>NC_030818.1:33387500-38387500 GCF_001704415.2 Capra hircus
ATTTAGCTATAGTAAGTCCTGTGTACTACCTCCTTTGTTCTTGGAAATTTTCAAAGAACCTCATTCGGAAGAGTATAGGACTATGATCAGGTGTAGGCTATGTTCACAGGAACTATGAGACATTAAACATTTCACATGGGATTAAAGTATGTTCTTGATCTTTCATTTAACTGCATCATGTTAATGCTCAGGCTCCCCTTCATGGATCTCAGCCTGTTGTTAGGGTGTCTGTTGCTGAGTCATCTCTGACTCTTTGCAACCCCATGGACTGCAGCACTCTAAGCTTCCTCATCCTTCACTATCTCCCAGAGTTTGCTCAAATTTATGTCCATTGCATTGCTGATGCTATCTAACCATCTTATCCTGTCAACTTTTTCTTCTTTTACCTTCAGTCTTTCCCAGCATTGGGGTTTTTTCCAATGAGTTAAGCTTTTCTAAAAATAGAGATATAGAAAATTTCCTTGATCTGAATGAATATATTCCTCATTTTTAAAAAAATCTTTTTAAATTTTATTTAAAGTATTATAATGTTAATATTTTAGGGCTTCCTAGATGGCTCAGTGGGTAAAGAATCCACCTGTGATACAGGAGATGCAGGTTTGATCCTCGGGTCTGGAAGATCCCCTGGAGGAGGGTATGGCAACCAATTCCAATATTCTTGTTTGTAGAATCCCATGGACAGAAAAACTTGGCAGGCTACAGTCCTTAAGGTCGCAAAGAGTTGGACATGACTAAAGTGGCTGAGCATACACATGATATTATTCACATTTTAAATTGGCTATACTCAAGGTGAAATTACAAACTGCAGTGTGGAAGCCAGTCAATTTAGATTGCAGAAGGTAAGGTCAGAAGCTTAAAGTGAGGAAAAAAAAGATACATTACCTATATTTATCTTCCATCTGCTCAGAAACTATTCAGATTACCAACATACTGATGCATCATTTACTTATAATAATGTGTTAATCACAATAATGAGCAATCAATTTTCAGATGTTAAATGAACACTCAGAAAAGGAAACCCTGTCATTTAGAAGGCCAGCTAATGAGAAGAAGGTAGAAAAATTGCCTGATTAGGCAGTTGACTTTTTTAATACAAATGTTTGTGTCACTATGAATTTCGAGTCTGCTAAACAACTTAGGTTCTTTATGCTAATTTTCAGCAAATTAAAGAGGACAGTTTTTTTAACAGGGAACTTCAAGGGCAACTGCTTCATTGAGAACTTGCTTTGTGCATAGTTGATACTCAGTAAACAGTTCAGTCGTTCAGTTGTGTCCAACTCTTTGCGACCCCATGGACTGCAGTAAGCAGTAGACAGAAATAAACTGGTGTATTTAGAGGGACATGGAGAATAGGAAAATGATAACTTCATCTGAATGAAACTGAAAAATGGCAGCACAAAATTCAGCAGGTTGATTTCGTTGTAAATATTCACATCTTATAAGAATCTGTATATAGATATTTATTTAGTTCAGTTCAGTCAATCAGTCATGTCCAACTCATTGTGATCCCATGAATTGCAGCACGCCAGGCGTCCCTGTCCTTCACCAAATCCCGGAGTTCACTCAAACTCACGTCCATCGAGTCAGTGATGCCATCCAGCCATCTCATCCTCTGTCGTCTCTTTCTCCCCCTACCCCCAATCCCTCCCAGCATCAGTCTTTTCCAGTGAGTCAACTCTTTGCATAAGGTGGCCAAAGTACTGGAGTTTCAGCTTTAGCATCATTCCTTCCAAAGAAATCCCAGGATTGATCTCCCTTAGAATGGACTGGTTGGATCTCCTCACAGTCCAAGGGACTCTCTAGAGTCTTCTCCAGCACCACAGTTCAAAAGAATCAATTGTTCAGCGCTCAGCCTTTTTTATAGCCTAACTTTCACATCCATACATGACCACTGAAAACACCATAGCCTTGACTAGATGGACCTTTGTTGGCAAAGTAATGTCTCTGCTTTTGAATATGCTATCTAGGTTGGTCATAACTTTCCTTCCAAGGAATAAGTGTCTTTTAGTTTCATGGCTACAATCACCATCTGGAGTGACTTTGGAGCCCCAAAATAAAGTCTGACACTGTTTCCACTGTTTCCCCATCTATTTCCCATGAAGTGATGGGACCAGATGCCATGATCTTCGTTTTCTGAATGTTGAGCTTTAAGCCAACTTTTCCACTCTCCTCTTTCACTTTCATCAAGAGGCTTTTGAGTTCCTCTTCACTTTCTGCCATAAGGGTGGTGTCATCTGCTTATCTAAGGTTATTGATATTTCTCCCAGCAGTCTTGATTCCAGCTTGTGCTTTTTCCAGCCCTGTGTTTCTCATGATGCACTCTGCATATAAATTAAATAAGCAGGGTGAGAATATACAGCCTTGACGTACTCCTTTTCCTATTTGGAACCAGTCTGTCAATCCATGTCCAGTTCTAACTGTTGCTTCTTGACCTGCATATAGGTTTCTCAAGAGACAGGTTAGGTGTTCTGGTATTCCCACCTCTTTCAGAATTTTCCACAGGTTTTTTTTTGTGATCCACACAGTCAAAGGCTTTGGCATAGTCAATAAAGCATATATTTATTAGGTTGGTGCAAAGTAGTTGTGATTTTATACTGTTGAACTTTGCTGTTTGATATCGGAATACATTCGTAAATAAATATGGTTATGTTGTACATCATTTTAATGTGCATTTCTCACTTTATATTTTTTGCCAATGATTTATTGCTTGCTATTTCTTTTATATTTATAGAAATTATTCTAGACAAAAGGCAAATTCTAGTCGTTTTTTTATTCGAGTTCAAAATGGGTCAAAAATCAGTGGAGACAACTTGTGACATCAAAAACGCATTTGGCCCAGAAACTGCGAATGAACATACAGTGCAGTGGTGACTCAAGAAATTTTGCAAGGGAGACTAGAACCTTGAAGACGAGGAGTGCGGTGGCTGGCCATTGGCAATTGATAGCAACCAATTGACAGGATCATCAAAGCTGATCTTACAACTACCTGAGAAGTTGCCAAAGAACTCAACGTTGACCATTATATGGTTACTTGGAATTTTAAACAAATTGAAAAAGTGAAAAACTTGATAAATGGGTGCCTCATAAGCTGAATGAATATATATAAAAAAATAACATTGTTTTGAAGTGTCGTCTTCTCTTATTCTATGCAACAACAATGAACCATCTCTCAATTGGATTGTGATTTGAGTTGAAAAGTAGATTTTATAGGACAACTGGCAATGACCAGCTTAGTGGCTGGACTGAGAAGACACTCCAAAGCACTTCCTAAAGCCAAACTTGCACCAAAAAAAAGTAACAGGCACTATTTGGTGGTCTGCTGCTAGTGTGAGCCACTGCAGCTTTCTGAATTCTGGCAAAACCATTACATCTGAGAAGAGCGCTTACAAAATTGATGAGATGCACTGAACACTGCAATGTCTGCAGTCAGCATTGGTCAACAGAAAGGGTCCAATTCTTCTCCATTACAATGCCTGACTGCATGTCACACAACCAATGCTTCAAAATTTGAATGAATTGGGCAACGAAGTTTTTCCTCATCTGTCATAATCACCTGACCTTTCACCAACCACATGCCACTTCAAATATCTTAACAACTATTTGCAGGGAAAACACTTCCAAAACCAGGAGGAGGCAGAAAATGCTTTCCAAGAGTTCACTGAATCCTGAAACATGATTTTTACTCTACCAGAATAAGAAACTTATTTTCCTTTTGCAGAAACATGTTGATTGTAATGGTTCCTATTTTGATTAATAAAAATATATTGAGCCTAGTTATAATGATTTAAAATTCAGGGTCCAGAACTGCAGTTACTTTTGTGCGAACATAATAGAATAGGTCATCCCTGGTGGCTCAGATGGTAAAGAATCTGCCTACAATGACCTGGGTTCGATCCCTGAGTTGGGACAAGTCCCTCGAGAAGGGAATGGCAACCCACTTCAGTATTCTTGTCTGGAGAATTCTATGAACAGAGGAGCCTGGCAGGCTATAATCCATGGGGTCTCAAAGACTCAGACATGACTGAGTGATTCACACTTTCACTTCAATAGAATGTATTTATAAAAAATATATAGAATCTATATATAGATAGAACTGATAGTCTCTCTCTCTCTCTCTCTCTCTCTCTCTCTCTCTCTATATATATATATATATATATATATATACATACACACACACACACACACACACACATATATATTCTTGTATCAAAAACAAAAATTTCTGTTTTCTTGGGAGTGATTTGGTAATGTATTATGGATGAGAAGTCTTTACTTTCATAGATTGTCCCACAAGAATAGACTTTGCTTGCTTACAAATTGTAACCACTTTTCCTGCGATATAAACAATCCATGGTCTAGAGCAGAGTTTGATAAATTCAGCCTGCCAAGTCCAGTCTGCCATCTGAGTTTGCACAGCCTGTGAATTAAGGATGGTTTTTAAACCGTTTAGAATAATTGAGAATATGAAATAATTCAAAAGAATAATAATTTGCTGGTAATGACAATTATAAGAAATTGAAATTTCAGTGTCCATAAATGAAATTTTAATATACCACAGCCACCTGTATTAATTTACATATAATCTGCAGCTGTGTTCTTTTTTTTTTTTTTTCCCTCTACATTGGCATAGCTGAGTATAGAGACAATTTGGCTGGCAAAATAAAAAAATATTTATTATATGATACTTTGTTGAATGGGGGTTCCCTGGTGGCTTGGAGGGTAAAGAATCTGACTCCTATTCAGGAGACCCACGTTTGATCCCTGGGTCAGGAAAATCCCATAGAGAAGGAAATGGCTACCACTCCAATATTCTTGCCCAGAGTATTCCATGGACAGAATTGGTGAGCTACAGTCCATGGGGTCACACAGAGCCAGACACGACTGAGTGACTACCACTTTCACTACTTTTCACTTTGTTGAATAATTCTTCAACTCCAGTCTAGAAATTATAGTGTAGAATGTTAAGTACCATGGGGACAAGGATGACGTGTAGCATGGAGATCAAATTATATTCCTTATTCTCCTAGTAGATGAAATGGTGCAAAATAACTCTCCATCTCTGCTTAGCCATCTTAAAACTCTGAGATAATATTCAGTTTCATATTTTATGCTTAATCTGATTCTGATTTAAAATGAATAGGCTCACTTTTTATTGATTAATGTTCAATATTTATTCATCTTGTAACCAGAATTCTCAGTTCAAATGGAAGCATTATGTTGAATTTTATCTGGATATTGTGTTTGGATACTTTTGAATTAATTAAGGCTTTGTGACCCTTTATCTTGCGCTACTTTGCTGTCCTCATTGGTAGGACATGCTTCTTTAGATCTTTCATGTTGAGTACAAAATTGAGATACTGCATGTATTCTCACCCAGCATGCCCAATATATAATCTCATTATACTCAACATGCTATTATAACAATAACTATTAATATAATGATCATATTAATATACAACAGGCTTATTGAACACCTCTTTGTCCCTGAGTAAATACTTTATTAACACACTCAATCCTCATAATAATCCTGTAGTCTACATATTCTTTTATCTCCATTCTGCAAAAAGGAAACAGATGCAAAAAAGATTTCATAAGTGGTTTTAACTTTCTTTAAACCCCTCTATTTCCAAACTCTATGAAATTCAAGACCTTGAAGTCAAACTTGAAATAATTTTGGAGGAGGAGTGTCAGGATCACAGTGCTGCTGTCTGGGGCTGGTGAACTTCCCTTTATCCCTTTAATGTTGCATTGGTATGCTGTGATTAAATGCTGATGTCTTTAGGTGTATCTGTTGATAAGGTATTATATTATTGCTCTATAGATAAAACTATCCAAATATCATAAAGACTAAAGGCTTTAGTTCTTAGGACATTGAAAAGGGAGGAGGTATCGGATGCAGGCCTTTCCACAGAGTTTTGAATGACTTTGTAATGAGGCTTTATTAGTGATTCAATAGTATCATATTGCTGTTGTGAATAATTTGACACTTTCCCTATATCTGAGCAAAGTGGGACTATCTTGTGAAATACAGTTTATTTACATAATGTTCCTCCCAAGATAAAATCTACATGGTTATGCAAACACTACATATGTTTAGAACTTAGATGCATTATGCATGCCTATTTAAGAGGTTCAACTGTTGGAATATTAATTTGTCTTTTTAATTTTTTTCTTGCTTATAGTATTTCTCCCAGCCTCCTTCCTTAGCCTCAACTCAATACAGGGGCCAGACATTTGTATTTTCTTGCCTCAGGGAAAACTGTGATGCAGAGGTCAAATAGAAGATACTCAGAAACAGTATTTTCTTCTAAGTGATGGGGGCGAGGTGAGTCCTTTGATTTTAGACAGAGTAAACTGGAAACTCTCTGATCCTGAGAAGACCACAAGCCACCAGGAACTGCCCTACTGGGGGGTTCCCATTTTCCTGTAAAATCCCCAGGGATGTTGGAGGAGTTCAAAGGGAAATGGCTGAACTCTAGGCAGAGGGAGTTTCTCAATCTTAGGAAAGATGTCTTTCATCAAGCATAGAATGAGTACAGCCCAGGTTTTGGATATCTAGAACCCATCTTGGGTCAGACACTGAGGTGACTAGAAGTGACTGTGATAAGACTTCTTCCTTTTCCTAAGTACTACATAGGCCTCCTTGTATGTATGTGTGTGCGCTAAGTTGCTTCGGACCTGTCCATGTCCAACTCTGCAATGCTATGGACTGTAGCCTGCCAGCCTCCTCTGTCCTTGGGATTCTCCAGGCAAGGATACTAGAGTGAGTTGCCATGCCCAGGGATCCTCTTCCAGGGGATCTTTCTGACTCAGGGATCAAACCTGAATCTTTTATGTCTCCTGCAAGTGAGTTCTTATTACTAAGCCCACCTGACAAGACAGGCCTCTTTGTAGGAGGATGATAAGGAAAGAACTAGTCCTAAACTTAATTTCTAAGAATGAATTTTCCTCTATTCTAGCAAAAAAGGGGCCTATATTTGAATTTAATTAGATTTAAAGGAAATAAATGTGACATTTCTCTCACACGACATTGTGGACTAAAATCTAGTAGACGCTAGATTTAGCAGTCTATGTAGTTACTACATACATATGTATGTGCAATATAAATCCTTCTTTTGAATATTCCTAGCCACTTGCCTTCAGGTCATACTCCTTCTGATTCACATAAAACTATGCCTAAGTGAGGATGAAAAGGATCATCCAATTGACAAACAGGTAAACTTGAATTTCACAGCATGCTTCAAGAAAAATGACAACTTGGCTCCATCTGTAAAGAGGAACAGCATGTACCTCAATATGTTTTACATATGTATTTCCGTTAGTTTTAGGTGGTTTACCTAAGGCTTTTCTTTTGCCCATTGTTTCAGTTGTTTTTTTCTCCTTAATATGGATGAAGACCTAGGATATTTGCCTTCTTAATCTTATCTTTCCAGCTGAGTCAGTACAGCCTCTAGCAGCCATTGACTTTCTTTCCTCTGGAATGCAGCAGTCAGAAATACCCACCAAGACCTGAGAATTCATACGATATTCCTGCTTAATCGTTATTTGTGAAGGATTTGAGATTTTCTAATGAGAACTTTGATCACAGGCAATGTATTGGAATAATTTGAAGCTATTATCCTGCTTTCTTCTGCTTTCAGAAGGACATGTATGAATCAAACTTTCTGTTAGGTAACACACTTTGTGAGGTAAATAACAAAGAACTATGAATAAAAGTGGAACATTACAGATTCCATTCAGACCAGGCAAAATGGCCCACTCTACAAAAAATAAAGAAATCTAATTCAGTATAAGCTGATTTACTGCAAAGAGAGAAAGTGTTACCTTCTAGTCAACTATTCAGTCATTTCTTTAATGATATGCTACATTTTAGACTGGGCTTTTCTTACCTCAACTTACTGAAGCTTTGTATAATCTATAAATGATTTCACTTGGTGCTTTTGAATGCTGTGCAACAATAGATAGGCAGAGATTAGAAAATTCTATTTTTTTCCTTATAGAGATCCAATAACAATATAATATACAATTTCAATTTTTACATCAACAGTCACTATCCATGCCAGTGTTTGGAAAGGCTACTGCGTGGCCTGATCTCATTTTAGAGAAGTTATATTTTAGACGTGATTTGGATATTTGAAAACCATTAATAAATCCCAGGTTCTGTCTGTAAACAGAATAAAGCAGATTGAGCTGTATACAATATGCTGTTCTTAACAGCCACCTGCCTCCAAAAATTCAATATGGCTGATCATTGATTTCTTGTGAACCGTAGCGAAGGACTTCTCTGAAAACAGGGGGAATCAATAAAGGAAAACAAGATGTGATATGAGAGTTATTTCTGATTTCTCATTTTTCAGGGTTTAAAAAATTCTTTAAATTTTGTTGAATGAAATATTTTTAAAATACTGTAATGCCTTTACAAGTTTCAAAAGTTTCATGAATGTGATTTTATATAATTGCATAATAACCCATCTTTTTTCATTCCTTTCTCTATCGTCCCTAGTAACCACTAGTTTGTTCTTTGTATATGTGAGTCAGTTTCTTTTTATCCACTAGTTTGTTGTATTTTTTTTAGATTCCACACATTTGTGATATTATGCAGTATTCATCTTTCTCTGTCTGACTTATTTCTAGTAGCCGAATGCCCTCCAAATCCACACACACAAATGCAAAATTTTGTTCTTTCATGGCTGATGAAAAGCCCTAATTTCTAAAAATATGCCCCAATAATAGAGTATACTGTCAGAAATATTTCCACAAGTAACAACTTTCTTGCGTCTCTTTCTTTACCTTATTTGTCTTTACTTATTTTTTAAACTAAAATATTCTTGGGAATATGAAATATTATTTACTTTAACTGATCAAATCTTCAAGGTGGATTTTTTAGTTGTCTCGGGAGCTGAATAGATAGGAATAAAAGATGTCTGCTTTAACATGAAAACCGCTTGAAAGGTAACTGAGGACTTGTAGGTGAGTGGAGAAAAAAAGGCAAATGCCTCCTTCCCTGTAGTTCTTAGGAGCTCTTCTGTTCATAAGATTGTGTGTTACTGTTAATATCATTAAGTTTCTTCAAGGTGTTTCTTTGGCAAATACTTTGATGAAATTGAGCTCTATACATATTGAAATCCTGGTAGTCTGATGGCCAATATGTTCCCTCAATTTGTAACCTAAAGCTAATTTTATTTTTAGTATCCCTCTCTATGAACCAAATCACAATCAATTTTTTAACAGGATATGTTTTATGAAAAGGTTTGCTCTACTCATAGAAACAAGATAGTACAATGTTACATGACTTCAGAACAGTCTGCATTGATTAAGTAAAAGGCTCTTTTGTTTCTGTGTTAAGTTGATAAGTTTAATATTTCTTTTTATTCAAAATGAAATGAAATGAAGATGATAATACTATCTAAATGGTTACTGGTAAGATTAGATTGTGTGTGTGTGTGTGTGTGTGTGTGTGTATCAACTAGGCTTTAATCTAGCACACAGGGCTAAATAAGTATCATTTTTAAAATTAATACTCAATTAAATACTCATTAGGCATCTATTATGTCATTTAGTGTCCTTGGTACTAAAGGAACAACAGCAAAACAAACAAACAACATATCTACATAAAACTTACACCTTGAATTTTAAGATTTAGCTATTATTACTGGCTATCATTCCTTAAAGCAAGCAAAGAAGGCTCTTCGTTGTCAAACTGACTAAAAAATACAAATGGTAAAGGAAGTCATAAAACCGCATTTTGCTATGGGTAATTGATTTATTTATTCTTTTTTAAATTTTTATTTATTTATTTATTTTATTATTTACTATTATTATTATTTTTACTTTACAATATTGTATTGGTTTTGCCATACGTCAACATGAATCCGCCATGGGTGTACATGGAGATTTATTTTATTCATTTTAATATATGTGTAACCAATAGCTGGGCTTTACTCATGGCTCAGGGAGTAAAGAATCTGCCTGCAATGTGGGAGACCTGGGTTTGATCCCTGGATTGGGAAGATTCCCTGGAGGAGGGCATGGCAACCCACTCCAGTATTCTTGTCTGGACAATCCCCATGGACAAAAGAGCCTGGTGGGCTACAGTCCACGGGGTTGCAAAGAGTTGGACACTTAGACACTGAGTGACTAAGCACAGCACAATAGCTTAGATAAAATAGCTAAAATAATTAAGAATAAGAGTTTGCCAAAGACTGGGTCAAAATATTATGCATTGTTGCCTACTGCATTTCAGATCATTTGTCAGTAGTTCCCAATGTGTTACTGACAGATTTACTTTTTCATTATGAACACAAATCTCCTTAAAACCTGAAAGAACACATTTCATCATTTGGCGTTGCTTTCAGCAGTTAATCTAATGGGAGTTTATCCATTCTACTGAAACAGGAAGAGCTCTTTAATAATTATACAATCAAAAGAACAACTAAAATAAAATCAACCCTGTAAAATTTTACTAATATTTTATAGACAGAAATAACACCTTTTAAAATATTACAATATACATCTCATTTCTTGGAAATTACTTCAACTATTTTTCATGGCTTGACTCACATCTTTATTTAGTAGAATCAGATTAACTTTGGAAAACTCACCTATTCTTTCAACTACTCTTCTGCAGGCTTTAACCTTCCTTAATAGGTTAGGAGGAGAAAGCATACTTTTGAAAAATTTTTGGATTAGATGATTTATTTGGCAAAATGAAACAATTACAGAATTTTAAAGTAGAAAGGGATAATATGGATTGTCAAAAACAGCAGCCCTCAGGCTTTATTTTTAAGGTTTTTCCTTGGGTGTGGACTGTTTTTAAAGTATTTATTTATATATGTATGATGAAATTTATTTGTTTTTTCAAAATTTTTATTTTTACTTTATTTTACTTTACAATACTGTATTGGTTTTGCCATACATTGACATGAATCCACCATGGGTGTACATGAATTCCCAATCCTGAACCCCCCTCCCACCTCCCACCCCATATCATCTCTCTGGATCATCCCCGCGCACCAGCCCCAAGCATCCTGTACCCTGTATTGAACATAGACTGGCAATTCATTTCTTACATGATAGTATACATGTTTCAGTGCCATTCTCCCAAATCATCCCTTCCTCTCCCTCTCTGTCAGAGTCCAAAAGTCTGTTCTATACATCTGTGTCTCTTTTGCTGACTCGCATACAGGGTTATCATTACCATCTTTCTAAATTCCATATATATGTGTTAGTATAGTGTATTGGTGTTTTTCTTTCTGGCTTACTTCACTCTGTATAATCGGCTCCAGTTTCATCCATCTCATTAGAACTGATTCAAGTGTATTCTTTTTAATGGCTGAGTAATACTCCATTGTGTATATGTACCACAGCTTTCTTATCCATTCATCTGCTGATGGACATCTAGGTTGTTTCCATGACCTGGCTATTATAAACAGTGCTGCGATGAACATTGGGGTACATGAGTGAGTGAGTGAGTGAGTGAGTGAAAGTCGCTCAGTCGTGTCTGACTCTCTGCGACCCTGTGGACTATACAGTCCATGGAATTCTCCAGGCCAGAATACTGGAGTGGGTAGCCTTTCCCTTCTCCAGGGGGTCTTCCCAACCCAGGGATCGAACCCAGGTCTCCCGCATTGCAGGGGGATTTTTTACCAGCTGAGCTATCAGGGAAACCCTGGGGTACATGTGTCTCTTTCAATTCTGGTTTCCTCGGTGTGTAGGCCCAGAAGTGGGATTGCTGGGTCATATGGCAGTTCTATTTGCAATTTTTTTTTAAGGAATCTCCATAATGTTCTCCATAGTGGCTGTACTAGTTTGCATTTCCCACCAACAGTGTAAGAGTGTTCTCTTTTTGAATTTGTTACAATATTACTTCTGTTTTAATTTTTTGGCCCCAAGGCATGTGGGATCTTAGCTCCCCAACCAGGAATCAAACCTGCACCTCCTGAATTGGAAGATGAAGTCTCAACCCCTGGACTTTCAGGGAAACCCCCAGGCTTTGTTTTTAAGCTGAATACTTTTTCTTCAAATAAAAACAATATACAAAAATCCAAAATGTAAAAGAGATAAAAAGTGAGGTGAGGTTCTCCGATTGAAATGAGGTGCAAGCCCTGGAGCTCAACTTCTGTGGTAATGGCAGTTACCACAGAATTCACTCCATGCCAAGAAAGTCAGGTTTAAACTTCCCTGACCAAATTTCAGGTCCTGGATTTCATGCTTAAATTTTGGTCTGAAGGGAAAAATATATTTGTTTGAAATCAAAGAGCAAGTACAAACAGTGCCCAGAGTAAAACCAAAGTCATCAGATGGCTACACAGTTTTCTTTTTTTCTTTATACTGTTGCTGTTTAGTTGCTAAATTATCTGACTCTGCAACCTCATGGACTGTAGTCTGCCAGGCTCCTCTGTTCTATGGGATTTTCCAGGTAAGAATGCTGGAGTGGTTTACCATTTCCTTCCCCACAGGATCCTCCTGATCCAGGGATCAAAGCCAAGTCTCCTGTATTAGCAGACAGATTCTTTACCACTGAGCCACCATATTAAGGCATAGTATTTTGCATTGTAATTAAATTGAAGGTTAAGCCTTCAAAATACTATGCACTGTAATTAAATTGATTCTCTACAGATTCTTTACCATCTGAGCTACCAGGCGGTTCTTGGTAGCTCAGACGGTAATTTTTAAATTTTTGTATTCCTTGTATTTTTACTCCACAGTGACACTGTTGTCTCATTCTCTTCAAAATCTTTTGGATATCTATGAGTCTCACTGGGGTTTGGTCCATTACATAAATACTACAACCCTCTTTCCTTGATACAAGCCCCTCTCTATCTTGTAAAATTGATGTTGGTCATGACCCGGCAATCTCTGAAGCCCAATTTGAGATACATGTCTTTGAGATTCTAAAAAAAAATTTATTTACTTGGAAGAGTGCTCTGCCTTATAGTTATCTGAGGTCTTAATGATATTTTCTGCAGTCTTACCTTGACTTCATTTTTGAATGAATTTTTTTTCCCCTGAGAGCATCCTAGATTTGATATCTTCTCAGAAGTTTATTAAATAAGCATATTTTGGAATCTAAAGAGATTAAAAATAAGGAACAGTTTTATATTCAAAACTGGAAATCTTTATTCCTTTATATGTAACAACCTTTTCTTTCATCTGATTTTTTTTTCAGTTTAACTGAAGTATAGTTGACAAATACAATTGTAATATATTTAAAGTATACAACAGAGTGATTTGATATACATAACATTGTTAATAGATTCCCAAAATTGAGCTACTATACAACCATCACTTCACATATTTAGTTTTTTGGTGTGTATGAAAACACAAATTTTACTCTCTTAGCACATTTCAATTATACAATATAGTATTATCTGCCAAGAGCTTCCCAGGTGGGCACTAGTGGTAAGGAACCCATCTGCCAATGTAGAAGACGTAAAAGATGCAGATTTGATTCCTGAGTCAGGAAGGTCCCCATGAAGGAGGGCATGGGAACTCACTCCAGTATTCTTGCCTGGAGAATTCCATGGAGAGGGGAGCTGGTGTGCTACTGTCCATAGGACTGCAAAGAGTCAGACATGACTAAAGAGACTTAGCATGTACTCATGCATTATCCACTAAGATCCCCATGTTATGCATTAGATCCTTAAGTCTTATTCATTGTATAACTGAAATTTTGCTTCCTTTTACTAACCTCTCCCATTTTCATCTCCCAGCCCTGAGCAACCACAATTCTATTCTGTTTCCATAAGTCCTCTTTTTTTGTTTTACAGTCCACATATAAAAAAAATAGCATGCAGTACTTTTCTGTCTTGGTCTGGCTTATCTCACTAACATTAGGCCCTTACGGGTCCATTCATGTCATTGCAAATGGGAATATTTGCTTTTTTTTTGAGGCTGAATATTTATTCAGTTGTGTATCTGTGTGTGTGTGTGGTGTTGTGTATCAATGTGTGTGTGTGTGTGTGTATATACATGTGCTCAGTTGCTTCAGTCATGTCCAACTCTGTGCAACCCTATGGACTGTAGTCTGCCAGGCTCTTCTGTCCATGGGGATTCTCCAGGCAAGAATACTGAAGTAGGTTGCCATTTCCTCTTCCAGGGAAGGAGGAACCCAGGTCTCATGTCTCCTGCATTGACAGGCGGGTTCTTTACCACTAGCACCACCTGGAAAACCTATAAATATATATATCTGTGTGTATGTATGTGTGTGTGTGTATTTGATATCTTTATTAGTTTATCTGTTGATGGATAAAATTGTTTTGTTATCTTGGCTATTATAAATAATACTGCAATGATCATGGCAGTGCAGAAATCTCTTCAACATAATTATTCCATTCCCTTTGGATGCATATGAAGTGGATCATATAGTAGTTCATTTCAACATCTTGAGGAATCTCTATACTGCTTTCAACAGTGACAGTACCAGTTTATATTCCCACCAATTCTCCATCATTCATCTGTATTTTGGTGACTTTCCTGTGAGGCTTCACAGACATTCTTCTCAGGGTTCTTTAGACTTCTGCTAATGGTCTCAAGGACTTTCAGAGTCTGCTCATCATTTTTTCTTAAAGTTTGTTTTAGGTTTTATTATACCAGCATTCCCCTGTTCTGGACACAACTGATACTTATCAA
Organism: Capra hircus; assembly: GCF_001704415.2. Classification (NCBI taxonomy): domain Eukaryota; kingdom Metazoa; phylum Chordata; class Mammalia; order Artiodactyla; family Bovidae; genus Capra; species Capra hircus. Next base: position 33,402,132 of record NC_030818.1, read on the forward strand.
GCTCTCTCAAAGTTGTTGTTCAGCCACTAAGTCATGTCTGACTCTGCAACTCCATGAACTGCAGCTTGCCAAACTTCCCTGCTCTGCACAATCTCCCTGAGTTTGCTCAAACTCATGCCATCCAATCATCTCATCCTCTGTCCCCTGCTTTTCCTCTTGCCCTCAATCTTTCTGAACATCAAGGTCTTTACCAATGAGTCAGTTCTTTGCATCAGCTGATCAAAGCATTGGAGCTTCATCATTAGTCCTTCCAATAAATATTGAGGGTTGATGCTCTTTGGGATTGACTGGTTTGATCACCTTGCTTTCCAAGGGGCTATCAAGAGTCATGTCCAGCACCACAGTTCAAAAGCATAGAACTGATGCATCTCAATCCATCCCAAAGGTAGTGACATATCACGACAACAATCATTTATTATTGTTATTTCTTATGGCTTTGGGAACCAACTCTGCTTAAGCTAGGTAGTTCTACTTCAGTTCAGGAAAGTTCAGTCACTCAGTCATGTCTGACTCATTGCAACCCCATGAATAGCAGCATGCCAGGCCTCCCTGTCCATTAACAAATCCTGGAGTTCACTCAGACGCATGTCCATCGAGTCAGTGATGCCATCCAGGCATCTCATCCTCTGTCGTCCCCTTCTCCTCCTGCTCCCAATCCCTCCCAGCGTCAGAGTCTTTTCCAATGAGTCAACTCTTCGCATGAGGTGGCCAAAGTACTGGAGTTTCAGCTTTAACATCATTTCCTCCAAAGAAATCCCAGGGCTGATCTCCTTCAGAATGGACTGATTGGATCTCTTTGCAGTCCAAGGGACTCCCAAGGGTCTTCTCCCACACCACAGTTCAAAAGCATCAATTCTTCAGCACTCAGCTTTCTTCACAGTCCAACTCTCACATTCATACATGATCACTGGAAAAACCATAGCCTTGACTAGATGGACCTTTGTTGGCAAAGTAATGTCTCTGCTGTTGAATATGCTATCTAGGTTGGTCATAACTTTTTTTTTCCAAGGAGTAAGCGTCTTTTAATTTCATGGCTGCAGTCACCATAGCAGTGATTTTAGAGCCCCCACCCAAAATAAAGTCTGACATTGTTACCCCATCTATTTCCCATGAAATGATGAGAACAGATGCCATGATCTTGGTTTTCTGAATGTTGAGCTTTAAGCGAAATTTTTCACTCTCCTCTTTTACATTAATCAAGAGGATTTTTAGTTACTCTTCACTTTCAGTCATAAGGGTGGTGTCATTTGCAGATCTGAGGTTATTGATATTTCTCCCGGTTCTTGCTTCCAGCTTGTGCTTCTTCCAGCCCAGCATTTCTCATTATGTACTCTGCATATAAGTTAAATAAGCAAGGTGACAATATACAGCCTTGATGTACTCCTTGTCTTATATGGAACCAGTCTGTTGTTCCATGTCCAGTTCTAACTGTGGTTTCCTGACCTGCATATAGGTTTCTCAAGAGGCAGGTCAGGTGCTCCGGGATTCCCATCTCTTTCAGGGTTTTCCACAGTTTATTGTGATCCACACAGTCAAAGGCTTTGGCATAGTCAATAAAGCAGAAATAGATGCTTTTCTGGAACTCTCTTGCTTTTTCCATGATCCAGAGGATGTTGGCAATTTGACCTCTGGTTCCTCTGCCTTTTCTAAAACCAGATAGAACATCAGGAAGTTCACAGTTCACATATTGCTGAAACCTGGCTTGGAGAATTTTGAGCATTACTTTACTAGCATGTGAGATGAGTGAAAATGTGTGGTAGTTTGAACATTCTTTGGCATTACCTTTCTTTGGGATTGGAATGAAAACTGACCTTTTCCAGTACTGTGGCCACTGCTGAGGTTTCCAAATTTGCTGGCTTATTGAGTGAAGCACTTTCATAGCATCATCTTTCAGGATTTGAAATAGCTCAACTGGAATTCCATCACCTCCACTAGCTTTGTTCATAGTGATGCTTTCTAAGGCCCACTTGACTTCACAGTCCAGGACGTCTGGCTATAGGTGAGTGATCACACCATCGTGATTATCTTGGTGGTGAAGAATTTTTTTGTGTAGTTCTTCTGTGTATTCTTGCCACCTCTTCTTAATATCTTCTGCTTCTGTTAGGTCCAGACCATTTCCGTCCTTTATCAAGCCCATCTTTGCATGAAATGTTCCCTTGGTATCTCTAATTTTCTTGAAGAGATCTCTAGTCTTTCTCATTCTGTTCTTTTCCTCTATTTTTTTGCATTGATCGCTGTAGAAAGCTTTCTTATCTCTTCTTGCTATTCTTTGGAACTCTGCATTCAGATGCTTGTATCTTTCCTTTTCTCCTTTGCTTTTCACTTCTCTTCTTTTCACAGCTATTTGTAAGGCCTCCTCAGACAGCCATTTTGCTTTTTTGCATTTCTTTTCCATGAGGACTGTCTTATCTCTGTCTCTTGTAGAATGTCACGAACCTCATACCATAATTCATCAGGCACTCTATCTCTCAGATCTAGACCCTTAGATCTATTTCTCACTTCCACTGTATAATCATAAGGGATTTGATTTAGGTCATACATGAATGGTCTAGTGGTTTTCCCTACTTCCTTCAATTTCAGTCTCAATTTGGCCATAAGGAGTTCATGATCTGAGCCATTGTCAGCTCCTGGCCTTGTTTTTGTTGACTGTATAGAGCTTCTCCATCTTTGGCTGCAAAGAATATAATCAATCTGATTTTGATGTTGGCCATCTGGTGATGTCCATGTGTAGAGTCTTCTCTTGTGTTGTTGAAAGAGGGTGTTTGCTATGACCAGTGCATCTTCTTGGCAAAACTCTATTAGTCTTTGCCCTGCCTCATTCTGTATTCCAAAGCCAAATTTGCCTGTTACTCCAGGTGTTTCTTGACTTGCTACTTTTGCATTCCAGTCCCCTAGAATGGATCCTAGAATGGATCTGTTTTGGGTGTTAGTTCTAAAAGGTCTTGTAGGTCTTCATAGAACCATTCAACTTCAGCTTCTTCAGCGTTGCTGGTTGCAGCATAGACTTGAATTACCATGATATTGAATGGTTTGCCTTGAAAGCGATGAAAGATCATTCTGTCGTTTTTGAGATTGCATCCAAGTACTGCATTTGACTCTTTTGTTGACCATGATGGCTACTCCATTTCTTCTGAGGGATTCCTGCCCGCAGTAGTAGATATAATGGTCATCTGAGTTAAATTCAACTTTTCCAGTCCATTTTTTTCACTGATTCCTAAAATGTCGACAATCACTCTTGCCATCTCTTGTTTGACCACTTCCAATTTGCCTTGATTCATGGACCTGATATTCCAGGTTCCTATGCAACATTGCTCTTTACAGCATCTGACCTTGCTTCTATCACCAGTCACATCCACAACTGGGTATTGTTTTTGCTTTGGCTCCATTCCTTCATTCTTTCTGGAGTTATTTCTCCACTGATCTAATTTCTACTTAAGGGTCTCTCATCAGGTTGTAACCAGACAATGGCTGGAGTCATCGCTAAGACTTTTTACATATCATGTAGCTGATGATGATGACAGTTGATGACTGTTGTTTGGAATCTCAATCTCTTCCTTCCATGTGGCCTAGGATTTCTTTCAATATAGTGGCTGGATTTCAAAAGCAAGTTCCACAGGAAGGAAACAGATAGAAGTCTTATGCCACAATAGGAATACTTGAAAAAATTGACTATCTCAATGATTTGGTGTTTGAAAATAGACAGATTTTGTGACCTAGCCTCAGAAATCACATAGCATTACTTTCACTATATAAGTCAAGGCTATAACAACTTTCCATTAAGATTCAAGGGAAAAGGATAACATCTCCTCTTCTAGATGGAGAGATAGGAAGGTCACAAAAAGAAGCCCATCAATAACAGGATGGTGTTACACAGGTTTGGAAAAAAAACAATCAGCTACAAGCATAGGCCAAAATGTTAGCTATAATGTACCACAGGGCAATAAGCATTAGAACCATGTTTTATATTAATGATGCTTTAAATCAAGCATTAAATTATTTCATATTAGATGCATAAACAGCTTAATATATTTATTAAAAATAAAAAGCAAATATTTGCCACAATAGGAATACTTGAAAAAATTGACTATCTCAATGTTTTGATGTTTGAAAATAGACAGATCTTACAAAATGTATGATAGTCCCTGCTGAGAGAAAGTAAATATTTCACAATAAATGAGATGAGTCATATTCAGTGGGACAAATAAATATCTCAGACAGCCTCTGAGAGATAAAACAGTCTGAATATGAAAAGAAAAACTTCCATACTAAATTCCAAGATATAGTAATGTGATAAGACAATTTCTGAAAAACTAAATTTTCTGACTTTTAAAACTCTCTGTTGAAAGGTCTTCTCTTTTCTTCCAGATATTTTATCATATGACAAATAATATTAAAATAAAGCAAAACCTACTTACTTTAAATGTTGCAGCTGCTTTGGGGCAGCAACTCAATCTGCTTTCAAGTACAGACTAGAAAAATCCTCTTACCCTTTCTTATGGGAGAGGATAATGGGAGTAGATTAATGGGTTTCAAACTATTAGAACTTTAATACTTTGGCATCAGAAGTCAGGAATTACTTAAGTCATAATTGCATGAGGTATGAGTAGATGGCCATCTTAGAGAGTACCTTCTAATAGCCCCTTTCTTTTATGAAGTCAAACATACCTATTATAGTAGCTCTACTTGTATACTTTTTCCTTCCTGTTCCCTTGAGTTTAGCCCTTTAAAGAATTCCATAAAAGGAAAATATGTATTGCATGTCTAGTATGTGTGAGGCTCTATGCAGGTCATTTTAACATGGTATCTTATTTATTTATTTTTTTTTCTCATGGCCTCTCTGGTATAAGTGTTCTTATCACCACTTTGTCTTAGTGTTTTGTTTGCTTGTTTGATTGCTGTTTGATTTTATTTGAAAATTATTTTCTCTGAATTACTACAGGCATGTAAAGACATAGAAGAGCATATAAGGAACACCTGCATATGTATCACCCAGCTTAAATGAAATATTTCAAATTAAATTTAAATCTGCTGTGTAGCTTTTCATGATTCCATTTCCCTCATTCTCATCTAAAAAGTAATTACTAAGAATTTGTCACTCCTATACATAAACTATTTAATATGCTTCTGAATATTTTAAAATGTAAAAGATGCTATCATGCTTTCTGCAGCATTTTTTTCCTAAAATTATGTTTTAACTTTTAACCATGTTCATGCAGGAGATGTTTATTTGTTCTTGTTTTATTGCTGTGAAAGCTTATAATGTTACTTGTATTTATCTGCTCTTTTATTTTGATAGATGTTTACACCATTAAACTTCTTTCATCAGTATAACTTTTGTTGCCATCATTTATTAGCTTCTGCTATTCTTTCAAGTATAAATGAATTTTGTTTTGGATAAATCAACATTTACTCTACATATTATAATGAATATTAAAAATACTATTTATTACTAAACCACATAGTATTCTGTGATTAGTTTTCTTTTTCTTTTTTTACTACTTTTCTTCCCTCATGTTATTGTTGGATGAAGAGGTATAAGGCAGGGCAAGTCTGTTTCTGAATGTTTTAATTGTTTTATTAAATTTAAAAGGATATATTTTAGAAAAATATGAATAGTACATTGATAAAGATTGGCTTATTAATGAAAAAAAAGTGTCAAAGAGAAAGAAAAGCAAAAAATGAGAGATGAGTAACATATCTACACATTATACGTATTCATATATGTTTACATTTTTCTAGATACTAGATACCCTCTACTTTAGTATTTCCAATACAAAATAAACTCCTTTGCCCCTATATGTTTCCTGGTGGCTCAGATGGTAAAGAATCTGCCTGCAATAAAGGAGACCTGGGTTTGATCCTTGGGTCAAGAAGATCCCCTGGAGTAGCAAATAGCAATCTACTCCAGTAGTGTTGCCTGGAGAATTCCATGGACAGAGGACCCTGGCAAGCTACAGTCCAAGGTGTTGCAAAGAGCCGGACTTAACTGAGGAACTAATACACAACTTCCTATTCACTTTTTTTGTTCCCTTCTGTAGTAGGGAGAACAATGGCCTCCAAATATGTATAGCTCCTAATCCTTGGAACCTGTAAATATGTTATCTTACAGTGCAAAGACAATTAAACAAGCAAACAAACAAAAACCACTTTACAAATGTGATTCATGGTATGCACCTTGACATAGGGAGATTGTCTTGGATTATTCAGGTGGGCCCATTCTAATTTTGAGTGAATGAAAATCACTCAGTCGTGCCCAACTCTTTGCAACCCCATGGACGGTAGCCCGCCAGGCCCCTCTGGCCATAGAATTCTCCAGGCAAGAATACTGGAATGGGTAGCCATTCACTTCTGCATGGGATCTGAGTCCTTAAAATTCAACAATCTTTTCTGCCTGGGTTACAGAAACAGAGAGATTCAATGTTGCTAGTATTGAACAGCCTCAATGTCACTTGGTCATGGGCTCTGAACCAAAAATGTGGTATATTTAGAACTGAAAAAGGAAACCAGTTCTTCTCCAGAAAGGAACATAGTGCTGGCTATACCTTGATATCAGCCCAGCGAGATCTGTGTTGGCTTTCTGACTTTCACAACTGTGAAGTAATAAATCTGCATTATTTATGCTGATCAATCTGCTACTGTAGTACAAAAAACTAGTATACTTTCACAGCTAACTTTCTCAAAACAGACATCTCTTGTTGCCATCAACATTAATTTACATTGACTTTTCTTTTTACCCTACTTCTATTAGGCTTATTTCCTCATCACTCTATTAATTTGTTATCAAAGACATCTTTAACTTAGATCTCCTAAATTTAATTATCATTTCTCTATTCTTATTTTAACTGCCCCCTTAGTGTTACTGGATTCAGTTCATCATTTTTCCCTTATTGAAACAGTGTTATTTTGAATTTAGCAGAAAAAATCACATGCACAGTTTTCTTCCTCTTACTTTCCTTTCACGGTTTTGCTAATTCTTTCTGTGTTTATAAATACGACATTTAGTATTTACCTCATCAAACTCATCAAACTTCAATAACTGTTTCTTTACCCTTCTCATGTGGATATCTAATATTTCAAATAAATGGTCAAAATGAAATTCATAATTTGTGCCAAATCTTCTTTTCTCACTCATTTGGTTGCTCAAGCAAATTCCTAGGAATCATCCTAGATTTATATTTCACTAACTCCTCACATTCACTCTCATGTAAAATACTATATACACTACTTCTAATCTGTCCATTTCTTTCTGTTACCTTTGTCACTGCTTTAATTCAAATCATTACCATCTCATGCCTGGACATCACATCTTCTTCTGATAGGTCACTTGCTTCTGCTCTATCCATCTCCTTCCCCACATGAAGATTCCACTCATCACATAGTTGCCAAAGTAATTTTTTAAAGTGTAAGCATATAAGTTCATTTTCCTACTTAGAACACTCAAATGGAATCACATTTTATTGACAATGAAATTCAAACTTTAACCTGATTTATCAACTGTATATTATATAACTTTTTACCTTTCTGACTTCAAGTCATAGAATCTTCCCTTAATGCTCTAATCTTCAACTATAGTGTCTTTTGAAATTATTATTTCTTCTGCATATAATTGTCTTTCCACAAGATCTTCACCTGGTTGACATATTTTTCTCACACTGATATTAGCTTAAAGATGAGATCTTACAAAGACAGTCCTTCTCTGGTCCTAAAACAAAAACTAGTCATCCTGTCAGTATCATGTTACTGCTGCTAAGTCACTTCAGTCGTGTCTGACTGTGCAACCCCCTAGACGGCAGCCCACCAGGCTCCCCCTGTCCCTGGGATTCTCCAGGCAAGAACACTGGAGTGGGTTTCCATTTCCTTCTTCAATGCATGAAAGTGAAAGTGAAGTCGTTCAGTCGTGTCTGACTCTTCGCGACCCCATAGACTGCAGCCTACCAGGCTCCTCCATCCATGGGATTTTCCAGGCAAGAGTACTGGAGTGGGTTGTCCCTTTGAATTCTCAACATAGTATTTATCAATATTTTTTTTCTTTACATATACATTGATGTGTTATCTACTCTCCACTAGAATGTGAGTTACATGATGGCAGAGATCTAATCTGTTCACCGTTATATTCCCAGATCGTAAAAGAATGCTTTTCATATATTGTACTCTCAATTGGTGTTGCGTGAGAGAATTAGATTCCTTCCAATTTCAAAAGAATAAATTCTATGTGTATATAAGATTATGAACTAAAAGACTGCTCAAATATGAGTAGTATTTTGTTAATGTCTACATTAATGCATTCATAATCTGACTCAAAATCATTATCACTAACATAAAAGTGAAAGTGACAGTGAAGTAGCTCAGTCGTGTCCGACTCTTTGCGACCCCATGGACACCAGGCTCCTCCGTCCATGGGATTTTCTAGGCAAGAGTACTGGAGTGGGTTGCCATTTCCTTCTCCAGAGAATCTTCCTGACCCAGGGATCGAACCCAGGTCTCCGGCATTGTAGACAGACGCTTTACCGTCTGAGCCACCAAGGATAAAGGGGGTATCAATTTATTTCAGTCAGATGTTTTAGAAGGAATATCAGATGGAATATCTTGACATCTGAATCCTAGGCTTTGTTCTACCTTTATCTCATACTAGAACTTCATCTCCCTGAATCTTTTTACTAATCTAGAAAATGATAGGGTGAATTGATAATTCAATTCACTGCAATTAATAATTGATGATGCTGGTGAAGGAATATAATCTTGATACAGAATTCACCTTCATTTTTCTCTCTGGTAGCAACCACTGTCTGCGTTTTACAAGGATTACAGCTAAATCAATAAAGATAGGTGGCTATGTTACCCAGTCTCTTTACTATCTAGAGAAAATAAATGTGAATCTTATAGGAATGTTTTTCCTGTAATATTATGTGGCCTTAATGTTTAAAATTATTCCCTAGGATTCTACCTTTAATGAAAACAATCATTTTCTTATAAAAATTAAACCTATGTATTATCCTTGAACATATTTGTATTATAATTACTTTGGATGGATGAAGTGATTCTGAATAGAGAATAATCCTGAATTTGTAACCATGACCAGAGTGGTATGGGCCACAAAAGAATATATAACATCACTTTAGAAAGTATTTTCTTCCCATAAGGTAAAATATTTCACTTTTCAAGTTGCTTCACCTATATGTTAATTAGTTTCTTTAAAATATAACAAATATTCATGAGACTTCACACATTCTCACACAAAGATTCCCTAACATACAATGAAATCTAAATTGCTTTTTAGACTCAGTGATACTTCGGTAGATGTTGAGAAAATGCATCATATCTATGAATAGAAATTTCTCTCCTCAATGCCTTTTCTATCACAAGATATTTAATAAAATGGGAGTGCTTATTGTCAGGGAAATTTAATTATTTTTAGCATATCATGCAATTTACTAGCTTTCCAACATCAGTTCAGTTCAGTCACATAGTCATGTCTGACTCTTTGTGACCCCATGGAAAGCAGCATGCCAGGCTTCCCTGTCTATCACCAATACCCAGAGCTTACTTAAATTCATGTCCATCAAGTTGGTGATGCCATCCAACCATCTCATCCTCTGTCATCCCCTATTCCTCCCACCTATAATCTTTCTCAGCATCAGGGTCTTTTCCAATGAGTCAGTTCTTTGCATCAGGTGGCCAGAGGATTGGAGTTTTAGCTTCAGCATCAGTCCTTCCAATGAATATTCAAGACTGATTTCCTTTAAGATTGACTGGTTGGATCTTCTTGCAGTTCAAGGGACTCTCAAGAGTCTTCTCCAAGACCACAGTTCAAAAGCATCAATTCTTTGGCACTCAGCTTTCTTTATAGTCCAACTCTCACATCCACACTTGACTACTGGAAAAACCATAGCCTCGACTAGATGGACCTTTGTTCACAAAGTAATGTCTCTGCTTTTAATATGCTGTCTAGGTTTGTCATAGCTTTTTTTCCAAGGAGCAAGTGTCTTTTAATTTCATGGCTGCAGTCACCATCTGCAGTGATTTCCAACATCAGACAGGGCCAAATAGTATATGAAAGTGCTGAGTAATCTGATTACAAGTTGTTGAATGTAGAGAGTGAATATCCAGGAAAATAAAAGATGCAATTATCAGCTTGCCCTTTCCTATTTCATAAATAACAAATTGCCAAGTACAAGGTTGAAATATGGGCTTCCCTGGTGGCTCAGCTGGTAAAAAAATCTGCCTGCAGTATGGGAGACCTGGGTTCAAACCCTGGGTTTAATCTCTGGTTTGGGAAGATCCCCTGGAGAAGGAAAAAGCTACCCACTCCAGTATTCTGGCCTGGAGAATTCCATTATCTGTACAGTACATGGGGTCACAAAGAGTCGGACACGACTGAGCAACTTTCACTTCAGTTCACTTCAAGATCAAAATATAATGTCAGTTTTTATGAATATGCTTTGAAGGCCATGCACGTGTTTTCAATCTCAGACCCAAATCTCATGGAGATGTAGCAGCTCCTTACTCCATCCCAGACTGTGTTTTTTATAACCATACAGATTTGGTAAATTTATTCCTTTTGTCATGCCCCTTTTAAATCCCTACTCTATGTTTATTTATTTTTTATTTTTTTAATTTTTAATTTACTTTATTTTACTTTACAATACTGTATTGGTTTTGCCATACATTGACATGAATCCGCCACGGGTGTACATGAATTCCCAATCCTGAACCCCCCTCCCACCTCCCACCCCATATCATCTCTCTGGATCATCCCCGTGCACCAGCCCCAAGCATCCTGTATCCTGTATTGAACATAGACTGGCAATTTGTTTCTTACATGATAGTATACATGTTTCAATGCCATTCTCCCACATCATCCCACCCTCTCCCTCTCCCTCAGAGTCCAAAAATACGTTCTATACATCTGTGTCTCTTTTGCTGTCTCACATACAGGGTTATCATTACCATCTTTCTAAATTCCGTATATATGTGTTAGTATACTGTATTGGTGTTTTTCTTTCTGGCTTACTTCACTCTGTATAATCGGCTCCAGTTTCATCCATCTCATTAGAACTGATTCAAATGTATTCTTTTTAATGGCTGAATAACACTCCATTGTGTATATGTACCACAGTCTGGCACTTCTGTGATTAGTGGTTAAGATGAATGAGCTAATTTCAAGAAAATATATGAAAATTAATCTGGTAAAAGTGTACTCTCTGAAATAAACAGAGCTGATGATAGTATAAACTAGTAGAATTATTTTAGAAAGCAATCTGTTATTCAGGAATATTACCCATATCCAACAATTACTAATTCATTACTGTTTTTGTTTTTTCTGCATCTATCCTTTTCTTTTTCCTGCCACTGTATTATTTCTAAGCAAGTTCCAAACAACATATCACTTCTCTAAAATTCAATACATTCTAAGACATGCATTGAGCTTAAAAATATAACTACAATAATCATAATACCACTCTGAAATAAAATTAAATTCTTTAATATTTCATACAAACAGTAACTGTCTACATTTTCCCGATTGGCTTAAAAACCTCCTCTACACTCTGTTTCCTATTTTTATAAAAAATATTTATTAAAATTGGTTGCTGTGGCTCTTAAATCTCTTTTACTTTATGCTGCAGCAGCTGCTGCTGCTAAGTTGTTTCAGTCGTGTCTGACTCTGTGCGACCCTATAGACGGCAGCCCATAAGGCTCCTCCATCCCTGGGATTCTCCAGGCAAGAACACTGGAGTGGGCTGCATTTCCTTTTCCAATGCATGAATGCATGCTAAGTCGCTTCAGTCGTGTCTGACTCTGTGTGACCCTATGGCCAGCAGCCCGTCAGGCTCCTCTGTCCACAGGGTTCTCTAGGCAAGAATACTGGAGTGGATTGCCATTTCCTTCCCCATAACTTTATGCTAAGTGAATTAAAAAATAAATAAATAAATCCCTTTTATTTTATGATTTTGTTGTCAATCGCTTGAAGTGGGATATAGATAATTGCTTCTGTGCTTGTATGCTTGTTCTTGCATTTGCTAAATATAAAATATGTGAATTGATTTTATCTTTCAAAATAAATTCAATATATTAAATAAAAACAAATATAAATAAAAAACTCTAGTTTGACTAAAACTCGTAGTTTAATGAAAACGGAACATTCCAAGTGCAAAAGCAAAAAATGTGGCATTATTTAATTAAAGAAATATGGCAAGTACTGATTTTTAATATTTAATTCATTTATATGTTCTAAGTAATACACAGTCAGGCTTTCTTTTTTACCCTCTCTTTTCTTCATCTCCCATGGTACCCTCTGTTTTCTTCATCTCCCACGGTATACATTGGCAACCTCAAATTCCAGTAAGGTTTTTTTTTCTCTCATTTTCTGTTTCCCTACTACAATTAGCTTTGTAAGTCACTACTAGTGTATTTAAGAAATTTACTCTAAGTAATTTGAGTCAGGGAGTGATGTTACATATTCCTCTGACATAGCCAGATATTAAATTGCCCCCAGTAACTCCATTTTCTGATAAGCAAGCTGGGTGAGAAAAGGAACTGAAAGAGTAGAACACCCTGACTAATAACTCATTTCCAGTGTGCTTTCCCACTGTGTATAGTCATTGGAAAAGAGAGGTTCAGATTGGTTTATGAAGTGAATGCACACTTTTACATTACATCCAACAGCATAAGAAAAAAAAGAAAAAAGAAACATTCAGTCTCTGCTAATGGTTTTCCATTGCTGCAGAGCTTCCATGTTACCATTCCCTACCTTGTTGAGTGGGTAGATTTTGAGCCCTAGCAAATTCTCTGCCCTAGATACCATGGCTATCTTTATCTCCAACATTCCATAACTTAACACTCCTCTTCAATACACATACTTCCATGAAAACCCTCCAAAAAGAGATTCTTTTACTATGAACTAACTAAAAAAATTAAGTTCCTCTTGTATACTTTTTGCTTATAGATATTGTCGCTTCCACAATAGGCAAAATTAAACATGGTCAGAGTCTCCCCAGCTTCCCTGGACGCTCAGTGGTAAAGAATCCACCTGCAATGCAGGAGACTCAGGTTTGATCACTGGGTTGGGAAGGTCTCCTGGACAAGGAAATGACAACCTACTTCGGTATTCTTGCCTGGAAAATCCCATGGACAGAGGAGCCTGACAGGCTATAGTTCATGGAGTTGTAAAAGAGTTATACACAACTGAGTGACTAAACAATAAGTGTTTCCTACTTGTCCCTTTCAGTTACTCACTTTTCTCAGAAATTCTGTAGATACCTATGTCTCCAAACTGTTCAGTCCAGAGCTGTCAAAGGAGCTGATAATCTTCTTTCTCCTCTGCTGTCAAACACTTTCCATCCTGTCTAAAGGTATAAACTACCAGTTATGAAATAAAGAATAATAAGGATGTAATGTACAGCATGGTGACTATAGTTACTAATAAGTTATTGTATATTTTCAAGCTGCTAAGAAAATAAATGTTAAATGTTCTCATCAAAAGAAAAAAAACATATTGCAATTATGTATGGTGACGGACATTAATTAAATATATATGCTGATGATTTTGCATTATAAAAATTGTGGAATCATTGTTTGCATACCTGAAACGAATATAATGTTCAGCTCAGTTCAGTTCAGTCACATAGTCATGTCTGACTCTTTGTGACCCCATGGAAAGCAGCATGCCAGGCTTCCCTGTCTATCACCAATACCCAGAGCTTACTTAAATTCATGTCCATCAAGTTGGTGATGCCATCCAACCATCTCATCCTCTGTCATCCCCTATTCCTCCCACCTATAATCTTTCCCAGAATCAGGGTCTTTTCCAATGAGTCAGTTCTTTGCATCAGGTGGCCAGAGGATTGGAGTTTTAGCTTCAGCATCAGTCCTTCCAGTGAATATTCAGGACTGATTTCCTTTAAGATTGACTGGTTGGATCTTCTTGCAGTTCAAGGGACTCTCAAGAGTCTTCTCCAACACAGCAGTACAAAAGCATCAATTATTCAGTGCTCAGCTTTCTTTACAGTCCAACTCTCAAATCCATACATGACTACTGGAAAACCATAGCTTTGATTAGAAAGACCTTTGTTGTTAAAGTAATGTCTCTGCTTTTAAATATGCTGTCTAGGTTTGTCATAGCTTTTCTTCCAAGGAGCAAGTGTCTTTTAATTTCATGGCTGCAGTCACCATCTGCAGTGATTTTGGAGCCCCCCAAACTAAAGTCTGTCACTGTTTCCATTGTTTCCACATCTATTTGTCTTAAAGTGATAAGACTGGATGTCAATATCCTAGTTTTCTGAATGTTGAGTTTTAAGCCAGGTTTTTCACTCTCCTCTTTCAAGTGGATCTTTAGTTCCTCTTCACTTACTGCTATAAGGGTGGTGTCATCTGCATATCTGAGGTTATTGATATTTCTCCTGGTGATATTGTTTCCAGCTTGCACTTCATCCAGCCCAGCATTTCTCATGATGTACTCTGCATATAAGTTAAATAAGCAGGATAACAAGATAGAGCCTTGATGTACTCGTTTCCCTACTTGGAACCAGTCTGTTGTTCCATGTCCACTTCTAACTGTTGCTTCTTGCCCTGCATAGAGATTTCACAGGAGACAGGTCAGGTGGTCTGGTATTCCCATCTCTTGAAGAATTTTCTACAGTTTGTTGTGATCCATACAATAAAAGGCTTTGGCATAGTCAATAAAGCAGAAATAGATGTTTTTCTGGAACTCTCTTGCTTTTTCAATGATCCAGTGTGTGTTGACAATTTGATCTCTGGTTCCTCTCTGCCTTTTCTAAATCCATCTTGAATATCTGAAGTTCATGGTTCACATACTGTTGAAGGCTGGCTTGGAGGATTTTGAGCATTACTTTGCTAGCGTGTGAGATGAATGCAATTTTGTGGTAGTTTGAGCATTCTTTGCCATTGCCTTTCTTTGTGATTGGAATGAAAACTGACCTTTTCCAGTCCTGTGGTCACTGCTGAGTTTTCCTAATTTGCTGGCATATTGAGTGCAACAGTTTCACAGCATCATGTTTCAGGATTTGAAATAGCTCAACTGGAATTCCATTATCTCCACTAGCTTTGCTCACAGAGATGCTTCCTAAGGTCCACTTCATTTTGAATTCCAGGATGTCTGTATCTAGGTGAGTAATCATCCCATTGTGGTTATTTGGATTATGAAGATTTTTTTTTTTGTATAGTTTCTCTGTGTATTCTTATTCTGTGTATTCTTCTGCATTATATATATATATGTATAACATTATATATAATGTATATTAATATATGCATAATTGCTACATAATAACAAACTGATTCCAAATAGGAAAAGGAGTATGTCAAGGCTGTATATAGTCACCCTGCTTATTTAACTTATATGCAGAGTATATCATGAGAAGTGCTGGGCTGGAAGAAGCACAAGCTGGAATCAAGATTGCTGGGAGAAATATCAATAACCTCAGATATGCAGATGACACCACCCTTATGGCAGAAAGTGAAGAGGAACTGAAAAGCCTCTTGATGAAAGTGAAAAAGGAGAGTGAAAAAGTTGGCTTAAAGCTCAACATTCAGAAAAGAAAGATCATGGCATCCGGTCCCACCATTTCATGGGAAATAGATGGGGAAGCAGTGGAAACAGTGTCAGACTTTATTTTTTGGGGCTCCAAAATCACTGCAGATGGTGATTGCAGCCATGAAATTAAAAGACGCTTACTCCTTGGAAGGAAAGTTATGACCAACCTAGATAACATATTCAAAAGCAGAGACATTACTTTGCCAGCAAAGTTCCGTCTAGTCAAGGCTATGGTTTTTCCAGTGGTCATGTATGGATGTGAGAGTTGGACTGTGAAGAAAGCTGAGCACTGAAGAACTGATGCTGAATTGTGGTGTTGGAGAAGACTCTTGAGAGTCCCTTGGACTGCAAGAAGATCCAACCAGTCCATTCTAAAGGAGATCAGTCCTGGGTGTTCTTTGGAAGGAATGATGCTGAAGCTGAAACTCCAGTACTTTGGCCACCTTATGCGAAGAATTGACTCCTTGGAAAAGACTCTGATGCTGGGAGGGATTGGGGGCAGGAGGAGAAGGGGACGACAGAGGATGAGATGGCTGGATGGCATCACCGACTTGATGGACATGAGTCTGAGTGAACTCCGGGAGTTGGTGATGGACAGGAAGGCCTGGCATGCTGCAATTCATGGGGTCGCAAAGAGTCGGACACGACTGAGCGACTGAACTGAAATGAATTTTAATGTGTATATTATATAACATTATATTATATGTCAGTTATGCCTCAGTAATATTACAGACATATACATACCCTTATAATTTGAAATGGAAAATATTTCTGTTTTGTATCTAACAGAGTATTTTGTTAATATAAGGAACTTCCATGTTAAATGTGCTGATTAGTGGCTATATGAAACTCCACCATTTATTGAACATCTGCTGTTTACCAGTTGAGGTTTTGTTGTGTACATTACATCTGTAACATTTGCAAAATCAACTCCTATAATCCTCATTATCTCTGAGGAGGACATTCATTCTCTTTAACAGTAAAATGAAGGTTCATAGACTCTAGATAACTTGGCAAGGTTTACAAAAATAGGAAATAGTAGACCTGGGACTGAAACCAGAAATGCTTTATTGCAAAGTTCAAGATATTTTCCCACTTTTCATCTCATCTTCCCTATTCCCAGAAAATATCATAGACTTCAGAGAAATCTGTCTGATTTTATCCATGTATTCTTTATATGGTATAAAATGTCTTATGTATGTGTGAATTTGGCAAGCACAGAAATTGTTACAAATGCCAACCGCAGTTTCACAGGATATTTGTAGATTTTGTAAATGGCAAAATTTAGTTTTTTAGCATGTCTAAAAGGGAACTCAGTATCATGGTCTATCTTTGACATTCGAACAAAAATAGAGAAGTGTATTTTTAGAATATAAATGTGTCCTTACAATATGTTGCCAACACAATCTATTTGAGTTTAGATTTTGTAAATGTCCCATTGAAATGTAAAGTTTTCCTTAGGAACTAGTGCTTTGAAGACAAAACTTGAACTTAAGTTTGTTTAACAGCAGTCACATATCATCAATGGGAAATAGAGTGTAATTTTATTTAGTAGATACCTCTAAAATTAGGATTTATATTTTCACAGCTATAAACATTAAGTTGTATCCTTTGCTAAGTATGGTAATGTGTCTAATTTAGTCAACATTCTGTTCACAAGTTATCTTTTTCTTCTACATTATTAACAATTAGGATAAGAAAGCATATTAATAACAAAACAAAAGGCAATAACAATCAGTCTTTCCTGTTTGGCATCATGGTGAAAACAGGTGATAGGTAACCAGGTAACTATCAATGGAAGAAGAGTGTCTTAATGCCCAAATATGAATTATGCAGTCTATAAAAGTATTCATCTGAATGTCCTAAAAAACAATGATGAGTTACATGGAAAAAGTGGAAAAAATTAATTATTAAATCTGTCTGCACTCTTAAAGACCTTCCATCTAAACACTAAATATTTCACGTTGTGTTTTGACCTTTACTACACCTTTCATACACCCTCCCTTTCTTTTACAAAATGCTACAGAGAATGGAAGTGTTGTCAATTAAGTAAAAAGGGTGTTTGCATCAACCTTTTCATGTGTGGAATTTAATGACATTTTAAGGTTAAAGTAAAAGTCAAACATTGATTTTTTTTAGTGTCTTCCCCTAATGCACCTAATGAATAGAGATTCCAATAAAAAACCTTTTAATCCATTTTAAACCTTCCACTATCAAAAGGCTTCTTTTATTTTATTTCATTTTGTTACCAAACATTTTTCCCCCTAAGATTCAGGAAAGAAATACTGAGTCAAGGTAACTTAGGAAATTATATCCAGAAAATCCTAAAAATGATGAATTTTACAATATATTTTAATTGAATCACATATATGCATACACCTTTTAGAAATTAGGAGACTATAATTCTGGAATTCAGGCCATATTAGATTGAATGCTGAAAAATTTCACTGAACAGATACCTAGATCTAATTTATTTTACCTACAAGGTATAATATAGACAATAATCATTTTTTATACCTAATATTTGATATATTTTATAAACATTATAAGGATTAATATTAGGAAGCATAATAGAAAACACATGTGCACAAAGAGGCTGTGAGGTTTGGTAAGCAGGGATCTGACATCTCATATAAGGAAATAAATAGCTGAATATCACAGGTTCATATTTCACAGACAGTTTGCGTGGAGAAAGGAGCTAGGAAGTCCCTTTGAACAAACTTCTGTAACTCAGAAATATGAGTTACACAGACTCATATTTCTTATATATAAGGTAATCACATTTTTTCTTCAGCGAATTATGTTTATGATAATTATGTAAATTATTGGTAATAGCTATAGCAGGCAGGTAGAATCATATGAAGGTTTCTTAATAAACAATGGGCTTAATTCCACACCATTTATGAGAATTATTAGTTTTTAAAGACAGAGTTAAATGCAATGAAAGCAAATATCTGTTTTACATTAATAATTTACATGATTACTTTATGTCTAGACTAAAAAACATTGTTGTTTTCTAAATGTGAATTCACACCTGACTGCCATGGATTCACCATTTTGTAATTTCAGTACTTGTAGTCTATATTTACTTTGTGCAGTTAATCTATGTTTCTAGTTCTAAAATTAAATCTCCTTTGTTTTAGTTAAATGTTAGAAAACCAGATGTACTAGTTTAAACAAACAAATAAAACAAAAAAGAATAATATGTGGACAACTTTCTATCATGGAGCTCAGGTTGTTACAGCAAAAGCAATGAGGCTACCTGACCTAAGATTTGAAAGAGAATTAGAAAGTGGTTCCAAAGGCTAGCTAAACTTATGTCCATGTACGTTCATCTTCAGTTCCAAATTTTTTGCATTAGGGAGAGCCCTCATTTCACTGACAGGATAAAACTGAATTGCCCACCTAATCCTCTTAAAAATGTCCTCTACTCCTGGCTTCTTCAATGTTTGTGAAGTCTTGAAAGAGCTAAGAGAGCTAAACATAGTATTCTAGGCACACTTAAGAAAGCAAGAGTATAAAAGATTTACTCTGATAAAAAAGGAATTATGAGATGTTATTAAAAGATGCTTACTGCTTGGAAGAAAAGTTATGACCAACCTAGATAGCATATTCAAAAGCAGAGACATTACTTTGCCGACCAAGGTCCGTCTAGTCAAGGCTATGGTTTTTCCAGTAATCATGTATGGATGTTAGAATTGGACTGTAAATAAAGCTGAGCGCTGAAGAATTGGTGCTTTTGAACTGTGGTGTTGGAAAAGACTCTTGTGAGTCCCTTGGACTGCAAGGAGATCCAACCAGTCCATTCTGAAGGAGATCAGCCCTGGGATTTCTTTGGAGGGAATGATGCTAAAGCTGAAACTCCAGTACTTTGGCCACCTCGTAAGAAGAGTTGACTCACTGGAAAAGACTCCGATTCAGGGAGGGATTGGGGGCAGGAGGAGAAGGGGACGACTGAGGATTAGATGGCTGGATGGCATCACTGACTCGATGGACGTGAATCTGAGGGAACTCCAGGAGCTGGTGATGGACAGGGAGGCCTGGCATGCTGCAATTCATGGGGTCAGAAAGAGTTGGGCATGACTGAGTGACTGAACTGAACTGAAGATCTCTAGAGTCGCAGAAAAATATGGATTAAGTAGACAAATCATTTTTAAATATACTCATTTGTTCTTTTGGTTATTCAATGAGTCATTCATCCCAGAAAGATTTATTGAACATCTACTATATACCTGACCATCACTAGGCATCAGCAAGAAAAATGAATGTAGCCTGATCTTTGGCTGAAGTATGTTTCTGCTTGTTGAAATGGACTAGCGATAAGGTAGCCTATCCTTTCTCCAGTGGATCTTCCCAAACCAGGAATCAAACCAGGGTCTCCTGCATTGCAAGTGGATTCTTTTCCAGCTGAGCTACCAGGAAAGCCTGAAATGAACTAACAACTGCAATATGCAATTTATGCTGTGATGGAGATAAATTCATGTTGGTATAGGACCATGGAGAGACAACCTAATACATAAGAGAAATAATCAACAAAGGCTTTCCAGAGGTGTTACCTAAGCTGAGCCATGAATACTAAATAGATGCTGGTCAATCCAGGAGGCTGGAGATGGAGAGTAGAGTGAAGTTAAGAGATGGAATGTTGTATGTGAAAACCCTAAAAAGAGACTGTCTGAAGCTAGGGAACTGAAGGTACTTCAGTCTAGTTGGAACACAATAGAGGAAGAAAAACAGTTTTAATAAGGTTATTCTTAAGCAGGAATTTTGTTAAGAAGTTTAAAATTCATCCTTTAGGATATGGAATGAGTTATCAAAGTTTTAATATGGACATGACTTTCTCAGATTTGCCATTTAGAAAATACTATCTAAAGGAAAAGGAGAGAATGGATAATAAAAGAAGAAATAGTTAGGGTAATGTGGTATTTCAGAGACCAGTGCAGGCATCAGAGAAAGCAGAGTGGAAGGTCTAAATTAATGTTTCTCAAAGAGTGGTTCCCGGACTAGCAGCATTAACATCATGTAGAAACTTGTTAGAAATGAATTTCTCAGGCCCCACTCCAGACATACTGAATTAGAAAACATGGAGATAGGGTCCACAAATCTGTGGTTCAAAAAGTCCTCCAGATAATTCTAAAGCAGACCAAAGTTTGAAAATCACTGATACTTTATTAAGACAGCAGCAATTAGAAAAGACGATACTAATAGAATTAAGATTAATTTAAATTGTAAAATTATTGTGTATGGAATAAAAGAGAACAAGAAGAGAATGCGTGGAATAACTTGTTTACAGATCTGGGTTGAGCAACTTGAAAAAAAAAAGTTTTAGTTTCTCAGTCATGTCTTACTCTTTGCAACCTCATGAACTATAGCCCACCAGCCTCCTCTGTCCATGAAATTCTCTGGGAAAGAAGACTGGAGTGGGTAGCCATACCCTTCTCCATGGGATATTCCTGATCCAGGGATCTCATCCAGGGTCTCCTGCATTACAGGCAAATTGTTATTCCAATACGTGCTATTTCACAAGTTTTCTAATTCTGATACCATGATCAGTTCAGTTGAGTCACTCAGTTGTGTCTGACTCTTTGCAACCCCATGAACTGCAGCACACCAGCCTTCCCTATCCATCAACAACTCCTGGAGCCTACTCAAACTCATATCCATGCAGTTGAGATGTCATCCAACCATCTCATCCTCTGTCATCCCGTTTTCCTCCTGCTTTCAATCTTTCCCAGCATCAGGTCTTTTTCAGCAAGTCAGTTCTTCACATCGAGTGGCCAAAGGGTTGGAGTTTCAGATTCAGCATCAGTTCTTCCAGTGGATATTCAGGACTGATTTCCTTTAGGATTGACTGGTTGGATCTCCTTGCAGTCCAAGGGACTCTCCAGAGTCTTCTCCAACACCACAGTTCAAAAGCATCAATTCTTCGGTGCTCAGCTTTCTTTATAGTCCAATTCTCAAACCCATACATGGCTGCTGGAAAAACCATAGCTTTGACTTGATGGGCCTTTGTTGACAAAGTAATGTCTCTGCTTTTAAATATGCTGTCTAGGTTTGTCATAGCTTTTCTTCCAAGGAGTAAGCGTCTTTTAATTTCATAGCTGCAATCACCATCTGCAGCGATTTTGCCGCCTAAAAATATGTTTCTCACTGCTTCCATTGTTTCCCCATCTATTTGCCATGAACATATTGGAGTCTGAGTGAACTTTGGGAGTTGGGGATGGACAGGGAGGCCTGGCGTGCTGCAACTCATGGGGTCGCAAAGAGTCGGACATGACTGAGTGACTGAACTGAACTGAACTGATAATCTATAACGTCAAACATCTTTTTGTATTCTTATTTGCCAGCTATATATCTTCCTTGGGGATGTGTCTGTTTAAGAGCAATTTGAATTTTCTGGATAGCAGTCTTATATCAGATGTAACTTTTGCAATATTTTATCCCAATCTTTGGCTTGTCTTCTCATATACTAAACATTTTCTTTCATAGGAAAGTTTATAATTTTACTGAAATCTAGTTTATCACTTTTTTTCCCATGTATCTTGCCTTTGGTATTGTATAATTTTATACTTTTAAGCTTAATTTTCAGATGAAGAGTAAGACATATTGAAAATAAATCAAGTATATAAAAGTCAAACTATTAGACCAAAGGGGAAGTTAAAAAGAAAGAGATTAAAATTATATTCCAGGTAAATATTAACAAAAAGAAAAATTTGGGGAAAGGTTTGAAGGAAAAGGCAGGAAAGAAGTTGGGATGAAAAATGAGACTTGTTCATCTGGTTTTAAAATTTTTTTTAACTTTTTTTTTCTTTAAATCACATAAAGCAGGAATGGTCTCTCCAATTCCCACGAGGCTTACCCAGAAAGAAAACATACTAAAATCACTTAAAGTGATTTTTAATTTATAATTAAGCATTAATATTCAAAAGCAGAGACATTACTTTGCCAACAAAGGTCCGTCTAGTGAAGGCTATGGTTTTTCCAGTGGTCATGTATAGATCTGAGAGTTCGACTGTGAAGAAAGCTGAGTGCTGAAGAATTGATGCTTTTGAACTGTGGTGTTGGAGAAGACTTGTGAGAGTCCCTTGGATTGCAAGAGATCCAACCAGTCCATCTTAAAGGAGATCAGTCCTGGGTGTTCTTTTGAAGGACTGATGCTGAAGCTTAAACCCCAATACTTTGGCCACTTGATGCAAAGAGTTGACTCATTTGAAAAGACCCTGATGCTGGGAAGGATTGGGGTCAGGAGGACAAGGGGATGACCGAGGATGAGATAGCTGGATGGCATCACCGACTCGATGGACATGAGTTCGGGTAAACTCCTGGAGTTGGATGGACAGGGAGGCCTGGCGTGATGTAATTCATGGGGTCACAAAGAGTTGGACACGACTGAGTGAATGAATTGAAATGAACTGAATATGAATCTGCTTTTAAATGCCTCCAGTGACATTGTTTCAAAGCAATGACCTTTCAGTCTCCAACACAAAAGTGAAAGGAAATCATTCTATCAATATATCATTAAGCAAATCTTTAAAAATAGCTGTAGTGTTGTGAGAATGGCTCAGTCATGTCTGACTCTTTGTGATCCCATGGACTATAGCCTACCAGGTTCTTCTGTCCATGGAATTCTGCAGGCAAGAACACTGGAGTGGTTTGCCATGCCCTTTTCCAGGAGATCTTCCCAACCCAGGGATTGAGCCTGGGTCTCCTGCACTGCAGGCAGACTCTTTACTATCGGAGCCACCAGGGAAACTCCTGTAGTATTGGCTTGCTTTTACTTTAGTCTTTATAATTATCTGTAAAATTATGTCTTGATGATTCAGTTCAGTTCAGTTCAGTCACTCAGTCGTGTTCGACTCTTTGCGACCCCATGAATCGCAGTATGACAGGCCTCCCTGTCCATCACCAACTTCCGGAGTTCACTCAGATTCACGTCCATCGAGTCAGTGAGGCCATCCAGCCATCTCATCCTCTGTCATCCCCTTCTCCTCCTGCCCCCAATCCCTCCCAACATCAAAGTCTTTTCCAATGAGTCAGCTCTTTGCATGAGGCGGCCAGAGTATTGGAGTTTCAGCTTTAGCATCATTCCTTCCAAAGAAATCCCAGGGCTGATCTCCTTCAGAATGGACTGGTTGGATCTCCTCGCAGTACAAGAGACTCTCAAGAGTCTTCTCCAACACCACAGTTCAAAAGCATCAATTCTTCGGTGCTCAGCCTGCTTCACAGTCCAACTCTCACATCCATACATGACTACTGGAAAAACGATAGCCTTGACTAGATGGACCTTTGTCGGCAAAGTAAAGTCTCTGCTTTTGAATATGCTATCTAGGTTGGGCACAGCTTCTCTCCCAAGGAGTAAGCGTCTTTTAATTTCATGGCTGCAATCACCGTCTGCAGTGATTTTGGAGCCCCTCAAGATAAAGTCTGACACTGTTTCCACTGTTTCCCCATCTATTTCCCATGAAGTGATGGGACCAGATGCCATGATCTTGATTTTCTGAATGTTGAGATTTAAGCCAACATTTTCACTCTCCTCTTTCACTTTCATCAAGGGGCTTTTCAGCTCCTCTTCACTTTCTGCCATAAGGGTGGTGTTGTCTGCATATCTGAGGTTATTGATATTTCTCCCGGGAATCTTGATTCCTGCTTGTGCTTCTTCCAGCCCAGTGTTTCTCACAATGTACTGTGCATAGAAGTTAAATAAGCAGGGTGACTATATACAGCCTTGACGTGCTCCTTTTCCAACAACAGTCTGTTGTTCCATGTCCAGTTCTAACTGTTGCTTCCAGACCTGCATACAGATTTCTCAAGAGGCAGGTCAGGTGGTCTGGTATTCCCATCTCTTTCAGAATTTTCCACAATTTATTGTGATCCATACAGTCAAAGGCTTTGATATAGTCAATAAACAGAAATAGATGTTTTTCTGAAATTGTCTTGGTTTTTCCATGATCCAGCAGATGTTGGCAATTTGATCTCTGGTTGCTCTGCCTTTTCTAAAACCAGCTTGAACATCAGGAAGTTCATGGTTCATGTATTGTTGAAGCTTGGCTTGGAGAATTTTGAGCATTACTTTACTAGCATGTGAAATGCGTGCAATTGTGCGGTAGTTTGAGCATTGTTTGGCATTGCCTTTTTTTGCGATTGGAATGAAAACTGACCCTTTCCAGTCCTGTGGCCACTACTGAGTTTTCCAAATTTAATGGCATATTCAATGCAGCACTTTCACAGCATCATCTTTCAGAATTTGAAATAGCTCCACTGGAATTCCATCACCTCCACTAGTTTTGTTCGCAGATTCTTTCTAAGGCCCATTTGACTTCACATTCCAGGATGTCTGGTTCTAATTGAGTGATCACACCATCATGATTATCCGGGTCGTGAAGATCTTTCTTGTACAGTTCTTCTGTGTATTCTTGCCACCTCTTCTTCGTGTCTTCTGCTTCTCTTAGGTCCATACCATTTCTGTCGTTTATTGAGCCCATCTTTGCATGAAATTGTTCCTTTTGTGTCTCTAAGTTTCTTGAAGAGATTGCTAGTCTTTCCCATTCTGGTGTTTTCCTCTATTTCTTTGCAGTAATCACTGAGGAAGGCTTTCTTATGTCTTCTTGCTATTCTTTGGAACTCTGCATTCAGATGCTTATATATTTCCTTTTCTTCTTTGCTTTTTGCCTCTCTTCTTTTCATAGCTATTTGTTAGGCCTCCCCAGACAGCCATTTTGCTTTTTTGCATTTCTTTTCCATGGGGATGGTCTTGATCCCTGTCTCCTGTACAATGTCACGAACCTCAGTCCGTAGTTCATCAGGGACTCTATCTATCAGATCTAGGCCCTTAAATCTATTTCCACTTTCACTGTATAATCATAAGGGATTTGATTTAGGTCATATCTGAATGGTCTAGCGGTTTTCCCTACTTTCTTCAATTTGAGTCTGAATTTGGTAATAAGGAGTTCATGATCTGAGCCACAGTCAGCTCCTGGTCTTGTTTTTGTTGACTCTATACAGCTTCTACATCTTTGGCTGCAAAAATATAATCCATCTGATTTCAGTGTTGACCATCTGGTGATGTCCATGTGTAGAGTCTTCTCTTGTGTTGTTGGAAGACGGTGTTTGCTATGACCGGTGCATTTTCTTGGCAAAACTCTATTAGTCTTTGCCGTGCTTCATTCTGCATTCCAAGGCCAAATTTGCCTGTTACTCCAGGCATCTTTTTTGGGTGTTAGTTCTAAAAGGTCTTGTAAGAATTAATGGAACCATTCAACTTCAGCTTCTTCAGCGTTACTGGTTGGGGCATAGACTTGGATTACTGTAATATTGAATGGTTTGCCTTGGAGACAAAAAGAGATCATTCTGTCGTTTTTGAGATTGCATACAAGTACTGCATTTTAGACTCTTTTGTTGACCATGATGGCTACTCCATTTCTTCTGAGGGATTCCTGTTCATAGTAGTAGATATAATGGTCATCTGAGTTAAATTCACCCATTCCAGTCCATTTTAGTTCGCTGATTCTTAGAATGTCGACATTCACTCTTGCCATCTCTTGTTTGACCACTTCCAATTTGCCTTGATTCGTGGACCTGATATTCCAGGTTCCTATGCAATATTGCTCTCTACAGCACTGGGCCTTGTTTCTATCACCAGTCACATCCACAGCTTGGTATTGTTTTTGCTTTGGCTCCATCCCTTCATTCGTTCTAGAGTTATTTCTCCACTGATCTCCAGTAGCATATTGGGCACCTACTGACCTGGGGAGTTCCTCTTTCAGTATCCTATCATTTTGCCTTTTCATACTGTTCATGGGGTTCTCAAGGCAAGAATACTCAAGTGGTTTGCCTTCTCCAGTGGACCACATTCTGTCAGACCTCTCCACCATGACCTGCCCGTCTTGGGTTACCCCACAGTCATGGCTTAGTTTCATTGAGTTAGACAAGACTAACTAGGACCTTTGGTCCTAGTGTGATTTTATTGACTAGTTTTCTGTGAGTATGGTTTCAGTGTGTCTGCCCTCTCATGCCCTCTTGCAACACCTACCATCTTACTTGAGTTTCTCTTACCTTGGGCATGGGGTATCTCTTTAAGTTGCTCCAGCAAAGCGCAGCTGCTGCTCCTTACCTTGGATGAGGGGTATCTCCTCACCGCTGCCTTTCCTGACCTTCAACGTGGGATGGCTCTAGGCCCTTCTGTGCCCAGGCAGCCACCGCTCCTTGGACATCATGTTGTTCCTCCTGGCCACCGCCCCTGGCATCGGGCATGGTGTTGCTCCTCCCGGCCACCGCCCCTGGCCTCGGGGGAGGTGTGGCTCCTCTCGGGCACTGCTACTGTCCTTGGACATGGCATAGCCCCTCTCGGGTGCCGTCTCTGGCCTCGGATGCGGGGTAGCTCCTCCCTGCCGCCGCCCCTGACCTCAGACTGGAGGTAGCTCCTCTCGGCAGCCTTAACGATTAAGTCACTGTATATCCGTTTCCTTTGGTCACTCATCTGAATATTATATTTTGGGGGCTCTTTATACCTTTGAAGCTCTGTTTTCATCATTGTAATGGGCTGCAAGAGACTTTGACCAATTGTTCATCATGTTTCACTTGTCTGATTTAGTTAGGTAAGAATTTTCATATCCCTTACTCACTATTTCAAAGGGAAGTATACTACCTGACATGGTACAATCACACCAAAAGGACAACCTAAGCAGATCAGAGAGCACTGTTTTTGGCCAATGCCATACATGCTATACATACTCCCATAACACACATTGAGATTATTGGAAGATGGTAATTCATTATTTTGCATCTGATGTGCCTACTTCAGTAAATATTACAGACATAAATAATTGCCTCTTGGCCTGGATGAAACAGGTAACTGCATGAATGACAAGACATCAGTAAATTCTGCCCCTTAATATCAAGAACCACAATATGAATAATAATTAATATTATCTTTTAAGGAAAGCTTTGCAATTTAAATATAATTTTACGAAGGTACTGTTTACCTCATGTGGTGATATGAGGCTGAAATGAAATGGTTTTTACTTTATGGGTAATTCTCAATTTTTTTTTAAACTACAGTATCAGAGAATGATCGTTGATGTTTAGTTGCTAAGTTGTATCTGACTCTTTGTAACCCCATGAACTATAGCATACCAACTTCCCTGTCCTTCACTATCTCCCAAAGTTTGCTCAAACTCATGTCCATTGTATAGATGAGAGAATCATTATTTTTATCTTAATAGATTTTTACTGGGTTGTCCAAAATATTTGTTCAGGTTTTTTTCCATAAGATCATCCCAGATGAAGTTTTTGGTCAATCTAATATTTCAAATTCTGAAGTGCATTGTGAAGACTAATACATTAAATATTTAAATAATTAAGATTTCTCCTAAGTGCTAGATAATAGTTATAATTCAGATAATAGTTAATTATAGGATTAATAGTTAAGATACATATAGTATTTGCTGTGTACAATTTTCTGAATATATTACATGTATTTAAATGATTTATACTCATAATAATTGTATCCAGTAAACATATTATCATTCCATTATGTGGAGAAGGAAAATGAAGCAGACAGAATTTGAAGTAATTTGCCAAAATTTCCATAGCTAGTAAACATCACAGCTCAAATTCAAACCTTGGTTATTTGTATTCATTGTTCCTAACCGTCCTGAGTTTCTGCTGGAACCAGTCAAAATACGCTGAGGAAATGACATTTTCATCCACTGGTGAGAAAAAGAAATGAGGGTAATTTTTTAGGCAATAAATGCCAAGAAAATCAGATGCTCTACCATGTTTGTGCATGTGCACATGTTTCTGAGAGTTAGGGGTGGGTCTACCATATAAGGAGATCAGAATGAGGTGAGAAGATACAGAAGAATAATCTCAAGCTCCTTTACTAAAAAGCTTCTGGTCTAACTCCAAGATTATTATGAATGAAACTAATTTCAGAGTTACTTCTTTGCATAAATTTGTGAAGTACACAGAAAAGAGACTTACACATTTTTCTTCCTTCATTTTTTCTTACACAAGTCAATAAAATATATTTGCTACTCCAGGTCTGAAAAGGGGGGCTGTGCCATTGCTGTGGTAAAGTACAGAGAATCTTGATATCAGAATAAAATAATATATTTTGAAATCAAATTCTTTCAAACTTGTGGGATTGTGAAACTTACTTCTCTTATCCTTGCTGATTTTACTTTTTATGCTTTGTTTGCAGTGATGCTTCCTAAGGCCCACTTGACTAGGAAGAAAGCATATAAATTATAGCTGTCAAATATCTTTAAAATTATTAGTTAACTAAAATGGCCTATCATATGACTATTTGCTGCTATTAGTCACTGTCATTTATATAACATGTAAGATACTATTTAACATTTATAATAACAATGTGAAAAATATTATTTCAGTTACACATGTGGGAAAAAATGAAATTCAGCAAGGATACATTTCATAGTCTCACAAGTTTGAAAGAATTTAGCTTCAAAATATGTCTTCTGATTCTGATTTCAAGACTCTCTGTACTTTTATACAGCTATGGCCCAGCCTCCCTGTTCAGACCTGGAGTAGCAAAGATGTTTTATTGACTTGTGTAAGAAAAAATGAAGGAAGAAAAATGTATGCCACTTTTCTGTGTGGATCAGAATAAATTGGAAAATTCTGAAAGAGATGGGAATACCAGACCACTTTACCTTCCTCCTGAGAAACCTATATGCAGGTCAAGAAGCAGTGACGTGGAACATGGGACAACAGACTGGTTTAAAATTGTGAAAGAATTACATCAAGGCTGAATACTGTCACCCTATTATTTAGCATATATGCAGAGTACATCATGGAAAAGGCTGGGCCAGATGAATCACAAGCTGGAATCAAGATTTCTGGGACAAATATCAACAACTTCCTATATGCAGATGTCACCAACCGAACAGCAGAAAGTGAAGAGGATCTAAAGAGCCTCTTAATGAAGGTAAAAAAGGAGAGTGAAAAAGTTGACTTAAAACTCAACATTCAGAAAACAGATCATGGCATCCAGTCCCATCACTTAATGGCAAATAGATGGGAAAACAATGGAAACAGTGAGAGACTATTTTCTTGGGTTCCAAAATCACTGCAGATGGTGACTGCAGCCATGAAATTAAAAGACGCTTGCTCCTTGGAAGAAAAGCTATGACAAACCTAGGAAGCCTATGAAAAATCAGAGACATTACTTTGCCAACAAAGGTCCAAATAGTTAAAGCAATGGTTTTTCCAGTAGTCATGTATGGATGTGAGAATTGAACTGTGAAGAAACCTGAGGGCCAAAGAACTAATGCTTTTGAGCTGTTGTACTGGAGAAGACTCTTGAAAGTCCCTTGACTGCAAGGAGATCAGATAAGTCAATCTTACAGAAAATCTATCCTGAATATTCATTGGAAAGACTGATCATGAAGATGAAGCTCCAATACTTTGTCCACCTGATACAAAGACCTGACTCATTAGAAAAGACCCTGATGCTGGGAAATATTGAATCAGGAGGAGAAGGAGATGACAGAAAAAGAGATGGTTGGGTGGCATCTCCGACTCAAAGGACATGAGTTTGAGCAAGCTCTGAGAGATAGTGAAGGACAGGGAAGCCTGGCACGCAGCAGTCCATGGGTTCGCCAAGAGTTAGACAAACTGAGTGACTGAATAACAACAAATAAGTTATATATCTTTAAAAAGTTATAAGGTGAGGATAGAAAATAATCACTAAAATGATAATGAAATATCAAACTAGGGAATTTGTAATGAATTTGCAATCCTGGAGAGATAATGTGAATTGAACACTAAATATAAAGTTGTATTAATTTGTTATTGCTTCTGTAACAAAAATGCCACAAATTTAGCAACTTAAAATAAAGCAAATTCATTGGTTCAAAGTTTTGTATGTCAGAAGTTTCTGTTTGGAGTGACTGGCTTCTCATGTGAAGTCTTGACTAAGTAAGAGTCTGTTTTAAAGCTCAGTTACATTGTTGGTGGTTTTCAATTCCTTATAGTTATAGAATTGAAGTCTACATTTCCTTGTGGACTGTCAGTCAGGGGATATTCCTTAGTTTCTGGATCACACATGCATTTCTTTCCATGAGGCTATCTCCATCTTCAATATTGAATCTCTCTCACGCTTCTCTTTTAAGGGCTCATCTACATAGTACAGATTTATCTAGGATAATCTCTTAATTCTAAAGTCAGTTGAACTGGGAACTTACAACATGTTTATAGTAGCACATAGATAAGTACTTGGTTGAACAACTAGGTAAAGATTTATATGCATCAAGAAGAAGGAAATTTAAGGACCCAACTTAGAATTCTGAGTACCATAGGTTATTATGTTTCCTAGTCTGCTCAAATACTAAAGAAAGCAGTGTTTAGAAAGTTCTGCTTGATACAGTCGCTTAAGCTGTTCACCATTTTTCCCATTTTTCTGTAAGAAAATCCCCTTGCACTATCCTGCAACTGTCTTTGATGAGTGTGTGTAGAGTGTGTCTACTCAGTTGCGTTCAACTCTTCTGCCTCTTTGCAGCTCCACTGACTATAGCCTGCCAAGATCCTCTGTCCATGGAACTTTCCAGGCAAGAATGCTGGAGTGGGGTGCCATTTTCTTCTCTGGGGAATCATTCCGACTCAGGGATCAAGCCTGGGCCTATTGCATCTCCTGCATTAGCAGGTGGATTTTTTACTAGTGCCGCCTGAGTACCATATCTAAATCCAAGGGAATATGACGATCTTGGGTTCACACAAAAG
Source organism: Capra hircus (assembly GCF_001704415.2). Taxonomy (NCBI): domain Eukaryota; kingdom Metazoa; phylum Chordata; class Mammalia; order Artiodactyla; family Bovidae; genus Capra; species Capra hircus. The sequence goes on from NC_030818.1 coordinate 33,433,417, forward strand.
CCCCAACATATATTCTAAAGACGTATTTTTATACCCCTTAGCCTAGAAATGACATGTTTTCCTAAAATCTTGAGTGTTTTTCTCATACAGCATTTAAAGAGTCAGGGTTTCTTCTATTACACAGATGGAATCAGAAACCCGGTGAAATAACATCAAGTGCTCATAAATCAGACTAATTTTTCTTAGACTCTAGATATTACATAAGGACAGAACGGAGACTCAAGTTCAGAAATGATGGCCACTATTTTTTCTTTTGGATTTACCATGAGGCAATGAGTGTTCAGATTTAGGTAGGAAAAGAAAAAAAAAAAAAAAAAAGACTGTCAGTCAGCTAGACATTAAAACAAGATATAATATTTGTGATCATTCACTGTCTTCCCATGACAAATTCACATAGGTGTTGCTCTAACAATGGTTTAGGAGAATGCTTGTCAAATTAGTGTCTGTTATGCAATCTGGATCAGAATATACAAAAATAATTCTTAAAATGCAAATAGTTTGGACTCTTCAAAGATTTATTCAATGGGAAGATCTATGAATGGGCTTCAAGAATCAATCTGCATTTTAAACAACTGTCCTAAATAATTCTAATCTCCACTTTTTAAAAAAAGAATTTGTATTATTGAAACTATTTCTAATTCATTTAAAATCATTTATCATAAAGTTTGACTACTTAAAGTCTTACATAAAGAGAAAAGTGGATCTAACCTCAGGATTTGACTGTGAATTATCCTTTCTAGCTTCAAAGGTGTTCCACTAGATTTGTGTCCAGGGCTTCTGTTAAATAATAGTTTCTCCTTTTGATTCACCTTAAAGTGATGTTATTGTTAATAACATTTTTGTTCCAGTAAAGATTTTATAAAGCAATTAGACAATTTTTCTTGTTTTACATTTGAGAAAATTGAGGCCTAGAATATTTAAGTGACAAAGTCATTCTGATCTTTAGTGCGGAGAAGACTTGCAAACAGTTTTCAAAATCAGAACTCCAGTGATCTTTTCAATGCATCATACTCCCTACATCTTTTATGTTAATCTAACCAATACTGAAATATCCTCTATAAAAAGCTATTAAAATTTAGGACAGTCACTTATAATTATGGTTTCACCTTGAAGGCAGATGACTTCTCAAAACTTTGACTCATTCCTGGATACCATCAGGAATCCATGGACTTTCAAAACAGATTAGTTGATAATACTGCAGTTTAGTTTGTACCCAGTAAAATAAAATCAATATAAAGTGTGTAATCTTTCTTTAGCACTTGAAATGTTCCATATGCCATCCTGAGTATATTTATATCTCATTTTATTTTGTATGCAACTTTTAATAATTTAGATTGCAGATGTCTAATGTTTTAGTTTTATTTGTACTGCCATATTTCTAAGTAGACTTTGTTCACAGTTTAAATAATTCTTCAACTTTAAAATTATTTGGTTTTATTTCACAATGCTTCTATTTTCACATTGTTAATTTTTTATCCTGATTTTATATAACTCTATTGTAGGAAAACATGAAATAATTCAGAAATATACTACTTTGAAATATGGTCAAGCAGTCAACAAAGTCTCTGTTTTGTGATAACAATTGTGCTTTATAAAAAATCTCCTAAAAATAGAGAATTTGCATATTTATAAATAAATGACTGACAAAAATAATAACTTGAAAACATCTTTTCACCCAGGTGATGACATCCTAAGAAAATAGCTCTTACACTGAATTTGAAGAGCATTGTGACTTGGTGCAGTTTAAAGATGGCAGAGGAATAGGACAGAGAGATAACTTTCTCCCCCCAAAATTCATCTAAAGATCATTTGAATACTGAGCAAATTCCACAAAACAACTTCTGAATGCTAGCAGAGGACACCGGGCACACAGAAAGGCAGCCCATTGTCTTCGAAAGGAGTTAGGACAAAATGTAAAAGGTTAAAATAGAGACAAAAGAGTTAGGGATGGAGACCTGTCCCAGGGAGGGAGTTGTGAAAGAGGAGAAGTTTCCAAATACCAGGAAACCCTCTCACCCATGGGTCTGTGGGGAGTTTTGGAATCTCAGAGGGCAACATAACTGGGAGGAAAATAATAAATAGGTAAAACAGACAAATTACAGTGCCTAATCACAACTCCCAGTGGAGAAGTAGCCCAGACACTCACGTTCACCACTGGCAAATGGGAGCTGAACAGGGAGGCGTGGGCTGCATTCCTTAGGGTAAGGACTGGGCCTGAATGCCCTGAGGACAATCTGAGGGAGCTAAGGTCAGACAGCACCCCAAACTGTGGGATGGCCAGAGAGAGAGAGAAAAAAAAGAAAGAGAAAGAACTTTCCTGAGAAAAGTTCTAACCTAAGGCACTGCCGGGCCCACTCACAGACAAAGGACTAAGCAAACACCAGAGGGGAGCTAGCCTGGTGCAAACCGGTCCATCCCCCACCAGAGGCAGAGAGACGGGCGGGCAACAGCCAGATCCAGAGGGAGAGGGTCAATCTCGGCCCTAGAGATGGCATCCTCCACCAAACTGCGAGCAGGCTCCCAGTTGCTAACCAAGTCTTCCTGGGACCCTGGACAGTTGACATCCACCAGGAGGGTTGCAGCTAGAGATCAGCACCCCAGAGGAGACACACAGCACGCCTGAGACGGTGCTTCCACTGCAAACCCAGGAAACCAAGCAGCTGGGACGGGGGAGGTGATGAGATGCACCGCCCCGCCTGGGGAGAGTGCGCTCACTAAGCACCTGGTGCCTGAGCTGCTTGGTACTGGAAAGGGTGCAAAACACAGGCCCACCAGAGTATGGCCTTTGTGGAGTACCTGAGAACCTGAACCTGAGTGGCTTAGACCTGGGATGTGCATGCAACCCAGGGCCCACTTTAGACAGTTCCCCTGCAGAGCAACCTGGAGCCTGAGCAGTGTAGACCAGGAAAGCACACACGCTGTGAGTGGGGGCAAACCCTGTGTGGCCCAGACACTGCGAGCACTTCCTACACATGCCAGTGATATTTGTTTGCAGTGTTCCTCCCTGCCCACAGCGCAACTGAACAAGTGAGCCTAAATAAGCGGCCACCTCCGTTCCCTTGTGTCAGGGCGGAAATTAGACACTGAAGAGACTTGCAAACAGAAGAAGCAAAAATAAACAGAGGGAACCTCTTTGAAAGTGGCAGGTGCAACAGATTAAAAGCCTGTGGGAGGCGGTCCTAAGATGGCGGAGGAATAGGACGGGGAGACCACTTTCTCCCCCACAAATTCATCAACAAAACATTTGAACACTGAGTAAATTCCACAGAACAACTTCTGAATGCTGGCAGAGAACATCAGGCACCCAGAAAAGCAGCCCATTGTCTTCGAAAGGAGATTGGAAAAAATATAAAAGATAAAGAGAGATAAAAGAGGTAGGAATGGAGATCCATCCTGGGATTAAAACAGAGAGAATGAGCCCAGTGGTAACTCCCCCAGCAGAGAAGCAGCCCAGGCACCTGCACCCGCCACTAGTAAGTGGGGACTGGGCAGGGAGGCGCCGGCGGCATTGCTTAGAGTAAGGGCTGGGCCTGAATGCCTGAGGGCAATCTGAGGGAAATAACCTGAGATAGCAAACCAGACTGTGGGATAGCTATCCCTCAACAAGGCCTAACCTAAGACACTGCCAGGCCCGCTCACAGAACAAAGGACTGAGCAGAGCTAGCCAGTTGCAGACTGGCCCATCCCCTGCCGGAGAAGCAGGTGAGGGCAGCCAGAGCTGGAAGAGGGCAATCACGGCCCCAGAGAGCCATCATCTGCAAGCAGGCTTCATTGCTAATCAGGACTTCTTGGGATTCTGGATGGTTGACATCCACTAGGAGGGTCGCAGCTAGAGATCAGCTCCCCAGAAGAGACAAACGGCACACCTGAAGAGGTGCGCCAGTTGTGCACTCAGAAAACCATACAGCAAGGATGGGGGAGGCGATAAGTCTCAGCGAGCACACCCGTTGCCAAGCACCTGGTCACCTGAGCTGCTCGGACCTGGGAAGGGCACAAAACACAGGCCCAAACGAGTCTGCACCTTTGTGGAGTAGCCAAGTACCTGAACCTGAGCAGCTTAGATCTGGGAAGTGCATACAACCCAGGGCTGGCCTCAGACAGTTCCTGGCAGAGCAACCTAGAGCCTAAGCAGTGTAGACAGGGAAAGCACACACGGTGTGAGCAGGGGCAATCCCAGTGTGGCTGAGACACTGTGAGCACATGCCAGTGTTATTTGCTTGCAATGTTCCTCCCTCCCCACAGCACGACTGAACAAGTGAGCCTAAAAAAGTGTCCACCACCGCCCCCTTCTGTCAGGGTGGAAATTAGACACTGAAGACACCAGCAAATAGAAGCTAAAAGAAACAGAGGCAACCACTTTGGAAGTGACAGGTGCAATAGAATAAAATCCTGTAGTAAGTACCTGTGATCACTCACCTAGGGCCAGACATCCTGGAATGTGAAGTCAAGTGAGCCTTAGAAAGCATCACTACGAACAAAGCTACTAGAGGTGATGGAATTCCAGTTGAGCTATTTCAGATCCTGGAAGATGATGCTATGGAAGTGCTGCACTCAATATGCCAGCAAATTTGGAAAACTCAGCAGTGGCCACAGGACTGGGAAAGTTCCGTTTTCATTCCAATCCCAAAGAAAGGCAATGCCAAAGAATGCTCACACTACCACACAATTGCACTCATCTCACACGCTAGTAAAGTAATGCTCAAAATTCTCCAAGCCAGGTTTCAGTAATACGTGAACCGTGAATTTCCAGATGTTCAAGCTGGATTTAGAAAAGGCAGAGCAATCAAATTGCCAACATCTGCTGGATCATGGAAAAAGCAAGAGAGTTCCAGAAAAACATCTATTTCTGCTTTATTGACTATACCAAAGCCTTTGACTGCCTGGATCACAATAAACTGTGGAAAATTCTGAAAGAGATGGGAATACCAGACCACCTGACCTGCCTCTTGAGAAACCTATATGCAGGTCAGGAAGAAACAGTGAGAACTGTACATGGAACAACAGACTGGTTCCAAATAAGAAATGGAATATATCAAGGCTGTTTATTGCCACTGTTTATTATTTAACTTATATGCAGAGTACACCACGAGAAATGCTGGGCTGGAAGAAGCACAAGCTGGAATCAAGATTGCTGGGAGAAATATCAATCACCTCAGATAAGCAGATGACACCACCCTTATGGCAGAAGGTGAAAAAGAAATAAAGAGCCTCTTGATGAAAGTGAAAGAAAAGAGTGAAAATGTTGGCTTAAAGCTCAACATTCAGAAAACGAAGATCATGGCATCTGGTCCCATCACTTCATGGGAAATAGATGGGGAAACAGTGGAAACAGTGTCAGAATTTATTTTTTGGGGGCTCCAAAATCTCTGCAGATGGTGATTGCAGCCATGAAATTAAAAGACGCTTACTCCTTGGAAGGAAAGTTATGACTAACCTAGATAGCATATTCAAAAGCAGAGATATTACTTTGCCAACAAAGGTCCATCTAGTCAAGGCTATGATTTTTCCAGTGGTCATGTATGAGTGTGAGAGTTGGACTGTGAAGAAGGCTGAGCGCTGAAGAATTGATACTTTTGAACTGTGGTGTTGGAGAAGACTCTTGAGAGTCCCTTGGACTGCAAGGAGATCCAACCAGTCCATTCTAAAGGAGATTAGTCCCGGGATATCTTTGGAAGGAATGATGCTAAAGCTGAAACTCCAATACTTTGGCCACCTCATACAAAGTGTTGACTCATTGGAAAAGACTCTGATTCTGGGAAGGATTGCGGACAGGAGAAAAAGGGGATGATGGAGGACGAGATGGCTGGGTGGCATCACCGACTCTATAGACGTGAGTTTGAGTGAAGTCCAGGAGTTGGTGATGGACAGGGAGGCCTGGCGTGCTGCAGTTCATGGGGTCACAAAGAGTCAGACATGACTGAGCAAATGAACTGAACTGAACTGAACACAGGAACAGGCCTATAGATCTTGAGAAGTATAAGCCAGATTGAGGAAATATCTGAAAATGAACTAACCCCACACTGTCCACAGCAACACCAGAGAAAGTCCTAGATATATTTTTTCTATTATCATTCTTTAAATTAAAAAAAATTGTAAGTCCTCCATTACTCCTTTAATTTTCATTTTTATAACCTACTATTACTTTGCCAAAAATAAAAAAAAAACTCAAAATTTTAAGTAAACCTCACATAAATATATATTATAATTTTTGTGACTTTGTTTTTTCCTTTAATATTGTATTTTTGAGAATCCAACTTCTACTCTAGATTTTTAATCTTTACTTTTTGGTATTTGTTATCAACTTTGTACATTTCAGAACCTAATCTTCAGTACCCATTTTTACTTGGGAGCGAGATTTCTGGCTTGACTGCTCCATCCCCCTTTGGACTCTCTTTCTCTACCACATAGCCTCCTTTGCCTCCCTTTCCCTTCTCTTCTCTACCCAACTCTGTGAATCTCTTTGTGTGTTCTGGACTGTGGAGAACACTTAGGGAACTGATTACTGGCTGGATCTGTCTCTCTTCTTTTGATTTACCCATTTATCCTCCTGGCCACCTCTGTCTCCTTCCTCTGTCTCCTCTGTGTAACTCCGTGAACATCTCAGAGGGATCCAGACTTTGGAGAGCACATAGGGGAGTGATTACTGGCTAGCTTGTTCTCTCCCATTTTTATTCCCTGTCTTCTCCTCCTGGTCTCCTCTATAGCCCGCCTCCCTCTTCTCTTCTCCAGGTAACTCTGTGAACCTCTCTGGGTGTCCCTCACTGTGGAGAAACTTTTCATCTTTAACCTAGATGTTTTATCAATGGTGTTGTATAGATGGCGAAGTCTTGAGGCTACTGTAATAATAAGACTGTAAACCAGAGGCAGGAGGCTTAAGTTCAAATTCTGAGAATACCAGAGAACGCCTGACTCCAGGGAACATTAATTGATAGGAGCTCATCAAACACCTCCATACCTACATGAAACCAAGCACAACCCAAGGGACAACAAGTTCCAGAGTAAGACATACCATGCTATTTCTCCAGCAACATGGGAACATAGTCCTGAGCTTCAATATACAGGCTGCCCAAAGTCACACCAAACCCGCTGACATCTCATAATTCATTACTGGACACTTCAGTGCACTCCAGAGAGAAGAAATACAGCTCTACCTGCCAGAACACGGACACAATCTTCCTTAACCAAGAAACCTTGACAAGCCACCTATTCAATCCCACCCACAGCGAGCAAACTCCACAATAAAGAGAAATCTACAAACTGACAGAATACAGAAAGGCCACCCCAATCACAGCAATATAAACCAGATGAAGAGACAGAGAAATATCCAGTAGGTATTTCTGGATAAATGGATAAATACCCATTTATCCTGGATAAATGGATAAATGCCCACCAAAAAAAAAAAAAAAAGAGGAAGAGATAGGGAATCTACCTGATAAAGAATTCAAATAATCATAGTGAAAATGATCCAAAATCTTGAAAACAAAATGGAGTTACAGATAAATAGCCTGGAGACAAGGATTTAGAGGATGTAAGAAAGGTTTAACAAGGACCTAGAAGAAATAAAAAAGAGTCAATATATAATGAATAATGCAATAAATGAGATCAAAATCACTCTGGAGGGAATTAACAGTAGAATAATAGAGGCAGAAGATAGGAGTGAGGTAGAAGATAGAATCCTAGAAATAAATGAAACAGAGAGAAAAAAAGAAAAACAAATTAAAAGAAGTGAGGACAATCTCAGAGACCTCTGGGACAATGTTAAACGTCTCAACATTCAAATCATAGGAGTCCCAGAAGAAGAAGAGAAAAAGAAAGACCATGAGAAAATACTTGAGGAGATAATAGTTGAAAATTTCCCTAAAATGAGGAAGGAAATATTCACCCAAGTCCAAGAAACCCAGAGAGTCCCAAACAGGATACACCCAAGGCAAAACACCTTAAAACACATATTAATCAAATTAACAAAGATCAAACACAAAGAACAAATATTAAAAGCAGCAAGGGAAAAACAACAAATAATACACAAGGGGATTCCCATACGGTTAACAGCTGATCTTTCAATAGAAACTCTCAGGCCAGGAGGGAATGGCAGGACATATTTAAAGTGATGAAAGAAAATAACCTACAGCCCAGATTACTGTAGCCAGCAAGGATCTCATTCAAATATGAAGGAGAAATCAAACGCTTTACAGACAAGGAAAAAATGAGAGAATTTAGCACCACAAAAACCAGCTTTCCAAAAAATGCTAAAGAATCTTCTCTAGACAGGAAACACAGGAAGGGTGTATAAACTTGAACCGAAAACAATAAAGTAAATGGCAACAGGATCATACTTATCAATAATTATCTTAAATGCAAATCGGTTGAATGCCCCAACCAAAAGACAAAACTGGCTGAATGGATACAAAAACAAGACCCCCATACATGTTGTCTACAAGAGACCCACCTCGAAATAAGGGACACATACAGACTGAAAGTGAAGGGCTGAAAAAAGATATTCCACATAAATAGAGACCAAAAGAAAGCAGGAGTTGCAATACTCATATCAGATAAAATAGACTTTAAAACAAAGGCTGTGAAAAGAGACAAAGAAAGACACTACATAATGATCAAAGGATCAATGCAAGAAGAAGATATAACAATTATAAATATATATGCACCCAACATAGGAGCACCACAATACGTGAGACAAATGCTAACAAGTATGGAAGGGGAAATTAACAAATAACAAAATAATAGTGGGAGACTTTAATACCCCACTCATACCTATGGACAGATCAACTAAACAGAAAATTAACAAGGAAACACAAATTTTAAATGATACAATAGACCAGTTAGACCCTAATTGATGTCTATAGGATATTTCACCCCAAAACAATGAATTTCACCTTTTTCTCAAGCACACATGGAAACTTCTCCAGGACAGATCACATCCTGGGCCATAAATCTAGCATTGGTAAATTCAAAAAAAATTGAAATCATTTAAAGCATCTTTTCTGACCTCAATGCAGTAAGATTAGATCTTAATTACAAGAGAAAAACTATTAAAAATTTCAACATGTGGAGGCTGAACAATATGCTGCTGAATAGCCAACAAATCACAGAAGAAACAAAAAATATGCATAGAAGTGAATGAAAATGAAAACAAAACAACCCCAAACCTGTGGGACACTGTAAAAGCAGTGCTAAGGGGAAGGTTCATAGCAATACAGGCATACCTCAAGAAATAAGAAAAAAGTCAAATAAATAACCTAACTCTACACCTAAAGCAACTAGAAAAGGAAGAAATGAAGAACCCCAGGGTCAGTAGAAGGAAAGAAATCTTAAAAATTAGGGCAGAAATAAATGCAAAAGAAACCAAAGAGACCATAGCAAAAATCAACAAAGCCAAAAGCTGGTTCACTGAGAAGATAAATAAAATTGACAAACCGTTAGCCAGACTCATCAAGAAACAAAGGGAGAAAAATAAAATCAACAAAATTAGAAATGAAAATGGAGAGATCACAAGAGACAACACAGAAATACAAAGGATCATAAGAGACTACTATCAGCAAGTATATGCCAATAAAATGGACAACTTGGAAGAAATGGACAAATTCTTAGAAAAGTTTCCAAAACTGAACCAGAAATAAACAGAAAATCTTAATAGACCATCACAAGCACAGAAATTGAAACTGTAATCAGAAATCTCTCAGCAAAAAAAAAGCCCAGGACCAGATGGCTTCACAGCTGAATTCTACCAAAAATTTAGAGAAGAGCTAACACCTATCCTACTCAAATTTTTCCAGAAAATGACAAACTTCCAAACTCATTCTATGAGGCCACCTTCACCCTAATACCAAAACCAGACAAGGATGCCACAAAAAAGAAAACTACAGGCCAATATCACTGATGAACATAGGGGCAAAAATCCTTAACAAAATACCAGCAAACAGAATCCAACAACACATTAAAAAGATCATACACCATGACCAAGTGGGCTTTATCCCAGGGATGCAAGGATTCTTCAATATCCACAAATCAAACAATGTAATACACATTAACAAATTGAAAGAAAAAAAATATGATTCCCTTATTAGATGCAGAGAAAACCTTTGACAAAATTCAACATCCATTTATGATAAAAACCCTCCAGAAAGCAGGAATAGAAAGAACATACCTCAACATAAAAAAAGCTATATATATGACAAACCCACAGCAAACATTATCCTCAATGGTGAAAAATTGAAAGCATTTCCTCTAAATAAGGAACAAGACAAGAGTGCCCCTTCTCACAACTACTATTCAAAATAGTTTTGGAATTTTTGGCCACAGTGGAGCAGAAAAAGTAATAAAGGAATCCAGATTGGAAAAGAAGAAGTAAAACTCTCACTGTTTGCAGATGACATGATCCTCTACATAGAGAACCCTAAAGACTCCACCAGAAAATTACTAGAGCTAATCAATGAATAGAGTAAATTTACAGGGTATAAAGTCAACACACAGAAATCCCTTGCATTCCTATACACTAATAATGAGAAAACAGAAAGAGAAATTAAGGAAACCATTCCATTCACCATTGCAACGAAAGAATAAAATACTAGGAATATATCTACCTAAAGAAACAAAAGACCTGTATATAGAAAACTATAAAACACTGGTGCAAGAAATCAAAGAGGACACTAATAGATGGAGAAATATACTATGTTCATGGATCAGAAGAATCAATATAGTGAAAATGAGTATACTACCCAAAGCAATCTATAGATTCAAAGCAATCCCTATCAAGCTACCAATGGTATTTTTCACAGAGCTAGAACAAATAATTTCACGATTGCTAAAGCAGTCTTGAGAAAGAAGAATGGAATGGGAGGAATCAACCTACCTGACTTCAGGCTCTACTACAAAGCCACAGTCATCAAGACAGTATGGTACTGGCACAAAGACAGTAATATGGATCAATGGAACAAAATAGAAAGCCCAGAGGTAAATCCACACACCTATGGACACCTTATCTTTGACAAAGGAGGCAAAAATATACAATGGAGAAATGACAATCTCTTTAACAAGTGGTACGGAGAAACCTGGTCAACCACTTGTAAAAGAATGAAACTAGAACACTTTCTAATACCATACACAAAAATAAACTCAAAATGGATTAAAGATCTAAATGTAAGACCAGAAACTATAAAACTCCTAGAGGGAAACAGGCAAAACAGTCTCCGACATAAATCACAGCAGGATCCTCTATGACTCACCTCCCAGAGTAATGGAAATAAAAGCAAAAATAAACAAATGGGACCTAATTAAACTTAAAAGCTGCTGCACAACAAAGGAAACTATGAGCAAAGTGAAAAGACAGCCTTCAGAATGGGAGAAAATAATAGCAAATGAAGCAACTGGCAAATAATTAATCTCAAAAAATACAAGCAGCTCTGGCAGCTCAATTCCAGAAAATAAACAACCCGGTCAAAAAAATGGGCCAAAGAACTAAACAAATATTTCTTCAAAGAAAATATATAGATGGCTAACAAACACATGAAAAGATGCTCAACATCACTCATTATCAGAGAAATGCAAATCAAAAACTACAATGAGGTACCATTTCACACCAGTAAGAATGGCTGCTATCCAAAAGTCTAATAAGCAATAAATGCTGTAAAGGGTGTGGAGAAAAGGAAACCCTCTTACACTGTTGGTGGGAATGCAAACTAGTACAGCCACTATGGAGAACAGTGTGGAGATTCCTAAAAAACTGGAAATAGAACTGCCATATGACCTGGCATATGCACTGAGGAAACCAGAATTGAAAGAGACACATGTACCCCAATGTTCATCACAGCACTGCCTACAATAGCCAGGACATGGAAGCAACCTGGATGTCCATCAGCAGAAGAATGGATAAGAAAGCTGTGGTACATATACATAAGGAATATTACTCAGCCATTAAAAAGAATGTATTTGATTCAGTTCTAATGAGGTGGATGAAACTGGAGCCTATTATATAGAGTCAAGTAAGTCAGAAAGGAAAACAGCAGTACAGTATCAGTTCAGTTCAGTTCAGTTCAGTCACTCAGTCATATCTGACTCTTTTCAACCTGATGAATCACAGCATACCAGGCCTCCATGTCCATCACCAACTTCTGGAGTTCACTCAACCTCATGACCATCGAGTTGGTGATGCCATCCAGCCATCTCATCCTTTGTCATCCCCTTCTCCTCCTGCCCCCAATCCCTCCCAGCATCAGGGTTTTTTCCAATGAGTCAACTCTTCACATAAGGTGGCCAAAGTATTGGAGTTTCAGCTTCAGCATCAGTCCTTCCAATAAACACCCAGGACTGATTTCCTTTAGGATGGACTGGCTGGATCTCCTTGCAGTCCAAGGGACTTTCAAGAGTCTTCTCGAACACCACAGTTCAAAAGCATCAAGTTTTCGGCATTCAGCTTTCTTCACAGTCCAACTCTCATATCTATACATGACTACTGGAAAAATCATAGCCTTGACTAGAAGGACCTCTGTTGGCAAAGTAATATCTATGCTTTTGAATATGCTATCTAGGTTGGTCATAACTTTCCTTCCAAGGAGTAAGTGTCTTTTAATTACATGGCTGCAATCACCATCTTCAGTGATTTTGGAGCCCCCAACAATAAAGTCTGACACTGTTTCCACTCTTTACCCATCTATTTGCCATGAGGTTATGGGACCAGATGCCATGATCTTCGTTTTCTGAATGTTGAGCTTTAAGTCAACCTTTCCACTGTCCTCTAATACAGTATAGTAACACATATGTATGGAATTTGAAAGATGGCAACAATGACCCTATATGCAAGACAGCAAAAAAGACACAGATGTATAGAACAGTCTTTTGGACTCTGTGAGAGAAGGCAAGGGTGGGATCGTTTGAGAGGATAGCGTTGAAACATGTATATTATCATATGTGAAGCAGATCGCTAGGCCAGATTTGATGCATGAGACAGGGTGCCCAGGGCTGGTGCACTGGTATGATCCTGGGGGATGGAATGGGGAGGGAGGTGGGAGAGGAATTCTGGTTGAGAAACACATTTGTGTCTGTGGCTGATTCATGTCGATGTTTGGCAAAAACCACTACAATATTGTAAAGTAATTAGTCTGCAGTTAATATTTTTTAAAAAATTAAAAAATTAATAAAATAAAATTCTGTGGTTCACAACAGAAAATGAAAAGGAGCTGAAGGTGAGGTGGAAGTAGAATCATACTGGTGAAGCCAGATCTTAACCTAGACACCCAGACTTGCCCTCTAGTTTTTATTATATTTCAATGTATTTGTCATTTGTGTCTTGTTATATAGGAGAGTGGTCACCAATCTCTCCTTCATGTTCACTGAGGTTAAAACACTTTCTAAAATTAAATATGTACAGAAGATTAAAGTGTTATTACTCATTTCATGTAATTGAGTAATTGAATGGGACTATTTCCCTTTGGTTTTTGAGTAAATTTGTGAATATTGACTGATAGCAGAGAATGGAACAAGGAATTTTGGAATTAAGAATATTTTGAGAGATTTGTGCATTTGACTAGTGCAGCATAGATATGGTCTTTGAAAAATATGTGAGGAAACCATATAAGACGTGTGTGTGTGTGTGTGTGTGTGTGTGTGTGTGTGTGTATGAGAGAGAGAGAGAGAGGGAAGGAGAGAGAAGGGATAATGGGAAGATGTTTGCTAGTTCTCTGGTTCTCAGCCCAAGCTTTAGTAGATTTCAAATTAAAACTACTTTCCAAGTAAATGAAATTCAATTCAATAAAAAAAAAAGCCATTGTGTACTTAACATATAAGCTTTATGACAACTCAAGAAAACAGACAGTCCTAATTTTTTTTTCATGTCTTTATAGTTAGCTCCAATAGGAAGACATATACTGACATATACATTTTCATGTATATAATCATAAAGCCACAGAACTTTTATAACTGAGAGAAACAGACATTAATGACTTTAAATTTCTCAGCCCACATAAAAAGGAACTGAGTCCAAAAAAATGTAACGTGATTTGCCAAGAGTCACAGAGAAATCTTTCTGATATTATCTGCCTACCCCAAATAGACTCATCATATAACTGAGAAGAAAATTGAGTGAAAAGGCAGGCCAGGAACATACTATAATTTGCTATTGTTCCACATTGTCTGTGAATAACCAGTTTAATTGTATATGTAACTTGCTGCAGAATCTCTTTGACTCTAGCTGGTCTCTGAGACAGAAGTGAGGACAATTGATTCATCTTTCATTAAGATGAGGTTTTATCAGGCTTCTCTTCCTTCTTAGAATTTCCCTAATTTGCCTAATTTATTGTGAAAGCAAATGAGAAGTCAGCCAATCAGTATAATTTTCAAAGTTATCTTCAGAGTAGATGCTGCATGGTTAGCCAACTAGCAAATGCTAAAGAATTAGGTCATAATCAAGACCAATTAGTAGTCCTTAGTAGTCCCTGATGAACTTTACACACTTGTTGCAGTCAGATAAGGGCCACGTTCTCCATAGCAATTGTTAAGTACCAGCTGCCCATTACAAATGATCTTTGGAACAGCTTTTCATAATCTACCTTAAAATGATTAGAAGGTAACCCAAAGTGGACCTGTGATATTTCAGACAAATTGGCTGAAGTCCGGACACATAATTTTCACTATAGAAGTTTATATTACAATTTGCTCCCAAACCCCCAAAACCTTTGCTTAGTTCTTTCCTCATTCAGCTCAATTTAGGAATCTTTCCCTTATCAAAGGAATGTGATTCAAAAGCATTCTTGTTATCCAGGAGCAGTAATTCACCCAATCCCACAGATTTCTCCAGAACTCCTTCCTGGCTAAAGGTTGTGGCTCTAAAACCTATTATTCTTTAATATTACTTCCTCAGTCTTGTATAGAACATTTTCTAATGTAAAATGAATCCTAAATGAAAGACAAAGAAAGCTGTGAAATTCCCAGCAGAAGTACCTCATCTAGTGCATTTTTCTGGTACAATAATCCATGCCTACTCAGTCCTCAGGGTATCAGCTACATGTTCATTATACAACCATGAAATCTCAGGGTTCACAGTATACATGCATCTTTACTTATATTCTTATTTATACAACTGCATGACTAAATATCCTATTTTGGAGCAAGTTAGAATTTAGGAACTAAAGACTGGATCTTGTAACTTTCTTGTCTGAATTTAAAATACAAATAATAAAAATTAATTAAATCCCTTCTGTTTGAGGCTTGAATGTTATTTTTCATTTAGATATAAAAAATAACAGATAATAATTTGCTATTCATTCTTGCTAAAGTCTATGGCAAAATACCACAAAAAAACATGGAAGGGAGCACGTGGCTATAGTGAAAGTAAGGTGAGTCACAGAGGAGACAGATCTTGTCTCAAATTCTGGTTCTAATTTTAATTAGCTTATTGACACAGGGAAAATCAGTTATTTTCTTTAATCTGTCTCCATTTTTAAAATCAGAATGATAGCAACTATTATGTAAGTTCTTTGTCTAGATTAATAACAATTTAAGATATGTGAAGCATGGTACCTGTGAGATATGGAGGTATGCAGTAGTAAATATTAAGTAGTCCTTCTATTTCCAATTTGTAATTTACAAATGGAAACATATTTGAACAGAATCATATCTAGCATGAGCACTAAGCAAGCTGTAGGCATAATTATGCTATTAATACTCACTGCTGTATTTAAATAAAAGCAATACAAAAGGATTAGCACTGTTCATTAATGCATCATCAGTTATAAATCGGACTGAACTATATATTCCTGATATCCATGTTGTTTTCAGTTTTTCTTCATATTTTGTTTCAGTAAACCATAACAAGAATTAATACTTAAACATATTGATGAAGTTCTACATGAAAAAGATATATACAGGATTAGAATTTTCCTTAGACTCCTATTAGGTAAAAATAAATAAAAATTGCCTAACTCAGCAACTTTTATGATATCACAACCTTGATCTTTTGCCTTTGAGTACTCATCAGAAACAAGGTGAAGATTTATCAATTATTCATATGATAAAATCATTATAGATTTCAAAATCTGTTTCTTCTGGGACATTTATAGAATTCAGTATCCATCAGAGAAACAAAAACTGTTAATAGTTCCAAGTAGTTCATGTAGAAAATTATTAAATATGGGAGAATATGAAGGGCTGCAGAGTGAAGGCCAGAGAACGCTGTCTCAGGAAATCAGAATGTGCTGGGGGAAACCCTTGTCTTTGGTCTGCAAAGCCCTTATGCCTGCTGCTGTTTCTTTCAACAGAGGCTTCTTCTTTTCTTCTGCTTGCTAGAAGTCTCATGAGTATTTTTCACTGGTAAAACTGAATCTAGAAACCTTGTTCTTAGGAATTCTGGGATACAGAGTTACTAGGCTTCTATCCCTGAGATACAGAAGAGAGCATATATGGAGAATAATTAAGTTATTTAAAGGTAATCTGTTGGAATAGTGACAAAAATATCAGGATGTGGTCTACAATAGAACTAAGAATAAGGTTGGAGCATAAGATGGCAGAAAATTATAGGGGCAACAT
This sequence comes from Capra hircus, assembly GCF_001704415.2. Classification (NCBI taxonomy): domain Eukaryota; kingdom Metazoa; phylum Chordata; class Mammalia; order Artiodactyla; family Bovidae; genus Capra; species Capra hircus. Next base: position 33,449,947 of record NC_030818.1, read on the forward strand.
AATGAAACTCTTTAAGCATCCCTAGAAGTATTGGATTTTTTAAAGGGATGATCCTAGAAGAAACATATTACTACATATAGGGAATAAAGTTTTAAGTTACAGTTAACAAGTGGAAAAAGAACTGATGTCAAATGCTTACTTGTAGAATACCATTTCAAAATATATTCAATATATGGTAGTGAATACATGTGAAAGTGATTGTAAGCCTTTTTATTTCTATATTTTTGATATTGATTTATAGTAATATAGAATAGATTTTTGTAACTTTATCTTTTGCTTCTCTAGAATTAAATGCATGCAGTCACACAAACACAGAGAACAGGCATGCATGTGTGCACATATGCACACACCCACAAACAACCAGACTTGATTATGTTTTTATATGCAGAAGACAGAAGCAGATGGTAGAAACTGTGAATTCCTAGCAACAGACTTTGAGACCACAATATTATTCTAGCAAAACAACAAAACATACTGCTCATGTAAACTGATCAATATACAATTCATTAAGAAGTCCAAATATTTCTAGCAATTTATAAAGAACTAAATCAGTGTTGATCTAGACAAAGTTAATAATCTATTTTGCTTGAGTCTCCACCCTCAGATCATTTTAGTTTTCCAGAGAAGACAAAGAGAAATAAATATAATTTAATTTTCTTTGTCAAGGAAAATCACTCAAAAAAGACAAAAAGGAAATAGCTTCCTTCTTTTTCCGAAACAGAACAGAGCATGGTACTACAGCTTATGTAACATGAGGACAATTTTAAAAACAAAATAAATCAAACAAGTAAGTGTCTTCTTACCATTCAGAATGGTACCTTGATATAGATATTTTAGATTTGGAAAGCATAGGATTTCAGCCTATTAGTGCACACACTCACACATAAACACAGAGTAAGATACACCGTTACTATACAGGGAAACAATAAACAATAAGCCTCCAGAATAGTGCAGGAAATAAAATACCCAAAGAACTGAGATATTAAGGGAGAAATTGATATCACCATGGCATTTGCTTTATAATATTGGAGTTTATAATATCAGCAACCTCAGGCTGCTATAAATAAATAATAAACTATCAGATTGTCATTATCTTCAAAGTCCAACAGAGATAAAGCTTAGCATATTGGTCAGAGATGCTAATTCAATGAATGGCCAGTATTCACAAGCTGTGCGTGAAAAAGAAAATCTTAGGATTTCCAGGGGTCATTTTCCTTCTTCTGGTAAGATTTCCATTAATGCCTTAAGAGCTCTGTTTTTATTTCTGCCTAAATTTAATGTATTTGACTAGGATGAATAGATGTTAATATTTGGAAAAAACTGTTTATAAAGTCTTACCTAAATTACAATAATTTTTATTTATCTGCTTTTGAAACACAAGGTACAACTACGATCACAGAACACCATCTAAGAGCTCTGGCCTAGAGTAGGATCTTCTGTATAGGGTTATCTTTTTTTTTTTTTTTTTCCTCTATTCTTGAAGATCTAGATTCATTTAGAATGCCAAAAATCAGCTGAGTGTCATTATTTATAATCAGTTTAAGAATAGTTGTTTTTAATAAAAATTGTTGCTTAAACTACCAAATGGGGCTTCCCTGGTGGCTCAGAGGTAAAGAATCTACCTGTCAATACCAGAAATGCAGATTCAATTCCTGAGCTAAGAAGAGTCCCCGAAGAAGGAAATGGCCATTCCCTGGGAAATCTCACAGAAGACCCTGATGGGCTACAGTCCATGGGGTGGCAAAAGAATTGGACTTGATTGAGCGACTAAACAATAGCAGCTAACAAAGGAAAAGATCCAGAAAATAAATGTACTTATTTCCTTCTTCCAAACAACCAGAATAATTGTTGACCAAAGCAAGTCTAGTTTGTTACTGGAGCAAGAAAGTACTTAACTTCATCAAGGTTAATATTCCTTCCCAAGGGGAAATTAAGAGTGGATAATCATTAAGTTTAAATGTTTTACTTGGAAATGTTTAAGTTGGGCCTTTCTATGTTGGATGTTATTGGCACTGGCCAAACATTCTTTTACAATGTTTATGACTGACGGACACAGTGAGGACAAAGTTTTTATGAGTAAACAATTGTTTCACAAGCAACCAAGATAGGTCAGTAGAGTCATGTATTGCCCCAAGAAGCACTCCACCCAGATTTAAAAGTTAATCTCCTTAGAAGTAAACTTCCTGAATGATCTATTGTTTGCATTAATGGAATTTGGGTCTAGTCCTGAGATCAGCAAGCAAGTATTTAGTGGTTATAGCCTTTCCTTCTTGGGTAAAAACCTCCTGGAACAAACACTAGAAGCATGTTGATGTTTGGCATCCATTCTTAGTCTCTATAATGAAGCTGTGTCACGTCAAGCTTTCTGTTTTTCTTATTTAATTCATATAATTCAGAAAATCTATGTACCAACTTATACTTGGAAATGTACCGCATTTCATGAAGAATAAAAAAAGTCTTCCTAGGCTCATATCCCCTCAAGATAAACAGAGTTAATAAACATAGAAAACTGAAGTCGTGTGTTTAATATTGAAACAGTAAGTTAACTTAAGCAACTCCATGTCCAAGGAGCAGTGGCTGCGCCACTGCAGGAGGGCCAAGAGGAGCTACTCCATGTTCAAGGTTAGGAGGGGTGTCTGTGAGAAGATACCTCTTGTCCAAGGTAAGGAGCAGCAGCTGCGCTTTTCTGGAGCAGCCGTGAAGACATACCCCACATCCAAGGTAAGAGAAACCCAAGTAAGACGGTAGGTGTTGTAAGAGGCATCAGAGGGCAGACACACAAACCATAACCACAGAAAACTAGTCAACCTAATCACATGGACCACAACCTTGTCTAACTCAATGAAACTAAGCCATGCTGTGAGGGGCCACCCAAGACAGGTGGGTCATCATGAAGAGGTCTGACAGAATGTAGTCCACTGGAGAAGGGAATGGCAAACCACTTCAGTATTCTTGCCTTGAGAACCCCATGAACAGTATGAAAAGACAAAATGATAGGATACTGAAAGACGAACTCTCCAAGTCTGTAGGTGCCCAATATGCTACTGGAGATCAGTGGAGAAATAACTCCAGAGAGAATGAAGGGATGGAACCAAAACAAAAACAATACGCAGTTGCGCATGTGACTGGTGATAGAAGCAAAGTCCAATGCTGTAAAGAGCAATATTGCATAGGAACCTGGAATATTAGGTTGATGAATCAAGGCAAATTAGAAGTAGTCAAACAGGAGATGGCAAGAGGGAACGTCAACATTTTAGGAATCAGTGAACTAAAATGGAGTAGAAGAGTGAATTAGCTCAGTTGACCATTATATCTACTACTGTGGGCAGAAATCCCTTAGAAGAAATAGAGTAGCCATCATGTCAACAAGAGTCCGGAATGCAATACTTGGATGCAATCTCAAAAACGACAAAATGATCTCTGTTCGTTTCCAAGGCAAACCATTCAATATCACAGTTATTCAAGTCTATGCCCCAACCAGTAATGCTGAAGAAGCTATAGTTGAATGGTTCTATGAAGACCTACAAGACCTTTTAGAACTAACACCTAAAAAAAGATGTCCTTCTCATTATAGGGGACTGGAATGCAAAAGTAGGAAGTCAAGAAACACCTGGGGTAACAGACAAATTTGTCTTTAGAATATGGAATGAAGCAGGGCAAAGGCTAATAGAGTTTTGACAAGAAAATGCACTGGTCATAGCAAACACCATTTTCCAACAGCAAAAGAGAAGACTATACAGATGGACATCACCAGATGGTCAACACCGAAATCAGATTGATTATATTCTTTGGAGCCAAAGATGTAGAAGCTCTATACAGTCAGCAAAAACAAGACTGGAAGCTGACTGCGGCTCAGATCAAGAACTCCTTAGTGCCAAATTCAGACTTAAATGGAGAAAAATGTGGAAAACCACTAGACCATTCAGGTATGGCCTAAATCAAATTTCTTATGAATTGGAAGTGAGAAATAGATTTAAGGGCCTAGATCTGATAGATAGAGTGCCTGATGAACTATGAAGGGAGGTTCATGACATTGTACAGGAGACAGGGATCAAGACCATCCCCATGGAAAAGAAATGCAAAAAAGCAAAATGGCTGTCTGAGGAGGCCTTACAAATAGCTGTGAAAAGAAGAGAAACAAAAAGCAAAGGAGAAAAAGAAAGATACAAGGATCCAATGCAGAGTTCCAAAGAACAGCAAGGAGAGATAAGAAAACTTTCCTCAGTGATTAATGCAAAGAAATAGAGAAAAACAACAGAATGGGAAAGACTAGAGATCTCTTGAAGAAAATTAGAGATACCAAGGGAACATTTCATGCAAAATGGACTCGATAAAGGTATGGACCTAACAGAAGCAGAGGATATTAAGAAGAGGTGGAAAGAATATACAAAACTCTACAAAAAAGATCTTTACGACCAAGATAATCAGGATGGTGTGATCACTCACCTAGAGCCAGACATCCTGAAATGTGAAGTCAAGTGGGCCTTAGGAAGCATTACTATGAACAAAGCTACCTGAGGTGATGGAATTCCAGTTGAATTATTTCAGATCCTGGAAGATGATGCTCTGAAAGTGCTACACTCAATAAGCCAGCAAATTTGGAAATCTCAGCAGTGTCCATAGGACTCGGAAAGGTCAGTTTTCATTCCAGTCCCAAAGAAAGGCAATGCCAAAACTGCTCAAACTACCGCACAATTGCACTCATCTCACACGCTAAAGTAATGCTCAAATTTCTCCAAGCCAGGCTTCAGCAATACGCGAACAGTGAACTTCCAAATGTCCAACCTGGATTTAGAAAAGGCAGAGGACCAGAGATCAAATTGCCAACATCTGCTGGATCATGGAAAAAGAAAGAGAGTTCCAGAAAAACATCTATTTCTGCTTTATTGACTACACCAAAGTCTTTGACTGTGTGGATCACAATAAACAGCGGAAAATTCTGAAAGAGATGGGAATACCAGACCACCTGACCTGCCTCTTGAAAAATCTATGCAAGTCAGGAAGCAACAGTTAGAACTGGACATGGAACAATAGACTGGTTCCAAATAGGGAAAGGAATATGTCAAGGTTGTATATTGTCACCCTGCTTATTTAACTTCTATGCAGAGTACATCATGAGAAATGCTGGGCTGGAAGAAACACAAGCTGGAATCAAGATTGCCAGGAGAAATATCAATAACCTCGTACATGCAGATAATACCACCCTTATGGCAGAAAGTGAAGAGGAACTAAAAAGCCTCTTGATGAAAGTGAAAGAGGAGAGTGAAAAAGTTGGCTTAAAGCTCAACATTCAGAAAACGAAGATCATGGCATCCGGTCCCATCACTTCATGGGAAATAGATGGGGAAAAAGTTTCAGACTTTATTTTTGGGGGCTCCAGAATCACTACAGATTGTGATTGCCGCCATGAAATTAAAGACGCTTACTCCTTGGAAGAACAGTTATGACCAACCTAGATAGCATATTAAAAAGCAGAGACATTACTTTGACAACAAAGTTCCGTCTAGTCAAGGTTATGGTTTTCCCAGTGGTCATGTATGGATGTGAGAGGTGGACTGTGAAGAAGGCTGAGCACTGAAGAACTGATGCTGAATTGTGGTGTTGGAGAAGACTCTTGAGCGTCCCTTGGACTGTTAGGTAATCCAACCAGTCCATTCTAAAGGAAATCAGTCCTGGGATTTCTTTGGAGGGAATGATGCTAAAGCTGAACCTCCAATAGTTTGGCCACCTCATGCAAAGTGTTGACTCATTGGAAAAGACTCTGATACTGCAAAGTATTGGGAGCAGGAGGAGAAGGGGATGATGGAGGATAAGATAGCTGGATGGCATCACCGACTTGATGCACATGTGTTTGGGTGAACTCTGGGAGTTCGTGATGGACAGGGAGGCCTGGCGCCCTGCGATGCATGGGGTCATAAAGAGTCGGACACGAGTGAGAGACTGAAATGACTGACTGCCTGAAGCACAACGCAACAGGCAGAGGAGTGGGTAAGGAGAACTGTTGTCTTTACTCTGAGCTATCATGTCGTGAGAGTAGTGCTCGCTAATATAAAAACAATTTGCAACCTCTCCAGCCTGAGGGCATCCCTGGGGGCTCAGACAATAAATAATCCTCCTGCAGTGCAGGAGACCCAGGTTCGATTCTTGGGTTAGGAAGGTCCTCTGGAAAAGGAAATGGCTACCCACTCCAGTATTCTTGCCTGGAGAATTCTGTGGACAGAGGAGCCTGGCGGGCTACGGTCCATAGGGTTGCAAAGAATGGGACACAACTGAGGGACTAAGCACATAGGCACACACAGTCTGAAAGAGACAAGGTGGAAGACAGAACAAAGTGTAGCTGCAGAATCTGCAGGACTTTTTCTTTGCACAACGAGGACAGAAAATACCCAAGGGCAAAGAGCGGAGCAAGGCTTCTAGACCACATACACATTTCCTTTTTTATAACTCAGAGCTCAGCACAGAAAAGTGCAATGGTAGGAGGCTGAAGATGGGCTGTGGACAGAGGGTTCCAGCATCACTTCAATCCTGTGAGTACATATGTGTGGCAGTGAGGATAGTGGGCTGGAGCCTGTAGTGAACAGAAAGAAAAGCCATGTCTCTGATCTCAACTACAGTTCAGGGAAATTTAGATTCTTTCATCACAACTTGTTAATTTTTCTGAAGGGATGGGAAAACAAAAGATTTACTCCTGCATAAAAACAGACAACATTCAGATTTGTGCTTATTTGAACTATATTTCCTTGTGCCTGGGTGTTGTATACATAGTATATCAAATTTATAGAAATATTAAAGAGAAAGAATTGCTTGCATTCTCAAAGAGTAGTACGTTTGCTTAATTAACCAAGGGGGAGATATGCAAAGTTTGACATAGGATGCAAGTCGAGAATAGCATCTAATTAGCCTGGATCAGGTCAATTTTTTTCTTTATGTTCTTAATGTAAAGCTATTTAAAATATTTAGTTGATGTTTAATACTTTAAACTTTTAATAGCATTTTTATATTACCTTGTATTGCCAGGATTTTTGTGTTTGTAAAAACAAACAAACATGTTCAAAAGGAATGTTCAAAAGGAAATGTGTAAAAGCAAGGGAGAAACACTTTCTTCCGCTGATAAAGGAGTTAGATATAACTTTTTTCTCTAATAGAATGCTCAATGGACTGGTGAACTTTTGATGTTATGGGTTAGGTTCAGGAATGTTCTTATAGAACTAAAAATACCATAAAACCTTTAACTACAGTGCAAAAATTCTTTCCCAAGAATTATACAATTCATAAATGATTTTTGCAAACACGTTATACAAAAGTAAACTATAAACAGTAAGACAATTTCTGAAGGCATTTTTGGGTTTAAAATTGGACTTCTTCTCTTGCCTGAAGTGACATTTACTTGACACAAAATAATTTGATATAACCATCAAAAGAAAACTGGCCGATGAAGACTATTGCAGGTGATTGTGGAGGGGAGTCAGTAGAGACTGTGAGTAAAAGAAATTTAAACACCATGTTTCTTCCACTGATAAAGGAGTTAAATATAACTTTTTTTTCTCAAATAGAATGCTCAATAGACTTGTGAACTTTTTGTTTCAAGAAATATATATATATATATATTTCATAGCTTTAAACATGTCTCCATCCAGTCATTCCTGTATTAAATATCGCTGATACATTTAAAGTTTTAAGTTTTGACACTTTTTTTTTCTTTTTTCTTTTTTTTTTTTAATTTTAAAATCTTTAATTCTTACATGTGTTCCCAAACATGAACCCCCCTCCCACCTCCCTCCTCATAACATCTCTCTGGGTCATACCCATGCAGCAGCCCCAAGCATGCTGTATCCTGCATCAGACATAGACTGGCGATTCGATTCTTACATGATAGTATACATGTTAGAATGCCATTCTCCCAAATCATCCCACCCTCTCCCACTCCCTCTGAGTCCAAAAGTCTGTTATACACATCTGTGTCTTTTTTTGCTGTCTTGCATACAGGGTCGTCATTGCCATCTTCCTAAATTCCATATATATGTTAGTATACTGTATTGGTGTTTTTCTTTCTGGCTTACTTCACTCTGTATAATCGGCTCCAGTTTCATCCATCTCATCAGAACTGATTCAAATGAATTCTTTTTAATGCCTGAGTAATACTCCATTGTTTATATGTACCACAGCTTTCTTATCCATTGGCTAACAAACACATGAAAAGATGCTCAACATCACTCATTATTAGAGAAATGCAAATCAAAACCACGGTGAGGTACCACTTCACACCTGTCAGAATGGCTGCGATCCAAAAATCTGCAAGCAATAAATGCTGGAGAGGGTGTGGAGAAAAGGGAACCCTCCTACACTGTTGGTGGGAATGCAAACTAGTACAGCCACTGTGGAGATTCCTTAAAAAATTGCAAATAGAACTACCTTATGACCCAGCAAACCCACTGCTGGGCATACACACCGAGGAAACCAGAATTGAAAGAGACACTTGTACCCCAATGTTCATTGCAGCACTGTTTATAATAGCCAGGACATGGAGACATGTTTCTTACCTTGAAGAAAATCCAACCAGTTTTTTGTGCAATAAATATTAGAATGATGACAAATAACAAAATTTTCCACTTTAAAAATACTTAATGATTTCCATTTTTCTCTCAAACACATTATCATAGAATCAGCAGTTTGATGTTTTTTGTTTATACTAATGTTTATAAAATAATGTTGAAAGGCAATAAAATATTCAAATGACTTTAAAATGCACTATTGTATATGCTAAAAATGGTGAACTAGCTGAAACAGGAATATTGGCAATCAAATCTTGCCACATCAATTAAGAGATGGAGGACAGTGAAGCTAACATTTGACCTTGGTATCCTAACTCTCAATTTGAGGTTCTTCTGTCTCTACCTCATTGCTCTCTATCTTTAAATAATTAAAATGAGGTAAGAACCATGAAAGTATAGACTTTGTTGGGATTGTTCAGTTCTGTGTCCTTATGCACAGAATAACTTGGAACATCTTATGATGTTTGTTTGTAATATCAGTAAGGAGATTCAATTCTTATTCATGTTGCATAGCATTTTTGTCTCTTCATTGCAATAGATATACTAGATGATAGTTATCCAACATAAAAACATATCCCTTGACTTGACAATAAAATACATGAAGGGAAAGTTGAACCCAGAGACTGCAAATTTCACAGGCAAGACAATAATGATAGATGTCAAGATTAAAGGAAAAATTCCCCAGGTGGCAGGGGAAGCACTTTGTTTCCTGAAAATGGTTAAATTAAGGAGCTAGATGGTAGATCCTAAGCCCAAAATGCCAAGATACTATGCAGAGGATTAAAGTGGGGTCTCATGTATAAAGGAGATAAAAAGCAGTGGGTAGTGATGCTTAGATGCAAAGCATTCATTTGATCACCAGCAAGAGATCTACTATTGGGGCTCATGCAAAGTTAACTTCTGTATCTATAACTAGTCCTAGCTTCTAAGAAAATAATCATTTAATGATTATAAAATATGCTGACAGGTAACTTTGTCTACAACCATTCACATGATTATTGTTGATGTATTTGATGTGCCTATAAGAAAGATTCTTGAGTTTGACAGTTTATGCAATTGATTCAAAAAATATCATTCCAAAGCTAGGAAAAATATCCTGTAAATAATATTACACAGAGGCATTAAAAGAAACTAAAATAGAACAAGAGATTTGGCTTGCTTTATTTTAAATATTAGTATTAAATTGTTATTTGTTTTTAAATAAAAATAAATTATAGACATGGGTTATTAAGTATGACTACAATGAAATGAATAACCATAAATTTTGAATTCTAATCTTCCTTAATTCTTACCTTCAATAGGAAATAGGCAATTATTTTCCCCTCTTATGAAGCAATGAAATATACACTTGTAAATTAAATATTATATTTCAATATATAAAGCTTAAGCAATAGTGTACACATATAAAATAGATAATTATAACACTATCAGAAGTCATCATCATTATGGTACCTAATACAGACCAAGATAAGTCTTTCTATTCTATTTAAGTTTCAGGCTTGGAAAGGTTGTTATTTTTGATATTCTTTCTAAGAGCAAAGAACTGGTAAATAGCAGATACAGTTTCTGAAAAAGGAACTATTTGTTTCTAAGTATTAATTATATGTCTGGAGAGCTTAAAATATTAATCCCTAAGTATTTTTGCACCCTGCTTATTTAACTTCTATGCAGAATACATCATGAGAAATGCTGGGCTGGAAGAAGCACAAGCTGGAATCAAGACTGCCGGGAGAAACATCAATAATCTCAGATATGCAGATGATACCACCCTTATGGCAGAAAGTGAAGAGGAACTAAAAAGCCTCTTGATGAAAGTGAAAGAGGAGAGTGAAAAAGTTGGCTTAAAGCTCAACATTCAGAAAATGAAGATCATGGCATCCAGTCCCATCACTTCATGGGAAATAGATGGGGAAACAGTGGAAACAGTGTCAGATTTTATTTTGGGGGCCTGCAAAATCACTGCAGATGGTGATTGCAGCCATGAAATTAAAAGACACTTACTCCTTGGAAGGAAAGTTATGACCGACCTAGATAGCGTATTCAAAAGCATAGATATTACTTTACCAACAAAGGTCCGTCTAGTCAAGGCTATGGTTTTTCCAGTGGTCATGTGCGGATGTGAGAGTTGGACTGTGAAGAAAGCTGAGTGCCGAAGAATTGATACTTTTGAGCTGTGGTGTTGGAGAAGACTCGAGAGTCCCTTGGACAGCAAGGAGATCCAACCTGTCCATCTGAAGGAGATCAGCCCTGGGACTTCTTTGGAGGGAATGATGCTGAAGCTGAAACTCCAGTTCTTTGGCCACGTCATGTGAAGAGTTGACTCACTGAAAAAGACTCTGATGCTGGGAGAGATTGGGGGCGGGAGGAGAAGGGGACGACAGAGGATGAGATGGCTGGATGGCATCACGGACTCGATTGGCGTGTGTCTGAGTGAACTTCGGGAATTGATGATGGACAGGGAGCCTGGTGTGCTGCGATTCATGGGATCGCAAAGAGTTGGACACAACTGAGCGACAGAACTGAACTAAAGTATTTTTCAATGAATGCTATATTTGTTCCTTTATAATAAGTATGTGTATCATTTTATCACTCTAAAATCACATATAGGCCTGTTCTTCTCCATCATAAACTCTCATAAACAAACTACCATAAATAAAGTATTTTTATTTCTGCTTATTTGGAGAAATGCAGTCCTTTCTAGCTAGAATTGTATCTATGGAGCACTTAATTTCCATGCTATAAACATGCCAGTGTGTCACCCTTGAAACATAAACTGCTAAAGGAAAATTTTTCTTTCAAAGTTATGAAATCCAGCTACTAATGAGAATTAGCCTGTGCAGTTTAGGTATTTCAGTGATAGAAATTATTCTGTTTCATTTTCCATAAATTAACATTATTAAAAATAAGCTTATCTACTTAAATGTGTGACAAATTAATTTAAACATATTCTATGACAGCCTGATGCCATTCATCTATGCAAGAATTAAGTGAATCCGTTCAAGAAGAACATCTAGATCAATCAGCGTATTTTCCTGACTGAGTCAATTCATGTCGTTACTATCTCTAGGTTCAGAAATAGAAGACTTAAAAATTCTGGCAGAAACTCCTTGGAATATTCATTTCAAAAGGGAGATTTTGAGAGTCCTGTGTTCCAATCCCAAACAATCAAGGTAAGAATAGAATTAAAAAACAAAATCCAATTATCCCATTCAGCTGGTAAAGAATCTGCCTGCAATGCAGGAGACACCAGTTTGATTCCTGGGTGGGGAAGATACCCTGTAGAAGGGATAGGGTATGCACTCCAGTATTCTTGGGCTCCCTTGATGGCTCAGATGGTAAAGAACCCACCTGTAATGCAGGACACCTGGGTTTGATCCCTGGGTTGGGAATATCCCCTGGAGGAGGGCATGGCAACCCACTCCAGTATTCTTCCCTTGAGAATCCCCATGGAAAGAGGAGACTGGCAGGCCACAGTCCATGGGGTTGCAAAGAGTCACAACTGAGTGGCTAAACACAGCACACAGGACAGCATTCAGGTTAAAAAACAAAACAAAACAAAATAATCAGAAATCAAAACCAGATGTAAGGAAGGAAGGGTCACAGGTCAGACCAAGGTATAGAGCAAGAAAAGAGAAAGATCAGTAGGAAAGGCGACTCCTACAATGAAACTGTTGGAGGCCTGTGAGAATCTTTCCCTTTATCTGAATCTATTGTATTCCAACCCCATTCCTGCTGCTGATGAGTTAGGACCCCAGACAACCTGCTGGTACTTGCCTTTTCTCCCTGTTTGTATGCACCAGTTTGAGTTTCTGCATTCCTAAGAAGACTAGAAATATAGGAATAAACTGGCTTGAGATGCCAAGAAAATATGACTACAGGAGGAAGAAAGTGAGGAAGATATTAGTTTGGGGTTCGGACCATCTTGTAAGGTTGTATTTCCAAACTGGTTTGATTATAAAGATTACCTAGAAAAATAGGGATTATTATATTATTATTTTTTTTAGCAGATGGCCAGGTCTACTCCTTAATTCTTGATGTATGGGAGGGCTCAAGAATCTATATAATATTCTTAAAGTATATTATGACTAAGAATGGCTGATGAACACTAGTGCATGTTAAGATTAAGAGGTTTGTGCATATTTAGGCTAGAAACAATACTAAAACATAGGAAGGGCAGCATAATGGTTGATCTTAATTATTTAAATTAAGGATGTGGAAAACAAATGGTAGGCACATGTGTTCTAGAAAATAACATGTGCATGGGGATGATCGAGAGAGATGATATGGGGTGGGAGGTGGAAGGGGGTTCATGTTTGGGAACTCATGTACACTCGTGGCAGATTCATGTCAATGTATGGCAAAACCAATACAGTATTGTAAAGTAAAATAAATTAAAAAATAAAAAATAAAAAATAAAGCCAGTGTTTGACAAGGGCCCAACTATGTAATAAAAAAAAAAAGAAAATAATGTGAATTAAAGAGGCATCTTAATTGATTTTTAAAGTTTTTCTATTATATAATAAAGTTTACCAAGCCAGTAAAAAATGCCTATAACAGAAAAATAGAACATGCATTAAACAAAAAATTACAAATAACTAGCCACATGACCATCCTGACAAAAATTAACCATGACTAATTTAACTGTATAATAGTATTTCAACACTTCAGGAACATGTTTCTGAAGAGACTCCATCCTACATGCATGAAATCTATGTTTGGTAGGGAAAAATATTTAAAGAAATCTATTAAAAATGACTTTTAATATATTAAATACAATAAATGAACATTCAAGAGGATCCCCTCTTAAAATCAACTGTTTGCGGTGTGCTGTACTTATTCACTCAGTCATGTCCAACTCTTTGTGATCCATGGACTGTAACCCGCCAGACTCCCCTGTCCATGGGGATTCCTCAGGCAAGAATACTGGAGTGGGCTGCCATGCCCTCTTTCAGGGAATCTTCCCAACCCAGGGGTTAAACCCAGGCTTCCTGCATTGCAGGCAGATTCTTTACTGACTGAGCCACCAGGGAAGCCCCAATTAGCTATTTTATTGTAAATAAAAATACTTCTCCTGTAGAAAGTCTTAAATATATATATATATATACACTTTTTTTAGAGGCCCTGCTGTGATAGAAATATTATATTATAATTGTATATTTTGTGTTGTATTGGCTAGGTCTGTGAAGGGATACAAAGGCTTATACATGCTTCCTCTGGAATATGATATTTAGATAAACCAAATGTAGTCAACTTTCAGAGTGTTCCCTTAGTAACTGAACAATCTAATTATTGGAGAATAAAGGGGAGTTAAAAAATCAAAAGCAGAACACCAAATAGTTCTTCTGAAAGACATTCACCAGTTTTTAACAAATCATTGTAATCTACTGAGGAAGATTTGTTTGTAAGTCTTATGTTAACATATCATCTTGTAGATGTTCTGGAGTTGTTTTCTCTATTGTTATGGCTAAATATAATGTAAAAATTGAAGGTCTCATATTCTATATCTATATATATGCATGTATATATGTATACACACACACACATATATATATATACATACACACACATGATATTTAGAAAGAAAGAATAGTTCTAGTCTATGTATAGTCAGTTTCACGTCTGTCCAATTTTTTGAGGCAAATATAACATTATATAATATTAACAGTATTTTATGATTTTTGGTAGCCATACTTTAAAAATACAACTTTTAAATTCAAATAATCTATGCACTGTGAAATGCACTGTGATTTCACCTTAAATTTCATGAAATCTTTCTGAACTAAAAATTACCACTCAACACGAAGACTGAGGAAACAACGTTTTCATTTATCAGAATCTGAGGAATGTGTATACTGAGTTTCAGGGAAATGCCAGACATATAACTTGTGATGCTAACACAATAAATGCTAACCAAGGATGCGACACACTCTACTAACTGATAAATGCCATCTCTTAACTCTGCCAAGTCAAATATGAAGGTAGTTTCTATTAAAATTCCTATTGATAAGAATACTGGAGATTAGATATATTGTAGAGAGAACTTCTAGTAATAAAAGCCTGGCATGGTAAAGGAAGTAAAAAGTAATCACTTTTCATTCTTAGAGTCACCATCTGGGGAAATGTAAGACAGTATTTCTTAAGCCTTAGCTACCACATCATTACAAACACTTCATTAGTGTTTTCAGCTGCTCATTTGTCTCTCTCCTCTCCACCTGCATATCCGCCTAGCCAATTTTCAATAATGGCTGTCCCTTTTCCCAGCCCTCAATGTGCCAAGCACTGGACAGATTCTAAAAGGCTTTGCTTCAATGGATAATGGAGAATTTGGCCAGGACTTAGCTGCCATGGAGACACCCTCGATATTTTCCTACCAATGCACGTTTGTCTGAATTGAGTATTTTTTTGTCTTTTCGCTTTCTTCTTAATGGTACCTCTTTCCCAGATGCTTCAGGGCCATTTCTCCCAATTTATGACTGAGACAACCAGCATTTTCCTTGTTTTTTCTTCTGTTTAATATAATTTAAGCACTTCTTCCATTGAAGTCTATAATATTTACTTACTTGACTTCTTGTTCTTATTGTACCTCCTATCCTCTAGGATTCTATTTCTGTTGAAGACTTCAGGGCCTATTTAACTTACTTTATTTCCATCCAAGCATGTGACAGTTTGATGTTTAATATCAGCCCTTGCCATGAAGACTCACATAATATCCTGTACATATTTAGCCTATTCATTTCAAAGTATCCTAACTCACCTGTGTAACTCATAAAATCAATACTTCTTGTACCTGTCACTATTTGGAACTGTACTTGATTTAATATGAAAATAAGACAATGTTGAAACTTCTAATTCTAACCTCATCATCCTGTCCAATTACCATACCTCTCTGCTGGAATGCTAATAATTTTATATTGGTTTTCTCTGAATTCCCTTTTCCATCCTAATCCATTCTCTATTCTGCATCCAGAGTATTTTTTTTTTTCAAAATGCAAATTTAATCATGTTCCAAATCTTTAGCCCCACTTCCACTTTAAAAAATTTCAAATTTTTCGCTGTTAGACAGAGACAATATTATGCTGTTAAATGACTGAAAAATAATTGAGGATGAAAATTTGGGAGATAACACCACCCCCGGGCCAATCTGTAGCATTTGCCAAATTTCTATTGTTTACTTCTATAATGGCTGATTTCTAGCTAGCGATGCGACATTTCTGAGTGTACTGTTGGAAAATTGTGTGTACCATCAGCCATGGACAGCCAGTGTAAGCTAACTAACTCTAGAACACCACTGGACAGTGGAAAATTCTTTTTAGGTTCTTGCTTTTTCTGACCCTTTTGACCTTGTTGTTAACCTAGACTGTCCATTGACCTCTCTAAAACTTTGTTTAGTATCTCAAACATTATGCCCTCTCGACAGAGGGACCCTGCACATGTTACTCTTTCCTCCTGGAACATCTCTCAGTTTAAATCTTGCCAAATTTAAGATCTCACCTCTACTAGAATTATCTTAGGTAAATGTTTCTTGATTCCTACTGCACTCAGACTAATTTTCTGCTGCTGCTGCTAAGCTGCTTTAGTTGTGTCCGACCCCTGTGCGACCTCATAGACAGCAGCCCACCAGGCTTCTCTGTCCGTGCCATCCTCCAGGCAAGAATACTGGAGTCAGCTGCCATTTCCATCTCCACAGACTAATCTAGACCCTCTTGTTGTATGCACAGTGGTCATCATGTACTCCTTCCTCTCTTTTTACATTGTTCTCATTTCTATATCCATTTATATAGCTTTTATTAATGACTATCTCCTCAACCAGACTGTAAACTCTGTAAATAAAGTGTTGTGCCTGGATTGACTCATTATTGCATCATCAGTGCCTATGTCTCGCATAATTCTAAGCCTATAGTAGCTTAAAAAAATAATACTGATACTAACATATGTTGAATGCAATAACGAAAAAACTTTATCCTCAACTACATGATATTTTGTATATAGTAGAAATTCATTTGATGTTTATTGAATAATTAGTTGAAGATTTATATACTGCATTTCTTCATTTATGCTAAGTTTTCCACTTTTACTATGATCTTTGTTCCTCAATATTCTTCAATTCAAAATTATTCTCCAACTAGCTGTTATCTTACAGTTCTCTACTCCATCTATTATGGCTATATTCTCAATTTTATAATGCTCCAAGGCTATATTATAAATTTTTAACATGCTGTTGTTGTAATCATAACCTAATGAATCATCGACTTTTATCACATTTGATATGGGTAATTCTTATGAATTAGGAAAAATATATTGATGTTAATTCTGTTCATAATATTAGACTGAAAAATGGTAGTAAGTCAAATAATGATGATTTAACAAGAAATTACCCAAAAAAATCATATATGAGAAAAGAAAATTCATCCTGGACATGGATAATTTATGAGGAAAAAAAGTGATTATTACAAGTAAATGTGAGTTGGATCTTGAAAAATGCTTGATAGTACTCTATCATAGATATTTAGAGAAATATAAATCATTATATATGATGGATTTAATAAGCTCACTCTGATGTTCTAATTGCTAATATGGATGACATGTATGAATGAACCCAAGTAAGTAAGGAAGGTTCTCATAAACTCACCAGTGACATTTAGTAAACATGATTCCAGTGAACCATCTTATGTAGTTGTGATGCTTTAACATAAATGACTTAATTGTATAAAAACAAACACATCAAATCAACATACAATCTTTCCTACTTACAATGACTGATTTTCTTTTTCCTGATAGTATGTTCAATAGAACATGTTGAGATCATTTTTTATTGTTTTTATTTATTTGATTTATTTTTTATTGTTTTTTAATTGTTTTTTATTGTTTTATTTTATCTCTAAAAGTGAGGTGACTTTTTGCCTCTGCATCTTTTGGTTACAAACTCAGACACTTCTGTTTCTTAGAATAAGTCAATTTTTATAAACTAATTAAAAAAATAAGAGACAGAGAATCTATTCTATGTAAGCACTCTGTTTAAAGTGCTTGTTGCCTAGTGTTTTCAGAAGCTAGAGGTACTTCTTTTGAAGTGTCAGTCTGACTATCACCATGATTTTGATGGTAATTATAGTGGAATGCCCATATTTCAAAGAGTGAGATCAAAAGTTCATTTTAATCTTTGTACTGAATGAATTTGGCAGTGTTTCTGTGGCTTTTGAGCCCTGAGTGATACATTTGGAATGTATTTTGATGTAATAAGCTTATTGTTTTGGTTTATCTGGATGGTTGGACCAGTTGTCTGTATTAGCGAATAGCTCAGTGATTTAAACATAAGACATCTAGTATTACAATCATATTTGGAGCTTGTTTTAAGCGCAGATATTATTAGACAGATACTATATGCTCTTCTATTGAAATTATTTTGAGTATAAGCAAACCAAAAATTGAATAATACATAAATATTTATTTTTCCCTTTACTTAGGGATACCTTAAAATAGATTCTATGAACAATACAAAAAGGGAAAGTCACTCTTTGATCCCCACTTGTGGGAATAAGAAAATGCACTGAAAATGGATAAAAAGAAAAGAGTAAAATAACTAACTATAGAAGTCAAGAACAGAGCAAATCACAATGCAGCATCTGGATAATTTAATGGATGAGGCATCTATGTATAAAATCCCATAGCAGCTTCTTTCTAAAAGTAGAAACAGGAAGTGCAAGAATAAATAAATGGAAAAACATAACATGGACAGTTTTTCACACAGTGTTTCCAATCCAATACAGATAAACAGATAAATATAAATGAGGATAAAGAAAAAATTAACATAAGAATTAAGGTGTATATTATGATAATGTATTGAAATTGGCCCCAGATATTAATAAATACACATTTTCAAGTATATGTATAAGATATTTATGAAAATTGACCACATAGTAGTTTGCAAAGGCAAATACAATAAGTTTAATAAATGTAGGTTAATATTAACAATCTCTTATTCTCATGCAAGAAAACTAGACATTAGTAACAAGGTCAAAAAACAAGACTTTTCTAAACTGAAAAAAATAAATTATCAGGTCAAGAGGAAAATGCACACTAAACATTTTCAAGCAATTAAAAACAATAATGATAATAAAAGTCAGTACATTCTAGAATCTGTAAGATAATATTAAAAAAAACTTTATATAGGAAAGCTCACAGTTTTAATTAGTCAGATAAATAAAAATACATGAATGAAAATGAATGTATTAAAATTCAGATGAAAAATGTAATAAGCAGTTATCACAGTGTCTAGAACACAGTAATTGTTCCATAAACTGTGTCTATAATTATATCATTAAACTTATCACTGTGTTTTATCTCTGAAAAAAAAAAAACTATATTGAAAGAAAGTAGAAGAAATGGTAAAGAAAACAGTAGAGAGTAATGAGTAAGAATAAAAGCTTTAAAACTAATGAAAACATGCAATAGTTGCTGATTTATAAAAATTAATTAAAGTAGATAAGTTATTACCCACTCTAGTGTTCTTGCCTGGAGAATCCCAGGGACGGGGGGAGCCTGGTGGGCTGCCGTCTATGGGGTCGCACAGAGTCGGACACGACTGAAATGACTTAGCAGTAGCAGCAGATAAGTTATTATCCAACCTAATTAATTTAAAATGAGAAAAAAATATGTTTAAGAGAACATGGTAAAGGATAAATAACTAGAGAGACAGATTTTCTATTATAGGTGAGTGCTGCCAAGAAAACATTCTTCTCTTTTCTCCTAGTTCCCAGCCAATGGCTAGAGTTTCTCTCCAAAAGAAGCAGACCGCCAGCATTTCTCATCTATTTTGCATCAGTTTGTGGTTGCAGAAGCTTTATTCCAGGTAAAACCAACTGAGAAGTCTGGGGCTTACTTCTTTAGAACTTGGCTACCAATCACAGAACAGAAGTTCTACGCCAACAGGAAAAGAGAGAATACTGGACCCCAATTATCCACCCTCACCTGTTTTATAAGATAGAAATTCCATAATGGAAAGTAGGTTGAGAAGAACAGGGGTTACTGCCCTGACTCAGTGACCCACCATAGAACAGAAGTGTCCCGATTTGTGTCTTAAAAGCAGTGACCCAGAGTTCTCCCCAGGGAGAGAGGCAAGTCCTAAGAACACAGAGCTCCATAGTTATTGGCTTTCACTAATGGGACTGACTTTATTTCCAAAGATATGGGAAAGTTCAAGGCTAAGAGCACTGTCAAAAACAACGGAAGCATTGAAAGCAAGCAGTTAATAGGAGGCTGTCAGTTCCATGACAGCAACAAGTGAACCCACAGGGCTGCTAGAAGTTTAATGGAGAGAACCAGAAGAGACAGATAAAAAGGGTCTTTCTGAGTTCAGAACAACATCAAAGATTGGTCTCAAAGACAACTCCTTCAGAGTTCAAATTTAATTTGATTATACTGTGGAGTAATTAATTCCTCAGGGATAAATTATTATCAAAAACAATAGAACAATCAGCTAGCAATTAGTGGAGGCAAACAGCTGATAGAATTTGTCACTAACAGACCTCCCTTACAAGAAATACTTAAAGGAATTCTTGAAGCTGAGAGCATATAACACCAGAAAGTAAAAGGATGGGGGAAAAAAAGAAAGCAGTATCTAACATAATAGGACTAGAGGAGCTTTAAACAAGAAAATAATAATAGAAATCAAGAGGGATACTAAATGATAATAAAAAGGTCAACCTACAAGGGAGATATAATAAATATAAACATGCACACACCTAGCAATAGACAAAATACACAAAACAAAAAATTGATAGAATCGAAGAGAGGAAAAGACAAGTCAAAGTTAATATCTGGTGGAGTAATAGGACTTCTCATTAATTTCTGATGGGAATAAAAAATAGTACAGTCACTCTGGAAGACAGTTTTGGTAATTTCTTACAAAACTAAACATATTTTTTACCATTCAATTCAGCAATTGCAATCTGTAGTATTTGCCCAGAGAATGTGAAATCAATGTGTTGTTCTTTAATATATACTTACACATTAATAGTGTATATTCATATTTTTGTATATAATATAAAATCTCATATAAATATAATACATATTTATACACTAGTCAAGATAAAGATTTTAATTTAATGAGACAGTGGATATATTCAGTGAAATTAGGAAAAGATAAAAATGCTTCATATATCTACTACTATTTAATATTTTATTGGAAATAAGCTATTAACTCTGAAATATATGATGAAACTAGGAAAAATATGACAGGAAGCTAACTTCAGATATTAGAACATATTGTGAAGCTTATGTAATGAAGAAAACAACAACAAAAAGAAGATAGAATAATGGAAAGCAAAACAATATCCAGTATCTAAAATCATATTCAAGAGTAAATGGAAATCTATATGCATATTTCACATGCTAGCAAAGTAATGCTCAAAATTCTCCAAGCTAGGCTTCAACAGTACATGAAGTTAAAGCTTCCAGATGTTCAAGCTGGATTTAGAAAAGGCAGAGGAACCAGAGATCAAATTGCCAACATCCGTTGGATCATAGAGAGCAAGACAATTACAGAAAAAAACATTTAATATTGCTACATTGACTATGCTAAAGCTTTTACTATGTGGATCACAACAAACTGTGGAAAATTCTTAAAGAGATAGAAATACCAGACCACCTAATCTGCCTCCTGTGAAACTTGTATGCAGGTCAGTCAAGAAGCACCAGTTAGAATCGGATATGGAACAACAGACTGGTTCAAAATTGGGAGAGGAGTACATCAAGGCTGTATATTGTAACCCTGCTTATTTAACATATATACAGAGTACATCATGTGAAATGCCTGACTGGATAAAGCACAAGCTGGAATCAATTTGCTGGGAGAAATATCGACAACCGCAAATATGCAGATGACACCACGCTTTTGGTAGAAAGCAAAGAGGAATTAAAAGAGCCTCTTGATGAAGGTGAAAGAGGAGAGTGTAAAGCTGGCTTAAAAGTCAAGATTCAAAAAATAAAGATCATCACATCCAGCCCCATCACTTCATTGCAAATAAATGGGGAAACAATGGAAACAGTGAAAGAATTTATTTTCTTGGGCACCAAAATCACTGCAGATGGTGACTTCAGCCATGAAATTAAGACATTGTCTCCTTGGAAGAAAAGCTATGACAAACCTATACAACATATATAAAAGCAGAGACCTGACTTTGCCAACAAAGGTCAATATAGTCAAAGCTATGCTTTTCCCAGTAGTCATGTATGGATATGAGAGTTGGACCATGAAGAAGGCTGAGTGATAGAAAATTTATGCTTTGAACTGTGGTGCTGGAGAAGACTCTTGAGAGTCCCTTGTACTGCAAAGAGATCAAATCACTCAATCCTAAAGATAATCATTCCTAAATATTCATTGGAGGAATTGGTGTTGAAGCTGAAGCTCCAATCCTTTGACCACCTGATTTGAAGAGCTGACTCATTAGAAAAGACCTGTATGCTGGCAAAGCTGAAGGCAGGGGAAGGGGATGAAAGAGGATGAGATGGTTGGAAGACATCACTGACTCAATGGACATGAATTTCAGCAAGTTCTTGGAGGTGGTAAAGGACAGGGAAGCCTCGTGTGCTGAAGTCCATGAGATTGCAAAGAGTGCGACATGACTGAGTGACTGAACAGCAACAACAATATGCATCTTATTAAAGTAGCACCTAAATCGCTGGATGAAAGATAGGTATTCTACATTACAATGCTATAGTAATTGAAACAGTATAGTACTGGCACACAACCAGAAATAAACCCATGTAACTATGGTCAATTAATGCATGACAAAGGAGGCAAAAATACACAATGGATGAAAGACAATCTTCAATAAGTGGTGCTGGGAAAACTGGACAGCTATATGTAAAAGAATGAAATTAAAACATTCTGTAACACAGCACACAAAAATAAATCACAATGGATAAAAATTATAAACATAAGGCCAGAGACTATAAAAGTCTTAGAAGCAAACACAAGCAGAACAACCTTTGACATAAATCACAGTGATGTCTTTGTGGATCTACCCCTTAGAGTAATGGGAAAAAAAAAAAAAACTGCACACACACACACACACACACACACACACACACACACACACAAATGGGACCTAACTAAACTTAAAAACTTTTACATAGCAAAGGAAACCATAAACAAATACAACCCACAGAATGGGAGAATATATTTGCAAATGGCATGACCAACCAAAGATTAATCTCCCAAACATACAACCAGCCCATGCAGTTTTGTTTCAAACAAAATCCAAAAAACCCAATCAAAACATGGGTAGGAGATCTAAACAGATATTTCTCAAAAGAAGACATATTGATGGCCATTATACATGAAAAGATGCTCAACATTACTAATTATCAGAGAAATGCAAATCAAAACTCCAATGAGGCATTATCTCAGATCAGCCAGAATGCTTCCATAAAAAAATTTACAAAGAGTAAATGCTGGAGAGGCTGTGGAGAAATGGGGACCCTCCTACATTATTATTGGTGGAAATGTTATTTAGTACAGTCTCTGTGGAGAATGGTGTGGAGGCTTTCTAAAAAACTTAAAAATAGAACTATCATACTATCCTGAAATCTCACTTGTGGGCATATATGTGGAGAAAACCATAATTAGAAAAGATATATGCAATCCAATGTTTATTGCAGCACTTTTTACAGCAGTCGAGACATGGAAGCAATGTCCATCAATGGAAGAATGGATAATGTATATGCAAAATGTATATATATATATATATATACACACACATATATATATAAATGCATACATATAGAACATTACTCAGCTATAAAAGAATGAAATAATGCCATTTGCAGCAACATGGGTGAACTTAGGTTATCAAACTAAATTTAGTAAGTAAGAAAGAGAAAGATAAATATCATATGACATCACTTATATGTGGAATCTTTAAAAAATGATACAAATGAATTTATTTACAAACAGAGTCACAGACTTAGAAAACAAACTTATGGTTACCAAAGAGGAAATGCAGGGGAGAGGGACAAATTAGGAGGTGAGACTTGGACTATAAACAAACCTGAACAGCAAAGAATTGAGGCTATGGAACTGTGGTATTAGAGAAGACTCTTGAGAGTCCCCTGGACTGCAAGGAGATACAACCAGTCCAACCTAAAGGAAATCAGTACTGAATATTCGTTGGAAGAACTGATGTTGAAGCTGAAACTCCAATACTTTGACCACCTGATGGGAAGAACTGACTCATTGGAAAGGACCCTGATGCTGGGAAAGATTGAAGGCGAGAGGAGACAGGGACGACAGAGGATGAGATGGTTGGATGGCATCACCGACTCAATGGACATGAGTTTGAGTCAATTCTGGGAGTTGTCGATGGACAGGGAAGCCTGGTCTGCTGCAGTCATTGGGGTCACAGAGTATCAGACAGACTGAGCAACTGAACTGAACCAAGAAAAGTATCTGAAAAAGAATGGATACATGTATATGTATAACTAAATCACATTGCTGTACAGCTGGAACTAGTACAACATTGTAAATCAACGATTCAGTTCAGCTGCTCAGTCGTGACCAACTCTTTGCAACCACATAGACTGCAGCACACCAGTCTTATCCATCCATCATCAACTCCCAGAGCTGGCTCAAACTCACATCCACTGTGTTGGTCATGCCATCTAACCATCTCATCCACTGTCATCCCCTTCTCCTCTCACCTTCAATCTTTCCCAGCATCAGGGTCTTTTCCAATGAGTCAATTCTGCACATCAGGAGGTCAAAGTATTGGAGCTTCAGCTTCAGCATCAGTCCTTCCAATGAATATTCAGGACTGATTTCCTTTAGGATTGACTGGTTTGATCTCTTTGCAGTCTAATGGACTCTCAAGAGTCTTCTCCAACACCACAGTTCAAAAGCCATGAATTCTTCGATACTCAGCCTTTTTATGGTCCAACTCACATCCATACATGGCTATTGGAAAAACCAAAGCTTTCATCATATGGAACTTTATTGGCAAAATAATGTCTCTGCTATTTAATATGCTGTCTAGGTTTGTCATAGCTTTTCTTCCAAGGAGCAAGCTTCTTTTAGTTTCATGACTGAAGTCACCATCTGCAGTGATTTTGGAGCCCAAGAAAATAAAGTCTGTCACTGTTTCCATTGTTTCCCAATCTATTTGACATGAAATGATGGGGCCAGATGCCATAATTTAGCTTTTTGAACACTGAATTTTAAGCCAGCTTTTTCACTCTCCTCTTCATTCTCATCAAGAGGCTTTTTAGTTCTCTTCACTTTCTGCCATAAGGGTGGTATCATTTGGATATCTGAAGTTATCAATATTTCTCCTGGCAGTCTTCATTCCAGCTTGTGCTTTTTCCAGCCCAGTGTTTCTCATGATGTACTCTGCATATAAGTTAAAAAAGTAGGGTGACAATATACAACTTTGATGTACTCCTTTCTAATTTGGAGCCAGTACGTTGTTCCATGTCCAGTCCTAACTGTTGGTTCTTGACCTACATACAGATTTCTCAGGAAACAGATATGATGGTCTCTTATTCCCATCTCATTAAGAATTTTCCACTGTTTGTTGTTATCCACACAGTCAAAGGCTTTAGCATAGTCAATGCATAGTCAATGCAGCAGAATTAGATGCTTTTTTTTTTTTCTGGAATTCTCTGGCTTTTTATGATCCAGTGGATGTTGGCAGTTTGATCTCTGGTCCCTCTGCCTATTCTAAGTCCAGCTTGAACATCTCAGTTCACATATTATTGAAGTCTAACTTGTAGAATTTAGAGCACTACTTTGCTAGCTTGTGAGATGAGTGAAATTGTGCAGTAGTTATAACAATCTTTGGCATTGCCTTTTGTAGTGCTGGAATGAAAACTGACCTTTCCCAGTCTTGTGGCCCCTGCTGAGTTTTCCAAATTTGCTGGCATCTTGAGTGCAGCACTTTAATGTCATCATCTTTTAGAATTTGAAATAATTCAACTGGAATTCCATCACTTCCACTAACTTTGTCTGCAGTGAATCTTCCTAAGGCCCACTTGACTTCAGACTCCAGGATGTCTGGCTCTAGGTGAGTGATCACGCCACAATGGTTATCTGGGTTATTGAGATTTTTTTGCATAGTTCTTCTTTACATTCTTGCACCTGTTCTTAATACCTTCTGCTTCTGTTAGGTGCATACTGCTTCTGTCCTTAACTGGGCCCATCTTAGCATGAAATATTCCCTTGGTATCTCTAGTTTTCTTGAAAAGATCTCTAGTCTTTCCCATTTTATAGGTTCCTCTGTTTCTTTGCATTGCTTACTTAGGAAGACTTTCTTATCTCTTTGCTATTCTTTGGAACTCTGCATTCAGATGGATATGTCTTTGCTTTTCTCCTGTGCCTTTCACTTCTTTTCTCAGCTCTTTGTAAGGCCTCCTCAGACGACCATTTTGCTTTTTTGCATTTCTTTTTCTTGGGAATGGTTTTGATCACCCACCTCCTTTACAGTGTTATGAATCTCTAGGCACTCTGTCTATCATATCTAATCCCTTGAATCTATTTATCACTTCCACTGTATAATCGTAAGGGGTTTGACTTAGGTCATATCTGAATGGTCTAATGCTTTTCCCTATTTTATTCAATTTAAGTCTGAATTTTGCAATAAGGAGTCATGTTTGAGCCACAGTGAGCTCCTGGTATTCTTTTTGAATAGAAAGGCTTCCAGTTCTTCCTCTAATTGAGAGTTTGACTTTAGTTCAAAGTGAAGTACAGAAAATTCAGAGATTATCTTTTACACTTTGTTAATGTTGTTCAGTTGCTAAGTCATGTCTGGCTTTTTGCAACCCTGTGGAGTACAACATATCCTCTGTCCTTCACTATCTCCCAGAGTTTGCTCAAATCCATATCCATTGAGTGTGATATTATTTAGACATCTCATCCTTTGCAGCCTCCGTCTCTGTTTGCTTTCAAATCTTTCCCAGCATCAGTCTTTTCCAATGAGTGTGATGTTCATAACAGGTGGCTAAATTATTGGAGCTTTAGTCCTTCCAATAAAAATTCAGTGTTGATTTCCTTTAGGATTGACTGTTTTGATCTCCTTGAAGTCCAAAGGACTCCCAAGAGTCCTCTCCAGTACCACAATTTGAAAGCAGCCCCAAACACTAAAGCTGAAGAAACTGAAGTTGACTGTTCTATGAAGACCTATATGACCTTTTAGAACTAACACACACACAGACACACACACAAAAGATGTCCTTTTCATAGAGACTTGGAATGCAAAAGTAGGAAGTCAAGAGATAATTGGAGTAACAGGAAAGTTTGGCCTTGGAGTACAAAACGAAGAAGAGCAAAAGCTAGCAGAGTTCTGTTAAAAGAACACACTGGCCATAGCAAACGGCCTTTTCTAACAGTACTAGAGATGATTCTACACATGGACATCACCAATTTGTCAATACCAAAATCACACTGATATTTTCTTTGCAGCCAAAGATGGAGAAGCTCTATACAGTCAGCAAAACCAAGACTGGGAACAGACTGTGACTCAAATCATGAGCTCCTTATTGCAAATTCAGGCTAAATTGAAGAAAGTAGGGAAAACCACTAGGTATTTAGGTATGACCTAAACCAAATCATTTACACTAGAGTTGTCATAGCCTGAGGCCTTCAATCCCTCTCAAGAACAAAAGAATGTTATCTTGGACATTTTGCCAATTAAAGCAATTTGCTTTTACAATTTCAGTTAGATTTTTATATGATAAGAGAAACACCTCTTCTTTAGATGTGTCACTGTAAGTTTGTAGATCCTGGCTCTTTGACTTGAGGCTTAATGTACTTTTTAACTTCAGTCACTTCAGTTCAGTTTGGTTGCTCAGTCATGCCCGACTCTTTGTGACCGCATGAATCGCAGCATGCTAGGCTTCCCTGCTATCACCAACTCCTGGAGTTCGCTCTGACTCACATCCATAGAGTAAATGATGTCATCCAGCCATCTCATCCTCTGTCGTCCCCTTCTCCTCCTGCCCCCAATTCCTCCCCAAATCAGAGTATTTTCCAATGAGGAAACTCTTCGCATGAGGTGGCCAAAGTACTGGAGTTTCAACTTAGTATCAGTTCTTCCAAAGAAATCCCAGGGCTGATCTCCTTCAAAATGGACTAGTTGGATCTCCTTGCAGTCCAGGGGACACTCAGGAGTCTTCTCCAACACCACAGTTCAAAAGCATCAATTCTTCAGCGCTCAGCTTTCTTCACAGTCCAACTCTCACATCCATACATGACCACTGGAAAAACCATAACCTTGACTAGACGGACCTTTGTTGGCAAAGTAATGTCTCTGTTTTTCAATATGCTATCTAGATTGGTCATAACTTTTCTTCCAAGGAGTAAGAGTCTTTAATTTAATGGCTGTAGTCACCATCTGCAGTGATTTTTGAGCCCCAGAAAATAAACTCTGACACTGTTTCCACTGTTTTCCCATCCATTTCCCATGAAGTGATGGGACTGAATACCATGATCTTCGTTTTCTGAATGTTGAGCTTTAAGCCAACATTTTCACTCTCCTCTTTCACTTTCATCAAGAGGCTTTTCAGTTCCTCTTCATTTTCTGCCATAAGGGTGGTGTCATCTGCAGATCTGAGGTTATTGATATTTCTCCCGGCAATCTTGATTACAGCCTGTGCTTCTTCCAGTCCAGCGTTTCTCATGATGTACTCTGCATAGAAGTTAAATAATATACAGTGACAATATAGAGCCTTGATGTACTCCTTTTCCTATTTGGAACCAGTCTGTTGTTCTGTGTCCACTTCTAACTGTTGCTTCCTTACCTACATATAGGTTTCTCAAGAGGCAGGTCAGGTGGTCTGGTATTCCCATCTCTTTCAGAATTTTCCACAGTTTATTGTCATCCACACAGTCAAAGGCTTTGGCATAGTCAATAAAGCAGAAATAGATGTTTTTCTGGAACTCTCTTTCTTTTTCCATGATCCAGCAGATGTTGGCAATTTGATCTCTGGTTCTTCTGCCTTTTCTAAAACCAGCTTGAACATCAGGAAGCTCATGGTTCATGTACTGCTGAAGCCTGGCTTGGAGAATTTTGAGCACTACTTTACTAGCATGTGAGATGAGTGCAATTGTGTGGTAGTTTGAGCATTCTTTGGCATTGCCTTTCTTTGGGATTGGAATGAAAACTGACCTTTTCCAGTCCTGTAGCCACTGCTGAGTTTCCAAATTTGCTGGCTTATTGAGTGCAGCACTTTCACAGCATCATCTTTCAGGATTTGAAATAGCTCAACTGGAATTCATCACCTCCACTAACTTTGTTCATAGTGATGCTTTCTACCCACTTGACTTCACATTCCAGGATATCAGGCTCTAGATGAGTGATCACACCATCGTGATTATCTGGGTCATGAAGATCTTTTTTATACAGTTCTTCTGTGACTTCTTGCTGCCTCTTCTTAATATCTTCCTCATGTTAGGTCCATGCCATTTCTGTCGTTTATCGAGCCCATCTTTGCATGAAATGTTCTCTTCGTATCTCTAATTTTCTTGAAGAGATCTCTAGTCTTTTCCATTCTGTTCTTTTCCTCTATTTCTTTGCATTGATTGCTGATGAAGGCTTTCTTATCTCTTCTTGCTGTTCTCTGGAACTCTGCATTCAGATGCATATATCTTTCCTTTTCTCCTTTACTTTTCACCTCTCTTTTCACAGCTATTTGTAAGTCTTCCCCAGATAGTCATTTTGCTTTTTTGCATTTCTTTTCTATGAGGATGGTCTTGATCCCTGTCTCCTGTACAGTGTCATGAACCTCAGTCCATAGTTCATCAGGCACTCTATCTATCAGATCTAGGCCCTTAAATCTATTTCCCACTTTCACTGTATAATCATAAGGGATTTGATTTAGGTCGTACCTGAATGGTCTAGTGATTTTCCCTACTTTCCTTCATTTCAGTCTGAATTTGGCAATAAGGAGTTCATGATCTGAGCCAGAGTCAGCTCCTGGTCTTGTTTTTGTTGACTGTATAGAGCTTCTCCATCTTCAGTTGTGAAGAATATAATCAATCTGATTTCAGTGTTGATCATTTGGTGATGTCCATGTGTAGAGTCTTCTCTTGTGTTGTTGGAAGAGCGTGTTTGCTATGACTAGTGCATTTTCTTGGCAATACTCTATTAGTCTTTGCCCTGCTTCATTCTGCATTCCAAGGCCAAATTTGCCTGTTACTCCAGGTGTTTCTTGACTTCCTAATTTTGCATTCCAGTCCCCTATAATGAAAAGGACAACTTTTTTGAGTATTAGTTCTAAAAGGTCTTGTAGGTCTTCAAAGAACCATTCAACTTCAGTTTCCTCAGTGTTACTGGTTGGGGCATAGACTTGAATTACTGTGATATTGAATGGTTTGCCTTGGGAACGAACAGAGATCATTCTGTTATTTTTGAGATTGCATCCAAGTACTGCATTTCGGACTCTTTTGTTGACCATGATGGCTACTCCATTTCTTCTGAAGGATTCCTGCCCACAATAGTAGATATAATGGTCATCTGAGTTAAATTCACCCATCCCAGTCCATTTTAGTTCACTGATTCCTAGAATGTCGACATTCACTCTTGCCATCACTTGTTTGACCACTTCCAATTTGCCTTGATTCATGGACCTGACATTCCAGGTTCCTGTGCAATATTGCTCTTTACAGCATCAGACCTTGCTACTATCACCAGTCACATCCACAGCTGCATATTGTTTTTGCTTTGGCTCCATCCTTTCATTCTTTCTGGAGTTTTTCCTCCACTGACCTCCAGTAGCATATTGGGCACCTACTGATCTGGGGAGTTCCTCTTTCTGTATCCTATCATTTTGCCTTTTCATACTGTTCATGGGGTTCTCAAGGCAAGAATACTGAAGTGGTTTGCCATTCCCTTCTCCAGTGGACCACATTCTGTCAGACCTCTCCACCATGACCCGCCCAGCTTGGGTGGCCTCACAGGCATGGCTTATTTTCATTGAGTTAGACAAGGCTGTGGTCCTAGTGTGATTAGATTGACTAGTTTTCTGTGAGTGTTCTTTCAGTGTGTCTGCCTTCTGATTCCCTCTGCAACTCCTACGGTCTTACTTGGGTTTCTCTTACCTTGAACTTGGGGTATCTCTTCACGGCTGCTCTAGCAAAGTGCAGCTGCTGCTCCTTACCTTTGCTGAGGGATATCTCTTCACCACAGCCCTTCCTGACCTTGAACGTGGAATAGCTCCTCTAGGCCCTCCTGTGCTTGTGCAGCCATGGCTACTTGGACATAAGGTAGCTCCTGCTGGCTGCCGCCCCTGGCCTTGGGTGTGGGGTAACCTCTCCCTGACTCTGCCCCTGACCTCGGACATTGGGTAGCTCCTCTTAACATATACCTATTAGGCACTTACTATGAGCAAGAACTACTCTCTAAGTTCTTCACAAATATTAACACACTTAATTTTAAAAAAACTCATATGATGTTATGAGTAATAATACAGCTCCTAGTTTAGAGATATAGAAAACTGAAGCATGGAGAGCTTAGGTAATATCATTGATGTTCACAGAGATGGTAATGACAGGGGAAAGTTTCAAATTCGTGATGTCAAAGAACTTCTTAAACTTAATTATTACAGTGTGTGGGTGCTAAGTTTATTCATGTCTGACTCTTTATGACCCCTGAACCATAACCCGCCAGTCTCCTCTGTTCAAGGGATTCTGCAGTCAATGAAAGAATACCAGAGTGAGTTGCCATGTACTCCTCCAGGGTATTGTCCCAACCCAGGGAATGAATCTTAGTATCCTACGTCTTGTGCATTCACAGATGGGTTTTTTTACCACTAGTGCCACCTGGGAAGGCCTAATCATTACAGTAGTCAATACAAAATAATTCATTAAATCAGAGTTATCATAAAATTCTTTAGCAACTATGCATTTTATGTTAGAATATACTGAAAATGTTATTTATATGTTAAATCTAGAGTGGATTCATTTTATGTAATAACAGATAACAGCTTTATAGGCCTAGAATATGTTTTCTATTTTATGAGATATACATGAATATAAAAACACAAAAAGGATAATATGAAGGTTACAATGGAATAATAAGCTAAAATTTAATTATCCATTGCCATTTTCAAATTCATTGACTGTCCACCTTTTCAAATGGGTTTTGGGTGCTAAGAGTGGAAATTAGTTGTTTAATGTGTGCTTTCCTTTTAAAGAAGGAGTATTAAAGTAATCACATGAACATATAAGTTTCACTAAAGGACTCTAGGGTACTAAATCACTTTATTAGAAAATTTAAAGCTCATTAACATTCCGTCCATGACTTTTCCAGCAGCAGCCATATTTGTTGAACAATTTATATGCAAATTTTAAAAAATAAATTGATATTGAAGTTATCTAAGGATGGCTGCTTTATATGTATGATTTATGATCAGTTGTGAGCATGGCATTTATCATGCAGACACAAAAAATAAATTGAACAACAAATGCAAATCATAAAAAATGAAGAAACG
This sequence comes from Capra hircus, assembly GCF_001704415.2. Classification (NCBI taxonomy): domain Eukaryota; kingdom Metazoa; phylum Chordata; class Mammalia; order Artiodactyla; family Bovidae; genus Capra; species Capra hircus. Next base: position 33,481,974 of record NC_030818.1, read on the forward strand.
TATCCAAAGACTATTATATTGACACATGTCCTCAGAAAATTGTGTCTCCATTCATATTCTCTTAAATTGTTGATATATGCCATGGAAAAAATTTTCCATATCTAATAAAACATGTTACAGATGCACTAGTTTACATGAAAGGACTTCACTGCTATTTAATATCAAAGGCCTCTTAAATATATGAAAACTCAGACAGATTTTCATATAGATAGATTGACTTTGCTGATAGATAATGGAAATACTTTTAAACTCTAATTTTCACATATTAAATATTAAAAATGAAAAGCAGTTACTTTGAAAAATGTGTTCTTAGCTTTTTTACAAGTATCCAAGGAGACAATAAATCCAGATCCTTTTTTCCTTGGCAGTACAACAGAGTGGGGGTGTAGATCAAGGAAGTTAAGAACTAATTAAGACTGGATATTCTGTTTAATATTTTTCAAATTTATTTAGAAAGGTCTTTGATAACATTTCAGCTAAGAGCTGGTTTCATACTAAGCCAGTTGATTTCTTGGCAGATACCACTTAGTCCTACAAAAATGATAAAAAGTGGTATAAGAAATTCTCTATAACTATGATCATATATCAGTTTATAATCTATGTGTGGATACTACCACAGATTAATCCTGTCTAACTTTAACATTTTTTTTCCCCTTTGGGAATGATTTCATACCCAGTCACATGAATGTCTCAGCAAGTGGAATAAGCCATGATACAACTGCAGATAAATTATCTCTGTGGCGATGGCAATTAGTTTTAAGAGAAAATAGTGACCTACTCCCCTAAATTATGAGGTAAACAGTTTCCTTTCCTGCACTGACTGGCATTTTCATTCCTTAATCCATGTTGGGTAACATGGTGCCTATTGGAGATTCCTAAATATGTTTGAATGTGGCATCTGTAAAAGTAGTTTCTAGATTGGTTTACTATTATTATAAGTCATTACCATAGATCCCATTTGTAGAATTCTCATTACATGACAGGCATTGTGTTAAGCTCTTTAAATACTCATATCAGCATCCTCAAACCCTCCAGGGTGAATTCCATGGTTTGTCATGGCTTTGTTCTGTATTGTATGCTTACTGCATAGTATTTACATAGTAAATGAGTAACATACAGAAAACAATGATGCAAAAATATTTGTATTCAAGTTTATGAACTCCTTAAATCTCTATTAAAAAACACTTGATTTCATTGACTTCGGGTTATAAAACCTTGCATAAACCTCAGTTGACTAAATTCTAACCAGAATCGTGGTCGGATTCCATTGTGTTTGGCCACTAAGTGGTGAGGCTGGTCCTCGTGACCACATACCACTTTGTATGAACTATGAATTCTCCCCTAAGTATGTTCCCTCTGTACTGACCGAGTACACAGACATAAACTAAAATATATTTTATTTTAAATATTTGATCCTATTGTCTCTATTTAGCATATCTGCATTTTTATATGAAAATGGGTTTCACTTTATTTCAGAAAATGATGTCATGATGTATCATATCTAAATTTAGAAATATTAGTGTTGTTTGAAGCTGGCCAAGATAATACCCAAATGCTCCACTGGGGTAGCCTGACCTTGATCTTCATTGGCATGTTGAAAACTACGGAAGTCAAGCAACTGGAATATCATCAGTGGAACTTCTTAGGTAATGATCCATATCCATCTTATGTCATAAGTATCTTTAAAATGGGGTATGTTTTAAATGGGCTTTCCAGTTGGCTCAGTGCAAAAGAATCCTCCTGCAAGTGCAGGAGATGCAGGTTTAATCACTAGGTCAGGAAGATCCCGTGGAGCAGGAAGTGGCACCAATTCCTGTATTCTTGCCTTGAAAAATCCCATGGACAGAGAAGCCTGGTGGGCTACAGTCCACGAGGCCTCAAAGAATTGGACACAACAGAGCACACACACACATGCATACATGTTTTACCTCTTTCACTCTTTACTGCTAAAATGTTCTATTTTTGTGCCACCTCTACAATGTTCTTGTAGTACGGAATATGCACTATTTAGAGATATTCATAGGTACAAAATTGCTTATTTACACAATCTCTTCAAGATAACTTTATTTATGAACTTCAAAGCAGAGATAATTTGAGGTTGAAGTCCCCACTCGGACTTAGTACAAATCTCTCCTACAGTTAAAACCAGAGTAAAATGATGACTGCCTGCGAATGTAAAAAACCTTTTATAGCTTTGGGTATTGTCTTCTTGCCAAAATGAACTATCTGCCCATTAATTCTAAATTAAAATTGTAAAGTTAACAAAAGATCAAGACAATTATAAACATGGTGCAAAGTGGATCAGTGGTAAAGAAACTGTCTGCCAATGCAGGAGATGCAGGGGACCTAGGTTCAATCCCTGGGTCAAGAAGATCTCCTGGAGGAGGAAATAGCAAACCACCCCAGTATTCTAACTTGGAAAATCCCATGGACAGAGGAGCCTGGAAGGCTAGAGTCCATTGGGTTGCAAAGAGTCTGAAGTGACTGTGCAACTGAGTATACACACACGTGCAAAGCCAGAACAGCATAGCATTTAGTTTTGCTTTTGCAAATATTGCTTTCCCACGCTTATTAGTCAAGTATTATTTAAGATTCTACTGGGCCTTAATAGAATGCTCACATCATTAATACTTTAAACTGGACATTAAAACATGTATGAAGTTCTGTCAAGTATTATTAATGATTAAACAATGAGGAAATATGTTATTACAGTGTATTCAATCTTTAATGTTCATTAAATCCACTTGGCAAGTGTAAGTAGAAACAAAACTACAATTCTTGCTCTCAAGTAGTCTTTTACACATTATAAAGAAATGAGGGTCTTACAACACCACTCAATAAGTGATGAAAGGAAACCACACACAGTCGCTGTAATTTGAATGGGCCTTTCACAGAAATCATATTACCCTCCTACTAGGGATAGTGATAAACAGACATCCTGCTTCCTGCTTTATAAGCAAATGCCTGCGCATGTAGCACTGTGATTATATTACTATCTTAGGCCTTAGATCATCGTCAGCATCACAGAGTTCTGAAAATCCCATTAAGAAATCATTTCAAGGAAATATAAATATTCTTTGAAATAATCTTCAATGCTTTTCTAATTTTTTATATAAATGTTTCCTCTAAATCTCTTCTCAGAATGGAGAATAAATTCACTTCTATATATGCACAAGGAGATATGGCTATATAGTTTATTTTATTTCCATTTTAATTGGCCTTCTAACTAAATATAAGACAGATAATGCAAATGTTTGCCAAACTTTATATGCATTATGCTTAACATGAGAATTTATAACTGAATTGAACCTAAGATACATCATGCAAAATGCCAAGCTGGATGAAGCATAAGCTGGAATAGAGATTGCTGGGAGAAATATCAACAGCCTCAGATGTGCAGATGACCCCAACCTTATGGGAGAAAGCAAAGAGGAACTAAAGAGCCTCTTGATGAAGGTGAAAGAGGAGAGTGAAAAAGTTGGCTTAAAACTCAACATTCAAAAATGAAGATCATGGCATCTGGTCCTGTCATTTCATGGCAAATAGTTGGGAAAACAATGGAAACAGTGACAGACTTTATTTTCTTGGGCTCCAAATCATTGCAGATTGAAGTCTGCACACTGCAGACTCCAAATCACTGCATGACTTTAGCCATGAAATGAAAAGATGCTTGCTCCTTGGAAGAAAAGCTATGGTCGACTTACCATATTAAATAGCAGAGACATTACTTTGCTGACAAAGGTTCATCTAGTCAAAGTTATGGTTTTTCCAGTAGTCATGTAAGAATGTGAGAGTTGGATCATAAAGAAGGCTGAGTGTTGAAGAATTGATGCTTTTGAACTGTGGTGCTGGAGAAGACTCTTGAGAGTCCCTTGGACTGCAAGGAGATCAGTCAATCCTGAAGGAAATCAACCTTGAATATTGATTGGAAGGACTGATGCTGAAGCTGAAGCTCCAGTATTTGGCCACCTAATGGGAAGAGTCGACTCATCGGAAATGACCATGATGTTGGGAAAGATTGAAGTCAGGAGGAGAAGGAGACAACAGGATGACATGGTTGGATGGTATCACCAACTCAATGGACATGAGTTTGAGCAAACTCTGGGAGATGGTGAAAGACAGGGAAGCCTGCCTGGTGTGCTGTAGTCTATGGGGCTGCAAAGAGTCAGACATGACTGAGCAACTGAACAACAAAAATGAAAAGTAAATACTTCATAAGTGTAATCTAATTTCTCTTCACTTTTAATTGATTTTCATGGACTTGAGGGAACTTCTCTTTACATAAATCCCCAAGGAAGACTTTCCACCTAGCTTTTTAAAGTGAGTGTCAGCATAATTCAATTTTCAATGTCCAGAGCCCTAAAATAGGTACAGAATTTACATTAAATTCCTTATTTTCTGCTTTAAATTATTGTTGGATCAGCAGAAGGTTCACACTAACTATACTAATTGTAAGGGTAAACTGGGCAAGAGATCATGAAAGCTTTGCATTTTCTGATATATTTTTTTAAAGTATCTTTTTTTTTCTCTTTAATGCTTACTCTTGTTTTAATTGTGAAGACTCACAAGTTACGCCTGTAAACTGTCTTAATCGTCTCAGCTAATTTAGAATTCTTGTGTGTCAAAACTTGTTGTCATTTGGACGTTTGTTGAATTTCTTCCTGATATCCTGATGTGATTAAAAATGCAATTGTTCTAATAAAGTTACAAAAGTAAGCATCATTTGTGGTGCCCGCCAGGTCCTAATAATACCTTTTCCTCTGAGAACATATCCTCCCAACCTCCCACTATTGGTACATCCCAGAAAAATAAAAAATAGCAAAACTAGGGTTGTCCTACAGAGTTCTGCTTCCTGGCAATAGCTAATCAGGGAAAGATGACTGCTCTAAGCCAGGCTATATTGAGATTCTCTTTTCTGGGAATATGAAGTGAGAAAGATTTTAATTCAACTCTGCTGTTTGCTTGGACTTGAGTTATGAAAACCTGATAAGCACAGGTCGGGAGGAGCTGCTTTATGGATGGCAATGGAGATAAAGCCAATTCATTACAGAGAATAAACACACGTGCAACTAAAGCAGAAAAGTGTAAGGAATAACAAAAGATAGAGAGAGAAAGGACTGGAGGGGTGTGCAAGACTTATTTCTTAGTCTTCTTACAGCTTTCCAGTTCTTAGTTTCACTTACTTTAAAGACAGCCAATTTTGAAATTTTTTGGATTCTTTAATTAATGTTTAATCTATGAGTTCCACTACTTTGTAGCAATTTATATATATATATATATATATATATGTGTATATATATATATATAGGCAAAGACAAGTTCTCATATTTTTCTCCTTGAAATACACGTTAGAAGTCACATATCTAAGTCCTACAGCTCTTTTTCTAAGTTTGGGAAACACACTTCAAACTTTTAAAAAAACCTGATGCCTGTTAAATGTGCTGTGTGACTTGGTTTCCTAGGTAACAGTGTATGTTGATTTAGTTGTAAAATTTCTACTTTGAGCTCATACTTGAGTGAGTAGGTAGTTCTAAAATATATATAAATCTCAAGATCAGAAATTTCCCTCTCATCCTCCACTTCTTGCTACCTGCATTCACACAGGATTTACATTTACTAACCTTCAAGCAAGATTTGCTATTCTTCATTTTTCCCATAAACCCTTAGAGCTTATTTCTAATTTTATGACACTCTCAACTTATGTTACCTAATGAGTCATAGGAATGATTTAAAAATTTATAAATAATGAAAATTATAATATTAAATCACTCACTGAGCATTCACTGAATATGAAGCACTTTGTCCCTCATATGCATTATTCCATTTGATCTGCACAACAATTTTAGACACTAAATATGATTATTATTTATTTTTTAAAACTTTTTGCTTTATATTAGAGTATAACTGATTAATGGGCTTATATGGTGGCTCAGTGGTAAAGTCTATTTGCCAGTGCAGGAGACATGGGTTCAGTCCCTGGGTCGGGAAGACAGCAACCCACTCCTATATTCCTGCCTGGGAAATCCCATGAACAAAGGAGCCTGGTGGGCTATATTCCATGGGGGTCACAAAAGGGTTGGGCATGATTTAGTGACTAAACAACCACAGAAACAACAACATAGTTGATCAACAATGTTGTTTTAGTTTCAGATGTACAGCAAAATGATTCAGTTAAACATATAGGTATATCTATTCTTTCTCAGATTTTCCCCATATAGGCTGTTACATAATACTGAGCAGAGTTCCCTGTGCTATATAGTAGGTCCCTGTTGATTATCTATTTTAAATATGGCCATGTATACATGTCAAACATTTCTTTATGTTAGGGGAGGAAACTGACATTTATGAAGATAAATGGCTTAAAGTCATAGATTTGTGAGATCAAGACTTGAATCTTTGTAAATGCCAGACTCATGCCCTGGATCAATATACCACATGAGAAACATACAGCTATGTGTTCATCTGATATTTTTGTATCAAGGCATAGGAGGAGGCAAGAAGAGAGTCAGGCCCCCTTCTCTTTGAAGCCACAGAGACTAAAAGGGAGATACACATGGGAGAGATACAAGGGAGAAAAATTTGACTTGAAGCATTTGCCACCATTTCTTTATTTATTAAGGGCAGGGAGAACACTGCATTATCTTCTTGTCTTACCAATTGCATAACGTCTTACTGGTGACAGGCTCTTAACAACAAGTTGATTGATTAATAATTGGAACCATGAATGCAGCCTCTACTGCCACTGCCAGGGCATCTCCCCTAAATTATGGCCTCTCCTTTTCCTGTTATAACATAGTTCAGTAAATGTAATCTATAAATAATGTCTATTTTTATTTTATAAAATTTATTGTATATATACAAAAACATGGTTGAGTAAACATCTAATAAAATAAAACCTAGAAAATTATGGGTTTGGAATTTTTTTGTCCATTTGAACTCATTTCATTAGTTCTCCCACTTTGAATCTCCTATTAATGCTATTTCTATAATGATGTGACTGATTCTCCTTCTAAGAACATTAGGGGTTGAAGGAATCCTATCCTTTGTCATTATTTTTCAGGTAAAAAAAAAAAAAACAAAAAAAAAAAAACCAAAAACCCTGAAGGTTTAAGAGATAAAAGGGCTCACCTAATGATCCACTCCATATACAACCGGAGATTGCAGAATGAGAAGTAAAATTAGGGTTTTCCAATCACCTATCTGCTGGATCTCACATATCCGCTTTGGTATATACTGCTTTGGTCATCTGTATTAGCTTTGTCTTTGGTTACGATATATAAAATGAATAGACTGGACAATTGGAAAAGAATTGAACATATTTGAAAAGCACTTGAAATTGCACAAAGTTGGTGGAATGTATCAGACTCAAAAAGTTAGCAGAGACTGAATGAGATTGGGCACCCAGAACAACTGCTAAAGTCCTATCTTCCCTCAGGAGCACAGTCGAGAGTGGTGGGGAAAGCAGTGGTCACAGTTTTACTAGTGGTACTGCTGCCCCAGACAAAGTTCAGCCTTTACTACCACTGCTCCTGGAATAATTTCCAGACTGGCTCCTGCATAATTGCAAAAACCATTCAGGTCAGTTCAGTCGCTCAGTCATGTCTGACTCTTTGCGACCCTATGAATCGTCTCACGCCAGGCCTCCCTGTCCATCACCAACTCCCGGAGTGCACTCAGACTCATGTCCATCGAGTCAGTGATGCCATCTAGCCATCTCATCCTCTGTCGTCCCCTTCTCCTCCTGCCCCCAATCCCTCCCAGCATCAGAGTCTTTTCCAATGAGTCCGCTCTTCGCATGAGGTGGCCAAAGTACTCAGCTTTAGCATCATTCCCTCCAAAGAAATCCCAGGGCTGAGCTCCTTCAGAATGGACTGGTTGGATCTCATTGCAGTCCAAGGAACTCTCAAGAGTCTTCTCTGCACAAACCATTAGAGAGTCAAAATCCCAATAGGGGGTAGCTCAAGGTAAATTAGGGTCAGAGACTCACATTTCAGCTGCCAAGGGCCTAGAAGACAACCCCCAACCCTTTTCAGCTTTCGCAGTGGGACATAAAATTTTGTCTTTCTTTCTAGAGATTTCCCCAAGCAGAAGGGATTTAGAGACTGGGCAGCTGCAACTAAGATATGTCCACTAAACACTTTCAAATGGTTTATTTTATTGACAAAAAGTGCCTTGGATAAGTTACACTGGCAAGGAAGACTTTAAAACTGTTGCAATAAGGGAGAAAACTTGAGCTCAAAAAGCAGGTGAGCTTTTAAGTGCTGGGATAAGCTAGTAGAAAAATACTGGAGGAAGTTGGAGGGGAAGCTGACCATTGAGATTAGGCCATCTAATTTATAAATTGGTGCTTATCACTGTGGGATAAATTAAGAAAGCAGCATATCACCATCCTTTAAAAATGTAACAGTGGTAAAAGATGACCAAGTATTTGAGAGAACATAGTGGAAAGTCATGAAATTTCTTTTAGCTTCCTTCTTTCTATAATAAAAACTTCTGGACAATAAAAGATGTCTCAAATAACCAGAGGATAAAAACAGAGATGTTTCTAAAGGTACAAATATATAATTAGATGCATTTAATTTGAAGGAAAAATAATTCCCAGGCTAAATGTTATTTTTGGTTGTCTAAGAGATATTGATTTAGGTCATATCTGAATGGTCTAGTAGTTTTCCCTACATTCTTCAATTTGAGTCTGAATTTGATAATAAGGAGTTCATGATCTGAGCCAAAGTCAGCTCCTGGTCTTTTTTTTTTTTTTTTTTTTGGTTGACTGTATAGAGCTTCTCCATCTTTGGCTCCAAAGAATATAATCAATCTGATTTTGGTGTTGACCATCTGGTGATGTCCATGTGTAGAGTCTTCTCTTGTGTTGTTGGAAGAGGGTGTTTGCTATGACCAGTGCATTTTCTTGGCAAAACTCTATTAGTCTTTGCCCTGCTTCATTCTGCATTCCAAGGCCAAATTTGCCGGTTACTCCAGGTGTTTCTTGACTTCCTACTTTTGCATTCCAGTCCCCTAGAATGAAAAGGACATCTTTTTTGGGTATTAGTTCTAAAAGGTCTTGTAGGTCTTCATAGAACCATTCAACTTCAGCTTCTTCAGTGTTACTGGTTGGGGCATGGACTTGGATTACTGTGATATTGAATGGTTTTCCTTGGAGATGAACAGAGTCCCTTCTGTCGTTTTTGAGACTGCATCCAAGTACTGCATTTCAGACTCTTTTGTTGACCATGATAGCTATTCCATTTCTTCTAAGGGATTCCTGCCCGCAGTAGTAGATATAATGGTCATCTGAGTTAAATTCACCCATTCCAGTCCATTTTAGTTCGCTGATTCCTAGAATGTCAACATTCACTCTTGCCATCTCCTGTTTGACCACTTCCAATTTGACTTGATTCATGGACCTGACATTCCAGGTTCCTGTGCAAGATTGCTCTTTATAGCATTGGCCCTTGCTGCTATCACCGGTCACATCCACAGCTGGGTATTGTTTTTGCTTTGACTCCATCCCTTCATTCTTTCTAGAGTTATTTCTCCACTGACGTCCAATAGCATATTGGGCACCTACTGATCTGGGGAGTTCCTCTTTCTGTATCCTATCATTTTGCCTTTTCATACTGTTCATGGGGTTCTCAAGGCAAGAATACTGAAGTGGTTTGCCATTCCCTTCTCCAGTGGACCACATTCTGTCAGGCCTCTCCACCATGATCCACGCGTGTTGGGTTACCACACAGGCATGGCTTATTTTCATTGAGTTAGACAAGGCTGTGGTCCTAGTGTGATTAGATTGACTAGTTTTCTGAAAACTATGGTTTCAGTTTGTCTGCCCTCTGATGCCCTCTTGTACCACCTACCATCTTACTTGGGTTTCTCTTACCTTGGGTGTGGGGTATCTCTTCATGGCTGCTCTAGCAAAACGCAGCCACTGCTCCTTACCTTGGATTAGGGGTGTCTCCTCAATGCCACCCTTCCTGAACTTCAAGTGGGATGGCTCCTCTAGGCCCGCCTGCACCCAAGCAGCCACCACTCCTTGGACATGAGGTGGATCCTCCTGGCCACCACCCCTGGCCTCGGGCATGGTGTTGCTCCTTCCGGCTGCCACCCCTGGCCTTGGGTGCAGGGTGGCTCCTCTTGGCCACTGCCCCTTACCTCGGACATGGGGTGGCTCCTCTTGGTTGCTATCTCTGGCCTCGGACCATGGGGTAGCTCCTCTCAGCCGTTCCTGGGCCATCGCAGCCTGGCACTCTCGGCTTCTTCCCCTGACCTCGGATGTGGGGTAGCTCCTCTCAGCCGCAGTTAGTACACTAGCCGGTGGCAGTCGCTTGCATTTAGTGTGCCAGCCAGTCGCAGCCGCAAGAAGAGATAAGAAGGCCTTCTTCAGCAATCAATGCAAAGAAATAGAGGAAAACAATAGAATGGGAAAGTCTAGAGATCTCTTCAAGAAAATCAGAGATACCAAGGGAACATTTCATGCAAAGATGGGCTCAATAAAGAACAGAAATGGTATGGACTTACCAGAAGCAGAAGATATTAAGAAGAGGTGGCAAGAAGTCACAGAAGAACTGTACAAAAAAGGTCTTCACGACCCAGATAATCTAAATGATCACTCATCCAGAAGCAGACATCCTGGAATGTGAAGTCAAGTGGGCCTTAGAAAGCATCACTACGAACAAAGCTAGTGGAGGTGATGGAATTTCAGTTGAGCTATTTCAAATCCTGAAAGATGATGCTGTGAAAGTGCTGCACTCAATATGCCAGCAAAATTTGGAAAACTAAGCAGTGGCCACAGGACTGGAAAAGGTCAGTTTTCATTCCAATCCCAAAGAAAGGCAATGCCAAAGAACGCTCAAACTACCACACAATTGCACTCATATCATGCTAGTAAAGTAATGCTTAAAATTCTCCGAGCCAGGCTTCAGCAATACGTGAACTGTGAACTCCCTGATGTTGTATCTGGTTTTAGAAAAGGCAGAGGAACCAGAGATCAAATTGCCAACATCCGCTGGATCATGGAAAAAGGAAGAGAGTTCCAGAACATCATCTATTTCTGCTTTATTGACTATGCCAAAGCCTTTGACTGTGTGGATCACAATAAACCATGGAAAATTCTGAAAGAGATGGGAATACCAGACCACCTGACCTGCCTCTTGAGAAAGCTATATGCAGGTCAGGAAGCAACAGTTAGAACTGGACATGGAACAACAGACTGGTTCCAAATAGGAAAAGTGGTATCTCAAGGTTGTATATTGTCACCCTGCTTATTTAACTTCTATGCAGAGTACATCATGAGAAACGTTGGACTGGAAGAAACACAAGCTGGAATCAAGATTGCCGGGAGAAATATCAATAACCTCAGATATGCAGATGACAACACACTTATGGCAGAAAGTGAAGAGGAACTAAAAAGCCACTTGATGAAAGTCAAAGAGGAGAGTGAAAAAGTTGGCTTAAAGCTCAACATTCAGAAAATGAAGATCATGGCATCTGCTCCCATGACTTCATGGGAAATAGATGGGTAAACAGTGGAAACAGTGTCAGACTTTATTTTTTGGGGCTCCAAAATCACTGCAGATGGTGACTGCAGCCATGAAATTAAAAGACACTTACTCTTTGGAAGAAAAGTTATGACCAACCTAGATAGCAAATTCAAAAGCAGAGACATTACATTCCTGACTAAGGTCCATCTAGTCAAGGCTATGGTTTTTCCAGTAGTCATGTATGGATGTGAGAATTGGACTGTGAAGAAGGCTGAGCACTGAAGTATTGATGCTTTTAAACTGTGGTGTTGGAGAAGGCTCTTGAGAGTCCCTTGGACTGCAAGGAGATCCAGCCAGTCCATTCTGAAGGAGATCAGCCTTGAGATTTCTTTGGAGGGAATGATGCTAAAGCTGAAACTCCAGTACTTTGGCCACCTCATGAGAAGAGTTGACTCATTGGAAAAGACTGATGCTGGGAGGGATTGTGGGCAGCAGGAGAAGGGGACAACAGAGGATGAGATAGCTAGATGGTATCAGTGACTCGATGGACGTGAATCTGAGCGAAGTCCAGGTGTTGGTGAAGGACACGGAGGCCTGGTGTGTTGCGATTCATGGGGTCACAAAAAGTCGAACACGACTGAGCGACTGAACTGAACTGAACTGAACTGAAGAGATATGATAAGGATAATCAATTTTTTTTTTCAGCAAGCTTATTTAGAGAAATGACAGTAAGGGAAAGGGAAAATTGCTCAGTGATGTCCAGCTCATTGAGACCCCATGAACTGTAGCCTGACAGGTACCTCTGTCCATGGAATTTTCCAGGCAAGAATACTGGAGTGGGTAGCCATTCCCTTCTCCAGAGTATCTTCCCAACTCAGGGATTGAACTCAGGTCTCCTGCATTGCAGGTAAATTATTTATCATCTGAGTCTAAGATATACTGATTTAGAAAATTTGAATTCTTGAAATGATAGTAACAAATATCTGATTACAACATAATTTGGTTATTAATTCTCTGTGCAGTTTAACTGAAAGCATAACCTCATTCTAAAGTTTAGATTACTTTTCACAACTAGTCCATTGACAGAATACACCCCCAAAGTGTATTTCTTCTAATATTGTAAAATAAGGATATGATAAACATATAAGAAATAGTGTTGCTATATAAGGTTCCAGTAAAGTATGCAAAGTATAAGCTTGATCTTCAACATAGCTATACATTATTTCTGTGAAAACTACTCTAGGCTAGCCTTATTGTACATCACTACACTAGAAGAGGTGGAAAGAATACACAGAAGAACTGTACAAAAAAGATCTTCACAACCTGGATAATCATGATGGTGTATCACTCATCTAGAAACACACATCCTGGAATGTGAAGTCAAGTGGGCCTTAGAAAGCATCACTACGAACAAAGCTAGCAGAGGTGATGGATTTCCAGTTGAGCTATTTCAAATCCTGAAAGATAATGCTGTGAAAGTGCTGCACTCAATTGCCAGCAAATTTGGAAAACTCAGCAGTGGCCACAGGACTAGAAAAGGTCAGTTTTCATTCCAATCTCAAAGAAAGGCAATGACAAAGAATGTTCAAACTACCACACAATTGCACTCATCTCACATGCTAGTAAAGTAATGCTCAAAATTCTCCAAGCCAGGCTTCAGCAATACGTGAACCGTAAACTTCCTGATGTTCTATCTGGTTTTAGAAAAGGCAGAGGAACCAGAGATCAAATTGCCAACATCCGCTGGATCATGGAAAAAGCAAGAGTGTTCCAGAAAAACATCTATTTCTGTTTATTGACTATGCCAAAGCCTTTGACTGTGTGGATCACAATAAACTGTGGAAAATTCTGAAAGAGAAGGGATTACCAAACCACCTGACCTGCCTCTTGAGAAATCTGTATGCAGATCAGGAAGCAACAGTTAGAACTGGACATGGAACAACCGATGGTTTAAAATTGGAAAAAGAGCATGTCAAGGCTGTATATTGTCACCCTGCTTATTTAACTTCTATGCAGACTACACCATGAGAAACGCTGGACTGGAAGAAACACAAGCTGGAATCAAGATTGCCAGGAGAAATATCAATAACCTCAGATATGTAGATGACAACACCCTTATGGCAGAAAGTGAAGAGGAACTAAAAAGCCTCTTGATGAAAGTGAAAGAGGAGAATGAAAAAGTTGGCTTAAAGCTTAACATTCAGAAAACGAAGATCATGGCATCTGGTCCCATCACTTTTGGGAAATAGATGGGAAAACAGTGGAAACAGTGTCAGACTTTATTTCTGGGGGCTCAAAAATCACTGCAGATGGTGACAGCAGCCATGAAATGAAAAGACTCTTACTCCTTGGAAGAAAAGTTGTGACCAACCTAGATAGCATATTCAAAAGCAGAGACATTACTTTGCCGACTAAGTTCTGTCTAGTCAAGCCTATGGTTTTTCCTGTGGTCATGTGTGTATGTGAGAGTTGGACTGTGAAGAAGGCTGAGCACGAAAGGATTAATGCTTTTGAAGTGTGGTGTTGGAGAAGACTCTTGGGAGTCCCTTGGACGGCAAGGAGATCCAACCAGTCCATTCTAAAGGAGATCAGCCCTGGGATTTCTTTAGAATGACTGATGCTAAAGCTGAAACTCCAGTACTTTGCCACCTCATGCGAAGAGTTGACTCATTGGAAAAGACTCTGATGCTGGGAGGGATTGGGGACAGGAGGAGAAGGGGACGATAGAGGATGAGATAGCTAGATGGCATCACTGACTCAATGGATGTGAGTCTGAGTGAACTCCAGGAGTTGGTGATGGACAGGGAGACCTGGCATGATGCGATTCATGGGGTCGCAAAGAGTCGGACACGACTGAATGACTGAACTGAATTGAACAGTAGATCACTATAGACTCAAAACAACCAAGTACTAACACTGAACTGTAGCTACCTCCAGCATGCATGTGTGGAAAACTACTGAATCCGAGTTTCTAGAAATGGTTGCTGCTATAAAGGTCTTGTAGGTCTTCATAAAACCGTTCAACTTCAGTTTCTTCAGCGTCACTGGTTGGGGTATAGACTTGGATAACTGTGATATTAAATGGTTTGCCTTGGAGACGAACAGAGATCATTCTGTCATTTTTGAGACTGCATCCAAGTACTGCATTTCGGACTCTTCTGTTGACCATGATGGCTACTCCATTTCTTCTGAGGGATTCCTGTCTGCAGTAGTAGAAATAATGGTCATCTGAGTTAAATTCACCCATTCTAGTCCATTTTAGTTCACTGATTCCTAGAATGTCAATGTTCACCCTTACCATCTTTTGTTTGACCACTTCCAGTTTACCTTGATTCATGGAACTGATATTGCAGGTTCCTATGCAATATTGCTCTTTACAGCATCGGATCTTGCTTCTATCACCTGTCACATCCACTACTGGGTATTGTTTTTGCTTTGGCTCCATCCTTACATTCTTTCTAGAGTTATTTCTCCACTGATCTCCAGTAGCATATTGGGCACCTAATGACCTGGGAAGTTCCACTTTTGGTATCCCATCATTTTGCCTTTTCATCCTGTTCATGGGGTTCTCAAGGCAAGAATACTGAAGTGGTTTGCCATTCCCTTCTCCAGGGGACCACATGATGTCTCAAAAAACACCTGGAGTAACAGGCAGATTTGGCCTTGGAATGTGCAATGAAGCAGGGCAAAGAGTAATAGAGTTTTGCCAAGAAAATGCACTGGTCATAGAAAACACCCTCTTCCAACAATACAAGAGAAGACTCTCCACGTGGACATCACCAGATGGTCAGCACCGAAATCAGATTGATTATATTCTTTGCAGCCAAAGATGGAGAAGCTCCATACAGTCAACAAAAACTAGACCAGGAGCTGACTGTGGCTCAGATCATGGACTACTTAATGCCAAATTCAGACTAAAATTAAAGAAAGTAGTCAAAACCACTAGACCATTCAGGTATGACCTAAATCAAATCTGTTATGATTATACAGTGGAAGTGAGAAATAGATTTAAGGGCCTAGATCTGATAGATAGAGTGCCTGATGAACTACAGACTGAGGTTCGTGACATTGTACAGGAGACAGGGATCAAGACCATCCCCATGGAAAAGAAATGCAAAAAAGCAAACTGGCTGTCTGGGGAGGCCTTCCAAATAGCTGTGAAAAGAAGAGAGGCGAAAAGCAAGGAGAAAAAGAAAGATATAATCATCTGAATGCAGCGTTCCAAAGAATCGCAAGAAGACATAAGAAAGCCTTCTTCAGCGATCAATGCAAAGATATAGAGGAAAGCAACAGAATGGGAAAGACTACAGATCACTTAAAAAATTACAGATACCAAGGGAACATTTCATGCAAAGATGGGCTCGATAAAAGACAGAAATGGTATGGACCTAACAGAAGCAGAAGATATTAAGAAGAGGTGGCAAGAATACATGGAAGAACTGTACAAAAAATATCTTCACGACCCAGATAATCATGATGATGTGATCACTAATCTAGAGCCAGACATCTTGGAATGTGAAGTAATGTGGGCCTTAGAAAACATCACTAGGAACAAACCTAGTGGAGGTGATGGAATTCCAGTTGAGCTGTTTCAAATCCTGAAAGAAGATGCTGTGAAAGTGCTGCACTCAATATGCCAGCAAATTTGGAAAACTAAGCAGTGGCTACAGGACTGGAAAAGGTCAGTTTTCATTCCAATCCCAAAGAAAGGCAATGCCAAAGAATGCTCAAACTACCACACAATTGCACTCATCTCACATGCTAGTAAAGTAATGCTCAAAATTCTCCAAGCCAGGCTTCAGCAATACGTGAATCGTGAACTTCCTGACGTTCAATCTGGTTTTAGAAAAGGCAGAGGAACCAGAGATCAAATTGCCAACATCTGCTGGATCATGGAAAAAGGAAGAGAGTTCCAGAAAAACATCTATTTCTGCTTTATTGACTATGCCAAAGCCTATGACTGTGTGGATCACAGTAAACTGTGGAAAATTCTGAAAGAGATGGGAATCCCAGACCACCTGACCTGCCTCTTGAGAAATCTGTATGCAGGTCAGGAAGCAACAGTTAGAACTGGACATGGAATAACTGACTGGTTCCAAATAGGAAAAAGAGTACATCAAGGCTGTATCTTGTCACCCTGCTTATTTAACTTATATGCAAATTACATCATGAGAAACGCTGCACTGGAAGAAATACAAGCTGGAATCAAGTTTGCCAGGAGAAATATCAATAACCTCAGATATGCAGATGATACCATCCTTATGGAAGAAAGCGAAGAGGAACTCAAAAGCCTCTTGATGAAAGTGAAAGAGGAGAGCGAGAAATTTGGCTTAAAGCTCGACATTTAGAAAACGAAGATCATGGCATCTGGTCCCATGACTTCATGGGAAATAGATGGGGAAACAGTGGAAACAGTGTCAGACTTTATTTTTTTTGGCTCCAAAATCACTGTAGATTGTGATTGCAGCCATGAAATTAAAAGACACTTACTCCTTGGAAGAAAAGTTATGACCAACCTAGATAGCATATTCAAAAGCAGAGATATTAATTTGCCAAATTAAGTCCATCTAGTCAAGGCTATGGTTTTTCCAGTAGTCATGTATGGATGTGAGATTTGAACTGTGAAGAAGGCTGAGCACCAAAGAATTGATGCTTTTGAAGTGTGGTGTTGCAGAAGACTCTTGAGAGTCCCTTGGACTGCAAGGAGATCCAACCAGTCCATTCTGAATGAGATCAGCCCTGGGATTTCTTTGGAAGTAATGATGCTAAAGCTGAAGCTCCAGTACTTTGGCCACCTCTTCTGAAGAGTTGAGTCATTGGAAAATACTCTGATTTTGGGAGGGGTTGGGGGCAGGAGGAGAGGGGGGCGGCCGAGGATGAGATGGCTGGATAGCATCACGGACTCGATGGACGTGAATCTGAGTAAACTCCGGGAGTTGGTGATGGACAAGGATATCTGGCATGCTGCGATTCATGAAGTTGCAAATAGTCGGACACGACTGAGTTACTGAATTGAACTGAATACACATCTACCCTGAGCCCTATATCCTTTCAGAGTAATTATGAAAAATCTAGGAGGCTACTGAAATGAAGAATCCCAGGATAGAAGAAACTGCATTGCATCAATATATTTCAGATCCAACAGAAAAGAACATTCTTAGAGTGATTTCTGTGATGGCTTAATTTACTCCAGGAAGCTAGAAGTGGGGTGAAATAAACTTTACTGGAAATATGTGTGAAAGTGAAGTTGCTCATTCGTGTCTGACTTTTTGTGACCCCATGGACTGTAGCCTGCCAGGCTCCTCCACACAGGGAATTTTCCAGGCAAGAATACTGGAGTGGGTTGCCATTTTCTTCTCCAGGGATCTTCCTGACCCAGGTATTGAACCCTGGTTTCTAGCACCACAGGTGGACTCTTTATCATCTGAGCCACAAGGGAAGCCCAAGGGAATATGTGTATATGTGTGCAATGTCTTAGATAAAATATAATTATTGATATTTATACCCAGCTTAATTTCTAAAACAACAATGTTCATGCTTTAATCCATTTTCATTTGTGGATACAGAAACCACTATCAAAATATGACCCTCATATGATAATCTCTATAAGGGATAATACACTAATATACCTGAAAGATTGGCAAAGGCAAATCTTTATCTTGCAAAGGTAGCTCCTGCAGATCTTTAGAGAACTCTAATTACCCACAGTAGAGACACTGAGCATTGTAGAAGAATAAAGTCTTGAAATAATGAGTGAATACTCTGATGATGTTTTTGTTATCGTTAGTATTAAAAAGAATTTTTTGGAGGACAGTATTTGAGATATACAGTTTCCTTTGCTCTGGAATTTATACCTAACTACTTGAAACATAATATGATAATGATTCATTTTATTGGTGATGTGCTTTAACATTCACTGTGTATTTTTTACATGTTGTATGTATTTGAACCTCACTGAAGAATAGTGACGTCTACAGAGTAGGTTTTGTTTACATTTTATAGGACAAGAATGAGAATACTAATCTCATGGAAAAGTAAAAGGTAAAGCTCAACTTGGAATTCAGGTTTGCTGATTCCAAGTTCACTGATGTAATGGATATAAAGAACATAGCACATTTTTGATGTACAGAAAATGCTAGCCATCAGTATTATTACTATTATTAGTATCTTAATAAATCTTTTATAATATCTCTTCTCTGAGTCAACTGTCAACCAGAAGTAAGCAATTTATAAGATTTTTTGCTCTGAGAAAGCATTTTCCTAAATTCCTTTCTCATAAGATCTTTCTTATTATTCTACTTTGAAGGAGACTGCTGATTCTTCCCAAGACAGCCGTACAGCATTTTAGGTAGATGGGTTGTTTGTTAGTATTTATGAGCCTGATATCTAGGGTTAGCCTGATAAGAAAGACAGATTATTTTCTTCCCATCCAAATGTATGCTCCTATGTTCCCACTAATTCCTCTTTTACCACAAGTACACAGACCATCTGGGAGCCTGGGGATCTATTGTTATTTAAGATGGTAACCTGCTACAGTTGTCTGCCTTTATTCACAACCAGTCCCACTGGAAATCTCAATCACAACTTGGATGACATGGATGTTAAGCAAAAGAGGAATCATTCACTAGAATGGAACTCAGAAAAGAGTAAAGAAAGATGAATCTGACTGTCAAGTAAGTAATTTCTATTCTGCAAAACTGAGTGTTGCACTGTGATCGACAGCTAATTTTGACAAGACACTGAAGTGAAAAGATTACAAATTAAACCTCCACCAAGATGGAAAGCTGTTAAAACCTCAACTGGATTAGGTCTATTTTATTATTTAGAAGTTGCATTCAGTCATGAACATTTTGTCCCAATTCCTACTGTCTAGGTAATTTTGTTGGTCTTTTTTTCATGAAATCTTTCTGTAAAGGAATATATGATTAACAGAGACCAAACACACCACACAAGCCTAGTTCTTTCAGGCATGTATAAATCATTTTAGGCTTCACGGATCACAGCTTTGTCGTGAGCAAGGAGATTGTATAACTCAAGGAAGCTTAAGCCATGCCATACAGGGACAATCAAGATGGACAGGTCATAGTGAAGAGTTCTGACAAATGGTGGTCCATTGGAGAAGGAAATGGCAAACTACCTCAGTATTCTTGCCAGGAGAATCCCATGAACAATACGAAAAGGCAAAAGAATATGACACCAGAAGATGGGTCCCTGAGGTCAGATGGTGAAGGTAGAGGGCAGATACTAATAGCTCCAGAAAGAATAAGCCAACTGGGCCAAAGTGGAAATGACAATCAGTTGTGGATACGTCTGTAGTGAAAATAAAGACCAGTGATGTAAAGAACAATATTTCATGTGAACCTGGAATGTTAGGACCAGGAATCAAGGTAAATTGGACATGGTCAAGCAAGAGATAGCAAGACTGAACATCGGCATCTTAGGAATAAATGAAGTAAAATGGGTGGGAATGGGCAAATTTAATTCATATGACCATGATACCAACAGGCAAGAATCCCTTAGAAGAAAAGGAGTATCCCAGAGTCAACCAAAGAATCTGAAATGCAGTACTAGGGTGCAACCTCAAAAGCTAGAAAATGATCTTGGTTTGTTTCCAAGGCAAATCATTCAACATCAGAGTAATACAAAAGTCTATGCCCCAATCACTCATGTCAAAGAACTTGAAGTTGACCAGCTCTATGAAGACCTACAATACCTTCTAGAACTGATGAAAAATTGTTGCTGAACCATGAAAGATGATGGGATTCTTGGTCTCAGGAGGAAAAGTATTCAATCCAGGGCCAGAGACGAGACTTGATCACTCAGGGCTTTTATGTAATGAAGTTTTATTAAAGTATAAAAGAGATAGAGAAAGCTTCTGACACAGACATCAGAAGGGGGCAAAAAGACTGCCCCCTTCCCTAGTGCTGGCAAGGGAGTTATGCACTTTTTAATTAGTTATTACAAAGAATCAAAAGAATGTCTGGAGATTGTAGAGATCTTACTAGACCCATGCCCATAATTTACATTTTAAGATAACAGGATTAGCCAGAAGGTTTTTAGGAAGGAGAAACTGTTCTCAGCAGGATACATGGTTGTTATATAATCCTTAGTAAGCACGGGCAGCTGCGACCAGCGCACTAAGCATGGCCAAGAGGAGCTACCCCATGTCCGAGGTCAGGGGCAGCGGCCGAGAGTGCCAGGCTGTGACTGCGCAGAAACAGAGGTCAGGGGCAGCCAAGAAGAGCCACCCCGTGTCAAAGGTCAGGGGCGGCCCAGAGGAGTCAACCCGCATTCGAGGTCGGGGTGGCGGCCTGGAGGAGAAACCCCATGCCCGAGGCCAGGGGAGGTGGCAGGGAGGAGGAACCCCATGTCCAAGGAGCAGAGGCTGCACAGGCACAGGAGGGCCTAGAGGAGCTATCCCATGTTGGAAATCAGGAAGGGTGGCGGTGAGGAGATACCCCTCATCGAAGGTAAGGAACAGCGACTATGCTTTGGTGGAGCAGCCTTGAAGAGATACCCCACACCCAAGGTAAGAGAAACGCAAGTAAGATGGTAGGTGTTGCAAGAGGGCATCAGAGGGCAGACACACTGAAACCATACTCACAGAAAACTAGTCAATCTAATCACACTAGGACCACAGCCTTGTCTAACTCAATGAAAATAAGCCATGCCTGTGGGGCAACCCAAGATGGGTGGGACATGGTGGAGATGTCTGAAAGAATGTGGTCCACTGAAGAATGGAATGGCAAGCCACTTCAGTATTCTTGCGTTGAGAACCCCATGAACAGTATGAAAAGGCAAAAAGATAGGATACAGAAAGAGGAACCCCCCAGGTCAGTAGATGTCCAACACGCTAATGGAGGTCAGTGGAGAAACAACTCCAGAAAGAATGAAGAGAGGGAGCCAAAGCAAAAACAATACCCAGTGTAAGTGACTGGTGACAGAAGCAAGGTCCGATGCTGTAAAGAGCAATATTGCATAGGAACCTGGAATATCAGGTCCATGAATCAAGGCAAATTGGAAGTGGTCAAACAAGTGATGGCAAGAATGAACGTTACCATTCTAGGAATCAGCGAACTAAAATGGACTGGAATGGGTGAATTTAACTCAGATGACCATTATATCTACTACTGCGGGCAGGAATCCCTTAGAAGAAATGGAATAGCTATCATGGTCAACAAAAGAGTCTGAAATGCAGTACTTGGATGCAGTCTCAAAAATGACAGAATGATCTCTGTTCATTTTCAAGTCAAACAATTCAATATCACAGTAATCCAAGTCTATACTCCAACCAGTAACACTGAAGAAACTGAAGTTGAATGGTTATATGCAGACCTACAAGACCTTTTAGAACTAACACACAAAAAGATGTCCTTTTCATTATACGGGACTGGGATGCAAAATTAGGAAGTCAAGAAACACCTGGAGTAACAGGCAAATTTGACCTTGGAATGCGGAATGAAGCAGGGCAAAGACTAATAGAGTTTAGCAAGAAAATGCACTGGTCATAGCAAACACCCTCTTCCAACAACACAAGAGAAGACTCTACACATGGACATCACCAAATGGTCAACACCGAAATCAGATTGATTATATTCTTTGCAGCCAAAGATGTAGAAGCTGTATACAGTCAACAAAAACAAGACCAGGAGCTGACTGTTGCTCAGATCATGAACTCCTTATCACCAAATTCAGACTGAAATTGAAGAAAGTAGGGAAAACCGCTAGACCCTTCAGGTATGAGCAAAATCAAATCCCTTATGATTATACAGTGGAAGTGAGAAATAGATTTAAGGGCCTAGATCTGATAGATAGAGTGCCTGATGAACTATGGAATGAAGTTCGTGACATTGTACAGGAGACAAGGATCAAGGCCATCCTCATAGAAAAGAAATGCGAAAAAGCAAAATGGCTGTCTCAGGAAGCTTTACAAATAGCTGCGAAAAGAAGAGAAGCAAAATGCAAAGGAGAAAAGGAAAGATATAAGCATCTGAATGCAGACTTCCAAAGAATAGCAAGAAGAGACAAGAAAGCCTTCATCAGCAATCAATGCAAAGAAATAGAAGAAAACAATAGAATGGGAAAGACTAGAGATCTCTTCAAGAAAATTAGAGATACCAAGGGAACATTTCATGCAAAGATGGGCTTGATAAAGGACAGAAATGGTATGGACCTAACAGAAGCAGAAGATATTAAGAAGAGGTGGCAAGAATGAATACACAGAACTGTACAAAAAAGATCTTCACGACCAAGATAATCACGATGGTGTGATCACTCATCTAGAGCCAGATATCTTGGAATCTGAAGTCAAGTGGGCCTTAGAAAGCATCACTATGAACAAACCTAGTGAAGGTGATGGAATTCCAGTTGAGCTCTTTCAAATCCTGAAAGATGATGCTGTGAAAGTGTTGTACTTAATATACCAGCAAATTTGGAAAACTCAGCAGTGGCCACAGGACAGGAAAAGGTCAGTTTTCATTCCAACCTCAAAGAAAGGCCATGCCAAAGAATGGTCAAACTACCGCACAATTGCACTCATCTCACACGCTAGTAAAGTACTGCTCAAAATTCTCCAAGCCAGGCTTCAGCAATACGTGAACCGTGAATTTCCTGGCATTCAATCTGGTTTTAGAAAAAGCAGAGGAATCAGAGATCAAATTGCCAACATCCGCTGGATCATGGAAAAAGTAAGAGTGTTCCAGAAAAACACCTATTTCTGCTTTATTGACTATGCCAAAGCCTTTGACTGTGTGGATCACAATAAACTGTGGAAAATTCTGAAAGAGATGGGAATACCAGACCACCTGACCTGCCTCTTGAGAAATCTGTATGCAGGTCAGGAAGCAACAGTTAGAACTGGACATGGGACAACAGACTGGTTCCAAATAGAAAAGAAGTACGTCAAGGCTGTATACTGTTACCCTGCTTATTTAACTTCTATGCAGAGTACACCATGAGAAATGCTGGACTGGAAGAAACACAAGCTGGAGTCAAGATTGCCAGGAGAAATATCAATAACCTCAGATCTGCAGATGAAACCACCCTTATGGCAGAAAGTGAAGAGGAACTAAAAAGCCTCTTGATGAAAGTCAAAGAGGAGAGTGAAAAAGGGCTTAAAGCTCAACATTCAGAAAACAAAGATCATGGCATCTGGTCCCATCACTTCATGGGAAATAGATGGGGAAACAGTGGAAACAGTGTCAGACTTTATTTTTCGGGGCTCCAAAATCACTGCAGATGGTGATTGCAGCCATGAAATTAAAAGACACTTACTCCTTGGAAGAAAAATTATGACCAACCTAGATAGCATATTCAAAAGCAGAGGCATTACTTTGCCGACTAAGGTCCGCCTAGTCAAGGCTATGGTTTTTCCAGTGGTCATGTATGGATGTGAGAGTTGGACTGTGAAGAAGGCTGAGCGCCGAAGAATTGATGCTTTTGAAATGTGGTGTTGCAGAAGACTCTTGAGAGTCCCTTGGACTGCAAAGAGATCCAACCAGTCCATTCTGGAGATCAGCCCTGGGATTTCTTTGGAGGGAATGATGCTAAAGCTGAAACTCCAGTACTTTGGCCACCTCATGCAAAGAGTTGACTCATTGGAAAAGACTCTGATGCTGGAAGGGGCAGGAGGAGGTGGGGACTACAGAGGATGAGATGGCTGGATGGCATCACTGACTCGATGGACATGAATCTGAGTGAACTCCGGGAGTTGGTGATGAAAAGGGAGGCCTGGTGTACTGCAATTCATGGGGTCTCAAAGATTCAGGCATGATTGAGTGACTGAACTGAACTGAACTGACAGAGTTTAAACTGAGTTTTTTTGTTGTGTAATCATCAGTTCCAGGCGTAAAGATAAAAATGTTTTATGTGACTAAGGCTAAGGAATGTAAAGAGAAAAATAGTTTGTCCTTTCTTTCTCAAAGAGAATTCCAGACCCTTATCTCCTTGAGAACCCCAGAACCCTCTGTCCTTGGGGACCCCCAGACATCTTATCAACCTGCCTAGGAATTGACTCTCTCACTAACAGCAAGGAACGATAACCTTTTCATCACAGAGGATTGGAATGCAAAAGTAGGAAGTCAAGGGATACCCAGAATCATAGGCAAGTTTGGCCTTATAGTACAAAATGAAGCAAGGCACATGCTAACTGAGTTTTGTCAAGAAGACACACTGGTCATAATAAATATCCTTTTCAACAACACAAGAGATGACTCTATACTTGGAAATTACCAGATAGTCAATACCAAAACCAGATCAATTATATATATATATATATAGTGGCTGAAGATAGAGAAGCTCCATATAGCTATCAAAACAAGACCTGGTGCTGACTGTGGCTCAGATCATTAGCTTCTTATTGCAAAATTCAGGCTTAAATAAAGAAAGTAAGGAAAACTACCATGCCATTTAGATATAACCTAAACCAATACTCTTATGATTATACAATGGACATGACAAGTAGATTCAAAGGATTAGATCTGATAGAGTGCCTGAAGAAGTATGGGCAGAGGCTTATGCACAGTACAGCAGAAAGTGACCAAAGACATCCCAAAGAAAAAGAAATGCAAGGAGGCAAAAATGGCTGTCTCTGCAGGCTTTTGAAACAGCTGAGGAAAAAAGAGAAGTGAAAGGCAAGAGAGAAAGGGAAAAATACACCCAAGTGAATGTAGAATTCCAGAGAAAAACACACACAGACAAGAAGGCCTTCTTAGATGAACAATGCAGGAAAAAAAAAAGAAGAAGAAGAAGGAAAAACAGAATGGGAAATACTAGAGATCTCTTCAACAAAATTGGAGATAGCAAGGGGACACTTCATGCAAGAATGGGCAGGATAAAGGACAGAAATTGTAAGAAGCTAGGTGTGGCAGCAGACTGGGCTGCAGGCATCCATAGAGGAGACTGTTCAAGACAGGGTGGCCTCGCTAGCTGCTCCCAGGACCGAAAAAATAACAGTAATAAAAAAAGGAATGGTAAGGACCTAACAAAAACAGAAGAGCTTAAAAAGAGGAGGCAAGAATATACAGAAGAACTACACAGAAAAGGTCTTAATGACCTGGATAATCACAGAGGTGTGGTCACTCACCTAGAGCTGTACATCTTGGAGTGTGAGGTCCAGTGGGTCTTAGGAAGCATTACTAAGAACAAAAATAGTGGAGGATATGGAATTCCAGATGAACTATTTTAAATACTAAAAGGTGGTGCTATTAAACTAGTGCATTCAATAGTTCAGGAAATTAGGAAAACTCAGCAGTGGCCAGAGGATTGGAAAGGATCAGATTAGTTTTCATTCCCATCCCAAAGAAGAGCAATGCTAAAGAAAGTGCAACCTATTGCACAATTGCACTCATTTCATATGCTAGCAGGGTAATGGTCAAAATCCTTAAAGTTGGACTTCAAGAGTATGTAAATCAAGAACTTTTAACTGAACAAGCTGGATTTAGAAAAGGCAGAGGAATCAGAGATTAAATCGCCAAAATTCATTGGATCATAGAGAAAGCAAGGGAATACCAAAAAAAAAATCTACTTGTTTCATTGACTATGCTAAAACATTTGACTGTGTGGTTCACAATAAACTGTGGAAAATTCTTAGAGATGGGAGTATCAGAACAACTTAACTTTCTCCTGAGAAGCTTGTGTGGGAGTCAGTAAGCAACAGTTGGAACCACTGACTGGTTCAAAATTGGGAAAAGAGTAACACGAGGCTGTACATTGCCATTCTGCTTATGTAACTTATACGCAGAATACATCCTGAGAAATGCTGGGCTGGATGAATTACATGCTGGAGTCAAGACTGCTGAGAGAAATAACAACAACCTCATATACGCATATGATACCACTCTAATGGCAGAAAGTGAACATGAACTAAAGAGCTTCTTGATGAGGGTGATAGAGGGGAGTGAAAAAGCTGGCTTAAAACTCAACATTTAAAAAACTAAGTTCATGGCATCTGGCACCATCACTTCATGGCAAATAGAAGGAAAAAGTGGAAGCAATGACACAATATATTTTCTTGAGGTCCAAAATGACCCAGGATGATGATTGAAGCCATGAAATTAAAAGATGCTTACTCCTTAGAAAGAAAACTATGACAAACTTAGACAGTATGTTAAAAAACAGGCACCACTTTTCTGACAAAGGTCTACATAATCAAATTTATGTTTTTTCCTGTACTCATGTGCAGATGTGAGAGTTTGTCAATAAAGAAAGCTGAGTGCTAAAAAACTGATGCTTTTGAATTGTGGTGCTACAGAAAATTCTTGAGAAATCAAACCAGTCCATCCTATAGAAAATCAACCTTGAATAATCATTGAAAAGACTGATGCTGAAACTGAAGGTCCAATATTTTGGCCACTTTATGGGAAGGGCCAACTGATTGGAAGACTCTGATGCTGGGAAAGATTGAAGGCAAAAGGAGAAGGGGACAGAAGAGGAAGAGATGGTTAGATATCATCACAGATTCAATGTATATGAAATTGAGCAAATTCTGGTAGATAGTGGAGAACAGAAAAGTCTAGTGTACTGCAGTGCATGCAGTCACAAATAGTTGGACATGACTTAGAGACTGAACAACAACAACAAATTATTTTTAATATTATTTTACTATTTTATTATTCATTTACTATTATACTATCATATTTTTTGCTTGTTTACATCATAAGAACTATCATTGTTAAAAGAAAAACAGGTGGTTTTAAGGGAAACTATAGTATAATGCCTATATGCAGTAAGTACTCTGCATACAAAGGAATAAGTACAGAAATTATTGTATTGCTTTGAAGATCATTAAATGGACTACCATTTTTATTGCCAGAGTTCATCATGGATTCTGAAAGGTTTCTGTGACTTGGAGAACAGGTTATTCAGAGAGCTAGAAGCAGTGAATCAATTATTCTGTAGTACAGATTCAATTGAAACTAAATTGGTAAGAATAACTGCCTGATGTAGTTGTCAGTTGTTTAAGAAACTAACAGGTGGGTTCTGCAGAAGTTAATGCACTAAGGCACTCATTATTTACCTATTCATTTAACACATTTATTTAGAGTCTTCTATGTTTGCACACAGTTTTGTTTGTTGGGAATATATCATAAAGAGAACAAATTGTCAAGTTTATCACAAGTTACTCAACATGAAATAGTTTAAACAGAAACAAGAAAGTCTTGCTAAATCTAACTGGAGAGGTCAAGGAGTGAACTTGTCTTTCTTTATCTAATTATTATTGACATAAAATTCTTAGGAATAAACAAAGGAGTTGAAAGACTTGTACAACAAAAATCACAAAACTGATGAGAGAAATTTTATAAAAAGACATAAATAACTGAAAAGATATCCTATTTTCATGAATTAGAAGATGTAATATAGCTAAGATGTCTCCTAGTAATCTACATATTCAATGCAAGCACTGTCACAATTCCAATGACAGTTTTATAGAAACAGCAAAAAACCCTAAAATTCATACAGAACTAAAAAACCCTAAATAGACAATACAATCTGAAAAAGAACAAAGCTAGAGATATTTCAAAATACATTACTCCTGATTTCAATATATGTTGCAATCAGCCCTCAGTATCTGTGGATGCCAAAATGCAGATGAAGAGGGCTGACTGAACTATTCCATTTCATATAAAAGACTGAGTATTTGTCGATTTTGGTATTTACAAGGGTTCTGGTATCAATCCTTTCATGGATAATGAGGGATGATTGTACAAAGATATAGTAATTAAAATACTGTGGTACTAGAATAAACACAGACATATATCAATGAAATGAAATAGTGAGAAATAAACCCATACACATCTGGTCACTGGATCTTCAATAAGAGTGCCAAAACATACAATGCGGAAAGAATAGTTTTCTTAATAAATGTTGGAAAAACTGAATATCCACATGCAAAGAAATGTTTATCATACACTACACACAAAGACCAAATCAAAATGTATTAGATGTAAATGCAAGACCTGAAACTGTAAAACTCCTAGAAGAAAACATAAAGGGAAGACTTAAGGGCTTAGTCTTTGCAGTGATGTTTTGGATGTGACAATAAAAGCACAGGTGACAAAACCAAAAACAGAGGAGAGGACTGCATCAATCTAAAAAGTTTTCATACAGAAAACACATAACATAAGATGAAAAAGTAACCTATGGGATGGGAGACAATATTTGCAACCCTGAAAAATGTTAAATTTATATCTGAAAAGGGGTTAATATTTAAAATATATACAAAATTCCCTCAACTCAAAGAAGTAAATAAGCCAAATAATAAAGACATTTATTTAAAGAAGTCATACAAATTATCAACAGGTATATGAAAAGATACTCAGTCATTAATTGAGTTAGATGTTCATTAATCGTTAGGGAAATGCAAATCAAAACCATATCACCTCATACCTGTTAGGATGGACAACTCTTGTCAAAAGACAACACATAATTATATCTTAGATTTGGATTAGAAAGGGACCTTGTACACTTTTGGAAGGTGTGTAAACTGCTAGCTATCATGGAAACAGTATAGAGTTTCCTTCAAAATATTAAAAACAGAAATACCATATGATCCAGCAATCCCACTTTTGGGTTACTTACCCAAAATAATTGAAATTAGGATTTTGAAGAGATTCTAGCACTCTGTGTTCTCTGCAGCATTATTCATAGCAGTCAAAGGGTATAAATAACCTAAAAGTCCATTGAATATGAAAGGATGAAGAAAATGTGATAAAATGTATTATTAGCCAGTCTTTAAAAAAGAGGAAATTCTGCCATATATGACCATATGGATGAATACTGAGGATATCATGTTAAATGAAATGAGCTGGTAACAGATGGACAAATACCACATCATGCCACTTCTATGAATTATCTAAGTTAGCAAAACATAAAAGCACAAAATAGAATAGTGGTGTACAGGGGCATCAAGGGGGAGGATAAAATGAGGAGTTGCTCTTCATAGAGTATAAATGTTCACTTATGCAAGATGATTAATTTCTAGAGATCTAAGGTAATGCATTGTGCTATCATTAAAAATAATGTATAGTACACTAAAAATAGCGTTAAGGGGGTATATCTTATGTCTTCCACAATCTAAAAAAATATATTGAATGATAGATTTTATTAGCTATTGGAAGGTATATTAACATTTTGCATTTACATATTTATATATCTTGCATTACTATACATATGTATTTTGGGTTTCCCTGTGGCTCAGTGGTAAAGAGTCTGCCTACCAATGCAGGAGTCGCAGGTTTGATCCCTGGGTCAGGAAGATCCCTTGGAAAAGAAAGTGGTAACCCACTTCTGTATTCTTGCCTGGAAAGAGGAGATTGGTGGGCCACAGACCATGGGACGGCTAAAGAGTCAGATGTGACTCAAGAAACTACAACAATATATGCATTTTATGTATAAAATCTTATTGCCTCTCCTTATGTATATTGAAAGTCTTGTAGGATGGTGCCATGTTTAAAATGATGAAAGTCACATAACTTCCTTGAATATCAGTTTTTAATCTTTTATCAGAGGGAATTAAAAATTGAATCTAAGGTCTAATTAAGATTGAAGCCCATTTCTATGATGCTCTTTCAAAATCTAGTTGGTACATAAAATAGTACTAAACATCAAGAAATGACAATGAAAACGTGCTGACTATTAAATGTTATAATTCAAAAAGCTGAATTTGAATTATTTGAAGTAAAATCTGACCTTTAGCATTTTAAGGTTTCTCTTGTTGAGGGTATGGGTAAATTTTTAATGTCTTCCATACAATTTTTCATGAGATCTTTCCATTCAAGTATGTGTGTATCTGTAAATAGAAAAAAAAAAATCTTTTACTTTAAACAAACTCTGTCATACTGCTATAAAATTTGAATGTTTGAATTAAAAAATGCAGCATTAAGAGTGTTTTTCCTCCCATTTTCCCTTAAAGAGGACTTTTGGAGCTTATGAGATTAAAAAAAAGGGAGAGATGTGGAAGGAAAAGAGAGAGAGGGAGGGGGAGAACGAAAGGAAAGGAGAAGGGAAAGCTTAGCAGGTGTGTTCAACAAAGACATAGGATAGAATGACTCATTCTGAAGAGATCCTGGAGTATACAAATTGAAGTGCTTTAAATAGATAATAGAAAGAGACTCAGAAAATGTCACTTTTTTGCCTCTCTGTGGGGAAATTAGAAGGTAAACTTTTACATCAAACAGAGAGATAATGTTTCCTTCCTAAGGTGATGGACAAGCAGTTATTGAATTTCTGCTTTTTCACTATGCAAAGCATTGTGGGAGGTACATGGGATTAAAAGCCCTTAATCTTGAGCAACTTAGATTCAAGATGAAAGTGAAAGAGAAAGTCACTCAGTCGAGTCCAACTCTTTGCTACCCCATGGACTATACAGTCCATGGCATTCTCCAAGCCAGAATATCAGAGTGGTTAGCCCAACTCTTTGCTACCCCATGGACTATACAGTCCATGGCATTCTCCAAGCCAGAATATCAGAGTGGTTAGCCTTTCCCTTCTCCAGGGGATCTTTCCAACCCAGGGATTGAACCCAGGTCTCCTGCATCGCAGGCAGATTCTTTACCAGCTGAGCCACCAGGGAAGACCAAGAATACTGAAGTGGGTAGTCTATCTCTTCTCCAGTGGGTCTTCCAGACCCAGTAATCCAACCAGAGTCTCCTTACTTGCAATCTTATAACACTAAATAAATAGGAAAACAAACATTTATAAGATAAATTTTGTTATAACTATGTAGTCTAAGTTTTATATATATAGATTTACAAAGCAGAACAGAGTGCTACACTGATTGCTGTTGATTTGACTTGAACTGACCTTAAGTGATCTAAATTAGCAAAGGATTCCTAAAGAAAACATATCTTGAGGCAAAACAAAATGACGCAATGGAAGGTTGTCTTTTATTTATTTTTTTGGTAGTTATATCAGTACATATACAAAACTCCTATTTTACTTATATATCTTTGTAAATGGACCCTTTGCTTCCTAAATAACTAAAGTGAATATCAAAACAAAACTTGTGGCTTGCTCCATTGTGGCTTAATAACACCACTGACCCTGATATTTCTCTAAGCAGAAACTGGATTTTCCTTCCATAATTTTATATTAACAAACTGCTCTCCAAAACCAGTACATAAATAATGCAAGGAGACAATCAAAAGTGAAGACAATTAAGTATGATTGTCTTCTTTACAACATATGGTCTTATAAGCATTTCAATGACTATTACCTGCTATGATTAAAATTACCGTGATCATATAATGCTCTCCTGTACTCTGACTGGGGCCTCCCTGATGGCTCAGATAGTAAAGAATCTTCCTCCTATGCAGGAGACAGGGGTTCGATCTTTGGATCACGAAGATCCCTTGAGAAGGGTATGACTACCCACTCCAGTATTCTTGCCTGGAGAAATCCATGGAGAGGAGCCTGGTGAGCTATAGTTCATGGGTTACAAAGAGTTGGACATATCTGAGCAACTGACATTTTGACTTTGACATTCTGATTAGCTAGTGACAAAAAAATACTTAGTTTCAGAAAATAAGGTTATGGATAGAAAACCAGTTTCTGGCAATGAAAGTAAAGTTACAACTAGGAATATTTAATTCTCCCCTCAGTTTCCTGAATACTTCCATTTATATGTTTATTTGACTGATTTAGATGGATGTTTTATCCGCATCTAATTTCTATTGTAAGATGATTTTCTCTGCCACACAAAATGATTCCACTCAGTACTTCTAACATGTCATATATTTTGAATCAACAATTTAAAGAATATAGGCTGTATAAATTTATAACTGGGAATCACCTGATGTCATTTTTCATGTTAATAATAAAACAATTAGAAAGTAAAGACATATTTCCATTGTTTTACTCATAGATAAAGTTACGTGAATGGTACAACTCTTATATACATAGAGATATATATGTATGGATATATACTCATATATAAAGAAATATAAAAATGTTATTAGAAGTAAAAAATGACATTATATATTAAATTTATATCTCCCTTTCTAATTCTCTCCCATCTCAGTTTTATGATTTGGTAGTTACTTTTAAATTTTTTTTTCAGACTGAATTATCATAATAATTTCTTGATATGTATTACATAGTTTACTATTACTCTTTCCATCTCAATCCATTAATGTTAAACTCCTATCCGAACTATTCTTTGGAATAAGGAAATAATGTAAGACAGATGGTCCTCTGCAGTTTAAAATATAAGGCTGACATCTTTTGGTGATTACAATAAAATGGTAACTCTTTGTCCTGCCTACAATGATCTATGTGATTTGATATCTAGCCATCTTATCAAACCTATCTTCTAATTCTCCTATACAGTGTCCTATGGCCTCACTGGGCTTTGGTGTTGCACATGTATCCATTCCTTTTACCCCTTGGAACATCTGCATGTGTTGCTTCTTTGTCTGCAGTAGTCTTCCTTTAGCCCTTTCCACAGCTGGCTCCTCTTCGGAAGTCAGCTCTCAGCTGACTATTATCCCCTCAGTAATCCTTTCCTTGATTATGCATACAAAGTGGCTTCATAGCTTCTTCTAGCTTGCTATCTTCTTTATTATATTCATAGTACACATCACAATCTGTAATCATCTTGTTTACTGATTTATATTGTGATCTAAATTTTCTTAGAGGGATTTCCCATTAGTAATATTTTGGGAAAGATAAAGAGAAAAAGTAAGTCTATGACAACAACTACCAAATCTCTCAAGCAAAGAGATGCAGAGCACACTCCAGAATTTTATAACCCCAGAAGACAAAGCATTTTCAACTGAAAAGCATTCTACTCCTTTACGATATCAAAAGGAACAGTAAAATCTAAGAGGATAATGGAACAAAAGGAAGGAGAGTGGTGTCCCAAGCAGAAAAAAACATTTACAAAGGCCTTTTCTGGAGATAAGAGAGAAGAGAAATTATATTGTGGGTATGAAAAACCAAAGAGAATTTAGCTTGGATGAAGCAGAAAGTGGAAAGGGACAGTAATGCAAGATAATGTTAGAGAAATAAGCTAAGGGAAATGAGGGTCATGATTTTACCTGTAAGCATCAAATAACAAATGTTAAAATAACTTCAGAGAGGAAAAGAATAATTCAGGTGTAAGTTATTCATTTTAGAAGAAGCAAAGAGAGGTGCAAAGAATGCTTGTTCCATCAAAAGCCACAAGACCTGGGAATATGGGCTTGGCACTACTAGAAATAAGCCATGTGATTTTGAATAATCATTTTAGGATTGCAGACATATTTACAAATAATAAATATTTGAACAAGTGATTTCTATGTTCCTTTTTTTTTGCTTTAAAATTGGAAACACAAATGAATCATTATAGCCACTTTTCCACTGTTACTCCCTGCAAAAATTAATATTTCAAATGAATGATGATGTTTCTTCTGTCTACTCTTAACTATCCTTGCAGATTGTTATTTCTTTTATCTCATTAATATTTATCAACTGCTTACTTTTTACTTTCTCCATAATATGGCATCATCTTGTTCATGACTGATGTTAAGACAAAGAAAATAATGTTATGCTTACTATATACTGTATTTGTTTTCTGGTCCCTTATATTGAAGTTTTAACCTCACCTAAATTCTAAGCTCACAGTTTGGTGGAAGATGTCATCTCTGGGGCTGAGACTATAGCAGCCCCTTGCCTTCTGGCTCTGTCGTCTCAAGCCTGTCTCTATGCCTCCGGGTGGGGAGGGGGCAGTACACAGTCCGCTAGCTTTCTTCTGGTATTCATTCAATCCTTTGTTCTGTGTGCAGGCCAGGCTGCGCTTTAGGTTGGTAGGTTAGAGTCTTTCCCGGGAAACTTTTCTTTTCCACAGTTGCGATAGGCATGCATTGAGTAGGATTTTTGTTTTGTTTTGTTTTGTCCTGGTTACGATATGTTGCTTTCTGAGATTCCAAAACTCCCCACAGACTCAACTGTGAGAGGGTTTCCTACTGTGTGGAAATGTCTCCTCCTTCTGGACTCCCTCCCCAGGACAGGTCACCATCCCTAACTCTTTTATCTCTCTTTTTGTCTTTTATATTTTATCTTACCTCCTTTCTAAGAGAACTGGCTACCTTTCTGAGTACCTGGTGTTCTCTGCCAGTGTTCAGAAGTTGTTTTGTGGAAGTTGCTCAACATTCAAATGATCTTTTGATGAATTTGTGGCAGAGAAAGTGGTCTTCCTGTCCTATTCCTCTGCCATCTCAAAGCTTTTAATTATATTCTTTCCAGGCAAAGAAGGAGAAGCTCTAAAAAGTCAGTAAAACTAGACATGAAGCTGACTGTGGCTCAGATTATGAACTCCTTATTGCTGAGTTCAGACTTAAACCCCAAATTCAGAATTAAATTGAAGAAAGTAGGGAAAACTACTAGACCATTCAGGTATGACTTAAATCAAATCCCTTATGATTATACAGTGGAAGTGAGGAATAGATTCAAGATTTAGATCTCATAGACAGAGTGCCTGATGAACTATGGACAAGGGTTGGGACATTGTACATGAGGCAGGGATCAAGACTATCCCCAAGAAAAAGAAATGCAAAAAGGCAAAATGGTTGTCTGAGGAGGCCTTCATAGATGTGAAAAGAAGAGAAGCAAAAAGCAAAGGAGAAAAGGAAAGATATACCCATTTGAACGCAAATTTCCAAAGAAGAGCAAGGAGAGATAAGAAAGACTTCCTCAGTGATCAATGCAAAGAACTAGAGAAAAACAATAGAATGAGAAAGGCTAGAGATCTATTCAAGAAAATTAGGGATACCAAGGGAACATTTCATGCAAAAATTGGCTCAATAAAGGACAGAAACGGTATGGACCTAACAGAAGAGTAAGATATTAAGCAGAGGTGGCAAGAATACACAGAAGAACTACACATAAAAGATCTTCATGACCCAGATAATCACGATGGTGTCATCACTCACACTCACCTAGAGCCAGACATCCTGGAATGTGAAGTCAAGTAGGCCTTAAGAAGCATCACTGCAAACAAAGCTAGTGGAGGTGATGGAATTCCAGTTGAGCTATTTCAAATCCTGAAAGATGATGCTGTGAAAGTGCTACACTCAATATGCCAGCAAATCTGGAACACTCTGCAGTGGCCACAGGACTGGAAAAGGTCAGTTTTCATTCCAATACCAAAGAAAGGCATTGTGCTTCTTCCAGCCCAGCGTTTCTCATGATGTACTCTGCATAGAAGTTAAATAAGCAGGGTGACAATATACAGCCTTGACATAATCCTTTTCCTATTTAGAACCAGTCTGTTATTCCAAGTCCAGTTCTAACTGTTGCTTCCTGACCTGCATATAGGTTTCTCAAGAGGCAGGTCAGGTGGCCTGGGATTCCCATCTCCTTCAGAATTTTCCAGAGTTTCTTGTGATCCACAGTCAAAGGCTTTGGCATAGTCAATAAAGCAGAAATAGATGTTTTTCTGGAACTCTCTTGCTCTTTCGAGGATCCAGTAGATGTTGGCAATTTGATCTCTGGTTCGTTTGCCTTTTCTAAAACCAGCTTGAACATCTGGAAGTTCACGGTTCATGTATTGCTGAAGCCTGGCTTGGAGAATTTTCAGCATTACTTTACTAGCGTGTGAGATGAGTGCAATTTAAAAAGCAGAAACATTACTTTGCCAACAAAGGTCCATCTAGTGAAAGCTATGGTTTTTCCAGTGGTCATGTATGGATGTGAGAGTTGGACTGTGAAGAAAGCCGAGTGCTGAAAAATTGATGCTTTTGAACTGTGGTGTAGGAGAAGACTCTTGAGAGTTCCTTGGACAGAAAGGAGATCCAGCCAGTCCATCCTAAAGGAAATCAGTTCTGAATATTCACTGGAAGGACTGACACTGAAACTGAAACTCCAATCCTTTGGCCACCTGATGTGAAGAACCAATTCACTGGAAAAGACCCTGATGCAGGGAAAGATTGAAGGCGGGAGGAGAAGGGGACGACAGAGGATGAGATGATTGGATGGCATCACTGACTCAATGGACATGAATTTTAGTAGGCTCCGGGAATTGTTGAACATGGAACCCTGGTGTGCTGCAGTTCATGGGATCGCAAAGAGTCAGATATAACTGAGCAACTGAACTGAACTGAACTGAAATTCTAAGCTCACATAGTTGTTTGGAATCCCTGTCCTAACATATGTATAACCTCTATATCTGTCTTAAAAAAAATACATACGTATATTTTCTAAAATAAAGAGAAACTGGTAAACAAAACAGAACAAAAAACCCGATTGAGGTTGCATCAACAATTTCAACAAATCAACGAAGAAATTAAAGGGAATGACCTTAATTCCTTCCAAATAGCAGTTTAGTTTGTTTCCATATTGCTCTCTTTTTTTCTATTATTATTCAGTTAATACAATTTATTCAGTAATGTCTTCTGACTGATTAAACCATTTATGATTAAACCTGATGTAGAAAATGAGAAAAGCCTCTTAAATATCTAGATAGTATAATTCTTATTAGCTGTTGTAAATCATAACCAGAATGCTATTGAATTCAACATTTTGCTCAGGCACAAATACTTCCAGAATTGAATCATTTTTATCAATGTTTGTAACAAAACTTAGAAAAGAAATTAGAACTCCTGACATTAGACTATTTTTATGGTTTGTTGAATTTTCTCTCTGAAAGGTATTTTGTAG
Source organism: Capra hircus (assembly GCF_001704415.2). Lineage (NCBI taxonomy): Eukaryota > Metazoa > Chordata > Mammalia > Artiodactyla > Bovidae > Capra > Capra hircus. Next base: position 33,519,083 of record NC_030818.1, read on the forward strand.
AGATGTCCATGTTCCCTGTTCAAGAACTTCAAGTGGAAAGAATAGGACAATTAGCAGATTTTTCAAGCTAATGCCCTTCAACATATCAAGGGGATTAACAGTCTTTTTAGAGTCTGATAGTATCTGATATTATACTTTGCAGAATAATTCAGATTAAATTCTGAAAATTGTAAAGGGGTACATAGGACAATACACAGCTGTTTAGCTTGAATTTTTAAATATATATTTATATATATTAGTAATTTTTAATGTTAATAAGCATGGTCCTCCATATATCCCAGTTACCAATATTTACTATTTGAATAATATAAATGCACTGATTGTACCAGAAAGTTTACTCATGTTAACATAATCCTTGAAATAAATATGCTTTGCTGTCTCTGCTCACACTTTTAAATGGCTTGTACATGCATGGTTAGAAGTTTATGGCTCTCTAATGATTTTTTTAACCTTAGGTTTAAACATACATCTATCTTCCAACTTTCATAATCAGGACACTGCTCCATTTTTTAGTTCCAGGCTCAGTTGATGCCAGCCAAGGTTAATATACATCTGTTCCTGCATGTTCTTGGGTGGAATACTTGTTTGTTGCAAAATAGCAAGCATTATTGTTATGTGTTGTAATAAGGTAATATTCCGGAAGGTTTCAGATCTTTTTTTATGGTTGCTTCTTATCTAATACTTTTATATATGTTATTTTAAGTAAAGTGAATTATATTCAAAATTTGTTCACATTTTACATAGGTGAATAAAATAATTTCCCTTAAGATATTTTTTAAAATGACAGATCAATCAAGATTTACAAGACATGACACTACAAAGACCAGGTAATTCTTCAATGATTTGACAGAATAGAAAGCTATATAAAATGAAAGAAAGCAACAGAAGCCTTTGACATTGTCCTAGGGCCTTATAGCCAGGTTAACCTTAGCAGCAAAACATCTCTTCACAATATCATGCAAGATTGTGTCAACAGTGTGGTGCTGAAGACATTAGTATAAGTGCTCAAACTGTTTATGTAGATAAGACTGCCACAGAAAGTTTTGTCCAGGGTCCCACATATTATAGAGGCAACCCGAATTACATGCTGTATAAAAATCATTCAATTCTTATTATGTTTTATTCTATACATTTGAACAATAGATGCAAGCACAAGGTACAACAAAGTCATTTTGAAGCAAATATAGTGAACATAAAAATAAATCTCTTGGTTTCTTCCATTGAAAATAAAATAAGCTAATATTATCGAGCATTATATCAGTAAATGTTGAAGCTGACAATTAAATGCTATTCTAACACCACACAGGGAAGTTACTGCATCATATATCAGGAGGAAACATATACAATTAGGAAAAAAATATTGAAGTTTGTGTTATTGACAGAGTGGTGTTCTAGTGAATTGCTGTAACACAAACCTGTTCAAAACCCACTGGTGATTAGAGAAACAGTAATAATTTATTTTAGTCACAGATCTGCAAGTAGGTAAAGTTCATAATAGATGGCTTTAATTATTCCATACAACAGTAGCTGGGACATATCAATTAAGGCTGAAGGATTCACTTCCAAAATAATTTCCCAGTTTTGTGGCAAACTTGTTGTTGGGCATTGTCTGGTAGCTCAGTCAAGGCTGTCAGCAGCCCTCAAGTCCTCTTCATGTGGACCTTTTGCTAGTTGGGCTTGCTTATAGTATGGCAGCTGTATCTAAGAATGCGTATTACAAGTCATAAGAAATGGAAACTGCAAGTATTTTCTTGACTGGTACCAGAACTTGGGTCAATATCACTTGTACCATTCTATTGATCAAAGGAGCCACAGAGCTTCTACTGCTGATTTAAGGAACAAAGACATAAATCTCATTTTTCAGTGAAAGCAATGTCAAAGTTCAGTTCAGTCACTCAGTCATGTCTAACTCTTTGGTGACCACATGCTCTGCGGCATGTCAGGCTTCCCTGTCCATCACCAACTCTTGGAACTTGCTTTCAAAGTACTGGTGGCCTTCTTTAACCCACCACAGGTAGGCAAAAAAGATTACTAAAAGAATATGATTAGAATTATTGTCTGAGTCCAAAGAAACTGTCTAGATTCCAGAGGGGAAAAAATGTCCATTCTAAGAATACAGTATGAGAAGATGAGTGTCTAAAACTTATTTTGCCACTGTGAGTCTATGAAGACTCCCGAACAGATAAAATCACTTCATTGGAAGTAAGGGTATCAGTTTTACCCTTAATTTCATAAAAGAGGCAAGAAAACTACTGTTACATGCCATTGTTTAACTGTTTAAAAAGCCTCCTCTGAAGCTCTATGCCAAGTGTGAAATTTACAGGTATGTGAACAACTAAATTCCCTACATTTGTTTAATCTAATTTCAGTGATCTTTTCTATTAGCTGGAATTAAGATTATACTAACTAGTTCAGTGATTTAAAAATATAAAAACAGAGGTTCTGTTAGCTAAAGTGATGATTTTCAAACATTTGAAGAGCCGTTTGATAGTAGAATTAGTACTCAATCAACTGCCTCTTTTTCCATACTTTGTATCAGATATTTCAATCATGTTACATTTATCCTCACGTATTATTTTGAAGGAGTTGTTTCTAAAAATTATTTGATAAGACAGGTATAGAAAACAAGTAAATACATTAAAATAAGTACAATGCCATAACAAATTTTCTTATAAAAGTTAAATAGGCATAATTACCTGAGGATTCCTTTTTTCATAGTAAATATTCTTTTCCATGGCACTCATGAAAACAAATCATACAAAGATATCTAGGCCAAATATCAGTTGTTGAATCATTTTAAAGGCTGCAAAAGTCAGGTCTCCAGTGTCAAAGTGAATGGTTTTTCACTTTGAAATGTTGCCTGAGAATTATTTTCAGATTTAAAGATTCTGCCTTAAGCCTTTTAGAACAGACTCTTTGGCATGCAACATTTCCTTATTCATCATTAATTGTCCTTCAGAAAAGAAGACATAAAAGTTTTGCATGTGTGTGCTCAGTTTCTCAGTCGTGTCCAACTGTTTGTGACCCCATGGACTGCAGCCTGCCAGGCTCCTCTATTCATGGGATTTCCCAGGCAAGAATACTGGAGTGGGTTGCCATCTCCTCCACCAGGGAGTCTTCATGACGGAGGGATTGAACTGCATCTGCTAAGTTTTACCATAGGCAAAATGGACTCAATTACAATTTCCTCCTATGCCAAATGGCAGATTTGTGATTAAATGATAATTATTCACAAGTATAAGCCTTTAAATATTTAAGAAAGAAATTGTAAAATATCTTGGATTTTAAATTAGTAGAGCTTAATCATAACATTAATATTAATATATAATGGTAATTCATTCATTCATTCATTCATTCATCTGTCCATCCAACTAGCATTATTGAACCCTTGAAGTAATTAGAAAGATTAAGTATGCAAAAAATTATGAAGAATTGAGATGGGACATAGTTTCCAAAATATTAGCCAGTAATGGTAACATTAATTAATTAATTAATTTATTTATTAATGCTGACGTTAATAACTTTACTTCTGTGCTTGAAACTTGAAATTCTAATTTTAAGCATCATCTTATTTAATGTTTATCATGAGCTGATCAGTTGTACCGTTCTTCTGTGTATTCTTGCCACCTCTTCTTAATATCTTCTGCTTCTGTTAGGTCCAGACCATTTCTGTCCTTTATCGAGCCCATCTTTGCATGAAATGTTCTCTTGGTATCTCTGATTTTCTTGAAGAGATCTCTAGTCTTTCCCATTCTGGTCTTTTCCTCTATTTCTTTGCATTGATTGCTGAAGAAGGCTTTCTTATCTCTTCTTGCTATTCTTTGGAACTCTGCATTCAGATGCTTATATCTTTCTTTTTCTCCTTGGCTTTTCACTTCTCTTCTTTTCACAGATATTTGTAAGCCTTCCTCAAACAGCCATTTTGGTTTTTTGCATTTGTTTTCCATGGGGATGGTCTGGATCCCTGTCTCCTGTACAATGTCACGAACCTCATTCCATAGTTCATCAGGCATTCTATCTATCAGATCTAGGCCCTTAAATCTATTTCTCACTTCCACTGTATAATCATAAAGGATTTGATTTAGGTCACACCTGAGTGGTCTAGTGGTTTTCCCTACTTTCTTCAATTTAAGTCTGAATTTGGTAATAAGGAGTTCATGAGCTGAGCCACAGTCAGCTCCTGGTCTTGTTTTTGTTGATTGTATAGAGCTTCTCCATCTTTGGCTGCAAAGAATATAATCAATCTGATTTCAATGTTGACCATCTGGTGACGTCCATGTGTAGAGTCTTCTCTTGTGTTGTTGGAAGAGGGTGTTGACAATGATCAGTGAATTTTCTTGGCAAAACTCTATTAGTCTTTGCCCTGCTTCATTCCACATTCCAAGGTCAAATTTGCCTGTTACTCCAGGTGTTTCTTGACTTCCTAATTTTGCATTCAAGTCCCCTATAATGAAAAGCTGAAACTCCAGTACTTTGGCCACCTCATGCGAAGAGTTGTCTCATTGGGAAAGACTCTGATGCTGGGAGGGATTGGGGGCAGGAGGAGAAGAGGACGACAAAGGATAAGATGGCTGGATGACATCACTGACTCGATGGATGTCGAGTCTGAGTGAACTCCGGGAGATGGTGATGGATAGGGAGTCCTGGCATGCTGTGATTCATGGGGTCGCAAAGAGTCAGACACGACTGAGTGACTGAACTGAACTGACTGATCAGTTAATTTCTGGAATTATCTCCTTTTCAGATATGAGGTAACTGAAATGTCGCCCAAAGGCTTTATGCTGAGAATTGAGCTCACTGAGAAATAGAGATGAAAGGGATGTTGTCAAAAAATACGTAGAATGAAAAAAAAATCATTTTTATCATATGTGATTATTTTTCTATTCAGAATTTCTATGAGCAATTTCTTCTGCCCTTTCCTCCACCGTCATTCAAGTAACAACCAGGATTCTCCAGAAGAGATGACAAAGCAAAGCACAGAGATTAAAGGAATCCATCATTTAATTTCAAAAACTGTTTCAAAGACTACACAGTTTTAAAAACTGTGGAGTAGACCTAAGACAAAATTTTGAAAAATATCCATAGCTAGTTTTTGCTGCTGCTGCTAAGTCGCTTCAGTCATGTCCGACTCTGTGCAACCCCATAGACAACAGCCCACCCGGCTCTCCCGTCCCTGGGATTCTCCAGGCAAGAATACTGGAGTGGGCTGCCATTTCCTTCTCCAATAAGTGAAAGTGAAAGTGAAGTCGTGTCTGACTCCTAGCTATCCCGTGGACTGCAGCCTTCCAGGCTCCTCCATCCATGGGACCTTCCCGGCAAGAGTCCTCGAGTGGATTGCCATTGCCTTCTCCTTTGCTACTTTAGAGGTTGGCAAATTTCCCCTGAACTAGAGAAAGTGAAAGCCCCTCAGTTGTGTCCAGCTTTTTGCAATCCCGTGGACTATAGAGTCCATGAAATTCTCCAGGCCAGAATACTGGAGTGGATAGCTGTTCGCTTCTCCAGGGGATCTTCCCAACCCAGGGATCAAACCCAGCTCTCCCACATTGCAGGGGGATTCTTTACCAGCTGAGTCACAAGGGAAGCCCAAGAATACTGGAGTAGGTAGCTTATCCCTTCTCCAGCAAATCTTCCCAACCCAGGAATTGAACCAGGGTTTCCTGCATTGTAGGCAGATTCTTTAACAGAGTTATCAGGAAAGCCCAAACTGGAGAAAAGGGGAAGAAAATAAATTTTCCTCCAAAAAGGGAGGATAAAAGGGAAGAGAATAAAATTGGAAATGGCCATTTCCCCTCAGGTTCCCTTCATAGACAAAAAGAGATGTAATGTGTGTAAAGGATGTGGATGCCCAGACAAAAGGATCTGAGAGCTCTCCAGTGTTGTCCAGATTAGAAATGATAGGGTAGAGACACTGAGAAACCTGAGTTCTAGTGGTCAATAGAAAAGAATAGCCATCATAGACTAATAAGTGAAGTCCAGATAGAAATGCAGATATCATAGCTATCTTCATCAAGGAGAGTTGACAACATGGAGGACCAAACATCTCTGTCCTTACTCCTCTCTCCATTATTTTTTGAAACCATATTAGCCCCAGAGATTAAATACATCATTGGAAAAGTAAAGGGAAATCATAGCTTGATTGAGATCAAATTCTATTGCCCTTTATAATGATGTTTAAGTAGAAACTAAGTTCATTTATGTGAAAACAAATAAATATGTATTTCTTAGAAACCGATACTAATTATTGCTATCAATACATTTACTAGATTAGTATAAAAATAAAAGGATACAAATAATGCTTAAAAAAATCAAGCAGTGATTTATATTTCCGTTTTTTCTCTTTCTTGATGATATTTTCCCTGATAAAAAATGGGAAAATGGAAAAAAATAAATCTGGCCAGGCCTCGTGGTAACCATTTGTGTGAGTTATTTTATGACAGGAGGGTCTAGTCAGAAGCACAGAACTAACAAGCCACCATTATCTGGGAAGAATCTGGGAAAGGTCAAAGGGGATGCCACATGTCCTATCAACTCCCAGAATCCTCCTCACTGGAATCCATTTTAGCTGAGCAGTCCATGCACCACCTTGTGGTTCCAACTTAAAATGTATCTAATATCTAGAGAATATAAAACTGATTACAGATAGGGTTCACTGATTACTATTTGTTGGGGAAGTAAGGCACAAGCAGAACTACTACAATATAAAGCATTCTTATATTCAGTCAAGTAGAGGGAAATGAATTGGATTATCATGGTTGTATTGGTAAGACTATACTGACAATTTTATTCTTTGTCTGTCAAAGATTGAGATAAAGCAAATGATAAATTTCATGATAATCCCACAAACACACACACACACACAGCCACCCAAAAATACTTACTGACATTTCTTAAGAAAAAGTATTAACCAGTGTAAAGCAGAAAATGTCATTTCCCAACAGGTAGATTGTTATTATTATTTTGCATTAGCTTTTGAAATATTCATAAAATTTGGCCCAGAAATCCTAGCTCTAAATATTTTAACTTTAAAATAATCATAAAACCATAAAACTTCTTGAAGAGCCACATATAAGTCATTCCTCAGAAAGATACTTGTAATAATAGAATAATAACAACAATGCAATTTTCTAACAAGAGAAATTGACTAATTAAATTAAATAGTATACCAGTAGTTTGTAAAACTATGAATCTGATACTAATTTAGTAGCATGGTTAAATATATCACAAAGCAGTAAATAACACAGATTAAAAGCAAAAATTAAAGCTATGTTATTTTAGAGAAATAAAATTATTTACAACAATTACATCTGGTGTCAAAGTTATGGATAATTTTTATTTTCTTTATAACTTTCTGTATTATCCAAATTCATCTTCTAAACATATTCCTTGCTTTTGTGTGATATTTATAATAAAACGACATTATTTAAAAACAAAGTAAGCATATAAAATGCAATGTAAAAACCGAAAGCTTAGCTAGAAGCTGTTACTTGGTATTCTACCTGCATGGGTCCATCTTTGAATGCTGCTGAGAAGGAAGAAAATCAAACCACAAGGTCAACACACCCCAGTGCTCAATGAGTCTCCAAAGGATGAGCTTGGATGAGTCCCAAAAATACTCAGCTGTGCTATTGAAAATTAACCTGTACCATCTGAACCGCTGAGGTTTATAATATTATAGATAAAAATTGTCTGAATAGAAGAGATAAAAGTAGAAGGAACAGTACAACTCTGAATCAAAATTTCTCATTGATTTTAAAATTTATTTTAGTCATTATCACTAAGGCTGAATGAAATGATAGATTTAAATCTACATTAAAGTATAAGCTTGATCATGGTTATCTAAAGCATGATTCCACTAGACCCAAATTTTTTTAAATTACATAACAGAAATGGCTTCAATGTTTGTTTTATCCCTTTTGATAAAATTTGTAAGTGCTTACTATAAACATATCTCACCAAACACAGAGAGGGAGAGGGAGAGGGTGGGATGATTTGGGAGAATGGGAATTCTAACATGTATACTGTCATGTAAGAATTGAATCGCCAGTCCATGTCTGACGTAGGGTGCAGCTTGCTTGGGGCAGGTGCATGGGGATGACCCAGAGAGATGTTGTGGGGAGGGAGGTGGGAGGGGGGTTCATGTTTGGGAACGCATGTAAGAATTAAAGATTTTAAAATTTAAAAAAAATAAAAAATTAAAAAATAAAAAAAATAAAATAAAATAAAAATAAAAATACAAGAAAAAAATAATACAGATATCCAAATATACAATTAACATGAAAAAAAAAACAAAAAAAAATAAATTACACAGATGTATTTAGACTCTTTTGGTTTTATAATTTGGCCTGTTTTGTTACCACACCTGTGAACTTCTTGTATATTTCAAGTTTTACAGCATGTAAATCTGGACAACTGCTAATGGGATAGAGCTGAAATTGTGAGAAATGCTCAATTACGGTAAAAGAATAAATAACCCCACAAGTAAAAAAAAAAAAAAATCAATCAACAAATAGAAGACTAGGCAATAAACCTTGATGCATATTCCAATATTTCAAGTATTTCTGTTTATAGGTGCACACACAAAACTATTACAAATATTTCCATCTATTTCCCTCAGATAATATGACTTAAACTAATATATTGTTATCTTTAAATCTGCATTAAAATATTATTCTCTGATTTATTTTAATTAAATATAGTATAAATATTTCTTTGTCAATAGAACTAAATCTCTGTCACCAATTTCACCAACAGAATACTATTTTATTATATGGCTAACCTATTATTCAGTATTTCTTCTAATAATGTACATTTAGGTTATCCACTGCATGAATCACTAGATAAAGTATATTTCTAAAAGAAATACAGAGTAATTACCTCAAGAATTATTATGAATGAACTCAAAATAGATTAAAGACCTAAATGTAAAGCCAGATACTATAAAACTCCTAGAGGAAAACATAGGCAGAACACACTTTGAAATAAATTGCAGCAATGTCTTTTTAGATCCACCTCCCAGAGTAATGAAAACATACACAGAAATAAACAAATAGGACCTAATTAAAAGTTATTGGATAGCAAAGGAAACCATCACTCAAACAAAAAGACAACCCACAGAAAGGGAGAAAATATTTGCAAATGATTCAACCAAGGAGGGATTAATCTCCAAAACATATAAACTGTGGCTCTATATCAAAAACAAACTCAAACAAAAAGTGGGCAGGAGTTCTAAATAGACATTTTTCCAAAGAAAACATACAGATGGCTGAAAAGCACATGGAAAGATGCTCAACATCATTAATTATAGAAAGCAAAAATCAAAATTGCTATGAGGTATCACCTCATGCCAGTCAGAATGACCATCATCAAAGAGTCTACAAACAAAAAAAATCTGGAGAAGTCTGGAGAAAGGGGAACCACCTACTTTGTGGGTGGGAATTAAATTAGTGCAGTCTCCATGGAGAACAGTATGGAAGTTCCTTAAAAAACTAAAAATATAGCTACCATATGATCCAGCAATACCACTCCTGGATGTATTCCCAAAGAAAATCAAAATTTGAAAAGATACTTATACTCTAATGTTAACTGCAGCACATTTACAATACCCAGAATGTGAAAAAAATCCAAATGCCCATCAACAGAAAAAATGTAAAAAAAAAATGTGGTGTTATATATACAGTGGAATATTACTCACCATTTGAGAGAAAGACAAATATATGATATCACCAAGGCGGAATCTAAAAAAATGGTACAAATGATCTTATTTATAAGACAGAATCAAACTCATAGAATAGAAAACAAACATAATTAACAAAGGGGAAAGAGGTATGGAGGAAGGATAAATTAGGAGGTTGGGATTAAGATATACAGACTACTATATATATAAAACAGATAATCAACAAGGACATACTCTGTGTCTCAGGGAGGTCTTTTCAATACTCTGTATTAACATATACTGGAGAAGGGAATGGCAAATCACTTCAGTATTCCTACCTTGAGAACCACAGGAACAGTATGAAAAGGCAAGAAGATAGGACATTGAAAGATGAACTCTCCAGGTCGATAGGTGCCCAATATGCTACTGGAGATCAATGGAGAAATAACTCCAGAAAGAATGAAGGGATGGAGCCAAAGCAAAAACAACACCCAGTTGTGGATGTGACTGGTGATAAAAACAAGGCCCAATGCTGTAAAGAGCAATATTGCATGGGAACTTGGAATGTTATGTCCATGAATCAAGGCAAGATGGAAGTAATGAAACAGGAGATGGCAAGAGGGAACTTTGACATTTTAGGAATCAATGAATTAAAATGGACTGGAATGGGTGAATTTAAATCAGATGACCATCATATCTACTACTGTGGGAAAAAATCCCTTAGAAGAAATGGAGCAGCCATCATAGTCAACAAAACATTCTGAAATGCAGTACTTAGATGCAATCTCAAAACGACAGAATGATCTTTGTTCCTTTCCAAGGCAAACCATTCAATATCACAGTAATCTAAATATATGCCCCAACCAGACACACTGAAGAAGCTGAAGTTGAATGGTTCTATGAAGACCTGCAAGACCTTCTAGAACTAACACCCAAAAAAGATATCCTTTCCATTATAGGGGACTGGAATGCAAAAGTAGGAAGTCAAGAAACACCTAGAGTAGCAGGAAAATTTGGCCTTGGAGTACAGAATGAAGCAGGGCAAAGACTAATTGAGTTCTGACAAGGGAATGCACAGGTCATAGCAAACACTCTCTTTAACAACACAAGATAAAACTCTACACATGGACATCGCCAGATGGCCAACACTGAAATCAGACTGATTATATTCTTTGCTGCAAAAGATGGAGAAGCTCTGTACAGTCAGCAAAAGCAAGAACGGGAGCTGGCTGTGACTTTGATAAGGATCTCCTTATTGCCGATTTCAGACTTAAATTGAAGAAAGTAAGGAAAACCATTATACCATCCAGTTCAGTTCAGTTCAGTTCAGTCCAGTCACTCAGTCGTGTCCGACTCTTTGCGACCCCATGAATTGCAGCACGCCAGACCTCCCTGTCCATCACCATCTCCTGGAGTTCACTCAAACTCACATCCATCAAGTCAGTGATGCCATCCACTCATCTCATCCTCTGTCGTCCCCTTCTCCTTCTGCCCCCAATCCCTCCCAGCAGCAGAGTCTTTTCCAATGAGGTGGCCAAAGTACTGGAGTTTCAGCTTTAGCATCATTCCTTCCAAAGAAATCCCAGGGCTGATCTCCTTCAGAATGGACAGGTTGGATCTCCTTGCAGTCCAAGGAACTCTCAAGAGTCTTCTCCAACACCACAGTTCAAAGCATCAATTCTTTGGTGCTCAGCTTTCTTCACAGTCCAACTCTCACATCCGTACATGTCCACTGGAAAAACCATAGCCCTGACTAGACGGACCTTTGTTGGCAAAGTAATGTCTCTACTTTTCAACATGCTATCTAGATTGGTCATAACTTTTCTTCCAAGGAGTAAATATCTTTTAATTTCATGGCTGCAGTCACCATCTGCAGTGATTTTGGAGCCCCCCAAAATAAAGTCTAATACTATTTCCATTGTTTCCCCATCTATTTCCCATGAAGTGATGGGACCAGATGCCATGATCTTAGTTTTCTGAATGTTGAGCTTTAAGCCAACTTTTTCACTCTCTTCTTTCACTTTCATCAAGAGGCTTTTTAGTTCCTCTTCACTTTCTGTCAAGTATGACCTAAATCAAATCTCTACCAATCATACAATGGGAGGGAGAAATAGGTTTAAGAGACTAGATCTGATAGAGTGCCTGATGAACTATGGATGGAGGTTCATGACACTGTATAGGAGAAAGGGATCAAAACCATCTCCAATAGAAAGAAAAGCAAAGAACAAAATGACTCTCTGAGGAGACGTTACAAATAGCTGTGAAAAGAAAAGTGAAAAGCAAAGGAGAAAAGGAAAGACATACCCATTTGAATGCAGAGTTCCAAAGAATAGCAAAGAGAGAGAGAGATAAGAAAGCCTTCCTCAGTGATCAGTGCAAAGAAATAGAGGAAAACAACAGAATGGGAAAGACTAGAGATCTCTTCCAAAAAAATTATGGATACCAAGGGAACATTTCATGCAAAGATGGGCTCAATAAGTGATAGAAATGGTATGAACCTAACAGAAGCAGAAGATACTAAGAAGAGGTGGCAAGAATACACAGAAGAACCATACAAAAAAGATCTTCATGACCCAGATAATCACAATGGTGTGATCACTCATCTAGAACCAGACATCCTGGAATGTGAAGTCAAGTGGGCCTTAGGAAACATCACTATGAACAAAGCTGGTGGATGTGATGGAATCCAGTTGAGCTATATAAAATTCTAAAAGATGATGCTTTGAAAGTGCTGTATTCAATTTGCCAGCAAATCTGGAAAACTCATCAGTGGCCACAGCACTGGAAAAGTCAGTTTTCATTCCAATCACTAAGAAAGGCAATACCGAAGAGTGCTCATAGTGCCACACAATTGCACTCATCTCACAGGCTAGCAAAGTAATGCTCAAAATTCTCCAAGACAGGCTTCAACAATACATGAACTGTGAGCTTCCAGATGTTCAAGCTGGTTTTAGAAAAGGCAGAGGAACCAGAAATCAAATTGCCAACATCTGCTGGATCATGGAAAAAGCAAGAAAATTCCCGAAAAACATCTATTTCTGCTTTATTGACTATGCCAAAGCCTTTGACTGTGTGGATCACAATAAACTGTGGAAAATTCTGAAAGAGATGGGAACACCAGACCACCTAACCTGCCTCTTGAGAAATCTGTATTCAGGTTAGGAAGCAACAGTTATTACTGGGCATGGAACAACAGACTGGTTCCAAATAGGAAAAAGAGTACGTCAAGGCTATATATTGTCACCATGCTTATTTAACTGATGTGCACAGTACATCATGATAAACACTGTGCTGGATGAAGCACAAGGTGGAATCAAGATTGCTGGAGAAATATCAATAATCTCAGATATTCAGATGACACCACCCTTATGACAGAAAGTGAAGAATTAAAGAGCCTCTTGATGAAAGTGAATGAGGAGAGAGGAAAAGTTGGCTTAAAGCTTAACAGTCAGAAAACCAAGATTACAGCATCGGGTCCCATAACTGCTTAGCAAATACATGAGGAAACAGTGGAAACAGTGGCAGGCTTTATTTTGGGGGTCTCAAAATCACTGTTGATGTTTACTGCAGCCATGAAATAAGAAGAGGCTTACTCCTTGGAAGAAATGTTATGATGAACCTAGACACTATGTTAAAAAGCAGAGACATTACTTTGTCAACAAAGGTCTATCTAGTCAAGGGTATGGTTTTTCCAGTAGTCACGTGCAGATGTGAGAGTTGGACTATAAAGAAAGCTGAATGCTGAAGAATTGATGGTTTTGAACTGTGGTGTTGGAGAAGACTCTTGAGAGTCCCTTGGACTGCAAGGAGTTCCAACCAGTCCATCCTAAAGGAAATTAGTCCTGAACGTTCTTTGGAAGGATTGATGTTGAAGCTGAAACTCCAATACTTTGGCCACCTGAGGTGAAGAACTGACTCATTTGAAAAGACCCTGATGTTGAGAAACATTGAAGGCAGGAGGAGAAGGTGACAAACAGGATGAGATGGTTGGATACCATCACCGACTCATTGGGCATTAGTTTGATTAAACTCTGGGAGTTGTTGATGGACAGGGAGGCCTGGTATGCAGTCCATGGGGTCAAAAGAGCTGAACATGACTAAGCAACTGAAATAACTAATAACGTATTTGAAAAGGATATGAAACAGAATAGATATATGTATATGTATAACTGAATCTCTTTGCTGAACACATGAACCTAACACACTTTTAACCAACTATATGCCAATATAAAATTTAAAAAGATTTATTATGATGACTGCTTATATGATGTACCAATACATTTGCCACCATATCATAAAGATAATGGCTAAAGTACAAATCTTTAGAACTGTATCCATAATTTATTTTAAAGTGTACAGTATACTGCAGATGATCAGCTTAAATTGTCAAACTAGAACCAATTTAAACAATTAACTAGTGACACAAGTAGAAAATCCAAAAGGCTAAAAGTGTATATATATAACTATATATAATCTTTATATATATATAATCATTCTTAATATTTCTTCAGTGAACTCATTCACAACTAGTTATATATATAAATATAAGTACATATATAAGTATATATTATATATAATACATATACATATAAGTATATATACATATATATATAAATATATAGCTTGTGAATGAGTTCACAGAAGAAAGATTAAGCCCTTAGGCATAGTATCAGGAGATAAAATCAAGGCCAATAGGGAAATTATACAGAGAAATATGATGGCTCTGATGTATACTGGTTCTAAAATATCTGTAACAATCAAATTATCCCAGCTACTTAGTTTCTGGCTTTTAAGAGATCAAACATTCCCTCACGCCTGAAATAAATTAAAAATTGTCAAAAAATTTCAACTAATGGTTTGTAAGAAAAGGCATATCAGGCAATGAAGGACATTGGTTCAAAGGACATAAGTTCCATAATTGTCCAAGCTTAAGGCAACTGAAGCGACTTAGCAGCAGCAGCAGCAGCAGCAGCAGCAGCAGCAACAATGCCTCCAACGACAACATTCAGTTTAAACAAAAGTTAAAATATGATATGAGATTTATAACACATGTGAAATAAAGCAGAAAACAAATGACATAAGTTCCATAATTTTCCAAGCTTAAACATTCAGAAAACGAAGATCATGGCATCTGGTCCCATCACTTCATGGGAAATAGATGGGGAAACAGTGGAAACAGTGTCAGACTTTATTTTTCGGGGCTCCAAAATCACTGCAGATGGTGATTGCAGTCATGAAATTAAAAGATGCTTACTCCTTGGAAGAAAAGTTATGACCAACCTAGATAGCATATTGAAAAGCAGAGACATTACTTTGCTGACTAAGGTCCGTCTAGTCAAGGCTATGGTTTTTCCAGTGGTCATGCATGGATGTGAGAGTTGGACTGTGAAGAAGGCTGAGCGCCGAAGAATTGATGCTTTTGAACTGTGGTGTTGGAGAAGACTTTTGAGAGTCCCTTGGACTGCAAGGAGATTCAACCTGTCCATTCTGAAGGAGATCAGCCCTGGGATTTCTTTGGAAGGAATGATGCTAAAGCTGGAGCTCCAGTACTTTGGCCACCTCATGTGAAGAGTTGACTCATCGGAAAAGACTCTGATGTTGGGAGGGATTGGGGGCAGGAGGAGAAGGGGATGACAGAGGATGAGATGGCTGGATGGCATCACTGACTCGATGGACATGAGTCTGAGTGAACTCCAGGAATTGGTGATGGACAGGGAGGCCTGGCGTGCTGTGATTCACGGGGTCTCAAAGAGTCGGACACGACTGAGCGACTGAACTGAACTGAAGGCAACTGAAGCGACTTAGCAGCATCAATGCCTCCAACGACAATATTCAGTTTAAACAAAAAAGTTAAAATATCGTATGAGATTTATAACACATGTGAAAGTAAAATGCATTATAATACACTATAGTAACAATAAAGATAGTGAAGAGGAGGAATGATTCTCATATGTATAATACTATTTGAAGAACTCTGATAAGTTAGAGACATGTTACAGAGAGGTCAATGGCATCCCACTCTAGTACTCTTGCCTGGAAAATCCCATGGATGAAGGAGCCTGGTGTGCTACAGTCCATGGGGTCTCGAAGAGTCGGACACAATTGAGTGACTTCACTTTCACTTTTCACTTTCATACATTGGAGAAGGAAATGGCAACCCACTCCAGTGTTCCTGCCTGGAGAATCCCTGGGAGCAGAGCTTGGTGGGCTGCTGTCTATGGGATAGCACAGAGTCAAACACGACTGACTCAACTTAGCAGCAGCAGCAGCAGCAGAGACATGTTAGAAATGTTAAAGGAACTACATAAAGAACAAATATTTATAGTAAATCAGATGTCCAAGGAAAAATGCAGAATCATAAAATGAATACAATTCATTCCAAAGAATACAGATAGCAAAGGAAAAAAGTGAAAAATTAACAGATGAGACTAAAACAAATGCCAAGAAGACAGTTTAAACCTAACTATATCAATCAATAAATTTAATGTTTGGACTGAAAGACAAAGATTCTTAGCTTTAATTAAAAAAAAAAAAACCTCAATTCTAAGTTGACTACAAGAAATATACTTTAAACATGAGGATGTAAATCTTTTAAATGGAAAAGAATGGAAAAAGATAGTCCATGCAAACATTAATCAAAGAAAAAGTGCTTACAATAATATGAGAAGAAATACATTTTAAAGTAAAAAATATCACTGGGGATAAAGATCACTTCATAATGATAAAAGGGTCAATTTACTGAGTACGATTATACCAAAATGTGCATGTATCTAATAACAGAGCTTCAGAATACATGAATTAAAAGCAAAACTCTTAGGAGAAATAAATAAATCTACAATTATAGTATAAGATTTAAATATTCCTCTTTCAGTATTTAATAGAACAGTAAATAGGACACTAGTAAGCGTTAAGAAGGACCTCCCTGGTGGCTGAGTTGGTAAAGAATTTGCCTGCAATGCAGGAGACATGGGTTCAATTCCTGGGCTGGGTAGATCCCAGAAAGAAAATGGCAACCGAATCCAGCACTCTTGCCTGGAGAAGTAAATGGACAGAGGAGCTTGGTAAGCTATAGACCATGGGGTCACAAAGAGTTGGACATGACTGAGTGACTAACACTTCCACTTTTCAAGCATTAAGAAAATTTGAACAATATCATCATGTGATTTTCCCTAATTTACATTCATAAAACATTTCCCCCAAGAATGACAAAATACACATTATTTTCAAGTGGACACAGAAAGTATAACAAGATATAGCATATTTGGAATCATAGTACAATACCAAATAAATAATTTAAGGGGTTCAAGAAATACAAAGTTATTCTTTGACCACCATGGATTTAAATTAGAAATCATTAACAGAAAGATCTCTGGAAAAATGAACAAAGAAACAAAAACAACTTTTGAAAAACAAAATAATCCACTATTCATCTTCATGAGCCAATGTTAATCAAATTCCAGGACAAAATGTATTCACTGAGAAATCTATGTAACATTCAGGAGGAAATAATACCAATTCAATACTAGCTGTTCTGGAATGTTAAGGAGGAAAGGATAATTTACAACCAATCCTACTAGGTCAGTGTTATTAAAATATTAAAGTCAGATAAAATAAATGCAAATAAATACACCAATACCTTTCATAGATATGATATAAAATTCTAAACAAAATTTTAGCAAATGACCAAATGTGTTATGGGGTGCAAAATTAACTTAATATTCAGAAATCAATCAATGTAACATCAATTTACTAAGTTAAAGGAAAAAAAAACTTATAGTCAACTTGGGATTCAAAGAAATGTCTTCATCCTGATAAAGAGTATTTTGGGGAAACCAACATATAACACTTAATATTGAAAGACTAACTGCTTTCCTCAAAGAAAGAAAATGAGACAAAATTTGTGTTCTTCCCACTTTAACATTACACTTGTGTCTAACCAGGACAATAAGGTGAAAAAAACAAAAACAAGACATTCAGATTAGAGATAAAGAGATAAACTTATCTATTCCTGTGTAACTGTTCCAATGGAATCTAAAGGATTATCAGAACTAAAATTAGTTTAGAAAATTTGTTAGATATAAGAAAAATACAATCAAAACTTCAATTTCTATACTAGAAAATTTTTATTTTGAAATTAAAATTTAAAAAAGACTCATGATGCCATCAAATTATCAATACTTAGGGAATAGATTTAAGGAACTAGATCTGATACTTTATGAACTATGGATAGAGGTGCGTGACATTGTACAGAAGACAGGGAGTAAGACCATCCTCAGAAATAGAAATGTAAAAAAGCAATATGGCTGTCTGAGAGGCCTTACAAATAGCTGTGAAAAGAAGAGAAGCAAAAAGCAAAGGAGAAAAGGAAAGATACATCCATTTGAATGCAGAGTTCCAAGTAACAAGAAGAGATAAGAAACACTTCCTTGGTGATCAATGCAAAGAAATGGAGGAAAACAATAGAAAGGGAAAGACTAAAGATCTCTTCAAGAAAATTAGAGATAGCAGGCGAACATTTCATGCAAAGATGGGCTCAATAAAGGACAGAAATGGTATGGACCTAACAAAAGCAGAAGATATTAAAGAAGAGATGCCAAGAATACACAGAAGAACTATACAAAAATGATCATCACGACCCAGATAATTACAAAGTGTGATCACTCACTTAGAGCCAGACATCCTGGAATGTGAAGCCAAGTGGGCCTTAGGAAGCATAACTACAAACAAAGCTAATGGAGGTGATGGAATTCCAGTTGAGCTATTTCAAATCCTGAAAGATGATGCTGTGAAAGTGCTGCACTCAACATGCCAGTAAATTTGGAGAACTCAGAAGTGGCACAGGACTGGAAAAGGTCTGTTTCCATTCCAATCCCAAAGAAAGGCAATGGCAATAATGCTCAAACTACTGTACAAATACACTCAAAAGCTGAAGATCCAGTACTTTGGCCACCTCATGCAAAGAGTTGACTCACTGAAAGAGACTCTGATGCTGGGAGGGATTGGGGGCAGGAGAAGAAAGGGACGACCGAGGATGAGATGGCTGGATGGCTGAGTGAACCCCGGGAGATGGTGATGGACAAGGAGGCCTGGCGTGCTGCGATTCATGGGGTCACAAAGAGTCAGACACGACTGAGCGACTGAACTGAACTGAACTGAACTGAAAGTACTACTCAAAATTCTTCAAGCCAGGCTTCAACAATATGTGAACTGTGAACTTCCAGATGTTCAAGCTGGTTTTAGAAAAAGCAGAGGTAACAGAGATCAAATTACCAACATCCTCTGGATCATCGAACAGCAAAAGAATTCCAGAATAAACATCTGTTTCTGCTTTATTGACTATACCAAAGCCTTTGACTGTGTGGATCAAAATAAACTTGGAAAGCTCTGAAAGAGATGGGAATACCAGACCACCTAATCTACCTCCTGTGAAATCTGTATTCAGGTAGGGAAGCAAGACTAAGAACTAGACATGGAACAACAGACTGGTTCCAAATAAGAAAAGGAATTTACAAAGAGGGTAATGATAACCCTGTATGCGAGACAGCAAAAGAGACACAGATGTATAGAACAGTCATTTGGACTCTGTGGGAGAGGGAGAAGGAGAGGGTGGGATGATTTGGGAGAATGGCATTGAAACATCTATAATATCATGTAAGAAACGAATTGCCAGTCTAGATTCAATGCAGGATACAGGATACTTGGGGCTGGTGCACTGCGATGACCCAGAGAGATGGTATGAGGAGGGAGGTGGGAAAGCGGTTCATGATTGGGAACACATGTACACCCATGGCAGACTCATGTTATGTATGGCAAAACCAATACAGTATTGTAAAGTAAAATAAAGCAAAATAAAAAAAAAAAAAGAAAGAAAAGGAGTACATCAAGGTGGTATATTGTCACTGTGCTTATTTAACTTATATGCACAGTACATCATGAGAAATGCTGAGCTGGATGAAGCGCAAGCTGGAATGAAGATTGCTGGGAGAAATATCAGTAACCTAAAATATCCAGGTGACACCATCCTTATGGCAGAAAGTGAAGAAGAACTAAACTGCCTCTTGAAGAAAGTGAAAGAAGAGAATGAAAAAGTTGGCTTAAAACGCAATAATAAGAAAACTAAGATCATGTCATCCAGTCCCATCACTTCATGGCAAATAGATGAATAAACAGTGGAAAGAGTGAGAGATTTTATTTTGGAGGTTCCAAAATTGCTGCTTGGAAGGAAAGTTATGACCAACCTAGAGAGCATATTCAAAAGCAGAGACATTACTTTGCTGACTAAGGTCCATCTAGTCAAGGCTATGGTTTTTCCAGTGGTTGTGTATGGATGTGAGAGTTGTACTATAAAGAAAGCTGAGTGCCGAAGAATTGATGCTTTTGAATTGTGGTGTTGGAGAAGACTCTTGAGAGTCCCATGGACTGCAAGGAGATACAACCAATCCATTCTAAAGGAGATCAGTCCTGGATGTTCTTTGGAAGGAATGATGCTAAAGCTGAAACTCCAGTACTTTGGCCACCTCATGTGAAGAGTTGACTCATTAGAAAAGACTCGGATGCTGGGAGGGATTGGGGGCAGGAGGAAAAGGGGATGACAGAGGATGAGATGGCTGGATGGCATCACTGACTCAATGGACAAGGGTTTGGGTGGACTCCAGGAGTTGGTGATGGACAGGGAGACCTGGCATGCTGCAATTCATGGGGTCTCAAAGGGTTGGACATGACTGAGCAACTGAACTGAGCTGAAATGAGGGGCTATCTGACAAAATATATGAATAATGTATTTCAGTCAGTTCAGTTCAGTTGGTCAGTTCTGTCCGACATTTTGCGACCCCATGAACTTCAGCATGCCAGGCCTCCCTGTCCATCACAAACTCCCGGAGTCCACCCAAACCCATGTCCATGGACTCGGTGATGCCATCCAGCCATCTCATCCTCTGTCGTCCCCTTCTCCTCCTGACCTCAATCTTTCTCAGCATCAAGGTCTTTTCAAATGAGTCAGCACTTCGCATGAGGTGGCCAAAATATTGGAGTTTCAGCTTCAACATCAGTCCTTCCAATGAACACCCAGGACTGATCTCCTTTAGAATGAACTGGTTGAATCTCCTTGCAGTCCAAGAGACTCTCAAGTGTCTTCTCCAACGCTACAGTTCAAAACCATCAATTCTTCAGTACTCAGTTTTCTTTATATTCCAACTCTCACATCCATACCTGACTCCTGGAAAAACCATAGCCTTGACTAATCAGACCTTTGTTGGCAAAGTAATGTCTCTGCTTTTGAATATGCTATCTAGATTGGTCATATCTTTCCTTCCAAGGAGTAAGCGTCTTTTAATTTTATGGCTGCAATCACTATCTGCAGTGATTTTGGAGCCCCCCAAAATAAAGTCTGACACTGTTTCCACTGTTTCCCCATCTATGCCATGAAGTGATTGGACAAGATGACATGATCTTAGTTTTCTGAATGTTGAGCTTTAAGCCATGTTTTTCACTTTCCTCTGTCACTTTTAACAAGAGGCTTTTTAGTTCTTCTTCACTTTCTGCCATAAGGGTGGTGTCATCTGCATATCTGAGGTTATTGATATTTCTCCTGGCAAGCTTGATTTCAACCTGTGCTTCATCCAGCCTAGCATCTCTCATGATGTACTCTGCATAGACGTTAAATAAGCAGGGTGACAATATACAGCCTCGACATGCTCCTTTTCCTATTTGGAACCAGTCTGTTGTTCCATGTCCAGTTCTAACTGTTGCTTTCTAACTTGCATATAGGTTTCTCAAGAGGCAGGTCAGGTGGTCTGGTATTTCCATCTCTTTTAGAATTTTCCACAGTTTATTGTGATCCACACACTCAAAGGTTTTAACATAGTCAATAAAGCAGGAGTAGATGTTTTTCTGCAACTCTCTTGCTTTTTTAATGATCCAGCGGATGTTGGCAGTTTGATCTCTGGTTCCTCTACCTTTTCTAAAACCAGCTTGAACTTCTGGAAGTTCACGGTTCACGTATTGCTGAAGCCTGGCTTGGAGAATTTTAAGCATGTATTTACCAAAACCAAAACAGTATTAAGATAAACTAAACTGAATCTAAATAAATGGAGAATTACATCACACTCTTAGTATTGATTTGAAGTTTAGTAGTTGTAAAGCTGTCAGTTCTCCCCTAACTGCTTTATAGATGCAAAAAATAACAATCAAAATTCCAGTTGGCATCTTTCAATAAAGATACTGACCAAATGATTCTAAAAATTCATACAGGAATGTAAATGAACCAGAATCTTGAAAACAATTTTGAACAAAATTAAAGTTGAAGGATTAATTCTACTTGATTTTGAAACATTAAAATCCTCCAATAATTGAAACAGTGTGGCATTGGAGTCAAAGAAGACAAACAGATGGATAAGACAAAGAGTCAAGAAACAGACTCATATATTTATAAAAAAACAATTTTGACAAAGATGCAAAGACAAATCAATGAAAAATTTATATACTTTTGAACAATAATTCTGGAACAATTGGGTGTTCATATACAAGACAGAACTTTCATTCATATCTCATATCACACTAAAATTAAATGATAATGAATCAAAGATCTTAAAATATAAAACTTTTGGAAAACATAAGTGATACCATTGTCACTCTGGATTAGGCAAATTTTCTTAGATAAAAACAAAAGCATAATCATAAAAGAAAAAGGATGAATTGGATGTCATCAAAATTAAAATCCCCTGCTGTATAAAAAGACAGGAAAATGAAGAGACAGTAAGAAAATGTTTGCAAATCATATATGCAATAAAAGATTTGTATTAAAAACCTCAAAAGATAACAATAAAAGTACTAAAAATGGGTAAAAAGATTTACCAAGGAAAATATTGGGATATTAAGTGAGCTCACAAAAAGATACTCAGGTTCATTACTCATTAAGTGGCAGAAAGAAAATGAAGTCGCTCAGTCGTTTCCGACTCTTTGCGATCCCATGGACTGTAGCCTACCAGACTCCTCCATGAGATTTTCTAGGAAGAATACTGGAGTGGGTTGCCATTTCCTTCTCCAGGAGATCTTCCTGACCCAGGGATTGAATCCGGGTCTCCTGTATTGTAGGCAGATGCTTTACCATCTGAGCCACCAGGGAAGTACATTACTCATTAGGGAAACACAAATTAAAACCAAAATTAGATATGATCACAAACCAATTAGAATGACTAAAATCTAAAAATTCTAAATTCCAAATGTTAACAAGAATACAGAAATCTGGAGCTCTCAAATACTTCTGGGGGGAATGTATAATGGTATAACTAATTTGGAAATCATTTTGACAGTGTCTTGAAAAATTAAACCTTTTTTAAGACTTCAATTTTACTCTGGATGAGCTGTAAAATTACGTCACCATTTCAGCAAGAATAAAAATGGTTCTAATCATTGTATTCCCAAAGATATAACTTAATCCAAACAAACTTACAATGCAGAATAATGAGAAAATAAAGTAAAAATCTTCATCAGGCAACTATTCACTAGTGGGCCCTGCATTAGTGAGTAAATTTGGCATGAAGAGATCACGTGTTACACATCCTTCTCATTTATTATTAGGGACTTGAATTCATGCCTTTTTTCCTTTTGCCTAGTGCAAAATTCTATCAAGTGAATGATTATATCTACATATTGAATAAAAATCATTATGTAGTATAAAATAATCTTAATTTCTAAAAAAAAACAATTTGTATGAATGAAGTCTATAGTTAATACAGTAAATTTAATGCTTTAATCCAGGGATCCAGTAGTCTCTTTTCTGTTAAGAATTAAAGCAAAATGCTCAGACTAAACCAATCAAGTCAGTTCATATTTTTGAATTCCTGAAACTCTCTGTATTTCAACTTAAGTGCAAATTAGTATCATCTGACTATAAAACAAATTATTAGGCAGTTATAGATGTTGTAAATCTCTAGGGATTTAAACTTAAAAAATACACTTCAGATGCAAGCCTGAAAACTACTTGGTTTATGTTAATACTGATGTATACTTAGTGTTTTTGAAAAGGATTTATTACCATCTAAAACTCACTTACTAGTTTAAACTCACAAATTAGCTTTTGTTTTGTTGGAATCTAATTATTTTTATGTAGGGCAACAATCCAGCAAGCCAGGGGCAAAATTTTACCTTTTAAATTGAAACTTGAATAGGGAAAATAATAGACTTCAAAGCTAAATAATATTTAGTGCAGAGCGTCCATGTGGGACTGGGGTGAGGAACAGCACAAAAGTATGTGCAGTCAATTCAATGGTAAATAGGAAGGTCCAATTTTTCCTTGACATTTGATGAGGTTTTCATCTTTCTTATAATTTATTCAAAGTTAATTCTTATTTCTTGCTTTAAAAAAATCCTTTTGGGTACTCAATTTTATATCAAAAGTCTATACTAGTTGTCACCTCTTTTCAGGCTTTTGTAAAAATCAAGTCTCCATCTTTTCGGGGCATGGCATGAAATCACTAATTTAATAATTTTCATTTCTTTTATCTTTTGCTTTTAGGATCTACCATTCTCAAAGAAAGGCAATGCCAAAGAATGCTCAAACTACCGCCCAATTGCACTCATCTCACATGCTAATAAAGTAATGCTCAAAATTTTCCAAGCCAGTCTTCAGCAATACATGAACTGTGAACTTCCAGATGTCCAAGCTGGTTTTAGAAAAAGCAGAGGAACCGGAGATCAAATTGCCAACATCCGCTGGATCATCGAAAGAGCAAAAGAATTCCAAAAAAACATCTATTTCTGCTTTATTGACTATGCCAAAGCCTTTGACTGTGTGGATCACAAGAAACTGGAAAATTCTGAAAGAGATGGGAATACCAGACCACCTGACCTGCCTCTTGAGAAAGCTATATGCAGGTCAGGAAGCAACAGTTAGAACTGGGCATGGAACAACAGACTGGTTTCAAATAGGAAAAGTGGTATGTCAAGGCTGTATATTGTCACCCTGCTTATTTAACTTCTATGCAGAGTACATCATGAGAAACACTGGGCTGGAAGAAACACGAGCTGGAATCAGGATTGCCAGGAGAAATATCAATAACCTCAGATATGCAGATGACACCACCCTTATGGCAGAAAGTGCAGAGGAACTAAAAAGCCTCTTGATGAAAGTGAAAGAGGAGAGTTAAAAAATTGGCTTAAAGTTCAGCATTCAGAAAACGAAGATCATGGCATCTGGTCCCATCACTTCATGGGAAATAGATGGGGAAACAGTGAAAACAGTGTCAGACTTTATTTTGGGGGGCTCCGAAATCACTGTAGGTGGTGACTGCAGCCATAAAATTAAAAGACACTTACTTCTTGGAAGGAAAGTTATGACCAACCTAGATAGTATATTCAAATGCAGAGACATTACTTTGCCAACAAAAGTCCGTCTAGTCAAGGCTATGGTTTTTCCAGTGGTCATGTATGGATGTGAGAGTTGGACTGTGAAGAAGCCTGAGCGCCGAAGAATTGATGCTTTTGAACTGTGGTGTTGGAGAAGACTCTTGAGAGTCGCTTGGACTGCAAGGAGATCCAACTTGACCATTCTAAAGGAGATCGGCCCTGGGTGTTCTTTGGAAGGACTGATACTAATGCTGAAACTCCAGTACTTTGGCCACCTCATGTGAAGAGTTGACTCATTGGAAAAGACTCTGATGCTGGGAGGGATTGGGGGCAGGAGGAGAAGGGGATGACAGAGGATGAGATGGCTGGATGGCATCACCAACTCGATGGACGTGAGTTTGAATGAACTCCAGGAGTTGGTGATGGACAGGGAGGCCTGGCATGCTGCAATTCATGGGGTCACAAAGAGTCGGACATGACTGAGCAACTGAACTGAACTGAACTGACTGATCCTACACATTTCCTTAAAGACTCAAAGGGAGTGACCAGGCAAGTATGGAGCAGACATGCTTGTAAAATATCCATACAGAAATAAACCTGGCTAAAAATAACCCTAAAAGAAATACTTTTTTAATTTATAAAGCTAGTTTAGATACTTTGAAGTATGATTAGTAATATAGAAAATTGACTAGATAAGAATTCTGTGATAAAGAAAAATTAATAGAAAATATTTTAAAAGCACACCATGGAATTGAATATATAAATTTAGAGGCTATTAGACCTAACTCAACATTAGGGTAAAGCACAAAATGTTACATATTGAAATTTTGATACCATGCCATCTAACACAGCTTGTTAATGCATTTAGGCATGCATTGTTAAGAGTATTTCCTTATTCTTTATTAATTAAATGAACATTTATTGAACATCTTCTCTGTGGGTAGTATGATAATCACTATGGTTATTCCTCCACTCCTTATGTGGCCAGGCTGTGCAGCCAAGGTCAAAAAAGCAGTTAAGTATCATCCAGGGAAGAGACTAGTTCCTAATTCAAGGTCACTGTGAGCAAACACCCAAGTGTGCGAGGCTCAAGTTGTACAGTCTTTCCTTACAAAAGAGAGTGGAGCGTGCACACAAGATCTAGCACCTTGCGATGTTCTAGTCTCCTATGGCCTAAGTGGACCCACTGAATAGCCAACAAGTGATATAATGGCAAGCACCTCACCACTTTGTGTTCCTGCGGAAGGATCACAACCCTGCCTCTATGGGCACTTTCTGTGAAATATAAAAAGTGAGGGGTATGCCTGCGGGCCACTGATGCACATCTTAAGCAGAACTCAAGCCCAGCACAGGCTGCCAAAACGCAATCTTTCAGGAAGGAAGTGTTCCAAGGCCAAAGCCATTTTTATGTTGCTGCACAGTAGATGGGGAACTAAGTCTAAGCACCTCTCCCAACAAGAAATACAATGGGTGAACAAGGCACTACAAATATTGCCTTTCTTGTGAGATGAATATAATAGGGAAAAAGACTGAAGCAGTTTTTAGAAAAGGCCCTTTGAGGAAATTGAGAGAGTGATACCTAAACTGACACCTGATTATCGAGAAGGGGCTGGCAAAGTGATGAGAAGGGGAAGACAATCTAATGAGATAAAATACAAGTTTGAAGACCCTTTACCAGAATTAGTTTTGGGCAATCTGAGTGAAAAAAGACCATGAGGTTGGTGAGTTAAAGTGCTGAAGAAGAG
Organism: Capra hircus; assembly: GCF_001704415.2. NCBI lineage: Eukaryota > Metazoa > Chordata > Mammalia > Artiodactyla > Bovidae > Capra > Capra hircus. The sequence goes on from NC_030818.1 coordinate 33,545,825, forward strand.
GAGGGCTATGAGAGTAGGGAGAGGAGAGGAGGGGAGAGTGGCATGAGATGAGCATGCATTGGAAAAGCAGCAGATGCAAGAGCACAGAATGCTTAGATTTATTAATTTCTTTATATATGACTTTACTTTTTATTGTATGTCCTCCTAAAATATAACTTGATATTATCAGTTCTTTTGACAGTGTTTGCAGATGGTAATTAACACATATTCAGTTCAGTTGCTCAGTCAGGTCCGACTCTGTGACCCCATGAACTGGAGCACGCCAGGCCTCCCTGTCCATCACCAATTCCTGGAGTTTACCCAAACTCATGTCCATTGAGTTGGTGACGCAATCCAACCATCTCATCCGCTGTCATTCCCTTCTCCTCCTGCCTCAGTCTTTTCCAGCATCAGGGTAGCTTCAAATGAGTCAGCTTTTCATATTAGGTGGCCAAAGCACTGGAGTTTCAGCTTCAACATCAGTCCTTCCAAAGAACACCCAGGACTGATCTTTAGGATGGACTGGTTGGATCTCCTTGCAGTCTGAGGTCTCTCGAGTCTTCTCCAACCCAACAGTTCAAAAGCACAAATTCTTCAGCTCTCAGCTTTCTTTATAGTCCAACTCTCACATCCATACATGACTACTGGAAAAACTGTAGCCTTGACTAGATGGACCTTTGTTGACAAACTAATGTCTCTTTAATAATATGCTTTTTAATATGCTGTTTAAATTAGTCATATCCTTCCTTCCACGGAGTAAATGTCTTTTAATTTCATGGCTGCAATCACCATCTGCAGTGATTTTGGAGCCCATAAAAATAAAGTCTGACACTTTTTCCACTGTTTCCCCATCTATTTCCCATGAAGTGATGGGACCAGATGCCATGATCTTAGTTTTCTGAATTTGAGCCTTAAGCCAAATTTTCACTCACTTCTTTCACTTTCATCAAGAGGCTCTTTAGTTCTTCTTCACTTTCTGCCATAAGGGTGGTGTCATCTACATATCTGAGGTTATTGATATTTATCCTGGCAGTCTTGATTCCAGCTTGTGCTTCATCGAGCCCAGTGTTTCTCATGATGTATTCTGTATATAAGTTAAACACGCATGGTGACAATATACAGCATTAACGTACTCGTTTTCCTATTTGGAACCAGTCTGTTGTTCCATGTCCAGTTCTAACTGTTGCTTCCTGATCTGTATATAGGTTTCTCAAGAGGCAGGTCAGATGGTCTTGTATTCCCATCTCTTACAGTACTTTCCACAGTTTATTGTGATCCACACAGTCAAAGCCTTTGGCATAGTCAATAAAGCAGAAATATATGTTTTTCTAGAACGCTCTTGCTTTTTTCATGATCCAGCAGATGTTGGCAATTTGATCTCTGGTTCCTCTGCCTTTTCTAAAACAAGTTTGGACATCTGGAAGTTCACGGTTTATGTATTGCTGAATTCTGGCTTGGAGAATTTTGAGCATTACTTTACTACTGTGTAAGATGAGTGCAATTGTACAGTAGTTTGAGCATCCTTTGGCATGGACTTTCTTTGGGATTGGAATGAAAATTGACCTGTTCCAGTCCTGTGGCCACTACTGAATTTTCCAAATTTCCTGACATTTTGAGTGCAGCACTTTCACAGCATCATTTTTCACGATTTGATATAGCTCAACTGGAATTCCATCACCTCTACTAGCTTTGTTCATAGTGATGCTTCCTAAGGCCCGCTTGACTTCACATTCCAGGATGTCTGGTTCTAAGTGAGTGATCACACATCGTGATTAATTGGGTCGTGAAGCTCTTTTTTTTGTATAGTTCTGTGTATTCTTGCCACCTCTTCTTTAATATCTTCTGCTTTTGTCAGGTCCCTATCATTTCTGCCCTTTATCAAGCCCATCTTTGCATGGAATCTTCCCCTGGCATCTCTAATTTTCTTGAAGAGATCTTTAGTCTTTCCCATTCTATTGATTTCCTTTATTTCTTTGCATTGATCACTGAGGAAGGCTTTCTTATCTCTTCTTGCTATTCTTTGGAACTCTGCTTTCAAACAGGTATATCTTTCCTTTTCTCCTTTGCTTTTCACTTCTTTTTTTTTTCCACAGCTATTTGTAAGGCTATTTGTATGTCTTTTTCTTGGGGATGGTCTTGATCCCTGTCTCCTGTACAGTGTAACAGACCTCTGTCTGTATTTCTTCAGGTACTCTATCGGATCTAATTTTTTTTTATCTATTTGTCACTTCCATTGTTTAATCATAAGGGATTTGATTCAGGTCATACCTGAAAGGTCTAGCGGTTTTCCCTACTTTCTTCAATTTAAGTCTGCATTTGGCAATAAGGAGTTCATGATCTGAGCCAAAGTCAGCTTCTGGTCTTGTTTTTGCTGACTACATAGAGCTTCTCCATCTTTGGCTGCAAAGAATATAATCAATCTGATTTCTTTATTGACCATCTGGTGATGTCCGTGTATAATGTCTCTCTTGTGTTGTTGGAAGAGGGTGTTTGCTATAATCAGTGTGTTCTCTTGGCAAAACTCTATTAGACTTTGCCCTATTTCATTCTGTACTCCAAGGTTAAATTTGTCTGTTACTCCAGGTGTTTCTTGACTTCCTACTTTTGCATTCCAGTCCCCTATAATGAAAAGGACATCTTTTTTTGGTGTTAGTTCTAAAAGGTCTTGTAGGTCTTCATAGAACCATTCAACTTCAGCTTCTTCAGCATTACTGGTTGGGGCATAGACTTGGATTACCGTGATATTGAATGGTTTGTTTTGGAAATGAATAGAGATCATTCTGTCTTTTTTGAGATTCCATGCAGGTCCTGCATTTGGGACTCTTTTGTTGACTATTATGGCTACTCCTTTTCTTCTAAGGGATTCCTGCCCACAGGAGTAGATATAATGGTCATCTGAGTTAAATTCACCCATTCCAGTTCGTTTTATTTCATGATTCCTAGAATGTTGATGTTCACTCTTGCCATCTCCTGTTTGACCACTTCCAACTCGCCTTGATTCATGGACCTAACATTCCAGGTTCCTATACAATATTGCTTTTTACAGCATCAAATCTTGCTTCTCTCACCAGTCATATCCACAACTGGTGTTGTCTTGCTTTGGCTCCATCCCTTCATTCTTTCTGGAGTTATTTCTCCACTGATTTCCAGTAGCGTATTGGGCACCTACTGACCTCGGGAGTTCATCTTCAGTGTCCTATCTTTTTGCCTTTTAGTACTGTTCATGGGGTTCTCAAGGCAAGAATACTGAAGTGGTTTGCCATTCCCTTCTCCAGTGGACCATGTTATTGACATTTAAAATCATATTTTGGCACATTTTAAAAGGTCTTCCACTCTTTTAAGTATACCAAGGTTTTTATAGGAACTCTGTAGAAATTCTAATTTTATTTTCACATATATAATATACAATTTTTCTGCTGAGAATGCTTTCAATATTTTTTAATTAATCTTTTGTTTTCAGTAGTTGGTCTATGATGAGTCTAGAATTTTTTTTTGCCTTCATTTTGATCTATTTGACATTTGTGATCTTCTTAAATCCATAATTATATATTTTATGAAATGTGAGAAGTTTGGGCAATTCCTTCTTCAAATATTTTTTTTTTTTTGCCTCATTCTCACTTTTTTCTGGAATTCTAATTACATATTTCAGATTATTTGATATTGTCCCACAGGTTCCTGAGGTGCTTCTTCAATCTATTTCTTTCTCTAATATATTCATAAGAATATAATACAAATATTACAATATTATGCATTATAATATATAGGTATATAACACTATAATGACTGTAAAGATCTTGGTCTGCTGCTGCTGCTGCTGCTAAGTTGCTTCAGTCATGTCCGACCCTATACGACCCCATAGACAGTAGCCCACAGGTCCTTTGTCCCTGGATTCTCCAGGCAAGAATACTGGAGTGGGTTGCCATTTCCTTCTCCAGTGCATGAGAGTGAAAGGTGAAAGTGAAGTCACTCAGTCATGTCTGACTCTTCGTGACCCCATGGACTGTAGCTTACCAGGCTCCTCCAGCCATGGGATTTTCAGGCAAGAGTACTGGAGTGGGGTGCCATTTCTTTCTCTGATCTTACTCTATATACTGCATATTATATTGCATGAGTGCATGCTAAGTCGCTTCACTCATGTCCAATTCTTTGTGACCCTAAAGACTGTAGTCTACCATGCTTCTCTGTCCATTGGATTCTCCAGGCAAGAATATGGAGATGGTTGCCAGTCTTCATCCAAGGGATCTTCCCTACCTGGATTGAGTCTGTGTCTCTTAATGTCTCCTGCATTGGAAGGTGGGTTCTTTACCACTAGCACCACCAATGAAGCCTTATAATACTATATAGGTATGATAGAGTGCATATTATGTAGGTATAAAATATAATAATAACTATAGATATAAATCTTAATCTTTCCTTTTTTAATATATTGCCTAATTTCCATTGCTTTATCTTCAAGTTCGTTAACTTTTGATATTATGCTTATCTGGAGTCTTGTTTTGTTTTTCCAAGATGTTAAATTTTTCAGTTCTAGACTTCCCATGTAAAGTTTTTTTTAAAGTTTCTATTTCTCAATGAAACAGAAAAAAAAATCACTTTCTTTATTATAGGCACATATGCTTGTCTAGTTTAGCATAGCTATACCAGCCACTTCTAAAAACTGATAATTAGAAGATGTAAGTTATTTTGAGGTCCTAGGTTGATTGTCTTTACCTTTGAGAATAGGCCACAGTTCTAGTTTTATTTTGCAGGACAGGGCTCTTAGATTACACTTTGGAAACTGAAGAGATTATGCTGTAGATAATATAAACCCTGATTATTTCTCTGAAGAGTATTACTTTTTTGTTTTAGCAAGGCAGTAACATATTTAGAATAAAACTGAAGATTTGTCTTCAACCCAACTAACATTTAAAAAAATATTTTTTCTCTAGGTGAACTATTTTGTGTCTTCTTTGTGTATGAGCAGTTAAGGGCCAGCCAGAGATTTGGGCATAATTTATAATCTCATTGCTTTCTTGAGGCAGTGGTTGCCATGGAAGCAAGATGTAGTGACTGACTTTATCTCTCAGTTCCTCAGATCAGTAAATGGCAGTTTTTTAAAAAATCATCTGAGGATTAGCTGTTGTGGCAGTGACACATCTTCAGTATGCTCTCAGGATAACACCATAACAGGAGAAATTTCAATTAATGCTAGCTTCTCATTCCAAGGTTCAGTTCTCCAAAATCTGTTTGCTTTTCAAACATTCTCCAGAGTCCAAAATTTCATAGGATATATAATCAACAAAGTATTTCAGAATTCGGTAAACACATCATAGGTTTGTTTAATTATCACTTAAGATGACATAAGTAGGGATTATCGTCTCCTAGTTTTTGTTGTTATATAATGTTAATTTTATAAGTGTATTTTCTATTGCATGATTGGTTTACAATACCTTATTTAATTATTACAAATAATAAATAGTGTGATCAATAGTGTGACTATCTGGATTATATCTGAAAAACAGTTTGGTATCTTTCAGAAACAAAATATAAATCTCTAAGATTTCTTTCCTGAATTAAGACCAGAACCTGTAATTTACATAGAGTTAATATAATTTATTTCAACAAGAACAGCCTTATATATACTCACATGAAATCTATTTTAAAGTAGTCAAAATGAGATTAATGTTGTCATGATATCAATTTAGAAGAATTTAAAAAAAAACACTTCTACCTAATAAATTATACCATCTAATTAACTAGTGATTTGGTTAGTAAAATAATGGCGGTCAGTACACTGGGATGACCCAGAGGGATGGAATGGAGAGGGAGGTGGGAGGGGGGTCCAGGATGGGGAACATTGTACACCCATGACAGATTCATGTCAATGTATGGTAAAACCACTACAATAGTGTAAAGTAATTAGCTTCCAATTAAAATAAATAAATTCATATTAAAAAAAAATGGTGACCAGAGTTTCACCAAAAAAAAATAAAAGGATTTGGGGAGGGTCCATTACTTTCAAAAAGCTCTTTTATAAAGTTCAGAATAACAAATAACATAAGAGCATATTCATTTATTGTTAAACCATTAGACATCTGGTAGAGATAATCATCGGAGAAGGTAACGGCAACCCACACCAGTACTGTTGCCTGGAAAATCCCATGGATAGAGGAGCCTGGTAGGCTGCAGTCCATGGGGTCACAAAGGTCAGACATGACTGAGCCACTTCACTTTCACTCTTCACTTTTATGCATTGGGGAAGGAAATGGCAAACCACTCCCGTGTTCTTGCCTGGAGAATCCCAGGGACGACGGACCTGGTGGGCTGCCATCTATGGAGTCACACCGAGTCTGACACAACTGAAGCGACTTAGCAGTAGCAGCAGCAGAAATAATCATACATGTTGATTGAAATGGTGGTTGACATTGTACAGGAGACCCGGATCAAGACTATTCTCATGGAAAAGAAATTCAAAAAAGCAAAATGGCTTTCTGAGGAGGCCTTACAAATAGCTGTGAAAAGAAGAGAAGCAAAAAGCCAAGGAGAAAAGGAAAGATATAAGCATCTGAATGCACAGTTCCAAAGAATAGCAAGGAGAGATAAGAAAGCCTTCCTCAGCGATCAATGCAAAGAAATAGAGGAAAAGACCAGAATGGGAAAGACTAGAGATCTCTTCAAGAAAATTAGAGATACCAGGGAACATTTCATACAAAGATGGGCTCGATAAAGGACAGAAATGGTATGGACATAACAAAAGCAGATGATATTAAGAAGAAGTGGTAAGAATACACAGAAGATCTGTACGAAAAAGATTTTCATGACCCAGATAACCATGATGGTGTGATCACTCACCTAGAGTCAGACATTCTGGAATGGGAAGTCAAGTGGGCCTTAGGAAGCATCACTACAAACAAAGCTGGGGAGGTAATGGAATTCCACTTGAGCTGTTTCAAACCCTGAAAGATGATGCTTTGAAAGTGCTGCATTCAATATGCCAACAAATTTGGAAAACTCAGCAGTGGCTACAGGACTAGAAAAGGTCAGTTTTCATTCCAATCCCAAAGAAAGGCAATGCCAAAAACTGCTCCAACTACCGCACAATTGCACTCATCTCACACGCTAGTAAAGTAGTGCTCAAAATTCTCCAAGCCAGGCTTCAGCAATATGTGAACTATGAACTTCCAAATGTTCAAGCTGGTTTTAGAAAAGGCAGAGGAACCAGAGATCAAATGCCAATATCCCCTGGATCATGGAAAAAGCAAGAGAGTTCCAGAAAAACATCTATTTCTGCTTTATTGACTATGCCAAAGCCTTTGACTGTGTGGATCACAATAAACTGTGGAAAGTTCTGAAAGAGATGGGAATAACAGACCACCTGACCTGCCTCTTGAGAAACCTATATGCAGGTCAGGAAGCAACAGTTAGAACTGGACATGGAACAACAGACTGGTTTCAAATAGGAAAAAGAGTATGTCAAGGCTGTATATTGTCACCATGCTTATTTAACTTCTATGCAGAGTACATCATGAGAAACGCTGGGCTGGAAGAAGCACAAGCTGGAATCAAGCTTGCCAGGAGAAATATCAATAACCTCAGATATGCAGATGACACTACCTTTATGGCAGAAAGTGAAGAGGAACTAAAAAGCCTCTTGATGAAAGTGAAAGAGGAGAGTGAAAAAGTTGGCTTAAACCTCAACATTCAGGAAACAAAGGTCATGGCATCTGGTCTCATCACTTCATGGGAAATAGATGGGAAAATAGTGGAAACAGTGTCAAATTTTATTTTGGGGGCTCCAAAATCACTGCAGATGGTGACTGCAGCCATGAAATTAAAAGAGTCTTACTCCTTGGAAGAAAAGTTATGACCAACCTAGACAGCATATTCAAAAGCAGAGATATTCCTTTGCCAACAAAAGTCTATCTAGTCAATGCTATGGTTTTTCCAGTGGTCATGTATGGATGTGACAGTTGGACTGTGAAGAAAGCTGAGCGCTGAAGTATTGTTGCTTTTGAACTGTGGTGTTGGAGAAGTCTCTTGAGAGTTCCTTGGACTGCAAGGAGATCTAACCAGTCCATTCTGAAGGAGATCAGCCCTGAGTGTTCTTTGGAAGGAATGATGCTAAAGCTGAAACTCCAGTACTTTGGCCACCTCATGCAAAGAGTTGACTCATTGGAAAAGACTCTGATCCTGGGAGGGTTTGGGGACAGGAGGAAAAGGGGATTACAGAGGATGAAATGGCTGGATGGCATCACTGACTCAATGGACGTGAGTCTGAGTGAACTCTGGGAGTTGGTGATGGACAGGAGGCCTGGTGCACTACGATTCATGGGGTTGCAAAGAGTTGAACATGACTGAGCAACTGAACTGAACTCAACTCAATGTTATAACTCCAAGGTAAATGAACTTCCCTTGATTTAATATTTCTATTTTTATATACTTGCACATATGTTTAAATTGTCAACTTTCATAAAATCCCTGAGAGTATTAATAGCTTATTGTATATAGAGAAACTAGGACCACAGAAATTAAATATCTTAAGCACAATCCTCTCAAAACCACCATGTGAGGAATTCATACTCTGGACATTTTAAATTATAATTTACAGCTTCTAATCACTCTAAGAAAGGCCTCCATTCCTCTAAAAACTTTTCCCTTTGTTTCTACTGCTTAATATTCAGCACATTAAATGTGTAAAATTAGAAATAACATTTCAAATGCAAGTATCATCATCGGGAAAGTTATTACATTGATTCAAATTCAAATTTAGGATAATCACATCATATGTCAGAGTCCATTATTTACTCAGTAACATATTCAACATGTACTATGTTCTTGCCTGTCATATCCAATTCACTGTAGATTGCAGAAACAGGTTAGGATGGAGTAAAAAGCATGGTAATAGATGAAGGGAAAAACATAAAGGATTGAACATTACTGCATAGCATAGAAACACTGATAAGAAATCTTCAGATGGCACATTCATCCTTGAAGAAATTTCAGTTTTTGCTAAGAATAAGTCAGTCAGTCTGTATCCTCTTTACATTAATTATGAACCAAAACTCTCCTTTTAGAGTAAAGCAAAATCTTTATTCTGAATGTGGTACGAAGTAACAAATGTACTGTTACTTTTATTGACTGAAACTAGGTGACGATTTTATGAAAACTTGCAAGCAGAGAAACCATAGCAAAAAGTTATTAAGTGCTATGCCAGGCAGCTTTGATAGCATAAAAGGAATTGATAATCCTTATTATTTGGGGAAGGAAAAGGCAACCCACTTCAGTATTCTTGCCTGGGAAATCCCATGGACAGGGGAGCCAGGCAGCCTAGAGGCCATGAGTGGGGTTGCAAAAGAGTATAACATGACTTAGAGACTATACAAAAACAAAAACAAGCTTTGTTATTAGGGTAATATGATGAAATTTACTTTCAGAAATAAAGTTGGTAGAAAGTAGGCTATCGCAGAAAAGTTTTTTTATTTTTATTTTATTTTTATTTTTAAATAATACATAAAGTTAATGGTTATTTCTAAAATATTGATTTCAGAAATGAAGCCTCAATCACATTCTATTGAGATAAATTCAGAAATCTTTTTGGTGAGCTTTTGAAAGCCCTTTCATAGAAATATTACTAGATACTACCCAACAAGGATATTTTCTCAGTCACCAATCTCCCTCACATAACTCCAATTTATAAAATAAGATCATGTAGTGTAGAATTACCCTGTGATTATGCCCAATGAGAGTAATATTTTGAGAAACACTAGGAAAAGATCCAGAAAAAGAGAGAGCAGGGATAGGCAGATGGTGATTATAAATGCAATAACACTGTTTAAAGTCAGCAGAATCTCCTATTTTAGAAATATCATATTGATATGCTTTAATTATTCTCAGACCTCTGATCCCAAACATGATTATTCATTTAGAGAGACATGCTACCAATACTAGTAAAAATAAAGTAAAAATTAAAAAGAACACCTCGATCAGCTTAGTCTTTTATCTCTTCTCTTTGTTCATATAAAGAATCATTAAATGTATTTTAAATAATGATTCACAAGGCACACTTTGAAATTATAGTCTTTTCAGCTGAACTTTCATGAAAGGATATTTATGGAGATAAATTCTCCATCCTTTTATATTTAAAATCACATTTTAGCTTTAGTTTATGAACTGGATAATTTATTTCCTACTCTTCTAAACAAATATGCTACATTGTTTTACCTTGTGTAACATTTCTAATTAGATCTGATTTTCGGTGTAAATAAAATTTACCTAAAGGAATAGATTGGTTCAGTAGAATTCTGAACACTATCAAATAAGCATCTACATTATTTTATTTTCCCAGAATTTTTATTATAAAATGCATGTCTATCTGATTAGAATCTGAATACCCTTCAGAGGAACCAGCAATCAAATTGCCAACATCTATTGGATCTTAGAAAGAGCAACAAAATTCCAGGAAAACATATATTTATGATTCACTGACTACACTAAAGCCTTTGACTGTGTGGATCACAACAAACTGAAAAATCCTTAAAGAGATGGGACTAGCAGACCACATTACCTGCCTCCTGAGAAGCTTATATGCAGGTTAAGAAGCAATAATTCGAACTGGACGTGGAAAAACAGACTGGTTTAAAATTGGGAAAGGAGTGCAGCACGGCTGTATATTGTCACTCTGCTTATTTAACCTATATGCAGAATACATCAAGCAAAATGCCAGGCTGGATGAAGCACAAGTTAGACTCAAGATTGCTAGGAGAAACATCAATAACCTCAGATATATAGATGGCACTACCGTTGTGGGAGAAAGTGAGGAGGAACTAAAGACACTCTTGATGAAAGTGAAAGAGGAGAGTGAAAAAGTTGGCTTAAAACTTATCATTCAGAAAACTTAGTTCATGGCATCCAGTCACATCACTTCATAGCAAATAGATGCGGAAACAATGGAAACAGTGACAGACTTGATTTTCTTGGGCTTCAAAATCACTGCATATGGTGACTGCAGCCATGAAATTAAAAGATGCTTACTCCTTGGAAGAAAAGTTAGGACCAACGTAGACAGTGTATTAAAAAGCAGAGATATTACTTTGCCAACAAAGTCCATCTAGTCAAAGTTATGGTTTTTCCAGTAGTCATGTACCGATGTGAGAGTTTGGCCATAAAAGAGGCTGAGTGCTGAAGAATTCAAACTGTTTTGTTGGAGAAGACTCTTGAGAGTCCCTTGAACTGCAAGGAGATCAAACCAGTTAATCCTGAAGGAAATTAACTCTAAATATTCATTGGAAGAACTGATATTGAAGCTGAAGCTCCAATACTTTGGCCACCTGATGGAAACAGCCGATTCATTGGAAAACCCTTAATGCTGAGAAAGATTGAAGGCAGGAGGAGAAGGGGATGACAGAGGACAAGATAGTTGGATGGCATTACTGACTGAATGAACATGAGTTTGAGCAAGCTCTGGGAGATGTTGAAGGACAAGGATTTCTGGTGTACTGCAGTCCATGGGGTCACAAAGAGTCAGACAGGACTGAGCGACTGAACAAATTCATATGACATTAGAAGATACAATATATCATTTTATTTTTTGAAGTGAAAACTGAAAATGTCTATGAAGTTATGGAAAGTAGGAACTGATATCCTAGAAAATAGTTCAGATAGTAGATTGACTTGTCAATGTGTATGAACTAAGTGAAAGTGAAAGTGGAAGTCACTCAGTCGTATCCGACTCTTTGTGCCCCATGGACTATACAGTCCATGTGATTCTCCAAGCCAGAATACTGGGGTGGGTAGCCTTTCCCTTCTCCAGGGGATCTTCCCAACCCAGGGATTGAACTCAGGGCTCCCGCATTGTGGGCGGATTCTTTACCAGCTGAGCCATAATGAACTAAACTAAAGCTATTTAAGTTGTACTGGTTTTATATCCATCATTTTTGGATTTCTCTCTTGTCAATTGAACTTTGCTATAAAACAGTGTTTTTGTAAAGTAAAATTAAAAATTAAATAAATAAAATAAAAACAGTGTTCTAAAACAGGGATCTAGAAAACCCATGAGTTCTCCATATAATGAAAAAATCTACAGCCTTGTCAACATACAAACAACATTTTCTGCACATGCATAATACAATTTAAGCTATGGCTTTTCATGCATATATGTATATATATTATATATATATTATACATATAACACAGGACACATATTTCTAGACATACAATGAAAAGGCAGCCAAAAAATATAATTTGTGGGCATAAAACACTTTTTGTCCCCAATTTTTTTTTTCTCATGGCATTGCTGCTACTACACATACGTTGTTAATTTAAAATTACCAAATGCAGCAAACTCCCATCATGATATACTTGGGAGAATGATATCACATTGATAGTTCTGGGTATTAATAATGTATTTTGAACCTGGTAAGAAAGAGAAACTGAAGGAAAAAAACAAAAACTGCTCAGGACAAATTTCACTTACCACTTAATGTTTGGTAAGAGCACACAAAGCTTATTTCTTTTCATCTGTGTCATCTACATCTTGTATAGATATCTTATCTGTTTTAAGGAAATTATTGTTGTTATTATTAAGAAGCTTCTGACTTTAACAAGTACATTTTCAGTTCAGTTCAGTTCAATTCAGTAGCTCTGTCATGTCCAATTCTTTGTGACCCCATGAATTGCAGCCAGGCCTCCCTGTCCATCACCAACTCCTGGAGTTCACTCAGACTCACGTCCATCGAGTCAGTGATGCCATTCAGCCATCTCATCCTCTGTCGTCCCCTTCTCCTCCTGCCCCCAATCCTTCCCAGCATCAGAGTCTTTTCCAATGAGTCAACACTTCGCATGAGGTAGCCAAAGTACTGGAGTTTCAGCTTTAGCATCATTCCTTCCAAAGATCACTCAGGGCTGATCTCCTTCAGAATGGACTGGTTGGATCTCCTTGCAGTCCAAGACACCCTCAAGAGCCTTCTCCAAAACCACAGTTTAAAAGCATCAATACTTCAGCGCTCAGCTTTCTTCACAGTCCAACTCTCACATCCATACATGACCACTGGAAAAACCATAGCCTTGACTAGACAGACCTTTGTTGGCAAAGGAATGTCTCTGCTTTTGAATATGCTATCTAGGTTGGTCATAACTTTCCTTCCAAGGAATAAGCGCCTTTTAATTTCATGGCTGCAATCACCATCTGCAGTGATTTTGGAGCCCCCAAAATAAAGTCTGACACTGTTTCCATTGTTTCCCCATCTATTTCTCATGAAGTGATGGGACCAGATGCCATGATCTTTGTTTTCTGAATGTTGAGCTTTAAGCCAACTTTTTCACTCTCCACTTTCACTTTCAATAAGAGGCTTTTTAGTTCCTCTTCACTTTTTGCCATAAGGGTGGTGTTATCTGCATATCTGAGGTTATTGATATTTCTCCCAACAATCTTGATTCCAGCTTGTGCTTCTTCCAGCCCAGTGTTTCTCATGATGTACTGTGCATATAATTTAAATAAGTACATTTTACTGAGTGCTAAATATGTGCTAGAATGTTTTTGTATGCTTTAAAACATTTTCTTGCTCAACCTTTAAAACAATTATCTAGAGTAAGAATTAAAGAAGAGACAAAAATAACATGATCACTTCAATAGATACAGAAAAACCATTTAATAAAATTCAACATCCATGATAAAAACTCTCACCAAAGTGGGTATAGAGGGAACAAATCTCAGCATGATATCATCACCATTTATGACAAACCCACAGCCAACACAATACTCAATAGTGAAAAGCTGAAGGCCTTCCTGATAAATTCGGAAATAAGACATGAATGCCCACTCTCACCACTTCTATTGACACAGTACTGGAAGTTCCAACTGCACCAATCAAATAAGAAAAAAAAAAACATAAGTAAAGGGTATCTATATTGGAAGGAATGAGGTAAAATTGTCACTATTTGCAGATAACACAATACTTTATACAGAGAATCCTAGAGACTCCAAGCAAAAACTATTAGAACTAATAAATGAATTCTGCAAGGCAGGAGGATACATTATTATTACAGAAATATTTTGTATTTATTTACACTAATAATGAAATATCAAAAAGGAAATGTAAAACAAAAACAAAACTCATTTAAAATCACATCAAACCCCCTTTAGGGATAAGCCTAACCAAGGAGGTGAAAGAGCCACCCGCCGAGAAATATAACACTGATAAAGGAAACTAAAGATGACTAAAAACAAGCAAACAAACCAGAAAGATATCTTATGCTCTTGGATTGGAAAGGTTAATATCATTAAAATGGCCATACTACCCAAAGCAATCTACAGATTGAATGCAATCCCTAGAAAAATACCCATTACATTTTTCAAAGAACTAGAAGAAACAATCCTAAAATTTATATAAAACCACAAAAGACCCAATTGCCAAAGTGATCCTGAGGAAAAAGAAAAATGCTAGAGTCATGACCCTCCCAGAACCCAGATAATACTACAAAAATACAGAAATTAAAACAGCATGGTATTGGCATAAAACAGACACATGGATCAATGGAACAGAATAGAGAGCCCATAGATGACCCATGGTCAATTAATCTATGACAAAGGAGGCAAGAATATACAGTAGGTAGGATAAAGTCTCTTCAGCAAGTGGTGCTGGGAAAGCTGGATAGCTACATATACATCATTGAAGTTAGAATATTCCCTCACACCATATACAAAATTTAAAAAAAAATAGATTAAAGACCTAAATATTAGACATGACACAATAAAACTCCTGAAAAAGAACATACACAAAACATTCTCTGACATAAATCATAGTGATATTTTCCTTGACCAATCTCCCAAATCAAAATAAATAAAAATGAAAATAACAAATGGGACCTACTCAAATTTAAAAGTTTTTGCACAGTAAAGGAAACCACCAGCAAAATGAAATGACAGCCTGCGGAATGGGAGAAAATCTTTGCAAACTATGTGACCCTCAAGGGATTAAAATCTGAAATATACAAACAGCTCATACAATTCAATATTAAAAAAAAAAAAACCTGATCAACAAATGGGCAGAAGACTTAAGCAGACATATAAATGGCTAAGAGGCACATGAAGAGATACTCAATATGGCTAATTATTAGAGAAATGCAAACTAAAAGCATAATGAAATATCACCTCATACCAGTCAGAATGGTCATCATCAAAAATCTACAAAAACTAAATGTTACAGAGGTTGTAGAGAAAAAGGAATATTCCTACACTGTTTGTGGAAATGTAAATTAGTGCAGCTACAGTGAAAACCAGTTTGAGGTTTCTAAAAAATAACTAAAAATAAAACAAATATATGACCCAACAAGTCCACTCCTGAGTATATATTCAAAAAAGATAAAAACTCTAGCTCAAAAAGATACATGCACCCCAATATTCACAGATGTACTATTTACAACAGCCAAGACATAAAACAACCCAAGAGCATGTAATAGCTTGCTGGTTTAAAAAGATGTGTGTGTATATGTGTGTGTGTAATGAAATATTACTCAGCCATAAAAAGGATCAAGCATTGACATTCGCAGCAACATGTATTGATCTAGAAAATATCGTACCAACTGAAATAAGAGAAATACTATATGATATTGCTTATATGTAGAATCTGAAAAATAATATAAATGAATCTATACAGCCATAGAAGACAAATCTATGGTAACTAAAGAGGAAAGGGAGGGAAAGGTAAATTAGGAATATGGGATTAACAGATACAAACTACTTTATGTAAAATTAAAAAAAAATAGTCAAAATTTTAAAAGTGTGTTTCAAAAACAGTAATTTTAATTTCATGATACATTTTGATTCATTATACATTTTAGTGAGAACTGAAATTTAGTTATAGAATCAAGTGGATAGAAAACTCCTTTGATCCAGGGCATCAGAAAAGGCTTCAGGAAGGGTTTTGCATTTAACCTAAATCTATAAGTTTAGAAAGGATACTATTAAGAGGGATAGGCATTTTAGAAAAGTTTAGATAAAGTTACACATGAATGAAAGGACTCTAACTGATTCATATTAGTAAATTTCATCACAATTCAGGAACTGAATAATAGACTGAAGCAAAAGATTATGAATAAATTTTAGTAGTATTCTGAGAGAATAATTGAGAGATGAGAAATGATGAGGTGTCAGAGAACACTTAGGAAGATATCAGAAAATAAGTCTGTTAAAAAAATCTGATCTATGAAAATTTACTTGGAATGGAATAAAAAGATTCCAAAGACACTCTGGAGAGACAGAAACTTTGACTTGAAAAAGACTGCTTGTGGGGATGAAGGGTCAAGAAGTACAATAAGATCAGTAATTTAGTTAACCTGCTAAGTTTTAAGGATATTTTCTGAGGTAGAAAATAAAAAAGAAAAACAAGACAGATAATATTATTAGCTCATGTATGAACCTTGTAAGTTTGCAGTATGTACGAGAGAGATCTTCATAAACATGTTCAACGGGGATTTCAAAGTAAAGTCTTAGACTTCAGAGGAGACATTCATGTAAGTGGCAGGCTGGCAACTAAGTTCAAGGATCCAGTTGCTCTTGATAAGAGTAATTTGTAATCATCTAAATGTAAGTCAAAATCATGTAAATGGATGTCACTAAAAATACAAAGAGGGAAAAAGAGGAAAATGGATCCAGTAACTGAAGGATGTGATGTGATGGAGGGAAGTTATCCAACCCTATTGTGATAATTATTTGCAAAATATACATGTATCAAAATCAAATCATATTGTATACATTAAATGTTCTAAAATGAAATGTTTTAAACAAATATCTAAGTAATAAAGGCTTGAAAATTGAGGAGACATTGAGGTAAGAGGAGAAGCAGAACATATGACGGTATTATTATAGAATTAAAGAGGTAGTGAGTCTCAATAAGAAGCCTCCAAACAGTGGAAATTTTGTAGGAATGAAGCCTAAGAACAGATCATTGATTGTGGCTACTTTGAAACTCTTTAAACTTTCCTATTAAGATCAATTTATGGGGACAAAATAAGTTTGTAGTACTTTGAGGAATGGGAGAAATATGAGAAATTGGAATCAGAAAAGCTACATTTAATTTTGAGAATACTTTTAAAAGACAGAAGTATGAAACTTGAATGAGAAGTGAAATTAAGATGCTTTTTTAGGATATAGAAGAATTGAACCTTTTTATCTACCCTTTGGAATAGCAATAAAGATAAGCAGAAGAAAGATATAGGAAAAATAATTAGGCAAAGTCCAAGAGGAGAAAAGCGGCAAAAAATTGAGAGAAAAAATATAAGTTATATGTAAGGAAGGGTAAGAATAAAATGTCTCTGGAAAAAAAATGTATTGAACACTATTCTGTTCCCTCAGACTAGGTTTAATTCATTTGATAGGAAGAAGAGGCTGAGAAAGGAATGAAGATATCAAGCTGCCACAATTGATAAGAACTAAGTCGAAGCATGAATCCAGCAGAATACGCTCTGCCATGTCCCAATCCAGGGCCCTTGGAACAGATAAGTGACGCTGATTCATAAACACTTCTTTTATTTTATTTTTGCTGTATACCATGCTAATAGGAATAAAGTAGCAGGCTGGTAACTAAGTTCAAGGATCCAGTTGCTCTTGATATTTCCTGCCCAGTTTATACAGGCCAGTAACTGCAGTTCAGTGTATGCAGACAAAGGTTTGTGCTCTAAAATAAAATAATTGTTGTCTGATGTTTCTATTATCTCAAGGAAGAAAATGTTTGCAAGCTTAGGTAACAACAATTTTAAGCCTTTATAAATACTCAATTTTAACTTTTTTTCTAATACACCAGTCTATTTATATACTTGACATTGTATATGTCCAGCTCTGATTTCCTAATCTGACCTATAGCACTCATGGAATATTGGAGTTGCTAAGCATGATCCTTGACTTTTCCAGATAGTCTTCTGAATGAAAAAGTAAAAATAAATTAGAGAATTGGGTAAAATGGTAAAAAAAAAAAAAATGCTTCAGGGAGATAAAAGATAACAAATGCAGAAATATAAAGTTACTGAGCAATATTAAAGAGAAAACTCAGATTGACAGGCTTGGAAGCACAACAAGCAAGTTATAATAGTTAACATATAAAGCATTGTACACACATAAAGCAATGTACTGACATTCTGATTGTAGTAGCATATACTAAGCTCTATACACTGTTCCTCATTCCCTACTTATTTTGGAAAGGAAATTTCTCATTCTGACTTTCAATGGCAAGATTTCAGTGGGACAACTAATCCTGGATTGTCACTCTTCATCCTCAAGCTCTGAAAACCATAGTTCTATTTACACCTCACCCCAAACACTACTTATCCCCTCAATGACAGGATTACCTTTAAAAAATTTTTCCAATGAAAAATACCAATCAGAGATGAGTAGCTGATAAGAGAAACACTAGAGGTTTAGGTCAAATTTCAGTTTTTTAAGTTTCCAAAACTTCTCTGGTTACTCAAAGAGATCTTTTTTTGTTGTTTTGTTTTTGTAACTTCAATATATCTTCATATAGCTTTGTTATAAGTTATTTGAGTTAGGCCTTTATTGCTCATAACCTGAATAGCCTTCACTAATAGACTAATTAAAACCAGTATAGTTTATTTGTATGGATCTAGCATTAGTTCACTTATTTATGGGTCCTATGAAAAATAAATAATTAATCCAGTAAGCTCTGATTATATACATATGAAAATTAGGGTATAAGAAAGGTTAATATATGCAGAGTACATCATGCGAAACACTTGGCTGGAAGAAGCACAAGCTGGAATCAAGATTGCCGGGAGAAATATCAATAACCTCACATATGCAGATAACACCACCCTTATGGCAAAAAGTGAAGAGGAACTACAAAGCCTCTTGATAAAAGTGAAAGAGGAGAGTGAAAAAGTTGGCTTAAAGCTCAACATTCAGAAAACGAAGATCATGGCATCCAGTCCCATCACTTCATGGGAAATAGATAAGGAAACAGTGGAAACAGTGTCAGACTTTATCTTGGGGGCTCCAAAATCACTGCAGATGGTGATTGCAGCCATGAAATTAAAAGATGCTTACTCCTTGGAAAAAAATTATGACCAACCTAGATAGCATATTCAAAAGCAGAGGCATTCCTTTGCCAACAAAGGTCTGTCTAGTCAAGGCTATGGTTTTTCCAGTGGTCAAATATGGATGTGAGAGTTGGACTGTGAAGAAAGCCGAGAGCCGAAGGATTGATGCTTTTGAAGTGTGGTGTTGGAGAAGACTCTTGAGAGTCCTTTGGACTGCAAGGAGATCCAACTAGTCCATCCTAAGGAGATCAGTCCTGGGTGTTCATTGGAAGGACTGATGCTGAAGCTGAAACTCCAATACTTTGGCCACCTCATGCGAAGAATTGACTCATTGGAAAAGACCCTGATGTTGGGAGGGATTGGGGGCAGGAGGAGAAGGGGACGACAGAGGATGAGATGGCTGGATGGTATCACCGACTCGATGGACATGAGTTTGAGTGAACTCTGGGATTTGGTGATGGACAGGGAGGCGTGGCATGTTGCAATTCATGGTGTCGCAGAGTCAGACACAACTGAGGGACTGAACTGAACTGAATCTTCTAAATTAAAAATAATGATAACCAAGACTGTAGACAGAATATTTTACCTGAGAAAATAGACTATTTTCAAATATTGTATAGTTTGCATTTAAAATATGTACCAATTACAAGTGATACTTGATGTTTCACTACAATATTTCCCACTGAAGACCTACATGGAAATCAGCCTGTATTTCTGCTGGAAGTTGTTTGATAATGCAAAAGCAATTATTTTATTGTTATTATGCATGATGAATACATTTTTATTTTAAAATTTCCAGACAGTATTCATTAAGTTTAGATTTCTTTTGATGCATACACCACACAAAATGAGTATTCTACCAAGAGGCAACCACTAATTTAAATCTGACATTTATGTTTCCAGGTGAAATTCTTACATATCCCTACTTTTCACGTGTGTGTGTGACACACTCGGTAGCTCAGTTGTGTCCAACTGTTTGTGACTCCGCAGACTGTAGCCTGCCGGTCTCCACTGTTCATGGAATTTTCCTGGCAGGAACACTGAAGTGGGTGTCATTTACTACTTAGGGGATCTTCCTGACCCAAGGATAGAACCCAGATCTCCTTCATTGGCAGGTGGATTCTTTATCACTGCACCCACCTGGGAAGCTCCCTACTTTTCTTAGGAAATACATATAAAAATTTACAGATTTATGTGTATTTGTAACAACACTTTTTCTCTGTGTATTTTAATATAGATGCAATATTTAATATTCTATTAAGCTCTTTACATTTATGAATATTCTTAGAAGATTTTTTCATAAAAGTAGACATAAAATTAAACACCCTTTTAAACTTTACATTATTTTCTATAATTTTGATACATCATAGTTTACTTAGCCCCAGTTCTCAACTGGGGAAAACGCGGGTGGAGTGTGTACTGCCAAGCAGTTGACCTTATTTTTTGCTTGCTGCCAACAAAAAATTAATCAAATTTTTTCTTTCACTTGGGCTTTTAGCTATTCTTATTGTCTACCCTTTTTGCTACTGTCAATATAATATGGGGTCAATACTCCATGAAGTACACATATATCACATATGCTCACTATACATTTGAAAGACATATGAAAACTCTTAAGTTTAAGAGAGTAGCTTGTCTAAAATAAGCAAGCAAACAAAATTCTGCTAAGTTCTGGAAATAAATTTGGACACCAATCTCAAATACTCTAATCAACACAACGTTAAATAATTACTCTCAAAATTAGAATGAATTAAATTACAACTACTCATGTTAAGACAGGACTCGAGTCATTATATTGTTGTTTTACTTTCTAAGTCTTGTCTGACTCTTTTGCAACCCCATGGACTGTAGGCTGCAAGGCTCCTCTGTTCATGGGATTTCCCAAGGAAGAATACTGGAGTGGGTTGCCATTTCTGTCTCCAGGGGATCTTCCTCATCCAGGGAGAGAACTTGTGTCTCCTGCATTGGCAGGCTGATTCTTTACCATTGATCCACCTGGGAGTCACTGTACTCATGATCTAACTGAAATTTTTCTGTCCCTTTCTTGGTAATATTCACTTTTTGAAAGAGCAATCTGTGAATTGATTTGAGATAGTTTCAGCTGTGTACCACAACTGGGGTAGGGCCTTCCCAAGTGACTCACTTGGTAAAGAATGCACCTGCCAAAGCAGGAGATGAGGGTTCAATCCCTGGGTTGGGAAGATGCCCTGGAGTAGGAAATGGCAACCCACTCCAGTATTCTTGCCTGAGAAATACCTTGAACAGAGAAGCCTGTTGGGCTATAGTCCAGAGGGATGCAGAGTTGAACACAGCTTAGCAATTAAATCGCCACTACTGCATCTGGGATCACTGCTTTATGCATGTTTATGTTTGACATAATAAATTAATTAAACATTTGATGGAACCAGTAGTAATAATTCTTTGCTGAGGTCCTTCTGAAAGTAAGATATTTACTAATGTTAAAAAAACGAAGCTCTCTGATACATGACATTATTTAAGAAAATAATTGATAACTGTAAATAACTAAAATGCTTCTTAATTATGCTAAAAAATCTTAGCCAGTGTGCAACTTCATCAATGTCCTGGGAATGCTGTTTATGTTTTAAACTATTAATAAATATTGTTCACTGTGTCTAGTTATCTTGATACCGACAGATAGTCAATGTGAGTAACAATAGAAGGAAATAATATCTGAAAAACAGAGAACTTAAGAAGTAGTGACCATGGCAACTGCAGACAAATGAAAAACATCTGCTGTTGGTATTATTCAAACATTATTTGTTAAGGAGGGAATTTTCAAAACAGTCAAGGAGCATTCTCTTGTCAGACTTAGAGAGTGCACCATTTTCTGAAGTGGAACAGGTGCTAAATTTAAAAGATGGAGTTTCAGTCTTCAACGAATCATCTTCTAAACAATTTCATTGTCTAAAGATAGAATATGTTATATAAGCATCACTGGGGCTAAATGTCACTGAGAGAACTTTGGTTTCCATCTACATGGTCCACTTTCATTTGTAGCATCGGCAAGGAATAAAAATTTCTAATTTGAGTAAGACATGTTATAGACAAAGAGGAATTTTAATAAATGCTGGAGTAAAAAGGGAGGAGGTCATTTTATATATTTCCAAACTGAAAAAGTGTTTAGCAAATTTAGCTAAATTAGGGCAAGAAACAGATGCCCAGACTGTTGAATTTTCTCTAAATCAAGAAGATAGTGAATATTCTGCATATTTTAAATAAATTAAATCATCCAGGCATCTATTATACTTATGAGCCATGCTAATCTATGCTGTATTATAGAACCTGTATTCTAACATAAAACATCTTACAAACTGAACAGATGGTTCTGTTAATATATCTCAGATGAGTTAAACTTGCCTCACTGTTTATAAGGAAGTAATCTTAAATGTACCTCAGCAAGGATATGAATAGCTTATTTTAACTACATTTAAGGAAATGTCAGAAAGCTACACATTACCAGAGACATGTAAAATAAAATTAGTTTTACTATTTTCATAAATTTAAATTACTGCTATAAAAATATTTCATGTTCATTATACAAATTAAAATCTGCTAAATTAGAGACAAAAAGCTATTACTTAGTATATGAAATAAATATATGATAGGATGAATGAAAGAGCTGGCATTTTTTCTTTTTCACAGAAAAATTTTACCTTTTCTTCTTTTTTTTTTTTGTAAGATTGCCTCATGACTAAAAGGCAGGATTGCAGTAAAAAAAAGTTTAAAGACCTACAAAAGTACCAAATAAAATTCAGCTTTAACCTATGAAATAAATGATTACAGAAATTAGAATTAATAAAAGGTAGTGTAGCAAAGTACATATTGTTATTCACTTAAAAGTGATTGAAAGATATGATGAAATCTGGAAGATGAAACTTTTCTCAGCCCCTCTGCAATTGTTGATTAAGGAAACCTTGGAATCTTGGCTAGCAGGTTAGAGCTTTTTTTTAAATACTGCTTCATGGATTTAGGGTTGTAGAAGATGTGCTAATAGAGATGCTTGATTTTCTTCTGTCTTGAGAAATTATTTAGTGATTTGCAACCTAGTCTTAACTTTTAATAAAATGAACCAAAAGAAACTTACATTTGTGGATACTTAAAAATATTTATCTGCTTAGGTAATTATGTGACAGGCATTGTACTGGGCCCTTTAAACCTTTCTTATAATGCACACATATATATGCATATATAATGCATATATATATAAAATTTGTAAATTTTATTTTTTATTACTATATATACAAGTCAAATCCACATTAATTTTCTCTGTCTTATGTGCAGATGCTTTGCTGAAAATACCTCATTCCTTATTTTGGATTACTTTGCTTAATTTTTCTCATATTAATTTTCCCCCAAAGAAATGCTGAATGAGGAATAAGTTCTGGTTGTTTCGATTTTCAGTAATCTGGACCAGGACCAGGAATGGCTCAGAAAAATGATGATGACAAATAGTTGCAGTAAAGGTTGAAAGTCTAAAAAAAGTATATGTGCATGCTTAAATGGTGTTAACTGTGTAAAACAAAAAAAAAGGTCACTTAGTTGTGTCTGACTCTTTGTGACCCCATGGATTGTAGCCCACCAGGCTCCTCTGTCCCTGGGACTTTTCAGGCAAGACTTCTGGAGTGGGTTGCCATTTCCTTCTCCAGGGAAACTTTCCAATCCAGGGACTGAACCCAGGGATTGTACCCAGGTCTTCTGCATTGCAGGCAGATTCTTTACCATCTGAGCTACCAAGGAAGCCCCTTCAGTTCAGTTCAGTTCAGTTGCTCAGTCGTGTCCGACTCTTTGAGACCCCATGAATCACAGCACGCCAGGCCTCCCTGTCCATCACCATCTCCCGGAGTTCACTCAGACTCATGTCCATCGAGTCAGTGATGCCATTCAGCCGTCTCATCCTCTGTTGTCCCCTTCTCCTCCTGCCCCCAATCCCTCCCAGCATCAGAGTCTTTTCCAATGAGTCAACTCTTTCCATGAGGTGGCCAAAGTACTGGAGTTTCAGCTTTAGCATCATTCCTTCCAAAGAAATCCCAGGGCTGATCTCCTTCAGAATGGACTGGTTGGATCTCCTTGCAGTCCAAGGGACTCTCAAGAGTCTTCTCCAACACCACAGTTCAAAAGCATCAATTCTTCAGCACTCAGCCTTCTTCACAGTCCAACTCTCACATCCATATGTGACCACAGGAAAAACCATAGCCTTGACTGCTGCTGCTGCTGCTAAGTTACTTCAGTAGTGTCCGACTCTGTGCGACTCCATAGACGGCAGCCCACCAGGCTCCCCCGTCCCTGGGATTCTCCAGGCAAGAACACTGGAGTGAGTTGCCATTTCCTTCTCCAATGCCCGTCCCTGGGATTCTCCAGGCAAGAACACTGGAGTGAGTTGCCATTTCCTTCTCCAATGCATGAAAGTGAAAAGTGAAAGTGAAGTCACTGAGTCATGTCCAACTCTCAGTGACCCCATGGACTGCAGCCTACCAGGCTCCTCCGTCCATGGGATTTTCCAGGCAAGAGTACTGGAGTGGGGTGCCATTGCCTTCTCTGACGGACCTTAGTCGGCAAAGTAATGTCTCTGCTTTTGAATATACTATCTAGGTTGGTCATAACTTTTCTTCCAAGGAGTAAGCGTCTTTTAATTTTATGGCTGCAATCACCATCTGCAGTGATTTTGGAGCCCCCCAAAATAAAGTCTGACACTGTTTCCACTGTTTCCCCATCTATTTCCCATGAAGTGATGGGACCCTATGCCACTTAGAGCCCCTTTAATCCCAAATCTCTTATTTCTTCCCTGTCCTGTCATTGTTAAGCATTGCATTCCCTCCACTAAATTCCTGTACCACCGACAGCTTCTTCCCCTGACTACTAGAGTGTGCAACAGGACAAAGGCTTCGCCCCCTGCATCTCTGTACACCTGTTACTGTGTAATCTGTCCCCAAATTTATATCCTTTCTTTGGTTGCACATCACGAAATGTTGCTATATTTTTAATTCCCAAAATTTCAAGGTATTATAAGAAAAATATAGGCACTCTGAGGAAAAAGAAAAGGGAAGCTCAAGTCCTATCAAACATTTAAAATTGACTGAATGATTTTAAAATGAAAGCTGAAAAATAATTCACAGATTGACACTATAGCTGTGTGAAAAAGTTTATAGAATCGTCATTTGGAAGGAAAACAATAATGTAATCTAACTCTACAGATGTAAAAATTTACTATTAGATGTAAAAATCAAAGATATGAATCAATTTGGTCAAATAAAAAATGGCCTAGATGGTTGTTAGAAAATGACCAACATAAGAACAGGCAGCAATGCAGTTCTTATAGCTGAGGCATTCAAACACAGGTTGCAAGCAAAAATAGATATATTCACCTTATTAGGAAATTACTGCAAAACTATATTTATTGTTTTGCCTTAATTATCTTAAAAACTTGACATTTGCTCTTCAAATAGGGTGGCAATGTTTCCAACTGCCAAAACACACAAGAAACCTCTGGCCGAATTAAGACCATATAGACATTACATTTTATATCTGTAATAAGTTGTTTGAAAGCAGCCAAATACCAAATAAGCATTTACGCTTAAGAGTAATTAAAGTACCAGAGGCAGAAAACAAGGAGATAAAGAATACTATCTGTCTTAGATTTATTTGAAATTCAACCTGGCCAATAAGCCAAATATTGGTTTTCTAGAACTAATTCTAATTTGTTTGCTTTTCTCTTCTTCTTTTTTAAAGTGTTTGTCAACTTCCTTTCCTTTTTTCCATTTTTCTATAGTCCTTCACTCTTCCCCTCATCTCTACCCCTATTACATTACTGTTCTTTATCAATTCAAAGTTAAGGCAGAGATTGAGCAACTGGATGTGAGTCCACATGGAGGAGATGTAGGAAGCAACTCCCCTCTCTGCTGCTATCTGTGGAAGGAGGTCAAGGGTTAAGCTAAGATAAAAGAACATCCCAGTCCTTAGAAAGAATAACTCTCCTAGCAAAATTTTCAGATTCATTTGGAATCACATCTTCCTACTGGAAGACCATGGCTTTTTTTTTTTTTTTTTTTGAAGCCCATGGTCTTCAAAATATCTGAGAAAAAATGGTAAAATGAGTTGCAGCTATAGCAGAATACTTACTGATATATTATTATTTTTAAAAATATTGCTGATATAAAATAATTGGAATGATGTTTAGTGTATTGCAATTATTCTTAATATTGTTTAATTATCTTTTCACCTTTAGTGTTCAGTTATTTTTGAAGATTTTGTGGGAAAAATTAAAAGATGTTCATAGATGGCCTTTCCCTTTATCTCATGAAATTGTCAAACAAATTAAGATATTGGGTTAAAGATTCCAAAGTAAAAGGGGAGGAAAAACAAGTCATTGAGTTGAAGTAGAGGTTAAACTCTAAGGTATTTTTCTTGAATTAGTAGTGAAGTTTAGTGTATACATCCAGAATAGGCAGATAGCTAATTCTCCAGGTATATAGTCAACTCCCAGAGGTGTACTGCCTCTAAATGCATGAAGATAGACTAGATTCTAGGAATCAGATCTTTAGATTACCAAAAACCTGCCACACTCCTACCTGGAAAGAAAGATAAACTATTGGCCATGCCAAGGGAAAATATGGGTGTGGGCAAGGAACAGCCATGGCAGGTTGAAATTGACCTGGTTTCTGCTTTAATATGACACAAAAGCTTCCGGAGATTTTGTTCATAATTCTAAGAGAAGACAACTTCTAAGACAGAAAACTGGGACTGAATTTCCTGCCACTTTATAGGATGAGGGTCAGAGTTAAAACTAATAAATTATTCTGCAATGGATACAAGTAAAAAGACACTTTACAAAGATATCTAAAACATCTGAGATGAGAGACTGAGATTCAAAAACATCATATAGCACTATGATGTGATTAAAAACTTAAATTATTTATTTTAATAATATTTGTTAATATTTGTTTTAATAATATTGTTTATTTTAACAAACTATTATTTTAATATTATTAAATTATTTTAATTATTATTTATAATATTAACATTGTTATTATTTTAATATTATCATTATTATATTTATCATTGAGTAAATTATTTTAATATTATTGCTTATAATAGTGATTTTAATAATGTTGTTTTATTTTTAAATTAATATTAATGGATATACATATTTATTTTAATACAATGTTTTAATAATATTTTTTTAGTTTTTAAGGTATAATTGCAAAGCAAAAAAGTAGATTTTTATATATTATATACCAGAAGGGAACATAATGGAAATCACGAATTCGTTAACTTAGGCTAACTGTTTTTCTTGTTTTTGTGCAAGCTTGGGAACACATTTTCTCCAGAAGGAGATTTACATCACCTATCAATATACAATTAATTAGGAAGTTTATAGATCTGCACTGGTTATTTTAAAAGATTTATACCTGTGCATTTTATTCCCATAAACTTGTATAACTAAACACAATGAATCAGTATCTCCAAATCAGGTTTTTGAATATCAGACTTATCTCACTAGATATAATAGACAATTATGCAATTACAAGAGCATAATTACATATTTTCTCATTAAATACAGAAATGCTTTTAGCAATTACTACAGGTTTAATATATTTCCTGTTAAAAGTTGTATTTGAAATAAAAAAATAAAATGATTGTTTTAAAAATTTTATGCTTCTTCTATCAACCTTCCAGACTGATGAAATTGAACGTATTTAGAAACTGGAGAATGAAATGCTTAAAATTTATAATATTTAAAAATATGAAACAAATATAGGAATGAGATTTTTTACGTTATTGATCAACTGAAAAATAATCAACCATTTGGAAGCTAAAGCCTCAAATTCAACTCATAACTCTTTATTGCAAACGTTTGTTTTTATTTAAAAGTCATGTTGTTTATTGACTTTACAATATATAAATATTCTCAGTTTAGTAAACAAATACTTTTATTGGTGAGCAAATAAAAGAGGTAATTTCAGTAATGGTATTATTGTTGAAATTGTGGGAGAAATGTCACATAGTTTAGCTACATAAGTGAAGTAGGAAATATATTTGTCACTGGGTATTTGCCAGAAACTACTCACTGTTATTTAATACTTATATACATATCCACAGAGCATCTTGATGGTGCTTCCCACGTGGCACCAGTGGTAAAGAACCTGCCTGCCAATGCAGGAGTCTTAAGAGCTACAGATTCAATTCCTGGGTTGGGAAGATTCCCCTGGAGGAGGGTACCACAACCCACTCCAGTGTTCTTGTCTGGACAATCCCATGGACAGATGAGCCTGATGGATTATGATCCAAAGGGTCACAAAGAGTCAAAATGACTGAAACAACTTAGCACAGCACAGCACAGTCCCTCAAGACATGAAATCAATGATTTGCTTTGGCCAGTCCTTTACTTTCCTGGCTGCTAGTTTCTTTGGATTAGATAATTAAAAACTCAAGGGCTTGGACTCTATCAGTTCAGTTCAGTCACTCAGTCGTGTCTGACTCTTTGCTACCCCATGAATCGCAGCATGCCAGGCCTCCCTGTCCAGCACCAACTCCTCGAGTTCACTCAAACTCATATCTATCGAGTCGGTGATGCCATCCAGCCATCTCATCCTCTGTCATCCTCTTCTCCTCCTGCCCCCAATCTCTCCCAGCATCAGAGTCCTTTCCAGTGAGTCAACTCTTCTCATGAGGTGGCCAAAGTATTGGAGTTTCAGCTTTAGCATCAGTCCTTCCAATGAACACCCAAGACTGATCTCGTTTAGGATGTACTGGTTGGATCTCCTTGCAGTCCAAGGGACTCTCAAGAGTCTTCTCCAACACCGCACTTCAAAAGCATCAATTCTTCAGCGCTCAGCTTTCTTCACAGCCCAACTCTCACATCCATATATGAACACAGGAAAAACCATAGCCTTGATTAGACGGACCTCTGTTGGCAAAGTAATGTCTCTGCTTTTGAATATGCTATCTAGGTTGCTCATAACTTTTCTTCCAAGGAGTAAGTGTCTTTTAATTTCATGGCTGCAATCACCATCTGCAATGATGTTGGAGCTCCAAAAAACAAAGTCTCAGACTGTTTCCACTGTTTCCCCATCTATTTCCTATGAAGTGATGGGACCAGATGCCATGACCTTTGTTTTCTGAATGTTGAACTTTAAGTCAACTTTTCCACTCTCCTCTTTCACTTTCATCAAGAGGCTTTATAGCTCCTCTTCACTTTTTGCCATAAGGGTGGTGTCATCTACATATCTGAGGTTATTGATATTTCTCCCGGCAATCTTGATTCCAGCTTGTGCTTCTTCCAGCCCAACATTTCTCATGATGTACTCTGCATATAAGTTAAATAAGCAGGCTGACAATATATAGCCTTGACATACTCCTTTCCCAATTAGACAATCTCAATAACAAACTAACATTTAGCAGTTATGACCATTTAATATATTAACATATATTAGACCTGGATATGTCATTTATGGCCTTCCTAGGTGGCACAGTGGTAAAGAATTCACTTGCCAATGCAGGAGACATAGGAGGCAAGGTTTCGATCCTTGGGTCAGGAAGATCCCCTATAGTAGGCAATGGCAACCCACTTCGGTATTCTTGCCTGGAAAATTCCACTAACAGAGAAGTCTGGTGGATTAGGCGTTATAAACAGTTGGACATGACTGAACATGCACATACATGTCATTTATTAGATTCTTCCATGGCCCTAATTAACTTATTCTATATCAAGCAAGCCTATCTACTGTTATGTGAATCACTTTCACAAAAAAAATTAAGAATTCCCAGGACCAGAAGAGGAATAAAAGTCACAAGAATATAATAATGCAGAGCATCCTAACATGCTCTCATCTGAAGTCAAGCCAACAAAAGTATTACAAAATGTAAGGATGGATTCCTTTGCAGATCCACTTGGAAAACCCTGAGTGAACTCCTTAGATTCTAACCATGGCTAGTACAGAACAAAAGAAAATAATTATCTGATATTGTGACACTCTACAGTGTTAGCAGGTTAGATTTTTCATAAGGGCATTTTATAGAAAAAGGGCTCTTGACGGTACATCAGAATGTATCATATACTGCTGCCTTTTGGTACATGGAATGTTGCTGTTTCACTTGGGTTTCCTGGGCCAATGATGGGCTTATGGAAAGAGTTTGGGTACAAGGTTAAAAAGGATGAAACAATTCAAGTCCAGAGGAGTTTGAATAACATAGGTTTTAGTAAGAGATAAAGAAATTTGTTAAAGGAGACTATTCACTGAGAAGGGAAAGAAAAAAAAACTGAATCTTTGTGATTATAAAAAGGGAGAGAAATTTAAGAAAGAAATTCCTGATGCTTCATTACTATTTTTATATATTAATAAAAATATGACAAATATGAAGAGATTCACATGTGTTTCTCATCAGTGTTTTGGAACATCTGCTGTCATCTGCATTCCATAATAGGTGAAGAGATCATCTTTTAAAGAATGAAAACAACATGGCGTTTTGTTCCAGGCATGTTGTATAAATATAGAAAGAAGAATGTTCAGATGTTGATCAGACAAGAAAGAAAGGGAAGATTATGCTACTCATCTCAATAAGGCTTTTCCTTTTTACCTTTTGTGGTAGAAAATCTTTTTGCTCGACTTCAGGCTGTTCTCAGAGATAGGTGTAGTTGTGTATCTCTATGTGTAGCTGTATTTCTGGTGTGTTTATGAGATGAGGGGAGCCTAGCATCTTCCTATTCTGTCATCTACTGTGTGCTCCCTTCTTCTGCAAATGTACTTTTGAGGTATAAAATATAATAACCATACACATATTTTAAGTCCAGTAAAGCTGGAATCAAGACTGCCGGGAGAAATATCAATAACCTCAGATATGCAGATGACACCACCCTTATGGCAGAAAGTGAAGAGGAACTAAAAAGCCTCTTAATGAAAGTAAGAGAGGAGAGTGAAAAAGTTGGCTTAAAGCTCAACATTCAAAAAACGAAGATCATGGCATCCGGTTCCTTCACGCCATGGGAAATAGATGGAGAAACAGTGGAAACAGTGACAGATTTTATTTTGGAGGGCTCCAAAATCACCGCATATGGTGACTGCAGCTATGAAATTAAAAGACGCTTACTCCTTGGAAGAAAAGTTATGACCCACCTAGATAGCATATTCAAAAGCAGAGACATTACTTTGCCGATGAAGGTCCGTCTAGTCAAGGCTATGGCTTTTCCAGTGGTCATGTATGGATGTGAGAGTTGGACTGTGAAGAAGACTGAGTGCCGAAGAATTGATGCTTTTGAAGTGTGGTGTTGGAGAAGACTCTTGAGAGTCCCTTGGACTTCAAGGAGATCCAACCAGTCCATTATGAAGGAGATCAACCCTGGGATTTCTTTGGAAGGAATGATGCTAAAGCTGAAACTCTAGTACTTTGGCCACCTTATGCGAAGGGTTGACTCATTGGAAAAGACTGATGCTGGGAGGGATTGGGGGCAGGAGAAGAAGGGGATGACCGAGGATGAGACGGCTGGATGGCATCACTGACTCAATGGATGCGAGTCTGAGTGAACTCCAGGAGTTGGTGCTAGACAGAGAGGCCTGGCTTGCTGCGATTCATGGGGTCGCAAAGGGTCAGACGCGACAGAGCTACTGAACTGAACTGAACTGAATGCTTAAATTTTGTCATTAATATGAGTTATACTTACTCTGTATTGCTAATGACATACTTAGTATTCTAAGGGTTAACCCTATAAAATTATTTTAGATGGGCAATAGTATATGATTCTTTTTAATTTTGTTTCCTGTATGATCTCCCTTTACTTATAGTATTAGACAATGCTTGAACAGTAATTTCTTAGTCACTAATATCTTCTTTTAATTCATGAATCTGACAGTAGTCTTGGAAAATCTGGGTGGGTTAACTACTGACAGATGATAGCAATTAAGAGTGATTCCACTCTAGTTAACTACTTGACCTGCTGAATGATGAGAAAACCAAAGAGGGAATCAATTGTGCATTTCAGCATTGACTTGGAATGAAATCTTATTAGAATACTGAAATACATTAACTTATAATGATAATGGCAGGAATAAATCTAATTGACAAATAATTAACTTAATATCAAAGGAGTAATAGAAAATGTTATGCATTTTTGTTGGCATGTTACATTTAGGATAGAAATTATATGAAATGTATTCAATATCTAAAAATAACTAAGGTAAATTTAAGTGGATTTCAATTAATAGCTTGTATTAATAGATGTAAATTTAATATTCCTCTAACTATAGCTAGAGTTTTAAAATAGTTCAGCAGTTACTTTTTTTTCATATGAAAATAGGTTAGATCAACTTAGAAGAGTATTCTAAATATAAAATAATTTAAATAAATTATTTAAAACAAATTAAAATATTCTTCTTAATTTCTTTCAATAGATTCAGACACAAAACACAAAGTAAAAATTACTAGCATCACATTACCTTAACTTATTCTTTTGTATATATTTATTCATGCTTTTCTACTTTACCACAGATATTCACATACCTATATCTTAGGTAAATTATAAGGAAAATGTTGCTTGGCCTATTTTTTGACTAAGTTGAGTGTTATGTCATTTTTATTATAGCTATTTTTAATATTAACAGTTAGATATAAAGAGTAAGGTATAAAAAGTATACCTTGTTTGCCCATGACCAATCACATTTATAGAAACAACTGTTTGTGAGATAACAGAAAACGTATATACTAGTTTCTGAGTCTGGTTCTTGGCACAGAGCTCCTGAAACTCTTGAACATAAATCCCTAAGTGATAAGAGAACTAGGTGCACCTTTCATTCTACTATTTATTCTTTGACCCTGGTTCCTGACATATGGCTCCTAAATTCTTTGGAAGGTACAAGGTAATAGGAATATCTTTTGTTTTAGTGTGGCAGCTCTGAGTGAGCTCATAGATAACTCCTGAACGGGGACTGGTCAACAGAAAGACCAAGCCATTAATAGAAGCTTCAAGTTTTTAAGCTCTGTTGCACTCTCAACCCTACTTCTCTAGAGAGAGGAGAGAGGCTAAAAATGGAATTAATATTTGATCATGGCTATGTTAGAAAGCCTCCAAAAATCCTAATTATATAATATAATAATTCTAGATTGGTGATTACCTCCAGTTTACCAGGAGGATGACACACCCCAACTCCATGAGGACAGAAGTTTTTGCGATTTGGAACCACCCAGACATCATCACCCTATGTATTTCTTCATCTAGATGTTCATCTACATCCATTGTCATATTCTTTAATAAATCATTAAACATAAGTGTTTTCCTAAGTTCTGTGAATTATGGCAAATTTATTGAATCTGAAGAAGGACACATAGGAATCACAAGTTTGTGCCCAAGTCAGACAGAAGTTGTGGGTATAACTTGGGTACCTATTAGAAACTGTCATCTGAAGTAAGAGGCAGTCTCATAGGACTGTGTTCTTAACCTGTAGGATCTGCTGCTATCTCCAGGTAGGTAATGTTAGAATAAATTATAGTATACCCAGCTGATGTCAGAGAATTACTTGGTAGGAGGAAAATGCCCACACTTCTGGTGTCAGAGGTACTGTGAATGCAGTAGTAATGTGAAAATAAAGGAAAAACACAGCGGGGAAGACTGAGGTTTTTTTCCCCCAACTTAATGTTATTAACAGTTTATCTGCAAGTTTCCAGGTGTTTTTCATGAATATATAGATCATACATATTTAAAATATGGGTTTGTCCATGGCATTATGTTATATATATCATTCAGTAATATTTTCACAAAATGGATATTATTACTATATACCCACATCAGAATACATTTGTCTGTGTTATTTTTGTGATAGCTGCAAGTTTTTAAAAGTATAAATGTATACTATATTTCCACAAGAAACACTTGATGGTTAGGTTATTTCAGATTTTTTCCTATTGCATAAGATATCCTTATGTCTATATCTTTGCATATTTATTCAGTTAGGTTTAATTCCCATAGGCAGATGACATAATTCAAAATATATGCATTTTTCACTTATTAATATCTCCAGATTGCTCTTTGAAACAGTCGTCGGAGAATGATTTTTCTCATGAACTTATCAGAAAATTTATTTTCAACTTTATAAAATCCAACACTATCACATTGCCATTTCAAAGTTTTTATTTTATAACAAGGAAGATACCATACTGGCTTTAGAAGAGAGAAGTTTGATATGAAGAAAGGAAGCTGTGTATTTATATATTTGTGACTCTTGCAAGTCTAACTTTTCATATTTGCAAATAGTCTAGACAAGAAGATATCATCTGTTTTTCTTCTAATGATTTTAGTGATTTCCTCAGGGAAAATGTTTGAATACATAGCAAGTGCTAATCTTTGGAGAAATGCTAGTAAATCTGAAATTCATGGCATTCCCTCCCCAACTTTCACAAAATATGTAATTTTTTCCTTTTGATTTTATTTTTAGTTTTTTTATTTTTTTAATTTTAAAATCTTTAATTCTTACATGCGTTCCCA
Organism: Capra hircus; assembly: GCF_001704415.2. NCBI lineage: Eukaryota > Metazoa > Chordata > Mammalia > Artiodactyla > Bovidae > Capra > Capra hircus. The sequence goes on from NC_030818.1 coordinate 33,580,317, forward strand.
AACGTGAACCCCCCTCCCCCCTCCCTCCCCATCACATCTCTGTGGGTCATCCCCATGCACCAACCCCAAGCATGCTGTATCCTGAGTCAGACATAGACTGGCGATTCAATTCTTACATGATAGTATACATGTTTTAAACTTTAACCCACAAAAAAGAAATCACTTGAAGTTAATGTAAAAATAAGGTTACCTGAAATTATCACCAACAATGCTAATTCACTCAAATGGATTTGTAAAGCAGAACTCTGGAATTTCATAAGCATCTGACTCTGATACAGGTAGGCTGAAAATCATAACTCAGTAATCAATGTCAGTCTTGAAAACCCATCATTTTTGCTTATGTCTAAGGACATGAGCAAGATGAGCAGTAAATGTCATATTCATTAACAGTCGTGCCTACTCCAAGGGAAAAAGTTTAGACTTTGAGGTTACACAGTATTGGGAAGAAGGGTTGAAAGATAGGATGATGGGCCAATTTCATATTTCTGTGTTTCTGATCTATAATATCAGAGAAGCAGAAGTGTTCTCTTGTTTAATATACTTTATCTTTTCAGTCTTTAATTCAATTGAATCATATAGACAGGTAAGGGGAAATCCCAAACTGATTTGCAAGTCTTTCTGTATTTATTTTTTTCTATCAAACTGATGGTGGTGGCCATAACTTCTTAAATTATTATATAAAATATACTTAAATTATTGCTCCTGGGGGGAAAAATAGTAAAAAAAAAAAAGAAACAAACTTTGCTCCTTGTATTAGATTTCTATTACTGTGTAAAAATTATTACAAATTTAAGAACTTAATACAACATAAATTTATTACCTCACACTTTCCATGAGTCAGGAATCTAGACACAGCTTAGCTGGGTTCTCCCCTCAGCTCTCACAGCAGCAATCAAGGTGTTAGCTGGGGCCACAGTTTTCGTCTGGGGCCTGAGATCCTCTCCCAAACTCCTTTGTTAGCCAATCCAGTTCCTTCTGGTTATATTATTGAGATCTTTGTTTTTCTGCTAACTATTCACTAAGGATTCCTCTCAACTCCTAGATGCTGCCGCCCTATGTAGATTTTTTGCAATATGACTGTTTTACTCTTCTGAGACCAAATGAAAAAAATAAGTAAACAAAGAAAAAAAAATCTCTACTTTTGAAAGATTCACTGCTTAGGTCAGGCCCACTGAGGATAATATCCCCTTTCTCATTATTTCAAAGTCAATTGATTAGATATATTGATTACATTAGAAAATCCTTTTGTCACATAATCAGGGTAGTGATGTCTTCAATATATTCACAGATTCTGCCCTGCATTCAAGAGACAGGCTTATAAAAGAGTGAATGTCATTAGGAATAATCTTAGTATTCTGCCTATCATACTTTTTATTGAACACTGAATGACATACTTTTCTGATAATTATTTATTTTCCTCTCGATAGTAACATTTGGTCTCCATGACAAAATAAAAACTTACCCATCAAAACGAAATCAAGTTGAAAATAGGATCCAAAATCTTGAGTTTACAAAAAATCAAACATTTTTATTTCCCCAAATATTCAATTTTCTTTACCTCCAATTACTAGTGTTGATTATTTGACATTTTATTTCTTCTCAAAAATCAACTGAGAAAATCCAAGAAAAATATGTTGCTAATCTGAAATATTCTTTCCTAATTCTTGTGTATCCTATATTCAATTTCTTAAAACAATATTTGAATAAGTAAAATTTTGAGATTTGGCATACTAGAGAAAAGTCAAGACACATTTTAAAAGAATATATATGTTTGTTTCACAGGTTCAGCTGAGATACATAAATATATTCTTGTTTTAATGAGTTTGGAAAGGAAAATTATCTTCTAATTAAGAAATGGTAAAACAAATAGAGTAATACCCATTTGGGCTCTGTTATCAAAATATTAATAGACCTTTAAACATATATCCTCTCCAAATTAAGCCCCAATTCTTACAGAGTGCTACTTTCCTTGTGTTTTATTATTATTATTATTTTGCAGTATATTAAGTACTACTGAAATTTAATAACTGGTCAAGACATGTCACATTCAAAATGTGAATAAAATTTTTTAGCTCTTTTGAGTTGTTCACTTACTTATTCACCTATTCTATAAATATCAATTGAACGCATACTATTTGCCAGACTCTGTGAAGTACCATGTCTATAGCTGAAAAATTAAAAAAATATATAAAATTAAAAAAAAATAATTTCTAACCTCACAGAGTTAAAACTGGAGGAGTTAGTCAAACATTAAACAGATATACATTTATATCACAAATCATTTATTTAGCATTGACTGGAGATTTGTGAAAAACATGTAGAGAAGAATATACATACATACATATAGCAGTGTACTATATACTATAAAGGAGTCCCTTGGCCTGCAAGGAGACCCAACCAGTCCATTCTGAAGGAGATCAGCCCTGGGATTTCTTTGGAAGGAATGATGCTAAAGCTGAAACTCCAGTACTTTGGCCACCTCATGCTAAGAGTTGACTCATTGGAAAAGACTTTAATGCTAGGAGGGATTGGGGGCAGGAGGAGAAGGGGACGACAGAGGATGAGATGGCTGGATGGCATCACTGACTCGATGGACGTGAATTTGAGTGAACTCCGGGTGTTGGTTTTGGACAGGGAGGCCTGGCGTGCTGCAATTCATGGGGTCACAAAGAGTCAGACACGACTGAGCGACTGAACTGAACTGAACCGATAAAGGAGTATACATATATATACATAGAAAAGCAATTTTATATAAATTTAATGAGAAATGGAAATATTTGAATAAGTGATATTTCATCTGAGACCTGGATATAGAGTGGATATAAATTCCAGAGGCACAGAAGAAGAGGAAGAGTAGAGTAAGCAATACAGAGAAAAGGAGTGTACATATGAAACTTCTGAGGTTTGAAGAACCTTAATACAGAGAATGAAGTGAAAAACAATCCAAGTATGCAGAGCTTCAAGAACAAGAAGAGTGGCTCAAGATGAGGAGCAGGTGCTAGGACTGTAGAGGTCATATGAAAGATCCCAGGTTTTCTGGTGTTTTTCTGGGGGGGGGTATTATTTTTTATGAAAATAATTAATGACACATTTTAATGAGCAGTGTATTACAGTCTGAATTTGTTAAAGCCTGAAACAAGCTCGCCTGTTTTCCTTGGGATTTCATTGCAAAAGAAGCAAAAGGGAGGGCCAAGCGCAAGTAAGAGACAGAAAACAGAGAAAGCCAATGTGATGCATTTGTAAGTAAGCTGGGCCCCACTTCATGAGAAAATATTTATAGGTTCCTGGTCACACAAAACCTTTCTCAAGAGGCTGTGTGGAGTCAGTGAATCTAGTACTCTCTCTGGATTAAGGAGAGATCAATTTATATGGGTTCATGTGGTCCTTTGAATCCTAGTTGTTGACGTTTGGTCTACATATCAGTAACTTCTTCATATCCCTGGCCCCTTCAGGCAATCTCTGGAGAAGACTTTTTTTTTTTTTTTTTGATCCAAGAGCAGAACTCAGAACTAGAAAGGCTGCGGTTTTCAACGAGAGCCACAATGGAGGCAAAGCAGACACTGGCCTTCACCCCAAGGGGAGTCTGAGACAAACAGTAGTAGATGAGTAATGGTGACATCAGGAACACTGAGAAAGCTGTGACTACTTCAGTAGAGAGGCATGGCAGACGAGTCAGGCTAAGGGGTGAATGAGACCAAAAACTGAATCACAGGGTTCATAACCTAGCTTCCTTTTAGGGTCTGACATAATTCAGTATGCATTTGAAAGGTTACTTTTGGGATGCTTGGTGGGGGAAAGGATCAGTAGAGAATGAGAGAATACGGGGTAAAAGCAGCAGTCCAGGTGACAAAGGAAGATAGCTTGGTAGTGAAGACAGCTGGGAAAAGCAGACATAATTCAGACTGTTGGAGAGTAATATGATTTTTTTAATGTTTCTATACGGACAGGATTTTCTGAGCAAAGAGAACTGGAACCACAGTTAGAAGAAAATTTTCAGAAATTGAAGGTGACTGAAAAGCAAAACTGAGATAGTGAGAAACCTCCAGAGATATCTAGACATTTATCTCCGTGGAACTGTATGTTTACATTTCAAAGGGCAATGAAACTCAGAGGAGCCATTTCCATTCCAAAGGATGATAAGACATTAGAAAGCAAAGTTTTTCACTCTCTTTTGAGGAGAGAAGTGGCAGCAGTCTAGCTTATATGCAAATTTTCAGTAATAATTTCAGGTACAGGGCAAAAATCCCTTTTACATGTGTAGAGTGACATCTGTCATCACACTAATCCGAAAGGGGATAATGAGGTTTGGGGGGCCAATGTGGTCATTACTATAAGTAATAATAGCTCTATCCCTGATCTGAAAACCTAGTATTCACATTCAGGACAAGGTAAACACAGGTAAACACAGGTAAACACAGACTTTGTTTAGTGGATAAGCTAAAGACCAGGTGATTATTTAGAGATAGGAGTTCATTCATTCTTTTGAAGAAATTTATAGAGCATAATTATTGCAAGACAGAGTCTAAAGATAGACTTACAAACATAACTGGCAATGTCTATGACCTGATAGAAGTGCAGCTAATCAGGTAATATCAGCATCAAAAATTTATTTTACACACTGATATAACAGTCAGTTAGTAGGTCACATAGATGCGAAGACATGACTGATGGATGTTTTAAGTTCAACATCATGAACCTGTTGCAACTTCTAGCCATTTCTTCTTCTAAAAATTGTGGATTTCTCATCCATCAAAGTAATGAGCCCTCCCTCACCACTTAAAAGCTGTGTGTTACAAACAATGCAAATGCTTTTAGCTGAGAAAACAGGGGCGGGTTGACTCAGCTCCAGAAGAGCTGGCTGTATGTCTTCTTGAAGATACTATGTTGGATCTCAGATACCATATCTTTAAGATTCTATGCCATAGATGTCTTAAATCTATTTCAGTCAAAGCAGAGGTGCTGAATGAACAATTTAGTCAACTTCACTATCTTTATCAAATCAATGCACCATATCAACAGAAAACAAAATATGTAGTCATATAAGATATCATAACTCTCTTTACAAACCTCTTAGAAATCTATCAAATACTTTTTAAAGCATTTTGATGAGAATTTAATTAATTACATCCACCAATCTTTGGGAATTGTAACAGAAGCTTGTTTCAATGACATTGTCAAGATGTCAAGAATGACTTAACATTAGACATACTGATTAGAGACTTAAAACTATTACCAACTAAACTTATCATGTACACAGTTTCTACAACTGGGGTTAAGATGATGTGTTGTATCAACATTTATTGTTCTTTTCTCTGAAGAAGACAGCACTACTACCGCCCCACTCAGTGGGGTTATAATCATAACCCAAGGCTGAAAAAATATTTACAACAGAGCACATTCTTGACAATGAAAACATTTCTTATACTCTAGAGTACCATTCCCTTTTAAGGTCATCAACAGAAGGGACTAGTAACAAACTCTTGACTAAACATCGAGGAAGTTAGGTTTAGATCAATTTTTTTGCTAATCAACACTCTATCACTATATATGTACTATTTTTCTGTCTGTTTTATTACAAACAGAATGATGATTTGCTGTTTAATTAAACAGCAAATATAATTTAAACCAACCCATTTCAAAACACATATAAACCAGTCTCTCCTAACATTTATTTTCTTATAGTTGGATTTTCCTCCACATTTCCCTTTTATGAAAAATATTATCTAGAAAATCATTAAATACAGGATCCTGTTTTCACACTAATGATTCAGAATAATTCAATATATTTAGTTATTTGTTCTCTCAAACATCTCTTCTCTCTTTTCAGTCATATAAGTATCTTTTTTATTTCTTTGATAACTTCACTATCTACTTCATTCAGTAATCTTTCTCCATCTAATCTTTAATGAAAAAACTGTTTCAAGTTTTCCTGTCACTGTTCATTTCCCTGGCAATGTAATCATGATAATATCTTTTTGCATTTTTAGTTCCTACCATGACAATACAATAGGATTTTTCAAATTATAGTACTTTCTTGCTTTCCTTTGTACTAAACACTTTTTTCTATTCTATTTTTTTTAGAATTTTTTAACATTTTCCCTATTTTTCATGACATATGCATTGCTAATTATTTTTTTAATTCCTTCCACTCTTTTTTTTTGCAAATGTTTACAAATGTTTTTTGCTGAAGAAATGGTAAGGTAAAGAAGTTACTGGGAAGCACAATAAATATGAATGGGTAGCCTTGAGATTTATAGGATATTTTATTAGAGGATGAATATATCAATATTCTCTGATACGGAGACAAAGTCAGTGAGATTTTATGGCAGTAAGTTTTCCCTGCAAACTAAAAAAAAAAAAAAATTCAGTTGGTGATCTCTCAATGCAGTTTTAGCTCTGAAATATGAATGAAAGGGTACAGTAAACATCTATTTTTCATTAAGCCCATAATATTAGATGGACCTCCTGGAATTAAAAGTAGTGGTTTTTTCGACTCTATGGAGTAACCACTTATTTTGCACAGTAGGTAGTAAACATACAGAACGCTTATCACAGGACCTGGTCTGACTGAAAGTTGCACTGAACTGAAAAGAATTTACACTTTAGTCTTGGATCACAAAATCACTGTTGCTGTTGACATTTTGAAATCAGCATCCTAAATGTCAACTTTCCTCCCCATATCCTATTTGTCATTATTAGAAAAGCTGGATCTTTATTTTACTCAATGAGATACTTTTCTTAAACATATTTAGAATTTTAATACAATTGAAAATATGTAATAAATGTATTATTCCATGTTTGTTCCTGAGAAGGAAAGATGCCCACCTATAAGTGAGTTTTGCATCTTAAGAAAATCAGAAGCAGGTAGGATTATTCTAAAACTGTAACCCAATAGCTCATCTTGTATTTATTTTACTTTTTAAGTCTATTCTGTAAATTGAGTTTAGTGGCTGGTGGTTTAAGGATTAGTTGCCATTTCTGACTGGGCAAATGAGGTCATGTGAATTTTATTTTCCTTAAGTCAATACATGAGCAGTGACTTAATTCCAGGAAATAAAGATGGCAAAAAAATTTAACTTATAATAAAAGGTGAGCTGTTAGTTAAATTCTAGAAATTATATCTATTTATATTTTTGACGATCTCAATTTACTCCCTAAACTGGTACATCTTATCTTGATTATTTATATTTAGAATGAAAACTGTAGTGCTGAAACAGACATCATCATACTGAAAATGTGCGATGTCATCCTGCTCCAGGCTCTGCTGTATATTGTTCTTTGACCTTAATCATATAGCCTAATCCCTGAATCCTTGATTATATGCTAAAACAGAGGAGCTTGACTGACACAGAGAAGGACCCACATGGATAAATGCAACATTACAATATCCTTGAAAGAAAAATGACACTGTGAATATTATAAGAAATTTTCATTAACAAATTCAATTTGACTTCTAAATTACTCCTGGTTTAGAAAGCAGTGCATTGGCTTGCTTTGCACAATATACAAAAAAGAAGTTTGCCAATAAATATGAAAAATGAGTATAATACCATAGGAAATATTTAAGAACTTACAAGAAAAATCTTGAATATTTATTCAAGTACTTTTATGATGAGGTGACCAATGAACAAAATTTAATGACTAATTAGTGTAGATATTGCTGAAATTTTTCATGGAGAAGTCAAAGATTTTTAACACATTTAAATTACTCATGATTTCATCATAGAAACTATTTATAAATCCTTTGGTGTAATGTATGCTGAAATATCTCAGATCAGACAGTTTTAAAAGAAATGTACTTGAGGTTGATGACATTTGGTTTGGAAGACTAATGATGTTACTAGTCATCATCTCTGCTACTGCTACTGCTTCAGTTGTGTCCGACTCTGTGTGACCCCAGAGATGGCAGCCCACCAGGCTCCCTTGTCCCCAGGATTCTCCAGGCAAGAACACTGGAGTGGGTTGCCAGTTCCTTCTCCAATGCATGAAAGTGAAAAGTGAAAGTGAAAAGTGAAAATGAAGTCGCTCAGTCATGTCCGACTCCTAGTGACCCCATGGACTGCAGCCTACCAGGCTCCTCCGTCCATGGTATTTTCTAGGCAAGAGTACTGGAGTGGGTTGCCATTGCCTTCTCCAGTCATCATCTCTGGTGACTGATAAATAGTTCAAGTACAAAAGCTCACCATATCTTGAATCTAGAGTATAGGTTATCCAATACATTCTTAAAGGGTGAGATCATACATATTTTGAACAGGCCATATGATCTCTGTCACAACCACTTAGTTCTCTCCTTGTAGTGCTAACATAGATAGGAAATGTGTGTGTTTGTTTCACTAAAACTCCATTTAGAAAGAGATCTACACTGTGGGCTACAATTTGCCAAATTCTGGTCAAGAAGATTGGTGGGGCAAAGAAAATGAAAAGAAATTACAGGATGAGACTGAATCAAAATATTATGTCCATTTACTTTCTAAATTATTGAAATTCTTGTCTGTATTCTTAGGCTCTGAAAATTCAAAAAGAGACAGTGGATATTTCATTAAAGACTCCCAATTTTGATTTAAATATTACATACTTCTACTATAATCATTCTTGAAAATATTTCTCTTATTTACGCTTTAAAATGAAATTATTCCCATTTTGGAATTGACATTGAGAAATTCAAAATATAATAAGACATAATTGAAGTGCTAATGGAAAGTTCCTCAATCATTTGATTTTTAAGTATTTTCTTAATAAAAAATGTACAACTGTAACTTTAAATTTCATTCCTTATTCGTAAGCCCCTTTGGAAGAAAAATGAATATTTTCAAAGTATCTATTTAATAAATCTTTTGGCTAAATTTAAGAACATTATTATATTTCTTTCTCCTTTGATGCATATATATATAAAGTTCTGAAGGTTGTTACTAGTAAAGAATATTCTTGATAGTTCAGAGAGTTCTGAAATTTGCTGCAATATAGCTGTGGCCTAAGACATTGTACATCTGCAATTGTATAGCCTTATGGTGTCTCAGCTACAGTCTGTAAGACATGATGATGTAACCATAATGTGAATGATTCTAACTTGGTATCAGCACAAGAAAAAAGCATTTTCCACTGAGTGACAGCAAAGGTCAAATAATAGAATTTAAGGATATAAAATGGGAAATTTAATATGTTCTATTGAATGTTATACTGCATGATGCTTTTTGAGTTTATTACGGCATTTTTCTTCCAACTATTTCTCTCCCTACCACCATACATGTGAGATGACCAGGATAAGGCTAGGATTTTGCCAAAGATAGATATATACATTGGCTTCTTTACAAATCATTTATGGCTGAGAGTATGTGTATTGAGGCGGTGTTATTATACAGGTAAGGAATGTCTCCTGTAACTTCAATATAATTAAAACTCCTTGTTTCAGTATTTTAAGATAAGTATATTTAAAATTTGAAATTTGTCTGTTCATCTAGATTATCCCAATTTATCCTAAAAAGTGTTACTAAATCACTATCCTTGAAGACTCAGATTCTGACATTTTATAGTAACTGTAGTGATCATTTCACTGTGTTGACTTAGTAACAGGAAATAAATTGTTTTCACTAATTTTACACACCACAGAAGTAGTACACTGACTATAAATCTGGAGTAGAATTACTTATGAGAAACATCTAATAGTTTGACTGAATTCTGGCATTTTTGATGAATAACTCACCAAGTCAGTAAAGCAGTGTAATTCCCATTAATAAGTCTGGAAAAAAGAGTTAATGATGATTGGAATTATTAATGCTATTTTCAAGGAAGCATAAGTTACTCTCTAGGAGTTACCTAGACATTGTGAAGACAGTGGCTTCTTACAGAGCTAGATGCTTTGAATCTCTGATTCCCATCCAGTTCTAGTTTACTGACGGAAGCCTAAAGAGCAGTGTGGAAATAGATCTTACAATCAGGGGGTCAAGTTGAAAGTAATGTAAAATGAGATTATACCAAATTTATTGATGTGAGTTCATTAAACAGAGATTCCACATTCAATGTTTTAATTCAAATGTTTAGGGATGTCATAACAGTTTGCTTCTTGGTTAACTAAAACACTCAAAGGTGAGTTTATACTAAATTAAGTTTAAATGCTATAACTTTTGTGGTGTACTATAGAAGAAATTATCTAAAGTATTGCAGAGCTTTTTATTTTTTTTTTAATTGCTTATTCTCTGTGGGTTGGAATCACAGTGGGGACTGATACCTTCAAATGTGTATGTATGTGCTAAGTTACTTCAGTCATAGCCAGCTCTTTGTGATCATAAGGACTGTAGCCCACCAGGCTCCTCTGTCAGTGGGATTTTCCAGGTAAGAATACTGGAGTGGGTTGTCATGCCTTCTTCCAGTGGATCTTCCAGACCCAGAGAACCAACCTGCCTCTCTTATGACTCCTGCATTGGCAGGCAGGTTCTTTACAGTTAGTGCCACCTGGGAAGCCCTGTTCCTTCAAAAGGGATCCATAAACTCAAGAGAAATGACAGGATATTTTGGCATTAAGGGTATAGTGGTAACAATTAATATCTAAATCAAAAGGAGGTAAGTTTACTGTAATGGAGAGTGGAGCCAAATCAGTAATTAAAATAATTCAAATCAAAGCCAGTACTTTTTTAATCGTAATGGCTAATTGATTATGTTGTCTCTACAACACAATTGATGGGTAGTCTTTTGATGTCTGATTTGATCTGCATAAGTAGAAAAGCTCTAGCCATCCCAGAATAGAAATATAACTTCAACCACTAAAACAAGATGTTGTGGCCACCTTCACTAAGTTAAGATTTGAATCAGTTTACAAGATCCGCTGGAAGACGGAATGGATATCCTCTCCAGTATTCTTCCTTGGAGATTTCCATGGCCAGAGGAGCCTGGCAGGCTACAGTCCATGGGGTCACAAAGAGTTGCACACAATTTAGTAACAATCACTCACAGACCTCATCAGTTCACTACCGTTCAGTAAGACAGACCTCAGTTCAGTGCAGCCACTGAGTCGTGTCTGACTCTTTCTGATCCCATGAATCGCAGCATGCCAGGCCTCCCTGTCCATCACCAATTCCCAGAGTTTACCCAAACTCATGTCCTTCAAGTCGGTGATGCCATCGAGCCATCTCATCCTCTGTCGTCCCCTTCTCCTCCTGCCCCCAATCCCTCCCAGCATCAGAGTCTTTTCCAATGAGTCACTCCTCATATGAGGTGGCCAAAGTATTTGATTTTCAGCTTCAACATCAGTCCTTCCAATGAACACACAAGACTGATCTCCTTTAGGATGCACTGATTGGATCTACTTGTAGTCCAAGGGACTTGCAAGAGTCTTCTCCAACACCATAGTTCAAAAGCATCAATTCTTTGGCGCTCAGCCTTCTTCACAGTTCAACTCTCACATCCATACATGACCACTGGAAAAACCATAGCCTTGACTCGATCTTTGTTGGCAAAGGAATATCTCTGCTTTTGAATATGCTATCTAGGTTGGTCTTTGCTTTTGTTAGGTCCATACGATTTCTGTCCTTTATCGAGCCCATCTTTGCATGAAATGTTCCCTTGGTATCTCTAATTTTCTTGAAGAGATCTCTAGTCTTTCCCATTCTGTTCATTTCCTCTATTTCTTTGCATTGATTGCTGAAGAAGGCTTTCTTATCTCTTCTTGCTATTCTTTGGAACTCTGCATTCAGATGCTTATAACTTTCCTTTTCTCTTTTGTTTTTTGCTTCTCTTCTTTTCACAGCTATTTGTAAGGCCTTCCCAGACAGCCATTTTGCTTTTTTGCCTTTCTTTTCCATGGGGATGATCTGATCCCTGTCTCCTGTACAATGTCACGAACCTCAGTCCATAGTTCATCAGGCATTTTATCTATGAGATCTAGGCCCTAAAATCTATTTCTCACTTCCACTGTAATAATCATAAAGGATTTGATTTAGGTCATACCTGAATGGTCTAGTGGTTTTCCCTACTTTCTTCAATTTAAGTCTGAGTTTGGCAACAAGGAGTTCATGATCTGAGCCAGAGTCAGCTCACAGGTCTTGTTTTTGTTGACTATACAGAGCTTCTCCATCTTTGGCTGCAGAGAATATAATCAATCTGATTTCGGTGTTGACCATCTGGTGATGTCCATGTGTAGAGTGTTCTCTTGTGTTTTTGGAAGAGGATATTTGGTATGACCAGTGCATTTTCTTGGTATAACTCTATTAGACTTTGCCCTGCTTCATTCGGCATTCCAAGGCCAAATTTGCCTGTTACTCCAGGTGTTTCTTGACTTCCTACTTTTGCATTCCAGTCCCCTAGAATGAAAAAGACATCTTTTTTGGGTATTAGTTCTAAAAGGTCTTGTAGGTCTTCACAGAATCGTTCAACTTCAGCTTCTTCAGTGTTACTGGTTGGGGCATAAACTTGGATTACCGAGATATTGAATGGTTTGCCTTGGAAATGAACAGAGATCATTCTGTCGTTTTTGACACTGCATCCATGTATTGCATTTCAGGCTCTTTTATTGACCATGACGGCTACTCCATTTCTTCTGAGGGATTCCTGCCCACAGTAGTAGATATAATGGTCATCTGAGTTAAATTCACCCATTCCAGTCCATTTTAGTTCGCTGATTCCTAGAATGTCGACGTTCACTCTTGCCATCTCTTGTTTGACCACTTCCAATTTGCGTTGATTCATGGACCTGACATTCCAGGTTCTTACGCAGTATTGCTCTTTACAGCATCAGACCTTGCTTCTATCACCAGTCACATCCACTACTGGGGTTTGTTTTTCCTGTGGCTCCATCCCTTCATTCTTTCTGGAGTTATTTCTCCACTGACCTCCAGTAGCGTGCTGGGCACCTACTGACATGGGGAGTTCCTATTTCAGTGTCCTATCATTTTGTCTTTTCATACTATTCATGGGGTTCTCAAGGCAAGAATACTGAAGTGGTTTGCCATTCCCTTCTTCAGTGGACCACATTCTGTCAGACCTCTCCACCATGACCTGCCTGTCTTGGGTTAGTTTCATTGAGTTAGACAAGGCTGTGGTCCTAGTGTGATTAGATTGACTAGTTTTCTGTGAGTATGGTTTCAGTGTGTCTGCCCTCAGATGTCCTCTTGCAACACCTACCATCTTACTTGGGTTTCTCTTACCTTGGGCATGGGGTATCTCTTCATGGCTGCTCCAGCAAAGCGCAGTCGCTGCTCCTTACCTTCAACAAAGGGTATCTCCTCACTGCCGCCCTTCCTGACCTGCAACATGGGATAGCTCCTCTAGGCCCTCCTGCACCTGCACAGCCACAGCTCCTTGGATGTGGGGTGGTTCCTCCCAACCGCCGACCCTGACCTCAGATGGGGGGTGGTTCCTCTCAGCCGCCCCTGACCTCGGACGAGGGGTAGATCCTCTCGGCGGTTCCGGCGCTATCACAGCCTGGCCATCTAGGCTGCTGCCCCTGACCTCGGACGTGGGGTAACTTCTCTTGGCCACCGCTCTTCGGGCATGGGGTCCTCTTGTTTCTGACCCTGACCTCGGACGAGGAGCAGCTCCTCTTGGCCACGCTTAGTGTGCCAGTCTCAGCCACCTGCACTTAGTTTGCCGGTCATAGCCACCTGCACTCTGACGGGCACCCTAAGTACGAATATTTGATGCAATGATGGGCTCAATAAAGGACAGAAATGATATGGACCTAACAGAAGCAGAAGATATTAAGAAGAGGTGGCAACAATACACAGAAGAACTGTACAAAAAAGATCTTCATGACCCAGATAATCACGATGGTGTGATCACTCATCTAGAACCAGACATCCTGGAATGTGAAGTTAAGTGGGCCTTAGAAAGAAAGCATCACTACCAACAAAGCTAGTGGAGGTGATGGAATTCCAGTTGAGCTGTTTCAAATCCTGAAAGATGATGCTGTGAAAGTGCTGCACTTAATATGCCAGCACATTTGGAAAACTCAGCAGTGGCCACAGGACTAGAAAAGGTCAGTTTTCATTCCAATCACAAAGAAAGGCAATGCCAAAGAATGCTCAAACTACTGCACAATTGCATTCATCTCACATGCTAGTAAAGTAATGCTCAAAATTCTCTAAATCAGGCTTCAGGAATACATGAACCGTTAACTTCCTGATGTTTAAACTGGTTTTAGAAAAGGCAGAGGAACCAGAGATCAAATTGCCAACATCCGCTGGATCATCAAAAAAGCAAGAGAGTTCCAGAAAAACATGTATTTCTGCTTTATTGACTATGCCAAAGCCTTTGACTGTGTGGATAACAAAAAAATGTGTAAAATTCTGAAAGAGATGGGAATGTCAGACCACCTGACCTGCCTCTTGAGAAATCTGTATGCACGTCAGGAAGCAACAGTTAGAACTGGACATGGAACAACAGACGGGTTCCAAATGGGAAAAGGAGTACGTCAAGGCTGTGTACTGTCACCCTGCTTATTTAACTTCTATGCAGAGTACATCATGAGAAACACTGGGCTGGAAGAAGCACAAGCTGGAATCAAGATTGCCAGGAAAAATATCAATAACCTCAGATAGGGAGTTGACACCACCCTTATGGCAGAAAGTGAAGAGGAACTAAAAAGCCTCTTGATGAAAGTGAAAGTGGAGAGTGAAACAGTCGGCTTAAAGCTCAACATTCATAAAACAAATATCATGGCATCCGGTCCCATCACTTCATGGGTAATAGATAAGGACATGTCAGACTTTATTTTTTGGGGGCTCCAAAATCCCTGCAGATGGTGACTGCAGACACGAAATTAAAAAACGCTTACTCCTTGGAAGAAAAGTTATGACCAACCTAGATAGTATATTCAAAAGCAGAGACATTACTTTGCCAACAAAGGTCTGTCTAGTCAAGGCTATGGTTTTTCCTGTGGTCCTTTATGGATGTGAGAGTTGGACTGTGAAGAAGGCTGAGTGCCAAAGATTTGATGCTTTTGAAGTGTGGTGTTGGAGAAGACTCTTGAGAGTCCCTTGGACTGCAAGGAGATCCAACCAGTCCATTCTGAAGGAGATCAGCCCTGGGATTTCTTTGGAGGGAATGATGCTAAAGCTGAAACTCCAGTACTTTGGCCACTTCATGCGAAGAGTTAACTCATCGGAAAAGACTCTGATGCTGGGAAGGATTTGGGGCAGGAGGAGAAGGGGACGACAGAGGATGAGATGGCTGTATGGCATCACTGACCTGATGGACGTGAGTCTGAGTGAACTCTGGGAGTTGGTGATGGACAGGGATACCTGCTGTGCTGTGATTCATGGGGTCACAAAGAGTCGAACACGACTGAGCGACTGAACTGAACTGATATAAGTTGGTCATAACTTTCCTTCCAAGGAGTAAGCGTCTTTTATTTTCATGATGGCAAACACCTACTGCAGTGATTTTGGAGCCCCCAAAATAAAATGTGACACTGTTTCCACTGTTTCCCCATCTATTTCCCATGAAGTGATGGGACCAGATGCCATGATCTTCTTTTTCTGAATGTTGAGCTTTAAGCCAACTCTTTCACTCTCCCCTTTGACTTTCATCAAGAGGCTTTGTGGTTCCTCTCCACTTTCTGCCATAGGGGTGGTATCATCTGCATATCTGAGACTATTGATATTTCTCCTGGCAATCTTGATTCCAGCTTGTGCTTCTTCCAGCTCAGTGTTTCTCATCATGTACTCTGCATATATGTTAAATAAGCTTGAGGTACTCCTTTTCCTATTTGGAACCAGTCTGTTGTTCCATGTCCAGTGCTAACTGTTATTTCCTGACCTGCATACAGGTTTCTCAAGAGGCAGGTCAAGTGGTCTTGTATGCCCATCTCTTTCAGAATTTTCCACAGATTATTGTGTTCCACACAGTCAAAGGCTTTGGCATAGTCAATAAAGCAGAAATAGATGTTTTCCTGGAATTCTCTTGCTTTTTCGATGATCCAGCAGATGCTGACAATTTGATCTCTGGTTTCTCTGCCTTTTCTAAAACCAGCTTGAACTTCTGGAAGTTCACAGTTCATGCTGAAACCTGGCTTGGAGAATTTTGTGCATTACTTTATTAGTGTGTGAGATGAGTGCAACTGTGCAGTAGTTTGAGCATTCTTTGGTATTGCCTTTCTTTGTGATTGGAATGAAAACTGACCTTTTCTAGTCCTATGGCCAATGCTGAGTTTTCCAAATGTGCTGGCATATTGAGTGCAGCACTTTCACAGCATCATCTTTCAGGATTGGAAATAGCTCAGCTGTCATCTTGTCATCTCCAGTAGCTTTGTTTGTAGTGATGTTTCCTAAGGCCCCTTAACTTCACATTCCAGGATGTCTGGCTTTAGGTGAGTGATCACACCATCGTGATTATCTGGGTCATGAAGATCTTTTTGAACAATTCTTCTGTGTATTCTTGTCACCTCTTCTTAACATCTTCTGCTTCTGTTAGGTCCATACCATTCTGTCCTTTATTGAGCCCAACTTGGCATGAAATATTCCCTTGGTATCTACAATTTCCTTGAAGAGATCTCTAGTCTTTCCCATTCTGTTGTTTTCCTCTATTTCCTTGCATTGATCACTGAGGAAGGCTTTGTTATCTCCTTGGTATTCTTTGGAACTCTGCATTCAAAAGGGAATACTCCTTTGCTTCTTGCTTCTCTTCTTTCACTGCTATTTGTAAGACTTCCTCAAACAGCCATTTTGCTCTTTTGCCTTTCTTTTCCATGGGGATAATCTTGATCCCTGTCTCCTGTACAATGTCACGAACGTCCATCCATAGTTCATCAGGTACTCTGTCTATCAGATTGGGTCCCTTAAATCTATTTCTCACTTTCACTATGTAATCATAACGGATTTGATTTAGGTCATACCTAAATGATCTAGTGGTTTTCCCTACTTTCTTCAATTTAAGTCTGAATTTGGCAATAAGGAGTTCATGATCTGAGCCAGAGTCAGCTCCCGGTCTTGTTTTTGCTGACTGTATAGAACTTCTCCATCTTTGGCTGCAAAGAATATAATCAATCTGATTTCGGTGTTGACCATCTTGTAATGTCAATATGTAGAGTCTTCTCTTGTGTTGTTGGAAGAGGGTGTTTGCTATGACCAGTGCATTCTCTTGGCAAAATTCTATTAGACTTTGCCCTGCTTCATTCCGTATTCTAAGGCCAAATTTGCCTGTTACTCCAGGTGTTTCTTGACTTCCTACTTTTGCATTCCAGTCCCCTATAATGCAAAGGACATTTTTTTTGGTGTTAGTTCTAAAAGGTCTTGTAGGTCTTGTATTAAAAACCAGAGATATAACTTTGCCTACAAAATCCATGTAATGAATGCTATGGTTTTTCCAGTAGTCATATATGGATGTGAGAGTTGGATCGTAAAGAAGGCTGAGCCCTGAAGAATTGATGATTCTGAATTGTGGTGCCAGAGAAGGCTCTTGAGAGGCCCTTGGACTGCAAGGAGATCAAACTTATCATTCCTAAAGGAAATTACCTCTGACTATTCATTGGAAGGGCTGATGCTGAAGCTCCAGCCCTTTGGCCACCTGATTCGAAGAGATGACCCATTGGAAAAGACCCTGATGCTGGGAAAGAGTGAAGGGCAATGGAGAGGCAGGTAGCAGAGGGTGAGATAGGGAGATGACACCACTGACTCAGTGTACATAGATTGAGCAAACTCTAGGAGATAATGAAGAACAGGGAAGCTTGGCATGCTGCAGTCCATGGGGTTGCAAAGATTTGGACATGACTTAGTGACTGAACAACAACAAAATCATTGATTATATTATACTATTAGACCTATTAGGGCTTCCCTGATGACTCCCACGGTAAAGCATCTGCCTGTAATGCGGGAGACCTGGGTTCAATTCCTGGGTTGGGAAGATCCCCTGGAGAAGGAAATGGCAATCCACTCTGCTCTCTTGCCTGGAAAATCCCATGAACAGAGGAGCCCGATAGGCTACAGTCCATGGGGTTGCAATGAGTTGGACACGACTGAGTGACTTCACTTTCACTTTCACTTTCATTAGGCCTATTGAGTAGTAAGTTGGAATTTCTCAACTTGCATCAGGAATACAATTATGGACCAGAGTGTAGGAAATAAAACCCATAAAATTTCAAGAGCGGCTACCTCAGTGAAATTTCTAGAGTTCCAGTGATGTGAGGGACATTTTTCCCCCTTTCTGTTTATTTAAAATTGTCCATTATTTGACATAAATATCTAGCAGCAATAACAATATCTTGAGAAGGACTTAAACTGTGGGTAAACAAACAAGCAAAAAGCAAAGAAAGAAACACATTTAGTACAGCTATGAAAAAAGATACCATCAGGCTCATTATTAATGTAAGTTCCATATATCACATTTTCAGTGGCATACTTAAACTTGGACAGAGTTTAAAATATGGTAAGTGATTAAAGTAAATTTTGGAGAAGGAAAAATTAAAGGTAAAATACAGAGGTTTTTCTAAAATATGTGGATAGCATTGTTAGTGATTATAACTTTGAAATGAATAAAAATGTCTTTAAAATGAATGAGTATTACAGCATTTAAAATGATCACATAATGAGACTCTCACACTGAGAGTAGCCAAATATGGATTTCATTATCAAATGTACATTATTTCTTAAATTCAATATATGTGAGAACACAAAACAATCTCAGAGCATCTGTTCTTAGACAGCTAAAGAAATTAAGGCTAAAGAAAAAGAGTAAAAAAGTGGTACAGAAGGAAAATGGTGCTCTTTCACTTTTCCTTAATCTACATAGCTACTCTCTAAGCTCTTGCAAAAACTGCTATCAATATACTAAATTGCATAAATTGTTTATGCAAAGCAATCTGAGTTAAAGGGAAGATTGACAGAATTATAATAATAGTTTCCTTTTTTAAATAAAATCAATCTATATAAATATGACTCTAAATTTAACAATTGTCAAAAATCACCACTACCAAATTTATGATTCTAAATTTTGCAGAAGCATAAATTATCTTGGAGGAGAATTTTAAAGCAATCCTCTCGAATGTCAAGTAATCTAATTAGTATGATTTTTTATTTCCATTTTCAGTTTCATTTTAAGTCCTCCTTAATTTTAAAAATGATTAAATTCCTTTTTCACCAAAAAATATATTTCAAACTGATTCTTATTTAGTAGCATCACAGTGGATAGTGTACCAAGCTCTTCAAGATGGCTTTATAAATATACAAATTTTTAAACTGTTGTGTTGGCTTCTGTACTTTTTAAATATATGAACTAACAATTAATGATTTTTGCCTCACTCATAATTCACCAAGGATATCAGTATTAATATTAATATTAATATTTGAATGTCTATGACACTTCCAGAGCATGCATATATATATAAAGTGTTAGTTGCTCAGTTGTGCTTGACTCTTTGCAACCCCATGGACTGTAGCCTGCCAGACTCCTCTGTCTATAGAATTCTCCAAGCTAGAATACTAGAGTGGGTAACCATTCCCACATATATGTATATATGTATATGTTGTGGGATACTTTGGGCCATAGTGTTTCTGGTTTTAATATTGCAAGGTCCTGAATTTGTGAGAAGCAAAAGAGACACAGATGTAAAGGACAGACTTTTGGACTTTGTGGGAGAGGGAGAGGGTGGGATGATTTGGAAGAATGGCATTGAAACATGTATACTATCGTGTAAGAAATGAATCGCTAGTCTAGGTTTGATACAGGATACAGGATGCTTGGGGCTGGTGCACTGGGATGACCCAGAGAGATGATATATGGAGGGAGGTGAGAGGGGGGTTCAGGGTTGGGAACTCATGTACACCTGTGGTGGATTCATGTCAATGTATGGCAAAACCAATACAGTATTGTAAAAAAATAAAAAGCTTCCTAAGGATAGTATTTAATTGTAGGAAAATAATTAGTGCAAATGATTTATAACCAGTTGTACGAAGATTAAATATAAGTTCTGTCACTTTATTTGCTCCATGCCTTTGAAACGATTAATTCACTTTACAGCATTATTAAAAGAGAAGCTGATACTACCTTTAAGGATACTGGAAGGTTTTACTTATAAACTGTCTTGCATAGTATCTGAAACTAAGGTGTTCTCAACCACTCTATTTAAGGTAATTCTTTGGATATGAAAATACATATTTTATGCTTCTGGTTTCAACTTTTAGCTTCAAGCAGATAATCAGTTCACTTTTATTCAAGCACACACATGACAATTTGAGTTTAAATCCGTGTTTTGTCTAATAAGGTAAAGAATAGTTAATAGACCCCCTTATTTCTTGCAGCCTTCTTCTCAGATGACTTTTCCTGATACTGAACTTCAATAAACTTCAGTACTCTTCTTCTCTAAGGAAGATCCTTTATTATTTCTCCCTGTTCCATACAAAGAATTAAAACACAATAACCTCACCCACAGAACCAAACAATTGTCACGTGTGCAAGAAGTAGTGTCAATGCATGTCATGCACAGCTTCATGTTCCAGTAGATGTTTGATCAACACCTTCTTGATACAGGTTCAGAAAATTATCTTGAGGTAAACATGTATCTGCTGAAATGGAGCTTTTTCATATTTATGATAATATATTACTTTATAGGCTTGTTTTGTTTTTTCTTACATTTAGATTATTGATGATTCTGCTAGAATTCATATACATTTTAAAAAAATTTGTAACAAAAAAGTTTTTACTTAAAAACTTTTTAATAATTTCATCCAAATATGTAGGGAGAAATTCTTACTGTCTAGTAACCTCACTTTAGGGCTTCCCTGATACCTCAGTTGGTAAAGAAGCCACCTGAGACCCTGATTCAATTCCTGGCTTGGGAAGATCTGCTGGAAAAGGATAGGCTACCTTCTCCAGTATACTGGCCTGGAGAATTCCGTGGATTGTATAGTCCATTGGGTCACAAAGAGTCAGACATGACTGAGTGACTTTCACAACCTCACTTTTGGATAGTTTTCAAAAAATTGAAATGAGGATTTTTGAAGAGTATTTCCACTTTCGTGTTACTTACAGCATTATTCATAGTAGACAAGAGGTAGAAATAATTTAAATGTCCATTGACAGGTAAATAGATAAAACAAATGTATTTTACACAACCAATGGAATATTATTTTGCCATAAAAAGAAGGAAATCCTACCATATGCTACAATGTGAAGGAAACTTGAGGACATTATGTTAACTGAAATGAAACAGTCACAGAAGAAGAAAATGCATGATCCCATGTACATGAGGTGCATCTATAGTAGTTAAACTCACTGAAGGAGAATGTAAAGGGTAGGTTGCCAAGGCTTGGGGGAAGAAGGAAATGGAATGTTTCTGTTCAATGGATATACAGCTTCAGTTATGGAAGATTAAAAAAAAATGTTTAGAGATAGGCTGTATAACAGTGTTCTTACAGTTAACAATACTATGTATGTGTATGTGTCTTAGTTGCTCAGTAGTGTCTGATTCTTTGTGACCCCATGCTCCCCTTTCCCAGGCAAGCATACTACAGTGGGTTGCCATTCTCTTCTCCAGGGTATCTTCCCAACCCAAGGATTGAGCCCAGGTTTCCTTCATTGCAGGTGGATTCTTTACCATCTGGGCCACCAGGGAACTATTTATACTGTACACTTAAATATTTAAGAGGGGAGATCTCATGTTACATTTTTTTTTTACCACAGTAAAAATCATCTAATGGTATTATATGACTGAGTAGCTGGCATTACAGTGAAAACCACCATTCTATTCTCTGTATCTATGAATTTGGCCTTTTCTAAAGATTTCACATATCAATAATGAAATACAGTATTTATCTTTTTCTGTCTGGCTTCTCTCACTTAGCATCATGTCCTCAAGGTCTATCTATGCTGTTGCAAATGGCAAGACTTCATCTATTTATTGTTGAATAATATTACACTGTATATATCCCACATTTCCTCTTCAATTTTTCTAAGGACATTTAGGTTGTTTCCATATCTTAGCTATGTATACTGCAATAAACATGAGACTACAGGGAGTACACTATCTTTCAGGTACTGATTTTATTTTCTTTGGATATATATATATATATATATGTATATATGAGTTGGATTACTGGGGCATATGGTAGTTGTAGCTTTAATTTTTTGAGAAGTTGCTACACTATTTTTCATAATGACTGTTCCATAAACAGTGTATTTAAAAGGCTTTGTTTTGTTAAAAACCCTACTGGTATTTTTCCTTTTAAAATATTATACTAAAGAAATGATAAAATCTTACTATATCTTGTGTAGAATAACTGCTTGCAATGCAGGAGACCTGGGTTTGATCCCTGGGTTGGGAAGATCCCCTGGAGAAGGGGAAGGCTACCCACTCCAGCATTCTGGCCTGGAGAATTCCATGGACCTTATGGTCCATGGGGTTGCAAAGAGTTGGACATGACTGAATGACTTTCGCTTAAGAAACTGAATGAACACTTTTGTACAACGTTGTAGAAAAAGTTCAAGTTTTCAATATAGAACTGGCAAAAGAACTGCCTATATATTAATAGTTTCTTTCAAATATGAAAGTTATTTGTCCTATGAATTGTATTAATTTACTCTTTTTCAGCTACCAGAATCAGAAGTACATTCAAGCTACCCAAAGTGACATGAATTTATGGTATGTTAACACAAAAAGACTGCCTCAGTAGCTACATATAAATGATTCCCTGTGAGGGAGCAACCCATCACTCACCAAAATGCATTGGCAGCTCTCAAGTAGTCTTTTTAATGTTCACTGAAAGCTGAACTTCCATTTTTCTCTCTTTTCCAATGATGGCCACTCATGGCCATCTTCTCTTTGTTCCAACCTGTCTCTATATAGGCTTGGCTCTTTACTTTTTATCTTTCTGATGTAACATCTGCCATATTTGTTTCTGTGCTCTCTCTGCTTCCACTAACCCTAAACTGCTTTCTTTCAAAATTTCTCCATGAATGAAGATCTGCTTGAATCACTATTTAACATGATACATGCTTACTGAACACAGTCTTTACACAAAGCACTCTGTAGACTGTCGCACTTCCTCATATCATGTTTATAAATATCTCTGGATAGCAGAAAATTTCACTTTAATGGGTTGCGCCTTGAACAGAAGAGTGAGAGAGTACAGAGCACAGTGTGTTAGCAGAGGGAAACCATGCAGCTTCTTCCAGTAGAAGACAGGCTTTCTAAGGCTAGCACTGAGCCTCCCAAGTGTGCCTCACCATTCCAGTCACATAAAACTGAAGAGAAAGTTGCTGTGGGTTGGATGTCATCAAGTCATGAGTGAAAGTCAGGAGAGAAGGATAAATCATCTGTATTCATATCACTCTGATTTTTTTGAGCATCTAAGAAAGAAATGCTCATGTTTTCAATCCAAATAACCTACAGAAATTTGACAATTTTGCTTCCCCACTATGACTTATAAAATGATAGACTGGTCTCAAGCTTTAATGGAGTATTCATTTCTATAAATATATATTTTATAAATAAAGTATCTGATAAATACAAGAGTATATGTACATATATATGTAGCATGTATCTATATTATGAATCTTAATAATAAAATGTGTACCCACACATCTATCATTCTACTTAAGAACTAAAGCAACATCTAGCATGGATAATTCATTCTTTAATCAAATTCCTGCTTTGTGGACATCCTAGCAACAACTATAGTGTGACCTGAGATGTGGACATTGTTTTTCATAAATATTTGTTATGTTATTATGGATGATCTTTTAACAATTAGCCAAAGAGAATTTTACTCTTTGGTTTTCTTTCATCGTAGTTTATATTTATAACCGCATATATTTTAAGTTAAATATAAAATGGTTAAAATATTTGAGGTAGCGGTTGAATTTGGAGAAAGATCATCAAGAAAGAGTATCATTATCTTCTTCATTCAGGTTTAGATTGTTTATTCTTTAGCTAATATTTAATATCTATTTCTAATCATCAATTAGTCTGTCTTCACTAATAACTCAGATTTTGGAACCCTTCTGTTACTTAGAAATCCATTGCTATTCTAACAAATAAACGTGTTAAAATATAAACATATAAGGCCTATGAAGATGGTGGGAGATGTGTAGAAATCAGAAGAAACAAGATGGAAAAATAAGGAAAACAAATTATAAGGTTAGGAAATTAAACATAATATTGTAGTCAATGTTATGAAAAGTGAGAAAAATAATAAATCATATCAATAGGATTGGTAAGGCTGAAGTCCTGCCTATAATACAACCTGTTTCACAAGTTGTATATACAATCTATGCCTCAATGCCCTCACCTTTAAAATGGACACCATAGTATATGTCATGAAGATTGTCTTCAGTACTGACTTAAATGAGCATCTGACATATAGAACATTCTCAATACATACTGGTTATTACTGTTCACATTTTGTGGGATTTGGGGGACTCTATTTGTATTTTTTTCTCGGTCTATTTTCCTGAGCATGAAAAGATAATTTTCTACACAATTTTATTAAAACTTTCTTTCCTAATCTGCAAAAATGCTATGGAAATTAATGAGATCATTTCTGAGTGGAGAACACTATTCTGACCTTTATGGGATGAAAAGGGCTCTAGAGCTATTAATTAGAGTTATATTATATACTCTCATATAGTAATGTTACAGATAAGTTAGGTTGCATAATATGACTAATGTCTCAAAAGTATTTATTAATAATAATATTGTATGAGATCTGACCTGAATAATCATAATTAATTGAAGCAAAATACATCCCCTTTTTTGATAATTGCTATCACTGATATAATAAATCTCTCCACTGAAACAATCAGACTCTGCTTGTGCTCAAGGTGACATCTAAGTGAAGTTCTTAGTGTGTGTCAGGAGATGGTACTCACAAGCATACTTCTTTCAGAGTGACATTTTCTGTGCACCCCTAATTTCTTCTGTCAACTCCATTAAAGGATGAGATCTAACAATTTTTGACATTAACCTGTGAGAAGAGGGATAAGGCAAAAATAATATACTGCTGTTTCAGGAAATTTGAAGTTTGTATAGCAGATTAGTCAGGGTTTTCCAGAGAAATAGAACTAACTGGGGATGTGGGAGAAAAACAGAATTCTCTCTTCATCTTTTTGTTTCATTCAGTTCCTCAATAGTTTAGATAATGCCTATCCACACTTGTAGAAGGAAATGGCCTTCTCCACATGCATAAGGAAATGACAACCCACCCCAGTATTCTTGCCTGGAAAATCCCATGGACCAAGGATCCTGACAGGCTTCAGTCCATGGGATCACAAAGGGTCACACATGACTGAGTGACTTCACCCACATTGGGGAGGGAAATAGTGTTTACTTAGTTTATTAATTCAAGCACTATTCTCTAGAAACATCTTCATAGACACACCCAGAAATAGTATTCAACCATAAATGTAGGCATCCCATGATCCAGTCAAGTTGACACATAAAATTAACCATCACACTAAAAAAAGCATACCTTCCAAAATTGTTTGAGAAACAGGAAAGTAAATATTTATTCATAGGTGTGACCTTTAAAGCATGATGAAACTAATTTAAGGTATGAGATGTTCAAGAAGTATATTTTATACACAGATATATAGATATAGATATTAATGTCTATGTTTATATGCAGGCACATGTGTTCAGTCCCTCAGTTGTGTCTGAGTCATTATGACCTCATGGACTGTAGTCTGCTAGTCTCTTCTCTCCATGGGACTATCCAGGAAAGAATACTAGAGAGGATGACTATTTCCTCCTCCAGGGGATCTTTCTGACCCAGGGATTGATCAAACCCATGTCTTCTGTGACTCCTGCACTGGCAGGTGAATTCTTTACCACCAAGCCACCTGGGAAGTCCCTATATTTATATAAGTATTTGCATATATTTTTCACTTTTATTATTTCAGATATTCACATCTGTTTTCAACACTGGTAGAAAGAAGTGAAATTTCTCTGAGAAAAGCAAAGATATACAGTTTTTCTTTGTAACAGACAGAAAAATAATGGCTATGGGATCCAAGAAATTTTCTAGGAAGTTAAAAACCTCTGCCCTCTCTCACTTTCTCTTTGCCAATGTGTTTTTTCATTGAGCCTACATCCACAGATAATAGATTACTCATCTTCTCTTCAAAATGTGGCTCTATTAGAGAGCAAATGAAAGTGTATAGATCAGTACAGTTTTCTACATACTGATTGGAAAACAACAGCAGTAATATAATAAAAGTAATAAAGCAACAACAATAGCAAAGCTGAATCAAAGAACAAGATGTATGCATAGTCAATCAAGAGCATCATTTTCATGTGTGGACCACTATCTGTGAAGGAACAATTTGATGACCCGTACCAGATACATAAAGCACCTGGAATTCCTTGCTAAACCCTCCAATTCCTTGCTAAACCCTCATCTGCAAAATAGACATAGACCTTATTTTTTCTAAAATTTTGTATGATATTGCATCCTAAATTGAAGGAAATAATTTTTCACACACTTCAGGATACATGCTATCTTCTTATATCATAGATCTTATTTGTGGAATATAGCCTAAGAAAATTGCAACAAACTGTAATTACAGAACAAATGTTACATCCATGAAGTCCATATTACAGATGATGAACATGAAGCTCAAAGATATTCAGCTATATAGTGGAAGATGTAAGAATAGACTGGTTTCCTGCCCCATACATTGTTCTCTTCCACCTTTCTACCCCTTACTTCTGAAAATTCCCATGGCTAAAAAGTTATGATTGTCATAAGCAAATATGAAAATAGAACTATAAATTTATTGTTTCAGTTATTTGTCTTCATAGAATTTGGGATTTAGCAGCTTAAGCAGTAACACTTTATCTCTATTTGAATGACTATTGTCGTTACAAATATGTCTGCTTGAAATTAAGACTTGTACTATTTAGGTTTGGAACATTAGAGAAAAGATTCCTTAGATCTTAAGCATAAATTATTTCCCTGGTATATAAATATTCCCACATTATTTGACTTGAGATTTTTTTGTTTTCTTTCACATTAGGGGAATCTCATTCTATCAGTGAGGGTTTATCCAGAGCATGCAATCTCTTAGTAAAGTATCAGTTCTTATGTGTTAAATTTACCATCTCCACACTTCTGCATAGCTAATGACTGCATACACACACATACACACACACACTATATATATATATATAGTAACCTGGCAATATCACTGGAGTAGGAAATGGCAACCCACTCCAGTATTCTTGTCTGGAGAATCCCATGGATAGAGGATCCTTAAAGAGTTGGACATGACTGAGCACAGCACAGCAACAATATCATATTTAAAACTGCTTTGCTTAGTTACTCAGTCATGTCCAACTCTTTGTGACAGTGAGGATCTTAGTCCTCTAGGCCCTTCTGTCATGGGATTTTTCAGGAGAGAATACTGGCTTGAGTTGCCATTTCCTCTTCCAGGGGATCTCCCAACCCAGGGATCAAACCCTATGTCTCCTGCATTGGCAGACAGTTTCTTTACCACTGAGCCATCTGGGAATCCTCTAAAATTTCTAGATTAAATTTTTTTTTTAATTAAAAACCTGCTAAGCTCTTTTACAGGTAAATCATAACTAAGATCAAATATTTTCCTCACACGATAATTGTTTTACTTGAAGAAAAGGTTTTTGAAATTTTATGAAGTTGAGAATAAATTCGTAACTACTGCATTGCTATATCTCTACAATTTAAAAAGGAATTAATAAATATTAAAATGTTATTCAAGTCAGTATGTTTCTTGTTGTTGTTGTGTTTCTTCTGTTATCAGTTCAGTTCAGTTCAGCCTCACAGTTCAGTTCAGTTCAGCCTCACAGTTCAGTTCAGTTGCTCAGATGAGTCCGACTCTTTGTGATCCCATGAATCAAAGTACGCCAGGCCTCCCTGTCCATCACCAACTACCGAAGTTCACACAGACTCACGTCCATCAAGTCAGTGATGCCATCCAGCCATCTTATCCTCTGTCATTCCCTTCTCCTCCTGCCCCCAATCCCGCCCAGCCTCAGAGTCTTTTCCAATGAGTCAGCTCTTCACATGAAGTGGCCAAAGTACTGGAGCTTCAGCTTTAGCATCATTCCCTCCAAAGAAATCCCAGGACTGATCTCCTTCACAATGGACTGGTTGAATCTCCATGCAGTCCAAGCGACTCTCAGGAGGCTTCTCCAACAGCACAGCTCAAAAGCATCAATTCTTCAGCGCTCAGCCTTCTTCACAGTCCAACTATCACATCCATACACGACCAATGGAAAAACCATAGCCTTGACTAGACAGACATTTGTTGGCAAAGTAATGTCTCTGCTTTTCAATATGCTATCTAGGTTGGTCATAACTTTCCTTCCAAGAAGTAAGCGTCTTTTAATTTCATGGCTGCAATCACTATCTGCAGTGATTTTGGAGCCCCCAAAAATAAAGTCTGACACTGTTTCCACTGTTTCCCCATCTATTTCCCATGAAGTGATGGGGCCAGATGCCATGATCTTCGTTTTCTGAATGTTGAGCTTTAAGCCAACTTTTTCACTCTCCACTTTCACTTTCATCAGGAGGATTTTTAGTTCCTCTTCACTTTCTGCCATAAGGGTGGTATCATCTGTATATCTGAGGTTATTGATATTTCTCCCAGCAATCTTGATTGCAGCTTGTGCTTCTTCCAGCCCAGCATTTCTCATGATGTACTCTGCATAGAAGTTAAATAAGCAGGGTGACAATACACAGCCTTGACGTACTCCTTTTCCCATTTGGAACCAGTCTGTTGTTCCATGTCCAGTTCTAACTGTTGCTTCCTGACGTGCATACAGATTTCTCAAGAGGCAGGTCAGGTGATCTGACATTCCCATCTCTTTCAGAATTTTTGTTTATTGTGATCCCCACAGTCAAAGCATTTGGCAAAATCAAAAAAGCAGAAATAGATGTTTTTCTGGAACTCTCTTGCTTTTTTCATGCTCTAGCGGATGTTGGCAATTTGATCTCTCATTCCTCTGCCTTTTCTAAAACCAACTTGAACATCAGGAAGTTCACAGTTCACGTACTGCTGAAGCCTGGCTTGGAGAATTTTGAGCATTACTTTACTAGCATGTGAAATGAGTGCAATTGAGTGGTAGTTTGAGCATCCTTTGGCATTCATTGCCTTTCTTTGGGATTGGAATGAAAACTGACTTTTTCCAGTCTTGTTGCCACTGCTGAGTTTTCCAAATGTGCTGGCATACTGAGTGCAGCACTTTCACAGCATCATCTTTCAGGATTTGAAATAGCTCAACTGGAATGCCATCATTTCCACTAGCTTTGTTCGCAGTGATGCTTTCTAAGGCCCACTTGACTTCACATTCCAGGATGTCTGGCTCTAGGTGAGTGATCACACCATCATGATTACATTGGTCATGAAGATCTGTTTTGTATAGTTCTTCTGTGTATTCTTGCCACCTCTTCTTAATATCTTCTGCTTCTGTTAGGTCCATACCATTTCTGTCCTTTATTGAGCCCATCTTTGCATGAAATATTCCCTTGATCTCTAATTTTCTTGAAGAGATCACTAGTCTTTCCCATTCTGGTGTTTTCCTCTATTTCTTTTCATTGATCACTGAGGAAGGCTTTATCATCTCTTCTTGCTATTCTTTGGATCTCTGCATTCAGATGCTTATATCTTTCCTTTTCTCCTTTGCTTTTCACTTCTCTTCTTTCACAGCTATTTGTAAGGCCTCCTCATACAGCCATTTTGCTTTTTTGCATTTCTTTTCCATAGGGATGGTCTTGATCTCTGTTTCCTGTACAATGTCATGAACATCTGTCCATAGTTCATCAGGCACTTTATCTATCAAAACTAGTCCCTTAAATCTATTTCTCACTTCTACTGTATAATTATAAGGTATTTGATTTAGGACAAACCTGAATGGTCTAGTGGTTTTCCCTGCTTTCTTCAATTTCAATTTGAATTTGGCAATAAGGAGTTCATGATCTGAGCCACAGTCAGCTCCTGGTTTTATTTTTGTTGACTGTATAGAGCTTCTCCATCTTGGGCGGCAGAGAATATAATCAATCTGATTTTGGTATTGACCATCTGGTGATGTCAGCCTCTCAGACATGTCCAAATCTTGCAACCACATGGACTGCAGCACACCAGGCCTCCCTATCCATCACCAACTCCCAGAGTTTACTCAACCTTATGTCCATTAAGTCAGTGATGCCATCCAACCATCTCATCCTCTGTTGGCCCCTTCCCCGCCTGCCTTCAATCTTTCCCAGTATCAGATTCTTTTTAAATGAGTCAGTTCTTCACATCAGGTAGCCAAAATATTGGTGTTTCAGCTTCAACATCAATCCTTCCAGTGAATATTCAGGACTGATTTCTTTTAGGATGGACTGGTTTGAGCTCTTTGCAGTCCAAAGGACTCTCAAGAATCTTCTCCAACACCATAATTCAAAAGTATCAATTCTTCTGCACTCAGCTTTCTTTATAGTCTAACTCTTACATCTATACGTGACTCCTGGAAAAACCACAGCCTTGACTGGACAGACCTTTTTTGGCAAAGTAATGTCTCCACTTTTCAATATGCTGTCTAGGTTGGTCATAACTTTCATTCCAAGGAGCAAGCCTCTTTTAATTTCATGGCTGCAGTCACCATCTAGAGTCATTTTGAGACCAAGAAAATAGTCCGTCTGTTTCTACTGTTTCCCCATCTATTCCCCATGAAGTGATGGGAACAGATGCCATGATCTTAGTTTTCTGAGTATTGAGCTCTAAGCCAACATTTTTACTCTCCTCTTTCACTTTCATCAAGAAGCTTTTTAGTTCTTCTTCGCTTTCTGCCATAAGGGTGGTGTCATCTGCATATCTGAGGTTACTGGTATTTCTCCTGGTAATCTTGATTCCAGCCTGTGCTTCCTCCAGCCCAGCATTTCTCATGATGTACTCTGCATATAAGTTAAATAAGCAGGGTGACAATATACAGCATTGATGCACTCCTTTTGTTCCATGTCCAGTTCTAACTGTTGCTTCCTGACCTGCATACAGATTTCTCAAGAGGCAAGTCAGGTGGTCTGGATTTCCCACCTCTTTAAAATTTTTCTGCAGTTTCTTATGGTTAACACAGTCAAAGGCTTTGGCATAGTGAATAAAGCAGAAGTAAACATTATTCTGGAACTCTTGTTTTTTTGATGATCCAACGGATGTTGGCAATTTGATCTGTAGTTCCTCTGCCTTTTCTAAATCCATCTTGAGCATCCGGAAGTTCATGGTTCATATATTGCTGAAGCCTGGCTTGGAGAATTTTGAGATTACTTTGCTAGCATGTGAGATGAGTGCAATTGTGCAGTAGTTTTAGCATTCTTTGGCATTGCTTTTCTTTGGGATTGGGATGAAAGTTAATCTTTTCCAATCCTGTGGCCACTGCTGAGTTTTCCAAATTTGCTGGCCTATTTGAGTGCAGCACTTTCACAGCATTATCTTTTAGGATTTGAAATAGCTCAACTGGAATTCCATCACCTCCACTAACTTTGTTCGTAGTGATGCTTTCTAAGGCCTACTTGACTACACATTCCAGGATGTCTGGCGCTAGATGAGTGATCACACAATTGTGATCATCTGGGTCATGAAGATCTTTTTGTACAGTTCTTTTGTGTATTCTTGCCATCTCTTTTTCATATCTTCTGCTTTTGGTAGGTCCATACCATTTCTGTCCTTTATTGTGCCCATCTTTGCATGAAATGTTGCCTTGGTATCCCTAATTTTCTTGAAGACCTCTCTAGTCTTTCTCATTATATTGTTTTCTTCTATATATATATATATATATATATATATATTTTTTTTTTTTTTTTTTTACATTGAACACTGAGGAAGGCTTTCTTATCTCTCCTTGCTATTCTTTGGAACTCTGCATTCAAATGGGTATATCTTTCCTTTTCTCTTTTGCCCTTCACTGCTTCCCTGGTCTCTCATAGGGTAAAGCGTCTGCCTGCAATGCAGGAGACCTGGGTTCGATCCCTGATGTCAGGAAGATCCCTTGGAGAAGGAAACGGCAACCCACTCCAGTACTCTTCCCTGGAAAATTCCATGGACAGAGAAGCCTGGTAGACTACAGTCCGTGGGATCGCGAAGAGTCGGACAGGACTGAGAGACTTCACTTTCACTTTCTCTTCTATTCACAGCTTTTGTAAGGCCTTCTCAGTTAACCATTTTTCCTTTTTGTATTTTTTTTTTCCCTTGAAGATGGTCTTGATCCCTGAATCCTGTACAATGTCACAAATCTCTATCCATAGTTCTTCAGGCCATATCTATCAGATTTAATCCCTAGAATCTGTTTCTCACTTCCACTGTATAATCGTAATGGATTTGATTTAGGTCATACCTTCATGGTCTAGTGGTTTTCTCTACTTTCTTCAATTTAAGTGTGAATTTGGCAACAAGGACTTCATGGTCTGAGCCACAGTCAGTTCCCAATCTTGCTTTTGCTGACTGTATAGAGCTTCTCTATCTTTGACTGCAAAGAATATAATCAGTCTGATTTTGATATTGACCATCTGGTTCTGTTATCAAATGGCATAAAATTCAAAGCAATGCCAGCATATAAAATAAAAGCAAGTGTTTCAGTAATCTAAGAAGCTGACATGTAGAGTTGAACTTGTTTGTATATCTTCTAAATTTTAGTGAGTGAAGTCACTCAGTCGTGTCCAACTCTCTGTGAACCCACAGACTGTAGCATACCAGGCTCCTCAGTCCATGGAATTTTCCAGGCAAGAGTACTGGCTTGGGTTTCCATTTCCTTCTCCAGGGGATCTTCCCAACCCAGGGATGGAATCCAGGTCTCCCGCATTGCAGGCAGACATTTTACCATCTGAGCCACCAGGGAAGACATTTTAGTAAAGAAGTGGCTAAAAATATGACATTTAGTTTAATGAGGCATTTTTACATTTAAAACATTTTATTGATTGAGAATAAGAGAGGCACTATCAATCATTTCTTAACAACAGTTCAGTAAAGGTATCTCCTTAAATTACAAGGTGTATACTTTTGCTCTCTTTAGTGGTAAGCACTCTTCCTGATTTCTCCCAGATGCACAGTTCCTAAAATTAAGGCACTACATATTGAACTTCGATATTCCTATTCCATAAGGAAGTGTTTGCTTTCAGTCTTTGCTTAATCTTTATTTTGGTCATGAAAGATTTTGAAACCAGAAAAGTTTGATCAAGTATAGTGAAATGCCCTATTTACAGCCAAGGATTTTACATTTCAAATCAGCAAGGGCAATTCCAGATTCCTCTGAGAAGTGTAGAAATGCTTCTACCTCAGTGTTCTAAGAAATGTTTTTCCAGTTCAGATATTTTTACTTCAAATTGAAGACATTATGCTTCCTGAAAATAACTCCAGAGAAACTGATATGTTTTCTGTGTTGTAAATGTATCTATAATTGAACTTAGAATATCGGCAAGAACAGAAGTACCATTAATTTAAAAAATGAAAAAAAGTAATTTTAATGTTTATGGACAACAGTATATGCCAGAAATTTTCCATAGAATTTAGCTTTTAAAAAAAAGTAATAAATACTCGTTTTTTGGGGCAAATCCCTACATTAAGTAGTGCATATTTAAGATTTTTAATCTGATTGAGTATTTTAGTTCCCTAAAAAAATGAACAAAATACACAAATAAGACAAAGTGAAAGATGCAATGCTAGGGATAAACATTAAGAAATTGTGAAATTTTTTTTGAAGTAATGTCACTATACACCTGGTTTTATTGAGAAAATCCTGATTTATGCTTTTTGTTCTATCATGCTTAATAACTGTACTATTAATATTGGCTCTCTCAAGCTACCCATGTTTGTACTATAAATACTATGTCATAACCCGTCTTGAAAAATTAAGTGATTATGTAGAGAAGGGAAAGGTAGGGGAGGATTCCAGAAAATGTTCAACGAAAATAAAGTTTTCATATGGCATGAAAATCCATGGCAACTTTGAGATACTGAAAACCATCTATCATGCTGAGGCACTGATTGCAAGCAGCAGCCTTACAAGAAAAGAAGTGGAAGGCAGATGTATTAGATCCTCAAACCTCTCTGTGCTGCTAAGGAACATCTATTTTATCCCAACACCGATGGGAAGGGAAATAAGTACTAAAATAAGGGAACTGTATATCTGGATTTGAACTGTAGAAAGAGACAGAAGCCAAAAAGTAAAGGCTAGGAATTTGATATTATGTTCATTGTCAATGATTCAGGAAGCATATTATAAGAGCTTGAACTGAGGCAGTGACATTTAGGAGGAAGATGTATGTATGCTGAGTCATACAGTCTTATCTGACTCTTTGCGATCCCATGGGCTTTAGCCCACCAGTCTCCTCTGTCCATAAAATTTTCCAGGCAATAATACTGGAGTGGGTTGCCATTTCCTACTCCAGAGGATCTTCCCAATTCAGAGACTGAAACTGTATTTCTTATTTCTCTTGCACTGGCCGGTAGATTCTTTACCATTGTGCCACCTTGGAAGTGCTTAGGAGGTACAGATGTATTCAAATGACATCAAAGGGTTTGATTTACAGGTCAGTGGGTTTCCTCAACTCCATATTTTAAAATTGCATTAATTACTATAGTACAAAATTCATTATCCTTTAAGATATCATAAATAAAATATAATGAAATATTTTAGTGGATCTTATGTCAAATACAATTGTAAATATATATTCACCCCAAATCAGAATACTTAACTATATTAAGCAAATACTAACAGACCCTAAGGGAGGAAAAGGAAAACAACATATCAACTGTAGGATAATTCAATAGCCTACATTTTAACAAAGAGTAGATCATCAGGAAATAATCAAAGAGGAAACCATGAACCAGGACTGTACTTTAGAGCAAATAGATCCAATAGACATATGCAGAGCACACTACTGAACAATAAGAGAATACATTCTTCTCAAGCTCTCATGGAATATTCTCCAGACGAGCTGTTATGTTAGGCCATAAACAAACATTACCAAATTCAAGTAGACTGAAATCATGCCAAGTATCTTTTCTCATCATAATGGCAGAAGAGTAGAAATCAATAATAGGAGGAATACTGGGAAATAAGTGAAAATTGATTAACATCCACCTAAACAACCAATGGGTCAAAGAAAAATTCAAAAGGGATATAAAAATATCTTCAAACAAATAAAAATGGAAATACAACACACCAAATAGATGGGATTCAATAAAAGCAATTCTAAGAGGAAAGTTTATAGTGATAATTGGCTATATTAAGAAAAGAGAAAGATTTCAAATAAACAATCTAACTTTACACCTCAAGAAACTAGAAAAAGAAGACAAAACTAATCCCAGGGCTATCAGAAGGAAACAACAAAGATCAATCAACAGAATGTCAAGACAATTCATAGACTAGGCAAAAATATTTTCAAATTATGCATCAGATAATTGTATAACATGCAAAATATAAAAGAACTTATATAAACAAAAGGCAAACAATGCAATTAAAAATGAGCATAGGACCTGAA
Source organism: Capra hircus (assembly GCF_001704415.2). Taxonomy (NCBI): domain Eukaryota; kingdom Metazoa; phylum Chordata; class Mammalia; order Artiodactyla; family Bovidae; genus Capra; species Capra hircus. The sequence goes on from NC_030818.1 coordinate 33,615,725, forward strand.
TAAATATTTTTCCAAAAAAGACATAAAATAACAAATAAGTACATTAAAAGATGCTCAGTATCACTAATCATCAGGAAAATGCAAATAAAAACCAAATGAGGTAGCATGTCATATCTGTTAAGTTGGCTATTATCAAAAATATAACAGAAAATAAATACTATTGATGATGTAGAGAAAACGGAACTCTTGTGCCCTGTTGATTACAGGTACATTTTTACAGCCACAGTGGGAGACAGTATGGAGTTTCCTCAAAAATTAAAAATAAAACTGCTGTATGATCCAGTAATTCCTCTCATTTATATATATCCAATGGAAATGAAATCACTATCTTGAGGGTTGTCTGCACTCAACTCACCAGAGCATTGCATTAACCAAGACATAGAAACATTTTAAGTGTCCAACACAGTATAAATGAATAAAGAAAATGTGATCATATATAATGATAATGTCTAATATAATAATAATTTAATATATGCATATTTGATAATAATAATACTTGATAATGCATATTATATATTATATATGTATATACAACCTAGAATAGTATTCAGACATAAAAACAATGGAAATCTTTTCATTTGCAATAACATGAATGGACCTTGAAGGCATTATGAAATGTCAGACAAAGGAAGTCAAATACCCTATGATCTCTCCTACATGTGGAATCTATAAAGTAAAACTCATAGATACAGAGTAGAATAGTGCTAGGGACTAGAGGGTGGAGGAAATAGGGTGATGTTGGTCAGAGTACAAACTTCCAGTTATCAAATGATTATGTTTTGGGAACCTAATAAACAGCCTAGTCACTACAGTTAACAATACTGAATTGCATACTTGAATACAGTAAGAGAACATATTTTAAAGATTCTTAGCACACAAAAAGAACAATTATGTGAGGTCATGAAGGTTTCAACTAATCTTTCTGTAGTAACCATTTTGCAACATATACATGTATCAAATTATGTTGCATACTTGAAATTAATATGTCAATTATATCTCAGGAAAGGTGGAAAAATAAGAATCTATACTTTCTTAAGTAAAACAACAAGCATGGATTGGGAAAAACTTGCAACTAAATAAACAAACTTAATACCCAGGCACAATTTTTAAATTACTGAAAATAAATAGGAAAAAGACAAATAACTTAGGAAAATTATGCCAATATTGCAAGACATTCCCCTGGAGAGAAAATAACATAGCTAATAAACATAAAAATGTTTCTCCTAAGTAGTAACTAAGGAAATGAAAATTAAAACACAAATTAGTTCTAGTCATTGAGAAAGAGATCGTGTAAATGTATAATAAAATCATAGGAGTATGAGAAGATATTTGCTATACTTGCATCCAACAAAACACCCTTAAAACTATAAATGTAGAGAGAGAAATTGAATAAATAGTAAAAATGGTACTGAAAGGGTCACTGGGCACATGTAAAAGTAGTCAACTTCACTAGTTATCAGGGAAAACCAAATCAAAACTGTTAGCTGTCATTATGCCTAATGTTAGATGTCATTATGCCTAGTAAAAAAGATAGATCATATAAAATGTTGGCAAATATATAAAGAAGCTGGTTGAATGGTAAAACTGTAAAACCGATTTGGAAAAGTGTTTGACAGTGCCTACTCTGACTAAATATATTCATACCTTATGATACAGCAATTTATTTCTAGATATATTTTTAGCAGCTATATATACATATATTCAGCCAAAAATATGTACCAGAATAGTCATTGCAGCACTGTTCAAAACAGCCTTAAACTGGGAATAACTACCAATCAACAGTTAAAATAGATAGAATAGTTATACTTTTATTTTTACAAAATAGAATAAATAGAATATTGAGATATAGAAACAAGGTGGCATACTATATAGTAACGAAAATGAATAACCTACAATTTCACATAGCAAATTATTTCTAAAACATAAGTTTGAAAAATGGAGGTAATACTATTATATAAATCCATTTCTATACAAAAATAAGCAATAATAATTTACACTTTTAGAAATTAAGATAGTGCTTACACTTACTGGGAATGACTAATGTACTGGGAACATGATACACAATTTAAAAAAAAAATCCTCCTAATCAGTAACTAACTTACAGCCACACACTCTTCTGTATTTATATTAGAATAAGAATTTTGTCAAAAGAATAGCTGTATTGATTTAGGTAGAATGTGAAGATATCAGTATCCTGATACATCTCAATGTTTATATAGAAGGGCAAAGTCACAATGAAGGTTGATCTAGCAGCCTTATGAAAATTAAAATGTACACATTCTACAGGTAATTAGTTCTCAGTTTTCAAGAATAGTTGAAGACATGCAGAACTTTACAAGAATTTCCATTTCAGAATTTTTTAATTAAAAATATTAAAATACATTAACATTATATCTCTTTATACCTAGTCATAGGTCTTGACTAAATATGCTGCATTCCTTTCAATTCAAGTAATTTTGTTGTTCATTCGCTAAGCTGTGTCCGAATCTTTGGATCTGATGGACTGTAGCATGCCATGCTCTTTGTACACTATCTCCTGGATTTTGCTCAGACTCAGGTCCATTGAGTTGGTGATGCTATCTAACCATCTCATCCTCTGCTCCTCCATTCTCTTTTGCCTTCAATCTTCCCAGGCATCAAGGTTATTTCCAGTGAGTTCGCTCCGTGTGTCAGGTGGCCAAAGTATTGGAGCTTTGGCTTCAGCATCAGTTCTTCCAATGACTATTCAGGATTAATTTCTTTTAGGGTTGACTGGTTGGATCTCCTTGCAGTCCAAGAGACTCTCAAGAGTCTTCTCTAGCACCACAATTTAAAAGCATTATTTTTTTCTGTGCTCAGCCTTATTTCTGGTCTAACTCTCCCATCTGTACATGACTACTGGAAGAACCATAGCTTTGACTATATGGACCTTTGTCGGCAATGTGATGTCTCTGCTTTTTAATATGTTGGCTAGATTTGTCATTGCTTTCCTTCAAAATAATATAGCAATTCAGGTAATGAATTAGATATATGGGCATGGAAAATACTCTATGATAACATAATGGGAAAAAACACATATTTTTCCCAAAGACATACAGATGGCCAAGAGGTCCATAAAAAGATGTTCAACATTTCTAATTATTAGATAAATGTAAATCAAAACTACAAAGAGGTATCACCTCCTACCAGTCAAAATGGTTATCACAAAAAAAAAAAAATCCACAAACAAGGCATGCTGGAGACGATTTTGAGAGAAGGAAAACACTATTGATAAGTACGTAAAGTGGCACAGTCACCATGAAAAACAATATGGAGGTTTCTTAAAAACTAAAAGTAGAGCTACCATGATCCTATAATCCTACTACTGGGCAGATATCTTGAGAACAACATGGCCCAAAAGGAAAACATATTCCAAAAGGATACATGCATTCCATTTTTCATTGAAGTACTGTTTATAACAGTCAACACAAGGAAGCAACCTAAATATCTATTGACAGAAGAACTGGTAAAGAAAATGTGGAACAATAAAATACTACCCATTAAAAAAAATGAAATACAGTAAGCTCCTTACTTATAAATCTTCAAGTTGCAAAATTTCAAAGATGTGAATGTATGTTCACAGTCAAATCATGTAAGTTAGTTCACGTGTCTGGCATACATCGTCACATGTGCACCCTCTACAAATGGCTGTGCTTTTGTGTACTTTACAGTATAGTATCTATATGTCAAGCCCAGGATGTCTAGAAGCAAGCATAAAAACAGCAGTGATGTAGCTGATACTGCTAAGAAGTATCAGTTGCCTTACTGTAATACTGTACTTTTCAAAGCACTGTATTGTAAGATCAAAAATGTTTTTTTGTGTGTTTATTGTTTGTGTGTAAAGCATTATAATTATTATAGTACAGTACCATATAGTTGATTGTGTCAGGTGTCGAGGCTGACTTTGTGTTGGACTTAGGAACAAACTGTACTTACGAATGTACTCTGGAGTGGAACTCTTTTGTATCTAGGGTATTTAGTGTAATGTCATTTTCAGCAACATGGATGGACCTAGAAATTGTCATACTGAGTGAAGTCAGACAGAGAAAGAGAAATACTGTATAATATTGCATATGTGTGCATGTGCTAAGTTGCTTCATTTGTGTCTGACTCTGTGCAATCCTATGGTCTGTAGCCCACCAAGCTCCTCATGGGATTCTCCATGGAAGAATACTGGGGTGGGCTGCCATGCCCTCCTCCAGGGGATCTTCCTGACCCAGGGATACAACTCGTGTCTCTTACCTCTCCTGTATTGGCTGGGGGGTTCCTTACCACTAGTGCCAGCTTGGAAGCCCAATATTGCTTATATGCAAAATTAAAAAAAAGACACAAATAAATTTATTTATAAAACAAAAACAGACTCACAAGCTTAGAGAATAAATTTATAGTTACCAGTGGGGAAAGTTGAGGGGGATAAAGGTAGTTAGGGAGTTTGGGATTAACATGTACACACGTCTGTATTAAAAACAAATAACCAACAAGGACCTACTATATAGAACAAGGAACTCTGCTCAATAATAATCTAAATGGAACAAAAATTTGAAAAAGAATAGGTACATGTATAACTGAATAACTTTTTTGTACACCTGAAACTAACACAAGATTGTTAATCAACTGTATGCTTATATAAAATAAAGTTTTTTTAAAAAGCAATGATTGACATTATACTAATACTTTCCTCAAGATGGGGATAGTTTCTTTCCATTGACATACACCTGCTTATATTCTCATACCCCTAGTGTCAAAATTAACAGGAGAATTACCCTAAAAAGTGAAACTCTTCACTTTCGCTTTCAGGTAAAAAATTTTTTCCAAGGTCAGTCTCTCTGACCACTCCTACTTTTTAGACCTCTCTTTCCTTCTGTAGGAAAATATTAATAGTCAGTAACAATAATTCCTAGGCAATGGTCCAACTCCAGTGCCCCCTGATCACACGTGTAAGAATTAGTTAGTTAACCCACAATCTTTAACCCAATTTTACGTATACTGAAAATTCTGTCTTTTGTGTGTAGTTGCGAGGTAAATGAAATTTAAAAATCATTATACAGTCCATTTTCTCCAGTGTCATGCCTCAAGGGTAACAGAAAGCCAAATAATTTATCTGATCATCGAAACAGATTTTGTATTTAGTTTATTGTACAGTAGTACAACCCTAAACAGGAAGGTCAAAATCAAGGTGTGGATTTTAGAACAATTTTATCTGAAGTGTCCTTTAACATTTTTAACACTAACAGGAGACTTTCCCCCAAAGATTAATGGAACTCCACTGAAATATTCTGGAATAGGTTCTTCGTGTGTCATTTAGTGACAATCTGTGGTGTAACTAATGTTACACCAGGTACCTTTCAAAAGTAAACAAGTTTAAGGGTATGGGTAAGTGGGTAAAATTAGCTTAAGAAATTCATGGTCAACAAGTCCCTTATTGCTGGCATTATTAAAATATTTAGTATCCTTCATTAAAACATATGTGTAAAACATAAAATGGACATTTTAGGAATTCTCCTTAGAAATACATTTTTGCAATGAATATCATTTGGGAATATTAGTATTCCACAAAACACATTTTGGAAAATACTCAGCTTTAAATGTTCCTCCCCTTTTATTTCCCCCTCTTACCCCTCCCTCCCTCCTTCTCCAGTTCTGTCTTTCCTTTTTTTCATCCTTTCCTTCTTTCTTCCTTCTCTCCCTGCCTTCCTTCTCTTTCTTTCTTCTCTTTTGTATAAACTTCTTTTCCCAATTCTAGTTTATTTAAGCAGGAAGAGATAAGCTTGAGAACAGAGTGACAGGAGTTTGGGTGTTCTTTGCTGCCTCCCAGGAAGCAGTCAGTGCTCCCTCATGAACTTGAAGCTTATCAGCTCAGAAAAGGTGATTACAAAATTGAGTTTTGGTTTATTAGTGATTTAACTTGCAAATTGCCTTTTTGCCTCCCTGGGATTCAGCTAAGGCTATTAGAAGTAAAGTTGGAAAATGTGCTCTTGTTATTCTCCTTAAGTTTTGACATTTCATTACATGAATCTTTATGTATTTATTTATTTTCCCATGAAGAAAACTGAGAAAGAAAATATCATTGATTCTTATTTCTCTTACATTCCTTGTTCAGATTCTTAAGAGAACCATTTCAGAGATATTTAGTGGATGCATTTTGAGGATAAACATTGAAAATGAAAGTCGCTCAGTTGTGTCTGACTCTTTGCCACCTCATGGACTATGCAGTCCATGGAATTCTCCAGGCCAGAATCCTGGAGTGGGTAGCCTTTCCCTTCTCCAGGGAATCTTCCCAATCCAGGGACTGAACCCAGGTCTTCCACATTGAAGGCAGATTCTTTAACCAGCTGAGCCACCAGAGAAGCCCTAGAGATTAATGAGGATAAAACTATATTTGGTATCAGAAAAGCAGGCCTCCACATACCTGACAATAGCAGAGCAAAATTTGCTATATAAGAAGTATAAAGAGATATAAAAACCTAAAAGAATAAGAATTCAATTACAATTTAAGGCATCAAGTTGGGAGTGGCATTTGAATTGGGCCTTGAAGCTGATGGAGCCAATGAGAATAACTGGGGAGCAGGTAATACAAACTCTCTGAGCTGAGAGACTAGGACAGTATGAGGAGCAGTGATGGGGTACAGTCAGAGCAATAGGAGTTAAGAGTCATGGCTCTGACTTCTGAGCTCTGTGACAAAGCTCCTGCCATGTGATTATAACAATAAATGTAACAGTAGTATCTAAATTACCAGAGAGTTGTAAAGATTATAAGGGAAAATGGATTTTAAAATGTCCAGCATAATCCAGGGTGCACAAGAAGCACTTATACCTGACTAAAAGTGTTATTCTTTCTGCAATTAAGAAAACAGTGAGAACGTAGCAGTGACTGCACGGCTCTGGAGTGGCGAGCAGCCAAGAGGAGATACTCCATGTCCAAGGTAAGGAGCAGTGGCTGCGCTTTGCTGGAACAGCTGAGAAGAGATACCCCACGTCCAAGGTAACAAAAACCCCACCAAGATGGTAGGCGCTGAGAGAGGGCATCAGAAGGCAAATAACCTGAAACCACAATCAAAGAAAACTAGCCAATATGATCACATGGACCACAGCCTTGTCTAATTCAATGAAACTAAGCCATGCCATGTAGGGCCACCCAACATGGATGGATCATGGTAGAGAGGTCTGACAAAATGTGGTCCTCTGGAGAAGGGAATGGCAAACCACTTCAGTATTCTTGCCTTGAGAACACCCTGATCAATATGAAAAGGCAAAAAGATAGGACACTGAAAGATGAACTCCCCAGGTCAGTAGGTGCCCAATATGCTACTGCAGATCAGTAGAAAAATAACTTCAGACAGAATGAAAGGATGGAGCCAAAGCAAAATCAACACCCAGTTGTGGATGTGACTGGTGATAGAAGCAAGGTCCGATACTGTAAAGAGCAATATTGCATAGGAATTTGGAATGTTAGGTCCATGAATAAAGGCGAGTTGGAAGTGGGCAGACAGGAGATGGCAAGGGTGAACGTCGACATTATAGGAATCAGCAAACTAAAATGGACTAGAATGGGTGAATTTAACTCAGATGACCATTATATCTACTACTGCGGGCAGAAATCGCTTAGAAGAAATAGAGTAGGCATCATAGCCAACAAAAGAGTCCAAAATGCAGTACTTGGATGCAATCTCAAAACAACAGAATGATCACTGTTTGTTTCGAAGGCAAACCATTCAATATCATTGTAATCCAAGTCTATGCCCCGACCAGTAATGCCGAAGAAACTGAAGTTGAATGGTTCTATGAAGACCTAAAGACCTTTTAGAACTAACATCCAAAAGAGATGCCCTTTTCAATATAGGGGACTGGAATGCAAAAGTAGGAAGTCAAGAAACACCTGGAGTGACAGGCAAATTTGGCCTTGGAATGCGGAATGAAGCAGGGCAAAGACTAATAGAGTTTTGCCAAGAAAATGCATTGGTCATAGCAAACACCCTCTTCCAACAACACAAGAGAAGACTCTACACACAGACATCACCAGATGGCCAACACCAAAATAAGACTGAGTATATTCTTTGCAGCCAAAGATGGAGAAGCTCTATACAGTCAGCAAAAGCAAGACAGGGAGCTCACTGTGAGTCAGATCATGAACTCCTTATTGATAAATTCAGACTTAAATTAAATAAAATGGGGGAAACCACTAGACCATTCAGGTATGACCTAAATCAAATCCCTTATGATTATACAGTGGAAGTGAGAAATAGATTTATAAGACTATATGTGATAGACAGAGTGCATGATGATCTGTGGATGGAGGTTCGTGACATTGTACAGGAGACAGGGATCAAGACCATCCCCAAGAGGAAAGCAAAATGGCTGTCTGAGGAGGCCTTAAAAATAGCTGTGAAAAGAGAAGCAAAAAGTAAAGGAGAAAAGGCAAGATATATCTATTTGAATGCAGAGATCCAAAGAATTGTAAGAAGAGATAAGAAAGCCTTCCTTGGTGATCAAAGAAATAGATGAAAACAATGGAATGGGAAAGACTAGAAATCTGTTAAAAAAATTAGAGATACCAAGGGAACATTTCATGAAAGATGGGCTCAATAAAGGACAGAAATGGTAGGGATCTAACAAAAGCAGAAGATATGAAAAAAGAGGTGGCAAGAATACACAGAAGAACTGTACAAAAAAGATCATCATGATACAGATAATCACAATGGTGTGATCACTCACCTAGAGCCAGACATCCTGGAATGTGTTAGGAAGCTTCACTATGAACAAAGCTAGTGGAGGTGATGGAATTCCAGTTGAGCTATTTCAAATCCTAAAAGGTGATGCTATGAAAGTGCTGCACTCATAATGCCAGCAACTTTGGAAAACTCAGCAGTGGCCACAAGACTGGAAACAGTCAGTTTTCATTTCAATCCCAAAGAAAGGCAATGAATGCCAAAGGATGCTCACACTACCACACAATTGCACTCATCTCACATACTAGTAAAGTAATGCTCAAAATTCTCCAGGCCAGGCTTCAGCAATATTTAAACCATGAACTTCCATTTGTTCAAGCTGAATTTAGAAAAGGCAGAGGAACCTGAGATCAAATTGCCAACATCTGTTGGATTATCAAAAAAGCAAGATAGTTCCAGAAAAAATTTTTACTTCTGCTTTATTGACTATGCCAAAGCCTTTGACTGTGTCAATCACAAGAAACTGTGGAAAACTTTTAAAGAGATGGGAATACCAAACTACCTGACCTGACTCTTGGGAAATCTGCATGCAGATCAGGAAGCAACAGTTAGAACTGGACATGAAACAACAGCCTGTTTCCAAATCGGCAAAGGAGTTGTCAAGGCTGTATATTGTCACCCTGCTTATTTAACTTATATGCAGAGTACATCATGCAAAATGCTGGGCTGGAATCAAGATTTCTGGAGAAATATTCATAACCTCAGACATGCAGATGATGCTACTCTTTTGGCAGAAAGTAAAGAAAAACTAAAGAGTCTCTTTATGAAAGTGAAAGAGGAGAGTGAAGAAGTTGGTTTAGAGCTCAACATTCAGAAAATTAAGATTGTGACATCTGGTCCCATCACTACATGGCAAATAGATGGAAGAACAGTGGAAACATCAGCAGACTTTTTTTGGAGGGCTCCAAAATCACTGCAGATGGTGACTGCAGTCATGAAATTAAAAGATGCTTCTCCTTGGAAGGAAAGTTATGACCAACCTAGACAGCATATTAAAAAGCAGAGACATTACTTTGCCAAAAAATGTCTGTCTAGTCAAGGCTATGGTTATTCCAGTAGTCATTTACGGATGTGAGAGTTGGACTGTAAAGAAAGCTGAGCCCCAAAGAATTGATGGTTTTGAACTGTGGTATTAGAGAAGACTCTTGAGAGTCCTTTGGACTGCAAGGAGATCAAACCAGTTCATCTTAAAAGAGATCAGTCCTGAGTGTTCATTGGAAGGAATGATGTTGAAGCTGAAACTGCAATACTTTGGCCACCTGATGTGAAGAACTGACTCATTTGAAAAGACCCTGATGCTGGCAAAGATTGAGCGCGGGATGAGAAGGGGATGAGAGAGGATGAGATGGCTGGGTGGCATCACTGACTCAAAGGACTTGAGTTTTGGTAAACTCTGGGAGTTGGTGTGGATAGGGAGGCCTGGCGTGCTGCAGTATCTGGGGTCGCAAAGGGTTAGACACGACTAAGTGACTGAACTGAACTTTGTGTATATGAGCCAGAGTTGTTGGGAAATCAGTTTGTCTAATCTACTGGCTATATATCTTTGGGTTATTAACTTAAGTTTTCTGGTCCTTCTTTATCATCAGCAAAATATAGTTTACTATATCGACAAATAAGATCTGAAGGAAATTTCACAGAGAGGTAAATCTGCTTATAAAGATACATAGTATAGAATATGACCAAGATATTTAACAAGTAAATGAATGTATGAATGACTCTGAAGCCTAAAGGTACATGAAAAGAATGGTTTATGAAGATAATGCCTAGCTGTTCCCACTTAGTAAATACACATGGAAATAAATGAAGAATTGGAGATGATGAATAGAGAAGAATTATTATCCTTTGTTTTATAAAACTGGTATGTTGCAGTCCATGAGGTCGCAAAGAGTTGGACAGGATTGAGCAACTGAACTGATTTTATAAATCTGTGGAATAGTGATTTTTAAGCAAGATTTGAAAGAAAAGTCAATACATTTCCTTTAATAAGGTAATCAATGCATCTGTATATTCTCTGTGAAATGAAAGTAAGACACTTCACTCAAGGTGTATAAGATCTGTTGTGATATATGCCACCTTCCCCATGTTGAAATTCACTGCCGCACAGGAAAATGTGGATTATGTTGACAACAACATTTGATCTCAGTGTTAGGAAAATGTTAGTCACTCAGTCATGTCCTACTCTTTGAGATTCCATGGATTGTACCCCACCAGGCACCTCTGTCCATGAGATTCTCCAGGGAAGAATACTGGATAGGGAAGCCTTTTCTTTCTCCAGGGAATCTTTCCGACCTAGAGATTGAGCCTGGGTGTCCCACATTGCAGGCATATTCTTTATCATCTGAGCACCTATGAAAAATATATTCTTCTTCTTTTATAATGAGAATTAAGCACATTGTGGATAGAAATACACTATGCGGTTCTTTTGATAAAATTTAACAATGGTTAAATTTTCTCTTTGGTCATAAAGGGCATGTGAACACTGTTCATTACCTACAGGAATTTTCTTTTTTCCCTGGCTATCATCGTCACACTATTCACAATTACTTAAACATTCTATACAATTTACCATTTACAAACAAGCACATCTTTCATATTCTGTCATTCAAATTATTTAAGTATTTACACTATTTACACTGTGGCTAAAAGGTGAACTAGACTACCACCTAAAGTGAACTGGTTAAACAGATACTTACTCATTGCTATTTTTTTTTTTAACAGTAGAAGAATTCTCCACAAAAGGTAAAATTAAGAAATATGTTTTGTGGTGTGTAAATTCACCTAAACTCAATGGGAAATATGTACTTGTTTCTTTACCAACAAATATATGGCCTTAAGAATAGCATTAGCATCAAATTACAATAACAAGAGGAAAGGAATATAAAGAGACTTTCATGTACAGATGGTGCCTTGCTATTTATCACTGAGCCGCAAATAATTATCCTGGAAATATTGAGATTAATAGACCAATTTGGTAAAAGAGCTAAATGTGAGAAGCATTGGGATAAATCTGAGCTATTTTCCATATAAAAAGTTCTATCTAGGGCAATTGCATTTTCCACAGCATTATAGCCATCTACCAATGCCAGAATTTTTTTTAATGCAATATTAGAATTCATTTATGGGAATGAGATTATTCTGGAATTGTGGGATTATATGCAGATAAATGCAGTAAATGGCACTGCTGCTGCTGCTGCTGCTACTAAGTCACTTTGGTCGTGTCTGACTCTGTACAACCCCGTGGACTGCAGCCTACCTGGCTCCTCCGTCCATGGGATTTTCCAGGCAAGAGTACTGGAGTGGGGTGCCATTGCCTTATACCTCAGAGCCTGAAACAACCCACATGTTTTGGTAGTAGTTTTCATTTAATGAATATTCATGAATAGTGAATATTTGAGAGGGTTTGGATTTTTACTCTTCTGATAACTGGAGGGTTTGATGCAGCTTACTTAAGTCATCACACAGTAAACAAAGCCAGGCAAAGAAGTTTTGTGTCAAGAGCATAGGTGACGAAAATACAAGGTAAAGTTAGACAACAGAGAAACAGGAGACCGAGTTCAGGGAACATAGATTCAAGTCCCAGGTCCTTCACTAGTTGGGTGATTCTGCACAAGTCAATCACTGCCGCTGACTCTTTTCTGTGAGATGGGATTTAAGATCCTGTAAACAAATGGGACCATATATGAGCTTAATAAACAATAAAGCATGAAAAACGTGATATAAATGTCAGGTTTGGTTGTGCTCTAAAAATTAGTCAACTACATTCATTCAAAAATAATTGTTAAACATGTTTTTCCCAAACACCTTAGGCTGGATGGTAAATTTCAATAGGAAGAACTTCCATGTTAGAATTCAGAATACTCATAATCTTGCTGGAAAAAAAAAAAGGATTCTCAAGTTTTATTTATTTGACTACTTGTTAATAAGTTTCATTCTTCTTTAAACACACAAAGAAGATAAAGCAGAGCAAAGAGTTCTTAATTTGAATGCTATAGTTTTGCTTTTCACATAAAGTACAATGTAGCAATATTACAATTGGAACAAATTAGTGAAAGTAGAGATGAAATAAAATTGAAATCATTAAACTAATTTTCACCTTATGTAACTTCAGTTCAATTTATTCGCTCAATTGTGTCCGACTCTGTGACCCCATGAATCACACCACACCAGGCCTCCCTGTCCATCACCAACTCCCGGAGTTCACTCAAAATCATGTCCATCGAGTTGGTGATGCCATCCAGCCATCTCATCCTCTGTCGTCCCTTTCTCCTCCTGCCCCCAATCCCTCCCTGCATCAGGGTCTTTTCCAATGAGTTAACTATTCACATAAGGTCACCAAAGTATTGGAGTTTCAGCCTCAGCATCAGTCCTTCCAATGAACACCCCGTACTGGTATCCTTTAGGATATACTAGTTGGATCTCCTTGCAGTCCAAGGGACTCTTAAGAGTTTTCTTCAGCACCACAGTTCAAAAGCATCAATTCTTCAGTGTTCCACTTTCTTCACAGTCCAACTCTCATATCCATTCATGACCACTGGAAAAACCATAGCCTTTACTAGATGGACCTTTGTTGGCAAAGTAATGTCTCTGCTTCCTTCCAAGGAGTAAGCGTCTTTTAATTTCATGGTTGCAATCACCATCTGCAGTAATTTTGGAGCCCCCAAAATAAAGTCTGACACTGTTTCCACTGTTTCCCCATCTATTTCCCATGAAGTGATGGGACCAGATGCCATGATCTTAGTTTTTTGAATGTTGAGCTTTAAGCCAACTTTTTCACTCTCCTCTTTCACTTTCATCAAGAGGCTTTTTAGTTCCTCTTCACTTTCTGCCATAAGGGTGATGTCATCTGCATATCTGAGGTTATTGATATTTCTCCCGGCAATCTTTATTCCAGCTTTTGCTTCTTCCATTCCAGTTTTTTTCATGATGTACTCTGCATATAAGTTAAATAAGCAGGATGACAATATAAAGCCTTGACATATTCCTTTTCCTATTTGGAAACAGTCTATGGTTCCATGTCCAGTTCTAGCTGTTGCTTCCTAACCTGCATATAGGTTTCTCAAGAGGCAGGTCAGGTGGTCTGGGATTCCCATTTCTTTCAGAATTTTCCACAGTTTATTGTGATCGACACAATCAAAGGCTTTGGCATAGTCAATGAAGCAGTAATAGATGTTTTTCTGGAACTCTTTTGCTTTTTCCATGATCCAGCGGATGTTGGCAATTTGATCTCTGGTTCCTCTGCCTTTTCTAAAACCAGTTTGAACATCTGGAAGTTCACGGTTTACGTATTGCTGAAACCTGTCTTGGAGAATCTTGAGCATTACTTTACTAGTGTGTAAGATGACTACAATTGTGTAACTTAGGCTACCCATTTTAATGACAACCAGTTTTAACTTTTTGATTATCCATAGCTCCACAAACATTCACAAATATAAGTAACAGCATACAAAAACCCTTAGAATTGTATTTTCTTCTTCAGCTTTATGTAAGTTAAGGAGGATAATAAGAAGCATATTTCTTCATGGCTATATATTCATCTGAGTAGATAAATTCCTCTTGCTCTGGTAGTATCTGTCCTTGAAAAAAAAAATTGAACTAAACTGGAATTCTCAAGAAAAAAAGAAAAGAAAGGAAGATTTACTTCGTCAGTCTGTAGCCAAGGAAAAAACTATAAGACAAGTATTGTGTTTTTTTTCTTCATTTCAATCTGATAATTCTATAAAGTGCAATAAATACACTATCAGTAAAATTACATTTTTAAAAGAAGTACAAAAAAAAAACCAAGTGTTGTTGTTTTGTTGTTGTTATGATTAGATTCAAAGATACACTATTAATCTGTCAAATTGCAATGCAAATTTCTGAAATATTTAATCTTCAGTTTCTGTACCTATATCCTCACTGACAGTAACAAACAGGTTGGGGCCAGTTATCGCCTTATCAGTTGAGTAGCTAACTGTTTCTTCTAGAAAGGGCTAGACAGCAAATGTTCTGGCTTTGGGTGCCCCATGGTCTCCGTTATGACCGTTTAACACTGTTGCCATATATAGCATGGAAACAGCAATTGGAAAAGCATTAACAAATTGTCATAGCTGTTTACTGCAATACAAGTTTATTTATAAAAACAAATACTGTCTATATTTGGCCCACAAGCTGTAGGCTGCTGATAACTTGTTGTAAGTTATGATATTTGAGATGTGTGTCGATGTAATACATGAGGGAAAATCCTAAAACATTGGTGTAACAGATTTTGGAAATTCCTAGGGTAGTTGAGAACTTCTCTGAGAATAAATGGAATGAGGCGATGAAAAGAAATGGATAACTGAAGGAACCTAGGCCTCATTTAGGACAAAACAAATTGAAAGCTGAAGAGAAAATCAGATTTTCACAGAGAGAAAGGAGAGAATATTCTCCATGACTGGATGTAGGTGGGATAAGTCTGTACCACACGGTGGATAAGAACTAGGGCTCCGAAGCCAGTCAGTTCTGTGTGCCAATCTTGGTTTCAGTGTTTGTTAACCTATTTAAAAAAATGAGCAATTGCCTTGGGAAAGTTTCTCCTTCTACTTTTTCTCATAGTAAGATGGAAAAATATACTACTAAAAGGGCTGTTGATATAATTCACTGAAATATTTGCATGCCCTTTATCATTCTCCTTGACATAGTACATGTTCAAAAAATGTTTACAGTAATTCTTTCATATAAGAGATGAAGTTATATTTTTCCCAGAAAATTATTGTTCTGTAATTACGGTGATGTTTTAAGATCTCAAGCTATTTGTAAACAAGTAAACTTTGTAGAGAAGTAGCATCCTCTTGATAATCATGAGACTTGATTATGTCTCAAGATAGTTCCCATTATCTTCTGACTTTGACCAATTTTTCTTCAGTCTCTTCATTTTTAAAATAAGATTATGAGTTCAGTTCAGTCACTCAGTCATATCCGACTCTTTTCAACTCCATAGACTGCAGCATGCCAGGCTTCCCTGTCCATTACTAATTACCAGAGCCTGCTCAAACTCATTTCCATTGAGTCAGTGATGCCATCCAAACATCTCATCCTCTGTCATCCACTTCTCCTTCTGCCTTCAATCTTTCCCAGCATCAGAATCTTTTCCAAAGAGTCAGTTCTTTGCATTAAGTGGGCAAAGGACTGGAGCTTCAGCTTCAGCATCAGTCCTTCCAATGAATATTCAAGACTGAGTTCCTTTGATTAACTGGTTTGTTCTCTTTGCAGTACAAAGGACTGTCAAGAGTCTTCTCCAACACCACAGTTCAAAAGCATTAATTCCTCAGTGCTCAGCTTTCTTTATAGTCCAACTCTCACATCCATATATGACTACTGGAAAAACCATAGCCTTGACTAGAAGGACCTTTGTTGGCAAAGTAATGTTCTGTTTTTTAATATGCTGTCTATGTTGGTCATAGTTTTTCTGCCAAGGAGCAAGTGTCTTTTAATTACATGACTGCAATCACCATCTGCAGTGATCTTAGAGGCCAAGAAAATAGTTTGTCACAGTTTCCATTGTTTCCCCATCATTTTGCATGAAATGATGGAAGCAAATGCCATAATCTTAGTATTTTTGAATGTTGAGTTTTAAGCCAACTTTTTCACTCTCCTCCTTCACTTTCCTCAAGAGGATCTTCAGTTCCTCTTCACTTTCTGCCATAAGGGTGATGTCCTATGCATATCTGAGGTTATTGATATTTTCCCAGCAATCTTGATTCCAGCTGTGCTTCATCCAGCCTGGCATTTTGCATATTGTACTTTGCATAGAAGTTAAATAAGCAGGGTGACACTATACAACCTTGACATACTCTTTTCCCAATTTGGAACCAGTCTGTTGTTCCATGTCCAGTTCTAACTGCTTCTTGACTTGAATACAGATTTCTCAGGATGCAGGTAAGGTGGTCTGGTATTCCCATCTCTTGAATTTTCCAGTTTGATGTGATCTATCCTGTCCTAGGTTTTGCCATAGTCAATAAAGCAAAAGTAAATGTTTTTCTGGAACTCTCTTGCTTTTTCAGTGATCCAGTGGATGTTGCCAATTTGATCTTTGCCTCCTCTGCATTTTCTAAATCTGGCTTAAACATCTGGGAGTTCATGGTTCACATACTGTTGAAGTGTAGCTTGGAAAATTTTGAGCATTTCTTTGCTGGTATGTGACATGAGTGCACTGTGGTAGTTTGAACATTCTTTGGCGTTGCCTTTCTTTGGGATTGGAATGAAAACTGACCTTTTCCAGTCCTGTGGCCACTGCTGAGTTTTCCAAATTTGCTGACATATTGAGTGCAGCACTTTCACAGCATCATCTTTTATGACTTGAAATAGCTCAGTTGGAATTCCATCACTTCCACTAGCTTTGTTCATAGTGAGCTTCCTAAGGCCCACTTGAATTTGCATTCCAGAATGTCTGGCTCTAGGTGGGTGATCACACCATTGTGGTTATCTGTGTCATTAAGACCTTTTTGGTATAGTTCTGTGTTTTCTTGCCACCTTAAAAAAAAAAACAAAACAGACAAACACTTCTGCTTCAGTTAGATGCAGACCATTTGTGTCCTTTTATTGTACCCCTTATTGCATGAAATGTTCCCTTGATATCTCTAATTTTCTTGAAGAGATCTCTAGTCTTTCCCATTTTATTATTTTCCTCTATTTCTTTGCATTGATCATTTAGGAAGGCTTTTTTTTTTTTTTTTTAATCTCTCCATGCTATTTTTGGGACTCTGCATTCATTATGGGTATATGCTTCCTTTTCTCCTTTGCCTTTAGCTTCTCTTCCTTTCTCAGCTATTTGTAAGGATAGTTTCCACTATCATGTGACTTTCATCAATTTTTCTTCAGTCTCTTCATTTTTAACATAAAACTATAACCTCAGCCAAATATTTATTTCGCTCTCTATGTAGAATTTTTATGCAGTGGGAGGAAGTCTGGGTTAAGATGCACCGTTAAGCTTCTAGTACTTCCTGTGCCACTGACCAGCTATGCAGTCAAAAATGAGTTTCCTAAGAGTTGTAGGCATCTTTTTCTAATAAATGAAAATGAAGCTTTGAACTGGTCACCTAAAAAAACATAGAAAAAGAAACCATCTTGCATCAATTAAGTTCAGTTGTTCAGTCATGTCTGACTCTTTGCAACCCTATGGACTGTAGCACGCCAGGCTTCCCTGTCTATCAACAACTCCCAGAGCTTACTCAAACTCATGTCCATCCAATTGGTGATACCATTCAACCATCTCATCTTCCGTCATCCCCTTCTCCTCCTGCCTTCAATCTTTCCCAGCATCAGGGTCTTTTCCAGTGAGACAGTTCGCATCAGGTGGGCAAAGGATTGGAGTTTTAGCTTCAGCATCAGTCCTTCCAGTGAATATTCAGGACTGATTTCCTTTAGGATTGACTGGTTTGATATCCTTGCAGTCCAAGGAAGTCTCAAGAGTCTTCTCCATAACCACAGTTCAAAAGCGTCAGTTCTTTGGCACTCGGCTTTCTTTATGGGCCAACTCACATCCATACATAGCTACTGGAAAAACCATAGCTTTGACTAGATGGATTTTTGCTGGAAAAGTAATGTCTCTGCCTTTTAATATGCCACTCAAACCTAGATAGTATATTCAAAAGCAGAGACATTACTTTGCTGACTAAGGTCCGTCTAGTCAAGGCTATGGTTTTCCCTGTGGTCATGTATGGATGTGAGAGTTGGACTGTGAAGAAGGCTAAGCGCCAAAGATTTGATGCTTTTGAACTGTGGTATTGGAGAAGATTCTTGAGTCCTTTGGACTGCAAGGAGATCCAACCAGTCCATTCTGAAGGAGATCAGCCCTGAGATTTCTTTGGAAGGAATGATGCTAAAGCTGAAGCTCCAGTACTTTGGCCACCTCATGCGAAGGGTTGACTCATTGGAAAAGACTCTGAAGCTTGGAGGGATTGGGGGCAGGAGGAGAAGGGGACGACCGAGGATGAGATGGCTGGATGGCATCACGGACTCGATGGACGTGAGTCTGAGTGAACTCCAGGAGATGGTGATGGACAGGGAGGCCTGGCGTGCTGCGATTCATGGGGTTGCAAAGAGTCGGACACTACTGAGCGACTGAACTGAACTGAGCTGAACTGAGGTTCCATATTCCTGGCATCTCTTTCTAATAAATTGAAATTTTTCTATTTTTAAACTTTTTTTAATAAATGGAACAAGTTCCAATCATCTTTTTCTAATAAACAAAAATGAAGCTTTGAAATGATTACCTAAGATACATAATAAAAAGAAACCTGCATCACATTTATCTTTTCCTGGTAATGCTCTGTATGAATATTGACTGTGACCCTTTAAACTGTGGCATTCTCTTTGTCAAATATTAACATAATGCATAATGTCCTATTTTGCAGTTTAGAAGATCATACTTTAAAAGATCTATATTATGAGAAAAAAGAAATTGTGCTTTTATATATCTAAGGTTTTATTGCAAGTGGTAAAAACTCAGCTACTTAAGACATGCAGATAGAATAACAAACAGACCAATTACTGATGTCTAGTGAAAAAGGGCAACAGTCTAGAAGGTCAATAGTTGAGGTAGCATTTCACAGTATCAGCACCGGGAGCAGAGTTTTCTAGTCAGAAGCTGTAAAATGAGTAATCTTGGAAGGAAAACCAGAAAATTCTTGATCTTCTTCTAATACTTTCTCTAGGTAGAATGTGATAGATAGATAGATAAAATTTTTGTCATGGCAAGTTGAAGGATGAGTAATAAGAATTATTTCCCTAGATCCTGAAGTTAGTTGAATTCTTTTAGAAATTAGGCAAGATATTGCTACCAGCTTCAAAAGGCAATAATCAAAGGTATCTCATTGGTAACCTAACAAACCACAATCTGTTAGTATTTATTACCACAACCAAATACCAACTTATGGCATTCATTACCACAACCAAAAATCAACTCTGACATCTATCATTTAGTTATACTGATGAAGTTATTGACTGACTATGTTGCTGCTTGAAAAACTACATAAACACTATAAATATGACAGTAATAAACTATAGAAAGTAACCACAGATAAATATAAAGCTATTATGAAAATTACTCATGATTATACCACCATCCTTCATTACAAAACCATTCTTAACACAAGAAAGAAATAAACTGATTTAGGTTTTAAAATACAGCTGTTTTGTAAAAATATAAGAATACCAATAAAAATATAATATTTTTGAAATTTAATTAACTTATTTTACTTGATATCAGATTTTCTCATATTCTTAGCTATGTTTTAAGACTATCTGCATATTGCCTCATTGGATGACTTGATGAAATGAATATAGCTAGTCACTTGATAATATATGTTATGTTGCTTTCAAATTTTACTATTCTAAATAATAGTGTATTTGTACATATCATTGTTTTTTCAAGATAATTCTTAGAATTGAAATTACTATTTCAAAGCCAATGAATATTACTAAGGATTTTTATTTGAGTATTGCTTAACTTACCTTAAGAACAATTGCACTTATAATATTTTCTTGAAATAAAGTATTGTTATTCACTCCAACTAGTAGCTTAACTGTGTACATGTATCTTTATAGTTCTAACAATATAAAACATTTCAATATTTTAAACATTTTCCTATTTTGTAGCCTAGTTTATAGTTTTTTTATTATTTAGTCTTTCCCATATGCTTATATTTTTGTAGCTGATGTTACTTTAGAACATAAAAATACATTTTTATATTAATAACAATTATAAAATGCATTCTTTCACAATAGAATTAAACTTAACCATACTGTAAGACAATATACTAATCCACTCATTCTATTTTCAACACCCCACTCCAGTACTCTTGCCTGGAAAATCCCATGGACAGAGGAGCCTGTAGGCTGCAGTCCATGGGGTTGCTAAGAGTCGGACACGACTGAGTAAGTTCACTTTCATTTTTCACTTTCATGCATTGGAGAAGGAAATGACAACCCACTCCAGTGTTCTTGCCTGGAGAATCCCAGGGACGGAGGGGCCTGGTGGGCTGCCATCTATGGGGTCGCACAGAGTCGGACACGACTGAAGCGACTTAGCAGCAACAGCAACAGCAAAGATTACTTGGTTTAGAAGGTTATCAGTAAATATTTACTTATGGATTTGTCTATATTAGATTTTCCCCTGATTATTGATCATATTTTTCTACTTCTCTGCTTGCCTAAAAATTTTCAATTATATGCTGTAAGTTTTGAATTTTACACTGCTAGTTTCTGGATTACACTGTTTCTTTAGCTAGTATTGCATACTTTGTTTCCATATGCAGTTGAGTTACAGGCTTACTTCACTTTATTGCGCTTTGTTTTATTGCACTTCACAGATAAATTTGAGTTTACAAATCAAAGATCTGCAGCAACCCTGCATTGTCAGATGATGCCTAATAATTTTTGAAAAAATAAAGCATTTGTAAATTAAGCTTTGAATATTTTTTCTTAGAAATAATGCTATTGTAAACAACAGACTTCTTGCTCAGTCATGTCCGACTCTTTGTGACTCATGGACTGTAGCCCACCGGGCTCCTCCATCCATGGAGTTTTCTAGGCAAGATTACTGGAGTGGGTTGCCATTTCCTTCTCCAGGGGATCTTCCTGATCCAGGGATTGAACCCAGGTCTCCCACACTGTGAGCAGACTCTTTATCCTCTGAGCCATCGGGGAATCCCTAACAGACTTCCCTAACTAAATAATAAAACTATTATACGCACTGGGAAGTCAATAAATCCTCGTGACTCACTTTATTAGGTGGTCTGCAACCAAATCCCCGATATCTCTGAGGTATGCCTGTTTGGGACTCAGATCCTTTTAAGTCTTGTGTTTCTATTTGGTTAAGGTAAACCCAGAGCACTCTTTAGTCAAGTGATAATTTATCTCTTCATATACGGTGATATTTTGAGAATTCTGTCAGATATCCTGTATATTATATGGTCTTTCAACTCTGATTTGAGGGAACAAAAATTATACCTATCCCTGTATGAACTCAAGCAATTATTTGGTCTATTATGTTCTGGGGATTTTTTTCTTTTTCTTCCCTGTTGTCTAGTCACTTCTTGGTTATGCATAATTAACAGTTTAAAACTTAAGGGGACAATTCTTCAGATCTCTAATGCAGTCTCACATTGTCAATTCTCCCTCTAGTTCTTCTCTCTTTTACTCTAGCTGTGCAAGTGTGTGTATATGGCTCCCTTTACTCTAGTAGTCTGTCCCACAAATTATGGGCAAATTAGTTTATCCAAACTGTGATCTCTTTTTTTTTTTTCCTCCATCCACTGAGACTTCTGAGGTTAGTTTGACTTGCTGCTCTCTCCGTTTTTTTTCTGGGAAACAACCTCCAGAAACTAAGCTGTTGAGTTGCAGAGTTTATTTCATTTGTTTTTCTTGTCTCAGGGAAATAGCAGTTATCCAATAACAGAACCATTGTTTCATATAGCTTTCTAGTTTTTAACTGTTTAAAATGGGAGGGTAATTTCCATTTCTGAAAATCATCATGATACGAAGTGAAAGTCTATATACTCTCTACTTTATACTCTCTCTATATATACATACACATATTCCGTGATTAGTTGTTCAGTCGTGTCTGACTCTTTGCGACCGCATGGACTGTAGCCCACCAGGCTCTTCTGTCCCTGGTAATTCTTCAGGCAAGAATATTGGAGTGGGCGGCGAAGCCTTCCTCCAGGGGACATTCCCAACCCAGGAATGGAATCCAGATCTTCTGCATTGTGGGCGGTTTTTTGACCATCTGAGCCACCAGGGATGCCCAAGGATACTGAAGTGGGTAGCCTATTCTCTCTCCAGGGGAACTTCCCAACTCAGGAATCGAACTGGAGTCTGGGTTTAATCCCTTGGTCAGGAAGATCCCCTGGAGAAGGGAATGGCTTCCCATCCCAGTATTCTTGTCTGAGAATCCCATGACAGAGGAGCCTGACAGGCTACCATCCATAGGGTTGCAACAAGACTAAGTGACTAAGCATACACGTACACAAACATATATAATATTATATATATATATATATATATATATATATAATGTATTTACTTTCATAATTCCATTGAAGGGTTATAAAATACCATGTGGCACTAAACTCGTCTCCAAGAACTACGGTTGTGTTTATGGTCTGATTTTGATTCTTTGCTTTGGTCTACTTACGTAATCCTATAACATACAGATTTTAGAGCAACAACATTAATCTTTATTAAAATGAAGCAGGATTTTTGCTAATTTGCCTTCCTATATGGTTTGTTTCTTAGCAGAGGTAAATCTAGAGAGTCATTGCTATCTGCTAAGATGAATATAGATTTGGTTGATAGAGTCCTGTAGGCCACTGACTAACTAGGATCTTCAGAAATCTGCATAGCTCCTCTGAGTCTCAGTTTCTTCAACTATAAAATGAAAGTAAAATACAAATACTCATTTTGAAATATTCAGCTTGAAATCATGAATGTATTACATGAACTATAGTGTCTGGCATATAAATGACATGGAAATACATGAGATATAAAATGTATGTGCTATAGAAAAGGATAGGAAAAAATAACTTTCTATAATAACTTTGAAAAAGAGAAAATAACAGAATTTATGTGTGAGAGGCCACTAATTATAAGTCCCTTCTTTGAAAATTTACTTAACCTTTATAAATATCAGTTTTCTCATTTTTACAATGCAATGGTTTAAGTTGATAATTTTGAAAGTTATAAAAGTCTAATTACATGATTTAGGTCTGCTAAGTCACGTCAGTCGTGTCCAACCCTGTGTGACCCCATAGACGGCAGCCCACTAGGCTCCGCTGTCCCTGGGATTCTCCAGGCAAGAATACTGGAGTGGGTTGCCATTTCCTTCTCCAACAGATTTAGGTCTGTTTAATACCATATTTTAGCAAACTAAGCTAACCAGTTACATAGGAAGCTCAAATTTTGCTGTTTTTTTTTCTTTTTTAATATATATTAAGCATTGGCCAGGAGTAGGTTTTTGTGATCACGAAAGTCTATAGTATCATCATATCTTTTATTTTAATGCAAGTGACTTATTTTCATTATGGGTTTTATCTTGTAAAAAATTTTATTATTCAAGTTTATTTTAATCTCATAAATCATCTGTAAGGTATTTTTTTTTGTGCTTACTTATCTCTATAATTTTCCCTGAGGGAGAGTGCCCTTATTAAGGCATTCTTCAATAAATGTCCCAAAATATTCCCAGCATGGAAGCAAAGAGATCCTAGAGATAGGGTCTCTAACAATTCAAATAGAAATTAGTGAAGATGTGTAAATTTATCTGAAATTTTTTCCCCTTTCCCCTTCCCCACCTGCTTCCCCTGCTCACAGCACTTAACCAAAGGAAACTGTAAAATCAAATGGAAGGCAGGGAAAAACTGTTAAAAACAAGGATGACTTACATTTTCATTAATTCAAAATGTGGACACCAACTTATGCAATGTGTATTGTTTTTTGATGATGTCTGTATGCTGTTTAGATCATCAAAGCTGACAATGAAATGGTCCACATTAAAGAAGAAGAATTGAAAAAAAAAAAGAAAACAAAATCCTTTTATTTCAATGCTCTTCACCATTCTGCAATTGTTTTGTCACTCAGGAGACTGTGCCCTTTCTTTCCTCAATGCTTCTGTCTAACATATGCATGCTTTCTGTTCACTTTCCTCTCCACTGGCCTGGCCAAGCACGAGATGAAGATACTGATTTTAGGAGCAGGCAGAGGGAGGAGTGGGCCAGGTCTTGCCTACAGAGACTGGAGCAATCTGAGAGTCAGTTACTAAAGTCAAAATAAAACCAAAAAACCTGGGCATCATTTCACAAATGCTAAAGAAGACTGATTTCTAGGTCCAAGGTGGTATGTTAACAACTCAGGATAACAAGCACTTTTAGTTATTTTAAATAAACTTAGTTTTAATAAAATATTATAAATTATTTTATTTCATCTGATTTAATTCCAGTAAAAATGTTATACCACTGCTTTTACAGGAGGAAATATATAATTATTTGTGATTTCATCCTTTTCCATGTCTACAGAGGAAGAAATGAATTGGAAATGTTTGGAAATGTGAAAGGATCTATTATTTTCACCTGTCATCCCCATTATCTGGAATATATGTTAACAGAATTAAATCATACTGAATCTTACAATCATTAATAAAAAGGGGAAATACTTAGTGACAAAGAGAAACAATACAGCTGAGAAATATACAATGGATATGAATGGATAGTTCTTAAAAGAGGATTTATGAATGGCCAATAAGCTGTGAAGAAAGCTGAGCACTGAAAAATTGATGCTTTTGAACTGTGATGCTGGAGAAGACTCTTGAAAGTCCCTTGGACTGCAAGGAGATCCAACCAGTCCATCCTAAAGGAGACCAGTCCTGGGTGTTCATTTGAAGGACTGATGCTGAGGCTGAAACTCCAAAACTTTGGCTACCTCATGCGAAGAGTTGACTCATTGGAAAAGACCCTGATGCTGGGAGGGATTGGGGGCGGGAGGAGAAGGGAATGACAGAGGATGAGATGGCTGGATGACATCACCGACTCAATGCACATGAGTTTGGGTGAACTCCGGGAGTTGGTGATGGACAGGGAGGCTTGGTGTGCTGCGATTCATGGGGTTGCAAAGAGTCAGACACGACTGAGTGACTGAATTGAATAAGCATATAAAAATAATATTATTAGTCTTTATAAAAATGAAAATCAAAACGACAATAGATACTACTTCATATCCACTGGGGTGGCCATAATAATAATAATAAAGACAAAGGATCACAACCACTGGTGAGGATATGGAGCAATTGGTATCTTTTATGTTAGTTAGGCTACTTCTTAACAGCCCACTGACCTTCCCTTTCTTAGGGCATTTATTTTAGAAGTCTTAATTGCAGGATTTTTCTGTCCAATTTGCAATAGAAATAATCTACCAGCCCTGGCCAGTTTTAGAACTCAGGAATATCTTTCCTAAGGCTGTGGGAGCCATTCCTGTGAAATATAAAAATCTAAGAAGATAGTTGTCCCTATCTCCCAGTCCTTGCGGGACAGTAAGAGTCTTGCTTTCTTCAGAGGCAAGGAAGTATTATTGGCTAAATCACATTGACTATCTTCCTCCACAATGTCCTCTAGTACTTTTCCATTAGTTCACCCCTATATTTAAATACGTATATTTGTCTTTTGTTAAATCATCATCTTTTGTTTCAGTAAAACTGAGTTGAATATCTCCTCTTTTGCAGTAATCTTGATTACAATCTTCCTTGCCTGTTTAACTGCATCAGGTACAATTTTTATTTAACATGTTTATACATGAGAAATAGAGCTCCCTCATGGCTCAGTTGGTAAATGGAAAAGGGAATGGCTACCCACTCCAGTATTCTTACCTGGAGAATCCCATGAACAGAGAAGCCTGGCAGGTTACAGTCCATGGGGGTGCAAAGAGTCAAACTCAGCAACTAAGCACTTTATATAAAAGAAATAGAAAGACACATGTACACAAATATTTACCCATGAATGTTCACAACAGTTTTATTTAGAGTAGCTCAAAAGTTGAATCAATCAAAATTTCTATCAACTGATGAATGGATATGTAATATCCATACATATTATATGCAATATAATCACACAATGAAATTTTATTTGCCAATTTAAAAAAGTAAAAGAACAAGTATATGCCATGATACACATAAATTAATCTCCTTCAAATTGCTAAACCCTCTCTGAAAGGGCATCCACAAAACTTACAGACTAAAGTCAAACTAATGTTTAGTTACACCCTGAGAGGTTTCACTCATTTTGCTAATGTTGACTAATAAATCAGACAAAACTAGATAACTTTTGGCTGATAGAAGCATTTCTTGCATATGTATCAAAACACTTAAGACTGTAGTCAAAACTATTGAATCTATACTGAATATAGAGAATGCAAGTGAAATCTTTCATCTTAACAAATGATTGTAATACATAAAATATAAAATGATTCTATTTTCTATTTCTTAATTCAGAAGTCTGCATGCTTGTAGAAGCCTAAGTAGGAATGGAGGTCTTCATTAGCATCTTTGTCTGTTACTAAAGTATTTCTGGGATCATGGGCTTAAGTGACCCACCGAGATCATATGGATCTTACCTGTTCAGAGAAGTCTTGGTTGTCCTTGTCCTTGAAACTGAGAAATTGCATCAGTAACATTTCAATCAATAACCTTTCTTTCTAAATATTGTTTCGTCCAGACCTAATATTCCCAGCAGATTTTACTCTCTACATGGCCTAGACATGTGTCAACATTTGCTTTATAGACACTATAGAATCTTTCCAGAAAAATTTTCAAAAGCAAGACTGATTACAGTCTTCCACACCTTTCATCTTTGGTAGGGTTGTAAGGTAGTTAAACCTGGATCCTGAAAACTATTCTTTGATTACACAGATTGATGTGATGTTCTCTTTAAACTGACTGAATCCAGCAGTTAATACTCCAATGCAATTTTTCTACTCCCACACAAAAGTGCATACACACAATACTATGATAATAAGTAGGCACATGCCTCTTTTCGCTGTAAGTGATGAAAACCTGAACCGCATATTTAGGATTCATCTGCCATGTTTTTGAAAATTAATTCCTTCCTCATGGATATAAAACACCAGAAAGTATATTTGGCAAGTTTTGAAAGTTATTCAAATTGTAGGTATATTTTCCCCTCCTAAATAACACATATTCTTTCACTGTTATCTGTGATACAACAAGAGTTCATGCAGTTTTGGAACAGAAAACTCCTTACACCACCATTGTGTGTGTGCTCAGTTATGTCCTGTTCTGTAGCCCCAAGGACTGCTGCCCACCAAGCTCTTCTGTACAGGGGATTTTCTCTGTGAGAGTACTGGAGTGGGCTGCTATTTCCTCCTCCAGGGGATCTTCCCAACCCAGAGACAGAACCTGTGTCTCCTGCATCTCTCGCATTGTCAGGCTGATTCTTTTCCATTGAGAGACCTGGGAACCCCCTATGTTAATGGATTTTCAAGGCACTTGCCATATAGCTGGAACATATTTAAAAATATAGTGGCTATATCATTTATCAAATACGTTTGACTTTATGTACATTGAAATTTATGTAAGAATATATGCTTTAATCTCAACAACCTCTTTCTGGAGACTAATACTGGTTTTTATATATTTCACATCAAATCCTCATATTCAGTAGATCAAATCATTAATATGCTATAAGTTCTAGATTCAGAATTCATTTTGTAATGTCTGATATGAGAAACAGCGATATTGGCTATGATGTATCAAATTCATATATACTCATCCACTAAGGTACAGGCTAATGAAGCAAAATATACATCATTCATACTGTAGCTTTTGTATAAGTTGGCACCAGGGATAATGGTTTGCTACCATTCTACAGTTCTGGAATGAGGGGTATATTTTAATCCCTTGGAACTGTTAGAAACACCAAGATTAACTATGTCATGTAGCCAAGCACCTACATTACATGATTTTCTGCTATAAGTCAACTATCTCAGCCAGTGTCTGAATAAATAAGGAAGTCACTATCTTTCTATTATAAATATAGTTATTAATATTCCTTCAAAGAAGGTTGGCCCTTCAAAAAGCAATTGCCTCTGAATCATTCTGAATCATTTAAGATGAACAAATAAAAACATCCCAATTACAGTCAACAAATAGGTCCTTGACTTTTCCTCCTGTGTGCTATGTATGGCAGGTATCTTTATATCTTCCTGCATGTTTTTATACTCATAGGTCTTCACGCCGGGCTAGTATCAATAACACAACCATTGATGTCAGTGTTCTTGTACCATCAAGTGAAGTCTGTTCTGAGCTCATGTTCTACAGATTCACAGGAACAATCATTCCAGAATTCCTTCCTGCTCTGGAAGCAAATTTCAAGACCAATTAAGTATACACAATGCTATTTT
The DNA here is from genome assembly GCF_001704415.2 of Capra hircus. Taxonomy (NCBI): domain Eukaryota; kingdom Metazoa; phylum Chordata; class Mammalia; order Artiodactyla; family Bovidae; genus Capra; species Capra hircus. The sequence goes on from NC_030818.1 coordinate 33,644,389, forward strand.
TATGAAAACTTCAAGTGGAGTCAATCTAAAAATATCTGCCATTATAGAAAATACTTTTGAGGGGGAAAAATACCTCCAATGAGTTATAAAATCCCTCTACTAATTCTCCGGCAAACTCTAAGGCTTGTATCAGTAATGGTTGAAATACTCATCTTGGAATGGGTGGTGTGAATGAATCAAGAAGCATAATCAGAATTAGCATTGTCTTTCCAGGCTTGGTGTATACAAGATAGATGGTTCTTATGGTCTCAACAGCATTTTTTTTCAATTCTAAGTGTTTGACATAACTTGTTGATTATTGAATTTGGAAGGAAACAATACTAAACTGTATCCTTTGTTGTTTACCCATTCAGTGTCTAGGTACATTCCAGCAATAAAGTGGACATATGTTCCCTGCTCCTTCCTTATCATTCACTAGGGCATGCCTTGGGTCATAGGATTTATGTGACAATTACACCTCAGATTCCACAGGAAAGATTGGCTCTAAGCGTCCCCTTTCTAAGGTTTTTGTCCACCTTGAATGAAGGCGTGTGTGCTTATTAACATTTTAACCAATAAATCTGGAGCATATGAAACAGTTTACACAGAATCAGTTTTAAGATCCCAGCTAAGAATTGTGAATGATATATTAGGTTATAATAACTTTCCTAACCTATGCTTTCAAATAATAGAGGGATTCTCTACTCTAAAGTCTCCCCTAAAAGCAACCTGGATAAGACCTGCTATATAATTCCTTCAGATCTTATAATAGAGAAGGAATTTATGATCCCTGCTCATATTGCAAAGTGACTAGGAAACATGCATGAAGGTGAAATAAGTTCTTCAAAGTCACCAGTACTTAAGGGTGTAGTTATACGACTCCATTGGATGTGATATCTGCCTTGGCATCCATTTCAAGTGGCCAAGAGGCCTCCTTGCAGGGGCCTTGAATTGGCACTGGTCCCTCCCTTGCCCATATAATACAGAGTCACAAGTAAATATTAATTTCTGGTTTGGCTTTCCCTACTCCCTTTGTGATAGTCCCTGTCCCCTGCCTCCCAGGGCCTTCCCTTCACCCTCCCCTCAGCAAAGACTCACTGTTCTTGGTTTGAATAGACCAATCTTGCCTTGGACTGGGGAACCTCAGTAGACTCCACCCATGGACCCTAATAAAGTTATGTGCTCCATGTCCTGTCAAAGTCTCTCTGTCTGCGCTCTGCCTTACTTACCTTGCAGGGTAGCTGAAGGCATTCAGTGTAACTGCTCCTGCTTCTGTGGCCATGTAACAAATGTCTGTATTTCATTTCCTTTGTGATCTTTTGTTGAAACTTTGTTTACCATCTGACGTTCTGGATTCTACTTAACAAATGTTAATTTAACAAAGTCACAGCATCAGCTATGAGGACATGCACTAAAAATGTAGGATCTTGGGGTCTGGATAAACACTGTGTTTAACTTGAAGAACTGTAGACCTGCTAAATCAGAATTTTAGTAAAGACACTTTTACAATTTAACAGACTAAAGAGTTTCTTCTGTTAGGTGCACATTAGGTATACATTAACGCAAGTAAGGTATTTTCTCTTTTCTTGGCTTATTAGAGAAAAGGGGTTTTGCTTTCTTATTCTGTTTATTCTCATTGAGAGTTCTTATTGATCTGTTTGTTAAATTCTGCCTCCAACCATGCACAAAAAAAAAAAAGAAAGAAAAATGTATTCCTCATCAAAATTTGGCATTTTACACATAAACTGAAGGATCAAGATGATTCAGATTATTAAAGTAATGGATATCATAAGAATTCTAGACATAGTTACAGTATGCTGCTACTTATGGTTCAAAAGTTTGTTTTCAAGGGGCTTATATTGATTGTGACAGTGATAAAAACTAAGAAAACACTTTCAACTTCTATTAATATTAAGCTTTATCTTTGGATCACAACAAACTGTGGAAAATTCTTCAAGAGATGGAAATACCAGACCACCTGACCTGCCTCCTGAGAAATCTGTATGCAGGTCAGAAGCAACAGCTAGAACTGTACATGGAACAACAGACACGTTTCAAATTGGGAAAAGAGTACATCAAGGCTGTGTATTGTTACCCTGCTTATTTAACTTCTATGCAGAATATATCATGTGAAATCCCGGGCTGGATGAAGCACAAGCTCGAATCAAGATTGCCAGGAGAAATATCAATAACCTCACATAGGCAGATGATGCCACCCTTGTGGCAGAAAGCAAAGAACTAAAAAGCCTCTTGATAAAAGGGAAAGAGGAGAGTGAAAAAGTTGATTTAAAACTCAACATTCAGAAAACTAAGATCATGACATTCAGTCCCATCACTTCATGGCAAATAGATGGGGAAACAGTGATAGACTTTATTTTGGGGGCTCCAAAATCATTGCAGATGGTGCTGCAGGTGAGTGCAGCAATGAAATTAAAAGACACTTGCTCCTTGGAAGGAAAGCTATGATCAACTTAGACAATATATTAAAAAGCAGATACATTACTTTGCCAACAAAAGGTCTATCTAGTCAGAGTATCGTTTTTCCAGTAGTCACATATGGATGTGAGAGTTGGACTATAAAGAAAGCTGAGTGCCAAAGAATTGATACTTTTGAACTATGGTGTTGGGAGAAGACTCTTTTGAGAGTCCGTTGGACTGCACGGAGATCAAACCAGTCTATCCTAAAGGAAATCAGTCCTGAATATTTATTGGAAGGACTGATGCTGAGGCTGAAACTCCAATACTTTGGCCACTTGATGAGAAGAACTGACTCTCTAGAAAAGATCCTGATTCTGGGAAAGATTGAAGGTGGAAGAAGGGGATAACAGAAGATGAGATGGTTGGATGGCATCACCGACTCAATGGACATGAGTTTGAATATGCTTCAGGAGTTGTTGATGGACAGGGAAGCCTGGCATGCTGCAGTCCATGGGGTTGCAAAGATTTGGGCATGACTGAGAGACCAAACTGAACTGAACTGAAATTCATTGCCTGAGCTATGATTTTTTTTTCATTAAAACAGTACTTTAACTCATATATCTGAATAAAAGTAACAAATATTTCTAGATTTTTCTTGTTAAAACTTTTTTAAAGAAATAAATCTCATTACTTTTCTGAAAAAATTATACATGTATCTTTTTTGAAAATTAAATCAGATAATATATGAATATGAAGATAAGTGAATAGTCACTAAACACTTTATCTGAACTTAAAAGCTGCAACCATTTAATAAATATCTTTCAATATTACTTACATATCCACAAAAATAGAATAACAGCATTTTCTTAATTTAAAAAGAATTTAAATAGTATCCTGTCTGCTTGTTATAGAGTAGCAGGTATTTTTTCGAGTCAGATATTAAAGATATTTTTAAACATGTTAAATAATGCCATTTTTTATATTGAACTAATTCTTCTGTGCCAAAAATTATTATGAAAGCTGAAGAATCCAATGTCTCTTCATGTAACTGAATCTTTACTCCAAAAATTTCCAAAAAGAGAAGAAGGCAGGAAGGAAAGAAGGAAAAAACGAAAGAAGAACTTCCTATCTTCAGATGGTGTCAGTGATAAAATCGTCCACATATTAAAGGGGAAAATAATATCAATATTACACACATTTATCAAAAAGATGAAAATGTGAGATTACTTTCTAACTCATTTTATGGGGTCAGCCCGATTCTTCCATCAAAGGTCACAAGAAAACTACAAGATAAAACTGTTACAGGCTAGTAACTCTCATCAACTCAAAAATATAAGTATATATGAACGTGATAAAACCATTACCAAAAAGGGTTTATTTCAAATGCAAAGTTGGCTAATCACTTTTGGATCAGCAAAGATAAAAACCATCATCATCATAATTGAGGAATAAAGTTCTTTAATAAATCTCAGTATTCATTTATTTAAAAAACAAATAAAAATATTTTAAGCAAACTAAGAATAGAAACAGTATCCTAAATTATTTACAAAAAGTCTACAATTAATACCATGGTGGGGAATTACTGAGTGCTTATCTCCTGCCTTGGGTAAAAAGGAAATATGTCCACTATTACTATTTTATCCAACATTTTACCAGTGGTATTAGCAGTATAATAAGAAAGGAGATGAACTAAGAGATATAAAAATTAAAAGGAAGATGTAATGCCATTATTTTTAGAATACTTAATTACTTATTTTAAAATTCCAGATGGATAAATAATTATAATAAATATGTGAATTTGGTAAAGTTAATACACACAAAACTTATAAACCAAAAAAATTATCTCTATATATTAGCCAACAGCTGAGCTATTCAGGAAGCCAAACAAATAATTGGCAAATTATAAATATTATTTAAAATTACATCAAGAAGCATAAAATACCTAGGACTCATAATAGGTGAAACTGAGTGAAATTTACACTCTGAAAACTCTAAGAGAATGCTAAGAAGAATTAAAAACTTAAATAAATGCTTGTGAATGAGAAGATTCTGTATTATCATTTGTATTCTCCCTAAATTGATGTAACTGACCTATAGATTGAATTAAATGTCAATTAATATACAAAAAAGATCTTCACAACCCAGATAATCATGATGATGTGATCACTCATCTAGAGCCAGACATCCTGGAATGTGAAGTCAAGTGGGCCTTAGAAAGCATCACTACGAACAAAGCTAGTGGAGGTGATGGAATTCCAGTGGAGCTATTTCAAATCCTGAAAGATGATGCTGTGAAAGTGCTACACTCAATAAGCCAGCAAATTTGGAAAACTCAGCAGTGGCCACTCACTGGAAAAGGTCAGTTTTCATTCCAATTCCAAAGAGAGGCAATGCCAAAGAATGCTCAAACTACCACACAATTGCACTAATCTCACATGCTAGTAAAGTAATGCTCAAAATTCTCCCAGCCAGACTTCAGCAATACGTGACCCGTGAACTCCCTGATGTTCAAGCTGGTCTTAGAAAAGGCAGAGGAACCAGAGATCAAATTGCCAACATCTGCTGGATCATGTAAAAAGCAAGAGAGTTCCAGAAAAACGTCTATTTCTGCTTTATTGACTATGCCAAAGCCTTTGACTGTGTGGATCACAATAAACTGTGGAAAATTCTGAAAGAAATGGGAATACCGGACCACCTGACCTGCCTCTTGAGAAATCTATATGCAGGTCAGGAAGCAACAGTTAGAACTGGACATGGAACAACAGACTGGTTCCAAATGGGAAAAGGAATACGTCAAGGCTGTATATTGTCACCTTGCTTATTTAACTTATATGCAGAGTACATCATGAGAAACACTGGACTGGAAGAAGCACAAGCTGGAATCAAGATTGCCGGGAGAAATATCAATAACCTAAGATCTGCAGATGACACCACCCTTATGGCAGAAAGTGAAGAGGAACTAAAAATCCTCTTGATGAAAGTGAAAGAGGAGAGTGAAAAAGTGGGCTTAAAGCTCAGCCTTCAGAAAACGAAGATCATGGCATCTGGCCCCATCACTTCATGGGAAATAGATGGGGAAACAGTGGAAACAGTGGCTGACTTTATTTTTCTGGGCTCCAAAATCACTGCAGATGGTGACTGCAGCCATGAAATTAAAAGACGCTTACTCCTTGGAAAGAAAGTTATGACCAACCTAGATAGCATATTGAAAAGCAGAGACATTACTTTGCCAACAAACGTCCGTCTAGTCAAAGCCATGGTTTTTCCAGTGGTTGTGTATGGATGTGAGAGCTGGACTATAAAGAAAGCTGAGCGCTGAAGAATTGATGCTTTTGAACTGGAGAAGACTCTTGAGAGACCCTTGGACTGCAAGGAGATCCAACCAATCCATCCTAAAGGAGATTAGTCCTGAGTGTTCATTGGAAGGACTGATGCTGAGGCTGAAACTCCAATACTTTGGCCATCTGATGCGAAGAGCTGACTCATTGGAAAAGGCCCTTATGCTGGGAAAGATTGAGGGCAGGAGGAGAAGGGGATGACAGAGGATGAGATGGCTCGATGGCATCACTAACTCGGTGGACGTGAGCCTGGTGAACTCCGGGAGTTGGTGATGGACAGGGAAGCCTGGCGTGCTGCGATTCATAGGGTCGCAGAGTCGGACACTACTGAACGACTGAACTGAACTGAATATCCAATCATCAAGCAAAATTTTGAAGATGCAAGAAAAGTAATACAGTTAAAGCAGACTTAAGATAAAATTGGAAAACTTATACAACCAAAGTAAAAACATACTAAAAAACCACGATTGAGTTAATGTGATATAGATACATGTGTATATAAAAAGACTACTGAAAATACTGGTGATCCTCAAAACAGATACAATCACCTAATGTACATAGCATTCTAATCTAAACAAAGACATGTCTGTAGTTGACAGCAAGTTCGTCTTTTCAATAACAAGCTGGAACCATTGAATGTCAGCACAGAAAAAAATAAACTTTTATTATTTCTTTTCACTGCTATCTCACTAATATCTTCAAAAACTTGAGAAAGAAAGACTTATTAAGCAGAACATGAAAAATATTAGAGGAATGCTTAAGGAAAAAAAATAACATTTTAGAATGTCAAAAAATACATCTTTTAAATGGTGTAAATGGAAACCACACAGTAGAAAAACAAAGTTACAATTCATATATATGACATCGTAGTCATATCCAGAATATGTAAGAAACTAAAGGTTAATTTTTTCAAGAAACAAAGTGCAAGATAAAACTTGGCCAAAAGCCTTGAGCAGAAACTTTATCAATGAGAATACCCAAACAGCCAAAGAGCATATACATTTGACCAGAATTAGTAGTAGTCATGAAAATGCAAATTTAAACAAGATCAAGACCATTAAATAGACATTAACATGGCAAAAATAAAAACACTGAAAATTCTTGTGTTTGTGAAGATATGCAACAATTCAAGCTGGCATATGTTATTGTTGTAGTGTAAATTGGTAAAACAGTTTTAGAAAACTCATTGTCAGACTCAAAAAAAAAAAAAAAACCCTAAATATACATTTACCTCATAATTCAACAAATCTACTCTTAGTTATATGCCTACAAGAAATAAATGCATATGGCTAAAAAGTCATTTTCAAGAATTTTCATTCAACCTCTATTGATAATATCCCCAAACTGAAAATATCTGTCAACAGTGGAATGAATGAAAACAGTGTAAGTAAATGCATACTAAATGGCAGTAAAAACACTGATATATACAACATGGTTTAATTTTACAGACATTACACTGCACATATATTGATATATACTGCATAAATATTGATGAAAATCATAATAAATGATAAGTCTTTGGATGATTTACTGTGATGTGACACAAAGGAGCCTTCTTTAGGTGCTAGAAATTTGCTTTTCTCCTCACGTGGTTATATTGGTATAGACGTGTAAAACTTACTGAGTTGTAAATATTATGTTAGTGCACCTTATTATATGTATGCTATACCTTAATAACAAATTAAGAATTAATTCATAGTATATATACTATTTTTAATCAATCAGCATTATTTACAGAATTATAGATTTTAGTGTTTTATCTTATATTATTGAGATTGTTTTCTGAACAATTTGTTCTTTATTTCTTAATATCCTTTGTAGTATTTTTAACAGCTTTGTTGAGATGTAATTCACACAATATAGAACCCACCCACTAAAAGTGTATTTTTTAGCATATTCACAGGGTTATGAATTCAATATCTCTTAGCATATTCACAGGGTTGCACAACTATCACCCAAACTAATTATGAAAGATCATCATTTCTCTAAAAGAAAAAGCACACTAATCAGCTATCACTTCCTCACCCCAACCCTCATCACCTAAGCAAACCCTGACCAACTTTGTGTCTCTAAAGATTTGCCAATTTTTGACACTTCATGTAACGGAATCTTAGAACATTGTCTTTTGTGAATATCTTCTTTAATTTAATGCAGTATTTTTAGGGTTAGCCATGTTGTAACATGTATCCTTTCATTTCTTTTTTAACTGAATAATATTTCATTTTATGGAGATATATCTAAATACATGCGTATATGTGTGCGTATATATATTAGAGTTTATTTACCCTTTCATTAGTAGGTGGCATTTGGTTTGCTTCAACTTTTTGACTATTATGAGAAATGCTGCCAAAAACAGGTGTTTTGTGTACAAGTTTGTGTGTGAAGGTATATTTTCCTTTCTCTTAAGTGGGCGCATAGGAGTGGAATATCTAGCTCATATGGTAAATAACTTTTGAAGCAACTTCCAGTGTTTTCCAGAGTGGCTGTACCACTTTACATTGCTTCTAGTGTATCCACTTCCTCATGAACACTTTCTATTGTATATATTTTTCTATTGTTATTTCATACCAGACCACCTGATCTGCCTCTTGAGAAACCTGTATTCAGGTCAGGAAGCAACAGTTAGAACCGGACATGGAACAACGGGCTTGTTCCAAATAGGAAAAGGAGTATGTCAAGGCTGTATAGTGTCACCCTGCTTATTTAACTTATATGCAGAGTACATCACGAGAAATGCTGGGCTGGAAAAAACACAAGCTGGAATCAAGATTGCCAGGAGAAATATCAATAACCTCAGATATGCAGATGAAACCACCTTTATGGCAGAAAGTGAAGAAGAACCACAGAGCCTCTTGATGAAAGTGAAAGAAGAGAGTGAAAAAGTGGGCTTAAAGCTCAACTTAAAAAAAACTAAGATCATGGCATCTGGTCCCATCACTTCATGATAAATAGATGGGGAAACAGTGGAAACAGTGGCTGACTTTATTTTTCTGGGCTCCAAAATCACTGCAGATGGTGACTGCAGCCATGAAATTAAAAGACGCTTACTCCTTGGAAAGAAAGTTATGACCAACCTAGATAGCATATTGAAAAGCAGAGACATTACTTTGCCAACAAACGTCCGTCTAGTCAAAGCCATGGTTTTTCCAGTGGTTGTGTATGGATGTGAGAGCTGGACTATAAAGAAAGCTGAGCGCTGAAGAATTGATGCTTTTGAACTGGAGAAGACTCTTGAGAGACCCTTGGACTGCAAGGAGATCCAACCAATCCATCCTAAAGGAGATCAGTCCTGAGTGTTCATTGGAAGGACTGATGCTGAGGCTGAAACTCCAATACTTTGGCCATCTGATGAGAAGAGCTGACTCATTGGAAAAGGCCCTTATGCTGGGAAAGATTGAGGGCAGGAGGAGAAGGGGATGACAGAGGATGAGATGGCTCGATGGCATCATCGAGTTGATAGACATGGGTTTGGGTGGACTCCGGTGGTCGTTGATGGACAGGGAGGCCTGGCGTGCTGCGGTTCATGGGGTCACAAAGAGTCAGACATGACTGAGGACTGAACTGAACTGAATATATAAAAATATGCCTTTGTAGGAACTTTACGTATATTTCATTTCTGAAAATAAACTCTTTCTTTCCAAATGTTTTTTGTTTAAATTCTATTGCAATGGTATGGGCATGTTCTTCCTCTCAAATTCTAAATTATAGTATATCTTTAATTAAATTTCATTCAATACTCTTTGCTTTGCATTTTGCTTTGAAGCTAATACAGAAATGTTGGCATTTTTCTTTGGCTACTTCATTTACTTTAGAAAAAAAGTGAAAGTTGCTCAGTCATGTCCAACTCTTTGCGATCACATGGACTGTAATCCATGGAATTCTCCAGGCCAGAAAACTGGTAGCCTTTCCCTTCTCCATGGGATCTTTTCAACCCAGGGATTGAATGCCTTCCACATTGCAGGCAGATTCTTTACCAACTGAGTCACAAGGAAGCCCTCATTTACTTTAGATATGATTTTATCTTTTACATTTCAAACTATTTGATTTATTTTATTTTGCACTGGTTTCCAACAACATTATTTGACCTTTCGTTTTTCTGTTCACTCATTTTGTATTTGCTGTTTTTAATACTACTTTTCATTTTTGTAATTGTTGCAATAGATGACGACTTGTTGACCTGTTCTCTTAGCAACTCCACCCTATGGTCTTTCCTAGATTTATAAAATTTGATTCTAAAGCTATCATGATGATGATTTATATTTTCATATAATTCTCATGTTCAAATGTATCAGCTTCAGAACAGAAAGGATTATACATCAACTAAAGCTCCATTATATATGTATTTATGTTATTATGTTAATACATATTACAGATAGAAATACATTTACATATATATATCAATTTATATTTTGTTCTCCCTTAACCTACTAAAGATATGGACTTTTTGATGTACATTCTGAATGTTTTTTACCACTATATTAAATAACATTATAATTGCATTCTAGTATGTATGTTTTAAGGTCAATTACTATAATAATTGGCGCAATGATAGGAATCCACCTGCCAATGCAGGAGACACAAACACATGGATTCTATCCCTGGGTTGGGAAGATTACCTGGAGTAGGAAATGGTAAGCCATGCAAATATTCTTGCCTGGAAAAATCTATGAACAGAGGAGCCTCGTGGGCTATGATCCACGGGGTCACAAAGAGTTGGACATGACTGAACAGGTGCACACACACAACACATGCACACACAATAATTTACCAAAATAGTATAATTAATTTTATCTTTATCTATGTTTATTCACTACCTGTCTTTAAAATAAAAACTATCTCATTTAAATATATCATGTGTTTCATTAGAATCAAGAAACCTTCATCATAATAAATATATAAAAGTACAGACATTAAGCAAAGAAAATATTGATATTGATTAAAATTTTATTTTTCCTTTTTGTAAATAATGTGTTTCCTAACTCAATCAAGTAAAATATTTTGCTAAAATAGGGATCCCTAGAATCTGTATTGTGATCTCTGGACACACTTTCCATAAAAGTAATTAAGAATGTGGACAGGAATCCCTTAGAATAAATAGCATAGCCATCATAGTCAACAAAAGAGCCCAAAATGCAGTTCTTGGATGCAATCTCAAAAACGACAAAATGATCTCTGTTCATTTCCAAAGCAAATCATTCAATATCACTGTAATACAAGTCTATGCCCTGACCAGAAATGCTGAAGAGGCTGAAGTTGAATGTTTCTATGAAAACCTACAAGACCTTTTAGAACACTCAAAGAAAGATGTCCTTTTAGTTATAGGGACTGGAATGCAAAAGTAGGAACTCAAGAAACACTTGGAGTAACAGGCAAATTTGGCCTTAGAGTACGGAATGAAGCAGGGCAAAGGTTAATAGAGTTCTGACAAGAGAATGCACTGGTCATAGCAAACACCCTCTTCCAACAACACGAGAGAAGGCTCTACATATGGACATCACCAGGTGGACAACACCAAAATCAGATTGATTATATTCTTGGCAGATAAAGATGGAGAAGCTCTATACAGACAGCAAAAGCAATCCTGGGGGCTGACTGTGGCTCATCACGAAATCCTTATAGCCAAATTTAGACTTAAATTGAAGAAAGTGGGGAAAATCACTAGACCATTCAAGTATGCAAGATCTAATCCCTTATGATTATACAGTGGAAGTGAGAAATAGATTTAAGTGACTATATCTGACAGACAGAGTGCCTGATGAACTATGGACGGAGGATCATCACATTGTACAGGAGACGGGGATCAAGACCATCCCCAAGAAAAAGAAATGCAATAAAGCAAAATGGCTGTCTGAGGAGGCCTTACAAATAGCTGTGAAAAGAAGAGAAGCAAAATGCAAAGGACTGAAGGAAATATATAAGCATTTGAATGCAGAGTTCCAGTGAATAGCAAGGGGTGGAAAGAAAGCCTTCCTCAGTGATAAGTGCAAAGAAATAGAGGAAAATAATAGAATGGGAAAGACTAGAGATCTCTTCAAGAAAATTAGATACCAAGGGAATATTTCATGCAAAGATGGGCTCGATAAAGGACGGAAATGGTATGGACCTAACAGAAGCAGAAGATATTAAGAAGAGATGGCAAGAATACACAGAAGAACTGTACAAAAAAGATCTTCATGACCCAGATAATCACGATGGTGTGATCACTCATCTAGAGCCAGACATCCTGGAATGTGAAGTCAAGTGGGCCTTAGAAAGCATCACTACGAACAAAGCTAGTGGAGGTGATGGAATTCCAGTGGAGCTATTTCAAATCCTGAAAGATGATGCTGTGAAAGTGCTGCACTCAATATGCCAGCAGATTTGGAAAACTCAGCAGGGGCCACAAGACTGGAAAAGTTCAGTTTCCATTCCAATCCCAAAGAAAGGCAATGCTAAAGAATGATCAAACTACCACACAATTGCACTAATCTCACATGCTATTAAAGTAATGCTCAAAATTCTCCAAGCCAGGCTTCAACAATATGTGAACTGTGAACTTCCAGATGTTCAAGCTGGTTTTAGAAAAGGCAGAGGAACCACAGATCAAATTGCCAACATCCACTGGATCACTGAAAGAACAAGAGAGTTCCAGAAAAACATCTATTTTTGCTTTATTAACTATTCTATAGCCTTTGAGTGCATGGATCACAATAAACTGTTGAAAATTCTAAAAGAGATGGGAATACCTGACCACCTGACCTGCCTCTTAAGAAACCTGTATGCAGGTCAGGAAGCAACAGTTAGTACTCAAAATGGAACAATAGACTGGTTCCAAATCAGGGATAGAGTATGGCAAAGCTGTATATTGTCACCCTGCTTGTTTAACTTATATGCAGAATACATCATGAGAAGTGCTGGGCTGGATGAAGCACAAGCTGGAATCAAGATTACCAGGAGAAATATCAATAACCTCACATATGCAGATGACATCACCCTTATGGCAGAAAGTGAAGAAGAACTAAAGGGCCTCTTTATGAAAGTGAAAGAGGAGAGTGAAAAAGTTGGCTTAAAGCTCACCATTCAGAAAACTAAGATCATGGCATCTGGTCCCATCACTTCATAGGAAATAGATGGGGAAACAGTGGAAGCTGTGGCTGACTTTATTTTGGGGGGCTCTAAAATCACTGCATATGGTGATTGCAGTCATGATATTAAGAGACACATACCTCTTGGAAGGAAAGTTATGACCAATCTAGACAGCATATTGAAAAGCAGAGACATTACTTTGCCGAATAAGGTTCGTCTAGTCAAGGCTGTGGTTTTTCCTGTGGTCATGTATGAATGTGAGAGTTGGACTATAAAGAAAGCTGAGCTCTGAAGAATTGATGCTTTTGAACTGTGGTGCTGGAGAAGACCCTTGAGAGTCCCTTGGACTGCAAGGAGATCCAACCAATCCATCCTAAAGGAGATCAGTCCTGGGTGTTCATTGGAAGGACTGATGTTGAAGCTGAAATTCCAATACTTTGGCCACCTGATGTGAAGAGTCGACTCATTGGAAAAGACCCTGAAGCTGGGAAAGTTTGAGGACAGGAGGAGAAGGAGACGGCAGACGATGAGATGGCTTGATGGTATCACGGACTCAATGGACATCAGTCCGGGTAGACTCCAGGTGTTGGTGATGGACAGGGAAGGCTTGTGTGCTGTGGTCCATTAGGTCACAGGGAGTCAGACACGACTGAGCAACTGAATTGACTAACAGAAATTGTCAATTACAGTTATAGTGAAAGGAACTGAGTAAGCCTGGGACATTGGGATATGACATAAAGTACAGAGCTTATTGTATATTACCATGGCCATGTCAAAAAGAAACAAGAACAAAGTTCCACCATCTGATGATATAGATGGCTCTTGAACATTCCTCCACCCATGATCTCAGGAAATTTTCAACTACACAGTGAACAATTATCTCTAAACCAAATTCAAGAGTTAACTGTATCCTATACATCAAGTGAATGGAAAATATACACATGGAAACAGATAGGAAAGACTGAGATATACTCTTGCTATAGACCTCACCCTAGCACAATGCCATACCATCTGTAGGGAACTTCCAATTCCCATTGTCTCTCTGAGGAGTAAGGGGTCTGGATCCTGCGGTGACTACAGTTGATAACACTGCATTAAACATTTGGAAATTAGCTATGAGAGTAGATTTTAAATGCTTTCAAAATGATCAAGCCAAAACAAAATGATAAATATGTGAGGTGATGGCTATATTAATCAACTTGAAGAAGGAAGTTTTTTCACTTCCTTTCCACAATATAAACTGTGGAAAATTCTGAAAGAGATGGGAATACCAGACCGCCTGACCTTCCTCTTGAGAAACCTATATGCAGGTCAGGAGGCAACAGTTAGAACTGGACATGGAACAACAGACTGGTTCCAAATAGGAAAAGGAGTATATTGTCAAGGCTGTATATTGTCACCCTGCTTTTTTAACGTCTATGCAGAGTACATCATGAGAAATGCTGGGCTGGAAGAAACACAAGCTGGAATCAAGACTGCTGGGAGAAATATCAATAATCTCAGATATGCAGATGATACCACCCTTATGGCAGAAAGTGAAGAGGAGCTACAAACCCTCTTGATGAAAGTGAAAGTGGAGAGTGAAACAGTTGGCTTGAAGCTCAACATTCAGAAAATGAAGATCATGGCATCTGGTCCCATCACTTCATGATAAATAGATGGGGAAACAGTGGAAACAGTGTCAGACTTTATTTTTTTGGGCTCCAAAATCACTGCAGATGTTGATTGCAGCCATGAAATTAAAAGATGCTTACTCCTTGGAAGAAAATTTATGAGCAACCTAGATAGCATATTCATAAGCAGATACATTGCTTTGCCAACAAAGGTCCGTCTAGTCAAGGCTATGGTTTTTCCAGTGGTCATGTATGGATGTGAGAGTTGGACTGTGAAGAAAGCTGAGCGCCGAAGAATTGATGCTTTTGAACTGTGGTGTTGGAGAAGACTCTTGAGAGTCCCTTGGACTGCAAGGAGATCCAACCAGTCCATTCTGAAGGAGATTAGCCCTGGGAATTCTTTGGAAGAAATGATGCTAAAGCTGAAACTCCAGTACTCTGGCCACCTCATGGGAAGAGCTGACTCATTGGAATTTGTGACCCCATGAATCGCAGCACGCCAGGCCTCCCTGTCCATCACCATCTCCCCGAGTTCACTCAGACTCACATCCATCAAGTCCGTGATGCCATCCAGCCACCTCATCCTCAGTCGTCTCCTTCTCCTCCCGCCCCCAATCCCTCCCAGCATCAGAGTCTTTTCCAATGAGTCAGCTCATTGATCCAGCGGATGTCTGGCAATTTGATCTGTGGTTTCTCTGCCTTTTCTAAAACCAGCTTGAACATCAGGGAGTTCATGGGCCATGTATTGCTGAAGCCTGGCTTGGAGAATTTTGAGCATTACTTTACTAGCATGTGAGATTAGTGCAATTGTGTGGTAGTCTGAGCATTCTTTGGCATTGCCTTTCTTTGGAATTGGAATGAAAACTGACCTTTTCCAGTCCTGTGGCCACTGATGAGTTTTCCAAACTTGCTGTCTTATCGAGTGCAGCACTTTCACAGCATCATCTTTCAGGATTTGAAATAGCTCAACTGGAATTCCATCACCTCCACTAGCTTTGTTTGTAGTGAGGCTTTCTAAGACCCATTTGACTTCACATTCCAAGATGTCTGGCTCTAGATTAGTGATCACATCATCATGTTATCTGGGTCATGAAGATCTTTTTTTTTGTACAGTTCTTCTGTGTATTCTTGCCACCTCTTCTTAATATCTTCTGCTTCTGTTAGGTCCATACCATTTCTGTCCTTTATAGAGCCCATCTTTGCATGAAATGTTCCCATGGTATCTCTAATTTTCTTGAAGAAATCTCTAGTCTTTCCCAGTCTGATAGTGTATAGCATTTCGTTAGGATGTACATTTTAAGTATGTTACAATTTAAACTCAATAAAGGTGGAAACATCACAGAAGCCAACATAAAAGTTCTTTCAATGGTCAGAGTTAAACATCAAAAAAATAATGACAGTAAAAAGGCAGAATACTTCAATATAAACAAGTAAATATGCTTGTTCACTGTGATGCTAAAATGTATTTAATAATTACCTGTAGAGCAACAAATATTTTTTCTGAAATTGATAAATAATGGAAAATAAATATTTAATTATCTTCAGTTTCTCAGACAGACTGCACTGTTTCAAAGCATTCTACTGTTTGACGGAGAAAAGTCATTTCTTTCTTCTTGTCATACATTTTCAACTAACAGATATAGAAGGAAGAATAAAATTTTTAAGAATCACCATTTGTAACCATTCATTAATAATCTAGGCAAGGATTATCAATGAATACTAAATCTATTATGTGAAAGGCTAATGAAAAATTTTATAAGGGATGAATGAGCCTGAAAAAACCTGAACCTACTCATCTATCTTAACTTCACAATCATAGGGGCAAATAGATATTATGAAGTTTCTGATTTGATGCAAAATGATATATATCCCCCAAAAAGAAATAACTACCCTCCCAAATAAATCTTAATCTAATCAAGCCTCTTGTTCTATCAGTTGAAAAAAATGAGGAAGTAATCAGGATACTCTACAAATATTCTGCAGGTCAAGTGGATTCAGCTTAATATCGACTTAAAAAAATAAAAGTATGGTTAATTTACATTATATTAATTTCAAGTATACAAATAATGATTCAATACTTTATATATTACACTCCACTTAAAGTTATTACAAAATCATAGCTATATTTCTCTGAGCTATACAATATTTCCTTGCTAATTATTTATTTATATATTATAATTCATTTCTCTTAATTCCCAGTCCATATCTTGTCCCTCCTTCCTTCCCTTTCCTGATAATCATTCATTTGTTCTCTATGTCTGTGAGTCTGTCTCTGTTCTGTAATATTTATTTGTCTGTTTTTTTTTTAATATATATTTCACATATAAGTGAAAACAGAGTATTTTTCCTTCTTTGACTTATTTCATTAAGCATAATGCCCTCCAGGTCCATTCATATTGTGGCACAAGGCAGAATCTCGTTCTTTGTTATGACTGGGTAACATTTCATATATATACACACACATATAACATCTTTATCCACTCATCTATTGATGGAATCTTATGTTGCTTCTGTATCTTGGCTATCGTAAACAATGCTTCTACAAATACCAGAGCGCATGAATCTTTTCAAAGTACTGTTTTCATTTTCTTCAGATATATACACAGCAATTAAATTGCTGAATCATATGGTAGTTCTGTTTTTAGTTTTTTGAAGAAACTCCTACTGTTTTCTATAATGGCTATAGCAATTTAATTTCTCACCAATAGTGTATGAAGATTGTTTTTTTCCACATCCATGACAATGTTTGTTGTCTGTGGAATTCTGACAGATGTGAGGTGGCTGTCACTGGGGTTTTAATTTGCATTGCTCTGACTTTTAGTGATGACGAGCATCTTTTCATTTGCTTGTTGGCATGCATATCTTCTTTGGGAAATGTCTGTTTCAGTCTTCTGCCCATTTTTAAACAAGGTTTGTTTTTTTATATTGAATTATATGAGCTGTTTATATATTTTGTATATTAACTCATAGGTCATATCACTTGCAATTTTTTTTCCCTTTCAGTAGACTGTCTTTTTGTTTTGTCAATAGTTTCCTTTGCTGTGGAAAACCTTTTAAATTTAATTAGGTCCCATTTGTTTATGTTTGCTTTTGATTCTTTTGCCTGAGGAGACAGATCTTAAAAAAATATCGCTATGATTTATGTCAAAGTGTGTTCTGTCTACATTCCAAACTAAAAAGATTTAAAAGATATGTCAAGTAGATGTATGTGTTGATCTTGTCTGCATCTCAATTCCAGCAATCTAAGCATAGAAAGACTTTGAGATAGTTGGAAGAATCTTAACATGGGCTGAGTATTAGATCGTATTATAGGTTTGTTAATATTTTGATGAAGTGTGATAAAGTGATTTTGGTTATGCTATAAAATACTCTTATTTGTTCTTTATATATTTAGAGCAATTTTGGGGTAATATGATGATACCTAAGATTTTTCTTTCAATAGTTAAACAACATTAACACAAATAAAAGCAGTAGGAGGAATATGGGTAAAAGAAGTTTGGGTACATGGCATTAATTCTAGAAGATTGATATGGAAATGTGGATATTCATTATATTATTCTTCTTTGCCTATGTTTGACAGTTCCCATTATAATCGAAGCTACTTTTTATATGTAGCATATACTCTAAATTTGCTTTGAGAAGCAAAAGTCATCTTTTCTTTATCTTTCTTATATCAGTTTCTTTATTTTAATAAATTCTGAAAATGCGAATTTTTTCAAAGTGTTTTAGTTCTTAGAAGAGTTAATTATCTCTCAGAGAATAATATATACATATATATATATAGAGAGAGAGTGTGTGTGTGTATCTGTGTATGTATTAAATATTTTTTATTTTATCTTTTAATGTGAACAATATTTGGTGAGTGTTCCAGTCCTGGTAAGTCTGTTTGCCATAAACGTCTAAAAGCTAAAGATGAAAAATATAGACGTACTTAAATTTCATTTAATATACAAATTGATAATACATTGAATTATTTTTAAATTAACATAATATATTTTGATAATTAAGTGATGGAGTAATGTAACTTAACCCAAAAATGAATAAATGAAGTTTTTTGCATCCATGATTCATGCTTTTAGAAGTATAGTGTCTTTATCTTATACTCTGAAAGCGGAGAAGGCAATGGCACCCCACTCCAGCACTCTTGTCCCCTGAAAAATCCCATGGACAGAAGGGCCTGGTGGGCCGCAGTCCATGGGGCCGCTAAGAGTCAGACACGACTGAGCGACTTACACTTTTCACTTTCATGCATTGGAGAAGGAAATGGCAACCCACTCCAGTGTTCTTGCCTGGAGAATCCCAGGGTCGGGGGAGCCTCATGGGCTGCCGTCTACACGGTCGCACAGAGTCAGACACAACTGAAGCGACTTAGCATTAGCAGCAGCATACTCTGAAAGACTTTGGAAAGGACAGTAAGATTTAAAATATCAGAGTTAGGCAATTGCTATCTACATGCCTTGATAACCCATTTAACTTATTTGAACCTCCTTCATTTTTCTTACTGATATAATGACAACTGATATTGTTGAAATGGCAATTTGCTGAACCTACTTCACAGTGTTGTGAAGATCTTTGAAATCTATGTGAAAGTCCATAAAAAGGCATTATACTTTATATATTGCTAATAATGGTTATTGAATTTTCCATTGTAATTTGACAGAACTATTTTAGAGAATTTATTGTGAAAATTTGTTAATTTTATATTACTGCAAAAATAAAATTTTTACTCCTTATGGGAATCCTGTGACTACTTTCCTGAAATGAATATCATAGAAAGGCCATGATAGATTTACTAAACACATCATAGTCTATTGCAGTGGTTAATGATAATTGTGTGTTTGCTTACAGATCTTTCATGTTTCATTCCCCCAAAACAAATTAAAATAAATTATCATAAGAAGCTACCTCACAATTCGATTAAGCAAATGCATAACATAACTTTTGAAACAATGCTTGTAGACAAATATCTACTGGCCAGGAATGAATATATATATTCATTATATATATATATATATATATATAGATAGATAGATAGATATATAATCTGTCTGTATTTTATTTATCTGAGAAACATATACCAATTTTAACAAAATGTTAGGAAATAACATTTATTCTTCATAAATAACATTCCAAGTTTATTTATTTGAACACATAACAATTATTGGTGCTTCCCTAGTTGCTCAGATGGTAAAGAATCTGCCTGAAGTGCAGGAGACCTGGATTAGATCCCTGAGTTGTGAAGATGTCCTGGCAAAGTTCGGAAGGGCAAACCACTCCAGTATTCTTGCCTGGGAAATTCCATGGACAGAGGAGCCTGATGGGCTACAATCCATGGTGTTGTAAAAAGCTGGACACGACTGAGTGACTTCCACACACTCATAGTAATTATTTTGCATTATATGATAATTTTACTTAGTAATTATAATTTAACCTATAGTCATAATCAGGCTTCCCTGGTGGCTCAGACAGTAAAGCATCTGCCTACAATGCAGGAGACTCGGGTTCAATCCCTGGTTCGGGAAGATCCTCTTGAGAAGGAAATGGCAACCCACTCCAGCACTCTTGCCTGGAAAGTCCCATGGACAGAGGAACCTGATGGGCCCCAGTCCATGGCATCGCAAAGAGTTGGACACGACTGAGCAACTTCATGTATTTCATTTATTTATTTATAGTCATAATCATAACAATAAAGCTACCAATATATGTGACAGGTGAGAAAATATGTATTTTAAGTACTTATTTATTCTATATCTACAGTATTATTTTGTGTTTTTTTTTTTACACAAATAAACAACCTGATTTACAAAAGAGTTAAATAACCCATCTAATGTCACAGCTACTAAGTAAAGAAACTAAAAAACAAATCCAGGAGATTTGACTTGCAACCTAAGTTCTTTCAGTTTACATACTCTATAAGAGAGAGACAAATAGTTGGATAGATTAACAGATTTATAGATGATTGATAGATCATACATACACACATATATAAATATATACATAGAAAAAAGCAATAATATTACAGAAATTTTGTCACTCATCCTATAACTAAATATAGATGATAAATAATTTTCTATTTTCTATAAGAGTTTAATAGAAAAAGACACCAATGAGAAACTAAGAACTGCTGAAATTAAAAAACAAGTTTTGTTAAATCATTCTTGGACTTTGAAAATAAACACAAATTTATTGGTCCATTTTTTAAAATTAGGCTTTTATGTATGATTTATTAATATGTCATGTATAATTTTTCTATCTAGTAGTCTCTTATGATCCTTTGTATTTCTGTGTTGTCTGTTGTGATCTCTCCATTTTCATTTCTAATTTTATTGATTTGATTTTTCTCTCTTTGCTTCTTGATGAGTCTGGCTAATGGTTTGTCAATTTTATTTATCCTTTCAAAGAACCAGCTTTTGGCTTTGTTAATTTTTGCTATGGTCTCTTTTGTTTCTTTTGCATTTATTTCTGCCCTAATTTTTAAGATTTCTTTCCTTCTACTAACTCTGGGGTTCTCCAACTCTTCCTTTTCTAGTTGCTTTAGTTGCAGAGTTAGGTTATTCATTTGACTTTTTTCTTGTTTCTTGAGGTATGCCTGTATTGCTATGAACTTTCCTCTTAGCACTGCTTTTATAGTGTCCCACAGGTTTTGGGTTGTTGTGTTTTCATTTTCATTAGTTTCTATGCATATTTTGATTTCTTTTTTGATTTCTTCTGTGATTTGTTGGTTATTCAGAAGTGTGTTGTTCAACCTCCATATGTTGGAATTTTTAATAGTTTTTCTCCTGTAATTGAGATCTAATCTTAATGCATTATGGTCAGAAAAGATGCTTGGAATGATTTCGATTTTTTTGAATTTATCAAGTTTAGATTTATGGCCCAGGATGTGATCTATCCTGGAGAAGGTTCCATGAGCACTTGAAAAAAAAGTGAAATTCATTGTTTTGGGGTGAAATGTCCTATAGATATCAATTAGGTCTAACTGATCTAATGTATCATTTAAAGTTTGCGTTTCTTTGTTAATTTTCTGTTTAGTTGATCTGTCCATAGGTGTGAGTGGGGTATTAAAGTCTCCCACTATTATTGTGTTATTGTTGATTTCCCTTTCATACTTGTTAGCATTTGTCTTACATATTGCGGGGCTCCTATATTGGGGGCATATATATTTATAATTGTTATATCTTCTTCTTGGATTGTTCCTTTGATCATTATGTAGTGGCCTTCTTTGTCTCTTTTCACAGCCTTTGTTTTAAAGTCTATTTTATCGGATATGAGTATTGCCACTCCTGCTTTCTTTTGGTCTCTATTTGCGTGGTATATCTTTTTCCAGCCCTTCACTTTCAGTCTGTATGTGTCCCTTGTTTTGAGGTGGGTCTCTTGTAAGCAGCATATAGAGGGGTCTTGTTTTTGTATCCATTCGGCCAGTCTCTGTCTTTTGGTTGGGGTGTTCAACCCATTTACGTTTAAGGTAATTATTGATAAGTGTGATCCCGTTACCATTTACTTTATTGTTTTGGGTTCGAGTTTATACACCCTTTTCGTGTTTCCTGTCTAGAGAATATCCTTTAGAATTTGTTGGAGAGCTGGTTTGGTGGTGCTGAATTCTCTCAGCTTTTGCTTGTCTGTAAAGCTTTTGATTTCTCCTTCATATTTGAATGAGATCCTTGCTGGGTACAGTATTCTGGGCTGTAGGTTATTGTCTTTCATCACTTTAAGTATGTCTTGCCATTCCCTCCTGGTCTGAAGAGTTTCTATTGAAAGATCAGCTGTTATCCTAATAGGAATCCCCTTGTGTGTTATTTGTTGTTTTTCCCTTGCTGCTTTTAATATTTGTTCTTTGTGTTTGATCTTTGTTAATTTGATTAATATGTGTCTTGGGGTGTTTCGCCTTGGGTTTATCCTATTTGGAACTCTCTGTGTTTCTTGTACTTGGGTGATTATTTCCTTCCCCATTTTAGGGAAGTTTTCAACTATTATCTCCTCAAGGATTTTCTCATGATCTTTCTTTCTGTCTTCTTCTTCTGGGACTCCTATAATTCGAATGTTGGAGCGTTTCATATTGTCCTGGAGGTCTCTGAGATTGTCCTCATTTCTTTTAATTCGTTGTTCTTGTTTCCTCTCTGATTCATTTATTTCTACCATTCTATCTTCTATTTCACTAATCCTATCTTCTGCCTCCGTTATTCTACTAATTGTTGCCTCCAGAGTGTTTCTGATCTCATTTATTGCATTATTCATTATATTTTGACTCTTTTTTATTTCTTCTAGGTCCTTGTTAAACCTTTCTTGCATCTTCTCAATCCTTGTCTCTAGCCTATTTATCTGTGATTCCATTTTGATTTCAAGATTTTGGATCATTTTCACTATCAATATTCGCAGTTGTATGCCAATAAAATGGACAACGTGGAAGAAATGGACAAATTCTTAGAAAAGTACAATTTTCCAAAACTGAACCAGGAAGAAATAGAAAATCTTAACAGACCCATCACAAGCACAGAAATTGAAATGGTAATCAGAAATCTTCCAGCAAACAAAAGCCCAGGTCCAGACGGCTTCACAGCTGAATTCTACCAAAAATTTCGAGAAGAGCTAACACCTATCCTCCTCAAACTCTTCCAGAAAATTGCAGAGGAAGGTAAACTTCCAAACTCATTCTATGAGGCCACCATCACCCTAATACCAAAACCTGACAAAGATGTCACAAAAAAGGAAAACTACAGGCCAATATCACTGATGAACATAGATGCAAAAATCCTCAACAAAATTCTAGCAATCAGAATCCAACAACACATTAAAAAGATCATACACCATGACCAAGTGGGCTTTATCCCAGGGATGCAAGGATTCTTCAATATCCGCAAATCAATCAATGTAATTCACCACATTAACAAATTGAAAAATAAAAACCATATGATTATCTCAATAGATGCAGAGAAAGCCTTTGACAAAATTCAACATCCATTTATGATAAAAACTCTCCAGAAAGCAGGAATAGAAGGAACATACCTCAACATAATAAAAGCAATATATGACAAACCCACAGCAAACATTATCCTCAATGGTGAAAAATTGAAAGCATTCCCCCTAAAGTCAGGAACAAGACAAGGGTGTCCACTTTCACCGCTACTATTCAACATAGTTCTGGAACTTTTGGCCACAGCAATCAGAGCAGAAAAAGAAATAAAAGGAATCCAAATTGGAAAAGAAGAAGTAAAACTCTCACTGTTTGCAGATGACATGATCCTCTACATGGAAAACCCTAAAGACTCCACCAGAAAATTACTAGACCTAATCAATGAATATAGTAAAGTTGCAGGATATAAAATCAACACACAGAAATCCCTTGGATTCCTATACACGAATAATGAGAAAGTAGAAAAAGAAATTAAGGAAACAATTCCATTCACCATTGCAACGAAAAGAATAAAATACTTAGGAATATATCTACCTAAAGAAACTAAAGACCTATATATAGAAAACTATAAAACACTGATGAAAGAAATCAAAGAGGACACTAATAGATGGAGAAATATACCATGTTCATGGATCGGAAGAATCAATATAGTGAAAATGAGTATACTACCCAAAGCAATTTACAAATTTAATGCAATCCCTGTCAAGCTACCAGCCACATTTTTCACAGAACTAGAACAAATAATTTCAAGATTTGTATGGAAATACAAAAAACCTCGAATAGCCAAAGCAATCTTGAGAAAGAAGAATGGAACTGGAGGAATCAACTTGCCTGACTTCAGGCTCTACTACAAAGCCACAGTCATCAAGACAGTATGGTACTGGCACAAAGACAGACATATAGATCAATGGAACAAAATAGAAAGCCCAGAGATAAATCCACACACATATGGACACCTTATCTTTGACAAAGGAGGCAAGAATATACAATGGAGTAAAGACAATCTCTTTAACAAGTGGTGCTGGGAAAACTGGTCAACCACTTGTAAAAGAATGAAACTAGATCACTTTCTAACACCGTACACAAAAATAAACTCAAAATGGATTAAAGATCTAAATGTAAGATCAGAAACTATAAAACTCCTAGAGGAGAACATAGGCAAAACACTCTCAGACATAAATCACAGCAGGATCCTCTATGATCCACCTCCCAGAATTCTGGAAATAAAAGCAAAAATAAACAAATGGGATCTAATTAAAATTAAAAGCTTCTGCACAACAAAGGAAAATATAAGCAAGGTGAAAAGACAGCCTTCTGAATGGGAGAAAATAATAGCAAATGAAACAACTGACAAACAACTAATCTCAAAAATATACAAGCAACTTCTGCAGCTCAATTCCAGAAAAATAAACGACCCAATCAAAAAATGGGCCAAAGAACTAAATAGACATTTCTCCAAAGAAGACATACGGATGGCTAACAAACGCATGAAAAGATGCTCAACATCACTCATTATTAGAGAAATGCAAATCAAAACCACAATGAGGTACCACTTCACACCAGTCAGAATGGCTGCGATCCAAAAATCTGCAAGCAATAAATGCTGGAGAGGGTGTGGAGAAAAGGGAACCCTCCTACACTGTTGGTGGGAATGCAAACTAGTACAGCCACTATGGAGAACAGTGTGGAGATTCCTTAAAAAATTGCAAATAGAACTACCTTATGACCCAGCAATCCCACTGCTGGGCATACACACGGAGGAAACCAGAATTGAAAGAGACACATGTACCCCAATGTTCATCGCAGCACTGTTTATAATAGCCAGGACATGGAAACAACCTAGATGTCCATCAGCAGATGAATGGATAAGAAAGCAGTGGTACATATACACAATGGAGTATTACTCAGCCGTTAAAAAGAATTCATTTGAATCAGTTCTGATGAGATGGATGAAACTGGAGCCGATTATACAGAGTGAAGTAAGCCAGAAAGAAAAACACCAATACAGTATACTAACACATATATATGGAATTTAGGAAGATGGCAATGACGACCCTGTATGCAAGACAGGAAAAAAGACACAGATGTGTATAACGGACTTTTGGACTCAGAGGGAGAGGGAGAGGGTGGGACGATTTGGGAGAATGGGAATTCTAACATGTATACTGTCATGTAAGAATTGAATCGCCAGTCCATGTCTGACGTAGGGTGCAGCTTGCTTGGGGCAGGTGCATGGGGATGACCCAGAGAGATGTTGTGGGGAGGGAGGTGGGAGGGGGGTTCATGTTTGGGAACGCATGTAAGAATTTAAGATTTTAAAATTAAAAAAAAAAATAAATAAAAAATAAAAAAAAATAATAATTTTTCTATCTATATGAAATTAGTTCATAGTTTTTAGGTGTATGAATCTACCCAAATATGCATGTTCTTTGGTGGGTTTTATCAGTATTCATGCAATATCATAACTTATATCATAAGTTTTATCCCTACTATATACTTACCTGTCACTATTTATCAGGCTTAACATTAAGCATTTCATATTATATTTGTTTATCAACCCCACTCCCCCCTCAACACACACAGAGTTAAGTATTATTATCACTAATTATCACTATTAATCAGTTTGGCAAATTTATCTGAATAAAAAGTTGAAAAACTAGGATCAAAATCTATGCTTGAATGTCAAAATCTAAACTTGTATGAAAGAAGCTCCATCCTTTCCTGTGTTTCAGCTTTCCATCTTATCATGCTCTGGAACAGTCTACACAGTATTAAAGTCATCTTATCCTTTAAATTACAAAAAAGAACCACCAGTTAATATATACTATTTTAACATGTCCCATCAGTCATTTTCCCAGCATAACTGTGTACCTTGTTTTTTCAAATGACTTTTCTAATTACGATGGTAATATCATACACCTCACCAAATACTGTTTTCTCTTAATTTCTAATTTTTTAATTTAAATATTGGAAAGTATAAAGCTGATTTTTCCTTCTATATATAGCTGTGAAAAGCACATGATTTTTAGCAGCCATGTTAGACACAGAACTCTTGATATCTACTCCAGTACTTCTTTTATACCCTATAATGATACTGAGTAATTTCCAAGAATTTATAATGCCTCACCTTTTCTCTTCATGAGACCCATAATTATGAACAGAATTCATTGTAGATACAGGTGAAAGGGCTTATGAAAATATAGTGATTTCCATAAACTCAGTGCTCTTTGCTACACTGGAGGTTATAAAGTACATTTCGGTTTTAGTTTGCTCGGATATCTGAGTCTGTGTCTAACTTGCCCTTTTCCTTCATGTTAGAGGACATAGTGGATTTCTTGATGCAGTCCCTCTGCATTTAAGTTAGTCAAAGAGATTTTATAACTGGCCTCTTCTTCTGATGCTGGGTTGTGATTCATTATTTTGAGCTGCATTCATTCCTCTTCCTGGAGAAGGGAAACGGCAACCCACTCGAGTATTCTTGCCTGGAGAATCCTGTGGACAGAGGAGCCTGGTAGGCTATTGCCCATGGGGTTGCACAGAGTCAGACACAACTGAAGTGACTTAGCATGCATGCATGCATGCATTGGAGAAGGAGATGGCAACCCACTCCAGTATTCTTGCCTGGAGAATCCCAGGGACAGAGGAGCCTGGTGGGCTGCCGTCTATGGGGTCACACAGAGTCAGACACGACTGAAGTGATTTAGCAGCAGCAGCAGCAGCATTCCTCTTCCAATGGCCTAAATGTCCTGATAACTCTCATTAAATCTTTCTCTCTGTACCAAAACATGTTTTTCCCTCCTTTGTTTCAAGGACCAAAGATTTGCATATGATACTGCCTTTTCTGCCTTTGGAAGGTACAGACAAGTAGAAGGAACTAGAAATGACTTTTGCATAGTCTGCTGTTTTTCCTATATTCTGTTATGATTTCTGAGTTTTTCCTGCGTCCTCTGTTTTCCCTCAGCAGCATACCAAAGCCACCCTGTTTAATTGGTGATCCGTGAAAGATTCCATCACTTGGGAAATACAACAGACTCTGCCCTTGAGTACTACAAGTCATTGTAGGATCTGGGTGTATGTCATTACTGGCCTAGGAATTTATACATTATTTCCCTTTCATTTAGCCAAATCTTACTGGTCAAGTATTTCTTTAATCTATCTACTCAAAACAAGGATTTGTTTATCTGTAATTTACCAAGATGAAAAAGTATTATATTTTAATAGGAAAACATTTTATTCACATTGATTTATTCTTTACAAAGCAAGATTCTCTTATTTTCATTAATTTTTATTCTTCTAGTTATGATTTTTTCTTCAGTATTTTCATTGACTCCTATGGCACTTTTTAACAAAAGGATTAAGTTACAATCATCTTTATTTCTTTAGCAAGGTAAAATGTACATAGTAAAATGCACAGGACTTAAGTATGGAGTTGAGAAGTTTTGATAAATATACACACCCATGTGAATATCACCCTACAAAGCTATAAAATATTTTGATGACCATGGAACATTCATGTATGTTTCATTCCAGTTAATTACTATATCCCACAAGCAACCAATGTCTTGATTTTTACCACTTATAAATAATATTTACCTATATTATATAGACAGAATCATAGAGTGGGCATATTTTTGCTTTATTTGCTCAACGATGCTTTGAGATTCATCCACATTGTTGTATCAGTGGTTTATTCCACTTTTTAATTATTGAAAAGAATTCAGTTTTATGAATATACCCTGATTTATTTAGCCATTATTTTGTTGATGAACATTCTGATTATTGAACATATATCTATTTTTTTCTTATTTTCCATTTAACAGGGGAATTGCCCATCTATACAGCAGTGGCAAACATAGCTTGAGAAATTGCTAAATTCAACTATTAGGTTTCTTTTACAGATTTGTTAAAGTTTCCTATGTAAAAAGTCATGTGATTCACACACAATGAAGTTCTATTTTGTCCTTTCCTACTTCAGTCTTTTTCTTTCTCCATAGCCTCATTGCATTGATTAGGACTTCAGGTACAATGTTAAAGATAAGTGATGTGAAAAGACATGTTTGGATTATTCCTTATATGAAGGGAAATATTAGGAAAACATTTCAACATCAGTTTTGATATTTTTGTTGTTCAGTTGCTCAGTCATGTCCACCTCCTTTGTGACCCCATGGACTGCAGCATATCAGCGTATCCCTGTCCTTCACCATCTCCTGGATTTTGCTCAAACTCATGTCCAGTGAGTCAGTGATGCCATCCAACCATCTCATCCTCTGTCACTCCATCCTCCTCCTGCTCTCAGTCTTTCCCAGCATCAGAGTCTTTTCCAATGAGTTTGACTCTTCACATCAGGTGGCCAAAGTATTGGAGCTTCAGCTTCCTCATCAGTCTTCCAATGAATATTCAGGGTTGATTTCTTTTATGATTGACTAGTTTGATCTCCTTGCTGCCCAAGGGACTCTCAAGAGTCTTCTCCAACTCCATAGTTTTGATATTGGTGGTAGATTTATTTTATGCCCTTGATCAGGTTGAGAATGTGCCTTTGTATTTCTCATATATTGAGTTTTTGTTACACACTGGTGTTAAGTTTTATCATATTCTTTTCCACCATCTATTGAGATGATCATATGGTTTGCTCCTTTGGTCTGTTAATATGACAAAATGCATTGATTGATTGTCTAACATAAATCATTCCTGGAATAAATCCCACATGGTGACAATGTACTTATAAATTGTTGGATTACATTTGCTGATATTTTTTTTTAATTTTAAAATCTTTAATTCTTACATGCGTTCCCAAACATGAACCCCCCTCCCACCTCCCTCCCCATACCATCTCTCTGGGTCATCCCCATGCACCAGCCCCAAGCATGCTGTATCCTGCATCAGACATAGACTGGCGATTCAATTCTTACATGATAGTATACATGTTAGAATGTCATTCTCCCAAATCATCCCACCCTCTCCCTCTCCCTCTGAGTCCAAAAGTCCATTATACACATCTGTGTCTCTTTCCCTGTCTTGCATACAGGGTCGTCATTGCCATCTTCCTAAATTCCATATATATGTGTTAGTATACTGTATTGGTGTTTTTCTTTCTGGCTTACTTCACTCTGTATAATCGGCTCCAGTTTCATCCATCTCATCAGAACTGATTCAAATGAATTCTTTTTAACGGCTGAGTAATACTCCATTGTGTATATGTACCACTGCTTTCTTATCCATTTATCTGCTGGTGGACATCTAAGTTGTTTCCATGTCCTAGATATTATAAACAGTGCTGCGATGAACATTGGGGTACATGTGTCTCTTTCAATTCTGGTTTCCTCGGTGTGTATGCCCAGCAGTGGGATTGCTGGGTCATAAGGTAGTTCTATTTGCAATTTTTTAAGGAATCTCCACACTGTTCTCCATAGTGGCTGTACTAGTTTGCATTCCAACCAACAGTGTAAGAGGGTTCCCTTTTCTCCACACCCTCTCCAGCATTTATTGCTTGCAGATTTTTGGATCGCAGCCATTCTGACTGGTGTGAAGTGGTACCTCATTGTGGTTTTGATTTGCATTTCTCTAATAATGAGTGATGTTGAACATCTTTTCATGTGTTTGTTAGCCATCCGTATGTCTTCTTTGGAGAAATGTCTATTTAGTTCTTTGGCCCATTTTTTGATTGGGTCATTTATTTTTCTGGAATTGAGCTGCAGAAGTTGCTTGTATATTTTTGAGATTAGTTGTTTGTCAGTTGCTTCATTTGCTATTATTTTCTCCCATTCAGAAGGCTGTCTTTTCACCTTGCTTATATTTTCCTTTGTTGTGCAGAAGCTTTTAATTTTAATTAGATCCCATTTGTTTATTTTTGCTTTTATTTCCAGAATTCTGGGAGGTGGATCATAGAGGATCCTGCTGTGATTTATGTCTGAGAGTGTTTTGCCTATGTTCTCCTCTAGGAGTTTTATAGTTTCTGGTCTTACATTTAGATCTTTAATCCATTTTGAGTTTATTTTTGTGTACGGTGTTAGAAAGTGATCTAGTTTCATTCTTTTACAAGTGGTTGACCAGTTTTCCCAGCACCACTTGTTAAAGAGATTGTCTTTACTCCATTGTATATTCTTGCCTCCTTTGTCAAAGATAAGGTGTCCGTATGTGTGTGGATTTATCTCTGGGCTTTCTATTTTGTTCCATTGATCTATATGTCTGTCTTTGTGCCAGTACCATACTGTCTTGATGACTGTGGCTTTGTAGTAGAGCCTGAAGTCAGGCAAGTTGATTCCTCCAGTTCCATTCTTCTTTCTCAAGATTGCTTTGGCTATTCGAGGCTTTTTGTATTTCCATACAAATCTTGAAATTATTTGTTCTAGTTCTGTGAAAAATGTTGCTGGTAGCTTGATAGGGATTGCATTGAATTTGTAAATTGCTTTGGGTAGTATACTCATTTTCACTATATTGATTCTTCCGATCCATGAACATGGTATATTTCTCCATCTATTAGTGTCCTCTTTGATTTCTTTCATCAGTGTTTTATAGTTTTCTATATATAGGTCTTTAGTTTCTTTAGGTAGATATATTCCTAAGTATTTTATTCTTTTCGTTGCAATGGTGAATGGAATTGTTTCCTTAATTTCTTTTTCTACTTTCTCATTATTCGTGTATAGAAGTGCAAGGGATTTCTGAGTGTTGATTTTATATCCTGCAACTTTACTATATTCATTGATTAGCTCTAGTAATTTTCTGGTGGAGTCTTTAGGGTTTTCCATGTAGAGGATCATGTCATCTGCAAACAGTGAGAGTTTTACTTCTTCTTTTCCAATTTGGATTCCTTTTATTTCTTTTTCTGCTCTAATTGCTGTGGCCAAAACTTCCAGAACTATGTTGAATAGTAGCGGTGAAAGTGGACACCCTTGTCTTGCTGATATTTTTAAGGACTTTTACACCCATATTCATGAAAGATATTTATCTGTGAATTATTTCCTGTAATACTAAATCAATTTTTGGTACTAATTTTTTTCCACTTATAAAAATGATTGCTATTAATTTTTAAAATTAATGTTTAGATTTCACACTGTTCACCTGAAACTAAAACAATATTCTGTCAACTATACAATTAAAAAAAAGTTAGTGTCTACTATTGCCCACAGTGAACTAGTGCTTCAAATTTTAGCCATTTATTGATGTGTACCTTTATCTGCCCCTGTGTCTCAAAACAACATCCAATCTCCCTTCTGTTGGTAACAGAAAATCATTGGAAAATTGATCTACACATTTTCCACCACCATGTATCAATCTCTCATTTACAACAATGTCCTTTGCAATCGATCCACTTTCATTACCATTGTATTGAAAGTTGTCAATCATTCAGTACTAGCTTTAAATGTGAGTTCCAAGTCCATATTTCTGTTTCCTGCCTCATCCCGTTAGAATATTTATGACTACCTCATGCTTAATACTTTTAAAGGTGAATACATCACGTTGCCTCTAAGTTTATTCCTCTTCTGAGCTTTCAGTATCTTCTAAAAGCAGCAGGATTGTGTGCATGTTCTAAATCATAAGTCATATATTTATCTTTGGTTCTCGTTTCTCATACTTTCTATGTGCTGTGTTCAGTCACTCAGTAGTGTCCAACTCTGTGGACCCCTAGACTGTAGCCCACCAGGCTCCTCTGCCCATGGAATTTTCCAGGCAAGAACACTGAAGTTGGAAGCCATTTCCTGTTCCAAGGCCTCTTCCTGACCCAGGCATCCAATCTGCATCTCTTGTGTCTCCTGCACTGGCAGGTGGATTCTTTAGCATGGGTCAGTCAGCTCAGTCACTCAGTCATGTCCAACTCTTTGTGACCCCATGGACTGCAGCATGCCAGGCCTTCCTGTCCATCACCAACTCCCAAATCCTGCTCAAACTCATGTCAATCAAGTCAGTGATGTCATCCAATCATCCCATCATCTAGCGACCCCTTCTTCTCCTTCCTTCAATTTTTCCCAGCATCAGGGTCTCTTCCAAAGAGTTAGTTCTTCACATCAGGTGCCAAAGTGTCGAGGCTTCAGCTTCAGCATCAGTCCTTCCAGTGAATATTCAGGACTGATTTCCTTTTAGGATTGAGTGGTTTGATCTCCTTGCAGTCCAAGGGACTCTCAAGAGTCTTCTCCAACACCACGGTTCAAAAACATCAATTCTTTGGTGCTCAGATTTCTTTATGGTCCAGCTCTTACATCCATACGTGACTACTGGAAAGATCATAGCTTTGACTAGGTGGACCTTTTTTGGCAAAGTAATGTCTCTACTTTTTAATGTACGCTCTAGGGTGCCATCTAGGAAGCCCCATACTCTCTATAGGCAGTCAATTGATAGTGCCTATCAATTCTAGCCCTGAGATTCTTGTCATATTGTAAAACCTTTCTTTAATCTCACTGAATTTACAATTTTCTTGCTGCTTACCCAGACTACTACACTGGCTTTCTAACTTATTTCTTCCAGGCCTCTCTTTACCTTCCAATCCATCCTAAATATTACTATGAAATTTGTATTCTGACTGTATTAATATGTCAGATCTCACCAATTTCTCTTCAAAAAACATAATTGTGTTAGTGCATTAAAAAGGGGTCCCAGGTCCTAAAGTAGAAGCTTCAATTTTCTACTAATTATTCCCTATTGTTTCTACACATTTATAGTAATAATTACAATAATTTTCCTTAATAATTTCTATACATCTTTGGCTAGTATAAAAACTGAATAACTTATTTCCTTTGTATGCCATGTACATTTATGAATCCATTTCTTTGCTGATTTTAACTATCTTATCAGGATTTCTTCCTCCTTTTACCATATATACTATAAGGTAGTAGCTAATACACAACTCTGAAGTGATCTCATGATCTTTGTTGTTGTTCAGTCACTAAGTAGAGACTGACTCTATGTGACTCCATGGACTACAGCATGCCAGGCTCCCCTATCCTTCAGTTTCTTGGAGTTTGCTCAAATTCATGTCCATTGAGTCAGTATGCTTTCTAACCAGATCTTATGACATAATTATCTTATTTGAATCAAGTCTAATGTTTTCAAAAGTAAGGTTGGAGTCTGATTCTTTACTGTTATCCCAAAATACACAGCATATTATCTTATTAATGGTAAATATACAATAAATATTTGCTAAATGAACTACAGACTCCATTATTTTTTTTCTTAAAAAAGAAAAGCAGTCATTTGTAGCTGCTTTAAATTGAAAAATTGTTTTAGCTATCTTAGTCTTGATTTCAACTATTAAACTATTCCCTTTACTCAGATGTAAAGAGGATAACTTAAAGACACTTGTATGTTTAATTCTGGGGAAATAATGCATCTTTAAATCATTTACTAACCAAAGCCACATCACATCTTTGTCTTGAATCTCATAAACAGTTTTACGTTAATGGCCTTCATTCCTATTACCTCTTAACCAGTGTGTTCTTATTGCAGTTATGAAATTATAATTTATCTGGAGACTCTCAGTTAAAAGCAAAAAATCTTCAGACTGTTTATAGATATTTATTTTGGTTTAATAAATAATCAATTTTATTTGCTAATTTTAATTTATTGATTTCATTTTAATTATAATTAATAGCCTAATTTGTTTAGAACATAAAAATGTCTCTTTTTATTCTATCATGTGGAAGATACCAATAACAAGATTTAACAGAAAACTCAGTAGCACTGACAACTTAAGGGCTTCTGTGGCTTAGCTGGACATGGAGACAACCGGAGCTATCTGGCATTTAATAAGTCTCGAGGTGCCAGTGGGGGTTGTTTGTGAGCACATGAGGGGCTTTCTTTAGATTTCCCCAAACTACTGAGGTTTCACTCTACAGGAGTCTGAGATCCTACATGAGCAGTTGGGTATATGTCAGAAATATTTAGGTTGTTACTAATGATGTGATCTCACAAATACCTACAACTTACTAAAGATATAAAAAACTACTTTTCTACAGATTCCCCTTACTATGTCATTTGGTATTCCTACTGTTACTTAATCATTTTGTCTAATGTTTATTGGAATGAAGAGGCATAAGTCAATGTTTGTTGTTGTTGTTCAGTCACCCGTTATGTCTGACTCTTTGTGACCCCATGGATAGCAGCACGCCAGGCCTCCTTGTCCCTCACCATCTCCCAGAGTTTGCTCAAGTTCGTGTTCATTGCATTGGTGCTTCCTTCCAGTCATCTCATCTTCAGATGCTCTCTTCTCCTTCTACTCTCAACCTTTCCAAGCATCAGGGACTTTTCTGATGAGTCATCTGTTAGCATCAGATGACCAAAATACTGCTGCTGCTGCTGCTAAGCCACTTCAGTCTGGTCCGACTCTGTGCGACCCCATAGATGGCAGTCCACCAGGCTCCCCTGTCCCTGGGATTCTCCAAGCAAGAACACTGGAGTGGGTTGCTAATTCCTTCTCCAATGCATGAAAGTGAAAAGTGAAAGGGAAGTCAGTCAGTTGTGTCTGACTCTTAGTGACCCCATGGACTACAGCCTACCAGGCTCCTCTATCCATGGGATTTTCCAGGTAAGAGTACTGGAGTGGGGTGCCATTGCCTTCTCCAGATGACCAAAATACTGGAACTTCAACTTTGGCATCAGTTTTTCCAGTGAATATTCAGAGTTGATTTCCCTTAAGATTGATTGGTTTGATTTCCTTGCTGTCCAAGGGGTTTTCAGGAGTCTTCTCCAGGACCGCAGTCCGAAGCATCAATTCTTTGGCATTCTGCCTTCTTGATAGTCCAGCTCTCACAGCCGTATGTGACCACTGGGAAGACCATAGCCTTGACTATACAGAACTTTGTCAGCAGTAATGTCTCTGCTTTTCAGCACACTGTCTAGGTCTTTCATAGCTTTCCTGCCAAGAAGGAATTGTCTTCTGATTTCATGGCTGCAGTCATCATCTGCAGTAATTTTGGAGCCCAAGAAGAGGAAATCTATCACTACTTTCAGCTTTTTCCCTTCTATTTGCCATGCAGTAATGAGAATGGATGCCATAATCATTGTTGATTTAATATTTAGTGTTGTTGGCTCTTTCACTCTCCTCCTTCACCCTCATCAAAAGACTCTTTAGTTCCTCTTTGCTTTCTGTAGTTAGAGTGGTATCATCTGCATATCTGAGGTTGTGGGTGTTTCTCCTCCCTGTCTTGATTCTAATTTGTAGCTCATCTAGCCTGGCATTTCTCATAATGTACTCAGCGTATGGGTTAAACAAACAGGGTGAAAGCAGACAGCTGTCTTACTCCTTTCTCAATCTTGAATATCAGTTGTTCACTGAGTCATGTCCTACTCTTTGTGACCCCAGGGACTGCAGCCCTCCACACTCTTCGATCCATGGAATTCTCCAGATAAGAATACTGGAGTGGATTGCCATTTCCTTCTCCAGGGAATCTTCCTGACCCAGGGATTGCACCCAGGTCTCCTGCATTGCAGGCAGATTCTTTACCATCTGAGCTATAGGGAAGTCATTTGTTCCATACATTGTTCTAACTGTTGCTTTTGACCTGCATACAGGTTTCTCAGGAGACAGGTAAGATGATCTGGTATTCCCATCTCTCTAAGAACTTTCCATGTGTGTCATGATCCACAATTCAAAGGCTTTAGCATAGTAAGACCCGTCCATCTTGGGTGGCCCTGCATGGCATGGCTCATAGTGTCATTGAGTTATGCCAGCCCCTTTGCCACAACAAGGCAGTGATCAATGAAAGGAAGTCAATGCTTACTCTAGAATGATTTTTTCAACCAGCCTGAATCATAGGTGGAAATAGGTATCTTTTATTCTCTGATGATTGTACACATTGCAGAGTCCTTTCTCCATTGTTAAGGATATGGAATTATATTACTTCTTTTAAAAGATTGTTTATTTATGGAAATTCAACCTAATGTGATCACTTTCAGATATCCAGCATTTCTTGCCTATGAACTTGAGCATGTAGCCAAATTAAATGGATATTTAAGTGACAAACTTTTTAAGAAACTGATCCACGTTAGTGAAAATTTTCCTTGAATATTGGAAAATTATTATTCACTGACAATATGCCATAAATGTCATCTGACAACTGATATGTATTTTGTGTTGTGTGTGTGTGTGTGTGTTCATGTGCATGCACAGTGATAAAATACCACCTAAAACTTGTGATATTCTGTAGATCACTAAGAGTAGATATTTTGGACACAAATACTTAGTTCATGACTATTTAAATCCTTAGAGGTTAAACCTAAATGATAAGAATCATGTAATTTGATTTTCCATCCTATAATTTAGAGGTAAAGTATGCTTACACATAGCTTTGTTGATTTGGAGATTATGTATCTGTCTTCCCACTTGTTCTATAAGTCCTTTCATATTCCTTGTGTGATATTGTGCCTAGAATCAGGTAAATCTATCCTACAAAAGTTCAAGGATGGCTTATATTAGCAACATTTCTAAAGTATTTCTTTAGCTTGAAAAACAAAATTGATTTGACAATACACATGAAAGCATAACAATGGGTTACTGATTTTTATTTTTCACACATTTTTTCCTAAAGCTTTCAGATTTAGATTTTATGTGACTCACTCTATATTTGTAAACCACACATTTCTGGTTTCAGTCGCTCTAACGAATGGTTCCAGGTCTTTGCTGAAGTCATCCGTGAATATAAGGAATGATATTTTGCTAGCAATGCGCTTTATATCACAGTAACAAGTTTGAGTTTCTCTTTTGTAGAATGACCCTGAAATGGGTACAGCTTAGAGAGAGAGGATCTATCAAGGTAATGAATACTTTTTTATTAAGTAAGTGAAGCAAACCGTTTGCTCTGTCAACCTACTTTTTTGCTTCAGTGATAATGGGGCCTTTTAGAAACTCAATTGGTCACTTATATTTGATCCTAGATAAATTTCTATTTGTTACAGTTACACACAGACTTACTGGATTTCCGCCAGATACCATTTCAGGCTACAGAAGTTTCTGAAATCCAAATTCTTGTCATTATACCTAGACTCTCTCCCTTGTTGAAGCTACCAGTGGATTTCTGGAGTTTTTAGCTCAACATAAAAAGAATCGGTCTTTACAAAATACAGATGAAACAGTATTATATTCTTTTAAGGTTATCTTGGAGTGCGGCTACAGCCACCTTTTCCTGAATCTAATTTCAGTATTAACTCTATTGATATCAACTCTCAGCCACCAATAACCTTCTTTTCCTGCCAACAATATCTGAATCAAATATTCTCCAACTTTATCCTTCCCCTGGCTTTCTCTGCCGAGCTTCACCTGACTGTCACAGTTCACCGTGACTGCATTTCCTTTTCTGAATTCCTTGTAAAAACTAGTACTAAATTGTAATGGTGCACTTCATTAATTCTAATTTATATGCTTTTTTTCACATTTAAATAACTCTGAATTTGGAGTGATATGTGTCATGTAATTGAGGGTATCGTACAATCTCTGTTGACTTGGAAGAATATCCAAGGTAAAAAGATGAAGCACCTTAACTCACAGATATCAAATATTTATGGCAAAGGGTTAGATGAGATGGTGAATTAGATATTTTCTTTACTGGATAAACAATAGTAAATAGCCTAATCACTTAATTATTAAATCTACATTATCAGTTATCTTTTATTTAACTTTGATATATTTGGAAATTCTAAGTATGTAAAAAGATTATTTCATGCACATAGAACCCCTAAATAAGTATGGGGATGCACTTGTGGCTCCAGATAAATATTGCCAACTTGTTTTATAAAATGGTCTTATTAACATAATACAGTTTCACAAGAAATGTGCTTGTACTTACTAGGTAAGTGTCCAAAATAATTTTAATCATCCCATATAGAACATTCATCATGGTATCAGTTTTTTCAGATTCAAAACTGTATAAAGTAATATTTCCATTTTATACTGCTGATTACATGAAGTAAACATAACTTGTGCTTATCCAGAAGACTCCCATTTTTAATCAATCAACAATTAATACACTGTTTGTTTAGAGACCTGAGCTCCTTTAGAGTCAATAGGAGAACTACTTGATTTGGGTCACTTTCTGTTTCTCACTTATCCTCAAAATTTTATATCAGAAAAGGTTTTAATGTAATTAATATTTACACATACAGAGATCTGTTGGTAGAGCTACTGAAACAGAATCTCTTAAACCCACTGATATATTCTCCAGTTTGGGTCCATGCCACATAAAGTATAGCTAGACTGGTATCATCTTGTTAAAATTGTGCACTCTCAGGCTCTACTCCCTATTTTTAAGATGCTCTGTACTAGAGATTGCATTTTAAGATTCCCTTTTGGTTCATATACACATTAACATTTGAGCATCACTGATAAAGTTGGCTATGAAGTCATGTTGAAAAACACTGTTCTTAGCTCTACACCATTTAACAATTGCCATCATTTCTGTAGGTGACATTTACAACAAACTGCAGATAGGAATCCCTTTTCTCTCCATGGATCTGTGCTTTATATGCATAATTATTTTAAAACACATTATAATGTGGTAACTCAGCTGGTAAAGAATCTCCCTGCAATGCAGGAGACCCTGGTTTGATTCCTGGGTCAGGAAGATCCTATGGAGAAGGGATAGCTACCCACTCCAGTATTCTTGGGCTTCTCTGGTGGCCCAGACAGTAAAGAGTTCACCTGCAATGCAGGAGACCTGGATTCGATCCCTGCATTGGGAAAATCCCTTGTAGAAGGGAATGGCCTCTCACCCTAGTATTCTTGCCTGGAGAATTCAATGGACAGAGGAGCCTGATGGGCTATAGTCTATGAGGTTGCAGAGTTGGATATGACCGAGTACACATACACACACATAAAATATTTTTATAGAAACTGCATCATGCTAAACATACTACCTTCAATGAAGCAAAAATTTGACTCAATTA
The DNA here is from genome assembly GCF_001704415.2 of Capra hircus. Classification (NCBI taxonomy): domain Eukaryota; kingdom Metazoa; phylum Chordata; class Mammalia; order Artiodactyla; family Bovidae; genus Capra; species Capra hircus. Next base: position 33,683,577 of record NC_030818.1, read on the forward strand.
ATCAATGTAAGTAAGATTTTTGCACCCAGGAGAAATCTATAATGTTACTAAGGAATAAGGGATCACTTTTTAACTTTCAAAAGATGGAGTCAGTTTTTGAATTGCATGTTTCAATTTCAGAGAAATATATAGTGCTCTTCTGCTTCCCTTTGTCTTCCCTCACCTGCCAATTTTTGTAAGTTACATTATTATTTATACATTGTCAAAGTTTATAAAATTCATATTCTGTTTTACAACCTTCAATTCCAGAGATGTTTGGTATTAATTCTATTTTTAAATGGATTCAGTATTCTCAGCCAGTCCTTTTATGACAGGTTTTCCATTTCAGGTTTTATTTTGTTTTGCTTCATCACGTAGTTGACTGGAGTTATTTATCAAATTTGCTTCTCTTTTCCCCTTCAAAAATGGTTCATAAATGTTGTATTCCCTGAGTTTCAGCATGTCTGAAACTATCTGTCATTCTGTACTGTTTTGTCCTGTTTTATTGTACTTGAAGGACGATTTGGTTATGTGCAAAATCTTGGCTCAGGTTTTTATTTTCCCTCAGAACTTTGTAGCTATTACACCATTATATTTTGGCATTTAATGTTGCTGTGGGAAAAACTAAGGCCAGACTAAATAATTTAGTTTTCCTCAATAGATTACTTTGTGTGTGTGTGTGTGTGCTCAGTTACCTAAAGAATGCTTTCTTTGTATTTAAAGCTCAATAATTTAATCATGTATTATGGCCAATTGTTCAATACGCATTTACTTTCTGAAAAATTCCCTAATGTACTTAAATTTTTACCTTTATTTATGTTATTATATGCCACTATTCAATTTTTGGGTTTCTGCTTCAAGGAGAAATATTACATTAAGTCAAAGCTGTCTGATATCTCAAATTATCACCTTCATTTTTGGTGTTTAATCTCATTTTATCTGAGCTCAGTATGACTATCAAATCACTCTTGATGTTCACAATTTAATTTTCATATAGCCTTTTGTTGTTTCTTGATATTTCTAAATTACCTATTGGCTCTATAATGGACTGTATTTTGTTTTTACTTTATTTTCCTAAGTCTGTAATGTCTGTTTTATTTATTTATTTTTAAAATTTAATATTATGTTAACTATGAGGCTTGTTTTTAGTGATATATAATGTTTACTAAGTTTTCAAGAGTTGCAGAATATATTCTCTTTCCAGGGCTATATTCAAATCCAAGGAATGTTCACTGTGTTTCTTTTTAAAATTAGGTATCTATTTTTACTTTTAATATGTCTGCAGACTTGGCATGTCTTCTTTTTTCCTTTCTTTTTAAACCTTTTTCATTGTTCTTTTAAAAATTCTGATTTAAAATTTTATGAACTTCTGATATAGACATATATAAATAAGTTTGATTACATGGCACAATTATAAATGCAGATTTTGGAAGACTGAAACTGATCAACATTATCTGGATTGACAATAAGCCCATGATGTAGCAAAATCAGTACAGCCAGTTCAGTTGCTCAGTTATGTCCAACTCTTTGTGGCCCCATGAACTGCAGCACACCAGGCTTCCCTGTCCATCACCATCTCCTGGAGCTTCTCACACCCATGCCTATTGAGTCAGTAATGCCATCCAACCATCCCATCCTCTGTCATATTTCTTCTCTTGCCTTCAATCTTTCCCAGTATCAGGGTTTTTTCCAGTGAGTCAGTTCTTCGCATCAGGTGGCCAAAGAATTGGAGCTTCAGCTTCAACATCAGTCCTTCCAGTGAATATTCAAGATTGATTTCCTTCAGGATTGACTGGTTTAATGTCCTTGCAGTCAAGGGACTCTCAAGAGAGTCTTCTCCTACACCACAGGTCAAAAGCATCAGTTCTTTGGTGCTCAGCTTCCTTTACGGTCCAATTCTCACATCGATACATGACTACTGGAAAAACCATAGCTTTAACTATATGGACATTTGTCAGCAAAGTAAAGTCAGTCTCTACTTTTTTTTTTTTTTAGTTTTTTGAAAGTTGGTTTTTTTAAAATAATTAATTAATTTTAGTTGGAGGCTGATTACTTTACAATATTGTAGTGGTTTTTGCCATACATTGACATGAATCAGCCATGGGTATACATGTGTCCCCCATTCCAATCCCCCCTCCCTCAAAGTGAAGAATATATCTGCTTTTTAATGTGTTGTCTAGGTTGCTCACAGCTTTTCCAAGAAGCATCTTTTAATTTCATGGCTGCAGCCACTATCTGCAGTGATTTCAGAACACAAGGAAACAGTCTGTCACTATTTCCATTGTTTCCCCATCTATTTGCCATGAAGTGTTGGGACCAGATGCCATGATCTTAGTTTTTTTGAATGTTGATTTTTAAGCCAGGCTTTTCACTATCCTCTTTCACTTTCATCAAGAGGCTCTTCAGTACCTCTTCACTTTCTGCCATAAGGGTGGTGGCATCAGCATATCTGAGGTTATTGATATTTCTCCCACCAATCTTGACCAATTTAATATCTGCAGTCACCATCATAGGCCACCATGAGGGCCACTCCATTTCTTCTAAGGGATTTTGGCCCTCGATAGTAGATATAATGGTCATCAACTTTAATTCCCCCATTCCAGTCCATTTTAGTTCCCTGATTCCTAAAATGTCAATGTTCACTCTTGTTATCTCCTCTTTGACCACTTCCAATTTACCTTGACTCATGGACCTAACATTCTAGGTTCCTGTTAAGTATTGTTCTTTACAGCATCAGACTTCCACCACCAGTCACATCCACAACTGGGTGTTGTTTTTTCTTTGCCTCTTCATTCTATCTGGAACTATTTCTCCACTCTTCTCCAGTAGCATATCACACACCTATTCACCTGGGGAGTTCATCTTTCAGTGTTGTATCTTTTTGCCTTTTCATACTGTATGGGGTTCTCAAGGCAAAATACTGAAGTAGTTTGCTATTCCCTTCTCCAGTGGACCACGTTTTGTCAGAACTCTCCAACATGACCCATCCATCTAGGGTGGCCCTACATGGCATGGTTTAGTTTCACTGAGTTAGAAGAGGTTGTGATACATGTGACCACTTTGGTTAGTTTTCTGTGATTGTGATTTTCATTTTGTCTGCTCTCTGATGGATGAGGATAAGAGGTTTGTGAAAGCTTCCTGATGAGAGGGACTGGCTGTGGGGGAATCTGGGTCTTGCTCTGATCAATAAATCTTGCCATGTTCAGTAAATCTTTAATCCAATTTTCTGTTGATGGATGGAGCTGTGTTCCCTCCCTGTAGTTTGGCCTGAGGCCAAAAGAGGTAATGGTTACCTCTTTCAGAAGGACTTATGCCAGCTCCCAGGACTGGTATATTCAGTGCCCCTGACCCTGGGGCAGGCCACGCTTGACCCACAGCTCTGCCGGAGACTCCTGGACAATCACAGGCAAGCCTGGCTCAGTGTCTTGTGGTATCACTGCTCCTTTCTCCTGGGTCCTGAGAATGCAAGGTTTTTTTGTGCCCTCAAAGAGTCCATTTCCCCCATCCTGTGGAACTTCTGTAATAAAATCCCACTGGCCTTCAAAGTCAAATTCCGTGTGGGTTTCAGTCCCTTTGCTGGTTGGGAAATCTGTTTTGTCGCAATAGACCTATCTATTGGTCTGTCTGTCTATCTATCTGTCAGTCTTCCTCCAGAAAGGATCTATTTTTGTTTTCTAATTTTATTGTTTTTAATTTTTGACCCCCTTCACCTATTCTTCCCACCTCATGTCCCTGTCTCTGTTAACCACTAATATGTTCTACGAGCTTGGGTTTTTTGTTTGGTTAGTTGGTTAGTTTTCCTGTTTTGTTGTTGTTGTTCAGTTTGATGTAGTCCCAGCTGTTTATTTTTGTTTCTGCTGCTTTTACTTTGTGCCAAGACCTTTGTCAAGGAGATTACCAACTATATTTTCTTCTAGGACTTTGATCGTTTCAAGTCTTATATTCAGGTCTTTAATTCCTTTTGAGTTAATTTTTGCATATAATGCCCAGTTGCTTTATTTTGCATCTGACTGTCAAGATTTCCCAATTTATTGAAGAGATTGTCTTTTCTCCATTGTATATTCTTGGCTCTTTTGTCCTTAATTAATTGACTATAAAAGTGTAGATTTAAAAAAAAAATAAAAAAATAAAGTATAGATTTATTTCTTGGCTTTGTATTCTGTTCCACTGATTTATGTGATGGTTTTTATGCCGATATCATAGTGTTTTAATTACTACAGTTTTGTAACAGAGTTTAAAAATTAGTGAGTACAATTTTTCCAGGTTTATTCTTCTTTCTCAAGATCTCTTTGTCTACTAGGGGTTTTTTTTCTGATTTTATATAAATTTTAGGATTGTTTTTCTGCTTGTGAAAATTTCCATTATAATGTTGATAAGGAATATGTTAAAATTTTGTATTGGTTTGGGTGGTACAAACATTTTAGCAATTTTAACTAACTCTTCCAACACATAAACTTGAATTATCTTTTCATTTATTTGTGTTTACTTCAATTTCTTTCCTTAATATCTTTTATTTTTCAGTATACCTTTTTTTTTTAAAAAAAACTTTTTGGACTTATGCAGCTAATCCACAGGATCTCTATAAACTCACATTATATTATTGCAATTTTCACAAGCACAAAAATAGAGATGATTGTAAAATAAATCATCTGGATTTCAGACTCCATAATACTTGTTTGATAGGTCCTACTCCACAATATCATCTTTTTCTCTTTTCTGAAGTATTTATTACAAAGCAACTACTAGGTGTCCAACAAAGGTATGATACTGAATTCAGTTGATATTCTCTGAGATTTCTTTTCATATAGAGTATTCCTTTCTGTACATATTTTGCTGTATTTATGTTATCCATATGTCATTCCCCTAGTATAATTTGCCATGTTCTATAAAATATACTCTTATCTAACATAGCCTTATTTCTCTTAAATATCTCATAAAATTTGAGGGAGGTAAATCTAGACACAGCTTTAAGTTCAGGTACAAAAATGTTTAATATATATGATTCTGAGTATTCCTTAAGATATACTCTTAGTGAAGTGTAGATTTAACCATTAAAACAAGTGTTGTCAGCCTGAAATTCATTCTTTTTAAAGTTCCAATCACCTCAGACTTAATGTATTAACAGAAATTAATCATGACTGCCTTGATTTACTATATATCATTTGAGTTGTTTCATTCTTCCCTTGAAATGTGTTTCATTCTTCCCTTGAAATCAAATGGACTCTGATTCTTATATAAAGGAGAGTTTTCTCTCATAAGCTCTTTGATGGTCTAAAAAAAGTAGTCCTTAAAAAAAAATAAAAAAGCCCAGGCAAATACTTCTTTCTTTTATATTTATCTTAGGTGAAAACATGGCTAGCCTGCTTTACTGATTAAAAAGAAAGAGGAAGGTTAATCTGAGTGTGGGATTATTCAACTCAGCAGTGAAGGTCATGGGGAATTTATGATGAATGTTTTTGGCTAATTCAAAATTCACTGATCGTGTATCATTCACTTTAGGAAAATGCACAGTACAAAATTTATAGTTTTATTAGGACAAAAATATGCCAGAAAGGAAATAAAAGAATAAGGGGGGAAATGTAATCAAATTCAACAACAACAAAAAAAAACTAGTTGTAAACACAGTAAGAAGGAAAAGCATAAGAAACAGATTGGCACATGAAAAACTCATCAGAATTTGCTGAAGGTAATCAAGCAGCCTCCCAAAGATATGGAACTGAAAGAACATGTTTCTTTGGGCCACATGTTTTCCTAGAAAGGAGCCATAGCAAGAGCCATGGTAGCCCATGACTGACTCTTTGTGACCCCATGGACTGTACCCACCAGGCTCCATCCATGAGATTTTCCAGGCATGAATGCTGGAGTGGGTTGCCATTCCCTTCTCCAGAGAATCTTCCCGACCCAGGGATCAAACCCAGGTCTCTTGCATTGCAGGCAAATGCTTTACTGTCTGAGCCACCAGGGAAGCCCTGAAAATGTCACAAGAGAGTGTAAAAATGGTGCCCCTAAACAGAACGACAGTGCAGCAGTTAGACAGAAAGGAACTCAGAATTCAAAGCATTAAAGCAAAAGTAAAGTTAGAACTTTGAATATTCAATTTTCCTAAAATAAGAACCTGTGATAGGTTTTTTCCCATATTGAAAATATAAAATTCATAAAAAGGCACACACGTAACAAGCACACACACATGCAAACCTCAAATTTTACTCTGAGAAAAGGGGAAGTGATCCATAGTGTCGGACTTATCATCTGGATAGGTGATTTTTTTTCTGGTTGATAACCTGATAACTGGCTCTGCCCTGGTACTTTTACTGTTTTCACTTGTTGATTGGAAGAAAACCAGAAGAAGCAAAAAGCCTGATTTCACTGTTATCATGGTGGAAATCCAAGGCAGTAATAGTTAGAACTATCAGTCAACAGTGCTTATCACAAGAGCAGATGTAAGCAGTAACTTTCCATGGACTTCAAAAAATGGAAGCTTAGATCATTTATTTTTAATCTATCATGTTTATCAAATATAAGCAGTTAATGCTCTATTTTTTCCTCTAAAAACTGTTTTAGCTGCATCTCACAAATTGTTATATGTTTTGTTTTAATTTCCACATAATTTAAAATGTTTCCTAAGTTTTTTAGTGATATCTTCTGTGACTCATAAGTTACTTAGAAGTGTATTGTCTATCTTGGTAAATGCTTCAAGTGCATTTAAATGTAGAGTTGCAAAGAATAGCAAGGAGAGATAAGAAGGCTTCCTCAGTGATCAATGCAAAGAAATAGAGGAAAACCATAGAATGGGAAAGACTTGAGATCTCTTCAAGAAAATCAGAGATACCAAGGGAACATTTCATGCAAAGATGGGCTCAATAAAGGACAGAAATGGTATGGACCTAACAGAAGCAGAAGATATTAAAGAAGACGTGGCAAGAATACACAGAAAAACTGTATAAAAAAGATCTTCATGACCCAGATAATCATGATGGTGTGATCACTCACCTAGAGCCAGACATCCTGGAATGTGAAGTCAAGTGGGCCTTAGAAAGCATCACTACGAATAAAGCTAGTGGAGGTGATGGAATTCCAGTTGAGCTATTTCAAGTCCTGAAAATAAGGCTGTGAAAGTGCTGCACTCAATATGCCACCAAATTTGGAAAACTTGGCAGTGGCCACAGGATGGGAAAAGGTCAGTTTTCATTCCAATCCCAGAGAAAGGCAATGCCAAAGAATGCTTAAACTACTGCACAATTGCACTCATTTCACACACTAATAAAGTAATGCTCAAAATTCTCCAAGCCAGGCTTCAGCCATATGTGAACCATGAACTTCCAGATGTTCAAGCTGGTTTCAGAAAAGGCAGAGGAACCAGAGACCAAATTGCCAACATCTGCTGGATCATGGAAAAATCAAGAGAGTTCCAGAAAAAACATCTATTTCTGCTTTATTAACTATGCCAAAGCCTTTGACTGTGTGGATCATAATAAATTGTGGAAAATTCTGAAAGAGATGGGAATACCAGACCACCTGACCTGCCTCTTGAGAAACCTGTATGCAGGTCAGGAAGCAACAGTTAGAACTGGGCATGGAACAACAGACTGGTTCCAAATAGGAAAAGGAGTACGTCAAGGCTGTATATTGTCACCCTGCTTATTTAACTTCTATGCAGAGTACATGATGAGAAACAGTGGGCTGGAAGAAGCACAAGCTGGAATCAAGATTGCTGGGAGAAATATCAATAACCTCACATATGAACATGACGTCACCCTTATGGCAGAAAGTGAAGAAGAACTAAAAAGCCTCTTGATGAAAGTGAAAGTGGAGAGTGAAAAAGTTGGCTTGAAGCTCAACATTCAGAAAACAAAGATCATGGCATCTGGTCCCATCACTTCATGGCAAATAGATGGGGAAACAGTGGAAACAGTGGCTGAATTTATTTTGGGGGGCTCCAAAAATCACTGCAGATGGTGATTGCAACCATGAAATTAAAAGATGCTTACTCCTTGTAAGGAAAGTTATGACCAACCTAGACAGCATATTAAAAAGCAGAGGCATTACTTTGAAACAAAGGTCCATCTAGTCAAGGCTATGTTTTTTCCAGTGGTCATTTATGGATGTGAGAGTTGGACTATAAAGAAATCCGAGCACCCAAGAATTGATGCTTTTGAACTGTGGTGTCAGAGAAGACTCTTGAGAGTCCCTTGGACTGCAAGGAGATCCAACCAGTACATCCTAAAGGAGATCAGTCCTGGGTGTTCATTGGAAGGACTGATGTTGAAGCTGAAAGTCCATTACTTTGGCCACCTGATGTGAAGAGCTGATTCATTTGAAAAGACCCTTATCCTGGGAAAGATTGAGGGCAGGAGGAGAAGGGGACGACAGAGGATGAGATGGTTGGATGGCATCACTGACTTGATGAACATGGGTTTGGATGGACTGCAGGAGGTGGTGATGGACAGGGAGCCCTAGCATTCTGCATTTCATGGGATGGCAAAGGTCGGACATGACTGAGTGACTGTACTGAACTGAAAATGCTTCAGGTGTATATAAAATGCATTCTATATATGTCATTTAGTTTAAGTTGATCAGCAGTGGTGTTCAACTGTCACATATCTTTTTAATTTTCTGACTTTTGTTCTATCAGTTACTGAGAGGGGATTTGGGTATAATTTTGAGTGAATGTGAGAGAATGTGGGGGCTTCCCAGGTGGCTCAATGGGTACAGAATCTGCCTGCAATGCAGGAGATACAGGTAGATGTGAGTTCGATACTTAGGTCAGGAAGATCACCTCGAAGATGGCATGGCTACCTGCTCTGGTATTCTTGCCTGGAAAATTCCATGGACAGAGTAGCCTCGTGGGCTACAGTCCATAGGGTTGCAAAGAGTTGGACACAACTGAAGCAATTTAGGATGCATGCATGTATGCAAAGAGAAGGTGGACTTTGGGGAATCCTTTAGTCTGTTTGGATTGCTATATCATAACATCACTGACTGAGTGGCTTAAGCTAGGTAAGTGTTAGATTTGATGTGGAAAACTTGTGAAATATTTCCTATGTATTGTTAAAAAACAATTATTCATGACTCTTGACAAAGACAGTAAGGAAGACTTTATTCAAGGGGCAGTACTGCAGTGAAGATTTTGAAGTAGGGGTAAAAGTCATGTTCAGCTTTGAATATAACAATAAGCTTTATACTCACGAAAATGATGGGAGAAGGAAACAAAGTTACAGGGGTTCTTGGTAAACCAACTTATTAGGATTTTTGCAGACGGCAGGCTAGAGTGACATGATATGAAGAATATGGGATGAGAAATTTGATCAAACAGGCAGGGTGAGGGACTTTCACTAAACTGAATCAGTAGTATTCTTGCTAAAACCAGAATAAGATGGCTAAGACAGAGTCCAACTTTATGCCTAGTTAAAAAGAGGACTCAGACAAACCTGACTCAAGTTTGGTCAATGACAGTAACAGGTGACGATCTGCTATTGCTGACAACAGGCCTTTGTCAGTAACAGGATTTTTCTTAAGGCTAAGGCTAACTTTAAACCTTCTTGATTATATAATTATACAGCTATAAATGGTAAGGACACATACATTAGTAAAATAAAGATCTAAAAAATTAAATAAACACAGAAATAACTGGAAGTTACACTGTAATTGTTCTTACATATGAGAGTCACAAAACCATCAATCATTATAATTTTATAATCTACTTTTAGAAAATTTCAAAGATCTATAGCCCTTCAAGTGCAATCAAGTTTTTATATATTAATACATTTACAGAGAAAAAAAGAAAGTAAGAGAATGAAGACAAGAGAGAATGGGAATCAGCACGTTCCATCACTTATTCAGAAATAGTTTTATGGAAGCCAACATTCTTGGTGGTACTGTTTTTCTAAAACAGTTATTTCAAAACCTTATTTCCATTCCTTCACACACAGGATGTACAAGTGTCACCTGTTCCCATATGCAATACTCAAAATTGTGGATGCAAAAATATGTCTTTATCTTCAGTCAGTGAAATATATTGAAACTATTACAGGAAAACTTGAATAGTAATTATAATTGTGTATCGATGTAATTTTGCTTCATTCTATAGCATTAGTGCTATGTTCTAAAATTTAGCATATAGTTTTGCAAGCCAGTTTTAAGTGTCTCTTAGAATATACTTCCAACAATGAATAATCCTTGTCATTGTCGTACCTCACTCTATGAGAAGTAGGTTGGTGGGAAGGTTCTTTCCATCTTTCTTTTATTACATGCATTGTTAAAGACAATATTCAAAGCTTAACATTTAATTATAAGTACTGTACTGAATGGCAACATAATGTAGTGATTAAGAAAAGAAGTTTTTGATTAGACAGATGTGTCTTTGAGCTTGCTGTGCTGCCACCAGCAGCAGCAAGAATAGAAGCAGCCAGAAGAGAGCAAAAGACTGTCAGGATGTGAATCCACCTTACCAGCTACCAGTTGCATGATTTTGAGCTTACTTAAAATGTCTGAGCCTCTTCCTATTTTAAAGGGATAGCATAGTACTTTGGAGAAGGAAATGGCAACCCACTCTAGTTATCTTGCCTAGAGAATCCCAGGGACAGCCTGGTGGGCTGCCGTCTATGGGGTCGCACAGAGTCGGACATGACTGAAGCGACTTAGCAGCAGCAGCAGCAGCGTAGTACTCTCTCCAAAGTGTTTTTTCAAAGGCTAAAGTTAGAGTCCATGTAAATTTCTTGGCACAGTTGATGGAAGATATTACTTTATAAATAGTTGCTGGCATCCCAGGTAACAGAAATAGAAGGAGTGGTGGTTGTCACTGTAGTTTAAATTTTAGTCATAGTAGTGGTATTAGTAATAAATTTCTGCACACCTCACTTTCTATCTAATCATCTTGGTTGAGGGTCAGTCAATTTCTTAGGATATAATTCTGTGGGAGAATACTGCTGAAAAAAAGATCCCTGAGAAAAATGAGACACCTGCATTGATTTTATAATAATCTCTTTAAATCTGTTATCTACAATTATGCCTTCTATTGTCATCATCATCATCTTCTTCTCCTTCTTCTAAACAGTGCTGTACTTTGAACACAACAGTCCAAGAATGGTGGGGGTGATGGAACAGACAGATTAAAAGGCTGACTGTGAGATGTAGAGTGGTGGCCTTTCTGTCCTCACATTATACTGCATGACAATAGTACAAGTGCATAAAGATATGTGTCCTGTATGTTCTTTGATGCTAGTAGAACAGATTACCTTTCAGAGGTAACCTTCATTTGTTGGCTCTACCTGAGTAAATCTAGAGAAAGGAGCATGAATGATAAAAGTGCAGTCAAGTTCCTAAAAAATTATAGCCCAATAGTGATGCTAGAAAATGGAGGATTTATAGTAAGTCTCAATGAAGTGGAAATGCCTACCGAAAAACAAATGTTAGAGATTTTAAAAGTCATTCTGCAACTCCTTTTTTTCCCCCCTTCGGGGAAATAAGAACACTGATTATAAAAATTCCATAGGCAATTGTCTTTATACCTAAGAAATTAATTAACATACATATTTTAAATTTTTCCCATTTTTGCTAAATAACATAAACTCTTTAAACCCTGATGTTCTGTTCCAAAAAACAGATGATAATAATCACACATAGGCTAATTTTAAGATTCAAATGTATAGTGCATGAAAAACTCCTAGCCAACCCTCCATGAACCTAAGTACTCACTCTTCTTTTTGTTACACGGTGATAGAGCCAAGAACTCCTTTGCCATTATAAATTAGAAGAGGCAATTATATAATATTGTATCCAAAGTATGACCACTCATATTTCTATTCCCTACCCCTCCTTCATCAATCAAATAGACTTGTGCATAGTTTGTAAATATGGTATCACCAGCTCAGCTCATCTGTGCACAGTTAGTTCATGTGGTTAAACTTTATTGTTAATAACTCCAGCAGAACAGTTTTAATTTCAGTAAGAATCAGCTGGATTAAAATAGAAAAAGAAAAGCAAATAAAAGATTCCATTTCATGGACAAGACTACACACATAACCATTTAAAATCATCTCATAAAGTGCTACTTGTTAAAAGAAGGTAGTTTGATGACTGAGAAAAAGAAACTAGACAATCCACTATTGCGGCAGATAAAAGTGATCGCAAATTGAATGAATAACATCATCAATATGTGTCTAAGATGGCATTCTCTCTTCCCAGGGTGGACGCATTCAAACAGGATATTTGAGTTTTATTAGAAGCGAGAACAATAGAGACAAGCTGGTGGTGGTTAAAAACTAATAGAGAGAAATGGTTTTTTAGGGCCATATGGGTTTCCCTAATTTGTCAAGGACTGGGAAGGCTATAAGACAAGGTGATTTTAAAAAGTTTTAATTTAAATATTATTTAGAGATTTTTAAGAGATTTCTGCATAAACTAAGTGAATTTAGTTTTTCTGGCCCAATTATATCTTGGAATAATGAAGAAAAAAAATTGCAGAAGAGAATGTTCAACTTCAGTGATCTTTGATGAACTAGGAAGAGGTTTTACCATCTGAAGACAAGATTTTTAAATAAAGATATTAAAATTAGAATAAAAGTTACAATAATTAAGCTCTGGAGTTGTATAATTAATGCAAATGTTATAGAAAAACCTGTGTCAAACTTTTATAAATAAAAATATAAAGCATTTAAAACAGGTAGGAATCCACTAAGACCAGTGGAGCCATCAAGTTTTATATACAATGTGTGTATGTGTGTGTATGTATATATATATATATATATGTGTGTGTATATAATATTTTCCTGGTTTTTCAAGACTGCTGTGCTCCTACTAAATACTGATTTGAATAAAAATTTTGACAGAACCTTGCATAGTATTCATGGGGTAAAATGAAGAAGGGTAGATAAGGCAAATGAATTCATTGCACTTAGAAAATATATGCTAGAATGTGTTGATTAATATATAATATCTGCCAGTTATGTATCATAGGTGTGTGCTCTTAACTTGTTTTTATATCAGTGACATGGAGGAGAGTAAATAGAACAGAATATACACTAGAAATTCCCTAACTCTGTGGCAGAATCAGGCATGATATGAAATCTTGGATGAGAGACGTTTGGCAAATTTACACCTCCATTCCCCAGTTTCTAAATTGTAGAAAACATTACTTTCTTCCTAGGTTTTTACTGTTCAATCACCCAGTCGTGTCTGACTCTGTGACCCCATGGAATGCAGCATTCTAGGCCTCCCTATCCCTCGCCGTCTCCTGAAGTTTGCCCAAGTTCATGTGCATTGTATCCGCCTAGGTTATTAATTAATAATGTCTTAGGTTACTGGTGGTTAAATATGAAGATGCAAGTAAAGTTCCTAGCACATTGTTTGCCATTTGATAAGAAAACAGTAAATTACTATTGCTATTTTATTAGGATTGTGGTTATAGGCATACTTTACACTGTGGGCCTTTTCTTTGCCTTTCACTTACCAGCTATCTCATTCCTTAATTCTTTGCTTTTCACTCAATCAGATATCTTAAGGATTATACCATGTAGGCAAAGGAAACTGCCTCCACCTACATTTGGAAACACTTTGTCCACAATATTTCTTAAAATAGTCTTTTTTCACTCCACTCTCAAGTTTTAGCCTTCCTCAGCTAGGCCTTAGGAAGCATCACTATGAACAAAGCTAGTGGAGGTGGTAGAATTACAACTGAGATATTTCAGATACTAAAAGATGATGCTGCAAAAGTGCTGTACTCAATATGCCAGCAAATCCGGAAGACTCAGCAGTGGCCACAGGACTGGAAAAGGCTAGTTTTCATTCTAATTCCAAGAAAGGCAATGCCAAAGAATGCTCAAAATACTGCACAATTTCACTCATCTCAAATGCTAGCAAAATAGTGCTCAAAATTCTCCAAGCCAGGCTTCAGCAGTAGGTGAACCAAGAACTTCCAGATGGTTAAGTTGGATTTATAAAAGGTGGAGGAACCAGAGATCAAGTTGCCAACAACTGTTGAATCATAGAAAAAGTAAGAAAATACCAGAAAAACATCTACTTCTGCTTCACTGACTACGCTAAAGCCTTTGACTCTGTGGATTACAAAAAAACTGTGGAAAATTCTTCAAGAGATGGAAATACCAGACTACCTTATGTGCCTCCTGAGAAATCTGTATTCAGGTGATGAATCAACAGATAGAACCAGACATGGAACAAGAGACTGGTTCCAAATTAGGAAAGAAGTACATCAAGGCTGTACATTGTCACCCTGCTTATTTAACTTATATGCAGAGTACATTGTGTAAAATGCCAGCCTGCATGAAGCATAAGCTGGAATCAAGACAGCTGGGAGAAATATCAATAACCTCAAATATGCAGATGACACCACATTTTATGGCAGAAAGTTAAGAGGAACTGAAAAGCTTCTTGATGAAAGTGAAAGAGCTGGCTTAAACCTCAACATTCAAAAAATGAAGATCATGGCATGTGGCCCCATCACGTCATGGCAAATAGATGGGGAAACAATGGAAACAGTGAGAGATTTTATTTTCTTGGGTTCCAAAGTCACTGAAAATGGTGACTGCAGCAATGAAGTTAAAAGATGCTTGCTCCTTGGAAGAAAAGCTATGCCAAACCTAGACAGCAATATTAAAAAGCAGAGACGTTACTTTGCCAACAAAGGTCCGTCTAGTCAAAGCTGTGGTTTTTCCGGTAGTCATGTATGGATGTGAGAGTTGGACTATAAAGAAAGCTGAATGCTGAAGAATTGATGCTTTTGAACTGTGGTGTTGGAGAAGACTCTTGAGAGTCCCTTGAACTGCAAGGAGATCCAACCAGTCCAACCTAAAGGAAATGAGTTCTGAATATTCATTGGAGGGGTCTGCTGAAGCTGAAGCTCCAATACTTTGGCCACCTGATGTGAAGAACTGACTCACTGGAAAAGTCTCTGATGCTGGGAAAGATTGTGGGCACTAGAAGAGGATGACAGAGGATGAGTTGGTTGGATGGCATCACCAACCCAATGGACATGAGTTTGAGCAAGCTCCAGGAGTCAGTGATGGACAGAGAAGCCTGGTGTGCTGCAGTCCACGGGGTTGCAAAGAGTTGGGCATGACTGAGTGCCTGAACTGAACTGAGACTCATCTTGAATTAGAAAAATCATTTCCTAGATAAAATGTTTGCTTTCAGGCTTTCCTTATCTCCATTTATTTAGGAGTTCTGCCAAATTCATCTACCCTAAACCATTTTTAGAATACTACTGGTGTACTCCAAAACAGATATTAACACTATCCCATACTAAGGGAAACACAAGCTTTGTTACTTTGATACTGGTATTTCAAGATCACCTCCATATTATCACAGTAGCTTTCAGCGCCTCCACTTTTTCAGAACTCTGCATTTTGCCTCACTCTCCCTATACTCCCTGTGCTACAGGTGAACATTTTTTCTTCCCATTATCCTCCCTGTGTTTCCTAATGCTATTTCCACAGTTTAAATTATCTAGTCAGTCTTTCTTATTATGCAAGCTTATAATGATGCAGCTGTCCCATACTCATCATCCAATATTTAATTATGCAATTCTTGGTTATTCCAAGTTAATAATAATTAAGTCTTGTTTTGAAGCTTTACTTGTCATATATATCCTAGTTTTCCTAGCTAGATATTATAAAATACTGTGCATGCATGCTCACACCATTTCTGACTCTCTGTGAACCAATGGACTTTAGCCCACAGGGCTCCTCCATCCATGGAATTTTCCAGACAAGAATACGGGAGTGAGTTGCCATTTCCTCCTCCAAGGGATCTTCCTGACCCAGGTATCAAATAGGCGTCCCCTAAATATACTGCATTGCAGTCAGATTCTTTACCACTGAACCACCTGGGAAGCCTTAAAAAATACACACCATTCTTATCTTCCCTCCTTAAATTCACTGTATTAATGAATCTACTATGCATGAATTTGCAAAGCAGGTACATGGTAAGTAAACTTATACTGAATAAATCAACAGAATTGCTAATTGACCAATTCCCTCAACACTGAATCCATGCTATGGCCCAGTGTTATATAAATCTGAAAGTATGTTAAACAGTATTAGTTTGTTAAGCAGACTCCAAGGATGTTAGTCAAAATATATGTAGGAGACTTCCCTTATCCACAGTGATTTCTCATACCAATGACATGTTAATAATGTTTTATTCATATGTATATTCTGTGACGAGTGTGTGAATTTCTATTTTCTGTCTCCAGTGACTTCACTAAAGATGATTTCACAGCTAGAACAAAGGTCTGTGTTTCCTCATGATTTTATGTCATTGCTTAATATACCATGAAGCAGAGTCACAGCTAGAAATTGCAAGAATTTCCTATTTCAGTATACAAACCTTTGTGAAGGATGTTCTAAAAAATAAAGGAAAAATATCCACTGGAGTTTTCTATATTCTTCCCTAAGCACCATATTGAACAATGAGCCCAATACGGTACTGTCCATCATATTGCTAAGCTGCCAGAATAATTCAAACTTCATTAAGCACAAGAGCAAGGGCGTTATTAGCATCTTCTAAGCTCAGAACTTAACATTCCAGATGAGACTAGTGTCACAGGTTCCTTTGGAATGTGATTTTTCTTGATTCTTTTCCATTTGGATGTGTGAAAATATGAGGGAGGCTGAAGCAGTAGGAGAGGGAGGGAGAGCATGTCTGGAGTGATGACACATTTAAAAATATCATCCTGAGAAGCCCTGAGCTCTCTAGTTATAGATTCTAAATATAGTTATGCCAACAGGAGAGAAGTACACCAGTTGGTCTTTCAGAAAGCCGCTCCAGCATCAGGTAAAGATGACTCACCCAGGGGAGCGTCAGGCTGTGATGTGCCATTTCAGCATTTTCTTACCAAGACCTTCAAAGATAATTCCTTCCCAGAAACCACACTTCACTCAGAGAACAGTGGAATAATAACGTATCAATACAAAATTCCTATTTTTAGATCACTGTTAATCCCCTCAAAAAATGTGGTTTTGGTTTGTTTGTTTTGTTTTGTTTTGTTACAAACAGGGTTTCTAGGTAATGACCATTACTTGCAAAGGAAATATACCAAAAAAATTGCTATGGATATCATTCACCTTGTACATATGTTGGTATCATTCATCTTGTGCATACATTGGCTTTGTTTTTCCATTAGATTGATTTTTGTAAGAAAATCTAAAACTAGTGTTACATTAAAATATTTTTCACATTGCAAACAATAAATTAAGCAGGAGCATATGAAGAAAAACCTCACATTTATTGCATTATTTTTGCTTATTCCTTTCCCACTAGACTGGAGAAGAGAATGGCAACCCACTCCAATATTCTTGCCTGGAGTATCCCATGGACAGAGGATCCTGGTGGGCTACAGTTTATGGGGTCACAAAGCGTCAGACACAACTGAGTGACTAACACTTACCAGGACACATGCAAACATAACATTTCCTAAAACCTTTTAAACCATCAAATCTATTTGAGCCTAGTATTAAAAGTAAGTGTGAAGCCATCTATTATAGTTCTTGCCTATTGCATATTTATTGTGTTGACTTGATGTATTGCATTTTAATGGCTACATGTTCATAAATTGATTTTTACCCAGGGCTATTTAAAAACCTCTGTGATGAGCTAACTATAACAAACTTGCCATCTGTGTCTCTTAGGAAGCAAAAGTTTTAAATTTAGTCAACTCTTATTGGCATTTCATTTTTCAGTGCAACTTCTGCAAATTCTTTTGTCCAGATACTGAATTCTGGAGGTGTGGTGGCAAGGTAGACTAGACTGAGATGTTTGCAATAGCTGTGACAAAACTCCAGAAATAGAAAAATTAAAACTACCAAATTGATAAATAACATGGACTAAGAATTTACTGTAGTGCATCTAAAAACAGCTTGCAAATTGGAAGCTTCCAAATTCAAAAAATGGTATGAAGCTCACAGGCATAACGTTTCAGGATGACTTATAAAGTGAAATGAGGAAGTAGTTAACCTTTATAATGATCGGTTATTATAATGAGGATTCCTAAATGGCAGGGAATTGATTAAAAGTGATTATCTCATACCATGTTTAAGGAAATGATTTACTTTTTTATTTTTTAATAAATCTCAGAGGCATTTACAAAAGATAATATAAATTACATTTTATGTTCATGAAATTAGCTAATGGTTTTGTTTGCTCAGGGAAGTCTCAAGACCAGTCTCTATTTTGTACTTAATTTGAACAATTTTCTACTTTTGGTCATTCTCTTAGCAGGCTGAGGGTGTAACCAACAAACATAGTATAGTTTAGCTTACTAGTGGTGATATTGCAATCAGCAATGTTTTATATTAATTTATAAAAATTGTAACCACCTTAATGAATTCACTCACTCTCCTGTAGTTAATAATCCTCATTTTGTATCATCTTGGGTTAGTAGCTTTATGAGCCAATAAGTTTTCTATTAAAATTTTAGAAATTCTTATATCCAGTTGAGGGTCATGATCTTAAAGCTATCAGAAACCTATAATCCAGAGTAATTGCCATCATCTTTTTCCATGAATCTCTTTGAAGCTGAAGCATTTTGTCTACCATTGATTGTAAACACTTTTGTAAAAGAATTAGGAGTGAAACAATAACTTGTGAGCAATGAAATGTTTAACAGACATAGTTAAAAATCTATGAGAATCCATAAAAAATTATGCAATTAAAAACTGTTATTTTTTGTCATATATATTATAAAATAACAACTGGAAGTGGCTCAGCTGGTAAAGAATTCACCTGTAACATGAGAGACCTGGGTTTGATCCCTGGGTTAGGAAGATCCCCTAGAGAGGGGAACAGCCACCCACTCCAGTATTCTGGCCTGGAGAATTCCATGGACTTCATAGTCCATGGTGTTGCAAAGAGCTGGACATGACTGAGAGAATTTTACTCAAGATTGATAATATATGTGTAAATTTTTTTTTTTTTAACAACTCTCCCCATGATATTTAACATCAAGACTAAATAAAGATTTATCTTTTAGAAGGAGAGACAGATAATCTTTTGAGATCGTCTAAGAACCCTATGGAAAAATCCAAAGTTAGTTTGAGGTCCAAAAAGAGTTCATTCAGAATTTGATTTGGGGAAGTCTGTTAAAAATGTCAAAATATTTAAAATACTTGATCAAACAGGAGTATAAGTCACTGTGAAACAATACTTAATTACCCATTCAACCAAAGGGACAATTAAAAGATTTCAGAAAACTATATAGTCGTAAACAAACTTTAGCTTTTTTAATATTAAAAAGACTCACGCTCAACATTGTTATTTATTAGAGAAATGCAAATCAAAACTATGATAAGATATCTCCTCACATCTGTCAGAATAGCCATCATCAAAAAGTCTAAAAATAAAACACTCTGGAGAGGCTATGGATAAAAGGGAACCTTCTACATTGTTGGTGGGAATGCATGTAGAATTGTATGGAAATTCCTTAAAAAACTTAAAATAGAGTTATCACATGATCTGGCAATTTCACTCCTAAGCATGTATCTGGAAAAGGCAATAACTAATTCAAAAAGATAAATGCACCCCAATATTCACAGCAGCACTATTTACAACAGCCAGGACATGGAAGCAATGTAAATGTCTGCTGATAGAAGAAGGGGTAAAGAAGATGCTGTATATGTTCAATAGAATATTATTGCACATGAAATAGTATGCATTATTTCATATGCATGAAATAATAGGCAAAAAGAATGAAATGAAAAATAAAGAATGAAATAATGCCATTTGCAGCAATACTGATGGACCTACAAATTATCATAAGTGAAATATCTGACAAAGACAAATATCAGAAAATATCACTTATATGTGGACTCTAAAAAAATGATACAAATGAACTTATTTAGAAGACAGAGAAATAATCACAGATGTAGAAAACAAAGTTATGGTTACCAAAGGGGAAACAGTTAGGAGGAAGGATAAATTAGGAGTTTGAGATTAACAGATAAACACTACTATATATAAAATAGATAATCAACAAGAACCTACTAAATAGCACAGGAAACTATATTCAATACCTTATAATAACCTATAATGGAAAAATATATGTATGTGTATGTATATATATATATATAAATTACTTTGCTGTACTTCTGAAATTAACACATTATATATTAACTATACTTCAATTAAAGGAAAAAAAAACTGGAAAAACAAAAAAAAAAAGGAAAAGGCCCAGTTTTCCTAAGTAATCAAAGACCTGACAAAGACAGTGTCGGGCACAGGAAGTATGTCTTAAGACACAAAATCTTTGTTTCTTAGGCAGATTACATTAAAGGCAAAGAAAAACATTTTATAATATTTATTAAGAGCAGACCAGAGCAGTAGTTCAAGAAATTTTTTTGTTTAGCAGATAAATTATTAAATTGTAGAATTGTAGTTTTACATAAGTACCAGCTGAGCCACAAGGGAAGCCCAAGGATACTGGAGTGGGTAGCCTATCCGTTCTCCAGAGGATTTTCCTGACCCAGGAATTGAACTAGGGTCTCCTGCAGGTGGATTCTTTACCAACTGAGCTATGAGGGAAGCTTTACACAAGTATACTATTTATTAAAGCCTACAAAAAAATCTAATAATAAATCCATTTGATTTTAGCCAGCTCTGAACTACACCATAAAATCTCCACAAAAATGTTGCAACTTTCTATATCCATTTAGGTTTTGTGTTATTCTTTTTTTTTTTTCCTATTCTTGAACAACTAGTCATTTTCTTTCATACAATATTACTCTCTTTTCCTCAACAAAAATACACCTTAAATATCTCATATACTGCTCATATAAAAATGCACCCCATTTTCCTCCATACTTTGTATACAAAGTTGTCTTTCTTCTCTCATTAATTTTTGCAGTTATACCTTTATATACTGATTATAAATTTTAACTATAAATTTTATGTTACAGTGAAAGCTAGTAAGCAGACAACTATGAACTCTCTATCATATATTAGTGTCACATTGTAGATTAGTGAATTTATAAATGTAAAATTATAAAAGCTTATGCTTTTTTAGAGACATTTTTCATATAAAAGATATATTTATTTATAAATTGAATACCTTTTGTCTCTGTAAAACTTGTCAAAAATATATAAGTATAAAATTATATTCAGAAATCAATTTCTTAGTATATTATCTTATTTGGGGATGGTCTAAATATTCTAATAAATATTTATTATTTAATTGAATTTAGTATAAATTTTTATCTTATTTACATTTATTTAAATGACTTGTTCTTAGTAATCATCCTTAGATTAGATATCGAATAACTATCATCTTATTTCTCCTTGTTTAAGACTTTGTAAGAGAGATAGTATCAGTTTATTTGACTAGTAAATCCAGGTAGAAAAAGCTGTATGTTTGCATTAAATATTGACAGCTCTAAAGGCATGTCTGCTTTTATTAAATCAACACACTTAAAACATTTTTTATTTGTCAAAGATTATCTCAGATCATGTAAATGCAAGAAATACTTTTGCTAGTTACTTTATTTCTGAGAGTATACCTGACATATAAATACTTATCTTTCCTTGAAATCAATTAAATAGAGTTCTGTGCAAATTAATTTTAGGAATACCATCCATAGGTAGAAAAATCACATACTTAGAGCATACACACATAGACATGCATAATATACAGACTTATATAGATATTTTATAGCTTTTGCTTTTTAAAAAATTTAGCTATATCTCAGTTACCAAGTTCAAAAGAATAGTTGGATCCAAATTGCAGATAGATTAAGACTACCTGCTCAGATGGACAAAATTTTTTGTCTTTTGTTTTTTAGTAAAGATTTTAATTTGTGCACTGTAAAGATACTTTAGAAGAAGCTATTTTTAGAGTCGTTTTTGTGTTGTAGAAACTTCTTCCTACCATTCAAAGAATGCATTGTGTTGTCTCTGAAAGGTCTGAGATCTCTCTTTTAAGGATGCTTCTTAAAATGAATTTACCTAAAACAAGGCTTCCCTAGAAGCCTTATTTATTCAAAAATGTACCCTATTTTTCAGAAAGGCACAGGATGCTTGTCCATAGTGAATATACATATAAGAGGCAGGAATCATTAAAAGAAAAGAAGGCGATTAAACAGGGTGGAACCCATTCTGCTCTCAGATTTTCTGAAACAAATACTCTGACCTGATAATCTGACTTCTGCCAAAAGATAGAGTTGGTTTTCCCACCAACTGCCACTGCAGGTTTGATCCCTGTATTAGGAAGATCCCCTGGAGTAGGAAATGTCAACCTGCTCTAGTATTCTTGCCTGGAAAATTCCAAGGATAGAGGAACCTGGTGGGCTATGGTCCATGGGGGTCACAAAGTCAGATATGATTGAGCAATTAAGTGCAGAGATCTTTGACAAGACCTGACATAGAATTCTCCCTTACAGACCAAAAGGTGATTTAACAAGAAGCTTAAAAAAAAAAAAAAAAGAATATAGGTATGCATAATAAGACTGGCAAGGTTAAAAAGCAAAGAGATCAGAGGTCAGATACAAAAGAGCCTTACCCTTAAACTCCAGAATCATCCAGGAAGCAGTGAAATCAGTACACTAGGCTGGTTACTCATGGCCCTTGAGTTGGGGTCTTCTTTGGGTTAAACTTCTAATGTCATATTGTCAAAAATCCAGAAATAGCAAAATTAAAACCACAAAATAAATAGTATTGATTAATAGGAGTTTGCTTATCATACATATAAAAATATTTTGCAAACCCAAATTTCCAAGTTCAATGACTAATGTGAAGCTTGGGAGCATAAAGTTATATGGTGACTTATGAAATAAAAGTGAGGAAGTTACTAACTTTTGCAATGATTGATTATTACAATGGAAGGTTCTAAATACCAGGGATTTGATTAAAAGTGATTTATGCCACACCATGTTTAGAAAGATGACTTGTTTCTTCTATAATTGTTAGAGGCATTTATAAGAAATCACCTAAGTTTAGCTTTGCTTACATTTATGAAAGAAGCTAGATTTAGTTTTAATTACATGACAAATGGTTTTGTCTACTCAAGGAATTCTCAAGTCTGGTATTCATTTTATATTTAAACTCCAACTACATTTAGTAGTGGTGATTTAATATTATAAACCCAGCTTCTTCTTCACCTTTCCTCATTCTCCTTCAAAACAAGAAATCAAGATGTTACCAATACATCCGGCATTGTCATTTGGTGAAACCAGAGCAGTAGCAGTACCAGAAAGAGTCAATCACCCATGCTGAAAATCACAGCAGAAGGTGAAGATTTCATCAATCTCCCATAGACAGATAAATATAGTGCATCCTAATGCCTGAACTTGGTTATTAAGCTTGAAAGGTAGAGAGCCAGCTCTTAGAAGCCCTTGTATTCTCTTTCCTCTGAGCATTAAGCTCTTCATTCTATCTTGATATAGTGAACAATGTCTCTTCTTCTTGATTTTTGTTTCCAACGATTTTGAAATTTGTATGTATTCTTCTGGTTCATCTTCTGCCTCATTTCTATTTATCCTGCCTATTTTCAGTCTTTTCTCTCCAAAATATTTACAAAAGAAATATGAAATAATAAAAATAATATTTCCTTTAATTTGAGGAAAAATTATTTTTATGTTGGTGTCTTTGATATTAATGTCAGAATCTAACCTTAGAGCACCTTTATTTTTAAGTTAATTTTTTCTATAGCTTCATATATTCAGAGACACTCAACACACTTTGACAAAGACTAATGATTTTAGGATTCCTCATCTATCATCAATTATATTAAAAATTCTCCCATAAATGTCAATTGACTACAACAAAAAACTCAATTTATTTAAAAAATCCATGCCATGTGTGTTTTTTTTAAGTCATGTTTTAAAAATTATAGACTCAAAAAATTGTCCAAATGTCAGAAAGGCTATCTCAAATAAAAATCTATGAATTAAACCTGGAAAAATGAATTAAAAGTGCATTGAAAGAAAACCATGGGTTAAGTTAGTACTTAACTTATTTCCTCTCCAAGTAAACTAGCAAAAACATTAAATTTGTATGTTTGAAAATTAACAATGTGCAAAAATTAACTTATGCCTGTTATCCAGGTACTAAAAAAAGTACATATGAATATATTATGACCATTTGCTTGTGTTTAAATGCATTTTGAAGTCACTGAATTCTGTTCTAGGGTTATTTTGACAATGACAAACACATACATCAGTTCAGTTCAGTTTAGTTCAGTCACTCAGTCATGTCCAACTCTTTGTGACCCTATGAATTGCAGCACACCAGGCCGCCCTGTCCATCACCAACCCCCGGAGTTCACTAAGACTCACGTCCATCGAATCAGTGATGCCATCTAGCCATCTCATCCTCTGTCGTCCCCTTCTCCTCCCGCCCCCAATCCCTCCCAGCATCAAAGTCTTTTCCAATGAGTCAACTCTTCACATGAGGTGGCCAAAGTATTGGAGTTTCAGCCTCAGCATCAGTCCTTCTAATGAACACCGAGTACTGGTATCCTTTAGGATGGACTGGTTGGATCTCCTTGCAGTCCAAGGGACTCTCAAGAGTCTTCTCCAACACCACAGTTCAAGAGCATCAATTCTTCAGTGCTCAGCTTTCTTCACAGTCCAACTCTCATATCCATTCATGACCACTGGAAAAACCATAGCCTTGACTAGATGGACCTTTGTTGGAAAAGTAATGTCTCTGCTTTTGAATATGCTATCTAGGTTGCTCATAACTTTTCTTCCAAAGAGTACGCATCTTTTAATTTCATGGCTGCAATCACCATCTGCAGTGATTTTGGAGCTCCATAAAATAAAGTCTGACACTCTTTCCACTGTTTCCCCATCTATTTCCTATGAAGTGATGGGACCAGAGGCCATGATCTTTGTTTTCTGAATGTTGAGCTTTTGCCAACTTT
This sequence comes from Capra hircus, assembly GCF_001704415.2. Lineage (NCBI taxonomy): Eukaryota > Metazoa > Chordata > Mammalia > Artiodactyla > Bovidae > Capra > Capra hircus. The sequence continues at coordinate 33,708,418 of NC_030818.1, forward strand.
TTCACTCTCCTCTTTCACTTTCATCAAGAGGCTTTTTAGTTCCTCTTCACTTTCTGCCATAAGGGTGGTGTCATCTGCATATCTGAGGTTATTGATATTTCTCCTGTCAATCTTGATTCCAGCTTGTGCTTCTTCCAGCCCAGCGTTTCTTGTGATGTACTCTGCATAGAAGTTAAATAAGCAGGTTGACAATATACAGCCTTGATGTACTCCTTTTCCTACTTGGAACCAGTCTGTTGTTCCATGTCGAGTTCTAACTGTTGCTTCCTGACCTGCATACAGGTTTCTCAAGAGGCAGGTCAGGTGGTCTGTTAACACACACATACATGCACACAAATCCCAGAATCTAATGGCTTTGAATCATAGGTAAAATGCCCTTTCACATATCTAATATCCTGATTTTCCAAATTCTTTGGTTTCTTCTATCTATCTTCATAAAAGTATAAAGTATGAAATATTGAAGCTGACCTTTGGGAAGAAGATAAACTGGTAATAGGCAGTTTAGTAGGAAGTGACATTGTATTGTTAAATACAAAGTGAAAGAGATGGAAGTGTTTGAGACTAAAGTGCTATTTGGACTCTTGAAGAGTCACTGCAGTTTGGGTTTTCTAAAATCCTGGAAGTACAGGTTTCCTCAAGTCTGGCTTGGCACCATCTCACTCACTCTTGAGTCCAATCACATTTTCTCACTTATAGTACTGCTATATACCCACAGCCTCATTTCATTCCAACTTTCCCCAGTTTAGCTTAATTCTGACTTCTAGATCAATTACTCACTCTGGAGACAAGAAGAGAAGATAATGATGAAAAGATTTATATTTCATTAATTTGATCAATTCTAAAGTTTGGGCAGTTGATCAAGCTTCAGTCTAAATATTCCTATTGCTGGTTTTTGATCTTGACAATGTGAAATTGATTTAAAGAAAGAGTAATAATCTGTACAAGTGTTAGTACTATTTGTTAGTATTAAATAATCAGGCTAGTTCCTCTCATGACTCTAGTGCTAAGGAAACAGATGTGAAATTATGATCATAAAAAGAAGGAAAGAAAAATTTCCCCCTACATTTTCTGGGAGTTTATTCCTTTGGACACTCATTTATTTGGAAAGACAATACTTTTAAAAATAATTTTCAAAACACATGTAAGAATTAAAGATTTTTAAATTTAAAAAATAAAAAACTAAAAAAAAAAAAGATGACACTGGAAACAAATTTTTACTGTCACAGTGCTTTAATGCATATGGGGCTAATGTTAAGAAACATATTAAGTCTTTTCAATTTCTTTAAACAGTAAGCCTGTGGAGCAAAAAGAGAACTGATTTTGGAACCAATCTTCTTTGTTGCCCTGACCATTAACCAACTGTGTGACTATGAACAAGTCACTTCATCTTCCTTTAATGAAGCTGACTTTAAAACTGGAAAAACTCAGAGTCTGAGTTAAAAGTACACCATTGAGTTAAGCCAATGCTTAACTCTATTCCCTGCCCAGGATAACTGGTAAAAATATTAAAATGTATACTAATTTTAATTTTTAAAAATAAATAAAGAGTAGATAGTGAGTGAATTTTTCATAAATGTTTTCCCTTTTTTGTTTTCTTAATCTTTCCTTACCGAGAAAGATTTTGAGCTTTCTCAGGAAAAGCAGAGGTCATGTATTCCTTAAGATTACAGTACCTGTTACAGATCTTTTAGGAAGGAACTTAGATTTATTCAGCAGTCTGCCCTAAAGACACAAAACATAGTAGGCATTTAGCAAATATTTGTTGAATGAATATATTAATGGGCCGGGCACATACATTTTTATTAAGAATTCTGACATACAAGTAGCCCTTCCATGTTATCACCATGAAGGAAGCCTCTTTAGCCTTTTATTTGTGGAACAAAAAGAAAAAAATTAAGGTCCAAAATAGCATTTATCCTGTCTCACAGAACTCTAAAACATCATGCTATATAAAGCATATTTAATCTAATACCAATGCCAAGTTATTCACTGAAAATATAATAACAACAAAAATGCTTACTTTATCTTAAATATACCTAATATCTAAAATTGTAAATGTATACAGATTTTTTAAAATGCTATATAAAATATAATTATTGTTATAAAAATTTGGATATCAAAAGACATTTTGATAGTATTTCTTTTCTCAGTTCTTTTCAGTTCAGTTGCTCAGTCATGTCAGACTCTTTGCGACCTCATGAACTGCAGCACGCCAGGCCTCCCTGTCCATCACCACCTACCAGAGTTCACTCAGACTCACGTCCATTGAGTCGGTGATGCCATCCAGCCATCTCATCCTCTGTTGTCCCCTTCTCCTCCTGCCCCCAATCCCTCCCAGCATCAGATTTTCCAATGAGTCAACTCTTCGCATGAGGTGGCAAAAGTACTGGAGTTTCAACTTTAGCATCATTCCTTCCAAAGAACACCCAGTACTGATCTCTTTTAGAATGGACTGGTTGGATCACCTTGCACTCCAAGGGACTTGCAAGAGTCTTCTCCAACACCACAGTTCAAGAGCATCAATTCTTCAGTGCTCAGCTTTCTTCACTGTCCAACTCTCATATCCATACATGACCACTGGAAAAACCATAGCCTTGACTAGACGGACATTTGTTGGCAAAGTAGTGTCTCTACTTTTGAATATGCTATCTAGGTTGGTCATAACTTTCCTTCCAAGGAGTAAGCGTCTTTTAATTTCATGGCTGCAATCACCATCTGCAGTGATTTTGGAGCTCCATAAAATAAAGTCTGACACTGTTTCCCCTATTTCCCCATCTATTTCCCATGAAGTGATGGGACCAGAGGCCATGATCTTCGTTTTCTGAATGTTGAGCTTCAAGCCAACTTTTTCACTCTCCTCTTTCACTTTCATCAAGAGGCTTCTTAGTTCCTCTTCACTTTCTGCCATAAGGGCGGTGTCATCTGCATATCTGAGGTTATTGATATTTCTCCTGTCAATCTTGATAACAGCTTGTGCTTCTTCCAGTCCAGCGTTTCTCATGTAAATATGAGGTTAAATAAGCAGGGTGACAATATACAGCCTTGATGTACTCCTTTTCCTACTTGGAACCAGTCTGTTGTTCCATGTCCAGTTCTAACTGTTGCTTCCTGACCTGCATATAGGTTTCTCAAGAGGCAGGTCAGGTGGTCTGGTATTCCCATTTCTTTCAGAATTTTCCACAGTTTATTATGATCCACACAGTCAAAGGCTTTTGCATAGTCAATAAAGCAGAAATAGATGTTTTTTCTGGAACTCTCTTGCTTTTTCCATGATCCAGCAGATGTTGGCAATTTAATCTCTGGTTCCTCTGCCTTTTCTAAGACCAGCTTGAACATCTGGAAGTTCACAGTTCACGTATGGCTGAAGCCTGGCTTGGAGAATTTTAAGCATTACTTTACTAGCATGTGAGATGAGTGCAATTGTGTGGTAGCTTGAGCATTCTTTGGCATTGTCTTTCTTTGGGATTGGAATGAAAACTCACCTTTTCCAGTCCCGTGGCCACTGCTGAGTTTTCCAAATTTGCTCCCATATTGAATTCAGCACTTTCACAGCATCATCTTTCAGGATTGGATCTTTCAACTGGAATTCCATCACCTCCACTAGCTTTGTTCATAATGATGCTTTCGAAGGCCCTCTTGGCTTCACATTCCAGAATGTCTGGCTCTAGGTGAGTGATCACACCATCATAATTATCTGGGTCATGAAGATCTTTTTTTGTACAGTTCTTCCGTATATTCTTGCCACCTCTTCTTAATATCTTTTCCTTCCGTTACATCCATACCTTTTCTGTTCTTTATCGAGCCCATCTTTGCATGAAATATTCCCTTGATATCTCTAATTTTCTTGAAGAGATCTCTAGTCTTTCTCATTCTGTTGTTTTCCTCTATTTCTTCACATTGATTACTGAGGAAGGCTTTCATATCTCTACTAGCTATTCTTTGGATATTCATCTGCATTTAGATGCTCGTATCTTTCCTTTTCTCCTTTGCTTTTCGCTTCTCTTCTTTTCACAGATAATTGTAAGGCCTCCCCAGGCAGTCATTTTTATTTTTTGCATTTCTTTTCCATGAGGATGTCTTGATCCCTCTCCTGTACAATGTCATGAACCTCAGTCCATAGTTCATCAGTCACTCTGTCTATCAGATCTAGTCCCTTAAATCTATTTCTCAGGTCCACTGTATAATCCTAAGGGATTTCATTTACATCATACCTGAAAAGTCTAGTGGTTTTCCCTATTTTCTTCAATTTAAGTCTGAATTTCTCAATAAGGAGTTCATGATCTGAGCCACAGTCAGGTCTTGATCTTGTTTTTGCTGAATGTATAGAGCTTCTCCAGCTTTGGCTGCAAAGAATATAATCAATCTGATTTTGGTGTTGACCATCTGGTGATGTCCATGTGTAGAGTCTTCTCTTGTGTTGTTGGAAGAGGGTGTTTGCTATGATCAGTGCATTCTCTTGGTAAAACTCTTTTAGCCTTTGCCCTGCTTCATTTCTTTTCTAATAATGGCTAAATGCATAGGATGTTCAAAGTGAAAAAAAGTTCTTCCCCATCCTTCTCTCCTCCCTTGTTTCCCTCTTTTCTTTCTTTTCCTTTTCTTCTTTTTCTTCTTTTCTTTGCCAGGGTGCTGCTGAAGTTAGCACATAATCAGACTGACTCCAAAACCAGAGTTCAAATCTCTGATTTGCAATTTTGGACTCACTTTTTAGCTCTCTCATTCTCATCTTGAAAATAGAGATAGTTACAGGACTAATCTAACTGAAATGAGTTGTTAAATGAAAATATCTTAGAATGAAGCATGTTCCAAAATAGGTATTCAACAGATACTAGTTATTGTGATTTTTAGCAAAATTTTTAATATGAGAAACATAATTAAGTTTCAAATGAAAGAAAGAAATGTATCTTTGAAAGTCCCCAATCCACACAGTTTGTTTACAATACACTGTTCCTTTCTACTCCCATCATATCTTTCAATTGGGTGTTCTTGGCTTCCCACCTTATTTCCCAATAGGGAAAAGGTGGACCTGGGAACCAAATCAGGCCACTCTCTCCACATTATGGGCCAGTGGCATAGGCCTGGCTACAGACAAGCAGATAAATGAAGGTTCAGTAGATACTTGGATCCCTCAGTGCCTCTACCTGTTCAATCTGGTGGCTACCTGGTGTTACAACTCTTTTTACCTAATGCTTCAATATTCTGATCTGGTTCGTCTCATTTTATTTCTTCCCTATCCAGAAACTTGCATATATTAATTAAGGATACAAAACAGGTCTCTGATCGAAAGCCAAATTGATATTGATATTTAATTTTAAGATTATTAACACTGGTGATGTCCTCCACCAAAATTGTCTCACTTCACTCAAAAAAATAAGAATGCAGGTCTGTGTTTTAGAACCAAATATGAGTAAAACTGAGAAAAGTGTATTGCTTATGAAGCCTTAGTTCCTTTACAGAGCCTTATCTGTCAAAGCTATCCTCCTACTCACTGATAACTGCAAATGTCAAGGACAGCCCAAATTTCCAAACTTTTCTTCACAAGTCTTCCACACTATTAAATAATTTCAATGGGAATAAATTAAACAAGAATATCACTAAATTTTTTACAGAACAAAAAATAATCATACAGAGCATGACTTTTAAGTCATCACTAATAGAGTCTGTGTGGTAGCATTTTCACTACCTCAAAGAGTCTTCCTGGTATTTATTATTTTTTATACTTAATTGAGAAAATATAGAGTGATTTGTAAACTCATTTGGTTAAGAATTCAAGTTGATACTTTAAGTTGCTCTTCTAGTTGTTGTTTTTCCATCCCTAAGTCTAGAGGAGTGCAGATATAAGTTACTTAAAATCTGAAACTGACCATTGTTGAAACTTTTTAAAATAAGAACTAAAATAGAATCATGATTTTCAGACAAAATCTAAGACCAGTGAATGATTACTTTTAGCCAGAATTATAAAAATATAATTTACAAATGGTCAAATTTACCCTTTTTGGTATACAGTTCTAGAGTTTTGGCTAATACTTATTTGTGTAGCTGAATTACAAATAAGATACAGAGTATTTCTATAAACTCTAAGACTATTTCAATTATGTAGAGCCATACAACTAACAAGAATTAGAGTTACTGCTCATAAATCTGTTTCACTGGAATATTACCACTGGTATTCTATTAAGACCACAATATAATATTTCAAAGAACTCCTTACCCTAAGTATGATCTTGTTTATAATGTTGCTATTACTCTTCACTCTTCATTTTCTCTGACCCCTATCAATATTTTATTATATTTATCATGTTATATAAATACTAATTTAAATAAAATACTATTCAAACTATAATAAAAATGAATAACAATTCTTCATATGCCTATCATATAAGAATAGCAAATACTATAATAAAAGGTATATTTATAATATAAGGTTATAGTGTTTTCAATTAAAAATGTTGGCAAGTTATTTGAGCAATAAAGCTAACAATATAATATTAAAGAAAGACAAAACAGAAGTTTTAACAGATTGAAGAATCAATGCTTTCCCACATCTCTAAACTGATGCATTCCCATGTTGAGACTATTTTGTTGTTGTTTTCATTACATGACTGACTTCATGACTCATGCAAAATTGACTGAGACTGAAGTTATTTAAGTCTGAATTAAAAAACGGTAAAGACTAAATTATTATCAATCAAAATTAAGCAATTAATAGAAGAGACAGCAAAATGAGAACAAAGATACAAGAAATGGGCTTAAAGAAAAAAAACATTGCTAAGCAAGTAAGCATCTCAAGGTTGAGAGCCTCAGCTCTGGATATCTCATTTCAGAGAGCATAATCACATATATTATGTGGGGTTTCCCTGGTAGCTCAGACAGTAAAGAATCTGCCTGCAATGCAGGAGACCCGGATTGGAACTCTGGGTCAGGAAGATCTCCTGGAGAAGGAAATGGCTACCCATTCCAGTATTCTTGCCTGGAAAATCCCATGCAGAGGAACCTGGCAGGCTATAGTCGATGGGATGCAGAGTCAGACACGACTGAGCAACTAACACACACACAAAGGCATGTATCTTAAAAGATCTGAACATTCAAGCTTGTGGAGGTGTATATATATATATGTGCATATATATATATATATATATATATATATATGTCCTTTTCAAATATATATGGACTTCCCTGGCAGCTCAGATGGTAAAGAAACTGCCTGCAATGCAGGAGACCCAGGTTTGATCTCTGGGTTAGGAAGATTCCCTGGAGATGGGAATGGCATTCCACTCTGGTATTCTTGCTTGAAAAATTTCATGGATAGAGGAGCCTGGAGACTACAATCCATGGGGTCTCAAAGAGTAGGACTCCACTGAGTGACTAACACTTTCACTTTCACTTTTTTTCCAAGTATATTGTTCAGAATGTATGCTTTATATCTTCAAAAAGCACAATGAAAAGAAAATCTAAACGAAAAATGCCTATTTTATTCTTGGAATTTTTTTCTAATATTTGTCTAATATTAGACCTGTGAAAGCGAGAGTGTTAGTTACTTAATTGTGTCTGACTCTTTGCAACTCCATGGACTGTAGCCTACCAGGCTGCTCTTTCCATGGATTTCTTTAGGTAAGAATACTGGAGAGGGTTGCCATTCCCTTCTCCAGAGGATTTTTCTGACCGAGGGATGGAACCTGGGTCTCCTGAATTGCAGGCAGATTCTTTACCCTCTGATCCACCCAGAGAAGACTTGTAGCATATAATTTCAACCGTTTAATAAGACATAATTGAAACATAATAAGGTGAACGTGTACAACTTGTAAGTTTTAAAATATGGAAAATACAGATGAAACAATTACACTCTAAAGATGGTGAACAGTTTTCTTTTTATCTCATTCTATTTCCATTTTCTCACCTTGCTCTGTACCCACCCACTGCTACGAAACGACTGATCTGCTTTTTTGCCAATATAGGTTAGATTGCTGGAATATTTATACAAATGAAGTCAGAGAACATGTTTGGCTACTTTTTCCCTGGCTTCTTTTACTCACTATAATTCTTTCCATGTCCGTCTTTGTTGTAGCTTGTTTCAATATTTCATTTAGTTATTTTCCTGAGTAGTATTCCAAATTATGGATGTGCTGCAACTTCAAATGTCAAAAGACATTTAAATTATTTTCAAAGCAATTATGAATAAAGCTGTTATGAACAAACATCTGTAAACATATTTTTGCAAAAATATTTTATTTTTTTAATTAATATATACATGTGCAATGGCTAGATCATATGAAGTATTTGTGTTTAAATTTTAAGAAATGGCTTTCCAAAATGGCTGCTCCATTTTACATTCCCTCTGTCAGTGTGGTTGTCATCTGTTTTGTCCTAATAACTAACAATGTTGATCATATCTTCACTGGTAATACATCTGTTCAAATTTTTTGCTCATTTTTTAATTAGGTTTTTGCTTCCTACTATTGAGTTTTGAGAGCTTCATGTATACTCTAGATATTATTCCCTTACCAAACACATACACTGAAAATAATTTATTTCATTCCATAGCTTGTCTTTTATTCTCTTAACTCTTAGAAAATAGTTTTTAATTTTGCAGAATAAAATTTTGTCCATTAATTCCTTTATTAATCATATGTACAATAAGATACATTGCGGCTTTCCTGGTGGCTCAGAGGGTAAAGCATCTGCCTGCAATATGGGAGACCTGGGTTTAATCCCTGGGTTGGGAAGATCCCCTGAAGAAGGAAGTGGCAACCCACTCCAGTATGCTTGCCTGGAAAATCCCATAGATGGAGGAGCCTGGTAGGCTACAGTCCATGGAGTAAAGGGTCCATGGTCACAAAGAGTCAGACACAGCTGAGCAACTAAACGACTTCACTTTCACTTTCATGGCATACTTCAAAAACATTTTCAAATTTTTATATCAGAGAGGTCATTTTTTAAAATGCTTTCTTCTTGATGTAATGTAATTTTAGATTTTAAATTTAAGTCCATGTTCCATTTTGAGTTAAATTTGATCACTAGTGTGAAGTATTCTTATTTTAATAGATATTCAATTGATATGACATCATTTGTTGAAAGCAGAATCTTATCTACACTTAATTGCTCTTATATCTGTGTTATAAATCACTTGTCCATATACATAGATATGTCATTCTATTTCAGGAACCCCGTTTCTGTTTCATTGATCTATATGCCTATTTTTATGCAAATACTACACTAATTTCAGACTTTTTTTCCTCTACTGTTGCTATTCACTGCTACAGATAGAACCATATAGAATGATTTAGCAGCATTCCCCATATTTTTGGCATGTTGTATATTTTCATGTTAATGTAGTTCAAGGTACTTGTAGTTCTACTTTTAAATTTGTCTTTGACGCATGGGGTACTTAAAAGTTTGTTATTTAGCTTCCAAATATATGGAGAGTTTCAAAATATCTATTAATGGTTTCTAATTATTTAACAACACTTGAGTCCTTTTAATTTATGTAGATTTTTTTTATATTCAAGTTGTTCCATATTAATAAATGCTCTGAATGCACTTGAAAGAATGTGAAGGTGATCTATTTAGGGGTAGAGTGTTCTGTAAATATCAATTAGACATTATTTGGTAGATGATTAAATCTTCTGCATCATTACTGATTTTCTATCTATATAGTCTATCAATTATTTAGAGAAGATTTTTGAAATCTCTAATTATAATTTATGATATGCTTGTTTCTCCATTCAGTTTTAACACTTTTTGCTTGATATATGTTAAATCACTGTTCAGTTCAGTTCAGTTGCTCAGTTGTGACCGACTCTTCGAGACCCCATGAATCGCTGCACGCCAGGCCTCCTTGTCCATCACCAACCCCCGGAGTTCACTCAGACTCATGTCCATCGAGTCAGTGATGTTATCCAGCCATCTCATCCTCTGTCATCCCCTTCTCCTCCTGCCCCCAATCCCTCCAAGCATCAGAATCTTTTCCAATGAGTCAACTCTTCACATGAGGTGGACAAAGTACTGGAGTTTCGGCTTAAGCATCATTCCTTCCAAAGAAATCCCAGGGCTGATCTCCTTCAGAATGGACTGGTTGGATCTCCTTGCAGTCCAAGGGACTCTCAAGAGTCTTCTCCAACACCACAGTTCAAAAGCGTCAATTCTTTGGTGCTCAGCCTTCATCACAGTCCAACTCTCACATCCATACATGACCACTGGAAAAACCATAGCCTTGACTAGATGGACCTTTGTTGGCAAAGTAATGTCTCTGCTTTTGAATATGCTATCTAGGTTGGTCATAACCCTCCTTCCAAGGAGTAAGCGTCTTTTAATTTCATGGCTGCAGTCACCCTCTGCAGTGATTTTGGAGCCCAAAAAATAAAAGTCTCACGCTGTTTTCACTGTTTCCCCATCTATTTCCCATGAAGTGATGGGACCAGAGGCCATGATCTTAGTTTTCTGAATGTTGAGCTTTAAGCCAACTTTTTCACTCTCCTCTTTCACTTTTATCAAGAGGCTTTTTATTTTGTCTTCACTTTCTGCCATAAGTGTGGTGTCATCTGCATATCTGAGGTTATTGATATTTCTCCTGGCAATCTTGATTCCAGCTTGTGTTTCTTCTAGTCCAGCGTTTCTCATGATGTACTCTGCATATAAGTTAAATAAGCAGGGTGACAATATACAGCCTTGATGTACTCCTTTTCCTATTTGAAACCAGTCTGTTACTAGGTACATAAACATTAGAATCTTTATGTCTCTTGTTAAATGGGTCCCTTTATGATCATTAAAGGGCATGCTTTATCCCTGGCAATATTCTTAGCTCTAAAATCAAATTTCTGAAATTACTATAATGATTCAAAGTTACTTTTGAATATGGTATGTATTCTCATATCTTTAAATCTTTCATAATTAAATTTTCAGCTATGAGATAATTATGGATTTACATAAAATTATTAAAAAAAATACAGAAAATTCTCATATGCCTTTTACAGTTACTCATAATGGCTACTGTGAAAACATTTTTGTGCAATGTCACCACCACTATAGGACACTGATACAGTCAAGATACAGAATATTTCCTTCTAAATAAGGATCCCTCATGTGGTCCTTTTATGCACTCCCATTTTCTTCTTTCCCTCAGTCTTATAAACTCTCAGTTCTCCATTGCTATAAATTTCCCATTTCATGATTCTGTATATATGGAATCATGTTGTACTAATCCTTGAAATTGCTCCTTATAACTAACTAGGCATATTCTCTGGTAATTTATCAAGGTTGTTGTATGTATCAATTTTTTTTTAAACTGCTAAACAGTATTTCATGGGTTTGGTGTATTACAGTTTTTTTTGTTTTTTTTTTGTTTTGTTTGTTTGTTTTTTACCACTCTCTCACCAGTTGAAAGATATATTTGTTGCTTCTAGTTTTTGACTATTACAAATAAAGTAGTTCCCAAAGAAAGGCAATGCGAAAGAATGTTCAAACTACCAGACAACTGCACTCATCTCACACGCTAGTAAAGTAATGCTCAAAATTCTCCAAGCCAAGCTTCAGCAATACGTGAACCGTGAACTTCCAGATGTTCAAGCTGGTGTTAGAAAAGGCAGAGGAATGAGAGATCAAATTGCTAACATATGCTGGATCATCGAAAGAGCAAGAGAGTTCCAGAAAAACATCTATTGCTTTGTTGACTATGCCAAAGCCTTTGACTGTCTGGATCACAATAAACTGGAAAATTCTGAAAGAGATGGGCATATCAGGCCACCTGACCTGCTTCTTGAGAAACCTGTATGCAGGTCAGGAAGCAACAGTTAGAATTCGACATGGAACAACAGACTGGTTCCAAATAGGAAAAGGAGTACGTCAAGGCTGTATATTGTCACCCTGCTTATTTAACTTATATGCAGAGTACATCATGAGAAACGCTGGGCTGGAAGAAGTACAAGCTGGAATCAAGATTGCCAGGAGAAATATCAATAACCTCAGATATGCAGATGACACCACACTTATGGCAGAAAGTGAAGACAAAATAAAAAGCCTCTTGATGAAAGTGAAAGAGGAGAGTGAAAAAGTTGGCTTAAAGCTCAACATTCAGAAAACTAAGATCATGGCCTCTGGTCCCATCACTTCATGGGAAATAGATGGGGAAACAGTGGAAACAGTGTGAGATTTTTATTTTTTGGAGCTCCAAAATCACTGCAGATGGTGATTGCAGCCATGAAATTAGAAGATGCTTGCTCCTTGGAAGAAAAGTTATGACCAACCTAGATAGCATATTCAAAAGCAGAGACATTACTTTGCCAACAAATGTCCGTCTAGTCAAGGCTATGGTTTCACCAGTAGTCAAGTATGAATGTGAGACTCGGACTGTGAAGAAAGCTGAGCACCAAAGAATTGATGCTTTTGAACTGTGGTGTTGGAGAAGACTCTTGAGAGTCCCTTGGACTGCAAGGAGATCCAACCAGTCCATTCTGAAGGAGATCAGCCCTGGGATTTCTTTGAAAGGATGATGCTAAGGCTGAAACTCCAGTACTTTGGCCACCTCATGCGAGGAGTTGACTCATGGGAAAGGACACTCTCCTGGTAGAAGGGGTTTCCTCACTAGGAGGAAAGATATCTGAACACCAGTGTTAAGTCTGGTTAAGTCCAGTGTAAGGCCGAGGCCCAGCATACACACTGGAAGGCAGCTGGCTCTTGTTAGGCCTAATCAGAGGTGAAGGATTGCGGGCAGGAGGAGAAGGGGACGACAGAGGATGAGATGGCTGGGTGGCATTACCAACGCGATGGATGTGAGTTTGAGTGAACTCTGGGAGTTGGTGATGGACAGGGAGGCCTGGCATGAGGCAATTCCTGGGTCTCAAAGAGTCGGACATGACTGAGTGACTGAACTGAACGGAACTGAAACATTACTGTTCAGAGTTCATTTCTCTAGGATAAATCCTCAGGGTGGTGATTACTAGGTTGAATATTAATTGAAAGTTTCATTTCAGTTCAGTTGCTCAATCATGTCTGACTGTTTGCAACCCCATGGACTGCAGCAAGCCAGGCCTCCCTGTCCATCACCAACTCCCAGAGTTCACTCAAACTCAAGTCCATTGAGTTGGTGATGCCATCCAACCATCTCTTCCTCTGTGATCCCCTTCTCAGCCTACCTTAAATCTTTCCCATCATCAGGATCTTTTCCATTGAGTCATTTCTTCTCGTCAGATTGCCAATGTATTGGACCTTCAGCTTCAGCTGTTGGGACCTAACAAACGCCATGATAGGCTTCAGGGACTAAGGTAGGACTCACAGGAAAGGCTGAGTCATTGCCCAGTGAGGTCATCCCCACAGATGCCAGGACTTGTCTAATCAGCATACTCCCCATAACCTGGTTTGAGTTTGTCAGGACATAAAAGACATCCCCTGGCAGCCAATAGCCAATTAGTAAATACCATGAAACCCCTGCAGCCAATAAAGATTAGCCAATTAGTAAATACTAGGAAACTCCTGCAGCCAATCAGCTCTTGCCAACTCTCTGTTCTAAAACCTATAAATAGTGCTGTAAATCTGGACTTGGGGCTCCTTGCTCTACTCCACTGCGATGGATGTGGCGGGAGCCCTAGCTCGAGCTAGAAATAAAACCCCTTCATGCTTTTGCATTGCTGTGGACATCTTATTATCTCAGCTTTGGGGACTCGGACTCTGGGCATAACAAAGCAAACCCTTCCAACGAATATTCAGGACTGATTTCCTTTAGGATTGACTGATTTGATCTCCTTACCATCCAAGGGACTCTGAAGAGTCTTCTCTAACAGCACAGTTCAAAAGTATCAATTAGTCGGGCTCAACTTTCTTTACTCTCCAACACTGAACGTTTAGTATCTTAAGATACTACCAAGTTGCTTTCAGTTCAGTCGCTGAGTCGTGTCCGACTCTTTGCGACCCCATGAATCGCAGCACACCAGGTCTCCCTGTTCATCACCATCTCCCGGAGTTCACTCAGGCTCATGTCCATCGAGTCCGTGATGCCATCCAGCAATCTCACCCTCGGTCGTCCCCTTCTCCTCCTGCCCCCAATCCCTCCCAGCATCAGTCTTTTCCAATGAGTCAACTCTTTGCATGAGGTGGCCAAAGTACTGGAGCCTCAGCTTCAGCATCATTCCTTCCAAAGAAATCCCAGGGTTGATCTTCTTCAGAATGGACTGATTGGATCTCTTTGCAGTCCAAGGGACTCTTAAGAGTCTTCTCCAACACCACAGTTCAAAAGCATCAATTCTTTGGTGCTCAGCCTTCTTCACAGTCCAACTCTCACATCCATACATGACCACAGGGAAAACCATAGCCTTGACTAGACGGACCTTAGTCGGCAAAGTAATGTCTCTGCTTTTGAATATACTATCTAGGTTGGTCAAACTTTTCTTCCAAGGAGTAAGCGTCTTTTAATTTCATGGCTGCAGTCACCATCTGCAGTGATTTTGGAGCCCAAAAAAATAAAGTCTGACACTAAGGGACTGGCTATACAATCCCACAAACATTGTCTTGTATAAATGATATAATTTATAAACATTCTTGCTTGTTTTGGTGTCATCTCTGTTTTTTTCCTTTGGCCTTTCTGGTAGTGTGTACTGTTACCTCATTTGGGTTTTAATTTCCATTTCCTTAATAGCCAGGGAAGTTGAACACATGTACTTATTTGATATCTTTCATATCCTCAGTAAATTTCTCTTCATGTCTTTTGTCTATTTTTTTTTTTTTACTTGGAATTTCTGTTTATTGTTGAGTACTGAGAGTTGGATTGGTTTTTTGTTTTTGTTTTTTTGTTTTTTGGAGTATTTGGGAATCTTTTCATTTCTGTTTACATTCTCTAGTTTAAATATTTTAAGTCTTACAATAGCATTGATGGTGGTGGTGGTGGTTTAGTTGTTAAGTCATGTCTGACTCTTGCGACCCTCCAGGCAATTACACTGGAGTATGTCACCATTTCCTTCTCCAGGGGATTTTCCAAACCCTGGGATCAAACCCAGATCTCCTGCATTGCAGGCAGATTCTTTACCGTTGAGTCACCTGGGAAACCCAACAGTAGCATTAGATGCCCTTTATGTATTTTAGATATTAGTATATTATAGGATATGTGATTTCCAAATATTTTCTCTGTCTGTATATTATCTTTTCATCTCTTCAACAAAGTCTTTTGTATAGCAAACCATTTGAATTTTGAAATTCAATTTTTATCAATTTTTTTTATTATTTATTCAGTTGCAAACTCTAGGATCTTTTCAACTCTCTTTAGACCCTGAAGGCTTTTTACTACTTTTTTCTAAAAATTTTGTAGCTGTATATTTCATATAGTTATATATTTCATACACATTGTATATTTCATATATCATATATATAATATCAATTATTATATATTCCATATGGGTTTCTTTCATAGCTCATTTGGAAGAATCTGCCTGCAATGCGGGAGACCTGAGTTCCATCCCTGGGTTGGGAAGATCCCTTGGAGAAGGGAAAGGCTACCCACTTCAGTATTCTGGACTGGAAAATTTCATGGACTGTATAGTTTGTGGAGTCACATAGAGTTGGACACGACTGAGCGACTTTCACTTCACTAACTAACCATTTCATATTTATATTCGTGATCCATTTTGACTTAATATGTGTTTGTACACATGTGTGTATAAACACACATCTATGTATGTTTATATGTGTGTAACGTAAGTCTAAGTTATTTTCTTTCTTCTTTTCCTTTTTTCTTCCCCTCAACCCCAGCTCTCTCCCTCTCTCTCTCTTTGCCCATGGACATCCAATTGCTCTAACATCATTTATTGAAAAGGAGGTGATCTTTCCTTAATTTGCTTTTACTACTTTGTCGGTCAGTTATATTTTTTGTTAGTCTATTTCTAGATTTTCAACTTTGTCCCATTGAACTGTGTGTCTGTTCCTCAAACAATAAAACATGTATATATCAAGGCTGAAAATCAGATTCCTTTGACTATTCTTTTTAGCAAAAATACATTAGCTATTCATATCATAGGGCCAGACGTTCTAAGTATTTATCTGAGTGAAACAAAAACACAAATTCAAAAAGATATCTACACTACCATGTTTACTGCAGCATTATTTACAACAGCTGAGGTGTAAAACAACATGTGTCAATCAAAGAGTGAATAAAGAAATTGTGGTATATATATGCCACATATTATTATGTGGGATTTTATTGAGCCATTGAAGGAATGAAATACTGCCTTTTGTGATACCATGGATGAACCATGAGGGTATTATGCTAAGTGAAATAATTCAGACAGAGAAGGACAAACATTGTATGATCTCTCTTACATGTGAAATTAAAAAAAATATAATCAAACTCATGGGTAGAGAGAATAAATTGGTTGTTGAAAGAGGTGGGGGTGCAGTGAGATGAATAAACTGTTTTGTCTTGTTTTGTTTGAGCTTATATAAATTGAATAAAATTAAAATATAATGACCAAAACTTAGAAGTAAATACTTTCGGATGACAATGTAATATGGGGGCATGATTTAGATGGTGATGCTTCTACTCATCTTATATAAAAAGATAATTAGTGAGTTGATTGACTTAATTATCTGATGTAGGTAAGCAAGTAGTAACATTTCTCAAATGGAAGCACATGACAGTATGAGAGTTGTTGAGACATACAATCATAAATCCTATATTATGACATAGGTAACCACTAGAACAAGTATATTTTTAAAGAAATTAAATATATATTTAAATAAAACTTTCAATATCTGAATTTTTATCCATTTATAGCTTTTTATAATACTGTGTTAGTTTCAGGTGTAAAGTAATTCAGTTATTTTTTAGATTATATACCATTATGGGTTATTATAAGATATTAAATATAATTCCCTGAGCAAATAAATTCTTGCTGCTCATCTATTTTATGTATAGTAGTTTGTATCTGTTAATCTCATACTCCTAATTTGTTCCTCCTAACTTCCCTCTCCCTTTTGGAAATCACGTTTGTTTTCTATGTTTTGTATACAGATTTATTTGTAATAATTTTTAGATTCCACATATAAGTGATGTCACATAATATCTCTCTCTCTGACTTACTTCACTAAGTATAATATTTTCTAGGTCCATCCATATTACTCCAAAGGGAAATATTTCATTCCTTATTTATTCCAGGTCCCTCCTTAGATGGCTCAGCAGGTTAAAAATCTTACTGCATTGTAGGAGACACAGGAGATGTGGGTTCAACCCCAGGTTTGAAAAATTCCCCTGGAGAAGGAAATGGTAACCCACTCCAGTATTCTTGCCTGAAAAATCCTATGGACAGAGGAGGCTGGCAGGTCACAGCCCATGGGATCACAAAGATTTGGACACGACTGAGAGACTAAGCCACAGCTCCTTAGACCCGTAAATCTGCACATGCTTTAATCTCACTTTCAACCCTTTGCATTATGGCTTCTGCATTCTCATATACAACCAACAGCATGAATCATGTATTAAATTTGCAATCAGTAGTTCGCTGAATCTGGGATATAGGGATACTGAGGGCTAATCATATATATTTTTAATATAAATTTATTCATTTTAATTGGAGGTTAATTACTCTACAATATTGTATTAGTTTTGCCATACATCAACATGAATCCATCACAGGTATACACGTGTTCCCCATCCTGAACCCCTCTCCCTCCTCCCTCCCTGTACCATCCCTCTGGATCATCCCAGTGCACCAGCCCCAAGCATCCAGTATCATGCATTGAACCAGGACTGACGATTAATTTCATATATGATATTATACATGTTCCAATGCCATTCTCTCAAATCATCCCACCCTCTCCCTCTCCCACAGAGTCCAAAAGACTGTTCTATACATCTGTGTCTCTTTTGCTGTCTCACATACAGGTTTAAATAACCTAACCCTACACCTAAAGCAACTAGAAAAGGAAGAAATGAAGAAACCCAGGGTTAGTAGTAAGAAAGAAATCTTAATCATATATTTTTTGAAAAATAGTTGTGTCTTAGTGGACCTGCACAGTTCAAATCCATGTTGTTCAAGGGTCAACTGTATATAAATAACTCATAAAACTCAATATTAAAAAAATACCCACCCAATTAAAACATGGACAGAGGACCAAAACCAATATTTTTTCAAAGAAGACATAATCATGGTCAGCAGGTACATGAAAATGTGGTCAATATCACTCAACCACAGGGACATGAAAATCAAAACCACAATGAAATAGCTCATGGTTAGACAGATAACAGACGGCCATCTGTTAGAATGGCTATTATGAAAAAGACAAGAAATAATAAGCATTGGCAAGAATGTGGAGAAAAAGGAAGGCTTGTGCACTGTTGGTAGGAATATATATTGATGAATTCACTGTAGAAAACATTATGAAACTACCATATAATTCAGCTATTTGAAAAGATATATGTACTCCTATGTTCACTGCAGTAGTTTACAATAGCCAAGATATGGAAGTAACGTGGGTGTCTACCCATAGATGAATGGATAAAGAATGCATGATGGGCATACACACACACACACACACACACACACACACACACACTGTGCTTGTACTCTATTGTGTCTGACTTTTTTTGACACCATGGGCCATTGGGCTCCTCTGTCCTTGGGATTACCCAGGCAAGAATGCTGGAGTGGTTTGCCATTTCCTCCTCCAGGGGATCTTTCTGACCCAGGGATCAAGCCCAAATCTCCCACATCTCCTGCATTGGCAGGCAGATTCTTTACCACTGAGCCACCTGGTAAGATATTATCTATCTATCTATCTATCTATCTCCATATATTTCCATAGAGACACACACATACATGCACATATATACAATGAACTATTACTCAGCCATAAAACGTATGAAATCTTGCCATTTGTGACAACATGGATAGACCTGGAGGGTACTATGTTAAGTGAAACAAGTCATACAGGGAAAAGCTGATTTCACTTATAAGTGCAATCTAGAAACAGTAAAATAAAAACAAAACAGAAATAGGCTCATAGACACAGAGAATGAACTGGTGACTGCCAGAGGGGTGGAGGTGCTAGAATGTATGAAATAGATAAAGTGGATTAAAAGGTACAATCTCCAGCTATAAAATAAATGTCATGGAGATGTAATATGCACATAGGGTATATAGTCAGTGACAGTGTAACAACATTGTATAGAGTCAGGTGGTGCTGGTCTTTTTGCTGTAATCCTTTCATAATGTGTAAAAATATCAAA
This sequence comes from Capra hircus, assembly GCF_001704415.2. Classification (NCBI taxonomy): domain Eukaryota; kingdom Metazoa; phylum Chordata; class Mammalia; order Artiodactyla; family Bovidae; genus Capra; species Capra hircus. Next base: position 33,727,616 of record NC_030818.1, read on the forward strand.
TCCTTATGTTGCACACCTGAAGCTAACATAATATTATCTGTTTAATATAATTCCTTAAAAAAATTAAATGTCATACTGTGGTTCAAGAAAGAACTTTGGATTTAGAAAATTTTCCAGGCAAGAAATAGGACAAAAATCTACTACAGTTTTTAAAAGGAATATTCCTTATGTTTTCCTATCAAATTTTTATAGAATTGAGACAGAGAAAAATGACCCCTGCAGTCATCTCCTCAAACAAAACTGCTGAACAATTAGGTTTTATAAAAGTGCTAATTCATTTTCTTCCTTAAAATCACTTAGAAGCTGTTAATGACAACTTTTGTTAGGTGTCACATCAAATTGAACATACTTTCTCTTCTATTCTAAATGTTAATTAAGGAGCTAATATAATCCCAAAATTTATGTACTCAAAGTATTAATATATGCACTTTGGTGTGGTTTTAACGAAATAACAAAAGCTACTAACAGAAAATTAGCAAACATCAATCTTAATATCTTTCTTTTTTGACATTCCCTTAAGCATATTATGTCTAAACCAAAACAATACATTTGTCACTGCTGAGTTTATGAACCTCTTGAACACAAGGATATGTGAAAGCAACAGACTCAAAATTCAAAAAATGTCTGCCTTTTGTTGATTCTTTAAAATTACTAAATGATATGTGCAAAGCTATTCCTAAACCACACCTGATATTTGGGTCTCAACAATGACCTCCATTCCATCCCTGAAATTCATTTCATACTGCCAATTTCTTGCTTCAGCTCTAGAAGGAATATTGTGATGTTAGGAAGCTCAAGGATGTAATGAAATAACTATCTTGAAAAATTACTTGAAACTATGTAAAATAATACATAAAATATTTGGAAATATGTGTTGTGCTTTTTTTGAGAGGAGGTAAAAGCTAAGTGGTTCAGTCATGTCCACCTCTTGGTGACCCCATGGACTGTAGCCTACAAGGCTCCTCTATCCATGGGATTTTCCAGGCAAGAGTATTGGAGTGAGTTGCCATTTCCTTCTCCAGAATCAACCCGGATCCCCCACACTGTAGGCAGATGCTTTACCATCTAAGCCACCAGGGAAGTCCTGTGAGTGAGGGAGGATCTTTCAAAATATACTTTATGTCTAACTGATATGACAAAATGTGACAAACTTATCAAAATAAAATGTAAATTAGGGCTCCTTAATCTAGGATCAGCTTAGGCACATGGTAAACTCTCAATGCATTTAAACTATTATTTATATTATATTATTAGCAATGTAAAAGTTCAGTAAGTGTTTGCTGAGTCCCCTCTGCCAGGCTCTCTGCCATTATTTCATTCTAAAAAATATAAAATATTGTAGGATTGAACATGAATTGGCAAGCACAATATTCATGATTGCAGTACCTCCTGTTATCAGGATTTGATATGAGTATTGACATTATGGAGGCTTTAATTAAGTTGAAAAATGTCAATGAAAGAAAATACAGTTAAGCCCAGGTATATCTGAGCTTTGCTATCATCACCACACAAGATGGGACATATAACTTTAGTGCTATATTGAGCAATCATAAAATTCTAAGGGAAATGACCAAGTTGTATCTGTTTCCCTTAACATGAATAAGAAAATAGATTATCTTTATTTTTTTAATATAAATTTATTTAAATTGGAGGTTAATTACTTTACAATACTGTAAATGGATTATCTTTAAAAGATGGATATGATTTCCTTGATGATGAAACTTGTTTATACAATTTAAAGTTATTCCTAAATTTAGAATTACTCCAAAGAAAAATTCTCATAATTTTAGCTTCCTAATAAAATTTTTAACAAAAGATATTTTATTTACTAGTCTTAGACTCAGAAATATGGTCTCACATCACTAATTTATCAAGAAAAGGGGTCTCAATATGAAGGTGTATTATAGACAATTTGAATGGTTCTCCAAAGGCAAATCATGACAAGTGCATGGCGAAAATTTAAACTTGCAAAGAGAGAAATATCTTAGAATGACTTGTTACTATAGAGCTTTTTCATGGTATGACCTCTCTTTTGATTAATTCTGATTATATGAATTCAGTACATTTTATGATTCAAGACCTTTCTGCTGTCATTTGAGATGTAGCTGTAAAACACTGAGTTATTGTGGTACAGGTGAGAAAGGGTGGGTCTTGAAAATGTACAATATATGGACTTTCTAATGCATAAGAAGTGATTCCTAAAATCAAGAATGGAAAATTTTTCTGATGGACATTATTTAAAAGTAATATGGAATAGTTTTCGACATTACTTATTTTTTAACTAATTTAGTACTTAAAGTTGAATATTAATTCATAATTTGCTAACAAAAGATACCATTCATAATTCTGGCATTGCCAAAGATAATATTATTGATATAAAAGGAAATAATAGACCCTGAAATGAGCCAAAAGAGTGTAGTAATATATTTGAGCATTTTCCATTAAAAACACCTGAGGGCATACATGAGTTTATGACACTAGCTCCAATTAATTTTCAGCATCCTAAAAATGTGCCAAATCCTTATAAACCAAAAGATGATACAAGGGAGGCTTTAACCAAGTAGGATATTTTGGTTGTAGAGGGCAAATGAAATTAGATATTTTGAGACTTCTGGGTATCAGCATAAGACCTGGAAAAAATGAATGGTGGCTGAAGGGAGAAAATAGAATGAAAAACACAAGAAGATACAACAGTGCTATTGGAAAACTGAAAAAGACACCTGAAGGGAAGGAGATTTTTATATCTTTCTTCGGAATATTCCATAGCCAAATACAGGACTTATTTAGCACAAAGTTAGTATTCAAAATACATGGATGCATTCACAATTGGATGTATTAGCTTACAATACATCAAAAAAGATGTGGATGTGACATATTTTTGGTGATTCTGAAATTGATTTTATAAGGAAACTAATTGATTTTTTAAAGAAACTCCAGAAATGAATGTATAAAATAACAGGCAGCAAGCAAAAGGCATGAAGGAAAGGGGGGAAACATCAGTTGTGGATTACTGTTTACCAAGCATAAAATTAACAGGATGATTTGCCAATCTTTTCTTTACTGAGTGTTGCATTAAAAATTATGGCAACATAATCAAAGGGAATCAACTGGAGAAGTTAGCTGAATTTCACATCAATTCCCCAGGTTAGTTGATGAACAATCTTTGGAACAGACTCACATTAACTAAAACAGTATAAGATTCATGTATAAAAACATGAATAATAATTCTGAATATCAAATATTCATATTTGTTAGCAGCACAACAATGCATAAATGAAGCATAATTTACATTTGAGTATTGCAGAGAGCACATGTTTTATTATTTTACTGTGAAGTTTGTTATGAATGGGCAAGGAAATACTCCACACTAATTCCTCTTATAATGCTTATTACAAAGAAACATTGAATCATAAGTCTTTATAATCATTTACTCCACCTTTTGACTGATTTCAGAGACAGTTTGGATTGAACCTAGAAAAAATGTAATCACCTTACAAAATGCTTGAGCATATAGAGAGTTGTTCAGCATATTCTTCAATGTGTTGCACTTTTGCTCACTGACTCAATATTTTACCCAGTCATACAGTTACTGCAGTGAGCTACTCTAGTGGTAGAAAGAAGACTGTTAGCAAAACTTGTTCAAACACAGCAAACTAGAATAATCTGAGGCTGAACAGATAATTAGTTGTCAATGCCAAGCATTAGAAATTACCTTGTCTGTTCTTGGTAAATGACATACTGATGACATTGTGCTGAAGTATGACGACATACTTGATAACAGCTATAGGTTATTCTCTCTTTCAGGTTACTTCTTCTGGTACTCTATATTGAACAACTATTTGCCTAAACCAGGAACTATGTACTATTGATCATGCAAACTCATTACTCTTTGCTTATCTCATGCTTTAACTTACTCCCTTGCTTGACTTAAATAATCCATTATTATAATCACTAATGGCAGATATACTCAAGTTCTTTGTCTGTAGACCTTCATGATAAAAGATTGGCCAACAACTCCACCCTAGTTTAGTATAACGCTCTACCTACTCTGAACTTGCAAATTCTTATTTCAGTTGTAAAATAGAATAAATTCGAGGCAGCCTTCACATACTACCATTTACTAACTCATTTTCATCTTTACCCATAGATTTTGTCACAATGAATCAGCTTTCTAAGCCCCTATCTGAAACCAATACCTCATGCATTATATTCTATTCCCTCATGCCTACTAAAGGACATTCAATTTTCTCTTCTTCAACATTCATTTCCCCCACATTAATGAGTTTCTCCCACAAGTTTCTGTATTTGAATAAATGATTAATCTATTTTTCTAGTATCTTAGGACTAAGCATACATTTTTGAATCTCCTTTAACTCTTTTCTCACACCTCACATAGTTCATCAGCAAATCACATATCCATATTTCAGCTGAGGTCCATACCCTCAATCCTGCCAAGTTCAGGTCACTATGGTTTTATAATTAATTAAAACTGCTGCCTACCAAATGGTCTCCTTGATTTCTCCCTTAGTTACTTCAACTTACTATCCTCTTGGCACTATCATTATAAAGCACAAATTATATCACATTTCTTCTCCATTAAGAATATTCCAGAGTATCCCCAACTCCCTCCATATCACAGTCAAATGAAAAGATCGATCTTACTTATACTGTAGTCTCCATTCCCCTGCCTTAGGCCCACACATTCTTTTCCTGGAGCTAATTAAACACATATCCATATCTTTAATTTTCTCTCTGCCTGGACCATTTTCTTCTATGTATTATTTCTTTTTATTGAGGCTTCCGTTGTAGCTCAGTTGGTAAAAGATCTGCCTGCATGCAGGAGACCCAGACTGGATTCTTGGGTCAAGAAGATCTCCCAGAAAAGGAAATGGTACCCACCCCTGTATTCTTGTCTGGAGAATCCCATGGACAGAGGAGCCTGGCAGGTTGCAAGAGTCGACACAACTTAGCAACTAAACCACCACCACCATTATTTCTTTGGTCCCTAAAAAGTTGAAACCAAATGTCATTTTACCACTGTGATTCTCCCTAACCCTAATTCTATATAAAATAATTATATTCTATATAAATAATTATAAAATCTCCTCTTTGCCTTGGGCTTCCCTTGTGGGCTTCCCTTGTGACTCAGCTGGTAAAGAATACACCTGCAATGAGGGAGACATGGGTTCGATCCCTGGGTTGGATAGATCTCCTGGAGAAGGGAAAGGCTACCCACCCCAGATTGGGAAAATCTCCTGGAGAAGGGAAAGGCTACCCACTCTAGTATCCTAGCCTGGAGAATTCCATGCACTATATAGTCTGTGGGGTCATAAAGAGCTGGACACAACTGAGTGACTTTCACTTTCACTTTTCACTGTCACCTACTCCAGAATTCTGGCCTGGAGAACTTCATGGACTGTATAGTTCATGGGGTTGCATACAGTCAGACACGACTGGGAGACTTTCACTTAACTTTAATTCCTCCTTGCCACATTCCATTCTTATCTGCTGAATGTCATTTGTGTCTCCCCCCCTCCCCATATAACAATTAATATTGTTGTTGTTCAGTCTTTCAGTCAAGTCCAACTCTTCGCCAGCCATGGACAGCAGCAAACCAGGCTTAGCTGTCCCTTACCATCTCCTGGATTTTTCTCAACTTCATGTCCATTGAGTCCTCATGCTATCTAACCATCTCATCCTCTGCTGCTCTCTTCTCCTCTTGCCTTCAATCTTTCCCAGCAGTGGGGTCTTTTTCCAATTAGTTGACTCTTTGCATCAGGTGGCCAAAGTATTGGAGCTTCAGCATCAGTTCTTCCAATGAGTATTCAAGGTTGATTTCCCTTATGATTGACTGGTTTAATCTTGCTGTCCAATTTTCACTCTTTTTCTTCATCCTCATCTGGACTCTTTAGTTCCTTTTAGTTTTTGCTATTGGAGTGGTATCATCTGCATATCTGAGGTTGTTGATATTTCTCTGGGCAATCTTAATTCCAGCTTGTAACTCATCCAGCCTGGTATTTCATATGATCTATTCTGCATATTAGTTAAATAAACAGAATGATAATATAAAGCTCTGTCACACTCCTTTCCTAACTTGAACCAATCAATTGTTATATGTAAGGTTCTATTATATCTTGACCCAAATACAGGTTGCTCAGGAGACAGGTATGATGGTCTGGTATTCCCATCTCTTTAAGAATTTTCCCAGTTCATTGTGATCCACACAGTCAAAGACTTTAGCATAGGCAATGAAACAGAAGTAGACCATTTTCTGGACTTCCCTTGCTTTACATATGATCCAACAGATGTTGGCAATTTGATCTCTGGTTCCTCTGCCTTTTCTAAATCCAGCTTGTACATCTGGAAGTTCTCAATTCAAGCACTACTGAAGTGTAGCTTGAAGGATTTTGAGCATAACCTTAATAGCATGGGAAGTGAGTGCAATTGTCCAGTAGTTTGAACAATCTTTAGAACTGCCCTTATTTGGAATTGTAATGAAAACTGACCTTTTTCAGTCCTGTGGCCAGTGTTCGGTTTTCCAAATTTGCTGACAAATTGAGTACAGCACTTTAACACCATCATCTTTCAGTATTTTGAACAGCTCAGTTGGAATTCCATCACCTCCACTAGCTTTACTGGCACAATATTTCCTAAGACCTGCTTGCCTTCACACTCCAGGATGTCTGGCTCTAGGTGAGTGACCATACCATCGTGTATATCCTCGTCATCAAGACTTTTTTTTTTTTTTTTTTTACAGTTCTTCTGTGTATTCTTGTCACTTCTTCTGAATCTCTTTTGCCTCTGTTAAATCTTTAATGTTTCTGTCCCTTATTATGCCCATCTATGCATGAAATGTTCTTTTGTTATCTCTAATTTTCTTAAAGAGACCTCTAGTCTTTCCCATTCTATTGCTTTTCTCTATTTCTTTGTATTGTTTATTAAGAAGGCCTTCTTATCTCTTCCTGCTATTTTCTGAAACCCTGCACTCAGTTGGGTATATCTTACCCTTTCTCCCTTGCTTTTGGCTTGTCTTCTTTCCTCAGCTATTTGTATTATCTCCTCAGACAGCCACTTTGCCTTCTTGCATTTCTTTCTCTTTGGAATGGTTTTGTTCACTGTCTCTTGTACAATGTTATGAACTTCTTTCCATAGTTCTTCAGGCATTCTGTCTATGAGATCTAATTCCTTAAAACTATTTGTTACTTTTACTGTATAATCATAAGGAATTTGATTTAGGTCATCGGTGAATGGCCTCCTGGTTTTACCTACTTACTTTAGTTTAATTTTGCTATAAAGAGCTGATGATCTGAGCCACAGTATGTTCCAGGTCTTATTTTTGTTGACTATATAGAGCTTATTCATCTTTGGATGCAAACTGATGGCACTTGCTCCATTATTTAATACTTTGTGACTTTGAGAAAATTACATAGCAGAACACTTAAATTCATATTTATAAAATAGAAATAATATTAGTAATCAACTGATTGTATTGGCAAGAGATATTTTAGGTCAGTTTCAGATATATAAATAACATAATAGTCATTATTTAATTATTATTGTTATACAACATATTTAATCATGTCTTGCATTTTCATATAATATTCCATGAGAATTGGAGATTTTTATTTCTGCTGTTTTATCCTAATGCCTTAATCAAATTGTGGTACATAACAGACTTGATAAACATCATTTGAATAAATGATGACTTACATATTAGAAGGTAGCAAATGAGTTTTTAATTTTCTGCCAGTCAAAATTAATCAGTACTATTCCTGCCCTGAATCATTTCTTAGAATTTTTATTTTTTGCACAAAAATTCTCATTAGGTAGATCAATCCTAAAAAGGCAAGGATATTGTTTTATTCATATTTGCATTCTTTAAAACACTAACTCTACTCTCTCTGCTTTTGAGGGCTATTTTTAAGGTTTATTTTGTGTATCTAAATACAATGAAAACTCTAAATAACTCGGTTCTATTCAGGAGCCATGAAATTATATCTCTCTTCTTATAATGCAATCAAACAAGAAAGATTTATTTAAGCCAGCAAAATATAAATATGTCAATTGCCATACTCCTAGTAGATTTCTAGGGAACAATTCTTATTCAGTATATTCTTGTGAATCATTAAATGACTCTCTGAGGGGGGGCGGATATGACTCAAAATACACCAATGGCTACTAATTGATTTGAGTGCTTTTTAAAAAATAATGAATGTTAGGCTGTTCAATCTAGGTAGATGAAAGAGACATTGAATGGTTTTCTAATTCAAGAATATCTCTGCTGATGTACTAATTCAAATCAAATCAAATGATTTCTTCAAACACAAAATGAATTAATACTTATAAGAATTTATTTTCTGTAATATTTCCTGTAGTTCATAATTGGATAAAAATAGATATAAATATGGCATTAAAGTTTCCCATAAAAGCAGTGCAAAGCCAGTACTTACACAAAACAAATGACTCACTTAAGAACTTAAACACCAATTCCACCTTACCTCTGAAGTTTTTGAGATTTTGCTTGTCTTTTAGATAGGGCATCATGATTTATTAATTATATACTTTTATTCGCCAAACAGTATCTGGTTCCCTGGTGACTCAGATGGTTATGTACCTGCTTGCAATGGAGGAGCCCCTCGTTCAATCCTTGGTTGGAAATATCCCCTAGAGAAGGGACTGTCAAGCCACTCCTGTATTCTTACCTGGGTAATTTCATGGACAGAAGAGCCTGGCGGGCTACAGTTCATGAGGTCACAAGAGTTGGGTATGACTGAGCACACACACATTGAAATTATGGAAATGGGGATTAGGGCAAATGGCAAGTTGGCAAGTTCAAAACATTGTTCTCTAAGGGATATTGTGCTAGACAAACACAGCAGGTGATTCACATACAGATATTAGTACTCTGTTGCTCAGTCAGTAAGTTGTGTCTGACTTGCGATCCCATGGACTGTAGCTGGCCAGGCTCCTCTGTCCAGTGGTATTTCCTAGCAAGAATACTGCAATCGGTTGCCACTTCCTTCTCTAGGGGATCATCCTGACTCAGGGATCAAACTAGAATCTCCTGCATTGGCAGGCGAATTCTTTACCACTAAGCCACCAGGGAAGCTCAAGTACTAATGGATAGTTGCAATAAAAGATATTGAAACTCAAGTAATACCTAACAGGTCATATGAAAACGGCCTTATTTCAGTTACTTAGGAAAGTAATTTGCATTTATATAAATCTTTCATCTTGCACTGTTACAGTTTATTTCAATAAATGAACATTAAAATTAATGTTATACATCACTTTCTATTAAAGGCAGTGGAAACAGTCTTTAATTTTAAGTTTCAATCTAGCAATTAAATATTATATTTCAGTAAATGTTTACAAATTTAGAGACTGTCCAGCCATGGAATATATAAACCTATAACCAAACCTGTAAAAGATTAGTTATTTGAGATCTATTGTAGGTTTATTTGTACATTTGTTTTTCTAGTTAATATTTACTGGAAAAAAAAAAACAAACATACATTTTCTCAATGATTCAATTGCTCATATACAGATTTTACATTTTACACTGTGTGAATGATTTCACTATCAAAATTGCCACTTATTCAGTCTCTATATTTAAAAGAGAACTTAAATTTGCTACCCTCTTTTGCTGCTATAAAAAATATCATGTTGTTAGTTATAAGCTATTTTTCTGACAAATATTCTGAAAACTGAATGATCTTTATTTAAAAACTGTGTGCAGCTGAACCATTATTTTCATTCTGAGGTTTACTTATTTAGTATAAGAAGTAACACTTCTCTAAGATGATTAGCAAGTTTTGTAAAATCAATTCTGCTGAGACTTTATTATTTTTTAATTTTTATTGTTTAGAGAAAGAAGCTTTCTACAATTTTTAAATGTTACCTTCAATTTAGACACTACAAAATATTGGCTATATTCTGTGTGTCTTACAGTACTTCCTGGAACCTATCTTGCTCTCAGTAGTGTGTACGTCCCATTCCCTCATCCCTATTTTGACCCTTCCCTCCACTAACCATAATTATTTATTTATTTATTTTTTGTATTTGTGAATCTACTTCTTTCATGTTTTATTCATCATTTTGTTGCATTTTTTAGTTTCCACATATAAGCTATATCACACCGTCTTTATCTTTCTCTGTCTGATTTATCTAACTTAGCATAATGCCCTCCAAGTCCATCCACATTGCCAAAGATAGCAACATTTTATTCTTTTTTATGATTGAGTAGTATTCTATATGTGTGTGTATATTTTATATATGTGTGTATATATATATGTATACCAGAGCTTCTTTATCCATTTATCTGTTCACAGACACTTAGATTGTCTCCATGTCTTGGACATTGTAAATAATGCTGCTATGAGCACTGAGGTGTGTGTATCTTTTCCAATTATTATTTTTTTATATATACCAAGAGTGGAATTTTCAGGTCATATGGTAATTCTATTTTTAGTTCTTTGAGAAATCTCCATATTGTTTTTCACAGCAGCGGCACCAAATTACATTCCCACCCACAGTATACCAGTGTATATCAGTGTGTCTATTGTTTACATGCTCCCCTTATATATATACATATAAAAGAACACACACACACATATATGTATGTGTGTGTGTGTTCCTTTTTAATGATAAACATTGTGATAAATGCGAGGTCATATATCATTGTGGTTTTGTGGTTTTGATTTGTTGATTTGTATTTTCCTGATGATTAGTGAGGATGGGCAACTTTTCATATGCCTATAAGTGATTTGCATTTCCTCTCTAAAAAAATGTCTATGACATTCTTCTGTCCATTTAAAAAATGTTTTTGATGTTGAGTTATGAGCTGTTTAAATATGTTGCATATTAATCCCCTATCAGTTATATAATTTGCAAATATTTTCTCCCATCAGTATTTCTTTTTTTGCTGTTTTTTGCTGACGGTTTCCTCAGCAATGCAAAGCTTTTACGTTTTGTTCTTTTTAATACTCAACATACATCTTTTACTTTTAAAATTTATTTTTATTGGAGTATAGTTACTTTGCAATATTGTGTTAGTTTCTGCTGTCCAACAAAGTAAATCAGTTATACATATGAAAATGAAAGTGAAAGTTGCCTAGTCGTGTTGGACTATTTGCAACCCCATGAACTATACAGTCCACGGAATTCTCCAGGTGAGATCCCTTCTCTAGGGGATCTTCCCAACACAGGGATCAAACCCAGGATCCTGCATTACAGGTAGATTCTTTACCAGCTGAGCCACAAGGGAAGCCCATACATATATATACATCCCCTCTTTTTCAGATTTTCTGTTCATTTAGGTCACCAAGAGCATTCAGTAAAGTTCCCTGTGCTATATAATAGGTTCTCATTAGTTGTCTATTTTTTACATAGTAGTGGGTTTTATTTTGTTTATAACTTCCTTTCTAAAACTTTTATGTTTCACTAGGTCCCATTTATTTACTTTTGTTTTTATTACCTTTATGTTAGGAGAGGGATCCAGAAAACTATTGCTGTGATTTATGTCAGAAAGTGTTCTGCCTATGTTTTCCTCTAGGAGTTTTATAGTATTCCATCTTATATATAGGACTTTAATTCATCTTGAGTTTATTTTTGTATGGTGTTAGACAATGATCTAAGATATTTAGCAACTTTTGTAAAATCAGTTCTGCTGGGCACTTTAATATTTTTATCAATTTTTTAATCAAATATCATTTTTTATCAAATTATTTATCAAATATCATAATATTTTTTATGATTCTTTTTAGGTTAGTGATACCCAGCCATAATTTCTCATGGTTCATAAAAGGCCTATGAACAAAATATAAAGGATCATCTTCAGTATAGTTCACTCTGTTTTAGTGTGTCAAAACTTCCTGTTCTTTATATAGAATGACAAAAACTATTCTAAATTTGGCTTACTACTAGTTTCTGGCAAATGATTCAGATCAATTCATGTGCAATCTGTCTTTAATAATAAACAGAATACCACTTTTTATACTCATTTGCTGCTGAAAATATAAACTAGCTCTTGTCTGGAGCAAATCACTTATGTCTTCATAACAGTTTCTTTAACTGTAAATTTACATGTGATGAATAATTTACTCATGGGATCAGACACTACAGTATTAGGTTCATGGTAAATGTGTTGTAAATGTTTGCTTTTAATACAATTATTCCTACCAATCTATGGCACTCGATTAATCTAGTCTACTATAAGTTAAGACAATATATTTTGGGTTATCTTCTGAAATTTTAGAAACATATTAATCTATATTCCCATATGTTGACCTAAATGTTGCCTCAGATAATACTGCAAATATATGTTAGTGTAGATATCGGTGCAGAAATGGGTTTTATTTCTAAATATAATTTATTTTATTGTTCTACATGCAAGTAGGACAATTTTTCCTACCACAGAATATATGTCTGGACTAGCAAGAAAAGCACATCAAGGAGAGTTAGTAATTGACATTTCAATTTCTGATTTGCTTTGTAACTTAGGTCAAGCCATTTAATATTTTCTTCATCACCATTTCCCCACTCATAAAACAGGCCTAGTATGTCTCATTTTTATCAATCACAAGATATCTGTGAGGCTAAAACAAGTTTATTTGCAAAATTTCTTTGAAAAATATAAACACTATTAATGATAATCAGTATTAGGAATTAAATGTAAAGTCTTCTGTTGTATATAAGACAACAGATAGTTTACCTTAGTAAATATTAATCTTTGCTCTCATAGAACTTCAAAAATTTTATGTATGAAATAAATACCAAGACAGACTCATCTTTATGGTGGTGAACCTTTACCCATTTTTCTTCTTTATGCAAATCTAATTTTTTCAATGAAAAAAGAAAACTACCATTTATGAAACTGCCATCTTGTGTTGGCGAAACAGATCAGCTTCTTACTGGAGGGCCTGGATCTATTAAAAGTCACTATGACTTCTTAGTCTATGCAAAGACGTCTTGACTTATAGTATTTTTCATTGAAGAAAAGGATATAAGATATCTGTATACAATTGCTCATTTTCCCAGGGATCAAAAACTAAAACTATATAGATACATATATACATATATATTTCACTCCAACAACAACAACAACAAAACTAGTCTACTTTCAGAGAAATATTAATTTCTAAGAAACATTATTTAAATAACCATACTCTGGTTGGTTTAGTTTACATTTGCTTTACTTCAATCTCTATATATATTCATGATTTTTATCTTTTGGTTGTTGTTTGCTGTTTATGTTTTATATTATCTTAGTCTGTTATACTAAAGAATAGCACAGCTAATATATTTTTACAAAATTCTCCCTACCTTCCATTGTTGGCAAAATCCTTTTAGAAGTTTGACAATAACATGCCTTTCTGTATTGATTTCTTCTCTTCTACTTGGCAATATTGATTTTTTGTGTGCATTTACAACAAGACTCCATTTTCTTTAATTCTTTCTCTATGAATCATCATTGCTGACAACAGGAGCTGAAACATCTAAAACCTAAAGAAATGCATTTGATTGAACAGCTGTCCTAGAGCCAGAGATGGAATACAAAGAAATAAAATGGGACTTCTCATTGGGCTTCATGAGATTCATAAAGGTCAACTTTATTTTGAAAACTAGAAATTGAAAATAACCAATTAAGACTAACGTGATCTTGGAAGAATGCTTGTATTAGCAGTATTCAGCAAGTCATTTTATTGGAGTTTTCGGTCTTTGCCTGAAAAACCTCTTTTACCTTCTTAAGGAAGATGGAAAAGAAATAATCAGTGCTGCCCTAGGAAGCAATGGTTTCTAGTATATATACTTAGAAAGTATATTCTAGTATATTCCCTTCCTAAGCACTACAGTTAGGTCAAAGGGAGTCATATGATGCAAAGTAAATCATCTAGGGGCACTCCAAAGACCTGTGACTGATTCTACAAAATGAGAATAACAGTGATAAAAGAGACTAATCAGTATTTCTCTTCTAGGAATTTGAAGTAGGAAATTAACCATGGGAGATAAAAATGATTTTAAAGAACCAGAAAAGTCATAATCACTTTGTAGAAGAAATACTGAGACAGCAGAGACAAGCAAACAGAGAAAGTGAGTTGGTTATGGAAAAGATGAAAGCAAAGGTAGATGAACTGAAGTTTCATCATAGAGTCTATATTTATCCTTCCAGGTGCTGACGTTCATAGAACAGTCTTAATCCATAATGTCCTAAAACTATCAACTCTGACTTTAAGTATCCCCAAGTTCTCCCTCTCAAGGAGTTCTGCTGCTGCTGCTAAGTTGCTTCAGTTGTGTTCGACTCTGTGCAACCCCATAAATGGCAGCCCACCAGGCTCCCCCGTCCCTGGGATTCTCCAGGCAAGAACAGTGGGATGAATTGCCATTTCCTTCTCCAATGCATGAAAGAGAAAAGTGAAAGTGAAGTCTCTCAGTCGTGTCCAACTGTTCTCGATCCCATGGACTGCAGCCTACCAGACTCCTCCGTCCATGGGATTTTCCAGGCAAGAGTACTGGAGTGGGTTGCCATTGCCTTCTCCGCTCTCAAGGAGTTCACTGACTAGTAAAAGAGGTATCATTATGAGTATTTTATAGAAATATGTGCAAGCCCAGTGAGTATGGGGAAGGAGAAAGAGGAGTGACCAACTCTTTACCAGAAGATCTGCAGAGAATTTAGCAGAAATAAACAAAATTAAGGAGGCAAAATGAGGTCAAGTTCATTGGGAGCAAGAAAATTGGCCGATAACAATTTAACAAGTTTTCTACACTTAAAAACTGACATTTGGCAAAATAACATCTACTGATTTCTTATGTGGTGGTGCAGGCCAGAAATCAGGGCAAATGCAAACAGATGGACAGAATATGTGTGCCAAATGTCAAAGAAAAACTTAATTAAAAGCTTAATAAAGGAGATGGTGATGGACAGGGAGGCCTGGCGTGCTGCTATTCATGGGGTCGCAAAGAGTCGGACACTACTGAGCGACTGAACTGAACTGAGACTTAATGAGGTGGAGGAGGGTTATTGAAAAATATATAAATACTGAGTTTAAAAAGGTAACATATTACTTAATTTTAAACAATTTCAACAAGTTACTGGAATATAATTGGCAATTGTGACATACCCTCCTCCTGTTTGATATCAGTGATGTTAAATTCTTTCTTCTTTGTCTTAGATCTAAACTACAGCCCAAAATATTTCTCCAATTTCCCTTCTGATTTTTAAATCTAGGAAACAAAAGTTACCTGCATTATTTTTAAAATTAATTTTGGAGATTTTTTTTAGTTTTCAAGTGGTGAATTATTATATTTCAGTGTGTATTTTAAAATGGCGTTAGTAATTACATGGGCTTCCCTTGTAGCTCAGTCAGTAAAGAATATGCCTGCAGTACAGGAGACCAGGGTTCGATCCCTGGGTTGGGAAGATTCCCTGGAGAAGGAAATGGCAACCCACTCCAGTATCCTTGTCTGGAAAGTCTCATGGACAGAGGAGCTTGGTGGGCTGCTGTCCATGGGGTCGGCACAACTGAGCAACTAACACTTACTTACTTACTTAGTAATTACATTACGTGAATGTTAAGCTGCCCTACAACACAACTTTACTGTTATTAATATTAGTAGCAATAATGGCAGCATTGTTAAAACTGCAATTATTTTATATTTCTCCAAGTCTTATGTATATATACATACATATATGTGTGAGTTTGTAGAGATACACATAGACAAAACATTTCTTTAAAAATGACACACTCCTTTAAAACAATAGATTATGTTTTTAAAGTGGAACATACAGTGAATGCTTAAATTATGATTATTTTTCATTTAAAAATATGTCTTATATACCTTTCAATGTTAGTAAACATAAATCTACTTCATTATTTTCAGAAAATATTAAAGGTGGGTAGTATAAAGAGCTATATATAAACATGACTATATTATATATAGGACTTCCCTGGTGGCTCAGAGGTTAAAGCGTCTGCCTGCAATGCGGGAGACCTGGGTTCGATCCCTGGGTCAGGAAGATCCCCTGGAGAATGAAATGGCAATCCACTCCAGTATTCTTGCCTGGAGAATCCCATGGAGGGAGGAGCCTGGTGGGCTACAGTCCACGGGGTCGCAAAGAGTTGGACATGACTGAGCGACTTCACTTTCCTTTCACTTTCCTTTATATTATATATAATCCAGAAAGTTAGATTCTTCCTGCTTGTACTAACAACATAGTACATGAATAATGTGAAGCACACCAGAATTTAAGTAGTAATTAGACAAGCCTTTCTCAGGATCCTTAAAATCTCTCCCTACATGGAAGAGATAAAATGATCATGAGATTAGAAAAGTGGGATAAAGATTTATTTAGGTAGAATTGCTACTCGATAGAATCTCACTGAATTGTCTTCTTGTGGGCACATCAGGATATTACCTTCTTACATAATGATTCTGATTTTAAGGGTAATTTTATCCCTCTTGGAAACATTTTGGGTGATCACACTGAGGATATGTTACTGGAAGTTAGTTGGTAAAAGCCAGTTATACTTCTAACCACCCTACAAGGTAAAGGACGGCCTCTAACAACAAAGAGTTATCCAGTCAAAATGTCAATAACTCTGAGGTTAAGAAACAACAAATCCACTCCAAACCACTTGAAAAACTTTGAAATATAGTTCATGAAGGTGGGACATACAGATGAATGGTAAGATCTATGCTAAAGAAAGCTAAAGTAGACAGAGGTTAGACATGTGTCTTCAGATGCCTAATGCCTAAGAAAGTTGCTTCAAAATATCATCTATAATAATGATGCCTTTGCTATATCAAAAGATCCAAGTGCTTGTGAAAGTTTCCTAGGAGAGCCAGCTAATAGGGAGTCAGAAGGGGAAGGCATCCCCTATGCTCTATTTTTCCCAGCACAGGACTACAACATGTGTGCATGCTCAGTCGCTTCAGTCATGTCCAACTCTTCAAGACTCTACAGACCATAGCCCACCAGGCTCCTCTGTCCATGGGAATCGCCATGCAAGAATACTGGAGTGGGTTGTCATGTCCTCCTCAAGGGGATCTTCCTGATCCAGGAATTGAACCCATATCTCTTATGGTTCCTGTATCAGCAGGCAGGTTCTTTACCACTAGAGCCACCTGGGAAGCCCACAGGACTACAGGATTCAGTTCAAATCAAACTTTGGTTCTGGACATTCTGATTATTAATACTAGACTAATAATACCATGCCTTCAATCACAGTATATAAATAAAGTAATATATTTATCATGCACCATCATATATGTAACTAATTTCCAATTCATTATTGGGGGATATTTCAGAGGTTTCCAATTCTTGTTATTGCAAAAAATCGTGTAGTGAACATCAGTAGGTGTTTTCTTTCCTTCCTTTCCTCTTTCTCTTTCTTTCTTTCCTTCCCTTTCTTACCCCTTTTTTCCTTCCTTCCTTCCTCTTTCCTTCCCTCCTATCTTCCATTCTTCACTTTGTTTCTAAGAAAAAAAGGAAAGGTATTGAGGGTATACCACCATCTTATTTTAAATAAACAGTTAAAAAAAAATCTTCATTTCATCCTAGAAATTATGAAAGTCCACCTTTTCCCTATTCTGTGTGATTTATTTCCATCATTAGATATATCTTTTACCCAGGCAATTAACAACAGTAATAAACAATTAGAATTTGAATAATCACTCATTAAACAGCAATTTTATACTAGGTTGCAGACCATTAACACTAAATTTGTCGTTTTTAATTCTGAAAACATTTCAAGAAGGGGATATTCTTATTCTTGTTGTCAGTGCAAATAATCAATAACTAGTCTATAATAGGGGTAGAAAAGAGTTTATTCAAGTCAAACTAGAACTATAGCCCAGGATAGCCCAGGAGTGCAGTACCCTCCAAGAAAGAAAGTGCTCCTGGAAAGTATGGTTTTCAGCATAGTTTTATATATTGTCAAAACAGAAGAAAGATCATACATGACAGAGGTATATTCCTTCAAGTTTTCAAAAGATACAGATTAGCACATACAGAGTGACTCAGAATGAACTTGGACTCTGGAAAAGGAAGCTTTTCTTCAAAGAAGTACTAGCATCAGCATCATGGGTAAGGGGCTTTTATCCCTATCTTCAAATTAGACATTCTAAACAATCTGGTATACGTGAGTTATTTTCTTTGTTATAGCATATGTACAATGCATGTCTGACAGGTCATAGAGTATAGGCCAAATTATGCATAAGCCCAGAATGGTTTCCCCATATCCTAATATATGAAAATTTAGTCTATCATTATTTTACATAAAAATAATTGAGGGCCAGAGGAGTTATAGACTTTCTTGTCCAAATTCTCACTACTAGTATATTATGTTTTCAATATGTGCCTAACTCCACATGATTCCTTATATTTAGTTGTTTTATTTTCTTTAGTGTATTCTTAGACTCATTTCAGTAGAAGCTCAATTACTAACAATATTTATATTTCTATAGTTAGTTTGCATATAATCCTCGACAACCCTATGAGATAGGTAAAGGTTATTTTACTGAAGCAGTGAAAGTTAAATACAGTCAGCCCTCCTTATCCTTAGATTTCACATAAACAAGTACTACCAACCATGGATCAAAATTAGATCTGCATTTCATTAAATCCTGGAATGTGAAACCTATAGGGAGTAGGGCAGACTGTAATTTATTCTAGGTCACAAAGCTTATAAATGGCAAAACAGATTTGCTCCTAGACAACGTGGATTGATACTTTAAACTATTGTACTCCAGTGTCTTATCAGAGAGGTATGAAATTTAGACATTGCACCTTGTTTCCTTCAATTTTTCAAGTGCCCTTCTTGTATTTCTATAGACATTTTCTTAAATAATCTTTTTAAGAGGAATCTATCATCTTCAGCTAAACTTAATTCCTTTCCTCATGACTTAAACTCATAATTATAATGATAAGCACAGCTGTGATTGAACTCAAAGATGTCTCAGTCACACAAGGATAAGCTAAGGTGAGCAGAAAGAGAATGAAGGGTGAAAGTGCAGCTCAGTATCCTGTAAAAAGCAATAATTGCATTATTTTCTTCAAACTCAGTGATACAAGTTTTTTAAAGAGAAAAGTAATTAGGAAAAACAGGTGGATGAGCATGAGCAGAATAATTTTCAATCAAGCAGTCAATAACATTAAAATCTTAAAAAAGAAGTAGTGATTTTGTTGTTGTTGTGTGTGTTTTTTTTTTTTTTTTTTTTTTTTAGTTTTACAAGGGGCTTTTAAAAAAGAGACTAAAGTAACCATTTGAGTTTGGAGGGTATTTAATAATTAATCTGCCAAATAACTCAGTGAGAGTTTCCAAAATGTCATCACTCTAAACACAAATGTCTGATGCCTCTATCATTTTAAATCTGACTTCATTTTCTGAGCATTGGTGGGCAGACTGGAAGACAAAGACATTTTAACAATATGTCCCAGGACAAACAAAAGAGCTTCTGTAGTATTTTCTCCAATTGATTCTAATGATAACTATAAGACCAGTTCCAAACAAGGCAAACTATCCTTCAAGACCTGTGCACACAGAAAAGGCAGAATGTATTAAATTCCTCTTGCTTTGGAGGAGCTTTGGTGAAGGTACATGGGAGGAATGAAGAATTTTGGGAGCAGAGGGCTTGCTCTTGGTGTTTCATAAGAGAGGAGATATACTCGCAATTGTATATTGAGACGTCAAAGGACTACAGACTATTGCCCGTACCACAGCCTATGGAATTGCTTCTCATGAGACCTTAGGAGACCTGCCTGCATTCTACACAATACAGTCATAGACTAGTAAAAAATTTAAAATTCTCTTAAGAGAATCTACGAACCAGATTCCTAGAGTTAAAACTAGAAGATTATCTAAAATGGCAAGTTCTAGAAAATAAAATTAGAGGAGATGTATCTCAATCTGAATAGGACAAATGTACAGAAAAGATATGAGAAAAAAGGAAGGAAGAAAGGACTCTGGCATTTAAGCATGAAGTGGTTTTTTTGTTTGTTTTATTTTTAAATTAAAATTCATGATCAGTGTTTAAAAGTTTGAGCCTTCTCAAACATTTTTGTGGACTAGATGTCCAGAGAAATCATTCTGAAACAAACAATTTAAAATGTTACATTAATTAATTTTAATAATATTATTTCAGGTCACAGCAGAGATGGCTGGAAAGTTAGGAAACTTTCAGAAGTCAGAAATATTTTTTTAAAAGCACAATTTTAGTAACATATATAACACAGGAAGCTGTCTTTTGCCTACAGGCACATTAAAATCAGATAATGAATATAAAATAATTGTCCAATTATTTCAAGATAAATAATTGCATGGAAATCCTGGAAAAAATAGATAGTCATACAGTAAATGGTGAGAGACAATATTTTAAGACATTTTTGTCTGAGAAGGAACTAAAATTGATGAAAGACACAATCTTCAAAGGCAAAACATTCAACAAATCCCATCCACGAAGAATATAAAGAAGCTTCCTTGATAGCTCAGCTGGTAAAGAATCCGCCTGCAATGCGGGAGACCTGGGTTCGATCCCTGGGTTGGGAAGATCCCCTGGAGCAGGGAAAGGCTGCCCACTCCAGCATTCTGGCCTGGAGAATTCCGTGGACTGTATAGTCTACAGGGTCGCAGAGAGTCAGACACGACTGAGCGACTTTCACTTTACAACATCATATGTAAAATGTCAATCATGAAAATAAACCAATAGAATTTATAATAAAGTAAATGTTATTTAGTAATAAATCTATCAAAAATATGCAGAAGACCATAATAGCAAAGCATATAAACATTATTGAGAGATATTTTTAAACATTTTAAATAAATAGTGAGACATATAATATTTATAGTCTTACTGGCTATTTTACTCAAATTGATTTATATTTCATGAAATTTCAATGAAAATTCAAACTGCTCTTTTTTTAAATGGAATTGACAAACTAATACTAAAATTTATATGGAAAAAAATCAAGATTGGTCCATACTATCACTAAGAAATGAGTATGAAGACTTGTTCTGTCAGATACCACAGTTTACTGAAGCTAAGGCAATATATTATTATATAATACTGAAACTGGCATAGACAAATAGAACAAAAGTTCAAGTAAAACAGATGCATGCAGACAGCTGAGATAAACCAGTTTTCCTGAATATCAGCGGTCATTGGAAGATTTTCAATAAATAGTCCAGAGAGTTTTACTGATTCCTATGGAATGAAAATGAAACTGGATCCCTGAATAATATAACGCAAAAAGTGGAATACATTGTTATCAAAACCCCACCAGTCATTGCCACTGGGAATGTGAAAAGGGAATTTACAAATATTGCCCTGGGAATGTGAAATGTTGTAGCTTTATTCATGAAAATATTCTGATAGTATATGTTTTGAAAATGCACATTCCCTATAATGCAGCAGTTACACTCTTGAGATGTTATCAAAGTAGAGACACTAGGGGGTGGTCCTGAAATGGCAGAGGAATAGGATGGGGAGCCCACTTTTTCTGCCACAAATTCATTGAAAGAACATTTGAATGCTGAGCAAATTCCACAAGACAACTTCTGAATGCTGGCAGAGGACATCAGGCACCCAGAAAGGCAGTGCTTTCAAAGGCAGTCTTCAAAAGGAGGTAGGACAAAATATAAAAGATAAAAAGAGAGACAAAAGAGGTAAGGATGGAGATGGGAAGGGAGCCTTGAAAAAGACAGAAGTTTCCAAACACCATGGAAGCATTCTCACCAGTGGGTCTGTGGCAAGCCTTGGAATCTCAGAGGGCAACATAACTGGAAGGAAAATAAACAAATAAAGAAATAATTAAAACCCACAGATTGCATGCCTAATGGCAACTCCCAGTAGAAAAGCAGCCCAGACGCTCACATCCACCACTAGCAAGTGGGGACTGGACAGGGAGATGGGGGCTGCATTGCTTAGGCTAAGGACAGGCCTGAATGTCCTGACAGCAATCTGCGGGAACTAACTTGAGATAGCAACAAACTGTTGATAGCTACCCCACAAAAAGCCCTAACCTAAGACACTGCCAGGCCTGCTCACAGAACAAAGGACTGAGCAGGGCTAGCCGGCTGCGGACTGGTGGTGCATTCCCCACCAGAGATAGGCAGGCGAGGGCACCCAGAGCCAGAAGGGGGCAATCACGGCCCCAGAGAGGCATCCTCTACCAAACTGAAAGCAGGCTTTGCTGCTAACCAAGACTTCTTGGGATTTGGGACAGGTGACATCTGCCAGGAGGGTCAGAGCCAGAGGTCAGCTCCCCAGAAGAGACACATGGCACACCTGAGAAAGCGCCCCCGTTGTACACCCAGAAAACCGAGCGGCTGGGATGAGGAGGGCGATAAGATGCACCCTCAAACTGGGCAAGACTGTGCTTGCCAAGCACCTGGTCATCTGATCTTCTCGGATGTGGGAAGGGCACAAAACGCAAGCCCAACTGAGTCTGCGCCTTTGTGGATTACCCAAGAACCTGAAACTGAACAGCTTAGACCTGGGAAGTGCACACAACCCAGGGCCTGACAGAGACAGTTCCCGGCAGAGCAACATAGAGCCTGAGAAGTGTAGACCCTGAAAGCACACACACCATGAGCAGGGACAAACCCAGTGCGGTTGAAACACTGCAAGCACTCCCCACACATGCCAGCGATATTTGTTTGCAGTGTTCCTCCCTCCCCACAGCACAACTGAACAAGTGAGCCTAAAAAAGTGACCACCACTGCCCCCTTGTGTCAGGGTGGAAATTAGACACCGAAGAGACCAGCAAATAGAAGAGGCTAAAATAAAGAGGGAACCACTTTGGAAGTGACAGGTGAAATAGATGAAAACCCTGTAGTTAGCGTCGACTGCATAGGAAAGGGCCTATAGATCTTGAGAAGTATAAGCCAGATCAAGGAACTATCTGAAAATGAACTGACCCCATACTGTCCACAACAGCTCCACAGAAAGTCCTAGATATATTTTTACTATTATCATTTTTTAAATTAAAAAAAAAAAACAAAACTTTTTTTAAATTTTTAGTCCTCTATTACTCCTTTAATTTTCATTTTTATAACCTATTACCTTGCCAAAAAGAAGACCCTATTATTGAATTAAACTTCATATATATAGTTTATAATTTTTATGACTTTGTTTTGTTTTTTAATATTGTATTTTTGAGAATCTAATCTCTACTCTAGATTTTTAATCTTTGCTTTTTGGTATTTGTTATCAATTTTGTACCTTTAGGAACCCAATCTTCAATACCCATTTTTACCTGAGAGTGAGATTACTGGCTTGATTGCTCTCTCCTCATTTTGACTCTCCTTCTTCTCCACCAGGGTGACTCTATCTCCTCCCTCCCCTTTCTCTTCTCTACCCAACTCTGTGAATCTCTTTGTGTGTCCCAGGCTGTGGAGAACACTTAGGGAACTGATTACTGGCAGGATCTGTCTCTCTCCTTTTGATTCCCCCTTTTATCCTCCTGGCCACCTGTCTCCTTCCTCCCTCTTATCTTCTCTGTGTAACTCGGTGAACATCTCTGAGGGGCCCAGACCGTGTAGAGCACATAGGGAAGTGATTACTGGCTAGCTTGCTGTCTCCCCTTTTGATTCCCCCTCTTCTCCTCCTGGCCACCTCTGTCTCCCCTTTCCCTCTTCTCTTTTCCATGTAACTCTGTGTACCTCTCTGGGGGTCCCTCACTGTGGAGAAACATTTCATCATTAACCTAGATGTTTGTCATTGGTGCTGTATAGATGGAGAAGTCTTGAGGCTACTATAAGAATAAGACTGAAAACCAGAGACAGGAGGCTTAAGTCCAAAACCTGAGAACACCAGAGAATTCCTGACTCCAGGGAACATTAATCGATAAGAGCTCATCAAAAGCCTCCATACCTACACTGAAACCAAACACCACCCAAGGGCCAACAAGTTCCAGAGCAAGACATACCATGCAAATCTTCCAGCAACACAGGAACATAGCCCTGAGCTTCAAGATAAAGGCTGCCCAGTGAGTGAGTGAGTGAAGTCGCTCAGTTGTGTCCGACTCTTTGTGACTCCATGGACTGTTCATGGGATTTTCCAGGCAATAATACTGGAGTGGATTTCCATTTCCTTCTCCAGGGGATCTTCCCTACCCAGGGATTGAACCCGGGTCTCCCTCATTGTAGACAGACACTTAACCATCTGAGCCACCAGGGAAGTACAAAGGCTGCCCAAACTCACACCAAACCCACTGACATCTCAAAACTCACTGTTGGACACTTCATTGCACTCCAGAGAAAATCCAGCTCTACCCACCAGAACACTGACTCAAGCTGCACTAACCAGGAAACCTTGACAAGCCACCCATCCAATCCCACCCACAGCAATGAAGCTCCACAATAAAGAGGAACCACAAACTGCCAGAATATGGAAAGGCCACCCCAAACACAGCAATCTAAACAAAATGAAAAGGCAGAGAAATACTGAGCAGGTAAAGAAACAGGATAAATGCCCACCAAACCAAACATAAGAGGAAGAGATAGGGATTCTACCTGATAAAGAATTCAGAATAATTATAGTAAAAATGATCCAAAATCTTGAAAACAAAATGGAGTTACAGATAAATAGCCTGGAGACAAGGATTGAGAAGATGCAAGAAATGTTTAACAAGGACTTAGAAGAAATAAAAAAGAGTCAAAATATAATGAATAATGCAATAAATGAAATCAACAACACTCTGGAGGGAACCAACAGTAGAATAATGGAGAAAGAAGATAGGATAAGTCAGGTAGAAGATACGATAATTCAGGTAGAAGATAGAATGGTAGAAATAAATGAATCAGAGAGGAAAAAAGAAAAAAATAATTAAAAGAAATGAGTACAATCTCAGATACCTCTGGGATAATGTTAAACCCCCCAACATTCGAATCATAGGAGTCCCAGAGAAGAAGACAAAACGAAGACCATGAGAAAATACTTGAGGAGGTAACAGTTGAAAACTTCCCTAAAATGGGGAAGGAAATAATCATCCAATTCTGAGAAACCCAGAGAGTCTCAAAGAGGATAAACCCAAGGCAAAGCACTCCAAGACACATATTAATCAAATTAACAAAGATCAAACACAAAGAACAAATATTAAAAGCGAAAAGGATAAAACAACAAATAACACACAAGGGGATTACCATAAGGATAACAGCTGATCTTTCAATAGAAACTCTTCATCATAGAAAGGAATGGCAGGATATACTTAAAGTGATGAAAGAGAAAAACCTATTACCCAGATTACTGTACACAGCAAGGATCTCATTCAAATATGAAGGAGAAATCAAAAGCTTTACAGAGAAGCAAAAGTTGAGAGAATTCAGCACCACCAAACCAGCTCTCTAACGAAAGCTAAAGGATCTTCTCTAGACAGGAAACACAGAAAAGGTATATAAACTTGAACCCAAAACAACAAAGTAAATAGCAATGAGATCATACTTATCAGTAATTACCTTAAATGTAAATGGGTTGAATGCCCCAACCAAAGGACAAAGACTGACTGAATGGATACAAAAACAAGACCCCTATATATGTTGTCTACAAGAGGCCCACCTCAAAACAAGGGACACATACAGACTGAAAGTGAAGGACTGGAAAAATATATTCCATGCTTATAGAGACCAAAAGAAAGCAGAAGTAGCAATACTCATATAGGATAAAATATACTTTAAAATAAAAGCTATGAAAAGAGACAAAGAAAGACACTATAAAATGATCAAAGGATGAATCCAAGAAGATATAACAATTATAAATATATATGCATCCAATATAGGAGAACCACAATATGTAAGGCAAATGGTAACCAGTATGAAAGAGGAAATTAACAATAACACAATAATAGTGGGAGACTTTAATACCCCACTCACACCTATGGATAGATCAACTAAACAGAAAATTAACAAGGAAACACAAGCTTTAAATGATACAATGGACCAATTAGAGATCTAGGACATTTCCCCCCAAAACAATGAATTTCAACTTTTTCTCAGGTGCACATGAAACCTTCTCCAGGATAGATCACAACCTGGGCCATAAATCTAGCCTTGGTAAATTCAAAAAAACTGAAGTCATTCCAAGCATCTTTTCTGATCACAATGCAGTAAGATTAGATGTCAATTACAAGATAAAAACTATTAAAAATTCCAACATATGGAGGCTGAACAACACACTGCTGAATAATCAACAAATCACATTAGAAATAAAAAAAGAAATAAAAATATGCATAGAAATAAATGAAAATGAAAACAAAACAACCCAAAACCTATGGGACACTGTAAAAGCAGTGCTAAGGGGAAGGTTCTTAGCAATACAGGCATACCTCAAGAAACAAGAGAAAAGTCAAATAAATAACCTAACTCTACAACTAAAACAACTAGAAAAGGAAGAAATGAAGAACCCCAGGGTTAGTAGAAGGAAAGAAATCTTAAAAATTAGGGCAGAAATAAATGCAAAAGAAACAAAAGAGACCATAGTAAAAATCAACAAAGCCAAAAGCTGGTTCTTTGAGAAGATAAATAAAATTAACAAACCATTAGCCAGACTCATCATGAAACAAAGGGAGAAAAATCAAATCAACAAAATTAGAAATAAAAATGTAGACATCACAACAGACAACACAGAAATACAAAGGATCATAAGAGACTACTATCAGCAACTATATGCCAATGAAATGACAACTTGGAAGAAATGGACAAATTCTTAGAAAAGTACAAGTTTCCAAAACTGAACCAGGAAGAAATGGAAAATCTTGACAGACCCATCACAAGCACGGAAATTGAAACTGTAATCAGAAATCTTCCAGCAAACAAAAGCCCAGGACTGGATGGCTTCACAACTGAATTCTACCAAAAGCTTAGAGAAGAGCTAACACCTATCCTATTCAAATTGTTCCAAAAAATTGCAGAGGAAGTTAAACTTCCAAACTCATTCTGTGGGGCCACTATCACCCTAATACCAAAACCAGACAAAGATGCCACATAAAAAGAAAACTACAGGCCAATATCACTGATAAACATAGATGGAAAAAGCCTTTAACAAAATTTTAGCAAACAGAATCCAACAACATAGTAAAAAGGTCATACATCATGACCAAGTGGGTTTTATCCCAGGGATGCAAGGATTTTTCAATATCCTCAAATCAACCAACATAATACACCACATTAACAACTTGAAAAATTAAAACCATATGATTATCTCAATATATGCAAAGTCTTTGACAAAATTCAACATCCAACTATGATAAAAAAAAAAAAAAACTCTCCAGAAAGCAGGAATAGAAGGAACATACCTCAACATAATAAAAGCTAAATATGACAAACCCACAGCAAACATTATCCTCAATGGTGAAAAATAGAAAGCATTTCCCCTAAAGTCAGAAACAAGACAAGGGTGCCCACTTTCACCACTATTATTCAACGTAGTTTTGGAAGTTTTAGCCACAGCAACCAGAGCAGAAAAAGAAATAAAAGGAATCCAAATTGGAAAAGAAGAAGTAGAACTCTCACTGTTTGCAGATGACATGATCCTCTACATAGAAAACCCTAAAGACTCCACCAGAAAATTACTAGAGCTAATCAATGAATATAGTAAAGCTGCATGATATAAAATTAACACACAGAAATCCCTTGCATTCCTATACACTAATAATGAGAAAACAGAAAGAGAAATTAAAAAATTAATGCATTCACCATTGCAACAGAAAGAATAAAATATTTAGAAATATATCTACCTAAAGAAACAAAAGACCTATACATAGAAAACTATAAAACACTAATGAGAGAAATTAAAGATAACAAAATAGATGGAGAAATATACCATGTTCATGGATTGGAAAAATCAATATAGTGAAAATGAGTATAGTACCCAAAGCAATCTATAGATTCAATGCAATCCCTGTCAAGCTACCAACAGTATTTTCCACAGAACTAGAACAAATAATTTCACATTTTGTATGGAAATACAAAAACCTCAAATAGCCAAAGCAATCTTGAAAAAGAAGAATGGAACAGGAGGAATCAACCTGCCTGACTTTAGGCTCTACTACAAAGCCACAGTCATTAAGACAGTATGGTACTGGCACAAAGACAGAAATATAGATCAATGGAACAAAATAGAAAGCCCAGAGATAAATCCACACACCTACAGACACCATATCATAAACAAAGGGGACAAGAATATACAGTAGAGAAAAGACAATGTCTTTAACAAGTGGTGCTGGGAAAACTGGTCAACCACTTGTAAAAGAATGAAACCAGAACACTTTCTAACACCATAAACAAAAATAAACTCAAAATGGATTAACGATATAAAAGTAAGACCAGAAACTATAAAACTCCTAGAGGAAAACATAGGCAAAACACTCTGACATAAATCACAGCAGGATCCTCTGAATATTGGAAATAAAAGCAAAAATTAACAAATGGAACCTAATTAAACTTAAAAGCTTTTGCACAACAAAGGAAACTATAAGAAAGGTGAAAAGACAGCCTTCAGGATGGGAAAAAATAATAGAAAATGAAGCAACTGACAAAGAATTAATCTCAAAAATATACAAGCAACTTATGCAGCTCAACTCCAGAAAAATAAATGACCCAATCAAAAAAATGGGCAAAGAACTAAGACATTTCTCCAAAGAAGACATATGGATGGCTAACAAACACATGAAAAGATGCGCAACATCACTCATTATCAGAGAAATGAAAATCAAGACCACAATGAGGTACCATTTCACCCCAGTCAGAATGGCTGTGATCGAAAAGTCTACAAGCTGGAGAGGGTGTGGAGAAAAGGGAACCCTCTTCCACTGTTGTTGGAAATGCAAACTAGTACACTATGGAGAACAGTATGGAGATTCCTTAAAAAACTGGAAATAGAACTGCAATATGACCCAGCAATCCCACTGCTGGGCATACACACCAAGGAAACCAGAATTGAAAGAAACATGTGTACCCCATTATCCATTGCAGCACTGTTTATAATGGCCAGGACATGGAAGCAACCTAGATGACCATCAGCAGATGAATGGATAAGAAAGCTGTGATACATGTACACAATGGAATATTACTCAGCCATTAAAAGGAATACATTTGAATCAGTTCTAATGATGTGGATGAAACTGGAGCCTATTATACAGAGTGAAGTAAGCCAGAATTAAAAACTCCAATACAGTATATTGCTGCTGCTAAGTTACTTCAGTCGTGTCCAACTCTATGCGACCACATAGATGGCAGCCCACCAGGCTCCTTCATCCATGGAATTTTCCAGAAAAGAGTACTGGAGTGGGTTGCCACTGCCTTCTCTGCCAATACAGTATACTAATGCATATATATGTAATTAGAAAGATGTTAATGATAACCCTATATGTGAGACAGCAAAAGAGACATGGATGTGTAGAACAGTCTTTTGGACTCTGTGGGAGAGGGAGAGGGTGGGATGATTTGGGAAAATGGCACTGAAACATGTATATTATCATATGTGAAATGAATCACCAGTCCAGTTTCAATGCATGAGACAGGGTGCTCAGGGTTGGTGCACTGGGATGACCCAGAGGGATGGGGTGGGGAAGGATGTGTGAGGGGGGTTCAGGATGGGGAACACATGTACACCTGTGGCAGATTCATGTCAATGTATGGCAAAACCACTACAATATAGTAAAGTAATTAGCCTCCAACTAAATTAAATAAGCTTATATTAAAAAAAAAATTAAAATGCAGAGTTAAAAAAAATCTGTCTGCCAATGCAGAGGACACAGATTTGATCCCCTTCACCATTCTAGCACCCTAAAACTTCATGTTTGATACAGTAGATCTTAAAAGTATTCCTGGACTTCCCTGATGTCCAGTGGTTAAGAATCCACCTGCCAATGCAGGGGACATAGGTCGATTCCTAGTCTAGGAAGATTTCAGGTGCAGTGGTGTAGCTAAACCCATTTGCCAAAAGTACTGGAGCTCATGTGTTCTGGAGCCTGTGCTCCACAAGAGGAAAGAAACCCGCATGCCAAAATGAAGAGTAATTCCTTCTCTCTGCAACTAGACAAAGCCCATATGCAGCAATGAAGACCCAGTGAAGCCAAACATACTAAATTAATTAAATTAAGAAAAAAGTTTATCTCACAAGAAAAAAAAAATATGACTATGTATGGTTATGGATGTTAACTAGACTTATTATGGTGATCATTTCTCAATGTGTGCAGATAACAAATCATTACGTTGTATTATGCTAAATCTGAAGCTCCAATACTTTGTCTCCCTAATACAAAGAACCAACTCATTGGAAAAGACCCTGGTGCTGGGAAAGATTGAAGGCAAAAGGATACTGGGCGGCAGAGGATGAGATGGTTAGCTAGCATCATTGACTCAATGAAGGTGAACTTAAGTAAGCTGCAGCAAGCAAGTGGAGGACAGAGAAGCCTGGCACGCTGCAGTCCATGGGATCACAAAGAGTCAGACACAACTGAGCAACTAAACAACAATGACAACAATGTTGTACACCTGAAATTAATGTAATGTAATGGGCATCACTGACTCAATGGACATGAGTTTGAGTGGACTCTGGGAGTTGGTGATGGACAGGGAGGCCTGGTGTGCTGTGGTTCATGGGGTCACAAAGAGTTGGACACGACTAAGTGACTGAACTGACATGTCAATTCTGTCTCAATGAAAAAAACTGAACAAACGACAAAGCCCCTCACATCTACACCCTCCTCTTTCAGACACTGGTGGTGTCTAGTCTGGGCTCTTGTTTCCTGTCCTCTCTATGCAGCGGCCCTTCCAGGTCTGCACTTAAGTGAGGCTCTCCTCCCTCAGTCCTTCCCTACACTCCTGCCAGAGTAATTTTTTCAAAATACAATTTACCAAAGTCACTCCTCTGCTTAAAAATATTTCAGTGAGTCAATAAATTAATGGGCTGGAAAGCTTCCCTTTGCCCTCCAAATCCACTCTTCACTGCTCCCCACCCTGTGCTGCATACCCAGCCCACCCCGGAAGGCTGACCTGTGCAGACTGCATCAGTGGTCTTCCCAGGCCCTCTGGCTCCTGGTTGGCTTTGGCCAGTCGCGAGCACTGCAGAAGAGTGGATCGAGGGAGGAGAAAAGTGTATTTGTTTGCCCAACTCTCACTTTATGAGGTTGCTGTGGACTGTAATTCTTTTTTTTTTTTTTTCAAGATTTTTTTTTTTAAACGATGAGGACCATTTTTAAAGTCTTTATTGAATTTGTTACAGTATTGTTTCTGTTTTATGTTTTGGTTTTTGGGCTATGAGGCATGTGGGATCTTAATTCCCTCACCGGGAATTGAACCTGCATCCCCCTCTATGAGAAGGTGAAGTCTTGACCACTGGCCTGCCAGGGAAGTCCACTGTAATTCTTGAGCAAAGGCCTTAGTTTCTATTAACCAGTCCTTTACATGTAGCCCCTGCCTGCCTTTACCCCAACTTGCAAGCATGCCCAGGTAGATAATGTGATTTGTCTAATGGGGTGTTGTATCAGCCCTGAGCTTTCCCCGTATCTTGTTCTCATTTGAGTAGAGAGTGTATGTAGGTTTTTCTTTTATTGATTGGAGTATAGCTGATTTATAATGTTGTGTTAATTTGTGCTGTATGTAAAGTGTATTTTTAAAATGCTCCCCAAGGGACTTCTGTGGTGGTTTAATGGCTGAAACTTCATGTTGCCAATGCAGGGGACCCAGGTTTAATCCCTGGTCATGCAGGAGATGCAGGTTCAATCCTTGGGTCAGGAAGAACCCCTAGAGAAGGGAATGGCAACCTGCTCCAGTATTCTTGCCTGGGAAATCCCATGGACAGAGGATCCTGGCAGGCTATAGTCTATGGGGTCACAAAGAGTTGGACTAGCTTAGCAATGGCACTCTACTCTAGTACTCTTGACTGGAACATCCCATGGACGGAGGAGCCTGGTAGGCTGCAGTCCATGGGGTCGCTAAGAGTCAGACACAACTGAGCGACTTCCCTTTCACTTTTCACTTTCATGCATTGGAGAAGGACATGGCAACCCACTCCATTGTTCTTGCCTGGAGAATCCCAGGGACAGAGGAGCCTGGTCGGAGGCCATCTATGGGGTCGCACAGAGTTGGACACGACTGAAGCGACTTAGCAGTAGCGGCAGCAGCAGCAGCAGCAGCAACTGAACAACAGAATGTTGTTCAGAACTAGATCCCACATGCTGCAACTAAGACCAGGAAGCCAAATAAATTAGTTTTAAAAATAAAATATGTATAACAAATAAATCATTCCTCAAAAAAAAAAGACACTACAATATAAGAATATTTGTAGAAGTTGCTTTTAATAACACTTTTATAGTGAAAAAATGAATGTAAGTCAATAGTCAAATTTTGGAAAAAATCATATTACCACAGAACTTTATTTAGTGTTTATGAAGAATTAGTTAAAATTATATGCACTGTCCCAGAGGGATTCCTCTAATATTTGTTAAGTGAGAAAAGTAAAATATTTTGAAGTATAAACATTGTGCTCTCATGTCTGCAAAAATAAATTCTGAAAATGTAAAAATATGCTTGGAAATGTAAAATAAAAAATACAGAAAAATACCAATAAATTCCTTAATATTGGCCATTGAAGCTGCTAAGTTAAGATGCTTCAGTAGTCAGCTCTGCAACCCTATGGACTATAGCCCACTAGGCTCCTCTGTCCATGGGCTTCTCCAGGCAAGTATACTGGATTGGGTTGCTGTGCCCTCCTCCAGTGGATCTTCCCATTTCAGGGATGGAACTAGCATTTCTTTGTCTCCTGTTTTGGAAGGTGAGTTCTTTACCACTAGCACCATTTGGGAAGCCCAAAATCACTCAGTCGTGTCTGACCCTGTAACCCCATGAACTGTAGCATGCCAGGGGGAATGTGTAAATAGAGAAACAGGAAGAATATGGGAACTTAAGTAAAAAGGAATTTAAAAAAATTTTTAAAGTAGTATGCACTTTATAACATTGCCAATTGCATAAAAATGTTATATATATTTGCCCATAACTATGTATATAGAGTTATGCCAGATGTTGACAAATATTTACATTGGTTGTCTTTGAATGAAACTTCAGGTGATTGTTTTAATACTATACTGCATTATTTCAATTTTTAAATGATTGGCATACAACTAATACAATCAGGAAAAAAAGTTATGTTCATGGTATAAGAGGAAAGAATTATACCCTTAAAAAAACTTGTGATGGCAGAAACAGACTAGAATTGTGAATCATGTGAAATACTTATATGCGCTAAAGAGACCTGGGCCCCAAATTTCAGTCTTGCTATGCAAGGAGTCAATGAGAGAAGATTATCTCTTGAATAAGGTCTTAAAAGGAGGTTTCTTTTATCGAAAAGTTCTTTTTTGACCCACCTTCTACAGTAATAAAGATAAAAACAAAAATAAACACATGAGACATAAACTTAAAACCTTTTGCAAAGCAAAGGAAACCATAAATAAGACAAAAAGATAACCATCAGAATGGGAAAATATACCTACAAATGAAGCACCTGAGAATGGATTAACTTCCAAAATATACAAAGAAGTCATGCAGCTAAATTTCAAAATAAAAACAAATAAACCAATCAAAAAAAAAATGAGTGGAAGGCCTGAAAATACATTTTTCCAAAGAAGACATACAGATGGCCAACAAATACATGAAAAGATGCTGATCATCACTAATCATTAGAGAAATGTAAATCAAAACTACAATGAGGTACCACCTCACACTCATCAGTATGTCTACCACCAAAAAATCCACAAACAATAAATTCTAGAGGGGGTGTGGAGAAAAAGGAATCCTCTTACAGTGTCATTGAGAATGTAAATTGGTACAGCCAGTATGGAGAAGAGTATGGAGGTCCACTGTAAAACTAAAAACAGATTTACCCATATTACCCACCAATCCTACTCCTTAGCATATACCCTGAGAAAACCATAATTCAAGAGGACACCTGTGCCCCAGTGTTCACTGAGGCACTGACTACAATAGCCTGGACATGGAAGCAACCTAAATGTCCATCAACAGAGGAATGGATAAAGAAGATGTAGTGCATAGGTGGCTCAGAGGATAAAGAATCTGCCTGCAATGCAGGAGACCAGGGTTCAAACCCTGGGTTGGGAAGATCCCCTGAAGAAGGCAATGGCAACCCACTCCAGTATTCTTGCCTGGAGAATCCCATGGACAGAGGAGCCTGGTGGGCTACAGTCCACGGGGTCGCAAAGAGTCGGACACGACTGAGCAACTTCACACACACAGTGCATATGCACAAGGGAAAACTAGTTAGCCGTAATAAGGAGCAAAATTAGATTATTTGCAGAGATGTGGATGGACCAGGCCACGTAGGGCCACCCAGGGTGGCTGGGTCATACTGGAGCGTTCTGACAAAATGTGGTCCACTAGGGAAGGGAATGGCAAACCACTTCAGCATTCTTGCACTGAGAACTCCATGAATACTATGAAAAGGCAAAAAGAAAGGACACTGAAAGATGAACTCCCATGGTTGGTAGGCACCCAATATGCTACTGGAGATCAGTGGAGAAATAACTCCAGAAAGAATAAAAGGACGGAGCCAAAGCAAAAACAATACCCAGTTGTGGATGTGACTGGTGATAGAAGCAAGGTCCAATGCTGTAAAGAGCAATGTTGCATAGGAACCTGGAATGTTAGGTACATGAATCAAGGCAAATTGGAAGAGGTCAAACAAGAGATGGCAAGACTGAATGCAGACATTTTAGGAATCTGCAAATTAAAATGGACTGGAATAGGTGAATTTAACTCAGATGACCATTATATCTACTACTGCGGGCAGGAATCCCTTAGAAGAAATGGAGTAGCCATCATAGTAAACAAAAGGTACAAAATGCAGTACTTGCATGCAATCTCAAAAACCACAGAATGATCTCTGTTCGTTTCCAAGGCAAACCATTCAATATCACGGTAATCCAAATCTATGCCCCAACCAGTAATGCTGAAGAAGCTGAAGTTGAATGGTTCTATGAAGACCTAAAGACCTTTTAGAACTAACACCCAAAAAGATGTCCTTTTCATTCTAGGGGACTGGAATGCAAAAGTAGAAAGTCAACAAAGCCTAGAATAACAGGCAAATTAGGCCTTGGAGTACAGAATGAAGCAGGGCAAAGGCTAATAGAGCTTTGCCAAGAGAACTCACTGGTCATAGCAAACACCCTCTTCCAACAGCACAAGAGAAAACTCTAAACATGGAGATCACCAGATGGTCAACACCAAAATCAGATTTGGAGAAGCTCTATGCAGTCAGCAAAAACAAGACTGTGAGCTGACTGTGGCTTTGCCAAATGCAGACTGAAATTGAAGAAAGTCGGGAATACCACTAGACCATTCAGGTATGACTTAAATCAAATCCTTTATGACTTTACAGTGGAAGTGAGAAATAGATTTAAGTGACTAGATCTGATAGACAGAGTGCCTATCAGATGAATTATTAATGGAGGTTCAGGACATTGTACAGGAGATGGATCAAGACCATCCCCAAGAAAAACAAATGCAAAAAAAGCAAAATGGCTGTCTGAGGAGGCCTTACAATAGCTGTGAAAAGTAGAGAAGTGAAAAGCAAGGAGAAAAGGCAAGATATACCTATCTGAATGCAGAGTTCCAAAGATAGCAAGGAGAGATAAGAAAGCCTTCCTCAGTGATAAGTACAAAGAAATAGAGGAAAATAATAGAATGGGAAAGAGGCAATGGCAATGCACTCCAGTACTCTTACCTGGAAAATCCCATAGATGGAGGCGCCTGATGGGCTGCAGTCCATGGGGTCGCTAGAGTCAGACACGACTGAGCAATTTAACTTTCACTTTTCACTTTCATTCATTGGAGAAGGAAATGGCAACCCACTACAGTGTTCTTGCCTGGAGAATCCTGGTGGGCTGCCATCTATGGGGTCACACAGAGTCTGAAACAGCTGAAGCAACTTAGCAGCAGCAGCAGCAGCAGAGATCTCTTCAGGTAATTAGAGATAACAAGGGAATATTTCATGCAAAGATGCCCTCAATAAAGGACAGAAATAGTATGGACCAAACAGAAGCGGACAACATTAAGAAGAGGTGGCAAGAATACACAGAAGAACTATACAAAAAAGATCTTCACGACCCAGATAACCACGATGGTATGATCATTCACCTAGAGCCAGACATCCTGGAATGTTAAGTCAAGTGGACCTTAGGAAACATCATTATGAACTAGGGGAGGTAATGGAATTCCAGTTGAGCTATTTCAAATCCTAAAAGATGATGCTGTGAAAGTGCTGCACTCAATATGCCAGCAAATTTGGAAAACACAGGAGTGAAAACAGGAATGAAAAAAATCAGTTTTCATTCCAACCCCAAAGAAAGGCAATGCCAAAGAATGCTCAAACTACCGCACAATTGCACTCATCTCACAGCTAGCAAAGTAATGCTCAAAATTCTCCAAGCCAGGCTTCAGCAATACGTGAACAATGAACTTCCAGATGTTCAAGCTGGTTTTAGAAAAGGCAGAGGAACCAGAGATCAAATTAGCAACATCCGCTGGATCATGGAAAAAGCAAGAGAGTTCCAGAAAACATGTATTTCTGCTTTATTGACTTTCCCAAGCCTTTGACTGTGTGGATCACAATAAACTGTGGAAAATTCTGAATGAGATGGGAATACCAGACCACCTGACCTGCTTTTGAGAAACCTGTGTGCAGGTCAGGAAGCAAGAGTTAGAACTGGACATGAAACAACAGACTGGTTCCAAATTGGGAATGGAGTATGTCAAGGCTGTATATTGTCACCCTGCTTATTTAACTTCTATACAAAGTACATCATTAGAAATGCTGGGCTGGATGAAGCACAAGCTCAAATCAAGATTGTTGGGAGAAATATCAATAACCTCAGATATACAGATGACACTACCATTATGGCAGAAAGTGAAGAAGATCTAAAGAGCCTCTTGATGAAAGTGAATGAGGAGAGTGGAAAAGTTGGCTTACAGCTCAACATTCAGAAAACTAAGATCATGGCATCTGGTCCCATCATTTCTTGGCAAATAGATGGGGAAACAGTGGGGGACTTAATTTTTTTGGGTGCTCCAAAATCACTACAGATGGTGATAGCAGCCATGAAATATAAAAAAAAAAACTCTTACTCCTTGGAAGGAAAGTTATGACCAACCAAGACCACATATTAAAAAGCAAAGAATTTACTTTACCCACAAAGGTGTGTCTAGTCAAGACTCTGATTTTTCCAGGAGTCATGTATGGATGTGAGTGTTGAACTATAAAGA
The DNA here is from genome assembly GCF_001704415.2 of Capra hircus. Taxonomy (NCBI): domain Eukaryota; kingdom Metazoa; phylum Chordata; class Mammalia; order Artiodactyla; family Bovidae; genus Capra; species Capra hircus. The sequence continues at coordinate 33,764,887 of NC_030818.1, forward strand.
AAGCTGAGAGCCAAAGAATTGATGCTTTTGAACTGTGGTGTTGGAGAAAACTCTTGTGAGTCCCTTGGACTCCAAGGAGATCCAACCAGTCCATCCTAAAGGAGATCAGTCCTGGGTGTTCACTGGAAGGACTGATGTTGAAGCTGAAACTCCAATACTTTGCCCACTTGATGTGAAGAGCTGACTCATTTGACAAGACTCTGATGCTGGGAAAGATTGAAGGCAAGAGGAAAAGGGGCAACAGAGAGATGGTTGGATGGCATCACTGACTCAATGGACATGAATTTGGGTAAACTCCAGGAGATAGTGATGGACAGGGAGGCCTGGCATGTTGAAGCCCATGGGGTTGCAAAGAGCTGGACATGACTGAGTGACTGAACTGAACTGAACTAGATGGACTTAGAGACTGTCTTACACAGTGAAGTAAGTCAGAGAGAGAAAAAAATATCATATACTAACACAGCATGTTGAATCTAGAAAAATGGTATAATAGGTCTAATTTGCAAAGCTGAAATAGACACACACACACATAGAGAACAAACCTATGGAGATAGATGAATGGGGGGAGGTGAGACAAATTTGAAGATTGGGGTTGACATATATACACTATTGATACCATGTACAAAACAGGTAGGTAACTAATGAGAACCTACTTGAGAGCTCAGATAACTCTACTCAGTGCTCTGTGGTTACCTAAATGGGAAGGAAATAAAAAAGAGAGGGGATATATGTAAATGTGCAGTGATTCACTTTGCTGTAGAGTAGAAGCCAACACAAGATTGTAAAGCAACTATACTCCAATAAAATTAACTAAAAAGAAATTTAAAAATTTTTTAATGCTTTAGATCTTCTTAAGATACTAAATTGGTTTTATCTGGAGAATTTTCCAAAAGTATCAGGCATTGCTCTAAAATAATAAGAAAACAAGAAAGATGACTGAGCTAGAAACAATTTAGTGGAGAAATAAGTCTAGATTACATTCCTGAAAGCTAAAGATTTCCATTGCTTAAGTGTAGCACCACAGGTATACCTAAGAGAATTACATATCTCAATTAATCATTTTAAAAAAATAATGAGCATTCACTTGGTGAAATGAGATGCAATCAATTTATCTTGCTTAATATTCAAAGAACTGAACTTAATTTCAAGACTGTGATCTTATTGGAGCAAAGCCTAGGAACATTATATATTTCAAACTACTTTTACATCAAGACTTCTTTCCTTTTCAATTGAAAAATCGCCTCTGTATTATAAATCAGTTTTACTCAAGAATCTTAATAATCCCATCAGCATGTTAGGCAAATATTACTGAGAATTTAAAATTATGTGCTGCCCCTTCTTCATTGGGATAATTTTTTATGATTGATTTTTAGATGCCTTTTCACTTTATTGTGTTTCATAGATGACAATTTTTGTTATTGTTGTTTTAAATCTGCCAGTTTAATGTGAATGTCATATCAGTATTGCCTAAATCTGTTCGGGGAATCATCTGCTCTGCTGACCTTTGGCTTCATGTAATAAATATATTTCTGCTATATATGTCTGACATATGCCAAAAGAAGGATAACATACTTGTTGATAGTGTTGCATGGTAACCATGGTTCTTGTCACTAAGAGCTTTTCATTTTTCATAACAGAGTTCCTTACATTACTTGAACATGAGTTGTCAATGTAGGTGCTTGACATAGTGTTCTTCCTATTAGGATGAAAAAAAAAAATCACTCTCACATTTGTGTCTGTAACACCCTTTGAATACTGGCCTATTCCTCTCTCTCCTCCTATTATTCTGTAATGATGGGAGGGAAAAAATGCTATTTTGGCTTTTGAGAGAAATTTGCCTTTATTTTGAAAAAGTTATAGTTTTCAAGATTTTTATTTATTTATTTTTTCCTGCAAATATGGTCAAAGAAGTATTCTAGCAGCTGTGGCAATTTAGCTCAAATGGATCATTTATGTTGGCAAACATATGTACCATAAGCCATAAAAGGCAGCTTGTGAACCCATTAAATGGTGAAATTCTACTTCAGTGTTTGCTAAAACTTTGGAGACAGTAATTTTTTTTTAATCTAAGCTTTGAAGGATGAATCAATATTCAGGTTAAGGGAGGGGGTCAAGTATAATTGATTATAGCCATAATGGTAATGCTATGTCATTAAGATGATAATCATCAGGTATGATACCTTATTTTAAGACAAAGCTTATGTTTTGAAAATCATTTCTATGGTAGAATGTAAGAAAAGTTTTATCTTGGACAGAATTTCATTTTTTTTTTTTCTGTGCTAATCTGTGACCGGTTACTTTAGGAAATAATTTACCTTAAAGATTTAACTCCTTGGTCTGAACAGCTAGGTGCAAGGAAAGTATAAGAGTAGATTTACATATCATTTTAGAAACTTTCTGAAAAGAAATAGATTAAAGCCCCCAAAGTGATTCAAACCTCACTGACATCTTGCATTTTACAGTGGACAGGGTCATTACTGATCCCAAATAGAAACTCATTATAAAGAAAAGAGTGTGGGCTAGTGAGCTGACTCACGAGCAAATCTGAATGTTAGAAGAATGCTAGTTCTGGCATAGTTTGTGTCCCAGGCTAGAAGCTCTCTCCAACCTCATGCACACTGGCCTAGTGATCTTTTGGTCACAGTAGCTGGAAATGAAATCTGAATCAAAAGAATTTTAAAATTGGGAACTCAAGCATGATGTACCAGTAGAAACTATGCAGGCATGTGTACTGAACAGAAGTGACCAAGGACACATCTTGTGTGTGAATAACACAAGAAGGAGTTGTGATCATATAAGAATCGAATCACCAGTCTATGTCTGACGCAGGATACAGCATGCTTGGGGCTGGTGCATGGGGATGACCCAGAGAGATGTTATGGGGAGGGAGGTGGGAGGGGGGGTGCATGTTTGGGAACGCATGTAAGAATTAAAGATTTTAAAATAAAAAAAAATAAAAATAAAAATAAAATTAAAAAAAAAAAAGAAATCAAGGGTACTTCTGGTTAAAAAAATTAAAGAAAAGACCTCCCGATTATCTCTTTCCATCTGTCTCTCAACATTTATGACTGACTCCTGAGGTCTGGATAAGGAAGCCCTGAGGATTCATGTACTATGCTAACAGTTGAGGCACAGAAAGGAAATCTTGGAACACTTATTAATAAATTCATGAAGTGTTTCAATAAATATATTTTTAAAATACTTATTAAGAATACTCTTAACTTTTTCTTTTGTTAGAGCAAACACAAAAAGTATGTTTGGAAAAATATTAACACTTCAAAAGATTATAAATGTTAAAGTTACCTAAAAAAATAAGCTCAAAATATTTAAGAAACAGGTTTATATATAATACACATTTTCTCCACAGTTATATAAATACAGTTTCACAGTATTCCACTGTAATAAAATTTGTGTAACATTATTAACATTGAAACTTTCTTTAAGGCCCATGTGTCACTTTCAGGGAGAAAGAAATAGATTTAACTTCCAGATAGAGTACTAGTAGTTAATCTAGGTGTAAGCCATGATCTCATTATTTTCATAATATTCTTAATATTTCAGTCTTCCTATTAATGTCTTGTCAAAAATCAGAAGTTACTCTATAAATGTGATTGGTGTTTCAACCAAATGAGTTGTAGAATTATTAGAGAAAGTTGAAAATATGTTTTTTTTAATATAAAAGGAAAAGCAAATAACTTTCAGAAAGGATGACAAATGTGGGCCCCATGCTCCTACTTACTCTTCTTGAACAAATCATGGCCACAGTTAGTTGACAATATTATCTTCCCTGATTAACCTCAGAGTAACTTTGAAGTCAGGGTACCAGGCATCCATTACTCATAAAACAGAGTCAGAATTACAGATAAAAATAACCACCTGCACTTCAGTATTCTTGCCTGGAGAATCCCATGGACGGAGGAGCCTGGTGGGCAGAGTTGGACACGACTGAGTGACTTCACTCATTCACACTTCAACCAGTTATATGACAGAGATTGTGTGTGGGCTATCTGACAATGTTTTTTTTTCTGATTATAAACACGTTACATGTTGCTGTAGAATTAAAAAACACAAGCTTAAAGACTGATGTTAAAACCATAAGTAAAGCATCTAGATTTAAGAACTATTAGTATTTTAGCTGGAGAAGGCAATGGCAACCCACTCCAGTACTCTTGCCTGACAAATCCCATGGATGGAGGAGCCTGGTAGGCTGCAGTCCATGGGGTCGCTAGGAGTCGGACACGACTGAGCAACTTCACTTTCACTTTCATGCATTGCAGAAGGAAACGGCAACCCACTCCAGCGTTCTTTCTTGGAGAATCCCAGGGACGGGAGAGCCTGGTGGGCTGCCGTCTCTCGGGTCGCACAGAGTCGGACACGACTGAAGCAGCTTAGCAGCAGCTGTATTTTAGCACTAGCTAAACATTCACCTTTTAAAACTATTATTTGTGTGCATAAAATATGTATGTGTTCTTTAAATTTGAGACAATACAATTTGACCCATCCTCATTTTTCTTTTTTCAGTCCAGAGTAAAATAATTTTTCCAGATAAATTTCTCAACAAATATTCTTAAAAATCATTTTGCAGGTGAAATACTTTTCCATTGCATAGTGAGACTATTGAATTCTGCCACTCTCTTTCTCCCAGATATTCATGATGTTTTTAACTTTTTCCTTAAGAAAAATTACAAACTCCATACAAATAAATAATTTCTAGTTTAGCAAAATTGGTGGTGATAGTTGACAGAGTATTATTATACTTTTGCAAATTTGCTCTGACATAGGCTCTGACAGATGATTTAGAATGTGCTTAGGTTAAGATGCAGACCCAATGCATTTTAAAAGGGCTGACAAATCAGAACTTGCAGACACCATAGTGTGAGCAGATTACATCCATGACAACTAGGACTGAAAGACCTCAGATCTGGCTTTCCTTCTCCGGAAAAGCCAGTATGCAAACAGGCCTTTACATCTTTTTAAATTCAGATTTGTCGGTATGGAGCCCCCAGTACACAGCATAAAAATCTATGTCAGGGTCTGAATCTATAATATCAATAATATCTTAGAAATATTCACTCCTTTCATTATGAAAAAGTGTAAGCTCTCTGTAATATTTGTAAATTTCACTTTTTTTTTTTTTTTTTGGTCCTCTCTGTTCCACTCTCTAAAATCATTTATATACAAGAACAAAGAAAGAAGAGTAGGAGAAAGTATTGACTTGCTTTGGGCTAGAGACTAGAGAAGATACAATGTGATTTAAAAAAATAGATTATAAAGATCAAAACAACACAGTAAAGTTTCTAAGTATAAAAATGGGATCTGTTTTAGAAATTATTTTATGAGAACTCAAATGACCTCATAAAATTGTTGGCCAAAATATGACGATAATTTTTGAAGTAACATTTCAAATTGGTTATCTAATCATGGATACACTAAATATTTGGGAAGTAAACTTTATTCCTATATTTCCAATAATTTGGTAGAGTAGAAATCTTCCCCAAGAATTGTCTAGTGTCCTTCCAAATGCACAAAACTCTAATTTGGGAGTGTATATAGCCAAGAGACTCTAGGGATATGCATTTCCTTTAAGAACTTCGTGTTTTCATCTTTCTTTGATCAGGACAATGTTTCATGATTTGGAAGTAGATGTTATAGTGAATAACTTATGGAGTTATGGGAACTAAATTTAACTAGTAAGAGTGAAAACCTGATTAGTAGGTTAACAAAATGATGCTCTTTTTTATCATGCCATACACACACCAGGAGTGCCAGTTTACAATATTTTGCTTATAAGCCACTGAATCATGTTCATCAGCATACAGAAAATGTTGAATACTTCCATTAATCATTTGGTTGCATGATAAAAGCGTAGCACACCTAATGCATTTTCTAATGTTTTCAAATTCAGTGCTATTCCCAAAATAAGATTTTCAAACCAAAAATATAAACTGTAATTGTTTAAAAATATTATCACAGAGACTCATAATAATTTCCAAATCAGGAGCAAGAATCTAGGCTGATACAAAAAACAATTCATTAATACATAGGAAGAAAATGGTACAGATTTTTTTTTTTTAAGTCATCTCTATTAATTTGCTCAGGCTGCCATAACAAAATACCGTAAGTGGTGGCTTAAACAACAGAAATGCATATACCATAATTCTAGAGGCTGAGAAGTCCATCAAAGTGTCAGCTAATTTAGTTCCTAGTGAGAGCTTTCTTTCTGACTTGCGCACAGGTGTCTACTTGCTGTGTCTCCAGGGCATCTTCCTGAACCAGGGATTGAACCCAAGTCCCATGCATGCAGGCTCTAAGCCACCAGGGTAGCCATATGCTTGGTATGTCTCATTAAAATAGACACTGAAAGAAGCCTTTGTACAAGCAGCAAAGTTTGGAGACTGCTAATCTAGAACATATTTTAATTCTAGTGGTGAGAAACTTACTGGGTCTCAAGATAGCACAGTCCATTTTTAGATAAGTATGTTGGAAGTTTTCTAGTATTTTCAAATAAAATGTATTTCACAGTAGTGCTCATTCTTTGTCTTCACTTCCACTTCAGTTCAGTTCCGTTGCTCAGTCAGGTCCGACTCTTTGCCACCCCAAGAATTACAGCAGGCCAGGCCTCCCTGTCCATCACCAACTCCCAGAGTTCACTCAGACTCATGTCCATCGAGTCAATGATGCCATCCAGCCATCTCATCCTGGGTCGTCCCCTTCTCCTCCTTCTCCAAAACCCTCCCAGTATCAGAGTCTTTTCCAATGAGTCAGCTCTTCACATGAGGTGGCCAAAGTATTGGAGTTTCAGATTTAGCATCAGTCCTTCCAAAGAACACCCAGGGCTGACCTCCTTCAGAATGGACTGGTTGGATCTCCATGCAGGCCAAGGGACTCTCAAGAGTTTTCTCCAACACCACAGTTCAAAAGCATCAATTCTTCGGCACTCAGCCTTCTTCACAGTCCAACTCTCACATCCATACATGACCGCAGGAAAAACCATAGCCTTGACTAGACGGACCTTAGTCGGCAAAGTAATGTCTCTGCTTTTAAATATAATATCTAGGTTGGTCATAGCTTTTCTTCCAAGGAATAAGCGTCTTTTAATTTCATGGCTGCAGTCACCATCTGCGGTGATTTTGGAGCCTAAAAAAATAAAGTCTGACACTGTTTCCACTGTTTCCCCATCTATTTCCCATGAAGTGATGGGACTGGATGCCGTGATCTAAGTTTTCTGAATGTTGAACTTTAGGCCAACTTTTTCACTCTCCACTTTCACTTTCATCAAGAGACTTTTTAGTTCCTCTTCACTTTCTGCTATAAGGGTGGTGTCATCTGCATATCTGAGGTCATTGATATTTCTCTTAGCAATCTTGATTCCAGCTTGTGTTTCTTTCAGTCCAACGTTTCTCATGATGTACTCTGCATAGAAGTTAAATAAGCAGGGTGACAATATACAGCCTAGACGTACTCCTTTTCCTATTTGGAACCAGTCTGTTGTTCCATGTCCAGTTCTAACTGCTGCTTCCTGACCTGCATACAGATTTCTTAAGAGGCAGGCCAGATGGTCTGGTATTCCCATCTCTTTCAGAATTTTCCACAGCTTATTGTGATCCATACAGTTAAAGGCTTTGGCATAGTCAATAAAGCAGAAGTAGATGTTTTCTAGAACTCTCTTGCTTTTTCCATGATCCAGCGGATGTTGGAAATTTTATCTCTGGTTCCTCTGCCTTTTCTAAAACCAGCTTGAACATCAGGAAGTTCATGGTTCACGTATTGCTGAAGTCTGGCTTGGAGAATTTTGAGCATTACTTTACTAGCATGTGAGATGAGTGCAATTGTGCAGTAGTTTGAGCATTCTTTGGCATTACCTTTCTTTGGGATTGGAATGAAAACTGACATTTTCCATTCCTGTGGCCACTGCTGAGTTTTCCAAATTTGCTGGCATATTGAGTGCAGCACTTTCACAGCATCATCTTTCAGGATTTGAAACAGCTCAACTGGAATGCCATCACCTCCACTAGCTTTGTTCGTAGCAATGCTTTCCAAGGCCCACTTGACTTCACATTCCAGGATGTCTGGCTCTAGGTGAGTGATCACACCATCGCGATTATCTGGGTAGTGAAGATCTTTTTGTACAGTTCTTCTGTGTATTGTTGCCACCTCTTCTTAATATCTTCTGCTTCTGTTATGTCCATACCATTTCTGTCCTTTATCGAGCCCATCTTTGCATGAAATGTTCCCTTGGTATCTCTACTTTTCTTGAAGAGATCTCTAGTCTTTCCCGTTCTGTTCTTTTCCTCTCTTTCTTTGCATTGATCGCTGAAGGGTTTCTTATCTCTTCTTGCTCTTCTCTGAAACTCTGCATTCAGATGCTTATATCTTTCCTTTTCTCCTTTGCTTTTCACCTCTCTTCTTTTCACAGCTATTTGTAAGGCCTCCCCAGACAGCCATTTTGCTTTTTTGCATTTCTTTTCCATGGGGATGGTCTTGATCCCTGTCTCCTGTACAATGTCATGAACCTCCGTCCATAGTTCATCAGGCACTCTATCAGATCTAGGCCCTTAAATCTATTTCTCACTTCCACTGTATAATCATAAGGGGTTTGATTTAGGTCATACCTGAATGGTCTCGCGGTTTTCCCTACTTTCTTCAATTTGAGTCTGAATTTGGTAATAAGGAGTTCATGATCTGAGCCACAGTCAGCTCCTGGTCTTGTTTTTGTTGACTGTATAGAGCTTCTCCATCTCTGGCTGCAAAGAATATAATCAATCTGGTTTTGATGTTAACAATCTGGTGATGTCCATGTGTAGAGTCTTCTCTTGTATTGTTGGAGGGTATTTGCTATGACCAGTGAATTTTCTTGGCAAAACTTCATTAGTTTTTGCCCTGCTTCATTCCGCATTCCAAGGCCAAATTTGCCTGTTACTCCAGGTGTTTCTTGACTTCTTACTTTTTCATTCCAGTCCTCTATAATGAAAAGGACGTCTTTTTTGGGTGTTAGTTCTAAAAGGTCTTGTAGGAATTCATGGAACTATTCAACTTCAGCTTCTTCAGCATTACTGGTTGAGGCATAGACTTGGACTACTGTGATATGGAATGGTTTGCCTTGGAGACGAACAGAGGTCATTCTGTCTTTTTTGAGATTGCATCCAAGTACTGCATTTTGGACTCTTTTGTTGACCATGATGGCTACTCCATTTCTTCTGAGGGATTCCTGCCTGCAGAGGTGGATATAATAATCATCTGAGTTAAATTCACCCATTCCAGTCCATTTTAGTTTGCTAATTCCTAGAATGTCAATGTTCACTCTTGCCATCTCTTGTTTGACCACTTCCAATTTGCCTTGATTCATCGACCTGACACTCCAGGTTCTTATGCAATATTGTTCTTTACAGCATTGGACCTTGCTTCTATAACCACTCACATCCACAGCTGGGTATTGTTTTTGCTTTGGCTTCATCCCTTCATTCTTTCTGGAGTTATTTCTCCACTGATCTCCAGTAGCATATTGGGCACCTATCAATCTGGGGAGTTCCTGTTTCAGTATCCTATCATTTTGCCTTTTCATACTGTTCATGGGGTTCTCAACGCAAGAATACTGAGGTGGGTTGCCATTCCCTTCTCCAGTGGACCACATTCTGTTAGTCCTCTCCACCATGACCTGCCCGTCTTGGGTTGCCTCATGGGCATGGTTTGGTTTCATTGAGTTAGACAAGGCTGCGGTCCTAGTGTGATTAGATTGACTAGTTTTCTGTGAGTATGGTTTCTGTGTGTCTGCCCTCTGACTCCCTTTTGCAACACCTACCATCTTACTTGGGTTTCTCTTACCTTGGGCATGGGGTATCTCTTCAAGGCTGCTCCAGCAAAGCACAGCCACTGATCCTTACCTTGGACAATGGGTACCTCCTTACCGTTGCCCTTCCTGACCCTCAATGTGGGATAGCTACTCTAGGCTTCTAATACTATATATCAAATGACCCATCCCTCCTTTCATGTCAGAGCCAGTTTGATTGCACTTAATGCAATGATTGAATTTAATTCAATGCATTTAAATATTGAGTCTCTCTTATGCCACTGAATGTTGGGGATATAATCCCCACCCCCATGACTTTATGATGCATTTCTGGAGATATTCAATAACAAAGATTACTTTATTGACTTAAGGTCAGATCAAGGAAAAAGATGTAATTATATGAAGTGATGGATGTTAGCTAAATTTTGCAATATATACATGCATCAAATTATTCCTTAACTTAACACAATGTTATACAAATTTTTTTTGGAGGGGGGTAAAATAAGACCTTTAATGTTTCAAACATTAACAGGCTTCTAGGCAGAGAGCAAAGCTCAGATCTTGAAGTCCCCAAAGTGAGAGAGAATAAGGCATTCTCAGGAAGTGCCAGAATTCAATAAATCTGAAGCAGATATGGTGGTTAATGCTGAAATCTAATGTAGAATTAGATCAAGAAAGTCCCTGTCAGTAATGGTAAAAGTTGAGATTTTGTATGTGGGATAATAAATAACAGTTAAAGATATTTAAATTTGGGAATGATATACTTAGTGTTTCAAGAAGTCCTTTCCAGTTATACAATGAGTAAAATGATTGGATATTCATAGGCCAAGGAGGTAAGTATTTGTGGTACTCAAAATATCTACCTAGGCTAGAACAGAATTGATAGTGTCATGACATTGCAAGAGAAATCAATTCCATTTCCATAAGTTTTGTATATGTGTGTTGGGAAGGGGTGTAATATGGGCACAGTTATTTACTTGTAGGATCTTAAGACAAAGAAGTGAAAGCTCATTGATAAGATTGAGGATGTGGGAATAGTTACTTGTGAGTATTTCAAAAGACACAATGAGTGTCTTTGAGAAGTAAAATCAAGCAACAGGAGTTCAGAAGAGTATGATGATAAAGTATGAGTGAATACAGAAAAAAAAACAAAAAACATAATTAGAAGGACTAGTGTTTTGCAAGGTAACCAACTTAAAGAGGGATATATAAGCCAGGTTGATAAAACTTGGCTTTAAAAAGTATGTATGGTATATGTGTGTATAGTATGTTGCATTAAAAAAGAAGCTATTAATAGAGGCTTGTATAGAAGCAGTAAAGTTTGGAGAGTGCTAATCTAGGGCTTATTTTAGTTCTAGTGGTGAAAAACTTACTCCATCCCCTTAAAATTTCCATCCTCTCAAAATCTCCATCCCCTAGTAGGCCATCCTGTCCCAGTTGACCAAGCTAGCTATATGTTAAAAATAGCTGCACTGCCAAACAATTTCTTTGTGTTAAGCCCCTCTAGACTAAAGAGCTCCATTTCCTAACTCTTCTTTGTAGGATATGAGACTATATCTTTTCATAAACTTGATTAGCCTTCACAAAAGAGATTACAGTTTGCTTATCACCACAGAAGGCAACCCACTCCAGTACTCTTGCCTAGAAAATCCCATGGACAGAGGAGCCTGGTGTCCATGGGGTCACAAAGATTCAGACACGACTGAGCAACTCCACTTTTTTTCACAGAGCAGCTTATAAAATTTATTTTTAATATGTACCATATTTGTCGCAAAAAATGGCTAAAATAGGTGATATTAAAGTATGTTAGTGAGAAAAATGAGATAATAAGACAAAGAATAGGTTAAAAAAATAGAAGTCATAGTAAGGTTAAGAATATAAAATATATGTTGTTATAATCTTGCATAATTGATAAAACTAGGCTAAAAATTTGGCTCTACTATTTCTTAATGTATATGGAATTTGTGTGTGATGTGTACATATGTTTGATATGTACATGTGTGTGAAGGTGTGCCTGTGTATCTGGTCTTGATTTACAAAAAGAGAACAGTCAGAGAGCCATAAGGGCAGTAGTTTTTTGTGACTCTATTAGAGAGTTACCTCAGAATGTTTAAAGGTTTTAATGTACATGGCCTTTTGTGATGAATCTATCATCTGTGATTTCTGTTCACCAAAAGTTTGCTAAAAGGCAAAGTCCAAGAGAATGATATACTAAGGCTGTCAAAGATCACAGCAATCACTCCAAAATCCATTTCTGAACATCTAAACCTGTGAAGTTTATGGAGATTTGGGAGCCCCATGCCTCTTGAAAATTCTTCTCTGCAACTAATCATACCAAGATAAATTTGGTAAATGACACTACTGATCCCACACTCTGGCCAAGTCAATTATTCTAGATTAAAACAGTTCTGACATCGCGTATGAATTAGCTAATCTCACAGGTGCTCTGATCAGAAGTCAGCAGTCCTGGTTGACTTTGGCCATGGCACCTGAACTGCTAAAGTAAGAAACCATTTGGGGCAGCTCAGATCTTTTAATTATTCTAAATTAGGGCCATAATGAACCAAAGTAAATAATTAACAGATGCTGATTAAAAAATGAAGTAGGAGGAATGAACCAATTTTGTTATGATTTTTCTTATATATTTTGACAATAAAGAAAAAAGAAAGAAATACATGATTTCAAATACTACATAAAACAAGGTAAATTTGTTCTTGAGTCTATGTCTAAAAATTTCACACCATAGAATTCCTCAATGATTATATGCTTTCTCTTACATACTACAAAGATACTTATGGGAACTATATTTAAACCAAAGCAGAAAATAATTTGAAAAAGAATATTAAAAAGAAAATGTATGTATGTATAAGTAAATCACTTTGCTGCTCAACAGAAATTAACATAATGTTATAAATAAACTATACTTGAATTAAAAATAAAAGATACATAAATATTGTAGGTGACTCACCAAGACATTTAACTGATGCTTCTTTATTCACCTAGGTATGTACTTCCCTAAGGAATATACTTCTGCAGGAATGTACTTGGCATGTGCTACCTAAAATAACCTCCAATTTATAGCAAAAAGACATTAAAAGTTTCTGATAGGCAGTGATTGTGATTGTTTTTAAAAACACTTTGAAAAGGAAGGATTTTGCATTTAGGCTTTGGGGACAAGCATCATTGTCAGTCATCAAAAAAAATAGTTTCATTATTTAGCTCTTTTTAAAATTTGCAATCTCTACTTCTATTTCTTTGGACTCTTCCTGTCTTAATCCTCTAGTCTTTCCACTTTTTACTTATTCCCATCAGTTCAACCTTTTATCATTCTTTCCTGACCTATACAAGAAAGGCTTGTTTATTCATTAATACCTGAGTATAAATTAGTTATTATGGACTGCCTCTCAGGACAATGGTAAATTCAGATGATGGTAATTTAAATTATATGCCTGATAGAAATATTTTATAACTGAGAGATATACAGAAGAACAGAACATATAAAATTTTACTACTGATATTAAGATTTATTGAGAGCTACTCTGTGAAGTTCTTGTATGTTTTCCAAATAGTATCTCATTTAAAATTCACAGCAGCCCTATGAGGTAAGACCTATAATTGTCATCATTAATACACATGGGGAAATTATGATAAATAGAAATTAACTAACTTTCTTATCTAGGTTTTAAATATTTTTCTTTTATGTAAACCCAAGTTCTTCCTCTAGCATTCAAACTTAGTCTAGTTTTAAAATGGCACATTTAAAAGATGTATGTTACAATGTCTATATAAAAATCACAAAAGGAAAAACAATATAGTAACATGGGATACTTATTTTTAAATTATAAATATTTATCAGCTAATTTAAATCATCTTTGTAACAATCTAATCCTTAAACATATATATATAATATGTATAGTAACATATTCATTGTAGATGACTTAGAACATATATAAACATTTAACAATAAAAACTTTTTAATTATGAGCAATTTTAACAACCACAGGAACCACCACTTTGGTGAATTTCTTTCTAACCATATATTTATAGCTTATGGTGAATGGTGTTGAATTCATGATCTCCGAAGGAGAGAATTTCAGTTCAGGATCAAAGATGTGACTTCAGTAACTCAGAGCTTTGTGTGGCAAAAGATTTATTAGAGTGAAAAAGACACTAAGCTTAGGGCATAGACATCACAAGGGGGCAGAGAGTGCCCCACTCACTAATTTTATCAAGGCCTTATTATTGAGAAGGTTCTTAAGAAGAAACATATCTTCAAGCAAGGTACATTGTTGTTATATAATCATTAGTACAGAGTTTAAGGAAAACATACTCTTGATAAGATGAATTGTTTTGTTGTATAATCATTAGCTCTGGGCTTAAAGAAAGTTAGTCTTAGAAGAAATAAATTGTTGCCATAACGACTTAGAGCTTAAGAAGAAAAAAATGTCTTATGTGACTAAGACCGGAGAAGGAAATGGTAACCCACTCCAGTATTCTTGCCTAGAGAATCCTGTAGACAGAGGAGCCTGATGGGCTGCTGTCCACAGGGTCGCACAGAGTCGGACACGACTGAAGCGACTTAGCATGCATGCATGCATTGGAGAAGGACATGGCAACCCACTCCAGTACTCTTGCCTGGATATCCCAGGGATAGAGGAGCCTGGTGGGCTGCCGTCTATGGGGTCTCACAGAGTCGGACACGACTGAAGTGACTTAGCAGCAGCAGCAGTGACTAAGACAAAACAAGGTAAACAAACAAACAAACATTTTTTCCATCTGGGGGGCACCAGACTCCTTATCAACCTAAGAAGCGATTCTCTCAATATACATGCACATATAAGTATTTTCTTTTACTTACTGTGTCAGTTCTGACAGTCTGATAATATTCATTCCATTCTTCCATTCATATGCACTGGCCCAGACACTGAAAAGCCAACTCTCTATAAGATCTGTTCAAATAAGTAAGAATGCTTTCTCCACACTGTATTATAATTAACAGTGACACATAGACACTTCTATTTTCTTTGTCACTGCCATATAGGAGACCTTTGCTGATTCTTCTCCCCTATAAATAGCCAAGTTTTAGAAAATGATATTGTCTCTTAGTTATCTTTGAAATTCACTTAGCACCAAAGAACAATGTCTTCTATGCTGTGGGAGTCAGACAGCATAAATTAAATTAAACTAAGAATACACTGAAGACTGAAGAGCAGATCACAAGTCTTTTAAAACTTAAACATTTAACTAATCCACAATTGTAAGAGTTTTAAATAAGTATGACAGCAAAATTAATTTGGAACTAAATAAGACAGTACTTTTTTTTTTTAATACTGCTAAGTTTATTCAGCAGAGTCTCACCAGGAATATTAACATCATCTCCTAGTCTTGTGCATATATTATTATGTGTCCATTGATATTTACAGAGTAGTCTTGAGTGAACTTCTTAAGCTTATGAGAATAAGATCCATTTTTATAGCTTTTATGCCTTACTGAAAGAAATACACTTGAATTATTTCTAAGTATATAATAACTTGATGGGTTTATGGAATATTGGAGCACACCATTATCTCTATTGTATGTCCCTAGGTTCTAAAAGGCTATTGCCCTCTCTGGAATTTGCTGAGTAAGCTAGTTGATTTAATTTGGACATTTTAAAATCAAGAATGCTATGCATTCTACCTCATGTTACCTGAGGGAGCATTTCATACATTGTTTCCCCATATATTCATTAAAAATACAAATTCCGCAAGTGGTATATATGAAGCATTGTTTATGGTAGCAGGGCATGCCTGGGATCTGGTAATAGGAATATAAGCTAATAACATAAATCAGTTCATCACTGGTATGTAATATACATCTCTGTCCATTGAAATCAGCCTGGGGAAAAGAACAGTGAGGTTTATTATACATTTTTTCTATTTCCATATAGTTTATCTCAGATTACTTTTAAGTTCTTAGAAAGGAAATAGTAGTAAAACTCTTTAATATAGACCCAGAAAATATATTTATGTTTTTCAAAGTGTTTTTTTTTAAGTAATTCTTTGAAACCACCTTCAATGTAAATTTATGTTAAACATTAAAAATTATGAGAATTATAATATATAAACATTTATTTTATTACTGCTAAATACAGGTTTCATAAATTTTATTTTTGAGACAAACTGATATTTAATATAAATTTTAGTTTGACTTAATTTAGCGTAGAAGATATTTATTTTTATTAGAGTTCTGTTACTGTATAAAATAGGTGTTAAAGGATATTTTGGTATAAACCTATCCAACTTGTTTGCAGGTAGGTGTCATGTGAAATACTTTTTTTAAACTAAAAGAAACTTCACCTTTATCTATGAACAAGGTTATTTGCATGGCATAGTTGTATATTAGGTAGTTTTAAAACTAATATTTTGAGAGGTCATATATTTAACATGAAAAAGTTACAACTAGAGATTTTTGTTTTTCGACTTTAAGAAAAAAAAATTCAGCCTCTATATAATGAAAGAACAATAGTTAATAAATAAAACAGTGGGCTAGATTTCATCATGTTTTCATTCTCTTCCTGTCCTAAAGGCAATGATTATAAATCTGTGAATCAGAGAAACACTGCAGAAATTTCAATATCTTAATTTTAATATTGTTTATTAGTAAAGTTTAAACTTTAAATGATTGCTAACTGGTCATTTATAAAATGACTGTCAAATGTTTTTGCTCTAACTAGTGTAGCTAATGCAAAAGATATAAAATACTACCCAATATAAAACTTGCATTTATAAATCATACATTTGCCCATCTAACTAAAAGATACCCATGGTCCTTTTCAGCCTTGGGGTTCCTGAATAGCTGGATGTAATTTACAAAGAAAAAGAATGAAGGCCTTTTAAATTTTACCTCATGATCTAGAGATGGTGACGAGAGAAATGTAGAGGTTCCACAACTCTTAAAAAGCTATAAACCATGGTGTCTGCTTCAACATTTATCAATTTTTAACCACTCCTACAAGGTTTCCAGCAATCAATTATTCCATGACTCAATGAGGGGCTAGAAGCTACACCAGATAAACCAGAAATCAATTTTACTGCCTTGTGGCTTATTTCTAAACATGTTTCTTTTTTACCACATCTAAAATAAACAAAACCTGAATTTTACTGGTTCTGTGACAATTATTTTTAAAACACACAAAAAGGAAACATTTTTAAATGAATGGAAAGGATACTTTCAGATTCACACAACCTCCTCCCATTTTTCTTCTTTCAAACTAATAAAGTTGAGGACAGAAATAATTTTTTTCTTTTCTGTTTTTCATGAAACTGATTTGTAATTGATGAAAACCTTATTTATTTCAGTTAAGCCACTATCTTTCTCCATTGCATTTCTGTTGGATAGCTGTCAGATAATGCACGGAAGGATACTTATTTGGTAGAGAGAACTATTTAACATACTCTCTACCACAGCCAGTGGGACCAAGTGATCACCAGCCTCTTATTTTTCAGTCTCTTATATATTATTTCTATTTGAATTGTTTTCTAACTTTTCATTCATAGCCCTTTGGTCCCCAGTATACAACATTTCCATACAATTCAATCACCAGAACAGTATACTATATATTACAGAAAACCTCCAAACTGGTCAGGAAAGTAAGGGATAGGTTAGGGTAATAGTTTTGAAATGATATTGAGAAAATATTTTAAAATAAAAGAAATAAAATTTTGATTTAAATTTCAATGAAAATGTTTAAGTACTCCCTTAAGTATTTTTAATATACAGCTATTATAGATGTGAGCTCTGGGTTAACCAAAGAAAGAGTATAAAATGTGATTTCTATATATATTGTATTTACCTAAGGGTAATTAATTTGCTTTTCAAGAGAATATATTATTTTCAGAATGCTATTACTTGCACTTAAATAATTGAACATTTTAAAATATATAATCAGAAAATTGAAATATTTCAAGAAAAAAAATATATATAGACCCTGAAAAGAGTATCTAGGGAGGCAGGTGGAAAAAGTGTTAACCTAACTTCGTTAGCCTAACTTTGGAAATGAGTGAAGTACATAAGAGTAAAGACAAAGTAAATTGAATGTAATCACTGTATTTTAGTTAATAAAACTGCTTCCCACATGGGTTAACATTTCTGATATCACAGAACTGATACTATTAAGTAAATAAATGGCGGATGTTGGAAGCAACGTTTCTCACTGTTAGATTTGGAGGTGACAGAGTGCAAGGTAGAAGACTAGAATGATCTTCTGGTAATAAGATAACCTATGGATGGAGGTTCATAATATTGTACAGGAGAAAAGAATCAAAGCCCAAGTGGGCTTTGTCCCAGGGATGCAAGGATTCTTCAATATCTGCAAATCAATCAATGTAATTCACCACATTAACAAATTGAAAAATAAAAGCCATATGATTATCTCAATAGATGCAGAGAAGGCCTTTGACAAAATTCAACATCCATTTATGACAAAAACTCTCCAGAAAGCAGGACTAGAAGGAACATACCTCAACATAATAAAAGCTATATATGACAAACCCACAGCAAACATTCTCCTCAATGGTGAAAAATTGAAAGCATTTCCCCTAATGTCAGGAACAAGACAAGGGTGCCCACTTTCACAGCTACTATTCAACATAGTTCTGGAAGTTTTGGCCACAGCAATCAGAGCAGAAAAAGAAATAAAAGGAATCCAAATTGGAAAAGAAGAAGTAAAGCTCTCACTGTTTGCAGATGACATGATCCTCTACATAGAAAACCCTAAAGACTCTACCAGAAAATTACTAGAGCTAATCAATAATATAGTAAAGTTGCAGGATATAAAATCAACACACCGAAATCCCTTGCATTCCTATACACTAATAATGAGAGAGTAGAAAAAGAAATTAAGGAAACAATTTCATTCACCTTTGCAACGAAAAGAATAAAATACTTAGGAATATACCTACCTAAAGAAACTAAAGACCTATATATAGAAAATTATAAAACACTGATGAAAGAAATCAAAGAGGACACTAATAAATGGAGAAATATATCATGTTCGTGGATCAGAAGAAGCAATATAGTGAAAATGAGTATACTACCCAAAGCCATCTACAGATTCAATGCAATCCCTATCAAGCTACCAGCGATATTTTTCACAGAGCTAGAACAAATAGTTTCACAATTTGTATGGAAATACAAAAAAACTCGAATAGCCAAAGCAATCTTGACAAAGAAGAATGGAACTGGAGGAATCAACCTGCCTGACTTCAGGCTCTACTACAAAGCCGCAGTCATCAAGACAGTATGGTACTAGCACAAAGACAGAAATATAGATCAATGGAACAGAATAGAAAGCCCAGAGATAAATCCACACACCTATGGATACCTTATTTTCGACAAAGCAGGCAAGAATATACAATGGATTAAAGACAATCTCTTTAACAAGTGGTGCTGGGAAAACTGGTCAACCACTTGTAAAAGAATGAAACTAGATCACTTTCTAACACCATACACAAAAATAAACTCCGAATGGATTAAAGATCTAAACGTAAGACCAGAGACTATAAAACTCCTAAAGGAGAACATAGGCAAAACACTCTCCGACATAAATCATAGCAGGATCCTCTATGATCCACCCCCCAGAATACTGGAAATAAAAGCAAAAATAAACAAATGGGATCTAATTAAAATCAAAAGCTTCTGCACAACAAAGGAAAATATAAGCAAGGTGAAAAGACAGCCTTTGGAATGGGAGAAAATAATAGCAAATGAAGCAACTAATCTCAAAAATATACAAGCAACTTATGCAGCTCATGTTCAGAAAAGTAAATGACCAATCAAAAAATGGGCCAAAGAACTAAATAGACATTTCTCCAAAGAAGACATACAGATGGCTAACAAACACATGAAAAGATGCTCAACATCACTCATTATCAGAGAAATGCAAGTCAAAACAACAATGAGGTATCATTTCACACCAGTCAGAATGGCTGCGATCCAAAAGTCTACAAGCAATAAATGCTGGAGAAGGTGTGGAGAAAAGGGAACCCTCTTACACTGTTGGTGGGAATGCAAACTAGTACAGCCACTATGGAGAACAGTGTGGAGAGTCCTTAAAAAATTGCAAATAGAACTGCCTTATTACCCAGCAATCCCACTGCAGGGCATACACACCAAGGAAACCAGAATTGAAAGAGACACATGCATCCCAATGTTCATTGCAGCACTGTTTATAATAGCCAGGACACGGAAACAACCTAGATGTCCATCAGCAGATGAATGGATAAGAAAGCTGTGGTACATATACACAATGGAGTATTACTCAGCCATTAAAAAGAATACATTTGAATCAGTTCTAATGAGGTGGATGAAACTGGAGCTGATTATACAGAGTGAAGTAAGCCAGAAAGAAAAACACCAATACAGTATACTAATAGCTCCAGTTTCATCCACCTCATTAGAACTGATTCAAATGTATTCTTTTTAATGGCTAAGTAATACTCCATTGTGTATATATACCACAGCTTTCTTATCCATTCATCTAAGAAATATATCGGAGAAGGCAATGGCCAGCCACGCCAGTACTCTTGCCTAGAAAATCCCATGGACAGAGGAGCCTGGTAGGCTGCAGTCCATGGGGTCTCTACGAATCGGACACGAGTGGGCAACTTCACTTTCACTTTCCACTTTCATACATTGGAGGAGGAAATGGCAACCCACTCCAGTGTTCTTGCCTGGAGAATCCCAGGGACGGGGGAGCCTGGTGGGCTGCCATCTATGGGGTCGCACAGAGTCCGACACGACTGAAGCGACTTAGCAGCAGCAGCAGCAGCAACACATATATATGGAATTTAGAAAGATGGTAATGATAATCCTCTATGCGAGACAGCAAAAGAGACACAGATGTATAGAATGGACTTTTAGACTCTGTCGGAGAGGGAGAGGGTGGGATGATTTGGGAGAATGGCATTGAAACATGTGTACTATCAGGTAAGAAATGAATCGCCAGTCTATGTTCGATATAGGATGCTTGGGGCTGGTGCACGGGGATAATCCAGAGAGATGATATGGGGTTGGAGGTGGGAGGGGGGTTCAGGAATGGGAAATCATGTACACCCGTGACTGATTCATGTCAATGTATGGCAAAACCAATACAGTATTGTAAAGCAAAATAAAGTAAAAATAAAAAAAAATTTTTTTAAAGAAAATTTGGGGTAAAGAGTAAAAATTGCAGCTAAACATTTTGTCTGAGGTTCATAACTTGATTGAATAGATTTTTATAATTCATAAGACCTTTCCAGATAAATATGACAAAAATTTAAAGATTTTCACTCTTTAATAGTGATATTTTCCCTTCCATTTGAATGATCAGGGGAGAATAGACTGTTTTAAGTGATATATTATTAAGTCCATCTCTCCATATTATTCCTAGAAAATTATAAGATGGTAGCACACATTTCTTATTTGCTTCATGACCATATTAAAAAAGACGAAGAAATACCTCATTTTTAAAGAAAACCTGGTACTAACAAGAGCTCTGAACAAATGTTTATTATAGTTGTGAATGTTGACTGTATTTTCATGTGTTTTTCATATATGAGAAGGGTATTCAATGGTCTGATGTTTCCTTCTGCATTGAAATTATAGCATGAAGTGAATTGTCTCCTTTTATAGTTAGCATTTATATTGGATCAATCTCAGCTTAATCATTTGTATACAATTATTTGCATGCTCCTTCTCTTACATCTCTGAAAGTCAGCATGCATTACTGTTCTGCATTGACAGTGGAGGTTACTAAAGTACACTAAGAACACAGAAGCTTATCAATGATCTCCAAAAGCCATTAAATTCAGCAGCTCCAACACAGAGAGCCTAATTTGCCTGCATACCAACTACATCTTATCATATTTTTTCTTAACCCTTTAGTCATCTTCCCAGCTTTTTATTACTCCCAATACTCAACTCAGTTCAACTCTTGAAGGCTTTGTTGAACAGTCACTCAGTGCCAGCAATATATAGCTTATCTGAGAGATATCATTATCTCAGAACATGGCATGCAGGCTTTTGATTGCTCCATGAATGGATGAGTAAATAAAAAATTCAAATGTACATAATTGGATACCTAATCCAATTTTAAAATTATACAAAATCTAGCTGAAAAGGAAAAGAAAAAATATTAAAAACAATGAATATAAGCTCTAAAGCAAATTACCTGTTAGATTATAACCTCCAAGAAAGTAGACAGTGTACCTATTTCACTCTACTTTGTTGGTTTTGTTCAGTCCCTAAGTCATGTGTGATTCTTTGTGACCTCATGGACTGTAGCATGCCAGGCTCTTCTGTCCTCCACTGTCTCCTGGAGTTTGCTCAAATCCATATCCATTAAATAGGTGGATAATTTCTCTTTTTGTCTTCAATCTTTCCCAGCATCAGGTTCTTTTTCAGTGAGTCAGCTCAGGTGAAGTACTGAAGCTTTAACTTCAGCAACAGTCCTTCCAATGAATATTCAGGGTTGATTACCTTTAGAATTGACTTGTTTCATCTCCTTGCAGTCCAAGGGACTCTCAAGAGTCTTCTCCAGTTTGAAAGCACTTCTCCAATTTGAAAACATCAATTCTTTGCCTTTCATTCTTCTTTATGGACCAACTCTCACATCTGTACATGACTACTGGAAAAACCATAGCTTTCACTATACAGACTTTTGTCAGCAAAGTGGTGTCTCTGCTTTTTAATATTATGTCTAGGGTTGTCATAGCTTCCCTTCCAAGGAGCAAGCACCTTTTAATTTCATGGCTTCAATCACTGTCCACAGTGATTTTGCAGCCCAAGAAAATGAAATCAAATCAGTCACTTATAGAACTATACCTTACATAGATAGAGAACATTCTTAAAATATATGTTGGTATAGCCACATAGCTGGTCTCCTTACTTATGCTCTAGCTCAAAGAATATTCTCAAAACAAAAGTCAGAGTGATTATTTTAAAATATAGATCAGATTATGGCACTCTGCCCCAAATCTTTCCCTGCTTTCCCATTTCACAAAGAACATTAACTTAAAGTACTTACAATGGTTTCAAATTATCCAATCCCTGACACCTGCAATTCTCCAACTTTCTTTCTCACCAACCTACTTTGCTCCAGTCATTCTCACCTCCTCAAGTTTTTTGTTTGTTTCTTTCTTTGTTTGTTTTGTTTTTAATGCCAAGAAACCTCCTGTTTCAAGAACTTAAGAGTTGTTACTCCCTCGGCCTAATATTGAAAGAATTTCTCCCTCATTTCCTCCTAATTACATTATATTAGCAAGACTCTCCTTAGTCAACTTATATTAAATTCCTCTAACTGAGCCTCTGCCATTCCTCTTATTCTTCTCCACAGCAATGACGACCATTTAAAAATATTTTAACCCACTTATTTACTTATTCTCTCTCTTTCCTGCTAGAAAGCAAGCCCCAAGTGGGGAGAGATATGACTTTTTGTTTCAGTATTATATAGATTATATCCCATATGTTCCTGACATGTAGCATGTGCTCAATAAATAAGAAAATAAAAGATCATAAATGTATTAGACAATGAAGTAAAAGCCAAACATCATGCCAACAATAGCAAAAACATAATTTTACAGTGAAGAAAATAAGTATGATATGATATACTTATTTTCTATTATACTTATTATACCACCAAATGAGATAGCATTCATTTATAAATAATCATGTTATCAAATTAAGTCCCTCTTCCATTAATGGCATGGGTCGGAGTGATGATGCATCACAAAGAATACAGCCTGTCCTAAAAAGCCTACCCCATGTCAAGGCATATATTAAGTCTTTAATACTTAAAAAGGCCTTAGTGATTATATTTTTCTCTAAGCAATAAAGAATAAAGGGTGCACCAGGAAGAAAAGCAATAGTAGAAGAATCCATAGGAGAGGTATGGATATATATATATATATATATATATATATATATATATATATATATATATATATACCTCAATTGGGTCAGGATGATCCCCTGGAGGAGGAAATGGCAACCCATTCCAGTATTCTTGCTTGGAAAATCCCATGGACAGGGGAGCCTGGCAGGCTACAGTCCATGGGGTCACAAAGAGTTGGACATGACTTAGCAACTACACAGATATCTCAAATATATATTTGAGGATAATATCAGGGAAAGAAAACAAATGGGACTAAACAAAATCAATATCTTCAATATTAAATTTTTACATATCATTTTGCTTATTATCTCACTACAATTTCCAAAAACATAAATAAAAGTTCAATAATATGTGCTATAGTTAAAACATTTACATGAAGTTCATGAAATTCCTTATTTTTATGTATCTCCACTGATTTATAACACTTTATAAAAATCTGTCAAAAGGAGTTTGAAAACTTGTATTGTTACATATTTGCAATCAGTTTTATCAAATTTATACCAATTAAACCTTTACACTGAATTTTTTTCAATTAAAAGTTAGAGATTCCTCGATACACCAAAGAGACAGGATGAATACACAGTAAAATTAATTTTAACACAATGTCTCTTATTCTACAAGTTTCCCTATTCAAAATTAATTCTTTAAACTATAAGCTTTTCATATAACTTCTTTTAATATCTTTTTTTCATATTATTACATTCTATAACCAGAATATTTGTAATGTTTTAGCCTTCCTGGGCGTTTGAAAAAAAATGAAGCTTACAGGATAATTAGCTGAACAGGATTGCAGACATCTAGCATACTTGGCCTCAATCACAAATTTGATAATGAAAAAATCCACAAGGTTATGCAAAATGTTCCATAATGTAAATCATTGGTAGAGAAAAGACTGAAAAAAAAAAGAGAGAGAGAGAGAACAAAAATAGGTATAAATGTACTGTAATAATGCAAGCAATAAATGTGGAATCTATGCTATGTCATTAATACGGGAAGAGGAAGAAGGCATACAAGTAGTTGAAATATTTTGGTATTTATTATATACCTGTTTTGCAAAGTTGAGACCTGAAGTTATTGAAGACATGTTTTGCTTCAAAGGTCCTCGTCCTTCTCAAATTCTTGTCTGCTACTCTGCTCTTCACATGTTATATATTAAATGTTCTCCTTCCTTTGTCTACCTTATTTTTCCAGCCTAAATTCACTCTTCCTCACTCCTTCTAAAAATCACAGTTGATTCTATCATCATGCACAATTGTCTATCTTCTTCCATTATCATTCTCCAAACCAGCACTCTTCAGAGTGGCTAGATTCCCCTAATCCTGGGGTCCTTCTCTGTTCTTATCACTCCTAATCTATTGACAATATTTGACACCTTCATATTTTTACTGCTTTGTTTTTATACAATTTTTCTCCTCTCATGTTCACTGTGACACTTTCCCTTGATACTGAAAGGTTGTTGCTGAACGAAAGGACACCGGGATTCTTGGCCTCCATGGGAAAAGAATTCAATCTGGGGCCAGAGATGAGGCTTGATCACTCAGAGCTTTTGTGTAATACAGTTTTATTAAAGTATAAAGGAGATAGAGAATACTTCTGACATAGGCTTCAGAAGGGGGCAGAAAGAGTACCACCCCTGCTAGTCTTCAGGTGGATGTTCAGTTCAGTTCAGTTCAGTCGCCCAGTCATGTCCAACTCTTTGCAACCCCATGAATCGCAGCACGCCAGGCCTCCCTGTCCATCACCAACTCCCAGAGTTCACTCAGATTCACGTCCATCGAGTCCGTGATGCCATCCAGCCATCTTATCCTGGGTCATCCCATTCTCCTCCTGCCCCCAATCCCTACCAGCATCAGAGTCTTTTCCAATGAGTCAACTCTTCACATGAGGTGGACAGAGTACTGGAGTTTCAGCTTCAGCATCATTCCTTCCAAAGAAATCCCAGGGTTAATCTCCTTCAGAATGGACTGGTTGGATCTCCTTGCAGTCCAAGGGACTCTCAAGAGTCTTCTCTAACACCACAGTTCAAAAGCATCAATTCTTTGGCGCTCAGCCTTCTTCACAGTCCAACTCTCACATCCATACATGACCACAGGAAAAACCATAGCCTTAACTAGACGGACCTTAGTCGCAAAGTAATGTCTCTGCTTTTGAATATACTATCTAGGTTGGTCATCACTTTCCCTCCAAGGAGTAAGCGTCTTTTAATTTCATGGCTGCAGTCACCATCTGCAGTGATTTTAGAGCCCCAAAAGATAAAGTCTGACACTGTTTCCACTGTTTCCCCATCTATTTCCCATGAAGTGATGGGACCGGATGACTTGATCTTAGTTTTCTGAATGTTGAGCTTCAAGCCAACTTTTTTTGCTCTCCTCTTTCACTTTCATCAAGAGGCTTTTTAGCTCCTCTTCACTTTCTGCCATAAGGATGGTGTCATCTGCATATCTGAGGTTATTGATAATTCTCCCAGCAATCTTGATTCCAGCTTGTGCTTCTTCCAGTCCAGCATTTCTCATGATGTACTCTGCATAGAAGTTAAATAAGCTGGGTGACAATATACAGCCTTGAAGTTCTCCTTTTCCTATTTGGAACCAGTCTGTTGTTCCATGTCCAGTTCTAACTGTTGCTTCCTGACCTGCATACAGATTTCTCAAGAGGCAGTTTAGGTGGTCTGGTATTCCCATCTCTTTCAGAATTTTCCACAGCTTATTGGGATCCACACAGTCAAAGGCTTTGGCATAGTTAATTAAGCTTAAATAGATGTTTTTCTGGAGCTCTCTTGCTTTTTCCATGATCTATCAGATGTTGATAATTTGATCTCTGGTTCCTCTGCCTTTTCTAAAACCAGCTTGAACATCAGAGAGTTCACGGTTCATGTATTGCTGAAGTCTGGCTTGGAGAATTTTGAGCATTACTTTACTAGCGTGTGAGATGAGTGCAATTGTGTGGTAGTTTGAGCATTCTTTGGCATTGCCTTTCTTTGGGATTGGAATGAAAACTGACCTTTTCCAGTCCTGTGGCCACTGCTGAGTTTTCCAAATTTGCTGGCATATTGAGTGCAGCACTTTCACAGCATCATCTTTCAGGATTTGAAACAGCTCAACTGGAATTCCATCACCTCCACTAGCTTTGTTCATAGTGATGCTTTCTAAGGCCCACTTGACTTCACATTCCAAGATGTCTGGCTCTAGATTAGTGATCACATCATCATGATCATAGCTTAAGACAAACATTTCCATAAGAAAAATGCATTGGTTATCTCAAGGTTTGAGAATAGTTAACTTCAGGTGAAATTAGGTGTCATTATGGCAACACAGTATTTTAAGAGAAACCTCCTTTTAAATTTGTATAGAGAAGTAAAAAATATATTACTAGCTTGTTTCCTCCTGCAGCTTAAGAGAGAGAAAAATGTCTGACACTTACAAGCTATTTCCTCCATTTGGAGACACTTGGCCTTCCTGCCAGTTACCCTCTCAATATTATTCAAATTGTCAGAAGGATCAAAAACCCTGCATTCTTTCTGGACATTTCGTTTTTCATACTCACCAAACTTTTATGCCCTCAATATGTTTATCTCCTGTGTATCATCACTTCCACTCAGGTCTTTTCATCCTTCTTCTCTATTTTTCTTTTCCCTTTCATTTTCCTTCTTTTCCCTTCTTTTTTCCTTTCATTTCCCTTCTACCCCATTTCCCGTCTTTCCCCTTCCCTCTTCTTCTTTTGTCTCTCTAAACTAAATTAGGTTTGGGAAGATCCCCCGGAGGAGGGCATAGCAATACACTCCAGTATTCTTGTCTGAGAAATCCCATGGATAGAGGAGCCTGGAGGGCTGCAGTCCATA
Organism: Capra hircus; assembly: GCF_001704415.2. Taxonomy (NCBI): domain Eukaryota; kingdom Metazoa; phylum Chordata; class Mammalia; order Artiodactyla; family Bovidae; genus Capra; species Capra hircus. The sequence goes on from NC_030818.1 coordinate 33,792,424, forward strand.
GGGTTGCGAAAAGTCAGACACAACTGAAGTGACTGAGCATGCACACATGCATACTAAATTGTTTGTCTAATCTTCAAGTTAATAGTTCAATATAGATAATTTCCTCAATATCTATTATTGCATTTTAGCTTCAGTCCTATGGAGCATTTATACCTCCTTAATCATGGACAAATATAAAACCTAAAAAGGACTGAACAAATTTTCTGCCTCATAAAATGTCACTGTCCCCCTCCAGTTCTCTTAAAAACACTATTATTGCCCTATCAGTGTTGTGCTTAGTTGCTCAGTCATTTCCAACTCTTTGCAACCCCCATAGACTATAGCCTGCCAGGCTTCTCTGTCCTTGGGAATTCTCCAGGCAAGAATACTGGAGAGAAGTGCCATGTCCTCCTTTAGGCCTATCATTGTTAAAATGTTCCAAAATAAAGTCAGAGTCTTCTTTACCACTGATGCCTACAAGTGGCATTTAAGACTTCCATCATATTCCATTTTACTTCCTTCTTTACTTTGCTAACTTGATTTTTTATCACCTCTAGCTTGGCATATTGTAGTATTTGTTGTTCAGTTACTAAGTCATGTCCAATTATTTGTGATCCCGTGGACTGCTTCACGCCAGTCTCTCTGTCCTCCACTACCTCCTGGTGTTTCCTCAAAATTATGTACATGTTATAAAATACTCTGAACTAATTTTCCTGTTTTTAGATATGCCTAATTCAAAACCATTTAATTTCTAACTATTGAAATATATTAGGAAACCTCTCTAGATAGAATTTTTTAAGGCCTCTCCGCAGACAAATGAAAGCTGCATTCTAACTGTGATATTTAAAGTGTTTTTTGCATGCAGTTACTGTTCATTGTAGTTCAGTTTGTTAGGTAGTTAGAATAGGGAAAAGGAGTCCAAAATGGTGGTGGTTAAAAGACAAGGAAGAGAAAAGCCCACGAAAATAGAACGGAGGAAGATCAAAGGAAGGTCCGAGGACCTGAGTAAGGACTTCAGGTAGAACAGCACTCCTGACTAAGCCCAATTTGCATAGGACGGGGAAGAAAAAAGCCTGTAAAAAGAGGAGCCAAATGGCGCTCTCTCTCTCTCTCTCTCTCTCTCTCTCTCTCTCTCTCTCTCTCTCTCTCTCTCTCTCTCTCTCTCTTTGCCTGTCTCTTTGCCCGCTGGGGCAGTTTTCTCTTTGCATTTTTGGATGGATGTGCCCTCATGCCTGGAAGATGGATTTTCCTGCTACCTTCTCAATAAAATAGAGCTGTAACACTGAGCTGCCTCAGAGCTATAACATGGTCTGTTCGAGACCTGAGAGCTATAACACGGTCTGTCCATGACCCGAGAGCTGTGACATGCCAAGGGAGCTTTAATATCTGTCACTCCAAATCTTTGTTATGATGAGACAAAAACCGAGGAGCATACACTCACCTGAAAAATTCATGTGAAATGTTATTACACTTCCTACATGACCCATCAAGCAATGTTTTAAGGGCAATAACATCTCATTTACTTCATAGCCCACTGATAGACATGGTTTAATCATACTTCTGGCATCTACTCAGTCTATTAGTGACCTCTTATTTCCAAAGAAAATCTCCCCCAAGGAGAACAGCCAATTACTGGTTAAAAATTATCATCATCATCTTCAGACCAAGATTAATCAGAGAACTAAAAACATTATTAAAATTGTTAAAAAACAAAACAAACCAAAACAAAAAAAGGCCCCATGTTTTGTCTCTACCATTTCTTAACTGGCTTTCATTTGCAGCAAGATTCATTGCTCCCACTTCCAGGCAAATGGGAAAAGTAAAATGGTAAATAGTGGCATTGCACTGTTATCTATTGTAATACTTCTTATCTGGGGTGATTTTAAAATGTAGGCTCCAATTCAGTAGCTTTGAGGAGGGGGCTGGGTTCAACATTTTTAAACATTTCTCAGGTAATGCTTTACAAGACACACTTTGCATAACAAAGATCTTTGAAAGGCAAAAGAGATGGAGATGGAGGAGATAAGGTACACTTAAGAAGTGAAAGCAAAAGAATAAAAATGAAAAGACAATGACATCAATTTTGCTGGGATACCAGTTAATATGTTCCAGCTGGTTTGCAATATGTGAATATAAAATCAATCAGAAGAAACATTTCATCAAAAAATGAACCATATCACTGTGTTTCCACATACTTTGTAGACAATCCATATATATTTATTATCTCTCTTAATGAAGAAGTTACCTGTAATTTTACAGTATTTTTATAACTTTTAATAAATTTGTGCAGCTTCTGAGACTCTTTTTCTTCTTCATCTCTATCTTTGTTCAGTTGCTCAGTCATGACCATGTGGACTGCAGCACTCCAGGCTTCCCTGCCCTTCCCTATCTCTTGGAATTTGTTCAAGCTCATGTTCATTGATTCAGTGATGATATCCAACCATCTCATCCTCTGTCATCCCCTTTTCCTCCTTCCCCCAATCTTTCTCACATCAGGGTATTTTTCAATGAAAAGACCCTGATGTGACTGTTTGCATAGGTGGCCAAAGCACTGGAGCTTCAGCTTTAGCATCAGTCCTTCCAATGAATATTCAGGGTTGATTTTCTTTAAGATTGACTGGTTTAATCTCATTGCTGTCCAAGGGACTCTCAAAAGTCTTCTTTAGCACCTCAGTTCAAAAGTATCAGTTCTTTGGTGCTCAGCCATCTTTATGGTCCAACTCTCACATCCATACATGACTGCTGGAAAACAATAGCTTTGATTATACAGGCCTTTGTCAGCAAAGTGATGTCTCTTCTCTTTAATACGCTGTCTAGGTTGTCATAGCTTTTCTTCCAAGGAGCAAGCGTCTTTTAATTCCATGGCTACAATCATGATCCACAGTGATTTTGGAGCGAGAGGCTTTAGTCTCTCATTGTTTTCAATTTTTCTCCATCTGTTTGTCATGAAGTGATGGGACTGGAGGCCATGATCTTCGTTTTTGAAATGTTGCGTTTTAAGCCAGCTTTCTCAGACTCCTCTTTCACCTTCATCAAGAGGCTCTTTACTTCTTTGCCTTTTGTCATAAGGGTGGTGTCATCTGCATATCTTCAGTTCAGTTCAGTTCAGTCGCTCAGTCTTGTCCGACTCTTTGCGACCCCATGAACCACAGCACTCCAGGCCTCCCTGTCCATCACCAACCCCTGGATTTTACCCAAACCCATGTCCATCGAGTCCGTGATGCCATCCAGCAATCTCACCCTCGGTCGTCCCCTTCTCCTCCTGCCCTCAACCTTTCCCAGAATCAGGGTTTTCCAGTGAATCAGTTCTTTGCATGAGATGGCCAAAGTACTGGAGTTTCAGCTTTAACATCATTCCTTCCAAATAAATCCCAGGGCTGATCTCCTTCAGAATGGACTGATTGGATCTCCCTGCAGTCCAAGGGACTCTCAAGAGTCTTCTCCAACACGACAATTCAAAAGCATCAATTCTTCGGCACTCAGCCTTCTTCACAGTCCAACTCTCACATCCGTATATCAGTTCAGTTCAGTCGCTCAGTCGTGTCCGACTCTGTGCAACCCCATGAATTGCAGCACGCCAGGCCTCCCTGTCCATCACCATCTCCCGGAGTTCACTCAGATTCACATCCATCAAGTCCATGATGCCATCCAGCCATCTCATCCTGGGTCATCCCCTTCTCCTCCTGCCCCCAATCTCTCCCAGCATCAGAGTCTTTTCCAATGAGTCAACTCTTCTCATGAGGTGGCCAGAGTACTGGAGCTTCAGCTTAGGCATCATTCCCTCCAAAGAAATCCCAGGCTTGATCTCCTTCAGAATGGACTGGTTGGATATCCTTGCAGTCCAAGGGACCCTCAAGAGTCTTCTCCAACACCACAGTTCAAAAGCATCAATTCATCAGCACTCAGCCTTCTTCACAGTCCAACTCTCACATCCATACATGACCACAGGAAAAACCATAGCCTTGACTAGACGGACCTTAGTCGGCAAACTAAAGTCTCTGCTTTTGAATATACTATCTAGGTTGGTCATAACTTTTCTTCCAAGGAGTAAGCATCTTTTAATTTCATGGCTGCAGTCACCATCTGCAGTGATTTTGGAGCCCCAAAAGATAAAGTCTGACACTGTTTCCACTGTTTCCCCATCTATTTCCCATGAAGTAATGGGACCAGATGCCATGATCTTCGTTTTCTGAATGTTGAGCTTCAAGCCAACTTTTTCGCTCTCCTCTTTCACTTTCATCAAGAGGCTTTTTAGCTCCTCTTCACTTTCTGCCATAAGGGTGGTGTCATCTGCATATCTGAGGTTATTGATATTTCTCCCAGCAATGTAGATTCCAGCTTGTGCTTCTTCCAGTCCAGCGTTTCTCATGATGTACTCTGCATAGAAGTTAAATAAGCAGGGTGACAATATACAGCCTTGACATACTCCTTTTCCTATTTGTAATCAGTCTGTTGTTCCATGTCCAGTTCTAACTGTTGCTTCCTGACCTGCCTACAGATTTCTTAAGAGGCAGGTCAGGTGGTCTGGTATTCCCATCTCTTTCAGAATTTTCCACAGTTTATTGTGATCTACACAGTCAAAGGCTTTGGCATAGTCAAGAAAGCAGAAATAGATGTTTTTCTGGAACTCTCTTGCTTTTTCCATGATCCAGCAGATGTTGGCAATTTGATCTCTGGTTTCTCTGCTTTTTCTAAAACCAGCTTGAACATCAGGGAGTTCATGGTTCACGTATTGCTGAAGCCTGGCTTGGAGAATGTTGAGCATTACTTTACTAGCATGTGAGATGAGTGCAACTGTGCGGTAGTTTGAGCATTCTTTGGCATTGTCTTTCTTTGGGATTGGAATGAAAACTGACCTTTTCCATCCATACATGGCTACTGGGAAAATCATAACCTTGACTAGACAGACCTTAGTCGGCAAAGCAATGTCTCTGTTTTTGAATATAAATATCTAGGTTGATCATAACTTTTCTTCCAAGGAGTAAGCGTCTTTTAATTATTTTTTTTGATATTTCTCCTGGCAATCTTGAATTTCAGCTTGTAATTCATCCACCCCAGCATTTTGCGTGATATACTCTGCATATAAGTTAAACAAAAAGGGTGACAATATACAGTCTTAATATACACTTTTCCTGATTGGAATCAGTCTATTGTTCCATGTCTGGTCCTAACTGCTGCTTCTTGGCTTGCATACAGGTTCCTCAGGAGGCAGGTTAGGTAGTCTAGTACTCCCATCACTTTCAGAATTTTCCACAGGGTGTTGTGATAGGCACAGTGAAAGGCTTTAGCATAGTCAGTGAAGCAGATTTTTTTTTTCTGGAATTCCCTTTCATTTTCTATGATCCAACAGATGTTGGAAATTTGATCTCTGGTTTCTCTGTCTTTTCTAAATTCAGCTGTACATCTGGAAGTTCTCAATTCATGTACTGTTGAAGCCTAGCTTGAATGATTTTGAGCATTATCTTGCTAGGATGTGAAATGAGCACAATTGTCTTATAGTTTGAACATTCTTTGATATTGCCCATTTTTGTAATTTCTTTATCTATTTTAACCTTTGCATTTATGTCATTTCAAATTGAACAGGACTAAGAAAAAGCACTGACAACTACAAATATCAAGATATTATTTACTATTTTATGAACTGGTTCCTCAAATCTAGTTACAGGTCCCTCTGGTTAAGTAGGTTGCAATAAATGAGTATACAGGTCCCTCTGGTTTAGTAGGTTACAATAAATGAGTAAACAGTGTCTCCAACCACCTCCAACCTCAAACTCAAAAGCTCTATGATAATTCAGGCTCAAGTATAAAATCATAAAAAAAAAAAAAAACTGTTTCTTAACTTCTGTGAGGAAAGAAGAAATAACAGGGGTGAGAGGAGCAACCATTTTCCTTGCTTTGGAAAATAATGTGCAGAATCTGTCAATGCCCAATCAGCCTTCTGGAATCAGAAACTTCTCACAGAGTTCAGGGAGTGTATAGAAAAGGAGTATGGAAAGGGAAGTCTTCTGGAATTAACCAACTCCTCCATGTTCTGGGTCACTACACCAATGAAAATAGGAAAGAAATTAAATAAAAGACATGGAAGGAATTAAATACATTAAATTAGGCCCACAAAATCAAAATAGTTTATGTCAAACTCTTGGAATGTTTTTATTATTATATTTCACTGTATTTTGGAAGTTATGTATATATCATGTGGTTTGTAAAAAATAATCTGATATACAATTTATTCTGTTTATATATAGTCTTTTTTCCATTTAATGGTTTAATTTCACAACACAGACCATAAATTATAAACACAATATATGAATATACCACAACACCTGCTCCCATAATAATCACTGTTCTGTGGTCATTGTGCTAACAATGGCCCCTAGACATGCTACTTATTGAATTGTCCAGCATTGTAGTTTAAAGCAGACAGAAGTACAGTGGACACATACAAAATCTGTGTTTGTAAGGAAGCCAGTTTCATTGTAGGAAAAGCAATCTATGATGAGGAATAAGAAACAAAATAGAATATTTGATGTGTAGAAGAGATCAGATATATAATTTGGAACTGAATTAATAAAATGCTAGTAGCTTCTGGAGTTTATTTTTTGAGGTGGGGTCTAGTACTTGCACAATGGTACCAGATGTGTAGATAGTTTAAAGCAACAATGGATCTGAATGAATACAATAGTCTACAATTAATATGTATTTATAAGCCATAAGTGAATTTTATCCTGCACTTATGGACTTTTAAATGGGTCCATATATCATTCAATGAATTCTTATAACTAACCATTTTATAAAGCAGGGTTCTTTCATATACAATTTCAAAAATCTCAGTTTAGAATATTTTAAATTTTATAATATGTCTCATTAATTGGAAATATAAAAACTATTTGATATGTAAATTATGTTTATTTATCTGTCCAATGAGAATTTCTAGTAATTAAGATCAAAATCTCATGAGTTCTAACAGGATGGTCATTCAGCAATCACATAATAAGATGATTTTCAAGATGAAACTGACTTTAGGGATAAGTTTAACATATAATGTCATTTTAAAGATGAAAAAATTAAAGCCTAAAGATGTAATTTGACCCAAAGGGAGTTATTTTTAAGTTAAAATAATCTGGTTTCAATTTCTAAGAATCAGAATCTCTTTAACTTACTATTCCACTCTTATTCAGCAAACTAAAAATATGACATACAATTAAGTCCACTAGCATCTCTTGAGTCATTGATTCTTTATGAATATTTTTTATTCACATGAGTCTGACCATTATGATGGTGGTATGGAAATAAATTACTGCCATTCAAGCTCCTCAAAATCTGTCAGGTGAGATTTGTACACACATGGAGTCATAAACACAGAATCATTTTATGAACCTGATAAAAGAATAACCTGAGTAGAAAACTGTGGTCGGGAATATATGTCTTTCTGAAACAATCTTCTTATCACTCTCCAAAGACCATTAAACCAAACTGCATTAACTTGAAGTTTGACCCCATTCCCATAAGTCTGGGCTACATGAAGAGACAATGCCCTCCACTCTCTCTCCTCCAATGAGTGCTTACTTTGATCTCTGGAGACAGTGTTTTACCTAACCATGTTTGTTAGACAGTTGAGTAAAGGAGAACTACTAAATTAATCAGAGGGACAATATAATCAATTTAAGATCATTGTGCACTATTAGAAAATGTGTGTTAGGAGAATTTTTCTGGACAAGATTTATAGTAGAAATGAACCCTTAGATAATTCTGTATGCCTTCACATGGATGCTCCTTACCTGTAATCAGTGAGCATTTTTTATTTTAATGGCAGTTTAAAAATAGACACACACACATATATTCTCTTTGGGTAAGGGAATGTGCATTTTTTTTAGGGGGGGTACTTCTAACAGGAAGAAGTTTAAAATAAAGATAAAATAAATTTCTTATTTTATGTCCCACAGTACAAAAGATTTCATCATAAAAATATAGTCACACTCACATACACATGCACATATACACATACCCATGTGCACATACACACACTATTTCGCACGTGTACACACTACTCAAAATCAAAAGACAGCGAGAGATCAATATTACCCAAAGAGCCAGGCAGGCTGTCATCTTGTATCATATCTTTTAAAATAAGTTCTTTAAATTCTGCTAGCTTTGCTTGTGACAAGACAGGCACAGTGCTGACAAATTTAAGTGAGGACTAGTAGCTCAGTTGGTGAAGAATCTGCCTGCAATGCAGGAGACCCAGATTTGATCCATGGGTCAGGAAGATCCCTTAGAGAAGGAAATGGCAACCCACTTCAAAACTCTTGCCTGGAGAACTCCAAGGACAGAGAAACCTCGAGGGCTACAGTCCATGGGATTGCAAAGAGTTGGACACAACTGTGTGACTAATTTTCTTTTCTTTCTTCCCAACATTGTAACTCTAGGAAACATTATAGATTCACTAAACATTTTCTCTTTTAAATTCTCTAACCCTTTCCTGCTTTATCTCTTGCCCACCTTTCCTGAGGTAGAATAGCCATGCTGAATAACTAGGAGGTATAACCTGAGGAAAATTTTCCTCCTTACCTAAACAGAGTGACTAGGTTGATACTACTTTGTGTTAAACACATACTCGAATCTTGTCTTTAGCTTTTCAGGCATATAAATTTGATTTTTCTCAGTGTGTCCAGGAATTTCCAGATTTACTTTAACCAATTATATAAATGAATAATATAGGAATGAATTCCAAATATTGATTCATTGCAAGAATTAATATTTGGTTGTATGGACTGATTATCTTTGTCTATAAAAGAGAAATTTTATAGTGAGATTTTAGGTAATTTGAATTTTTCCTAATATGCTCTAGAGTTTGTCAGAAGAATGATATTAATAACTATATAATAGTGCGAAGCAGCCATCTTTGTGATAGGTATAATCCTCCTAAATGGACCAGTCATCCACATAAGCTCACTGAAGTAGGTGTTGTTTTCATATGAAGTGATGTGAAGTGAAGTCGCTCAGTCGTGTCCGACTCTTTGCGACCCCATGGGCTGTAGCCTACCAGGCTCCTCTGTCCATGGGATTTTCCAGGCAATAGTCCTGGAATAGATTGCCAATTCCTTCTCCAGGGATCTTCCCAACCCAGGGATCGAACCCGTGTCTCCCACATTGTAGACAGACGCTTTACCGTCTGAGCCACCAGGGAAGTCCCCCATTATGGAAGGTGCTAAAAATTTATTTCAGTTCATTCTTGTTCTCTTAAAAATACTCTTTCAACACTCAGTTATATTGATTACACTTAAGTTTTCTTTACCTCAATCACAATCTAATTGTATCTCCTTGAGATTAATCCCAATTTATGTTGATTTTATTTCATAACTTTCTCAGGCTCTTCAATGTCACATTTATAATATATTCCTTATGTTTGCTATGATGATAAATTATTAACTCTTTTTCAATTGTATTTTCAGTTGGTAACCCTGAATTTTAGTTTTAAATTTATTGTGTTGGGAGTATCTGTTTAGTTTTCATCTTCATCTGGAAAAGATTGATCTCTAGGTGCTGACGTGAGAAATGATCTTTTCGTTTCCTCTAGTCCAAGATTCTATGTCAATGGACATCTTGTGGCAACAAGATAAAGGCACTATAAGACACCAGAATTTTCTCACTAATGTCAAGCTAGAGGGATAGAAGTATATCTGTTTTCTCAATAATCACTTTTATGCCATTACTTATTAGTAGTTCAAGCATTTGATCACACTACCTTTTGGCATACCTAAATCCAAACAAAACAAAACAAAACAAAACAAAACAAAAGACTCTTAGGTAACAGAATATTACTCAACCACTAAAAAGAATGAATTAATGTCATCTGCAGCTACATGGATAGACTTAGACTGTCATAGTGAGTGAAGTAAGTCAGACAGAGAAGGAGAAATATTGTATAACATCATTTATATGTAGAATAAAAAAGAAATGATACAAATGAACTTATGTTCAAAACAGAATGAGACCCACAAGTCTTAGAGAAAGAACTTACAGTTGACTGTATACACTGCTATATTTAAAATGAATAACTATAAAGGGCCTACTATATAGCACATAGAACTCTGCTCAATGTTATGTGGCAGCCTGGTTAGGAGGGGAGTTTGGGAGAGAATGAATACATGTATACTCATGGCTGAGTCCCTCAGCTGTTCATCTGAAACTATCACAACATTGTTAATTGACTATACCCCAATACAAAATAAAAAGTTAAAACAGTTAACTCTGTATGGTATATTGAGATATTCTTCCTTCTTTTCTTACTTTAGTTCTGTAGCTGTACTAATAGGTATTGAGGACTTACTTTGAGCCGACTTTATGTTAGGCATAGGAAATTAGAATAGCACTTAGTATGATAAGCGCTATCACAATAATAAAAGCAGGGTCTTTAGGAGAACATAAAAACCTTTAATCTTGAATAAAGTGCAGTTGCAATTCTTGGGGTCCCCCCTCAGTTTTAACAATTCTCTAGAAGGACTTATAGAACTTAGCAGTCTTTTAACTCATGGTTAAATTTTAGCACAGTAGAAGGATACAAAGAAATATCTCACAAATGTTAAATGATTGTCTTCAAAAATATAAGACATAAGTATTGGCAAGGATGTAGAGAAAGGGAATACTTGGGCAATATTGGTGGGTATGTGAATTGGTATACCACAAAAGAGTACACTGGATTGTGTATAACCATTAGAAAAAATCAGTATATCTTTATAGATGTTATATCACTAACTGAAAACCCCAGTTACACATATGCAGGATGATGTGAGGTGCAGGACACAAATGATTTTCAGAGTCCAATCAGAGGAGAAGTCTGCCTTATCTTCAGAACCCTTGTTGCTAAAGAACTATGGCTATAATAAATGAACCAAATCTGGCTCCCTATTTTGTTAAGACCTTCTAAGTAGCTCTAAAACTTTCTCATATGTTTGGTTTATCTTCAAAAAATTCCTAATGAACACTATATCCCTTATGCAGACAGCTACTACGAACGATTGCTCATGGTGCCTGTAAAGCATAGTGCTGGTTTTCTCACTGAGACAGGCAGCATTCACATTGATCACCCTAACTTTGAGGCAAACATAGTGCACGAGTGTATGGAGAATCGCATATCGACTGCACAAAATAGGCAAATTTCATCTCTTCTTGCTTTCAGGAAAAAAAAAAAAAAAGGTCAAAGTGGTCACTTGAGACTAGAGCTTTTCTGATTTTTCTGTCTGATTAAACTTAAAGTGGAGTGTCAGTGGGCCAAGGAGCTTAAGGGCAAATGAGAAATTCAGTGTGCATTGTTACAGAACAGAGCTAAATCCCATCTAGAGAAAAATGGTTTGGGAACTTGCTAATAGAAGAAACTCGGTCAGTTGCAAATATCTTATATAACGCAGAGTAAACTCTTTTAAAATTGACAAAGACTGGATAGTTTTCAATTACTTTTCTGTCTACAAATCACATTTAAATGAAAGAGCAACAGAGTAGGAAAAAACGAAATGAGACACAATTGCATTAATAAGGATTTTAGGAACACTTAGGACCCCATAAAGATAGAGATCAGAGCTGATTCTTTGACTTCAAGCTAATATTTGGTAGGGAGCTTGTTAATCTGCAGAACAATATTAAAAGGAAGAAAGAACAGGGAAAAAAATGGAGGAAAGGAGAAGAGAAAAGAAATGTGGAAAGGAAAAATGGAAAGGAAAGGAGGAAGAGAGGGGAGACGAAGAGAGGGAGAAAAACGGTTCTCCTTTAATACCTTTTCTTTGCACTCCTCTGTTGAAACTGAATTCTAGATAAATCAAATCACTTGCAGTTTAACAAATATGATGATCCTTCTTTCTTTTGGTTCTTTGTCCAAGTTACTTCCTTTGTCTATGACACTCTTGTCCTTACCTATTCTAGGGGATATTTTCTACTCCTCCTTCAGAACCTGGCTCAGATGCATTGTTTCCTGTAAAATCCTCCCTGATGAACAATAAGATATATTTACAAATAATGGAATGTAGTACTCAAAAACAAATCTTTAGCATAGCATGCATTTTGATATATTTTATTTACCATTTTGCTTTTACATCTTACTCAGTTGGCTAGGTGTGGGTATTATTATGTTATTCAGTTCAGTTCAATTCAGTCACTCAGTCGTGTCTGACTTTTTGCAACCCCATGAACTGTAGCACGTCAGGCCTCCCTGTCCATCACTAACCCTTAGAGTTCACCCAAACCCACGTCCATTGAGTCGGTGATGCCATCCAACCACCTCATCCTCTGTCATCCCCTTCTCCTCCTGCCCTCAATCTTTCCCAGCATCACAGTCTTTTCAGATGAGTCAGCTCTTCACATCAGGTGGCCAAAGCATTGGAATTTCAGCTTCAACATCAGTCCTTCCAATGAACACCCAGGACTGATCTCCTTTAGGATGAACTGGTTGGATCTCCTTGCAGTCCAAGGAACTCTCAAGAGTGTTCTCCCACACCACATTTCAAAATTATCAATTCTTTGATGCTCAGCTTTCTTTATAGTCCAACTCTCACATCCATACATGACCACTGGAAAAATCATAGCCTCGACTAGATGGACTGTCTCTGCTTTTTAATATGCTGTCTAGGTTGGTCATAACTTTCCTTCCAAGGAGTAAGTGTATGTTATTAGCACCTAGCATAGTAACTGAGATCTAGTACATAATAGGTGATTAATAATGATTTTATGATAAATCTAACAATGATTCTCTAACTGTAACCACTACCATCTAAGGTGAGAAGTGACAAAGAATTTGAGAGTATGTCAGAACAAACATGTTGCTAATAACATAAAATAATGTATCCAAAATATAGATAGATCAGTGAAATCATGTTCATTCAAACATGATTAATAATTTAAGTAGAAAGAAATATAATTGAAGACATGATCCACATTATTTTTCAGTAGTAATGAGATATACTAGCTGGCAAAATGTGGGTGGCATTGCATCCCTTCTAATTCAAGCATACTTCAATCAAATCAAATGTCCCTAGCTCCTTTCTCAGATCTACAAAATCTCATTAATATAATCCTTTCCCCCAAATCACAGGACACTTCTATCCCCCCACCCCAATTTCACATTCTGCTCCTTGACCCTCAGTCTTCCTCTCCTTTCTTACCAAATACTTGGCAATATAAAACTACTACCCCATACTAATATATTGGATAGTAAAATTATTTTTAAATGATAAGCTTTATGCTTAAAGAACATAAAAGTTGCCTGAGAAGGATTTCTCAAAGTATCATATGTCTCCTCAAATTGGAAAAGCAGCCCTCTTAAAATGTGACAAAGTTACATACTTGGACACATAGTACAGAGGAAGGAGGAATGAACTTGATTTTTTTTTTTCTTTTTAACCTACCACATGCCAAGAATTAAGTGAAGAAAATCTAGGTAAATTCTCAGGATTATTTGGTTAATGATAAGTTACAGTGGCTCAGTCGTGTCCATCTCTTTGCAACCCCATGGACTATACAGTCCAGGGAATTCTCCAGGCCAGAATACTGGAGTGAGTAGCCTTTCCATTCTCCAGGGGATCTTCCCAATCCAGGGATAGAAGCCAGGTTTCCAGCATTGCAGGCAGTTTCTTTAACAGCTAAGCCAGAAGGGAAGCCCATTATTTGGTTAGAAGGGTATTATATATCCCATTTAGAGGTAAAAACTTAGACTCAGTATTTTGAAATAAATGTTAATACTCACACAGAGACTAGTAGAGTAGTATAGCTTATTTCCTTGATCATAAATAATAATAAATGATTAGGTAGGGCATCAACTTTGGTTATTGAATCCACTCTTTAAAAAAATGTCTCAAGACATTACTATATTTTTCTGGGTAGACAAGCATGTTTTAAATAATGGATGTTTAAGAGGGACATTCTGCAATAAGGTGGAAAGCAAACATGTCATGAGAGTTTCAAACAAAATCCGTGCTTTGAAACACAGCCAAATTATATTGAGTATATAAACACAGTAGTGTGTTTCTGTTATCTATTTGAAATAAATGTGGATGTTGTTTCCATTCTTGAATGCAAAATAAGATCATTGAGTGTTTAGGAGAGTCATCATTTTTTTTTTAACTTGAAAATTTAAAATAATACAAGCCTACAGACCAGTGTCACTTTTCATCATGTGGTTCAATAACTACTCTAATACTTGAAAACCTAACTCCTGACATCAGAGATTATATCCTAAGTTTTAATAGGATTTCAGTGGGATAAGAATATGTGGGTGTGCTCAGTCACTTCAGTCCTGTCTGACTCTTTGCAATCCTGTGGATTATAGCCCACAAGGCTCCTCTGCCCATGGGATTTTTCAGGAAAGAATACTGGAGTGGGTTGCCCTTTCCTCCTCCAGGGATCTTTCCTACCCAGGGATCAAGCCCACATCTGCCAGCGTCCCCTGCACTGCAGGCAGATTCTTTACCTACTGAGCTGCCGGGAAGCCCTGGAATAGGAACATGAGAGTACAATGAAAGCTTTAGCAGACAGAGCTCCATAAGTCCCTCCTTTGTGTTACCAAAGGATGACCACATCATCTACAAATGAATCTCTAAGTTATAATCACTGCTTTTGTGTCTAACTAGGAACTAAAAGAAGAGGTGTTGAAATAGGCCTTGGTGTTGTATCTGGCTTGTGATTTATGAACCTTATTGTTGGATAAAGGCTGTAAAACCATCTGTTTATTACAATGATATGCAGCCTCTTAAATATCCAAAGCATATTTTTTCACATTAATGCTGGAATTTCCTTTCCATAAAAAACTTTATCCCTCGCTCAATAAGTCTGGCATTTTTATTCTAAGCTGCACATCTATACCTACATATTTTCCCTAACCCATATTCCTAGATCACTTCCATTTTACTGATATATGTCTATATTCCTCTTCTTGTATCAAATATTACTTTGGCATAATATAAGAGATGTTACTTCTTGGTTATTTCTCGCAGTTACCATGGTTAAATTTTTCAGTTAAATTTATACTCATTTGTTTTTTCTACTTCTGAATGGGCTCTTTAGAATTAAATGCTGCATAAATTCCTGAAATTGGGAGCATACCTTTGGAGGATCTAAATCATATCAATATGACACTCTGCTCAGTTAATCAATGCAACATGTCAGTTTCTCTATGGAGATGGATTGAGCCATGTGTCCACTGAACCACAGACTGCTGAGTCTCATTTGACTACAGCACTACTAATGTGTCTTTATCTAAGGTATGTACTATTCATGGATGGGGTCTCTTCATCATCATCTGACCCAGGTTTCATCATTCTCCTTTTTCAAATTCTGTTCAGTACTTGACTTATGTTTTTCTCATAGACGTAGTTGCAATATGGTGATATCAAACCCTTATATATTTAAATTACTTTTGTGAAGTTGCTCAGTCGTGTCCAACTCTTTGCGATCCCATAGACTGTAGCCCAACAGGCTCTTCTGTCCATGGGATTTTCCAAGCAATAGTCCTGGAGTGGATTGCCATTTCCTTCTCCAGGGATCTTCCCAACCCAGGGCTCGAACCCGTGTCTCCCGCATTGTAGACAGACGCCTTACCGTCTGAGCCACCAGCCCACAAATTATTCAACACCATCAATCAAAGTTTGTCTTTGCTTAAATGGTTATGTCAACCTACACTCTCTGAATCTTACAATTTAACTCATATTCATTATCCAAGATCAAGCTCCAATGCCTTCTCATTTGTTTTCAACATGACTCAAAGCCCCTTTATCACTTTATTTTGAAATTTCAAGGTGTTTATGTATTTTCCGTGCAACAGTTTCCTTGGAGATTGTTTTTGCTGATACATGTATTTTCTAATTATACTGGAATCTTTAACACAAATTTAGGTAATAATCTCCACAGTTGTTTTGGTAACTTTAATATAATAATCACTGAAATAATTTCAGCTTTCAACTGTAAGAAGTTTTTCTCCTCCAACACATCTCCACCATTTAACTGTAAATTTTTTAAAGAAAATTGCCTTTTCAGAAGATATAAAGCAGTGATTTATTGTTGGTAAAATCAGTACATTATTTTTGACAATCAAGCATTAATTCAAAATTAGTGAGATGTTTGGGACATTAAGCAGTTTCTCTTATTCTAAGTCATATGTGTAAAAGATGAGTTAAAATAGGACAAACCTTCTTTTGAAGGGGCAGGTGAGCAAAATCTTCTTCCAGAAAATCTGAACTTCTGTCAATGAAGATTACAGATCCAAGCATGTGTGGTACACAAAAATTGAACTAAAATGTCCCCTAAATCAGTATTTCCATCCTTTTAATCATTTCAATACAATTTATTCAATATTGAATACATATCTACTGTGTTATTTGAACTGCTCTAGGCATTTTGAAGTTACAGAATTCAACTGTATGTGATTCTACATGATTCTAACTTTCAGCCTTCCTTACTGACAAGTTTGGGAGAAAAGATAAGAATTCAGATAAGTATAAATAAAATACATATTACACAATGTGCTCTGGTAAGATTAAAATTGAACATCTCTCATGTCCTAACTGTTTGCGTGCATGTTTTTCAAATGTATCCCACAAGAAAGGCTTTAATTCCAATTAGATAAAATCTTCAGGAGAAAGAGTAGTTATTATATTGAGCTTCAGAGAATGAGTAAAATATTGACAGATTTGAACAGGGTAAAGGTCTTCTGAGTCAGATGGGAACTCTTAGAAAAAGATGCTGCCACTCTATTTCTAGAAAAACAAGTGGGGAAACCATTTCTATCTTTAGTGGTCATTGTTGTCAAATGGTTCTAAAAGCTTTCTAACCTTTGTCAAATGCATCACTCATCACTAACACTAATGATGCAGAAACAGACTCCTGCTCTACAGGATTAACAAGACCGTGGTCTGTAGTCTTTGTTGGGAGGCTAAAAGATGAAATAAAAGAAACAAAATGCCACAGCTCAATCTTCTTTAATCCTACCTGTTCTCTGTACCTGATGAATAACTTCTAAAGCTAGGGAACATTTGATTTGAAGTTCTATGTTAAGAACCAGGAGATTAAATTGAAAATATAAAATGCTCTGAATAGTAAAGACACACATTCTTTATTGTGAAATAACACACTTAGTAAAGATGTCTAGATATCAACATAGGGAGAATTTTAATTAGAAATATCCCTAAACCATGTGTAAGCATAGGTGAGGTGAGGTGAGATAAGGTGAGGTGAAGTCGCTCAGTCGTGTCCGACTCTTTGCGACCCCGTGGACTGTAACCTACTAGGCTTCTCCGTCCATGGGATTCTCCAGGCAAGAATACTGGAGTGGATTACCATTTCCTTCTCCAGGGGATCTTCCCGACCCAGGGATTGAACCCAGGTCTCCCACATTGTAGGCAGATGCTTTAACCTCTGAACCACCAGGGAAGCCCCGTGTAAGTAGAGAAGTCACATTAATAGTCAACATTAGTTCTGCCAAAGGGCATGCTATTTTTGACTAAATGTTATAATTAGGATAGTTCTTTGCCATTAATGCAGTTAATGGCAAATATACAGTTTTGCACTAGAAAAGGCTTCTGGTTGGATTTAGTCTGCTCTTCTCATTTCAGCTGAACAACTTTCACTGTATGAGAGAGAATCTGT
Organism: Capra hircus; assembly: GCF_001704415.2. NCBI lineage: Eukaryota > Metazoa > Chordata > Mammalia > Artiodactyla > Bovidae > Capra > Capra hircus. Next base: position 33,810,028 of record NC_030818.1, read on the forward strand.
ACATGGAAAAGTATTTACTAGAACTCAGGGATTTTATTCTCTACACGAGTATTCTTTCTAAAAGCCCCCAATCAACTTATATTTCATCACTTTCCACCTCAAACGAGTACTGAAAGAAAAGTTTCTAAAGAATCAACTTAGTTTCCTAAACAGCAATCCTTTGTTTAGATTCATGAGCAATTAGATATTTAGTTCTTCTATAATCTTTCTGTTGCAAAACTAACATAGATATTGACCAAATACTGTCCACCATTTGCTGTTGTTGTTCAGTTGCTCAGTCATGTCCAAATCTTTGCAGTCCCGTGGACTGCAGCATAAGAGGCTTCCCTGTCCTTCACCATCTCCCAGAGTTTTCTCAAACTCATGTCCATCGAGTCAGTGATGCCATCCAACCATCTTGTCCTCTGTTGTCCCCTTCTCCTCCTGCCTTCAATCTTTCCCAGCATCAGGGCCTTTTCAAATGAGTTGGTACTTTGTATCAGGTGGTCAAAATATTGGAGCTTCAGCCTTAGCATCAGTCCTTCCAATGAATATTCAGGACTGATTTCCTTTAGGATTGACTGGTTGGATCTCCTTGCAGTCCAGGGACTCTCAAGAGTCTTCTCCAACACCACAGTTCAAAAGTATACATTCTTTTTTTTTTTTTTCTCTTTCAAAAGTATAAATTCTTTGGTGCTCAGCCGTCTTTATGGTCCAACTCTCACAACCATACATCATTATTGGAAAAACCATAGCTTTGACTAGATGGATATTTATAGGCAAAGCAATGTCTCTGCTTTTTTATATGATATCTAGGTTGGTCATAGCTTTTCTTCTAAGGAGCAAGTGTCTCTTAATTTCATGGCTGCAGTGATTTGGAAGCCCCCCAAAATAAAGTTTCTCACCTTTTCATTGTTTCCCATTCTATTTGCCATGAAGTGATGGGACCAGATGCCATGATCTTGGTTTTTTGAATGCTTAGTTTTAAGGCAACTTAAAGGTCGATCATTCTAATGACCACCATTAGAGTCTTAGAAAAGGACTACATCTACTCCAAAATCAAGAAAAATTTTTAGAAAAACATCTTGTCCCCAGCGATCTCTATCTCTTGTGTGCATGCTAAGTGACTTTAGGTGTGTCCAACTCTTTGCAACCCTATGGACGGTAGCCCCCCAGGTTCCTCTGTCCATGGGGATTCTTTGGGCAAGAATACTGGAGTGGATTGCCATGACCTCTTCCAAGGGATCTTCCCAACCCAGGGACTGAAACTTCATCTCTTATGTCTCATATATTGATAGGCAGGTCCTTTACCAAGTGCACCTGGGAAGCTGGGGATCTCTTGGAAAGTTATATTTGTAACCATAATTGGCAGGTTTATCTTCGTATGCAAATGTTTGGTTCATTATTTATTGGTGTATAAATTTTAAATAGGTATTCCTTAAAAAACTGTTGGAATTCATCTTTTTAATAATAAAAAAGAGCTAAGATAAGACTCTTGAGAGTCCCTGGGACTGCAAAGAGATTCAGCTAGTCCATCCTAAAGGAGATCAGTCCTGGGTGTTCATCGGAAGGACTGATGCTGAAGCTGAAACTCCAATACTTTGGCCAATTGATGTGAAAAACTGACTCGTTTGAAAAGACCTTGAGGCTGGGAAAGATTGAAGGCAGGAGGAGAAGGGGACAATAGAGGATGGGATGGTTGGATGGCATCACTGACTCAATGGACATGAGTTTGAGTGAGCTCTGGGAGGTGGTGAGGGACAGGGAGACCAGGCGTGCTGCATTCATGGGGTGGCAAAGAGTCAGACACGACTGAGTGACTGAACTGAACTGAACCGAAGAGAAAGCTTATTCATATGGTTTATTATTTGTCTAGTACTATTAGTACTTTGACATAGACATATGTTAATTGGAATATTAGAAAACTCATGTTTGCTTAATAATAAACCTGTACAAAACAGACAGAAGGCTTCTTATCCCAAATAAGACAACAGAGGAGTTGGCTTAAGAGCTAGATAGATTCCTATTTGTAATTTATTTTACTACATCTCAAGCATTTTGAAAAATGTACATTGTCAAAGGGAAGCTAAAATTTAACAATAGTGATAGAGACCAGGTTAAATGTAAAAGAGAAACAGAAAGCAGTCTATGAAGGCATGTAACATAGTGGTTGAATATATGGACACCGTGGTTGGACTATATGGATTCAAATCTCAACTCTCCTATATGTGGACTTTTTGACCATGGATATAGTACCTTACCTTTCTGTGATCCTGTTTGTTCATATATGGAGTCTGGGAAAAAATAGCATGTGGACATTTAAGGAGCTGCAGGGTGGAATTTGCAGAGGTCTGGAAACAAAGATAGGTCCCCAAGCTCATGTTCAGCATTTTAGTAGTTTAAAAAGCAGTAGACTATTGTTCTCAAAGGAAAAACATTGAGTTCTTGAGCTAGTTATCATTGAAGGAACAAGTTAAAGAAAAATTTATTTAATTTAGAGAAAAATACTGGGTTTTAGAAATAGGCCATAACTTTTTCAGGTCTTGAAATAGAAGTGAAAATAGTAGATAATAATGAGTGGTACTGAATTAGCTGTACTACAAGATAGATTTCAAAAAATCTCCTGAAGGCAAATATGATCCCAAGACTTCAGGCATACAAAGTTATAGGTATCAATCATGAAACTACAGGTGAGAATTAACTGAATTGCATTCTGTGGATCTTCGTAACCACAGCACGGAACATACACATACAGATACACATGTGCTTGCTAAATATCTTGTAAGAAACAGGGTGATTTTTAGTTCTGAATATTTCAAATCTTAGTTATAGAAATGAAGAGTGAAATGTCAAAATGTAGCAACATCCTTGCACTGGAATTTGAAAGATGATCAGATAGCCATTAAAAATGCTTTCTAGTTTATACAAGAAAGTCTTAAAAATCATACTTTTATATTACAACACATTGATATGACTGAAAAATTTAATTGGAGATAAACAGAAAGTAAACAAATTCAGATTGTTCAAACAGTATTTTAATAACATTACCAGTGTTAATTAATTAATTAATTAATTTCACTATTTAATTAACAAAAATATAAATGAAATTATATAGCTCTCCTCCTCATAGATTTAATCTGATTAGTTGATTTTGTCCCATTTTTTAAAATGAAAATACTACAAATAAAAAAAATAACACTTAAATGTAAATAAAAGAGAAAAAGGAGCAAATGTCAAGCTTCATCATTTGTGTTAGATGGTAATTACTGTTTTTCAAATAAAAATGTAAACTAAACCTACCCGTTTTTACCTTTCACTGAGATTGTTATCTTATACTAGAATGAAAGGTACATTTCAAATATAATCAACTTAAAATCATATAACTCCAATACTTTGGCCATCTGATGCAAAGAGCTAAGTCATTTGAAAAAATCCTGATGCTGGGAAAGATTGAGGGCAGGAGGAGAAGGGGACGACAGAGGATGAGATAATTAGATGGCATCACCGACTCAATGGACATGGGTTTGGGTGAACTCCGGGAGTTGGTGATGGACAGGAAGGCCTGGTGTGCCATGGTTCATGGGGTCGCAAAGAGTCAGACACAACTGAGTGACAGAACTGAATTGAACTGAACTGGAAACCATATTAAAATATTGGGGTCATTTAGATGAATGATATCTAAATAATTCTGAGTCATTTAAACAGGATTCCAATAAGTAATGACTCATATTTCACTTTGATACAATGCTTGAGTAAATTAAAGAGTTTGCCTAACATGACAAAGCAACAATAACAACAAGAATAAAACTATTTATTAAACATTCTCCATCTGATAGGCCCGGTTCTAACATAAATCTAATAAGGAAAAACTATATTCATTCCCATTTTACAGAGGAAGAAACCAAAGTGCATTTCTCTCCAGTAAAATCACCAGTGCCACACAACTGGCAATATTATAGCTAAGATTTGTCCCTACATGGTCTGGGTCCAGAATCCAAAGTTAACCTCTTAATAATATTCAGTATCCCCAAAATGCTATTCTATGGGCATAATGCACACACAAACACCCACATTTTTAGCCCTAACTTTTTGCAAACACTCTTATGAGAATCATAATATCAAATGGCTTTCTGAAAGTTCCTAATTTTATTTTGGAATTAATTCATTAATGAAAACTGTCATCTGTAATAGCATGAATACTTATATTATTTTATAACTTTTATTCCCCTGTCTTAATATTTTTCCAAGGCATAGACCCAAGTATTTTTCAATATGAACTAAGTTGAGTAGTATTTCACCATTATTCTTTAGAATATAGTAAGTCAAACTCAACAAAAAATTAAGCATACACAGTGTGTTATTTGGATATTTGTTTTAACTGTATAGTAAAATGAAGACAGACTTTGTGTAGTAAAGTTAACTTGCAGAAGTCAATTCAAAGAAAACACTAGTATGCTATTATGACTTCATCAAAAGTAAAAAAAAAAAAAAAGGAATATTTGAGTTTAAATATGACTAGTAGATTGGCTTTTGAAAGAAAACTCTGCAAGCAAGATGCTATCTTTGATTCAAATCTGTGTAAAGAGAAGTGTCTTATAAAGAATGCCTAAATTGAAATCCCATTGTATTATATTTAAAATAATGTTAGCTGTATATTATCCAAAATTATTACTTTTGGTTTTCAATTGCACTATTCTTAATACTATGGAATATGAATAAATGTATTGGAAATTCTTCCTTTAAAAAGGTCACTTTTCGAGTTGGTCTAATGAGCCAAGTTTCTGGTTAATAAGAAAAACACACCCAAAATGAGCTCAATCAATTAACTACATAGAAAGTAAACAGGGCACTTCACATTTATCCATATTTAGCCTACTCTACATTTTATCACCAGACACTATTGTTGAGTGCTTTGGGGAAATCATAACTACTAAGAACTCTGTGTAAAAGTAGGGAAAATCATAAAAGGAAACTATTTCATAGTTATAGTTACTTTTCCTTAAATGTAGATATATTTCTCTAACAATCCAGGAAAGGTAAAACAAAATTCAGGGGCGGTGATAGTGAAATAACAAAGTATTTTGAGAAAATTAACTTTTTTCCTTATATGATCTCTTTGCTGACCATTTATTTAACATAGTACTTATAAGGCTGCAGCTTGGAGTTCTTCCACCACCTCAACTTTTGGCTTCAAGCATCACAAATACAAAAGAAGAAAAAAAGCACTCTAACAGAATCTCATTCCAAATTTCCTTCTATTATGTGTTGCAAATTTTCTTTCAAAAGCTTCTTTGACATAAATCACAGCAAGATCTTCTTTGATCCACCTTCTAGAGTAATCAAAATGAAAACAAAAAATAAACAAACAAGGCCTAATTAAATTTAAAAGCTTTTGCACAGCAAAAGAAACTATAAAAAAGATGCAAAGATAAACCTGAGAATGGAAGAAAATAATTGTGAATGAAGCAACTGACAAAGGATTAATCTCCAAAAGCTCAAGCAGCTCATGGAGTGCATCGTCATCAAAAAACAGGAAGAAAACCTAAACAGACATTTCTACAAAGAGGACATAAACAAGTGAAGAAAAGATGTCCAATATTGCTTATTATTAGAGAAAAACACATTAAAACTACAATAGGCACTGCCTCACACTTGTCAGAATGGCCATTATCAAAAAAATCTACAAACAATAAATGCTGGAGAGGATATAGAGAAAAGGAACCCTCCTGAACTGTCAGTGAGAATGTAAATTAATACAGCCTTTATGGAGAGCAGTATGGAGAGTGCTTAAAAACCTAAGAATAAAACTACTGGGCACACATTGTGGGAAAGTCATAATTCTAAAAGACACACATACCCCATTGCTTATTGCAGCACTATTTACAACAGCCAGGACCTAGAAGCAACCTAGATGTTCATTGACAGATGAATGGATAAAGAAGCTGTGATAGAATATCACAATAGAATATCACTCAGCCATAAAAAGGAACAAATTTGAGTCAACTGTAGTAAGGTAGATGAGCCTAGACTCTGTTACATTGAGTGAAGTAAATCAGAAAGAGAAAAACTAGTATTGTATATTAAAGCATATACATGGAATCTAGAAAAGTATACTGATAAACCTATTTTCAGGTCAGGAATGGAGATGCAGACATAGAGAACAGACTTGTGGACACAGTGGGGGAAGGAGAGGGTGGCATGAATTAAGAGAGTAGTATTGAAGTATATACATTACCATATGTAATGTATATACATAATGTAATATAATACATTACATTACATTACGTAATGTAATTACATTACATTACATAATGTAATACATAACTAGTGGGAATTTGCTGTATAACCTAGAGGGATGGGATGATGGGGTGGGTGAGAGGAAGGTTTAAGAAGGGGGGGACATACGTATACTATGGCAAACTCATGTTACTGCATGGCAGAAACCAACACAACATTGTAAAGCAACTATCTTCCAATTACAAATAAATATTAAAAAGTAAATATTGTCCAAGAAAAAAAAAAGACTTCTGAATTCCTGGGAGTTCTCAAAGATGACTATCTAATCAGAATTATAAAAAAAATAATCAGTTGGGAATGTTGATGTTACAACATTTAGAAGATAATCATATTGATATTTTTTCCCTGCTTCCTGTACTTTCTAGCCAGTAGACTTAATACTTACAGGCAGATACTTTAGAAAAATGATGGCTCTGAGATAAAGACCCAATTTTATCATAAATCCTTAGTCAGAATCTATACTCCCCACTGTAAGTGAAAAGACAATGTTCTAGAGAAGGTTCAATAGAGTGAGATAGGTTTTTGGGGGTGCAAGACTTATATAATTTAGGAGTGCTCATTAAATTAAAAATACAAATTATAAATATAAAATTAGAAAAACTTATACATATTTTATATCACTGAAAGGTGAACTCCCCAGGTCAGTAGGTACCCAGTGTGCTACTGGAGATCAGTGGAGAAATAACTCCAGAAAGAATTAAGAGACAAAGTCAAAGCAAAACAACATCCAGTTGTGGATGTGACTGGTGATGGAAATAAAGTCTAATGCTGTGAAAAACAATATTGCATAGTAACCTGGAATGTTACGTCCATGAATCAAAACAAATTGGAAGTGGTCAAACAGGAGATGGTAAGAGTGAATACAATATTTTAGGAATCAGTGAGCTAAAATGGACTGCAATTTAACACAGATAACCATTATAGCTACTACTGTGGGCAGTGGTAGATATAAGAATTTCCTAAGAATCCCTTAGGAGAAATGGAGTAGCCATCATAGTCAACAAGAGTCTGAAATACAGTACTTGGATGCAGTCTCAAAAGCGACAGAATGGTCTCTGTTCATTACCAAGGCAAACCACTGAATATCACAGTAATCCAAGTCTGTGCACTGACCAATAATGCTGAAGAAGCTGAAGTTGAATGATTTTATGAGGACCTACAAGATGTTCTAGAACTAACACCCAAAAAAGATGTCCTTTTCTTAATAGGGGACTGGAATGGAAAAGTAGAAAGTCCACTATGTGGAGTAACAGACAAATTGGCCTTGGAATACAAAATGAAGAAGGGCAAAGGCTAAGAGAGTTTTGCCAAGAGAACACATTGGTCATTGCAAACACCCACTTCCAATGAAGAAAGTGAAGAATCTACACATGGACATTACCAGATGGTCAATACCAAAATCAGACTGATTATATTCTTTGCAGCCAAAGATAGAGAAGCTCTATACAGTAAGCAAAAGCAAAACTGGGAGCTGACTGTGATTCAGATCACAAATTCCTTATTGCCAAATTAAGACTTAAGTTGAAGAAAGTAGGGAAAACCACTAGATCATTCAGGTATGACCTAAATCAAATCCCCTTCAATTACTACAATGGAAGTGACAAATAGATTCAAGGGATTAGATCTGATAGAGTGCCAGAAGAACTATGGACAGAGGTTCATGACATTGTACAGGAGAGAGGGATCAAGATCATTCCCAAGAAAGAGAAATTCAAAAAGGCACAATGGTTGTCTGAGGGGGCCCTACATATAACAGAGAGAAGAGAAGCTAAAGGCAAAAAAGAAAAGGAAAGATATACCCATTTGAATGCAGAGTTTCAAAGAATAGCTCGGCGAGATAAGAAAGCCTTCCTCAGTGATCAATGCAAAGAAATAGAAGAAAATAATAGAATGGGAAAGACTAGAGATCGCTTCAAGAAAGTGAGACATACTAAGGGAACATTTCATGCAAAGATGGGCAAAATAAAGGGCAGAAATTTTATGGACCTAACAGAAGCAGAAGATATTAAAAAGAGGTGACAAGAATATACAGAACTATTCAAAAAAAGATCTTTATGACCCAGATAACCACGATGGTATGATCTCTCACCTAGAGCCAGACTGCCTGGAATGTGAAGTAAAATGGGCCTTAGGAAGCATCACTACAAACAAAACTAGCAGAGGTGATGGAATTTCAGTTGAGCTATTTCAAATCCTGAAAGATGATGCTGTGAAAGTGCTACATTCAATAGGTCAGCAAATTTGGAAAACTCATCAGTGGCAACAGGACTGAAGAGCATCAGTTTTCATTCTAATTCCAAAGAAAGGCAATGCAAAGAATGCTCAAACTACTGTACAATTTAACTCATCTCACAAACTCGCAAAGCAATGCTCAAAATTCTCCAAACCAGGCTTCAGCAATATGTGAACTGTGAACTTTCAGATGTTCAAGTGGATTTAGAAAAGACAGAGGAACCCAAGATCTAATTGCCAATATCCCTTGGATCATCAAAAAAGCAAGAGCTCCAGAAAAATATCTATTTCTGTTTTATTGACTATGCCAAAGCCTTTGACTGGGTAAATCACAAAAAACTGTGGAAAATTCTTCAAGAGATCGGAATACCAGACCAACTGACCTGCCTCCTGAGAAATCTCCATGCAGGTCAAGAAGCAATAGTTAGAACTGGACATGGAATAATGACTGGTTCCAAATTGGGAAAGGAGTACATCAAGGCTGTATATTGTCACCCTGCTAATTTAACTTATATGCAGAGTACATCATGTGACACACTGGGCAGGAAGAAGCACAAGCTGGAATCAAGATTGCCGGGAGAAATATCAATAACCTCAGAGATGCAGATGACACCACCCTTATGGCAGAAAGCAAAGAATAACTAAAGAGTCTCTCGATGAAAGTGAAAGAGGAGAATGAAAAAGTTGGCTTAAAACTCAACACAAAAAACTAGGATCATGGCATCCAATTCCATCACTTCATGGCAGATATATACGGAAACGAAGAAAACAGTGATAGACTTTATTTTGGGGGGCCCCAACATAATTGGTGGTAACTGCAGCCATGAAATTAAAAGACACTTGCTCCTTGAAAAAAAGTTATGACCAACCTTGAAAGCATATTATAAAGCAACCTAGACAGCATTTTAAAATGCTAAGAAAGGTCCATCTAGTCAAAGATATGGATTTTCCAGTAGCCTTTAAAAAAAAGCTGATTGCCGAAGATTTGATGCTTTTGAGATGTGGTGTTGGAGAAAACTTTTGGGAGGCCCTTGGACTGCAAGGAGATCAAACCAGTTCATCCTAAAGGAAATCAGTGTTGAATATTCATTGGAAGGACTGATGCTGATTGAAATTCCAATACTTTGGCCACTTGAGGTAAAGAACTGACTCACTGGAAAAAACTCTGATGCTGGAAAAGATTGAAGGCAGGAGGAGAAGGGGACGACAGAGGATGAGATGGCTGGATGGCATCACTGACTCGATGGACATGAGTTTGAGTAAGCTCTGGGAGTTGGTGATGAACAGGGAAGCCTGGAATGCTGCAGTCCATGGGGTCACAAAGAGTCAGATATGAGTGACTGACTTGAACTGATACATGTTTATTTCAAATGATGAAGATATCAAAACAATCATAAAATTTAAAAGTGACTAATACCTCAACAAGCACAAAATATATTGTTATTAGAACTCACTGTGAAGCTCCTCCTTCAGCGTTTAACAGGTTTAACAGTTGTGTGTGTGAGAAGCACAAAAGTTGTTGTACTATTTCCCTGAAAATCTGCCCACTCTTTGAGATGAGAGTTAGTTCACATACATCATAGGGAGGATTAAAAATTATACATTGATGTCACTATTATGATTTATATCTTGTAAAACCTGAAAAATTCTCTCTTGTTTGAAAATAAATTGTATTAAGGAAAAGTAAGAGCAAGAGATGGTAATTTAAGGAATTGGTCAGGGTACCTTCTTAAGGTTAATATACAATTAAATGCCAAATTTCAAGAATTTCATTATTCTTCATTTTTCATGAAAGATTAGACGGCTTCACATCACTTCTTTTAAAATGATGAATTTGTTTGGTGGGTGTACTTCTTTTTAAAAGGTTACATACAGCTCTGTTTTCCTAATGTCTCTGTATAGTGCATAACCAAACATCTGTACTTGATGCATATTTATAGAGAAATTTTTTTTGCATTCTTTGATCTCAGGAGGCATCACTGAAGGAAGCATCTAAATCTTTGAAATGTGTTGGTTTCATGATGCATACTGTTAAGATGAGACTTGTGTGTAGAGACTGTATTTCCTTTACAATTTCATCACAATAATTTTTATAATGCTAAGTTAACATTCCTCTGAAAGTTTCAAAGAAAAACATGATGTAACAAATTTATAAGCAAGTAGATATGCCTACTCAAAAAGGTTTTTAGATTGCTTCAATCAATCAGAAATGAATTATGAAGTTATTTTCTATCAATCATCAGAGATTTAAAAGTTAATAAAATATATTAAAGGAAAATTATGTCTTTGAAGATATTCTGAATGATAGAAAACCTACCAAGAAACAACTTGAGAACAATTACAAACAAATACACTAACCAGTAAAAGCTAGATATTACCCGGGTGATTAGGTACTCAAGGAATCGACTTTAGACAGAAATTCTTCAAAAAGATAACTTTTATGTTCCAATTAAATCTAAAGCTTAAATTCATTTGTTTGATATTCTAAACACTACTGCCAGGTTTGGGTTATTTGTATTTTCTTAATCAACTCATTTCATACAATACCAAGTTATTCCTGATTATTTTTTTCCTGTTTTATTTGATCTAAACCCAAATCATGAAATATTTAAAATTAAAAAAAATACCTTACTAATAATTTAATGAGGGATTCCCTGTTAGCTGGGTTGATAAACAATATGCCTGCAATGTGGGAGACATGGGTTCAATCCCTGGGTTGGAAAGAGCCCTTAGAGAAGGGAAAAGCTACCCACTCCAGTATTCCGGCCTAGAGAATTCCATGGACTGTATAGTCCGTGGAGATACAAAGAGTCGGACAAGACTGAGGGACTTTCACTTCACTTCAATAATTGAATGAAAAGTACAGTTTCAGGGCTGGCTTTTTTGGTGGCTCAGAGGTTAAAACATCTGCCTCCAATGCAGGAGAACCAGGTTCGATTCCTGAGTCAGGAAGATCCCCTGGAGAAGGAAATGGTAACCTACTCCAGTATTCTTGCCTGGAGAATCCCATGGACGGAGAAGCCTGGTAGGCTACAGTCCACGGGGTTGCAGCGTCGGACACGACTGAGCGACTTCACTCTCACCTTTCACTTTCCAAAATGATGGTAAGAACGATGCAGTTCAAAATGGAAACCAACTAGAAGGGCTACTGTCATAATTTATCCAGATTTTGCTTTTAATGAACAGTTTGGACTTCCTGGGTAGCCAAAGCTATTTCATTTATTCAGAAAAATCGGTAAATGTGAGATCTCACAAAATTCTTCAGCACTGTTAATCAGTAACTGTAAATAATGCAGTTAGTGAGTTAATAAATAATAACCTAAGGTGAAAGAATGCAAAGAAGCTGCTACAAGTGAAAAAGATTTATTTCCAACATCAATTGTGAATTAATCATAGAATCATAGAATCAAAAATCTGAAAGGGATTACAATAGAACATGCTTTTTAATTTTTGATCTAGTTTTTCCCAAAAGGAACTTTTAAAATTTTTATCAAATCTTTGAAATCACTTTTTTTTTTTTCTTTTCTCTAACACGGAAAAGCAAAAGGAAGTCGCTCAGTCGTGTTTGCGACCCCATGGACTGCAGCCTACAAGTTTCCTCCATCCACGTAATTTTCCAGGCAAGAGTACTGGAGCGGGTTGCCGTTTCCTTCTCCAGGGGATCTTTCTGACCCACGGATTGAACCTGGGTCTCCTGCATTGCAAGCAGACAGTTTTACTGTCTGAGCCACCAGGGAAGCTCTAACATGGAGGGGAATGTAAAATCACAGGGGTGATTTTTGTTAGATCTGTTCTTAAGTAATATATAACATGTTTACAGTCTGAATAATACCTTGTTCTTTCATAATATATTTTTATTGATCATTGTTCTGTACAAAGATTATATATTGATCCTTTTATCTTTTATTGAAGTTTAAATTATACACAGACCACAAATCTTACTTATGTATCTTGATACATTTTATATGCATATACTACTATGTAGTATTCATTAAAATGAAGTTACAGAACATGGCCAAGCCTACTTTTTGCCCCCTCTCAGTATGTATGTATAATCATGTAATTTTTCCAGATTTTAAATATAACAGAAATACAATTATATGTTGTATGCATTTAGTCTGGCTTCCTTCAGTGTACATCACATCAGCAAGGTTTGTTCATATTGTTATTTGTAGTAGAATTCACTATTTTTATTTCCTTATAATATTTTGTCTTAAGAGTAATGCCATAGTGTTTGTTTTGTTGTTAATAAACATTTATCTTGTTTCAATTTGGGACTCTGGTGAATAAATCATTAAAACTTTTTTGTATGTCCCTGAATTTTACATACGTACATATTTCTACTGAGTACATTGCCAGAACAGAACTTACTAGGACTAAGGTTATGCCTTCTCTTTTTTTTTTTTTCTTTTATCTTTAGTGAACTCTATCAAAACATTTTCTTCCTTTTTTTTATGATTTTTCTTTTTTTTTTTTAGTTTTTTATTTTTTAAATTTTAAAATCTTTAATTCTTACATGTGTTCCCAAACATGAACCCCCCTCCCACCTCCCTACCCATAACATCTCTGTGGGTCATCCCCATGCACCAGCCCCAAGCATGCTGTATCCTGCGTCAGACATAGACTGGCGATTCAATTCTTACATGATAGTATACATGTTAGAATGCCATTCTCCCAAATCATCCCACCCTCTCCCTCTGAGTCCAAAAGTCCGTTATACACATCTGTGTCTTTTTTCCTGTCTTGCATACAGGGTCGTCATTGCCATCTTTCTAAATTCCATATATATGTGTTAGTATCTTAAAAAGACTATATCAGTTAAAAATTGGCAGAACTGAATAGATTTTATTATTCCAAAGAAGATATACAAATGGCCAACAGGTACATGGAAATGTATTCAACATTGCTAATCGTCAGGGAAATGCAAATCAAAACTACAGTAAGATATATCATTCTATGCCTGTTAGAATGGTTACTATCAAAAATATAGGAATGGTAATAAGGATATGGAGAAAAAGGAACCTTTGTGCACTATCAATGGGAATGTAAATAAGTGCAGTCAGTATGGAAAACAGTATGGAGTTTCCTCAAAAAATTAAAAACAGAACTACCACATGATTCAGCAATCCCACTTATGGGTAAATATCTTAGGGAAATGAATTCCAGGTCTGAAGAAACATCTGTATTTTCTTGTTCACTACAGCACTATTCACACTAACCAAGATACAGAAATGACTTAACTCTCCATAAATGAATGAATGGATAAAGAAGATGTGATACATACAAATAGGTCTATTTCTCCCTTTAGTTCTATCATTTTTATTAGTCATAAACATTTTAGTTTATTAGTCAAAAATATTTTATATTAATATATTGATCTACTATGTTGTTTTATTATTATAAACTATCTCTTTCATTTCTGACCATACTTACTTTAAAGAATACTAGATTTTTACGTAGGTGTTAGACATATGTCCTTTTTTAAAAAAAAGATTTTCTTCACCATTGTAATGAAAATGTGGCTGTTATTGGCAATAAGTTTTTTTCTTTTTCTTTTTTAAAATCATCTCCATCAAATTTTGCCTTTTGCATGGGTATATGCTACATCTCCATTTAATAAGATTACTGATATATTTGGGTTTAGACCCATTAACTTGCTATTTGTTTTCTAATTTTTCCATTTATTCTTCATTTTCTTTGTCCTTTATTGCCTTGGTTTTGATTAATCAGTTAATATTATTGTTTATTTTGCAAGTTTGTTTGTAAGTCAATATTCTCCATTATAATTTTGATTAAGAGATTACAACATTCATATTTAGTTTATTATAGGGCTTCCCTTGTGGTTCAACTGGTAAAGAATCTGCCTGCAATGCAGTAGATCTGGGTTCAATGTTTAAATATGAATAAACATTCATATTTAGTTTATTATAGACACCAGTAAATTAGTATTGCATTTTTGAAGTCAATGTAATACTTTCCCATACTTTATCTTTACCAGTCATGTGGATTTAGTACTTTTGTTGCTATATATGCCAATATATTATGTATTTAAACCCCCCAAATTTTAGTTTTATTCTTACACTTGCCCTTTCTGTGTACGCATGTGTGTTTTATTGCATAGCTGTGGTTCTATCTATGAATATTTTTCCTGTTCCCCAGGTATTTCTATTTTAGTACAATATTATATCCTCTGAATTCTTAAACTTTTGTCTGTGTTGGAAATCTCTTGCTTTTATTTTTGATAAATAGTTTGGCTGATTATAAAGTTGCATGCTATAATTCTTTCAGCACTTCCAAGAAGTAATTCTATTGGCTTTTGGCTTCCAAATTTTCTGTTAAAATTAAGATGTCAGTTTTATTATTGCTTCTTTAAAAGTTATGTATTTTCTATCCTGTGACTAATTTGAAAACTTTTCCATTTTAATAATTTGCCAGCCAGTTTTCCAACAAATATTTGGAATATTTCCTATGTTCCTGTTATTTTCTCCAGGCCTCTAGGCTGAAATGCAACTAAATTAAGTTTCTCAAACGTGTTTCATATGTATTGCTTATGTTCTGTCTTATCTACTTCAATCATTGTATTTTTAAAAATTTCTACAATGTCCATTTATTTTTTTAATATACATATAGTTCAACATTCTGATAAAATTCCTCCCTATTTTTTCTGTTTCTTCAAACACGGTAATGCAGTATTTGGACGTTCTCTTTCTTTCAAACAGCTCATGCAGCTCTTTGTCAAAAACAAACAATGCAAACGAAAATGCACAGAAGATCTAAATATTTATTTCTCCAGAAAAGACATACAGCTGGCCAAAAGCACATGAAAAGATGCTCAACATCACTAATTACCAAAGAAATGCAAATCAAAACTACAGTGAGGTGTCACCTCACGCTAGTTAGAATGGGTATCATTTCAAAAAGTCTATAAACAATAAATGCTGGGAATGGTGTGGAGGAAAGGGAATCCTCTTACACTGTTGGTGGGAATGTACATTGGTACCACCACTATGGAGAATAGTATGGAGGTTCAGTAAAACAGTAAAAATAGAGCTACCAAGTGACCCAGCCATCTCTTTCCTGGGCAGACATCAGGAGAAAGTCATAATCTGAAAAGACACATGCACCACAATATTCAGAGCAGCACTGTTTAAGATACCCAGGATATGGAAGCAACGTAAAAGTTCATCAACAAACAGAATGGATAATGAAGATATGGTACATACATACTGTGGAATTTTAGTCAGCCATAAAAAGAATGAAATATTGTCATTTGTAGCAATATGGATGGACCAAGGGATTATCGTACTAAAGGAAGTAAATCATACAGAGAATGACAAATATCTTATCACTCATATAGAATCTAGCTTAAAAAGATAATATAAATGAACTTATTTACAAAATACAAATGAACTCACAGATTTTGAAAACAAACTTACAGTTACCAAAAGGAAAGGGAGGGGAGGGATAAATCAGAATCTTTGGATTAGCATATACACAGCACTATACATAAAATAGATAAGCAACAAGAACCAACTGTATAATACAGAGAACTCAACTCAGCATTCTGCAATAACCTATATGGGAAAAGAATCTGAAAAAGAATGAATATATGTATATGTATAACTGAATCACTTTGCTGTACACCTGAAGCACAGTATTTTAATCAAATACAGTGCAAAAAAATGTTTTTTAAAGAGCTGCACTTCATGAAATAAAGGAAAAGGGGTTCTAAAAAAATGAATTTGAGGAGGGAGGATTTATTATTTTCTGTATGCAGAAAAAATATTTTTCCATGATTTTTTGTTAAAAGACAATTATATATCATTTGGCACTTCAGGATTCATTTTTTTTAAGATTATTTTCAATTTTCTGTGTTCCTTTGTGTCAAATTTATATACTTTTTAATGGTATTGTCTATAGCATGCAATTATTTTAAAATTACTAAGCAAAATATTAGCTTGTACTTTAAAAAATATCCTGCATGAAGTATTTCCCCCTTTTTAATATTAAAGTATGCCTATAGTTTCTTCTTTTCTTTATTACTCTCTTCCAAAAGTTTGATTTTCAAATAACTTTTATACTGCTGGTGATTTCTTGTTATTCCTATAATTATTCTTACTTTCTTTCTCACCTATATCATTGTAAGAAATAATTTCTGAATGTCTCTTATGATGTTGGATTTTCATTTCTGCTGACTGGTATCTTGAATTTTATTTCACAAATCAGGATGCTATTTTTTAATGTATAAGATCATGATTGTTGCATGATACACTGTCTTATCATTAAGATATGGCAATCTTTGCTTAATTTTGCAATGTAATGCTCTGATCTTAAAAATTTTATATTAATCTTATTTGATTAGTTTTCATACCTTCATTTCAACCTTTTCATCATTATAATCTAAGTGAATCCATTGCAAAAAATACACAGGTTAATGAACCTATGTCTAATGATAAGAGAATTTAATTAATTTAAATTTATTGGCTTCTCTGACATGCTTAGAATTACTAATACAACCTTATTTTGTATCTTCCATTTAATACAAACTTCCTTAACTTGTTATACTTCCTTTCTTAACCATGTTTGATTCATTGTTATCTTTATTTCAATTTATCCCCTATTAGTTTAGATGGTGAAGATTTTATTTCTATTTCTTAGTAAATATTTATTTATACGCACTTTTTGATTCATAAAATTTTGTGTTCCTCTACATTTCAGTTCAGTTCAGTTCAGTCGCTCAGTTGTGTCCAACTCTGCGACCCCATGAACCACAGTACGCCAGAGCTCATTGTCTATCACCAGCTCCCAGGGTTTACCCAAACTCATGTCAATCAATTCGGTGATGCCATCGAGTCCTCTCTCCTCTGTCCTCCCTTTCTCCTCTTGTCCCCAATCCCTCCCAGCATCATAGTCCTTTGCAATAAGTCAACTCTTTGCATGAGGTGGCCAAAGTACTGGAATTTCAGCTTTAACATCAGCCCTTCCAATGAATACCCAGGACTGATTTCCTTTAGAATAGACTGGTTAGATCTCCTTGCAGTCCAAGGGACTCTCAAGTGTCTTCTCCAACACCAACAGTTCAAAAGCATCTATTCTTCGGCACTCAGCTTCCTTCACAGTCCAACTCTCACATCCATACATAACCACTGGAAAAACCATAGCCTTGACTAGACAGATCTTTGTTGGCAAAGTAATTTCTCTGCTTTTCAATATGCTATCTATGTTGGTCATAACTTTCCTTCCAAGAAGTAAGCGTCTTTTAATTTCATGGCTGCAGTCATTATCTGCAGTGATTTGGGAGCCTAAAAACATAGTCTCACACTGTTTCCACTGTTTCCCGATTTATTTCCCATGAAGTGATGGGACCAGATCCCATGATCTTCATTTGCTGAATGCTGAGTTTTAAGCCAACTGTTTCACTCTTCTCTTTCACTTTCAACAAGAGGCTTTTTAGTTCCTCTTCACTTTCTGCCATAAGGGTGGTATCATCGGCATATCTGAGGTTATTGATATTTCTCCTGGCAATCTTGATTCCAGCTTGTGCTTCTTTCAGCCCAGCGTTTCTCATGATGTACTCTGCATATAAGTTAAATAAGCAGGGTGAAAATATACAGCCTTGACGTACTCCTTTTCCTTTTTGGAACCAGTCTGTTGTTCCATGTCCAGTTCTAACTGTTGCTTCCTGACCTGCATAAAGCAGAAATAGATGTTTTTCTGGAACTCTCTTATTTTTCCATGATCCAGCGGATGTTGGCAATTTGATCTCTGGTTCCTCTGCCTTTTCAAAAATCAGCATGAACATCTGGAAGTTCACAGTCCATGTATTGATGAAGCCTGGCTTGGAGAATTTTGAGCATTACTTTACTAGCGTGTGAGATGAGAGCAATTGTGCAGTAGTTTGAGCATTCTTTGGCATTGCCTTTCTTTGGGATTTGAATAAAAACTGACTTTTTGCAGCCTTGTGGCTGCTGCTGAGTTTTCCAAATTTGCTGGCATATTCAGTGCAGCACTTTCACAGCATCATCTTTCAGGATTTGAAATAGCTCCACTGGAAATCCATCACCTCCACTAGCTTTGCTCATAGTGATGCTTTCTAAAGCTCACTAAACTTCACATTCTAGGATGTCTTGCTCTAGGTGAGTGATCACACCATCGTGATTATCTGGGTCATGAAGATCTACTTCTGTACAGTTCTTCTGTGTATTCTTGTAGATCAAAGCCATTTGAGGGCAATAGCTGATGGACAGTGAGGAGTGATTCATTTCATGCTAACATCTGGGCAATTAAAAGTCAGTATACCTCTCTTTTCCTGCTGCAAAAATCTTGCAGAGTATATGCTCCAGAGGCATAAATTTTTGAGGGAGGAGAGGTGCCTGACTCACATTAGACTTTGCATAAGTTAGAAATAAATTTTCAGTGTTAAACCACTGATATTATGTTTGTCTGTTGTTACATTTAATATATGTTATTCTGACTAAAACAAATAACTTTATATTTTGCCAGAAAAATTCAAATATTAATCATTATCTCTGTCCTTTTTCCTAGTACTAAAAGAACCTTGTATTTTTCCCAAAAATCTCCTCACATATTTCAAATTTTTATTATAATGTTTTCAGCAATTTCTTTACAACATATGATTATAATATTATATATTATTTATTTTTGTTTAATATTTAATATCAAATATTTAAATACTTCTATATGTTTTAAACTCTTTCTTGTTCACTGTTACTACCTTTCTATCTGTCCTACCCTCTGGCGCTATTTTCCTTCTTGTTAACAAAAGCTTTTAGCATTTCTCTCAGCATTGTTTTCTGAAATGCAAACTTAAGTCATGTTTTTTTAAAACATCTTTATTGAAAGAGTTGATATATGCAAAGCATTTATACAAGCTCTAAAATTAGATCCTCTATTTTTTTTTCTTTGATCATTTTTATATGCTGTTAATGTGCCACACTCAATATGCTGGCAAATTTGGAAAATTCAGCAGTGAAAACAGGACTGGAAAAGTCTGTTTTCCTTCCAATTCCAAATAAAGGCAATACCAAAGAATGTCCATGCTACCGCACAATTGCACTCACCTCACACACTAGCTAAGTAATGCTTAAAATTCTCCAACCCAGGCTTCAACAGTACATGAACCAAGAACTTCCAGATATTCAAGCTAGATTTAGAAAAGGCAGACAAACCAGAAATAAAATTGCTACCATCCATTGGATCATAGAAAAAGCAACAGAGTTCCAGAAAACGATCTTCTTCTGCTTTATTGACTCTGCCAAAGTCTGAATGTGTGGATCACAACAAAAGGAAAATTCTTCAAGATAGGAATAACAGACCCTAAAGTGCCTACTAAGAAATTTGCATGCAGGTCAAGAAGCAACAGTTAGAACTGGACATGGAATGATGGACTAATTACAAATTAGGAAAAGAGTATGTAAATGCTGCATACTGTCATCCTGCTTATTTAATGTATAGAGTATATCATGCAAAATGCTAGGCTCAAAAAGCACAAGCTGGAATCAAGATTTCCAGGAGAAATATCAATAACCTCAGATCTGCAGATGACACCTGCCTTATGGCAGAAAGAGAAGAGGAACTAAAAAGCCTCTTAAAGGTGAAAGAGGAGAGTGAAAAAGCTGGTTTAAAACTCCACATTCAAAAAATGAAGATCATGACATTCATTTCCATCACTTCATGGCAGATAGATGGGGAAACAATGGAAACAGTGAGTTTATTTGGGGGGGGCTCCAAAATCACTGCAGATGGTGACTGCAGCCATGAACTTAAAAGACGCTTGCTCCTTGTAAGAAAAGCATGATGACCAACCTAGACAGCATATTACAAAGCAGAGACATTACTTTGCCGACAAAAGTCTGTCTAGTCAAAGCTATGGTTTTTCCAGTAGTCATGTATGGATGTGAGAGTTGGACTGTGAAAAAAGCTGAGCATTGAAGAGCTGATGCTTTTGAACTGTGGTGTTGGAGAAGACTCTTGAGAGTCCCTTGAACTGCAAGGAAATCCAACCAGTCTATCCTAAAGGAAATCAGTCCTGAATAGTCATTGGAAGGACTGATGCTGAAGCTGAAACTCCAATACTTTGGCCACTTGATGCGAAGAACTGATTCCTTAGAAAAGACCCTGATGCTGGGAAAGACTGAATACAGGAGAAGAAGAGACAACAGAGGATGAGATGTTTGTATGGCATTACTGACTCAATGGACAAGAGTTTAAACAAGCTCCATGAGTTGGTGATAGGAAAGCCTGGCCTAATGCAGTCCATGGCTTTGCAAAGAGGTGGACATGACTGAGCGACTGAACTGAACAGACTGGTAAGTTGTAGAGGGTTATTTATAGAACAGGTTTTGAGCTCCTTTGGCTAGGATTCCATAGAATTCATTGAATTGAGATCATCTTTTAATTGATTTCCAGCTTTTCTTGCCTCATTACTTGGTTTTATAGCTATTTGTTCCTTTGCTCATTCACAGCATTGGCCATGGATTATGATTTCCAAAGGCTGAATGTCTTCCATTCATGTATCAACACCTGATCCTTTGCATGCTAAATTATCAATTTCTGTATGTGTGTTTTTCCCAGTTCTAAGTTTTAAGCAAGGGTAACAATGCCAGGTTCCCTCTCAGCCAGAGGACTAAAGCTTTGACTCCAGTTAAGACTCTAGCCTTTAAGGCATGTATCTTTTCCCTGGTGGATCACTTCCCAGCTATTAATACCACCTGTTGTTTCCTTTGCAAAGAATTGTGCTTCAACATTGTGTGTTCATTGTTTGGTTTTCTGATTTTTTTTTTTTTTAGTTTTTTATTTTTTAAATTTTAAAATCTTTAATTCTTACATGCGTTCCCAAACATGAACCCTCCTCCCACCTCCCTCCCCATAACATCTCTCTGGGTCATCACCATGCACCAGCCCCAAGCATGCTGTATCCTGCATCAGACATAGACTGGCGATTCAATTCTTACATGATAGTATACATGTTAGAATGCCATTCTCCCAAATCATCCCACCCTCTCCCTCTCCCTCTGAGTCCATAAGTCCGTTATACACATCTGTGTCTTTTTTCCTGTCTTGCATACAGGGTCGTCATTGCGATCTTCCTAAATTCCATATATATGTGTTAGCATATTGTATTGGTGTTTTTCTTTCTGGCTTACTTCACTCTGTATAATCGGCTCCAGTTTCATCCATCTCATCAGAACTGATTCAAATGAATTCTTTTTAACGGCTGAGTAATACTCCATTGTGTATATGTACCACAGCTTTCTTATCCATTCATCTGCTGATGTCCTGGCTATTATAAACAGTGCTACGATGAACATTGGGATACATGTGTCTCTTTCAATTCTGGTTTCCTCAGTGTGTATGCCCAGCAGTGGGATTGCTGGGTCATAAGGTATTTTTTTTTTTAATATTTTTAATTCAGTATTTCAGTGTTTTTGAAATAGCAAGGTGGGTTCTTCATATAAAATTGCATATCACTATAGGTAATATTATTAGTATCATTTCTTAAATTTAAAATCACAAGTTAAATATATTTTTAAACATTTACTTCTGGCATCAATAGCCTAAAATTCTGTTTCTACTCTGAAAAATGAGAAAAGCTTTTAATTATTTTCAATGAACATTTAACCAAGCCACTTTACAATTTTCTTTGTAGAAGCAATTATGTTAAAACTAGGTATTTCCAAATAAAGTTCCCTTCAAAAACAAATCACCAACTGTAGGTGAGAGTTTAGGGATTACTAAACAAGGAGATGCGCAAGACTGAGGATCTATAGCACGTGCATTGCTTCACTGTTATTTCCAGGATCATTTAGTCCAGTACATTTGTCTTTCATTTGTTGCCAAGTTCCCAGAGAGATGACAGCACACTTATCAGTGAGTCAAACAAGAAGCTTTAAGAGGCTCCAGTATCTTTTGGCTGAAGATGAATCTGGCAGTGGCTTGTTTGTTCCTTTGTCAGTTTTATTTTTATTACTCACTCTATGTCTCTGAGGACCTGGAAAGAGTAAAGATTAGACCATCAAGGCTAGCTCTGAGGAACAGGATGACCTTGCTTTCTTTCTTCTCCTTAGTTTGAGCTAAAAAAGAAAAATGGATTCTATTCTCCCTGAGTGATGTGACTTAGCAAAGATCCTTTAGCTTAAGGATGCAAGGTTCCTGCTTCTGTGCTTGCCCTGACTCTCTCCTTTTCTACTCCTAGCTAAAAATTGAATACAAGATACTTTTCATATAGGATTCTACCTACATTCTCCTCCCAATTTATGCAAAAATGTCTATATAAAAAGATGAATCAATAGATAATCTGCTTCATTGTAAGATACTTTCACGCATATAACTATGCTTGGATGTAAAATAAAGCATCTGAGTGTAACAATGACAGCTTATGTTCATCAAGCTCCAAAATTATAATAAAAAATAAAGAATTCTGATTAATCAATTCCATATTTACAATTAAACTTCATATTTTATACAGTCTTTCTCCAATTCCTTTATCAGAAGATCCAGTGATAATATGAACAACTGACACAGAATTAGAACTCAAAACTCATAAGAAGTAAAAACTTGCCATTGACAAATTTCTCTTATTTATACCAACTCCATAAGCTCCATAATTTCATTCATCATTTTATTTATTTTTTATGTGTTCTTTCATATTTCTCATATATCTTTGCTTGCATTCCTATTTTACTTTCTTTTCCACGCAAAAACGTAAACAGTCCAAAGAATAACCTCATGGAAAAGGCTGACATAATCACTATCAGAATTTCATATTACTGCAGAAGTTCAATAGCTTTGTTAGTTCCTCTGCTGGAGGCAGTCTGAAATAGGTAGATAGAAATTTTAGTTTGCAACGAACAGCATGTTGTTGTGAGAAGTGAAAAGCCATTTTGTTTTAGGCAAAAGGAAGTTGCTCTGAAATGTTGAACGACTCACTTACCAGCCTCTCAATTTCTAGAAAACAGCATGCTGCAGGTCTACATAAAACACTTAGAATTCAATGTTTCATCTTTAAACATATGCACTACAGTTAAAGCCTATTGCTCCTTTCTAGTGTGGAATATTGGTCGGTAGAAAGCACCATTCCTCAGAATTGAGGAAGGAAATACAGTTGACAGAAATGAAAATTTTATAGGCATAAGTTTTAAGAAACAGTGTCAGAAGATACAACAATTATGATTTTTATTTGGAGTAAATTGCTGCGGCATTTACCTGTCTCAATGTACATATCTAGATTAAGTTAATTATCACACTCTAGGGTGAGTAAATTTCAATGGGGTTACATGACAACAACCACAGATCAATTATGATATAGAGCCTGGCCCAAAACAGAATTGTATGCTGTAGATATCCTACACAAACCTCACTCAAATTGCAAGCTTTTTTTTAATCTAGAAATATTTTCATCATCTCCTGACACAGTTCATCATTTCCTTCACTTTATTACCGAAATAATTTGCATTTATGACTATTAGATTTTCCATCATTTCACGTTTTAAAGCCTTTAAAAGTTGTATTGCTATATAATTTTAAAAGTCAGTAGTCCTGCCACGTTTTAAAAATGAAAAACAACAAGTCCCAGCTGCACAGTTTCTTCTCTTTCTGCATTTCTGATATATCAAGGCAATCTCTTACATTTTCAATTTTATGTTTTGGAATATATCTTAATATTTTAAAATATATGATTATATAAATATTTTCAGAATTTAAGTTTTGAGTTATCATTGGCCTACTCAAATGAAAAATGAGAATTTAGTCACCATGTCCTCCAATACTTAACACATTTTTCTTATCTAGAAATCTACTATACATAATAATTTTGGTTATAATATTAAATAATAATATAATATTTTGACATATAATTTTTATCTACATTTGAATGATGTAGAGTATTTTGAACATTTATCTTTTTGTATACTTTATTTTGTCTTTTCTGGAGTAGATAATTGCCATTTTTCCCATTTTCTTAACTTTCTACACTCCTCCTAGAAAGTATAAATTTCTTTCCCATATATTTAAACCTATCTGGTAGTATATCAGTTTCATTGTTTTCTTAAACATATTCCTCTCATGCCTTTGTCCTTATCTAATCTGAATTTTATGCTTTCTAAGGTATTAGGTACAGCTGTATTCTTAAAATCTAACACACCTCTCCCAGGGATTATTCTTTGTCATTTTGTGGTGTTGGAACATACATCTGTCTTCCCACCCAACTCTTCCTTCTAGTATAGCAGATCTTTCAAGAAGTTGTTTGTTTGTTTTTTTTAATGCGTGGGAATTGTTTTTGAAGAGTCTATTTTTTTTCTTTTATCTTTGAAAAACAATTGTAATGGGAACAGATTTCTAGTTGAAAACATATGAAAGTATCATTCCATTTTCTTCAGTTGCCACTATTATTTATTACTAGAATTTGATTCAGTTCAAATTTCCAAACATTTGCATGTGATATGAACTTTTCTGTGTAAGTTTTAAGAATCTTCTCTGTATGTTCAGTTTTTGATGGTGATATATGTACATGATTTAAATAGTCTCTACTGCAATGAATATTTATGGTTATTTCTATTTTACAAGCTCAAATATTTTCTTCCTTTTTAAGCTAAGTTAAGTGAATTTACTCAGTCGTGTCCAACTCTTTGCGATCCCATGGACTGTAGCCTATCAGGCTCCTCTGTCCTTGGGATTTTCCAGCCAATAATACTGGAGTGGATTGCCATTTCCTTCTCCAGCGGATCTTTTTATCACTTTATAATTGTTTAAAAAAATATCTCTTCCATATTTATAATAATCATCATCTTGAAATTCATTTCCCTCCCTACAATGTAGGAGACCAGGGTTCAATCCCTTGATCAGGCAGATCCCCTGGAGAAGGGAATGACTACTCATTCTAGCATTCTTGCCTGGAGAATTCCATGGACAAATGAGCCTGGCATCCTTCAGTCCAAGTGTTGCAAAGAGTCAGACATGACTGAACAATTAACACTTTTACTTTTGATCGTAATTGTCTTATGTCTATTGTTTTCCTGGGATATCTTTTCCCCATTGCAGCTTTTAACTTCTCTCAGTTTCTGCACTTAAAGTGGGTTTTCATGTAAATAATATTTGTTGGGTTTATCTAGTTTGGCAACCTCTGTCTTTTGATAATTTAACAGCTTATTTTTAATAAAATTGTTGGTGTAGTTGGGCTTAAATATGATTGCTTGTTACTGTTTTTCATTTGTCCAATTTATCTCTGCTACCTTCTTTTGGGTTTTTTTTCTCCCATTATATCTCTTCTTTTGACTTATTGATTACTGCTCTTTCTTTTATTACCTTATTTTCATAGTGGTTGTTCTGCTGTTGCTGCTGCTGCTGCTGCTGCATCATTTCAGTCGTGTCCGATTCTGTGCGACCCCATGGACTGCAGCCCACCAGGCTCCTCCATCCATGGGATTTTCTAGGCAAGAGTACTGGAGTGGGTTTCCATTCACAAAGTCCATATTTAACCGCAATCTGCAAATAATATGTAGCACTTTACAGCTGTATAAATATTTTCCATGTTGAATATTTTAAAACTATTTATTTGCTGAATAACCCCTCTGTGTCCTTAGTTCGTTCTTTATTATTAATAGTCTTATAGTGGACTTCCTGGCCCTTTATTTCAGGCTTCCTATGATTGCTATTCTTTTTCAAGTGTTCTACATGAAGTTCTAAACTTCTGTTTAGAAGGGGCTTTTGTCACCTTTATCTTTCAAGATTTATTTTTATATTCTGTTTTATGATAACTTACTTTTAATTTCAAAGAAGCCTTTTTGTGCTTCGAATAAGTGTTTAGTTATGCATACATGTATAATTTAATGGTATTTATACAATATGTTTGATTTATTTTATTGCATTTTTTCTGACTTGTCTGTTTCTTAGTTTTAGTTTTAGTTTTGCCTGTGTTTTAGTTTTCTGTTTTATTTTTTCTCATTCATGTAAGAAACATAGTCAAATAATAGACTATAGAAAATGGGGAAAATGCTCTGCATGTATCACTGGTGTTGGTTACCTTGTTAAAACTAGTGAACCTTCTTTGTGTGAGCTGGCTGAGTTGTTATGACTTTTCCCATAAGTTTGTTAATTTATGTCACATTTTTATATGTGACATAATATAAAAATATTCTCAAACTAATCTTTCTTCATTGTATTTCAGACTTCTGATGTCTGAGTCTTTTGAGGGCTCCATGATGCATACAGACCTGCCTATGAATTTCCCCCACTGCAAGCATCATTTTTTATTTTCTCTGGCTGCTCTGTTACTGTTTAGGTATATGATTTAAAGTTCCAAAATTGTTTTGCTGACATCTCTTTTTCTGTTTTGTTAACCCTTAAATATTTTCATCAGTGTGATAAAATTATATTTAAAGAAATTATATGTTTTTGCCATTTAGGAAATCAGTTTTCATACCTAGTCTTATGTTAAATCAGTAATTCAATAAGTTTGTGCTGACTAATAAGTATTTGACCTCTAGACTCTGTCCTCAAAGTACTTACATCTAGAATAATACAGCTAATGTCTTAAAAAAAAAAAAAGAAGAAGCAGAAAAAGATCAGTACACTATACATTAATGGGATAAAAATATAATTGAAACTCAGGAAAGGAAGACATATATGTGGATTGAGTATTTAGAGACGAGAGAGAAGAAAATGTAGGTCATTCACTAATATTTAAGGAATGGAACATATTTGGTCTTTGCTAGATTAAAGAACACATCAATAAAAATGATGAAATGCATGCAGAGAATGCTTAACCATAGTTAGTAAATATGCTAAAAATTGGAATACACTACTCACCTAATTCTCCAAATATATGGGCTAGTTACAATTATTTCCTTCACTTTCATAAAACAAAACAAAACAAAAGACGTAGTTGAAGGACTTGCTTAATATCAGAAAGTTAATGAACAGTTGAACTAGGATTCAGGCCCCAAAGCCTAACTTTAAAACCTATGCTCTTAAACAGTAGGTTAAACTGATATTTGTATATATACAGCTTAACTTAATAATGTATTTGAATTCAAAGTAAGCATTTTTAGGGTTTTCTTAGAAAGCCAAATATAATTTTAATTGTGACAGAAAATGACAAGGAAATGTAGATTGGTTTATGATATAGCCTAACTAAAGAAGAGTTAAACTTCTTTTATTAATAATTTATTCTATTGAAACTGGAGAGAAAGCTACAGTTTTAAGCTGAAGGTGAACAAGTTAACAAAGCTATGAGCTGACATTGCCTGCAGGATCTTAAAATTCTTGGTTAATGTAATCAGCAAGTTTTGAAATAAAAATGCCATAAGATTACTGTTATTCACTCTTCCCAAAACATTCTAAAAATCCAAAAATGTTAACAAACAAAACAGCACACACACACAATTAGATATAAATTTGTAGATAAATTATATTTCCAATAAGATCTTTCCCTAAATATGCATGCATTAAGATTCTGTAAAACACAACTTGTTATATTTTACCCCCTTTGAAATACAATAACTTAAAAAATTAGAAGTTTGATGTAACAAACCTAGTCTATCAGACATGTAATGAGAGTGCTTCCACTAATTAGTGAAAAATGGCTTCCATGTTGCTAAGGAGTATTTTTCCTTATAATTACAAAATAACCTCCAAATGTATTTATTAGTATAGCTCTCCACTGCTTTTCCATGTCTATTAATCAAATTTTAGCATAAAAAATTTAATAGGGTAACAAGCTTTCACTGATTAAAGAGGATAAGCATGATGTGGTGGAAGAAGAGGACTGGAATCAGAAATTTCTACTCTGTGAATAACAATGATATTGTCTAAGTGAAAAATTTGGCTTAAAGCTCAAGATTCAGAAAACTGAGACCATGGCATCTGGTCCCATCACTTCATGGGAAATAGATGGGGAAACAGTGGAAACGTGTCAGACTTTATTGTTTTGGGCTCCCAAATCACTGCAGATGGTGATTGCAGCCATGAAATTAAAAGATGCTTACTCCTTGGAAGGAAAGCATATTAAAAAGCAGAGACATTACTTTGCCAACAAAGGTCCGTCTAGTCAAGGCTATGGTTTTCCCAGTAGTCGTGTATGGATGTGAGAGTTTGACTGCGAAGTAACCTGAGCATCGAAGAATTGAAGCTGTTGAACTGTGGTGAACTATGGTGTTGGAGAAGACTCTTGAGAGTCCCTTGGACTGCAAGGACATCCAGCCAGTCCATCCTAAAGGAGATCAGTCCTGGGTGTTCATCGGAAGGACTGATATTGAAGCTGAAACTCCAATACTTTGGCCACCTCATGCGAAGAGTTGACTCATTGGAAAAGACCCTGATGCTGGGAGGGATTGGGGGCAGGTGAGAAGGGGACAATAGAAGATGAGATGGCTGGATGGCATCACCGACTCGATGGACATGAGTTTGGGTAAACTCCAGGAGTTGGTGATGGACAGGGAGGCCTGGTGTGCTGTGATTCATGGGGTCACAAAGAGCCGGACACAACTTAGTGACTGAACTGAACATAAAGTAATTAAAACAAACAAACAAACAAAAATGTCAGAAAGTAAGTCTGTTCAATTACCAAATGAGAAAATGTAGTGCTCCATATAAATTTCTGTCCCTGGGCACCTTAAAAAAATTGCCAACAGTGATGTATATCTCCTGCCCATTCAAAGTGATTTCTAATTTTTGCATTAAGCTTAATTAGCAAGGGGCTTCCCTGGTAGATCAGACTGTAAAGAATCTGCCTTCAATGCAGCAAACCTGGTTTTGATCCCTGGGTCAGGAAGATCCCCTGGAGAAGTGAATGGCTACCCACTGCAATATTCTTGCCTGGAAAATTCCTTGGACAATGGAGCCTCGCAGGGTACAGTCCATGGAGTGTCTCAAAGGGTTGGATGTGACTCAGCGACTAACACACACTCTCATACTTAACTGAAAAGGATTTCTGGCATCATGCGCATGTGCTTTAAATATCATTGTTGCTATTCTTGTTATTAATATTACTTTGACTCTATGTTTATACATTTAGCTTATTCAATTTTACAAAAAAAAAAAAATCAAATGTAATTGGTCTGGCAGATCATTTGGCAAAATGACCAGTCAAATAACTTTACTTTCTATCAGAACGAAGTCTGACTTCATTGCACTTTAGTTATTACAGTGGCTTTCATTTCAAAATAACTGTGCTAATACAAGCCCTATGGCAGCTTACTTTGGAATTCAAATATTAAGATAGATAGATGATTGACAGACAGGGTCTGGCAGACTACAGCACAGAGAACTCTGTAATAAGCTTGATACTAATTCTCTAGTTTTGTCTTTTTCTTTTTTTCTTTTTTTGTTTTTTGGTAAGGTCATGTTGTTTAGCTACCATTATACTCTCCCTCAGGAGCTAGGCACTTTTAAATTATATTTTTGGTTGGATCCCAAGAATACATGAAAGCATGCATTGGAGAAGGAAATGGCAACCCACTCCAGTGTTCCTGCCTGGAGAATCCCAGGGACGGGGGAGCCTGGTGGGCTGACGTCTGTGGGGTTGCACAGAGTCTGACACAACTGAAGCGACTTAGCAGTAGCAGCAAGAATACAGATGTGGCTAGATTAGATTCTGGAAATTTGATCAATTTGCCTTTCTTAGTAATCTGGATCAAAGGAAACTGCAAAGTGTGAAAATGGGAAAGAAGCTTCAGAAACATCAGTAGATCTGAACTTCCAGTCTTGCAGAATTTTCAATTTGATCCATTTTTAGCCATAAGTACATTTAAAAATGAATATCTTTTACAAAATTCTCTTAAAATGATCTATGCCATGTACTTTCTGGAAAGTCTTTGCATCTCTCAGGAATAAGCACACCTAGGGTAGAAGACATCTGTTATAAAATATTATTCATTATTTATCCTAGAAAAATCACTTTGCTTGTTGACAAGGTCAAGAATTATAAAGTGAAGAAAAATAAAATAGTTTATTCAAGAGCTTACTGCATCAACACAGTCCCTTTAGTCTATCATGTCAGGAGAAGGAGATGTGGCATTTGTCTATGGTGACACAACTAAGCTGAATGTGAGTACCTGAAGGAGTCTGTCAGCAACTCTATGAAACCAATCTGAAATAGTCCATTTCTTAAATGTGTTTAATTGGGTTGGGCCTCAGGGCATATATTTATCAGACTTCTAGTGCTTCATAGCTAATGCCCTGCCCCAATGTCTCAAATATCTCTTTCTCATGCTATTTGATTTGTCTTCACTGTCTCAAAAACAGCTGCTCAAAAGTCATCAGTCAGTTCAGTCACTCAGTCGTGTCTGACTCTTTGCAACCCCATGAATCACAGCATTCCAGACCTCCCTGTCCATCACCAACTCCTGGAGTTCACTCAAACTCATGTCCATTGAGTCAGTGATGCCATCCAGCAATCTCATCCTCTGTCATCCCCTTCTCCTCCTGCACCCAATCCCTCCCATCATCACGGTCTTTTCCAGTGAGTTAGCTCCTTGCATGAAGTGGCCAAAGTATTGGAGTTTCAGCTTCAGCATCAGTTCTTCCAATGAACACCCAGGACTGATCTCCTTTAGGATGGACTGGTTTGATCTCCTTGCAGTCCGAGGGACTCTCAAGAGTCTTCTCCAACACCACAGCTCAAAAGCATCAATTCTTCGGTGCTCAGCTTTTTTCACAGTCCAACTCTCACATCCATACATGACTACTGGAAAAACCATAGCCTTGTTTACACAGATCTTTGTTGGCAAAGTAATGTCTCTGCTTTTGAATATGCTATCTAGGTTGGTCATAACTTTCCTTCCAAGAAGTAAGCATCTTTTAATTTCATGGCTACAATCACCATCTGCAGTGATTTTGGAGCCTAAAAAAATAAAGGCTGACACTGTTTCCCCATCTATTTCCCATGAAGTGATGGGACCGGATGCCATGATTTTCGTTTTCTGAATGTTGAGCTTTAAGCCAACTTTTTCACTCTCCTCTTTCACTTTCATCAAGAGGCTTTTTAGTTCCTCTTCACTTTCTGCCATAAGGGTGGTGTCATCTGCATATCTTATTGATATTTCTCCTGGCAATCTTGATTCCAGCTTATGCTTCTTCCAGTCCAGCGTTTCTCATAATGTACTCTGCATATAAGTTAAATAAGGAGGTGACAATATACAGCCTTGACGTAATCCTTTTCCTATTTGGAACCAGTCTGTTGTTCCATGTCCAGTTCTAACTGTTGCTTCCTGACCTGCATACAGATTTTTCAAGAGGCAGATCAGGTGGTCTTGTATTTACATCTCTTTCAGAATTTTCCACAGTTTTTTGTGATCCACACAGTCAAAGGCTTTGGCATAGTCAAGAAAGCAGAAATAGATGTTTTTCTGGAACTCTCTTGCTTTTTCCATGATCCAGCGGATGTTGGCAATTTGATCTCTGGTTCCTCTGCCTTTTCAAAAACCAGCTTCAACATCTGGAAGTTCACAGTTCACATATTGCTGAAGCCTGGCTTGGAGAATTTTGAGCATTACTTTACTAGCATGTGAAATGTGAGTGCAATTGTGTGGTAGTTTGATCATTCTTTGTATTGCCTTTCTTTGGGATTGGAATCATGAGTACACATAAAACCAGCAGTCAAAAAACATACCATTTCATTAAGACTATATTGATTTAAATTATTATGAAAAGATTTATGATTATAATTCTGTGGGGGGAGGAGAGAGCAAGAGAGAGAAAAAGAGACTTCAACATTTTTTATAAATAAAAGATTCATCAAGCCATCTTATTGTTTTATGGCTCCACAGATTGATATTACAGGGATTTTTTTTATTACATTACCCTTCATTTATATTTTTTCCTTTCTTATTCACAGACTGAAGAATAAAAGCAAAGAAGCATTACCATATACCCATAAAATATATGCAGAAGCAATTCATAAATATAAATTTATGCTGTAAAAGTAATAAACAAGTTAAAATATTTTGTTTTTTAAGGTGGAGATGTGCATAATAAGCCCATCTGGTCTTGGAATCCATGGTATAATCATGTAAAGAAATAAAAAATAGACCCTTATTATAACAAAAATATATCTAACTATTAATCTTAACATGCAGATTTGTATACCATGGAAACTTAAAAAAGTACAAAGATGTACACATTATGAATTCACAGGTGAAATATGAGCACAAGATTTTCAAGGTTCTATAATGAAAAGGAAGCAGAAGCTACTTATACAGTTACATACAGAAATTACACAGAACAAAGAGATTATACAAATCCACATGCAAATGTGTAGCAGTGGGTCACAGCAGTCTCTCACACATAGTAGTGTGTCTTAAAAGTACATTGATAATGATGATGAATCTCCAAATTGATTTATAATGGCCAGGAAGTCATATTCATATCTTACCCAGGTAAAGGAATCTATTTTATTCATTCAGAAAGAGAAGAAAAATGCTTGGTGCTCTAGAACTCATCCCCTTTCAATTTGTTACTTCAGAAATATCTCTAGGCTACAGTGCAACATTCACACATCCTCAGATATGTTAAGGCCTGAGCACATGGCCCAGGATATCACAGGTAGCTTGCTTTGTGATCTTTTCCCTGGGGTAATCCTTAGTTCTATTTATTTTCTTTCCTTAGAAGGAAAAATATAGAGTTAAAATATTCACAGAATCCTCTTTACCTATAAGGACTATCTCTACTACTTGCAGTGAAGTTCTGTATAAGTGAGTGATTAAAACTTCTCAATATTTAAAAAGTGAAAGTAAAAATCACTCAGTCATGAATGACTATTTGCAACCTCATGGACTATACAGTCCATGGAATTCTCCAGGCCAGAATACTGGAATAGGTAGCAGTTCCCTTCTCCAGGGAATCTTGCTAACCAGCTGAGCCACAGGGGAAGCCCTCATCTACTTTAGACCTGCCCTGGAGGTCACTTACCTATACAGAACTTCACTGCAAGTAGTAGAAAACAGCCTTTATGTGTTACATGCCTGGTTACTTTCCTGGACTAATACTAACTGAGCCTTGTAAGTACTAACACCTCTGGATGTATGGACATTGAAAAGGAGAGATTCCTACCACTGACTATTTGAGGATCAGGACATTTATCCCAGGTCTGCATGATATCAGGCCACAAGGTGTGCTTCTTTGGTGGAGGGGGACTTATAATGAGTAAGCAAAATCTTAACTTTCTCACAATTTTAATGGAGGAATTCATTCCATTTTAACCCCTGCTTATAAGAGAGCTTTTGCATCCTTCACAGTTCTATCTAGGAAAAGATACTAATCTCTATTTTGGAGGGTGAAGGAGTATTGGAAGGTATATTTTCTTTTCAACTTTATGCCCTTTGGAATATTAATAGCTTTTTCTCAGGGCTAAAAAAGTGCAATTGACTTTAAGATCTTTTTTTTTTTTATTGTACATAACGATATGTAATACAAACTCAGCATTTCTTGCTTTCTAGGACTAATATATCAACCTGTAGAATGCAATAGAAATAGATAGAAATGTAGAAAGAAAGAGATAGATATTCATGCCTACACACACACACACATACATACATATATATATATATATATATATATATATATATATATATATACATGCATTAAAATGCAGTGATTGCATAATGGCAAGTATAATAGAACTTTCTAACTTTAAATTTCTAAAATGTACTTACCATGACATTGCTGCTGCTGCTGCTAAGTCGCTTCAGTCATGTCCGACTCTGTGCGATCCCATAGATGGCAGCTCACGAGACTCCCCCGTCCCTGGGATTCTCCAGGCAAGAAAATTGGAGTAGGTTGCCTTTTCCTTCTCCAATGCATGAAAGAGAAAAGTGAAAGTGAAGTCACTCAGTCATGTCCGACTCTTAGTGATCCCATGGACTGCAGCCTACCAGGCTCCTCTGTCCATGGGATTTTCCAGGCAAGAGTACTGGAGTGCGTTGCCATTGCCTTCTCCACAATGACATTAGCACTATGGAAAATAATAAGTACGTGTATTCTGAGTTACCTTGTGATTATACTAAAACAGCAATTTAGTGCATTTATTATGGAATAAATAATTAAAGTAACTAAAATATTTAGCAAATGTCAATTGTTCTATAAATGCTAATATGTTCATAGAAGAAACATATAGATGTTTAGGTAGAATGATGAATTGACAAATATTGAATAATAATTTAATCAAACTATTTGAGCACCATGGCCCAGACAAGTTGCCACATAAAATTAACCATCACAGCATATTATCCAGGGACTTGTAATATTAATAGATTAATGTTCTCCTTTTAGTATTTTACCTTTGTTACCTTATTTTTTTAAAGAAGGATTTCATATCAATAAAATTAAATGGCAACTCAATGTCACCTGCTATTAATAAAATAAAACTAAAATAATATAATATAACTAAAATAATGTTTTCTGTAGTCTGCTGAAACTCCTGAAACTCATCTTACCCTAGTCTATTTTTTAAAAATGAGAGAAATTGGAAAACTTTAGAGAGGTATTAATGACTTTCTGGCACCAAGGTAAGACTTTCTCGTTGATTAAATCAATTCATTTAATTAGAATTAAAAAGTGATTAATTAAAGTATTCCACATAGTGATAGAAAGAGGAGGTACAATGATTACTCTTTGCAGAAAACAAGTATAAATGACAATATTGCCAGTAACAACCATTCAGTGGGACCAGAAATAAGCCAAAGTCAAACAGAGTATTGAGAAGCATTTGTTCTTTAAAAAATGCTGAAGTGTTACAAAAATGCATCTGTGGCTTTCTTGCCTGGATTTGCTCCTACCCTCTTTCTGCCCTCTTCCCTGTTTGGTCGCTCGAAATGAGAGTTTTAACTGTTATGGGGTTTGGGAAAATTATCAGCTATACAGGTGCAGACTTGATCTAATTTGGGAACGGGAGATACACCCAGGTCTCTGCCAACTAAAATCAGCAGGCTCAGTAAAGATATGGAATGTCCATATAGACATGGGAATCGAAAACTGAGGTCCCAGTTCTGAAAGGGCAGTAGACAAGGCAGGAATTTAATGGCGATATCCTAAAAGTGACAGATCCATATAAGAGCTGAAAGGAGTTCCAAACTTATCCTTGGCATTAGATAAACTACATATGCAGTGGGGGGTGGGGTGGGGTGACCTAAAGAACCATGAAAAGTCTAAAATGTATGGGCTATTTAAAATTTCTAAAGAATTTAAATGCATTTTTCTACTCATTCAGGGTGAGCTCAACAGAACACAGAGCCTTATGGACTTATGCACGTTATGTGACCACTGATACACACACACACACACACACACACACACACACAGACACACACACAGGAAAAATACTGTAAGAAATCAAGTAGAAAAGATTAAATGTCTTATCAACTGTATAGTAGATAAAACCTAAGAACAGGCAAGTTATTGAAAACTACAATAACTCTCAGGATAATAAAATAGAGTCCAAAATTACTATATTAACTACAATATTCAATTAACTAAAAATCAGTAAGCATGAAAATAAAAGTGACCAAAAGATAGCAACATAGCAAATGACAGAAAAAATAACTTAACTCTGAGTGAGCCCAGATATTTAATTTAGCAGGTAATAATTTTAAAGCTACTATAATTAAAATGTTTAAAGTAAAATAGTAACAAATAATAAAAGAACTAAAGATAAGTGTTCTAACAATGAGCAACAAATGAATATTTAAGAGAGAAATGAGTATATAGCAAAGAAACAAAAGGGAAAGTTGCAATACTGCTGCTGCTGCTAAGTCGCTTCAGTCGTGTCTGACTCTGTGCGACCCCATAGACGGCAGCCCACCAGGCTCCCCCGTCCCTGGGATTCTCCAGGCAAGAACACTGGAGTGGGTTCCCATTTCCTTCTCCAATGCATGAAAATGAAAAGTGAAAGTAAAGTCGCTTAGTTGTGTCCGACTCTTCGTGACCCCATGGACTACAGCCTACCAGGCTCCTCCATCCATGAGATTTTCCAGGCAAGAGTACTGGAGTGGGGTGCCATTGCCTTCTCTGAAAGCTGCAGTGAGAAGCCAGTAATTTTAATGAAAGTATAAACGAGATGGGCTCTGAGCAGAACTGAGATGTCAATAAAAAGAAACAATAAATAATAAAGCAAGTAGAAAATGAATAAAGGTAAAGAAGATTTGAACAAGTTTATTTAAGCAGCATTCAAATGGTAAAATATTTTGAAATAAGTGTAACAAAAGTGGTATAAGTCTTGTAAAATGAAACTTGTAAACCGCTGCTAAAGAAATTAAAGAAGGTTTGAATGAACAGAGAAATATATCATGTCCACAGGCTGAAAGACTTGCTATTTTAAGGTAGCAGATAATTCCAAACTTATCTACAAATCAATATAATCACTATCAAATTTCCAGTGGATTTTTGAGACAGACCGACCAACTCTAAATTTACATGTGAAAAAACTACTATCTTTTATCATGATTTCAAAAATAATTTTAGATTTACAAAATAGTTGCAAAGATTGTACACAGAATGCTCACATTCCCATCCCGCTACTTCTCCTACCATTAGCAACTTGCATAACTATGTCACTTTTATCAAATTTCGTAAATTAACATGGTGAAATTTAATTACCCAAAATATGCACTTTATTCATATTTCTCCAATTTTTCTACCAATAATTTTTGTCTTTAGCCTTATACTGTCTGTATATTTTGCCCCTGCCTTTCCTTCCCACTAGTTTAAATTAAAATGTCCTGGGTTTTAATTCAGTTAGATGTATTTTTCACTGTCCCTCAGTAGGAACTTTCTTCAGTTCCTATCACATCCTTATTTGAAATGAAAAAAATCTTCAGATAGTAAAATTCAATTTTTGCACCATGTGCTTCAATAGATCTTGGAAACTGCATACAATAATACATCTGCCATTACAGAAACATACAGAATACCACATTATCATAAAAATTCTTAACGTGCAACCTATTTACAGTCTATCTCTCCTCCCTCCCCAAACCCCTTAGCAAGTACAGATCTTTTTTTTTTTCCTGTTTCAAGAATTTAGTCTTTTCCAAAATATTATATAAATGCAATCACAAAACATATATACTTTTGACTCTGATTAATTTCCCATAGTAAAATTCATTTGAGACTCATTCTTTTTGTTTAAATCCATAGATTATTCCACCATACGGATTTACCACATTATGTATCTATTCGCTTATTAAATGACATGTTTCTTGTTTCCAAATATTGGAATTTGTGAACTGAGCTAATTCAAACATCTAATAGATTATTGTATGAGCATAACTATTCAATGTACTTTGCTAATAATAGATCATTATATTTTAAAAGTATGTTCAACCTTATGATTAACCACCTTCCCCCGCCCCCCCCGCCAGAGGTTCTATGCTGTTTTCACAGGCAATAGAAATGTTTTCTTTGTATAGCATACTTGACAGCACTTGATATTTTCACTTTATATTTTTCAGCCACTTTAGCAACTGTCTAAATGTTCCTCAGTATGATTTTAATATGAATGTTCTTAATAACATGATATTGAGTTACTTTTCCTTTGCTTACTTAACATTTATATATCTTCTTTCAGAATGTATCTCTTATGATTTTATGTCCATTTTCTTATTAAGCCGTTTGGTTACTGAATTTTTTAGAAATCTTTTTATATTCAGGATAAAAGCTAATATCAGATATATGATACATGAATATTTTCTCCAGAATTTGGCTTAACTTTTCATTACATTAAAATTTCACAGAGAAAAACATTTGTTGATAAGGTCACCAATTAAACTTGTTTTTATATATAATGCTTTTAATGCCATATATTAAAAAGTCATAAAATTCAATGTCATGAGATTTTATATTTTACAGAAATTGTGTAATTTTTCATTTTATATTTGTCTACAATCCATTTGACTTAATTCTTGGATGAAGTGAGAGGTATGCATCAAGGTTTATTATTTGTTTTTAATGTGGAAGTACAATAAGTACAGTACCATTTATTGAAAAAAGTATCATTCATCAACCAAATTTGAGTGCAATTGTAAATGAAATGCTGACTGTATTTCTGATGATCTATTGCAGGGTTCTCTATTTTGTATCAATGAACAATTAATTGGGTATTATCTTGATTAGTACTCACTTCAGTTCAGTTCAGTTCAGTCGCTCAGTCGTGTCTGACTCTTTGCGACCCCATGAACCACAGCATGTCAGGCCTCCTTGTCCATCTCCAACTCCTGGAGTTTACTCAAACAAATGTCCATTGAATCTGTGATGCCATCCAATCATCTCATCCTCTGTCATTTCCTTCTCTTCCTGCCTTCAATCTTTCCCAGCATCAGGGTCTTTTCAAATGAGTCAGCTCTTTGCATCAGGTGGCCAAAGTATTGGAGTTTCAACATCAGTCCTTCTGATGAATACCCAGGACTGATCTCCTTTAGGATGGACTGGATGGATCTCCTTTTAGTCCAAGAGACTCTCAAGAGTCTTCTCCAACACCACAGTTCAAAAGCATCAGTTTTTCGGCACTCAGCTTTCTTTGTAGTCCAACTCTCACATTCATACATGACTATAGGAAAAATCATAGCCTTGACTAGACAGATCTTTTTTGGCAAAGTAATGTCTCTGCTTTTTAATATGCTATGTAGCTTGGTGTTAACTTTCCTTCCAAGGAGTAAGTGTCTTTTAATTTCATGGCTGTATTCACCATCTGCAGTGATTTTGGAGCCCCCAAAAATAAAGTCAGCCACTGTTTCAACTGTTTCCCCATTGTTGTGCCACAAAGTGATGGGACAGGTTGCCATGATCTTTGTTTTCTGAATGCTGAGCTTTAGGCCAACATTTTCACTCTCCTCTTTCACTTTCATCAAGAGGCTCTTTAGCTCTTCTTCACTTTCTGCATAAGCATAGTGTCATCTGCATATCTGAGGTTATTGATATTTCTCTTGGCAATATTGATTCCAGCTTGTGCCTCTTCCAGCCCAGTGTTTCTCATGATGTACTCTGCATATAAATTAAATAAGCAGGGTGACAATATACAGCCTTGACGTACTCCTTTTCCTACTTGAAACTAGTCTGTTGTTTCATGTCCAGTTCTAACTGTTGCTTTCTGAGCTGCATATAGGTTTCTCAAGAGGCAGGTGAGGTGGCCTGGTATTCCCATCTCTTTCAGAATTTTCCATAGTTTATTGTGGTCCACACAGTCAAAGACTTTGGTATAGTCAATAAAGCAGAATAGATGTATTTCTGGAACTCTCTTGCTTTTTCGGTGATCCAGCAGATGTTGGCAATTTGATCTCTGGTTCCTCTGCCTTTT
The DNA here is from genome assembly GCF_001704415.2 of Capra hircus. Lineage (NCBI taxonomy): Eukaryota > Metazoa > Chordata > Mammalia > Artiodactyla > Bovidae > Capra > Capra hircus. The sequence goes on from NC_030818.1 coordinate 33,849,836, forward strand.
CAAAAACCAGCTTGAACATCTGGAATTTCACGGTTCACATATTGCTGAAGCCTGGCTTGGAGAATTTTGAGCATTACCTTGGTAGCGTGTGAGATGAGTACAATTGTTCGGTAGTTTGAGCATTCTTAGCCTTTGCCTTTCCCTGGGATTTGAATGAAAACTGACCTTTTCCAGTCCTGTAGCCACAGCTGAGTTTTCCAAATGTGCTGGCCTATTGAGTGCAACATTTTCACAGCATCATCTTTTAGGATTTGAAATACCTCAACTGGAACTCCATCACCTCCACTAACTTTGTTCGTAGTGATGCTTCCTAAGGCCCACTTAACTTCACATTCCAGGATGTCTGGCCCTAGGTGAGTGATCACACCATTGTGATTATCTGGGTCTTGAATATTCTTTTTTTACGGTTCTTCTGTGTATTCTTGCCACTTCTTCTTAATATCTTCTGCTTCTCTTCAGTCCATACCATTTCTGTCCTTTATTGAGCCCATCTTTGCATGAAATGGTCCCTTGGTGTCTATAATTTTCTTGAAGAGATCTCTATTATTTCCCATTGTGTTGTTTTCCTTTATTTCTTTGCATTGATCACTGAAGAAGCCTTTGTTATCTCTCCTTGCTATTCTTTGGAACTCTGCATTCAAATGGGTATATCTTTCCTTTTCTCCTTTGTTTTTTGCATCTTCTTCTTACAGGTATTTTTAAGGCTTCCTCAGACAGCCATTGCTTTTTTGCATTTCTTTTTCTTGGTGATGGTCTTGATCCCTGTCTCCTGTACAATGTCGCAAACCTCCATCCATAGTTCATCAGGCACTCTGTCTATCAGATCTAGTCCCTTAAATCTATTTCTCACTTCCACTGTATAATCATAAGGGATTTGATTAGGTCATACCTGAATGGTCTAGTGGTTTTCCCCACTTTCTTCAATTTAAGTCTGAATTTGGCAATAAGGAGTTTATCATCTGAGCCACAGTCAGCTCCCAGTATTGTTTTTGATGACTGACTTGATTAGTATAGATTTATAGTTAAGTTGGCAATGGCACCCCACTCCAGTACTCTTGCCTGGAAAATCCCATGGATGGAGAAGCCTGGTAGGCTGCAGTCCATGGGGTCGCTAAGAGTCGGCAGGACTGGGCGACTTCACTTTCACTTTTCTCTTTCATGCATTGGAGAAGGAAATGGCAACTCACTCCTTTGTTCTTGCCTGGAGAATCCCAGGATCTTGGAAGCCTGGTGCACTGCCATCTATGGCATCACACAGAGTCGGACACAACTGAAGCGACTTAGCAGAAGCAGCAGCATAGTTTAGTTATATATATGAAATACATTAGTATCAGTCTTCAAAACGTTTTACTTTTTGATGAACAAATAAATACTAGTATCTGAGTCTACCTTCAAATAATATTATGTTGTTTCATCTATAATATAGGTACCTATAACAATATAGTTCCAAATTCTCCCTTTCACTAATCTGATATATTTTACATATCCATGTACTATATAACACTCAACATATTTTTCCTTTAACTACTAGGTTATCTTTTAGAGCAAATGAAAATAACAAAAAACATTTAATTTACCTTCATTTTTTCCTATTTTCAACATTATTCTTTTCTCTTGTTACTGAAAAATGTTTCTTATGTATATCAACATTTCTCTGCTTGAAAACCTTCATTAGAATATCTTACACATTAGGTCTGCTGGCAATGGAGTCTAATTTTGTTTTCTCTGAGAAAGTCTTCACTTCTACTTTATTAATGTGTATTTTTGCTAGGAATTAAATTCCTGTAATTCTGTGTTGTCAGTTATTTTTTCTTTAATTTTTTTTAAATCAGCACTTTAAAAATATCAACCATTGTCTTAATTGCAAGGTTACTTATGAGAAGATTGCTATAAAATTTAATCCCTTGTACCTTTGTAAGTAATATATCTTTCTACTTTTCAAGATTTTCACTTTGCTTTTATTTTCAGTAATTTAAATATGATACATATAAAAATGAGTTTTTCTGTGTTGATACTTTTGCTATCTGTGTGGTGTTCTGTAAGCTTGTGTGATGTTCTATAAGCTACTGTATCTATGGTTTTGTGTCTGTCACTAATTTTGGAAATTTCTTAACCATTACTTTTCTTCACATTTTTTCCATTTTGTTTCCCTTTCTGAGATTAAAATGATGTGTCTATTATATCATTTGATATTTTACCAAAAGTGTTAATATTCTCCTATGATTTTCCTTTTGTTTTATTTTGAATGATTTCTACTGATTCATCTTGGAATCAAATTGCCAACATTCATTGGTTCATAGAGAAAACAAGGAAATTAAAGCAAAAAATATCTACTTGTGCTTCATTGACTATGCTAAAGCCTTTGACTATGTGGATCACAACAAACAACAGAAAATTTTTGAAGAGATGGGAATACCAGACCACCTTATCTGTCTCCTGAGAAACCTGTATGCAGATCAAGAAGAGAAAAATAGAACTGGACATGGAACAACAGGCTGGTTTCAACTGGGAAAGGAGTACATCAAGACTATATTGTCATCCTGCTTATTTAACTTCTATGCAGGATATATCATGTGAAATGCTATGCTGAATGAATCGCAAGTTGGAATCAAGACTTCTGGGAGAAATATCAAGAACCTCAGATACACAGATGATATCACTCTAATGGCAGAAAGTGAAGAAGAGCTAAAGAGCTTCTTGATGGGAATGAAAGAGGAGAGTGAAAAAGCTGGTTTAAAACTCAACATGAAACAAAAAAGACCATGGCATCTGATTCTATCACTTCATGGGAAATAGAAGGGGGGAAATGGAAAGAGTGACAGAGTTTACAGTTTCTTGAGCTTCAAATTCACTACAAACAGTGACTGCAGCCATGAAATTAAAAGATGTTTGTGCCTTGGAAGAAAAATTATGACAAACATAGTGTATTCAAAAGCAGAGATCACTTTGCTGACAAAGGTCCCTATAGTCAAAGCTATGTTTTTTTCCATTAGTCATGTACAGATGTGAGAGACCATAAAAAAGCTGAGCACCAAAGAATTAATGCTTTCAAACTGTGATGCTGGAGAATATCCTTAAGAGTCCCTTGGACTGCAAGGAGATCAAACCAATCAATCCTCAAGGAAATCAACCTTGAATATTCATTGGAAGTACTGATGCTGAAGCTGAAGTGCCAATATTTTGGCCACCTGATGCAAACAACCAAATCCTGATGTTGGAAAAAATTGAAGGCAAAAAGATAAGGGGATGACAGAAGATGAGATGGTTAAATAGCATCATCAACTCAATGGACATGAGTTTGTACAAACTCCACTAGATTGTAAAGGACAGGGAAGCCTACAGTCCATGGGGTCATGAAGAGTCAGACATGACTTAGTGACTGAGCAACAACAACAACAATCTTGGAATTCACTGATTGTTTCCTTGATGGTGTTGTATTTAACTACAAAGTAGATCTTAGACCATCATTCTCTTTTATTTTCCCCAGCCCCCTAGCATTTCCATTTGGTCATTTCTTACTATTTTTGGTCTATGGTAAAATTACCTTCAAAATGATGATTTTGCATGTTTTCTCTATTTTTATTAGTGCCGTTAACATGCTAAGCATTATTATTTTAAGTTTCTTGTATGTTAAATCCAACATCCGTGATATATCTGAATTTAGTTCTGATAGTATCTTTATGTCTTCAGACTTTTTTTTTTTCCTTTTTGTAATGCCCTGCAATTTTTTTTTTTTTTTTTTTTTTTTTGGACAGCTGGTCATAAGTGTAGGCATTGAGATACGTATGAAACTTATATTTACATTTATCAAATATTTGCTAAAGCCTATCTAATATATTTATGCTTAGACATGTGCATGCCTTTTTTTCCAGAGACAAAAATAATGGGGCTATGTTTAATAAAGTTAGGAGCTGGGAATTAAAGTTTCCTGTTACAACTTTTCTTTCCAAATACCACAGGCTGCATATTCCCCTACTGACTGTGTTTATCAGTTTAGTTTGTTTCAGTTGCTCAGTCATGTCCAACTCTTTGTGACCCCATGGACTGTACTATACCATGCTTCCCTGTCTATCACCAACTCCTAGAACTTCCTCAAACTCATGTCCATTGAGTCGGTGATGTCATCCAACCATCTCATCCTCTGTCAGCCCCTTCTCCTCCTGTCTTCAATCTTTCCCAGCATCAGGGTCTTTTTCAGTCAGTTCTTTGCATCAGATGGCCAAAGTATTGGAGTTTCAGCTTCAGCATCAGTCCTTCCAATGAATATTCAGGGCTGATTTCCTTTAAGATTGACTGGTTTGATCTCCTTGCAGTCCAAGGGACTCTCAAGAGTCTTCTCCACCACCACAGTTTAAAATTATCAATTCTTCAGTGCTCAGCTTTCTTTATGGTCCAACTCTCACATCCATACATGACTACTGGAAAAACCATGGCTTTGACTAGATGGACCTTTGTTGGCAATGTAATGTCTCTGCTTTTTAATATGCTATCTAGGTGGGTTAATTTGCCAGAGTACTTTCCTCAATATCTGATTTCCAGAGAATTAGTCTCTTGCAGCACTTTCAACTGTAATCCACTGTTATTTTGATTTTTGTCATGATAGCCTGGAGGTAACTGGAGTGGGAAGATGCCATTCTCTACTACTCTAATTCATACTAAATTTTAGGCAGATTCTGTTTCCTTTGCTTCAGGGCTTTGGTCTTCACAAGTGTTCCTTCCCTTCCTCTAATTGTCACGGCAAATCTTTTATTCTTCCCTGCCCAGACTGTAGCCCACCAGGCTCCTCTGTCCACAGAATTTCCCAGGCAAGAATACTGGAGTGGTTTGCCATTTCCTTCTCAGGGGATCTTCCTGACCCAGGGATCAAGCCCATGTCTCTTACATTAGCAAGCATATTCTTTACTGCTGAACTATCAAGGAAGCACATATCATGGACTTAAACTCCATCTCTCTGCCAGCTCTTCTCAGCTGCAACATTGCCAATATAATTTCTGTATTTATTCTTTATGCAGATTAAAGCCATTTCTCCATAATAGAGATGGCAGAGATGGGTATAGCATCTCTCCATAAGACACTAGTGGCTACTGTTTGTCTCCTCCTGCCAACATCACAAGAAAAGTTTTCCCAGGATTCTGTTCAATCTTATGAGTTGCTTCCAAAAATCTTAGAGGAAAATCTCTAAGAGTGTGACCCTACCTGTATGTATACCCCTATGTACTTTACATTCTTGTTCTTTCTCACACTCTCATCTTAACTATTCATCAAAATGTATTAGCTGTATTTTCTTACTGGCATATATAATCCCCTTCAGTGTCTGTCCTAGGTTACCATACACTTAGATTGTGTTTTTCTCTGCAAGCATCTTTTTCTCTCCCAATATTCTAGGTTACTTGATCATCCTGGAAAGTCTTTTCACTTGATGGGTTCAAGAAAAGTTGTTAATTTCATTGATTTGCAGTTTGTATATCTAATGTTTAGTTGCAGAGGTTGGAATGAGACTTTTTGTACTCTGTATCTCTGAACTAAAACTGTTGTTTATTGAAAACAACAAAATTTGTTTTAGATTAATATTCAATTGCCTCTATATTTGCTTTTTATTTTCATAGTTAAAACTATTATGCAAATAATAATACTAAAGGATTGATTCAAATTTTATAAATAATGTCTAATATGCTAGAAATACAAAAAGTATATATTTTAAAATATATATATTTAAATTCAACAATCAAATAAACTGACTTTAACTCTTTCACATTTAAAGTGTACATAAGGTTTTCTAAGTTGCTCATTGATATTGTTATTCGGCATGTGAAACTAACTTGGGTTAAGGGTTGGGGTGTGAAAATAAGAATGGAAGAACAATGATGGAATACCTGAAAATGAGAAAAAAGACAAAAAAAGATGTAACTATGGTAACCAAAATAGTAATATTTGATCTTAAAGTGACCTTTGCAATTTGTATTCTATTTAAACATTCCCCCAGCACTGACCTAAAAGCTGTCATTTTTATACATAATAAAGATATATAACTGGTATCTCCAAAGTGAACAAAAATCCAGTGAGAATTATTATCAACTTTCCTTTCTCATCTATTACTGAAAGAATATTTTTCATCATAGAAATAGACTAATAAAAATAAGACACTTGATTCTTGCAAGCATACAACTTCCTCCAAACAAAATCAGTTCATTTCAGGAGGGGAAATACAGATTAATACACAGGAGTTTTGAGTAATTCACTTTTGTCCCCCATCAATAAGCATATGGAAAAAAAGCAATGGATGAATGATGATCATAATTTTGTGTAAAATATTTAAGAGGTTAGTGTAACTGGAAGTTGAATGCTTCTCTGTAGCTGGAGATGAAGCTGAGAATGTGAGCCAGACCAGATATTTACAAAGCCTTTGTAAGCCAGGCTGAATAATTCACTCTTCTGTAACAGGCAAGAAAAGAACTAGAAAATAGCTTGAATTGTCATGATATAATTACATTTTTAGAAAGGCAACACTGGAGGTGACAAAACGATCTTGATCAAGGGGCAGACCCAAATTAGAGGGCTGTCACAGTGTTATTGGCAAGAGGGGTAAGAGCCAAAAGTAGGAGTCACTAGTGTGCATGAGTAAGTAGAATGAGATTCAGAAGGTAATTTTTAGATATGACTAATGAGATTTAGTTCCTGATTAAATATAGAAGAGAGAGTTTTGAAAATAAGGTATATGATAAAACCTAAAATTAATGAATAACAAAAAAGAATGAAGTTTAAAGAGTAGATTTTATTTCAACTTTAAGTCGATTTATTTCTTGCTACATTTTGACAGTTCTTATAAATCATCTCATTTTATTTTCAGGGACATTCCTTTGACTTTATCGTATAAATATCTTTTGTATTGTTGTTGCTATTGGTGTTGTATGGCAGTACAACACCAGGCTACATGGCAATTATTTTTAAAAGCTATTTATAATACATTGATTCTTTCCCATAACACTGTATGCTTGTGCCTATGTAAACATTCTTATCTTCCTGTGGATAAGAAATGTGGTAATCTGAAACTCTCTGCACCTGACAATGTGAACTTTTTTGGAGGGAATTTTTTTTCACTCTTTGTTTGACTGTTTTATTCTTTCTTATTTAAATTGGATCATTTTCTCAAGTATCTGCTGTTTCTCAGCTTTATCTTTATATTTAAGAATCAAATATTCAAAGGTGATTAAATTTTCTGGTTCTTAGCAGTTTTACTAACTCACTGGCTTAACTGCTGCTGCTGCTGCTGCTGCTTCTGCTAAGTCACTTCAGTCGTATCTGACTCTGTCTGACCCCACAGACGGCAGCCCACCAGGCTCCCTCGTCCTTGGGATTCTCCAGGCAAGAGCACTGGAGTGGGTTGCCATTTCCTTCTCCAGTGCATGAAAGTGAAAAGTGAAAGTGAAGTCGCTCAGTCATGTCTGACTCTCAGAGACCCCATGGACTACAGCCCACCAGGCTCCTCTGTCCATGGGATTTTCCAGGCAAGAGTACTGGAGTGGGGTGCCATTGCCTTCTCCACTGGCTTAACTATAAAGGGATAAAACAGTGGTCACTTTTTTAGGGTCTATAAAATATCAGTATTTGGAGATATTACTCTGATTTAGTGTTTATTCAGGTTCTCTGAACAAGAATTCTGCAAGAATGAGCCTGAAGCACATTTGAATGTAGAAGTTCTCAGACAAGTCAGAAGGCGCTGTATATCACATTATCTAGATTTATACATGTTCTTTCTTCACAGTCTTGGAGTTCCACTCTGTTCTTGGTATACTTCATAACCTAAAATTCTGGGATTCATTATGGATCCTGAGGATAAATCAACTCACTTCTTGCCATTATTTCCATTAGCAAAGACTTTAAATTGGAGGTAACTATTTTCTAATAAATCATTTATCCTTCATTTTCCAGTTACTTTCATTTTTTTCAAACATTTCTCATTAATTAATTTATTGAATTATATTGTCTACTTCGTTATCAATATCTTTGTGAGTCTTTACATTTCCTATTTATTTTATACAATTTGAATGTAATCTAGGAAGGGAGAAAATATAAATATTTGTGGTTGAATTGTATTCACTTACTCCAAATATGCTGTTTAATTTTAACAATTTAGTTATTTTCCAGTTAGAACTACAATTCAGCTATTAAAAACTGGAAATCAGAGCACCTGCCCTACCTATTTCACAGGGCATCATAAAATTATGACAATTTAATATTAATTAAAATATACATTAAAATATATATTAATTAAAAATATACAAATATGAAGCACTTTTAGACATTCAAGTATTATCATGAAAATAACCTGTAAGCAAACCCTTCATTTTTCAGTAGATGTGATTTAAGCTGCATTCTCAATTTGTAAAAAAAGTATAAATCAATTCACCATGAGGTGTTTATGGGTTTTCACAGAAGATATGTGGCCTGCATACATAGTACCCACAGAAAGTTGTTTGGTGGAGATATATTACTGTAACTATCCCCACAGCTTATGCAGTAAATTCCTGTGTCTTGTGTATCACAAAGATGAAAACAAAGGATATCTATGATTTCATTGTATGGCTGTCACTATCCAATTCTGTAGTCTTTCATTCTCTCATAATTCATATTCAGATTTTCAAAAACAATTAGTATTCTAAATTTCACTAAGGCTTAGTCTAACTTGTGTATATATACATATATATGGGACATTATATATGTATATGTATATTTATCTACATCTCCTATTTATCTGTCTACCTTCCTCTCAATGTGTCTTGGAGGAAAAAGGAAAGAAATACATCAATATTCAATAGAGTTGATTTTAAAAATGGATTATTGTATGACAGTTTATATTTCTATACATTATGATTTCTAAGTTTTCAACTTTCCACTTGAATGTGAGTACATATTTTATATTCAGAAAATAATTATTTTTAAATTGTACTCTAGCAGATGCAGGACTGTCATGGCACAGAGATGAAAAGCTCTAGTTATTGCTGTTTTAGGACATAATTTAACAAATTTTGAAAGATCCATCCTCACAATTAAATAAATATTGACTTTAATAAATTGACACCTGTGTGTAAGATTTTTGGTTTCAAGTAGGTAGAAACATTCTTGCAAACAATTAATCACTCTTCTCTCAATCTTGTAGTGAGTTGCAATACATGCTAAATGATATGTAAAGGGAGGGACTGCTTTCATTCATTCTACCAAGAATATACAGCATATAAAAAGAGAAAGATTAGAAATTATTTTTGATTGCTCAGTTTGGTGGAATCCCAATATTCCTATGAATAGGTAACTGACTAATGAGGGAAGAGACATCTGCTTCCCTTAGTGTTTTAACATGATTTATTCAAATTTATAATGGAGAATTGAGGAAAATAAGCTTGCACAAGCTTATGTAAAGAAAATATCAGTAATCGTTATAAGTAATCTGCAGAAATCATCTATTTCTTTATATGCAAATGGTCATTTAGCACTGGCCTTATCTGCAAACATTGTGCATATATAAAGTCACCACATTAGGGTCAAGCACAGTGATACTCTGAATCAAATTGAGCAATCAATAGTTACCGCTTAACCTGCATAATTAAAAATAAAAATTATGTTCATTTTTAGTATTTTGAAATCCATGAAATTGAAATTATTAGACAGAAAAATAAACCAACATCTTTGGATTTAAAACCAGAATAATGAGAAATCCACAATATTTTATGTAATGCTGTAGGGCAAAACTATTAAATACATTTAAAATATTAGAACTATATTTCCTGGAAATCATTCAATAAAAATGACCTATTTTCACTAGGTATTAATATTTCAATTGTCACTGCTATTTTATTTTTTGGTTTGCCAAATACGTTAGCATTTTCTTCATCATATCCTGAAATAAAAATAGTTATATGTCACTAACTCTACCAAGGTAAAAGACAGTGAAATGGTTTGTAATAAAGAATTTGGTTGAATTTTGTCCCAGGTTCCTGGGAGGTAACATCTAAACCTTTGGAATTTTCCAAGTGATAGAAGTGTCTTTGTTACCTATAGTGGGCTCCCAAGAAAACACCTGATAATTTATGCTAATGAGGTGACTCAGGAATGGACTCTTTACCCTGAAAGACTAACCATGTGATTAGAGGGTTTAGGATTTCAGTCCCATAATATTAGGCTCTAGCAAGGGAAGAGAGACTGAAGATTAATCTAACCACAGGTCTTCTTTGGAAAAATGTCTATTTAGATTTTTTGTGCATTTTTTATTGTTTTCTTTTTTATTTCTTTTGATATTGAGCTGCATGTGCTGTTATATTCTGGAAATTAATCCTTTATTGGTCACATTATTTGGAAGTATTCTCTCCCATTCTGTAGGCTGTCTTTTTGATTTGTTCATGTTTCCTTTGCAGTTCAAAAGCTTTTACATTTAATTAGGTTCTATTTATATATTTTTGCTTTTATTTCCAGTATTCTAGGTGATAAATCCAAAAATGTATTGCTGTGATTTATGTCAAAGGATGTTAAAGCTATGCTTTATTTTAAAAATTTTATAGTATCTCATCTTATAATTAGGTAGTCAATTCATTGTGAGCTTGCTTTTTTTTTTTTTTTTTTTGTATACAGGGTTAATGCTGTGCTTAGTCGCTCAGTCATGTCTGACTCTAGTCCCCCAGGTTCCTCTGCCCATAGGAGTCTCCAGGCAAGAATACTGGAGTAGGTTGCCATGCCCTCCTCATACAGTGTTAGAGAACATTCTAATTCCATTCTTCTAGCTCTACTGTTTTCCCAGTACTACTTATTGAAGAGATTGTCTTTTCTCCATTGTATATGGTTGCCTCCTTTGTCATACATTAATTGACCAGAAGTGCATGGGTTTATTTCTGGAGTTTCTATAATGCTCTATCAATCTATATGTCTGTTTTTATGCCATTACCATACTGTTTTGATGACTATAGTTTTGTAGTACACTCTGAAGTCTATACTATATATAGAGCTAAATCACTGTATACCTAAAAATAATACAACATTAGAAATCAACTATTTTTCAATAAAGTTATATAAAAGGCACATGGCAAAATACACACACACACACGGACAACGTTTCCATCAATGGTGCTTACATACTGAAGTCTCAACACAATCTCTGGATACAAATCTTGAGAGAGATCTTTTGGTTGAAAATAATCTGCATATTGTTACACATGCTAAAAAGTTAATACATCACTGAGAATGTCACAAGCTTCACTTTTCATACTTTCCCATGCCTCATTTGTATGGTAAGTCCCCTACACATGAACAAGTTTCATTCTGATCATAAATACACTTTGTTCATAAGTGCAACAAATTTGGCAGAGGTACCAACTAACATAATCAGCTATATGGTACTGTACTATAATAATTTTGTAATACTTTTCTACAAATAATACATAAAACATCCAAAAATAAACATTTTAAATCTTACAGTACAGTACTTTAGAAAGTAAAGTAGTACACAACAACACCTGACATACAGAGGCTAGCACTAGGTGAACAGACAAGAAAAGATACTGACTGGAGGAGAGAGAAGAGGTGGGAGATGGAAGAACTGATGAATCATCAGCTATAAGAGATGGAATGCAAGCTGCAATTTCATTCATGCCTCCTGTTGATGGCACAAGTTCTGGTTCCTTGCTGAATTTCATTTTATCTACTCTCTAAAAAAAGTGATTCAGTTATGTCTGAGTACTAACTCTTTTTTTCCTAGTTAGATGGCAAGGTAGCACTAGATTGCATTCTGAATGGATACTGCAACATTCTGCAGCATTCTACGTTCAGGTCTTTCCTATACCTCAAAAACTAAAACTGTCTCCTCAAATAAGGAAAACGCCCTTGCTTTTTCCTACATCATGAATCTCTTTGTGTCCTTGGGTACTTTTTCTATCTCCTGTCTCTCTTCACCCTTTCTCTGGGCCTCCAATCCTATCAGGTTTTTATTAGTAAACTTCTTGTGTTGCACAAAAAAGAGTACAATGAAGTTATCCTCTTGCAGATCTAGCTACAGCTTTTTGCAAAGGGTCACTAAGTTGCTGAAGACCTCTTTGGACTCATCCAAATACACGTTCACATCTTTGAAACTTTGCAACTTGAAGGTTCATATGTAGAGGCCTTACAATATCCCTTTCTTGTAATAAAGCTCCAATTATATTGACTAAGTTTTTTGAGTCATTCTAGTAAATTGTCAAACCTGAGAGGGTAAAGGGAACCTCAAAATTTGTATCCAGCTGATGAGATATGAAAGTGACCTGTGAATCTCCAAACTGGTTATTGATGTCTGAAGTAAGGGCAGTCTCATGGAGGACTAGCCCCTCAACCTGTGATCAAAAAGTTTGGCCTACTTCTTCATAATTAATGTCAGAAGTCAGTGCACAACCAAAAGAAATAGACTGGCTGAGCAGATGAAAACATGATCATGTAGGCACTTCCATTTACCACATTACTCTGCTTCATCCCCTAAATAGTATATAATTATTTTATATTATTAGGTTAATCATGTTCCCATTAAGACTTGCATTTATAATTATCTTTTATTTTTTGTCTTCCTATTTATTGCGTAAACTAATAAATATCTTTTACTATCATGATTATGTAACTATTACTCACTTAATATCATTGCATCATGATTAGTCAACAGAAAAACAATAGAATTTTATATCACCAAAGCTACCATTCAACAGAAAAATCTGTAATCACTTTTTAAAATCCAGATGCATATCAGAATTATTTTGGAATTCTTTGAAAAATAAAAATACCCAGGTATTGCTTTTTTTCCCCCTAGAGTTCTAGATATGTTTATAATGAGCAGCCATGTTTAAAAACAACAGGACTATATGAAGATCTTTTATCTAGCTGGTTTCACTTTTTCTGTTTCTTATTCAGTGCTCCCATTTCATTTAGTTTGTTTTCCAGTTTTTCCATCTTTTCTTTTCTTTTTATGTTCTTTCCCAAGCCTCTATCAAGCATAGTAGAAAAACTTTTGTATACATGTATATAAATAATATGTATAATATATATATTTTAGAAAACTTATGAATTTTTGCCTAACTAAAATATTTATGACACTTTGATTCCACTTGCTTGGCTCAGTATGAGTAGAATGTTAGATTTCTAATTTTTAAAAGTAGATATGCAACAAGCAACAAAGGTTTACTGTATAGCAAAGGCAACTACAGTCAACATCTTGTAACAATTCATAACAGAAAATAATTTCAAAATAATATATGTGTATATGTATAACTGAGTCACAAAAAAAAAGAAATCTAAAAGAATTCTTCTTTTTGAAATTTTATAACGTTTGTCTTTTATACCAGTTTTTCTAAATGTACTTTGGACATCTAACAACAACTTATGAGACACAATATTTTAAATATGCTTTGCAAGATATAAGATTAATATAAATTAATACAAATATAAAATTATTATATTTAAATTATTAAGGACATCATTCAAGATGCTCCTACTTTTTCCACATTTGATTAATTTTTCTCAGATAAATGTTAATATGTCTTACTATGATTATATATATATATTTTATCTCTTATGTTTCTTCTGATTTTTGCTTTACATATCCCTGTTCCTTTGTTGTTAGGTGTCTAATCATTTATGTCATCTAACTTCTTTATGAATTTTACCTTTAATCATTAAAAATATTCACTTTTGTTTCAAAAAAGAAAGAAAAGAAGTCAATGCAGATGGAGATATCATTAAGTGTTTGAGGTATCAGGAACTACAACATATCCAAATTTTCCTTTTAGCCAATTTAGACTTCAGGTCTCCCATTGGTATTAGGCAAATGTATATTTTCTTACTTTCTTTAATGATTGCCTAATCTGATGTATTAATGGCTACAATCTTCATTCTAGAGAATTGATAAGATAGAAAAGTGTGTCTATCTGCCTTTTAAGGTGTCACAGCTAAGGATTTTCTTAGAAACCTAGTCTCAAAATTACTTCAAAGTTAGTTTTTTAATCTAATATTTCCCATCTTTTTAAAATCACAGGTCAATGTTAACAGAAAACAAAATGAAGGAAAGGTAGATTTGAAATGTTGAAAAGAAAACAAGAGAAAGAAAGAAAAATAAATGACATAAATTTTGTGCATAAGTAAATTACCTCTGAAGTTGCCTCCAAAATTGTTTCAAAATTGTTTGAGACAATGCAGCAGCATTTGAAAAAAAAAAAAGTCAGTGCTTCTTAATGATTATATTCTGTATAGTATTTATTTTAATATTTAAATTTGAATATTAGTAAGTTCAATCTCAGTGTTCAATTATCACATATTATTTCTGTCATTAAAAATCATGAGTAGATGAAAGATGCAGAACCTGGTAGTGGTTAAAAGTCACTATAATAAAATGAGGGACTTCCCTGGCAGTCCAGTGGTTGACAATCTGCCTTCCAAAGCAGGTAATGCTGGTTCAATCTTAGATCAGGAAACTAGGAGTCCGCATTCCATGGGACAAGTAAGCCTGCCCACAGCATCTAGAGAGAAGCTCACGTGCTGCAACAAAGATCCTAAGTATCACAACCAAGACCTGATTTAGTCAAATACATTTTTTTTTTTAAGGATGAAAAATCTAAGTTTGAATATATTTCATACAATAAGCCTAGGATAAAATCTAATCAATGTTCAATTATCTTTGGCCATTATAAAACCACACTCCAAGATGTGGTTAACATTTATATCAGCAATGCATAATTTAAAAAGAAAAGATTGATATAAAAATTATTGGTTGCATGTTAAAGGGAAAAATAATGCTTTTTGTGTGTGTGATGAAATGTAGCTCAAATAACAGAAAGATGTTCTATATGAAATTAATAATTTCATCTTAAATGCCGAAGTCATATAGAAAAATTTACCTTGAATATTAGGCAGCAAAAAGGAATTGCCCAAGTCTGTTTTTTCAAAAGATCATCTTAGCCTTTCTCAAAATTATATACTCAAAGAAGCCCATCAAATTTCCAGATGTTTATGAAAATCATCATGTAATGTATTAAAATATAATAGAGTAAAATTTTGATAGGGTATGTATCTTTCCATCATTTAATAAAGTTTCATATGTAATTTAAGTGACTGTTGAGTTTGTTCCATTTTATAATTTCTAGATATACTTGGAAATTTCACTTATATTAGTTCACTTGGGCTGTTATACCACAGACTAGTAGCTTAAAAAACAGACATTAATTTTTTCACAGTTCTGGAGGCTAGAAGTTCCAGATTTATGTGCCACTGGATGCTTTCAGGTCAGAGCTCTCTTCCTAGCTTGCAGAGAACCACCTTACTGTTGTGTCCTTATTTGGCCATTCCTCTGTGTGTGCCAGTGGAGAAAGAGAATGGTAGGGTGTCTCTTCCTCTCCTTGTTTCCTCTTCTTAGTAGGGCACCAATCCCATCAGAGCTGGGACCCATACTTATGCTTTCGTTTATCTTTAATTACCATCCCAAAGGCATTGTCTCCAAACACCATCACACTGGGAGTCAGAGCCTCAACATGTGAATTCTAAGGGTAAAAATACAGTCTAAAACAACACCACGCAGTTAAGTGTCTTACTGTTCACCAACCATAGGACTTGATTAAGAATGTTTTAATTAGAAGTAGAACCAAGTAAGTTGCTTGCATGTAGATAAACTTTGGAAAAATAATATATATATTTTTTTAATCCTTCAGTTTGATAATGTGGTGTATTATATTGACTTCAGACTTCACTACAAAGCTATAGTCATCAAAACAACATGGTACTGGCACAAAAACAGGCACATGGATCAATGAAATAGGACAGAAACCCCCAAAATAAGCCACACACCTATGGTCACCTATTCTACGACAAACAGGGCAAGAATATAAAATGGAGAAAAAACAGTCTCTTCAACAAATAGTGCTGAGAAAACTGGAAGCTACACACAAAATAATGAAATTAAAACATTTTCTACATCATATACAAAAATGAACTTAAAATAGTTTAAAGATCTAAATATAAGACTGGATAATGTAATTTTCCTAGACAAAAACATTGGAAAAATGCTCTTTGACACAAATTGCAGTGATATTTTGGGGGATCCATCTCTTAAAGCAAAGAAAACAAAAGCAAAAACAAACAAATGGGACCTAACTAAACTTAAAAACTGCACAACTAAGGAAACCTTGGGCAAAACAAAAAGACAATACGAAATGGAAGAAAATATTTGCAAATGACATGACAGATAAGGGCTTAATATCTACCATGTATAACAACTAATATAAATGACATTAAAAGAAAAGATTAAAAGTGTTCAGAAGTTAATCGAAATTTTTCCAATGAAGAAATGCAGATGGCAAACAAACACATAAAAAGAGGCTCAACATCACTAATTACCAGAGAAATGCAAATCAAATCACAATAAGTTATCATTTCACACATGTCAGAAGAGCTATTATCAAAAAAGAACAAATGATGAATGCTGGTGAGTATGTGGAGAAAAGGGAATGCTTATAAATTGTTGGCGGGCATGTAAACTGGTGCAGCCATTGTGGAAAACGGTATGCAGATTTATCAAAAAAACTAAAAATAGAACTGTCATATGATGTAGCAGCTCCACTTCAGGGTATATATTAAAAAAAAAAAAACCACTAATTGGAAAGGATACATACACCCCTAATGTTCACAGCAGCATTATTTACAATTGCCAAGGTAATCCAAGTGTTCACCAACAGATGAATGGATAAAGAAGCTATGGTATATATCACATATACATATATATATGTATAATGGGATACTACTCAGTCATAAAAAGAATGAAATATTGCCATTTGTAGCAACATGGATAGACTTGGAAGACATTATGCTAAATGAGATAAGTTAGGCGAAATAGGGATATGGGAAAAAAGAGTTATTATGGGATTATATAAAATTAGGTGTTTGAAACTTTTGAAAATTGTAAAGCACAATATAATTTAAAGAACCTTTCATTCAATAGCGAAGTAAATGTTAGTTTTTAAAGAACAATCAGAAGATTTGTATTTCTATTACACTCACAACCCTACAGGAGATGGGCTATGAACATTAATTCCATTTGCAACAGTGAATAAATCATGCTTATCGATTATATTTATATAATTTAACTAAAAATCACAAGGCAGACAGAAGTGAAGCCAAAATCCAAGCTGCCTAATTTATAGCTGTTAATAAGGATAATTTGCAATTGTGCCACAAATTTTCAACAAGGTAGGGTTGTAGAATTAAATGGAATTCAACTTAGTCAAAATGGTTGGAAGAAAGAAAGATGGTGAATAATCTTATTCATAAGTGTTACTCACGTTGGAGAGTACTATTATTCCCATAAGTAACAGTTCACTACTCTCAATTAGAAAATTTTAAGAGACTTTTCAACAGTCTCTTTTTTCAGAAAGAAAAATGGAAGAAGTGAACTTCTTAGCTGGAAGGATTAAAAAGAAGGAGTGGGATAATACATATTCTTAATTATTTTTAAATAATGCATTGATAAGTAAAATGGATTGTCCTAAAACAGAAGTCAGTATTGAAAAAGAAGAACTACATAGAGCAAACTACAGTGCCAGAGGAAAACTCCTTGACTTTATAGAACTAAGAAAGAAACTGCTCAAGTCCACATATATTAACAAATGACTTTAAAAATAATTTGCATAATAACATTTCAAAGCCAAAGACAGAGGGCTATGGATTTCATTCTTCCTCATAAGAGGCCATTATACTAACTCAGAAATTAAACATTTCCATGAAAATCCTCTGCAGAAAAAATAACCTGATGATGGGATTATCATTTGTTTTCAGCACAGTCTAGAAACTTAGCAAATGTCAACTTATCACCCATGTGAGTCTGATAACTGTATTGACTTTCAGTAATTTAAGACAAAGGATAGCACAATTTAATGGAGTTTTTATCACATAGAACTATGAATTTCTATACAACACATGTATGGTATGTGTATTTGGAAGAAAATCAGGAGATATCGCCACAAAAGTCAGTGTCCCATCATTTGAAAATTCTTATAAGATGTGCAAGATGTTTGGAGCACCAGTGCCATGTTTGGCCCAGAAGGAGGCAGATTAGGCTTTGAGGCCTTCTACTTCTGTTTCTTTACACCAAAACCCACACTTAGATAAAGTAGCTATTGCTTTGGCGTTTTCACCTAGAAACCTTAGATCAGAAACTTCACAGAGTTATCTCCAAATATTTACATATTGGTGTCTATAAAGTATTCTATGTAGTTCTCAGACTTTCAATATTACTATCTTGGTAAAGCCAACTGCTGGTCTTAAGACGTCTGTCACCAACATATCATTATGCCTTGGGAGTAATCAAAATACTAATTATAACATCAGGCCCCTGATACTCTTGCAATGTAATTACTTTATTTAGCTAATTGTTGTAGACACGGTCCGACCCTTTGCAATTCCATGGGCTGAAGCCCACCAGGCTTCTCTGTCCATGGAATTCTCCAGGCAAGAATACTGGAGTGAGTAGCCATTCCTTTCTCTAGGGGATCTTTCTCACCTATGGATCGAACCTGGGTCTCCTGCATTTATAGGTGGATTCTTTACCGTCTGAGCCACCAGGAAACCCCTAGGGTATTTAGTAATTAATGCTTTTCATTGTTTCCAAGTTGTGAAAATCATTAAAATTTAATTTCTGCTTACAGAATACTTTTTTTAAGCAGGCTAACATAAAGTTCCTAAATATTTTTTTATGAAAAAAACTTACTTTGGATCAAATTATTTTACAGGAACTCCATATATTTTGAAGCAGTTTTTACACTGTGATACCTACCATAGTGTCTCTTAATGAGCTTTTTCTAATGCATCACATAAATACTGAGAACTCCTGTTTACACATCTATTATTAACTGTATGTAGGTGTCCATGCACTGAAACATTAATAGGGTTCCAACATAAACTCAGTGATTATTCACTTTTTAGTCTCTTTGTTTCAGCTACTTGTGTATTATCATACAAACATATTTTGACACCTCATTGATTAACCTACAAGAACCATAATTCCCAGAAAATTGTATTGCTTGCAGAAGAAAATAAATTTCAAAAAAGGAGTGTATTTGGGTGAAACATAGAAAGTACAGGATACTATAATCATCTCATCTTCTCTATTTTTCCCCTCTATGTCTTTCTCTTTCTACCTATTGGCTCCAGGCTCTTGTTTTTCTCAAGAAATTTCTTTTCTTATCTTCATTTTTCTTTTTTCCCTTTCCACAGCCAACCACAAGTAATAATTATACTCACAAACTCATTTTCTTCCTCTCATTAAAGTTTTAATTTATATCAGACAGTCTAGCTGGATTCAAATAAGCAGGCTTCTGTATAAAACCACCTTTATTGAACTACTAGCTCTACTAGTTAGTACCAACTTGTTCTCAATCTAGTTAAATTTTCTTTGTCTTAGCGTCGCAACTTCAGATTGAAGTGGTTTGTTATAATTAATAAATAAAATCCTATCTATAAAGTTCTTAATATAGGGGTTTCCACATATAGTAAGCACTAAGTAATAGCTATTTTTTTGTCCTTTCATATAAAGATAACCTCTACCTTATTGGTCTATGATGATTTTTATGGGACAACATTTGTATAGAACATATCACTCAAAATATATTCTAGCAATGATGATGATACCTCATTCTTTAAAAAAAAACCTGTCACAGAGTTTTAGAACATTCATAATGTCAAACTGTCTTAACAATTGAATAACATAGTTCTTAATTTGTATTCTGAAAGCTTGAAAGTCAGAAAGAAAACATGCCAATTATTCTCTTATGACACTATTTAAAAGTGTTTCTGAGACTTTAGAATGATACTAAGAAACATTAGACTATAGATTTTAATGAAATTATAAACATAGACTTGGTTGACATGGCAATGCAGCCAGGAATAAAGGTGAGGCTGTTTCTACCACAGTTAGTACTGTATTTCAAGACATCTCTAACTGGCTTAACCAGAATCTATCTGTAGTAATTAAAAATATATATCCTGTATTTCTGTACTCTTCATCACTTTTATATATAAGTGGTGTGTGTGTGTGTGCGTGCGTGCACACACACACTCAGTCAGGTCTGACTCTTTGCAAACTCATGGACTATAGCCCACGAGGCTCTGTTTTTCATGCAATTTTCCAGGCAAGAATGTTGGAGTGGGTTGCCATTTCCTACTCCAAAGGATCTTCCTGACCCAGGGATCAAATCCTCGTCTCTTGTGTCTCCTGCATTGGCAAGCATATTCTTTACCATTGCACCACCTGGGAAGCCCTATATATAAGATAACCATGTAATATTTTTGTGAAAACTCAAGCTCATTATCAACAATATTGTTTGTTGTTCAGTCTCTCAGTCATGTCTAAATGAGTCTAGACACCTCAATTTGTATTTAAGAAAATGAGACTTACAGAGGTAAAAAAAAATTCTGACAAAGAGAAGACATAAACTATTCAGAAACAACAAACTTAATTAATGTTGGTGCTATCAGGGTTTCTCCTTTTCCTTGGATATACTAGGGGATGGGCTTAACTGAGCTTTCAATTTATGTTTGTCTTTTCTCTGCCCTGTTGTTGTTCAGTTTCTCAGTCATGTCCAACTCTGCAACCCCATAAACTGCAGTACACCAGGCTTCCCTGTCCTTCACCATCTCCCAGGGATTGCTCAAACTCGTGTCCATTGAGTCAGTGATGTCATTCAACCATCTCATCCTCTGTCATACCCTTCTCCTCCTGCCTTCAATTTTTCCTAGCATCAGGGTCTTTTCTATTGAGTCAGCTCTTCGCATCTGGTGGCCAAAGTTTTGGAGTTTCAGCTTCAGCATCAGTCCTTCCAATGAATATTCAGGATTGATTTCCTTTAGCATTGACTGCTTTGATCTCCTTGTAGTCCAAGGAACTCACAAGAGTTTTCTCTAACACCACAGTTCAAAAGCATTAATTCTTCAGTTCTCAGCCCTCTTTATGGTCCAGCTCTCATATCCATACATGACTACTGAAAAACAAAAAAAACAAAAACAAAACAAAACATAGCTTTGACTGTGTGGATCTTTGTTGGCAAACTAATGTCTCTGCTTTTTAATATGCTGTCTAAGTTTGTCATAGGTTTCCTCTCCTGTGTACCCTTAAAAGATAATTTTGTTCATTTATAGAAGGAGTTTCATTTTAATCATTACTGATAATTTGGGTAAGATAATTCTGTGCTTCATTTAGGAGGAAGGAGGGGCTGTCACGTTTCTTAAGATACTGAGAAACATCCCTGGCTTTCTGCCCACTAGATGCCAAGTACAGTTCTCAAAACCAATTGTGATAACCAAAACTGTCTCCAGATATCTCATCCGCTAGAGATTAAAATAACCCCAAATAAAAACTTATTTATGGGTTAGTTTCAGCCAGTCCCCAACTTAACCATACTGCTTTATTTCATGTCCTAACTTATTTCAATATGATCATTTCTGATACCATTTTAAGCTAAAGCTGAGTTTTAAGAAAATTTTAGTAATGATGTCCTCAAAAATTTTCTATATTCAAAATATTTTTTGTTTCTACCTCTAACATGAACAATATAATAATGATCAAGAAAACCACATTTAGTTGTTAAAATAATTAAAATAGTATAGACATTGACAGATGGCCCACAAGGTTTACTACTTAATATAAGAACTTAAAGTATCAACAAGTTTGGTGGTCTTGGTCATATTGTTATACTGTTGGAGGTAATGGGGGAAATAATAAGAGATATTCTTTATAGTTATCTGGCAATTACACATGGTTTTGGCAGTGGCCAGAACTTAATGATTCAACAGATACTAGACTAACCTTGTCACAAGAAGGCAAGATACATTGGTCATCGCCCAATAACAGACACCACTCTAAAGATTTCAAGAGAAAGATGTTTAATATAGCTAACTTAAAAAGTACTGGAAGGACTATGATAGACCTTTTCAACATTTTAAAAAATCAGGGGTCCTGGGTAATCAATTATTTGACTAGACTACTCTGTTCCTTGTCAAAGAGCCCAAGATTATAGTTATTTTGTTCTGAAATGAAGTATGTGTCCAGAAGAGTAGATGTAGTGTATATTGTTCATTGAATTTATTTTATGATATTTCATAAGTCCTTGGCTGTGGTGCTATCAGAAATATCTGTGGCAGAAAAAGGCAAATTCATAAAAATCCATAAAAATCAGCGTCTATACCAGTAAGAACAAATTACCACCCCCTTTAGGGTCTAAGGACCTGATACAATAAGTTGTCTTCAAATACTTAACTGGTTCCTGCTGAGACTGCTGACATAGTGGTGGCTCATGACTGTTTTCTTCCATTGTTAGGATGGATCCTCTGCAGTGGCAAGAAAATAGATTAGCTCAAAGAGGGGAAGCCAGTTTTTTTTTTATTTTTATTTTTATTTTTTTTTTAGTGCAGAATAATCTCTTTGTCTCCACTGCCATAAAATTTTATAGATAAATTCATTGAGCAAGAAACTTGGTGTTTAAGAACGAGGCTAACCAACTCAATGGACATGAGTAAACTCCAGTGATGGTGATGGACAGGGAGGCCTGGTGTGCTGCAGTCCATGGGGTCACAAAGAGTCAGACACTACTGAGCAACTGAAATGAACTGAACTGATACAAACAGGGTAGGTCATCTTGTCTATTGCCTTTTGAGGTCCTCCTCATTGATGGTACTGCTTAAATTTGGGTGAGACACAGATATCTTATATTTTATGCCTATTGTGAAATATTTATCCATGCATTTCTTCAAACTTCATCTTTTAATAATGTTCTGTTGTTTACATATTTTTGACCACACAGCCAAACCTTGAGCCACTCTCCAAATTTAATATATGTCTGTTACCTATGAAAATCTTTTCATCGCAGCAAAGTGAACAAAACACATTAGTTGAATATCTGCCCACTTGAAGGATTTTGTTCCATCATCTTTCAATGTTATCTAAAACCACTGTGGTAATGAGAAAATAATGTCCTTCCATATCATGTCAGACTTTGGAAAACCATATGTAAACTACATCCAAGTATCTTCTTCCTTAGTGCTACAGTTATAAGGAATGCAGTATGAAACCATAGACATGCATTAGGAAAAACAAATCAATGTAGCAGGAATGGGTGCCTTAGAACTCTATTATTTCTGTTTATGCAATTCACAGTGTATCCATCACTTGTCCAACTACAATTTAATATGCAATTCTTCCATTTGTTTAGGGATTCTGATAATGCACATTTGATTTTTACGGCTTGTCTGATCCAATAACATCAGGTTTAACGTGTGACCCTTGGAATGCACAGTCCTTGATGTTTTGTAGTAAAGCCTTTCATTTCTGTGAAGACCAAGAGCGAGTTCCCAAAACATCAATAGTATCTTGGGACATGGCTTTCTTAAAATGCCTGAGGGTTGGGACTGTGATTATACTTCAGGGCTTGCTGATGGTTCCATAAATCATTTTTGTCTACTACAAATTCTTTGGTGCCATTGAAATTACTGTATCTCAAAACCCAAGGAATAGAAGAGTTTGCACGTAGCCTAACTCTGTTGCAGAACATTGGTTTGCTTTGATCCTCATTTAAACTGGCATTTCAATAGATAACTTGGAGCATGATTCTCAAATGTGTAAACACTGCCTCCCAAACAAAAAAGGAAGACGATGGTACCAAGCAGTGTGTGTATAAGTATGTGTGTAGGGGCTGGGAATTCATAGTAGCAAAAGATGTATTACTTTTCTCTTTTAATGAAACATTCTGACAAGCCTTAGACCACTGGAATATAACAATTCACAGAGAGCAACTAGAAATTTATAGAATTCTTCTTCAAGGGGATATAGCTTCTGTTCATTAAAGGACACTAGATATGTAAAGGAGCTGCTCTTTGGGAAATGACATCCAGGTCAGATTCAGAGTCTTCCTGATTATACAGCCATGTAACATTTTATTAGATGCCCATCTATTTCATTTCTGTGATCATTTAGATGCCATCAACAATCTTCACATATGAAAACACTTATTTACTGTTCCAGCCCTACTCTCATTAGAAAAATTATGCCCACCTCTTCACCTCTGCCAGTACAAGATTCCACTATGCCACTTGAAACTGGGCAAAGGATTTTAATAGCCACATTTTCTATCATTAGATGTGCAGAGGACAGTCAACACAATGATACTAGTGCTCCACTCACAGATGCATTTTATAATGTTGGATTGAAAGCAGAGAGTCTAGGTATTCTTGGGGTACATTTTTGTGGTGGTGGAGTTAAACATTCTTATATCCTTATAATCATCCATTTAATACTAGAAAGTTTCTATTATTTTAGCTTCAATGAATATAGGACAATTCTGGATCCAAGGAACTGAGTTACTCTAGTAAACACATTACTTCTGGATTTGCATAAAAACACCAGTATCAACAAATTTAGCCTAATTGAATGTGACATTCTGTCTTCCTTGGTCTAGATCAGGGGTTGGCAAACTTCTTCTTGGACACAATGATAAATATATTAGGCTTAATGGCCCTGAGGTTTAGGTTATAACAGCTCATTCTGCCATGGTAGCACAAAAGCAGCCGCTGACAAGTATACATAATGATTACATGGTTGTATTGCAATAAACCTTTATTTATAAACATAGATGGGCATATATGATTTCATTTTCTGACCCCTAATCTTTTTTTGTTTGTTTGTTTGTTTGTTTTAGTTTTTTATTTTTTTAATTTTAAAATCTTTAATTCTTACATGCGTTCCCAAACATGAACCCCCCTTACACATCTCTGTGTCTGACCCCTAATCTTAAACGCTAAAAACTTATTTACTTCTATATTTACCAGCTTTTTACTGAAACAATATAGCAATTAAAAATATTTAGGGATATCAGTTCTCTCTTTCTTGTTCAGACTCTACATGTGTTCCCCTGGATGAAGTGTGATGAAATATTTCTCTAAGTTTGAGGTTGGGTCAGTGAGATGCAGTAAAGGGTTTGAGTTTGGGGGTAATCTCTTCTCTTTGAATGGTGACTCTACAGCTGATGTCATTATAGGGTCTTCAACAAAAACAATGCCAGTGTCCTCCTGATTGGACAAGTTTGGACGAGTTTCTGTGATGTGAGTCTTCATACAAGCCCTCATCATATTTCTCAGGGTCTCATTTCTTTACTGTCAATTTTCCAATTTCCAATGAGAGCAGTAAGTTCATGAATCAACTTATATTTTATTTCTCCTCATGTAAAGTCTAATTTAGGGTTTGAAGTTTAGTTGCTACATTATTATATTGAGATAAGATATATTTGTGTCATAATCATAAGAAGTTAGTGATTTTCATTCTGTAATTTGTGCTGAAATTTTGAAGTCTGTACTTGTCCTTTTCCCCATAAACATATGTTGCTAGAAATTACTGCTAGCAAGCCTGTGTTATTATATTTCCCACTAAAAAAGTCAACTGAAGCAAGCAAAAGTGACTAATGAATTAAATAATTTCAGTTACCACATACATTTACATTATCCCATTTTCCTCTGGCAATGACAATATTATCACTTCCAAACCTAGTCAAGTCAGGAAATCAACCACAGACTGTCACCTTTAAAGATAAATTTCCTGGGACTACTTTTTATAGTAAGTGAAATATCAGAGTCAACTTGATAAAAAAAAAAAAGAAAGAAAGAAAGATTTCTAAATATTCCAAACAGAATAGAATTTAGTACAGTGAGCTAACTATAAATCTAAATCTGTCATAAACAAGTGAAGAAATAAAGAAAAGAGAGGCTAGTTCTGGAGAAATGAAATTTTGAGAAAACAAGGTCATTTCAACCCTTGGGCTTGAACCAACAAATCTGAACTGACCACAGTATAACTGAAGTTACTACACAGCCAGTGCAGAACGGCTATAGTGGTGTTGAGCAACAAGTTTTTGAATTCTGAAGTGAAACTCCTGCTGAAGCAAAAACACAGATTATCCTTTTTTCTGTTTGGACATGTCTCATTTTCTTAAGAAATCCCATGGTAGACCAGTTGGCAGTGGATTTGAGAATGTAGTCTGCAGTCTTCCAGCCCCTGTAATACAAAGCAGAGAACAAGTGAAAAAGGATTTGTAGTCAATGATAAATATCTCACAAATATATAGATAGTCAAGCAACTAGGATCATCCAGTTGTAAGCATCACATGCATGTTTTAGTGGAATAGATAAATTTCCTGGAAGGTCAACAGATCATCATTCAGAAGTTCTGCCTTAACAAACTGAATGATGGCAATAGTTTGTGATGGAGGAGATCATGCATAAAGACATGCAGTGTTAAATAACGTTGTTGTCTCCAACAGAAAATTACGTGGTAAAGAGGACATAATTTAGGTTTAAACAAAGACCTGGAGAAGTAAAGTAATTTCTATGGGGAATAATTCATGAATTCTTTATTTTTTACATATATAGTAAAGGAATATTTTTTATCATAATTTATAAATTTATTGACTTGTGAACAAATATAAGCATGTAAAAACTCTGTAATAAATTTATAATATTTTCCCTAACACTAAGCTCTGTGATGTGAGTGTATAGGGGGAAGATACCTTATAATGTCTTAATTAGATTGCATCTGTTTGAATTAACCTGTTCATGGTACTACTTGTAAGTGAACACAACCATCTCTCCCCATGCAGGAACATTTGTGAGGATATTTTTATTGACTACAACATCATACTCCTATAAGGAAGAGAATGTATAGATAAAGAGCATTTCAACACAGTGAAAAGGTAATGAAAAACTTTTAAAAGTATAGCAGTAATACTAAATTCCAATCTGTCACATCGTTACCTGAGTTTAAGTTTATCTGACAATATATTATTTCTAAAAAGTTAATTTGAATTAGTTAAACTCTGAATAAGAGAATTAAACATCTATGAGATTAAAAATTATATCCAATATTTACTGTTTGATACTTGGAAGCCTCCATCCTTTATTTTCCCTCTGGTTGCACCTTGTAACAATGTCATCACCATGGGTAGGAAGCTATTTATGTGATATAAAAGAAAGGCAAGGTTCCCTATACCAATATGTGGTCCACAATAAAACTTTGTTTATATTAAGGTATGAAATATGTATCAGAATTATAAACTTCTCAAAATTCATCATTATTTTGATTATGTTTCCATATATATAGATGTATTGTTATTACTTTAAAATAATCAGAATTCTAGAATGAAAATATCATGTCTTAAAATTATTTTAAACATATACTTACTTATACATACCAGTATTAATATGTTTTAAGGTAGGCCAAAATATAGGAAATGGGATTAAAAAGGTTATAATTTGAGTAATTTGAAAACCACATTTAACTTTTCTTTCTTTCAGAGCTTAGGATATACTTTAACTTGAAGTTAAAAGTAAATAATTTTTTTAAAGTTAATTAGAAATTGGTTAATGGTAGATAAGAAAGGGATATTGGCCCATGTGGATCACACTATAAGCCACTTTTATCACTAATTCCTCAATATTTTGGTGTTATTTTTTATAGACATGTGATCCACTGAATGCCCCATCCATATATGGTGACAAAAAGAGTAATACAAATAATTAATACTATCTTAGCACAATGATTCTAGCCCTAAGGGAAAAAAATGATTCATAACAGAAAATATACAGCTTTAATGAATTTATGTTTTTCTGTCATTCTCAAAATTACTCAAATGAGCAACATTTGTTTTCTAACATCTCTTTGAGATAGCATATAGAAGCAGTTACATACAAGACACAATACCATTACTTTCCAGGAAGATTATATCAGTCAAGGACTGCAGCAAAACATTACAGAAACAGATAAGAACTGGTAGTCAGGAGGACTAGTTTCTGCCAGTAAACTTGAATAATTCACTTAATCTTTATGAGTTTAAGTGTTTTCATATGTAAAAGGAGATGGTCATATTTATTTCATTTGCCTCATTCGGTATTCTGAGAATCAAATGATTAGCATAACAGCTATAAAGTTCTTGAGAAATTTCCAAGGCTGATGATAAAGGTTAGGATGGTATGGTACAGTCAGGACATAATGGAGCTGTCATCCAAGACTCAAGTTTTCTTCAGTGTAAAGAAGATTGCAGAAGTTATGAGTCATACCCAGGCAAGCACAATAAGCACATTAATGGAAAGCACTTTAGAAACACCCGCCCACCCCAAGACTAGTAATATTTCTTTTTTTTAGTGATGAAATCTGACAAATAAAATTATAGGTAATTACCCAGTGGCCTTTGTTTACTCCAAAGGCAAAGCAGAATGAGCAATAATAGCACTATGTGGAGTAATTACTAAGAATATTAAAAAGGTATGAATGGCTTGGCTCGTAGCCTAACAAAAATTCGATCAAGGAATGTGAAGGAAAATATTCCCTCAAAGCCCACTTAAAACCATTTACCTAAAATCAAAGAAATAAATATCTGTTTATTATTATTTGGGAGACAGGAAAGGATTATAAAATAACCTTGATACCAGAGTAAATAAAATTTAAATTATAATATAACTTCTTTTCAATGACCTTTTAAAAAGCAACCATATTTTAACCTGAAGTTATGTAAATACTTATGTAGATTTTCATGAAATTATAATCACTTGATCTATAAATACAGGTTCTGTTATGAAAAAAGGAAAAACAGTAATTGTTATATTTTTCATCATATTTTGGATGGTTGAGCATTGCCAGGGAAATCCCAAGCATTGTTAGTAAAACTATTCAGTGAAGGGGTAAAAAAGTCATGTATAATTGGAAAACTAAAGAAGTGGTATTTGTGATTAGATGAATGATATACATATTTTAGATTTCATTGGTGAAGAAGGCACATGAGGTAGACATACAAGCATATACAATATTTTTAAAGCAATAATTTTGTCTTGTTACCTATAGATTTTGGATAATATGATGATAATAGATTAAAAGAGAAAAATTTATTTTTGGAGCCTTTGATGGAGAAGAATTCAGAGGAACAAATTTAGCTAGGAATGAACTGCAATAAATTTTTCCAGAGAATGAGAATTTCAAAATGTTTTTATTTAGAAATGGGATCTTGACAATTTACTGACAATTTGTGAGCTAGAAAATATAACAAAAGAGAATAGAAAAATGATATCAATGTTTCATAACAGAAATGGGAGATAGGGACAGGATTGAGTTGGAGAAATATTAGGAACATATTGAACTTTAGTTTTCAACAAGTTTTAATAATATTAAATATGTGTTGAAATATGTGCCGTGTTCAGACACATCTTGATCTGAAGCATTTTGCATACTGATGCCAAAGGATACTTACTTAAACTTTAAATTTTTGATTTGTCTTTTTTTTTGTTCTTGTTTACCTTAAAAAATAGATTTAGTAGACAAAACCAACTACTTATTTTACATTTTAGAATATTCTAACTGGAGATATCAGTGAAATGTGCAGAATAAGATTCCAAAAATTTAGACTTCATAGATATAACAAATAAACTGGCAAAAACTGTTGGAATAAAATTTTTTGGAATTCTAAAAACTAAGGAAAATCTTATAGCAACCACAGGAATGTATAACCAAGAAAAACTGGCTGAAAAGAAAGAAAAAAAAGAACTGGCTAGATCTCAGTAAGAAAAAAGAGTTTTGTGGTATTTAACATATACTAGTTCCCTCCCTCTTTCCAGCTCAGTGATTGCTTTGAATATAACAACCACATTTCTGGTAAAGGTACACATGCAGGCTGTGACAGCACAGGAATGGTCGAGAGGAGCTACCCCCCACCCAAGGCCCAGGGCGGCAGCCAGGAGGAGCTACCCCATGCCTGAGGTTAGGGTCAGCGGCCGGGAGGAGCTACCGCATGAACAAGGAGCAGTGGCTGCACGGGCGCAGGAGGGCCTAGAGGAGCTACTCCACGTTCAAGGTCAGGAGGAGCATCAGTGAGGAGATACCACTAGTCCAAGGTAAGGAGCAGTGGCTGCGCTATGCTGGAGCAGCCCTGAAGAAATATCCCATGTCCAAGGTAAGAAAAACCCAAGTAAGACAGTGGGTGTTGCAAGAAGGCATCAGGGGGCAGAAACACTGAAACCATAATCACAGAAAACTAGTCAATCTAATCACACTAGAACCACAGCCTTATCTAACTCAATGAAACTAAGCCATGCCTTGTGGGGCCACCCAAGATGGACAGGTCATGGTGGAGAGGTCTGGCAAAATGTGGTCTACTGGAGAAGGGAATGGCAAACCACTTCAGTATTCTTGCCTTGAGAACCCCATGGACAGTATGAAAAGGAAAAGTGATAGGATACTGAAAGAGGAACTCTCCAGGTCAGTAGGTGCCCAATAGGCTACTGGAGATCAGTGGAGAGATAACTCCAGAAAGAATGAAGGGATGGAGCCAAAGCAAAAACAATACCCAGCTGTGGATGTGACTGATGATAGAAGCAAGGTCCAATGTTGTAAAGAGCAATATTGCACAGGAACCTGGAATGTTAGGTCCATGAGTCAAGGCAAATTGGAAGTGATCAAACAGGAGATGGCAAAAGTGAAAGTCAATATTTTAGGAATCAGTGAACTAAAATGGACTGGAATGGGTGAATTTAACTCAGATGACCATTATATCTACAACTGTGAGCAGGAATCCCATAGAAGAAATGAAGTAGCCATCATGGTCAACAAGAGTCCAAAATGCAGTCCTTGGATGTGATCTCATAAAAACAGAATGATCAAAAAAAAAAAAAAAAAAAAAAAACAGAATGATCTCTGTTCATTTCCAAGGCAAACCATTCAATATCGCAGGAATCCAAGTCTATGCCCCAACCAGTAATGCTGAAGAAGCTGAAGTTGAATGGTTCTATGAAGACCTACAAGACCTTTTAGAACTAACACCCCAAAATGATGTCCTTTTCATTATAGGGGACTGGAATGCAAAAGTAGGAAGTCAAGAAACACCTGGAGTAACAGGCAAATTTGGCCTTGGAATACGGAATGAAGCAGGGCAAAGGCAAAAAATAGAGTTTTGCCAAGAAAATGCACTGGTCATAGCAAACACCCTCTTCCAACAACACAAGAGAAAACTCTACACATGGACATCACCAGATGGTCAACACCGAAATGAGATTGCTTACATTCTTTGCAGCCAAAGATGGAGAAGCTCTATTCAGTAAATAAAAACAAGACCAGGAGCTGACTGTGGCCCCAGTCATGAGCTCCTTATTGTCAAATTCAGACTTAAATTGAAGAAAGTGGGGAAAACAACTAGACCATTCAGCAAATCCCTTATGAGTATACAGTGGAAGTGAGAAATAGATTTAAGGGGCTAGATCTGATAGATAGAGTGCCTGATGAACTATGGACGGAGGTTCATGACATTGTACAGGAGACAGGGATCAAGATCATCCCCATGGAAAAGAAATGCAAAAAAGCAAAATGGCTGTCTGAGGAGGGCTTACAAATAGCTGTGAAAAGAAGAGAAGTGAAAAGCAAAGGAGAAAAGGAAAAATATAAGCATCTGAATGCAGAGTTCCAAAGAACAGCAAGAAGAGATAAGAAAGCCTTCAGCAATCAATGCAAAGAAAGAGAGGAAAACAACAGAATGGGAAAGACTAGAGATCTCTTCAAGAAAATTAGAGATACCAAGGGAACATTTCACCGAAAGATGGGCTCGATAAAGGACAGAAATGGTATGGACCTAACAAAAGCAAAAGATATTAAGAAGAGGTGGCAAGACAGAAGAACTGTACAAAAAAGATTTTCATGACCCAGATAGTCACGATGGTGTGATCACTCACCTAGAGCCAGACATCTGGAATGTGAAGTCAAGTGGGCCTTAGAAAGCATCACTACGCACAAAGCTAGTGGAGGTGATGGCATTCCAGTGGAGCTATTTCGAATCCTGAAAGATGATGCTCTGAAAGTGCTGCACTCAATATGCCAGCAAATTTGGAAAACTCAGCAGTGGCCACAGGACTGGAAAAGGTCAGTTTTCATTTCAATCGCAAAGAAAGGCAGTGCCAAAGAATGCTCAAACTACCGCATAATTGCACTCATCTCACATGCTAAATTATACTCAAAATTCTCCAAGCCAGGTTTCAATACATGAACCGTGAACTTCCTGATGTTCAAGCTGGTTTTAGAAAAGGCAGAGGAACCAGTAATCAAATTGCCAACATCTGCTGGATCATAGAAAAAGCAAGAGAGTTCCAGAAAACATCTATTTCTGTTTTATTGACTATGCCAAAACCTTTGACTGTGTGGACCACAATAAACTGTGGAATATCAGACCACCTGGCCTCCTTCTTGAGAAACCTATATGCAGGTCAGGAAGCCACAGTTAGAACTGGACATGGAAAAACAGACTGGTTCCAAATAGGAAATGGAGTACGTCAAGGCTGTATACTGTCACCCTGCTTATTTAACTTCTACGCAGAGTACATCATGAGAAACGCTGGGCTGGAAGAAGCACAAGCTGGAAACAAGATTGCCAGGAAAAATATCAATAACCTCAGATATGCCGATGACACCACCCTTATGGCACAAAGTGAAGAGGAACTAAAAAGCCTCTTGTTGAAAGTGAAAGAGGAGAGTGAAATAGTTGGCTTAAAACTCAACATTTAGAAAACAAAGATCATGGCATCTGGTCCCATCACTTCATGGGAAATAAATCGGGAAACAGTGGAAACAGTGTCAGACTTTATTTTTTAGGCTCCAAAATCACTGCAGATGATGACTGCAGCCATGAAAATAAAAGACGCTTACTCTTTGAAAGGAAAGTTATGACCAACCTAGATAGCATAATGAAAAGCGGAGACATTCCTTTGCCAGCAAATGTCTGTCTAATCAAGGTTATGGTTTTTCCAGTGGTCATGTATGGATGTGAGAGTTGGACTGTGAAGAAAGCTGAGCACTGAAGAATTGATGCTTTTGAGCTGTGGTGTTGGAGAAGACTCTTGAGAGTCCCATGGACCACACGGAAATCCAACCAGTCCATTCTAAAAGAGATCAGCCCTGGGTGTTCTTTGGAAAGAATGATGCTGAAGCTGAAACTCCAGTACTTTGGCCACCTCATGCAAAGAGCTGACTCATTGGAAAAGACTTTGATGCTGAGAGGTATTGGGGGCAGGAGGAAAAGGGGACGACAGAGGATGAGATGGTTGTATGGCATCACCAACTCAATGAATGTGAGTTGGTGATGGACAGGGAGGCCTGGAGTGCTGCGATATATGGAGTCGCAAAGAGTTGGACACTACTGTGCGACTGAACTGAACTGAACTGACACATACCTAAAGTTGAAGCATGAACCTCATTTGCAAAGAATCGTGCTTGTGTGTTTTGCTTATATAATCACTTCATAGAAGATGTCTGAAGGGCTTGTCTTGGCCTATCTCAGAAAACTTCCACTGATGAGGCAGATACTCAGGAGGTATTTGTTTAAAACATTTACAGGCAAACTAATTAGTCGAGTACTACCTGAGGTAATGGGTAACTGTTCAGGAAAAACAAAGTAACACAAATGATTGTCAGGAAAGCTGAATAATGAGATGCCATTGGAAACACAAGTTTTGAAAAGTTCCAACATATCCATTGGAAACCAGAAATTCATGAACAGATGTACTCATCAGTTCAGTTCAATGATGCCATCCCATCATCTCATCCTCTGTCGTCCCCTTCTCCTCCTGCCCCCAATCCTTCCCAGCATCAGAGTCTTTTCCAATGAGTCAACTCTTCACATGAGGTGGCCAAAGTACTGGAGTTTCAGCTTTAGCATCATTCCTTCCAAAGAAATCCCAGGGTTGATTTCCTTCAGAATGGACTGGTTGGATCTTCTTGCAGTCCAAGGGACTCTCAAGAATCTTTTCCAACACCACAGTTCAAATGCATCAATTCTTCGGTGCTCAGCCTTCTTCACAGTCCAACTCTCACAT
The DNA here is from genome assembly GCF_001704415.2 of Capra hircus. Classification (NCBI taxonomy): domain Eukaryota; kingdom Metazoa; phylum Chordata; class Mammalia; order Artiodactyla; family Bovidae; genus Capra; species Capra hircus. The sequence goes on from NC_030818.1 coordinate 33,883,751, forward strand.
CCATACATGACTACTGGAAAAACCACAGCCTTGACTAGACGGACTATAGTCAGCAAAGTAATGTCTCTGCTTTTGAATATGCTATCTAGGTTGGTCATAACTTTTCTTCCAAGGAGTAAGCATCTTTTAATTTCATGGCTGCAGTCACCTCATGCACTTGCTCAAAAAAGACCTGAAAATGCCTTAAGCTCTTACCTATGGCTTATACTTAGAACGCGTGCAAACATGAAATTGAAGTGAGTTGTAAACCATTCAACTGTGTGTAAACAGTATGTACCAGAGTCTGTCTTCAAAGACTTGAAGATACTTTTTGAACCTAGGTATTTAAGGAAATCTATGCCAACCCCTAACTGAACACAAGCTAAAGGAACAAAGATATGAGTGGTCACATAAAAGAGATAATGCAGACATTACAAATCTGTTCAATAAAGTTGCTAAACATACCCTGGAGATGACGGAGAATCTTTTTATCCAATATTCTATATCATAATTTTCAAAATGTCCAGTTTTCAACAAAACTTATGAAAAATGTAAAAAACAATAAACCATGGCATACATGCAGAAAAATATAGCAATTAATAGAAATTGTTCTGAGGAAGAACCAACATTAGACTTACTAGATTAAGACTTTAAAGCAATTATTTTAAGTATGCTCAAAAGCTAAAGAAGAACATATGTAAAAAAAGAAACCAAAAGGAAATTGTCTCATTAAATAATTAATTCATAAAGAGGCAAATATTGCAAAAAGGAATCAAAGTAAAATTCTGAAGGTAAAAACTATAGCAAATGAAATGAAAAAAAAATCACTATAGGGTTTTCAAAAGCAGATTTGAACAAGCAGAAGAAAGAATAAAAATGTAAGAAAGGTTAACTGAGAATTGATCTGATAATAAAAATAAATAAGGATGCAAAATAAAGATTAAGTCTTATGTGACACCATCAAATGTACCAACATATACATACTGGGAGTCCAAGTAGGTTAGGAGAGAAAGAAAAGAACAGAAAGAGTATTTATATAATAATGGTCCAAAACTACCTAAATTTGATTATAAAAATTCACCTATACATGCAAAAAAATTCAATAAATTCAAAGTAGGATAAACTCAAAGAGATGCACAGCAGATACATTGTAATGACACTTTAGAAAGACATGGACAGGGAATCTTAGAGGTCCTAAGAGAGAATCAACTTGTCAAATATGAGACTCTCATTAAGAATTGATGCCAACTTCTCATTAGAACTGAATGCAGAAGGCAGTGGAATGTTACATTCTAGGTGCTCTAAAATTCTTAGCAAAGACTTCTACACACAGAAACACTACTTCAAAATTGAAGCAGAAATTAAGATGTCTCACTAAAATTAAAAAAATAAAAATAAAAGCTATGACAGTTTGTCGCTATTAGGCTTCCCAGATGGCTTCTGTTCAGTTCAGTTGCTTAGTTAGGTCCGACTTTTAGTGACCCTGTGGACTGCAACATGCCGAGCTACCCTGTCCTTCACTATCTCCCAGAGCTTGCTCAAACTCATGTCCATTGAGTCAGTGATGCCATCCAACCATCACATTCTCTGTTGTCCTCTTTTCCTCCTGCCTTCAATCTTTCCCAGAATCACGGTTTCTTCCAATGAGTCAGTTCTTCGCATCAGGTGGCCAAATTATTTGAGTTTCAGCTTCGGCATCAGTCCTTCCAGTGAATATTCAGAACTGGTTTCCTTTAGGATTGATTGGTTTGATCTTGTTGTCCAAGGGACTCTCAAGAGTCTTCTCCAACACCACAGTTCAAGAGCATCAATTCTTTGGCACTTAGCTCCCAACTGAGCTCTTTTTATGGTCCAACTCTCACATCCATACATAACAGCTTTTGCCTGGTCATTAAAGAAATATGTGGTCTTGTGCTACCCTGATGGAAGATTGTGTCTTTTCAGTTGACTAATTTTGGACACAGACTGGTTTAACTTAGAGTAGTACTTGTTGAAATTAATCCTTTTGGTTTGTTTGTTTGTTTGTTTGTTTTTCACTCAACTTTTGTGGAACTGAAATATCAAAGTGATTAACATAACCAAACTGGTGCAAATGATACAACAGGATCTCTCCTGGGGTACCTTAATTCATGTTTTCACAGATGTTCCTACTGCTTGTGAAAGTAGCTTTGGATTTGGTAAACTTGCAAAGCTAGAACTGCTATAACATGATGATGACTTCAAAGTGGCAGTGGAAAGAATGCAAATAGAAAATTGCTTTCCAGGTAAACATTGTTGCCTTGGGTTTACAGGGAATATGTATCTAATGACTATTACTGTTTCTTGATTATCTTCTAGCAGACTTATAAGGTATTTCTTTTTACTGAGCCATAAAAAAGAATGAAACTGGGTCATTAGTGGTGATGGACCTAGAGTCTGTCACACAGAGTGGAGAAAGTCAGAAAGAAAAAAAATATATATTAATGCGTATACACGTAATTTAGAAAAATGGTACAGATAAACCTATCTGCAGTGCAGGAGCAGAGATGCAGATGTAGAAAATGGACATGTGGACACAGCTGGGGAAAGGGAGAGTGCGATGAATTGGGAGAATAGCGCTGACATACATACACTATTGTGTGCAAAACAGGTAGCTAATGAGAAGCTGTTGTACAGCGCAGGGAGCTCAGTTCACTACTCGGTGATAACCTAGAGTAGTGGGATGGAACGTGGAGGTGGGAGGGAGGCCAAGCAGGGAGGGGCATATGTATACATATAGTTGATTCATTTTATTGTACTGCAGAAACTAACACAAAATTCTTAAGCAATTATACTTTAATAATAAAAAAAAATAAGACATTTCTTCATGTCATGGAGCAGACTGAAAAACAAAAGAACCTGTATGGCTTGATTTATGTATGTAAAATATTAATAAACCAAAAGAGTCACACTGAAATATCTTATAAACAAGGGACACTGGAGACAGAATACAGCAAATACATATTAAAACATGAGGAAAATAGAATTTATTAAAATGTAGCAGCATTTGAGAATACAAACAAGAAATAATAGGTATGCAAAACAGAATAAAGTAGTGAAGCATAAGTAAGAAAGAAGATTTACGTATATTCAGATTTGTCACAGAGATTGGTAGAAAACTATTATTAAAGATTCATGAAAAAAATTGCTATCAAAGGCATATTTTTATATTTGAATTTGTTATTGCATGATTTAACAATAGATTAGATCTATTTTAACATTCATTATAGCTTTGTGATCTCTAGTGGTATTTCTACAGTCATAATAATAAGGGAAAAGAAATAAAAGTGAATATGTTTCAGAAGTACTGATTACTAATACTTTTCACACTGATAATGAGATCTTCTATAATGCAAAAGGGCACATTTTTTGTCATTCAGTGTACTATTTTATAGCTTTGAATCGTTCTGAAATAGAATTTTTGAGTACTTATATCTGAAAATATTGTCATGTCTTTTGTACTTAAAACACAGCACACTTATTGCAAACACACACACACACATACACACTTTTAAAAAAATAGCAGTTAATTGTTCCTATACATAATTGGGAAAGAGTCAGATACAATTCATAATATAATTTTAAAATAGCATAAATGCTGTTTCAAAATTCACATAGTATTCTTTCCACTTAAAATATTATCTAATCCTATTGTTTTCCTCATGATTTGGCAAATTTTCTAAGCATCAGATTTACTGACCATAGACATCATTCAACCTAAGTTCAATATGTTCTTGTTGTTCAGTTGCTAAGTTGTATACAACTCTTTGCAACCCCATGGACTGCAGCATGCCAGGCTCTCCTGTCCTTCACTATCTCCTGAAGTTTGCTCAAATCCATGTCACTGAGGCAATGATACTATCTAAATATCTCATCCTCTGCTGCCCCTTCTCTTTTTGCCTTCAATGTTTCCCAGCATAAGGGTCTTTTCTAGTGAGTCACCTTTTCACAAAAGTGGCCAAAGTATTGGAGCTTCAACTTCAGCAACAGTCCTTCCAATGAATATTCAGGGTTGATTTCCTTTAGGATTGACTGGTTTGATCTCCTTGCAGTCCAAGGGACTCTCAAGAGTGGTCTCCAGCACCTCAATTCAAAAGCATCAGTTCTTCAGCACTCAGCCTTCTTTATGGCCCAACTCTCACATCCGTACACAACTACTTGGAAAACTACAGCTTTGACTATATGGACCTTTCTCAGGAAAGTGATGTCCCTGTTTTTTAATACACTGTCTATGTTTGTCATAGCTTCCCCTCCAATGCACAAGCATCTTTTCATTTTATGACTGCAGTCATCATACACAGTGATTTTGAAGCCCAAGAAAATAAAATCTGTCACTTTTCCCTCTTCTATTTGCCATGAAGTGGTGGGCCGGATGCCATGATCTTAGCTTTTTGAATGTTGAGTTTTAAGCCAGCTTTTTCATTCTATTTCACTCTCATCAACTTCAATATAGTTGTCCATTTAAGATTGTGTGGCACTAAAATTCTGATAGTCTAAATTTTTAAAAGTCAAAAATTGCTAATGAAACCAAAACCATCATGTTGGCTACTGTCACAGTCTCCCTTCCTCATGTTCCATTCTTCCCTCAACTTATTCTCCCTTCATTCTGTCACTTGACTCAGTAACAAATACATGTGAAGAGCATGAGAAAATATGGAACGTATAAAATGTGGTAGCATCTGAGCAGTGTTGCTAAGTAGCGTCTGACTCCTTTGCAACTCTATGAACCCTAGCTCTGATAGGCTTCTCTGTCCATGGGATTTGCCTATTTGCAGTGCAGGAGTAGAGATGCAGGACTAGGCAAGAATAGTGGAGTGGGTTGCCATTTCCTCCTCCAGGGTATGTTTTGATCCAGGGATTGAACTCACATTTCCTATATTTTCTGGTGGATTCTTTACCACCGAGCCACCTGGGAAGCTGTAGCATTTGAGTATACAAGCAAGTAATAACAGACATGCAAATTGCTATAAAGTAGCAAAGCAGTAAAACTCACTATCTATGATTTCCACATGGATTGGTTTACCATTTCCCTCACCCACCACCCACCTTACAATGACATAAGTCTTATGAGGGAAGAGGGCATTGCTATCTAACTTACAGCTATTTACAGAATGCCTCAAACTGAAGTACTACATCCCGGAAGTTGTTTACACTGGCGTCTACCCACCTTATGCAGAAGGAGGCGGATTCCTCTACTCCGGCCACCTGGCCCTGAGACTGTACAATGTAACTGACCGGGTCCTTCTCTACCGCATTGATATTTATACTGGAATGTGCCTTCAGAAACTCAGCCTCGTTCCAGAGAGACACAAAGGCTTCAGGACATTTGCTATAGAAGAGACAATCAGGAGTAACATTTGTTCCTATGTAGATTTGATGTTGGTACATAGTAGAAAACCTCAAAAGATGATTGATATTTGGTGTCAGTTGCAGAGTGCTCATTTGAAATGCTGAATTATGTGCAAACTACATTTTACATAGAAATATATCTCAACTAGTTCCCATTTGTGTTCTCTTCCAGAGGTCATTTCTATGTAAAACCATCAAAATCGCCTTTATAGGTCATGTCCGTTTGACGGCCTCTAAACCCTTCGGTTCAGATGGTAAAGCGTCTGCCTGCAATGCGGGAGACCTGGGTTAGATCCCTGGGTCGGGAAGATCCCCTGGAGAAGGAAATGGCAACCGATTCCAGTATTCTTGCCTGGAGAATCCCATGGAAGGAGGAGCCTGGGGAGCTACAGTCCATGGGGTCGCAAAGAGTCGGACATGACTGAGCGATTTCACTCACTCACTCAAACTGCCAGTAACACAGTAAGCAATCAAAAGATATTTGTTCAATGAATAAAGGTTGAAAAAGAATGAACAAAGTTTTAATAAAAAATACTTTAATCAGGAACTAAAGATATCCTTTGTGTAGGTTATATATTTCCAGATTAAGTTAGTTATTGATGTATAGATAACCTCTCTTAAGAGTTTCCCATATCTCTCAAGGCTCCCAGCATCCTTGGTGATTCTCAATCAGCCTCCAGTTTATGAAGCAATTTTTGATTCTTAAAATTACAGAAATCTCAGGCTGTGGCCAAGGCTCTGACAGTTGCTGAATATTCTTCCCATGATCCCTTGAGTCCATCCATGTGTATACTATAAGCTACTTGTTTGCTTTTGCCAGTATATTTGTGAACTTATGTGCAAGCTATTCAGTTAACTTGGATATATATGTATACATTACCAATTTTAAAAAGCCCTCCTAGACATTATACTAAGTGAAACATATCAGAAAAAGGCAAATACTCTATGATCTCAATCTTATATGGAATCTAAAAGAGCCAAACTTCTACAAAGAGAGAATAGAATAGGTGGTTTCCACGGAATGGAGGACAGGGAGATGGTCAAAGGGGTCATACTTCCAGATACAAATGGAATAAATTCTAGGGATCTAATACACAGTATGATGACTATAGTTAAATTATTGTTTTATATACTAAAAAGTTGCTAAGAGAGCAGATCTTAAATGCTTTTACCACATACAAATACACAAATGGTAGTGGTAATTATTTCGTACTGATTATATGTATCAAATCATCATATCATACACTTTAAACTCACACAATGTTATATATTAGTTGTATCTCATTAAACTTGGGGTAAAAGCTCATGTACTCCAATTTACCCTTCCTTCAAATGTTTCCTCTGGCTTCCAACTATTTACAGTACTAAATTCAAGATCCTTTTGTTAGCAATTAAAATCTTCAATAAATATTCTCAAATTTATCCTTGACTACTCTCATAGATCATCCTAAAGTATTAGCAAGCTTTTAATGTGAATTCCAAACAAAAACATTTTTGTAATTTTTAAAATGATAAAATTGGAAGTAGAAATGGTATCAATTATATATAGGCTTGGTTAACAATTCAATTAAGAACAAGTGATCAGTAACTTTAACCGTTATAAGTGGCACAATGATCTGTAGTTTATTTAGTATGATTAATGTTTACATTAGATCAGTGTCTTGATATGACCCATTAAACCTTCTAATATGCTTCCCTGTACTTCCAACCAAAGCAAGGAAAAAAAAAAGAAAAAGAAAAACCAAATATATTATGGTTAATTCAAAATTCATAAAAGTAATTGTTTACTTAGTACTTGATCCCAAATCCCAAATAAGGAACTTTAAATGATTTATTCATCTTTAATTTGAGCAATTAATATACACATAAAATCAATCTCAGCCAAACTTAGCTATTAGTAAAGCAAAAATGGCCAGATTGTGAATGAACTGGTATGTCCAAAAGCAGTTAACAAAATTGTTAAGTAAGCAAATATTATTCTATCAAATATATAACTAGCTCTTTTAGAGCTAGTTGGAAAATTATGAAGAATAAGCAACACAGGAACCATGACCATTTTAACTATTATAGTCCTTCCACTTGGAAGAAAAGAAAACTTCTTAAAACATTAAGGCTAGAACCACAGCTTTGTAGTGTGCTCAGGGACTCAACTTCTGCTCCACATGTGCAGAAATGCAGAAAGAGTTAGATCTAACCTGACAGCTCACACTGACCAAATGGATTCCAACTGAGAAGAAGAAGAAAATGCGTTGACAGAACTGTCCATCTGTGACTCATGATGCTGGTGCAGGTGCTTTTAGAAAGAGGAAGTATCAGGTTTTCTTAAGAAACTCTAAAAATTGGAGAGTAATTGAAGATGATAGCATTTATCAAGCCTCAGTGAACTTCCCTACACCTATCTCACTGGCAGTATGTAGTATCTGAATTCTGGAATGGATCTCTGTTGTCCAAAGCAACAACTCTATGCTTTATGAAGAACAGAAGGTTTGGTTTGACATGCAATAAAACATTCTAGAAATCAAAAAATGTTAGATAACTATGTAACATCAAAGTAATTTATCATGATATCAGGAATATTTAGACCTAATTCATCACACCTTACGTTCATGACTGTCCCATTACAATTATCTTTGCACTGTTACAGATGATGGCATGAAAATCAAATTATGAAATTGAAATTCACCTGGAAATTCAATGTCATCTGACTAATAAGTTAAAAAGACAGAAGTTCTTTTTTCCAACCTTATCTGTTATAGAACATCACATGGCTAAAAACAATGATCTGTGTACCTATGTTAATTGCCCTGCAGTGTCCAACTCTTTGTGACCCCATGGACTGTAGCTCTGTAGCTCACCAGACTCCTCTGTCCATGGGATTCTCCAAGCAAGAATAATGGAGTGGGTTGCCATACCCTTCTCCAGAGGATCTTGCCAACATAGGGGTTGATCCCAGATCTCCTGCACTGCAGGCGTATTCTTTACTGTTTGAGCCACTTGGGAAGCCCAAAAACAATGATTATAAACATTGATTTTTTAAAATTTATAAATCACTAATCAAAGGGAAACACAACACACTTCCATTGAAGCTGGAAAATGTAGTCTTAAAAACTACTTGAAATAATTTAAAGTGTTTTCTCATACTTCCTGTGTTTCAACATATTTATTGTCTCATTACACTTCACAACAATATTGTGAGGTAGCAAATGTAAACATTATTATTCTCATTTTATAAATGAAGCAACCAGAATTACTATGAATTACTCAAGGAATTGGAGAAGGAAAAGGCAACCCATCCCAGTATTCTTGCCTGGAAAGTTCTATGGACACAGGAGTCTGGTGGGCCACAGTGCATGGTGTCACATGAGTCAGACGTGACTTAGTGACTAAACCACCATTCAAGGAATATACCCATTTGATAACACAGCTGGAATTGTGAATGCAGCTTTTTTTGGAGATTGCAGGGAAAACCCTCTTCATTTGGGAGATGGAAATGATAAAAGTTGAATTTTAAAAGGAAAACATATGACTCCACAATTGATATAATGATTATGCAAAAAATTAATGACATTTAGGTCAGCAAGTCTTAATAATAAATTAATGAGATATATTCTTTATCTGGAAAATTGTACATAATAAAGGACCGATAAATCCTTGGTTATTTTTTCAACATCATCAAGGAGTAAATGTTTGGATTATAATTAATATAGACCTATATTCATATTTGTAACTCAGCCACCATCACTTATATGGTTATGATTTAAATTTTAATTTGTGTCTTACAAAAATGTCATGTAAGTTACCAAAATAATGATAAATTATAGTTTGTCCAACATTTAGTTTCTTCCTATGTCCTCTAGACATTTTTCATTAGTAATGGCCCAACCTGAATCATCTAGTTTGTATATAACCACTATGCTCCTTCACTCACATAATAAGGAATTACTGAATTTAAGTGGCAGCAAAAAATGTCCACACTTTGGGAACAAAATGAAAATAATGCAATCCTTATATTCAAGAAATCCACATTTTCACAAAAGGTCGGTTCAGTTCAGTCACTCCGTCGTGTTTGACTCTTTGTGACTCCATGGACTACAGAACACCAGGCTTCCCTGTCCATCACCAATGCCTGGAGTTTACCCAAACTCGTGTCCATCTGGTTGGTGATGCCATCCAACCATCTCATTCTCTGTCATCCCTTCTCCTCCTGTCTTCAATCTTTCCCAGAATCAAGGTTTTTCTTGTCAGTTCTTTGCATCAAGTGGCCAAAGCATTGGAGCTTCAGCTTCAGCATCAGTCCTTCCAAAGAATATTCAGGACTGACTTCCTTTAGGATTGACTGGTTTGATCTCTATGTAGTCCAAGGGACTCTCGAGTCTTTTCCAACACCACAGTTCAAAAGCATCAAATCTTTGGTACTTAGTTTTCTTTTTTGTCCAACTCTTACAATCCATACATGACTACTAGAAAAACCATAGCTTGGACTAGACAAACCTTTGCCAGCAAAGGAAAAATATATTCACAAAAGATAAATATATGCAAATAAATTAATGTAATGCAATACATATTCTAGCAGATACTACTGGCCACTGTTTACAAAGTTCAGATAAATGAGTAAGTATAAGAATTCATAAACTATTTCCCAGAAGAGAAAATCTCTGTCTCTGACCTTAAAAGTGTAAGAAGAGTTTTGCCAAGAAGCTAAGCTAGCAGAAAAACATTATGGGCAAAGAAGACACATAAAGACATAAATATATAATATTTTTAGGAAAATAAAAATAGTTCAGTGTTAATAGTGGATAGATTGCAAGTAGAAAGTAGAGAGACTAGAGGAATAGGCAGAAGAAATAGCTTTGAAAAGAAATGGATTTGCTATACTAAGAAGTTTAAATATCTTCTTTAGGTGAAAGAAGTTTTCTGCTTTATTTTTTTTAATTTTGCTTTTTAATTAGGAAATTGGCATGATCAGACTTAAATTTTAGAAAAAGCTATGTTTATAAAGAAACAGAAACTCAAAGTTTAAGCAAATCCATCTGGAATTCATTACAGATGTCAGAGGAGTTGCTTAAACTTTTCTAAAATTTAAGTCTGATCATGCCAAATTCCTAATTAAAAAGTAAATGCTTTTTTTAAAAAAAGCAGAAAATGTTATAAGGGGTGGCTGCATGGGTGCAGGAGGTCTGAGAGGAGCTACTCCACGTTCAAGGTCAGGAGGGGCTGCAGTGAGGAGATACCACTCGTTCAAAGTAAAGAGCAGCGGCTGCGCTTTGCTGGAGCAACCGTGAGGAGAAACCCCACATCCAAGGTAAGAGAAACCCAAGTAAGATGGTAGGTGTTGTGAGAGGCATCAGAGGACAGACATACTGAAACCATAAGCACAGGAAACTAGTCAGTCTAATCACACGGACCACAGCCTTGTCTAACTCAATGAAACTAAGCCATGCCTTGTGGGGCCACCCAAGACAGGCAGGTCATGGTGGAGAGATCTGACAGAATGTGGTCCACTGGAGAAGGGAATGGCAAACCACTTCAGTATTCTTGCCTTGAGATCCCCATGAACAGTATGAAAAGGCAAAATGATAGGATACTGAAAGGGGAACTCCCTGGGTTGGTAGGTGCCCAATATGTTACAGGAGATCAGTGGAGAAATAACTCCAGAAAGAATGAAGGGATGGAGCCAAAGCAAAAAACAATACCCAGCTGTGGATGTGACTGGTGATAGAAGCAAGGTCTGATGCTGTAAATAGCAACATTTCATAGGACCTTGGAATGTTAGGTCCATGACAAAGCAAATTGGAAGTGGTCAAACAGGAGATGGTAAGAGTGAATGTCGACATTCTAGGAATCAGTGAATTAAAATGGACTGGAATGGGTGAATTTAACTCAGATGACCATTATATCTACTACTGCGGGTAGGAATCCCTTAGAAGAAATGGAGTAGCCATCATGGTCAACAAAAGAGTCTGAAATGCAGTACTTGGATGCAATCTCAAAAAGGACAGAATGATCTCTGCTTGTTTCCAAGGCAAACCATTCAACATCACAGGAATCTAAGCCTATGCCCCAACAAGTAATGCTGAAGAAGCTGACGTTGAACGGTTCTATGAAGAACTACAAGACCTTTTAGAACTAACACCCCCCAAAAAATGTCCTTTTCATTATAGGAGATTGGAATACAAAAGTAAGAAGTCAAGAAACACCTTGGGTAACAGGCAAATTTGTCCTTGGACTACGGAATGAAGCGGGGCAAAGGCAAATAGAGTTTTGCCAAGATAATGCACTGGTCATAGCAAACACCCTCTTCCAACAACACAAGAGAAGACACTACACATGGACATCACCAGATGGTCAACACCAAATTCAGATTGATTATATTCTTTGCAGCCAAAGATGGAGAAGCTCTATAGAGTCAGTAAAAACAAGACCGGGAGCTGAATGTGGCTCAGATTATGAACCACAGATTATTGCCAAATTCAGGCTTAAATTGAAGAAAGTAGGGCAAACCACTAGACCATTCAGGTATGACCTAAATGAAATCCCTTGTGATTATATGGTGGAAGTGAGAAATAGATTTAAGGGACTAGATCTGATAGATAGCGTGCCTGATGAACTATGGATGGATGCTTGTGACATTGTACAGGAGACAGGGATCAAGACCATCCCCACGGAAAAGAAATGCATAAAAACAAAATGGCTGTCTGGGGAGGCCTTACAAATATCTGTGAAAAGAAGAGAAGCAAAAAGCATAGGAGAAAAAGAAAGATATAAGCATCTGAATGCAGAGTTCCAAAGAATAGCAAGGAGAGATAAGAAAGCCTTCCTCAGGGATCAATGCAAAGAAATAGAGGAAAAGAACAGAATGGGAAAGACTAGAGATCTCTTCAAGAAAATTAGAGATACCAAGGGAACATTCATTCAAAGATGGGCTCAATAAAGAACAGAAATGGTACGGACCTAACAGAAGCAGACAATATTAAGAGGTGGCAAGAATACACAGAACTGTACAAAAAAGATCTTCATGACCAAAATAATCACAATGGTGTGATCACTCATCTAGAGCCAGACATCCTGGAATGTGAAGTCAAGTGGACCTTAGAAAGCATCACTAAAAACAAAGCTAGTGGAGGTGATGGAATTCCAGTTGAGCTATTTCAAATCCAGAAAGATGTTGCTGTGAAAGTGCTGCACTCAATATGCCAGCAAATTTGGAAAACTCAGCAGTGGCCACAGGACTGGAAAATGTCCGTTTTCATTCTAATCCCAGGGAAAGGCAATACCAAAGAATGCTCAAACTACCACAAAATTGTACTCATCTCACACACTAGTTAAGTAATCCTCAAAATTCTCCAAGCCAGGCTTCAGCAATATATGAACCGTGAACTTCCAGATATTCAAGCTGGTTCAAGAAAAGGCAGAGGAACCAGAAATCAAGTTGTCAATATCCTCTGGATCATTGAAAAAACAAGAAAGTTCCATAAAAACATCTAGTTCTGCTTTATTGACTATGCCAAAATCTTTGACTGTGTGAATTACAAAAAACTGTGGAAAATTCTGAAAGAAATGGGAATACCAGACCACCTGACCTGCCTCTTGAGAAACCTATATACAGATCACAAAGAAACAATTAGAACTGGACATGGAACAACAGAATGGTTCCAAATAGGAAAGGAGTACATCAAGGCCATATATTGTCATCCTGCTTATTTAACTTCTATGCAGAGTACATCATGAGAAACGCTGGGCTGGAAGTAGCACAAGCTGGAATCAAGATTGCCAGGAGAAATATCAATAACCTCAGATATGCAGATGACACCACCGTTATGGCAGAAAGTGAAGAGGAACTCAAAAGCCTCTTGATGAAAGTGAAAGAGGAGAGTGAAAAAGTTGGCTTAAAGCTCAACGTTCAGAAAACAAAGATCATGGCATCTGGTACCATCATTTCATGGGAAATAGATGGGGAAACAGTGGAAACAGTGTAGGACTTTATTTTTGGGGGCTCCAAAATCACTGCAGATGGTGACTGCAGCCATGAAATTAAAAGATGCTTACTCCTTGGAAGGAAAGTTATGACCAACCTAGATAGCATATTGAAAAGCAGAGACATTACTTTGCCAACAAAGGTTCGTCTAGTCAAGGCTGTGGTTTTTCCAGTGGTCATGTATGGATGTGAGAGTTGGACAGTGAGGAAAGTTGAGCACCAAAGAATCAATGCTTTTAAACTGTGGTGTTGGAGAAGACTCTTGAGAGTCCCTTGGACTGCAAGGATATCCAACCAGTCCATCCTAAAGATCAGTGCTGGGTGTTCATTGGAAGGACTGATGCTAAAGCTGAAACTCTAGTACTTTGGCCACCTCATGCAAAGTGTTGACTCATGCAAAAGACCCTGATACTGGGAGGGATTGGGGGCAGGAGGAGAAGGGGACGACAGAGGATGAGATGGCTGGATGGCATCACTGACTCGATGGACATTAGTTTGAGTGAACTCTAGGAGTTGGTGTTGGACAGGGAGGCCTGGCATGCTGCAATTCATGCGGTTGCAATGAGTTGGACATGACTGAGTGACTAAACTGAAACTGAATGTTATAATGTGCTGCTTCCTAGTTTAACATATTATAAAATGCTATATTGAGAAGCTTGACTAAGGACAGAAGAGATATTAAGGTAGAATTGTTCAGACCTGTCTTTGGGATCAATTAAACAAGGGAATGATGGAGAGGAAAAAGCTGAATGTGACCCTGAAGCAATGAACAAAAAGAAGATCTTAACAAGGTGAATAATGCAAACAAAAATGAACAGGGGGGACCATTTTATTTAGACACAATTTGATGATACTTGCAGATAGCCGTGCTTAATAACCATTTAAATAACTGGAACTTGACATAGATGCTAATGACAATTTATATATAATACAATAAATGCAGAAGTCATAAGCCTTATGAGAAAAGTTTTTCTGAAAATATTGGATAAACAGAGAAAGTAAAGGGGCTGTGGTTAGAGCTCTGGTGTATTAGTTTGCAAAAGCTCCTATAGGTATGGGGAAGGAGGTGGGAGGCGGGTTCAGGATGGGGAACACGTGTACACCTGTGATGGTTTCATGCTGATGTATGCCAAAACCAATGCAATATTGTAAAGTTAATTAGCCTCCAATTAAAATAAATAAATATACATTAAAATAAAAGTATCACAAACTGGTTGAATTAAACCACAGAAATGTATTTCATAGTTTGGGAGACTAGATAAGTTCAAAATCAAAGTGTCAGCAGGGATCAACCTTACTGAGGGTTAGGAAGGAATGCTCTCTTTCAGGCCTTTCTCCTTGACTTATAGGTAGCCATCTTACCAGTATTTCTCTTCCCATGATCTATCCTGTATCTCTGGGTCCACATATATTCTTTTTAAAATTATACAAGTCATACTGGATTAGGACTACTGGTAATGATCTTATTTTAACTTGATTACTTCTGTAAAGATCATATTTAAAATAAAGTAACTTTCTGAGATACTACATTATTTTTGATGTGTAAAATTTTTAGGAACATAATTCTTCTCATAATACTCCACCCTCTGCCCTGCCCCCATTAGTGTCCTTTTCACATACAAAATTCATCATATTCCAGCATCTTGAAAAATCTTAACAAATTCCAACATCATCTCTGTACAAAATACCTCCTAACCATCATATAAGTTACGTATAGGTGAGCTATGATTCATTGAAGCAAAATGTCTTTCTAGTTGAGCATCTGTAAAACCATAAAATAAGTTATCTGCTTCCAAAACACAATGATGGACCAGCACAAAGGGGTCCAGCACAAAGGGGTCCCCTTTCCACTTCAAAGGGGAAATGAAGAGAAAGTGTAAATTTCAGAAAGCAAGTCTGAAATCTAGCAGGGTATATTACACTAGCTTTTAAGGCATGAGAAAAAATATCTCTGCCTAGATGCTCTGTTGTTGGTAATTACCACAGCCTCTGGCAGTCAGCTCTCTGAAGCTGAGGAGCTGACTCTACTCTAAGGAACTGAGGAGGAGATACTCCTGCCATGGGACTGTGTCCTTTGGGCCAGTAGAAGCCCTCATGATCCTGAACTGCCTTTGGAGTCATTCTTCCCTTTTCTTGAAGGATACCGCACATTTGGAGCCAGAGAATCCCAGAAGCCTATAGAATCCCAGAAGTCCAAAAGCCATTCCCTGCCCTGCCATATAAACTTATATATATACATACAAACGTATGTATAAATGCATATGTTTATACATAGATACATTTATATATATAGGTATGTACATACACACATTTATATATGTATAAGTTATATTTGTTTAATTAGTATATGTATTTGTATAGTTTGTATATATATTATATGCGTATATGTATAAAATCCCATCATATCACTATTTATAGGTTCATATATATATATATGTGTGTATACATGCACGTATATGAGAGAGAGCAGAGAGACTGACTTTTACAAACTGACATGATTGTAGAGGCTAGTTTGAGATTTGTAGGGCTGACCTTCAAGCTAAAGATTCTGGCATGACTTTATATTGCTGTCCTAAGTCTAAAGTGAGTATGAAGGCAGTCTGGATGAAGAACTCCTTCCTTTTTGGGAGATCTCAGTCTTTTAAGGGCATCAACTGATTGGATGCAGCCAATCCACAATACGAAAGGCAACCTAGTTTATAAAAAATCTGCTAATTTAAATGTTAACCACATTTTAAAAATACCTTCACAGTAACTTCTAGACTGGAGAAGGAAATAGCAACCCACTCTAGTACTCTTGCCTGGAAAATCCCATGGACAGAGGAGCCTGGTAGGCTACAGTCCATGGGGTTTCAAAGAGTGGGACACGACTGAGCGACTTCACTTTCAATTTTCACTTTCCACTTTTATGCATTGGAGAAGGAAATGGCAACCCACTCCAGTGTTCTTGCCTGGAGAATCCCAGGGACGGGGGAGCCTGGGGGGCTGGCGCCTATGGGGTCGCACAGAGTCAGACACAACTGAAGCGACTTAGGAGCAGCAGCAGCAACTCCTAGAATGGTGTTTGACCTAGCAACTGGGCACTACAGCCTAACCAGGAGAACACATAAAATTAACCAACACACATGGGACCAACAAAAGAATGGACAGAAAGAGTGATCCAGTAAAAAAGCTAAGAGTCTGAATTATGGAAGATAATGAGAGAGTCCTATAGCGGAAGGGGTAATGGAAGTCTTACAGTGGAAGTCCAAGGAGTAGAAATTTAAGGTTTTTTTTATTGTGTGTGAACTGTATCAGAATAGACAGAGAAGGCAAATGAATTCTAGATTAGCAATGTTTATTTTCTAAAGAAATTGTTTTTGTCATTGGGAGTTTCATAAAGATAGGCAAAAGATTTTTAGACAGGAACACATCAAGGAGAAAATTCTGTTTCCTGAAGCATGACTAAAGAGATAACCTAAATAAACCTCCTGACCAAAACAATGAATAATCCTGGCTAAAAGATATACACACAGCCATTTTAAAAGCTTGGCTGAGGTAAGGAGAAATTTAAAAATAAATACTCAGAGGCCTCAAAACAAAGTAAAAGTGGAAAGTCTGAGAGAGAAGCTCATACTGAGGTCAACTTTCCTAAGATTTCTTTCAAAATCTAGTGACAATGAACTTCTCACTGATGACAGTACAACAGAAAATGGCAGGGCTGAATGCATAATCTAGAAGAATATATTTACTTAAAAAATATATTTTGTGTAAAACTAGGGTCCCTAAAATTAAACAAAAATAAACTACACATATAGAAAAATAATAGCTAATTTTGACTTTTATTCTGGATGGAAGGGAAATTGAAGAATGAAAACAAGAAAGTCCGATTAAGTCTGAATGTATAATATGAATTCCTGAGGAAATATCACCTGAATTTGGTGCATTATATGATCTGAAAATCCTTAGGGTGAAAAGATGTCTGAGGTTTTTATTGCCTTCAGGTATCTATCAGATTCAAATACAGATTTTTGGGGAGGAAACTAACTTTAACACAGTCATAACAGAATAATTACAAATGAAAGTCCAAGAAATCTGAAACCACAATAAAATATGAAATATATAGGAAAAGAATGCAGAATGAATAGAAGACAGAAGTAACTGTAGAAAGCAGAAACGACAAGAACTTCAGACACTGGAATGATCAAAAATGGAAAATAAATATGTTTAATATATTTTCAAAAAACAAAAATACAGTCTATAAAAAAAATAAAGAGTACCACACAAAGTACTGAGAGGAAAGGAAGATCCTTGTCAAATAAATGCTAATTAGATTGATGTTTGACTTTTTAATAGCAACAATGGAATCCAGAAGACTAACACTCCCAATGAGCTGAGAAAATGTACCTCTTAATCTTAAATTGTATGTCTACTGCAAACATCTTTCAAGAACAAGGCCAAAATGAAGACACTTTTAGAGTTACCATAACTTATAAATTTTGTCACCAACAGAACATTTTTAGAGAGACTGCTAATAGGTGTATATCAGGAACAAAAACAAAATCCACTATTAATAAACAAGATGGAATGGCAAGTACAGAATTTGGTAATTATATGGGTAAACTTTAATAACGACTATTAAAAATCATGTGTAATGTCAAATTTCTAGGGTTTAAAAAAACGAAATATAAAATATAAGACTATAAATTGAGTATATAAACTGGGTGCTGAGAAATATGAATTAAGATGTTCTTGTATGTTTATATTGTTTGGAAGATATAAAGATATTGATTAACTTTGGATTTTACTAAGTATGGATGTTAAAATTTTTAGAAAATGAGTTAAACAACATAGTCTATATCTGTAATGAAAACACCACAGGGGAATTTCAATAAATCCACAGGAGTTAATGGTATACAAAAAAAAAAAAAAAAAAGAAAAAACTTAGTTTCAAGAAATGTCATTTTTAAGAGACAAGTTGCCAGGGAATATTTTTTTAATGATGGAGAACACTACATTTAGAATTGCAACAGATGAGATGATTCTACTTGCCTGACTCATTCAACAGACTTTTCACCATTGATCATTACATCCTGAGTTGTGTTCAGGATGCTAGACACCTTACTAGACACCAGAGATACAAACAGTTAGTTGACAGTCCTTATGCTCAAGGACTCAAGGACTTACAAGGGATCATTTTATTAAGGACTTGGTGGTTTTATAAAGAGTTTGGACATTATCCTAGCAATACATAACTTTGATAGAGTTTTAAGTAAGGGAATGAATGACATAATCAAATATGTATTTTATAAGCTCATTCTAAGTTCAGGATAAAGAATGTGTAATATGTTCTCAAGAGTTGGGAAACTTTGTACCTATCCAAGAAAGAAATGCTGACTATCTGAACAAGGTAGTAGCAGTGGTTATTGGGGGAAAATAAAAGGTACAGATGTGAAATTGAACATGTGAATATTCCTCAATAAGAAAAATAGCAATTTTCCATTGAGTGGACACTGGTATTATATAAGCAAGTGCCTACATTTATGGTGGAATTCATTATTACATATACAATTATGAGTTTATATACCTCATATAACTGAGAAGTGAAGTGTGCATGCAAGCTTTAAATTTTAAAAGTTCAAATAGGATCACTGTGACAGTGCTACTAAATTCTGCGAGGATATTTTAATGGCATCATGCCCAATGAAAAGCGCAACTTATAATAATTAAGGAGAGTTTTGTGGGAAATCATGTTCCATGAATAGACAAACATATTCTTATTAAAGCCTGAGTTCACTTTTGATTTTGAACTTTGAAATAATGTTGGAAAAAGTTAAAAGTTTCCAGTTTTCAGAGTGCTATAAGTTTCCTGCCTCAGAACTCTTTCTTTCTTTCTTTCTTTTTTCCTTTGAGATGCTTTATCTGAAGGTGCAGTTAATGATGTCCTCAGCTCTGCAAATTAAGCCGATATTTTTACATCAATGAGAAGAGGCATTGAGACATACTAAATGTGAGAATACTGAATCTCAAGGATTGTAAACCCTTTTCTGCCGAGATGTTTCATCTCCAGAGTTTCAGATTTTTCAAGGGCCTGCCCAAAATTTAAAAGTATAGATCAAGGAGAAATTGCCCGTGTGACTCAGAAGTGGTAACCAAGCTCCCTTGCCTGTCATCATAGAGATTCCTTGAAGCTGGGAAGCCAATCTGTGCTTTTTATGGGAGTGTTAGTCTGGCCAAGAAATACAGTAAAATGTACACAAATAAAACCAATATGCATAATTAATTTACTAATGATGCATGCATAGTTAAAAATAATCAAGAAATGACTGCAAAATATTTGATATTGAGAGAGTTAACTTAGGCAGGGCATCCAGGGACCTCTAAGGAAGAGGTGAACATTCTGCTCAGGCTTTCCTTAAGGCTTTGTGCAACAATGTATGTTGACTGAGAACTGGGCCTTTCTTTATGTCTGGAGCTGATCATTACACAGGGAGACAATGTCTTACTTATTCAAATACTTTTCTTAGGCTCTATGTTAACAAGAATAATTGTAACAAATCTTTCCTGGAACCTATTTCTCAAGACTTCAGTACACCTGATTACACAGCAACAGCATATCTCACCCAGAGACTTTGCCCAGATCAGAACCAGTTCTCCCTGGCTAATCTTGTGCTGAAATTATCTCAGGAGGTATGCCTTGGGAAAGGGTCTCTTGGAACTCTTACAACCTTGAAGCATTCTTTTTATCTATTCTCAGCAGCCAGCTGAGAAATATATAATGCCCTGCTTAAACCAGTGAGGGTAGGTACTCCCCTACCCGCTTCCAGTGCCCTTTGTTGGAGGTTTTCTCCATCCTTTTCACTCGAATAAACATTGTTACACAAAGCTCTCAGTGACTGAACCACTTCTGTTGGGTCCCAGAGTGAAATTTTCTCCTTTGGAGACCCGTGAATACCAGCACTGTTCACCATAAACTGTCAATATTTGTTCAAATTAATGCAAATTAGAAATGCTAAAAGCCATTTGTATTCATTTGTCATTCTTGAAAGAAACTAGGAAACCAGAGTTATGAGATTAAGGAAATTAAATTCCACTATAGTGTTCATTTAAATAATTTAAAAAAATCTTCTCTTTCCTTTTTCTCTTAAAATTATCATTTGAAAAGAGGAAAATCATATTTCCTTTGTCAGTTTATCTGCTAATTCATTGTTGGTGCTCCAAAATTATTGGTGATTTTTTCCCTAGCTGGCCAGATAAACATTTTCAGTTGTTTAGAGAGCTTCACAGATAGGTTTTTACAAATTACCAGTGAACAAAAGGGAAGAAGTGGAGATATCCTGATTAACTCTAACACCTTCCTCAAACTGAAATTTCACAGAGTGGCTAATACTCTACTTTGGAAGAAAAAGAAAGCTGTACCAAAATTCAGAGATTTAATTGAAAAAAATAAACTTCTAAGTATGACTTTAATCTGTAAAAAATCAGTCCAATATCTACATATATTGTTCTATTTTATAAGGCTATATATTTATAATGTTGCCAGTTATAAAATACCAGAATTTGATAGACAACAACCCATTTTCTTTCCTTACTCCACTTACCAATGGTAATTAGGGAAAATATTTCTGTATTTTATTTTGCTTATTAAGAAATCCTATTTTATAAAATCTCACAATTTCCAAATCTATCATTTGCTGAAGAGATTTTTAAATCTTGGATTATTTTAAGTAGTCTTACTTTCCATTTTCAATATAACTAAGGCTATTTGTCAAATGTTTCAATCATGCTTTATGCCCATATTTTATATTGCTGAGCCCTAAGACACTGCAAAGATTATACCAGGCATGGTTAAAACCCAAAGCGCATAAATGGATACTGCAGTGAAGAAGTATACGTATATTCAAATAAAGGTGTATAACTGGGCTGAATTTGTGTTGCTTTCAACTGGATATGGGGGAAAAAAGAGAATAATCAACTTTTAAGGAGGTAGACTGAGCTCTTGATTTGAAGATAAAGCAGAAAAATAAAATGGAAAATAAAGTAGAATGAAGACAAAGTAAGAATAGGAGAAAGCCATGCAAAGGAATGGGAAGATGAGTAAAGACAATATCAAAGTAAGTAGTTGGTAGGAGGAACAAAGACTTGTGGTTTAGGGGAAGGGTAAAGAAATGTGATTGGTAAGCATTCTTGTCATCATTTTGGATAATGTTAAATGCTAGGCTGGGAAGTTTGAACTTACCCTAGAGTCAAGGAACAGCTCTGGAAGGTTTTTAAAAAGGCAAGTTGACAAGACAAAATATGTGTTACAGAAAGGTCAAATTAGCATCAATCTTGGAAGGACAAGGAGTTGGGAAAAGAAACTGGAAATATTACCTTCAGAGAAGTGAAGTGAAAGGGTTAGTCACTCTGTCATTTTTAATTCTTGCAGCTTCATGGACTGTAGCCCGCCAGGGTCATCTGTCCATGGAATTCTCCAGGCAAGAATACTAGAGTGGGTAGCCATTTCCTTCTCAGGGGATCTACCTGACCCAGGGATTGAACCCAGATCTCCCTAATTGTACCCAGATTCTTTACCCTCTGAGCCACCAGGGAAGCCCTACCTCCAAAGAAAGTAATTCTAAAATTTATACTTGTATGTGACAAGCAGGAAAAAGTTTAATGTCAGCAAATGCTGTCCTTTTCACAGGCTCTGGAGACATATGTCTCCCTGATGTCAGCAATACCTTGAAATATTTAACAATACTTAACTGTAGTGACAAATTATTTTATAGTCCTATAGCATGTCAATTCAGCTTGAGTTGGCAGTGACAAGCAAATTTACAGAAGGGAAGAGAAGCAGACTAACATTTAATTTTCATATTTGTTCCAGATGTTCAAGCTGGTTTTAGAAAAGGCAGAGGAACCAGAGATCAAATAGTCAACATCCACTGGATCATGGAAAAAGCAAGAGCTTTCCAGAAAAACATCTATTTCTGCTTTATTGACTATGCCAAAGCCTTTGACTGTGTGGATCACAAGAAACTGTGGAAAATTCTGAAAGAGATGGGAATACCAGACCACCTGACCTGCCTCTTGAGAAACCTATATGCAGGTCAGGAAGCCACAGTTAGAACTGGACATGGAACAACAGACTGGTTTCAAATAGGAAAAGGAGTATGTCAAGGCTGTATATTGTCACCCTGCTTATTTAACTTATATGCAGAATACATCATGAGAAAAGCTGGGCTGGAAGAAACACAAGCTGGAATCAAGATTACCAGGAGAAATCTCAATAACCTCAGATATGCAGATGACACCACCCTTATGGCAGAAAGTGAGAAGGAACTCAAAAGCCTCTTGATGAAAGTGAAAGAGGAGAGTGAAACAGTTGGCTTAAAGCTCAACATTGAGAAAACGAAGATCATGGCATCTGGTCCCATCACTTCATGGGAAATAGATGGGGAAACAGTGGAAACAGTGTCAGACTTTGTTTTTTGGGGCTCCAAAATCACTGCAGATGGTGACTGCAGCCATGAATTAAAAGATGCTTACTCCTTGGAAGAAAAGTTATGACCAACCTAGATAGCATATTGAAAAGCAGAGACATTACTTTGCCAACAAAGGTCCATCTATTCAAGGCTATGGTTTTTCCAGTGGTCATGTATGGATGAGAGAGTTGGACTATAAAGGAAGCTAGGAGCCGAAGAATTGATGTTTTGAACTGTGGTGTTGGAGAAGACTCTTGAGAGTCTCTTGGACTTCAAGGAGATCCAACCAGTCCATTCTGGAGATCAGCCCTGGGATTTCTTTGGAAGGAATAATGCTAAAGTTGAAACTCCAGTACTTTGGCCACCTCATGTGAAGAGTTGATTCATTGGAAAAGACTCTGATGCTGGAAGGGATTGGAGGCAGGAGGAAAAGGGGACGACAGAGGATGAGATGGCTGGATGGCATCACCGACTCGATGGACGTGAGTCTGAGTGAACTCCGGGCATTGGTGATGGACAGGGAGGCCTGGTGTGCAGGGATTCCTGGGGTCGCAAAGAGTTGGACACGAGTGAGCAACTGAACTGAAGTGACTGACTGACAATTGCTAATCACTTTGCCTATTATGAAGGACTATACCTTGGAAGAAAAATCTGCATCCTAAACTAATATTAAAGATATGTCTAGTTTTTCACTTGCCTCTGACTTACTTAAAAAATCAGTATATTAAAAGTAAACTTAGATGTATATTTTTTAGAAAAACTTCAACTTTATTATCATACTGAGCAATCTAAGGTAATGGAGTAGTAGAGGAAAGAAATTTCAGGTGAAAAGAGCACTGGATTCATTAAATATTTCATTCATTTATGGAGTGCTTACTGAATAATTACAAAACAAACTATTTCAACTTACGAAAAGCCCAAAGAAATAAAAGTACTATATTGTAAAACAATCAGGAAATCTAGTCACTGTACCATGTTAAGAAATACTTTTTTGAATAAGAGATTTTTACTTGAGGTCAGAATGGTAAGTAGAATTTCTCTGATGAAAAGATAGGGAAGACTAGTATTTTGTTCTGGCATTGCTCTATGTTAGTAACATTACTCTACTTACAGAAGGAAGCAGATGATAATTTTTCCCCCTACATACTTATATGGCAGATGTTAGGGCTGAATGACGGAGAAGGCAATGGCACCCCACTCCAGTACTTTTGCCTGGAAAATCCCATGGACAGAGGAGCCTGGTAGGCTTCAGTCCATGGGGTCGCTAAGAGTCAGACACGACTGAGCAACTTCCCTTTCACTTTTCACTTTCATGCATTGGAGAAGGAAATGGCAACCCACTCCAGTGTTCTTGCCTTGAGAATCCCAGGGGTGGGGGAGTCTGGTGGGCTTCTGTTTATGGGGTCGCACAGAGTTGGACACGACTGAAGCAGCTTGGTAGTAGTAGTAGGGCTGAATGAAAAAGTTATTTAAAATATATATATTATTTGTCTTTGTTTTGCCATTAACTTATCATATGACCAGGGAAAGTTACCTAATAATTTCAAATTTTAAATGACCTGGATTCAAGATAATAATTTTAATTTGTGTTTTGATCTTAAAATAAAGACTTTATGATTACATGGTGGCTTAAAGTTGTTCATCATTTATTTCTAATCTATTTGAAAAACTGATTGTTTTTATTTTTTTATTTTTTATTAATTAATTTTTTTTTCTTTTTACTTTGTTTTACTTTACAATACTGTATTGGTTTTGCCATACATTGACATGAATCCACCACGGGTGTACATGCGTTCCCAAACATGAACCCCCCTCCCACCTCCTTCCCCATAACATCTCGCTGGGTCATCACCGTGCACCAGCCCCAAGCATGCTGTATCCCGCGTCGGACATAGACTGGCAATTTGATTCTTACATGGTAGTATACATGTTACAATGCCATTCTCCCAAATCATCCCACCCTCTCCCTCTCTCTCTGAGTCCAAAAGCCCGTTATACACATCTGTGTCTTTTTTCCTGTCTTGCATACAGGGTCGTCATTGCCATCTTTCTAAATTCCATATATATGTGTTAGTATACTGTATTGGTGTTTTTCTTTCTGGTTTACTTCACTCTGTAAAATCGGCTCCAGTTTCATCCATCTCATCAGAACTGATTCAAATGTATTCTTTTTAACGGCTGAGTAATACTCCATTGTGTATATACCACAGCTTTCTTATCCATTCATCTGCTGATGGACATCTAGGTTGTTTTTAAAGTCACAAACTTAAGGAGAGGGAATAGCTATAGTACCTTGATTTTTTTTCCCAAATAAAATAGAAAAGTTCTAATTTTTAGAAAACTATTAAAATATCCATCTCAGATTACCCAAATTGTTTATTTCAATTTCAACATAGATTAGAATCCTACATCTGGAGCTATACCTAAATTCTGAGAACACAGACAGTTGCCTGATTAGTTTTTAGAAAATCAAAGAAATTGAACTTCAGCCAATATTAGGTATATATAGATAAGTATTAAATGACACTAAGTTCTTACTTATCAGTGATATTATCTATTTTCTCTTGAGACAAAATTTCCTATAAAATCAAGTATCTGTAAAATGAGATATTTAAATGAATGACCTCAAAGATGCCTTTCAGTTATATGATTCCGTATATCTATAGAATACTTTTCAAAGAGCATGTTTAAAATTGCATGTGACCTCTACTATAAGCTGCTTTTACAAAGTAGCAGTCTGCATGATTAAAAAATTGACCCACTTACATAATATGTTTAACATTATTTGGTAGGTAAACTTTGTTTTATTTTGTTAAGCAAGGCTTCAGGTCAATGGAGGGTGCACAGTCTGAGACTGCATGATGTGGAAGGTACAGCCACCATGTTCACTGTGGTTAATTAAGGGTCCTCATGGTGTCCTTGCTCTGCTCTGCTATGTCTCTGCCTAGAAGGGACCTGTGTCACCTTTACTCAGAGTGTGCAGACAATAAGTCCAGTGGTCCTGCCCAACAGGAGGCTGGGAAGACAAAAAGAGGCTTAGAACACGAGCATCAGTAGGCCTCCCATACAGAACCACGCAGTTTTAGAAGGGAGAAGCTGTGTTACATACACTGCAACACTTTAAGGGATCAGAGTGACCCTAGAGAGATGAACTGATTTCATCAATCACATAGCCAGGGAGAGACAAACCTGGAACAGATAGTTCTTAATGACCTAGCTTTTACTTTATTAAAAAATCTTAAAGGTTTTATTTTAATGACTGAAAAAGCATTTTAAAATACCAACAGTAGAACAACTGTAGACACTGTGTGTCTATATAATTCTATCCTTTTAAGGATGAAACTTTCAGCCTAGAAACTCCTCAGATGTGTTTTAATTCTAATCCTCTATGGGCATAGCATTTAAATTCTAGGTCATTGTCCAAAGCCAGGCAAATAGCTAAGGCCAGCACAATCTGGATAAGATGGACTAGGATTTAATTTCATTACTTCCTTTTATATATTACATAGATAGCAGAGTTATCTTTTAAACACAGGCCTATTACTCATTTTCAATGGTAAATGCTTAAGTTCACTACAGATACTTAACTGCTATCCAGGTGGCAATGCCTGCAATTTCCCCTGAATGTCATCGTAGTAAAAGGACTATTGCATCTTCTAACCCTGCCACTTTACCAGTGTGCTCTCCAAAGGGTTATCTATAAATACTTCTAGATACAGAGGCAGTTTCCTCTTTCATGCTCCCTCTATCTTTTTCCCCCCTTTTCTAAATAGATATGATTTAAAAAAAAAAAAAAGAAGAAAAAAATATTAACCATGCTTGAGATCTTGTCTTTTTTTTTATGTGAATATTGTCCTAACATATCTCTCCTCCTGAAACTCTAGTATGTTTTAATTTCACATACATGGCCACCTTTTGAACTGTCTAATAATTTTAGGCAGGAATGTTCAAAAGGTTTCATTTCTAAAGTTCTGCCTGACTTTATCAGATTTTGCTATTTGTCTGTTTACAGTTTTAGTCATTTGCATAATTTATG
Organism: Capra hircus; assembly: GCF_001704415.2. Taxonomy (NCBI): domain Eukaryota; kingdom Metazoa; phylum Chordata; class Mammalia; order Artiodactyla; family Bovidae; genus Capra; species Capra hircus. Next base: position 33,910,554 of record NC_030818.1, read on the forward strand.
ATTATAAATTAGAGATTTGCATTGCCTTTTCTCTGTTTTTAGCTACCCTGTCTAAACCCTCCTCATTGACCCTCTGCCTGAAGTCTACAATACCCAAATCATACTACCCTCTATTTAGCAAAAATATCTTACTACTACCCTACTTAAGTTAAGGGGCTAGTGGAACAGCCCATAATCTATTCAGAGGCTTTTCCTATCCCATATAACATTCCATTTGAGTTACTACCTGACTTTTCTAATACACCAACTCACATTAAACTTGTTACATCCATGACTGAAGTTAAAGTAATGCATTATAACAGCTTTTATGTTTTAGGATAAACCTCATTCTTAATCCAAAGAGGTGAATGTTAGACATTTCTCACACTTCAGCCTGTCAGTGAAGGAAAAGCTTTTTGCCTGAATAAGCTTTTAGTTTCTCTTCAATGATTTCCCACTGTGGGTACTTGCTCTGTACAAATCTTGTTCCCTTTGGCTGTCCTGTGAAAAGAGGTCAGCAATGGTATCTCCCATTGCACACGTGCCATGTTGCATGCTAACCACAGTGACTGTCTGCAGTCACAGGATAAGGGCCTGAACTATATAATTGTGGGCTCTCCCTTGAAGAGGAGAGAGAACATTTTCCATTTCATCTATGGAAGAGGGATGTCTTGAAAGAGGAAACAGAAACTTTAAATGAGGGCTTCAGTACATTGAACAGATTGAAAAGGAATTTCTCAGCTGTCTCTGTAAATCATGTCCTTACACTTGGATTTTGAGAAATTAAGCTGTCCCAGAGATTATTTATAAATGGATTTATGAAGGCTTTTACCATGTTTCCATGACCAGTAGCTAGATATCGAAAAATCTTCAAGGATAGTCCAAGATAAAGATGAGAGACCTATATTTTATAAGCAAGATAATTTAAATATAGCTTAGTGTTTCTGTTAGCTCTGAGTATTTAATAAAGTTTTGATTAAAAGATCTACTCTAGTAACTATCAGTTTTAGATTGTTGGGGGAAAATACCCAAGTGAGTACTTAGAGAGGAGCATTTAAGGGAAACAAAACCCCACTAAGACATATGTAGTAGTAAAAGTATTAATAAAAACAGAATAAAATAGTCTAAGCGTTCTTCTAGTATCCATGCCTTTTAATTTTATTAACACTACTAACTGATAGTGCTACTAATAAGCCCATTAATAGATGAGAAACTTGGGGCAGAGAAAAGTTAAACAATTTGTTTACAGTCACAAAGATATTAAGAAATGTAGGCCACACCCTCAGAGGAAGTAAACCATGTTCGGGAATGACAGACTCAAACATATTTTCCATACAATGATTCTGTCTCCTTCGTCTGCCTTGAGTATTCTCAGTTTGATTTTACTAAGCAATTCCAACATATTCAAGCATTGTTAACTTACTGAGCTTGGTTTTGTGGCTCCATTATTGCCCTTTTATGCCAATATGATACTCTCTTTATCTCGTTTAGTGATCAGATGATTAGGATAACTTACAGAGTTATCACAATCGAATCTGCTTAGTTACATAAGAATTATTTCGATGAATGCCTTGTTTTTCTTGACATTATATTTCCTCTCAAATATCTCACACTGACAGAAACATTCTTATGTTTTTACTTATTTATAGAACTAACTGTTTTCACTCTTTTAACATAAAGGATGTTTCCTCTACAGTAATAAAAGGTATTTGTTTGACCAAATAAACTACTTCCAAAGATCAGTCATTCTCAAGAAAAAGATAAGGTAAATTAATAAAACCTAAAGGCAATACCAAGGAATGCTCAAACTACCACACAATTGCACTCATCTCACACACATTATAAAGTAATGCTCAAAATTCTCCAAGCCAGGTTTCAGTGATATGTGAACCGTGAACTTCCAGATGTCCAAGCTGGTTTTAGAAAAGGCAGAGGAACCAGAGATCTAATTGCCAACATCTGCTGGATCATGGAAAAAGCAAGAGAGTTCCAGAAAAACATCTATTTCTGCTTTATTGACGATGCCAAAGCCTTTGACTGTGTGGATCACAATAGACTGTGGAAAATTCTGAGAGAGATGGGAATACCAGACCACCTGACCTGCCTGTTGAGAAACCTATATGCAGGTCACGAAGCAACAATTAGAACTCTACATGGAACAACAGACTGGTTCCAAATAGGAAAAGGAGTATGTCAAGGCTGTATATTGTCACCCTGCTTATTGAACTTCTATGTAGAGTACATCATGTGAAATGCTGGGCTGTAGAAGCACAAGCTGGAATCAAGATTGCTGGAAGAAATATCAATAACCTCATCTATGCCAATGACACCACCCTTATGGAAGAAAGTGAGGAGGAACTAAAAAGCCTCTTGATGAAAGTTACAGTGGAGAGTGAAAAAGTTGGCTTAAAGCTCAATATTCAGAAAACGAAGATCATGGCATCTGGTCCCATCACTTCATGGGTAATAGATGGGGAAACAATGGAAACAGTGTCAGACTTTATTTTTGGGGGCTCCAAAATCACTGCAGATGGTGATTGAAGCCGTGAAATTAAAAGATGCTTACTCCTTGGAAGGAAAGTTATGACCAACCTAGATAGCATATTCAAAAGCAGAGACTACTTTGCCAACAAATGTCCATCTAGTCAAGGCTATTTTTCCAGTGGTTATGAATGGATGTAGAGTTGGACTGTGAAGAAAGCTGAGTGCCAAAAAATTGATGCTTTTGAACTGTGGTGTTGGAGAAGACTCTTGAGAGTCCCTTGGACTGCAAGGAGATCCAATCAGTCCATTCTAAAGGAGATCAGTCCTGGGTGTTCTTTGGAAGGAATGATGCTGAAGCTGAAACTCCAGTACTTTGGCCACCTTATGCGAAGAGCTGACTCATTGGAAAAGACTCTGATACTGGGAGGGACTGAGGGCAGGAGGAGAATGGGACGATGGAATCAGATGGCTGGGTGGCATCACTGACTCGGTGGACGTGAATTTGAGTGAACTCCGGGAGTTGGTGATGGACAGGGAGGCCTGGCATGCTGCAATTCATGGGGTCGCAAACAGTTGGACACGACTGAGCAACTGAACTGAACTGAACTAAACATTCTCTTTAATATTCCACTTATTCTATTGAAAAGAGCAAGGCTAATAGTGTTGTCTTGAATAGGATGGTTAGAACATGAATGAATGACTAGCACTTTATTAGAATTTTGAAGCGCTAACACATTCCTAAAATGTTCTATAGCTTTCTTTTCTACTTCAAATCAACTAAATAATCTGTTAGCTACCTAACATCTTCCAAGCCGAAAACCTAGAATTATAAAGGTTTTCCAACTCTATACTTTTGAGAAATGGCAGACAATAGAAAAAGGGAAATAATTCAAAGACTGGAAAAGAAATATTTAGGCACTAGTCTAAGGGAAGTAAAAGGTAAGAAACAAGAGCAACAAGAGCTTATCTTTGGCATTCAAACTGATTGTAACAGGAGAGCTAAACAGGGAGGAAGTGAGAGAAAGAAATTAAAACAGATCACTTTAGTGTTCCCATGCTTAATTTAGAAAGAAATCTCCATCTTCAAATGGCACTCAGTTTCAGATTAAGTGAATACACAGTAATGCTGCAGAAGATCTGTACCTTGAAGAGCTTTCTTATATGAGAAACTATTTTGTTGATAATTACTGTGCTTTAAGACTACCATGTGACCATCTCATCCTCTGTCATCCCCTTCTCCTCCCACATTCAATCTTTCCCAGCACAGGGTCTTTTCAAATAACCAGCTCTTCACATCAGGTGGCCAAAATATTGGAGCTGCAGCTTCAACATCAGTCCTTCCAATGAATATTCAGGACTGATTTCCTTTAGAATGGTCTGGTAGGATCTCCTTGCAGTCCAAGAGACCCAAGGGTGTTTTCTCCAACACCACAGTTAAAAAGCATCAATTCTTCGGCACTCAGTTTTCTTTATAGTCCAACTCTCACATCCACACATGACTACTGGAAAAACCATAGCCTTGACTAGATGGACCTTTTTAGACAAAGTAATGAGATGGTTGTATGGCATCATCAACTCATTGGACATGAGTTTGAGTAAACTCCAGGAGTTGTTGATGGAGAGGGAGGCCTGGTGTTCTGCAGTCCACGGGGTTGCAAAGAGTCAAATATGACTGAGTGACTGAACTGAACTGAAAGGAAGACTACCATGTGCATGTTTATTGTTTCTCATTACTTCCCATTTGTAGAAAAGGATGTGCAAGTTAGTTGGGCTAAGAATGGATTTAGTCCCCTATTTTGGTCCATAAAATTTGAGTCATTAATTAAGTAAGTTGAGGTTGTTTAAGTAATTGTGAGTACTGGTTTTATCTTTATTACAGTATAATCTTGGTTCTGGAATAGATCATGGAGTGAGCAACTGGTTGCAATCAATAGGTGGAGGGAAAGATCCTGAATTTCTCAGGAAGAGTTAGGTTTTTTCATGTTTTGAAAACCCAAGAGAACAGTTAGAGAACTTGGCAATTGTTTAGGGGGAAGGTTCACAGCAAACTTAAAGACAGGTACTGAGGTTTACCAGAGAAGACTCTTGAGAGTCGCTTGGACAACAAGGAGATCAAACCGGTAAATCCTAAAGGAAATCAGTCGCAAATATTCATTGGAAGGACTGATGCTGAAGCTGAGCCTCCAATACTTTGCCACCCAATGCAAAGAGTTGACTCACTGGAAGACTCTGATGTAGGTAAAGATTAAAGCAAAAGAGAAGAGGATTGCAGAGGATGAGATGGTTAGACAGCTCTACCAACTCAGTGCTTATGAGTTTGAGCAAACTCTGGGAGATAGTGGAGGTAAGAAGAACCCGCTGTACTACAGTCTACAGGTTCACAAAAGATGATTTAGCAACTACACAACAACAACAGGCATTCCTCATGTATTTCCTGCCCTCCACAGCAATTGTTCAACTTTTTTTGTAAGTGTAATATCTTTCTTTTCTTAACCAAAAGTTCAGGGGCTCTATTAAGTCCCCTCAAAATTTTATGACTATATTGCAAGTTTAGGTCAGGTTGTTGAATCTGGTCACTAACTGATGGGAGTTCTAAGGTGAAAAGTGGTAGACAGTGTTTATGATGAATAGCTCTAACTTCCATTTACCCAGAAACAAATGAAATTCTGGTAAATGTCAATTATATAGGTAACAACTTTTTTTGGATGAGCACTGGAAAGGGAGAAATTAGAAACAGAATAGGGGTTGTTGTTTACTCCATGATGCTTCATAGATTTTATATGCCCATTAACAGCCAATAAAATTTAAAAATAATAAGAAATAAATGTCTATGAGTTGTGTTTTGCTGTTTACATTCTATGAAATGTTTTTGTGTGTGTAATTTTGACTTAATAAAATATGCCATATGTAACTATGACCTAGATGCTGTTATGAAATGTTAAAACCAACCTGCTGTGGAAAGCCTGTGTCAGATTCCTTAAAATAAAATGAAATTTAAGACTTTCATTTATGGATAATAGATGCAAAGGATGAGGAATAAAAAAAGTAATACAAATCTCTGTGAACATATTTAAACAGGGCAAGAAAAAATGGAAGATTAATAAATAAGAACCTACATTTCAATTTCAGTTTATGGCATCAGCAGTTACTCATTTATAAGCTCCTATCACTCAGTCCCACTTAGCTTATGCTTTTCTTCACTATATCTGCTATCTTCTGTCAACAGTGGCTTTCAGTTTTCTTACTCAGGTACTTTGCACTTCCTGGTTTTTCTGTCAAAAACTTTTTTCTCAATATATTTAACACTTCTCACCTCTCAGAGGTCAATTTACATAATATCTCCTCAGAAAATTTTCTTAAAAAAAATCATATCTTAATTAGCTCCCCACCCCTTTTAATTTCATCATTGTAAGAGAACAACATGAAAGCTAGACTCAAACATTTTAAGAGTATAGCCTGCTATTGTCGACTATTGGTACAACATAGTACGACAGATCCCTGGAGTTCATTAACCTTGCTTAACTGAAACTTTATGTCAGTTAATTAGTAACTCACCATTTCCCCCTCCCTCTAGTTACTGAGAAATCACTACACCAGTCTTTGATTTTATGAATATGACTGTTTTAGATAACATATAAGAGGAATCAAGCAGTATTTATCTTTCTAGGATTAGCTTATTTCACTTATCAAGAAGCCCTCAAGTCTCATCCATGTTGTAACAAGTGTCAGAATTTCCTTCCTTTTCAGGCTGAGCTACATTTTATTGTGTGTATATACCATATTTTCTTTAACCATTCATCAGCTGACATTTAGGTTGTTTTCAAATATTGATTATAGTAAATAGCACTGCTATAGTAAACAGCTTCCCTGGTAGCTCCGACAGTAAAGCGTCTGCCCACAATGCGGCAGACCTGGGTTCGACCCCGGGTCAGGAAGATCCCCTCAAGAAGGAAATGGCAACCCACTCCAGTACTCCTGCCTGAAAAATTCCATGGATGGAGGAGCCTGGAAGACTACAGTCCATGGGATTGCAGAGAGTCAGACACGATTGAGCAATTTCACTGACTAAATAGCACTGCAAGGAAAATTAAGGCTAGTATGTCTTCAAATCTTGATTTAAATTCCTTTGAATAACTATCTCATACAGGATTGCTGGATCAGATGCTATTCCTATTTTTAGTATTTTTGAGGAACTTCCATACTGTTTTCCATAGCGGCTGCACCATTTTGCTTTCCCACCAACAGTGTGCAATTGTTCCAGTTTTTCACATCATTGCCAACACTTGTGGTCTTTTGTTTTTGTTGATAAAAGATGTACTGACAGATATGAGGCGATACTTTATTGTGGTTTTGATTTTAAACTTCTTAATGATTAGTGCACTAAGCAATATTTTGTATACCTGCTGGTCATTTGTAAGTCTTCTTAGGAGAAATGTTTATTCAGGACCCTAGTTGTTGATGCTTTCTTAGGAGGATGGTGGCCATGGAGGCTAACAGAATTCTAAGAATTCTTTTAAATCCACTGTTTCTGGCTCAGAGACTCAGGGACCTGCAGAGCTCTGTTTTAAAGAGGTAAGAACTGAATCGCCAGTCTATGTCTGACGCAGGATACAGCATGCTTGGGGCTGGTGCATGGGGATAACCCAGAGAGATGTTATGGAGAGGGAGGTGGGAGGGGGGTTCATGCTTGGGAACACATGTAAGAATTAAAGATTTTAAAATTTAAGAAATAAAAAACTAAAAAAAAAAAAGGAACTAAAAAAAAATAAAGAGCTATCGTATTTCTAATATTGAGAGATGGAGGTCAAGAGAACAAGGTCCCTCTCTATGCTTCCTATTCTTAACACTATATCTCTATGTATGTGCTGCTATTTTAGGCTTCTAATTGCCATTTGTATTACTTTGGATCCTCTAACCTAGAATAAGGAGTATTAACAGCTCTAAGTTTTCACCTGTGATTCAAGCCGAGACTGAAACCATCACATTATAATTTGGCAGCATAGTCAGTTATCAGAATAGCTGCCATTGTATGACTTGGTTCTTGGTTTTTAGGCCATGTTTCCAGGGAGCAGGGATTATGCTAGCAGGATATGTGGACTGAATTTTAACACCATTTTGTGTGTGTGTGTGTGTTTGCATTTGAGTAACTTCAGTTTTCTGACATTAGATATAAGATATATTTTTTTCAGTACTTTCTAGATATTAAATAGTTTCTGAAATCTGATAAACTGATACCTGTTGCTATACTTCAGTTAGAAGTGCTTTTGAATATTCTTATTTTTATTGGGAAAATAAAAACTCTGACACTGCTTTTCATCATCTAAATCACTGCAGAAATCATTTATTTTCTGATTATCTCAAACTAGGAAGATATATGAGTGAGTCAAGTAATATTTAATGATGCTGGTCATACATTTGGCAACAGGGAAACTAGAAATAGATTTCACATATAGTAATTAAATTCATTTTGCATTCAAGTTACCATGGATATATCTTCTGATATATACTGGTACTCATTTTCTCCTCTAAAATTCAAACATCCCCCCCACCAACAAGGACTTTATAAATCAAATAGCTGTATTCCATTACTTTACACTGCTTTACCAAAAGAAAAAATGCCAGTGAGAAAGAAACATTACAGCCATATATGCATCACTCTTACTTATCTGCTTTGGTTATTTCTGCCAAATTTAATATCTGTCATTAAAGATGGAATTTCACTCTGTATAATCGGCTCCAGTTTCATCCACCTCATTAGAACTGATTCAAATGTATTATTTTTAATGGCTGAGTAATACTCCATTGTGTATATGTACCACAGCTTTCTTATCCATTCATCTACTGATGGACATCTAGGTTGCTTCCATGTCCTGGCTATTATAAACAGTGCTACGATGAACATTGGGGTGCACATATCTCTTTCAATTCTGGTTTCCTCGGTGTGTATGCCCAGCAGTGGGATTGCTGGGTCATAAGGCAGTTCTATTTCCAGTTTTTTAAGGAATCTCCACACTTTTCTCCATAGTGGCTGTACTAGTTTGCATTCCCATCAACAGTGTAAGAGGGTTCCCTTTTCTTCACATCTTCTCCAGCATTTATTGCTTGTAGACTTTTGGATCACAGCCATTCTGACTGGCATAAAATGGTACCTCATTGTGGTTTTGATTTGCATTTCTCTGATAATGAGTGATGTTGAGCATCTTTTCATGTGTTTGTTAGCCATCTGTATGTCTTCTTTGGAGAAATGTCTATTTACTTCTTTGGCCCATTTTTTGATTAGGTCATTTATTTTTCTGGAATTGAGCTGCAGGAGCTGCTTGTATATTTTTGAGATCAGTTGTTTGTCAGTTGCTTCATTTGCTATTATTTTCTCCCATTCCGAAGGCTGTCTTTTCACCTTGTTTATAGTTTCCTGGATGAAATTGGAGCCAATTATACAGAGTGAAGTAAGCCATAAAGAAAAACACCAATACAGTATACTAACGCATATATATGGAATTTAGAAAGATGGTAACAATAACCCTGTATGCGAGACAGCAAAAGAGACACAGATGTATAGAACAGTCTTTTGGACTCTGTGGGAGAGGGAGTGGGTGGGATGATTTGGGAGAATGACATTGAAACATGTATAATATCATATAAGAAAAGAATTGCCAGTCTAGGTTTGATGAAGGATACAGGATGCTTGGGGCTGGTGCACTGGGATGACCCAGAGGGATGGTATGGGGAGGGAGGTGGGAGGGGGTTCAGGATTGGGAACACGTGTACGCCCGTGGTGGATTCATGTTGATGTATGGCAAAACCAAGACAAAATTGTAAAGTAAAAAGAAATAAAATAAAATAAATACTTAAAATAAATAAATAAACAAAATTTTAAAAAATAAAAATAAAGATGGAATTTCTTATCTCTCTGATTTTGGCTAATATTTGGGGGAGGAATAAGGTTTGACTGTGATATCTTTCCTAAGACACTTATTTATGTTTAGTCACCTCTAAAATTTGTTACATCTAACTTTGATTCATGTTTCTATATCTAAATTATTATCCAAATTAATTGAAGCTAAAAGTCTTTGTTTGACCTATAGCTCCCAATTTAGACAGAATTTTAAAAATAAGATAAACATTTACATGACAATACTAGTAATCTTTATTTTTGTGGTTAAGAGTAAGATACAAGGATGCACTTAACAGTGCAAGGTATATAGTCTTGTATTTTATATATAGACATTTTATGAAAACTTTACATGGAATATAATCTACAAAAACATCAAATCAGTATGATGTACATACACCTGAAACTAACATAATATAGTTGTGAACAATATTTCAATAAATATTTGTTTAAAAAACTTAATTAGGAAGGATTCATTCAGATCTAATATTTACATCATTTTGTTTAATAACAATCTTAGAGAACATCTTTCAATATCAAACTCTTTCTAAAGGAAATAAATTTGCCTTTTTCCTCTTATGGGGCAATTCTTACTTTATGTTCATTAACCTCCTTCCTGCAAGCAGGTCAAAGCAACAGTTAGAACTGGACATGGAACAACAGATTGGTTCAAAATTGGGAAAGGAGTACATCAATACTGTACTTTCCTTATTTAACTTATATGCAGAATACATTATGCAAAATGCCAAGCTGGATGAAGCTCAAGCTGGAATCAAGACCCTGGGAGAAATATCAGTAACCTTGGATAAGTAGATGCCACTCTAATGGCAGAAAGCAAGGAGAAGTCAAGAAATTCGATGGGAGTGAAAGAAGAGAGTGAAAAAGATAGCTTTAAACTCAAAATTCAAAAAACTAAAATCATGGAATCCAGCCCCATCACCGCATGCAAATGGATGGGGACAAAAATGGAAACAGTGACAAATTTTATTTCTTGGGCTCCAAAGTCACTGCAGAGAGTGACTGCAGCCATGAAATTAAGACAGTTGGTTGAAAAAAATGCTATGAGAAACATTCAGTTCAGTTCAGTCACACAGTCATGTCCAACTCTTTGTGACACCAAGGACTGCAGCACTCCAGGCTACCCTGTCCATCAAAGGCTCCAGGAGCTTGTTCAAACTCATGTACATTGAGTCAGTGATGCCATCTAACCATCTTATCCTCTGTCGTCCCCTTCTCTTCCAGCCTTCAATCTTTAGCAGCATCAGGGTCTTTTTCAATCAGTCAGTTCTTCCCATCAAATGGCCAAAGTATTGGAGTTCCAGCTTTAACATAAGTCCTTCCAATGAATATTCAGGACTGATTTCCTTTAAGATTGTTTTGATCTCCTTGCAGTGCAAGGGACTCTCGAGAGTCTTCTCCAACACAATAGTTCAAAGCATCAATTCTTCGGTGCTCAGCTTTCTTTATAGTTCATCTCTCACATCCATACATGACCACTGGAAAAACCATAACCTTGACTAGATGGACCTTTGTTGACAAAGTAATGTTTCTGCTTTTTAATATGCCATCTAGATTGGTCATAACTTTTCTTCCAAGGAGTAAGTGTCTTTTAATTTCATGGCTTCAGTCACCATCTGAAATGATTTTGGAGCCTCCAAAGATAAAGTCTGTCACTATTTCTACTGTTTCCCTATCTATTTGTCATGAAGTGATGGGACTGGATGCTATGATCTTAGTTTTCTGAATGTTGAACTTTAAGCCAACTTTTTCACTCTACTCTTTCACTTTTATCAAGAGAAAAAACTTTTGTAGCACTTCTAATTGCTCATCCCATAATCTGAACACTTTGACAAAAGTTACAAGAGATGGAAAAGTTAAAGTACAGAATGTCTTAAAGCTTTTAAAGGCATCAAGTCTATTCATAGTGTTCTACAGCATCCTTCAAGACTGGACAGTTTTATGAGAGTATCCGATTCTAAAGAAGAAGACCTCACCACTTAGCTTTTGCTGCTGCTGCTGCTGCTGCTGCTAAGTCGCTTTAGTCATGTCTGACTCTGTGCAACCCCATAGACAGCAGCCCACCAGGATCCTCTGTCTCTGGGATTCTTCAGGCAAGAATACTGGAGTGGGTTGCCATTTCCCTCTCCAACTTAGGTTCTATTGTGGTAATAATATAGATATGATGGATATGTAGATGGTTCAAAAGAATATTATAACTAAATAACTGATTTGATTCCACTTCTCAAAAAAAAAAAAAAAACTAAATCAAGAAAAATTATGCTAGAATATGATGAATCCAAATCAAAAGTTTTGATAACTCCTGATTTATATAGTCATAGAGAAAACTGACTTTCCAGGTGGTGCTAGTGGTAAAGAATCTGCCTGCCTGCCATTGCAGGCTACTCAAGAGACATGGGTTTAGTCCCTGGGTTGGAAAGATCCCCCTGGAGAAAGGAAAGGCAACCAACACCAGAATTCTTGCCTGGAGAATCTCACAGACAGATTCTTTACAACTAGCGCCACCTGGGAAGCTCATTGTTCACTGCAATTGTCTACAAATGATATGCATGAAAGTTTCAGTCTATAGGGTCACAAAGAATCAGAAACGACTAAAGCAATTTAGCATAGAGAAAATTGATTAAAGCATCAGATTAATAATTCTACTATGTTCTCCCAAATTTCAACATATTTCAATCCCTGCTTATAATTCTGAAAATTATGAATAAGGAACTGATGCTTAAGGATGAAAATAACAGTCCAAGATCAAACAGGTAACAGGGGAATAGCTGGGATTAAACTACATTTATCTTACATAAACCCCATTCTCTTCCCACTGTCCTCAAATAAATAAAGTTATAAAAGTAAAATCTCAAATGTAAGAAAAAGGATGGGTGATTTTTTTTATTTGTATTGAATTTTATAGACAAAATAAATGAAATTTGCAATATTCCCTAAAATACCAATATGACTACTTTGAAATTTAAGAAATATGCATTTTTCTTGGTACATTATATTATGCTCTCTCCTTCTATTGCACATGCTTATAGATGTATAATGAATCAAGGGCACAAAATGCATACACATGGAACAAGCTGGCTAGCCAGCAATAGACAAAGAGTCTTGACTTGCAAGAATAAAAACAAAGAAACAAAAATGAACACAATTCCACTCCAGATAAGCAGAAGTAAGGCAGGTATTGGAACTGACTAAATATGGCTAGCATCACCAACTCAATGGAAAAGAATTCAAGCAAACTCTGAGAAATAGTGGAGGATAGAGGAGCTTGGTGTGCTGTAGCCAATGGGGCTGCAGAGAGTTGGACATGACTCAGCAACTGAAGAACAACCAAACATGGTTAGACAGTAGAATATAAATTCATATTCAGCTAGAGCACAGCATTTCCAAAAATTGAAGATATGAAAGAAATTAGGCTAGTTGATCAGTTCAGTTCAGTTCAGTCTCTCAGTCGTGTCCGACTCTTTGCGACCCCATGAATCACAGCACACCAGGCCTCCCTGTCCATCACCAACACCCGGAGTTCACTCAGACTCACGTGCATCCAGTCAGTGATGCCATCCAGCCATCTCATACTCTGTTGTCCTCTTCTCCTCCTGCCCCCAATCCCTACCAGCATCAGTGTCTTTTCCAATGAGTCAATTCTTCACATGAGGTGGCCAAAGTACTGGAGTTTCAGCTTTAGCATCATTCCTTCCAAAGAAATCCCAGGGCTAATCTCCTTCAGAATGGACTGGTTGGATCTCCTTGCAGTCCAAGGGATTCTCAAGAGTCTTCTCCAACACCACAGTTCAAAAGCATCAAGTCTTCGGTGCTCAGCCTTCTTCACAGTCCAACTCTCACATCCATACATGACTACTGGAAAAACCATAGCCTTGACTAGATGGACCTTAGTCGGCAAAGTAATAGCTCTGCTTTTGAATATGCTATCTAGGTTGGTCATAACTTTTCTTCCAAGGAGGAAGCATCTTAATTTCATGGCTGCAGTCACCATCTGCAGGGATTTTGGAGCCCCCAAAAATAAAGTCTGACACTGTTTGCACTGTTTCCCCATCTGTTTCCCATGAAGTGATGGGACAGGGTGCCATGATTTTCGTTTTCTGAATGTTGAGCTTTAAGCCAACTTTTTCACTCTCCTCTTTCACTTTCCTCAAGAGGCTTTTTAGTTCCTCTTCACTTTCTGCCATAAGGGTGGTGTCACACAGGGTAAAATAAAAAGTAGTCAGATATTCTGATATTAAAGTATCAAGACACCTTTTTTCCCCATCAGGATTTGCTAGGAGCTCATCACTTAAATGGTTCTCAAGAGTGGTATTTTACCTTTGTGTAGTGACTACAGCCCCAGAATAACTGCAGCATCAAAAGATAAACTTTATGACAGTATTAAGTTATATCTTAATACATGTAACGTAAAAATTAGAGCTTTTTAAAGCATTTTAAATTATAAGAATAGAGATGGGTTATGTGTACTTTGAAACTGGAAAGCTAGAAATTATGGCATCATGATTTTCCTCCATTCCTTATCACTACTTTTCTTTACTCACTTGCTCCTTTTCCCTCCCCAGGTGCTCTCTCTCTCTGTCTCATAACCCACAGAGCTGAATACAGTATCTCATAATACACTGTATGTGTCATGGAGGCTGGGTTTTTCTGTGTGTGTTTTCTTTAAATTTTCTCTCTCTTTTCTTTTCCTTGTTTTTGTGTTAAAATTATTGAGAAAGACACCGGCTCAACTTTAAAGAATCTGCCCATTTTGATGCTGCTTACCATTGATGAGACTATATAATATATATGTAGCTGCAGGGCCCTTTCCTCAAAACACAGATGCAGGGAGAGAACTCTCATGAACTGGAAGATAACCAGGTTTCATGCTGAGTAGTCTACTCTTGCAACGGGAGAAGGCACTATACAGCATGGAACCCACTCATAAGAAAACAATTAGCAAGCATCACATTATTAATTGTTATTTAATTCTATCTTTGGCAGGATAAAAGCAACAAGTAATTTATTCAAACAAATATCTCTTAATATGCTTATGATTTAACAATAATTTACAGAAAGCATAAATGACTATAAGATATATAATGAAATATCAGTAGTGTTTATCTGCATGTATAAAGGAAGGAAAACTTCATGTATTAAAGATTTAAATAATTTTGGTACAATATTATTTATGTTTCCTAAATATTTTATGTTGAATGCACAAATTTTTTTAAAAAGATATAAAATAAAAAGTAATAAACATCATGGTACACAAAAACACACACATCTATATACATTATGTGTGCATGAATGCTAAGTCAATTCTTTGTGACCTTATAGACTGTAGCCCACCAAGGTCCTCTGTCCATGGGATTCTCCAGGCAAAAATATGCAGTGGGTTGCCATGCCCTCCTTCAGGGGATCTTGCTGACCCAGGAATAGAATCTTTGTCTCTTATGTATCCTGCATTGACAGGCACGTTCTTTACCACTAGCACCATCTGGGAAGTCCATACTCATTATATAATGATATACAAAGTATTTATGATAAATAATATATATTATTTAATTTACTGTTTAAGAGTAACACTCCATATTTCTCACTTACGCATACATAAACAGAAGCAATGTCTGCCTTTCCTAGTATATTATACCAATGAACCTCCATCTGTTTTTCCCAGTATTTTGTTGCTGTCAGGTCACTAAGTCATGGATAACTCTTTGCAACCCCATGGACTGCTGCACTCCATGCTTCCCTGTCTCTCATCAGCTTCTGGAGTTTGCCCAAGTTCATGTCCATTTAATTGGTGATATAATCCAACCATCTCATCCTCTGCCACCCTCTTCTTCCTTTGCCTTCAAATTTTCCCAGAATCAGGGTATTTTCCAATGAGTCACCTGTTTGCATCAAGTGGCCAAAGTACTGGAACTGGAGCTTCAGCTTCAGCATCAGTCCTTCTAATGTGTATTCAGGTTTGATTTCCCTTAGGATTGACTGGTTTGATCTCCTTCCTGTCTGAGGGACTCTTAAAAGTCTTCTCCAGCAGCGCAATTCAAAAACATCAATTATTTGGTGTTCAGCCTTCTTTATGGTCCAACTCTCATATCCTTTCTCATTACTGGAAAGACCATAGCTTACGACTATACAGACTTTGTTGGCAAAGTCATGTCTTTGCTTTTTAAAACACTGTCTAGGTCTGTCGTAGCCTTCCTTCGAAAAACAAGTGTCTAATTTCATGGTTGTAGTCACCATCTGCAGTGATTCTGGAGCCCAATAAGAGAAAACTTGTCACTACTTCCACTTTTTCCCCTTCTACTTGTTATGAAGTGATGGGACTGGATGCCATAATCTTTTAGCTTTTTGAATGCTGAGTTTAATGCTGTATCTTTCACTTTTCTCTTTAACCTTCATCAAGAGAGTCCTTAGTTCCTCTTTGCTTTCTGCCACTAAAGTGGTATCATCTCCATACCTGAGGTTGTTGATATTTCTCCTGGCAATTCTGATTTCATCTTGTAACTCATCCAGCTTGGCATTTTGCATGATGTATGCACACTGCATATAAGTTAAATAAACAGGATGACAATATACAGCCTTGTCATACTCCTTTCCCAATTTTGAACCAGTCAGTTGTTCCATGTCCAGTTTTAATTGATACTTGTTGATTCACAAGTCTTTCTCAGAAGAGGTAAAATTGTCTGCCATTCCCATCTCTTTCTTTAAGAATTTTCCACAGTTTGTTGTGATCTACACAGTCAAAGGTTTCTGCATAGTCAATAAAACAAAAACATGTTTTTCTGGAATTCCTTTGCTTTTTCTATGATCCAACAAATGTTGACAATTTGATCTCTGGTTCCTCTGCTTTTTCTAAACCCAGCTTGTACATCTGGAAGTTCTTGATTCAAGTAATGCGGAAGTGTAGCTTGAAGGATTTTGAGCATAACCTTACTGGCATGGGAAATGAGCGCAATTGTTCAGTATTTTGAACATTTTTTAGCACTACCCTTCTTTGGAATTAGGATGAAAACTGACCTTTTCCAGTCCTGTGGCCACAGCTGGGTTTCCAAATTTGCTGACATATTAAGTGTAGCACTTTAACACCATTATCTTTTAGTATGTTATATAGCCCAGCTGGAATTGCATCACTTCCACTAGCTTTATTGGTAGTAATGGTTCCTAAGGCCCACTTGACTTTACACTCTAGAATGTCTGGCTCTAGGTGACTGGTCACACAATTATGGTTATCTGGGTCATTAAGACCTTTTCTGTATAGTATATTATACCAATATACAATGCTTCAAGACTTACTTTTTCTTTTTCTAATTATTTTTAATTGAAAAATAAATTATAAATAAATTATAAATGATAAATATATTTATATCTTATTTAAATATTAAATATGTTATTTAATATTATTTTAATAATGTTTAATTTATTAAATTTTAAATATTTTATTTAAATGTTATGTTAAAATATGAGCAAAATACAAATTATAATATAAATAATAAATAAAATATGATTGATTTACAAAGGTGTTAGTTTCTGCTGTAAATCAGACATATATATATATATATATACGTACATATATCTGCTCTTTTTTTTAATTCTGTTCCCATACAGGTCATTACAGGGTACTAATTAGTGTCCTGTGCTACACAGTAGGTTCTCTTTAGTTATCTGTTCTGTATGTAGTAGTGTGTATATGTCAATCCTTTGTGGCTCAGCTGGTAAAGAATCCACCTGCAATGCAGGAGACCTGGGTTCGATCCCTGGGCTGGGAAGGTCCCCTAAAGGAGGGAAAGGCTACCACTTAAGTATTCTGGCCTGGAGAATTCCATGGACTGTATAGTCTATGGGGTTGCAAAGAGTTGGACATGACTGAGCGACTTTCACTTTCATATATCAATCCCAATCTCCCAATGTAACCCTCCCTTCCTTTCCCCCTTGGTAATAACCACAAGTTTGTTTTCTAGATCTGTGACTCAACTTCTTTTTTGTAAATAGGTTCATTAGTACCATTTTCTTAAATTCTACATATAAACGATGCATATTTGTCTTTCTCTATACTTCTTCTAATAAGGATCATGCCAGAATCTAAAACCTCATTAGGACATGTCTGAAAGCCTTTCTTGGCAAATGTTTATTAAAAAAAACACTTGCATCTAAGGGAATTTCTCTTTAATATTAAGATTCCTTCCATTCTGTGATATGGGCAGTATTTCAATGAGGAGATTCAGTTTTAGACAATGCATGAGACTAGAAAGTTTGTCGTGCATAACTGTGCTGTCTCCTGACATCTAGTGCAGCCATGCCATTCAATTGAGAATCAAAAACGAGAGGAAACAGTTCTTTCATTTTTCACCATCTATTTTTCTTGCCCACTGATATTCAGCAATATTTTATACATTTAGTTTAGAAACAAAGCAACATGGTCTTTCTTTTAACAGGCCATCTATATGCTGAAATGTGCAGAATCACAAAAACATAGATTACTGATATATACTTATGCTTCTATAACATTCTGTACTCTATGAATACTCTTGAAACTTTGGTGTTGGTTCTATAAAATTTTTCTGAGTCTTACTGTCATGAAAATCAGTCCACATCAACTTCTAGAATTGTGGTGACATCTACATATGAGAGTATTCAATAAATCAATAAATTATACTGAAACATTCTGGCTTGTTTTGATGGTAGGAAGTTTCCATCTCTAAAAATCAATGAACTCTTGAGCAGTGTATTTAGTTAGACAAAAAACTTTAAATTAACCATGGAACTACAGATGTGCAGTATTACGTACATTATACTGAAAGATTTTTTTAAATTGTCAAAACTTATTTAACAGGAGTATTTTTGAATTGACTTTCTTTCAAATATGCTCTTCTATCACAGACAATCCATGAACATTGAAAAGGAAGCATATATATATGTTCCTTATATATATATACATATATATATACATATATATACACACACACACACACACACACATATATATATATATATATATATATATATATATATATATATATATATATATATTCCTAACCCTATTGCTTCCATATTTGCCACTGTTTCTGACAGAGTAGGTATGGCCCACAGCTCAGTTCAGTTCAGTCACTCAATCGTGTCTGACTCTGAGACCCCATGGACTGTAGCACACCAGGCCTCCTTGTCCATCACCAACTCCTAGAGTTTACTCAAACTCATATCCATTGAGTTGGTGATGCCATCCAAACCGTCTCCTCCTCTGTCATCCCCCTCTCCTCCCTCCTTCAATGTTTCCCAGCATCAGGGTCTGTTCAAATATGTCAGTTTGTTGCATCATGTGGCCAGCGTATTGGAGTTTCAGCTTCAACATCAGTTCTTTCAATGAATATTCAGGACTGATTTCCTTTAGGATGGACTGGTTTGATCTCTTTGCTGTCCAAGGGACTCTTAAGAATCTTCTCCAACACCACAGTTCAAAAACATCAGTTCTTCAATACTCAGCTTTCTTTATAGTCCAATTCTCACATGCATACATGACTACTAGAAAAACCGTAGATTTAACTAGATAGATGGACCTGTGTTGGCAAAGTAATGTCTCTGCTTTTTAAAATGCCATCGAAATTGGTCATAACTTTTCTTCCAAGGAGTAAGCGTCTTTTAATTTTACAGCTGCAGTCATGATCTGCAGTGATTTTGGAGCCCCAAAAAATAAAGTCTGACACTGTTTTCACTATTTCACCATCTATTTGCCATGAAGTGATGGGACCAGATGCTGTGATCTTAGTTTTCTGAATGTTGAGCTTTAAGCCAACTTTTTCACTCTCCGCTTTCATCAAGAGGCTCTTCAGCTCTTCTTCACTTTCTGCCATAAGGGTGGTGTCATCTGCATATCTGAGGTTATTGATATTTCTTCTGGTAATCTTGACTCCAGCTTGTGCTTCATCCAGTCCAGCATTTCTCATGATGTACTCTGCGTATAAGTTAAATAAGCAAGGTGACAATATACAGCCTTGATGTACTCCTTTCCCAATTTGGAACCAGTTGTTGTTCCACATCCAGTTCTAACTGTTGCTTCTTGACCTGCATACAGATTTTTCAGGAGGCATGTCAGGTGCACAAAATATGTATTATTTTAGTAATGTGTCATTGGTTTTATTTCTGTCCATTAATTTTAGAAAAAAATTAAATAATTAGGCAAAGTCTATTACAATAATACCAACAAATATTAGAAAAGTCACATTCAGATTGATAAACAATAAGATACTAAAAGGAAAGTATAAGGCTTGCATTCTGACTTGTGAACAATTAATGGATATCTGACTCTGTTGATCTGAAACTTATAAAGAACTTCTGGTTTAATTCTGGAAACAGGAAAGCCCTCAGAATTTGTCCATGATTCAAATCATAGTATCATACATCTGATTAACTCAATGACTTTGAACAGGCTGTTTACTATGTTGACATATACTTTTCAAATCACTGTGAAGATTGAATGACACCATAGCACAATGACAATACATAGCACAACTGGATCTTCTAAAAACAATAGTTTTCTTTCTCTTTTCACCAAAACATGTTATGAAAAAGTAATTGTTACAACTCTACATGATAAGTTATTCATTTATTTATACTCTTTAATTAAGAGAGAGTACTTTTTGTTTCAAGGGTTATGATGTATAGATAAATTGTCATTGGTAATTTAATGTTAATATCTGGGAAGACACTATTATAAAAATTGCAAATTTTCCAAATACAAATTTGTAGACTTTTACAAAGTCACTCAAAACCACAACAATTTTTTTCCAATAGATATAGTAAGCCAACTGTAAAATTTGCATGTAAGTATAGGTAATAGGAAAGAAGAGACATTTTGGGTATATTCTTCCCAGGTGGCACAGTGGTAAAGAATCTGCCTGCCAATGCAGGAGATGCAAAACACCCAGGTTCTATTCGGGAAGATTCCGCTGGTGTAGAAACTGGCAATCCACTCTAGAGTTCTTGCTTGGAAAATTCCACAGACAGAGAATCCTGGTGGGCTACAGTCCATAGGGTCTCAAAGAGTCAGATACAACTGAGCACACACATACACACACTCACATATTAAAAAGTTTTATATAAGTACAGCAGTGTTGGGGCAGGGTTAGAAAAACAAGAACAACAGATCAGGAAGAGAGGACAGAAATAAACATATGAATTCTTTAAGACCCAAATAACAAAACGGATGCTCTGGAAAAGAGGGACTGTTAAATGGTATTACTGGGACACTTGGTTCACTGCAGTTCAGTCGCTGAGCAATGTCTGACTCTTTGCAACCCCTGGATTGCAGCACGCCAGGGTTCCCTGTCCTAACCCTAGGACAATCTGCTGAAGCTTGCTTAAACTCATGTCCACCGACTCAGTGGTGTCATCCACAATCTCATCCTCTGTTGCCCCTTTCTCCTCCTGCCTTCAACATTTCCCAGTATCAGGTTGTTTTTTAATGAATCAATTCTTTACATCAGGAGCCAAAGTATTGGAGCTTCAGCTTCCAGATCAGTTCTCCCAATGAATATTGAGGACTGATTTCCTTTAGGATTGATTGTATGGATCTCCTTGTAGTCCAAAGGACTTTGAAAAGTCTTCTTCAACACCACTGCTCAAAAGCATCAATTCTCTAGTGTTCAGCTTTCTTTAGTACAATTCTCACATCCGTACATGACTACTGGAAAAATAATAGGCTTGACTAGATGGACCTTTGTCAGCAAAGTAATGTCTCTACTTTTTAATATGCTCTCCAGGTTTGCCATAGCTTTTCTTCCAAGGAGCAAGCGTCTTTAATTTCATGGCGACAGGCACCATCTGCAGTGACTTTGGGGCCCCCCAAAATAAAGTCTCTCAGTTTCCATTGTTTCCCCGTCTATTTGTCATGAAGTGATGGGACCAGGTGCCATGATCTTAGTTTTTTGACTGTTGAGTTTTAAGCCAGCTTTTTTCATTCTCCTCTTTCTCCTTCATCAAGAGGCTCTTTTGGTCTTCTTCACTTTCTGCCATAAAAGTGGTATCATCTGCATATCTGAGTTTATTGATATTTCTCCTGGCAATCTTGATTCCAGCTTGGGCTTCCTCCAGTCTGGCATTTCAGATGATGTACTCTTCATATAAGCTAAATAAGCAGGGTAACAATATACAGCCTTGACATATTTCTTTCCCCATTTAGAAGCAGTGCATTGTTTCATGTCTGGTCCTAACTGTTGCTTCTGGACCTGCATACAGGTTTCTCAGGAGCAGGTAAGGTGGTCTGGTATTCTCATCTCTTGAAGACTTTTCTGCAGTTTTTTGTGATCCACACAGTCAAATGCTTTATCATAAACAATGAAGTAGATGATTTTCTAGAATTCTCTTGCTTTTCCTATAATCCAGTGGATGTTGGCAATTTGATCTCTGGTTCCTCTGTCTTTTCTAAATCCAGCTTGAACATCAGGAAATTCTCTGTTCATGTACTGTTGAAGCCTATCTTGGAGAATTTTGAGCATTACTTTGCTACCGTGTGAGATGAGTGCAGCTGTACAGTAGTTTGAACATTCTTTGGCATTGCCTTTCTTTGGGATTGGAATAAAAACTGACCTTTTCCAGTCCTGTGGCCACTGCTGAGCTTTCCAAATTAGCTGACATATTGAGTGTAGCACTTTCACAGCATCATCTTTCAGGATTTGAAATAGCTCAACTGGAATTTCATCACTTCCACTAGCTTTGTTTGTAGTGATGCTTCCTAAGGCCCATTTGACTTCATATTCCAGGATATCTGGCTCTAGGTGAGTGATCACACCATTGTGGTTATCTGGGTCATTAAGATCTTTTTTGTATAGTTCTTCTGTGTAGTCTTACCACCTCTTCTTAATATCTTCTGCTTCTTTTAGGTCTACACCATTTCTATTCTTTATTTTGCCCGTCTTTGCATGAAATGTTCCCTTCATATCTCTGATTTTCTTGAAGGGATCTCTAGTCTTTCCCATTCTCTTGTTTTCCTGTATGTCTTTGCATTGATCACTGAGGAAGGCTTTCTTATCTCCCCTTGTTATTCTTTGGAAGCATTCAAATGGGTATATCTTTCCTTTTCTCTTTTGCCTTTTGCTTCTCTTCTTGTCTCAGCTTTTTGTTAAGATCTCCTCAGACAACCATTTTGCCTTTTTGCCTTTCTTTTCTTGGGGATGGTTTTGGTCACTGCCTCCTGTACAGTGTCATGAACCTCCATCCGCAGTTCTTGAGGCACTCTGTC
The DNA here is from genome assembly GCF_001704415.2 of Capra hircus. Lineage (NCBI taxonomy): Eukaryota > Metazoa > Chordata > Mammalia > Artiodactyla > Bovidae > Capra > Capra hircus. The sequence goes on from NC_030818.1 coordinate 33,933,149, forward strand.
TATCAGATCTAATCCCTTGAATCTATTTGTCACTTCCACTGTAGAATCATAAGGTATTTGATTTAGGTCATACCTGAATGGTGTAGTTGTTTACCTACATTCTTCAATTTGAGTATGAATTTTTGAATAGGATTTCATGATCTGACCCACTGTCAACTCTTGGTCTTGTTTTGCTGAGTCTATAAAGCTTCTCCATTTTGAACTGCAAAGAATATAATCAATCTGATTTCAGTATGGACCATGTGTAAAGTCATCTCTTATGTTGTTGAAAGAGGGACATTTGGTTGCCCATATGGGAAATATTTTTCTTACACAATACTTAAAAATTCCATATGGATACAAAAACTCAAATATGAAAGGCAAAACTGCAAACATTTTATGAAGAAAATACAGGAATGGTATATTTGTGATCTTGGAGTAAGAAGTGATTTAGCAATTTATAACATACAAAAACTCTATAGAAAAAAGAAATCAAAAATTCAATCTATTAGAATTAAGGTCTTATTCTGATTGAAAATACAATAAACGAAGGGAAGAAATCTGCAATTTGGATAAAGTGTTTCCAACGCATAACTGAAATTAGTGTTGATTCAGGGAAATGCGTGTTACATGGAACCAGGGAGCATATACGGAGTAATTCAAAGATGATTATAAAGTTTTTCTGAATTTGGCAATGTCAAAGGACCAATTCAACTCACTTATTCTGTGAACTATTTATGATTTCCTGTGAACTTATACAATCTCTTGCAGGTTAAAAATAAAAACATAAAATTTATAAATAAAATAAATGACTTAGAAAAAACACATGATAGAAGAAAGCTACATGCTTTCTATTAAAATCGGCAAATATTTCCAGAATATGATAATAATAATATAGGTAAAAAAGAAAAAAAAAAGATAAATTACATTACACCAAAATTTAAATGACTGTGCATAAAGGATATAATTAACAGAGTAAAAAAGCAACACACAGAATGAGAGAAAATATATGAAAATCATGTCTTTAATTATAGGTTAATGTAAAAATTATAAAGAACTTCTACAACCCCAAAACAAACAACCTAATTAAAAACTGGGGAAAGGAATTTGAACTGGGATTTCTCCAAGAAAGATATATAATTGGCCAATGAGTCCGTGAAAATATTCTTAATATGGAAAGCAAATCAAAGCCAAAATGAGATACCACCTCACATCCATTAGAATGGCCATTATTTACAAAAATAATAATAATGAACTCAGAAAACAGCAACCGTTCATGAGAGAAGTGAAGTAACTGAAACACTTGAGCACCGTTGGTGGGAATGCAAAATGAAGCAATTACTACAAAAAAATAAATAAAATAAAAATGGTACAGTAGGTACTGTTGAGGTTCCTTGAGGTACAGTAGGTTCCTTTTTGAGAGACAATAGTAGATCCATTCCTAGGTATATATGTAAAATAACTGAAATCCCACTATTTTATATATATTCAGAGCAAAAGCCTAGTCTCAAAGAGAAATTTGTAAACCAGGTAAATGTACTTAATACTACTGAATGGTACACTTAAAAATGACTAAGATGGCAAATTTTATACTGGGCCACCTGTGAATTTTACTACAGCTTTTCAAAATATTTAAATTTTCCCTTCCTGATATATGACAAGTGTAGAAGTGTCTGCAATTGACATAAAAATGTCTCAAAATCTACTGCTTTCAAATCAGCTTGAAATATTACCATCCTCCCAGGATTCTCCTGGTAACAGTTCTCAGAACACATTATGTTTTGCTTTTTTTCTGTATTTGTCTATGTTTCCAGAGACCTTCAGGTCAAATGTACTAGGAGGCTTATTTTTATCCATTATATCATGTTTCCATCAATATTAGTTAAACAAAATCAGTGAGTCAATATGCCCAATGAGCTTACTAAAACATTTGAAGCAATTTCATGATTAATAAGTGGAAATGTTTATTTCACTATATTAACTTATATTGCAGAACTCTGAATCAATACAAGTATACTTCCAACAAAGCTGTACATTTACTAATCAAAATGTCATTCCTGCTTAGAATTGTAGGAGGTTCCAATATATATAAGCTCCTCATCTTGTTGTGCAAGACTGGTTATGTTGTGACATTTATATATTTTCAACCCATGTGAAACATTTTCTAAAAAGTGCCTGTGTTTGTTTCCAAATCAGTGCGTGACCGATCTCAGAGAGTATCCATGAAGTTATTATTACATATTTAAGATTTATTTACCTATTTTACTATTAACACTGGGAAAACAGAGAAGCTAAAAAGTATCTTCTAAGCCTGCAGCTTTTTGCAAATTTAAATTTAGTTGTCATGTGTATACTAGTTTTATTTTAAATAATAGTGTAAAGATAAACTGTCATAAAGTGAGAAATATTTGCTTTAAAACTGGGAAGGATTTTTATTTGATCATTCATCATCCACCTTTGCTGATTCTTTGCTCATATGTTGTGTTGATAGACTAGAATGTGTTACTGAAGACATAGAAACAGTTAGTTTTCTTATTGCTAACATTTGTAACCCTTCTAGAAATAAATTTGATGCTGGTTCTTAGTGGGGTACTAGCTATTTATTTCTTCAAAAAATCTCATGTATACATTACTTACATTTTATTTGTATGTCTTAACAAATGCAGTAAGTTTCATTGCTGGTGGAAAGTCTGAGCTGCCTTTCTACAAATCAATGATAATTAAGAAAAATCACTTATATTTCACAGATTATACATGGCCCAGAAACCTTTAAAGATAAAATATTAATATTTATGACAAAACAATGAAGCTAATGTCACTAAATTTTATTGAACATATGAAGAAATATATTTAGTTTAGTTAGAATTTTAATAATGGTGAGTTCTCAGCATTTGCATCTTAGAAAAAAGGAATGGAAATTCTGGAAGGAAATTAGATCATCATACTAATATTTAATCCACAGTTTAAATTCATTGAATTGAGTCATGAAATTCACCCCCTTCTTTTCTAATCAATCCCTTTCTTTGAAATGTTAAAGAGAACAGTAGATATTACTATGCATAATTATGTTAAATGAATCTCTATTGGTTGTCAAAATATTTCCACAGATTTGAAGCACGATTCCAAGTGTAAAAACAAATACTTGGGTGTGGCTTTTCATTAAGGAGACTATATAAATAATTATATAAAATGTGCCTTCAAGAAAGATAAAATTGCTTCCTGAATAATTCTTTAGTACACAAGCTAATTTCTCTTGGTATTCACCTCAGGGCTTTAGAGAATTGTTATAATCCTTAGGGCTTTACAGATGATTCATAATTACAGAGAATTAAGTAACTGAAGGTCACATAGCAATCTCCAAAAATTATATCCCACAAATAAATGAACTGACTACCACAGAGGTAGAGATTTGTTCAGGGTACTATGCCCATTCTATAATATTAAAAGAGTTCAGTCTTAAGAATTTTCACATTCAATTAAGTTTTTTTCTGTCATTTCTCTCCTCTTTCTTCTTTCTCTCCCTTCCTCTTTTTCCTTTCTTCCTCTTCCATTTAAAAAATATATATATATATATCTTTAAGTTATGAACCCTTTCTTTATTTTCATTTTTCTCTTTTTTCTATACTATCTCTAAGTCTTACTTTCTTTGTCAAATAAGAAAAAACACTGGTCCAGCATCAGTCAAGTAACTAGTGTTGAAAGCTAGATTGAATGTAAGAGGGCAGAGCTTGAATGGTAAGCTTGTTACTTGCATCAAGATGGGATGCATTTTCAAACTAGAGTAATTAATATAATATAATAAAATATAATTAATATACAAACAACAGAAAATAAGATTAGCTGTTATTCAGAGATTTAATAATTCTGTTACAAACTTTTCCTTAAATAAGATGTTGCTGAATATTACTTGAACTATTAATATATACTCACTTAAGGTTTCACTTATTTCACTCATTTCCTCTTCATAGAGCCACAAAATTAAAAAATGCTTGCTCCTTGGAAGAAAAGCTTATGACAAACCAAGGCAGCATATTAAAAAAGCAGAGACATCACTTTGCAGACAAACATCTTATTATTCAAAGTTATGGGTTTTCCAGCAGTCATATACAGATGTGAGAGTTGGACCATAAAGGAAGCTGAGCACTGAAGAAGTAATGCTTTCAAATTGTTATGCTGGAGAAGACTCTTGAGAGTTCCTTGAACAGCAAGGAGATCAAACCAGTCAATCCTAAAGGAAATCAACCCTGAATATTCACTGGAGGGACTGATGCTGAAGCTAAAGCTCCAATGCTTTGGTCATCTGGTGCATAGTGGACTCATTGGAAAAGACTCTGATGCTGGGAAAGATTCAGGGAAGGAGGAGGAGGTAACAGAGGATGAGATGGTTGGATGGCATCACAAACTCAATGGACATTAGCTTAAACAAACTCCAGGAGACAGTGAAGGACAGGGAAGCCTGACGTGCTGCAGTTCATGGGGTCACAAATAGTCAGACCTGACTTAGTGACTGAACAACAACATGCACTATATTCTAGCAAAGCATTATCTAAAATCTATACCACATAGAACAAGAATCTGACAAGATATTTCACACAAAAATCAGTTTCATGTTAAAATAATCTTAAATGCTAATATAAAGTATCACTTATATTTCCTATCAAAACTCCTAAAAAGTCCAACCACAGGAATTGTGCTTTATTTTTTAATTCAGAGTTTCTTAAGCATAACCTCAGGCCCATTACTGTACATGCAACAACTGGTGAAAGTCGCTCAGTCATGTCCAACTCTTTGCAACCCCATGAAATTCTCCAGGTCAGAATACTGGAGTAGGTAGCCTTTCCTTTCTCCAGAGGATCTTCCCAAACCAAAGATCGAACCCAAGTTTCCCATACTGCAAGTAGACTCTTTACCAGCTGAGCCACCAGGGAAGCCCAAGAATACTGGAGTGGGTAGCCTACCGCTTCTCTAGCGGATCTTCCCAATCCATAAATCGAATCAGGGTCTCCTGTATTGCAGACAGATTGTTTACCAGCTGAGCTATCAGGGAAGCCCAACAACTGGTGACATTCCCACAAAGCTTATTCATTCAACAGATAACTTTATTTCCAGAACTCTGTTGCATAGTGAGGATCAGTCTGAGATTTAGTAATCTATTCTCTGGGTCTGCCTTCTGCTCCAAACTCATTCAGTCATGCCCAAATGTACACGTCCAAATCTTTCTTTCATATCTGAAACTTCAATGCCTTTATTCAGACTGTGAACATCAATTAGAACTGCACCGCTGTGTATCATCACCATGCTGTATGTCAAGAGATAGCTCAATGTATTTACATCTGTTAAACTTATCCAAAATTTATTTCCCCAAATCCAAAATTCATTTTACCCATCTCTAAACATCTTGGCATCTTACTCAGATACCATCTTACTCAGTCTACCATTTGTTGTTTCAGTCTTCCCCTCACATTATAATGTGGATCTTTGTAGGTAGAGATTTTGTCACTTTTGCATCCATACTTCTTGAACTTTCACAAAGGCTTGAACATTCTAAGCATGAGAAAAAGTGTTTATTGAAGTGAATTTTACATAGAAAGAAAAAGACCTTGAAAGTGTATTATTTGGTGCCTGTATCAGGTATTTCAGATCCTTTCTAGTTGCTGTTTCAGCCACCAGTTTTCTATTGGTTTTTAAGCACTTTCAAATTTTCACTTACCAGTAACCAGGGTCAAGACTGGGCAGAATCTTTTTGTTCTCTGCCAATGTGCTTCCTCTAAAACAAAAACAGGACAATACTTGCTCATGTAAAGTTCAGGCCCATGGAATGAAACTAAGAGTTGGCAGCTGGCTTATAAATTATTTCTTTTCTCCTCCAACTACCCCCCACCACTTACCATTGGCACCACTGAAGTTGTTAGGCTTAACAGGGGCCAGTTCTATGAGACTTAATTGTCCTTAGCAGAAGGCAACTAATGAATGTCTCTGAGTATCTTTCTTCCTTCTTCCCCAATTCATTCCCTTGATCCTTCATAGCTGGTCCCTGCACTTATCAGTTCAGTCCAGTTCAGTTCAGTTGCTCAGTAGTGTCTGACTCTTTGCGACCCAATGGACTTCAGCATGCCAGGGTTCCCTGTCCATTACTAACTCCCAGAGCTTGCTCAAACTTATATCCATCGAGTTGGTGATGCCATCCAACCATCTCATCCTCTGTACTCCTTAATAAAGTGGTAATTCAGAAACAGTTTTAGTTTCTACTTTATTGGAAAGGGTTTCTCTCATAGCTCAGTTGATAAAGAAACCACCTGCTATGCAGGTGACTTCAGTTCGATTCCTGGGTTGGGAAGATCCCCTGAAGAAGGGAAAGGTTACCCACTCCGGTATTCTGGTCTAGAGAATTCCATGGACTTTTTAGTCCATGGAGGGGTCACAAAGAGTTAGACATGACTAAGTGACTTACACTTTATGAGAAAACCAGGTAGAGATTGGGATTTAATAACTAATTACTCTCAAAACTCCTGGTATGAGAGTCTCTTAAATAATCAATGAATACATTAGAAAACTGAGCTGTGAGAATACAGTTTTTAGTCATCTTTCACGACCAAACTTGTGTTAATGAACTTCACAATTTACCCTTTTTCTTTCACAAATATTCACATTTGTTATCCTCTGATAATACCATATTGTTTCTCTCTTCAAGACAGAAAATATTATCTTCAGCATACTACTAATACTACAATCAATATCATCATCATGAATCTGTGAGTAGATTAACAGTACAATCCTTGATTTGGTTATTACAAAAGACAAAATACTAATAAATTTATGTGAACTAAAATGAACTGGAATGGGTGAGTTTAATTCAGATTTATATCTACTAAAGAATTCCTAAAAAGAAGAGTAGCCATCATAGCAAACAAAAGAGTCCGAAATGCAGTACTTGGATGCAGTCCTCAAAATGACAGAATGATCTCTGTTTGGTTTCAGGCAAAGCATTCAATATTACAGTAATCCAAGCCTATGGATTCTTCTGTGTATCCTTGCCACCTCTTCTTAATATCTTCTGCTTCTGTTAGGTTCCTACCATTTCTGTCCTTTATTGAGCTCATCTTTGCATGAAATGTTCTCTTGGTATCTCTAATTTTCTTGAAGAGATCTCTAGTCTTTCCCATTCCATTATTTTCCTCTATTTCTATGCACTGATCACTGAGGAAGGCTTTCTTACCTCTCCTTGATATTCTTTGGAACTCTGCACTCAAATCGGTATGTCTTTCCTTTTCTCCTTTGCCTTTAGGCTTGGACAGTTGTCCATTACAGCCAATGTCATGAGGATGAATACATTATATGCACTTCTGTTCTGTATACCTTTTTAAGAATGGGGTTGTGGTTTAGTTACTAAGTCGTGCCCAACTCTTACAACCCCATGGTCTGTATCCTGTGAGATTCTTCTGTCCATGGGGTTTCTCAGGCAAGAATATGAGAATAGGTAAAAGAACAACTCAGCATTTTTGGCTATTTACAAACACTGTGCAATCATACAAGAGTCAATATATAATTTTTAACCAAAGAAAAAGTAAAGCTTTATCAGATATAATAAATTCCTTTTTTAATTAGGGAATTATTTTATTTTATTTTTAAAATTTTTTTAAAAAATTTATTATGTATTTATTTATTTTACTTTATTGTATTGGTATTGTATTTACTGTATTGTATTGGTTTTGCCATACATCAACATGAATCTGCCACAGATGTACATGTGTTCCCAATCCTTAATACATCTTCATCCAACACCTGTGCTGTGAAAGCTGTTGCAATGAATATAAAGTTGTATCACATCAGAATTTGGTTCTTATGGTTCATAGTTATGACAAATATATACAAATAATACACACACATAATTGTAACAAACATGGCCTACAGGCTTTCCTCATATCCATTTTTTCCTTTTTAATTCCTAATGGCAATGTATCCAGACAAAAAATCTCCCCAAGATAATTTACAGGTAAGAGCCATTTAACAATTCTTTCCAATGGAGTATAAAGCAAATCATGATTTTAGTCTTCTGGGAAAGCATTTTCTAAATAGAATAGATTCACAAGCAGCTTTATTTCACTTCTTTCACTTTCCTCTTCTTCCTGTGTAGAAAACAGGAAAAATACTTCAGTGTAAAGGAGTCATATTAGAACCATGAGCTTCCCAGGTAGCCCTGTTGGTAAAGAATCCACCTGCCAATGCAGGAGACATAAGAAATGCAAGTTTGATCCCTGGGTCCAGAAGAACTCCAAGGAGGGAAATGGAAACCCACTCCAGTATTCTTGCCTGGAGAATCCCATGGACAGAGGAGCCTGACAGGCTATAGTCCATGAGGTCACAAAGAGTCAAACATAAATAAAGCAACTTAGCATGCACACATGCGTTAGGGCCATACAAAGTGATGCTGTGCATTAAAATAAGCAGAGCAGGAAGTTAGAAGGATCTTAGCTTCCTGCACTGGATATTTTAATTGCTGCATCATCCTGGAATGCTTACTTCTAGTCTCCTTATTATGTAGGATTATTATAACTGTCAACTTTTAGGTTACTATCTCATAGAATTCAGTTCAGTTCAGTTGCATCCGACTCATTGTGACCCCATGAATCGCAGCACGCCAGGCCTCCCTGTCCATCACCAACTCCCGGAGTTCACTCAGACTCACGTCCATCAAGTCAGTGATGCCATCCTGCCATCTCATCCTCTGTCATCCCGTTCTCCTCCTGCCCCCAATCCCTCCCAGCATCAGAGCCTTTTCCAATGAGTCAACTCTTCTCATGAGGTGACCAAAGTACTGGAGTTTCAGCTTTAGCATCATTCCTTCCAAAGAAATCCCAGGGTTGATCTCCTTCAGAATGGACTGGTTGGATCTCTTTGCAGTCCAAGGGACTCTTAATAGTCTCCAACACCACAGTTCAAAAGCATCAATTCTTCAGCGCTCAGCTTTCTTCACAGTGCAACTCTCACATCCATACATGACTACTGGAAAAACCATAGCCTTGACTAGACAGACCTTAGTCGGCAAAGTGATGTCTCTGCTTTTGAATATGCTATCTAGGTTGGTCACAACTTTTCTTCCAATCATACATGTAGTCATATATAAATATATATATAGTCATATATATGTAGTCACACATAAATATGCATATAGAGATATATACACAAATGTATAAACCTGCATGGGGATTATTTTATGATAATTCATAGATTTAGACTTTGTGACTACTTGCCTCTATTCTGTACACAGACAACAACCATTATTATATCATAGGAGTAAATCTGTGCTAATACTACATTATCACATAAGAAAACTGACTAAATAAACCTAATACACACTCATGCACTAGGGAATCAATCAAAATAAATGTGTACTTTAAGAAAGGATGGTTGCACAGTACTACAAATATGAGTACATACTAATACATGTACCTATATGTCTTTAATGCAGAAATAAAATAGAAAGTAGTATATCAAAATGAATACAGAAAAATCAGAGTGGGTTAATGAATTACAATACATCTGTTTTATGAATATTGCATTGTTATTAAATGTGTTAACTATAGGAAAATATGTAACATTGTTAGCTTATGATTCCACTTTTAAATGTTGTACATGTGTTTATATAAATATAATCTGTGTATAATAAATATAACTTAGCATGTAAAAAGAAGGATGCCCACCATACTGATAAGCTTGGAGAACTCAAGACAATGGAACTGACAGTGAGTCAGTTGTATAAAATTAATTTATTATATACCTTTTATTCTTCTGTATTATTTAACTTATATAAACATGTCATACATATATGCATGCATATAATATGTGTACATATATTAAATCCACATTTAAGAGATTAAAAACAGGCTTTCTTGCTCTTCACTATCTCTTGGCATTTGCTCAACTTATGTCCATTGAATCAATGATATCATTCAACCGTCTCATCCTCAGTCACCCCCCTCTCCTCCTGCCTTCAATCTTTCCCAGCATCACAGTTTTTTCCACTGTGTCCGCTCTTCACTTCAGGTGGCCAAAGCATTGGAATTTCAGCTTCAGCATCAGTCCTTCCAATGAATATTCAGGACTGATTTCCTTTAAGATTGACTGGTTTGATCACCTTACAGCCCAAGAGATTCTCAAGAGTCTTCTTCAACACCACAGTTTAAAAGCATCAATTCCCCAATGCTCAGCTTTCTTTATGGTCCAGCTCTCACATCCACACATAACTACTGGAAAAACCATAGCTTTGACGAGACAGACCTTTGTCGGCAAAGCAATATCTTTGATTTTTAATATGCTTTCTAGGTTGGTCATAGCTTTCCTTTCAAGGAGCAAGGGTATTTAATTTCATGGCTTCAGTCACCACCTAGAGTGATTTTGAGCCCAAGAAAATAAAGTATCTCACTGTCTCAATTTTTTCCCCAAATATTTGCCATGAAGTGATTAGACTGGATGCCATGATCTTAGTTTCCTGAATGATGAGTTTTAAGTCAGTTTCTTCACTCTTTTATTTTACCTCCATCAGGAGGCTCCTTAGTTCCTCTTCACTTTATGCCATAGAGTGGTATCATCTGTATATCTGAGGTTATTGATATTTCTCCCAGCAATCCTGATTCCAGTTTGAACTTCATCTCGCTTGGCATTTCACATGATTGCATTCTGCATGTAAGTTAAATAAGCAAGGTGACAATAGATAGTCTTGATATATTCCATTCTCAATTTTGAACTAGTTTGTTGTTTCCTGTCCAGTTCTAACTTCTCTACAGGTTTCTTGGGAGACAGGTAAGATGGTTTGGTATTCCCATCTCTTTAAGAATTTTTCACAGTTTGTTGTGATCCACACACTCAAAGGCTTTAGCATAGTCAATGAAGCAGAAGAAGATGTGTTTCTGGAATTCCCTTGCTTTTTCTCTGAACCAATAGATATTGGCATTTTGACCTCTGGTTCCTCTGCTTTTTCTAAATCCAGCTTGTACATCTGGAAGTTCTCAGTTTACATACTGTTGAAGCTTAGCTTGAAGGATTTTGAGTATTACTTTGCTAGCATGTGAAATGAGCACAATTGTGTGTTAGTTGGAACACTCTTTGGGATTGCCCTTCTTGGGACTGGAATGAAAACTGACCTATACTGGTCCAGTGGTCAACTGCTGTGTTTTTTAAATCTGCTGGCATATTGAGTGCAGCACTTTCACATCATCATCTTTTAGGATTTGAAATAGCTTAGCTAGAACTCCATTACCCACATTAGCTTTGTTCATAGTAAAGCTTCCTAAGGCCCACTTTGCTTCACACTCCAGGATGTCTGGCTCTAGGTGAGTGATCACACCATTGTGGTTATCTGTGTCATTAAGACCCTTTTTGTATAGGATCTGTTAGATCTAAGCAATTTCTGTCCTTTATTATATCTATCTTGCATGAACTGTTTCCTTTGTATCTCTAATTTTCTTGTAGAGATCTCTAGTCCTTCCCATGCTGTTGTTTTCCACTATTTCTCTGCAATGTACACTTAACAAAGTTTTATTATGTCTCCTTGCTATTCTTCCTTGGAATTCTTCATTCAAATGGATATATCTTTCTTTGCTCCTTTACTTTTCACTTCTCTTCTTTTCTCAGCTATTTGTAAAGCATCCTCTGACAATCATTTTACTTTTTTGCATTTCTTTTTCTTTGGTCACTGCCTCCTGTACAGTGTGATGAACCTCCATCCATAGTTCTTCATGCACTCTGTCTATCAGATCTAATCCCTTGAATCTATTTGCCACTTACAGTGTATAATCATGCAAAATCATAGGAATTTGGTTTAGGCCTTATGTAAATGGCCTAGTAGTTTTCCCTACTTTCTTCAATTTAAGTCCAAATTTTACAATAAAAAGTTAATGATCTGAGCCACAGTCAGCTTCTAGTCTTGCTTTTGCTGACTGCATAGTGCTTCTCCTTCTTCAATTTCAGAATATAACCAAACTGATTTCAGTATTGACTTTCTAGTGATGTCCATGTGTAGAGTCTTCTCTTGTGTTGTTAGAAGTGTGTATTTTCTATAAAAAGTCTATTGTCTTGCAAAACTCTGTTAGGTTTTGCCGTGCTTCATTTTGTACTCCAAGGCCAAATTTACCTGTTACTCCAGGGATCTCTTGACTTTCTACTTTTGCATTCCAGTCCCCTATTATGAAAAGGACATCTTGTTTTGTGTGTGTGTGTGTGTGTGTGTGTGTTAGTTCCAGAAGATCTTGTAGGTCATCATAGAACTGTTCAACTTCAGCTTGTTTGCATTTGTAGTTGGGGCATAGACTTGGATTACTGTGATGTTGAATGGTTTGCCTTGGGGCAAACCAAGATCATTCTGTCATTACTTTTGATTACACCCAATTACTGCATTTCAGACTTTTGCTGACTATGAGGGCTACTCCATTTCTTCTAAGCAATTCTTTCCCAAGATAGTAGACATAATGTTCCTCTGAATTAAATTTGCCATCATCAGTTCAGTTCAGTCACTCAATATTGATTCCAGCTTGTGCCTCTTCCAGCCCAATGTTTCTCATGATGTACTCTGCATAAGAGTTAAATAAGCAGGGTGACAATATATAGCCTTGATGTACTCCTTTTCCTATTTGGAACCAGTCTGTTGTTCCATGCCCAGTTCTAACTGTGGCTTCCTGACCTGCATATAAGTTTCTCAAGAGGCAGGTTAGGTGGTCTGGTATTCCCATCTCTTTCAGAATTTTCCACAGTTTATTGTGATCCACACAGTCAGAGTTTTTGGCATAGTCGATAAAGCAGAAATAGATGTTTTTCTGGAACTCTTTTGCTTTTTCGATGATCCAGCAGATGTTGGCAATTTGATCTCTGGTTCCTCTGAACCAGAGCCTTTTCTAAAACCAGCTTGAATATCTGGAATTTCACGGTTCATGTATTGCTGAAGCCTGGCTTAGCGAATTTTGAGCATGTGAGAGGAGTGCAATTGTGCGGTAGTTTGAGCATTATTTGGCATGGCCTTTCTTAGGGATTGGAATGAAAACTGAACTTTTCCAGTCCTGTGGCCACTGCTGAGCTTTCCAAATTTGCTGGCATATTGAGTGCAGCACTTTCACAGCATCATCTTGCAGGATTTGAAATAGCTCCACTGGGATTCCATCACCTCCACTAGCTTTATTCATAGTGATGCTTTCTAAGGCCCACTTGACTTTACATTCCAGGATGTCTGGCTCAAGGTGAGTGATCACACCATCGTGATTATCTATCTGGGTCATGAAGATCTTTTCTGTACAGTTCTTCTGTGTATTCTTGCCATCTCTTGTTAATATCTTCTGCTTCTGTTAGGTCCATACCATTTTTGTCCTTTATCAAGCCCATCTCTGCATGAAATGTTCCCTTGGTATCCTCCTTGTCCAAAACATTAAGTCTGCCTTGATGCATATAATATATGAGGCATGATATTCTCTCACTCAAAAAACTCATCAAAAATGCAGGAAGAGGTCTTCCATCCTTGGTGAGAAAGGCAGGTTAATAATCAGGACATATAAACAATTTCATATAATTTCTTATATGTCCTGCTCATGGGCACATTTCAAATCCCTAATGCTAGAAAGTATCAACTATTATCTTCCTTCTGTACCTTGTTTACAACAATAAACTCAAGATATAAAGGGAAAGTTGAGAGAATCTTTTGAGAAATGTTCTGACATTGAACTCTTCAAGCAGGATGGAATATTCCCTTTTCTCCTCACTCAACCCCATTATGCCCCTCCCTTCACCTCAAGATGATGTCTTTCCCTGTCAGTAGCTCTGACAGGTGAAGACAGATGAGTTTGTTGAAACTTAGTTGTCAATCATGAACATATACTATTTTATAAATTAAAGGTTAAAAGTCACAGCCTTCAGTTGATGTCAAATCAATAGTCATCCACCTGTTTTGAGATACTATACAAATAACTATTTTATAATTAAAGAACTCTAGCACAGTGGCAAGTGCTGAACATCAAGGCACAGCCAAACTTCCAGTTCTTGGACTTATTATCTTCATGAATTTGGGGAAAATACTCAGCCACACAGAAGCTCAGATTCTGTATCCAAAAAATAAATAGTAATAGTACTTAGTTTGTTGTTCATTCACTCAGTCATGTTAGATTCTGTGCAATTCCATGGACTGCAGCAAGTCAGGCTTCCCTGTCCATCACCATCTTCCAGAGCTTGTTCAAACTCATGTCCTTGAGTCAGTGATACCATCCAACCATCTCATCCTCTGTTGTCCCCTTCTCTTCCTGCCTTCTGTCTTTCCCAGCATCAGGGCCTTTGCCAATGAGTTGGCTCTTTGCATAAGGTGGCCAAAGTATTGCAGCTTCATCTTCAGCACCAGTCCTTCCAATGAATATTCAGGGATGATGTCCTTTAGGATTGATTGGTTTGCTCTCCTTCCAGTTCAAGGCACTCTTGAAGAGTCTTCTGCAACACCAGAGTTTGAAAGCACCAATTCTGAGTTTACAGGGTCAAATTATATTAGGTACACCCTGTGAGGGCTTCTCAGGTGGCTCAGAGGTAAAGAATCCACCTGGAATGCAGGAGACACATATTCTATTTCTGGGTCAGGAAGATCTGCTGGAGAAGAAAATGGCAACTCACTCCAGTATTCCAACTTGGGAAATTTCAAGGGCATAGGAGCCTGGAGGGCTAGCTCATGAGGTCACAAAAGAATCAGACATGGCTTAGCAACCAAACAATAACAACACCCCTAAAACACAGAATGAGATTAGTAAAGGTATCGCTTATTGTTCTGTCACCTAAATACGGATAAATGTTAAAATGCCTAGTATTTAAAAGTTTGTAAGACATTTCTCTAAGTGTTTCACATGCATTACCAAATTTTGTCTTCATAAAAATCCTAAAAGGAAGTAGAATATCCACATCATTTGTATATAATAAAACTGAAGCTCAGAGAAACTAGTAATTCATGGAGTTGGGATTCACTAACTGGCAGCATAGTTCCTGTCAGCAATGCCCAAACTGTAAACCACAACAATATACCACTTCTCATGTGTCTAATCACTCACCTTTTAAAGAGTATGCATCACACTTATAGCTTTCTTTCTTTCCTTTTTTTGTTTTTTGTTTTGTATCTTCTTTTCTTTTTTTTTTTTAATTTTAAATATAAATTTGTCTTTACTCCATTGTATATTCTTGCCTCCTTTGTCGAAGATAAGGTGTCCATAGGTGTGTGGATTTATCTCTGGGCTTTCTATTTTGTTCCATTGATCCATGTTTCTGTCTTTGTGCCAGTACCATACTGTCTTAATGACTGTGGCTTTGTAGTAGAGCCTGAAGTCAGGCAAGTTGATTCCTCCAGTTCCATTCTTCTTTCTCAAGATTGCTTCAGCTATTCGAGGTGTTTTGTATTTCCATACAAATCCTGAAATTATTTGTTCTAGTTCTGTGAAAAATACCGCTGGTAGCTTGATAGGGATTGCATTGAATCTGTAGATTGCTTTGGGTATTATACTCATTTTTACTATATCAATCTCTTTAACAAGTGGTGCTGGGAAAACTGGTCAACCACTTGTAAAAGAATGAAACTAGATCACTTTCTAACACCACACACAAAAATAAACTCAAAATGGATTAAAGATCTAAATGTAAGACCAGAAACTATAAAACTCCTAGAGGAGAACATAGGCAAAACACTCTCCGACATACATCACAGCAGGATCCTCTATGATCCACCTCCCAGAATACTGGAAATACAAGCAAAAATAAACAAATGGGATCTAATTAAAATTAAAAGCTTCTTCACAACAAAGGAAACTATAAGCAAGGTGAAAAGACAGCCTTCTGAATGGGAGAAAATAATAGCAAATGAAGCAACTGACAAACAACTAATCTGAAAAATATATAAGCAACTTTTGCAGCTCAACTCCAGAAAAATAAAGACCCAATCAAAAAAATGGGCCAAAGAACTAAATAGACATTTCTCCAAAGAAGACATACAGATGGCTAACAAACACATGAAAAGATGCTCAACATCACTCATTATCAAAGAAATGCAAATCAAGACCACAATGAGGTACCATTTGACACCAGTCAGAATGGCTGTGATCCAAAAGTCTACAAGCAATAAATGCTGGAGAGGATGTGGAGAAAAGGGAAACCTCTTACATTGTTGGTGGGAATGCAAACTAGTACAGCCACTATGGAAAACAGTGTGGAGATTCCTTAAAAAATTGCAAATAGAGCTGCCTTATGACCCAGCAATCCCACTTCTGGGCATACACACCAAGGGAACCAGAATTGAAGGAGACACATGTATCCCAATGTTCATTGCAGCACTGTTTATAATAGCCAGGACATGGAAACAACCTAGATGTCCATCAGCAGATGAATGGATAAGAAAGCTGTGGTACATATACACAATGGAGTATTACTCAGCCATTAAAAAGAATACATTTAAATCAGTTCTAATGAGATGGATGAAACTCGAGCCGATTATACAGAGTGAAGTAAGCCAGAAGGAAAAACACCAATACAGTATGCTGACACATATATACGGAATTTAGAAAGATGGTAATGATGACCCTGTATGCAAGACAGCAAAAGAGACACAAATGTATAGAATGAACTTTTGAACTCTGAAGGAGAGGGAGAGGGTGGGATGATCTGGGAGAATGGCATTGAAACATGTATACTATCATGTAAGAAACGAAGTGCCAGTCTATGTTCGATACAGGATACAGGATGCTTGGGGCTGGTGCAGAGAGATGATATGGGGTGGGAGGTGGGAGGGGGATTCAGGATTGGGAGCTTGTATACACCCGTGGTAGATTCATGTCAATGTATGGCAAACCAATACAGTATTGTAAAGTAAAATAAAGTAAAAATGAAATAATAAAAAAATAAAAAATAAATAAAAATAAAAATAAATTTATTTGTTTTAATTGGAGGTTAATTACTTTACAATATTGTATTGGTTTTGCCATATATCAACATGTATAAACCACAGGTATACATGTGTTCCCCATCCTGAACCCCTCTCCCTCCTCCCTCCCCATACCATCCCTGTGGGTCGTCTCAGTGCACCAGCCCCAAGTATCCAGTATCATGCATTGAACCTGGACTGGCGGTGACTTGTTTCATATATGATATTATTCATGTTTCAATGCCATTATCCCAAATCATCCCACCCTCTCCCTCTCCCACAGAGTCCAAAAGACTGTTCTATAGTTCTGTGTCTCTTTTGCTGTCTCACATACTAAGAAGTTTTGTTGAAATTATATTGTCTATCAAACTTGTGCTTATTCCAGGGCAGTTGCCCTGAGATTTCAGAGTTAGTTCTGTACATCTTTCCAGTTTTCTAATTTAGTCTCATTTTCACATTTATCTTAATAACCTGAGACCTTCTCTTTACCACCAGATAGAATTTGCTGGCATCTTCCATGTTTACAGATATTTTTCTCACCAAAAAACCTCTTTACTCAACTTCTTCATCCTTTTAGGATTATAATTTCCATCCCTTAGCTTCATTCCCTCCAGATAATTATGGAGATGCAGATAAATCTCTCCTTCTACATAAAATTGCAGTATCACTAAGAATAGTATTTTAAGGATAGAGACAGAACTTATTTACTATGATGAATACAGAAAGCCCTAGGATTTATCTGAATGTTTTTCTTTTGTAATATTCTCAGAATATATGATAATATATATGTGAACATTTTAGGTCTATATGAGGTGGACATATTCTTCTTAAAATTCAGTATAACTAGAATTTTGAATTTCAATGATAAAGGGCTACAAGTTTCTAAGGGAAAATGGTATAATGTAAGATTATTATTTTCAGGCAATTCTTCTATCAGGTATAAAAAGCCAGTTCAATTTTCTAAAATGTGAAAGAACTCAAGTAGGTAATGAAGGCACTTGAAAAAATATAGTCAAAGAGACAGAAAATCATATATGTGAGGGAATATCAGAGTGGAATAAAATAAAAACACAACATAAGATAAAGCTAAAATGATATCAGAATGTCAAAATTATGTAACAGCATAATAAGTACAAGATATAAATCAAGGTATATGAAAACCAGGTCCAGAAGTTCTATATTCACATAAAAGGTAAGAAGCAAAAAAATGACAATAATATAGAAAAAAACTCCCATACTGAAGGGACACACACATACACAACTCACATGAAGCAGTGATATTTGAGAACATCAGTAATTAAAGGAGATTTGCAAATTATTCCAGAGACAAAAACATCTTCAAAGAATGACAAATAGATGTGCATCAGAAAAACATTTCACTAGCCAGTTTAATGCAAGAAAAAAATGCAGAAATATATTCCAAGTGCTGAGAGAAAATGCTTTTCAAAACTGAATTATTTGCCCCACCAATATAATAGGCAAGGACTAAGTAAAATAAATATATGTGTAATTAGGTGAGAGCACATAAATGGGTAAAACATCAAAACAGACATCATTCCAAATAAGAAAAACAGATGACAAATAGGCCCATAAGAAAAAAACACCTCAAAAATATTAGTCATTACAAAAATGCAAAATAAAACAATAACAAGATATATCTCCATGCATTGGAGAATGGCTTAAATTAAGATAACTGACAATACCATATACTTAACAAGAATATGAAGTAACTGGAATGCTCATGCATCACTGATAGGAATGAAAAATGATACAGGTATTTTTTAGTGGTTTTTATAGTCAATGATCCATTAATTTCATAAGAAATAAGAAATGAAAAACAATGCACAAAACATACAAAAAGTTGAACAAGCATACAAAATTTGCAGCAGTTTTATTTTTAAAAACTAAATATTCAAATAAATGAGACATCTTTCAAATCATGACTATATAAACTGTGGTATATCTATATACCATAATAGTGTACTATGTGCGTGTGCTAATATGTAAGTTGCTTCAGTCATGTATGACTTTGTGCAACCCTATGGACTGTAGCCTGCCAGGGTCCTCTCGCTATGAAATTCTCCAGGCAAGAATGCTGGAGTGGGTTGCCATGACCTCCTCCAGGGGATCTTCCAAACCCAGGGATCAAACCCATGTCTTTTATGTCTTCTGCCTTGGTAGGCAGGTTCATTACCACAAGCGCCATCTGGGATAGTACTTTGTAATAAAAGGGATCAAACACTCATGCTCATAAATGAGTTTTAAATTGATAGTTCTGTTAAAGAGCCAGACTCAAAATGCTGCATACTGCACAATTCTATGTATATGGCACTCTAGAAATGCAAAATTCTAAGGGCAGAAAAATTGATTAGCAGAGAAAGAAAAGGAGAATGGTTACCTACAAAAGAGCAGTAGGAAGAAAATTCAGATTGATTAAAGGTCAAACAAAGAAAAATATATTATTATTAAGAAATTTGTATAAACACAAATACCTTCTTTCTTTAAAAAACATTCACAATCACAGCACAAGAAGTAAATATAAAATATATCTGAAAAAATTATGGATTAGATAGGGAACTATAGAATTCCATTTGAAGTAACAAACTCCCAGATGTTAGGAGAATATGAAAATAACACTTAATTCCTACTCAAGATAAAAGTCCATTATTGTTCTTCCAAGAGCTGATTAAGGATGTCCTGATTCTTTTTCTTGTAGTAGTGTTGCTTTAAGTCATGAGGCTCCCGAATCCCATCCAATGAGTAGTCTTCATTTAAGCCAACTATAAGAGGAACTAATATAGTGAATCAGATATGGGAGGTTTTGATGAGAGGTCTGAATTTGTTGCATATAATTATCAGCTAGAATTTAGTCACAACTCTAGATTAAATTATAAGACAGACTTAAAATATAAGAAGAAAATAATGAAGTTTGGGTGAATAGCCAGCACTACTCTGCCATAATTAGTAAATGTAACTACATTGCAATAAAACATAACTGTGACTTGAGACACTATAAATTTAAAAGGTAAGAAAGGGGAGTTAGAATTTGTATAAAGAATTTATATAAAGTCATATATATATATATATATATATATATATATATATATATATATATAACAAGAAGACCACAGTGGAAGAACAGGATGGAAGAACTTCTATAAAAAGGACAAGAAAAGATTTTTCAGTAAATAAGATGAGAAGAAAAGAGATGAACTATAAGTATTTTTGGACTTCCCTGGTGGCTCAGACAGTAAAGTGTCTGTCTACAATGCAGGAGACCCGGGTTCGAGCCCTGGGTTGGGAAGATCCCCTGGAGAAGGAAATGGCAGTCCACTCCAGTACTATTGCCTGGAAAATCCCATGGACAGAGGAGCCTGGTAGACTACAGTCTATGGGGTCACAAAGAGTCAGACATGACTGAGCGACTTCATTCAGTAAGTATTTTTTTCAATGTTTTCCTATTCGAGTTTATTTAAACATATATATAATTTTATATAAATTTTATCCAAATTCTAAATTTTATATAGTGTATATAATTAAGCCTGTTTGTCCTTGCATCCCCACTGTTCACTGTCTTACCTGACATTTTAGTTAAATCAGCTTGCTTAATGAAAGTTTTGACTAGTGGTCCAAGAGTATCCAATTTTTTCCTCTCGTACTGATATGTAGACTGAAGCTGGTCAATTTCAAAGAGATACACAGTTTGGAAACACTTGATAACACGAGTTCCAGGTATGAATATATTGACAATTGACAATAAATTAAAATACACTGGGAACAAGTGCCTCCTTGAACACCAACATACCATAATTTATTTGCATGACTCACTGCTCGTGCAGTATGGTCCACAGCTAGAGAACTAACATTACCCAGCACTGAATAGAGTGTCATCAAACATCGCCCAAGTCAACTTAAACTTTCCTCAGTCTTCTTTGATGTCTTTACCATTATTTAAGTGGAGAAAAATGTACAGTCTTGGCTGGTTAATGAGGTAAATCATAAAGATTTTTAGTTAAAGGGATGTTAGAGGTTTTTTTTTTTTTTTCCTTTAATCTTAAAAAAGTCAGATCCATAACAAACACATAATTCTCAATTTGAAGCCCAATGTTTTTCTCTATTGTGCCATACAATCAAGGTACCTCAAGTAGAATATCCGCATCTGTTAATAAAATAATACCAGATTATTAATATTACTACAATAATAAGCATATCCAAGGAAAGCTGAAACAAAATTTGGACATGGTGAAGAAAAAAAAGCCATCTTATTCCTGAAAAAAGATTATTTCTGCACTATGGAGAAAGATTTCATCACATTGCGGAGATGATGCATACAAAAGAGTTAATGGGGCTAACCAATTACAAGTAGTTACTCATGTTTTACTTTGAGAAAACAAAATTAGAATGCACAAAGCTAAAAGGCAAAATAAAAACAGCTCTTACAAATTCACCTTCAAGATATATTTTATGTAATAAATTACATTTTCCCCCAGTTTTTTAAAAGTTACTTCCAAGTGGTTTTTTAAAATGAATTTTCATATTAAAACACAATGTTCTTATTATATGGGTTTTCATTATATGAATTTGAGGGAAAAAGTGTTTTCCTGTAAAGCTAACCAGTAAATTTTACAAAAGTAAAGCAAAACAGACAAACAAACAAAACCCCAGTGCTTCCAACTGAAGATTTTATACAGAAGTAAGAAGTCAATACACAGTTTCAGTGCATGTAGTTTAAACACGTTTTTTGTTTTCATCACAGGAAAGGAACTTTCCTATCTTCTCTGAAATGGTTTCAGAGTAGAGTCTAAAAGTGTGAAAAATCTCAAGCATAGACTAATATTATCAATGAACTGCACAGGTCCTGGGAAATTCACAGGCTATAAATCAGCCAAGTAAGAATGCAACCTGTCAGAAGATTAAGATTAAAACTTGGTTGTTTGCCCGATGGCCAGTTAAAAAGTTGTTCTAACAATCCTATGTGGAAACAACCATAAATATCTGTGTTATTCATTTGAATATCATTTATCCTTTAAAGATTTTGGGTTACCTTCCGGGGGCCAGCGTGAGGAACTCCGCGCATGGCAAAGGTGATGAGGAAGGAGGCTTGGCATACACAAAGGCATGATCAAGCCTCAGGAAACCCCCTGTTCCCTAGCATCTAACCCCCAAACCAGAGTCTGTTTTATGCTCTCACCTACACCTCTGACTTTACGGGGGGCTCTCCTCCATAACCGTTTCTCTCGGAGAAGGAGTTAACTTGCAGCTCCAAGTCAACAAAAATTCCTGGGCGTGACAAGAGTGTTTCAGCTTACAGACTCCTCTGAAGGTTATCTAGCCTGCCTGTATAGGTTCCTCTGGCCACATGTGATTGTTTACAGCTTCCCAACCTGAGAGGCATGAGATGTTTTAGACTTACTAAAGGCAAATTCTTTGGGGGAGTTAGAAATTATTAGTATAGTGGGTTGGTTGGGAATTATATTGGTGAAGGGTTTTTCATTTGTTGTGTCAATAATTGCTGCTAATTCCCTGCTCTGGGTGGGACAAGGATGTCTCAGGTCAAACCTCTCTGCTGACAGACTAGCTTGTGTGACAGGATTATCCATACTCCTGCCACTACGCACATGATTGTTTACTACCTCTCAACCGTAAACAGCACAGAGAATTTTAGACTATTTTGAGAGTCTTAATTAGCATAGGGCTTTTTCTTGCTGAGTCAATGATTGCCGCCAGGCCTCCATATCCTTAGGCAACTGGGAATATATTAATCAATGTATTTGGAATATAGAAAAGGAAAAATAGTAGTTTTTAAGGTTATCAATACTAGACTTTTTGAGTTAATGGATTTTCTCTTTTGTAATAGATCACTGTACTTTGTTATAAATCACTGTATCCTTGCTATGTAAAAATGTAACTTTAACACTATCTTAAGACTAAATAGATCTTAAGGGGAACATTGGTGAAAGGATTTTCATTTGTTGGGCTGATGTTTGCAGCTAAATCTCCATATTCCCTGCCCTTATAATGAATATAACTAACGTATAGGAGAAATGAGTATTAACCTTTAAGATTAATCATATTAACCTTGGGGTAAATAAATTCCTTTCTTGATTGTAACTCACTACACCCTCACCCTATAGGAATGTAACTTTATTTGGAGGGTGGTGCCTGGTTTAAGAAAAAACACCCTTGGAAAAAATAAGTTTTTTGGTTATCAGAAAGAAAGGATCATAAAATCCCTAAGACCTTTTTATGTGAAGCACCTGATTTTGATAAAGGTCAGGACTGCTGACCCCCACGTGACTCTGTATTCATCCCTATGTGTAACAAAAGGTATATAAGCAAACCTAAAAATAAAGAAAATGGATCAGTTTCCGGAAAGACTGACTCCCCCATGTCATTTCTTTCTTGCTCCCTGTTTTTCTGGCTGAATTCCCATCTGGAGCATGGATGCTATTCCATGTAATCTGAGTTATTCAGCCTCTTTTTCTCCACTAATCTTCCTACTACACTATCCGTTTCTAATCTCTCTATATATCTGTAATTAAATATGTATTTTTCCAAGGACTCCAACCCCGTCCCCACCTTCGAATTCCCTGGATCCACCGGGGCTGGACCCCGGCAGTTACTAACAATTTGTAATTCAAAATTCTATTACTTGAGTCCAGATTTTTTTCTCTTTTTAAAATATGAGACACATTCTTTTTATACACATGTTATGAATAAGATTCTACAAAGAAGGGAATGGCAGCCCACTCCAATATTCTTGCCTGAATAAATTCACAGACAGAGGAGCCTGGTGGGCTTCAGTCAATGGAGTCACAAAGAGTGGGACAAGACCACATGACTACCACTTGAAAGAAGATTAGAATACCTATTAGGTCAAATCCCTTAACTGACCAACATGTATTTTTTTCTCCCTTAGTCCCTTAAAATAAAGCACTGTCCTTGGTCCCAAAATGGAAGAATTTTAAATTTAAGAATAACTTCAACACTCAACAACTAAAGCCTTAATATTTGACAAATGCCTGAGAACACTGGTGTTTGCTCAACTTTGCATAAAAATTTGCATCTAATATTACAACCTCAATTTTGAAACCTCAGTTCAGTTCAGTTCAGTCGCTCAGTCGTGTCCAACAATTTGCGACCCCATGAATCGCAACACCCCAGGCCTCTCTGTCCATCACCAACTCCTGGAGTTCACTCAGACTCATGTACATTGAATCAGTGATGCCATCAAGCCATCTCATCCTCTGTCATCCCCTTCTCCTCCTGCCCCCAGTTCCTCCCAGTATCAGAGTCTTTTCCAATGAGTCAACCCTTTGCATGAGGTGGCCAAAGTACTGGAGTTTCAGCTTTAGCATCATTCCTTCCTAAGAAATCCTAGGGCTGATCTCCTTCAGAATGGATTGGTTGGATCTTCTTGCAGTCCAAGGGACACTCAAGAGTCTTCTCCAACACCACAGTTCAGAGGCATCAATTCTTCAGCACTCAGCCATCTTCACAGTCCAACTCACAACCATATGTGACCACAGGAAAAACCATAGCCTTGACTAGACGGACCTTAGTCAGCAAAGTAATGTCTCTGCTTTTGAATATGCTATCTAGGTTGGTCATAACTTTTCATCCAAGGAGTAAGTGTCTCTTAATTTCATGGCTGCAATCACCATCTCCAGTGATTTTGGAGCCCCCCAAAATAAAGTCTGACACTGTTTGGACTGTCTCCCCATCTATTTCCCATGAAGTGATAGGACCGGATGCCATGATCTTCATTTCCTGAATGTTGAGCTTTAAACCAACTTTTTCACTCTCCTCTTTCACTTTCATCAAGAGGCTTTTGAGTTCCTCTTCACTTTCTGCCATAAGGGTGGTGTCATCTGCATATCTGAGGTATTGATATTTCTCCTGGCAATCTTGATTCCAGCTTGTGTTTCTTCCAGTCCAGCGTTTCTCATGATGTACCCTGCATATAAGTTAAATAAGCAGGGTGACAGTATACAGCCTTGATGCACTTCTTTTCCTATTTCAAGCCAGTCTGTTGTTTCATGTCCAGCTCTAACTGTTGCTTCCTGACCTGAATACAGATTTCTCAAGAGGCAGGTCAGGTGGTCTGGTATTCCTTTCTCTTTCAGAATTTTCCACAGTTCATTGTGATCCACACAGTCAAAGGCTTTGGCATAGTCGATAAAGCAGAAATAGATGTTTTTTTCTGGAACTCTCTTGCACTTTCCATGATCCAGCAGATGTTGTCAATTTGATTTCTGGTTCCTCTGCCTTTTCTAAAACCAGCTTGAACATCAGGAAGTTCACGGTTCATGTATTGCTGAAGCCTGGCTTGGAGAATTGTGAGCAATACTTTACTAGCATGTGACATGAGTGCAATTGTGTGGTAGTGTGAACATTCTTTGGCATTGCCTTTCTTTGTGATTGGAATAAAAACTGAACTTTTCCAGTCCTGTGGCCACTGCTGAGTTTTCCAAATGTGCTGGCATATTGAGTGTAGCACTTTCACAGCATCATCTTTCAGGACTTGGAATAGCTCCACTGGAATTCCATCACCTCCACTAGCTTTGTTCGTAGTAATGCTTTCTAAGGCCCACTTGACTTCACATTCCAGGATGTCTGGCTCTAGATAAGTGATCACACCATCGTGATTATCTGGGTCATGAAGATCTTTTTTGTACACTTCTGTGTATTCTTGCCACCTCTTCTTAATATCTTCTTCTTCTGTTAGGTCCATACAATTTCTGTCCTTTATTGAGCCCATGTTTGCATGAAATATTCCCTTGGTATCTCTAATTTTCTTGAAGAGATCTCTAGTCTTTCCCATTTTGTTCTTTTCCTCTATTTCTTTGCATTGATTGCTGAAGAATCTTCTTGCTATTCTTTGAACTCTGCATTCAGATGCTTATATCTTTCCTTTTCTCCTTTGTTTTTTGCCTCTCTTTTTTTCACAGCTATTTGTAAGGGCTTCCAGAAAGCCATTTGCTTTTTGGCATTTCTTTTCCATGGAGATGGTCTTGATCCCTGTCTCCTGTACAATGTCACAAACCTTAGTTCATAGTTCATCAGGCACTCTATCAGATCTAGGCCCTTAAATCTATTTCTCACTTCCACTGTAAAATCATAAGGGATTTGATTTAGGTCACACCTGAATGGTCTAGCAGTTTTCCCTACTTTGTTCCGTTTAAGTCTGTATTTGGTAATAAGGAGTTCATGATCTGAGCCACAGTCAGCTCCTGGTCTTGTTTTTGTTGACTGTATAGAGCTTCTCCATCTTTGGCTGCAAAGAATATAATCAATCTGATTTTGGTGTTGACCATCTGGTGATGTCCATGTATAGAGTCTTCTCTTGTGCTGTTGGGAGACGGTGTTTGCTATGACCAGTGCGTTCTCTTGGCAAAACTCTATTAGTCAGTGCCCTGCTTCATTCCGCATTCCAAGGTCAAATTTGCCTGTTACTCCAGGTGTTTCTTGACTTCCTAATTTTGCATTCAAGTCCCTTATAATGTAAAGGACAACTTTTTTGGGTGTTCATTCTAAAAGATCTTGTAGGTCTTCATAGAACCATTCAACTTCAGCTTCTTAAGCATTACTGTTTGGGGCATAGACTTGGAGTACTGTGATATTGAATGGTTTGCCTTGAAGACAAACAGAGATCATTTTGTCATTTTTGACATTGCATCCAAGTACTCCATTTAGGACTCTTCTGTTGACCATGATGGCTACTCCATTTCTTCTGAGGTATTCCTGCTTGCAGTAGTGGATATAATGGTCATCTGAGTTAAATTCACCCATTCCAGTCCATTTTAGTTCGCTGATTCCTAGAATGTCGATATTCACTCTTGACATCTCTTGTTTGACCACTTCCAATTTGCCTTGATTCATGGACCTAACATTTCAGCTTCCTATACAATATTGCTCTTTACAGCATCGGACCTTGCTTCTATCACCAGTCCCATCCACAGCTGTGTATTGTTTTTGCTCTGGCTCCATCCCTTCATTCTTTCTGGAGTTATTTCTCCACTGATCTCCAGTAGCGTGTTGGGCACCTACTGACCTGGGGAGTTCCTCCTTCAGTATCCTATCATTTTGCCTTTTCATACTGTTCATGGGTTTCTCAAGGCAAGAATAACTAAGTGGTTTGCCATTCCCTTCTCCAGTGGACCACATTCTGTCAGACTTCTCCACCATGACCCGCCCATCTTGGGTTGCCTCCCAGGCATGGCTTAGTTTCATTGAGTTAGACAAGGCTGTGGTCCTAGTGTAATTAGATTGACTAGCTTTCTGTGAGTATGGTTTCAGTGTGTCTGCCCTCTGATGCCCTTTTGCAACACCTACCATCTTACTTGGGTTTCTCTTACCTTGGGCGTGGGGTATCTCTTCAAGGCTGCTCCTGCAAACCGCAGCCACTGTTCCTTACCTTGGATGAAGGGTATCTCCTCATCCCCGCCCTTTCTGACCTTCAACATGGAATAGCTTCTCTAGGCCCTCCTGGGCCCATGCAGCCACCGCTCCTTGGACATAAGGTTGCTCCTCCCAGCTGCCGCCCCTGCCCTCAGGGCGGGGTGGCTCCTCCTGGCCGCCCCTGACCTCGGACACAGGGTAGCTCCTCTCTGCAGCCCTTAGTGCACCAGTCGCAGCTGCCCGCACTTAGTGCGTTGGTTGCATCCTTAATAATAAACCTCATTCCACAGTTATTTCCACTACACCATGCTGTTTTTACCAATTGAAATAAATTATTTAAAAAGTGTTGGTTTTATTGCTATTTTCACCAAGATTTTACATTCTTTGGAAATTATTTTGCATAAAGCTTGCTTCAATCATTCAAATATAAACTTAAAAATCTACATTGTTCACCTGCTTTAGCTTGAAAGCAGCCAGCAGGGAATGCAGATGGAGACATTTAGAGCCTGGATAAGTTCCTGAATGAAGTTCAGTGCTGTTTCCTTCTGAAGCAATACTAAACATTCATATTTGGGAAATAGTTGAAGCCTTGGGCTTGGAAAATTAAGCCATAATGATCTCTTGTTGGGAATGGAGAGTCTAATGATACATAATAGTAATCATGATGACAATAATAATGATAAATCTTGATCTGATGATGAGTTGAAAATAGAAAGCAATGGGCTTTGTATGAAACAAATGAAACAGTTTATGGTATTCTGAGGAACACAGGTACTCTTAACTTCAGTCTATTTTCTGGGCCTATATAGAAACACCAAGTGAAAAGTAACAGATGCTGCCTCATTCCTGCTGCTTTTGAAAACTCACTTTTCTCTATTTCAGAATGAAGTGTTTGAGTTCTTGCACCGTCTAAACAGAATTCTTCTGTTAAACTCTAACATAAAACTCTAGAGAAATTACCAGGACTGTGTGATTGTCACATTGAGTCAAGGTTGTTTTCTTCTTTCTTCATGTTTATTTCTCTACTTACCATAAACCTTGCTAATACCCCTTGAAATCTTTTTTTGCTTGTTTTTTACTACTTCACATATGCTTTCCTATCTCCATTAAAATGTGTCTTTATATTATTTTCATTCCTACTTTTATCTCTGATCGTTCACTGATGATGATCCCAAACATGTAATGGATTTTCTTGGCAAAATCATGAACACATCATTTTATGCTGCTTCAACCATGTGCTGTGTTAGGTTACTTTTGTTTTAGTACACTCTTGTTGGTTTAGATATATCTGATATTGGACTGCATGTTGATCAGTATTTTAAAACTGTGCTTATCTACCATCTTATACATTTCTGAGAAGTATGCAGAAAGTAAATTTAAGAACAACTCCTTGTAACTTTAAGAGCTCTAGAAATGTTCCACAACTATGTCAAACTCCACTAGAAGTGTTAACAAGTGTTACTTTGACACATACAGTGTTTTTCATCTAGAAGTCATCATCATTTTGTCTAGCCTGCTCACATGTACCACTGGAAAAAAATTGAAGAAATGGCTTTCCTCTTTCTATTTGATCAAGTTTTTCCAGAATGTAGAACAACATTATAATAACTTTTCAGCATATTAGGAAAAGGAACTTGAGAATTATTAACTGAAGGTGGGACCAAATGCTATTCAAAAAGTTAAATAGCAACAATAATAAGAAGAAAAAGAACAGATGGGAAAATCTTCAGAATCCCATATAATTAAAAATAATTTAAAGGTACAGCAGAAAGATAAGGTAAGGTAAATACACTTGCTGGATATTTGATAAAAGTAAAACTCTGATGAAGACTTTCATTCTTCAGTTGATTCAAAAGACAAAATTATAGAGCTGAAATATTGAGAAAATGATAGGACAGAAGCTTAGAAACACTATCCTATATTTTAATAACAAAATTATTTTAAGTGAAAGATAACCTCCAGCAAAAATAAAATGCAAAGTATGATTCCCTAAAGTTTCTATTTTGAACAATTCTATAGAGAAAATTTACCTTACTCTCTCCTCCTATACCAATCTTCAGAAAATCTATTTAATGATAGATGTAGCTTCTTCTCAGTTTGCTTAACCTCACTGAAAACAGAATAGCAGACCTACAACTTCACTCAATTTACTTCATGACTTCTCAGATAAACACTGTCAGCAACCGAATACCTGTGATAATCCCTCCATAATATGTCCTCTAGGGTCAGCCTATTGTACATAGCTTTATGTTGCACAACACTATACAACAAGAGCTTTGACACCCTCTACAAGAGTCTCTGAAATAACAATATCAAATCAAACAGAACATTCAGTATATATGCTAATATAAATGATATTGTTTTTAATTTCAAATTTGACTTATTTATTGTTGGTATATAAGATGTCAATTAATTTGTATATTAGCCTTGTATCCTATAACTTAACTTTAATCATTTATTAGTTTAAGATTTTGGAGAAGGGAATGGCACCCCACTCCAGTACTCTTGCCTGGAAAATCCCATGGGTGGAGGAGCCTGGTGGGCTGCAGTCTATGGGGTCGCTAAGAGTCGGACACGACTGAGCGTCTTCACTTTAACTTTTCACTTTCATGCATTGGAGAAGGAAATGGCAACCCACTCCAATGTTCTTGCCTGGAGAATCCCAGGGATGGGGGAGCCTGGTGGGCTGCCGTCTATGGGGACGCACAGAGTCGGACACGACTGCCGCGATTCAGCAGCAGGAGCAGCAGCAGCAGTTTAAGATTTTGTATTGATTCTTTTGGATTTTCTTCATAGACTATCACATCATCTGCGAAGTGTTTTATTTCTTTTTTCCCAATCTGTATACCTTCCTACCCTTCTTTTTTGTGCTAAACTGCATTAGCAGTCCCTTCTATTATGGCGTTGAAAAGAAGTGGTGAGAAGGGACATCCTGCCTTGCTCCTGATCTTAGTGAGGAAGCACTGAGTTTCTCACAATTATGTTGTTAGCTAAAGGATTTTTGTAGATAGTCTTTATCAAGTTGAGAAAGTTTCCCTCCACTCCGAGTTACTGAAAGTTTTTACTCTGATAGGGTGTTGAAATTTTGTCAAATGCTTTTTTCTGCATTTATTCATTTTCTCACATGCTTTTTCATTTTTAATTTTTTCATGTGATGCATTACATTAATTTATTCTGGTGCTGAGTTAGCCTTGTATATGTGGAATAAATCCTACTTGGTCATAGTATGTAGTTTTTTAAATATTTATTTTTTTATTGAGGTAACATGACTTTATAACATTATATGTTTTACATTTACAACATCATATTTCTACTTCTGTATACTCTACGGGAGGCTCACCACCAAAAATTTAGTTTCCATTCATCACCACACAATTGGTTGCCTTTAATCACCATCCTCTCACCCCTTCCCTTATAGTACAAATATTCTATTCTTTGTATCTATGTGTTTCTTTTTACTTGATTTGTTCATTAATTTTTTATTTGTTTGTTTATGTTCCACATTTGAATGAAATCATGTGGCATTTGTCTTTGACTTATTTGTCATATACGTTTATAAAAGATATTATACTATAGTCTTCTTTTCTTGTAATGTCTTTTTCTGGTTTTGGTCTTAAAGTAATGCTGGCCTCATAGGATAAGTTAGGAAATATTTCCTCTATTTCTATCTTTGAAAGAGATTGTAGAGAATTACCATAACTTCTTTAAATTCTTCATATAACTAACCAGCGAACAAACACTTCTTTCATATCCAAATTATGTAGCCAATAAAATCCAACATAATGTTTCTGAAAATTTGACCAGAGAATTTATAAAGTGACAATTGTGCCTGTGATAACATTAAACAGCTGAATTATGACTCTGGTTACCCACACTTTTTCCCTCAGTTTAGTAGTGGAAGTTTATGCAAAAAGATATATATTTTTCAGCTTGTAGAAGGCAATGGCAACCCACTCCAGTATCCTTGCCTGGAAAATCTCATGGACAGAGGAACCTGGTGGATTGCAGTCCATGGGATCGCAAAGAGTCAGGCACGACTGAGCGACTAACACACACACACACATCCATACTCAAGTAGCTAAAAATCGAATACCCTAATTATTAGATGTAATTTTTGAAAGCTAGACAGAAGCAATTTCTAGACAAGATTTTAACCTCAGTATTCTCATATTGAAGTCAACATTGAACAGGATGAATAACTTAGCAGTAGTTAATTTTCACCCTTGTTAAATCTGGCTGATGTTGCTAACTTCTGCTTCTGGTTCATGGATCTTCTTCATATAGATGAAATTACACTGGGTATTCCCAAGTGGCTTGGTGGTAAAGAGTCTACCTGCCAATGCAGGAGACTCAAATTCAATCTCTGGGTCAGGAAAATTCCCCTGGAGAAGGAAATGGCAACTCACTCCAGTATTCTTGCCTGGGAAATTCCATGGACGGAGGAGCCTGGCAGGCTACAGTCTATGGGGGTCACAAAAGAGATGGACAGGACTTAGGAACTGAGCAGCAGCAGCCAAATTCAAGGTCAACAAGAATTTGAAAGTGAAAAAGGTAATTGTAATAATGCACAAGAGTGAAGATGTTTGGGAATTAAAATAATTTTATGACAATACATTGCTAAGTAATGAAGTAAAAGTTATTTTGATATAATGCTAACATGTTTTTAACTATTAATTTCTCATAATGATTTAATAAAAAGCACTCTGATAATGTGGCAATATATCACAATAGGAATTTTATTTCATAGGTGGAAACACATGTTCAAATTTAAGTTGTCTAGAAAGTTGAGCAAATAATTATTTTTTAGTCCATTATTTGTTCTTTAGAATCACAAAGTATCTTTATAATGAAATGATATAAAATATATTCATAAATCTTAGAAATATATCTCCAGATAAGATTTAATTTCACCATGCATATAAAAAATAAATCTGCATGATGCTAACTGCTAAACTGGCATTGTATAGCTAAAATAAATTGACACTATTTGTTAAATAAAAAAGCTAAAG
This sequence comes from Capra hircus, assembly GCF_001704415.2. Taxonomy (NCBI): domain Eukaryota; kingdom Metazoa; phylum Chordata; class Mammalia; order Artiodactyla; family Bovidae; genus Capra; species Capra hircus. Next base: position 33,965,456 of record NC_030818.1, read on the forward strand.
GACATAGTGTAAAGCACAGGGAATATGTCAATATTTTATAGTAACTTTAATCAGAGTACAATCTAAAAAATCCTGAATCACTATATTATACACCTGCAACTAATATTATAAATAAACTACAACTCAACAAAAATAAATAGGACTTCCCTGATGGTCCATTAGTTAAGAATACACCTGCCAATGTAACAGACTCAGGTTCAATCCCTGGTCCGGGAAGATTCCCATGTGTCACAGAGCAACTAAGCCCATGCACCACAGCTATTGAGTGTGCATGCAGCAACTACCGAAGCTCTTGTGCCCTAGAGCCTGTGCTCCACAACATGAGAAGCCACTACAATGGGAAGCCTGCACAACACAACTAGGGAGTATCCCCCTCTTGCAAAAACTAGAGAAAGCACAGGCAAAGCAATGAAGACCCAGCAGAGCAAAAATAAGTAAAATAAATAATAACAAGAACTATAAAATGTTGGAGGTGCTTTGGCATGATAATTCACTTTCTAAGAATTTTTTTCTTATAGGAGTAATAGGAACAATGGACAAGCATATAACAGTGTTCCTCACAGTTATCCCCTTCTCTGGATTTATCTTCGAAATATGTAGGAATGTAGCAAGATAATGTAGCCTTAACCAAAAATCAGTGATGCTTCTTAGATAAGCCAAGCACAAATACACAACTCCAATAAGGCTTTTAAGTATATTAACCTAAAGTTTTAAAATATGTTTACCACTAAGATAAATGAAATATCAATAAATGCATTGATAATAATATAAGACATTTCTTTCACTTGGAATTCAAAAAAAAAAAAATATTTAAATTTTTCCCCTGATCTTTAGGTGCAGACATATGACTTTGTAACGTTGGCTTTGCAGTTATAGAACTATTAGGGTTTTATTTTTCTAATGATTACCCTTGCATAAGTTCAAAAGTTTTGGTGGTGGCTTAGTCGCTAAGTTGTGTCTGACTCCCTGCAACCCCATGGACTGCAGCCCACCAGGCTTCCCTGTCTGTGGGATTACCTAAGCAAGAATACTGGAGTGGGTTGCCATCTCCTTCTCCATCATAATGCTTAACAATCTAATTTATTAATTTAATAAAATTTTCCAGAAAATAATACCCACCATTAAGTTTCCAACTTTTCCTTATAATTATTATTTGTAAATTTTATTGAGGTATAGCTGATTTACAATGTTGTGTTAGTTTCAGATATACAATAAAGTGAATCAGTTATATATATACACATGATGGCAGTGGTCAATCACTCAGTCATATCCAATTCTTTTGTGACCCCATGGACTGTAACCTGCCAGGATTTCCCAGGTAAGCACACTAGAGTGGGTTGCCATTTCCTATTCTAGGGGATTTTCCAGACTCTGAGGTTGAATTTGCATCTCCTGCATTACAGGCAGTCTCCCGTATTGCACGCAGATTCTTTACCAATGTATCTGTTCTTTTAAAATATCCTTTCCCCATATAGGCCATTACAGAGTACTGAGTAGAGTTCTCTATGTTATTACACTAGGTTCTTACTGTTTATCTATTTTATATATAGTAGTCTGTATGCATTAATCCCAATCTTCCAGTTTGTAAACATAATAGTATTGATGTTTTCTTGTCTTCAAAAAAGTTACCTATTAATTTATGTTTATTTTCCAAAAGTAATTAAGGCAGCTTTAAAAGATGCATATATTATAATATTATGAAATGGCATCAATGATTAGGGAAGCAAGTTTTCTCAAAAAAATTTGTTTCTAGAAAAATCAAATCTCAGGCTTTCATTATCACAGTGAATAATCACATTACTTTCTCTTTATGACATAATGCTACTTATCCTTCAAAGTCATGATTAAACATCTTCTCCAGACTCAAGATAACCTCAATAACCAAAATCAGAAATAAATACATGGCTCTCTTACACTTGCTATTTTTCCTTTCGTTCAAGCATTGGCTATGAGCCATAAATGGTAAGGGACTGCAAATTCTATCATCTCTATTACTCATTGTCTAATTAATTCCAATCATAGAGTAAGCATTCAATTATGCTGAAAGAATGTCTGAGAAAATAAATAATCATCATTTTTTTAGATCAATGACCCAAGCCAAAGACAACATATATGTAATTATGCAAGGTGAATTTATTAAATGTTACAGTGAAGGAGAATATGACCACCATGGGGAAAAACAGGATGTTTCTGTAAAAAGGGTTTTGCAGGATTAGGTTTTGGCTGAGTGATTTGGAGGAGATGCTACAGAAGTGAAGGGTTGCTCTAGATTGGATGCTGTCAGAAAGCGAGGGAAATGGTATAATTCAATTAATCTCATCCATAGGAAGGAGAGATAATAAAGTAAATGTTAAGGAAATAGCAGTCACTCATTGTTTCTAAGTGATAGGGCTTTTGGTAATTTTGTGGGTAGAAGAGAAAACTTATCTATATTTCAGGTTGGAAAAAAAATTATAAGGTTGCTTACGTTGTCTCATTTTATCATGGTTATGACCAGGGATTGAAGCTAGGTTCTCAGTAGTGAAAGTGAAGAATTCTAACAACTGGACCTCAAGGGAATTTCCTCATGTAACATTTTCTGAGGTTAGTATTCCATTAGACTACTTATGTCTGTGATTATGGTTTCAGTGTGTTTGCCCTCTCATGCCCTCTTGCAATACCTACTGTCTTACTTGGGTTTCTCTTACCTTGGACGTGGGGTATCTCTTCTAGGCTGCTTCAGCAAACCGCAGCCACTGTTCCTTACCTTGGACGAGGGGTATCTCCTCACTGCTGCCCCTCCTGACCTTGAACGTGGAGTAGATCCTCTTGGCGCTCCTGCACCAGTACAGCCACGGCTCCCTGGATGTGGGGTTGCTCACCTCAGCCACCGCCCCTGGCCTCAGGCATGGGGGAGATCCTCTCGGCCGCTCCTGCACTGTTGCAGCCTGGAATTTGCGGCCGCAGCCCCTGACCTCAGATGTGGGGTAGCTCCTCTTGGCCACTCTTTATAATGGACCACAGCCTTGTCTAACTCAGTGAAATTAAGCCATGCTGCGTGGGGTCATCCAAGACGGGTGGATCATGATGGAGAGGTCTGATGGAATGTGGTTCACTGGAGAAGGGAATGACAAACCACTTAATTATTCTTGCCTTGAGAACCCCATGAACAGTATGAAAAGGCAAAATGTTAGGATACGGAAAGAGGAACTCCACAGGTCGATAGGTGCCCAACATGCTACTGGAGATCAGTGGAGAAATAACTCCAGAAAGAATGAAGGGATGGAGCCAAAGCAAAAACAATACCAAGCTGTGGATGGGACTGGTGATAGAAGCAAAGTCCGATGCTGTAAAGAGCAATATTGCATAGGAACTTGGAATGTCAGATCCATGAATCAAGGCAAATTGGAAATGGTCAAACAGGAGATGGCAAGAGTGAATGTTGACATTCTAGGAATCAGCGAACTAAAATGGACTGGAATGGGTGAATTTAACTCAGATGACCATTATATCTACTACTGCGGGCAGGAATCTCTCAGAAGAAATGGAGTAGCCATCATGGTCAACAGAGTCCAAAATGCAGTACTTGGATTCAATCTCAGAAACCACAGAATGATCTTTGTGCATTTCCAGCCAAACCATTCAATATCACAGTAATCCAAGTCTATGCCCCAACCACTAATGCTGAAGAAGCTGAAGTTGAATGGTTCTATGAAGACCTACAAGACCTTTCAGAACTAACACCCCAAAAAAGGTGTCCTCTTCATTATAGGGGACTGGAATGCAAAAGTAGGAAGTCAAGAAACACCTGGAGTATCAGGCAAATTTAGCCTTGGAATATGGAGTGAAGCAGGGCAAAGGCTGATAGAGTTTTGCCAAGAGAACACACTGGTCATAGCAAACACCCTCTCCCAACAACACAAGAGAAGACTCTACACATGGATTTCACCAGATGGTCACATCAACATCAGACTGATTATATTCTTTGCAGCCAAAGATGGAGAAGCTCTATACAGTCAGCAAAAACAAGACTGGAAGCTGACTGTGGCTCAGATCATAAACTCCTTATTGCCAAATTCAGAGTGAAATTGAAGAAAGTAGGGAAAACCACTAAACCATTCAGGTATGACCTTAATCAAATCCCTTATGATTATACAGTGGAAGTGAGAAATAGGTTTAAGGGACTAGACCTGAGAGATAGAGTGGCTGATGAACTATAAACAGATTTGTGACTCTGTACAGGAGACAGGGATCAAGACCATCCCCATGGAAAAGAAATGCCAAAAAGCAAAATGGCTGTCTGCAGAGGGCTTACAAATAGCTGTGAAAAGAAGAGAAGAGAAAAGCAAAGGAGAAAAGGAAAAATATAAGCACCTGAATGCAGAGTTCCAAAGAATAGCAAGAAGAGATAAGAAAGCCTTCTTCAGCAATCAATGCAAAGAAATAGAGGAAAAGAACAGAATGGGAAAGACTAGAGATCTCTTCAAGAAAATTAGAGATACCAAGGGAACATTTCATGCAAAGATGGGCTTGATAAAGGATAGAAATGGTCTGGACCGAACAGAAGCAGAAGATATTAAGAAGAGGTGGCAAGAATACACAAAAGAACTGTACAAAAAAGATCTCCATGTCCAAGATAATCACGATGATATGATCACCTACCTAGAGCCAGATATTCTGGAATGTGAAGTCAAGTGGGCCTTAGGAAGCAACATTACAAACAAAGCTAGTGGAGGTGATGGAATTCCAGTGGAGCTATTTCAAATTCTGAAAGTTGATGTTGTGAAAGTGCCGCACTCAAAATGCCAGCAAATTTGGAAAGCTCAGCAGTGGCCACAGGATTGGAAAGGGTAAGTTTTCATTCCAATCCCAAAGAAAGGACAATGCCAAAGAATGTTCAAACTACCGCACAATTGCACTCATCTCACATGCTAGTAAAGTAATGCTCAAAATTCTTCAAGCCAGTTTTCAGTAATACATGAACCATGACTTCCAGATATTCAAGCTGGTTTTAGAAAAGGCAGAGGAACCAGAGATCAAATTGCCAACATCCACTGGATCATGGAAGAAGCAAGAGAGTTCCAGAAAGGCATCTATTTCTGCTTTATTGAATATGCCAAAGCCTTTGACTGCATGGATCACAATAAACTGTGGAAAATTCTGAAAGAGATGGGAATACCAGACCACCTGACTTGCCTCTTGAGAAACCTATATGCAGGTTAGGAAATCACAGTTAGAACTGGACATGGAACAACAGACTGGTTCCAAAAGGAAAAGGAGTATGTCAAGGCTGTATATTGTCACCCTGCTTATTTAACTTCTATGCAGAGTACATCATGAGAAACGCTGGGCTGGAAGAAGCACAAGCTAGAATCTCCCAGCTAGATTGCTGGGAGAAATATCAATAACCTCAGATATGCAGATGACACCACCCTTAATCCAAAAGTGAGAGGAACTAAAAAGCCTCTTGATGAAAGTGAAAGTGGAGAGTGAAAAATTTGACTTAAAGGTCAACATTCAGAAAACAAAGATCATGGTATCTGGTCCCATCACTTCATGGGAAATAGAGGGACTAACAGTGAATACAATGTCAAATTTTTTTTTAATTTATTTTTTGGGGGTGGTATTAGTTCTTTTTTTCAGATTTTATTTTATTTATTTACTTTACAATATTTTATTGGTTTTGCCATACATCAACATGAATTTGCCACAGCAGATAGTGATTGCAGCCATGAAATCAAAAGACGCTTACTCCTTGGAAGGAAAGTTATGACCAACCTAGATAGTATATTCAAAAGCAGAGACATCACTTTGCCAACAAACGTCTGTCTAGTTTAGGTTATGCTTTTTCTCTGGTCATCTTTGGATGTGAGAGTTGCACTGTGAAGAAAGCTGAGCGCCAAAGAATTGATGCTTTTGAACTGTGGTGTTGGAGAAGACTATTGAGAGTCGCTTGGACTGCAAGGACATCCAACAAGTCATTCTATAGGAGATCAGTCCTGGTGTTCTTTGGAAAAATTATGCTAAAGCTGTAATTCCAGTTTTGGCCACCTCATGTGAAGAGTTGACTCATTGGAAAAGACTCCGATGCTGGGAGGGATTGGGGGCAGGAGAAGAAGCGGATGACAGAGGATGAGATGGCTGGATGGCATCACCGACTCGATGGATGTGAGTTTGAGTTAACTTTGAGAGTTGATAATGAATAGGGAGGCCTGGCATGCTGCAATTCATGGGGTCTCAAAGAGCTGAACATGACTGAGAGACTGAACTGTACTCATGTCTAATAGTACAATAATGTGCCCTAGCTTATTGTCATGCTAGCTTCTGAGTGTCAAAGCTATTCTTTTGTTCACTTAATTTGTTTCATCATCTTAAAATTTTGATAATTCCAAAATAAACTATAAACTACTAAACAATTAGGTTTTTAAAGGATCTGTTAAATCTTTTACACACCACATTGTTGAACAGTGGTTATATATGGAATGTAACTTTATACAAGAATTTTAAATAAATATTGCCTCTGCCTGCTTAAAGGCAGGGATATCATAATGAAACTGTTCAAAATAAAGTTATAATTTTGATTTACATTTCTTTTTGGATATATTTATACATAGAGTATATTTTGGGGGTCCAAAACCACTGCAGATGGTGAATGTAGCCATGAAATTAAAAGACACTTACTCCTTGGAAGGAAAGTTATGACCAACCTAGATAGCATATTCAAAAGCAGAGACATTACTTTGCCAACAAAGGTCCGTCTAGTCAAGGCTATGGTTTTTCCATGGTCATGTATGGATGTGAGAATTGGACTGTGAAGAAAGCTGAGCACCAAAGAATTGATGCTTTTGAACTTTGGTGTTGGAGAAGACTCTTGACAGTCCCTTCAACTTCAAGGACAACCAAACAGTCCATTCTAAAGGAGATCAGTCCTGGATGTTCATTGGAAGGATTGATGCTAAAGCTGAAACTCCAATTCTTTGGCCACCTCATGCGAAGAGTTGACGCATTGGAAAAGACCCTGATGCTGAGAGGGATTGGGGACAGGAGGAGAAGGGGCAGACAGAGGATGAGATGGCTGGATCGCATCACTGACTCGATGGACATGAGTTTGAGTAAACTCTGGGATCTGGTGATGGACAGGGAGGCCTGGTGTGCTGCGATTCATGGGGTCGCAAAGAGTCAGACCCAACTGAGCGACGCAACTGAATTGATACATAGAGTAAAAACTTAACAGGAAAACAGTAATTAAAGGTAACATGTCTAGGATATTACCAAAGACAAAGTAAGTTGTAACTAATCTTCTTCAGGTCACCATACAGTCTTAAATGGTATTCCACACTGATTTACAATCAATGTATAAACAGTTCATGTGACATAATAGACAAACTACAGGATATTCATTTCAAGACTGAGATAATCACAATGGTGTGATCACGCACCTAGAGCCAGATATCCTGGAATGCAAAGTCAAGTGGGACTTAGGAAGCATCACTAGGAACAAAGCTAGTGGAGGTGATGGCTTTCCAGTTGAGCTATTTCTAATCCTTAAAGATGATGCTGTGAAAGTGCTGCAATCAATATGCCAGCAAATTTGGAAAACTCAGCAGCGGCTACAGGACTGGAAAAGGTCAGTTTTCATTCCAATCCCAAAGAAAGGCAATGCCAAAGAATGCTCAAACTACCTCACAATTGCACTCGTCTCACACGCTAGTAAAGTAATGCCCCAAATTCTCCAAGCCAGGCTTCAACAATACATGAACTGTGAACTTCCATATGTTCAGGCTGGATTTAGAAAAGGCTGAGGAACCAGAGATCAAATTGCCAGCAATCACTGGATTATCGAAAAAACATGAGAGTTTCAGAAAAACATCTATTTCTTCTTTATTGACTATGCCAAAGCCTTTGACTGTGTGGATCTCAATAAACTGTGGAAAATTCTGAAAGAGATGGGAATATTGGACCACCTTATCTGGCTCTTGAGAAATCTGTATGCAGGTCAGGAAGCCACAGTTAGAACTGGACATGGAACAACAGACTGGTTCCAAAGAGGAAAAGGAGTATGTCAAGGCTATATATTTTCACCCTGCTTATTTATCTTATATGCAGAGTACATTATTTGAAATGCTGGACTGGATGAAGCACAAACGAATCAAGATTGCTGCAAGAAATATCAATAACCTCAGATATGCAGATGATACTACCCTTATGGCAGAAAGCAAAGAGGAACTAAAGAGCCTCTTGATGAAAATGAAAGAGTGAAAAAGGGTGGGAAAGTGGGCTTAAAACTCAACATTTAGAAAACTAAGATCATGACATCTGGTCCCATCACTTTATGGAAAATAGATGGGGAAACAATGACAGACTATTTTGGGGGGCTCCAAAATCACTGCAGATGGTGACTGCAGCCTTGAAATGAAAGGATGCTTGCTTCTTGAAAGAAAAGTTATGACCAATCTAGACAGCATATTTAAAAGCAGAGACATTACTTTGCCAACAAAGATCTGTCTAGTCAAAGCAATGGTTTTTGCAGTAGTCATGTATCGATATGAGAATTGGGCTATAAATAAAGCTGAACACCGAAGAATTGATGCTTTTGAACTGTGGTATTGGATAAGACTCTTGAGAGTCCTTTGGACTTCAAGGAGATCCAACCAGTCCATCTTAAAGCAGATCAGTCCTGGGTGTTCACTGGAAGGACTGATGTTGAATCTGAAACTCCAATACTTTGGGCACTTGATGCAAAGAGCTGACTCATTGAAAAAGACCCTGATGCTGGGAAAGATTGAAAGCAGGAGGAGAAGGGGATGACCAAGGATGAGATGGTTGGATGGCATCACTAACTCAATGGACATGAGTTCGAGAAAACTCAGGGTGTTGTGATAGACAGGGTGGCTTGGTGTGTTGCAGCCTATGGGATCACAAAGAGTGGGAGATGATGAGTGACTGAACTGAGCTAGAGAGTTTAGCTTAGTATCTGCATCACTTGTGTGTAGGTATTTGCTCAGGTACTTAACTGTGTTCGACTCTTTGATGCCCCATGGATTGTAGCCTGCCAGGTTCTTCTGCCCATGGAATTTTACAGGGAAGAATATTGGAGTGGGATACTGCAGGGGATCTTCCAGACCCAGGGACTGAATCCACGTCTCTTGTGTCTTCTGCACTGGCAGGCAGATTCTTTACCACTAGCACCACCTGTGAATCCCAGCTTCATCCCTGGATATCTCATATTTTAAAATTACATATAAATTAAAAATTATATTAGCTTTCTACTTTGTTCATACTCTCATTTTCAACCAACCCTAAATTTATTTGCAAAGTGCACTCCCTGATAACACATTGAATGTAATAGAATAAATTTAATGGTTACTCCAAACAATATGTTCCCAATTTAATGTCATTTTCTCTTAACCAGTCCTTCTTCTTATATTTCATACTTCTCCTTTCCATATGATGATGCACATTTTAAATAACATACAAATTTATCACTCTTAATTATACCAACACTATCCTCATTATCCTCACTTAACTTAATTCATTTTTTGTGTGTTTTTTTTTCCCCTTCTTAATACTGAATATTAGACAGTCATATTGATTCACAAAACATAAAGTTTAAGAACATGATTCCCAGAGTCTGCCCAGATTTGATCACACATGGATGAATTCTAACTCCATCACTTACTACTCTCTGAACTCTAGGCCACAAATGGGGTATCTGAAAAATGATAGTATTAATAGTATCTATCATTATTGAAAGTGAAAGTGAAAATGATGTTGCTCAGTGTGTCCGACTCTTTGCGACACCATGGACAGTAGCCTACAGGGCTCCGCTGTCCATGGGATTTTCCAGGCAAGAATACTCGAGTGGGCTGCCATTTCCTTCTCCAGTGGATCTTCCCAAACCAGGGGTCAAACTCGGGTCTCCTGCATTGCAGACAGATGCTTTACTGATTGAGCCATGAGGGAATGATGGTAAAAAGTTGATGGTTGTAAGAAGTAACAGAGACATAACAGGAAAAGCACTTAAAATAGTACTGGAACATTGTTAAGCCCTCAAAATTGTTCCTAATATTATACCTACACTTCTTTTTAAACTAGACCTCAATTAATTTTAATTCTGAATTTGTAATTTCCTCTATGATTTCACTCTTTCTCCCACCACCTATCTACTCTCTGTTTCTACTCCTTATTATTCCTTAATTAAATGTCCAGAGTAAATCCATAGTTGCAGTAATTTTATAGCAGAATAATCACATGAGGAAATCATATACTTCCTAAGAAACTATTAATTAATTTCCTTCCATAAAATATCTATAGATTAATGACCTTAAGGCCTAAGCCTCAATCCCACATCTCTTATGTCTCCTGTATTGGCAAACGGCTTTTATCCCTGGGTGGGGAAGATGCCCTGGAGTAGGAAATGGCAACCTGCTCTAGTATTCTTACCTGGAAAATTCCACAGATAGAGGAGCCAGGGGGGCCACAGTCCACAGGGCTGCAACGAGTCAGACATGACTGAGTGACTGAGCACACACACATAAATAAATAAACTTTATTTATTCATTTAATAAATGTTTATTGTACACCTAAATTCATGTGTGTTTTATCTTAAGCTATTCAGTATTTCCTAAATATTTCCATGTGCTCTCCATCATCAATATTTTCTCATGGTACTTCCTTCTTTAAATGCCCTATTCTCTTTTAATTGTTCTCTTTAATTTAAGATGTTATATTGAGTAACAGGATGTGAACTCATCATCTATTGAACATTAATAGCATTTTGTTTACATTTTATATTATCTTTCCATTAGTTTTCTGTCTGCTTTGATTTTATTTGTTAATATGCTGCTTTTGTCTAGCCACTCTATAATGGCCTAATCTAAGCAAATATAGTCATGCACAACCAGTAGGCTATTTTTTAATTTTTAAATATGATGAAATTTAGTTGATCTCCATTATGTCATTTCAAGGTATTAATTAAATCTAAGCAAAAATTCTCCCAAACATACTGGTATTTAATCAAGCAAGTGTTTATCAGTAAGTACCCATGACACATTATACAACAGCATCAGTAAATTCAATATATTTCAGCTACTTCAAGTGTTTAAAAAAACCACTTAATATGAAATGTCCATGCAAGGCATTTGCAAGTACTTTCTAGAAACAGAATTATTTTCTCTTTTAGTTGAAATCAGTGAATTAGAATAACTGCTAACCAATGACTCAATGTAGCAACAATTAAGGGTGAAGCTTTAGAATCATTCCTAAATAGCGGGGAAGTTTTTCTAGATGCTTATATTGTCACCCTGCTTATTTAACTTCTATGCAGAGTACATCATGAGAAACACTGGGCTGGAAGAAGCACACGCTGGAATCAAGATTGCCGGGAGAAATATCAATAACCTCAGATATGCAGATGACACCACCCTTATGGCAGAAAGTGAAGAAGAACTAAAAAGCCTCTTGATGAAAGTGAAAAAGGAGAGTGAAAAAGTTGGCTTAAAGCTCAACATTCAGAAAACTAAGATGATGCCATCTGGTCCCATCACTTCATGGGTAATAGATGGAGAAACAGTGGAAACAGTGTCAGACTTTATTTTTCAGTGGCTCCAAAATCACTGCAGATGGTGACTGCAGCCATGAAATCAAAAGACGTTTATTCCTTGGAAGGAAAGTTACAACCAACCTAGATATTATATTCAAAAGCAGAGACATTACTTTATTAACAAAGGTTCGTCTAGTCAAGGCTGTGGTTTTTCCAGCGGTTATGTATGGATGTGAGAGTTGGACTGTGAAGAAAGCTGAGCACCGAAGAATTGATGCTTTTGAACTGTGGTGTTGGAGAAGACTCTTGAGAGTCCCTTGGACTGCAAGGAGATCCAATCAGTCCATTCTGAAGGAGATCAGCCCTGGGATTTCTTTGGAAGGAATGATGCTAAAGCTGAAACTCCAGTACTTTGGCCACCTCATGCGAAGAGTTGACTCATTGGAGAAGACTCTGATGCTGGGAGGGATTGGGGGCAGGAGGAGAAAGGGATGCCAGAGGATGAGATGGCTGGATGGCATAACCGACTCTTTGGACATGAGTTTGGGTGAACTCCGGGAGTTGGTGATGGACAGGGAGGCCTGGTGTGCTGCAGTTAATGGGGTTGCAAAGAGTCGGACACGATTGAGCTACCGAAGTGAACTGAACTGAAACAAAACTTCTTTAGAATGCAGCGTATCTGATATCCTAAACATTCATCGGATATTTGTTTTAAAGTAGAACAAATGACTGTCCCTAAAGATATCAAAAAAATTAAACACACACACACATATATATACATATACTTAATTTTACCTGCTGATATATCTTAAAATAAACCATAGATACTAAAACATAGCTCATTAACTTAATACATTTCTAAAAGCTATAACCTATAAGTTTTTATTTGTTTTATATTCAGTATTAATACTGCCTAATGAAAATTAGTCTCTTAACTGGATACTTACCTACTCTTCAAAATGAACTGGACAAAATACTGACATAAAAATTTAATAATAACCTTGCCACACTAACCAGACTAATGATGTCATTGGCCTTTTAGTCCTAAAAATCTTGTACACAAACAATTAATCTGAGGGGTTTTTCTAGCATAACATTTTAAATCACTACTATAGGAATAGATTTTAATGATGTTTGCTTTAAAGGGTAATTTTAACATCTATCTAACCTTCTGAAGTCACTCTTTTCCTTCTTCAAGTTCTAATTTTGTAAGTTATTTTTTTCAAATTCTATAAATATGTTTCAAGGAGAGGTGTGATAACATCTGCCATGATAATTATAGAATTATCTATTTTACCTGTTTGCTTTAGAAGTTTGATTTATATAAATTTGAGATAATTTTATTAGTTTTGTTTATATTTAGAATTGTTCTTTGAAGGGGTTACTCTTTCATATTATAAAATGTTCTCTTTATCTTTAGTAAGACCTCATGTTAAAATGCACTCTAACATGTTCAACATGGCTCTAAAAGTTATAAATTATTTTAATGCAATACATCAAATGACCAATATAGTCACTTAAAATGAAAAATATTTATTATCTTACAGATTTGGGGGTCAAGAATCTGAATATGGATTACCTATGTCCTCTGCTCAGGGTCTTGCAAGGCTGTGTTCAAAATGTTGGCCTGGAAGAGCTGCCATCTCATCTACTATTTGGGGTCCTTTCCCACTCTCACAAGTTATTGGCAGAATTTTCTCTTTGTAGTTGTAGGACTGAAGTCACTGCTTTCTTATTGGCTATGGCTATGAGGCACTCTTCAGTTCCTAGAGGATCCCTCAAGCTCCAGTCATGAGGCCCTTTCCTAGCAGCAGACTTCCTCAAAGCTAGTTAGGGAGTCTCTTTTTTTCTCCCTTCAGGGAAAGTCTGGTCCTTCTTTTAAAGGGCCTACCCGATTAGGTCAAGTCCTGTTAAAATAATCTCCTTTTGATTAATTTGAGGTGAACAGATTAGAGACCTGAATTATATCTGCAAATCCCTTCACTATTTCTTCACAACAGCCACCTCTTATGCAGTAGAATCCCAGAATATTCAAAAGAACCATACCCTAAAGGAGCCAACTTCCTGTGCAATGCAGAGAACTAAGAGCACTTTACCTCCACATAATCCACTTTTACTTTTTGTCCTTTTGTTGTCATTTCTCAACTCTAAAAGACATTGTATCACTTTCTATAGTCAGCATTCATTATACTCATAGATTTGTTAAGTTTCTCTATGTTCCATTGTGCATCTCTGTACTTCTGTATGGAATCGTTTTCCTCTTTCTTTTAGTGATATCTTTGGTATTTCCTTTTGTGCCGTTTGGTTATTAAATCTGTCAATTTCTATTTGAGTTTCTTATTGTAGAAGTAGAGATTCCTGTTTCATTTTATAGAGTTTTTTTTTTTTCTTTAAGAGTTAAATATTCCAAGAAAAAGTTGCTGAAAGAAAATTAGATGTGAAAGAAACTGTTTAGAAAAAAAGTCTGTGGGAGACAATAGGGAGGGGGTAAAGAAAGGCTGAGAGAGTGCTCAGATGGCAACACAGGTCAAACTCTGAGAGATGGAGAACAAGAAGAAGGGAGAAAGATGAGAAAAGTTGAATGGAACTGTGTTAGTCTGCAGTGTTTCTCAGGGAAAATTCACCAAGTCTATGAGGGAGGCTTCAAGCCACAAACACCTACCAGAAGGGTCCCTAATCTCCTAAAATGGGCCTATCACAGTGTCCCTACCATACTCAGTCATTAGCAGTCTATGAGAAGTATGGCTTCTGCACCAATTTAGGCACAGATTTCAGAGCACAGAACCTGAGATCTTCAGTTAATTATACTCCTCGAGGTTGGGGATTTGAGAACACTGAAAAATCCCATGGACAGAGGAACCTGGTGGGCTATAGTCCATAAGGTCACAAAGAGTCAGACATGACTGAGCGACTGAGTGTGCCTACACACGTGCATGTGCACGCATACACACACACACGCACATACACACATACTGCTATGGCAGCCATAGTATAGACTTCTACTCTTGTATTTATTTATTTTAGAGCTTAGGACACTATCTTTTGTTGCCTGGTTGCCATTGTTTCTGCCAAGAAATCAATTCTATTATGAAAAGCAAAGATGGAGATTTTGTTGCATTTACCATGTTTGTTGTTTTTGAACTTCTTTAATCTGGATTCATATCTTTTGATAACTTTAGCGATTATACAAATATGACTGGTCAATATCATTGGAAAGTTTTGCCATACTTGAACAAAAAGTATATGCATAATGAATATGTACTTCTCCATTTTATCCTCAATGTTTATTAGGACATTTTATACATCTTCCATTCTTTTCCTTTTTGTTTCCGATTAGAATATTTCCATGTGAGGTAACTATATTTTCCAATTCTCTCTCATGATATATAATCTAACATTAGAGCATCTACTGAGTTCTTATTTTCAACTATTTTATTTTTCACTTCTAGAACTTCCCTATTAAAAATATACTTTCTATTTCATTACTGAAGTACTTAATATTAATTACAAATATTTGAATGTCTAAGTGCAAGAGTTCTAATATTTGTATTGGTTGTAAATCCATTTTATTATCTATTTTTTTCTTTTTAAAAAACACAGTTTTGATTGACGGCCACACAGTGTGCTGAAAAACTGAGACACAGAGTAACTCTTCTCAATGTGTTATTTTTTCTCAGTACCTAATTGATTAATTTTTATTTATGACAAGAATTTATGTTCACTTATGTAGTCATGGATCAAACTGAACTGGGCTTCAGTCATTGTGAAGATGATCAATTTCTAACTTACTCTTTCTTTCCTCTTTAGTGCCTGGGTTTCTCAAATGAAAACATGCAGCCCTACCTCTATACTGAGATCTAAACCCAAATACTCACTTTCCACACTCCATATCAGATGCAGAGAGTTCTCCTCACTTCCAAGGCTTCAGTTTTGAATCAGCAAATTCTTTGAGAAGTAAATTGCTTCCAAATATTGCACTAAACTATTCTTCCCTTTTAGGATGTCTTGCCTCTTCAAATTCTTGCTATCTTGGTAGTTTTTGGATGTCTCCAAACAAATATTATTATATTGTTAAGTATAGAATTTAGTTACCAGGTAAGGTTGAACTAGATACAGCTAACCTGCTGAAAGTGAAAATTATTTTTAATAAGTATTAAATAAACAATTTTAAAAGTGAATTTTTTGCTATATTTATTCTACCAAAATGTAGTGCTATGTTAAGATAATAAAAAATATAGTGAGATTTTACTTCTTTTTTTTACTTGGTAATTCACTTCAGTTCAGTTAGTTTAGTCACTCAGTTGTGTCTGACTCTTTGTGACCCCATGGATTTCAGTACTCCAGGCTTCCCTGTCCATCACCAACTGTCAGCACTAGCTCAAACTCATGTCTATTGAGTCGGTGATGCCATCCAGTATTCTCATCCTCTGTCATCCCCTTCTCCTGCTTCTTTCAATCTTACCCAGCATCAGGATCTTTTCAAATGAGTCAGTTCTTCCCATCAGGTGGACAAAGTATTGGAGCTTCAGCTTCAACATCAGTCTTTCCAATGAATATTCAGGACTGATTTCCTTTAGGACTGGTTGGTTTAATCTCCTTAGTTTACAAGGGACTCTCAAGTCTCTCCAACAAAACAGTTCAAAAGCATCAATTCTTCGCTGCTCAGCTTTTTTTATGGTCCAACTCTAATATCCGTACATGACTACTGGGAAAACCATAGCTTTGACTAGATGTACCTTTGTTGGCAAAGTAATGTCTCTGTTTTTTAATATGCTGCCTAGGTTGGTCATAGCTTTTCTTCCAAGGAGTAAATGTCTTTTAATTTCATGGCTGCAGTCACTATCTGCAGTGGTTTTGGAGCCCAAGAAAATAACGTCTGTTGCTGTTTCCATTGTTTCTCCACCTATTTGCCAAGAAGTGATGGGACTGAATGCCATGATCTGAGTTTTCTGAATGTTAAGTTTTAAGCCAACTTTTTCACTTTCCTCTTTCACTTTCATTTGGAGGCTCTTTAGTTCCTCTTTGATTTCTGCTATAAGGGTGCAATTATCTGCATATATGAGTTTATTGATATTTCTCCCGGCAATCTTGATTCCAGTTTGTGCCTCATCCAGCCTGGCATTCCACATGATGTTCTCTGCATATAGCTCAAATAAGCAAGGTGACAATATACAGCCTTGTTGTACTCCTTTCACAATCTGGAACCAGTCCATTGTTCCATGTCTGGTTCTAACTGTTGCTTCTTGACCTGCATACAGATTTCTCAGGAGACAGGTAAGGTGGTCTGATATTCTTAAGAATTTTCCACAGTTTGTTGTGATCCATGCATTCAAAGGCTTTAGTGTAGTCAATGAAGCAGAAGTAGATATTTATCTGGAATTCCCGTGCTTTTTCTATGATCCAACAGATGCTAGCAATTTGATCTCTGGTTCCTTTGCCTTTTCTAAATCCTGCTTGAACATCTGAAAGTTCTCAGTTCATATACTGTTGAAGCCTAGCTTGGAGATTTGTGAGCATTACTCTGCTAGCATGTGAGATGAGTGTAATTGTGTGTACTTTGAACATTCTTTGGCATTGCCTTTCTTTGGGACCAGAATGAAAACTGATCTTTTCCAGTCCTATGGCCCTTCTGAGTCTTCTAAATATGCTGGCATATTGAGTGCAGGACTTTCACAGTATCATCTTTTAGGATTTGAAATAACTCAACTGGAATTCCATTACCTCCACTAGCTTTGTTCATAGCATGCTTCCTAAGGCCCACCTGACTTCACTATCCAGGATGTTTGTTTCTAGGTGAGTGGTCACACCATCATGGTTATCTGGGTCATGAAGATCTTTTTTTGTATAGTTCTTTGTATTCTTGCCATCCCTTCTAAATATTTTCTTTGACGAATTCTGATTAACAGAATGAAACATACAAATGTGTTATAAACACCATTTACGTGAATTTATTTTAAACAGAAACGCATTTATTTGACTCTTGTTATGTTCATACAATTTTATCAATTCAATAAGAAACCTGTTTACAAAAACTACATCACTTTTATGCTTTCAAATTCGATATGAGACAATAGATTAAATATATGCATGACAGTTATTAATGTAAAATTATTTGCTTGACTTTTACAATTGCATGCTTAACAACAAAATTCAGATGAATAAATAGTGAAAATTACATGTTTCAGTCTCAAAGTTAAGTTGAACTCACACTAAGCATTTTAATGTATGCCTAATAAACATTCAATTTGGAATTAAGAGCATAGATTATAACATACTAGAAGGCCATTTTTCCCTCTAATATAAATAGTGGAGCTAGTTAGACACTTAGTAGCTGGACATAGTTAGTATTTTCAAATGTACTTGTAAAAATAAATGAAAAATTAAGGTAGGTATTTGTAAGCCTACAAATCATTCAGTTGGAGAGAAATCAGAATGTTATCTATGCTGAAACTGTCTTGTTAAAAAATTTTACTTTTAACTTTGTGAAGTAGACCCATATTCATTAAAGCAATGGTCATTTTTACTATTCTTTGCACAGGTAACGTGCAAATAAATGGTTTCTGTAATCCAATGTAATTGTAAAGTCATTTCTATTTTTTAAAAAAGTAAAATTCTAGGTTATTGTACCCCCAACCATAGGCACAAATATAAGCAAAATCCAATCAATAATAACTATAATTAATCAAAAGAATATCTACTACTATTAGACATTGTTTCAATAAAGATGCTTCTCTGCATTCTCAGAAAACAATTGACAATGTTTTTTACTCTTAGACTTGCAATTTTCTTTCCCTAACTGTAAATTTTCCCAAAACTTTCTATGGACAAAAATTCCTTGGAAAGCTAGTATTCATCAATTAGAAAGACTAAAATAAAAAAAACTTGAAAATAGCAGTTCCTGATGACAATGTTAAGGACAAAGAACACATTCACTACTGATGGGAATGCAAAATGGTACAACCACTCTGGGAGAAAGTTTAGCAGTTTCTTACAAAGCTAAACATAGCCCTAACCTGCGATCAAGCAATCATACTCCCAGTGTGATTTTTACCCAAATGATTTGAAAATGTGGCTACACAAAAACCTGCACATGAATGTTTATAGCAACTGCATTCATAATCACCCAAAACTGGAAGCAACCATGATGTCCTTCAAAAGATGAATGCATAAACTCTCCCACATTCATGCAAAACAATATTACTCAGCAATAAAAGTAGGGGGGGTTCTCAAGCCAGGAAAAGACATGGATGGATCTGAAATGCGCATTGACA
The DNA here is from genome assembly GCF_001704415.2 of Capra hircus. NCBI lineage: Eukaryota > Metazoa > Chordata > Mammalia > Artiodactyla > Bovidae > Capra > Capra hircus. The sequence goes on from NC_030818.1 coordinate 33,984,248, forward strand.
AGTAAAAGAAGCCATTTTGAAACAGTCACATACAGTATAATTCCAATTATATGGCATTCTGGAAAAAACTAACGACATAGTAAAAAAAAAAAAAAATTTAAAAAATCAATGATTCCAGAAAAGGACACAGGCTGATAAAGTGAGACATGGGGTATTTCTTAGGGCAGTGTAATTATTCTATATGACACTATAATTGTGGATAAATTACATCATATTTTCTAAAACACATAACATTTTCCAGCACAGTCAACTTTAATGTTATATATTCATAAAAAATCATTTAGGAACTCAGAGAATCAAGTTGATTCTGTCAAACTGATGGAATGTAATGTATTAAAGATAAGTAAAACAATATTACTGTATTACAAATGTATGAAATAACCTTAGTGAAGGTAAAATATTAACATATTGATCTAAATAACTTTGGACATGAGTAAAGTAAGTAAGACTAAACAAAGAAGAAGGTCTACACAAGCAACGAGTATACTGAAATATGCTCTACTATCTTCATAGTTTGGCAATAGGAGTTCATGATCTGAGCCACAGTCAGCTCCTGGTCTTGTTTTTGCTGACTGTATAGAGCTTCTACATCTTTGGCTGCAAAGAATATAATCAGTCCAATTTTGGTGTTGACCATCTGGTGATGTCCATGTGTAGTCTTCTCTTGAGTTGTTGGGAGAAGGTGTTTGCTAAAACTACTGCATTCTCTTGGCAAAACTCTATTAGCCTTTGCCCTGCTTCATTCTGTGTTCCAAGGCCAAATTTGCCTGTTACCTCAGGTGTTTCTTGACTTCCTACTTTTGCATTCCAGTCCCCTATAATGAAAAGGACATCTTTTTTGGGTATTAGTTTGGAAGAGGAGAGTGAAAAAGTTGGCTTAAAACTCAACATTCAGAAAATGAAGATCATGACATCTGGTCCCATCACTTCATGGGAAATAGATGGGGAAACAGTGGAAACCGTGTCAGACTTTATTTTGGGGGGCTCCAAAATCACTGCAGATGGTGATTTCAGCCATCATGAAATTAAGAGATGCTTACTCCTTGGAAGGAAAGTTATGACCAACTTAGACAGCATATTAAAAAGCAGAGACATTACTTTGCCAACAAAAGTCCGTCTAGTCAAGGCTATGGTTTTTCCAGTGGTCGTGTATGGATGTGAGAGTTGGACAGTGAAGAAAACTGAGTGCTGAAGAATTGATGCTTTTGAACTGTGGTGTTGGAGAAGACTCTTGAGAGTCCCTTGGACTGCAAGGAGATCTAACCAGTCCATTCTAAAGGAGATCAGTCCTGGGTGTTCATTGGAAGGAATAATGGTAAAGCTGAAACTCCAGTACTTTGGCCACCTCATGCAAAGAGTTGACTCATGGGAAAAGACTCTGATGCTGGGAGGGACTGGGGGCAGGAGGAGAAGGGGATGACAGAGGATGAGATGTCTGGATGGCATCACCGACTCAATGGACATGAGTTTGAGTGAACTCCAGGAGTTGGTGATGGACAGGGAGGCCTGGCGTGCTGCAATTCATGGGGTCACAAAGAGTCGGACACGACTGAATGACTGAACAGAACTGAACTGATCTTCATAATTTTTTTTTTCTGTAAATCTAACACTGTTCCTCCAAAGGGACCTATAATTAACCTATAATATTCTTATAGCTAAGTGACCATGTAACAGGTACAGTACATTAGTGGATTACAAAAGTATCTTTTGACAGTTATTGGATATAGAAGCTGCATTACTGGATCCTGGGCTGGATTGGCACTGACATCCAAGCACCAAGAAGGTTTGCTATTATTAAAATGAGGGCAGAACACAGACATATAATAAAGATAGTCCAGACTTCATTCCAACTTACAGCAAATTTTCCGGGCTGACAGGCCCACACAGGGGTCATTTCTTTACTTTCCAAATGTAAAATTGAATTGGCTAAGCTTTGTACTTAGCAGAACACTCACAGTGGTTCTTAAATCTGTGGGATAAGAATCACTGAAGTTGGAAAGATAAATTAAATTCTCTGCAATTCCTTCACCAAGTTAAGTTTCCATATTAATAATATTACCAGGAAAAACTTCTGCCATGATAGTGTTAATAGTAATAAAATAAAGGGAAAAAAAGCACATGATCATCTAAATAGATTCAAAGTATTTAACAAATTCTACATTCATTTCCAATATTCATGCTCAAACATTTAGTCATGTCCAAATCTTTGCAACCCCATAGACTGCAGCCTGTCAGGCTCCTCTGCCCATGGGATTCTTCAGGCAAGAATACTGGAATGGGTTGCCATTTCCTTTTCCAGGGTATCTTCCTGACCCAGTGATCAAACCCATGTCTCTTATGTCTCCCACAATGGCAGGGATTCTTTACAACTAGTGCCATTTCCAATGAAACACAGCAAACTCAAAGTAGAATAAAGTTGCCTGAAACTAATAAAGGACATCAATAAAATACCTAATGCTAATATCATAATTAATGGTAACAGACTTAATGCTTTCCTTAAGATTAGGATAAACAAGCATGTCCATTCTCAGTAACTATCTATTTAACATTATAATAGTTTCTAGTTGGTACCATCAGAATGAATAATAAATAAAACTTACTCATATTGGAAAAGGTAAAAATATCTACAATTATATACATATGACATACTCTTCCATGTATAAAATCTTGAGAAAATCACATGCACACAAACACATACTTATTTCCATTCATTAAACTGATAAAAACATTTAAGAAGGTCACATAAGATCAATATACAAAAATCCATTGCATTTCTACTTCTGCTTCATCAATTATGCTAAAGCCTTTGACTGTGTGGGTTACAACAAACTGGAATATTCTTAATGAGATGGGAATACCAGAGCCCACTTTACCTGACTCCTGAGAAACCTGTATGCAGATCAGAAGCAACACTTAGAACTGGACATGGAACTGGACTGGTTGAAAATTGAGAAAGGAGTACATCAAGGCTTTATATGTCACTTTGTTTATTTGGCTTACAAGCAGAATACTTCATGCAAAATCCAAGGCTGGATGAAGCACAAGCTGAATTTAAGACTGCCAGGAGAATTATCAACAACCTCAGATATGCAGATGATACCATTTTAATGGCAGAAAGTAAAGAGGAATGAAAGAGCCTCTTGATGAAGGTGAAAGAGGAGAGTGAAAAGCTGGCTTAAAATTTAGCATTCAAAAAAGCAAAGATCATGATATCTGGAACTATCACTTCATGGCAAATAGATGGGGAAAGGTGAAAACAGTGTCCGATTTCATTTTCTTGGGCTTCAAAATCACTGCACATGGTGACTGCACCCATGAAATTAAAAGACAATTGCTCCTTGGAAGAATAGCTATGACACACCTACATAGTATATTAAAAAGCAGAGATAACGCTTTGGTGACAAAGGTCCCCATAGTCAAAGCTATTGTTTTCCCAGTAATCATGTATGGATGTGAGAGTTGGACTATAAAGAAAGCTGAATGCTGAAGAATTGATGCTTTTGAACCGTGGTGTTGGAGAAGACTTTTGAGAGTCCCTTGGACAGCAAAGAGATCCATCCAGTACATCCTAAAGGAAATCAGTCCTGAATGTTCATTGGAAGGACTGATGCTGAAGCTGAAACTCCAATACTTTGGCCACCTGATGCGAAGAACTGACTCATTGGATAAGAGCCTGATGCTGGGAAAGATTGAAGGTGGGAGGAGAAGGGGATGGCAGAGGATGAGATGGTTGGATGGCATTACCAACTCAATGGACATGAGTTTGAGTAAACTCTGGGAGTTGGTGATGGACAGGGAGGCCTGGCATGCTGCAGTCCATGGAGTTGCAAAGGGTCAGACATGACTGAGCTCCTGAACTGAACTGATTCATTGGAAGGACAGGGTGCTGAAGCTGAACTCCAATACTTTGTCCACTTGATGCAAAGAGCTGACTCACTGGAAAAGACCCTGATCCTGGTAAAGATTAAGGACAAGGGGACAAGGAGATGACAGAGGATGAGATGGTTGGAAGGCATCACTGATTCAACAGACGTGATTCTGAGAAGACTCCAGGAGATAGCGAAGGACAGGTAAGCCTGTTGTGTTTCAGTTTATGGGGCTGCAAAGAGTTGGGCATAACTCAGCAACTGAACAACAACATACTCATAATGAACATTCTGAAAAAGTAATTTAAAGAAATTTATTCCTAGTAGCACATCCAGAATAGTACTCAGTAATAAATTTAACTAAATAAATGAAAGGCTTTAATGATGGGATCAAGGCAGCAAAGTAGGAAGATCATGAGATCATCTTCTCCCATAGACATACCCAAATAACAACTACATATAGAACAATTTTCTCTGAGAACAACTTGAAGACCAGCAGAATAGCTCTTCTACAAAGATCTAAAGAAAAACAAAACCTAACACTGAGATGGATAGTAGGGGAGGAGAAGCAATTTAAAAAGGACTCATATACCTTGAGGGCAACTCAAAAGAGGAAAGCATATCATAAGCTTGCTGGTCCTCCTTAAGGAGTGAATGGCTCACACCTCAGATTGTGTATTTTAACCCTGGGAACTCACACTGGGAAGACAAACCCCCTTAACTGGTTTTGAATACCAGCAGAGCTTAAGATCAGGAAAACTGAGGGGCTACAGGAAACCATGACTCCACTCTTAAAGGGCAATACACAGACTTACTTATTCTGAGTCTTAGTGCAGAGGAGTACATTAAAAAGTACTTGACATCCTAGCTGTCCCAGAATGTGCATCTTGCCTGTCTCCTCCTCCCGACCCCTGCACTCAGCTCTGACTCCAAGCCCAAACACCCACCAAGATGGTGGATCACAATGTACCATGGGAGAAGCCCCAGCCTGTGCAAGGCTCCAGTTCTAGGTCTCCAGCAAAAGCAGCTGCACATACACTGCCTGCCTAAGGACACTTCTACAAAAAAGACATGCCTTCAAGATCAAGAAAGGTAAGTAAATTGTCTAATTCATAAGGACTAACACAGAAAGCCAAACAAAATGAAAAGACAGAGAAATATGTTCCAAACCAAAGAAAAAGACAAAACTTGAGGAAAAAACTAGCAAAACAGAGATAAGTAATGAACTTGATAAAAGAGTTCAATGTAATGGTCATTAAAATGCTCACCAAACTCAGGAAAAGAATAGAACACAGTGAAAACTTAAATAACAATGTATTAAAGACCTAAATATAAAAGCTATATAACTCTTAGAAGAAAACATAAACAGAATATTCTTTGACATAAATCACAGCAAGATCTTCTTTGACCCACCTCCTAGAGTAATGGAAATAAAAAACAAAAACAAATGGGACTTAAAAGCTTCTGATGAGCAAAGGAAACCACAAATAAATAAGATGAAAAGACAACAGTCAGAATGGGAGAAAATAATTGACAATGAAGCAACTGACAAAGGATTGATCTCCAAAATACACAAGCAGCTCATGGAGCTCAATATCAGAAAAGCAAACAACCCAACTGAAAAATGGTGGAAGACTTAAACAGATATTTCTTCAAAGACACACAGAAACACATGAAAAACACATGAAAAAATGCTCAACATCACTCATTAGCAGAGAAATGCAAATCAAAACCTCAATGAGGTATCACCTCACATCAGTCAGGATGTTCATCATCAAAAAATCTACGGACAAAAAATTCTGGAGGATGTGGAGAAAAGGGAACATTCCTGCACTATTGGTGGGAATGTAAATCAATACAACAACTATGGAGAACAGTATGAGGGTTCCTTAAGAGACTAGGAATAAAACTACTATATGACCCAGCAATCCCACCTCTGAGCAAATACCCTGAGGAACACATAATTCAAAAAGACACATATACCCCAATGTTCACTGCAGCACTATTTACAACATCCAGGACATGGAAACAACCTAGATATCCATCAACAGATGAATGGCTATAGAAGTTGTGGTACATATATACAATGAATATTAGCCATTAAAAGGAATGATATTGAGTCATTTGTAGTGGCATGGGTGGACCTAGAGTCTGTCATACAGACAGAAATAAGTCAGAAAGAGTAAAACAAATATCATATATTAATACACACATATATATATGGAATCTAGAAAAATGGTACTGATGAACCTACTTTCAGGACAGGAATAGAGACACAGATGTAGAGAATTGACTTGTAGAAGTAGAGGAAGGAGAGGATGGAACAAATTTAGAGAGTAGAACTGACATACATGCATGACCAGGTGTAAAACAGATTGCTAGTGGGAAGTGGCTGTATGACACAAGGTGCTCAGCTCCATTCTCTATGATGACCCAGAGAGGTGGGATGGGAAGTTTGAGAAGGAGGCTCAAGAGGGAGGTGATATATGTATACTTATAGCTGATTCATGTTGTTGTAGAGCAGAAACTAACAACTTATAAAGCAATTATCCTCTAATTTAAAAAAAAATAGCACTTGGAAGAATCTAAAATATATAAAAAATGTTTGCATATGTTATCACATGAAAAAGTATAGAATCTACATCTTTTTTTTAAAAAAGGAAGACATACAGATGAACAACAGGCGCATGAAGAGGCTCAACATTACTAATCATCAGGGAAATGCAAATCAAAACCTCAAGGAAGTATGTATCACCTTACAGTTATTAGAATGACTATCATCAAACAGACAAGTAGTAACAACTGATGGAAGGATATGAAGAGAAGGAAGCCTCCTACATTGTTTGTGGGAATGTAAATTGGCATAGCCACTATGGAAAACAATATGAAGTTTCCTCAAAAAATTAAAAATCGAGCTACCATATGACCCAGAAATTCCACTCCTGGGTATTTATCCAAAGGAAATGAAAACAATTAAAAAACACACAGGCACCAAAATGTTCATTGCTGTTGCTGCTGCTAAGTCGCTTCAGTTGTGTCTGACTCTGTGCGACCCCATAGACGGCAGCCCACCAGGCTTCCCCGTCCCTGGGATTCTCCAGGCAAGAACCCTGGAGTGGGTTGCCATTTCCTTCTCCAATGCATGAAAGGAAGGGTGAAAGTGAAGTCGCTCAGTCATGTCCGACTCTTAGCGACCCCATGGACTGCAACGTACGAGGCTCCTCCGTCCATGGCATTTTCCAGGTGAGAGTGTGAGAGTACTGGAGTGGGTTGCCATTGCCTTCTCCCCAAAACAAACTAGCGGTTGCCAGAGGGGAGGTGGGTGGAGAAGTGGGAAAAGTAGGTGAACAGGATTAAGAAGTACAAATTACCAACTATACAATAAACAAATCCCAGGAATGTACTGCACAATACAGGGACTATAGGTAATATAATAACTTTGTATGGTGCATAATCTATAAAAATATTGAATCACTGTTTTGTAAAACTGAAATTAATATAAGTCAAATATACTTCAATTATTAAAGAAAAGAAAATGAAGTCTGTACAGTAAAAAGTTCAAAAGACTGCTGAGAGAAATTTTAAAGACTCACACAAATTAATAAGAATTCCAACTCTCCAAATTCATCTATAAATTCAATAAAATCCTCATCAATGTATCAGCAAGCATTATTGGTAGAAATTGACAAGCTGATTATTCAAATTAATATATAAATGAAATAGCTTTAACAATTTTGAAAAAGAAGAACAAAGCTTAAGGACATAAACTTAGATTCAGTACCAAAATATGATTCATAAAAGAAAAAAATTGTTTAATTTAATTTCAACAAAAGTAAAAATTCCTGTGTTTCAAAATAGATGAAAAAAATTTAAAAGACAAATCTTGTCTGAAAACCATGTATGTAATAAGGGACCTGTACCCAGAATATGAGAGTAACTCTTTCAAATCAGTATTTAAAAGATAAGAATTCCAACTAAACAGTAAGCAAATAATTTGACATTTCATCAACAAAGTTAAATTAATGCCTATTCACATATTCACATGAAAAGATGCTCAGGAAAATGCAATTGAAAAATAAAATGAGATACCACCACATATCCACAATATGGGTATTATAAGACATAAACCAACAAGTGTTGGCAAGGATGTAGAAAAATAGGTAACATCATACATTTCTTGAGATAAAAATGATTTAGCTGTTTTAGAAAGAGTTTGGCAGTCTCTTTTTAAAAAAATACATGTGTATTTATACATATCATATGGCCTTACCTTTCCATTTCTAGGTATTTACTCAAATGCTTATGTCCAGACAAAGACTTGTACATGAATGCTCACAATAGAATTATTCAAAACATCCCTAAGCTGGAAATAATCTAAATGAATATTGACCAGTCAATGGATAAACGAAATGAGTTAATTTCATAGTACATTTTCCAGATGAAAAAATGTATATATTGGATGATTATATTACATGAAATGTCAAGAAGAGTGAAAGAGTTACAGAAACCAAAAGCAGATAATTGATTGTCTATGACTCATGAGAGTGGGAATTATTTGGAAATGCGTGGGAGACAACTGATGGGCTAATAAAAAGTTTTAATATTGAATTGTAGTGATGCTTGAGAGTGAAAGTCAAAGTGTTAGTTGCTCAGTTGTGTCTGACTCTTTGCAACCCCATGGACTGTAGCCTGCCAGTCTCCTCTGTCCATGGAATACTTGAGACAAGAATACTGGAATGGGTTACCATTCCCTTCTCCAAGATATCTTCCCAACCCAGGGATTAAACCCATGTCTTCTGCATTGCTGCATTGCAGGCAGAATCTTTACTGTCTGAGTCACCAAGAAAGCCCATAGTGATGCTTACATAGTTCTGTAATTTTACTAAAAATGACTTAATTGTAAGCTTATTATATTCTAGTCTACAGTATATAAATGTTAACTCCATTACACTATAAAAAATGGATATCACATCCTGGCAGAAAATGGTAGAGAATAGTGCCACTATCAAAGATTTATAAAGATGGCCCCATTTATATCTCTGTTCTAATTCACCAGTCTAGCAACTATATATTGTGTGTTCCCATCAGATATCTCTCTGGGCATCAATGTACCTGCTATAGGCAGAATATTGATCCCTCCAAAAAGTCTACATCCAAATTTCTAGAACCTGTGATATGTTAGGTTTCACAGCAAAGGAGAATTAAAGTTGCAGATGGAATTAAGAATACCACTCGGCTAATCTTGAAACAGAAAAAAAATTTGGATTATCCAGGTGGGCCCAGTGTACTCACAAGATTCTCATAAAGTGAAGAAAAAAATAGGAACGCCTATTAGAGTGATGCAGCTTAAGACTCCACCAGTTTTGAAGATGGAAGAAAATCTTGAGCCAAGGAATGAAGACAGCCTGCAGAAGCTGAAGAACGAAGAAAGAAAACAGAATTTTCCCTGGAGCATCTGAAACAGAACACATCCCAGCTGACACTTTGATCCTAGCTCAAAGATACCTGCTTAAGACTTCTGACCTCCAGAAATGTAAGCTAATAAAAGTATGTTGTCTAAAGACATTAAATAAGGCAATTTTTAAACAGCAGTAATAGAAATCTAATGTGGCACTCACCCCCAGCTGCTGGGAACACTGGCTACTGGTGACTCAGAAATGTCCCTGACTAGAAACTCCTCAATTTTAAGAAATTGTCTAGGTAAGGTTTTACTTCCTTCCAGAGTGTGTCAATGACTAGCTAACAAAGGACAGCAAAGACCTTAGTTGCAATTAAACTGTAGGTCAGCATGTTTCTCTGCTTCTTCCTACCTTCATTGTTTTAAAGTTATATACTCTGAGACCATATCCCAAAAAATCTGCATATAACTCTCCATCTTGGAATCTGTTTCTGGTAACACAGCTCCATTAACATAGATTCTGCAAAATGAGACAGCCTCTTCACTGACATCTACAGAAAAATCTCTGTCTCAGAATTTTAGTAGTTTCTAGAAAATCTTAACTTGGTAAAATTTTCTATCATAGTTTAAAGCTTCCTCCCCCGGATTCCTTCTGCATTTTGATTAGTAACCACACTTCCAAAGAGTAAACTGCTTCTATTGCACCCCAATTTCACTAAATAAGGCTTTAAAAATAAAATATTACATTTTTATTCAAAACAGCAATTTTGGTAGGTGATGTGTCAATTCAACATGTGTATGAAAAAGCCAACTTTAAAGCAAAGCTCTCTACTGGTACTTAATATCCTTGCCATAGCACATTATAAAACAAAACAAACATAATAAAACAAACAAGGAATAAACCAAAATGTTACAAAATTAACTTAATGTTTGTTTATAATGTATAGAGAGAGTAACACATAATGAAGACATAATATCTTTTTCCTTTGAAAACATTATTTTAGGTTGGTAATTCAGTATTAAATCTAGAAGGGAGCTTTCTATAGAATTGACTGATCATTGTTATGTATTAGGACCTACTCCTTTTTGAGTGACACCAGTATAATTAATTGCTGTTCCTGACTCACAGATATCAGATATTAAGTTTCACATGAATAAACAGTTAATAAAATTTATAAGTCTTGCAGGGAAGTAAGGAATCTGAGCAGTTCTATTATTTTTGCTTGATTTTTCCCTTTTGTGAAATATAGATAGCTTCAAAAGTACTCATCCACCCTTTCACGTTTTTATTCATTTAATGAACTTTTACTGAGAATAATCAGGGAATATTTTTATGTATTTGGCAAAAAGTACATCTTTATTACTGAATTCCTTGTTCAGATGATTTAAAATTAGAACTGAAAGAGACCCTAGAGTGATTTCAACATGCCAAAAATTTTGTTCAGAGAAAAAGTAGACTTCAGTGTCCTCATTCCATACGTTAGGAAATAAAGACTTGAAAGTATATGAGATGCTCCTCAAGTTTATATATATACACAGTGGTTGCAGAGGCAGGATGGGAAACTAATACGTCTAATGGTATTTCCACCAAAAGAGACCTTAAAATATAAGAAGGAAGGAAAAAGGGAGAAATTCAATGTATGAGAGAGACCTAGCCTCTTATGGATGACTTGATAAATGAAGGAGGGCATGTCAAAAACTTAAGAAGAAAGTAAACTCTGCTGCCAACCAGAGATTTTGGAAGGAGATGCCAAGTCCCAGATAAGAACCGCAACTTCAGCTAACATCTTACTATCAGCCTTATGAAACTCAGAGTACTGAAACCAACTATGTAAGCTGCAGGTTTGAACTATAAATGAACATTGTTTCAACTGGGTAAGTGTGTGGCAAATTGTTATATAACAGTAGCAAACAATTTATTTACTATTTAGTTTGTTTTTTTTTTTTTTTTTTTTTGCTGTATGACCAATGAGTAAAAATTTTCTCCTCAGTGTTTGTTGTTGTTGTTTGTTTGTTTCTAAATTCAGAGCAGAAACTAATCCTTTCAACAATTTAATTATGGATATGTGGACTCCAGAACTATAAAGGAAATAAACATCTTTTGTTTCAATCTACTATGCTTGTGGTAATTAGAGCAGCTCTATGAAACTAATACAGTGTGGTAAATAGTATTAGTGACCCTGATTTTTTGACTCTCTATAGGTTCACCTTGGCATGCGACTTCTCTCTAAAGTAGGAAAATGTATTTCACTAATTCTCGACTCTGGGCTTGGCCACCTGATTTGTTAGGCTAATGGAAGAAGACAATTGTGATAGGGAATCAGTTCTAAGCTAAGGCTCACAGAAACATTGTATGTTTCTACTTGTTCTTTTATACTTTGTTATTTAGTCTCATGTCTGACTCTTTTGAGATCCCATGGACTGTAGCCTACTAGGCTCCACTGTCCATGGGATTTCCCAGATAAGAATACAGAATGGATTGCCATTTCCTTCTCCAGGGGATCTTCCTGATCCAAGGATCTGACCTGCATCTTCCATATTGCAGGTGGGTTCTTTACCACAGAGCTTCTAGGGAAGCCTTCTTTTATGCTGCAGCCAGGTTCAAAGAAAAAAGGTACTTGGGCCAGTCCTCTGGTTCTGGAAGAATGATGAACAAAATCACTTCAACTAAGCCCAATCTAGATCAGTTGGCTCCTGGCGAACATAAACAAACTGTGAGCAATAAAAAATTGCTGTTTTAAGTCATTACATTTCAATATGGTTTTTACACAGAATTGCTACGAATATAATGAGTAAATAACTCTCTTCACAATAACAAAATATTTGCTAAGGACTTTTAAAAGTTAATGATTTATATTGAATGTCCTATTTAAAGTAGTTTTTAATTGAGAGGTAGAAGAATGCAAAAAACATGTAATCTCTTCTCCACATTGGCAGGCCCTGGGATTAGTACTATGTAATCCTTTTTAAATTACCACAAACTGGATTTTGATATTGTAATATATTCATCAACAGTGTTTATATTAAGCACATGATGACATCTCATGTCCAGAAAAATCCATCAGTTAGTTCAGTTCAGTGGCTCAATTACGTCCGACTCTTTGTGACCCCACGAACCACAGCACACCAGGCCTCCCTGTCCATCACCTACTCCTGGAGTTCGCCCAAACCCATGTCCATTGAATCTGTGATGCCATCCAACCATCTCATCCTCTGTCGTCCCCTTCTCCTCCTGCCCTCAATCTTTCTCAGCATCAGAGTCTTTTCAAATGAGTCAGTTCTTCACATCAGGTGGCCAAAGTATTGAAGTTTCACCTTCAACATCAGTCCTACCAATGAACACCCAGGATTGATGTCCTTTAGGATGGACTGGTTGGATCTCCTTGCAGTCCAAGGGACTCTCTAGAGTATTCTCCAACACCCCAGTTCAAAAGCATCAATTCTTTGGTGCTCAGCTTTCTTTATAGTCCAACTCTCACATCCATACATGACCACTGTAACAACCATAGCCTTGACTAGACAGACCTTTGTTGACAAAAGTAATGTCTTTGCTTTTCAATATGCTGTCTAAGTTGGTCATAACTTTCTTTCCAAGGAGTAAGCGTCTTTTAATTTCATGGCTGCAATCACCATCTGCAGTGATTTTGGAGCCCAGAAAAATAAAGTCAGCCACTGTTTCCCCTGTTTCCCCATCTATTATGTGATCATAATAGTCTCTGACTTATACTAGTCTCTGTTCAGTTCATAAACACAAGTAGGTAAATTCCAAGCTCCCTAATAAGGTGCACAAGGCCTGCATAGTCTAATGCTGCTTATTTACTTGTAGCAGACAAGTTTGTGCCTTATATAACATCTCTGTAGCCCATCTGTGATTTTATTTGCAGCTATTGTGGAGAGTTCATGCCCACAGTTTATGTTTCCAACTGATCTCTTGATGGCAACATCCCATCTGAAATATACATTGGAAATCCTTAACTTGCCTTCCAGTTCAAGGATTCTCCTCTTGGGGTGGAATACAGTATCAGGCTGGGAGAGTTCCCAAAGAAATATGGAAATATGGAGGCATTAATGCTTTAAGACAAGATCAATTGATAGGAGTGCCTCTAAATAAATATCCCAGCCTTCTTTCCTTTAGGAGTGTAAGGTATGGAGTTAGAATAGGCGAGATTCAGAAAAAGAATGAGACTGGCACTCTACAAGAACAGATCACCTTTAATGAGGTGAGAAGGGGCAGCAGTCAGATTAGCGAGCTGCTATACTTTTCTAAGAAAAGAGTAAGTATATATAGGCATGTGTGTAGAAACCTACTGTCTTAAGGGGGCCTGTTCTTCTCCAAGGTTGGTGGGAGTAGTTATCTCTTAAATGGCTGGGGCAAGGAGTTCTGGAGATCAGCCAGATGCTGGGCCAGCTTGGACCTGGGCATAATCAACCTAATGTCTATTTTCTTCCTTTGCGTGAGAGTGTTCTCTGTTTTGCCAGAATGGTGGGGAGGACCTGGAGGGGAGTTTTAATTCCAGTTTACCTTGAGCCATGCAACTTTCCTTCATTCTCGACTTTAAGGAATATATATATAAAAAGAGAAAGAGATGTGGGTGCCATTAATGTTCAGGGCTTCTTTGTGCTGATAAATGAGGGTCAGGGGTTTGTAGTCTGGGAGGAAGGAAGTCTAAGCACTGTAGTGTTGATTTTCTATTCTCGCTGTCAGGGTTTCAAGCAAAAGAACAGTCTTGACTTGGTCTCGAGGGATGGCCCGAATCCGTTCTTGGAGAAACCTTTGAAAGAGATTGAAGAGACAGGGTCCAAATAAAAGGAATAAAATGATAAGTACCAATGGTCCCAAGAAAGGGAGTAACCAAGGGAGGGCCTGTTGGAACAGGTTTTGGGGAGTGTAAAGGTTTTGTAATTCTTTTTTGTGGCGTTCAATTCTGTCTCTAAGTTCTTTGACTCTGTCCTGGACTATGTCCATTTCATTAAAAAAAAATAGCAGCAGTCTTTTCCTAGAAAAAGGCAGGTCTCTCCCTTTTTTGTGGTGAGAAGGTCCAGGGCTCGCCTATTTTGTAGGGCCATAGAAGCCAATGAGTTAATTTGTCTCTGGACTGAAATGAATGGTGAGGAGGACCTGGAGGAGAATTTTAATTCCAGGTTACCTTCAGCCATGCACCTTTCCTTTAAGGAGGCTATCTCAAAGAACTATTATTTATCTTTCTCAGGAGGTGTGATGAAATTGAGCTCCTATTACACAAATAATTATTCTTATATCAGTTTTTTCTTCTTAATCAAATCACCCTTCCTGTGCTTTCAACCCTGTTTTATGGGATCACCTTTCTAACAAAATATCAACATTAATGTCTACATCATTGGCTTGGGCTCTGCTTTAGAGGAAATCCAAACAAAGACTTCCCCACCCCAATCATCTCTCTGACTTTTTCTCTTTCACTTTACTCATTTTCATCATTTGAGCTAAATTGGAACTGCTTGGAACAGTCTCTCTTAAGCACTCTTCTTTTAGCCTTATCTTAGCTTCATTTAGATTTTCTCACAATTATAAAGCTATAGCATAGGTACCAACTTTTTCATGATGTTCCTCCAAAGAAAGCAGGTACACTTTGTCAAGTGCTACTGTGGTGCAGTTGTTAAAGAATCTGCCTGTGAAGGCAGGAAATACAAGAGAAGTGGCTTCGATCCCTGAGTTAGGAAGATCCCCTGGAGAAGAAACCGGCAACTCACTCCAGTATTCTTATCATGGACGAGGGGACGTGCAGGCTACAGTCCATGGGGTCTTAGAGTTGGTCACAACTGAGGACCTAAGTGCACATGGTATAAGAATTCATATATCATTACACTGATAAACTTGAATAATAATAAAATACTACTTGTTATTCTTTTAGTCCCTCCTAGCTTGTATATATTTCATTATTGTAATGAAGGATAGGAAATTTTGCTATCAAGTGCTCCAAAAAGTAAGAGCATTCTGTTTGGAGGTGTTAGCTATTCTCCTTTCTTAAACAACATTTCAGACATTTAGCACTGTGCTCACACACTACATTTGCTACTCAAAACCATCTCTACTGACAACTTTGCTTTTATCTTTATATTCTATGAAGGTCTCTAAGTGTAAAATTATGTTTCTGGATCAAACCTAGTAACATTGAAAATGCATTATACTTTGACCCATTTATTCAACAAGCAGTTAATTCCATCTGTATGTCAGGCCATGCAATTAATGTTGGTGATGCAAAGTTAAATAAGACACTACCTGCTGCTGCTGCTAAGTCACTTCAGTCATGTCCAACCCTGTGCAACCCCATAGACAGCAGCCCACCAGGCTCCTCTATCCCTGGGATTCTCTAGGCAAGAATACATGGAATGGATTGCCATTTCCTTCTCCAATGCATGAAAGTGAAAAGTGAAAGTGAAGTCACCCAGTCGTGTCCGAATCTTCACAACCACATGGACTGTAGCCTACCAGACTCCTCCATCCATGGGAGTTTCCAGGCAAAAGTACTAGAGTGGGTTACCATTTTCTTCTCCCTATGCACTTAAACATCCAGTAGTGAGATTCCAGTGATGAAGTAAGCCTTTGATCTAAACACAACTACTATCTGTTCTGTATTAAAAAGAAATCTGTAGCAAAGACAAATTAAGCAATGTGTGCAAAGTAAAGCAAAAATGTAAGAGTTAGAATTCTAACTCAGGTAGTCTGAATCTGTAATTCCTATGCTTGTAAACCACATTTCAGATGTTTAGATAATTATATAAGAAATTACCAGAGTGTCTGGGTGAATGAGGAAAGAAGGCAGTAGTTAATTGGAAAGAGTTTTTGGTTGTTGATAATTGATACTGTCCATAATTAACCACAAAGGCTTATGCGGCACAGTTATTACAAAACAGAAGTCACAAATCTTACCAAAGTAACTATTTTACTTGAGTTTATTCACACATGCAATCTAAAATTTTTAAAACAGTTTTACCTCAGAAATGTATTTTTAAAACTCACAAATGCTATTGAATGACAATAGAGAAATGCCATATATTTCTAGAGAAAACTCATTGTTTTGTCAGAGGCCATTCTTTTGATATTTTTTATTTGCAGCCCTAGCGGATGCTAAGGTACACTCCCTGGGCTTTGCTATTTCCCTTGCCTTTAGACAAAGAGAGTCCACCATGCTCAACAGCAGGCTTCATTTTGGGGGGCAGTCTGCATGTAAAGACACAAAGGCCAGATCTTCTTGCCTCCATATGTTGCATGTCTGCTGGGTTATCCCTGATCCATGTTGCATGTCTGCTCGGTTATCCCTGATCCTAATTTCTTTGCAGCACTATCTGGGGTCTTTGGTGTGACTGCACCATAGATCACTTCCTTCTGCCTAGCTTTGCCTCTTTGATGACCACACAGAAAACACCCTTCCCCCACTCCCACACACACAATTTCTTCAGGTATAAAGGTCTAAAATTTGTCTGTATCCTACTTAGAAACTACCGGTTACTCTGTTACCCTTTCAAGAAGGCTAGCAGAAGAAAGGAGACTCCTAGTTCAGAGCTGTGAAAGAAACAAGACTTCTGGTTCTGAGCCAAATGAAATTGTTACTCGTAGCAAAGCAAGCAGCATGAGAATAAAACTTGAATCAGTTCTCCCATGACCTTCAAGCCCAACAATGCAAATTAAAGGTCAGATGGATACTTGCACATACTGTGCATTCCCTTAAAGAGGAACATGTAGTTTACACATGTAAGAATTAAAGATTTTAAAATTAAAAAAATAAAAAACTAAAATTAAAAAAAAAAAAAAAAAAAAACAAGCATGGAAGAAGCCTACCCTTCCTCATGAAGGGAGACATCATAGCATGCCTCAAGATTTCTTTCTACATACACAGTCTTGAGAAATGTCTTGTTTAAGAGTAGTCAAGGCCTCATGTTCCAAGCACTCCAGGTAAAACCGAGCATCATTGCTTAGGGTTCTCCCAATACTTTCTTTTGTACCAGAATTTGCTTCCCAGGGACATCAATCTATCAGAACAATACCTCGTGTAAAACGGACACCACCCATAATTAGTTTTTTAGCTGTTCTCATCATCTTCTGACATATAGCTTGTATATTAGTTATCCAAATATTTCTTTAAAAACTATAGTGTAGTATAAACTGCTGAGTGTGTTGACAATCATGTGCTTCAGTTCTACAAGAAAAAGTATGTGTGTGTGTGTGTGTGTATATATATATATATATATATATATATATATATATATGAACAAGTTTTGAAAAAAAAAAAAAATACCTTAGTGTCCTGGATGCCAGAGGGCCACTGTTTCGGAGCCTTTCTCCGGAGTCTCGTACACGTCACGTATCAAGTAAACCTCAGTCCTCTCAGACTCCTGACCCTCACAAAACTTGGAGGCATAGTGAGGTCTGGGCTCTCTCAGGAGCACAGCCAGGTGACTAGAAACTGGATTCCGCACAGATGTTGCGCTCTTGCGGGACTGCCCTGACAGAAGCCGGACACTCCAGGCAGCGAGCTGCACATGCTCGGGCTGCAATTCTCACTCCTTCCAGAACCAGCGCTCCGGAATCTCCCGGGGAGGCAACACCAACCTGTGAGGTGCAGCTGTGGAGCCACAATCCGAGTGCGCCAGCTTCTGAGGCCCCGAAACTATTCTGACTTGCCCATCCTCCAGGTCAATTTTTAACTATATAGAATTGTTAAAGTTTCCCAGGGGAAAAGAATTGCCACACATTGTACTTCCAAACTGGTTTGAAAAAAAAAAAAAAAAAAGAAAGAAACTTTGAAGTGACTTTGTATTGTTTCAGCACTGAGGTAATTTGCCTAAATGCTTCTGATAAATTAATGAAATTTCAAATCTTAAACCTTGCTGAAGCTTTTATGACAAGGTCTTTTTCTCTGAAGAAGGGGAGGAAAAACGAGTGAGCTTTGTTTTTGTGTGGATATGTGGATTTCTGTTTCTCATATCAAAACCAAGAAAATGGAATACATGTCGTGGATAATGATTAGATTCTACCAATGTGAACAATTTTAAAACTGTCTTGAATTTTTCTGTGTGTTTCCTTGAAAATATATAGCTTTCAAATTATTTAAAACTGTTTTAGGGAAATAATTATTTTTATATCTAAGATAATTATTTTTATATCCCTCCTTTTCCTTGGAAGAAAAAACTTAGTGATATAAGGAAGTATAACAATTAAGAAGAAATATATAGAAAACAAGTAAAGATTTTTCAGTGAGAGAGAAAATGTTCGTGTAAAATATACTTTGGTTAGAACAGACAGCAGCAGCAGCAGCAGCAGAACAGAGGTGATAGCTGCATTGTATCAATACATAAAACCTGTGTGTTATCAAATTTCTTTTTTTTAAAAAAAAAAACCTAAATAGATCAGGTATTCAATATGTCCTTGCAGGCAAAAAAAAAAAAAAAAAGGCACCATACTTTTATTCATTAATTTCACCAAAATTCAATATTATATATATATATATATTTTTTTTTAAGTTAGGAGAGGGCTTGCAATAGTTAATGAGTTAAGGTTTAGACCATATTTTAGGCTAATGTGTTACTCTGAATTTGTAATATAAAAGTTCAGGATCAAGTTTTGATATAGCAAGAAGAAAATGAGCCTTGAGTGCTTTGACCAAATTCTTGCCATGAATCGCAGAATATCCCTGTAACAGAAGGTTGAGTGAAAACATTACTACTTCTACCTTGGGTCTTGTTTCTTACTGGTTGCAGAAGAGTTTATTGAAAGAGAGAGCTGAAAGAACACAAGAGAGAGGTAAGCCAGGCCAAGGAAGCTAATGGCCAAGGAGGGCTGGGGTGTACAGCTTTTAAGGCAAGGTTTTTTGCATAATCCAGGTGGTTGTTGATTGACAGTCTTAATTAACAGCAGCTGCCAGTTATACAATAAGAGGCCCTATTGAGCAAGCCCTGCCCATAATTCAGTCAGTTATAATTAGATGTATGTATCCATAGAATATTTATGAACATTTTAATAAGCCCAATGGCTGCCAGAGGTTATCTAAGGACAAGATAATGTGAGACATGCACATGTGCCTCCACTTGGGCTAGTGGGGGATTTTTCCAGGCCCATGACCATTTTGGAGGACTGATGGGGGTCTGTTTTGGGCTGGTTGGTAAATAGCAGGATTAGGAGGCTATTGACTATTCAGCCCATGGGGCTGCCTGTCATATGCGCATAGCTAACTTCCTATCTAACAGAACTTTTTTTGTTTGTACTAGAACTGGCTATTAGGGTCCAGAGCAGGAATCAAAGTGACTCTGATATTTGATAGTAATGTGGCAGCAATTATGGAGAAGGAAATGGTGACTCACTCCAGTATTCTTGCCTGGAGAATCCCGTGGACAGAGGAGCCTGGTGGGCTGCTGTCCATAGGGTAGCATAGAGTCGGACTCGACTGAAGTGATTTAGCAGCAGAGGGAACAGCAGTGGCAACAATTTGATCCAAATCCCCTTATAAAACCCACTCAGAAATGGAAGATCCATGTGTGTCCACAATCAAATTGCACTCAATTCTCAGTAACTTTGAGGAGAGTTTTCTTTAACTGTGGGCTTCCATAATAGTTCAGTTGGTAAAGAATCCACCTGCAATGCAGGAGGCCCCAGTTCAATTCCTGGGTCTGGGAGATCCACTGGAGAAGGGATAGGGTATCCACTCTAGTATTTTTGGGTTTCCCTTGTGACTCAGCTGGTAAAGAATCTGCCTGCAATGCAGGAGACCTGGGTTCGATCCCTGGGTTGGGAAGATCCCCTGAAGAAGGGAAAGGCTACCAACTCCAGTATTCTGGCCTAGAGAATTCCATGGGCTGTATAGTACATGGGGTCACCAAGAGTTGGACATGACTGAGCAACTTTCACTTTCACTTTTCCTTAACTGCCTATCTCACATGGCAAATCTATGAGCCTCTACTCCATAGCTGAGAATAGGGACAGTATTCCCCTACTCCTTGGATGATACCGCCTCATTATGAGGG
This sequence comes from Capra hircus, assembly GCF_001704415.2. NCBI lineage: Eukaryota > Metazoa > Chordata > Mammalia > Artiodactyla > Bovidae > Capra > Capra hircus. The sequence continues at coordinate 34,004,507 of NC_030818.1, forward strand.
TACTGAGTGAGTATAGTAGCCTTCTCAGCTTACATCTCTGAATATGGAAGTTTTGCCCAATAAATGAGTTGAGGAAAGGCCAATAAAGACTAGAAAAATCTCAGCCTGGAGTAAATCCTCTGCTAGGTGTGGAAAGGGTGTGTTGAGGAAGGAAGCCCCTAAGTTGTTTCAACACTCACCAGGAGTTTAGCCTCTGCTGTTTGGGGGTGGAGTGGAGAAGAGAAATTCAAGTGGCCTGCCCCTTATGTTGAAATACCATATCTTTGACTGAGAGGTAAAGGGAGAGGGAAACCCTATTTTTACTGGTCATACTGCCTAGATTGACATTTCTATTATCATACTTTATTATTATTTTTTTAACAGTCAAGCCTTACTACTTTAATAGAGATAAACATGCATATCAGTGGTTAGGGCATGAAACTGAGAAAGTAAGTCCAGATTCTAGCCTGCTGGTAAGCCTAAAAATGTTGTTGATGAGAAAAACTTGTCAGCGGGACCAGGCATGGTGTGGGCTGTGCTTCCCACAGAAGGGTGGGGAGAAGAGGAGAATGAGGGAACAGGTCACAGTCAAGTGCCATAGATTTGCAGTGTTCTTACCAAAATTTAGTAAATTTTCTAAAATAAATGTTTCTTAACTTTCTCTGTGTCATTAGAATAATTTTCAGAGTCTTTGAATTGTTATCTTTTTTATACTTTTTACCACTTGTCACCAGTGTTTCCCTAGGACTGGGTCTGCAAAGATACTCAAGTTTCTGCCATCCCAAACATCTAAATTTGATAAGAGCATTCTTAATACAGCCATTGGAGCAGATTCAGATTTTTGAGAGATAGTTGAGATATCAAGTTTATCAACCCACAAAAACTGAGCCAATCAAAGCAAATTATTTTATAGGTTCTCAAAACTTCAAAAAGAAATCTTGTTTAGTCCAATAGATAATTTTTTTGTGAGTCAATTTTGAACACTGCCAAAAATGGCAACCCACTCCAGTACTCTTGCCTGGAAAATCCCATGGATGGAAGACCCTGGTAGGCTACAGACCATGAGGTAGCAAAGAGTCGGACACGACTGAGCAACGTCACTTTCACTTTCAAGCATATTTATTTTGCTTAAAATTGTTGATATTAACCATATCCTTCCCTACATGCTAATTTTCTTAAATAAATTATGGTCTATAAAATTTATGAATTTAGTCTAAATTATCAACAAAACAGAAATCATGTATGTGCTATGTAACATACTCTTTGTGGACTGGAAAATACAGAACTCCCGCATTAGTCTTTGTCCTACCCCTATGATCTCAGTGACTTTGAATGGTTATTCTTTCAAGTTATACCCTTATCTGGAACTTGAGATTTGCCTAGATGATCTCCAGGTCAGTTGGAACTTTAACAGTCTTTGATTCTGTAAGATAATAGCCTGATATTCAAATAGAAATATTAAGGAGAAAGTTGGAGATAAGGGATTAGAAGCTTACTAAATGTTCAGAAGTAGAGCTTTATATTAAAAACCGATTGTTATTAATTTTTTTTTTAGAGAAACAAGAATAGATTTGCTTTTTGTAGAAAAACAAATGGAAAAAAGAAAATCATCAGAAAGACAGACACAAGTACAATGAAAAATCAGGACATTTGAAAGTCTTTGAACTTAAAGATAGTTTCAAGAAGGAAAACTGATCAAAATGGTCAAGAGACAATCCACAGCATATTTAGAAAAAAGGACTTTTGATCTAACAGTTTTGCAAAGCATATAGTGATTTTGAAGAGTGGGGAGATAAGTAGTAAGTTTGTCAGAAATAAAGGAAAAACTAAATAAGGAAGAAACTAAAACTTTGATTATATAAGAAACAGGGGTGATAAGACTGTCCTGGAGCTTTGATTACATATACATTTGCAAGCAGCTAGTAACTGCATCACTTGAAATAAGTTTAATAATCCTTTCCCTGAATTGTAAATGGAATACTTTTATTTTTCCTGAATTAACCTATTTTTTATGTTAGAGGGAACCTATTTATATAATTATTGGATTTGGTGTATAATTTATTTTTATCATGTTCATATTTTCATAGATAAATAGTATTTCTATCCTCTGTTTTATATATGACATCTTATTTTTGTTTTATGTAACTAGTTGTTATAATTTACAAATTTAGTTATGTTTGAATGACTATATTGTATAAAAGAAATCTTGACAAATCAATTTGATTAATTGTTCATCACTAGAAACAGGATATCCAAAACAATATCATGATTTTAAGAGAATATGCTACAGCCTACACAGTTTAATTTTTAAAATTATGTATGTACTTTTATTATTTTTTTCTCAGTCTTCCATTTCTCACTTTGGAATTTACTCACTTTGGAATTTCTCACTTTGGAATTTACCCATCTGCTGGTAGGCTGTATGTAACACTCCTACAATTTTCCTCAGCCGCTTTGTTGGCAAGATTTCCTCTAAATGCAAGTATTGATACAAAATTCCAAATTATTTCACTGATTTTTCTTCTTTTCTAGTGAGACATCATCTTACTGATATTGAGAACTTGTTCCATTTTAAGTAGCTTATTGAGAAGAAACTATATTCTTTTATGGTTATAATCTTTATATCTTTTTTTAACCTGGAGAAGAAATTTTGAAGGAAAGATCCAAACCCAGCCTTTAAGCATCTGAAGGGCTATCAGATGGACAGGAATACATACTTTTCAAAGGATAGAACTTGGACAAAGCAGTAGAAGCTGCAGTATTTTGACTCAGCATAGGGAGCTTTATGACAATGGAACAAATAGCCTCCAAAGAGAGCAAACTCTCCCTAAGTGATGCTGAGGGGATCAAACATCCTCAAGAAGAAATCACTGGACTAGCAAGAGGCTATATCAGACATATAAAATTTGCAATTAAAAGTCACTTTAGAAACACATAGCTTCTTACATTTATGAATGAGCTAAAGTGAAATGCCCATGATCATTCATCATAATGAACCCTAATTTAACTGATTATTATATTCACCTGCATTTTGTTGTGTGCTTGTGTGTGTGCAGTGGAGGCATGCTTGTTGGTAAGCTACAATTTACTGACTCATCCCAAGACGACATAATTGGAATTTCTGTGGATGGGTATGGAAATGTAGTTTCCAAAAATCCACTAAGTTTGGCAACTGCTGATATTGCTAAGGATACCAGGTTCTCAGTCACATCTTCTTTTAACCATTTGGCATTGGTTAAGTCCCTTCCACTTTTTTCTTTAAAACAGTAATCAGTGAAATTTGTGATCTATTCAAGACTCTTGAGAGTCCCTTGGACTGCAAGGAGATCCAACCAGTCCATCCTAAAGGAAATCAGTCCTGAGGGTTCACTGGAAGGACTGATGTTGAAGCTGAAACTCCAATATTTTGGCCACCTGATGCAAAAAGCTTACTCATCTGAAAAGACCCTCATGCTGGGAAAGATTGAAGGCAGGAGAAGGGGATGACAGAGGATAAGATGGTTGGATGGCATCACCAACTCAATGGTCATGAATTTGGGTAAACTCTGGGAGTTGGTGATGGACAGTGAGGCCTGGTGTGCTGCAGTCCATGGGGTCGCAAAAATCAGACATGACTGAGCGACTGAACTGAACTGAGCAATGTTATTTTTGGAATCCCAGGTGGCTCAGTGGTAAAGAATTCATCTGCCAATACAGGAGACATGGGTTCATCCCTTGGTTGGAAAGATCCCCTGGAGGAGGAAATGGCAACCAACTTGAATATTCTTGCCTGGGAAATCCCATGGATGGAGGATCCTGGTAGGCACAGTTCATAGGGTTGAAAAGAGTCAGAAATGACTGAGCACAGTTATTTTAAACTGGATCAACATAGGTTGTCCAGTTAGGCTGTGTTCAACTTTAATTATAAACTGTTCTGTGAAATATAGAACTTAACAAGAAATTATCCTAATATGAGACTAAACAAATGTGGGTGAGGCCAGGAAACCACTCTAAAAATAAATAAAATTAAATCTAAACATACACTAATCTAAGAGTTGTTAACAGATACAGAGAAGTAGATTACTGATTTATGTCTATTTTTTTGCTGGTTCCTACAATTTTTTTGCTATCCCTTTCATAGCTGCTGCTTTCTGCTGTCTTCTAAGACTTGTTATTTTTGTTATAATCAACTCCCAAGTATCCTTTACCAATATCACCTGCAGGCTCTAAAGCCATGAACTTTTTGAAGAGAGAGATTCTAATTTGTGAGTGTCCTGTATGAGAGGTCATGCTAGAAGCTGGTTAAAGTATAGCAGAATTGGTTTGATAGTGGTGACTTCATAGGAAGTTGGATGAACTACATTCTAGATGTGTAGTTTCTCTATATTAAGTTAAATATGTTTCATTCAATTATTTGATGAGGTGATCATTTTGTAATGCTGCTTTTAACAAAACGTCATTTGACACCACTAAATCTTCCTTCTATGTCTTTCTTTTTAAGTCATATCTTACTCATCCATTTATGTTAAGCTAGTTTATTTATCTGTGTGTAAACACTTACATAAATCTCTTCCTGTGTAGCCTTAAAAGTCTAAATTGTTTCTTTGATCTCTAGTTTTCTCATGTACAAAATGACTGAATTTTACTTCTTGTCCAGGGAACCTTTATCCTCTCTAATTTGACATTCTCTTGAAATAACTTGCTCAAGCAAAAAAATGAGCTTATGTTTATAACTCAGTCATTGGTAAGGGCCTAAGTGAGGAATACAAACACAGCACATTCTCTTAAGATCTTTAGAATGAAAAGTCTTAAATTCACACAATTCCAGTGAAATTCATTTATGTTTTATACTTATTTAGCATATGTGTTATCTGCTATTAACAATTCACTTTGAGTTTTAGGACTGTTACATAGATAGACGGATAAATGCCTTCCCCATCTAGATAAAGTTAACCAATCTTCTGGTATAGCTAGGACCAACGTCATATGTCCTTATTATTTTTAAATTATCTAGATTCCCCTTAACTTTCTAGTTGAAAAACTTTGTATGGTGTCCATTTTTTTAGTACATATATTTATTTTTATTGGAGTATACTTGCTTTACAATGTTGTGTTATTTTCTGCTGTACAGGAAAGTTAATCAGTTGTATATATACATATATTTATTGAGTACATTTTGAATGTATCTCTAGCTTTATGTATTACTGCTTTGTCCCATGAGCTTTTAACTGATTGTTAGTTTTTATACTATGTCAAAGAGAGCCACTTACCCATTTGACATTGCCTGTCAGTCAATCCTTATGAAGCTGTAAACAGTGTGGAAAATGTCATTGTTCACCAAGTTGAAAAAACAATGTTAAATTTTTCATCAGAAATTTTTAGAGCAACAATAACCAACAGAGACAAGGTTGGAAAACACAAATGTGCACAAGTTGGAATAACATATATGTATAGTTGATGTATTTTTATCTTAAGAAGATTAAATTTTCTGTTGTTAGTATATAGGTGGAGCAGTCAAAAATATTATAAATAAGAGAAATGTGAGTATTCTCTGTAATTTATTTTTTAAATTATTTATTTATTTGGCTATGCAAGATCTTTTACTTGCAGCATATGAACTGTTAGTTGTGGCATATGGGATCTAGGTCTTTGACCACGGATATAACCCAGGCTAGGAGTGTGGAGTCTTAGCCACTGGACCACCGAGGAAATCCAGTCTCTATAATTTAAAGTGTAAAATCAACCCAAAATAAACTAAAGCAGACATATGCAAATTGCTTGAAGAAACAGTAATCCCAATATCAATTTAAGTATATTAAATTATTCAAATACAGAAATAAATCAAGGGGGGAAATGACCCATGATCATATAGCATCTGTGGATGGACTAAAAAGATGTACTGGTAGTGCCTTCAGCTGATGAACTGGGAGTGATACAGCCCTTTGACAAAGACTCCATATGATAAGACTATTGTGAACAAGCCTGATTCTGAAATGTAGTCTTATCCTAAATAGGTTTCTACACTGTGAAACTAGTCTGATTATTCCAAAAACTATCTCCCATTTTTGGTGATAATTCTTATAGAAAAATAACATGACGTTATGGAAAATACAGGATTGTCAGCTGGGTGGCATATTTTGAATATTATGAGATTTACTCATAACATTTAATAATTTGGCTTCATGAACTAATACATTAGTCTTATGATGTGGTATTTTACTAACAAAAGTCAAGTTTTTGAACATGTAAGACTGACCTGGGAAATGATAAATTCCCCAAGGTCTATGTGGAGAAGGAAATGGCAACCCACTCCAATACTCTTGCCTGGAAAATCCCATGGATTGAAGAGCCTGGTAGGCTGCCGTCTATGGGGCTGCGAAGAGTCGGACATGATTGAAGAGAGTTAGCAGCAGCAGCAGCAGCCAAGGTCTATGAGATATCTTAAGAGATCTTTTAATATTCTTTCCCTTAGGAAAGGAGAACATAACTATAAACATCTGATTCAGAATTTTAATTTCCATATTTCTATATCAAAAAAAAGCAAGTGCTTTCAAATTCACAAATACTTTGATTCAAGATCTAGCATATTTATTATTTTATCTTGTGCATCCTTATTTATGAGGGCAGTGACCTTCCTGAATAAAACTATATTCTTCATATAACTCAGCATCAGTTCTAAAAATTTTACTATTTGTATTTTAATTACACATATATTTAAAGCTATACAAGTATACACTTCAAAAGTGTTTAATTTTGAAGGGGTCATTTTGTCCTTAATCTTATAGTCACAATTAGGGATATTTTTCATTACAGTTGATGCATAACTTTAGTGTTTCTTAAATTCATATCTTATTATGATAAATTCTGTTAGTTGGTATGTGTGTGTGTAAAATATCTTTCTTTTACACTCACTTCTAAAGAAAATCTGATTGGACAGACTTTCTTCCAGTCTGGATAAAGACTTTCAGCTAGTCCCTCATCATACTTCCAAATTTGAAGTTATTTAATTGTCTTCTAAGACAGAAGGCAGTGTTTCATTGTTTCATTGAGAGGTTAGCAGTCAATCTTACTAAGCTACTGAAGGTAGTATATCCTTTCCTTTTGTTTGAAAAATGATAATCTTAACATTTTCTGTGTCTTTTCTTCAGTACATTTATACTTTTGTGCCTAGTTGTGATTTTCTTTGCATTTGTAGCAATTGTTGAATATATGGCTGGATACCTTTCATCAGTTTTGAAAAATTACCACCTATGATCTCTTCAAGTATTTCTTATGTTACCAACCTTTTTAATCCACACTGGCTACTTCACTTAAAGCTAATATAGAGCAATTAAATCTCTTATTAATTGTATATTATCTTCAATGAAACCCAATCTTATGTTTGCTCAATATCAGATACTATACTTTAAATTCAAATTTCCCTTTGCTTCTTTTTTGAAAGTTTCCATCTTCTGCTGAAATAATAATGCATTTTATTTCCTAGAACAGAGTTGGCAATATTTTTTATATAAAGAGCAAGATAATAAATGTTTTAGTCTCTGTGGGCTATGTACGGCCCTGTCCCATAATTGTCTTTGTGTTTCTGTCATTATTGCTACTGTTGTGTCTTTGTTTTTTACAAACCTTTAAATGAGCAAAAATTATTTAGCTCACAGACTGTTTATGAATCACAGCTGGTTTAAAGTCCATGTCTTATAAGACTGTTGTCTGGATACATTATGATTTTTTACTTATTTATATTCTTTCTCTTGATTTTTAAAGTCAGATCACTTGGTCATATAAGTCAGATTATTTTTTATTGATGAATAAGTTTGATAGATAAAGAACAGAATGATATAATTTCATTCCAGATAAGATATAAATTTGTTTCAGGCATGTGGCTATAAGTCAATTAACAATCCTGGATTACCAGAATATAATTAGTTATCAAAATGATTTAAAATTGGTCTTTTGAATGATGTCAGCAAGATGGCCAAATAAGACATCCCTCTTTGTTCCCCACCCCACAACAACAATCCTTTATTCATACACAACACGTTGACACTGTGAGATCCAACACCATATACCAAGGAATCCAGGAGGAGTTTCACCCACTCATGCATCAGGCAGTAGGTGTACAGACTTTATTCACAGCTGTGAAACCTGCAGTAGTCTATAGTCTAGTTCCAGCCTGTCTCAGTGTGGTCCCAGGAGTCCCTGGAGAACACCGTTTCAAATAATAACCCACATATGAAAGGACTTTTGTAGAAATCTAAGAGACCAGAAGAAAAATTCCAGTATACCACCAAAGCAAAAATATTCAAGTTTAGATTTGTTTAAGAGAGTAAGAGGAACAGTTTGACTTCTTCCACATTATACCTCCCTCAAGGTATTTAGCAAAACTAAATGTCAAGAGACCTTTCTTAGCCCAAGATTTTTCACACTGGGGAAAGTGAGGCCTTGTGAGTGGGAGTTTGGAGTCCCAGTTGTGTGGGACACAGCCAAAGATGTCCTTTTCTCTCTTGCCCCATGTAGGGCATTAAGTCATGAGCTACAAGACTAGAGGTATGAAGAGGCTTGTAGAGCAGAAGATAATGATGCTCAGAGGGTAATTAAGGGAGACATATCTTATTAACCGTATTGCAGCCTCCATCAAGAAGCCCATAAATGAGCTGCTGGAAATGATTTGCCTTTAATTTCTCACAACTGGCCCATGGGCACCACCAGTGCTCTGCAAGCCAGATCCACACACCCCCAACTCTGTGGCTCTCTCCCTGTGCATGTCCTGATAGTGATAAAAGTAAACTTTGAAAGGTGTCTAGTGAGAACATGCAGAAAATTAATGCAAATATGTAGAAAAGAAAGAGACCACAAACTTAAACTTATACATTGTGATCAAAGTGGATACAAGAATAGTTCATTATACTAAATCAATAATGTGATATGCAGATTAATAGAGTGAATAAAAAATTGTATCATTTTTATCAGATGCAGAAAAAGTCAGCTGAAAAAACAGCATTCTTTTAGGATAAAAATCTTCAACAAAGTAGGAATAGAAGGAACATATATCAACCTAATAAAGGCCATGCACAAAAATCCTACAGTTAAGAGAGTTTGATAATGGAAGGTGGAAAGCTTTTCCTCTAAGGTAACAAGACAAGGATGTCCACTCTTACCACTCCTATTCAAATACTATTTGAAGTTCTAAACAGAGTAGTTTGGCAATAAAAGACATCTAAATCATAAAGGTAAGAAAAAAAGTATCTGTTTACAGATAATATGACCTTATTTATGGAAAGTCCCAGACTCCACCAAAAAATTATTAGAACTAACAAAAAACTTCAGTAGAGTTTCAGAATATTAAATCAACATATAGAAATTATTTATGTTTTCATATCCTAACAAGAAAATATCTGTAAAAGTAAAGATTTATGATACCATGAAAAACAATAGAATGTTGTTGTTCAGTCGTTAAGTCATATCCAACTATTTGCAGCCCCATGGACTGCAGCATTCCAGGTAACTTGTTAACAGGTTGACTTCACTATCTTCCACAGATTGCTCAGATTCGTGTCCATTGAGTTGGTGATGCTATGTAACCATCTCACTCCGCTCCCCCCTTCTCCTTTTGCCTTCAGTCTTTCCTGGCATCAGGGTCTTTTCCAGTGAGTCGGCTCTTCCCATCAGGTGGCTAAAGTAGTGAATCTTCAGTTTCACCTCAGTCCTTCCAATGGATACCCATGGTTAATTTCCTTGAGGATTGACTAATTTGATCTCCCTGCAGTCCACAGGGCTCTCAATAATCTTCTCCAGCACCACAATTTAAAAGCCTCAATTGTTCAGCATTCAGCTTTCTTTATGGTCCAAATTTCCCATCTATCCATACATTACTACTGGAAAAACTATCACTTTGATTAAATAGACCTTTGTTAGCAAAGTGATGTCTCTGCTTTTGAATACACTGTCTAGGTTTGTCATAGCAAGGAGAAAACATCTTTTAATTTCATGGCTGCAGTCACTGTCCTCAGTGATTTTTGAGACCAAGAAAATAAAATCTGTCACTGCTTCTACATTTTCCCCTTTTATTTGCCATGAAGTGGTGGGACAGGATGCCGTGATCTTAGTTTTTTTGAACGCTGAGGTTTAAGCCAGCTTTTTCACTCTTCTTTTTGACCCTCATCAGTAATTATTTAGTTCCTCTTCATTTTCTGCCATTAGAGTGGTATCATCATCTTTTCTGTTGAGCCACCAGTTTGAATCCACCTGCCAATGCAGGAGACACTTGTTAGATTCCTGGGTCACAAAGATTGCCTGAAGGAGGAAATGGAAACCCACTCCAGTATTCTTGCCTGGTAAACTCCCATGCATAGAGAAAACTAGCAGCTACAGTCCATTGTGTTGCACAGAGTAAAATCCAACTAAGCGACTAAGCACACACTGTGTGTATATGTATATGTGTGTATACATACTGCATTTATATGAACATAATGTAGTATTTTGTCACGAAAAAAAAGGAAATATATGTATATGTGTATATATGTGTATGTATATATGTATATGTGCACACACGTTTTGTCATGAGAAAAAAAAGGAATACTGACATTTGTGACAACTTGCATGAACCTTGAGGACATTACAAGAAGTGAAATAAGTAAGACAGTGAAAGATAAATACTTTGCAATCATACTTATATGCAGGATTTGTAAAAGCCTATTTCATAGAAACAGAGTAGAATGGAGGTTGCCCAGGGGGAGGGGTAAAAGAAATGGAAGATATGGGTAAAAAGTCTATAAACTTTCAGTTATAAGATGAATAAGTTCTGGGGATCTAATGTACAGCATGTTGACTCTAGTTAATAATACTATATTATATTGTTGAAAGTTGCTACAAGAGTAAGGCTTAAATGTGTTTGCCATAAACAAGGCAATTGTGCAGGGTGATGAAGGTGTTTATTGAGCCTACTATGCTAATTATTAGACTCCGAAATGCAGTACTTGGATGCAATCTCAAAAACGACAGAATGACCTCTGTTCGTTTTCAAGGCAAACAATTCAATATCACATAATCCAGTCTATGCCCCAACCAGTAATGCTGAAGAAGCTGAAGTTGAACGGTTATATGAAGACCTACAAGACCTTTTAGAACTAACACCCCAAAATGATGTCCTTTTCATTATAGGGGACTGGAATGCAAAAGTAGGAAGTCAAGAAACACCTGGAGTAACAGGCAAATTTGACCTTGGAATACAGAATGAAGCAGGGCAAAGGCTAATAGAATTTTGCCAAGAGAATGCACTGGCAATAGCAAACACCCTCTTCCAAAAACATAAGAGAAGACTCTACACAAGGACATCACCAGAAGGTCAACACTGAAATCAGATTGATTATATTCTTTGCAGCCAAAGATGGAGAAGCTATATACAGTCAGCAAAACCAACACCAGGAGCTGACTGTGGCTCAGATCATGACCACCGTATTGGCAAATTCAGGCTTAAATTGAAGAAAGTAGGGAAAACCACTAGACCAATCAGGTATGGCCTAAAGCAAATCCCTAATGATTATACAGTGGAAATGAGAAATAGATTTAAGGGACTAGATCTGATAGATAGAGTGCCTGATGAACTATGGATGGGGGTTCGTGACATTGTAGAGGAGACAGGGATCAAGACCATCCCCCTGGGAAAAAAATGCAAAAAAGCAAAATGGCTGTCTGAGGAGGTCTTACAAATAGCTGTGAAAAGAAGAGAAGTGAAAAGCAAAGGAGAAAAGGAAAGATATAAGCATGTGAATGCAGAGTTCCAAAGAATAGCAAGAAGAGATGAGAAAGCCTTACTCAGCGATCAATGCAATGAAACAGAGGAAAAGAACAGAATGGGAAAGACTAGAGATCTCTTTAAGAAAATTAGAGATATCAAGGGAACATTTCATGCTAAATAAAGGACAGAAATGGTCTGGACCTAACAGAAGCAGAAGATATTAAGAAGAGGTGGCAAGAATACACAGAAGAACTGTACAAAAATGATTTCATGAGTAAGATAATCACAATGGTGTGATCACTCACCTAGAGCCAGACATCCTGGAACGTGAAGGCAAGTGTGCCTTAGAAAGCATCACTACAAACAAAGCTAGTGGAGGTGATGGCATTCCAGTGGAGCTATTTCAAATCCTGAAAGATGATGCTGTGAAAGTGCTGCACTCAATATGCCAGCAAATTTGGAAAACTCAGCAGTGGCCACAAGACTGGAAAAGTCCATTTTCATTCCAATCCCAAAGAAAGGCAATGCCAAAGAATGCTCACACTAATGCATAATTGCACTCATCTCACATTCCAGTAAAGTAATGCTCAAAATTCTCCAAGCCAGGCTTCAGCAAAGTCAGAGGAACCAGAGATCAAATTGCCAACATCCGCTGGATCATTGAAAAATCGAGAGAGTTCCAGAAAAACATCTATTTCTGCTTTGTTGACTATGCCAAATCTTTGACTGTGTGGATCACAGTAAACTGTGGAAAACAATGAATGAGATGGGAATACCAGACCACCTGACCTGCCTCTTGAGAAACCTATATTCAGGTCAAGAAGCCACAGTTAGAACTGGACATGGAACAACAGACTGGTTCCAAATAGGAAAAGGAGTGCATCAACGCTGTACATTATCACCTTGATTATTTAACTTATATGCAGAGTACATCATGAGAAACACTGGGCTGGAAGAAACACAAGCTGGAATCCAGATTGCCAGGAGAAATATCAATAACCTCAGATATGCAGATGACACCACCCTTATGGCAGAAAGTGAAGAGGAACTCAAAAGCCCCCTGATGAAAGAGAATGAGAGTGAAAAAGTTGGCTTAAAGCTCAACATTCAGAAAACGAAGATCATGGCATCTGGTCCCATTACTTCGTGGGAAATAGATGGGGAAACAGTGGAAACAGTGGTAGACTTTATGTTTTTGGACTCCAAAATCACTGCAGATGGTGATTGCAGCCATGAAATTAAAAGACGCTTACTCCTTGGAAGGAAAGTTATAACTCACCTAGATAGCATATTCAAAGTAGAGACATCACTTTTCCAACAAAGGTCCGTCTAGTCAAGGCTATGGTTTTTTCCAGTGGTCATGTATGGATGTGAGAGTTGGACAGTGAAGAAAACTGAACGCCGAAGAATTGTTGCTTTTGAACTGTGGTGTTGGAGAAGACTCTTGAGAGTCCCTTGGACTGCAAGGAGATCCAACCAGTCCATTCTAAAGGAGATCACCCCTGGGTGTTCTTTGGAAGGACTGACGCTAAAGCTGAAACTCCAGTACTTTGGCCACCTCATGCGAAGAGTTGACTCATTGGAAAAGACTCTGATGCTGCGAGGGACTGATCACCCCTGGTGTTCTTTGGAAGGAATGATGCTAAAGCTGAAACTCCAGTACTTTGGCCACCTCATGAGAAGAGTTGACTAATTAGAAAAGACTCTGATGCTGGGAGGGACTAGGGGCAGGAGGAAAAGAGGACGACAGAGGATGAGATGGCTGGATGGCACCACCAATTCGATGGACATCAGTTTGACTGAACTCCGGGAGTTGGTGATGGACAGGCAGGCCTGGCGTGCTGCAATTCATGGGGTCACAAAGAGTCAGATATGACTGAGTGACTGAACTGAACTGACTGATTTAAATATATTAAATCATCATGTTGGACACCTTAAGCTTACACAATTTTATGTCAATTATATCTCAATAAAACTGGTAAAGAAAAACAGCAGATTGGTCCCTTCGAGAACAATTGTATGTCTAATTCACCTACATATGTAGTGTATAGTATTTTGTCATCCTAGATGAAAAGAGTCCCTTGGACTGCAGGGAGGAAATTAGTCCTGAATATTCATTGAAAGGACTGATGCTGTAGCTGAAACTCCAATACTTTGGCCACCTGATGCAAAGAACAGACTCATTTGAAAAGACCCTGATGCTTGGAAAGATTGAAGGTGAGAGGAGAAGGGGATAAAAGAGGATGAGATGGTTGGATGGCATCACTGACTTGATGGACTTGAGTTTGAGAAAACTCTGGGAGTTGGTGTTGGACAGGAAGGCCTGGCATGCTGCAGTCCATGGGGTTGCAAAGACAGACATGACTGAGTGAATGAACTGAACTGAGATGAAAAGCTAGGGGACTTAACCTGTTACTTTTCTTCCCTTGATAGGGTCCAAACTCCAGTGTTTGTCTTCCAACCCAAGAGTCTGTCAGAATGTTTTGTTTCTCAGTATCTCAGGAATCTCTTCTAAAATTGACATATGTCCCTAAAGGAATAATGGCCCCATAAATTTCTCTCATTTCTTTGGATATTTGTTCTCTTGAACTTGCCCAAGTAATTAATTCTGCAGCACTTTCATAATGATAATTTCAAACAGATGTGCTTTTTTTTTTCCCCCCCTAAGACTTTCTGCTTATTGGTAGCAGAATATTTGGTCTGAATGTTTTATCTTTACATCAAGGAGTATTTTAAATTCACCTACATATCAAACAACTTAGATGAGTTCAAAGAAATAGCAAAAACATAATTCTTGTTTTACAAATTGTTATCGATGTATAAAGTAAAAATGGTGTCTTTTCGAATAGCTTGTTTATATTAAGACTAATGTAAGAACTGGGTATTTTTCTTTATATTCCAGTATGGTTTTATTTATTTATTTTTTCCCTCAATATCATGTTGTCCTCTTTAAAAGCACTCAAATATCCTCTTCCAGAAGTACCTAAGTTAAATTTTTTCTCATTCTTTTTATTGCTTCATACCAAAAAAAATATCAGTAGCCCTTTTTTTGCATGTGTTTTATTCTATGTAAAATAGTCTCATACAATTTGAAAAGTATTCTTAATACCAAAAATGTTGCAGTAAAATTGCACATTAAAACTATAAATTTGCACTGTAAAATTGCACAGTAAAACTGGCACGTTAGTGCCAGTGCTTTTAGAAAGAATTTATGAATATCTATAAAAATGAAACAATTACACATCTCTGGATGTAGCCTTAGCTTTCCAGAGATAATCTTTGTATTTTATCCGTTAATCCCCAGTTTTTTATCTCAGGATTACATAGAAATTTTGGAAATTTACATAGAAATTTTGGAAATTTACCAAATGGTGTGATATACTAGGGCTTCCCTAGTGGCTCAGACGGTAAAGCGTCTGTCTGCAGTGCAGGAAGCCTGGGTTCGATCCCTGGGTTGGGAAGATCTCCTGGAGAAGGAAATGGCAGCCCACTCCAGTATTCTTGCCTGGAAAATCCCATAGACAGAGGAGCCTGGTAAGTTACCGTCCATGGGGTCGCAAAGTGTTGGACACGACTGAGTGACTTCACTTTCACTTTCACTAGGCTTTGACTTATATGTAATGAAAGTATCTGAGAAGAAGAAATTTCCAGATCTTTTAATGTAGAGATTAAGCAAAAATGCATCTAATGGAAGAATTGATGATGTGTTTACCTGAGTACTGTTGGGCACCAAGATGTAAAAATGAACTCAGATACATTCATATAAAATGTGTTGTGTATTGTAAACTTGTGGCCATCATGGAAATGTAATTTGGGTGCCAGTCCACAGGAAGGCTCAAGGAAATCAGACCCAGAAGGGTGGGAACCAGAGACAGTTACCTCTGTAATTCTGAGAAGCTGCATCGTATTTGGTTCTCTCTCCTTCTCTCACTCTATCACTCATTGTCATCCTCATCTCTCCTTTCTAATGTGAATCTTCTCTTTTCTGTTCGCTTCTCACTCAGTCAACTCCCTATTTTATACTTAACATGGCTTTTGATTTCTCGTATATTTCTCTTTCTTGTGAATTTGGAATGCTTTTACAAAAGTTCAAGTCCAAAATCCACATTATCATTCTATTCGAAAACTTAAAAAAGACCAACTGCAATCTCATCATTCATTTCAGGTTTTTTGGGGAAATAAACTGATTGGTTCTCAACTAGGGAAATAATGTTCAGATCATAACTTAGGTGTTAACTTTGGTCTATCAGTCTTGCCTGAGGGATGGCAAACATTGGAAAATTAGGTAAATATTATTATGGCTACATGCTAGAGATTATGGGTACGATTGTCTGGTACCAGATGAGGTTAACTTTTAGAATAAAAGAGAGAGGGATGTAGCATCAGCTCTCTAATGCTGTATTCTAAGCTAAGTTAATAGGATTCTGTCTGGCTTTGCCCTCAGCATGTAGGTCAAGTTCACAAACTATTGGCCTGTGAGCTTAGTATGTCAGAGAATGCATTTACGCTGAACAGCTGAAGTATTTTGTTTTGTTTTATTTTGAATTTAATATCTGTATTTGTGGCATGCACTGCCTGAGTCTACACAAGCCATATATGCCAGCAGGTTGCTGTTATTGACTTGTTGAAATTTACAACCGCAATGTTAGAGTCCATAATATGTATGGAATTTGCCAAGGTTATTGTTATCCAGTTGTTGAAATACTTGGCCTATGGAGACATCCTTACAACTAGGCAGGAAGGATGCTTTCCCTTTAGATAATGTGAACTGAATATTATGATGGACTGTTTTAATATGCTATCTTATTTAATAATGACAGAAACTCTGAAGATATTTATTATTATCTGTATATGGGGATTAGGAATAGCAATTCTGGGCTTGAGTCCAAGTTCTCTTTCTTACCATCCATGTTTCCTTGGAAAGATACTTAAACTCTATTAGTCTTAATTTCCTCCTCTGTAAAATGGTGGTGATAATACCTGAAATATAGGTTTAATGTCAAAATTAAATGATAAAAGTGTTTAAAATTACTTACATGTAATAGATAATTAAGTATTCCCTTGTCTTTGGCACAGTGATTTTAGACAATACAAATTTAATTATTTGATGAATCATCTATCATCACCTCTACTCTTGAGCTGTGTGGTTACTACTTAAGTTAGGAAGATATTTCCATAATTTTTTTAAGCTTCTATAAACTTAGGACCAGTGATACAAATTTGAGTACTGACTGTATTAATCTACTTGTTGTATTAAAGAAGCTCTTTAGTCAGAGGAATAGTAGTGAAGTTACTTAAAATCATTTGGGTCAAGGGATTGTGGTTCTACAACATTGTTTATTTTCAGTGTTTGACCGTTCATGAAGGTCAGCACTGCCTTTTTTGAATTTGCTATTCTGTGTTAAAATTGTCACACTCTAACTGAATTATTTCAGTATCATATCAATAGATCCAGGACAATCCATAATACTTCTCTTTTCAAGTCATCTATTGGAGCATACAATTCATTCTCATATCATGACAGGTGTAAATAAGATTACCAGAAGCTATGTGTCCTAGTAGATGGTTTATTTTCTTGGGTGCATTCATCTTCTCTGGGAAATTCATTCCAACTTATCTTTGCATGAGAAACAGGTGGTTGTTTCAGGTCTTATTCCCTCCTAACGATCTTTTTTATTCACTTGTGTGTTTGACTTGTAGACATGGGAGATTTCATTTGAGGGGTTGGGTATGATTTTCTCCATCTGGAGCTTTAAGTGCTTGGGGCATATCAGGAGAAAAAAAAAAACTCTTGATGTAAGCCAGGGCCAGATGGCTTTATAAGATTTATATTTTAATCTGAAGATGATGGGAGGACATTGAAGGACTTTGAGCAGGTTAATGGGCTGACTTTGAATATTCCATATTTCCTAAGTGCCTCCCACACAGTCTTTTGTGAGTTTTACTTTGTTTATGTTTTTGAAAAGTTTTCTTGATCACAGTGTAAAAGATATGTTAGAGCAAAAATTGGAACTGTTGTAACTCTCAGTTCAGTTCAGTTCAGTTCAGTCGCTCAGTCGTGTCCAACTCTTTGCGACCCCATGTATCACAGGACGCCAGGCCTGCCTATCCATCACCAACTCCTGGAGTTCACTCAAACTTATGTCCATCAAGTTGGTGATGCCATCCAGCCATCTCATCTTCTGTCGTCCCCTTCTCCTCCTGCCCCCAATCCCTCCCAGCATCAGAGTCTTTTCCAATGAGTCAACTCTTTGCATGAGGTGGCCAAAGTACTAGAGTTTCAGCTTTAGCATCAGTCCTTCCAAAGAACACCCAGGGGTGATCTCCTTTAGAATGGACTGATTGGATCTCCTTGCAGTCCAAGGAACTCTCAAGAGTCTTCTCCAACACCTCAGTTCAAATGCATCAATTCTTCAGCACTCAGTTTTCTTCACTGTCCAACTCTCACATCCATACATGACCACTGGAAAAACCATAGCCTTGACTGGACGGACCTTTGTTGGCAAAGTAATGTCTCTACTTTTGAATATGCTATCTAGGTTGGTTGTAACTTTCCTTCCAAGGAGTAAGCATCTTTTAATTTCATGGCTGCAATCACCATCTGCAGTGATTTTGGAGCCCCCCAAAATAAAGTTGGCCATTGTTTCCCCATCTATTTCCCATGAAGTGATGGGACCAGATGCCATGATCTTCGTTTTCTGAATGTTGAGCTTTAAGCCAACTTTTTCACTCTCCTCTTTCACTTTCATCAAGAGGCTTTTGAGTTCCTCTTCACTTTCTGCCATAAGGGTGGTGTCATCTGAATATCTGAGGCTATTGATATTTCTCCCGGCAATCTTGATTCCAGCTTGTGCTTCTTCCAGCCCAGTGTTTCTCATGATGTACTCTGCATAGAAGTTAAATAAGCAGGATGACAGTATACAGCCTTGACATACTCCTTTTCCTATTTTGAACCAGTCTAGTGGGCCTGGTTTAAGAGCTGAAATAAAACCATGACAGAGATAATATGAAGGAAGGAAAATAATTTAAAAATAGGGGCAGAAAGAGAGGGGGAAAATCAGAGTCTCAACCATAATATTAACAGAGAAAAAGAAAGCACTTTGCAATCAGAGGGTGGTTTCAGTTTTATAAAATAGTGTTTTCAGCATATTCCTCTTTTTGTCTGTTCTCTGGCCCAATTCCTTTACCTTTTCAAATACCTTCCAAAAAAACTTTAATTATAGGGAAAATTGTATGGTACCAGAATTAAATATCAGATATTTTTTAGAACATAAATACCTGGCAATGGTAACATACCTATATCGTATCAACTAAAATATGGATTTTTACATTACAGATTTCCCAGATTGCATGCTGGTATGGTAGAGATATGGAAATTAGCATTATAAAGCTGAGAGTGGAGTTAAGACAATATATTCAAAGGAGAAAGTAATAGAGAAGGAGATAGGAAAACAGATGGGGGAAGCTCAAGGTCTCTTTTTCATTCACTTCTATATGTCCTATGTAAAGGAAACTATTTGTTCACCACTATCTATACAGATGTTGGTTTAGCAACTCTGAAGAAAGATCCTAGTTAAAATGTGTTCCTCACCAATCTGCTATGGTGGTCATATATTCCTATTCAAAATAGAGGCCATTGGGTTCAGTTGTTCAGTCATGTCTGATTCTTTGTGTCCCCATGGACTGCAGCACTTCATGCTTCCCTGTCCTTCACTCTCTCTCAGAGTTTGCTCAAACTCATGTACATTGAGTCAATGATGCCATCCAACCATCTCATCCCTTGTTGCCCACTTCTGCTCCTGGAGGTAACTGAAATGGTGGCACAATTACAAATAAATCTGTCTGTCTTATCTATCTAGGACATAGATCTATCTATCTTTCTTTCTATCTACCCATCTATCTTCATAATCTTGCCTCTCCCAGTACAGTTCTTTATCTCAGTAGTTCCAGGCTCATTGGTTTGGTAGGGCAATAACACAATTGCCCCAATCTCCACCCTTGCTATAAAGAATGAGGCATATACAGAGTAAAGCAGTTTAGACACCTAAAGTAGGAATGAACCTGGTGTTGCAAGGGTGTGTACAGAGACTTCTGTGGCTAGAGCATAATAAACAAAAGATTTTTTGGTGTGATTAGAGGCCAAAAGATAAACAGGAATCAGATAATATAAGGTCTCTTAAGACATAATAGAGAATTTAAATTTTATTTAGGTGCAAAATAAAGCTACTGGAGTATTATAAGCAGGGGAGGGAAATGATTTGATTGATATTTCATTTTGACTGGTGTTTGAGTAGAAACAAGAATAGAAGGGAGATCAAATAGGAGACTGGGAAAATTCCAAGGAAAAGATAATGATGGTTTTGACCAGGTTGGTTGTGATACAGATGGAGACAATTGGAGAAATTTTGGTAATGTTCTGGAGTTAGAGTCCACTGAACTTCTAAATAGTTCAAATGTGTGGACTATGGGAAAAAGAGAAATTAAGAATAGCTTAATTGGTCATCTATGTCTTTAGAAAGAACAATTTTATGGAAGTTGTAGAGACACAAGCTCAGCATGACTAGTTGAGGTGAGAATTAAAGATTGGAAAAAAGAAGCAGTGATGAGAAAGAACACTGAAAGGAATTTTTGTTGGAAAAAACAGGGAGATGGGATGGTTGCTGGAAAAACATAAGAGGTATTGGGAGGAGTTGTGTTTTTTTAGTTTGAGAGCTCCTATTTGAGTATTTGAGGCTTCCCACATGGCACAGTTGTAAAGAATCTTCCTGTCAATGCAGGAGACACAGGTTCAGTCCCTATGATCCAGGAAGATCCCCTGGAATAGAAAATGGCAACCCACTGTAGTATACTTACTTAGAAAGTTCCATGGACAGAGGAGCCTGGTGGGCTACAGTGCATGGGGTGACAAAGAATCAGACGCACTGAGCACACATGCACTCACTTATTTGAATACTCACAAAATATTGATGAAAATAATCGAATAGAGGTTAACTGAGGATATTGGGAACAGATGGAAGAATTTTTTTTATATAATTTTATTTAGTTTTTTTTTTTTTTTTTTTTGGCTGTGCTGGATCTTGTTGCTGCATGCAGGCTTTATATAGTTATAGCAAGTGAGGGACTACTTTCTCTTTTTTTAATTTAAATTATATTTTAAATAGAGGCTAATTACTTTATAATATTGTATTGGTTTTGCCATACATCAACATGAACCTGCCACAGGAGTACACGTGTTCCCCATCCTGAACTCCCCTCCCACCTTCCTCCCCATACCATCCCCTCTGGATCATCCCAGTGCACCAGCCCCAAGCATCCTGTATCTGTGGAGAAAAGGGAACCCTCTTACACTGTTGGTGGGAATGCACACTAGTACAGCCACTATGGAGCGACTACTTTCTAGTCATGGTCCACGTTCTTCTCATTGTTATGGCTAAGTAAAGAATTATTGAACGGTGAAAAATGTATTTGTGTTTGAATTTTTAAAATTTTTCTATTGAGACATTTTACCATGCTTTAAAGAAAATTATCACAGCATATCAAAAGTCAGTGATAAAATCAGTCTTGCTTTTTCAGAAATCACAAAGAGAGTAAGCCTTGCGTGCAGAACAACAAAGAGAGTAAGTTGGAAAGTTTTCTGTAAATCAAGTTCTTCTGTTCCCTCCTATATATGCAAATATTTTAATTTTATTGCATTCAGTTCATTTCAGTTGCTCAGTCGTGTCTGACTCTTTGCGACCCCATGAATTGCAGCACTCCAGGCCTCCCTGTTCATCACCATCTCCTGGAGTTCACTCAGACTCACGTCCATTGAGTCAGTGATGCCATCCAGCCGTCTCATCCTCGGTCGTCCCCTTCTCCTTCTGCCCCAGTCCCTCCCAGCATCAGAGTCTTTTCCAATGAGTCAACTCTTCTCATGAGGTGGCCAAAGTAGTGGAGTTTCAGCTTTAGCATCATTCCTTCCAAAGAGATCCCAGGGCTGATCTCCTTTAGAATGGACTGGTTGGATCTCCTTGCAGTCCAAGGGACTCTCAAGAGTCTTCTCCAACAGAAATATTTTGAGATAGTCCACCCCCTTTTCCTCTGCTTATCTTTTTTCAGTAGTATTGATTTTTGATTTTGTATGTATGACTATAAAATTGTTGGCTCATCATTTCATAGTATTTGTGGAAAAAAGTAAAGGAAAACTGAAGCATTGTTGTAAAGCAAGGTTTGACAGTCCTTTTTGGGGGGTGGTGGGGGGAGCTCTTAGAGTTTGGGAAAGAGAAATAAGCCATCATATCAGATATCAGAGGACGGTAGTTCTGCAGGTAGCAGTCCTGATCCAGACCTAACCACAGCTCAAGAAATCACAGTATTTGCACTTAATAATTTGGTGTTCTTTGTAGTAGATAATTACAGTGTTTGAGTGAGATTGAACTGAAGTCATCATTGATGCTTTAGGCAGTAATACAGAATTGCCTGAGAGGATATTTGCAGCTGGTTTCAAGAGAAGTGTGAACTCTACAGTTTCTTTTACCGTGTACAGAACTTGAACGTTTCAGTATTAGGTTATAATTGTGTTGAAATGTAAATCATAAATGCAGACTGGGTTACTCACCTTTCATCATTAGTTTGCAAAATATGTCTTGGATGTGTTTATGGTATAATTCCTTGATGCATACAGTTATGCTAAGATAGAGTCAGAGTCATCTGTGTGCATGCAGTGTACATTTTAAGTGGGCTTGCCTTAAATTTGTAATTCTATATACTCTGTGACTCTCTGGCAGTTTTATCTTTTAAATCCAGACTCTAGATCTAAATATTTAACCTGTGTGTTTAATTAGAAGTTTTATTTGACCTTCTAATTATGTTTGAAGGCAGATGGATAGAATACAAGGTTTTAGAAATGGACTCTTTTATTTAAACTGGAGAATGTGTGTGTGGCATGGAGATTTGCATAGGTAAATACTCAATTTCTGTTTTGGCTATAAACCAGAATGTCGCCTTCTTTATTTGAATAGAACTACAAATAATGTAAAATGTCATTCAAAACAGCTACAACATAAATTTATAGGATTTTTTTTTAAATGTCAAACCTATCAGATATTTTAGCATCCCTGGTCAAGATCCTTGATTTCCAATGATCTCAAAGACAATTCTAAGGTAGTAAAAACACTTTGAATCTCCTTCTGCAGTAAGTAATTTAATCTTAAAACCTTTTTTCAGGTTTTGATTCCATTGGTGCTACTATTTAATGATTATAAAGCAATCATTAGCCACTAGTCATATGTACAAATAATCAGCTTCTCTATAAATTTAGTGATTTCAGCCTGAGGAGGGTTCAGTTTTTGGCAAACCAATATTCCATTATTTGCATTACTTGGAAACGGTCAGAAAATGACATTTAAAAGATGTTTAACATCTTGTAAGTAACTGGAAGAATTTAGATCTAGCCTCTAGTCAAAAAGCCATTGTATCATATAGAGTAGTCCATGAAAGAACATTTTAGGGACAGTAAAATTTCTAAGATTTATTCATCCGTTTACTTATTCAGCATAAATACTATCAACTCAGTGACTATTATGTGTCAGATATGCTTCTAGGCAAGGGAAATACAGTAATAAATAGGCTAGACAATTTTTTTTTGTCTTTTAGGAACTTATATCCTAATGGGAAAATAGAATATACAAATATACAATATACAAATAAATATACACTATGTCAGGTACAGCTTTGTACACAAAAGTACTGTGGAGGGCATAAAGGATCTCTGGGAAGAGGGTGTTGGTATTTTATTAGATTCATTAGGAAAAATTGATGGCAACAGGAGAAGGAGGTGACAGAGAATGATATAGTTGGATGACATCACTGACTCAATGGGCATGAGTTTAAGCAAACTCTGGGAGATAGTGAAGGATAGGGAAGTCTGGTGTGCTGCAGTTCATGGGTCGCAAAGAGTCATACATGACTTAGCGACCGAACAGCAACATCAGGAAAGGCTTAATTGACAAGGGAAAGAAAAATCTTGCATCGCTTTGGGAGAAGAACATTTCAGGCAGAGGCTAAATCAAGTACAAAAGTCCTGAATTTGCATGTTGTTGTTGAGTGGCTAACTTGTGTCTGACTCTGAGACCCATATACTGCAGCACACCAGGCTTCCCTTTCACTATCTCTAGGAGTTTGCTCAAACTATGTTGATGTTTGCTTAAATTCAGTCGATCATGCCATCCAACCATCTCATCCTTTGTCACTCCCTTCTTCTCCCACCCTCAGTATTTCCCAGCATCAGAGTCTTTTCCAATGAGTCGGCTCTTTGCATCAGGTGGCTAAATTGTTGATACCTAGGTGTTGGAGCTTCAGCTTCAGGATCAATCCTTCCAATGAATATTCAGGGTTGATTTCATTTAGGATTGACTGGTTTGATCTCCTTGCTGTCCATGGGACTCTCAAGAGTCTTCTCCACACCACAGTTGAATTTGCATAGTTTGACATTTGGAAAGAGAAGTGAGGCCAGTATAGCTGAACTGGAGTAGAAAGTATACAAGATTATAAGATAGTGAGGCCTGAAGATCTAAATTTTATAGGTGACTGTATATATTCTGGCTTTTATTCTGAGTGAAATAATTAGTGATTGGATGGCTTTAAAAGGATAAACAACACAATATGACATATTTTAAAAGAATAGCTCTGATTGCTATGTGGAGAATAAATGTATGGACACAAAGGAAATGTTTAAAAGGTTATTGCAATAATTTGGGAAATAGATGGTGATGGTAGAATAAATATAATAGATTTTTAGTATCTATTGAGGATTGAGCTAACAAGTGTTTAAAGATGGTTATACATGAGGTATGAGAGAAAGAAGGAGAAAAATGACATAATACTTTTTGGTGTACTAACATAGAAAACTAGAATAACTATTTTCATAAATGAGAAATAGAAATAGGCTATACAAAAAGCAGGTGTTTTTTTCTGGATATGTTGAGTTTGAAATGTCTGTTATACATTTAAATGAAAATATTGAATAGGCAGCTAGAGATATGAGTATGACGTTCGAGGTAGATTATAAACATACATTTGGTAATTATCACCATACAGGAAATATGGGTGGTGTTCGATGCTTAAAGACTTGAGAATATTGTTGGAACTGAGCTTTCTTTTTTGGAGAGGAAGGAAGCTCAGTTCCCCAACCAAGGGTTGAACCCAGGCCCTGGCAGTGAAAGCCCAGAATCCTGACCACTAGGCAATCAGGAAACTCCCTGAAACTGAGTTTTATAGAATAGCTGAGGATTGAACCTGGGAACACTTCAGCTTTTAAAATTTGAGGATGATGCTCAGTCGCTCACTCATGTCTGATTCTTTGCAAGTCCATGGACTGTAGCGTGCTGGGCTCCTCTGGCCACGAAAATCCTCTTGCTGGATTTTCCAGCAAGAACACTGGAGTGGGTTGTCATTTCCTATTCCAGAGGATCTTCCCAACCCAGTGATTGAACCCACATCTCTGGCATCTCCTGCATTGGCAGGCAGATAGATTCTTTACCATTGAACCACCTGGGAAGGCCCCAAATTTGAGGAGACTTCTTAAAAAAAAATCTAGCTAAGAGAAATATAAAAATTGGTTATTGAAGTGAAGCAAAGTTTAATGAATACACAGTAATAAATCATGTTAAACAACTGGTCAGTTAAGCTGAACATTAACTTTTGATCATAGAAGTTGGTCAAATGAATATTACCAGAGTCCTTAACAGAAAGTTTGTAAACAAGAAAGAATGATTCAGAGACAGAAACCTTCACATTTTTTGTTAGGGATACTGGCACTCATAAATGGATTACTACTATAGTCAGTTCAGTTCAGTTCAGTTCACTCACTCAGTCGTGTCCAACTCTGCGACCCCATGAATGCAGCACGCCAGGCCTCCCTGTCCATCATGAACTCCCAGAGTTCACTCAGACTCGCGTCCATCGAGTCAGTGATGCCATGCAGCCATCTCATTCTCGATTGTCCCCTTCTCCTCCTGCCCCCAATCCCTCCCAGCGTCAAAGTCTTTTCCAATGAGTCAATTCTTCGCATGAGGTGGCCAAAGTACTGGAGTTTCAGCTTTAATATCATTCCTTCCAAAGAAATCCCAGGGTTGATCTCCTTCAGAATGGACTAGTTGGATCTCCTTGCAGTCCAAGGGACTCTCAAGAGTCTTCTCCAACATCACAGTTCAAAAGCATCAATTCTTTGGCTCTCAGCCTTCTTCACAGTCCAACTCTCACATCCATACATGACCACTGGAAAAACCGTAGCCTTGACTAGACGGACCTTGGTCGGCAAAATAATGTCTCTCCTTTTTTTTTTTTTTTTTTAATTTAATTTAATTTTATTTTTTTTATTTTTTTTATTTTTTTAATTTTAAAATCTTTAATTCTTACATGTGTTCCCAAACATGCACCCCCCTCCCACCTCCCTCCCCATAACATCTCTGTGGGTCATCCCCATGCACCAGCCCCAAGCATGCTGTATCCTGCATCAGACATAGACTGGCGATTCAATTCTTACATGATAGTATACATGTTAGAATGCCATTCTCCCAATCATCCCACCCTCTCCCTCTGAGTCCAAAAGTCCGTTATACACATCTGTGTCTTTTTTCCTGTCTTGCATACAGGGTCGTCATTGCCATCTTTCTAAATTCCATATATACGTGTTAGTATACTGTATTGGTGTTTTTCTTTCTGGCTCACTTCACTCTGTAAAATCGGCTCCAGTTTCATCCATCTCATCAGGACTGATTCAAATGAATTCTTTTTAATGGCTGAGTAAAACTCCATTGTGTATATGTACCACAGCTTTCTTATCCGTTCATCTGCTGATGGACATCCAGGTTGTTTCCATGTCCTGGCTATTATAAACAGTGCTGCGATGAACATTGGGGTACATGTGTCTCTTTCAATTCTGGTTTCCTTGGTGTGTATGCCCAGAAGTGGGATTGCTGGGTCATAAGGTAGTTCTATTTGCAATTTTATAAGGAATCTCCACCCTGTTCTCCATAGTGGCTGTACTAGTTTGCATTCCCACCAACAGTGTAGGAGGGTTCCCTTTTCTCCACACCCTCTCCAGCATTTATTGCTTGCAGATTTTTGGATCACAGCCATTCTGACTGGTGTGAAGTGGTACCTCATTGTGGTTTTGATTTGCATTTCTCTGATAATGAGTGATGTTGAGCATCTTTTCATGTGTTTGTTAGCCATCCGTATGTCTTCTTTGGAGAAATGTCTATTTAGTTCTTTGGCCCATTTTTTTATTGGGTCGTTTATTTTTCTGGAATTGAGCTGCAGAAGTTACTTGTATATTTTTGAGATTAGTTGTTTGTCAGTTGCTTCATTTGCTATTATTTTCTCCCATTCAGAAGGCTGTCTTTTCACCTTGCTTATATTTTCCTTTGTTGTGCAGAAGCTTTTAATTTTGATTAGATCCCATTTGTTTATTTTTGCTTTTATTTCCAGAATTCTGGGAGGTGGATCATAGAGGATCCTGCTGTGATTTATGTCGGAGAGTGTTTTGCCTATGTTCTCCTCTAGGAGTTTTATAGTTTCTGGTCTTACATTTAGATCTTTAATCCATTTTGAGTTTATTTTTGTGTGGGGTGTTAGAAAGTGATCTAGTTTCATTCTTTTACAAGTGGTTGACCAGTTTTCCCAGCACCACTTGTTAAAGAGATTGTCTTTACTCCATTGTATATTCTTGCCGCCTTTGTCAAAGATAAGGTGTCCATATGTGTGTGGATTTATCTCTGGGCTTTCTATTTTGTTCCATTGATCTATATGTCTGTCTTTGTGCCAGTACCATACTGTTTTGATGACTGTGGCTTTGTAGTAGAGTCTGAAGTCAGGCAAGTTGATTCCTCCAGTTCCATTCTTATTTCTCAAGTTTGCTTTGGCAATTCGAGGTTTTTTTGTATTTCCATACAAATCTTGAAATTATTTGTTCTAGTTCTGTGAAAAATATGGCTGGTAGCTTGATAGGGATTGCATTGAATTTGTAAATTGCTTTGGGTAGTATACTCATCTTCACTATATTGATTCTTCCGATTCATGAACATGGTATATTTCTCCATCTATTAGTGTCCTCTTTGATTTCTTTCATCAGTGTTTTATAGTTTTCTATATATAGGTCTTTAGTTTCTTTAGGTAGATATATTCCTAAGTATTTTATTCTTTTCGTTGCAATGGTGAATGGAATTGTTTCCTTAATTTCTTTTTCTACTTTCTCATTATTAGTGTATAGGAATGCAAGGGATTTCTGTGTGTTGATTTTATATCCTGCAACTTTATTATATTCATTGATGAGCTCTAGTAATTTTCTGGTGGAGTCTTTAGGGTTTTCCATGTAGAGGATCATGTCATCTGCAAACAGTGAGAGTTTTACTTCTTCTTTTCCAATTTGGATTCCTTTTCTTTCTTTTTCTGCTCTGATTGCTGTGGCCAAAACTTCCAGAACTATGTTGAATAGTAGCGGTGAAAGTGGACACCCTTGTCTTGTTCCTGACTTTAGGGGAAATGCTTTCAATTTTTCACCATTGAGGATAATGTTTGCTGTGGGTTTGTCATA
Source organism: Capra hircus (assembly GCF_001704415.2). Classification (NCBI taxonomy): domain Eukaryota; kingdom Metazoa; phylum Chordata; class Mammalia; order Artiodactyla; family Bovidae; genus Capra; species Capra hircus. Next base: position 34,032,775 of record NC_030818.1, read on the forward strand.
TATAGCTTTTATTATGTTGAGGTATGTTCCTTCTATTTCTGCTTTCTGGAGAGTTTTTATCATAAATGGATGTTGAATTTTGTCAAAGGCCTTCTCTGCATCTATTGAGATAATCATATGGTTTTTATTTTTCAATTTGTTAATGTGGTGAATTACATTGATTGATTTGCGGATATAGAAGAATCCTTGCATCCCTGGGATAAAGCCCACTTGGTCATGGTGTATGATCTTTTTAATGTGTTGTTGGATTCTGATTGCTAGAATTTTGTTAAGGATTTTTGCATCTATGTTCATCAGTGATATTGGCCTGTAGTTTTCTTTTTTTGTGACATCTTTGTCAGGTTTTGGTATTAGGGTGATGATGGCCTCTCTGCTTTTGAATATGCTATCTAGGCGGGTCATAACTTTTCTTCCAGGGAGTAAGCGTCTTTTAATTTCATGGCTGCAATCACCATGTGCAGTGATTTTGGAGCCCAAGAAAATAAAAGTCTGACACTGTTTCCACTGTTTCTCCATCTATTTCCCATGGAGTGATGGGACCAGATGCCATGATCTTCGTTTTCTGAAGGTTGAGCTTTAAGCCAACTTTTTCACTCTCCTCTTTCACTTTCATCAAGAGACTTTTTAGTTCCTCTTCACTTTCTGCCATAAGGGTGATGTCATCTGCATATCTGAGGTGATTGATGTTTCTCCCGGCAATCTTGATTCCAGCTTGTGTTTCTTCCAATCCAGCATTTCTCATGATGTACTCTGCATAGAAGTTAAATATGCAGGGTGACAATATACAGCCTTGACGTACTCCTTTTCCTATTTGGAACCAGTCTGTTGTTCCATGTCCAGTTCTAACTGTTGCTTCCTGGCCTGCATACAGATTTCTCAAAAGGCAGGTTAGGTGGTCTGGTATTCCCATCTCTTTCAGAATTTTACAGTTTATTGTCATCCACACAGTCAAAGGCTTTGGCATAGTCAAAAAAGCAGAAGTAAATGTTTTTCTGGAACTCTCTTGCTTTTTCCATGATCCAGTGGATGTTGGCAATTTGATCTCGGGTTCCTCTGCCTTTTTTTAAAACCAGCTTGAACATCAGGTATGTATATAAATAGAAGGAAGCCTTCACTCTATCAGTTCAGTTCAGTCACTCAGTCGTGTCCGACTCTTTGCGACCCCATAAATTGCAGCACGCCTGGCCTCCCTGTCCATCACCAGCTTCCGGAGTTCACCCAAACTCATGTCCATCGAGTCGGTGATGCCATCCAGCCATCTCATCCTCTGTCATCCCCTTCTCCTCCTGCCCCCAATCCCACACAGCATCAGAGTCTTTTCCAATGAGTCAACTCTTCTCAAGAGGTATAACTGTATGTATAATCAATGTTTTATAATTCTTGTAGAATACTATATTGTGTTTCAAGGACAGAATACAGAAATTAATATTTTAATCTTATCAAGTAGTTTGGAATACTCATATTAAATCTTTCCCCAATCCTCCCCACTGCACTCATTTTCTAGCTAAGATATTAACTATTATTTAAATATATTGATATGTCATCTTTGTGAAGATTAAAAAAAAAAGCATGTTTTTCCAACTTCATTGTGATTGCCTAAGGTTAAAATTTTAATCAGAATTTTAAAAAACATTCCCTTCTTCTATGCTCCCCACCTCTGTGCTGACGCATTGTTTTAGAATGTTTATGGTGTAATGTCTCCACAATAAACACAAGGTATCACTAGGTGTTTGTAGCCTGTGATATTCTTGGGGTAACTATAGTAATAATAATCTTTATTCTCAGTTCAACTGCTGACTATAATATCATAATCTCCCATACTAAAACCCTTACAGAAGTAAAGGTGTACACATCTCCAAGCATAAACATAACTGACCTCAGGACCTGTGGCTCCATACAGCATGTCCAGTGTTTAAGAAATAATTACAAAGTCCACTCAAAGACAAGAAAAAACAGTTTAAAGAGATTTAAAATTTTCCATAATTAATCCCACTCATGATACAAATATTGTCACTATTAGGGATTTAAAATAGCTCTTATTGTTACTCTCAGGTGCTCAAGATAAAGGCAGACAACACATAAGTAAAGATAGGTAACTTATGCAGAAGGAAAAATAACTATGAGAAATAATAAAATGGAAATGCTGCAAATCAAAATCATAACAATCAAAATGAAGAATGCCTTTTTCAAGTATATTAGAGGGCTCAAAAGCATCAAGGAATGAATCAGTGTTAGCAAGAGAGTAGAAATTACCAAAACTGAAAAAAAAAAAAAATAAACAAAGCAGTCAGAACAGAACACTCAGAGTCTTTTGGACAATATAAAATAATTAATCCAGTATAGCCAACATAAGAGCACCTCAATACCTAAGACAAACACTAACAGACATAAAAGGAAAACTTGACAGTAACACAATAATAGTACAAAACTTTTAACATGCCACTAACATCAATGGACTGATCATCAAAACAGAAAATTAATAAGGAAACACAAGTCTTAAATGATACATTAGATGAGATGGATCTCATTGATATCTTCAGAACGTTCCATCCAAATGCAGAAGAATACACCCTCTCAAGTGTTGATTTCAACACAACGTATAAAATGAATATTCATTTGTATATGTGCTCAGTTGTGTCTGGAGGAATGGATACAAAAACTAGACCCCTATATATGCTGTCTTCAAGAAACCCACTTCAGACTTGAAGACACATATAAACTGAAAGTAGGAGGATGGAAAAATATATTCCATACAAATGGGAAGCAAAAGACAGCTGGAGTAGCAATCCTCATATCAGACAAAACAGACCTTAAAATAAAGATAACAAGAGATAAAGAAGGATATTACATGATGATCAAGGGATCAATCCAAGAGGAAGACATAACAACTGTAAATATCTATGCAATGGCACCCCACTCCAGTACTCTTACCTGGAAAATCCCATGGACAGAGGAGCCTGGTAGGCTTCAGTCCATGGGGTCGTGAAGAGTCAGACGTGACTGAGCTACTTCACTTTCAATTTTCACTTTCCACTTTCATGCATTGGAGAAGGGATTGACAATCCACTCCAATGTTCTTGCCTGGAGAATCCCAGGGATGGGAGAGCCTGATGGGCTGCCATCTATGGGATTGCACAGAGTTGGACACAACTGAAGTGACTTAGCAGCAGCAGCAGCAGCATGCCATTTCCTTCTCTAAGGGATCTTCCCGACCCAGGGATCAAAACCGCATCTCTTGCATCTCCTGCATTGGCAGGCAGATTCTTTACCACTGTGCCACCTGGGAAGGCAAATTCATACTAATATAAATAAATAAATAAGTGGATAGATGGAGAAAAGAGGACAAACCAATCTTACAGAATTTCAGATGATATGTATAGATGTTCCCCTTCAGAAAGTGGAGTTTAATCCACCTAGCCTTGAGTATGGACTTGACTTAGTGACTTGTTTAGAAAGAGTGGAATATGGAAAATGGAAAAATCATAATAAGAGAATATGAAAAACCCAATACCTATAAATTCAATAACTTAAAATTCAGTTCTCTGAAAGACACTAAACTGTGAAAACTCATTGAAAAATAATTAGAATTCTTAAATAGTGAGAAGGAGGGAGAGAGGGAAAGGACAAAGGGGTGGGGAGAGAGAGAGTGAACACCATGTCATATCACTGGTAGAATACACATGCACACACTCACACACACGTGCACACACAGATGCTATTCAAAGAGAAATTATAGAGATATATAATCTATATTATGTATATAATATAAATATAAATTGTATACACACATATATAGATAGATATAGGCATATAAATAATTGAATATGTTGTTAGCTGCTTCTCCTCACCAACAAAGGAAATTCTAGGTCCAGATGATTTCACTAGAAAACTCTGCCAAATATTTAAAAAATAAATAATATCAATTCTATAAAATTGCTTGCAGAAAGTTAAAAAATAGGGAATGCTTCCTAGCTCATTTTATGATGGCAGCATTATTGATGAGAATGCAAATCATTTTATTTAATGTATGGTTACATTTTAAACACACTTAAAATATTTCACTCTTAGAAACTACCCCCGCCCCCCCCAAAAAAAGACAAAAGAAAACATGTGTCCATAAATAAGAATTTTAATGATTGTTCTAAGGAGCATTCATTATTTATAACCATCACAATTTGAAGCAACCTTCCCAAATTTGAAACAACCTCCCCAAATTTGAAACAACCACGTGTCCATCAACTAGTGAATGGATAAATGAATTTAAATAGGTTAGTTTACACACAGAGACACGTGTGTGAGTATACTGAAATACTATTCATCAATAAAATAAAGAATAAACACCTGATGTATGCTACATATGTGAACATAAAAAATATCAAAACATGATGCTAAGTGGAACAGATTACTACACGTTGTATAATTCCATTTTTATGAAATTCTAGAAATGGCAGTATTGTTACAACAGAAAGCAAATTAGTAGTTGCCTTAGACTAAGGTAATGGGAGGAAATTCATTGCCCATCTGCAGGAGGAAACTTTTTAGGACAATGGATCTATTTTACATCTTCACTGTGGTGGTTATTGCATGACACTATATACACTTACTAAAATTCAGTGAACTGTGTGTGTAAAGAGAGTAAATTTTGTTTTATGAAAATTGCACATCAGTTATTCCAGAAAAAGTAAATACACTGTCAGATAGAGGAATAAATATGTCATAAGGGTAGTGCTGCTCCACTTTGAACATTTATTCCATGTTTTAATAACAGCAATAAAGATGAAAATATAATTATTTCAAGAAATTCAAACTGTCTAGAAGGTGTAATTAGATGATTCAGATTGAATAAATTAATTATCTACCTTATAGTATATGCAATTTTCTTCAGATGTTTTTACCCTTTGTCTTGGAAACTAAGATGAGTATCTTTGTAGAGTCTGCTGCAGTACCTTTGAAATTCCTCCTTCTTGTGATAACGAAGTAGGTTTTAAAAAGTGCAAAGATGATAATTATTTATGGGGCAAGGTTTCCTCTCCTATTTTCACTTCCCTCCTCTATGATTCTTAATTATTCTTTTGTGAGATGGTATTGGGTATCCCATAATTTTACCTTTGTCCTTTTATAATTATCCCACGTGGTGGCTCCAAGAAAAAGGCACTCCAAATCAGCATTTTCAAAAACAAACTAGCATCTAACCATTCTTCACAACAAAATCTTTGCCAAGTCAGGTCCAGTTTTGTGAAACAAGGAATGATTCTTTGCCCCAACTGAAGCCACATTTACAAAAACCTAGTAATGAAAGAAAAATAGAATGTTTGTGGAAGTATTCAGTCTATTCCTTAGTGGAGCTAAGAGGCCTCTTTCATTTCCATTGACTTAAATTTCTGGCAGGTCTAGATAAGTATGTTTGGAAATAACCTCTTTGTCGCATTTGACATTAGTTTTCAGTCTATAAAAAGTAGAGATGGAAAAAATGTGTGGGTTCAAAATTGAGTATCAAATGTTGTGTCTCCAAAAATACATTTTAAAATATTTTTGAAACCTTTGTGTTAAAACTTAGTGAACAATCAAATGTAGAAAGATATGCCCACATATTATGAGACCTGACTGACTGCTGTGATGATGTTACCATAATATTTAGGGAAGAACAAGATGTGAATCCATCATTATCAAAAGCATGCTGAATGAATCTTGTATTTGCCTGTACATCACTTTTAAGTATGTTTAATGAATTTTTCATTTTTAATTTAAAATGGTATTTTGTTACTTCTCTCAAAGCATACTCATTGGGCACCTTTCATGTGTCAGGCTCTGTCCTAGACACTGATCATATAGCAGAGAAAAAATGTGACACACCTTCCCACCTATGAGACCTCTTATTCTAATGAAGATTAAAGATTATTATTTTAAAAACCCCATAAAACAAATATATAGCTACAGCTTGGAATAAGTGCTAGGAAGCAAAAGTGTGCTCTGAGAGAGTAGAACTGACAACACAAAACTTTGGGAAATGAATGGGAGATCTTGCTGCAACCTTGTGGTTGAATTTGGTGTGGTGTACCGGTATTAGCAAAAGAATTGCATAAGTGAAGATGTTGAAGCCAATTTCTAAGCTAACGTTAGCAATATAGAGAATAAGCTCAAAGAACTTGGGGCTGAAACATAGGAACAAAAAGTAGATTGACCTAAAGTGAGTTTGGAAAGAGAAAGGTAACGTGTCTGGTAGAGCATTACAAAAAATGTGGTAAAGAAAAAAATGAGTAACACACCACACACATTTGACCACATAGGCCAAACTGATTTTTAAAAATTATTTATTTACTCTAATTGGAGGATAGTTAATTTACAATATTGGGATGATTTTTGCAGTACATCAACATGAAATTGGCCATAGGCATACATATGTCCCATCCCTCCTGAACCCCCTTCCCACATCCCTCCCTCTCTTTTACATATGGTAATGTGTATGTTTCAATGCTATTCTCTCAAGTCATCTGACTCTTTCCTTATCCTACTGTGTCCAAAATTCTGTTATTTCTGTGTCTCTTTTATTTCCCTATGCATAGAATCATTGGTTCCATCTCTCTATATTCCACATATATGTGTTAATATTTGATAACTGTCCTCTTTCTGATTTACTTCACTCTGTATAATAGACTATAAGTTCATTCGCGACATTAGAACTGACTCAAATGTATTCCTTTTTATAGCTGAGTAATATTCTGTTGTGTATATGTACCACAACTTCCTTATCCATTCATCTGCTGATGGATAGATGTTGCTTCCCTGTCCTAGCCACATGTGTCTTTTCCAATTCTGGTTTCCTCAGGATAAATGCCCAGTAGTGGAATTGTTGGGTTGACTACTTCTGCTTCATTAACTATGCAAAAGCCTTTGATTGTGTGGATCACAACAAACTGTGGAAAATTCTTCCAGAGATGAGAATACCAGACCACCTGACTTGCCTCCTAAGAAACCTGTATGCAGGTCAAGAAGCAACTGTTAGAACCAGACATGGAACACTGGACTGGTTCCAAACTGAGAAAGGAGTACATCAAGTTTGTATATTGTCACCCTGTTTGTTTAGCTTATATACAGAGTACATCATGCCAAATGCCAGGCTGGATGAAGCACAAGCTGGAATCAAGATTTCCAGAAGAAATATCAATAGCCTCAGATATGCAGATGACACCACTCTTAAGGCAGAAAGTGAAGAGGAACTGAAGAGCCTCTTGATGAAGGTGAAAGAGAAGAGTGCAAAGCCAGCTTAAAACTTAACATTCGGAAACTAAGATCATGACATCTGGTCCCATCATTTTATGGCAAATAGATAGGGAAACAATGGAAACAGTGACAGACTTTATTTTGGGGGGCTCCAAAATTACTGCAGAAGATGACTGCAGTCATGAAATTAAAAGACACTGGCTCCTTAGAAGAAAATTTATGACAAACCTAGACAGCGTATTAAAAAACAGAAATATCACTTTGCTAACAAAGGTTCATATAGTCAAAACTCTGGTTTTTCCAGTAGTCATGTGCTGAGTTTCTCTGTCGTGTCCAACTCTTTGTGGCCCCATGGACTGTATCCCACCAGGCTCCCTGTCCATGGAATTCTCTAGGCAAGAATACTGGAGTGGGTTGCCATTTCCTTCTCCAAGTAGTCATGTATATGCTAACTGTACCATACAGAAGGCTGAGTGCCAAAGAAGAATTAATGTTTTCAAACTGTGTTGTTGGAGAAGACCTGAGAATCCCCTGGACTGCAAGGATATCAAACCAGTCAATCCTAAAGGAAATCAATCCTAAATATTCATTGGAAGGATTGATGCTGAAGCTGAAGCTCCAGTTCTTTGGAGCTAACTTATTGGAAAAGACAATGATGCTGAGAAAGATTGAAGACAGGAGGAGAAGAGGATGACAGAGGACAAGATGGTTGGATGGCATCATTGACTCAATGGACATGAGTTTGAACAAAGATGGCAAAGGACAGGGAAGCCTGGCATGCTGCAGTCCATTGGGTTGCAAAGATCTGGACATGACACAGCAACTGAAAAACAACAACAGTGGTTTTATTCCTAACTCTTTAATAAATTTCCATAAGTTGTCCATAGTGAATGTATCAGTTTGCATTCCCACCAAACTTCACACCCTCTTCATCATTTATTGTTTGCAGACTTTTTGATAATGGTCATTCTGACTGTTGTGAGATGATACCTCACGGTTCTGATTTTCATTTCTTTAATAATGAGCGATGTTGAGCATCTTTTTGTGTGTTTATTAGCCATCTGTATGTATTCTTTGGATAAATGTCTGTTAGGGTCTTCTGCCCACTTTCTGATTGGGTTGTTTGTTGTACAAGCTGCATGAGCTACTTGTATATTTTGGAGATTAATTATTTGTCAAGGGAGGCAAAAATACACAACAGAAAAAAGACAGTCTCTTCAACAAATGATGCTGGAAAAACCAGTCAACTGTGTTTAAAATAATTAAATTAGTACACTTTCTAACACTATGCATAAAAAATAAACTCAAAATAGATTAAAAACCTAAATGTAAAACCAGAAACTATAAAACTCTTAGAGGAAATCATAGGCAGAACACTCTCTGTTGTAAGTTACAGCAAGATCCTCTACAACCCACCTCCTAGAATAATGGAAATAAAAACAAAAATAAACAAATAGGACCTAATTAAATTTAAAAACTTTTGCACAATGAAGGAAACTATAAGCAAGGTGAAAAGACAGCTCTCAGAATGGGAGAAAATAATAGCAAACTAGACAACTGACAAAGGTCAAATTGGTATCCACCATTTCTCAGTTATCTCAAAGCTTTTCTTTAGCTTCTTTGCTTGAATTAGAGCTTTTGATTATGTGTTTTGGCTTCTCTCTCCACCCCTGCTTCTTCATTTTTGCTTTGAGTATTGTTATAAACATATCTGATATATATATAGTATATTTTAATCACTTGCAATAGTTATTCTTGCTTTATACTCACATTGTTCTGTCTTTGGCCAATAGGAAAAATCTTGTTTGGCTCTTATGTCACCTTGATATGACTCCCACTAGTCTTGCACCAAGTCACTTGCTTCCTGGAATAACATAGTGGCTGAAACAGTAACCTACTGTTCTTTTAAGTAGAACTAGTTTTCAAGACTACCTTCTGAGTCTTAAGTGGGGTCATTGCTACTATATTATTTTTGTTTCTAGATCTTTTCAGTGATAGATTTTTATATTGATATTTCTAATTCAAATGTAGCATTATAGAAATTATTTTTCAAATTTTCTTTTTTTTGACATTTTTATTAGGGTATAGTTGGTTTAAAATGTTTTGTTAGTTACAGGTGTACAGTAAAGTGAATTGTTATACATATATATACTCATTTTTAGATTATTTTCCCTTATAGACCTTTATGGAGTATTGAGTAGAATTCCGTATGGTATATAGTAAATCCTTATTGGTGGTGGTTGTGGTGTAGTCGTTAAGTCATGTCTGACTCTTGAGACACTAGGCTCCTCTGTCCATGGGATTCTCCAGGCAAGAATACTAGAGTGATTTGCCATTTCCTTCTCAGGGGATCTTCCTGACCCAGGAATCAAACCCGAGTCTCCAGCATTTTAGACAGATACTTTACCAACTGAGCTATCCTTATTATCTATTTAAATTTCTTCATTTTATATCTGTATCTCTTTTGTCTGAGATTGAAAAGGTGAGTTCTAAATAATGCAATAAGTTCTTTAAAACTACTCAATCTATATATGGGACTGTGATTATCACCCTAAGGGTGACACACTGCCCCCTTCCTCTGGCTACTTTTGACAAAGAAGGAAGTCATCTTGTGTTGATATATGATGGCAGGGATTCAGTTCAGTTCAATCGCTCAGTCATGTCCAACTCTTTGCGACCCCATGAATCACAGCACACCAGGCTTCCCTGTCCATCACCAACTCCCAGAGTTCACTCAAACTCGTGTCCATCGAGTCAGTGATGCCATCCAGCCGTCTCAACCTCTGTCATCCCCTTCTCCTCCTGCCCCCAGTCCCTCCCAGCATCAGGGTCTTTTCCAATGAGTCTGACAGAATGTGGTCCACTGGAGAAGGGAATGGCAAACCACTTCAGTATTCTTTCCTTGAGAAGCCCATGAACAGTATGAAAGAGCAAAATGATAGGATGCTGAAAGAGGAACTCCCCAGGTCGGTAAGTGCCCAATATGCTACTGGAGATCAGTGGAGAAATAACTCCAGAAAGAATGAAGGAATGGCAGGGATTACTTCCGGTTACTTAACTTCAAAAAGGTCAAGGATGATAAAACCCCTGAAAAACAGCATACATTTTAAACATTTACATTTTGCTCAGCCTAAAATGCTAACATCACATCTGTAAAGAAGCACATAGAAGCAGAGAGGGGTACCAGAAAGTTAAGGAAACAATTTTCAGAGCCTCTCACTTGCAGTGGTTCCTTGATAGGGTCTCAGAGTACTCTAGCAATCCAGAAATATATTCACATGGTCACGTATCCCTTTTTAAACTAACTGTAGTAAACTATTTTAACTGAAACTGATGAAGATCTCTTCTCCTTCTACTCTGGCTTTGACTTTACGCACACAATTCCCTTTATCTTTGGCAGCTTTGAAGTGGCTACAGACATTTGGGGATCCAACCAAAGGGATTTTTTTAATGTGGATGTGATTGGCTTTTGTTTAGTGGATTATATGTGTGTGGTTTGTTATCATTATCACGTACAGTTAAGTTGTTGCTTGCAGTCCAGTATAGGCGCAGCTTCTTATGGTTCTCCACAGTGTTCACTGTACCTGCTCACCTGCATCTAGAAGAGATGTTGCATTCTGATATAAGTATGCCCTGTGCCCATCTCTACAATTAAATAAGTAGGAGTGAAGATTCAAAGCTAGTCTATGGAAAAATCTTCCAGTCATGGTATTGTTCAAGTTGTAATTGACTTATTTGGTTTTATGGATTCTAAGTCAAAAACCAAAGTTCTATCCTCGGAAGAAATTTCTTAGTAATGCAACATATACAATTTTAAATTCTACTAGTAGTGTGTGTGTGTGTGTGTGTGTGTGTTTTGATGGTACTTGTAAAACTAAAATATATCAAAATCCTTGTGTTTGAGAGACTGAATATAGTGGTATTTAAATATCTGGTGTATTTGGGTATGAAATAGCATGCTTCATGCTTAAAAATTATTAATGATAAAAAACAAAATTTTTTACCATGCCAAAGGGAAGATTAAATTATTTTCCTGTCCTCTTTCATGGAAAATTTTTACAAAATTCTTGTCAAATGAAGAAAGAAAAAATACAGTAGAGGTATACCAGGTACTTAAACTAAAAACAGATTTGCTGGTATTTGTCAATGCATTGAAATTTTGAGTTTTTGTTATCACTTTCATTTTAAGTAAATATTATTTCATACTTAATTTTGTATATTATTTTCCTAAAGATCTCATACTCTCAGTTGTATAATATCATATTCTATAAAACCTGGATCTTTCTTCATAAAGAAAGAAATAGTAAGCTCTGTGTATTAGTCTAGTGACAGATGATAGTGGTTTGTACTTGTTTGGTGAGAACAAAGGCATGGGTGATTAAAAGATAGGTGGTAGATAAAATATACTATATTCTGGAAGCTAGATTCAATAATGTCACGAAACACATATTAAAGGAAAATTTTTATGTAATCCAAAATCTCCTATTTGGGGGGGGGGGTGGGAGGCATTGCCTGGTATGTCAGATGGTAAAGAATCTGCTTGTAATGCTGGAGACGTGGATCTGATCCCTGGGTTGGGAAAATCACCTGGAGAAGGGAATGGCTACCCACTCCAATATTCTTTCCTGGAGAATCCCATGGACAAAGGAGCCTGGTGGGCTACAGTCCACGGGTCGCAAAGAGTCAGACACGACTGAGCGACTGTGTGTTCAGTGATCCCATTTTTTACACATCATTATTTTTCCTCATACGATTAACCACTTTATACACATTATATTTTTCATTCCTAAAAATCTTTGTAAATTATTTTGGTTAGACATAATTGTCCTTGAATTATAGGTAAAAAGACAAAGTTTTGGAGACTTACTCTCAAAGTTGTTGAGCTTAGTGTTATCAGTGTAATCATGACCGTTTCTTTTCCATGCTGAGCTGTTCTATAGTTATTTATTCAGAGCTGTCATACAGTAGTTAAATTTCTCAATAAATAAATAAACAAATAAATGAATAAATAAATGAAGGTCTCTAAAAAGCAAGAAGAGGAATAGCTGAGGCTGGAAACTTTGTGGTCTAAACTGAAAACTTCCAGGCAAGAATACTGGAGTGGGTTGCCATTTCCTTCTCCAGAGGATCTTCCCGACCCAGGGATCGAACCCAGGTCTCCCACATTGCAGGCAGACGCTTTAACCTCTGCACCACCAGGGAAACCCTATGTATATATATGTGTATATATACATATATGTGTAACCCTATGTGTATATATATATATATATAAACTTTAAACTATATACATATAAAACTATATATGTATAAACTTTAAACTATATACATATAAAACTATATATGTATAAACTTATATATATATATATATATATAATGAAAAACAATTATTTTACCATTGGATTTCAAGCAAATAGTTTTAAGTTCATATATATATGTATATAAACTTTATATAAAAGTTTATATATATAAATGTAGCTTATATATATATAAAACATATATATATAAACATATATAACATATATATGTAAATATATATCATATATATTTTAAAAACATATATATACATAAGTTTATATATATATAAACTTAAAACTTTTTGCTTGAAATCCAATGGTAAAATAATTGTTTTTCATTACAGGCAGATTTCTCCTTTTACCAAGATAAAAAATCAAAATACAAATATACAATATAAAAATCTAATCCTTAATATTTTAGTTATTTGTTGATCTAAATCAACAAAATTTTATTTTCTAATATGCAGTCAGTGTCAATTGCCAGAGGTGAAGCATGCTTTTGATATTTCCCTTTAAATTTCCTCTGTTAGACTTGGTCACTGAAAATCACTTGAAATTGTGATTTATACAACTGATCATGGTTCTGTACATTATTATCCTGTTATTTATATTTCTCTCATCAAGCACTCTCCACTCTCCCTCTCTGCCCTACCTCTTTCAAATATGTGTTCAATTTCCTTTTCTAAGCACTAGTCCTAGAACCATATCATTTAAAGATTTAATTGAGTTGGGAGTCAAAGGCCAGAGCAATTCTAGATCAGTATTTAAGTTGGAGCACTGTGCCAATAATTGATTTATTATAAGAAATGGTACTGGGGTTTCAATAGGCTGTACACTGATTTCCAAACCCCTGGTGACTCAATATAGGAACAGAGAATAAGGCAGTGGTGTGCCTTGCTTTGCCCTCATGGTGCATGGATGGAATGTTTGTAAAGCATGTCTCTTGTTGAATACAATAGAAGAGTGGTTTCCAGAAAAGAAAAACTTACAATAATTTATTTTGTAAAGTAGATAATTTGTTTATGAAATACCTAACCATCCAGAAATGCTGGACTGGAAGAAGCACAAGGTGGAATCAAGATTTCTGGGAGAAATATCAATAACCTCAGATATGCAGATGATGCCACCCTTATGGCAGAAAGTGAAGAGGAACTAAAAAGCCTCTTGATGAGAGTGAAAGAGGAGAGTGAAAAAGTTGGCTTAAAACTCAACATTCAGAAAACAAAGATCATGGCATCTGATCCCATCACTTCATGGGAAATAGATGGGGAAACAGTGGACACTGTGTCAGACTTGATTTTGTTGGCCTCCAAAATCACTGCAGATGGTGAGTGCAGCCATGAAATTAAAAGATGCTTACTCCTTGGAAGAAAAGTTATGACCAACCTAGATAGCATATTGAAAAGCAGAGACATTAGTCAAGGCTAGTCAAGGCTACAGTTTTTCCAGTGGTCATGTATGGATGCAAGAGTTGGAGTGTGAAGAAAGCTGAGTGCCGAAGAATTGATGATGTTGAACTGTGGTGTTGGAGAAGACTCTTGAGAGTCTCTTGGACTGTGAGAAGATCCAACCAGTCCATTCTAAAGATCACCCCTCGGTGTTCATTGGAAGGAATGATGCTAAAGCTCAAACTCTAATACTTTGGCCACCTCATGTGAAGAGTTGACTCACTGGAAAAGACTGTGATGCTGGGAGGGATTGGGGGCAGGAGGAGAAGGGGACAACAGAGGATGAGATGGTTGGATGGCATGACCGACTCAATGGACGTGAGTTTGAGTGCACTCTGGGAGATGGTGATAGACAGGGAGGCCTGGCGTGCTGCAATTCATGGGGTCTCAAGGAGTCAGACACGACTGAGCAACTGAACTGAACTGAACTGAACTGAACATTCATGAAGGGAACATTTCATGCAAAGATGGGCTCAATAAAGAACAGAAACAGTATGGACCTAACAGAAGCAGAAGATATTACAAAGAGGTGGCAAGAATACACAGAACTATACAAAAAAGATCTTCACGACCAAGATAATCACAAAGGTGTGATCGCTCACTATCACCTTGAGCCAGACATCCTGGAATATGAAGTCAAGTGGGCCTTAGGAAGCATCACTACAAACAAAGCTAGTGGAGGTGATGGAATTCCAGTTGAGCTATTTCAAATCCTAAAAGATGATGCTGTGAAAGTGCTGCACTCAGTATGTCAGTAAATTTGGGAAACTCAGCAGTGGTCGCAGGTCTGAAAAAGGTCAGTTTTCATTCCAGTCCCAAAGAAAGGCAATGCCAAAGAATGCTCAAACTGCTGCACAGTTGCACTCATCTCACATGCTAGTAAAGTAATGCTCAAAAATTCTCCAAGCCAAGCTCCAGTAATATGTGAACTGTGAAATTCCAGATGTTCAAGCTGGTTTTAGAAAAGGCAGAGGAACCAGAGACCAAATTGCCAACATCTGCTGTATCACCAAAAAAGCAAGATAATTCAAGAAAAACATTTATTTCTGCTTTATTGACTATGCCAAAGACTTTGTGTGGATCACAATAAACTGTGGAAAATTCTGAAAGAGATGGGAATACCAGACCACCTGACCTTCCTCTTGAGAAACTTATATGCAGGTCAGGAAGCAGCTGTTAGAATTGGACATGGAGTAACAGACTGGTTCCAAATAAGAAAAAGAGTACATCAAGGCTGTATATTGTCATCCTGCTCATTTAACTTACTTGCAGAGTACATCATGAGAAACACTGGGCTGGAGGAAGCACAAGCTGGAATTAAGGTAGCTGGGAGAAATATCAATCACCTCAGATATGCAGATGACACCACCCTTATGGCAGAAAGTGAAGAAGAACTAAAGAGCCTCTTAATGAAAGTGAAAGAGGAGAGTGAAAAATTTGGCTTAAAGCTCAACATTCAGAAAACAGAAATCATGGCATCAGGTCCCATCACTTCTTGGGAAATAGATGGGGAAACAGTGGAAACCATGGCTGACTTTATTTTTGGGGGCTCCAAAATCACTGCAGATGGTGATTGCAGCCATGAAATTAAAAGACGCTTACTCCTTGGAAGGAAAGTTATGACCAACCTAGACAGCATATTAAAAAGCAGAGACATAACTTTGCCAACAAAGATCCGTCTAGACAAGGCTATGGTTTTTCCATTAATCACATATAGATGAGAGAGTTGGACTATAAAGAAAATGAGCACCGAAGAATTGACACTTTTGAACTGTGGTGTTGGAGAAGACTCTTGAGTGTTCCTTGGACTGCAAGGAGATCCAACCAGTCCATCATAAGAGAGATCAGTCCTGGGTAATCATTGGAAGTACTGATGTTGAAACTGAAACTCCAATACTTTGGCCACCTGATGTGAAGAGCTGACTCATTTGAAAAGACCCTGATGCTGGGAAAGATGAGGGCAGGAGGAGAAGGGGACGACAATGGATGAGATGGTTGGATGCCATCACCGACTCAATGGACATGAGTTTGGGTAGACTCCTGCAGTTAGTGATGGACGGGGAGGTCTGGCTTGCTGCGGTTCATGGAGTCGCAAAGAGCTGGACATGACTGAGCAACTGAACTGAACTCAACTGAATTAACCATCCACTCATATTTTTTGCCGTATATTTCAAAACTGTATATCCTATATCCCTCTGCCTCTTCAGAATCTAATTTCCATACTTAATCACTCTTTCTAGCAACCTTAATTTCTTCATTTCCCTACTTTCTTTTCTATTGAAAGGCTTTATGTATCACTCAAACCTGGTACATTACTCCATTTTCACTGCTACTTTCTTTGGCTAGACTGCCACTTTCTTTTCCTGGAATACTGTAATTACATTTGAGCTGGTTTTTATGCTTACACCTTTCCCCTAACTGTGGCCGGCTTGATTGTTGTTAGATCGTATCCTCTACATACCTTTTTAAACATGACTTTTCATTACAGTGAACCTGAAATCCCAAATCTTAGTAACTCATCTCAAGTTACTCTTCCTTTTATTCCTTGCACTCTACATTGTCTCTTTTCAGTTCCTCTGATGAATTATTCCCCCTGTATTATGTCACCAGATTAGTCTGCTCTCATATCTCAAAGTTTTGTTTAATTGTCTTGTGTTCAAAGAAGCCTGAAATGATAAATCATATTGGGTTATATAACTCTCTGTTATTTAATAACACTTTGTATTTTTCCTAACACCTTGTTTTTAGATTATATATACATTACTATTGTGGTTAGATAATTGAAAATTTGGTTGTATAATGTCGACCACAATAGCTAAAATAAAAGCTCAAAGTGAGCAGGCCTTGCATCTATCTTGCTTAACACTACATCTCCAGAATTTCACAATTCCTTTTGTGCAGTTAAGAGTTGAATGTGTTTAATAGTTTAATAGTTGACCTGTAAGTTTGTTCTTAGCAGTAGGTTTTTGAAAACTGCCGTTTATCAGAAAAAGGAATAGAAAACTATTAAACTCTTTACATTTCAGAAAGGAGCAAGGCAAGAATGTCTACTCTCTAAATAAAAAAAAAAGAGTTGAATGTGTTTATTGAATGAAAAAAGAAATAAATCATATCATTTCAAAACAGAAGGCTGTTGATGATATCCTTTTCAAAATTCTCTTACACCTTGACTTCTATTGAGCTGAATCTTCCAAAATTTGCTTCTGTTTGTTTCTCTTTATCTTTTTAATCTATTTGTTTTCCATAGCCTTTAAATAGATAATTTTTGTTTCTGATAGTTTGTTTTCTGATTTTCTGAAGATTAGGACTTGGCTTCCTTTTTCTATCCAGTTTACACCCTATCACAGAACTCCCCATTTTAGTTCCCTCAATTACCATGAAATTTATTGGAAAAAGATAATTGTACTTGTTCTGTGATTCAGCCACTTACTTAACACTTGAATCTTCACAGTCAAACAAATATTCATTAAACTAAAGTTAGATATATTTAAGATCGGGACTCTCCTTTAATTTGAAGCAACCAATCGCAATTTTTCAAATGGTTAAACAAAAATTTAATGTTGTTAATTTCCATCTCATTGTAGTTTCTGTACACATACACATACACACACAGTCATAATATTTAAATATATTTATTATGACCCCCTGGGTGTCTTGTTATTTTAACCAGTTCTTACTTGCTATGATTTTATGTTTTTTCACCACTCTTTTCATTTGCCTTTTTCTCTCGTTCTTCTGATATAGGGTAACTCTTGTGGAAAATAACATTATTCCAGACCTGTTCTTTCCAATTTTATATTTGCTACCAATAACTACACGTCTAATTTTATTAATCACAATCAAGAAAGCTTCATTGTCTGAAACTGTGATATATATTTTCTATATATTTTCAATTGGTTATACATTTATTAAGGGCTTTATCAATTTTTCCATATGTAGATAGAATAATCTCAAACATAATTCTATGCCTAATATATTATCTTTTTTAAGCTATTTTGTTATAATCTCACTCTTGTCTTCAGATAATGGAATGATAATTTGATGTAATTATAATTAGTTCTTAGATGCAATTACTCAGCAAAATTTGCTTACTCTTGTATATGGTGGGAAACAACTACACGAATTACATGGTAGAGACATACCGGTGTACAAGCTAGGTTTTGAAGAGGCAGAGGAGCAAGACATCAAATTGCCAACATTCACTGAATCATGAAAAAAGAAATTTCCAGAAAAACATGTGCTTCATTAACTACACTAAAGCCTTTGACTGTGTGGATCACAAAAATTGTGGAAAATCTTAAAGAGATGGAAATACTAGACCACCTCACCTGTCTCCTGAGAAACCTATATGCAGGTCAAGAAGCAAAATAACCAGACATGGAACAACTGACTGGTTCAAAATTGGGCAAGAAGTATGACAAGGCTTTATATTGTTACCTTACATCATGAGAAATGCTGGACAGGATGAATCATAAACTGAAATCAAGATTGCTGGGAGAAATATTAACAATCTCAAATATGCAGATAATAATCACTCTAAGGGCAGAAAATGAAGAGGAACTAAAGAAGCCCCTTGATGAGGGTGAAAGGAGAGTACAGAAGCTGGCTTAAAAACTTAGCATTCATAAAACTAATAACATGGCATCTGGTCCCATCACTTCATGGCATATAGGAGGAGAAAAAGTGGAATCAGTGATAGATTTTATTTTCTTGGACTCCAGAATCACTGTGGACAGTGACTTAAGCCATGAAATTAAAATATGTTTGCTCCTTGGAAAAAAAACTATGACAAACGAAGAGAGCATATTAAAGAGCTGAGACACCACTTTGCCAACGAAGCTTTGTATAATCAAAGGTATGGTTTTTCCAGTAGTCATGAACAGATGTGAGAGTTGGGCCATAAAGAAGGTTGGTCACCAAAGAATTGGTGTTTTGACTTGTAGTGCTGCAGAAGACTTTTGAGAGTCTCTTGAACTTCAAGGAGATCAAACCAGTCAATCCTAAAGGAAATCAACCCTGAGTATCCATTGGAAGGAATGTTGCTGAAGCTGAAGCTGAAGCTCCAATACTTTGGCCACCTGATGGGAAAAACAGACTCATTGGAAAAGACTCTAATGCTGGGAAAGATTGAAGGCAAGAGGAGAAAGCAGTGGTAGAGGAAGTGTTGATTAGGTAGCATCACTGACTCAATGGACAATTTAAACAAACTCTGGCAGATTGTGGAGGACAGAAGAGCTTAGAGTGCTACAGTCTATGAGGCCTCAAAGAGTGGGACCCAACTTAGTGACTGAACAACAAGAAAAACAGCAACAACAACATACCAATATTTTATTTATGTATACTTGTATTTTCCAAATTTTTTTGTTCTTTCAATCTGACACTTGGAAATTTTTCTTCCCTTTGATAGAGCTTCCCTGCTTGTTTACTTTGTAGTCACAAAATACCTCATGCTATACTTATCTACAGACTCTTTCATATATAGTGTTTGTTATATTTGTTTATTTTCACTATAAAATGTAACCAAATACTTCAAGTTATATAAGGAGACTAGCAATAAATAATGCAATCACAAAAGAATCTTAGCCAGAGCCTTTCATGAAGAAAATAAAATATATAAGGAGATGATGTACATATATATGAAAATTTAACAAAAGCTGAGCAGGTACTCAACAGCGTAGCCCAATCTCTATGAAACTGTAGCTCTGAAGAAGAAATTAACAGTGTTGACCTTAGAGCCACACTGTCCAAGTCAAATCTAACTTAAAATTTTCCCATCCAGGATTGTGATATAGATGAGAAGAGTTAGTGTATGTAAATTACTTACAGTATTGAATGGCACAGACTATTCAGTTATTACTCTACTACCAGGCACATGGAGAACATGAAATAAGTATTGTTAAATGACTAAATCAAAGAATGAATAGAAATTGACACGATTATGAGGTGAGAACATTTTAGAGAAGGAAAGTCTTCCTTGTTCATCATCATTCTACACTCAATTATAATTTTTATAATAGAACTATAATGTCTAGAAAGAGCATGAATCACAGATATCTTATAAATTAAACTTCAAGTATCTAATTTTATGGTATCAGAAATCATGTGCAGAATAAAATCATTAATTTTACTTAAAAATGCCTTTCAAAAAATTTTAAACATTTAATTAAGCCAATTCTACTTTTAATATTATGAAATGTTCCCCAGTTCCTTTTGGCAACTGATACTACAGTCAGCTATGCTTTCTAAATCGAGCTTCAACATGCTTCTACATTATTAATGCTAAAATTGTGCCTTAGGGAAATGCATAAAGATGTTACAGTAAAAGTAAAGATTGTTTAGTCAGCTGTTTATAAGTACATCTGGTGTACAGACTAAATAAATCCTAAAGCCTGAAGCAGCATAATGAAAATAGAAACACTTGGATGAAAAAATGTCCATTTTTGTATATATATTTATCCAAAAACTATTTCTAGACAGAATAATTTACAGGACATTCCTCCAAAGTATTTTCTAGGTTTTCTCATTTCAAAATTAAAATGTTACTTATTTTTTTCTTGTTTTCTGAGCTTTTTCTAGGGAAGTTTGTGTACATTATTTTTTTAAAGAAAATAAAATGTGAGATTTTAAATAATAAAGTTCAGTGTTATCACTTCCCTTAGGTACTAGAAAAAATTGTATATTCTTTGCATGTTAATGGAATTGTTAATGAATTTATTTTACTGAATATATTCATTGCTTATTAATGTGGTGCATATCAGGAGATATAAAAAAGTATATACCATATTTTTTGAATACTGGTGTTTTAGACTCTCAAAGAATGTCCAGTAAATTTAGCATAACCATGTGATTTTTTGTTTGTTTGTTTTTGTTCAAATTATGACAGTATTTAAAGTAAAAACCAGCATGATTCAAAATTCTGCTAGAAGAATAGATATTCTAGACCATATGGGGTAATTGGCCAATAAATATATTTGAGTTAAAATAATACTACTTCAGAAGTGTACACTAATTTAGGTTACTAACATGGTTAAATGGCTCCATGCTAATTAAGCAAATCTCAAGGTCATATGGGACTTGCAGAAATATCTTGGCTAACTCCCTGTAGGATGTTTGGAATATTCTGTGCCACTCAGTATTGTAAGTAATTTACATATTCTAACTCTTCTTATCCATATCACAATCTTGGATGGGGAAATTTTAAGTTAGATTTTACTTGGACAGTGTGGCTCTAAGGTCAACACTATTAATTTCTTCTTCAGAGCTACAGTTTTGTAGGGATTTGGCTAAACCGTTGAGTACCTGCTTAGGTGTTAAGGAGCTGAATGAGAATGTACTTACACTTGTCATAGAACAACACTTAAATCATGTTTTTACCTTATGTGGACTACATGGAATCATGTAAAGAGTTATGTCTCTTTTGGGGGTTATGTTTAGATTATTCAAATGACTTGAATTTGGGTATCAACACCCACAGAACTGAGATTTCAAATGAGCCTGATGGTGCAGCAAATTCTGTTTGGATGAGACAACAAGTCCAGATGCAAATGCATAGCTATAGCAGCTGTGGTTTCTGTGCAGACATATTGCTGATCTGTTTTAAAATCATCAAACCCCAAGCCTAGTGCTCATAAATTAATTATGTTTGGAACTCTTATAGAGGCAAAGAAAAAACTTAAAGCAAAATGAAACAACAAAACTAAGTTGTTCTACAGAACATTCTCTTCTTAACTAGAAACTTACAGATAAAATGCTTATTCAGATGATATTTAGGTTGTGTGTGGACTATAAAGAAATGAATAAAGGTTCGATAAAGCCCCCACAGTAAAATATATTTGGATCATTGGTAGGTACTCAGCCCTTAGTCATACACTTTGAGAGGCAGGGATCCCTGAAAGATTGCATTCTTTAAAACTGGAATAACAGCTTTCTTATCCATTCATCTGCTGATGGACATCTAGGTTGCTTCCATGTCCTGGTTATTATAAACAGTGCTGTGATGAACATTGGGGTACACATGTCTCTTTCACTTCTAGTTTCCTCGGTGTGTATGCCCAGCAGTGGGATTGTTGGGTCATAAGGCAGTTCTATTTGCAATTTTTTTAAAGAATCTCCACACTGTTCTCCATAGTGGCTGTACTAGTTTGCATTCCCACCAACAGTGTAAGAGGGTTCCCTTTTCTCCACACTCTCTCCAGCATTTATTGCTTGTAGACTTTTGGATCGTTGCCATTCTGACTGGTGTGAAATGGTACCTCATTGTGGTTTTGATTTGCATTTCTCTGATAATGAGTGATGTTGAGCATCTTTTCATGTGTTTGTTAGCCATCTGTATGTCTTCTTTGGAGAAATGTCTATTTATTTCTTTGGCCCATTTTTTGATTGGGTCGTTTACTTTTCTGGAATTGAGCTGCAGGAGTTGCTTGTATATTTTTTGAGATCAGTTGTTTGTCAGTTGCTTCATTTGCTATTTTCTCCCATTCAGAAGGCTGTCTTTTCACCTTACTTATAGTTTCCTTTTTTTGTGCAGAAGCTTTTAATTTTGATTAGATCCCATTTGTTTATTTTTGCTTTCATTTCCAGTATTCTGGGAGGTGGATCATAGAGGATCCTGCTGTGATTTATGTCGGAGATGTCCATGAGCAGACGAATGGATAAGAAAGCTGTGGTACATATACACAATGGAGTATTACTCAGCCATTAAAAAGAATACATTTGAATCAATTCTAATGAGGTGGGTGACACTGGAGCCGATTATACGGAGTGAAGTAAGCCAGAAATACTAACACATATATATGGAATTTAGAAAGATGGTAATGATAACCCTGTATGCGAGACAGCAAAAGAGACACAGATGTTTAGAACGGACTTTTGGACTCTGTGGGAGAGGGAGAGGGTGGGATGATTTGGGAGAATGGCATTGAAACATGTATACTATAATGTAAGAAATGAATGGCCAGTCTATGTTCGATACAAGATACAGGATGCTTGGGGCTGGTGCACCGGGATGATCCAGAGAGATGATATGGGGTGGGAGATGGGAGGGGGGTTCAGGATTGGGAACTCATGTACACCCATGGCTGATTCACATCAGTCATTGTATGACAAAACCAATGCAGTATTGTAAAACAAAATAAAGTAAAAAGTTAAAAAAAAAAAAAAACTGGAATAACAGGACATATTCCCAGGGAACAAATACCTTTCATTGTTGAATACTACAATGAGAGCTTTGTGAATTGAAGAATAATATATTTGCTAGAAAGGTTTTTGATCCCGTTAGGACTTATTCATAGAGGTCCAAGTCAAAGGGTTTATATGTGTGTGTTTTAACTCTGTGTTATGATTTTTGATGGCCATTTCTCTTTGTCTGGCCATCATTTGGTTTAGACCTGCCACCATTTTGTTAGAACTTGATTTTCTTTCCCTGTGCCTTGAGACCAGGTCTCGCAGGAACACTTATCTAGACCATCTCTAACTCCTGACACTGAGGAAAAATGGAAAAAAGACTTGAAGCTAGATCTTGCACTGTGTCTATCTAAATATGTCTTGGTATGTCTTTGTCCCTGGGTAATATTTTTGAGGTTAATTTGTAAATGAGCTTTATTTATTTGGCTTAAAAAAAGGTAAGCACTTACAAATCAAATAATTCTAAATTAAATAATAAATTCCAGGTTCATGTGAACTGGGAAATATTCAATATTAAATACCTGATATTAATGTTTGTTTGTTGACCTATCTAATATGGACATGTCTTAGAGTAATTAATATTCAGTTCAGTTCAGTTCAGTTCAGTCGCTCACGTCGTGTCCGACTCTTTGCGACCCATGAATCGCAGCATACCGGGCCTCCCTGTCCATCACCAACTCCTGGAGTTTACTCAGACTCAGGTCCATAGAGTCAGTGATGCCATCCAGCCATCTCATCCTCGGTCATCCCCTTCTCCTCCTGCCCCCAATCCCTCCCAGCATCAGAGTCTTTTCCAATGAGTCAACTCTTCCCATGAGGTGGACAAAGTATTGGAGTTTCAGCTTTAGCATCATTCCTTCCAAAAAAATTCCAGGGCTGATCTCCTTCAGAATGGACTGGTTGGATCTCCTTGCAGTCCAAGGGACTCTCAAGGGTCTTCTCTAGCATCACAGTTCAAAAGCATCAATTCTTCGGCGCTCAGCCTTCTTCACAGTCCGACATTCACATCCATCCATGACCACAGGAAAAACCATAGCCTTGACTAGACGGACCTTAGTCAGCAAAGTAATGTCTCTGCTTTTCAATATGCTATTTAGGTTGGTCATAACTTTTCTTCCAAGGAGTAAGCGTCTTTTAATTTCATGGCTGCAGTCACCATCTGCAGTGATTTTGGAGCCCCCCAAAATAAAGTTGACACTGTTTCCACTGTTTCCCCATTAAGTAGAATATTCTCATTATACCTAGGTTTAATATAAGTTAAATATTACATCTGTTACAAGTTTGTCAACAAGGAAATTACCTCAAGTGAAGAAACTTCTAAAAAATGTAAATGAGATATAGGCTTTTATATAAACTCTATTAAGAATAATTATTCTTTAGAAATATTTGTCTAAAATAGTTTCTCCAGATTGGTGTAACTTAAATTTCTAAGGGGTGTGCTAAGTGTTGGAAGTCTATTGAATATTTAGGTCATTTCCAAATAAAATAAGATTTTGAAACATTTACTACTAAACACTAATTTTCTTTTACAGAGAAACTAAAGAGATTTGGGACTATAAATGAATAATATTTGGTGCCATCCTAAAATGTTCTAAGAAAGCAAGGGTTTTAGAAATTATCACTGGTATTTATACTCACCAATCTATAAACTGCTAATATTAAAGTTAGTTCTTGGTTGCTAAAGGAAAGTAGGAAGTGTGTTTTCAGTTAAAAAAAAAAAAAGTATGAAAAATACTAAAAAGAGTTATGCATGATCAGGATTTTCTAAAATTGGATTACAATTAGTTAAATAAATTGATTTTGTTAGGAATGACACAGCCATAAGAAAACTGGTTAGAGCCAATTAGGTCCCAGATGGCGGAGTTGACTTTCACTAGACCTTGAGCCTTGGTATTTACTCCCATTGTGACATGTCAACAAGCCATCCAGTCCCATCACTTCATGGGAAATAGATAGGGAAACAGTGGAAACAGTGTCAGACTTTATTTTTTGGGGCTCCAAAATCACTGCAGATGGTGACTGCAGCCATGAAATTAAAAGACGCTTACTCCTTGGAAGAAAAGTTATGACCAACTTATATAGTATATTCAAAAGCAGAGCCATTACTTTGCTGACTAAGGTCCGTCTAGTCAAGGCTATGTTTTTTCCTGTGGTCATGTATGGATGTGAGAGTTGGACTGTGAAGAAGGCTGAGCACCAAAGAGTTGATGCTTTTGAAATGTGGTGTTGGAGAAGACTCTTGAGAGTCCCTTGGACTGCAAGGAGATCCAACCAGTTCATTCTGAAGGAGATCAGCCCTGGGATTTCTTTGGAAGGAATGATGCTAAAGCTGAAACTCCAATACTTTGTCCACCTCATGGGAAGAGTTGACTCATTGGAAAAGACTCGGATGCTGGGAGGGATTGGGGGCAGGAGGAGAAGGGGACGACCGAGGATGAGATGGTTGGATGGCATCACTGACTCGACGGTCATGAGTCTGAGTGAACTCTGGGAGTTGGTGTTGGACAGGGAGGCCTGGCATGCTGCAATTCACGGAGTCGCAAAGAGTTGGACATGACTGAGCGACTGAACTGAAAATGATACACACATCAACTAAATCTGATCAAAGTTCTAAACCCTTTTGATTGATCTTTTCAATAAAACTTCCTAAATCAAATTCTTTTGAAGTTCTCTTGACCTCTAGCTAACTTTGGGGTGCTTCAGAGGGTCCCTGAAATATCCCAAAGAGAGATATTAAACTGTGTTTATTTGGTTGGTTAAATTACATGAAAAAGAGTATCAAATGAGTAATAAATCAGCTCATGTTATAATGTATGGTAAAATTACTAATACAGATATCCTAGAAATTATATGGAGTTCTTAACATTCTAATATGTTCTGGTATTCTAATGGAAAACCTGATGACTTAACAAACATTAACAAAAGGACTGAATGAACCAGCAAATATGCTTATAACTGTTATGGTTTCTATCTGAAAAATTACAGGTTTGAATCTTATGTTTTCAGGGAGTAAGAAAAACCTTCCTCTCAAACTAATTATGGCAATACTTTGGTAAAATTAAATGTTATAAACAAAACAATTATATTTTCTACCTGACTCCTCCAAAAATTGGAAATTCTTAGATTTCCAGTAAGTTTATCAGATGAGTTAGGAAGGTTATCTCACAGGTTCAAAATAAAGTGAAGTCACTCAGTCATGTCCGACCCTTTGCAACCCGTGGACTATACCCCGCCAAGCTCCTCTGTCCATGGGATTCTCCAGGCAAGAATACTGGAGTGGGTTGCCATTTCCTTCTCCAGGGAATCTTCCCCACCCAGGGATCGAATCCAGGTCTCACACATTGCAGGCAGACGCTTTAACCTCTGCACCACCAGGAAGCCCTTAAATACAAGAACACAGTGTCTCAGAAAACCTCCTTTAGAGACACAGAACTTCAGATCCAAGTACTAACAGCTTCAAAGATTTCAAAGGGAGGAAAGGGAGCCAGGTTGAAAGAAGAAGGGGGAGGAGGCGGGAGAGGAGGGGAGGGGTGGCCTTACAGACGTCTCTTGCCACCTACAGATACCCAGGCGTTGTGGGATTTTCCCTGGGCCTCCAGAGAAGGGAGGACTGGAACTCGGCCCTACCAGAAATCAGACCAGACCAGAACCAGAATTCAAGTTCTCTGCCAAGAAGAGGTGATCAGTCTCCAATCCTCAGCTCAAGCTGGGGGCCCTTCGACTAGATTGCTGTGTGCAGGACCAGGGGACTAGAAAAACAGGGAAGGATAGGAAGGGTTAAGGAGAGGAAACAGAGAGGGAAGGGGAGAGAGGTCAATAAAGTCTCTTGTTCCTTACCAGTCGGGGCACTCTGGCCAGTTGTCCTCATCAGGAGAAGACCAGGGACAAAAGGGTCTCAGTTGAGGCTGCTGGGTCTGGTCCATTGGCAGGCAAGCTGGCCCCTGAGTACCCTGAGTGGTCAGGATGTCAATCTCAGCAAAGAAGAGTCCCACCAGAGTCACCATTTGTTGTAAGAAGGAGGACCCCTTCCAGGGCCTGAAACTAGGCTCTTGTCTAACACTCAGAAATTAATTGTCTGAGGAGACACATGTGCTGACAAAGCAAGAGATTTTATTGGGAAAGGGCACCCAGGTGGAGAGCAGTAGGGTAAAGAAACCCAGGAGAACTGCTCTGCAGCATGGCTCACAATGTCTGGGTTTTATGGTGATGGGATTAGTTTCCGGGTGGTCTTTGACCAATCTTTCTAATTCTGGGTCTTTCCTGGTGGCACACACATCACTCGGCCAAGATGGATGCTAGCGAGAGGGATTCTGGGAAGTGGACGGACATGCAGTGTCTCCTTTAGACCTTTCCTGAACTCTTCCAGTCAGTGGTGGCTTATTAGTTCCATATCCCTTATCAGGATCTCCTGTCATAAAACAACTCATGCAAATGGTTACTATGGTACCTGGCCAAGGTGGGTGGTTTCAATCAGTGTTCTTCTCCTAACAGTTTTAGAATATTTGTACTATTAATCACTTAATTGTGTCCAGTTCTTTGCGACCCCATGGACTGACTGTAGACTGCCAGGCACCACTTTCCATGGAATTCTCCAGGAGAGAATACTGGAGTAGGTGGCCATTCCCTTCTCCAGGGGGTCTCCCCCTCCCCCGCCAGGGGTCTGAAACTGGGGTCTCAGGCATTGCAGGAGGATTCTTCACTATCTGAGCCACCAGGGAAGGTTTTACCTAAAGGAGATCATATAGTGTGTGTGTGTGTGTGTGTGTGTGTGTGTGTGTGTGTGTGTTACCTAAAGGAGATCATGTAGTGTGTGTGTGTGTGTTCCAGTTTAACAGCATATTTTGGAGATTGTTTCATGTTAGTACATAAGTGTCTGTGTAACTTAGTTTCACCTCTGTGCAGTATGGATGCTCCATGGTGTATTTCTTCTTTTCCCATGGCTAGACATTCTGATTGCTTCTATTTTTTCCCTCTCACAAATCATGCTGTAGTGGACATTGTTGTATGTGATTTTTCATGCTGACCTTAGAGTATTTCTCTAGGATAGATACCTGTGCTTAGTCACTGCAGTCGTGTCCAACTCTGTACAACCCTATGGACTGTAGCCCCGCCCTAGGCTCCCCTGCCCAAGAGATTCTCCAGGCAGGAATACTGGAATGGGTTGCCATTTCCTCCTCCAGGGGATCTTCCTGACCAAGGGATTGAACTCAAGTCTCCTGCATCTCCTGCACTGCAGGCAGATTCTTTACTGCTGAGCCACCGGGGAAGCCCAGGATAGATGCCTAGGCCAGGGTTGCTGATCTGAAGAGTAGACTGTGCTTTTCCTACAGATTGCTGAAATTCATTGGACAGCATTATTGCACTCCCTTTTGGGGTGAAATTAATCTAAGCCCTGGTTGTGTAGAAAGGAAGGAAAAATGGACTATGGATGGGCAGAGAGAGGCTGCTCAATAGCTGATCCTTACTGGGATGATGCTGCATTTAACGGAGGAGCAGGGACAGCGCCTGTGGGGGAGGGGCAACTAGTAGAGAAGAGGAGACTTAGAACACTTAGGGTGCCCTCATCACTCTGTCCAGTAAAAAAAAAAAAAAATCCTTATCTTTCCAGATCAAGCTCGAGACCTGCCTATTCTTGGAACTCTGTAACTGTCTCTGTTCATGCCACACCTCACCCTCTTCTGGATTCCACTGATAATGCTGCCAGCCAACATTATTGAGCTTCCTATGTGCTGAGCATTGTGTTGAAGCACTTTCTATTCCTCTCTGTACATGCTCATTTAATCCTCACAAAACCTTTTGATGTAGGTATTTTCTCGTCTTCACCATTTGTTTGACAATTTGTTTCAGTCCAAGCATACCTTAGAGATACTGTGGCTTCAGTTCCAGACCACCACAGTAAAGCAAACAGGCTTTGTTTGGTTTCCCAGTACATATAAAAGTTACGTTTACACCATGCTGTTGTCTGTAAAGAAGGCTGAACGCCAAAGAATTGATGCTTTTGAACTGTGGTGTTGGAGAAGAATCTTGAGAGTTCCTTCAACTACGAGGAGATCAAAGTAGTCCATCCTAAAGAAAATTAATGCTGAATATTCTTTGGAAGAACTGATGCTGAAGCACCAATCCTTTGGCCACCTGATGTGAAGAGCAGAGGGTCTTGCCACTACCAGCTAAGAATTGTCACTTGCCACATGATTCTACACATATGAAGTCACTGGCCCCTGCAACCGTTGCCCTTCAGCACACCCTGAAGAGGTTCTGAAGAGTTCAGGGCAGAGATCAGGAATGAGGTACAAGGTAGTGGCACCCCACTCCAGTACTCTTGCCTGGAAAATCCCATGGACAGAGGAGCCTGGTGGGCTGCAGTCCATAGGGTCGCTAAGAGTCGTACACGACTGAGCAACTTCACTTTCACTTTTCACTTTTGTGCATTGGAGAAGGAAATGGCAACCCACTCCAGTGTTCTTGCCTGGAGAATCCCAGGGATGGTGGGAGCCTGGTGGACTGCCGTCTATGGGGTCTCACAGAGTCAGACACGACTGAAGCGACTTAGCAGTGCTCTCAGAAAACTAGCAGAACAGGCCTTCGGATAGTTAGACACTTTCAGGAGATTTTATGAGCCGTTTCTTGGACCTTCTCATACCTAGGAAAACACTAATATCATTAGTGGAGACCTCTGCTCCATGTGACTGGCAGCAAGAAACCTTCTTGAAAGATGTGTGCTTAACTGAATGTATCCCCATCCCTAAAATCGTATGTATATACTGACTTCCCGCACTGTGCAGCAGTTCCTCAGAGCTATCTCATTGTTAGCCCACATGAAACTTAACTCACAACTCTCAATCTGAGCTTTTTTTTTTTTGGTCAATACCTCATCCTTAATGGATGCTGACCAATCAGGGTGGTGTTTGCTAAAGGTTGGGGATGGCTGTGACAATTGCTTAAAATAAGACAGCAGTGAAGTCTGCCACACTGATTGACTCTTCCTTTTATGAACGACTTCTCTGTTTGATAGCATTTTACCCACAGGAGAACTTTCAAAATTGGCGTCAGTCCTCCCAAACCCTGCCACAACTTGATCGACTAGTTTGATAAAGTTTATGTAACATTCTAAATCCTTTTTTGTCATTTCAACGGGTCTTCACAGCATCTATACCGGGAGTGGATTCCATCTATGAGCAAACCACAGTCTTCGTTCATCCATAAGATGCAGCTCCTCTTGCATGAAAGTGTATCATTAGATTGCAGCAATTCAGTCACTTCTTCAGGCTCCCCTTTAATTCTCCTTCGCTTGCTTTTCCCTGGTAGTTCACCTGGTAAAGAATCCGCCTGCAATGCAGGAGACCCTGGTTTGATTCCTGGGTCAGGCAGATCCCCTGGAGAAGGGATAGGCTACCCACTCCAGTATTCTTTATCTCCCCTTGTAGCTCAGCTGGCAAAGAATCCATCTGCAATGCAGGAGAACTGGGTTCAATCCCTGTGTTGGGAAGATTCCCTGGAGAAGGGAAAGGCTACACACTCCAGTATTCTGACCTGGAGAATTCCATGGCTGCATAGTCCATGGGATCGCAAAGAGTCAGACACTACTGAGCGACTTTCACTCACTCACTCACGCTTGCTTTTCCACCACATGTGCAGTTACTTTCCTTATTAAAGTATTGAACCCCTCAAAGTCATCCTTGAGTGTTGGAATCAATTTCTTCCAAATTCCTGATAATATTGGTATGTTGACCTGTTCCCATGAGTTTTGTGTGTGTGTGTAGTTGCTTGGTTGTATCTGATTGTTTGTGACCCCATGGACTGTAGCTCACCAGGCTCCTCTGCCCATGGAATTCTCCAGGCAAGAATACTAGAATGGGCTGCAATTTCCTTCTCCAGTGTTATTCTGGAGTTAATAGTGTTATTCTGATGCTGAGAGGTGTGGTGAAGTACATGAATCTGGGGAGGGGCATTAGGATGATTTGGAAGTGGAGAGCCTCTTTTAAGCAGGTGATTGGGGAGTTCTTCCTGGAGGAGGTGGCATTTGCTTGGAGACCCAAATGATTCAGATTTGGGGGAAAGTGTTCTGGGTTGAAGAACCAGGGGGTGCCAAGCTTCTAAGTTAGGAGTGACCTGAATGTCTGAGGAGCAATAAGAAAGCTAGAGTGGCTGGAACAGAGGGAGGTGGGGGAAGAGGTAGAACATGAAGTCAGTGTTCATCATCTTTACAAATGGGGAAACTGAGGCAGAGAGAAGTTAGGTAGCTTGCTGGAAGTCCTGCAGCTGGTAAGGGGCAGATCCGGGACTGAGTCCCAGCTTGGCCTTTCTTGCTTTCTCAGATATGTATTTTCTTCC
This sequence comes from Capra hircus, assembly GCF_001704415.2. Taxonomy (NCBI): domain Eukaryota; kingdom Metazoa; phylum Chordata; class Mammalia; order Artiodactyla; family Bovidae; genus Capra; species Capra hircus. The sequence goes on from NC_030818.1 coordinate 34,064,252, forward strand.
AAACTTACTTGACAATTGGTCATATACCACTTGCCTTTGATCAAACTTTTATTTGCAATATAGTTTTGAAACAGAGCTTTCCTTTGCAACTCTGTGCTTCTTGAAAGTAGGTAGCAGATTAGAATCATTTAAAAACTATTCTGCACAGCACATAGTAGGTGTACCACAGTGGCTCTTGAATAAAGAATTAGACCATGATCCCCTCCTCTGGTCTTTTCTTCAGGGGCAGCAGTGGCCCTTCCTGAATAGGAGGTGGCCCATGACCTGGCCATTGGTCTTCAGTCCATGAACACTGGAGCACCTTCTGTTCACTTGTGGGGGCCAAGCAAAGGATGCAGAGATGAACAGAGGTCTACCCCACGGTCTTGGAGCCAGCAGTCATAGGTGCTGGAGCAGAGGTGTCTTCACAGCATAGGTCGCACAGACAAGGGTGACCGGCCTCTCCTGGGAGGGAGGGGTGCAGAAAGCACTCCGGAGGCAGTGGTGAGGTCTTGGAGGAGGAGTGGGCATCGGCCGGACTCACAGTGGACTGGAAGGAAGGATGTTGTCAGTGAAGAATAGCATGTACAAAGGCCCAAGGACAAGACTGGAAGGATGTATTTGGGAGGCTGAGTAGCTTGGAAAGTGATTATAGATGGCCCGGTTTTTCAGATCAGGGGTTTGGACTTTATGCCTAAGATTGGAGAGTTTGAGCATAGGACAACAGTCTTGGGACACTCCTCAAGGGAGTGGAGCTGTTGGAACCTTGCTAGAGGCCTTGGACAATGACCTGCACCATCCAGACCTCAGGTGGCTGAAGAGCCTAAAGAGGAACTGGGAGATGGCTGTTTTGTCCCTTTTTTTGTGGCATCTACATTCCTGAGGGTCCTAATGTCAGAGGCCAGTGGTTATCCTGACAGCCCCAACACAGAGTACATTTGGTACTGTAGTAACTGGGGACTACATTACAGGGGGGTGAGCGTGCTGGCTTTATAAATGTGTGTTTATCTGACATGCATTCTCTTCTCCATTGCAAGCATGGGGATGGGCCAGCGACATGAGCACTGTTCACTGATAGCGTAGTGTAGATAGCGAGGACGTAGCCGAGATCAGGTGTGTGCAGTGTTATTTCTATCTGTAGAGCTGGAATCACTGCCAAGTGGAATTCTGGAATGTTTGTGACTCTTTTTTTGCTTAATTAGGTTAAAGGAGAAAATCTGAGTGGATTAAAGGTTGATGAGATAAAAGTAGAGAGCAGAGCAGAGAATGACTATTTTATTGCGATGTAACTAACACTGCAAATAAGAGTTTTAAAACACCAGTAATTGTGAAATCCATGGTGCTTGAATCTTGTAGCAGCTTTGTTGAAAGCTGGGTTCCTCCCCAAACTCCAGCATCGGGCATTAGAAACACTTAAAATTCATTGGGAAATTGCTATTAAAGTAAATTACCTCTATAACAAAAATCTGGAAAATAAAGACCAAAAGGGGCAATTTACTTCTATTCCTGCCACTCAGGATTGTTAAAAAAAAAATTCAACTGAGTAAAGATCTAATTGGTGGGGAATTCCCTGGTGTTCCAGTGGTTAAGATTCTGGGCTTCTAGTACAGAGGGCCAGAGAAGGCGATGGCACCTCACTCCAGTACTCTTGCCTGGAAAATCCCACGGACGGAAGAGCCCCGTAGGCTACAGTCCATGGAGTCGCACGGAGTCGGACACGACTGAGCAATTTCACTTTCACTTTTCACTTTCATGCATTGGAGAAGGAAATGTCAACGCGCTCCAGTGTTGTTGCCTGGAGAATCCCAGGGACGGGGGAGCCTGGTGGGCTGCCATCTATGGGGTCGCACAGAGTCAGACACGAATGAAGTGACTTAACAGCAGCAAGTCAAAGGGGACTGGGGTCAGCAATAATGAAGAAGGACAGTTGTTAAGAGTGTGCCACATAATTACAGCTCTCATAAAGGCTGGACTGTTATACTACATGGTCTTTTGTTTAATGTTGTATTATGCTTTTTCAATTTTAAAATATGTATAAACCTTGTGTCTAATTTTAAAAATACTCAGTTCTCCCCATTTATGTTTTGGCCTCAAGTATGTAAATCTTGCATAATTATTCAATCAATATCCATGGGTAATTAAATAAGCTTTACTTGCCTAAAAGTAAAACAAACAAACAAACATTTATATTATTTTTTAGTACCAAAAAAAAAAAATCTTTCCCAGACTTCTTTTCTTTTTACCATTGGTGGGAAAATATCAGTTTTTTGCATTCTTGCAAGAAGGACACATATGGGGTATTACAAAAAATGCATTTTTATATGCCAGTGGGGTCTTGATTTCTTCCATAATTGTATCTCTAGGTTTTATGTACCATGGAACAAAGAGGCTACTCATCAGGTCAGAGTTCAAAGATTTTCTAAATATCTTTAACAAGTATCTTGAATGCCACTTTTTAATTTGTTTTGTTTATTTAAAGGTAAAAAAGCTTCTAAAATTTTGTTATTCTATTTATATTTCAAGGGGCCAATCTGGTGGGCTAAATAATTGAGTTTTATTTTAGGCCAGTATGAAGAAGAGTGATTTGGTAAAATACCACTGTTCTTGCCACCAGCTCAAACCCCTCACCACCATCATTCTTTTGTAAGATTGTACCTTTGGGGAGAGGGGCTTAGATATTTTACATAAATAAATGAGTCAGAGAATGAGATGGTTTGATGGCATCACTGACTCGCTGGACGTGAGTGTGAGAAAGCTTCAGGAGTTGGTGATGAACAGGAAAGCCTGGCATGCTGCAGTCCATGGAGTTGCAAAGAGTTAGACACAACTGAACAACTGAAATGAACTGAACTGAATTGAGTCAAAGTTAATTGAGACAGTTACCTACTTTTTTGAATACAGAGTTCCAAAGAATAGCAAGGAGAGATAAGAAAGCCTTCCTCAGTGATCAATGCAAAGAAATAGAGGAAAACAACAGAATGGAAAGACTAGAGATCTCTTCAAGAAAATTAGAGATACCAAGGGGACATTTTATGAAAAGATGGGCTCGATAAAGGACAGAAATGGTATGGACCTAACAGAAGTAGAAGATATTAAGAAGAGGTGGAAAAAATACACAGAAGAACTGTACAAAAAAGATCTTCACGACCAAGATAATCACAATGGTGTGATCACTCACCTAGAGCCAGACATCCTGGAATGTGGTCAAGTGGGCCTTAGGAAGCATCACTATGAACAAAGCTAGTGGAATTCAGTTGAGCTAGTTCGAATTCTAAAAGATGATGCTGTGAAAATGCTGCACTCAATATGCCAGCAAATTTGGAAAACTCAGCCATGGCCACAGGTCTGAAAAATGTCAGTTTTCATTCCAATCCCAAAGAAGGCAATGCCAAAGAATGCTCAAACTACCACCCAATTACACTCATCTCACACGCTAGTAAAGTAATGCTCAAAATTTTCCAAGTCAGGCTTCAGCAATACATGAACTGTGAACTTCCAGATGTTCAAGCTGGTTTTAGAAAAGGTAGAGGAATCAGAGACCAAGTTGCCAACATCTGCTTGATCATGGAAAAAGCAAGAGAGTTCCAGAAATGCATCAATTTCTGCTTTATGGACAATGCCAAAGCCTTTGACTGTGTGGGTTACAATAAACTGTGGAAAATTCTGAAAGAGATGGGAATCCCAGACCATCTGACCTGCCTCTTGAGAAACCTATATGCAGGTCAGGAAGCAACAGTTTGAACTGGACATGGAACAGACTGGTTCCAAATAGGAAAAAGTGAAGTGAAAGTGAAGTCACTCAGTCGTGTCTGACTGTTTGTGACCCGTGGACTGTAGCCCACCAAGCTCCTCCATCCATGGGATTCTCCAGGCAAGAATACTGGAGTGGGTTGCCATTTCCTTCCCCAGCAAATAGGAAAAGGAGTACGTCAAAGCTATATATTGTCACCCTGCTTATTTAACTTATATGCAGAGTACATCATGAGAAATGCTGGGCTGGAAGAAGCACAAGGTGGAATCAAGATAGCTGGGAGAAATATCAATAACCTCAGATCTGCAGATGACATCACGTTATGGCAGAAAGTGAAGAGGAACTAAAAAGCCTCTTGATGAAATTGAAAGAGGAGAGTGAAACAGTTGGCTTAAAGCTCAACATTCAGGAAATTAAGATCATGGCATCTGGTCACATCACTTCCTGGCAAATAGATGGGGAAACAATGGAAACAGTGACAGACTTTATTTTCTTGGGCTCCAAAATCACTACAGATGGTGACTACAGCCATGAAATTAAAAGACACTTGCTCCTTGGGAGAAAATCTATGACAAACTTAGCATATTAAAAAGCAGAGACATTACTTTGCTAGCAAAGGTCCGTATAGACAAAGCTGTCATTTTTCCAGTAGTCATGTATGGATGTGAGAGTTTGGACTATGAAGAAAGCTGAGTCTTGAAGAATTAAAGTTTTTGAACTGTGGTGTTGGAGAAGACTCTTGAGAGTCCCTTGGACTTCAAGGGGATCCAGCCAGTCCATCCTAAAGGAAATCAATCCTGACTATTCATTTGAAGGACTGATGCTGAAGCTGAAACTCCAGTCCTTTGGCCACCTGATTTGAAGAACTGACTCACTGGAAAAGACCCTGATGATGGCAAAGACTGAAGGCAGGAGGAGAAGGGGTCAACAGAGGATAAGATGTTTGGATGACATCACTGACTCAAAGGACATGAGTTTGAGCAAACTCAGGGATTTGGTGATGCACAGGGAAGCCTGACATGCTGCATCCATGGGGTCACAAAGAGTTGGACCTGACTGAGTGACTGAACTGAGCTGAACTGAACTGAAAAAGATCTTGCACCAGAAATCCTAAACAATCTAATCTTATGTTTTTCTGCCCTTTCTCACTATATCCCACTCTATCCTCAAAGTTCCCTAAATATTTGAACTTGTTCCCATGCCAGGTACTTTAAATTTACTGTTCCTTCTATCTGAAACACGTTTTCTACTGAAGGATCACAATATTTAAGTGAATATTAAAGTATTCTTCAGAGAATACTTAATGGACACTCATGTAAAATAGGCCTGCCATCATCACTCTCTATCTCCCATACCCTTTTTTATTTTCTCTTTGGCACTTACTCTTTTCTTGCTTATTTCTGTTTTGCTGAGAGATAAAACAGTTTCTGACATACAAGAATTGTCTTAATAAATATTTTTTGGGAGGCAGTCCTAAGATGGCAGAGGAGTAAGATGGGGAGACCACTTTCTTCCCCACAAATTCATAGAAAGAACATTTCAACGCTGAGTAAATTCCACAAAACAACTTCTGAATGCCGGCAGAAGACATCAGGTACCCAGAAAAGCAGCCCATTGTCTTCAAAAGGAAGTAGGGAAAAATTAAAAAGACAAAAAAAGAGACAAAAGAGATAGGGACAGAGCTCCGTCCTGGGAAGGGAGTCTTAAAAAGAGAGAAGTTTCCAAACACCAGGAAACACTCTCACTGCCGAGTCTGTGGCGAGCCTTAGAAGCACAGAGGGCCACATAACAGGGAGGAAAAATAAATAAATAATTTAAACCCACAGATTACGAGCCCAACAGTAACTCCCCCAGCGGAGGAGCAGCGCAGACACCTGCACCTGCCACTAGCAAATGGGGGCTGGGCAGAGATGCGCGGGCTGCATTGTTTAGAGTAAGGATCTGGCCTGAATGCCCTGAGGGCAATCTGAGCGAACTAACTTGGGCTAGCAAACCAAACTGTGGGATAGCTACCATGCAAAAAGCCCTAAGACACTGCCAGGCCCGCACACAGAACAAAGGACTGAACAGAACAGGCCGGCTGAAGACCATCCCCCTCTGGTGACAGGCAGCCAGAGCCAGAAGAGGGCAATCACAGCCCCAGAGAGACTGCAAGCAGGCTTCTTTGATAACTAAGACTTCTTGGGGTTCTGGACAGTCAACATCGGCCTGAGAAGGTGCACCGGTTGTACACCCAGAAAACCGAGAGGCAGGGATAGGGGAGGCGGTAAGTCACAGTGACTGTGCTTGCCAGACACCTCATAACCTGAGCTGCTCAAACCTGAGAAGGGCACAAAATGCAGGCCCAACCGAGTCTACACCTCTGAGGACTACCCGAGTGCCTAAACCTCAGCGGCTTAGACCTAGGAGATGCATGCAGCCCGGGCTGGCCTTGGACGGTTCTTGGCAGAGCAATCTAGAGCCTGAGCAGTGTGGTCAGGGAGGGCACACGTGCCATGAGTTGGGGCAGGCCCAGTGTGGCTGAGGCACTGCCAGCACACGCCAGTGTTATTTGTTTGCAGCGTCCCTCCCTTCCCACAGCGTGACTAAACAAGTGAGCCTAAAAAAAAGTCCACCACCCCCCCTTTGTGTCAGGGCAGAAATCAGACACTGAAGAGACCAGCAAACAGAAGAAGCTAAAACAGGGAACTGCCTTGGAAGTGACATGTGCAATAGATTAAAACCCTGTCATTATTACCAACTACATAGGAAGGGGCCTATAGATCTTGAGAAATATAAGCTGGACCAAGGAGCTATCCGAAGATGAACTGACCCCACAATACCCACAACAACACCAGAGAAAGCCCTAGATGTAGTTTTACTATTTTTACGATCTTTAAAAAAAATTTTTTTTTAATTTTTAAGTCCTCTATTGCTTCTTTAATTTTCACTTTTATAACCTACTATTACTTTGCAAAAAAAAAAAAAGATGCTATTTTTTTAAAGCAAACATATATATATATATATATATGAATTTTTGTGACTTTTGTTTTTTCTTTCTCTTTTTCTTCTTTTCTTTAATATTTTATTTTTGAAATTCCAAACTCTACTTTAGATTTTTAATCTTTGCTTTTTGGTATTTGTTATCAATTTTGTACCTTTAAGAACCCAATCTTCAGTACCCATTATTACTTGGGAGCAAGACTACTGGCTTGACTGCTCTCTCCCTCTTTGGACTCTCATTTTTCTCCACCAGGTCGCCTCTGTCTCTTCCCTATCCCCTCTCTTCTCTATCCAACTCTGTGAATCTCTGTGTTCCAGTCGGTGGAGAACACTTAAGGAACTGATTACTGGCTGGATCTGTCTCTCTCCTTTTGATTCCCTTCTTTTATCCTGGCCACCTCTGTCTCCTTCCTCCCTCTTCTCTTCTCTGTATAACTCCATGAACATCTCTGAGTGGTCCAGTTGTGGAGTGCACATAAGGAAGTGATTACTGGCTAGCTTGGTCTCTTCTCTATTGATTCCACCTCATCTCATTCAGGTCACCTCTAACTCCCTCCTCCCTCTTCTCTTCTCCGTGTAACTCTGTGAACCTCTCTGGGTGTCCCTCACTGTGGAGAAACTTCATCTTTAACCTAGATGTTTTATCAGTGGTTCTGTATAGAAGGCGAAGTCTTGAGACTACTGTAAAAATAAGACTGAAAACCAGAAGCAGGAGGCTTAACTCCAAATCCTGAGAACACCAGAGAACTCCTGACTACAGGGAGCATTAATTGACAGGAGCTCATCAAACACCTCCATACCTACACTGAAACTAAGCACCACCCAAGGGGCAATAAGTTCCAGAGCAAGACATACCACACAAATTCTCCAGCAACACAGGAGAACAGGAACACAGCCCTGAGCTCCAATATTCAGGCTGCCCAAAGTTACTCCAAAACCATTGACATCTCATAACTCATTTCTGGACACTTCATTGCACTCTAGAGAGAAGAAGTCCAGCTCCACCCACCAGAACACCGACACAAGCTTCCCTAGCCAAGAAACCTTGACAAGCCACCTGTACGACCCCATCCACAGGGAAGAAACTCCACAATAAAGAGAACTCCACAAACTTCCAGAATACAGAAAGACCACCCCAAACTCAGCAACATAAACAAGATGAAAAGACAGAGGAATACCTAGCAGGTAAAGGAACAGGGTAAATGCCCACCAAACCAAACAAAAGAGGAAGAGATAGGGAATCTACCTGATAAAGAATTCCAAATAATGATAGTGAAAATGATCCAAAAATTTGAAATCAAAATGGAATCACAGATAAACAGCCTGGAGACAAGGATCGAGAAGATGCAAGAAAGGTTTAACGAAGACCTAGAAGAAATAAAAAAGAGTTAATGTATAGTGAATAATGCAATAAATGAGATCAAAGACACTCTGGAGACAACAAATAGTAGAATAACAGAGACAGAAGATAGGATTAGTGAAGTAGAAACTAGAATGGTAGAAATAAATGAATCAGAGAGGAAAAAATGAATTAAAAGAAATGAGGACAATCTCAGAGACCTCCAGGACAGTGTTAAATGCCCCAACATTCAAATCATAGGAGTCTCAGAAGAAGACAAAACAAAAGACCATGGGAAAATACTTGAGGAGATAATAGTTGAAAACTTCCCTAAAATGGGGAAGGAAATAATCACCCAAGTCCAAGAAACCCAGAGAGTCCCAAACAGGATAAACCCAAGGTGAAACACCCCAAGACACATATTAATCAAATTAACAAAGATCAAACACAAAGAACAAATATTAAAAGCAGCAAGGGAAAAACAACAAATAACACACAAGGGGATTCCCATAAGGATAACTGCAGATCTTTCAATAGAAACTCTTTAGGCCAGGAGGGAATGGCAAGACATACTTAAAGTGATGTAAGAAAATAACCTACAGCCCAGATTACTGTACCCAGCAAGGATCTCATTCAAATATGAAGGAGAAATCAAAAGCTTTACAGACAAGCAAAAGCTGAGAGAATTCAGCACCACCAAACCAGCTCTCCAACAAATGTTAAAGGATATTCTCTAGACAGGAAACACAAAAAGGATGTATAAACTGGAACCCAAAACAATAAAGTAAATGGCAATGGGATCATACTTATCAATAATTACCTTAAATGTAAATGGGTTGAATGCCCCAACCAAAAGACAAAGACTGGCTGAGTGGATACAAAAAACAAGACCCCTATATATGTTGTCTATAAGAGACCCACCTCAAAACAGGGGACACAAACAGATTGAAAGTGAAGGGCTGGAAAAAGATTTTCCATGCAAATAGAGACCAAAAAAAAGCAGGAGTAGCAATACTCATATCACATAAAATAGACATTAAAACAAATGCTGTGAAAAGAGACCAAGAAGGACACTACATAACGATCAAAGCATCAATCCAAAAGAAGATATAACAATTATAAATATATATGCACCCAACATAGGAGCACTGCAATATGTAAGACAAATGCTAACAAGTATGAAAGGGGAAATTAACAATAACACAATAATAGTGGGAGACTTTAACGCCCCACCCACACCTATAGATAGATCAACTAAACAGAAAATTAATAAGCAAACACAAACTTTAAGCTATACAATAGACCAGTTAGACCTAATTGATATCTATAGGACATTTCACCCCAAAACAATGAATTTCACCTTTTTTTCAAGCACACATGGAACCTTCCCCAGGATTGATCACATTCTGTGCCAGAAATCTAGCCTTGGTAAATTTAAACAAAATTGAAATCATTCTAAGCATCTTTTCTGACCACAATGAAGGAAGATTAAATCTCAATTACAGGAGAAAAACTATTAAAAATTCCAACATATGGAGGTTGAACAACATGCTGCCGAATAACCAACAAATCACAGAAGAAATAAAAAAAGAAATCAAAATATGCTTAGAAATGAATGAAAATGAAAACACAACAACCCAAAACCTGTGGGATACTGTAAAAGCAGTGCTAAGGGGAAATTCATAGCAACACAGGCATACCTCAAGAAACAAGAAAAAAGTCAAATAAATAACCTAACTCTACACCTAAAGCAACTAGAAAAGGAAGAAATGGAGAACCCCAGAGTTAGCAGAAAGAAAGAAATCTTAAAAATTAGGGCAGAAATAAATGCAAAAGAAATAAAAGAGACCATAGCAAAAACCAGCAAAGCCAAAAGCTCGTTCTTTGAAAGAATAAATAAAATTGACAAACCATTAGCCAGACTCATCAAGAAACAAAGGGAGAAAAATCAAATCAATAAAATTAGAAATGAAAATGGAGAGATCACAGCAGACAACCCAGAAATATAAAGGATCATAAGAGACTACTATGAGCAATTATATGCCAATAAAATGGACAATGTGGAAGAAATGGACAAATTCTTAGAAAAGTACAAGTTTCCAAAACTGAACAGGAAGAAATAGAAAATCTTAATAGATCGATCACAAGCTCAGAAATTGAAACTGTAATCCAAAATCTTCCAGCAAACAAAAGCCCAGGTCCAGACGGCTTCACAGATGAATTCTACAAAAAATTTCGAGAAGAGCTAACACCTATCCTACTCAAACTCTTCCAGAAAATTGCAGAGGAAGGTAAACTTCCAAACTCATTCTATGAGGCCACCATCACTCTAATACCAAAACCTGACAAAGATGCTACAAAAAAGAAAACTACAGGCCAATATCACTGATGAACATAGATGCAAAAATCCTTAACAAAATTCTAGCAATCAGAATTCAACAACACATTAAAAATATCATACACTATGACCAAGTGGTCTCTATCTCAGGGATGCAAGGATTCTTCAATATCCACAAATCAATCAATGCAATATACCACATTAAGAAATAGAAAAATAAAAGCCATATGATTACCTCAATAGATGCAGAGAAAGCCTTTGACAAAATTCAACATCCATTTATAATAAAAACTCTCCAGAAAGCAGGAATAGAAGGAACATACCTCAACATAATAAAAGCTATATATGACAAACCCACAGCAAACATTATCCTGAATGGTGAAAAATTGAAAGCATTTCCCCTAAAGTCAGGAACAAGACAAGGGTGTCCACTTTCACCACTACTATTCAACATAGTTCTGGAAGTTTTGGCCACAGCAATCAGAGCAGAAAAAGAAATAAAAGGAATACAAATTGGAAAAGAAGAAGTAAAACTCTCACTGTTTGCAGGTTGCAAGATATAAAATTAACACAGAAAAATCCCTTGCATTCCTATACACTAATAATGAGAAAATAGAAAGAGAAATTAAGGAAACAATTCCATTCACCATTGCAATGAAAAGAATAAAATACTTAGGAATATATCTACCTAAAGAAACTAAAGACCTATATATAGAAAACTATAAAACACTGGTGAAAGAAATCAAAGAGGACACTAATAGATGGAGAAACATACCATGTTCATGGATTGGAAGAATCAATATAGTGAAAATGAGTATACTACCCAAAGCAATCTGTAGATTCAGTGCAATCCCTATCAAGCTACCAGTGGCTATTTTTCACAGACTAGAACAAATAATTTCACAATTTGTATATAAATACAAAAAACCTCGAATAGCCAAAGCAATCTTGAGAAAGAAGAATGGAACTGGAGGAATCAACCTGCCTGACTTTAGGCTCTACTACAAAGCCACAGTCATCCAGACAGTATGGTACTGCCACAAAGACAGAAATATAGATCAATGGAACAAAATAGAAAGCCCAGAGATAAATCCATGCACCTATGGACACCTTATCTTTGACAAAGGAGGCAAGAATATACAATGGAGAAGACAATCTTTTTAACAAGTGGTACTGGGAAAACTGGTCAACCATTTGTAAAAGAATGAAACTAGAACACTTTCTAACACCATACACAAAATTAAACTCAAAATGGATTAAAAATCGAAATGTCAGACCTAAAACTATAAAACTCCTAGAGGAGAACATAGGCAAAACACTCTCTGACATACATCACAGCAGGATCCTCTATGACCCAGCTCCCAGAATATTAGAAATAAAAGCAAAAATAAACAAATGGGACCTAATTAAACTTAAAAGCTTCTGCACAAGAAAGGAAACTATAAGCAAGGTGAAAAGACAGCCTTCAGAATGGGAGAAAATAATAGCAAATGAAGCAACTGACAAACAACTGATCTCAAAAATATACAAGCTACTCCTGCAGCTTAATTCCAGAAAAATTAACGACCCAATCAAAAAATGGGCCAAAGAAATAAATAGACATTTCTCCAAAGAAGACATGCAGATGGCTAACAAACACATGAAAAGATGCTCAACATCACTCATTATCAGAGAAATGCAAATCAAAACCACAATGAGGTACCATTTCACACCAGTCAGAATGGCTGTGATCCAAAAGTCTACAAGCAATAAGTGCTGGAGACGGTGTGGAGAAAAGGAAACCTTCTTACACTGTTGGTGGGAATGCAGACTAGTACAGCCACTATGGAGAACAGTGTGGAGATTCTTTTAAAAATTGCAAATAGAACTGCCTTATGACCCAGCAATCCCACTGCTTGGCAAACACACCGAGGAAACCAGAATTGAAAGAGACATGTGTACCCCAATGTTCATTGCAGCACTGTTTATAATAACTAGGACATGGAAGCAACCTATATTTCCATCAGCAGATGAATAGATAAGAAAGCTGTAGTACATATACACAATGGAGTATTACTCAGCCATTAAAAACAATACATTTGAATCAGTTCTAATGAGGTGGATGAAACTGGAGCCTATTATACAGAGTGAAGTAAGCCAGAAAGAAAAACACCAATACAGTGTACTAAAGCATATATATTGAATTTAGAAAGATGGTAATGATAGCCCTGTATATGAGACAGCAAAAGAGACACAGATGTATAGAACATTATTTTGGACTCTGTGGGAGAGGGAGAGGGTGGGATGATTTGGGAGAATGGCATTGAAACATGCATAATATCATATATGAAATGAATCGCCAGTCCAGGTTTGATTCATGATACTGGATGCTTGGGACTGGTGCACTGGGATGACCCATAGGGATGGTACAGAGAGGGAGGAGGGAGAGGGGTTCAGTATGGGGAACACGTGTATACATGTGGTGGATTCATGTTGATGTATGACAAAACCAATATAATATTGTAAAGTAATTAACCTCCAATTAAAATAAATAAATTTATATTTAAAAAATAAATATTTTTAAATCAACACATACATCAAATCTCTTATAAAAGGATTATTAATACTGCATGACAATTATCTTATTACAACTAAGCAAAGAAATTAAGGAGATTATGTAAACAACATCATTGAAGTAAAGGACTTAGATAAAAATAATTTATATTTTTTAACAATTATTTTTATTTGACTATTTTAGTAACCTGGAAAGAGTGACCCAGATGAAAGAAAAAAAGCTATGGCTTAAATCCTTGGGTGATTCAATTAGTTTTTCCCTATATGCAGTCACAGAATTTACCATGACCTATCAGCCATTTTATAATTATCTCCTCTTGTTCACTTTCAGCTGGAACAATAGTAATCTGTTCCCAGAAATAGAAAAATATTCCCAAATGGCTGGTCATTAGTATCATCATCATACTCTTATGTGTAAGGGGATAGTTTACAGAAATAAGAGGAATTATAAGGTTTCACTATGTCACTGACCTATCCAAACACAATGGCTCCTTTAAGAATCCCATTTGGATGAAGGAGAGAACTCTCCTTAAAGATAATCAGAAAGCAAACCACTTGGTTTTCTATTGATTTCAGATAAATCAACTGAAATCAGGTTTTTTCCTACTGAATTTTGGCATATCAGCTTCCTGTAGAAGAAGTTGATTAAATAATAAGGAGAAAGTAATAAGAAGAGAGAAATCATATAATGTTCAAAGCTGTAAAGAGGTCTTCTGCAAGGTCGTTTAAACTCAGGTGAAATTCCAGTTGGGTCTCTTTTGTTCTATTTACCATAATGCTGGGAATTGAACTTGGCAGTTAGGAGCCCTTTTGCCTTCTGAACAATTGCGGCTGGAATCCATTCCTCACACAGAAAATAGAAAATATCTTCGATGCACGTAATTCAAGTCTGGAAATGGTTTCAATGCTAAACAATTGTTTTTGAAAGGACCCTGTGTTCCAAATAACTGCAATTTAACTGTGCATTCAGTGCTCAGCTATAGCAATAAATTGTAGATATTTCAGTTTTACTTCAAATGTCATTATTTGGCCCAATTTTATTCACATTCACTGCAGTTTTAACAGTCTACATGATTCCTGTTCATGGATTAATGAGAGCTTATTCTTATTCCCCAAGAGAATGCTGTGTTGAGTTTATAAAGCTGTTTTTCAAAGCAAAGGGAAATGATAAGATCTTTCAAATGCATATATGAATCACCTCAATTGTAATTGCAGCTTCAAAACTGAAAATCAGATATCTCATTTCAGCTTAGCATGTGTACAGTTAATGCTGGCCAGCGATCTTTTCAAGAGACCTGCTGCTAAATCACATCAGTCGTGTCCGACTCTGTGCGACCCCATAGACGGAAGCCCACCAAACTCCTCTGTCCCTGGGATTCTCCAGGCAAGAACATGGGAGTGGGTTGCCATTTCCTTCTCCAATGCATAAAACTGAAAAGTGAAAGTGAAGTCGCTCAGTCGTGTCCGACTCTTAGCGACCCCATGGACTGTAGCCCACCAGGCTCCTCCGTCCATGGGATTTCCCAGGCAAGAGTACTGGAGTGGGGTGCCATAGCCTTGGTGTGGTATTTATTATGTATATTGTTATATCTGTAGAAAATCAACCTGTCCTTCTGGAGCTAATACAAAAATTAAATATTAAATTCAGGCTGTATTAAGAGGGCTTTTTCAGTTTTGCTTGCCATCTTTTGCCTAACAGTGTTGCATATTCAGCCCTGCACATTTTCAGCAGATTACCATGTATTTTATGAGTGAGATTAAACAAACAAACAAAAAGAATGTTTTAAAAAATCTTACTTCCACCAGTCTATATTATATAGTCAGAAGAAAGAAGAGGATATTGCTGTCCTATTAACTACGGAAATATGACCTACAATCCATTTTGAAACTTCTGAGAAAAAGTGTGATATTCCCCAGCCATTCAAGAATGGTGGTTTCCTAGGGGGAGAGTGAAAATACTAATTTTTTCATATATATGTGGTTTATATATGGATTTTCATTTTTCTTGTATATATGGTATTTATTTTGGGAATAATACAGTTGTGTGTGTGTGTCTGTGTGTGTTTTTCCTTTAAAAGCAATAGTGTGCAGAAGTTAAGAGTTTAGTTTCTAAATGTGAATATTTTGTGCCACATTCATCTGCTGCCCACTAGCTATGTAAGCTTGGGGTTGTTGTTCAGTTGCTAAATTGTATTTGAGTCTTTGCAACCCCATGGGCTGAAGAACGCCAGGCTTCCTTTTCCTTCTCTATTTCCCAGAATTTGCTCAAACTCATGTCCATTGAGTCGGTGATGCTGTCCAACCATCTCACCCTCTGTCATCCCCTTCTCTTCCTGCTCTCAATCTTTCCCAGCATCAGTATCTTTTCCAATAAGTCTGCTCTTCTCATCAGAAGGCCAAAGTATTGGAGCTTCAGCTTCAGCATCAGTCCTTCCAATGAATATTCAGGGTTCATTTCCTTTAGGATTAACTGGTTTGATCTCCTTGCTGTCCAAGGGACTCTCAAGAGTCCTCTCCACACAGCAGTTTGAAAGCATCAATTCTTCAGCACTCAGGCGTCTTTATTGTCCAACACTCACATCTGTTCATGACTACTGGAAAAAACACAGGTTTGACTATAGGGACCTTTGTTGGCAACATGATTTCTCTGCTTTTCTAATATGTTGTCTAAGTTTGTTATAGGTTTTCTTCCAAGAGCAAGCATCTTTTAATTTCATGGCTTCAATCACCATCCAGAGTAATTTTGGAGCTCAAGAAAATAAAGTGGTTTACTCTTTTCACTTTTTCCCCATCTATTTGCCATGAAATGATAGGACCAGTGCCATGATCTTAGTTTTTTGAATGTTGAGTTTTAAGCCAGCTTTTTCTCTCTCCTGTTTGACCTTCACCTAGAGGCTCCTTAGTTCCTCTTCAGTTTTAGGGTGGTATCATTTGCGTATCTGAGGTTGCTGATATTTCTCCAGGCCATCTTGATTCCAGCTTAGAATTCATCCAGCCCAGCATTTCTTATGATGTACTCTGCATATAAGTTAAATAAGCAGTATGACAATAAACAGCCTTGATGTACTCCTTTCCCAGTTTTGAACCAGTCCCTTTCTCCATGTTCAGTTCTAACTGTTGCTTCTTGATCTGTATCCAGGTTTGTCAGGAGGCAGGTCTGGTGATCTGGTGTTCCCATCTCCTAAAAAATATTCCGCAGTTTGTTGTGATCCACACAAAGGCTTTAGCATAGTCAATGAAGTAGATATTTTTCTGGAATTCTCTTTTTCTATGATCCAACAGATGTTGGTGATTTGATCTCTGGTTCCTCTGCCTTTTCTATATCTAGCTTTTACATCTGGAGGTTCTTGGTTCACATAGTGTTGAACCCTAGTTTGAAGGATTTTGAGCATTACCTGACACGTGAAATAAGCATTATTGTATAGTAGTTTGAATATTTCTTGATATTGCTCTACTTGGGATTGGTATAGAATACAATAAGTAAAGTTGCAGTTTATGAATGCTGTTATTACCTTAGCTCTATGTACGGGGGGGGGGGGGACAAACAAACAAACAAACAAACAAAAAAAAAACTGAGCATAGAGCATTTGTTCAGTTCAGTTCAATTCAGTCGCTCAGTCATGTCCGACTCTTTGCGACCCCATGAATTGGAGTACGCCAGGCCTCCCTGTCCATCACCAACTCCCAGAGTTCACTCGAACTCATGTCCATCATGTCTGTGATGCCATCCAGCCATCTCATCTTCTGTCGTCCCCTTGTCCTCCTGCCCCCAATCCCTCCCAGCATCAGAGTCTTTTCCAGTGACTCAACTCATTGCATGAGGTGGCCAAAGTACTGGACTTTCAGCTTTAGCATCAGTCCTTTCAAAGAACACCCAGGACTAATCTCCTTTAGAATGGACTGGTTGGATGTCCTTGCAGTCCATGGGACTCTCAAGAGTCTTCTCCAACACCACAGTTTAAAAGCATCAATTCTTCGGCTTTCAGCTTTCTTCACAGTCCAACTTTCACATCCATACATGACCACTGGAAAAACCATAGCCTTGACTAGACGGACCTATGTTGGCAAAGTAATGTCTCTGCTTTTGAATATGTTATCTAGATTGGTCATAACTTTCCTTCGAAGGAGTAAGTGTCTTTTAATTTCATGGCTGCAATCACCATCTGCAGTGATTTTGGAGCCCAGAAAAATAAAGTCTGACACTGTTTCCACTGTTTCCCCATCTATTTCTCATGAAGTGATGGGACCAGATGCCATGATCTTTGTTTTCTGAATGTTGAGCTTTAAGCCAACTGTTTCACTCTCCTCTTTCACTTTCATCAAGAGGCTTTTTAGTTCCTCTTCATTTTCTGCCATAAGGTTGGTGTCATCTGCATATTTGAGGTGATTGATAATACTCCCAGCAATCTTGATTCCAGCTTGTGCTTCTTCCAGCCCAGCATTTCTCATGATCCATTTGTTATCTAAGATCAAACAGCTGGCAATTGATGGAACTGTAGATGAAACTATTATTAGAGGAAATCCTACATTGTCTCCTCCAATGCCCTAATTTTTACTTGATGACTCAGATGGTAAAGATCTGCCTACAATACAGGAGACCTGGTTTTGATCCCTGGGTCAGGAACATCCCCTGGAAAAGGGAATGGCTACCCACTCCAGTAATCTTGCCTGGAGAATTCAATGAACAGAACAGCCTGGTGTGCTACAGTCCATGGAGTCACAAAGGGTTAGACAAAACTGAGTGACTAAAATTCTTACTTCAAATGATTTTAACACAAATCATACCTTGATGATTCCATTGCTCCTGGAAGAAAATAGTATTTGTCATTTAATTCTTCCCCTTGGTCTGGATGAAGATGATGCAATTAATCTGAAGAATTTTATTAACCCATTTCCTCCAATGTCTCCCTCAATTCGTTACAAATTGAATCTCTTTTACCTGTTACTTGTAATGCTTCATAAATATTTTACTTTTGTTTACAATGTTCTATGAATGCCTTAAGTTCAATTGTGATAAATGTGTATAAAGTGGGATAAAATTTGGTAATTTTCACGTGCTAAATAATTCACACATACCATTATTGTTTTAGCAGAAGCTTCAAATGGAACTAAAAATACTTAGAGCCACTTTGAACATGGAAACTGTCTTTTTCCTATAAGAATCAGTAGGATTTTTAATGAAAGTCTTTTTTATTTGGGGAAAAATGTGTTTGTAATGTGTTCTGATTAAGTTGACATATTGAAACTCTGTGAATACAGCATACTTAGAAAATATTAAAAAAAATTACTTTCAAGTGAGTGTAGAGGACCCATGTAGAATACACCTGTTCAGCATCTTATTAGCTATAAATATGCTGAGGTTTTAATTTCACAGATTCAAGGCAACAAGATGACTATCATTGAGACAGTCTTTTCCCTAAAGCAGTCAATTTAAGTAAAATGAATGCTGTCTGCTCTGTTGAAACCTTATTTAATTAGGTGTCAGTAAACTTGAACAATAGGATGTATGGTTGAATTACAATTACATATGTTGTACAGGCATAAATAATGACTACACATTTTTTTTTCTTTTAAGTCAAACTCTGTGGCAGTATTTGTATGAGCACATGCATGATTCTGTGATGAACGAGACTAAAGTACATAAGTTACACCTTCTGTGATTCAATGTTTTAAGGTTAAGTTTGAAAAAAGAAATCATCTTCTAATTTCAAATGACTAAAAGAGGTAAATTTTCTTTTAAGTTCCTTCTCACAAATTTTTCCAGAATTTGAAGGAATTTATAGAAATTTTATCAAAAACAAAACAAAATACCCAAAATGAAAACAAGTTATTAATATAAAATGGCCCATAGATTAGTTACAATTTGCCTATAATCTGTTTTAACTAAACCATTTCCCACACAATGAATTTTACACATAATGTCAAGTCAGAATAAGTCTGCTTCCATTTAAACTTTAATTTCCCCAATATTACTAGTTTAGGTGAATTGTTACTGAAGTTAAATTTCAGGAGAAATTTGGCTTCAACCTAGTTTAGTTTCATCATAAGAAATCAATACCTCTTAAATGCTAGTGGCACATAAGAATCACCTGAGACCATTCTAAATATAGTATTTGTTGGCCTTCATCTTCAGATACTAACTTAATTATTCTAGAAGTATTCTGGGATAAGAATTAAAAAAAAAAAAAAAACTTTTCAAAACAGTAATTCTAATGTGCAGCCATAGTCTACTATGGTGAATCTCAGATTTTAGCAGGCATCAGAATCACCTGGAGGGCTTGTTCAGCCACAAATTGCTGGGCTCCATCCCCAGAGTTTCTGTTTTCCCTAAGTCTGAATAGGTTAGAATATTTACATTTATAATAGGATGGTGAGCCTGCTGGTCTAAGCAGTATACTTTGAGAACTAGGTATGTAGATAGATAAGTTAGAGTAAACTCAGTTCAGTTCAGTTCAGTTCATTTCAGTCGCTCAGTCCTGTCTGACTCTTTGCAACCCCATGAATTGCAGCACATCAGGCCTCCCTGTCCATCACCAACTCCTGGAGTTCCCCCAAACTCATGTCCATTGAGTCTGTGATGCCATCCAGCCATCTCATCCTCTATTGTCCCCTTCTCCTGCCCCCAATCCCTCCCAGCATCAGAGTCTTTTCCGATGAGTCAACTCTTCTGTCTCAAATAATTTAGAGTGTGATAAATTTTCTGAGGGGTCAACAAATCACAGCTCAACACTGGGTGCTTGTTTTTGTAAATAACATTTTACTGAGTCATAGTTACAACCATTCATTTGCATACTATGTTTATTTTCACTGTTTCAAGGACAGAGTTGAGTAATTGCATAGCAGCCATGTATCCCACAAGCCTAAAATATTTATTCTGTGGCCTTTTTTAGAAAAGAGTTTGCTAATTGTTATTCTAAGTTATCATAAATGATAATGTAAATGGAAAAACAGCAATAGTCATAAAACAATAAAAAACAAACAACAACAAAAAAAAACACAGTAATTTTTAAGATAAAACAGTATGTCTGAGCTTCAGCCCTTTATAGCTTGCTGCCTTTTTGTCCATCGTTTAGTGGAGGTGTCAAAGAAGGCTGAAACTCAACATGTGACATACTAAACCTATTGTCTTCCTCTCCATAAATTTAGTTCAAACTCTTCCTACAAATAGCACCATCACCCAGGTAGTTAATGCAATCCGGAATCCAAAGACTCAATCTTGGCAACTTGCTCTCCCTCACCATCTAGTTTTGTGTTAGGGATTTTTATCCATTTTTCTCCACCATCAAATAGAGGTTCTCATTACCTCTATTCTGGACTACAAAAATATCTTATTAACTAAACTTTTTGCACTCACCCTGGCTGCACTCCAATCCATTTTTCACCCTGTAACCAGTGGAAGCTTCCCTCATCATAAATTGAAAATCTTTACTTAAAATCCTTTCCATGACCTGCAGGCCTATAGTATTATTGGGCCCTCCTTCATTCTTCAGTCTTCCTACAGCATGCTTTCTGTTGTCTTGACATGCCAACCTACCTTCAGTTCTTTTTTTTTTCATCCCCTTTCTCTTACCAGAGGTTTTTGCACATGCTATTTCCTGCTTGAGATATTTTATTTATCCTGTTCATCTAAGTAACTCTTATCCTTTCTTTAAATACTAACTCCAATCTGATTTTCTCTGGGAAGCTTTCTCTGATTTTGGTGATTACTATAACTCTACTGTAAGACTCATATATTAATTTACCTTTACTTTTAGCTCTTGCAACAGTCCATAGGGTCACAAAGAGTTGGACACAACTGAAGCGACTTAGCACAACCATGTTAGCCCCTGCAACAATTACACTTTTAGATCCGTTCAAATAGTTGTTTGACATATCTATCTCCTGAGTTAAACTATAATCTTAAAGAAAGGGGAAAATATGTGCTTTGTATTATTTCCCAACATTGTATCTAGTACCAGCAAGTGTGTGATACATAGTATCTGTTTCAAATAAAATGGATCAGTGGGTAAACATATGCCAAAACTTATTTATGCTTACATATGTACAAATTGATTTCCCCAATTAAATGTCATGTAGTCAAACTGGTTCAAAATAAATAGGCAAAAAAGGAAAATTGAAGGGGAAAATAGCAAATTCAATTTGCCATAAAAGCATGTAGGCAATCATTTAAAATTTTACTTACAAGGCTTATTTTTAACAAAACATTTTAAATATAAGAAAATACTTGTTATTTTAAATGAATAAAGCAGAAAGCAAAATCTTTACATGAAAAGTGTAGAAGTATACAGATATGGCTAGAAAGAAGTAAAATAAAATGATAGCCAAAATTGTCTTTTTTTTAATTTATTTTTAATTTTGGAAAAGTAACTTTGCAATGTTAGTGTTTGCTTCTGTCATACAACAATACAAATTGGCCATAATTATGCATGTGTCACCTCCCTCTTGAGCCTCCCTCCTCTTCCCCCATATCAGTTGCCTTTGAGCTGTCATTTACACTACAACAGGGATGATTATTGTGGATATTATGCTAAGTGAAATAAGCTGGTTGCAAAAGGAAATACTGTATGAGTCTACTTATATGAGATAACCTCAAGTTCATAAAGACAGAAAATAGAACGGTGGTCACCTGGGTCTGGGGGGTGGAGGCAGGAAAGAAGGATCTGTTAATTAGTAGAGGCTTCAGTTTTACAAGAATTCTAGAGGTGATTGTAAAACAATCTGAATGTACTTAACAATACTGAATGGTACACTTAAAAATGATTAAGATGGTAAATTTTACATTACATATATTTTATCTCAGTTTTTAAAAGTTGTATTTTGATGATAGAATTACTATTTTATTTGTCTTCAAACATGAAACAGTTTATCTCTCTTTTAGCATAAGAAAAAGTATCTATTATTATTTTTTTTTTTAAAGAACAAAGATGCAAAGGCAGGGGCCATATCTGAGATATATGTGTGTTCTTAATTACTAGCAAGAGCTTTAAAAGTTGCAGGAATACAGTATATATTTGTTGAATAAAGGATGTGTAGCTAGATAATAAAGGTATGATTATCAAGTGGTTAGAAGGGCAAGTGAAATTCCCTCTAGGTTTGTCCTAGAGCTATCGTTTAAAAGTATGTAGTTGTAAAGATAAATTTCTTTGACCATGTATTTCTCTCTGATTTAGAGAGTTATCCCTAAAGAAATGCCCTAGATAGAAATGATCATCTCTGTTGATACTTCCTCAGAATGAAGACTTGGGAGAGCATTCTTAGTCCTGGACTTTAAATTTGCAAATATTACTGCGTCAACTAAAAGATATGTTTCAAATATAAAGCTCACATGGAGTCAAGTTGATTCTAGATAACTGAAAGATAATACATAATTCCAGGGAAATATATATATATATATATATATATATATATTATTTCATATCGGACATATTTTTAAATGTGTCAGAATACTAGACCACAGTCCAAAAAAGTAAGTTCCGAAATGCACCATTCTTTGATATAGAAATTTACTCCTTGATGAAACACAAATGTAAAACCAGTATTTAAATTCATCTCTACCAAAATGTGTTTGCTAGAACACTGTCATCCTTGTACATGTAAAAGAAATGGAAAGTAGTTAATTTTTGAAAAGGAAAGTCTTTTAATGGAACGCTTTTAAACCTAAGAAGAAAGGGGGGAGGGGTTTAAATTATGGAATGAATTTCCAGTTCACTGAGAAATGTTTTAAAAATTAAATGTCATACCCCTAAAATAGCAAATTACTTTGTGCAGTATGGAGGCTGTACAGTTCAGTTCAATGGAAATAGATGATTGTAGCATCACCTTCTTTCTTTTTATGGGAAAATACTATGTAGGACATGTACATTGTTAACTTGAGCTGAAAGTGCCAGAAACTACTTTTCTGGATTCAAGGAAAGTCATCATATATTGCTAAAAACTACAGTAAGAGGGTGAGTAAATTGAAGGATCAACTTATGAACTAGAAGTGAATTTCAACAGAAACAGAACAATTTGTAGTTTTAATTAGTGAGAGCCAGGTATCAAAAATAAAATAGTATTTCAAGTCTGTGTATTATACACAGCAAATGTGGACTATGGAGAAAAATTATATGACAAAAAATAAAACTGTTTAGATAAATAGTTCATTTTGAAGTTGACCAGTAGAAATTGAGGGAGACAGGCAGAAGGTAGTAAGCAAGTCTCTCAGGTTATTCTGAAGACTCCATTGGGATCTCTAAAGATTTCTTCTCCCCTCGGTGCTATGGGGCTCTGGGTAGTTGTCAAGTCCCCACATATGTTTTCTTGTCTGACACTTTGCGACCCCATGGCCTATACAGTCCATGGAATTCTCTAGGCCAGAATACTGGAATGGGTAGCCTTTCCCTTCTCCAGGAGATCTTCCCAAACTAGGCATCAAACCCAGTTCTCCCCATTGCTGGCAGATTCTTTACCAGCTGAGCCACAAGGGAAGCCCCGCGTGTGTTTTAACCTCATTTTAACCTCTTTGATAAGAGAATTAGGGAATGACCCCATCTTTGTCAATTTCTTCATTAACTGAGCTTTTATACTGTTCAAGGAACTAGTTATTGAGCTTGTCTCCAGGATAATCATTGACAGTGGAGAAGGGAGACATAAAGACAACTAATTGCAATACTGATATTCATGATTATAGGCTTCCCAGGTGGCGCTAGTGGTAAAGAACCTGCCTGCCAATGCAAGAGACCTAAAGGTGGGAATTCTATCCCTGGTCCGGAAGATTCCCTGGAAGAGGGCATGGCAAACCATTCCAGTATTCTTGCTGGAGAATCCCATGGACAGAGGAGCCTGATAGGCTACAATCTATAGAGTCGCAAAGAGTCAGACACGACTGAAGTGACTTAGCACTTAGGGCACATTCCTGTTATACACAGCTGTTGCACCAGCAGAAATTAAGCCAATAAGCTAATGTGTCTTCACTTTTCTTGTGAAGAATGCAACTGTTTCCTCAGGTAAAGGTCAATGAGAGTTTAACATTGGATTGGGTTGGCCAAAAAGTATGTTCAGGTTTGTTCCTTAACATTTTCCAGAAAAACTAGAAAAAACTTTTTGCCCAACCCAATATAAGAAATATAGACAGAGTTTGGAAAGTGCTTATATTGAAGAGCTTATTTAACATCCTTAAACTCTTGTGTTTATAAGATTTAATTAATGTGATTTATAATTAATATGAAAAATTCTTGAGCTATTAAATTGTTGTATTATACAGATTTGGGTCTTCTTTGGATAGTCTTTCAGAGAACTGGGTATAGCAATAAAGTAATTCAATTTCAGCTCAGTTTTCAAAGTGCCTGTTTTATGTACACTTTGAAAAGAAAAAAGAATCACAATTGCAAATGAACTTAATATTTCTTGTTTGTACTATTCATTGAAAGTATGGTTTGCTTACAGTTTGTCATATTACAAGTGGAACATAAATGCTCACTACATGCTTGCTGAATTAATGTAGAAATTGGTGAAGTTGAGGTAAAGAGAAAAGTTTTTCATATGGAAATGGCCAGTAAATATAGTTTATATCTTAATGAAACATTTTGAGACAGATTATTTTGTTAAGAAACAATTAATGAGGTTGAGCTATATCTATATCAACCAATGAGGTTGATCTGTATTCAAACTAAAGTAGATAGCAATGTAACACTGAGGACAAAGCAAATAGTGCTTACCACACTGAGGGTTGCTGCTAATTCTAAGAAAACATCCAACCCCTTCTTCAACAGTAGCACTCTAGCAGCAACTGTTAAATATGTGATTAGATTACCCTCCCTGCGATCTTGGCTTGCAGACGTCTAAATAGTAGTAATAAAATAATCATGAACTTGAAATTCCATCCAGTCATTCCATTTGACCATAATAATGTACTACGGAAGTTGATTGTGTGTGGTGACAATGAAATGCTAAGAATTACAGTCAAACCTGTGTTTATTGGAATGGAATGTGGAGGAAATCAGCTGGTTGTTGGAAAAGTGGAGTTCAAATGGAAATCACAATAGTAGTGCTGACGGCATGCCCATAGCTAAAATCCATGTTTAGTTTGAAGCATTATAGTCTGGGGTTCCATTTCTAATCAGTTTCTAATTGCCCTTGTTCTTTCTCATTTCTTTTTAATACACATTTTCCTTACATTCATCATCTGAAATCAAAGGATTGCTTGCACCTTGAAGATTTTGAACAGAAGTTTTAAAATGTATTAAAATGCATTTTCAGATATTCTCTTTTGTATGTGACAATTTTTCCCGTTTAACCTAGTTTCCAGATTAGGGAACTCTAGATTGACAGTTGGGAAGTCTTTTGTTTGTGTTTGTGTATGTTTTTGTGTGTGTGTGTGTGTGTGTGTATGTGTGTGTTTTTAATCTTTATTTGTCATTGTTCAGTCTTTCAGTCATATCTAACTCTTTGAGACCCAGTAGACTGCAGCACACCAAGCTTCCCTGCCCTTCACTATCTCCCATAGTTTGCTCAAACTCATGTCCATTGAGTCAATAATGCCATCCAACCATCTCTACTCTGTCACCTTCTTCTCCTCCTGCCATTAATCTTTCCCAGAATTAAGGGTCTTTTCCAGTGAGTTGGCTCTTGGCATCAGGTGGGCAAAGTATTGGAGCTTCACCTTCAGCATTAGTCCTTCCAATGAATAGTCAAGGTTGATTTTCTTTAGGATTGACTGATTTTATCTCCTTGATGTTCAAGGGACTCTCAAAAGTCTTCACCAGCATCACAGTTAGAAAGTATCAATTCTTTGGCATGCAGCCTTCTTTATGGTCCAACCCTCACATCTGTACATGACTACTGGAAAAAACATAGCTTTGACTATGCAGACCTTTGTTGGCAAAGTGATATCTCTGCTTTTAAATATGATGCCCTAGGGACTTCCCTGGTGGCTTAGATGGTAAAGAATCCACCAGCAGTGTGGGAGACCTGGGTTTGATCCCTGGGTTGGGAAGATCCCCTGGAGGAGAGTGTGGCAACCCACTCCAGTATTCTTGCCTGGAGAATCCCAATGAACAGAGGAACCTGGTGGGCTACAGTGCATGGGGTTGCAAAGAGTAGGATATGGCTGAGTGATTAAGCACAACAGGTTTGTCATAGCTTTTCTTTCAAGGAGCAAACATCTTTTAAACAGTTGTTTTGTTATTAAGGAATCCAATTCTGTGACTGACATGAGATCCAGTTTGGGTTAACAGTGACAGTTCTGTAGGTAACTGCAGCCTACTCTGGACTTTCTGGTTCTGACCACTTTCTTCTCTCTCTGCCTTAATGAAAACTCAGTCTTAGGTGTACCCAGTCCCTGCCATTCTATTACTAGATTGCAAAGCCTTGTTTGTTTTTGGTAAGAAAAAACAAAGGTACAGAGCTATGAATAATTTTGTTACTTCAATATCATAATATATGGTACTCCTTCAATGAAGAAAAGAGCTTTTTGCATTAAATTGGCTGAAAAGGTATAAAGACATAATAGTTATAAGAAAAGACTGAAATCAGAAATATTTTAATGTAACCAATCATATATCACATGCCTTCTTTTATTCTGAAGCATCATACAAACCTTTTTTCCACTCCTTTTGGAAAAAAAAAGTAACAATAAAATTTAGAAAATAAAATACAAAATGTATATTAATTTGAAATAATTCTTACATTTTCAAGTATGTAAGTAATTTAATCATATAACTTTCAAATCTCTTTCACTGTTTTTAGTGCCCTCTTTGACTCACTAAATATTTTATATATGAAGAGATTTCCTATTGGCAATTTATATATCCCTAATTGCATCCATGAAATTAAAAGACACTTACTCCTTGGAAGAAAAGTTATGACCAACCTAGATATCATATTCAAAAGCAGAGACATTACTTTGCCAACAAAGGTCCGTCTAGTCAAGCCTATGGTTTTTCCAGTGGTCATGTATGGATGTGAGAGTTGAACAGTGAAGAAAGCTGAGCACTGAAGAATTGATGATTTTAAACTGTGGTGTTGGAGAAGACTCTTGAGAGTCCCTTGGACTGCAAGGAGATCCAACCAGTCCACCTAAAGGAGATCAGTCCTGGGTGTTCATTGGAAGGACTGATGCTGAAGCTGAAACTCCTACTTTGGGCACCTCATGCGAAGAGTTGACTCATTAGAAAAGACCCTGATGCTGGGAGGGATTGGGGGCAGGAAGAGAAGCAGACGACAGAGGATGAGATGGCTGGATGGCATCACCGACTCGATGGACATGAGTTTGAGTGAACTCAGGGAGTTGGTGATGGACAGGGAGGCCTGGCGTACTGTGATTCATGGGGTCGCAAAGAATCGGACACAACTAGTGACTGAACTGACCTGAACTGATTTGTTGAAGTGTTTTCAAAATAGGTTTACATTTCAACTTTCAAAAACATATGAAAATTTATTTCACATACTATGTAACTTAAATATATGCTAACAGATCATCCTACTACAGATATCTTCTATACATTCAAAATGCATCGAGTCAAAAACTCCTGCTTATTCTGATTAAAAATTTTGGTGATGGGGCTTCTCTGGTGGTCCAGTGGTTAAGAATCCACCTGCCAATTCAGGGGACATTGGTTTGATCTCTGGTCCAGGAGGACACCACATGCTGTGGAACAATTAAGCATGTGGGCCACAACTACTGAAACCACACACTGCAACTAATGAGTCCTGAGCACCTAGAGCCTATGCTCCACAACAGATCACCACAATCACAAGCCCACGCACCACAACATAATGGCCCCTGCTTACTGTAACAGGAGAACCTCATGTTCAGAAACAAAGACACACCACAGTCAAAATATTGAATAAATAAATAAATACATAAATAAATAAATAAGTCTTTTTAAAATAGTAAAAAAAAGAGAAAGATTGATGATAAAATCTATCACCATGATGTATCTATCAAACTGTTCTTCAGCGTTCATCATTATGTCTGTGCCACTCAGAAATGAAAATGCTCTTTTCACTGTTTCACTTTCAGTTTGCTCACATTGAATTAATAATGTTTTCTATCAAGCATAAATTTCTCCTCTTAGAGTTTTCAGAAAGTGCAAACAAAGATTGATCCTTATAAAGTAAATGCAAATGATAACTACTAGGATGAAAAGAAGCCATGTGCTAGATAGACCTATGAGATACTTCTCTTATACCATCATATTCACTTTCTTGTAGTTTTGACAAGAATATACATTTCAATGTATTCTGACCAACTGGCAATTCTTGCTGCCTCTAATGCTCTGTACCCCATACCTATAAATGAATGTCCTCTTTCATTAATATTTTTGAATCCCTGCTCCAATTGCAACTCCTCAGTCACTCAAGAGGGACTTCCTTGGTGGGCTTTAATAGTAAAGAATCTGCTTACAATGCAGGAGACCTGGGTCCAGTCCCTGGGTTGGGAAGATCCCCTGGAGAAGGAAATGGCAACCTACTTCAGTACTCTTGCCTGGAGAATTCTATGGACAGAGCAGCCTGGTAGGCTACTGTCCATGGGGTCCCAAAGACTCAGACATGACTGAAGGACTAAGACTTTCAGTCACTCAAGTCCTGTAGAGTAGACTATCAGTACTGCCTCACCTTTATGAATATAAAATGTGTTAATTGAGCTATAATCTAGAAAAAAAAACAGACCTGTATTAACATTAACATTATACCATGAAAGATGATCTCCATGACCTTCTCCACTTGGGAATAATTTGGGTTCACAGAAAACTATGAATCAATATTATGGATGAGTTTAGAACTAGAAGACATCTTTCTTTAGTATTTTCTGAGACAAGGTCATTACCAGTAGAAAGTGGAAATGATCCTAATGGAAATGACTGCGAAGAATTAAATTGGAAAGACATCATTAAAAACATCTTTCACTCAATTATAATCTCATTGACTTTGTACATGTACAAAGTTTAGGAGTTTGCATTGTTGCCATCTGAATTTTCATAAACTACCATTTTTTCAAGGAGCAAAGATCTTTTTAATTAAGGATTTTTTTTATGATTCTGTTTTCTCTCTTCTCTTAGCATATCTGTTATGCTTATTTTTATTTTTACTACTTGACCTGAATTTTGCAGTATATAATTTGTATAATCTGTGTCCACTATCAAATAAGGCTCTACCATTTCAAAGGTAGTATACCTACCTTATAACACAATGTTACCCATTCCTCTGTCCATCCCCTATAACATTGTCTGTCATTCATTTCACTTATCCATAAGCTATAACCACCCAACAAGTCATTGCTATTAATATTTTGAACAAACATTTTTATTAGATTGACTAAGAATAAGTAAAATATTTCACTTTACCTTCATTGTGTTCATTCTCTAACGCTCTTCCTTTCTTCTGTAGTTCTGTTTCTGACCTATATCATTTTCCTTCTCTGAAGAACTTCTTTTAACATTTTTTGCAAGTCAGGTGTACTGAGAGCAAAATTCCTTAGTTTTTGTTTTTCTTATGAAAAAGTCTGTATTTCTCTGTCACTTTTGAAGGACTCTTCATTTCTGTTACAGTGTTTCTTGATTTCTACCATTTTATCTAGATTATTTCAAGTCACTGTCTCTCTGCTTATATTCCCCATTTGTTTTAGCATGTTGAGTTTTTTTGTTTTTTGTTGGTTTTTTTTTTTTTTTTTTTTAACAGCACCCACAGCATCTTAACTATGGTGGTGGGTGGTTTAGTTGCTAAGTCATGTCTGACTTATGCAACCTCATGGACTGTATCCTGACAGGCTCCTCTGTCCATGAGATTTCCCAGGCAAGAATACTGGAGTGTGTTGCCATTTCCTTCCCCAGGGGATCTTCCCAACACAGGAATCAAACCCACATCTGCTGCTTTGCAGATAGTCTCCTGCATTGCAGGCAGATTCTTTACTGCTGAGCCACCCTAGTAATTTAAAATCCCTTGCCTTAGAATCACAAAATCTCTATTACATGAGTCTAATTCTGATGTTTGCTTTTTCTCTTCATACCATGTTTTACCCTGCCTTTTAGCAAACCTAATTTTGTTGAAAGCTGGACATGATCATTGTAATACAACTTAAGTGGAAAAGGCCTTTCATATATGGTTTTGTTTTTAATTAGAGAGGTATTAGTGTTAATGTTTGCTGTGGCTGAAGGTGTCAGAGGCTTCAGTCTCTAATATCCTGTTTCTCCTCGTTTTCTTTGGATTTCCCTAAAACTCCTTCTTATCTAGAGTTTGTAGCTTGCAGCTCTCTTAGTTGTAGCTCATGTTATTATTCTATAGTTCTATTGAAGTGGTGGTATGGTATTGGGGAAGAAAAACATTTTGTAAATGTATGATTAAACCTCTCTTTTTTAATGAGACAGAGTTCCTGCACTGTGACCTTCTAAAGTTTCTTAATATATAAGACAAAAAAAAAAAAAAAAAAAAAAAAAGAAAAAAAGACAGAGAGATTTAGAGCTATCTAATTGTTCTTCCCCTAGATTGGTAAAGTCTCTAGCAAAGTATTTTTCACTGAGGGCAGGCCCAACCACAGAATGCTCTGGATATATCTCAAACTAACTACTATTTCCATAGTCATATTTCAGAATGGCTGTCTTCCTCTTCTTCTATCTAAACCATATGGATAAGTTTTCCAAAATATTTGCCATGAGAACCTGGTGGTCCTCCTGAAAGCAAAATTCACCAACATGTGAATATGCCTCCAAGTCTGGGGCTCTAAATTTTACCTATCAAGCAAATTTACACTGAGCTTCCAGAAACTCATCAATTACTGTTTTACTGTGTCTATGGGTAGCCTCTTCTTCTGGTAAATTGTGATTCTGTGTATTTACTTGAGTTTCCGGTGTTTGCAATAATGGTTGGCCCTGTGACCTCAATTCTGTAGTTCATTTGAGAAGAGTTGCTGATTTTACATTCAATTTTTTTTTGTTTGTTTGTTTTTTCTCTTCTTATTTTTGAGTGAGAATGACAACTTTCAAGCACCTTATAAGTTAAAATGGAAATTGGCCAACTACTTTAGTTTAGTCTTTAAATTATCTCAAATATTAGTGTTTGCCTTATTAGATATATATTTGTTTTTTTTTTTTGTACCATCAAACAGAAGAAAAAAAAATAACCCAATTCCCTCCTTTATCCTAAACACTCTGTTTCCTTACTATGAAAATCTAAAATCATGTACATTTTAATGCTGAGGCAGCAGCATGAAAAGGGGGTAATGGGCAACTCTTTATCACTTCTTAAAAATATGAACTAGCAGATGGCATTTCCTCTTCTGTGCATGTCATCATTTAGCAGAAAACAATTAAAAGCAAATGAATCTTAAACAAAGAGTTGGCATGCTCATTTCTGCAGTAGTTATTTTTATAAGAATCAGAGCTTGTTGTAACATATTTAGAATATAATTTAATGTTCAATTGGCATCTTAGTTAAATCTGGTCTATTCACTTTTACAAAATTATGAAAACCTCATATTGATCTTCAGTAGGTTTAGACATAACCAATGAATAAAACATAACCTTTGGGTTTAATACATACAGATTGAAATACATGGTTTTTAAAATGTCTCGGGCCAAGAGGTATACAGTGAAGCTAATGAAAGTGAACCATTAGGGTACATCTTTCAAAGGCCCTCCTCAGTTCTAGGAGGAAACAATCATTTGTTCATATAGTCAAATGCTTTTGTAGAATTTATGATAAAATATATTTTAACCACATTAAAACTGCTAGCATTTATTTCACTTTTATTTCCTCTCTTCCACTCTCTTCTTATTTCATGTCGAGTAGTAGTGAAGTTGCAACAGGCATTTTGTAGATATGGCTAAGGGTAATTGAGTTGGGAATACCTTTCATATTGGGTTCAGAAAGATCTAGTTATGTGGTTTGAACTCTGAGACATATCTAGGTAATTGCTAGCCATCTTATTGTAATAAGAACCTTGAGAAATATTCCTATCATGACAAAAATGTTCTGAGCAGAGTTGATACATATCCTAACACCCAGGGCTGCAAAACATGTGTGAAGTAGAAGAAAAATAAGATGAACAATAGAGACAGAAACAAGTCTGCAGAAGATTTTCTAATCATCAGATTTATAAAATTAAAGTGTATTAAATTGTCAATAAATGTAGAAAAAGATTTTTCCCCTGAAAGGAATGTACTTGGAATTTTAGCATGATGTTATCCTAAATTTAGTAGCATAAAACAACAGACATTTATTAATCTTACATAAACTGTGAGGAATTAGTGGCCCAGGAATAGTTTAGCTGTATAATCTAGCCTTGTTTCTAATGTAAGACCTGACTGGGTCTGCAGGCCCCTCTTCGAAACGGTTTGGTTGCATGGATGTTGGCAGGAGGCTTTGGATGCTCATTACATAGTCCTCTTGATGGGGCTTCCTGAATGTCCTTATAACCCATCAGCTGGTGTACTTCAGAGGAAGTGATCTGAGAGAGCAAGGTGGAAGTCACAGTACCTTTTATAAAACCTTGTCCCCAAAGTTTCACAATGCTACTTTTGCTATATTTTCTGCATTAGAAGTAAGTCACTGAATCTGGCCCACACTCAATAAAAAGAGAAATTGGCATCATATCTTGAGTGGGAAGACTATCAAAGGATTTATAAACAAATTTCAAAACTTCCACAGTTGGTATTAAAGCTTTCTTTTTGATGATTATTATGTTAGTTTTCTAGGGCTTACCAGGTGGCACTAGTGGTAAAGAACCCACCTGCCAATGGAGGAGACATAAGAAATGTGGAATCAGTCCCTAGGTCAAGAAGAACCCTGGGGGAGGGCATGACAACCCACTCCAGTATTCTTGCCTGGAGAATCCTGTGGACAGAGGAGTTTGGTGGGCTACAGTCCTTTGGTGGGTCACAAAGAGTTGAACACAACTTGAAGTAACTTAGCACACACACATATTAATTTCTTAGGGTTCTCATAACAAATTACCACAAACTGGATAGCATAAAACAATGGAAATTTATTTTCTCATAGTTCTGTAGGCTAGACGTCCAAAATCCATGTTTTGGTGGTTCCATGAACTGTCTGAAAGCTCCAGGAAAGAATTCTTCTTTGACTCTTCGTAGTTTCCATTGGCATTTCTTGACTTCAGTTGCATCATTCCAGTCTCTACCTCTGTTTCACAAGAACTTCTTCCCTCTGAATCTGTCCCCTCTATGAGTCTGTATCCAATTCTCCTTCTCATTTCTCTGATAAAGGTATTAGGCACTGGTTTGAGGGCCCACCCTAACCCAATATGACCTCATCCTGATTACATCTGCAAAGACACTATTTTCAAATGAAGTCATATTCACAAGTATTGGGGATTAGGATTTCAGCATATTTGCTGGGGGTGGGGAATATAATTTAACCTAATGCAGATGTCATGCATATGCTTAAGAATATTTATTAGAATTCCTTTTTGTAGAATTCAAACCTTTAGTTAATAGAGAGTATGTGCCTGACACTGAGTTCATATAAAAAAGAAAATTGATAGCCATTTCCAAATTTAACAGAAATTCTACAAATTAAAAAATAAAGTGGTATGAAGTTGAAAGCAGCTTTTCCAAATTGTAAACAATAGAAAAAAATTTGATCAATTCCAAATAAAGGTTATTTTTATTTTTATATAAAATAAAATATTAAAATCATTAAATAGTAACAAAAAGCATGCAGCCAAAAATATAGGGAAAATAGATTTTAGGATTATCTGCTGCTGTTGTTAAGGTGCTTCAGTCGTGTCCAACTCTGTGCGACCCCATAGACAGCAGCCCACCAGGCTCCCCCGTCCCTAGGATTCTCCAGGCAAAAACAATGGAGTGGGTTGCCATTTCCTTTTCCAATGCAAGAAAGTGAAAAGTGAATGTGAAGTCTCTCAATCATGTCCAACTCTTAGCGACCCCATGGACTGCAGCCTACCAGGCTCCTCCATCCATGGGATTTTCCAGGCAAGGGTGGAATGGGTTGCCACTGCCTTCTCCGTTAGGATTATCAGGAAGAGAATTAATACACAATTTATATGTTTGGAAACTCCAGTACTTTGGCCACCTCATGCGAAGAGTTGACTCATTGGAAAAGACTCTCATGCTGGGAGGGACTGGGGGCAGGAGGAGAAGGGGACGACCGAGGATGAGATGGCTGGATGGCATCACCGACTCGATGGACCTGAGTTTGAGTGAACTCCGGGAGATGGTGATGGACAGGGAGGCCAGGCGTGCTGAAATTCATGGGGTCGCAAAGAGCCGGACACGACTGAATGGCTGCACTGAACTGAACTGAAATGAACTGAACCGAACTGAAACTATTTTTGGTCTTGTGATGTAGTACTTGCTTTATAATTTATAATACATTATTCACATTTTATTACTAAATTAATATGCACTTTTGAGTCTAATTTTGTTGTTTATTTTCTGAAGAAAGATCTCTCAGATTATATAAACTCAGTTTCTTAAATTTGAGGACTCGTTTGGGCAATTTAAGAGATTAATTTTGTAGAAAGTTTTGAAGTAAGGATTTCAAAATAATAGGATTTTAAATATACTTTGGCCTTCAAACATTGTTAAAATCAGGTGAATGTGTTCATGAATTGATAGTATAGTACTCTGCATTACTGTTAGGAAGTTTCAGGGAATTACCTAATAAAAGTGAATTAGAGTGTAAGAAATCTAGAGAATTTACCTAGTTTTTTCCCATTGTTGAATGCCAAGAACTTGGTTAAGTTTTTTCTTCACAGAAACATTTAACAAGCTAACTAGTAAGTAATTATAAAATCCTCATAAATGCTAACTCTTAAAGGTGACTTTTTAAAAAATAACACTGTCTTGAGAATGCAATTTTTCAAGGGAGTACCTGTTTGGGATGGCTTAGTGAATAATTTTACACAAATCATTGATAGGTATTAATGAACAATGCATAAAAAACAGAGGAAAACAATAGAAGACTACAGATCTCTTCAGGAAAATTGGAAATATCAAGGGAACATTTCACCTAAAGATTGGCACAATAAAGGGCAGAAACAATAGAGAACTGGTAGACACAGAAGAGATAAACAAGAGATGAAAGAATACACAGAAGAATTGTACAAAAAAGATCTTAATGAACTGGATAAATATGGTGGTGTGGTAAGTCACTCAGAGCCAGACATTCTGGAGTGTTAAGCCTAATGAGCTTTAGCTAAGTCAAGTGCTGCTGTCAATAAAGCTAGTGGGTGCAAGGAAATTCTAGTAGATCTATTCAAATCCCTAAAGGATGATGCTGTCAAAGTGTCACACTCAATATGTCAGCAAATCTGGACAACCCAAAAGTGGCCACAGACAAGGAAAGGTCAATCCTTATCCCAGTTCCTAAGAAGGGTAGTACTAGAGAATGTTCTGACCACTGGACAATTGCACTCATCTCTAGTAAGGTCATGCTTAAAATATTGCATGCTAGGTTCAGCATTACAACTTCCAGATATCCAAGCTAGGTTTAGAAAAGGCAGAGGAACCAGAGATCAAATTGCCAACATTTGCTGAATCATAGAGAAAGCAACGGAATTCCAGAAAATCATCTACCTCTGTTTCATGGTCTACACAAAAGCCTTTGACTGTGTGGACTATAAAAAACTGTGAAAAACTCTTAAAGAGATGGGAATACCAGACCTGTCTCCTGAGAAACCTGTATGCAGGTCAAGAAGCAACCGTTAGAACCCTGTATGGAATAGCTAACTTGTTCAAGATTGAGAAAGGAGCATGACAGGGCTGTCTGTTGTCAACCTTTTATTCAGAACCTATTTGCTGAGCACATCATGAGACATGTCCGGCTGGGTGAGTTACAAGCTGTAATCAAGATAGGCGGGAAAAACATAAACAATCTCAGATATACAGATGACACTACTCTAATGGCAGAAAGTGAAGAGTAATCAAAGAGCCTCTTGATGAGGGTGAAGGAGGAGAGTGAAAGAGCCAGCTTAAAACTAAATATTAAAACAACAACAACAACTAAGATCATGGCATCTGCCCCCATTACTTAATGCAAATAGAGGGGGAAAAGGTGGAAGTAGTGACAGCTTTCCTTTTCTTGGGC
Source organism: Capra hircus (assembly GCF_001704415.2). Classification (NCBI taxonomy): domain Eukaryota; kingdom Metazoa; phylum Chordata; class Mammalia; order Artiodactyla; family Bovidae; genus Capra; species Capra hircus. The sequence goes on from NC_030818.1 coordinate 34,100,237, forward strand.
TTTAAAATCACTGTGGATAGTGACTGCAGCCATGAAATGAGAAGATGATTGCTTCTTAGCAGGAAAGCTATGACAAACCTAGACCGTGTGTTGAAAAGCAGAGACATCACTCTGCCAACAAAGGTCCATATAGTCAAGGCTATAGTCTTCTCAGTAGTCATGTACGGTTGTGAAAGCTGGCGTGTAAAAAAGGCAGAGAACCAAGGAATTAATACCTTCCAACTGTGGTGCTGGAGAAGACTCCTAAGAGTCCCTTGAAACTGCAGGGAGATCAAACCAGTCAATCTTAAGGGAAATCAATTCTGAATACTCACTGGATGGACTGATGCTGAAACTCCAGTATTTTGGTCACCTGATGGGATGAGCTGACTCATTGGAAAAGTCCCTGATTCTGGGAAAGATTTAGGGTAGAAGGAGAAGAGGATGTCAGAGGATGAGATGGCTGGATGGCATCACTGATGCAATGGACATGAATATGGACAATTTTCAAAAGATGGAGGGGTAGGGAGTCCTGGCATGTTGCAGTCCATGTGACCGCAAAGAGTCAGATAGGACTGGGCAACTGAACAACAACATAAGAATTTAAATAGGAGATTGCAAGAATTTTTTTTTCAAGTAAATGTGACTATCTGTGATCAGACTTAGGCTTCTGATGTTGTATTGTAATGTATAATCCTAGATAGTTTATCTATCAACTGACTTTTCTATTGATTTGTCATAGATCAATAGATACTGTAACTATACAGTCTATAATATACCAAGTATCTATTATCTATCCATTGATTGGTAAATCAGTAAATATTATCCATAGATCTATCTAGTATTTTAATGTGTGTATGCATGTATATATTCACTGATACACTATTTATATTATATAAATACATACTATTATATAATTATATATAATTTGGCTTTTTAAATTTTTCTTAAACTGTACTTGAGGAGCAATATTTGTCACCTCAAACTGTCTATTTAGTATGAGGATTAATAATTAAAAAAATAAAAGTCAGGAAGTCTTTATTTTTAGTCCCTCTTAGATGCCTAAAGAATTTAGCTAAATGGCTGTAAGATAGAATAGAGCTGTATGCAGAGTTGTCTACAAAGAATATGAGCTAAGTGTGGTGGGAGAAACTTGCCCAAGCCTAGAGATGCAGAGTCTAATATGCTTTCATTGTTTCTGCAAGTCCCAGCAAACATTTGTTTACCAAATATGTGCTTTTCCATCTCCATGAATGAACTGCCTTCTTCTCCTTTGAAGTCCCAAACCACTACCCCTAACTTCCTCCTTTGTCATTAGCTGAAGATGACATTGAAGGTGAGAGTTTCAAATATTTTGAGGAGTTACTCTGGTTTTATATATCTCTATCATGTGTACATATTATTAAACTTTGTTTGATTTTCTCCTGTTGATCTGTCTCATGTTAATTTAATTCTTAGACCAGACTGAAGAACCTAGAAGGGGAGATGAACATATCCTCCTCTCTGATCACAAAATGTGGGTATACTGCTGGGAGCCAGCATGGGAGATCCCACCCATGGCAAAGGTCATGTGGAAAAGAACTGTTAAGCAAGGCTTCAGGACTTGAGGGGCTCCCTAGACTGCTCGAGCATCTACCCCAAAACCAGCATCTGTCTGTCTTACTATTTTGTGCCTTTCACCAACTCTCCTGACATTAACAGGGGGCTATCCCCGACCACCTTTCTCAGGAGAAAATAAACTTAGGGCTCTAGCTAATACGTCTCCTGGACATGAGAGGAACATTTCAAATCAAACCTCCTCTGTTAGCATTCTAGCTTGCTTTGCAGGTTTATCCAGATTCTTACAGATACCCATATGATTGTTCACAGCCTCCCAACTGTGAGAAGCATGGGAAGCCTAAAACATAGAGCCTTTCAAAGAGTTAAAAGTTATTAGAGTAGTGCTGGTGTAGGATTTCATTATTGGGCCAATGCTTGTTGCTAAGTTCCCATATCTCTTATCCACTGTGCACCTGGGAGTGCATTAGTTAACATAGTTGGAATGTAAGAAAAACAAGTGTAGCCTTGAAATTAAACACATCAGACTTTTGAGCTAATTGGTTCTTTCTTTGCTGTAACTCACTGCACCTTTGCTCCGTGAGAAATGTAACTGTTTAACACTTTCTGAGGCTGACATAGATTAGAAATATAAAGAAAAAACAGTTTGAGGGAAAATAAGTTTTCTGGTTGAGCAGTCTTTATCAAAAGAGGGTCACAAAATTTTCACAGGCCTCCAAGGCCAGAAGAAAATGTACACAATATTGTTTATGGGAAAGGTATGCAGAAAAAATCCTGGTTTTGATAATGACAAAACAGATGTAATGTTTGGGCTGACTCTGTATGACTTTGCATCTTTCGTTTCCCTCTATGTACAAGTTAAGGTAAAAAGTCCCTTTAAAAAAATTAAATAATGGGCCTCGCTCATCAAAGAAGCTTGGCCACCCCGTGTTTTCCTTTTTTTCTCTTTTTCTTTCTTTCTTTCTCTCTCTTATTCTCTTTTTCAGGCTGATCCCTTGGAACACAGAGGTTCTCTGCGTTCACTTTCCTGCCTGAGCTTCTAAGACTTTATAAGTTTTCTGTGTAAACCAAGGAATATCAGCCTCTTTCTCTCCTCTATTTTCTTATCTACAACATTCTTTCCTTATCTCTCTCTAAATCATCCACTGGTGCTGTTTCTCTTTTGAGTTCCCCTGGATCCTCCCCAGCAGTGTGCTGTTGTACCAGTATGATTAAATGTATCTAAAAAATTTAAAGAATTATTTAGATTATTTTGTGAAAGTTGTGCTTAGGTTTATTCCATCTAAAACCTATTGTAAGCATCATGAATAATAGGAATGTAGAACCTGAACAAAACTAGCAGAGCTAACCCAAAGAGTTAGTTGGGCAAGAGAAATGTTTTGCTAATGCTCGTATTGTATAAAAATAAAATACCCTCAACTCTTACATTCATGATCCTCACTAACACTTCCACCTTCAACCCAAACAAAATGTGTATATTTTCTCTATGTTTTTATTTCTCTTGGAATGGAAACAGAAATAACCACTTTACAGGAGTGTTAGAGAGGCCAAGAGTGAGAAACTTGGGATCAAGATTGCAGAAGTATCTGGGGTTCACCTTTCCCCACTAGTACATCAAGAATACATCTACAAGTGGTATAACTTCCACAGAGCACCTACTGAACACTAGCAGAGGAACTCAGACACCTAAAAGGACAAGAAAAGATCCCAGTGTAATCAGATAGTACAAAGAGGAGAAAGGAAAGAAGAAGAAAAGAAGAAAAAGGATGGATGCCACACCCAGAAGGGAGACTGAAGAAGAAGAGAGCTTTCCACACCTGGAGAGGCCCCTGTCACTCATGGTTGAGATATGCTTAAATAGAAGGAAGGTTTGAAGCCTAGTGGAAGAAAGTACAGAGGCCAGTCTTTGGCAGTCAGGACACAGAAAGACTTACATGGGTGGTCTGTGCCACAGACCTGGGTGTCCCAGCCCGAGACAAGTGTCCACCAATGCTAACAGGGGTTGGGTGCTGAAGTGTAGGTTTACGAGAGAAGACCCAGGGAAATGACTTCTGTTGGCTGTGTAGAGATAGCCTTGGAATGATAATGGGAATGAGGAGCTCAACTGTTCAGGGACAACCTGAGGGGACAAATGTGAGGAACTCTTCAGCCAGAAATGCTCCTGGAGGAAGCATGGTCTGCCTTGGAAGCAAGATATCACTGTTGAGTGATGCAAAAGGGGAGGGACTGCCACTGTAAACTCTGTTCCCACAAGCCATCCTCTGCCTCCATGGGCACTGGGAAGGACTTGCACCAGAATGAGTGCACCCCAATCTGTCACCAGCTTCTGCTGGCCCCTGCCTCCATGGACACTAGACAGGGATCCTGTTGGAGTAAATGCATGTGCCCCAGTTGTGACCACCTTATTACTCTCCCAAATGAGTAAGCACACAAGTCCCAGTTTGTAGCTGACTCCCTTCCCACCTAAGCAAGCAAGTGTGCTGCAGTTAACTGCTGTCTTTGCCCCCTTTTACCCAGGCAAGGAAGCTAAGCTGAGCCCCAGGGACTGTGCAACTAAGGAAAAGGAGCTGAAATCTCTCTGTGCAGCTCCACAAACCAACAGATTAAACTCATACAATTGATTTGGTAAACCCAGCATCTGCAAAATATCTGAATGGACAATGAGTACTCCCACAACTGAGACCAGTCTAGCTTTAGCAGCTGTGGACTTTGAAGCACATACACGTGGGAGTTGGGCCTGGTCAGAGTCTGAGCTGAGCTGCTTCAAAAGTGCCCACAGTAGGGCCAGAGACCTACTTAAAGTTCTTGGTTGGCCACTTGTAGGGGCAGGGAGTTGGCTGTGGCTCATTGTGGAGACAAGCACACTGATTGAGCAGAAGTCCCAGGTAAATATTTTTTCTTAAGTTTCTAAATTGTTGCTTTTTTTATTTTGTTTCATCTTTTAAAAATTAATATATTTTTACTTTTCTATTTTAATTTTTGTTTTTTATCTTTTTGTAAGAATTTATTGGCTTATATACTTTATTTTTGTGTGTGTGTGCCTTGGCTATTTTTTTAATATAATTTTTTTTTAGTTTAACTGGAGATTAATTACTTTAAAATATTGTATTGGTTTTGCCATACATCAACATGAATCCACCACAGGTATACACGTGTTCATCCTGAACCCCTCACCCTCCTCCTTCCCCATACCATGCCTCTGGGTCGTCTCAGTGCACAAGCCCCAAGCATCCAGTATCATGCATTGAACCTGGACTGGCTATTCATTTCATATATGATATTATACATGTTTCTATGCCATTCTCCCAAATCATCCCACCCTCGCCCTCTCCCACAGAGTCTAAACGTAAGACCAGAAACTATAAAACCCCTAGAGGAGAACATAGGCAAAACACTGTCCGACATACATCACAGCAGGATTCTCTATGATCCACCTCCCAGAATACTGGAAATAAAAGCACAAATAAACAAATGGGACCTAATTAAACTTAAAAGCTTCTGCACAAGAAAGGAAACTATAAGAAAGGTGAAAAGACAGCCTTCAGAATGGGAAAAAATAATAGCAAATGAAACAACTGACAAACAACTAATCTCAAAAATATACAAGCAACTCCTGCAGCTCAATTCCAGAAAAATAAATGACCCAATCAGTAAATGGGCCAAAGAACTAAGTAGACATTTCTCCAAAGAAGACATACAGATGGCTAACAAACACATGAAAAGATGCTCAACATCACTCATTATCAGAGAAATGCAAATAAAAACCACAATGAGGTACCATTTCACACCAGTCAGAATGGCTGCGATCCAAAAGTCTACAAGCAATAAATGCTGGAGAGGGTGTGGAGAAAAGGGAACCTTCTTACACTGTTGGTGGGAATGTAAACTAGTACAGCCACTACGGAGAACAGTGTGGGGATTTCTTAAAAAACTGGAAATAGAACTGCCTTATGACCCAGCAATCCCACTTCTGGGCATACACATCAAGGAAACCAGAATTGAAAAAGACATGTGTACCCCAATGTTCATTGCAGCACTGTTTATAATAGCCAGGACATGGAAGCAAGCTAGATGTCCATCAGCAGATGCATGGATAAGAAAGCTGCGGTACATATACACAATGGAGTATTACTCAGCCATTAAAAATAATACACTTGAATAAGTTCTAATGAGGTGGATGAAACTGGAGCCTATTATACAGAGTTAAGCAAGCCAGAAAGAAAAACACCAATACAGTGTACTAATGCATATATATGGAATTTAGAAAGATGGTAACGATAACCCTGTATGTGAGACAGCAAAAGAGACACAGATGTATAGAACAGTCTTTTGTTTTTTATCTTTGTTTTCGTTAGTTTTGTTTTTATTGTTTGTTTTGGCTTTTGGAGTTTTTTGTTTGGTTGTTTTCTTTTTTATTTTTTTTACTGTTTGTTTTTGTTTTTATTATTTTTCTTGGGTTTTGATAGCTTGATTTCTTTTTTGTTTGGTTGATTTACTTTTACTGTTTGTTTTGTTTTGTTTTTTGTCCCACCACTTAATTTGCAGGATCTTGGTTCCCTGGCCAGGGATTGGGTCTGAGTGAGCGCCTAGTCCAGAGAATTCTCTAACCCAGGGAATACCATCAGTCAGTATGAGCTCTCCCAGAGATCCACATCTCAGCACCAAGACCTGACTCCACTTAATAGTCTGCAAGCTCCAGTGCTGGATGCCTCAGGCCAAACAACCAGCATGACAGGAACACAGTCCCATCCATTGGCAGACAGGCTGCCAAAAGTCATACTAAGCTAATAGACACCCCAAAACCCACCCCCTACACAAAAATAAACTCAAAATGGATTAAAGACCTAAACATAAGGCCAGACACTATAAAACTCTTAGAGGAAAATATAGGCAGAAAATTATTTGACATAAATTACAGCAAGATATTTTTCAATCCACCACCTGTAGTAATGGAAATAACAAAAACAAGGGCCTTGTGAAACTTAAAAGCTTTTGCACAGCAAAAGGAAGCTTAAAACGAAAAGACAAACCTCAGAATGGTAGAAAATATTTGCAAATGAAGAAATTGACAAGGGATTAATCTCCAAAATATTCAAACAGCACATGCAGCTCAAAAAGAAAAAAAGAAAGCACCTCAATTAAAAATTGGATGGAATACCTATATAGATATTCCACCAACAGACATACAGATGGGTAACAAACATGTGAAAAGCTGTTCAACAACACTAATTATTAGAGAAAAGCAAATGAAAACTACAGTTGTGGTATCCCTCTCACACTGGTCAGAATGGCCATCAGCAAAAAATCTACAACAATGATGAAGAGGATATGGAGAAAATGGAACCCTCCTACACTGTTTGTGGGAATGTAAATTAGTACAGCCACCTATAGACAACAATATGGAAGTTCCTTAAAATCTAAAAATAGAGCTACTTATGACCCAGAAATCCCACTCTTAGGCATATATCCAGAGAAAACCATAATTCAAAAGGATGCATGCACCTCAATGTTCATTGCAGCACTATTTACAATAGCCAGTCTAAGGAAGTAAGCTAAATGTCTATCAAAGGAAGAATGGATAAAGATGCATCCATTATCATACATGTATACAATGGAATATTACTCAACCATAATAAAGGAAAATAGTGCCATTTGCAGAGACATGGATGGACCTAGAGACTGTCATACAGAGTGAACTAAGTCAGAAAAAGAAAAAGAAATATCATATTGCTTCTATATGGAATCTCAAAAAACATTACAAATGAACTTATCTACAAAGCAAGAATAGTCACCAATGTAGAGACTATGCTTATGGCTACAAAGGAGGGAAAATTTGTCATTGTCTCTAAGTCATTCCAACTCTTTGTGACCCCTTGAGCTGCAGCATGCCAGGCTTCATGCCCTTCATTATCTCCCTGAGTTTGCTCAAACTCATATCCGTTAGTGATGCCATCCAAACATTTCATCCTCTGTCTCCCCCTTCTCCTCTTGCCCTCAGTCTTTCCCACCATCAGTCTTTCCCATTGAGTCAGCTTTTTGCATCAGGTGACCAAAGTACCAAAGTATTGGAGCTTCAGCTTCAGGACCAGCCCTTCCAATGAATATTCCGGGTTGATTTCCTTTAGGATTGACCAGTTTGATCTCCTTGCTGTCCATGGGGCTCTCAAGATTTCTTCTCCAGCACCACAGTTTGAAAGCATTAATTCTTTGGTGCTCAGCATTCTTTATAGTCCAACTCTCACATCCTTACATGACTTCTGGAAAAACCATAGCTGTGACTATACAGACCTTTGTTGGCAAAGTGATAACTCTGCTTTTTAATAGACTGTCTACGTTTGTCATAGCTATTCTTCCAAGGAACAAACACCTTTTAATTTTGTATATACATATATATATATATATAGCAATATGTATGTATAGTAATATGGATAACTATATATATATAGCACAGGAAGCTCTAATCAGTGATCTGTGATGACCTAAATTGGAAGAAATTTTTTTATGAAAAGAGTGGATATATGTATAACCGATTCACTTTGCTGTACAACAGAAACTAACACAACATTGTAAAGTAACTATACTCCAATAAAAATAAATACAAGTAAAATTTTTAAAAGAGTAGAAAACCTGGAGAATATTTATTTTCTAATGTGTTATGGAATCAGAAAATGCTACTCTAGTTGGCACTTCATACATTTCTTAGTTGATTATTTCTGTATCAAGATGTCTTATAGGAATTGAAGAGGAACTAAAAAGCCTCTTGACGAAAGTGAAAGTGTAGAGTGAAGAAGTTGGCTTAAAGCTCAACATTAAGAAAAGAAAGATCATGGCATCTGGTCCCACCACTTCATGGGAAATAGATGGGGAAACAGTGGAAACAGTGTCAGACTTTTTTTTGGGGGGGGGCTCCAAAATCACTGCAGATGGTGACTGCAGCCATGAAATTAAAAGACTCTTACTCCTTGGAAGAAACGTTATGACCAACCTAGATAGCATATTCAAAAGCAGAGACATTACTCTGCCAACTAAGGTCCGTCTAGTCAAGGCTATGGTTTTTCCTGTGGTCATGTATGGTTGTGAGAGTTGGACTGTGAAGAAAGCAGAGCACCGAAGAATTGACGCTTTTGAACTGTGGTGTTGGAGAAGACTCTTGAGAGTCCCTTGGACTGCAAGGAGATCCAACCAGTCCATTCTGAAGGAGATCATCCCTGGGATTTCTTTGGAAGGAATGATGCTAAAGCTGAAACTCCAGTACTTTGACCACCTCATGCGAAGAGTTGACTCATTGGAAAAGATCTGATGCTGGGAGGGATTGGAGGCAGGAAGAGAAGGGGACGACATAGGATGAGATAGCTGGATGACATAAGTGACTCGATAGACGTGAATCTGAGTGAACTCCGGGAGTTTGGTGATGGACAGGGAGGCCTGGTGTGCTGCCATTCATGGGGTGGCAAAGAGTCGGACACGACTGAACGACTGAACTGAACTGAACTGAACTGAAGATGTATGGGGCTGTATTATTACAGGCTGCTCTCTCCACAGAATTCTCCAGGCCAGAATACTGGAGAATTCCATTCTCCAGAACATCTTTCTAACCCAGAGATCAAGCACATATCTCCCACATTGCATTTACTGTCTGAACCAGTAAAGGAGGCCTTTATAATAATAGTAATAGCTAATATCAGCAAATGTACATGAGTGTGCATATGTAATCTGGTCCAGGAACAGTGTTAGGTATATTACTTGCCTAACCCTCACAGAGAAAGAAGAGGAAAGGAAAAGAGACATTTTTATCCGAATTTTACAAAGAATACTAAAGAAGGATGTTCAGTGAAATGGCAGACTAGAGATATAGTTAGAAATTAGCAAACATCAGACCCTTGATTCAAACCCAAGTCTGCCTGGTCTCATAGATAATTTTTTTTAATTAATTTGAAATAGAAACTTCAGCATCTTTAACAATGATTAATTTCATTCACCTTCATACTTCTACCTCACACTGTAATATGTATACAAATAGCACTTGAATGGAAAAGAAAAATATAAAGAAAAGACTCAATAAAACATACAGTGAATAGCTCCCTTAAAGAACAGTAGTAATATGTCTTTTTCGCAGACATTTAGGGAAGGAATTTTGTTTTGAAAGTTTTTAAACAGGCATAAATAAAGAGCTTGTTCTTTTCCCTTGCTAAATTTCACTTATCTATGGATTAGTATAAGGCAGTTTCTGTAAGTGTTCTGACTAAAAAGAATGGGTATATTGCAGTAGTTGTTTATACTGTTCAATGTATTCCATTAGGTCATACTTACAATTGTATTGTTAATTTTATGTTTCCTTATTTGTTTTAGATTAGCTATCTAGATAACTATATTAAAATCTCCTATAATATTTGTAGATTTGTTTTATTTCCATTTTTACTGTGAGCTTTCAGTTTAAAATTTGAGTGTATGCTATTGGTTTTTGGAGAATTCAAAATAATATATTTTTATATACTATTATTATGAAATCAACTTTTTATTTGTAGTAATGTTTGTCATGCATTGTGAAAATCTAACTTGTAAATATTAATATAGGGCCATGAATTTTAAAATAATTTTTACTATCTTTTTGTTCTTCTATTTCAGTTCTTTATGTTTTTGATATATTCCACAAACACCATATAGTTGAACTTATTTCATCTAATTTGCAAATCTTTAACTGTAACCTTTCCCATTTAACATAAATCTGTTTTGGGGTTTAAATCTAAAATTTTATTTTGTTCTAAGTATTTGTAGCACTAATTCTTTCTTCAGCTTATTTTTTTTAATTGCTAGGCATTTTTTATTATTATTTTGTTTTTTTTTTTAATCCATGGTGTTAAAAGCTATAACTAACCTTCTATCTCTTAGTCTTTATCTAGAAATTACATCATCATTCTTACTTTCTCAAACATCAAAGTTAAATATTTTATCTCCTGTTAAATTAAAAGTACTTAATAACATTTTATTTCTTACTATCACACTCTTAACCAATATTTTATTCATTCATTTTAACCTAATCTAGATTTTTAAGAATAATATATATAATCATTACTATTTTATATAGAAGGATTTTATTTATGATTATTAACATTTTTATAATTTTCTTTATTTTCTTTTTTCATTTCAGACAATGTTATTAAGTAGTATCTTTCAGATATTTTTTAATGAATATCTGTTGGTAATGAACATTTTTTATTGAAAATATGTTTGTTTGTTTTTTTCTTTTCTCTCACTCTTGAAAAATACTTTCCAGGGTATGTACTGTAAGTTAGCCATTATTCTTTTCAGTTCAATGATATCTCATTCCACCTTTAACTTTATAGAAGAACACTTTTGTTCTAGCTGCCTTTCTTTTCAAATTATTTGTTCTTTTACTGCTTTTAGGACATTTTATTTTTCTTAATGTTTCTTCAATTTCAAAAATATGAGGATGTTGTCCTTCCTTGTTGTTCTTCCCTCCCTCTTTTTTTTTTTTTTTTTTAATTCTTTTCCTTACTCTTCCTCCTCCTTCATCATCTTTGGGATTTCCTGGTAAACTATAATTTGTGGATTTTTTTACCATTACTAATGGGGAAAAAAATGTCCATTATATTTTTAAGTATAATCTTTACATCTTCCCCACCACTATTCCTCTGAGTCATCAATCCAACATATTTCACTGTTCACTTCCCATTTCAGATACACTCTTCTGTATTTTTGCTATTTATCTCTTTGTTGTATATTCTGGATTATTTCTTCTGATTTGTTTCCAATTTATTATTTTCCTTTTTACATTGTCCAGTGTGCTGCCAAATATATTATGTTGATGTTTAACTTTTAGTTATTTTATGTTCTATTTCTAGAAGATTTATTTCATGTCTTTTAGTACTCTAATACATTATAGTTTATTTTTATGTATTCCTTACAGTTATTTTCTTTTTTTTTACAGTTATTTTCAATCTTATCATTTATTTCTTTAAACATATTAAGCATCAATTCAGTTCAGTTCAATCGCTCAGTTGTGTCTGACTATTTGCGACCCCATGAATCACAGCATGGCAGGCCTCCCTGTCCATCACCAACTCCCAGAGTTCACTCAGACTCACGTCCATCGAGTTGGTGATGCCATCCAGCCATCTCATCCTCTGTCATCCCCTTCTCCTCCTGCCCCCAATCCCTGCCAGCATCAAAGTCTTTTCCAATGAGTCAACTCTTCGCATGAGGTGGCCAAAGTACTGGAGTTTCAGCTTAGGCATCATTCCCTCCAAAGAAATCCCAGAGTTGATCTACTTCAGAATGGACTGGTTGGATCTCCTTGCAGTCCAAGGGACTCTCAAGAGTCTTCTCCAACACCACAATTCTAAAGCATCAATTCTTCGATGCTCAGCCTTCTTCACAGTCCAGCTCTCACATCCATACATGACCGCTGGAAAAACCATAGCCTTGACTAGACGGACCTTAGTTGGCAAAGTAATGTCTGCTTTTGAATATGCTATCTAGATCAGTCATAACTTTTCTTCCAAGGAGTAAGTGTCTTTTAATTTCATGGCTGCAATCACCATCTGCAGTGATTTTGGAGCCCCCCCAAAAAAAGTCTGACACTGTTTCCACTGTTTCTCCATCTGTTTCCCATGGAGTGATGGGATCGGATGCCATAGTATCAGAGATATATGTGGCTCTATTTATGCTGTCTCTTGTATTTTCTATTCTTGCTTATTTGCCTTACTTATCCTTTTTCCTTTCAATGTTTTTTTTTTTTATTATACATTACCTCTTTGAGACTATGTATAGATATTCTTTAGAGTCTTAGAATGAATGTGCTCTTCTCTAGAGGTATTCTGTGTTAGTTTTGTCGGGTACCTTCAAATGTTCCCAATCAAGTTCTCAGCTGAAAAATTCTAGCTTGCCTTGTCTCTCCATACCTGTGCTTTGCTGCATGAGGTTAGACCTGATATTCTTTTTCATAATACCTTGAGTTTGGGGCATGGGATGATTACATTTTTAGCTCCAGTTTACTCTTATACTTTACCATGATGTTTATATATGTGGGCTCTTCATTTAAGGTGGAGAGTAATTGTATGATTCTTGTTCCATGTGCCCTGGGCCCACATGTTCCTGGTTTATTATTGTGATACCAAAACTAAAGTGGTAATATCAGCAAATATCATCAAAATAAAAATAGACTTTGTGTTTTTATAGCCAATCTTCTCTGTGTTCAAATTTCTTGAAACAGTTGTCCCAGAATTCATTCATTTTCCCAGTATTTTCAGTGTTTCCTATCGCTTCTGTGGCATTCTATTGCCAAAGCAAATCTTACAAGCATCCCTGATTGAAGAGACAGGAGCGGAGACCCTATGTCTTAATGAAGGAAAATGCAAAGATATGTGTGAAATTTTGGCTATAGGGAAGAGTGAGTTAATTTTGTAATACACATGCATATGCAACACACTCTGGTATCAAAGATGGTATTGTAATAATTTTAGAACTGATTTGTCATCCAGTAATTCCAGTAGACATGTATGGATGTGAGAGTTGGACTATAAAGAAAGCTAAGCACTGAAGAATTGATGCTTTTGAACTGTGGTGTTGGAAAAGACTCTTGAGAATCCCCTGAACTGCAAGGAGATCCAACCATTCCATCCTAAAGGAAATTAGTCCTGAATATTCACTGGAAGGACTGATGCTGAAGCTAAAACTCCAATCCTTTGGCCACCTGATGCAAAGAACTGACACTTTGGAAAAGACCCTGATACTGGGAAAGATTGAAGGCAGGAGGAGAAGGGGATGACACAGGATGAGATGGTTAGATGACATCACTAACTCAATGAGTTTAAGTCAACTCTGGGAATTGGCTATGGACAGTGAGGCCTAGCATGCTACAGTCCATGGGGTCACAATGAGTCAGACACAACTGAGCAACTGAAATGAACTGAACTGAAGTACAAAGATACTGTTGCTAAACAGACCACATATAGGAAAGTAAAAGTAAGGTAGGTTAATTAAATGAATAAGATGTTTATACAGACAAAATTAGGTTGTTGGAAAAAAAATTTTGACTTTGCAAAATATCAAATAAATTACATGGCATAATTAATTTATTGTATATTAATGGAATGATTTCTAAGTGCAAGAAACTGTGCAAATGCTGTTTCTTATAAACCAAGCTATTTGCATTTCAAGATCATCTTTAAAATATTATCATCACTTTGACTTTAAAATGTTCCCCTAAGCATGTGGTCAATAGGTTGGAACAGAATTAAATTTAAACATTCTGTCTCCAGAACCACTGTGGACATTTACATGGGAATGAAGACCAGCAAACCACATACTAACTTTATTACATGACGATGCTATTTAAACTTTCTAGATCTTAATATTCTCACTTGTTTAATGGTGGTCATAATGAATGTATAAAAACTTATAATGTCCCAAGCCTTTTATATACATCATCACATTTAACATTAATGTCTCCTTTTTATAAATGATCAAAAGAAATTTACAAAGTCACTTGTGAAATAGTGGAGTGAGGGGTCAAATCAAAGCCATCTCACTCTGGAAACCAAGACATGATACAGCTCTCCTGCTGCTGACAGGAAAATAGGTGTGGTTGAAATAAGGCTTTCAAAATTTCATGCGGTATTAATTATGTTATCATTATCACCATCATTATCAACTTTAACTCCTGATTGTCTTTATAAAAGCCTTTATATTTTTTCCTAAAAATCTATTCTTTGTATTAACAAATACAGCCACCATGCCACACATAATGCCCTGTGTAAAAACAAAAAATCAAACTGTCCATTTCAAGGTTAAATAGAGCTATTTTAGTCTCTTGCATATTTCCATCTTCTCTGTCAGTTTAGCTTATAAGGAGGAACTCTGTAAATCCCATGGATCATTTCATCCCCTAGTTCTCTAATGAAACTGGGAGTCATTGGGTCCTTGAAAAGACTTTATTTGTAGACCAATAATAAAAGCTGTATCATGTACACTTATTTCAAAAAATTCATAGTGCTTCTAAATATGAATCTTTCCTTTCATTAGAGCACCACACCTTCTGAGAATACTATGGAAGGCAGTGACAAAGGTTAAAGATATATGGTAGAAAAGCTCAGGCTTTGGACAGGTAGAGGAGAAAACTAGAAACGGACAGAGAATACTCATAGCTGAAATCTTTGCTTCAGGAACCTCATCTGCAGTCAGGTACCTTGAGTAGAATTCACCATAGCAGTCACAAAATCAATTGGAATTGAGTGCAGTGAAGCTTGTGACATGGAAGAGGATGATACTAATGCATCCAAAAATAGTCTGGTTACAACTGTTAAAGAATATTTTTCCCCCTTATGGTTGAAATAGTGCATTATTGACAGTTGAGGGGTGGGACAGAGCTGTGCACATTCAGTAATTGCCTCTGAAATGGAAAGTGAATGTTTCAGCGAGATAAAATATTTGCATTTAAATAAGAAAAAAAATCAAGTCAGCACTATCTTTGGTGTTGGCTTTCTGTTCATTGCTTATATTCTATGTTTTTCTTGTTTAAGGTTTGTATTTTGCCTAGCTGGTAGAGATAGGCATCAGAAAAAGTAACTCAATGATATGGTCCTATATAATTCTCATGTTTTCTAATAGTGGTTTTGGAAAATAGATAAAAATAATTGTAGGAAGGAAATAAGATGTAATATACCAGTACTTAACTGACAAGGTAATATTCTGGAATAATTTTCATGATTCAGTAAAATAGACTGTATTACAATGATCAGTTAACTACATTATGTGATACTTCCTCTCATTTTTAAAAATCTCATGTAACTTTCACTCTTTCTATGTATTGAAGTACTAGACTCTCAGTCGTGTCTGACCCTTTGCAACCCTGTGGACTATAGCCCACCAGGTTGCTCTATCTGTGGGATTTTCCAGGCAAGAACACTGGAGTAGGTTGTCATTTCCTCCTCCAGAGGATCTTCTCCAACCAAGGGATCAAACCTGGCATCTCCCGCATTGCAAGGAGACTCTTTACTCTGAGACACCAGGGAAGCTTAGAATTGGCCAAAATGTTCCATAATATCTTATGGAAAAATCCGAATGAATGTTTTGGCTATCCCAATACATGAGTTCTTCCCATAAATGTAAATAATAAATTTATTTACATACTTGATAAAGAGAATACATTTACATTAGGTGTAAAAACAAAAATGTAGCAAGTGAAGACCATTAGCATTTATAACTAATATGTATATTTTGTATATTTCACATACTAGCAATATAACACTCAAAATCTTTCAAGCTAGGATTCAACAGTATGTGAACTTCCAGATGTACAAGCTGGATTTAAAAACAGCAGAGGAACCAGAGATTAAATTGCCAACATCTATTGGATCATAGAGAAAGCAAGAAATTTTCAGAAAAAATATCTACTTTTGCTTCACTGACTATGCTGAAGCCTTTGTGTGGATCACAACAAACTGTGGAAAATTCTGAAAGAGATGGGAATACCTGCCTCCTGAGAAACCTGTATGCAGGACAGGAAGCAACAGTTAGAACCGGACATGGAACAATGGACTGGTTCCAAATTAGGAAAGGAGTTAGCCAAGGCTGTATATTGTCATCCTGCTTATTTAACTTATATGCAGAGTACATCATGTGAAATGCTGAGCTGGATGAATCACAGGCTGAAATCAATGTTGCCAGGAGTAATAACAACCTCAGATAATGCAGATGATACAACCCTAATGGCAGAAAGCAAAGAGGAACTGAAGAGCCTCTTAGTGAAAGTGAAAGAGGAGAGTGAAAAAGCTGACTTAAAACTCAACATTCAAAAAACTAAGGTCATGGCATCTAGTCCCATCACATCATGGCAAATGGAAAAAAATGGAAACAGTAGCAGATTTTATTCTCCTGTTCTCCAAAATCACTGTGGATGGTGACTGCAACCATGAAATTAAAAGACACTTACTCCTAGGAACAAAATCTATGACAAACTAGGCTGTGTATTAAAAAGCAGAGACATCACTTTAGCAACAAAAGTTGATATAAAAAGCACAGCTATAGTTTTTACAGTAGTCATGTACAGATGTGAGTTGGACTGTAAAGGCTGAGCACTGAAAAATTGATGCTTTCAAGCTGTGGTAATGAAGAAGAATCTTGAGAGTCCCTTGGACAACAAGAGGTCAAACCACTTGATCCTAATGAAAATCAGTCCTGACCATTCATTGAAAGGAATGATGCTGAAACTCCAATACTTTGGCTACTTGATGGAAAAGACCCTGATGCTGGGAGAGATTGAAGGTAGGAAGAGAAGGGGACGACAGAGTATGAGATGGTTGGATAGCATCACCGACTTGATGGACATGAGTTTGAGCAAGCTCTGGGAGTTGGTGATGGACAGGGAAGCCTGGCATGCTGCAGTCCAGGGGGTTGCAAAGAGTCAGAGATGACTGAGTGACTGAACTAAACTGAACAGAATAGTAGATTTGAAAATTCTACAGCATTTAGAAAAATAATTAACCACTTATTTCAGTAAAGTGTTTTCAGTCCTGAGACAGTATCTGCTGCTGCTGCTGCTGCTGCTGCTGCTGCTGCTGCTAAGTCACTTCAGTCGTGTCCAACTCTGTGCAACCCCATAGACAGCAGCCCACCAGGCTCACCTGTCCCTGGGATTCTCCAGGCAAGAACACTGGAGTGGGTTGTGATTTCCTTCTCCAATGCATGAAAGTGAAAATTGAAAGTGAAGTCACTCAGTCATGTCTGACTCTTTGCAACCCCATGGACTGCAGCCCACCAGGCTCCTCCATCCATGGGATTTTCCAGGCAAGAGTACTGGAGTGGGGTGCCATCACCTTCTCTGGGACAGTATCTACTCAATATCAATGTATATTTAAAGTGAAATATAGACGTCTTTACATCCTAATGCCATAACATAGAATATTTAAAATGTATAAATCCAAAGTTTTCATTCATGCCAAAAAGTTATTTGTTTTTGTGTTCTTTTATTAATAAAGAGGAAAATTTGTAAAGAAATACTTGTTAATTGTTTTCAAACAGGTTTACTGAACACAAATTCCTAAGTCCTTACCATCAGTCACTCAGTCATGTCCAGCTCTTTGTTACCCCCACGAACTTTATCCCACCAGGTTCCTCTGTCCATGGAATTGTCCAGGCAAGAATACTGGAGCAGGTTGCTATTTCCTACTACAGGTATTAAGTCCTGAGAAAAATAAAAGCTTTTTTTTTTTTTTTTTTTTTTTTTTGCTTTTTTCAAAGAAAAAATATTCCATGATATTGCAGAAAACAAGAAAGGTACTAAGAGCAGAATAGAGAGAGTGATAAATTTATAGAAGTTACTGAAGTAGATTGGGTCTCTTTCTAACTATTTCACTAAGGGTGAATTAGTCTCAGCAACTGGTTTTCCCTCCTAAAACTAACACTATAGAAACCATAAAAGAAAACAAACACCCAAGTTAGGATAATATGTATGTTTTAGAGCATATTTTCAATTCTAGAGAACATCCTTCAGGGTCTTCTGATTCTATGGATTTTAACAATTAATAATGACATCTATCTGGGCATTTAACATTTCTTCATATCTTTCTGTGACTTGGCAGCTCATTTATATTTTACCACTTCTTTTGTTGTCATATATCATCTGTTCCAAAATTCTACTTTTTTTTTCACGTTTTAACATCTCTTGAAACAGATATGTATTGTAATCAATGGTGACTTAAATGCAATGGAATACTATAAATTGAATTAAATTACATACCTTGATTTTGTTTAATACTTAACAAATATTTCAGTTCTCCTGAATCTAATTTATAAGCTCAATGTTGTACTCAGCATCATTTATTTATGAATTTTTATTTTTGTGAGTGAAAGTTGATGATATTTTATATTTTACTTAGAAGGGTAAAATTAAAAAAAAGATTGAGAAAAAAAATTTAAATCTTTGTATTAGATTAGAATCTTAGCTCTTATTCTACCCTATTTCCTTTTAAGTCTGTATTTCTTATCTCAGTAAATGGCATTCTACTCACTGTTTCTCAAGCCAAAATTCTTGGAGTCATTCTTGTCCACTCTGATTATTTTATAAATTAAATCTAACACAACAGTGAATACTATGATCTTTACTTCCAAAATATGTTTGAATCTGACAGCTAGTCATCTAATGCTAACTCCCTTAATCTAGAAAGCCAGTGTCTCTTGTCTGGACTATTTCAGTGCATAATTAATTGCTTTTTAAAATTTCTTTTTTGCTTTTCTCATTCTCACCGCCTATCTTCTGCAAAGTCTGTTCTTCATATAGCAACTAGACAGATCCTTGAAAAATGCAACTATGATCATTTCACTCTTTCCTCAAAGTTTGCAGTGATTTCTTTTCACACTTAGAATCAGTTTTCAGCATGACTTGTAAGTGCCCTCTTCATCAGGTTCCTGATTAACTCTGCAAATTAAGACAATCCTTTCTCCTTTACTCACTGCAGCCTTTCTAGACTCCTTTCTGTTACTGTGGATATTCCCTTGACCTAGGGCTTTGCTTTTGCTATTTCCTTTCTCTTAAGTGTCCCTACCAAAATTTGCATAGCTCATTCCTTTCTTCATTTCTGTTTCAACTCAAATATCATTCCTTATAAACAGTTTGCTGTGTTGTCTATGCTTAGTCGCTCTTCATGTCTGACTGTTTGGAACCCCATGGACTGTAACCCACCAGGCTCCTCTGACCATGGAGATTTTCCAGGCAAGGATATTGGAGTGCGTTTGTGTGCCCTCCTCCAAGGGATCTTCCCAACCCAAGGATCAAACCCAGGTCTCCCACGTTGCAGGCGGATTCTTTACCATCTGAGCCACCAGGAGAGTGGGTAGCCTATCCCTTCTCCAGGGGTTCTTCCTGACCCAGGAGTCGAATCAGGGTCTCCTGCACTGAGGCAGATTCTTTACCAGCTGAGTTACCAAGGAAGTCCATACATAGTTTAATGACCAATTAATATGAAATAGTGATTTTTACTTTCTCTTTCCTGTCACCAATATGACTAAAACTGTTTCCTCATATTCCTCATAGATAATATTTTAGTGATATCTGTATCGATATATATAACCATATTATAAACCATAATGTGTATCATTTATTGTTTATATGAGAAAGAGACAAATATATAGACAGACACAGACACAGAGAAAGAAATTTCACAAGAGGAGGTAATCTGTCATGCTTGGAACTGTATCCACAGTTCCTATGGTGAGTACTCAATAAATACTTGCTAAATAAGAAGAATGATTAACAACACAGACCATGTACATATGTATTTCATGGATGATAAATATAGCATTCTTAATCAATGGTGGAAAGGTTGGGCTAATAAGTTACTATGCATTGGGGAAAATAAATTAGATGTGTGTGACCAGTTTTAGTAAAAGAAGTTTTAGATTTAGTAAATATACACACAAACAAAATTTATTACAATATAATAAATATTGAGGTATATTTTGAAAATTCTATTTTGGCAAAAACTTTTAAAGTAAAATACAAGCCCTAAATCTGTTCATAAAAGAGAAAGATGTGACTACATATAAACTTTAAATTTCTTATGAAAAGATGTCATATAGAAATAAAGATGAATGGCAAACTATAATAACTTTTGTATAATGTAAAATATTAAAATGTTTATGTTTATAAAAATAATACCAAAAAACCCAATAGCCTATTAAGAAATTGCTAAATAACTATATATGTTTTTCAGAGAAACGCAATTGACAAGCTAAAATATCACCAAGTCTAAAATAATCTAGAATATACACATTAATATGTGATACAATATTTCTTCTAACAGATTTACTAAGACTAAAAGATTAATAATGTCCAGTGTTAATCAAGACTTGGCAAAATGGCATTCATTGCATTTTGGTGGAGCTATAAAAGTCCAACTTCTTTTGAGAGTAAATTTTTCAAAATTTGAAAATTACTTATATTCAGAAGTTTACTGAAAAATATTATTATATATGACAAAAAATAAATTCTAAAAATTTTGTATTTTTGTAAGGTTTAAAATTAGAAAGAGTTAAGTTAGGTATGCTGTTTCATTCTGTGGAATATTATGCAGCCACCAAAAGGGAGCAGCTCCAAAGATAATGATATGGACAAAGCTCCCTATTTCTTATTGTTAAGGGACAAAAGAAAGATGAGCAAGTGTGCCAGTATAATCACATTGAAGTTAAAAAAAATGTCTAAATGATATATATATAGATAGATATAAGTATGTATTGACAGATAGATGTAGGCATATACCTATGTATGTAAGTAAATATACACCAGTCAGTCAGTCAGTTCAGTCGCTCAGTCGTGTCCGACACTTTGCGACCCCATGAATCGCAGCACGCCAGGCCTCCCTGCCCATCACCAACTCCCTGAGTACACTCAAACTCACATCCATCGAGTCAGTGATGCCATCCAGCCATCTCATCCTCGGTCGTCCCCTTCTCCTCCTGCCCCCAATCCCTCCCAGCATCAGAGTCTTTTCCAACGAGTCAACTCTTCGCATGAGGTGGCCAAAGTACTGGAGTTTCAGCTTTAGCATCATTCCTTCCAAAGAACACCCAGGACTCATCTCCTTCAGAATGGACTGGTTGGACCTCCTTGCAGTCAAAGGGGCTCTCAAGAGTCTTCTCCAACACCACAGTTCAAAAGCATCAATTCTTCGGCTCTCAGCCTTCTTCACATTCCAACTCTCACCTCCATACATGACCACAGGAAAAACCATAGCCTTGACTAGACGGACCTTGGTTGGCAGTTGCCATATCTAGAATATTGTGTAACTGATCTGATTTGACTGGAGAACTTTTATATATTGAAAATAAATTTTGAACATTCCTCCAGTCTTCATCTATTCCCATGCAAAAAAAGTAAACTAATTGATTGGCAAGACTTCTGCGATTGGCTTTGTCCAAGGTGTGCTCAGTCAGTGCAATTTATCCAATATAATCTAAATGTATAATTCATTATATGTTCTTGGGTTACTTTTTAAAAATCTACATCACCTATGACAGACTCTGTCAATATATAATTTAGAACGTAAAGAAATTTCCATTTTTAAAAACTTTTTTCTATTTTTATGTATTTTGGTTTCACTTTATAATTCAATATTTTATTTGAGGTTAGAAATGCAGACTAAATATTATTTTAAGATTATAAGCACATTTTTATGAATGAAAATTATTTTTAAGCTATATATTATGTCTCATTTATTGGAAATCTAGGTTAAGTGAGCTAAGGTGATTCAAGAAATAGTCAATCCACTTTGATACTAGCAAAACATTAATGATATCTCTATCTCATCCATTCATATCCCAGCACTTATGTGTCATAATGCTTTGACAGTTCTTATCTCTGCCTACAAAAATGACTTCAGAGTCCCTTGACATTTTATCATCTAAATTTATATAAACAGTCACTTTTTTTAACAAAAGAGAAGCAGAGCTTAAAAGTTCTTTGAATTTTTACTTGATTTAATGTTAGAGGTGTAGGTGAGAGTTACTGTCTGATTTTAGAATACCTGAGAAAACTAGAAGGCTGATCTCAATTTCTTGTAATAATTTTTGGGAAATATCTAGGTAACTAACAATGTCTCCTGATCTGGAAATATGCTTTTAAAATTATTTTAGTATAGCAAAAACTCTACATTTGTTGATCCATTATTTTTGAAAAGAACTCTAGAAAGACACTTTATACCTAAATCTCATATCTTCAAAGGTCAATGAAACAAAATCTGTCTTTCAGTTATATTTTCTCTTTTCTAAATTAATTAATTTATTTAATTGGAGGCTAATTACTTTACAATATTGTGGTGGTTTTTGCCATACAATGACATTAAGCAGCCATGAGTGTATATGTGTCCCCCATCCTGAAACCCCTCCCACTTCTTTCCCCATCCCATATATTTTTCTTTAAGTATTTCAGGAAGTGTCTGTATCATGTCCAAACAGTAGGCCTACACTTCTGAAGTATTATTTTATCCAAATCTATTACTTTATTTAGAAGTTATTCTTTATAAACATTACTTCACATTTAAGAAAATAAATAAGTAATAGAAATATTAAGTGACTGCTCTGTGTATGTGTAATTGGAATCTTCTTGGGCTGTATTACTGTTCCATAAATTATCTATCAAAGGCTTGGTGGGATTAATTATAACTATTACATGAATCCCAAGGGTAATTTTTTCTTTGGAGCTGAATGGATGTAACTACATTAGACACACAAATCATCATATTCTATAAATTAATCAGCTCTTCTAAGGCAGTACAATAAAACCCAACTGAGGCCATCATGTACCCATAGGATTTATAATTCTGTCCTGGTTTCAGAAACGTAAAGACTATTAGGAACCTCCTTATACTTGCACTATATTGTCATTAATATGATAAACCCAAGAGATCAAGACATCAAAACTGAACCAAATGCCAAGACAGTTTTGATAAATATCTATTTTGGGTCACTGATTGGTTGGCTTCATAATCCTTCTTTCTGAGATTCATTAAAAGACTATGTTTTATAGAGAGTTTTTTTGAGGGGCGGTCAACCATATTTCACAGAATGTGAAGTTCAGGTTAGCATGACTTTTATTGAAGCATTTACTGGCAGCAATATGTATGGCACATACTATTTGTTAAAGAGTGAAGCTACAGCTGGTTCCAAATAGGAAAAGGAGTATGTCAGGGCTGTATATTGTCATCCTGCTTACTTAACTTATATGCAGAGTGCATCATGAGAAATGCTGGGCTGGAAGAAGCACAAGCTGGAATCAAGATTGCTGGGAGAAATATTAACCTCAGATCTGCAGATGACACCACCTTTATGGCAGAAAGGGAAGAAGAAATAAAGAACTTCTTGATGAAAGTGAAAGAGGAGAGTGAAAATGTTGGCTTAAAACAACATTCAGAAAACTAAGATCACGGCATCTAGTCCCATTGCTTCCTGGTAAATAGATGGGGAAACAGTGGAAACAGTGACAGACTTTATTTTGGGTGGGTTTCAAAATCACTGTGGATGATGACTGCAGCCATGAAATTAAAAGACACTTATTCCTTGGAAGAAAAGTTATGACCAACCTAGACAGCATATTAAAAAGCAGAGACATTACTTTGCCAACAAACGTCTTTCTTCTAGTCAAGGCTATGGTTTTTCCAGTAGTTCTATATGGATGTGAGAGTTGGACTATAAAGAAACCTGAGTGCTGAAGATTGATGCTTTTGAACTGTGGTGTTGAAGAAGACTCTTGAGAGTCCCTTGGACTGCAAGGAGGTCCAACTAGTCCATCCTAAAGGAAATCAGTCCTGAATATTCATTGGAAGGACTGATACTGAAGATGAAACTCCAATACTTTGGCCACCTGATGTGAAGAGCTGACTTATTTGAAAAGACCTTGATGCTAGGAAAGATTGAAGGCAAGAGGAGAAAGGGACGACAGAGGATAAGATGGTTGGATGGCATCACTGATTCAATGGACATGAGTTTGAGTAAACTCTGGGAGTTGCTGTTGGACAGGGAGGCCTGGCGTGCTGCAGTCCATAGGGGTCACAAACAGTTGGACACGACTGTGCGACTGAACTGAACTCAAGCTATGGGACAGCTCTAGTTATACCTTTCAGAAGTTACTTAATCATTGGTATACAGTCTGTTTCTGTGGCTTTTTTAACATTCATTGACGCTTAAGCTTAGCCAACTCTCTCTCCTAGGGAAACCTGACTTTTGGCCAAGCTCAAAACTGCTGCATTAAAGGGCTGTTTGAAGGCTTGCAACAATCCTAAGGAAAAAATTATATTTATACACTAATAAATATTTAGTTCAGTTCAGTTCAGTCGCTCAGTCGTGTCCGACTCTTTGCGACCCCGTGAATCGCAGCACGCCAGGCTTCCCTGTCCATCACCAACTCCCTGAGTTCACTCAGACTCACATCCATCGAGTCAGTGATGCCATCCAGCCATTTCATCCTCTGTCGTCCCCTTCTCTTCCTGCCCCCAATCCCTCCTAGTATCAAAGTCTTTTCCAATGAGTCAGCTTTTCGCATGAGGTGTCCAAAGTACTGGAATTTCAGCTTTAGCATCATTTCTTCCAAAGAAATCCCAAGGCTGATATTTAGTACTAAGTTTTAAATATGTCCTGATTTAATATCATTCAAAATCCTCTAGAATCCTAACCCTATAAAAGTTGTTTCTTTATAAATTTTATTAAAATCTGTGTTACTTGTAAATTGTTAACTGTAGTTGTATTGGCATCCTCAGTGATAAAGCGTAACTTCAATATGAATCTGCTCTTGCATCCCCCTGAATATGCAACATCATCCTTACAAACACACAAATACACTCGTACAGATACACACACACATATTATATTCTTGGTTAAGATCTAGATCACGCTTCATCTTTTTATTTTATTTTTTAATATAAATTTATTTATTTTAATTGGAGGCTAATTACTTTACAATATTGTAGTGGTTTTGCCATACATTGACATGAATCCACCACGGGTGTACATGTGTTCCCCATCCTGAACCCGCCTCCCACCTCCCTCCCCATCCCATCCCTCTGGGTCATCCCAGTGCACCAGCCCCAAGCACCCTGTATCATGCATTGAACTTGGACTGATGATCTGTTTCACATATGATAATATACATGTTTCAATGCCATTCTCCCAAATCATCCCACCTTCACCCTCTCCCACAGAGTCCAAAAGACTGTTCTATGCATCTGTGTCTCTTTTGCTATCTCGCATATGGGGTTATCATTACCATCTTTCTAAATTCCATATATATGTGTTAATATACTGTATTGGTGTTTTTCTTTCTGGCTTACTTCACTCTTTTATGATAGGCTCCAGTTTCATCTACCTCATTAGAGCTGATTCAAATGTATTCTTTTTAATAGGTGAGTAATATTCCATTGTGTATATGTACCACAGCTTTCTTATCCATTTGTCTGCTGATGGACATATTGAGAAAGAAGAATGGAACTGGAGGAATCAACCTGACTGCAGGCTCTACTACAAAGTCACAGTCATCAAGACACTATGGTACTGGCACAAAGACAGAGATATAGATCAATGGAACAAAATAGAAAGCCCAGTAATAAATCCACGCACCTATAGACACCTTGTCTTCAACAAAGGAGGCAAGAATATAAAATGGAGAAAAGACAATCCCTTTAACAAATGGTGCTGGGAAAACTGGTCAACTACTTGCAAAAGAATGAAACTAGAATACTTTCTAACACCATACGCAAAAATAAACTCAAAATGGATTAAAGATCTAAATGTAAGACCAGAAACTATAAAACTCCTAGAGGAAAACATAGGAAAAACACTCTCTGACATAAATCACAGCAGGATCCGCTATGACCCACCTCCCAGAATATTGGAAATAAAAGCACAAATAAACAAATGGGACCTAATTAAAATTTAAAGCTTTTGCACAACAAAGAAAACTCTAAGCAAGGTGAAATTACAGCCTTCAGAATGGGAGAAAATAATAGCAAACGAAGCAACTGACAAACAACTAATCTCAAAAATATACAAGCAACTCCTGCAGCTCAATTCCACAAAAATAAATGACCCGATCAGAAAATGGGCCAAAGAACTAAACAGACATTTCTCCAAAGAAGACATACAGATGGCTAACAAACACATGAAAAGATGTTCAACATCACTCATTATCAGAGAAATGCAAATAAAAACCACAATGAGGTACCATTTCACGCCAGTCAGAATGGCTGCTATCCAAAAGTCTACAAGCAATAAATGCTGGAGAGGGTGTGGAGAAAAGGGAACCTTCTTGCACTGTTGGTGGGAATGCAAACTAGTACAGTCACTATGGAGAACAGTGTGGAGAGTCCTTAAAAACCTGGAAATAGAACTGCCATATGACCCAGCAATCCCACTTCTGGGCACACACACTGAGGAAACCAGAATTGAAGGAGACACATGTACCCCAATGTTCATCGCAGCACTGTTTATTATAGCCAGGACATTTTTTTTAAAGTCTATCTCATGACTTTTAATAATATGACTTCTTCCTTGTGATCAAAACACACAAACCTAGCATTATTTAAATTTTTACAAAGCAATAAAATGTGACTCTGGAATATTCTCATAGATACAAAAACACACTTTGAAAAAGCAAACTTTGGCCTACAGAAGGGCAGAAAATAATGAGACCTCTGCTAATATGTTCTCTCTCATGAGTCCTCTAAGTTGACTTAGCATCAGTAACCACCACTTTTCTAAGTTCTCAGAACCTGTGTCTTTTAGATTTCATATGTCAGGAGAAAGAGTATTTTCGGACTAACAAAGCTCACTGTCATTCATGGATGTCACCTAAAACCTACCTTAAAAATGGTAATTAACCCTTCTCGAATTAAGAGGAACTCAATATCTAAAGAGGTATATAATTCTTGACTCTGACATACCTGGAATATCTGGGATGCTGTAGCTTCTCACTGTGCCCTGAACTGAAACTTACATGTAAATAACGTGGAGGAAATGCCTACAGAACAAGAGAAAGGTAATTAAAACTGTAGTTCTCTGACATGTCAGATGATTTAAGTTAAAGGAAAGAGATGTAATTAGAATTGGGGGACTTGCATCCCTTCCTAAACTTAGGACATTTCTAAGGGAGAGAAGGGGAAAATGCTTGAAAAGCCTAAAGTTGAAACAGAGATATTTTAATATTTAAGCTGTGTAGCTGCTGATTTTCAGTTTTGTCTCCACAGTTAGGTGAATGATCATGCACAAGCACCTTGACCACTCTCTGTCACCTTCAGTTTCCTAATAAGAGATAGATACAGCCTCTCTAGCAGGATAGTTATGAGGATCAAATAAGACACTACGTGCTAAGTTCCTAGTGTCTATCAGTGAGAGGTTAAAAAAAATGTTGACTTGATTATTTCCTCACACCTAATATTCATTTCACACTTCTCCCTCACTCCTCACCAAAAGAGAAATATAATACCTTCAAAATTCAGATGAGTAGAGAAGTTTCAATACTCTGTGTAAAAGTTAAGTCTGCTGGTAGTTAAGGATACCTGAATGTTAAAGATGCAGTCTATTATTCATTGAATATTTATTCACAGACAAAAATTGTTGCCTGATATTAGCTAACTTCATTTTCATCATGTTATGTTACCACAGTTGTCCATTCACCAGGGATTGTGGTGAAATGAATACACTAGAAAGATAAATGATGCTTTTGATTTGAATGTAGGTGTTGAATCAACAATTTCTTGACATCTTCTAAGCTCTCATTCTCATTCTTTACAACAACAAGAAAATTAAAACAACAATAAGAAAATTAACAAATATAGAGGAAAAGAAGTAACTTTTATTTTTTTTAATTTTATTTATTTTTTTATTTTTTAAATTTTAAAATCTTTAATTCTTACATGCATTCCCAAACATGAACCCCCCTCCCACCTCCCTCCCTATAACATCTCTCTGGGTCATCCCCATGTACCAGCTCCAAGCATGCTGTATCCTGCATCAGACATAGACTGGCGATTCAATTCTTACATGATAGTATACATGTTAGAATGTCATTCTCCCAAATCATCCCACCCTCTCCCTCCCTCTGAGTCCAAAAGTCCATTATACACATCTGTGTCTCTTTCCCTGTCTTGCATACAGGGTCGTCATTGTCATCTTCCTAAATTCCATATATATGTGTTAGTATACTGTATTGGTATTTTTCTTTCTGGCTTACTTCACTCTGTATAATCGGCTCCAGTTTTATCCATCTCATCAGAACTGATTCAAATGAATTCTTTTTTACGGCTGAGTAATACTCCATTGTGTATATGTACCACAGCTTTCTTATCCATTCATCTGCTGATGGACATCTAGGTTGTTTCCATGTCCTAGCTATTATAAACAGTGCTGCGATGAACATTGAGGTACATGTGTCTCTTTCAATTCTGGTTTCCTCGGTGTGTATGCCCAGAAGTGGGATTGCTGGGTCATAAGGTAGTTCTATTTGCAATTTTTTAAGGAATCTCCACACTGTTCTCCATAGTGGCTGTACTAGTTTGCATTCCCACCAACAGTGTAGGAGGGTTCCCTTTTCTCCACACCCTCTCCAGCATTTATTGCTTGCAGATTTTTGGATCGCAGCCATTCTGACTGGTGTGAAGTGGTACCTCATTGTGGTTTTGATTTGCATTTCTCTAATAATGAGTGATGTTGAGCATCTTTTCATGTGTTTGTTAGCCATCCGTATGTCTTCTTTGGAGAAAATTTACAAATTCAATGCAATCCCTATCAAGCTACCAGCAACATTTTTCACAGAACTAGAACAAATAATTTCAAGATTTGTATGGAAATACAAAAAACCTTGAATAGCCAAAGCAATCTTGAGAAAGAAGAATGGAACTGGAGGAATCAACTTGCCTGACTTCAGGCTCTACTACAAAGCCACAGTCATCAAGACACTATGGTACTGGCACAAAGACAGACATATAGATCAATGGAACAAAATAGAAAGCCCAGAGATAAATCCACACACATATGGACACCTTATCTTTGACAAAGGAGGCAAGAATATACAATGGAGTAAAGACAATCTCTTTAACAAGTGGTGCTGGGAAAACTGGTCATAAAAGAATGAAACTAGATCACTTTCTAACACCACACACAAAAATAAACTCAAAATGGATTAAAGATCTAAATGTAAGACCAGAAACTATAAAACTCCTAGAGGAGAGCATAGGCAAAACACTCTCAGACATAAATCACAGTAGGATCCTCTATGATCCACCTCCCAGAATCCTGGAAATAAAAGCAAAAATAAACAAATGGGATCTAATTAAAATTAAAAGCTTCTGCACAACAAAGGAAAATATAAGCAAGGTGAAAAGATAGCCTTCTGAATGGGAGAAAATAATAGCAAATGAAGCAACTGACAAACAACTAATCTCAAAAATATACAAACAACTTCTGCAGCTCAATTCCAGAAAAATAAACAACCCAATCAAAAAATGGGCCAAAGAAGTAAAAGAAGTAACTTTTAATCAAATTCTTTGCTATTGCTTCACCAGCAGAAACTGGAGAGTTTAGCTCAAAATGATCGTCTTATGTCATCTTTCTTCAGTTGTGATTCAGTTAACCAGATTCTGTGAACCATGCTCCCCTCTTAAGTACACTGATCCTTCTGACTACAGCTTAACTGGTATAGTCTCTGCTTCTTTTGAGATACCCTAAAACACAAACAAGAGGATTTTGTTTTTGCTGTTTTTCCTTGAACAACATTATCTGAGAAAAATAAATAGAAAAAATATAAACTCATCAAGTCATCCCCATACAAAGAGTAGTGATGTTGTAATCACTGTTGATTTGTCTTTACACATTGGAGGAAATTGTTGCCATCTTATACTGAAGAGAAAAACCAACACAAGATTATATGGTGTTTTGCTGAGTGCTTTCACTTTCATCTCAGGTTCAAAGTATTTTCTAACAAAATAAGCTACTTATTCTATATAAATAAATAATACCAATATTTATTAGAGAATTATCTAGCTTATTTTCAATGTACTAACGTTACAAGAAAAGAGAAATACAAACAGTAGAGGATACATCACCAAATTGGGTTTTAACCAACATTCAAACTCAGTGCTGGGAAGTCCTGTAACACGGCATATCTGGAGTCCCAATTGTGAAAAGGTCCCAGGCAGCGTGTCAGTCTGCTTCATGAGTAAGACTTCAAAGATTGAAGTTTGGGGTTCTCTTTATAATCTCAGGATGCAAACTGATATCATCATCAATGTGTGAGCAACTTGCAAGCCTGTTTTCATGTTAATGCTGTTTGTTTAGTCTTATAAAACTTGGAATGTTGTTAAGCTTGAAGCCTGGTTGGCCAGACCCCTTCCAGGGGAACAAAAATCCCCAAATTGGTTCCCTATCTTATCTCAGTTCAGTTCAGTTCAGTCGCTCAGTTGTGTCTGACTCTTTGTGACCCCATGGAATGCAGCACGCCAGGCCTCCCTGTCCTTCATCAACTCCCAGATTTACTCAAACTCATGCCATCCAACCACTTTATCCTCTGTCATCCCCTTCTCCTCTCGCCTTCAATCTTTCCCAGCATCCGGGTCTTTTCAAATGAGTCAGCTGTTCGTTCGCATCAGGTGGCCAAAGGATTAGAGTTTCACCTTCAGCATCATTCCTTCCAATGAATATTCAGAGCTGATTTTCTTTAGGATTGACTGGTTTTATCTCCTTGTTGTCCAAGGTACTCTCAAGAGTCATCTTCAGCACCACATTTTGAAAGGATCAATTCTTTGGCGCTCAGCCTTCTTTATAGTCCAACTCTCACATCTGTTCATGACTACTGGGAAAACCATAGCTTTGACTATATGGATCTTTGTCAGCAAAGTGCTGTCTCTACTTTTTTAACACACTGTCTAGGTTCATCATAGCTTTTCTTCCAAAGAGAAGGCATCTTTTAATTTCATGGGTGCAGTCACCATCCATAGTGATTTTGGAGCCCAAGAAAATAACGTCTGTCACTGTTTCTTTTCTGAGCTCCATGAATTGTTTAATTTAGAGGTATCACAAAGAATGATTTATTTTTCTCCAACTTTTCAAAACCTTCTTATAGTTAATATTTAACTTAAATACTGCAACTCAAGAGAAAATCCCCCACTCCTGTCAGTTGTATTCAGTTTCTTTATCTCTTCCATTTACAAGA
This sequence comes from Capra hircus, assembly GCF_001704415.2. Taxonomy (NCBI): domain Eukaryota; kingdom Metazoa; phylum Chordata; class Mammalia; order Artiodactyla; family Bovidae; genus Capra; species Capra hircus. Next base: position 34,131,483 of record NC_030818.1, read on the forward strand.
AACCTTCTTTCTGTATTGTAATAATTTTCACTTCTATTGTATCAAGGTCATTCTACTATATGCAACTCCTCCCCTAGACTGAAAGTCTTGAGAAATAGTGACCATGTCTTATTATCTCTATAGATTCTGCAGAAAATGATTCCTCAGAAAAAAGATCAAAGAATTAAAGTGTTTATGTTTAACAGAAATCATAACCTATAATGTTTATTCTTAAGAAGCTGGTAGCTTTAACATTGTGGAACTAATGGCAATAAAAGATGGACTACTAAGAGGAAGGTGGGATGTAGGATGCCTCAGGTTTTTCTCTTCATATCCATATTTATCTTGCTTATTATAAATATTTTGAAGGGAACTTTGGGAATCTGGTACTCTAATCTTTCAATTAAACAAGTTTTTTCTTAAAGTTCACCTATCATTTTCTTCACCTATCTTTCAGAAATAATGGATTATTTTGTTTTATTATTTGGTGTTTTCTACGTAGCACTGGGCTCCTTCTAATTATGGGGAATTTATTAAGACTTCTCTGTCAGCTTGTTTTCTTATTATGATCTATATAACATTTATTAAAAAGCTAATTACCAAGAAACAATTAGATGTCTAAAACTCTATATTCTACTATCCAAAAAACTTGAAAAGACCTATTTGGTGTAATGTGAGATAAATAAGATTAGTTTATTTATACAAGTAGAATGATATTCAGGTGCTGAAAACAAAAATCACAGCAATTTTAAAAAGTTATTTATTTCTCTTCATGTGAAAGTTTGGAAGTTAGTTCAGGGCTGACTCAACCTGCCATGGTTTCAGGTTATCTTAATACTGTGCCTTCTTTAGTGCATGACATTTTTCTTATGTGTCAGACTAAGTCCATTCCAGGTAAGGAAATCACACCATGATCAAAATGGGGAAAGTTTAATACAGAAAATTATCAATTATAATATTATTAGAATTACATGAATTAGTAAAAAATTGAGATGACTCTAAAGAATATCAGAATAGCAGATGTTAACATATGTTTAACATAATATCAGATACATGATATAATATAGTAATGTAGCCACTTCACTAGGGCAGATAAGGTACCCAAGAAAGACTGTGCCTTATCTACCTAACTTCAACAAAGACCGTCATCCAGGTTTAGTTGAAGAGAGCAAGTTCATAGTTCCGAATCAAAGTTTCTGTCTTGCTGCACTGATAGAACTTGCTGGAAAATATGCTGTCTGGAACTTGCCAGAATTCTGCCCTCTAGAGTGCTTGCAAAATGTATTCATGGGAGATGTCTCATCAAAGACACTCTTCAACAAAATTGCCTGAAGAAGGTTCCAGGGAACCTTATAGTCTTTGGGTGGTGCTGGATACTGTGCACTGCAGTGGCCATGGGCACTGTGGGAGCCAGAGCCTGGAGCTGTGGCTCATGTTGCAGGAACTCAGCATTAGGGAAACTGTGTTCTACAGGAGCCTGAAGAGTTCTGGAATAGGTTTCAAGCTCTTTTATCATGAAGTATGTTTCTAGCACTCTACTAACAAAGCCAGGTGAAAAATCAGTTGAACCAGTTGAAAAAAATATTAAAAAGAAATCAATCCATTTTCATAGAGCTGGCAAAAAGGATAAATTTGGAGCCTAGAGGAATTAAATTGGAAACCAGCCATACCTTCGGATCCAAAGCTGCAAATCAAAGTTCAACCAAAAAATGTGTTTTCCTTAGGAAAACAGAAAGGAAGAAAAGACAAAAATAAGGTTAACTCTCCTCTAGGAGCAATTTTTGGGATTGATATATAACACTACTGTTTGTCCCTTTTGGTCAAAATTTAGGCATAAATTTAGGCGCAGGTTTGGAATAGTTTTAGTTTTCAGTGGAAAGGATAAAATTATTAATCTACTTATTAAAGTATCAGTAAATAATTCATATTGATTGAAACCATCAGCTTCTACCACGTTCAGATTTTTGCTTTTTCATCTGGATATGGTAAGAATAAGAGACACATACAATAAATTAGCTATCATAGACTGATCAGTGTGTTTGTTGACCTATTTAAGAATCATTTCTTTTCCTTACCAATGTTGAGCTATTCTTTGCCCTACTATTTCCAGTCTGTACATTGTATCTTCCATCTGATATCACACCCAGTTGCCCTAACTTCATGACATTTAGCAAAAAGCTACTGATGCCCACTTAGCTAAGATATGCGGTGAGTGACTCTTGTTTTCTCAAAGATAGAAAGCTTACAGACCTTTAAAATTTAGACACATTAATAACACTAAATATAATCATTGTGACTCAAACACCTTTGATTCAGTAATATATAACTTATTATGAAAGTGAACATCTAAATAAAAATGGGAGACAGTAGAATTAGTTAGAAGTACAGAGTTATCACTGGCTTTTAAAAGATCCTGATCTATTTGGGACATTTCACATTGTTCTGAATTGGCTTAGTATCTTTATGTTCTCACCTAATACTGAGCATTCCCTATGGGTTAAATAATGTTTAGGATGTAAGAAATGTATCTCTTTGCAAAACTAAACAAAATTTCATGCTTTCACACAGCTTACACTGTTGTGGGTTTGGGTGGTGGTTCACAAAAATCAAATGCCTTGTTAGATGCTTCTAAGAACAGTAAGAAACAAGCACTTAAAGATAGAGAGTCCAGAAGTGAGGGGTTTTCTATTTATACTGGGAGACTCAAATTGCCAACATCTGCTGGATCATGGAAAAAGCAAGAGAGTTCCAGAAAAACATCTATTTCTGCTTTATTGACTATGCCAAAGCCTTTGATTGTGTGGATCACAATAAACTGTGGAAAATTCTGAGAGAGATGAGAATATCAGACTATCTGACCTGCCTCTTGAGAAATCTGTATGCAGGCCAGGAAGCAACAGTTAGAACTGGACATGGAACAACAGACTGGTTCCAAATAGGAAAATGAGTACATCAAGGCTGTACATTGTCACCCTGCTTATTTAACTTCTATGCAGAGTACATCATGAGAAATGCTGGACTGGAAGAAGCACAAGCTGGAATCAAGATTGCTAGGAGAAATATCAATAACCTCAGATTGCAGATGACACCACCCTTATGGCAGAAAGTGAAGAGGAACTAAAAAGCCTCTTGATGAAAGTGAAATGGAGAGTGAAAAAGTTGGCTTAAAGCTCAACGTTCAGAAAATGATGATCATGGCATCTGGTCCCATCACTTCATGGGAAAGAGATGGGGAACCAGTGGAAACAGTGTCAGACTTTATTTTCAAAATAAATCACAGCAGATGGTGATTGCAGCCATGAAATTAAAAGATGCTTACTCTTTGGAAGAAAAGTTGTGACCAACCTAGATAGCATATTCAAAAGCAGAGACATTACTTTGCCGACTAAGGTCCGTCTAGTCAAGGCTATCGTTTTTCCTGTGGTCATGTATGGATGTGAGAGTTGGACTGTGAAGAAGGCTGAGTGCCAAAGAATTGATGCTTTTGAACTGTGGTGTTGGAGAAGCCTCTTGAGAGTCCTTTGGACTGCAAGGAGATCCAATCAGTCCATTCTGAAGGAGATCAGCCCTGGGATTTCTTTGCAAAGAATGATGCTAAAGCTGAAACTCCAGTACTTTGGCCACCTCATGCAAAGAGTTGGAAAAGACTCTGATGCTGGGAGGGGTTAGGGACAGGAGGAGAAGGGGACGACAGAGGATGAGATGGCTGGATGGCATCACTGATTTGATGGACGTGAGTCAGAGTGAACTCCAGGAGTTGGTGATGGACAGGGAGGCCTGGCGTGCTGTGATTCATGGGGTTGGAAAGAGTTGGACACAACTGAGTGACTGAACTAAACTGAACTGAAGGTGTTATAAGGGCTTTCCAAGTGGCACTAGTGGTAAAGAACTCGCCTGTCAATGCAGGAGACCCAAGAAACACAGGTTCAATCCCTGGATTGGAAAGATCCCCTGGAGGAGGGCATGGCAACCCACTCCAGTATTCTTGCCTGGAGAAGCACCTGGACAAAAGGGCCTGGCAGGCAACAGTTCATAGCATTGCAAACAGTTGTACATGACTGAAGTGACTGAGCATGCATGCACAAGGTGTTATATGGTCAGAGATACAGGAAATGGGCAAGCAAGCCATGAAGCTAATGAAGAAAAACAATTTCAGGAACATGAGAAAGTATTTGCAAATGTTAGGAGGTAGAATTCACTTTGCTGTGATCAAGGCCCAGTAAGAAAACCAGTGTTAGTAGAGAATTAAGTTAGTGGAAAGACAGCAGAAGATAAACTCCAGGAGATGGCAGAGATGAAATCATAGAGCCTTGACAGCCATGAAAAGGATGAATCTTTCTGACATACAGACAAAAAATGCATATGGTAACAAGGATTACTCTCATTTCACCAGATCTTTGCTGTTTATTTAAAATCCATCCTCTCTTAAAGGGTCAGGTTCTCATACTCATGGGGGCTTCCCAGTTGATGCTAGTAGTAAAGAACACATCTGCCACTTCAGGAGACATAAGAGATGCAGGTTTGATCCCTGAGTCAGGAAGATCCCCTGAAGAAGAGCATGGCAACCCACTCCAGTACTCTTGCCTGGAGAATCGCATGAACAGAGCAGCCTAGCAGGCTACAGTCCATGGATTCGCAAAGTGACTGAGCACTTCTCATACTCATGAACTCGGATAAATATGTGAGAGAACAGGCCTAGACTTAAAAGGGAAGATGGTTGGCTATCAGAAAAAAAGTGTGTCCTGGGTCTCCAAGCTACTCCATGAAAATGTTCGATCCAACAAGTAGCGCTCTTAGATAATACCTGACTGATTGTTTGCTAGTTACTCAGTAGTTTCTGATTCTTTGTGACACCATGGACTATAGCCCACCAGGCTCCTCTGTCCATGGAATTTTCCTGGCAAGATTACTGGAGTGGGTTGCAATTTAGATACTTAGGTAAAATGATGTTGTCTCATTTTTTATTTCTTAATCTGAAGTAATCATTAAAACATAACACACAGTGACCTCATTTCCCTACAACCTTGGATGAAGATTCTCATGTGTGTTTAAAAGTATTAAGATATAAATTTTGCTGCATTTTACTAAGATACAGTCGAAAGAAGACAGTGAAGACATTTATTCTATGTACAGTTTAGGAAAATAGAAATTAATTATATTCCACAAAGACAGATAATCTAGAGATAATGTTGACCCAGAAAGAAACAAGGTATAATGAGTAGAGATGCCATATGTCAGCCTTTCTGAATCTTATGAGGCTGGCCTCCAATAAGAAAGAAGTAAACTACATAGCATGAAGTTCATAAAAATTGTTTCATTTTATATTATTGCAATTTTGCTAAAATGTATCCTTACCTAGAACTAATACTATTTCCTTCTGAAAGAATCAAATGAAAGTCTTGGGTTTCTAATTCTCAGTGTGATATTATCAAAATTTAAGTGTGTAAAAACACAGAAGGGGATGGAATGTACGAGCCTTAAAACATGAAAAGGAAAAATTGAGCTCTAGAAAAAATGTCACCCAACCTAATTCTAATATCCCCATGACTGTGTTTAAAGAAATAACTGTTTTCACAAACCACCAAAATAGGGGACTAGAATGCATTGCTTTGAATTATGCTTTGTGATGAAAATACTTGTGGTCTTGTTTATTGTTATGTTTATAGAGCTCCATAGCATAAGCTTTTTTTTTTTTTTTTTCCACTTTACAAGGCAACTCTCAGGCATTCTCAGAGATACTATTAGAGGGGATATTCAAGGTACCATTTTTTAATACTTCAATTCTCTCCCTTGAGGGTATAGCATACTCCATTTCGGACATTTCTAGCATTAAAGCATGTATTTTGGACATTCCTAGCATTAAAGCATGCTGTGTGTGTGTGTGTGCGTGTGTGTGTTTGTGTGTGTTCAGTCATGTCCAACTCTTTGTGATCACATGGACTGTAACTCACCAGACTCTTCTGTCCATGAAATTTCCCAGGCAAGAATACTGAAGTGAGTTGCACATACTTACGTGGTGATATACATTCAGTTTAGTTCAGTTCAGTTGCTCAGTTGTGTCTGACTCTTTGCGACCCCATGGACTGCAGCATGCCAGGCCTCCCTGTCCATCACCAACTCCTGGAGCTTGCTTACTCAAACTCATGTCCATCGAGTCAATGATACCATCCAACCATCTCATCCTCTGTCGTCCCCTTCTCCTCTCACCTTCAATCTTTCCCAGCATCAGGGTATTTTCAAATAAGTCAGCTCTTTGCATCAGGTGGCCAAAGTATTGGAGTTTCAGCTTTAGCATCAGTCCTTCCAATGAACATTCAGGACTGATGTCCTTTAGGAGGGACTGGTTGGATCTCCTTGCAGTTCAAGTGACTCACAAGAGTCTTCTCCAACACCACAGTTCAAAAACATCAATTCTTCGGCTCTTAGCTTTCTTTATAGTCTAACTCTCACATCCATACATGACTACTAGAAAAACCATAGCCTTGACTAGACGGACCTTTGTTGGCAAAGTAATGTCTAGGGAGGTCATAACTTTTCTTCTGATATACGTACTTACTGCTAACATATTTATTCCTGGGTGAAAGTGAAAGTGAAAGTCACTCAATCGTGTCCAACTCTTTCCAATCCCATGGACTATACAGTCTGTGGAATTTTCCAGGCCAGAATACTGTAGTGGGTAGCCTTTCCCTTCTCCAGGGGATCTTCCCAATCCAGGGATCCAACCCAGGTCTCCCACATTGCAGGTGGATTCTTTACCATCTGAGCCACAAGGGAAGCCACAAAAATGACAATTCTGCACTCCTTATTTATCTCTATTTATCTCATTCAGTTCTTCATATTCTCTTTATATCTAACGTTATATTTAAGGTATCTTCTTCATCTGTTTATCCCAATGTCAAATGCAATTCCTGATACATACTGACAGTAGAGTAATACATTTTATTGAATCATTTTTATTGCACTGTAGTCAAATGGAAAGTTTCATTATTCACAGGCTGGAAACAAAATATGGCCTCCTTCTCTCTAATAAAACACTATAAGTTCCTTCCAGTTTCAGTAACTTTTCATTATAAATACTAACCAAATCTTAATAGCTGAAAAGAAGTGAAAGGGATTAGGAGGACAGTAAAGAGAACATTGCTAGTAGAAGCATAATTAATACAACTTTTATCCTATTGAAGAAAAAACAAAAAAGAACTATAGAAATTTATGCCTTTCAGCATTTGCCCATAAACAATAAGAATGTAAGGCTTGACCAAATAGACAGTTGACTGCATTCTCCATGTAACACTTTCCTATATTGTGACTATCATGACACTTCCTAGTTCTTTGAGATGCTAGAAGTAAACTTCCATCATGATGATACTTCCCTGTTCCTTTAGACTCTAGTTTCTCTTTTAATGTGTATGGCTCCTCTTTTTTGTTCTATAATATTTTGTTTCCCAAAGGTGTTTGTCCAAAGCTATTTTTCCTTTCTTGCTCTCCTTTTGTATCCTTTATACAAAGATCATATTTGAGGATCACTGCTATATCTCTTACTCCAGGACTCTTGCCTGGAAAATCCTATGGACGGAGGAGCCGTTAGGCTGTACTCCATGGGGTCGCTAAGAGTCAGATACGACTGAGTGACTCCACTTTCACTTTTCACTTTCATGCATTGGAGAAGGAAATGTCAACCCACTCCAGTGTTCTTGCCTGGAGAATCCCAGGGACGGGGGAGCCTGGTGGGCTGCCGTCTACGGGGTCGCATAGAATCGGACACGACTGAAGTGACTTAGCAGCAGCAGCTATATCTCTTGCAGAAGGAAATGGCTACCCACTCCAGTATTCTTGCCTGGAAAATCCTACTGGACAGAGGAGCCTGGCTGGCTATGGTCCATGGGGTCACACAGAGTCAGACATAACTGAAGTGACTTAGCATGCACTATGTCTCTGTTTACACTTTTCCAAAAACTTCCAACTGGCTATTCCACTGGATTTTCTACAGATTTAAGGAAAATCTATTAAAAGCTAATTTATTTCTTTAAGTTTTATTGAGATATAATTGACAGAACTGGGAAAGTTTAAAATGTACAGCATAATATTTTGACTCATATGCACTATGAAATAATTATCACAATGAGTATTCAGTATCTATCATCCCATATAGATAAAAATTAAAGAAACTAAAAAAAAATTCCCTGTGATGAGAACGCTTAGGAGTTACTCTTTTAACAACTTTCTTATATAAGATACACTGGTGTTAAACTATAATTGACCTACCTTATGTTAGCAACTGTGACACAACATGGTAATTTGATATTTCTATGTATTTCAAAATGATCACCATGGTATGTCTTATTATAGTATGTCACCATACAAAGATATTATAGTTAATTAACTACATAGTGTGGGGAATATATTCCCCACACTGTATATTTCATGTAAATGGCTCATTTATTTCACAATAAGAAGTTTGTTTCTCTAAATCTCTCTCACCTATTTCTTTCCTTTTCCCACACCCATCCCCTATGGCAAGTGTTTTATTCCTCTTTTTCTATAACTCTATTTCTGTTTTGTTAAGTTTGTTCATTTGTTTTGTTTCTTTCATTTTTTTTAAGTGAAAGCATACAACATTTGTCTTTGTCTGGCTTATTTCACGTAGAATAATACCTTCCATATTGTTGTAAACGGTAAGTTTCCTTTTCTTTTATGTATGAGTAATATTGCATTGTATATATGTGTGTATACACACACACATTCCATCTTTGTCCATCCAGTTATTGATGGATACTAAGGTTGTTTCCATATCTTGGCTGTTTAAAATGATACTGCAGTAAGCATAGGGATGCACATATCTACTTAGTGTTCTTTTCTTCATGTAAATCCCCAGCCTAGGTCATGTGGTAGTTTTGTGTTTAATTTTGGGGGTTGGGGGATTGCTGTACTGTTTCCCATGGTAGTTAAATCAATTTATATTCTCACTGGAGTGCGCAAGAGTTCTCTTTTCTCCACATCCTTTCAAATACTTATTTGTTGTCTTTTTTTGACAACTGTCTTTCTGACAGGTTTGAGATATTATCTCATTGTGGTTTTGATTTGTATTTCTCTGATGATTAGTGATGATGAACATCTTTTTGTGTCCCTGTTATCATCTGTATGTCTTTGGAAACATTTAAAGAATCTTTGACCTATTCAGATCTTCCCTTTTTAGATCAGGTTGTCTGGTTTATTACTGTTAAGTTGTATCAGTTCTTTGTACAATTTGGAAATTAAGCTTTTGCCAGATACATTGTTTGCAAATATCTTTTCACATTTAGTAGATGGCCTTTTAATTTCATTGATAGTTTCCTTTGTAAGCCAAAAGCTTTTTAGTTTGATTAGGTCCCATATGTTTGTTTTTACCTTTTGTTTCCCTTGCTGAGAAGACATATCTTAAAAAAATAATATTAATAACAGTAATGTCAAAGAGCTTACTGCCTATATTTTCTAAATGTTTTATGATTCCAGATCTTATATTTAAACCTTTAATCCATTTTGAATTTATTATTGTGAATGGTGTGAGGGAATGTCCAGTTTGGTCTTATGCAGCTGTCCAGTTTATTAAAGAAGCTATCTTTAGTCCACTTTATATTCTTGTCAATTTGTAGATTGATTGTTTCTGCAAGTGTGAGTTCGTTTCTGGGATACCTCTTCTGTTCCGTTGATCTGTGTGTCTGTAATGCTAGTACTATATTGTTTGATGACTGTAGCTTTGAGGTATAGTTTGAAATTGGGGAGCATGATACATCCAGCTTTGTTTTCCTTTCTTAAGATTGTTTCTCTCTGCCAATCACCCTGGAATCTTGTCCCATTTACCACAAGGCTGTTACCACTCCTGGGATACTCTAAATTCTGTATAACTGTGTCAGGAACCAGCCCTACCCACCAGTGGGCCAAAATACAAGCTATAGTGCCTCTAGGATTCTGCAACTAGAAAATGTGGGACCTTATTCCTCCTACCATTGAGCAAGCACTAACTTGGGACTCCATGCATCCCAGATTTACCAATCAGCAGTCATGGACATCAGCCAATACCAGTTCTGAGACACCTTGGATCCCGCAGCAATCCAACTCTGGATTCTGCCTTACTAATCAGTGGGCTGATACTTAACTTTGGGACACCTCAAACCCAGCAGCCAACCATGTCAGGAACTGGTCCCACCTACCAGATCCAGGACTCCAATCCTTTAATCACCCATCCTGAACCTGGATCATTAGCACCTGGCTACCTCCACACAAGGTCCTCCACACAAGGCAGGACCTGGCAAACACCTGGATGGGGCCAGCCACAGAAGTCAATCTTCTACAATAGAAGGATCCACACATCACATAGAGGGGGCACCCATAGAGCATATAGCTCTGGTGACCAAAGGAGAGTGTGTTGCTGGGATATACAAAATAACATCTATGAAGGGCCACTTCTCAAAAGTTGGGATTGTAACAAACCTACCAAATACATAGAAATTAAAAAAAATAAAAATAAAAAAACTTGCATTTTTCTATTGACCAAATATTTCCTTCATATTAGTGTCTCAGGACTTCAGAATAGTCTTAGGACTTCTCTAACAGGATGCCACAAATTGAAAGGACTCTCTCTCTTTTTTTTTTTTTTTTTAATTAAAATGGTGATGTCAGACTTCCCTAGTGGTTTAGTAGATAAGAATCTGCCTGCAAATGCAGGAGACATGTGTTCAATCCCTGGTCCAGGAAGATTCCCTTTGCCATGGAACTGCAACTACTGAGCCCAAGTCCTGCAACTGCTGAAGCCCATGAGCCTAGAACCTGTGTTCCCACAATAAGAGAAGCCACAGGGATGAGAAGTTTTTGTACTACAACAAAGAGTATCTTCTGCTCAGCCCAACTAGAGAAAAAAGCCTGCATGCAGCCAGGAAGACCCCGTGCAGACAAAAATAAAAACAACTATATTAATTATAAAACAAACAAAAACAGTAATGTCCTCTCCAGCTCTAGTCTTCTGCACTCCACTATTTTTCAGTTGTGAAGTGAAATACCTCCAGAATCTCTTAGTGCTTAGAATGTCATCTAGTATGATAAGATGCTGCTTGTTAAATGCTGGTTTGCATATCTGGGGAGGAAACATGAAATCACTGAATGCAGGAGGTCTCTCTACATTCTTTATAAAGTAGAGTTTATATCCCCTATTTAAACAATACAGGTTAAAGTGAACAAAAAATTAATCACATTTTATCTTCAAAATAAAGTCTTACCTAAATGAATACTTGAAAAGGTAGTTTAAACCATGAAATTTAAGGCACTGATTACTTTTTACTTTATAAAAGATTCAGCCAGGTAGAACTGTGTAACTTAAACTAAAAATAAACATAATTCTATTAAATGATTATGTTAACAGTTAGCTATGAATGTTTATTTTACCTGATATAAGTATCTGGAGCAAATAGTAAGTAATTTAAATTGATCACTCAAGGCTACTACATTGCTTATTAGCTATTCAGTGGTTTCCTTTACTAATGCCCCAATAAACCCCAGAAATTGAAGAAAATTCCAGACTATTTAGCACTAAATGTTCTCAGATACTATGATTTGTTTTCACTCAATATAAATGGTGAATAATCAAATGTATCCACATAACAATTGCTCTATGAGTATAAGTAGAAACCCATTTTAGTATACTTTTGAGAACATTTATCTTATAAAGTAAGCATATATGGAAGGAAAGATAGACAAGTAAGATTAGATGGGTGCATGTGTAATTCACTGTATTTTCTAGAATAACTTGGGTACCAGTCTGTCCCAGGAAACTTTTACTAGCCAAAAACAATAATTTAAAAGCCCAATATTGTAATGACTATAGAAATTTCTGATGAATCAAAATATAATTAGATTTCTTGCATCCTGCTTACCAGGATGTCTATTGGACTTTCTGTGTGTTTTTGCTTCTAACATTATACCAGGGGAACATTACCATGAAACTACTGGAGCAATTGTGCCCACATACTCAGAAGTTCCTTGAAGTTTATATCATGCCAAGGCAATCATTAGTCAATAACTGACTGTTGCAGGGTCATGAAAACCCCCTCCTTGTTTCTAACCATGGCCAACACTGAGGCACAGTTTATACCCTAGAGCTATTTTAAGAGATCAGAATGAGACTTTAAATGAAATCAAATCTTTACTGGGCTTCTTCCCTTTTTTCTCTTGGTTCCTTTATACTCATAAAAATTTTTGCTTGGGACATTTACTTAACAAACCCAGTGCATACTAATCTTCATCTCGGGACTTGCTTCTGACATGTATCTTTCATGTGCATTTGTTTTAGGCAGAGGGAACTGGGAATGCAAGAGAAGGGAGAGGATCATAGAATGCCATGGCAACTATTTCTATGTACCTTCTTAACTTGGAACCCCAAAAGATTTCAGCTTTTGGAAGAAGACAATGCTCGCTTTATGGGCTCCTTTTTGAGATTCTGAATAATGTCCACAATGAGTTGACAAACTATGGGAACATGTTAGGGAAAAGGGAATTACCCAAATTTTTATTGCAAGCTCAAGGATTGTTGGCTTTAAAACAAGAGGAGTAAATAAGCTCATTAGCATTTATAACACAGGGTTTTGGCAGTAGAGACAATGGTAGGCATCATGAGAGCAGTTAACATGTTCAGACTTGTTCGTGATCATATGAGACAACACACACAGTCATCCTTCTAAAGCACAGTCAGAGCTTATGGATCACCAGAGATAATAAAATTCTTATACGACTGTAAAGGTATCCTCACTTGATTAGGATACACTCAGGTTACCCATAAGACCTAGATATTTCTAAGAGACCTTATATTTCTTTACAACATTGTTTGTCCTCAATCATGTCCTACTCTTTGCGACACCATAGACTGTAGCTTGCCATGCTCCTCTGTTCATAGAACTTTCCAGGCAAGAATACTGGAGTGGATTGTTGCCATGCCCTGCTCCAGGGGACCTTTCTGATTCAGGGGTCAAACCCGTGTCTCCTGCATTGCAGGCAGACTCTTTATCATCTGAGTTACCAAGGAAGCACAGTAATACCAGTAATGCTAAGCATAATATTAGGTGAAGAAATGATATTAAAAATACTGATGTGGGATGCCATTCCTTTCTCCAGGGGATCTTCCCAACCCAGGATTGAACCCAGGTTTCCTGCATTGCAGGTAGATTCTTTACCATCTGAACCACCAGGGAGTGGCAACATTAATAATGCTAATAGCTAATAAAACACCCAGTTTCTCAAAATACTTATTTATTGACCAATATAGCAAATTTCCTGGGTATAATAAGTCTCATATAGGTTTCCCATTATAGAGATGAGGGAATGAGATTGAGACATGTTTAAAGTGGCACAGCTATTATATGATAGAATATATGCTTACTTTATACTTAATATGTGAGAATTTGGCTAGATAACTTTCTAAACACTTTGCTGCTGCTGCTGCTAAGTCACTTCAGTCGTGTCCAACTCTGTGCGACCCTATAGACGGCAGCCCACCAGGCTACCCTGTCCCAGGGACTCTCCAGGCAAGAACACTGCAGTGGGTTGCCATTTCCTTCTCCAATGCATGAAAGTGAAAAGTGAAAGGGAAGTCGCTCGGTCGTGTCTAAACACTTTAAAAATCTAAAATTTTATGATTTGGCAAAATGCATAATCCTCTCTCAATTTGAGACACTTCATATTTCTGAAAGGGGAAGATATTCAGGCAGGACATCCATATAGCAAATATTGCAAAAATCAGGTGATCTATTGAGAGACGATAATATGGATCACAATAAACTGGGGAAAATTCTGAAAGAGATGAGAATACCAGACCACCGGACCTGCTTCTTGAGAGACCTATATTCAGGTCAGGAAGCAACAGTTAGAACTGGACATGGAACAACAGACTGGTTCCAAATAGGAAAAGGAGAACATCAAGGCTGTATATTGTCACCCTGCTTATTTAACTTATGTACAGAGTACATCATGAGAAACGCTGGACTGGAAGAAGCACAAGCTGGAATCAAGATTGCTGGGAGAAATATCAATAACCTCAGATATGCAGATAACACCACCCTTATGGCAGAAAGTGAAGAGGAACTAAAAAGCCCCTTGATGAACGTGAAAGAGGAGACTGAAACAGTTGGCTTAAAGCTCAACATTCAGAAAACTAAGATGATGGCATCTGGTCCCATCACTTCATGGGAAATAGATGGGGAAACAGTGGTAGACTTTGTTTTTGGGGGCCTCCAAAATCACTGCAGATAGTGACTGCAGCATGAAATTAAAAGACGCCTACTCCTTGGAAGGAAAGTTATGACCAACATAGATAGCATATTGAAAAGCAGAGACATTACTTTGCCGACTAAGGTCCGTCCAGTCAAGGCTATGGTTTTTCAAGTAGTCATGTATGGATATGAGAGTTGGACTGTGAAGAAAGCTGAGCGCCAAAGAATTGATGCTTTTGAACTCTGGTGTTGGGGAAGACTCTTGAGAGTCCCTTGGACTGCAAGGAGATCCAACCAGTCCATTCTAAAGGAGATCAGTTCTGGGTGTTCGTTTAAAGGACTGATGCTAAAGCTGAAACTCCAATACTTTGGCCAACTCATATGAAGAGTTGACTCATTGGAAAAGACCCTGCTGCTTGGAGGGATTGGGGGCAGAAGGAAAAGTGAACAATAGAAGATGAGATGGCTGGATGGCATCACGGACTCTATGGACATGAGTTTGAGTAAACTCTGGGTGTTGGTGATGGACAGGGAGGCCTGGCATACTGCGATTCATGGAGTCACAAAGAGTCGGACATGACTGAGCAACTGAACTGTACTGAACTGAACTGAATATCTAAATTACTGAGCAAGAATTACAAAAGGAGAAGAAAATACTTAGAAGATTCAAAGTATGTTTCAAAAACCTAAACTGCACAACAATTCATATATTCTTAAATTATGCAGTTTTGTTTTTTTTTTAAGTATCAACTTTCATTCTTTCTGCATTAGCCCATGTCATCTTTCTGTACTCTACTAAGACTTTGGTGGGTCTACTTCAGAGAGAATTTTCTCTTTCTTCTCAATTAAATACCATAACAAATGGGAAATATTTTTATTAACAAGATCATATTTACTGATTTTAAATGTTATATCTTTTTCACTGAGATTTTCACCCCAATCCTGAAAGAGTTGTCTTATACTTAGTATTCAATTCTACACCATTATTAAACCATTTCCATACTGATACATGTTATTGATCAAAAAATGTTTTAAGGAGATTTTTTTATGATTTGTGGAAATAATAGTATTGTGTGTGTGTGTGTTCAGTCATTCAGTCATGTCTGATTCTTTGTGACCCTATGGGCTGTAGCCCCCAAGCTCCTCTCTTCAGGGATTTTCCAGGCAAGGATACTGGAGTATGTTCCAACTTCATTCTCCAGGAATTCTTCCCAACCCAAGAATCAAATTATCCTGCATTTCATGGTTTCTTTACTGCTAAGTTGCTGGGGAAGCCTGGAAATAATATTATAAAATAATCATAATATCATTAAAGTAATATTTAAGGTCCCCAGTTCCCCCTTTCATGACAAATTGAAGGAATCATCTGAATATATTATAAATAATTGTCTCATTCAACTGTGTTGGCATCTTTAGGACAAAAAAGAGGCTTTTATATCTGCTCCTCCTCTCCAGGTGCTGATTCATCTGAAGTGAGATTGAATCAAAATAGTAGTCTACTTTTAATCTTATTTAATTTTTTTAATATTTAAACATGTGAATATAGTATTGATATGATCTTTCATGATGATTGCATCAAAACAAAGTCATAGAAATTTAGCACTGATATTGAAAATTGTTCATTCTCTCAATTATTAAATTATTAATTGAAAGGTTTCCTTTCTTAATAGTTTAGTGTTTATACACAAAAGTTCTTGTTCCACAGTAGAAAAACAGAAGCAATTCCTTTAAGAGCCACAGGTGCTAAAGACTGGAGTTTGTCTTGTGATAATCTCCTAAAATTAAATTAATTCCTTCTAAGGAAATGTACTGGATTCAGCTTCAAAGGTGAGTTGAACTCACTTCCCATAAAAATGGTACTATAAGTTTTTATTTACCCCCTCCAGTGAACCATTATATAATTTCCTATAGTTTTTTCTTTCCAGTTTTGGTTACTTTGAGTGCATTCCATTGTACATTCTGAGAAGGCAATGGCACCCCACTCCAGTACTCTTGCCTGGGAAATCCCATGGATGGAGGAGCCTGGTAAGCTACAGTCCATGGGGTTGCGAAGAATCAGACACGACTGAGAGACTTCACTTTCACTTTTCACTTTCATGAACTGGAAAAGGAAATGGCAACTCACTCCAGTATTCTTGCCTGGAGAATCCCAGAGACAGGAGCCTGGTAGGCTGCCATGTATGGGGTCGCACAGAGTAGGACACGACTGATGTGACTTAGCAGCAGCAGCAGCATGGTACATTCTCAGTAACATCTTCACTCTTGCATTGGAGCATGTTTTCTCTATTACTAAAGTTTCTTCAGGCTGTAAGAATGTAATTTTTTTTTTCTCTGAATAGTAGATTTTCTTCACTCTCAGGTTTTCCCTGGATCTTGTGTATTTCTTATTTGATATCAGTCTCGAGTTGGACACAACTGAGCGACATTCACTTTCTCTACTTTTACCATTAGACTTTGCTCTATTTGTCCTTTTCTGCTTTTTATTTCTGCTGCTCTTCCTTTGGGTTTGATATTCATAAATGAGCTTATTGGATAAATCAGTCAGCATTCGGTATAAAATCACATACTAAGCAGTCCTTATGCAGGCTATCTAATAAGCGAAGGTGACTATTCCTTGTCCAGTTTGTTGAGACCAGGGTCAGAGAAGTTTCTATGATATTTCTTTTCTCATGTGAATAATACAGGAATCAGGATGTTTAAAACTCTGTGAGCTTTCCAGTATATTTGGTTTATTGAAAAACTAGCCCCAAAAGAATCTGTTGACTTAATGTGTCTTGGTTCAGTTCAGTTCAGTCACTCAGTTGTGTCTGGCTCCTTGTGACCCCATGGACTGCAGCATGGCAAGCTTCCCTGTCCATCACCAACTCCCAGAGCTTGCTCAAACTCATGTCCGCTGATTCAGTGATGCCATCCAACCATATATCGTCTGCCGTCCCCTTCTCCTCATGCCTTCAATCTTTCCCAGAATCAGAGTCTTTCCTAAAGGTCAGTTCTTCACATCAGGAAGCCAAAGTATTGGAGTTTCAGCTTCAACATCAGTCCTTCCAATGAACATTCAGGACTTATTTCCTATAAGATTGACTGGTTTGATCTCCTTGCAGTCCAAGGGACTCTCAAGAGTCTTATTCAACACTACAGTTCAAAAGCATCAATTCTTCGGTGCTCAACTCACTTTACAGTCTAACTCTTATATCCATACATGACTACTGGACAAACCATAACTTTGACTAGACAGATCTTTGTCAGCAAAATGATGTCTCTGCTTTTTAATATGCTGTCTAGGTTGTCATAGCTTTTCTTCCAAGGGGCAACTGTCTTTTAATTTCATGGCTGCCATTACTATCCAAAGTGATTTTGGAGACCCCCCCCCAAAAAAAAAAAATTAAGTCTGTCACTTTTTCCATTGTTTCCCCATCTATTTACCATGAAGTGATGGGACCAGATGCTATGATCTTAGTTTTTTGAATGTTGAGTTTTAAGCCTCTTATCCTTTTCCATCATAGGGTAGACCAAATGAAATCCACAGTCACAGAAAACTAATCAAACTGATCACATGGACCACAGCCTTGTCTAACTCAATGAAACTATGAGCCATTCTGTGTAGGGCCACCCAAAATGGATAGGTCATGGCGGAGAGTTCTGGAGAAGGGAATGGCAAACCTCTTCAGTATTCTTGCCTTGAGAACCCCATGAACAGTATAAAAAGGTAAAAAGAGATGTGTCTTGGTAGACATCCCTAAAGAGATGAGGTCCAAGTTGAATCCTAAAGGATAAATAGAAGTAAAGAAAAACAACAGGGAAGCCATGGTGGGAAGGATATTTCAGAAAAGAATTAATTGCTATAAATGTTTATTATTTTACATGGCAAATGCATCTGTCTCTTATTTTGAAGTTAGTGAAAGTCAGTCAGTTGTGTCCTACTCTTAGAGAACCCATGGACTGTATAGTCCATGGAATTGTCCAGTCCATAATACTGGAGTGGGCAGCCTTTCACTTCTCCAGGGGATCTTCCCAACCCAGGGATCCAACCCAGGTCTCCCGCATTGCAGGTGGATTCTTTACCAACTGAGGTGTCAGGCAAGCCCTTAATAATCAATATCAAGGCTGCAAAGTACAAAGGGCTTTATTTAGGGTTTTAAGAATTGCAATTCAGGGGACACAAATTCAGGTAAAACCAAAAATATGTTCTGGGGAAGAGAAAGAGTTAGAGGCAAAAATCCAAAGATTACTTAAGAATTATGATTGACCCTAATACAAGAAAAAAAAAATATTTGTTTTTAAGAGATAGACTGTGCTATGCTCAGTCACTCAGTCCCATCCAATTCTTTGCAACGCCAATGGACTCTAGCCCATCAGCCTTCTCTGGGGGATTTCTCAGGTGAGAATATTGCAGTGGGTTGCCATCTCCTTATCCAGGGAATCTTCCGAACCAGGGATCAAACCCACGTCTCTGGCATTGCAGGGAGATTCTTTACTGCTTAGCCACCAGGGAAGTCCATAGGTACTAAATGCCCGTTAGCAAAAATATAGATAAACTAACATGCTAAAATCAATCCAGGATTTATAGCAGAATAGTCTAAATTTTGTATGTACTATTAATACAATAATGTTTTTTTTTAATTTTTGTTTATTCTCTGTAATTGTTCTTTCCAGAGACATAATCCTCTAGGAGAAACAAAAATTTGAGTTGATCATGCATCACAAATATTGTCTTTTTATGGATAGATATAACTATATTCCCCATGGCTTCCCTTGTGGCTCAGACAGTAAAGAGTCTGCCTGCAATGCAGGAGACCTGGGTTCAGTCCCTGGGTCGGGAAGATCCTCTGGAAGAGGGAATGGCAATCCACTCCAATTTTCATGCCTGGAAAATCCCATGGACAGAGAAGCCTGGTGGGTAACTGTCCATGGAGTCCCATAGAGTTGGACACGACTGAGTGGCTAACACACACAACTATATTTCCAAGTCATTACTTGAGAATAAACACAACATTTCAAATAAGATGGCCTGCTTATGTCATCAAAAGTTGAGAAAAAAAGGAAGTAAGACCAATGAATCACAAGTAATAATTAGTAAAAGTTTATTGTGCACACACTAAAAAGAGTTTATAAACTGGGAGCACTCAAATCAAGACACATGAAGTGTGGTGAACAGTTTATATATTGTATAGGCTGTAACTGTTCTTCAAATTGGTTTGAATTGTAGCATTTTTTAAAAGGAAATTGGGTAATAGTTACCTTGAATCCATTTGGGGGAACAGTTTAAGTTTTGCTTTTCATTGTCAGAGGCATAAGCAAGAGAAGTGACCCATATCAAGTTAGATTCATTTGTCTTGCAAAAGCTTTTTGACTAAACTGGTTTTGTCTGCTCAGAGAATTTTTAAGTCTGGTCTCCTCTTGTGTTTGACTTTAACAGTACTAACTATTTTTAATGTAATGTTGTCTTTCAGCTTTGTTTCATGCTGTCTTAAATAACTAACTAGCCTATGAATTTCAGCAAGAACTTATTTAAATACCATGAACTTCAAATTCTTCGAGATTTGTTGAACTGAATGATATAAGATGCATTAAGACTTGACTATCCCATAGTTATAGGAACTTTCTGAAGAGTAATTATGAAGACTGTATAAAGTGACAAATACTCAGTGAGTTTTAATGAAAGAAATATTTACCAAGTGTCTTGTGAGTGGATTGAATTTATAAGGTATTACAAATCTGGTTTCTACAATTTACCTCAGATGGTAAAAACTATTCCTTCAATGTATGAGTCCAGAGTTTGATCCCTGGGTTGGGAAGATCCCCTGGAGAAGGAAATGCAACCCGCTCCAGTATTCCTGCCTGGAGAATTCCACGGACAAACGAGTCTTGAAGGCTACAGTCTCTGGGATCACAAAGAGTTGGATACAATAAAGCGAGTAACACACACTTGTGTAAAGTGAGTAACTCAGTCATGTCCAACTCTTTGGGACCCCATGGACTGTAGCCTGCCAGGCTCCTCTGTCCATGGAATTTTCCAGGCCAGAATATTGGAGTGGAAGCCATTCCATTCTCCAGGGAATCTTCCCAATCTAGGGGTCTAACCCAGGTCTCTCTCATTGCAGGTGTATTCTTGCCAACTGAGCCACCAGGGAAGAAGACTTTTGTGAACTAATTACATTTATAAGGTAGTGCGAATCTGGTTTCTACAATTTTAGATGAAAAAATATGTATATATAGAGAAATGATCAACAAAAAGAGAAATAATCAGAAATAAAAGTAAGCTTGATAAACAAATGTTGCAGGAGATTAAGAAGAAAATGTTCCAATATAGACAAAGCAGTAAACAAGTATTAAGAGGCAGTCCACTATGCTGTGTCAAAATTTTATTATCTGAACAACCACAATGAGCCAACTGAGCTGAATTATTTTACAAAACAGGAGCAAATTAAATATCTCTGTGCTTTATCAAATAACCCAGATATTTGGTCACCAAAATATCTGGATGCATAGCTGATGTCTGTTTCCTACTCCTACTATAATAAGTAAATAAATTATATAAATGTCCTCAATATTAAACAAGGTCAGTGTATTTTTGTCACATCTTCAGTTCTTTCAGTTACATAATTTTAGTTCTGATAAAGAAAAAGATGAAGGAAAGAGATGACAGCTCTTTGTGGAGTAGAAGGATTTTCCTATCATCCTAATTATAGAACTGTGTGAAACTGAATTACTTTCTAGGTTCTTTCAGTAAATCTGGTAGGAATATTAAACTTAAATTAGCATTTTCCTTGAAACTCTCTTATGCCCTTTCTGGAATAGGAAAGAGTAAAGAATTTCAACTCTCTGATGACAAATACATACAAAAAGGCTATGGCTTTCGGTCTAAGAATAGGAGGAAGTCATAAGGTCTCCAGGCACTTGACTGAAGGTTAATTAATAAGTATTTGCATTCATTTTCATAGCTATATTTTTATTTGCTACCAATTGGCTTAGCAGATGGTAAGGACTAGAAATCTGGTACATCTTGAAAAATAATCAAATCTCATCAAGTCAATTAGTTTTAGAAACTACATTAGAAATTCTTTGCTGACTTAAGGAGAAACAGTTTACTAATAATGTTTGTTCTGGGAATAAAATTTGTGCCAAAAACATTTCTTCTCTAGTTAATTCCTGCCTGTTTCTCTACTCACACATGACTCTGCACATACCCCTCCACACACACACACACACACACACACACACACACACACACACACACGGTGGTGGAAATAAATAAAAGCAGGGGTGGTGTAGTGGTGGTGGTTTAGTCGCTAAGCCATGTCCAACTCTTTTACAGCCTATGGACTGTAGTTGGCCAGGCTCCTCTGTCCATGGAATTTTCGAGGCAAGAATACTGGAGTGGATTGCCATTTTCTTGTCCAGGGGATCTTCTGACCCAAGAATCAAACTTGTGTCTCCTGCTTCACAGGCAGATTCTTTATGATTGAGCTGCCTGGGAAGCCCCAAAGACAGAATATTTTCACCTACATGAAATTTTAACAAGTTAGTCTAGTCTCAGGCCTGGAGAAGTCACCAGAAGCTGATTTGGCCCACTTTGGCTCATTCCAATGACTGAAAACAAGTTTTTCTTCTTTTAAATGAACATACACACATACACATGGAAGAAAAAGAAGAGTGAAATCCCAAAGCAGTGGAAAAGTATAAGTAGAATAACAGGGTATATTCTCCAAAGGAACCAGTTAGTCTACTGCCAGCAAACCCAAGGTGATTAATACTAACACCACAAAAGGTAGACTTTTTTAAAACAAGAGAGAAAAAAAAAATGATCTGAAAACAATTTACGTGTTAAAAAATTCACTCTCTTTAAAATTATTTGATAATCAATTAAGTAAAAAGATTTTGACAAGAGTTGAATTCTTTAATGCCCCTATTAATAGCAGGTCAGAGATAGGGCCATAGAATCACTAGAATCCTTTTCTAAGGATGCCTATTTACTGATGCACAAAGATACAAAAATACTAAACATCATGAAAGCAATGCCAAAATATAAAAATATACAATAGAATTAGAAACCAATTCTTTATGTTAAATAATTTTTATTGTTGTTGGTATTAGATAATATTAATTTATACATTTATAATGTACATGCTTTAAAAATAGTATTATTTTTTAAAAAACTTCTACACTAGGTGGGATTCTAGGGGGAAAATATAGTGAACAAAAACATACTTAAATCCTGGCTTTATAAGGTTTAATTTGTATTGAGATAACTGATATTAAACATTAAGCTCAAAATGTAGTATAATATAAGGTGATGCCCACTTGAAAAAAAATAAAGCAGTGATGAGGAATAAGGGATTTTAGGAAAGGGTAGTTGTAACTTTATATGGGTTGGTCAACCTGAACCAAGATCCAAAGGTTAAGGAGAGAACTATATGGGAAAGAAGAAAGAGTAGTTGAGAGGACTAAAGTAGTCTGTCTTTGCTTGAGTTGTAACAGAGAGATAATACTGTACAGTGAGCAAATTGAGTAAAAAGAATGAAGAAGACAAAATGATGCAATGGTACGTAGGTAATAGCAAGTGAAACTGGAGGAACTTTGAAAGCTTTTAGCATGGTACTCCAAGTCTTTTCCTACGAGAATAGATTGACAGGGACAAAAGCTGAGGCATGAAGAGTACTGGAAAAGTCTAGACTTTAGATATACATTAGGAAGTTACAGGAAACATAGGTATTAATGACACCTGACAATATTTTGTTATAAGGTAATAGTTTTACCTGATCTTCCAGGTAATAGTTTTTGTTTGTTTGTTTGTTTGTTTAAGAGATCATCAACAATGAGACACACAGTTCAATAGCTCTTAGACTCTTGAAAATAAGTTTTAAAACCTCTAGATGTCTGTGAAGAAATATAAAGAATATGATCTGTTCCCTGAATTTAATTTTGCAATGATGTATTTTCTGTTATCTTTAAGCAAAAACTTGAAAAAGCCTAGTAAGTTGATCCATATCAGGCATGACCATCACCTAAGAGCTTGTTAGAAATTTGGAATCTGGTACATTATCCAACATCTACTAATTTTCATTAATGTTAAAGTTTGAGCAACACTATTCTCTGTGGATTTCCTTGGTGGTTCAGTGATAAAGAACCCTCCTGCCAATACGGGAGAGGCAGGTTCAATCACTGGGTCAGGAAGATCCCCTGGAGAAGGAAATGGCAACCAAACTTAAGCATTCTTGTCTGGGAAATCCCATAAACAGAGGAGCATGGCAGACTACAGTCCATAGGGTCACAGAAGAGTTGGACATGACTTAGTGACTAAACAACAACAGCTCTATCTAGAAAATTAAATTTATAAATTAAAAGATAGAGACTGATTAAGACAAGAGAACATAGTCTCCCTGGATCCTTTACATTGATTTCTATCTTTATTTCCTTAACAAGATAATAACCACCTTGACACAAGTTTATCATAATCATAAAATCAATAGAGATAGGGACTTTTCTTTGCTTATTGCTGTGTCCACAGCACCCAGAATAGTTTCTTAGCCTAAGTAGGTGCCAAGCTTTGAATTAAGTAATATTTTTGCATATACCTCAGGCTTACTGAAAGTTCAAACCAACCAGACACTAGAATGCACAGACAAATGTGAAAATGAAATTAACTGAATAGACATTGGCCAACAATATTTATCTTGCTTGCTCCAGAAACACACACTCACTTTCTCAAGCTCTTTTTCTGTGACATTTGCTTACAATCAGCCAAAGCTAGACATATGGTCAAACTCAAAAATAAGATGCAAGGTCACAGATACCATCTCCTGCTTATGGAATCTGAAATATAACTAAATAAATGATGTAGTGAAAGGATGACACAAAAATTTTAGGCTATTAGGTCAATTTGATTTATCAATATTATGTGCTAGATCTTTACTTACTTCATACTGAATTGATTCACAATCATCACAACCTGAAGTATTTTCCACCAACCCTTCCAAACTTTGCTCAAAGGTCTGCTTCATAATAATCCTTCTGATCTCCCAAGCAAAGATTAATTTTTCTCTGTTTTCTATGTCTCCATGTTACTTTCTTTATATCTGTAATTTAGCATTCCATCTTATACATCATTTTAGTTAGTTCAGGACACTCCTGGCCCTCTATCCCAGCCAACCAATACTGTGAAATCCAACAAGTTGCCAAAATATAAAAATTTCTAATTGATAGAGCTTTTCAGAGGGAGATTCTCTAAACTGATATAGGAAGGATGGGGGGGGGGATAAAATATGCTTATAATCTTTATCCTTCCTCTTTGATTTTAGAAGGCCTTATGGAAATACTGTTTTCCCATATTTACTTTGGAAGCAGCATCTCAAATCAAGGGTTACAAACCCATGGTGCTCACACAGACTCTGAGCAATTTCTAATTTTGTCACATCTTGATTTCCCAAGATGCTACTATGTGACACAGTTTGTATGCTACCTCCTCCTCCTCTTAGCAGTTTCCCTGGTTTCCCAAGCATGCTTCTCATTGGGATGAACTAAAATTCACTTTCTTATAATTAAATGCATTTGAAATGAAATTCACCAAGCATGAAAATTTCTCCAATCTTCTGTAAACAAAAGCCCAGTAATGAAATCTGTAAGAAGAAGTTCTTAACTTTAAACACACAGGTCAAGTGAGTGAGCTTTAAAATAATTTTTAAAAGCACTAAAGTTTGAGGCAAAATTTTATATACTATTAAAACATAGGGAAATATTTGTTGAAGTGAGGTTACATAAAAATTCTGACTCATGAAAATAAGCCATCATTAATGGCAATAGATATGCACTGACTGTTGATATTGTTGGCATATCTATTGGCAATAGATATGCATTGACACTAATTGCAATAGATATGCATAGAGATACCAAACACCTTACCTGCCTCCTGAGGAATCTGTATAGAGATCAAGAAGCAACAGTTAGAACCAGATATGGAACAACATACTGGTTCCAAATTGGGAAAGGGATATGTCAAGGCTGTATACTGTCACCCTACTTATTTAACTTATATGAAGAGTATATCATGTGAAATGCTGGGCTGAATGACGCACAGGCTGGAATTAAGATTGCCAGGAGAAGTATCAATAACTTCAGATATGTAGTTGACACTACCCTATGGCAGAAAGCGAAGAGGAACTTAAGAACCTCCTGATGAAAGTGAAAGAGGAGAGTGAAAAAACTGACTTAAAACTCAAGATTCAAATAACTAAAATCATGGCCTCCAGTCGCATCATTTCATGGCAAATAGATGCAGAAACAATGGAAACAGCATGTTTATTTTGGGGGGCTCCCCTAGTGGCTCAGAGATTAAAGTGTCTGCCTGCAAGGCGGGAGACCTGGATTTAATCCCTAGGTCAGGGAGATCCCCTGGAGAAGGAAATGGCAACCCACTTCAATATTCTTGCCTGGAGAATCCCATGGATGAAGGAGCCTGGTAGGCTACGGTCCATGAGGTCGCAGAGTCAGACACGACTGAGCGACTTTAATTTCAACTTTCAACTTTCAAAATCAGTGCAGATGGTGACTGCAGCCATGAAATTAAAAGACACTTGCTCCTTGGAAGAAAAGCTATGACCAACCTAGACACCGTATTAAAAAGTAGAGACATTACTTTGCCTACAAAGGTCTGTCTACTCAAAGCTATGGTTTTTCCAGTAGTCATATATGGATGTGAAAGTTGGACTTTAAAGAAAGCTGAGCACCGAAGAACTGAGGCTTTTGAACTGTGGTGTTGGAGAAGACTCTTGAGAATCCCTGGACTGCAAGGAGATCAAACCAGCCAATTCTAAAGGAAATCAGTCTTGAATATTCATTGGAAGGACTGATGCTGAAGCTGAAGCTCCAATACTTTGGAGCTGGATACATGTAAAGCACTTGGAACCATGTCTGCTACATAAATAATAACTCAATAATACTTATGTGTTATTATGATCCTAATCAAAAAGCCCAGGGGAATTAAAGTTATTTTATTTAACTGAGTTGGAAATGGTATTTTCCCATATGCTTTTTATTAGTTGTCATATATCTTTTTATGATAATATTATTATCAGAATTTATAAAAGTTCAAAAAGTGCCTACAAAAAATTATGTAGTCCTTTATGTTTTATGAAATTTTGCCAGGAATAATATTTTCTAGAGCTATAACCACTATTTAACATTAAATGTAAAAGCTTTGAAAATATAATAACCGTAAAACTAGAAACTAGGGTTAGTTTTCTAGCATTGTTATTCTATGTGGGATCTGAAAATGTGTTTAAAGATAAAGAAGAGTTGTAGATCTGTGTTGTTGCATTAATTAGATTTTCAAAGGGTAATGATAACTGTTGATACAGAGTAATCAGTAATTCAAGAAAATAGAGGAGAGCTAACAAATGTGATTACAGTACTAATGGTTAATAGTAACCAAATTTTCATTTACCTTCTGTAATCATCCTTTCCATTCTCATTTCTTTCCTTTTCCTGGAGATGGCAATCCACTCCAGTATTCTTGCCTGGGAAATCCCATGGATGAAGGAGCCTGGTGGGCTACAGTTCATAGGGTCACAAAGAGTCAGACACAACTGAAGTGACACAAAACACAGTATGTAGGCAACTCCCCCTTTCCTTTGATCCTCTCTTTTAATATTTTCCCATTTCTTATTTCATTCTCATAGTTTTTATCTTATCACCTATTCTTCTGTAATTATTTTGCTATCCATTAATACATTGAAAAATAGCAAAAAAATTAGTATTAATATTTTTAAATGTTCATTTTCGTATTCACAACTTTGTAATCGAGATACTATTGTATGTATATGTCTCATTATAAATTATTTCTTATATTTCTATTTGACTTCTCATTTCCAAAGGATCTATGAATTCATGTCATAAAAATCTTCCTCAACAGGTAAATTCTAAATTCCCATTTAGAATGAAGGTAATTTTAACTTAACTAGTTTTCTCAGCTATCTTGATTGCTATTCTTACTCCCACTTCTAGATTAAAGGACTGTTGTGATGTTCATTTGCCCTTCCCTCTAAAACCGAGGAAGTAATATTTATAAAGTAAATGGCAATTTCCCATATCTCTACTGTTTTTTGATCCTTTTCCTCAGGGGTCAGTAAAACACATCGTCAAATGGATTTTCTGAGGCCTCCAAACCTAAAGTCTTTGCTTTTCAAAGAACTCTTTGATGCTGTTTTGGTTTGTGAATGTAGAATGGCATTTTTGATCTATGTCACTATTCATGCCTGGTTGGACTGCCATTAACTTTCACCTGTATTGTAGACTTTCATAGAAAGCCGCATGGAGGTGATACATCAATTTGAAAATAGTTAATTAGCAGCCTGCTTCTCTGCAGTTATCTCCGAGAAGGTCATATATGTTAACAGACTTAATCACATGGCACTAAAACTAAGTAACATAAAATTTAGTATGATAATTCTATTCCAATATGGACTTTAGTTTTTGCTTAATTTGTTCAAAATGAAAAATACATGTGAGGCATCAATATTCAGTTTATAAACTTAATAGTAAAAAATGCATATTTAAACTTTGTGGGGAATATACCAAAGAACTGCTCTACTCCTCCTGCAACTAAAATAACTTGGAGAAAAATTAGTATTCCTATAGAAATGGTAAAATAAATAAATAAATAAAATACATATGTTTTTGAAGCTGAATATGGCATACTATTCAACCTATAAACAATAGAATTTTAAACATAAAGATGTGTACTTAGGTGAGAGGGCGATATACTTTATGAAGAATAAGGGAAAACTCTCATGAATTTAGCCTATAATACTGAAGGAAATTGAGACAATTAGCACAGACAATAAGCAATAGTGTTCTATGTTTTCTATGTTATTAAAGCAATACCAGAATTACTCCCCCAGTGGCTCAGACAGTAAAGAATCCACCTGCAGTGTGGAAGAACTGGGTTCAGTCCTTGAGCTGGGAAGATCCACTGGAGAAGGGAATGGCTACCCACTCCAGTATTCTGGCCTGAAGAATCCCACGGACAGAGAAGCCTGGAAGGCTACAGTCCATGGGGTCCCAAAGAGTCAACATGATTGAGTAACTTTCACTTTCAGTTTTCCTATATTCTCAAGTGCTTAATGAATTCACTGTTTTGTTACATATCAGATAATTTTAATTTAGTGCTCTTAATGGTTAATAAACTCCTTACAAGTTTTTCCAATTTTGGTTAGTCTTTTATTGCATAAATTGGCTCAAAACGGTGGAGCATGAAATAAATTCATAAGCATACCTTTAGAAGAAATGACAAGATGACTTAATACAAGAACTATTTCTAAAATCACTGTTGGTGCTAAGACTTTATCATTTGAAAAAATTTATTGGAGTAGTTGATTTATAATGTTGAGTTAGTTTCTGCTGTACAGCAAAGTGAGCTAGTAATTCTTTTTAGTCGCTAAGTTGTGTCTGACTCTTTTGTGACCTCGTGGACTGTAGCCCACCAGGGTCCTCTATCCATGGTATTTCCTAGGCAAAAATATTGAAGTGGGTTTTAATTTCCTTCTCCGGGAGGTCCTTCCTGACCCAGCGATTGAACTCATGATTCCTATATTGGCAGGCAGATTCTTTACCACAGGGCTTCCTTCATACCTTAGTTGGTAAAGAATCTAGCTGCAATGTAGGCAACTCTGGTTCAATTCCTAGGTCTGGAAGATTCTCTGGAGAAGGGATAGGCTACTCATGCCAGTACTCTTGGGCTCTCCTCATAGCTCAGTTGGTAAAGAATCCACTTGCACTGTAGGAGACCCTGGCCCAATCCCTGGATTGGGAAGATGCCCTGGAGAAGGGAAAGGCTACCCTCTCTAGTATTCTGGCCTGGAGAATTCCATGGACTATACAGTCCATGTGGTCGCAAAAAGTCAGACACGACTGAAAAACTTTAACTTTTGCTTTTCTTTACCACTGAGCCACCAGGGAAGCCCAAATCAGTTAAAATATATATATATATATATATATATATATATACACCTCCTTCTTTAAATTTCTTTTCCATATAGGTCATTACAGAGTATTGAGTAGAGTTCTTTGTGCTATAGAGTAGATTTTTATTAGTTGTTTATTTTATGTATAGTAGAGTATGTATGTGGCTTCCCTAGTGGCTCAGTGGTAAAGAATCCACCTGCAGTGCAGGAGACCTGAGCTTGATCCTGGGTCAAGAAGACCCCCTGGAACAGGGCATGGCAACCCACTATAGTATTCTTGCCTGAGGAATCACATGGATGGAGGAGACTGGCAGGTTACAATCCAGTTCAGTTCAGTCGCTCAGTCGTGTCCGACTCTTTGCGACCCCATGAATCGCAGCACACCAGGCCTCCCTGTCCATCATCAACTCCCGGAGTTCACTCAGACTAGCGTCCATCAAGACAGTGATGCCATCCAGCCATTTCATCCACTGTAGTCCCCTTCTCCTCCTGCCCCCAATCCCTCCCAGCATCAGAGTCTTTTCCAATGAGTCAACTCTTTGCATGAGGTGGTCAAAGTACTGGAGTTTCAGCTTTAGCATCATTCCCTCCAAAGAAATCCCAGGGCTGCTCTCCTTTAGAATGGACTGATTGGATCTCCTTGTAGTCCAAAGGACTCTCAAGAGTCTTCTCCAACACCACACTTCAAAAGCATCAATTCTTTGGTGCTCAGCCTTCTTCACAGTCCAATTCTCACATCCATACATGACCACTGGAAAAACCATAGCCTTGACTAGACGGACCTTTGTTGGCAAAGTAATGTGTCTGCTTTTCAATATGGTATCTAGGTTGGACATAACTTTTCTCCCAAGGAGTAAGCGTCTTTTAATTTCGTGGCTGCAGGCACCATCTCCAGTGATTTTGGAGCCCCCCCCCCAAAAAAAACAGTCTAACACTCTTTCCACTGTTTCCCCATCTATTTCCCATGAAGTGATGGGACCAGATACCATTTTCTTGGTTTTCTGAATGTTGAGCTTTACGCCAACCTTTTCACTCTCCTCTTTCACCTTCATCAAGAGGCTTTTTAGTTCCTCTTCACTTTCTGCCATAAGGGTGGTGTCATCTGCAAATCTGAGGTTATTGATGCTTCTCCCAGCAATCTTGATTCCAGCTTGTGTTTCTTCCAGTCCAGCGTTGCTCATGATGTACTCTGCATTTAAGTTAAATAAGCAGGGTGACAATATACAGCCTTGACGTACTCCTTTTCCTATTTGGAACCAGTCTGTTGTTCCATATCTAGTTCTAACTGCTGCTTCCTGACCTGCATATAGGTTTCTCAAGAGGCAGGTCAGGTGGTCTGGTATTCCCATTCTTTCAGAATTTTCCACAGTTATTGTGATCCACACAGTCAAAGGCTTTGGCATAGTCAATAAAGCAGAAATAGATGTTTTTCTGGAACTCTCTTGTTTTTTTGATGATACAGCAGATGTTAGCAATTTGATCTCTGGTTCCTCTGCCTTTTCTAAAACCAGCTTGAATATCAGGAAGTTCACGGTTCATGTACTGCTGAAGCCTGTCTTGGAGAATTTCGAGCATTATTTTACTGATGTGTGAGATGAGTGCAATTGTGTGGTAGTTTGAGCATTCTTTGGCATTGCCTTTCTTTGGGATTGGAATGAAAACTGACCTTTTCCAGTCCTTTGGCCACTGCTGAGTTTTCCAAATCTGCTGGCATATTGAGTGCAGCACTTTCACAGCATCATCTTTCAGGATTTAAAATAGCTCAACAGGAATTCCATCACCTCCACTAGCTTTGTTCATAGTGATGCTTTCTAAGGCCCACTTGACTTCACATTTCACGATGTCTGGCTCTAGGTGAGTG
The DNA here is from genome assembly GCF_001704415.2 of Capra hircus. Taxonomy (NCBI): domain Eukaryota; kingdom Metazoa; phylum Chordata; class Mammalia; order Artiodactyla; family Bovidae; genus Capra; species Capra hircus. The sequence continues at coordinate 34,162,511 of NC_030818.1, forward strand.
ATCTCACCATCGTGATTATCTGGGTCATGAAGATCTTTTTTTGTACAGTTCTTCTGTGTATTCTTTCCACCTCTTCTTAATATCTTCTGCTTCTGTTAGCTCCAGACCATTTCTGTCCTTTATCGAGCCCATCTTTTCATAAAATGTTCCCTTGGTATCTCTAATTTTCTTGAAGAGATCTCTAGTCTTTCCCATTCTGTTGTTTTCCTCTATTTCTTTGCATTGATCACTGAGGAAGGCTTTCTTATCTCTTCTTGCTATTCTTTGGAACTCTGCATTCAGATACTTGTATCTTTCCTTTTCTCCTTTGCTTTTCACCTCTCTTTTTTTCACAGCTATTTGTAAGGCCTCCTTAGACAGCCATTTTCCTTTTTTGCATTTCTTTACCATGGGGATGGTCTTGATCCCTGTCTCCTGTACAATGTCATGAACCTCCGTCCATAGTTCATCAGGCACTCTACCTATCAGATCTAGTCCCTTAAATCTATTTGTCATTTTCACTGCATAATCATAAGGGATTTGATTTAGGTCATACCTGAATGGTCTAGTGGTTTTCCCTACTTTCTTCAATTTAAGTCTGAGTTTAGCAATAAGGATTTCATGATCTGAGCCACAGTCAGCTCCTGGTCTTGTTTTTGTTAACTGTATAGAGCTTCTCCATCTTTGGCTTCAAAGAATATAATCAATCTGATTTTGGTGTTGACCATCTGGTGATGTTCACGTGTAGAGTCTTCTCTTGTGTTGTTGGAAGAAGGTGTTCGCTATGACCAGTGCATTATCTTGGCAAAACTCTATTAGTCTTTGCCCTGCTTCATTCTGTATTCCAAGGCCAAATTTGCCTGTTACTCCAGGATTCTTGACTTCCTACTTTTGCATTCCAGTCCCCTATAATGAAAAGGACATCTTTTTTGGGTGTTAGTTCTAAAAGGTCTTGTAGGAATTCATGGAACCATTCAACTTTAGCTTCTTCAGTGTTACTGGTTGGGGCATAGACTTGGATTACTGTGATATTGAGTGGTTTGCCTTGGAAATGAACAGAGATCATTCTGTCGTTTTTGAGATTGCATCCAAGTACTGCATTTTGGACTTTTTTGTTGACCATGATAGCTCTCCATTTCTTCTAAGAGATTCCTGCCCGCAGTTGTAGATATAATGATCATCTGAGTTAAAGTCACCCATTCCAGTCCATTTTAGTTCACTGATTCCTAGAATGTCAAGGTTCACTCTTGCCATCTCCTGTTTGACCACTTCCAATTTGCCTTGATTCATGAACCTAACATTCCAGGTTCCTATGCAACATTGCTCTTTACAGCATCAGACTTTGCTTCTTTCACCAGTGCCATCCACAACTGGGTATTGTTTTTGCTCTGGCTCCATCCCTTCATTCTTTCTGGAGTTATTTCTCCACTGATCTCCAGTAGCATATTAGGCACCTACTGACCGGGGGAGTTCATCTTTCAGTGTCCTATCTTTTTGCCTTTTCATACTGTTCATGGGGTTCTCAAGGCAAGAATACTGAAGTGGTTTGCCATTCCCTTCTCCAGTGGATCACACTGTGTCTGACCTCTCCACCATGCCTGCCAGTCTTGGGTGGCCCCACAGGGCATGGCTTAGTTTTATTGAGTTAGACAAGGCTGTGTTCCTAGTATGATTAGATTGACTAGTTTTCTGTGATTGTGGTTTCAGTGTGTCTGCCCGCTAGCAACACCTACCATCTTACTTGGGTTTCTCTTACCTTGGGCGTGGGGTATCTCTTTACGGCTGCTCCAGCAAAGCGCAGCCATTGCTCCTTACCTTGGATGGAGGGTATCTCCTCACCACGCTCTTTGCGACCTTGAATGTGGATTAGGACCTCTAGTCCCTCCGGTCTTTCTTATTCAGTCTCCTACCCCACCCCCGAAGGGCAGCGTCTGAGAGGAGCTATCCCACTTCTGAGGTGAGGGGCAGCAGCCATGAGGAGCCACCCCAAGTCTGATGTCAGATGTGGCAGCTGAGAGGAGCTCCCCCTGCCTGAGGCCAAGGGTGGCGGCCAGAAGGAGCGACCCCATGTCCAAGGTTACTATCCATTGGGTCACAAATTGTCAGACACTACTGTAACCACTTAGCATACACACATGCAGGGTATATATGTTAATCCCAACTTTCCAATTTATCCCCCTCTCCCAAACCTCCCCCCCTGGTAACCACAGATTTGTTTTCTACATCTGGGACTCCATTTCTGTTTTATAAGTAAGTTCATTTGTGCCATTTTTTTAGATTCCACATATAAGTGATATCATATGATATGTGTCTTTATCAGTCTGACTTACTTCATTCAGTGTGACAATCTCTAGATCCATCCATGTTGTTGCAAATGGAATTATTTGTTCTTCTTATGGATGAGTAATATTCCAGATTACTCAGGATTTATCCTGTATAGGTTTCTCTGCACTTCCTAGACATGGGTGGACATAGGTCAAAAAGGGAAGTGATTTTATGCTTATAGATTGGAAAACATGGTAAAGATGTTAGTTGCTCTCAAATAAATACACAGCTTTAATGTAATTCTCATCAAATTCCCAGTGAGAATTTTTATAGATACTGATTATTCTAAAATATATATGAAAAGTCAAAAATTAGAATAGCTCCAATTATTTAGAAAATCAATAAAGGGGAGGGAATCAGTCCAATCTATTGCAACATTCTGTATGTAAATCCATAATCAAGATTGTGGTATTGATAAAGAGATACACAAAAAGATCAATGGTACAGAATGGAGATCTTAGCAATGGACCTACAGAAGTAAGTCCAACCAATTTCTGATTTTTTACAAATGTACCAAAGCAATTCAATGGAGAAGAGGTGTATTTTTAGCAAATAGTGCTGGAGCCATTGGTCATGCATAGACAAAAGAGAAAGCTTAAACCAAATGCTGTACCATATAGAGATGTGAACTCAAAGTGGATGACCAACTTAGACTAAAACTATGAAAATTTTAAGAAAAACAGAAGAAAATCTTCAAGGTTTTATTGGTAAAATGATGAGACTTCTATCAAAAGTGTAACCCATTAAAAAAAATCTTGATAAATTGGATGTCATCAAAATTTAAAACTTTCACTATGCAAAAATCCTGTAAAGAGGATAAATGATATGCTGTAGGCTGAGACAATAAAGTTACAAGCCACATACTTAGCCAGAAACTTGTAATATATAGAAAGAACTTTAAAAACTCAACAGCCCAAACCAAACAATCCAATAAGAAAATGGGCAAGAGATATGTGTAGACTTTTCACAGAAGCAGATATAGAGATATATCTACAGGTCAAATAACACAAAGTATGTTAAACATCATTAGTCATTAAAAAAATGTAAATTGAAAACACAAGGGAGATTGCTACATACTCCTCAGAAAGGCTACAAAATGAAACACACAAACAAAAAAATCGCTAGTGAAAACACCAACTTCTGTTATAAAGATGCAAACAAACCTGATCACTCATAAACTTATAGGGAGATTATAAAATGATACAATTACCCTACACACAGTTTTCTATTTTCCTAAAAAATTAAACATATAACCAACTTGCACCCCAACAATTGCGGTAATAGACATTTATTTCAGAGAAATAAAAAGTTATATTCACACAAAAGTCTATATATACAAATGCTCTTAGAAGTTTAATTTACAATATGCCCAAACCAAAAAAAAAAAAAAAAAAAAAATCTGTAGAGGTGCTATTGTCCAAATGGCCAAATTTCTTTAAAAATATTTATGCTAAAAGAAACCAAAATTGAGGCAGAAATAAGGAAAACACCAAAATTACCTGCAAACAATGTCAGGATAAAATCATAGTTTGACAATAAAAGTAAATGATTGTATGAGAACTGCCAAAATTAAAGAATAAAAGTTTATAATGGTGGGTCACTTGGGAAATTATTTGTTTACTTTCATTGTAACTGCCAAAAGATAAAATGTTCTGCCACATATTTACCACAAAAAACTTTGCAATCAGTGAAAAGGAATATAAATTAGACAATAGATAAACTTAGACTTTTAGACAGCTAGGTTACAACACTCAAATCAAACTTAAAAATGAAATTGGCAGAATATAAAAAAATCCCTTCCCTTTCCATGAAAGGTGATATTGACAGTATTAATAGAAAATGGTAAAGACATTGGATACTGCCAAGTAAGAAAGACATAAAGTTATGTGAACATAAATGCTAGAAACAATATTGTAGGTCATATTTTAACAACGTGTAGGTAAAAAGTTATTACTAGGTTATTTTTCAATCAGTTCAGTTCAGTTCAGTCGCTCAGTCGTGTCCGACTCTTTGTGACCCCATGAATCTCAGCATGCCAGGCCTCCCTGTCCATCACCAACTCCCGGAGTTCACTCAGATTCACGACCATCGAGTCAGTGATGCCATCCAGCCATCTCATCCTCTGTCGTCCCTTTGCTTCCTGCCCCCAATCCCTCCCAGCATCAGAGTCTTTTCCAATGAGTCAACGCTTCGCATGAGGTGGCCAAGATACTGGAGTTTCAGCTTTAGCATCAATCCTTCCAAAGAAATCCCAGGGCTGATCTAGACAGCCACAAAATCAAATTTCTGTAAGACTTTTCAATTAGTCTTGAAACAAAGGCCATGCAGCCTTCCAGGTTCCTCAGTCCCTGGGATTTTCCCGGCAAGAGTACTGGAGTGGGCTGCCGTTGCCTTCTCTGATTTTAAAGGTTAAAACATTTAATTTTCTAAAAAAGATAAGGTTTTAGGGAAGGAATTTAAGTGAAAATAATACTTTTTAAATGAATAACTATAGGGTTTTTGTTTTTGTTTTTGCTTTCTGCTTGAAGCTACTCCATACTCAAAAGAGTCTGAAATATCTGAGGCAACTAAGAAAGTTTCTTGGAGAATATGGATAAAAATACATATACACATACATACAAATGACATGAAAACAAAATGCTTTGCCATATATATACTTAACAGAAAAAATCATTTTGATAGTTGAATAGGAGTAGAGGTGCAAGATCCTTCATTATTTTAGAGTTCAGACTTGGTCTAACTTGTTATAACTACTGGTAAAGTGGAAGAAGCAGATATAAATATATTGAATCAATAAAATATTATTACACTGGAAAATAAAAATAAAATACGGTGAAATTATTTAACCAAATAGGGAGAATATAATGTATTTAGGTAGAATAAAATATCTTATTGAATCTCAATTTTAATATTATCTGTCATTAATTTTAAGCATAAAAACATGTTTTAGCAAATCAGTCCTTAAAATATTGTGAAATATGCAAACCCAAGAAAAGAATAAATGTAGATACAATGTGATATTTTCTCAAATGTGTTGCAATTATTAAAACTAATTATAGATTAAAATTTAGTTTCGGAATTCAGTCAAATTCAGAACATAAAAATATGTTCTATATTTTTATATATAAAACATATATGTAAATTTATATATATATTTATTATATATATATAAACATAATAACATATATATTATATACCTGGTCTTGAACCTAATAGTATGATTTCTGGAAAAATGATAAAGAAATAATGATTTGAGCAAATGTCAACAAGACTTCACATTTATGAAGGACTTTTTAAGGACAAAGAATATATTTACAATGTTATGGTAATTTCTGAATTCTGATATTATATTAAAATTTTCTATATTCCAAAAACATCTTAGTAGGAATGTTAAATAGGAGTAGTTTTGTTTTGCATTGCTTAGCAGAAGTTCTACTCAACATAGGTATGTTGCATATCTGCTCAAGTCGCATTCATGTTCCTTCTTAAATTGTACTGTAGGAAAGAAGACCAGGGATACAAAATAAATAATTTCAGGTTTTATTTATTTCTCACTCTTATGAGAATTATTATTAAATATTTGCTGAGCTAGCATGCCTGGCTTTGCAATAAAATACTAAATGTTAAAAAATTACTGAAATACATTCCCGCCCCTCAATTACTTTTTGTATAAAGGGAAGCATAAAGATAAAAATTATAAGGAAAAGCTAGCATCTCCCTGATGAGGTCAGAGGTAATATTTTTTAATCTTTGCTTTCTCAGCACACAATATGAGAAATTTATTCAATATATATTAGTTGAATGAAGTAATAAAATGTCATCTGCAGTTAGACCTTTGATTTCTCAATTATTGAGAGAGAATATCTATACACAATGTTTGGAAGTATGCTGTAAGGAAGAATTGTCACTTCTGGATTTATTTGTTTAATTATTTACATCATTTGAACTTGTGTATATTTATTTAATGCATTGGGTTATAGTCAATTAATATATTTATTTTTTGTTCAGATCTTCCAGCTTTAGTGATTGGGACACAGATTGATCCCTTTGTCCCTTTAATGTACTGCCATTCTTCAGTTTTTATGCACTGCTTTCTTGCTTCAGGCTCATCTTACATTTTTCTTTTTCCAGCCATAGTATCAGTCATTTCTCCAATGAGCTCTTTGATTTCTTTTAGTAACTCAATAATAAGACACACATGCAAAAAAACAATTTCATGCTGGCAAAATTTTGATCAGATATATCTCATAAGAGTATTCACTAACCATCAGAAAAACACAAATTAAAACCACAATATAACTCTCTGTCTCTGTCTCTGTCTCTCTCTATCTGTCTCTCTCTCTCTCTCTCTCTCTCTCTATATATATATATATATATATATATATAAGAATAGCTAAAATATAAAAAGACAAACCATAGTTTCATTAGGAGGGAAAGCAAAAATAAATCCAGATAAATTGCTAGAAGTCAAACACAGAAGACTACATATTGTATGATTTCACTTATATACTTATATGAATGAAAAATTAAACACCTGCTTTGGAAAACAGTACAGCAGTGTCTCAGGGAGTTCAGTATACACTTACCACGCTATTCATAAGCTGCATTTTATGAAAAGTAAAAATAAATGTTCACACAAAAACTTTATTTTCTCAACTTTATTGAGACATATTTGGCATATAACATTGCGTAAGTTTAAGGTACAAAATGTGTTCATTTGATACACTTATTATTGCAGTCTGATTATCACCATGGCATTAGATAATACCACATTCCATCACATAAGAGTATGTGCATGTGTATATATTTATTTAGTTTCTCATTTTGTAGTAATCATTTAATATTGAATATGGCTTAATAGCTACTTGGAGAAGGCAATCGCAACCCAACTCCAGTACTCTTGCCTGGAAAATCCCATGGGTGGAGGAGGCTGGTAGGCTGCAGTCCATGTGGTTGCTAAGAGTCAGACACGACTGAGCTACTTCACTTTCACTTTTCACTTTTATGCATTGGAGAAGGAAATGGCAACCCACTCCAGTGTTCTTGCCTGGAGAATCCCAGGCACGGGGAATCCTGGTGGGCTGCCATCTATGGGGTCTCACAGAGTCGGACACAACTGAAGCGACTTAGCAGCAGCGGCAGCAATAGCTACTTAGTGGAGATCTGTCCAATAGAAAGCTTTGCTCAAGTTAAGGAATAAAAACTTCTAGACAGTTTTGTATATACATATATAAAAATGAATTTAATTATATATACTTGTACTTATGGAATTTTACATATAATTGCTTCAAATAATATTCATAGTTATGATGTAATATTATTTTTTAAATGTGATAACAGTGGTAGATATTATGACCTTAATTTTTCTAAAATGAAATGTAATTTTATGTTCAACTTTTATGGATGCAGTGCCTAATTTTTATATTATATTAAAAGGACTTATGTCAGATCTCCAAAATCTCTTGTGAGTGAAGATTGGGAACCTGAAAGTAAGAGAGAAAAGAGGAATTGTAAGAAGGAGGAAGGGAAAAAGAGAAACAAGAGGAAGTGAAGAAAGAAAGCAGAGGAAAGAAAAGGAAAGGATGTTGATTAATCATAGTACTAAAATGTGAACATTCTTAAAATTAGGAAAATAAAAGCTGTTCATTTAAATACACATTTCTGTAAAGTTAAATAAATTTGCTCCATATTTTTCCAAATTAACCAAAAGAAAATTTTTAAGAAGTACAAATTTTTAAGAAGAAAGCCTTTATTTTAGGAAAGGAAAAAGACCAAGAACTGCTATTATCACTGTAGTGCTCAGATTTCTTGGTGATATACCAATTTTTACTTTTAAATTTTTTGACAGGAAAAGTTATTCACATGCATATAATTCTCCAAAATGCATATGAAATATCAGAAAATAACACCTACCTTATAAAAATGCATTTTTTAGGTCAATGGATATATGATCAAACCCATCATTACACAAGGTGTAATCACATTTCCCTTACAACTGATTTGTATTATCCTTAAAGGTTGTTGGCAGCAAGTTAATTTGGAATAGGGGCAAATTCAGATTTTCAAACATAGGTTTTTCTCTTGGGCATTCCCTTCAGTTCTCTATCATCTCTCTTCCATTCTCTCTTGTTAAGAAAAAGTGTTAGTCTCTCAGTCATGCCTGACTCTGCATAGCTCCATGGACTCTTTGTGACTCCATGTAGCCTGTCAGGCTCCTTTGCCCACAGGATTCTCCAGGCAAGAATACTGCAGTGGGTTGCCATGCCCTCCTCCAGGAGATCTTCCCAATCCAGGGACTGAATACACATCTCCTGCATTGCAGGCAGATTCCTTACGATCTGAGTCACAAGGGAAATCCTAGAAGAGACTTCCAAATCATATTTTTTGTTTATATGTAAGAATCCTTTTCTGCAGTGGTCTAAAGACAACCATGCTTGTTTATAAGAATGGCATTCGCTTGTCTTGGAGGGAAACGTCAATGTTTATAAGCCTTTTTTTTTTTTTTTTTTCCCAATAACAACCTGAAATAATGTTGGCCTCTTTGTAAATGGTGGCCCAGTAAATTATAAAATAATTATTCATCTCCTTAGGTTTACTGGGATGAAAAATTAATACTGTGTTGAAGCACTATTGCATTTTCCTCATTAATAATTGGAGAATTCACTGAAAATGCTATTAAGTAAAGTAGTAACCAGTGCTCTGAGAAGATTCCCTTGAGAAGGAAATGGCAGCTCAGTATTCTTGCTTGGAAAATCCCTTGGACAGAAGAGCCTGGCTGGCTGTGTAGTCCATGGGGTTACAAAGAGTTGGACACGACTGAGCATGCATACAACCAGAGCTCAATTGATAATAATATTTTATTTATTTAGTATTATCAAAGAATAGTGGATTTCACTAAAATTAATGTTGTGTTCAATCAACACTTAGCTTTCTAATTACCAAAATGCCATTGGGGACAGACATCTTTCCAAAATATAGGTCAATCGTTATTTTCTTTTTAAAAAATTTTAATGCTCTTAAATATTGAATTGTGTTTAATCTACTGGAAATGCATTTCTATTACAGTGTTCTAGCCAGACTTATCCAGTCCATATTTTATTCATGTAATAAAGAAAAAGTCAAAACTACCCCCCTAGTGTTTGTATAAATGTGATTTATGGACTACTAATGTTAATTGCCTGTTAAAATGTTGATACTTCTGCCTGTTATTGATTTTTATTCAGTTGTCTGGATTATAACCTAAGAATTTATATGTTTAACAAGTAACTCAGCATGATTTGTATGAACTAAAACAGAATAATTTAACTGTATTTTTGTACATGGTGATATATAATCAAAAAGAATGAAGAATGTATTCTCACCATCTCAGAGAATAAGATTGATATGTAATTCTATAATGCAGTGAGTAAATAGAAGGTGTTTTCATTTCTTTACTAAAGTTTCCTTTAGCGATTATAGCACATGAGTAATTTAAAGGAAAAATGGATGCTGCTAATGTAAATAGGTTTTATCTAGTCATCAAAGCTGGCCTGGTAGTATTTGTACATATAAATGATTGATTGCAGTTTAATTGAATTGAGTGCCTAAAGGATATAAAATGGTATTTATTTACAATTTATAGTATATTATTGTCTTGATTAAGACTCAAATTTATTCAAGTAAGTTTCAGTTTGTAAAGTGGTAAAATATTAAATTACTGCTCCCAATATTTTCCCTGACTTTGGAGAAAGCTAGGTCTTGGTCTGATGGGTGGGGCCATGCTTAATAAATCTTTGATACAATTTTCTGTTGATGGGCAGGGCTGTATTCCCTCCCTGTTGTTTGACCTGAGACCAAACTATGGTGGAGGTAATGAAGAAAATGGCGACCTCCTTCAAAAGGTCCTTTGCAGGCACTGCCACTCTCAGCGCCCTCAACTCAGCTGCGGGCCTTGTCAGCAGCAGGCCGCCGCTGACCCATGCCTCTGCCAGCGACTCCTGGACACTCACCAGCAAGTCTGGGTCAGTCTCTTGTGGGGTTACTGCTCCTTTCTCCTGGGTCCTGATGTGCACGAGGTTTTGTTTGTGCACTCTAAGAGTCTTGTTTCCCTAGTCCTGTGTAAGTTCTGGCTGCTCTGTGGTGGGGTTAATGGTGACCTCCTCCAAGAAGGCTTATGTTACACCCAGGTCTGCTCTACCCAGAGCCTCTGCCCTGAGGCAGGCCACTGCTGACCCATACCTCTGCAGGAGACACTCAAACATTCAAAGTCAGGTCTAACTTTAACAGCATCATCAGATGACATCACCGACTCAATGGACATGAATTTGAACAAGCTCTGGGAGTTGGTGAAGGATAGGGAAGCCTGATGTGCTGCAGTCCTTGGGGTCTCAAAGAGTTGGAAACAACTGAGCAATTGAATTGAACTGAACTGACTGAATATTTTCTCTTTATCTAGAGATTCTAAGATAATAAATTTCACATATAAGCTATAAAATTTATGTATCATTTTACATAATATATTGTTTATATATACTTTAATTTTGATTCTATAGCATGTAACTAATTCTTCTATAGTAGAAATTCAATTTAAAAATCATATGTATTACATATAAATAAGTAATTCCTGTGGTACTGATGAAAATGATTTTAAAGGCTATTATTACAGTTATTCCTGATCAATTGTCATATATTATCATTTGTTCTGACTTACCTCACATAATAGAAAAAAATTTAGGAAACCTCAAAAACCGCAGAATGAGAGTGGATGTATACCAAGACACTTCGTGCAACTTTTTTGAAAATTATACATGATTTATTACCACATTCACATAAATGAAATAAAATAATCATTACCTGATGAAATACTGAATTCATATAGAAACACATAGAAAGGGAAGGAATGATAGAATAAATTCTTGGTTACATTCAGAAACGTGTAAATTTCTTATATGTTTGTTTATATATTTGTGGCATGTTCAGTCAAAATAAGGGATACAAAAATACATTAGGTGTTTCAACAAAAAAGATTTAGTGTAAGAAGTTTATTATATTTCAGTATATAATGTGGGCTCCTCAGGTGGCACAGGGTAGAAAATCTGCCTGCCAGTTCAGGAGATGCAAAAGATGTGGGTTCGATCTCTGGATCAGGAAGATCCCCTGATCTTCCTGGTGGTAGGTAGGAAATGGAAACCCACTCCAGTATTTTTTCCTGGAAAATTCCATGGACAGAGGAGCATGATGGACTACAGTCCATGGGATTGCCGAGGCGGACACGACTGAGTAACAGAGCACACACATACGTTTTATAATATGGCTCAGGCCTTATAGATAGGGTGCTGTATGGTTATTGCTGGTACCCGTGGTGCTGAGCATGCATGGCAGGGAGATCACTGATGAAATTTGCTATAGAAAGTTTTTAAATGACTGGAATCTACAATCAAGTGCTATTGCTTGATTGTCACTGAATGACATGCAGTTTCTGCTAGTGGGGCATATTTCCCCTTTTGATGGCTCTATGCTGATAGAAAAGTAAAGATACAAAGTTCTTCCTTCCTGCTTTTCAGTCTTTTCTATATCTCCTGTTGGCAGAAACTAATAGGAAAACAGGAATTAATATAAACACACTACTATATATAAAATATATAACTAATAAGGATGTACTCTAATATTCTGCAATAACTGATATGGAAAAAGAAACTGAATAAGAATATTATATATACACTGATTATAATAAGTATAAATATATATATATACACACACGCATAAAACTTATTCACTTTGCTGTACCCTTGAAACTAATACATTGTAAATCAGCTATACTCCAAAAGAAAAATTTAAAAAGAGGATGGCAAAGGTATTTGTGAAATGTAGTTTGCAGAGTTCCTATAGCAGCAGAATAGATCACAGAAAAGAAGAGTGAATTTGAAGCTAAAAGTAAATAGGTAGTGCCTGGAAGTTATTGTCTCTACAAATTCTGGTGACTTTGTGCTAGGCCAAAGAATAAATGCACAGAACCAACCATGACTAAGTAAGTGTGAAAGACTACAGCAACAGTTATTTAGGTCTCAGGGATAAGATTTCTTTCTTCCTTTATTTTTATTTTTTAAATTTCTTTGTGTGTGTGTTTGTCTATAGGAGAAACAAAAGAAAAATAATAATAAAGTGAGAAAAGTTCCTAAACCCTGTTTCAAGGTAGACAGAGTCTCAGATGTGAGTAGGCTTGATTAAGGACACTGGAGCTAGGGAGAGAAATGATTGAGCTGTCTCAGAAAACTGGATGGAAAAACAAGTAGAATCTATGAAATGTTGGATTTAGGGAAAAAACACAACATAAATAAAGTTTTAATACATACAGAAAGATAAAAATCTAATAAGACAGTGTAAGCAGCATAACCAGAAAAAGTACATTCAAACAAACCACTTCTGAAGAGAATAAGCAAAAGAGGCAGAGGTCACAGAGGCTTCACAAGGTCATGGGCCACAAACAACAAGACATTTATTCCTTCTTTAAAAAAATGTGTTTTGCAAAATGGAAATCTTTTATTAAATTTCTCTAATTATAAAGACAGCATGCATTCTTATCTAGATCAGTAAGTCAAACAATTTACTTTTTTTTAATTGAAGTATAGTTGGCTTACAATATTATATTAGTTTTAGATGTAGAACATTATGATTTGATATTTCTATAGATTATCCTTCATATGAAGTTATTACAAAACCTTAGCTATATTTCCTGAACTATATAGTACATTTTTATATCTTATTTATTTTATACCTAGTAGTTTCTACCTCTTAATTCCCTCCCCCATCTTGACCCTCCCTTTACCCTTCTCCTACTGGTAACCATTGCTACCAGTCTGTTCTCTGTATCTGAGTCTGTTTCTGTTTTGTTTATATTTGTTCATTTGTTTTTAGATTTTTGCATTAATGTAAGTGAAAACATGCAGTATTTGTCTTTCTCTATCTGACATTTCATTAAGCTTAATACCCTCTGGGTCAATCCACATTGTTTCAAATCTCAAAATTTCATTCCTTTTTATGGCTGAGCTACACCCACACACACACACACACACACACACACACACACACACATACATACTCAGTCACCAGTCATGGCCAACTCTGTGACTCCATGTATTGTGACAAGTCAGGCTCCATGGAATTCTCTAGGCAAGAATTCTGGAGTGGGTTGTCACTCAGGAAGAAACTTTGACCATCCCTTAACTGCTCAAAGAATGTAGATAGAGGACTTGTTCCAGGAAGGAAGTGATCATCATAAGTCACTACACTATGAACTAGTTATATGGACAGGGAGGAACCTCACAAAGCTCATTTGTTAAAATTCCTCTCTATGTCCCATTGTCACTGCAGAGCTCAGCAAGCATTTGTTTATCAACGTTAGATTTTACATCTCCATGTGAATTCCCTTCCTCTTCTTTGAGGTCCCATACCACTATCACCAACATCCTCTTTCCTCTTTAGCCTAAGCTAATATTTTAAGGTGAGAGTTTCAGCCATTTTTGCAAGTTATTTAGTTCTCCTGAGTCTTCCCCATGTATACATGTTATTAAACTTTGATTTTTTCCTATTATTCTGTCTCATGTCAATTTAATTCTTAGACTGGCCAGAAGACCCTACAAGGGTAGAGGAAAATCTCTTCCTCTTCCATAATCACATCTTCTTCATGTATTTATCTGTTGATGGATACTCATGTTACTTCTATACCTTAGTTATTATAAATAATGCTGCTATGAACACTGCAATAAATATATCCTTTTGAATTAATGTTTTTGTTTTCTCTGGATACATACCCAGTAGTGCAATCGCTGGATCACATGACAGTGCTATTTTTAAGTTTCTGAGGAAACTTCATACTCTTTTCCATAGTGGCTACAACAATTACCAGTACTATGTTAATACTAAGATTTCCTTTTCTCAACAGCCTTGCCAATACTTGTAATTTGTTGTCTTTTTCACAATAGCCATTCTGACAGGTGTGAGATGATATCTTATTGTAGTTTTGATTTGCATTTCCCTGATGATTAGTGATGTTGAGCATCTTTTCATGTGCCTGTTGACCATCTTTATGTTTTGGGAAAGATGTTCTTTTCATGTCCTTTGCTCAGTTTTTAATCAGTTTTTTTTTTTTTTTCTTTTTAGTTGTATGAGTTCTTCATATATTTTGGGTGTTAACTTATTAGATATAATTCAAAAATATTTCCTCCCAGTCTATAGATTGCCTTTTGTTTTGCTGATGATTTCCTTTATTGAACAAAATATTTTATATTTCATTAGGTTTCATTTGTTTATTTTTGCTTTTGTTTTCTTTGCCTTAGGGAGGAGACAGATCCAGAAACATATTGCTAAGCCATAAGACTAACAGTTCAAAACAGTGGTGTCATTTAACTTGTTCTTCTAAAAATTACCTATAAAATTAGAATTACATGTTAAGTTCAATTTTGTAGGCAAGGATATTTTAATGGGGATACTGCATACTTTCTTTCCTATTGCATCATATTATGAAACATGATATTTTTAAAGAAAAAATAATCTGATATTTTCTTGTCCATCTGTGATATGGCATTTTCTGAATATCAGTTCCTATATTGAAAATCCAGATCAGAATCTCTTTCACATGGTTCTGACAAAATTGCATTGCTCTGACAAGCAGACAAATTATAGATATTTCTTTGCTTGATAATTCTGTCTGACAAAGTATTTGTTTCTATTTAATTGGTCTCTGAAAGGGGAGTTGGATATCTAGGAATTTATGTCATCTTTCACTGAGATAAAGAAGAGAGGAATCTTTTTTTTTTTTTTAGGAATCATTTTTTTTATAGTTTCAATGCTTGGCTAGGGAAAAAAGAAGCCCTCAAATAGGCTCATGAAGTATTGCGTGTACAGGAGAGAGGACATGGACAAAGAAACCAGTTCTCAGATGTGTCCAAATGGATTGGCTTCAAGGGCTAAGTGAAGAGGCAAAAAATGAGCAAGGGTTAGAATGTAGGATGCTCTGAAACTAGAATTTAAAAGGTGAATATTGCTTGCATTTACTTCACCATTTTTATGAAAAAGGTTTTAATTTTCTCCATGTGCTTTGGAGATCTATTTCGGTATAGAGTCAGAAGTCATTTAAAAAAAAAAAAAAAAAACCTGAACGCTGCCCTTATATATTTAACTGTTAAAAGGGCACAATCTTATACATGGGACTTGATTCCAATAATAATTTTGTTATTTTAATAATGGAACAATATAGAAAATCATTATCATATCATGATTTTCCCATAAAGTTAAAAGAATCTTATCATTGTATAGAGAATGGAGGCAGACAGGGGATATATTTTTAAGGTTTGTAGAAATTATTGGGGGAGGTGGGAAAGAAAGCAATGACCAAGAAAAAATAAAAGAATTGTCAGTTCTGTTCAGACCTCAGTCGTGTCTGAGTCTTTGTGACCCCATGGACTGCAGCACGGCAGGCCTCCTGCTCCATCATCAACAACCAGAGTTTACTCAAACTCATGTCCATGGAGTTGATGATGCCATCCATCCAACCATTTTATCCTCTGTCATCCCCTTCTCCTCCCGCCTTCAATCTTTCCCAGCATCAGGGTCTTTTCAAATGAGTCAGTTCTTCCCATCAGGTAGACAAAGTATCGGAGTTTCCGCTTCAGCATCAGTCCTTCCAATGAACATTCAGGACTGATTTCCTTTAGGATGGATTGGTTTGATAACCTGGCTATCCAAGGGACTCTCAAGAGTCTTCTCCAACACCACAGTTCAAAAGAATCCACTCTTTGGCACTCAGCTTTCTTTATCGTCCAATCCTCACATCCATACATGACTACTAGAAAAACCATAGCCTTGACTATATGGACCCTTGTTGGCAAAATAATGTCTCTGCTTTTTAATATGCTATCTAGGTTGGTCATAGCTTTCCTTCCAAGGAGTAAGCGCCTTTTAATTTCATGGCTGCAAACACCATATGCAGTGATTTTGGAGCACCAAAAAAATAAAGTCTGACACTGTTTCCACTATTTCTCCATTTATTTGCCATGAAGTGATGCAACTGGATGCCATGATTTCTGTTTTCTGAATGTTGAGATTTAAGCCAACTTTTTCACTCTCCACTTTCACTTTCATCAAGAAGTTCTTTAGTTCTTCTTCATTTTCTGCCATAAGGATGGTATCATTGCATATCTGGGGTTACTGATATTTTTCCCGGTAATCTTGATTCCAGCTTGTGCTTCCTCCAGCCCAGCATTTCTCATTATGTACTCTGCATATAAGAGAAATAAGTAGGGTGACAATATATAGCCTTATGTACTCCTTTTCCTATTTGGAACCAGCCTGTTGTCCCATGTCCAGTTCTAAATGTTGATTCCTGACCTGCAAAAAGATTTCTCAAAAGGCGGGTCAGATGGTTTGGTATTCTCATCTCCTGAAGAATTTTCCATAGTTTATTATGATCCACACAGTCAAAGTCTTTGGCATAATCATTAAACCAGAAATAGATGTTTCACTGGAACTCTCTTGATTTTTTGATGATCCAGCCGATGTTGGCAATTTGATCTCTGGTTTCTCTGCCTTTTCTAAGACCAGCTTGAACATCTGGAAGTTCATAGTTCATGTAATGAAGCCTGGCTTGGAGAATTTTGAGCATTACTTTGCTAGCATGTGAGATGAGTGCAATTTGGCAGTAGTGTGAGCATTCTTTGGCATTGCCTTTCTTTGGGATTGGAATGAAAACTGATTTTACCAGTCCTGTGGCCACTGCTGAGTTTTCCAAATTTGCTGACATATTGAGTGCAGCACTTTCACAGCATCATCTTTTAGGATTTGAATTCGCTCAGCTGGAATTCCATCACCTCCACTAGTTTTGTTCATTGTGATGCTTCCTAAGGCCCACTTGATTTCACATTCCAGGATGTCTGCCTCTAGGTGAGTGATCACACCATCATGTTTATCTGGGTTGTGAAGATCTTCTTTGTATAGTTCTGTGTATTCTTGCCACCTGTTCTTAATATCTTCTGCTTCTGTTAGGTCCATACCATTTCTGTCCTTTATTGAGCCCATCTTTGCATGAAATGTCCCTTTGGTATCTCTAATTTTCTTGAAGAGATCTCTAGTCCTTCCCATTTTACTGTTTTCCTCTATTTCTTTGCATTGATCATTGAGGAAGGCTTTCTTATCTCTCCTTGCTATTCTTTGGAACTCTGAATTCAAATGGTATACCTGTCCTTTTCTGCTTTGTTTTTTGCTTCTCTTCTTTTCACAGCTATTTGTAAGGCTTCTTCAGACAGCCATTTTGCTTTTTTGCATTTCTTTTCCTTGGGGATGATCTTGATCCCTGTCTCCTGTACAATGTCACAAACCTCTGTCCATAGTTCATCAGGTACTCTGTCTATCAGATCTAGTCCCTTAAATCTATTTCCCACTTCCCCTGTGTAATCATTAGGGATTTGATTTAGGTCATACCTGAATAGTCTACTAGTTTTCCTTACTTTTTCAATTTGTCTGAATTTAGCAATAAAGAATTCATGATCTGAGCCACAGTCAGCTCCTGGTCTTGTTTCTGCTTACTGTATTGAGCTTCTCCATCTTTGGCTGCAAATAATATAATCAGTCTGATTTCAGTGCTGGCCCTCTGGTGATGTCCATGTGTAGAGTCTTCTCTTGTGTTGTTGGAAGAGGGTGTTTGCTATGACCAGTGCATTCACTTGGCAGAACTCTACTAGCCTTTGCCCTGCTTCACTCTGTTCTCCCCCGCCAAATTTGCCTGTTACTCCAGGTGATTTTTGATTTTCTACTTTTGCATTCCAGTCCCCTATAATGAAAAAGACATCTTTTGGGGGTGTTAATTCTTGAAGGTCTTTTAGGTCTTCATAGAACCATTCAACTTCAGCTTCTTCAGCATTTCTGGTCGGGGTATAGACTTGGATTACCACGATATTGAATGGTTTTCTGTGGAGATGACAAAGATCATTCGTTCATTTTTGAGATTGAGTCTAAGCACTGCATTTCAGATTCTTTTGTTGACTATAATGTATACTCCACTTCTTCTAAGGGATTCTTGCCCACAGTAGTAGATATAATGATCATCTGAGTTGAATTCACCCATTCCAGTCCGTTTTAGTTCGCTGATTCCTATAATGTTGACGTTCACTCTTGCCATCTCCTGTTTGACCACTTCCAATTTGCCTTGATTCATGGACCTGACATTCCAGATTCCTATGCAATATTGCTCTTTACAGCATTGCACCTTGCTTCTATCACCAGTCACATCCACAACTGGGTGTTGTTTTTCTTTGACTCCATCCGTTTATTCTTTCTGGAATTATTTCTCCACTGATCTCCAGTAGCATATTGAGCACCTACCAACCTGGGGAGTTCATCTTTCAGCGTCCTATCTTTTTTACCTTTTCATACTGTTCATGGGGCTCTCAAGGCAGGAATACTGATGTAGTTTGCCATTCCCTTCTCCAGTGGACCACATTTTGTCAGAACTCTCCACCATGACCCGTCCATCTTGTCAGGCAAAGCTAAGGAATTGTCAGGCAGAGCTAAAAGATGAACTGATGGTGGTAAAAAAAAAAAAAAAGGAAAGCCATTTTGAAGAAGCAGGTTTATTAAGTTAGGAAAAACCCAGGAGAAAAGGAACTTTTGTTGTCCTTGAAACGAAAAAGTCTTATGACAGCTTTGCTGCTACTATATGCTGTCATTGCCTCATTGTTGTCATCACTACTATCACTATTGTCTTGCTTTGTTTTAATTGCTGATGAATAGAATTATATTAAACATATCACAATATTTCACAATTGCATGTTGTTTTTAACTGGTTAAAAATTATAGTTGAGGAATTTCCCTGGTGGTCCTGTGGTTTAAGACAGCATTTTCAAAGCAGGGTCAAGGGTTGATCCTTGATCAGGGAACCAACATCCCAAATGCTATACATGGTGCTAAGAATTCCCTGGCAGTCCAGTAGTTTAGAACTTCGTATTCTCACTACTGAGGGACCCTACTTGCCGCATTGTGTGGCCAAAACAAAAAAGAATAGTTGAGAAAGTCTCTTCCATCTATGTGGTTATCTGGTTTTATAAATCTAAATTTGGCTAAGGCCAATATTGCAGAGTCTCAGAGCAAGGAGTAAAGCTCCATAGTTTCTGACTACTACACCAGGATATCTGCCCTCTCATTATTCTAGAGATTCAGCCTCTCAGAGGTCACTCAGAGGCTTGAACAAGTATATCCAAAGAAGAATGAACATGTTTCATGAATCAGGACATTTTGATGCATCTGTGAGTTGAAATGAGTAAGCCATAAGGTAATAGTTCTTCATTATTTTTATTGTTATACCTTATTATTATAAAAGTTATATATAAAAGTGTAAGTGCATTTTGTTTACACAAAGAGATTAATAGATTTTTTTCTCACTTAATAATAGGTGTTAAAATTCTTTCTATACTAGCATATACAGATTTGCTCCAGCTATTTTAAGGTCTGCATAGAAACATACCATATGGATATACAGTGACTAATTTATCACAGTTGATTATACTCTCCTTGAAATACTCTCTTCTCCAGGCTTTCATGACTCTTCCTTATCCATCATCCTATTTACAACTCAACTGCTTAATACTGAAACGATCATGGGACAGCTATTCGCTTTCTCTTTATATTATTTATATCCTTATCCTAGACAATATCCAGGAAACCTGTATCTTTAAATAGTGTTTATATTCCAATAACTCCCAACATTCTATCACAGACCATATATTAATATTTAAAAGGAATCTCAAAATTTTCACCAACAGAATCCTTTATCCTTACTGCATACCCTCAATTCACAGAATACTGTTCCTCTGCTTCTTTATGACAACATATCATACCAAAACGTGCCCTGTTCCTCAAATCAAAACTTAAGGTTCTAAATTTAATTCTCATCATTACCTCACCTCCCATATCCGATTCATCTACAAGTCCCATTAGCTGTTTTCAAAATGTATTCTAAACCAGGTTCTCTTGATTTTCTACATAATTCAAAGCCACTGTCATCTCTCACTAATACTATAATTATAGACATTTTTCCTCCTCTATTCACAATTCCATCTAGACATTGCTCCAAGAGAGATATTTCAAAATGGAAACAAGGTTACAGATTTCTCCAGTTTCACAATTCCAATGTCTTTCCATTGTACCTTGGATAAAATACAAACTCCATACTATAACCTAAATAGTCCTATCTGAGTCAGCTCTTACTTACCTTCTCAGCTCCATCTCCTAAATTTTCTCCCAATGCTGTAAACTGGCTTGTCTAATTTCAATTCATTCCTTCTTCTAAAGATAAAAAAGCTTTAAAAAAAAGAAAAAAAGAAAAAGAAAACTGCATCTCCTGAGCTTTCTTTTGCCTTTGTTTCTGGATGGATATTAGAAATGCTAATCAGATGCACTTGCACAAGCATTTGGAAAATAGAAAAGAAATAGTAGACTTCTTTCTGTCCATTTGGACTTTTCTCCTCTCATGAAAATTTGAGGAATCATGGGTTCTCACAGCAATTTTCAAGCATCTATTTTCCAGTGTTCTGGATGTTGAGAGGCAGAGGTGGTGGAGGCAGAAGCCAAATTTCTCTTTCCAGTATCTGGTCACCAGCTTTGTGAGAGTGGAACACCAACAGTTATGTGATTTATCCTAACTTATGCATAAAAGCTTTGGAAGCATAAACTGGAACTCAGCATATCCAGTGGTCGTCTCAGAAGTCATAGCTCTCCTTGTAGGCTAGTTTTCTGGTATTCCAATAACCATTCTTGAAAATCCAACTTACTCCTTCAAAAGATGTAAAGTCCTTCATTCCCTCTAGAAATTCTATTTTGTTTGAAAGACCTGGCATGTTACCTTATTATTATTATTATTAATTGTTACTGAGTACAGTTGCTTTACAATGATGTTAGTATCTCTTGTACAGCATAGTGAGTCAGCTATTCATATACATACATCCCCTCTTTTTTTGGATTTCCTTCCCATTTAAGTCACCACAGAGCACTGAGTAGAGTAGCACTATGCTATACAGAAGGTTCTTTTACTACTACAGAAACTTACTGAAACATATCCAAGCTTATCCTCATTAATTGTGTTTTTGAACTGGCCGTTACATTGAGCATACTACCCTCAAACTTTGCAGAGTAACCTTCAAAGCATTCTTTAGCTTTTAGCTAAATTATCATCTCCTCAGAATAGTTTCCCTTCTACCTCCAGTCAAAACTATTCTGGTTATATGTAGCTGTCACATCCCTCTATCTGTGGTCTTTATAACATTTGTCAATATGAAAGACAGTTTTATTAATTTTTGTTGTTTCTTTCTCTGGCTCCCTGAAAATATAAATTCCATGAGAGCAGGGATTTTCTTGTCTTCTTTACTACTTTGAGTTCTCAACTCTGGAAAAGAATGTAAATATATATTTATCTATTAAGTAAATGAATGTATGAATGAAATGTCATTTCTTGACAAATAATGTTACTTGTTTTTAGGTAAAGTACTTATGAGTGACCATCTTTGCAAAAGCCAATTGTATAGTTATGTAAGTATGTCTACAGGGTAATGTTCTACATATAGGAATATTGGGTGAAAGAGCACATGCATTTAAAAAAATTTTAATTGGAGGAAAATTTATTTACAATGTTGTGTTGGTTTCTGCCATAAAACAGAGTGGATCAGTCATAAGCATACATATGTCCCCATCCTTTTGAACCTTCTATCCTTCTACTGCATCCCACCCGCCCATGCCTCTAGGTCACAGAGCATGTGTTGAGCTCCCTGTGTTATACAGCAACTTCCCATAGCTAGCTATTTTACATATGGTAATATATATGTTTCTGTGCTAGTCTCAGTTTATCCCACCCTTTCCTTCCCATGCTGTGTTCACAAGTTCTCTGTTCCTGCCTTGCCAATTTATATATGTGTTAATATATGATATTTTTCTCTTTTTGACTTACTTAACATCATATAACAAGCTCTAGGTTATTCCACCTCACTAGGACCAACTTAAACTTTTTTTTCCTTTTTATGGCTGAACAATGTCCCATTTTATACATGTATCATAACTTCTTCAACCATTCTTCTGTCAGTGGACATCTAGGTTGCTTCCATGTCCTGGCTATTGTAAATAGTGCTGCAGTAGACATTGGGGTAAAGATGGTGAAGGACAGGGAAGCCTGACATACTGCAGTCCCTGGGGTCACAAAGAGTCAGACATGGCTGAGTGACTGAACAACAACAAATGTTGGGATACATATGTCTTTTTGAATTACGATTGTCTCAGGGTATATGCCCAGTAGTGAGATTGTTGGGTCAAATTATAATTTTACTCTTAGTTTTTAAAGAAATCTTCATACTGTTCTCCATAGTGACTGTATCAATTTGCATTACCAACGACTATGCAAGAGGGTTCCCTTTTCTCCATATCCTCTCCAGCATTTACTGTATTTTTGAGGATGGCCATTCTGAGTGGTGTGAGGTGATACCTCATTGTAGTTTTGATTCGCATTTCTCTAATAATGATCAAAATAATAATTTTGAACTGTGGTGTTGGAGAAGACTCTTGAGAGTCCCTTGGACTGCAAGGAGATCCAACCAATCCATTTTGAAGGAGATCAGCCCTGGGATTTCTTTGGAAGGAATGATGCTAAAGCTGAAACTCCAGTACTTTGGCCACCTCATGCAAAGAGTTGGAAAAGACTCTGATGCTGGGAGGGATTGGGGGCAGGAGGAGAAGGGGACGACAGAGGATGAGATGGATGGATAGCATCACTGACTCGATGGATGTGAATCTGAGTGAACTCTGGGAGTTGGTGATGGACAGGGAGGCCTGGTGTACTGCGATTCATGGGGTCGCAAAGAGTCGGACAGAGTGACTGAACTGAACTGAACTGAACTGAATAATGATCAATATTTGGGTCATTATTAGAGACCAGCATTTTTTCATGTCTTTATTGACTCTCTCTATGTGTTATTTGAAGAAGTGTTTGTTTAAGTCTTCTGCCCATCTATTTATTTATTTTTAAATTGAAGGATAATTGCTTTACAGAATTTTGTTTTTTATGCCAAACATCAACATGAACCAGCCATAGGTATACACATGTCCCCTCCCTGTTGAACCTCCTTCCCATCTCTCCCCCCTACCCCATTCTACCCCTCTAGGTTGATATGGAGTTCAACCTAGAGTTCCCTGAGACTGTTTGAGTTCCCTGAGACTGCCCATTTTTTGATTGGGTTGTTTTTCTGATATTGAGCTGCTTGTATATTCTGGAGATTAATCATTTGTCAGTTGTATTATTTTCAATTATATTCTCCCATTCTGAGGGTTGTCTTTTCATCGTGTTTATGATTTTGTTTGCTGAGAGAAGATGTGTTTTTAATTTTAACATTTCTTGCTAAATTTCCTTCAAACAATTTACATGAATTTCCACTTTCATTGAAAATATACAGGTGTCCATTTAGCCAACATGAGCCTTAAGTAAGTAATATCAAAATTGTAAACTATTGTTAAGCTGAAATATGAAACAGATCTTCATTGTAATATAATTTTTATTCTTTAATTATACGCAAGGTTAAGCATTTGTTTATATTAATTAATATTTTCTAATTACAATTGCATGTGTTTTGCCCATTTTCTATTTTTTGTGTGTGAATTACTTGTTCATTAAACACATTTATCATGTGAGAATGGTGACTTTTTAAAATTAAGTTTCTGATTTTGTTTCTGAGAAATTTTTTCATGCAGATGCTCATTTCTTTTTATTAATAAAATTTGTTTCTTTTCTCTATTTTTTTATTCAGTTCTTATTTTTAATGCTTCTCTTCTGCAAGATTTTTATATCTGTGGGAGAAATTTTATTTTGTTTTATTTTTATGTGGAAATGTCATACTTGAGGAAAGATTTAGTCATGTGCTATTACAGATGATATTTTGATTGCTTATGATAAAGGAAGCCATTCTAGCATAAGCTCCAGATCAATTATGGTTTTGTATTTCCTCTAAATTTATTTCTCCTTTTATTCTCTTTTTGTCTTAATTATGTGCATGTGACTATTTGTCTATAGTGTAGTCAAGTTTGGATCAGAGTAAAAGAGAAGCAAATTAATACTTGTGTAAACAAAATAAAAACCTATAAAAACTCCAGATCTGGTGTATGCTTCTGTTTCATGGGATTCCCTGGTGGCTCAGACAGTAAAACGTCTGCCTGCACTGTGGGAGACCTGGGTTCAATCCCTGGATTGGGAAGAACCACTACAGATGGAAATGGCAACCCATTCCAGTACTCCTGCCTAGAAAATTCCATGGATGGAGGAGCCTGGTGGCCTACAGTCCATGGGGTTACAAAGAGTCAGACATAACTGAGCGACTTCTCTTTCTTTCATTCATTCGTTCTTTCTGTTTCATGACATTCTTGAGCAACTCAGTTCTTTCCAGTTAATTTTTGTTGTATCCTTAAGGTGATCTTTGTATCATTCACATGAATCAGGTTGTAGACAGGTATTTTTGTTCCTCCAACTACAATGGGGAAAGTGATGATTAAGGAGGGACCAAAGTTTCATATCAGCACCCTCTCTTAAGGAATGCTCTGGAATTCATTGCTGTACATTTCTGCTTTAGATGGCATTAGACAGAATTTAGCAATGTGTTCACATTAAGTAGTACTAAGGATCATCTGTTTGTCTATTCTTGATGACCTTTTTACTTACTATAAGTAAATAATTTTGTCTGGCAACATTAGCTGCTATTATTCACTGTTTTTGTTGTTGTTGTTGTTGTTTTGTTTTTTGCTATCAAGCATTTCTGGGTTTTCAGATTTGTCCTCCAAGGGCCTAGGAAATATTGAGAATAATGCATTTTTGAAAATTTATATATGTGCATTCATTAACTTAAGGGTACTCAATAAGTGAAAAGGCCAGATTTCAATAATGTAATTAAAATTTTTATTTTTAATTCCAGTATATCTAGCAATTATCTACTTTGCAAGACAACTCCTGGCTAAAATTAGTATAACACCTAATTAGTAAAACAAAGTAATAAACTCTTAGAAAAAGTATGCTAGATTATGATTCATCTCAGTGTGGTAATGAATTGATATTAGAGCTTTCATGTGACTTGCTTAATTTTTTATTTTATTAATAACTGTGATATGGCTAAAATATATCTTCATTGTTATATTATTTCAAAAATTAAGATGAAAGAGAAAAGCTAGATTTTTTTTCTTAAATTTGTACATAAATTTAAAAATAAATTTGAATTAGAATGATTAAATATATTTTTATAGTAGAAAATCACATAAATTCTCTCAATTTCATTTGCTTCACTTATATAACGGGAACATTTTACTTTTAGTCCTTGAATTGTTGTTTGTCTTCTACATTTCTTCCAATAATAAAAATTTTGTTTCTGTGGTTTGTAAATCCCACTTTGGTATAATTTCCTTCAAACATTTTTGCTAGTGTTAACATAGAAAGACAGCACAGTTTTTTGTAAATCATATTTTCATTTTTCTCAACTTAATAATGTGAATGTTTACAAATATTTTCACTTTGCTTTTTACAACTGTGCTAATTATTCACCTGTAGCATCCTAATTAGAAGATGCTATTTCTGGGAACTAATACTAGCAGTCTAAAAATAGTCACAGCTATTGTCATTTCTTGCTTGTTTAATTCATAAATTATTCAAAGGTGTTTGATCATATAAAATTTTATTCTGTGAAAACTGTATCTCAAAAACTCAGTTGGAGACAAGGAAAATGTCATATCTAGGACAGGATTCTTCAAATTTGGTTGAGAATTCACTCAGTGCTAAGATAATCTAATTTGAGGCTCTCTCCTTGAAAGGAAAAAAAAAAAAAATCTATTTATATGATCTCAATTTTCCTGGTCTGTGTTAACTATCTTCTGGGTATAGAATGATCAGACTACTATTTTCTCAGAGAGCTTCTACAAAAACAAACAGGTTCTTCCCAGAGACATCTTAATATTAGTCCTTTATCAGAGTTGTGTGTGTATGCTCAGTCATGCCTGGCTCTTTGCAACTCCATGAACTGTAGCCTGCCATGCTTCTCTGTCCATGGAATTTTCCAGGAGAGAAAACTGGAATAGGTTGTCATTTCCTACTCCAGGGAATTTTCTCAACCAGGAATTGAACCCACATCTATTGTATCTCCTGCATTGGCAGGCGGATTCTTTACCATGGAGCCACCTGGGAAGCACTTTAGGTCTTCTTTATTAGTGAGGATGCTTGGGGAAAGTTATAGAAAGGTTCAGTTTCCTGGATGAAACTTCCCTGTCATTATTTAGTACCCTTTCTCAGGATTTTAGATTAAATCTATCTTTTTACATGTAGGCTAATTTAGTATGTTTCTAGGATGAAGAGTTGCCAGTAACGTGATCATAGTGAATAAACCATCCAACAGACTCAGATTTGCA
Organism: Capra hircus; assembly: GCF_001704415.2. Classification (NCBI taxonomy): domain Eukaryota; kingdom Metazoa; phylum Chordata; class Mammalia; order Artiodactyla; family Bovidae; genus Capra; species Capra hircus. Next base: position 34,189,256 of record NC_030818.1, read on the forward strand.
TATCCTACTATCAGAGAATATGCAATTCAAGATTTCACATATTTATCTTTACAAATGCCTTGTAAAGCTGTAAGTTATAATGCAAACTTCAATTCAAAGAAACAATGAAAATAAAATTAACTATTATCATGTCAGAGTTATATAAGTCAAATAATTTTAGTTTGATTCCTGAACTTACTTATCTTTGACACATAATCTTGCAAAAAAAAAACTTGATCTGAGTCTTGCTTATTTTCAAACCATCACTATACTACCAGAATTTGTCATTTACTCACTGTAAGCTGTGCTCAATAAAAATAAATGTCCTTTTTAAGTGAGGCAGCAAGTTATGATAGAAATAGCATTGAGTTTACAGCCCAATGGGTTTTAATACTATCTCTTCCTTTAATAGACTCAATATGTTGTTAAGTCAGTTACTTTAATAGTCCTGCATTCATTTTCCACATCTGTCAGTTAGGGACGGTGTTTTTGGCTTTTTTATTGGCTTTGAAATGTTATTTTAAGGATTAAAAATGTGGCAATATATATGCAATATATATTTACAATATATTTTGTAATACAAATATATTTATACAAATGTATATGTAATACAAATATATTTTGTATACAATATATTTATGCAATATATATATACATTAACACAAGTACAGTGCTTGCCACAAAGTAGGCAAATCACCACCAATGTTTCTGACCCATTATTTTAATTCCAATTTACATCAAATTATTCTATCATTTTGTCTCCTCATGGTTTAAACAATTTCTTATTTCTAGAGATATTTTCACTGTCATAGCTACTGTTTCATTTGTGGAATTATTTCTTCACAGTTCCAACAAACTGATAGAGTTGTACTGAAATTTAATAAAATCCCTTGTGCTCATCTTATTTTTCACTCTCTTGAAGAGGAAAAATATAAACTATAAATCAATGTTAATTGAGAAATTCATTAAAATATTTTGTTATTTCACAGCTATGGTGGCTAAAACTAAATCATGAGGAAATATGTGAGAACTGATAATGATTATATAAAATGCAAAAATGTTGCAATGTTGAGATAAAAAATACTGGAAATGTGAATCTTTTTTAAAAGGTATCATTTACCACATTCTCTTACATGATGCCCAGTATAGCAAGTTTTTTTTTTTTTGGCCAGAAAATATAGTTTAGATTAGTTTCCTAAAATGGTTAGATTCATTTAAGAAAACTTCACAAGCATAAAGTCAAATATTTAGCAATGTGTAATTTTTTCTTAAGCCATAAACATCAGAATATGGTGAAGTAAGTAAAGATTTCTGCAAGACCTAAGATCAGCTAGGATCAGAAAATACTTTCATGGATATATGAAGAAATACAGGACAATTTATAAATGTACTTTACTAAAAGGTAACAGAGTACTGGTGACCAAGTGAAAAATTCCATACTTATGGGAAGTCTTGACTATGTTCTTTACTTTGTTTTGCAAATAATTGCTTATGTGATAATTTTCCTTATTTTGTTATATAGAAGTTTGTTATTGAAATTTGTATCTAAAATGCGTAAACTATGTTAAGAACTGTTGTCCTATAAATATGAAATATATTTTAAAAGGCATGAAATGTATATAAAAGCAAGTGATTTAAAAACGGCAGTCAGTGCAGTTCAGTCTCAGTCTTGTCCAAGTCTTTGCGACCCCATGGACTGCAGCATGCCAGGCCTCCTTGTCCATCAACAACTTCCGGCGCCTACTCAAACTCAAGCTCATTGAGTTGGTGATGCCATTCAACCGTCTCATCTTCTGTCATCCCCATCTCCTCCTGTCTTCATTCTTTCCCAGCATCAGGGTCTTTTACAGTGAGACAGTGCTTTGCATCAAGTGGCCAAAGTATTAGAGTTTCAGCTTCAGCATCAATCCTTCCAATGAATATTCAAGACTGATTTCCTTTAGGATTGACTGATTGGGTCTCCTTGCAGTCCAAGGGATGCTCAAGAGTTTTCTCCAATACTACAGTTCAAAAGCATCAATTCTTCAATGATCAGCTTTCTTTATAGTCCAATTCTCACATCCATACATGACTACTGGAAAAACCATAGCTTTGACTGGACAGACCTTTGCTGACAAAGTAATGTCTCTGCTTTCTAATATGCTGTCTAAGTTGGTCATAGCTTTTCTTCCAAGGAGCAAGTAAGCATCTTTTAATTTCATGGCTGCAGTCACCATCTGCAGTGATGTTGGTGTCCAAGAAAATAAAGTCTGTCACTGTTTACATTGATCCCCCATCTATTTGCCATGAAGTGACGGAACCAGATGCCATAATCTTAGTTTTCTTAATGTTGAGCTTTAAACCAACTTTTTCACTCTCCTTTTTCATTTTCATCAATATGCTCTTCATTTCTTCTTCACTTTCAACCATAGGGGTGGTGTCATCTGTGTATCTGAGGTTATTAATATTTCTCCTGGCAATCTTGATTCCAGCTTGTGCTTCATCCAGTTTGACGTTTTGCACAATGTACTCTGCATATAAGTTAAATAAGCAGGGTGACAGTATATAGCCTTGACATACTCTTTTGCCAATTTGGGGCCAATCTCTTGTTCTGTGTCTGGCTCCAACTGTTGCTTCTTGACCTGCATACAGATTTCTCAAGAAGCAGGTCAGGTGGTCAGGTATTCCCAACTCTTGAAGAATTTTCCACAGTTTGTTGTGATCTACACAGTCAAAGGTTTTGGTATAATCAATAAAGCCAAAAATTCCATGGTTTTCTGGAATTCTCTTGCTTTTTCTATGATCCAATTGATGTTGACAATTTGAACTCTGTTTCCTCTGCCTTTTCTAAATCCAGCTTGAACATCTGGAAGTTCACAGTTCGTGTACTGTTGAAGCCTTGCTTGGAGATATTCGAGCATTACTTCACTAGCTTGTGAGATAAGTGCAATTGTGTGGTAGTTTGAACATTCTTTGGTATTACCCTTCTTTGGGATTGGGATAAAAACTGACCTTTTCCACTCTTGTGGCCACTGCTGGGTTTTCCAAATTTGCTGGCATACTGAGTGCAGCACTTTAATAGCATCATCTTTTAGGATTTGAAATAGCTCTATACATGGAGTCTACATGGAAGATCAATACCAAAATCAGATTGAGTGTATTCTTTGCAGCCAAAGATAGAGAAGCTCTATACAGTCAGCAAAAACAAGACCAGAAGCTGATTGTGGCTCAGACTATGAACTCCTTATTGCCAAATTCAGACTTAAATTGAAGAAAGTAGGGAAAACCACTAGACCATTCAGATACAACCTAAATCTAATTCCTTATGTTTATACAGTGGAAAATGACAGATAGATTCAAGGGATTAGATCTGATAGACAAGAGCGCCTAAAGAACTATGGACAGAGGTTCATGACATTTTACAGGAGGCAGTGATCAAGACCATCCCCAAGAAAAAGAAATTCAAAAGGCAAAATGGTTGTCTGAGGAGACCTTACAATAGCTGAGAAAAGAGTAGAAGTGAAAAGCAAAGGAGAAAAGGAAAGATACACTCATTTGAATGCAGAGTTCTGAAGAATAGCAAGGAGAGGTAAGAAAGACTTCCTCAGCGACCCTTGCAAAGAAATAAAGGAAAGCAACGGAATGGGAAAGACTAGAGATCTCTTCAAGAAAATTAGTGATACCAGGGAACATTTCTTGCAAAGATGGGCACAATAAAGGACAGAAATGGTATGGACCTAACAGAAGCAGAAGGAGAAGGAATTGGCAACCTATCCCAGTCTTCTTACTTGGAGAATCCCACGCATATAGGAGCCTGGTGGGGGTCCAAGGGATCACAAAGAATTGGACACGAATGAGCCACTATGACCACAAGAAGTAGAAAATATTAAAAAGAGGTGGCAGGCATACACAGAAGAACTATACAACAAAGACCTTCATGACCCAGATATCCACGATGGTGTGATCACTCACCTAGAGCCAGATATCCTGGAAGCTTCCTTGGGAAGAATCTCTATGAACAAAGCTAGTGGAATGATGGAATTCCAGTAGAGTTATTTCAAATCCTGAAAGATAATGCTGGTAAAAATGGCATTAAAAGATATCAATCAAATTTGAACATGTTGGGGAAAAGGCAGATCAATGTTTGATGCTTTTGTTTGTTTTTCAGAATACCATAGTCATGTGATATTTGAATATATGATTTTAAAGAGTTGATTATTGACGTTTTAATTGGTAACAAAGAGAAAGGAATTTCTGTAAAAAAAAAAAAAAAAATCTGTACAAACCCTGATTTTAAGAATAGCAGTCATGCTAGAGATCAGGGGGTAAACATATGATTTCATACCAACAAAAGTGAAACAGAAACTGCTAGCAGAGAATGGAAAAATAGGAAAAGACATGAAGAGATGATTTTTTAATATTATATATTTGTATGTAGTATACGCATGGATATATATCTATATCTATATAAAATCAACCCTTAAATGTGTGAAAAATATACAAACTCAATAACAATAGCTACTTTTAAAAATAACAAACAAAAAAAAAAAACTCCAAGAAAATATGTTTTTCTCATCAGATTGCTGAAACCAGTAATTACTTAAAACGCCTAGGGCTTCACACTTTCCCTGGCATATAGTAGTTTTAGAATTCCTTTTTTTTTTTTTTTAATTTGGTCAATCAAGATATAATGTAATATTTTACTTTTTATGTTAATTTTCTTGATTATGTTTGAACTTAAATTTCCTGCTTATTAGCTTTATATATCCCCCCTTTAGTTCATAAGGCACTCTATCAGATCAGGTCCCGTAAATCTATTTCTCATATCCACTGTATAATCATAAGGGATTTGATTTAGGTCATACCTGAATGGTCTAGTGATTTTCCCTACTTTCTTCAATTTAAGTCTGAATTTGGCAATAAGGAGTTCATGATCTGAGCCACAGTCAGCTCCCAGTCTTGTTTTTGCTGACTGTGTAGAGTTTCTCCATCTTTGGCTGCAAACAATATCATCAATCTGATTTCGGTGTCAACCATCTGGTGATGTCCATGTGTAGAGTCTTCTCTTGTGTTGGAAGAGGATGTTTGCTATGACCAGTGCATTCTCTTGTTAAAACTCTATTAGCCTTTGTCCTGCCTAATTCTGTATCCCAAGACGAAATTTGCCTGTTACTCCAGGTGTTTCTGGACTTCCTACTTTTGCATTCCAGTCCCCTATAATGAAAAGGACATCTTTTGGGGTGTTAATTCTAAAACGTCTTGTAGGTCTTCATGGAACCATTCAACTTCAACTTCTTCAGTGTTACTGGTTGGGGCATAGACTTGGATTACTGTGATATTGAATGGTTTGACTTGGAAAAGAAAAGAGATCATTCTGTTGTTTTTGAGATTGCATCCAAGGACTGCCTTTCAGACTCTTTTGTTGACCATGATGGCTACTCCACTTCTAAGGGATTTCTGCCCACAGTAGTAGATGTAATGGTCATCTAAGTTAAATTCATTCCAGTCCATTTTAGTTCACGGAATGTTGACGTTCACTTTTAACATCTCCTGTTTGACCACTTCCAATTTGCCTTGATTCACGGACCTAACATTCCAGGTTCCTATGCAATATGGCTCTTTACAGCATTGGACCTTGCTTCTATCACCAGTCACATCCGCAACTGGGTTTTCTTTTTGCTTTGGCTCCATCCCTTCATTCTTTCTGGAGTTATTTCTCCACTGAAAGGAAAGATAAGACAGCCTTCCTCAGCAACCATGCAAAGTAATAGAGGAAAAACAGAATGGAAAAGACTAGATAACTCTTCAAGAAAATTAGAGATACCAAGGGAACATTTCAGCCCAAGATGGGCTCGACAAAAGACAGAAATGGTATGGACCTAACAGAAGCAGAAGATATTAAGAAGAGGTGGCAAGAATACACAGAAGAACAGTATGAAAAATATCTTCATAATCAAGATAATCAAAATGGTGTGATCACTCACCTAGAGCCAGACATCCTGCAATATGAAGTCAAGTGGGCCTTAGAAAGCATCAATATGAAAAAAGCTAGTGGAGGTGATGGAATTCCAGTTGAGCTGTTTCAAATCCTGAAAGATGATGCTGTGAAAGTGCTGAATTCAATGGCCACAGGACTGGAAAAGGTCAGTTTTCATTCCAATCCCAAAGAAAGGCAATGCCAAAGAATGCTCAAACTACCGCACAATTGCAGTCATCTCACATGCTAGTAAACTAATGCTCAAAATTCTCCAAGCCAGGCCTCAGCAATATGTGAACCATGAACTTCCATATGTTCAAGCTGGTTTTAGAAAAGGCAGAGGAACCAGAGATCAAATTGGCAGCATCCACTGGATCATAGAAAAACCAAGAGAGTTCCAGAGAAAAATCTATTTCTGCTTTATTGACTATGCAAAAGCCTTTGACTGTGTGGATCACAATATACTGTGGAAAATTCTGAAAGGGATGGGAATCCCAGAGCACCTGACCTGCTTCTTGAGAAACCTATATGCAGGTCAGGGAGCAACAGTTAGAACTGGACATGGAACAACAGACTAATTCCAAATAGGAAAAGGAGTACGTCAAGGCTGTATATTGTCACCCTGCTTATTTAACTTTTATGCAGAGTACATCATGAGAAACGCTGGACTGGAAGAAACACAAGCTGGAATCAAGATTGCTAGGAGAAATATCAATAACCTCAGATATGCAGATGACACCACCCTTATGGCAGAAAGTGAAGAGGAACTAAAAAGCCTCTTGATGAAAGTGAAAGAGGAGAGTGAACCAGTTGGCTTAAAGCTCAACATTAAGAAAACTAAGATTATGGCATCTGGTCCCATCACTTCATGGGAAATAGATGGGGAAACAGTGGATTCAGTCTCAGACTTTATTTTGGGGGGCTCCAAAATCACTGCAGATGGTGATTGCAGCTATGAAATTTTAAGACGTGTACTCTTTGGAAGGAAAGTTATGACCAACCTAGATAGCATATTCAAAAGCAGAGACATTACTTTGCTACCAAAGGTTCATCTAGTCAAGGCTAGTTTTTCCAGTAGTCATGTATGGATGTGAGAGTTGGACTGTGAAGAAGGCTGAGCGCCGAAGAATTGATGCTTTTGAACTGTGATGTTGGAGAAGACTCTTGAGAGTCTTTTCGATTGCAAGGAGATCCAACTAGTCCATTCTAAAGGAGATCAGTCCTTGGTGTTCCTTGGATAGACTGATGCTAAAGCTGAAACTCCAGTACTTTGGCCACCTCATGCAAAATGTTGACTCATTGAAAAGGACTGTGATGCTGGGAGGGATTGGGGGCAAGAGGATAAGGGGACAACAGAGGATGAGATGCCTGGATGGCATCACCAACTTAATGGATGTGAGTTTGAGTGAACTCTGGGAGTTGGTGATGGACAGGGAGGCCTGGCATGCTGCAATAGTTGGGTCGCAAAGAGTCAGACACAACTCAGCGACTGAACTGAACTGAAACTGATGGAGCCCGATGCCATGATCTTTGTTTTTTGAATGTTGAGTTTCAAGCCAGCTTTTTCACTCTCCTCTTTCACTTTCATCATAAAACTCTTTAGTTCTCCTTCCCTTTCTTCTTTAAGAATGGTGTCATCTGCATATATGTGGTAATTTATATTTCTCCTGATAATCTTGATTCCAGCTTGTGATTCATCCAGCTGGATGTTTTGCATGATATACTCTGCACCTAAGTTAAATAAGCAGGATGACAATATATTTTTTGTATTTTTTAAAGATACTCTTTGTAAATGATTTCATTCAATGTTTGTCTTAATCTTTCTGACTCATTTCACTTAATATAATGCCCTCAAGGACAGTCCATGTTACCACAAATTAAATGACAGACTTTTTTATATGGATGAATAATATCTCATTATACATATATAAAAATATACATAGTATAATTATATATTATAATATATATTTGTATAATTATATATTATTATATATATTTATATAATATATATTATATATGTACATATTATATATATGTGTGTGTGTGTTTATATATATATATGGCTATCTGTTACATCTTCTTTACTTAATCTTTATCCATTCATCCACTGAGGGACAGTTGTTTTTCTACCCTGGGTGTTGTGAATAAGGGAAATGTATGGGAAAGATGTATGGGAGTGCATACATCTCTTTGGGATTCTTTTTTCATTTCCTCTAGATATATACTCAGATGTGGGATTGCTAGTGCATATAGTGGCAGTTCAAGTGTTTTTTTTTTTTTGTTTGTTTGTTTGTTTGGTTTTTGTTCTTTTTTTTTTTGAGAAACCTCAGTATTGATTTCCACAGTGATCCAGTGGTGTGCGGCAAATTCTCACCTGGAGACTTGTACTTCCACAAAGCCTCTCTCACCCACAGGTGACTGTCTAAGGCAGTTTTTTGCAGTGTCTTTCAGACTGTGGCCAAAACAGACTAGATCTGTCCATGGGCCACTGCAAGGTAGGCTGCCAGGACTGAGTTTTGTCTCCCTTGATGCATGAGTAGACGAGACTTCTTTGCAGTCCTATGGTATATAATGGTAGATCCCTCAAAGGTGATTGTGGCTCCCTTGAAGACACTTTTGTTTATGAATAGATCACATATTTTTCTTGTTGAAAGAAGATACAAAAGAAAACAAGGGTGATAGATGGCTTATGCTGCTATGATCTTGATGTCACTCTCACTATTTTTCTTTTAACATTTAAGTACAGTGTCTGGATAAAATGTCAGATGTTCAGTTATATTTGATTTCATATATACAACTGATAACTTTTTAGTATAAATATATTCCAAATAATTTGGGACATATCTATAATGAAAGTTCTCAAAACTAAGTATCCTCTATATTTGTTTATTATAATTACCAACCTTACATTTAAGTAGTATATATGTGTGTGTGTGATGTAAGGTAGAATTCCACTTTAATTTTTTTTCCCTTCTGATAGTATTATTTTCATTCTTTGTCATCAGTTCTCTATCCACAATTACTTACCATGCTAGATTTAAAGTATATATTACATCCTTATTAATTTAATTGAGTATAGAGATATGTTGTCTAGGCTGGTAAGGATTTGTTACCATTCTGAATTGTCTTCATATTATGCCCTAATGACTATTCCAATTTTTCACATAAAAACTTCATCTAGAGTGTCAGGAAAGACTAAAAGAAGGAGTAGTTGGTCTACATTATTTTTAAATGACATGTAGTAATATGTTACTAATTTTTAATAACATGAAGTGAAACCCATCTTTCATATTAGTGCCTTGCTATTCAGAATTTAAACATATGATGACATCTGGTTAGAAGCAGAACTAGATGTCTGGTTAGTTAAATGCAGAACGTTTAGCTCCATGGTCATTCCTTGTTCAACTCTATCATATCGAAGAAGTGGAAAATGGCTTTCAGAGAAAAAAAGCAATGTTTTTTATGCAGTATCTTCTGTGACACCAAGAACACCCGTAAACCCATATTTCATTTTGAAATCTATTAGCCAGGATTCAGAAAATACACCCTCATGTTACCATGACATTCACACCTTTTAACCTTTAGAGTGTAGTCATTTTATAAACATTTTGCATCTGAAAGTTAATTAAGGTCAGAAGAAATACCCATATTTTGGTGCTTGAAGCTAGACATGCATGATTCTCTCTAGAAATTTTACCTAATACATATTTGTATAATGTCAGCAGCAAGACACACTCCAGTTGCCACCTGATAATTAGATTTCTAAATATTTTCATTCCATCTCTAGCTGAGCTCTATCAGTCTATCGTAACAATGTAGATTATTTGCAAATCTTGTATACCTATTCTCATTATGTAAAAAGCTTCTTTAGTATTGAAACAGCTGAAAATTTAGATGTCTATAAAAAATTTTTTCAGAGTTTCAAAAAAAATACAGCCCAGGGGTGACCCCCTTAATTCATTCTTCTGCCAAAATCGCTCCTTTAATTAGAGTTTTTTCACTGTGATTGAATTTATCAATTGACAGAGACTCAGAAAGTACAGTAGAATAATTGCTTCTCAACACCTAAATATAAGGCTTATATACACAACATATTTTAATTGATGATGATCATCATTTTTTTTTAGTATTTACTACAAATATAACACTGTAATAGACATTGTATGGGATACACAACTGGTTTCCTGGTTATTCACAATACCAAACATCCTGGTTATTAATGGAAGTACGAAGTTTAAACAGGCAGACTATTATAAGAGGTACTAATTGCAGCCATGAAATTAAAAGACGCTTACTCCTTGGAAGAAAAGATATGACCAACCTAGACAGCGTATTGAAAAGCGGAGACATTACTTTGCCAACAAAGATCCGTCTAGTCAAGGCTATGGTTTTTCCAGTGGTCATGTATGGATGTGAGAGTTGGAATGTGAAGAAAGCTGAGAACCTAAGAATTGATGCTTTTGAAGTGTGGTGTTGGAGAAGACTCTTGAGAGTCCCTTGGACTGCAAGGAGATCCAACCAGTCCATTCAGAAGGAGATCAGCTCTGGAATTTCTTTGGAGGGAATGATGCTAAAGCTGAAACTCCAGTACTTTGGCCACCTCATGCAAAGAGTTGACTCATTGGAAAAGACTCTGATACTGCGAGGAATTGGGGGCAGGAGGAAAAGGGGATGACAGAGGATGAGATGGCTGGATGGCATCACAGACTCGATGGACGTGAGTCTGAGTGAACTCTGGGAGTTTGTGATGGGCAGGGAGGCCTGGCATGCTACGATTCATGCGGTTGCAAAGAGTTGGACATAACTGAGCGACTGAACTGAACTGACAAGATAAGAGTAGTAGTAGATTTTTCACGTAACAAGACCATAGAGGGCACACAGAGGTCTCATATTGGTAACTGAGCAAAGTGTGGGGCTTCCGGTGGACTGATGTCCCTTAGTATTAAGTAAATGCATAGTTCATTCTCATCTTAATTCCAATGTTTATATTAATATATTTTTTAGCATTCATTTTGTGTCTTTCAACTTGAATTGCAAGCTGTGTTTACTCTAGAATGTGGGAAATATATTCTTATGCAAGTGCTATACATAAACTATAAATATAATAACTGTGGGTTGAAAAACTAAAAAATAAAAAACACACACGATAAGAATCTTTTTATTAGTTATCAGTTCTTGAACCTGGAAGATCTCTTGTTATAGTCCAAATGAAGCATTGCAAAACAGCTGATATTATTACATCACTTAATTTCAAGTAAAGCCATAAATATAGTTTCAAAAACCAAATGTTCGTTTTTAAAAAACTATTTTTATTTGTAAAGTATCGATGCTTATGTAAAATTACATTTCATCTTATAATTTTATATAAAGTAAGTGAAAATTTTAGTTTCCTTGCTTTCAAGTCTCTTTTTTTTTGCTGAATTCCTTTAATTCTTCTTTGAAAAAGAAAACCAAATTTATTCTCTCCACCTTTCTTTTTTCCTTCACTAAATGTATCTTTCATCAGTAATTATACCTATTGTTTCCATTTTTTTAGGTAGATTTTTCTTGTAGAATCATCCTCTACTGAGCCACCAGGGAAGCCCCTACATTGGAATTTGGCAAAACACAATCTATGAGCCAATCCAGTATTTAGAAATAAAGCTTTATTAGTAAACAATCATCCCATTTTGTTTAGATATTGTCTATTGTTGCTTCCATGGTCCAAAGACAGCATTGAGTAGTTGCAACTAACTCAATTAACTATAGACTGTAAAGCCTGTATCATTTACTATTTGATGCTTTAAAGAAAATTTTAGCTGACCCTTTCATCCCCATGGAAAAGAAATGCAAAAAAGCAAAATGGCTGTCTGGGGAGGCCTTACAAATAGCTGTGAAAAGAAGAGAGGTGAAAAGCAAAGGAGAAAAGGAAAGATATAAGCATCTGAATGCAGAGTTCCAAAGAATAGCAAGAGAAAAGAAAGCGTTCTTCAGCAATCAATGCAAAGAAATAGAGGAAAAGAACAGAATGGGAAAGACTAGAGATCTCTTCAAGAAAATTAGAGATATCAAGGGAACATTTCATGCAAAGATGGGCTCGATAAAGGACAGAAATGGTCTGGACCTAACAGAAGCAGAAGATATTAAGAAGAGGTGGCAAGAATACACGGAAGAACTGTACCAAAAAAATCTTCATGACCCAGATAATCATGATGATGTGATCACTAATCTAGAGCCAGACATCTTGGAATGTGAAGTCAAGTGGGCCTTAGAAAGCATCACTACGAACAAAGCTAGTGGAGGTGATGGAATTCCAGTTGAGCTGTTTCAAATCCTGAAAGATGATGCTATGAAAGTGCTGCACTCAATATGCCAGCAAATTTGGAAAACTCAGCCGTGGCCACAGGACTGGAAATGGTCAGTTTTCATTCCAATCCCAGAGAAAGGCAATGCCAAAGAATGCTCAAACTACCGCACAATTGCAGTCATCTCACATGCTAGTAAACTAATGCTCAAAATTCTCCAAGCCAGGCTTCAGCAATACATCAACCATGAATTCTCTGATGTTCAAGCTGGTTTTAGAAAAGGCAGAGGAACCAGAGATCAAATTGCCAACATCCACTGGGTCATGGAAAAAGCAAGAGAGTTCCAGAAAAATATCTGTTTCTGCTTTATTGACTATGAGAAAGCCTTTGACTGTGTGGATCACAATAAACTGTGGAAAATTCTGAAAGAAATGGGAATACCAGACCACATAACCTGCCTCTTGAGAAATTTGTATACAGGTCAGGAAGCAACAGTTAGAACTGGACATGGAACAGCAGACTGGTTACAAATAGGAAAAGGAGTATGTCAAGGCTGTATATTGTCACCCTGCTTGTTTAACTTATATGCAGATTACATCATGAGAAACACTGGGCTGGAAGAAGCACAAGCTGGAATCCAGATTGCCGGGAGAAATATCAATCACCTCAGATATGCTGACGATACCACCCTTATGGCAGAAAGTGAAGAGGAGCTAAAAAGCCTCTTGATGAAAGTGAAAGAGGAGAGTGAAACAGTTGGTTTAAAACTCAACATTCAGAAAACGAAGATCATGGCATCTGGTCCCATTACTTCATGGGAAATAGATGGGGAAACAGCGGAAACAGTGTCAGACTTTATTTTCTGGGGCTCCAAAATCACTGCAGATGGTGACTGCAGCCATGAAATTAAAAGACGCTTACTCCTTGGAAGAAAAGTGATGACCAACCTAGATAGCATATTCAAAAGCAGAGACATTACTTTGCTGATAAGGTCCATTTAGTCAAGGCTATGGTTTTTCCTGTAGTCATGTATGGATGTGAGAGTTGGACTGTAAAGAAGGCTGAACTGTGGTGTTGGAGAAGACTCTTGAGAGTCCCTTGGATTGCAAGGAGATCCAACCAGTCCATTCTGAAGGAGATCAGCCCTGGGATTTCTTTGGAAGGAATGATGCTAAAGCTGAAGCTCCAGTACTTTGGCCAACTCATGCGAAGATTTGACTCATTGGAAAAGACTCTGATGCTGGAAGGAATTGAGGGCAGGAGCAGAAGGGAATGACCGAGGATGAGATGGCTGGATGGCATCATGGACTCGATGGGCATGAGTCTGAATGAACTCCGTGAGATGGTGATGGACGGGAGGCCTGGCGTGCTGCGATTCATAGGGTCGCAAAGAGTCGGACACAACTGAGCGACTGAATTGAACTGAACTGATTTCCATAATTATCTGTGGCTTACACTCTTCATATAACTCTTGTTTTATTGGTGTTTTTCTAAGTCTGTATATATAGATGTGTCTTAGACATTTAAATTATTTCATGTTATACTGTGCATTGATATACTCTTATTTTATCATTGGCAGAGATTTAGATATTTTCTACTTTTTAAGATAATATCACAGTTATGAAATGTATATAAACTCTTGCTAGTGTATGGTATATATATTTAAATTGTTATAGAATAGCAGCAGAATTCTATTAATATAATATATTCTTACATATTAAGTTCATAAATATTCCAGTTTATTACAAAATGAAAAGTATAAGCAGAGAAAATAACCAATGTGGAGCTACTGTATTGCATATGGAACTCTGGTCAATGTTATGTTGCAGCCTGCATGGGAGGGGAGTTTGGGGGAGAATGAATACATGTATGTGTATGGCTGAGTCCTTTTTCTGTCTACCTGAAACTCTCACAACATTGTTTGTTAATTGCCTATACTCAAATACAAAATAAAGTTTTAAATACCACATTATATCAATTTGTTATACAACATTATGACTCAGTATTAGTAAAAAAATTTAAAAAAGAAAGAAAAAGAAACAGTGTTATGGAAGTGACTGTTAACTAAATAAAGTCAAATAATGATTCTCAAATTTTAAAAGTATTACATCATAGACTATACCAATATTAGTGACTGCTACTTATCGACTCAATAATAGGACCCCTCTTTTGTCTTTATGAATAAAAAACCTATTTAGCCAAGTCTCAGTTAAGCATACTTAGTACTTCAGGCTCCGTACAGCTAAGAATGGTCTTGTAAAATTAGTCTTTCCAAGTAATTATAGAAAGAAATGTAGACATTGTCCTCAATGACCATTTGATAACACTGAGTTGAATAGGTTTCCACAACTGATGTATAATAAGTTGGAAAGTAATGTACCTTGATGAGGTATTCAGTTGTAATATTAGCTTTAAATTTTCTGATACCTAATTTTTGTGGTATATGACAATTAAGCCTCTATCTGTTTTAAGCTGCAGTAAGTAGTAGAACTTCTTGTTATTTGAAATGTAGTCCTAGCAAGCAACCAGAAATCTATAATATGCTAAAATTAGTTCTGTTAGGCTGGTATTAACTTCCTATGTGAACATGTTTTTCTCCCTAATGACTATAAGAACATCAAACACAGGATGTTTTTATAAAGTAAGTATTTAATATATATACATAACTTTAAATGCTATGTCCATCAGACACGACTGAAGTGACTTAGCAGCAGCAGCAGCAGAAATTTGAAATTAGAAAATTTCTACTCTTCGAACTAAAATTATCTTCTCAGATCAAGTCTTATATAAGCAGCAGATATTGTTCTGTCTCTCCTGGGATGTCTGACACAAATTTCAAATTTAATATAACCAAACTGAATGCTTAATCTTACTTACCAAATCTTTCTCCTCCTTCATTCTTCAAAAGCTCCACTCTGTTATTCAGGCAGCAACTTGGGTCACTTCCTCTTTACAGCCAACATAATCAAAATGTAGTATGCTACCAACGTGTCTGACTGAAGTCTACTTCCAGAATTCTCCCCTTTCCCTTGACCTCGAATTCAGCACCATGAAACATGTTACCATCTCTCACCACTGCTGCTGCAGTTCTCTCGCTAAGTAAACGCTCTGCTTTCCCTCTACTCCCCCTCTTAATGGTTTCTCATACAGGAGTGATCTTTCAAAAATATAGGTTGAGTCCAAAAGTCCACTCTGCATATCTGTGTCTCTTTTGCTGTCTCGCATACAGGGTCATCATTGCCATCTTTCTAAATTCCATATATATGTGTTAGTATACTGTATTGGTGTTTTTCTTTCTGGCTTACTTCACTCTGTATAATCGGCTCCAGTTTCATCCATCTCATTAGAACTGATTCAAATGTATTCTTTTTAATGACTTTTGGACTCGAGGGAGAAGGGGAGGGTGGGATGATTTGGGAGAATGGCATTGAAACATGTATACTATCATGTATGAAACGAATCGCCAGTCTATGTCCGATGCAGGATACAGCATGCTTGGGGCTGGTGCACGGGGATGACCCAGAGAGATGTTATGGGGAGGGAGGTGGGAGGGGGGTTCATGTTTGGGAATGCATGTACACCCATGGTGGATTCATGTCAATGTATGGCAAAACCAATACAGTATGGTAAAGTAAAACAAAGTAAAAATAAAATTTTTTAAAAAATATATAGGTTGAGTATTTCTTTTAAGTACTTTTAACAGCTCTCTATTATGCTATGAAAATTGTGGTTTAAAAATGTCCTGTATGACCAGTTCCTGTGAATCACTTCAACTTAATCTTGTTTTCATTTTCCTGCCTTTTCATTGTCTTCAAGAAATCGTGTGTTATTTCAGTCCCTAAATCATTCTAGATTGTTTTCTATCCATGAGACTCTATTTATGCTTTCCCTCTTCGTTGATTGTCTCCCTAGATAATTATTACCTTTCCTTTACATCTAGGTTTTAACATTACCTCTTTCCTTAGTGTCCCTCACTGATATTCAGTCTAAGTAAATATCCTCCTTGCTTTCTACCACTTATGTAATTGTTCTCTTTGATAGCTCACAGCACCATTACTTTTCCTTATTAGCACTTTACTAACAAAGGCAGAGGTCATCCATCTCCATTTGCTTCAATATTGTATACTCACTAGTTAGGGTAGAGTATGGTACATAGTAGCTGTCCAATAAAAGTATGAAAATAATAGATGAATTTATTACAGAGTGAGTTTGCTGAAATGCATTATCAGTGGTTTCAGTGAAGGATTTCAGAACTGAGAGGGCAAATGAATACCACCAAGACATTATTTATGTTTCTAGAATATTTTGATACCATAGACCGTGGATCATTAAAATTCAATGAAACTATGGGTTTTAGTACTTGATTTCAGATTTTTTTTTTTACACACAATCACATATTTATTAGTTCCCTCATGACTCAGTAAAGAATCTGCCTGCAATGCAGACCTGAGTTCAATTCCAGGGTTGGGCAGATCCCCTGGAGAAAGAAATGGACCCACTCCAATATTCTTGCCTGGAGAATCCCATGGACAAAAGAACCTGGCAGACTACAGTCCATGGGATCACAAGAGTCAGACACAACTTAGTGACTAGATCACCACCAAGGGGCATATTGGGCTTTCCCAATGGCTCAGCAGTAAAGAAGAAAAAAAGTGAAAATGATTGCTACTCAGAGTTGGACTCTTTGCAACCCCTTGGACTGTAGCCCACCAAGTTCTTCCATCCAAGAAATTCTCCAATCAAGAATACTGAAGTGGGTAGCCATTCCCTTCCTTAGATTGTGATTGAGAACTCATTCACAGGGCATATTGGCAGTTCAGAATTCTCTTGTTGCTATGAACACTGCATCTTGTAATCATCTACTGTCAAGTTCATAGATAATGGTAACCATGGGAAATAGGGTTAGGGATATAACTGAATAATTGAAAACATAGTTATTGTCCTGAAATTTGTTTACAAATGAAATTATGTTAAATCTTCCAAAAGACTTAAATGGGAAAAAAAAAAAAAACACAAAAACTGAAAGTGTTAGTTGCTCAGTCTGTTCAACTCTTCCAGATGCTTGTAGTCCACCAGGCTCCTCTGGCCATGGAATTCTCCAGGCAAGAATACTGGAGTGGGTACCATTCCCTTCTCCAAGGGATCTTCCCAACCCAGAGATCAAACCCAGATTCCCCTTGTTACAAGCATATTCTTTACAGTCTGAGCCACTAGGGAAGCCCTAGACTTATATGAAACAAAATCAAAATCATGCAGCCAACATGAAAGACACTTCCTGCTCTCTAAATTCATGAATGTAGCAGGAATAATTTAGCTGTTAGCACAGAAAATATAAAAAGAGACTAAAGGTACGATGTTCAGTATTGGAGATTATAACTTCATATATGTCCATTTTGATAGAGTGGATTTATTATTTATTTCTCTTGATCTCCGAATGTAACAAAAATCTTCTTTTGCAAAGATTTCACGCAAATATAGAAAATATTCCTCCAACTTATAGTTCATCTTGAATTTATTAAAAACTATGAAAGTGAAAGTCACTCAGTCATGTCCAACTCTTTGCAAGCCCATGGACTGTAATAGCCTGTAGAATTCTCCAGGGCAGAATACTGGAGTGGGTAGATTTTCCCTTCTCCAAGGTACTTTGCAACCCAGGGATTGAAACCAGGTCTCATGCATTACAGGCAGATTCTTTACAAGCTGAGCCACAAGGGAAGCCCATTAAAAACTATGAATGAATACGTGATCTAAGCACACGTTAGCTAAATGGATTAATTTATCAACCTCAACATTTGCTGCTGTGTTATAAATCTTCATTGTATTACATTTTGTTGGTATTTACCTTAATCAAAGAAAATAGATTCAATGTTTTTGCTTTACTTTATAGGGATAGTTCTGTCATTTACATGCTTTATTTTTGTAATACAATTTATAAATATTATATTTCCTTCATACTATTAGTAAAATGCTTTCATATCTATTGTGAGATATACACTATCAAATGTGTTTGAAATACTTCATTTAATAACTTATCAAAGATATTTTTCTTTATATAGAGTGAATATTGACTATAATGACATTTGTGTAAAGAACATGCACGATAAAATTAGTAAGTCAGGAGAAAAATTGACAAATTATGTAAATATGAATGTGAAAGTGAAAGTGAAGTCGCTCAGTCATGTCCAACTCTTTGCCACCCCATGGACTGCAGCCTACCAGGCTCATCGGTCCATGGGATTTTCCAGGCAAGAGTACTGGAGTGGGGCACCATTGCCTTCTCCGAGTGTATGAGTCAGTAAATATTTTGGCTATAATATTTCTAAGTTGATCATTAAAATCTAACATCCATGAATTCCCTTAGTTTTAAAGTCTTTATGTTTTTATTCAGTTAGGTTGCTCAGTCATGTCAAATTTGCAACCCCATGGACTGCAGTACACCAGGCATCCCTGTCCATCACCAACTGCCAGAGATTGCTCTAACACATGTCCATCGAGTCGATAATGCCATCTAACCATCTCATCCTCTCTACCCTTACTCATCCTGCCTTCAATCTTTCCCAGCATCAGGGTCTTTTCCAATGAGTCAATTTTTCACATCAAGTGGCAAAATTATTGGTTTCAGCTTCAGCATTAGTCCTTCCAAAGAATATTCAGGACTGATTTCCTTTAAGATTGACTGGTGGATCTCCTTGCAGTCCAAGGGATGCTCAAGAATCTTCTCCAATACCACAGTTCAAAAGCATCAGTTTTTCAGTGCTCAGCTTTCTTTATGGTCCAAGTCTCCCATTCATACATGACTACTGGAAAAAACATAGCTTTGACTATACAGACCTTTGTTGGTAAAGTAATGTCTCTACTTCTTAATATGCTGTCTAAATTTGTCATAGCTTTTCTTCCAAGGAGTAAGTGTCTTTTAATTTCATGGCTGAAGTCACCATCTTCAGTGATTTTGGAGCCCAAGAAAATAAAGTCTCTCACTGTTTCCATTGTTTCTCTATTTTCCATGAAGTGATGAGACCCGATGCCATCATCTTAGTTTTTAAGCCAGCTTTTTCACTCTCCTCTTTCACTTTCATCAAGAGGCTCTTTAGTTCCTCTTCAGTTTCTGCCATAAGGGTGGTATCATGTGCATATCTGAGGTTATTGATATTTCTGCTGGCAATCTTGACTTCAGCTTGCGCTTCATCCAACCTGGCATTTCGCATGATGTACTCTGCATAGAGGTTAAATAAGCAGGGTGACAATATACAGCACTGATGTACTTCTTTCTCAACTTGGAACCAGTCCGTTGTCCCATGTCCAGTTCTAATTGTTGCTTCTTGACCTGCATGCAAATTTCTCAGGAGCCAGGTAAGGTGCTCTGATATTCCCATCTCTTTCAGAATTTTCTACAGTTTGTTGTGATCCACACAGTCAAAGACTTCAGTATAATCAATGAAGTAGAAGTAGATGTTACTCTGGACTTATCTTGCTTTTTCTATGATCTAGCAGATGTTGGCAATTTGACCTCTGGTTCCTCTGCCTTTTCTAAATTGAGCTTGAACATCTGGAAGTTCTTTAGTTTATGTACTTTTGAAGCCTAGCTTGGAGAATGCTGAGCATTACTTTGCTGGCATGTGAGATGAGTGCAATACTGCGGTAATCTGAACATTCTTTGGCATTGCCTTTCTTTGGGATTGGAATGAAAACTGACCTTTTCCATACAGTCCTGTGGCCACCGCTGTGTTCCAAATTTGCTGGCATATTAGATGCAGTACTTTCACAGCATCATCTTTCAAATAGGATTAAAAATATCTCAACTGGAATTCCATAACCTCCACTACCTTTGTTCATAGTGATGCTTCCTAAGTCCCACTTGGCTTCACACTCCAGGTTGTCTGGATCTAGGTGAGTGACCACACCATCATGGTTATCTAGGTCATGAAAATCTTTTTTGTATAGCTATTTTATGTATTCTTGCCACCTCTTCTTAATATCTCCTGCTCATGTTAGGTCCATACCGTTTCTGTCCTTTATTGTGTCCATCTTTGCATGAAATGTTCCCTTCGTTCTCTAATTTACTCAGATCTCTAATGTTTCCCATTTTATTGTTTTCCTCTATTTCTTTGCATTGATCACTAATATTTTTATTGGTGGTTTGCATTTAAAATAGTTGTTTTTAAAGGTTTTATTTAACCCTTATACTTTTTAAGTTTACAAAATCAATACAATCTTGATATAAGAAACTTAAAATATGAAGGTATATGAAAATAAACTTATGTCTGCCATAATTTCATTCTTCTCAACTGGAGAAAATTTAATATATTCAACTATTTTATTATAAAATATCTTAAGTGCTTAATCCTTTCTATACGTTACCCAGAACTATTTCGAACCAAAAAACCTTACACATATGTAGCTGCCACAAGCGAATGCATTTCTAAGTCTTACCATAAAGCATGTGTAACATCCACTGTAGAGGTCTGTTCAAACATGTTGAAATAAATGAATCACAGCAGATTTTTCTGTGAAAGTAACTTTTCCTAAAATTCCTTTTTGTAAACTCTTCAACTTTCTAACAGAAAGTTTTATGATTTTTAAAGTAATCTTGACCTAGTCATTCCAAAGTGAGTGTTTAGCCAAATTTTATTATGAATTGGTTTACTTCCCAAGTTTCGCTTGCTTGATTCCAGCACATATTAGTGTAAGAATAATTTTTAAAATAATTCTTTATTATTGTAAAATTATAACTTTTAATTTTAATAATTTATTATAATAAAATTATTAAAGCATAACTAATATTAATAATAATGTGTTTTTACTTTTTTCTAATTTCATGCTTGGTTTTTAGTTAGATTGTTATTTTAAATGGAGTTTTAAATTTATTTTTATTTTATGTTGGATTATTGTTGATTTGAGTATTTCATATTGAAGTATAGTTGTACAGATATGAAAGTTGAACCATGAAGAAGACTGAGCACCAGAGAATTGATGCTTTCAAATTATGGTGATAGAGGAAACTCTTGAGAGTCCCTTGGACTGCAAGGAGATAAAACCAATCAATCTTAAAAGAAATCAGTCCTGAATATTCATTGGAAGGACTTATTCTGAAACTTCAACACTTTGGCCACTTGATGTAAATGGCTGAGTCATTAGGAAAGACTGATTCTGGAAAGATTAAAGGCAAAGGAGAAGGGGGTGGCATAGGATGAGGTGGTTAGATAGCATCATCAACTTAACAGTAATGAATTTAAACAAACTCCAGAAGATGGTGAAGGACGGGGAAGCCTGGTGTGTTGCAATCCATGGGATCGCAAAGAGACGGACATAACTTAGTGACTGAACAGCAATAATTGATTTACAATGTTGTGTTGGTTTCAGGTGTACAGCAAAATTACACACACACACATGCACACACACACACACGCACACACACACGTGCACACACACAAACACATATATTCTTATTCAAATTCTCTATCCATGTAGTTTATTACAGAGTGGATAGAGTTCCCTGTATTATACAATAGGTCCTTGTGATGATCTATTTTATATATAGTAATATGTATATGTTAATCCTAACCTCCTAATTAATCCCTGCCTCCTCCACCTTTCCACTTGGATAACCATAAATTTGTATCCTGTCTGCAAGTTTGTCTCTGTTTTGTAAATAAGTTCTTTGTATGATTTTTAGATTCCACATATAAGTGATACATATGATACTTTTCTTTGTCTGACCTACTTCACTAACTATGATATCTCCAGATCAATCCATGTTGCTGCAAGTGGCATTATTTCTTTCATTTTTTTGGCTAATATTCCATTATATGTATATATGTACCACATTTTTTTAATTCACTCATCTGTCAGTGGATATTTAGATTGATTTTATGCCTTTACTATTGTGAATAGTGCTTCAGTAAATACTGAGGTGCATATATCTTTTCAAAATATTGCTTTCTCCAGATATATGCCCAAGTGACATTGCTGGCTCATATAGTATGTCTCTGTTTAGTTTTTAAAGAAATCTCCATACTGTTCTCCATAGGGACTATACCAATTTACATTCCCTTCAACAGTGTTAGAGGGTTCCCTTATCTTCACACTCTATCCAGCATTTATTAAGAATAGATTTGTTGATGATGGCCATTCAGACCAGTGTGAAATGATACCTCATAGTTTTGATTTGCTTTTCTCCAATAATAAGCAGTGTTGAACATCTTTCCATGTTTCTTTTGACCATCTGTATGTCTTCTTTGGAGAAATGTCTATTTAGACTTTCTCCACATTTTTTTTAAATTGTGTGTGTTTTTGATATTGAGCTGCATGTGAAGTTTGTATATTTTGGCGATTAATCCTGATTCCAAATTGGGAAAGAAGTACATCAAGGCTGTATTTTGTCACCCTGCTTTTTTAACTTCTATGCAGAGTAGATCATATGAAATGCTGGGCTGGATGAATCACAAGCTGGAATCAAGATTGCCTGGAGAAATAACAATAACCTCAGATATGCAGATGACATCACACTTATGGCAGAAAGCAAAGAAGAACTAAGGAGACTCTTGAAAGTGAAAGAGGAGAGTGAAAAAGTTGACTTAAAACTCAAAATTCAGAAAACTAAGATCCTGGCATCTGGTCCCATTACTTCATGGCTAATAGATGGGGAAACAATGGAAACAGTGACAGACTTTATTTTGGGGGGCTCCAAAAATCACTGCAGATGGTGACTGCAGCCATGAAATTAAAAGACACTGTGTGTGTTAGTCGCTCAGTTGTGCCCAACTCTTTGCGACCCCATGGACTGCAATCCACCAGGTTCCTCTGTCCATGTGATTTTCCAGGCAAGGATACATTTCCTTCTCCAGGGGATCTTCCCAACCCAGGGATCCAACCTCGGTCTCCTGCACTGCAAGAAAATTCTTTATCAACTGAGCTACAAGGGAAGCCCTAAAAGACACTTTCTCCTTGGAAAAAAACAGTTTTGATCAACCTAGACAGCATATTAAAAAGCAGAGACATTGCTTTGCCAACAAAAGTCCATCTAGTCATGGCTATGGTTTTTCCAGTAGTCATGTATGAATGTGAGAGTTGAACTATAAAGAAAGCTGAATGTCAAAGAAATGATACTTTTGAACTGTGGTATTGGAGAAGACTCTTGAGTGTCTCTTGAACGGCAAGGAGATCCAACCAGTCCATCCTAAAAGAAATCAATTCTGAATATCCATTGGAAGGACTGATGCTAAAAGCTGAAACGCCAATCCTTTGGCCACCTGATGTGAGGAACTGACTCATTGGAAAAGACCCTGATGCTGGGAAAGATTGAAGGCGGGAGGAGAAGGGGATGTGTATAGAAATGCAACACATTTCTGTGTATTAATTTTGTATCCTGAAACTTCATTGATGAGCTCTACTAGTTTTCTAATAACATCGTTAGGATTTCCTATTTATAGTACTGTGTCATCCATAAATAGTGAGTTTTACTTCTTTTCCAATTTTTTTTTTTTCTTTTTCTTCTCTAATTGTTGTGGCTTTGACAAAACTACTTGGAATAAAAGTGATGAGAATGAGTGCTCTTGTCATGGTCCTGATTTTAGAGAAAATGCTTTCATCTTTTCACCATTAAGTATAACGTTTACAATGTTAGCTGTGGGTTTGTTGTAATGGCCTGTACTATGTTGAGGTCTGTTCCTCTGTACTCACTTGCTAGAGAGTTTTTATCTTTAATGCATGTTGAATTTTGTCAAAAGCTTGTTCTATATCTATTGAAATGATCCTATGGTTTTCATTCTTTAATTTATTAATGTGGTGCACCACACTAATTGATTTGTGCACACTGAAAAATCCTTACACCCCTGCAATAAACCCCACTTGATCATGGCATATGATCCTGTTCAAGTATTTTGGGATTTGGTTTGCTAGTATTGGGCTGGCCCAAAAGTTCTTTTGATGATAACATCCATAAAATGTTATAGGGAAACCCAAACAAAATTTTTGGTCAACTCACTATTTTGCTGAGGATTTTTTGCATCTAAGTCCATTAGTGATATTGCCCTGAAATTTTCTTTCTGTGTAGTATCTTTTTCTGATTTTGGTATCTGAGAAATGATGGCCTCATAGAATGAGTTTGGAAGTGTTCCACCCTCTGAATTTTTTGAGATAGTTTCAGAAGGATAAGTGTTAACTCTTTGCTAAATATTTGGTAGAATTCACCTGTGAAGCTATCTGTTCCTGGGCTTTTGATTGTTGGAAGTTTTTAATCACAGTTTCAATTTCAGCGTTTGTGATTGCTCTGTTCAGAATTTCTGTTTCTTTGGAGTTCAGAAAGTATACATTTGGAGACAGTACAACTTTCTAAAAATCTGTCTGTTTCTTCTAGGTTGTCTGCTTTATTGAAACATAGTTGCTGGTTGTATTTATTATTATCCTTTTTATTCCTGTAGAGTGCACTGTAATTCACCTTTTTCATTTCTAATTTTATTGATTTTAGCCCTCTCCCTTTTTTCTTGATGAGACTGGCTGAAGGTTTATCAAACTTGTTTATCTTTTCATAGAGCCAGACTTTAGCTCCATTGATCTCTTCTATTGTTTTCTTTTTCTCTGTGTTATTTATTTTTGCTCTAAACTTTATGATTTCTTTCCTTCTGCTAAACTTTGGGTTTTGTTTGTTTGTTCTCTAGTTGCTAAGAAAGTTTTATGTATTTTAATTGGTACTTTGAAGGAAACTGATTTTTATTCTGAAGGAAAATTTGTCATAGAGAAGATACTGAAAAACAATAAGCCTTTTTAAAGTAAATAAGTTAGATTAATAAATTTAAGACATGAACACATTGGAAATCAACTATACTTAAGTAAAGTTTTTAAAAATTTAAAAATTAAGCAATCAAAAATAAAACATCATTTCATCACTTAAAAAAAAAGTTATGGTAATTTTTCATGTACATATACAAATATTTTTCAGTTCCTTCATTGATCTCCTGTTAGTGACCATCTTGAATCTCACCCTATGTAAAATTTTTGCTATTCTCTTCAACCAACTTTTTAAAGAAATAAAAAGAATATGCTACATGTATACCTCATTTTATTGTGCTTTGCAGACATTGTATTTTTTACAAAATTGAATGTCTGTAGCAACCATGCTTTGTGCAAGTCTGTCAGTGCCATTCTTCCAGCAGCATTTGCTCACTTCATGTCTTTGGGTCACATTTTGGCAATTCTCATAGTATTTCATACTTTCTCACTATCATTATATTTGTTATGGTGACCTATGGTCAGAAATTTTTGCTGTCACTATTGTAGAAAAATTATGACCCACTGAAAACTCAGATGATGGTTAAAAATTTTAGCAACAAAATATTTTTAATTAAGGTGTGTGTATTTGGAGGAAACAAAATACTATTGCTCACTTAATAAACCATAGTATGTAAATGTAACTGTTATATGCACTGGGAAGCCAGTGACTGACTTTGTTGTCATATTTGCTTAACTGTGATGATCTGGAACCAAATCTGCACTAACTCTAAGGTATGACTTCGCACTTAACTTTAAACTTAGCCATATGGCCTCAAAGTAGATGGGAACATTTGTTTCATACTGGAAGGATGATTGTATGAGTATCCCCAGTGAACAGCAAACCTAGTATAGCAGTTATTGCACTTTTGTTTATGTTCAAAGTAGTTTTTTGCAATACACCCTTTTTTCTTTAGCACTGCTATGATGCATATGTTTTCTCTGTTGTATTATAGTTCAATATATGATTATACAATGCTTTGTTGTCATAAATAATGCTTGTACATGTTTGTTATAAATAATACTTGTACATGTTTCCTGGAACACATATGCAAGACATTCTCTAGAGTTTTAAAAGGTATGTATAGAATGTGTATATTTTCATTTTACATGCTATTTTTTTCTAGCAGGATTACTTCAATCACTTCCACAAGCAGTGTAGAATAGTTTCCATTGCTGCCCAACTTCACACATATGTGGTTTGATTAGCCTATATAATTTTGGTTAATTTTTTCTCAAATTAGTATAGTTTTATTTTGTGTATTTGCGATTGTAATTTGAATTTCTGTGATTACCAATGAGTTCATTTCTTACGTGTTTGTTTTTCATAATTTTCATAATTCCAATTTGTATTATGAAGATTAAATTTTGGTTTATAATATCAAACATCTTTGCCCAGCTTATGACTTGTGCTTATAAATTTTGTTGTTACTTTTAATGAAAAAAAATGTATAATTTTATTCTAGTTGAATTTTTCAAGCATTCCTTTTGCAATTTATAGTTATCATTAAGAGTTTTTATACTTGGTGGTGATGCAGCTGTTGTCTCCTATGCACCTTTAAATGTCTTAAGGTTCTCTATTCTTGTTTGATCTTTATTTCATCTGGAATTGATTTTTGATGAAGGTGTAAGTTTAAAGTGATATAGCATTTTTTCCAATTTAAATAATAAATTATTTCAGCTCTACAATGGCAAAATTTAGCAAATTCCTCCATGAATTTGTTACACAAAGGGAAGGATTTGAAGTTTGGTAAAAATGAGCTAACTAACATATACAAGTTTTATTTTGTATATGACAGAATACAGTTTTATAAACATAATCATCAATATCATTCCAGGATATGTTCAGAAAACATGGCTTCTTACATCTGCCCTATTTGTTCAAAAAGATGTAGTGGTGTTTTGCCTGATCATAGTGACATCATGATTTGTTGATAGAAAATTCAAGATGGGGGATGCCTCACATCTTCTATACTCAAAATTATTGCCTTGGAACAATTTTAACAATACTGTATAATCCCACAAACTTCCTTTAGTTTTCTAACACCTTTGAGTGGAACTATGTCCATTTTGGATGTATTTCTGGTATACGCCATTGAGGTTTACTGACTCCAGTGTTATATCTTTATTACCATATATTTTTGATGCCCTAAATATTTTGACTTATTAGCAAACTTGTTATCAATAAATGGTCATAAACAATCCTGTGTCCCTGTATTATAAGTTGTATTAATTAGCTAGGACTGCCATAACAAAATAGGCTATATTGAAAAAACAACATAAATTTATTTTCTGAAATTTCTGGAGACTAAAAGTCCAAGATCAAAATGTCAGAAGATTTGGTGTCTCCTGTGACCTTATTTCTTGGGGATGGTCTTGATCATTTGCTCCTGTACAATGCCACAAACCTCTGTCCCATAGTTCTTCAGGCACTCTGTCTATCAGATCTAATCCTTTGAACCTATTGTCACTTCCAATTTATAATCATAAGGGATTTTATTTAGGTCATATATGAGCAGTCTATTTGTTTTCCTCACTTTCTTCAATTTAATTATAGGAATAAAGCCAGCCAGAAATGATTTATTTACTGCATGAAAAAAAAAAATTCTCCACAAGTTGACATAGAAAATGGCATTTAGTAAACTCTCAAAGAAGTGAATTTATTATTTTAAGTTTTGACTGATACCATCAAACCATTTTTAATGCTATAGTATAATATTCATCAATTTTCTAGGGCTTAAATTTTACAGATTGTACTCATCTCACAAGTTAAA
The DNA here is from genome assembly GCF_001704415.2 of Capra hircus. Taxonomy (NCBI): domain Eukaryota; kingdom Metazoa; phylum Chordata; class Mammalia; order Artiodactyla; family Bovidae; genus Capra; species Capra hircus. Next base: position 34,217,014 of record NC_030818.1, read on the forward strand.
AAAAAGTAATGTTCAGAATTCCCCAAGCTAGGCTTCAACAGTATGTTAACTGAGAGCTTCCAAAAAATAAGCTGGATTTAGGAAAGGCAGAGGAACCAGATATTAAATTGCCAAAGTCCATTGGACCATAGAAAAAGCAAGAGAATTCCAGGGGGAGGGGTGGGGGGAAACATCTGCTTTATTGATTACACTAAAGCCTTTGACTGTGTGGATCACAACAAACTGTAGAAAATTCTGAGAGATGGGAATACCAGACTACCTTCCCTACCTCCTGAGAAATCTCTTTGCAAGTCAAGAAGCAACAATTAGAACCAGACATGGAACAACAGACTGGTTCCAAATTGAGAAAGGAGTATGTGAAGGCTGTATATTGTCACTTCGCTTATTTAACTTACATGCAAAATAAGTACATCAGCAAAATACTGGACTGGATGAAGTACAAGCTGGAATTAAGACTGGAGAGAGAAATATCAATCATCTCAGATTTGCATATGACACCACCCTTATGACAGAAGGCAAAGAGGAGCTAAAGAGCCTCTTGATGAAAGTGAAACAGGAGAATGAAGAAGTTGGCTTAAAGTCAACATTCTAAAAACTAATATCATGGCATTGGGTCCCATCACTTCATGCCAAATAGATGGGGAAATAATGGAGACAGTGACAGACTTTATTTTCTTGGACTCCAAAATCACTGCAGATGATAACTCCAGTCATGAAATTAAAAGACACTTGCTCCTTGGAAGAAAAACTATAACAAACTTAGCATATTTTCTTCTTATTTTGCTAGTCTCTTTATATTTTTCCATAGGCCATGTCATTTCTTAAAGAAGAACTGGAGTTCTGAGACTCTCAAAATCATCAAGCAAGCACAATGATTCTGTGGCAAAAGTTTATTCTGGAGATGATGTTGCTTATCAGACCTGAAGAACCATAAGAGTTTGTTCCAATGGAATACGGGACTATGATAGCATTTTCCTAAGCCTTAACTCAGAAGAAAATGTGGAACCCAAGGAAAGTCAACTCACTGGTGCACAGTTAACACACATCAGTTCAGTTGTTCAGTCATGTCCGACTCTTTGTGACCCCATGAAGCACAGTACACCAGGCCTCCCTGTCCATCACCAACTCCAGGAGTCCACCCAAACCCATATTCATTGTGTTGGTGATGCCATCCAACCATCTCATCCTCTGTCGTCCCCTTCTCCTCCTGCCCTCAATCTTTCCCAGCATCAAGGTCTTTTCAAATGAGTCAGCATCAGGTGCCCAAAGTACTGGAGTCTCAGCTTCAGCATCAGTCCTTCCAATGAACACCCAGTACTGATCTCTTTCGGATGGACTGGTTGGATCTCCTTGCTGTCCAAGGGACTCTCAAGAGTCTCCTCCAACACCACAGTTCAAAAGCATCAATTCTTTGGGCCTCAGCTTTCTTTATAGTCCAAGTTTCACATCCATACATGACTACTGGAAAAACCATAGCCTTGACTAGACAGACCTTTGTTGGCAAAGTAATGTCTCTGATTTTTAATATGACCAGTTCTTATGCTTTTTAATATGTCTAGGTTTGTAATAACTTTCCTTCCAAGAAGCAAGCTTCTTTTAATTTCATGGCTACAATCACCATCCACAGTGATTGTGGAGCCCAGAAAAATAAAGTCAGCCACTGTTTCCCCATCTATTGCCATGAAGTGATAGGACTGGATGTCATGATCTTAGTTTTATGAATGTTGAGCTTTAAGCCAATTTTTTCACTCTCTTCTTTCTCTTCCATCAAGAGGCTCTTTAGTTCCTCTTCACTTTCTGCCATAAGGGTGGTGTCATCAGCATATATGAGGTTATTGATATTTCTCCTGGCAATCTTGATTCCAGCTTGTGTTTCTTCCAGCCAAGCATTTCTCATGATGTACTCTACATATAAGTTAAATAAGCAGGGTGACAATATACAGCCTTGACGTACTCCTTTTCCTATTTGGAACCAGTCTGTTGTTCCATGTCCAGTTCTAAGTGTTGCTTCCTGACCTGCATATAGGTTTCTCAAGAGGCACGTCATGTGGTCTGGTATTCCCATCTCTTTCAGAATTTTCCACAGTTAATTGTGATCCACTCAGTCAAATGATTTGGCATAGTCAATAAAGCAGAAATAGATGTTTTTCTGGAACTTTCTTTCTTTATTGATGATCCATCAGATGTTGACAATTTGATGTCTGGTTCCTCTGCCTTTTCTAAAACTAGCTTGAACATCTGCAAATTCACGGTTCACCTACTGCTGAAGCCTGGCTTGGAGAATTTTGAGCATTACTTTATTAGCATGTGAAATGAATGCAATTGTGCAATAGTTTGAGCATTCTTTGGCATTGCCTTTCTTTGTGATTGGGATGAAAAGTGACCTTTTCCAGTCCTGTGGCCACTGCTGTGTTTTCCAAATTTGCTGACATATTGAGTGTGGCACTTTCACAGCATCATCTTTTATATTTGACATAGCTCAACTGGCATTCTATCGCCTCCACTAGCTTTGTTCGTAGTGATGCTTCCGAAGGCCCCACCTGACTTCACATTCCAGGATGTCTGGCTCTAAGTGAGTGGGAGTTATCACACCTTCATGATTATCTGGGTTGTGAAGATCTTTTTTGTATAGTTCTGTGTTTTCTTGCCACGTCTTCTTAATATCTTCTGCTTCTGTTAGGTTCATATCATTTCTGTCCTTTATTGAGCCCAGCTTTCAATGAAACGTTCCCTTGGTATCTCTGGCACACATTATAGCTATGTTTTCTAAATATGTACTTAACCCATGGATGAAAGAAAACATCATATTATAATTCATAATGTACTTGGAATGAGTCCCATCTCATTAGATGTTGCCACCTTTGACAAATTTTCCTCATTTGCTAAAATTATTGAATATAAAAATCATTTCATAAATCCATTTTAGCAAAATCAGGGAAATATCTGTGTGATTAATAATGATTACAATATATATCTTCTGAAATGTAGGCTGTAATTTTAAAAAATTTGTAAACAGTCTCTCTTTTTTTTAGTAGCAAATCATAGCAAATATCTAACTTTGCATGTGTACATGCTAAATTGCTTCAGTCATATCTGACTCTTTGTGACCCAATGGGCTGTAGCCCTCCAGGCTCCTCTTCTAGGGTTCTCCAGGTAAGAATATTGGGGTAGGTTGTTGTTTCCTCCTCCAGGAGGGGACGTGTTGCTCCCAATTCAGGAGTCAAACACCAGGTCTCTTATGTCTCCTGAATTGGCAGGTGGGTTCTTTACCACTAACATCACCTGGGAAGCCCTAGCTAATTCTACCAATATCTTTTTCAAATGCCTGAAAGTGAGTATTGCTGTTATAATTTTGGAAGAGTCAGGCATTTGAAAACTGATCTTGGAACATTTGGAGATATCTAGAAGGCAGAGCTAGGACAAAATTTAATGTCTAGAGCCTCAACATTTCCAAGGAAATCACACTGTTTCTGTAAAGTTAGCAATAATTGAAAGGATAAATCAGTCTCAGATAGAAAATTTGCAAGAAGACATTTATAAGCATTCATGTTTAAAGTTAAAATTCACCATGGGTTCATTAACAATTTATCCAAAAATAGGAGATATTAATTTCATTATTACTAAATTATTATTAAACAAGGTACAATCAATGATTTAAATCAAGCTGGGCTAATTGAGAATGAATTATCATCATCCTCTGTGAGAATATTGCCCATTAATTACCTCTGAAGTCCGAAGGATTATTATGCATTTATTCTTGTAAATTATGGCTCCATGGTAAATTGGATAAGATTTTAATATTTTAACATTCATTAAATTCTGAAACCTTAGAGCCAGCATAGTGATGAGCAAGACTGTTTTGTCCTCTAATGAGAATAATTCAGTTACAGCTAATTGCCATCATTATCATATATTTATATAAATTCAGATTAACCTATAGAATTAAAGTTAATATTTATATTTTACATATGTCATTTTAGAATTAAGGAACATAGGTTTTGTTTCTACTCTTAAATAACTTTCTACTCTTAAGCATAAAAACTTAAACATGTACAATATTGATAATCATTTTTATTTTGTACTTAGCATGCAAACTGTATAATTAAAGCTAACTTGCATTAGCTTTAAACTGTTCCTTAGTCTATGTTATTATGCACTCATTCATGTTTTCATATTTGTAGCTAGTGATGGATTGTGATGAAAGACTGAAGTACCTGGGGAGAGGGCAGCTTCTCTAAAAGTACACAGGCTTCATGATGATGGACTAGAACTCTAAATAAAAGTCAGAGTACTGCTATCCAGAAATAATAGAAATGGATAACTGGCTTCTGAAAATACAGATATTGACTATAGGAACAGAGGAGAAAATCCCCCCATAATAATAGAAAGGAGAATCAATTTGGCTTAGAAAAAGTCCTATTTGAATCATCAGAGAAAGTGAACTAGCCTGCTAATAAACTGTGTATAGCCCATTCTGTAATGTGAATTAGAGCTCTTCCACAGTATTTTAGTCGAATTAGAAATATATAAATTTGGAGAGGAAATTCAACAGCTATTTTTACTGGCAGTTTGATGGTCTTATTGTGTTATTATGCTGCTAAGTCACTTCAGTCGTGTCCGACTCTGTGCAACCCCATAGACGGCAGCCCACGAGGCTCCCTCATCCCTGGGATTCTCCAGGCAAGAACACTGGAGTGGTTTGCCATTTCCTTCTCCAATGCATGAAAGTGAAGGTGAAGTCGTTCAGTCATGTCTGACTCTTAGCGACCCCAAGAACTGCAGCCTACCAGGCTCCTCTATCCATGGGATTCTCCAGGCAAGAGTACTGGAGTGGGGTGCCATTGCCTTCTCCATTGTGTCATTATACAAGCATCTATATATTAATTAATATGCTAGCTTACCAATATATTAAGGGACCTGATGACTCTTGACAATATTGCTGTGAGTATATAAATGATTAAATTGACAATCCTATAAGCTTAGACCCAGATATAAATTTGCCTAACCCCTAACCATATGTTTTTAGTTTTTTAAAAAACATTGATTATTCTACCAGTTTTTGCATGGATGTACTGCCTTTAATGCTTTATAACAGTGAATATACACACTGCATTAACTTAAGAATCTCATGATCAAATTAGATACCAAATCCTGTGGTTTTTTAAATAAATAAACCTAGTATTTTTTAGTAACAATCTAATAATAGTAGAAATGACATGGAAACATTATCTTTATGTAGATAGTATCTATTTATTTCATTCCCATGAGGTCCTTGAAAATAAGAAATGAGATAAAAAAATATAAATCAGACTAAAGTATTAAGAAATGAAAAAAATATATTTTTAGTGTTTTTATTTCATCTCAAATGTATATATTTCCCCCTTACAATAAAACCATCCCAATTGTTCCAAACATTGAAAACAGTGTCTACTTCTACATAACAGAAAAAACTAATAAACTGCTCTTTGTGCTTCCATTGGGTATTGCAGTGACTTAACTACACGACAGCTTTCAGCCAGAAAGTAAAGAATGAAGTAGGCCAGAAATAGCAGAGAGTTAAAAAAAAAAAAATCGAGTCCATTCTTGCTGTAATCTGCTTTTTGTCTTTATTATACCAGACTTTGTCTCAAAATAATAGTAAAATATAGCCAATAAATATTTATACTAGGAGAAAGGTACAAAAATTCCAAATCAGATATTTGGATTTAATGAATTTTTCTATATGTTCTGATTCATTAGCTGCCATTCCTATTTCCTCATTAATATGATATGAGATACTCAGACTTTTTAATTTGCTTTGTTTTTCTTATTGGGGCCAAGACTGAATAAAGAATATTGTGTCATCTATTTTGCAAGGCATTAATTTATTTATTTAACAACTGTTTGTTAGTCACCTACAATTTGGTAGTTATTACAAGACAAATAGATAAAGAAGAATGACATTGTTTTCTGCACTCAGAAAAAGCCTAGTCTAGGAAGAATTATTTATAATTATGTTTTGTAATTGTTTTTATAAAATATATACTATGTAATATATAATACATATGTATAGTGTGTATCATTTATATATACAGTATTTTATATTCATGAATAAATAAATACTAACCTCTTAATAGTGAGATCTGAATAGTGAATAGGCATTATAATTGTGAAGATAAATGGAGACAGTGTGTATCACACACAGAGTCAAAGTCATTATACTGGAGAAATCTTGCTGCTTCCAAATATCTTAGTGATGGTCAATATGTCAGGGTCCTAAAAAAAAGAAAAAATATCCCAAGCTCAGAAGGTAACTGTGGCTGAAGAGGATAGAGATTTGCAGACCATGTTAAGGATAAGGCATGTTTTTATAATTGCCAAAGAAAATACTTAAAGAGGGTACTTAAGGAGGGTGGTAACATGGTAAGTTTTGCATTTTATATGTAATCATTTTAAAGTGCTATTGATTTCTTGGAAAGAGTCACACAGGAGTAGGAATAAGAAGAGGCATTTGAAGGAAGTCATATGAGAGTTATTTATTATAACTGTGGCTTGGGCTCTGGTATGGAAAGTGAAACTGAAACTTATGATGGAAGATTGTAATATAAATAACATATAGAATGGATGTTTCCATTAGTGATCTTTCACTTCCTTCTCACAAAAATCCAGCGTGACAAATATTAAAGGTTATGGAATTTTCCTCAATTCATTTAGTGTGTCTTAGAATAAAGAGTAAAACCCAAGTATATGAGTTAAAGCCTGAGAAGGTGTGTGTGTGTGTGTGTGTGTGTGTGTGTGTGTGTGTGTATGTGTATGTGAGCAAATGCTACTATGCACTCATACCAAATGTTGTAGAAGGACACCTAAAATGAGAAATGAAAAGTCTATATTGGATTTAGCACCGTGAACGTTATTGAGTTTGGGAATGTGGCTTTATTTTGTTTGTGGATATGGGTAGCTGTTATATGGAGCACTATGTACCAATCTCAGACTTTTGGAGTTTGAATCCTAACTCTGTCATTTAGCAGCTGTGTGATGTAATGAATATAAATAAACGTCTTTCTCTGTTTGTTTCTTCATCTGTAAAATGGTGTAATAATAATGCATAGGTCTTTAGCATGCATTACCTGTTTAGTATATATCATAATAATGATGTTAATGATGGTGATGGCAAAGAAAGACAAGCTAGATTTTATGAGTCAAAGGGAGATGGATAATTGGAGATAGTAAGTATATATAACTCTGGGGAGAAGTAAATTTTTTAATAATTTTATTTATTTATTTATTTTTGGCTGTGCTGGGTCTTTGTTGCTGCACTGGCTCTTCTCTAGTTGAGGTGAGTGGGGGCTACTCTCTAATTGAGGTGTGCAGGCTTCTCATGGTTTTGGCTTCTCCTATTGGAGAACATAAGATTTCGAAGGCATTGCAGTTCCAGGGCTCTAAAGCACAGGCTCAATAGCTGAGGTTCCTGGACTTATTTGCTCCATGGCATGTGCAATCTTCCTAGGTCAAGGATCAAACCCATGTCTCCTGCATTAGCAAGTGGATTATTTACCACTGACCCACCCAGGGGAACCCTGGAAAAGTAAATTATTAAAGTAGGAAATATAGTGATGCAGGAAATAATTTGACCATTCCCAAATGAAGACCTAGTTTTTCCTTCATCTTCTTGGAGGTAATCTTTATTTGCCTGGCAATCTCTAGGGTCATCATATAGTAAGAGTGTGATTTAGGGTGAAGGTTGAATATACATGACAGTATTAAAGTGGGAGAGGCCATGTCAGAAAAAACAACCATGTGCTTTAGGGTAGGGTCATTGGGTCACATTAGTTGATCTGAAGTTCAACCTTTTGGGCAATAAGTCATCATTCCTATGCAGTGAAGCCCCAATAAAAACTGGAGACTTTAGATTTATGAATTTCCAGGTATATTGTCAAGCATATTGTCACACATCAATTCCAGGAGGAAAATATGTCCTGAAAAAAATATCTTCAAGCTGAATGTAATTTTGGGCATGCTCATGTACACCCCCAGTGAAGTTACAGTTAATGTAAGAAGTAAGGATCACTTATTGTGGACTCTTCCCTTTAACCTTGCAACTGTACCCTAATTTCCTGAAGTTTATGTCCTAAGCCTTGAGTAGACTTGGAAGTCTGGATGACTGTGCCTTCAAACCATGAAGTTTGATTAGCTTGAGATTTTCTCTAGCCAAAGGAAATTAAGTTATGTAGGAATGTACTTTAATTATGTTCATAAAGTACTTCATGACATTTATTTAAAATGTAAAGCTACAGGGGAAAAAAATTAAAGAAAAAATGGGCCCTAAACTGACTACTACTGAAATAATGCACTTGTAATATGTGGCATACTTCATTTCAGAACTTTATTGATATCTATCTTACCAATTTATTTACAGCTCAAAAAATAAATAGAGATTAGAAAAATATCACTCTAAATATGTAGTGTAAGAGTATATTAAGTTAACATTGTCTTGAATTAAAAAAAAAATTTTAAATGAATTGAAAGAACTGGCTTATTGAAAATAACAGCAAGTCATCTTTAATTCTCAAGAACAAAACTCACTAAATTTAGGGAAAATGAAAATAACCAAGGATTAGAGTATTTTTGCCTGGAAAATCCCATGGACGGAGGAGCCTGGTAGGCTGCAGTCCATGGGGTTGGTAAGAATCAGACATGACTGAGCAACTTCACTTTCACCTTTCACTTTCATGCATTGGAGAAGGAAATGGCAACTACTCCAGTATTCTTGCCTAGAGAATCCCAGGGTTGGGGGAGCCCGGTGGGCTGCCATCTATGGGGTCGCACAGAGTCGGACACGACTGAAGAGACGCAGCAGCAGCAGCAGCAGCAGAGTATTTTAGGAACTAATATTTTAACATAATTAGAAATGATAGATATTCTGCTTTTAATGACAAAGATATTTGCACACAGTTCTTTCTTTCCTGCCCTTACATCTTGATTATGTGAGTTTATACTATTCTTGTTTTACAGATATTCTTTTGTGCAAACACAAATCTCTAAATTGCTAAACTTAGTTCTAAGTCCAAGCAAGTGGTTTTACTTCTTAGAATCATTCATTTATAAAGGCTTCCTTATTTTTTTCTACTTCTTGGTTGGCTGGATTTATCATTGATTTTTTTTCAATAATGTATAATCGATACAATATTCTATGAGAATATCTTTTCAGTCATAACTTGTCAGCTTAACCTGGTATCATAATTTACCTCCTCATAACTTTACTAATAACATAGTCATCTAGACTTGAAGGTTATGCTGAATTTAAGACCAATCTTATATTCTCTTATTTAGAACATCCCTTGATAAACAAACATCCATTAAGATAACAAATTTGCTGGGGAAAAAAAAAAAGGAGAAAGTTCAGGCAATTTCAGCCTCTAAAAACGTAACCAAATTCAAAGCTTGTCTATCTCTCACTACTGATTTTCAGAATTTCAAGTATCAGAATTAAAGTAAAACAAAGCTACTAAAAGTAATTAAAAATTTATCTGCAATGCAAATTAGAAATGACAAGTGCAAAGAGGACAGTACGTTTCTGTTTTCCCTTTTATTCAACTGTGTCATCAATGAAGTATAGAGTTGGCAGTTTCTAGAGTAAAATGTATGTTAGCCAGAATGATGTCAGCCAACTAAAAATCTCAAAGCTAAGGGAGAATTTGCATAAGAAGCAAATCAATAGAAAATTCTGAAAACTGAAATGCTCTGACTCTAGTTTGCATTCACACACTCTTATAATTTCAGTTTCTCCTAACTCATAGTCATTAGCTCTCAGAAAAGAAGACTTTAAGGACTGACAATTGTGACCATAAAACAAAACCCAGAATATGACAGAGGAATAGGTGGACATGGAGTACATTTCTCCATGGATGCATCAGGAATAAAGCTTCAGACACAGAATTTCATGCAGAAAGAATACCAGCTGAGAGTGCACAGGAGTACCTGACCAGTGGAAATGAATATATAGAACCAAGCAAAACTTGGTAGGATGAAGGAACTAGGGGGAAAGACAGGAGTGTTAGTAGGAATGGACCTGCCATTTGCAGGTAGGGGAACTGAAGCAGGGATCCAATCCCCACATCGGGGCAATTGTCTGAGTCAGAGGAGAAACATTTAAGGCTGAGAGTGAAACAGTTGTTCTGCAGCAGCCTAAATGGAATGAGAATCAGACAGTCCTTGTCTCAGCCATACATACCCTGGACAAGGACACAGGTCCCCTAGAAGATGTAGCGAATGGGAGCTGGAATTTAGGGATTGTGGAGCAATCCAAGGGCAAGGGTTGCTGTTGATTGTGGAGATGGATCAAGGGGATGTGAGGGAGAAGATTGTGGTGGGAAATGGCTGTGGAGGAAAGCCAGGCAACCATGGAGGAAAGTGATACTGCCGAATCAGGTAAAAGGGGTGGGGCTATCACCATAGGCTCTCTCTCCCCACATGCCAGCAACAGCGACTGAACAGTAGAGACTGGCCTACCAAATGCCTGACAGACTGATATACAGAGTGGGACCCCACCCAGGGTGCTCCTTCAAGTGCCTAATGCACTGATCTACAGAGTAGGACCAAGCTGGGGGGGGGGGTTGGCATCTATGTGTCTGATGTGCCAAACAATAGAGAAGGACCCCAGGCAAGGGAGCCCTCTAAGTGCCTGAATGGGTTGGAGCTATGGAGAAAGACTAGCCAAAGAAGCCTTCTGATTGCCAGCTACAAGAGGATTGAAAAAAGACCCTCATAGGGCCATTACTCCTGAGGCAGACATAGTCTGTGTCCCTGCACACCTGGCTCTTGCAGGGTCCCCACAAGCCAAGCAGCTGTGCCACCTTCACGCTCAGCTCTCACAGGGGCAGAGCTGCCACAGGCAAAAAAGTCTTGTGTCTAAGCATGCAGGATCTCTTTGGTCATGTCCTACTCTTTGTGACCCTGTGGACTATGGCCTGCCAGTCTTCTCCATCAGAGGAGTTCTCCAGGGAAGAATACTGGAGTGCATTGGCCAGTACTGGTTGCCATACCCTTCCAGAGCACTATTTTTCCTGCTGCCCTAGCTGTCAACTCCCCTGAGCACCTGGTGCTGCCAGAAGCCCTGCAACCCAAGCAGCTGAACCACCTCTAGACCATTGGGGTGACCAAAGTCCTCCAGGGCAGCCTCAGGAGCAAACCACAGTGGACTATTCACATGAAGAGGTGGAAATAAATCCATGATTGAAACCCAGGTGCAGCGTGGCTCAGGAAGAAGACCCAAAACCTTGCCACCAGCTGTACAAGCTGCAGATTGAATCCACACAATCAACTAGGCAGACTCTGTGTCTATGGAATACATAAAAGGACACTGAGAGCTCCCATAAAAGAAAACACACAAATTCTAATAGCTGTGGACATTGAAGAAAAGAACACAAAGGAGTAAGACCAGATTAGAATCTGAGTTGCCCCCACAGCAGTTCCAGAGACCAACACAGTGTTGGAGTGCATCCTAGGGAGGTGAGATGGACTATGACTTCCAATGAGGGAAAGGACTCAGACCACAGTGACTCAAGAACACATTTATTATTGCTATGTTTTTACTTGTTCTGTAGATTCTTTCAGATATTTTTCTTCCCCTCACCCCCCATTGCAGTTGTCTGTTTCACTGGCACTATGAAATCTAATTAAACTTTTGAGCTTTTATTTTTTTTTATTTTTCTCAGCCACATTTTTTATTGTTGTTATAAACCTCTGCCTCTACATTCCACTTTTGCAGTTCTGCGGAGTTTTACTTTTTTTTTTTTTTCTTCCTTTTGTAATTTTCTTTTCTCTTTTAATTTTAATTTTTTAAACCTATTGTTTTTTTTTTTGTACATTTATTCCTTTGCTTTTCTTACTCTTCTTTTCCCCTTGCACTTAATCTTTACTATATATAAATCTTCTTTACCTGCCTCTATTTAACTTTGAGTATCTGTTCTTTCTTTCTTTCCTTTCCTCTCAACATATTTGCTAGTTTTGGTTTCATTGCTTTATTCCCCACTTGGCACCTTGCTTTAATTTTGTTTTCCAGTTTGAGCTTTAGTTAGTTTTGTTCTTAACTGGTAAATATAACTTTTGGTTTTCTTTGTTCTCCAGGTCAATCCATTGTACTTTATTTTTCTTGGATTGTTTTGATTTTGCTTATGGATGTACATATATGTGTATAGTCATTATTTTAATTATTATTTGCCTGATTTTGTAAATGCTATTTGTCTGGGGTTCACCTTTGTTTTCTTATTTTGTGGTATGTGTTTAGGTCTCACTTAATGCACTTAATGCCATTACAAACCACTTGTGGAATCTTCGTTCCTGAACAGAGATCAATCCCTCAGCCTTTGGAGTGGAAGCACTGACTCCAAGACCCTAGACTCCCAGAGAATTAACCCTAGGGAATATCAAATAATGAGAACTCACACAAATGAAACCACTTGAATACAAGATTCAGCATCACCCAACCACCAGTAGCACCCTGTTCAGGACACCTCATCTAAACAACAAACAAAAATACAAACCCAATCATCAACAAACAGGATTACCACCTCACTCAGCCTTACTCATCAGAGGAAAAACAAACAAACAAACAAACAAAAAAGCTCAGCACAAATCACCCTATATGAAATTTACACAAACCACTGGACCAACCTTAGGAGGGAAGAAACCAAAAAAAAGAAAGAATTCAACCTGAAGCCTGAGAAAAGGAGACCTCAAACACAATAAGTTACAAAAGATAATGAAAAGGCAGAGAAATACTACACAAATAAAGGAACAAACTAGAAACATAGAAGTAGAAATAAATGAAGAGGAAATAGGCAAACTACCTGAAAAAGAATTCAGAATAATGAGAGTAAAGATGATCAAAACCCTTGAAAACAGAATGGAAAAATATGCAAGAATCAATTAACAAAGACCAAAAAAAATTAAAGAATAAACATGCAGAGACAAACAACCCACTTACTAAAGTTAAAGATATTCTGGAAGGAATCTATAACAGAATATCTGAAGCAGAAGAATGAATCAGTGAACTGGAAAGTAAATGGTGGAAATAACTTCTGAAGAGCAGAATAAAGTAAAAAAAAAAAAAAAGAAAGAAAATAAAAGAACTCATGTACCCCAATGTTCATCGCAGCACTGTTTATAATAACCAGGACATGGAAACAACCTAGATGTCCATCAGCAGATGAATGGATAAGAAAGCTGTGGTACATATACACAATGGAGTACTACTCAGCTGTTAAAAAGAATTCATTTGAATCAGTTCTGATGAGATGGATGAAACTGGAGCTGATTATACAGAGTGAAGTAAGCCAGAAAGAAAAACACCAATATAGTATACTACCACATATATATGGAATTTAGAAAGATGGCAATGACGACCCTGTATGCAAGACAGGAAAAAAGACACAGCTGTGTATAACGGACTTTTGGACTCAGAGGGAGAGGGAGAGGATGGGATGATTTGGGAGAATGGCATTCTAACATGCATAATATCATGTAAGAATTGAATCGCCAGTCTATGTCTGACGCAGGATACAGCATGCTTGGGGCTGGTGCATGGGGATGACCCAGAGAGATGTTATGGGGAGGGAGGGGGGCTCATGTTTGGGAATGCATGTAAGAATTAAAGATTTTAAAATTTTAAAAAATAATAATAATAAAAATTAAAATAATAAAATAATAAAATAAAATAAAAATAGCCATAATAAACAAAATAAATAAATAAATAAATAAAATTATATTTGTAAAAAAATAAAAATAAAATAAAATAAAAGTAATTTGTTTAGGCCTCTCTAGACTTCAAATAAAAAGATTATAAATAATTAAAAAAAAAGAAAATAAAAGAACTCACAATAGTCTCAGAGACCACTGGGAAAATATCAATCACACCAACATTCAAATTATAGGGGTCCCAGAAGAAGCAGAGAAAAAGAAAGGGTATGAGAAAATTTTTGAAGAGATTATAGTTGAAAATTTCCCCAACATGGAAAAGGAAATAGTCAATCAAGTCCAAGATACACAGACTCCCATACAGGATAAATCCAAGAAGAAACATGCCAAGGCACGTACTAATCAAATTAACAAAGACTAAGCACAAAGAAAGAATATTAAAAGCAACTAGGGAAAAGCAAAAAGTAACATACAAGGGAAACCCCATACATTTAACAGCTGATCTTTCAGCAGAAACTTTGCAGACCAGAAGGGAATGGCAGGATATATTTAAAGTCCTGAAAGAGAAAAAGTCTACAACCAAGATTACTGTACTCAGCAAGGATCTCATTCAAAATTTATGGAAAAATCAAACACTTTTCAGACAAGCAAAAGTTAAGAGAATTCAGTACTACCAAACCAGCTTTACAACAAATGTTAAAGGGACATATATAGTCAAGAAATGCAAGAGAAGAAAAGATCTATGACTTCAACCCCAAACAATTAAGAAAATGACACTAGGAACATATATATCAATAATTACTTTAAATGTAAATGGATTAAATTCTCCAATCAAAAGACACAGATTGGCTGAATGGACTGATACATCTTCTGTCTGCAAGAAAACCACTTCATACCTCAAGACACACATAGACTGAAAGTGAGAGGATGGAAAAATATACTCCATGGAAATGGAAAGCAAAAGAAAGATGGAGTAGCAAGCCTCATATCAGATAAAATGTTGTTCTTTAGTCACTAAGTCGTGTCTGACTCTTGTGACCTCATGGACTGTAGTACACCAGGCTCATCTGCCCATGGGACTTCCCAGGCAAGAATACTGGAGTGGATTGCCATTTCCTTCTCCAGGGCATCTTTCTGACCCTGGGATTGAACCCATGCCTCCTGCTTGGCAGGTGAATTCTTTATCATTGAGCTACCTGGGAAGCTCAGTTTGGTCACTAAGTTGACTCTTTTGCAACACCACAGACCAGAGACTGCCAGGTTCCTCTGTCCATGGGATTTCCCAGGCAAGAATACTGGAGTGGGTTGTCATTTCCTTCTCCAGGGGATATTCTCAACTCAGGGATTGAACTGCATCTCCTGCATTGGCAGGTAGATTCTTTACCGCTCCAGGGAAATCCCAGATATTTTGTTATTGACTGCTAATTAAATTAGATTGTAGTCAGAAAACATATGTGATTTCTATCTTTGAAAACTTATGGACAGTTATTTGGTGGCCTGGAACATGGTCTAAGTTGGTAAACATACCAAGCACATTTGAAAAAATGTGTATCTTGCAGTTATTGAATATACAAAATAAGCGTTAAAATAAAGAATATTACAAGAGATAAGGAAAGGCCAAAGCATAATGATCAAGGGATCAATCCAATAGGAAAACATGACAATGTTAAATATCTATGCACCCAACATAGGAGCAACTCAATACATAAAACAAACACTGCTACTGCTAAGTTCGCTTCAGTCGTGTCCAACTCTGTACGACCCTATAGACGGCAGCCCACCAGGCTCCCCCATCCCTGGGATTCTCTAGGCAAGAACACTGGAGTGGGTTGCCATTTCCTTCTCCAGTGCATGAAAATGAAAAGTGAAAGTGAAGTCGCTCAGTTGTGTCCGACTCTCTAGCGACCCCATGGACTGCAAGCCACCAGGCTCCTCTATCCATGGGATTTTCCAGGCAAGAGTGCTGGAGTGGGGTGCCATTGCCTTCTCCAAAACAAACACTAATAGACATAAAAGGAGAAATTGACAGTGACACAATAATAGTATGAGACTTTAACACTCCACTCACACCAATGGACAGATCATCAAAACAGAAAATTAAAAAGGAAACACAAGTCTTAAATGATACATTAGATGAGATGGATCTCATTGATATCTTCAGGACATTCCATCCAAATGCAGAAGAATACACCTTCTTCTCAAGTGCACATGGAACATTCTCCAGGATAGATCACATCTTGGATCACAAATCAAACCTCAGTAAATTTAAGAAAATTGAAATCGTATCAAACATCTTCTCTGACCACAACACTATGAGACTAAATATCAATTGCAAGAAAAAATCTGTAAGAAACACAACCAAATGTAAAAAACACGCTTCTAAGCAACCAACAAGTTATTGCAGAAATCAGAGAAATCTAAAAATTTCTAGAAACAAATGACAATGAAAACATGACAACTCAAAACCTATGAGATGCAGCAAAACAGTACTAAGAGCGAAGTTTATAGCAATACAATCCTACCTCATGAAACACGAAAAACATCAAACAGACAACTTAATTTTATACTAAAAGCAACTAGAAAAAGAAGAAAAAAAATAGCAAAAGGAAAGAAATCATAAACATCTGAGCAGAAATAAATGAAAGAAACAATAGTAAAGCTTAATAATACTAAAAGCTGATTCTTTGAGAAGATAAACAAAATTGCCAACCCTTTAACCATACTCAAGGAAAAAAGAGAGAAGAATCAAATCAACAAAATTAGAAATGAAAAAGGAGAGGTTACAACAGACAGTGCAGAAATACAAGTGATTATAAGAGACTATTATGAACAACTATAGGGCAATAAAATGGATAATTTGGAAGAAATGGACAGATTCTTAGAAAAGTTCAATCTTCCAAGACTGAACCAGGAAAAAATAGAAACAATAAACAGCCAAGTTACAAGCACTGAAATTGAAGCTGTGATCAAAATTTTTCCCCAAAACAAAAGCCCAGGACCAGATGGATTTACAGGAGATTTCTATCAAACATTTAGAGAAGATCTAATACCTTTCCTTCTAAAACTCTTTCAAAAAGTTGCAGATGAAGGAACACTTCCAAACTCATTCTAGAAGGCCAGCATTATCCTGATACCAAAACCAAACAAAGACAACACAAAAGAAGAAAACTACAGGCTAATATCTCTGATAAACAAATTGAAAGATAAAAACCATATGATCAGCTCAATAGATGCAGAAAAAGCCTTTGACAAAATTTAGCATCCATTTATGATTAAAACTCTTCAAAAAATGGGCATAGAAGGAACCTACCTCAACATAGTAAAGGCCATATATGATAAGCCTACAGCAAACATTATTCTCAATGGTGAAAAACTGAAAGCATTCCCCTTAAGATCAGGAACAAGACAAAGGTGTGCAGTTTCACCATTATTATTCAACATAGTTCTGGAAATCCTAGCTACAGCAATCAGAGAATAAAAATAAATAAAAGGAACCCAGATCAGAAGAGAGAAGTAAAGTTCTCACTGTTTGCAGATGACATGAAATGGTACATAGAAAACCCTAAAGATAGTATCAGAAAATTGCTAGAGCTAATCAGTAAATTTAGCAAAGTTGCAGGATACAAAATCAATACAGAGAAATCACTTGTATTTCTATACATGAACAATGAAAAATCAGAAAGAGAAATTAAGGAATCAATCCCATTCACCATTGCAACAAAAAGAATTAAATATCTAGAAATAAACTTACCTAAGGAGATGAACTGTACACAGAAAATTATGACACTGATTAAAAAAATCAAAGATGACATAAACAGATGGAGAGATATTCCATGTTCCTGGGTAGGAAGAATTAATATTGTGAAAATGACTATACTAACAAATGCAATCTGCAGATTCAATGTGATCCCTATCAAATCACCAATGGCATTTTTCACAGAACTAGAACAAAAAATTTCACAATTCTATGGAAACACAAAAGACACCAAATAGGCAAAGCAGTCTTTAAAAAGAAAAATGGAGCTAGAGGAATAGACCTTCCTGACTTCAGATTATACTACAAAGCTATTGTCATTAAGACAATATGGTACTGGCACAAAAACAGAAATGCAGACATGAATGAAATACATGAATGAATGAAATACATAAATGAAACAAGATAGAAAGCCCATAAATATACCCATTCACCTATCAGTAACTTATTTTTGACAAAGGAGACAAGAACATACAATGGGGCAAAGACAGCCTCTTCAATAAATGGTGCTGGGAAAACTGGACAGCTACATTTAAAAGAATGAAATTAGAACACTTCCTAACAGCATACACAAAGATAAACTCAAAATGGATTAAAAACCTACACATAAGACCAGAAACTATAATACTCTTAGAGGAAAACATAGGCAGAACACTCGATGACATATATCAAAGAAAGATCCTCTATGACCCACCTCCTAGAGTAATGGAAATCAAAACAAAAGTAAAGAAGTGGGACTTGATTAAACTTAACAGCTTTTGCACAGCAAAGGAAACTATAAGCAAGGTGGAAAGACATTCCTCAGAATGGGAGGAAATAATAGCAAATGAAACAACTGACAAAGGATTAATTTCCGAAATATAGAAGCAGGTCATACAACTCAATGCCAGAAAAACAAACAACCCAATCACAAAGTGGAAAAAAGACCTAAACAGACATTTCTTCAAAGAAGACATACAGATGGCTAGCAAACATGTGAAGAGATGTAACGGTGGTCATTATTAGAGAAATCCAAATCAAAACCACAGTGAGATATCACCTCACTCCAGTCATAATGGCCATCATCAAAAAGTCTACAAACAATAAATGCTGGAGAAGTTGTGGAGATAAAGGAACGCTTTTGCAGTGTTGGTGGGCATGTAAATTGATACAGCCACTATAGAAAATAGTATGGAGATTCCTTAAAAACTAGGAATAAAACCATCATATGACCCATCAATCCCACTCCTAGACATATACCCTGAGGAAACCAAAATTGAAAAAGACACATGTATCCCACTGTTCATTGCAGCACTATTTACAATAGCTAGAATACAGAAGCTGCCTAAATGTCCATCAACAGATGAATAGATAAAGAAGTTTTGGTATGTATACATACTGGAATATTACTCACTCATAAAAAGGGACACATTTGAGTCAGTTCTAATGAGGTGGATGAACCTAGAACCTATTATACAGAATGAAGTAAGTCATAAAGAGAAAGATACATATCATATTCTAATGCATATATACAAAATCTAGAAAAATGTTACTGAAGAATTTATTTACAGGGCAACAATGGAGAAACAGAGAATAGACTTATGGACATGGGGAGAGGGGAGGAGAGGGTGAGATGTATGAAAACAGTAGCATGGAAACTTACATTACCATATGTAAAATAGATAGCCAACTGGAATTTGTTGTATGCCTCAGGAAGCTCAAACAGGGGCTCTGTACCGACTTAGAGGGGTGGGATGTGGAGGGAGATGGAAGGGAGGTTCAAATGATGGGAGAGAGTTTCAAATACATCCATGTATACCTATGGCTGATTCATGTTGAGGTTTGACAGAAAACAAAATTCTGTAAAACAATTATCCTTCAATTGAAAAAATAAATTAAACAAACAAACATGAATGCACTTCTTAGCATTCCTCAATAAACAAACAGAAGTTAGATGTCTTACTGTTGATTTCCAACTGTATTAGTAAATAGCCCTGCTAATTTTGGTCACTTAATCATTTCTCTGCTTCTCAGCTTCTTATCTGCAACAACAGATTCAATGTTTTTTTGAACTGCATTCTACTCATACTTGTGTTTTGCTAAATGCTTCAAGTGTTGGGATAGGAAAAACTGAGTAAAAGGAAAATTAATGAGTTGAGGATTCAATAAGCCTCTCTATTTTTTGCTTACCATTTTCTTTGAAGGAGAAAATAAGGTCTGCTAATAAAAGAGAAATATAAATTTTATTTTAACTTTGCAATTCAATTATGTTATATAAGTTTGTTCTTACAATATATGGTACAGTGTTGGCAGAGAAAACATGCAGAATAAATAGCTGTTTATTTTCTATTGATCAGGCGTCCATAATAAATTTGATTTTATAATCTTAATGCTTTCAACTTTTACTAGTCTCAACCCCATTGATATTCTCTAATATATAACATCTTTGGGAGATATCATAAAAAGCAGATTTTCCTTAATGGAGTAGTTATCTCAGTGAGAGCACTTCCAAGGTTAAGCACCATATCCACATAGTATGGCAGTCAGTGCCTGGACATGACTGATGAAAGTATTAGAGTTAGTCACTGAGTCAGGAAGTAAGATGGAGAAATGTCATGTATTCAGGTTCACTGGGTATACAAGTTAATATGAAGCAAATTATAAAAATCAACAATGCATTACCAAACTAAAACTTGAAAAGAATTATGTAGGTAAAGGACAAACTGTTGAAACATACTTAATATTATACTACTTTGCATTCAAATTATTACTTAATTCTATATTATTAGTAGTGAAAACTAATTACTGCTTTTATGTCCTAAAGGACCAAGAGAATGGGAAGTTAAACTTTATTACTTCCATTTAAGAATATTAAAGCTAATTAGATTACCAAAATACAACCAGGAAATATACCAGAAGTGCTTCAATGGTTGAAAAGTTTAATAATTCATTTTTGAGGTGACTTATAATTAAAGCTCTGCTTTCAAAACTAGTGGATATGATGGAATTCCAGTAGAGCTATTTAAAACCCCAAAGGATGATGTTATCAAAGTGGTGCACTCAATATGTCAGTAAATATGGAAGACCCATCATAGCCACAGAACTGGAAAAGGTCAATCCTCATCCAAATTCCCAAGAAGGGCAGTGCTATAGAATGTTCAAAACATTGAATATTGCACTCATATCCCATGCTAGTAAGGTCATGCTTAAAATCTTGCATGCTAGGCTTCAGCATTATGCAAACCAAGAACTCCCAGATGTCCAAGCTGGGTTTAGAAAGGCATAGGAACCAGATATCAAATTACCAACATTCACTGGATCAGAGAGAAATCAAGGGAATTCCAGAAAAATATCTACCACTGTTTCAACGACCACGCTAAAGCCTTTGACAGTGTAAGATCATAATATTTTTTGGAAAGATCTTAAAGAGATAGAAATACCAGACCATAGTATCTGTCTCCTGAGAAATCTGCATGCAGGTCAAGAAGCAACAGTTAGAATCCTGCATGGAACAACTGATTGGTTCAGAACTGAGAAATGAGTGCAACAGGCCTGTCTATTGTCACCCTGTTTATTTAACCTATACTCTGAGCACATTATGAGAAATGCCAGGCTGAATGAGTTACAAGTTGGAATCAAGATAGGCAGGAGAAACATCAGCAACCTCGGATATGCAGATGATACCACATTAGTGGCAGAAAGCAAAGAGGAACTAAAGAGCCTCTTGATGAGAATGAGAGAGAAGAGTGAAAAAATGGCTTAAAACTAAATATTTAAAAAAAAAAAAACCTAAAATCATGGCATCCAGCCCCATTACTTCATGGCAAATAGAAGGGGAAAAAGTGGAGGTAGTGATAGATTTACCCTTCTTGGGCTCTAAAATCATTGTGGATGGTGACTGAAGCCATGAATTCAGAGGATGATTGCTTCTTGGCAGGAAAGCTGTGACAAACCTATACAGTGTGTTGAAAAGCAGAGATATTCCTCTGCTGACAAAGGTCCAAATATTCAAGGCTATCGTCTTTCCAGTGTTCATGTGCCACTGTGAGACCTGGACCATAAAGAAGGCAGAGTACCAAAGAGTTGATACCTTCAAACTGTGGTGCTGGAGAAGACTACTGAAAGTCCCTTGGACAGCAAAGAGATCAAACCAGACAATCTTAAAGCAAGTTAACCCCGAATACTCATTGGAAGGATTGATGCTAAAGCTCAAGATCCAGTATTTTGTTTATCTGATGTGAACAACCAGCTCATTGGAAAAGTCCCTGATGCTGGGAAAGATTGAGGGTAGAAGGAGAAGATGACATCAGAGGATGAGAGGGCTGGATGATATCACTAATCCAATGGACATGAACTTGGGCAAACTTCAGGAGATGATGAGGTGCAGGGAAGCCTGGCCTTCTGTGGTCCATGGGGTCACAAAGAGTCAAACATGACTGGACAACTGAACAACAAAATGATTAAAGAAATATCTTCTTCTCACATTGTTAGTAATTACAATGATGTTATCAGTTTATCATCCTCCTGCATGCATCATTTTTGTGATATAACCTCATATTCTCTTACCTGTAAGATTAGAGTGGCCTGCCTTCTCAGTTGGTCATGGATTCAACTGTGTGATTTGCTTTTTCCAATAGATATTAATTTATGTGCTGAGAGTTGCTCCCTTGAACCTTTGCCATTATCATGAGAGTATGCCCAGACTAATCTGCTGAAAGATGAAAGATACATGGAGTCTAGCCAAAACACAAAAATAGTCCCAGCTAAGATCAACCAAAATCGCTCAGTATTTAACTGTGTGAGTCTACAATATTAGAGACCACTGTATGTGAGTAAGAACAGCCAAGCCAGAAATGCTGACCAGATAATCCCAGTCTAAATTGCAAGCATTCAGACTAATGGATAAATAAATGCTGTATATACTTAGTCACTGGTTTTGGGGTAATAGATAATTGGTACAGAAGTCCAAACATTTATTTACTCATCTATGCATAAAGTGAGATTTATTTATTTTCTAACATCTTGCATCTGTTTATCTCAAGATATGATTATGATATTTGCTATAAAATTAGAGCAAGACTATTATTTACAACAAGAGCATATTCTTGAAATAAAAGATACTCAGATTTGATACTTAAAGTGTATTCCTCGTATTGATACCAACGGCAGTTTATTTTTTGGCAATTTTATTATATTTGAATGAGAATGGGGTAAAAGACAGGGATTCAGGTGTCTAAGAATCTTACTCAGTTCTCATACTAATTATTTATGTGAGTTCAAAATACATATATTCTTGGATGTCAACAAGACAAAGGACTAAGAAGTCTCAAGTCTTTGTTGTTCCACAAAAATATCAAGCAAACAACTACAGATAAATAAAGTAACTTCATGGGTCCTCTGGAGACAAAAGATATATACTATTCAATAAGAAAAAAGAAAATTGAAATCATATCAGCATCTTTTCTGACCTCAGTGCTATAAGAGTAAAAATCAATTACTAGAGAAAAAAAAAAAAAAAAACAAACACAGACACATGCAGGCTAAAAACAATATATGGTTCTAAGTAACCAGCGGATCATTGGTGAGATCAAAGAAGAAATTTTAAAAGTACATCGAAGGGACTTCCCTGGTGGTTCAGTTAAGAATCTGCCTTACAATACAGGGGTTGTGGGTTCGATCTCTAGTCAGGGAACTAAGATCCCACATGCCACAGAGCAGCTAACAACGCATGCTGCAACTATTGAAGCTCACACACTCTGGAACCCAGGCACCACAACTAGAGCATCTGTGCACCACATCAAAAGATCCTGCATGACACAGTGAAGATCCCGTGTGCCACGACTAGACACAATGCAGCCAAATAAATACACAAATATTGAAATAGTTGGAAACAATTGAAAACAAATACATAATCATCCAATAGCTATGTAATGCAGCAAAGTCTGTTCTAAAGGGACGTTTATGTGACACAAACTTACCTCAGGAAAAAGAAAACGTTCAAATAAACAACCTAATAATACATATAAAGAAACTAGAAAAAGAACTGAATCCATGTTAAAGTGGACAATTATCTACGAGGAGACAAGAATATACAGTGAGAAAACAATAGTGTCTATAGAAAAGGCGTTAGAAAAGTGGGAACTACAGGTAAGAGAATAAAACTGGATTACTCATTCATACCATGCATACAAATTAATTCAAATGAATTAAAGACTTAAATATAAGACCTGAAACTATAAAAATATTAGAACAAAACATGGCAATATGCTCTTGGATATTGATCTTAGTAATAGTTTCTTGTTATGTCTCTTCAGACAAGAGAAACAAAAGCAAAAATAAACAAATCGAGCTACATGAAACATAAAAACCTTTGCAAAATGATTAAACTATCAACAAAATTTAAAAGCCACTTACAGAATTGGAGAAGATATTTGCAAATGATATGTCCAATATGGTGTTAGCATTCCAAAATATACAAAGAACTCACAGAATTAAGCATCAAAAAATGAACAACCCAATTAAAAATGAACAGAAATCTGAATAGGCATTTTTTTTTTAAAAAAAAGAAGACACACAGATGGCACATGGAAAGAAGCTAAATATCACTCATCATTTGGAAATGTAAGTCAACACAACAATGAGATATGAACAAATACCTGTTAGAATGGCTATTACCAAAAAGACAACACACAAGAAGTGTTGACAAGGATGTGGAGAAAAGAGAACTCTCATGCACTGTTGGTAAGAATGCAAATTGGTGCAGCCAATATGGAAAGCTGTATGCAGATTACTCAAAAAATTAAAAAGAGAACTACATATGACCCAGCAGTTTGATTCCTGGTTATAAAAAAATTAGAAATTAAAAAAAACACATATACTAAAAGTGATATATGCATGTCAATATCCATTGCAGCATTATTTACAGTAGCTAAGATATGGAAGCAACCTAAGTGCCCATCAGTACATCAATAGATAAAGAGGTGGTATTTATATACAATGGAATATTACTCAGCCACAAAAGCTAATTAAATTTTGCAATTTGCAGTGACATAGATGGACCTAGAGGGTATTATGCTAAGTGAAATATGTCAGAGAACGATAAATAACATATTATTTCACTTATATGTGAACTCTAAAAGACAAAATAAATAAACAAGTATAACAAAATAGAAACCAAATTATGTATATAGATGATAAAGAGATGTTTGCCAGAGGAGAGGGAAGTGTAAGAAGCAAGGAAATATGTGTGTGATATTAGCGGTACAAAGTTCCAGTTACAAAATAAAAGAGCCACATATATGAAATGCACAGTTTGCACAGAATAGTCAGTATCTGGGCTTCCCTGTGGCTCAGTTGGTAAAGAATCCGCCTGCAATGCGGGAGACCTGTGTTTAATCTCTGGGTTGGGAAGATCCTCTGGAGAAGGGAAAGGCTACCCACTCCAGTATTCTGGCCTAGAGGATTCCATGGACTGTATGGGTCGCAAAGAGTTGGAAACAACTGAACAACTTTCATTCACTCATATATTTTTGCCTTTTGACAGATGTTAACTCAGCTTATCACACTGATCATTTTGTAATGTTCAGAAATATAGAATTACCATGCTGTGTAACAGGAAGTAACATAGTGCTGTAGGTCAATTACACTTGAACAAACAGACTCATTGAAAAAGAGATCATATTTGTGGTTATCAGAGACAGAGTTTGGTGGGGAGGAGTTAAATTGCAAAAAAATAGTCCAAAGGTACAAAGTTTCAATTATATGATAAATAAGTACTAGACATGTTTTTTGGCATGTAACATGATAAATATAATTAACACCACTATGTTTTACAAATAAAAGTTGTTAGAGTAAATTCTAAGAGTTCTCAACACAAAGAAACATTTTTTTTTCTATTTCTTTAATTCTGTATCTGTGAGATGATGAATATTCACTAAACTTATTGCAGCAATCATTTCATGATGTATCTAAGTCTAATCATGTTGTGCATCTGAAATTTATATAGTACTATATGTCACTTATATCTTAATGAAACTGGAGGAAAAATAATCAGAAAATCAACTAGACTAAAAACAAATTAGAAGAAAAATCCACTTTCAATTTGTAGAAAACTTCATTGGATTTTTATTTACACTTGCCTTATTTCTTCCTCAGTGTGACATATAGTTGTCTGGTTGAAGTAGTCTAATTCCAAGTTGCCTTCCTCAGAATAAAAGGAGCACAGTGTAATATGTTTAAAATATTTTATCTGTAAACTTATTTCAGGGCTCATTTCTCTCTTAGTTGACTGGAAGTCAGACAGTGAATAGAGGTATAATTGGAATTTCAGGCCAAGACTGCAAAAGATATTGGTGGGCACAGAGGTGTATAGAAAGGTGTATAGAAAGTGTAGGAGGACGGCAGGGTGATCAACACCAGGGAGTGAGAGATTATGGCAAAAGTAATACAGTAGAACGTCTATTGTATATATGTGAAAAGAAGCTGGGGTGAAACTCTTTAGGAAATTAAGAAATTAAAAGCAGCATGGAGAAATAAACAATAAACAAGTACATAAATCACACACTCAGGTCCAAACAAGACCTGTGCTCAGAAAATCTGAGAAGACCTTAACCCTTTACCCAAGGCTGATCTCAAAGTTCAGGAGTCTGTTAAAAAGTGCAAGTGTTCTATGTCAGTCTGCAAAAGACTGGGAAAGGTGGCTGTTTTTGCAAAATGCCTAATTTTTAACAAAAGGCCACAATAGAGAGGAACACATAGCCCATTCAAAGGAAAAAAATAAATCTCCAGAATCAGTTCCTGAAGAGATACATGTATTATATTTAATAGAGATGGGCTTATAAAACTGCTGTCTTAAATATGCTTAGAGTGAAAGGAAAAGATGCTTACTCCTTGGAAGAAAAGTGATGACCAACCTAGATAGCATATTCAAAAGCAGAGACATTACTTTGCCGTCTAGTCAAGGCTATGGTTTTTCCTATGGTCATGTATGGATGTGAGAGTTGGACTGTGAAGAAGGCTGAGCACTGAAGAATTGATGCTTTTGAACTGTGTTGTTGGAGAAGACTCTTGAGAGCCCCTTGGACTGTAAGGAGATCCAACCAGTCCATTCTGAAGGAGATCAGCCCTGGGATTTCTTTGGAAGGAATGTTGCTAAAGCTGAAACTCCAGTACTTTGGCCACCTCATGTGAAGAGTTGACTCATTGGAAAAGACTGTGATGCTGGGAGGGATTGGGGGCAGGAGGAGAAGGGGACAACCGAGGATGAGATGGCTGGATGGCATCACAGACTCGATGGACGTGAGTCTGAGTGAACTCCGGGAGATGGTGATGGACAGGGAGGCCTGGCGTGCTGTGATTCATGGTGTCGCAAAGAGTCGGACATGACTGAGAGACTGAACTGAACTGAACTGAACTGTATGTGAGACAAAAAATTTATTAGAGGGTGACAACAGCAGGCATGTGTTGCTACAAAAAAATGAACTAACCATAAAGAAGGCAGTAAAGGAGAAGATGAACAAAAAAGTATACCTTCATACAAAAGTATCAAAATTGTAAAGCATATACTTCTTTATTAGTAGTTACACTAAATGTAGATAGATTAAATTTCCCAAACAAATGTTGCAGAATGAGTGGTAAAACAGTATCCAATTATATGATGGTTAGAAGAGATCCATTTTTGATCTATGGATATGCAAATATGGGGCTATCCTGGTGGCTCAGCAGTAAAGAATCTACCTGCAATGCAGGTGACACAGGTTAGATCCCTAGGTGGGAAAGATCCTCTGGAGAAGAAAATGGCAACTCACTCTAGTATTCTTGCCTGGGAAATACCATGGACAGAGGAGCCTGGCAGCCTGCAATTCATGGAATCATAAAAGAGTTGGACATGACTTAGTGACTAAACAAACAAAAAAGGATATGCATAGATAGAAAATGAAAGGAAGGAAAAAGGTATTTCATTCAATGACATCTTTGCAAAAATAGAAAAACTCATCTTAAAATTCATATGGAATCTAAGCAATCCAAAGAGCCAAAGCAATCTTGACAACGAGTAACAGATGTGGAGATCTTACATTTCCTGCTATCAAAATTTATTATAATGAAATGGTAATCAAAATAGTGTTGTACTGGTATAGAAACAAACTTAGACCAATGGAATAGAATTAAAAGCTCAGAAATAGCCTTGCATATATGGTTAAATGATTTCAAACAGGATGTTAAATCATTCAACAGAGAAAGGACAGTCTTATAAACATTTGGTTTAGAAAACTAAATATCTCTATGTTAAAAAAAAAATCACATTGGACCCATACCTTGTGTGTGTGTGCACGCATGTGCACTCGCCTGTGCATTTGTATGCATGCTAAGTCACTTCAGTCATGTCTGACTCTTTGCGACCCTATGGACTGTAGTCTTCTAGGTTCCTCTGTCCATGGGGATTCTCCAGGCAAGATTACTGGAGCGGGTTGCCCTCTTCCAGGGGATCTTCCTAACTTAGGTATCAAAACCAAGTGTCATATCTCCTGCATTTGTAAATGTGCCAATTCTTCAGTGCTCAGCCTTCTTCACAGTCCAGCTCTCACATCCATACATGACTACAGGAAAAAACCATAGCCTTGACTAGACGAACCTTAGTCGGCAAAGTAATGTCTCTGCTTTTGAATATGCTGTCTAGGTTGGTCATCACTTTTCTTCCAAGGAGTAAGCGTCTTCTAATTTCATGGCTGCAGTCACCATCTGCAGTGATTTTGGAGCCCAAAAACTAAGTCTGACACTGTTTCTATTGTTTCCCCATCTGTTTCCCATGGAGTGATGGGACCAGATGCCATGATCTTCGTTTTCTGAATGTTGAGCTTTAAGCCAACTTTTTCACTCTCTTCTTTCACTTTCATCAGGAGGCTTTTTAGCTCCTCTTCACTTTCTTCCACAAGGGTGGTGTCATCTGCTTATCTGAGGTTATTGATATTTCTCCTGGCAATCTTGATTCCAGCTTGTGTTTCTTCCAGTCCAGCGTTTCTCATGAGGAACTCTGCATACAAGTTAAATAAACAGGGTGACAATATACAGCCTTGATGTACTCCTTTTCCTATTTGGAACCAGTCTATTGTTCCATGTCCAGTTCTAACTGTTGCTTCCTGACATGCATACAGATTTCTCAAGAGGCAGGTTAGGTGGTCTGGTATTCCCATCTTTCAGAGTTTTCCACAGTTTGTTGTGATCCACACAGTCAAAGGCTTTGGCATAGTCAATAAAGCAGAAATAAATGTTTTTCTGGAACTCCCTTGCTTTTTCCATGATCCAGCGGATGTTGGCAATTTGATCTCTGGTTCCTCTGCCTTTTCTAAAACAAGCTTGAACATCAGGGATTTCACGGTTCACATATTGCTGAAGTCTGGCTTGGAGAATTTTGAGCATTAAACATTAGGGAGATGTAAATAAAAACAACAATGTGCTGTCACCCCACACCTTGAAAAATGACTATTAACAATTACAAAAGCAGAAGATAGAAACAGAAAATAACAAGTGTTGTCAATAATGTGGAGAAATTGAACTCTTATTCATTGCTGGTGGGAATCTAAAATGGTGTAGCTACTGTGTAAAAAGTACAGTGGTTCCTCAGGAAACTGAATATAATGTTAACGCGTGGCATAACAATTCTACCTCTGGGTTTATAGTGAAAGTGAAAGTCGCTCAGTCTTTTCCAACTCTTTGTGACCCCATGGACTATACAGTCCATGGAATTCTTCAGGCCAGAATACTGGAGCGGGTAGCCTTGCCCTTCTTCAGGAGATCTCCCCAACCCAGGGATCAAACCCAGGTATCCCACATTGCAGGCAAATTCTTCACCA
This sequence comes from Capra hircus, assembly GCF_001704415.2. Classification (NCBI taxonomy): domain Eukaryota; kingdom Metazoa; phylum Chordata; class Mammalia; order Artiodactyla; family Bovidae; genus Capra; species Capra hircus. The sequence goes on from NC_030818.1 coordinate 34,246,270, forward strand.
GCTGAGCCACAAGGGAAGCCCTCTGCATTTATAACTATGGTTAAAAGAAGGAAGTCAAATAGATAACTGGTATACACATGTTCATAGCAACATTATTCACATCAGTATATGGTGGAAGTAACGAAAAGGTTTATTGACAGATCAATGAATAAAGAAAATGTGGTGTTTACATATATTGAGGTGTTATTCAGCCTTAAAAAGAATGAAAACCTATCACATGTCACAACATGGATGAAACTTGAGGACTTTATCCTAAGAAAAATAAGCCAAGCACAAAGAACAAAGATTGTATGATTCCTCTTTATATGAGGTACCTAGAGTAGTCGGTGTGGAAGGAAATGGCAACCCACTCCAGTATTTCTTGCCTGGGAAATTCCATAGACAGAGGAGAGTGGCAGGCTGAAGTCCATGAGGTCACAAAGAGCTGGACACAACTGAGCACAAGCATGAACTCATACAAGAGTAGTCAAATTCATATAAACAGAAAGTAAAATTGTGGTTTCCTGGGGGTCAGGGGAAGTTATAGTTTAATGGGTATACAGTTTTAGTATGAAAAGATGGAGGAAGTATTGGTGATGGACAGTACTGATGGTTACCTAACCATATACATGTATATAATGCCACAGAGTGTATATAATGCCACAGAAATGTGCACTTAAAAATGTTTAATGTGATAAATACATAGTTGTGCATCCATTTTCCCCACTGGGCCATATTCATTTCATTTATAAAATGTGTATATAAAACTATATCCTAACTGCAAATTTAGTAAGAGAATAATATGACATAAATATGTGAACATGGTATTTTAAAGTATATTCAGTTATACAAATGTGTGTATCTATCATTTGACAATGTAATGACCCATAAGTATTTTGTTCTAAAATTTGCCATGTGAACATAGAAAATAAACCTGGTAAAAATAACTTATTTAGAAAATTTTGATATTTCATTTGTGGCTCAGAAAACAGTATGTATATGTGAAGCCCCAAGTCTTCCCAGTTGGTATGTTTTGTCTTATGTCAAATTCTTCCTCTGAATATTTACAAAATTTTATTTCTGATCTAACACAATTTTTTGTTTGTTTTCTCATATCCAACTGATTCAATAAAAAAATAAATTTGAAATACATCATAGAAATGAAAGAAGAATGAAAGAAAGAGAAGAATGAAAAATGCTTCCAATTTTAGATTATAGGTTCTGTTTTTTCTGCTCAAGGTCTATAAAATAAATAAAATATTCCAAATTATTATATTTTTCCTCACTAGTTTCAAAGTATTTCACTGTCTCAGTTTCAACTAGCCATTTTCCCCACCCAATTAGTATGGTCTATGACTATAGACATAGTCTTTCTCTCTCTCATAAACACTCATTCACACACACACATACACACACACACAAGGAGTGCCAAAAACTTTCAGCTATATTTTAAAACTTCTGTAATGAGAGAATGGTGGGTGCAGTCTCATGAACAGGAAAATTAAAGCAAAGTCTTCTGACTGGCACATTAAAAGCAAAAATCATGAGACTGGATAGGCTGATGAGATTATATGGCAGGAAAGATGACAAATCTCTATTTGAAAGTAGTTGGCAGCTCCACTACAAAAACCTAGAATAGTGAGAAATAAAATAAATAGTTTTGTTCATGTTCTGGTACTATAAGAACATGCATTAGTAAACTGCAGAGCAAAGATATTTTAATATGAATTTTTTTATACCCTAAGTTCTTCTTTTCCTCATAGCTGCAGCTTTTTACCTGGTCCATGAAGCCCAAAAAACTAATCAAACCGATCACATGCCCTACAGCCTTATCTAACTCAAGAAAACTATGAGCCATGCTGTATAGGGCCACCCAAGATGGACTGGTCATGGTAGAGAGTTCTGACAAAATGAGGTCCACTGGAGACAGGAACAGCAAACCACTTCAATATTCATGCCTTGAGAATCCCATGAACAGTACAAAAAGGCAAAAGATATGACACTGAAAGATGAACTCCCCAGGTTGGTAGGTACCCAAATGCAATTGAAGAACAGTGGAGAAATAACTCCAGAAAGAATGAAAAGATGGAGCCAAAGCAAAAACAAAATGTAGTTGAGTATGTGACTGATAATGGAAGTAAAGTCCGGTGCTGTAAAGAACAATATTGCATAGGAACCTGGACTGTTAGGTCCATGAGTCAAGGTCAATTGGAAGTGGTCAAATAGGAGATAGCATGAGTGAACTTCAACATTTTAGGAATCAGTGAATTAAAATGGACTGGAATGGGCAAATTTAACTCAGATGAACATTATATTTACTACTGTGGGAAAGACTCCCTTAGAAGAAACAGAGTAGCCCTCATAGTCAACAAAAGAGTCCAAAATGCAGTTCTTGGGTGCAGTCTCAAAAGCCAGACAATGATCTCTATTCATTTCCGATGCAACCATTCCATATCATGGTAATCCAAGTCTATACCCCAACCAGTAATGCTGAAGAAGCTGAAGTAGAATTGTTCTATGAAGACCTACAGACCTTTTAGAACTAACACATGAAAAAGATGTCCTTTTCATTTTAAGGGACTGGAATGCAAAAGTAGGAAGTCAAGAGATACCTGGAGTAACAGGAAAAATTGGCGTGGAGTACAAACTAAAGCAGGGCAAAGGCTAACAGAGTTTTGTCAAGGGGCACTGATCACAGCAAACACACTTCAAACAATACAAGAGAAGACTCTACACATTGACATCATATCAGTTCAGTTCAGTTCAGTCACTCAGTCAATCAATCAATTCAATTCAGTCACTCAGTTGTGTCCGACTCTTTGCAACCCCATGAATCGCAGCACGCCAGGCCTCCCTGTCCATCACCATCTTCTGGAGTTCACTCAGACTCACGTCCATCGAGTTCGTGATGCCATCCAGCTATCTCATCCTGGGTCGTCCCCTTCTCCTCCTGCCCCCAATCTCTCCCAGCATCAGACTCTTTTCCAATGAGTCAACTCTTCACATGAGGTGTCCAAAGTACTGGAGCTTCAGCTTTAGCATCATTTCATCCAAAGAAATCCCAGGGCTGATCTCCTTCAGAATGGACTGGTTGGATCTCATTGCAGTCCAAGGGACTGTAAGAGTCTTCTCCAACACCACAGTTCAAGCGCATCAATTCTTTGGTGCTCAGCCTTCTTCACAGTCCAACTCTCACATCCATACATGACCATAGGAAAAACCATAGCCTTGACTAGACGGACCTTAGTCAGCAAAGTAATGTCTCTGCTTTTGAATATACTATCTAGGTTGGTCATCACTTTTCTTCCAAGGAGTAAGCGTCTTCTAATTTCATGGCTGCAGTCACCATCTGCAGTGATTTGGAGTCTGACACTTTCTACTGTTTCCCCATCTTTTTCCCGTGAAATGATGGGACCAGATGCCATGATCTTCATTTTCTGAATGTTGAGCTTTAAGCCAACTTTTTCACTCTCCTCTTTCACTTTCATCAGGAGGCTTTTTAGCGCCTCTTCACTTTCTTCCACAAGGGTGGTGTCATCTGCATATCTGAGGTTATTGATATTCCTCCTGGCAATCTTGATTCCAGCTTGTGTTTCTTCCAGTCCAGCGTTTCTCATGAGGAATTCTGCATACAAGTTAAATAAGCAGGGTGACAATATACAGCCTTGACGTACTCCTTTTCCTATTTGGAACCAGTCTGTTGTTCCATGTCCAGTTCTAACTGTTGCTTCCTGATCTGCATACAGATTTCTCAAGAGGCAGGTTAGGTGGTCTGGTATTCCCATCTCTTTCAGAGTTTTCCACAGTTTGTTGTGATCCACACAGTCAAAGGCTTGGGTATAGTCAATAAAGCAGAAATAGATGTTTTTCTGGAACTCCCTTGCTTTTTCCATGATCCAGCAGATGTTGGAAATTTGACCTCTTGTTCCTCTGCCTTTTCTAAAACAAGCTTGAACATCAGGGATTTCACGGTTCACATATTGCTAAAGCCTGCCTTGGAGAATTTTGAGCATTACTTTACTAGCATGTGAGATTAGTGCAATTGTGTAGTAGTTTGACCATTCTTTGGCATTGCCTTTCTTTGGGATTGGAATGAAAACTGACCTTTTCCAGTCCTGTGGGCACTGCTGAGCTTTCCAAATTTGCTGGCATATTGAGTGCAGCACTTTCTCAGCATCATCTTTCAGGATTTGAAACAGCTCTACTGGAATGCCATCACCTCCACTAGCTTTGTTCGTAGTGATGCTTTCTAAGGCCCACTTGACTTTACAGTATAGGATGTCTGACTCTAGATTAGTGATCACATCATCATGATTATCTGGGTCGTGAAGATCTTTTTTGTACAGTTCTTCCATATATTCTTGCCACCTCTTCTTAATATCTTCTGCTTGTGTTAGGTCCAAACCATTTCTGTCCTTTATCGAGCCCATCTTTGCATGAAATGTTCCCTTGATGTCTCTAATTTTCTTAAAGAGATGTCTAGTCTTTCCCATTCTGTTGTTTTCCTCTATTTCTTTGCACTGATCGCTGAAAAAGGCTTTCTCTTCTCTTCTTGCTATTCTTTGGAACTCTGCATTCAGATGCTTATATCTTTCCTTTTCTCCTTTGTTTTTCACCTCTCTTCAGTTACTCAGTCGTGTCCAATTCTTTGCAACCCTATGGACTGCAGCACACCAGGGCTCCCTGTCCAACAGCAACTCCCAGAGCCTTCTCAAACTCGTGTCCATCAGTCGGCGATGCCATCCAACCATCTCATCTGTTGTCCCCTTCTCCTCCTGCCACCAATCTTTTCCATCATCAGGGTCTTTTCAAATGAGTCAGCACTACGCATCAAGTGGCCAAAGTATTGCAGTTTCAGCTTCAACATCAGTCCTTCCAATGAATACCCAGGACTGATCTCCTTTAGAATGGACTGGTTGGATCACCTGCAGTCCAAGGAACTCTCAGAGTCTTCTCCAACACCACAGTTCAAAAGCATCAGTTCCTCAGCACTCAGCTTTCTTTATAGTCCAACCCTCACATCCATGCATGACCACTGAAAAAACCATAGCCTTGACTAGACAGACCTTTGTTGGCAAAGTAATGTCTCTGCTTTTTAATATGTGATCTAGGTTAGTCATAACTTTACTTCCAAGGAGTAAGCATCTTTAAATTTCATGGCTGCAATCAGCATCTGCAGTGATTTTGGAGCCCAGAAATAAAGTCAGCCACTGTGTTCACTGTTTCCCCATCTATTTGCCACGAAGTGATGGGACCAGAGGCCATGATCTTCATTTTCTGAATGTTGAGTTGTAAGCCAACTTTTTTGCTCTCCTCTTTCACTTTCATCAAGAGGCTTTTTGTTTCTTCTTCACTTTCTGCCATAAGGGTGGTATCATCTGCATATCTGAGGTTATTGATATTTCTCCTGGCAATCTTGATTCCAGCTTGTCCTTCTTCCAGCCCATCATTTCTCATGATGTACTCTGCATATAAGTTAAATAAGCACAGTGACAATATACAGTCTTGGTATACTCCTTTTCCTATTTGGAACCAGTCTGTTGTTCCGTGTCCAGTTCTAACTGTTGCTTCCTGACCTGCATACAGGCTTCTCAAGAGGCAGGGCAGCTAGTCTGGTGATTCCATGTCTTTCAAAATTTTCCACAGTTTATTGTGATCCACACAGTCAAAGGCTTTGGCATAGTCAATAAAGCAGAAATAGATGTTTTTCTGGAACTCTTTTGCTTTTTCAGTGATCCAGTGGATGTTGGCAATTTGATCTCTGGTTCTTCTGTCTTTGATAAAACCAGCTTAAACATCTGGAAGTTCACAGTTCATGAATTGTGTATTGAACATCACCAGATGCTCAATACCGAAGAAGATTGATTATATTCTTTGCAGTCAAATGTGGAGAAGCTCTGTACAGTCAGAAAAAACAAAACCAGGAGCTGACTGTGGCTCAGATCTTGAACTCTTTATTGTCAAATTCAGACTTAAATTGAAGAAAATAGGGAAAACCACTAGACATTCAGGTATGACCTAAGTCAAATCACTTACGATTATACAGTGGAAATGGGAAAGAGATTCAAGGGGTTAGATCTGATAAACAGAGTGCCTGAAGCACTATGGATAGAGGTTCATGACATGGAACAGGAGGTAGTGATTAAGACCATCCCCAAGAAAAATAATTGCAAAATGGAAAAATGATTATCTGAGGAAGCCTTACAAATAGCTGAGAAAAGAATAGAAACAAAAGGCAAAGAAGAAAAGGAAAGATATACCTATTTGAATGCAGAGTTCCAAAGAATAGCAAGGATAGATTTTAAAAAGCCTTCATCCTTGATCAATGCAAAGAAATAGAGGAAAACAATAGAATGGGAAAGACTAGAGATCTCTTCAAGATATTTAGAGATACCAAGGGAAGCTTTCATGCAAAGTTGGGCACAATAAAGGGCAGAAATGGTGTGGACCTAACAGAAGCAGAAGATATTAAATAGAAGTGGCAAGAATACACAGAAGAACTATACAGAAAAGATCTTCATGAGCCAGATAACCATGATGGTGTGATCACTCACCTAGAGCCAGACATTCTGGAATGTGAGGTCAAGTGGGCCTTAGGAAGCATCACTACGAGCAAAGCTAGTGGAGGTGATGGAATTCCAGTGGAGCTATTTCAAACCCTGAAAAAGATCATGCTGTGAAAGTCCTGCACTCAGCAAGCTAGCAAATTTCAAAAACTCAGCAGTGACCATGGGACAGGAAAAGGTCTGTATTCAGTCCAATCCCAAAGAAAAGCAATGCCAAAGAATGTTCAAACTACCACACAATTGCACTCATCTCACACACTAGCAAAGTAATGCTGAAAATTCTCCAAGCCAGGCTTCAACAGTATGTAAACCAAGAACTTCCAGATGTTCAAGCTCGATTTAGAAAAGTCAGATAAACCAGAGATCAAATTACCAACATCCATTGGATTATGTAAAAAGCAAGAGAGTTCCAGAAAACATCTTCTTCTTTATTGACTATGCCAAAGCCTTGACTGTGCGAATCACAACAAACTTTGGAAAATTCTGAAAGAGATGGCAATATCAGACCACCTTACCTGCCTCCTGAGAAATCTGTTTGCTGGTCAAGAAACAACAGTTAGAACTGGACATTGAACAACAGACTGGTTCCAAATCGGGAAAGCAGGATGTCAAGGCTGTATTTTGTCATCCTGCTTATTTAACTTATATGCAGAGTATATCATGAGAAATGTTGGTCTGGATGAAGCACAAGCTGGTATCAAGATTTCTGGGAGAAATATCAGTAACCTCAGATATGCAGATGAGACCACCTTTATGGCAGAAAGTGAAGAACTAAAGAGCCTCTTGATGAAAGTGAAAGAGGAGAGTGAAAAAGTTGGCTTAAAACTAAACTTTCAGAAAACTAAGATCATGGAATCTGGTCCCATCACTTCATGGCAAATAGATGGGGAAGAAATGGAAACAGTGGCTGACTTAATTTTCTTGGGCTCCAAAATCACTGTAGATGGTGATTGCAGCCTGAAATTAAAAGACACTTGTTCCTTTGAAGAAAAGCTATGAGTAACCTACACAGCATATTAAAAAGCAGAGACATTACTTTGCCAGCAAAGATCAGTCTAGTCAAGGCTATGGTTTCTCCAGTGGTCATGTAGAGATGTGAGAGTTGGATTATAAAGAAAACTGAGTGCCAAAGAATTGATGCTTTTGAACTGTGGTGTTGGAGAAGACTCTTGAGAGTCCCTTGGACTGCAAGGAGTTCCTCCAACTAGTCAATCCTAAAGAAAATCAGTCCTGAATATTCATTGGAAGGGCTGATGCCGAAGCTGAAACACCAATACTTTGGCCACCTGATGCAAAGAACAAACTCATTTAAAAGACCCTTTTGCTGGGAAAGATTGAAGGCAGGAGGAGAAGGTGACAACAGAAGATGAGATGATTGGATGGCATCACTGACTCAGTGGACTGAGTTTGAGCAAGTTCTGGGATTTGGTGATGAACAGGGAAGCCTGGCATACTGCGGTCCATGGGTCACCAGGAGCCGGACACAACTGATTGGCTGAACAGGACTGAGCCACTGAACTGAACTGAACTGATGAAGCCCATATCAGAGATGGTATACCTTAAACACAAATCACTTTAATGCTGGTGAACTTTCAAAGAGCTTGCATGTAGCTTTGGCTGCAGTCGAAACTGCTTTATCAGAAGGATTAGTATATGTATACATAATACCAATCTTTGGGACAAAAATGTATGAAGTCAAAGAAGAAGCATGTCATAGAATATGCTTTCTAGGAAGTGAGAGGATAATTTAAGTAGGTTAGGGAGATTAAGAAGTAAAAACTTTCATTATAAAAAAAATGATGATGGGATAGAAATATAGAGTATGGCAAATATAATTCAATAATATTGTATGATGGTAACTAGACTGTGGTGATCATTTAGTAATGCATAGAAATTTTGAACTACTGTGTTGTGCACCTAGAATTAACATGATGTTGTAGGTCAGTTATACTTCAATAAAAATAATTAATTTTTAAAAAAGAAGGTTTCCATTGATAACTGATTATTTTCCAAAGAGAAGAACGTCCCAATGACTGTAAAGAAAGGATGCTAGTAAAGTTTTGACCAACTGGAAATGAACATGCATCCCTGTATTAGAATGATCAATAATCCCTCATGCTTTCAGTTACATATTTACCTCAAGGAGCAGAAATGATTTTTAGCCTAGTGTCACATAGTAAGATGTAGGCCCATGACCTTTTCCAGTAAAATATGTACAGTTACTTAGAATATGGTTTTGCACATTCCACTGTTTAGGTCTTGTTTTTAATTTATCATGTCACTTGTGCATCCTGTATTCTTGGCTCACATTATTATTCTCTTCATTAGAAGTTTGTAATTTAAAGAGGCCTTTATTCCCTTTTAATAACTTGTTAGTGTCTCACAAAAGCTCTATAAAAGTAGTACATATATGAAAATTTTAATGTCCTGGTTCTTTTGTGATCAATTTCCATGAAAAAAAAGTCTAATTTTCTTTTGAATTTTGTTTCCTGTTGAACTCACACTTTTGTGTGTGTGTGTGACTGTGACTTTGGTTACAAGTTAGAAATTGTTTTTTGTTTTTGTTTTTTTCTACTGTTATATCTTTTTACATTCCTAATAAGGAGCATAACCCATATGGTTAAAATAACAAAAATTTGAAAAAAAATTGTAGTGTTAGTACAAAATTTTATCCACCTCTCAACAGTTATAAATAAGTGTACACCAAAAAAGCCAACTTTTAACACAGTTAAATTCTACATCAATTAAAGAAAAATAAAGATCAAAAACAAATTCTAGAGTTTTTTAGTATGTATGAAGCCAAATGGCCAGTTTCATGTTCAAAATATGTTTCACTACTTTCATGTTTGTGTGTTTGCAAGTATTTTTGTGAGTTTTATATGTGTGTTTACTGTTATCCTTGGCCATCAAATTTACCCTCAAGATAACTTGACAAAATGGAAAGTTTTTATGGAGGCCCAAACATTGTGCAAGAGGTGGTGACCAACACCATCTCAAAGAAAGAAATGCTAGAAGGCAAAATGGTGTCTGAGGAAGCCTTACAAATGGCTGAGAAAGGAAGGAAAGTGAAAGGAAAAGGAAAAAGGGAAAGATATGCCCATCTTGATGAATGTAGAATTCCAGAGAATATTATGGACAGTTAAAAACAAAAACAAAAACAAAAACCTTCTTAAGTAAACAATGAAAAGAAATAGAGGAACATAATAGAACAGGAAAAACTAGAGGTCTTGTCAAGAAAATAGAGATATTAAGGGAGCATTTCATGCAAAGATGGGCACAACAAAGGACAGAAATGGCATGGACCGAAAGGAAGCAGATGATATTAAGAGATGGTGGTAAGAATACACAGAGAACTATACAAAAAAAGTTCCTAATGACCCAGACAACCATGATGGTGTGGTCACTCATCTAGAGCCAGACATCCTGAAGAGTGAAGTCAAATAGGCCTTAAGAAGCATTACTAAGAACAAAGCTAGTGGAGGTGATGGAATTCCAGATAAGCTACTTCAAATTTTAAGAGATCTTGTTAAAGTGCTGCTCAAAATATGCCAGCAAATTTGGAAAACTCAGCAGTGGCCACAGGACTGGAAATGGTCAGTTTTCACTCCAATTCCAAAGAAGGGCAATGTCAAAGAATGTTCAAACTACCACACAATAGCCCTCATTTCACACATTACCAAGATTATACCCCAAATCCTTAAAGCTAGACTTTAGCAGTACATGAACTGAGAATTTCTAGATGTACAACTGGATTTAGAAAAGACAGAGGAACCAGAGATCAAATTAACAACATCTGTTGGATCATAGAGAAAGCAAGGGAATTCCAGAAAAATATGTAATTCTTCTTCATTGACTGCACCAAAGCCTTGGACCCTGTAGATCACAACAAACTGTGGAAAATTCTTAAAGAGAAGAGAATACCAGAAAACCTGACCTGCCTCCTGAGAAACCTGTATGCAGGTCAAGAAGTAACAGCTAGAACCAGATATGGAAAAAGAGACGGGGTCCAAATCAGGCAGTATGTCAAGGCTGTATATTGTAACCCTGTCTATTTAACTTATATGCAGTGTACATCATGAGCAATACTGGGCTGGATGAAACACAAGCTGGAATCAAGACTGTCTGGAGAAATATCAACAACCTCAGATCTGCAGATGATACCACTCTAATGGCAGAAAGTGAAGAGGAACTAAAGAGCCTCTTGATGAAAGTGAAAGAGGAGCGTGTAAAGCTGACTTAAAACTCAACATTCAAAAAATTAAGATCATGGCATCCAGTCACATTACTTTCTGGCAAATAGATGGGGAAAAAGTGAAAATAGTGATAGATTTTGTTTTCTTGACTTCCAAAATCACTGCAATGGTGACTGTAGCCAGGAAATTAAAAGATGCTTACTCCTAGGAAGAACACCTTGACAAACCCAGACAGCATATTAAAAAGCAAACACATCACTTTGCCGACAAAGATCTACATAGTCAAACTATGTTTTATCGAGTAATCATGTATGGATGTGAGAGTTAGACCATTAAGAAGCCTGAGCACCAAGGAATTGATGCTTTAGAACTGTGGTACTTGACAAGACTCTTGAGAGTCCCTTGGACTACAAGGAGATCAAACCAGTTAGTCCTAAAGGAAATCTACCCTGAATATTCATTAGAAGGACTGATGCTAAAGCTGAAGCTCCAATACTTTGGCCACCTGATGCAAAGAGCCAACCCACTGTAAATGACCCTGATGCTGGGAAAGATTGAAGGCAAAAGAGAAGAGGGTAACAGAGGGTGAGATGGTTAGATGGCATCACAGACTTGATGAACATGTTTGAGCAAACTCCAGGAGATAGTGTAGGACAGGGAATCCTAGCAAGCTGCAGTTCTTTGGGTCATGAAGAGTCAGACACAACTTAATGACTGAACAACAAATTGTACACATGTTTTCCTCTTCTACCAGGTCCTAATGAACTAGGTGACTCTTTAACTGTTCAAGGTATGTCAACTATGCAATCTAGATTGCATTTCTTTTTATATTACACCAAACAATCCATAAATCAAAAGTTGCTGTTTCAAATTGTCATCTCCCTCACAGCTTTAAACTCCTTGAGGGTAGGCCCTGTGTGTCATCTGTTTTCTTAGAACTGAACAGTGTGCCTATGAGTAGATGCTTATTGCATGTTTAATAAATGGATTTATGCCTCAGAGAGAAAAAGATAAAATTGCAGAGAATGTTACAAGCCTTATAATTTTTCCACCTCTTGCATTAACCTCAATTTATACTCATAAACTCTTTTTCATGGTAAGTTGGCAATCTTATTTAATGGTTAGTATAGGATGGTGATTACATAAAAGAACTTTTAGAATTATATACAATCAAATTTAGATTCTAAATCTGCCGAAAAACTTGGAGACAAGCTATTTAAAGTCTGTAAACATCAGTTTCTTCACCTATAATATGGATATAACTATTGTCTAAAACATAAATGTGTTGATAAATATGAAGCCCTTGAGTACATGGTCAGGCACTTAGGAAATGTTTTATTCTGAGCAGATTTTGTTATTTCTACTACTAAATTCACTTGTGCATGTTTGCCCATGAAATTAAAGGTTAAAAAATTAATTAGCATATATGATATTCACTCCACATTTATTTTTTTAATGGCTTGCATTTTCATTCAAAGTCTGAGCGCAAAAGTGTGTATTCACAGAAAGTAGAGTTATCAGTAATCTGGTGTTTGATCTATAGATATTTTAAGGGCGGTGAATATCTGCCATTTATTTCAGTTGCTACATGTTTGAAATTAAGTGCATTTGTAATTTAGTTTTCCAGCCTCAAGTCAGCATTAGTTGCTAATTATTTTTCATTTATTTATTTAGATAGAATCAGTTCTTGAAAAGTGTAATTGAAATGCAACACACAGATAATTTTCTGTTAAAGAAAGGTGGACTATGTGTCTTCTTATCTCAGATGCCTTAAGAGTAAAAAATTCATAGCAAGAAGTCTGCCTTAGGATGAAGCAGATGAAGAATGTGAGAGCAAGAGCAGCTGGAAAAAAGGTTCAGAGCTTTTGACACTTTACTTGAATATGGAAATTAGACATTTAATTTTATACCAAGCATTTGATATTTTCATATAATACATTTCACCTGAGAAAGAGAAAATTCCGAATCTAGCTGCTGCTGCTACTGCTAAGTCACTTCAGTCATGTTCAACTCTGTGCGACGCCATAGATGGCAGCCCACCAGGCTCCTCTGTCCCTGGGTATCTCCAGGCAAGAATACTGGAGTGGGTTGCCATTTCCTTCTCCAATGCAGGAAAGTGAAAAGTGAAAGTGAAGACGTTCAGTCGTGTCCGACTTTTAGCGACCCCATGGACTGAAGCCTACCAGGTTCCTCCGCCCATGGGATTTTCTAAGCAAGAGTACTGGAGAAGGTTGCCATTGCCTTCTCCATCAGAATATAGAGCATGGTTTAAAATCTTATATTGGAACCATCTTGGAAAAGAAACTACTATTCTTATGTCTCATCTCCATATATTTTCACTTAATTCACATGAGGTAAGGCCTGGGTATTGGGATTTTATAAGCTCTCTTAATGATTCTCATACACAGGAAAGTTTCAAAATCACCAACCTAAAGAAAGAGGGAGAGTTGAAGTAAATACTGGAAAGTTTCTTCTCCAATGTCTAATTAAGAATAAGAAAAGACATTGCAAAGTAAGGTATTCCCAAGTCAATAGCTAACCATAATTTGCATATTATGTTTTTGAGTCACTTTCGAAAACTATATAACTTGAACACATTCATACAGAAAGTTATGATAACTTATTCAAATAGCTTATTTACCTCTGATTTTTCTTTTACAAGATTGACTTATTTCCAAAATATGTTAGTTTTCATTGTTACTAAGATGTGGGAAATGTGAAGACACTATTTCCTGACATAAAGAGTGGCTACCAGAGAACTTATGCTTTTTGAATTTTAACTTCATCTCTACAACAAAACAATAGCCAATCTGATTTTCAAGTATAAAAATTCTAATATTTGTGGCAACACATTATACAATATGATATAAAGTGGATTTATTTATATTTCTTTATTGATACGAGGGGTAAAAAGCAGTGTCTATTTTAAATGTGATTTTCATGGTTACAAATTCTGAATGTATGAGAAATCATTCCAATTCTTGTTCTCACACACCTAAGTCCTATGTTTAAGTCTATTAAAAAGCAGTGAGGTGACATGTAGTGTTCCCTCAAAGCTTTCAGAGTGAATAATACCCAGCTTTTATGGTGTTCAACAGACTGCCTACTGATAAAGATGAATTCCCATGCAGACTGCCTCAGATATTAGGGAAATCGTTTCCTTTAACTCATATTAGATACTCAAGTTTTGCATCAGTCAGCAGTCTTTGAAAAATATCCCTAAAGAGCCAAAATATTACTTCACTTAAACAACTGTAGTTATTTTGCCAATAACACACCATGTCCAGGAAATACAAATATAAAGTGAAATAAATAAATGTCCTCCTTGAAGGTCTGAGCTTTATGTTAGGCAGGGAAATATTAACATGACTTAAATTAGAGCCATATCTCAATTTTATGTACACTTGATTTTGTAGCCACAGTAAATTATTTTGAAAAATTTGTATCCACACTACCAACAAAACTACTCCACACTGAGAGCTAGCCAAAAAGTGAGCCTTTGGGAAGTTCAAAGTGAAAATGTGATTAATAAAAACTTGTGTATAGTACAATGACAACATATAATAAAGATGGCAAAATAATTGCAGTGTAATAAGTGTATCAAACAACTACTAGTTCAGTTCTGTTATTTTTCTCAGTGAGGTATAAACCACACAGAAATCCTATATTACTGCCAATCTTATAATTTATTTATGTCATTTCTTTTCCATTCCCACTGAAGTGACCTTGGTTAAGATTCTTAACACCTTCATACTCAAAATACTACCATAAAGATCTAATTATGCATCCTGCCTCTCTATTCACATTCATCTTGTATGATGCTGCTAGATTTTAAAGCATTTGACATTATTTATCTCATTTATTGGACTAAAAAATGAATTGATTGAATATTTACTAGGTTTCAAACATTATGTGAAACACATAGGATCCTTTGTGGGGTGGGGGTGGGGGTGGTGAGGGGGTGGGAAGCAGTTCTGCTACTTTTAATATCCTAACAGTCCCAGCATGAAAACCTGATTTTTAAAAACACATAATCAATTTCTAAATCCCACTACTCACTGTTTATGAGACCAATTTATTTTCATATTGCCCAGTTACATTTTCCCATTAGGAAATATAAATAAAAATACTTTTCCAATAGGATTAATTAGAGAATTAAAAGGAGTACAAATGGCTTTCCATGTAGAAGTACTCAAAAGATTTCAGTTGACTTCACTTAGGGCTTCCCTGCTGGCTCAGTCAGTAAAGAATTTGCCTACAATGCAGGAGACCTGGGTTCAATCCCTGGGTTGGGAAGATCCCCTGGAGAAGGGAATGACAACCCACTCCAGTAATTTTGCCAGGAGAATCCCATAGACAGAGGAGCCTGGTGGTCTACAGTCCACGGGGTTACAAAGAGTGAGACGTGATTGAGTGACTAACGCACACCCACTTTGGAGAGGAGACAAAATAATTGTTTTGTCTTTTTTTTTTAAGCATTTAAGAAAATGAATCACTTTTAAACACCCAGAGTGTTTCAGTCATAACCAGAGCAAAAGTTGAAGTGTAAAAGAATGAAGACATCTTTTTTTAAAAGACCATGTGTGTTTTTCAAGGCCTTAGGCAAGGTTTTAGAAAGAATACAATTTTATTTTTGATCTAAACAAAACTTTAGAAAGAGACACAAAGTAAAACCAAAGGGGTAAATTTCAACAATAATAGAGCCTCAGGAAGCAATTGGCAGATGTTTCAGTGCCACAGAATTGATATTTACTCATTAAATGTCAGCTCATTTCCATGAACTCAAAAACAGCTAATAAGGCATATGGATTTTCTTGTTAAATCAGCCCACAAATATGCCAGACCTGGTCCTTGAATACATATAAAGCATTATGAAGAAAGAAATCCAAATAAGATATACAAGATAGATTTTTTTTTCCTTTGTTGGGAGCTTCCAATAGGGTGAGAAATTTTACTGAGAAAGGGAATTAGAATAAATGAGTCTCTATTGTGAAAGATCGCATAAAACCACAAAATAATGTTGAATGAAGACAGTTTTATGGAAAATAAGTTAGCTATCAGGAATATGATGATGCTTATATGTGTTGTCTTCTGTATTCTTGAATTAAATTATTATGGTAATAATGGTGTGAACAAATAGTAAACAGAGATTAGTTTATTTATTCCGACTCTTCATGGACACAGGAGAAGGAAATAGTGTGAGTTTCAGTTTCTAAGTTCAAAACAGAAAGAAATAAAAGCAGCATTTTGGGGATCACTAGATGGACACAGTAGCAGTCAAGATAACAGAAAGTACATGATTATGACCATATTCCAGATAGTAGGTTTGGTTACATTTTATAAAACTGAGAATACTAAATGCTAAATTAGCAAGTGCTAGTCAGTCATGTATGACTCTTTGTGACTTCACAGACTATAGCCTGCCAGTCTCCTCTGTCCATGGGATTCTCCAGGCAAAAATACTGGAATGGGTTGTCATTGCCTGCTCCAGGGGATGTTCTCAACCCAGGAATTGAACCCAAAATTAGCAAGGATGGGGGGCAAATGAAATTATTACATATTAATATGGAGAATGAAAATAGGTACCATTATTTTGGAAAACAATCAATTTTTTTTTCTGTAAAAAATGTAAAGCAGTAATTATATTATAAGATCCAGTAACTCCTGTTCTAGGTAAATATCCAATAAAAATGCACACCAGTAGATTACATAGACATGCACAAAATGTTCACAATAGTATTATTCATGTATCTATATTTCTTTTTGGTGAAGGAAATGGCAACCCACTCCAGTACTCTTGCCAAGAAAATTCCATGGGTGGAGGAGCTCTGTTGGTCAGTGAATTGTTTGTTAGTTTAATGAAGATTGTTACGGTTACCTTTATTTCATTCTTTCCCACTAATATGTCAAATTCTATGTAGATATATATGTACATATTATAATGTTTATAAAAATATGCATACTAATATACTCCTTAAGATTATTATTCTATAGTAACATATATGTTATACTATAAAATATATATTTTACATGCAATTGTATAGAATATAATATAAGCTATAAATAAAATATATAGCTAACTTATGTATCAATTTATTTGTCTATTTTCCTCTTAGTGAGATTTTTTTACTCTTTTCAGGTTTTTGCAGTTGTAATGAAATCAACAAAGTGTATTCACGTACAAGACAGTTTGTAAAACTGTTGGGGTTTATGGTCTGCACATCTTCAATTTTACAGAAATTGTCATATTGCTCTCCAAAGTCTTTGTGACACTATTCATACAACCATTTTATAGATCTTCCTGATTTATAATTTACTACAATTTAGTGAAAGTTGTATGTAATTGTGTTTTTTCTTTCCTTGCCATGATCACTAGAGATTTGAAATCTCTTGATTTTTTCTTGTTGTTGTTATTTGAGCTTTCTCTTCTGTTACTTGCATATGCTAATGTTTTACCCAGACTTTTGTTGAATTCCTTTTTTAAATCAGTATATTTGATCAGTTTATATATTCCTACCCACATCCGAGGTCAGGGGCGACAGCCGAGAGGAGCTACCCTGGGTCCAAGTCCAGGGGCGGCAGCCGGGAGGAGCAACCCAACATTCAAGGAGCCATGGCTGCGTGGGTACAGGAGGGCCTAGAGGAGCTATCCCACGTTGAAGTTCAGGAAGCGCAGCCGTGAGGAGATACCCTTCATCCAAGGTAAGGAGCAGCGGCTGTACTTTACTGGAGCAACCCTGAAGAGATACCGCACGCCCAAGGTAAGAGAAAAAGTGAAAGTGAAAAGTGAAAGTGAAGTCGCTCAGTCGTGTCCGACTCTTTGCAACACCGTGGACAGTAGCCCACCAGGCTCCTCCACCCATGGGATTCTCGAGGCAAGATACTGGAGGGGGTTGCCATTTCCTTCTCCAGGGGATCTTCCCTACCCAGGGATCAAACCCAGGTCACCCTACATTGCAGGCAGACGCTTTAACCTCCGAGCCACCAGGGAGGCCCAACCCAAGTAAAATGGTAGGTGTTGCAATAGGGCATCAGAAGGCAGACACACTGAAACCATACTCACAGAAAACTAGTCAATCTAATCACACTAGGACCACAACCTTGTCCAACTCAATGAAACTAAGCCATGCCTGTGGGGCAACCCAAGACAGGTGGGTCATGGTGGAGAGGTCTGACAGAATGTGGTCCACTGGAGAAGGGAATGGCAAACCACTTCAACATTCTTGCCTTGAGAACCCCATGAACAGTATGAAAAGGCAAAATGATAGGATACTGAAAGAGGAACTCCCCAGGTCAGTAGGTGCCCAACACGCTACTGGAGATCAGTGGAGAAATAACTCCAGAAAGAATGAAGGGATGGAGTCAAGGCAAAAACAATACCCAGTTGTGGATGTGCCTGGTGATAGAAGCAAAGTCCGATGCTGTAAAGAGCAATATTGCATAGGAACCTGGAATGTCAGGTCCATGAATCAAGGCAAATTGGAAGTGGTTAAACAAGAGATGGCAAGAGTGAATGTCGACATTCTAGGAATCAGCGAACTAAAATGTACTGGAATGGGTGAATTTAACTCAGATGACCATTATATCTACTACTGCGGGCAGGAATCCCTCAGAAGAAATGGAGTAGCCATCATGGTCAACAAAAGAGTCCGAAATGCAGTACTTGGATGCAATCTCAAAAACAACAGAATGATCTCTGTTCGTTTCCAAGGCAAACCGTTCAATACCACAGTAATCCAAGTCTATGCCCCAACCAGTAATGCTGAAGAAGATGAAGTTGAATGGTTCTATGAAGATCTACAAGACCTTTTAGAACCAACAGCCAAAAAAGATATCCTTTTCATTATAGGGGACTGGAATGCAAAAGTAGGAAGTCAACAAACACCTAGAGTAACAGGAAAAATTGGCCTTGGAATACAGAATGAAACATGGCAAAAACTAATAAAGAGTTTTCGCCAAGAAAATGCACTGGTCATGGCAAACACCCTCTTCCAACAACACAAGAAAAGACTCTACATATGGACATCACCAAATGGTCAACACCGAAATCAAATTGACTATATTTTTTGCAGCCAAAGATGGAGAAGCTGTATACAGTCAACAAAAATGAGACCAGGAGCTGACTGTGGCTCAGATCATGAACTCCTTATTACCAAATTCAGACTTAAATTGAAGAAAGTAGGGAAAACCGCTAGACCATTCAGGTATGACCTAAATCATCCCTTATGATTATACACTGGAAGTGAAAAATAGATTTAAGGGCCTCGATCTGATAAGTAGAGTGCCTGATGAACTATGGAATGAGGTTCGTGACATTGTACAGGAGACAGGGATCAAGACCATCACCATGGGAAAGAAATGCAAAAAAAGGAAAATGGCTGTCTGGGGAGGCCTTACAAATAGCTGTGAAAAGAAGAGAGGTGAAAAGCAAAGGCATCTGAATGCAGAGTTCCAAAGAATAGCAAGAAGAGAAGAGAAAGCCCTCTTCAGCAATCAATGCAAAGAAATAGAGGAAAACAACAGAATGGGAAAAACGAGAGATCTCTTCAAGAAAATTAGAGATACCAAGGGAACATTTTATGCAAAGATGGGCTCGATAAAGGACAGAAATGGTCTGGACCTAACAGAAGCAGAAGATATTAAGAATAGGTGGCAAGAATACACAAAAGAACTGTACAAAAAAGATTTTCACGACCCAGATAATCATGATGGTGTTATCACTCATCTAGAGCCAGACATCGTAGAATGTGAAGTCAAGTGGGCCTTAGAAAGCGTCACTATGAACAAAGCTAGTGGAGGTGATGGAATTCCAGTGGAGCTGTTTCAAATCCTGAAAGATGATGCTGTGAAAGTGCTGTATTCAATATGCCAGCAAATTTGGAAAGCTCAGCAGTGGCCACAGGACTGGAAAAGGTCAGTTTTCATTCCTATCTCAAAGAAAGGCAATGCCAAAGAATGCTCAAACTACCACACAATTGAACTCATCTCACATGCTAGTAAAGTAATGCTCAAAATTCTCCAAGCCAGGCTTCAGCAATACATGAATCGTGAACTCCCTGATGTTCAAGTTGGTTTTAGAAAATGCAGAGGAACCAGAGATCCAACTGCCAACATCCACTGAATTGTGGAAAAAGCAAGAGAGTTCCAGAAAAACATCTATTTCTGCTTTGTTGACTATCCCAAATCCTTTGACTGTGTGGATCACAATAAACTGTGGAAAATTCTGAGAGAGAGAGAATACCAGACCACCTGACCTGCCTCTTGAGAAATCTGTATTAGGTAAGGAAGCAACAGTTAGAACTGGACATGGACCAACAGACTGGTTCCAAATAGGAAAAGGAGTACATCAAGGCTGTATGTTGTCACCCTGCCTATTTAACTTATATGCAAAATACATCATGAGAAATGCTGGACTGGAGGAAACAGAAGCTGGAATCAAGATTGCCGGGAGAAATATCAAACCTCAGATATGCAGATAACACCACCCTTATGGCAGAAAGTGAAGAGGAGCTAAAAATCCTCTTGATGAAAGTGAAAGAGGAGAGTGAAAAAATTGGCTTAAAGCTCAACATTCAGAAAATGAAGATCATGGCATCTGGTCTGATCATTTCATGGGAAATAGATGGGGAAACAGTGGAAACGGTGTCAGACTTTATATTTTGGGGCTCCAAAATCACTGCAGATGGTGACTGCAGCCATAAAATTAAAAGATGCTTACTTCTTGGAAGAATAGTTATAACCAACCTAGATAGTATATTCAAAAGCAGAGACATTAGTTTGCCGACTAAGGTCCGTCTAGTCAAGGCTATGGTTTTTCCTATGGTCATGTATGGATGTGAGAGTTGGACTGTGAAGAAAGCTGAGCACCAAAGAATTGATGCATTTCAACTGTGGTGTTGGAGAAGACTCTTGAGAGTCTCTTGGACTGCAAGGAGATCCAACCAGTCCATTCTGAAGGAGATCCGCCCTGGCATTTCTTTAGAAGGAAAGATGCTAAAGCTGAAATGCCAGTACTTTGGCCACCTCATGCAAAGAGTTGACTCATTGGAAAAGACTGACGCTGGGAGGGATTGGGGGCAGGAGGAGAAGGGGACGGCCGAGGATGAGATGGCTGGATGGCATCACTGACTTGATGGACGTGAGTCTGACTGAACTCTGGGAGTTGGTGATGGACAGGGAGGACTGGTGTGCTGTGATTCATGGGGTCACAGAGTCAGACATGACTGAGTGACTGAACTGAACTGACTGAATATTGATCCATTTTTATCATATGTATTGTAAATATTTCATGTACAGTTAGTTTGTCCTCTAATACTTTTAACATGACTTTAGTTGCAAACAGTTTTATATTATTATAATTTTAGTATTATCCACTTGACTATCAGAGCTGCTTTCTTGCAAAAAATAAGTAGACCTATTCACAATTTTCTAAGTGAATCACATATTTCATTTAGAACTTTGCTAATGTTTTGCAGTTCTCTCTATAAAAAATGTGCATATTTTTCATTGGGTTTATTGATTACTTTGTATCATTTGTATGTGTATTAGATGATCAGTTGTGCCTGACTCTTTGCAGCCCCATGGGCTGTATGTAGCACACCAGGCTTCTGTGTCCATGGTATTTCCCAGGCAAAAATACTGGAGTGGGTAGCCTTTCCCTTCTCCACGGGATCATCCTGACCCAGGGATCAAACCCAGGTCTCCGTCCCTACAGGCAGATTCTTTACTATCTGAGCCACCAGGGAAGCTCTGTTGTTTGTATAAATAGTACATTAATATTTGATATTTTTATTGCTATTTTAGCTTCTAGCCACATTAATAACTCTCTAATAATGGATCTGAAGGACCAGTTGGAAGTTTTTCTAAGGAGATAACATATAATACTTACTGTAAGTAAAATATATAATAGAGAGTAGCCTATCAATGTGAATGTATTCCAAAAATATATCATTAAAAAATAGCATATTTTCAAGAAAAGAGATATATGTGGTGCCACTATATATTATATAATGTTTTACAAAATACAAAACATGTCCTATAAAAAATTTGCATCAACATTAAAAAATACCTATGCTTTCAACCGCTTATAATTTGTATTGCTTGAAATTGTCTTACATGATGAACAGATGGACAGAGACATACTTTTATCATTCTTTGATTTTAACAAAATGCCTCTAATACTTTATCATTGATTTTAATGTTTGTTGCAGATTTTTATAGGTATCTCTTACCGTGTTTAGAGTGTTCCCTTCTATTGCTAGTTTTCTAAGTGCTTATAATATGAATATAAGCTGAATTTTATCAAAGAGTATTGTAGTTTCTCTTACAATGATCATATGAAGTATTATCTATAATGTAATATGGTATGAATTATCTTAATATAACTTGCAAAATGAAGCCATAATTGTATTCTAAGATAACATCATCTTGATCCTTTACAAAATACATGGGTATTTTGATCTAAATTTTATATTTGGGATGATCATATCTATGTTCCTAAGTGATACTGGCTTGCAATATTAATTTTTATGCTGACTTAACTTGTGTTGGATTCAAAGTTATATGGGCCTTAGGAAATGAACCTCATTTTATTCTCTCTAGAAAGGTTGAGATAAGACTGAAATTCTGTTTTGCAAGAAAGTTTGGCAGAAATCATCTCTGAAATTGGACAGATTTGAAAAAAACAATTTGTGGTTGGATTTTTAGTACTGCTGCTACTGCTGTTAAGTCGCTTCAGTCGTGTCCGACTCTGTGCGACCTCATAGATGGCAGCCCACCAGGCTGCCCCGTCCCTGGGATTCTCCAGGCAAGAACACAGGAGTGGGTTGCCATTTCTTTCTCCAATGAAAGTGAAGACGTTCAGTCGTGTCCCACTCCTAGTGACCCCATGGACTGCAGCCTACCAAGCTCCTCCATCCATGGGATTTTCCAGGCAAAAGTACTGGAGTGGCTTGCCATTGTCTTCTCCTACTAAGATGATTTTTTCAATGGCTATTATTATTCAAATTTTATCTTTATTTTGAGTCAACTTGATAGAGCTCAGTTTTTTAAAAATCTACTTCATGCTAATTTAGTGGCATAAATTATTCAAATTATATGTGTAACTTTTAATATCAGCACTAAATTTTATATTTTCTATTTCTTAATCTTAATATTATGTATTTGTACCTTCTATTTTTTCTTGATTAATTTTAGCAGTGGTTCAACACTTTTGCTAGTATTTTTACAAGTAAGCCTCAGATAGTGCTCTCCTTATTTTCCCTAAATTTAAACTATAATGTTGACTCTACTCCACACGAAGTGCTTTATTAAAGAATTAATAAACACAAAAGTGATACCTGGCAGATAGAAACTTTATAAATGCTAATTCAGTTCAGTTCAGTTCAGTTGCACAGTCGTGTCTGACTCTTTGCAATCACATGAACTGCAGCATGCCAGGCCACCTGTCCATCACCAACTCTGAAGTTCACACAAACTCATGTCCATTGAGCCGGTGATACTATCCAACCATCTCATCCTCTGTCGTCCCCTTCTCCTCCTGCCCTCAATCTTTCCCAGCATCAAGGTCTTTTCAAATGAGTCAGTTCTCATCAGGTGCCCAGAGTATTGGAGTCTCAGCTTCAACATCAGTCCTTCCAATGAACACCGAGGACTGATCTCCTTTAAGATGGACCGGTTGGATCTCCTTGCAGTCCAAGGGACTCTCAAGAGTCTTCTCCAACACCACACTTCAAAAGCATCAATTCTTTGACGCTCAGCTTTCTTTATAGTCCAACTCTCACATCCATACATGACCACAGGAAAAACCATAGCCTTGACTAGATGGACCTTTGTTGGCAAAGTAATGTCTCTGTTTTTTAATATGCTCTCTCGGTTGGTCATAACTTCCCTTTCAAGGAGTAAGCGTCCTTTAATTTCATGGCTGCAATCACCATCTGCAGTGATTTTGGAGCCCCCCAAAATAAAGTCAGTCACTGTTTCCACTGTTTCCCAATCCATTTCCAATGAAGTGATGGGACTGGATTCAGTGATCTTAGTTTTCTGAATTTTGAGCTTTAGACCAACTTTCTCACTCTTCTCTTTCACTTTCATCAAGAGGCTCTTTAGTTCTTCTTCACTTTCTGCCATAACGATAGTGTCATCTGCATATCTGAGGTTATTGATATTTCTCCCAGAAATCTTGATTCTAGCTTGTGCTTCATCCAGCCCAGCGTTTCTCATGATGTACTCTGTATAGAAGTTAAATAAGCATGGTGATCATATACAGCCTTGATGTACTCCTTTTCCTATTTGGAACCAGTCAGTTGTTCCATGTCCAGTTCTAAGTGTTGCTTGCTACCCTGGTACTGATTTCTCAAGAAGCAGATCAGGTGGTCTGGTATTCCCATCTCTTTCAGAAGTAGCCCAAAGGGACTAAAACAGTCCTTATTTGTGAATATAGCTGTGTTCTTAAAAGTCTAATGACTATATTTTACTCATTTTCATATGGCTAATTTTTGTTGTTGCTCTTGAGTTACTAAGTCGTGTCTGACTATTTGTGACTCTATTCACTGTGAATTTTTACCTGGAGGATATTTCAGAATATTCACTATCCATGGTTTATGCATGGTTTATGATTCACATATATTCCTGATAATCCAGTTTCTTTCCTTATATCCTCATTTATTTTAACCTCAATTCTCAGAAACATCACAGATCTAACTCCTTTCACCTTTATATGCTGGTATTATATCTTGGCTTTTGACTTCTTTCTATTCTCTTCAGTTTACTCATGGTTTCAGCTTGACAAGTCAGGCACCATGTCTTAAAGAGCCTTCCTCTGTTTCTTATACAGTGTCTGCCTAGTGTGATGTCTTAAGTTTGATTTTCAAGACACCTTAACCAAATAAAGAATGGATTTGATATAGCCATTATGGAGAAACTTATGGGGACAGAAAACACACTATTTACAATAACCAGGACATGGGATCAACCTAAATGTGTATTGCCAGATGAATAGATAAAGATGTGTGTATGTATATATACATATATATATGTATATGTGTTTATATGTGTGATTATATGTATATATTTATACATATATACATGTATACATGTGTATATATATATATAAGTATATGCAGGTATATATTTATACACATGTAAAGTATGTATACATTGTGTGTATATACATGTATATATATACACATGGTGGAATATTCAGTTCAGTTCAGTTCAGTAGCTCAGTCATGTCCGACTCTTTAGGACCCATGAATCGCAGCACGTCAGGCCTCCCTGTCGATCACCAGCTCCCAGAGTTCACTCAGACTCACATCCATCGAGTCAGTGATGCTATCCAGCCATCTCATCCTCTGTCGTCCCCTTCTCCTCCTGCCGCCAATCCCTCTCAGTATCAGAGACTTTTCCAATGAGTCAACTCTTCACATGAGGTGGCCAAAGTACTGGAGTTTCAGCTTCAGTATCATTCCCTCCAAAGAAATCCCAGGGCTGATCTACTTCAGAATGGACTGATTGCTTTGGGTAATATACTCATTTTCACTATATTGATTCTTCCAATCCATGAACATGGTATATTTCTCCATCTTTTAGTGTCCTCTTTGATTTCTTTCATCAGTGTTTTATAGTTTTCTATATATAGGTCTTTAGTTTCTTTAGGTAGATATATTCCTAAGTATTTTATTCGTTTCGTTGCAATGATGAATGGAATTGTTTCCTTAATTTCTTTTTCTACTTTCTCATTATTCGTGTATAGGAATGCAAGGGATTTCTGTGTGTTGATTTTATATCCTGCAACTTTACTATATTCATTGATTAGCTCTAGTAATTTTCTGGTGGAGTCTTTAGGGTTTTCCATGTAGAGGATCATGTCATCTGCAAACAGTGAGAGTTTTACTTCTTCTTTTCCAATTTGGATTCCTTTTATTTCTTTTTCTGCTCTAATTGCTGTGGCCAAAACTTCCAGAACTCTGTTGAATAGTAGCGGTGAAAGCGGACACCCTTGTCTTGTTCCTAACTTTAGTGGAAATGCTTTCAATTTTTCACCATTGAGGATAATGTTTGCTGTGGGTTTGTCATAGATAGCTTTTATTATGTTGAAGTATGTTCCTTCTATTCCTGCTTTCTGGAGAGTTTTTATCATAAATGGATGTTGAATTTTGTCAAAGGCCTTCTCTGCATCTATTGAGATAATCATATGGTTTTTATTTTCCACTTTGTTAATGTGGTGAATTACATTGATTGATTTGTGGATATTGAAGAATCCTTGCATCCCTGGGATAAAGCCCACTTGGTCATGGTGTATGATCTTGTTAATGTGTTGTTGGATTCTGATTGCTAGAATTTTGTTGAGGATTTTTGCATCTATGTTCATCAGTGATATTGGCCTGTAGTTTTCTTTTTTTGTGACATCTTTGTCAGGTTTTGGTATTAGGGTGATGGTGGCCTCATAGAATGAGTTTGGAAGTTTACCTTCTTCTGCAATTTTCTGGAAGAGTTTGAGGAGGATAGGTGTTAGTTCCTCTAGAAATTTTTGGTAGAATTCAGCTGTGAAGCCGTCTGGACCTGGGCTTTTGTTTGCTGGAAGATTTCTGATTACAGTTTCAATTTCCATGCTTGTGATGGGTCTGTTAACCCAAAGCAATTTACAAATTCAATGTAATCCCTATCAAGCTACCAGCCACATTTTTCACAGAACTAGAACAAATAATTTCAAGATTTGTATGGAAATACAAAAAACCTCGAATAGCCAAAGCAATCTTGAGAAAGAAGAATGGAACTGGAGGAATCAACTTGCCTGACTTCAGGCTCTACTACAAAGCCACAGTCATCAAGACAGTATGGTACTGGCACAAAGACAGACATATAGATCAATGGAACAAAATAGAAAGCCCAGAGATAAATCCACACACATATGGACACCTTATCTTTGACAAAGGAGGCAAGAATATACAATGGAGTAAAGACAATCTCTTTAACAAGTGGTGCTGGGAAAACTGGTCAACCACTTGTAAAAGAATGAAACTAGATCACTTTCTAACATGGTACACAAAAATAAACTCAAAATGGATTAAAGATCTAAATGTAAGATCAGAAACTATAAAACTCCTAGAGGAGAACATAGGCAAAACACTCTCAGACATAAATCACAGCAGGATCCTCTATGATCCACCTCCCAGATTTCTGGAAATAAAAGCAAAAATAAACAAATGGGATCTAATTAAAATTAAAAGCTTCTGCACAACAAAGGAAAATATAAGCAAGGTGAAAAGACAGCCTTCTGAATGGGAGAAAATAATAGCAAATGAAGCAACTGACAAACAACTAATCTCAAAAATATACAAACAACTTCTGTAGCTCAATTCCAGAAAAATAAACGACCCAATCAAAAAATGGGCCAAAGAACTAAATAGACATTTCTCCAAAGAAGACATACGGATGGCTAATAAACACATGAAAAGATGCTCAACATCACTCATTATTAGAGAAATGCAAATCAAAACCACAATGAGGTACCACTTCACACCAGTCAGAATGGCTGTGATCCAAAAATCTGCAAGCAATAAATGCTGGAGAGGGTGTGGAGAAAAGGGAACCCTCCTACACTGTTGGTGGGAATGCAAACTAGTACAGCCACTATGGAGAACAGTGTGGAGATTCCTTAAAAAATTGCAAATAGAACTACCTTATGACCCAGCAATCCCACTGCTGGGCATACACACTGAGGAAACCAGAATTGAAAGAGACACATGTACCCCAATGTTCATCGCAGCACTGTTTATAATAGCTAGGACATGGAAACAACCTAGATGTCCATCAGCAGATGAATGGATAAGAAAGCTGTGGTACATATACACAATGGAGTATTACTCAGCCTTTAAAAAGAATTCATTTGAATCAGTTCTGATGAGATGGATGAAACTGGAGCCAATTATACAGAGTGAAGTAAGCCAGAAAGAAAAGCACCAATACAGTATACTAACACATATATATGGAATTTAGGAAGGTGGCAATGACGACCCTGTATGCAAGACAGGGAAAGAGACACAGATGTGTATAATGGACTTTTGGACTCAGAGGGAGAGGGAGAGGGTGGGATGATTTGGGAGAATGACATTCTACCATGTATACTATCATGTAAGAATTGAATCGCCAGTCTATGTCTGATGCAGGATACAGCATGCTTGGAGCTGGTGCATGGGGATGACCCAGAGAGATGTTATGGGGAGGGAGGTGGGAGGGGGGTTCATGTTTGGGAACGCATGTAAGAATTAAAGATTTTAAAATTTAAAAAAAAATAAAAATAAAAAAAAATAAATCTAATAATGAAAAAATAAATAAATAAAAAAAATAATAATAATGGACTGATTGGATCTCCTTGCAGTGCAAAGGACTCTCAAGAGTCTTCTCCAACATGACAGTTGAAAAGCATCAATTCTTCGGCACTCAGCTTTCTTCACAGTCCAACTCTCACATCCATACATGACCACTGGAAAAACCATAGCCTTGACTAGATGGACCTTTTTTGGCAAAGTAATGTCTCTGCTTTTCAATATGCTATGTAGGTAGGTCATAACTTTTCTTCCAAGGAGTAAGCGTCTTTTAATTACATGGCTGTGGTCACCATCTGCACTGATTTTGGAGTCAAAAAAAAAAAAAATCTGATACTGTTTCCACTGTTTCCCCATCTATTTCCCATGAAATAATGGGACCAGATGCCATGATCTTCATTTTCTGAATGTTGAGCTTTAAGCCAACTTTTTCACTCTCCACTTTCACTTTCATCCAGAGGCTTTTTAGTTCCTCTTCACTTTCTGCCATAAGGGTGGTGTCATCTGCATATCTGAGGTGATTGATATTTCTCCCGGCAATCTTGATTCCAGCTTATGCTTCTTCCAGCTCAGCATTTCTCATGATGTACTGTGCATAGGAGTTTAATAAGCAGGGTGACTATATACTGCCTTGACGTACTCCTTTTCCTATTTGGAACCAGTCTGTCGTTCCATGTCCAGTTCTAAATGTTGCTTCCTGGCCTGCATACAGATTTCTCAAGAGGCACGTCAGGTGGTGTGGTGTTCCCATCTCTTTCAGAATTTTCCAGTTTATTGTGATCCATACAGTCAAAGGCTTTGGCATAGTCAATAAAGCAGAAATAGATGTTTTTCTGGAACTCTTTTGCTTTTTGCATGATCCAGCGGATGTTGGCAATTTGATCTCTGATTTCTCTGCCTTTTCTAGAACCAGCTTGAACATCTGGAAGTTCACAGTTCACCTATTGCTGAAGCCTGGCTTGGAGAATTTTGAGCATTACTTTACTAGCGTGTGAGATGAGTGCAACTGTACGGTAGTTTTAGCATTCTTTGGCATTGCCTTTCTTTGGGATTGGAATGAAAACTGACCTTTTCCAGTCCTGTTGCCACTGCTGAGTCTTCCAAATTTGCTGGCATATTGAGTGCAGCACTTTCACAGCATCATCTTTCAGGATTTGAAATAGCCCCACTGGAATTCCATCACCTCCACTAGCTTTGTTCATAGTGATGCTTTCTAAGGCCCACTTGACTTCACATTCCAGGATGTCTGGCTCTAGGTGAGTGATCACACCATTGTGATTATCTTGGTCGTGAAGATATTTTTGTATAGTTCTTCTGCTTATTCTTGCCAACTCTTCTTAATATCTTCTGCTTCTGTTAGATCCATACCATTTCTGTCCTTTACCGAGCCCATCTTTGCATGAAATGTTGCCTTGATGTCTCTAATTTTCTTGAAGAGATCTCTAGTCTTTCTCATTCTGTTGTTTTTCTCTATTTCTTTGCATTGATCGCTGAGGAAGGCTTTCCTATCCCTTCTTGCTATTCTTTGGAACTCTGCATTACTCAGTCGTAAAAATGAATAATATTAGATCATGGATAGACCTAGAATCTTTATACCAAATAAAGTAAGTAAAAAAGATAAAAACAATACATATGTATGAAATAGTACAGATGAACCTATTTGGAAAGCAGATGTAGAGAAAAAAAATTGGGCACCTAGGGAGGAAAGGGGGAAAGGGATAAATTGGGAGATTGGGATTGACAAATGTGCACTGCATTTGTAAAACAGATAGCTAGTAGGAACCTGCCTTATCATGCGGGAAGCTCAGCTTGATGCTCTATGGTGACCTAGATTGGTGGTGGAATGGGGATGGGGTGCGAGGGAGGTCCTGGAGGGAGAGGATATATGAATACTTATAGCTGAAACACTTTGTTGTAGAGTAGAAACCTATACAACATTGTAAAGCAACTATACTCCAATTAAAAACAAAAAGAAAATTATGCCCACAGGTTCAGCTGAAACAATGCGCATTATTGTAAAATGTTATTAGGTGAATTAGATCAGATGTTATTAATAAAAATAGTATGTGTACTATCCTCTGTCGTCCCCTTCTCCTCCTGCCCCCAGTCCCTCCCAGCATCAGAGTCTTTTCCAATGAGTCAACTCTTCACATGAATTGGCCAAAGTACTGGAGTTTCAGCTTTAGCATCATTCCTTCCAAAGAACACCCAGGGCTAATCTCCTTAAGAATGGACTGGTTGGATCTCCTTGCAGTCCAAGGGACTCTCAGGAGTCTTCTCCAACACCGCAGTTCAAAAGCATCAATTCTTTGGTGCTCAGCTTTCTTCACAGTCCAACTCTCACATCCATACATGACCACTGGAAAAACCATAGCCTTGACTAGACAGACCTTTGTTGGCAAAGTAATGTTTCTGCTTTTGAATATGCTATCTAGGTTGGTCATAACTTTCCTTGCAAGGAGTAAGCATCTTTTAATTTCATGGCTGCAATCACCATCTGCAGTGATTTTGGAGCCTCCCAAAATAAAGTCTGATACTGTTTCCACTGTTTCCCCATCTATTTCCCATGAAGTGGTGGGATCAGATGCCATGATCTTCATTTTCTGAATGCTGAATTTTAAACCAACTTTTTCACTCTCCTCTTTCACTTTCCTCAAGAGGCTTTTTAGTTCCTCTTCACTTTCTGCAGGCCAAATCAAATACTGAATTTTATTTCACTGTGACTGTATGCATGCTCAGGCATGTATGATTCTGCACCTCTGCCCGTGGAATTTTCCAGGCAAGAAGGTGAAGTGGATCCCAGCTCCGGGATCAAACCCACATCTCTTGCATCTCGCGCATTGGGAAGGTGATTCTTTACCACTACATCACCTAGGGAACCTTTTATGTTCCTCTACTTCTGTCTGAAAAATAAGTCCAGCATTCATGTAATTGAACAAATTCTAGCATGACCATAAACTCAAATATCACACAGTGACTTACTTTGAAAAGGTAGATTTGACCGGATATGTTTTCTATACCTTTCTTCTCTGTAGCTTTTGAATATGCTATCTAGGTAGCACTGACTTAGCATGTTATTCATCCTTGCTTGATTGTTAGCTAAGTTTACATTTGCAAAGATAGTTTCCCCCACTGACCTGTTAATTTCACTGTGAGCCTTTTTTATTTCTTAGTGACACACACAATAAATGAAATATTATTTAACATATAGCTTTTAATAAATATGTTTTGACTTTATGTTTCTGTACAGTGGAGAGTTGTTTCATATAGTTGAACCTCAGATCAATAGGAATAAACATCTTTGAAGTAAAACTTGATTTCTGCAATACTGATACCACAGCATAATGGTTATTATGAGAAGGAAACACAAGAAGACTCTATGAACATAGTAGCCCCCAAACAAGAGTGATGGAAGCCAGGGGAAGGGATTGAACTATATATAAGTGAAGTGAAGTCGCTCAGTCATGTCCGACTCTTTGCGACCCCATGGACTGTAGCCTACCAAGCTCCTCTGTCCATGGGATTTTCCAGGCAATAGTCCTTGAGTGGATTGCCACTTCCTTTTCCAGGGGATCTTCCTAATCCAGGGATCGAACCTGGGTCTCCTGCATTGTAGACAGACGCTTTACTGTCATATATAAGGAATGCTAAAACATTGAGAGCAGTATCATTTATGGCTCTTCTGTGCTTATTCCACTCTAGAGTTGGCTTTGCTGAGAAAAAGTGAAATTTAGTGTGAATTTGATACCAAGGGCTTCCTAAAAGAAACTGGTTTCATTTTTGAGTTGTCATTAGTGTCTTTGATTACTAATGTCAGTTGATATTATAAAAATATTTTTAAAACAACAGAAAACCAAGAGTAATTACAAATGTTTATTGTTGGCTTATATAAATGAAAGCAAAAGTGTAGTCCTAAGATAATATAATTAACAAGTTTGTATTTTCTTATTTCATATAACTGTGATGATACTGATATTGTCACAAATATTGTTTCTGACAACCAAGGATCAGCAGAGTTTTCTCTAAAGAATCAGATAGTAAATGTTTTAAGCTTTTCTAACATCTTATGGTTGCTATCAGATTTTCTTTTTTTTTAAACCCCCTAACAATGTGGAAAAACATTCTTAGGTCAAAGGCCATAAAAATAAAGTTTTGTAATGGATTTGACTGACAAGATGTAGCTTGCCAACTCCTGTTCATTATTGTTTAAACCACAGGGCATAGGTATTAAGCATTTCAAAGCCCTTTAGCCCTCTGAAAATATTGGTAGCCAGCATTCAGGATGGTTCCAATGATTCCTATCTTTTAGATATTTATGTCCTCATGTATTTCCCACTTTTTAAGTATGGAATGGCTATTTTTAATGAATAACTAGTCAATGGTGACAGCATGTAACTAGAATACTAGGCCATATTAGGTAGTATAGTTGTGCTTTCTCTCTCTTAGACAAAATGCCAGGAGAGAAGCCAACTGCCAAATGTTGAGTACTTATGTACTAAGGCCCAAGCAGCAATAACCGAAGCTTCCAGACAGTCACAATGTGACTAAACTTAAAATCTGAACCTCTAGTCAGTCAAATCCCAAATGACTGCAGACTTGACTAACATAATACCTGGTTGCAGTTTTATGAAAGACTCTAAATGAGAATCAGTCAGCTAAGCTGCTGCCAGATTCTTAATCCACAGAACAGGTTGTATGACAGTAATGCATATCATATGTATGTATGTATGCGTGACAGTAATGTTTATTGCTGTTTTGGCATGTTAATTATGCAACAATAGATAACTACAGTAAAAGCATCTACCTACAATGTGGGAAACCCAAGTTTGATCCCTGGGTCAGGAAGACCCCCTGGAGAAGGAAATGGCAACCCACCCCAGTACTGTTGCCTGGAAAATCGCATGGACAGAGAAGCCTGATAGGCTACAGTCCATGGGGTCGGAAAGAGTTGGACACGACTGAGCAACTTAACTTTCACATTGTTTTATAAGAATTTAAACTGCTTACCACAAACTGCAGATAACTTTAATATTAGGTAATATGTTAGAGTTCTCCAAAGATTAAAACCAATAGAATGTGTATATATGTAGAAAGAGATTTATTCTAAAGAGTTGGCTCACACAATTGTGGATGCTTGGCAAAATCAAAATCTAATAAGAGAGGCCAACAAGCTTGAGATTCAGAAAAAAAGGTGCAGATCAAATCCAAATGCAGTCTGCTGCAGTAATGCCTCTCTCTCATAAGAGGTCAGCCTTTTGTTCTACTCAAGCCTTCAGCTGATTGGCTTTCTTTTAATAGAGGTCCATCTGCATATGGAAGACAATCTGCTTTACCAAAAGTCCCTCAACTTAAATGTAAATCTCCAAAACTTCTCACAGAAACAGGTACATATTTAACTAAATATCTGGACACTATGGCTACAACATAACTGTAGATAGAGACTGTAGCCATGAAATTAAAAGATGCTTACTCCTTGGAAGAAAAGGTATGTCCAATCTAGACAGCATATTCAAAAGCAGAGACATTCCTTTGCCAACAAAAGTCCATCTAGTCAAGGCTATGGTTTTTCCAGCGGTCATGTATGGATGTGAGAGTTGGACTGTGAAGAAAGCTGAGTGCCGAAGAATTGATGCTTTCCAACTGTGGTGTTGGAGAAGACTCTTGAGAGTCCCTTGGACTGCAAGGAGATCCAACCAGTCCATTCTGAAGGTGATCAGCCCTGGGATTTCTTTGGAAGGAATGATGCTGAAGCTGAAACTCCAGTACTTTGGCCACCTCATGAGAAGAGTAGACTTATTGGAAAAGACTCTGATGCTGGGAGGGATTGGGGGCAGGAGGAGA
Organism: Capra hircus; assembly: GCF_001704415.2. Lineage (NCBI taxonomy): Eukaryota > Metazoa > Chordata > Mammalia > Artiodactyla > Bovidae > Capra > Capra hircus. The sequence continues at coordinate 34,280,176 of NC_030818.1, forward strand.
AGGGGACGACAGAGGATGAGATGGCTGGATGGCATCACTGACTCGATGGATGTGTCTGAGTGAACTCCGGGAGTTGATGATGGACAGGGAGGCCTGGCATGCTGCGATTCATGGGGTCGCAAAGAGTCAGACATGACTGAGTGGCTGAACTGAACTGAACTGAACTGATGACCCATCCAACTTGAAACAGAAAGTTAGCCATCACAGGTAGAGACAACTAAAATAGTTAACTAAAACAGTTTATCTAGTCTTTATGAAATTAATGTAATTCAAATCCCTGGCTCAATGGTAAAGAATCCACCTGCAATGCAGGAGACCTGGGTTCAATCCCTGGGTTGGGAAGATCCCCTGGAGGAGGGCTTGTCAACCCACTCCAGTATTCTTGCCTGGAGAATCATCATGGACAGAGGATCCTGGTGGGCTACAGTCCAGGGGTCACAAAGAGTCAGACATGACTGAGTGATTAAGCACATATTCTTATTCAGCTATCTAGAAAAAAAGAGCCAGATTAAAAAGTAGATAAATGGCTCATTAAGATATCATTTTAATGAATTGTATAAAGTAAAAACTAACACTGGGAGACATAAATGACTTTTCTTACCATTTCAGTACAAAAGTTATACAGTTTCATGAAGATAAATGTACATAAATATAGATGCATCAGCCAACTTGTAAGGAAAAAAAAATGAAACTTTATTCCATTATCCAGTTTATTTCAAAAATTGTCAGGCTGTAAAATATTGAAGAAAAATATTTAGATAATTTGACTTTTCATCCACATGTTGTATTAATATATAATAGATTATCAACTTACAAATAAATGAGTCTCCCTGATGTAGAGAATCTGTGATAGGCGAAATAATAGCTCCTTGAAGATGTCTAAATTCCTATCCCTGGAACTTTAAAATATGTTGCCTTTCATGGGAAAAGAGACTTTCCAGTTGCAACTGGATGGACTAAATCATTTCAGTAATGTCTGACTCTTTGCAACCCTATGGACTATAGCCCACCAGGCTCCTCTGTCCATGCAATTGTCCAAGCAAAAATACTGAAGTGGATTGCCATTTCTTCCTCCAAGGAATCTTCCCGGTCCAGGAATTGAACCCAGATCTCCTTCATCTCCTGCATTGCAGGTGGATTCTTTACCTCTAAGCCATCCCAGTTATTACTAAATCAAGGATTTTGAGATCAGCAGACTAGCCTTCTAGTCAATAAACCAGTGTAATCACAAAGTCTTATACATGAACACAAGAGGAACAAAGTTAGAAAAAAAGATGTGGCAATAGAAGCTGAGGTGAGAAAGAGAGAAATAGAAGCTGAGGTAAGAAAGAAAGAGAGAGGAGAGAAAGAGAGAATTGATGCTTTGGAAGTGTGGTGTTGGAGACTTTTGAGAGTCCCTTGGACAGCAAGGAGATCCAACCAGTCCACCCTAAAGGAAATCAGTCCTGAATATTCATTGGAAGGACTGATGATGAAACTGAAACTCCAATACAATGGCCACCTGATGTGAAGAACTGACTCAATGGAAAAGACCCTGATGCTGGGAAAGAATGCATGTGGGAGGAGAAGGGGATGACAGAGGATGAGATGGTTGGATGGCATCACCGACGTGATGGACATGAGTTTGAGCAGGCTCTGGGAGTTGGTGATGGACAGGAAGCCTGGTGTGCTGAAATCCATGGGATCACAAAGAGTTAGCCACGACTGAGTGACTGAACTGAACTGTACTAAATCCAGACTTTGAAAATGGAGGAAGATCACAAGCCAAGGAATAAGGAATGTAGGATTTATCTAGAAACTGGAAAAGGAAAGGAAATGGATTCTTCCACTGAGGGCCCAAACGGAGCATAGCTTGTTGAAAATTTGATTTTAGGTCTTCAGACCTCCAGAACTATAAGATTAGTGTGTGCTCTAAAGTGCCACAGATTTGTGTAGTTTATTACAGAAGAAAATCTTTACCACTTGAGCCACTGGGAAAGCCCTTAGCAGTAGTAGAAAACTTAAAAATAAATAAACCCTTACTGATGTAGAGAGTTATGATTGTAATCATGTTTAGAAAAATGGCATTCTGTAAATTACAAAGTTCTTTTAGTAACCATGGTAAGCAATAAGACTGAATAGAAGTTCCATGAGGGAGAACAGAAACCATAGATTTTGTCTACCTTTGTAATCCTTGGGCATAGTACATAAATAACACACACCAGTTTAAAAAGAAATAAATAGTTTGAGGAAGGATGCCCTAATCTTTATGATATTCAATTAATATATTAAATGTTTCTGTGTTAATGTCTTCAACATTTATGAAGGTATATTGCCTCAAACCAAGATCTCTTTCAGTCAACACCAGTGTTCTAGTAAACATGTGAAATAAAGTAGTATCATGATCATGTTTGACTTATTTCTCCTTTACTTATCAAAGTCTGACACTGATACCTTATAGTATTTATACTTGATATTAATTTACCATATTTTTACTGATTCTATTCTTCATGGCACTGTTCCACAGAATGATCTGAAGAAATGTGAATCAATTTTCAGGAACCGAAAAGATAAAGAGAATCCACAGATTTTCCCTTCAAGGATAACAAATCTCCCTATCATTAGAATTAGTAAAAATTTAAAAAAAAATAAATAATTTTATCATTTTTACTACATATTAAAAATAAATAAATAATAATAATAGATAAAAATAAATCAGTAAAAAGTTCTGACTTCAAAATAATTCTCCAGTTTTCAAGTAAAACACTTTGAGAAATCAAAACACACAAGCTATTAAAAAAGTCACCAATTTAATACTAAATTAGCAATTACATGTTACTAATTTTGTATATATTTTGACTTCAAATACATCACTTAGAATCTAAGGGAAAAAAATAGTTTTTATGGAGATCTAGCCACTAGCTAATTGAAATAGCAAATGTTTACCTTGTATCAACTTAGGACAGTGCCACTGGTTAACGATTAAGATTTACAAAATGTCACTGCTAATGGCTTACAATGGTTGCAGCTGCACTATTGTGGTGGTCCAGGAAGCGTGCTTGGCTAAAGGAGAACTGCATCTGCATGCTTGATGCTAACACTCAGGCCTTTTATAGCTCTAATAAAGTTAACAATTTATGCACAGACATGCCAGAATCTAGAGCCAAGCAAATGAAATCACTGAAGTTGAGTGGCACAAATTCAAGCTGCCTGCGAGAAACATGTGCAGCTGTTACTAGAAAAAGAAAGTAGATTCCACTGACACACCTGCTACAGATGCCTGGCTTGTAAAAATCTGTACTTCTTTCTTCTATTAGACACATGCAACACTTAGTTCATTATTGCTTATACATGTCAAGGGGTGAGATCCAGAGTTATGATCATGTACTTATTCAATTTATTCAACAAGGGAGGTGACTCACTTTAAATTTGATGTTAGGGATGTGTGGTGTACAATCTTTCTTTTTCTCCATCCTACTTATTCAGTAAATTTGAGCTAGGCAGGTGGATAATCAATCCAAATGTGAAGCTCATAACCGCTCCTAACTTTAAGTAACTGGATTACTTAAAGTTTACTTATAGTCATTGCTACTTCTGAATGGTTTGCCTTATGCTGTCTTATGAGAGATCAGTCTGTATTATTGCATAGTCAAGAGGTCTTATAGCCTAAGAAATGCCCGAGTACCCAAATTGAAGCCATCACACCAGATCCAACCAAGTCAAGCCAATCTCACCATGTGTGACGGTGGGGGTGGAAACTTATCATCAGGAAAATGATCTCTTCCTGTGACCTCATCTCTATTATCAGGAAGCAGAAGAAGAGTGATAGATCTATTGGCTTTCTCAGACCTCAACATTTGTTGAGAATTTGGATCAAGAATTGGGCATGTATTAGAAACAGAAATGAATGTTGTTCAAAGTAAGATTTGAACATTATGGATTTGATCACATTTTAATTAAGTCCTATCATGAGCCTCTGATAGATATATAGCAACTCTTCCAGGAAACAGTATAGGGGATAACACAGGAGAATAATTTACTATTTTTGTCAGATCAGAGTGAATACCTTCTAAAAGATTGTGTATTCCCTATTCAGGTCTTAGCAAGAAAACAGCTTTAGTATTTTCAGAATGATATAGTAATTCAAGTGAGAAAGTGATCATAGATTAAAAAAAAAATAGAAAGAGGGAGATTGAAGCAAGAAACAGGCAAAGCTGAGGTTAACCATCAGTTCAGTTCAGTTCATTTCAGTCGCTCAGTCGTGTCCTACTCTTTGCGACCCCATGAATCACAGCACGCCAGGCCTCCTGTCCATCACCAACTCCCGGAGTTCACTCAGATTCATGTCCATCGAGTCAGTGATGCCATCCAGCCATCTCATCCTCGGTCGTCCCCTTCTCCTCCTTCCTTCAATCCCTCCCAGCATCAGAGTCTTTTCCAATGAGTCAACTCTTTGCATGAGGTTAACCATAGGTCATGGTATATGATTTGTTTCAAGAACAGTATGTGCCAAAGAGTTATGTGAGATCATTAAACCCACCATGCCAGAAAGGGATTCACAACTCTGTATAGAAATGTCTGAAAAATCTAAGGTATTCTGAAAGCTTTATTTCTAAGGATTTCAGATACACTGGATATACTTATTCCTATTGTTGAAGCTACTGTAGCTATTCATATGCATTCTTAGTAAATTCATCTTCTTTTCCTCCAAATATTTTATCCCCTGTAAATAATGAAACAGCCTTGTTTAGAACCATGTATCTTTCTTATATTACCCAAAACATATTCTTACAATTAATTAAGTTAATGTCTTCATGGCTTCTGAAAAAAAATGGCGGATATTAAATCAAATATGCAAATACCCCAAATATCCCAATATCATATAAAATATTCAGTGGAAAATATGTTATCTAATTACCTAGTTAGCTTCTTCTAATGAAGGGCTGCCAGTTCTAGCTAGAGTGCAAAAAAGAAGATCACTCTGATGATATTACTAATGCTTTCATGCTCTTTACTTTGAATAACTTTTACTTAGTAATTTCCTTTTCTAAATTTAATGAACTTAGTTGTACAATACAAACAACAAAATATAATACTTTAGATGATTCAGAGATTTATTTTACAGGTGAAAATGGGACTAAAGGAAAATAAATATCAAAATTAACTCCCAATGACTTTACTAATACCACAAATGAGGGTGGCTCCAGCCTCCTAATATTAGTTTTCAGGTTCCTAATGTAAAATAAAATGTAAATTCTGGTTTGATCTCTCTGAACATATTTTGCACTTTTATAATGTTCTTTCTATTTCAAAGAGGACAATCAAACTGGAAAAAATAGCATTTTGATTGGTTTGATAATAAAATTTTTATGTAATTTATTATAATTTTAATTTTGTATGTTTATAATACAAACTCAATGATTAGGGAGATATAAGGAAATATAAATATTTTTAATTAACACACTAATTAAACTTACCTTTCATTATGGCAATTAGAAAATTTTGTTTTCTATACATTTTAATTCATAATAGACACCATAAAATAATGTTTCCTGTTTTATTCCATACACTGCCCTGCAAACTTACCTTTTATTTAAAAACTTTAGAAATCATTTATTATACAAACAAACATGGATATATTACAATAAATGAAGAATCTAGAAAGGTAAAATTAATATATAAAAATATATTTTGCTAAATTCTAATTGCATTAAGTTGTTTAAAAAAGAATATACAGAACTAGTTAGTTATTAGGTAACCAAGAAAATATGGTCTAAAATATATTTAGATTGGAACATTTATTGTTGTTTTAAAATTTGTTTTTGTTTAAAGCATTAAACAAAAATAGATAAAACTATAAAATTTCTAGAAGAGAACATAAGAGAATAACTAGGTAACCTTGGATTTGGTCACTTAAAAAATCAGATATTTTATTCTTATTGTCAGGTTTTTCTTTTTTTTTTGGAGACAAAATTCTCATGACTTGAAATTAACCACTTTAAGGTGTACAGTTTAGAAGCACTTAGTATATTCATCAATGTTGTACAACTATCATCTCTATCTAGTTCCAAAATATTTTAATCATCCCAAAAGGAAATCATGTACTGGTTAAGCTGTCACTCCCCATTCACCCACAACCACTCATTTGCTTTAGGTTTCTATTGATTTACCTATTTGGTATATTTCATATAATTGGAATTATAGAATATGTGATCTTTCATAGTTGGCTTCTTTCACTTAACATGTTTTCAACAATCATCTATGTTGAAGCATATATTTGTACTTCATTCTTTTTTTACTGAATAATATTTTATTCGATAAATATGACACTTTTGTTTATTCATTCATCTGTTAATGGATATTGTGAACAATGCTACTATAAACACTCATGTACAAGTATTTGCTTCAATACCTGTTTTCAGTTCTTTTGAATTTATACTTAGAAGTAAAATTGCTAGGTCATATGAAATTCCATGTATAACTTTTCAAGGAATGGGCAAACTATTTCCACAGTGGCAACACCATTTTTCATTTATCATTTTTTCATTTTTTTCTAATATTATTGTCATAGCTTCATAGTGCATGTATGGAATGGTATCTCAATAAGTTGTAGATGAAAGACGAAAGCATAATCTATGAAGGAAAAAGAAAAAAAAAAACTGTTAAGTTGGGCTTCACTAAAATAAAAACCTCTTCAAAAGACACTGTTAAGAGACTGGAAAAACAGCTTTGCCAAACACAGATCAGATTGTGGACTGTTATGCAAACGAAACAAAGAACTCTAAAAACTCAACAGTAAAAACATAGACGATCCTTTTTTCTAAAATGGAAAATATCTGAACAGACACCTCATCAAACAAGACGTGCAGAATGATAAATAAACATATGACAAATGAAGCTCAACATTATTTATAATTAGAAAGTTTCAAGTTAAAACAACAAGATCCCATTACATAATTATTAGAATAGTTAAAATACAAAAAACTGATGGTAGTAGTTGTTGGTGAGGTTGTGAAGCAAGAGAGATTCTTATTCATTCTTTACTGGAATGCAAACTATATGGCCACTCTGGAAGAGAGTTTGGTAGTTTCTTACAAACATAATCTTACTATGTGATCCAGGAATCACACAGGGTATTTGAACTGTTCTAAAAGTTATGTACACTCAAAACCCTGTAGCTTATACTTACAGCTGCCTCATTCATAGTAACCAAACCTAGAAGGAGCCAAATATCCTTTAACAAGAGAATGGATTAAAAACAAAAAACAAAAAACTGTGGTATAGCCATACAATGAACAGTTTTTCATCAGCAAAAATATTCAGCTATCAAGCCACAAAATGACATGAATGAATCTGAAATGCATATTAGTAAGTGACAGAAGTCAGTCTGCAAAAGGGTATATGTTATATGGTTTCAATTATATGACATTCTAGAAAAGGCAAAACTATAAAATAAAAACTATCAGTGATGTTGAGGATTCAAAACAAAGGCATGAAATATGAATATGGAAGACACAATGAATTTTTTATGTGTGATAAAATATTTATAATGTATAAAAAGTTTCAGTATGATGAAACTATTCTGTATGGTATTACAATGGTGTTATATGACATTGTCAAAATTCACAGAACTTTACAAAGTAAACTTTAATAAATGCAATAAAGAATATTTAGGAGATTGGATAAATTCCAGAAAAAACTCAGAGTGTGACAAAGCAATGTAACTGTATTACAAATATAAAATAACTTTACTGAAGGGAATGAGGAGAGAAAGCACTGACCTAATTAATTGCAGATGAGTTGGATTTTTGAGACTAAAGGTGAAAGGAATTGCACACAAGTACTGTTCTTTAGTTTATGAAGTTTTTTCAATGGGAAATGAGTCAACAATTTTGATCCTGCTGTATATGCATACTGGAATTCAAACAAGTAACTATCAATAGATGGTAGATGGTGGGAGCCAGTTTACTAATTGTGCAAATGAGAACTTAACAAATAAAGGAAGGGAAGAGGGAAGAATCATCCATATAGTAATGGATTACTTTATACATTAGTATAAATTACTATTTATTGTTGTTCAGTTACTGAGTCATGTCTGACTCTTCGTGGACCCATGGCCTGCAGCTCCCAGGCTTCCCTGTTCTACACTATCTCCCAGAACTTGCTCGATCTCATGTCCATTGAGTCGATGATGCCATCCAACCATCTCATCCTCTGTCATCCCTTCTCCTTGCCCTCAATCTTTCCCAGCATCAGGATCTTTTCCAATGAGTCAGCTTTTCATGTCAGGTAGCCAAGGTATTAGAGCTTCAGCTTCAGCATCAGTCCTTCCAACGAATATTCAGGGTTGATTTCCTTTAGGATTGACTGTTTTGATCTCCTTGCAGTCTAAGGGACTCTCAAGAGTCTTCTCCAGCACCACAATTTGAAAACATCGATTCTTCAGCACTCTGCTTTCTTTACAGTCCTACTCTCACATCCATACAGGATGACTGGAAAAACCATAGCCTTGGCTATACAGACCTTTATTGACAAAGTGATGTCTCTGCTTTTTAATATGCTGTCTAGGTTTGTCATAGTTTTTCATCTAAGGAGTAAGCGTTTTTTAATTTTGTGTATGCAGTCACCATTCACAGTGATTTTGGAGCCCAAGAAAATAAAATCTGTCACTGTTTCCACTTATTCCCAAACTATTTCCCATGAAATGATGGAACCAGATGCCATGATCTTTGTTTTTTGAATGTTGAATTTTAACCAGCTTTTTCACTCTCCTTTTTCAACTTTATCAAAAGGCTTCTTATATACAGATAGTTGCATATAAAAATCTTTATGAATATATATATGTATATATAGGGGCTAGTACACACACATGTATTTCCTTACTTTGTCTGTGAAAATTGACTAACAGCAGTGAAATCCCAGCAAAAGCAAAGATATCTAGTCTCCAGTGGTTGATTTTTACAACCATTCTCCAATTAAAGAAAACAATTTCTTGGAGAAATGACTGATTCTAAGACAGGGATACTAATGTATAATATGAGCGTCAAAGATACTGCAGTGTTAGAAAGTAAGAAAATGCTCAATAATACTAATAAAACACATCAATGAGTGAAAGTCAAAAGGACACAGGAGCTATCTCAGAGAATTTTCAATAGACAAAACCAGAAAAACTTGAAATAACAACAAATAAAATAATACTGGAGTATTTGGATTGTATGCCAAGGCATAAAACAAATATCCATGATTCCATATTGATATAAACCAATAATTGAATAAATAAATAAATCTGAGAGAAGAGACAGATATACCATGTGGGAGTATTCCAAATAATTTCTGAAACTACTATAATCTGAAGGAAGAAGAGTATGACTTCTCAGTCCTTAAAGATGTTCTAGGCATTGCAACCTCCTTCTAAAGAATATAGGATAGAACACATGTATACATGGGAAGGGGAGTAAAAAGAGAGTAACCATATGATGGAGACATATGAAAAGCATTGCTTCATAGGATGGTCAAAGTCCACATTAGCAGTGAAAATCATTTATGCACCTTTGCATGCATCCTAAGTTGCTTGTCATGTCCAACTTGTTGCGACCCTGTGCACTGCAGCCTGCTCTAGGCAAGAATACTGGAGTGGCTTGCCTCGCCTTCCTCCAGGGAATCTTCCAGGCCAAGGGATGAACCTGTGTTTTTTATGTCTACCTGCATTTACAGGTGGGTTCTCTATCATGAAGGATACCTGGGAAGCCCACTCAGTTTATCCTCTTAATATGAACACATGGCATTTTGTCATTTTGGCCTTCCTCTCAGAAACTGGCAACCTCAGTCTATTTATGAGGAAAACATCAGACAAATTCAAATAGAGGGCCATTATATAGAATGTCTGACCAGTAATTCTCAAAAGAGTCAAGGTCATCAAAAACAAAAGTGAGAAACCGTGACAGCCTTGAGGAGTCTAAAGAAATGTGACAACTAAACATAAATGTCAGAAAAAGAGCATCAAGTAAAACTGAGGGAAGCCTGAATCAAGTACGGATTTGTTTAATGATAATGATCGATATCCATTCACTAATTGTAAAGAAACTATCATTTTTAAGTAAACTGATTTAAATTCACAAAAGATCAGTGTGTTCTTTACTAGTTTATAAAAGTTAATATATTATTACCTCCCATGGAGATAATGTGCCAGGCTTGCCTTATTGAGAGAGATTAAGCGCTGCGATTCATGGGGTCGCAAAGAGTCGAAAATGACTGAGCAACTGAACTGAACTGAACTGACTGAATTTTTATAAGGGACTGAAGAAAGGTTTTTTAGATTGTTAAGTTTTAATTAATCAATTTATTTTATTTGGAGGATAATTGCTTTACAATATTGTGATGGTTTTTGCCTTACATTAACCAGCATGAATCAGTCACAGGTATTCCATTTTTTCCCCAAGGCAGAAGACCACAAAAAGAAAACTCATCTTAAAATGTCTACTGTAAACCAGACTGTTTCTTACTTTGGGAAAATACATTTTAATGATTTGATTTTCATTCGTGTAAACCTTCTTAACCCATTCTGTCATAACATTTAAATCTGAGTCTGTGTGAAATGGATTCATGGGTTTAATTCAAAATCAAAAGTATAGAATAACTGATGTTTTGAATTTATAGTGTTGCTTGTACTTTCCTTACCCACTTATATAAATTCTAGTTTTATAAAGCTTCACATGTAAATTGAATAAATTTAAAATATATAAATATATATATAAAGTCATGTTTGTTTCAACAATTACTGATAATTTCCATTATTGTTGATTCTTTGCTATTATTCTAGTATGTTTTTGTATTTTCATAATTTGTTTTTTATTAATGTATCCTGCACCAACAACACATCAATAAATCACTTTGTTTACATGTAATAGTTTTTGTTTCTTTTGATTTTTGTGTATGTAATATTTTTTATCAGCCCGCAAAAGTTTGCAGCAAACAAGATAATAGTATAAAGTAATGTGATGACAGATATGCTCAACACAGAATTTAATAAATTGCAAGCACATAAAAGCGGAGATAATTAACCTCTCATTCAATAAATAAATGCAGAAAAATCCATTTTTGCTAGAGAGACTGGCTACAGAATGATTTATTTTCAATTCCAATTTATCCAAGAGTAGACCGAACTATATAATATATACAGATTCACACATGCAAACTGTTATTTTAATGATAAATGATGCCATATCAAAAAGGCAGGATTATTCTGTAAAGAACTGCAGTTAGTTAAAATTTGTCTACCTCTTCTAAGGCATAAAATTAATTGACTTAAATATCAATGTTTTAAGTTTCAAAGTACTAAAGTTATGGATATGTCAGAAGAAATTTTTCTGTGCTTTTAAGTTGTTTGATCTTTTTGAAGAAGCAGAGAAAGAAGCTTGAGTAAGTAGCTTGAACGTACCTACAAAATTAATGTAGTTCATATTTTGATACAAAGACACCCTAATACAGCAATTGAATTTTGAAATAGGTTTCTAGTGTAATTTACCACATATTCATTATGTTTACTTAATGCGCAATATTCAGCACCTCAACATCTGTGTTGTTTCATCCCAAGACTAAGTGTTAATTTCTATGCTTGACACTGTAGTCTAACTTTCTGACATACCATAGATTTGGAATTGAGGAAAGCCTCATGTGGGAATGTTTTGTCAATTCTTTGAGCCTGCTGTATTTAATCTGGAGTGCTAGGATAAAGTGCTTGCTGAGATGAATCAGTGCAATAACACTGCTGCCATCTGAAAGCATGGCAATGAATATGTTCATTTTTCATAAACAAAATAAATAAAATTACATTGAAATCAAAATTTGCAAGTGCTTTAGCATTCCTACTAAGTCAAACTGGATTCACTCACATTCTTTATAACCTTTTTTTTTTTTTAAATAGTGTCCATTGTTTTCTGCTGCTCTCTTTCTCCATAGACAAGGTAGGAAAAATTCTGCCTTCACCTGTGTATTACATTCAGTATCCCTCCAGAGAGGTGAATTTATAAGTAAAGAGGATTCACAGGAGCCAAAATATATCAAATATCTAGTTTTTATATTCATTTCAGACCAGGGATTATTTTCACAACTAATATAAACTGATGTAGTACTGCTATTTCAAAGAGATTGTAGGTCTTTTTTCTAAGACCCTAAAAGATTGGAAGCTAATTCCTGTCATGCAAAAGATATGGCTAAGAATGTTCTTCACTGAGTCTTTGACAAGTTTGAATTTTTTAAATGGTAAATATACTACTGTATTTTCACACAGAAATTATGAAATTTCACATGCAAAATACAAAAAGTAGTCATTCAAGAAAAGATGAATATGAAGGAGAACAGCATCCAGGATAACCCCTAGTTTAAAGAAAAAATAAATTTAATGTCATGTGTTAAAAATGTGTGTTTTATATAATTTCACCAGTGTTACAAAGTCAAAACACCTCTCAGAAACACACATTTCTAAACTTTACATATTCTAAGCAGTTGATAATCTGTATCTTTGAGTAAAGAAATAAGGATAAAGAATGAATTTCCCTCTACTCTTCATTCTAAGAGTTTTATTTGATGCAAAAGACCTCACTCTAAATATAGATATCCTAAAGAAGTCACTTGTAAAAGAATGAAACTAGATCACTTTCTAACACCGCACACAAAAATAAACTCAAAATGGATTAAAGATCTAAATGTAAGATCAGAAACTATAAAACTCCTAGAGGAGAACATAGGCAAAACACTCTCAGACATAAATCACAGCAGGATCCTCTATGATCCACCTCCCAGAATTCTGGAAATAAAAGCAAAAATAAACAAATGGGATCTAATTAAAATTAAAAGCTTCTGCACAACAAAGGCAAATATAAGCAAGGTGAAAAGACAGCCTTCTGAATGGGAGAAAATAATAGCAAATGAAACAACTGACAAACAACTAATCTCAAAAATATACAAGCAACTTCTGCAGCTCAATTCCAGAAAAATAAACGACCCAATCAAAAAATGGGCCAAAGAACTAAATAGACATTTCTCCAAAGAAGACATACGGATGGCTAACAAACACATGAAAAGATGCTCAACATCACTCATTATTAGAGAAATGCAAATCAAAACCACAATGAGGTACCACTTCACACCAGTCAGAATGGCTGCGATCCAAAAATCTGCAAGCAATAAATGCTGGAGAGGGTGTGGAGAAAAGGGAACCCTCCTACACTGTTGGTGGGAATGCAAACTAGTACAGCCACTCTGGAGAACAGTGTGGAGATACCTTAAAAAATTGCAAATAGAACTACCTTATGACCCAGCAATCCCACTTCTGGGCATACACACGGAGGAAACCAGAATTGAAAGAGACACATGTACCCCAATGTTCATCGCAGCACTGTTTATAATAGCCAGGACATGGAAACAACCTAGATGTCCATCAGCAGATGAATGGATAAGAAAGCTGTGGTACATATACACAATGGAGTATTACTCAGCCGTTAAAAAGAATTCATTTGAATCAGTTCTGATGAGATGGATGAAACTGGAGCCAATTATACAGAGTGAAGTAAGCCAGAAAGAAAAACACCAATACAGTATACTAACACATATATATGGAATTTAGGAAGATGGCAATGACGACCCTGTATGCAAGACAGGAAAAAAGACACAGATGTGTATAACGGACTTTTGGACTCAGAGGGAGAGGGAGAGGGTGGGATGATTTGGGAGAATGGGAATTCTAACTTGTATACTGTCATGTAAGAATTGAATCGCCAGTCCATGTCTGACGTAGGGTGCAGCTTGCTTGGGGCAGGTGCATGGGGAGGACCCAGAGAGATGTTGTGGGGAAGGAGGTGGGAGGGGGGTTCATGTTTGGGAACGCATGTAAGAATTAAAGATTTTAAAATTAAAAAAAAAATAAAAAAATTAAAAAAAAAAAAAAAGAAGTCACGTCATTACTGGTCAGAAATCTGTGTGATCACATTGATGAATCATTTGTTTTCCACTGAAATTCAAGCAGCAGCATTGAGGGAAGGGCAAGCTTGATGACTGAGTTAGAGGAAATAGCACAAGAGGGGAAAACCTAAACTTGAAAGGAGTCTGTTATGGGAAACCAAAGTCATAAATAGATGGCTGATGTCTGGCACATAGCACAAGGATACTGGCTGCCTAGCTGCTGCTGCTGCTAAGTCACTTCAGTCGTGTCCGACTCTGTGCGACCCCATAGACGGCAGCCCACCAGACTCCCCCGTCCCTGGGATTCTCCAGGCAAGAACACTGGAGTGGGTTGCCATTTCCTTCTCCAATGCATGAAAGCGAAAAGTGAAAGGGAAGTCGCTCAGTCATGTCCGATTCTTAGCGACCCCATGGACTGCAACCTACCAGGCTCCTCCAACCATGGGATTCTCCAGCAAGAGTACCAGAGTGGGGTGCCATTGCCCTCTCTGACTGGTTGCCCAGAGATCAAGGAAATGAGGATGTCAGAAAGTGAATAACCAGAAAGAGGTACAGTAAACCTCAAACACTTATTTTGTTACTTCTGCAAATACAACCGGTCAGTTAGAGCCACTCTCCAAATATCATTGATCATGTAGTCATATAAATAAAAAAATAACAAAAATTGAGCTAACATACTAGATTTATGTATAAATATCTATCTATCTATTACTTTACTAATATGTCATTTGTTTTCCAGAACATACTCAAAAACAGAAAACTTAAAGGATGAGATAAATTTAAAACTGTGTTTCTTAATATTTTTTTATCCATTCCTTAGTGTATCTATTTGCTTATGCCCTAGTGAATAATTTAGGATCCACTGTCATATGGGATGGCTAAGGAGCCAAACAAACAAGAGTTTAAAATCTTGTCTTTGACTCTTTCTAGTGGTGTTGTGCTTGAAAAGTTACATAAATTTTCTCAGCTTATTTTTAAGTTATTTTTGGCAAAGGGAGGATAATAGATGATGGAATTCCAGTTGAGCTATTTAACATCCTGAAAGATGATGCTGTGAAAGTGCTGCACTCAATATGCCAGCAAATTTGGAAGACTCAGCAGTGGCAACAGGACTGGAAAAGGTCAGTTTTCATTCCAATCCTAAAGAAAGGCAATGCCAAAGAATGCTCAAATTACCACACAATTGCACACATCTCACATGCTAGTAAAGTAATGCTCAAAATTCTCCAAGCCAGGCTTCATCAATACATGAACTGTGAACTTCCTGATGTTCAAGCTGGTTTTAGAAAAGGCAGAGGAACCAGAGATCAAATTGCCAACATCCGCTGGATCATCGAAAAAGCAAGAGAGTTCGAGGAAAACATCTATTTTTGCTTTCTTGACTATGCCAAAGCCTTTGACTGTGTGGATCACAATAAACTGTGGAAAATTCTGAAAGAGATGGGAATCCCAGACCACCTGACCTGCCTCTTAAGAAACCTATTTGCAGGTCAGGAGGCAACAGTTAGAACTGAATATAGAATAGACTGGTTTCAAATAGGAAAAGGAGTATGTCAAGGCTCTATATTGTCACCTTGCTTATTTAACTTCTATGCAGAGTACATCATGAGAAACGCTGGGCTGGAAGAAGCACAAACTGGAATCAAGATTGCTGGGAGAAATATCAAACCTCAGATATGCAGATGACACCACTCTTTCAGCAGAAAGTGAAGAGGAACTAAAAAGCCTCTTGATGAAAGTGAAAGAGGAGAGTGAAAAGGTTGGCTTAAAGCTCAACATTCAGAAAATGAAGATCATGGCATCTGATCCCATCACTTCATGGGAAATAGATGGGGAAACAGTGGAAACAGTGTCAGTCTTTATTTTGGGGGGCTCTAAAATCACTGCAAATAGAGACTGCAGCTGTGAAATTAAAAGACGCTTACTCCTTGCAGGGAAACTTATGACCAACCTAGATAGCATATTGAAAAGCTGAGATGTTACTTTGCCGACTAAGGTCCGTCTAGTCAAGGCTATTGTTTTTCCTGTGGTCATGTATGGATGTGAGAGTTGAACAGTGAAGAAAGCTGAGCGCCGAAGAATTAATGCTTTTGAACTGTGGTGTTGGGGAAGACTCTTGAGAGTCCCTTAGACTGCAAATAGATCCAACCAATCCATTCTAAAGGAGATTAGCCCTGGATGTTCTTTGGAAGGAATGATGCTAAAGCTGAAACTCCAGTACTTTGGCCACCTCATGTGAAGAGTTGACTCATTGGAAAAGACTCTGATGCTGGGAGGGATTGGGGGCAGGAAGCAGAGGGGACGACAGAGGATGAAATGGCTGGATGGCATCACTGATTCAATGGACGTGAGTCTGAGTGAACTCCGGGAGTTGGTGATGGACAGGGAGGCCTGACTTGCTGTGACTTATGGGGTCACAAAGAGTCGGACACGACTGAGAGACTGAACTGAACTCAACTGAATAGTAGTACTTAAGTAATAGTAGAGCTGAAAGATTAAATGCAAGCTGCTTAACACATTTTTTTTCTCAAGGCAAGTGCCCAGTGAAGGATACATATTATTATTGCTATAGGTCAGCAAGAGTCTTGTATGCCTCTGAAACCTCTTTGAAAAATTGGTAATAAGAGTAAATGTGCATAAAAGAATATAGTTGCAGAAACAGAGTTCACCTTCACTTTTTCCAGTTGAGACACACCCACCACAAGATTTTAACAGAAGAAAGAAAAAGCAAGTCCTGCCAGATTACCTATTGTACTTTTCTAACTCATATTATCAAAGATGAAACCAATGTAACTTATTTGCATTGTTTTGCTGCTTAGTATTATGTTAAGTTCCTTTTTTCTGTTAATTTATTTTTTGCTACCAGTCCTTGTGGAACCCTTAGGACATACTTCAAAATGGAATATCTTTCATCCTTATTAAAATATTGTAATGAATTCATATCCTGAAAGTACTTGATGATGACCAGGAGCACTATCTTATACAATGAAAAAAAGAAGTTCTTAGAGGATATGACATTGTAACAAATAAGCAGCAGAAACGATACCTTGGGTCACATATTTTAAAGGAGAGGATCATAACATAAAGAAATATGACAACTGGTAAATTAATGCCCATTACTCAAAGAATTATTTTCTTTATCTCCTGTATTTACATACAAACTCATATAATCTTATTTTTTTTAATATATTTTTGTTTTGTTTTAAGGAAGAATGTTGCTCTTTCAGTATCTCTCTCCAGAGTTTATTTTTAATTAACATCAAATATTATGCTTGCTAAATTTATATTATGAACACAAGCTTGTATTCCATTTACCCTGTATGCTGCTGCTGCTGCTGCTAAGTCGCTTCAGTTGTGTCCGACTCTGTGTGACCCCATGGACAGCAGCCTACCAGGCTCCTGCGTTCATGGGATTTTCCAGGCAAGAGTACTTACCCTGTACAGAACTCCATAAAAAAAGTAAAGATTTTAGAGAGGGATTACATTACTCTCTTACTGCCATCCCATAATCCAAACGTGCCAAAGATTTAGAGATCACCCTTCACAGAGAAAAGAACAGGCAATCATGAGAGAGCCATTTCTAGTTTCCTCAAGGAAGGACATTTCCCCATAAGATGACTTCTAATGTTCCTCTACTGGCACTTTTGGGACACCCAGGGCTCAGTCCCACACGGTTTTCTTCTTCAATCTAATTTCCTCCAGAGGCAGCTGTCCCCATCTGGTGTTGCCTAATTCTGAGATTCTATGATAGTAAATTCATTTATATCTTACTGTTGCAGGAAAGGGGACCCTTTCCAGGGCCAAAAGTGGGCTCTTGTCTAACACTCTGAAGTGAATTGTCCAAGGAGGCATATGTGCTGACAAAGCAAGAGATTTTATTTGGAAAGGGCACCCAGGTGGAGAGCAGTAGGGTAAGGGAACCCAGGAGAACTGCTCTGCCTCATGACTCAGTCTTGGGGTTTATGGTGATGGGATTAGTTTCTGGGTTGTCTGTAGCTAAATGTTCTGATTCAGAGTCCTTCCTGGTGGCACATGCCTTGTTCATCCAAGATGGATGCCAGCAAGAAGGATTCTGGGAGGTGGTTGGGTACATGATGTCACCTTTTGACCCCTCCTGAACTCTCCTAGAGCCAATAGTGTGATCACTCACCAGGTCTGATCACTCACGTAGAGCCAGACATCTTGGAATGTGAAGTCAGTGGGCCTTAAGAAGCATCACTACGAACAAAGCTAGTGGAAGTGATGGAATTCCAGTTGAGCTATTTCAAATCCTGAAAGATGATGCTGAGAAAGTGTTGCACTCAATATGCCAGCAGATTTGGAAAACTCAGCAGTGGCCACAGGACTGGAAAAGGTCAGTTTTCATTCCAATCCCAAAGAAAGGCAATGCCAAAGAATGCTCAAACTACCGCACACTTGCACTCATCTCACATGCTAGCAAAGTAATGCTCAAAATTCTCCAAGCCAGGCTTCAGCAATACATGAACCATGAACTTTCAGATGTTCAAGCTGGTTTTAGAAAGGCAGAGGAACCAGAGATCAAATTGCCAACATCCGCTGGATGATGGAAAAAGCAAGAGAGTTCCAGAAAAACATCTATTTCTGCTTTCTTGACTATGCCAAAGCCTTTGACTGTGTGGATCACAATCAACTGTGGAAAATTCTGAAAGAGATGGGAATCCCAGACCACTTGACCTGCCTCTTGAGAAACCTATATGCAGGTCAGGAAGCAACAGTTAGGACTGGACATGGACCAACAGACTGGTTCCAAATAGGGAAAGGAGTATGCCAAGGCTGTATATTGTCACCCTGCTTGTTTAACTTATGTGCAGAGTATATCATGAGAAACGCTGGGCTGGAAGAAGCACAAGCTGGAATCAAGATTGCCAGGAGAAATATCAATCACCTCAGTTATGCAGATGATACCACCCTTATGGCAGAAAGTGAAGAGGAACTAAAAAGCCTCT
Source organism: Capra hircus (assembly GCF_001704415.2). Classification (NCBI taxonomy): domain Eukaryota; kingdom Metazoa; phylum Chordata; class Mammalia; order Artiodactyla; family Bovidae; genus Capra; species Capra hircus. Next base: position 34,299,081 of record NC_030818.1, read on the forward strand.
TGATGAAAGTGAAAGAGGAGAGTGAAAAAGTTGGCTTAAAGCTCAACATTCAGAAAACGAAGATCATGGCATCTGGTCCCATGACTTCATGGGAAATAGATGGGGAAACAGCGTCAGACTTTATTTTTGGGGGCTCCAAAATCACTGCAGATGGTGATTGCAGCCATGAAATTAAAAGACACTTACTCCTTGCAAGGAAAGTTATGACCAACCTAGATAGCATATTCAAAAGCAGAGACATTACTTTTCCAACAAAGGTCCATCTAGTCAAGGCTATGGTTTTTCCTGTGGTCATGTATGGATGTGAGAGCTGGACTGTGAAGAAAGCTGAGTGCCAAGGAATTGATGCTTTTGAAGTGTAGCGTTGGAGAAGACTCTTGAGAGTCCCTTGGACTGCAAGGAGATCCAACCAGTCCATCCTAAAGGAGACCAGTCCTGGGTATTCATTGGAAGGACTGATGCTGAGGCTGAAACTCCAATACTTTGGCCACCTCATGTGAAGAGTTGACTCATTGGAAAGACTCTGATGCTGGGAGGGACTGGGGGCAGAAGGAGAAGAGGACAACAGAGGATGATATGGCTGGATGCCATCACCAACTCAATGCACATGAATTTGGGTGAACTTCAGGAGTTGATGATGGACACAGAGGCCTGGTGTGCTGCAATTCATGAGGTCGCAAAGAGTCCAACACAACTGAACTAAACTGAACTCTCTTGATTGGTGGTGGCTTATTAGTTCTGTGTTCCTTTCTTGGGCCTCCTGTCATAAAACAACTCATGCAAATAGTTACTATGGTTCCCGGCCAGGGCGGGCAGTTTCAGTAGTGTGCTTACCCTAACATTACTAAAACCCATACTCTCCAACATGAGCCATGTAAAAAGTGGTATTCTGACTTTTCTATTTTTCAAAAATTAGGGATAAAGTGTGATGCATTAGCAGCTTCAGGTGTAATGAGATTGATGGTGCCGTGGAGGCAACAGAGGGTACAGTAGAACCTGGGGCTATAAACTCAAGGCAATGGAAGTTCATGTGATCACAAACATTAAGAAGATCAAAGCAGATATCAAGACTCCAAACATACCACACTCCCTAGAACTCTTGCATGGATTTTTTGTTCCTAGAAGAACTGGTGAGTCAAATTTAGATCAAGCACAAGAAATGAGACCAAGGGAAAGAAAGAGAAGCAGGATATAGAATAATGCACAGTAAGAGCTTGGTAATAAAGAATTAGTGGCACCTATTACTGGCATCAGAGAATTAGTGTATTATGTTGGAATGGATCAGCAAAAGGTTGACAACAACATTAGCAAAATGACTATTTCAATGGTGACTGTCAGGACACCCACTGACACTAATACTTACTGAATAGTTACTGTATATTAAGCAGTAGGTTATGAAGTTTAATCCATTTATACATTCAATTCTCATAACACTAGTAGAGATAGGTGCTTAATTCCTAGCCATTACTGATCAAGGATTTCTTCAATTATCCACAAGACAGAGCAGGTCTAGCTGAAATCAGAAATGGTATTAAACATACAAGTAGAAGTTAGGTGGCCAGTATTTTAAAGGTTACAGAATTATAAAGAAGACTCCTCACAGTTATTGACCTTTGTACACTGCTAGATAGAGCCCTTGTGAATCATAGGACTATACCTCCTAAAGTGAGGAGAGACCTCATGTGATCTGCTGACTTATTCTCTGATCCTTAGATATTATCTCCATTTTGTAGAGAAAAAATCTGAGTCATAGAGAGATTAAGTGATTTGTTGAAGATCATACAATTGCAATGGTAGAAAACTGTAAAATAACTCCTTATTAAGTCTTTGAAATCTTTTCATAACCCTTTGAGAAACAACTGTTTGAAAAGCCAAATTAATCTTTCCTAGAATGCCCACTATTGAGAGGCTTTCTCTTTCCCTCAGGGGAGTTCAGACACTTGGAGTTTGCTGCTTAAAATAACTACCTCCTACCTTCTAATCTCCACCCACCCTCTTCAGCATGATGACTGCTAGGTTACATTTGCAGTCCAGGTTGCCCTGTGAGTTGCTAACTCCTGCTGCTTTCCTCTAGAAGCCTCTCTGTGAGCTGAAATCTCCATCCACACAATTTCACTGATCATAAATTCCATGCAGCAAGGAGAGCACAAAAGATGCCAATTTATCCATTTTTTCTGTATCTGGGAAACATGTGGAGTCAAAATTGGTGGTTTGCTTTGGTTCTCCCTGCTAGGATAATTTGGGGTGATATTGTAACTAAACGTTATGTTTAAACTATGCTAGTCACGCTGCGCATTTTAAAGACCATATTACAAAGTGCATTACCTTTCCAACATATCTGAGTGTATGAGTAAATTTCAAAGCAGAATAGCTTCCATGAATTGCAAATTATCTCACTCTTAATTTCACATTGCTATTCAAAGGCAAATAGAGAAGTTCCATTTGTCTTATTTCTACTTTGATATGATTTTCACTGATGGTGAAAGTGTTCAATTGCTTTGATTTGTTTAAAAAATTAATTGTATTGTGTTGTCTCATTTGTACTCAAATATAAACATGTGAATACTCTCTCTCTAAATCTCTGAAATGTATAACCTTGAACTGCGTTTCTGATTCTGTCCTTTCCCTGTAAAATCAAATGAGTCATCAAGTTCTGGATATCTTCCTGCATGAAAAGGACTCAGTTTTCTCCTGTGTAGTATTGTCATTTTTTCATTTGCTCAACAAAATTATAAGCCCAAGACCAAGTCTTGGCTCTTTTTACTATAAGTCTGTCTTCTCCAGTCAACCAAAGCAAAAATGCCAGAATTATCAAGCACTTAAAAAATATATAGCAATGGTCGCTACTTTTATCCTCTTGTTTCACTATTTTAATGACCTGTTTTCTGTTTCTCATTGTGTCAAATTCAGATCCATTAACCTCCTAAGTAGTAAGTGGCAGCTTCTCAAATTATCATAGTCCATGTGATCTTGCCTGGATATATGTCAGGCAGTTTTTTTTTTTCCTTTTTTTTAATGCTGGTTTTTGTCTACTTTGAATAACTAGTTCTTAGCCTTTGGTTGTGCCATATCTTTCCTGATTTAGAAAATTTCCCAACATGGCAGATATTACCAGTCTCTCTGTTATGCAGTTCCCCTCTTTTCCTGACATAGAGACAGTTGTTCATTTCTGCCCCTTATAGTTAAGTGGGACCGTGCGACTAGTCTTAAACAAACTATTATAGATTTGGACAAAATTTTGGACTGAAGTATTGAACAGAAAGTGCTGCATCCTGCAGTTTTGTTGTTCCTATTTCATGGTGATCATGGAACCATGCAAAAGGAACACCTTCATCCATTTGAAATAGTAAGTTCTCAGCAGGCATATGTAGGATAGAGAGCATAAGTTGTGTATAAAGCTCTATTGTTTTATGCTACTAAAATTTGATAATTATTCTTGATTGCAACATATCTAGCCTCTTCTGAATTATATATACATCACTCAGTCATTTATATTTTTATTTATTTATTTATTTTTGGCTGTGGTGGGTCTTCTGTGTAGGCTTTCTCTAGTTGCAGCTGGCAGGGGCTACTCTTTGTTGCAGTGCATGGGTTTCTCATTGTGGTGGCTTCTCTTGCAGAGCACGGGCTCTAGGCTGCAAGGACTTCAGTAGTTGTGGTGCATGGGGTCAATAGTTGTGGTTCCCAGGCTCTAGAGGATAGTCTCAATAGATGTGGTGCATACGTTTAGAAACCCTCCTGAACTGGGAGTTGAACCCATGTCTCTTGCTTTGGCAGGCAGATTCCTTACCACTGAACCAGCAGGAAAGTCCACTAAACCATTTAAAATGTGTCTACAAGATTCAAAACCGGAAAGTGTTTCTTTGCTGCTTGCTATTCCTTTGTTTACCTTTCAGTAATTTATATTTATCTTTTCTTTCATAATTTTGAATCTGTTCATTGATTCAACCAGTCCTTCAATGACTGTTTTTTGTGTGCCTGCACAACTGGCTATTATGTCATTTACCAAAAAAGCATATTAACAGAATATTGTGATTAATATTTAAAGCATGACTGTGGGCAATAATTAGTTACATTTCAAACAAATTCAAAAATTCACTTTTGTTCCAAATTTATATCTGTCTTGTATGCATATTATATATTACTTTTGAGGACTTTCTTGAATCAGATTTGTACCCTGCTTCATTTCTCCTGTCTCTTCCAGTTCCAGGAAAACCAATAATAATAAGGATGTTTGATATTTTTTCTTCTAATACTGGACACATCAAGACTCCACAAATGTATATAGAAATTAAAGAAATAAGTTATTTTAATCAACTCAAAACTATCTGTTATATAGAGTCGGGGGAGTGTGTAATCTCCTCGGTTCTGTCTTGCCACAGCAAAAATTTGAAGCGACAGACAGACCACTGTTACAGCTCCATTTTACTGGCAAGCAAAGGAAAATACATCCTCGACACCTGAGTGCCGGAGGACCCAAAAGAGAGAACAGAAGAGAAGCCCCAATCCTTCTAGGCTTCCTCCTTTTATACATTTGTCTCCTCCCACTTGAGCCTGCCCTATGTAAATTGGGCTGGCCAGGAGAGCTCTTTGTATTACCTGAGGACTCCACTCCAGGCTGCAGACTTTCTTTTTTTTTTTTTCGTGGGCTTTTCCTGTCTTTGTCTTTTAGCCACCGCCATTTTGGACTCCATTTTCCTTTTTAACTACCTGACATATAGTTTTTTTTTTTTAATCCAAATATCAATATCAAATATCAATGTGTCAATAACAGTGTAAGTCAATACAATTCAGTTCAGTTAGTTCAGTCGCTCAGTCGTGTCCAACTCTTTACAACACCATGAATCACAGCATGCCAGGCCTCCCTGTCCATCACCATCTCCTGGAGTTCACTCAGACTCATGTCCATTGAGTCCTTGATAACATCCAGCCATCTCATCCTCTGTTGTCCCCTTCTCCTCCTGCCCCCAATCCCTCTCAGCATCAGAGTCTTTTCCCATGAGTCAAATCTTCGCATGAGGTGATCAAAGTACTGGAGCTTCAACTTTAGCATCATTCCTGCCAAAGAAATCCCATGGTTGATATTCTTCAGAATGGACTGGTTGGATCTCTTTGCAGTCCAAGGGACTGTCAAGAGTCTTCTCCAACACTACACTTCAAAGCATCAATTTTTCGGCGCTCAGCCTTCTTCACAGTCCAACTCTCACATCCATACATGACCACACGAAAAACCATAGCCTTGACTAGACGGACCTTTGTTGACAAAGTTATGTCTCTGCTTTTGAATATGCTATCTAGGTTGGTCATAACTTTTCTTCCAAGGAGTAAGCGTCTTTTAATTTCACGGCTGCAATCACCATCTGCAGTGATTTTGGAGCCCCCCAAAATAAAGTCTGACACTGTTTCCACTGTTTCCCCATCTATTTCCCATGAAGTGATGGGACCAGATCCCATGATCTTCATTTTCTGAATGTTGAGCTTTAGGCCAACTTTTTCACTCTCCTCTTTCACTTTCATCAAGAGACTTTTTAGTTCTTCTTCACTTTCTGCCATAAGGGTGGTGTCATCTGCTTATCTGAGGTGATTGATATTTCTCCCGGCAATCTTGATTCCAGCTTCTGTTTCCTCCAGTCCAGCATTTCTCATGATGTACTCTGCATAGAAGTTAAATAAGCTGGGTGACAATATACAGCCATGACATACTCCTTTTCCTATTTGGAGCCAGTCTGTTGTTTCATGTCCAGTTCTAACTGTTACTTCCTGACCTGCATACAGATTTCTCAAGAGGCAGGTTAGTTGGTCTGGAATTCCCATCTGTTTCAGAATTTTCCACAGTTGATTGTGATCCACACAGTCAAAGGCTTTGGCATAGTCAAGAAAGCAAAAACAGATGTTTTTCTGGAACTCTCTTGCTTTTTCCATGATCCAGCGGATGTTGGCAATTTGATCTCTGGTTCCTCTGCCTTTTCTAAAACCAGCTTGAACATCAGGGAGTTCATGACTCACGTATTGCTGAAACCTGGCTTGGAGAATTTTGAGCATTACTTTACTAGCATGTGAGATGAGTGCAATTGTGCAGTAGTTTGAGCATTCTTTGGCATTGCCTTCCTTTGGGATTGGAATGAAAACTGACCTTTTCCAGTCCTGTTGCCACTGCTGAGCTTTCCAAATTTGCTGGCATATTGAGTGCAGGACTTTCTCAGCATCATCTTTCAGGATTTGAAACAGCTCCACTGGAATTCCATCACCTCCACTAGCTTTGTTCGTAGTGATGCTTTCTAGGGCACACTTGACTTCACATTCCAAGATGTCTGGCTCTAGATTAGTGATCACATCATCATGATTATCTGGGTCATGAAGATCTTGTTTGTGCAGTCCTTCCGTGTATTCTTGCCACCTCATCTTAATATCTTCTGCTTCTGTTAGGTCCAGACCATTTCTGTCCTTTATTGAGCCCATCTTTGCAGGAAAATTCCCTTGGTATCTCTAATTTTCTTGAAGAGATCTCTAGTCGTTCCCATTCTGTTGTTTTCCTCTATTTCTTTGCATTGATCGCTGAAGAAGCCTTTCTCTTCTGTTCTTGCTATTCTTTGGAACTCTGCATTCAGATGCTTATATATTTGCTTTTCTCCTTGGCTTTTAGCTTCTCTTCTTTTCACAGCTATTTGTAAGGCCTCCCCAGGCAGCCATTTTGCTGTTTTGCATTTCTTTTCCATGGGGATGGTCTTGATCCCTGTCTCCTGAACAATGTCACGAACCTCATTCCATAGTTCATCAGGCAGTCTATCAGATCTAGGCCTTTAAATCTATTTTTCACTTCCACTGTATAGTCATAGGGATTTGATTTAGGTCATACCTGAATGGTCTAGTGGTTTTCTCTGTTTTCTTCAATTTGAGTCTGAGGAGAGCAAAAAAGTTGGCTTAAAGCTCAACATTCAGAAAACGAAGATCATGGCATCTGGTCCCATCACTTCATGAGAAATGTATGGGGAAACAGTGGAAACAGTGTCAGACTTTATTTTTGGGGCTCCAAAATCACTACAGATGGTGATGCAGCCATGAAATTAAAAGACGCTTACTCCTTGGAAGAAAAGTTATGACCAACCTAGATAGCATATTCAAAAGCAGAGACATTATTTTGCTGACTAACATCTGTCTAATCAAGGCTACGGTTTTTCCTGTGGTCATGTATGGATGTGAGAGTTGGACTGTGAAGAAGGCTGAGCGCTGAAGAATTGATGCTTTTGAAGTGTGGTGTTGGAGAAGACTCTTGACAGTCCCTTGGACTGCAAGGAGATCCAACCAGTCCATTCTGAAGGAGATCGGCCCTGGGATTTCTTTGGAAAGAATGATGCTAAAGCTGAAATGCCAGTACTTTGGCCACCTCATGCGAAGAGTTGACTTATTGGAAAAGACTCTGATGCTGGGAGGGATTGGGGGCAGGAGGAGAAGGGGATGACAGAGGATGAGATGGCTGGATGGCATCACAGACTCGATGGATGTGAGTCTGAGTGAACTCCAGGAGATGGTGATGGACAGGGAGGCCTGGCATGCTGCGATTCATGGGGTCGCAAAGGGTTGGACACAACTGAGTGACTGAACTGAACTGAACTGAGTCTGAATTTGGTAATAAGGTGTTCATGATCTGAGCCACAGTCAGCTCCTGGTCTTGTTTTTGTTGACTGTATAGAGCTTCTCCACTTTTGGCTGCAAAGAATATAATCATTCTGATTTCAGTGTTGACCATCTGGCGATGTCCATGTGTAGAGTCTTCTCTTGTATTGTTGGAAGAGGGTGTTTGCTATGACCAGTGCATTTTCTTGGCAAAACTCCATTAGTCTTTGCCCTGCTTCATTCCGCATTCCAAGGCCAAATTTGCCTGTTACTCCAGGTGTTTCTTGACTTCCTACTTTTGCATTCCTGTCCCCTATAATGAAAAGGACATCTTTTTTGGGTGATAGTTCTAAAAGGTCTTGTAGGTCTTCATAAAACTGTTCATCTTCAGTTTCTTCAGCGTTACTGGTTGAGGCATAGACTTGGATAACTGTGATATTGAATGGTTTGCCTTGGAGATGAATAGAGATCATTCTGTCATTTTTGAGATTGCATCCAAGTACTGCATTTCAGACTCTTTTGTTCACCATGTAGGTATTCCATTTCTTCTGAGGGATTCCTGCCCGCAGTAGTAGATATGATGGTCATCTGAGTTAAATTCACCCATTCCAGTCCATGTTAGTTCGCCGATTCCTAGAATCACCCTTGCCATCTCTTGTTTGACCACTTCCAAATGGAAGTGGCAAATTATGGAGAATCATCAGTTGTTCTCCCTCCAAGCTTAACCACAAGGGTAGCTATTCTGCTAATTTGTAGCCTGGAGAAACATCAACAACCTCAGATATGCAGATGATTCCACTCTAAGCTGAAAGCAAAGAGGAACTAAACAGCCTCTTGATGGGGGTGAAAGAGGACAGTAAAAAAGCTAGCTTAAAACTCAGTTTTCAAAACAAACTAAAAGCATGGTATCCAGTCCCATCACTTCATGGCAAATAGATGGGAGAACAGTGACAGATACTATTTTCTCGGGCTCCAAAATCACTGCCAATGATGACTGCAGCCACAAAATTAGAAGATGCTTGCTCCTTGGAAGAAAAGCTATGATAAACCTAGATAGCACATTAAAAAGCATAGGCCTCATTTTGCCAGCCAAAGTCCATCCAGTCAAAGCTATGATTTTTCCTGTAGTCATGTACACATGAGAGAGTTGAACCGTAAAGGCTGTGCAACAAAGAATTGATGCTTTTAAACTGTGGTGCTCGAGAAAACTCTTGAGAATCCCTTGGACAGCAAGGAAATCCAACCAGTCAATCCTAAAGGAAATCAACCCTGCATATTCATTGGAAGAATTGATGCTAAAGCTGAAGCTCCAATACTTTGGCCACCTGATGTGAAGAGATGACTCATTGGAAAAGATCCTGATGCTGGTAAAGACTGAAGGCAGGAAGAGAAGGGGATGATAGAGGATGAGATGATTGGATGGCATCACCAACTCAATGGACATGAGTTTGAGCAAATTGCAGGGGATAGTGAGGGACAGGGAAGCCTGGCATGCTGCCTTCATGGAATGGCAAATATTCATACACGACTTACTGGCTGCACAGCAACAACAGAGTAAAGTAATGTTAGCATGAAACCCAAAGGATATTTAGCTAAACCTAAAGTCTTTTATTAAAATTATAGATATTTGTTTGAGATTGCTAATATGAGCAGTGATAGCTTATAGGGAACAATGTCGGATTCGTGATCTCTGAAGAAGATTTAGCTTTGGGATCAGGGACCAGTCTTGATCACTCAGGGGCTTTTGTGTAGCAGAATATTATTAAAGTGTAAAAGGGACAGAGAAAACTTCCGACATAGATCTCAGAAGGGGGATGGAGAGTGTCCTTGTGGCTAGTCTAAGCAAGGGAGTTATATACTTTTTTAAATTAGTTATTACCATAAATCAAAAGAAAGTCTCAAAGTTGTTTTACCAGGCCCACTCCCACAATTTGCATTCTAAGATAACAGGATTAGTCAGAAGGTTTTCAAGGAGTTGAAACTATCCTCAAGCAAGATACACTTTTGTTATATAATCCTTAGTACAGATTTTAAACTGAGTTGTTTGTTGTGTAATTATCAGTTCTGGGCTTAAAGCAAAAAACATTATATGTGATCAAGACTAAGGGATGTATAGAGAAAAAAAAAAAAAGACGTTTGTCCTTTCCTCCTCTTTGAGAATTCCATACCCCATCTCCTCCTTGAGAGCCTCAGGCCCATTTCTCATCCTTGGAGACCCAGGACTTCTTATCAGCCTGCTTCAGAATTGACTCTTTCACTAGAAAGTAGAACTCTAACAAATGTTTCTTAATTACACTTCATCCTGAGTTCTGCCCTTTTGCAATTAATTTTAATATTTTAAAAAATAGAGCTAGAATACTTAATTCTAAAGAATTTCATGCAAAACTTGAAAATTTGATAAATCTATTATATTTAAATTATTAATGATATTAATGACATCATTCAAGATATTCTTATTCTAATTTTTTCTGCACTTGATAAAATATTTTCAGAGAAATGTTAATATGTCTCACTATGATTATATTTTTTATTTCCCTTTTTTTCGAATTTTTGCTTTATGTATCTTTGTTTCTTTGTTGTTAGGTGTCTAATGGTCTTTGATGTCTATCTGCTTTGTGAATTGTACCTTTTATCACTGAAAATATTCATTTTTGTTTCATTTAAAAATTAAAAAGAAAAAAATTTGAAAATTTGAATGAATTTCTAAATATAAATGTATTCTTAAATATGTTATCAATAATAGTCTGATATGTCTGTCCTGGACGCTAAAGTATATTCAACTTAATAATTTTGGTAAATATTATTTAACACCAATGAAAAGGTTAGATATAAGGTATATTTGGTATGCTTCAGTCTTGGTTTAATCTTTTGGTCAGTTTCTATAATCAGAAATATGCTTATTTTTGTGCTTCCACTGTACTCTATATGGGATATGCTTATCTACCTACAAAGTTAAATACAATATATAAAAGCAAGTATAAGCATATATCATTTGGTATTGGAGAATAAGCTCTGCTAAAATTATAAAAGCTGAATACAAATTTTGAAAAAATATGTATTTCTTTGTGATAAGTAAAATGTAAATTTTTACTCAACTGATGCCCTGGATAAAGAGTTAGTTTGCAATGACACTGGCATTAGGAATCTGTTAGCATTTTTCCCTTTAACCCTCTTGGGAAGAACACAGGACAAAGAGTTTAAAGAGAAATTACTATAACTTTAAATATCAGGGCATTATTGTGACAGTAACACAAATATACATAGGTCTTCAAAGGTAAGTGTTAGCACATACATACACAAACACACACACAGACTCAGCCTACCACTTTAACTAAACTTAGATGCACATATGTGCGTGTACAGTGAAGGTCACACAGAGTACAGAGGGGCAACAGAGTAAAGTTTCCAAAATCCAGAGGTTTAGGACTCAACTCCTAACTACTAAAATCTAAAGGAAGATCCTGACAAGCTGCTCACACTTCTCTCTAAGCCATAATTTATTAATCTGCAAAATAAGGAATTGGGAGATTTGCTGGCTCATTTCATAACAGAAACTCTCCAATGACCCACATATTTTCAACTTTTATCTTTATTTTCCCCTGAATACCTCTTATATTAAGCAGAATGAAATGTCAGTAACCCAGCTCTTAAAATTAATGCTTGTTTTCCATCTGCAAATGGAACAGAGGAGTTTTTTATATATGATTATTTTTGCCAAGAAACACTAGATAAAAAGCAAAAGGTAGATAAAAGAAAATAAACATATTTGTATGTGTATATACATAAAGAAATCAGAGCATGTTTGAAGTGAAAAACACTTCAGAGATAAAGATTTTGGGTTTAGAGATATATTTATAAATTTATAATCTGAAGCTGAATGTTTTTCCTGTAGCTTTTTAATGACAAACTGAGCTTTGCCTGAATAGAGGGCCATCACTAGAGAATACAGATACTTCAGGATTTTTGCAGATTTTATAGAGTAGGAGATTTTTTTTTTTTCTGTCAAAAGCCAGAGGATAAACATTTTCTCTATGTCAAATACTCAATTCTTCCATTGCAAACAAAGTAACAGTAGATAATACATATGAATTGATGTGTCTTTGTTGCAATACACTATGGACATAGAAATTTTGATTTTGTATAATTTCACATTTCATGAAACATTGTTCTTCTTTGGATTTTTCCAACCATTTAAAATGTAAGTACCATTCTTAGCTCATAAACTGTAAAAAAAAAAGTCAGTATGACAGATTAGGCTCTTGGACTATACAGTTCACTGACCTCTGGGCTAAGGATGCGACATTTGAGACTTGAAAGGATTCAAACATAGTGTCAATTTCTCTCTCAAGACAATAGATCCCAAGTCCGTGTGAAACAGGAGGCACTGTTCTTAGCTGGAATATTCTGAAAAGCAGAGAAGACTTTGCCAAAGTGTGAGTAGAATCTGGATGAGAAGCAGTCCTGGTGAGTCCATTAAACTCTAAATTGAAAACTTTAAAGTCATTAGACTGAGCCTTCCTAAAACTGTAACCCTTCCTCCACTAAACTTCATCCAAGATAGGATTAAATTAATTCACCTGCCACTCTATCTGGGGCCCCTGTGGCGGCTCAGCCTGCAACACGGCAGACCTGAGTTCAATCCCTGGGATGGGAAGATCCCCTGGAGAAGGAAACGGCTATACCTGCAAAAGAAAATGGTGTGCTCTCTCTGAGGAAAAACTGCATAACCTAGATTCTGCATTATTTTTTAGTACAACATGGCTAGAAACAAACAAACAAACAAAAAACAGCCAAAAGACAAACAAAAAAGAAACAAACAAGACTATATTAGACATAACAAGAATAAGCAAATCAAGATAAAAATCAAGAGAATCTTTACATCATCCCTACAGACCTACCCACAGATGATCTAATAAACTTAACTGATAAAAACTATAACATAATTATGATTAAAATATTCAAGTAAAGAAATACAAAATAAAGAATTATTTAAGAAAAAATTAAATCTTTCTGGTCATATTTTGGCATTAGGGTTTGAAGATCTCATAAAATGACCACTGTATACACACACACATACACACACATCCCACAATCTGGACTACTATTTCTTTCTTCAGTATTTGAAATAATATTTTTGGTGAAGCAATCTTCTTTCTGAGGAGGATTTAAATAGTATACTGTGTTTTTCTTGATAGGAGTAGCACTGTTCATATTTCTTTTACTTACTGCATCAATCAGAATATACATTTCAAGGATTTTTTTTCTTCTCAAAAATTGATAAATATATTGGTGTTAAGGTTAATAATATATTTTCATTTTCATATATGTAGGGTCCAGAGTGATATGACTTTTTATCTGAATTTGGTAACTTGTAAATTGTTCCTTTTTTCCTTGGTACATCTTGCTAGCATTTTATTAGAATCATCCACGTTTTCAAAGAACCACCTCTGTGTTAAGTAGTCTGTGTATTTTTATCTTTCATTGAGTTCTCTTTTCTTAATTATTTTCTTTTATTTACTTTGGATGCTTTGCTATACATTTCCAAGTATCTTGGAATAGATGCTGAGATCATTGTTTTTCAGTTTTTATTCTCTTCTAATATATGTACTTAAGGCTATAAATTCCCCTGTAGGCTTTGTTTCACTATTTTCCACAAAGGTTTATGTGCTGTGTCTTCATTTTCTTTCTGTTTAAAATATATTCTATTTTCTATTGTAATTTTTTCTTTGACCCATGAGTTGTTTAAAAGTATGTTGCTTAATTTCTAACAGTTGGAGACTTTCTAATTATCATTCTTGTTACTTTTTTTTCTACAGTCAAAAAATATTCTAAATTCTGTTTAAATATACTTTGCCATCTCAACCATTGATTTTGTTTAGATACACTTTGTGATCCGAAACTTGTATAAAATATGTAGTTGCTTATGAAATAAACATGTTTCTGTCTCTCTCGGATATATATATATATTTTTTTACATGGCTGTTAATACATAGTTTTAATTATGCTTTTTATATTTTGTCTACCCTTATTGCTTTTTTGCTTGCTTGTATAAGGTTTGTAGGATATGTGGTTTAATACATCTCACAATGATTATAGATGTGACTAGTTTTTTCATTTCATTTATTTATGTCAAATATTGCTTATCTCTATTATACTAGCTGAGACACATGTTTATAATCATCACCATATCTACCTCAATGGTTCACCTCTTATTATTATGAAATACCCATGTTTATCTCTAGTAGTTCTGACATTAATATATATGTTATCTGATGTTAGTATAGTTGTACCAATTTTCTTTGGCCACTGTTTTCATAGTAAATTTCTTAAAAACTTCATTTTCAAACATTTGGCATACTCATATTTAAAATGAATTTGAGAAAGAGCATGCACTTTATTAAAAATCCAATTCACAAAAATAATGTATGTAAAAATATATGTATTGGGGTTTTTCTGGTAGCTCAGCTAATAAAGAGTCCACCTGCAATGTGGGAGACCCACCAGTTCAGTTCCTGGGTCAGGAAGATCTGCTGGAGAAGGAATAGGCTACCCATGCCAGTATTCTTGGGCTTCTGTGTGGTGGCTCAGCTGGTAAAGAATCCACCTGCAATGCGGAAGACTTGGGTTTGATCCCTGGGTCGCAAAGGGTTGGACGTGACCAAGCGACTTTCATTTTCATATGCATTTTAATTTATACCTACTGTGTTTCTCTTCTATGTTTTTTTTCCCCTCCTTTCATATTTTTCTTCATTATGGATTAATTGAGTATACATTATTAAGGGTTACCTGGTGGCTCAGTGGTAAAGAACCCAACTGTCAATGCAGGAGATGCAGGATTGCAGGTTCAATCCCTTATTTGGAAAGATTCCCTGAAGAAAGAAAAGCAACCCACTCCAGTGATCTTGCCTGAGAAATCCCATGGACAGAGGAGCCTTGTGGGCTACAGTCCATGGGGTCACAAAGAGTCCTACACGACTTAGAGATCAAAAAATGACAGCGATATTGTTATTCCATTTTTCTTTTACAATTTTACATTAATATTCATTAAGCAGCTAAATCTTTTAATATTTTAGAGACTAAAATCATGTACAATTTAATAGTTTTAAAATGTCTCTGAAAATACTAAAAACTTGAAACACTATTCCAGTTACTTCTTATCACAGTTTGCATAGCTAACATTTTTATACATAAACATTTTATCCATAAGCATTATAATTATCGTGTTTATGATAGTCTTTCCTTATGTTAACACATATTTGTTCTATCCATTGGTTTCATTCTTTCCTCTACTTTCTATTTCTGTGTTTATGTTGCTTTTGTCTGCATAAGCTCTCTCTGTATATCTATTAGTGAAGGTCTGCTGCTGATGCATCCTCTCAGGATTTTATTTGTTTCTTTGTTTAGTTTTTTTTTTTTTTTTTTTAAATTTTTACTTATTCACTTTTGGCTGTACTGGATCTTTGTTGCTATGTGGGTTCTTCTATAGTTGCAGCAAGTGTGGCTGCTGTCTAGTTGCAGTACAAGTGTTGCTCATTGTGGTGGTTTCTCTTATCATAGAGCATGAGCTCTAGAGCATGCAGGCTCAATAGATGTGGCACACAGGCTTGGCTGCTCTAAGATATGTGGGATCTTCCCTGATCAAGGATCAAACCTGTGTCTCCATTAGCAGGCAAATTCTTTACCACTGAGCCATCAGGGAAGTCTCTGTTTGTTATAGTTGTGATCTGAATAAGTTTTTGTTCATTTCACAAGGCTCTTGTTTCAGCATAAAATTCTAAGTTGGCAATTATTTCATTTTTACAGAGGTCTTCTTCCACTGTTTTCTGAATTCCATAATTTTTGGCTGTCAGTCTTTGATTATTCTCGGAGGGCAATGTTGTTTGTTTGTTTGTTTGTTTGTTTTTTTAAGAAGGTTTTGAGTATGCCTTTGTTTTATTTCCAATAGTTTTGCTATACTGTGCCTTTCTGTAAGGTTTTCATTTGCTTATGGTTGGGGTTTCTATAGCTTTCTGAATCCATTAACTGATATATTTATTTTGCTAGTATTATTTCTTCAAATGTCATTGATGCACGATGTCTTTCTTTTCTTCTTCTTTCTCGAACTGAAGTTATATTTGTATTAGTCTATTTCTCTATCCCTAGTAGTCTTTTATATATTTTCTTTTACCTATTTTGCTTAGGAATTATCCACTGATATATCTTTCAGTTTACTAATCCTGTCTTTTGCTGTGTCTAACATACTATTTAAATCCATATAATTACTTCTTAATTTCATAAGTTGCATTTTTCAATTCCATGGACTTTATTTTATATAAATTCAAAATCTCTGGTACTGTTGTTTGTGTTTTAATCTGTTTTCTACATCTTCACTTTCTATTTTTGTAACATTAATTCTTTGTCATCTAACTCTACTATCAATGAGTATGTTTGCGTTTATTTTTTAGCTTATTATTTGGTCACGTGATATTATCTTTTGGTACTTAAGAAAACTTTATTGTACAATAGACATTGTATATAAACACTGCTGCTACTGCTAAGTCATGTCAGTGTGTCTGACCCACACGCGTCTGTGTAACCCCATAGACGGCAGCCCACCAGGCTCCTGTCCCTGGGATTCTCCAGGCAAGAACACTGGAGTGGGTTGCCATTTCCTTCTCCAATGCATGAAAGTGAAAAGTGAAAGTGAAGTCACTCAGTTGTGTCAGACTGTTAGCGACCCCATGGACTGCAGCCTAACAGGCTCCTCCGTCCATGGGATTTTCCAGGCAAGAGTACTGGAGTGGGTCCCTAATGCAAAGCTTTAAATGATGGCATTTGCAAAAGCCACAGAATTTAGAAAAGATTAGTATTTCTTTAAAAAAAAATCTAGCTTTTTTAAAAAAAGAAGTAATTTAAATTCTGTATTTCACACTTGAAAGTGAAAGTGAAGTCGTTCAGTCGTATCTGACTCTTTGTGACCCCGTGGACTGTAGCCTACCATGCTTCTCTGTCCATGGGATTCTTCAGGCAAGAATACTGGAGTGGGTTACCATTTCCTTCTCCAGGGGATCTTCCCGACCCAGGGATCGAACCCGGGTTTCCTGCATCGGGGGCAGACGCTTTAACCTCTGAGCAACCAGGGAAGCCCTTACCACCATGAAAAAGTAAGTTAAATTTTTCAGTGTTGACAGCCAGCAGAGGCTTTCCACAAGGTTTATGAGTATTGGTTTGAAGACCCTAGGAAAAAGAAGGAACTAATGACCAGAATCTGGAAATTAATCATATAATTAGCCAGTGATTCACAGTATCATCGTCTATCATAGATCTGGGCTTGAATATGTGTAAAGGAGGATATGGTAACTGGTTTGTTCTGTGGATTACTCCATTTCATCTTGTAACATACCTTAATATGACCTCAGTATCAGTGTTTTAATACTGAATATTCATTTTATTTGAAGAAATAATCAAATGGATATTTTATTTGGAAGACAGAGAGCTTTAACATCAGATAAACGGAATTACATAAATTCAGTGCAGGCTGATAATTAGAGAAATCCCCAATTACAAAGAAAATATTAACTAACAGGTGAATTAGAAATCTGGAAATAAACAATCTATACTTATTGGGGAAGAAATTATTAGTATCAGACAATGTCTTTTTTTCTCTTATCCCTTGTGATGGAGGGAAGCCTTGTGTGTACTAGTGCTTAATGGGTGATAAACAGAATGAATATGGGCCACTTGTGGGTTGAGGGAACAGAAATTCCATGCACAATTCACTGCCATGGCAAATGCATAGGCCATGGATATGAAATAGTTCATTAATAGGATGACGGCACCCTAGGGATTTCAATATCATTCTGTGTCCATATAGAGGATGGTTATGTTAGAAAATCATGTAGATATTCAGCAGGCTTTCTAGGAATAAGAAACTGTTGTTGGTGTTAGTTCACAGAGATTTTAGAGTGATTTGTTACCACAGGACAAACTAATCTATTCTAACTAATATAGAAGGGCTTCCCAGGTGGCACTAGCGGTAAATAATCTGTCTGCCAACAGAAGAGATTTGAGAGACATAAGTTTGATTCCTGAGCCAGAAAGATTTGCTGGAGGAGGGGAGGGCCACCCACTCCAGTATTCTTGACTGGATAATCCCATGGACAGAGGAACCTGTCAAGCTACATATAGACCAAAAGGTCACAAAGAGTTGGACTTAAGGAGCAGCAGCTGTGCTTTGTTGGAGCAGCCGTGAAGAGATACCCCATGTCCAAGGTAAGAGAAACCCAAGTAAGATGGTAAGAGGGTAACAGGCAGGAAGGCCAGGGGTCTCCAAACGGAGGAAATAGCTTGCAAGTGTCAAGACACTTTTTCTCTCTCTTAAGCAGCAGGAGGAAACAAACTAGCAATATTTTGTCCTTCTCTATACAAATTTAAAAAGAGGTTTCTCTTAAAATACTGTGTTGCCATGACACCTTGTTTCACCTGAAGTTAACCAATGCCCTTTTTTAATGGAAATGTTTATCTTAAGCTATGCTAATGTACTATGCATTTACCCCAAACTCTGTCTTCAAGTTGGTTCTGCCTTTTGGCTCAGAACCTACTTGACAAACCACTATGGTATATTCAGATATTGTTCCTCTAATCTATGTAAATGAAACTATTTGTATGGTGATCTGCCCTTCTTCAAGATTCAAGTTAATCATTTTATGGCCCAGGATGAACCATTTGGTGCCAAGATCATCCCAAAATGCATCTTATGGGTGAGGGGCCTGGTGCCATTCTGAGTTTTAAGACATTTCTTTCTTTCTTTAACAGACTGCTAGTGACTATAAAACATCCAGCTGAAGACTAACAGGGGGGTACTCTTTCTGCCCCCTTCTGACGCCTATGTCAGAAGCTTTCTCTATCTCCTTTATACTTTAATAAAATTTTATTACACAAAAGCTCTGAGCGATCAAGCCTCATCTCTGGCCCCGGATTGAATTCTTCTCCAGGGGCCAAGAATCCTAGCGTCATGATTCAACAAGAACCTTTCACTGGTAGGTGTTGCAAGAAGTCATCAGAGGGCAGACACACTGAAACCATAATCACAGAAAACAAGTCAATCTACTCACACTAGGACCACAGCCTTGTCTAAATCAATGAAACTAAGGCATGCCCTGTGGGACCACCCAAGACGAGCGGGCATGGTGGAGAGGTCTGACAGAATGTGGTCCATTGGAGAAGGGAATGGCAAACCACTTCAGTATTCTTGCCTTGAGAACCCCATGAATAGTATGAAAAGGCAAAATGATAGCATACTGAAAGAGGATCTCCCCAGGTCAGTTGGTGCCCAATATGCTACTGGAGATCAGTGGAGAAATAACTCTAGAAAGAATGAAGGGATGGAGCCAAAGCAAAAACAATACCCAGCTGTGGATGTGCCTGGTGATAGAAGCAAGGTCCGATGCTGTAAAGAGCAATATTGCATAGGAACCTGGAATGTCAGGTCCATGAATCAAGGCATATTGGAAAGTGGTCAGACAAGAGATGGCAAGAGTGAACATCGACATCCTAGGAATCAGTGAACTAAAATGTACTGGAATGGGTGAATTTAACTCAGATGACCATTATATCTACTACTGTGGGCAGGAATCCCTTAGAAGAAATGGAGTAGCCATCATGGTCAACAAAAGAATTCAAAATGCAGTACTTGGATGCAATCTCAAAAGCAACAGAATGATCTCTTTTCATGTCCAAGGCCAACCATTCAATATCACAGTAATCCAAGTCTATGCTCCAACCAGTAACGCTGAAGAAGCCAAAGTTGAACAGTTCTACGAAGACCTACAAGACCTTTTAGAACTAACACCTGTATATTGTCACCCTGCTTATTTAACTTATATACAGAGTACATCATGAGAAATACTGGACTGGATGAAGCACAAGCTGGAATCAAGATTGCCAGGAGAAATATCAATAACCTCAGATATGCAGACACCACACTTATGGCAGAAAGCAAAGAACTAAAGAACTTCCTGATGAAAGTAAAAGAGGAGAGTGAAAAAGTTGGCTTAAAGCTCAACATTCAGAAAACGAAGATCATGTCATCTGGTCCCATCACTTCATGGCAAATAGATGGGGAAACAATGGAAACAGTGACTTTAATTTTGGGGGCTGCAAATCACTGCAGATGGTGACTGCAGCCATGAAATGAAAAGACGTTTTCTCCTTGGGAGAAAAGTTATGACCAACCTAGATAGCATATTCAAAAGCAGAGACATTACTTTGCCAACAAAGGCCCATCTTGTCAAAGCTATGGTTTTTCCAGTAGTCATGTATGGATGTGAGAGTGGACTATAAAGAAAGCTGTGTGCCAAAGAACTGATGCTTTTGGACTGTGGTGTTGGAGAAGACTCTTGAGAGTCCCTTGGACTGTAAGGAGATTCAACAAGTCCATCCTAAAGGAAATCAGTCCTGAATATTCTTTGGAAGGACTGATGATGAAGCTGAAACTCCAATACTTTGGCCATCTGATGTGAAGAGCTGACTCATTTGAAAAGACCTTGATGATGGGAAAGATTGAAAGTGGGAGAAGAAGGGGACAACAGAGAATGTGATGACTGAATGGCACCACTGACTCAATGGACATGAGTTTGAGTAAGCTCTGGAACTTGGTGATGGATAGGGAATCCTAGTGTGCTGCAGTCCATGGGGTCACAGATAGTCAACTAGACATGACTGAGCTTCTGAACTGAACTGAACTGAAGTCAATTCAAAGTTTTAATAGCTCTCCTTTTGACTCTAATATTGGTCAAAACAGCGACCAGTGAGCTACTAAAGAGCTTCACTGTAGCTCCCCCAGTTCTAGGCTCTCTCAGTCATACTCCACTGCTGTCAGATTTAGAATGTTCCATGGTATTTATATACTCCTAATATGGTTCATGAATGGATATTAACATTATTGAATGCCTTTTACCTGACTATACTTTTCTCATCTTGTTATTTTTCCTCTTTATTCCATTAATATGGTGAGATACATTGTTTGATTTTTGAATGTTAATAATTACTGAAATTCAGTACTGAAAGAAATCCCACTCCATTGTGATTAATTAACTTTCAATATATTATATCATTCACTAGTGAGTTAATGAAGGTTTTTTGTCTGTGTTCAGGAGTAATAATGGTCTGTAAATTTGTTTTCTTGTGCAATCTTTGTCTGATTCAATACCAGAGTATCTTAGAAAATGACCTGTTAAGTAGGTGCTCCTCCTCTTTCCTGGAAGAGTTTACACAAGTTGGTGTTATTTCTTCTTTAACAGATGTCACTTTTTTAGGAAAGACACCAGCCCCTGTTTTCTTTATGAGAGTGTTTTTAACTATGGATTTTATTTCTTTAGTAGATATAGAACTATTCAGATACTCTTTCATAAATGATTTTAGTAACTATTTTTAAAAGAAGTTGTATACACCCTGTAAAATTTACAATTTATCATTATTCATGATATTATTTTATTATACTGTAATTTTTGCATTATCTGTGATGTTAGCTCCTCTTTCATTGCTGATATTAGTCATTGCGTCTTCTGTTTATCCTTACTAATCTGATTCAAATTTTGTCAATTTTATCCATCTATCACAATCTGCTTTCAGTATAATTGATTTTTTTTCTATTTAAAAGTTTTTCTTGTTCACTTCTATATTCATATTTATTATTTCTTTCCTTCTACTAGTTCGGGTTTAATTTTTCCATTTTTTGGATTCTTAAGATAGAAATTTAGATAATCTATTGTGGATCTTTATTCTTCTTTACTTGTTAAAAAAGCATATTATGATTCACATAAGACATAATTCATCCATTTAAACTATAGGAGTCAGTGGACTTCATTCCATTCACAGAGTTGTACATACATGACAGCAATCCATTTTATATTATACTACTGCAAAAGAAGCGGTAGTTCTTACTACTTCCACAAGTAGTAGTTCTTACTTAGTTCTTACTACTTCCACAAGTACCATCATCCTCCAGACCTAGGTAACGGTTAAGCTACTTTCTGTCTTTATAGATTTGCATTTTCTTGACATTTCTTATAGGTGGATGATATAATATCTGGTCCTTTAGACCAGATTATTTAACTTAACATAGTAAGTTGAGTGGTGGCTTCCCAAAAGATATGTATATGCATAGCTTGGAAATATGACATTTTAAGGGAAAAAGTGTTGCATATGTAATTATGTTTAGGATCTCAAAATGAGATCACCTCAATTAGGGTGGAACCTAAGTCCATAATGACAAATGCCTTATAAAAGATCAGAGGAAAATAAACATAGAGGCAGAGATTGAAGTGATGTTTCTACAAGGTAAAAAGCACATAGAACTGATGGCAGCCACTTAGTTCAGTTCAGTCTCTCAGTCATGTCTGACTCTTTGTGACTCCATGGACTACAGCGCACCAGGCTTCCTTGTCCATCGCCAACTCTTGGTGCCTGCTCAAACTCATGTCCTCAAGTCAGTGATGCCACCAACCATTTCATCCTCTGTCTTGCCCTTCTACTCCTGCCTTCAATCTTTCTCAGGAGGCAGGTAAGGTGGTCTGATATCCCTATCTCGTTAAGAATGTTCCACAGTTTGTTGTGATCCACACAGTCAAAGGCTTTGGCATAGTCAATGAAACAGAAGTAGAAGTTTTTCTGGAATTCTCTTGCTTTTTCTATGATCCAGCAGATGCGGGCAATTTGATCTTTGGTTCCTCTGCCTTTTCTAAAACCAGCTTGAACATCTGGGAGTTCTTGGCTTACATATTGTTGAAGCCTAGCTTGGAGAATTTTGAGCATTACATTGCTAGCGTGTGAAATGAGGGCAATTGTGTGATAGTTTGAACATTCTTTGTTGTTGCATTTCTTTGGGATTGGAATGAAAGCTGATATTTTCTGGTCCTGTGGCCACTGCTGAGTTTTCCATATTTGCTGGCATATTGAGTGTAGCACTTTCACAGCATCATATTTTAGGACTTGAAATAGCTCAACTGGAATTCCTTCACTTCCACTAGCTTTGCTCCTAATGATGCTTCCTAAGGCTCACTTGACTTCACACTCCAGGATGTCTGGCTGTAGGTGAGTGATCACACCATCATGGTTATCTGGGTCATCGAGATCTTTTTTGTATAGTTCTGTGTAATCTTGCCACCAAGAGAATATCTTTATATCTTCTGCTTCTGTTAGGTCCACACTGTTTCTGCCCTTTATTGTGCCCATCTTTGCATGAACTGTTCCCTTGGTATCTCTAATTTTCTTGAAGACATGTCTTTCCCATCTCTTTCCCAATAGTCTTTCCCATTCGATTGTTTTCCTCTATTTCTTTGCACTGATCACTTAGGAAGGCTATCTTATCTCTTCTTGCTATTATTTGGAAGCCACTAGAATGTAGAAAATAGGTATTGTATGAATTCTCACTCAGAGTATCCAGGAAGAAAGAGTCTTTACAACATCTTGATTTAAGACTACTGGTCTTGAGACTTAAAAAGAAAATTTTCAGCAGTTTTAAACCAGCCAATTCTTGATAATTTTTTACAGCAGCATAAAGAAAGTCACACACTTAGCATAATATTTTCAAGATTCATCCGTTTTGTAGCATGTGCCAGTGCTTCATTTCTTTTTATTGCTACATAATATTCAGTTGCAAAGATATGCCACAGTTTATTCATCAGTGGATGGACATTTTGTTTTCTCCTTTTGCTGTTATTAAAAAAAAAAAAAAAACTGCTATCAACCTGTGTAAAAGTTTTGTAAAGATATATCTTCTCAATTATCTTGGGCATATGTGTAAGAGTGGAATTGCTGGATTGTATAGTAACATTATGTTTAACCCCTAGAGGATTATTGGACATTTTTCTAAAACAGCAATACCATATTATGTTCTACCAGCAGTGTAAGACATATCTGATTTCTCAACATTATTGCTAATATTTGTTATTATTTGTTTTTCTGGTCATAATTATACTATTGAGTATGAAGTGTTATCTGAACTGCGGTGTTGATTTCATTGAAGGCTAATGATGCTGAGCATATTTTCAAGTACTTTTGGCAGTTTCTATATCTTATTTGGAGAAATATCTATTTAGATTTTGGGGCAGTTTTTAGTTGGGTTTGCATATAGAGAAAGGTCTTCCCAGGTGGCACTAGTGGTAAAGAACCTACCTGCCAATGCAGGATACTTAAGATGAGATGCAGGTTTGATCCCTGGGTTGGGAATATCTCCTGAAGGAGGACATGGTGATGCATTCCAGTATTCTTGCCTGGAGGAGCCCCATGGACAGAGGAGTCTGGCAGGCTACAGTACATAGGATCACAAAGAGTCGGATACAATTGAGGCAGCTTAGCACACAGCATAGAGAAAAATGTCAGGGGAGGACACACCAAGAGAGGCAGTCATTTCCAAGACACAGAGAGGCCTCAGGAGAAAACAATACTACCAGAACTTTCTTCTTGGACTTCCAGCCTCCAGAATTGTGAGAAAGTAAATTTGAACATTTAACTTTCTATTTTATAGCGAAGCAAAGCCAATCAAGAGCATTGTGATAGTTTTGGGTGGACAGCAAAGGGACTTAGCCATAAATATATATTTATCCACTCTCCCTGCCTCTTTATTTTATAGGTTTAGGGGTTGTGCTGTGCTTTACCATATGCATCTTTAACCCATCTCCAGGCTATTTTCAAATGGTATTCCACTTCATGTATGTAAGAAGCTTAAGACACATTTCTTCTTCATGTATAGAAGAAGTTTATAGTGGACTGTATTTGCCCATTTCCTGTCTTTTATGTTATAATTATCATATATTGTATTTCTGCCTATAATAGATAGGTACATGGTATATACTCATTAGTTTTACGTTAAACAATTATCTTTTGAAATTATTTTAAAATGGAAAAAATAGCTACATATTTATCTCTTTTTTTGTTGTTGTTCTCCATTCTTTTGTGAAGATCCACATTTCTCCTTGGTGTCACTTTCTGTTGCTTTAAGATCATTCTTTAACATTTTTTTGTAAAATAAGGTTAATGATAATGAATTTTCTCAGGTTTTCTTTGAAAAATCTTTATTTCATCCTCATTTTTGAATCACATTTTAGCTTCACATAGAATTATATTTTGGCTTTATTCTCCTTGAATGTCTTTAAAGGTGTTTTTCAATTATCTTCTGGTGTACAAAATTTCTTCTTTTTTTTTTTTTGTATGTGCTGTATATTTCCCTTTCAATATTTTTGTGATTTTCTTTTTATCATGATGATCATCTATTTCATTATTGTGTGTCTTTCTGTGATTTTCTTAATGTATGTCCATTGAGGCTCACTGGGATCTTGGATCTCTGGGTTTATAGTTCTCACACAAATTTGAAAAACACCTGGTAATTTTGTCTTCAAATGTTTTTCTACTCTTCATATCATCTTAAGACCCCCCTTTACACAGATATCAAACTGCTTGACACTTTTAATTTTTCTAGTGTGTCTAATCTGCTTTTAATTTAAACTAGCTACTTAAGATTTAAAATATTGTCTTATCTAGAGTCTCCTTTAGTTTTTCTTATATCTTGCATTTCTCTCCTCATGTTCATATTGCCTTAAATAGCTGAATTTTGCTATAGTTACTATTATAACATATTTGTTAACACCATCATCACTGTGAGGCCTGGTTTCATTGAACATTTTTTCTTGTTTCTATTGATCATTTTTCTGCTTCATCAAATAGTGAGTAAATTTTTTTAAGATGCTGGATATTTAGGTTTTTATGTTGGTATGTATCTGGAATTTACTGACTTCATGTTTAAGAATGCTGAGCTTTATGCTGGCAAGCAGTCAAGCAGTATGAAATTTAGTGTGTTTTTAAGGTCTGTAAACTCTGTGAAGGCAGTTTAAGGGAAGGCTTTACTCTAGGGTTAAGCTCCACTATGGAGGGTGTTGGAGAAGGCAATGGCACCCCACTCCAGTGTTCTTGCCTGGAAAATCCCATGGACGAAGGAGCCTGGAAGGCTGCACTCCATGGGGTCACTGAGGGTTGGACACGACTGAGTGACTTCACTTTCACTTTTCACTTTCATGCATTGGAGAAAGAAATGGCAACCCACTCCAGTGTTCTTGCCTGGAGAATCCTAGGGACAGGGGAGCCTGGTGGGCTGCCGTCTATGGGGTCGCGCAGAGTCAGACACGACTGAAGCGACTTAGCAGCATGAAGAGTGTTTTCCTTCTTTGGTCTGAATTGCATTTCCATAGTGATAAACAACTCTTCATTTTAGCTGATGGAAAATGGAAAGTCTTCCAACTCTGAAATTTAGTCACCAATCAAGCATAGAGTTCCCTGGTCCCTCTTTATCCACCCTCATTGAGTTTCACGTGGCACATTTTAGTACTCAGCAAGTGCTCAAGGGATCCTTTTGTAGATTTCTAGGGTTCTTGGTATACTCCTAACATTGTTTTACAACTTCAAGCCTCCTCAGATACACTAAACGTTGATCACCATTCCAAAACTCAGTCGGCCATTCTTTACTCTGAGATGCCTTCCCTCATCAGATATCTAGAAAGTACTTCTCACATTAAAGGTCAGATTAAAATAAAGACTCACTTTGTTTCCTTTTTCCCCAACACCACAAAATAGTACTATATATTGTCCAGTATTTAGAATTATTTATACAGTTTTCTAGGTGTTTTTGTAAGGAGGACCTTGTATATGTGTATCCTTCACTATTAGTGATAAAATTGCTTTTTAATATACAAAAATAAGAAAGATTTCAGGTTAGTTTTCCTTAAATTTCTCCAATTCAGTCCAAAAAGTGTGTCTACAATGGCACAGTCTTTCTGCTTTTCAAAGAGGGTAACATTTTACTCTTTGTCTTCACAATTCCCCTGCATATTCTAGGAATCTAATCCTTTCACAAGCTTACAGAGTGTCATTAAACATTTCTTTCTTGTATTTTGTTTTTCTCTGCCCTCTGGATTTTTTTCCTAGGTGTATAAGTACAATTTTTTTAAAAAAAGGTTTAGCGGAATATGCTGTCTCTATAATAATTTTTTTCTTTAGCCAAAATACCCAGACATAATACTCTGTGCTGCTCTGTGCTTAGTCCCTCAGTCGTGTCTGACTCTGGCTCTTTGTTACCCCATGGTCTGTAGCCAGCCAGACTCTTCTGTCCATGGGAAATCTCCAGACAAGAATGCTGTAGTGGATTGACATGCCTTCCTCCAGGGGATCTTCCCCACCCAAGAATTGAACCAGGGTCTCCTGCATTGCAGGTGGATTCTTTACCAGCTAAGCTACCAGGGAAGCCTGACATAGTACTCTACTATAGTTCAGTTCTCATTTAGTTCCACCTGATGGTATTCTACTTTCTACTTATTATCCCAGAGTGAAAGTCACTCAGTTGTGTCTGACTCTTTGTGACTCCATGGACTCCATGGAATTCTCCAGGCCAGAATACTGGAGTGGGTAGCTTCTCCCTTCTCCAGTGGATCTTCCTAATCCAAGGATCAAACCCAGGTCTCCCACATTGCGGGGGGATTTTTTTACAAGCTGAGCCACCAGGGAAGCCCATTATCCCAGAAAATGACTACAGATAAGGTTACTAAATTCCAAATAAAATGATGTGTGCTTATTTCTCATACTACTTAATGTATATGCATTGTTTAACATTGGTGTTGAACACTGCTGTTACTTTTCAAAATTATTTCTTTCTTACTCTGCAGGAGTACATTTCTATTATTTTAACATTTCATTCTTTGTCCTTTTTATTAATCTCAACCAGCAGTCTCAGAATAGAGGTGGTGGTTGAAAAAACTGTACACATTTAACAGAAAAAATAATAGGAAAGCAATAATATTTCAGTTGAAATAATAAGACATATGAAATCAATTGGTAATGCCATACGATTACCTGAAAACTCCTTGAACATCAAAAGAGGAATATCGTTGAAAATTTCACCATAATAAATTTAAATTAAACCTTCAATTTAATTTTAAATTAAACCAAATTAAAACCACATATAATATGTATGAATGTGTGACAATTAGTGAAGTTTTGAGTGTATATATTTATATATACATTCATATACACCTTTTATTGATTATAAGAGATGCTAGAGTTTCTTGTAGACTATTTATAATTCATTCTGAAGACCTATAATGGACCTAAGATATCTTGGAATCTAGGAATACAATTGACTCATTTATAGTTATAACTCCTTATGTATTAGATTCAGTCCCAAAATAATACCTCCTTTAATTATTTCCTGTTCTTTCAAAATAAACATGTTTCCACTTATAGGGCACCACAGAGTGCCCATTAAAAGACTGGTATGCCATACATTTGTATTTGATGTTTGTGAATGTGTGGGTATGTTTATATATGTATGTATACATACATATGTATGGTGGATGGTGAGAGAAGAAAATAATGCCATTATAGGAAATAACCCATTTGACCAAAGAACATCATTACATTGTAATCTACTGAGTAAAACACCTTGTCAATCAGTCATGCTGTTGTATTGTTAACAAATTATGGAATGTATGAAAGAAATTCAATGGCCAAGAGCCAAGAGACAGTCATTTTATTATATTGGCATGATACAATTATTGAAGTGTGATGTCCTCTTTTAATCTCTACATATTTGAAGAAATTAAAACTACTGTAAGAATAGTAGCAGAAATGTTAACACAGAAATACTGTGGAGAAGATTGAATAGGTTGGGTTTATTTGATTTTAGAAAATGATAGATGATATAGTCTTCAAGTATAAACTGTAAAATTAAACTGTGTGAATTAATTACAAGTACTTGTCAAATTCAAAATATTTGAACCATAATCTTAATGGTTATGAGAAGATATAGCAGTCTCATCACTTTTGTCAGTATATTTATCAGTTAGAATGAAAATTCCTATAAAGGTGAAATATTAAGCCAAATTATAAATGAAGTTAATTATGGCTTAGTAAAACTGTGCAGATAGTATCACAAGGCAGAGCATGATGAATTTCCAAATAAATGGAGGTAGAAGCTTTCAAAAAGTATAATGATGCTTTCTTATCCACCAGTAACATCAACATAAGAATAAGGAAAAGTGGTTTGAGATTTCTCTTTTTTTCCAAAGAATTAGAATAAGTTACTTCAAAAAAATGCTCTTCCTCATTTGACAAGCTGTATTATGAACTGGTTAAATAATTAAAGAGAATAACATTTGAGCTAGGATGCAGGACTTGAGTTAACTCTAAATATGCTAGATGATTTCTTATGAACATTAGAGTAATAGATACACTGAAATAGTTAGAAAGAAAAAAAAAAAAAACACGGAGCAGTAAATACATGACGAGGTCAGCAGGGTTCTTCTGTGTATACACCTAGAGTTTCAGGTTTAATGGACTACATGTAAGAAAAAATAATATAATAGTAAAAATAGATTTAAAAAAATAAGATCATAAGCATAGGATAATGGGAAGCCAAATTGGAGACAAAGATTCCTGAGTAGTAGTGGCTGTCAGTGATTCATATTCATAATATGTCAGAAGAACTCTGATAGAAAACATATCTTCTCAGCTTTGACTCTGTTTAGGGGATGCTGGGAGAGCAAGATGTTCTATAGAAACAGGTACTATCAGCAAGAGCAAGAAAATAAATTGTAATATAATCATAACAAAATAGATTCAAAATACTACATAAGGAGATTTATTGGTTTAAAAACAGAAAGACTTTGATAATGCAATTTTCAACATGGAGTCAAAGAAATCATGGCTATAACAAAAGAACCAACATATTTATAGATAAAATCAAGTAGATGTGCTAGAGTTTAATTTGTAATTCTAAAGAAATAAAATTTGATATTTTATGTGAAAGTCAACAATTTTATTTATATCAGTAAAAGAATAGGTGTGATTATCAAAGTAATTAAAAAAAGCAAAGGTATCAAAAATTCAATCTAAAAAAGTATTTAAAGGAGTGCAAAAACTGATATGAAAATAAACAAGAAAATGGAAGTTCTAAAAATAAGAAAATCAATATTATTTTAGTTAGACTAAACCATCCTGTTAAAAGATATAATTGATAGACTGAAAATGGTAATGGTATAATACTGTTACAATAAAAATACGCTTTAACCAGATATACAAATATAGTGGTCCAAAAAGTTGCAAGTAGGAAAAATTAACAGCCAAAGTGACAGAACAATATAAATATTAGACAAATTATGCATTGAAGGGAATAAAAAAGAGTTTTGATATATCAGACAAAAACAATCAATAAAAATATAGAAGTAGTTTGGGGGTCACTTTGGCTATTGTCATGTTCATTTGTAAAATTAGGGGTTTGAATAAATGGTTTTCAAGGGCTAATGACTCTATTTTAAAAAACAAATTCAACATAAATTATGCATGCATTTTATAAAATCTGCTATATATGTGTGTGTGTATGTGTATTAAGTAAGATTAAATTTGCTATAAAGCTCAGAGGAGAGTTACCACTTAGTGTGCATGCTAAGTTGCTTCAGTTGTGTCCAACTCTCTGAGCACCTATGGACTGTAGGTTTCTCTGTCCATGGGATTCTCCAGGCAAGAATATTGGAACAGGTTGCCATATCCAACTCCAGGGGACCTTCCCAACCCAGGAATGGAACCTACATTTCTTATGTCTCCTGCACTGCAGGCGGGTCCTTTACCACTAGTGCCACCCACTTAGGATTACCCTTTAGCAAATTGGTTTATACTGTGAAGAATCTTTTTTTTTATGAAGTATTTTAATTACTTTCTAATTTATGCCTTAAGATGTTTGGCTTTACTTAGAGTGAGTTTTATTTAAAATGAACCACAGCCATGGCTCAATCTGCCTTGAAAGTATTTTCAAAATATAATTGACATCAAGTGCACTTTAGTGAATCAGGATTCCTGTCATAGATTCATTGGAAAGTACAATTTTTGCCAGATTCTATCACAAAATTACCATATGGCATTGAGATACCCAATTTTGCCAGAAAAAATTTCTTAATCAACGTTAACTATTTCTGTCATTGCTATGAACAAGTGTGTCAGGTTGCCAAGTTGGGTGTTTTTCCCACCCATCTGGAGGCCATCATTATGCTCAACTGTTTCTCTTGAATGGAA
The DNA here is from genome assembly GCF_001704415.2 of Capra hircus. Lineage (NCBI taxonomy): Eukaryota > Metazoa > Chordata > Mammalia > Artiodactyla > Bovidae > Capra > Capra hircus. The sequence goes on from NC_030818.1 coordinate 34,329,786, forward strand.
AGAAAAGGGAGGTCGATGTAATGCCTTCAAGTGGCTTTCTTTCTGGTTAAGTTCAGTTCAATTCAGTCGCTCAGTCGTGTCCGACTCTTTGCAACCCCATGAATCGCAGCATGCCAGGCCTCCCTGTCCATCACCAACTCCAAGAGTTCACTCAGACTCATGTCCATCGAGTCCGTGATGCCATTCAGCCATCTCATCCTCTGTCATCCCCTTCTCCTGCCCCCAATCCCTCCCAGCATCAGAGTCTTTTCCAATGAGTCAACTCTTCGCATGAGGTGGCCAAAGTATTTGAGTTTCAGCTTCAGCATCAGTCCTTTCTGGTTCTTTGACTGTATATACTTTTGACCCTCCTACTCTAGTATTCATGCCTGGAGAATCCCATGGACAGAGGAGCCTGGCAGGCTGCAGTCCACACGATCACAAAGAGTTGGACACAACTGAAGCAATTTAGCACACAAGCACATGCTTTAGTTTCTTAACTTCTGTATGCTGCATACGTTTTTTCTCAAAAATGATGTACTACCTGCCTAAAAAGACACTGTTAGAAATAAAAGAGGTAAAACATAAACCAAAAATTAATGATGTGCCTGGTACAAAATATATGCTAAAGAAGTACTATCCATTTTTACTTCAATTATTGTGACAATAATCATTTAATTTAACGTTCCACAATAGATATCACAATCACATTAAATCCAACATCAAGCTTTGACCACCCCCCTCCCCCTGGCAAACTCAGAAGAGATATTTTCTCTTTTTTATAAGATTCTCAAATTGTCATAGAAGAGAATTCCCTAGTGGTCCAGTGATTTGAATTCTGTGCTCTCACAGCTGAGGGGACAAGTTCAATATCTGGTCTGGGAATCAAAATTCCACAGCTGAGCAGCCAAAAATAAATAAATAATTGTCAGGGAAAATTACAAATAAATATGTCAACCACCAAGAAAAGACCAGAACTATAATTTAGTGCTTGGTGGCTTCAGATCACAGAGTTTTCCATTCAAATGTGGAAAGTTAATGAATAATTCGGTATTTTAATATGCATACATTGTCTTAAGATACATGTTATTTTAGTAGCAGTTGCATGATTCAAATTTAAGAATAAATACGTTCTGAATCTTTCTGACTCAAAAAATTCATCCACTTAATTCAAATAAGTTGGAAAAAGCAAGTTCAATTTTAATAATCATCAACTTTACTCTTTAATATAAGTATCTGAAAATTCTACCCTCACACCCTATGGTAGCAGAAGGACATATAGTTGTTTTTTAAAAAAAGAAATAAAACAACAAAACAAACAGTAGAATATTGTGGCCACAATGGACAGTAGACAAACTTCTTTTACACTTTCTTTAAATTTTGGTTTGTAGATGAAATTGTAAACTTCACATCACCCCTGACCTGAAGCAGTCCAGGAGGCAGATTCCAGCACAGTACAGGCAGAATAACAGAGTACACTTGGTAACATTGACTAACATGATAGAATAACTGTTGGGAGACAATGCAGGTGTGTCTCTTGCGTGTCTTCATGTTTTGGAAGAAAGGCACTGACTGTACAATTTTCCAAGTGACCTTTTCAAAGATGTTGAAGAGTGTACAACATTGAAAGTTAGAAATGAAGTATTTCTCCAGAGCAAGGGGTAAGCTTGCTTAGAGTCTCTGAAAGTAGTGATGTTGCCTCTTCTCAGAGAAAAAGGCAGGCATGGCTAGCCATTATGGAAGCTCTAGATTCTTACTCTTTCGGTTCCTCTCCTGTAACACAGCCTACTGCCTATTGCATGGGCAGATTTCATCTAGCCCTTTTGCTGTTGCCTTGTGAGATTCAGGGCTCAGGTAATGAACACAAAATTTCATGAGCTCCTCTGGCTCATGCAGTTGCTGGGAGTAACATTCTGTTCTCACTTCTGACTCAGGAGTCTCTTGAGTCAGAAACAGTTGCAGCCTAACTTGTGTGTGTGTGTGTGTGTGTGTGTGTGTGTGTGCGTGTGTGCATGCACACTCATGCACTCAGTTGTCCAACTGTTTATGACCCCATGGACTATAACCAGCAGGCACCTCTGTCCATGAAATTTTGCAGGCAAGAACACTGGACTGAGTTGCCATTTCCTCCTCATGGGATCTTCCTGACCCAGGGACTGAATGTGGGACTCTTACTCCTCCTGCATTGGCAGTCAGACTCTTTACCGTGAAGCCACCTGGGAAGCTTGACTTGTTGGCTTGTAGATAAAGTGTCTTACGACTCACAGTTCTTGAAAAGAACAAGATATGTTTTTCAAACTTGCAAAAGGAAAAATATTCCTCAGCTTAAAGTTTAAGTATAGATATATTCTAACCTTGTATTATAGAAAATAAAAATATGACATATAATTCAACCATAGACACTGTTAAAAATAAAAATAAGCCACCTTTAAAATTGAAGAGTATAGATAATATTAAAATAACAACAATGAAAGAGTTACTTGCATGAAGAGCAACAAATAGAAACTCAGTAAACTCTATTTAAATCAAAGAAAGTTCTAATGTAATATTTAATATTAAAAGTAGAAGTGGAGTAGAAGAAATTGAGTAGCCCTTTTAGTCAACAAAAAAGTCCAAAATATAGTACTTGGGTGCAATTTCAAAAACGACAGAATGAATTCTCGTCATTTCCAAGGCTTACCATTCAGCATCACGGTAACCCAAGCCTATTTAATCCAAGTCTATATGTCAACCACTAATGCAGAAGAAACTGAACTTGAATGGTTCTTTGAAGTCTTACAGGACCTTCTAGAAATAACACCAAAAAAATATGTCCTTTAAGAAAAGCTAAAGGCAAAGGAGAAAAGAAAAGTTATACCCATTTAAATACAGACTTTCAAAGAATAGCAAGGAGAGATGACAAAGCCTTCCTCAGTGATCAGTGCAAAGAAATAGAGGGAAAAAATAGAATGGGAAGAAATAGAAATATCTTCTAGAAAACTAGAGTTACCAAAAGAATACTTCATGCAAAGATAGGCACAATAAAGGACAGAAATGGTATAAACCTAACAGAAGAAGAAGATAATAAGAAGAGGTGGCAAGAATACACAGAAGAACTATAAAGAAAAAAATCATGATGACCCAGATAACCACAGTGGTGTGATCACTCACCTAGAGCCAGACATCCTGGAGTGTGAAGTCAAGTAGGCCTTAGGAAGCATCACTAGGAACAAAGTTAGTAGAGGTGATGGAATTCCAGCTGAGCTATTTTAAATCCTAAAAGATGATGTTGGGAAAGTTCTGCACTCAATATGCCAGCAGATTTGTAAAATTCAGCAGTGGATACAGAACTGGAAAATGTCAGTTTTCATTCCTATCACAAAGAAAGGCAATGCCAAAGAATGTTCAAACCACCACATAATTGCACTCATCTCACAGGCTAGTAAAGTAATGCTCAAAATTCTCCAAGTGAAGCTTCAACAGTACATGAACCAAGAACTTCTAAATGTTCAAGCTGGATTTAGAAAAGGCAAAGGAACCATAGATCAAATTGCCAACATCTGTTGCATCATCATAAAAGCAAGAGATTTCTAGAAAAACATTGACTCTTTTTCATCGATTATGCCAAAGTCTTTGACTGTGTGGATCACAACAAACTGTAAAAAAATCTTCAAGAGATGGAAATACCAGAACACTTTACCTGCCTCCTGAGAAATCTGCATGCAGGTCAAGAAGAAAAGTTAGAACCAGACATGGAACAACAGACTGGTTCCAAATTGGGAAAGGGGTACATCAAAGCAGTATATTGCCACCCTGCTTATTTAACTTACATGCAGGGTACATCATGGTAAACGCTGAGCTGGATGAAGCACAAGCTATAATCAAGATTGCCAGGAGAAATATCAATAGCCTCAGATATGCAGATGACACCACACTTATGGCAGAAACAGAAGAGGGACTGAAGAGTTTCTTGATGAGAGTGAAAGAGGAGAGTGGAGAAGCTGGCTTAAAATTTAGCATTCAAGAAATGAGGATCATGGCATCCAGTCCCATCACTTCATGACAAATAGATGAGGAAACAATAGAAATAGTGACAGACTTTATTTTCTTGCGCTCCCAAATCACTGGAGTTGGTGACTGCAGCCATGAAATTAAAAGAAGCTTTTAATTGCTCCTTGGAAGAAAAGCTATGCACAACCTAGACAGCATATTAAAAAACAGAGACATTACTCTGCTGACAAAGGTCCATCTAATCAAAGCTACGGTTTTTCCAGTAGTCATGTCTGGATGTGAGAGTTGGATCATAAAGAAAGCTGAGCGCTGGAGAATTGATGCTTTTGAACTATGGTGTTGGAGAAGACTCTTGAAAGTCCTTTGGACTGCAAGGAGATCAAAACCAATCAATCCTAAAGAAAATCAATCCTGAATATCCGTTGGAAGGACTGATGCTGAAGCTAAAGCTCTAATAATTTGGCCACATGACTCATTGGAAAAGACCCTGATGCTGGGAAAGATTAAACACGAGGAGAAGGGGATGTCAGAAGATGAAATGGTTGGATGGCATCACCGACTCAATGAACATAAACTTGAGCAAGCTCTGGGAGATGGTGATGGACAAGGAAGCCTGCATGCTGCAGTCCAGGGGTCACAAAGAGTCAGACACGACTTAGTGGCTGAGCAACAAAATAGTACAATACGTAAGTATGCCAACATCAGTTGGAATGAGGAAATTGTCTATGATTTTTTTTCTACTAAGCCCTCTACTACTTTTGTCCCTTTATTTAACAATCAGTTATTTACAGATCATTTACTGAACCCTTTCCTCTCAGTGCATGGTACATATTATACATCTTTTGAATTCTGTCACTAGACTGGATATTTTAGCTAACATGTGGTGTTATATTTATTTTTTCCCATGGAGAGTAAACACTACTTAATATTACATGCAATGATAAAAATTTACTATCAGTTATCAGCAACTCTGAGTATACTATTTCCAAATAAAAATAAGCATATATACAAATACATACATGAATTGATACTCAAATAAAATTTCAAAAAGTTCCAAGAACAAATAAAAATCAGTAACAACACATTATTTATTCTAGTGACTCATAAAGCCTTTGCCAAATGTAGTTCTAAAAAAAACATTTCATAGTAAGTAGAAGGTAAAGAAAATTAGTATATTATCAATAATCCATCAATTGATATTTTAAGCTTCTATTAAGCATGTTTTGCACAACACATTTTTATAAAGCATATGAAGTCACTCAGTATAGTATATAGCTATATACTTTATATAAAAAATAAAAACAGATACATAAAAATAACTGTTTTGTTTGCAAAATAATTGATTTGCTATGTAATAGAGAAAATTAAGGATGTTAAGAGAAAATGTATTAATTCAGCTGGAATATTGACAGTCTACTATCTGTAAAGTTTAAGCTTTGGAAGATACAGTAATGAATGAAAGACAAAAGCCTTTCCTTCATGGAATTTATGTTTTAGGTTAGAAGACTGGAAATTAAAAAAAGGAACTTCATAAGTGAATTATACTCAAATAATATATTGGAAGGTGATAAATGCTTAAATTAAAAAAAATAAGGGTAATGAGATAAAAAATAATCTTTGGAGGGAGGGTGCTATTTCCTATGAAGCAGTCAGAGAGTTCTGAAAAGGGGGTCCTTGAGGAAGGAACTGACCAACAAGAGGCAGTAGGCCATGTGAACACTAGAGAAAAGAATGTAGTAGATGGAGTAAACTGAGGCAAAGCGATGCAGGCAGAAGGATATGTAATGACTTTGGTTTTATTTAAAGTGACATAAAAGGATGAGCATGAAAAATCACATTCAATTGGCTAATTGTTATGGAAAGGAATCAGTAAATGATCCTATGAAATGCCTGGAAATCTGCCCTGTAATGCTAGTCAACCCTACATGACATTTTTCTTAAGATTTTTTGACAGCCTCCCTACCCACATGCAATATAACTCAATAGCCAACCTGCACTGAATCCACATAGTTTACCTTCTCTTTTGTGAAGGTAAATAAGCTCTTTGATGCTGCTATCTATGACCAGATTCTTCACTTTTGCTCTGGGCCTCGTCTCTGCTTCTCTTCTCCAAGATATTGTTCCTTCTCATCTCTCCTTTAGTGTAGTTCTTTCCCTTGCTACTACATTATTCTCATTAATATCAAACACAACATAAAGTCCCAACATTAAAAAATAACAATAGCACGTTCCCATAATTCCAGTTCTAGCCTCATTTATTTGGTCAACTTTACAGAATAATATTTTGAGTTGCTAATAATAAATTTTTACTTTCATCTTAACATCTTGCTTTTACTCCTGCATCCACTCCTATCAGTGTGTTAAATTTTTATGTTATATAAGCATAGTAAAGATGCTGCAAGAGAATGGGGCATGAGAGATTAGTCGCATCCTAGGACTCTGGAAAGTCCCCAGGATGGTCTGCCAAGTGAGGGTCTTTGGCTTGGCACAGGCCAAAATGTAAAAGGGAGCCAAAATAGAGTGATAGTGCATTTATTCAGGGAGCTACACACTCCATAGACAGGATGAGGGCTGTCTCAGGGGCAATATGGCCTCTGGGTATGAGGCTATTTTTTATGGACTGGATAATTTCATAGGTTAACAAGTAGGAGGTTTATTTCAACTATTTTGGAGAAGGGGTGGGGATTTTCAGGAACTAGGCCACTGCCCACTTTTTGGCTTTTTATGGTCAGTCTCAGAACTGTCATGGTGCCTGTAGGTGAGACATTTTACATGCTAATGAGTTACAATGAGTGTATAATGAAACTCAAAGTCTTCTTAAAGTCAAATCTTTCACCAGCTTGAGACTAGTAGATTCCAGCTAGTTTTTGTGATATCCTATGTCACTATTTTAAAGTACTGTCCTGCCCCCCTTCCTTCCTGTCTCAGAAATATTGAAAAAGTAGAAAAAATAATAATTATTAACATAAAATAATATGGTTGTGAATTTTTAATATAGAACAAAGATAAAACTCAATTTAGAGAAAAAGAAATTTTACTTTTTGGAAAAAATAGAGGTAAGTAAGTTAAAAATGTATATAAAAATATCAGCTTTTTACAGAGATTTTCCTAGTAACACTCATCTATTTCAGATAATTTTTTTCAAAGCTAAAGTTTTCAAAATACTGTTGATCTCACTTTTAATATGAATGGAGTACTCAGAATGCAAACTTGAATTTTAACTTGTCTTTCTTTCCTATTCCAGTGCTTTCATTTTTTTAATACCCTCAAATTGATGATCAATAGAATAGACTACACCAAGAGGTAAGCTCTAAAGATTTTAAATTTATGAGTTTGCATAATGACTGTAATTGCTGAATGAATATATTCACTTCTTTTTTCCTTTTGTTCTTTTTCTAAATGAAAGTGGAAATTTGGCATGTAAAGAATCTTTCTGAGAATTAAGCAGAGAATTTTTTTTTTCCCCCTGCTTCAAACTGCCCATCAAGTGAATTCCTCCACAAAGGCTCCAGCTGAAATGCCTGTTTTCCAGTAGGTCAAACTTTCTCTAAAGGCCACACTTGACAGTGTGATTGTTAATGCCAAGCCAAGACATGAAAATCTTCAGGGCTTTCTCAACTTCTTGTAGACTGATGACCTTTTTGAAATCTAATACACAGACATAAACAAACTAGAGACGTCATCGCTTTACTAAAAGTTTAGATATGAAATGGGTATTACAATATTGATATAAACTTACTAGTTAACAAATGGTAAAAGTTGATTGTTCAGATGATTAAGGAGTATTATCTATAAAGTTTGGCTGAGGGAACATTCTCAGCAATTTAGATTTAAAACTGCCACTTCCTCCCCACCCCTTGGTCTTGCAGGTCTATTTATAAATTTCCTCATGTTATTACTTATAATCTGTTTATTTTATAAGATCATTGTCTTTTGTATTATGTGATGTATAACCAGGTCACTGGCAAAATTAATGATAGCTAAACATCTTAGAGAAATAGATCGCATTTATAATGTAGAATAATTGTGATACTGTGGTTCTAGGTATGGGAAGAGGCAACAAGGGAAATATCTCCTGGATCCTATTAGGTTAGAAGACTCAGAGAATCTTTTGTTATTTATCAATGGAAATTAACACCTGGAGTGATTTATCAAAGAGGAGGTTCACCTGATCTGGGATGAGCCTCCCAACACTGTGGGACCAAAAAAAAAAAAAAAATAGTCATGAGATGTCTCCCAAATACCACTGAACTTATGACCATGGGGAAAGACTGTGAAATGAAAATATCTGGCCCCCAAATGTGAATGAGGGCTCCCAAAACTGCAATCCAGAGGAGGTTGCCTCTCCTCGTGGTGATTGCTGTGGAGCTGGAGGAATGCAAGGAGCAAGGTGAATAAGGAAACAGGATTGGCCCTGGGTAGCTGAGGTGTGTGTGAAAGCCATGATTGGAGGACAAGGCAGCCCACTCCACTGTTCTTGCCTAGAGAATCCCATGGACAGAGGAGCCTGGTAGGCTGCTGTCTGTAGGGTCGCTGTCAGAGCTGGACACGACTGAAGTGACTTAGCCTGCATGCATGCATTGGGGAAGGACATGGCAACCCACTCCAATGTTCTTGCCTGGAAAATCTCAGGGACAGAGGAGCCTGGTGGGCTGCCATCTATGGGGTCGCACAGAGTTGGACACGACTGAAGCAACTTAGCAGCAGCAGAGGCTTGCATCTCCCTGTGCTTAGAATGCTTAAATCCTTAACTTGATACCTAATCTTTGGTGGTCAGATTGCCTGCTCCCTTTGTTGCAAACTTGTTTATAGCCTGACTTCTCCTTGGAGCAGTTTTCTCAGAGCTACTGAGAGACTGTCTGCCGGGCTCAGAGTCCTAAACATTCCTACCAAATAAGACTCTCTGCTTTCAAGTTGTGACTGTATTTTTTAGCCCACAAGATAAACATAACTTAAGTGACCTAAGTTATATAAAATTTAAAATTCCAGTTCTTAAACGCAGCAGTTCCAAAGACTACCATGACTATGCTGGAGAGTGCTTACTGTATTAAAACACGATGGTAAAAAATTCTATTAGACAAGTTATTCCAAAAGTTGAAAACATCTTTCAATGAAATTTGGGTTTATTTCCCCCCTGCTGCTTTTGGCCTTGAAGTGAATATTGCTAGGGGTATCCAAATGTCATATTTTTGTTAAATTTATCACTCATTCACAGTAAAAACTCTATTATGAGATTTCTTTGTTAATTATTATTAAGAAAACTAGGCGTGCATTTTTTGTTGTATTTCCTTATTATACTTTCAAAATATCTATAGTTTCTTCTTTCCTTGTATTGGTAGTTTACTTCTTCTACCTTACTTTTCTCAACCATCTACTTAGAAAACTAGCTTTTCATTTTCTAGATTTTCTATATTATTTTTATGACTTCAATTTCACTGATTTGTGCTCATTTTTATTATTTCTTTCAATCTGCTTTTTTTAAAATTTAATTTAGTTTTCTGTATTCCACATCTTTAAAGTAGAAGTTTAGATTATGTTTTTGAAAACTTTAGGCTTCACTTTGGGTGAAAGCTAAGAGGAAAAATAAAAAAGTATAAATCAAATAAACAAAGAAATACTCCCTCATTAAACATATGAAAACATATGTTTATGTTTTCAGAGGAGATTCCTTTGGCCATGTTAGATACTTAAAATAGGAAAAAAGAGTCCAGAATGGTGGTGGCTAAAAGACAGGGAAGGGAAAAACCCCATGGAATTAGAACACAGGAAGGTCCAAGGACGAGTGAGGACCTCAGGTAGAAAAAACAGCACTCCTGTCTGTCTCAATTTATATAGGGCAGGCCCAGGGGGAGGGAAAAACATAAAAAGAGGAGGCCAAAGGACCAGGACTCTCTCTCTCTCTCCCCCAGCCCTCCTTGCTCTAGTCTCTTTGCGTCTTTTGGGTAGGCATGCCCTCCTGCCCCAAGGATGTTGTTTTCCTTTATTTAAATGAAACTGAGCTGTAACAATGGAGCTGTAACACTGATCTGTCCAATAGGGCTTTAATGTCCATTGCTTCAAATTTTTGTTGTGATGAAACAGAACTGAGGAAATTACACACTCCCCCAACAGCCAGAAAAATGGGGTTTCTGTTGGAGTTTTATCTGATTTTTCTTTCACGGAAGGTCTGTCAGTATGCTTAGACTCAGCTCAAAGCCACAATTAGATATTTAGAAAAAACTAAAGTTAAACGAATAACTCACCTCTGTACTCACTGCCTCTTTAAGTTTTAGCTTTCCTTTTCAATTCGCCTTCTTGTTTCTTATTTTTCAGAAACCTGAGATAGTTCATCTTTTATTTTGTGCAGAGATAGTAATCAATTGCAAAGAAAGGTTCTGTTGGACTTTAAAAACTGGCATAGTAAAATTTTGTTGTTTTTCAAAGAAATCAAAATGAGAAAAATACAGTGATATGTTTATATTTAAGCATGTGTTTTCTGTGTTCACTGGTCTTCATCCCTTCAGGTAGATCTTATTTTACATCAGCTTTCACTCTGAAGTAAGACCTTTAGTATTTCTTATAGTACATATCTTTTGGCATTAAAATCTTTTAGCTTTCACTTATCCCAATGTTTTAAATCATTTGGTCTCATTCTTGAGGATATCATCTCTAGAAATAAAGTTGTGGTTTGACATAATTTTCTTTGGTTTTTCAACAATCCCCTTGTCTTGCATTTTGACCTCCATCGTTTTTTTTAAAAAGTCAGCTTTTTTTCAAAATTTGTCTTAGTTTCTCTCTAACATGCCCTTCTTCTCTGATTGATTTTTTTGGAGTTTCTCTTTATTTTTGCTTTTCAGTAGCTTGATGATGATATTTCTAGGCATGCTGTGTATGCCTTTGTTTTCATCCTGCTTGAAGTTCACTGAAGTTCATGCATTTCTAAGTTGAAATGTTTTTCACCAAAGTTGAGAATTTTTAACCACAAATTCCTCAGGTATTTTTTGTTTTTCTGCCCCTTTGTGTACTCTTCTTCTGAGACTCCAATTACATTTACACTTCCTGATAACGTGCTCCCTGTCACTGTGGCTCTTTTGTTTATTTTTCAGCCTATTTTTTAATTTACATTAGATTATTTGTATTGATTTGTTTTTCTCTGGTGTCTCCAATATGATGTTAAGCTCATCTAGTGAATTTTTCATTCCCTATATTTTATAATTTAGTTCTTAAAATTCAGTTTGGTTTCTTTTTAAATAGTTTTCATTTCCCTGTTGAGAGTTCCCATATGTTCACTCAATATGACCATGCTTTTTTCTAAACCTTTGAACATATTTATAATAGACATTTTAAATTTCTGTCTGCTAATTCTAACATCTGGGTAATTTTGGCATCTGTTTCTATTGTCTCTTTCACTTTTCTGATTACAGGTCACATTTTGTTGCGTATATAGATGTTTTTGGGTTTATGTTGTACCTTGTTGATAATATACTTGTGTAAAAATTAATGCACTGTAGTATAAAACATAATATTTTGCTTTAAAGAATTTTGATTTTCTTTTCTAATAAGCAGTTAAATTATTTTGGAATGTTTTTGATCATTAGACTTAATTTGAATTTATTCTTTATAAGGGTGGATCTATTTTAGTTGTACTCTTAGCCTTGCAGCATAGATCTTATACTACCTATAGATGTTGGCAAACTAGATCAAGGTGACAAAATCCAATATCTTGTTTTTGTCCATAGCTAAGAATTTTTTTATATTGATGAAGATTTACAAAGAAAGCATATATGACAAGAATATTTACCATCAACCCTTTTATAAAATATTTGGCAAGGTTTGAATCCTTCCCGTATCCTAGAATTTCTTTCATTGTGTTATCTGAAAAATACCTGGCCTTTGATATCCATTCTACTCTCAACCCCAGAGCAGCTACTCTTTGCTAGGCCTTATGGAGTCTTACCCAATATCTCTGAAGTCAAGCTCTCTGTCAAAGCTTTCTTACTGCATCCCATTTGCAGATTTCTAGTTTATCCCTCCACCTTTCTTCATCCTCCTGCAGACCTATCTCCCCTTGACCTTTGCACTTCAGCAGCCCTGAAGCCCTTAGCTATGATACAGCACTTGCCTTCTCAACTTAGTAAGATGGCCCCTTTGATTGGGTTCCATCACCCTGCATTGCATTGAGGAAAGGACTCCTCTGGTGAACACTTGGACACAGCATTTTATCACCGGATTTCCAACAAATGAAAGCACTTGCTCTGTGAAGTTTGTCCCACTTAAGTTGTGCAGAGTAAAAGGGCAAGTTGCTGTGCTAGTATGACTAGTAGCAGATATTCTAGGGCTTCCCTGGTGACTCAGTGGTAAAGAAGCCGCCTGCTAATGCAGGATATGCTGGTTCCAACCCTGGATTGGGAAAATCCCCAGGAGAAGGAAATGACAATCCAATTCAATATTCTTGCCTGGGAAATCCCAAGGATAGAGAAGCCTGGTGGGTCACAGTCTGTGGGTCACAAAAGAGTCAGACGTGACTTAGCAACTAAACAACAACAATAACACAACAGATATTCTCTCCAGGTTTTATAAATCCTGTTCCTTGTATCACTCCCCCAGGTTTTCTAGCCACACTGACATTTTTCCTTTTACTTTAACCATCAAGCTCATTCTCCTATCAGAGACTTTGTTTTATTTTCTATTTCCTCTACCTAAAATACATTTCTTCTCATCCCCATGAGGCTACAATTTTTTTACATCCCACCACAAATATCACTGTCTCAGAGACCTTCCACAACCACTGTATCAGAATCAGCTTGATAATACCCCTCTTCAAATGATCCTAGTCTATTATATCAACTTTTTATTATCTGCATGGCTCATGTCCCTAGTTGATGTTATTGTTTTAGCTATTAGTTAGTTAATTTGTTAATTATCTGCTCCACATCCATCCCCATGTGAATGTAGGCTTCTTTTAATCAAGGTCTTTGCCAGTCTTGTTACTAAAAAATCCTCAGTGTCTAAAACCATACACAAAATATAATAATACTGAGAACAATAATAAAAATTTGTATCATGGTTATTATCTATCAGGCAAGAAATTACAAGCACTTTTACATGCAGCAACTTACTTAATTCCCACAAATACTTTATGAAGTAGGTACAATTATTTCTTAATTTTTTTAATATGAAGAAATTGAAACAGAGAGGTCATAAGCCAATAATGAGAAAGTTAGAATTCAATTTCAAAAACATGATAGACAGTAAAAAAAAAAAAAAAATTATTATTATTACTTAATGACTAAATCCCCAAGTGACTTTAAGTGGTATGCAATTATTTCTTTTGCATAAAATTAAGAATAGATAAGGGTGTTTATTTCTCTTTTCTATTCTTTGGTGAGAAATGACAAAAAATGGTAACAGTGGTAATTGTTTTGAAAGAAGGACTAGGGGTAAGAGAGGATAAAAGATGATAAGGGAGGTAAATTTTGCATTATGTAGTATACTGAGTGAATTTTCTAGCATTTTATGAATCCTGTTTTGTACAGATGTTGTGGATTATTTTTTTACACTTTATATATTTCTGTATTAATATGAACCTTGAGAACTAAGTTCTTGTATTTTTATTGCCTCCAACCAAACATATACTAATTTCTATGCTAACTAAAAGAGAATATAAAAGGCAATTAAGTCAGTGAATACAAGAGCCACGGCAGTAGGATGAAGCAATAAATAACTGGGGAAAAAAAGACTACTCTAATAACAGGCTCTCTGTATATTTTTATACTTATTTCTGTATTTTTTAAATCTCAGGTGGCCTATACATTATGCTGGTTTCTGCGTACAACTGTATTGCCAAGTATTGTGGAAACACCCATTTAGAGAATGACACAAAGACTTTCATCAAATATAATTAATTTTTTTCCAAGTCAGAGTAGTTTCTGTGTGCAGGTAAGGCAGAAATCATTGCTCTTATCAGATCACAAGAAAAGAAAAAAAAAATTCAGAAATGATTTCTTTGAAGTTTCAAAGAGATTCTGAGGAATTGGATGGTTAAGACTTTCAGAGAGAGGATAAACCAGGAGAAATAAAATGACAGCCACATTTTCCCAAAGGGCATTTGAACGAAGAATGCTACACTTCAGGAAGTCCATTCTTAGGGCTTAGAGAAAATAAAAGATTTTGGAACAGGATGTTGAGGGCCTTAAATGCATACTGTTTCCCTAAAGAACTTTGCCAAATTTTGAAGCAGGAGGAAAAGAAAAAAAAAACAAAAGACCAAAAAAAAAGAAGATAAATGAAAACATTTTGAAAATATGTTTTGTAGAGAACATTAAACCATGTTTCTCATACAATCTCTAAATACTCTAATTTTACTTGATGAGTTCCACAGTTTAGTAAAACTTAAAACTTAATTAGTAGGCTACTAGGGATAGGATACTAGGTATGCTGTGTGATGTGCTTTAGGTCAGGTTAGGTCAGTCACTCAGTCGTGTCTGACTCTTTGTGACTGCATGAACTGCAGCACACCAGGCCTCCCTGACTGTCACCACCTCCCAGAGCCTACACAAACTCATGTCCATTGAGTCGGTGATGCCATCCATCGATCTCATCCTCTGCCGTCCCCATCTCCACCTGCCCTCAATCTTTCCCAGCATCAGGGTCTTTTCAAATGAGTCAGCTCTTCACATTAGGTGGCCAAATTACTGGAGTTTCAGCTTCAACATCAGTCCTTCCAATGAACACCCAGAACTGGTCTCCTTTAGGATGTACTGATTAGATCTCCTTATAGTCCAAGGAACTCTGAAGAGTCTTCTCCAACACCACAATTCAAAAGCATCAATTCTTCAGCACTCAGCTTTCTTTAGAATCCAACTCTCACATCCATACATAACTGCCAGAAAAATCATAGCCTTGACTAGATGGACTTTTGTTGGCAAAGTAATGTCTCTGCTTTTTAGTATGCTGTCTAAGTTTGTCATAACTTTCCTTCCAAGGAGTAAGTGTCTTTTAATTTCATGACTACAGTCACAATCTGCAGTGATTTTGGAGCCCCAAAAAATAAAGTCTGACACTGTTTCCCCATCTATTTGCCATGAAGTGTGAGACTGGATGCCATGATCTTAGTTTTCTGAATGTTGAGCTTTAAGCCAACTTTTTCACTCTCCTCTTTCACTTTCATCAGGAGGCTCTTTAGTTCTTCACTTTCTGCCATTATGGTGGTATCATCTGCATATGAAGATGATATTTCTCCTGGCAATCTTGATTGCAACTTGTGCTTCATCCAGCCCAGTGTTTCTCATGATGTACTCTGCATATAAGTGAAATAAGCAGGGTGACAATATGCAGCCTTGATGCACTCCTTTTCCTATTTGGAACCAGTCTGTTGTTCCATGCTTCCTGACCTGCATACAGATTTCTCAAGAGACAGGTCAGGTGGTCTGGTATTCCTATCTCTTTCAGAATTTTCCACACCTTATTGTGATCCACATAGTCAAAGTCTTTGACATAGTCAGTAAAGCAGAAATAGATATTTTTCTGAATCTCTCTCACTTTTTTGATGAACCAGTGGATGTTTGCAATGTGATCTGGTTCCTCTGCCTTTTCTAAAACCAGTTTGAATATGCTGTGCTTAGTCATGTCCTACTCTTTGAAACCCCATGGACTGTAGCCTGCCAAGCATCTCTGCCCATGGGGATTTTCCTAAGAATACTGGAGTGGGTTGCCATGCCTTTCTCCAAGGGATCTTCCCAACCCAGGGATTGAATCCAGGTCTCCCACATTGCAGGTGAATTCTTTACCATCTGAGACACCAGAGAATCCCATACCAAGTATACATAAAATAAAAGCATGATATCAGTGCACTTCATTGGCTCATAAGTATAAAGGAAACAATGCGTATGGTTCATATCAATTTAGGACTCATCAGAAATATTCTAATAACTTAATATAGGGCTTGCAAAAAAGTTCACTTGGATTTTTCTATCAGCTCTTATAGAAAAACCTGAATGAACTTTTCAGCCAACCCAATAGTAAGCCCCGAGGGTGTTTGACATCTTTGCTTTAATATAGGGCCCCTTAGTTAATTTTCTTAAAATCTTTTCTCATAATCATCATTTTTCCAAACAACCAATTCATCCATTGTAGCTAATATGTGTTTTTCAAAAATTGATCTTCTGAACAGTTTGTGAAACTTATAGAAAAATATATTGAATGAAGTAGTCTTAATTATTGTAAGATTTCTCTAGTTTTACTTTATTGGTTTCATTTTATCTTTATAGATTCATTATAAAGACTTCAGTTTTATTAAAAAACTAAGGCTTCTGGTTATTTTTTGCTCACTTTGTTGTTTTTTAGCTTTTCAAATTTTAATTTATTTTTTTCTCTCATTTTTTAATGGTGTATTTTATGCAGTTTTGCATTTCCAGTAGTAGAGATTTATCCATCAGAAATATGGAAAGATAAATATTGGATATTGTTTTCATTCTCAATAAATTATCACAAACTTAGTAACTAAAATATCATATATCATTTATCTTAGTTGCTGTAAGTTAAGCCCAACATAGATCTCACTGAGCTACAATTCAGGCTCTCAGAGGGAATTTGTTTCTTTGCCCTCACTCCCTGCCTCATATACTGCCTCCATCTTCAAAACCAGTAATTTATCTCTCTGATCATCCTTCCATAGTCACATCTTCATGTTACTTTTGACTCTCTTCCACTTACAAGAATCCTTGCAATTACATTAGGCCCATCCAGAGAATACAAAATAATCTCTCTAATTTAACAACCTTATTCTATCTTCAAACTTAGCTGCACCGTGTCATATTACTTATCATAATTACCGGTTCTGGGGATTAGGATATGGACACTTCAGGAAAAGATACATCATTTTGCTTACAATAGTTATTAATATTTAAACATATAAAATTGAAGCACAAATGCTACTTGGGACATTGATGCAAGAATGGTAAAAATGTCATACACTATTAAGAATATAAAAGTTGTCTTCACAATTTTATGAAAAACTAAGAGGTAACTCAATCAGTCCCATCCATAGTAAAATGTTTAACTTAAATATTTCATTTGCTTTCCTTGGATTGTCCTGCTTCCCCAGTGAATGTTTTTTGAGGCTGGACAAAAGGTCACATCAGGGTCTGTAAATGTGAGTCGGGCAAGGTTTTCCTGAGACTTTAATCTTTGAATTGAGTCTTAAAGGTTTAGTGGGAGTTTCTTGGTGATCAGGGGAAGGGAGAAAATTCTGATGTGTGAAACTAAATTTTCAGGAAATTATATTTTGTCTTTAAGGCATCACAAATAGTTCACTGTTGACTAGAAGTCAGGCCAAGTATAAGAGATTGACACATTAGACTTAAAGTATATGCAAGAGTTAAATTATCTCTACATCTAAGCTAAGATCAGTATATTACTTTTAGTGTATGGACTATACTACTATGAGTACTAGTACTTGTTGAGAGTTACTTTAGAATGAAGTTGTTTGAAGTAATGATGATGGTAGTTTATAAGATTTGTGGTTGTATGGTTGAAAATGGTACATCTGGAAATCATAGATGCATAAGAAGACCTGAGAAATTTATAAATATAGTCAAAATCACTTCCTCATAGATTATATATAAAGGAAAAATGTGGCAAAGATGATCTCCAAAATTTGCAGCCATGATGTACTTCATCAAGATAGGAAATGAGAAAAAAATAGATTTGGAGGGAATATTAAGGGTTATTAAA
Source organism: Capra hircus (assembly GCF_001704415.2). Taxonomy (NCBI): domain Eukaryota; kingdom Metazoa; phylum Chordata; class Mammalia; order Artiodactyla; family Bovidae; genus Capra; species Capra hircus. The sequence goes on from NC_030818.1 coordinate 34,347,468, forward strand.
GACAATTTGAATATGCAATATGTCTTAGAGAAATCTAGTAACACACAGATGTCATGGAAGAGATTGAGGATAGATTCATGAGTTGAAGATTCACAATTATTAGGGGATATTGGAATCTATGGAAATTGATTAGAAAAGGAAATGCAGAGATGCTTAGTTAAGATGAATATATCACCTAATCATAGAAGAGCTTCAAGGGGTCTGATCACCCTAAACTTACATAAAGAATTCTCTCTATATATGCATTATTGAAGGAGAAAAGCCATAACTTCCATGAAGTTTTTACAAGGATCTATGATCCTGAAATAGCTAAGAAGCTATTTTACAGACTTATCAGATACTAATAAGAACAGGACTAGACGGTACCTTATTTTACAGGTTGTGATACTAATAAGAACAGGACTAGACGGTACCTTATTTTACAGGTTGTGAAAAGATGGGAATTCTTTCTTAAAAGTGTTTAGCAAAGTTATAAAGAAGAAAGCTAAAACAGTGTCTCAGTGTCTAAAGCAGAGGACCTCGTAAAATTTTCATCTTTTCATGCTAAGGAAAATGAGTGAAAGAAGAGGGAGGGAGAATAAAGATTCCAGAGACACTGATGAATCAGGAAGATAACAAAAGAGAATCAGGCTGTGAGAGGATCAAAGTATAGAAAAGAGGTGGAAGAGGAATTAGCTTTGCCTGAGAAGAGTTACTTTTCTTTTTGAGGAACAAAGGAAAGCAAGCACAGCTGGAGACAAATACACATTTTCTTTTTACAGTTTATGTATGGATTTGTATATGTATATGTATGTGAGATCTTTTTCTCAGAGAGGCAGGAAGATGATTTAGTCTATGTATGAACTTTGTAAAGTTGGAGGCAAGGACATTTGAGACTGAAGAACTCCAAAATTTTGAATTTCTATTAGCTTATTAAGTGAAATCACTCAGAATATTGTAACATAACTGACAAGTTGAAATTACATTTATATTTTAAACATAGAAAAAAATAGTTAAATATTGTTTTCATCAAGCATTACATGTTTTGGCAAACAGATAGATTTAGTTTATTATTCATGCAAATAAAAATGTATGTAAGACTTATTTTCAACTTGATGTTCACTGGGAAACAAACTACGGAAACAGTCATAAGGAATTACATTGCTCTCACATAAGAAGTCCATGTTTCTGTTTTAATGAGAAAGTGAATGTATCAGCTTCTTAATTAGTATCATCTTCTCAGCAACAAGCTACCGGTTACATATAATAAAGACTTCTCTAGAAAGTTGCTTCTGCATAGAATCACATTTTCCAAAGTGGTTCTTGGCATTGTGTGTAAAATCTCCATCTTTCAGTTGTTTAATATACAGTTTAAAAGAGCTGCATGGAAAACATATGTGAAAGTAGCTTTTGTTCATCTAATTATTAATTCTGATGTCAATCTGTTTGCTGACCTGGAGCTTTAGAAATATATTATGTGGTTGTGGTTTTAGTTGTTGAGATATTTGTCATATAATCAGACTCCCAGAAATAAGCTAGGCTAAGAAGCTAAGGTGTTGCAATGTTGCTGTCTTTACTAGAATGGAGATATTATAGGTAACATCAATACAATGTGCTTTTGCAAGTACATAAAGGTTATAGTTTGTAAATATAACTTAACTATAAGATCTCTGCCTCTACCAATAATATTATCTAAGTCCGGACTTGAAGTTATGGCTTGAAGCCTAATTAGTCTTATTATCTGTTTTTGTAGATAAAGTTTCATTGAAATCCAGTCACTCATTTGTTTACATTGTGTTTATGGCTGCTTGGTGCTGCGTGTGTGTGTGTATGTGTGTGTGTGTTAGTCACTCAGTTATATCTGACTCTTTGTAACCTCATGGACTGTAACTCACTAGGCTCCTCCATCCATGCGTTTATCCAGGCAAGAATATTGGAGTGGGTTATCATTTCCTTCTCCATGGGATCTTCCCAACCCAGGGATCAAACCTGGGTCTCCCACATTGTAGGCACATTTTTTACCATCTGAGCCACCAGGGAATTCCTGCTTTTAGTGCTAGGGTTGAAATAATTGAGATACAGAGCCTCAGTTTATACTGTAGAGTACCGCAGAGCCTTTTACAGAAAAAGTTTGCCTCTAATCTAAGTAATGGGACAAATGTTCACATAAGCACACTGACATATCCATGAGTGGTACATATTAATGTGTATTAAGATAAGAGTGAACATTTGTAGAAAGCCTAATAAAATTTTTAAAAGAAGTGCTGCTGCTGCTGCTAAGTCACTTCAGTCGTGTCTGACTCTGTGCGACCCCATAGACGGCAGCCCACCAGGCTCCTCCGTCCCTGGGATTCTCCAGGCAAGAACAATGGAGTGGGTTGCCGTTTCCTTCTCCAATGCATGAAAGTGAAAAGTGAAAGTAAAGTCGCTCAGTCGTTTCTGACTCTTCGCGACCCCAGGGTCTGCAACCTACCAGGCTCCTCCGTCCATGCAATTCTCCAGGCAAGAGTACTAGAGTGCTAGCATTGCTAATTCTGACAACAAACCTATCTGATCTATGCTACTGTTATAACCATTTAAAAAATAAGCAAGATTCCGTCCATTAGTAGCAGAAGTGTTGAAATGAAATAATTAAGCTATACAATCAAAGATTGAAGCCAAGATCCCGAAATTACCATTTACATGTTCCTTGGCAAGTACATTAATACCCTTCTGCTTCGAGTCTTCATCTGTAAACTCAGGAAAACAAGTTTTATAAGATTGTTTGACACCAAATGGATTAATAATGAGAAACTCTCAGAAAGAAAATTTAAACATATAAAAGAGCAAATTATAGCTATTATTATGTTACTTTTATTATTGTCAATCATGTCGAATCTCTGAATACTCTAGTTTCTACAGATTTTTCCATCACACTACATTAGCTTCAAAGTTCTACATTTCAAGTTTCTGATTGTCTGAAGCTATTTTTGACACCAGATGCATTTTCTGAATCTTTGGGAATATGACTCAGTTACATAAATGGATAAAACCAACACCTTGTTTTGCCCAGATGGCAATTGCTTATTAAATATCTATAGTATTTAAATACCTATAAGATTTTCATCTTGTTTCTTTTCTACTGTTACCATGAAATCAAAATGCTTAAATATATTAAAATAGTAAATTATATTATTTCAAATAAACTTTTAAGGAATAAGTTTTATTTTTCAGTAGCTTGGCAGCATTTAATCAGATAGCTCTTTTATTATTTACAAATAGCATGGGTGCAAGCCAAATTTATTTCTAAAACTTCATTTTAAGGGAAAAATGGATATTTGCCTATTTCATGGTTTTTTCGTGTAGAAATTACTAAATGTCTTACATCAAAATGATGCCTGTGCTTTCTCGGCATGAAAATATTAGATAATATGCAAATTACTCTCAAGAGAGTAACAGCTTCATCTGTTTGCCATTCATACAAGGACTTCTCTTAGTCAAATGCAATGTCAAACCTGAATTTTTCTTTTAGCCCTAGAACTTGCCTTAAATTAGATACTAATGCACTCTGGACGATATTGGTAAGCTTAATATTAACACAGGGCAAGATTATTCTTCTTATTTAATTCATTAATGGCCCTCAGCATCTTGAGCATTTTCTGTTATCAAGACAAGAAATGTTTTATGCACCATTTGAAAAAGATGATTGGTTTAGCTTAAGAGAGCATTCAGTGTATGTAACTAGAGACAAATTCTATCAGGAAAAGACAGGAGAATAATCCTTTATTTGGTGATTCTACAGAAAATACCATGAAAATTTGATAATCCATTACTACTTCTAAGTAATTGAAATGATCTGTGATGTAATTAAATGTGTAATGAAAAGTTAATTAGAAATTAAAGTATATTAACTGTAAAAACAATTCATCTAACTTATTATGTAATGTGGATATTTTCTACTGTGCCCATTATATGAATTATATAATAAATTACTAATAAATATTATGATTTTTATCATATTACTTATCTGATATTATTTGTAAGAGCATTAAGAAAATACAAAATTGTTTCTTTCTTGTCAGGAAAATCATTTGGTTACCCCCTAATCATCCTTTAACACAACAATGTGCTTCTTTCTTTGCTGTGAAGAAGACATTTGTAGAAAATATTGTGGTTAGTTTTAGAAAGCCATTATTTCAGTGGAGAAATCAAGGTGTCTATCCACATAAAGGCAACTAAAAAAAAATCCAGAAAACAGAACTCTCAAAGAGTACAATAACATACTCTTCTTTTTAATATAGTTCTAAAGAAGATAATCTATTCAATCATTAATATTTATTGAATATTTGAGAGTTTTAGACACTCTACTGAGCACTTGGATAAATTCATCATAAAGAAGTGAAACATCCTGACCCTTTAGGTCTTTTATTTCCATGCACAATATAAGCTGCTGAGAACCAGTCAATATCACAGTCAAATCTTGAGAATAGCAATGGGTTGAGGAAAAAGCAATTATGCTGATGTCTTTGTCTTCTGTTCTTCCTTATTCTAATTACCAAGACTTAACTTTTGTGAACATTAATTTTCACGAATTCTTTTCAACTCTACTAAAGAGGTGAATAATGATGGCACAGAATGAGTCTTTATGTACTTTATTATTATGAGTAATAAAGAAGGAAGACTATGCTTTGTTTAATTGACTAAGGAGTTATTTCCACTTAACCTATTAAAAAGTCTCTCTGCCCTTTAAAATGTGTTATGTAAATTGTGTTTCTGTTTAAAAACTTTTTCAAAGTTGCAATTGTTGATTTAATTTTAAATACATTATTTTATTAGGACAAAAGTACTAGTATTATTGCTAAGAATGCTTCAATTTTATAAACTTTTACCAATTACTTTACAATGCTAGCTTAAATAGTTAAATGACTCACAAGAGTCATGTTTTTTAAATGCTAAAAGGCAATCAACAAAAGGAAATACTACTGAAAGTCACTTATATAGATATTTGCAAGTTTAAATTTTAAAATAAATTTATATTTTTCTTGTATAAGATACTAGCTATTCACTACTGTTTCAAAGTTAATTTCATCACTGACTGCAAAGTCAGTCTTTTTTATTTTTAATTGAAGTATAGTTGCTTTGCACAGCTGTGTCAGCTTTTACTGTACAACAAAGTGAATCAGCCAAATGTATACATATATCCTCTCTTTTTTTATTTTCCTCCCATTTAGGTCACTATAGATAACTGAGTCAAGTTCCTGTGCTATACATTCGGATCTCATTAGTTATATATTTTATACACAGTAATACCTATATCTTAATAGTTTTATTGACTATGCCAAAACCTTTGACTGTGTGGATCACAAGAAACTGTGGAAAATTCTGAAAGAGATGGGAATACCAGACCACCTGACCTGCCTCTTGAGAAACCGGTATGCAGGTCAGGAAGCAACAGTTAGAACTGGACACGGAACAACAGACTGGTTCCAAATAGGAAAAGGAGTATGTCAAGGCTGTATATTGTCACCCTGCTTATTTAACTTCTATGCAGAGTACATCATGAGAAACGCTGGGCTGGAAGAAGCACAAGGTGGAATCAAGATTGCCAGGAGAAATACCAATAACCTCAGATATGCAAATGACACCACCCTTATGGCAGAAAGTGAAGAGGAGCTAAAAAGCCTCTTAAGGAAAGTGAAAGTGGAGAGTCAAAATGTTGGCTTAAAGCTCAACATACAGAAAACGAAGATCATGGCATCTGGTCCTATCACTTCATGGGAAATAGATGGGGAAACAGTGGAAACAGTGTCAGACTTTATTTTTTTGGGCTCCAAAATCACTGCAGATGGTGACTGCAGCCATGAAATTAAAAGATGCTTACTCCTTGGAAGAAAAGTTATGACCAACCTAGATAGCATATTCAAAAGCAGAGACATCACTTTGCCGACTAAGGTCCGTCTAGTCAAGGCTATGGTTTTTCCAGTGGTCATGTATGGATGTGAAAGTTGGACTGTGAAGAAAGCTGAGCACCAAAGAATTTATGCATTTCAACTGTGGTGTTGGAGAAGACTCTTGAGAGTCCCTTGGACTGCAAGGAGATCCAACCAGTCCATTCTGAAGGAGATCAACCCTGTGATTTCTTTGGAAGGAATGATGCTAAAGCTGAAACTCCAGTATTTTGGCCACCTCATGCGAAGAGTTGACTTATTGGAAAAGACCCTGATGCTGGGAGGGATTGGGGGCAGGAGGAGAAGGTAATGACCGAGGATGAGATGGCTGGATGGCATCACTGACTGGATGGACGTGAGTCTGAGTGAACTCCGTGAGATGGTGATGGACAGGGGGGCCTGGTGTGCTGTGATTCATGGGGTCACAAAGAGTCGGACATGACTGAGAGACTGAACTGAACTGAATATCTATATCAATACATATATACATTACTCCCGTCTCTCAGTTCATCCCACCCATCCTCTTTCCCCCTTGGTATCCACAACTTTGTACTCTATATCTGTGTCTCTATTTCTGCTTTGCAAATAAAATCATCTGTACCTTTTTTTCTGTTTCTGTTGAGTAGTTAGAACAGGAAAAAGGAATCCAGAATGGTGGTGGCTTAAAAACAAAGAAGGGAAAAGTCTGCAAAAATAGAACAAAGGAATGTCCGATAACCAGAGTGAGGATCTCAATTTAAACAAACAGCCCTTCTCGGTAGCCCAATTTAAATAGGGCAGGCTCAGAGGGAGGAGAAAGAACATATAAAAATAGGAGCCAAAATTGAGCTGGGAGCTTCTCTTCTATTTGCGTCTTTTGGGTCAGCCCAGACTCATTCCTCGAGGATGTATTTTCCTTTGCTTGCCAAATAAACCACAATCACAGAAAACTAACCAATCTAATCACATGGGCCACAGCATTGTCTAATTCAATGAAACTATGATCCATACAGTGTAGGGACACCCAAGATGGACAGGTCATGGTGGAGATTTCTGAGAAAATGTGGTCCACTGGAGAAGGGAATGGTAAACCACTTCAGTATTCTTCCCTTGTGAACACCATGAACACTATGAAAAGGCAAAGAGATAGGACACTGAAAGGTCATCTCCCCAGGTCGGTAGGTGCTACTGGAGATCAGTGGAGAAATAACTCCAGAAAGAATGAAGGGATGGAGCCAAAGCAAAAACAACACCCGGTTGTGGATGTGACTGGTGATGGAAGTAAAGTCTGATGCAATAAAGAGCAATATTGCATAGGAACCTGGAATGTAAGGTTAATGAATCAAGGCAAATTGGAAGTGGTCAAATGGGAAATGGCAAGAGAGGATATCGACATTTTAGAAATCAGTGAACTGAAATGACTGGAAAGGGTGAATTTAACTCTGATGACCATTATATCTACTACTGTGGGCAAGAATCTCTCGGAAGAAATGGAGTAGCTATCATAGTCAACAAGAGTCCAAAATACAGTACTTGGATGCAATCTCAAAAACGACAGAATGATCTTCATTTGTTTCCAAGGCAAACCATTCACTATCACAGTAATTCAAGACTATGAGCTGATCAGTAATGCTGAAGAAGCTGAAGTTGAATGGTTCTATGAAGATCTACAAGACCTTTTAGAACTAACACCCAAAAAAGATGTACTTTTCATTATACAAAAGTAGGGATGCAAAAGTAGGAAGTCAAGAAATACCGGGAATAATAGGCAAATTTGGCTTTGGAGTACAGAATGAAGCAAGGCAGAGGCTAATAGAGTTTTGCCAAGAGAACGCACTGGTCATAGCAAACATCCTCTTCCAAAAACACAAGAGAAGACTACGAATGGACATCGCTAGATGGTCAATACTGAAAACAGCCTAATCTGGTTTCCATCATATCCAGCCAAAGATGGAGAAGCTCTCAACAGCCAGCAAAAACAAACCAGGAGTTGATTGTGGCTCAGATCATGAATTCCTTATTGCCAAATTCAGACTTAAATTGAAGGAAGTAAGGAAAACCACTAAACCATTCAGGTATGGCCTAAATCAAATCCCTTATGATTATGCAGGGAAAGTGAGACATAGACTCAAGGGATTAGATCTGATAGACAGAGTGCCTGAAGAACTATGGGTGGAGGTTTGTGATATTTTACAGGAGGCAGGGATCAAGACCATCCACACAAAAAGAAGTGTAAACAGGCATAATGTTTGTCTGAGGAGGCCTTACAAATAGCTATGGAAAGAAGAGAAGCTGAAGGAAAAGGAGCAAAGGAAAGATATACCCATTTGAAACCAGAGTTCCAAAGAATAGCAAGGAGAGATAAGAAAGCCTTCCTCTGAGATCAATGAAATAGAGACAATAGGCAAAGAAATAGAGAAAAACAATAGAATGGGAAAGACTAGAGATCTCTTCAAGAAAATTAGAGATACCAAGGGAACATTTTATGCAAAGATGGGCACAATAAAGGATAGGGCTGTTATGGACCTAACAGAAGCAGAAGATATTAAGAAGAGGTGGCAAGAATACACAGAACTATACAAAGAAGATATTCATGACCCAGATAACCATGATGGTGTGATCACTCACCTAGAGCCAGACATCCTGGAATGTGAAGTCAAGTGGGCCTTAGGAATCATCACTACAAACAAAGCTAGTGGAGGTGATGGAATTCCAATTAAGCTATTTCAAATCCTAAAATATGATGCTGTGAAATTAAGGCCTCCTCAGACAGTCATTTTGCTTTTTTGCATTTATTTTTCTTGGGGATGGTCTTGATCCCTATATCCTGTACAATGCTATGAACCTCCATCCATAGTTCATCAGGCACTTGTCTATGAGATCTAATCCCTTGAATGTACTTCTTACTTCCACTGTGTAATCGTAAAGGATTTGATTTAGATCATGCCTCAATGGTCTAGTGGTATCCCCTACTTTCTTCAATTTAAGTCTGCATTTGGCAATAAGGAGTTTATGATCTGAGCCACAGTCAACTCCTGGTCTTGTTTTTGCTGCCTGTATAGACTTAAGAAGACTTGACATCCTAAAAATGGTTATTAGGAATTGTTTTAATGATTTGATTTTTTGTTTTAATGATTTGATTTAATGGGCTTCCTTTGTGGCTCAGCTGGTAAAGAATCTTCGTGCAATGTGGTAGACCTGGGTTTGATCCCTGGGTTGAGAAGATCCCTTGGAAAAGGGGAATGGCTACTCTCTCCACTATTCTGGACTGGAGAATTCCATGGACTGTATAGTCCATGGGGTCGCAAAGAGTCAGACATGACTGAGCAACTTTCACTGAATGATTTCCAACAATCAACAAAAAAAAGGAGAGGAGCAGAAGAAGAATCAATTTTTTAAATTGCATAGGAAAATGTAAGGAAGCGTAGAGTTAACTTTAAATTTTAATGTCAAAGTTCTTCGTGGCATCTCTGTATACTTCCTAGTTTACAACAGGTGTCCAAAAAGCATCAATCAGCTAGAAATTGCAAGTGTTACAACTAATAAACATTTTAAATATTTACTCAATCAAGGAAATGACTAGACAAATTGTGTTTTGGATAGCAATAAAAAGAAATGAATGATATAAACCAAATAAAAGTTGCATGTAAGCACATGTAACATTGATTTGCTATTATACAAGTATTTTAAAGAATTATGCTAACTCTCATATGAAATGTGGGGCTGGATGAAGCACAAGCTGGAAAGATTGCTGAAAGAAATCTCAAGAACCTCAGATATGCAGATGACACCACTCTAATGGCAGAAAGCAGAGAAAAACTAAAAAGCCTCTTTATGAAGGTGAAAGAGGAGAGTGCAAAAGCTGGCTTAAGAGTTAACATTCAAAAAATTAAGATCATGGCATCTAGTCCCATCACTTATGGCAAATAGATGGGGAAAAGAATGGAAACAGTGACAGACTTTATTTTCTTCAGCTCCAAAATCACTGGCATGGTTAACAATTATAAAAACTTTAGATTCTTAATCTTGAGGTTCCTCTCCTATAACACAGCCTACTGCCAAATGCATAGGCAGATTTCATCTAGCCTTTTTGTATTGTCTTGTGGAGTTCAGAACTCAGGTAACTAACACAAAATTGTTGCTCATGCAATTGCCGGGAGTAATATTCTGCCCTCATTTCTGACTCAGGAGTCTCTTGAGTCAGAAACAGTTACAGCCTAACTAGTTTGTGCGTATGTATGTGTGTGTGTGTGTGTGCACAATTATGTTCAGGTCTCAGCGACTCCATAGACTACAGCCCCAGGCACCTCTGTCCATGAAATTTTCCAGGCAAGAATACTGGACTGGGTTGCCATTTCCACCTCCATGGGATCTTCCTGACCCAGGGGTTGAACTTGCAAATCTTGCTCCTCTTGCATTAGCAGTCAGATTCTTTACCATGTTGCCAAATGGGAAGCCTGACTTGTTCGCTTGTAAATAGTATCTTACCTGTCACAGATCTTGACAAAAACAAGTCAGGTATGTTTTGCAAGATTGCAAAAGGAAAGATATTCTGAAGTTGATTGGTTCTATGAAGACCTATATGACCTTCTAGAACTAAGACCCCCAAAAGATATCCTTTTCATCACAGGGGACTGGAATAGAAAAGTAGAAAATCAAGAGATATCCAGAGTATCAGGCAAGTTTGGCATAGAAGCACAAATGAAGCAAGGCAAAGGATACCAGAGTTTTGCAAGAGAATACACTGGTTGTAGCAAACAACCTTTTCCAACAACACAAGAGATGACTCTACACATGGACATCACCAGATGGCCAATACCAAAATCCAATTGATTACATTCTTTGCAACTGAAGATGGAGAAGCTCTATAAAGTCAGCAAAAATAAGAATGGGAGTTGACTATGGCTCAGATCTTGAACTCCTTGTTTCAAAATTCAGACTTAAAGAAAATAGAGAATGGCATTAGGCCATTCAGGTATGACCGAAATCAAATCCCTTATGCTTATACAGTGGAAGTGACAAATAGATTCAAAGGATTAGATCTGATAGACAGAGTGCCTGAAAAACTATGGTTGGAGGTTCATAACAGTGGAAAGAAGGTGCTAATTAAAACCATCCTTAAGAAAAAGATATGCAATAAGGTTGTCTGAGGAGGACTTGCAAATAGCTGAGAGGAGAGAAGTGAAAGGAAAAAGGGAAAGATGAGAAGCAAAAGGAGGACAAAAGGAAAGATATACCCATCTGAATGCAGAGTTCCAAAAAATGACAAGGAGAGATAAGAAAGTCTTCGTAAGTGATAAGGCAAAGAAATACAGGAAAACAATAGAATGGAGAAAGCTAGAGCATTCTTCAAGAAAATTAGAGATGTCAAGGGAACATTTCATCCAAAGATGGGCAAAATAAAGGACAGAAACTGTATGGACCTAACAAAAGCAAAAGACATTAAGAAGAGGTGGCAACAATACAGAGAAGAACAATACAAAAAAGATCTTCATGACTGAGATAACCACAATGGTGTGATTACTCACCTAGAGCCAGACATCCTTGAATGCAAAGTCAAGTGGGCCTTAGAAAGCATCACTATAAACAAAGCTAGTGGAGGTGATGGAGTTCCAGTTGAGTTATTTCAAGTCCTGAAAGATGATGCTGTGAAAGTGATATGCTCAATATGCCAGCAAATTTGGAAAACTTAGCAGTGTACACAAGACTAGAAAAGTCAATTTTCATTCCAGTCCCAAAGATGTGCCAAAAGAATGTTCAAACTACTGCACAATTACACTCATCTCACGTGCTAGCAAAGCAATGCTCAAAATTCTCCAAGCCAGGCTTCAACAGTATGTGAACCATGAATTTTCAAATGTTCGTGATAGATTTAGAAAAGACAGAGGAACCAGAGATCAAATTGCCAACATCCACTGGATCATCAAAAAAGCATAATGATTCCAGGAAAACATCTACTTCTGCTTCATTGAGTACACTAAAGCCTCTGACTGTGTGGATCACAACAAACTGTGGATACTTCTTAAAGTGATGGGAATGCCAGACCACTTGACCTGCCTCCTGCAAAACCTGAAGCAACAGTTGGAACCGGACATAAAACAAAGGATAGGTTCCAAATTAGGAAAGGACTATATCAAGGCTGTAGATAGTCACCCTGCTTATTTAACTTATGTGGAGAGAACATCATTCTAAGCGCTGGGCTGGATGAAGCACAAGCTGGAATCAAGTTTGCCAGGAGAAATATCAATAACCTTATACATGCAGGTGACACTATCCTTATGGCAGAAAGTGAAGAGGAACGGAGGAACTTCTTTGAAGGTGAAAGAGGAGAGTGAAAAAGCCAGCTTAAAATTCAACGTTCATAAAACAAAGATCATGGTATCTGGTCCCATCACTTCATGGCAAACAGATGGTGAAACATTGGCTATGTGACAGGCTTTATTTTCTTGGGCTCCAAAATCCCTGCAGATGATGACTGCAGTCATGAAATTAAAAGACACTTGCTCTCTGGAAGATAAGATGTGACCAACCTAGTCAGTGTATTAAAAAGCAGAGATATTGCTTTTCCAACAAAGGTGTGTCTAGTCAAACCTATGGTTTTTCCAGTAGTCATGTATGGATGTGAGAGTTGGACCATAAAAAAGGTTGAGCGCTGAAGAACTGATGCTTTTGAACTGTGGTGTTGGACAAAACTCTTGAGAGTCCCTTGGACTGCAAGGAGATCAAAGCAGTCAATCCTAATGGAAATCAATTCTGAATATTCATTTGAAGGACTGATGCTGAAGGTGAAGCTCCAATACTTTGGCCACCTGATGCGAAGAACTGGCTTACCAGAAAAGGCACTGATGCTGGGAAAATTTGAAGGCTGGGCCATATGGGGATGTCAGTGGATGAAATAGTGTATTGCATCATCTCTTCAATGAATAAGAGTATGAACAGCCTCCAGGAGATACTGATCACTGGGACACCAGGTGTGTTTCAATCCATGGGGTTGCAACTAGTTGGGCATAATTGAGAGACTGAACAACAGCAAAAGAAAATGTTAACTCTAGATGAGTTATGAGGATTGGATACCCCAGAACTAAGTTTTTTTTTAATTTATTATTGATTTAATATGTTTATTATTATTATATTTACCAGTACAGGTTTTAATTTAGTTTAACATGAGGAAAACTATATTCAGTACACAAAGCAACTTTTTTTAATATTATAAATGATTTTACTGATGAAATATATTGACATATATACATCTATAATATAATAGCAATAATAAAAATGCTAATCCCCCCTTCTCAATGGGGGATAGTGTAATGTCAATTTTCATAAAATGAATTCCTATTTACATATCTTTTAACTCCACATTTGGAAAACTTTAAATGCATGCTATGTGGTTAGGCCCCTTAACTTTAACATGTTGTTTTATAGGCATTTATTGAATAGAAGTCTTTGATTTTCCAGAGCCTTCAGAAATATTGACTATGCAAGGTGTTTCCTAGATTCAGACCTAGATAAATTGATCAATTGGACAGTAGTATCTTACTTTGACTAGACCTTTAAATAAAGGAACACTGTACTTCAGATTCTATGTTATTTACAAATTTTGCATTAGCTTAAGTAGTCACTGGATGTCAGCATTGTTTCACTAAAATCTGTTTATCAGTATTATTTTTGACTTGGAAATTTATTCTTAAGTATTACCAAAATCACCCTACATTGTTTTGATCTTAGAGACAAAGGGAAAAAGGCATGTGAGCAAAGGCAAAAGTCTCTTAGAAAAAGTATGATTGATTATCTTTCAGTAGCTAAATTTCTGTTAGTTATAGATCACTCAATCTAATTCAAAATAAAGACCTAGTAATAAGATGTCTGATCCTTTTTGCTAACAAATACCCAATGGTTGACCAACACAGACTTCTTGGTAAGAAAAATGCAAGCAAAATGTCCTTCCTTCCTTCCTTCCTTCCTCCCTCCCTCCCTCTTTCTTTCTTATTTTCAGGAGTAGGAAGACAACTTTGTTTCTAGCATATTCAATTTCAATGATATTTCAATAAAATATTAATTGCAATTTACAATAGTTTATCACTTTCAATCTAAATATACTTTTAAAAAATAGTTTTGAATCTGTAGTTTTACATGTACAAACTGTATGGTGATCACAGTGAAGGGATTCAAGAGTGACACAAATAGTTAAATTGTATTAGATATGACTAATGAATGCACAGGAACCACAATGGCATCCTATGCAAAGAGTAACTTGTCTTCATTTCACTGTAATATGTAAAGAAATTGCCTCAATAAATAAACCCTCTTATGAACCACATGTCCTCTCATACATTACTTCTATTATTTGCTGTAGTTGCTGGATAAATACTGAGAGAAAAAGTGCCTGACAGCATTTAGGACACGTTCAAAGCAGAGCTCTTCCCTAAAGAGAAAGTTGCAATAACAGCTCACATCATAGCCAACCACTGACAGAACATGTGAACCAGACTTGTGGATCTCCTCATTGTTCAGTGGATGTGAGGTTTGAAGGTAGCATCTGATCAAACACTAACCAAAAAGCAAAGAATCAGTAATAATTACCATGAAGGATAAAGATGTTATGGGTTACAACAGTATTCCCCTTATGGAAAAGGGATCAGAGTAAATTTGAACTGTTGAACTTTTGTTTAACTATGTTATATATAAACTAGTGTTAATACATTAATACCAAGGTTCTAATTTATCCCTCTTCACCTTTCCCTTTGTTAACCATGTTTGTTTCCTATGTCTGTGTGTCTGTTTCTATTTTGTAAATAAGTTCATTTGTATCATTTTTTTAATGCCACATAGAAATGATGTCATAGGCTATTTGTCTTTCTCTATCTGACTTACTTTACTTAGTATGATAATCTCTTCATCCACTTATGTTACTGCAAATGGCATTATTTCATTTTTTTATGGCTGAGTAATGTTCCAGTATCTGTGTGTATATATAATATATTCTTTATATCATTCATCTATTGGTGGACACAGGTTATTTCCATGTCTTGGCATTTATAAATACTGCTTCCATGAACATTGGGGTGCATGTATCTTTTCAAATTAGAGTTATCTTGATATATATGCCCAGGAATGGAATTGCTGGATCATATGGTAAGGGTATTCTCCTTGGAAGAAAAGCTATGACAAACCTAGACTGTGAATTAAAAAGCAGAGACATTACTTGCTAACAAAGGTCTGTATAATCAAAGCTGTGTTTTTTTTCCAGTAGTCATGCATGAATGTGAGAGGTGAACCAAAAGAAGGGTGAGTGCTAAAGAATTTATGCTTTTGAACTGTGGTATTAGAGAAGACTCTTGAAAGTCCCTTGGACTGTAAAGAGATCCAACCAGTCAATCATAAAGGAAATCAATCCTGAATATTCATTGGAAGGATTGAGGCTGAAGCTACAATACTTTGGCCACCTGATGTGAAGAGCCGACTCATAGAAAAGACCCTGATGCTGGGAAAGATTGAAGGCAGGAGGAGAACAGGACAACAGAGGATGAGATTATTGGATGGCATCACTGACTCAATGAACATGAGTTTGAGCAAGCTCTGGGAGATGGTGAAGGACAGGAAAGCCTGGTGTGTTGCAGTCCATGGGGTCACAAAGGATGGACATGACTGAGAGACTGAACAACAGCAGCAACAATGATAAGGGTTTATCAATGTCATAATTAAAGGAAACCAAAGTCCAGTTCCAGAAAGCACTATATTCCCATTAAAATTACATAAAATTTGCATAGATAATGGTGGCATTATCACAAATATACTTTTGAAAACATAGTAGAAGTACTATATAACTAAAGTTGAAGAAACTAATAAACTCTTTGCTTTTAACATGAGACTAAATGTCTAGTCACTTACAGAGTGCCTATATTATAGTCTATGGCCTACACAAATGAGTACAATTTCTAAGTCAATTTATCCCATGCCTGAGAATAATTAAGAATGAATAAATTCTATTATATTAAGTCACTCAGATAGTGAATAATCATGGTGAGTGATCATCAAGGCAATTATGCAACCCATCCCCTGTTGAAAGAAAGCAGGGAAAACCACTGGACCATCCAGGTATGACCTAAATCAAATCCTTTATCATTTTACAGTGGAAGTGACAAACAGATTCAAAGGATTAGATCTGATAGAGTACCTGAAGAACTATGGTGGAGGTTTGTGATATTTTATAGGAGGCAGTGATCAAGATCATCCCCAAGAAAAAGAAATGCAAAAAGGCAAAATGATTGTCTGAGAAGGCCTTACAAATAGCGGAGAAAAGAATAGAAGTGAAAGGCAAAGGAGAAAAGGAAAGATATACCCATTTGAACGCAGAGTTCTAAACAATAGTAAGAAGAGATAAGAAAGCCTTCCTCAGTGATCAATGCAAAGAAATAGAGGAAACAATAGAATGGGAAGGACTAGAGATCTCTTCAAGAAAATTACAGATACCAAGGGAACATTTCATGAAAAGATGGGCTCAAAAAAGGACAGAAATGCTGTGGACCTAACAGAAGCAGAAGATAGTAAGAAGAGGTGGCAAGAATACACAGAACTATACAAAAAGAAAATCTTGATGACCCAGATAAGCACGATGGTGTGATCACTCACCTAGAGCTAGACATCCTGGAATGTGAAGTCAAGTGGGCCTTTGGAAGCATCACTATGATAAAACTAGTGGAGGTGATGGAATTCCAGTTGAACTATATCAAATCCTAAAAGATGATGCTGTGAAAGTGTTGCACTCAATATGCTAGCAAATTTGGAAAACTCAGCAGTGGATACAAGATGGGAAAAGGTCAGTTTTCATTCCAATCCCAAAGAAACACAATGCCAAAGAATGTTCAGACTACCACAAAATAGGAGAAAATATTTCCAGATCACCTACTTGGCATAGATTAATATCCGGAATATATATAGAATTTCTAAAATTCAACAACAGCATGAAAACAAACAACTGAATTAATAATGGGCAAGGGATTTGAATAGATATTTCCCCACAGAAGGCAAATAAATACCCAAAAACCATGTGAAAAGATTCTCAACATCACTAATTATTAAGAAATGCAAATGGAAACTACATGAGATACTTCTTGCCACTCAATAGGATATTTGCTATTAAAAAAAAAAAAAATAGAAACTAGCAAGGGTATGGAGAAAAGGAACCCTTATGTGCTATTGAAATTTGAATAGCCACTGTGGAAAGCACTATGGCAGTTTCTCAAAAACATAAAAATAGAATTACCATATGACCCAGAAATCCTCCATTTAGGCATACACCCTAAAGAATTGAAATCAGAGTCTTGGGAAATTAGCACCACTATTTTCAATAGCCGAAGTATGAAAGCAACCTAAATGTTGATTGGAGGATGAATGGATAAGTTGTACATGGTATATAAATACAGTGGAATATCATTTAGCTTTAAAATGAATGAAATTCTGACATATGCTACAACATGGGTGGGCCTTGGTTACGTTATGCTAAAGGAAATAAGCCAGTTACAGAAAGTCAAAGATAGTATGATTTCACTTATATGAGATACTCAGAGTAGTCAATATCATAAATACAGACAATAGAATGGTGGTTGTGAAAAGGTGAGGAGAGGAGAGAATGAAGAATTATTACTTAATGAGTATAGAATTCCAAACTGCAAGAGATGAGTGGTTGTGATGGTTACACAAAAATATGAATATATTTTTTAAAGTAATTGATTAATCTGGCAGCATTGTATCCTAGTTGTGGCACATGAGATCTTCACTGGGCCATGCAGGATCTTTCCTTGCAGCACACAGACTCTCTAGTTGTTGCACACAGGCTCCAGTGGTTGTGGCACAGGCTTAGTTGCTCAGAGGCATTCGGGATCTTAGTTCCCCACCAGGGTTGAACCCGCCTTCTATTGAATTGAATGTTATTTGTTGTTGTTGTTTAGTTGCTAAGTCATGTCCAACTCTTTTGCGACCCCATGGAATATAGCCCTCCAGGCTCCTGTGTCCATGGAATTTCCCAGGCAAGAATACTAGAGTTGGTTGCCATACTTTTCTCCAGGGAATCTTCTCACCCTAGGATTGAACCCACATCTTCTGTATTAACAGGAAGATTCTTTACCACTGAGCCACCAGGGAAGCCACATGAATGGATTTAATACCACTGAATTTTACACTAAAAACTGTAAGGCAATAAATTTTATGTTATGTGTATTTTACCACAATGGAAAAAAAATGAGAGGGACAGTCAGTCCTATATATCAATACCATTACTTTTCTAAGGAAGTGATTATCAAATTTGGGGTGTGTATCAAAATTATGAGGACTTGAAAATAAACAGATTGCTGGGTCCAATACATAGAGTTTCTGATTCAGAAGTTCAAGATTGGAGTCAAGAAATCTGTGCTTCTAACAGTTTCCCAGCTGGTACTGATGCTGCTGGTCAAGCAACCACATACTAAGAATCATTTATCTGAAGGAATGGTAAGTTCTAAACATAATTCAGCTTTGAAAATATGGTTTAATAACATCAGAAAGTAAGCATTTCTTTGTTTCTGCATGGGTAGGCCTTTCTGAGAAGAGAAATTTGGGACCTGGGTCATGAGGAGATTTTCAAGTTAAAGAGTAGGTAAACAGTGACAGACAGTTGGGAGAGATTTGCCTGTCTGAGGAATGTATTTACATTTCAAAGGGGATAAAAACTGAAGCCATGAAAATGTTCTTAGAAATTGTCGTAAATTCAGAGAGTCTTGGCTTTTGTTCTTTCTAGAAATATTGGTTTCTTTCAAAGGATAAAAATATTGGTCTTTACCTTTCTGTTTCTAAGGAGAATTTGTTTGCCTTAGAGAGACACATTTCTGTCCCTTGATCGAAAGGAAAGGAAAGCTGTTATACCCATTTTCCTATTAACTATCAGGGTTCCTCACTTATAGTATAGATCTTAGTACATATAGGATGACATCTAATTCTCATTGGATTACTGCAGAAGAGACAACTTGGGATGTAAGTAACTGAAGTACCTATTGCTCCAAATGATAATATCTGCCTGCCTCAGAAACCTCACGTGTATTTGTAAGAATAAATATAGTTACAAAGTCTATAAAATACTTTGTCATATACGCCATTTATGAAACTATCTTTTTTTTCATGTTACCAAGAATAGTGGTTAGTTTTAAGGTTAATTTCTTCGAGTGTTAAACTTTCAAACCGTAAGTTTTGAGAGCTAGAAGAAATGTGCTCAGTTGTGTCCAGCTGTTTGTGACATCATGGACTGTAGCTTGCCAGGCTCCTCTCTCCATGTAATTCTCCAGGCAAGAATACTGCAGTGGCTTACAATTTCCTCCTTCAGGGGATCTTCCCAACTCAGGGACGAACTAGCATCTTCTGAGTCTCCTGCATTGCAGATGGATTCTTTACCACTGAGCCACCTAGGAAGTCCTGTCATTATATTTTACATAGGAGAAAACCATAAACAGAAAAGTTATTTGATTTAAAAAAAGGTAGTAGTGGGGATGGATTATTATTTCCTTCATCTTAGTTGTTTTTTTTTTTTTTTTCTAACGATATTAAAAAAGAGACCAATACAAATTCTAGTTGGAGAGTATGGACTTGAGCTCAGCTCTCTTAGTTTAAAGTAATTAAAATTCAAAATTCACTCTATGTAATTTCTTATTTTACTAAACTCAGCAAGTGTGATTTTTGATATCTTGTCAAGCTGGATTCTTTCAGCAACTGTAATGTAGAATGTTTTTCAGTGAAATTCTTTAAGACCGTAGCTCTTATCTAGTCTCTCATATTTTCTTCTTTTGAAAAATCCAGAGTTAAATAGACTATAAAACATTACTGTAGTACTGGCTTATATATGATTTATGATATTTCCAAATATTATGGCAAAATTAATTGGTACCTGAGTTAAGGAAAATAAAATGAGACTTGTTTAGTTTCAATCTGTGAAATAAACTATATTTGCCAACATATCCCAACAAAAAGCTATTATAGACTGTTTAAAAATGAAAGGTAGAAAGCACTTGACCAAAAAAAAAAAAAAAAAAATCCTTTCTCATCTCTAAGACTATAACATTTTTGACATTCTCAGCATATTGAAAGGTCTAGAGATTACAATGATTAAAATCCCAGTGATCAGATATTATTAAAGCATATTTCCAACATAATAAAATTTTTATCTTTGTCTATAATGTAGTTACATGGGAAAAACAATACATGCATTTGTATAAACAACAACTGTCACCTTGAAATTCAGCCATTTATTTTTTTCTCTGAGATTTTTACACTTAGCTTCCTATTCTTCCTAGCTTAGATTTCATCACATTTTCTATAACTACCTAGTATAGCTTTAATAATCTCTAAGGATATTTTTCCAGTTGCTGTTATTAAGAGGTCAACTCTAATCCAAAAAGCAAAAAGCTAGTCCTTTGAAAATAGTAATAAGTTTATAATTTTTAAAATGTAATGATATATCCATCATCTGAAATGTAATTAATATAATTAATTACATCAAGAAGCTAAAAAAGAAATATCACATGATTGAATTAATAGTTACAAAAGAAACATTTAACAGAATCCAATACCAGTTCATTATATAAGCTCAGAGTTAACTAGGAATAGAGGGGACTATTTTCAACTTGATAAAGAACATCTACAGTAAACCTATAGTTAACATACTTGGCTCCCCAGGTGGCTCTAGTGGTAAAAAACCTACCTGCCAATGCAGGAGGTGTAAGAGACGTGAGTTGGATCCTGGGTCAGGAAGATCCCTGCAGGAGGAGAAAATGGCAGCCCATTCTAGTATTTTTGCCTGGAGAATCCCATGGACAGAGGAGTCTGGCAGGCTACAGTCCATGGAGTCACAAAGAGTTGGACTTAACTGAAGTGACTTATCACTAACATTATACTTAGTGGGGAGAAACTAGATGCTTTCATAGTGAGATTAGACTAAATTAGAATAGATTAGTAACAGAGCAATGATATCCACTTATTGTGCCTATTCAATATCATATGGAAATCCTAGCTAATGCAATAAAACAATAGAATGAAATAAAATGCATACATATTGAGGTGGAGTAATATCTATCTCAAAGGGTGAAAAAGTTTATATGAGTTTCAAAAAGGTAAATCAAAGATTTAGGAGGATCAGTGGCAATGCATTTGGCCAAGGTATTTGAAGGGTCCGTACAAATTTTGCCAGTTGAGCTTTAATCATGCCATTTGTGTGTTCTTTAAATCAGAAGGTTGACAGTTTTAAGCAAAGTGAAAGTGTTATAAAACCAGCCAAATAGCACAGACATGTCAAAAAACCTGATCAGTAGAATGGTCAGGTCACTACAGAATTTGAGTTACCCAGGTAGGGATTATCTTTCTAGAAGGACTTTAGGCGCAGAAAAGGAAGTAGTCTGTCTGCAAGGGAAGGCTTCAGCCCCTTCAGTGCAGTGTGAAAACATACAGATCATGATTAAAACATGTTTATATCCATGAAATGGAAGATGTTGTATGAAACCATTAGTCAGATCTCAAATAGTTCATTAAGTAGTTTATCTGGGAGCAGTACACACAGGCTTCAGTGAGCTGTACTTTGGATAAATAGGACAAGTGAGGTAGACACTGTGGCCTTGTTATTGTTTCTCTAACAGATTGATTCATGTATGCTATCATTTTTTCAGTAGGCCAATGGTTTAATGAATGTGCAGTGGTGAAGAGTAAGAATTTTAGAGTCTCTGGTAGGACTGGGTTGTTTTTTGATCCAAATCAGAGCTTTACCTTTTTGTCAAATCAGCAATTGTTGAATTTCAAATCTTATTTTTCTTTACCTGAGGCCAATTGTTGAGTTTCTGTAGCCAGTTTTACTAAGTTATCATTTGAGTAAATGTCTCTTTGGACCATGACTGAGGTTTGGCTGCTGCTGGTCCCTTTAAGGATGGTTTCTCTTCTGGAAATGTCAGCAAGATGACTTCCCTTAGCTTCCAGAGAGTTAAGTTTACAATGCCCCTGAGTCTTAATAGTTACTAAAGTGGTAGGTAAAATAATATATCCAATAATTCCTGAACATTAAGACCATTTTAACTTTATTTCTGCTGGAAGTAAGGAAAACATGTTTCCACAACATTCCAAAATCATGAGCTAATCCAGAAGCAAATCAACTGTCTGTATAAATGTTGGCAGTTGTGTCCTTGGCTAAAGTACAAGACCATGTAGGAATATAAAATTTCGCCCACTGGGCTGAAAGCCATAGGTAAAGATGGTGCCTCAACACATCAGAAAGAGTTATAGCAGCATACCCAGCTTGGTATTGTCACTGTCACCTTTTAAATAGGGTTTCCCTGATCATTCAGTTGGTAAAGAATCTGCCTGCAATGCAGGGGACCCCAGTTCAATCCCTGGGTCAGTAAGACCCACTGGAGAAGGGATAGGCTACCCACTCCAGTATTCTTTGGCTTCCCTGGTGGCTCAGGTGGTAAAGAATCCACCTGCAAAGCAGGAGACCTGGGTTAGATCCCTGGGTTGGGAAGATCCTCTGGAAAAGAGAAAGGTTACCCACTCCAGTATTCTGGCCTGGAGAATTCCATGGACTCTATAGTCCATGGGATCACAAAGAATCAGACTCAACTGAGCAACTTTCACTTCCTTTTAAATAAGAACCATCAGTGAAATACTGATGAGGAATTTTCAGTAGATCATCATAAGGAATCTGGAGGTGACCCATCATTGGTAAACAATCCTGAAAGATTTGGCGTAGATGAGTGGTCCCCATGATCTTGTGTGAGTATCCCAAGGAAATTTCCTTGTATTTTATATATAAAGATGGGAAAGGAAATCTAAATACTGGAATTCTCAAAGTCAGATTCTTCAAACTCTAAGCCTTGAAAGTTATGATGTACAGCTCTTCTCATAAAATTGGGTCAGGGTTCTTACTGTTGAGTAAAATACACAGGAGTTTGGCCACAAGAGAGATATTTGGAATATAATTTTAACAATAACCAACTAGCTTGAGAAAAACTCACATTTGGTACTTAGTTTGTGTTTGGGGAAAACAGGACACCATAGAGTTTATGTGGATTTAAATGTAACCATTGTTCTGATATCTGATGCCATAAATACAGAAACTGGACAAACTGAAATTTTTCCTGATGACCTTATATACCTTTAAGGCTAAAAGCTTTAGCAAGCAGTTCCTTTCTTCCAAAGAAGTGGCTTGAGAAGGAGAGGCAAGAAGCAAATCATCCATATTTGAAACAAAGTAAAACCCTTTAGAAACTTAATATCAATCCATATCAGGCTTCAGGATTTTAAAGAAATACACTCAGTAAAACTCCCATAAACATTACTTCTAGGTGATTTATTTTTCTTCCTGCTGCTAAGTTGCTTCACTCATGTCTGACTCTTGCAACCCCAAAGACAGCAGCCCACTAGGCTCCCCCATCCCTGGGAGTCTCCAGGCAAGAACACTGGAATGGGTTGCCATTTCCTTCTCCAGTACATGAAAGTGAAAAGTGAAAGCGAAGTCGCTCAGTCGTGTCTGACTCTTAGCGACCCCATGGACTGTAGCCCACCAGGCTCCTCCATCCATGGGATTTTCCAGGCAAGAGTACTGGAGTGAGTTTCCATTGCCTTCTCTGATTTTTCTTCTTAAGTGAAGGTAAAAAGGTAATGGTTAGCTTCATAAACTGGAATACTACAGAATGCACTGCTAGAGTCAAATACAGTAAATAATTTGGTGAAAATGAAAAAATTATTTTTTACCAAAAATAATTTGGTGAAAATAATCTGGTGAAAATGGATGTTAGTGATGTATGAGGGTTAAAAAAATTGTGTAAAAACAAAAAAGCATTGAGAAATAACAACATTGTTTATTGCTCAGAAGTCTTGGACAAATCTCTGATCTTTTCTTTTTAATTTTTATTCTAAATTGAAGGATAATTGCTTTACAATGCTGTACTGGTTTCTGCCATACAACAGTGTGAATCAGCCATAAGTATACATATGGTCCCTCCCTCTTGAACCTCCTTCCCACCCTCCACCCCATTCCATCCCTCTAGGTTGTCAAGGGTTGTAGCTCAGTTGGTAAAGAATCTGCCCACAATGCAGGAGACCCGGGTTTGATTCCCAGGTCAGGAAGATCCCCTGGAGAAGGAAATGGTAACCCACTCCAGTATTCTTGCCCGGAGAATCCCCCGGACAGAGGAGCCTGGCAGGCTACAGTCCATGGGATTGCAAGTGACACACACGCCTTAGCAACTAAACCACTACCAGGTTGTCACAGAGCATCAAGTTGAGCTCCCTGTGTTATACAGCAGCTCCCCACTATCTGTGTCTTCCCTAGTGATTCAGTGGTAAAGAACCTGCCTGCAATGCAGGAGACTTGCTGGAGATGTAGGTTCAATCCCTGGCTTGGGAAGAACTCCTGGAGAGAAGGAAACTGTGATCCACTCCTGTATTCTTGCCTGGAAAATCCCATGGACAGAGGAGCCTGTCTGTCACAAAAGAGTCAGACACTAAACAACAACACGTGGGTCTAGAGTATAGCCAAGGTTTTGAATGGTAATGTATATGTTTCAATGCTACTTTCTCAATTCATCCAGCACTCTCCTCACCCCACTGTGTGTACATTGTCTGATCTCTATGTCTGAGTCTCTATTCCTGCCCTTAGGTTTTCTCATTAGTAAGACAGTAGTATTGCAGGAACTAGTAATGAAGGATAATGAGGCCTTGAGCCTTGTAATCTTTCTTTATGGGCTTTGTACCTTGAAGGGCTTCTTTACTCACAGAATAAGAGGAGTCTTTCTTCTCCCTGTTTGGCTCTGCTATCACTCTAGGGTGTGGGGGCACTCCCTTCTGGCCTTCTGACTCTATTCAATTAAGGTTTCTGTTTATTAAATTTTTTAGGGTATGAAAAAATTATGTAGTTAGATATAACTCTAACAAAATATGTACAATATCTGTGTAATGCTACAGAATTTTGATGAAATATTCAAAGAAGAATTAAATAAACAGGGAAATACTCCATGAACACAAACAGGAAGATTCGATATTGTTAAGATATAGGTTTCTCCAAACTTCATCTATATATTCAGTAAAATCCCAATCAAATTCCCAAACCAATTCTACAGTTACACAGAAAGGCAAAAGACCCAGAATAGCCAACATGATATTAATAGGAGAACTTACACTATCTAGCTTCTATCTAAAGTTACAATAATCAAGATAGTGTGTTATTTGCAAAAGAATGGAAAAACGGATCAGTGAAGCTGACTAGAGTGCCCAGAAGTAGCCTTGCTCAAATATTATTAACTGATCTTTGACAAAGGAACAAAGGTAATTCAATGGAGATAATATAGTCTTTTCAAGGATTGGTACTAGACATTCACATGTAAAAACATTAAATCTAGACACAGACCTTTCACAAAAATTGACTCAAAGATTGATCAAAGACCTAAATATAAAGTTCAAAACTAAAACATTCCTAGAAGGAAACATAGGGTAAATATATAGATGAACTTGGGTTTGAAGATGATTTTTAGATACAACATAGAGCATGATTTTTGAAGGGAGTACTTGATTGTTTGGACTTCATCAAAATTAAAAATTACTCTGTAAAATAATGGAATGAAAAAGCAAGCCACAGACTCAAGAAAGTGCATATCTGTTAAAGAAGTGATATTTAAAAATATAAAAAGAATCCTTAAAACTCATCAGGTTAAAAAAAAAAGTAATGAAAAATAACCAAAAAAATCTGGAAACCTCATAAAGAAGATATAGAGATGGCAAATAAGCACATGAAGAAAATGTTCAGTGCCATTCAGTTCAGTTCAGTTCAGTCACTCAGTCATTTCTGACTCTTTGAGACTCCATGAATCGCAACACACCAGGCCTCTCTGTCCATCACGAACTCTTGGAGTTCACTCAAACTCACATCCATCGAGTCGGTGATGTCATCCAGCCATCTCATCCTCTGTCGTCCCCTTTTCCTCCTGCCCCCAATCACTCCCATCATCGGAGTCTTTTCCAATGAGTCAACTCTTCACATGAGGGGGCCAAAGTATTGGAGTTTCAGCTTTAGCATCATTCTTTCCAAAGAACACCCAGAGCTGATATCCTTTAGAATGGACTGGTTAGATCTCCTTGCAGTCCAAGAGACTCTCAAGAGTCTTCCCCAACACCACAGTTCAAAAGCATCAATTCTTAGGTGCTCAGCTTACTTCAAAGTCCAACTCTCACATCCATACACGACCACTGGAAACACCATAGCCTTGACTAAACGGACCTTTGTTGGCAAAGTAATGTCTCTGCTTTAAAAAACTTTTTATATGTACACATGAAACATAAATAGCTATATTATGTTATGAGACTCTACCTGAAAACATGGCTCAGAGTAAAAGTAGAAAATACTGTATCTTCCAAAAATGTCTAAAAGGACCAAATCTCTGTCCTGGCCTCACCTGAAATACCAAACCTAGCTGAATCTGAAGCTAAAGGTCATTTAAGAGTCTGAATGCTAATATCTATTAAAAGCTCTTACCTACATGAAGGCAACCATTTGCCTATGCACAAGCAGAGATAAAATATTGTGACTTAGTAAGGCAGAAAGTGAAGAGGAACTAAAAAGCCTCTTGATAAAAGTGAAAGAGAAGAGTGAAAAAGTTGGCTTAAAGCTCAACATTCAGAAAACGAAGATCATGGCATCTGGTCCCATCACTTCATGGGAAATAGATGGGGAAATAGTAGAAACAGTGTCAGACTTTATTTTTTGGGGCTCCAAAATCACTTCAGATGGTGACTGCAGCCATGAAATTAAATGACACTCACTCCTTGGAAGAAAAGTTATAACCAACCTAGATAGCATATTGAAAAGCAGAGACATTACTTTGCCAACAAAGATCCATCTAATCAAGGCTATGGTTTTCCAGTGGTCATGTATGGATGTGAGAGTTGGACTGTCAAGAAAGCTGAGCACCAAAGAATTGATGCTTTTAAACTGTGGTGTTGGAGAAGACTCTTGAGAGTCCCTTGGACTGCAAGGAGATACAACCACTCCATCCTAAAGGAGATCAGTCCTGGGTGTTCTTTGGAAAGAATGATGCTAAAGCTGAAGCTCCAGTACTTTGGCCCCCTCGTACAAAGATTTGACTCATTGGAAAAGACTTTGATGCTGGGAGGGATTGGGGGCAGGAGGAGAAGGGGATGACAGAGGATGAGATGGCTGGATGGCATCACCAACTCAATGGACATGAGTTTGAGTGAACTCTGGGAGTTGGTGATGGATAGCGAGGCCTGGTGTGCTGCAATTCATGGGGTTATAGAGTCAGACTCAACTGAGTGACTGAATTGAACTGAACTGAACTCAAGATAAAAATTCCTCATGGCTCATAATTAAGAGAGCTTAAAGTCTCATATTTTTCACCCTAGATATGCCAGTTAAAAGCCACCCACAAAAGTGAAGAACAAATCTCTTGGCACAATTCAAGTCAATGAACATTGTTAAAGTAAAAAAAAAATTGTGTGGTCACTAATTGCTAATTCATGGGGCCTTAATTAGCATCTTTTGATGCACATCAAAAATGCTTCTTCCCTGTTTTTTCCATCAAATACAATTCTAGGTTGCTCCGTATATAATCCATTTATTTTTTTCAAGATACACAGTATTTAGACAATGATAAAAATCAACTTTATTATTGGTTAAAAATATTGGAAGATGCGACTAGGGCATGGAGTCAGTTGGATTTGCTGACATCTCTTTCAGTTGAACACACCCATCACTATTTTAATCCTGGCCTACTGAGCTCACTTATTAGATCACAAAGCTACTTTTCTGTACACACGCTGGTTCCATGGGAGGAAACGACAAAGCTCTGCTTATACAAATTCTTCTTCTCACATCACTAATAAATCAGTTAAAAAACTTGTTCTCCATCCTCTCTTCCCTTTCTCCTGCTTATTTTTGTTTTATTTTGAGAAATAATAGCATGCATATTCAGAAAAACACATAGAATTTTATAGGCTATCACTTAAGATCTTCACTTTAGTTGCTCAGTCATGTTTGACTCTTTCCTACCCCATGGACTACAGCATGCCAGGCTTCCCTGTCCATCACCAACTTCCGCACCTTGCTCAAACTCATCTCCATCGAGTTAGCAATGCCATCCAACCATCTCATCCACTGCCATCCTGTTCTCTTCTTGCCTTTAATCTTCCTCAGCACCATGATCCTTTCAAATGAGTCGACTCTTTGCATCAGGTGGCCAAAGTATTGGAGTTTCAGCTAGAGAATCAGTCCTTCCAATGAATATCCAGGATTGATTGCCTTTAGGATTGACTGGTTGGATCTCCTTGCAGTCTAAGGGACTTTCAAGATTCTTCTCCAACACCACATTTCAAAAGCAGCAATTTCTTTGGTGTTCAGCTTTCTTTATAGTCCAACTCTCATATCCATACATGACTACTGGAAAAACCATAGCTTTAACTAGATGGACCTTTGTTGGAAAAGTAATGTGTCTGCTTTTTAATATGCTATCTAGGATGGTCATAGCTTTTCTTCCAAGGAATAAGCATCTTTTAATTTCATGGCTGCAATCCCCATCTGCAATGTTTTTTGAGCCGCCCCCCTGCCAAAAAAAAAAAAAAAGAGTCTCTGTCACTGTTTCCATTATTTCCATGAAGTGATGGGACCAGATGCCAGATCTTATTTTTCTGAATGTTGAGTTTTAAGCCAACTTTTCACTCTCCTCTTTCACTTTCATCAAGAGGCGCTTTAGTTTTTCCTCTCTTTCTGTCATAAGGGTGATGTCATCTGCCTATCTGAGGTTATTGATATTTCTCTCGGCAATCTTGATTCCAGCTTGTGTTTCATTCAGCCTGGCATTTAGCATGATGTACTCTGGTATATGAAGTACTCTGGTACTTCCCTGGTGGCTCAGATGGTAAAGCATCTGCCTACAATGCAGAAGACCCGGGTTCAATCCCTGGGTCGGGAAGGACCCCCTGCAGAAGGAAATGGCAACCCACTCCAGTATTCTTGCCTGGAAAATCCCATGGATGGAGGAGCTTGGTTGGGTACTGTCCATGGGATCGCAAAGAGTTGGACACGACTGAACGACTTCACTCACTCATTCTGCATATAAGTTAAATAAGCAGGGTGACAGTATACACCCTTGACATAATCTCTTCCCAATATAGAACCAATCTGTTGTTCCATGTCCAGTTCTACCTGTTGCTTCTTGACCTGCATACAGAGTTCTCAGGACGCAGGTGAAGTGGTCTGGTATTCTCATCTCTTTAAGAATGTTCCACACTTTATTGTGACCCACATAGCCAAAGGCTTTGGTGTAGTCAATAAAGCAGGAGTAGATGTTTTTCTAGAACTCTCTTACTTTTTCAATGATCCAGCGGAAGTTGGCAATTTGATCTCTGGTTTCTCTGTCTTTTTTAAGTCCAGATTGAGTATCTAAAAGTTCTAGGTTCATGTACTGTTGAAGCCTGGCTGGGCGAATTTTGAGCATTACTTTGTTAGCATGTAAGATGAGTGCATTTGTGCTGTAGTTTGAACATTCTTTGGCATTGTCTATCAAGATCTTAGCAGGAAATAAATTGACCTCTGATGGTTCAAATGAAAATACTTTAGTGACTTAATCAAAGAGGGATGAGGAATTAAAGGGACAGAGAAGTGACATGGAAAAACCTAGGAAACAATATGTTTTAAAAGCTGTTACCAACCCTCAGACTGAAGAAGAAGGAAGAAGACACAGATAAGATGTCACTCACTCAGAGCTACAGTCATGGAGACAAGAATTTTTGGTGGAAAGTGATTTCTGGTGATAGTCAGAAGGCTTTTTGGTGGTAGTCAGAAGGGACTGAAGCTATGTCTAGAGATGCACTTTTCCCTAGCAAGTCCATGTGTCTCTCTTCTCTTTTGATGGTTTTTCTCCAGCACCACAAACATAGGAACTTTCTGAGCCAGGCAACCACAATTCTGAATGGAGTTGGTCAAGGGAAAGGGAACACAAGATTAAGCAATCAGAGCAAACCTAAATATAATGGGGATGAGATTCAGCCATCCTGTCCTCTGTGGGAATGATTTCAAAATATATTCATGCATCTCTTTGAATTATACTTCTGTCTGGATATACGCCCAGGAGTGAGATTGAAAGATAATATGGTAATTCTGCTTAGTTTTCTGAGGAACCTCTATACAGTTATCCATAGTGACTGCACCAATTTGCATTCCCATCAACAGTGTAGAAGGCTTTGCTTTTCTCCACACTCCCTACAGCATTTGTTATTTGTAGCTTTTCTGAAGATGGCTATGCGAGGTAATATCTGACTGGTGTGAGGTAATATCTCATTGTAGTTTTGATTTGCATTGCATGGAAAATTCCATGGATGGAGGAGCCTGGTGGGCTGCAGTCCATGGGGTCACGAGGAGTCGAATATGACTGAGCGACTTCACTTTCACTTTTCACTTTCATGCACTGGAGAAGGAAATGGCAACCCACTCCAGTGTTCTTGCCTGGAGAATCCCAGGGATGGAAGAGCCTGGTGGGCTGCCGTCTGTGGGGTCGCACAGAGTCGGACATGACTGATGCGACTTAGGAGCAGCAGCAGCAGCAGCAGACTAAATAAGAAGCATTGCTAAAGTTAATTTTACATGTTTTTGCTGATTCCTAGAATATTGACTATCACCCTGCCATCTCCTCTTTGACCACTTCCAATTTAGTTTGTGATATTTATATTTCTCTTTCTGACTTACTTCACTCTGTATAATAGATTCTAGGTTCATCCATCTCATTAGAACTGACTCAAATGCTTTCCTGTTTATGACTGAATAGTACTCCATTGTATATATGTACCATAGCTTCTTTATTCATTCATCTGTTGATGGACATCTAGGTTGCTTCCACATTCTAGCTATTGTAAATAGTGCTGTAGTAAACGTTGGGGTACATATATCTCTTTCAGTTTTTATTTTCTCAGGATAGCAGTGGAATTGTTGACTCATATGGTGGTTTTATTCCTAGTTTTTTTAAGGAATCTCCTGACTGTCTTCCATAGTGGCTGTATCAATTTACATTCCCACAAGCAATGCAAGAGGGCTCCCTTTTCTCCACACTCTGTCTAACATTTATTGTTTGTAGACTTTTTGATGATGGCTATTCTGACTGGTGTGAGGTGGTATCTCATTGTAGCTTTGACTTGCATGTCTCTAATAATGAGCAATGTTGAGCATCTTTTCATGTGTTTGTTAGCCATCTGTATGTCTTCTTTGGGCAAATATCTGTTTAGGTCCTTTTCTCACTTTTTGATTGGGTTGTTTGTTTTTCTGGTATTGAGTTGTATGAGCTGCTTGTATATTTTGGAAATTAATTCTTTGTCGCTTTTATTTTCTCCCATTCTGAGAGTTGTTTTTTCACCTTATTTGTAGTTTCCTTTACTGTGCAAAAGCTTTTAAGTTTAATTAGGTCCCACTTGCTTATTTTTGTTTTTATTTCCACTACTCTAGGAGGTGGGTCATAGAGGATCTTCTTTTATTTCTGTCATCAAATGTTATGCCTGTTTTCCTTTAAAAGCTTTTTAGTTTCTGGTCTTACATTTAGGTCTTTAATCCATTTTGAGTTTATCTTTGTGTATGGTATTAGGAAGTGTTCTAATTTCATTCTTTTACATGTAGCTGTCCAGTTTTCCCAGAACCATTTATTGAAGAGACTAACTTTGCCCCATTGTATATTCTTGCCTCCTTTGTCAAAAATAAGGTACCCATAGGTGTATGAGTTTTTCTCTGGGCTCTCTATCTTGTTCCATTGGTCTATATATCTGTTGTGTGCCAGTGCCATACTGTCTTGATGACAGTAGCTTTGTAGTTTAGTCTGAAGTCAGCAGGGTTGATTCCTCTAGCTCCATTCTTCTTTCTCAAAACTATTTGGGCCATTTGGGGAATTTTTTGTTTCCACATGAATTGTGAAATGTTTTGTTCTAGTTCTGTGAAAAATGCCATTGGTAATTTGATAGGATTTACATTGAATCTGTAGATTGCATTTGGGAGTACAGTCATTTTCACAATAGTGATTCTTCCTACCCAGGAACATGGAATATCTCTACATCTATTTACATCATCTTTGATTTCTTTCTTCAGTGTCTTATAATCTTCTGTATGCAGTTCTTTTATCTCCTTAGGTAGGTTTATTTCTATATATCTTATTCTTTTTGTTGCAATGGTGAATGGAATTGATTCCTTAATTTTTGTTTTTGATTTTTCATTGTTAGTATATAGAAATGCAAGTGATTTCTGTGTATTGACCCAATTCCATGACTTTGCTAAATTCACTGATTAGCTCCAGTAATTTTCTGATAATTTCTTTTGAGTTTTCTATGTGAAGTATCATGTCATCTGCACACAGTGAGTTTTACTTCTTTTCTGAGCTGGATTCCTTTTATTTCTTTTTCTTCTCTAATTGCCCTAACTAAGACTTATTCAACTATGTTGAATAATAGTGGTGAGAGTGGACACCCTTGTCTTGTTCCTGATGTTAGAGGGAACACTATAATTTTTCACTGTTGAGAATAATGTTTGCTGTTGGCTTATCATATATGGCCTTTACAATATTGAGGTAGAGTCCTTCTATGCACTTTTTTTGAAGTGTTTTTTATCATAAATGGGTGCTGAATTTTGTCAAAGGCTTTTTCTGGATCCATTGAGATGATCATGTGGTTTTTAACTTTCAGTTTGTTAATATTGTGTTTCACATTGATTGATTTGTGCATATTGAAGAATCTTTGCATCCCTGAAATAAACCCAACTTAATCATAGTGTATGAACTTTTTAATGTGCTGTTGAATTATATTTTCCAGGATTTTGTTGAGGATTTTTGCATCTATGTTGATCAATGATATTGGCCTGTGATTTTATTTATTGCATGTATTTTTCTTCCCTGGTTTGATACCAGGGTGATTGTGACCTTGTAGAATGAGTTTGGAAGCACCTGGCATTCTTCTTGATTGTGGAGTCTGCCCCTGTGGATGGGGTTGGATTAATGTCTTATAATATTTTCCTGGTTGGGGGAGCTTGTGCTTTTGTTCTGGTTGATGGAGCTGGATCTTGTCTCTCTCAAGGGCAGCGCAGAGTCCCAGTAGTAGATTTTGGGGTGTCTCTGCATTCAGCATGTCTTTGGGCAGTCCTTCTGGCTTTGGCAATGTTAGACACATCTATTTTCACAGCATTGTCAAAGTGGCCCTCTCAGCATATCTTCACTGCCACCAGCCCCCGACTTGTTCCTGAAATCTTTTCTGGTACTTCTGTTGCCCATGTGCCACCCTGCACTGCAAGCTGAAGCTTGCTAAGTAGGGGCTTGTGTTGATTTTTTCTTGTCTCTCTGACCCTGCCTTCTGTGTTGCAGAGATTTGTGTGGCCTTCCCTCAACCCCCTGAGCTAACCCTCTATGTCATGGGGCTTGTATGTTCTTCTTTCAGCTCCCTGGCCCACCCTCTGGGCTGTGTTGTTTGTGTGTGGTGGAGAGGTTGGTATGCCACTCCTCCCTTGGTACCCCCAGCCTGCCTTCTACACCATGGGGCTTCCATGTGCTTCTCTTGGTTCCCTGAGCCCACTGTCTGCTCAAGGCCACAGTCCGTGAGGTTTTTATGGGCTGAGAAGTGCAGCTTTCTCTGTTTTCTTCCCTCTAGGTCTCTGTTTTGTCCAATTTTCTGAGATTCCACAGCTCTCACTTGGACTCACCTATCAGGGAACTTCCCAGTACAAGGGAACCCTTCCTGATTCATGACTCCCTGCCTCCCTCTAGGACATAAGCTCCCATCTAGAAGTTCTTCAGCTTTTCTCTTTTTATGTCTCCATCCTCTCTCCTATTTCATTTCAGGGAGTTTAGCCTGCTCCCCTGAAGTCTTGGGGTTTTCTGCTGTCACCTAGAGGTTGCTTAGTAGGAGTTGTTCCATATCTTAATGAGTTTTTGATGTATTTGTGGGGAGGCTGGCAACCTCCCCATCTTACTCCTCCACCATTTTCTTCTGCTTCTGTATGAGCTATTTGTATACTAGGGAAACTAAACTTTTGTTGCTCATATAGTTTGCAAATATTTTCTCCCATTCCATAGGTTGTCTTTTTGTTTTGTTTATGGTTTTCTTTGCTGCTCAAAACCTTGTATGTTTGATTAGTTACCATTTATTTATTTTTTTCTTCTTATTTCTATTGCCTTAGCAGACTGACCTAAGAAAATATGTCTACAATTTATGGCGGAGAATGTTTTTCCTATGGTCTCTTCCAGGAGTTTTATGATGCTTTGCCACTAATGAATCTATCTACAAAACAGAAACAGACTCACAGATGTAAAGAACAGACTGTGATTGCCAAGGGGGAAAGGTGGAGGGGATGAATTACGGATGTTAGTAGTTGCAAACTATTACATATAGAATGCATAAACAACAAGGTCCTACTGGATAACACAGAGAACTATATTCAATATCCAAGGATAAACATATGGAAAAGAATAGAAAAAAAGAATGCATATATGTATATAATAGTAGAAATTAGCACAACATTGTAAATCAACTATATGTGCATGCAAAATGCATGCATGCATGCTCAGTTGTATTTGACTTTTTATGACCCTATGGACTATAGCTCACCAGGTTCTTTTGTCCATGGGATTTTTCAGGGAAGAATACTGGAATGGGTTGTCATTTCCTCCTCCAGGAGATATTCCTGACCCAGGGATTGATCCTGTGTCTCCTGCATTGGCAGAAGGATTATTCTTTACCACTGAGCCACCTCTATACATCAATAAAATAGTAGTAATAAAAGTGAGTTACTTAGAAAAACAAACAAAAAAGAAACACATTCATTATTTGTTTTTTAATATTGATTACTATTTATCCTTGGTGGTACACATCAGAGTGGCCAAATAAAAATACAAAGTGCCCAGTTAAATTTGAATTTTAAGTAAAGCAGTTTGAATTTTAAGTAAACAGCAAATAATTTTTAGCATAGGTATATCCCATGCAAAATTTGGCACATACTCAATAATAAGAAAGTATGTACTGTTATCTGAAATTTAAATTTAACTAGGGATCCTGTTTTTTATATGGCAACCCTTTACTACACTCATTAACAGACTCTTGTGGAGGCCTTTTTTTCCCCTTCTTTGTTTCACTGTCCCCATAATCTAATTTGTGATCTTTGATTCACCTCCCAATTCAATTGACACTGGTAACTTTCAAGTTATCATTGTAGGGTCTAGCTTTGGGGAAGTTTTGCTAAGCATGAGACCAACTGATAGCAAATGAAGCAAAAGGAAATTGGAGGGAAGACAAAGATTATAGTAAAGATTAGGGTAAAGAAAATAGTAAAAACTGGATAAATTTGGTGGCTATTTTCCATGTGAAATGAAAGAACAAGTTATTGATAGTCAGTTCTCCAATGTCCTGGTGCTGAATTATCTGAGTTAGGGGACAGTGCACTCTGACTGGAAAGATTATTCTCCTGTTTTTACTAAAACTTTCTTGCAACATATAATCTAATTTGACAATTAGGAAGAGAAATGCAAAGGACTTGGGAACAGAAATATCAACAAAGGAAACAGAGTTTCAAAACTCTTGTAAAGAGAAAACAAACTTGCAAGAGGGATAAAAATGCCAATTGATGGCAGAACATGTCATTTCATGAGAGTTCTTGTGTGAAATCTCAGGTCTTGTACTGATTCATGATAGACAGACTCACGGAGAGAGGCTTTGACTTCTGAAGATTGAAGTTCAATTTGTATTATTTTGTAGCTGCTTTAATAAGTATTCTGTAGCATTCTGGGCAAAATAAGAAGATGGAGTAATAAGAAGGTTAAAAAAAAGTGCTCGCAATATAAGTATAGGTAGCATCTCTATTTTTAGAGATGTGCTGTTTATTCTAATACTAGAATGCTTCAGTGATCTAGGTATAAGTGAATAGGATACCCAGCTACTACTACTCAGGTGCTAGGGTACAGAAACATTCTTACTTAAACAGATTTTAATTGAACATGCTAATTGAGAGCCTCTAGAGCTACTGAAGTGGAGAGTTGTGATAAAATTCAAATAGCTCAAACTCCCTGAAGGACAAGAGAATATTGAATTCTTTCATTAGAGAAATGATGCATGTAGGTGTATTGATACTTTCAAACCCTTGATATAATAGGCCTCTCTAGCCAGTAAAATCAACAGCTGATAGGCCTTGGTGATTCTCAGTGCTGAGGGAAGTCATTTCCTAATCGTCACTGTCAAAGTCACTCCAGGAGAGGAAATGTAGCAAGGTGGAGAAAAGTTGAACAAGCTACTTTATCCCACTAATGCTTTCTTTTCTATTTTTTTTTTTTCCAAGAGATATTCAGAAATAGCTTACTTTACATACGAAGTAATGAAATATATTTTTATCATGCTGGCCAAAGTTAATTTAATGTCCTACTTATTATCATAATCTAACTAAAAATGACTGGAAAATCACTACCAGAACTAAAATTAATTATATTGATGATTTAGTATTCAGTTCAGTTCAGTTCAGTTGCTCAGTCGTGTCTGACTCTTTGCGACCCCAAGAACTGCAGCATGCCAGGCCTCTCTGTCCATCACCAACTCCCGGAGTTCACTCAAACTCACATCCATTGAGTTGGTGATGCCATCCAGCCATCTCATTCTCTGTTGTCCCCTTCTCCTCCTGCTCCCAATCCCTCCCAGCATCAGGGTCTTTTCCAATGAGTCAACTCTTCACATGAGGTGGCCAAAGTACTAGGTTAAAAAAAAAAAAAAAAAAAAAAAAAAACCTCTAAGGAAGAGTACTTTTTTTGCCATTTTAATCTATTTTTTTTCCAGTTTTGAGATATAACTGATTTTTATCACAGTATAAATTTAAGGCATAATGGTTTGACTTACATATAGTGTGAAATGATTATCACAATGTTTACTTAGTGTCTATTTCCTCATATAGGTAGAATAAAAAGAAGAAAGAGAAACATGTTTTCCTTGTAATAAGAACTCTTAGGATTCACTTTCTTAACAACTGTTAGGTATACTGGAGTGAGTAGCCATTCCCTTCTCTAGGGGATCTTCCCAGCCCAGGGATTGTAACTGGGTCTCCTACATTGTGGGCAGACTCTTTACTCTGAGCCACAAAGGAAGCCCTATGTATATTATATGTGGATTTTAGCTATAGTCATCAGGAACAGTTTATTGCAATTTGATGTCTCTGAGTTGACTGATAATATTAGGACAAAATACAAAAAAATGTTGAATTTTTGCATTTTTATGAAATTCAAGTTGTTGTCAATAGAGACATATGTTGTTTGGAGTTTCTGGTAAAATCCAGGAGAGTAAAAACAGTGGCATTTAGATTATAGTACTCAACAGCTGACTGATGTTATCTTCTCACTACTTACCTTGTGACAGACAGTTACTCTAGTTTCATCTTTGACTGGCTTTGTGAGCTTGTGCAAGTTATCTACTCATTGTCTTAGTTTCATTACGCATAGAATAAGGAAAATACACCCCCAATATTTTTATGAGTAATAAATAGTGAATATATGTGGACAGTTTTGAACAGTGACTGCTAGAAAATGCTCACTAACTACAATCTATCTATTAGCTTTTGGGGCGTTAGTTGACACTCACCAAACACAGACATTCATTAACTTAAAGCAGAGATTCCAACAATACCCTGAGTGATGTCAGAAACAAAATGGATCTGCTAAGGAAGAAACAGTTCAGAAAATTTCATCGATTAAATATACAGATGGTATCTTCAGGAACATGAATAATGAATAACGGTGGATTCAAAATTATCCAGAAAACTTATAGGCAAGACATAGCAGATGCCTTAGTCTGTTTAAACCTCTAGACAGTTTATCTCCAGAAATGAAGTATGAGGATCATGATAAAAAATAATTTTATATTTTGGAAGATAGGGTAGCTAAGGAGGCAGTTTTATTGAAGTGTCATTTACATATAACATAATGCACCTTTTTTAGTGTGTGATTCAATAGGTTTAAATATGCATACAGATGTAAAATTTCTGTCTCATGCAAGATATAGGATATTCGTATTACACAAAATGTCAGTCATTTATAATCAGTCCTTTCCCATCACTCATGGCCCCATCACCACTGTTAGCTTTTTGTCATTACAGATTTGTTTTTCCAGACTTTTATATAATCTAAATCATATAATATAGTTTTAGAGTCTGGCTTTTTCTCATAATACAAAGTTTCTACAATTCTTTCATGTATTGCTTGAGAATGAATATGATTTACTTATTTCAGTGTTCTTTTCACTGACCAGGGCTATGTCTTAAAGACTGTAGACAACCATCTAACTGAGGCAGATATTCTCATAGGAGAAAGAAAATCAAGGCTAAATCAATATGATTCATTCTCAGGTGGTGCTGTTGCAAACCCGCCTGCCAATGCAGGAGACCTAAGAGATGCAGGTTTTATCTCTGGGTTGGGAAAATCCCTTGGAGGAGGGCATGGCAACCCACTGTAGTATTCTTGCCTGGAGAATTCCATGGACAGAGGAGACTGGTGGGCTATGGTCCATAGAGTCACGAAGAGTCAACCATGACTGAAGCAAGTTAGCATGCACGCACTATGGCTTTCAACTCATAAAAAGTAAAATAACCTCCAATTTTATTTACACACACACACACACAGAGTTTAGACTGTTGCAATATCTTTTATTACTAGGTAGTTACATTGGAGCTGGCAAAAGCTTTTCTGAGGTGTGTATGTATAGGCATATATTTTATGAAAATAAAAACACAACTCCTTAAGTGAATACAATCTGAGGGTGGTAACATTAAAAACACATTTAGAAACTTATTGGTGCTAAGGTAGATGCAAAATTTTGATATGTATAGAAACAGTGTGGTTTCAGGGTCTCATAATCTTTTTCAAAAATTCCAATTTGTTATTATTTTTGTTTTGCTGTTTTTTAGTCACTAAGTCACATACAACTCTTTGTGACCCCATGGACTGTAGCCTGCCAGATTTCTCTGTCTGTGAGATTTTCCAGCCAAGAATACTGGAATGGGTTGCCATATCCTTCTCCAGGGGATCATCCCAACCCAGGGATCAAACTAGTGTCTCCTGCTGCGGCAGGCAGATTCTTAGCTGCAGGCAGATTCTTTATCATTGATACATGAGGGGAAGCCCCCAGAGGGAATAAACAAATGAGAATAATTATGTGTACATGCATAGTTACCACTTTGGGCATTATTTATTAATTTGTATAGATGCAAATTTCCATGCAGCATTATTTATTTTTCCTGAATGTGAAGGTCTAAAGATGATGTGTTCTCTTAGCTTCTGTTTGTTTTATAATCTTTATTTTGCTCTTATTTCTGAAAAGTATTTATACTGGTTATAGAATTCTAGTTTGAGTGTATTGTTTTTTCTTCTAGCACTTTAAAGACATAGTTCCATTGCTTTCTGGTTTGCATTTTTTTAAAGAAGTGTGATCTAGCTCTCTTCTCTATGAGTAATGTTTCTCCCCTTTCCCTGGATGCTATTAAAGTTTTCCCTTTTATCATTGGTATTCAGCAATTTGATCATGCTTAGTTCTGACATGGTTTCTTTTATGTTTCTTTTGTTTGGGGTTCATTTAGTATCTTGAATCAGGAGTTTTAAACTTTAATCAAATATGGAAAATTTAAACCAATCTTCTTCACATGTTCACCACCACCTATTAGACTGGTTGATACAGTCCTACAGGTCATTAATATTCTATTTATTTCTATTATTTTCATTGGCTCATTTTCAGTCATTTATATTTCTCTGCCTTCAAGTTACTCTTTTCTATAGTGTGTAATTTGCTGTTAATCCCATCAAATATATTTTCAATTAGGTATTATATATGTTATCTTTAGAATTTTGATTTATATATTTAAAAAAACTTTCACTTCTTTCTTCACTATCATATTTTCCTTTACATCCTGAATATATTCATAGATTTGCAGTAGCTTTATCAAGAAAACTGTTTGCCAATTCTCTTTTCTGACATTTTGATACTCTTTTAATTAATTGAGTTCCACTCTATTCCCAACTCCCACATGAGTTATGGGTCATATTTTCTGTCTCACTTAGTTTGTCTGGTAATTTTTATTAGATCTCAGACATTGTAATTTGCATTATTGCATATTAGATTTTGTTGTTAAATTTCAAAAATATCAGACTTGTTTATGGATGCAGTCAATTATTTCATTCCTGTATCAATTTTATCCTTTTTTTGTTCATTTGCTAAGTCATATCCAACTGTTTGCAACCCCATGGCCTTCAGCACGCCAGGCTTGCCCGTCCTTTACCATCTCCCAGAGCTTGGTCAAAGTCATGTCCATTGAGTCAGTGATGCCACACGACCATCTCATTCTCTGTTGTCCCATTCTTCTCCTGCCTTCAATCTTTCATTGCGTCAGGGTCTTTTCCAATGAGCTGACACTTTGCATCAGGTGGCCAAAGTATTGGAGCTTCATCTTTAG
Source organism: Capra hircus (assembly GCF_001704415.2). Taxonomy (NCBI): domain Eukaryota; kingdom Metazoa; phylum Chordata; class Mammalia; order Artiodactyla; family Bovidae; genus Capra; species Capra hircus. Next base: position 34,387,857 of record NC_030818.1, read on the forward strand.
CATCAGTCCTTCCAATGATTATTCAGGTTTAATTTCCTTTATTATTGACTGGTTTGATCTTGTCAAGAGTCTTGTCAAGAGTCTTCTCCAACACCACAGTTCAAAAGCATCTGTTCTTTGGTGCTCAGCCTTCTTTATTGTCCAACTCTCATATCCATACAGGAGTACAGGAAAAACCATAGCTTTGACTACACGGGCCTTTGTCAGCAAAGTAATGTCTCTGCTTTTTAATATGCTGTCTATGTTGGTCATCACTTTTCTTCCAAGGTGGCTGCAGTCACCATGTGCAGTGGTTTTAGAGCTAAAGGAGATAAAGTCTGACATTGCTTCCACTGCTTCCCCATCTGTTTGCTATTAAGTGATGGGACCAGATGTCATGACCTTAGTTTTTTGAATGTTGACTTTCAAGCTAGCTTTTTCACTTTCCTCTTTGATCCTCATTAAGAGGCTTTTTTAGTTCCTCTTCATTTTCTGCCATTAGAGTGATATTATCTGCATATCTGAGGTTGATATTTCTCCTAGCAGTCTTGATTCCAGATTGTGATTCATCCAGCCTGGAATTTCACATGATGTACTCTTCATAAAAGTTAAATAAGCAGGGTGACAATATACAACCTTGAAGTAATTCTCTCCCTGTTTTCAAGCAGTCAATTGTTCCATGTTCAGTTCTAACTGTTGCTTCTCGACCGGCATACAGGTTTCACAGGAGATAGGTAAGGTAGTCTGGTATTTTCATCTATTTAAGAATTTTCCACAATTTGTGGTGATCCATACAATCAGAAACTTTAGCACAGTCAATAAAGCAGAAGTAGATATTTTTCTGGAATTCCCTAGCATTCTCTCAGTTCAGTCGCTCAGTTGTGTCCGACTCTGTGACCCCATGAATCGCAGCATGCCAGGCCTCCCTGTCCATCACCATCTCCCAGAGTTCACTCAAACTCACATCCATCGAGTCAGTGATGCCATCCAGCCATCTCACCCTCTATCGTCCCCTTCTCCTCCTGCCCCCAATCCCTTCCAGCATCAGAGTCTTTTCCAATGAGTCAACTCTTGCATGAGGTGGCCAAAGTATTGGAGTTTCAGCTTTAGCATCATTCCTTCCAAAGAACACCCAGGGCTGATTTTCTTTAGAATGAACTGGTTGGATCTCCTTGCAGTCCAAGGGACTCTCAAGAGTCTTCTCCAACACCACAGTTGAAATGCATCAATTCTACAGCGCTCAGCTTTCTTCACAGTCCAACTCTCTCATCCATACATGACCACTGGAAAAACCATAGTCTTGACTAGACGGACCTTTGTTGGCAAAGTAATGTCTCTGCTTTTCAATATGCTATCTAGGTTGGTCATAACTTTTCTTCCAAGGAGAAAGCGTCTTTTAATTTCATGGCTGCAGTCACCATCTGCAGTGATTTTGGAGCCCCCCAAAATAAAGTCTGACACTGTTTCCACTGTTTCCCCATCTATTTCCCATGAAGTGATGGGACCAGATGCAATGATCTTCATTTTCTGAATGTTGAGCGTGGTCCAGCAAATGTTGGGAATTTTATCTATTGTGTCTCTGACTTCTAAATCCAGATTGTGTATCTAGAAGTTCTTGGTTCACATACTGATAAAGCCTATCTTGAAGGATTTTGAGCATCATCTGTATAGCATGTGAAATTAGTGCAATTGCAGGGTTTTTGAACATATTTTGACATTGCCCTTCTTTGGGATTGAAATGAAAACTGATCTTTTCCAGTCCTGTGGCCATTGTCGAGTTTTCCAAATTTGCTGACATATTGAGTGCAGCACTTTAACAGCATCATCTTCTCAGATTTTAAATAGCTCAACTGGAATTCTCATCACATGCACTACTTTTGTTTGTAGTAATGCTTCCTAAGGCCCACTTGACTTCACACTCCAGGTTGTATGGTTCTAGAAGAGTGACCAAACCATCAGGTTATCTGGGTCATTATGACTTTTTTTGGTATAGTCCTGTGTTTTCTTGCCACCTCTTCTTACTCTCTTCTGCTTCAGTTAGGTCCTTACCATTTCTGTTCTTTATCTTGACCATCTTTGCATGGAGATATCCCTTAATTTTACTTTCACCACTGGACACATCCATAGCTGAGCATTGTTCCTACTTTGCCCCAGCCACTTCTTTCTTTATGGAGCTATTATTTACAAGTTATTTACAATGGCTCCAATTCTATCGTTTATAAGCTCAAGATTCAGCAATCTCCAAACATTTTTAAATTATGTATAAAGCCTGTACAAAATATGCAATTTAAATTATAAGTTGCTTATCTAAATAACAGATTAATTATGCAGTAAAATGTAGTAAGAAATAAGGATCTTTAAGACAAGACTTGATCTCTAGTTTTAGGCTTCTACATTTAAAAATGCTTCTTCTCCTCACAAAGATGTATCTATAAAATAAGGATAGCAATGATATCTAATTCATAATTTTTTTGAAATGATAGCATGGAGCAATCCATATCAAGGGATTAGATGTTAACTATAGAGTCTATTAAGTTTTCACCTTATGTGGGCCATTATTAAATATATATATGGTGGTGGTGGTGGTGGTCTAGGCACTAAGTTGTGCCTGACTCTTTTGACCCCATGGACTATATAGCCTGCCAGGCTCCTCTGTCCATGGGATTTCCCAGGCAAGAATACTGGAGTGGGTTGCCATTTCCTTCTCCAGGAAATCTTCCCAACCCAGAGATCAAACCTGCCTGTCCTGCATTACAGGTGAATTCTTTACCAACTGACCCGCCAGGGAAGCCCCTCATATATATGTATGTGTATGTCTGTGTTGTGTGTGTGTGTGTGTGTGTGTGTGTGTGTGTGTGTGTGTGTGTGTGTGTATGATCTTGAGCAAATCGCTTCCCTACTTTGAGCCACAAGTTTATTGTGTGCAAAACAAGAATGGTGATTAAGATGATTCTAAGTTAGTTTCATTATTTCCACGGTTTTTAGAAAATGGTATTAATCTTTAGGTGGTTTTGGATTTTATGGTGATGATTATTGCTATGGAACCCCAAAATGATATGTTAGAAACTGCATGTGAGAAAGGAATGCTATAATATATAAAATATTTTTAAATTTGGAAACTGTTTTGATAAGTCACCATTTTACAAAGCATAATAAATGAGAATATGATTATATTTTAAAAGGTTATCCTGAAAGTGGGTGGCTCCCTTTTAAATTGGCTACTTGAGCAAAGAAAATAGAAACCCTAACCTGAAATGTTGAGTTTTAGAGCCATGTAAAAATTCTGACATGTAGGCCTACATTTCAAGGTTGCACTCTGTTTTATTCTTTAAGGAATACAAAAAAATAATGTAAGCTGGTAGGACTGTGCTGAATAAATTTATATCATATTCAGCTATATGTCTAAAGGATTCACCTAAATGTCCCCTACCAATTAATTAATTGAGAATATAGGAATTTTCTGAGTACTAACCTTAACCTTACCTCCTTTTTATCATCTTTTTATGTTAATCTGTAGTGCAAATTCTGTATAATACTATTTATCATTACAACCCAGCTTTAGCATAGAGTAAAAACTAAAAGAAGAATCTGAGGTGTCAGAGAAGTTACCAAAGCAAAGAAAATTCTTGTTCCTATAAGAACTCACCATAAACTTTTCATGTGAAATTTCTTCAAAAGTTGAAATAAATCAAATAGTCTTGAATTATTAGTACAGTAATATCTTTGATCTAACATAATATGTGAATAATCTTTTTAAGAATAATTTTGCATGTAACTATTATAATTAATTCAAGAAGCTATATCTTTTAATTCTGTATATTTTGGGGTGAGCCTAGTTTTGGATTGTATTGTATACTTACCTGCTTTTAAAGATATTATCTGGAATATCATCAACCTTTTCTTAATGACTCCAATAACTAATTACTTTCTCTTTTTATTCTCTGCCCTACCTTCGGTACTTTCTTTTGACCTTTGTATTTTTTTCTCCCCTCCCCCATGCCATTCTTCTTCCTTTTGTTAGTGGCTCTGCCCTGGTGCCTGTGTCTAGCTCTGTTGGTAGTGCTTTTAATTAGGTATGAGAGAGGGAGAACAGATTATCACATTTATTATAATTATATATTAAATTAATTTGGACAGTAATATGCCAATCACTGAGGTCAGTATTAGGTGGTTAATAAAGAACATAAGACATATTACATGAGATAGTAATCTTTGGATACATTATGAATTTTTTACACTGTAATTTCAACATTGTTCTATTCTCTTAGGTGATATTAAATTGAATAGAGGTTCACTACTAAGAAATTGATAATTTAATGGTCTAATGATAGGGAATAAGTCAAATAACTAAAAGTGAAAAATACTATCATCATGATGGGGCCAGAAAAGAGGCTTGAATACAGGTTAAAATGTGTTAAATAAACACTTGTTGTGATTGCTATTTAGCAGTTCATAATTTTTATTTTATTTGATTGTTTTAGTTATTGCTTGTATGCTATGTTCCAGAGCATTGGGGTTGCCAGAAAACCGATTTGGAAATAAGCAGAATGTTACATATTAGAATATTCAAATCAACATTTTTTTTCTTGTTCTATTAAAAAAAATTGTTTGATTTTTTTGTGGTCTATCAGTGATATCCCTGAATGATATCCTACCAGGCTCCTGTGTCCATGAGATTCTCCAGGCAAGAATCTTGGAGTGGGTTGCAGTGCCCTCCTCCAGATTATATTCCCAACCCAGGGACTGAACTCACATCTCTGGCATCTCCTGCATTGCAGTTTCTTTACCACTGAGCCACTGGGGAAGCCCCATAGCTCTGGTGATGTGCCATAATAATAATATATCTAACGTATAATTTAAAGGAATCATGATTTGTAATTAGCTTGTAATTTACAGATCAGGTGGATGCAGTTTCAATGACATGAAAAAATTCTCTATTAAATCACACAATATTTACTATAAATACATTTATTATAAAACTACTATAATGTATATAACCAATATTAATTTTAATTAAAAAACTGCAAATAACCTTATCCATACCTGCATTTTACTATATTTCTTTGCCTCTTCCAGTTATTCCAATAAATCTTCTTCCTTTTCATAATACCCTAAAGTATACTGAAGCCATAAATTTTGGAGTTTCTCCCCAAAACAAGATTTCCATCATAAAACATATGTGAAGTGCTAGGCTTGTGTCTAACAAATTATATTAACTCATGTAAAGATGGCTATAGCTATCCATAGAAAAATGTAAATTAAAGACAGAAGACAGATAGAATTTCCTCTAGGAATATAGATTTAGTATTTATTATCAGGCCATATACTTGGCTTTCAAACCCATGATTTTGCATATTACTTTCAAAAAATTTATCAATAATTTGGTTTTATGTAGCTCATCAATGATATACCTGAAAGAAATTCCTTGTCATACTTAACTGCTGCTGCTACTGCTAAGTCGCTTCAGTCGTGTCCGACTCTGTGCGACCCCATAGACGGCAGCCCACCAGGCTCCCCCATCCCTGGGATTCTCGAGGCAAGAACACTGGAGTGGGTTGCCATTTCCTTCTCCAATGCATCAGAGTGAAAAGTGAAAATGAAGTCGCTCAGTCATGTCCGACTCTTTGCGACCCCATGGACTGCAGACCATCAGGCTCCTCCATCCATGGGATTTTCCAGGCAAGAGTACTCCTTACAGAAACTAAAATAATAAATGTCATGATATTGAGCAAGTATTTTCAACAGGGGCTATATTATTCTCAAGGGAGCAAAAATTGGTTGCTCGGATGGAAGAGAGGCAAAATATTCTTAAATATTACACTAATTTCTCGCCCTCCAAAGGATCACACCACATAAACAGATCTGTGGTACTGAACTTACATGGAGTATTGGGTAGGAAAAAAAGGTCTAAAATGGCACCTTGGGTGGATGGGATGATGAGAAAAATATAGAGAAATACTGGGTAAAGGAAAAAGCTCTGAAATTTGTCAGCTGCCCAACCTTGTCAAAATCCTATAAATTGAGGAAACAATTACATTTCACCTTAATTTATTAGTTCAACATGCATTAATTTATTTTCCACATTATACTGTGTACTGGGAATATAGCTTTGAAATGAATAGTAAAGGTGCCTAGTCTCTTTGAACTTAAAATTTAGTAAGGAAGACAGAAAATACATACTTAAATACATAAATTATCTAATATCAGGTACTTGTGAAGGCTGTAATAAAAGAATGGCTGATTTACTTTACAGTAATGATTCAGAATCAGTTTTATTTATTGAGCTAATGTCTGGATATTGAGTACTTCCTAGATGCCAGCCACTGAGCTGGACAATAAGTAAACAAGGTTATGTTTCTGTCTTCATGGACAGGCTAGTGGAGAAGACAGATGTTAAGTCATTTAAAAATTTGCCTTCGCCAAGGATCCTGTTTGTTCTCCACTATATTTATTTATTTTTCTTGCTAATGAATTAGTTGGACAAGCAATTGCCAACCTAGGCTGCATTCCCCACCCTGTCTCTCAACTATGTGTGACAAGACAGTTAATGTTTTGTCCAATAGGAAGCAGTAGAAGTAGTGTATATTACACTCCTTGTCTTAGTCTCCCTTCTTTTGCCTTGCCTGTTTTATTTATTTATTTACTTTCGGCTGTGTTGGGTCTTGCTGTGCGGGCTTTTCTCTAGTTGTCATGAGCGGGGTCTACTCTCTAGCTGCAGTGGATGTACTTCTCATTGTGGTGGCTTCTCCTGCTGTGGAGCATGGGCTCTAGGCATGCAGGCCTCATAATTATGGCATGTGGCCTCAGTAGGTTTTGCTCCCAGGCTCTAGAGCGGAGGTTCAGAAGTTGAAGCACAGGCTTAGATGCTCTGAGGCATGTGGAATCTTCCCAGACCAAGGACTGAACCCATGTCTCTTGCATTGGCAGGCAGATGCTTTACCACTGAGCCACCAGGGAAGCCTGGGTTCATGTTTTTGATATTTTTTGTTTGCTGACTGATGGTTTAACTTATATCCTAATTAATACAAATACACAGGTGTACACTGAGTTAAATATTATGCAGAATAGAACATAGAGCTTTAGGGCAGATAGCAGGTGGCAGCTACTTAAGATTAAGTGGTTGGTGATAGCTAATCAGAGAAAATATATTTCGATTGACATTTGAAGAATAGGAGTCATACTGAGATGAGGAATGGAGTAAGAGGGTGGATGTGCAGAGTTCATGAAATGGAAAGAACTGGAGGAACTTTAGGAATCCCTGCAAGTCCAGTATATTTAAAGCATAGAAATAAAGTGCTAGGTTAGTAAGAGCCAAGTTTGGAGAGAGACCATGCACACATTTGATAAGGCATTTACATTTATTCTAAGAGACAGTGGCAAGCAGAGGAATCTCATGGATCTTGTTGCTACTTTATAACATTAAGATATCTTAATATAAAGAGATCTCTGACTTTTGAATGATAGAATATGCTTTCATTGGAAACAAAAGGGAAGCAAGAAGACTTGTTAGAGGAGTTTTTCCATCTAGGTCAGAAATTTTGGTGACTTTAAAAAAATCTTTATACCAACTTATGTGTGAAAAATCCATATTTGGAAGCCTTGAGTCTTAAAATGCTAGGAAATATATCTGGGGACTTCTTAAAATCCATTGATTTTGCTTTCTTTTGATCCTTTATAAACGCTACTTCCACCTCCAGTTGCTGCTACATGACTTCCCCTGGGTTACTTATCTAACTTTACCAACATTTTAACTTTGCCATTCCAATTTACATTAAATTTCTGGTTTTCCTTATTATTATTATTATTATTATTATTATTATTTCTAAGTCAAGTAGCTCTTTGAGGCCTAAAACTACCATGTACTGAAAATATCCAGGAATAGACGTGCTCTAGTCTCTTTCTAACCTGGGTTTGATTCCTGGATCAGGAAGATCCTCTGGAGAAGGAAATGGCAACCCACTCCAGTATTCTCGCCTGGAGAATCCAGTTGACAGAAGAGCCTGGCAGGCTACAGTCCATGGTATTGCAACAGTCGGACACGACGTAGTGACTAAACCACCACCACAGTCTCTTTCTTATTTTAGACAATTTAACAGCCATTACTATCAAAAGGGGAAAATAGCTCATTTATTTTAAAATTATGTTATAGCTTTCCCTTATGGTTTTCCCTCAATCTAAACCACAAAGTAGAAAGCATTCTAATAAAATATGTCCAAAATCTTTGCACTAAGTGTTCCAATGACATTATACTCCATTTTGAGGTCTTGAAGGCTGCAGTCCACGGGGTTGCTGAGGGTCGGACAGGACTGAGCTATTTCACTTTCACTTTTCACTTTCATACATTGGAGAAGGAAATGGCAACCCACTCCAGTGTTCTTGCCTGGAGAATCCCAGGGATGGGGGAGCCTGGTGGGCTGCCGTCTATGGGGTCACACAGAGTCGGACACGACTGAAGTGACTTAGTAGCAGTAGTAGTAGTAGGCATAGTATCTAGATCCCTGAAAAACTCCGTGGGTGATAATATTTAATTCTGTAATCTATTCAGTTTTACATTAACTATTTTGACTCTGAAGATGACTCATCTTCCCTAATAGCAGATTGATTGTCTGGAAGTTCCAAATTCTCATATTCAGAGTATTACGTTAAAACTAAGAATATTTTCTCTAGTTCGCCAATCTAATTAACATGATCAGTCAGCTGAACAAACCATCACACTAGCAAGTCAATTGTTTAGGGTCATTTCAGGTATTTTTAGATTAATGTCTTTAATAACACAGAAACAGTGATCCTGATCTTTAGAGAAAGGTAATAAAGAACCGTAACTGAAGAAGAATAGTCCTGTCAGCTCCCCCTCTGCAGTCTATATATGCTACATTTAATCTGGAGTGTCAGCAAATAATTAATGGAATTTTGGCTTCTCAATACCTAAACTAAGCAGAATTTTCTCCCAATTTTCTCAGAGAATTATATTACTAGCATGATGAAACTATTTTTATAAATATTCTTTTAATGTTTAGTTCTGTTGTATGTGAGACAAATTTGGATGGATACTGAATAGTACTAAATGCACAAAGATTGATCTAGAAGTTTAACTGTGTATAGATCTGAAGTATTATATCATTTCCTGTTATTAGTTCTATGATGAATTTGTACATGATTATTATTTTCATACCCACTGGAGTGGATTAGGTGAGTGAGAGTTATTAAGATAACCAGAATGCAAGTTTCAAGATATGCTAAGCAGAGTGAGCCTGAATGTGCATAAATTGCTAAAACTCGAGGTATAAAGAATCTCAATTGACTAGTGTTAAAATTTGAACTTTTCCCCCTCTGTTCTTCAAGCAAATCTATCAAGGTCCGTAGAGCCTCTCTACATATATCTTGCAGCTTATTTATTTTATACATAGTAGTTTGTATCTCTAATCCTTAATCCTATTTTGCCCATTCCACCTTCCTTCTCCCCACTGGAAACCACTAATATCTTCTCTTCACTTGTGAGTCTGTTTCTTTTCTCTTGTATTCTCTAGTTTGTTTTTATTTTAAATTTCATAATAAGTTAAAATATAGTAGTTGTCTTTCAATTTTATCTCTTATCCTTGTGCTTTGTATAATGTATATTTATGTTAATATAGTGATGTCTGCATATAGTTACTAAAAAGTATAGTGTTTATGCTTTTTTTAGTATAGTATAGAGGATATATCTCCTATATATATAATAAATATACTGTAAATGTATAGTATAAATAGAGGGTAGTTTGCTTATTTTTAAAATAAATGAGTGAACTAAAATATCATAAGTTCAGGGTGTGAAGAAGAAGAAATAATATCATCGGGGAGAGAAATAGTAGTTTAAATTAATTAAGAAATACTATCTTCTCTGAAATCCTCTAATGATTTTGAACTGTTTCCCTCATTTAGGATTTTGTGGGTGTCGAAAGAGTCAGACACTACTTAGTGACTAAATAACAACAGATGGATTTCCTAATATTTTTCTTTACTTTTTATGTCTGTGATCTTATATTTTTAATGGCTTCCATACCTTTTGAAAGCAAGATATATATTCTTTTCTTCTGAATAAGAGCTAAACATTTGGATGCTGGGAGTACCACTTAATAACTGAGTATAAGTTATACTGCAGGACAAATGACCTAAAAATTATAGTGGCTTACAACAAGAGGCTTATTTCTAGCTCACACTGTATGTTCGTTGTGGGTGATCAATGAATTTGTTTTAGGTAGATTTTGAAAATTAGGGAAGGTATATAGGGAAATCTTTTGCATGTTCTTAAACATTTTGTTCATAGCTGACAATTGTTACTTACCTCACATTTCCTTAATCAAGACATATGGTCAAATGTGGTGTCAATTTGAATAGGAAGTATTGTCCACTCTTAGAGACTTCAAGGAAGAAAATAAGAATTGCCAGAAAAAGCCAATACAAAATACCATATGTAATATGAACTAAAATCAATGACCTAACTCCTACAATTTGCAGAGTAGCTGTAAGATATAAATGAAATGACAAACATGAAAACATCCACCACAATATCTGGTATAATGTGGATATCAGTAAACATATTATCTCTTCAAAACGTGCTATTCCAAGTAATTTACCTACTTAGGCACTAAAAGTCTGACACTGTTTCCACTGTTTCCCCACCTATTTGCCATGCAGTGATGGGACCAATGCCATGATCTTTGTTTTCTGAATGTTGAGCTTTAAGCCAACTTTTTCTCTTCTTTCACTTTCATCAAGAGGCTCTTTAGTCCTTCTTCATTTTCTGCCATAAGGGTGATATCATCTGCATATCTAAGGATATTGATGTTTCTCCCGGCAATCTTGATTCCAGTGTGTGCTTCATCCAGCCCAGCGTTTCTCATGGTGTACTCTGCATATAAGTTAAATAAGCAGGGTGACAATATACAGCCTTGATGCCCTCCTTTTCCTATTTGGAACCAGTCTGTTGTTCCATGCCCAGTCCTAACTATTGCTTCCTGACCTGCATACAGGTTTCTCAAGAGGCAGGTCAGGTGGTCTGGTATTCCCATCTCCTTCAGAATTTTCCAGTTTATTGTGATCCACACAGTCAAAGGCTTTGGCATAGTCAATAAAGCAGAAATAGATGTTTTACTGGAACTCTCACTTTTTTGATGATCCACTGGATGTTGGCAATTTGATCTCTGGTTCCTCTAACATTTCTAAAACCAGCTTGAACAACTGGTATTTCACGGTTCACGTATTGTTGAAGCTTGGCTTGGAAAATTTTAAGCATTACTTTACTAGTGTGTGAGATGAGTGCAATTGTTTAGTAGTTTTAGCATTCTTTGGCATTGCCTTTTTTTTGGGATTGGAATGCAAACTGAACTTTTCCAGTCCTGTGGCCACTGCTGAGTTTTCCAAATTTGCTGGCATATTGAGTGCAGCACTCTCACAGCATCATCTTTCAGGATTTGAAATAACTCAACTGGAATTCCATCACCTCCACTAGCTTTGTTCGAAGTGATGCTTTCTAAGGCCCACTTGACTTCACATTCCAGGATGTCTCGCTCTAGGTGAGTGATCATACCATTGTGATTATCTTGGTCATGAAGATCTTTTTTGTACAGTTCTTCTGTGTATTCTTGCCACCTTCTGCTTCTGTTAGATCCACAACATTTCTGTCCTTTATCAAGCCCATCTTTGCATGAAATGTTCTCTTGGTATCTTTAATTTTCTTGAAGAGATCTATAGTCTTTCCCATTCTACTGTTTTCTTCTATTTCTTTGCACTGATCACTGAAGAAGGCTTTCTTATCTCTCCTTGCTATTCTTTGGAACTCTGCGTTCAAATGGTTATATCTTTCATTTTCTCCTTTGCTTTTTGTTTCTGTTCATTTCACAGCTATTTGAAAGGTCTCCTCAGATAGCCATTTTGCTTTTTTGCATTCCCCCCACCACTCCCCCACCCCCCCACCCCCCCCCCGCTGGGGATGGTCTTGATCCCTCTCTCCCGTACTGACACAAACCTCTGTTCATACTTTATCAGGCACTCTGTCTATCAGATCTAATCCTTTACAACTATTTCTCACTTCCACTGTATAATCATAAGGAATTTTATTTAGGTCATACCTGAATAGTCTAGTGTTTTTCCCTACTTTCTTCAATTAAAGTCTGAATTTGACAATAAAGAGTTCATGATCTGAGCCACAGTCAGCTCTTGGCCTTGTTTTTGCTGACTCTACAGATAGTGCAAAAGTTGGCTTAAAGCTCAACATTAGAAAATTAAGATCATGGCATCAGGTCCCATCACTTCATAGCAAATAGTTGGGGAAACAGTGGAAACAGTGGCTGACTTTATTTTGAGGGGCTCCAAAATCACTGCAGACGGTGACTGCAGCCATGAAATTAAAAGATGATTACTGCTTGGAAGAAAAGCTATGACCAACCTAGACAGCATATTAAAAAGCAAAAACATTACTTTGCCAACAAAGGTCTGTCTAGTCAAGGCTATGGTTTTTCCAGTAGTCACATATGGATATGTGAGTTGGACTATAAAGAAAACTAAGTACTGAAGAATTGACACCTTTGAACTGTGGTGTTGGAGAAGACTCTTGAGAGTCCCTTGGCCAGCACGGCGATCTAACCAGCCCGTCTTAAAGGAAATCAGTCCTGAATTTCACTGGGAGGACTGATGCTGAAACTGAAACTCCAATACTTTGGCCACTTGATGCTGGGAAAGATTGAAGGCAGGAAGAGAAGGGAATGACAGAAGATGAGATGGTTGGATGGCATCACTGGCTAATGGACATGAGTTTGAGTAAACTCCAGGAGTTGGTCATGGACAGGGAGGCCTGGCATGCTGCAGTCCATGGGGTCACAAAGAGTTGGACACGACGGAGTGAACTGGACTGAGTCACTAAAAACTGTTCTGAGTAAAGACCATGATAGTGAAGTTATACCTATTTCATGCTTACAATCCCAAACCCATACCCATTCACACACATGTGTACACACACACACATACACACATTGCCCATATATATATATATATATATATATATATATATATATGTATGTATGAATAAATAAAATCATTCCTTTGTTTAAAGAGTCACATAAAAATAATTAAGTATTTTATGAGTTTATGCAATCACTTTCCAAAGAGTTACTAACTGCAGTCATATGTATTTCTTAAAAATGCAGAGCCTTAGATAGAAAGCTTATATTTTGCTGCTTTATTAAGGAATGAGGCAAAGATTGCTAAGATTTGAATACTAGATTCACAAAAGCCTACATTTTGCACAGATGCTCAGCCATGTCTGACTCTGCAATACCAGGGACTGTAGCCCGCCAAGCTCCTCTGTCCATGAAATTTTCCAGGCAAGAATACAGGAGTTGGTTGCCATTTCCTATTGCAGGAGATCCTTCTGACCCAGGAATCTAACCAATATCTCTTAGGTCTCCTTCACTGGCAGGTTCTTTACCACTAGCCCCACCTGGGAAGTCCTAGAGTCTTAAACCAAAAGCTTGTATTTTGCTGTTTTATTCAAGAGTGCATTCCAAGGAAGCAGAAGGGAGAGGTAAGGGGAGTTATTAACAAATATTTGGGTTTATTATTAGCTGACTGCTGCTTAGAATGAAATTCAAATTATGCCTTGATGTCACAGAATTACTCTCTTTGAAACTCGAAGACTGCTGCTTCTTCTAAAGACATCTGTCCCAAAAGTTGAAAAAGGAATAATTTATGCATCTGAACCTCTTCCCTTTAGTCAAAAAATTTTCCCACAAGTACTAATTCTCCTGTCCTTCTATGTTGTTCATCTGTCACTGTCATTCAGATATTTTGGAATGTTATGCTTCAGCAGCAATAGCAAAACCTCAGTGAAGGAGCTGAGAATCACAGGACAAAAGTTTAAGATGAGGCGCTGTTGAAATTTGCTCTTTGAAGTTGATTGATATGATTTTTTTTTAACATGTTAAAAAATAAGTTTAATGCAGGTGGCTCATTTCATAAAGAATTTCACAGGCACTGAGGACACCAAGCAACTTGTGTCCACACCACTGAGGACCACGCCCCCACCCCAAGCCCCACGGGCACATGCCCACCTGTCCAGGGGTGGGGGATAAGTGCTCAGGGTAACATGAATCAACTAACACAAAACAAAGCTTTTAGGAAACAGCATGATTTAATGCAAAAGATTCTCTGCAGTGCCAAGAAGTGGTGTCCATGTGGATCAGCTCCTCACATGCCGTCCAGGTAACTCAGACAGACTTGCTCCACACTCCCTCCGAGGAGCCCACCGCTGACCTTGAGTGGACAATCACCCAACAGAAGCTGAGTACAAATAAAAGAGCACGGGGCAGCCAAGTTATTTTTTGCTTTCTTTACCTGGATTGAATTTACTCACACTTGTTGCTGCTGTGATAGCTATGCAAAAAAATGACCAAAGGACCCCAAAATAGATGAGGTTAAAAAGGTCTTAGATGGCATAAATAAGGTTACACTATGATTTGTTCTCCATGAAGACTTTGAAACTAAAACAGGGCGCAATTAATAATCACACTTGAGAAACAGACATAAGCCAGGCTAGCCTAAAGCAAATTGTCTAGAGTGGTCACCCATTGCATAAAAGGCTTTTCATAAATGTTCTCTCTATAGATAATGAATAATACCTGTAAAACAAATAATACCTGTAATACTAAAACAATAAAAGCATTAAACTCATGAAAATTAATAATTTTATATGGAAAAATGTTGTAAAATTGGGAGTTTCCTGGAAGATATATACTGTAACAACATGTAACAATATGTAACGATATGACAGTAGACAGACTGACCCTCACCTAAGAATGTTGCTGTGATTACCCAAAATAATATTAGACATTCAATTAAATTTCATATTTAGGATTCAAAAATAATTGAACATATTGCTTATTCCTACTTGTGATTTTTAACTGTTAATTTTCTTTATGATTACATATGAATAGCCACATTCAATTCAGTTCAGTCACTCAGTCATGTCTGACTCTTTGCAACCACATGAATCACAGCATGCCAGGCCTCCCTGTTCATTACCAACTCCGGGAGTTCACTCAAACTCATGTCCATTGAGTCGGTGATGCCATACAGCCATCTCATCCTCTGTCAGCCCCTTTTCCTCCTGCCCCCAAACCCCCCAGTATCAGAGTCTTTTCCAGTGAGTCTACTCTTCGCATGAGGTGGTTGAAGCATGAGGTGGCTGAAGCATTGGAGTTTCAACTTTATCATCAGTCTTTCCAATGAACACCCAGGACTGATCTCCTTTAGAATGGACTGGTTAGATCTCCTTGCCATTCAAGGGACTCTCAAGAGTCTTCTCCAGCACCACAGTTGAAAAGCATCAATTCTTCGGCTCTCAGCTTTCTTCACAGTCCAACTCTCACATCCATTCATGACCACTGGAAAAACCATAGCCTTGACTAGACAGATCTTTGTTGGCAAAGTAATGTTTCTGCTTTTCAATATACTATCTAGGCTGGTCATAACTTTCCTTCCTTAAAATAGTAAGCGTCTTTTAATTTCATGGCTGCAGTCACCATCTGCAGTGATTTTGGAGCCCCCCAAAATAAAAGTTTGACACTGTTTCCACTGTTTCCCCATCTATTTCCCATGAAATGATGGGACCAGATGCCATGATCTTAGTTTTCTGAATGTTGAGCTTTAAGCCGACTTTTTCAGTCTCCTCTTTCACTTTCATCAAGAGGCTTTTAAGTTCTTCTTCACTTTCTGCCATAAGGGTGGTGTCATCTGCATATCCGAGATTATTGATATTTCTCCTGGCAATCTTGATTCCAGCTTGGTTATTGAATTGCAACTCCATACCCTTTCTAATCACTTTTCATAACTCTTGTCTTGTTTAGCTTCACATGAAGTAATTTTCATTTATCTCTGTAAACTACTTTTTACTCTGAAATATGAGATTACTAAAATATTTAATTATTTGTAGGGTAGTTCATGCTCAGTCATGTCTGACTCTTTGCAAACCCATGGACTGTACCCTACCAGGGTTTTCCTGGCAACAATACTGGGCTTCTCCAGGATATCTTCCCAACTGAGAGATCAAACCTATGTCTCCTTTATCTCCTACATCTCCTAAAGTGGTTCTTTACCACTGAGCTACCAAGAAGTCAGTTTGTTATATAGGATAATAGTACAGAAATATTTGTTTGGTTAAATATAAATTATTAACATCTCTCAAATGTCCAGCACTTAGTAATATAAAAGGAAATTTATTTCAGAAGTAATCAAAAGGCCTAGCACTGACATTAGCACTGTGACAATGTACTAGTCACTTAAATTTTCTGGGAATCAGTGTCTTGTTAATTTAAAAGAACACTAGAACTGGATCCACTCCAGCCCATAATACCAACGTTGTATCAGTATTATGTAAGTTCTTTAGTAGCTCTTCAGGTAGGATGCATGAATGGACAACAGTCTAATCTTAACTTCTTTACCCATTTTAAGGCTTTTATAAAAAATTCTCAATACCATCTGTTTTATCAATTAGGTTTGTGAAAATACTTAAATTTAGAAAGTATCTCAGTACTTAGAAAACCAGTGGACCAAAATCTAACTATGAAAATGTTTTATGTTGTGATACTTGACTTTGTAACACTCAAACTGAAAACTGAAGCCACTCTCCATTATAACCTTTTGAGTGTAGTGAACATACATGGGCAAATTGAAGAAGGAATTCAATTATGAGTGACAGAAATTGGCACTGGAAAGTAATATAAATAGAATGAAGGCCTTGAACACTGTCAACTAAATATGAAGGGAAAAAAATGTCTGGCTTATTTGAAAAGATAATTGAAAAAATCGAACACAACACGTTCTTGATAATTTCTCTAGTCAACTATGAAGGCTACAGAAGAAGTAAGCTAGTTACTTTTTGTTAGCATTCAAGCTAATATGTAAATACCAATATAAGCATAGAAAAGTATATTTTCTTTGAAATGGATAAAAAGTACACCTATCAAATATTAGAGCTTAAATTATTCTTGAAAGGAGAAGGCAATAGCAACCCATTCCAGTACTCTTGCCTGGAAAATCCCATAGATGGAGGAGCCTGGTATGCTGCAGTCCATGGGGTAGCTAAGAGTCAGACACGACTGAGCTACTTCACTTTCACTTTTCACTTTCATGCACTGGATAAGGAAATGGCAACCCACTCCAATATTCTTGCCTGGAGAATCCCAGGAACAGGGGAGCCTGGTGGGCTGCCGTCTATGAGGTCACATAGAATCAGACACGACTGAAGCGACTTAGCAGCAGCATTCTTGAAACCTATGCTAGGATTTTAAAAAGTATACATAAACACACACAAACATGTACCACATTTATGTGCTACCAAAGAAAACTAAGTAGTTTGGAACAAGAGTGGCTTCTAAAAGAAATGTTTGCTGCTGCTAAGTTGCTTCAATCGTGTCCGACTCTGTGCGACCCCAGGGACGGCAGCCCACCAGGCTCCCCGTCCCTGGGATTCTCCAGGCAAGAACACTGGAGTGGGTTGCCATTTCCTTCTCCAATGTATGAAAGTGAAAAGTGAAAGTGGAATAGCTCAGTCGTGTCCAACTCTTAGCGACCCCATGGACTGCAGCCTACCAGGCTCCTCCATCCATGGGATTTTCCAGGCAAGAGTACTGGAGTGGGGTGCCATTGTCTTCTTGCTTCACCAAATAAAATCTAGTAATTTAAGTTATTAAGTCCTTTTCCTCTATGTTAATGGCAGTTACCAAAAATGGAATTCTCCCTGTATCTTCAAAAAATACAGATCAGTTGCCACACTCTCCTCTGACAGCCCCTAAAGCTCCCCTTCTCTCCCAGCTGATCTCCCCACTGGTGATGGGATTCTCTAAATGCCAGAACCTCTCCTCTCTTTCACCTCCTTCACTCCCCACCAAGGATAAAGGTCCTATCCCACTTATTCTTCTCTTCCTTTTTCCTATTTCTTTCTTTCATCTTTCCCTTTCATCCTATGGGGATCTTTCTTGTACTTTTAGGTGACCAAGACCCTCTGCTAGTGTTCAGTCAGAGCTTTGTGAGAATTGTTCCATTTGTAGATGTGTTCTTGATACATTTGTGGAGAGAGATAAACTCCATGTCTCTACCGTCTTGACTTCTCTCCAGTAATGTTATTTAAATAAAAAGCATATTGGTACATATAAAATTTAGCATCTCTTCTACAAAAACAATATAGCAAAACCAAGTTTTTTATGAAAGAAAACTATTTTCTTTCATAAAAATTAAACTAAAATTTAGTGAAAAGTTAAACTAAGCATAATACAAAATAATTTTTAAATGAAAATAAAATTTTCATGAGTAAGCTTGCTCTTACTTAATAAAAAGCAGTGTTGAAAGTTACTTCTGAACCCCAAGAAATATACTGCCATGAAAACTGAGACAAACATGAGAAAATAGCTGCATTAAAAAAATACTTTCTTCTAACTATTGCTATTCAATCATAAGCCTTTTTGTTGAAGGTTTCTAAATTCTACCTATGTAGGATCAACCACAAGAGAATATTCTTTCTACAGATCAGATTAGTCTCAAATTGCATCTTGACAGTCTCAGAACTCTTTTCTGTCTTCTTTCTTCTCTTTCAGGGAATTCGCATTCATCCCAATAGACACTGTTAGAACTGATTCATAAAATAATACTTAAATCCAAAATGGTTGAAGATAAAGTCAAGCTCAGAATTGGGGAAAGGCAAATCAGAATCTGTCAATCTTCCAGTGAATAAAAATACTGAAAGATAACTGAAGCTAGGAAACCTAAATGGTTTTCAGATATATCTATATATCTAAACTGCCAAAACTCATATTGAAACATTTTAATCAAGCATTTTAAAAACCATAGCCAGAACCTGTATCCAATAGCACAGCTTTGGAAATGAATTAGAGGATTGTCATAAAACTAATTAAAGAATACAAATTTCTATGAAATAGAGTTCATCATAAAATCATTATTTCACTTTGTAAACTGCTCTCATGTTTCTCTAAAGTACAATATGCTTAGTTGCTCAGTCATGTCCAACTCTTTACAACCCATGGACTTTAGCCTGCCAGGCTCCTGTGTCCATGGGAATTCTCCAGGCAAGAGTACTGAAGTGGGTTGCCATTCCCTCCTCCAGGCTTCCCAACACAGGGACTGAACCCAGGTTTCTGCATTGCAGGCAGATATTTTTACAGACTGAGCACCAAGGAAGTCCAAGAATACTGGGGTATCCCTTCTCCATGGGTCTTCTTGACCCAGGAATCAAACTGGGATCTCCTGCATTGCAGGCAGATTCTTTACCAGCTAAGCTACCAGGGAAGCATCTGAGGTACAGATGTACTAATATCAGAATATTTTTTCGTACACACAAACTTTCCTTTCTCTCTTCTTCTTTCTCCTTCCAGTGTCTTGAGAAGATATTTTATAATTTCAGATCATAATTTTCTGTGAGATACTTAGACTACCTTATTTCCTATTATTATTACAAGATTCTGTGATTCAGTAATTCAACCCTTTTTTTTTTATTGGAGTAAGTTGAAGTGTATTAAAAATAAAATGGACACAAAAACTAGAACACTGATTATCCTAACCAGTTTATTACTCCTTGGGGAATCATTTATTGCACTGCAACCTTAACTTACTAGTATGTTTTCTTCTTTCATAAGAGTCATTACAACTTCTCCCAAATGGAGGAATTCTTCCAAAATAGGATTTGTTTTTCTTCTAAATATATTGTGATTCCTGGTGGGTATCCAAGCTTAGACCCCAAAGAGCTCAATACAGAGATTAGAAAGGCATAATTAGATAACTGTGGGTAATTATTTCAAAATTTACCTAAGAAAGAAATAAATATAAACCTGTTAAAGTCATGTTAAGTCATAATTATCCAAGATAATTTTTTTTCTTATTCTTGCTTATTTATCAATTAATCCATGAATTACTGTCTTTAGTATTAATCCCTGTATGGCAGACTTCATGTTTAGGCATATAGAAAGTTGTTGAATGCTGATCTGGAAAAGTTTCTGATGCTGGGAAAGATTGAGGGCAGAAGAAGAGGACATCACAGGATGAGATGGCTGGATGGCATCAATTATGCAATGGACATGAACTTGAGCAAACTTTGGGAGATGATGAGGGACAGGGTGGCATGGTGTGCTTCAGTCCATGGATCACAAAGAGTCTGACACAACTTGGTGACTGAACAACAGCAGCAAACTTGTTAGAGCTAAGTGAAATTTGGTTTTCCATGAAGAAGTTAATGTCCCTTATAAAAAACAGAATAATCTTTTTGACTTCTCTAATATTTTAATCCAATTGATCACTTTTGGTATAGTGAAAAGAAATTATCTTCAAATAACTCTGAACTCTGTGCACTAAGGTCTATGAATAATTCTAATGCTTATGAACTATGTGGCATAGGACCCATTATTCAATCGGTCTGGGTGCATTCTCCTCATGTGTAAAATAAGTGATCAATCTAAATGATCACTGCAATTTCTCAGCGACCCAAATTTCTGATTTCATGAAGACAAATTATTATATCTTTAATCTGCCCAATCTTGGTTCAAATGTATACTTCAGTTAGTTTTTCCAGAATTCTACTGAAGTACAAATTATTTTTTCTTGAATACTACTGTTTGGTTATGCTGTTTGGTATATAAAGAATAAAAGTAAAATTCCAGTAGATTTTAAAGTAGATATTTCAAAATTTATGTCACATTATTTGTATTAGCAAGCTAGCTAGGTGGACACAATTAGAATTTTAGCTTAAAGACAAATATTTGTGGCTTAAAGTTTCATGTGTGAGCACTATTTCACCTTGTAACTAAAAACCAAAATAATAGTAACTTACAAAAAAAAAAAAAGGTTTATTTCTAGGTAAAGTTAAGTTCACAAGGAGATAGTCCAAGAATGTTATTGATATTCATGGTTTATCAGAAACCCGTGCTCTTTTTAGCTCATAATTACACATTACAGACTATGCTAGAAAGCCATCTATTATATCCATGTCCAGACTGTGGAATGGATATAGAACTGAGGCCAAAGTAAATATGTGTGTCAAAGAAGTCTGTCTTCTTTCAGTACTGTCTGAGAGTAATTCATAAAATTCTCTTTTATATCTTATAGCTTTGAATTCTCTCATGTAGACATACTAATTATAATGTAGGCTAAGAATACATATTTTTAGTTTTATTTGTATTAGTAAAAAAAGAAGATGAAATATTCATAAGAAAATATTTATTGCACCATCTCATTCATTTACTTTAAATTTCCTGAAATAAAAATACACTTATGTTGGTTTACGTTTTAACTTGCCTAGGATACAGATTGCAGTTATTCAATTCAGGTGTTATTATAAAGACATTTTGTAGATATGATTAAAATTCACTGCCAGTTTTCTTTAAGTTAGGGATATTATCTCTGGTAATCACAGTGGATATGATCAGAGCCAGTTGAAAGGCCTTAGAAGCAGAACTGAAGCTTTCCAGCAGAAAAAAATTCTGCCTGTGGATTGTAGCTTCAGCTTATGCCATAGAGTTCCAGTGTATCCTTCCTGGGTTACAACCACTCATCTGTTAGAGTTGAGGAGAAGGATTATATATAAAAGAGAACATGAGCAAATGTTTCCAACTGTGATGGTACACACAGGACACTGAATTCTCCAAACCCACAGAACTGTATACCACAAAGACTGAAATGTAAATTTTAAAGAGGAAATAACAAGGGCGATAGGAGAATAAAAACTGGAATACAAATTGTAAGAAACTGATCAATTTCTCATGATTAATACAACTGCATTGAAAAGGGGGGAAGAGAAGAACTAATCTAAGTGAATTTGAAAAACAATATTTTGCTACATATCATAAAGCAAACAACAAAATAACTATATATAATTACTGCATTCTAGTAAGCATTATTTTTTTTTTTTACTCATAGTCATCAGTTCACTTCAGTTCAGTTGCTCAGTCGTGTCCAGCTCTTTGCGACCCCATGAATCGCAGCACGCCATAAATTAGCAATTCTGAAACTAAATAAACACAATTGAAAAAATAAGTAAGCATATTGTAAATGATGACAGCAGTGATGCTCAGTGTCAGATAAGGAGAGTTGAGAAGCCAGTATGAACCACATTTTGAAATAAATATATACAGTTAGATACAGAAATAAATATTAATGTGTATGCATGGATCAGTATATATACATCTGTTTTCTAGCTGCATCTTCTGAAAGGGTCAAAAGCAGAAATATCCCTTTTCATGCTACTCCAGTCATATTTCCACCTTCCAGTCACTTGAAATATCCTCTCTTTCTCCCACCCAAGAATCTTTGAACATATTATTCTTTTTACCTGGAGTGTTCTTTGTTCTATTTTTGTGTCCTAAGTCACTTCAGTTGTGTCCAACTCTTTGCCACCCCATAGACTGTAGCTCTCCAGACTACTCTATCCGTGAGATTCCCCAGGCAAGAATACTAGAGTGGGTTGCCATGTCCTCCTCCAGGGGATCTTCCTGACCCAGGAACTGAATCTGCATCTCTTAAGTCTCCTGCGTTGGCATGCAGATTCTTTACCACTAGAGTCAACTGGAAATTGATTTGTCATTCTTCAAATTTATTCTGTTACAAGTGGAAATCTTTCTTAACCTCCTCAATAAGATAAATACTCTGTTTAATATACTTACTAAACACCATGCATGTTTCTGTTAATATAATTAAAGCAATGGTAAGTTCTTAAACTTTTGTCTGATAATTTGAATAATGTTCACTTTCCTTAATAATTTACGGGATCTGTGAGTACTGGAGCCATGCCAGCTTTTGCTCAGCCACTAGTACACTTCGGATCAGTTCAGTCGCTCAGTCGTGTCCAACTCTTTGTGACCCCATGAATCACAGCACGCCAGGACTCCCTGTTCATCACCATCTCCCAGAGTTCACTCAGACTCACATCCATCAAGTCCGTGATGCCATCCAGCCATCTCATCCTCTGTCGTCCCCTTCTCCTCCTGCCCCCAATCCCTCCCAGCATCAGAGTTTTTTCCAATGAGTCAACTCTTCACATGAGGTGGCCAAAGTACTGGAGTTTCAGTTTTAGCATCAGTCCTTCCAAAGAAATCCCAGGGCTGATCTCCTTCAGAATAGACTGGTTGGATCTCCTTGCAGTCCAAGGGACTCTCAAGACTCTGCTCCAACACCACAGTTCAAAGCACCAATTCTTCGGTGCACAGCCTTCTTCACAGTCCAACTCTCACATCCATACATGACCACAGGAAAAACCATAGCCTTGACTAGACGGACCTAAGTCGGCAAAGTAATGTCTCTGCTTTTGAATATGCTATCTAGGTTGGTCATAACTTTTCTTCCAAGGAGTAAGCGTCTTTTAATTTCATGGCTGCAGTCACCATCTGCAGTGATTCTGGAGCCCAAAAAAAATGAAGTCTGACATCATTTCCACTGTTTCCCCATCTATTTCCCATGAAGTGATGGGACTGGATGCCATGATCATTGTTTTCTGAATGTTGAGATTTAGGCCAACTTTTTCGCTCTCCTCTTTCACTTTCATCAAGAGGCTTTTTAGCTCCTCCTCACTTTCTGCCATGTCATCTGCATATCTGAGGTTATTGATATTTCTCCTGGCAATCTTGATTCCAGCTTGTGTTTCTTCCAGCCCAGCGTTTCTCATGATGTACTCTGCATATAAGTTAAATAAGCAGGGTGACAATATACAGCCTTGACGTACTCCTTTTCCTATTTGGAACCAGTCTGTTGTTCCATGTCCAGTTCTAACTGTTGCTTCCTGACCTGCATACAGATTTCTCAAGAGGCAGGTCAGGTGGTTTGGTATTCCCATCTCTTTCAGAATTTTCCACAGTTGCTTGTGGTCCACACAGTCAAAGGCTTTGGCATAGTCAACAAAGCAGAAATAGATGTTTTTCTGGAACTTGCTTGCTTTTTCCATGATCCAGTGGATGTTAGCAATTTGATCTCTGGTTCCTCTGCCTTTTCTAAAACCAGCTTGAACATCAGGGAGTTCACAGTTCACGTATTGCTGAAGCCTGGCTTGGAGAATTTACAATGCCTTGCATATCATAAGTCATCAGTTCATATAAGCTGAATGAATGATTTCATTGAGCAGCAAGTACTCAGGCCTCTTTCCAGGCCACCCTCTCCATGTACATTTCTGGTTCACACTGCATAAGAGGAAGTAGGTTTAGGTGAATTTGTCAATTGCTAACATATGCCAGCAAATTTGGAAAACTCAGCAGTGGCCACAGGACTGGAAAAGGTCAGTTTTCATTCCAATTCCAAAGAAAGGCAATGCCAAAGAATGCTCAAACTACCGCATAATTGCACTCATCTCACATGCTAGTAAAGTAATGCTCAAAATTCTCCAAGCCAGGCCTCAGCAATACGTGAACCGTGAACTCCCTGATGTTCTAGCTGGTTTTAGAAAAGGCAGAGGAACCAGAGATCAAATTGCCAACATCCGCTGGATCATCAAAAAAGCAAGAGAGTTCCAGAAAAACATCTATTTATGCTTTGTTGAGTATGCCAAAGCCTTTGGCTGTGTGGATCACAAGAAACTGTGGAAAATTCTGAAAGAGATGGGAATATCAGACCACCTGACCTGCCTCTTGAGAAATCTGTATGCAGGTCAGGAAGCAACAGTTAGAACTGGACATGGAAAACAGACTGGATCCAAATAGGAAAAGGAGTACATCAAGGCTGTATATTGTCACCCTGCTTATTTAACTTCTATGCAGAGTACATCATGAGAAACGCTGGACTGGAAGAAACACAAGCTGGAATCAAGATTGCCGGGAGAAATATCAATCACCTCAGATAAGCAGATGACACCACCCTTATGGCAGAAGGTGAAGAGGAACTAAAAAGCCTCTTGATGAAAGTGAAAGAGGAGAGCGAAAAAGTTGGCCTAAATCTCAACATTCAGAAAACGAAGATCATGGCATCCAGTCCCATCACTTCATGGGAAATAGATGGGGAAACAGTGGAAATGGTGTCAGACTTCATTTTTTTGGGCTCCAGAATCACTGCAGATGGTGACTGTAGCCATGAAATTAAAAGATGCTTACTCCTTGGAAGAAAAGTTATGACCAACCTAGATAGCATATTCAAAAGCAGAGACATTACTTTGCCGACTTAGGTCCGTCTAGTCAAGGCTATGGTTTTTCCTGTGGTCATGTATGGATGTGAGAGTTGGACTGTGAAGAAGGCTGAGTGCTGAAGAATTGGTGCTTTTGAACTGTGGTGTTGGAGAAGACTCTTGAGAGTCCCTTTAACTACAAGGAGATCCAGCCAGTCCATTCTGAAGGAGATCAGCCCTGGGATTTCTTTGGAAGGACTGATGCTAAAACTGAAACTCCAGTACTTTGGCCACCTCATGTGAAGAGTTGACTCATTGGAAAAAACTCTGATGCTGGGAGGGATTGGGGGCAGGAGGAGAAGGGGACGACAGAGGATGAGATGGCTGGATGGTATCACGGACTTGATGGATGTGAGTCTGAGTGAACTCTGGGAGATGGTGATGAACAAGGAGTCCTGGCGTGCTGTGATTCATGGGGTCGCAAAGAGTCAGACACGACTTAGTGACTGAACTGAACTGAACATGATATCCTACTACTGAGAATAGTCTTTAAGCAATCCATTTCATAGGCATAGAGATCCCTTGGAGTAGGAAATAGCAACTCACTCCAGTATTCTGGCCTGGAAAATTCCATTGACAGAAGAGCCTGGTGGGCTGTAGTCCAGGTGGTCACAAAGAGTCACACACGACTGAGCACACACATACCACTGCAAACTTACTTAGCTTATCAAATCTTGCCTCTGGCTACTAGGGCATTCTCCAGTACATTCGGTTGTAGGCAGGACAATATATTTCATGTGTTAGACCAGTATACTTTATGCAGACCTTTTACTTATAATCACTTCTCTCAGAGGTGAAAGCATGTCAGAGTTGGAGATTCATCTCTCATCTTTTATATTTGAAATACGAGTTTTGACCTTGACACCATAATAAGCCTACTCTAATGTCTTAGAAGGTCATGACACTTCTCTGGGGTTTCATAGTTTCATTTGTTAGAAGAGGTGTTTGATTCACATAGTTTGTAGATCTTCACTACAGTATCCTGTGCCAGAGGCTAATGAGCCGTAAAGAATTGTTGGTAACTTATTTGTCCCTCAAAACATTGTAATTAGAATGCTATATCATTGACTGTAAAACACTTGGGGCTTTATGAAGAAGTATTCCAGTAATGCAAAGTAGTTCTGCATTTGTAAAATTTTTATCATTATAAAAATGAAAGTACTAGATTACAGAGTATTGGTAAATATTCTAATTTTAAAAGAAAGATGAATTTTGAAGTAAAAGCATTTCTATGATATAAAAATTTTCTATATTGTTTACTTAATGTGATATCAAATATCTCTCATATGCCCATGATTATAGCAATTTTTTGTAACCACAAAGGTAGAGCCTATATTTTGCCAGGTACTATGACAGATAGTGGGAATTCAAGAATAAATGAGATTTCTCCCCCTGCACTCAGAGCTAACTATAAGCTAATAAACATAAATATATTATATATGCTGATTCAGGTAAGCATAGAGTCTTATTAAAGCATGAAAGAACAGAAACTAGTACAACCTTAGGGGAAATTAAGTTTAAGTTCAAGAAATGCTTTTTGCAAGAAGTTATATTGAACTGAATCTTAAATAACAAGCCAGATTCTGATCTACAGTTTTTCTGTTTCTCAGATCAACTTGTTTACCTTGATCTACTTTGGGAGAAACTATGTATATAGTGGAGAACTTCCTATTTGTTTGACATTAATTATTAAAAAAAGAATACTAGAGTGTAGTCTATATTCTCATTGAAGTCTAAATATTGGGGAAGGATGAAAAGTAAAACAAAGGAAAGTAGGATATTTCAGTCATGAAAGGTAGTTCAGTTCAGTCACTCAGTCATGTCTGACTCTTTGCGACCCCATGAATCACAGCACACCAGGCCTCGCTGTCCATCAACAACTTCCAGAGTTCACTCAAACTCATGTCCATCGAGTCCGTGATGCCATCCAGCCATCTCATCCTCTGTCATCCCCTTCTCCTCCTGCCCCCAATCGCTCCCAGCATCAGGGTCTTTTACAGTGAGTCAACTCTTTGCATGAGGTGGCCAAAGTATTGGAGTTTCAGCTTCAGCATCAGTCTTTCCAGTGAAGACCAGGACTGATCTGCCTTAGGGTGGACTGGTTGGATCCCCTTGCAGTTCAAGGGACTCTCAAGAGTCTTCTCCAACACCACAGTTCAAAAGCACCAATTCTTCAGCGCTCAGCTTTCTTCACAGTCCAACTCTCACATCCATACCTGACCACTGGAAAAACCATAGCCTTGACTAGACGGACCTTTGTTGGCAAAGTAATGTCTCTGCTTTTGAATATACTATCGAGGTTGGTCATAACTTTTCTTCCAAGGAGTAAGCGTCTTTTAATTTCGTGGCTGCAATCACCATCTGCAGTGATTTTGGAGCCCCCAAAAATAAAGTCTGACACTGTTTCCATTGTTTCCCCATCTATTTCCCATGAAGTGATGGGACCAGATGCCATGATCTTCGTTTTCTGAATGTTGAGCTTTAAGCCAACCTTTTCACTCTCCTCTTTCACTTTCATCAAGAGGCTTTTTAGTTCCTCTTCACTTTCTGCCATAAGGGTGGTGTCATCTGCATATCTGAGGTTATTGATATTTCTCCCAGGAATCTTGATTCCAGCTTGTGCTTCTTCCAGTCCAGCGTTTCTCATGATGTACTCTGCATAGAAGTTAAATAAGCAGGGTGACAATATACAGCCTTGACGTACTCCTTTTCCTATTTGGAACCAGCCTGTTGTTCCATGTCCAGTTCTAACTGTTGCTTCCTGACCTGCATATAGGTTTCTCAAGAGGCAGGTCAGGTGGTCTGATATTCCCATCTCTTTCAGAATTTTCTACAGTTTCTCGTGATCCATGCAGTCAAAGGTTTTGGCATAGTTAATAAAGCAGAAATAGATGTTTTTCTGGAACTCTCTTGCTTTTTTGATGATCCAGCGGATGTTGGCAATTTGATCTCTGGTTCCTCTGCCTTTTCTAAAACCAGCTTGAACATCTGGAAGTTCACGGTTCACATATTACTGAAGCCTGGCTTGGAGAATTTTCAGCCGTACTGCATGAAAGATAACCTGATCAATAATTCCCTGAGCATATAAAAAACTGTGATTACTAGAAGATTACTATGATTCTTAGGGATGTCTACACCATGTTGAGTAAAGAGAGGAATGATTCCCAGTGGAAATAAATTAGTGGATAATAGAAAAGAAACTGTATGTGTAAATGCCCATCCCATAGTGAGATGTAATCATATTACATGGTGTAAATTCTGAAGAATTTATGACCCAGATATTTTATAAACAAAAGTGTGAAATGTCTCAATAATTTATTATCCTGTTAGGACAAAAGAGACTTGGAAATAAGCACAGAAGATTGTATTGATCTCTACAGCTTCTCAAAAGGCATTGTTTTGTCATCCTCCTGAATAGAAAGGAAAATATCAATATTTAAATCATACCTCTATGGCTTCTTATATTCTTGGTACTTGATTCTGTCTATAGGGAATGCTGGTAAAGAATCCGCCTGCAATGTGAGAGACCTGGGTTCAATCCCAGGGTTGGGAATATCCTCTGGAGAAGGGAAAGGCTGCTGCTGCTGCTGCTAAGTCACTTCAGTCGTGTCCTACTCTGTGCGACCCCAGAGACGGCAGCCCACCAGGCTCCGCCGTCCCTGGGATTCTCCAGGCAAGAACACTGGAGTGGGTTGCCATTTCCTTCTCCAGTGCATGAAACTGAAAAGTGAAAGGGAAATTGTTCAGTCATCTTCAACTCTTCGTGACCCCATGGACTGTAGCCCACCAGGCTCCTCCGTCCATGGGACTTTTCAGGCAAGAGTACCCACTCCAGTATTCTGGCCTGGAGAATTCCACTGACTATATACTCCATGGGATGTCAGAGTCTGACATGACTGAATGACTTTCACTTTCAAATTTTCACTTTCATAAAGAATGCACACTTTTAAAAAGAAATTACTCAGGAAAACAAAATAATCAGTCTGATTTAACCATTGATGACTTACTTGGACATATCTTTTTTTTTTTTTTTTAATTATTTCATTCATTAAGTTAATAATTGTAACTCCCCTATATAGAAATTGGTTTGAAAACTATGACAACAGGTCAGAAGCCAAAAGAGGAAATGGTCATAATAATAATGAAACAATGTCTTGTGATTCATTCCTTACTCCACCCCACCTCCTGGGTTTAGGAAGAGAAACACCACCTGATTCAAGGGTCTCCTCGGATTGCCGATTAATCATGGCACTACTTATTGAACCCTAACATAGTCTCAATACTTTTCAACATAACAGTTTACCATGAGTTGATAAAACTGATACAAAAGATCAAATTAATTTGCTATTGTTGGTCAAGTTGAAGTTAAAAGGTATGTGCTAAAGAGGAAAATTTCCCCTTGCATAGAAAATTCCACCAATGACTCCAATTAATTACCATAAAATAAATACTTCAAAGGGTCTTGTAATAATTTTGATATTAGATTTAACTCTGGTTTTACAGAACACCCAAAACATATATATATATAGTTAGCAAAGGAGATAATTCTCATGGAGTAATGAGAAATAAGTGGTACAATGTGTGATACAGATTACCAAAAGTAGATTTAGAGTGGTGGGTTGAGCTAAATTGATCGAAAGATGCATCAACAAACTAGAAGCATGTCTGGGAAGGCATTAAAATCTGAGAAATTTGTGAACAAAGCTTTATTTGTTAAAACAAAGCTGTATTTCCAAAATGAAAGGCAACCCTAAGAAATGCTTTCATTAAAGAAATGGCAAAAACTGGTCTTTGGAAGCTTTCCAAGACTGCTACTTAAGACTAAAATTTCAGTCACCTTTGTAGAACCATAATAGAGACTAATTTAGAAATGTAAATCAAATGCAAGATTCATATCTTTTAAGCAGTGATTTCCATCGAGGCTATACTGAATGTTTTCAAAAAATGTAAATTTTCCATTTTTGTGAAAAACATTCCACATTTTCTAAAAAAGAGTATTTGGAAGAATCTCAAGATCAAATATATAAAACAGATTGCTTATTGCTAAGGGAATTTATGCAATGACCTCATATTAGAGAATATGGTGAATGTTAGTTTTTGTCTTTGTTAAAGGGAAAAAAGGAAACTGCTCAAATAACAAACAATACATAGAACTTATTATTCAGAATCTCTAAAAGGCAGATGAAGAATAAAAAGAAAGGAAAAGACCTACTATGTGCCAGGCATCTTGTCTGATGTTTAAAATGTATAATCTTATTTAATTCTAAGTTTTAGATATATTTTATAGTAAGCAAGATTCAGATTCCACAATGCTCTTAATTATGTAAAATCCACTCTTTTAGTTTTTTTGGATCATAGATAAGGTAGTTACAATTTTTAATTTAGGATCTCCCTGAATTTTAAACAAGATGTGACTCATGGGCAAAGCACCACATCAGCCACTAACAAAGGATAATTACTATCATGGTGGCCAATGCCAGCATATAGGTACTACTTGACAAAAAGAAGCTGCAAAGAGAAGTCAGAGGAGAAGTCATAAACAGGCAGCAGCTTAGGAAATGGGTGAAGTTTGATGATCATGGATAATTTGGAAGTTTATGTAATATTTCTGAAAAGTAGTATTCTTTGTTGCTAACTTTGCCATATACTAGTTGTTTTCACTGGATGAATTAATTAACCTTTATGAAAACCTTTATTAAACCTTTATGAAAAGTGTCCTTTTTCATAAAATTCATAAAGAATATAGCCTCAGAGAGTTAGGGTAAGAATTAAAGGAGATAATTTTTAAAAAGCTACTGCTAGAGTGTTTGCCATGTAAGTAACTGTCACTTTAGATATCCCACTTTTTCTTCACATAGTATAATGAAAGTTAAAGTAGTATAATAGGAATATCATTATTTTTTTTTAAGATTGGATACCTGAATTCTTGCCTCTGATCAATCACTGATTTCCTGTGTATACAGTTTCACGCATAAAGTAGCAAGACTAGCACTCCCCTTCTATATCCCAAAGGAACATTGTAGGGATCAACAATTTTAAACATCTAGTTGTTGTTGTTCAGTTGCAAAGTCATTGAAAAATAAATCAGACTTGTGGTTACCAGAGATGGAGGGTGGGGGGGAGGGAGAACTGAATGAAGAAAATGAAAGTGTAAAAGCTTCCAGCTGTAAGATATATAAATACTAGGGATGTGTAATGTATAACAATGACAAATATAATTAACACTCAAACAGGAAGAAAAAACATTTTTGGTAAAGCATCTGCCTACAATGTGGGAGACCTGGGTTCAATCCTTGGGTCGGGAAGATCTCCTGGAGAAGGAAACGGCAACCCACTCCAGTATTCTTATCCGGAAAATCCCATGGACAGAGGAACCTCGTAGGCTACTGTCCATGGGGTCACAAAGAGTTGGACCCAACTGAGCGACTTCACAGAGAAGTGCTTTAAAAGTATATAGGCCTGCACTGATATACTGAGTTAAAACAAAGTAATATTTGATTTTATATTTTTACTTTATTTTTCTGCCACACTTATTTAATCAAATACAAAACAAGCTGATCTTCAGGAACACTTTCTATTTCTTAATTCCCAGGAGCAATTCCAAATTACATAGTTGATTCAATTCTATAGCCAGGGCAAAACTTCCAAATAAAAAATGCAAAAAAGAAGAAATACTTTGTTTTAAAAGCATTGGAATTTCTCATCATTTGTTAGCAATAAAAACCATGTCCCCCAGATTACTAAAGTACAGTTCTGTCTGGCAAATATAACCCAGCAAAGTAATTTGTAGCAGTAATGTGTCACGTTAACTGTCTCCTGCTTTCACCCATGGTAGACATAAGTTGTTGATCTTAATACTCTAGCAGAGTATGAATGAAGTCTCAGAAAACTTCTTATGATGCCCTATTGTTATTGAAACAAACTTTGATCTGCTTACCCAGTGAGCAGCAAAGCCAATCTACTGACATTGGTTTGGGGTGAAGCATTTGCGTTTATTGAAAGGTATACATTATGAGGCTAAGCATGGAGACCAGGCAACTTATGCTCAAAAAACCTGAAATTTCCCACTGGATTTTTTAGGAAGGATTTTTAAAGTCAGGGTGAGGGAGAGGCTTACAGAGTGTGTGGTCAGCCTGGGCACAATTCTCTGGTTGGTTGATGGTGAGGTAACACGGTGATGATTTGAGAATCTCAATCATCAACATTCTGGTTCCAACCAGAAGATAGTCAGTGATCTATATGTTTGTGGCCAGTGTGCAGTTAACATTTTCTACATAGTGGGTGTTTTAGTATCTGCAAAACTACTCAAAGATCTGGCTCAGAATATTATCTGTAGACTTTGAGTGGGAACTGAAGGTACTTAACTTTGTTTTATGACCAAACTGTTATTATATTGTCTTTCTTGACTGTTTTCCTTTGTTTCTGCCTTTTCTCACTTTTCTGATTGGATTTATTCTTTGGAACTTGGGGAAGGCCTAGAACACTAAGTCTTTCTTACAAACAAAAGGTGGGGTACACTGGGGCCTGTCACTGGAAAGGTCCCCCTGGATCCTGATTAGTTTCACCATTCACAGCAACTATCTAACAATTGAAATTTGCCCCAGAAATTTAACTTTGTTTTCTAGACTATTGCTGGAGTTATTTAACTCTGGAATCATAAGTGCTGGAGTCACTTGATAGAATCTTAAGCAAGATGTTTTAAGAGAGAGACTATCAAAGGAAAAATATAAAATATGCAACCAACATTTTGTCCCACCTCCTTCCCAAATCAGTACTACTGAGTCAACTACATATTCTGTATCACCACCCTTGGGAATAGTGTTCAGGAGAAATATCTGATTACCAATGTGAGAGAAATTTTGCTTAAATAATGTTGCTTCTAGAGACAGGACAAATAAATTATACTTGGTGTCATTGCAAATGAAACTGACAATGAAATATTACAAAGATCCTACATCATCAGTCTTCCCATCTTTCAAACAAGGTATCTCAGAAACATTCTTGTCATTGAGGCTCAGTTTGAATACACTTTCAAAGGATGCTTTTATTTTATTTTTTGCACTTTACCCTTCTAGTTCCTTAATGGTGACCAGCAAGTACAGAAAGCTGAATGTATTTTAAATGGACTTTTGCACAACCAACATTTTGTTGAAAGGAAAGATATTGGGCACACAAGTCATAGGTCTCTATTAAATGCAGATACCTCCAAAAAAGATATCAAATGCAGTGAGTCTTATCCAAGTATGAACAAGGTACCTAGACAGGCTTTGCCACGATAAATGGGGAAGCAGGAGAACTGGGTCCAGACAGAGGGAAGCAATGAAACAGGCATTAGAACTTGGAAAGGATCTAGAGTGTGACATAAGTGTTGAACTGGCAAAAAAATATGTATTACCCAGTTTGATACTTTGCCCATGGTTAGAATTGCCTGAATTATAATATTTCTAAAGGACTTTTTGTTGAACATACATGATATTAGAAAACATTAATAATCACATCACAAATTTTAATCAGAACCAAAGAAATTATACAAGGAACTTTGCATCTGCTACAGATTGTTTGTTATATATTTACCAAAAAGTGATATTACATACAGTTTAGTTTTATTCTTCTTTCTATACATAACCACTGCTAATATTAAATAAACACATGCTTCTAGGATGAATCTCTGTCATTAAAATAAAAGTAGTCAATAAGGCTTCCTAGGTGGTGCTAGTGGTAAAGAATCCACCTGTCAGTGTAGGAGACATAAAAGATGTGGGTTCAATCCCTGGGTCAGGAAGATCTCCTGGAAATGGGAATGGCAACCCACTCCAGTATTCTTGCCTGGAGCATCCCTTGGACAGAAGATCCTGGCAGGCTCCAGTCCGTAATGTCACAAAGAGTTGGACATAACTGAAGTGACTGAGAACACAGTCAGTCAGCAATATAATATCATAGATTTAATTTGCTATGAAGCTAATTAAATTGTAAATATTTTTGAATTTAGAAACACTTCCCTGATAATCAAAGAGCCCAGAAATATGTCAGGAAGTCCAGTGTGTATGCGTGTGGGGGTGGAGGTTGGGGGGTGGGGGTACGTGATATTTATGTCTTTTCACATGTAAGCAGTTAAAGGATGACTTCATTATGATACATCTGCTATCTCTGAGTTACAGAGCAAGAAAAAGATCTGGTTTCTTTTCATAAATGTAAGGACATAACTAGGCAGAGGAATATACAAAGGGAAAAAACTCAGTAAATGTTCTAAGAAAGGATTAGACATAAGAAATGCCATATAGAAGAAATAAACAGAAGAAATAAACATGCCTCAAACAACAAGACCATTTACAATCTCAGGTTTAGAATGAAAAACTATGTAGCAAAATTATTAATAAGGCAGAATAAATTTAATCTCTTTTATGTTTTTTTCTAATACTTTACTCATGGAGAACAAGACAAACTAAAAATATAATTTTAGGGTGCTTTACTACATATCCTCCTTTAAGACAAACTATCATTGACTCTGTCTGCATAGTTGATGTGCGTTACAGCTAGTTCTAACACACTGATTGATAGAACTGAAGTTTTAAACTTTACTCCATAAGTCTATCTTTTCATGTACTTGTTTGGAAACTAAATATTGAGAAGACAGTGAATACATTTCAATTTCTTTATAGTAATATACCCCATCTTCTACCTTTCTGCATTACAAAACTGAGGGGGGGAAAAAAGAAAAGATCATAATATCTTAAAACAATTGTCCCAGCTTGATGTCATATCCTTCTTGGTAAAAAGAATATCTTTTGCTGCAGAATTTGTATAGCCACAGATAAATCTGCCATACTTCTTAGCCTCTTCTCCTCTATATAAATATTTAGAAGTGCAAGGATAACTTAACATTAGAAAATATAATAATATAGTTAAATATGTTTGTAGATTAATGTGAAGAATTATGTGATTATCAAAATAAATGCACAAAAATGTATAAAATTCAGTATCCAGTTCAACATTTACTATATTCCAGTCACTCTTCCAAGCATTGGATATGTACTAATGAACAAGTAGATAAAGGCACATTCTTGACAAAAATAAAAATTAAAAAATAAACATAAATCAAACTTATAGCAATTTATGAAAAGGGAGAAACGTCTTTAAACTGCCTAAGAGTTACTTACCAAAAAACTGCTAAAATTACAATAACTAAGCATGAATGCTGCAAGCAATTGTCTTCAAATTCAGGAAAAAGGTGGTGATGCCCGCTAATAGCATTCTATTCTGTAACATATAGAATATTCAAGACAGTCTAAAAGAGATAAAAAGAAGCAAATTTATTGAAAATAGAAAACAATTTTTAAAACTCTCATTATCATAGATATATCATAGATTACATAATATGTATGTATAAAATTCAGAAAAAAAAATCAGATGAAACTGTAGATAAATAACTAAAACTGACAGTCTGATCGGTACAGAAGCAATATACAAAACTCAGTTACATTTTTATATATCAACAACAAGCATTTAGAAGATGAAATTTCAAAGATACAATTTAAATTACATCAAAAATGCAAAGTAACTAGAAATAATTCTAACTAAATACTTTCAAGATCTTATAGACACTATCATAATTTTTATTAAAATATACAAGAGAAAATATATGTTGATGAAGGTACATGTCATGTTCAAGTAATCAAAGGAACATACTTTAAATATTTCCATTGCTCCTAAACTATCCTATATTTTCAATACTATTTAAATAGAATCTTAATTTATGCTTTCTGCTGGATATGTGAGCATACCTGACAAGATGATTCTAAAGTTTATATGGAAAAGAGAGCCAAAAGAGACAAAATTTCCCTGAAGACACAGGACCAGATGAAAATATTTGCCTCATTTAATGCCAATTATTATTATAAACTATGGTCATTAATTTTGTATATGGAATAGGAATAGATAAATAGATCAATGTAACCAAAAGGAGCCCATTGTAAGACTCATATATGTATGAACAGTTGTACTTGATAGGCTTGCTATTGTAGATCTATGGAGAAAGAATAGACATGAGAAGTTGGTTATATACAGGCATGTATATATATTATAGATGCATAAATATATATTTTTATGAAAACTAAACTCAATGTAAAATTTGGAAGTCATATCTATTTTCATGCCATAGATGAAAGTCAGTAGGACTTCTTAATAAGACGTTGATTATGAAGCATAGTAAAAGATATCAAATGAAGTGAAATAAAAGAAAATGAGGATGAAAAGGCAAGTCATGAATTGGGGACCTTAGTTCCAAATGTATCATTGACCATTAATTAGTACCAAGAAAATGTGAAGAATCCTGATGAATTTATAAGAAAATTATTGTAGAAAATGGGCAAAAGAATTAAGCAGGAATACCATATTTTGACAAAAATGCTAAGCACCTGAAATTTCTACCCAATGTAGGTATTCAAATAATGAACATTAATAAAGAGTAAAGATAGTTTCAAACTTTAACCCATTGAGAAAACACTGAAGTATCTGGTGACATTCATTGTATGTCTAAAGTGTTTTAACACTCCCTCTCCTATTAAAATGCTCTAGAGAAATTCCTGAATATATGTATTAGGAGACTTGCTCAAAAGACTCAAAATATTTTCACATAAACAATAAATGAAAATAAGCCAAATGGATAAATGCAAGGAATACATAACTTTTGACACACTCAAACAAGGAATATTATACAGCACTGGTAATGAATAGGCTATAGCTACATATATGGACTTGGATAAGTCTTGGATAAGATTTAATGTGGACTTGAAAAAAATAACAAAAAGGCACTGAATGCTCCATTAATTTTAATTTCAAAGCAAGCAATTATGCATTGTTTACTGATACATCAGGTGGATTTATAAAGTAGAACTAAAGCAGGACAGATGTTAAGAACAATTTAACTTAGTGGTATCAGAAGACAATCTCTTTAGTCTCTCTTGTTTTTAAATGTCTTTTGAGCAGAGCATTGACAAGTTTTTATTCTGGAATATTTTCAAGGATTTCTGTATAGTAGTCAGTTTTGAAAGATAGAAATTGTATCCACCTCTGGGACAGAGAACAGATTTACTTGCTCCCAAGAGTAATAAAGATAATCTCTCCTAGTAAAGCAAAGATTGGGCAGGTTTTCTATAAGTCACCTCAAAATATTGTAGTTTCCTGAGCTCAGAGTTACTCATTAAAAAAGCAAATGGCACATGCAACTTCTTTCCAAGATCTACATAACTTCTTTGGGACCCGGGAAGCAAGATGACATAATGGAGACACTAAGCTCACGTTGCCGACTATGTCATAAGTAAGAAGTCCCTCTTTCTTTCCTAATAATCTTCTGTCTTCTTCAAGAATCCACAAAACTGTAGCAGGCTAACATGTTATTTTGAAAGCAGAGGAATATCTTTGACCATTTACAGTTCTTGAAATGTGGTAACATCTGATAGGGAAAAGAAGAATGCAATTTTGTGTCTCATACATAGAGCTTCTTGTTTGTGTGAATATTCTATCTTCCAATATACTGTGTTTTGCATTATAGTTCTTAACAATTGTACATTGCTATATCATAAGGATTTATGTAAGTCATTTATTTGACTAATCTCCTATTTTGGACACATCTTAGTTTTGCTTTCATATTATATTTAGAGCTTCCAATTCAT
Organism: Capra hircus; assembly: GCF_001704415.2. Classification (NCBI taxonomy): domain Eukaryota; kingdom Metazoa; phylum Chordata; class Mammalia; order Artiodactyla; family Bovidae; genus Capra; species Capra hircus. The sequence continues at coordinate 34,425,681 of NC_030818.1, forward strand.
CCACTAAGTCTGCACTAATCTAACCTATTACATGAGCAGCTATAGAAGTTCCTGCCAGTTGATGGGCTGTATTAACACATAACAAATATAGTTTAGTGGTGACTCATATTTCAATAATAAAGGTCAGAGAAGATTGGATACCAGAAAAGTTAAAATTAACTGCCACAAAAACAATCATCATTGCAAACACAGTTTATTTGGAAAGAAATTCCTGATATAATGAATATATATTGTTTCACTCCTGAGAGGATGATGATAGATGCTTATGGCAAATATGATGTCTATACACATCATTCATATTTTTATCTCTTACTTCTTTTGGCGTATAGGATAACCATGTGCCCAAAAAAAGCAAGAGCAAGACAAACTATCATAGAGAGGTGGAATGCATTTCCACCTTTTTTCAGTGAACAATACCCTTTGGACTATATGTTGACATGTAAGAGAGAGAAGGGTGACAGTTCTATTTTATGGAAAGATTGACAAGCTTCTTAGAGATGTGCAAGATGCTATTGAATATGGAAAAGCATATACTAATTGTGATCAGGAAATTGTATGAATATAGATTAATTTTAGACAATTTTAATAAAATTACAGACGTAGAATTGAGATAATATGAACAAGAGAAGTGTTTTCAAAATAGATGAACTTTAAGGACATGAAACAGAAGACATACAAAGAAACAGAGCAGTTAGTCCTCAAATTTCTCATTTTAATGACACTGGATATTCATCTCACTTAGTCTTCTAAATTTTCTTGAAATAATTGCTAGTCTTGCCATTCTACTCTTTTCCTACATTTCTTTGCATTGATCACTGAGGAAGGCTTTCTTATCACTCCTTGCTATTCTTTGGAACTCTGCATTCAAATGGGTATATCTTTCCTTTTCTCCTTTAGGTTTCATTTCTCTTCTTTTCTCAGCAATTTTAAGGCCTCCTTAGACAACCATGTTGTCTTTTTATATTTCTTTTTCTTGGGGATGGTCTTGATCACTGCCTCCTGTACAACGTCATGAACCTCCCTTCACAGTTCCTCAGTCAGTCTATCAGATCTGATCCCTTGAATCTATTTGTCACTTCCACTGTATAATTGCAAGGTATTTTATTTAGGTCATACCTAGATGGTCTAGTGCTTTTCCCTACTTTCTTCAATTTAAGTCTGAATTTGACCATAGAGAGTTCATTATTTGAGCCATAGTCAGCTCCCAGTCTTGTTTGTGCTGACTGTACAGAGCTTCTCCATATTTGGCTGCAAAGAATATAATCAGTCTGATTTTACTCTTGACCATCTGGTGATGTCCATGTGTACAGTCTTATCTTGTGTTGTTGAAAGAAGGTGTTTGCTATGACCAGTGCATTTTCTTGGCAAAACTCTGTTAGTCTTTGCCCTGCTTCATTTTATACTCTAAGGCCAAATTTGCCTATTACTTCAGGTATCTCTTGACATTTGATTTTTGCATTCCAGCCCCCTAATACCAGACCATCTGACCTGCCTCTTGAGAAATCTGCATGCAGGTCCTGAAGCAGCAGTTAGAACTGGACATGGAACAACAGACTGGTTCCAAATTGGGAAAGGAGTATGTCAAGGCTGTATATTGTCACCCTGCTTATTTCACTTATATGCAGAGTACATCATGAGAAATGCTGGGCCGGATGATGCATAAACTGGAATCGAGATTGCTAGGAGAAACATCAATAACCTCAGATATGCAGATAACACCACCCTTATGACAGAAAGTGAAGAAGAACTAAAGAGGCTCTTGATGAAAGTGAAAGAAGAGAAAAGTTGACTTAAGGTTCAACATTCACAAAATGAAGATCATGGCATCTGGTCCCATCCCTTCATGACAAAAAGAAGAAGACAATATGGAAACGGTAACAGAATTTATTTTGGGGGAAGGGGGCTCCAAGATCACTGGAGATGGTGACTGCAGCCATGAAATTAAAAGACGTTTACTCCTTGGAAGAAAAGCTATGATCAACCTAGACAGCATATTAAAAAGCAGAGCCATTGCTTTGTCAACAATGGTCCGCCTAGTAAAAGCTATGGTTCTTCCAGTAGTCATGTATGGATATGAGAGTTTGACTATAAAGAAAGCTGAGCACCGAAAAATTGATGCTTTTGAACTGTGGTGTTGGAGAAGACTCTTTAGAGTCCCTTGGACAGCAAGGAGACCAAACCAGTCCATCCTAAAGGAAATCAGTCCTGAATATTCATTGGAAAGACTGATGCTGAAGCTGAAACTCTAATACTTTGGCCACCTGATACAAAGAACTGACTCACTGTAAAAGACACTGATGCTGGAAAAGATTGAAGGCAGGAGAAGGGGATGACAGGGGATGAGATGGTTGGATGGCATCACAGACTCAATGGAGATATGTCTGAGTCAACTCCAGGAGTTGGTGAAGGACAGGGAGGCCTGTTGTGCTGCAGATCATGGGGCTGCAAAGAGTTAGATACGACTGATCGACTGAACTGAACTGATGAAAAGGATAACTTTTAGGGTGTTAGTTCTAGAAGGCCTTTTGGGCCATCATAGAATCATTCAACTTCAGCTTCTTCAGCACTGCTGGTTGGGGCATAGACTTGTATTAACTCTGAGATTGAATTGTCTGCCTTGGAAATGAACAGAGGTCATTCTGTCCTTTTTGAGGTTGCATCCAAGTACTGCATTTTGGACTCTTGTTGACTCTGAAGTCTACTCCATTTCTTCTAAGTGATTTTTGCCCAGAGTAGTAGATGTAATGGTCATCTGAGTTAAATTTGTGCATTACCATCCATTTTAGTTAGCTGATTCCTAAAATGTTGATCTTTACTCTTGCCATCTCTTGTTTGACCACTTAAATTTACCTTGATTCATGGGCCTAATAGTCCAGGTTCCTATGTAATATTGCACTTTACATCATTGGATTTTACTTCCATCACCAGTCCCATATACAACTGGGCGTTGTTTTTGCTTTGGCTCTGTCTCCTCATTCTATCTGGAGTTATTTCTCCACTCTTCTCCAGTAGCATATTGGGCACCTACTGACCTGGGGAGTTCATCATTCAGTGTCATATCTTTTTGCCTTTTCATACTGTTCATGGGGTTCTCAAAGCAAGAATACTGAAGCGATTTGCCATTCTTTTCTCCATCAGACCACGTTCTGTCAGAACTCCCCTGATGATCTGCCTGGGTGGCCCTATGTGGCCTGGCTCTCAGTTTCATTGAGTTTGACAAGGCTGTGGTCCATGTGATCAGTTTGATTAGTTTTCTGTGATTGTGGTTTTCATTCTGCCTGCCCTCTAACAGCTATTTGTAAAGCCTCCTCAGACAGCCATTTTGGCTTTTTGCATTTCTTTTCCATGGGGATGGAAAAAATTCCTGTCTCCTGTACAACATCACGAACCTCAGTCCATAGGTCATCATGCACTCTGTCTATCAGATCTAGTCCCTTAAATCTATTTCTCACTTCCACTGTGTAATCATAAGGGATTTGATTTAGGTCATACCTGAATGGTCTAGCGGTTTTCCCTCCTTTCTTCAATTTAAATCTGAATTTGGCAATAAGGAGCTCTTGATCTGAGCCACAGTCAGCTTCCGGTCTTGTTTTTGCTGACTGTATAGCGCTGCTCTATCTTTAGCTCCAAAGAATATAATCAATCTGATTTTGGTGTTGACCATCTGGTGATGTCCATGTGTAGAGACTTCTCTTGTGTTGTTGGAAGAGGGTGTTTGCTGGGACCAGTGCGTTCTCTTGGAAAAACTCTATTAAACTTTGCCCTGCTTCATTCCGTACTCCAAGGCCAAATTTGCCTGTTATTCTAAGTGTTTTTTGACTTTCTACTTCTGCATTCCAGTCCCCTATAATGAAAAGGCTATCTTTTGGGGGTGTTAGCTCTAAAAGGTCTTGTAGGTCTTTATAGAACCGTTCAACTTCAGCTGCTTCAGCATTATTGGATTGGGGCATAGGCTTGGATCAATGTGATATTGAATGGTTTGCCTTGGAAATAAGACTGCATCCAAGTACTGCATTTTGAATTCTTTTGTTGACCATGATGGCTACTTCATTTATTCTAAGGGCTTCCTGCCCACAGTAATAGATATAATGGTTATCTGAGTTAAATTCACCATTCCAGTCCATTTTAGTTTGCTGATTCCTAGAATGTTGATGTTCACTCTTGCCATCTCCTGTTTGACCACTTCCAATTTGCCTTGATTCATGGACATAACATTCCAGGTTCCTATGCAATATTGCTCTTTACAACATTGGTCCTTGCTTCTATCACCAGTCACATCCACAACTGGGTATTGTTTTTGCTTTGGCTCTATCCCTACTTTCTTTCTGGAGTTATTTCTCCACTGATCTCCAGTAACATATGGACACTTACCAACCTGGGAAGTTTGTCTTTCAGTATTCTATCATTTTGCCTTTTCATACTATTCATGGGGTTCTCAAGGCAAGAATACTGAAGTGGTTTGCCATTCCCTTCTCCAGTGGACCACATTCTGTCAGACCTCTCCACCATGACCCATTCATCTTGGGTGGCCCTACGCAGCATGGCTTAATTTCATTGAGTTAGACAAGGCTGTGGTCCATGTGATCAAATTGGCCAGTTTTCTGTGATTATGGTTTCAGTGTGTCTGCCCTCTGAAACCCTCTCGCAACACCTACCATCTTACTTGGGTTTCTCTTACCTTGGCGTGGGGTATCTCTTCACAGCGCTCCAGCAAAACGCAGCCTCTGCTCCTTACCTTGGATGAGGTCGCCCCTCTGACCTTGAACGTGGAGTAGCTCGTTTCAGCCCTCCTGTGCCCTCGCAGCCACTGCTCCTTGGACATGGGGTTGCTCCTCTCAGTCACTGCCCCTGGCCTCAGATGTGGGGTAGGTCCTCTCAGCTGCTGCTCCTGACCTCTGAAGTGGGACAGCTCTTCTCAGACATTGTACAGGAGACAGGAATCAAGACCAACCCTATGGAAAAGAAATGCAAAAAAGCAAAATAGCTGTCTGGGGAGGCCTTACAAATAGCTGTGAAAACAAGAGAAGTGAAAAGCAAAGGAGAAAAGGAAAGATAAAAGCATCTGAATGCAGAGATCCAAAGAATAGCAAGGAGATAAAAGAAAGCCTTCCTCAGTGATCGATGCAAAGAAATAGAGGAAAACAACAGAATGGGAAAGACTACAGATTTCTTCAAGAAAATTAGAGACACCAAGGGAACATTTCATGTAGAGATGGGCTTGATAAAGGACAGAAATGGTATGGACCTAACAGAAGCAAAAGATATTAAGAAGAGGTGGCAAGAATACACCGAAGAAATATACAAAAAAGAGCTTCATGAGCCAGATACTCATGATGGTGTGATCACTCCCTAGAGCCAGACAACCTGGAGTGTGAAGTCAAGTGGGCCTCAGAAAGTATCACTATGAACAAAGCTAATGGAGGTGATGGAATTCCAGTTGAGCTGTTTCAAATTCTGAAAGATGATGCTGTGGAAGTGCTGCACTCAATATGCCAGCAAATTTGGAAAACTCAGCAGTGGCCACAGGACTGGAAACGGTCAGTTTTCATTCCAATCCCAAAGAAAGGCAATGCCAAAGAATGCTCAAACTACTGCACAATTGCACTCATCTCACACGCTAGTAAAAAAGTAATGCTCAAAATTCTCCAAGCCAGGCTTCAGCAATACATGAACCGCGAACTTCCAGATGTTCAAGCTGGTTTTAGAAAAGGCAGACGAACCAGACATCAAATTGCTAACATCTGCTGGATCATCGAAAAAGCAAGAGAGTTCCTGAAAAACATCTATTTCTGCTTTCTTGACTAGGCTAAAGCCTTTGACTGTGTGGATCACAAGAAACTGTGGAAAATTCTGAAAGAGATAGGAATCCCAGACCACTTGACTTGCCTCTTGAGAAACCTGTATGCAGATCAGGAAGCAACAGTTAGGACTGGACATGGAGCAATAGACTAGTTCCAAATAGGAAAAGGAGTACGTCAAGGCTGTATCTTGTCACCCTGCTTTTTTAACATATTCAGAGTACCTCATGAGAAATGCTGGGCTAGAAAAGCGCAAGCTGGAATCAAGATTGCCTAGAGAAATATCAGTCACCTCAGATATGCAGATGACACCACCCTTACTGAAGAGGAACTAAAAAGGCTCTTGAGGAAAGTGAAAGAGGAGACTGAAAAAGTTGGCTTAAGGCTCAACATTCAGAAAACTAAGGTCATGGCATCTGGTCCCATCACTTCATGGGAAATAGATGGGGAAACAGTGGAAACAGTGGCGGGCTTTATATTTTTTGGCTCCCAAATCACTGCAGATGGTGATTGCAACCATGAAATTAAGACACTTACTCCTTGGAAGGAAAGTTATAACTAAGGTAGATAGCATACTAAAAAGCAGAGATATTACTTTGCCAACAAAGGTCTGTCTAGTCAAGGCTATGGTTTTTCCAGTGGTCACATATGGTTGTGAGAGTTGGACTGTAAAGAAAGCTGTGGGCTTAAGAATTGATGCTTTTGAACTGTGGTGTTGGAGAAGACTATTGAGAGTCCCTTGGACTGCAAGGAGATCCAACCAATCCATCCTAAAGGACATCAATCTTGGGTGTTCATTGGAAAGACTGATGTTGAAGCTGAAGCTCCAATAATTTGGTCACCTCATGCGAAGAGTTGACTCACTGGAAAAGACCCTGATGCTGGGACGGTTTGAGGGCCGGAGGAGAAGGGGATGACAGAGGATGAGATGGCTGGATGGCATCACGGACAGGATGGACACGAGTTTGGGTAAACTCCAGGAGTTGGTAATGGACAGGGAGGCCTTGAGTGCTGCGATTTTTCCTGTTGCAAAGAGTTGGACAGGACTGAGGGACTAAACTGAACTGAACTGCCCTCTAACAGATAAGGATAAGAGGCTTATTGAAACTTCCTGATGGGAGAGACTGACTGTGGGGGATCCTGGGTCTTGTTCCAATGGACAGGGCCATGCTCAGTAAATCTTTAATCCAGTCTTCTGTTGATAGGTAAGACTGTGTTCCCTCCCTGTTGCTTGACCTTAGACCACACTAAGGTGAATAATGCAACCTTCTTCAAAAGGTCCCCTGCATGCACTGCCACAAAATATTCCAAACCAAGCTTCAACAGTACATGAACCGTGAACTTCAGATGTTCAAGCTCGATTTAAAAGGCAAAGGAACCAAAGATCAATTACCAATATCTTTTGGATGTTTGAAAAAACAATAGATTTCCAGAAGAACATCTACTTCTGCTTTATTTATTATGGCAAAGCCCATGACTCTGGGTCACAAACAAACTGGAAATTTCTGAACCAGATTGAAACACTAGACCACATGACCTGCCTCTTGAGAAACTGTATGTGGGTCAGGAAGCAACAGTTACGACTGGAGAACAAACTTTTTCCAAATAGGAAAAGGAGTATGTCAAGGCTGTATTTTGTCACCCTGCTTTTTTAACTTATATGCAGAGTCAGTCAGTCAGTCAGTTCAGTCTCTCAGTTGTGTCTGATTCTTGGCTACCCCATGAATTGCAGCACGCCAGGCCTCCCTGTCCATCACCAACTCCTGGAGTTCACTCAGACTCACATCCATCGAGTCCGTGATGCCATCCAGCCATGTCATCCTCTGTCGTCCCCTTCTCCTCCTGCCCTCAATCCCTCCCAGCATCAGGGTCTTTTCCAATAAGTCAACTCTTTGCATGAAGTGGCCAAAGTACTGGAGTTTCCGCTTTAGCATCATTCCTTCCAATGAACATGCAGGACTGATCTCCTTCAGAATGGAGTGGTTGGATCTCCTTGCAGTCCAAGGGACCTTCAAGAGTCTTCTCCAACACCACAGTTGAAAAGCATCAATTCTTCAGTGCTCAGCCTTCTTCACAGTCCAATTCTCACATCCATACATGACTACTGGAATAACCATAGCCTTGACTAGATGGACCTTTGTTGGCAAAGTAATGTTCTATATGCAGAGTACATCATATTAAATGCCCAGGTGGATGAATCACAAGCTGGAATCAAGATTGCCAGGAGAAATACCAATAACCTCAGATATGCAGATGACCCCATCCTTTGGCAGAAAGCAAAGAACTAAAGAGCCTCTAGATGACAGAAAAAGAGGAAAGTGACAAATTTGGCTTAAAACAACATTCAGAAAACTAAGATCATGGCATCTGGTCCCATCACTTCATGGCAAACAGATGAAGAAACAATGAAAATAATGACAGACTTTATATTTTTGGGTTCCAAAGTCACTGCAGTTGGTGACTGCAGCCTTAAAATTAAAAGACACTTGCTTCTTGAAAGAAAAGCTATGACCAACCTAGACAGCTTATTAGAAAGCAAAGACATTACTTTGCCAACAAAGGTCCATCTAGTCAAAGCTATGGTTTTTCCAGTAGTTATATGTGGATATGAGAGTTGGACTGAGAATAAAGCTGAGTGCCAAAAAATTGATGCTTTTGAACTGTGGTGTTAGAGAAGACTATTAAGAGTCTCTTGGAATGCAAAGAGATCCAACCAGTCCATCCTAAAGGAAATCAGTCCTGAATATTCATTGGAAAGACTGATGCTGAAGCTGAAACTCCAATACTTTGGCCACCTGTTGTGAAGAACTGACTCATTTGAAAAGACCCTGATGCTGGAAAAGATTGAAGGTGGGAAGAGAAGGGGATAACAGAGGATGAGATGGTTGGATGACATCATCAACTTGATCGATATGAGTTTGAGTAGATTCCGGAGTTGATGATGGACAGGGAATCCTGGTGTGCTGCAGTCTGTGGGGTCACAAAGAGTCGGACATGACTAAGTGACTGAACTGAACTGAATCAGTAGTAGAACTGAGAACAGAGGTCTCCTTACTCCTTTTCCAGAACCCCATTCATTTCTTTGCATTTGGAGTGTGTCATCTAATTCTTGTCAGGTCAGTCACCATATCTTCATCTTGAAAATAGTCTTCACAGATATAAGTGGAATCATCATTAGGGAAAATGCAGAGCAGTGTAAAATTTTGCTTCTGCACAAAGATTCCAATTTAGAAGTAAACTATTTCTCCCCATTTTAGATACAGCTCTCAATAGCTTAACATGTTTTGTTAATTTAGAAGAAAACTTCCATTTTTTTCTCAGTTGTTCTTAGAATAAAAATTTAATACAATACCCATTTTAATGTTTATTAGTGCAGATAAAAGAAGGAAAGTGAAGTGAAGTCGCTCAGTCTTGTCTGACTCTTTGCGACCCCATAGACTATAGCCTACCAGACTCCTCCCTCCATGGGATTCTCCAGGCAAGAGTACTGGAGTGGGTTGCCATTTCCTTCTCCAGGGGATCTTCCCCACCCAGGGATCGAACCCTTGTCTCCTGCATTCCAGGCAGACACTTTAACCTCTGAGCCACCAGGGAAGTCCAAAAAAAAAAAGAAGGAAAACTTATAGATCTTTACTAATCATTTGAATGTCCCTTAGTAATATGAATACTCTCGGATGAGAATAAAATGATTTAGATTCATAATAAGTATAACATGTGTTGATAAAGAATGGTAACATAGAAAAGAAACTGTCAAAAGTTTTAAAATATTTTATTGATTAATAAGATCTATGTTTATTGCAACTCCCCATGTCTAAACATGGCACCAGATAGAGAGATAAAGATATATGATCTTTCATCCCTGCTCCAAAGGCATTCCTAAACCTGTAGAAATCTTTGTCAAATGTCTACTATGCACTGGTGTCCATGAAGGATACTTATACTTTATATCAAAAAAAGGTAAAAGTAGAAATTGCTATCACCAGGAAATAGCTATCAACTCACAAAAAATCAGTGAAAGGTAGCTTTCAGACACCCGTTGAGTGTTCACCTCACTGATTATCCCCTTGTGAAAGCAACAGAGAAGGGGATGAAGAGCAAGTCCAGATGAACTTGCATGGTCTAGGAGGGCTTTCTTGTCTCTCCTGTCTCTCCTGCGTTGAACACGACTTAGTGACTAAACAACAACAAATAACAACAAAATAGTACAAGGTTTGAAGAATGAGATGGGAATCTGTAGTTGTCCAGGTAAGAAATTGCCTAAGGTGGGAAGGAGCATATTGTAATCTTGAGTCCCTAGATGTCAAGCAGTGTCATGGGTATAAGAAAAAAGTGCAAGATTTTCACCACGAGGGTTGAAGCCAGTATATTTGGTTTTGAGGCATTACTCTGTCATCTTCAGTTTTTAACATATTCCTTTTGTTGTTATGGGAAACCACTAGACCATGCAGGTATGACCTAAACCAAATCCCTTATGATTATACAGTGAAAGTGAGAAAAAGATTTAAGGGATCAGAGCTGATAGAGGGCCTGATGAACTATGGATGGAGGTTCGTGACATTGTACAGGAGATAGGGATTGAGACCAACCCTAAAAAAAAGAAATGCAAAAAAGTAAAATGGCCATCTGAGGAAGCCTTACAAATAGCTGTGAATAGAAGAGAAGTCAAAGGCAAAGGAGAAAAGGAAAGATAAACCCATTTGAATGCAGAGTTCCAAAGAATAGCAGGAGAGATAAGAAAGCCCTCCTTAGAAATCAATGCAAAGAAATAGAGGAAAACAATAGAATGGGAAAGACTATAGAGCTCTTCAAGAAAATTAGAGATTCAAAGGGAACATTTCACGCAAAGATGGGCTCAATAAAGGACAGAAATGCTATGGACCTAACAGAAGCAAAAGATATTAAGAAGATGTGACAAGAATACACAGAAGAAATATACAAAAAAGAGCTTCATGACCCAGATAATCAAAATGGTGTGATCACTCACCTAGAGTCAGACATCCTGAAATGCAAAGTCAAGTTGACCTTAGGAAGTATCACTACGAACAAAGCTAGTGGAGGTGATGGCATTCCAGTTGAGCTATTTCAAATTCTGAAAGATGATGCTGTGAAAGTGCTGCACTCAATATGCCAGCAAATTTGGAAAACTCAGCAGTGGCCATAGGACTGGAAAAGGGCAGTTTTCATTCCAATCCCAAAGAAAGGCAATGACAAAGAAAGCTCAAACTACCGCACAATTGCACTCATCTCACATGCTAGTAAAGTAATGCTCAAAATTCTTCAAGTCACGCTTCAGCAATATGTGAACCGTGAATTCCAAATGTTCAAGCTGGTTTTAGAAAAGGCAGAGGAACCAGAAATCAAATTGCCAACATCTGCTGGATTACTGAAAAAGCAAGAGAGTTCCAGAAAAAACATCTATATCTGCTTTACTGACTATGCCAAAGCCTTTGAATGTGTGAATGACAACAAACTGTGGAAAATTGTGAAACAGATAGGAATACCAGATCACCTGACCTGCCTCTTGAGAAACCTGAATGCAGGTCAGGAAACAACAGTTAGGACTGGACATGGAACAACAGCCTGTTCCAAATAGGAAAAGGAGTACATCAAGGCTATATACTATCACCCTGTTTATTTAACTTATATGCAGAGTATATCATGAGCAATGCTAGGCTGGATGAAGCACAAGCTGGAATCAAGATTGCCAGGAGAAATATCAATAACCTCTGATATGCAGATAACACCACTCTTATGGCAGAAAAAGAAGAACTAAAAAGCCTCTTGATGAAAGTGAAAGAGGAGAGTGAAACAGTTGGCTTAAAGCTCAACATTCAGAAAACGAAGATCATGGCCTTCAGTCCCATCACGTCATGGGAAATAGATGGGGAAACAGTGGAAACAGTGGCTGACTTTATATTTTTGGGCTCCCGAATCACTGCAGATGGTGATTGCAGCCATGAAATTAAAAGATGTTTACTCCTTGGAAGGAAAGTTATGACCAACCTAGACATCTTATTCAAAAGCAGAGATTACATTGCCAACAAATGTCCATCTACTCAAGGCTATGGTTATTCCAGTGGTCATGTATGGATGTGAGAGTTGGACTGTGAAGCAAGCTGAGCGCCAAAGAATTGATGCTTTTGAACTGTGGTGCTGGAGAAGACTCTTGAGAGTCCCTTAGACTGCAAGGAGATCCAACTAGTCCGTCCTAAAGGAGATTAGTCCTGGGTGTTCATTGGAAGGACTGATGTTGAAGCTGAAACTCCAATATTTTGGCCACCTGATGTGAAGAGCTGACTCATTTGAAAAGTCCTTGATGCTGGGAAACATTGAAGGCAGGAGGAGAAGGGGACAACAGAGGATTAGATGGTTAGATGGCATCACCGACTCAATGGACATAAATTTGGGTAAATGCCAGATGATGGTGATGGACAGGGAGACTTGGCATGCTGCATTTCATGGGGTCGCAAAGAGTTGGACATGACTGAGTGACTGAACTGAACTGAACTGAAACCTTGAGACAAATAAAGCAGCTAGAAGAAAGCAAAGGTTGCACATGAGTACAGTTCCAGTTTGGGAGATATAAAAGCAATGCCCTATTATTTCATATAAGGTATGTAGAATGAAATCTGAAGTCAGTAATGAGCCAGTTGAAACTGTGGAAATGTGTCTTGAGTGACAAGTAGCAGTGGCTCCAAGGAGCTGTGGTTCTTTATGTCTCAGTGTGGAAATAATGATAGATAAGAAGTGATCTATTAGGGTAGGATGCTTGTGAGACTTACAAACAGGCAGGCAAGGGTACCACCCCAAGAACTTAGTGGGCTACAGTTTTATAATCAAAGGAAAATTGGAGAGGGGAGATCATCTCCCTCATAGATAGCATATTAAAAAGCAGAGATATTACTTTGCCAACAAAGGTCCATCTAGTCAAGGCTATGTTTTTTCCAGTGATCATGTATGGATGTGAGAGTTGGACTGTGAAGAAAGCTGAGTGATGAAGAATTGATGCTTTTGAACTGTGGTGTTGGAGAAAACTCTTGAGAGTCCCTTGGACTGCAAGGAGATCCAAACAGTCCATCCTAAAGGAGACCAGTTCTGGCTGTTCATTGGAAGGACTGATGTTAAGGCTGAAACTCCAATACTTTGGCCACCTCATGCAAAGAGTTGACTCATTGGAAAAGATCCTGATGCTGGGAGGGATTGAGGGCAGGAGGAGAAGGGGACAACAGAGGATGAGATAGCTGGATGGCATCACTGACTCGATGGACGAGTTTGGGTGAACTCCAGAAGTTGGTGATGGACAGGGAAGCCTAGTGTGCTGTGATTCATGGAGTCGCAAAGAGTCGGACACGACTCATCAACTGAACTGAACTGAACTGAGTGGGGTTAACTATTGATACTTAATTACCTACCCTGTCCCTTTGCCCTGCCCTTATCAATTTCACTAATTTTTCTAAGCTTTATCACACATGTAAAGTCCTGAATGTAATAGTTTGAACACTAGAATAAATTAAATCCCAATTCAAGCCATGGGTGAACCGCTTAGGAGTAGCAGAATTTAGGAAGTTATATACTTGTATGAACCTGCCTTTCTAATTTGGAATATTAGGGTATAAATACTGGATTGTTGTGAATATTAAGGGAGGCATTTCAAATGAAATGCAGAGTAATATTAAGCTTAAGAATATCAAAGGCTTAAGAATCATAAATCATTACTTAAATTCAGATCAAGTAATACTTGGTAATGGTTACAAGTTTGGGTTGGATTTTCTTGGACAACAAAACCTTGAACTCATAGAATAAATCAACAAACAATGGTTAACAAATTAGTTGAATTACTGGTTTATATTAAATAATGACTTAGAATTATTTCCTTAGGAAACTGTCTAAAACATAACTCATGACCTTGTTTATATGTTTATATGAGATAAATCCAAGTTATCAGTTTATTTTAAAAGTTATATTGCATAATGAAAATAGCAATGACTGTGAAAGCTGATGTACTTGATTTGCATTCTTAATCTCCCACTACCTATTGACTTTTAATTAATTTCTTACTTTCTGCATTTGTAAAATGACAATGAAAATAATCCCTCCTTTCTAGAATTGTTTTAAGGATTATACTGAATTAAATAGTATTTTTAAAAACAGAGTAGGAACACATAGCAGTTGATAGATATATGTGTGATTGTCAAGTGAATTATTCCTAATACTGTGCTTATAGTTTTTACTAAATAAAAGATCAAAAACAGAGAGGAGAGTGAGAAAGAACCAGAGAACACACACACACACAAGGAGAGAATGAACTATGCCCCAAGCCAAGAGAATCACAATTCAGGAAATAGAATGTTAAATGTTCATTAATGTAATAAATAACTTAAGAATCTCATTCTTGCTGTTTAGGATAGTAAAGATGGCAATTAAGGGGTTATATACTAAAATTATCTAATTTACAGATAATGCTATTTCCTTTAACTTTGCTAGGTAAGCAAAATTTGACTATAACAATTCACTTTATTAGACTCATCCATTTAATAGAAACCAATACTCAAGATTAAGGGCCCCCAAAATTGGGTATAGAACCCCAGAGGTCACAAGGTTATCCTCTGCAAAATCACTCATGTAAACACTAGAAGAATTACAAAAGTTGAAATTGCAAAAATAACTACTTCTTATATAATTATGTATCTGAAATGTATAGGTAAAAATATGATTTGGAGGGCTGTGCCTACTTTTAATTTTAGAGAAGTTTGTGATTTTGTTCAAGTAATTTGAAAGCTCAGGTTATAAACATTGAAAAATGTTGGCATTTTTTTCCTCCCCACCAACTTCATGACCTAATTTAAATTCAAAAGTTTTTGAGGCATGCAAGATGAGCCATTATTTTGCATATGGGGCTGGAAAATGGACTAGCAGTATCCCTGTTGTATGAGAAAATGAGGTAAACCCAAGTTGCTTTGTGTTTATAAAGAAGCAATGAGCTAAAAAATCTCACAGTCAGATTCACAAAAAGAACTTTCTGCAAAAAAATTTTAAACTTCACTCTTCAGTAAGAAGTCATTTTGGGGAATACTTTTACATTTCCCAACTCTCTTTTTCAACAATGTCTTTTCTTACTATCATTTTTAAAATTCCTCTGGCAGTTTCTAAGATGAACTATTGTCTTTAAATCTTCCCCTGATAGCAGGAGTTTGGATGAATTCATCATCTTGGACTTAAACACCATGATCTTCTATACATTTTTAAAAAGAATATATCAGTGGTTATTTGAGAGAGAGAATGTAACTATTGCATTGGAATTTGGCAGATATTCTCTATTCAAAAACCTTTAAAAAATGAGCAATAGACAGAATTTGAAAGCCCAATAACTGTATCCACATGATGGCATGAGATAATTTTGTGGCCCAAATATACCCTAGATTTATTAGAGAGGAAAAAACACAGTTTACCAGTCTTCTTTTTCAATCAGCATTTCCATCAGACTGAAGACAGAAAAGCGAAACAAGTAAACGCACCAGCAACCTGTGTTTACTGGATACGGAGTCGCATGGTATGTTCACACTATAAGACATCGCATTCATCAGTTTTGGAACCCTACAGGGAGCCTGTGGAGGTACCAGAGCATGCACTTGGTTTGTCCTTTTTCCCCTGATTCCTTGCTAAACCTCTACTCACACGTACCATTACCCTTGAGTGACTGAAGCATTCCCCAGGAATAGTGATATCCATAAACTATTGTGATCACCTTTCTGTATAAATATGTCACTATTAAACCAACATAACCTATAGAAAAATTACACCCTGATATTGATTTTATTTACCTAATATTCAAAGTAAGAGAGGTAGGAAGACGCCTCTGAAATTACAGTATCCTCTGGTAACATATATTCTAATAGTGCTTTTTACTCTGTATAAAATAGAGTTCTCAAATTTTGCTGGCATTTTCTTTACTTTTTTAGGGTGTTTTGGTTTTGCCTGAGAATTAAACTTAGATAAGACAAATTAATAGGAGAAAAGCATACAAGTTTATATGTTTTACATAAGAGCCCTCATATGGGGTGAAACCCCAAAAGAATGGCAAAACCTACATGCTATTATATTAGGTTGAATAAGGAGAAACAATTGTGGAAAATTAAACTATATTCAGAGGCTAAAGAAAAATAAGAATTGAAAAGCTCTGTTCATACAGAGAACTCTTGGCTTTGACTTCCCATCAAAGAAAGTTTCTTTTCTCCTGGTACAGAGAGGACATCTTTCATACTGGAGTTTTAATCTCCTATTTTCTGGAAGAAAAGAGGAAGTTAAGATACCCTTCTTGCATCCACTATTTTTTTTAATGTCTTTAAAAATAATCCTGATGCCAAAGTTATGTATTTGGGTTGGTGTATTCTGCCACTCTTCATTCTTAGAAGATTCATAAAAATATGGAAGACAAGGCCATGTTTCTAACAAATCTCTCCCAAAATCCTAATGAAAAAGCATATTAATTTTCTGACAAGACGCACTCAAAATTATATCATGTCAGTAGAGATTTTCTTATTTATTCATATGTATATTAAGAATTTTCATCAGTATCTTACATTAGGAGAACATCACCATTCACAAGTTTTAGTATTTGTAGGTAATTCTTTGAGGTACCACACATCCAATTACTCAATATGCATATATATATCCATCCATCCACACAACTATACATTCACACACATATACATGCTCTTTGCTTCCTCTGTATTCTCACTGCTAACAGATTGGTTTGGGCTTTCAGCATCTTTCTTTTCTCAGATCAATAAGCTCCTAGAGGATAGCTGACCAGAAGACTTTCTCCAACTAGTCCATCCTCTATACCTCTAGTAACATTAGCTTTCTAGAAAACAGTGTTTATAAGGACTTGTTTAATGATTCTTCTTCGGCTGTAAGATAAATCCTCAGCACCGCAATAGACAAGGCACACAAGATTCTCTATAACTATTCAAAATTCTGTTAGAAAATTCCCTGTTCAGCATCTCCTGCTTCCCGTTCTCCATCCATATGCAGTTTTCTCCAGCTGCAGCAAACTGCTTATTTCTCCATATATGCCCAGTTCTTTTGAACCTGTAAGGTTCAGCAGAGATTATACATTCCCTCTAGAAGTATTTATCCATAAAATATCTTATTAGATGTTACTTTCCCAGCTTATATATCACTGCCTCGTACATATATATATATATGAATATTTATGAATTTTTAATATATCAATTTTCAATGTATATAATATATTATATATACATATTTATGTGTGTGTGTGTATGTGTATATATATATATATATGGAGAAGGCAATGGCATCCCAGTCCAGTACTCTTGCCTGGAAAATCCCATAGACGGAGAAGCCTGGTAGGCTGCAGTCCATGGGGTCGCGAAGAGTCTGACATGACTGAGCGATTTCCCTTTCACTTTTCACTTTCATGCATAGGAGAAGGAAATGGCAACCCACTCTAGTGTTCTTGCCTGGAGAATCCCAGGGATGGGGAAGCCTGATGGGCTGCCGTCCATGGGGTCACACAGAGTTGGACACGACTGAAGTGACTTAGCAGCAGTAGCAGTATATATATATATATATATATATATATATATATGAAATTTTCTGGTGTTTCCTTCTGAGACCCCAAGTAGAATCTGCATAAGAAGTCATATTTGTTTTCAATTTTTAGAACATTTTATAATATATTGTGACCAAGTTCATACTGGAGACTTCTGTCAAAATGATGAGTTTGTGGGAGAGACTGTTAATTTTCCTAAACCACAGCTGCATTGACTTTTTGTTTCTGGTCTGGGTGCACAATATCTGCTGTAAATGAAATAAAACATACCTTTAAAAAAATTACTTTAACATTCTCACACACAGAAGAGAAGTTTCATCTTCTGATGCAAAATTTTGGTCTTCAGTGACTTCACTAGCAGGGATTTGGGAAAAGATCAAGTTGAAAATGAGGTTTCACAAAGCACTCAGAAAAATTTGAAAGAGTTTCTTAGTCCCTAATAAGACCTTAAGTTTGTTCAAAATGACCTTTAGGTTATATAAAAATATATTTGGGTTTTACAACCAAATATCTTAGGTGGGGGCTAGTAAGCTAGATCTCGAAGGAGAGATATATGATTCTCTTAAATTCTCTTTTACATAGTACCTGGTGGTGCAGTGGAACCCTCTGGGTACCTGACAAATAGTATTTCAAGAAAATGAATATATAAGGAAGCACTATAGCAAGGCAAGATTTGTAATCTTACCATGTTTTCTTCCTAAGTTACAGTTGAAGCTTTCCGCACAAAACACTGAAATTTCTGCTTGATAGCAATACTAATGAAAATGCATTGAAGCATATTTTAGGTGTCAGCTTTCAAAGTATAAAATCAAATCCAATTGACTTTATGGTTCATTTTATTAAAATTCCAGTTGCTATAATGATCTTTTGTTTAATGACTCTGGCAGTGTTGAGGACCTTTCTGCTCAATGTTTAGCCAAGGGTTTGGCAACTTTACCATCATTATCTGACAGTTCACTAGAAATGCAGAGTCCAGGTCTTACCTCAGATCTACTGCAGATAAAAGTCCGCTTTGTAACAGGATCTTTGGTTGATTCAAATGTTATTGTTTTGTTGTTGCTGTTGTTTTAAAAATTATTTTATATTGTACTATAGTTGGGTTTCCATGGTGGCTCAGACAGGAAAGAATCCACCTGCAGTGCGGGAGATCTGGGTTCAATCTCCGAATGAAGATCGCCTGGAGCAGGGCATGGCAACCAACTTCAGTATTCTTGCCTGGAGAATTCAATGGAAAGAGGAGCCTGGTGGCCTACAGTCCATGGGGTTGCAAAGAGTCATACATGACTGAGTGACTAAACGCAGCACATAGTTGATTTACAATGTTGTGTTAATTTCAGGTGTACAGCAAAGTGATGAAGTTATACAAATACATATATCTATTCTTTTTCAAATTATTTTCCTGTTTACGTTATTATAGATTACTGAGTGGAGTTCTCTGCTCTATACAGTAGGTCTCTGTTGGTTATCTATTTTAAGTATAGTAGAGCCAGACATCCTGGAATGTAAAGTCAAGTGGGCCTTAGAAAACATCACTACAAACAAAGCTAGTGGAGGTGATGAAATTCCAGTTGAGCTATTTAAAATCCTGAAAAATGATCTGTGAAAGTGATGCACTCAATATGCCAACAAATTTGGAAAACTCAGCAGTGGTCATAGGACTGGAAAAGGTCAGTTTTCATTCCAATCCCAAAGAAAGGCAATTCCAAAGAATCCTCAAACTACCACACAATTGCACTCATCTCACACGCTAGCAAAGTAAAGCTCAAAATTCTCCAGGCCAGGCTTCAGCAATACATGAAACATGAACTTCCAGATGTTTAAGCTGGTTTTAGAAAAGGCAGAGGAACCAGAGATCAAATTGTCAACATCTGCTGGATCATGGAAAAAGCAAGAGAGTTCCAGAAAAATATCTATTTCTGCTTTATTGACTATGCCAAAGCCTTTGACTGTGTGGATCACAGTAAACTGTGGAAAATTCTGAGAGAGATGGGAATACCAGACCACCTGACCTGCCTCTTGAGAAACCTATATGCAGGTCAGGAAGCAACAGTTAGAAATGGACATGGAACAACAGACTGTTTCCAAATAGGAAAAGGAGGGCATCAAAGCTGGATATTGTCACCCTGCTTATTTAACTTCTATGCAGAGTACATCATGAGAAATGCTGGGCTGGAAGAAGCACAAGCTGGAATCAAGACTGCCAGGAGAAATATCAATCATCTCAGATATGCAGATGACACCACCCTTATGGCAGAAAGTGAAGAGGAACTAAAAAGCCTCTTGATGAAAGTGAAAGAGGAGAATGAAAAAGTTGGAGAATGAAAAAGTTGGCTTAAAGCTCAACATTCATAAAACAAAGATCATGGCATCTGGTCCCATCACTTCATGGGAAATAGATGGAGAAACATTAGGAACAGTGGCTGACTTTATCTTTGGGGGCTCCAAAATCACTGCAGATGGTGATTGCAGCCATGAAATTAAAAGATGCTTATTCCTTGGAAGAAAAGTTATGCCCAACCTAGATAGCATATTCAAAAGCAGAGACATTACTTTGTCAACAAAGGTCCATCTAGTCAAGGCTATGGTTTTTCCTGTGGTCATGTATGGATGTGAGAGTTGGATCGTGAAGAAAGCTGAGCAGCAAAGAATTGATGCCTTTGAACTGTGGTGTTGGAGAAGACTCTTGAGAGTCCATTGGACTGCAAGGAGATCCAAACAGTCCATTCTAAAGGAGATCAGTCCTCGGTGTTCATTGGAAGGACTGATGCTGAAGCTGAAACTCCAATACTTTGGCCACCTGATGTGGAGAGTTGACTCATTGGAAAAGACCCTGATGCTGGGTGGTGTTGCGGGCAGGAGGAGAAGGGGATGCCAGAGAATGAGATGGCTGGATGGCATCACCAACTCGATGGACATGAGTTTGAGTGAACTCCAGGAGTTGGTGATGGACAGGGAAGCCTGGCGTGCTTCAATTATGGGGTCGCAAAGAGTCAGACATGACTGAGTGACTGAACTGAACTGAACTGAGTGTGTGTATGTGGTTAAATTTTAAGAGGTACTGATGTAAGCTGTCACCAAGCATAATTTTCTGGGTTCTACTAGTGTGAAACTACATAAGACTGTGAGTTTTAAAATATAAAATGAAGTATTAAATATTCAATCATAGCACACTAAAAGAAAGTATTTGTTGCATAATATTGCAGTGTTTTGACCTCCAAATCATAATTACCTTAAAGTGAAAAAACAAGTGAAGTTACTCAATCGTGTCTGACTCTTTCAACCCCATGGACTGTAGAGAACCAGGCTCTTCCATCCATGGGAATTTGCAGGCAAGAGTACTGGAGTGGGTTGCCATTTCCTTATCCAGTGGATCTTCCTGACTCAGGTATTGAACCCAGGTCTCCTGCATTGTTGGCAGACACTTTACCATCTGAGCCACCAGGGAAATCCAATGGTTAATTAATTTAACCAGTCAAATAACTTTATCTGTAGCTCTTTTTGGATCACACTTCCTACTTCGCATTTTTTCTATGTACAAACCTCATTTGCTGAACAGTGCTTTGAAATACCTGAATATAGGAATTATTTAATACTTCATAAGAGCTGGAAAACAGTAGGCTATCCAACATTCAAAATTTACAATTAATGTTGTAGGTCTCTGATGCATTGGAAAGATAAATATTATTAATAGTTCATTAGTTATCTCAAAATATTTGTTTTAGATATTAAATAGCATGTTATAATATGTTTTATAATGTATATATACTATATTAAGTACTCATAAATACTTGTTAAATATATATTATTAATATCATTCATAGTTTTAGTAATTTCATTTATGCATGTATTCAAAAATAATTATTTATTGTCTACTCTGTGCCAAGTTCTATGTGCTTGGGGAATAGCAATGAACAAGACAGCCAAAAGTTTCTTGTGTGAAAAACAGCAAAACATATAAAAAACTATATAGTAAATTGCTCTGAAGGAAAAAGAAAATAGCAGGAGTGATAAGGGGATGAGAAAATGTGGGACAGGGTAGGGGCTAGTGTTGCCCCATTAAGCTTGATAAGCAGTAGAATCGAAGAGTGAGGATTAACCTTACATGCATAAGATTTTTAAGGCGGTGGATCTACTTTGAGATAAAGACATAAAATAATTAATCCTGATGATCTCAAGGCAGATGATGGTGGCAAACCTATGACTATTAGAGGGTTGAGAAAGAGGGTAGGTTCCTTCTATGATAACACAGAGTTCTGGCACCCTGTTTTCACTTTGGCAATGGTGACAGGGAGTACACAGATTTGTTAGGTCCCAACTTGAATCATATTCTTGAAAGCACTTTCTTTTCTATATATTATGTGAACCTCACTTTAAAATATGATTCAGACATTGTCTTTAATTCATATTGAGGCTGGAGAAGGAAATGGCAACCCACTCCAGTATTCTTGCCTAGAGAATCCTGTGGACGGAGGAGCCTGGTGGGCTGCTGTCCATAGGGTCACAGAGTTGGACACGACTGAAGTGACTTAGCATGCATGCGTGTATTGGAGAAGGAAATCGCAACCCGCTCTAGTATTCTTGCCTGGAGAATCCCAGGGACAGAGGGGCCTGGTGGACTGCCATCTATGGGGCCGCACAGAGTTGGACACGACTGAAGCAACTTAGCAGCAGCATATTGAGGAAACCAATGACAGTTTAATTCACTTATCTTTAGCTAGTGACTGATGTTTGCTAACATAGAGGCAAGCTTCAGACTACAGTGTCTACACTGAAATAAATGTGTGTCACCTACCTAGAATGTGGCCCAAAATTTACCTTTAATTCATATGGTTAAGTAAACACAATGGAAGAAAGAGAGGCATCCTTTATGCTGCCATGAATTAAAATCTTCTGGTCCTTAAATCAAAATCTTTCCAGGATTTCTCTCAAGATATTGCAAGTCCCTTGGTTACAAAACCATAATGATTCATTCATTTCCACTCTCAGAAGTCTTTTTGGATTTGTGAAAATGAAATCCATCTTATTAGGTAGGACTATAAGGCAAAGGGGCAGTGATGAATTACAAAAGAAATACATTGCCAGGAGGGAAGTTATCTAGAATATCCAAAACAGTACACAACATATGCATCTGCACACTTATACTGTAAGCAAGTCATGACTTCTTCCCACTTATTTACCTTTAAAGCAGTCAGGCCAAGTAAGATGCTAAGCAGGAGGGACAGGAAGGTTAACAGTGTCACAAAGGAGGCATCTGGCCTCAACATTTCTAAATAGAGCACTCATATTATCTTTTCTACATGAGGCAGAAGAAATCTCGGCCTCCTTGTTCCTCTGCTTATATATCAAACATTTAAAATAGCCTCTAGTGACGTGAGAGCCCTGGAGAATTCTTGATACAGAGCATAAACTAGATGGTAAATCTTGGTTTTACATATTCTCCAGGTAAAGTGTTTTGCCTTTGCTCTCTTTCATACTGCACCTTGAGGAATACTCTTAATGTTTTCTTGTGTAACAGTTGATATATCAGGGACAAGCAGTCCCTACCTTGCCTACAAATAGTTTATCTGCACAAATGTGAAAGCTGATGAGAATTGTCAGTCCTGGACATTGCCAAACAGCAACTGACTATGGGACTCCCTAGTTGCCAGTTCTATTGAAATTACCCCCAGTCGGGGAGTCATGCAATTACTAGTCCCCTGATACTTCTAACATTATTCTATGACTGCCATGTAAGTGCCAGGTGAAATTAAGATGATAGTTTAACTCTCTTAATAAGTCCCAGTGTTTTCATTTATAGTCTAATCCATCATAATCACTTGTACCCCACCTTTTTATTCATTGAAAGATCCTTGGAGACTAAATTGGAAAAATCCAAGATCTGCGTAAGTTGCATTTTATTAGATGTATAGTTAGCAGGAAAAAAAAAAGACATAAAAAATAGTTACTTTTATTTCTGCCAGGCCTTCAAAGCAAGATAATCTCTGTATCTATGTATCTACCTACTATCTCTATCATCTGTCTCCATATTTGTCATCATATAGCTATATAATGAGATTGATAAAGAAAGAAAAATAATTAAAATTAATAAGGAAATGCTAAATGGTAGACATCTGTACATGACTACTGGAAAAAGACCATAGCTTTGACTATATGGACTTTTGTCAGCCAAGTGATGTCTTTGCTTTTAAATACACTGTCTAGGTTTGTCATTGCTATCCTTCCAAAGAGCAAGTATCTTTTAATTTCATGCTTGCAGTCACCATGATTTTGTAGTTCAAAAAAATAAAATTTTTCACTGCTTCCACTCTTTCCCCTTCTATTTGCCATGAATGGTGGGACCTGAGGTGGGACCTCTTAGTTTTTTGATTGTTGAGTGTTAAGCCAACTCTTTCACTCTCCTCTTTCATTTTAATCAAGAGGATCTTTAGTTCCTCCTCACTTCATGCCTTTAGAGTGGTATTATCTGCATATCTGAGGTTATTGATATTTCTCCCAGCAATCTTGACAGCTTGCAATTCATCCAGTCTGACATTTGACATGATTTACTTTGCATAGAAGTGAAATAAGCAGGGTGACAATAAATTGCCTTGACATACTCTTTTTGCAATTTGAAACCAGTCTGTTGTTCTATGTCTGGTTCTAACTGTTGCTTCTTGACTCCCATTCAAGTTTCTAAGGAGGCAGGTAAGGTGGTCTGGTATTCCCATCTCTTTAAGGATTTCCCACAGTTTGCTGTGATCCACACAGTCAAAGACTTCCATGTAGTCAATGAAGCAGAAGTAGATATTTTTTTCTGGTACTCTCTTGCTTTCTCCATGATCCAACAAATGTTGGTAATTTGATCTCTGATTCCTCTGCTTCTGCAAAACCAGCTTGTACATCTGGAAGTTATTGGTTCACATGCTGCTGAAGACTAGCTTGAAAGGTTTTGAGTATAACCTTCCTAGTATATGAAATGAGAGCAATTGTAGGGTAGTTTGCACATTTTTTGGCACTGTTTTTCTTTGGGATTGGAATTAAAATTGACCTCTTTACTATTTCACACCAGTTAGAATGGCTGCTATCCAAAAGTCTATAAGCAATAAATGCTGGAGAGGGTGTGGAGAAAAGGGAACCCTCTTACACTGTTGGCGGGAATGCAAACTAGTACAGCCACTATGGAGAACAGTGTGGAGATTCCTTAAAAAAATGGAAATAGAACTGCCTTATGACCCAGCAATCCCACTGCTGGGCATACACACCAAGGAAACCAGAATTGAAAGAGACACGTGTACCCCAATGTTCATTGCAGCATTGTTTATAATAGACAGGACTTAGATGTCCATCAGCAGATAAATGGAAAAGAAAGCTGTGGTACATATACACAATGGAATATTACTCAGCCATTAAAAAAGAATACATTTGACTCAGTTCTAATGAGGTGGCTGAAACTGGAGCCTATTGTACAGAGTGAAGTAAGCCAGAAAGAAAAACATCAATGCAGTATACTAACGCGTATATATGGACTTTAGGAAGATAGTAACGATAATTCTGTATGCGAGACAGCAAAAGAGACACCAACACATAGAACAGTCTTTTGGACTCTGTGGGAGAGGGCGAGGGTGTGATGATTTGGGAGAATGGCATTGAAACATGTATATTGTCATATGTGAAATGAATCGCCAGTCCAGGTTGGATGCATGATACAGGATGCTCGGGGCTGGTGCACTGGGATGACCCAGAGGGATGGTATGGGGGAGGAGATGGGAGGGGGGTTCAAGATGGGGAATACGTGTACACTCGTGGCAGATTCATGTCAATGTATGGCAAAATCAATACAATATTGTAAAGCAATTAACCTCCAATTAAAATAAATAAATTTATACTAAAAAAAATTAAAAAAAAAATATTGACCTCTTTCAGTCCTGTGGCCACTGCTGGGTTTTCCAAATTGGCTGACATATTAAATATAGCACTTTAACAGCATCATTTTTTTTTTCCAGATTTTAAATAGCTCAGCTGGAATTCTGCTACCTCCACTAGCTTTGTTGATTGTAGTGCTTCCCAAGACCCACTTTACTTCACACTCCAGGATGCTGGTCTCTAGGAGAGTGGCCACAGTCGTGGTTATCCAGGTTGTTAAGATATTTTTGAAAATAGTTCTGTGTATTCTTGCCACCTCTTCTTATCTCTTCTGCCTCTGTTAGGCCCTTACGATTTCTGTCCTTTATTGGGTACATCCTTGCCTGAAATGTTCCCTTGATATGTCCAATTTTCTTGAAGAGATCTCTAGTCTTTCCCATTCTGTTGCTTTCCTCTGTTTCTTTGCATTGTTAATTGAAGAAGCCCTTCTTATCTCCCTTTGCTATTCTCTGGAAGTCTGAATTCAGTTGGGTGTATCTTACCCTTTCTCCCTTGGCATTCTTTTACTTTTCTTCTCTCCTTGGCTATTTATAATTTATGCTCATTATTGGTACCCTATGTCTTTCCTCTAGGTTTTTGAGACCATTTTGTTTTCTATGATTTTTACAGAGCATAAGGAAGCCCATATTGTGTGCTCTCACGTCTTCTGCGTTGTTGTATAATAGATATAAGGATTAATTTATTTTGTTTCAGTTATTTACAGATAGATTTCACTTTTGTGATTTACAAGCTGATGGAATTATAAACCTGAAAATAAATTAGCAATGTCTTCAGAATCAGATCTTGGATTTTCTTTGTCTTTTTTCTTCTTTATCATGGTATGGCTGACAAAAAATTGTATAAATTTAGGTTGTACAGCATGACTTTTTTAATGATGTAGAATGTGATGATTTAATATGTATCTGTTTATATTGTGAAATGATTACCACAGTCAAATTAATTACACATCCTTCCCCTCACATAATTACCAATGTTTCTTTGTGTGTGGTGAGAACATTTACCATTTACTTAGGAAATGTCAAGTATACAATATAGTATAGGCAAATCTCAGAGATATCATGAATTTGGATCTAGATAACTGCAATAAAACTAGTCACACAAATTTTTGGTTTCCAGTGCAAAGAAAAATTATGTTTCCACTATACCAAAGTTTATCAAGCGTGTAATAGCATTATGTCTAAAAAAGACAAAGTATATACTTTAATTAAAAATAATTTATTACTAAAAATCTAATCATCATCTGAGCCTTCAGCAAATCATAATCTTTTTATTGATGGATTGTTTTGACTCCATGTTGATGTCTACAGACTGATCAGGATGATGGTTGCTAAATATGGATGGCTGTATTAATTTCTTAAAAACAACAATGAAATTTGCCATATCAACTGACTCTTTCTTTTATTTGAACTCTTAGAAGCCATTGTAAGATTATTAAATGGTCTAATTTCAATATGGTTGTGTCCCAGGAAATACGGAGGCCCAAAGAGTCAGACGCAACTGAGTGAATAACACACAGGCACCCACACAAAGAGAGGAAAAGAAACTGGGGAAAGCCCAGTTGGTAGGGCAGTCAGAACTTACACAATATTTATCTATTGTTGTTGTTTTATTTGGGCAGTTTTTGGCACCCCAAAACAATTACAATAGTAACATCATAAATCACTGATCACACATCACCACAAGTATAACAATAATGTAAATGTTTGAAATGTCACAGAAACTATCAAAATGTAGCAGAGAAACACAAAGTGAGCAAAGGCTATTGGAAAAATGACAGCAATAGACTTGCACAATCCAGTGTTACCACACACCTTCAGTCTGTAAAAAACCACAATATCTGCAACGCACAATAAAGCAAAGCACAATGAAATGTGACTTCTTAATTACATTAACAATTATTATAATTGCTAATTATCTGGTTAACTATAATCACCTGTATTGCTAATTATACTCACATTAGATCCCCAGAATTTATTCATCTTATAAATGAAAAATTTGTATCCTTTGACCAATATCTCCCTCATTTCCCCCAGTCACAAGCCACTGACATCATCATTCTTTCAATTCTTCTTATTCATTTCTAGTATCACAATCAATTCCACAACATTTTCTTTTCAGAGTTAAGAGTTTGAAGATCAGTGCTGCTTTATTCCACAAAGCTTAAAATGAAACGAATGAACAAATTGTGCTTTTAAATTATATTTACTATAAATAAAATGTTAAAAATATAGTTTGAGACATTATTTTCTTTCCTTTAAAATTAAAATCATTGTCATGACAAAATCGTAACTAAAATCCATGGCAATTTATCCATATATACATTGAATTAAAAGGCTGAAAAATACATGACTCTTTCTTTCTCCTATTATGTCAGATTTTTCCTCACTATTTTTATCATACTTACTGATTTATTAGATTTAAATAAACAATGTGATCATTTTCCCATGATTAGGTCTAGTGTTATTTGCCATTTCAATAAGAAACACGGTTTAAGAAAAGGAAAACATGTTCAACTCAGGAAATAAACTTAAAAATGCACAAACAGAAGAAATTCTCTAGCCATATAGCTCACACATTATGGCTTTGAAAATATTTGTACACATTTGTGTGTGTATGCAGTACCTTTCTTTAAAAAAAAAAAAGTCAAAGCAGTATGTATAAAATCTGCTTTCTTCATTTAGGACTTTATAGTGATTATTTTCCCACATCTAAAACTATTCCTTCATATTTTTTAAGGTGTACTTTATAAAGTATTACATTAAAGTGCAGTAATTTATTGTAGCAATTTCCTGTTGTTGGACATTTATATAGTTTCTGACTTACACTACTATAGATAATGATTGTTAAAATTGTATTCATATGTGTAGAGCTCACAGTAAATTACAATGAATGTGTAGTAGGTCAAAGGGTATACCTCACTTTTATCTTCAATAATTTTGTAAAATCTGAAGACCATCCCCATGGAAAAGAAATGCGAAAATGCAAAATGGCTCTCTGAGGTGGACTTACAAATAGCTGTGAAAAGAAAAGAAGTGAAAAGCAAAGGAGAAAAGGAAAGATATAAGCATCTGAATGCAGAGTTCCAAAGAATAGCAAGAAGAGATAAGAAAGCCTTCCTCAGCGATCAATGCAAAGAAATAGAGGAAAACACCAGAATGGGAAAGACTAAAGATCTCTTTAAGAAAATTAGAGATACCAAGGGAACATTTCATGCAAAGATGGACTCAATAAAGGACAGAAATGATATAGACCTAACAGAAACAGAAGATATTAAAAAGAGGTGGCAAGAATACACAGAAGAACTGTACAAAAAAGATTTTCATGGCCAAAATAATCACGATGGTGTGATCACTCACCTAGAGCCAGACATCCTGGAATGTGAAGTCAAGTGGGCCTTAGAAAGCATCACTATGAACAAAGCTAGTGGAGGTGATGGAATTCCAGTGGAGCTCTTTCAAATCTTGAAAAATGATGCTGTGAAAGTGCTGCACTCAATATGCCAGCAAATTTGGAAAGCTCAGCAGTGGCCACAGAACTGGAAAAGGTCAGTTTTCATTCCAATCCCAAAGAAAGGCAGTGGCAAACAATGCTCAAACTACCACACAATTGAACTCATCTCACATACTAGTAAAGTAATGCTCAAAATTCTCCAAGCCAGGCTTCAGCAATATGTGTATCATGAACTTCCTGATGTTCAAGCTGATATTAGAAAAGGCAGAGGAACAAGAGATCAAATTGCCAACATCCACTGGATCATGGAAAAAGCAAGACAGTTCCAGAAAAACATCTACTTATGCTTTATTGACTATGCCAAAGCCTTGACTGTGTGGATCACAATAAACTTTGGAACATTCTTTAAGAGATTGGAATATCAGACCATTTGACCTGTCTCTTGAGAAACCTATATGCAGGTCAGGAAGCAACAGTTAGAACTGGACACGGAACAGACTGATTCCAAATAGGAAAAGGAGAACGTCAAGGCTGTATATTGTCACCCTGCTTATTTAACTTCTATGCAGAGTACATCATGAGAAACGCTGGGCTGGAAGAAACACAAGCTGGAATCAAGATTTCCAGGAGAAACATCAATCACCTCAGATATGCAGATGACATGGCAGAAAGTGAAGAGGAGCTAAAAAGCCTCTTGATGAAAGTGAAAGAAGAGAGTGAAAAAGTTGGCTTAAGGCTCAACATTCAGAAAATGAAGATCATGGCATCCGGTCCCATCACTTCATTGGAAATAGATGGGGAAACAGTGAAAACAGTGTCAGACTTTATTTTTTGGGCACCAAAATCACTGCAGATGGTGACTGCAGCCATGAAATTAAAAGCTGCTTACTCCTTGGAAGGAAAGTTATGACCAAGGAGATAGCATATTAAAAAGCAAAGATATTACTTTGCCAACAAAGGTCCGTCTAGTCAAGGTTATGGTTTTACCAGTGGTCATGTATGGATGTGAGTGTTGGACTATGAAGAA
Organism: Capra hircus; assembly: GCF_001704415.2. Classification (NCBI taxonomy): domain Eukaryota; kingdom Metazoa; phylum Chordata; class Mammalia; order Artiodactyla; family Bovidae; genus Capra; species Capra hircus. The sequence continues at coordinate 34,455,436 of NC_030818.1, forward strand.
AGCTGAGCACTGAAGTATTGATGCTTTTGAACTGTGGTGTTGGAGAAGATTCATGAGAGTCCCTTGCACTGCAAGGAGAGCAAACCAGTCCATCCTAAAGGAGATCAGTCCTGTCTGTTCATTGGAAGGACTGATGTTGAAGCTGAAACTCCAATACTTTGGCCACCTGATGCGAAGAGTTGACACATTGGAAAAGACTCTGATGCTGGGAGGGATTGGAGACAGGAGGGGAAGCAGACGACAGAGGATGAGATGGCTGGATGGCATCACTGACTCGATGGATATGAGTTTGAGTGAACTCCAGGAGTTGTTGATGGACAGGGAGGCCTTGCGTGCTGTGATTCATCGGGTGGAAAAGAGTCGGACACAACTGAGTGACGGAACTGAACTGAACTGATGCTTCTACTTTTCAAAGAGTGTTGTTTATTTGCGTATTTAAATATCGTTTAATAGATGTCAATCTTGTGCCAAAGCACATGCTGGACACTAGGAAAACGGGTGTATTTTAAAATAGAAAAACAGGCACAATTTCAGCAGTGTAGCTGAAAGCATTCTAATAGGGAAGATAGATGATCAATCGATCGATTGCACTTTACTATGTACTATGAAATCAGAATAAGATTCAGTTCAGTTCAGCTGCATAGTCATGGTTGACTCTTTGCTACTCAATGAACCATGCATGCTAGGCCTCCCTGTCCATTACCAACTCTTGTATTTATCCAAACTCATGTCCATGAGCCTACCAGGCTCCTCCATCCATGGAATTTTCTAGGTTATGTGTAAAGACTTACCTAGTGTGTCAGTTTTAAAACCATTTGTCACATGCATGATTAAAATTCACATGATAATTTTGATGGATTATAAAGGGATGTTGGTGCTGTTGTTAGTTACTAAATCATGTCTGGCTCTTTTTGACCCCATGAACTGTAGCCCACCAGGCTCCTCTGTCCATTGAATTTCCAACATCAGTCCCTCCAATGAACACCCAGGACTGATCTCCTTTAGGATGGACTGGTTGGATCCCCTTGCAGTCCAAAGGAGTCTCAAGAGTCTTCTCCAACACCACAGTTCAAAAGCATCAATACTTCAGCATTCAGCTTTCTTCACAGTCCAACTCTCACATCCATACATGACCACTGGAAAAAACATAGCTTTGACTAGACGGACCTTTGTTGACAAAGTAGTGTCTCTGTTTTTTAATATGTTGTCAAGGTTGGTCATAACTTTCCTTCCAAGGCGTAAGCGTCTTTTAATTTAATGGGTGCAGTCACCATCTGCAGTAATTTTGGAGCCCCAAAAAATAAAGTCAGCCACTGTTCCCACTGTTTCTCCATATTTGCCATGAAGTGGTGGGACTGGATGCCATGATCTTAGTTTTCTGAATGTTGAGCTTTAAGCCAAATTTGTCACTTTACTCTTTCACTTTCATCACGAGGCTCTTTAGTTCTTTTTCACTTTCTGCCATAAGGGTGGTGTCATCTGCATATCTGAGATGATTGATATTTCTCCTGGCAGTCTTGATTCCAGCGTTTCTCATGATGTACTCTGCATATAAGTGAAATAATCAGGGTGACAATATACAACCTTGATGGACTTCTTTTCCTGTTTGGAACCAGTCTGTTGTTCCATGTCCAGTTCTAACTGTTGCTTCCTGACCTGCATACAGGTTTCTCAAGAGGCAGGTCAGGTGGTCTGGTATTCCCATCTATTTCAGAGTTTTCCACAGTTTATTGTGATCCACATAGTCAAAGGCTTTGGGCATAGTCAATAAAGCAGAAATAGATGTTTTTCTGGAACTCTCTTACTTTTTTGGTGATCCAGTGTATGTTGGCAATTTGATCTGTGGTTCCTCTGCCATTATATAAGAACACTTAAAAGAGAGACTTTATCTAGTTAAAGGACAAGATACATTTCCCTGAAAAAATGGCAATCAAACCAACATCTGTAAGATGAATAGAAGGGTGGATTAATAAGTTTAAGTGAGAAAAGTCTGCAGAAGAAAGAATTCCAGGAAGAAGAAGTAAGTCATATTTTTGTTAAGACTTAAGGTAGTTTACATCAAGGAAATGGTGATAGTATTATTAAGTGTAAAGTTAGTATTGTCCCACCACTCAGAGAATTAAACAATTGGGAATAAAATCAATTATAAGGAAGAAAGAAGCAATCTTTTATTTGTATTATGTATATTTATTTAACCTTACTACAATATACACAAATTTTTCTTTTATAAATGTTTCTTTGATTACTGTGCAATGTAGCCATTTAAGTTATCTGGGAATGTCCTATGTACATTACATTTTCACTATAAATTTTAAAATAATTTTCATGTTGCCATGTGAGTTACTTATACAAATACATTGACCTTTTGTCATATTTTTATGAATATTTTCCTTCTAGATTACAAGGCAAGATCTTGTCAACTTTTGATATACAAACATTTTACTTCATGCAGTCAAGTCTATCATACTGTTCCTCTATGCTTTGTGACTTAGATGTCATATTTACCATTTCCCTACTAATATTACATAAACAATCTTAACCTTTCTTGAATTTACTGTCAGAGACAGCTTTGTTTAACCTGCTAAAAGGCATTTACACTTTTCTGAAGGAGAAGGCAATGGCACCCCACTCCAGTACTCTTGCCTGGAAAATCCCATGGATGGAGGAGCCTGGTGGGCTACAGTCCATGGTGTCGCTAAGAGTCAGACATGACTGAACGACTTCAGTTTCACTTTTCATTTTCATGCAATGGAGAAGGAAATGCCATCCATTCCAATGTTCTTGCCTGGAGAATCCCAGGGACGGGGGAGCCTGGTGGGCTGGCATCTATGGGGTGGCACAGAGTCAGACACGACTGAAGTGACTTAGCAGCAGTGAAGGAAATTTAATCTTTAGTTACATACTCTGCTGTTATTAACTACATGGTCTTTCTTATATTACGTATGGATATGTGGCTCAGTGGTAAAGTATTTGCCTGCCAATGCTTACCAATACAAGAAATGTGGGTTTGATCCTTGAACTGGAAAGAGTCCCTCGAGAAGGAAATGGCCACCACTCCATTGTTCTTGCCTGGAAAATCCCATGGATGGAGGAGCCTGGTAGGCTGCAGTCCATGGGTCGCTAGGAATTGGACACGACCGAGCGACTTCACTTTCACTTTTCACTTTCATGCACTGGAGAAGGAAATGGCAACCCACTCCAGTGTTCTTGCCTGGAGAATCCCAGGGATGGAAGAGCCTGGTGGGCTGCCGTCTGTGGGGTCGCACAGAGTCAGACATGATTGAAGCGACTTAGCAGCAGCAGCAGCAGGGTACTCTTTACACCATGTGTTGGCACATACTTCCATGCAGCGATCCACACACAATCTTGGAAGATGTGTGTGAACAGCCTATTAGGTTGTGATGGAAAGAAACTAAGCTCCCTGCCAAGGTTCTTGGGTGCTATCTCAAGTCTGTCATCAATATTGTGAACTTCTAGGTGAGTTAGGCATTTGAACTCCTAACTGAAGATGAAACTATGTCTCACCTATATAGGCATTAAATGATTTCTATTTTGCATTTACAATACTTGTCTCATGAGAATGTACCTATATTAAGACAAAACCCTATACTTGAAAAACATGGTGAATGCTTTAAAATAATCATTCACATCAAAGTTTGATTAAAGCTATATGAGAGATATAAAGGAAGCACAGATGAGGAGTACCTGAATCAATCCATGAGAGCTAATAAAACCTTTAAAGAAGTGCTGATACCTTGGTCGAGGGCTGCAAAAAAAGCTAGAGACATTTTTGAAAAAAAATGGAATGTGATTTTTTTTGCAAATATCCTATTATTAGAGATAAAGTACCGGGTTTTAGAAACCCCCCCCCCCAAACAAAAAACCACTCTGAGTAGAGAAGATATGCACGGTATGTGCAGAAGCTAGAGAGCTTTGGAGGTCTTTGTATAATAAGTATGTTGGCCACCAAATACTATGGAGAATCACTGAAGATTTTTACCTGCCAAGTCACATGATTAGAAGGGCAGAGACAACGTCACTTTCAAAAATGAAAAGGAGCACACAGCTAGAAGATGTTACTGTCTTAGTCACCAAATTTGGAAATGTTAAAGAGCATCCAGGAAAATAAGGGCCTGACTGTTGAAGAATAAGGAAATGCACACTATAAATAGCAATGATGTAATAATTAGATTTAAGCAGAAGGCTGGCTTCTAAAATTGTTATGCAAATTCTGAAGCACTTATGGGAAAAAAAATAACAGGTAAGAATATTCAGAAAGACTCTGAAAAAAATCACAAAAATTAAAAGATGTGGTAAAGATGAATGAATACATATATAAACCAAATGAACAGAAAAGAAAGACTAGGGATAACCCAAATGAATATGAAATCTTATATGTAAGAAAGGCATTATGTCAGATGGCTAATAAACTTACTGAAAGATGCTCAACATCACTCATTATTAGAGAAATGCAAATAAAACTGCAATGATGTATCACCTCACACTGGTCAGATTGGCCATCATCAAAAAGACTACAAACAATAAATGGTGAAGAGGATGTGGAGAAAAGGGAACCCTCTTGCACTGTTGGTAGAAATGTAAATGGAAGATGGTATGGAGATTTATTTAAAAAAAAAAAAAAAACTAGGAATAAAACCACCGTATGACCCAGCAATCCCACTCCTAGGCATATACCCTGAGAAAACCAAAACTAAAAAAGACATGCACCCCAGTGTTCATTGCAGCACTGTTTACAATAGATAGATTAAGGAAGCAGCCTAGATGTCCATCGACAGATGAATGGATGAAGAAGTTGTGGTACATATACACAATGGGATGTTCAGTTCAGTTCAGTTCAGTCACTCTGTTGTATCCGACTCTTTGTGACCCCATGAATAGCAGCACACCAGGCCTCCCTGTCCGTCACCAACTCCTGGAGTTCACTCAAACTCACGTCCATCGAGTTGGTGATGCCATCCAGCCATCTCATCCTCGGTCGTAGCTTTCTCCTACTGCCCCCAATCCCTCCCAGCATCAGAGTCTTTTGCAAGGAGTCAACTCGTCACATGAAGTGGCCAAAGTGCTGGAGTTTCAGCTTTAGCATCATCCCTTCCAAAGAACACCAGGGCTGATCTCTTTCAGGATGGACTGGTTGGATCTCCTTGCAGTCCAAGGGACTCTCAAGAATCTTCTCCAACACTATACTTTGAAAGCATCAATACTTCGGCGTTCAGCTTTCTTCACAGTCCAACTCTCACATCCATACATGACCACTGGAAAAACAATAGCCTTGACTAGATGGACCTTTGTTGGCAAAGTAATGTCTCTGCTTTTTAATATGTTGTCAAGATTGGTCATAACTTTCCTTCCGAGAAGTAAGCCTCTTTTAATTTCATGGCTGCAGAGACCATCTGCATTGATTTTGAGCCCCCCAAAATAAAGTCTGACACTGTTTTCACTGTTTCCCCATCTATTTCCAATGAAGTGATGGGACCAGATGCCATGATCTTCATTTTCTGAATGTTGAGCTTTAAGCCAACTTTTTCAGTCTCCTCTTTCACTTTCATCAAGAGGCTCTTTAGCTCCTCTTCACTTTCTGCCATAAGGGTGGTGTCATCTGCATATCTGAGGTTATTGATACTTCTCCCAGCAATCTTGATTCCAGCTTGTGCTTCTTCCAGCCCAGCATTTCTCATGATGTACTCTGCATATAAGTTAAATAAACAGGGTGACAGTATACAGCCTTGATGTACTCCTTTTCCTATTTGGAACCAGCCATAAAAAGGAACACATGTGAGTCAGTTCTAATGAGATGGATGAGCCTAGGGCCTATTATACAGAGTGAAGTAAGTCAGAAAGAGAAAGACAAATACTATAGACTCTAGAAAGACGGTAGTGAAGAATTTATTTGCAGGGCAGCAATGGAGAAACAGACATAGAGAACAGACTTGTGGACACAGGGGGAGGGGAGGAGAGGGTGAGATGTATGGATAGAATAACTTGGAAACTTATATTACCATATGTAAAATAGATAGTCAATGGGAATTTTCTGTATCGCTCAGGAAACTCAAATAGGGGCTCTGTATCAACCTAGAGGGGTGAGATGGGGAGGGAGACGGGAAGGAGGTGCAAGAGGGAGGGGACATATGTATACCTATGGCTGATTCACGTTGAGATTTGACAGAAAACAACAAAATTCTGTAAAGCAATTATCCTTCTATTAAAAAATTTTAAAAAAAACATTGTTAAAAAATTCAGTATCTCATATTAATAGAGTTATATGAATTTGTAAACTCTGTTGTTACCCAGTAGGGTAAAGAATTTAGATCCATATCTCAAGACATGTAAACCACAAATCAATAAAAGTTTTGAGTATAAAAAAATAAAACCATGCATGTGCTTGAGGGAAATATGAATGAATCATTTGATAACCTCACAGAAGGGAAGGATCATGACCCAAAACTTGAAAACCATAAATACATTTTAAAAAAGCAAAAAATAGAAAAAAGAAGCACTTTTGCATAGCAAAAATTATCACTGAAAATTGAAAATGAAAAGAAAAAATAAGACTAAAAATGTTTATATTACAGAAAAAATATTACTATTTATATACAGCATATATATATATATATATATATACATAAATTCCCAAGAAATCAATAAGTAAAAGACCGATGGCTCATTACATAAAAGAACAGAGTTTATACATAGTCCACAAGAAAATTATGCATATAAATTTTTCTTCAGCAGATGAAAAGGTGTTTAAGTTACCTACAAATAAGAGAAATGCAAAAAAAAAATCCCAAAAGTTGACCAAAAAATCTATTTGTAGGACAGTGGAGAAAAGATACTTTCATAACCTGCTGGCAAAAATGTGAAGATGAAACAGCTCCTCTGCAGGAAAATTTGGCAACATCTCTTGAAATTGCAACTGTATCATCCTTTGATTCTACAATCCCACTTTGGGGAATCCATTCTATAGATATATTTGAACATGGGCAAAATAACAGATGTATAAGTTTAATCATCTGGCATCTTTTTCAGTGGATCAACCTTGAATTTTCTAGAGTTTGAAAGCAAGCTAAAGTGTAAGAGCACAGCTACATTTTAAAATATTATGCAGCATTTAAAAAAGGAGGAAATACTCTCCATCTTGATAGTAGATAAGTTCTAGAATATATTCTTAAAGAAAAAGGTTTAGTACAGTATATGAGAAAAGAAGGAAGAGAATATATATTAATATTTCTTAGAATTTATGTAAAGAGACACTGGGAAACTACATGGGAAACTAAAAATGGCTGTGTAGGGAGTAAGTGTGATAGAATAAACCAGATTAGAATAAGACTTATATACCTTTTTATATTGCTTTGATTTTTACATGAACTATCTATTCAGTGTATAAAATTAATCCACAGTAAAATATGGCCCAAATAAAAATACTATAACATATACATGTATAATGTTTAGCCTCCCCTGGTAGCTCAGTGGTAAAGAATCTGCCTCCCAATGCGTACCATTGGATCAACTTGGGTTCAGTCTCGAGTCGGAAAGATCCCTGGAAAAGAAACTGGCAACCCACTCCAGAATTCTTGCCTGGGAAATCTCATGGACAGAGAAGCCCTGTGGGCTACAGTCCATGCAGGAGGTTGCAAAAGAGATACAACTTAGCAACTAAACAATGACAAATATAATGTTTACAGAATCTATAGACAACTGAAGCAAATAAACAATGTGTAACACAGAAAGAAGATCCATTATTATTTTCTTAAGTATTTACCTTTGTAAGCGCTTCATGATGAAATAGCTTCAGATATTCACTACAATCATAAAATATTAAATGTAACTAGTTTCTTCAGCATGGATGGGTGGTAAAACATAATAACATATAACATAACAGTGGTAACATAGCTTTTGAGGTTGCCTGGGATATAAATTGAAAATACCTGTTCACCTTCTGCATGTCACTAATTTGAGGTTCCAGAAAGTATAACCCACTTGCATATTATTAGTATAATAGAGATGGAAAGTGTCAGTAGTTGTGTGCTTTTATTAAAAATAGTGTTTAACTTTTATTGTTTCTCTGGGAAGTTTATTTTGGTTTATTTTAAAAAGCTTTATGAGAAGTGTAAAGCTCCATATAGAAAACCAACCAAGGCTAAAATCAATAGCATCATCAGTCACTTGCTACTTCTCAGGCCCTGTGTGTTCTGCTGTAGCATTCAAAGTGTTCCTGTGAGAAATGGGGCTTTAACCTTGGAAGTTAGAGCAATTGAATACTGAAATACATTTGACTACTTTAGAAGTCTTTCAAAAGCCTTTAAGATTCTTCTGATAACAAAACTATTTACTCATACAAAGTTTAACTCTGAAATGAATGGAAATGACAGACTTAGATAGAAACCACCAGGAAAATGTATAGTCAAAAGTGCTAACCTATGAATCAGACAACCACAAAGCAACAAACAAGAAAAGCACCATGTCTGCGGTTTTTATGACGGAGGGGTGATGGATGATTAAGAAACACATTCTACCTAATATTATCTCAGATTTGGGTGGTGAAAGGGATGAATGCTCAAAATAGAAGAGATTAAATTCTTCAAGTTATCAATATGACAGAGGAAGGAAGGAGGAGGTGGGAATTCTTTAGTACATATTCAAATGATTCATAGAGCTTTCTAGCACAAATAGAGCTAATTGTAGGAAAAAATCAAAGTTATAATCCAGTAGACTTGTTATCTTTCACTTGGCCTTCACATTATTGTTCTTTTTAAAATAAATCTTTTAAAAACCATGGGGTGGCAATATTAAGGACTTCGGCCAAAAAAAAAAAAAATCAGTAATTTAGAGTTTAATTTGTCAGTAAGTAATGGACCAGGCGAAGGATTCTATAACAGCTGCAACTTGCTGTCTTATATAGGATAAGAGGTTCCAATCAGCAATTAGATTTGTCAGTATCAATTCCTCGGACAAAGGTTTTGTTGTTATTTTTTGCTTCTTTGCCAGTAAAGAATCAAACAGCAAAATTTCTTGGAAAATCATAAATAAATTAGTAGTTTTAAATCACTACTTCTATCATTTGCTTTTAATTTTTAACTGTTAATAGAAAAGGAGGTTTTTGTGTGTAGTCATTATGTGAGGATTTAAAATGAAATCAATAACACTCTACAATGACAGATACAACTTCTGTCGTTTACAGTGAGAGAAAGCTGAGCACTCTTGGTGCACTCAATTTTAATTTAGTGGTTATAAAGAAATAATTTCAAAAGTTGGTTTGAAAAGTACTCATTTATTTTTATGAAGTGATTGCAAAACTACATTGTTGGATTTTTTTTTTTTTTACAATTTAAGGCATCTGTAATTCATATTGAAACTAGAGAGAATAAATTGAACTGCACTCAGAGTAATTTTGTGTAAAACCTTCTCTATATAGACAATGCACTCCACCACATTTTTCATTCTCTCTGCCACTGAGCTCTGATTTTTGAGTTCATGTCATATATTACAATTAGTCTTTGTAGGTTTATTCATGTGTTTACTTGTTTATTGTCTCTCTATATACACTAAGAGCTGCACTACGGCAGAGATCACTTACGCTTCCTTTATGACTGAGGATTTGGCATAGGGTAAGTGCTCAGGTTTTAGAAACTGAGAAGCAAAGTTTTATCTTCTGTTTGGAATCAAGCTGTGAGATCAAATAACTGATGTTTTTGAGATAAGATTCCTAAGAAGTTTTTGTCACCAGGATTTTTATTTCTCTGTTGCTTGACAATTTTAAGCACATTTCTGCCCTTAGGGATTTTCAGAGTAAATATATACACTTGCCTGGCACATGGAACAGGATATAGTGCACCAAACCTAAGGAGTCTTTTCAGGGTCTCTAATACCTTTTCCAAGCTTGTTATTTCTCAATGTCTAAGTTTATTATAGAATAATAACCACTAGAACATATGATAACTCTCATAACAATTATCATCCTTCCAACTCTACTTTTTTTGTTTGTTTTTAATTCTGAGATACCACGTGCCCAGGAAAAGTTACAAATGTATTTTCCTGCTGGAAAAATATACTCGTTTTTAAAATCTGGTTGTTGTTAATATATAACCACTATTTTAAAACCCTGTATATACAACTTTCCAAAACCATAGTTGTTACCATGGCTCTGTTGGCTTATTTTCAGCATTACACAGATGACTAAATGAAAGCTCTGAGAAGTTAAATACCTTGCCTGAAGTTTTTCAGCTGGTGCTTGATGGAGCTAACATTCAAAACCAGGTCATCAAATTGTGAACAAGTCTTATGCACTTAACCACTATCTTACTGCTATTTATAGCTCCAACAAATATCTCAGTTTTGTCTCTGCAATAGGTAAAGGTAATGGGCTTAGGAGTTGTACTATAACCCAGGGCTTAACAAGTAAGAGGGGTGAACTGACCTCATTTTGTGAAAAATGTAGAGTGAAAAGGCCACAAATGAGTATTTAGGGGGGAAAAATGTTGGGGGGAAGAAAAAAAAGGATTCTCTCCTTGCCTTGTATGTTCATTCCCATTATATTCCTGACCTTAATGAAATTTATACCCAGAAAAGAGTATTCTTGATTCAAAATGAGAAGAGATATAATAGCCTTGGTGTCCTTTGGCCAACAATATGACACTGTGGACCCAGGGAATTAACAGCCTCATTAAAGCCTAATTACAATGAAATTCACAGACAAATAACTCTCTAACAAGGACCGTGGCCATCCTTTCAATCAGTTCTTAAGGCACTGAATGTTGGTTAACTACTGCCTAGGTGAAAGGATGTTTTACACAGGAAATTACCACTCAATTACTTAGCCCGATTGTAGGAAACTCCATTTTGACATGCGAGAGTCATTTCCTAGGCAGGTTGATATGAAGTCTAGGGGTCCCCAAGGAGAAAGGGTTCTGGAATTCTCAAGGAGGAAAAAAGGACAAACATTTTTTTCCCTCTACATTCTTTTTTTTTTTTTCAATACATCAATAATTTATTATCTCAAAGAATTTCTTGTTATTTCTTTCAGAAACTCAGGTCCTTTGAGACCAAAATCGAATTCATCAACTTCCCCCCCAAAACCTTTTTTTTTTTTTTCTTTTCACCATTGTTTTTCATCAGAACCACCTTTCCCAGGATTGCAAATGAAAGTCAATTTGTTATCTTTGGTCCCTTCTCCTTCACTTCAGACATTGAATTGAACATCAGGCCCAGTGCATTTTACCTAAATCTTTAGGATATGCATCCTGCCTGTTATGCACTGGAGAAGGGAATGGCAAGCCACTTCAGTATTCTTGCCTTGAAAACCACATGAACAGTATGAAAAGGCAAAATGATAGGATACCAAAAGAGGAACCCCCCAGGTCATTAGGTGCCCAATATGCTACTGGAGATCAGTGGAGAAATAAATCCAGAAAGAATGAAGGGATAGAGCCAAAGCAAAAACAACACCCAGTTGTAGATGTGACTGGTGATAGAAGCAAGGTCCGATGCTATAAAAAGCAATATTGCATAGGAACCTGGAATGTCAGGTCCATGAATCAAGGCAAATTGGAAGTGGTCAAACAAGAGATGGCAAGGGTGAACGTTGACATTCTATGAATCAGTGAACTAAAATGGACTGGAATGGGTAAATTTAACTCAGATGACCATTATATCTACTACTGTCGGCAGGAATCCCTTAGAAGAAATGGAGTAGCCATCATGGTCAATAAGAGTCCAAAATGCAGTAATTGGATGCAATCTCAAAAACGACAGAATGATCTCTGTTTGTCTCAAAGGCAAACCATTCAATATCACAGTTATCCAAGTCTATGCCCCAACCAGTAACGCTGAAGAAGCTGAAGTTGAACGGTTTTATGAAGACCTACAAGACCTTTTAGAACTAACACCAAAAAAAGATGTCCTTTTCATTATAGGGGACTGGAATGCAAAAGTAGGACATCAAGAAACACCTGGAGTAACAGGCAAATTTGGCCTTGGAATGTGGAATGAAGCAGGGCAAAGACTAATAGAGTTTTGCCAAGAAAGTGCGCTGGTCATAGCAAACACCCTCTTCCAACAACACAAGAGAAGACTCTACACATGGACATCACCAGATGGTCAACCCGAATTCAGATTGATTATATTCTTTGCAGCCAAAGATGGAGAAGCTCTATACAGACAACAAAAACAAGACCAGGAGCTGACTGTGCCTCAGATCATGAACTCCTTATTACCAAATTCAGACTCAAATTGAAGAAAGTAGGGAAAACAGCTAGACCATTCAGGTATGACCTAAATCAAATCCCTTATGATTATACAGCGGAAGTGAAAAATAGATTTAAGAGCCTAGATCTGATAGATAGAGTGCCTGATGAACTATGGAATGAGGTTCATGACATTGTACGGGAGACAGGGATCAAGACCATCTCCATGGAAAAGAAATGCAAAAAAGCAAAATGGCTGTCTGGGGAGGCCTTAAAAATAGCTGTGAAAAGAAAAGAAGAGAATCGAAAAGCAAAGGAGAAAAGGAAAGATATAAGCATCTGAATGCAGAGTTCCAAAAATAGCAAGAAGAGATAAGAAAGACTTCTTCAGTGATCAATGCAAAGGAATAGAGGAAAACACCAGAAGGGGAAAGACTAGAGATTTCTTCAAGAAAACTAGAGATACCAAGGGAACATTTCATGTAAAGATGGGCTCGATAAAGGACAGAAATGGTATGGACCTAACAAAAGGAGAAGATATTAAGAAGAGGTGGCAAGAATACAAAGAATAACTGTACAAAAAAGATCTTCACGACCAAAACAATCACGATGGTGTGATCACTGATCTAGAGCCAGACATCCTGGAATGTGAAGTCAAGTGGGCCTTAGAAAGCATCACTGCAAACAAAGCTAGTGGAAGTGATGGGATTCCAGAGGAACTATTTCAAATCCTAAAAGATGATGCTGTGAAAGTGCTGTACTCAATAGGCCAGCAAGTTTGGAAAACTCAGAAGTGGCCACAGGACGAAAAGGTCAGTTTTCATTCCAATCCCAAAGAAAGGCAATGCCAAAGAATGCTCAAACTACTGCACAATTGCACTCATCTCACATGCTAGTGAAGTAATGCTCAAAATTCTCCAAGCCAGGCTTCAATAATATGTGAACCCTGAACTTCCTGATGTTCAAGCTGGTTTTAGAAAAGGCAGAGGAACCAGAGATCAAATTGCCAACATCCACTGGATCATAGAAAAAGCAAGCGAGTTCAAGAAAAACATCTACTTATGCTTTATTGACTATGCCAAAACCTTTGACTGTGTGGACCACAATAAACTGTGGAAAATTCTGAAAGAGATAGGAATACCAGACCACCTGACCTGCCTCTTGAGAAACCTGTATGCAGGTCAGGAAGCAACAGTTAGAACTGGACATGGAACACCAGACTGGTTCCAAATAGGAAAAGGAGTATGCCAAGGCTGTAGATTGTCACCCTGCTTATTTCACTTATATGCAGAGTACATCATGAAATGCTGGACTGGAAGAAACACAAGCTGGAATCAAGACTGCTGGGAAAAATATCAATCACCTCAGATATGCAGATGATACCACCCTTATGTCAGAAAGTGAAGAGGAACCAAAAAGCCTCTTGATGAAAGTGAAGCAGAGAGTGAAAAAGTTGGCTTAAAGCTCAACATTCAGAAAATGAATATTATGGCATCCGGTCCCATCACTTCATGGGAAATAGATGGGGAAACAGTGGAAACAGTGTCAGACTTTATTTTTGGGGGCTCCAAAATCACTGCAGATGGTGATTGCAGCCATGAAATTAAAAGACGCTTACTCCTTGGAAGAAATGTCATGACCAACCTAGATAGTGTGTTCAAAAGCAGAGATATACTTTGCCAACTAAGTTCCTTCTATTCAAGGCTATGGTTTTTCCAGTGGTTATGTATGGATGTGAGAGTTGGACTGTGAAGAAGGCTGAGCGCCAAAGAATTGATGCGTTTGAGAACTGTGGTGTTGGAGAAGACTCTTGAGAGTCCCTTGGACTACAAGGAGATCCAGCCAGTCCATTCTGAAGGAGATCAGCCCACAGATTTCTTTGGAAGGAATGATGCTAAAGCTGAAACTCCAGTACTTTGGCACCTCATGGAAAGAGATGACTCATTGGAAAAGACTCTGATGCTGGGAGGGATTGGTGGCAGGAGGAGAAGAGGATGACGGAGGATGAGATGGCTGGATGGCATCACGGAGTTGATGGACGTGAGTCTGAGTGAACTCTGGGAGATGGTGATGGACAGGGAGGCCTGGCGTGCTGCGTTTCATGGCGTCGCAAAGAGTTGGACACGACTGAGCACTGAACTGAACTGAACTATTACACAAAAGCTCTCAGCAATCAAGCCTCGTCTCTGACCCCAAATTGAATTCGTCTCCTCCGGAGGCCAAGAATCCCAGCATCTTTGCATGATTCAGCAACAACCTTCAGTCACATGACCCTTTCTCTCTGCCAGTCTGTTTCATTTGGAATTCATATAATCAACCGTTAGTGAGCCCCTGCTATATAGAAAGAACTAAGTAGCTTTTACACAGCTCAAAGAAACAAAGAAAAATACGTTATTCTTAAATTATTTTAAATTATGGCTTAATAGGAAATGTGATTCATTTTCAGAGTAATAATTTGAATGCTACAGATGGAATCCACTCTCTCCTCTCCAAAATTTCTCTATCTCACCATCCTTGTCAATATCATTCTTGAAGTACTGTTAACAATTATGTCTCAATTCCCCTCCCTCAAAGTACTTTTCCATATAATTGCTGTGTTTATATATGTGTATATTCATAATATACTTATTTTATGTACATAAGACCACAATTTAATAATGTTCTATATCTTAATGCAATAACAATAAAACTTGAAATACTTCAAAAAAGTATGGAGAGAATAAAGTAAAAAAGAATAATGCAGTGCATGGGTATAGCAAAATTGCTTAATTGATTTCTATTGAAAGATATTTATGTCTTTTAGTTACTGCAACACTACAGTGAATATTCCCATTTATATCTTTGTGCTTTCATCCAAAACTATCTATGTTGAATTTATGTTATTGGAATGGCTGGGTCAGAGAGTATCTGTGTTTTAATTCAAACAATTTAGTTATTACTAAGCTGTCTAACAAATAGATTTTGCCATTTAAGTTATTTATGTGCAAGGATGGTTGGCAAGTAACTATATAAATAGCTTTTTAATAATCAAAATAAAACATGCATCATTAAAAATATTTAATAAGAAGAAAAGCTCACAATTTAAACAAATCTTTTGTTTTGTATACCCTGTGCTGTTCCAAAATAGGATTAAATTTTAACTCATTTCTGTTATATTCTTCTAGCTTTGATATTGTGATTTAGAGTATGAAATATTTATTTGGTCATTGTCTTGTTTCTGGCACAGAGCTATTAAAACCCTTGGAATTTCCTATGTGAAGAGAGAAGTAAAAGTGTCTTTTGTTTTGTTAATGAGGTGACTATTGGATAACTCCTAAGAATGTGGGCTGGTTGCCAGAGGAGCCAACTCTATGTTTAGAAGGTTGAGTTGTAACTTTTAGTCCCATCCCTGATCTCTGGGGAGGAGATAAGGGGCTAGAGGTTGAACCAGTCACCACTGTCCAATGAGATAATCAATCATGTATATGTAATGAACCCTCTTTATAAACATCTAAAATGAAGGGATTCAAAGCACTTCTGGGTTGGTGAACACTGGAAGGTACTGGGAGAGCAGCTTGCCTAGAGATGAGGAGGAAGCTCTGAGCCCTTTCCCCCTACTTTGCCCCATATACCTTTCCCATCTGCTTGTCCCTGAGTTAAATCTTTCAAAATAAACCTGTAATCTAGTAAGTAAAATATTTCTCTGAATTCTGTAAGCTAGTCTAGCAAATCAATCAAACCCAAGGAGGAGGTCAAGAAGACTCTGATCTATAGCCAGTTGGTCAGAAGTACAGGTAATAAATATCCTGGGCTTTCAGTTGGCATCCTGAGTTATAGGGGGTCACTGGAAACTTCAAACTATAGTCAGTTGGTCAGAAGAACAGGTGACAGCTTAGGCTTGTGAGTGATGTCTGAAGTCGGGGTGGAGGTGCAACTGGAGTTAGAGGCGATATTGCAGGGTCAAACTCAACCTGTGAAATCTGATGATGTCTCTGGTATACAGTGTCAGGATTGAGTTGAATTCTTGGACACTATGTTCGTGTCTGACAACTGCTTGTAGGTAATGGGAAATCCCCCCCTCCCCAACCATGAATTGCAATTGGGACTTCCACATCTCTAAATTATGTTTTACTAAGACTATTGATTAATATATTTTAGATATTACATAATCCACACCTATTATGACAAATGGGAATTTGTCATACTTTCTTACATTCTTAGTCACTCATGATTGCCAGCTTCCTTCTCTTCAACATGGTTGTTCACCACAGTTACATATTATAATATCATGTTCTTCAGTGATTTTATATAGTATATAAACCTTATTTCTAATTTCATTAAATATATTTTCCTTTGGATACTCCTTTATTACGCTGAAAACATTTCCACCTTCTTAAGGAATGGGCCCATTCCCTTGTTGAATATTTTAATTATTTCCAGTCTTGCTTATTTATTGTGAATAAAGTTCTGTAGAGGAGCAAAATTTGCCACCCCAAAGTGTTGCTGAAACCTGGCCTCTGTACTCCACCAAATTGAATCACAGAGACAGTTTTGAGTGAAGTAGAAAAGAATAACTTTATTGCAGGGTACTAAACAAAGAGTCCAGGAAAGTGGAAGTGAAAATCGCTCAGTTGCCTGCAATACAGAAGACCCAGTTTTGACTCTTTGAGACCCCATGGACTGTAGCCCTCCAGGCTCCTCATTATTTTGTCTAATATATTTGATAATTTTTTTTCTATTATCTTTATCCCTTATTTTGGAACTCGCATTTGTGATTTTGGACTTAAGAATTGATGCTCTCTCTGTTTATCAAAATGCATATCTTTATATCTTTTACTTTTCCCGAGAGTGACTCATACGAGGACAATAAAATTCTCTGTCTTATTCCATTTTGTTCTATATTCCCTTATGATAACATTCTCAGTATAAACATAATTATTAAGAAAGAGAGTATATGTGATTCAAATGGCATGGGTTAGGCACTTGATAAGTTATTAGTTAAATTTGTGAACAAAGATATATATTCATATTTTAAAATCTTTTGTATTTTGCATGTGCATGAAATCCTATTTGTCTTTAAAGTACTTCCTACGTAACATTTAAGTACATTCATCAAATGTTATGTGTGCTATATATGAGAGACTGAGACAAAGAAAATATGTATAATTAAATATATATACACATACATGGCACTAAAGGACAATTCCAATATGTATAATCTTCCTGTGCTTTGATTTGCATTCTTACTTTCCAAGTAAACAACAGCTAACCTGATAGACTGTACTATAAGCTCTTGTGTGTGTGTGTGTGTGTGTGTGTGTGCACGTTAGTCACTCAGTTGTGTCCAACTCTGCAACCCCAGATTGCAGCATGCCAGGCTCCTCTGTCCATGGAGTTCTCCAGGCAAGAATACTGGAGTGGGCTGCCATTCCCTTCTCCAGGGGATCTTCCCAACCCAGGGATCAAACCCTGATCTTCCACATTGCCAGCAGATTCTTTACTGTCTGAGACACCAGGGGAGCCCACTATAAGCTCTTAGCCAATAAGAATCATTACCCCATACTGAAATATTCTCCACCAACAAGTGCTTTACCATGCTATCTTATTTCAATGTATATGTATTATGTATGTAGTTTATTCCATTGTATTCAGTATTAAATGTTTTAGCAAGGGTTTTGACCCATCAACACTGATAAAACACTTACGAAGAAACACAGGGAGACTACCATTCTATAATCTTAAGTGCAAATTTTATAACATCTTCAGGTGGAGAAAAACTAGGAGGTACAAATTAGTAGCTAAATAGAGATTGTGGGAAAACATTTGACTTTATAAAGGCAACTATAAACTTCTATGAAATCTGAAAGGATGTCCAACACTTGTTTCAATAACAAATAGAATTCACTTTTGCTAGATCCCTAAAAGAACTTTTAAAATGGGAGAGCAATTGCCAATATATGAAGTCAGAAACACAGCTCCATAGTAATGCATATCTCTGGTATGTTAGTTCTTTCAGTACTGGTAGCTGTTCCCCTTTTGCTAACCAGGATATATGTGAAAGAGTCCTGTTACAAAGTTGAAACATAATTAATATGTAGAAGCTATTATTGATGAAGTATAAACTTAGGCATCTGAATCTTGGCCTTACGGTGGGCAACATAGAGCTCTTTCATGATTTATATCACCCTATGTTAATTGGTGGCTCAGATGGTAAAGAATCTGCCTGCAATACAGGAGACCTAGGTTCAATCACTGGGTCAGGAAGATCCCTAGAGAAGGGAATAGTAATCCACACCAGTATACTTGCCTGGAGAATTCCATGGACAGATGAGCCTGGCAGGTTACAATTCAGTCCACGGGGTCACAAAGAGTTGGACATAACTGAGCAACTAACACTATCACTGTGTGTTAATTGTATTATGGATGTATGCCTCTGTGTGTGTCCACACTATATACTACATTCGTCTTTTTTCTACTATGGATAATATTCCATCAAGCAATTTAATAGAGAACTTAAGTATAAAATTTGTGAATTGAGGTATCCATATCCTAGTGATCAGAATGGTATACTCTGATGTGCTTAAATAGTAGAACCATATAAAGACAGGGAATGAATAGGTTAGAATCTGGGATAAGTGCAAAGGGGGACTTACAATAATAGAATTCAATGTGATATCAGAAAACAAAGATTCCAGTGGCAAAAAGAACAAAAAAGTAGAGAAATGAGCAGTTTATCTGAAGAGATGAGAATATTAGCTAATGTTTTTAAAGCCTATGATTCACAGGAAATAAGAGACCAAAAACTGGAGACAGTATAGCAAACTAAGAAAGCAATGCTGATAGAGAAAATGAAGTTTACAGAATTGGAAAGAAGTGAAAAAATGACTACTGACTAAAACTCACCAGGGAATACTTTTTTAAAAATGTGAACATACATAAACCAGCAGGACCAAATAAAATGGATCCCTGGGTGTTGAAGGAATTGACTAATAAACTACCCAGCACAACCACAATTGTAGCTGCAAAGTCATGGAGCACTACAGAGAGCTAGAAAATTGGAAAACAACAAGAAATGTGGCATCATTTACTGCAAAGGGGGAAAGCATTGTTCTATCATGTACCTTCCAATAAGCTGAATGTCGACACTTTGAAAAACAAAATAGACTATTAGAGCTGCCCTACTTGAGTTCCTCCAGGCAAACATTTTAGTGTGCATGGTATATGGCTCAATTTGCAGGGGAGTAGTAAATTCCATAAGTAATATTTGTTGAAAAGCATAACTGAGTCACAATCCACATAATCTGTTTGGCAAATTCACTTGTTTCTCTCACAAAACCACGTATAGGCTAGATAGCAGAAATTATAAATATTATATTTAAACATTCTTGATATTCACAAGATAGGATAATTCACCCTGATTAAGACTAATTTGAAATGAGTTTTATTTCATTTCATCTTAGAGCTCCCATGGGCTTATATGTTAGGCAGGGATGAATTGAATCCCTGCTCCCCTAATTTATTTTTTAACCAGAGAAATTTATCAAATCTTTCTGAGTCATTGATTGTTCATCTACAATATCATCTTAATGTAAAGTCAATTTGTGTATTTATGTGTGATGTTTTTCATAAAGAAAATATAGCAGTTACTGTGAAAATTAAATAGATAACATGAGAAAATAAGCTGATTGCATAGCACAGAACCTAGAAAAATATCATGGGTTCAGTAAATCTAGTTCTATTCTCTTTTTCAAAACAATAGCATCTTTCAACTCTCTTTAGTACAACAGTTGTTTTGAAGATAATTAAATGAATATATCTAGCTATCTATATTCATATTAGTTTGAAATTGGTGATCTGTAAAAGAAGCATTGATGCTTTTGAACTGTGGTGCTTGAGATGACTCTTGAGAGTCCCTTGGACTGCAAGGAGATTGAACCAGTCCATTCTAAAGGAGATCAGTCCTGGTGTTCTTTGGAAGGAATGATGCTGAAGCTGAAACTTCAGTACTTTGGCCACCTCATGCGAAGAGTTGACTCATTGGAAAAGACTGATGCTGGGAAGGATTGGGGGCAGGAGGAGAAGGGGACAACAGAGGATGAGATGGCTGGATAGCATCACCGACTCGATGGACCTGAGTTTGAGTGAACTCTGGGAGTTGGTGATGGACAGGGAGGCCTAGCATGCTGCAATTCATGGAGTCGCAAAGAGTCTGACATGACTGCGGGACTGAACTGAACTGAAAGGAAAACAAGTTTGACCTGTTGGTAAAATATTGTGCAAACTGAATAAGTTATTTGTTTACTTCTTCAATCTTCAGTGAAACTAAATTTCTAATTTTAGCTTTTGGATACTGTATACAACTGGACTTAGGAATTAATGGGAGAATATGGCATATGGTAATGGAGGACAAAAAATATGATGATGGGCAGTATTTATGCAAAATATAGTTAAAATAAATATTTGTTTGGCTTTTTTATTCTCTGTAAAGTGTCAGCTATATAAATTTTTGCTTTCTATAATTTAAAATTATGGCAATTACTTCACAACATGGATTATCTACTGAGATCACTGAAATACAACTATTTATTGCAGTCCCAGAGATTTGTTTACTGTTTCCCTTTTTGTACAACTAACTTGAAATTTTCTTTCTCTTTAATTTTCATCATTTAGTATATCAGATAGTGGAGATAGAAAGGCTACATATCTAATTATTGTAAAATATATTATTTTTTGGTTTTGTACTTTAAAATATTTCCATTTTTCTACAGAAATACTAATTGTTAATTGACTTGAATAAAATAGACTTCCAAAACTGCTCAAATACCCTCCCAACCAATGGAAACTTCTTCCAATGTCCCACAGGCTATACAACATTCTGAAAGTCAACCAATTGGTGGCAGCCACAATCCTATGACTGAGGCCAAAGGTCATTCAATCCCTAGGCACTCTTGCTTCTGGTTAGCCCACCAATTTCTGATA
This sequence comes from Capra hircus, assembly GCF_001704415.2. Taxonomy (NCBI): domain Eukaryota; kingdom Metazoa; phylum Chordata; class Mammalia; order Artiodactyla; family Bovidae; genus Capra; species Capra hircus. The sequence goes on from NC_030818.1 coordinate 34,476,591, forward strand.
TATGCATTTCCTAAAATCCATGTCTAAAATCAACAGTGTACTTTGATCAGAAACACTGTGTCTTACAAGCATAACTCTCCATTGCTGAGTAAGATATAGACAGTTTTATTTCAAATACTGAGTGGCAATTACTTCTTTCCACATACTTCAGTTCAGTTCAGATTTTCAGTTGTGTCCAACTCTTTGTGACCCCATGGACTACAGCATGCCAGGCCTCCCTGTCCATCACCAACTCCCAGAGCTTGCTCAAACTCATGTCCATTGAGTCGGGGATGCCATCCAACCATCTCATTTTCTGTTGTACCCTACTCCTGCGGCCTTCAATCTTTCCCAGCATCAGGGTCTTTCCAGTGAGTCAGTTCTTCACAATAGGTGGCCAAAGTATTAAAGCTTCAGCTTCACCATCAGTCCTTCCAATGAATATTCAGGACTGTTTTCCTTTAGGATTGACTGGTTTGATCTCCTTGCAGTCCAAGGGACTCTTGTAAATTTTCTCCAACACGACAGTTCAAAAGCACCAGTTCTTCAATGCTCAGATTTCTTTATGTTCCAACTCACATCTATACACGACTACTGGAAAAACCATAGCTTTGACTAGATGGAACTTTGTTGGCAAAGTAATGTCTCTGCTTTTTAATATGCTGTCTAGGTTGGTCATAACTTTCCTTCCAAGGAGCAAGAGTCTTTTAATTTCATAGCTGCAGTCACCATCTGCAGTGATTTTGGAGCCCTCCAAAATTAAGGTACTATTTCCATTGTTTCCTCATCTATTTGCCATGAAAGGATGGACCGGATGCTATGATCTTAGTTTTCTGAATGTTGAGTTTTAAGCCAGGTTTTTCACTCTTCTCTTACTTTCATCAAGAGCCTCCTTAGTTCCTCCTCACTTTCTGCCATAAAGGTGGTGTCATCTGCATATCTGAGGTTATTGATATTTCTCCTAGCAATCTTGATTTCAGCTTGTGCTTCATCTGCCCTGCATTTTGCATGATGTGCTCTGCATATAAGTTAAATAAGCAGGGTGACAATATACAGCCTTGACGTACTCCTTTCCCTATTTGGAAACAATCTGTGGTTCCATGGCCAGTTCAGTGTCCATGTCCATGTTGCTTCTTGACCTCTGTACAGATTTCTCAGGAGGCAGGTAAGGTAGTCTGGTATTCCCATCGCTTGAAGAATTTTTCAGTTTGTTTTGATCCTCAATCAAAGTCTTTAGCATAGTCAATGAGGCATAAGTAGATGTTTTTGTCTTGTTTTTTCGATGATCTAATGGATGTTGACAATTTGATCTCTGGTTCCTTTGCCTTTTATATATATAGCTTGGACATCTGGAAGTTCTCAGTTCACGTACTGTTGAAGCCTAGCTTGGAGAATTTTGAGGATTACTTAGCTAGAGTGTGAGATGAGTGTAATTGTACAGTAGTTTGAACATTCTTTGCCCTTGTCTTTCTTTGAGATTGGAATGAAAATTGACCTTTTCCAATTCTGTGGCCACTACTGTGTTTTCCAAATTTGCTGGCATATAGAGTTCAGCACTTTCACATACTTAAAGGACAATATTCAGAAAAGTTGAAATTATAGTTTAAGTCATTCATAAACAACCTGGCTATCTTTTGAGTCACTATTTTGCTATATCATATTCATATTAATAATTTCAGAGACTGAATCAAAAACTAGCTCTCTTGGCAATTTTATAATTTATGTTTTGCTTAGACCCCAAATAAATGATATATTATAGTCTATCTATGAATAAGCATTTACTTAAATTCACACAAGATCTATAACCCAAGAATTATACTTATTACTATACTAAAAGCTTTGTGAGATGAAATCTTCAGGTAAAGGAACAAGAAGTAGATTTGTTCAATAAAGAATTATATGTGGTTCTGGTGCCTTTTGGATTTCATCTCTTAGCTGTACCAAGTATAAAGGCAAATACTAGCAATTAATCTCAACTTTGCAAGCTTTTCAGTAAGGTCTTCATTTCTCCCAGGATAATTATGAAATCATTAGTTGGCATTCAAACTACAGGATCCCTCAATCACTCTGATCTTCTCTTGCTAGTGGAAGAACTTTATTATTTGAGGAAAATAGCTTTATTTTGTTCAAAAGTCTGTGGTAACATCACCTGGGGGTGAGGCCTATCCTTCCCCTCATTTAAATTACTAACTTGGCCTTTACATTTGTTGGATAGCTCTCAGAGAATAACTGTGGACTATTACAAACTTAATCAGATAGTGAATCCAATTGTAGCTACTCTTTAAGATGTACTACCTTTACTGAAATAAATCATCTCTTTCCCCCATACTATGTTTCAGGGACCACCAAAAGCAGTTTGCTATCACCTGACCCAAACAAGATGAGGCCTTCAGTCTTGTCATAAAGTCAATTCCTCTTATCTATAGCATAATATAGTCTGCTGCTGCTGCTGCTGCTAAGTCACTTCAGTCGTGTCTGACTCTGTGCTACCCCATACACGGCAGCCCGCCAGGCTCCCCCATCCCTGGGACTCTCCAGGCAAGGACACTGGAGTGGGTTGCCATTTCCTTCTCTAATGCATGAAAGTGAAAAGTGAAAGGGAAGTCTCTCAGTTGTGTCCGACTCCTAGAGACCTCATGGACTGCAGCCTACCAGGCTCCTCCATCCATGGCATTTTCCAGGCAAGAGTACTGGGTGGGGTGCCATCGCCTTCTCTGAATATAGTCTGCAAAGGTCTTAATGATTTTGCATGCATGCTAAGTCACTTCAGTCATGTCTGACTGTTTGCAACCCCATGGACTGCAACCTGCTAGGCTCTGTCAATGGGATTCTCCAGGCAAGAGTACTGGAATGAGTTGACATGCCCTTCTTCCAGGGGATCTTCCCAAACCAGGTATAGAACCCGTATCTCCTGCAGCTCCTGCATTGCAGGCAAATCCTTTACTGCTGAGCCCTCAAGAAGCCCCTTAATGATTTTGCCATCCTACAAAAAATGACACTGGTCTTCTACCCTGAGATATTATACTGATTATATCTGATGAACAGGAGACAGCAAGTGTTTTAAATGCCTTAATAAAATATGTAATGATTAGAAGATGAGTGAGAAACCTTACAAAAAGTTAGAGGACTCTCATCTCAGTGAAATTTCTACAGTCTCACACCATTGTCTCCCATCTAAAGGCTTAGTGGCCTAGAACATGAAAAGCTATAATGTTCATGATAAAAGACCAACAGCTGCTCCTAATACCTTCTATTAGAGTAACTGGGGAAAAAAAGAAAAAAAAAAACTTGATAATTTTATTCTGGAAGAATTTGGAGACAACATGTATCATATTTGAGTTTACCATTGCAATATTTAGATCCATGAGTCAACTGGCTGCCAGTTTCAAGGGAAGACCAGAGCAAGAGGAGACCCTGCAGCAAATTCAGGCTGCACTTCAAACCACTCTACTGCTTGGGCCTTATGATCAAGTTTGGCCAATCATATTTGAAGTGCCCTTGGTGAAAAAGAATAATATATTGTGCTTGCACAATAAGAGAATAATAACACAGTTCTCTAGGTGTAAAAACAGATTGGGCAGGTCCAGATAGAATAACTAATATGCATAGAAGTTAGACAGGACACTTTTCGATATCAACTCTTTTGGTATTATCTTATATCCTTCAATCTGTGTCCCTAAGTTTTGGGGATATATGATGTTACTTAAGACTAATTGACAGAAGAGAAAAAAAAAAAACTACTCAAGCCTGGTTAGGAGATGCCTCTAATATGACAGAAATATTACCAAAAAATGGTAATAGGACACTGGAGCCCCACTCAGAGATAATCCTTACTTAAGAAGTATGGTAAAATTTCCTCCCAATAGGAAAAATTTCAAACAGTACACTTGGTCGTCTACTTTGTCTAATTAAGAGATAGCTAGAAGCGTCAGTCTACACTCTAATTCATGGGGAGATGCTAACTGGTTCACTGGATGGTCAAAAACAGGAGAGAAGAAAAAAAGCAGGATTGAAAAATTAGTGATGAAGAGGTACTGGGGAGAGGTATGAGTGAACCTCTCAGAATGGGCGCAGACTGTGAAGATGCTTGAATTTCATGGTCATGTTCAGCTAAGAATATCACCTATAGGGTGGGCTCCTCATAATCCATTGGACAAAATAGCACACTCCGGTAGATGTCAGCCAGACTATTTCCCCTGCCATCCCACTGTTTAATCAGTAATCCTCTGAACAAAGAGCTACATTGTCATAATTAGAGGCTATGCATGGGCAAACAATAGTGTATCTTCTTTTATCAACAATGGCCTGGATAATGATAGTGCTGGAGTCTAATTTTCCAATAGTTGAGATGAACATTGAGCCCTAAATTTGTCATCATTGCCTGGATGTGAAAGCCGTCACCTTGTGGTAGTTTGTCAAGCATTAGATTTATTTCATCATGGATTGGGAAGATAATTTTTCTTACTGAAATAAATTCATGTTCTGGATAAGGATTTTCCTTCCCTATCTATAAGTTGTCTAGCAACACTACCTTCCAAAATCTCAGAAAATGCCTTGTGAACCATGGTAGCATTCCAAATAGCATTGCTTCTGATTGGGAATCTTATTTTATCAAATAAGATATAACGATGGGCTAGTGCCACTAGAGCTAACATTAAAACAAGCTGGGTTGCTTGAAAGCAGTTGAACTCACTGAAAAGTGAAATGGCTTACTGATGTCTACTTTGTAGTATCAACTGGGAAATAACACCCTAAAGAAGAGGGTTCTGTCTTACAGGACCCAGTATGTACTTTGAATCAAAGACCATTGTGTGTATTGGTCACTCAATCATTTCTGACTCTTTGTGAGGCCATGAATTTAGCCTGCCAGGCTACTGTGTCCATGCAATTCTCTAGGCAAGAATACTTGAGTGGGTTGCCATGCCCTTTCCCAGGGGATCTTCCCAACTGATGGATCAAACCTGGGTCTCCTGCATTGGAGTCAAATTCTTTACCATCTGTGCCACCTGAGAAACCCAATGCCATGCTCTCTCCCCATAGCCAGAGTGGTCTGGGAGTCATGAAGTTGGAGTGGCTCTTCTCACTATTATACTCAGTAGCACAATATCAGAATATTTATTTTCTGTAATAGAAATCTTAAATCTTACTGGTTTGGAGGTCTCACTTTCAAAGGAAGAAACATTTCAACCATTGGACATAGGAATGGCTTCATTGTAGTAGGACATTTGACTTATACCTAACCATTTTAGATCCTTGTGTGGCTAAAACCACAGGCTGGACTGAGGGTTTCTTTGTTGGCTGAAGAGGTTGTTCCCAATTACAAAGGGAAGATCAGATTGCTGCTATATAATGATGACAAGGAAAACATTGTGCACAGTCTAAATAATTCACTAGGGTGAATTCACTAGTAAAGGTTAAGAGAAAACCACAACTGGAAAAAGAAAAACAGCAATTAAAAATTCAGATACTTTGGGAATAAAATTTTGAGTCATTTGATGATTAAAAACAATGCACAACATGAAAGTTGTGAGTTAAGTTTCCTTTGGGGCAAAGGAAAGAGGATGATAGCCTAGGAGACAGCCTCTCAGAAAGCTCTGAGGAACTGCTCTGAAGAGGTGGGGGAGAAGGTCAGTATTATATACAGTTTTAGTGAAGGAGCTACATGGAGTCAAGCACCCATTTTAGCAGAGGCTTGCTGCAGGTCACGAGAAGCAGATGTCTGCATTAATGATTTCAATGCTTTTCTAGATATGAGAAGATGCAAGAAATTTGGCTCATAAAATCTTCTCCTGAAAATATCTATCTAAAGGTCTGTTCTATCAGTTTTCCCCAGAGCACAGAGTAACTCATTCCTGCTCTCCATCCGAACTTTTTCAGGCTCTGTTGAAGGTCACGACTGCAGTGGCTAGTGACTTTATTCTTATAGAAACAGATGGCAAGTGCTTATCTTTAGTTGGCACATTCAACCAGGTAAAGAACTTTAACTGAGACCCTGGATAGGATTGAGGAGAATAGGAAATAGATAGTAGGGGAAGGAATCTCTAAATATCAGCTGTTCTCTTTTGACCAATTGAAAAAATGGGGACTCCAATAGCTTTGCATTTCTGTTCTTTACTTATGTATGTGCTTATTTGTATATGCTTTTTTACCTTCAGATGTCTATTGTAATTCTAGAGAAAACTGTTGACCATTTACTTTACAATTTAACATAGATAACAGAATATTTAGTGGTACTGTAACTAAACTTGTGGATATAGTAACTGTTGGGATTTTGAATTTGGGGGAAAGTTTAAGAACTTCTTCACTTGTGCAAAAGGTAGCTGTATCTTGTTGGAAAACTGAGAATGGTTTTGTTGTTATACAGAAGTTCAAATGTAGTAGAAGGGTACATATGAAAGTAAGTAGCCAAGGGATGGACTATAACATTATATATATATATATATATATATATATATATCCTTTAGGTATGAAATTCACTCTTCTTTTTTAAACTTTTTATTTTGTATTGGAGTATAGCCAATGAACAATGTTTTAGTAGTTTCAGGTGAACAGTGAAGGGACTCAGCCATACATACGCATGTATCCATATTCTCTCCCAAACACTCCTCCCTTTCAGATTGGCACATATTGTTGTGCTTATAATACTGGAATATTTCTCCTGTCCATTGGATTAAAGTTAACTTTTGTTCCAGCTCCTGAAAGCAATGAGCTTTCAATGGGCCTGGAAGAAAAAGGGTGTCTTCTTTGAAGTATGATTCCACAGCACATCTCCCCATGTATGGCATCCCTCACTGTCCCAGAAGGTAGATTCCATCCCAGAAAGTTCCTCAAGCACAAATCCTTCATAGAATTTCTTCCCATTCTGTTGGCTATAACTTTACTTCCTCTAGCAAGGTCTAGATGCCAGCCTTCAGATTTGCTGTTTTGTTGGGCGTTCTGTTTTAGTCTTAGGGGCAGTGGCTGCTTCCCACATCTATCCTTCATGTATTCTTTAGTGTTGTCTTTATAATTTGGTAGCTAATTTCCTATTATGCTAACCCCCTATTGTAGTTCTTAATTCTTTAATTATTAAACATTCAAACTTATCATGTAGTTTGTCTCCTGATTATATTCTGAGAAATTCACCTGGTAATTTATTGATTGCCAGATGTTGTAGGCCAAAATTTTAGAGATTTGAAATGATATCATTTTCCTTCAAAGTGTTATTAATGTGTTCTCCAGGAAGACTTATAGTATAGGAAGTTGTCATACAATAAACAGGCAAAAAATATATAACAAAATGTCAGATAGTGCTAAGCGGTAGGGGAAAAGTTAAGTAGGGTAAGGAGATATAAAGAAATAGAGTGAGACTCTTTCAATAGGCTAATTAAGGAATACTTCTCCCAAGGTGTATCAAAGAGCAGATTCTTGAATGATGGAGTCTTAAAGGTCCCCCCCCCAAAAAGAACAGCAAATGAAAAAGCCCTAGAGAAGAAGGCATACAGAAAACAAAGGAGATAGATATAGACAATAAGATCAGAAAAGCGAGTGAGCCCCCAATCACACAGGATATATTAGGCCATATTGAAACCTCTTTAACTATCTTAGGGTTCCTGCCAGCCTCTCTATAGTGACTCTTCTGTTTTGTTTTTCTTTTTGTAATGTAAAATTGGTATACAATCAGATGTAGCATTTTGTTTTTTTTTTTTTTTTTTTTAAATTTTTTAATTTTTTTTTAAATTTTAAAATCTTTAATTCTTACATGCGTTCCCAAACATGAACCCCCCTCCCACCTCCCTCCCCACAACATCTCTCTGGGTCATCCCCATGCACCTGCCCCAAGCAAGCTGCACCCTACGTCAGACATGGACTGGCGATTCAATTCTTACATGACAGTATACAAGTTAGAATTCCCATTCTCCCAAATCATCCCACCCTCTCCCTCTCCCTCTGAGTCCAAAAGTCCGTTATACACATCTGTGTCTTTTTTCCTGTGTTGCATACAGGGTCGTCATTGCCATCTTCCTAAATTCCATATATATGTGTTAGTATACTGTATTGGTGTTTTTCTTTCTGGCTTACTTCACTCTGTATAATTGGCTCCAGTTTCATCCATCTCATCAGAACTGATTCAAATGAATTCTTTTTAACGGCTGAGTAATACTCCATTGTGTATATGTACCACAGCTTTCTTATCCATTCATCTGCTGATGGACATCTAGGTTGTTTCCATGTCCTGGCTATTATAAACAGTGCTGCGATGAACATTGGGGTACATGTGTCTTAAAAAATTGCAAATAGAACTACCTTATGACCCAGCAATCCCACTTCTGGGCATACACACGGAGGAAACCAGATGTAGCATTTTGAATGTGATTAGTGCTAAGCCCTCAAGTATTAAAAATGTACAGTGAAACATGCATTACCAAAAAACAGACAGTGAAACTGCTATCACAGCTGTCTTCCCCTGACATCAGAGCCTAAAATAAAGACTTGGGAGCAGGTAGTTTATTTAAGCAGGTGATATCTGGCAGCAGGAGTGAGAGAATTGGAGAGTAAAGCAAGGAAGAAATAAGAGAAAGCAAAATATCATTATAGAGCTAGTTACATATTTGGACAACTGGGATTCAATCCCACTGGGGAATCACTGTTAATTTCTCAAAAGGCTGAGGCCTTTTTAACCCGAGTGCCTCACAATTTCCTACTCCCCTTCACCTGCCCATACCCCCACTGTAGTAAATCTCCTGTCTCGATTACTCTGCATGAATTTGAGCAAGATCTTATGGTTTGGTACAAAACTGAAACATGGGGTCATGTTACTGTAAAGTTGGTGAAATGTGCTAGTGAAACTTGTGCAGGTAGCTGATAGGGAGTTCTAAGCATTTGACTGAGCTACTTAAAATTACTGCCTGTGGTTTGGAGTTACCTGGTAGTAGTTTTCTGCTTTGAATTATATACCAATGGGATGATCCTGGCTGAGACTTAAAGGAGAGTTGTATCAACCCTTTTGAAATCTTCTTGAAACTTGTTGCTTTCCAAATATTGGCTTCATGTAGAGATAAAACCTAAAGAATACTAAAGACGAGGAAATCCACTCTCTGCTCTGTTTGCTGAGTCTGGATTGCATGCTGTTTACCTTCCTGGTCTTACCTTCCCTCTCTCTCCACACTGTGTCCACCCTATCCTCAACCCAACAGCACAAGATATTTAGAAAGATTGTTTCATGGAGAATTCCAGCCAAACCAATTACATCCAAATGTGTACTTGTATAATGTTATTCTAGAGTTCTACTGTAAGTTGCATTGAAATCTCTATAAAATTTACTTTCAAAATTGAGAACAGTAAACATTTATTTAATAATCTGTCATCACTGTTAAATTTAACTGCTATTATTTCTTAATGCTATTTGATGATTGTATTAATAGTATATAATATCTGGCCTCAGTTTTTTTAATTAAAAAGCATTACATTTATAATTTTTGTCTTTTCCTTTTCCATCAAGTTTTAGTCTTTCTTTTTGTTGCTCAAGCTACATTCATTATTATAAGACCCTTCTGTTTGCACTTGCCAAGTTTTTTAAGGTTGAGAAGCTGATGAACAATAAATAGTACATTTTCTATGGATCTAAATAAAAGCAATTTGACAGATATCTTAGGTACTCAGTAACCTATTTCTCTTTTGTTGATTTATTGGTATTGTTCCCTCTTCCAAGTCATTTGGTTTATTTGTTAATCAGAAATCTTGAGAAAAATAAGACCTAGATAAATTCCTTTGTTTCAGACTTTAATCATTATCCTGTTTTTTGTTTGATTTGGTTTTATATTAAAACTGTTACATAATTGTACATGCATTAATTCAGTTTTTGGTGTTTTCTCTTCCTAACACTGTCATCCTCCAAGAACACATACACTCACATACAGTTGTCTCCTGTAATTAATGTGTGTATGGATATCATTCTATTTCAGGTTAAACAAGCATTATCAAAGATATTTACCAAAAACATGTGTATCCATTGTTTCATATTAAAATTATTTTTCCCAGGGAAATAATAATATCCTATTATCAGATAAACAAAAATAAAGTTTTCTGTAATTTAGATACAAGTAGGCTAACTCTAGCACCTCACATTAATAAGACATATAACTGCCTTTATTACTGTCTTTAATATTGTGTATGCCTGTGTACATGCTAAGTCACTTCAATTGTGTCCAAATCTTTGCTACCTTGTGGACCATAGCCCACCAGGTTCCTCTCTCCATGGGATTCTTCTGGCAAGAATACTGAAGTGGGTTGCTGTGCTCTCCTCCAGGGAATCTTCCTGACCCAGGGGTCAAACCTGTGTCTCTTATGTCTCATGCACTGACAGGCAAGCTCTTTACCACTAGTGCCACCTGGAAAGCAAAATATTGTGTATAAATATATTGTGTATAAATATATTTATTATATACATAATATACTTATCACTGCCTTTGTTTTCCACAAACTGAGAAGCAGAGGTTTAGAGAAGCTAATAATTTTACTCAGGTTCACATATTTATTAAGTGACTGGCATAGCTAAGGATTGAGTGCATTTCTAACCAAACTTACATTTGTAAATTTACTTAATCAGTTCAGTTCAGTTCAGTCGCTCAGTCATGTCCGACTCTTTGCGACCCCATGAATCGCAGCACGCCAGGCCTCCCTGTCCATCACCAACTCCCAGAGTTCACTCAGACTCACATCTACTGAGTCAGTGATGCCATAGAACTCTGTATCTGCACAGTCATTAATTCTTTTTTTCTTTAACACTTGTAGCCTTTTTCCTTTGACTCCCCAAAATAAGTTATCATGAAAGTATGAAGCATTGCCTTTTTACAATAATGTATAAAATATGAATGCTTTCACTTGCAGAGGATTTATTTTCTTTTTGCACACTTCCATTCATTATGTCTTTTTTAGTTACATCAGATATACAATATCTTATTTCTTACTTCAATAAATTCTGTTTCCAAGAATCAAGATAGTTCATGAAGCAAATTTAAAAAAAAAATGACTGTGGGGTTAGGTTTCTAACAAGGAAAAAGCTACATCCACTTCTTTATTCTCATGATGACAAACAAAAATTAAAACATAAACATTTTTCTTGCTAATGTAAAATAAAAGAGAAACAAAGTCTTTGGACTAACTTCATTTTAATTCCTTTGAAACTCCTCTGCATGTACTGAAAATGCATAAAAGCAGAACTGGCAACTACAGGATTAACTGACTCCAAAAAACACATCTCAGGATCTATTTAAGGTTCTAATTTTTTAAACAAATATATGCAAATTTAAAAATGTTTGAGAAGATACATAACTTTAAAATATTCTTATGAAGGGTATATGATCAAAAACTTTAAAGGTAACTGCCCTTCAATAACATGCGTTGATTTTTCCTGCCCACTAGAAGCAGAATTAAAGATCTATGACTAATTTCTGTTCTCCATTAGCAAAATCCCTTATTTAAAATAAGAGACCAAAATAAATAACAAATACAAATATCCCTATCTTAAATCATCATTTGATAAAAAATAATTTGTGCTTGAGTAATAGAAAGGTTGTTATTGGAAATACCTATACATGTACAATTTCTACCTTTAATAAACAAGTCAAAGTGATAGAGAAATTAGCCTAGGTTGCAACAGAGAATTGAATACAAAGAATTAAGAATTCTGTGGATCCCTTCTCCTAGTACAGGGCAAGAATTACTGGTAAAGTCCTTGTTTGCATTTTCTAGGAACATTGGTTCAGAGATAACTTCTTACTTGTCAGCAGTCCCTGATGTTCTAGAGTTTCCTTCCATGTTTGTTTCATTTATTATGAAATACTTGAAATACACAAAACACACAAAGAATAACAATAAATTCCCATGTGTCTGTGACCAGGTTTAAGAAACATTGACATTGTGCTGTATTTGTATTTTATTTTTACAGAAATCAAAGATTTACCAGTATAATTTATATCTACTTTATCTTCCTGACAAAGCATTCCTTTCCTTTTCTCCCCAGATAGAGTCAGTGTCTATTTACATATTTAGACTTTTACAGCATATGTATATTGCATCAACCTATACAATATACAGTATTTTGGAAATTTTAAGCTTTGTACAAATTGCATTATACTGTGCTGTCTCTTCCCCCTTGTAATAAGTATGCATTTAAGCAGTGTTGCTTTAGAATTGATTAGCTCCAGTTTAGTCATTTTATCTTCAGAATATTATTCCATTTTATGAATTAATAAATCAAAATTTTATTTTCTCATTCTTTTTTATAGATATTTAAGGCCCCCCCTTCATGTTTCTTTGTTTATTGACTAGTTTTGGTATTACAAATTATGTTGTAACAATAGTTACAAATTAAAACTTAGAAGTTTTATTCATAAGAAAAGCAATTGCCTTAGGAATAACACTCCAATTTCAGAATTCTGCAAGCCTCTTAATCAAATTAAAAAAATTATTTGATAGAGTAAACATGAAGAAAACAGACATGAGCAGAATCTTTAGAGGGGAAGGTAGACATGCATGGAGAAGTGACCAGTAGGATCTGACAAGAAAACAGCCTCCCTATGATCAGTTGAATATTCACTGGAAGGACTGATCTGAAGCTGAAGTTCCAGTACTTTGGCCACCTGATGCTAAAAGTCAACTCATTGGAAAGTACCCTGATGCTAGGAAAGCTTGAGGGCAGGAGGAGAAGGGGGAGATTGAGGATGAGAAGGTTGAATGGTATCATTGACACAATGGATGTGAGTCTGAGCCAACTCTGGGAGATAGTGAAGGACAGGGAAGCCTGGTGTGCTGCAGTCCATGGCGTTGCAAAGAGTCAGACATGGCTTAGTAACTGAACAACATGGTCAATTGACTACCAGAAGAAGCTGATAACGTGAGCAGGTTCTGTGTTTCTGGTGCTTGCATGTGCGAAGAGCACATGGTGGTGAGGGTCCTATAGGAAGGAGACAAGACTGACTAAAATTTAGTAAAGACAAAGCTGAGGATAAGAGATGGCCAATTGTGAACAGTTGATAATCTTCCCTGCTGTTTAAGAGACAAAATCTGTGCTTAGATACTATTAGAAATGGAGTAAGAGTCATTGTATGGTTAAGATTGGTTCAAATAGTGTTTTGGGGTGAGATAACCTTCATCCCTGAAAGACTAGCAGTATGTTACAGTAAGTGTGCTGTCAGACTGACAACTCTTGGAGGGCCTTAGAAATCAAGCAGTTAGAAAAAAAAAATTATATATATATATATATATATATATATATCTAGGAAGAGAATTTTTAAAATAATTACTAAAGGTTGAACAAGTGAATATAATGAGAATATGAGGTTTAGAAGGAGCCAGTTAAAAAGATTCCAAGATGTTGGGCTTAAAGGATCTTCATTTGGATAGTAGAATGAAGACAGCAATGAAAATCAGGGAATTTCCCAATTTACTGTCTGAATATTTTTGGTGATGACATATATATCAGAGGATTCTAGAAACATGAACAGGCGTCTTCTTCCAAGCACTGTGCATGTGCCTCTTTAGAAAGCCAGAGTCATGCACAGGTAATTGTGAAGGATCTCTAAGTGCAGTTCTGAGGTTCTCTGGCAATGATGCTGAAAGTTCTGGCAATGTTATCCACAGTCATGGATATTTTCTGGGATAGACAAAGGAAGATGCAAGAGTTTTGTCCAATTTCCCAAGTGTCCCACTCAACAACAGCTTTAGTCGCAAATGTTGTTCATACATGATCTACTGCAGTGAAGTGAAGTGAGGTCGCTCAGTCGTGTCCGACTCTTTGCGACCCTGTGGACTGTAGCCCACCAGGCTCCTCCATCCATGAGATTCTCCAGGCAAGAATATTGGAGTGGGTTGCCATTTCCTTCTCCAGGGGAATCTTCCCAACCCAGGGATTGAACCCAGGTCTCCTGCATTGTTGGCAGATGCTTTAACCTCTGAGCCACGAGGGATGCTCAAGTCTTAATGTTTTACTCTTAATCTTCTAACCTCTTCTTCTAAAGTTTCTTAAGAACATTCAGAGGGTTGCTATTATATGCCTGCGTTTGTAGTTGTAACATGTTAGTACAGACCTTTGAGCTTTTCTTGCGCTTAGTAGCTCAGCTGTGTCCAACTCTTTGCGACCCCATAGACAGTAGCTCACCAGGCTCTGTCCACCAGATTCTTCAGGCAAGAATACTAGAGTGGGTGACTGTTCCCTTCTCAGGGGATCTTCCTAACCCAGAGATCTAACCCAGGTCTCCTGCATTACAGGTGGATTTTTTACTGTCTGGGACACCAGAGGAGCCCTTGGGCTCATCTAAAGGCCTGGAAATTCAGAGGTAATAGAAAAAAATAAATAGAAAATTAGGAGGTAGAGAAAAATTTAGAGGTTAAGATGACAAAAACAGTCTGGTTCAAAATTTAATAAGCACTATTTATATATGCTAGTTAACAGGATCCAGTTCAGTTAGTAGGCATTTCAGTACAGATCAGTTCAGTAGCTCAGTCATATCTGACTCTTTGCGACCCCATGGACTGCAGCATACCAGGACTCCATGTCCATCACCAACTCCAGCCATTTACTCAAACTCATGTCCATTGAGTTGGTGATGCCACCCAACCATCTCATCCTCTGTTATCCCCTTCTCCTTCCATCTTAAATGTTTTCCAGTATTATGATCTCTTCAAATGAGTCAGCTCTTCGCATCAGGTGGCCAAAGTATTGGACTTTCAGTTTCAACATCAGTCCCTCCAATGAATACTCAGGACTGATCTCCTTTAGGATGGACAAGTTGGATCTCCTTGCTGGCCAAGGGACTCTCAAAAGTCTTCTACAACACCACAATTCAAAAGCACCAATTGTTTGGTGCTCAGCCTATTTATAGTCCAACTCTCACATCCATGGCCTTCCCTGGTGGCTCAGAAGGTAAAGCGTCTGCCTATAGTGTGGGAGACCTGGTTTCGATCCCTGGGTTGGGAAGATACCCTGGAGAAGGAAATGACATCCTTTCAAATGTCACATCCATACGTGACTACTGGAAAAACCATAGCCTTGACTAGACACACCTTTGTTGGCAGAGTAATGTCTCTGCTTTTTAATATGCTGTCTAGGTTGGTCATAACCTTCCTTTCAATCAGTAAGAATCTTTTAATTTCATGGCTGCAGTCACCATCTGCAGTGATTTTGGAGCCCTCCAAAAAAACCTCTCTCACTATTTCTACAGTTTCCCCATCGATTTGCCATGAAGTGATGGGACCGGATGCCATGATCTTAGTTTTCTGAATGTTGAGTTTTAAGCCAACATTTTCATTCTCCTCTTTCACTTTCATCAAGAGGCTTCTTAATTCTTCTTCACTTTCTGTCATAAGGGTGGTGTCATCTGCATATCTGAGGTTATTGATATTCTCTCCTGGCAGTCTTGATTCCAGCATGTGCTTCATCCAGCCCAGTGTTTCTCATGATGTACTCTGCATAGAAGTTAAATAAGCAGGGTGACAGTATTCAGCCTTGATGCCCTTCTTTTCCTATTTGGAACCAGTCTGGTGTTCCATGTCCAGTCCTAACTGTTGCTTCCTGACCTGCATATCGGTTTCTCAAGGGGTAGGTCAGGTGGTCTGGTATTCCCATCTCTTTCAGAATTTTCCGCACTTTATTGTGATCCACACAGTCAAAGGCTTTGGCATAGTCAATAAAGCAGAAATAGATGTTTTCCTAGAATTCTCTTGCTTTTTTTATGATCCCGCAGATGTTGGCAATTTGATCTCTGGTTCCTCTGCCTTTTCCAAAACCAGCTTGAACATCTGGAATTTCATGGTTCATGTATTGCTGAAGCCTGGCTTGGAGAATTTTGAGCATTACTTTACTAGTGTGTGAGATGAGTGCAATTGTGCGGTAGTTTGAGCATTCTTTGGAATTGCCTTTCTTAGGGATTGGAATGAAAACTGACCTTTTCCAGTCCTGTGGTCACTGCTGAGGTTTCCAAATTTGCTGGCATATTGAGTGTAACACTTTCACAGGTTTTGATATAGTTCAACTGGTATGCCATCACCTCCACTAGCTTTGTTCATAGTGATGCTTTCTAAGGCCCACTTGACTTCACATTCCAGGATGTCTGGTTATAGGTGAGTGATCACACCATCATGATTATCTGGATCATGAAGATCTTTTTTGTATAGTTCGTCTGTATATTCTTGCCAGCTCTTCTTAATATCTTCTGCTTCTGTTAGGTCCATACCACTTCTGTCCTTTATTGAGCCCATCTTTGCATGAAATGTCCCCTTGGTATCTCTAATTTTCTTGAAGAGATCTCTTGTCTTTCCCATTCTGTTGTTTTCCTCTTTTTCTTTGCATTGATCACTGAGGAAGGCTTTCTTATCTCTCCTTGCTATTCTTTGCAACTCTGCATTCAAATGGGTATATCTGTACTTTTCTCCTTTGCTTTGTGCTTCTCTTCTTTTCACAGCTATTTGTAAGCCCTCCTCAGACAGCCATTTTGCTTTTTTCATTTATTTTTCTTGGGAATGATCTTGACCTCTGTCTCCTGTAACATGTCACGAACCTCCATCCATAGTTCATCAGGCACTGTGTCTTCAGATCTAGTCCCTTAAACCTATCTCTCACTTCCACTGTATAATCGTTACAGATTTGATTTAGGTAATACCTGAATGGTCTAGTGGTTTTCTCTACTTTCTTCAATTTATAATTGAATTTGCAATAACGAGTTCATGATCTGAGCCACAGTCAGTTCCCAGTCTTGTTTTTGCTGACTGTATAGAGCTTCTCCATCTTTGGCTGCAAAGAATATAATCAATCTGATTTCAGTGTTGACCATCTGGTAATGTCCGTGTGTAGAGCCTTCTCTTGTGTTGTTGGAAGAGGGTGTTCAGTGCGTTCTCTTGGCAAAGCTCTATTAGACTTTGCCCTGCTTCAT
This sequence comes from Capra hircus, assembly GCF_001704415.2. NCBI lineage: Eukaryota > Metazoa > Chordata > Mammalia > Artiodactyla > Bovidae > Capra > Capra hircus. The sequence goes on from NC_030818.1 coordinate 34,493,480, forward strand.
TCCATACTCCAAGGCCAAATTTGCCTGTTACTCCAGGTGTTTCTTGACTTCCTACTTTTGCATTCCAGTCCCCTATAATGAAAAGGACAGCTTTTTTGGGTGTTAGTTCTAAAAGGTCTGGTAAGTCTTCATTGAACCATTCAAATTCAGCTTCTTCAGCATTACTGGTTGGGGCATAAACTTGGATTACATGATATTGAATGGTTTCCCTTGGAAATGAACAGTAGGCAGATATCAATAGGCAAAACAGTGCCTCATTAGGGACTATCCAGGTTCATGAAATAATTTTCCCATGAATTTGCATGTTGGAATTCATAAGTGCTCTTTTGATAGAGATGTTGAGAGAAAAAAGTGAAAGTTGTTCAGTCTTGTCTGACTCCTTTCAACTCAGTGAATGGTAGCCTGCCAGGTTCTTCTGTCCATGGAATTTCCCAGGCAAGAATATTGGAATGTATTTCCATTCCCTTCTTCAGGGGATCTTCCTGACCCAGGGACTGAACCCACGTCTTCTGCCTTGCAGGCCAATTCTTAACCATCTGAGCTACCATGGAGGCTATCTCCTCCAATTAAGAAGAGGATGATGATTAGATTTGTGCTTACAGAATGAATAGTCTCAAGCATATTGGGTAAATTATGCTTAGGATCATCATGAAGTAATCAGTTTCTACTCCAGATGCCAGAACATGGCCTCCTATATTCCGTTAACTACTTTTTGTTTCATTATTATTTATATACTCTTGCCTCGCATAATAATAGTGTATTTATTGGTATTGTGGCAAAGTATGTTTCCCCGGGTTGGGAAGATCCCCTGGAGACAGGAATGGCTACCCACGCCAGTATTCTGGGTGGGAGAATTCCATGGACTGTATAGTCAAAGGGGTCTCAAATAGTAGGACATGACTGACTTTCACTTTCATGTTTGATTGTAAATAGTTTTAGGCACATGAAAAGGCCAATAGTTAAGTCACAGCAGAAGCACAAGCTGTCTTTTTTGAACAGTATTGAAGTTGAAGGATGGTCCATTTGAAATCTAAAGTAGAAAGCAAAAGGGCCACTGAATGATAATACAAACGATGATCTTAGATCTGAGAGTTCAGTTCAGTTCAGTTCAGTTCAGTTGCTCAGTCGTGTCCAACTCTTTGCGACCCCATGAATCACAGCACGCCAGGCCTCCCTGTCCATCACCAACTCCCAGAGTTCACTCAGACTCACGTTCATCGAGTCCGTGATGCCATCCAGCCATCTCATCCTGGGTCATCCCCTTCTCTTCCTGCCCCCAATCCCTCCCAGCATCAGAGTCTTTTCCAATGAGTCAACTCATCGCATAAGGTGGCCAAAGTACTGGAGTTTCAGCTTTAGCATCATTCCTTCCAAAGAAATCCCAGGGTTGATCTCCTTCAGAATGGACTGGTTGGATCTCCTTGCAGTCCAAGGGACTCTAAAGAGTCTTCTCCAACACCACAGTTCAAAAGCATCAATTCTTCAGCACTCAGCCTTCTTCACAGTCCAAATCTCACATCCATACATGACCACAGGAAAAACCGTAGCCTTGACTAGATGGACCTTTGTTGGCAAAGTAACATCTCTGCTTTTCAATATATTATCTAGGTTGGTCATAACTTTTCTTCCAAGGAGTAATTTTCATTTCATGGCTGCAATCACCATCTGCAGTGATTTTGGAGCCCCCCAAAATAAAGTCTGACACTGTTTCCACTGTTTCCCCATCTATTTCCCATGAAGTGATGGGACTGGATGCCATAACCTTCATTTTCTGAATGTTGAGCTTTAAGCCAACTTTTTTCTCTCCTCTTTCACTTTCATCAAGAGCCCCTTTAGTTCCTCTTCACTTTCTGCCATAAGGGTGGTGTCATCTGCACATCTGAGGTTATTGATTATTCTCCCGGCAATCTTGATTCCAGCTTGTGTTTCTTCCAGTCCAGCGTTTCTCATGATGTACTCTGCATAGAAGTTAAATAAGCAGGGTGACAATACACAGCCTTGACGTACTCTCTTTCCTATTTGGAACCAGTCTGTTCCATGTCCAGTTATAACTGTTGCTTCCTGACCTGCATACAGATTTCTCAAGAGGCAGGTCAGGTGGTCTGGTATTCCCATCTCTTTCAGAATTTTCCACAGTTTATTGTGATCCACACAGTCAAAGGCTTTGGCATGGTCAATAAAGCAGAAATAGATGTTTTTCTGGAACTCCCTTGCTTTTTCCATGATCCAGTGGATATTGGCAATTTGATGTCTGTTTCCTCTGCCTTTTCTAAAACCAGCTTGAACATCAGGGAGTTCACGCTTCACGTATTGCTGAAGTCTGGCTAGGAGAATTTTGAGCATTACTTTACTAGCATGTGAGATGAGTGCAATTGTGCGGTAGTTTGAGCATTCTTTGGCATTGCCTTTCTTTGGGATTGGAATAAAAACTGACTTTTTCCAGTCCTGTGACCACTGCTGAGGTTTCCAAATTTGCTGGCATATTGAGTGCAGGACTTTCACAGCATCATCTTTCAGGATTTGAAATAGCTCAACTGGAATTCCATCACCTCCACTAGCTTTGTTCATAGTGATGCTTTCTAAGGCCCACTTGACTTCATATTCCAAGATGTCTGGCTCTAGATTAGTGATCTCATCATCATGATGATCTGGGTTGTGAAGATCTTTTTTGTACAGTTCTTCTTGCCACCAGAAGTTTATAAAGTAAAGGATGTATATGACCAACAATCAAATGTGGAGTTGTAGGTTATGCTATAAATTGAATAAAGCGCTGTCATAGATTTTGTGGTCCATGCGTGGATGGAAATATTCAAGAGAGAATAGGTCACAGGTCTGGTGAGACAGGAATAGGTAATACAGTATAAATCTCATTACTTAAAGTTATAATCCAACTTTATATAAAGAGTTATAGGAATATCAAATGTGATGTGGAAGGGTATAGAGAATGATGAAGTCAAGGAGAACAAGAAAAGGAATGAAACTAAAAGTAGTTAATGGAATATAGGAGGCCAGTTTCTGGCATCTGGAGTAGAAACTGATTACTTCATGATGTCATCTGCTTATCTTAAAGCTACCTACTTCATGGCTCCGTGTGCTTCAGGGTTATTTAAAGAAAGCCTCATTTAAGGTTTCCATTTGGAATGGGCTTTCATTTAGAGCAGCATTTATACATTTTCAGTTGAGAAACATGAATCCAGGTTTGTATGCCACGGAGTTTGACAGCACTATTGATGGTAAAGAGGTTGACATAAGGGTTCTTCCAACATGCTCAAAATTAATTTTCAAATGTTGTCAGTTCCAGAGAACTAAGCCCTAATTTCTAGGATGCAGAGGAGTTTGGCTGAAAGAACTGGAGGAAGAGCAGTCTTATTCTGTAAATAACCACTGTGGATATAGTTAATAAGTCCCTTGTAATTTTAGGATGTATGAATTGATCAGGATAGAATTTTCAGAAGTTTAGACAGCATAGGGATTTGCTGTGGGTCATTCTGTTATTTTATATAGGGATAGTTGTTATGACCCAGAAGGAGAGGCCTAGAGAGCAATCAGGGCTAATGACAAAATCTTAAGCAATAGGAAATTGAATTATTTTATCAATTTACAAGTTTTAATTTTAATAGTTCATTAAATCTATCATTTCAGACTACTGGCAATGATAGAAGCAGTGTCATTTGGGAAAAAGGGAAAAATCTTATTGGATTGCTCAGAAGACTACCAAAGAAATGAGTCCCTTGATTAGGCTAAAGAGCCAATGGAATTCCCCATGAAGGAAACACTTATCTTAACAAACATTTAGTAACAGCAGTGGCTGTGGTCATTTTATAAGGGAAAACTTCCAGCCAGTGAGAGTATATAGATATGATAATAAGAATATACTAATTTTCATGAACCTTAGGGATCTGATAATAAAATTACTAATAAGGAAAAAGTCCTGATGGAAAGGTTTCTTTTCTTGTCCCCACCTTTGTAGCTTTACCAGAATTATATTTTTGAGGTAGAACATGAAGCCACCACTTGTTTCTAATAGGAATAAAGTTTTCCCATCTTGGATGCAGGAGTTGATTATTTCCTTCCTTGGTGAGTGATTTTATAAAGGTCAGAAACTAAATTTCAGATAAGGGACTAAGGAAAGACCAAGGAGCTATTTGGGTGTTTCCAAGGTACAACCACTTAGAAAAAAACATTCAACTTGTTTCCAATTGATCTTTCAATGTTCAAAGGCTTTGAGTTGGGTGGTTTTAAGTACCTCAACTAGAGGATAAGGTGTCATCAGAGTAGATTTAGGATCTTATCTGATTATGGTGAGGATGTAACAACTTTATGACAGTTTAATGTACCCATCAGAGAATAAATTTGCCTCAGGGGTTTCATAGCCCTAAAGAACTTCTATTAATATCTAAATTATGGTTATTTTCTTTGGTAATAATAAAGCATCTAAGAAGTCACATAACTACCTTTCATTTTTCATTGGCATTCTAGCTGTTTTCTTAAATCCTCTGATTTCCATAACATGCAAACTTAATGTACTACCCCCAAAATATGTCTCCTGTCTCTATAGATGTTAAATTTCTTAACTTTGGCTAAAGATAAGAAGCTCTTGTGAGAGATACTGTCTGCGATTTTGAAAATTTGTAATGGAGTATCCTGCTTGAATGTTTCTGTCTAAGACATAGAGATATGGGCCATCAACAAATGGTGTAAGGTCTGGATTTTCAAGGAAGACTTCCAAAAGGCCAAGATGAAAGATGATGGAGGCTTGAGTGTTCATAACAGAATCAGGCAGTTATCTTTCAGTTGGGAGAGGGAAGTGGCAGGACTGAGACTTTAACATGAGTGGACAGTGATGTGCTGGGATAAAGGAGAAGAATTTCATAACAGGTGAACTGAGAGGTCAAAAAGTATTGGGTATTTTTAGTTTGGAAAAGGGTCCAAACTGCATAAGAGACATAAATGTTTGGGGTACAACCTAGCACAAGGTGAGCTATGGTTTAAACTAATTGTGTAGTTTCCAATACTGCCAGCAATCAAGAAGGGAAAACTTGAGCTGTAGGATTCCAGGTAAGAAGAAAATATCCAGTTGACCTTTGATTTTCATTATATTTTTGAGAAAAGACCTCTATGGCATATTCTCCTCTTTTATGAATAAACTGGAAGAAAGGGAAAGAGCAGTCAGGAAGCCCTTAATGTTGTCTCTTGGTTCAGATAGGAGACTGTTAAGTATGATTTTTTTTTTTTTAGTTCTTTTTAAAATTTTATTTATTTTTAATTGAAGGATAATTGCTTTACAGAATTTTGCTGTTTTCTGTCAAAAATGTGGTCTTGATATGATCTTGGGATCAGATTTTTCCTTTGGAGGGAATATTATTACCTAAGTAGTGAACCTGGGGGCAACAGAGCTGAATTTTATCACTTGAGACCTTATGCCCTTTCTTAGAGAAGTCTTTTAATAAGTATTAAAGTTGTAGAGATTTGCTGAATGTCTTAGAACAAAGAAGGAGGTCACCTACATATTGAATAAAGGTTGGATTTACAAGGGAAGAACAACTCTTTTACATTTGCACTTAATGTTCAGGAAAAATGTGTGACGCCTTCTGTAAATCCCTGGCATTCAAGTGTATTGTTGATTTTCCCATGTATAAGTAAACAAGTGTTGGTAATAAGAATGAAAGGGTATAGTGAAGAAAGTGATGTATAAGCCAACAGTGGTAACATGAGTGACATTGTAGAACAGAATGCAAAGATGTACTACATCCTAAGGACTTTATCTCCCAGATATGGCCTAAGTCTGTTGTTCCAACAGCTCCAAGTGAGTCAGGAATGTGAATAAACATGTCTTGAATGTGGGGGTTTTTAATGGCTTCAGAGCTATACAAGGGGTGAGAAAGCTATAAAAGAGAGTTATCTTTCAGAGCTGTCAGAGATCAAAGATGAGTGGGAGAGGAATCACATACTTTAAGAAAAGTACCACAGGTGAACATGAAATATTAAAATTCTAATTAGAAAGCAAGTCTCTGCCTATTAGACAAGCTGGTGAAACTTAATAAAAAGCTATGTAAAGCAGCATGAGGCCCAAGGGATATAGAAAGGAGATAAGGTATAAGACATATGGTGAATTATCTAAGTGCACCACAGAGATTGTGTACTCTGAGGCAAAATGGTGGAAAATTGTGAGCTGTCAAATGTGGCTCCATTGTCTACCAGAAAGGTAGCGGGTTCCCCTTTGACTGGAGTTATTATTTCTTCTAATTTACTTGAGTATTTGTAAGCAGATCTCTCAGAGGAAAGTCACCAACACTCTGAATTTATTGTCTTTTTGTACCTCAGATATTCTTTTGGTATCCTTTCCCCTATAGATATAGTATCTCTACCAAACAAAGACGGCATCAGTGCAGCCTCCAGTCACACTTAAGGACATTGTCTGCAAGATATGGCCTAAGTCTGTTGTTCTGTTAACCCCCAGTGAGTCAGGAATGTGAGTAAAATGTGTGGATTGTAAATGGCTTGGGAACTGTAAAAGGGATGAGAAGTTGAGAATGGGTCCTAAGGTGAATTGGAGAGTGGTCCTAAGGCATTAGAATAGCTTTTCTCAAGTTTCTTAAGATAGAGAGTCATGAGTTTGTGTTATGTACACTTAACTTGTTTAGCCTGTACAGGCATACCTCAGAGATACTGCAGATTTCATTTTAGACTATCACAATAAAGCAAATATCACAATCAAGTGAGTCAAACAAATTTGGTTTCCCAGTAGATGTATTTTTATATTACAGTGTAGTCTCTTAAGTGTACAATGGCATTATGCCTAAAAAAAAAAAAAGCAATGTATATACCATAATTAAAAAAACAATTTATTGCTTAAAAATGCTAGCAATCATTTGAACTTTCAGCAAGTCAATTTTTTTTTTTTTTTTTTGCTGGTAGATGGTCTTCCTTCAGTGTTGATGGCTGTGGACTGATCAAGAAGGTGGTTTTCAAAGGCTGGGGCAGTTGTGGCAATTTACTAAAATAAGACCACAATGAAATTTGGCTCATAGATTGGTTCTTTCACAGATGATTTCTCTATAGCATGCGATACTGTTTGATAGCATTTTTCCCACAGTAGAACTTCTTTCAAAATTAAAGGCAATCCTCAAACTCTACCACTGCTTTATTAACTTAGTTTGTGTAATATCTAAAGCTTCATTGTCTTATTAACAATTTTCAAAGCATCTTCACCAGGAGTAGTTTCCATCTCAAGAAGCTGTTTTCTTTGCTCATACATAAGCATCAGCTCCTTATCAGTTAAAGTTTTATAATGAGTTGAGATTAGTTTTCTTGCTGTTTCTACCACATGTACAATTGCTTCCTCCACTGCAGTCTTGAACCCCTCAAAGTCATCCTTGAGGGTTGGAGTCTTCCAAACTCCTCTTAATATTGTTATTTCAGCTTCATCCCACGAGTCACTCATGTTCTTAATGATACCTCATCAGAGAACCCACTCTATGGAGGCGGCTGCTGCTAAGTCACTTCAGTCGCGTCTGACTCAGTGTGACTCAATAGATGGCCCTATCCCTGTCCCTGAGATTCTTCAGGCAAGAACACTGGAGTGGGTTGCCATTTCCTTCTCCAATACATGAAAGTGAAAAGTGAAAGTGAAGTCGCTCAATCATATCTGACTCTTCGCGAACCCATGGACTGCAGCCTACCAGGCTCCTCCATCCATGGGACATTCCAGGCAAGAGTACTGGAATGTGGTGCTATCATGTTCTCTGTAGCTAGAGACTTAAAAAAATTCATTACTTAAATAATAAGACTTAATAGTGAAAATTACTCCTTGATCCATAGTCTGCAGAATGGATGTTGTGTTAGAAAGCATGAAAATAACATGAATCTCACTTACATCTCCTTCAGAGTTCTTGGGTGACCAGGTGCATTATCAATTATTGTTGTTGTTCAATCACTAAGTCATGTACTGTATGTGACCCCTGGACTGCAGCATGCCAAGCTTTCTTGCCCTTCACTAACTCTTGGAATTTTCTCAGATTCAAGTTCATTGATTTGGTGATGCTATCTAACCAATTCATCTTCTGCCACTGCCTCCTCCTTTTGCCTTCAATATTTCCCACCATCAGGGTCTTTTCCAATGAGTTGATCTCTGCATCAGGTATCCAAAGTATTATCAATAAGCAATAATATTTTGAAAGAACTTTTTTTCTGGGCAGTAGGTCTCCACAGTGGGCTTAAAGTATTTAACAAAATGACATAAACAGATGTGCTGTCATCCGATCTTTGTTATTCCACTTGATAGAGCACAGAAAGAGCAGATTTAGCCAAATTTTTAATATTGTAGGATTTTTTGAATGGTAAATGAGCTTCCACTTAAAGTCATCAGCTCCATTAGCTCCTAACCAGAGTCAGCCTTGAAACGTTAAAGACAGGCATTGACTTTTCCTCTCTAGCTATGAAAAGTCCTAGATGATATCTTCTTCCAATAGAAGGCTGTTTTATCTACATTGAAAATCTGCTCTTTAGGTAGACAGTGTAATTACTTTTCTTAGCTAGATCTTTTGGATAACTTACTGCAGCTTCTATATCAGCATTTGCTGCTTCACCTTTTGCGTTTTTGTTGTGGAGATGTCTTCTTCCCTTAACCTCATAAACCAGTCTCTACCAGCTTCCATACCTCATTCAGCCTTGCTAAAGATTGTTCATACATGCACAGTCATGTCCAACTCTTTGCAACCCCATGGACTGTAGTCCACTAGGCTTTCCTGTTCATGGAATTTTTCAGGCGAGAACAATGGACTGGGTTTCCATTTCCTACTCTAGGGGATCTTCCCGACCCAAGGATGCAACCTATGTTTCTTCCATCTCCTGCATTGGCAGGTGGATTTTTTTTTTTTTTTTTTTCACCACTGCTCTACCTGAGAAGTCTGAAGTCCATGGTTGAAGATTAGGCTTTGACTTATAGAAATGTTGCAGCTGGTTTGTGGAGAAGGAAATGGCAACTCACTCCAGTACTCTTTCCTGGAAAATCCCGTGGATGAAGGAGCCTGGTAGGCTACAGTCCATGGGGTCATGAAGAGTTGGGCATGACTGAGAGACTTTACTTTCACTTTTCACTCTTATGGAGAATGAAATGGCAACCCATTCCATTATTCTTGCCTGGAGAATCCAAGGGACAGAGGAGCCTGGTGGGTTGCTGTCTATGGGGTCGCACAGGGTCGGACAAAACTGAAGCGACTTAGCAGCAGCAGCAGCTGGTTTGATCTTCTATGAAGATTGCTAAAACTTCCTCTATATCAACAGTAGGGCTGTTTCACTTTCTTATCATTTATATGTTTACTGGAATAGTACTGATAATTCTGTTCAAGAACTTTTCCTTTGCATCCACAACTCAGCTAACATGTTGGTTCAAGGGAACTAGCTTTTTGCCTGCTATGGTTTTTAAAATGTGCACCTCAATAAGCTTACTCACTTCTGGCTTTTGATTTAAAGTGAGAGACATGCAACTCTTCCTTTCCCTCCCTTCCTTACTTCCCACTATAGGATTCAATATTGTTGTTCTCAGGGAATAAGAAGGCCCAAGGAGAGGGAGAGATAGGGGAACAGCCAGTCAGCGGAACAGTCAGAACATACACAGCATTTATGGATTAAGTTCACTGTCTTATATGGGTGCAGTTCTTCTTACCCTAAAATATTACAGTGATAACATCAAAGATCACTGATCACAGATCAGTATAACAAATATAATAATAATGAAAAGGTTTGAAACATCACTAGAATTACCAAAATGTGACACAAAGTGAGATAATGCTGTTGGGAAAATGGCGTCAATAAACCTACTCTAAACAGGGTTGCTACAACCTTTAGTTTCTAAAATATATGATGTCCACCTTATAATAAAATGAAATATGCCTGTATATCATCATGATGCTGTGTTAAAGCTTGGATTTCAGAGAAAAAGTACATTTTACCAATTAATGTGATGTCTTTGAATAGCCTCTCTCAGTTCTGTATGGAGTCCATTGATAAAGCTGATAACCAAAGCATATTCCCTGTGGTTATCTAGAGATAGACCTAAACAAGATTTCTAGACAAGCATCTAACAACTTTTCTAAGCATCTAACAGCTTTTCTACAATTTCCTTATTTTTGTTATAGGCCTCAGGGGTATTTTGATTTCTCTGTAAATCTTTATTAAGTTTGACTGATTTTGATTTTTCAAACCATTAAGAGGTGTCTCCAGAATCTAAAAGTTGAGTCAACTGATAGAGATCTGAGGGTCCCTAGAGTATGCCCCTAAGATTGACCTTAAGTGTGTAGGAAGTTTTTCTCTATTTCTACATGATCAGGAAAATTTTTCATTTCAGCATACAGGCCAGATTGAAGCAAATGTTAAAAAATAATCTGCTGGAGAGGAAGTAATTTGAACCCTGTAGTTTCTTGTCCTTGGAGTCTTAACATTGGAGGAGCAAGAATAACGTCCCAGGACACTCTGGGGAACTGAGAAGCTAGCAAGTGTGGGGTGGGGTCCAGGGATAGAGAATAAATACAAATGAAACAAGGACAAGGTTGTAGGAGAGACTTGGACAAACACAAGAGCAGAAGAGAAAGGAGTGGAAAATGTTGAAGACAAGGCTTTCTTAGAGCTGGGGGTAAAAGGAATAGCATAGGAAGAAAACAAGTAGTCCTCAAGAGATTGAGTAGCACAGCTTTCAATAATATAAATTGAGATTGTCGAAGGCCTTGACTGACATTTGACTTGAGGGTAGTTTTTGGGTTCTTCGCCTGGAAAATCCCATGGACAGAGGAGCCTGGTAGGCTGCAGTCCGTGGGTCACTAAGAGTCGGACATGACTGAGCGACTTCACTTTCACTTTTCACTTTTATGCATTGGAGAAGGAAATGGCAACCCACTTCAGTGTTCTTGCCTGGAGAATCCCAGGGACAGGGGAGCCTGGTGGGCTGCCATCTCTAGGGTCACACAGAGTCGGATACGACTGAAGTGACTTAGCAGCAGCAGCAGCATATCAAAGAAAAAGGAAGCAGATCATTATTTAAAGCATATTCTAGACACCCAGGATTCAGTATCTCCCTAAAGGTGGACTAAATGAGGGAGGCTCTCAAGCCCCAGAGTGGCTTTGCAACTCCTAGTTATCCTTAGTAAAACTGCCATTTTTGAATGTATTGAGCAAAATCAGTGCCGCAATGATCAAGCAGGTAATGAGCTGAAATTACTCTATCCTCAATCTCAGTAGATTAAAAGTTATCCACGGGGTAACAGGATCAAGTAGAGAGAGGAGGCAAGTAATAGTAAATCAGTTTTATGCACAGTTTTCATTTGGTAGTCAGAGTCCCTCTTGCAACCTTTCTGGAGGAGCTGAAAGCTCCAATCTGTTTAACGCCTGAGAAAGGAATCAGAAAAAGCAGAGAGCCATCATAAAATGGCTGAAAATTTCCCTCTAGAGAGTCAAGTTGTAAATTCTCACTGAAAAAGATCCAAGAAGACTTCTGTCCAGTAAGATTCTCACTGAAACAAAAAAAGAACCATGAGAAGTCTTGCTCAAATAGAGAAGGATAGAAAGAAGTCAGTTTAATAGAATTAAAGCATCCCAATTTTGCTAATACAGAAAAATGTCCAGAACACTGGCTTAGGAGTTGCAACTCACCAGAGTCCCCTAGTCATGAAAGACACAGAGGTCTGAGATGCCAGCAAGAACACCAGGGTAAAGACTGCAGAGTGTAAGCAGTGGTCAGCTCTCCACCCATATTGTGACACCAGAAGCTGTCAAATTAAAAACAAACCCAGATTTAGAGAGAGGTATTATTCAGAAGAAATACTACAGTAAGGGAGAATGCTCCAATCTCAGAAATCTCTCATCTCACAGTCAAACAGGAAAAACTCTTTGGTTTTTAGGATAAAGGAAGGGCAAGCAGAGATTCTTAGACTTTTAAGGGGAACCTGGATAGACAAAGGGAAGTGACCAATGAGTTTGCTAAAGGAAAAGGTCTTGCTTTAAACAGTTGATTCCCAGTAGAAGGTGAGAGGAGGGACACATTCCACTTTCTTGGAACTTTCTTATACTCGAGAATATGAAAATTCAGTGACCTGGAAGAAGGAGAGAAGCCTGACTAAATTTGGTCAGGACACAGCAGAAGCTAAGAAATGACAATTGCAAATATTTGATGGTCTCTATAAAAATTTCTCCTTTGTTTATGCGTGAGTTTCTCTAGAGCAAGGGTCAGAAAACATTTTTTTGTTTTGTTTTGGTAAAAGAAAAAATAGTAAATAATTTAAAGTTGGTGGCCACATGGTCTCAGTTGCAACTCTGCCATTATAGCTTGAAAGCAGCTACAAACCTGTCTAAGAAATGGAGTGGACTGTGCTATAGCATTACTTCATTCACAAAACAGCAGCCTGGCCAGACATGGCCTTTGACCATAGTTTGCCAACCCATGCTATGGTGTCATGTCAGTTAGAAATTGAATTTCCTGACGTGAGAAAAAACACAAATAATAGCTACTTAAACACCCTTCCTGGTAACATCAACTTAAGGCCACATTTATCTGCAAGGGAGTTTGAGGGATATAGGTATTGAGCAAAGCATATAACTCCTAAATACATTTTTATTTGTGATTTAGAAACAAATACAAGCAATTTCTCATTTGAGTTTATTTATTTTGCCTTTTGTAATACATCTTTGATGGGAGGTATAACAACGGGAGCCTACTATATGAAGTGAAGTGAAGTGAAGTTGCTCAGTCTTGTCTGACTCTTTGCAACCCCATGAACTGTAGCCTACCAGGCTTTTCAGTCCATGGAATTTTCTAGGCAAGAATACTGAAGTGGGTTGCCATTTCCTTCTCCAGGGATCAAACCCTGGTCTTGATTAAAACTTCATAATTATCTTTATTAATTTAACTGATTTATATAAAACTAATCTATAATTAAGCTTATCTTAAAATAGAAACACAAAACGTTCCTAAGTCTTTTTTTATTTTGCTGTATTCACTATAGCATTTGACATGGAGTCTGAGAGAACAGGAGTTGATTTAATGGTTTTTAAAAAGCACTAGTCTTCCTCTAAATTACAATGATCAAAGATAAGTAGGCCTTAACCATAAAGAGAGTTTCAAATCCTGAGGATTTCACTCAAAATGTTTAAACTGATGCTGTAAGCATTTATAAACTGCCTTTCAAATATTTTTGGACTGAGAGAACATTTAAAGGTTGCATGGAATCATAATTCAGGGCATGAAAGGGCAACATATGTCTATTTTCCTCACCAAGAATAAGCTGTTTGGAATTTCATAGGTTCATCTCCTAAAGCCATCTTTTTTGCTCATTTACACATTTCTGCATGGAGACAATTCACTCTTTGGATATGAAAGTCTCCTATTCTTAACTAGTTTAGCCATTTCTATTCTAGTCAGTGTCAGAATGTGAGAAATCCCCCTTGAGCACTCCTCTAGTCTTTTCAAGGCCAATCTTATCTTTACAAACATTTCTTGATCTGCTTTATCATCCTACACTGGAGAAGATGGATTTGATTTTTTTTTTTTTCTTTTTAGTTAAACATTGTGCTTGGTTTAAAATAGCACACTGAGATAATGCTATACTGTTTAATCTTCTGTTCTTTTTACATTCTTTTATTCCTTGAGTCCGTACTCATTTTAATTTGTATTGCTGCATTGCCTCTCTTTGACTTATATCTCTTTATTAAAAATATTTAGAGTTTAGAACTTCCATACCAGTGATTGAGAAGATTTTTTTTCAGACTAACTTAAAAAATGATTCAGTAATTACCAGCAACTACCCCCCACCACGGCTTTAAGTTATATCTGTTTCACTTTGTGATTTTGAGGGTAGATTCATTTCTTTCGGGGCCTCCCTGGTGACACAGACCATAAACACTCATTTTTTTACTCCTAATATTTAAAACCATTCTTTGTCTAATTGTCATCAGAAACCTTATTTTAATAAAAAATATATATGATTCATCAGCGGGCAATCAGAAGAATTAATTTTTACCCTCATTCCGTATAGGCTGTAAACCCTTTCTTCTGGTCTTTAGTCTGAACTAAAATTAAATAACTAAACGTGGAACATTAAGCTGCAGTATTTAATACGTGTTTATGCTATCTTGATTTGTCTTGCCCAATTTTCTTCAGCTTCTGTAGAGTTTGTTTTAAATGCTGCAGAATGTCTCAGTGACATTTCTAGAGTTTCATATTTTCATTTGCATTATATTCCCCTTCAAGGACTGCAAAACAGAAAACTATATTTATCAGTCAGCTAGTTTTTTTAATGTCCTATTGTATTTTCACTTATTAACACGATTTGGTCTCTACTTGATGTCATCAAACAATAGTATGTTAATGTGTTTAAACAGTTGGCTGATATCATCCACAATTTCTCCATAAAATATCTGCTCACATCTTATTTGTATTTTCATTTTCTTATACCTAAGGAATAACATATCTGAGGCAAATAGAATGAAAAGTCAGGAACAAGTAGCAAACATGTAGTTGGATTTCAAAGATTATTAATGTTCCAGTTTGAGTATTTTTATGAAACACCTGCTGCCGACTAAAAATTGTTAGCAAATTTGATCTCTGGTTTCCTCTGCCTTTTCTAAATCCAACTTGAACATCTGGAAGTTTATGGTTTACGTACTACTGAAGTCTGGCTTGGAGAATTTTGAGCGTTACTTTGCTAGTGTGTGAGATGAGCACAATTGTGCGGTAGCTTGAACATTCTTTGGCATTACCTTTCTTTGGGATTGGAATGAAAACTGACCTTTTCCAGTCCTGTGGCCACTGCTGAGTTCCCAAATTTCATGAAGGGGGAGTTCAATACAATCAAGCACTCATTTTACAAAAGGTTTTCTACTAGTCACAAGGATTGGATATCATCATGAAGGGATTTAGTGCTTTTCTAGGTAGAAGGAGATATAAGAAATGGAATCATGAAATCAGTTCCTATAAATATCCAGCTGTCTAAAGACCTGTCCCACCAGATTCCCTGGAGCACAAAGTGCCTCACTCCACCCTGAACTCCCTCAGGGGACACTGAGGGTGCACAGCTGCAGAGGCAGATGGCAAATGCCCTTATAGCTTGATTTCTGGCAATGCTCTTGGCAAATGCCAATTTATGGTTGACACCTGTAAATGTAAGTATTACAATTATATGCTTCTTCAACAATATGCATTTCTTCATACACCTTGGAATGTATAGAATGCAGCCTTGATAACTGTTGTTTTGAATCTTCAAAGATACCTGATTCTTTGGAAATTTAAAATAAATTTCCATGGATTTCAGGATCAGTGTGATATTATAGTTAATGTACTTTTTAAAGTCATTTTCAAATAAAGAAGCTCATAATTTTTCTTTCTCTTCATCTTATGCAGTTTCTGTTCTTCACAAAGATACATTTCAATAAATTGGCTAAAACTTTCTCATCATGATTACTGGCTACTGTTATTCAGTCTTTGCATATACTCACTGTGCAATACATGCTTTAGTTTTGCCTCTTCTCTTCTATATTCAGATATCTTCTTGACTGAAAAAATACTTCCCAGCCTACCCCAATGACCCTACCTCCACGGTTAGCGAACTATTTCACTCTAGCTAGCTTTTTACATAACTTGATATTCCAAGGATAGAAATCTCTCAGATCTTGCCTGTTTAGTCCCCCATAATTCTCAATAAAATTCATCAAAACATTAATTTAGTAATTCAAGACTACATTGTCAAAAAGATGTAATCTAGTTGGGACAGAAGATGTAAATTAAACAATTAGTGTAGCAATATATAGTCTATGGTAAATTACATACTATAGAATATAAACAATATAAGGGTAAATACAAATTTAAAAAGAAAAAAAAAAAGAGAGAAAGGGATACCCCCCTTCCCTCAAGCATTTATTTTTGAAAACTTAAAATTGTAAGTTCTTTTCTATCTTTTTGAACTGTATGTAAATCTTTTGAAAAGCAAACTAAACCTCTTGCCAGCTTTAAGACCCAGGAATATTTTTCCCAAGAACTTGGGAAAAATCTCTTTGAAATGTCATTTTGGAGAAAGAGCCCATATATCCTATATCCCTTCTATGAGGAGTAGGAACCTATCTTCAGTAGGCCTCTCCTCTAATAACAATCTGAGGAGTCCATTTTTCTTTTTAATAAAGTTAATTAACTAATGAATATGATCACTCCAGTTATCAAGTGATTTTAGGACGAACTATGTGTGACTAATGTTGCTGGCAAATTCTTCTACTTGAAGACTAGTTATTGTCTATCTTGAAAATATGTATGTAATAAGTTGTAGCTGCTAAAGTTATAAAAGGGTGAAACTTTTGTCTCTGTGATCTTTTTAGCAGATCACCGATAGTATAGGTCACATTTTGGTTTAATGCTTGCATGCTCAGTCACTAGTCATGCCCAACTTTTTGACCCCATGGACTCCCCATGGAGCCCTCCAGGCCCCTCTGTCCATGGGGATTCTCCAGGCAAGAATACTGGAGTGGGTTGCCATTTCCTACTCCAGGGAATCTTCCCAACCTAGGGATTGAACCCATGTCTCTATGTCTCTTGCATTGGCAGGTGGGTTCTTTACCACTAGCACCACCTGGGCTTACTTGATAATAAAACTGTTTTCTTTTTTAACTAACTTGGAGGAGAGGTTTTCTGTGGTAACAGAAGATTTTATTTTTAATTTTATTTTCCAAACCATCAGGAGCTATTTAATATAATACAAGTCAGAAATACAAAATTAACTTGAAAAAGGAGATTTCTCTCATATATATATACAAAGCATCTGCCTACAATGCGGGAGACCTGGGTTCAGTCCCTGGGCCGGGAAGATCTCCTGGAGAAGGAAATGGCAACCCATTCCAGTATCCTTGCCTTGAAAATCCCATGGACTGAAGAGCCTGGTAGGCTACAGTCCATGGGGTTGCAAAGAGTCGGACATGGCTGAGCGACTTACTTTCTTTCTTTCTTTACCTCATTTTACTGTGCTTTGCTTTACACATGCTTTGCAGATACTTTATTTATTTATTTTTTCTTCTCTCTCTCTTTTTTTTTTTTTTTTAAATCAGTTGATGGTTTGTGGCAACCCTGCACCAAGCAGTTCTTTTGGTACTATTTTTCCCCACAGCAATTGTTTACACATGTGTCTGTGTCCCATTTTGGTAATTCTCACACTATTTCATACTTTTTCATTATTACATTTATTATGGTGATCTGTAGTAGGCTGCAGTCCAGGGGGTCGCGAAAAGTCGGACACGACCGAGCGACTTCACTTTCACTTTTCAGTTTCATGCATTGGAGAAGGAAATGGCAACCCACTCCAGTGTTCTTGCCTGGAGAATCCCAGGGACGGCAGAGCCTGGTGGGCTGCTGTCTATGGGGTCGCACAGAGTCGGACACCACTGAAGCGACTTAGCAGCAGCAGCAGTGGCCAATGACCTTTGACGTTACTACTGCAAAAAGATGATTAACACTCAATGAAGGCTCAAATGACAGCATTCTTACCAATAAATTATTTTTAATTAAGGTATAGACATTGTTTTTTAGATACAATGCCATTTGCACACTCAATAGGTTACAGTGTAGTATAAACATGACTTGCATATACACTGAAAAACCTAAAATTAATGTGACTTGCTTTATTGTGATACTTGCTTTATAGTGGTGGCTTGGAGCCACACCCACAATATCTCCAGGGTATGTGTGTATAAGTTTATAAATGCAGAAAGATACTGATACGTGCATGTATAGTTATACCAATACATACAGACGTTTATGTAAGAAAAAGAGATTTTTCTTTTGTTTCTTGTACTTGTAAGGGGATCATGTTTGTACTCACTACTTAGATATCATGAAAATTAAAGAAATAATGCATGCAAAGTGTTAGACACAATGAATGCTGTTTTTCCTATAAGTGCATAGCATTCTTATGAGTTGCAGCAGGGCAGGGCCATCAACACTGCAAGATTTCTTCGAGTCAAGAGGAACAGAATTTCCCCCTTACTTCCCACAAGGTCCAGGTCAAGGAAGCAACCCTTACTGAAAATCTGGTTTCTTGAGACTATGCAATGAAGATGAGAAAACTAACTACTCAAGGATGAACATCACATGAGATGTATAGAAATTCCTTTATGAATACAGTTCTCTTATGCTATGGGGAAGGGAAAGAATAAGGAAAAACAGACAACGGGAAAATAAAAGAAACATACTAAACAGGAGTCTGGAAGACTAACAACAGACTATTTTGTTTGAATAGGAGAAAGATACTCTCTGTTTTGTTTTGTTTTTTTAAATGGTGCCATTTCTATCAACATAGATGCAATTAGAGATTGTTAAACTAAGTAAATTAAATCAGAAAGAGAAAGACAAATACCATGTACCACTTATATGTGAAATCTTAAATATGGCACAAATGTACCTATCTATAAAACAGAACACCTTATTGGCAAATTCAGACTTAAAGTGAAGAAAGTAGGTAAAACGATTAGACAATTCAGGTATGACCTAAATCAAATATCTTATGATTATACAGTGGAAGTGAGAAATAGATTTAAGGGACCATATCTGATAGAGTGCCTGATGAACTATGGACGAAGGTGTGTGACATTGTACCAGAGACAGGGATCAAGACCATTCCCAAGAAAAAGAAAAAAGCAAAATGGCTGTCTGAGGAGGCCTTACAAATAGCTGACAAAAGAAGAGAAGCTAAAGGCAAAAGAGAAAAGGAATGATATAAGCATCTGAATGTAGAGTTCCAAAGAGTAGCAAGGAGAGATAAGAAAATCTCCCTCAGTGATCAGTGCAAAAAAATAGAGGAAAACAACAGAATGGGAAAGACTAGAGATCTCTTTAAGAAAATTAGAGATACCAAGGAGACATTTCATGGAAAGATGGGCTCGATAAAGGACAGAAATGGTATGGACCTAACAGAAGCAGAAGATATTAAGAAGAGGTGGCAAGAATATATAGAAGAACTGTACAAAAAGATCTTCATGATCCAGGTAATCACAATAGTGTGATCACTCACCTATAACCAGACATCCTGGAATTCGAAGTCAAGTGGGCCTTAGGAAGTATCACTACAAACAAAGCTAGTGGAAGTTATAGAATTCCAGTTGAGCTATTTCAAATCCTGAAAGATGATGCTGTGAAAGTGCTGCACTCAATGTGCCAGCAAATTTGGAAAACTCAGCAGTGGCCACAGGACTGGAAAAGGTCAGTTTTCATTCCAATCCCAAAGAAAGGCAATGGCAAAGAATGCTCCAACTACTGCACAATTGCACTCATCTCACATGCTACTAAAGTAATGCTCAAAATTCTCCAAGCCAGTTATGGGAACTGTGAACTTCCAGATGTTCAAGGTGGTTTTAGAAAAGGCAGAGGAACCAGAGATCAAATTGCCAACATTCCCTGGATCACTGAAAAATCAACAGAGTTCCAGTAAAACATCTATTTCTGCTCTATTAACTATACCAAAGCCTTTGACTGTGTGGATCACAATAAACTGTGTAAAATTCTGAAAGAGATGGGAATACCAGACCGCATGACCTGCCTCTTGAGAAATCTGTATGCAGGTCAGGAACCAACAGTCAGAACTGGACATGGAACAACTGACTGGTTCCAAACAGGAAAAGTAATACATCAAGACTGTATGTTGTCACCCTGCTTATTTCACTTATATGCAGAGTACATCATGAGAAACACTGGGCTGGATGAAGCACAAGCTGGAATCAAGATTGCTTGGAGAAACATCAGTAACCACAGATATGCAGATGACACCACCCTTATGGCAGAAAGTGCAGAAGAACTAAAGAGCCACTTGATGAAAGTGAAAGAGGAGAGTGAAAACGTTGGCTGAAAGCTCAACATTCAGAAAACTAAGATCATGGCATCCAGCCCCATCACTTCATGGCAAATTGATGGGGAAACAGTGGAAACAATGGCAGTCTTTATTTTGGGGGCTCCAAAATCACAGCAGATGGTGACTGCAACCATGAAATTAAAAGACACTTGCTCCTTGAAAGAAAAGTTATGACCAACATAGACAGCATATTAAAAAGCAGAGACATTACTTTGCCAACAAAGGTCCGTCTAGTCAAGGCTATGGTTTTTCTGAGAGTTATTTATGGATGTGAGAGTTGGACTATAAAGAAAGCTGAGTGCCGAAGAACTGATGCCTTTGAACTGTGGTGTTGGAGAAGACTCTTGAGAGTCCCTTGGACTGCAAGGCGATCCTACCAGTCCATCCTAAAGGAGATCAGTCCTGGGTGTTCATTGGAAGGAATGATACTGAAGCCGAAACTCCAACACTTTGGCCACCTGATTCAAAGAGCTGACTCAATTGAAAAGACCCAGGTGCTGAGAAAGATTGAAGGTGGGAAGAGAAGGGGAAGACAGAGGTTAAGATTGTTGGATTGCAACACCGACTCAATGGACATGAGTTTGAGTAAAATCCATGAGTTGGTTATGGACAGGGAGGCCTGGCATGCTGCAGTCCATAGGGTCACAAAGAGTTGGATATGACTGAGTGACTGAACTGAACTGACAAAACATAAACAGATTCACAGACATAGAAAACAGACTAACAATTGACAAGAAGGATGGGAGGGAGAGATGGACTGGGAGTTCAGGTTACTAGATACAAATCATTACACATAGAATGGATATACAAGATCCTATGGTATAGCATAGGGAGCTAAATCCAAACTTCTAATAAACCGTAATGGAAAGAATATGAAAAAGAATGTATGTATATGCATAACAGAGACACTTTCCTATACAGCAGAAAGTAGCACAATATTACAAATCAAGTACACTTTTAGTTTTTTCCTTTTTTTAAAGGAAAAAAAAGTGGTGCCAGAAGATCATTGATTTTAAAAGCATCCTTAATACTTTAGTATTAATATGTGGTTGGCAGTGGGAAGTATCTCCTTTCTATGCTGTAAGCTCTAAATTGTGAAGTGGTATTTGAAATTCTTTGTCCACTCTTTTGCTAGATTTTCTTTGTTGACTTAAAAAATTTATGTGTATGTGTGCTCAGTTGCCAGGTCGTGTTCAACTCTTTGTGATTCAATGGGCTGTTCAACCAGGCTTTTCTGTCCATGGTGTTTTCCAAGGAAGAAATACTGGAGTGAGTTGCCATTTCCTTCTCCAGGGGATCCTCCTGACCCAGGGATTGAACCTGTATCTCCTGTGTCTCCAGCATTTTCAGACTCTACCACTGAGCAACTTGGGAAGATTTATAAGATTTATAGGAAAACTTTAATCCTTTATTTAGACCTTAAAATAGGATTACAAACACTGTATACATTATGTTTTTTGACATATACATTTTAGATATCCTCTTCCACTCTGCAGCTAGTACTTTTATTCTATTAATGTAGACTTTAGATGGAAAAATACCTTCATTTTAATAATTTCCAGCTTTTTTTTTCATTTTTTCCAGCATGAATGCCACTTTCCTTGTATACTGTTTCTGAAATCTTTCCTTATTTCAAATTCACAGATCTTTTATGCTATCTTTTAAAACTTCCTTTCTTATCTTACACATTTAGATCTGAAATTCCTCGGGAATTTATGTTTGTGTACGATGTGTAGTAGGAATTTAGAGAGCTATTTTTCCTTTATGGCTTTCTGTGTGACCCAGAAGCATATATGGAAAGGAGGGAGGGGGCTTCCCTGATAGCTCAGTTGATAAAGATCTGCCTGCAATGCAGGAGACCCTCGGTTCAATTCCTGGGTTGGGAAGATCCTCTGGAGAGCTGCGTGGACTACAGTCCATAGGGTCACAAAGACTCAGAAAGGATTGAACGACTTTCACTTTCATTTGGGCTTCCCGGATAGCTCAGTTGGCAAAGAATCCACCTGAAGTGCAGGAGACCCTGGTTCAATTCCTGTGTCAGAAAGATCCCCTGGTGAAGGGATAGGCTACCCACTCCAGTAATCTTGGACTTCCACTGTGGCTCAACTGGTAAAGAAGCTACCTGTGATGTGGGAGACCTGGGTTCTATCCCTGGGTTTGGAAGATCTTTATTGACTATGCCAAAGCCTTTGACTGCGTGGATTACAACAAACTGAAAAATTCTTAAAGATATGGGAATACCAGACCTCTGGACCTGCCTCCTGACAAATCTATTTGCAGGTCAAGAAGCAACAGTTAGAACTAGACATGGAGCAACAGACTGGTTCCAAATCAGGAAAGGAGTACATCAAGGATGTATATTGTTACCCTGCTTATTTAGTTTATATGTAGAGTGCATCATGCTAAATGCTAGACTGGATGAAGCATAAGCTGGAATCAAGATTGCCAGGCAAAATATCAATAACCTCAGTTATGCAGATGACACCATCCTTATGGCAGAAAGTGAAGAAAAACTAAAGAGCCTCTTGATAGAAGTGAAAGAGGACAGGGAAGAAGTTGGCTTAAAGCTCAACATTCAGAAAACTAAGATGATAGCATCCAGTCCCATCACTTCATGGCAAACAGATGTTGAAACAATGGAAATAGTGAGAGTTTATTTTGGGGGGCTCAAAAATCACTGCAGATGGTGACTGCAGCCATTCAATTAAAGACACTTGCTCCTTGGAAGGAAAGCTATAATCAATTCAGACAGCCTATTGAAAAGCAGACATTACTTTGCCAGCAAATGTCCATCTATTCAAAGCCATGGTTTTTCAAGTAGTCATGTATGGATGTGAGAGTTGGACTATAAAGAAAGCTGAGCAATGAAGAATTGATGCTTTTGAACCATGAGAAGACTCCTGAGAGTCCGTTGGACTGCAAGGAGACCCAACCAGTCTATCCTAAAGGAAATCAGTCCTGAATATTCATTGGAAGGACTAATGCTGAAGCTGAAACTCCAATACTTTGGCCACCTAATCCAAAGAACTGACTCATTTGAAAAGATTCTGATGCTGGGAAACATTGAAGGCTAGAGGAGAAGGCAACAACAGAGGATGGGATGGTTGGATAGCATCACTGACTCAATAGACTTGGGTTTCAGTAAGCTTCAGGAGCTGGTGATAGACAGGTAGGACTGGCGTGCTGTAGTCCATGGGGTTTGCAAGAGTCAGACATGACTGAATGACTGAACTGAACTGAACTAAATATGTGGAAAGGTGTCCTTTAATTTTACTTTCCCAAAATAGATCAAATGACCATACATGATTGGGTTTATTTCTGTTATCCACTCTGTTCAAAGGGTCAATTTGCCTGATCTTGTACCAATAGTAAACACTTCTAATTCCTATAACTTTATAATAGGGGTTGATACCTGGTAGTGTACCAAGCTTTGTTATTCTTGAAACATCTGTGGCTATGCTTGTCTCTTTCTATGTCCATATAAACTTTGAAACCAACTTATCAATTTCCATGCACTAAAAAATCTGCAGAAATTTTTATTGGCAATGTACTTTTCTATGGGTCAATTGGTAAGATTTGGTATCTTTACAACATTGAGTGTCCCAGAGCATTTAGGTGGTCTCTTATTTTCTTCAAAACATATTGTAGTTTTCTGAGTAGATCTCTTATAATGTCTCAATCAATTTATGCAAAGGTGTTTGAATTCTTCTGTGATTTTCAAGTGGCAATATTTTAATATTATAAATGCTTTGAGAATAGTTTTAAAAAGCCACACAGTGATTTTTAGGAAAATCAAGAAAATTGTAATGAAATGTTTTTTTAAAAAAATACCCTAACCCACAACTATGGCAGAAAGTGAAGAACTAAAAGCCTCTTGATGAAAGTGAAAGAGGAGAGTGAAAAGGTGGGCTTAAAACTCAACATTCAGGAAACAAAGATTATAGAATCAGGCCCTATCACTTCATGGCAAATAGATGGGGAAACAGTGGAAACAGTGGCAGACTTTAACTTTTTGGGCTCCAAAATTACTGCAGATGATGACTGTAGCCATGAAATTAAAAGACACTTGCTCCTTGGAAGAAAAGTAATGACCAACCTAGACAGCCTATTAAAAAGCAGAGACATTGCTTTGCCAACAAAGATCCATCTAGTGAAAGCTACGGTTTTTTCAGTAG
This sequence comes from Capra hircus, assembly GCF_001704415.2. NCBI lineage: Eukaryota > Metazoa > Chordata > Mammalia > Artiodactyla > Bovidae > Capra > Capra hircus. The sequence continues at coordinate 34,517,523 of NC_030818.1, forward strand.
TCATGTATGGATGTGAGAGTTGGACTATAAAGAAAACTGAGCGCCGAAGAATTGATGGTTTTGAACTGCGGTGTTGGAGAAGGCTCTTGAGAGTTCGTTGGACTGCAAGGAGATCCAACCAGTCCACCCTAAAGGAAATAAGTCCTAAATATCATTGGAAGGACTGATGCTGAAGCTGAAACTCCAATACTTTGATCACCTGATGTGAAAATCTAACTCATTTGAAAAGACCCTGATGCTGGGAAAGATTCAAGGTGGGAAGGGAAGGGGATGATGGAGGATGAGATGGTTGGATGGCATCACCGACTCAATGGACTTGAGTTTGGATGAACTCTGGGAGTTGGTGATGGACAGGGAGGCCTAGCATGCTGCAGTCCATGGGGTCCCAAAGAGTTGGACACAACTGAGCAACTGAACTGAACTGAGCTGAACCCACAACTTACAAGTTTTGTTGTATTAAACTTTTCCACTTTTCTTAAGTTTTTTTTTTGTTTCCTTCACATTTTCTTCCCATACCTCATACTCAGTATGTAACAAACACATAGTAATCCACCTGACATTTAATAAACAGAGGAAAACCTGCTTCAACACAAAAACTCTAAATAAAATAAGGAAAAAAATCTCCAAACTTACTTATCATGGAGAAACTTGACCTACTATTAAGAAAATATCAGATTGAATCTCTTGTGAACAGGCATCTTAATGATACTCTTATTTTCCACTTCTAGGTCTAGTTCATAAAATAATTATACTCCAACAGCAATCTCTCTCTTCTCCTCTTTCTCTTGCCCTCACTAATATTGGGTTGGCCAAAAAGTTTGCTTGTGTTTTTCTGTAAAATCTTATGGAAGTACATATATGTTATGTTATCTATCCATCTAATCGATATGTAAAGGCTATATAGCATACTAGTTTTAAGTGTATATCTTGTAATTATATATATGTATACACATATGTACATATACATAACCCTTTGCTGCTGCTGCTGCTGCTAAGTCACTTCAGTTGTGTCTGACCCTGTGTGACCCCATAGACATAACCCTTTAACCACCACCAAAAAGATAAGGAATATTTCTGGTATTTCATAAATTTTCACTGTGTATTTTGCCAGCTTATACTCCCTTCAGTGTATGTAGCATGACTATCAGTTTGTTTTAATTGTTTGACTTTTTGTATCTGGCTTATTTCGCTCAGTATTACATTCGTGAAGTAGAGCATGTTGCTACAGGTACTATAGTTTGATCTTTTTAAATTCCTGGGTAGTGTTTCATTAAATGAGTGCCAATATTTCATGTTAGCTGAAAATAAGCCCTTATTTGTTCATTTTTTTCACCTGTTGACAAGTATTGTGTTATTTCTGGTTTGGGGATTTGTGAATAAAGCTGCTTCAAGCATTCCTTGGCAAGTCTTTTATTTGACACATGTATTTATTTCTCTCAGGTATGCAACTAGGAGTAAAATTACTGGATCACAGAATAGACATATATTTAGTAATAGCAGAAACTTCCAAATTGACATGCCTACTACCACTGTAGAAGAAATCCATCTGTATCTTCCCAGCACTTGAGTTTACTACCCAATTAATACCTACAATGTTAATACACTTGTATAACTGTCACCTTGGAGAAGGCGATGGCACCCCACTCCAGTACTCTTGCCTGGAAAATCCCATGGATGTAGGAGCCTGGTACACTTAGTCCATGGGGTCGCGAAGAGTCACACACAATTGAGGAACTTCACTTTCGCTTTTCACTTTCATGCGTTGGAGAAGGAAATGGCAACCCACTCCAATGTTCTTGCCTGGAGAATCCCAGGGACCGGGGAGCCTGGTGGGCTGCCGGCTATGGGATCACACAGAGTCAGACACGACTGAAGCGACTTAGCAGCAGCAGCATAACTGTCACCTAGATTAATATGAAGATTATTATTAGTACCCTAAAGACCTTCACCAATTCTAGATCTACTTACTGCCCTACTCAAGGTAATCTTTAGTTTTATGTCAACTGTTAGAGTTCATTTTGCAGTTTTTAAACTTTATGCCTATTGAATTATTAAGTAGGTAATATTTTTATTTTAGAGTCTGACTTTCAAAATTATCTCTGTAATATTAAGCCATGCAGTTGCATTTAATATCATGTTTTCTTTACTATATAATGTTCCATTTGATTAATATATATATATAATAATTTATACAATTTACTGATAGACATTTACATGTTTCCACTTCAGGATTTTCATTAATAATTCTGAAATGACCATTATTATTATTATTATTAGCCATATATTTCATACTTTTTATTTTGTTCTGCAGGTCTCCAACATTCTTAACTTTTTCAATTGTTCTCCTTCTTTTTAAATTAATATATTTTATTTTTTAGAATGGTTTTAGACTTATAGAAATATTGACCAAATAATACAGAATTTTATATATCACTTTTTCCCTATTATAAACATATTGCATTAGTGTAGTACATGTTTTTGCATTTGATAAATGAACATTGATATATTATTAATAAATGCTTGACATTAAGGATCACTCTATGTTGTACAGTTTTCTGGGTTCCAACAAGAGCATATTGTCATATATCCACTATTGCATACATGCAGAATAGTTTTACCACCCTAAAAATTCTCTGTACTTTACCTATTTATGCCTCTTCTACTTCCAGCAAATCCCCAAAATTGCTGATTCTCTAATTATCTCCATAGTCTGCCTTTCCCAGATTGTCATGTAGTTGGAATCACACAATATGTAGCCTTCTCTGATTGACTTCTTTCACTCAGAAATATGCATTTAAAGTTACTCTATTTCTTTTCATGGCTTGATAGATCATTTTTTTAATTGCTCAGTGATATTCCATTATATATATATAATAGTGAAGTTTATCTATTGACCTGTTAAAAAATATGTTGTTTTCTTACAGCTTTATAGAGTTATTATAAATATTTTTGTTTATGAAAAACAGGCATAAATTTTCAATTCAATTGAGTAAAATAGCTAGGAGATAATTTCTAGATTGCATGATAAGACTGTATTATATATTTATCTTAGCAAGAAATTTTGGAGTTCTCTTTTCAAGTGGTTTCATGATTTTGCATTCCCATCAGCAAAGAATAAGAATCCTCATTGCTCTGTTTCCTCTACCCTCACTGGCATTTGGTATTGTGATCTTTTTTTAATTTTTGCCATTTATAATAAGTTTGTAGTGCTACCACATTGTTTTAATTTCGATTCCCTAATTATAGGGCTTCCCTGGTGGCTCAGAGGTTAAAGCATCTGCCCAAAATGTGGGAGACCTGGGTCTGATCCCTGTGTCGGGAAGATCCCCTGGAGAAGGAAATGGCAACCCACTCCAGTACTGTTGCCTGGAGAATCCCATGGACAGAGGAGTTTGGTGGGCTACAGTCCATGGGGTCGTAAAGAGTCGGACACGACTGAGCCACTATCACAGTGTTTTAATTTGCGATTCCCTAACTGTATGATCATAATAAATATATAATGTGGGAAATGTTGAGAATTTTTTCATATGCTATTTTACACTTGCATATCTTCTTTGGTGAGATCTCTGTTGTTGCCCATTTTTTAGTTGAATTGTTTGTTTTCTTACTGTTGAGTTTTAAGAATTCTTTTTGTATTTTGGATATAAGTCTATCTTGCAGACATGTTTGTCCAGTGCGTGGCTTTTCTTTTTATTCCTGTAACAGCATCTTCCAGAAGCTATATAATTTTGAGTTATACATTTGGATCTATCATTCATTTTATGTTAATCTTTGTGGAAACGGTCAGATCTATGTCTAGAACATGTTTTTTTTTTGGATATGAATGAATGCCCAAGCATTCTCTCTCCTCTGTATCACCATTGCTCCTGTGTCAAGAAACAGTTGACAATATTTGTGTGAACCTATCACAAATACCTATCTCTCCTGTTCCATTAATCTATTTGTCTATTACTTCATAAATGTCATGTTATTTTGATTACTGAAGCTTTATAGTCATCTTAAAGTCAGATAGAGTCAGTTCTCCACCTTCATGGATTCTCTTTAATATTATTTTGTCTAATCTTGGTCTTGTGCCTTTCCAAATAAATTTCAGAATCAGTTTGTTGATTTTCACAAAATAACTTACAGGGATTTTGGCTGGGATTTCATTGAATTCATAGGTAACTTTGGAAGAATTTACATCTGAACAATATTTAGTTTCCTATCCACTTACATGGTCTATTTTTCCATTTATTTAGATCTTTATTTAACCAGAGTTTTATGGATTTCCTCATATAGATCCTGTATGTATTTTGTAACATACTTATACCTTAGTCTTTCATTTCTGTTTGCAGATATTTTTATTTCAATTTCTGATTTTTAATTGCTGATATGTTGGAATCAATTTAGTTCTGTATGCTGTATGCTATACACCTTGCATGCTGTAACCTTGCTACAACCACTTAGTTGTAACCACTTAGTTACAATACTCTAGTTCCAGGAGTATTTTTGTTCATTATTTGTGATTTTCTAGTACAGAATCATGTCATATATGAACAAAGAGAACTTTATTTACTTTTTCTATTAAGCATATCTTTTATTTCCTTTTAATGTTTTATTGTATTAGCTAGGACTTCCAGTGTGGGATATTATCATGAAGCATTTTTGGATGTTGTCAAGTGCATTTTATATATATATGTATATGAGTATTCCTTTTTAGCCTATTGATGTGATGAATTACATTATGTGATTTTTCAGTGTTGAAACTGCATTATTGGAAAAAGTGAACTTGGTTATGTTGTATAATTATTTTTATACATTTTTGGATTTAACTTTCTAATATCTGTTGAGGAGTTTTGCATTTCTGTTCATGGAGGATATTGGTTCTGTTATGTACCCTTCTTGTACTGTCTTGTCTTTATCTGGTTTTGATACTAGAATAATGCTTGTCTCATTCAATTCAGTTAGAAACCCCTCCCTCTGCTTTTGTTTCTGGAAGAGATTATAGAAAACTATAATTCATTTCAAGATGTCTTCCTTAAATGTTGTTCACCATTGGAGCCATTTGATAATACTGCTTTCTTTTTGAGAAGGCTATTAACAATTCACTCAATTCCTTTAATATATACCTATTTAGATGATGTATTACTTCTTATGTAAGTATTTTCAGCAGTTTTGATTGTCAGGTTTGTCTGATATTTGTGGGACGGGGGGTGGTAGACAGAAATGATGACTTCTATCCTATTTACATGGAGAAGGCAATGGCACCCCAGTCCAGTACTCTTTCCTGGAAAATCCCATGAGCAGAGGAGCCTGGTAGGCTGCAGTCCATGGAGTCGCTAGGAGTCGGACATGACTGAAGCAACTTAGCAGCAGCAGCAGCAGCAGCAGCCTGTTTACATGTTGGGGCTGAAACCTGGAATCAGTCCCCTCTTTTTTTTTTTTAGATTGCATACTTACTGCTGATTAATCATCAACTTTTTTTTCTGGAACCTCCATTTTATTGTTAGATCCATCTAGTGAATACTTTATTTAGGTATTGTGTATTTTAGTTCCAGAATTTCCCTTTGGTTGTTTGCTTCTCTGGTGGCTCATAAGGTAAAGAATCCAACTGCAAGGCAGGAGATCTAGGTTCAGTCACTGGGTTGGTAACATGCCCTGAAGAAGGGAATGGCTACACACTCCAGGAGTTTTGCCTGGAGAATTCCATGGATAGAGGAGCCTCGCTATCTAAAGTCCATAGCGTCACACAGAGTTGAACACGACTGAAGCAACTGAGCACACACACATAACAGCAAGGAAAAACAAGTCAAAGAAACAGTTCCAACATGGAGTCAAAATGCTCACACTCAAGGATTTTTTTCTCTGCAAAAATGCTCACACTCAAGGATTTCTTCTCTGCATTCTAGTAAACTATAGATGACTGAGAGCAAAGGAGGTAATAGACAGAATGTTTTGAAATCTCAGAAACTGGCCCCTCTACCACTGTCTTTTCTTATTTGCCCTCTAGCACCGTTAGTTTTATTACCCTTTAGTCCCTCCTCCTATTCCTTTCACTGATTATTCTGGCTTTTTGATCTTGTCTGAGATAGAACAATTAAACAGTGATACCCTGAGGTAATTTAGGGAAGAGAGAAATAAGGTACAGCAATAATGCTCTTCTTTTCTTAGTTCCTTGTTGGTGCATTTGGCCCTCTTTTAGTACAGGACCAGACTAAACCTACCACCTTCTGCTTCTCTAGGAGTTCCTAGAGGTTTTAATGTTCTGAGATCTGTCAACTTCCCTCTTGCTTTTGTGGCATCTCCAAGGTTAAGCTCTGGGAAAGGAGCCAGATTCCTGTATTCCTTTCTTTTCCATCTTGTCAGGAGACAGAATTTAGAGACATTTTATTTCCAGAGATATTTCTTTGTTTATTTTAAATAAAATGTACCACACTTCCACTGAGGCAGCTTGAAAGTTAAATCTGAAAAATAGGACAATTAGGAAGAAAAATAAAACTTTTTGAACAGGAACAGAGAGAAAAAAAATTGCCCAGCCTAAAGAGAAGCTGATAAATATGCTTTGGCACAGAACTTGACTCTATTTTCTATGAAAGTGAAAGTCCCTTTCAACTCTTTGTGACCCCATAAAGTCCATGGAATTCTCCAGGCCAGAATACTGGACTGCGTAGCCATTCCCTTCTCCAGGGGAAACTTCCCAATCCAGGGATCAAAACTATATCTCTTGCATTGCAGGCAGATTCTTTACTAGCTGAGCCATGAGGGAACCTAACCCTGTTTTCTATAAGCTGATCAAATTGGCAAAACTGTCTGTACTTCATAGACCTAAATAAATCCATTTTATGAAATGCAAAAAGGCAAAAATGGTTATCTGAGGAGGCCCTACAAAGAGCTGACAAAAAAGATGTGGAAGCAAAGGAGAAAAGGAAAGATACACCCACCTGAATGCAGACTTCCCAATAATAGCAAGGAGAGATAAGAAAGCTTTCCTAAGTGAATATGAAAAGACATAGAGGAAAACATCAGAATGGGAAAGACAAGAAATCTCTTCAAGAAAATTAGAGATACCAAGGGAATATTTCATGTAAAGATGGGCGCAATAAAGAACAGAAGCCTGGAGGATCCCAGGGACTGGGGAGCCTGGTGGGCTGCCGTTTATGGGGTCGCACAGAGTCAGACACGACTGAAGCGACTTAGCAGCAGCAGCAACAACAGAAAGTGAAGTCTCTCAGTTGTGTCTGACTCTTTGCGATCCCATGGACTGTAGTCTGCCATGCTTCTCCATCTGTGGGATTTTCCAGCCAAGAATACTGGAGTGGGTTGCCATTTCCTTCTCCAGGGGATCTTCCCCACCCAGGGATCGAACTCAGATCTCCCACACCACAGGCAGACTCTTTACTGTCTGAGCCAGCAGGGCAGAAGATATTAAGAAAAGGTGGCAAGAATACACAGAAGAATTATTAAAAAAAAAAAAAAAAAGATCTTCATGACCCAGATAACCATGATGGTGTGAGCACTCATGAAGAGCCAGACATCTTGGAATGCAAAGTCCAGCGGGCCTTAAGAAGAATTACTGTGAACAAAGCTAGTGGAGATGATGGAATTCCAGCTGAGCTATTTCAAACCATATGCTGTTAATGTGCTGCAATGCTGACAAATTTGGAAAACTCAGCAGTGGCCCCAGGACTGGAAAAGGTCAGTTTTTTATTCCAGTACCAGAGAAAGGCAATGACAAAAAATGTTCAAACTACTGTACAATTGCACTCATTTCACATGCTAGTAAAGTAATGCTCAAAATTCTCAAAGTTAGGCTTCAAAAGTATGTGAACTGAGAAATTTTAGATAGTCAAGCTAGATTTAGAAAAGGCAGAGGAACCAGAGATCAAATTGCTAACATCCTTTGGATCATAAAAAAAGCAAGAGAATTCCAGAAAAACATATATTCTGCTTCATTGACTATGCCAAAGCCTTTGACTGTGTGAAAGTGAAAGTCACTCAGTAGTGTCCAAGTCTTGAGACCCAATAGATAGTCCATGGAATTCTCCAGGTCATAATACTGGAGTAGGTAGCCTTTCCCTTTTCTGAGCGATCTTCCCAACCCAGGTAGCAAACCCAGATTGCCTGCATTGCAGGTGGATTCTTTACCAGCTGACTGTGTGGATCACAAAAAACTGAAAAATTCTTAAAGAGAATTTTCTTCACCTGCCTTCTGAGAAACCTGTGTCAGATCAAGAAGCAGCAGTTAGAACCGGACAACGAACAGTGGACTGGTTCAAAATTGGGAAAGGAGTACATCAACGCTGTATATTGTTAACCTGTTTATTTAACTTCTCTGCAGAGTACATCATTAAAAATACTGGGCTGCACAAGCTGGTATCAAGATTGCCGAGAGAAATGTCAATAACCTCAGATATGCTGATGACACCATCCTAATGGCAGTAAGTGAACAGGAAATAAAGAACCTCTTGAAGCAGGTGAAAGAGGAAAGTGAAAAAGGTGGTTTAAAACTAAGATCATGGCATTCAGTCCCATCACTTCATGGCAAATAGATGGGGAAACAGTGGAAATAATGACAGACATTTTCTTGGGCTCCAAAATCACTACAGATGGTGACTGCAGCCATGAAATTAAAAGACACTTGCTCCTTGGAAGAAAATCTATGACAAGCCTAGACAGCCTATCAAAAGGCAGAGAGATTACATTACCAACAAAAGTCCATCTAGTTAAAGCTATGGTTTTTCCAGTAGTCATGTATGGATGTGAGAGTTGGACTATAAAGAAATTTGAGTGCTGAAGAATTGATGCTTTTGAACTGTGGAATTGGAGAAGACTCTCAAAAGTCCCTTGGACTGCAAAGAGATCAAATCAGTCAGTCCTAGAGGAAATCAGTCCTGAATAATCATTGGAAGGACCGATGCTGAAGCTGGAGTTCCAATACTTTGGTCACCTTATGGGAAGAACTGACTTATTAGAAAAGACCCTGACTGATGCTGGGAAAGATCGAAGGCAGTAGGCGAAGGGGACAATGGTGTATGAGATGTTTGGATGGCATCACTCACTCAATGGACATAAGTTTGAGCAAGCTCAGGAGATGCTGAAGGACAGGAAAGCCTGGCATGTTACAGTCCAAGGGGTTGCAGAGTTGGACATGACTGAGTGAACAAACAACAACATAAATCCATTTGCAGAGACATGTTTTCCAAGAGATTTTCTAAATTTCCCTAGCATTTAATCCTGGATGGTAACCACTGAAATTACCTTTTTTTTTTTTTTCTTCCTGAAGATTCTAAATGCTTTGAGTAACATGATTCCAGGTTTCTTTTGGCAAGTTACTCATTTGAGACATGACTGTTATTTATTCTAGAATGGAAAACATTTGTTTTGAGATTTTCTAAATATTTTATGAATCTCTTGCTTTTTCCATACCATTTTTTAATGAACTCAACAAGCTATTGTAGTAGGAGGAAAATGACATGAGTGGTTCTCCAATAACCTACCACACTTTAAGGAACTGAATTTATGAAAATGCTAAATCCATATGTTCCATAAATTAATTGTTTTAAAGATTGCAAGTTTCCTTACAAAAATGTTCTCCTAATCAGATAATAGAGGTATAGCTTCAATAATGTGGTAAAGACATAGCCACCATTATGGTTAAAGGCAGAAAACATCTGTTTAAGGAGGATTTGTATTTTTTTGTCCAAATCTCTTTGGAAAATAGGGTCTAAATCAAAGACAATGGAATTTCCTCACTAAGGTTTGATGTGTGTGATCTAATCACAAAGGAAATAAATCAGTTCCTCATTCCAAACTGAGGCTTACCATCAAATTGTGTGTGGAAAATATACTAACCACAGAAAGTTCTATAAATACTTCTGTCTAATGTATGAAAATGATTTACATTGTGAGTTTGGTCAGTGTGCCACATATGAGGCCACTAATGAGGTTGGAGACCAATAGGTAAATGACTGAAGGCACTAGACTTCCAAAGCAGATCAACTACAAATTTTGTATTCCCTGAGAAAAAGTTAGGTTAAAAGAATGCACCAAATTCAAAGGAGTAAAACTCAAGAAATCATTATTATTATCTTTATACACTAAAATGATCACAGTTAATAGCTATGTATATGTAGCAAGACTGCTGTTTCTACTAGCAGAGAGAGCAGGAGACATTTTTATATCAAGATTTCAGTGAATACAGAGAGAATACCTCCATCGCCACCCATTCTCATTCTTGCCACCTAAAGTTCGCTGTAAACGACTATTTCCTCTGCTATGAACCCATCTACAATGGTAATGTTACCCCTGGAAATGTGATTGTCAACTGTTTCCAAACCCAAGTCCTTCTTTCTTTTGTCATTATACTTTACCATAAGTTGTTAGTTGTGTCTTAACCATAACAGACTACAAATGACTTCAAGAAAGGCACCTTGTTTACTTTCTTCACTAATTCTCTGAAAACACTGTATCTGGATCAGATTACATGCTTATGAAGCATTTGGAAAAAAATAATAGAGAATAATGACTATGTGATGCCCCACAAAGTTAGTTGAACAAAAGTCTGATAAATGAAATTCAAAGACAATTTGTATTACATTTTTCCCTAAGAAAACATTTTCAAATATTGATACAAACAGATGAAGAAAGAATATAAGTTCCTAATGTTTATTTCCACAGCCTGTGTGATAGTCTAGAAAAATAGTTTACCATATAAATATTATGTGAACTGCATATGTTATTTTAAATTTTATAATATCCACATTTACTAGTCAAGAAGATAGGAAATTAATTTTAATAATATATTTATTAACCCCATATATACAAAATAGTAACACATAATCAATGCAAAATCAATATAAAAATCATTAATGAGACATTATAATATATACATTTATCATACTAAGTCTTTCACATCTAGTGTGTGTTTTACACTCTAACACATCTCAAAAACTACCTCTGACTATCATCTGCCATGTTGAATAAAGATGGTATCAGTTCAGTTCAGTTCAGTGGCTCAGTCGTGTCCAACTCTTTGCGACCCCATGAATCGCAGCACGCCAGGCCTCCCTGCTCATCACTGTCTCCCGGAGTTCACTCAGACTCACGTCCATCAAGTCCGTGACACCCTCCAGCCATCTCATTCTCAGTCGTTCCCTTCTCCTCCTGCCCTCAATCCCTCCCAGCATCAGAGACTTTTCAAATGAGTCAACTCTTCTCATGAGGTGGCCTAAGTACTGGAGTTTCAGCTTTAGCATCATTCCTTCCAAAGAAATTCCAGGATTGATCTCCTTCAGAATGGACTGGTTGGATCTCTTTGCAGTCCAAGGGACTCTCAAGAGTCTTCTCCAACACCACAGTTCAAAAGCATCAATTCTTCGGTGCTCAGCCTTCTTCGCAGTCCAACTCTCACATCCATACATGACCACAGGAAAAACCATAGCCTTGACTAGACGGACCTTTGCTGGCAAAGTAATGTCTCTGCTTTAGAATATACTATCTAGGTTGGTCATAACTTTTCTTCCAAGGAGTAAGTGTCTTTTAATTTCATGGCTGCAATCACCATCTCCAGTGATTTTGGAGCCCCCCAAAATAAAGTCTGACACTGTTTCCACTGTTTTCCATCTATTTCCCATGAAGTGATGGGACTGGATGCCGTGATCTTTGTTTTCTGAATGTTGAGCTTTAAGCCAACCTCTTCACTCTCCTCTTTCACCTTCATCAAGAGGCTTTTTAGTTCCTCTTCACTTTCTGCCATAAGGGTGGTGTCATCTGCATATCTGAGGTGATTGATGTTTCTCCTGGAAATCTTGATTCCAGCTTGTGTTTCTTCCAGTCCAACATTTCTCATGATGTACTCTGCATATAAGTTAAATAAGCAGGGTGACAATATAAGCCTTGACGTACTCCTTTTCCTATTTGGAACCAGTCTGGTGTTCCATGTCCAGTTCTAACTGTTGCTTCCTGACCTGCATACAGATTTCTCAAGAGGCAGGTTAGGTAGTCTGGTATTCCCATCTCTTTCAGAATTTTCCACAGTTTATTGTGATCCACACAGTCAAAGGCTTTGGCATAGTCAGTAAAGCAGAAATAGATGTTTTTCTGGAACCCTCTTGCTTTTTCCATGATCCAGCGGATGTCGGCAATTTGATTTCTGGTTCCTCTGTCTTTTCTAAAACCAGCTTGAATATCAGGGAGTTCACGGTTCACGTATTGCTGAAGCCTGGCTTGGAGAATTTTGAGCATTACTTTACTAGCATGTGAGATGAGTGCAATTGTGTGGTAGTTTGAGCATTCTTTGGCATTGCCTTTCTTTGGGATTGGAATGAAAACTGACCTTTTCCATCCTGTGGCCACTTCTGAGTGTTCCAAATTTGCTGACATACTGAGTGCAGCACTTTCACAGCATCATCTTTCAGGATTTGAAACAGCTCAACTGGAATACCATCACCTCCACTAGCTTTGTTCATAGTGATGCTTTCTAAGGCCCACCTGACTTCACACTCCAAGATGTCTGGCTCTAGATTAGTGATCGCATCATCTTGATTATCTGGGTTGTGAAGATCTTTTTTGTACAGTTCTTCTGTGTATTCTTGCCACCTCTTCTTAATATCTTCTGCTTCTGTTAGGTCCATACCATTTCTGTCCTTTATTGAGCCCATCTTTGCATGAAATGTTCCCTTTGTATCTCCAATTTTCTTGAAGAGATCTCTAGTCTTTCCCATTCTGTTGTTTTCCTCTATTTCTTTGCATTGATCACTGAAGAAGCCTTTCTTATCTCTTGTTGCTATTCTTTGGAACTCTGTATTCAGATGCTTATATCTTTCCTTTTCTCCTTTTCTTTTCGAGTAGCATTTTTTAATCTTAAATGTTAATAATACACTCCTGAAGATATTATAAAAATTCAAATTCTTATGCACTAGATGGGCTGGTGTGGAGGTTATACATTTCTAATGACTTCTTAGGTAATGTTGATGCTGTTGGTCCATCGACCACACTTTGAGTAGCACAACATAAATTTCTCAGTAGTAAGACAGAGAAATAGAAGCAATAAATTGTCAGAATTAAGGAAAGACTCAGTCAAAGCCTCTTTCTATATTTGTATATTCATTAGTCTATTTGACATTTCTTCTCAGATGAATAATAAATATCTCAAATTTAATATGGATGTCTTATTAAGCTACTGCTCACAAAGGGTAACTGAAACTTAATCACACTGGGAACCCTTTGAGGAGCTGGAGGAACTGTGTAGCATCTATATCAGTAGTTTTGACCATAAGGAAATATTTTGCACTTCTTAAAGAACTGCAGTAGTTTTGTATGAAATGTTTACTGAGAGTGGTGAAAAAAATTTAAATCAAATTAAAATTAAAAGGCAAGAAATTGTAGTCTTCAGGAAATATATTTAATTCTCTTACTGACTGTTGTATATGCTTTTTTATTGCTTAGAGCTTTTCATTTGTCCAAAACATTTATATTTTTTATATTTTGTTGACATGTAGATGAGTTTGAAAACCCATTTGTTCACAGAACTTTCAGAGAGTACATCTTTTACCCTGTCACCATTTCCTTGTTTCATTACTGTGTTTCTCCTAAACTTCATCTATTGTATATGTAGAGAGCATATAAATACCATTTATGTAAGTGCATCAGTAGGTGACATTTTCATCAGTCATAGTTTCTGATTACATTTGCTCTCTCACTAAAACAATTTACTCAAATACTAGAAGAAAAGGAAACTAGAATACACAAAGGGCTTTAAAACAGTTCAGTTCAGTTCAGGCACTCAGTTGTGTCTGACACTTTGTGGCCCCATGAACCACAGCACGCCAGGCATCCCTGTCCATAACCAACTCCCGGACTCTACCCAAACTCATGTCCATTGAGTTGGTGATGCCATCCAACAATTTCATCCTCTGTCATGCCCTTCTCCATGTGCCCTCAATCTTTCCCAGCATCAGGGACTTTTCAAATGAGTCAGCTCTTCACATCAGGTGGCCAAAGTATTGGAGTTTCAGCTTCAACATCAGTCCTTCCAATGATCACCCAGGACTGATCTGCCTTATGATGGACTGGTTGGATCACCTTGCAGTCCAAGGGACTCTCAAGAATCTTCTCCAACACCACAGTTCACAAGCATCAATTCTTTGGCACTCATTTTCTTTATAGTCCAACCCTCTCATCCATACATGACCACAGGAAAAACCATAGCCTTGACTAGACGAACCTTTGTTGACAAAGTAAAGTTTCTGCTTTTTAATATGCTGTCTAGGTTGGTCATAACTTTCTCTCCAAGGAGTAAGTATCTTTTAATTTCATGGCTGCAATCACCATCTGCAGTGATTTGGGAGCCCAAAAAATGAAGTCTGACACCGTTTCCACTGTTTCCCCATCTATTTGCCATGAAGCAATGGGACCAGATGCCATGATCTTCGTTTTCTGAATGTTGAGCTTTAAGCCAACTTTTTCACTCTCCTCTTTCACTTTCATCAAGAGGCTCTTTATTTCTTCTTTACTTTCTGCCATAAGGGTGGTGTCATCTGCATATCTGAGGTTATTGATATTTCTCCCGGATATCTTGATTCCAGCTTGTGCTTCTTCCAGCCTCGTATTTAGCATGATATACTCTGCATATAAATAAAGCAGGGTGACAATATACAGCCTTGATGTACTCTTTTTCCTATTTGGAACCAGTCTGTTGTTCCATGTCCAGTTCTAACTGTTGCTTCCTGACTTGCATACAGATTTCTCAAGAGGCAGGTCAGGTGGTCTAAGATTCCCATCTCTCTCAGAATCTTCCACAGTTTGTTGTGATCCACACAGTCAAACACTTTGGCATAGTCAATAAAGCAGAAATAGATGTTTTTCTGGAACTCTCTTGCTTTTTCCATGATCCTGCATATGTTGGCAATTTGATCTCTGGTTCCTCTGCCTTTTCTAAAACCAGCTTGAATATCAGGGAGTTCACGGTTCACGTATTCTTGAAGCCTGGCTTGGAGAATTTTGAGCATTACTTTACTAACATGTGAGATAAATGCAATTGTGTGGTAGTTAAAGCATTCTTTGGCATTGCCATTCTTTGGGATTGGAATGAAAACTGACCTCTTCCAGTCCTGTGGCCGCTGGTGAGTTTTTCAAATTTGCTGGCATATTGAGTGCAGCACTTTCACAGCATCATCTTTCAAAATTTGAAATAGCTCAACTGGAATTCCATCACCTCCACTATCTTTGTTCACAGTGATGCTTCCTAAGGCCACTTGACTTCACATTTAAAACAGCAGATAGTATTTAAAAGCAGATAATCCTCCAGAAATTAATAGAATAGGCAAATGATAAGTGACTCACAGATTATAATTGATCACAGCTCATATTCTCTAAAGAAAAGGGTAAACAATTGTATTAATTTTGGAAAAGGATATTTAGATTTAGTTATTCTAGGTGTTAAACATATCTTGGTGTACTTCTTGAATTATTCTATATATACAGATAAAGAAAATAACACAAAACATGTTATAAATAAGACCCTGCAGTTCAGGCAACTTATAAACGTTTTATATAAATAAAATAAAAAATAACTTGAATTCATATAAATTCATATGGATTTAATCCCAGTATATGGAGTTAAAAGTCTTCTTATCAATGAGATTGTCTTATTACCAACAAGATAAAACAGAGTCATTTCAGCTGCATTCAAAACAGTCAAGATATGAAAGCAACCTAGGTGTCCAGTGATAAAGAAGATATACTATTTATACACAGTGGAATATTACTCAGACATAAAAGAGAACAAAATTTTGTCATTTTGTCTAGGTCCACTCATCCGTTATGCTAAGGGAAACTAGTCAGACTGAGAAAGACAAATACTGCATGATCTTACTTATATGTGGAGTCTAAAAACTAAAACAAGTGAACAAACAAAACAAAGACTCATAGATGCAAAGAACTATGAGGGTTTCGAGAGTGGGGAGGGTAGGTAGGTTGGAAAAGAAGTGATGGGGGATTAAGAAGTACAGCTTCCAGCTATAAAATAAGTTATAGTATTGTACAAAAAGGAAATATAGTCAATAATATTGTAATAACTATACATGATGGATGCTAATTGACATCATAGTGATCATTTTGTAATGTATAAAAATATCAAATCACAATTTTGTATACTTAATATCATACTGTATATCAATTATAATTCAATCAGAATAAATAAAAGTGAAATTGAGAAGAAATGTGGATCTACTCCTGTACCTTATCAACAGACTTAGAAAAACTGAAAATATTTCAGTTTGCATTGCTGCCTGTATCTATTTCTACCTGAAACAACTCTTAACAATAATTTTTTTAAGTTCTTTATTTAGTCCTTGATCAGAAAACTTTTCTATTTATTTTTAGGTTGATTTTCAAAGAAATATATAAAAAGAATAGACCATAAAACAACAGGTTAGGAGCTCATATTACTTAATTATTGTCTTAACACATGTCTGACCCATAGGAATAATTTTAAATATCTTCAGTAAAGCCAGATAAAGGCTACAATAGTCACTCCAGTGATTCAACTGTAGTCATTCTAGCTATTCATCTTATAGCCATTCTAGTTGTTTATTTGTGGTCCATTCAGAAGGGAAAATGAAAATATGCCATGACACCCTCAAGTAGCTTGAAAGATGGATATAGGTATGAATATGAAGCTAAAAATATTAAAAATGAACTCCAGAAAAATGGAGTTGTTCACCAATTTTTGGAGGCTCTGAAATGACTATCTGAAATCTTATATAAAATTATAACTATTTAATTATTTAGTTTATTTAGGTAACTAAATAAACCCTGCTGCCTTGTGTTATGGGAGATATGCAGAGAATATTAGAATGAAAAAAGACATCAAGGATCATCTTTTCTAGCTGAGTCATTATAACGGGTGAAAAAACAGGACCTGAAAAAGTGATTGATACCACATTACATAGTCACTACATTTAGCAAAAATTTGATCAAAATCCTTAACTCTTAATCACTCCTATTTATCTCTATCCAGTGTCCTTTTGACTATATGGTAGTCATTTAGATCTTCACATTAGCTCTAACAATAACATGATTGCAGTATTTTATTCCTAAAAAAATAAGAAAATAATTGAATCACTTTATATGAGCATTCAAGAAAAAATTGAGTTTGGTTCCATCATTTTTCAAGCTGATGAAATTCTTGCCAAGTTGTGAAAAAAATATAAATTCCAGAGTGATGTGCTCACTCAAAAGTACTACACTGCACCTAAAAGAGTAGTATTTACTACATTGTAAACCCTCTGATTCCAAACGTTTTCATAACACACACATATACACACACTGACACATATTTGGTTTTTTACTTATACAACTATCATGTGATGAACTATTAGATCAAGAGAAGAAAAGTATGTGGGAATTATTAAATTACTATTTCCCAACATCAAGTCTACCCATCTATACGCTGCTTTGATGCTAGTACAGGTATTGAAAACCAAATGTCTCTTTTACCAACTGGCTCCATTTTAAATTCAATAGAGGGTGCTAGAGAGAGACCTGATGACTGGAGAAGGGTTAAAGATGTGGGGTTTGCTTATTTTTTTTTTAATTTATTTATTTTTTATTGAAAGATAGTTGCTATATGTGTTTGCTTATTTTGTTAGTTTCCTCCTGTTTACACCACCTCTTCTATGGTTCTTGCTCCTGGAGGAGACAGTTGGTTCCAGTTGCTGCAGGTAGCATGCAGTTTCTCTGTCATTCCTAGTAGTAGTACATCACATGTCTTTAGAGACAGAAGCACCCTAAGACCTACAACTCTTACCTCTAAGGTCTGAGTCTCAGCTCTGTTTGAGTCATTCTCCTAGCTCCTCATTCATCAGCAGGGAAACACCTCCCTCTCAAAGGGCTAGGCCAACCCCAGCTGCTTCCCTTTGCTCCCGTCACCTTAAGGCTGAGTAGACGCTTTCTGTACTTACAATTTCTGTAAAAACTCAGTTTCTTTTTTTTTGTTTTCCATTTCTAGTTTTCCATACCTGACTAGATAAATATTTATATTAGCATTTTTCTCTGTTGCAATAACTGCTGTGCTTTCTGTTTTGCTGACTGAGCCTTGACAGATACAGAAATAAAAACAGTGATTGGGGACCTAGTATGCACCAGGCCTCACTAATAGATTACTTACTTTTCAAATTTTCTCTGGTATACATAGTAATTTCACTATTCTTCCTCCTCCTAACAGCTTTATTGAGATAAATTGATATACAAAGTGAAGCGGCTGCTCCTTATCTTGGACGAGGGTTATCTCCTCACCGCCGCCCCTCCTGACCTTGAACATGGAGTAGCTCCTCTCGGCCATCCTGCACCCATGCAGCCACCGCTCCCTGGACATGGGGTTGCTCCTCTCAGCCGTGGCCCCTGACCTCAGGGGTGGGGTTGCTCCTCCCGGCCACGGCCCCTGGCCTTGGGCAGGGGGTAGCTCCTCCCAGCTGCCGCCCTGGACCTCGAACGTAGTGTAGCTCCTCTCAGCTGCTCCTGCACTGTCGCAGCTGGGCAGTATCCTATCCTATGTCCAAGGTAAGAGATACTCCATGTCCAAGGTAAGAGAAAGCAAAGTAAGATGGTAAGTGTTGTGAGTGGGCATCAGAGACCAGACACACTGAAACCATAATCACAGAAAACTAGCCAATCTAATCACATGGACCACAGCCTGGTCTAACTCAGTGAAGCTAAGCCATGCCCTGTGGAGCCACCAAAGATGGGCAGGTCATGGTGGAGAGGTTTGACAGAATGTGGTCCACTGGAGAAGGAAATGGCAAACCACTTCAGTATTCTTCCCTTGAGAACCCCATGAATAGTATGAAAAGGCAAAATTAGAGGATACTGAAAGAGGAACACCCCAGGTTGGTAGGTGCCCAATATGCTACTGAAGATCAGTGGAGAAATAACTCCAGAAAGGATGAAGGGATGGAGCCAAAGCAAAAACAACACCCAGCTGTGGATATGACTGGTGATAGAAGCAAGGTCCAATGCTGTAAAGAGCAATATTGCATAGGAAGCTGGAAGGTCAGGTCTATGAATCAAGGCAAATTGGAAGTAGTCAAACAGGAGATAGCAAGAGTGAACATCAACATTCTAGGAATCAGCAAATTAAAATGGACTGGAATGGGTGAATATAACTCAGATGACCATTATATCTACTACTGCTGGCAGGAATCCTTCAGAAGAAATGGAGTAGCCATCCTGGTCAACAAAAGAGTCCAAAATGCAGTACTTGGATGCAATCTCAAAAATGACAGAATGATTTCTGTTTGTTTCCAAGGCAAACCATTCAATATCACAGTTATCCAAGTCTATCCCCCAATGAGTAATGCTGAAGAAGCTGACGTTGAACAGTTCTATGAAGACCTATAAGACCTTTTAGAACTAACACCCAAAAAAGATGTCCTTTCCATTATAGGGGACTGGAATGCAAAAGTAGGAAGTCCTGTTACCTGGAGTAACAGGTAAATTTGGCCTTGGAATATGGAATGAAGCAGGGCAAAGGCTACTAGAGAGCCAAGAAAATTCACTGGTTATAGCAAACACCATCTTCCAACCACACAAGAGAAGACTCTACACATGGACATCACCAGATGGTCAATACCAAAATCAGACTGATTATATTCTTTGCAGCCAAAGGTGGAGAATTTCTATACAGTCAACAAAAATAAGACTAGTAGCTGACTCTGGCTCAGATCATGAACTCCTTATTGCCAAATTCAGACTTAAATTGAAAAAAGAAAGGAAAACCACTAGACCATTCAGTATGACCTAAATCAAATCCCTTATGATTATACAGTGGAAGTGAGAAATAGATTTAAGGGACTAGATCTGATAGATAGAGTGCCTGATGAACTATGGACAGAGGTTCGTGACATTGTAGAGGAGATGGGGATCATTTCCATCCTCATGGAAAACAAATGAAAAATAGCAAAATGGCTGTCTGGGGGCGGGGGTGGCTAACAAATAGCTTTGAAAAGAAAAAAAGTGAAAAGAAAATTAGAAAAGAAAAGATATAAGCATCTGAATGCAGAGTTCCAAAGAATAGCAAGAAGAGATAAGAAAGCCTTCCTAAGTGATCAATGCAAAGAAATAGAGAAAAACAACAGAATGGGAAAGACTAGAGATCTCTTCAAGAAAATTAGAGATACCAAGGGAACATTTCATGCAAAGATGGGCTCAATAAAGGACAGAAATGGTATGTACCTAGCAGAAACAAAAGATATTAAGACAAGGTGGCAAGAATATACAGAAGAACTGTACAAAAACGATCTTCATGACCAAGATAATCACGATGGTATGATCACTCACCTGGAGCCAGACATCCTGGAATATGAAGTCAAGTGGGCCTTAGAAAGCATCACAATGAACAAAGCTATAGGAGGTGATGGAATTCAAGTTGAGCTATTTCAAATCCTGAAAGATGATGCTGTGAAAGTGCGCACTTAATATGCCAGCAAATTTGGAAAACTCAGAAGTGGCCACAGGACTGGAAAAGGTCAGTTTTCATTCCAATCCCAAAGAAAGGCAATGCCAAAGTGCTCGAACTACCGCACAATTGCACTCATCTCACACGCTAGTAAAGTAATGCTTAATTTTCTCCAAGCCAGGCCTCAGCAGTACATGAACCGTGAACTTCCAGATGTTTAAGCTGGTTTTAGAAAAGGCAAAGGAACCAGAGATCAAATTGCCAACATCTGCTGGATCATGGAAAAAGCAAGAGAGTTCCAGAAAAGCATCTATTTCTGCTTTATTGACTATGTCAAAGCCTTTGACTGTGTGGCTCACAACAAACTGTGGAAAAATCTGAAAAAGATGGGAATCCCAGACCACCTGACCTGCCTCTTGAGAAACCTATATGCAAGTTAGGAAGCAACAGTTAGAACTGGACATGGAACAACAGACTGGTTCCAAATAGGAAAAGGAGTATGTCAAGGCTGTATATTGTCAACCTGCTTATTTAACTTCTATGCAGAGTACATCATGAGAAACACTGGGCTGGAAGAAGCACAAGCTGGAATCAAGATTGCCGGGAGAAATATCAATCACCTCAGATATGCAGATGACACCACCCTTATGGAAGAAAGTGAAGAGGAACTAAAAAGCCTCTTGATGAAAGTGAAAGAGGAGAGTGAAAAAGTTGGCTTAAAGCTCAATATTCAGAAAACTAAGATCATGGCATCTGGTGCCATCACTTCATGGGAAATAGATGGGGAAACAGTGGAAATGGTGTCAGACTTTATTTTTTTTGGTCTCCAATATCACTGTGGATGGTGATTGCAGCCATGAAATTAAATGATGCTTACTCCTTGGAAGGAAAGTCTACCAACCTAGACAGCATATTAAAAAGCAGAGACATTATTTTGCCAACAAAGATCCATCTAGTCAAAGCTATGATTTTTCCAGTGGTCATGTTATGGATGTGAGAGTTGGATTGTGAAGAAAGCTGAGCGCCGCCGAATTGATGCTTTTAACTGTGGTGTTGGAGAAGACTTTTGAGAATCCCTGGACTACACAGAGATCCAACCAGTGCATTCTGAAGGAGATCGGTCCTGGGTCTTCATTGGAAGGAATGATGCTAAAGCTGAAATTCCGATACTTTGTCCACCTCATGTGAAGAGTTGACTCATTGGAAAAGCCTCTGATGCTGGGAGGGATTAGGGGCAGGAGGAGAAAGGGACGATAGAGGATGAGATGGCTGGATGGCATCACTGACTCGATGGACATGTGTTTGAGTGATCTCTGGCAGTTAGTGATGGACAGGGAGGCTTGGCGTGCTGCAATTCATGGGATCGCAAAGAGTTGGACACGACTGAGCGACTAAACTGACTGAACTGATACACAAAAACTGCATATATTTAAAGTATACAAGCTGATGAGTTTGGACCCCCCTATATATATATATATATATATATATATATATATATATATATATGTTTCCTTGGTGGCTCAGATGGTAAAGAATCTTCCTGGAATGCAATGCAGGAGACCTGGGTTCAATCCCTGGGTTGGGAAGATCTCCTGGAGAAGGGACTGTCTACCCACTCCTATATTCTTGCCTGGAGAATTCCATGAATAGAAGAGCCTGGCAGGCTTCAGTCCATGGGGTCACAAGAGTTAGACATGACTGAGCAACTAACACATACACACATACATGAAAGCAGTACCACTGGTAAGATAATAGGCATATTCATCACTCGAAAAGTGTCCTTGTGCCCTTTTAGAAGTCCATTTTGCTATGCTCTGTTTTGCTCTGTTCTCTATTGTTTTATGCATATGTGTGAATGTTGTTTCATAATAGTTAACATGAGATCTGTGCTCTTAATAAATTTTTAAGTGCCAAAACAGTATCATAATTATGGGCATTATGTTGTATAGCAGACAATATATACATGTGATATAATCTTACTCAAGTATGCTGTTGTTGTCTAGTCACTAAGGCATGTCCAACTCCTTTGCAACACCATGAACTATAGCCTGTCAGGCTCCTGTGTCCAAGGAATTCTCTAGGCAAATATACTAGAGTGCATGGCCATTCCCTTCTGCAAGGAATATTCTTGACTCAGGGATCAAACCTGCGTCTCTTGCATTAGCAGACAGATTATTTATCACTGAGCCACCAGGGAAGCTCATTCAAACTTATAAAAAGGAGTAAATCCTGCCATTTTTGACAATATGGGTGAATATGGAGGACATTATGTTAAGTGAAATAAGACAGTCACATAAAGACAAGTATTATATGATCCTACTTAAGCAGAGAATAGAATGGTGGTTGCTAGAGGATGAAGGAACAGAGAAATGGGAGGTTGTTCAAAAAGTTTAAGGAGACAGTTACATAAAATAATAACTACTATTCTCTTTCAATGGAGAAGAAATTTCAGGATTACAAACCTTGAGTAAATTTCTCTAGTCATTAATAGTAGTTGGAACTCCCTGAAGTGAGAAGATAACAGGAATATCACTACTTTCACTATCTTTGAAAGATTACTTGAGAAATGATAATAATGATAACTAACCCTGAATGATATTTTCTTGGAGTTAGATACCTTCTAGATGCTTAACATTTAATTAATATTAGTCAATGACATATATTAACTCATTTAATCCTCAAAACAACACTATAAGATAGTACTATCCTTATGACTAGGTTGCAGAGGAGAAAACTAAAAATTCAAACCAGACAGACTGGCTTTTCTGTGTGTGTTTGGAATCCTCAGTATGTTTTGCCTTAGAAGGAAAGACAGTAGCATGAATATAAATAAGGATAAGCTTGTCAATGTTGCAAACAGGAAGTTTAAATTCTTGCAACCATTTTCTTTTCCATAATTAGCTTCCTGTTATTTCTCTCCATCAGTTTCTTTTCTCCCAGCCCACTCCTAATCTAATATTATTACATATATTATTCTCATACTAATTATCTTTGAGTAATTCCACATATTAAAAAGTTATTTAAGACATTTAACACTAACCCAGCTTTCCAAATTTTTCTGCACTGCTTTACAACAGGTACTATGTAAGACTTTCTTCCAATGTTATCTGTGCAAGCCTGGCCCTGTATTTGGTACTTCAGTGTCTCTGTCTTAAATGCCTTTCTTCTGTCAGGACCATTATTTGTTTATATAATAACCAATCATAAGAATCCTGATTAAGAAGCTTTTCCTGACTGAAAAGCCCACACAGATTCATTTCAATTCTTGAATTTTTAAATCATTTATTGCCTTTACTGTGAGCTTCCATAGTGGCTCAGAGAACGACTCTGCCTGCAATGAATTTGCCTGTAATGCAGGAGACCGGGTTTGATCCCTGTGTCAGGAAGATCCCCTGGAGAAGGGGATGGCAACCCACTCCAGTATACTTGCCTGGAGAATTCCATGGGCACAGGAGCCTGACAGGCTACAGTCCATGGTGTTGCAAAGAGTGTAACATGACTAAGAGACTAACACTATCATTTTTTCATTGTCTTTATTGTAGAAATTTATTGTAGGCCACCTTAATTTTTTACACTTTCTTTTTATATAAGTTTCATGTAATTTAAAAGTAGATTGTAAACTCCACAAGGCCAGAGATCATGTCATACATTTATTTATGTACTGGTAGTTTTAATAATTAGCATATGGTCTTATACACAAGCATTGCCAAATACATGTTTATTGTTGAAAAAATGGCAAAAATCATACAAGAATCCCAAATCTTCTACTCGTCTGGAGTAGGATTTCAAACTTAGAGAAAGAAGCAATGCTAGAAATAAAAAGTATGTATAAATAATTTTTCACCACAGGTATCCCTAAGAATACCATAAAACCTATTACCCTCCTCCTAAAACGAAAACTATAGTACATTTTTTTTTAGAAGTTTAAAAATCCAAGAGATTGAAAATAATTTTATTTCCACAGGAGTGAATAAATAAATAGATTAAGAACTCCTAAAGCACAAACCCCATGCCCAAGGTAAGAGAAACCCAAGTAAGATGGTAGGTGTTGCAAGAGGGCATCAGAGGGCAGACACACTGAAACCATACTCACAGAAAACTAGTCAATCTAATCACACTATGACCACAGCCTTGTCTAACTCAATGAAACCAAGCCATGTCTGTGGACCCAAGATGGGAGGGTCATGGTGGAGAGATCTGACAGATTGTGGTCCACTGGAGAAGGGAATGGCAAGCCACTTCAGTATTCTTGCTTTGATAACCCCATGAACAGTATGAAAAGGCAAAATGAAAGGATACCAAAAGAGGAACTCCCCAGGTCATTAGGTGCCCAATATGCTACTGGGGATCAGTGGAGAAATAACTCCAGAAAGAATGAAGTGATGGAGCCAAAGCAAAAACGATACCCAGCTGTGGATGTGACTGGTGATAGAAGCAAGGTCCGATGCTATAAAGAGCAATATTGCATAGGAACCTGGAATGTCAGGTCTATGAATCAAGGCAAATTGGAAGTAGTCAAACAGGAGATGGCAAAGGTGAACATCGAATTCCAGGAATCAGCGAACTAAAATGGACTGGAATGGGTGAATTTAACTCAGATGACCATTATATCTACTACTGCGGGCAGGAATCCCTTAGAAGAAATGGAGTAGCCATCATGGTCAACAAAAGAGTCCAATATGCAGTACTTGGATGCAATCTTAAAAATGGCAGAATGATCTCTGTTCGTCTCCAAGGCAAACCATTCAATATCACTGTTATCCAAGTGTATGCCCCAAGCAGTAACACTGAAGAAACTGAAGTTGAACGGTTTTATGAAGACTTACAAGACCTTTTAGAACTAACACCCAAAAAAGATGTCCTTTTCATTCTAGGGGACTGGAATGCAAAAGTAGGAAGTCAAGAAACACCTGGAATAACAGGCAAATTTGGCCTTGGAATGTGGAATGAAACAGGGCAAACACTAATAGAGTTTTGCCAAGAGAATGCACTGGTCATAGCAAACACCCTCTTCCAACAACACAAGAGAAGACTCTACACATGGACATCACCAGATAGCCAACACCGAAATCAGATTGATTATATTCTTTGTAGCCAAAGATGGAGAAGCTCTGTACAGTCAACAAAAACAAGACCAGGAGCTGACTGTGGCTCAGATCATGAACTCCTTATTACAAAATTCAGACTCAAATTGAAGAAAATAGAGAAAACTGCTAGACCATTCAGGTATGACCTAAATCAAATCCATTATGATTATAAATTGGAAGTGAGAAATAGATTTAAGAGTCTCGATCTGATGGAAAGAGTGCCTGATGAACTATGGAATGAGATCCGTGACATTGTACAGATGACAGGGATCAAGACAATTCCCATGGAAAAGAAAGGCAAAAAAGCAAAATGGCTGTCTGGGGAGGCCTTAAAAATAGCTGTGAAAAGGAGAGGTGAAAAGCAAAGGAGAAAAGGAAAGATATAAGCATCTGAATACAGAGTTCCAAAGAATAGCAAGAAGAGATAAGAAAACCTTCTTCAGCGATCAATGCAAAGAAATAGAGGAAAACAACAGAATGGGAAAGACTAGAGATCTCTTTAAGAAAATTAGAGATACCAAGGGAACATTTCATGCAAAAATGGGCTTGATAAAGGACAGAAATGGTATGGACCTAACAGAAGCAGAAGATATTAAGAAGAGGTGGCAAGAATACACAGAAGAACTGTACAAAAAAGATCTTCACAACCCAGATAATGATGATGATGTGATCACTAATCTAGAGCCAGACATCTTGGAATATGAAGTCAAGTGGGCCTTAGAAAGCATCACTATGAACAAAGCTAGTGGAGGTGATGGAATTCCAGTTGAGCTATTTCAAATCCTGAAAGATGATGCTGTGAAAGTGCGCACTCAATATGCCAACAAATTTGGAAAACTCAGAAGTGGCCACAGGACTGGAAAAGGTCAGTTTTCATTCCAATCCCAAAGAAAGGCAATGCCAAAGAATGCTCAAACTACCGCACAATTCCACTCATCTCACGTGCTAGTAAAGTAATGTTCAAAATTCTCCAAGCCAGGCATCAGCAATACGTGAACCGTGAACTCCCTGATGTTCAAGCTGGTTTTAGAAAAGGCAGAGAAACCAGAGATCAAATTGTCAACATCTGCTGGATCATGGAAAAAGCAAGAGAGTTCCAGAAAAACATCTATTTCTGCTTTATTGACTATGCCAAAGCCTTTGACTGTTTGGATCACAATAAACTGTGGAAAATTCTGAAAGAGATGGAAATACCAGACCACCTAACCTGCCTCTTGAGAAATCTGTATACAGGTCAGGAAGCAACAGTTAGAACTGGATATGGAACAACAGACTGGTTCCAAATAGGAAAAGGAGTATGTCAAGGCTGTATATTGTCACCCTGCTTATTTAACTTATATGCAGAGTACATCATGAGAAACGCTGGACTGAAAGAAACACAAGCTGGAATCAAGATTGCCAGGAGAAATATCAATCACCTCAGATATGCGGATGACACCACCCTTATGGCAGAAAGTGAAGAGGAACTAAAAAGCCTCTTGATGAAAGTGAAAGAGGAGAGCGAAAAAGTTGGCTTAAAGCTTAACATTCAGAAAACTAAGATCATGGCATCTGGTCCCATTACTTCATGGGAAATAGATAGGGAAACAGTGGAGACGGTGTCAGACTTTATTTTGGGGGCTCCAAAATCACTGGAGATGGTGACTGCAGCCATGAAATTAAAAGACGCTTACTCCTTGGAAGGAAAGTTATGACCAACCTAGATAGTATATTCAAAAGCAGAGACATTACTTTGCCGACTAAGGTCTGTCTAGTCAAGGCTATGGTTTTTCCTGTGGTCATGTGTGGATGTGAGAGTTGGACTGTGAAGAAGGCTGAGAGCCGAAGAATTGATGCTTTTGAACTGTGGTGTTGGAGAAGACTCTTGAGAGTCCCTTGGACTGCAGGGAGATCCAACCAGTCCATTCTGAAGGAGATCAACCCTGGGATTTCTTTGGAAGGAATGATGCTAAAGCTGAAGCTCCAGTACTTTGGCCACCTCATTTGAAGAGCTGACTTATTGGAAAAGACTCTGATGCTGGGAGGGATTGGGGGCAGGAGGAGAAGTGGACGACCGTGGATGAGATGTCTGGATGGCATCATGGACTTGATGGACGTGAGTCTGAGTGAACTCTGGGAGATGGTGATGGACAGGGAGGCCTGGTGTGCTGCGATTCATGGGGTTGCAAAGAGTTGGACACGACTGAGTGACTGAACTGAACTGAATTGAAAGCACAAACACATAAAGCCTATTCCACGACATGTCATATTGCCAAAAGTCAGTCATAGTATCCTGTGGTTTTTAAGCTGACAGATGCACTATTCAAATATTCTTGAGTCCATATTCCTTTTTCAGTTGATCTTCCCCACCCAGGGATTGAATCCAGGTCTCCTGAATTGCAGGCAGGTTCTTTTCCATCTGAACCACAAGGGAAGCCTATATCTTTAGCTCAGCTACTGTCTAACTGCAATAGTAAGAAATTTATGTGCTCTAAATGGACTTTATTAAAGGGTGATAAATAGAATAAGTGTTATATCTACCTTATAATATTATTTCGAAGATTATATGGGATGATCTTAAAAGTGGTTAACACAGTAGCAACACACAGGAACTACTCAGTTGCTAGTAATGATTCGTATTCTTTGTATTAAAGAAGTAAAACAATGTAGGGTGCTGTGTCACAGTCAGACCAAAATCATTTGTGATGAAAATTGCAATGTGTAATAATTGCAGAATTAAGTGGAAGGGATTATTCCTGTGGTCTCTCAACCCCAAAGTTAGTAGCAGTGATGGTTATGAAATTTCATATTCAAAAGAAAACTGCTTTACCCTATTAGATAGCTAAGCTGATCTATCCTCTCGCTCTCTATCTGAGAGATCTATCCTCTCTCAGTTCTCTATTTAATAGAGAACTGATGCTTTATTAGAAAAGGTGGAGGTTTAGAAATGTGTAGGCCTGTGAAGTGAAGTCTCTCAGTCGTGTACAACTCTTTGCGACCCCATTGACTATAGCCTACCAGACTCTATCAATGGGATTTTCCAGGCAAGAATACTGAAGTGGGTTGCCATTTCCTCCTCCAGAGGATCTTCCTGACCCAGGAATCGAACCCGAGTCTCCCGCATTGCAGGCAGCCGCTTTACCGTCTGAGCTACCAGAGCACTTTTAGTTCCCTATCCCATCCCATTTTGAGTAAGAAAAGACAAGACTCTCACCTCTACCACATGCAAGAGTTACCCAAGATATCCACTGAAAGAAGGGAACTTTCTTCTTCTCTTGTTGCGTTTCAATGACAAATTCTCAACCATCCTGTGCTGATATCCAGATAATGTGTGAGACAATCCCTTAAAAACTTAACCGCAATCTTTTAGAGTTTGAAAAGTTTGAGGCTAATGTCTGCCTCTCAACTGGAAAAGTCTGGACACAGGAGACAAATTCAGGACAATAGCAGGGCAAGGAAGAGAAGGAGTAGCTATATAATCAAGTTAATCCAGTTGGGTACACTTCGGATTTTTAACTATGTCAAATAATCCTTGGATCCTTGAAAAACAGAACCATAGTGTTGCCCCCAAATGAGTCAGCTTGGGAAGGTGTTGTGAAGCAAGACATTTGACCAAAGGTGAAAAGTACAACTATTAGCTAAGTCTTATTCTTTCTCCCTGCCCTGAACCCTAGACCCTGGGTAGTAGTGAATGGTTGGGAAAAGATATAAAGAGAAGAGACTGAGCATAAAGATGGAAAGGAAAAGGCCAGAAACCACTTGTCCCTTCCCTAAGGTTCTCAAGTAAGTGGGAAAAGGCTGATCACTAGCCTGGTCTTTTTATTACCTAAAAATAATAGTTTGTTATAAGTTTCAAGTGCTTGGGAAGCTGTGCGGTCTGCCAGAGATGTTTCGAATTGATTGCTAAGGGAGATATTAAAGAACAGGTTTGAGGGCAGAGAATAGAATAAGAAAGGTGCTTTCCGATCTTACTAGTCTACTGTTTTAATGCAGCCCATTAAATAAACCCATTCTATTATGCTTCATGCAATGTTATGTATACTTTTATACATAATAACATATATATTACAAAGAATGATATGCTTTTAAAAAATGTTTAACATTATTTCTGTATTTTTGGCTGTGCTGAGTCTTCATTGTTGCTTGCAAGCTTTCTCTAGTTGCAGCCAGCGGGCGGTCACTATCTAATTGCAGTGCTGGGACTTCTCATTGCAATGGCTTCTCTTGTTGGAGAGTACAGGCTCTAGGGTGTGTGGGTCAGTCGTGTGGCACAATGGCTTAATTGCCCATCAGCACATGTAATCTTCCCAGACCAGGGGAAAAAACATATCCTCTGTGTTGCCAGGCAGATTCCTAACCACTGGATGACCAGGGAAGTCCAAGAATGATATGCTTTTTGATGTCTATCAGTTCAGTTCAGTTCAATAGCTCAGTCATGTCCGATTCTTTGTAACCCCATGGACTGCAGCACACCAGGCCTCCCTGTCCATCACTAACTCCTGGCAATCAATTTGAGCTTACTCAAACTCATGTCCATTGAGTCAGTGATGCCATCCAACCATCTCATCTTCTGTTGTTCCTGTCTCCTCCTGCCTTCAATCTTTCCCAGCATTAGGGTCTTACAAATGAGTCAGTTCTTTGCATCAGGTGACCAAAGTATTGTAGTTTCAGCTTCAGATTCAGTCCTTCCAATGAATGTTCAGGATGGATTTCCCTTAGGATGGACTGGTTTAATCTCCTTGTAGTCCAAAGGACTCTTGAGAGTCTTCTTCAACACCACAGTTCAAAGGCATCAGTTCTTAGGCACTCAACTTTCTTCACAATCCAACTCTCACATCCATACATGCCTTCTGGAAAAGCCATAGCTTTGACCAGATGGACATTTGTTGACAAAGTAATGTCTGCTTTTTAATATGCTGTCTAGTTTGGTCATAACTTTTCTTCCAAGGAGCAAGCATGTTTTAATTTCATGGCTGAAGTCACCATCTGCAGTGATTTTGGAGCCCCCCCAAAATAAAGTCTATCACTGTTTCCATTGCTTTCCCATCTATTTGACATAAAGTGATGGGACTAGAGGCTATGATCTTAGTTTTCCGAATGTTGAATTTGGAAAACTCAGCAGCCTATTGGTTCTGATCAAAGATTATGCCTTTAACTCTGCTTTCATTTATTTACATTTCAGTATGTTTCCCAAGTGGGAGAAATAAACATAGGTTTTAGGCTAATCATCTTAGAATTGTGTATAATTGCATGCAGCCACTATTCCTTTAAAAATATTTATGTAATAAGAGGGCATTCCAGGTGCGTTAGTGGCAATGAACCTGCCTCCCAGTGCAGGAGATGTAAGAGTTGTGGGTTTGATCCCTGAGTTGGGAAGATTCCCCTGGAGGAAGGCATGGCAATCCACTCCAGTATTCTTGCCTGGAGAATCCCAATGGACAGAGGAGCCTGGCAGGCTACAGTCCATAGCATTGCAAAGAGTCGGATACAACTGAAGTGGCTTAGAACAGCATAACAAAGCATATGTAACAGAACCAGAATTTGCAAATGGTCATATATGTATTTGAAAATCATCTGCTGTATATGCCATGCTAGAACATAAGCTGAAAACCCATGACCCATACCCATGGCAGCCAATGAGATGGACCTTTGGCATTATTTGAAATAATTCAGAGTGGGAAAATGGATTGTATATAAATAAGACAAGATTGGTTTTGAGTTAAAGGTAATTATAGAAGCTGAGTGATAGTTGCGTTATTTAGTGCTTTATTATGATATTGGGCTTCTCTTGTGGCTCAGCGGGTAAAGAATCCACCTGGAATGCAGGAGACCTGAGTTCGATCTCTGTGTTGGGAAGATCCCCTGGAGAAGCAAAAGTCTACCCACTCCAGTATTCTGGCCTAGAGAATTCCAAAGGGGTCGCAAAGAGTCAGACATGATTGAGCAACTTTCACTTCACATTATTATATTGTTTTATTTTCTTGTGTATATACTTGAAATTTCCCTTATTAAAATGTTTTAAAAAGAAACAGATGGGACCAATTAACAAGGAGGGAACATCTCGCTGTAAGATGCACTGGTGGGCTTCAATGATAAATAAAGAAAATATTCAAGAATTTGTTCTAGGCCTCTTCAAATTATTATATGAAAACTGCATACACCCATAAGAGTGCTCACTATAGTTAGGTCTAGCAGTAAAGTGGGAGAAGGTTAACCTGAGACTCTGGCATTTTAACTGAGCTCTTCCAAGGAAGTGGTCCCAGCCTGGTAGAAGGGGGGCAGGTGAGACTTCTAATGTCTAGCAGAAGGAAATGTAAACCTTCTCTAGTTCTAACATCCCAAAATTGAGTAGCCTAACTTCCCAAACATCAGGGAATACAATAAATACAATACATATTAAGAAGAGGTGGCAAGAATACACAGAACTGTACAAAAAAGATCTTCATGACCCGGATAATCATGATGGTGTGATCACTCATCTAGAGCCAGACATCCTGGAATGTGAAGTCAAGTGGGCCTTAGGAGGCATCACTACAAACAAAGCTAGTGGAGGTGATGGAATTCCAGTTGAGCTGTTTCAAATCCTGAAAGATGAAGCTGTCAAAGTGCTGCACTCAATATGCCAGCAAATTTGGAAAATTCAGCAGTGGCCACAGGACTGGAAAAGGTCAGTTTTCATTCCCATTCCAAAGAATGGCAATGCCAAAGAATGCTCAAACTACTGCACAATTGCACTCATCTCACATGCTAGTAAAGTAATGCTCAAAATTCTCCAAGCCAGGCTTCAGCAATACGTGAACTGTGAACTCCCTGATGTTCAAGCTGGTTTTAGAAAAGGCAGAGGAACCAGAGATCAAATTGCCAACATCCGCTGGATGATGGAAAAAGCAAGAGAGTTCCAGTAAAACATCTATTTCTGTTTTATTGACTATGCCAAAGCCTTTGACTGTGTGGATCACAATAAACTCTGGAAAAATCTGAAAGAGATGGGAATCCCAGACCACTCGACCTGCCTCGTGAGAAATCTGTATGCAGATTAGAAAGAAACAGTTAGAACTGGACATGGAACAACAGACTGGTTCCAAATCAGAAAAGGAGTATGTCAAGGCTGTATATTGTCACCCTGCTTATTTAATTTCTATGCAGAGTACATCATGAGAAACGCTGGACTGGAAGAAACACAAGCTGGAATCAACATTGCCAGGAGAAATATCAATCACCTCAGATATGCAGATGACACCACACTTATGGCAGAAAGTGAAGAGGAACTCAAAAGCCTCTTGATGAAAGTGAAAGAGGAAAGTAAAAAAGTTGGCTTAAAGCTCAACATTCAGAAAACGAAGATCATGGCATCTGGTCCCATCACTTCATGGGAAATAGATGGGGAAACAGTGGAATCAGTGTCAGACTTTATTTTTTTGGGCTCCAAAATCACTGCAGATGGTGAATGTAGCCATTAAATTAAAAGACACTTACTCCTTGGAAGAAAAGTTATAATTAACCTAGATAGCATATTGAAAAGCAGAGATGTTACTTTGCCGACTAAGGTCTGTCTAGTCAAGGCTATGGTTTTTCCTATAGTTATGTATGGACGTGAGAGTTGGACTGTGAAGAAGGATGAGCACCGAAGAAATGATGCTTTTGAACTATGGTATTGGAGAAGGCTCTTGAGAGTCCCTTGGACTGCAAGGAGATCCAACCAGTCCATTCTGAAGGAGATCAGCCCTGGGATTTCTTTGGAAGGAATGATGCTAAAGCTGAAACTCCAGTACTTTGGCCACCTCATGCGAAGAGTTGACTCATTGGAAAAGACTCTGATGCTGGGAGGGATTGGGGGTGGGAGGAGAAGGGGACGACCGAGGATGAAATGGCTGGATGGCATCACTGATTCAATGGACGTGAGTCTGAGTGAACTCTGGGAGTTGGTGATGGACAGGGAGGCCTGGCGTGCTATGATTCATGGGGTCGCAAAGAGTCGGACACGACTGAGTGACTGAACTGAACTGAACTTTCCAAACATCCATGAAGGAAAATATAATTGCGTTTACTACAGAAATACACCCTCTTTGGTACTCCTTTCCTCATGATGGCCAGAGCATATTTATTAGTCCACCTGACCACCCCTTCTGCTATGACTTTCCTTTAAGAAACCTTGCATTATGGCCACACTATGTGATGTGTGTCTACATCTCATATCAGCAGTGGCGTTAGGGTTCTTATCAATTTCTTATTTAAAAGTAAATAGTTTCAAATCTTCCTCATTGTGAATATTTTTGTCTTTTATTCGTAAATAGCCTTAAGCAAGTTAAATAAATTCCCTATTTGATTAAGTACTTTTTTAAACATCATAAATGATGTTCAGTTTCATATGATAACCTTCCTACATCTATTGAAATGGTCATATAATTTTCCTTCCATGATTCATTGAAGTGGAAAATTATATTAAACCATCTTTGCATTCTCTGGTTATACTAATTTGGTCATGATATACTATAATAGAAAATGAAATATTAATTAGAATACAAACTAAAAAAGAATACAGTTTTGAGCATAAACTTTGCAGTTATTTTAAGAGGTACCTATTTCCATATATTAAATTTAGCCTATTAGTTTATCAAGTACAGCCTAAAATTTCTTTTAAATGACCAAAGAATTATGAAAAATAGCATTGCTTATAAAAACAATGTCAGATATTACATTGGATGAATTTTAAAATATTATAAACATTTTACAACTCCAATATTGCATGAAAACAAACAAAAGAAATATGTTTAAAATATTTATGCATATCATTTAAAATAAACTAAAAATAGAGAGTTTGGAAACTTCATTAAAGCAAAATTTCCTATAAAGCCTCTAACATATTTACAGACTAATACCACATAATTGTACTCATCAATCTTTAAAGAAGTCATGTGCTCACTCTCCCCACCCCCACCACTGTGAATGCACAGGCACACACACACACACACACACACACATACATACTCACACACATATTTGCCAAGCTTGTTTTCTAAACACCTCACTCTATGGCTTCCAAGGCCACAATTATAGGTGAGGAAACCTCATAGGCTTTGTAGCACTATCCAATAAAAAGGGTACATATTACATCTGTGGGCTGGGAACACTGACACTCAGAGAACCTATCTTCAGTTCAGTTCAGTTCAGTTCAGTCGCTCAGTCGTGTCCGACTCCTTGCGACCCCATGAATCGCAGCACGCCAGGCCTCCCTGTCCATCACCAACTCCCGGAGTTCACTCAGACTCACGTTCATAGAGTCAGTGATGCCATCCAGCCATCTCATCCTCTGTCGTCCCCTTCTCCTCCTGACCCCCAATCCCTCCCAGCATCAGAGTCTTTTCCAGTGAGTCAACTCTTCGCATGAGGTGGCCAAAGTACTGGAGCTTCAGCTTTAGCATCATTCCCTCCAAAGAAATCCCAGGGTTGACCTCCTTCAGAATGGACTGGTTGGATCTCCTTGCAGTCCAAGGGACTCTCAAGAGCCTTCTCCAGCACCACAGTTCAAAAGTATCAATTCTTTGGCGCTCAGATTTTTCACAGTCCAACTCTCGCATCCATACATGACCACTGGGAAATCCATAGCCTTGACTAGATGGACATTTGTTGGCAAAGTAATGTCTCTGCTTTTCAATATGCTATCTAGGTTAATCATAACTTTTCTTCAAGGAGTAAGCATCTTTTAATTTCATGGCTGCAGTCACCATCTGCAGTGATTTTGGAGCCCCCAAAAATAAAGTCTGACACTGTTTCCCCTGTTTCCCCATCTATTTCCCATGAAGTAATGGGACCAGATCCCATGATCTTTGTTTCCTGAATGTTGAGCTTTAAGCCAACTTTTTTACTTTCCTCTTTCACTTTCATCAAGAGGCTTTTTAGCTCCTCTTCACTTTCTGCCGTAAGGGTGGTGTCATCTGGGTATCTGACTCCACTGCTTATCTGAAGAGAACAGACCTGGAAACATGCATGTGCATGTGACTCAAGTTCCTTTAGAGTGGACTTTATAAATGAGATATGGGTGACAGAAAGGAGCAGAGGCTGTAATCCATTAGGCCTCTGAAAATGCCTTGCAAAACTAGAAAGTAGCCTCACTTATTACTTAGGTAAACCGTTTAGGAACATACCTCCTTGTATTTTCTTTCCCTCCTTTCCTGCCTTGTTTTGTGTTTTCTTTGAGTCTACACACTGGGATTGCATTATCCAATAAAATATTGCAAAGTGTGTATTGTTTTCTAGGACAACACAGAGCTAAGACAATGACGCAAGTAAGCATTTTATTAAATGACTGTGTATTATATTTTAATGTCTATTTTAGTCATAGGGGCTTCCCAGGTGGCTCTAGTGGTAATGAGCCTGCCTGCAAATACAGGAGACCTAAGACATGCAGGTTCAATCCTTGAGTTGAGAAGATCCCCTGGAAAAGGGCATGGCAACCTGCTCCAGTATTCTTGCCTGGAGAATTCCATGCACAGAAGAGCCTGGCAGGCTGGTCCATAGGGTCTCAAAGAATTAAATATGACTGAAGTGACTTAACAGCAGCAGCAGATATTCATAGATGATGGGGAAGGAAAAAAAAATCTCTCAGTAGATGCCAAAACCAAATTTGGTCAAATTTGATATACATTTTTGAATAATCATTTATATAATTTAAAATCCTACGAAGGGTATTTTTTCCATAAATGAGTAAAATTGTTTATTTCCAAATCATCTGCCAGCACAATTTCAAAATCAGCCACACTATATCATTCTAATTAAAATTAGAGCCAACACTGCAATTCCTGCGCATATAACCATGTAACATTATGTAAGTTCTAGCTGATTTAATCATCAGGGAAAAACAAATGAGTTATACTGGATAGACTATATAATTAAATGCTTTTTGCCAAAAAGCACTAAATTTATAATATCATTTTATCTAGCAATTCTGTGCTTAACTTATATTTTGAATATAAATAGACTTGTTGCCAAATATACATGGGCTGGTAGATTTTATGCTTCTGAAAGGCAAGGACTGATGTTTTGTTCATGGGTGCATACCTAATACCTTAACCCAGCCCTTCGACCACTGTTCCAATGATGACTCTGCAGTACAGGCAAGACAGTCTTCTAAGCATTTTACAGAATCACTATGCTCAGTTCTCATAACAATCTTAATGGTAGGTGTTATTATAAGTGGGGAAACTGAGGCTCATAATGATTATGTGACTTGTCTTAGATCAGAGAGACTGAAAGTGATGAGACAAGGATTTGAATCTAGATATTCTGATTCAAGAACTCCTATCAAGAAATGATTTCTAATGTTTCTCTTAGGTAGAAATTCAGTAGGTTTTTTCTATACCTAATTTATTTTTGACTATTGCATATGGATGATAAAAAGATATATAAATAATTGAATGACTATTACTCATTTATATAAATAAATGAAAACTAGAAAACAAATACAGCAAGTTCCAATAGATAATCTGATAAAGAAAAAATTGGTGCATCCATGTAAAAGAATCTATGAAATCATTTAAGAAGAATGATAAATAAGAATGTATATGGGTAAGGCAATATATGGTTTTATGTGAAAAGCAAATATCAAGAGTGATATGTAGAATAATGGCACTTCAAAATGTTTATGTCCTAATCTTTTGAATCTATGCATGTATTATGTTACATGACAATGTGGAATTAAGGTTGCAAATAGAATTAAGATTGCTATTCATCTGACCTTGAGGAGATTGTCCTTGATTATCTAGCTGTACTCAAACAATTCACAAAGGCTCTTATAAATGAAAGAGCTTGGCAGGAGTGTAAGTGTCTGAAGAGAGAAACACCTGGGGATGCTACATAGCTAACTTTGAAGATAAAAGGGAGTCACAAACCAAGGAATACCAGAAGTATATAGAAGCTGGCAAAGGTGAGAATGCTAATTTTTACCAAAACACTTTCAAAAGAGTGCAGTCTCAATATACAACCTTGTCATACTCCTTTCCCAATCTGGAACCAGTCTGTTGTTCCATGAGTTCTAACTATTGCTTCTTTACCTGCATACAGGTTTCTCAGGAGACAGGTAAGAAGGTCTGGTATTTTCATCTCTTTAAGAATTTTCCAGTTTCTTTTGATCCACACAAAGGCTTAAGCCTAGTCGGAAGCAGTTGTTAAACTATTCACTGTTTCCCCCCAAATCCTCACTTTTCTCACTCCTATTCTTCATTGCTCATGCTGTTCTTCAAATCACAATGTCCTTACCATGTTTTAGTGGAAGGAGTTTTGAAATTCTATTTGTTTTATAACAGCTTTATTGAAAAAGGAAAATTTCCATCTGTTCCTATTCTTCAAACATCGTTGTGTCCAAATTAATATTATACTATACCTACATGCATTTTTTAAAGTGGTAAATGTGATTTTAAAAAACTGCATTCAAAGCTGAAATGACCTAATAGGTTAGTTTGTAATTTTTTTTTCAAGACAGTCTTTTTGTTAAGTGTATTTCTTTTGCTAAATGTATCTCTTTTGTTCTCTGAATTCCCAGATAGTCTGGAATATTAGCACGTTAGAATTGATTTTCAGTGTTGGCCATCAGAAGCACAATGGTGCTTCCTGGGTGGTGCTAGTGCTAAAGAACCCACCCACCAATCCAGGAGACATGAGAGACATGGTTTCATTCCTAGATCGGGAAGATCCCCTTGAGGAGGGCATGGCAACCCACTCCAGTATTCTTGCTTGGAGAATCTCACGGTCAGAAGAGTCTGGTGGGCTACAGTCCATGGGGTCACAAAGGATCAGACATGACTGAAGTGATTCAGCAGGCACGCACACACTGCACATAACATTTAGAATGTTTTGAGAGGTAGTTTTGAAAAGTTTAGCTTTGCATAATATTAAGCCACATCATTGTACTCTGATTCCTGAACTCTCCTGGGAAACATCCAAATAAGATTTAGTCTCTAGACCTTGGAGTTTGAAATCCTTCCAATACCAAGAAAGCTGGTGGACCAGGACTCTATTTGGGGCTTTCTGGGTGGCTGGTGGTAAAGAACCCACCTGTTAATGCAAGAGATGTGGGTTCAGTCCCTGAGTCAGGAAGATTCCCTGGAGGAGGGCATGGCAATCCACTTCAGTATTCTTGCCTAGAGAATCCCATGGACAGAGAAGCCCAGTGCGCTACAGTCCACAGGGTTGCAAAGAGCTGGACATGAGTGAAGCAGCTTAGCATGCACACACAGGACTCTATTTGTTGAGATTTTACAGTGGCACAGAAGTCACTTCAAAATGACTCATCAAAAGCTAAGTTTGGCAAGATTAAGAAGATTTTAAAGAACTTTGATAGCTTCAATTAACCAAACCACAGGGATTCAAAATAAAGCAATTAACAGACTTAAATAACACAGGGTGGAGGAATTCAGTCATTATTTTGGCTTTCATAATATAATTTTTTATCACTGGTTGAATGAAATGCTGCTTTATGAAATTACATCTAAAAAGAGCCCATAGAATGTAGCACTTTAAGGTTTCCTAACAATTGCTTCTTTGATCTTGACACCTCTAATTGTTGTCAAAACAAGTTTATTTTCTAAATATACATTTTAACCTAACTATAGGTCCAAAAAAGTACTCCTGATATGACAACAGAAGCAATTTAGGATATGACCCTGGGGTAAACCTTAGATATGTTTTAGTAAAAGTAAACTTGGTTTAGAGATTGTCAGAAGGGGAAGGAGGGATGAGGAAGATGATCTAGATAATCTAGAGTCAAATATAGCATATATTATGTTACCATTGTGTAGTTGCTAAGTCACGTTCCACTCTTTTGCAACCCCATTGCCTTGTTGGCTAAAAAAAGGCACAATGTGAGACTTGTGAGTTACGTTTTATTTGGGGCAATATAAGGACTACAGCCAGGGAGACAGCACCCAAATAGCTCTGAGAAACTATTCCAAAGAGGTAGGAGAAAAGGACAGTATATGAATGCTTTTGTTAAAGGGGGAATACATGCCATTAAGCATGCATATATATATATATATATATATAGAGAGAGAGAGAGAGAGAGAGAAACTGTTGGTCTGCTTCTGGTGGTCACAAGAAACAATCTTTACCATGAGAAATTTTAGTGCTTTTCTAGATATGAGGAGAAATAGAATTGGGCTCATAACAGCTCTTGAGAATATCTAACTATTTGAAAACCTGTCCTCCCAGTTTTACAGGAGCACAGAGCGCCTCATTACAGGGGGTATTGGAGGTCAGCAGCTGCAGCAGCACATGATTTAATCATTGTAGAAGTAGATGGCAAGCACTAATGGCAAGTGCCAATTTGTGGTTGACACACTAGCCAATCAGGGTTCTCTGTCCATAGGATTTCACAGGCAAGAAAACTGGAGCGGGTTGCTATTTTCTTCTCCAGGGATCTTCTGGGTCAATGGATAGACCCTGAATCTTCTGCATAGTGGATGGATGATATACTTTTGTATTAAACTTAAACACTGTGGTTTTTCAACAGAACTTAAAGATAACTTGCCACAGGTATTCATAGTGAGTTATGGAAACAGAAAGAGCCTTGGGGTTAAATATTGACTGAACTATTTACTAGCTATGAGGTTTGGAACATAGTTGTTTTTTTTCTTTTTTTAATTTGATGCTTTGTTCATTTGTGTTTATAATGCAGTATTATACCATTGTTGGAAGCATAAAAAACAATATATAAAAATAGCACAGATGAAATATTTTCTTTTTTTAAAATCTAACAGGGGAAAGTACTTACCAAAGACTTCCCTATTAAGTGATTTAAAAGTTAATACAAAAATTATACATATTATATCTGGAAGGGCATTTAGAAAGTCATTTGC
Organism: Capra hircus; assembly: GCF_001704415.2. Lineage (NCBI taxonomy): Eukaryota > Metazoa > Chordata > Mammalia > Artiodactyla > Bovidae > Capra > Capra hircus. The sequence continues at coordinate 34,557,872 of NC_030818.1, forward strand.
TCCATACTTTTAAATATTCAGTTCAGTTCAGTTCAGTCACTCAGTCGTGTCTGACTCTTTGTGACTCCATGAACTGCAGCATACCAGGCCTCCCGGTCCATCACCAATTCCCGGAGTTTACCCTAACTCATAACCATTGAATCAGGGATGCCATCCAACCATCTCATCTTCGTTTGTCTCCTTCTCCTTCTGCTTTCAATCTTTCCCAGCATCAGGGTCCTTTCAAGTGAGTCAGCTCTTTGCATCAGGTGGCCAAAGTAATGGAGTTTCAGCTTCACATCAGTCCTTCCGATGAACACTCAGGACTGATCTCCTTTAGGATGGACTGATTGGATCTTCTTGTAGTCCAAGGGACTCTCAAGAGTCTTTTCCAAACCACAGTTCAAAAACATCAATTCTTTGGAGTTCAGCTTTCTTTATAGTCCAACTCTCTTTTAAATATTAAAGAAAAGGAAAACAAACTGAAGCCTAGAGTGATGTTAGAGAAAAGACTTTCAGTTCAGTTCAGTTCAGTCACTCAGTTGTGTCCAACTCTTTGTGACCCCATGAATTGCAGCACACCAGGCCTCCCTGTCCATCACCAACTCCTGGAGTTTACCAAACTCATTTCCATTGAGTCGATGATGCTGTCCAGCCATCTCATTCTCTCTCGTCTCCTTCTCCTCCTGCCCCTAATCCCTCCCAGCATCAGAGACTTTTCCAATAAGACAGCTCTTTGAATGAGGTGGCCAAAGTACTGGAGTTTCAGCTTTAACATCAGTCTTTCCAATCAACACCCAGGACTGATCTCCTTTGGAATGAACTGGTTGGATCTCCTTGCAGTCCGTGGGACTATCCAAGAGTCTTCTCCAATACCACAGTTCAAAAGCATCAATACTTCGGCGCTCAGCTTTCTTCACAGTCCAACTCTCACATCCATACACGACCACCAGAAAAACCATAGCCTTAGCTATGGACCTTTGTTGGCAAAGTAATGTCTCTGCTTTTGAATATGCTATCTAGGTTGGTCATAACTTTCCTTCCAAGGAGTAAGCGTCTTTTAATTTCATGGCTGCAGTCACCATCTGCAGTGATTTTGGAGCCCCCCAAAATAAAGTCTGACACTGTTTCCACTGTTTCCCCATCTATTTCCCATGACGTGACAGGACCAGATGCCATGATCTTTGTTTTCTGAATGTTGAGCTTTAAGCCAACGTTTTCACTCTCCTCTTTCACTTTCATCAAGAGGCTTTTTAGTTCCTCTTCACTTTCTGCTATAAGGGTGGCATCATCCACATATCTGAGGTGATTGATATTTCTCCGGGCAATCTTGATTCTAGCTTGTGCTTCTTCCAGTCCAGTGTTTCTCATGATGTACTCTGCTGCTGCTGCTACTGCTGCTGGTTGCTTCAGTCATGTCCGACTCTGTGCGATCCCATAGACAGCAGCCCACCAGGCTCCTCTGTCCCTGGTATTCTCCAGGCAAGAATACTGGAGTGGGTTGTCATTTCCATCTCCAATGCATGAAAGTGAAAGTGAATTTGCTCAGTCGTGTCTGACTCTTCGTGATCCCATGGACTGCAGCCCACCAGGCTTCTCCATCCATGGGATTTTCCAGGCAAGAGTACTGGAGTGCAGTCCCATCACCTTCTCCAAGATAAAGCCCTAGCAGTGTTCAAAAATTAGAAGTAAAAATAAAAGGGAAGAAAAGGAAAGTAATATGGAATCATTAAGGACTACAGCAGGCAGAAGGTGGAGGGCTGAAAACAGGAGGATTATCTGAAAGTCTCTGTAAGGAACAGATAGATCAGCAAGATTCCCATATCTATAGTTAGGAACTACCACTTGGAGAGATGTAGTCTCCAGAAAAAAAAAGTGAAGGATCAGATACAGAGCAGAGTGATGAAGTAAAAACTTGACTTCATTACTCAGCCATAAAAAAGACCAAAACATCGCTATCTGCAGCAACATGAGATCTCCTCTCCTGTCTGTCATCCAGCCCTAGAATGCTTTTTCTAGGCAAAAGAATAGAGGATCTTTCCCAGTACGAATCGTTCCATATCAGAAAAAAGAGCTTTCAGTTCAGTTCAGTCACTCAGTCGTGAACGACTCCTTGCGACCTCATGAATCGCAGCACGCCAGGCCCCCCTGTCCATCACCAACTCCCGGAGTTCACTCAGACTCACGTCCATCGAGTCTGTGATGCCATCCAGCCATCTCATCCTCTGTCGTCCCCTTCTCCTCCTGCCCCCAATCCCTCCCAGCATCAGAGTCTTTTCCAATGAGTCAACGCTTCACATGAGGTGGCCAAAGTACTGGCGTTTCAGCTTTAGCATCATTCCTTCCAAAGAACACCCAGGACTGATCTAGACACTGACACTTAGAAGTTCTTAGTCAATTGCCAGCGAATCTCATGACTGCACACTGGAGAAGACTACACATACACAGTTTCTGATCAGCTTCTCAGAGTTCCACTCTTCAAGACACCAGACATCTAAAGAAGGCCCCTAACATGGCAACAAAACACTAATCAAAGTGAAAGAAAATAGGAACTTAGAAAAGAGACATGCCCATGAAACAAAATAATATTTCAAAGAATTTATAATTAAAATATCTCAGAGGAATAAAAGAAGGTACTGTACTCACAAAATAGATAGGTATAAAAAGAAAAAAAAAAAAAAAGAGAGAGCTCTGGGGAATTACAAATATGATAGTTTTTTAAAAATCAGCAAGGGAATTCCTTGGTGGTCCAGGGATTGAGACTCTGCACTTGCACTGCTGGGTGCCTGGACTGGATCCCTGGTCGGGCAACTCTTAATGAAATCCCACAAGCCACACAGCAAAGCCAAATAAATACACTAAATTTTAAAAATGATTAGAAAATAAATTTATAGAAAAACCTCAGAAAGTAAACAAAAAGATAAAGAAATGGACAAGTGGAAAGGGAAGATAAACAGATGATCAGTCTAGGAGGTCCAACACCCAAGTAAACAAAATTCTAAGAGAAGAAAACAACCAGGGGAAAATTATCAAAGAGATCATAAAAGAAAATTCCCTGGAACTAAAAGACTGAAAACTTTTAAGACTGAAACAGTAAAAATAAATAATAAGAATCAAAGCAAGACACATCACTGCAAAAATTTGGAATATCAAATTCACCTTCATTCAGTACTCTGCATATAAGTTAAATAAGCAGGGTGACAATATACAGCCTTGACGTGCTCCTTTTCCTATTTGGAACCAGTCAGTGGTTCCATATCCAGTTCTAACTGTTGCTTCCTGACCTGTATATAGGTTTCTCAAGAGGCAGGTCAGGTTGTCTGGTATCTCCATCTCTAGCAAAATTTTCCACAGTTTATTGTGATCCACACAGTCAAAGGCTTTGGCATAGTCAATAAAGCAGAAATAGATGTCTTTCTGGAACTCTCTTGCTTTTTCCATGATCCAGGGGATGTTGGCAATTTGGTCTCTTGTTCCTCAGCCTTTTCTAAAACCAGCTTAAACATTTGGAAGTTCACATTTCACGTGTTGCTAAAGCCTGGCTTCGAGAATTTTGAGCATTACTTTACTAGCATGTGTGAAGAGTGTAATTGTGCAGTAGTTTGAGCATTCTTTGGCATTGCCTTTCTTAGGGATTGGAATGAAAACTGACCTTTTCCAGTCCTGTGGCCACTGCTGAGTTTTCCAAATTTGCTGGCATATTGAGTGCAGTACTTTCACAGCATCATCTTTTAGGATTTGAAATAGCTCAACTGGAATTCCATCACCTCCACTAGCTTTGTTCATAGCGATTCTTTCTAAGGCCCACTTGACTTCACATTCCAGGATGTCTGGCTCTAGGTGATACTTATTAAAGATGGTAAGACAGACTTATTCAGGGGTACTACTACAAAAGGTTTTGTAGCAAGGGAGAGAAATGTGACTCAACTCTGAATACTTTGAATACTCTCAAATCTCTCTATCAGTAATAGACATCCAATAATGCTCATTGAATTATCTAAAATTCATAACATGTAATCAAATAAGTTTTAAAACAAAAGCAATATGAACTAATAATACATAGGGAAATCCAGCAAAGTCTATACCATTAACAAGTTACAGTTTTTGGAGGTTGTTAGGCTCAAACAGCTAACACATTTCAACATGATGATTGCCATTATGGAGCTAAAAGATAGTATATAACAGTAAGAGCAAAAAGAGGGGTCAATCAACTGCCTTACAAATACAGAGAAAGGCTTTATAGGAAAGTGGCATTTTTCTATAAAGCTTGAGTTTGAAGGACTACTCAAATGAAATTCCATTTTGGGGGATTTGCATTTTTCATAAGAAATTGGTGAGGCTATTTTGAGGTAAGATTTTTCTAGAATTTTATGTACGATTTTGTACGTTAAAAAAGAAGAGTCCAGGTGGCATGAGTTAACTTGATTTAAGGCAATTTAAAGTTTCACTTGCAAATTTAAAGATTTCAAGACAAAAAAATAAGCCAGCATCACTCATTTTCAAGTGATGATATTTGTTACTTGAGTTTAAGATCACTGCAAAGTTAGACAATTTAGGCTGAGACTGGAGTTCAGTTGACTTTGTTCGTGTCACTGGACCATAAAATAGCAATTTAGTGTTGATTTTACAAACCAGAAAGGAAAACCAAAGGCATTCAATGGGGCTGAATGCAAATATTTTATTTCCTTGATGTGGCTGTACATTTTACTGGAACCATATATCAATATCTAATCACATTTATGTTTCCAGTACTCTTAACCTAGTATCTTATACATCAGAAGGGATCATTATTAAATTAACTAAAGTTTTATATAGGAATTCTGAGTCAGAGAAGAATGAGATTATAAAAGGCCAGAATTACAAAGACTTCATGCAGGATAATAATGTTTGAGATGGAATGACTTTAAAGATCAATAGGTCCAAAGACTATATATAAACAGCCTATGAGAACACAAAAAGATACTCAATATCACTAGCTATTTGAGTAATTTAAATGAAAATTTCAGTGAGACACCACTTCATATCCATTAGATGGCTATAATCAAAGATACATGTAATGATAACTATTAGCAAAAATGTAGAGAAATTAAAAACCTTATATAATCCTGTAGAAATACAATATAGTACAGCTATTTTGAAGATAATTTTGTAGTTCCTCAAAAGAATAAGCATAAACTCAATTTGTCAAAAGATTAAACATAAGCAATTATACCACTAAATACATGCTAAGAGAAATGAAAACATATGTCCATATATAGATTGATACATAAATTTTCAAAATAACATGTCCATAACAGGGAAACAGTGAAAGCAACCCAAATCTTCAACCAATGGAGATGGCTAAATGGAAAAATACAATGTTATATACCTATATATACAATGAAATACCATTCAGCAATAAACATTTATGTTAAATTCTGATTTGTTAGGGATAAATCATTCATGGGGTAGAACATATTTCTCAATATTTTCAAATATGAGGGCTCTTTAAATATCAAAAATATTGAGAGACATCCAAATAATAATAGTTACTCTTGGATTGGGAATAGTATTGATTCTTAATTTACTTTAAAAGTATGAGAAAAACTATTATTAAATCAGACTGCTTTGGTGTGAATTAACTGATTAGCTATCTATCTTGTCCATGAAATATGGTATATATTTAAGTAAAATGTTTTACTCAAGACTGAAGACAAAGCTTACTGTATGTATGGATCAACAGACCACTTTGAATAAGTTTGTGGCTCTCCAGAATTATTCCTTCCGTTGTTTGTATCCAGTATTGTTGAGAAAAATGTTGCATTGGTTTCTCGTTTGACTTTTGAAGGCAGTTATTTTCAGAAACTATCAGTAAATTAACCTCTTTGTGATATGCTTTACTGTCTAACTTACATCCAACTCTCACATCCACACATGACTATTGGAAAAACCATAGCTTTGACTAGATGGACCTTTGTTGGAAAAGTACTGTCACTGTTTTTTAGTATGCTCTCTAGGTTGGTCATAATTTTTCTTCCAAAGAGCAAGCATCTTTTAATTTCATGCCTGCAGTCACCATCTGCAGTGATTTAGGAGCCTCCAAAAAACAATGGATGGATGTGAGAGCTGGACTATAAAGAAAGCTGAGTGCTGAAGAATTGATCCTTTTGAACTAACTGTAGTATTGGAGAAGACTCTTGAGAGTCCCTTGGACTGCAAGGAGATACAACCAGTCCACCCTAAAGGAAATCAGTCCTGAGTATTCATTGAAAGGATTAATGGTGAAGCTCAAACTCCAATAATTTAGCCACCTGATGCAAAGAACTGACTCATTTGAAAAGACCCTGATGCTGGGAAAGATTGAAGGCAGGAGAAGGGGAAGACAGAGGATGAGGGTTGGGTGGAATCACCGACTCAATGGACATGAGTTTCAGTAACCTCTGGTAATTGGTGATGGACAGGGAAGCCTGGCGTGCTGCAGTCTGTGGGGTCACAAAGATTTGTACATGACTGAGTGACTGAACTGAACTTATTCTTTAACTTACCAAATTAAGGGTCTGAATTAGATGATCTTTGAAAATCTTTCCTGGCATTTCTTCTTGATACATTAATCCAGTTTTATGAAATTTTTTAAATAGAGTTTTTTCTTGTTAGGGTTATGACATGTATAGTGAAGTATTGGATATTAATTTATATTCTTGGACTGAATTTTTCCTTAACAAAATTCATTTTCAATTACTTGTATAATTCAAGTGGAAATGTTTTTTTTACCTAAGATACTAAAATCATTGCTTTGATATGCCACTTTAATCACCTAATTTTTTTTAAGTTTGATCATTATTTTCTAGCAAATTCAGTACCATGATACAATTCACTTCCTTTTCACCGCCACATACTTCATTCTTTATATCTGAAATCTGCTATGTCCTTCAATGCTACCAAAACCCTCGGTTATTAGAACTAGTCATGGCCTTTTAGCTGGAAATTTAAAAGGTCACAGTAGTTGTCTTCTTCCTTTACACTTCAGAAGTATCAGAAATGGAATGGATTTTACTTCAAATGATTAAGAATTTGCTGTTTGATCTTGGTTCCATATGGGATACCTCTGAGTTTCTGACTAAAAATAGTATAATTTTTTAATTTTTCATTGTGATTTAATATTAACTTTTAAGTTTCTTTGCAACACGTTTTATCAAAATCAATCATGCTTTTTACACAATGTTAAATTATAGGATAATATCTTTACAGTTAATGCTCAAGGATGCTTGAGTTCCAGAAAAGTAACTACTATTAATAATAATAATAATAATAATAATAATAATATTGTATGTTATAGAGAAAGAATGGAAGTTAGGAAGTCCAAGTTATATTTCCAACTCTTATAGGAAATGATAATGCTACCTTTATCAGGTCATTTAACTTTAAAAAATTGTCTGAATCATTATATGCAGAGGCAGAGCTAGGCCATAAAATATATAGAAGGGCCTAGCCATTCTGTATCTTCCATTGATCGAAAAGAAGGTAAGAAGGGAGACAAGGGAAGGGAGGAAGGAAATAAACAGTTGATAAAAGTCATTGTCTACGGTACTATGTATTAAGAATTAGATGCGCCCGCAGAACCCACTTCTTGTTTATTCTAATTGTCCTTCTTTGCTTGGAACACCAAATCAGCCCTCTTACTTTGTTTCTTTGGAACTTAGGGAGAAATTTTCATCAGTGTCCAAAAAATGTTGTTCCAGTTCTGCCCTTATCTCCTTTGGTCTTCTTTCATTTGTTGGTTTATTTCAATCCTCCAGCCAGTTCCCCTTCTCTCTTTCTTCCTACATAAATAGAGAACTCCAAAACACATTTTCTTGTGTTCTCTCTTCTCTCAACATAAAAAAACGATAAGAAGCATGCTGTTGATGGTGAATGGTTACGCTCATCAATATGCACATGCATGTGCCTCTTCAGCTATTTGCACACTGAATGTGTCTCGTCACTAGGGCATTGCATGAACTCATAAAACCCAATGGAAGCAGGAACATCAATTCTCCAGCTTCCAACTCCCTCCTCTGTTGCAATGAGCCACATTTTCCTGCTGCATTCCGGAGAATCAGTTTTTATTGGCTAAAACTGCTCTTTGCTTCAAAGTTCCCAAAATTGCTTTGTGAAAAAGAAAAGAGGTTTGATTGTTTTCCCCTTTTAGGCAGCTTTTAAAACAGTCAAACAATGACAGGTTTTTCTTTATCTAAATTTTTTTGAGGTGAACCAGTTAAAATGTATATTTTCTATATAGAAATTAGAAAGTTATACACTACTTATTAAAAAGGAAAGAAACAGATAAGAAGACAAAGCATTTTTAAGTTCATCCATTAACAGCAGGAGCAGCTTCCAACACCCTAGACTCTATCCATTAGTGATGGTCACAATAGCAGTTTTCAATACACAGAAGAAGGAAGAGGACTTTGTGACTTGATTAAGTATTGTAGGTAAGAGAGAAGAATAATATAAACAGCAATTCCAACTTGATTGGAGGGGACACTTTCCATCTGAAGTCAAATATATCAAAATATCTAAAGCTCCTTCATGGCATAAAGTTGCTCACTCATTACTGTGAATGACATGTTGTAAGCTATATTCATCAGCTTGTTTGTGATACTAATTCTTATTTGAAAAAGAAAAAAAAAAAGGAGAAGAGAAAAGAAGAGATGAGAGGAAAGCAGATTTGCAAGTGAAGAAAGTTATATGGCTGAACCAGGGTAACAGAACCTTGTAGCACAGCCAATATGTATGCTATTTCCAGATTCCTCATGCAAAACACGTTGTAAAAATAGGATTTTATTCACCAGGATGAATATGCAGATTGTCAGAAAGGCAATAACTTCATTGAAAGCCATTGCTATGGATGAAAGCTTCTAATCCAGCACTCATATTTTTTCACTGGGATTCGTTGACACCTAAATGAAAACCTGTTCAACAGAAACTGTTAACATTTATGTATCCTGAAAAGCAAAAGCATGAGTATCATAATCTTGGTTTCTGAAGTTGTTTCTTTCCCTACAGCCATAAAAGTTCAAAATAAATACACAAAGAAGATCAGCACCAAAAATATTGTGGTCTAGATGCTTTAACCTATTTCTTGAACAAATTAAATTTGGTTTTATGTTAACTAGTTCACTCAGGGGTTCCATCAATATTCATTAGCCCTTATTCTGTGCCAAGAATTGTTTCCGTGTTAATCAGTTAGTTGTCCAGTGGTAAATTAGACACATCTTTGTCCTTTTTGATCTTACATTCTAGTAAGGGCAGAGAAAAAGTAAATAGCAAACAACAATCAGTGTCCAGCACAGTTAAGGAAAACATTCTAAGTGCTTTAATTAGAAGAGATCTGAGACAGAGATTTAATAGGGAAATGCAAAACAAAAAAGTTGAAAGGCTGAAAAAAGAAAATCAGCAGGCTGCCACTGATAGTCATGTTCAAAAGCACTCCCGTGTTGCTTAACTGAACTTGAGAAGCTAGTTTTGCACTATTATTGCTTCTGACATTCATGAAACTAAAGAGTATATGCACTGAAACAAAAGTTCAGTCTTCAATAGTATCTTGGCATTCTCAGCTCTACAACCTTGCTTGTCAACAAAAGCAGCAAGAAGATACAGCCTGTGCCTCACTTCTGCTTTGCAAATGTCACATAACTTTTAGTTTCATCTAGAATCCAAGTGTGTAAAGGAGTTCCAGGAAGCATATATTTTAACGTACCATTCTCTGTGGTATAGGCAGACAGAATGAATCACAGGCACAAGCAAATGCTACAGAAATAAAGGTGATAGCAAAGTTGAAGAAAACAGATGTTTTGTTGACCTCAGTTCATTGAAATCAAATAAATACTTTGCTTACCATCCTCTAGTACTTTGAAATGGTCCCTGAGGAGTCAAGAGTGGCAGTGAATATGTAAACCAGGTACTTCTGGATTTCAGTGAGGTACAGTTTGTGAGAACAGAAGCGGTCCCCATTGGAATGCAAAGACAAGGTTGCAATAATATTAGCATAATGGGTGGTCCCGGAGAAGGCAATGGCACCCCACTCCAGTACTCTTGCCTGGACAATCCCGTGGACGGAGGAGCCTGGTAGGCTGCAGTCCACAGGGTCGCTAGGAGTTAGATACGACTGAGCGACTTCACTTTCAATTTTCACTTTCATGCATTGGAGAAGGAAATGGCAACCCACTCCAGTGTTCTTTCCTGGAGAATCCCAGGGACGGGGGAGCCTGGTGGGCTGCTGTCTATGGGGTCGCACAGAGTCGGAGATGACTGAAGTGACTCAGCAGCAATGGGTGGGCCCAGATGATAGTCTTCCTAGGCAGCAAACTGAAATATGGGAAAATAACCACATTCATTTACTATTCATTTCACTGCTTGATTGAAACACATAGCCATTGATAACTCAACTGATGAGTTGGAAAGAACTTCCCACACAGTGGGCTGGATTCCAGCCTTTCAGTAACATATACAGCTCAGGAGTCAGAAGCTGAGTGTCTGAGTTGACACTCTTTCAGAAGTTTAGATCTTCTCACTTAAACCTATAGAAGTTTCAAGTAACCAGGCATAGTTTGGGGGCCTAAAAATCATTTTAAATTATTTATTGAAGACTGTAAATCTGATTAATACCTGGGCTTTTGTGATCTTGATCCTGTTCCTCTACATTTCTAATTCAATGAAAGTCGCTCAGTCATGTCTGACTCTTTGTGATCCCATGGACTGTATAGTCCATAGAATTCTCCAGGCCAGAATACTGGAGTGGGTAGCCTTTCCCTTCTCCAGGGGATAGTCCCAACCCAGCGAACAAACCCAGGTCTCCCGCATTGCAGGCAGATTCTTTACCAGCTGAGCCATGAGGAAAAGATTAAATGATATAACATATGAAAAAGTTCTTGCTATGCTATAGGTAAGCATACATGTTAGTCCATTTCTGCCTCAAGGATATGATATTAGGGAGGATAAGTTTTAGAATAAACCTAAAACCATCAGCCAACTAGAGGTCAGAATACAGATAAGCTGTTTAAAGGACTTAGCCTCAGTCTCCTGAGAAGTAATTATGTTACCCCAAAATTGGGTTCACCTTTTGGTAATGTCGAGCCAAAAGACACAGCCAAGCCAAAGAGTGAGAGAAGGAAAAATTTATTGAATGCAACAAATAGAGAATGTGGAACTTAACAATAGAACAACCATCTTAGGCTGGGAAGATAAGATAAGACAATCATGCCCTTAAAGATAAGTCTTAAATATAAGACTTGTAAGGCCTCCCCAGACAGCCATTTTGCTGTTTTGCATTTCTTTTCCACGGGGATGGTCTTGATCACTGTTTCCTGTACAATGTCATCAACCTCCGACCATAGTTCATCATGCATTCTATCTATCAGATCTAGTCCCTTAAATCTATTTCTCACTTCCATTGAATAATCATATGGGATTTCATTTAGGTCATACCTGAAAGGTCTAGTGGTTTTCCCTACTTTTGTCAATTTGAGTCTGAATTTGGCAATAATGAATTCATGATCTGAGTCACAGTCAGCTCCTGGTCTTGTTTTTGCTGACTGTATAGAGCTTCTCCATCTTTGGCTGCAAAGAATATAATCAATCTGATTTCAGTGTTGACCATCTGGTGATGTCCATGTGTAGAGTCTTCTCTTGTGTAGTTGGAAGAGTGTGTTTGCTATGACCAGTGCGTTCTCTTGGCAAAACTCTAGTAGCCTTTGCCCTGCTTCATTCCATATTCCAAGGCCAAATTTGCCTATTACTCCAGGTGTTTTTTTAACTTCCTACTTTTGCATTCTAGTCCCCTATAATGAAAAAGATATCTCTTGGGAGTGTTAGTTCTTAAAGGTTTTGTAAGTCTTCATAAAACTGTTCAACTTCAGTTTCTTCAGCATTACTGGTTGGGCATAGACTTGGATTACTATGATATTGAATGGTTTGCCTTGGAGACGAACAGAGATCATTCTGTCATTTTTGAGATCGCATCCAAGTACTGCATTTTGGACTCTCTTGTTGACCATGATGGCTACTCCATTTCTTCTAAGTGATTCTTGCCCACAGTAATAGATAAAATGGTCATCTGAGTTAAATTCACCCAATTCAGTCCATTTTAGTTCACTGATTCCTAGAATGTTGATGTTCACTCTTGCCATCTCCTGTTTGACCACTTCCAATTTGCCTTGATTCATGAACCTGACATTCCTGGTTCCTATGCAATATTGCTCTTTACAGCATTGGACCTTGCTTCTGTCACCAGTCACATCCACAACTGGATACTGTTTTTGCTTTGGCTCCATCCCTTCATTCTTTCTGGAGTTATGTCTCCACTGATCTCTAGTAGCATATTGGGCACCTGCCCACCTGGGAGTTCCCCTTTCAGTATCCTACCACTTTTCCTTTTCATACTGTTCATGGGGTTCTCAAGGCAAGAATACTGAAGTGGTTTGTGATTCCCTTCTCTAGTGGACCACATTCTGTCAGACAACTCCACCATGATCCGCCCATCTTGGGTCCCCCACACAGCATGGCCTAGTTTCACTGAGTTAGACAAGGCCGTGGTCTATGTGATCAGACTGGCTAGTGTTCTGTGATTATGGTTTCAGTGTCTGTCCTCTGATGTTCTTTCAAAACACCTACCGTCTTACTTGGGTTTCTCTTACCTTGGACATGGGCTATCTCTTCACGGCTGCTCCAGCAAAGTGCAGCAGCTGCTCCTTATCTTGGTTGAGGGGTATCTCCTCACCGCCACCCCTCCTAACCTTGAAAATGGAGTATCTCCTCTCAGCTGCCACCCCTGACCTCGGATGTGGGGTAGCTCCTCTAGGCCACTCCTGTGTTGATGCAGTCTGGCACTCTCGATTGCCACCCCGATCTTGGGCGAGGGGTAGTTCCTCTCAACCACACTTCTGTGTGGTCCGTCACAGCTGGAGCACTTCTGCTTAAAAAAAAAAAAAATTATATATATATATATATATCACAAAATATGCAATTTTTCAAAATATTTTAGCAATTGTATTTCAAAGCTGTTGATTTCTTCATAATCCTATGTATTATGTTTTATGCACATAAAAACATTATCTTGAAAAATGGTCTACAGAGTTCACCAGACTTCTGAAGGAGTCTAAAACAAAAGACAAACAGGTTAAAAATCCTGCACTGTATTATTTCTGAGATCTTGTACAAATATATTTTAAGCATGTAATTATATTATTTAAGACATACATAATTTTATATTTTAACTGTTTAATGATTTCTAAGAGTGTTATAGGAAAAAAAGAGACTAATGAAGACTGGAATAATATATCATGAGTTTTTCAGCACCTTTTCACACACTTAGGGGCTGAAGCATCTACATATGGAAACTAAAAACAACAGCCAGAAGGACCAGAAACAAGCAGTGCTGCTGTACTTTGCAGGGTACTATGAGGGTTTTTTCCCCATGTTTCTGCGGCTGGTTTAAACACTTTTTTGCCTTTAATCTCTTTTGGCTTTCTGAATCCCAGTCCTAGCTTCGGTCACTCAGTTGGGTCTAACTCTTTGTGACCCCGTGAACTTTAGCCCACCAGGCTCCAAATTCTCTGGGATTCTCCAGGCAAGAAGACTAGAGTGTGTGTTCATTACCTTAGCCAGGGGATCTTTCTGAATCACGGATCTAACCTGGGTATCTGCATTGTAGATGAATTCTTTACTCTCTGAGCCACCAGGGAAGCCCAAATATGTAAATCTCCAACTCTTTAACATTCTTTTAGAATACATACTTGGTTACAACTTTATTAACTAATAATTTCTTAAAATACAGAATTGAACTGGAGAAAATGTATTTTTTGCATGTTCTTTAGACTGAGTTGAATTAGTCCCTTATTATTGAAAAGATTATATCATGACAATATTAAGATTATTTTGGGAAAAAAGTCAATGGAAATCCCCAATAGTGTCCCTGAAGATCAAATTACCTCTGAAATAATTAGAATATTGTCACTTTCTGTACTTTAGGAGATCTTTGTACCAGCTATCAGTAAAATTTTTCATTCTTCATAGAGTTCATCTCTATCCTATGTAGATAATTAATCCCTTTTCTTACCATATATCCATTCTTACCATCATACTTCTTTATATTTATTCTATGTTGTTTTCCTTTATAACACCTTTAATTAATGTAAAATTATTATGGTTTTATAAGTGCTGCTTTCTCAGTAAATATCTCATGTAAGTAAGAATCTTATTTATGTTTCCAAATATAGTATTAAGACTAATGTTTATCCTGTACTAAATAATAAATAAATATATTGTTGAATGAGTGAAAATAAATCAGGAAAGTTATTGTAAAATAAGCCATGATGCTGATTGCACATTTTAGGAATCATTTGTGTAGAAGACTATAGTTTTTAGATTTTCAATTATTAGAAAATGTATACACTGCAAGGATAATTCTTAGGAAACACTCAACTTTTCTTGGGGGGCAAGAATACTTAATTCCTTTTTATTGTTGAATGATATGCCATGATATGGATGTGTGACAGTTTGTTAAACCATACTCTTATTGATGACCATTTGGCATGTTTCCTCTTTGCGATTATTTTGAACAAGACTTATCTGAACATACATTTTCAACTGCGGTATTGGAGAAGACTCTTGAGAGTCCCTTGGACTGCAAGGAGCTCCAACCAGTCCATTCTGAAGGAGATCAGTCCTGGGATTTCTTTGGAAGGAATGATGCTAAAGCTGAAGCTCCAGTACTTTGGCCACCTCATGCGAAGAGTTGACTCATTGGAAAAGACTCTGATGCTGGGAGGGATTGGGGGCAGGAGGAGAAGGGGACGACAGAGGATGAGATGGCTGCATGGCATCACTGACTCGATGGACGTGAGTCTGAGTGAACTCTGGGAGATGGTGATGGACAGGGAGGCCTGGCGTGCTGCGATTCATGGGGTAGCAAGGAGTCGGACATGACTGAGTGACTGAACTGAACTGAACTGAACATACATTTACAAGCTTTTTGTAGATATTTCATTTTAAAGAGTAAACATGGAGTGAAATGCTTGATTATAACGTTAGTTTTTTCTTAACTTTATAACAAACTACAATATGTTTAACCAGAGCAACTGCACCATTTTACACTCCCTGCAAAGTATGACAGTTCCAGTTGTTCTACATCCTCAGTTCTTAGTGCTGTTTGAATCCTTTATTTTAAACATCTGTGTAAGTGTGGACAGTTATTCCCTAATTAATTGATATATGTCTTGTGAATAATGTTGTGCAATATATTTTTATGCATTTATTGGTCAGTTTTAAATATTTGTTTGAGAGTATACTGTTAAATATTTTTCCTATTATTGTTGGATTATTTTTCTATTTTTGATTTATTTATTTTTATATATTCTAGATGCAAAGCTTTTGTCAGATGTATATACTAAGGATAGAGCATTTTCTCCCAGTCTGTGGGATGCCTGTTTATTTTTGTGATTGGCCTTTTTTGGAGTAATATATTCAATTTTGATGAATTTTAATTAATTTGTTTCTCCTGTTAAGGATGGTGATTTTCTTCCCCAATATAAGAAATTTTCTTTAAGCTACTGTTGTATAAATAATCTGCTATATTTTCTTGTAGAAACATTATGACTTTAGCTATGATTTATCTATTATCTATTTCAAATTAGATTTTGCTATCAAGTGTAGAAGTCAAAGTTCATTTATTCCATCTGGATATCCAATTTTCCAAAAGTACTTCTTTGATTTTATCATTGAACTCAAGAGTCAATTGACTGTATATGTGTGATTTTTATTTCTGAAGTCTATTCTTGCCCTATTTGTGATCTTAGAAGGAATGCATACAATGTTTAACCATTAAATATGATGTTATCCATCAATATTTTTTCATGGATGATTTTTATAACATATAATAAGATATTGTCTATTCCTAGTTTGTTAAAAGACCATAAAAATGAATGAGTGCTGAATTTTATCCCTTTTTCTACCTTTATTGATTAATCATATATTTTTCCATTTATTCTATAAAGTAATGATTTATATGATTGGTTTTTGATTGTTAAACCAACTTTTTGAAAGGTTATTGCTGAATGAAAAGACTCTGGGATTCTTGGCCTTAGGAGGAGAAGAATTCAATCTGGGGCCAGAGACGAGGCCTGATCGTTCAGAGCTTTTGTGTAATAAAGTTTCATTAAAGTATAAAGGAGATAGTGAAAACTTCTGACATAGGCATCAGAAGGGGGCTGAAAGAGTACCCTCCTGCTAGTCTTCAGCTGGATGTTATATAGTCACTAACAGTCTGTTAATGAAAGACAGGAATGTCTTAAACCTCAGAATGGCACCAGGCCCCTCACCCATAAGATGCATTTTGGGATAATCTTGGCACCAGATGATTCATCCTGGGCCATAAAATGATTAACTTGAATCTTGTAGAAGGACAGATTACCATACAAATAGTTTTGTTTACATAGATTAGGGAAACAATATCTGAGTATAACATACTGGTTTATCAAGTAGGTTCTGAGCCATTAGGTGGAACTGACTTGAAGACAGAGTTTGGGGTAAATGCATAGCACATTAGCATAGCTTAAGACAAACATTTCCATAAGAAAAATGCATTAGTTATCTCAAAGGTTGAGAATAGTTAACTTCAGGCATACTGAGTGCAGCACTTTCACAGCATCATCTTTCAGGATTTGAAATAGCTCAACTGGAATTCCATCACCTTCACTAGCTTTGTTCATAGTGATATTTCCTAAAGCCCACTTCGACTTCACATTCCAGGATGTCTGGCTCTAGGTGAGTGTGAGTGATCACACCATCGTGATTATCTGAGTCATGTGATTAATCTGAGTTTTGTACAGTTCTTCTGTGTATTCTTGCCACCTCTTCTTAATATCTTCTGCTTCTGTTAGGTCCATACCATTTCTGTCCTTTATTGAGCCCATCTTTGCATGAAATATTCCCTTGGTATGACTAATTTTCTTGAAGAGATCTCTAGTCTTTCCAATTCTATTGTTTTCCTCTACTTCTTTGCATTGATCACTGAGGAAGGCTTTCTTATCTCTCCTTGTTATTCTTTGGAACTCTGCATTCAAATGGGTATATCTTTCCTTTTCTCTTTTGCTTTTCACGTCTCTTCTTTTCACAGCTATTTGTAAGGCCTCCTCAGATAGCCATTCTGCTTTTTTGAATTTCTTTTTCTTGGGGATGGTCTTGATTCCTGCCTCTTGCACAATGTCACGAACCTCTGTCCATAGTTCATCAGGTACTCTGTCTATCAGATCTAGTCCCTTAAATATATTTCTCACTTCCACTGTATGATTCCTTATAGACTGACCTTTTTCATATTTATTAAATATTCCTTCCCATTCTCCAGCAATACTCCTTGTCTTAAAGACTGCTTTCTCTGATATATAAACATAGACTCACCTTCTTCTTATTCTTTCCATTTTTATGGTATATATTTTCCATGCTTATGCTTAATCTAGCATGTATCTTTATAATTAAAGAATACTTCCTGTAAATAGTATACAATAAACATTGCTTTCTTAATGCTTCAGTTTTAATGCTTCCTTTTATTTTCTTCTCATTATCCTTCTCCCTATCCTCTTCTCCTCCCCCTCCTTCAATTTTTATTCCCCTTCTAACAATTATCATGATCACAATGATGATGACAGTGATAATGAGGTATCTATTGTCCTTTATTTCTCTAGCTGCCATTAAATTTTATTCTTTCTTTATTGATTTTCATTATTTTGAATATGATGTGCTTATGAAACCTCCTTTACATTTATCTTGCATTGTGCTATTAAAGTTTTAGGATTTGTAGATTAATATATTTTATTAATTATGGAAAACTTTCAGCCATTGTATCTGTAAATGTTTCTTCTGTGTTATTCTCTTTTTCCTGGATCCCCATTACACATATATCAGTTCAGTTCAGCCACTCAATCGTGTCCGACTCTTTGTGACCTCATGAATTGCAGCACGCCAGGCCTCCCTATCCATCACCAACTCCCAGAGTTCACTCAGACTCATGTCCATCGAGTCAGTGATGCCATCTAGCCATCTCATCCTCTGTCGTCCCCTTCTCCTCCTGCCCCCAATCCCTCCCAGCATCAGAGTCTTTTCCAATGAGTCAACTCTTCGCATGAGGTGGCCAAAGTACTGGAGTTTCAGCTTTAGCATCATTCCTTCCAAAGAAATCCCATATATAGGAACACGCTACTTAGACCATTTTTTTTTTTTGTATGTATATATTTTATTTTGGGCTTCCCTGGTGGCTAATGGTAAAAAATCTGCCTGTAATGCGAGAGACCTGTTTAATCCTTGGGTCAAATTTTTATTTTAATCTGTCTTCAAAATTCACTTTTCTTCTGCAGGATCCAGTCTAAAGTTTAGTTCATCAAGTGAACTCAGTTTTTAAAAACTCAATATTTTAAAAATATTAAATGTTTTAAATTCTGATATTTCTATTGAAATCTTTTTTTATTCTTCTCTGTTGAAATTATCCATCTGTTCATTTATTAGTCAATTAGATATTTCAGAGACTTCCCTTTCACTTTTCACTTTCATGCGTTAGAGAAGGAAATGGCAACCCATTCCAGTGTCCTTGCCTGGAGAGTCCCAGAGATGGGGGAGCCTGGTGGGCTGCCATCTATGGGGTCACACAGAGTCGGACACGATTGAAGTGATTTAGCAGTAGCAGCAGATATTTCAACATACTTATCAAGTTATTTTATACTCTTTTTTTCCCCTGATGATTCTAACATGTGGGCCATCTATGGATCAGACTTTATTGGCTATTTTTGCTTTTGATTATTGGTCTATTTTTCCTATTTCTTTCGGTATCTCAAAAGATATAAATTTGCCAAAATTCATCTTTACATTTTAAAATAAAGAGTATAAACTAAAGTATATATTTTAAAAGTAAACTAAAGTTTATACTTTTAAATTTTCCTTTAGAAAAGTGTGTGTATTTTGCTCTGTCAGGTGGCTATTAAAGGTGATTGAATTACTTTTATCTGCGGCTGAAACTTATCAGTCTTAGTTTTATTGTGCCATTTGGTAGATTCAGTTTATCTCTGGTTCAAATATTTTAAAGGTGTTATTAGGATTTTTCCTTTATCATGTTTTGGGTTGTGAGCCCTGGTGACATTTTCAGAAATATTTATGCTTATAACCTAATTAGCAGTCTTCTGAATCATCAAAGATATTTCTCTCTCTCTCCCTTTCTCTCAAGTCTCTCTTCTGCCTTTAAATCACAGCCAACAGTTTCTTTGACTCTCTAGGGAATTTCCTTGCTTTCCAGCCCTATCCTCATCTTATTGTTTCTCAAAAAGTACAGTCTATAGTAGTCCTCTGCAAACATGTATTAGGATTATATATCTAATAGGTTATCTCTGTCTGTGAAAATCACTCAGTTGTGTATGACTCTTCACGATCCCATGTACTGTTGGCCTGCCAGGCTACTCTGTAGCATTCTCCAGGCCAGAATACTGGTGTGGGTAGCCGTTCCCTTTCTTCAGGGGATCTTCTCAATCCAGGGATCAAATCCAGGTCTCCTGCATTGCAGGCCAATTCTTTACCATCTGAGGGATTAGGGAAGCCCTATCACTCTCTCAGTTCAGTTCCATTCAGTCACTCAGTCGTGTCCGACTCTTTGTGACCCCACGGACTGCCAGGCCTCCCTGTCCATCACCAACTCACAGAGTTTACTCAAATTCATGTCCATTGAGTCAGTGATGCCATCCAACCATCTCATCCTGCCATCCCCTTCTCCTTCTGCCTTCAATTTTTCCCAGCATCAGGGTCTTTTGAAATGAGTCATTCTTCACATCAGGTGGCCAAAGTATTGGAGTTTCAGCTTCAACATCAGTCCTCCCAATGAATATTCAGGACTGATTTCCTTTAGGATGAACTGGATGGATCTCCTTGCAGTCCAAGGGACTCCCAAGAGAAGGGAATGGCAAACCACTTCAGTATTCTTGCCTTGTGAACCCTGTGAACAGTATCACTGTCTAGTGGTAGTAAATTGGATACCTTATGTTGAAGTTTAGGAACACAATCCTACAAATTGTGGTTAAGTTTATGCATGACACATATTTACAATTAAGCACAACATAGGAAAGAGTGATGCCCTGCCAAGAGAAGGAGAAAGAGCAATTTTAAATATTTTGGTTGATTTCTCATGTTTAAAAGTAGCTAAAGATCCCTCAGGAATGATGAAAGTATCTCTTATCTAAATCTTAAAAGTCAATCTGTTGAAACTTTAGCTTATGTGCATGATCTAGGGGCTTCTAAAGATGTGATATTCCAGGGACTATTCAAGATATAACTATATGCTTCTGTCTTTATGAATCAAATGTATACCTGATTGAAAAAATGCTAAAGTAGCATACAATTGCAGAGGAAATTATATATTAAGAATAAACTAATCCAGTTGCAAAACTAAAGTTGAAAGAAAAGACATGTTATTCATTTTACCTTTATTCATGTCTGAGTACAACTGCCAGTGTGTAAACCCATTACAGAGTCTGGCCAATTTCCTTGACCAAAACATATGAAATCAAACATATTGCTTCAAATATTTCTTGAAATAGATAACAGTAAAAATAAACATAAAAATACATTTCTGTTATCAAGATTTACAGCAATCTCACTTGCTCTAAATAACTCCATCTATAGCAGATACATTATTTAATTTTAGGTCTGACTAATGGTCATACATGCTCACCTGTCTCAAAAGACACAACATCCAATGTCTCTTACATGTCCATCATTTGTAGTTATATTACTAAGTCTCTGTCTCAACAAAAATATTATTCCAACTAGAATGTCTATAATATCCAAAGCCAAGAGAACCTAATTCTAATTGAGGTGATACTGTATGACCTTGATCAAGATAAACAACTTTTTCAAGAAAAATAAAATATATGTTACATGCATGTTGCACATCCCTTCATGATTCCATACAAATCGCTGAGTCTAGGTGGCAGGTCAGCCTTTTTTAAAATGCAAGGTCCCAGGTAGTTCTACCATTGGTTGTCATATGAGACAAAGATCATTCAACACTTCTTGAAAAAAGTGTTTATTAATACTTTTGAAGAAAATCTATTTTTTATTGCCTGTCATGTGTCAGGAACAATTCTGGATAGTGTATAATTCTAGATAATGATACTTATCTTAATTATCATATCACTGCAAACTAAGAATTTAGTCACATTAAAAAGATTGAATGTTAAGAAGTTATTAATTTTCCTAAAGTCAATGAAGCTGATAAAACTATATCTAAGCCTTGACCTCAGGTCTCTGCCTCTGGGGATTGACTTTATTTTATACCTGCTTCCTAGCAGTTTGGTGAGCAACAGGAAAATAGTTTATTATATCTTAGGAAACTTCTTTTTACAAAGTCAAAAACCAGGAGTTTTTTAATCAACCAAGTTACATAATAGAAGACGCAATGAGAGTAAAATCTGACTTTTTGTGAAATGATAAATCAAGGGAATTTAGAAAAATTTATGAATACTCTCTACTTTGGAGTTATGCTTTTCAAATTTTGTTCATTCACTATGGCATAATGAGTCCTAACTATGTTGTAAGGATTATTTGCTAATCCTTACAACATTAAATAGTAAGCATAATTTTCAACCATCAGAGATAGACAATTTAGAGCACTACTATCAGAGAAGATGTGAGAGTGGAATGTTGGAAAATCCATTTGGGTCAGTATCAGGCCCTAAATAACTGACCACTGTTCACAGAAATTGTACATGGATCATAGCTTTAAAAATTTCAAATCTTACAGAGCAATCAAATAACTATTTAGTTCATATTTTTTATTTAACTCAATACTTCATGATAATTTTTTAAAATTTTCCTTATTTTCCTTACTATCAGTTGGTGTGCTCTGCACTGGCTGTAAGCAGTTCGTTTCAAATGCATCCCTGCTTGTCTACTGATTATGACATAACTTTGTTGATCAATGAATCCTAATCATTATCATCTAATACTGTATGCCTTCACATCTGTTTCCTAACTTTGAAAAAATAAGTTCATATTTGTTTTTATGACATTAGTTTGTGTTTACATGATGTCAGTAGAATCTTTTCAACCAAAACAAAGCCAGTTTTATAGCATCCTGAGAACAGTGTACTTAAATAATTAGTTGATGTATGTATGTGTATATATATATATATATATATATGCACACACAGATACTTTTGGTTTCATGCAGACACAGCCAATGAGTCATACTTCTTTAAATGAGAGTTTTGTTTACTTCATCTTTAAATATTTCTGGGTGTACTATGTTTTTTATTTTCTCTTTCTTGACATTACTCAATTATCATGACAATTTTTATCACTTCTTCAAAAAACTATATATTTACTTAGTAGGGGTATTTTTCTCAGCAGCTAAAATGTACTTGCCAAGATGCAAATAAATTATCTACATTTTTAAAGAGCCTCATGACAATTTTGTGTATGTGTGAAACAACTGTTCAAACTGAAATATATTTACTTATTTTTGATATTTTCAACTTGTCTGTCATTGCACAGTTATTTTTTTCTTGCATCTCTCTTGAGTAATCAGGAAATGGATTTCTTTTTTGGAAGTGTTAATTCCACAAGCCCCCAAAGGCCTTGGCACTCCAGAAGACTGCAATGTTTTCAAAACAGAATTCCTGTTTTTCTCATAAATTGAAGTGCTGTTATGTGCAAGGCACTGTCCTAGCTTATGCAAGGGAATGGATAATTAAGTAAATATTTCTCCTGTCTACAGGAAATTCAGATTTAAAATATAGTAAGGAAATAAAGCCACAAAATACTTTGAAGATTTAGCAAATTGCAAGCAATCAGTAAAACAAAAAGAATACTGCCTATATGAAATATAACTTAGAGGGATTGCTTTCCTACTTTGTAATAACTCTATTGCACCCTGAGATATATACAGATGAGTAAGGGCCAGGTGCTATCCTTGATATTGACAAAGGTATTACTAGATAGAAATAGGAAACTGAGTGTGAGAGGCGGAGAGAGTGTGAATGAAGAAGACACCTCAGTCATCCCAGACCAGATATGGATGAGTGCAGGTTAAGAAGAAGAAAGGTGAATGGTGTACTTAGGTACAAAAAATTAAAAATAGTCCAAATGAGTAGGGACCCAAAGAATATATGGGGAAGTATTTCTACTGAATCCTAGAAAGTTAGATTAGGTCTGTATTGTGCTGAGCATAAGGCATGTAAGAAAGGTGAATTTTCTGCCTCAATTTTGTTTTGTTTTGTTTTGCTTTTTTACTGTGATATTGGTACTAGCAAAGAACTCGCCTACCAATGAAGGAAATGGAGAAGACATAGGCTTGATCCCTGTTTTGGGAAGATCCCTTGGAGGAGTTCATAGCAACCCACTCCAGTACTCTTGTCTGCAGAATTCCATGGACAAAGGAGACTGGTGGGCTATGGTCCATGGGGTCACAAAGACCCCACTTCAGACACTACTGAAGTGACAGCATGCACACCCCTAGGAATCACTGTTATTCATATAATATACCTAGTCATCAATTAAAGTACACATCAATTTACTTGTTTTGTTAATGTGAGAACACTTGCTAGAATACCCTCATAATGTTGAAATATATTTGGAAATATTTTACTGATTTTTATTAATTGATTGATTGATATAAGAGCAGAGACAACTAATAAGCAACAACAACAAAAAAAAAAACCCAGTAAGTCAGTATAGAATATGTATCCAGATTTATGAGCTTTTACATCATTGATGTATAATATGATTAGGGGTTGGCGAAATTACTATGGGAAACCCTGAGACCTAAGTTAACCAAGGAGTCCTTGAAAGCCTCCTCCAGGAATTAACACCTCATTGGAGGTGTGAAGCAGGAGTTAGCCCGAGAAAGTGATGTATGTGAATGTGAGAATTGAGGAAGAGATTATGCATTGTTTTGTGCAATGTCTATATGGGAGGGTCAGAGAAAGAGAGAAAAATTAGTTAACATTGGGATCTAAGAATAGTGAGTATAACGGTTTGAACTGAAGCAGAAGGGGAACGTCTATATTTACCTGTAAGTGTAGATGCCACATTATTGAAAGCACCACTGATTTAGAGAAAAACAGCAATTTACTCATTCATAAATATCAGAGCCTAGGTACCCAAACTGTCAATGAAAACAAAATACCAAGAATAAATTATTGAAATGACTAAATGGATTGAGAGTCAGGAAACAGTCCTTGCCTCATTTTTAGCACTTCTAAGACTAAAAATGAGCTTTAGTCATTTTTAGAAAAGATGAGCTTTACTTTACAAAGAAAGCATATCTGACTCACTGAAGAGTTCTGAAAAACATACATGATGAACATACATTACCAAAATTATGCACATCTAAGTTTTATATAGTTCAGGAGGAGGAAATCAAGGCCTGAATATTATAACTTCTTTAAAGCGTGATCTGTAACTACATTAACAACCACCCAATTCTGAGATTGTAACTGTTTGGAAGCCCTATTTTTAATAGAAAATCAAGACCCAATATATCCTCGGTTATAGTATTGGGCTAAATTAGATTTAATTCAAGTTCTTTCACACTCATGCTTATAGATGTAACATCTTGTAGGAAAGTGATGTTTATAAATATAAACGCTAGTACTATAAGATCTTAAGAAGCCAACCAAAATACTAATGGCTTACATTATATTTTATGAGACAATAAGAGAAAAGGACTTTTAACTCTCAGTCATAGTCACAAAGGAATTTCACACTAGGTTTAATTAAACAGAAAATTGAGATGATCAGAATTCTTACATTCTGAATATGTTAGTTACCTTTTTCCTCTGTAAAAATGACCTGATGTTGAGACTGTTAACATTATTTTATCCTAGATTGCTTTTCTACCTCTTCTGCTTTGCATTTTTCTTCCATAGCCCCATGTCTACCTTCATATATTTGACAATTTAACTTTGCTGTTATGTAATTATTAAGTCATATCATATTCTTTTGAGACCTCATGGACTGTAACCCTGCCAGGTTCCTTTGTCCATGGGATTTTCCAGGCAAGAATACTGGAGTATGTTGCCATTTCCTTCTACAGGGGATCTTCCAGATCCACAGATCAAACCCATGTCTCCTGCAATGGCAGGTGGATTCCTTACCTCTGAGCCACATGGAAAGCCAAATTGGAAGATTACTTGCCTATATACTTAAGATAAGCCAGAAATTAGATATAGAAAACTTTTGAGAATGTGAAAAGTTTATGTGTATATAAAATATATATGATGTACATTTTATATATTTGTACCTTTTGGGATAAAATCTAACCACTTTTTGTTTAAGAGTTTGCCACCGGCATCACCTAGGCAAAATGCATAAGCCCTCATTTTAATAATTGTATAAAATCCTATGATATACCATTAATTTTGCAACTATTTTTGTAGTAATACAAGTATTTACTTCAGATGTTTGCCAATATAAGTAATGGTACAATAATCATTCCTGTGTGTAGGTTGCATGCTTGCTAAGTTGCTGCAGTCATGTCCAACTCTGCGAGCCTATGTACTGTAGCACCCTGTGTCCGTGGGATTCTCCAGACAAGAATACTGAAATAGGTTGCCATGCCTTTTTCAGGGAATCTTCCTGACCCAGGGATAGAATCCACATCTCACGTCTCCTTCATTGGCAGGTGAGCTCTCTATTGCTAGTGCCACCTAGGAAGACTGTTGCTAGAGAGAGTGAAATATGTTAGTTGTGTCTGACTCTCTGTGATCCCATGGACTGTAGCCTGACACGCTCCTCTGTCCACGGGATTTCTCAGGCAAGAATACTGGAGTGGGTTGCCATTTCCTTCTCCAGGGGATATTCCTGACCCAGGGATCAAACCCAGGTCTCCCGCATTGCAGATGGTTTCTTTATTATCTGAGCCACCAGGAAAGCCTCTGCCATTGTAGATATTTATATCTAGATGTTTTAAAACATACACAACATTAACAAAATACTGGACAAGTAAGTTAAAAAAAGTGAATGTAGCTAAACCCTTTAAAATTTGCTCAGCCTAATTACTACACAGGGAAATTAAAATAAATCCAATTGGATACCATCTTTCCCATTAATCTAAACATATTTCAAAAGTGAAATTAAAACTACTACTATAGGCATGTATACACTTTGATAGTTTGCTGATGGGAGGAAGCACCTTAGAGAAAGGAAACTAGCAATAGCTGGCGATTTTAAAAATCCTTTGCAAAGGATGTGTGCATTTTTAAAACACATTTATATTTTCTGACTTACTTCTTCATGTATTTTATTAATGTTGATACAGAGAGCTTCTTTTAAATATGTAGAATATTTGCCATTTTACTTTTTTACTTGATAATAGTTTTCCATGTCTTTTACTTTTGATAGTATTCAGTACATCCTTTGACATTCAAAGTATCAAATTATTGTTTTGTTCATATACATTTTTTTTTTTTTTTGTGGATCTGGGTGTCTTGTCTTACTTGAGGAAATTTTCTTGAGCCCTAATTATTTTTTTTTATTTGTACAATTTTCAATTTTTTCCTTCTATTAAATATTTTATTCTGTCTGGATAAAAAATCATAGACACAAAACAGTGTTCTAAAATTGTTTTCTATCAGTGATAGCCAACCATATTTCCAGCAACCAATGTAACACCTTAAGCAAAAACTGACTTGAGGCAGGCCACTTGGCTGTGATCTTTTACCATCCATTTAACTGGTCCAAGACTGTCACTTTAAAACTAGTATTATAATGACACTTACTTCTTAGGTGGTTATAATAAATCAATAAAATTATTATCCATAAATTATTTGCACATATAAATAAGTGTAAATTTTATTTAAATACACCGTACCTTTCACAGATGGCACTTGTGGTAAAGAACCTCCCTGCTAATGCAGGAGGCATAAGAGACTTGGATTCAACCCCTGGGTTAGGAAGATTCCCCTGGAAGACGGCATGACAACCCACTCCAGTATTCTTGCCTAGAGAATCCCATGGACAGGGGAGCTTGGCGGGCCACAGTCCATGGGGTTGCAAAGAGTCAGACACGACTGAAGTAACTTAGCACATTCATAGCACAGCCTCTGTACAAGGACACACTTGCTATATTTCAAGTTGTAATCTAAATTTATGTATTTTCTGAAGGCTTTTATTTCTGCTTTAAAATGTATCTTCTCCCATGTGAATGTCATTTCATTTTGTTAACAGTACTTGTGTAATTCTGTTATCTAGATGTGTCCCTATGTAAACGTTTTTTTTAAAACTTTAATGGACATTTTAATTTATTTATTTTTCAATAGAAACAGAAAGAAAAATAAATGCAGGTAAATAGAAAATCAATAATATCCTACACTTTTCCACTTTAAAATAGATTGAAATAATATTTTCTTACTCTTTACAAACCTGCTCACATCTGTGGTGATTCTTTTTCTTTTGCAAGTTTCCATATTTTTTCTTACTGTTTAAAATTTGAGTAGATTTCTGAATGTTTATTCACTGCATTAGCTTGTTTCAAATTATTAGTGTTTGATTAATTTTAATATATCTTTTTTGTGTATATTAATTTAAGCATGTTTAATTTCATTTTGCTTGATCTTCTCTATTTAACTAATTTTTAATTTCTTAGATTGACTATTATACTCATTCACTTTCAATTTATTTTTCTTATTATTAGAATGCATAAATCTATACATTTTCCTTCTCATTGAAAACTGGTCATTACATATTTAAATTATTGATATTAAGTTTATTTTTATAGTGAACTTATAGTTCACTTTTCATCTCTAGGCTACTGGGAAGTCACATTTCTTTTTAATATTTATAGTGTTTTTAGTAGAATTTTTTTCTTATTTTTAGAACTGACCAAAGAATGTGTGCTGTAATATAGCTAATTTCATCATCAATTAAACTTTAGGTGAAGATTCATATACACACATACATACACACATTTATACAAAATATTTTATGAATAAAGGATAAAATATATAATTTGTTTACAAGATAAATAACTTTACATTGATCATAATATAGTTTTCAATTTTAGATATTTGAAAGATTAAGATAAATACGAAAACTATCCTGCTACAAACATCTAGACCTAGATAAACTAGAAAAAATATAACAATCATTTAAATATGATGCTGAGCTTGTATATGCATGCTTGCATGCTTACGTTGATCAAAATATAGTTTTCAATTTTAGATATTTGAAAGATTAAGATAAATACGAAAACTATCATGCTAAAAACATCTAGAACTAGATAAACTAGAAAAAATATAACAATCATTTAAATATGATGCTGAGCTTGTATATGCATGCTTTCATGCTTAGTCACTCAGTCCTGTCCAACACTTTATGACCCCCATGGACTGCAACCCACAAGGCTCCTCTGTCCTCGGGGATTCTCCAGGCAAGAATACTGGAGTGGGTTGCCATGCCCTCCTCAAGGGGAATCTTCCCAACCCAGGGAAAACACAAGTCTTCCACATTGCCGGTGGATTCGTTACCATCTGAGCCCGCAGGGAAGCCCATGAATACTGGAGTGAGCAGCCTATTTTTTCTCCAGGGCAATTAAACTGGGGCCTCCTGCATTCCCAGTGGATTCTTCACCAACTGAGCTACTGGGAAAACCCAAGCTTGCACATAAGAAATTCTTCTTGTAGCTTAGGTTGAATTTGTGAGCCTAACCCTTCCAGCTTTGTTTTTCTTTCTCAAGATTACATTGGCTATCCAGATACTTTTTTTGCTTCTGTACGTGCCAAGTCACTTCGGTCATGTCCAGCTCTTTTCAATCCCATGGACTGTAGCCCACCAGGCTCCTCTGTACTGGAGTGAGTTCCCATGCCCTCCTCCAGGGAATCTTTCTGACCCAGCAACTGAACCTGTATCTCTTGTGGCTCCTGCAGTGCAAGTGGATTCTTTACCACTGAGCCACCAGAGAAGCCCTTTTTGCTTCCATACAACTTTTCAAAGTTTTCATTCTATTTCTGCGAAAAATGCCATTGGTAATTTGATAGAGTTGCATTGAATCTGTGGAGTGTCTTGGGTAGTATAGTCATTTTAGCAATATTGATTCTTTCAATCCTAGAACAAGGTATAGTTTTCCATCTATTTGTGCCATCTTCATTTCTTTCATCAATGTCATAGTTTTTGGAGTACAGGTATTTTGACTCCTTAGATAGGTTTATTTCTAGGTATTTTATTCCTTTTGATGTGATGGTAAATGTGATTATTTCCTTAATTTCTCTTTCTGATTTTTCATTGATAGTGTATGGACATGCAACAGATATCTTTGCATTAATTTTGTGTCCTGAAACTTTACTGAATTCATTAATAAGCTCTAGTAGCTTTCTGGTAGCATCTTCAGGATTTTCTATGTATAGTATTGTGTCATTTGCAAACAGGGAGAGTTTTACTTCTTTTTTCCCAATATGGATTCCTTTTATTTTTTTCTCTTTTCTGATGGCTGTGGCTAGGAATTCCAAAACTGTGTTGAGTAGAAGTGGCAAGAGTGACCATCTTTGTCTTATTCCTGATCTTAGAGGAAATGCTTTCTGCTTTTCGCCATTGAGTATAACGTTAGCTGTGGGTTTGTCATACATGACATTTATTATGCTTCAACATATAAATGCTTCCCTCTATGCCCACTTTCTGAAGAATTTTACCACAAAGCAGAATACTTTTTGACATATATTACAGCAATATCTTTCTGGATTCATTTCATAGAATTATGAAAATAAAAGCAAAAATAAATGACATCTAATTAAACTTAGAAGCTTTTGCACAGTAAAGGAAATCATAAGCAAAATGAAAAAAAAAAAAAACCTAGATAATGGGAGAAGCTATTTGCAAATGATGCAACTGAAAAGGAGTTAATTTTCAAATGATACGAACAGCTCATACAATTCAATATAAAAAAATTAAATTAAAAAATGGGTTGAGGGGGTTCATGTTTGGGAACGCATGTAAGAAAGATTTTAAAAAAAATTATCAAGGAAGGGAAGACTGGGTACAGAATATATGGGGACTCTGTATTATCTTTACAATTTTTCTGCAAATCAAAAGCTGTTCTAAAATAAAAAAAAAAAGGGTTGAAAATCTAAATAAACAAGAAGACATACAGATGGCTAACAATCACATAACAAAATGTACAGCATCACTAATTATTAATATTAGAGAAATGCAAATCGAAACCCTGATATCATCTCACATAGGTCAGAATGGGATTATCAAAAAGTCTGTAAATAATAAATGGTGGAGAGGATATGTGAAGGAAAAGGACCCCACCCCCCATACTGTTGGTGGGAATGTAGATCTGTACAGCCACTGTGAAAAACAATTTACCTAAAAATATAATTACCACATGATCTAGCAATCTCACATCTGGGCACATATCAGGAAAAAATAAAAAGTATAATTCAGAAAGATACATGCCCCCCAATGTTCAGAGTGGCACTGTTTACATACAGTAGCCAAGGTATGGAAACAATCCAAATGTCCATTGACAGATGAATGGATAAAAATGTGCAAGAGGATATTAGTCAACTACAAAAAGTAATGAAATAATGCCATTTACAGTGACATGGATGGACATAGAAATTACCATACTAAGTAAAGTAAGCCAGAGAGAGAAAGACAAATATCATATGGTATGGTTTAAATGTGAAATTAAAAGAGAGAGAGAGAGAGAGAGAGAAACAAATGAACTTATTTCCAAAACAAAAAAAGACTCACAGACATAGAAAACAAATGTATGGTTACCAAAGGGAAAGGTAGCGGAGGATAAATTGAGAGATTAGAATTAACATATATGCACTATGATATGTAAAATAAATAAATAAGACCTACAGTACACCACAGGGAACTATACTCAATATTTTGTAACAACCTATAAGGAAAAGAAATATAAAAAAGAATATATACATTGTACAGCTGAAACTAACACAACATTGCAAATCACTGTAGTTCAATTTTTTAAAATGTAGCTATGAATTTTATCTTTAGCGTGAATGTACTCTTTTGATGGAGTGCTTGTAATAACTTTAATAGTAAAAAACTTGGTACTTAAGGTACAATCAATTGTATTATATCATGAGGACTATAAAAGGATGTGTTTTTGAAAGATATTTGTAAAATTTTCCTACTGTTATGTTCATAACTGAACTTCTATATCAAGTATAACTTCTGTATATGAAAAATTCCAATTAACTCTAAGCTGTTTAAATTTAAATGAATTTCTTCATTTATTTCTATACTTATGTTGCTACAGGGTAGAAAATTTGGTTCCTATATTTTGGAGGTTTTTTCACAATATGAATCCTTCATAGTCTTAGTAATCAAAAAATCCAAATGAAAAATAAGAAAAAAGAAATTCTTAAATGCTCTAATTAGAAACAAAGAATGGACTGAACTCTGGATTATTTGATACTTTACTTCACCCTTGAGCTGCTTTGGGTGGTGGGGGTCGTCAGTTCTGCTAAGTGGAAATTGAGACAGGATCATTGGTTGCAGGACTCTATAAGGGCTTAACACAGTAAAGGGGTAGACTAAAAAAAAAAATCTGCCCTGCTGAAAAAAATGTCACAGACCACTTCATTTTTTACAGATTTCAAAGTAGAAGAATGAAAGTTTTCTGTGACAATTAGAAATTCAGGGTCTGACTTCTGCATGGATATAGAGATTGAATTATACTGGCCAAACAGTAAAATTCTTCCCTTTCTGAGATTATATAACATTTAAAATGGCTTTTGGAATGGTAAAATTCCAAAGACTCTGATAAAATTCATGCTATTGTGGTTGATCACATCTCTCACTCAAATCACAAAGAATTTGATTAGAAGTAAGAAGCCCCTCAAAAGTTGTGATAGTAATTCTATATTTCAAATCCCTTATCCAAGAAGCAATTCATCTGGTTAATGAAAAGCAAACACAATTAGGGTTAGAACCTTCCAAACTTGAAGTGATCCTTAAATAAAAAGGAATATGAAATGAATGTTCTCTAAGTTATTTAAATTTATTAAATAAAGAAATCTAAACTACAAAGTGAGACCCAAGTGCTCTGAACCTTGTGAAATACTAATAAGCTTTTCTGAATAGTAACTACATGAAGTTCCCAACTTAGTATTTTTCAACTTTACTATAGTATGAAAGCAACACGCTTTCAGTAGAAACAGTAGTTCATATTTTAAACTTTGATCTTTTCCTGGATAAATGTTATATGATAAATGATGTTGGGCTGTGTCACTGAGTCATAGCACCTCAAAGAATACACTTACAACCATTCTGTACTCATACAATTATCTTGTTTTTCACTTTCAATATTCAATGAATTCTGAGATACTCAATGCTTTATTAAAAAAAATAGGCTTTAATGTCAGATGATATTACCCAACTGTAGGCTAATTTATGTGTTCTGAGCAAAGACTTAGCAGCAGCAGCAGCAGGCTAAGCTACGCAGAAGGCAATGGCAACTCACTCCAGTACTCTTGCCTGGAAAATCTCATGGACGGAGGAGCCTGGTAGGCTGCAGTTCATGGGGTCAATAAGAGTTGGACACGAATGAGCGACTTCATTTTTCACTTTCATGCATTGGAGAAGGAAATTGCAACCCACTCCAGTGTTCTTCCCTGGAGAATCCCAGGGACGGGGGAGCCTCATGGGCTGCCGTCTATGGGGTTGCACAGAGTCGGACACGACTAAAGCGACTTAGCAGCAGCAGTAGCAGTCTAAGCTAGTAGGTTCAGTAGATTCAGTAGTTGAAGTGTAACAACTGCACTTTTGAATAATGAAATTTTCAACTTTTGATGGGTTTATTGGTAAAAATACATACATGTATATATTTATGCATATTGATATATATATTTATGTACATATATGTACAAAACCAAATATATGTATATTTATGTACATTGATATGAATCTTTATGTATATAGGCATAATAAATGAATTGGTAAATCACAAAGAAAATACAGGATTGTGAACAGATGGTAAATCTGAAATGATTACAGAAATGTTCATGTAGATGCTAGATAAAATAAAAAGTTCTGGAAATTTAATTAAAAGAGTTTCATTGTTTAGTTGCTTTGTCATGTCCTACTGTTTTGTGGTCCCATGAACTGTAGCTAGCCAGGGTCCTCTGTCCTTGAGATTTCCCAGGAAGAATACTGGAGTGGGTTGCCATTCCCTTCTCCAGGTGATCTTACTAACCCAAGGATGGAACCTGAATCTCCTGAATAGGCAGGCAAATTTTTCACCATTGTGCCACCAAGAAAGTGTTTCTGGTGGTTATATCAGAGGAAACCAAAAATGAAAAAGGCAATATCTGAAATAAAATAGCTTTGATCTTTTTTAAGAATTGATAAAATATACCAGTCTTTAAAATTATAAAATACAGCGAGGGACTTCCCTGGTGGTCCAGTGGCTAGGACTCCTTCCAGTGGAGGGCGTGCACATTTGATCCCTCGTCAGGGACCTAAGATCCCACAAGCCTCGTGGCCAAAAAAACCAGACCATAAAACAATATTATAACAAATTCATGAAAGACTTTAAAAATTGTTCACATAAAAAAAAAATCTTAAACACACACATACAAAATGGGAATCAAGGAAGATAAATTCAAAGCAAGGGAACCCTCTTACACTGTTGGTGGGAATGCAAACTAGTACAGCCACTATGGAGAACAGTGTGGAGATTCCTTAAAAAATTGCAAATAAAACTGCCTTATGACCCAGCAATCCCACTGCTGGCCATACACACCGAGGAAACCAGAATTGAAAGAGATTCGTGTACCCCAATGTTCATCGCAGCACTGTTTATAATAGCCAGGACATGGAAACAACCTAGATGTCCATCAGCAGAAGAATGGATAAGAAAGCTGTGGTACATATACACAATGGAGTATTACTCAGCCATTCAAAAGAATACATTTGAATCAGTTCTAATGAGGTGGATGAAACTGGAGCCGATTATACAGAATGAAGTAAGCCAGAAACAAAAACACCAATACAGTATACTAACACATATATATGGAATTTAGAAAGATGGTAATGATAACCCTGTATGCGAGACAGCAAAAGAGACGCAGATGTTTAGAACAGACTTTTGGACTCTGTGGGAGAGGGAGAGGGTGGGATGATTTGGGAGAATGTCATTGAAACATGTATACTATCATGTAAGAAATGAATCACCAGTCTATGTTTGATGCAGGATACAGCATGCTTGGGGCTGGTGCACTGGGATGATCCAGAGAGATGATATGGGGTGAGAAGTGGGAGGGGGGTTCAGGATTGGGAACTCACGTACACCCGTAGTGGATTCATGTCAATGTATGGCAAAACCAATACAGTATTGTAAAGAAAAATAAAGTAAAAATAAAAATTAAAAAAAAAAAAGCAAATCCACACTTAGACACATTGTGGTGAAATTGCACAAAATTTATAATTTTGAACATATGCACACATAAAGGTATATAGCAATTAAAGAAAAGGAATATTTACCTTAAAAGTAATGAATAGAAATGCAACTGATATCTCAAAAAGAACAATAGAATCCTGAAGAAAAGGAGAGGAAGGAAGGGAGGGAAGGAAGGAGGAAGGGAAGGAGGGAGGAAGAAAGGGAGGAAAGAGAGAAAAAGAAAGCAAGAGAATAAAATAAAGATAATTCAGTAAATTTTCTGTTAACCTATAATTCTATACCTATGAAATTTTGAGGACTCCAGGGATAAAGATTTAGACAGACAAATTTCCTGCTCTCAGAAGTTTCCTATAATATTGAATGTGTGTGGTTTATTTATTATTACAAACTCTTCATCTCTCTCTGTTACAGAATTATATTGCAGTTCCTTCCAGTATGAGTGATATATACTTCTCTACGCACAGGTTTCAGGCTTAGCCATGTGACTGGATTTGGCCACTTATGTGACATAATTCACGTAGAGACTTAAAATATTCTTGTGTGGTCTAGCTTGCTTCTTGTGCTCCTGTGATCACCATGAGGAATATAACCTCCAAATATATGCTGTCCCTTTAACCTGGGCCCAGTAATGATATTCACGAACAGAAGTGAACCTAACCAGAAACACAGAGCTAAACCCATCCCACTTCACATTCTGAAGCAGTGATGTTTTGATTGCCTCACGGATTCGTACGGAAAATAAACATGTATTACTATAAGCCATTGAAGATTTTTATTATGCAATATAATTGTAGCAATTGCTTCCAAAAACAGTGTGTTTCAGAAGATGGGAAGGGAAATTGAACATAAAAAAAGGAGTAGGATAAAGGAATTATGATGATCAAATGTATGGTAAATATGAGTAAATTCAAGCAAACCCAAACTTTATAAGACAACCATGATAATGACTAATTTATGTCATATGGGAAAGGAGTACAACTGAAATTCAGTTTAGCCAGGAGCACAGAGGCTGGTTTGAAAATTAATAGAAATAAAGTCTTGGATATTACCAAATTTAGTTTCAAATTGGTTTACTCCCAGCCAGTCGGTTAATGACATAATGACACACAGAAGAAAGAACCTGGATAGAGGTATATGTGCATGGGCTCATCTTCATAGTGTATCCTTTATTGCCCTAAAAGCCATAGGCAAAGCTTTGTTATTTATGCTGCCTGTGGGCTGCAGGAAGCACAAGCTGGAATCAAGATTGCTGGGAGAAATATCAATAACCTCAGATATGCAGATGACACTACTCTTATGGCAGAAAGTGAAGAAGAACTAAAGAGCCTCTTGATGAAAGTGAAAGAGGAGAGTGAAAAAGTTGGCTTAAAGCTCAACATTCAGAAAACTAAGATCATGGCATCTGGTCACATCACTTCATGGCAAATAGATGGGGAAACAGTAGAAACAATGGCTGACTTTATTTTTCTGGGCTCCAAAATCACTGCAGATGGTGATTTCAGCCATGAAATTAAAAGATGCTTACTCTTTGGAAGTAATGGCCAACCTAGACAGCATATTTAAAAGCAGAGACATTGCTTTGCCAACAAAGGTCCGTCTAGTCAAGGCTATGGTTTTTCCAGTGGTCATGTATGGATGTGAGAGTTTGACTCTAAAGAAAGCTGAGCACCAAAGAATTGATGCTTTTGAACTGTGGTGTTGGAGAAGACTCTTGGGAGTCCCTTGGACTGCAAGGAGATCCAACCAGTCCATCCTAAAGGAGATCAGTCCTGAGTGTTCATTGGAAGGACTGATGTTGAAGCTGAAACTCCAATACTTTGGCTACCTGATGCGAAGAGCTGACTCATTTGAAAAGACTCTGATGCTGGGAAAGATTGAAGGCAGGTAGAGATGGGGATGACAGAGAATGAGATGGTTTGATGGCATCACCGACTCAATATACATGGGTTTCAGCAGACTCTGGGAGTTGGTGATGGACAGGGAGTCCTGGTGTCCTGCGGTTCATGGGGTTGCAAAGAGTCGGACACAACTGAGAGACTGAACTGAACTGAACTGAACTGAACTGCACTGCACTGACCTAGGATTTACCAAATCAGAAACACCTGGAATCATGTCCTTGCAGCCTTTTATTTGAAGTAATGGAATGGGCACTTATGAACTCAAGAATTTATATAATTAGAAGACATTTGCGTGTTTTTTGTTTTTTTTTTTTTTTTTTTTTTTTTTTTTACTGTGCCACAGTGCACCACACTTTTTTGCATTTTATTTTCTGTTGAGTCATCTGGCTTAGACAAGGTCTGAGTAGGGCAGATCTAATCAGAGACTACTAAATCAATCTGGACATTTCTGTGATATGAGAATTTAAACAATTGATTATTTGTAAAAAGTATATATACTTGGATTTGTTCCTCTACTTTAATTTATGGTTAAAATCAGTTATATTTATTGCTTATCATCAATTTTATCCTTTTTCTAGTTTTATCCTGATTATATTTTCTTAACATGCCATGTTGATTTAGATCTTTCCAGACTACTACTGAGGCCATTAGTATCTCCAAAGTTATAATTAATCTATGTCTCTGCATTAATGCACCAACATTAAATTATAATTGTGTGCTACTCTTACTCCAAAGCAAGGCATTATTCTTCAGGACATTTCCTTACAAGGCAAGAACTTAAGAAATTGTGCTTCCTCCCACTCTAAATTCTGTGTTGGGCTAATGTAATTTTGGATTCCTCGTGGGTCAGTGGTAAAGAATTCACCTGCCAGTGCAGAAGTTACATTCAGGTTTGATCCCTGGGTCAGGAAGATCCCCTGGAAAAGGAAATGACAACCTATTCCAGTATTCTTGCCTGGAAAAATCACATGGAGAGAGGAGCCTGGCAGGCTAAGTCATAGAGGTCACAAAGAGTCAGACACGATTGAGCAAATGTGCACAGAGCCACCAATTTGAATTATTTGGTCCTACACTAGTGTGAATAGTAATACTAATGGTGTCAGTATAGTTTAGTAAAGTATTTGATAGCTGAAGAATTAAAGCACTTATAACCACTTTTATTTAAGTATCTCATGATTTTAAACAGATTTTCCAAGAGATGCTGATATCTTGTAGAGTTTCCTACAGGAACATTCCACCAAAAGCTAAATCTTCCTGAAAGACTAAATATGATTTTTTGTAATGTGCTGGCAAGATACTTCAATAGTTTTGATGAACTCACTGAACCTAAAATATGGCAGTTTTCCTATCCTTCTAGATTTTGAGGATCTTAACTACTGTTCTGTATAATAATTTGTATTCTTTCAAGTAATAGGGAAAAAGAAGTCAATGTAAGTTCACCATGTGAGTTACGAACAGCAGTAATAAATGCATGTATGAAAATCTTTGTTGTTGTATAATTGCTCAGTCACACCTGACTCTTTGCAATCCTAAGGATTGTAGCCAGCCAGCCTCCTCTGTCCATGGGATTTTCCGGGCAAGTATACTGGAGTTGGCTGCCATTTCCTTCTCCAGCGAAAATCTTTTAAAAAAGAATTAAATGGTTCTATCTAGCTATAAAATATTCCATATCTGTTTCAAGAAAACTTATGAACAGATACCCAAAATTCCAACTCATATTTCGTTGCACATTGATTTATCATACATTTATACTTCATATCATATATTTGCAGGAGGCCCTGGTTTGGTTCCTGGATCAGAAAGATCTGCTAGAGAAGGGATAACCTACCTACTCCAGTATTCTTGGACTAATCTTGTGGCTCAACTGGTAAAGAATCCACCTGTAATGTGGGAGACTTGGGTTCGATCCATGGGTTGGGAAGATCCCCTGGAGAAGGGAAAGGCTACTCACTCCAGTATTGTAGTGTGGAGGATTCCATGGACTGTATAGTCCATGGGGTCCCAAAGAGTTGTACACAACTGACTGACTTTCACTTTCACTTTTCATACATTTGTACCTGTGTATAAAGTAGTCAACTTTATTATATGCTTTAGGTAGATATTCTTGCATAAGGATTTATGTATTTTTCTTAGAATACATGACAATATGTTTTCTTCTTATTTTAGCAATGTTTCCTCCTCAAAAAAAAAAAAGAATAAAGCTATATTTGTACAGATTTTTTTAAGATTATGTTTCCTTTCTTTAAATAGCCTTTATTCATTATCATTTTCTAGCTTGCAGTGCTGCAGATGAGAAATTTAATGTTGTTTTGGATTCTTGTTTCTTTTAAAATACTGTATTTTCAGTAAGCTCTTTAAACATAGAGATTTTAATCTCAAATTGTTTTTCATGTTCAGTTCAGTTCAGTCGCTCAGTTGTGTCCAACTCTTTGTGACCCCATAGACTGCAACACACCAGGCTTCCCTGTCCATCAGCAACTTCTGGAGCTTGCTCAAACTCATGTTCGTTGAGTCAGTGATGCCATCCAACCATCTCATCCTTTGCTGTCCGCCGGGGGCCAGCGTGAGGAACTCCACCCATAGCAAAGTTCACGAGAAAGGAGGTTTGGCATACTCAAAGGTGTAATCAAGCCTCAGGAAACTCCCTGTTCCCAAGCATCTACCCCCAAAACCAGAGTTTATCTACTTTACTGTTTCACGCTCTCGCCTATACCTCTGACTTTACGGGGGGCTGGCCCCCATTACCTCTCTCGGTGAAGGAGTTAACTTACAGCTCCTAGTCAATAAAAATTCCTGGGCATGACAAGAGTGTTTCAACTTATGGAGTCCTCTGAAGGTTATCTAGCCTGCCTGTATAGGTTCATCCAGCCACATGTGATTGTTTACAGCCTCCCAACCGTGAGAGGCACAAGATGTTTTAGACTTACTAAAGGCAAATTCCTTTGGGAAGTTGGAAATTATTGGTATAGTGGATTGGTTAGGAATTATATTGGTGAAGGGTTTTTCATTTGTTGTGCCAATAATTCCTGCTAATTCCCTGCCCTGGGTGTGACAAGGATGTTGCAGGTCAAACGTCTCAGCTGGCAAACTAGCTGGTGTGACAGGATTATCCATACTCCTGCACATGATTGTTTACTACCTCTCAACCATAAACAGCACAGAGAGTTTTGGAGTATTTTGAGAGTCTTAATTAACATAGGGCTTTTCTCATTGTTGAGTCAATGATTGCTGCCAGGCCTCCATATCCTTAGGCACCTGGGAATATATTAATCAATGTAATTGGAATATCAGTTCAGTTCAGTTGCTCCGTGTCTGACTCTTTGCGACCCCATGAATCGCAGCATGCCAGGCCTCCCTGTCCATCACCAACTCCCGGAGTTCACTCAGACTCACGTCCATTGAGTCCGTGATGCCATCCAGCCATCTCATCCTGGGTTGTCCCCTTCTCCTGCCCCCAATCCCTCCCATCATCAGAATCTTTTCCAATGAGTCAAACTCTTCTCATGAGGTGGCCAAAGTACTGGAGTTTCAGCTTTAGCATCATTCCTTCCAAAGAAATCCCAGGGTTGATCTCCTTCAGAATGGACTGGGTTGGATCTCCTTGCAGTCCAAGGGACTCTCAAGAGTCTTCTCCAACACCACAGTTCAAAGAAGGAAATAGAGTAGTTTTTAAGGTTAGCAATACTAGACTTTTTGAGTTAATGAATTTTCTCTTTTGTAATAGATCACTGTACTTTGTTATAAATCATTGTGTCCTTGCTATGTAAAAATATAACTTTATCACTATCTTAAGACTGGATAGATCTTAAGGGGAACATTGGTGAAAGGATTTTCATTTGTTGGGCTGATGTTTGCTGCTAAATCTCCATATTCCCTGCCCTTATAATGAATATAACTAACATATAGGAGAAATAAGCATTAACCTTTAAGATTAATCATGTTAACCTTGGGTTAAATAAATTCCTTTCTTGATTGTAACTCACTACACCCTCACCCTATAGGAATGCAACTTTATTGAAGGGTGGTGCCTGGTTTAAGAAAAAACACCCTTGGAAAAAATAAGTTTTTTGGTTATCAGAAAGAAAGGGTCGTAAAATGTCAGCAGGCCTTATGGCCAGAAGATGATGTAAAACCCCTAAGACCTTTCTTTATACATTTATGTGAAGCACCTGATTTTGATAAAGGTCAGGACTGCTGACCCCCACGTGACTCTGTATTCATCCCTATGTGTAACAAAAGGTATATAAGCAAACCCAAAAATAAAGAAATCGGATCGGTTTCCGGAAAGACTGATTCCCCCATGTCGTTCTTTCTTGCTCCCCGTTTTTCTGGCTGAATTCCCATTTGGAGCGTGGGTGCTTGCCATGTCTACTTACCTGTCCCGGCTTTCAAGCCCACATGAGAAGGAGCCCAAGGAGGGCCACCTTCCGATATTCAAGTGGCACTGGTGGCCCAAAGTAGATGGTGCAAATTCCTTGTCTTGGAATTTTATTGGTATCCCGCATAAACCAAGTTATTCAACCTCTTTTTCTCTCCTACTGTTTTCTGGCCAAATTCCCATCTGGTGCATGGATACCCACCAAGCCTGCTAATTTTGCCTGGGATTCTAAGATCAGATCAGGGAAGCCTCAGTGCCTCCTCTCCTTCAGGAGAACGGGAAGACGCCTGTGGCCTACGTAGGTGGTGATTGGTATTCCATGTAAACCAAGTTATTCAGCCTCTTTTTCTCTGCTAATTTTCTGATCCCTTTCTATCTGTAATTAAATAAGTTATTTCCAAGGATGCTGACTCCATCCCCACCTCCGAATCACCCTGGATCCACTGGGGCTGGACCCTGTCAGCTGTCCCCTTCTCCTCCTGCCTTCAATCTTTCCCAGCATCAGGGTCTTTTCCAATGAGTCAGTTCTTCACATCAAATGGCCAAAGTATTGGAGTTTCAGCTTCAACATCAGTCCTTCCAATGAATATTCAGGACTGATTTCCTTTAGGATGCACTGGTTTGATCTTGCAGAGAATAAGTTAGGAAAATAATAAGTTTAATAAGTAGATAAATATTTTTAGGAAGATAACAAATACCAAAATTTCAAATTGTGTTTC
This sequence comes from Capra hircus, assembly GCF_001704415.2. Classification (NCBI taxonomy): domain Eukaryota; kingdom Metazoa; phylum Chordata; class Mammalia; order Artiodactyla; family Bovidae; genus Capra; species Capra hircus. The sequence continues at coordinate 34,599,266 of NC_030818.1, forward strand.
CTCTATCTTTCTCTTCTTTGTCAGGTTGTGATTTTTATTATCTAAATAGCTAATTTCCTTGATTCCCCTTACAAGTCTTCATTTGTGTTTTTATGTTTTCCTTTTCTGAATACTATGGAAAAAAAAAAACACTTGTGGTTCTTAGTAGTGGTTTGTTCTTAGTTTGCTTTTGGTTATGGTTTTCTTTTCACCCTCTCTCCATCCCTTTCTGTTTTTCCCTATTTATAATATGTTTACACTTGAAAATTGTTTTATATCTACAAACTATTTTTGTGTTCTAATTGTATAGCCTTGATGTTTCAATTAATTTTTGTTAAAATTTTTGTCATATGCTTTTATTGTGTTAGCTTAATTTCACCTGACCTAGTTGTTTATCTTGATCTTTGGCCTTTCATGATTCAAGTTTCCTAGAGAGACTCTGTGTGTGTGTGTGTGTGTGTGTATGTGTCTGTATCTCTCTGTGTGTATGTATATATATAATCCACTTTGAATGCTGTTCCTTCAGCATGTACATAGATCAGGCTCTTCAGTGTAGTATCTTGGGATCTAAAATGGAGGATACCATTATGATTTTGTTATTATGTTTTGTTATTGCCTTGTCTATTTTTACAGTTATTTATATATTAATTTTGTTGATCCATTACCTTTTGCTAAAATGTCAAGGATAGACTATCTGTTCTCAGTTTTTGTCTTTATATATACAGGAAGCTTCCCAGGTGGTTCAGTAGGTAAATAATCTGCCTGCCAATCCCCAGGTCAGGAAGATCCCCTTGAATAGGAAATGACAACTCACTTCAGTATTCTTGCCTGGAACATTTCAGGAACAAAGGAGCCTGGCAGGCTACAGTCCATGGGGTCGCAGAGTCAGACATGACTGAACACAGCACGGGGCATACACAGGTAAAGGCATTCTCATTCAAAACCAATGTATTGGGACCAGTTCAGTTCACATGAGCATTTCATATGCAGATCTAACTGAGTTAGCAAATCAGGCATGTTCTCCATGTTATTCCCACAGCAAACCAACTAACTGGTTGAGACCTCTAGGCAGATACAAGGTCCACTGATTGCTGAACTCTGAATTCCATAGTTTATGTCAAAAAGGACAAACAAAGATTTTCTTCTGCTGATGGCCCTCTGCCTCTCATCCTGGATCCCTTAAGATAAAATCTCACAGAAGAAAAGTAGAAGAAAATGATGCTCTGTTGCCCTGCCTGATCCGAAAAGCTGTTACATAGCTTTAGTTATGACCATTTGGAACATACCATCTGCTAAACTGTGATAATTGGTCCAGCTTGGATACTGAAATCTGAATCTCTGTAAATTTTGGATAATGTCAAGGAAAGAGAGAGAAAAGAAGCATAATCAGAAGACATATGCTACAGAAAGATATGATGGAGGGCCAGGACTGTATCAGAAATTATTCCAAAGAATGTGTGCCTTTTCTTGATGGATTTCATTTTTTTTTTAATTGCACCAAGTTCCAATTCTTTTTGTTATACCACAGGGGACATATATATATATATTATTTAAATTTCACTTTTTTTAATATCCTACTCTAGGAAATGAAAAGTTCAAAAGAATCTCACTGATGGTGAAATAAAATAATAGAGAAACTAATGGTCAACCTTTTGTACCTAGTCTTCTATTCCTTCAGCTGTTAACACAAATAAAATGAAATATAAAATAGATTTAATGTGTTAATTACATATTTACACAGTCATAACTTGGCCTCTTTGTGCTTATTATGTAACTTATTATAGGAAAATTTATATAAATAAATTGTGCAAAATGACTCCTTTGCAGGTAGAGAACTTCTAGCTTTCAGTCCAAAACACATCAAATCTTATATGAGGCTTTAGACTACTATTTGAAAACATAAATATAAACAATGTAAGAAACATCAACTTCTAGATTTTGAAATTCAGTACCAAGATAAATATAGACGTCTTTCTAAGAGCTAGTGTTGTGTACTAAAATTTACATGGGCTTTGAATTTGGAGAGTCTTGGGCTGACCTCCCTTTACTGTTTATGTAAAGACAGGTTGCATATATGTTTAGAATACAGATTCCCAGTCTTGAGGTCAGCCACATGTGTTTTGATTCATTTGATCTAGTATGGGATACAAATGGCCCATGGAGGAATGAAAATTTAGTTTATTATTTGAGCTGGGTCATTTTTGACAGTGAAAAGAGAAGCATTAACATTTAAGCCCAGGCAAATCTGACTATATGGTCACACATAGAAGCTACAACTGAAAAGCCTTGCCTTACTAATTTCAAGATCTTAGGTTAGAGTTTATGAGAATGTGAATACCTGACTTAAGGGCTTTATGAAAGCAAATTGAAGAACATTACTGATAAAAACAAAGTAGTATTTGGAGCATTTCTCCTTCCTTCTCTCCTTCATGTAATGAAATAAGCAGAAGGAATTAGTGAATGCCACCCAGGTGCCTACAGAGCAAGTCTGCATCTGGATGCTTCCGCTCTTCCTGTTGTGTTCAGAGCACTCACCTGATCTAGAGTTGCTGCTTCTCCAGAAAGTTTTAAAACTTTGAATTTTCACATCCTCACTGTGACTCAGAAGGTATGATTTGGCCTAAACAAAAATGGTGAGAATACCCTACCTTTTTGCCCTCTGGTCCAAAGGAACCCTTTCTATGCCCTCATCATCACCAAGTCTTACGCGATAGCAAGATCCTTTCAAGAGAGGTTCACATATGGCCCCAGACGGAAGGACAGATTCAGTGCCCCCCTTTCTATCTCATCTTTCCCTTGATATCCACATATAGACTATCTCACCACAGCTTTGTTCAAATAAAGAAAAAAAGAAAAACATTCACAAAAGTTCAAGTAGATAGAGATCCACAAGTCAAGTATACCATTTGCTCAGGGTCTACATGCAATTATTTAAATCTGCCTAACTAAAATTACAGTTATGTTCCTTTATTTCTGACTTCTGGCTTTATTTTCAGGTCAGGGAACTCTTTGATTAACTAATGAAAGATACTGGTGTATTTTTAAAAATTAAAGAACAACCCATATAACTATATTATTACAATAAGGGCCTGAGTTATTTGCCAACCCTTATCAATTTCTGCCCAACCAGTCCATCCTAAAGGAAGCCAGTTTTCTGAATATTCATTGGAAGGACTGATGCTGAAACTGAAACTCCCATACTTTGATCACCTAATGCAAAGAACTGACTCATTTGAAAAGACCCTGATGCTGGGAAAGATTGAAGGCAGGAGGAGAAGGGGATGACAGAGGATGAGATGGTTGGATGGCATCAACAACTCAACGGACATGAGTTTGAGTAAACTCCAGGAGTTGGCAATGGACAGGGAGGTCTGGTGTGTTGCAATCCATGGGGTCGCAAAGAGTTGGACATGACTGAGTGACTGAACTTACTGACTGAATGCTAGCCTTGTTCTATTATAATCACTGATGAGCTTGACCACAGGGTAAGCCCTGTCGTGCCTAGGCATAAGGTGAGGACTAGGGTTTGTGATGCTGCATTAAGCTTGTGAGGACTAGTGGGCTTGGGGTGGCTGCAGTGACCTCAAGCACTGTGTCCCTCAGTGTCATCCTAATTCTCAGCCTTCAGTCTTGGGTTACTCTTCAAGCTATTCCATTCCTGATGACTCAGCCTTTAGCTCCATTTCTATTCTTGAAAGATTCTCCCTTCAAAGCCAAAATGTCGCTGCCTGCCACAAATGCTAAGCGATTCTCATTCTAGAACCACTTGTTTGTCTACTTAAAGCACTGGATACATTTCTTTGAATATCATAGCTCTTGTGACCCACAGCCAAATTATGTTCAATCACTGGATGCTGTATTTCAGAGCAAAGATTTATTCCCCATAGGGAGAATCTCTGCTTCACTGTGGCTATTGCACTACCCTCAAGCCTTTGACTCCACTACAACAGGTCCATTCTTCCTTCTCATCAGCAACAGAGCTAAGAGTAAAAAAGTCTTTTTTAAGCTATCAACTTTCTATGACACATTTCTCTTTCACCTTTACTATTTTCATTAATTTGTAAGTTAAAGAATTAATGACTGGATGAATGATTTCCTTGGATCTTTTCACCTGAGAAAGAAGTTTATACCTGATTCTTTGTCCACAAAACCCACTGTGACCTGGGTAATACTGATAATCTATTGTTAGGAATATAGATTGTACTATCACATCCCAAATAACTATGATTTTGGTAAATACACCCAAATGGGGACAGAAAAGGCAGATCAAAAGTGAAGCCAGTTGTGTTCAGTCATGTCCGACTTTGCTATCCCATGGACTCTAGACCACCAGACCCCTCTGTCCATGGAATTTTTCAGACAAGAATAGTGGAGTGGGTTGTCATTTCCTCCTCCAGAGGATCTTCCAGACCCAGGGACAGAACTCATGTCTTCTGTGCTTCCTGCATGGTAGGTGGATTCTTTACCCACTGAGCCATCAGGGAAACTCAAGTGAAGCCAAACCCTTGATCAAAGACTAGTATTCAAACTTAACTCCTTTTCAAGCTGCTTCAGTCTAAATGATGACTTCCCATGGTGTTGTCTGATGAAAACCAAATGAATTGTGCTTTGTGCAAGTAAATAAGTTTGTGGTCTAAAATATGCCATGCTGGCAATACCAGTAGTCTCTCCTAAGGACTAAGACTAAGGAAAGGATGTGACCTTGGGAGTAAAATGCCTTATTTAATTTGTCAGTAAGCCTAATAATATGCCTTTTGTTAGATTACTTAATAATATGCCATCTGAAACAAACCCAGATAATTCAAAATACAGTTGCCCTTTGAATAACACAGGGTTAGGGATACCTACTCTCACCAAGTCAAAAATCCACCTGTTATATACAGTCAGCTCCCCTTATCTGTGATTCCCCCATATTTGCCATGCTACTCTCTTGGATTCAACCAATTGCAAATTGTCTAGTACTGTAACATTCACTATTTTAAAAAATCCCACTGTTGAAAAACATGGATAGACTTACACAGTTCAAATCTGTGTTGTTCAAGGGTCAGCAGTAGATAAATTGCTCCATTCAATGAAGAAAAAAATGAGCAGAAAAGTCTCAAATAATTTTATTATATAATGATATATTTATATAAAATATATAAAGTTATTTACATAATACATGTAAACCGTGGCTAGAGTAGAGAATTATAATGCAAATCTAGGTCACTATGACATTCCTTTTGACATTACATGATTTGCCTAATTCTAAATTCCCAAAATTAGAACACATAGCATTCTATGTGAAGAGAGCTCCTCCTAACTAAAATACAAAAATAAATAAAATAATTTAAATATCAGTAAAAGAAAGAGAAAATTAACTGAAAAGATAAGCTTCTGTGTATGCATTATTTATTTGTTGTCAAGTTGGCTGATTCATTCCTCTCAAGTCAAAGGGTTGAGTAGTCAGATTGGATGTGTACTAAATTACACAACTGATTTTGTTTATCTGAGAAGTTTATGACTTTTATTTTGTGAGATGTTAAATATTGCTTTTTATTGCATATTTAATCATCAAAATAGGAAGTAAGGATTGCTGTATGTTTATCATTGCTAACAACAAATCATAATGATGATTTTAAGTTTGTCTAATCCAAGAACTTGTCCATTCAAGTATCTTTATATCCATAATATGATTTATAATCAGAAAAATTAGGGGACTACAGAAAAAGGGAGGATGAGAGTAGAAACTCACTCTCAACAAAATACAGAATGGCAGATATTTCTATTTGAAGCTTCCCTAGTATATTTAGGGCTTCCCTAGTAGCTCAGCTCATAAAGAATCCACCTACAATTCAGGAGACCCCAGTTTGATTTCTGGGTTGGGAAAATCTGCTGAAGAAGGGAATGGCTACAGTCCAGTATTCTGGCCTAGAGAATTTCATGGACTGTATAGTCCATGGGGTCACAAAGAGTTGGACACGACTGACAAACTTTCACTTTCCACTTTCTGGTATAGTTAAAGATATGGATTAGAAATATATTTTGATGAACTCTTTCTTCAGCTGAATCTGGCTTTGTTTGAAGTGAAGATCTTTTTTCTCATTTAAAGGCACTCCTGTTTTATTATCATATTTCTCTCTCAAATATATCACTCTTTCATCATGTGACAAATATAGATGGTATATATTCAATTAAATTCAATACCTATTTGCTGAGTACCTTCTGCATTCAATTATTTGTGCTGGGTTTCATTTCTACTTTCAAGAGACTGTAACAGTAGAAAAAAAAACATTTGAAAATGATTTTTTTAAAATACAAAATGGAATAGGAGAGAAATAATAAAGTTTGATGAGGATTTTGTGGAAGAGTGCATCATCACCTAAGAGGAGAGGACTGGAGAAATTTTTATGAATAGTGGGATATTTAATATAGGTTATGAAAGATGCGCTAGACTCTAGAAGAAAGGTCATGCTGGCCAGAGAAACCAGCAAAAGATGACAAAGTGAAATGAGGCCCCGTGTCAGGTAATAACAATTGTTTTACGAAAAAGTACTCATTGAATGATTAATGAAGGAAAGTTGTGATGTATACTGGTTGATTTTTTTTCAAAGTTACTTGGCTTTCTGCTTTTGCTTTAAGACAAAATTAGGCTTTTAGTAAAAACCATTTTTCAGGGTTTTTTTTTTTTTTTTTCTCTTTGGGCTCTCCTTCCCAAGTTTGGAAGCAATAGAGAGACAAAGTAGTAGACAGATGGGAAAACAAATATCAACTCTATTATCAAATAAATCTGGTGTTGGAATAGGATTCCCCAAGCTGCACCCCAGAATTAGACTGATTTACTATCCTCACGTAAATCAGAAGAATCAGAGTAAGGCATTCTTTACTAACATGGGCAATGGAACATTTTCTTTTCAGGTGCACCAAATTTGTTCCTGTCTTGCACTATAGGCTTCTCTCCACTGATTCATGATCGATGTCAAGAGACATTAAGACTCTCCAGTGTCAGGTGGCTTAAACACTTCATGTCTCTCCATCATTCCCTGCCTATGGTGACCCTATACTCTTTCATTTCTTTTATGGCACCACCAAAAATTTCTAGATATGCTTTTTATTTTTGTTTTTCAGTTTTTACTTGTTAATATCAGGAACAAGAAAGGCAGAAAAGCATCCCCTATTTGTACCTAATTGAAAACTTCCAGTTACCCTAAGGTATATGTAGTACTCTATTCTGTGCTACCAAATACATATTTCATTATGAAGCTATTCTTTAAATTTTACTAGAACACCATTAATATATAGAGATAATAATTACATAGAGATATATAGAGTTGAAATACAAAGGTAATGATTATCCTAGGTATTACTTCAGATATTTGAAATATACCTGATGTGAATGCATTATTTTTATGACAGTATTTCTACTGTCAGAGGGAGAATAAGTTGGCTGATAAGAGTAGGATAACAAGGATTTCTGTTGCATTTAGCCCCTGGTTGGCAATTCCACAGACCATTCTGAGACATGGTATTACTAAGGATTATCTCCAAAGAGTGAGAAAAGACCAAAAATTAAGGGAAAATATTGCTTTTTTCCTAGTGTAAACTTTGATTGAACAAGTGACTTACCTAAGGAGTTATTCATAAAATATTTATGTTTAAGCCTGATCTATGACCTAGTGAAGATTTTCCCCTTGACTGTGGAAGTATTCAGCTAGAGAAATTATGGAAATCTGGCTGTTTTGCCAAGTTTGAGGTCCTCAACCTTTGCATCAGCCACAATACATATAGAAAATATTGGAACGCTTCTCATATTCCTCTATCACCGTTAACTCATTGCCCTGTTTCCTAGCCACATTCAAACCTTCTTAAACCCCCCTAGTAAGCTTGTCAAATTCATACATATGACCTTTTCCTGTCTTTTTTAAGGAGTCATTAACTAATGTCATAATGCTCTTGATGGAAAAAATGTCTTAATTTACTTTTCATGAACAGATCGTAGTCTATTTACTCCTTCGATCATCTGTTGTCCTCTTCCACAATCTGGAGATGAAAATTGAGTCACTGAGTCAAATTAAAGATAGAGTAGTTCATATTTGATTTCCATTTCTTTCATTAGATGGGCAGTCTGATGCCTAGCCAATCATGGTGAGCCTGTTAAACCCTCCATGGGCATTTCAAAATCTTCTTTTAAGTGAATCATTGGTTTGGGCATTTTGGAGGAACGCAACACACTGCTACATTATTCCACAAGATCCATCTTGTTTTCCTTTAAGTATGAATGAGTCAGAGTTATAGTTTTACCAGTTACGCACTTCAGGTCAGTGTTGTAAGGTGAGGTGTACATTTTATGGACTGAATTATTATCTTTTGTTACATAAAACTCATAATTCTTTGCCTCTCCCCTATTGTTCTCCAGAGAATTATGAATCTTTCTCATTTAAAATTTTCCAGGATATTGCTATCAATTTAGAAGATCCTCTGCCCCCTTGAAAGTCCTACCAAGATCACATCCACAAATATATTATTTGTTATTGTTTGTCTATTCTAAAGTTATGGTGTTTGTTTTCCAATGTTTTTCTTAGCTGGATCTATGTTCATCAGATATACTATGATTATCTCTACCTGCAAAAAATAGGTGTATGTATATCAAGATAATTTGTGTAGTCTGAGTAATGACTAGTGGTAGAAGGGACAGAAAACATAAGTACAAAGAGTGCATCAATTTAACTATTCCCTTGGTTCTTTAATATGCTCCTACAAATTCGCACTATCTATGATTCTTACTTGCCTTTTACTAAGACAGCTATCAGCTTTTAACAAAGTAGGTCCATGCTGAGAGAACTTTGTATATGGAGTGTGTGTGTGTGTGTTTGTATATGTGTGTGTGTGAGAGAGAATCCTCATAGCACTTGGCACAGAGGATGCTACCCATCTGTTTCTGTTTTGTTTGTTATAGGCTTTTAGTACAAACCTTAGGACATCTTTCCTAAATGTGCTCCCTGGTGTTTTCCTGCTTCCACCAAACTCTGAAGCCACATGGAATTCAACATAGCCCTTTCATGAAGCTAAATATATCTTACAATTTGAGATCGTCAGTGACTCTATTCAGTGGCAAAGTGGTTCTTCAGTTGTTAAAGGTTGAACAGCTTCTAAGGAAGTCAGGCCAGGAGCAATGGAGCACAACTCTATTGTTTTTGTTTTGTCTTTCATATTTTATATAGACAGTGTACTCCTTGATATGTTTAAAATGCTGAGCCAAAAATTTTGCTTTGTTTTGTCTTTGATTATGTAAAAACACAGTTAACTAAAAAGATCACATTTTAAGCCCTTTTGTGATATATTTAATATAAGTATGTGAAATCTTAAATATGTATTGAAAAGGAAGAAAATTTGCTTTCCTCTCTTTTATTATCGTATGGAATATATACAGATACATTAATTTAGTGTCCATTGTGTTCCTGCAAATTTGTTAGTTTGCAAACACAAATTCTAAAAACATACTATTAGGTTTGTACAAAAGTAATTGTGGTTTTGGACTGTGAATTTTAAATTATATAACTGATAAAACACATCTTTATTAATCAAATTAGGAACCATTACAAGCAACACAATTTTTCCAATGAGAAGTTCATTTATTCTGATAGCATACAAATCCATGCTTCAGGATTTAACCAACGCTTGCAAAGTGTTTTCTGCCTCCTGCTGGTTTGGGAGCATTTTACCTGCATAAAATTGTCAAGATGCTAGAAGAAGTAGTAGCTGGTTGGCAAGAGGCTTGGTGAATGCGGTGGCTGAAGCAAGACTTTGTAGCCCAATTCGTTCAATTTTTGAAGAGTTGGTTATGTGACATGCAGTTGGGCATTGTCGTGGACAAGAATTAGGCTCATTCTATTGACCAATACCCACTGCATACATTGCAGTTTTTGGTGTATCTCATTGATTTGCTGAGTATATTTCTTAAATGTAAGAAATCCCTGGTTTCCCGGGGATTCAGAAAGCTGTAGTGATTGGACCTTCAATAGACCACCAAACAGTGACCATGACCTTTTTTTTTGGTGCAAGTTTGTCTGGGGTTTTTCCAGGAGTAACGTATGGATGTGAGAGTTGGACCATAAAGAAAGCTGAGTGCTGAAGAATTGATGCTTTTGAACTGTGGTGTCGGAGAAGACTCTTGAGAGTCCCTTGGACTGCAAGGAGATCCAACCAGTCTATCCTAAAGGTGATCACTACTGGGTGTTCATTGGAAGGACTGATGTTGAAACTGAAACTGCAATACTTTGGCCTCCTGATGCAAAGAGCTGACTCATTTGAAAGGACCCTGATGCTGAGAAAGATTGAGGGCAGGAGGAGAAGTGGACAACAGAGGATAAGATAGCTGGATGGCATCACGGCTCAATGGACATGGGCTTGGGTGGACTCCGGGAGTTGGTGATGGACAGGGAGGCCTGGTGTGCTGTGGTTCATGGGGTCACAAAGAGTTGGACATGACTGAGTGACTGAAGTGAGCTGAACTTCACCACACAAAAACATGGTCCTATCAAACGATAGTGAAATCTGACTAGAAAAGCTTTCTTGAAAGATTATATTGTGTGAGTGAGGGAGACGATATAGAAATTTCTGAATTAATAAGTACTGTTTAAATTGCATTTAAATGTAATTGAAATCCAGAAGCTGTTAACAATTTCACAAATTAAATGTATTACTGTATTCCTACAGAACATGGGCATCAATTAATAATTTCTTAATGGGTCAAGTGCACACTATACACTCAGTTTTGTATGTACAGTAAGAAAATGATGCTCTCAGGGATTAATGAAATATGAAGATTTTTATCTATACTAATTCTTACCAGATGATATGATAGGCTGGCTTTATTATTATTATTATTATTATTATTATTATTATTAGCACATTTTCCCTCGTTACTTTCCCTGCTGTCACACTGTCTACATTAGACAAATTTTCTCACTTTTGATTTAATTTTTGAATTTGATTCAAAAATAAGATATGTCCAAATTGAATTTATGAAAACATTCTACAAATAGTTCTTGAGTGAGTACTTGTGCATTTAAGGAAGACTTTTGCATGACACTTTACATCTGTTTTTATAGCTGAAAAAACTGTTTTCATTTATTTCTTGGAGGATAGGTGGATTTGCCAAAGATAGGATACAGCTGTTCAGTCTATCCACAAATATATCAGTTCTTCTTCTGGGCATGATAGTATGATACTTACTCAGAATTTGAAGTTATATGTATCCATGTGATTCAGCTGGGTAACAATATGTGAAGAAAAGACACATGCATCAAAGGTCAGTTTTAAGAGCCTATATCAGAATTAACTCATTTTCTTACTCCTTACCACAGTGATCATGGAAACTAGTGTCAAAATGGGGTGAATGTCAGCCTGGAACTCTTAAATTATTCTGATGAGCACACCCCTTAGCCTAACTATGATGAATAAAAAATGTGAGAGAGAAACAAATTTTTGCTTTTTTTAATGAGAAACTTGGGGTCATGTATTATCAAAGGGTACCTATTCACATTGTATATGTATATCATATCATCACTTTGCACACTTCAAATAGCTCAATAAAGCTGAAAAGGTATAATGTGCTGCACTCAGTATGCCAGTAAATTTGGAAAACTCAGAAGTGGCCACAGGATTGGAAAAGGTCAGTTGTCTTTCCAATCCCAAAGAAAGGCAATGTCAAAGAGTGCTCAAACTACAGTACAATTGCACTCATCTCACACACTAGTAAAGTAATGCTCAAAATTCTCCAAGCCAGGCTTCAGCAATATGTGAACTGTGAACTTCAAGATATTCAAGCTTGTTTTAGAAAAGGCAGAGGAACCAGAGATCAAATTGCCAACATCTGCTGGATCATGGAAAAAGCAAGAGAGTTCCAGAAAAACATCTACTTCTGCTTTATTGAGTATGCCAAAGCCTTTGACTGTGTGGATCACAAGAAACTGTGGACAATTCTGAAAGATGGGAAGCCCAGACCACCTGACCTGCCTCTTAAGAAACCCATATGCAGGTCAGGAAGCAACAGTTAGAACTGGACATGGAACAACAGACTGGTTCCAAATAGGAAAAGGAGTACGTCAAAGCTGTATATTGTCACCCTGCTTATTTAACTTCCATGCAGAGTACATCATGAGAAACGCTGGGCTGAAAGAAGCACAAGCTGGAATCAAGATTGCCAGGAGAAATATCAATCACCTCAGATATGCAGATGACACCACCCTTATGGTGGAAAGTAAAGAAGAAACAAAGAGCCTCTTGATGAAAGTGAAAGCAGAGAGTGAAAAAGTTGGCTTAAAGCTCAACATTCAGAAAACGAAGATCATGGCATCTGGTCCCATCACTTCATAGGAAATAGATGGGGAAACAGTGGAAACAGTGTCAGACTTTATTTTGGGGGGGCTCCAAAATCACTGCAGATGGTGACTGTAGCCATGAAATTAAAAGACACTTCTTCCTTAGAAGAAAAGTTATGACCAACCTGGATAGCATATTGAAAAGCAGAGACATTACTTTGCCAACAAAGGTCCATCTAGTCAAGGCTATGGTTTTTCCAGTGGTCACGTGTGGATGTGAGAGTAGGACTGTGAAGAAAACTGAGCACTGAAGAATTGATGCTTTTGAACTGTGGTGTTGGAGAAGACTCTTGAGAGTCCCTTGGACTGCAAGGAGATCCAACCAGTCCATTCTGAAGGAGATCAGCCCTGGGATTTCTTTGGAGGGAATGATGCTGAAACTGAAACTCCAGTAGTTTGGCTACCTCATGCGAAGCGTTGACTCATTGGAAAAGACTCTGATGCTGGGAGGGATTGGGGGCAGGAGGAGAAGGGGACGACAGAGCGTGAGGTGGCTGGATGGCATCACTGACTCGATGGACGCGAATCTGGGTGAACTCCAGGAGTTGGTGATGGACAGGGAGGCTTGGCATGCTGCGATTCATGGGGTTGCAGAGAGTTGGACATGACTGAGCAACTAAATGGAACTGAACTGAGTCTTTTCTGACCAATACAGAGCAGTTGAAAATAAATTAAACATTAGTATAAAAGCCCAGTTAGCCAGCTACTGGCTTCTTAATGGTAAGGAATAAACATATAATTTATTTCCAACTTCTGTCATTGGATCCCACCAAAATTTCATAAAAAATATATGTGTTTGAGAAATATACTGGAAAAAGAAGGAGCACAGGGAAGAAGACTTTATAAAAGCCCTTATAACCGTCTTTCTAAATGATTCCTGAAATAAAACTACTATCAGTGGATTTATGGTCTTTTTTATGATGAAATAATAATTGCTAATAATAAATAATTTCAATTAGTTGATTCATTTCTATGATGAGAGTCTGACAATGATAATGTACTGTTGGTGATAGCAGTGATAAATAATGGTAGTGAGATGGAGGAAGAGGAGGAGTTTAGCTGTTATTAGGGAGAGGAGCCCTTTGATGTCAAGGTTTCAGTATCCACACCAAGACCACTGCTTCTCACTGCTTTCAGGCTTTGTTATCACCTGGAAAATAAACTACAGTCTTTTAACTAAATATTTTGTTGCCATCACTGGAGAAGGAAATGGCAATCCACTCCAGTATTATTGCCTCGAGAATCCCATGGACGGAGGAGCATGGTAGCCTACAGTCTACACGGTTGCAGAGTCGGACACAACTGAGTGACCTCACTTTCACTTTATTGTTACTGTTCTACTCTTCATTTTAGGACTCTGGAGGCAAATGAGAGTGGGGTGTTTTAGTGGTTAAACTTTTGGACAAAATGAAAAAAATCTACAGGGACTGACCTCATCTTCACTCTAGTCTGAGGTTAAACAACAAAAGCTTCTGTGCCAGCACTCACTCTTCTTTCAGGCTGAGTCATTTCCTAAGAGCCTCCTTATTCCTTCAAGTAGATGCTCAGCAGAAATGCCCCAGTTGTACTTTAATTATGCCCATGAAAGTTTGGGGATGGGAGAAATTTCAATGACAGAGCATGTAGAATATTTTCAGCAACTTCATTAAGTCATTTACTTTGTAGTAAAACATTTTTCACTATTAAGTATAATGTTAGTTGTAGCTTTTTCAAAGATATCCTTTATCATATGGAGATGCTGAAATTTTCAATAATTAATGAGTTTGTGCTTCGTGAAATACTTCTGCATCTATTAAGATAAACGTATTATTTTTCTTTTTTGTCTGTAAATATGATGAAATGATTTATTTTCAAATAATAACCATACTCAGTCATGTTTTATTCTTTTTATATGTTGCTAGATTTCACTTGCTGTATTTCATTATTTTTGGTTGTTCAAGAGGGAAAAGGATTGATCACATTACTCAGATCTTCTTTATTCTTTTCACTATTTGCTTTATCAGTTAGTGAGAAAAAAGTTTTAACTATCTCCAGTAAATTTGTATGTTTGTATACTCCTCCTTTCAATTATGTCTTTTTTCCTTATGTATTTTGGAACTTTAAAAAAAATTAGATGCACTCACATTTTAAGATTGTTACAATCCTTATTGAATTGACCCCTCTGTCAGTATAAAATTTTTCCCTTTGCTCTGATAATTTTATTAAAATTATCTTTAAATTATGCTTTTTCTTATATTAATATAATGATAATGATAATGATAATTAATCATTCATCTTTCCTTTCTTAGTATTATCATGATATATCTGTTCAAGCTTTCTTTTAATCTATCAGTATACTTTTTATTCTATAGTATATTTAATATATATAATACATAGCACACTTAATCTGTAATATATTTGTATTGGTTTCTCATATACCACATGTAGCTGGGTCTTGTTTTTATTTAGCTTGGTAATCTCTGTCATTGAATTGGAGTTTTAGATCATTTCAATTAGGTTGAATGTGTTAATTATCAATTTTCTGTTTGCTTCAGTTCTTCTCTGTTCCTTTTTCCCTGCCTTCTTTTGATTTAGTTGCTTACTTTTACAATTTGCTTTGTATTTATTTTTGCTTATTTATTTATTGTGGCTCTTCTGGGTCTTCGTTGCTGACCAGGCTTTCTCTAGTCGCAGTGAGCAGGGACTACTCTCTAGTTACAGGGCACAGACTTCACGTTGCTGTGGCTTTTCTTGTTACAGAGAACAGGCTCTAGAGTACATGGACTTCAGTAGTGCACACCCTCAGTAGTTATGGCGCATGGGCCTAGCTGCTCCATTGCATGTGGAATCTTCCCAGACCAGGGATCGAATCCATGTCCCCTACATTGGCAGGCAGACTCCCAACCACTGGACAATCAGGGAAGTCCTATCATTTGCTTTCATTGCACTGTTGTTTTATAACTCTTATCTCTTTCTTTGCTATGATAATCCAGAGTTCACAGTATACATCTTTTTTTTTTTTTTGCACTGAAAAACTTGGTTAACCATTGACACAATATATATCTTATAGTCTACTGAATCTAGTGCCACTGCCTATTAAAAGAAAGTAGATAAGATTTTGCCTCCATTTCACCCCTTCTGTGCTTTTGATGTTATTTTTAGTTCTGTATGTGTTATACACTATTATATTTTAATTTTTGTTCACACAGTTAACTATTTTGATTACTTTAAAGAGATATATAAATATATTTATTATATAATTCTACTTTCTGACACTTGTCATTCATTTGTATATATTTAAATTCTTGTCCGATGCCATTTTTCCTCTGTCTGAAGAACTTTTCACAGTTTTGTAGTTCCAACTTGCTAGTGATGTGAATTCTCAGCTTTTATCTGAATAACTTTTTCTTTCACTTCCATTTTAGGAATTTTTTTTTTTTAAAAACAGCCAAGCTGACAGCCCTGGATTATTTTTCCTTAGAAGTACTTTAATAGTATTATTACATTTTTTTTCCTACTTGCATAAATTTTGACAAACAAAGCTTTGTCACTTTTAAGTGTGTTTCTTTGTACATAATAGGTCCTTTTTTTTTCTTTTTTACTGACCTCTGGCTACTTTTAAGATGCTTCTTTATATCACTAAATTTATCAATTTGATTTTGATATGCCCCAGTGTTGTTTTGTTTATGTTTCTTCTGTCTGACACTTGTTAAGCTCTTGGATGTGCGGGTTTAGAGTTTAACCAAATTTGGAACATTCTCTACTACTGTGTTCAAAACTGTGACTCCCAGCCACTCCTCTTTCTAGATTCAATTATACTTGATAGAATACAGTTACTGTTTCACAGCTCATTGTAGCTCTTTTCATGTATAGTCTTTGTCTTTAATCTGTGCTCCATCTCTATTATACCTTCATTCATTTTTATTTTATATGTATTTTTTCTTTATGAGTTTTCATTGTATGTGTTTTATGTTATTAAACACTAGATTTTGTTATATTTCCTTAAGTAGTGTTTGGATTTGGTCTGGTCACAATTTATTTTACTGAGTTGCAGCTGACACACAATATTATATTAGCTTCAGGTGGACAATAATGATTCGATATTTTGTATGCATTGTGAAATGATCATTGTGATAATTCCAGTTATCATCTGCCACCATACAGAGTTGTTATATTATTGACTATACAGTAAGTCCCTTATATATGAATGAGTTCTGTTCTACGAGCACATTCATTATGCCTAATTTATTTGTAAGTCTAACAAAGTCTACTTACCAAACTAACAAAATCTATCTAGTACTGTACTGTAATAGGTTTACAATACTTTTCACATAGGTAATACATAGCTTAATACATAAAAAACAAACAAAAAATACGGATGGCTAACAAACACATGAAAAGATGCTCAACATCACTCATTATTAGAGAAATGCAAATCAAAACCACAATGAGGTACCACTTCACACCAGTCAGAATGGCTGCGATCCAAAAATCTGCAAGCAATAAATGCTGGAGAGGGTGTGGAGAAAAGGGAACCCTCCTACACTGTTGGTGGGAATGCAAACTAGTACAGCCACTATGGAGAACAGTGTGGAGATTCCTTAAAAAATTGCAAATAGAACTACCTTATGACCCAGCAATCCCACTTCTGGGCATACACACGGAGGAAACCAGAATTGAAAGAGACACATGTACCCCAATGTTCATCGCAGCACTGTTTATAATAGCCAGGACATGGAAACAACCTAGATGTCCATCAGCAGATGAATGGATAAGAAAGCTGTGGTACATATACACAATGGAGTATTACTCAGCCGTTAAAAAGAATTCATTTGAATCAGTTCTGATGAGATGGATGAAACTGGAGCCAATTATACAGAGTGAAGTAAGCCAGAAAGAAAAACACCAA
This sequence comes from Capra hircus, assembly GCF_001704415.2. Taxonomy (NCBI): domain Eukaryota; kingdom Metazoa; phylum Chordata; class Mammalia; order Artiodactyla; family Bovidae; genus Capra; species Capra hircus. The sequence goes on from NC_030818.1 coordinate 34,616,495, forward strand.
TACAGTATACTAACACATATATATGGAATTTAGGAAGATGGCAATGACGACCCTGTATGCAAGACAGGAAAAAAGACACAGATGTGTATAACGGACTTTTGGACTCAGAGGGAGAGGGAGAGGGTGGGACGATTTGGGAGAATGGGAATTCTAACATGTATACTGTCATGTAAGAATTGAATCGCCAGTCCATGTCTGACGTAGGGTGCAGCTTGCTTGGGGCAGGTGCATGGGGATGACCCAGAGAGATGTTGTGGGGAGGGAGGTGGGAGGGGGGTTCATGTTTGGGAACGCATGTAAGAATTTAAGATTTTAAAATTTAAAAAAAATAAAAAAAAAAAAAACAAACAAACAAACAAAAAATAAAGAAAACATTTTAAATCTTATACTAGAGTATGTGGAAAAGTACAGTAGTACAGTACAACAGGGTTGATATCAAGTGAATAGGCAAGAAGAGTTACTGATTGGAGAAAGGAGAGGAGGTGGGAGATGGTAGAGCTGAATATCAGCAATAGGAGAAGGAGAGAAAAATGCAGTTTCACTCACACCTGACGTTGATGGCAAAATTCTGTTTCTTTACTGGATTCAATTCTGTCTACCTTCTTGAAGAAATGACCCACTTGTTTCTGGGTAGCAGCTCTTTTGTCTCATCATTGGTGGCAAGGTAGCACTGGATTGCATTATGAATGGCTGCTGCAATTCAGAAATGTACCATTCTACATTTGGGTCCTGTGCCTTAAAAAACTACAGTGCCTGCTCAGATTAAAAAATCCCCTCACCATTTCCTATGTCATGAATCTGTTTGTTTCTTCAGTTACTTCTTCTTCTTGTCTTTCTTTGTCCTTTCTTAGGGCCACTGCTTTTTTCACATCAACGCTGCTTTCACACTTGCTTCTGAACATCCTGGGCTTGAAGAGAAGATACAGTACCACTGTACTCTATACAGTGCTGTACAGTAAAGTACACACAAGCACCATCACTTGTACAGGATGCATGCACATGACAATGTAAACCTGACATGCGATCTGGTTTATGTAATTGGACATGCCAACACAGGTTCTAATCGTTGAAAGTTTGCAACGTGAAGTTTCGTGTGTAAGGAGGCTTACTGTATTCCCCATGCTGCACATTGCATCCCCATGACTTATTCACCTTATATCTGGAAGTTTGTACTTAATCCCCTTCACCTATTTTGACCATTCCCCTACACCACTACTCTCTAGAAACTACCAGTTTATTCTCTGTATCTATTAGTCTGTTTCTGTTATGTTTTGTTTATTTGTTGTTTTAGAATCCACATGTAATAAAAATCATACAATATATTTGTCTTTTTCTGTTGACTTATTTTACTAAGCACAATACCTTCTAGGTTCATGAATGTCCCTGCAATTGGCAACATTTCATTGCTTTTTGTGGCTGAGTATAAACTTGAATATTCATTAGAAGGACTGTTGCTGAAGCTTCAATACTTTGGCCACCTGATGTGAAGAGCCAGCTCATTGGAAAAAACGCTGATACTGGGAAAGATTGAAGGCAAAAGGAGAAGGGTGTGGCAGAGGAAGAGATGGTTAGATAGCCTCACCAGATCAATTAACATGAATATGAATAAACTCCAAAATATAGTGGAGAACAGAGGAACCTGGCGTGTTGTAGTCCATGAGGTTGACTGAACAACAACAACAATATCCATACATATATATACATACATGTGTATATATATGCGTGTGCGTTTGTATATATATATCACCTTTTATTTATCCATTCATCTATTGGTGGACACTTAGGTTGGTAATCTGTTGTAAATTTACTGCAATGAGTATAAGAGTTCATGTATCTTTTTGTATTAGTGTTTTCATTTTCTTTGGCTAAATACTCAAAAGTATGATTGTTGGATTATATAGTACTTCTCTTAAGTTTTTGAGAAATTTCTACACTGTGGCTACAACAATTTATCTTCTTACGAGCAGTGTAAGAGAGTTGTCACCAACACTTGTTTGCTTTTTTTTTTTATTTTTGATAATAGCTATTCTGATGGGTATAACGTTGTACCTCATTGTGGTCTTGTATTAGCTGAGTTATTACTGATGTTGAGCATCTTTTCATGTGCCTCTTGATTATTTGTATGGCTCCCTTGAAAATGTCTCTTAGGTCCTCTGCACATTTATAAATTGGATAATTTTTTAAATTGAGTTATCTAAGTTCTTTACACATTTTGTATACCATTACCTTATTTAATACATTATTTGCAAGCATATTCCCCCATTTAGTATGTTGCCTTTTTGTTCTGTTGATGATTTCCTTTGCTATGCAAAAGTTTTTAGTTGGATGCAGTCCCATTTGCTTATTTTTGCTTTTGTTGCCCTTTTCTGAGGAGAGAGATCCAAACAGTATTGCTTAGATCAGTGTTAAAGTTATTGTTTCCTGTGTTTTATTTTTGAAGTTCTAAGGTAACAGCTCTTATGTTTAAGTCTTCAATCTATTCTGAGTTTATTTTTGTATATGAGGTAAGAAAATGGTACTTTCTTTCTTTTGCATATAGATGTCTTGCTTTCCCAGCACCATTTATTGAAGAGGCTGTTTTCCCATGTACGTTCTTGCCTCCTTTGTTATAGATTAATTGTCCGTATATATTCAATTCTGGGCTCCCTATTCATTGATCTATGGGACTGTTTTTATGCCAGTATCATATTGTTTTGGTAACTGTAGCTTTATAGCACAGACTGAAATCAGGGAGCATGAAACATCCTGCTTTGCTCCTCTTTCTCAAGATTGTTTTGGCTGCTGTGGATTTCTCTGGTTCCATACAAATTTTAAAAAATTACTTGTTCTAGTTCTATAAAAAAATTCATTGGTAATTTTAGTAGGAATTGCATTAAGTCTGTAGATTGCTTTGGGTACTTTAGACATTTTAACAATGTTATTTTTTTCTAATCCATGAGCACAATATATTTTATAGTTGTCAGAATATAGGGCTTTTATTTCCTTGATTAAATATATCCCTTAATTAAATATATATATATATATATTAAATATATATGTTTTAGTTTTCTTAATGTAATTGTAAATGGGATTGTTAACTTGATTTCTCTTTCTAATGATTTATTGTTGTTATTGTTTAGTCATTAATTCATTTTATGATTCTCATGGTGACCTAATGGACTGTAGATCACCAGGCTGCTCTGTCCATGGGATTTTCCAGGCATGAATTCTGGATTGGGTTGCCATTTCCTTCTCCAGGGGATCTTCCTGAGAGACTGAACCCAAGTCTCCTGCTTGGCAGGCAGATTCTTTACCACTGAGCCACCTGGGAAATCAGATAATTCTTTAGTATATATAAATGCAACTGATTTCTGTATATTTATTTTGTATGCTATACTTTATAGAATTTGTTTATTAATTCTAAGTTTTTGGTGAATTCTTTAGGGTATTTTATATACAGTGTTAAGTCTTCTGTAAATAGTGACAATTTTGCTTCTTTATTTATTAATTTGTGTTCCTTTTATTTAATTTTATTTCCCAGTTGCTGTGGCTAGGACTTCCAATACTATGTTGTGTAAACATGATGAGAGTGTATATCTTTGTTTTCTTCCTGATCTTAGAAGAAAACCTTACAGCTCTTTTGTCAAGACCTCAAGACTCCTGCCTGGAGATTCTCATGGACAGAGGAGCCTGGAAGGCTCTGGATAGTATTTATTGCCATTTGTGTTTGTTTTCTGGATGTCTTTGTAGTTTCTCCCTGCTTTTTTTTTTTTTTTTTGTCTATCTTCTCTTGAAGTTTTTTGTTTACTTTAGTGTTATGTTTAGATTTCTTTCTCATTCTTCTTCGTACATACCAAAATATTTTTTATTGTTGTTATTGTGAAGTTACATGTAACCTCCTATGTACATAATAGTCACTTTTAAATTGATAGTAATTTAATTTGAACACATTCCAAGGCTTTACATTTCTGTTCTCCCATGCATTTTATATTTGAGTACACATTATTAAAATTTATTTATTTTTTTATTTAAGGATAATTGCTTTACAGAATTTTCTCATTATCCGTCAAACATCAAGAAGAATCAGTCATAGTTACACCCATGTCCCCTCTCTCCCATCTCCCTCCCCATCCCACCATTCTAGATTGTTACAGAGCCCCTGTTTTAGTTCCCTGAGTCATATAGCACATTCCCATTGGCTATCTATTTTACATATGGTATTGTAAGTTTCCACGTTACTCTCTCCACATAGCTCACCCTCTCCCTCCTCCCCTCCCCTGTGTCCGTAAGTCTGTTCTCTATGTCTGTTTCTCCACTGATGCCTTGCAAATGCATTCTTCAGTACCACCTTTCTCGATTCCACATATATGCATTGGTATACGATATTTGTATTTCTCTTTCTGACTTACTTCACTCTATATAATAGTCTCTTTGTGTGTCCACCTCATCAGAACTGACTCAAATGTGTTCCCTTTTTATGACTGAGTAATATTCCATTGTGTATATGTACCACAATTTCTTTATCAATTCATCTGTTGATGGACATCTAGGTTGCCGCTATGTTCTAGCTATTGTAAATAGTGCTGCAATCAATATTGGAATACATGTGTCTTTTTCAATTTTGGTTGCCTCAGAGTATACGCCTAGTAGTGGGATTGCACATTTTAACATCTTTTTATTTTATGTATGACTTATTATATTTTTAATTAGTTTTGCTACTTTCATATTTACCCTTCATATTTGCTTCATATTACCTCTATTATTTATTTACCTTTTTTTGGGAAGATTTTTATTTTTGCATACTTTGCTATTATTAATTAGTACCTTTTATTGTTAGCATAGAAAAATCCATTTTACATTTTTAATAAGACCAGTTTAGTGATATTGTTGCTGCTCAGTTTCTAAGTCATGTCCAACTCTCTGTGATCACATGGACTGCATTTAGTTTAGTGATGATGCATTTATTTTATTTTGGTTTAGTTTAATAAAGATGAACTCTTTTATCTTTTGCTTATCTGAAAAACACATTTTCTCCTTCAATTTTGAATGAGAACTTTGTAAGGTAGAGAATTGTTAGTTGGCAGGTTGTTTTTTTTTTTTTTTTTCTTTTAGCACTTTGAATGTCATGATATTCCCTTCTGGCATATAGCATTTCTACTAAAAAATCTGCTGATATTCTTATAGGGGTATCCTTTGCATAATAAGTTGCTTTTCTCTTGCTGCTTTTAAGATTCTTTTTTTTATCCTTAACCTTTAACATATATATAACATATAATGTGCCTCACGTTTCTCTCTTTGGGCTTATCTTATTTGGAACAATCTGGGACTCCTGGACATAGATTTCTGTTTCCTTCACCAGATTAGGAAAGTCTTATTGATTATTTCTTCAAATAATTTTTCTGGTCCTTTCTCCCTACTCCTTCTGGGACATCTATAACATGTGTAATTCTGTTTGATATTGCTCCAGAGGTCACTAATGTATTCTTACATTTTCAGATACTTTCTTCATTTTGCTGCCTTTTCTGTTGCCCATTACTTTATCTTCTAGATTACTGATTTGTGTTTCTATCTTATTTATTTATTTTTGAACCACTCTACTATATTTTTTTCAGTTCAATTATGACTTTCTTGTGGCACTTTCTTATATTTTATGTCTCTTTGTTGAAGCTCTGACTGTGTTCATTCATTTTTCTCCCTAAATAGGTGAAAAAAAAAATTTTTTTTCCCCAAAATCATTACTTTGAACTCTTTATAAGGTAAGTTGCTTATCTCTGTTTTATTAAAATCTTTTTTTCTGGGGATTTGCCTTGTTTTTTGATTTGAAACATCTACATCTTCATCTTGCCTGTCTCTCTGTGTTTGTCTCATATATTAAGTGAAATGGATTCCACCTTCAGTCTTGGAGGGAGTGGTTTATGTAATCGTTCTCTGTGGCCCAGAATCACAGTTTTCCCTGGCCACTGGAACCAGGCACTCCATGGCTGTTCCTTGTGTGGGGATGAATGCACTTGCTGACTGTAGTATGGCTGTAACTGCTGCATGAGGAGGATGGGGTTTGGGTCACTTCCTTGTCCTGATTTCAACTCAGACTTAGCACAGGGTACATAGTGCTCAGGATCCTCACCCAGTCCAGTTGCATTTTGAGTATGCATAGGGTGGGCAGAGTGCAGAGCACTCACCCAGTCCAGTTATGATGCAGGGTAAGTAGAGCATGCGCTCTGATGCTAGCTGGATATAGGGTGAGCATCAAAAATGGTGTTTGTTGGCTCTGTCACCAACAAGTTAGGATGAGATTGCAAAAAATGGCATCTGCTAGTGCTTGTCTCCAGAAAAATAATGCCAGTTTCTGCCTCTCCAGCAGCCATTTTTAAATTAGTAAATAGATCTCCCTTTCTTATGGTCTAGATGCTTTTTAATCAGTTACTTTTGTGCTGGACTGCAAGGTGAATGGCTTTGCATATGAGTCCTTCAGGAGCAAGATCTTCATTTCCTATATTTCTATGATTCCTCTTGACTTAATCTCCATTGATTTTTCAGAATCAGACATTTTAGGGACTACTCCCCATTGCTAGCCCCTGGGATCAGTGTGCTTGATATGGGGAACAATTCTTTCACTCTTTGAGGAAATACCCCACCTACAAATGAGAGGGTATTTTTCAGGATGCCTCCCATTTGTAGGTGACCACATCTGGAGTGGTATCTTGGGTGAGACTGTGTCTCTGCCTCTCCAACCCTTCTTGATGAGTCTCTTTTGCCTTTTTTGTGGAGTCATTGTTCATCTAGTTCTCAGGTCCTTTTGAGAGGAAAAATATTATACATGTAGATGTAAATTTGCTGTGTCTGTGAGAAGAGGTGAGTTTAGGGTCTTCCTACACCACCATCTTGAATTGTCACTGATGTACAGTTAAGTTACTTATAATCATTGAATGCTTGCTTTTCTTTCTTAGAATGTATTTTGACCAGCTGAAGGATAATTTAGTCCTTTTATTTATGTGGCACTTTTCTGAGGTTCCCCCCATGTTTTAAGGGTCTTTCAATTCTGGATGATGGGAAGAAAAACTACTTGTATATATGGGTGTATTCAGCAAATTGTTCCATTTACTTATTTACTTTTTTTTTTTTTTCCCTGTTTAAGTATTTTCCTCTCACACAGGTACAGATCAGATCTAGGAGACTTCAAGGTAAATATGAGGGCTCTCTGTATATTTTTCTGTCTCTCTCTCTCTCTTTCGCTGAGCTCCTTCTTCTCTGATAGTCTGTTTCTCAAACTGTAGTCACTCTGAACTTTTCAACATTTGCTCTCTATATATATTCTTAAATCGTAGAGTTGCTTCATTCTTCTGCTTGGATTTATCTTCTCTATGCTACATTCTAGGGACTTCTTCTAGTCCAAAGTTTTCAGATAGATGATATTTCCCCCTACCAATATTTGCAGTATCTGGTAACATTTTAGCTTTTTACAACTAGAGTGGTGCTACTGCATGTAGTATTAAGATCAGTGATGTTGCTGATAAATATCCTGCAATTCACAACACAGCCCCCACTACCAATAATTATCTGATCCAAAATGTCAGTAGGATCCAAAGTTAAAAAAACATTGCTCTAGGCTGCAGTCCATGGGGTCGCAAAGAGTCAGACACAATGAGTGACTGAACAACAAGGCAATTTCTAGAAATGCCATTTTTGTTCATAAAAATTAATCATCCATTGTTTAATATTCCACAGCAGAATTTTATATTTTCTCTACTTTTGTAGTTTAAGGTGAAAGCACAAATCCAGTAACTCTTACCGCATCATGGCCCAAAGTGGAAATTCTTCTTGCCTCTTGATATTAATAATTACATATTTTTTATTCTTCTACTTGCTTTTATACTTATTCTTACTAAAAAGTTTACAGATCCTTTGAACCTGTATAATCCAAGTTTAAGTATTCCTCTGATCTTACTTGTACTTACAATATACTAAGGGGTGGGTCACAGTTAACACATATTTGAGGATACTTACTTTATATAGTACAAGAAAATTATAACACAGAAAAGAATTTATACCTCATTTTTATTTCCAAAACTTCTCTCAAACCCACAGGTTATAAGATATCTTTTAGAAAGTTTTCTGAAATCTACTTGCCTAGTACCACCAGGTTCCATTTCTTCAGTTTTATCTTGGTTCCATTAGGCAAAAGTAAGTTTTCAGTACATTTAGGGAATTCCTGGGCAAGATCCAGAAAGGGAAAAACATGAGGAGAAAAGCCCAGAGGGAAGGCTTCCCCTCCTGGGCTCAGTCAGCGTCATGCCTTCAAGTTCCTAATTTTAGTCCTTGAATCTAATTTCTTCCCAAGATTATTGACATTGGGATGGTCATTTCTATCAGTGGAAATCTCTAACTGGAGGTATAATCATGCACTGTATATACCTCAAAGGTATTAGTTATTGTCTGAACTTCTCCAAACTAAAACCAGTTCATTCTCATAATTTCCCTATAGTGAACTGAAAAGTATGAAAAATGTCTTTTAATTTTTCTGAAATCCTGAGGCAGTTCTTCAAGCAAAAATTATGAATATATTGGTTATATCTAGTGCAGTAGTTAAATGCCCAGACTGATACAAGAGAAATTCAGGTTGGATCTTACTCTCATTTACTAGCTCTGTGACTTTCAAAAAGTTACTGTGTCTCAGTATAAAAAGTGTCTCAGTATTTTCCTCTGTAGAACTGAGATAAAAGTATATTACTATTAATATAGTAAAGTAGTAGTCCAACACTATTATTATTTATATATTATTGAATTATTATAGAATTGTAATATTATCTATGATAGTCTAGAATGATGATGATAATACTTTTGTTGATATTTGAAATAATTTACATTTAATTTAGCTTAAATAAAATAGTTGAGCAATGATTAAAAAAGAATACATATCTTAGCAAAGTTATAACTTATTTGAAAAAATTGTGGTCTCAACATTTGTTTTTAATGCTCTGCATGGGGGTTCATGAAATCTAATTACTATTTGCATTTTTAATTAGGCAAAATAACGGATCTGCAATAAACAAAAGAAGGAAAGAAAAAGAAAGCAAGGAGGGGAAAAAGCAAGAAAAATTACTTTCTTTGAGGATTTGTTGGCTCTTTTATATGTTAATTCATTCAATTATTATAATAAAATACAAAGTGTTTATGTTTAGCATACTATTTTATAAGAATTTGAAGTTCAGAAATGTATTTCAGAATATTAATCTCATGAACTGTGATACCAGAATTTGAAAACGGCTTCTAACTACAGTGTGCGTGATCAGTAGCTTCAGTTGTGTCTGACTCTGCAACACTATGGACTGTAGCCCCACAGGCTTCTTTGTCCATGGGATTCTCCTGGCCCGAATACTGGAGTGGGTTGCCATGTCCTCCTCCAGAGGATCTTCCCCACCCATAGAGTGAACCTGCATCTCCTGTGTCTCCTGCATTGCAGGTGATTCTTTCCCAACTGAGCCACTTGGGAAACCCCAAATTACGGCATTCAAAGGAAGACATAGTAGTTCAATGCTTATTTCTCGCAAAGATTACAGGTGAGAAGCTGCCCAAGAAGCTTTTATTTTTCTTGATTCTCCACTTTAATGTCATAAAATTTATTATATTGTGGCAGAAAAGGCATTCTTTTCTATTCTAACACAACATTCAGATATTCTAAGATATTTTTTAAATACAGTCTAAATACCCAGCTCTTAAAATCCTACTAACTCCTAACTTATCTAACAGACTATCAGAATTGATTTGCTATAATAAGTAGTAGCATTTAAAAAATGACTAATATGAAAGGAGTATAATTGTTACTGAACTGTTTAACTGTGTTTTTTAACATTGTTTTATATTTTACCAGTGTTTAACGTTCAAAAACATATAAGTTCCCTTTTTAAAGATTTCATTTTCAAGAACATCCATTTATTTTCCTCTGAAGAAGCAACATTTACTGTGAAGTTCAGGAATCCCCTATTGGCTTTTTGCAAAACCTTGTGCAATCTCAGGCTATTACTCTCTTTAGCTATGTCCCAAGGCAAAAAGAAGAAATGTTTACTGCATATCTAGCCACAAAATTGTTATGAGAACTGAGCTAATACTGAGAGTGCTTTGAAATTACGGAATGAAAGATTATATTCATGTTGCAAGTGTGATCCTTCTTGCAACTGCTATAAAAGAGTGTACTACTGATGGTGTGGTTGGAATTGATCCACTGAGTAAAGGAAATCAGCATGTGATTAAAACTTGTGGTAATTTTTGAGTCATTATATAAACCAGAACAAAGGTCAAAGCAAGCATAAATCTACCAATTACAAGAAATCATTCAATAAAACCAAACTGTGTGCTTCTATGCCTTTTTCAAATTATTTGAATTAGTACTTATTTCCATAGTTTCTTTAAGCAAAGGCACCAATCTTCACCCTTCTTTTTCTCTACTAGATCATATTAAGAGACATTGTGTTAGGAAAGAAACACATAAGAAAGAATTAGCACATAGTTTCAGATGCTTTCCTTAATATTAAAAAAATAAAGCAAACCAACTCTACGTAAAAGTCTTATGTATCCGATAATCCCAGGTTCATGCTATTTCCTTTTTTTTTTTTTTTTTAGGAATGGGGTTAGGGTGAAGTGATAGTTATTTGAGTGATTTATTGATATGTTTATCTTAGTGTTATATTTTGCAATCTTAAAATCAGAGATAAAAGCAGACAATTTTCATCCAGTGATTATGTTTACGGGCTGGAAATAAACCAAGTGTTTTCCATTTGAAAGTGAAAGTGTTAGTCACTCAGTCATGTCCAACTCTGTGACCCCATGGGCTGTAGCCCGCCAGGCTCCTCTGTCCATAGGATTCTCCAGGCAAGGATATTTGAGCAGGTAGCCATTTTCTTCTCCAGAAGAAAGGCTTCTCTGACTAGACCACCAGGGAGCATCATTTTTCACTTACGTCCTACCTAATCCTCTTGATAGAACTGTAGGCATAATGTTGCTATTAGACCCATTTTATAAATGATATAAGGGAAACTTAAACTTAATCAGGGTCATAGAGCAAGAGAGCAGTGAACCTCAAACCAAGGAAGCCTGACTATGAATCTGAAATATAATCACTTCACCCTCTTGCCTAATTTCAATGGCCAAGAAAAACAAAATCGTCTTCTTATGAAAGGAAATTCTTATACAAGGAAATAATCCTTTTATACAAAGAAGAAACATACTTATTGATGCATTTCTCAAAGGACAGTTCAAACAATTTAAATAGGAGAAGAAGAAAGAGGAGGAGAAAGAGAAGGTAGTACACAGTAGAATTTTCTAAGGGCTTTATGATGTGTGATATTACAACACAGTAAACACTGAAGAAAAGAACTTGCTGTCTTCTGTTAAGTCAAACCTTAAGGAGATATTAAAGTATGAAACACCACCACTTATCTTATTCACCTATCTTTGTTTATGGTTTTGAAATTTTTCACAAAATATATTACTTATATGTTCATTTCAAAATGAATAAGTGAAAACTGAATCTCTAAGTTTTAACTTCAAATGTAGCGCTAATAGACATGACCCTTATAAACAACAGTTCTTCAGGATACCCAGTAATTTTTAAGAATCTACAGGGGTTCTAAAACCAAAAGATTTGAGGGTACCTGTATAGAGCATTTCAATTAAAGACAATTTCACTTGCCTGGATTAAGTTAGCCACTTCTTCAGAATGTCTTCAGTTCAGTTCAGTTCAGTCACTCAGTCCTGTCCGACTCTTTGCGACCCCATGAATCGCAGCACCCCAGGCCTTCCTGTCCATCACCAGCTCCCAGAGTTCACTCAGACTCACATCCATCGAGTCAGTGATGCCATCCAGCCATCTCATGCTCTGTCGTCCCCTTCTCCTCCTGCCCCCAATCCCTCCCAGCATCAGAGTCTTTTCCAATGAGTCAACTCTTTGCATGAGGAGGCCAAAGTACTGGAGTTTCAGCTTCAGCATGATTCCTTCCAAAGAACACCCAGGACTGATCTTTAGGATGGACTGGTTGGATCTCCTTGCAATCCAAGGGACTCTCAAGAGTCTTCTCCAACACCACAGTTCAAAAGCATCAATTCTTCAGTGGTCAGCTTTCTTCACAGTCCAACTCTCACATCCATACATGACCACTGGAAAAATGTCTAGATGTTTTAAAATAAAGTATCTGTTTGGATACACTTACAGCCTAAATCTATCCCCTTTCTATATAGCGCTTCCTAAATTTCATTATGAAAACCTTCTTTTAAAGTATTGTATGAAGCCTGATTTTTCTGTCCAAGGTTTGAAAGTATCTGTCATTATTTAGAATCAATGCAATGTTTTTTTTTTCTTTTTTATTAATGCAGGATCAATTGATTTTGACTTGATTCTCTTTATAATAAACTACTGAGTACATGAAACTAAATGGTAGAAACTGTATTGAGTGAAGTGGTGCTCTTGAAGTTTTCATAACTTTGTGTTGCTAGGAAACAACTTTACCATCACTGCAGAGTTTAGACTTGGAGCATCTGTTTCATTTAAAGTCTGGCTTCCGGGCAGTATAGATTGCATTGAGCATTGGGGTAGGGGGTGGGGTGGAAGCAAAAGCAATTGCTTTCTAAAAACAACAATTTTAAAAATGTTGAAAATGGACAGTCTTATGCTGTATTTGTAATTATAGTCTTTTGAAGGCATTGCTGGAGGGTTGTTTGCTAACTTATAAAGCTAAAGTCCAGAATAGAGATGGGGATCACTGGAGTTCAAAATCTTAAGAAATACAAAGAAAATTGAGTATTGGTATCTCAGCTTTTCAGGAGAGAGATAGGGAGCAAATATGCTCCATAAGGTATATTTGCATTTTATTTCATTCCTATGCAAAAGTACTAATTTAGAGAAATATTTTGTCATTTTTACAGGCCACATGTTAATAGAATCTTTCTACCACCCCTTCCCACATTGCTGCATATTTCAGCAAATTATCAGTCTGTAACAGAATAAACAGGTATTGCTAGTTATTTGTACAGTTTATGCTAACTGATGCAGTATTCTAGCATTCTTTATTCAAAGTAAATCTGCTTAAATAAATTAATACTAACATTTCTACTGTTCCATAAGGGATAAGAGTATATTGCTATGCCACAGAACAGAATGTCAGTGTTACCTTGGTCCAGCAAAAGCAAGACTGTTTACTATTTTTATGTTAACAAGTCCAAGCCATAGAAAGTTAATGCTTCTTCTGTTTCACAGGATTTTCTCATCTGTACTCCTGAGAAAATTCCAAAAAAAAATTTTTTTTAAAAAGGAGTCTCAAGAGTAGAGGAAGAACCAAAAAAAGAAAGAAGGACTGGATGAGGATTTTATAGTTTTTCAGGCAATGTAACTCATTTGCCTGAATATCCTTTCTCAAGTGTTTCATCGTAAGGTTGCTTTCTAAAAAGAGGAAACACTTTTTATTATTTCCTCAATCTGGGGAAAAACTTGAATCATTAATATTCCAAGACTTCCTGCTGAGGACTGTTGTTGGTGTTCAATGTGGTCTCACTGTGGGCAGCAGACCTCATGACTAGCAGACCTCAACACCACCACCTGTATAGATGGTTTAACCTGTGTGTCTTCCTCTTGTCTCATACAACTGGAAGTACTTAACAGTGGTCCTCCGTCACTGGCACCTTTATTTATGATCTCTCCTTCATGATCCCTGTCCCACATTAAGTCTAGTGACTATATCTTCTTTTTTTTGGATCTCCACACAAACCAGCAGTTTTTAACTTTGTCTCTTTATTAACAGCAGTGTCTTGTTTGTATGGCTCTGTCTCAAGTTTTACCTCCCCGTGGTCTATCCCTACCCCCAATTATAATCTTGAATTCAGGCTGTGACTGGTTAAATTCCTTACATCTTTCCATTTGAAATAGCATTCCCTGGTAGCTCAGCTGGTAAAGATCCACCTGCAATTCAGGAGACCCCAGTTCGATTCCTGGGTTGGGAAGATCCCCTGAAGCAGGGACAGACTACCCACTCCAGTATTCATGGACTTCCCTAGGGGCTCAGACAGTAAAGAATCCACCTGCAATGCAGGAAACCTGGATTTGATCCCTGGGTTGAGAAAATCCCCTGAAGGAGGGCATGGCAACCCACTCCAGTATTCTTGCCTGGCAAATCCCCATGGACAGAGGAGCCTGTTGGGCTACAGTCCATGGGGTCACAGTGAGTCAGATACAACTGAGCAACTAAGCACAGAACATCCTGAATTTCGGAGCCAATCATTCCATTTGGTATTCTTTCTAAGTCAATCAGTTGAATTCTTCAGCCTATATGTTTATATATGTGTTTTCTGTTTAAAAATGTAGTCTTAATTTTTATTACTTGCCTGTTAGAAGGCTATCCAGTGCTAACTGATTATGAATTTTTCTCTTACATTTATAATTTATAAATTTTCCTTTTTCAAGATAAATTTTATTTCAATTTTACCTCATTACTGAAATTCCCTCATAGTTCTGCTATTATAAGTAAAGCATAATTCAGTTAAGGCCTCATACTTTCACATATACGTACACACACACACACACACAATGCAATGCTTTTTCTTGTTTAATATAGGCAGCCAAAATATATGGACATTTTTTTTTAAATCTGGCTTTTAATATTAGAGATAGATATTTATAGAAAAGTCCTTCTGTTAATAGTATGGACATGTACTAAAAGTTAGGCCCACATGAACAATTTCATTAGTGTACTTTATAATCTTGGATTAAGAATAAAATTAAAGTGACTGAAGTATTCTTTTTTCTAAAATAAAATAAAAATTATACAGAACTGTTTGGAGGAAGTTATGATGATTTTTAAAAATCTGACTCAAAAGTTGGATTTGTCAGGAAACCTTCCCAGATAAATGTATTAATATAAACCTCTGTTTTTGTACTTTGCTTTTCACTTTCACTTTGTCAGGCTTCACCGTCTTATTAATTGCCTTGATAATCTTTCTTAACTGATGTCATTTTTACAAGCTTTTGGAAAATCCTCTCCTGGATCATGAAGATAAGGATCACTGTCTTTGCGTGATATTCTTTAGCTTGGACAGAGCATCCTATAAACATTAGGTGTCCAATTGGGGCTACTGATGGAATTATGCTTTTAATTCATCTACAAGTGAACTGTTACCCTAGGGAAAAGTTTCAGTGAAAAACTGTGCAAAACTATTTAAAACTTTATTTATTACTTATAAATATAATTTTTGGAGGAGAAGGCTGGGGCAGTGTGATTAAGTGAATCTCAAATCATATTTTATATTTAATTGCTGACTTAAATGTTTTAAGTTATTTTAAAGGAGTAATGTAGTTGACCACTTCCAATTTGCTTTGATTCATGGACCTAACATTCCAAGTTCCTATGCAATACTGCTCTTTACTGCATTGGACGTTACTTCCATAGCCAGTCACATCCACAATTGGGTGTTGTTGTTGCTTTGACTCCATCTGTTCATTCTTTCTGGAGCTATTTCTCCACTTATCTCCAGTAGCATACTGGGCACCAGCCAACCTGGGGAGGTCATCTTTCAGTGTTCTATCTTTCTGCCTTTTCATACTGTTCGGGGGTTCTCAAGGCAAGAATACTGAAGTGGTTTGCCATTCCCTTCTCCAGTGGATCACGTTTTGTCAGAACTCTCCATCATGACCCATCTGTCTCGGGTGGTGCTACATGGCATGGCTCATAGTTTCATTGAGTTAAACAAGGCTGGGCAGGAGATCTGGAAAACTCAGCAGTGGCCACAGGACTGGAAAAGGTCAGTTTTCATTCCAGTCCCAAAGAAAGGCAATGCCAAACAATGCTCAAACTACCACACAATTGCACTCATCTCACACGCTAGTAAAGTAATGCTCAAAATTCTCCAAGCCAGGCTTCAACAGTCCGTGAACTATGAACTTCCAGATGTTCAAGGTGGATTTAGAAAAGGCAGAGGAACCAGAGATCAAATTGCCAACATCTGCTGCATCATCAAAAAAGCAAGAGAGTTCCAGAAAAACATCTACTTCTGCTTTATTGACTATGCCAAAGCCTTTGACTGTGTGGATAACAACAAACTGTGGAAAATTCTTCAAGAGATGGGAAACCAGATCACCTGACCTGCCTCTTGAGAAATCTGTGTGCAGGTCAGGAAGCAACAGTTAGAACTGGACATGGAACAACAGACTGGTTCCAAATGGGGAAAGGAGTACGTCAAGGCTGTATATTGTCACACTGCTTATTTAACTTATATGCAGAGTACATCATGAGAAATGCTGGGCTGGATGAAACACAAGCTTGAATCAAGATTACTGGGAGAAATATCAGTAACCTCAGATATCCAGATGACACCACCCTTACGGCAGAAAGCAAAGAAGAGCTAAAGAATCTTTTGATGAAAGTGAAAGTGGAGAGTGAAAAAGTTGGCTTAAAGCTCAACATTCAGAAAACTAAAATCATGGCATCTGTTTCCATCACTTCATGGCAAATAGATGGGGAAACAATGGAAACAGTGTCAGACTAATTTTTGGCTCCAAAATCACTGCAGATGGTGGAGACATTACTTTGTCAACAAAGGCCTATCTAGTCAAAGCTATAATTTTTCCATTAGTCAAATATGGACATGAGAGTTGGACTGTAAAGAAAGCTGAGCACCAAAGAATTGATGCTTTTAACCTGTGGTGTTGGAGGAGACTCTTGAGAGTCGCTTGGGCTGCAAGGAGATCCAACCAGTCCATCCTGAAGGAGATCAATCCTGAATGTTCATTGGAAGGACTGATGTTGAAGCTAAAACTCCAATTATTTGGCCACCTGATGCAAAGAACTGACTCATTGGAAAAGACCCTGATGCTTGGAAAGATTGAAGTCAGGAGGAGAAGGGGATGACAGAGGATGAGATGGTTAGATGGCATCACTGACTCAATGGACAGGAGTTTGAGTAATGGACAGGAGTTGGTGATGGACAGGGAGGCCTGGCATGCTGCGATCCATAAGGTCCCAAAGAGTTGGACACAACTTGAGTGACTGAACTGAACTGAGTGTAGTTGAAAGAAATGAAATCTATTTCCATTCAGATCCTTTAGCCCATGCACATAATCCATCAGTAATCCTTCTGTAGTCATGTACTTTTATTGACTATTGGAATTATGAAATAAGCTTTCATGTTACTCATTAAATTTCATGAATTAAAGCTACCTGTGTTTTAGTTTGGGGCTTCCCTGGTGGCTCACATGGTAAAGAATTTACCTGCAATTCAGGGACCCAGGTTCAATCCCTGGGTTAGGAAGATCCCCTGGAGGAGGGCATGCCAACCCAGTCCAGTATTCTTGCCTGGAGAATTCCACTACTTTGCCTTATTTATCTTCTTGAATCCCATTAGTTCTCACAAGTAACTTCTTTTGTCCTCCATTATTTCTCCATTTATATTTATATGTTATTCAGCTTATTAAAAATGAGAAAGATACTTTTTCTAGGTTATTTAGGTTAGTGTTTGCAAACAATTAGAAATCACTGACCACTTTTTTTTTCCTTATCAGCAATATTACTGAGGCTTACTCCATATATATATATATATATTTTTTTTTTTCTGGAACTGTTTTATACATCTCCTTTATTTTACCTAAGTATTGTGTTACTATCAAGACGGGCTATCAACAAGGCTTTAATTAAGAAATCAAACAAAATTATGTTGCATACATAATCAAGCACAGGTAGTACCCTAAGTTCTTTACATATTCTAGATCACTGATCCTATTATAAATAGTTCTAATTTCAAAGTCTATTATTGATTTCTTAAATACCGAATTGAACATATTTTGTAGCATTTCATCAGGCAAATTATTTTCATGCAGCAGTTGCTCTGTGGCTTCATTTATTCCTTCTTCAATATTATTCCTTTATAAAAATTAGATCTACCTTATGACCAATATAATTTTATTACTGCCTAAATAAAATATTTTAACAATTTTTTCAA
Source organism: Capra hircus (assembly GCF_001704415.2). NCBI lineage: Eukaryota > Metazoa > Chordata > Mammalia > Artiodactyla > Bovidae > Capra > Capra hircus. The sequence goes on from NC_030818.1 coordinate 34,634,447, forward strand.
GACAGATCAGCAGGCAATAAATTCCCTCAATTTTTGTTTGTTGGAAAAAAATCTTTCTCACTCACTTTTAAAGGACAATTTCACTAAATATTGAATTCTACATTTTTTGTCTCTCTCTCTCAACTCTCTAAATATTTCATTCCATCTCTTCTTGGCAGCATATTTTCTCTCCTTGTTTCTCAGTAGGTAGCAAAATCTTTCTCTGACTTTCTCTGAAAACGATTTTCTCTTTCCTTTTTGTTTCCTGCTATTTGCATATGATGTGCCTCAGTGCAGCTTGTTGCTATCTGTTCAGCACAGTGTTCTCTGAGTTTCCTGAATTTGTGCTTTGATGTTTGTCATTAATTTGAAAAGTTCTTGGTCATTATTTTTTTGTTGGCCATTGTACTTCATTAATACTTGTATTATCACTTAAACATTCCTTTTTTTTTTTTTTCTATTTTCTCTTTTAGCATTCTAGATATGTATATGTTACATCTTTTAAAAATTGCCCCAAAGTTCTTGGATGTCCTGCTGTGTTTAGTCTTCTTCTTCTTTTTTTTAAATTCATTTTTATACTTTAGGAAGTTTCTGCTGCTGCTGCTGCTTCAGTCGTGTCTGATTCTGTGCGACTCCATAGCCACCAGGCTCCTCCGTCCCTGGGATTCTCTAGGCGAGAGCAATGGAGTGGGATGCCATTTCCTTCTCCAATGCATGAAAGTGAAAAGGGAAAGTGAAGTCGCTCAGTCATATCCGACTCTTCTCGACCCCATGGACTGCAACCCACCAGGCTCTCCTGTCCATGGGATTTTCCAGGCAAGAGTACTGGAGTGGGTTGCCATTGCCTTCTCCAGGAAGCTTCTCTTGACCTTTTTTCATGCTCACCGATTCTTTCCTCACCTGTGTCCAGTCTGCTAATGAGTTCCTGGAAGTAAAGCATTCTGTTTTTAGTTTACTTTTTTTTTTAATTTCTAACTTTTCTTTTTGATTCCTTCCTAGGGTTTCTGTCTCTCAATTTATATAACCTAAATTTCTTGAATTTTGTGCACTTTCCATTAGAATACTTCTAATAATCACAGTAATTTTAAATGTCCTGTTTGAGAATGCTACATGTATGCCATATCTGACTGTACTTCTGATACTTTCTTTGTCTCCTTAGACTGTGAGTTGTTTCGCTTGTGGTTTTTTTTTTTTTTTTTTTTTTCCCCTAACCTTTTGGTATACCTAGTAATGTTTTGTTGTTCAAAGTTAGACATGTTTTATCAGGTAACAGAAACGGAGGTGAATAATGGTATGTGGTAATCCGGATGGGAGTTGGACTTTAATGTTTGCTATAGCTATAGGTGTCAGAGGCCTCTAGTAATTTTATTTTTGTTTCTCCTTCTGACTTTGAACTTCTATTTATATTCCTCCTCAAAGAGAATCTGTGTCATGCAGCTCTCTCAGTAGTGATGCATTGTTACACTGGAGCCCTATTGATATGATAGTCAGCTATAGGGAACCCTTCTATAACCTTCCAATTTAATATCTGTCTTTTGGTGAGCAACTGTGTTTGCCCTGTGACTTTCACAGGTGTTTCTTCTTGCACGGTCTCTCAGCCCTTAACCCATCGGGTAAGACAGGGAGGCTAGAGGAAACTGGAGTGAGAAGAATATCTTTTTCCATGGCCATGGGACAAGGCTCTGGTAGTCTTCCCCCCTGGAGAGTAGCCCTTTGCTAAAAAGAAAGTTCTGGGCTTATTTTACAAAGATTAGTTTCCCCTCACCTCTCAGGTTCATGAGGGGATATGTTTTCAAATATTCACAGAGAGAAACCGGTGAGATTCCTGGCAAAAGTATAGGGGTCCCTCTAAGAGTGCAGCCCCCAGGAGTTTCTCACTCTTGTTCAGCCTCAAGTCATGTCCAACTCTTTGTAACCCCATGAACTGCAGCACACCAGGCTTCCCTGTCCCTCACTATCTCCCAGAATCAAGAGTTTTCTCCAGTACCACAGTTTGAAAGCATCAATATTTTGGCACTCAGCCTTTGTTATGATCTAACACTCACATCCATGTATGACTACTGAAGTAATTTTGCAGCCCAAGAAGATAAAGACTGTTTCCATTTTTCCCCATCTATGTGCCATTAAGTGATGGGACTGGATGCCAATAAATTGGTGTTATCTGCATATCTGAAGTTATTGATATTTCTCCTGGCAATCTTGGTTCCAGCTTGGGATTTATCCAGTCCAGCATGATGTACTATGCATATATGTTAAACAAGCCGGGTGACAACATACAGCCTTTCTCTTAGCCTAAACAATACTCAGCCTCTAGCAATTAGTCAAAATAACCACTTAATTCTTCCTTCCAGTTTATGACTCCAGAAGTTTTCACTCTAGGTAAGCAGATCTCAGCTGTGACTCCCTGATTTCTTTTGCAACATATGTCAGTGTGGCTATCTGCCCTATAACTTCAGTTCTCTAATGAATGCAACAAAATGTATTGACCCAGCTTTTGTGGATGTGTGTGATTACAAGGATGGAAAAGACTTCCAAACTCCTTACATGGAGTTATTATGATTTTTAACAATGCACTTTTATTCAAAATAACATCAATTCATTTGCTCAGTAAAGATTTATTGAGCGCCTATTCTACACCAGGCCCTGCGCTAAGTGTAGCGGCCATAAAGAGAAGCCAATCAGAATGTGTCTTTTAAAGCCCTTTCTGCTGGTAAAAGACAAGCTGATTTTCTTGCTGTCCTAATTACTAGAAAGAATGCCAAGATTCTCTAAAATAAAAGCTGTCTTCTTCCATTCTGTATGGGTGTCACACTGTCAGATGTGTGAATTATATGCAGAGGTATTTGTTTCTTCCTCCTGGTGTCAAGCTGTTGAGTGTGATTTGTACTTCCTGCTGCTGTGCTTCAGGCGAAGGAGGAGGTGACAACTCAGATTTGAAGAATTAGACTAATTGCAGTAAACACCCAAGGTTTTCAAGGAATGTACAAATATAAAAAATCGATTTTATAGTATTAGCCAATTTTGTAGTGTGTAATAATATAGTTATGAAGCTTCAGCCCTAAAAATAGAAATAAAGATGATGAATATAAACAAAAATACAATCAAAGGAGGCTCTATGCCCAGAAATCCAGAGCAATAAACTAAGTGTAGCAGGAAAACATTGCTGGGAAAAAAAAAAAAAAGAGTTTTCATACACACACACACACACACACAAAGAAACACTTTGAAAATACCTTCTCCCAAATTTGAAAGGGTTGAACATCTTAGCTATGGGAGGAAATCAAGAGTTTTCCACAAAGACCATATAAATGTCTATATGAGCCCTTAAATTTGAGAATTATGAGTCTGATGATCAGAAATGATATCCTACTTGTCAGAGCTCAAGACCTCAACTTGAATTAGGTCTCCTGGCTGCCTCTTTGTGGTTTCATCTACAGACAAGAACTATATCTATGGTTTATTGTTCTTCATAAGCAAGCCTTAAATACACTTAATCAGTAGAAGGTAGAAAGACAAAATAAGCTGCAAAAAATAAAGGCATCAATATAAATAACTAACATAGATTTGTAAGAGTGACAGATATGGTACAGAAATCAATTAATATATAGGTACCTCATTTTATCATTGTATTTTGTTATATTTAAAATAAAAATGTTTGGTAAATTTTGTACCAATATATGTCTCCATTATCTGCCTGCCAAGCAGGAGACATATGTTCGATCCCTGAGTTACAAAGATCCCCTAGAGAAGGAAATGACAACCCACTCCAGTATTCTTGCCTGGGAAATCTCATGGACAGAGTAGCTTGGTAGGCTACAGTCCATGGGGTCTCAAAGAGTGGGACATGACTTAGCGACTAAAACAACAACAACAAAATGTCTCCATTTGGTCAAGAAAAAAAAATTAATTCTGAATACTGAAATAAAAGCAATTCAAAAAACAATAATTTTTTTTTTCTCTCCATCAGACATGTTAGATGTAATTTTTCATGAAGTAAGTTGTGGTTTGATTCATGAACTGCTAGTAGCTATTGATAAATAGCTTTGAATCAATACGGACTTTGACTGCACTCCAGTCAGCACTGGTCTATCAATTTTTCAAAATACCAGAAATAGAAACACAAAGCATGCTTGAGCAATCAACACTGACTTTTGGAACTGAAATATAATAACATCACTGTTAAATTCTGTGATTGTTCCTTTTCATTTTAAAAATTATTTGGCATCGTGTCTTTAAAGAGATTATATCTGTATTTCTGCTTCTAAAGTGGCAAAGTCTTTGGCATGGAAAAGAATGTTTGTTATTCTTCAAAATGTTAGGTGCACATTAAAGCAGTTTTAAAAAATCTCTCCCAAGTTTTTCTCTTTAATATTGAAGTCTGTACTTAAGTATATTTGAACATAATGAAAAAGTATGGTCTTATATAGGTCATGAAGGTAATTCAAATTAAGTATGCCTGTGCCAGCAGTGGGGAAAACATGGAGAGGCAGAGGATAGTGTAGATAAACCAAAGAAAACCGACAAGGCATGAGGGAAGTAGAGATTCATTCTGGACTCAGAGAATGGATAGGAACCTAGATAGTCAATCAAGAGAGGAGGATTATAACAAGTACATGAACCCAGGGAATCTTTGTAAACAAGATGTATGTGAATAACTAGTGGCTGAAGGAGTGGAAATGGAGATGTTTCAGAGATTTGCATTAGAGGAAATTGACAGGAGGAAGCAGAATATATGTTTATCTACGTCTCCTAAGACATCCCTTCTCAAACTTTGCAGTACATACAAATAACCTGGGGACCTTGTTAAAATGCATATTTGAAATCCTATGCATATTTTGAAAAATGCATATTTTCAGTCCAGAAGCCTGGGATCTCCTAACAAGGACCCAAGTGATATCTATGGTGTTGGTCTATGGACAACACTTTGCATAGCAATATTCTAGAACATTCACTTTATTTTAGCTCTGGCAATATGAAGAAATTTCTAGTTACTGAGCTGAGCTAGTTATTATAATTCATTTAATATTATAAATGGTATTAGAAGTGAAAATTTGAACAGATTACATTCATAAAGTATTGAGATACTGCTGCTAATTTTAACAAGAAAACTGATATGAAGTATCCTAGATACCTAGATTTTTCCCTATTTGAATTTGAAAGTTTTAGTTTATGCAGTGGTGTTTAGTTTTGTATAGTCACCCAGGGAATCATCCACCCAATTATATAGGAAAATTAGTTGCTATAAGGATGAATGGTTAGCTAGTGTTCTGTATCTTACTGTATCCAGTTGGCTAGATCATAGTAGGATTTGTTTTCTTCAGTCTAAAGAGCAAATGGTTTGACTTAAATAGTTTCATTTCATTGTAGACAACAATGTTTTTTTTGAAAACCTCATTTAGAAATGTGCCAGTGTTCTGATATAAGGCAGTTATTTAAGCAAGTGATATTTTGGAATAGGGCTTTTTGAAACAAAAGAAGTACACTCTGCATCTTCACTGAAGGTAAGAAATTTAAGGTTTAAAAAATGTGAATTAAGTTGCTCAAAAGTTTAACAACAATATTCTTCTTTCTGAATTGTTCAGTTGTTCAGTCACTAAGTTGTGTCCAGTTATTTGTGAACTCATGGACTGCAGCATGCCAGACTTCCCTGACCTTCACTCTCTCCCAGAGGTTGCTCAAACTTATGTCCATTGAGTTGGCAAGGCCATCCAACCATCTCATCCTCTGTGGCACACTTCTCCTCCTGCCCTCAATCTTACCCAACATCAGGGTCTTTCTAATGAGTCAGTTCTTCACATCGGGTAGTCAAAGTATTGGCGCTTGAGCTTCAGCATCAGTCCTTCCAGGGAATATCCAGGGTTGATTTCCTTTAGGATTGACTGGTTTGATCTTCTTGCTGTCCAAGGGACTTTCAGGTCTTCTCTAGCACCACAATTTGAAAGCAGCAATTCTTCAGCACTCAACCTTCTTTATGGTCCAGCTCTCACATCTGTACATGACTACTGGAAAAACTATAGCCTTGACTGTTTAGACCTTTGCTGGCAAAATGATGTCTCTACTTTTTAATATGCTGTCTAGGTTTGCCATAGCTTTTCTTCCAAGAAGCAAACATCTTTTAATTTTGTGGCTGCAGTCAGTGTCTGTAGTGATTTTAGAGCCTTAGAAAATAAAATCTGCCATATTCCCACTTTTTTCTCACCTGTTTGCTACGAAGTAATGGGACTAGATGCCATGGTCTTCATGTTTTGAAAGTTAAGTTTTAAGCCAGCTTTTTCTGTCTTCTCTTTCACCCTCAAAAAGAAGCTCTCTAGTTCCGCTTCACTTTCTGCCATTAGAGTGGTATCATATGCATATCTGAAGTTGTTGATATTTCTCCCAATAATCTTGATTCCAGCTTGTTTTTCATCCAGTACAGCATTTCACATGATATACTCTGCATATAAGTTAAATAATGAGGGTGAAAATATAGAGCCATGATGTATTACTTTTCCAGTTTTGAACCATGATCTCTTGTTCCATATCCATTTCTAACTGTTGCTTCTTGACCTGCATATGGGTTTCTCAGGAAGCAGGTAAGTTATTCTGGTATTTCCATCTCTTTAAGAATTCTCCACAGATTGTTGTGATCCACACATTCAAAAGCTTTAGTGTAGTCAATGAAACAGATGCTTTGCTGGAATTCCCTTACTTTTTCTATGACCCTGCGGTTGTTGGCAATTTGATCTCTGGTTCCTCTGGCTTTTCTAAGTCCAGTTTGTACCTCTGAAAATTCTCAGTTCACCTACTATGGAAGCCTAGTTTGAATGATTTTGTGTATAACCTTGCTAGCATGTGAAATGAATTCAACTATATGGTAGTTTGAACATTCTTCAGGGTTTCCTTTCTTTGGGATTGGAATGAAAATTGCCCTTTTCCAGTCCTGTGGCTACTGGTGCATTTTCCAAATTTGCTGGCATATTGAGTGCAGCATTTTCACAGCATTGTCTTTTAGGATTTGAAATAGCTCTACTGGAATTCCATCACCTCCACTAGCTTTGTTTGTTGTAATGCTTCCTAAGGCCAACTTGACTTCACACTCCAGGCTGTCTGGCTCTAGGTGAGTGACCGATCACACCATCGTGATTATCTGGGTCATGAAGATCTTTTTTGTGTAGTTCTTCTGTGTATTCTTGCCACCTCTTCTTAATCTCTTCTGCTTCTGTTAGGTTCATACCATTTCTGTCCTTTATTGCACCCATCTTTGCATAAAATGTTCCCTTGGTATCTTCAGTTTTTATGAAGAGATCTCTAGTCTTTTCCATTCTATTGTTTTCATCTATTTCTTTGCACTGTTCACTTAAGGAGACTTTCTTATCCTTCTTTATTATTCTCTGGAACTCTGCATTCAGTTGCGAATATCTTTCCCTTTCTCCATTGCCTTTTACTTCTCTTTTTTTCTCAGCTGTTTGTAAGACTTTCTCAGAGAACCATTTTGCCTTCTTGCATTTCTTTTTCTTTGGGATGTTTTTAGTCACTGCCTCCTTTACAATGTTATGAACCTCCTTCCATAGTTCTTTGGGCACATACTCTGTCTACCAGCTCTAATCCCTTGAATCTACTTGCCACTATATAATCATAAGGGATTTTATTTAGATCATACCTGAATGGTCTAGCGGTTTTCCTTATCTTCTTCAATTTAAGCCTAAACTTTTCAGTAAGGAGCTGATAATTTGAGCCACAGTCAGCTCCAGGTCTTTCTGAATAAGAAAAATATTCTATCATCTTTATGAATTTAGAGTCTAAAGAATTTGCAGTGCATCAATGCTGATACTATCTATGGCTATATTCTTATCTATACATTTGTCAGATAACTCAATGCCAAATTTTATGTATATATATTCTACATGTCTCTTAACTCCCTTCTACAGAAAGCAGAAGGGTATTTACTGCAGAACTATTTCATTATGTAGTCTTCATTCACTGATTACTTAGCTTCTCCTTGAACACAAATTGTAAGGTTCACAAAAAACCTCACTGCTTACAAAAGTGAGGTTTAACTACCCTTATGAACCTCTGCATGTGACTCATTCCTTGGGACTATTTCTTTGAGGATAGAAAAAGAGAACCACTGGAGATTAGGAAATGGGAATCAGGAATGAATAATGTTATAAGTCTCTTGTCTTCCTAATGATACTAAATGTCTACAAAGACATTATAAACAAAAATTATCATTTTAAAGATGAAGATAACATATGTATATTGAAAAAATATGTCTACTATGACTTAAACAATTCAGTTCAGTTCAGTTCAGTAGCTCAGTCGTGTCTGACTCTTTGTGACCCATTGAATTGCAGCACGCCAGGCCTCCCTGTCCATCACCATCTCCCGGAGTTCACTCAGACTGACGTCCATTGAGTCTGCGATGCCATCCAGCCATCTCATCCTCTGTCGTCCCCTTCTCCTCCTGCCCCCAATCCCTCCCAGCATCAGAGTCTTTTCCAATGAGTCAACTCTTCGCATGAGGTGGCCAAAGTACTGGAGTTTCAGCTTTAGCATCATTCCTTCCAAAGAAATCCCAGGGTTGATCTCCTTCAGAATGGACTGGTTGGATCTCCTTGTAGTCCAAGGGACTCTCAAGAGTCTTCTCCAACACCACGGTTCAAAAGCATCAATCAGCACTCAGCCTTCTTCACAGTCCAACTCTCACACCCATACATGACCACTGGAAAAACTATAGCCTTGACGTGACAGACCTTTGTTGGCAAAGTAATGTCTCTGCTTTTCAATATGCTGCTTAGGTTAGTCATAACTTTTCTTCCAAGGAGTTGGTGTCTTGTAATTTCGTGGCTGTAGTCACCATCTGCAATGATTTTGGAGCCCCCAAAAATAAAGTCTGGCACTGTTTCCACTGTTTTCCCATCTATTTTCCATGAAGTGATGGGACCAGATGCCATGATCTTTGTTTTCTGAATGTTGAGCTTTAAGCCAACATTTTCCCTCTCCACTTTCACTTTCATCAAGAGGCTTTTTAGTTCCTCTTCACTTTCTGCCATAAGGGTGGTGTCATCTGCATATCTGAGGTGATTGACATTTCTCCTGGCAATCTTGATTCCAGCTTGTGCTTCTTCCAGCCCAGCGTTTCTCATGATGTACTCTGCATATAAGTTAAATAAGCAGGGTGACAATATACAGCCTTGACGTACTCCTTTTCCTATTTGGAAACAGTCTGTTGTTCCATGTCCAGTTCTAACTGTTGATTCCTGGCTTGCATACAGATTTTTCAAGAGTCAGGTCAGGTGGTCTGGGATTCCCATCTCTTTCAGAATTTTTCACAGTTTATTGTGATCCACACAATCAAAGGCTTCAGCATAGTCAATAAAGCAGAAATAGATGTTTTTCTTGAACTCTCATTGCCTTTCTTTGGGATTGGCATGAAATGTGACCTTTTCCTGTCTTGTGGCCAGCAAATTTGGAAAACTCAGCAGTGGCCGCAAGACAGGAAAAGGTCAGATTTCATGCCAATCCCAAAGAAAGGCAATGTCAAAGAGTGCTCAAACTACCGTACAATTGCACTCATCTCATACGCTAGTAAAGTAATGCTCAAAATTCTCCAAGCCAGGCTTCAGCAATATGTGAACTGTGAACTTCCTGATGTTCAAGCTAGTTTTAGAAAAGGCAGAGGAACCAGAGATCAAATTGACAAAATCCACTGGATCATTGAAAAAGCAAGAGAGTTCCAGAAAAACATCTATTTCTGCTTTATTGACTATGCCGAAGCCTTTGATTGTGTGGATCACAATAAACTGTGGAAAATTCTGAAAGAGATGGGAATCCCAGACCACCTGACCTGACTCTTGAAAAATCTGTATGCAAGCCAGGAATCAACAGTTAGAACTGGACATGGAACAACAGACTGGTTTCAAATAGGAAAAGGAGTACTTATTAAAACTACATGGCCCCCTCAGCTCCACTGAGTTTTAATGAGGTAAATATTCCTGTTATTTATAACAAATGTACTCTACTTCTGAATGTCTATGAATAGGAAAGAGTCTGTGGCTATAGCTAAAAAAAGCTAAGAAGGAAAAAATAGCAAATAAAAAAGAAAATGCTTATTTGATTTATCAAAGGGCATCTTAATAACCAATTTATTTTTTTATTTATTTATTTATAGCTTAAGCCCTCTGTATTTCTTTTGTTGATACTCCTGACTCAGCTTTTTGAGAAATGAGTGCTCCTTCAGAAAGTTGATCTGTTGGAACTCTGTATTTTCTATCCTCCTCACATTCAAGGCCTGCCACTCTATCATTTAGCTTCAAATAATTAGCATAACTTGGTATATTGAAAAGAGTCAGTCTGCGCATCTCAGTGTATACCACCAAAAGCATCTGGATGAGGAGAAAAGGGCAATGGTTGAGCACTGAGGCTTTATGAACTCTGTAAAAGTATATGAGTCATCCTCTCGTGTTAGTGAGGAAATTGGTTCCAGCTCCCCACCACCACCAACTCCCATCCCAGATTCTAAACTCTGAGGATGCCAAAGCTCTTATATAAACGGTATGATAAAGGCAGCCCTGCATATCCACGTTTCCACAACATCAAATTGTATACATGGTTGGTTGAATCTATCGCTGTGGAACCTGTGAATATAGAGGGGTGATTGTATAAATGTTAAATTTTTACCTTGGAAAGTAAGTCCATAGTTCTTTATTATCCATACAGCGAATCTTGGGACTGCCCCAAACTGGAAACATTTTTACCTTATTGTCTGTGCTGCCACTGTTACCTGATCTTAAAGTTCCTTAAAAAAAAAAAATATATATATATATATAGACAAATTCTAGGATCAAATACTATCTCTCATCTATGAAAATTTATCCACAGTTGTCTTAAAAATCTAAGATTTAGAACTAAGATCAGTTGTACTGACTACTACAGGGTGGTGCTGCTCCTAGGCTCACAGCATGTGTATGCTCCCATTCACATTATACATATATCTTAGTCCACTGAGACTGCTATAGCAAAATGCTATAGACTGACTGGGCTTTGCAGGTGGCTCAATGGGTAAAGAAACTGCCTTCAGTGTAGGACACTTGAATTTGATCCCTGGGATGGGAAGATCCATCCCCTGGAGGAGGGCACATGAATGCAAAGACTGGCTGCCTTAAATAATAACATTTATTTCTCACAGTTCTGAAGTCTGGGAAGTATAAGAATGAGGTGCCAAAAGTTTCACTATTTAGTGAGAACCCATTTCCTGGCCTTTTCTCAGTGTGTGCTTACAGAGAGGAAAAGAGAAAGAACTTTTGTATCCCCTTTTTCTTATAAAGGCACTAGTCCTATCATGTGGGTCCCACTTTCATAACCTGATCTAAACCTAAATACCAATACTTCCCATAGACACTACATCCAATACCATCATACTAGGGATTAGAGCTTCAAAAGTTTTAATTTTGAGGGCATACAAACATTTAACCCTTAGCAACACACATTTAGACATACATACTCTCATTTAGACACACTCATATTTATATCTATATTTCTATATCTAGTTCTCTATATTGATAACTATATTTATGCTGTCAGCAATCCAAATCCAATACCATAGAGTTCATTCCATGTTTGCAATTATTCTTTGACAGTAAGAAATCAAATTTACTTATTTGATCAACACTCTCCTCTATTCTAACCCCCATGGATATTCTCTTCTCATCGTACTCTGAATCCAGCACTTTATACTGGGTATCCTTGCCCACTGCCTTCTTACATGAACAGTCTGCTTACCCTGCTGGCCACTGACACCCTGCAACAGACTACTCTTATTGCCACCCCATTTTGACACTCTCCTTACCCTGCTTTATCTGCCCTCCTAAACAGATTCTCTTTAACCTACTCAGTATTTACTGTCCCAGGTAGAATCATTGCCATTGTTGTCTTTATTCTGTTTTAGTTCTACCTTTGTGCCATGTTGTGGAGATCCCCTCAGATTCACAAGGATGCTTGCTTTTCTCAGCCCATCTATTGGCTTTTGGCCTGATTTGTTCATGGAGAGAAGTCCAGGAAAGGGGATGACAGAAGAGATAGAGAAAGCAGAGGAAGAGAATAAAAAGGAATGCCAATAGACTTTTAAATGCACATCAGAGTATGCTTATGAACCAAACAAATCTAAATAGTTATACCTGGCAATAGCTCTCACCACTTTAAAATTCCTAAAATATTATACACTGTTAGAATCATTATGTCCCATTGAGTAATAGGGTCAGTGGACATTTCGTTTTAGATTTAGAAGTTCCAAAACCACCAAGAAAAAGTACACACAAAGATTTTCAACATAATGTTCATCTTTAAGTTCTGTCTGTGTTCAATTGAAGAAGTTCTAAGCAATTATTTATATCATAAGCCAGCATTCAACAAGAACTTGTCGAAAATAATTTATAGGGAAGATATGTGGTCAGAAACAGAGATATTAATAGGCTTATCAAAGGATCAGGCTTGAGATTTAAAACTGGTTGGGACAGTAATTAAGAATAGGGACTCTGCAGTCGAATGGTTCAAGTCCTGGTGTAGACACTTATGAAACTGTGTGATGTTAGACAAATTAACATTTCTGTCTTTCATTTCCATCCTCTATAAAATGGGAATCATAGCAGTGACCACCTTATTGACTTGCTGTGTAGATTAAGTGAGATTATTTTCCTAATTGGCTGACATTTCTCACATATTATTGTCTACATGTTTACTGTTATCTAGGGTAGAGATGGTGGCCACTTGTTAAAAGTCTGCTCATGTGAGACAGGGAAGGCAGCCTGTCAGCCTGAAATGAAATGCAATTTGATAGAAGAGGAAATTCCTTTGAAAGCTAGATCCATGAGTGTGGTTAAACAGAAATCTGGAAGCTAGGTCAGAAGGAAAACTGTATTATAAGGGAAAGTTTAAGTGACATTACAATTTTGAGACAGGCATTATGTCTGTTCATTGCAGTAGACAAGTAAAAAGACAAGAGGGAGTTTTATACTGGGTTTTCCAAGAGTAATGGAGATAAATATGTCCAGTACTGCACAATATTTGGCCCATATTAGCTGATGAAGCATAACAAAAAGGTAGCAGTAATGGCCTCCACCCTCTCCCCACAAAAGGACAGAGGCTATTGAGCCATAACACAAAACTACACAGAGTATATTAGACATTTGCTGATTTGGTACTTCTGTGCTATTTGCCTGTAGAAGAGAGCAAAGGAAAGCAGAATTTGCCATTCCAAAATATGTCTCTTTGACATAAGGATTATTTTGAGCTAATTATTTTTTTAGGAAACTGCAGACACTGGAGAAGCTCTAGAAAAGGAGTAGGGTTACTCTTCCCTAAGAGACATTTACTTTTATGAAGGAAATAGCCATTTGTGAGATTGTCTCCCTTTCTGTGGGCTTCTCAAGGGGCTCAACAATAAAGAATTTCCCTGCAATGCAGGAAACTTGCAGGAGACATAGGTTTAATCCCTGGGTCAGGAAGATCTCTTGGAGTAGGTAATGGCAAACCACTCCAAGATTCTTGCCTGGGAAACTTCATGGACAGAGGAACCTGGTGGATTGCAGTCCGTTGCATCACAAACAGTTAGACAGGACTTAGTGACTCAACTACAACAGCAACAACTTCTTTTCTGTACCAGAAATAGATGGATGACTAAATCTCTAGAAACTCAGCAATGACGAAAGCTACTGACTTAAATCTGCTTAACAATACCCTGATTCACTGTATTTTTCCTAGCAGCTTCCAACAACTGCCTTCCCTCACCACCATACATCTGTTATCTTTAGCTGGGTATGTTCTATAGGGTGGTGGCTTGGGCCATTTCAAAGTGATTCCGTTTTCCTGGGTCTCTCCCATGTATGCAGAAGCTATATGTATCATTAAACCTCTATTTGTTTTTCTTTGTTAATATTTTTATTGCAGGGGCTGTCTCAGCCAAGAGCCTAGAAAGGGTAAAGTTAGTTTTCTTACCCCAAAAGAGTAGTCAGACCAACTCCTCCATTTCCAAATTATTAAAGCTTCATTGTAATTTATATGTTTTATTCTTTTGGGATTAGTGACTCTCTATTTCTAAATCAAACAATATGAATCTGTAAAAGGTGCAGGTGGCTGACAAGTCTCCCAGTAGCATGGAAGTCTACAAGGTAGAGGCTGCTTACACTGTGAAACCTTTCAATGCCACCTTGATCTTCCATATACTTTTTTTTTTTTTAACTTCAGGAGACAGCCAGTATGTATTTGTTTAACTTGAGAGTGATTACTCACAGTGAAAGAAAATCTATCATCAAAACCAGGAACATGACTTAGGTTGTTAGGAGACAAAAAAATATATTACTCAATAAGTCGTCCTTTCCATTCATTTCTACTAAGATTCAGGCTGTGATTTACCAAGGATCCCAATCACTGTTATTCCCAATATGGAATAATGGTGTATCTGGCTGCAATCAGATCTCCTGAAAATAATCTCTACTTTCAAGGGGTAGAGTTAGCACCCAGGGTGTAATAAATCAAATGTAAAGTGCTACTGGGAAAGTCATAAATTTTAGCAAATAAGAATTTAGCAGAGTGGCTTGAATGTGTCTGTGTCTCAGAGAAAGAGGGAGCCAAATGAGGCAAACAACATGGTTCCCACATTCTTCAGCTGCTTCCTAGAATCTTTAGAGGGTGAAAACACAGTCTCTTCCTTGAAAGTACTGACAGTTACCCGTCACAGAATAGCATATCAACAAGTGGATCTTATTATACACAATAAATATTGAAAATGTAATGACTGAATTTATTGTGTTGTTTAGTCCCTCAGTCTTGTCCAACTCCTTTTTTTTTTAACTTAAAAAAAATTATTTATTTATTTACTTTTACTTTACAATATTGTATTGGTTTTGCCATACTTCAGCATGAATCCACCACAAGTGTACACATGTTCCCAATCCTGAACCCCCCTCCCACCTCTCTCCCCATACCACCTCTCTGGGTAATCCCAGTGCACCAGTCCCAAGCATCCTGTATCCTGCATTGAACCTAGACTGGCGATTCATTTCTTATATGATATTATACATGTTTCAATGCCACTCTTCCAAATCATCCCACCCTCTCCCACAGAGTCCAAAAGACTGTTCTATACATCTGTGTCTCTTTTGCTGTCTTGCATACAGGGTTATCGTTACCATTTTTCTAAATTCCATATATATGCATTAGTATACTGTATTGGTGTTTTTCTTTCTGGCTTACTTCACTCTGTATAATCAGCTCCAGTTTCATCCACCTCGTTAGAACTGATTCAGATGTATTATTTTTAATGGCTGAGTAGCACTGCATTGTGTATATGTACCACAGCTTTCTTATCCATACATCTGCTGATGGACATCTAGGTTGCATCTATGTCCTGGCTACTATAAACAGTGCTGCAACGAATATTGGGGTACATGTGTCTCTTTCGATTCTAGTTTCCTCGGTGTGTATGCCCAGCAGTGGGATCTCTGGGTCATAAGGCAGTTCTATTTCCAGTTTTTTAAGGAATCTCCACACTGTTCTCCATAGTGGTTGTACTAGTTTGCTTTCCCACAAACAGTGTAAGAGGGTTCCCTTTTCTCCACATCCTCTCCAGCGTTTATTGCTTGTAGACTTTTGGATCATAGCCATTCTGACTGGTGTGCAATGGTACCTCATTGTGGTTTTGATTTGCATTTCTCTGATAATGAGTGATGTTGAGCATCTTTTCATGTGTTTGTTAGCCATCTGTATGTCTTCTTTGGAGAAATGTCTATTTAGTTCTTTGGCCCATTGTTTGATTGGGTCGTTTATTTTTTTGGAACTGAGCTGTAGGTATTGCTTGTATATTTTTGAGATTAGTTGTTTGTCAGTTGCTTCATTTGCTATTATTTTCTCCCATTCCAAAGGCTGTCTTTTCACCTTGCTTATAGTTTCCTTTGTCATGCAGAAGCTTTTAAGTTTAATTAGGTCCCATTTGTTTATTTTTGCTTTTATTTCCAGTATTCTGGGAGGTGGGTCATAGAGGATCCTGCTGTGATTTATGTCAGAGAGTGTTTTGCCTATGTTCTCCTCTAGGAGTTTTATAGTTTCTGGTCTTACATTTAGATCTTTAATCCATTTGGAGTTTATTTTTGTGTATGGTGTTAGAAAGTGTTCTAGTTTCATTCTTTTACAAGTGCTTGACCAGTTTTCCCAGCACCACTTGTTAAAGAGATTGTCTTTAATCCATTGTATATTCTTGCCTCCTTTGTCAAAGATAAGATGTCCACAGGTACGTGGATTTATCTCTGGGCTTTCCATTTTGTTCCATTGATCTATATGTCTGTCTTTGTGCCAGTACCATACTGTCTTGATGACTGTGGCTTTATAGTAGAGCCTGAAGTCAGGCAGGTTGATTCCTCCAGTTCCATTCTTCTTTCTCAAGATTGCTTTGGCTATTCGAGGTTTTTTATATTTCCATGCAAATTGTGAACTTATTTGTTCTAGCTCTGTGAAAAATACCACTTGTAGATTGATAGGGATTGCATTGAATCTATAGATTGTTTTGGGCAGTATACTCATTTTCACTATATTGACTCTTCTGATCCATGAACATGGTCTATTTCTCCATCTATTAGAGTGTCCTCTTTGACTTCTTTCACCAGTGTTTTATAGTTTTCTACATATAGGTTTTTAGTTTCTTTAGGTAGATTCATCAAGAAATAAAGGGAGAAAAATCAAATCAATAAAATTAGAAATGAAAATGTAGAGATCACAACAACAACACAGAAATACAAAGGCTCATAAGAGACTACTATCAGCAATTATATGCCAATAAAATGGACAAAGTGGAAGAAATGGAAAAATTCTTAGAAAAGTACAACTTTCCAAAACTGAACCAGGAAGAAATAGAAAATCTTAACAGACCCATCACAAGCATGAAAGTTGAAACTGTATTCAGAAATCTTCCAGCAAACAAAAGCCCAGGTCCAGATGGCTTCACAGCTGAATTCTATCAAAAATTTCAAGAAGAGCTAACACCTATCCTACTCAAACTCTTCCAGAAAATTGCAGAGGAAGGTAAACTTCCAAACTCATTCTATGAGGCCACCATCACCCTAATACCAAAACCTGACAAAGATACCACAAAAAGAGAAAACTACAAGCCAATATCACTGATGAACATAGATGCAAAAATCCTGAACAAAATTCTAGCAACCAGAATCCAATAACACACTAAAAAGATCATACACTATGACCAAGTGGGCTATATCCCAGGGATGCAAGGATTCTTCAATATCTGCAATTCAATCAGTGTAATACACCACATTAACAAATTGAAAAATAAAAGCCATATGATTATCTTAATAGATGCAGAGAAAGCCTTTGACAAAATTTGACATCCATTCATGATAAAAACTCTCCAGAAAGCAGGAATAGAAGGAACATACCTCAACATAATAAAAGCTATATATGACAAACCCACAGCAAACATTCTCCTCAATGGTGAAAAATTGAAAGCATTTCCCCTAAAGTCAGCAACAAGACAAGGGTGCCCACTTTCACCACTACTATTCAACATAGTTCTGGAAGTTTTGGCCACAGCAATACAAGCAGAAAAAGAAATAAAAGGAATCCAAATTGGAAAAGAAGAAGTAAAACTCTCACTGTTTGTAGATGACACGATCCTCTAAGATAGAAAACCCTAAAGACTCCACCAGAAAATTACTAGAGCTAATCAATGAATATAGTAAAGTTGCAGGATATAAAATCAACACACAGAAATCCCTGCATTTCTATACACTACTAATGAGAAAATAGAAAAAGAAATTAGGGAAACAATTCCATTCTCCATTGCAATGAAAAAAATAAAATATTTTTCCAACTCTTTATGACCCCATTGGCTATAGACTGTCAGACTCCTCTGGTCATTGGATTTCTCAGACAAAAATACTAGAGTGGGTTGCTATTTCCTACTCCAGGGAATCTTCACAACCCAGGAATTGAACCTATGTCATGGCAACCCACTCCAGTACTCTTGCCTGGAAAATCCCATGGACAGAGGAGCCTGGTAGGCTGCAGTCCATGGGGTTGCTAAGAGTCGGAACCAACTGAAGGACTTCACTTTCACTTTTCACTTTCACGCATTGGAGAAGGAAATGGCAACCTACTCCAGTGTTCTTGCCTGGAGAATCTCAGGGACAGGAGAGCCTGGTGGGCTGCCATCTCTGGGGTGGAACAGAGTCAGACACCACTGAAACGACTTAGCAGCAGCAGCAGCTCCTGCATTGGAAGGCAGATTCTTTACTGCTGTACCACCAGGGAAGCCCAACTGAGCACGTTGTAAGCACAGAAATGGGCTAATGTTTATTGCAACAAGAGCCCTTATATTGAAACTTATATCCATGTATTCAGAGGATTCACTCACAATTTGTTTTCTTTTTTTAATACATCTTCAATTCTATTCTATACAATAAAATTACAATAAGTGCTTAGAATTTCCATCACCCAATAGGTTTAACATAGCATTTGAATTTTTAATTTTTATGAATAGGTATATCAACAGTGTACTACATTTGCTTAATGTTAAATGTACTATATTTATCATTTTGCTGCTGTGACATGAATTCATCAAATTTCAGTTATTTATTTCTATTTATGTCACATGGTTGGGGCTATAAATCAACTACTATAGGTCTCCTCTGTGTTCTTTAACTCCAAAATTGAGAAGCAGTCCTTATTTGGAATACAATACTCCTATAGCTTAGGAAAATGAGTAAGTGGATTGGTAGCAAACAATGGCTTTAAAAGTCTCTGCTCAGATGTGGTACATGTCATGTCATACATTTCACTGTCTAAAATTTAGGTAAGCCCCAAACAATATCATGGAGACATAGACTCCTTTCCAAACAAAAGGCAAGTCATAAGGCAAAAGATTGGAATGGATGAGTCTCTTGCAAAAAAAAAAAAGTTGGGAATAAATATACAATGCATAATATATACTCAACATATAGTCTTTAAATATCATTAGTGTTGGACTAACTAAATGTTCTCATTTCTCAATGTTCACAAATGGTCAAGCAGTTTGAATTAGTTTTCATATTGTAATCAGACTATGGGAATGGAACAGAAAGAATCAGTCAGTTAAACTAACCAAATAGATTTTACAGTTAGAAACTTCTTCATACATTAAAATATATATATATGTATATATTAAGGTCTACCTTACAGGGTGGTTAAAAGAATTGAAATAAGAGAAATGAAACCCCAAAATATTTGATGCAGAGTACCATATACAGCAATAAATATTATTTTCCACCTGATTTCTTACACAGAATCAAATCAATATTTCCAGTCTTCAAAATATTCAATATAAATTAGATATCTAGTGTGTAGCAAATGAAGTACTTGAATACATTTTTTGGGCTATAACAGTGGAGATAGTCTGAAATAGTATCACAAGTTTTCAAAATTCATATATGCTATCTATTATTTTTTCTTGCATAAGAATAACTATGAAAAATAAAAGAGAAATAGGGAGAACAGAAGTCTAAGGGCTAGGCTGAGTACATTTCATGCCATATTATATAATTTAATGTTTTTTTTTTTTTTAATTGAAGGATTTAAGTTGCTGGGCAATAATTTTTAAAAATGCATTAAACCTAATACTATTGCTATTGAAAGTATGAGTAAATGAATACTGCAAAAATATTGAATTTAAACACATATACTTATTTTTTTTCAGTCCTCTGTAAATTATTTGCTCAAAAGAAATTCCTAGCAAGATTTATTTAGGACATAGCATTTTTAAGTGTGTAAAACCAAAATGCTAAGATATGCTCAGTTGTTTATATTATTAACTAAGTGGTGCACTTACTTTACTCCAAATGCCCCCTTAATCTTTCCAAACTTTTTTGGAAAAGAATCAATATATAAAGAAAAAAAAAAGTATTCTTACCTTGGAAGTAATAAATTAAATCAGTATACAAAAGATTATATTATAGTATTTCATAAAGAACAGTGACCAAGACAGCATTAATATTCCCATATGACTAAATTTTATAGACCGATTTCATCCTGACTACAGGCCCTTGACCACCCTTGTCCTCCAGCATTTACTTGCCACTGTAAATTCTTTCTCTACCCTTTTGAAGTGGAAATTTTTCCCCCCAATGTCTTTGCCAGTTTTGTAGGAGAGGAGTATCTTTCTCCAGGACCTGAAAGCCATCCCTTCAAAATGTAATCATCAAAAAAAGACAGAACCTCTTTCCTTGGTCTCTGTGGGATGATAGAAGCTTGACTTAGATGAAAGCCAGTTAGCAAACACTGATGGTTTATTCACATTGATCAACTCCCCTACCTGAAGTCCTGCAGTACTTCCCCACCAACTCATCCCTGTGCTTAAAATTCCTTCACGGTAGAGTCTGTCCGTGATACGGGAGACCTGGATTTGATCCCTGGGTTGGGAAGATCCTTTGGAGAGGGAAATGGCAACCCATATCAGTATTCTTGCCTGGAGAATTCCATGGACAGAGGAGCCTGGTGAGCTATAGTCTTGGGGTCACAAATAGTCATACACGACTGAGTGACTAAATTTTGCTTCAAAAGTATTGAGACCAATCTCTCTTCCCTATTGCAATAATCTAGACTATATTTCAATAGTCATGAAAACACCTTGTTCTATCTTATGTAGTTTTTCTTTGACAACAGAAATAACTCCTTCCTGGACTAGATTAAAAACAGCCTTAATTAATGGCAGGAAAATACACTAGAATACTTTTTGAAGCTTTTAAACTCCTCATAGGGAAGTCACAAACTGAAATGACTTTTAAGATCACCGAAAATGTCAGATGATATCTGCTCCATACTAAAACAAAACAAAAGCACTTAACTTTTGGAGTCCTTATTAAAAAAAAAAAAAATGAAAGTGACATCGTTTGCTTCAGAGTGACTCACATTTCATGAAGCAGCCAAAGAAGATTAAATTTACCTGAAGCCACTCAAATGCTGTTTCACTATATCAGTGTATGGCAGAAATAATACTATGGCACATAAATCCATTTTCCATTTTAGAAAGACAAGGCTTCTGTAATGAGATGAAGTGCACAGAGCAGCATTATAATATATTGTCATTGAAATATATTTCCCTGGTGGTTTTGCCCACAAAAGTATGAAATTGAGATGGAAAATAAAGCAGGCAATACTGTAGACAGAAGGTTAGTGAGTACACATTATCTAAAATGTGTGACTTGCTTAAACAAACAGTTGGTTTTCTGATTGATGGGAATTCAGATTAAATCTTTAGAAGTCCTAAATTTAAGGTGATGTAAGTCTGAAAGCATCAGAGATTCTTATCAGCTTTACTGTTCCAATCTACTGGCAAGATAAAATGCAATAAGTACATGAAGATAAGATGAGTCTTGTTTTTGCTGGGAAAAAAATAAAAAGAGCTAAGGAAAGACCATATAGTTCAGGGCAGTGGAGTGGGAGGTGGACCAACCTCTCTCATTTCTATAAGAAAATTGAAAATTCTATGATGCTGTCTAAATTGGTTTGATACTGTTGAGGAACCATTAGAATTGGTAAGACATGATCAGTACCCACCTTATATTTTGTTCTTTCTTCCAGGAAAGTTAAAACAATGTACATTTTATCCAAAGCCTAAATAAGTAAATGCAATTTTTTTTCAGATTGTTTTAAAAGATACACCATTTTTTATTGTTTCTTCAGCTTTTTGAAAATAAAAGATATCAAGTTTATGGTCCTAGTGGAGTGTTATTTTTAATGAGAAGATGAATTTTAGAAGTAGAATAACTTTTTCAGTTTCTTAGTATTGATTAACTAAAAAAGCAATTGTGTCTCTAAAAAAATCTATATATCACCTATATATCTCTCCATTCATTTATTTATACATTTATCACATCTCAGTTAAATATCTATTATCTTCATATAGAAGATGAATACTTAGTAGCTGGCATGGTGTCTGACACCTAACAGATATACACACATACAACAAGAAATTATATTTCAACCTAAAATATATTTTTACTTTGTCATTTATTCTGACCAAATACAAACATTTAGTATGTCTCAAAGAATATTGTTTTCATCTTCTCAAAAACTAGTAGGACAAAATTGAATGGAATATGCCAAAAGAACCATGAGCCATTCTGCAGAAACAAAGACGGGGTATTTCTTGCTGTTAGCTATGAGTTCATGGACTGGGTAGACTTTCTCTTCAAAAGAATTTACAACAGGTCTCAGATCACCCACTTTCATTAGAAAAATAACATTGTTTTGATAGCTTATGGTGAATGATGTTGGATTCATGATCTCTGAAGAAGATTTAGCTTCGGGACCAGAGACCAAGCTTGATAACTCAGGGCTCTTGTGTGGCAGAAGTTTATTTATACTGAAAAGAGACAGATAAAGCTTCTGACACAGACATCAGAAGGGGGTGGAGAGTGACCCAGTCTTAGCAAAAGAGCTATATACTTTTAAAATTAGTTATTAAAATAAGTCAAAAGAATGTCTCAAGGTTGTAAAGATATTACCAGACCCACTCCCCTAATTTACACTTTGAGATAACAGGATTAGTCAGAAGGTTTTCAAGAAACTGTCCTCAAGCAGGATACATTGTTGTTATATAATCCTTAGTACAGAGTTTAAGCTGAGTTGTTTTGTTGTATAATCATCAGTTCTGAGGTTAAAGAAAAAGTTTTCTGTGACTAAGACTAAGGAATGTAGAGAAAAAGAAAGTTTGTCCTTCTTTCCTCCTTGAGAATTCCAGACCCTATCTCCTCTTCCAGAACCTCCTCAGGGACACAGGACTTCCTTATCAACCTACCTAGAAATTGACTCTCACAGTTTCTGACAAAAAGAATACAAGAATATTATGTGGGCTTCCCTGATGGTTCAGACTCTAAAGAATCCACCAGCAATGCAGGAGACACAGGTATGACTCCTAGGTCAGTAAGATCCCTGGAGGAGGGAATGGCTACCCACTCCAATATTCTTGCATAGAGAATTCCACGGATGGGGAGCTTGGCTGGCTACAGTCCGTGGAGTCTCGAAGAGTCAGACATGACTGAGTGACTAACACTTTGACTTCATTTAGTCTTTATATCTTCATGAGAACTGAAGATGAACATCTTTAGGTACTCTAAATAAAAAATAAACTCGTGATTAATCTATCATTTTTATTTTTAAAAATTAAGTATATTATCTTAAAGGAATGAGGCAATATTCAGATTATTTCTGTAAAACATGACCATTAATAAATCTCTTCTTTTTTTCAATTGGTCTTTACAAAAGGGTCATATCTCCTTGGACTTTATGCAAGAGGGCTAAGATTTAACTGTTCTTAGAGTAATTACTAAGTTGTTAAGTGAAAAACATTTAAGTAGAAAATAACAGAACTATGTTTTTAAAAACAAAACAAAAGTTGTTGTTCAGTTGCTCAGTTGTTTCCAACTGTTTGTGACCCCATGGATACAGCATGCCAGGCTTCCCTGTCCATCACCAACTCCCGGACATTGCTCAAATTCATGCCCATCAGGTCAGTGATGCCATCCAACCATCTCATCTTCTGTCATCCCCTTCTCCTCTTGCCTTCAATCTTTCCCAGCATCAGGCTCTTTTCCAATGAGCTGGCTTTTCACATCAGGTGGCCAAAGTATCGGAACTTCAACTTTAGCATCAGTATTCCAATGGGTATTCAGGGTTGATTTCCCTTAGGATTGACTGGTTTGATCTCCTTGCAGTCCAAGGGACTCTCCAGGGCCTTCTCCTACATCACAGTTCAAAAGCATCAATTCTTTGGTTCTCAGCCTACCAAAAATAAAATTTCTCCAAAAAAGTTGGATATTTTATGCATTGTGTGATTAAAGGATCCTCTTCATTAATTTAAGTCATGATAAGTTAGAAGCTTTCTCTTATCTCAAAATAAAATAAAACATCTAAATTATATATGCAGCTTGCCGCTGCTGCTGCTGCTAAGCCACTTCAGTCCTGTCTGACTTTGTGTGACCTCATAGTCGGAAACCCACCAGGCTCCTCCATCCCTGGGATTCTCCAGGCAAGAACACTGAAGTGGATTGCCATTTCCTTCTCCAATGCAGGAAAGTGAAAAGTGAAAGTGAAGTTGCTCAGTCGTCCCCGACTCTTAGCAACTCCATGGACCACAGCCCACTAGGCTCCTCCATCCATGATATTTTCCAGGCAAGGGTACTGGAGTGGGTTGCCATTGCCTTCTAAAATATGCAGCTTACCCATACTTATTTTGATAGGGATAATCAAGATGGGCTTACAAAAACTAATATACATTATTGTGTGACCTGCTGTAATAAACAATCTCTTCTAAGCACCTTTTCTGATGAAAGAAGCTGTAGGTGGAATGTCTTATACCCATGTTACATTGTATACTATATTTATTCAGTAGAAAATAATTTCTAATGGCTACTGTGTGAAACACAGTTCTAGTCACTATGGCTATAAAATTAACACAATGGATAAAGTCTCTGACCTCTTAGATGACATACAACTCCTCCCCAACCTCAAATACTATATTGGGAACTATTAAATGGGATCAGTGCCTCTACTTAGGACAACTGTCTGGAGTATTCAGTGGATGATAGAGTGATATATTATGAGAACTCTGATTACTGGGAGAGTTCTATACAGGTTTCTGGCTAATAAAACAAATTAGATACTGTTAATCTATAAGAGTGAATTCCAATCTAAGACTGTGTGTATAATAATAGGAGTCCCTGTGCCACATCCAGTGTTCTTTAATCACTGGATCTGTTAATATAAATATTACTTTATTCACTCAGCATATATATGTTGAAATGTTACAAGGTGCCAGGTACTTGTATGCTAAGAATGAGGAGATTAAATAAATAAAAATAAAATTCTGTGAAGAAATTTCAAATAGGTTACATAAAATATTATAGAATGTAAAGAGAAAAATTTAGATAGGATAAAGTTAGATTAGAGTTCAGAAATAAGACAATTCTATGTAAAATTCAAGAAAGGCTGCAAGTCTTTGCAGGATTCGACTATAGACATAAGGGAAAGGGCATTCCAGGCACAAAAAATAACAAGAGAACACAGGTTATCAGGAATGAGTTGTAGGGGAGAGAGTCCTGGAAACTAATTTTATAAAGTTTGGATGATGGCAGATAGTAGAAAAGATACATTTGTCTCTGCCCCCAGTTTCTGGCACAGAGCTCCTAAAGCCCTTATAATTTCCTAAGAACACTACTGTAAGAACACTAGGAGTATATATTGTTCTAATATTGGTATTTGAACTCTGTCCCTGACAGGGCCCTAAAACTTTGTCATTTCCAGGTTATAGGAAGGAGTATCTTTACTTTTAATCAGGCAACTCCAGATGGATTCCTGGATGGCTCCTGGGTGAGGGCTCGTCATTAGAGACTTGGAATTTTTAGTCCCCCTCCACCATTCTCTGGAGAAGGGGAAAGGGCAGAAAATTGAGTTAATGATCAATCATGAATATGTAATGAAGCCTCTACAAAATTCCAAAAGTGTGTGTGCTTCTGTAATCCTCATATCTCTTTCAACTTGCCACTCACCCAATATGCTTTATAATATCATTTAATAAATTAGTAAGTGTGTTTCTCTGAGTTCTGGGAAGCACTCTAACAAATTAATATAATCCAAGAACATGGAATGGCTAATTTAACTCAAATGACCATTATATCTACAACTATGGGCAAGAATCCCTTTGAAAAAAATGGAATAGCCCTCTTATTCAACAAAAGAGTCTGAAAGGAAGTTCTTGGGTGCAGTCTCAAAAACTACAGAATGATCTCTGTTCATTCCAAAGCAAATTGTTTCAATAACAAAATCAGTTCAGTTCAGTCCAGTCTCTCAGTCATGTCCAACGCTTTGCGACCCCATGAATCACAGCATGCCAGGCCTCCTGTCCATCACCAACTCCTGGAGTTCACTCAAACTCATGTCCATCGAGTCAGTGATGCCATCCAGCCATCTCATCCTCTGTCATCCCCTTCTCCTGACCCCAATCCCTCCCAGCATCAGGGTCTTTTCCAATAAGTCAACTCTTCACATGAGGTAGCCAAAGTGTTGGAGTTTCAGCCTCAGCATCAGTCCTTCAATGAATACCCAGGACTGGTCTCCTTTAGGATGGACTGGTTGGATCTCCTTGTAGTCCAAGAGACTCTCAAAAGTCTTCTCCAGCACCAGTTCAAAAGCATCAATTCTTCGGTGCTCAGCTTTCTTTATAGGTCAACTCTCACATCCATATATGACTACTGGAAAAACCATAGCCTTGACTAGATGGACCTTTGTTGGCAAAGTAATGTCTCTGCTTTTTAATATGCTATCTAGGCTGCTCATAATTTTCCTTCCAAGGAGTAGGCGTCTTTTAATTTCATGGCTGCAATCAACATCTGCAGTGATTTTGGAGCCCCCCAAAATAAAGTCTGACAGTGTTTCCACTGTTTTCCCATCTATTTCCCATGAAGCTATTTCCCAAAGAATAGCTAGAGAGATAAGAAAGCCTTCCTCAGTGATCAATGCAAAGAAATGGAGGAAAGCAATAGAATGGAAAAGACCAGATCTCTTCAAGAAAATCAGAGATACCAAGGGAAAAATTCATGCAAAGATGAACACAATAAAGGACGTATATGGTACAGACCTAACAGAAGCAGAAGATATGAAGAAGAAGTGACAAGAATACACAGGATAACTATACAAAACACATCTTCATGAACCAGATAACCACGATGGTGTGATCACTCATCTAGAGCCAAACACAATGCATCATAAGTCAAGTAGGCTTTAGGAAGCATCACTATGAACAAAGCTAGTGGAAGTGACGGAATTCCAGTTGAGCTACTTCAAATCCTAAAAGGTGATGCTATTAATGGGCTGCACCCAATATGCCAGAAAATTTGAAAAAAGCAGCAGTGATCATAGGACTGGAAAAGGTCAGTTTTCATTCAAAACCCAAAGAAAGACAATGCCAAAGAATGTTTAAACTAGTGCACAATTGCACCCAGATTACACACTGGCAAAGTAATGCTCAAAATTCTCCAAGTAAGGCTTCAAAAGTACATGAACTGTGAACTTCCAAATGTTCAAGCTGAATTTAGAAAAGGTAATGGAACCAGAGATCAAATTGCCAACATCCTTTGGATCATCAAAAAAGCAAAATTTCCAGGAAAAAAAAAATCTACTTTTGCTTTATCGACTACCCCAAAGCATTTGAGTGTGGTCATTTCAGTTCAGTCTCTCAGTCATGTCCATCTCTTTGCAACTCCATGTGTCACATAATGCCAGGACTCCCTTTCCATCACCAATTCCCAGAGTTTACTCAAACTTATGTCCACTGAGTCGGTAATGCCATCTAACTATCTCATTCTCTGTCATCCACTTCTCCTCCTGCCTTCAATCTTTCCCAGCATCAGGGTCTTTTCACAAGAGTCAGCTCTTCGTATCAGGTGGTCAAAGTGTTGGAGTTTCAGCTTCAATATCAATCCTTCCAATGAACATCCAGGACTGGTCTCCTTTAGGATGGACTGGCTGGATCTCCTTGCAGTCCAAGGACTCTCAAGAGTCTTCTCCAACACCACAGTTCAAAAGCATCAATTCTTCAGCACTCATCTTTCTTTATAGACCAACTCTCACATCCATACATGACCACTGGGAAAACCGTAGCCTTGACTAGATGGAGTTTTATTAGCAAAGTAATGGCTCTGCTTTTTGATATGCTGTCTAGGTTGGTCATAACTTTCCTTCCAAGGAGTAAGTGTCTTGTAATTTCATGGCTGCAATCAGAATCTGCAGTGATTTTGAAGCCCCCCAAAATGAAGTCAGTCACTGTTTCTGTTGTTTCCCCATCTGTTTGCCATGAAGTGATGGGGCTGGATGCCATGATCTTAGTTTTCTGAATGTTGAGATTTAAGCCAACTTTTTCACTTTCCTCTTTCACTTTCATCAAGAGGCTCTTTAGTTCTTCAAGGGTGGTGTCATCTGCATATCTGAGGTTATTGGTATTTCTCCCAGCAATCTTGATTCCAGCTTGTGCTTCATCTAGCCCAGCGTTTCTCATGATGTACTTTGCATAGAAGTTAAATAAGCAGGGTTTCAATATAGTTGTTTCTTCCTGATCTGCGTACAGATTTCTCAAGAAGCAGGTCAGGTGGTCTGGTATTCCCATCTCTTTCAGAATTTTCCACAGTTTATTGTTATCCACACAGTCACAGGCTTTGGCATAGTCAATAAAGCACAAGTAGATATTTTTCTGTAACTCTCTTGTTTTTTGATGATCCAGCAGATGTTGGCAATTTGATCTCTTTCCCTCTGCCTTTTCCTAAACCAGCTTGAACATCCAGAAGTTCATGGTTCATGTATTGCTGAAGCCTGGCTTGGAGAATTTTGAGCATTACTTTGCTAGCATGTGAGATGAGTGCAATTTTGCAGTAGTTTGAGCATTATTTGGCACTGCTTTTCTTTGGGATTTGATTGTGTGGATCACAAAAAACTGCTTGATTCTTCAAGAGATGGGAATAACCAAACCACCTGACCTGCCTCCTGAGAATTCTGTTTGCAGGTCAAGAAGCAACAGTTAGAATTGGACATGAAACAACAGACTGATTTCAAATTGTGAAAGAAGTGTGTCAAGGCTATATATTGTCACCCTTCTTATTTAACTTATATGCAATGTACATCATGAGAAATGCTGGGCTGGATGAAGCACAAGCTGGAATCAGGATTTCTGGGAGAAATATCAATAACCTCAGATATAGAGATGACACCACACTTATGGCAGAAAGCAAAGAAGAACTAAAGAGCCATTTGAAACTGAAAGAGCAGAGTGAAAAATTTGGCTTAAAATTCAACATTCAGAAAGCTAAGATCATGTAATCCAGTCCCATCACTTCATGGCACATAGATAGGGAAACAATGGAAACAGTAACAGACTTTATACTCTAGGGCCCTAAAATCACTGCACATGGTGACTGCAGCTGTGAAATTAAGATACTTGCTCCTTGGAAGAAAAGCTATGACCAACCTAGACAGCACATTAAAAAGCAGAGACATTATTTTGCCAACAAAGGTCCGTCCAGTCAAAGCCATGGTTTTTCCAGTGGTCGTGTATGGATGTGAGAGTCGGACTGTAAAGAAAACTGAGCACTGAAAAATTATGCTTTTGAACTGTGGTGCTGAGAGTCCCTTGGACTACAAGATCAAACCAGTCCATTGTAAAGGAAACGAGTCCTGAACATTCATTGGAAGGACTGATGCTGAAGCTGAAACTCCAATACTTTGGCCACCTGATGTAAAGAACTGACTCACCGGCAAATACCCTGATGCTGGGAAAGATTGAAAGCATGAGGTGAAGGGGACGACATAGCATGAGGTGGTTGGATGGCATCACCGACTTGATGGACATGCGCTTGAGCAAGGTCTTGTAGTTGATTATGGACAGGGAAGCCTGGTGTGCTGCATCATGGTGTCTCATAGTGTAGGACACAACTGAGACATTGAACTGAACTGACTGAAGGCATTTTAAATCTCTGATATTTAGCTAATTGGTCAGAAGCATGGGTTATAACCTGGGTTTTTGACTGGCATCTGAAATGTATGGAGGGGATGAGGGGTAAGACTTGTAAGAATGAGTGTTAGCTTGTGGAATCTGACAGTATCTCTAGGCAGATAACATTAGAATTGAGTTAAATAATATGGACTTCTTCAGTGGCTCAGGTAAAGATTCTGCCAGCAATGCGAGACCTGGGTTCAATCCTTGGGTCAAGAAGTTCCCCTGGAGAAGGAAATGGCAACCCACTCCAGTATTCTTGCCTGGAAAAATCCCATGGGCTGAGGAGCCTGGCAGGCTACAGTTCATGGGATCACAAAGAGTCAGACACTACTGAGCCATAACACACAAATATGGGACAGTTGGCTGGTGTTACTGAGAATTGCTTACTGTAGGGGAAAACCTTCACTTATTAATTGACCAGAAGTGTCAGAAGTGAAGTGTTCTGTTAGAATAGCAAAGGAGACTCACAAGAAAGAAATACAGAGTAAGAAAGAACTGGGTTTTTCCCTGCTAAAGGAGGAAAGCTGAATTTTCCCTTTAAAGATAGGGACAGAGTTCAAAGAATTTCTCTTAATTATTGTGATCTTTTCCTTGTTTGTTAACAGCTTCATGGAGATAAAATTCACATGATATACAATTCACCCATTTAAAATGTACAAATCAGTTTTTGTTTTTTTTTTTACTGTATTGGAAGACGTTGTATAGCTATCACTATAATCAATTATAGAATGTTTTCTACACTTAAAAGAAATGCCAAACACATCAGCAGTGACTTCTTATCTCCTTTTACCCCTTTATGTCTAGAAAACAATAAATCTAATTTTTGTCTCTCTATATTTGTATATTCTAGACATTTCCTATAAATAAAATCATGTAGCATTTTGTGTTTGCTTAGAAAAATGTATTTTACTTAGCAAAATGTATTCACAGTTCATCCATGTGCAGCATATGTCAACACTCCATTCTTTTTATTTTGCTGAATAATATTTCATTATGTGCCTGCAGTATTTTATTTATCCATTCACCAGTTGAAAGACACTTGAATTTTTTCTGCTTTTAGCTATTTCTTTTGATATTTATGTACAAGTTTTTGGGTAGACATATGCTTTTATTTGTCTTGAAAATATACCTAGGAGTAGAACTGCTAGGACATATGGTAACTTCTTCAGTTTAACCAACTGAAAACCTAAGACTATTTTCCTAAATGACTGCACCATTTTACAACATCATCAACATTACATGAAAGTTGAAATTTTTCCATATCCTCATTAACATTTGTTTTTAAATGTGTTTTTATTTATAGCCATATTAGTGTTTGTGATGTGGTGTCTTATCATGGTTTTGATTTTTGGTTCTCTAATGACTAATAATTTTGAGTATGTTTTAATGTGTTTATTGGTCAGTTGTTCATTATCCCTAGAAAATATCTATTTGTATCTTGTACCCATTTTGTAGAAAGGCTATATATTTTTTGCTGAGCTATGAATGATTTTTATACATTCAGGATACTGGCCTTTTATCAGGTATAATATTTGCAAATGCTTTCTCTCAATACAAGGATTACCATTTCATTTCCTTGGTGATATCCCTTGAGGCACAAAGTTTTGAATGTGGATGCCCAATTTATATGTTTTCTTTTTTTCTTCTTCTTTTGCTTTTGGTTGTTTTTCATATCTAAGAAATTGTCTAACCAAATATCATGAAGACTGATATGAATTTTTCTCCTAAAAGTTGTATAAATATAGCTGTTGCATTCTGTTTATGATCCATTTCCAGTAATTGTTTAATATGGTGAGGAGTTTGAGGCATCAGTCAGTCAGTTCAGTCACTGAGTCATGTCCAACTCTTTGTGACACCATGGACTGCAGCATGCCAGGCTTTGCTGTCCAGCACTAACTCCGGAAGCTTACTCAATATCATGTCCATTGAGTTGGTGATGCCATCCAACTATCTCATCCCCTGGTGTCCCCTTCTCCTCCCACCGTCAAACTTTCCCATCATCAGAGTCTTTCCCAATGAGTCAGTTCTTTGCATCAGATGGCCAAAGTATTGGAGTTCCAGCTTCAGCATCAGTCTTTCCAATGAGTATTTAGGACTGATTTCCTTTAGGATAAACTAGTTTGATCTCCTTGCAGTCCAAGGGACTCTCAAGAGTCTTCTCCTACACTACAGTTTAAAAGCATCAATTGTTTGATGCTTAGATTTCTTAATAGTCCAACTATCACATCCATACATGACTACTGGAAAAACCATAGCTTTGACTAGATGGACCTTCGTTGGCAAAGTAATATCTCTGCTTTTAATATGCTGTCTAGCTTGGTTATTGCTTTTCTTACAAGGGGCAAGCATCTTTTAATTTCACAGCTGCAGCCACCATCTGCAGGGATTTTGGAGCCCCCCCAAAATAGTGTCTCACTGTTTCCATTATCTTCCCATCTATTTGCCAGGAAGTGATGAGATGATCTTGATGCTATGATCTTAATTTTCTGAATGTTGAGTTTTAAGCCAACTTTTTCACTCTGGTCTTTCAGTTTCCTCAAGAGGCTCTTTAGTTCTTCTTTGCTTTCTGCCATAAGTGTGGTGTCATCTGCATATCTGAGGTTATTGTTACTTCTCCTGGCAATTTTGATTCCAGCTTGTGCTTCATCCAACCTTGCGTTTTGCATGATGTACTCTGCCTATAAGTTAAATAAGCAAGGTGACAATATATAGCCTTAACATACTCCTTTCCCAATATGGAACCAGTCTGTTGTTCCATGTCCAATTCTTACTGCTGCTTTTCTCAGGATGCAGGTAAAGTGGTCTGGTATGCCCATCTCTTTTAGAATAGAATTTTTCACTTTTTGTTGTGATCCACACAGTCAAATGCTTTGGTGTAGTCAATAAAATAGAAGGCATACTAGAGGCATACATTTATTCTTTTGCATGTAGATAAACAGTTGTCCCTCTACCATTCGGTGAAAACAGTATTATTTTTCCATTAAATTGTTTTGGAAAACTTGTCATCAATTAACCAATAATTGTGAGAGTTTATTTTTGAACTCTTAACTTCTATTTCATTAATTTATATTTCTATCCTATGCTGGCATCATACTATCTTGATAATTATATCTTTAAGATAAGGTCGTGAAATCAAGATGTGTGAATCATCCAACTTTGTTCTTCTTTTAAAATATTATTTAACTATTACTTCTTTACATTTGCATATAAGTTTCAGTTCAGTTCAGTTGCTCACTAATGTCCAACTCTTTGCAACCCCATGAATCGCAGCACGCCAGGCCTCCCTGTCCAGCACCAACTCCCAGAGTTCACTCAGACTCACGTCCATTGAGTCAGTGATGCCATCCAGCCATCTCATCCTCTGTCGTCCCCTTCTCCTCCTGCCCCCAATCCCTCCCAGCATCAGAGTCTTTTCCAATGAGTCAACTCTTCGCATGAGGTGGCTGAAGTACTGGAGTTTAAACTTTAGCATCATTCCTTCCAAAGGACACCCAGGGTTGATCTCCTTCAGAATGGACTGGTTGGATCTCCTTGCAGTCCAAGGGACTCTCAAGAGTCTTCTCCAACACCACACTTCAAAAGTATCAATTCTTCGGCACTCAGCCTTCTTCACAGTCCAACTGTCACATCCATAATGACCACAGGAAAAACCATAGCCTTGACTAGACGGACCTTAGTCGGCAAAGTAATGTCTCTGCTTTTGAATATACTATCTAGGTTGGTCATAACTTTTCTTCCAAGGAGTAAGCATCTTTTAATTTCATGGCTGCAGTCACCATCTGCAGTGATTTTGGAGCCCCCCAAAAATAAAGTCTGACACTGTTTCCACTGTTTCCCCATCTATTTCCCATGAAGGGATGGGACTGGATGACATGATTTTTGTTTTCTGAATGTTGAGCTTTAAGCCAATTTTTTCACTCTCCTCTTTCACTTTCATCAAGAGGCATATAAGTTTAGGACCACTTATTTATTTGTTCAAAAAGATAGATAAGATTTTGATAGGGATTTTATTGAATCCATAGATTATTTTGAGGACTATTGCCATTTTAACAATGTTACATCTTCTTATGAGTATTGTTGGGAATATCTTTGAGGTAGCTTCCAATTTACTTAGGTCTTTGATTTGTTCAGCAATGTTTCAGGCTTCTTGTTACATAATTTTACATTTTTGGGGTTAAATTCTTATTTAGACATTTCATTCTACTTTATGTTATAGTACTTAAATGGAATAATTTTAATTTCATTTATTAGAAAGATTTTAATTTTATTGTTTTGTTCATATTAATTGAAATATTTGAAAATCCACTTATGGTTCATTACTACCCTGTGGAAATATAGTAGATGTTTTCTTTGATCTTATAACCTGCCACATTGCTGAACTGTTACATTAGTTCTAGTAGTATTTAGTTGCCAAACATATATTAATCTTTTTTTCAATTTATTGAGACTTGTTTTGTCCTCTAAATTATGGTGCATTTGAGATGAAACTGTGTCCTACTGCTGTTGTGTGCAGTGTTCTTAAATATCGTCGGGTCTAAATTGTTTATGCTGCTATTTACATATTCTATTTCTTGATTAACCCTCAACATTGTGGCTCCATCCTTGCTAGTGTTCAAATCTCAACTATTTCACTAGTGTTGAAATATCAACTGTTATTTTTGAATTATCTATTTCTTCTCCCAAAGGTATTCATTTTTGGCCCATGTATTTTGAAGTGCTTCTTTTCAGGTCCATAAGTTTATAATTGTTTGTCTTCTTAACTTTTTAAACACTTAATCATTATAAAATGTCCCTCTTTATTTGTAGTAATACTTTTCATCATAAACTCCATTTTGTCTGATGTTAATATAACCATTTTAACTTTATATGCATAGCTTACCTCATCCTTTTACTTTCAGCCTATTAGACACAGTTTGAATTTAAAGTATGACTCCTGTAGAAAGCATACAGGTGGATAGTTGCATACTACATGTTGTTTACTTGTATCTCAATTCTCATATTACAATCTCTGCCTTTTGATATGGTTGATTTTGTCTGCCATTTTGGTGTTTGTTTTCTGCATATCACATCTTTTTTCCTTCTCTTCTTCCTACTCCTTTTTTTTTCATTAATTAAATGTGATCAGTTGTTAATCCTAAACTTAGTTGGATTAACTTTTGCCTAAATCTGTTGAATATTAAATTTTATACCACAATTACTCAACTTAAACAAAGAATTCACTAACCAAAAGTATCTGAAGAATACATTGCCTACAAAGAAACATACTAAGAAATCCATAAAAGTTAGTTCAAAATATGCATAATTCAGAATATAACTATTCAAAAGCCCACTTCACATAAGATTATATATATACATATATCACTGTGTACATTTTATAATAGGATATTTACTGTATTGCCAAAGTATATTCAGTGCTTTCCTTATTGTCACAGAATGCATCATTATGGAAAAAATAGATGAATAGATAAAATAAATATCTAGATGTAGCATGGTTTATCAGTTTTAATTGTTATTATACTTAGAATCTATTATGCACTATATAAAATATAAGATTTCTTCTGTGCTGAAATGGTTGTTTTATTACATCTTTCATTTGGGTTACTTTAGAGTGATGTCTCAATTATACTTTGGTTCCATGAATATTTATCTTGTCCCAGTGTTAAATTTCTCAGAGAAGGCAATGGCACCCCACTCCAGTACTTTTGCCTGGAAAATCCCATGGATGGAAGAGCCTGGTAGGCTGCAGTCCTTGGGGTCGCTAGAGTCAGACACGACTGAGTGACTTAACTTTCACTTTTCACTTTCCTGCATTGGAGAGGAAATGGAAACCCACTCCAGTGTTCTTGCCTGCAGAATCCCAGGGACAGGGAAGCCTGGTGGGCTGCCATCTATAGGGTCGTACAGAGTTGGACACAACTGAAGCGACTTGGCAGCAGAAGTGTTAAATTTACTTGGATTCTAAAAAGTTATAGCCTCAAATTTATTTCATTTCTGAAAAAAAGTATAGATTTAGTTTCTAAACATAAAAAAAACTGAATTTTCAAGCATTTCATTTTAGACTATAATGAAATGTGTAGAAACACTGCCCACGTATAGAGAGACATGTAAACAACCTATCCTTTCTAAGATCAAACATTTTTTTTTTCTCTCTCTTTAGTTTCATATTTTGAAACTGTTGGAAAATAAAGCTTTTTGGATCACATTAACCCTATTTGGCACAGCTATGAGATGATTATGAATTTTCCTGAAATGTAAGTGGAGCAATTGGCCAATATCTCTAATTATTATTCAGACAATATTAATCAATTTTGAAACAAATGTTTCTAATTAATTTTTTTATGTTCCACAGTATATATATTCTCTTAGATATGTCTAGCAATTTTCTTATTAAACTTATTTGTTCATATGTTTTTTGAGTATTATAAATGGAATCTTTCTACCATTGCATTTATAAGAGGTTACAAATATTTCTTATTTTTTTAATTTTAATTATGCTGGCAGTCACTTTATTGAATACTCATTTTTAATGGAGTATTTTGATTCGATTTTCTGGGCATGTAATGACATCAGTATGACCCATGTACTGTATGAAATGTACAATAGAATGACCCATGAATAGTATGAAAAGGCAAAATGATAGGATACCAAAAGAGGAAATCCCCAGGTCAGTAGGTGCCCAATATGCTACTGGAGATCAGTGGAGAAATAACTCCAGAAAGAATGAAGGGATGGAGCCAAAGCAAAAACAACACCCAGTTGTGGATGTGACTGATGATAGAAGCAAGGTCTGATGCTGTAAAGGGCAATGTTGCATAGGGACCTGGAATGTTAGATCCATGAATCAAGGCAAATTGGAAGGGTCAAACAGGAGATGGCAAAGTGAACGTCAACATTCTAGGAATCAGCAAACGAAAATGGACTGGAATGTGTGAATTTAACTCAGATGACCATTATATCTACTACTGCTGGCAGGAATCCCTCAGAAGAAATGGAGTAGCCATCATGGTCAACAAAAGAGTCCGAAATGCAGTACTTGGATGCAATCTCAAAAACGACAGAATGATCTCTGTTCGTTTCCAAGGCCAACCATTCAATATCACAGTAACCCAAGTCTATGCCCCAACCAGTAATGGTGAAGAAGCTGAAGTTGAACGGTTCTATGAAGACCTACAAGACCTTTTAGAATTAATACTGCAAAAAGATGTCCTTTTCATTATAGGGGACTGGAATGCAAAAGTAGGAAGTCAAAAAACACCTGGAGTAACAGGCAAATTTGGTCTTGGAATATGGAATGAAGCTGGGAAAAGGCTAATACAGTTTTGCCAAGAAAATGCACTGGTCATAGCAAACACCCTCTTCCAACAACACAAGAGAAGACGCTACACATGGATATCCCAGATGGTCAACATCAAAATCAGATTGATTATATTCTTTGCAGCCAAAGATGGAGAAGTTCTATACAATCAGCAAAAACAAGACTAGGAGCTGACAGATCATGAGCTCCTTATTGGCAAATTCAGACTCAAATTGAAGAAAGGAGGGAAAACCACGAGACCATTCAGGTATGACCTAAATCAAATCCCTTATGATTATACAGTGGAAGTGAGAAATAGATTTAAGGGCCTAGATCTGATAGATAGAGTGCCTGATGAACTATGGAATGAGATTCATGACACTGCACAGGAGACAGGGATCAAGATCATCCCCATGGAAAAGAAATGCAGAAAAGCAAAATGGCTCTCTGAGGAGGCCTTACAAAGAGCTGTGAAAAGAAGAGAAGCAAAAAGCAAAGGAGAAAAGGAAAGATATCAGCATCTGAATGCAGAGTTCCAAAGAATAGCAAGAAGAGATAAGAAAGCCTTCCTCAGTGATCAGTGCAAAGAAATAGAGGAAAACAACAGAATGGGGAAGACTAGAGATCTGTTCAAGAAAATTAGAGACACCAAGGGAACATTTCATGCAAAGATGGGCTTGATAAAGCACAGAAATGGTATGGACCTAACAGAAGCAGAAGATATTAAGAAGAGGTGGCAAGAATACATAGAAGAACTGTACAAACAAGATCTTCATGACCCAGATAATCACGATGGTGTGATCACTTACCTAGAGCCAGACATCCTGGAATGTGAAGTCAAGTGGGCCTTAGAAAGCATCACTATCAACAAAGCTAGTGGAGGTGATGGAATTCCAGTTGAGCTATTTCAAATCCTGAAAGATGATGCTATGAAAGTGCTGCACTCAATATGCCAGCAAAATTGGAAAACTCAGCAGTGGCCACAGGACTGGAAAAGGTCCGTTTTCATTCCAATCCCAAAGAAAGACAATGCCAAAAAATGCTCAAACTATCACACAATTACACTCATCTCACATGCTAGTAAAGTAATGTTCAAAATTCTGCAAGCCAGGTTTCAGCAGTACATGAACCGTGAACTTCCAGATGTTCAAGCTGGTTTTAGAAAAGTCAGAGGAACCAGAGATCAAATTGCCAACATCTGCTGGATCATCAAAAAAGCAAGCGAGTTCCAGAAAAACACCTATTTCTGCTTTATTGACTATGCCAAAGCCTTTGACTGTGTGGATCACAATAAACTGTGGAAAATTCTGGGTGAGACGGGAATCCCAGACCACCTGACCTGCTTCTTGAGAAACCTATATTCAGGTCAGGAAGCAACAGTTATAACTGGACATGGAATAACAGACTGGTTCCATATAGGAAAAGGAGAACATCAAGGCTGTATATCGTCACGCTGCTTATTTAACTTCTATGCAGAGTACATCATGAGAAACGCTGGGCTGGAAGAAGCACAATCTGGAATCAAGATTGCTGGGAGAAATATCAATCACCTCAGATATGCAAATGACACCACCCTTATGGCAGAAAGTGACGAGGAAATAACAAGCCTCTTTTGATGAGAGTGAAAGTGGAGAGTGAAAAAGTTGCCTTAAAGCTCAACATTCAGAAAATGAAGAGCGTGGCATCCGGTCCTATCCCTTCATGGGAAATAGATGGGGAAACAGTGGAAACAGTGTCAGACTTTAATTTTTTGGTCTCCAAAATCACTGCTGATGGTGACTGCAGCCATGAAATTAACAGACGCTTACTCCTTGGAAGAAAAGTTATGACCAACCTAGATAGCATATTCAAAAGCAGAGACATTCCTTTACCAACAAAGGTCCGTCTAGTCTAGGCTATGGTTTTTCCAGTAGTCATGTATGTATGTGAGAGTTGGATGGTGAAGTAAGCTGAGAGCCGAAGAATTGATGCTTTTGAAGTGTGGTGTAGGAGAAGACTCCTGAGAGTCATTTGGATGGCAAGGAGATCCAACCAGTCCATTCTGAAGGAGATCAGCTCTTTGTGTTCTTTGGAAGGCATGATGCTAAAGCTGAAACTCCAGTACTTTGGCCACCTCATGCGAAGAGTTAACTCATTGGAAAAGATCTGATGCTGGGAGGGATTGGGTCAGAAGGAGAAGGGGACAACAGAGGATGAGATGGCTGAATGGCATCATTGAGTCGATGGATGTGAGTCTGAGTGAACTCCAGGAGTTGGTGCTTGACAGGGAGGCCTGGCATGCTGTGATTCATGGAGTCGCAAAGAGTCAGACATGTCTGAGTGACTGAACTGAACTGAAGGTCGGTGTAAGGTTGCTGTGGTTGGCTAATGAAAAGATAATTGGCTATAGGTGATATTGGAGGGCAAACACTCCAGGTCAGGCAATGCATTTTCGGCTACTCTAGAAGCTTGCATCTGATACTGAATATAACAGAATACAACCAAGTACTGCAATTTATTAATTCAGTAAATAATGTTAAGTATCTATTCTATGAAAGACACTATAACTGGTGCCCTGGGAAATTTGGATATGAAATGAAGACATAGGGAATGTCCTATAGAGATTCTATATGGGAGACAATATATAATATAGCATCACAGAAGAAAAAATGTGAGCAGAACGCCATGAGAATTTAGAAAAGTATACATCTGATCAGACACTTTGATGCATCTTTATTAAAGGGATAACATATGAGTTGAGTTCTCAAGAATTAGTAGCACTTTATTGAGCTGAACAAAGACAAGAGAAAGTAGATAATGAAGAATACCTTTAGAGAGAGAGAGAGGTTACATTTTTATGCAACAGTTTTTATTTCTTTTTTCCCCAGACTTATTAAAATAAAACTGACAAAAATTGTATATATTTAAGGTCTATACCTTGATTGTGGTGATTATTTCATGAGAGAAAGGCTACTGTTACTGAAATACAAAGTAAATATACAAATGTAACAACTTCGTATAAAAGACAATGGGTTTCGATCACTATGGCTCTTAAATGTCAAAGTAAGAAGATAGGATTATTTTTCTTTCAGTTATGGCAGAAGAACATGTCTAGTTTTGAGTAAGAGACTGCATAATCCAAGATGTGCCCCAGAAAGAAACTGGAGGGCAGCACTTTGAAATGCTGTCAAAGCAAGGTGGATTAGGAAGAAAGGTGATTGAGGGATTGTGTAGTGCTCTGGAGAGTCTAATTCTAAAATAGCCCCTGGGACGTCCTTTCCATTTCTTACTGCCCTAATCAGTGTTTCACAGCTGGAACACTGTTCCCTTCTGTATCTGCCTCCTTTTTCTCTCCCTACAATATTGCCATAAAAACCCATCAAAACACATGTGTTTTCATGAAACAGGTGAAAAATAGCAAGGGAACTTCTGGGATTAAGAGGATGAAGCCTAAACTCCAATATGGTTTTGAAATCCTCTAAAATCTTGCTTCTTGCAATTGCACCTACTTACCCTCACTCACTGGGTTACTTAAAGTTTCATAAACATCTCAGGAACTTCAGTTCCTCTCAGTCTTTGTTTATAACCTCTCAATAACCTCAGATATGCAGATGACACCACCCTTATGGCAGAAAGTGAAGAACTGAAGAGCCGCTTAATGAAAGTGAAAGAGGAGAGTGAAAAAGTTGGCTTAAATCTCAACATTCAGAACTTAGATCATGGCATCCAGCCCCATCGCTTCATGGCAAATAGATGGGGAAACAGTGGCAGACTTCCTTTTTGGGGGACTCCAAAATCACTGCATATGGTGAATGCAGCCATGAAATTACAAGACACTTACTCCTTGGACAGAAAGTTATGACCAACCTAGACAGCATGTTAAAAAGCAGAGCCATTACTTTGCCAACAAAGGCCCCTCTAGTCAAGGCTATCATTTTTCCAGTAGTCATGTATGGATGTGAGAGTTGGATGGTGAAGAAAGCTGAGTGCTGAAGAATTGATGCTTTTGAACTGTGGCGTTTCAGAAGACTCTTGAGAGTCCCTCGGACTACAAGGTGATCCAACCAGTTCATCCTATAGGAGATCAGTCCTGGGTGTTCATTGGAAGGACTGCTGCTGAAGCTGAAACTCCAAAACTTTGGCCACCTAATATGAAGAACTGACTCATTTGAAAAGATCCTGATGCTGGGAAAGATTGAAGGCGGGAGGAGAAGTGGATGACAGACGATGAGATAGTTGGATGGCATCACTGACACAGTGGACATGAGTTTGAGTAAACTCTGGGATTTGGTGATGGACAGGGAGGCCTGGCATGCTGCAGTCCATGGGGTCACATAGAGTAGGACACGACTGAGTAGCTGAACTGAACTGAACTGAACTGAACTTATGATAAGCTTATGAACTGAGCTTATGATAAACTTCTCAGGTGGTTCAGTGATAAAGCATCCACCTGCCACTACAGGAGAAGCAAGAGACCTGGGTTAAATCCCTGGGTTGGGAAGATCCCCTGGAGTGAGAAATAGCAACCCACCCCAAATTCCATGGAATGAGAAGCCTGGCAGGCTACAGTTCAGTGGGCAGCAATATCTTCTGCTTCTGTTAGGTCCATACCATTTCTGTCCTTTATCAAGCCCATCTTTGCATGAAATGTTCCCTTGGTGTCTCTAATTTTCTTGAAGAGATCTCTAATCTTTCCCTTTCTGTTGTTTTCCTCTATTTCTTTGCACTGATCACTGAGGAAGCCTTTCTTATCTCTTCTTGCTATTCTTTGGAACTCTGCATCAGATGCTGATATCTTTCCT
Organism: Capra hircus; assembly: GCF_001704415.2. Lineage (NCBI taxonomy): Eukaryota > Metazoa > Chordata > Mammalia > Artiodactyla > Bovidae > Capra > Capra hircus. Next base: position 34,676,061 of record NC_030818.1, read on the forward strand.
TTTCTCCTTTGCTTTTTGCTTCTCTTTTTTTCACAACTATTTGTAAGGCTTCACGACTCTTTGATTGTTGAATTACAAGTCATATTCAATAACTTGGTTAAATTTAGATAATATCTGTGATCAATAAATTTTAGAAGAAAAGGTGAAGAAAATCAGGTTACTCTTTAATCCCCTGAATATTTTTTTCTATGAAACCAATAACAAATGTTATTCTTTATTCTTGTTTATTTTGAATTTAAAAATTGCAGTGTGAAATAAGGGGTTCAAATGTTATATTAAGAATCCAACTATTAATATGTAATAATAGAAGGTGCTTTTGTGGACACTGACAATGCTAAACAGTTTGCACACTTTCATTTAATATTTATAACATCCCAGTGAATATATACTTTTATCAATACCCTATTTTCACATGAGGGAACTACAGCCAAGAGAGGTTTTAATAATTTCAAGTGTCATACAACTAATATTGGCAAATTTTTGTCATACAAAGTTAGGCTTTTCGTCTTTAAGGTCGGTGCTCTTAACTACAGTGAAATTTTATTACAACTACACCAGTAAAGAGGAAGAATGCTGCAGTCTTCCAGAGATTCACTGGTGCTTATCCACAGTTATAGTTATTAGAGAATATTCAAAAAAAATCCCACAACTAACCTGTAAGAACAGGACAAAGGATCAGGGCTCAGCATTATTATTTTTTTAAATAATTTTATTTATTTATTTTTGGCTGTGCTGGGTCAGTATTTGTGGCCCTAGAGCACAGGCTCAGTAGTTGCTGTGCATGAGCAGGAGAGCTCCGTAAAATGTGTGATCCTCCAGGGATGGAACCCAAGTCTCCTGCATTGGCAGGCGGTTTCTTTACCACTGAGCCAACAGGGAAGCCCTGGGGCTAAGTATTCTTTATTGTTCTCACTTTGATGACTACAAAATATGTTCTTATATTATGTTTTACCTATATTCCTTTATCTTTACCGTCTATAAAATCTGAACTAATTTCCAAAATTTTATCTAGTCTAACTCAATGCTAAATATACTACTCAAGAGTTTGTGACATAGAAGCTAATTAGTATATGCTAAAGGAAAGTTATGACCAACCTAGACAGCATATTTAAAAGCAGAGACATTGCTTTGCCAACAAAGGTCCATTTAGTCAAGGCTATGGTTTTTTCCAGTAGTCATGTATGGATATGAGAGTTGGACGATGAAGAAAGCTGAGCGCCGAAGAATTGATGCTTTTGAACTGTGGTGTTGGAGAAGACTCTTGAGAGTCACTTGGACTGCAAGAAGATCCAACCAGTCCATCCTAAAGGATATCAGACTTGGATGTTCATTGGAAGGACTGATGTTGAAGCTGAAACTCCAATACTTTGGCCACCTCATGCAAAGTGTTCACTCATTGGGAAAAAAACCCTATTGCTGGGAAGGATTGGGGGCAGGACGAGAAGGGGATGACAGAGGATGAGATGGCTGGATGGCATCACCGACTCGATGGACATGGGTTTGGGTAGACTCTGGGAGTTGGTGATGGACAGGGAGGCCTGGTGTGCTGTGATTTATGGGGTTGCAAAAAGTCAGACACGACTGAGCGACTGAAATGAACTGAACTGAACTAGTGCCAAAGCAAATAATAATAATAATAATAATAATAATAATAATGTATGTAGCAGGCAGATTCTTTATCATCTGAGCCACCAGGGAAGCTTTAAAGAAAAGAAGAAAAAAATATATGTGTGTATGTACATACATATATATGTATGTATGTATATAGTGTGTATGTGCCAAAAGATTACTTAAAATTAATTACAACAATGAAATCTCAGTATTATAATTTCCATTTTACCAAGGTAAGCAACAAACAGCTACATTAACATAGGCTTCATTGAAGGGTGAAATGCAAGGTAAACATAAAAAGTGATTCAACCAAAACAAAGAATTTACTTCCCACTGAGGTAAAAGGAGAAGCCTCCCATCATGTGATGTTTTAGCTAGAGCTGAAAAGGCCATTTCAGAGGCAAGCACAATTGCAAAAGTAGTTGCTAAAGTTGGAAGAGTAATAATACATCAAACAGTTAGCTGCTCAACAGAAGGCAATAGTACATTTAAACACAGATGACAAATAGAATGTGCTTTGCCTTTTAATTCATTTTGATCTTTTCAACTATTTCTTTTTTTAAAGAGATTCAGAATTTTACAAAATTAATATTTATAAACTGAAGTATAACTTTTTAATTTTTTCAATATTATCTTTCCTCAAATATATATGCTCTTATAGACATTTTTTAATGAAAATAAAGCTGCATGTTAGTATTGATTCCTCAAGGTCTCCTATCTTAACTCTTCTATTGATTGAGCAACTTGAAAAACAGTATTATGGTTTAAGCAAAAGTGATTATAAATTTTTCTTCTATTTCTGGAAGAAAACTGAGTTGATATATGGTTCAATTATCTCTGTCACTTTATAGAATAGCCTGAGATAGCATTTATTCTGAATTACTAATAAAAATATAGGCTTGATGATTCAAATAGATAAATATACAACAGTTTGGAATACATTTAATATTAAATTGGATAAAAGTATTAATTGATACTGAGAACTGAAGTAAGAGGTCAAATGAATGTGAATTTTTTGTAACTTTATTTGTTGTTTGATGAAATTGGGAATAAAAACACTTAAAATGAATCTTGAATAGACACATTTAGAAATTACAGAGGAAGATAAAATAATGTAAAATGCCAGTTAATACTCAATCATGTCTATCTGGCTACATAATTAGACGTATATGTGCTTACAAAGCTAGTTTCTCATTGAGTATTAAACAGACCCAGTGTAAAATGTCTTGAATGACTCTTTCATAAGATAATTCATAGTAATTAAAGATAGAGTGCAATGGCACGTTTATTTCTGCTCAGAGGAGTCAATTTTGGGCTATAATCAGGAGGTTACTTTTCATACTATATAACCTCTGTTACTAAATAATAGGCAAACAGAGACAGATATTGAGGCGTAAGACAAAGTTTATCACCATACACTCAGGAAAATTCAGTAAGTAGCACTAGTAGGCATCTGCAGAGCATATTTAAGAAAAGTATAGCTTTCCTATTATAAAACTGGGCAAAAAAATTATATTGAAAATTAACTGATGTACAGACATTAAGAATTCTATAAATAGTAACAAAAGTTATATTGAAAGGCATGGGTCTCTCAGGACAGATTATGAAGTGCATCAGCAAAAGATGACATGCAAAAGAGAACTGGAAGATCATGAAAAACATGAGCAGAAATTATTGGATGAGAACACAAATGAGAAAATCTCCAAATCATACTTCAGTTCAGTTCAGTTCAGTTTAGTTAAGTACCTCAGTTGTGTTCGACTCTTTGTGACCCCAGGAATTGCAGCACGCCAGGCCTCCCTGTCCATCAGCAACTCCCGGAGTTCACTCAAACTCTGTCCATTGAGTCGGTGATGCCATCCAGCCATCTCATCCTCCGTCATCCCCTTCTCCTCCTGCCCCCAATCTCTCCCAGCATCAGTGTCTTTTCCAATAAGTCACATCTTCGCATGAGGTGGCCAAAGTACTGGACTTTCAGCTTTAGCATCATTCTTTCCAAAGAACACCCAGAGCTGATCTCCTTCAGAATGGACTGGCTGGATCTCCTTGCAGTCCAAGGGACTCTCAAGAGTCTTCTCCAACACCACAGTTCAAAAGCATCAATTCTTCGGCACTCAGCTATTACCATTTGACAGCTCACTCCAGTATTCTTGCCTGGAAAATTCCATGGACAGAGGAGCCTGAAGGCTATAGTCCATGGGGTTGAAAAACTGAACATACACACCAGCCAGAAATTTAATTAGTAATTATAAAGCCCTTCCCCAAACAGGAAAGGAGGGCATACTTCCTATCATTTTGATGCCAATATTACATGATACCAAAGCCACACACAAAAAGAGTTCAAAATAAGAAAACTATAGACTAATATATCTTATGAATATAGATGCCAAAATTCTTAATGACATATTGGCAAATTAAATCCATCAATGTATTAAAAAAGAAAAAGAGAGTTACATCATACTCAAAAGACTGATAAAAGACTGATTGCTTTTCCTCTTGGTTTGAGAGCAAGTCTGATTTATGCTCTGACTACTTTTAACATTGAACTGAAAGCTCCAAATAGCAAAAAAAAAAAAAAGGCCAGAAAAATAATTAAAATGCATACAAGTTGAAAAAAAAAAGAAAACTATTTTTATTTGCAGAGTACATTAATGTTGATGTAGAAACTTACAAAAATATCTACTAAAAAATATCCTTTGAATTTATGATTTCAGCAGGATTGTTGGAATTCAAGATAAAATGCAATAACACTTAAAATTATCCCAAACAAGATGAACTGCTTAGGTATAAATGTAACAGTGCACAAATCTATATGCTTTAAGTAAAAACCTCATATTTACAGGAAAATTAATTGGAAATGAAAAACAGAGCTAAATGTAACATAATTATAAAACTTTGGGGAAAAAAACATAAGTGATACTCTTCAGGACCTGACACTAGGCAAGGAAATCTTAGACTAGACAACAAAAGCACAATCCATTTTTTAATCTCACTTATCCATAAGTGAGATTTTCATCAAACTTTTAAAATTCCACTGTGAAACCTATGTGAAGAGAATAAATTGAAAAGCTAAAGACTGGGAGAAAATATTTTCAATTAACATGTTCAAAAAATAATAGTTTCTAGAGATTATAAAGCACTCTCAAAAGCCAACTTAAAAAATAAACAAACCAAAAAAACTAGACAATCCAGTCAGTAAAAAGGGCAAAAGACGTGAAGAGACCTTTCACCAAGGAAGATTTATGTATGACAAACAAGCATATGAAAAGATGGTTGACCTCATCATATGCCATTAAGAAAGTGAAAATTAAAACCACAATAAGGCATCACTAAAAACTTATCGAAAAAGCAAAAAAAAAAAAAAAAAATCACAATACTAGAGGATGTGGAGAAACCAGATCACTTATTTATTGCTGGTAGGATAGGAAAACATTTCAAGATAGCTTGTTTAGCTTGTTGGTTTCTTTTAAAAATAAAATCACTTAGCTATATGATCTGGCAGCTGCCCTCATGAGTATATATCTCAGAAAAATAAAAACTATGCTCACAGAACAGCATGTACCTTAATGTTCACAGCAACATTATTCATCATAGACCAAAGCTGGAAAATACCCAAATGCCCTTCAAAGAGTAAATGTTTAAACAAACTGTAATACACATCAGTTCAGTTCAGTTCAGTTCAGTCACTCAGTCGTGTCCGACTCTTTGCGACCCCATGATCGCAGCACGCCAGGCCTCCCTGTCCATCACCATCTCCCGGAGTTCACTCAGACTCACCTCCATCGAGTCAGTGATGCCATCCAGCCATCTCATCCTCTGTCGTCCCCTTCTCCTCCTGCCCCCAATCCCTCCCAGCATCAGAGTCTTTTCCAATGAGTCAACTCTTTGTATGAGGTGGCCAAAGTACCGGAGTTTCAGCTTTAGCATCATTCCTTCCAAAGAAATCCCAGGGTTGATCTCCTTCAGAATGGACTGGTTGGATCTCCTTGCAGTCCAGGGGACTCTCAAGAGTCTTCTCCAACACCACACTTCAAAAGCATCAATTCTTTGGCGCTCAGCCTTCCTCACAGTCCAACTCTCATCCATACATGACCACAGGAAAAACCATAGCCTTGACTAGACGGACCTTAGTCGGCAAAGTAATGTCTCTGCTTTTGAATATACTGTCTCGGTTGGTCATAACTTTTCTTCCAAGGAGTAAGCATCTTTTAATTTCATGGCTGTAGTCACCATCTGCAGTGATTTTGGAGCCCAGAAAAATAAAGTCTGACACTGTTTCTACTGTTTCCCCATCTATTTCCCATGGAGTGATGGGATAGGATGCCATGATCTTCGTTTTCTGAATGTTGAGCTTTAAGCCAACTTTTTCACTCTCTTCTTTCACTTTCATTAAGAGGCCTTTTAGCTCCTCTTCACTTTCTGCCATAAGGGTGGTGTCATCTGCATATCTGAGGTGATTGATATTTCTCCTGGATATCTTGATTCCAGCTTGTGTTTCTTCCAGTCCAGCGTTTCTCATGATGTACACTGCATAGAAGTTAAATAAGCAGGGTGACAACATACAGCCTTGACATACTCCTTTTCCTAGTTGGAATCAGTCTGTTGTTCCATGTCCAGTTCTAACTGTTGCTTTCTGACCTGCATACAGATTTCTCAAGAGGCAGGTTAGGTGGTCTGGTAGTCCCATCTCTTTCAGAATTTTCCATAGTTTATTGTGATCCACACAGTCAAAGGCTTTCGCGTAGTCAATAAAGCAGAAATAAATGTTTCTCTGGAACTCTCTTGCTTTTTTGATGATCCAGTGGATGATGGCAATTTGATCTCTTGTTCCTCTGTCTTTTCTAAAACCAGCTTGAACATCAGGAAGTTCATGATGCATGTATTGCTGAAGCCTGGCTTGGAGAATTTTGAGCATTACTTTACTAGCATGTGAGATGAGTGCAATTGTGTGGTAGTTTGAGCATTCTTTGGCATTGCCTTTCTTTAGGATTAGAATGAAAACTGACCTTTTCCAGTCCTGTGGCCACTGTTTAAGTTTCCAAATTTGCTGGCATATTGAGTGCAGCACTTTCACAGCATCATCTTTTAGCATTTGAAACAGCTCAACTGGAATTCCATCACCTCCACTAGCTTTGTTCATAGTGATGCTTTCTAAGGCCCACTTGACATTCCAAGATGTCTGGCTCTAGATTAGTGATCACATCATCATGATTATCTGGGTTGTGAAGATCTTTTCTGTACAGTTCTTCTGTGTATTCTTGCCTCCTCTTTTTAATATCCTCTGCTTCTGTTAGGTCCATACCATTTTTGTCCTTTATCGAGCCCATCTTAGCATGAAATGTTCCCTTGGTATCTCTAATTTTCTTGAATCTTTCCCATTCTGTTCTTTTCCTTTATTTCTTTGCATTGATCGCTGAAGAAGGCTTTCTTATCTCTTCTTGCTATTCTTTGGAACTCTGCATTCAGATGCTGATATCTTTCCTTTTCTCCTTTGCTTTTCACCTCTCTTCTTTTCACAGCTATTTGTAAGGCCTCCCCAGACAGCCATTTTGCTTTCTTGCATTTCTTTCCATGGCGATGGTCTTGATCCCTGTTTCATGTACAATGTCACGAACCTCATTCCATAGTTCATCAGACACTCTATCTATCAGATCTAGGCCCTTAAATCTATTTCTCACTTCCAGTGTAAAATCATAAGGGATTTGATTTAGGTCATACCTGAATGGTCTAGTGGTTTTCCCTACTTTCTTCAATTTGAGTCTGAATTTGGTAATAAGAAATTCATGATCTGAGCCACAGTCAGCTCCTGGTCTTGTTTTTGTTGACTGTATAGAGCTTCTCCATCTTTGGCTGCAAAGAATATAATCAATCTGATTTTGGTGTTGGCCATCTGGTGATGTCCATGTGTAGCGGCTCCTCTTGTGTTGTTGGAATAGGGTGTTCGCTATGACTAGTGCATTTTCTCGGAGAAGGCAATGGCACCCCACTCCAGTGTTCTTGCCTGGAGAATCCCAGGGATGGGGAGCCTGGTGGGCTGCCATCTATGGGGTCTCACAGAGTCAGACACGACTGAAGCGACTTAGCAGCAGCAGTGCATTTTCTTCCAAAACTCTATTAGTCTTTGCCCTGCTTCATTCCACATTCCAAGGCCAAATTTGCCTGTTACTCCAGATGTTTCTTGACTTCCTACTTTTGCATTCAAATCCCCTATAATGAAAAGGACATCTCTTTTGGGTGTTAGTTCTAAAAGGTCTTGTAGGTCTTCATAAAACCGTTCAACTTCAGTTTCTTCAGCGATACTGGTTGGGGCATAGACTTGGATAACTATGATTGCAGGCGACTGCGAGCCGGCACACTAAGCACAGGCGACTGCAAGCCAGCCCACTAAGCACGGCAGAAAGGAGACACCCCGTGTCCGAGGTCAGGGGCAGCAGCCGAGAGGAGCTACTCCACGGCCGAGGTTAGGGGTGGCAGCCAGGAGGAGCTACCCCGCGTCCAAGGTCTGCGGCAGCTGGGAGGAGACACCCTGCGTCCGAGGTCAGGGGCGGCCAGGAGAAGCCACCTCGCGCCTGAGGCCAGGGGCGGTGACCTGAGGAGCTACCCCGAGCCCAAGGCCATGGGCAGAGGCTGGGAGGAGCCACCCATGCCCGAGGCCAGGGCCAGCGGCCAGGAGGAGCAACCCGAGGAACAGTAGCTGTGCAGGCATAGGAGGGCCTAGAGGAGCTATCCCACGTTGAAGGTCAGGAACGGTGGCGGTAAGGAGATACCCCTCATCCAAGGTAAGGAGCAGTGGCTGTGCTTTGTGGAGCAGCCATGAAGAGATACCCCATGCCAAAGGTAAGAAAAACCCAAGTAAGATGGTAGGTGTTGCAAGAGGGCATCAGAGGGCAGGCACACTGAAACCATACTCACAGGAAACTAGTCAATCTAATCACACTCGGACCACAGCCTTGTCTAACTCAATGAAACCAAGCCATGCCTGCGGGGCAACCCAAGACGGGCGGGTCATGGTGGAGAGGTCTGACAGAATGTGGTCCACTGGAGAAGGGAATGGAAAGCCGCTTCAGTATTCTTGCCTTGAGAACCTCATGAACAGTGTGAAAAGGCAAAATGATAGGATACCAAAAGAGGAAATCCCCAGGTCAGTAGGTGCCCAATATGCTACTGGAGATCAGAGGAGAAATAACTCCAGAAATAATGAAGGGATGGAGCCAAAGCAAAAACAATGCCCAGTTGTGGATGTGACTGGTGATAGAAGCAAGGTCCGATGCTGTAAAGAGAAATATTGCATAGGAACCTGGAATGTCAGGTCCATGAATCAAGGCAAATTGGAAGTGGTCAAACGAGAGATGGCAAGGGTGAACGTCGACATTCTAGGAATCAGCGAACTAAAATGGACTGGAATGGGTGAATTTATCTCAGATGACTATTATATCTACTACTGCCGGCAGGAATCCCTCAGAAGAAATGGAGTAGCCATTATGGTCAACAAAAGAGTCCAAAATGCAGTACTTGGATGGAATCTCAAAAATGACAGAATGATCTCTGTTCATCTCCAAGGCAAACCATTCAATATCACAGTTATCCAAGTCTATGCCCCAACCAGTAACACTGAAGTAATACACATCAATTCCAGAGAATAGTATTTAACAATAAGAGGGACAAATTATTTATATGTATAAAAACTGGGATATGTCTCAAAGAAATTATATTGAATTTAAAAAGATAATATCAAAAGTTTATTCTTAGAATTCTATTTACATAACACTGTTGAAATAAATAAATTACAGAGATGGAGAACAGATTAAGAGTTGCCAGGGTTTGGAATGGAAAGAGAGCATGTGGTGGTAGTCATAGGAAGCGATGCATGGGATAAAACTGCATATACACACACACACACACATTAGTGCATCTGCACTGGTAAAATGTGAAAAAAACTCTATCATTGTTACTAATATCTAACACTTGGTTCTGATGTTTTATTATATAAGATGTTAATGTTGGAAGAGGCTGGAAAAGGATGTTAGAGACCACTCTATACATTTCTTTGCAATTGCCTGTGAATCTATAAGCTTTTCAAAATAGAAAGGAAAAACAATTACACCAGAATCCACATAGAGTTATCTTTCCACAGTAAAGCTTCAATTTGTGAATTGTTTTGCTATTCTTATTGAATCATTTATTATGTACTTGTTATTTTTCAGATGCCCATAATCTCTCAACTGACCTTTCCAACAAATATTATCCCATGCTATATTAGGAATTATTTAAAAATCTAAACATTTGTATATAAAAATAATTCGTTCTGTTTCTTATGCTCTCATACCCATAGATGTGGTTCTTGCCATGAATTCTTTTACTTTAAAACAAATTCTTACTTTGGGGCCTCCATTTTCCCATTGAAAAGAAAAGTGATTATAATTCTGAGGACCTCTCTTAGTCTGTTCAGGCTGCTATAACAAAATATCACAGTCTGGACACTTATAAAACACGGTTCTGGAGATTGAAAGTACAAAATAAGGAGGTAGGCATTGTTGGGTTCTTGTGAAGGTCTTCTTTGGGGTTGCAAACTGTTGACTTATTGCTGGGTCCTCACATGGTAGAAGGGACAAATATTTCTCTGGAACTTCTTTTACAAGAACACGAATCCCATTCACAAAGACTGCCTCAGTGACCTAATCACCTCCCAAAGGCCCTGCCTCTGTGGTGGTGGTATCATCCATCACCTTAGGTATTAAGTTTTCAACATATGAATTTGTGGGATACATAATCAATCTATATATAGCAGGACTTTTCACCTTGCTTATTAGAGATAGCATAAGTGATGAGAATTGAAGAAGGTTTGAGGGAGAGAAATGCATGGTTTGGAATTCTTGATTCCCAGGGAAGCAACCTAAATTATCTAAAGTTTCAATACTCTATATCTTTTCAAATATGAAAAACTTTCCTTTTCCCTGAAATATGAGTAGTAGGTTAATCTGAAAACAAAACAAGAAGTTTACTGCTTATCTGTCACATTATTCTTTGAGTGCAATTGAAGAACTGAGAGTGTGCTAGGGGCCTGGCAGTTGAGTTCTTGTCAGCAAGCCATCTCTTGCTTGGTTGGCAAGATTAAAAATGGTTATTGCCTTAGGAAAGAAAGAAGTGGCCTGGAGGAAATGGCCTGAAGGAAGCTAAAGTGTAGCCCTGTAAAATCAATAGCATGGCATAAGGAATGTTATTTAGTCAGCAGAGGAACTTTGGAAAGTGTTTTGGTCCAGAAGATGTAGCAAATGTAGTGACAAGTTATAAAGTAAATAAGCTCACAAAAATTTCAGGAAATACCTTGTATGTCAGTGCTTATATTCTATAGTGTTACTGCAATATCATAAAAAATAAAGGTGTTTTCCTTTCTTTTCTTTAGCCTTAATAGTATTTCCTTGTATATAATCATGTATATGCCCAATATGAGTGTTAGTATACCAAGATTCCATCTGTGGAACTGCATTTTGTAAGCAGATGCATGTGTTACCTTGAATAGAATCATATATCAATCTAATTTAAACCTGAGCTTGAGGTGTAATTTTTAAGAAAAGTAAAACCATTTAAAAAGTACAGGTCAAAGGTTTTATATCAGTATAGAAATTGTAGAAGTGAAGAAATTAGTTTCCACAAGCAAATACAGCCATGAGAGTTAGATGGACAAAGGTTGAGATAACTCAATATTGTAATGTAATGGGGTTTTCCTGCTGGCTCAGTAGTAATATATATATATATATATATATATATATATATATATATATATATTATATATATATATGTATATGTATATATGTATATATGTATATGTATATGTATATACACATGTCTGCCGATGCAGAAGACACAGATTCAATCCCGGGGTCAGGAAGATGTCCTGGGGGAAGGAAATGACAACCCACTCTAGTAATCTTGCCTGAGAAGTCCCATGGACAGAGGAGTCTGACGGGTTACAGTCCATAGGGTCACAAAGAGTCAGATACAACCTAGTGACTAAACAAAAGCAACAATAATGTAATGGGTAATATCAGGGGCAGCAAGTGACAATTCCATTTGGAGTGAGGAGGGTTATTTGCCGATTAGAATAAAGTCTAGTTTGACAGATCACATGTATTAATATAAGGGACAGCAACCCACTGAAACATGTCCAGGAAAGCATCATGCAACTATGTAATTGTGGGAATATAAAGCCTCATGACAGTGAAAGAGAAGAGTGAAAAAGTTGGCTTAAAGTTCAACATTCAGAAAACGAAGATCATGGCATCCGGTCCCCCAACTTCATGGGAAATAGATGGGGAAACAGTGGAAACAGTGTCAGACTTTATTTTTGGGGGCTCCAAAATCACTGCAGATGGTGACTGCAGCCAGGAAATTAAAAGACGCTTACTCCTTGGAAGAAAAGTTATGACCAACCTAGATAGCATATTCAAAAGCAGAGACATTACTTTGCCAACAAAAGTCCATCTAGTCCAGGCTATGGTTTTTCCTGTGGTCGTGTATGGATGTGAGAGTTGGACTGTGAAGAAGGCTGAGCACTGCTTTTGAACTGTGATGTTGAAGAAGACTCTTGAGAGTCCCTTGGACTGCAAGGAGATCCAACCAGTCCATTCTGAAGGAGATCAGCCCTGAGATTTCTTTGGAAGGACTGATGCTGGAGCTGAAACTCCAGTACTTTGGCCACCTCATGCAAAGAGTTGATTCATTGGAAAAGACTCTGATGCTGGGAGGGATTGGGGGCAGGAGGAGAAGGGGATGACAGAGGATGAGATGGCTGGATGGCATCACTGACTCAATGGACATGAATCTGGGTGAACTCCGGGTGTTGGTGATGGACAAGGAGGCCTGGCATGCTGCGATTCATGGGGTCACAAACAGTTGGACACGACTGAGCTACTGAACTGAACTGAACTGAAAGCCTCATGGAGATTCTCAAAAATAAACTAGAACTTTCTCTACTATAATGGCTGAGTGATGACTTCAAAATAACCATTAGCACAGGATCCATGATTAGGATGAATCAGTTGAGTAGCATGTAATCAAAAGACAAACAATAAGCAAGGACTTGACCAGTTAGCTCTGTTGATGTCAGAGAAGCAAAGGGCAAAAAAATAAAACAGTGTCACCCAGTCAGTACTGCTGTGTCCTAGACCGAAAGACTCCATCACTAACTGCTGAATCCTGTAAAAATATAGGAAATTAAACAAAGATAATGTGAATGGCCTGATGTAAACTCATCAGTCTGCTTCAGAAACTGTCTCCAGATTCAACTTTTGAACCCTGCTTATAAAGAAGATATTCTAAATAGAATATGTACTTGTGATGATTACATAGAAATAACATACATACATATAAGTTTAGTTATATATCAGAAAAACTTTGAGTCTTATTTGATTGCTCTGAGATGTGGAACACTTTTTTTCCTTGAAATCCTTAAAGTCTTTTCCTTGATGATGGGGCTCAGTGACAGACTGCTTAAGAGACAGAAGAAAATCCATTTATGGAGACTGTAATTCTCCATTACACTAGTTTCCTTGAGGAAATTTATTGTTATGCAAAATATCAGGGACTTAATATTGAAGTTAGGATTTTTAATGTATTCTGTATTGATGTATAATTATATGGCTGAGAAGGAATAGCTATTATTTACAATTTTGTTTTAAAATTATCTTACTAGTGTTCATTTCAAACACAAGAAATAAATGCCAGATGAACACTGAATTAATCTATTAACTGGGTTCAGAAAATCCCTAAAATATCACTATGGAGCTGTGGCCATTAATCATATGTAATCTTGGCACTATGTTCTAGTGGTTGATAAGAAGTAAAATATGTAGCAGTTCAGTTATTTGGAAGTTATATATCTGATAAGGGACATATTTTAAATGTATGAAAACAATTAAAACTTTCTTTGAGTATGGTATATTTTAATTTTTGTTAGAATGATGAATGTTTTTAATCCAGTCACTTTAAATTAGTTATGCTTTATTTTCTTTTTTTTTTTTCTTAAAAGAAGCTATTTCTTTTTCTTAATTTTAATTGGAGGTTACTTTACAATATTGTACTGGTTTTGCCATACATCAACATGAATCTGTCACAGGTATACACGTGTTCCTCATCCTGAACCCCTCTCCCTCCTCTCTCCCCATACCATCCCTCTGGGTCATCTCAGTGCACCAGCCCCAAGCATCCAGTATCATGCACCAAACCTGGACTGGCAATTCATTTCATATATGATATTATACATGTTTCAATGCCATTCTTCCAAAAATTCCCACCCTCTCCCTCTCCCATAGAGACCAAAAGACTGTTCTATACATCTGTGTCTCTTTTGCTGTCTCGCATACAGGGTTATCATTACCATCTTTCTAAATTCCATATATATGCGTTAGTATACTGTATTGGTGTTTTTCTTTCTGGCTTACTTCACTCTGTATAATCAGCTCCAGTTTCATCCACCTCATTAGAACTGATTCAAGTGTATTTTTTTAATGGCTGAGTAGCACTCCATTCTGTATATGTACCACAGCTTTCTTATCCATACATCTGCTGATGGACATCTAGGTTGCATCTATGTCCTGGCTATTATCAACAGTGCTGCGATGAACATTGGGGTACACATGTCTCTTTCAATTCTGGTTTCCTCGGTGTGTATGCCCAGCAGTGGGATTGCTGGGTCATAAGGCAGTTCTATTTGCAATTTTTTAAGGAATCTCCACACTGTTCTCCATAGTGGCTGTACTAGTTTGCATTCCCGCAAATAGTATAAGAGGGTTCCCTTCTCTCCACACCCTATCCAGCATTTATTGCTTGTAGACTTTTGGATCATAGCCATTCTGACTGGCATGAAATGGTACCTCATTGTGGTTTTGATTTGCATTTCTCTGATAATGAGTGATGTTGAGCATCTTTTCATGTGTTTGTTAGCCATTTGTACATCTTCCTTGGAGAAATATCTGTTTAGTTCTTTGGCTCATTTTTTGATTGGGTCATTTATTGTTCTGGAATTGAGCTACAGGAGTTGCTTATATATTTTTGAGATTAGTTGTTTGTCAGTTGCTTCATTTGCTATTATTTTCTCCCATTCCAAAGGCTGTCTTTTCACCTTGCTTATAGTTTCCTTTATTGTGCAGAAACTTTTAAGTTTAATTAGGTCCCATTTGTTTATTTTTGCTTTCATTTCCAGTATTCTGGGAAGTGGGTCATAGAGGATCCTGCTGTGGTTTATGTCGGAGATTGTTTTGCCTATGTTCTCCTCTAGGATTTTTATAGTTTCTGGTCTTACATTTAGATTTTTAATCCATTTGGAGTTTATTTTTGTGTATGGTGTTAGAAAGTGTTCTAGTTTCATTCTTTTACAAATGGTTGACCAGTTTTCCCAGTACCACTTGTTAAAGAAATTGTCTTTAATCCATTGTATATTCTTGCCTCCTTTGTCAAAGATAAGATGTCCATAGGTGTGTGGATTTATCTCTGGGCTTTCTATTTTGTTCCATTGATCTATATTTCTGTCTTTGTGGCAGTACCATACTGTCTTGATGACTGTGGCTTTGTAGTAGAGCCTGAAGTCAGGCAGATTGATTCCTCCAGTTCCATTCTTCTTTCTCAATATTGCTTTGGCTATTTGAGGTTTTTTGTATTTCCATACAAATCTTGAAATTATTTGTTCTAGTTCTGTGAAAAATACCGCTGATAGTTTGATAGGGATTACATTGAATCTATAGATTGCTTTGGGTAGTATATTCGTTTTCACGGTATTGATTCTTCCTATCCATGAACATGGTCTATTTCTCCATCTACTAGTGTCCTCTTTGATTTTTTTCATCAGTGTTTTATAGTTTTCTATATATAGGTCTTTAGTTTCTTTAGGTAGATATATTCCTAAGTATTTTCTTCTTTTCATTGCAATGGTGAATGGAATTGTTTCCTTAATTTCCCTTTCTATTTTCTCATTATTAATGTATAGGAATGCAAGGGATTTCTGTGTGTTGATTTTATATCCTGCAACTTTACTCTATTCATTGATTAGCTCTAGTAATTTTCTGGTGGAGTCTTTAGGGTTTTCTATGTAGAGGATCATGTCATCTGCAAACAGTGAGAGCTTTACTTCTTCTTTTCCAATTTGGATTCCTTTTATTTCTTTTTCTGCTCTGATTGCTGTGGCCAAAACTTCCAGAACTATGTTGAATAGTAGTGGTGAAAGTGGGCACCCTTGTCTTGATGCTGACTTTAGGGGAAATGCTTTCAATTTTTCACCATTGAGGAGAATGTTTGCTGTGGGTTTGTCATATATAGCTTTTATTATGTTGAGGTATGTTCCTTCTATTCCTGCTTTCTGGAGAGTTTTTATCAAGAATGGATGTTAAATTTTGTCAAAGGCTTTCTCTGCATCTATTGAGATAATCATATGGCTTTTATTTTCCAATTTGTTAATGTGATGTATTACAGTGATTGATTTGAGGATATTGAAGAATCCTTGCATCCCTGGGATAAAACCCTCTTGATCATGGTGCATGATCTTTTTAATGTGTTGTTGGATTCTGATTGCTAGAATTTTGTTCAGGATTTTTGCATCTATGTTCATCAGTGATATTGGCCTGTAGTTTTCTTTCTCTTTTCTTTCTTTCTTTTCTTTTCTTTTTTTTTTTTTTTTTTTTTTGTGTGTGTGTGTGTGTGTGTGTTATCTTTGTCAGGTTTTGGTATTAGGGTGACATCTTTTCTGACCACAGTGCAATAAGATTAGATCTCAATTACAGGAGAAAAACTATTAAAAATTCCAACATATGGAGGCTGAACAACACACTGCTGAATAACCAACAGATCACAGAAGAAATTAAAATGTGCATAGAAACGAATGAAAATGAAAACACAACAACCCCAAACCTATGGGACACTGTAAAAGCAGTGCTAGGGGGAAAGTTCATAGCAATACAGACGTACCTCAAGAAACAAGAAAAAAGTCAGATAAATAACCTAACTCTACACCTGAAGCAACTAGAAAAGGAAGAAGTGAAGAACCCCAGAGTTAGTAGAAGGAAAGAAATCTTAGAAATTAGGGCAGAAATAAATGCAAAAGAAACAAAAGAGACCATAGCAAAAATCAACAAAGCTAAAAGCTGGTTCTTTGAAAGGATAAATAAAATTGACAAACCATTAGCCAGACTCATCAAGAAACAAAGGGAGAAAAATGAAATCAATAAAATTAGAAATGAAAATGGAGAGATCACAACAGACAACACAGAAATACAAAGGATCATAAGAGACTACTATCAGCAATTATATGCCAATAAAATGGACAATGTGGAAGAAATGGACAAATTCTTAGAAAAGTACAACTTTCCAAAACTGAACCAGGAAGAAATAGAAAATCTTAACAGACCCATCACAAGCACAGAAATTGAAACTGTAATCAGAAATCTTCCAGCGAACAAAAGCCCAAGTCCAGAAGGCTTCACAGCTGAATTCTACCAAAAATTTAGAGAAGAGCTAACAACTGTCCTACTCAAACTCTTCCAGAAAATTGCAGAGGAAGGTAAACTTCCAAACTCATTCTAGTTATGCTTTATTTTCATCTATAACTCTTGAAATATCTTTCAGTTAGGGGCCTGGAGAATTTAGTACCACCACCGCTGCCAGTAAGTCGCTTCAGTCCTGTCCGACTCTGTGCAACCCCATAGACAGCAGCCCACCAGGCTCCTCTGTCTCTGGGATTCTCCAGGCAAGAATAATGGAGTGAGTTGCCATTTCCTTCTCCAATGCATGCATGCATGCTGAGTTGCTTCAGTCATGTCCAACTCTGTGCAACCCTATGGACATAGCCCACCAGGCTCTTCCATCCACAGGATTCTCTAGGCAAGAATACTGGAGTGGGTTGCCATTTCCTTTTCCAGAATTTAGTACAAAATGGCTCAAATAACAAATGGTCTAAAGCAAAATACTGATATGAGAAACCATTTAAGACAGCAAAAATTAACTTTTTAAATATAACTTTTTGTTTTGAGCCTACAAGTTTTTTAATGTTTCTGCATATTTTGAAATAAAGACTTAATTATAATAACTCTTCTAGTACTTATAGTGACAAATTTATTCCTAGTTAATTCATTTGTCTTTATGTAGAGACTTCCATAGGATTATGCTTTAATTCAGTACTAACCAGGCTGTTATTTGAAAGTGTTTCCAACTCAGCAATAAATGGTGGTGATTTAGTTATAATTAAATAGAAATGGGTATTTGAAAGCCTAATGAAGTTCAGAGAAGTATTCATTATGTTTCAATACATTTATATTATCTACTCACCCAATAAGTTGTTATACCTATTTTGTAATTAACTAGGAATTAACTCATTTAATTAAAAAAAGTCTGGTCTCAGAATTCTTACTATGTTATATATCCATTAAAAACCTAATTGAGTGCAGGAAACACATCTTGTAATGAATCAAAACAAAAAAAATTAGTGTAGCATTGTAAGTGAATTATAATTGAAACTGTTTACAGAATTATGATGGATCTGTAGCATCCAACATTTTTTTGCATTGCATGTCTTTGATACTAAACATCTTTACATATTTGGTATTCAAGGCTTTATCAAATACCGTACCTTCTATTTTTCTCATGTCTTTTATCTGATATGAGAAGCATTATCACATTAGTTCTTGTCAGTAAGTCATTTTTAATTTCTAAAAGATTGAGTCTTCTACTTGTTTCACATTGCTATGATTTAATGCATTTGCCTAGCTGGGCAGGATATCTCTTTCTTCCCACATTCCCTGTCTCCCATCAAGCTTAGAAAATGTGATGAGTTAACTGAGTGGCTGCAGACTTTTCTGTTGTTTTCTAGCTTCTTCTTTTTCCTCTTCCTGCATTTCTCCTCTCCCTCTTTCCTGTCTCTTCTGCCTCCTCCATCTTCTTTCCCTCTTCCTTGTCCTCTGTTCTCCATCCTCCCCCTCCTCCATTTCTTCCTCTTATGCATCTTCTCTTTTTTTTCCTTTGGAGTATCTATACTGAGATGTAATTCATATAGCTTAAAACTCACTCATGTAAAATAAACAATTTAATGTTTTTTCAGCATATTCACACAGATATGTACAACCATCACATAGTAAGTTTACCTCACTTTTGTCAACTCAAGCAGAAATGCCATAGCATTGCTCTTGACTGTCACTCTCCCTATTCCCCCATCTTCCACCCACCTTAACCCTAAGCAACCACTAATCTACTTTCTGTCTCTGTAGATTTCTCTATGCTGGACATTTTTATATGAATAGGATCATATGATATTACTATTTATTTATTTTACTTTTTAAATGACTGGCTTCTTTCACATGCCTAATGTTTTGGTTCCAAATAGGAAAAGAAGTACGTCAAGGCTGTACATTGTCACCCTGCTTATTTAATTTATATGCAGAGTACATCATGAGAAACACTGGGCTGGAAGAAGCACAAGCTGGAATCAAGATTGCTGGGAGAAATATCAATAATCTCAGATATGCAGATGACACCACCCTTATGGCAGAAAGTGAAGAGGAGCTAAAAAGTCTCTTGATGAAAGTGAAAGAGGAGAATGAAAAAGTTGGCTTAAAGCTCAACATTCAGAAAATGAAGATCATGGCCTCTGGTCCCATCACTTCATGGGAAATAGATGAGGAAACAGTAGAAACAGTGTCAGACTTTATTTTTTGGGGCTCCAAAATCACTGCAGATGGTGATTGCAGCCATGAAATCAAAAGATGCTTACTCCTTGGAAGAAAAGTTATGACCAACCTAGATAGCATATTAAAAAGCAGAGACCTTACTTTGTCAACAAACGTCCGTCTATTAAGGCTATGGTTTTTCCAGTATATGGATGTGAGAGTTGGACTGTGAAGAAAGCTGAGTGCCGAAGAATTGATGCTTTTGAACTGTGGTGTTGGAGAAGACTGTTGAAAGTCCCTTGGACTGCAAGGAGATCCAACCAGTCCATTCTGAAGATCAACCCTGGGATTTCTTTGGAAGGAATGATGCTAAAGCTGAAACCCCAGTACATTGGCCACCTCATACGAAGAGTTGACTGATGCTGGGAGGGATTGGGGGCAGGAGGAGAAGGGGACGACCGAGGATGAGATGGCTGGATGGCATCACTGACTCGATGGACGTGAGTTTGAGTGAACTCCGGGAGTTGGTGAAGGACAGGGAGGCCTGGTGTGCTGCAATTCATGGGATTGCAAAGAGTCGGACACGACTGAGCAACTGCACTGAACTGAACTGGATGTTTTCAGGGTCCATCCATATTGGAATATGTGTTAGTGCATGCATGTATGCTAAGGCACTTCAGTCATGTCTGACTCTATTCCACCCTGTAGACTATAGCCCGCCAGGCTCCTCTGTCCATGGGATTCTCCAGGCAGGAATACTGGAGTGAGTCGCCATGCCCTCCTCCAGGCAATCTTCCCAATGTAGGGATCGAACCTGCGTTTCTTTCATCTCCTGCCTTGGATTCTTTACCACTATTGCCACCTAGGAAGCCCAACAGTGTTAGTACTTTATTTCTTTTTTGTAGTCAAATATTATTCCATTATATGAATTACCATGTTACCTTTATCCATTTGTTAGTTAATAGACATTTGGTTTGCCTCTGTCATTTAAATTTTATGAATTATGTTGTTTATATACCTTCTCATGCAAATTTTTTTTGTTTTATTTCTCATAGTTATATGTGTAAGAGTAGAATTTCTGAGTCATATGGTAACTCTATATTTAACATTTTGAGGAAATGCCGCACTATTTTCCAAAGTGACTCTGTATTTACATCCCCACTAGTAGTGTATGAGAATTCCAATTTCTCTACAACTTCATCAACCCTTATTACTATCTAACTTTTTGATTACAGTTGTCTTGCATTATCCTGATGAAAGATTATGTGTTTTCTGTTGACTAATTCCAGATGCTCCATGGTCTCTTCAATTCCACATTATTGTACAGTATCCACTTTTCATTGGCCTTTGCCAAGAAAAATGACTATTCCTGCAATTTCCAAATTATGATTTTCATATCTGCCATTCCTTGTACCTTTCCTGAAGAGCTTTCTGTTCTCCTCCATGTACTTCTGTGCTATCATTTATATATTATATCATTATGGACACAGAGATTGTGATATAATCCTTTACTCTCAGTGTTCATTTTGTTCCTCAAGTTGTCTAGAACTTAGACAGTGAGAATCTCCTCAAACTGACTACTATGTCTTTTTGACATGTTCTCACATTATTTGAGAATTTCCTTTCCTTCTCAATCAAAAAGATGTTTCTGCCTTATCTTTTCCTTTCCAATTCCATCTCTGTAATCATCCCTTTTTCCTCAAGGAGACTAGACTCCTTTCAAGGTAAAATGATACTTTATAAGCACAAATGTTACCACTGGAGCATTATCTCATCTAGGCTTTCTCAATGGCTGAGCTAGCAAGTGTCAGTTTCTGAATGTAACTATGTGCATGTCTCTGTATCTTCTTCTTTATCTACCTTTATATGCTAAAAATATGCATAAATTGATGCTAATAACTCCAACTCGAAACCAACACCTAACAGTGCATTCAAAATATTCTCACTTCAGTATCTGTAACTCCCTTCCCTATCAGTGAGGAACGTGGCTCCCATTATCCTTAATATGATGTTTATTCTCTTGATCAAAGAAAGCAGTTTCTGAATTGCTGTTCTCTATCACTGTGAAAAACAGACCTATTAATAACCACAGATTGGTATTTGTTTACAGCTCTATGTCATTAGATTGATGATAGTGTAAAAACAAAGTTTAAAAATAAGAGCCTAATTCTCCCTGATAAAAACAGGAACAGAACCATTTCCTCCCTCACCCCTACTATTTTTTAGAGCTTGTTGCCAGTTTTACAATCCAGGAAGGTGTTTGTCAAGGTCCTAGGAATATTTCTTTTTAAAAAACATTGATTAACAGCAAGAGAGATAATGCCCCTATCATCAGTTTCTGTGGGAGCATAGGAACTGACACCTGACCGTTCAGCTGACACCTGAATCCAAATTGCAAACCTAACTCCATTCATAAAGATTTGTTGTTTAGGCACGAAGTCCTGTCTGACTCTTTTGCAATCCAATGAACTGTAGCCCACCAGGCTTCTCTGTCCATGGGTTATCCCAGGCAAGAATCCTGGAGTGGGTTGCCATTTCCTTCTCCAGGGGATCTTCCCGAGCCAGGGATCAAATTCAAGTCTCCTGCTTTGGCAGGTGGATTCTTTACAACTGAGCCACCAGGGAAGCCCTTCATAAGGATAGGAGAAGTTTCTTTTTCTCTCGTATATATAAGGTCAATTTACTAATACAGGTGGTTACCCCATCTAAGGTAAATTTCAGTTCAGTTCAGTTCAGTCACTAGTCATGTCTGACTCTTTGTGACCACATGGAGTGCAGCAAGCCAGGCTTCCCTGTCCATCACCAACTCCTGGAGTTTACTCAAACTCGTCTATTGAGTCGGTGATGCCATCTAACAATCTCATTCTCTGTCATCCCCTTTTCCTCCTGCCCTCAATCTTTCCCAGCATCAGGGTCTTTACAAATGAGTCAGCTCTTCACATCAGGTGGCCAAAGTATTGGAGTTTCAGCTTCAACATCAGTCCTTCCAATGAACACCCAGGACTGATCTCCTTTAGGATGGACTGGTTGGATCTCCTTGCAGTCCAACTCTAGAAGACTCTCAAGAGTCTTCTCCAACACTACAGTTCAAAAGCATCAATTCTTCAGCACTCAGCTTTCTTTATAGTCCAGCTTTCACATCCATACATGACTACTGGAAAAACCATAGCTTTGACTAGATGGACCTTTGTTGGGAAGGTAATATCTCTGCTTTTTAATGTGCTGTCTAGGTTAGTCAGTTAAATTTAGGATGAACTATATGTGATTCAATCCCTGAAGTGGGAAGATCCCCTGATTAAGGGAATAGCAACACACTCCAGTATTCTTACCTGGAGAATTCCATGGACAGAGGAGCCTGGTGGGCTATAGTCCATGGGGTCTCAAAGAGTTGGACACAACCAAGCACCTAACACTTATATGTGGTTAAAGATGGTATCAAATCCTTTGCTTAAGGACTGGTTATTGTTTTTCTGAAGAACATGTCTGAGATGGATGTCATGTGCTTGCTTATGTTAAAGGGTGAGATTCCTTTCTGTCTTTGCAGTCTATTAATGAACTGCTTGTGATGCACACCAAACTAGGGTTTAATGTTTATACAATAATAAAACTGTTTTTTCCCCACCACCTTTTTGAGGGTTTTCTGGGTTGAAAGTGCTTCCTTGGTAACTTAGTTGGCAAAGAATCCACCTGCAATGCAGGAGACATGGGTTTGATCCCTGGGCTGGGAAAATCCCCTGGAGAAGGAAACAGCTACCCACTCCAGTATTCTGGCCTGGAGAATTCCGTGGACTGTATAGTCCAGAGGGTCACAAAGAGTTGGACAAGCCTGAGTGACTTTCACACTTTTGTCACATCTGTGTTGAAAGATTTTCTTTTAAATTATATTTTCCCAACAATAGTTAATATTATATTCAAGTGCTGCTTGGGTTAATTCTTCCTCCCCCCTTACTTAATATATATTTTAAGTATATATATATTTCTAACTTATATATTAATCTGAAATACAATTAAATTCATTTATTTCTGTTTGTATTCTAATTGTTTCTTTTCCTCCTGAGGCTTATTTTTGAATATGGGAAACATCAACGATTCCAAAGTTGATGCTATATAAAAGTTTTATGCAAGCAAGTATAATCTCACACCTCAAATCCTTCAACTTTATTCCTGCCAATGAAACTTAACCAATATCATTAATATTTGCTTCATGCTTCTTGTGTTTCTCTTTGCACAAATAAGCAAATGCATGTTTTCTAATTTTCCCTTCTTTTCTACACAAAATCTAACATACTGAATTTGGTCTTTTGTACTCTGCTTTTTGTACTTAATATTATACATATAGGAAATCTGTGTATTAATTCATTGAGATCTCCTCCATTCTTCTTTATGATGCATTGTACTAACAATGTATAAACACATTTGATTTAACCAATAGTCTATATATGGGCATTTAGGTCAATTATTTTTGCAATTACCAAAAATTCTAGACAAAATAACCTTTTCCATATACATTTTCATATTGTTGGAGTTGTAGCTTCATGATAAATTCATGGAAGTGGGATTTGTAGGTCAAAATGTAAGCACATGTATAGTTTTATTTATATATTGCAAAACTCCTCTCCATAACAGTTTATACCAGTTTGCATTCTCACCAGCAGTTTTCCACAGCCTCAGAAATATAATGTATTATCAAATATTACATTTGTGTCAATATGCTAGTTTAGAAATGGTATCTTAATATAGTTTTGAATTAAATTTTTCTTGTAATGAGTAGTGAACATCTAGCCACAGTTGTAAGGGCCATTACTATGTATTTTACATAAATTTTCTGTTTGTCTGTGGCTTGTTTTTCTATTTGGTTTGTTCTTTTCCTTAGTCCTTTATCTGTGTTAAATATTGTAAATATTATCTTCCAGGTTGTAATTTGTCTTTTGATATTGGTTACAGTATGTTACAAGTTGAGTTCCTCAGGAGGCTGATAATGATTGAGGTAGAAATTGGCATGTAGGAAGTTTATTAAAGAGCCCTCTTGAGATGAACACCAATGGAGGGAAAATAATATGTTCTACTATCTTCTAGGCCTACATGTCTCTTGCTTTGGACCACTGCAGGTATTTCAGAGATCAATAAGACCAATCATCAATAGCAACAACAAAAGGGAAAAACAACAAATGGAAGTCTAATATTTTATTCCAACATGCCCCTAATCTACTTATCATTGCTATATTTAAATAAATGGAAAAAACGGCCAAATTTGGTCAAGTCCTAATTATCATACAGGTAGTAAGTTACTGTGGGATTTACTCACACATTTTTAGATGTAATCTGTTCAGTTTGTGAATATCAATAGCTTTAACAGAACAGAAAGAGACCTCCTTAAAAACACTCAAAGACTTCCTAACTCTTAGAATTAAATGACCATTATCAATTGATTTTATCAAGTCATTTATTTTAATATTTGCAAGCAGATTTGAAGTCATTGCTAGGATCAAGGATTTGAGGAGGAAGTGGGGAAGGTGATCCCTTAACTACTTCATTAGTATTTCCCAAGGTGCATGGCTCTGCAAATGTGCATTCTGAGATTATCTACCCAAGAATAGATATTAGAAGAACACTTCAGAGGAAGACTGCCTTGTAAATATCTTTTAGTATTTTCCCCATATAATATATAATTACTTTGTTCTTATAAATAAAGGAAACTAAAATACCCTTTAAACTCCTCGCTTTTGGCTTTCCTACTTGTCCTCAATTTTGGCTTCCCTACTTCTACTCAATAAAATTATCATGTTGAGTGTTTCCTTCCAAACTTCCTTGTATGCATTAAACACACTAACATATATGTCCACTCCAGTGTTCTTTCTATGATCCAGGCCATGTAAAGAAGGATCAGCCATGGGCAATTCAAACTGTGCACCCAGCCACATTATTTTATCCAAGTCTGTTTAACTGAAACATAACACACAGTTCAGCAAAGAAGATAATAAGCTACACAGGGATACCCTGTAGTCTGCAATGTGAAAGAGTGGGAAGAATGTTATGTTTCATCTTTCTGATGATAAGGGGTTGAGGTATAAAGGAAGAAAGTTGGTATATGTAATTCTGTCCTCCTTTTCCTTATTCTATTCCCTATCTTTACAAAATTCTACTAGGATAGCTCTCAGAAAGTCAATTTGGAGCATCCTGGGGATAAAAGTGTTCTTGTCTGGAGAAACCCAGGGATGGGGGAGCCTGGTGGGCTGCCATCTATGGGGTCGCACAGAGTCGGACATGACTGAAGCGATTTAGCAGCAGCAGCAGCAGGTGATAACAAGACTTCCAAAATAGATAATATATGGAAATGTTTTCTGTCTCTTTGGATATCTGGTATTATTATTGTAGGAGTACTAGTCTCTAAGAAAGACAGCTCTCAATCATGTTGCAATTCCAAATTCACCGTTAGAAGAACATGTTTTAGAAAAATACTTGAACCCAAAGCTACATTATAAAACCACTATCTCCCGAATATATATCCAAACACACAGGACACTGTTTGTGATTGAATTTCCCCTGGATTTTGTGGGTGCACATGCTTCAAAAAATAATACAGGAGAATATCCGATATGCCATGGATTTGAATTGAGATCATGAAACCTGATCCTATTTCAAGGACACAGCAGCCCCAGAAGGGCATGTCCCAGGTTTGACTTTAATTAAGGTCCTCTCCACTGGCTGTCTGAAGTGACGGTTGAAATCTTAGCAAAATGTGCCCCTATCTCCTTGACCTCTTTTGTTCAGATCTTCAGCAGTGGATGATTAAAGCTATTTTGTATTTTATTCAGGAAAAAAAAATGATAAAGTCATTTCCAGGTGCTCAAGGGCAGAAGAAAGTACCTGAATTCACAGAAGGCTTGGCACTGCTCTCTTCTTCTACACTTGGCCTGAAACAACACAGATGGGTTGTATTTGAGGTGATAAAATGCTTGGGAAGGTGAAATAACTCCCGAGGAGAGGAGCTGACAATGGCAAATAAGGCATTTGGTTGGCAAAAGAAGTGAAAATTAAAAGACACAAACTAACTGGGGCCACTGAATATATAAAACTCCCAAGTGCCCAATGATTTTAGATGACTTAAGTGGTTTTAACAGTTTACAAAAAGAAACATACTTACATGAATCAGTACCTAAATAATTGTGCTTTATACTTTCTAACTTATTTTATTGAAGATATCTGTAGCCTCTCAATATTATATAAAAAATGAAGAAAAACAAGATTCTGTCACAACAGAAGAAACACCAAACAACAGTCAACATGCAATATATTGTTTAATTGAACTTTAGCTGGAGATAATTGCATAGATTCAAATAGAGTATAGAGATAATGAGATCCTTCATGTCTTTTGCCAGTCTCCCCCAATGGCGGTGATGGTGTGTGCATGCTCAGTTGAGTCCAGTGCTTTGTAATCGCATGGATTGTAGTCTGCCAGACTCCTCTGCCCATGGGATTGTCAAGGCAAAAGTACTGGAATGGGTTGCCATTTTCTACTCCATGGGATCTTCGCCACCTAGGGATCGAGCCCAGGTCTCCTGTATTGCAGACAGACTTTTTACTGTCTGAGCCCCCAGGAGAGTCCACAATGATAATATCTTACACAATTATAGTACAATATCACAACCATGTTGATATTTATACAATCAGGATGCAGAGCATTCCATCACAACAAAGATCCCTGGTCTTGCAAAGCACTTTAAATCCCCAGATCAAAATATCTTACAAGTATTGGCTTAACACATGAAATGAAATGCATGGTAATAGGAACCAAAAGAGATGCATACGTATATAAAAGTATGTTGGCTGTTTTCAAGGAAATCAAAATATGTTGGGTGGAAAGTATGTAAATTTAAAAACTGCTAACAATATCCACCACCAAGAATTGTGGTGTGAAATAATATTTATTAAATAGCTTCATGCAGTCAGGTATAGTAGCAGGGGCTCTGGGTGCAGTAGACCTGGGTATGGCATAAGCCCTCTTGGTGGAGGTCACCATTAACCCCACCATAGAGCCTCCAGAACTTACACAGGACTGGAAACAGACCCTTGGAGAGCACAAACAGAACCTTGTGCACACCAGGACCCAGGAGAAAGGAGCCGTGACCCCACAAGACACTGGCCCAGACATGCCTGTGAGTGCATGGGAGTCTCCAGGGAGGCACAGGTCGGCAGTGGCCTGCTGCAGGCTTGGGGGCACTGAGAGTAGCAGGGCTTGCTTTAGACCTTTTGAAGGAGGTCGCCATTATCTTCATTACTCCCACCATGGTTCGCCCTCAGGTAAAATAACAGGGAGAAAACACAGCCCAGCCCTTCAACCGAAAATTGGTAAAAGATTTACTGAGCCCATCAAAAGAAGACCCAGTTTCCCCCTCGGTCAGTCTCTCCCATCAGGAAGCTTCCATAAGCCTCTTACCCTTCCCCATCAGAGGGCAGACATACTGAAAACCATAATGACAGAAAACTAACCAATCTGATCATATGGACCACAGCCTTGTCTAACTCAGTGAAACTATGAGCCATGCCGTGTAGTGCCACACAAGACAGATGGGCTATGGTGTAGAGGTCTGACAAAACGTGGTCCACCAGAAAAGGGAATAGCAAACCATTTCAGTATTCTTGCCTTGAGAACCCCATGAACGGTATGAAAAGGCAAAAAAAGAGGACACTGAAACATGATCGCCCCAGGTCGGTAGGTGCCCAATATGCTACCGGAGGTCAGTGGAAAATAACTCCAGAAAGAATGAAGGGATGGAGCCAAAGCGATGTGACTCATGGTAAGTAAAGTCTGATGCTGTAAAGAGTAATACTGCATAAGAACCTGGAAGGTTAGGTCCACGAATCAAGGCAAATTGGAAGTGGTCAAACAGGAGATGGCAAGAATGAACACTGGATTTTAGGAATCAGCAAGCTAAAATGGACTGGAATGGGTGAATTTAAATCAGATGACAATTATATCTACTAATGTGGATAAGAATCCCTTAGAAGAAATGGAGTAGCCATCATGGTCAGCAAAAGAACACAAAATGCATTACTTGGATGCAATGTTAAAAATGACAGAATGATCTCTGTTCATTTCCAAGGCAAATCATTCACTATCACAATAATCCAAGTCTATGCCCCAACCAGTAATGCTGAAGGAGCTGAAGTTGAATGGTTCTCTGAAGACCTACAAGACTTTCTAGAACTAACACCCAAAAAAGATGTCCTTTTCATTATAGAGGACTGGAATGCAAAACTAGGAAGTCAAGAAATACCTGGAATAACAGGCAAATCGGGTCTCGGAGTAAGTACAGAATGAAGCAGGGCAAAGGCTAATAGAGTTCTGCCAATAGAACACACTGATCATAGCAAACACCCTCTTCCAGCAACACAAAAGAAGACTCTATACATGGACATCACCATATGGTTAATACCAAAATAAATTTATATCCTGTGCAACTAAAGATGGAGAAGCTCTGTACAGTCAGCAAAAATAGGAATGGGAGCTGACTGTGGCTCATATCATGAACTCGTTATTGCAAATTCAGACTTAAATTGAATAAGGTAGGGAAAACCACTAGACAATTCAGATATGACCTAAATAAAATCCCTTATGATTATACAGTGGAAGTGAGAAATAGATTCAAGGGATTAGATCTGATAAGCAGAGTGCCTGAAGAACTAAGGATAGAAGCTTGTGACATTGAACAGGAGGCAATGACCAATATCATCCTAAAGAAAAAGAAATGCAAAAAGGCAAAATGGTTGTTTGAGGAGGCCTTAAAAATAGCTATGAAAAGAAGAGATAGGAAAGACAAATGAGAAAAGGAAAGATATACCCATTTGAATGCAGAGTTGCAAAAAATAGCAAGGTGAGATAAGAAAGCCTTCCTCAGTGATCAATGCAAAGAAATAGTGGAAAATAATAGAATGGGAAAGACTAGAGATCTCTTCAAGAAAATTAGATATATCAAGGGAACTTTTCATGAAAAGATGGGCACAATAAAGGACAGTAATGATATGGATCTAACAGAAGCAGAAGATATGAAGAAAAGGTGGCAAGAATACACAGAAGAACTATACAAAAAAGACTCTTCACGACCCTGATAATCACAAAGGTTTGATCACTCACCTAGAGCCAGACATCCAGGAAGGCAAAGTCAAGTGGGCCTTAGGAAGCATCACCACGAACAAAGCTAGTGGAGGTGATGGCATTCCAGTTGAGCTATTTCAAATCCTAAAAGATGAGGCTGTGAAAGTGCT
Organism: Capra hircus; assembly: GCF_001704415.2. Taxonomy (NCBI): domain Eukaryota; kingdom Metazoa; phylum Chordata; class Mammalia; order Artiodactyla; family Bovidae; genus Capra; species Capra hircus. Next base: position 34,705,583 of record NC_030818.1, read on the forward strand.
GCACTCAATATGCCAGAAAATTTGGAAAACTCAGCAGTGGCCACAGGACTGGAAAAGGTCAGTTTTCATTTCAATCCCAAAGAAAGGCAATGCCAAAGAATGGTCAAAGCACTGCCCAGTTCCACCCAGCTCACACACTACCAAAGTAATGCTCAAAATTCTGCAAGTCAGGCTTCAACAGTACATGAACCATGAACTTCCAGATGTTCAAGCTGAACTTAGAAAAGGCAGTGGAACCAGACAACAAATTGCCAGCATCCATTGGATGATCAAAAAAGCAAGAGAGTTCCACAAAAACATTTACTTCTGTTTTATTGACTATGCCAAAGCCTTTGATTGTGTGAATCACAACAAACTGGAAAATTTTTGAAGAGAAAGGAATACCAGACTACCTGACCTGCCTCCTGAGAAATATATATGCAGGTCATGAAGCAACAGCTAGAACTGTACATGGAACAGCAGACTGGTTCCAAATCAGGAAAGGAGTACATCAAGACTGTATACTGTCACCCTGCTTATTTAGCTTATGTGCAGAGCATGTCATGTGAAATGCTGGGCTTGGATACAGCACAAGTCGGAATCAAGGTTGCCAGGAGAAATATCAATAAACTCAGATATGCAGATGAAACCACACTTATGAAGAAGAACTAAAGAGCCTCTTGATGAAAGTGAAAGAGGAGAGTGAAAAAGTTGGCTTAAAACTCAGCATTCAGAAAACTAAGTTCTTGGCATCTGGTCCCATCACTTCATGGCAAATAGATGGGGAAACAGCAGAAACAGTGACTGACTGTTTTTTGGGGCTCCAAAATCAGTGCAGATGGTGATTGCAGCCATGAAATTAAAAGACACTTGCTCCTTGGAAGGAAAGTTATGACCAACATAGACAGCATATTGAAAAGCAGAGACATTACTTTGCCAACAAAGGTCCGTCTAGTCCAGGCTATGGTTTTTCCAGTGGTCATGTATGGATGTGAGAGTTGGACTATAAAGAAAGCCGGGCGCTGAAGAATTGATGCTTTTGAACTGTGGTGTCGGAGAAGACTCTTGAGAGTACCTTGGACAGCAAGGAGATCCAATCAGTCCATCCTAAAGGAAATCAGTCCTGAATATTGACTGGAAGAACTGATGCTGAAACTGAAATTCCCATACTCTGGGCACCTGATGCGAAGATCTGACTCATTTGAAAAGACCATTGTGCTGGGAAAGATTGAAGTGGGGAGTAAAAGGGGATGAGAGAGGTTGAGATGGTTGTATGGCAACACTGACTCAATGGACATGAGTTTGAGTGGGCTCCAGGAGTTGGTGATGGACAGGGAATCCTGGCATGCTTCAGTCTATAGGATGGAATGAGCTGGACACGATTGTATGATTGAACTGATCTGAACTAAACTGAGTCAGGCATATTTACCTTATAAGTTAGTCTTCACAGCCTCTTGAGATTATCCCCAACTCACAGATGTTTGGTTGATAAATCATGTTCAACTCTTCCACAATCCCACGGACTGTAGCCCACCAGGCTACTCTGTCTATGGTATTTCCTAGGCAAGGATACTAGAGTGGATTGCCATTTCCTTCTACAGGGGATCTTCCTGACCCAGGGATTGAACTTGTATTGCCTGCTTTGGCAGGTGGACTCTTTACTGCTGAGCCACGAGGGAAGCCCATTTTACTTACGAGAAAAATGTAATTCTTTCAGTTACTAATACAAGGAGCTAGAATTTAATACTATCTAGGCAATATGTGTTAAATGAGATTGAGAAGACAGAGATGTCTGGGGAACCCTCAAGATGGATTCCCCGATATTGTGAAATGTATGTGCCATTCTCCAATAAATAGAGCTTAGTTGAAGAGGCTAGATGTGGGACCAGTTAAAGGAAATGAGATAAGAATGAGAAAAGTATCATTAGGTGATGCTAATTGTCTAGAGGGCTTGTGTAGGTTAGTAGGATGTTAGGGGGAGAAAGAAAGTAAATATTTGTATTAATTTCATGTGACTAAATTTGAGGAGCCATTATGTTAAAATAATAGTGACAAAATTAAAAAAAAAATAAAAAATAAAAAGAACTACTACTGATACTGTGGCAGGCCACATTCTTGGTGCTATATATGTATCATCTCATTTATATAGCATAATAACCCTTTTCTATAATCCCCTCAAAATATGTTGATTACTAAAAATCATTACTACAATTAGTAAAATACTGAAAATCCTGTTACTACAGTTAGTCAACTACACAAATGAGCAATTATTGAGGGGAACAAAGGGAAAAACAGAATCAGCTCTATGTTATGTAAGATCTCATTTTCTCAGAATTCTTGGCCCCAACTTTGTTTATCTGCCTCCCATCCATCTACCCCTTCTTCAAAGGTGTGTATACTTTGAGAGAGGTACTAACATTGAATCTGTATGTAAAATGTCTATTGTCATCACTTTGATTAACGTGTAGGCATTTATTTTATTTGCTCTTTCTACCCTTCCATGTGGGAAAACTGACTTTCAAACTCAACATTTGAAAAACTAAGACCATGGCATCTGGTCCCATCACTTCACAATTAGAAAGGGAAAAAATGGAAACAGCGATAGATTTTATTTTCTTGGGCTCTAAAATCACTGTGGATGGTGACTACCATGAAATGAAAAGACACTTGCTCCTTGAAAGAAAAGCTATGAAAAACCTAGACATTATATTTAAAAAAAGCACAGACATCACTTTGCTGACAGATCTGTATTGTCAAAGCTCTGTTTTTCCAGTAGTCATGTAAGGATGTGAGAGTTGGACCATAAAGAAGACTGAGAGCCAAAGAATTGATGTTTTCAAATTGTGATGCTGGAGAACTCTCTTGAACATTCCTTGGACAGCAAAGAGATCAAATCAGTCAATCCTAAAGGAAATCAACCTTGAATGTTCATTGGAAGGACTCATGCTGAAGCTCAAGCCCCAATACTTTGGCCACCTGATATGAAGAGCCGACTCATTCAAAAAGACCCTGATACTCAGGAAGATTAAGGTCAGAAAGAGAACAGGACAGCAGAGGAAGAGATGGCTTGATGGCATCACCAACTCAGTGCACATGAACTTGAGCAAACTCTGGGAGATAGCAAAGAACAGGGAGGCCTGGTATGCTGCAGTTCATGGGGTGGCAGAGTCAGATAAGACTTAGTGACTAAACAACAATCCTCCCATATTTCTTGCAAGCAATCTAGCTATGTTTGGTTTAATAAAAAAAATGTTATTTTTTTTTTTCTACTCATAGTCACTTTAATGCAATCTTCTGATCTTACTATAGGTGTTAAAGTTTTTACACCAATAAGTCACTATTACAACCTGGCATCAAACAATTTTAAGACTTCATAGATGTTAAGTAACATGACTTTAAGTGAGTTTTAATGGTAGAAAAAATGTCTTGAAATCTATGAAGTGAATAATAATGGCTTATAAAATTATTAGACCCTTACAAGCCTTCTAAATCAGGAGCTGAACCAAGAAGGGTGCCTATGCCATCTCACTTAATGTTGTACCCAGATCCTTTGTCTTGTCTGTTTTGTCTTATTTATGCTGTTTATTTTTTCTTTTTATCTAATTATTGGAGTTTAGGAATGAGTCTTCTCCAAACCACAGAAATGGTCATGGAACATACTTTCCTGACACATGACCTTTCACCTCTTTTCCCCAGACATTTCTTCCTCTGTGCATAAATCATTTCCCCTAAAATCCACATTCATGCACATCTCCTCAGACCAACTTCTTAAGCTAGTTTCTAAAAGTTTGATTCCCTGGACCATTGCTTCTGTTCTAGTGTAACTTTAAAACTGCTCATCCATTCTAAACTTTGCTCTGTTCATTGAATATAGCCTTAGGGGCAAGTTGCGCTATCTCTATGAGTCAAACTCTGCCCTTCAACAAAAGTCAATAGGCACTATCTGCAGATACCTCAGGACACAATTTAGCAAGCTAAATTTGCTCTGCCACCATATAGGTCACTGTAATGCTAGTTTGTAAAATGTGGTTTTTACAGAAATAGATTATTAGAAAAGAACAGAAATAAAAATAATAAATCGCTTTCTTCAATCACCCAAGATAGGGTCCAGGTCGCTTGCTTTGAGGGTCACCAGAAGGATTTCCTGGGGGAGCTGAGGGGAATGTATTCCCTAAACGAAAGCAAATGCCTGAGGGCATTTGATTAGACTATTAAAGTAGTGATTACCAGTGTTCACCAAGGCCCTTTACCTGCATGAGAGGATTGCCAGGTAAAATACAAGATGCTTAGTTAAATTTGAATTTCAGATAAACCAGGACAATTTTTAGTATATGCCAATTGTTTGTGTTTATCTGAAGTATAAATTCAACTGAATGGCCTGTGAGTATATACATTATGCACACATAATCTGGCAACTCTACCCTGAAAATAAGAGTGATATGCTCTCTAGGCAGAATTTACTGCCAATTCTGGCCAATAAAATGTGAATAACAATGGTGTACTGATGCAAGACTGAGGCTGTGAAAGCATCTACACAATTTTTCAGTTTGTCTTTTTTGTGACCAATACAAATGTTTCATAACATGTCATATCCTGGATAATGCAAGAAATAAAATCCTGTTTATTAACTATTGTTCTCTCCTTGAATGCCGTAAAAAATTTGCAGATCCTCAAAGGACTGAAAAAGGTCTAACCTCTGTAATTTTTATATTTGTCTGATTTACTTGTATCATCTTGAATTTTGTTTTCTGAATCTCCACTTAGTGGCCCTGACTCAGAGGCCTGATGTTGTTTCCTCAATGTAAACCTTTACAGGCATCCTAGCTCAATCCCAGAGAAAGAGGGAAAGAGTGACAAATTAAAATCAATGGATAGATCCTATTAACAATGTCCATTAAGTTCACAGAAGACCCTTCTCAAATGCATGTAAACTAACTTTATTTATCAAATATGTTTAATATAAAGTTATATAAAATATCAATTACTGAATACTTGGAGAAGGTGATGGTACCCCACTCCAGTACTCTTGCCTGGAAAATCACATGGATGGAGGGGCTTGGTAGGCTGCAGTCCATGGGGTCACGAAGAGTTGGACAGCACTGAGAAACTTCACTTTCACTTTTCACTTTCATGTACTGGAGAAGGAAATGGCAACCCACTCCAGTGTTCTTACCTGGAGAATCCCAGGGATGGGGGAGCCTGATGGACTGCTGTCTATGGGGTCGCACAGAGTCAGACACGACTGAAGCGACTTAGCAGTAGAAGCACTGAATACTTTAGATATAGGGCCAATAGAGTACAAAATAAATATAAGGAATGTGAGATGTACTTGACATGGAATATATCTTGATTTTTTAAACTAAATACCTGATTGAATACAACTGTGAATGGAAGGATGCAATAAAAAGACACAGCTCTTAGAATTAGATTTTTCAGTCATGATTTCTTATGTTCATTATAAGAAAAAATATTAACGTAATAATGTATAGTCATCCCTTAACACCTGCTGCAGAACAAGGGCTAGAATTATGAAGTAACAACAATCTAAAAAATAATAATTAAAATAATATCCCATCCTCAACTGTCCCCTTGTGAGGCGTAGGTAGAAATTTTGTGATCTTTGGAGGTCACTACAGAGAAGTAGCTTGTTTTAGTTAGAATTACATTAGTTTGAGGGACACTACTTTCTTTCACTACGAACAAAGCTAGTGGAGGTGATGGAATTCCAGTTGAGCTATTTCAAATCCTAAAAGATGATGCCGTGAAAGTTCTACACTCAATACGTCAGCAAATTTGGAAAACTCAGCAGTGGCCACAGGACTGGAAAAGGTCAGTTTTCATGCCTATCCCAAAGAAAGGCAATGCCAAAGAATGCTCAAACTACTGCACAATTGCACTCCTCTCACACGCTAGTAAAGCTCAAAATTCTCCAAGCCAGGCTTCAGCAATATGTGAACCGTGAACTTCCAGATGTTCAAGTTGGTTTTAGAAAAGGCAGAGGAACCAGAGATCAAATTGCCAAAATCCACTGGATCATCAAAAGAGCAAGTGAGTTCCAGAAAAACATCTATTTCTTCTTTATCAACTATCCCAAAGCCTTTGACTGTGTGGATCACAATAAACTGTGGAAAATTCTGAAGTGAAGTGAAGTGAAATCACTCAGCCATGTCCAATTCTTTGCGACCCCATAGACTATAGCCTACCAGGCTCCTCTGTCCATGGGATTTTCCAGGCAAAATACTGGAGTGGATTGCCATTTCCTTCTCCAGGGGATCTTCCCGACCCAGGGATCAAACCCTGGTCTCTAACATTGTAGACAGCTGCTTAACCGTCTGAATTACCAGGGAAGTCTGAAGGAGATGGGAATACCAGACCACCTGACCTGCCTCTTGAGAAACCTGTATGCAGGTCAGGAAGCAATGGTTAGAACTGAACATGGAACAACAGACTGGTTCCAAATAAGAAAAGGAGTATGTCAAGGCTGTATATTGTCACCCTGCTTATTTAACTTCTATGAAGAGTACATCGTGAGAAACACTAGGCTGGAAGAAGCACAAGCTGGAATCAAGATTGCCAGGAGAAATATCAGTCACCTCAGATATGCAGATGACGTCACCCTTATGGCAGAAAGTGAAGAAGAACTAAAGAGCCTCTTGATGAAAGTGAAAAAGGAGACTGAAAAAGCTGGCTTAAAGCTCAACATTCAGAAAACGAAGATCATGGCATTCAGTCCCATCACTTCATGGCAAATAGATGGGGAAACAATGGAAATAGTGGCTGACTTTATGTTTTTGGGCTCCCAAATCACTGCAGGTAGTGATTGCAGCCATGAAATTAAAAGACACTTACTCCTTGGAAGGAAAATTATGACCAACCTAGATTTCATATTAAAAAGCAGAGACACTACTTTGCCAACAAAGGTCCATCTAGTCAAGACTATGGTTTTTCCAGTGGTCATGTATGGATGTGAGAGTTGGACTGTGAAGAAAGCTGAGCGCAAAAGAATTGATGCTTTTTAACTGTGGTGTTGGAGAAGACTTTTGAGAGTCCCTTGGACTGCAAGGAGATCCAACCAGTCCATCCTAAAGGAGATCAGTCCTGGGTGTTCATTGGAAGGACTGATGTTGAAGCTGAAACTCCAATACTTTGGCCACCTGATTCAAAGAGCTGTCTTATTTGAAAAGACCATGATGCTGGGAAAGATTGAGGGCAGGAGAAGAAGGGGACAACAGAGGATGATTGGATGGCATCACCGACTCAATGGAGATGGGTTTGGGTGGATTCTGGGAGTTGGTGATGGACAGGGAGGTCTGGCGTGCTGCTATTCACGGGGTCGCAAAGAGTCAGACACAACTGAACTGAACTGAACTGACTGAACTGAACCGAACGACTGAGCTGAACTGAACTGATTTTCTCTGACACTCAGTATCAGGACTTGAAGCATGACCCATTCACTCAAAATTGATATGGTTTGGTGGTTAATCTAGATATATAGTTTACAACTTTTCTAGGAAGATATTTCTTAGAATTAGCCTTTGCTTTTAAGCCTGAAGATCACATCTCTGGGCAAAAATGGCTAGTTTGGGGTGAATCAAAGTCAGTAATTTAAAGAAAATCTCAGCAAATGAGATCCAGACTACCAAACTCAGGTTAAGAACATAAGGGAAAGAGTGAAGCCATTGTTGAGGCTCAGGGACCAGAACAAACCTTGGATTGAGGAGGCACCTGTGCTGGGATTCAAAGGTCTCTGATTTCCTGTACTGGATGTTTTTGCGAACCTGACCCTACTCCTAGTAGAAGCCCTATGCATACAGCTCCTTACTTTCTTGATGGACTCTAAAAGAAGAGAGGTCCTTAAAAAAAAAAAAAAATGGGTGCGGGTAAAGCTATACCAGAACACTTGACAATATTTATATCCTAAACATCACACATATACTGAGTTCAGAGTTACTTCATGAATCCCATGGGCTCTAAACATGTTTGCTTTCTTCCATAGAAAAATATGAAAATTGCATTTTATAATCATATTAGTAAAAAGCATATATTAATGCCATATATCAGAACATTTTCTTTGACCTAAATATTTCTTTTTCTTCTGATTTTAAAAGAAGTTAAAACATTTTCACGGTATAGGAAAGCAAAATTTGCCACCTCAAAATGCTTTTTTGTGGTATGAAGTTTATTTCAGTGTGATTAGATACAAAAAGTCTATCTTTTTACCTCCCCACTAGCTGACTAAAAAATTTATATGAAGAGTCTGGTCCAGGCAAAGCAGTATCACCAGGGATACCTACAAAGAATAAGGGCTAATTGTGGCAGGGGAGCCCAGCAAGACCTGAAGACCAAAATCCTCTCTCTGTCCCACTGTCTTTCATGGTACAGTGAACATTTGTTTACCAGACATTTGCTTTTCCATCTCCATATGAACTGCCTTCCTTCTCTTTGAAGTCCCAAACCCCTACTGCCTTCTCCTTGTCTCATATGGCATATAAGCCTCAACTGCTCACTATGTGCTTGGACCCCATATTCCTATTGGAACCCTTGTGCATACATAAGTACATTTGATTTTTCTCCTGTTGATCTGTCCCATTCAATTTTAATCTTAAACTAGCCAGAAGAACTTAGAAAGAGTAGAGGGAAAGATTTATTTCATCCCTCAGAGTGGGCTCCTAAGATTATTGTGAACTCTTGGTATAGCATTTACTGTGCTCAGTGGATATTAGCCCTGATTGTTATTGCCTGACTGCATTTCCTCTTCTGAATTTTCACCGGAATGAATAGCTTTCTTTCTTCATTTCTAAGTCAATCAAATAGTAAGATTGTCATCATATCTAGAGCTGTGATATGAGGTGCGTCATTCTGTTAGGGGTTGGGGAAGGACGAGCAGCTATGACGGGAAAGTGACAGCACTAAATAAAGAATTTGTTTCCTAATTGGAGAGCGAAACTTACACACAGAAACCCACTGAAGACAACTTTAGAGCACTAAATTTGTAGATAATATTTCAACGTCATCCTCTCCCTAAATGTAATACTTAAAACACTTTTCATGTTGACCACAATCATGGATTATATTTATAATACAGAAATATACTGGGTTATTAGAGATAGACTGGTCTTTAAGCCCTCTAATTCTTTGAATCTTACTTGAAGTTGTTGGATCCATACACTACCTAGACAAGATAATCTTCAGTGCATTAAGCAACTGCTCACTAATTTCTTTCCTACAAGTTGAAAAGAGGTACAAGAAATACAACTGGCATTGAACACACTCCCCTCCCCCTTCCAATATAAAATGGAAGTCCCCTGTCTAGGATTGCGATTAGGATTCTCTTTGCCCTGGGGTCTTATCTCTCACCACAGACTCTTCTTAAACGGGAAATTCAGCTGTCTGGAGGCTGAGAGCAGGCTAAGTCATTACTCAAAATTCATTGTCCATCCCTGAGTCATTCCCAGTAAGACAACTGACCAAGTGCCAGCTGGTTTTGACCTGAGTTTACTTGAGAATTTATTCTTTCCTCACAGTCCTTTAGAATATTCTTTGATATCAGCTTAGTGGGTGAGATTTAATCATCATTTTTTTTAGGTTTAGATTTGGGACTGGTGAACTCTTTTTCTTTACAAGTTCTTCTCTGACTTAAACCACTACAGTGTACTGAACAAACCAGGTATGGAAGTGAGGTAGGAAGAGGCCTAATATTTATTAATATTAGTCTGCCTCTAAGTCAGACTGTCTGGGCCTAAATTTAGGCTTCATCACTTAGTATGCACCTTTCCTCCCTATGCTTTACCCATCCTTCACTTCTAGCTACACTGGCATCTTTGCTGCTTGTGACTCCTGTCTTTGGCTTTTCACACTTGCTGTTCCCTCTTTCTGTTACAACATCTCTGCAGATATCCACATGGTTTGCTCCTTTACCACATTCATATCTTTGTTCAGATGTTAGCCTTGAGTTGCCAAACAATAAATATTTATTGAGCACTGCTATGAAGTGAGCACTGTTCTAGGAATTTCATGTAAGTCAGGAAATGTTAGAGACAAATGGACCTGCCCTGATAAAGATTATATTCTAGTAGTGAGGAAGAAACAGTGGTTGACTACAAAACAAGGATATTTTAATATGTATATTAGAAGATGATACATACTATGAAACAAAAGACACTAAGGCAGATTTGGGATTAAGTCAGGCAATACTATTAGGACTCATGAAGAGGTATACATAGTTTGAATATGAGATATAAGGAAAAATACACCAGGGATAAAGACTAATAGCCTTTGGAGCAAAACTACTAGAATTATTAAAGTGTTGTTTTGTCTTCATCCTTGCAGTTTTTTGTGGTCCCTGAAACCTCCTCAAGCCACCTTGCCTCTGGAATTTCTTAAGAAGGGATTTCACTATCCTTTGATCTAAGACCACAAAGTCTTCAACCATGAGGAATAGAAATTCACTCATGTGTGGTCTGAAGCTCTCCCACTCAGGAAACTTAAGGAAGGAACAACCGAAGATCTTGTTTCAGTATTTTCGTATGTTCAAAAATTACCCATAATCCAGCAATTAAGATATTGTTGCCTTGAAACAGGTGAGCAGTAAATACCTTTCTCTATGATGATATGTCGACTTAATGTGAGCTATCTACTAGCTATGAGGGTCTCACTTTATATGTAGGAGCACTTGTGTGTAAAGAAAGAACAAGGAAGCAAAAATTAAATATATTGTGGCACTACAGTAATTTCTGGAGCCATATACTGGTAAGAATTTAATTATAGTCATCCTTGCAAAAATGAATTAATTCCTTTATAGTAATTTGCCCCAAATGAATGTGAAGACCTAACATCCAGTATCTGCAACTCATTTGGGCTAAAAGTAAATTTTTGAGTGTTTAATCCAGTGTACTTATATTACATTAAGCTCTGCTTGAAGAGTTTTATTCCACTATGACACAGCCAGGGATCCCATGAAAAGAATTGTAAAGCAGGAAAAAAGTGTGACAATTACTCAGCATACTTAGCTTATCTTTCATGTTAGTTTCTTGAAAATGAATTCCTGGTATGAGTTATTCTTCAGTAGCCATGCCACAACAGAAGTAACAAAGGACTCATTGCTGCTGCTGCTGCTGCTGCTGCTGCTGCTGCTGCTGCTGCTAAGTCGCTTCAAACTTGAAAATATACTGTATAGCCTAGATATGCCAAAAAATGTTAAGGAAAAGTTTTGTCATGAATGCATAAAATATATGTAGCTACTAGTCTATATGTGTTAGCTTTCTTATTGTTTTATAACTTAGCTTTCAAAGAACTACATTACTGTGTAGTATGCTTCCTTCTTGCAATTGGAAAAACTGGGCATTGGCCTATCATAGGCATTTGTTATTATTATTTTTTAAATGTAAAACATTTCCAATACTGTATTATGAGTATGGCTGTTATGTGCCATGTTATGTGTTATATACTATATGTTATATGCCTTATAGTTATATACCATGAAAATTTTATAATGATCCATTCATTAGTGTCTATGCTCTCCCTGGTGGCTCAAATGGTAAAGCGTCTGCCTGCAATGCAGGAGGCCCGGGTTCGATTCCTGGGTAGGGAAGATCCCCTGGAGAAGGAAATGGCAATCCACTCCACCACTCTACCTGGAAAATTCCATGGACGGAGGAGCCTGATAGGCTACAGTCTATGGGGTTGCAAAGAGTTGGACACGACTGAGCAACTTCACTTTCACTTTCACTTGCATTAGCGTTTAGGTTGCTGTTGCTAAGTCGCTTCAGTCGTGTCCGACTCTGTGCGACCCCATAGACGGCAGCCCACCAGGCTCCGCTGTCAATGGGACTCTCCAGGCAACGACACTGGAGTGGGTTGCCATTTCCTTCTCCAATACATGAAAGTGAAAAGTGAAAGTGTTTAGGTTAGGTGTCCATAAAGTGATCATATTGCTTCTTCTTCATTATCAGTGTAAATGGTTATACTTGTAAATAAATAGTCTTTTTCACATTATCTTTTTCTTTTTGATTAAGTCTGTGTTAGCAGTATGTATAGCATCTACTGTGTTTTGTATCATATAACAATATTAATGTAGGTACTGAAAGATGATTCATCTTATAGACAGATAATATAAATTTCTGTTATCAATAAATACATTATAATACTATAAATGTATTTTCTTCATCATTTCCTTAATAACATCTTCTCTTCTGTAGCTTACTTTATTGTAAAAATACAGTATATAATACATATAAGATGCAAAATATCTGTTAATTAACCATTTATATTATTGGTAAGGCTTCTAATCACCAGTAAGCTAGGAGTGGATAAGTTTTTTGGGAAGTCCAAAGTTATATGTGGGTTTTAAATTCTTCAGACGGTCAGTGCCCCTGACCCCCAAGTTGTTCAAGGGTCAACTGTACATTTTTTGTTGCTTTGTCAGGCATCAGATAGTTTGTAGACATTGAGGTTATCAGGTTTTCAAACTTTGTCTATAATATGCCAAAGAACAGATGGAAATTGATTTTTTTCATTAAATTAAAATTTATTTGGGCAGATCAAGTGAGGAATTACCTGAAACTCCCATTGGTCATTTCCTTTGAAAAGATTTTCTTTGCAGCCAATCTGTGCTACACCGAAGGAAGAAAGATGTTCTTCTTCCTTCAGATTTCTAAAGAAAGTTTCTGAAGATATTTTGTGAGAAGAGTGTCCTCCTTCATGTTAACACAACATTTTGTCCCCATATTACAATCTAGCTGATAAGATTTGAAATCTTTAAAGTCAAGACCGAATATCTTATGTTGATGTCACTAATGTGTCTAGCATGTAAGTCACATAGTAAGAATGCAAACACAGCTATTAAAATAATTCACTGCCCTTAATTATATCCAAATATTTCATAAGTTTCACACTGCTTTTCATCTCTGGTATATATGTTCAGGAAAGAAGAAAAATCAATGCAGTGCTGGCTCACGTCACAGCTTTGAGAAAGTTCCCTGTGTTCTACTTACTTGCTGCGAGTAACAAATCCCTTCTTCTTTTGGCTTGATTGTTTCTCTTGACTTGACATCTGCTAAGAGTCAAATGAAGGTTTGGGTTAACATTCCCATTTAGGGGAAAGTATTATCAGGTGGTTTTGAATAAGTGGGTGGTACTTAGTAGAGGTGGAATAAAGACATGAAGGAAGGGTATTATATAATGGTATCAAGTAATAGAAGAAATAATGTATGAACTTCACAAAACCTGTGCATTCAGAAAGATTCCAGTGGCCCTCCATTGTCTCTCAGGTCAACTTCCTCTCAGAGCTCAGTGTGTCAGTTATGAAGGGCCTTAGTAATTTATCCGCTACATTCTCTGAAACTACCTATAGTTTTCTAATCCCCAACTTTAATGATTTTTTAAAAATGATTGTTTAAATGATTGTTCAAAACAGATAACCTCAGATTTGACTGAATATCAGATCCTATTATCTTTTTTGATGGGCTGGAAAAAAATACTGAATTAAAAAATAAAAAAGAATAGAGCTTGCAAACTAAAGAAAAATAATAAACAATGCATTTGTTTTCTTCCCCACTCAGATATTTTTGTGATTGTACTTGATAATCATTTATCAGGTGGAGAGGGCGATCAGGCAAAGCTGAACTTGAATTTAGTTTGTTTGGCTGCTTTCAACCTAAAAAACTACTTAGGAGGACAAATGGAAGAAACCAGTTTCTTTAAGTCATATCAGTTGGTCACTGATTGTTCAGCCCTGAAACAAAAGAATAAAAAAGCAAGCTTCAATAAGGCCACTTACATACTTTAGGGCAAGAAACGTCAGCCATTTTTCACTGAGCTGTAATCAACAATAGGCAAGTCACCCTTACAACATATGTCTGGCCCAGGGCGCTTATTTTCAGTCTAATCAGTCATTTTCTGACAGATTCCTGAAGGTCATAGGAAACAGAGACCTGGAAAGTTAAATAGATACACTATATGCATGTTGTTGTTATCTTAATTTTTGCTTTATATTGGAGCATTGTTAATTAAAGATATTGTGCTAATATCAGGCATTCAGCAAAGTGCTTCAGTTATACATAGATATGTGCCTATTCTTTTTCAATTTCACTAATAACCTAAATGGGAAAAATAATTGTTGTTTTTTTAATTGGCGTGGTATGATAAATATTCAAATAAACTCATCTGTAATTTTAGTTAAAAGAATTTTAACCTTCCTCTTCTAACATAGATTTGTATTTTTTCCTACTTCTAGAAATAAAAATCACTCATAATTCTAACTAAAAGCTTTTTGTGTACCTCCTTCTAAAATGGTGCTACATAGTTCTCCATAATAGAATTTTATTCCTCTTGGGAATTTAGGAATAGCTTTACAGACTTACTGTTCTCCTGTTCATTCTGTTTCCCAAGGCAAAATGATATTGGAAAAAAAAATTTTTTTTTTCAAATTCCCTCCTTCCTCAAAAAAAAAAAAAAAAAAAAAAAGAAAGATTTTTAAAAATCTGATTATTGCAAGGAGACAGAACTCATCCTCTTTTCTTCTTCTCCAAGGGAAGCACACTTGAGGGAGAGTTCAGTTCACTCAGTATATCCCCATGCAGACAGACAGCACTGAAGCTGGGCCTAGTGACCAGGACTGGGAAGTGTAATAAAGCTACAGATCTAAGCTGTATTATACAATGCTGCTTTTTTTTTTTAAATTGAAGCTGATATTTTAATTTCTATCTCTATGAAACTTGAGTCTGGTTCTCACTTTGGAACTCAGGAGCTAGAAAAGAATGTTTGTAGTTATTACCCACAAACCACAACAATAGAAATTGAAAAATATAATCTCATTGGCCTGTAACCTAAACTCCCAGAATAAAATTCTATGTATGCCATCATCACAGAGCACACATCACATATTCCTTATGTATTTGAGTGGAATTGTGCTAATATGACAGCCACTAGTTGCATGTGCCTACTGAGCATATGAAATGTGTATGATCTCTATCGAGAGGTGCTATAAATGTATTAATACCATACACACTATATTACAAAGACTTGCTAAAAATATAATATCTCAATACTTTTTATATTGATTATTTATTGATGTGGCAGTATTTGAGAAATATTAGATTAAATAAGGGAGAAGGCATTGGCAACCCCCTCCGGTACTCTTGCCTGGAAAATCCCATGGACGGAGAAGCCTGGTGGGCTGCAATCCATGGGGTCGCTAAGAGTCGGACACGACTGAGTGACTTCACTTTCACATTTCAGTTTCATGCATTGGAGAAGGAAATGGTAACCCACTCCAGTGTTCTTGCCTGGAGAATCCCAGGGATGGGAGAGCCTGGTGGGCTGCCATCTATGGGGTCGCACAGAGTCGGACATGACTGATGCAACTTAGCAGCAGCAGCAGCAGCAGACTAAATAAGAAGCATTGCTAAAGTTAATTTTACATGTTTTTCTTTTTACTTTTAAGGTAGATACTAGAAAATTCAAAATTCCACATGTAACTTAAATTTTATCTTTATTGAACAACAAAAAATTAGAACAATGAAGAAAGTGCTTTTCTTTTTCAAGATGTGGATAAGTGTCAAGCCATAGGAGGTTGTGGGCAAATGTAATTAAAACAACGTTAATATGAAACAAAGAGAATGATAATTTGTGGCACTATTATACAATGCCAACAACTAATTCCTACGCTGAAGTCCTATTTGGTGGTGTTTGCTTTGCACTTTACCCTTTGTGATTATATATGATGTTTCCAGTGAAATTCTAGTTTCAAAATAAGACTCTGTGTTATTTTTTTGAAGCCAAAATAATTAAACTTAAATGAGTTTATTTATACTGTGAGAAAATAAAGATGATTTTCTTTGCTATAAAGGGCTATTAGACCAATTCTCCCATATCTATGTGTGTGCATGTTCCCTTGGAAACATAATAAATTTAAGTCATAATAATGTTTGGAACAGAGACAAATTTCTCTAGGAATTAAGTCAATTCTCCAATATTTACAATATAGGACTATCTCTAAAGTTACAGGCCAGATGACTTTCACCTATGTCAAAATGTACCTTTAAATAACTCAGGGGTTCCTCATGAAACGTATGGGAGAGGATGAGAAAGTAAGGCCCTTAGTCTCTCAACAAGATAGTGAATCCTTTTTCTATCATCTTCACTTCTGTATAACATATGTGAAATTTTGTTCCAACTTCATAGTCACTGTTGTGATTCCTTATATGCATATAGATCTGTTAATTCTTACCCAGTTACATATTGTGTTCTTGATTCTATATTAGTCTGGAGGAATGTTTCTGTTGGCATGGATACATTATTTCTCTAACATTATTAAAACTATGGTCTGAGACTGAGCTGGTACAAATCCTTACTGAATATAAATGTTAATTCAGAACTGAAAAATCATGATGTAATGAGCTAAAACTAAAGTGGTTACTCACTGAAATGATGAGAATATTCTAGAAGCTGAGTCATTCACCACGGTTGCTGGTGAGACACAGTCAGTATTTTTTTTTAACTGAAGCATAGTTGATTTACATCCCTGGTGCCTGCAATGCAGGAGACCCAGGTTCAATCCCTGGACCAGGAAGATCCCCTGGAGAAGGAAATGGCAAGCCACTCCAGTATACTTGCTTGGAGAATTCACTGGACAGAGGAACCTGGCGGACTACAGTCCATGGTGTCGCAAAGAGTCAGACACGACTGGGTGAATTTCACTTCTTCATTTGCTTCAAGTATACAATGTAGAGATTCAGTATTTTTTATAGATTATGCCCCACTGAAAGCTAGTATCAAATTTGGCTATATTTCCTGTGTTATGCAATATATCATTGGTACTTATTTACTTTATGGATAATAGTTTGTACCACTTAATCCCATACTCCTATCTCATCCCTTCTCACTTCCTTCTCCCCACGGGAAGCCACGAGTTTGTTCTTGATATCTACATTCAGTATTAAACAACTGAAGCTAGAAAGGATTCTAGATTTTACTGAAACCACTCATTTACTTTTCAGATAATCAAATTAATACAGAGAGAGCTGTAGTGTCTTAATTAAGGACAGAGTCCACGTAAATTAAAATGATTGGAATTAGAACCCAAGGTCAAAATCTGTGTACAATGCAACAGATTTCCTTTGAGTCAGTCCTATTTTGCCATAACTTATCTCCTTAATTATAACTAGTAAGTTAAAATGTAGACTTTGCCCCACACTGATGTTTAATAAAAATGGGACATGAAGTGAAAATGAGTATTTTTCATGAGGTATAATGAGTAACTGACACCAGATATCAAAAGAACATTTTCAGCTTCCAGTTCATACTGTACTAACATTCTTCCAAAATAATATTCTTCTGTTCTGTGTGTGCTCTTTATGATTGGATAGGTTATTCTTTTTAATTAGAATTCTTTATGACAGGTTTTACAGATACCATCACTGGATGAATAAAAATCACAACTGTTTTGTCTTTTGGGTGTTCTGTCTCATTATTCAACTTAATCATTTAACTTGATTCTTTCTATGATTCTTCTAACTTCGTAATCTCAACAACACTTTTGGTTAACATCAAGAAAAAAAGCTCCCTGTGTAAAATTTCTTGGAAGACTGAGACAGAGTTGCACATTCCCTTTATTCCAACCTTCTCAGACTGTAATCTGTTCCAAGGGAATATTCA
This sequence comes from Capra hircus, assembly GCF_001704415.2. Classification (NCBI taxonomy): domain Eukaryota; kingdom Metazoa; phylum Chordata; class Mammalia; order Artiodactyla; family Bovidae; genus Capra; species Capra hircus. Next base: position 34,723,217 of record NC_030818.1, read on the forward strand.
AAGCATTATAGTCAGGTGGCTTAAAATGAAAATCACATTATACTTTGAAACAAAGGACATTATTTATAGGAAAAATTTTACAAATACTCTCAAGTTCCTCTTAATGAAAAATTGCCAAGTAGAATATTTTTATTCAAAAATATGCAATCCCCTAGCTTAAAGAAACTGTTTGATATTATTTTATATTTAAGATATATCATTCGTATGTAGCTAGCTTCATTGTGATTTACCACAAAATGCCTATGTTGATGGAAATAATTTTTTTAAGGAAAAGGAATATATTTTCAATGTATTTGAAAACTACAGAAAACTGAACAACCATATAGACATTTTCCACCTCCAGGAAACAATCTGTACTTCTTTCAAAGTATTAAAGGAAGAAAACTACTCTGCAACCTGAAGTTTCTTTAGTGTATAATAAACTAGCTGACTCTATATTGCTGCTGCTGCTGCTGCTGCTGCTGCTAAGTCGCTTCAGTCGTGTCTGACTCTGTGCGACCCCATACACGGCAGCCCACCAGGCTCCCCCATCCCTGGGATTCTCCAGGCAAGAACACTGGAGTGGGTTGCCATTTCCTTCTCCAATGCATGAACGTGAAAAGTGAAAGTGAAGTTGGTCAGTTGTGTCTGACTCTTAGCGACCCCATGGACTGTAGCCTACCAGGCTCCTCCGTCCATGGGATTCTCCTGGCAAGAGTACTTTACAATAGGGCCATTTAAAATATATCTACTCTCATCCGTGCAAGCCTCTCTCCTCATGAGATTAAAAAAGGGCCTAAAAGAGTTAGTATCCATAAGAAAATGTTGCTGACTTCTTAGCTGACTTTTCCATCAAGAACTCATTTGATAAAACCTGTATCTTCATGGTTCATTCAGAAAAAAATCTTAAGGCAAATATCTGTCCAAGGAAGTCATTAAGAAATGGATGGAATTCTGTCACTATTTGCACATCTGTCATTTAGGACCAGACACTGATTTAGAAATACTTCATACTTATACCATAGTATTAGATTACTTTAGGACTGGGCTATATTTCTATCTTGGCTTCACCCAAGCAAGAATTTATGGGCATATTGTCAGTAAAGAATCTCTCGGCAGTGCAGGAGACCCGGGTTTGATTCCCCAGGTTGGGAAGATCCCCTGGAGAAGGAAATGGCAACCCACTCATGTACCCTTTGCCTAGAAATCCCATGGACAGAGGAGCCTGGTAGGCTGCAGTCCATGGGGTCGCAAAGAGTAGGGCATGACTGAGTGACTAACACTTTATTTTTTTTTTAGTATAAATTTATTTTAATTGGAGGCTAATTACTTTATAATATTGTATTGGTTTTGCCATACATCATATCATATATGACTAACACTTTAAAACAAAGAAGCATCAAAAAATTGCCTGATATGTAAATAAATTTAATAAAGTTCTGGTGTGTCTCTGAAATCATGCTTGACTTTTCCTGCTTCCATTACCTCAGGCCACATCGTATTATGCATATATTTATTGCCTCTGCCAGGAAGACATTGTCAATACCCCATTGCCAAAATCTGGCCCTCAGAGCAGTGAATGAGAATTTTTATTATTATTTTAATAATTTAAAGAAAGTTTTAGGTTTTATTTATATTTTTGTGGACTAAGCAAATGTTCATATTTAAAACAATGATATTTTTCAGAGTAATATTTCTATTATTTTTTCTCACTTCCTTTAAGTTTTCACACTTTAGTTGCAAGAATTTACTGTCCTGAATAGTTCTGCACATGTTCTTGGAAACCAAAATAGAATTTACCAACTTGTACATTTAATTATTTTTTTCATTTATTTAGGATTAAATTGGAATCAGTTCTGTGTACATGCATAGGGTGGATAAGAGAGAAATGTATTGAATACTCAGACAGCTGATCTACCCTGGTAAGGATCATCTTTTTCCTTCTGTAGCACCATCTCCTCCAGCTCACACTTTGTACTGGTACAATAACCCCCTTCATTTTCATTCTAGACACAGAAAATGCGTTTATAAGAAAAGAACTGCTTGTGACAGGTTTGATCCTAATTATTCACTTTTTGATCAGGTTACTCAGTTCAGCTCAGTTTAGTCGAGTCGCTCAGTCGTGTCTGACTCTTCGCGATCCCACGGCCTACAGCACACCAGGCCTCCCTGTCCAACTCCTGAAGTTTATTCAAACTCATGTCCATTGAGTCAGTGATGCCATCCAACCATCTCATCCTTTCTCGTCCCCTTCTCCTCCTGCCTTCAATTGTTGTTGTTCATGCAATTTAAAATAAAAAAAAAATTAGTTTGCTTTTAATAATGAATAATTTTTCTATGAATTTTAGGAGATCTGCATATCTAATATTTCCTCATTACACAATTTATTTTCTCATTGTTTAAAAGCTAAGTTGTATACTCTCCTCAATTCCTATTCTTTCATTTATTCAATAAATATTTACTGTATACCTAACGTAAGTCATGCTCTGCTAGGGCATCTTAAAATCTTAAGTAAGATAATACAATCCCTCCTGTCCAGAAACTTACTGACTGGAGGAGGCAGACATTCATCAAATGATTATGTGAATTAACATATTTTAAACTGTGATTAATTGTGTTGAATAAAGTTACTGGAGTAAGGAAAGTGAATAATAGGAAAAGTTTAATTTGTTTATCAGATCAGTGAAAACTTTCCTTAGAATGTGATATATGAGCTAGATTTGAAACATAAATAGTATTTAATTAGTGGAAGAAAAATTGTTCCAGAGGAAATGGCACATATAAAGATTTTGAGTAAGTAAGACTCAAAATAGTTCCACCTGGCTAAGGCATTTAAACTTGTGGTCCAGTGGTTAAGAATCTGCCTGCCAAGGGAGGGGACATGGGTTCAGTCCCTGGATGAGGAAGATCCCCTGGAGAAGGGCATGGCAACCCACTCCAGCATTCTTGCCTGGAGAATTCCATGAACAGAGGAGCCTGGTGGGCTACAGTACCTGGGGTCGCAAAGAATCAGACAGCTAAGTGACTAACACTACTTAAGACACTCAAAGTGAGGAACAGAACAGATCATTTTGTGTCTGGGAAGGCAAAGGGTGGCTGACCATAAAGAGCTTCCCAGGCCTAAATACTGGACTTTGGTCTCTATTCTAAGAGCAAAATGTTTGAAACAATGTATGCAAGTGAGGAACATAACCCTTCCTGTATTTTTAGATCAATGGCTGTGATATGATGGGTAGTTTTGAGGGTTGGCAGTGGCTAGCTTTGATGTGAGCTGAAATTTGAAATTTAATTAGTGAAAGAGAAATCTTTCCAGAGAAAATGGCACACATAAAGATATTGAGTAAGTGGGACTCAAAAAAGTTCAACTTGGTTAAGGTATTTAAACTGGTGGTTAAGAATCTGCAATGGTTTTCTTAAAAATTCATCCTTTAAAAATAAGAAAACAAATAAAGACATGCCAGATGCTTCCCCCTCAGTCAGAAAGTAGACACAATTTGCTTAAAAAACAAACAATGAGAATCAAAAGAATTATAGGCTTGTCAGGAGGTATCTGAATTCTAAGTTTGTTGCCACCCAGTGAACGTATCAATTCTTGGCAGAGATTTGTTATTTGGAAGATCAGAATATGCAGAAGGTGGTTAAATATTTAAGCATGATTATATAGGGAAGCAGAGACATTACTTTGCCAACAAATGTCCATCTAGTCAAGGCTATGGTTTTTCCAGTGGTCATGTATGCATGTGAGAGTTGGACTATAAAGAAAATGAGTGCCAAAGAATTGATGCTTTTGAACTGTGGTGTTGGAGAAGACTCTTGAGAGTCCCTTGGACTGCAAGGAGATCCAACCAGTCCATCTTAAAGGAGATCAGTCTTGGAGGTTCATTGGAAGGACTGATGTTGAAGCTGAAGCTCCAATAATTTGGCCACCTGATGAAGAGCTGACTCATTTGAAAAGACCCTGATGCTGGGAAAGATTGAGGGCAGGAGGAGAAGGGGATGACAGAGGATGAGATGGTTAGATGGCATCACCGACTCGATGGATATGGGTTTGGGTGGACTCCAGGAGTTGGTGATGGACAGGGAGGCCTGGTGTGCTGCAGCTCATGGGGTTGCAAAGAGACATACACGACTGAGTGACTGAACTGAAATGATGTAGGAAAGGAAAGATTTCTGTCCATCCTCTTAGGTACAATTGCTGGGGTTATGAAATAAACTGATAAATGGCAGATTAAGAGGTCTACAAGTGTATTAATTTTTAATATTAAATGTACAAGGGAATCAGGAAAAAAGTGAATACCCCTGCCCCCCTAAAAACAAGTGAGATTTGCCAGCTTATATACCATGTTAATAGAGGAAAGGGAAGGGAGATGTAGGTGACTTAGGAAAGAGTCAATAAATCAGGAAAAATAAACAGGCTCCAATAAAACTGATGGGAGCTAAGATAGTTTGTGACAAAGTTTTCTGGATGTGATGTTCACCTCTAAGCTCCTCCTCTGTGATAAGAGTCAACCTTCTCTGGTTTATGAAACACCCGGGGAGGGATTTATGACAATTGGATTTCTTCTAGAGAATTTGTCTTCAGGCAAAAACAAGAAAAGGGAGTTCAGAGAAAGTTTCTCCCTGCATGTTGTGTTTTACAAGTGCCTTCAGCTCAAAACAATCAATGTACAAAGTGGTGAATTTTCAGGATGCATGTCCTAAACTACTTTAGTCCTCAATCCAAGTAAACCGTTATCTAATATGTAATTTTTATGGAGCAAAAATGAAAACCTGAAATATGTCTCCATACAAATTCTCTCTAATATTCTTTTTTTCTCTAAAATAAATACAAAATTCCTGTTTTACTTTCTCAACTTTCACTTTCCTAGGGTGATTTTGTGCAACTTGTTTTACTTCAGTGTTTTACTTACAGATAAATTTCCTGATCTGAGTTACAGGTATAGTAGTTAATTGACTGTGAGGCTTGGTTCCATGGATTGAGATCTAGATTGTACCCATTCAATATAGCACACTAGTTAAGAGGGTAGAATCTAGATCTAGCATTAATACATTCAAATACCATGTTTTCCTCTTACCAACAGTATGACCATGGGAAAATTATTTAGTATTTCCTGGCCACCATCCACTTATACAAAATTGGAAATAATAAGAATTTCACAGGTTTTTAAAGAGATACTTATAACTTGATACATGTAAGATAAAGTGTATCTCATATATAGCAAGTACTTGTTAGATGTTTCTATTTATCCAGACAAATCTTTACTACTGACCAAGGTTAACTTCGGAGAAGGCAATGGCAACCCACTCCAGTACTCTTGCCTGGAAAATTCCATGGACATGGTAGGCTGCAGTCCATGGGGTTGCTAAGAGTTGGACACGACTGAGCGACTTCACTTTCACTTTTCACTTTTATGCATTGGAAAGGGAGATGGCAACCCACTTCAGTGTTCTTGCCTGGAGAATCCCGGGGACGGGGGAGCCTGGTGGGCTGCCATCTATGGGGTCGCACAGAGTCGGACACGACTGAAATGACTAAGCAAGCAAGCAATGTTAACTTAAAAATCCACTTTGAAAATCTACTTCAATTTAAAGTTTTAATCCTTAATGAATATCATTTCTACATAAACCCTAACAATAATTTAAATCATTACGAACATTATCTTTTTATGTGAACAAGAGTTTTGAGCAAAAACTTGCTACACAGTTATAAATATTGAAATAAAAGATGTAGTCTCTTCACCTGAAAAAAATATAGAATGGAATAATACACTCAATACAAATTAATAAAGCACTCCTTTTTCAAGGTTTATTGTAAATCATACTCATTCTATGAGGTTGTCTGCTTCTGCATGGACAGAGTTGGCTGAGGTAAAATGCTGCTGCTGCTAAGTTACTTCACTCATGTCCCACTGTTCGTGACCCCATGGACTCTACCCTACCAGGCCCCTCCAGCCATGGGACTTTCCAGGCAAGAGTACTGAAGTGGGGTGCCATGTCCTTCTCCTCAGGCAAAATAATTCTGTATATTTTAGCCCATTGGAAGGGAAAAAGGAGTAAAGTGCAAGAATGTGGACCATAAACCTAACATGTCACTTTTCTTTGTATCCAAGTGGCTGGAACTTAATCACATCCCTACATATAGGTGTGGTGTCATTTGCTCAGTTAAAAGTCAGGGGGTTCAGTAACTGAAAGGCAAAAGGAGAAAATGTATGATTGGCATGTTACCATGTACAATGATTATAATTTGTGTGGTATTAGTGCAGGTGGAATGAAAAGGACAGAGGAGGAAAAGAGAGTGAAAAGGGAGGAAAGAAGGAAGAAACAGAAGAATGGAGGGAAAGGGAAAATAATGCTATAAGTAAAGAATATAAGATTTTACCTGAAAAGTATTTCATTTATAATAACTCAGAGTAAAGACATCAATTATGGATTAAATCACATATATGTACACAAAAGTTAGAAATTTGTCTGCATTTGACACCCAGGTAAGACTTGGAAAATTCAAGGAAAATGAAGGATTTTCTAAAGGAAAACAAACAACAAAGAGTAAACAAATGGTGAAAACATAGGCATAAAATTTTGAATCATAGAAACAGCAGTATGGCAATAATGAAAAAGGAATACTAAGATTCATTCAGAGAAACTTGAAGTTTAACATGTAATGAATTCGGAATGAAATAAGAAGCAATGATGTTTTTAGGATAATTTAATACAAACATTCTTTTGTAAAAGTTTTACTTTGTTGAGGTAATATTGATTTACAATGTGTTAATTTCTGCTGTACAGCAAAGTGATTGAAGTATATATATATTTCATATTCTTTTCATTATTATTATAAGATATTGGATATAGTTACCTGTGCTATATAGTATAGCATTATTATTTATTCATACCATGTGTTGCATCTGCTAATCCCAAGCTCCCAATCCATCCCTTCCCTACTCTGCCTCCCCCTTGGCTGTGTGTGTGTCAGTTGCTCAATTGTGTCCAACTCTTTGTGACCCCGTGGACTGTAGCCCACCAAGTTCTTCTGTTCATGGAATTCTCCAGGGAAGAACACTGGAGTGTGTTGTCATTCCCTTCTCCAGAGGATCTTCCTGACCCAAGGATAGAACTCATGTCTCCTGCATTGCAGGCAGCTTCTTTACCGTTTGAGCCACCAGGCAACCATTGTATATTCAATAGAAGCATTCTTTAAGAAGATCTAAAGACAAACAAATGCAGGACTTATTTGGAGGGGAAAGGGATAGAGTCAGAAAGTAAGATGAGGAGGCTCTTAAAGGGTGCTGAAAATAAGGCAGGATGGGAAAAATGGAAAAGAAGGGATATTACAAACAATATTTCTAAGAAGAAATTGCAGCTTTCCATGTATTCTGAAGTCATAGATCTTCTGGGCACATGAAGGACATGAGTCTAAGAGAAATGGACAGAAGCCCCGAAGCCTTGAAGTAGTGAATGCCAAAAATGTTTCATTTATAGATATTTTGCTGAAGAACATTAAACTTGATTATCTGTTACTTCAATGGTACTTCTTCCTGGTTGAGGAATATTATCTTAGTTTCTATAGACAAGAACAAATATGAGAACCAACAAAATTTTATTAAAGAAGTAGTTCAAGTTACAAAGTAGCTTCTTCATTGATATTCAGGATTTCATCAGCCCCGGAACAGTGAGAATAGAACTGGGGCTTTCTTCTTTAAAATAAGCAATCAAATACTTCAAATTCTAATGAAATAAAAATATAAAAGAAAGTGAAAGTGTTAGTGACTCAGTCATATCTGACTCATTGCAACCCTGTGGACTGTAGCCTTCCCAGGCTCCTTTGTCCATGGAATTCTGTAGGCAAGAATACTGCTAAACTTAACCTCTTAAATCATCCAGTGATAATATTATTTCAGTGTTATGAACTAACAATGAAAATTTAAAATAAAGCATATGGCATTGATATTTACAACAAAATATTATTTCTGTTGCTTGAGAAGAAAAGATTATAAGTTTATTCTGAATATCAAGTTGAGTAACTCTGCCTCAGCAATACATTAATGAATTAAATGTTAATTATTATAGTTTCAAAAAAATACAATTACAGCATCCTTACTCTTTGAAGCTTTAGGCACTTCACCACCTTTAGAATTAAGAGTTAATTAGGAATCTAAAATTAAAATTGCTGCATTAATAGAGGTTTCATTATTTTTCAAAAGAGAATTCTTAGATCTTTTATTGATACTGTTGCTTTTGAATAATATGATCAGCATAAATTACTTTTACTCTTTGAGGTTTTTTCTAGCTAACTAATGGCCTTAATTTACTTTGGAGTTTGAACTATTTGAACAAACATAAAGAAATATATAAACTGAAAAATAAAAGAAGAAAGAAGAGGAGGAAGGAAAGAAGGAAGAATAAAATCAAGTTATTTGAATGATATCAAATCAGTGGGAGGGGAAAAAAAAAGAAACAAAAGCAGACAACTCACCAGGAAGAGAAATTCAAAGATATCAGACACAGTGAAAGGCAAAGATGAAAAAGGTAAGGTGTTTTACTGAAAACACAGGCTTTACCTAAAAGTGCAAATGCTAAACAATAAGCCTGTCAGACATTTCCTACCATTTGTCTCTCAAAATACCAACTGCAAGATTTCTCAGAAGAATCTGAATTAAGAGATCAAAATCCATAGAGATTAAAACTTTGTGGTCAAAAAAACAAACAAACAAACAATTAGGTCCTGTCCAATTTCTCTGCAAAATGTCTAAAATCCAAAAGTAGAATCTTTAATATAGAACTCCTCATCAGCTCTTTTCACTTCATTCTTAAATGTTAATTGGCATTCCAAGATCACAGTGGGCATTCAAGGACATTCAAAGGAACAAGCAAAAACAATAGAATGTGTACACCCAAGAATGAATTAATCAAGAAAGAGGATGGTGCAGAATCAAGGGAATACCCAAGATGATACTAACCCTACAGCTGGCAAATAGGGCAAATCAATTTACCTTGCATTAATGGAAAAGAGCCAACAGATGTCAGTGATAAAATAATACAATTGGTGTGTTTATCCTGAGAGCAGTTGCACAATTCTATCAGTTTGGAGAGAAAATACCTGGATAGAAACCAAGTAAGTAAATAAATAATTAAGGAAACATGAGGCAACTTTCTAACTTTAGAAGATTAGTCAAAGAAAAGAAAGAAGGAAAAGAAAGAAAGAAAGAAAGGAAATGCAATCATAGCTTACTATATGGCCCTGCTATGAACCATGTATACCAAGTTATATAATAAAGATAATTAAATCAATCAAATTAGATTATATAAATTCTAAGGGTAGGGGTTAAGAATGTGGCAGTGTTGAATTTGGAAAATTCAGGAAACATCCTTCTGAGGAGATGATTCAGAAGAAATGGAGGTAAAGTCAGAAGAAACATTTTCAAGTGTGGAAAGTTGTTTCCCTGGGAAATTGAGAATCTGGATAGGTGAGCAGCAAAAAGGAGGGTAGTGGGGGGAACTGGTTTTCATTTTAAGCTTTAGAGGTGTATTTGACATTTTAAACTTGAATACTTATTACTTTGATTTTGAAAAGTAATGAGAATAAATCTCCTGCTTCTGGTCTGGTATGTAAGGAGCTTGAAAGTTATCACTCTGTCCTAACAAGAAGCAAACATTTGAACAAAATGAAAAATCAACCACTCTTACATCTAGAGAAGTGAGATCACAAGGCAAACCACTGCCCCCAAAACTGGAGAGATGGATAGGCACAACCTACTGGACCAGAAATCTGGGAGCTGAAAGTTCTGCAGGAACCAATATTAGTGTAGCAAAATTTAAATTGTAACTGAAAAAATTTCTAAAAGTTCAGATAGAAAAATCTGAGAGTTAAAAACTCCAGAGGGGGAACCAATCTTAGGGAAAAGGGGTCTGTTTTTGTGAGTTTTACCAGTAACTAACAGTGAAGATAACAGAAAATTCCCCTTAGATTTCCAGCTGAAGGAGGGGAAAAATAATCATTTTGAAATAAGCCTGAGCATTCTGTTCTTAACAAGGCCTAGCCTCAGGAGAACCTAGTTAACTGGAACCAAACATGTTATCAAAGCCTAACCAATGTGAAGAAAGGAAACTCCCACCCCCTCTAGCTATCTTGTCTTACCTAAGGATGGGGAGGGCAGGGGGTTGAATTGAGAAGCACATGTCAAATTCATGGTCCAGAAGTACAGCCTAACTAAAAGACAGAAACTCAATATTAGAACCATAAAACATTTCCCCTCCCTTGACACCTTAGCAACACACTACTGCAGGCTTAATTTCCTGAGTTCCTCTGACTTAGTATATCATATCTGGCATTCAACAACAACAAAAAAAAAACTGCAAAGCCTATTAAAATGCAAAAATAATGAGTGTATTATTTTAATCAGAATAGCTGAACAGAGTCTTTTTCAGGAAGTTTTGCAATTTACAGTCAGTCAATCAGTTTAGTCACTCAGTTGTGTATGACTCTTTGTGATCCCATGGACTGTAGCATGCCAGGCTTTCCTGTCCATAACCAACTCCTAGAGCTTACTCAAACTCATGTCCATCGAGTTAGTAATGCCATCCAACCATCTCATCCTCTGTCGTTCCCTTCTCCTTCCACCTTCAATCTTTCCCAATATCAGCGTCTTTTCTAGTGAGTCAGTTCTTTGCATCAGGTGGCCAAAGTATTGGAGTTTCAGTTTCAAAATCAGTCCTTCCAATGAATATTCAGGACTAATTTCCTTTAGGGTGGACTGGTTGGATCTCCTTGCAGTCAAAGGACTCTCAAGAGTCTTCTTCAACAACACAGTTCAAAAGCATCAATTCTTTGGTGCTCAGCTTTCTTTATAGTCCAACTTTCACATCCATCCAGGACTACTGGAAAAACCATAGCTTTGACTACATGGACCTTTGTCAGCAAAGTAATGCCTCTCCTCTTTAATATGTTGTTCTAGGTTGATCGTAGCTTTCCTTCCAAGGAGCAAGTGTCTTTTAATTTCATGGCTGCAGTATGATATGCTGTGATTTTGGAGCCCCCAAAATAGTCTCTCAATGTTTCTATTGTTTCTCCATCTATTCACCATGAAGTGATGGGATTGGATGCCATAATCTTTGTTTTCTGAATGTTGAGTTTTAAGCCAACTCTTCACTCTCCTCTTTCAGTTTCATCAAGAGGCTCTTTAGTTCTTCTTTGCTTTCTGCCATAAGGGTGGTATCATCTGCATATCTGAGATTATTGATATTTCTCCCAACAATCTTGATTCCAGCTTGTGCTTCATCCAGCCCAGCATTTCACATGACGTACTCTGCATGAAAAAGTGAAGTGTTAGTCCCTCAGTCATGTCTGACTCTTTGCAACCCAATGGACTATAGCCCACCAGGCTTCTCTGTCCATAGGATTCTCCAGGCAAGAATACTGGAGTGGATTGCCTTTCCCTTCTCCAGAGGATCTTCCCAACTCAGGGATCAAACCCTGGTCTCCTGCGTTGCAGACATATTCTTTACTGTTTAAGCTATAAGGAAGTCTGCATAGAAGTTAAATAAGCAGGGTGACAATACACAGCCTTGATGAACTCCTTTCCTGATTTGGAACCAGTCTATTGTTCCATGTCCAGTTCTAACTGTTGCTTCCTGACCTGCATACAGATTTCTCAGGAGGCAGGTCAGGTGGTCTTCCCACCTCTTGAAGAATTTTCTAGTTTGTTGTGATCCACACAGTCAAAGGTTTTGGCCTAGTCAATAAAGCAGGAGTAGATGTTTTTCTGGAACTCTCTTGCTTTTTCAGTGATCAACCTATGTTGGCAATTTGATCTCTAGTTCCTCTGCCTTTTCTAAATCCAACTTGAACATGTGAGCCTTGCTTTGCTAGCATGTGAGATAAGTGCAATTGTGCGGTAGTTTGAGCATTCTTTGGCATTGCCTTTCTTTGGGATTGGAATGAAACTGACCTTTTCTGGCAGCTTTTACAACTTACAACATCTGTATAATTCAGTGATGAGAGAATAAAGTGAAACAACACATCTAATCAATTTGGTATCCATTGGATCATAAAAAAAGGGTTGCTGTTGTTCAGTTGCCAAGTTGTGTCCAATTCTTTGTGAAGAAGAACAGCTATTTAATCAGATATATATAAGAGCAAATTAATTGTTAGTGAATTATCAAATCATTTTAACTTGTCCATAATATTTGACCAATTACCAGATAAATATTTGTCTTTAGTCCATATTAGATAATAGTGGTAAATAATGGGAAAATAGATGAGTAATATACTCCTTAAAACCATTAATCAGAACTATTTAAAAATATGAATATTCTTCTCACATCCCCAGAATTATATGCAGCATATTAAGAATACACACACGTACATGTGCACATATATACACACACACAACTGGTACTTAAGAAATATTTATCAAGGAAGCTCTTTTGCCTGAATCTTATTATTTATTAGAATTGAAATCAAAACAGCAAAAGTGATACTTTGGCATTTATTGTTATCGTTCAGTCACCAAGTCATATCTAATTTTTTGTCATGGATTATAGCATGTCAGGTTGCTCTGTCTCCTCTATTTTTCTGGACTTTGATGTAATTCACATCACTTTGGCATATGGTTGGGCAATAGGAATTAATCAATATTTTCTCCTCATATATTTCCAGACACACAAGATTATAAGTCATTCAGGTCTTGGCCCAACTTCAGATGTTAACATAAAAATAGTATGAATTACTCACAACTCCAGAATTTAGGTTATCTTTAACTTTTTCCATTTCTTTTAAGACATCATGTCTTACGAATGTGGAAATCATTACATAGAAGGCTGTCAGGCTACTTCCTGTTCTTTTAGGAAAGTAATGAATGTCTTGTTCTTCTCCTTTTTGAAACAAATGGGAACTTTGAACACTATCTTAATAGGGCATTCTTCTCTTTTATAAATAAAACTTCAAGTCAGATGTTTGCTTTGCAGGGACTAGTGAGAACCCATCATAAATGTTCTCAGCTAAATCAAAGGCTCTAGCTGCACTTTTACTTTATACAAAAATGGAAGTTGTGCATTCAGCTGAGCCCCTGAAGAGATCTTAGGTCTTAACAAATACTGAATGGCTGAACTTCCAATAAATTTAAGACATGGTGATTTTAGATTGAACAGTGTACATATGTTTATTCCTAGGCAAAAAAAAACATAAATAAAATTACCACTTGAAAAAATCATTCTCCTATCAACAGCAGAAATAGCTAGCATTTATTGAACTTACTCTGTTGCCAGGCAGTGTTAGAAGTTTTATATTCTTTTTTTTTTTTAAATTTTATTTTTTTTATTTTTTAAATTTTAAAATCTTTAATTCTTACATGCATTCCCAAACATGAAACCCCCTCCCACCTCCCTCCCCACAACATCTCTCTGGGTCATCCCCATGCACCAGCCCCAAGCAAGCTGCACCCTACGTCAGACATGGACTGGCGATTCAATTCTTACATGACAGTATACATGTTAGAATTCCCATTCTCCCAAATCATCCCACCCTCTCCCTCTCCCTCTGAGTCCAAAAGTCCGTTATACACATCTGTGTCTTTTTTCCTGTCTTGCATACAGGGTCGTCATTGCCATCTTCCTAAATTCCATATATATGTGTTAGTATACTGTATTGGTGTTTTTCTTTCTGGCTTACTTCACTCTGTATAATTGGCTCCAGTTTCATCCATCTCATCAGAACTGATTCAAATGAATTCTTTTTAACGGCTGAGTAATACTCCATTGTGTATATGTACCACAGCTTTCTTATCCATTCATCTGCTGAGGGACATCTAGGTTGTTTCCATGTCCTGGCTATTATAAACAGTGCTGCGATGAACATTGGGGTACATGTGTCTCTTTCAATTCTGGTTTCCTCAGTGTGTATGCCCAGCAGTGGGATTGCTGGGTCATAAGGTAGTTCTATTTGCAATTTTTTAAGGAATCTCCACACTCTTCTCCATAGTGGCTGTACTAGTTTGCATTCCCGCCAACAGTGTAGGAGGGTTCCCTTTTCTCCACACCCTCTCCAGCATTTATTGCTTGCAGATTTTTGGATCGCAGCCATTCTGACTGGTGTGAAGTGGTACCTCATTGTGGTTTTGATTTGCATTTCTCTAATAATGAGTGATGTTGAGCATCTTTTCATGTGTTTGTTAGCCATCCGTATGTCTTCTTTGGAGAAATGTCTATTTAGTTCTTTGGCCCATTTTTTGATTGGGTCGTTTATTTTTCTGGAATTGAGCTGCAGAAGTTGCTTGTATATTTTTGAGATTAGTTGTTTGTCAGTTGCTTCATTTGCTATTATTTTCTCCCATTCAGAAGGCTGTCTTTTCACCTTGCTTAGAGTTTCCTTTGTTGTACAGAAGCTTTTAATTTTAATTAGATCCCATTTGTTTATTTTTGCTTTTATTTCCAGAATTCTGGGAGGTGGATCATAGAGGATCCTGCTGTGATTTATGTCTGAGAGTGTTTTGCCTATGTTCTCCTCTAGGAGTTTTATAGTTTCTGATCTTACATTTAGATCTTTAATCCATTTTGAGTTTATTTTTGTGTACGGTGTTAGAAAGTGATCTAGTTTCATTCTTTTACAAGTGGTTGACCAGTTTTCCCAGCACCACTTGTTAAAGAGATTGTCTTTACTCCATTGTATATTCTTGCCTCCTTTGTCAAAGATAAGGTGTCCATATGTGTGTGGATTTATCTCTGGGCTTTCTATTTTGTTCCATTGATCTATATGTCTGTCTTTGTGCCAGTACCATACTGTCTTGATGACTGTGGCTTTGTAGTAGAGCCTGAAGTCAGGCAAGTTAATTCCTCCAGTTCCATTCTTCTTTCTCAAGATTGCTTTGGCTATTCGAGGTTTTTTGTATTTCCATACAAATCTTGAAATTATTTGTTCTAGTTCTGTGAAAAATGTGGCTGGTAGCTTGACAGGGATTGCATTGAATTTGTAAATTGCTTTGGGTAGTATACTCATTTTCACTATATTGATTCTTCCGATCCATGAACATGGTATATTTCTCCATCTATTAGTGTCCTCTTTGATTTCTTTCATCAGTGTTTTATAGTTTTCTATATATAGGTCTTTAGTTTCTTTAGGTAGATATATTCCTAAGTATTTTATTCTTTTCGTTGCAATGGTGAATGGAATTGTTTCCTTAATTTCTTTTTCTATTTTCTCATTATTCGTGTATAGGAATGCAAGGGATTTCTGTGTGTTGATTTTATATCCTGCAACTTTACTATATTCATTGATTAGCTCTAGTAATTTTCTGGTGGAGTCTTTAGGGTTTTCCATGTAGAGAATCATGTCATCTGCAAACAGTGAGAGTTTTACTTCTTCTTTTCCAATTTGGATTCCTTTTATTTCTTTTTCTGCTCTGATTGCTGTGGCCAAAACTTCCAGAACTATGTTGAATAGTAGCGGTGAAAGTGGACACCCTTGTCTTGTTCCTGACTTTAGGGGAAATGCTTTCAATTTTTCACCATTGAGGATAATGTTTGCTGTGGGTTTGTCATATATAGCTTTTATTATGTTGAGGTATGTTCCTTCTATTCCTGCTTTCTGGAGAGTTTTTATCATAAATGGATGTTGAATTTTGTCAAAGGCCTTCTCTGCATCTATTGAGATAATACTTTAGAATTTCACAGCTATGCTGTTATAATGTTGTCAGTTATGTTGACATTCTAAATATGAGGAAAATGTAACTTGTTCAATATCATCCCTCTAGTAAGAGTTTGAATTTGAGTTCAAACACAGTCATTCTAACTCCAGAGCCCAAACTACTAATCATTATCTTAAAAGACCAGTTTGATGCAGGTTACTTGGAAGATAGATATAATTAGTAAGGATAAAATTAAAATCATCTTTAAATCTGTCACCTAGGTAAAACAATGTGATGTATTGGTAGATTTTTCTCTTTGTCTTTATTAAAGTTTATATCTCTCTCAAGACTAGAACCACACAGATAGGGTTTTAACATTTTTGGGGGGGGGAGGGGCTCCCAAATATGTAGTGAATATTTCCCATGTCATTAAATGATCTTTGAAGACACAACTTTAATGGCTACAAGAGAAAAATGTTTTTCACTTAAATAATCCAAAGAATTATCACAATTCTGATGTCACTCATTATGAGTAGCTTTGGTTACAATGACCACATTTCTCTTCATTTGGGGAATTTTTTATTTTCTCTAAAGGGGTCAAAATATATCAGTGAAGCTGTACTCTCTGTTTGCATTTTGTATGAAGCAGGATGAAAGCATTTAACTTGATTCTCTAATGCATCTGCAGCTGAAATTCACAAATTTATAGCCTAAGGGATAGTCTTGCCCTATCAAAGAAGCAACTGGACACTCACTAGAGCACTTTACTAGGGATTATCTAAGTGGACAATGGAATTATCTTTCCAGTATAGTTAGACCTTTCTCATTCTTCCAGTTTAAATGTATAAACTCATTAGATTAACTTTGTCCATACATACCGACTGGGAATGCTAGAACATTGGAGGCCACAGTGGATATAAGATCAGAGAAGACAGCAAACCAAAGGAGGTTTGGTCTGTATGTTTCTGTCTAGAATAAAGGAAATAGATTCTCACTCTAATTCTCAGTTAATTTTGAACACTTGCTGCTCATTCATTTACTCACTCGATATTTCCTCCTTGGAGCTCTTTAGATCTCTATGGGGATAGTACAAAGAATATAATCAAAATCAAGCATTTATTTTGTTTTTCTGTTTACCCTTTTAACACTGTGCAGAAAAAGCTGTGCTTATATGGATTTTAAGTAAAAATAATACATTAACAGATCACTGGAGGAAAGAAAGCTAAATTACATTCTCTGTGTGTAGAATATTATGGCAGTTGGTTAAGAACATCCATGGGGCATGATACAGATGAAGTGGGAGTTTTAAAAACTAAACAGTGAGATGAGGCAAGGCAATCAGCTGAAAGTTCAAAAGTACATAAATGGCAGCCTAATGTAATATATAGATTTACTCAAGAGGTGGCAAGAATATGCAGAAGAACTATACAAAAAAGAACTTCATGACCCAGATAACCATGATGGTATGACCACTCACCTAGAGCCAGACATCCTGGAATGCGAAGTCAAGCGGGCCTTAGGAAGCATCATATGAACAAAGCTTGTAGAGGTGATGGAATTCCAGTTGAGCTATCTCAGATCCTAAAAGATGATACTCTTAAAGCGCTGCACTCAACATGCCAGCAAATTTGGAAACAGCAGCAGCGGCCACAGGACTGGAAAATGTGTTTTCATTCCAATCCCAAGGAATGGCAATGCCAAAGAATGCTCAAGGGAAAGTGAAAGTCGTTCAGTCGTGTCCGACTCTTAGCAACCCCATGGACTACACAGTCCAGGGTAGCTGGCTGTTCCCTTCTCCAAGGGATCATCCCAACCCAGAGATTGAACCCAGGTCTCTCACATTGCAGGCGGATTCTTTACCAGCTGAGCCACAAGGGAAGCCCAAACTACCAAACCATTGCACTCATCTCACACAGTAGAGAAGTAATGCTCAAATTTCTCCAAGCCAGGTGACAGGGTAACAGGAAGGAAGGCCAGTGGTCTCCAAATGGAGGAAATAGGCTGCAAGTGTCTCTTAAAATTCTGTATTGCTATGATGACAACTGGTTCCACCTGAACTTAACTTTTCTCAGACCGGAGCTAACAAATGTGTTTTTCTTATGGAACTGTTTTTCTTAAGCTATATTAATGAAGCTAGGTATCTGCTTTGGAATTTGCCTTTCATCTAAATGGTTCCACCTAAGACTAATTTTTTTCCTTTTCTCAAACCTTGGGCTGATAATAGCTCAACAAACCAGTATTCATATCAATTGTTTTATGGCTGGGGGATGACATGTCTCTTGCCATCCTATCTCAAAAAATGCATATTGTGAGAGAGGGACCTGGCTAAGTTCCTTCAGCCTTGAGGTGTCTCTCTTATCTGATTAATAGCTTTCTAACATACATAAAACAGCTTGCTAAAACTAGCAAGGGGACACTCTCCATCATTCTTCTGATGTCTCTGTCAGAAGCTTCCTCTGTCCCTTTTCACTTTAATAAACTCTGCTAAACAAAAGCTCTTGAGTGATCAAGCCTGGTCCCTGATCCTGAAGCTAAATCTTCTTCATCAGAGATCATAAATTTGACACTGTTCACTGTAAGTTATCACAGGCTTCAACTGGACATGAACTGTGAACTTCCAGATGTTCAAGCTGGATTTAGAAAAGACAGAGGAACCAGAGGTCAAATTGCCAACATCTGTTAGATCATTGAAAAAGCAAGAGAGTTCCAGAAAAACATCTACTTCTGCTTTAGTGACTACACCAAAGCCTTGGACTGTGGAATCACAACAAACTGTGGACAATTCTTAATAAGATGAGAATACCAGAACACATGACCTGCCTCCTGAGAAATCTGTATGCAGGTCAGGAAGCAACAGTTAGAACTGGACATGGAACAGAAGACTGATTCCAAATCAGGAAAGGAGTATGTCAAGGCTGTATATTGTAACCCTGCTTATTTAACTTCTATGCAGAGTACATCATGAGAAATGCCAGGCTGAATGAAGCACAAATTGGAAGCAAGACTGACGGGAGAAATATCAATGACCTCAGATATGCTGATAACACCACTGTGGCAGAAAGTGAAGAAGAACTAAAGAGCCTCTTGATGAAAGTGAAAGAGGAGAGTGAAAATTTGACTTAAAACTCAACGTTCAGAAAACTAAGATCATGAAATCTGGTCCCATCACTCCATGGCAAATAGATGGGGAAACACTGAAAAACTTTTATTTTGGGGGCTCCAAAATCACAGCAGATGGTGACTGCAGCTATGAAATTAAGACACTTGCTCCTTGGAAGAAAAGCTATGACCAACCTAGACAGCATATTAAAAAGCAAAGACATTACTTTGCTGACAAAGTCTGTCTAATCAAAGCTATCGTTTTTTCAGTAGTCATGTATGGATGTAAAAGTTGAACTATAAAGAAAGCTGAGCATCAAAGAATTGACCCTTTTGAACTATGGTGTTGGAGAAAACTCTTGAGAGTCCCTTGGCCTGCAAGAAGATCAAACCAGTCAATCCTAAAGGAAATCAATCTTGAATATTCATTGGAAGAACTGATGCTGAAGCTGAAACTCCAATATTTTGGCCACCTCATTGGAAGAATTGACTCATTGGAAAAGACTCTGATACTGGGAAAAATTGAAAGCATGAAGAGAAGGGGACAACAGAGGATAAGGTGATTGGATGACATCATTGACTCTGTGGACATGAGTTTGAGTAAGCGCTGGGAGTCAGTGATGGACAGGGATTCCTAGGGTGCTGCAGTTCATGGGATTACAGAGTCGTACACGACTGAGTGACTGAACTGAACTGAACTAAACTCAAAACCCACACAAGATTTTTGTTTACTGTAGAAGATACATAAACTTAAGAAAAGCAATATATCTTCTCTGCATGTGGCACATTCTTAGAGATAATGCAATAAATAAGCAGAAAGGAAATGATGCTTACTTTAAATTTTTAGAAACCATTATGGACATAAGTAGATCGGTGTTATGTTCCTCTGATTCCCTTTGAAGTGGCTGTGTTTTATTAAACTCCCTTTTGGGATAAGAGCTCTTTTTCCTTTCTCTCATCAAATATATGTCCCAAATTAGAAATGAACCCACTTCCCTGCCTGTTGTTGTCAGACTAGATGAAGAATAGACACTTGACTATAGAAGAGAAAGTCATAAAGAGAAAGCCAGAATGCTTCCCCTAGCCACAGTGATCCGCACAGCCGATGGGCTACACAAATCGTTAATTAGTTGGTGCCCTCCCTCAGTATTTTCTCATTTGATCTGAAAGTAAAGAATTGTTTTCCCTCTGGTGATAAAACTTTAAGAACTGCAATGTTTATGAACTTGACCTCCATGTATACTAAAATGCCAACTGGAATAATGAGGTCAACATATAGAAAAAGGAGAGAGATGGAAAGAAGCTTGCCAGAGAACTTTTGAGAAGCTAATGAATATAGTTTAATTTACTTGAACATATGTTCACACTTTTGTGATGAAATATTATACCATTATATAATTTTTAAAAATTAGCCTAAATGCAGAGCCTAGTTCTATTTGACAATATGATAGCATCATTTTTGGGTTGGCAGGAATGAAAGGGGAAAGTAGAGTCCAATTACTCTGATTCTTCAAATTTCGCTTTCCATTTAGCCACTTGTTTCCAAATTAACACTAAAAAGTACATCGTCCACCATCCACAAGATCTTGGCTCTTTATGTTTGGTAAAATCCTTCAAAACACAGATTTTTATTGTAGAAAGTGTGTGTGTGTGTGTGTGTGTGCGTGTGTGTGTGTGCATGCTAAGTTGCTTCAGTCTATACAGTCACCAGAAAATGCCTTAGCTGTTTTTCGATATATTTGAAAGATCAAGAACAAAGGAATAATTTATTTAAAAGAGGGCCATTAGAAGGAAAGAAAGGCCACCAAACGTGTAAAACTGAGGAGTTTCAAAGCGACACAATTCTCACCTATGAACAAATCTGCTGATGTTGATGTAAAGATAATTAGGGTCCTGCTATTTAAATTTCAACCAACATTTGTTTAGCAATGACATGTTTGACCAGACATTTATTTAGCAAGTTTCAGATTCTGTGTTGATTGTTTAAGATATGACAATTAATGATTTTGATCAATATAGTAATAAGCTACAGGAATATGCCAAAGCATATATTTTTTATAATTTCTGGTTTGGTAATTTCAACTAGTAAGCATCCATACAACTTGTAAACCAAAACTTCTTTAAAAAATAGACTCTACTAAGAAGTTTTAAAAAAAAAAATCCTTGCACAAATCCTTCTTTGCAGTCACTAATGGTCTAATTCAGTTATTCAAATTGAGTTTATTTGATGAATAGGTATCATTGATAAACTCAGAAAATTATTGTTGCTATGAAGGAAGAATGTTGTAATGTTATAGGAGACTACCATTTGGGAGAGCCAAGCCTAACTGGTTAGTGTTAGCCATGCTATGCTAGGTACATTGACCTTCATTCATCTCCTTTGAAATTTCAGCAATCAGTAAGAGTGAAAATAAGTGAAACAATGGCTGACAGCCTTGTGTTGCATGCTGTTGCCCTAGGATTATGATTTATTTCTCTGAAATTGTTTTGGACATACATTCGGATGTGATCTTTTAGCGTAGCATAATCAAAATGTTCCCATAGATTTTAAATCTGAGTTGTAAGAGAAACCAGGGAAATTTTCCTGAATTTTCCATCTGGGACAAAACTGTTTTTAGTTTTAAAACAGTGAAATGCCCTTATAGTTCATAATAATACACAATCATCAAAATGTCACAAGCCCATCTTTGATCTCCATGATGAATTTCTAACTAAAAATTTATATTGACGTACCTTCATTTTTGCTTGCATTATTCTAAGCAGTCCGTATGACCTTACAACATTGTGCTGAGCCCTGATTTTTGCACTCTGAATATGTATTTGTTTTGGGGAGAACACAAAGATGAGGAATAGAAAAAATGATCTAATTATAATTAGTTTGTATAGTAAAAAGAAATATGTAAACCAGGGAAAAAAGAACTAGACATATTTAGGTAGAAAATTATGTGGGAAATAGTCCAAGTAAGGGAATCATAAGGAATATATCTCAGTTCAACTTTTATCCTTAAATAGCTGTGTGAGCAAAACACTCAACTATGACCTTCATTTTCATCTCAGACATGATTTCCAATGTACCTCAGGATCTATGGTGTTTATGATCTCTGAGGTTAAAGATTCTATGATTTTATGATGCTAGTGGCAGGAGAAAAATGAGAGAATTTATAGTGAAGTGAGCATAAGTTACCTTTCAGAGGCTTCTGAGGGGAGGTCAGTATTTTAAGAAGCAGGGAATAGGAGGAAAGAGGAACTTTCAAGGGAAAAAGACAACCTGCAAAGATACCCTAAACAGTTGGCTGAAAAAAAGAGTGTTTAGAGCAGATATATTAACATGTTTTCACACTTGCTTGCATAGTTGAAGGAATAACACAGAGCCTGGTGGGCTACAGTCCATGGTGTCGCAAAGAGTTGGACACGACTGAGAGACTTCACTTTCACTTTTCAATCTCATGCATTAGAGAAGGAAATGGCAAGCCACTCCATTGTTCTTGCCTAGAGAATCCCAGGGACAGAGGAGCCTGGTAGGCTGCTGTTTCTGGGGTCGTACAGAGTCAGACATGACTGAAGCGACTTAGCAGCAGCAGCAGCAGTCCTAAGCTGAGCTTCTGGACTCCCGTCTCTGGGGTATCAAAATCAGAATTCTGACGGTTAATAGCTTTTCAACTGTGGCAAATTACCTTAACTTCCTATGGCCCAGTTTATATCTATTTTGGATGCTTAGAATTCAAATGGATGACATATTCCTGTTTGAAAAATATTTTTGGTGATTTATCTTATTAAGACTCTGATCAGTTTAAGATTTATTTATCACATACTCAGTAGGTAGCAGACACTGTTCTGGGTGTTCAAATATTAAATAAAAATTAAAATATAGAAGGAATCTGAAATAGTGGTTAAGAACAGCAGCTCTGAGAGCACCAACCTAGGTTCCAACAGTGTTTACAATTCTTCCTTTATGTTTGACTCTAGTAAGTCATTCTACTTCTTTGCTCCTATTTCCTTGTCTATAAAGTTTTAAAAAATAGCAGTATCTCAAATTATTTTGAAAGTGAATTAATAATAAATGTAAAAACTCTAGAATAGCACCAGGCATAGAGTGAGAGCTTCAAAATTATGGCTCAAACTCTAGAAAGAATAAAAAGAATTAAACTAAAACTAAATAATAATATTTACTGTCAATAATTTGTGTTTCTAAGTACAATTTCAGATCCGTCTAAAATAACTGAAGTTATGTAGTTATGCAATTCTCAGGCCTTGTTCACTGTTTGCAAATTAGCAAATTATTATACCAACTTACAAACAATGACATACTTGCTTTGTCTCCTAACATTTGTCATGGATCTAGAGGAGTTGTATCTGTTATATTTTTTTCCAGTTTTATTGAAATTAATTGACATACATCACTGTACAAGCTTAAAGTGTACAGCATATATTTTTATAGTTATACAATTATATGCTTCATTCTGCTGCCAAGGGTGCCTTTGCTTGTTCTTCCATGCTATGCTTGATTCCCTGATACATTTCCTCCCTTAGGCTGACTTGGACTAAGACTCTCTTAATTATTTATTTTTTCTTTTGAACTTTTTATTTTGTATTGCAATATAGCTGATTAACAATGTTATGATAGATTCAGGTGAACAGCAAAGGGACTAAGCCATACATATACATCCATCCATTTTCCCCTAAACTCCCCTCCTATCCGGGCTGCCACATGACATTGCACAGAGTTCCATGTACCATACAGTAGGTCCTTGTTGCTTATCCATTTTAAATATAGAAGCTTACCTTATTTCTTTAAGGATTGGATTCAGGCAGGTTTTCCAAACAGCCATAGAATCAGAATGACATCATCGAATGAGGGCAAGAATGTGGAATAGTTGGGCCTCTTGTTTATTACTGTTGGGAATACGAAATAGTACAGCCAGTTTGGAAGATAGTATGCCTATTTTCACACAAAACTAAGCATACTCTTACCGTTCAGTCCAGCAATTACACTCCTTAGCATCTACCTAAATGCATTGAAAATTTATGTCCACACAAAAACCTGCACACAGATATTTTTACGAGTTTTGTTCATAATTCCCAAAACTTGGAAGTGAGTATGATATCCTTCAGTAGGTGAATGGATATATATGCTGCAGTACACCCAAGCAATGGAACATTATTCAGTGCTCAAAAGAAAAGAGTTGTCAAACCATGAAAAGACATGGAAAAACCTTAACTATGTATTAGTAATGTAACAACTTTATCTCATGGCTCAGCGGTAAAGAATCTGCCTGGAACCCAGGAGACTCGGGTTTGATTCTTAAGTTGGGAAGATACCTGGAGAAGGAAATGGCAATCCACTTCAGTAGGCTTGTCTGAAATCCCATGGACAGAAGAGCCTGGTGGGCTACAGTCCATGGATCACAAAAGAATCGGACACATCTTAGAAACTAAATGACAACGAAATGTCATGAGCTGAGCCAAAAAAGTCCACATATTGTATGCTTCCAACTAAATGACATTCCAGAAAAGACAAACTATTGAGACAGTAAGATTGATGATTTCTAGGAGTTACAGGAGGAAGGAGGGATGAATAGGCAGAGCACAGAAGATATTTTGGGACAGTGAAACTATTCTGTATTATAATTGTGGATCCATGTCATTATAAATTTGTCCAAGCCCTTTGAATGTGCAGCACCAAGAATGGACCCTTATGTCAGCTACTGCCTTTAGGTGATTATGATGGCTAAATATAAGTTAATCAATTGTGTCAACTAAAAATATAGTCACAACCTGAAAGTAGAAAGTTGTTTTATTTGGTGGGAATGTTAAGGACTTCAAGCCAGGGAGCCAGCATCTCAGTAGCCCCGAGAAAACTACTCTGAGGAGGCAGGAGAGGGAGGCAGGCCATATACAAATTTGCAACAAAGGGAGCAGGCGATCTGAACATCAAAGATTATTGTTAAGTAGTAAAGAAACCCAGATATCAAGCCGAGGAATTTAGAGTTCTGTGTATGGGAAGACGCAAGCCTCATAGCTTATAGAATTCATTGTGTCATACGAACCTCAGCTATCTGGGGCCAAATCCTGTTACCCATCACTGTAAGGGTTGGCAGATGTGGCAGATGGCTGCTTCTTACATTACCCCCCACCCTGAGGTTCTCAGCAATCGCGGTGGGAGAGTAGCATCTGCTGGAATGCAGGCATCGCGTTCTTTTTTGAGAGCCTTCCTTCACATTAAGAGGCCAGAAATCGCTGATGGCTGTGACATTTTGTGTTCACTGATATGTCAGGAAATATTTCATTTCGTAATTGCAACAATTGTATCATTCTGTTGGGTAATATTCATAATGGAGGAGGCTATGCCTGTTGGGGAGGGGCAAGGGTACCTGGGAAATTTCTGTACCTTCTGCTTAATTTTGCTATGAACTCCAAAAATTCTCTAAAAAAAGAGAGTATCAGTAAAAAGACTGAATGAAGCTGGCATAATGGGCAGTAAATGAAGACTAGAGTGTCATTACATGACACCGAAGAAACAGGGATTGATCAGATTATACAGGCATCTTAGTTCACCTTAATAATGTTCATCTTTATCTTTAACACAATGTAAAATCATTGAGATATTTTAAACAAAGAGGAAAGTGAAATGAACTGAGTCCCATCTTGATAAGACCAGTCATGCCACAGTATGGAGAACCAATAACAAGTAGACAGAGTGGATGTGTGGGGAATATTTTGGAGACTGTTTTTCCTAGTACAGGAAAGAGAAGACAGTATCTTGGAGTAATGGTAAGGCAGTGAAAATATGAGAATAGATGAGATCTAGAAATTTTAAAAGTTAAAAAGAATATTATAATAAGTTATATGTAAAATTTAAAGGAAACAGTGATACCATCTGTGACTATAATTTCTGATCCATAGAACTAAATGTATGTTTCCATTTATTGAGACAGGAGACTATGAAAAGATTTTAGAGGAAATCAGTCAGTCAGTTCAGTCACTGAGTTATGTCCTACTCTTTGTGGCCATATGGGACTGCAGCACGCAAGCATCCTGGTCCATCACCAACTCCTGGAACTTGCTCAAACTCATGTTCATCAGGTCGCTGATGTCATCCAACAATTTTATCCTCTGTTGTCCCCTTCTCCTCCTGCCTTCCATCTTTCCCAACATCAGGGTCTTTTCCAATGAGTCAGTTCTTCACATCAGATGGCCAAAGTATTAAAGTTTCAGCTTCAGCATCAATCCTTCCAATGAATATTCAGGACTGATTTCCTTTAGGATGGACTGATTGGATCTCCTTGCAGTCCAAGGGACACTCAAGTGTCATCTCCAACAGCACAGTTAAAAAGCATCAATTCTTTGGCACTCAGCTTTCTTTATAGTCCAACTCTCACATTCATACATGACTACTGGAAAAACCATAGCCTGGACTAGATGGACCTTTGTCAGCAAATAATGTCTCTCCTCTTTAATATGCTATCTAGGTTGGTCATAGCTTTTCTTCCAAGGAACAAGTGTCTTTTAATTTGATGGCTACAGTCACTATCTGCAGTGATTTTGGAGCCCGCCAAAATAAAAAGTCTCTCACTGTTTTCATTGTTTCACCATCTATTTGCCATGAAGTAATGAGACTGGATGCCAGGATCTTTGTTTTCTGAAGGTTGAGTTTTAAACCAACTTTTTCACTCTCCTCGTTCACTTTCATCAAGAGGCTCTTTAGTTCTTTGCTTTCTGTCATAAGGGTTGTGTCAACTGAGTATCTGAGGTTATTGATATTTCTCCCAGCAATCTTGATTCCAGCTTGTGATTCATCTAGCCCCTTATTTTGCATGATGTACTCTGCAATAAGTTAAATAAGTAGGTGACAATATACAGCCTTAAGGTACTCCTCTCCCAATTTGGAACTGGTCTGTTGGTCCATGTCCAGGTCTAACTGTTGCTTCTTGACCTGCATACAAATTTCTCAGGAAATCTGAGGTCAGGTGGTCTGGTATTCCCATCTCTTTAAGAATTTTCCATGGTTTGCTGTGATCCACACAGGCAAAGGCTTTGGCATAGTCAATAAAGCAAAGTAGATCTTTTGCTGGAACTCTCTTGCTTTTTCGATGATCCAACGGATGTTGGCAATTTTATCTCTGGTTCCTCTGCCTTTTCTAAATCCATTTTGAACATCTAGATATTCGTGGTTCACTTACTGTTGAAGCCTGGATTGGAGAATTTTGAGTATTACTTTGCTAGTATGTGAGATGAATGCATTTGTGCAGTAGTTTGAACATAATAGAGGGAATAGTGTGAGTTAAAACTGGACTTAATGGATTTGAGGATCATTTTTGTTAGCTATGTGGATGTGGACCTGAGAGGATATATCCTAGCTGGGAATATATATATATATCTGAAAGTAAGATAACAAGAGTGGGAAGATTAGCAATATCTATTGAGAAAATAATGTAGTATAGAGCAGAAAGTAGAAGAGTTCCAAATTTGTTTCTATGCCAATAGCCATGTAAAAGAAAAATGGTCTTTTAAATATGAATGAAAATGATCTTTCAGACAGATAAGAGAAAATCAGAAAGTAAATCCAGAGGAGTAGAGAATATACAAAGCATAGGCAACAGTGTTAAAATCTCTTAAAAATTAAGATAAAGACCATAAAACATTACTTAGATTTGATGACATAAAAGATCACTAGTGACCCTAGTAAGAGTTGTGTCAGCAAAATTATGGAAGTAGAAGCCAGATGGAAGTAGGAAATAAGGATTCAATACATATGGTCAACTTCTAAAAAAGTGAATGGGAATGAGCGAGTAAGACCTACCTCATAGATAAAGGGGGATATAAATACTGAAAAAGTGTTGGTTTGTCTATCTGTGTGTGTGTTCAGATAAGGAAGATGAAGTATATTTGAGTGCCAATAAGAGGATTCAGGTAAACATATAGAAGGCAAGTGTTACAAAAGTGATATAGGTGCTAAAAACATTTTCATTCTTCCCTTTTAGGTTTTTTTGCTGGTCTGGTAATTAAATTGACATAAAACAGATTAACAGGAAAAAAATAAATTTAATTTTGTATCCATGGGAGCCCCAAGATGTTAGACCCAACACTGTCAGTCCGGCAATTGAAGCTTATATGCCATCCTGAATCAAGGAATGGGTTAGGGGCCTGAGGCTTCAGAGAACGGAAAGTTATTGACAGGACAATAAGAATAGCAGATGTTTGCCCTGCAATACAGATAGATCATTCAGATAAAAATTTATTTCTGGTAATAATGCTCTTTCTCAGCCAAGCTCGCTATCTACATTCTTCTAGATGGTTAAAAGAGAAGTAGAAATTGTTCTTGAATCTCTGGGTCTTGACTGCTTTCAGCTCACAACAATCCACATGCCAAAACAACACATTTTGCATTCACATATTGTGCTCCTCCCCAGTGGCAATGTATGTAACCCCAGAATAAGTTCCTATGTTCTCTAAGAATAGCATGTTTGTACATTTTGACTCCTTTTATACTTACACCTATTTTGTGTAATAGGGGAAATAAATATATCTATTCATTCCCATGAGAAAATGGAGGTTCACGCTGTTAGACAATGTGTCGGTGGCAAAACATCTAGGTCTCTAGATATTTTGTTCAACAGTTTTTTTTTCTTTTTTTTAATGGTCTAGGGTAATGTTGGAACAGAGAACTCAATAAAATATTGCCATAGAAGGGATAGAAACTTTTACTTGAAACAGATTTTCTTGCTTGCTTTGAAAGGGAGAGATAAGAAAATTTAGAAAACACAGTAAGTAAATTGAAAGCCCTTATCATATCAGCCTACTATGAGATCTTTTGAGAAATATTACCTATCAAGTAATTTTGAAGCTCTGGGAGTAATACCTACTCTTTTCTTAGCGTTTATGTTCCTGAAATCCTCTCTCATGTAGTGAGAGATCTATTACTTTCTATACTTAGTATACAACATGCAAATTATCAAGTAAAGTTTGCCATTATTGGCCATGGCCAACTATTTCCTATATAATACTTGCATATTCTATTCTTTAATGATCTAATTAATAATATGTTGAACCCTAACATTTGCAAGATTCACAGGACTACTTCAACTTTTCTAGGGCCTCACAATGTCATTGTATTAATAATTCACAATGGCATGCTAAATAATGAAAGCTTTTGCCAAAACATCTGTCATGTCCGCCAGCTCAAACCCTTCCTGAGACTTGGTCTTGTCCGTTATACACAAATGTTATTGGCAGGACTCCATGGGAAAACATGTTCCTGCCAATCAAACCCGAGGAGGTGGGGGAAACCTAATGATGGATCCATACTGAAGATTCAATTCTGCGAAACATAAAACTCCATGATAAATGTTTTCTAAAACATAATGTGGTGTCTCAATGTTGATGTGTAGACAAAAATAAATTAACTAAGCAGTCACAAGTGCTTAAAAATGGGTAGAAATCTTATTTGAGGAGAAAAAGAATATACAGAATAAATGTGTATCACTCACCACAATGAAGAACATCAATGGCTGACTAATTAGGAAAGGAGAATAAAGAACAGGAAAGAAGTGTATTTTCTAATATGGCACTTCCTTAAAGCTCTGGTTTTCAACTCTGTCTATAGATCATTATCACCTGGGGAGTATTTTTTAAATTTCAGTATCCTACTGCCATCAGCAGCAATTCTGATTTATGCATTTGAATGGTCTGAGCATCCAAATTTTTTTCTTTTCTTTTTCCTTTATTTCATCTCATATGATTCAAATGTGACTGAAACCACTATTTTAGAGTCAACTTCTTAACTTAATACAACTTAATGTGGATTATGAAGGGGCAAAAAAGACAGGAAGGTTTTTGGCTTCCTGAACCTGACCTGAGTCAAGCAGTTGACCTGGATATGTGCATATGTGCTAAGTCACTCAGTTGTGCCTGACTCTTTGCGACCCTATAGACTGGATTCTTTATCACTGAGCTACCAGGGAAGTGCTTGACCTGGATATGCTGCTGCTGCTAAGTCGCTTCAGTCGTGTCCGACTCTGTGCGACCCCAAAGACGGCAGCCCACCAGGCTCCCCCATCCCTGGGATTCTCCAGGCAAGAACACTGGAGTGGGTTGCCATTTCCTTCTCCAATGCATGAAAGTGAAAAGTGAAAGTGAAGTCACTCAGTCGTGTCTGACTCTTCGCGACCCCATGGACTGCAGTCTACCAGGCTCCTCCGCCCATGAGATAAGGGCAAGTTAAAACTGCTAATTGAGAGAAAGGAGTAAGGAGACTGACTGATGAAAGTTAATTTCTTTTATTGATTTAATTGAAAATCTTTACCTCTTGAAGTTGCAGCAGATTGTGTAGTCTTGGATTTTTGACGATAAAGAGATGGTTTCTTCCAGGCAAGCTTCCCTTTCACATGTTTCTCGGACTCATAGACGCAATCCTTGAAGCCAGAATTTGTATGAATACCAGCACTGTATTTTTCATTTTCCATTCTAGGATGAATAAATTTCAGATCCTTAACTGCAATCTTAC
The DNA here is from genome assembly GCF_001704415.2 of Capra hircus. Classification (NCBI taxonomy): domain Eukaryota; kingdom Metazoa; phylum Chordata; class Mammalia; order Artiodactyla; family Bovidae; genus Capra; species Capra hircus. The sequence goes on from NC_030818.1 coordinate 34,753,415, forward strand.
AACTTCTCTCCAGATTTCAAGTTTAGATGCTAAATAATATTTCTCTAGTCCCTTGAGGAATCAAGCACTAAGCCATCCCCTGTCAAGGACTGACCTGAATGGGGATATGCATTCTCTAGTCTATCAACTGCTGATTTCTAATAAGGACATGCACATTCTTTTATATTTTTAACATGGAAAACTCATTTTTAATTATGTCATTCTCTATACTCCCCAGTATTAATCTAACATCAAATCCCATTATATCCTCCTGAGAAATATCTCCTAGATTCTTTAGTTGCTTCCTGTTACCAAAACTATATTCAGAACATCCTTACTTCATTTTTGGACACACTATATTCATCTTGCATAGGATAAGGATCAACATTTTAAAATGCAAGTTTTAGCATACTCTCCTTTTCAAAAAAAAAAATCTTTCCAAAAAAAAAAAAAATCATTCTTCTATAGCATTGATAAAACCATTGCATGCATGCATACTAAGTTCAGTCCTGTTCAACTCTTTGTGGCCAGGCTCCTCTGTCCATGGGATTCTCCAGGCAAGAATACTGGAGTGGGTTGCCATGCCCTTCCCCAGGAGATCTCCCCAACCCAGGGATCAAAGTGGCCACTCTACGTCTCCTGCATTGCAGGCAGATTCTTTACCACTAGCACAACCGGGAAAGCCCCCCAAAACAATCAATTCCCAGTAAATACCAATAAACATTTTTTAACTACATAGAGAAAACTTAAAAATATCTCAACTTCTATTCACGTTTACCCACTTCCCTTGAAAACTGCCCAAAGGAAAATGAGTTCATTTAGTTATTTGAAGCCTATTCTATATTTCATGTCCTAGTCTATCATATTATAATATGAATAGAAAGGATAGGGTATTGGAGTGAAATATATCTGGGCTCAAATGTTTGTTTTATCTCTTACTGTGTGACCATGAGAAAGTTTCTAAGTCTCTTAATGTTCAGCTTGTTCTGAGGGCTAATAAAAGTCAATTTGTTAAATTGTGGTAAAAGTTCTGTGGGAAAAAATTCCCTGTATAGGCCTGTTATACCACAATGGCTTGAACGTGACAAGTCCTATGTAAGTGGAAGGTCTTTATTTTTTTTCTTATTGTTGTTGCTTGTTAACAGGCTTTTAATAAAACATTCTTTCTTTACCATAAAAAATCTTTATTTGGAAGAAGATGGCAGTCCTTTTTCAAAGGGGTTAATTTCCTTTTGTAAGATTGAAGAATTGATGGCTGAGGTGTTACTTGTTTTTGTTTGCAGTGTAAGTTTAAATCAAAGAAAACATCAAAACCTAGACTTGCTTTGTTTAGTATGTGTCGTAATGTAGAGATTCAAAGGATCTTTGCCTTTTAGCTTCCAAGTAAAAGGAGTTTATTTATGGTGTTTGCGAAGGTGAGAACAAAATTTGCTAATTAGAAATTGAAAAACTTAGTCAATCAACAGGGCTTTGTTGTTAGGTTTTGATCACTACAAAAGGAGGAGTTTTGCATTTGCTTATACACACACAAATGGCAATTTATTAAAATTGCAAAAGAGCAGCAAAGGCTGTCTGTTGTTCTACTTTTTCTGAATATACTCCAACTAGAAGGAGAAGGCTGTTTACCAGCACATTAGTAATAGCATTTTTTCATACAAAAGATGGACTTGAAAGGAAAAGTTATTTAGGTTTAAAAATTATTCATGTTCCTCCTAATCAAGCACCGGTTGGAAAAAGTTCTTTGGCTCTCACTTGTGGAGAACCTGTACTGGCAAAAGAACAAATTTATAACTGAGGAGGAACTATTATTACCATTGTGACCCTTCTCATTTTCCTTCGGGCCATATGAGAAACCAGGGAAAGCTATATGGCTGACAGGCAAGTCGAGGAGAGACCATGGGGCGAGGAGCAGAATGGGAACATAAATGTCTGCTATGAATGAATGAGCATGGAAACAACATTTGAGTTGATCACTTTGTTTCACTTGAATGTTGGAAAGTCCTTGCTTTTGTCATAAAATTTTGTTTTGGTTAATTGATGACTTAAAATGATTGAAATAGAAAAGTGAGTGGAGAGCAGTACCCTCCCTCCAGCTGTGTGCAGAAGAAAGGGTCCTGCCATGATGCCCTAGAAAACTGAAGGATGAGGGACCCTGATCAGTAAGGATGAAGCTTCTTTCAAGTTTGCACATTGAAATTCTTCTAACTCAAATGTGATTTAAAAGAAGAATAACAAAAATATCAAAATATTACAGAAGATTTATCTCCTTTTTCCCCTTGAAATTCTTGTTCTTTAAGCCCACATTAAGCTCTAAATTCTCTAAAACTTTCCATCCCCACTTGCAGACATAGGATTTCCTTCCTTCTCTGCTTTACAATCTTACTTTGTGGAGAGAGGCTCTTTGACACTCTGGTGGTGGCATTACCCAGGGCAAACTTTAGACAAGGCAATGTGGAAATATATCTGAAAAAACTTAAGCAATATAAAACTTAAAAACAATATACCAGGAATTTGTATTAAGAAAATAAATGAAATATATCCAAAGGTGTTGCACAGGGATATTAATTGAAATTTTAATTGTTAATTAAGAGAAAAAGAAAAAAAATCCTAATGTCCTGACACATGAGATTGGTTAAATCAGTTTTGGAAAGTAAAAAAATGTATACTATTCAATAGTTCATGTGAAAACATATATTTATATTTATTTATATAGAAATTAATTTTAAGCATTCATGTTAATCACATTTATAAAATAGCACATTAATTATTTAATAAAACAGTATATGTTGGAACCCCATTTTGCCATATATGTATATAAAACTGTGAAGATAAGTACATCAAATTTGCTAACAGTGCTTGTAATTTCATGAATGAAGTTTGAATAAGCTCAGTTCCTTTTGGCCCTAAATTTTATATTATTCCACATTGACTATGTTCTATTCAGATAATGAAAAAAAAAAACATTTTATAGTTAGGTGCTCTTTGTAAATTGCACTTTTGATCTCTCTAGCTCTATAATTGTGGGGATTTTATTTCTTCATAAATACCCTCTTCATTCCCACAATCTTAGTGATAGTTTGACATATTCACAGAGTCACATGAAGGTTATTTGGGATTGTTTCTAGAAAGTATATTGATTCCCCATCCATCCCCTGAAACCTTATCTGAAATACCGGGATAAGTAAGTCTAGAATCACTGAAGAATTTTTCAAACTGCACAGGTGAAAAATCAGTAAGGTCCTCAAATCCGAGATTTTAATTCTAAAGCTGCTCTGGTCCTGAGAATAAATGTTGGGTATTCTGGGCAGTCTCCTTGAGTGTCCTGTATTTTTTCGGTAATGTATTCTAAAGATCACTCTCCTTGTCATTAATCTCTTAAAACAAGCATATACATACCACTCAGGAATCAGAGCCACTAGATACTTTGTATACATTTTACAGTGAGGAGAGCCCTGGTGAGAAGTCCTGGTAGGAAGAGCCTGCTAATGAAGTGTAGCTTTTAACCCTGATGAAGGGCTCTGCAGACCACATGCAGCGGACCATGACCTGCCTAGAGAGGAGCATCAGCAGCTCCTTGAATAGCTCAGCAGCAAACTTGCTAAAAATAGGTCTTTAGTGCTCACTTAGTAGCAATACTGTATTAACCAAACTGTGGTGTTAGAGAAGACTCTTAAGAGTCTTGAACTGCAAGGAGATCCAACCAGTCTATCCTAAAGGAAATCAGTCCTGGATATCCGTCGCAAGCACTGACTCTGAAGCTGAAACTCCAATATTTTGGCCACCTGATGCAAAGAACTGACTCACTAGACAAGACCCTGAGGTTGGGAAAAATTGAAGGCGGCAGGAGAAGGGGACGATAGAGGATGAGATGGTTAGATGGCATCACTGTCTCGATGGACATGAGTTTGAGAAGGCTCTGGGAGTTGGTGATGGACAGGGAAGCCTGGCATGCTGCAGTCCACGGAGCCGCAAAGAGTTGGACATGACTGAGCGCCTGAACTGACTGGACATAAAAATATGAATACCCCATTATGTTAAAAAAAAAAGTAACCCCACTCGATTAGTTAATTCTGTTGACATAAGTGGTACCTGTCTTCCATGTGACATTATGCTACCACACGAGTGGGTCTGAAGGCACATCACACCTTTCAGTAACTCCATGTATTTTCTTTTTTCCATAGAGACTCATATCAGCCAGCCCAACACTTGTACAATTTCCAAACTGATCTGGAGGCTGATAGTAATTAGATTTTCAGAAGAAGGCTTCATTAGCAAATTTTCATTTAACATCTACTTGAGGCTGTGTATCTTGCCAGAAGGTGAAGGGGAGGAATGACAGAGTTTTAACCTCCATGAGTCTATAGAAAAGGTAAGAGAATAGCTTAATATTAATAAAAGTAAAGTTTATACAGTAACTTCTGGAAATCTTATGCTGAGGATAAGAGCTAACAAATTTAGCAGATAAAAATACAGGATACCCAGTTAAATTTGAATTCCAGATAGATAATAAATAATATTTTAGTATGACTAGATTTCAAGTATAGCATAAAATGTGCTTAAAATTATTTGTTATTAATCTTGAAGTTAAAGTTAATTGTCTACTCAGTATTTTATCAGATAACACTATCAAGGAATGATTTTGAAATCATCACTGAATAAAAAGTAGGTTTAAAGTGAGTATGGAACAGTGATTGATATATTCAGTTAATAAAGAGATTAATTTAATCCAAGGAAATAGTTAAGAAAATTGACAAATAAGGTGGATATAAGACTCACCCCATATTAAAATTTGGCATGGAATTTCTACTTGACATGGCAACTGTAAGTCTTCTATACAAGAAGTTGAGGATATCCATAGGGTTGTGTGTACTCCCCAGTTCCAGGTTCTAAATTTGAGTCCCCGACTTCTAGGTAACCTTGTGTGGATGTGCCTAATCTCTCAGTCGTGTCGACTCTGCGACCCCACGGACCTGGAGCCTGCCGTGCTCCTCTGTCCATGGAATTTTCCAGGCAGAAATACTGGAGTGGGTTGCCATTTACTACTCCAGGGGATCTTCCCAACCCAAGGATCAAATCCTTGTCTCCCGCATAGTCAGGAGAATTCTTTACCATGGTGCCACCTGGGAAGTCCAAGTAACCTTGTGGCTTGGCCCAGTTATCACCCTGCAACTTCAGATTGTCTAATTTAGTAAAACTGACCTCTTTTTAGTGAATGAATGACTTCACACACACACACACACACACACACACACACACACAAAAGGATGTAAATATAAGCTATGATATAGTAATCAAAATCCATAGCATTAATATTTTTGGATAATCCTCAACATTATTTATTTGTTATTTTAATGTTGTTCTTAAAATCAGTTTCAGACTTTTGATTGTAATTTGGAGAGTGTAAGAATTTGAAGCATTAGTTAATAGCATTTAGCAATGTAAGAGAAAATGATCTCCTACCTTTATCAGTTTGAGTTATCCGATTCATAAGAGTTGCTTAAGACCCAGGGTGAACTTGTTTGTTAGATTACTATGGCTGCTCTGTTAGCCACTTAAAACACTTTTTAAAAAAAATCAAATGTATTAATCTAAAATGCTGTGTTAGTATGTTCAAGAGAGTCAGATACATTTATAAATGAGATTAGTTTTTAAGGAATTTTAATCAGTTAAACTTGAGAAACCAAGCATTTATCAGAGAAGTGAAAAGTATGGCCTTCTTTATATAAAACTGACTACATCTGTAAATGGAAAAATATTAATAAGTTAAAGGTTAGGTGATTTTGGTTGTAATTTAAATATACTAAATATAATTTATTTTTTTTTTTTTTTATTTTATTTTATTTTATTTTTTTAATTGTTTTTATTTTTTTTATTTTTTTTTTTAAATTTTAAAATCTTTAATTCTTACATGCGTTCCCAAACATGAACCCCCCTCTGCCACTGCAGGAGACCCAAGAGACCTGGGTTTGATCTCTGCGTTGAGAAGATCCTCTGGAGGGCCTGGCAACCCACTCCAGGATTCTTGCCTGCAGAATCCCATGGATAGAGGACCCTTGTAGGCTGCAGTCCATAGGGTTGCAGAGAGTTGGACATGACTGAAGTGACTTAGCATGCACATGCAACATAGTCCTTTTACAAAAAGGAAATCATGATCCAGTGAAGAAGTTTGGAAAGATAATATCAGTGTCTTTCATAATGTCCATTTAAAATAATGCCTAGTGGAAAAGTATTTTTTATTAATGGATAGAAACGCATATTTTGCCATGACTATTTATAGAGGATCCCCTGGTTCTTTTCTGGGGTTACATTGTTATAGATACTTACCTTAAGCCTATGAGGCATTTAAAAGATCATGGGGGTCTTTAATAGATGATATAAACCCTTTTGACTATTTCTCCTCTACTAGTTCCAATTTGGAAAGTATTTGGAGATGTCATGTTCTCTGCATGGTATTATTTTAGCAGGTTTCCCTCTATTTAGGTAAAGACAAAAGATCCACTCACAAAGCCTTCCTCTCTAATCTATTTTTTATTTTCATTTTTTTTTTAACCAAAGCACACATAAGGAATGAAGTGGAAAGAAGCTACTCCCACACAAGGTGGTCCAAAGCAAAAGAAAACATGTATTTCAAAACAAGATAAATTCTGAAAATAAAAATTTCATATTGTTGCCTAAGATTTTAAGTAAACACTGTGTAGGAGCAGGTAGCAGTGGAAAGAGCCTGGCTAGTTTGTGATCCAATATCTCAGTCCTGACTTTTTAGAAATGTGTTTTCTCTCAATGTCAAATTGAGAGCAATAGATGAAACTTCCATTTCTCACACTGTGGCGCCGTGGTATCTAAGAGCCTGGAAGATGTGTCTACTGATAACAACTAAAAGTGTTGGAATAGATATTGCACACCTGGAATACACACATAACCTTATGTGAGCTAGAACATTAGGTATTTCTCAGACTCTGGAGGAGGAAACCAGAGTCGTTAAGAGGAGGGGAAAGTGAGTCAGAGGAGAAACTTAGAGTAGAAACTGATTTCGTGTAGAGGGTTTGGCATTTGTCAAACCTGGGAAACTTGAACTTGGGTTTTTTATTTCCTCTTGGGTAGCAAGACATTCAAAAATTATGCAGCATTTTTTCATATTACCTTGGTGGCCTGAGGGGTCTCAAGCAGAGACTTTGACATAGGTTTGACAATTTGTGGACATAAAAGCCTCCTGACAGCCTAATAAATGTCTGCAGGTAAAACAGTATGTCAAGTGGGACAAGTCAAAATGACAAAGAAGAAATTATTGTCACAGCCAAGTCAGGTGGCAAAGGAATCTCAACAGTCCCTTTCAAGCTCCTCAAATCCAAAAATAGGTATTTTGGATCAATAATGAAATTAATTATTATAGTTTGAGATGATCTCTGCCTACTGGTCTCCAGAGCAGAAGTTTACATGCCTGCCTTCAATGCAAACCTCAGGCAATTCCCACAAAGTTTCAAAAACCACAAAAGTATGGCAAAAGTTACAAGACACAAAGAAACAAGACACTGTAAATGAGAGAGGCCATAAATAGCAGTATCAGATGCATGGAGACTATATATATTAGAACTATTAAATAAAGAATGGGGATTAAAAATATAAGTAAGCAGCAGAAAATCATAAAAATTGACCAAACTGATGAAAAACATATCTAAATAGAACTCTTAGAAGTAAGAAATAGGACAATATATATTTAAAGCTCAATGCTGCTGCTGCTGCTGCTGCTGCTGCTAAGTCACTTCAATAGTGTCCAACTCTGTGCGACCCCATAGATGGCAGCCCACCAGGCTCCCCTGTCCCTGGGATTCTCCAGGCAAGAACACTGGAGTGGGTTGCCATTGCTTTCTCCAATGCATGAAAGCGAAAAATGAAAGTGAAGTCGCTCAGTTGTGTTTGACTCTTTGCGACCCCATGGACTGCAACCTACCAGGCTCCTCTGTCCATGGGATTTTCCAGGCAAGAGTACTGAAGTGGAGTGCCATCACCTTCTCCATAAAGCTCAAAGATTTGACATTAACAAAGTTAGCTAAATATTCAATAAATCAGAATATAAATTTGAATTATTTCATAGAATGCAGCCCAGAAAGATAAAGAGATGGGGCATACAAGAGATAAATGAGAAGATATAAAGTATAGAACAAGACAATCTAAAGTATGTCTACACAGAGTCACAGAAAGATAAGACAGAATTTGAGTGGATATAGTATTTGATGTGATGAATTTTTCAAAACTGCTAAAAGCCATCAATCTACAGACTTAGAAAACTAAACAAAGTCCAAGTAGGGAAAAAAAAAAAAAAGAAATAGCAGTGTGAGATATATCTCATTAATTGTTCCAAGTAATGTGATACCAACAGCAATGTATTATATGGCATAAAAATAATCAAGTTTATATTTTATAATTAAATATGCATTATAGTTTTTACTGTTATCATTAAAAATAAAGACAGAGTGTGTAACTTCTAATGAAGTAATGGGAAAGAGAATGCAATGAAAGAAATAATCTAGCAGAGAGATACAAAGAGAAGAGAAATAGAAACATGAAAAAGACACAATACACATATCACTGCCCTGAAAAGCAGATGTCAGAAATGGGATTAGCTGTGCAAGAGAATGTTTTGGGAAAAAGTGAAAAGTGAAAGAGAGGGAGCAAGAAAAGGTACAAAAAGTTTCATAAAGCCCATCTGACTCTATTGAAGGAGAGGAAAAAAGAGAGAAAATTGGGTAGAAAGAGACTGAGACTGAAGAGCAGTTATAAAAAAATTTGGCCAATGAGGAGCTGCCTATCAGTAAAAACCTTGTGTTTCACAGAAATTGGCCAATAGGCAGTGCACCCCAGCTATACTGGTATTGGCTGGGAGCAGCCCTTTAGAAGTGTGGCTTCCCCTTAAACATGAAGATAGATCCAGGGGGGCAGTACTAGGGTTTATCAACCAACTTGCAATACATATTTCAATACAACCAGAACTATATAATAGTTATATACTTTGATGCTTGAAACAATATTGCAAAAATACATAAAATTTGGTAGGTCTTAATAAAAGTTGATGACACCACTGCCATAATAAAGTATTATTACCAAATTCTCCCTGTAATTGATAAATGAAGAAAAATTAAATCAGTAAAGGTTATAGAAAATTTAAATAAAACAAAACAGAATAAAGTATAAAATCAAAATTTATGGAAGTGAACTCATTTTTCACAGGAACTTGTAGAAGACAGGAAAACTAATAATAGAGTGCTGGAAAATATGTTGAACTGAATGGCAATGGAAATAATATATGTTGAATTTGTAGAATTCATCAAAATTGATTTAACAATGAAAACATTGAGCCCATCTATTAATACTTTTTTAAAAAAATAAAGGGATGGAAATAATAAGATAAACATACAAGTAAGGAGTCAGACACAACTGAGTGACTGAACTGAAGGAAATTAGAGGAAAGGAGAGGAAAAGTCTAAAGATTTAGAAGGAAAGGAATATTGAACATCAGATATTAATAGAGTAAGAAGTAGATCAACAAAATCGAAGTATAGAACCCTTGAAAAGATCGATAAAGTTGACAAACTTTCAAGACTGATTTTTAGGAAGAAGTGGAACAAATAACAGATAATCAGACAAATAGAAAGGGACAAATTGTACTGCAAATATAAAATTGATGTTATGATGAGATTATGCAAATAAGTGTGAAAAGTTAAAAATGGAAAATTTTTATAAAATTATAATTACTCACTCATTATAATAAAAAAGACTAGAATAGCTTAAGGAAATTGAAAGTGAAAGTCTCTCAGTTGTGTTGGACTCTGCAACCCCATGGACTATACAGCACATGGAATTCTCAAGGCCAGAATAATGGAGTTGGTAGCCATTCCCTTCTCCAAGCCATCTTCCTAACCCAGGGATAGAACCCAGGTCTCCTGCAGGCAAATTCTTTACCAGCTGAGCCACCAGAGAAGACTTAAAGAAATTGAAGTGGTAGTCAAATACCTTCCATGAAGTAAACTCCCGAGCAGAAAACCCGCAAATAAATCTAAATGCTGTGCAAAATCTTTATATAAGAAATAATGAAATGTTATTGAAAAACATTTTTAAAAATTAAAATAAGTGAAGAAATATAGTTTATTTATAGATCGGATGACTCAACATATCAAATTCCTGCATAAATAAAAAATTCAAAGGGTCATTTCACAGAAAAGGAATTCTAATTGGCCGATAAACATAAGAAACATTATCTCATTATTAAATAGTAGTTAACTGTAAATTTAAAACAGTACAAAGTATAATTTCACACTTCACATATTGACAAAAATTGAAAGCTAATGGCAAGAAAGAGGAGTAACAGAAATATTTTTTGCATTGTAAATTGGTATCCTGAATTAAATAATTCAGTATTCTGTGGTATACTTCGCCCACATGATATGAAGAGCCGACACATTGAAAAAGACTTTGGTGCTGGGAAAGATTGAAGGCAAAAGGAGGGGTCCACAGAGGATGAGATGGTTAGATATCATCACTGACTCAATGTACATGAATTTGAGCAAACTCTGGGAGACGGTGGAGGGCAGAGGAGCCTGGTGTGCTTCAAGTCCATTGGATTGCAAAGAGTCAAACATGACTTAATAACTGAACAACAACAACAAATTCTATGGTCAAGTTTAAGGTATGGATAACTTAACCTTACAATATGGATTCAACACATTTACAATAAAACTCATCCATGAATACTAAAATCATATACAATAAAGTTGAAAAAAATACTGAAAACACCATGAAAACCAAAATTTCTAGCATTCATTGTTGGGGAAAAACTGTGATATGTTCATACATTAGACTTTTTATAGCAGTAAAATGAATAAAATATAGTTCCAGATAAATGCACAAGTTTTGACATTGTTCTGAGGAATTGGGCAAGTTACATACAGTATGTGTTCATTTATACAATATCAAAGAATGTGAAAAATTGGACAAATTCAGGCATACAAATTTAATTTTAAACATATGAGGAAAAACAATAAAGTAATAAAGACACAATTCAGGGAGTCAGTCCTTTTTGAAAGAAGAGGCAAGTGATGGAATGAAGGACAATTACACAAGTGAATCCAATCTCTTGCTTACTTATAAATTAGGTAGTTAGTAGATGCTCTTCATATTTTATGTATCAGTCATAGGTATTTGTATCTGTTAGTATTAAATAATAATAATTTAAAGTTGTTTAATTTTGAATGCCATTGTGTGCATCTTTGAAAATTGATGTTTACTAAAGAATCCAAACCCTTATATTGAGAGAAGGCTGGAAAGATGAAGGCATTTGCCTTCACTTGGTGAGCATAACAAAACTAACCTCATTAACTTAATGGAGCTCATAAAAATAATTTTACATGAAAATTCAATTCTTCATACACTTTTGCAACAAGAAAAATTAAATTTGTGAGAATGTTGAACAGAGACAGAACAGTCAAGTAGTGTGACATTGGCACTGGTCCATAATTATACTTCCGTTATCCACATCTGACCATATTACTCTCCTCTTCAGTACTCATAAATAGGCTGTGCTCTTTATCACATATAATATTAATGCTTCTCATAAACTCATGTTAAAAATTAATAACATTAAATGTTTACTATGTTCTAAATTCTTTTCCAAATGCTACATGATATGTAGCTCATTTCATCCTCATGGCAACCCCATGAAGTATTATCAACAGTTTAGCAAATAGAAAATTAGGACAGCGCTTTGAATCCAGCTGATTTACATTCTGTTTGCTAATGCATTTGATGTTGGAAATGATAATTAGCATTTTACATCCATCTATTAGCTAAATACCACTGGCCAATGCTGTGAGGATAAAAGAGATGCTATAAACCTTTCACTCAAGCAAATTAAATCTCGAAGATGATGAAATGAAGTGAACGTACATGGACTAAATAGAAAATAATGCAAATAGGAAATGTCACACATATTCTCAGAGGCTTATTACTTTGCATCGGTATTTTCAGAATTAAAAAAATAAAACAGAATGGACTTGAGAGATCAGAAAGATTTGGTCCCTACAAGTTAAACATTCGTTTAAGTCAAGGAAGATATCTTAGTTGCCATCTTGTCCTCTCTTTGCTTTACAAATGGTAGGTGTTCAGTATGTATCTTGGGAACAAATGGAACTCATGAAGGAAAAATTCTTGGAAGAATTAGATTTTAGGTGGTACTTAAAAAGTGCAGGTGTTCTTCCATAGGAGAAGAGATCTAATAAAAGTAATTGAAGGGAAAATATGATGTTGAAATGGTGTATACACTGAGAACAGTGTACCATGTGACCTACGTGATCCCATGGCATCCTAGCACTTGTTTGTTCATTAAATGATTCCCTGGTCTCATGGTGACAACACAACTTCTTAAGGGCAGGGGCCACACTTTTGCTCATTACAGCACTTCCCGCAGTACTCTGTATAGGTTAGAATTCAATAAATATTGACTGCACTTCTGGAAACTTGCAATTTCTTCATTGCTTATATTTTTAAGAAAACAAAGTTTTTTCGTTTTCTTAGTTCATAGAAGACCTCCACATGAAATTAGGTATCTTCTCATTTTATTTTTCTACTTATATTGTTTTCTAATGGAAACATTAGGAACATCTGAATAAAATCATAAACAATTATGAAATACTAGGAAATTCCTACATAAAGCCTTGAAAAAGATCATTTATCAAATTAGTAAGTTTAAAAAAAGATATTTTTCATATCCTAAGAATCAGACCAAGGTTCTTGAGTGAGTGATTTCAGGCCGAGGCAAGGAAAAATATAAAATAATGTTGGGAGTACCAGAGTATATTATTGTGCTGAAACACCACCCCACCTGCCTACCAAAAAAAATGTGAAGATAAACTGGAAGGCAGAGATGCCAACCTGAAAGTGCTCCAAACGGCCACAGCTGGAATCATTTGGGCAAAAAATAAACTTTGACAGTATTGAATCATAACTCCAATAATAAAATATTCCTAAATAATTGATTACATAAACAAATGGGTGAGAAAGGGCAACTCTTAAGAGAAGACTTCCAATCAAGACACATAGAAGGACTGAGGAAAATAGAAAATGACCAAGTAGAAGTCCTCAGCAGCACTGGCTTACAGGCAAGATCTACCGATAGGTACTAAAAAATAGCATCAAAGTTTTATGAGAAAACAGGATATTTGCATAGACTTAAGTTACCTCTCTTAAAATATTTACCTTCCCAGTTACAAAGAGAGCAATACTAACTACATGGTGAAGGAACCTAGGAAGCATCGCCATAGACAAGCAGTCAAGTTTAAGAAAACATATCAATGTGGTGCAACAGCTGATGTAATGAACCAAAGTGATGTCACCCCTCTGGTGTTCATCCCAATAAAACATTACTATTCACAGTTAGCAATCTAACCATGAAAAAACATCACATAGTCCCAAATTGAGGGGCATTCTATAAAATTCCAGACTAGTACTTTTTAAATGTGCCAAGGACATGGCAGAATGAGGAACTTTCCCAGTCGAGAGGAGACTAAGGAGAAACAAACCCAAATGCAGTCTGAGACCTTGCATTGGATCCTGGAGTCAAGGACATTAGTTAAAAAAAAAAATTAATGAAATTTGAATAAATTTACTAGTTATTTTTTAAAAGGTAGTTATTATTTGTTTCTCTTGTGTTGCAATATAATATTTTTCTGTATACTTGAATTTCTATTTCTGTTGGATTTACTGCTTATAAATAGAAGGATCTGTCTGTATAGCAACAGTGATTAAGGGCTTTCTATCTTTAATTTCATGTTCTGAATACAAATTTTTCTGGAAAACATGATTTTCACTGTTTTATTTAAGGGAAATTGGGATAAAGAACTTCATAATTCCCTGGAAATAAGTTTGCTTTTGGCAAGATTTGCAACCAGCAGTGTGAATCTTCTCAGCAGCCGTTCAAACGTTCTTGCCTTCTGGGTGCTCAGTCATGTCAAGGCATGGCTATGATTCATTCTACCTAGATATTTTCTATTCCTTTGCTGGCTATACTTAGACTCCCTTTTTAAAAGTATCATAAATGTTCATTTATTTATTTTACAAACCTAAAATCTATATTATTCTGATTTATAATGCAATGGGTTGGTCAGATGTGTAGGTCGCTTTGTCTACTTTACAATGCATTTTTCCCCAAACAATTTAAATATTACAAAATCTACAGCACATATGAAAACCACAAGGTATAAGTACTGCAATGATTATAGACACTCTGAGATCTATAGGTTTGGAAAATGCCAAAGAAAAGAAACCGGGGATGGTCTAAAACAGAAAAATAGAATAGCTCTTTCATACACACACCCACTCAAACACACACAGAAAATCCTTACACACTTCATGATATAAAGGCTGTATTATAACTTTAACTATAAAGGGAACACACATCCAAGATTTTTCTAACAAAGTTAATGAGCTAATAAGATGTTAAAATCAATTCAAAGGAAAATCTGAACAAACGTAAGTATGAATGTAGGCCGTATACCCTGTAGGTAATTTAGGCAGCCTACAATGCTGACATGAATCTACAAATGGATGTAAAACTGATCAGTATTCACCGGACAAATTTAATTTGTTTTTCTATGGATAAAGAGTTTTCATTTGCATTACTATCAGTTTTTAGTACAGATTAATTAAATAGCTTGACAACAATGAAAGATGTAGATATCCCAGAAGGGTGTGCTAGATACATACATCAAAATCTTTATAGTCAATTTCAGTATCATTCACAATTTTTACTGATATTGGCTACATCAGTGAAAGTCTTCCTCTACCCTTCACTGACTAGCCCAATCATTCATTTAATATACATTTATTAAGAATTCACTATATGCAAGCTACTACTCAGGTATTGAGCTTAAAAAGTAAGCAACTGAGGAGGGTCTGAGATTTTACCTGCCTGCAAGCTGACAGGTTAACCTGCCACAGTTTCATGTGTGTATGCTAAGAAACACCAGCCTGGGTCAGAAACACAGATAGTTTATTACTCACAGTAAAAAATAGTGATAAGAGCAATACTCTAGCTCTGGCTCTCAAAACCACTATCCCCATAGAGCAAGAGGATGAGGGTCAGTGTATATCTGTACATGGAATGGATCTGCATTATAGGGGAAGGATTTCCAAATTAGGAGACTCTCTTTTATAGACTGCTCTCCTCCAGAGAAAGAGATTACTCATTAAACAAATGCCCTTGGAAGGAGAGAGAGAGAAGGCATCTCTAAAGAGGGAGATTTTATCTTTGGAAAGGCAAAATATCTAGTTTCCACGGCTGTTTGTTATGTGACCATCCTCACAACGCTATTTGTTTAGAAGATCTGGATCATGCAGGAATATGATAAAGTCATAGAGAATTTTCTCATAGCATAAACTACAGAAAAACAGACCATCAGATTTCTGCATTTCATATTCAATTTACCAAAATTTGAAATATTTATTTGTACTAAGACCATGGAAGCAAAGAAGCACTACTCTGTTAGTGAAAGTCCGAGAATGTTCCTCAGAAGGCAAAACAAAACAGAAAAATCTAGACTGAAACAGAAAAAGTGAATAAGAAATATCTAAGTTGGTTCATATAGAAACCATTTCAAATGGAAGTGGTAAGATGCTCATTGGAAAGAAATTTGGGAAGAGCATGCTCTTTGTTGAAAAAGAAGCAGCTCAGTATGTTCAGTTATAAAGTGCAAGGAGACAGATAATGGTGAGAGATGAGAGTGACAGAGAGGTAGAAGCCATATTGTGAAGAACTTTATATGATATGAAAAAATTTTGATGTTATCTTTTTGGCAATGTGTAAATACTGAAAATGCTGATCAAGGAAAAGGATTGTGTTCTCAGGTAAGAATTTTCTGGCAAAAATTGGTGAGGAAATCAAGCTAGAAGCAGAGCACCTGGAAACAAATTCATCTTTTGACCCTTGATATTTAAATCTATGACATTGATATTATTGATTTGTTTTTATTATCAAGTCAATATTATTATTTACCCAGATTATATTTAGGAAAATAACAAACATTCTTATCACTAAGTCTGCTTTCAGTGGGAACACTGTTCTTACTCTCATATTGTAGATTGTGCCAGGATTGAGAATTAGAAACTCATTACTGAAAGATAAATTATATGTAATTATTTAATATTTTACTAGAAATAGATTTGCATAACAGACTCAAGATTTTTGAACTCTAACACAAATCCGATCTCCACTGAAAGAAAATATATTTGAAAAATCAAATGTGAATTCTCCTATGCTGCTGCTGCCGCTGCTGCTGCTAAGTCGCTTCAGTCGTGTCCGACTCTGTGCAACCCCCTAGACGGAGCCCACGAGGCTTCCCTGTCCCTGGGATTCTCCAGGCAAGAACACTGGAGTGGGTTGCCATTTCCTTCTCCAATGCATGAAAGTAAAAATTGAAAGTAAAGTCGCTCAGTTGTGTCTGACTCTTAGCGACCCCGTGGACTGCAGCCTACCAGGCTCCTCTGTCCATGGATTTTCCAGGCAAGAGTACTGGAGTGGGGTGCCATTGAAAAAACATGACCCTCTTTTAAATTTAGTTAAAACATCAGATTAAAAGCCTTTCTTTTCAGTACATGTTCTATACTTTTCCCTGGTGGTTCAGACTGTAAAACTATTGCAACAGATATCTAAACCTTGTGGGTAAAGGAAGATTCCCCAGAAAATAACAAGTTGGACTACTTGGCTTATTTTTTTTCTTAACAGATGACAACACTAACCTGAGATTCAGACCAAAACAAGAGTGAAAATCCAGAGAGCATTAAACAAAGAAAGGAAAATGTATCTTTCAATTTATCTTTAAGTAACTAGACTTTAATTTGACCAAGGTGTCCATCATCTATTAAGTATTGGGTTTTATGTTAAATGCTAATAATCAGGAAATATATATTTAAAAACAGAAAAACTTTTAAGGGATATCACTGGTCTTTATTGCAATACACACAGGTAAGAACCCAAGTAGTAAATGCCTTTATTAATTCAGAGGAGAGACAGATATTTTCCTCTGGTAACAGAAGAGTGGACAGAAAATAGAAAGCCTAATTTGACAAGAGGAGAGAAAGAAATCTGACAGGGAATCAACATGGTGGTGTTAAAACTGTGATAACTCCCCATGACACCTGAAGAACAGCGTGCCTGTTCTTTGAAACTCACAGGACCCGGTCTGCGTGGCCCATTTCCTTAAGCATTCAAGCATACATTAACCCTTAAGTGCCATTTGAGGAATGATGCTTGAAACCAGAGAAGTTAGGCAGAAGGCAGCTCCTGTAGGAAACCCAATGCTTATAATCCTGATCCTCATTTCATTCTCTACTCCCCAACAATGATTCACTTGAGAAGTTGTTCCAACTCTTTCTTTCTAAGTTCCGGTTCCAGTGCTTTTTATGAATCCATATCTAAGTAAAACAACATGATGCGCCCCCTCTTAACTAGTCTACACAGCTGAATGTTGAGTGTGAAAGTGAAGGTGAAGGTGAAATTGCTCAATTGTGTCCGACTCTTTGTGACGCCGTGGACTGTAGCCTACCAGGCTCCTCCGTCCAGGGGATTCTCCAGGCAAGAATACTGGAGTGGGTTGCCATTTCCTTCTCCAGGGGATCTTCCCGACCCAGGGATCGAATCCAGGTCTCCCGCATTAGAGGCAGACGCTTTAACCTCTGAGCCACCAGTGACCTAAAATATACACACTAGGTCCAAAGCATAGATTCCAATTCTGTTGTTTGCGCTCCTTGCTCAAATGCCAATTGTATATTTCTTTCTCAGATTCTAAAGTTGCTGTTTAATCATAGTAAACTTATTTTTAAAAAGGATCTGATACTACAAACATAGACCTAATTTCTATGAACCAATTGTCATGTAACTTTTTGTTATAATGATAAAAATTGTGAATTGCTGCTAATAATCAGTAAATGATAAATATGTTCTGATATATTATATTCTATCTGCTTATAGCAATTTCTATTAATTAACTCTTTTATATTTTACTATTGTCCACAAGTCTAGATGGAGTTGAAACATGTGGCAACATGTCTGTTGGTAACAATAATTAAAACTTCCCTTCCAGTTAATGATATAATTCATGCAAAGAATGTGTCTGATATGTAAGTGCTTCTCTCTGTTGGGTGAGAAGAGAATCAGTAAGCAATGAGCAAGGCTTACCAACTCACAATATGTTTAAATCAGTTTCCTGCATTACAAAGTAACCAAATAATTCTTAACATTGAAAGATTTTGGCCTTTAAAAAAATTTAAATTAATTTTTATTGGCATATAATTGCTTTACAATTATGTATTATGTACAATTACAATTGTGTATAATTATGTACAATTACAATTATGTAGAATTAAAATTGTGTTAGTTTCTCCTGTATAGCAAAATAAGAGAGTCATATATATATACACACATATACATATTTACACACACATATGTTTGTGCTCCCTTTAGGACTTCTTTTCCATTTAGGTCACCACAGTGCATTAACCAGAGTTCCCTGTGCTATACAGTATGTTCTCATTCGTTGATTACTTTATACATAATATCAATAGTGTGTATATATGTTAATCCCGATATTCCAATTCATGCACTCCCCCTTTTTGCC
The DNA here is from genome assembly GCF_001704415.2 of Capra hircus. Taxonomy (NCBI): domain Eukaryota; kingdom Metazoa; phylum Chordata; class Mammalia; order Artiodactyla; family Bovidae; genus Capra; species Capra hircus. The sequence continues at coordinate 34,772,053 of NC_030818.1, forward strand.
TTTGTATTCATACATTTTTCCCCTTTGTCTATGCCTTTATTTCTGCTATGCAAATAAGATTATCTATACAATTTTTCTAGATTCCACATATATGTGTTAACATATGGTATTTGTTTTTCTCTTTCTTACTTTACTTTGTACATCTCTAGGTTTATCTACATTTCTACAAATGACCCAATTTAGTTCCTTTTTATGGTTCCATTGTATATGTGGGCATGTGTGCATGCTAAGTTGTTTCAGTCATATTCGACTCTGCAACACTATGAACTGTGGCTCACCAGGCTCCTCTGTCCATGGGATTCTCCAAGGAAGAATATTGGAGTGGGTTGCCATGTCCTCCTCCAGGGCATCTTCCTGACACAGGGATCAAACTTGCATCTTTTACGTCTCCTGCATTGACAGGTGCGTTCTTTACCGCCAGCACCACCTGGGAAGCCCATATGTGTACCTTGTCTTCTTTACTCACTCTTCTACTGATGGTTGTTTCCATATCCTGGCTGTTATAAATAGTGCTGTTATGAACATCAGGGTGCATGTATCTTTCTTGAATGATGGTTTTCCATGGGTATGTGCCCAGGAGTAGGATTGCTGGTCATATGCTAGTTCTATTTTTAGTTTTTTAAGGAACTGTTAAAAACCTGTTTTCCATAGTGACTGTTTCATACTGTTTTCCGTAGTGACTGTATCAATTTACACTCCCACCAGCAGTATATGAGGGTTCCCTTTTCTCCACATCCTCTCTAGCATTTATTGTTTGTAGATTTTTTGATGATGGCTATTCTGACTTGTGTGAAGTGATATCTCATTGTAGTTTTGATTTGCATGTATTTAACAATTAATGATGTTGAGTATCTTTTCATACGTCTGTTGGCCATCTGTATGAACACCCTAAACTTATCATCTAATCATATTCAAAAAGCTAAAAATTCTCAAAAGAACAAGATACTGGGAAACAAATTATTAAAATTCAAGAACTCAAGATTGGTCATTCTCAAAGTGTGGTCCCTGGACCAAGAGCATTGGCATCATTGGGCCCCACCTCAGACCTACTAAATCAGAAACTCTGGGGATGAGACCCAGCAATGTGTTTTAACAAGATTTCCAGGTGATTTTTAGCCGGGTTACAGTGTCAAAATCTCTGCTCTGTATAGCAGAGGCCATAAACAAACACTCAAAAAAAAAATTTAAACAATAGGCAAATCATCATTATAGATAACAAATTGCATATCATTTATTTACATTTGATAAACCATATTAATGAACATCTCATCTTTTAAAAATTATCAGTTTCAGTTAACAACTAGGAACCTTGAAAATTATGATCAGTAAGTTAACCTAAAATATTCATTAGGAATAGAATGTTATATGCAAATTTCAACAGTCTGATTCCATTTTTTATGTTTGCTTGATGAAGACTTTAAGCTATGCTCCTCTCTCTTCACCTTCTGCCCTTCATCTGGGCAAGAGGATAAAAAAGCTTAGTGCTCCCTCTGGCAAGAAATTTAAGCCATACTAGCCCCGTGTCCCAACCCCTCACCCCAAACCACCATCCTTAACCACCATGAGAAGCCCAAGCCAGTCTCTTTCCTCTGCTCTTTCAAGCCATTTTGGATCTGCTCAGTTGCCACACTGTTCTGCCCAGAAAGCTTATTCAATGAGTATTAAACCTTGTCATACATTCTTGTATGTGTAAGGCATCATCAGCATTGACATCTGAACCTAACTTTGTATGATAGGATTCTATCCCATTTTTACACAGTGACTAAAACATAAATTTAAACCTTTTTATGCCTTCATTGAAAATGTATTCAGAGATACAACTTGAAAAATCCTGTCAGAAATTGTAAGCTCTCTCTGTTGTAACTTTCAGGCAAGATATTATAAACATAAAATTAATGCTTTCATTTTAGAAGCTTGATCAGATGCTGTGTTTTCCCAGCAATCAAATTGTAAGACCTCCAAGATCATTTTATTAAATATTTGTGCCACAGGCACTGAGATATGGCTACAATTACACTGTAAAAGAGGAAGTAATTATTCTGATAATCATGACACCAAGAAACAACTGGGAGAAAAGTAGCTTCAGGGACAGTGTTCAGTAGCTAATTGTTCAACTCTCCAGTTTACATCGCTTGTAGACATTGGGTCTAGTTATGGGATAAATCAAAATGAATAAAGCTCAGTTGGGATTTTGATATCAGCAGCGCTTTTTTTTTAAGTGATGCTTCCTGGAAAAACATGCAGTTAAAGTAATACGAAACCCACAACATGTCAGGAGAAATGCAAAGTACCAAAATAGAAACTAGATACAACAAAAATCATCTCAGAGCACCTTATGTTTTGGATGTTTTAGGCACACAATTTTAATTGCTAATTAAAATTGAGTTTAAACTCAAAAACTTCAGTAAAAAAAAAAAAGTGTAAAAGCTGATCTGCTTATGAGTTGCTGTTGTTCAGTTGCTAAGACATGTTCAACTCTTTGTGACCCCATGAACTGCCAGACTCCTCTGTCCATGAGATTTCCTAGGCAAATATACTCAGGTGATTTGCCATTTCGTCCTCCAGGGGATCTTCCCAACCCAGGGACTGAACCTGCATCTTCTGCTTCTCCTGCAATGGCAGGCAAATTCTTTACCAATAAGCCACCAGGGAAGCACCTCCTTATGAGAATCAGATAATATCTTCAGACATCAAGTATAATAAGAATAATATATCTTTCCTTGTTGTTGTTTTTCAGTTGCCTGGTTGTGTCTGACTCTTTGTGACCCCATGGACTGTAGCATGCCAGGCCTCTCTGTCCCTCACCATTCTTGGAATTTGCCCAAGTTCATGTTCATTGAATCAGTGATGAACCAGTCATCTCATCCTCTGACACCCTCTTCTCCTTCAAGGATCACTGCCTTGTCGTGGCTTTCAAAACTTGGTGAAGCTTTGAGTCATTCTGTGCAGGGCCACCCAAGAAGGATGGGTCATAGCAGAGAGTTCTAACAAAACATGATCCAGCAGAGGAGGGAATGGCACACCACCCTAGTATACTTGCCCTGAGAACCACATGAACTCCATAAAAGGCCAAAAAGATACTTTTCCTTACCTCCATTTTTAAAAGATTTTTTTTCAATTACTTATTTTTTGTTAAATTTGAGGTAAAGAATTTTCATTTTTTCTGATAAGCTAGCTACTCGAGTTTTGACTATAAGCACAAAATTCTGATTACTAAATGGGCATTTAGCCTGCTAATGCAGGAGACACAGGTTCGATCCCTGGGTTGGAAAGATCCCTGAAGAAGGAAATGGCAACCAACTCCAGTATTCTTGTCTGGGAAATTGCCTGGGAAATTTCCTGGGCAGAGGATCCTGGAGGGCTACAGTCCACAGGGTTGCAGAAGAGTTGAATTGACTTATCAAGTAAACACCACCAAAACTCTATGACAAACAGCAAAAGGCTGAAAGGGGGACAATGGAAGTTCACTGTTGTATGCTATAACTTGAAAGGGAACTACAGTGAACTAAAGGTGTATACTATGTGTACTATAAAACCCCAATGAGTTACTACTATCAATAAACAGAAATTATAGCTAACAAATCAAAAAAGGAGCTAACATGGAATAATAAAAAAGTACTCAATCCAAAAGAAGGCCAAAAAAGTAAAACAAAGAAAAAACAAAAGGGGTGAAAAAATTGAGTTGAAGCAAACAGGAAATACAGCAAGATAACTCAATAAATTCAAACACATCAACAGTTATAGCAAATGTAAATGGTCTTACTATCTGGGATTAAAAAAAAAAAAAATTGAACCATATGCTCCCTACAATCCTATTTATATATAAATGAAGACATCATTGTTGTTCTTCAGTTGCTAAGTTGTATCCCACTCTTTGTGACCCCATGAACTGCAGCACACCAGGCTTCCCTGTCCTTCACTATCTCCTGGAGTTTGCTCAAACTCATGTCCATTGAATCAGTGATGACATTCAACCATCTCATCCTCTGTTGCCCTCTCCTGTTGCCCTCAGTCTTTATCAGCATCAGGGTCTTTCCCAATGACTCGGCTCTTTGCATAAGGTGGCCAAAGTATTGGTAGCTTCAGATTCAGCACCAGTTCTTTCAATGAATATTTAAGCTTAAATTTCCTCTACAATTGACTGATTTGATCTCCTTGCTGTCCAAGGGACTCTCAAGAGTCTTCTCTAACACCACACTTGGAAGCATCAATTCTTCAGCAGTCAACTTTCTTTATAGTCCAACTTTCACATCCATACATGACCACTGGAAAAACCATCACTTTGACTATATGGACTTTTGTTGGCAAAGTAATGTCTCTGCTCTTTAATGTTCTTTAGGTTTTTCATAGCTTTTCTTCCAAGAAGTAAATGTCTTTTAATTTTGTGGCTGCAGTCACCATCCACAATGATTTTGGAGGCCAAGAAAATAAAATCTGAAAATAAATAAATTAATAAATGGGTATTACTAAATACCATTTATTAAAAGGGTATTTAAGAGCTATATAACTATTACCAGAAAAAGAAGCTCAAACTCTTCAGTAAATATATATTTCTATGAAAACCTAGAAGCCATGGTAGTTGCTCACTGACTTAACAGCATAACCATTTTCATGGAAGAAATCTTGACATGAATTTAAACATTCATTTATTCTTTGATTAACCTAAATCACAAAATGTAATATGGTTTAATTAGAGATAATCTAACTGAGTGTCTATTAAAATGAATTCACTGACAAAGGGCTGACAATGGTAAAATTTTATGTAAGGCTTAAATAATTATGATCAGAAAAATCATTTTGGCAAGTTAATTTAGGCTGCTTTCTAAATTATCCAAAAATCTAAGGAAGAACCAGAGAATATGTTTTTATGATGTATGTCATCTACAAAGTTAATATGAGACAGCTGGGTGTCATTGGGAAGAAATATATAATGTAACAGTATTTAATATTTGTTCTAAATTATTCTATCAAAAATTAGGTTGGAAATAATTATTGAACAGAGATTGAGGAAGTGAAGTTAGAGGGGTCTGAGGTGATAATGGCCCTGTGGAAAACAGAGGGGACATCTAGGAAGTAAGTGTGATTTAACAAGAATAAGAAAACAGAAGAGGAACTGCTTCATAGGGCTCAGAGCATTGTTTAGAAAAATACTGGAGTTTTATAAGGAAGCTCTTAGTAGAAGAGCTTAGTAATTATAGTAGAAGTCCCTTGGTAATTATTTGATGTCTAGATATACAAGGAAGTACATAACAAACTTAATTCAATAAAAATGAAAGAGTAATAATTTACTTCTTATTTTATTTCAGAAGTAAATAAAGTAAGATATTTGAGTATTGCTTCCATAGCAGTTGAGAATATTATGGTCACAGGAGACCAATGGATTACTCTATTTCTTAAATTTTTATTATAATATTTCCTGTACAAATGAGTTCATGAATTATAATTTTATTTAGATGTTTTATTCTATTTTTTCTACATTGTTTCTGCTGCTACTTTTGTTTTTGTTTTGTTTCCAACTTATTTATTGGCATCTGTCTTTTATCATGGAAGGTTTCCTTAACATTTCTGGTTCTCCTTGGCTTTTGATTCATTTTTAACAAATTAAATTATTGGAAACTTTTTTATCTGGAGGCCTTCACTGAGAATCACTGAGTGAGTAACTTGCTATTTAATTGTATTGCTAAATAACTTTGTACTTATTTTGGGGGATTATAAATTAATTTAAAGAGAAATCTTTCCCCTCCAGGTGCTGAGGGGGAGGATACCAGCAATCTGGGAACTAAATTGGAGCAGACAGAGGTTTCAGTTCAATTTGGCTTTTAAGTGATTATCCCCATCATCTTCAGCTCTCTGGTATTCATGAGCATAAGTATCTCCAGTTCAATTGTTCTCCTGAGTAAACCTCCAGGCTCCCCTTCACCCAGAATGCAGATTGAGGAGTGAGCACTAGCCTGGTGACATAGGCTTTGGGAGGATATTTGGTATGACAGAAGATGAGATGGTTGGATGGTATCACCAACTCAATGGACATAAGTTTGAGCAAGCTCCAGAAGTTGGTGATGGACAGGCAAGCCTGGCGTGCTGCAGTCCATGGGGTCGCAAAGAGTCAGGCACGACTGAGTGACTGAACTGAACTGAACAGGAGTACCTTACTATTCCTTATACAGAATTGAATCTAATGCTCCAATTTTGAATTCCTTCCCTCAGAAACTTGTACCTCCAACATTCTCTATAATGTGTGTTGGCTTGTTTCCTTTTTTTTCCCCCCCTAGGTTAAGTATTCAGATTTTAATTTTAGCCACTCTGTCAATTCAGATTTTATTTATCTATCTTCCCAAATTCTCTCTCTTCTCCCATTCTCTTTATCCATACAAGTATCTTTGTTAATTCATCTAATTTCAATTTAGTGGGCTTTGAGAGAGTAGAGGTAAGACGTGCTCAATTTTCCAACACGTTTAGTAACTAGCCCGATGTGCAATTTTCTTCTACACCTCAAACCAATTAACTTAATATCTGGCATGATCTACATGAGGTTAAGGGCTCCCGCAGGTTAAGAGTTCAGTCCCACATGACTGCCTCTTGACTAGATGCCAATCATCAAGTCCAGGTTGTCACCTCCACTTTTGACTGGCTATAAATTGGAAGTTACTATGACCCCTTGGATTTGATTAATTGGTGAGAATATTTCATAAAACTCAGGAAGACAGTTTACTTACTAGATTATTCATTTGTTATAAAAAGATAAAATCAGGAACAGCTACAAGGAAGAGATGCATAGGACAAATTATGAAGAAAGGCATGCAGAGCCTCCTTGCTCTCTCAGATCATGCCACAATCCCAAGACCTCTAGATATCCACCATTGTGGAAACTCTCCAAACCTAGTACTTTGGGGTTTGTATAAAGGCTTCATTATGGAGGCATAATTCATTGGTCATTGACAACTGATTTAACCTCCAGCCCCTTTCCCCTCCCTAGAGTTCAGGAGGTGGGACTAAAAGCTCCAACCCTCTAATCACAGGTTTGGTTCCTCTGGCAAACAAACACTTATGTACTTTCCAAAAGTCATCTTATTAACATAAACTCAGATGTGATTGAAAGGAATTTATTATGAATATCATGACCTCTTTATCACTTTTACCACCTAGGAAATTCCAAAAGTTTTAGGGGTTCTGTGCCAAACACATATTTCTTATCATTAATCACATTACACTAGAAATCACCAGGTTACCCTCCCATTCTTACCTTCTGGCTCCTCAGCCATGATTGTCACTCTTTAATCATTTTCCGAAACTCACTACTCTCAGACTATTTTCCCATTTCTTAATTTTTGTTCATCCTCAACTAAATAACCTTTCCCCCTCTTTTAAAAGATAAACTGAGGTGCATTCAATTTTTTTGAGTTTATTTGAGCAAAAGTCAATTAAAATCAGAAAGCATCAAACTGAAAGTGATTAAGAGGTAAGACATTTATAGGAAAGACATGGAAGCAAAACAAGAAAATTATTTAATTGGCTATTAGCTTAGGGTTTCCCTGGTGGCGCTACTGGTAAAGAACCCGCCTGCCAATACAGGAGATGTGACGAACATGGGTTCAGTCCCTAGATTGGGAAGACCCCCTGGAGGAAGGCATGGTAACCCACTCCAGTGTTCATGCCTAGAGAATCTCATGGACAGAGTAGCCTGGCTGGCTACTGTCCAAAGGGTTAAAAAAAGTCATACACGACTGAAGCAACTTAGCACACACACTGAAGTGCAATCCTGCTTCATTCTACATTCCAAGGCCAAATTTGCCTGTTACTCCAGGTGTTTTTTGACTTCCTACTTTTGCATTCCAGTCCCCTATAATGAAAAGGACATCTTTTTTGGGTGTTAGTTCTAAAAGGTCTTGTAGGTCTTCATAGAACCATTCAATTTCAGCTTCTTCAACGTTACTTCTTGGGGCATAGACTTGGATTACCGAGATATTGAATGGTTTGCCTTGGAGATGAACAGAGATCATTCTGTCATTTCTGAGACTGCATCCAAGTACTGCATTTCAGACTCTTTTGTTGACCATGATGGCTACTCCGTTTCTTCTGAGGGATTCCCACCGCAGTAGTAGATATAATGATTATCTGAGTTAAATTCACCCATTCCAGTTCATTTTAGTTTGCTATTCCTAGGATGTCAACGTTCACTCTTGGTCTTGCCATCGCCTGTTTGACCACTTCCAATTTGACTTGATTCATGGACCTGACATTCCAGGTTCCTATGCAATATTGCTCTTTACAGCATCAGACCTTGCTTCTATCACCAGTCACATCCACAGCTGGGTATTGTTTTTGCTTTGGCTCCATCCCTTCATTCTTTCTGGAGTTATTTCTCCACTGATCTCCAGTAGCATATTGGGCACCTACTGACCTGGGGAGTTCCTCTTTCAGTATCCTATCATTTTGCTTTTTCATACTGTTCATGGGCTTCTCAAGGCAAGAATACTGAAGTGGTTTGCCATTCCCTTCTCCAGTGGACCACATTCTGTCAGAACTCTCCACCATGACTCGCCCATCTTGGGTTGCCCCACGGGCATGGCTTAGTTTCATTGAGTTACACATGGACATCACCAGATGGTCAACACCAAAAACAGATTGATTATATTCTTTGCAGCCAAAGATGGAGAAGCTCTATACAGTCGCCAAAAACAAGACCGGGAGCTGACTGTGGCTCAGATCATGAACTCTTTATTACCAAATTCAGACTGAAATTGAAGAAAATAGGGGAAACTGCTAGACCATTCAGGTATGACCTAAATCAAATCCCTTATGATTTTACAGTAGAAGTGAGAAATATATTTAAGGGACTAGATCTGATAGCTAGAGTGCCTGATGAACTATGGAATGAGGGTTGTGACATTGTACAGGAGACAGGGATCAAGACCATCCCCATGGAAAAGAAATGCAAAAAAGCAAAATGGCTGTCTGGGGAGGCCTTACTAATATCTGAGAAAAGAAGAGAAGCAAAAAGCAAAGGAGGAAAGGAAAGATATAAGCATCTGAATGCAGAGTTCCAAAGAATAGCAAGAAGAGATAAGAAAGCCTTCTTCAGCGACCAATGCAAAGAACTCAAGGAAAACAACAGAATGGGAAAGACTAGAGATCTCTTCAAGAAAATTAGAGATACCAAGGGAACATTTCATGCAAAGATGGGCTTGATAAAGGACAGAAATGGTATGGACCTAACAGAAGCAGAAGATATTAAGAGGTGGCAAGAACATACAGAACTGTACAAAAAAGATCTTCACAACCTGGATAATTACGATGGTGTGATCACTCATCTAGAGCCACACATTCTGGAATGTGAAGTCAGGTGGGGCTTAGAAAGCATCACTATGAACAAAGCTAGTGGAGTTGATGGCATTCCAGTTGAGCTATTTCAAATCCTGAAAGATGATGCTGTGAAAGTGCTGCACTCAATATGCCAGCAAACTTGGAAAACTCAGCAGTGGCCACAAGACTGGAAAAGGTCAGTTTTCGTTCCAATCCTAAAGAAAGGCAATGCCAAAGAATGCTCAAACTACCGCACAATTGCACTCATCTCACACGCTAGTAAAGTAATGCTCAAAATTCTCCAAGCCAGGCTTCAGCAATACATGAACTGTGAACTTCCAGATGTTCAAGCTGGTTTTAGAAAAGGCAGAAGAACCAGAGATCAAATTGCCAACATCTGCTGGATCATGGAAAAAGCAAGAAAGTTCCAGAAAAACATCTATTTCTGCTTTATTGACTATGCCAAATCCTTTGACTGTGTGGATCACAATAAACTGTGGAAAATTCTGAAAGAGATGCGGATACCAGACCACCTGACCTGCCTCTTGAGAAATCTGTATGCAGGTCAGGAAGCAACAGTTAGAAATGGACATGGAACAACAGACTGGTTCCAAATAGGAAAAAGAGTACGTCAAGGCTATATATTGTCACTCTGCTTATTTAACTTATATGCAGAATACATCATGAGAAACGCTGGACTGGAAGAAACACAAGCTGGAATCAAGATTGCCAGGAGAAATATCAATCACCTCAGATATGCAGATGACACCACCCTTATGGCAGAAAGTGAAGAGGAGCTAAAAAGCCTCTTGATGAAAGTGAAAGAGGAGAGTGAGAAAGTTGGCTTAAAGCTCAACATTCAGAAAACGAAGATCATGGCATCTGGTCCCATCACTTCATGGGAAATAGATGGGGAAACAGTGGAAATAGTGTCAGACTTTATTTTTCTGGGCTCCAAAATCACTGCAGATGGTGACTGCAGCCATGTAATTAAAAGACGCTTACTCCTTGGAAGGAAAGCTATGACCAACCTAGATAGTATATTCAAAAGCAGAGACATTACTTTGCCGACTAAGTTCTATCTAGTCGAGGCTATGGTTTTTCCAGTAGTCATGTATGGATGTGAGAGTTGGACTGTGAAGACGGCTGAGCACTGAAGAATTGATGCTTTTGAATTGTGGTGTTGGAGAAGACTCTTGAGAGTCCCTTGGACTGAAAGGAGATCCAACCAGTCCATTCTGAAGGAAATCAGCCCTGGGTTTCCTTTGGAAGGACTGATGCTAAAGCTGAAACTCCAGTACTTTGGCCACCTCATGCGAAGGGTTGACTCATTGGAAAAGACGCTGATACTGGGAGGGATTGAGGGCAGGAGGAGAAGGGGATGACAGAGGATGAGATGGCTAGAGGGCATCACTGACTCGATGGACGTTAGTCTAAGTGAACTCCAGGAGTTGGTGATGGACAGGGAGGCCTGGCGTGCTATGATTCATGGGCTTGCAAAGAGTCACACACAACTAAGAGACTGAATTGAACTGAACTGAAGTGCAATCCTAAGGAACCTCAGTTTATCATCACCACTTTGAAATGCTTTCTTTTTCTATATAGCTAATATTTTGTCCACACTTTAAAGCCCAGCCTATCTAACATTTTTGTGAAATCATTCATCTTCACATCTTGAATTAATTTAACTTTATGTTCCTCCTATTGTATTTCTACTATAAAAGCAATAGTATTCTGTCTCAAAAATAAAAACATGTTCATCTCAGTCATCTCTGTATACTTATCTATAGTATAATGTCTATAAATATTATTTAAATGCATGTTTGTTGAATTAAAATAAGCAGAACCCTAAAACTTTACAATATACATTATCTATTCTGGTTTACCTTTGTTTCTCTTTTTACGTCCTTCTAGCAGCAGGATCCCAAAGCTCAAGTAGTCAGTATTCAGTATAACATTCAGAACCACATCTTAATTTCTGTTTTTAATAAAATCAAGTGGATATTTATTGAGCACTTACCATTAAATTAAATTAAATTATTATGTGAACATGCTTACCTTGTGCTTGGTATGTTTTTCTGAAGTTAAGAGAGAAACATAATTAGTGGAAGGTTTTTAAACTGCTTTATTTAGCTTATGATGTGGTTAAGGAAACACACCCCAAAGTATGAAACAATATAAAATTCAAAACAGTATAGAATTAAAGGCTGATTGTAGTTTCTGTGAGGGCTCTGAAAGAGGAAGAAAATTGCATGGGTATAATTTCCGAAGGATGAATAAGAACTCCAAAGAATGCTCCCCCCAAAAGGGGGGGGGGAATTTTAAGTGAAAAAACAAATTTTTCCAATCTCAGAGACACACTAAGATTTCATAAGGAAAGTGTTCTGAATGGAGCAAGAGTAGATCAGTTTTCTTGAGCTGTGGAGAAGTCAGTCGTCTAGGGATATTTGACTATCACTAGCATGAAAAAAGAGTTATTCATAAAATGATGAAACATGGGACCACTAACCAGAGAATTAAGATGATGTAAAAAACACTTTAGAAAATGCATGTCAAGCCTCCTCAAGAATGGCTATGTAAGTAGAAAGTCATTGGGAATCAGAATCAGCTCAGGAATTCCAAATCAAGGAACCTTACAATACTGGTGGGGCAATCAAGAGCATGAATGGGAGACACATTGTACTGGTCAAAGCTCTCTATCTCTAGCTATTTTCACTTGCTCATTTCAATTAGTTGTTTTGTTTTTCCTATAACAGAGCCGTACTCTGGAGTTTCTTGCTGAGGTTCTGATGAAGTTCAATAGGATAGACTCAAAGGGTCCAGTCTAAGGACAGTTCAGTTCAGTTTAGTCACTCAGTCATGTCAAACTCTGTGATGCCATGGACTGCAGCAAGCCAGGCCTCCCTGTCCATCACCAACTCCCAGAGTTTACTCAAACTCATGTCCATTGAGTCAGTGATGCCATCCAACCATCTGATCCTCGGTCATCCCCTTCACCTCCAGGCTTCAATCTTTCCCAATATCAGTCTTTACAAATGAAGAGGTTCTTCGCATCAGGAGGCCAAAGTATTGGTGTTTTAGCTTCAGCATCAGTCCTTCCAATGAATATTCACGACTGATTTCCTTTAGGATGGACTGGTTTGATCTTGCAGTCCAAGGGACTCTCAAGACTCTTCTATAACACCATAGTTCAAAAGCATCGATTCTTTGGTGCTCAGCTTTCTTTATAGTCCATCTCTCACATCCATACATGACTACTGGAAAAATCATAGCTTTGACTAGATGGAATTTTGTTGTCAAAGTAATGTCTCTGCTTTTTAATATGCTGTTTCTTCCAAGTAGCAAGCATCATTTAATTTCATGGCTGCAAGTCACCATCTGCAGTGACTTTGGAGTCCAAAAAAATAAAGTCTGTCACTGTTTCCATTGCTTCCCTGTCTATTTCCCATGAAGTGATGAGACCAGATAAAATGATTTTAGTTTTCTGAATGTTGAGTTTTAAGCCAACTTTCTCACTCTCCTCTTTCACATTCATCAAGAGGCTCTTTAGTTCTTCCTTGCTTGCTGCCAAAAGAGTGGTGTCATCTGCGTATCTAAAGTTATTGGTATTTCTCCCAGCAATCTGGATTCCAGCTTGTGCTTCATCTAACTTCATCTAGCATTTCTCATGATGTATTCTGAATGAAAGTTAAATAAGCAGGGTTACAATATACAGCCTTGATGTACTCCTTTCCCGATTTGGAACCAGTCTGCTGTTCCATATCCAGTTATAACTATTGCTGCCTTACCTGCATACAGATTTCTCAGGAGGCAGGTCAGGTCGTCTGGTATTCCCATCTCCTTCAGAATTTTCCACAGTTTTATGAGCTAATGGAAGTTGACGAACTGATCTCTGGTTCCTCTGCCTTTTCTAAATGCAGCTTAAACATCTGGAAGTTCACGGTTCACATATTGTTGAAGCCTGGCTTGGAGAATTTTGAGCCTTACTTTGCTAACATGTGAGATGAGGGCAATTGTGCCATAGTTTCAGCATTCTTTGGCATTGTCTTTCTTTGGGATTGGAAAGAAAACTGACCTTTTCCAGTCCTGTAGCCACTGCTGAGTTTTCCAAATTTGCTGGCATATTGAGTGAAGCACTTTAACAGTATCATCTTTTAGGGTTAGAGATAGCTCAACTGGAATTCCATCACCTCCACTAGCTTTCTCATAGTGATGCTTCCTACGGCTCACTTGACTTCACATTCCAGGATGTCTGGCTCTAGATGAGTGATCACACCATCGTGATTATCTGCATCATCAAGACCTTTTTTTCTAGTTGTACTATATATTCCTGCCACGTCTTCTTAATATCTTCTGCTTCTGTTAGGTCCATAACATTTTGTCCTCTATTGTGCCCATCATTGAATGAAATGTTCCCTTGGTATCTCTAATTTTCTTGAGGAGATCTCTAGTCTTTCCCGTTCCATTGTTTTCCTCTTTTTTTTTTTTTTTTTTTTGCATTGATCACTGAGGAAAACTTTCTTGTATCTCCTTGCTGTTCTTTGGAACTGTGCATTCAAATGTGTATATCTTTCCTTTTCTCATTTGCCTTTTGATTCTCTTCTTTTCACAGCTATCTTTAAGCCTTTCTCAGACAACCATTTTGCCTTTTTCCATTTCATTTTCTTGATAATGATCTTGATCCCTGTCTCCTGTACAATGTCACAAGCCTCCATCCGTAGTTCTTCAGGCACACTGTCTCTCAGATCTAACCCCTTGAATCTATTTCTCACTTCCACTGTATAGTCATAAGGGATTTGCTTTAGGTCATACCTGAATGGTCTAGTGATTTTCCCTACTTTCTTCAATTTAAGTCTGAATTTGGCAATAATAAGTTCATGATTTGAGTGACAGTCAGCTCCTGGTCTTATTTTTGCTGACCATCTTCTGATAGAACTTATCCATCTTTGGTTACAAAGACTATAATCAGTCTGATTTTGGTGTTGAACATCTGATGATGTCCATGTGTAGTCTTCTCTTGTGTTGAGAGTGGAAGAGGGTCTTTACTATGACTAGTGCATTCTCTTGGCAAAATGCTATTATTAGCCTTTGCCCTGCTTCATTCTGTATTCCTAAGCCCAATTCGCCTGTTACTCCAGGCTTTTCTTGACTTCCTACTTTTGCATTCCAGTCCTCTATAATGAAAAGGACATCTTTTTTGGGTGTTAGTTCTAGAAGATCTTGTAGGTCTTCACAGAACCATTCAATTTCAGCTTCTCTAGCATTACTGGTAGGGGCATAGACTTGGATTACTGGGATATTAAATGTTTTGCCTTGGAAATGAACAGAGATCATTCTGTCGTTTTTGAGACTATACCCAAGTACTGCATTTTGGACAGTTTGTTGACTATGATGGCTACTCCATTTTTTCTAAGGGATTCTTGCCCACAGTAGTAGATATAATGGTCATCTGAGTTAAATTCACCCATTCCAGTCCATTTTAGTTCGCTGATTCCTAAGATATCTATGTTCACACTTGCCATCTCCTATTTGACCACTTTCAATTTACCCTGATTCATGGACCTGACATTCCAAGTTCCTATGCAATATTGCTCTTTACAGCATTAGACTTTACTTCCATCATGAGTCACTTCTACAACTGGGTATTGCTGTTGCTTTGGCTCTGTCTCTTCGTTCTTTCTGGAGTTATTTCTTCACTGATCTCCAGTAGCATACTGGGCACCTAATGACCTAGGGAGTTCATCTTCCAGTGTCCTATCTTTTTGCCTTTTCATTCTGTTCATGGGGTCTCAAGGCAAGAATACTGAAGTGGTTTGCCATTCCCTTCTCCAGTGGACCACGTTTTGTCAGAACTCTCCATCATGACCCGTCCGTCTTTGGTTGGCCCTACATGGCATGGCTCAGAGTTTCACTGAGTTAGACAAGGCTGTTAAGGACAGTTGATAGGCTCTTATTCTCAACTGATGAAGGCCTAGGCAAGGTAATAATTCTAAGTAAAAGCAAAGATGCCCTGTGAAGGGTGAAGATACTTCTAGTATTAGATAAATATTAGTTGAAAGACAAGATAAGTTAATCTCTTGTGCTTAGACTCATTTTTCTAATTTAGTGTCTTGCTTTCATTTCTTTCGCCTAATATATTTGATTTCTAAATATAATGAGATGACTTTTATGTGAAATTTTATCATGTTTGCAATATCAGGAATTTGGAAATGCTGATTATCACCTTAATATTTCTTATAAATAAGAATAATTAATATTTGGGTTTTTTCCTTTACAAGCACTGTGCCTATGAATGAGTGATAATTTATCCCATGTGAGGCAGCTATGTAGGGTTTATCTGAGTAAAGTTTATGTCTCTAATAGACACTTTGTTCTTTGGATTTCTAGGAACTCAGAAATTTTGCTCTTCTAAAGTCTCTACCTTTTGTTTCCATGAAAATGATCTGGGATTTGTGATAGTTTTTTTTTTTTTTAATTTTTTGTTTTTGAAGAATAGTTGCTTTACAGAATTTTGTTGTTTTCTGTCAAGCTTCAACATGAATCAGCCATAGGTATACATATATCCACTCTCTTTTGAACCTGCCTCCCATCTCCCTCCTATCCCTCCCCAGCTTGATACAGAGCCCCTGTTTGAGTTTCCTGAGGCATATAACAAATTCCCGTTGGCTATCTATTTTACATATGGTAATGTAAGTTTCCATGTTACTCTTTCCATACATCTCACCCTCTCCTCTCCTCTCCCCATGTCCATAAGTCTTTTCTCCATGTCTATTTCTCCATTGCTGCCCTGTAAATAAGTTCTTCAGTACCATTCTTCTAGATTCTCTATATATGTATTAGAATACGTTATTTTTCTCTTTTTGACTCACTTCACTCAGTATAATAGGTTCTAGGTTCATCCACCTCATCAGAACAGACTCAAATGTGTTCCTTTTTATGGCTAATATTCCATTTTGTATATGTACCACTACTTTCTTATCCATTCATCTGTTGATGGACATCTAGGTAGCTTCTGTGTTTGAGCTATTGTAAATAGTGCTTCAGTGAACAGTGGAATACATATGTCTTTTTAAATTTTGGTTTACTCAGGGTATACTCCTGGGAGTGGGATTGCTGGCTCATATGGTGGTTTGATTCCTAGTTTTTTAAGGAATCTCCATACCATCTTCCATAGTGGGTATATCAATTTACATGCCCACCAACAGTGCAAGAGCATTCCCTTTTCTCCACACCCTCCATAGCATTTATTGTTTGTAGACTTTCTGATGATGGCCATTCTGACCAGTGAGAGGTGATATCTCATTGGAATTTTGATTTGTGTTTCTCTAATAATGAGTGATGTTGAGCATCTTTTCATGTGTTTGTTAGCCACCTGTTTGTCTTCTTTGGAGAAATGTCTGCTTATGTCTTTTTCCCACTTTTTAACTGGGTTGTTTGTTTTTCCGGCACTGAGATGTAAGAGCTGCTTTTATAATTTGTAAATAAATCCTTTGTTGGTTGTTTCACTTGCTATTATTTTCTTTCATTCTGAGGGTTGTCTTTTCACCTTGCTTATAGTTTCCTTTGCTGTGCAAAAGCTTTTAAGTTTAACCCGGTCCCCCTTGTTTACTTTTGTTTTTACTTCCATTACTCTAGGAGGTAGATCATAGAGGATCTTGCTTTGATTTATGCCATCGAGTGTTCTGCCTATGTTTTCCTCTAAGGGTTTTATAGTTTCTGGTCTTACATTCAGGTCTTTAATCCATTTTGAGTTTATCTTTGTATATGGTGTTAGGAAGCATTCTAATTTTGTTCTTTTACATGTAGCAGTCCAGTTTTCCCAGCATCATTTATTGAAGAGGTTGTCTTTGCCCCATTGTATATTATTGCCTCCTTTGTCAAAATTAAGGAACCCATAGATGCATGGGTGTATTTCTGGGCTTTATATCTTGTTCCATTGGTCTATATTTCTGTTTTTGTGCCAATACCATACTGTCTTGATAACGGTAGCTTTGTAGTATGATCTGAAGTCAGGAAGATTGATTTCTCCAGCTCCATTCTTCTTTTTCAAGACTGCTTTTGCTCTTCAGGGTCTTTTGTGTTTCCATATGAAATGTGAATTTTTTTGTCCTAGTTCTGTGAAAAATGCCATTGGTAATTTGATAGGGATCACATTGAATCTGTAGATTGCATTTGGTAGTATAGTCATTTTCACAATATTGAGTCTTCCTATCCAAGAACATGGAATATCTCTCCATCTGTTTATGTTGTCTTTGATTTCTTTCATTAGCATCTTATAATTTTCTCTGTACAGTTCTTTTGTCTCCTTAGGTAAGTTTATTCCTAGATATTTAATTCTTTTTGTTACAGTGGTGAATGGGATTGATTTCTTAATTTCTCTTTCTGAGTTTTCATTCTTATAGAGAAATGCAAGTGATTTCTGTGTATTGCTTTTGTTTTCTGCAACTTTGCTAAATTCACTGATTAGCTCTAGCAATTTTCTGATACTATCTTTAGGGTTTTCTATGTACAATATAATGTCATCTGCAAACAGTGAGAGCTTTACTTCTTTTCTGATCTGAATTCCATTTATTTCTTTTTCTTCTCTGATTGCTGAAGCTAGGACTTACAGAACTATGTTGGATAATAGTGTTGAAAGTGGAAACCCTTGTCTTGTTCCTGATCTTAGGGGGAATGCTTTCAGTTTTTCACCATTAAGAATAATGTTTGCTGTTGCGTTATCATATATGGCTTTTACTATGTTGAGGTAGGTTCCTTCTATGCCCATTTTTTGGAGAGTTTTAATCATAAATAGATGCTGAATTTTGTCAAAGTCTTTTTCTGCATCTATAGAGATGATCATATGGTTTTTAATCTTTCAGTTTGTTAATATGGTGTGTCACATTGACTGACTTGCATATCTTGAAGAATCCTTGCATTCCTGGAATAAACTCAACTTGATCATGGTGTATGAGCTTTTTGATGTGTTGCTGAATTCTGTTTATTATTTTGTTGTGGATTTTTGCATCTATGTTCATAAGTGTTATTGGCCTGTAGTTTTTTTGTGTGTGTGTTGTCTTTGTCTGGTTTTGGTATCAGGGTGATGATGGCCTCATAGAATGAGTTTGGAAGTGTTCCTTCCTCTGCAGTTTTTTGAAAGAGTCGTAGAAAGATAGGTATTAGCTCTTCTCTAAATGTTTGATAGAATTCTCCTGTGAAGCCATCTGGTCTGCAGCCTTTGTTTTGTGGGAAATTTTTTATCACAGCTTCAATTTCAGTGCTTGTAATTGAGTTGTTCATAATTTCTATTTCTTTTTGGTTCAGTCTTGGAAGATTGAACTTTTCTAAGAATCTGTCCATTTCTTCCAGGTTATCCATTTTATTGCCATATAGTTGTACATAATAGTCTCTTATATTCCTTTGTATTTCTGCATCATCTGTTGTAACCTCTCCTTTTTCATTTCTAATTTTGTTGATTTAATTTTCTCTCTTTTTTTCTTGATGAGTCTGGCTAAAGACTTGTCAATTTTGTTTATCTTCTCAAAGAACCAGCTTTGAGTTTTATTAATCTTTACTATTGTTTCCTTCATTTCTTTTTCATTTATTTATGCTTGGATTTTTATGATTTCTTTCCTTCTACTAATTTTGTTTTTGTTGTTGTTGTTGTTGTTCTTCTTCTTCTTCTTCTTTTTCCAGTTATTTTAGGTGTAAAGTTAGGTTGTCTATTCTATTTTTTTCTTGTTTCTTGAAGTAGGATTGTATTGCTATAAACTTCCCTCTTAGAACTGCTTTTGCTGTATCCCATAGGTTTTGAGTTGTCATGCTTTCATTTTCATTTGTTTCTAGAAATTTTTTGGTTTCCCTTTTGATTTCTTCAGTCACTTGTTGGTTGTTTAGAAACATGTTGTTTAATCTCCATATGTTTGTGTTTCTTATAGTTTGTTTGTTTGTTTGTTTGTTTTTTGTAATTGATATCGAGTCTCATAGTATTGTGGTCAAATAAGATGCTTGGTACAATTTCAATTTTCTTAAATTTATTGGGATTTGATTTGTGACCCAAGATGTGATATATCCTGGAGAATGTTCCATGTTCACTTGAGATGAAGATGTATTCTTCTGCATTTGGATGGAGTGTCCTGAAGATATCAATGAGATCCATCTCATCGAATGTATCATTTAAGACTTGTGTTTCCTTATTAATTTTCTGTTTTGATGATCTGTCCATTGGTGTGAGTGGGGTGTTAAAGTCTCCTACTATTATTGTGTTACTATATTTTTTTCCTCTAGTGTCTGTTAGTGTTTGTCTTATGTATTGATGTGCTCCTATGTTGGATGGATAGATATTTACAGGTGTTATTTCTTCCTCTTGGATTGATCCCTTGATCATTATGCAGTGTCCTTCCTTATCTCTTGTAATATTCTTTATTTTAAGATCTATTTTGTCTGATATGAGGATGGCTACTCCAGCTTTCTTTTGCTTCCCATTTGCATGGAATACATTTCCCTTCTGGCCTGCAGAGTTTCTGCTGAAAGATCAGCTGTTAAGCATATGGGGTTTCCCTTATATGTTACTTGTTGCTTCTCCCTTGCTGCTTTTAATATTCGTTCTTTGTGTTTAGATTGTTAATTTGATTAGTATGTGTCTTGGAGTATTTCTCTTTGGGTTTATCCTGTATGGGACTCTTTGTGCCTCTTAGACTTGATTGACATTTCCTTTTCCATGTTGGGGAAATATTCAACTATAATCTCTTCAAAAATTTTCTCATACCCTTTCCTTTTACTCTTCTTCTTCTGGGACCCTTATAATCTGAATGTTGGTGCATTTGATATTGTTCCAGAGGTCTCTGAGACTATCCTCAGTTCTTTTCATTCTTTTTACTTTATTCTGCTCTTTAGAAGTTATTTCCACCATTTTATCTTCCAACTCACTGATTCATTCTTCTGCTTCAGATATTTTGCTATTGATTCCCTCTAGAATATTTTTAATTTCAGTAATTGTGCTGTTTGTCTCTGTGTGTCTCTTTATTCTTTAATTCTTCTAGGTATTTGTTAATTGATTCTGGCATTTCCTCCATTTTGTTTTCAAAGTTTTTGATCATCTTTCCTATCATTATTCTCATTTTTTTTTTCAGGTATTCTGCCTATTTCCTCTTCGTTTATTTGGACTTCTGTGTTTCTAATTTGTGTTTCTTCATCCGTGTAGTATTTCTCTGCTTTTTCATTATCTTTTTTTAACTTACTGTGTTTGAAGTCTTCTTTTCCCAGGCTTCAAAGAAAGTTGAATTTTTTTCCCTGAAGAAGTTTGAATTCTTTCTTTCTTTTGGTTTCTGCCCTCTTAAGGTTGGTCCAATGGTTTGTGTAAGCTTTATCTAGGGTGAGATTTGTGCTGAGTTTTTGTTTGTTTGCTTGCTTGTTTGTTTTTCCTCTGATGGGCAAGGCTGAGTGAGGTGGTAATCTTGTCTGCTGATGATTGGGTTTGTATTTTTGTTTTGTTTGTTGTTTAGATGAGGCATCCTGCACAGAGTGCTAATGGTGGTTGGATGATGCTGGGTCTTATATTCAAATGGTTTCCTTTGTGTGAGTTCTCACTATGTGATATTCCCTAGGGTTAGTTCTCTGGTAATCTAGGTCTTGGAGTTAGTGCTACCACTCCAAAGGCTCAGGGCTTGATCTCTTGTCAGGAATGAAGATTCCACAAGTGGTTTTTTATGGCACTAAGTGAGATTAAAACAAATATCTGAAAATGAGAAACCGAAGATGAATCCCAGACAAATGTCACTTACAAAATCAGGCAAATAATAATGAAAATAATGGAATATGTACATATACACCCACTAGCAGTCAAAACAATCCAACAAAAATAAAATATGGTAGATTGACCCAGTGAACAAAGGAAATAAAAAATTATATTTATCAATAAAGAACAAAACTAATGAAACCACAAACTGGAAAACAAAATTAAAGCAAGGTGCCAAGTGGGAAATAAAGCAATGAAAATAAAACTAACAAATATATTGAGAGCAAAGGAAAGAAAGAATAGATATGCAAAGTTAAATAGAAGTAGATGAAGAAGATTTATATACATAAAGATTAACTGCAAGAAGAAAAGAACAGTAGGAAAGGCAACCCAAGGAATAAATGTAGAAAAAATATAATAGGTTTTAAAAAATTAAAATTTAAAATTATAAAAAAGAGAAAAGAAGGAAAAAAAAAAAAAAAACAGAAGAAGATATTTAAAAGGAGAGAAAAAAAAAAAAAGGAAAACTCCACAGAACTGCAAAAGCCCAATGTAGAGGCAGAAAGTGACGTCGCTCAGTCGTGTCCGACTCTGTGCGACCCCATAGACGGCAGCCCACCAGGCTCCCTCGTCCCTGGGATTCTCCAGGCAAGAACACTGGAGTGGGTTGCCATTTCCTTCTCCAATGCATGAAAGTGAAAAGTGAAAGTGACGTCTCTCAGTCGTGTCTCTTAGCGACCCCATGGACTGCGGCCCACCAGGCTCCTCCGTCCATGGGATTTTCTAGGCAAGAGTACTGGAGTGGGGTGCCATTGCCTTCTCCATAGAGGTAGAGGTTTATATCAAAAATAAAAAGTGTGACTGAATATACATATATACATATACACCCATCAGCAAAATCAAAACAGTCCAACAAAAAGTATAATAGATTGACCCGGCAAACAAAGGAACCAAAAATTATATTTACCAGAACAAGACTAACTAAAGCACAAACTGGAAAACAAAACTAAATCAAGGTGCCAAGTGGGGAGTAAAGCAATGAAAGTAAAACTAACAAATATGTTAAGAGGAAAGGAAAGAAATGAAGAAAAGATACGCAAAGTTAAGTAGAGATAGATTAAGAAGATGTATATACATTAAAGATCAACTGCAAGGGGAAAAGAAGAGTAGGAAAGGCAAACAAAGGAATAAATGTAGAAAAAATAATAACTGGTTTAAAAAATTAAAATTAAGAAAAGAGAAAAGAAAAAAAAAAAAAAAAGGAAAACTCCACAGAACTGCAAAAGCCCAACATAGTCAGAGGTTTATAACAACTATAAAAAAATGTGACTGAGAAAAAGAAAAAAAAAGCTCAAAAGCTTAATTATATTTCATACTGCCAATAAAATTGACAGCTACAACAGAGAGGAAAATAAAGGAAACACAAAAGAAAAAAATTCAAAAGAATCTACAGAACAAATCAAAACATAAGTGTAATAAATGTTTTTCTTGAGTCACTGCTGTCAGAGTCCTTCCCTCACTGGGAGTAACAGTCCACCTCATCTCCCTAGGATGTCCTCCAACATTGTGCTGATCTCTGGACCTGCTGTGGGGGCATCTCAGATTCTAATCTGGTCCTACTCATGTGTGTTCTTGCCTCCAATGTCCACAGCTATTAGAAGTAGTGCTTTTTCTTTTGTGGAAGCTCTCAATGACCTTTTATATATTCCATAGACACAGAGTCTACCTAGTTGATCATGTGGGTTAAATCTGCAGCTTGTATAGCTGTTGGGTCTTCTTCCTTAGCCACACTGCCCCTGTGCATCTGTGAGGGCCAGGTGTGGATGTGGTGCAGCTGTTTGCGTTGCAAGGGTTCTGGCAGTACCAGGTACTCAAGGGAGTTGGCAGCTAGAGCAGCAGGAAATGTAGTGCTCCAGAAGAGTATGGCAACCAGTATTGGCCAATATGCTCCAGTATTCTTGCCTGGAGAACCCCTTCCCTGACAGTGAAGCCTGGCAGGCCATAGTCTACAGGGTCACAAAGAGTAGGACAGTACGGAAGGGACCCTGAGTGCACAGATGCAAGACTGTTTTTGGCTCTGACAGCTCTACCCCAGTGAGAGTTGAGCATGAAGGTGGCACAACTGCTTGGCTTGCAGAGACCCTGGTGATGCCAAGTGTGCAAGGACACAGATTGCTTCCACCACAGGAGTTATGGCCCTATCAGAGTCTTTTTTATTTTAGCTTCTTGTAGTTGGCAATCAGAAGGCTTCTTTGGCCTGTCTTTCTCCATAGCTCCACCTGTTTGGGCACTTAGAGGGCTCCCTTGACTGGGGTCCTTCTCTGTTGTTCCACGCATCAGGCACATAGATGGGCCACCCTGGCTGGGGTCCTACTCTGTAGATCAGTGCATCAGGCACTTAAAGAGGCACCCTGAGTGGGATCCTACTCTGTGTATCAATGTGTCAGGCATTTGATGGGCCAGCCTCTATTGTTCAGCTGACAGTGCTGGGTGTGGGGAGAGAGAGGCTATGGTCATGGCTCCACCCACTCTGCATGACTCAGCAGTATTGCCTTGCTTCCATGGCTGCCTGGGTTTCCTCCACACATTTCCTACCACAATCTCCTCCCTCACATCCCCTCCATCCGTCTCTCTGCAGTCATCAGCAGCCTTCACCCTGAGATTGTTCCACAATCCCTAAATTCCAGCTCCTAGCCGCTGTGCCTTCCAGGGAACTTGTGCCCCTGTCTAGGGTGTGTATGGCTGTGGCAAGGAATGTATGATTCTCATTCCATTTAGGCTGCCACAGATCAGCTGTTTCATTCTCAGCCTTAGATGTCCCTCTTCTGACTCAGACAAGTGCCCTGAAGTAGAGGTTAGACCCCTGCTTCAGTTCCTCCACCAGCCAAGTGCAGGTCCAGTCCTACTAACACTCCTGTTTTTCCCCCTAGTTCCTTCACCCTACTGAGTTTTGCGTGGTTCTGTGTTTTCTTTCCCACTGTCCAGATACTCTTGTCTGCTCTCAGCTGGTGTTCTGCATGCACTTCTGTGTCTGAAGGTGTATTCCTGATGTATCCGTGGAGAGAGATGTACTCCATGTCCACCTACTCCTCCACCGTATTGTTCTCATGTGTGATAGATTTTAATCTGACTTTTACTCCAGTTTTCTAAGGGTAGGTCTTTTTGGAGTACAGGTTTTGACGAGAGAATGGTACCGAAAGAAATAAAACAAAAGTGACTGGAGGCTTGGGGAATTGGCAAAGGCACCCTAAGAAGAGAGAAAGTGAGTATACAAAGTGGACTAACACAGGCATTGCTGCCAAAGACCAACCTTCTTCAATTTAATATTCCATGTAGGTCCAGTCAGAGGTGAATTATGAACCCAGATATTAATCCAGAATAATGGTAGCATTTTCCAAGCACGTCTTCTTGAAAACAAAGATCCACAAGTTAAAGATTCATCCTTTGTTTCCTTTCCTGTTACCCTTGACTTCAATTAGATAATTGTCATATAATACTTCCAGGGACTGAAGGCATAAAGCACCTCCTGATATTGGTCCCTTCCTTAGGGATTCATGGTTGACTCATTAGTTAAGAATGAGGCAGTGTGTGTGTCAACTCAAGAGTTCAAGTAAAGAGTTTTACCTATAAATTTATTTCAGAAAATGTTTGGATATTTGGAATATAATGTATCATCCCTGGATGGCTTCTTTTATTTTTACCCCTCTGCCTTTATCTCTATTCCCTTTATCTCCACCAATGAAGGAGTCACACTGTGGGATAAGGATTGTTGGGCGGGAGGTCATAATCAAGTGAAACCTTATTACATCTTTAGTCTGAAATTATATTTCTCTAAATATGGCAGATTGATGATGTGTGGCAGAACCAATACAAAATTGGAGTAATTAGCCTCCAATTAACATTTAAAAATTTAAATTAAAAAAATAAATATTGCCATAGGGAAAAATTTAATGGGTATAAAGAGAAAGTGCTCAAGTATGAGAAAAATAGACTTTGAAGTGAATGAAGTATTTGAGTTTTGAAAAATGCTTTGAAAAAATTTGAAGTATTTTGAAGTATTTGTAGTTTGAAAAATACACAATAAAAAAAAAATCCAAAAGGCACATAATTCTGCTTCTAGAGTCTGAAAAAGATGAGCCATAAAGTGTAATCACTTTATATTAACAATTTCCATCTTCTCACATTCATAATTGCTTTAGCTAATATAAAAGTTAAGATCTTAATATGATTAGACATTTGTTTGGGTGAACTGCAAAATTTTGTATAAAGAAATGATAACACATGGGTATAGAAAATGTACTACTTTAGAAAAGATAGTGGGAGTTATATATTCCAGTGGTGCTGGGTCTCATGGTTTTTCATTTGCATATAAATAATTAATATGCATACCCCAATAATGCCAGCATCCGAGGAATACATTCAGTATGAATTATGCAGAAACACTTCAAAAATGCCTGTAATGGTCAAGGGAATTACCACCCTCTACAGTATGTAGAAAATAAAATCATTTATTTGAAAAATGAAATATAAACAGAAGATCTGATTCAAAGCATTCAGGAAAGGAAAGTTTCTTGGTCAACTATCAACTGTCTTGTTTGTTTATTTTTTTAATGTGTGCTTTATCTTCTAGGAATTGTAAAATTGTAACAGACTTCAGAAATACAAAGGTACATATGAGTTCGAGGGGGGAAAAAAGAAGAAATAGTAAGGGATATGGGGAAGAAATAGTACAAACTATTTCTATAGAAGAAATAATAAGGGATACAGAAGAAACTATGGAAGAAATAGTAAGGGATATGCGGAAAACTCTGAACTAGCTCCATAAAAGAGTCACTTGAATTGAAGAAAGAGTTGAAGAAATACATCAAGGGAAGAGGGAATGCATATATTTTTAAAAGTTCTATATCAAGGAATAGAAATAATGATTCAACATGTGTTTAGAAGATTTGCTGGATAACAGGATTTATGTAGACTACACTTAACAATCATAAAAATGTCAGCATATGCCAAGACTGGGGTTACCCTATGGCTTGGCTAGCACATGGTAAGAGCATTCCTCTTTCTGTTTAGGCAAGATCGACTGCCTCTGGTCAAATTCGTCTAGAACTGGGAAAGAGACATGAGTGTTCACTGAGGTTCAAATAAGTCATTTTTATAATTTATGATTTTTGTGTCCTCTTTTTCATTTTTTATATTATTAAAATATGACAACACATTTACAGGAGATTGAGAAAACACAGAACAAGTTTACATATAGTTCCACTATATATTATAATAATTTTTTAAGTAGACAAATTAAGATTTTTAGTTGGAGTTTTAATATCAAACTCTCAAAAGTTAATAAATGAATATGCAGGGAAGTAGTAGGATATAGTAGACCTGAAAAGCACTATGAACCAGTTCAACATAAAATATTTTTACAGTTTTCACACAAACAGAGGATACAAAATCTATTCAAGTTCCCACAGACTATAAACTAGGAGGCCTTGGAACATATCCAAGGACATAAGACCAGGTGCAAAAATTTGATGGTCTAAAGGTGTTAAAATAATAAGGAGTCTGTTCTCTTATCACTGTGGAGTTATGTTGGAGATCAGTATCAAAGGATATTTGAAAACAACCCGCAAATATTCAGATGCAATGTGATATTTACCAAGAGAGACCTTTGACTTAGCCATGCCGTTGAAAGCTTCAATAAAGTTAGAAGACTGAAACAGCACAGAGGATAATTGCAGAGAAGAAATTTCTCATTTAAAGGAGAAATTAATATCAAAATGAGAAACTAACATCAAAGATACTTTAAAACTCCCATGTATTTGGAAATTAAATGTCCACTTTTAAATAATGGGTGCATCTAAGAAGCCATAACAAGGAAATAGAAAATATTTGTAATAACATAAAAATGAAAAGAGAATTTAGCAGAATATTTGCATGCAGCTGAAGCTCCTCAATGCAATGAAATACAATGTGGAGTCCTGAATAAGATATGAAAGCAAATAATGGACACTAATATAAAATTTGGTGAAATTTAAATAAAATCTATACTTGTTAATAACACTGTATTACATTTAATTTCCTCTTTTCTGTTTTTCACAACATAGTATTGCTTTATGATCTCAGAATTGGATTAGAAGTTTCAAGTTGCATTCAAAAAAACTTTTAAAGATCACTAAGATAATGAAATTTCTAGACTTTTAGCAGTAATACTAGATGCTAAAATACATGGAACTATATCAAAGTTTTGAGTGAATATAAATTAGAAATCTAGCATTCTATTCATACTAAGTCAGACAAGTGGAATCAAAATGTCATTAGTTTTTTAGTTAGGCAAAAATTCCCAAGTTTTCTAAAATATATATATTATATTGCACATTGTATACACACACACACATATGTATACAAAAGTTTATACTACATTTGATAAAGGCTTGAGATAGAACATCAAAAACAGAAAAGAAGAAAAGAAGAGATGGAGAAAGTGGAAAACATAAATTAAATAAAATGGGAACACTAAATGTGAAATAGAAAAAGTGAAACAAACTAGATAAAAATGAAGATCATCATATAGTCCAGTTGTTTTTAAACATGGCTTCCCATTAGAACATATCTGGAGCTCTGGAGGAAAAAAAAAAAAAAACCTGGGCATTTGTATTCTTCAAAAAATTCCAAGATGATCCTGATATGCATCTGGATTTTAAAAAGTGATTGCAGGTTTTTCTACTAAATGGTGGTTTTACTGATATTGTTGCTGTTGTTCAGTAACTCAGTTATGTCCAACTCTTTGCAACCCCATGGACTGCAGCTCGTCAGGCTTCCCTGTTCTTCAATATCTACTGTTCCAACTCATGTCCATTGAGGCAGTGAAGCCATCGAACCATCTTATCCACTGTCTCCCCCTTCTCCTCTTTTCCTCACTCTTTCCCAGCATCAGGGTCTTTTCTAATGACTCAACTCTTTGTGTCATGTGGTCAAAGTGTCAGAGCTTCAACTCCAGCATCAGTCTTTCCAGTGAATATTCAAGGTTGATTTCCTTTCGGATTGCCTGGTTTAATCTCTTTGCTTTCCAAGGGACTTTCAAGAGTCTTCTCCAACACCACAATTTGAAATCCTCTGTTTTTGGCGCTCAGCCTTCTTTATGGTCCAGCTCTCACATCCATACATGACTACTGGAAAAACCAAAGCTTTGACTATACGTACTTTTGTCAGCAAAGTGATGTCTCTGTTTTTTAATATGTCTTTGGTATTATTTTTCTCCGGTTTGTGGGTTGCCCACTCAGCAAGTGAGGAATTTGATTTTATTGTGATTGCATCCTTCCTACCATCTTGTTGTGGCTTCTTTTTGGACATGGGGTATCATTTTTTGTGTGTGTGTTCTTGCATCTTCCTGTAGATAGTTTTTCAACAGCTAGTTGTGGTTTTGGTGCTGTCACAGGAGGACATCCAGATAAGTTACTTTATTTGTGGAGTTTCATGGGACCAATGTCAATGGCATTAATGAACTGCTCATTGCTTTGAAGTTTTAAAGAGATGAGACTTCTTGAATTATCTCAGTTTTGTTTTTCTATATTTTTGCACTTCATTGAGTGGGCTTTACTCAAACATAGCCCTCTTCATCTGCAAAAAGATGCAGGAACATAGTCCCTAGTTACACAGCAATATACATTCTTGCTGAGCCAAAACTCATAGGTACAAAGAGCTTCAGAGATTTGAGAAAAATTCGTGCACTAGAGCATAGCAGTTAATTTTGGGGTCTCTAGAATCATATTGTTGTTGTTTAGTCATTAGATTGTGTCCAACTCTTTTGTGACCCAGTGGACTGTAGCCAGCCAAGCTCCACTGTCCATGGGACAACCCAAGAAAGAATCCTAGAGGGGGTTGCCATTTCCTTCTCACAGGGATCTTCCCAACCCAGGGATTAAATCCATGTCTCCTGCATTTCTTCCCTGGTTGCTTAGATTGTGAAGAATCTGCCCACAATGTAGGAGACCTGGATTTGACCCCTGGGTCAGGAAGATCCCTAGAGAAAGGAAAGGCTACCCACTCCAGTATTCTTACCTAGAGAATTCTTTGGACAGAAAAGCCTGGCCAGCCCACAGTCCATGGGGTCACAAAGAGTCAGACATGACTGAGTGGCTAACACAATACTCCTGAATTGCAGATGGATTCTTTGGTGCAGAGCCACCAGGGAAGCCCCTAGAACCATATTGTCAGTGTGTACCTAGTAGCTTCAGTCATTATATTGATTTTTATTTTGTACTGGCTGTGAAACCTTTCTAACTCTTGGCTTCCTATTAAAGTAGCACCTATTTCAAAAGTTGTTAGGTATAATACGTTACAAAATACCCAGTTCTCAATGTGTTAGCTGTTAAAAGCTTCACCACTATTATTCTTGATATTCTATAAGATTTTTAATAACTATTATAAAGTCAAATTTTGATCTGTAGATATAAGAGCTAGAAAATGTTATTTAGAATGATAAAAAATATCTTAAACATTTTTACATAATGCCTACAATGTCTTCCCAGCCATGCAGACTTCAAACTCTATAGAAGACCCAGAAAAATGACAAACTACTTTATTATATTTAGTAGTGAATTGTACTTATTTTAACACACAGAACTAAGTTTTCATATCCTAAAAAATGTCAACCAGTAGCTTTGTTTGACATAAACATACAATTGGGAAAATATGTATTTGTATTAATGAAATAGATATGAATATAAAGAGATACTTCAGGAAAAACAATTATTCTACTTTTAATAGCTGTGTATCTGTTTTGATAGAAGCAAATATCACAGACATGCAGAATGATGAGGTATTCTCTTCTGTCTATTGTATCAGAGACTGAACTTAGTTGATCCATTACATTTATGCCTGCATAGAACCTGCCAGAAATAGATCAATTTCAACATACAGAGACAAAATCAAATCATGAATGTGTTCTTCTGAGTTTTATCTAGTGACTTAATGGTAATGGATGAGCTGCTAGTAAATGATTCATAACAGTAAGATCAATCCCACTCTGTTCTCATCATGCAAAAAGTTGCAGTAAAGTCAAGGAAAGCTTCAATACAAAAAAGGATAGAGATATGATACAAGAGTCCTGGGTGTGCTACAACCTATATTTCCCTTCTGGATATCCTCACTGTCTTTCTAGGCTACATATTTATCTCCAAATAATTAGCAACTGGGGGACTTACTATCTAATCATCTTAGTTGACTGGTCATGTAATCACCTTGCTGAATCCAAAATTGATCAATATTTATAAATATATCAATACTAAGACCCCCTTTGTTCCCTTCGCTAGTGTGGAATTTCCTACTCCATTGTTAGAATCATTATATCAACTCAGAAGCTTTCTTTTGAATCTATTTTTGGAGGAACCTCTAATGCCAACTGGACTGAATTGGCCCAAGATGTCTTTTCAAAGTTTGAGAATCTGATCATCCATGTGCCTTGTTAGAACATGGTGTGGAATTTATATTGACTTTTTTTAACTGACTCCAAGGCTTCATTTATATTTCAGTTCTCTGTATATGGCTTCTATTAATAACAGTTTATATCTCTTATTCCTCATGGAAATTCAACCAATATTAAATGGCAGAGGAAGAATGATATTTTTACCAGTTAATCCACATTCTTATTTTGCTTTTCTTCCTCATTTCTTCTTCCTTCTTTGCCATTGACAACTGAGGCAGGGGGAAGGACACTTCCTCTCCTTGCTTTTTGCTGATTGGACTAAGAAGTAAGACCTTTAAAACACTAGATGACAGATGTATGAGTAGCTTGAGGGATCTACCTGACTCTCTGCTTTTATTCAAGAAACTTAGATGGCAAAGCCCTACAGAAATCACCTGCACAAAGCAAGCCAAAAACAGATTTTTTTTTAAATTAAGCCTCATATAATCAATGAATTCAGTTGGTCATTTTTCTAACTTTTCTGGCTTCCTTCCCCACTATTTCAAAACATTGACATTCAAAAGCTTTGTCTTAGTCTTTTCCTTACCTCCACACTCTGTTTTCTTGATTTTATTCTAAATTCAGAATATGCTTGAAACATAAGTTCTATTATTTATGTTGGCAAGAAATTAAAATCAGTGCATGACATTCAAACTAAAGTTAGAGAGAATTTATTTTCTAGAGAGACGTCACTATTTCAAGAACCTGGATGCCTAACAGCGATTGCAACTATGTATTTATCCCAATTTGTGAATTCATATGTCAGAATTATTTTCCAGCAAATCAGATTCTATAGGAGAAATACTCTGTCAAGGTATTGATTTTAACAGGCAGTGCATTAGTTATCAAAGTCAGGAGTAGGTCTCCCTAGCCCCTTGATCTATTCTTTTACACACACACACACTGTATTTCTTCACTGCAATAAGCAGAGTTTGATTAATTATGGAAATGTTCCTATCACTTTATTTACCCAGTATCATCAAGAAATGAGATAAAGCTCAATGATCCAGAATGATGTTAGAAAGTTCTCAGAAGAGGAGCCAGACAAAGAGAAAGCTGATGTTTCTGCACCACGTCTTTCCTAGAAGATGTGGTGAGCTAACAGCACCACTGACCAGGGCCTTTTATGCCTATTTAGAGGACAGCATTCTCTGTCTTATGTGGATTATGCAAAATGGTATAACTACTAAAGAATTCTGAAAATAAATTTAATAAGCCTGGAAATTTAAAGAGAAAACTATCAGAGCACATTAAACATTATCTGAACAATCTTTTCCAAACATGCTTGCATGCCTAATCTAAGACTTTGTTTCTGAAGATATAATAAGCAGGGCAAATACTTAGCCTTCTCTGAGCCATTATTTCCTCATTTGTAAAATCAAGAGAAGAATATATACTTTACTGGGTGCATTCAATGAGACAGTATACGTTAAAAGTAGTGAAAGTGTTAGTCACTCAGTGGTGTCCGACTTTGTGACTCCATGGGCTATAGTTCACCAGGACCCTCTGTCCATGGAATTCTCCAGACAAGAATACTGGAGTAGGTAGCTATTGCCTTCTCCAGGGGACCTTCTTGAACCAGGGATCAAACCCTGGCCTTCCACATTGCAGGCAAATTCTTCACTGTCTGAGCCACCAGGGAAGCCCCCAATATATGTTATTAAGTACCTGTCTTATAGTAGGGACTCAAGTAGGGTAATTTTATAACTCATGTGGCAATACAAACTTTAAGATTTTGTGATCATTTACAATGGAAATGTTTAAAAATATATTTAAAATTTTATTGTTTTATTAAGCCAAATATGCTGAATGAAATGATTTTCTTGGTCACTCAAGAGCATCTCCATTGCACATTCTAAGAGGATTGCCACTAAGATAGTTGAATTCTGTATGCTATTTTGCCCAACATCTTGGCTCACAGCTCTGTCCAGAAGTTTTAAGTTGCCAGAAATCTAACCTCCACGTTAAGTAACTTTGAATTTCCTTCTTAATAATAATGATACATTTAGAAATTGGTAAGGAAAGACAATTTCCACCCAAAGACCTGCGTAGCAAAATATATTTTATTTGGATAACTCCAGTATGGGGCAAAAAGTGACCTACACTGGGAATAGAGAAACAATTGTGTAGAAATAACTACAGTCCAAAAAAAAAAAAAATTCTCAAATCCTTAGTTTAATAAAAATGTGGACCGACTTGGGAAATAAGCGATAGCCAGGAGCAAGTGATATTGTTCAGCATATAAGGTTAACTGAGAAAAAATAGAGGTCATAGGCAAAGCGTCTGAGTTAATGGCAGATGATTTCAACCCTTCAGAAAGCCTTTCAGACAAGAAATTTATAGCTAGAGGGACAATGTATCAGAGGAAATGTAAAGCTCATCCTAGGCTCAAAAGCTAACACCAGTCAAAATATGTATTTTGAGGGAAAGCTTGATAAACTGGAAACTGATTAGTTTGGGAAAAAATTGAAAATAAGTGGCTCAGACAGCACCAGAATTAAGATGTCACGCCAGATAAAATCAATTAATCCTATAGTCAGGTTTCACATCCCTGGCACATACCTGTATGTGATCTCACTGCCTAATGCTGAGATGAGAGAGCTGTGAAGAAAGAGGAGCATGGAGCTCGCATTTCAGTAGAAGACAAGAAGTTAAAACACCACAAAGAGTTTTGTGTTTCTCACTTGTTAAGGAAGAGGCCAGCTGAATTCAGAGCAAGGTTAGAGAGGACCAACCATTCTGCTGTTGTGGGGGTTTATAGTCTTTGTGTCCAACCCTTTTGTGACCCCATGGACAGTAGCCCTCCAAGTTCCTCTGTCCATGGGATTTTGCAGGCACAGATACTAGAGTAGGTTACCATTTCCTCCTCCAGGGGATCTTCCCGACCCAGAAGTCGAATCTGCATCTCCTACATAGGCAGGCAAGTTCTTTACCACTGACCTAGCAGGAAAGCCCCTATTCTCTGTTGATTGCTGCAATAAGTTAACATTGTCTTGACTACCTATCAATAAAAGTGTGTTTAATAATTTTTGGAAGCTGGTAGCAAAATAACAAATGAAATTATATGCCATGCTGATCTAGAGCTTTGTATTAAAGATAACTTGTACTGAAGCAAGTTGTATAGTTTTTAATACAACTTTGTATTAAAAACAACTAGAAGAATTGGTTAAAAATAATCACAATTAGCATATATGTTACAGTAGGTGCTTGGAGGTGGATATAGAAATCAGCAGCAAGCAAATGCTTGATTAGATTTCATGCTGGAGGACGTTAGGGAAAAAATGAAACCTTGAATAGTTTAAATATTCAGGCTGTCATTTATAATAATTAAAGAGAAAGGAAGTTCTTGGTGTTTAGAGTATGAGCATTTTCATCTTCTTTTATCTACAACATGTTTTTCAGATAGCATAAATAATTTCAGTTCTCATTGGTAAATTCTTCTATATTATTCAGGGAGAGGCTCAGTCAACCAATAATTATTTCTAGAACATTGTTTATGTACCTATTGCTGAGATAGATAATACTAAAAGCAAGAGAGAACTATGAGAAGACTTAGAGAATGAACTTATGGTGACCAGAGGAAAAGATGGAGCAAAGGGATAGTTAGGGAGTTTGGGATAGACATGTATACACTGCTATATTTAAAATGGATAACCAACAAGAATCTAATGTATAGCACATGAAACTTGGCTCAATGTTATGTGGCAGCCTGGATGGGAGGGTGTTTGGGAGGGAATGGATATGTGTATGTGTATGGTTGAGTCCCTTCACTGTTCTCCTGAAGCTATCAGAACATTGTCAATTGGCTATACCCCAGTATAAAATAAAAAGTTTAAAAAATGAGAGAGAGAACTGTGAGATACCAGCTGCCACCTTTGAGTAGCTAATAGTTTAGCTGGGGAGTGAAAAATGGTATTATAAAATTATTGAAGCATAATAAATAATAGCAAATAAACTCTGATGTGTAAAATAAAACCAGAAGGAATTACAAGTAGGGGGCATTCAGGGGAGATAAGAGTAGACAAGAAGAGAGACTTGCTTACATTGACAAAGTATACTTTCCACTTAAGTGTTGTCAGCGGAAGTGCTCTAGGAAAAGTTCATTGGAAACACCACGTGAGAAAGATGATGAGTTAAAAAGCCCACAGCAAAACAGAAATTTTTTACAGTGAAAACTGAACACTGTATTATTCTAGAAATAGCGACATTTTGGAAAAGGCAAACCTATGGATACAATAAAAGGCTTAGTAGTTCTGGAGGGGTTGGGTGGAGAAATATATAGGCAGAGCAAAGAGGATTTTTAGGGCAAGTAGGCCTTAGAAAGCATCACTACAAACAAAGCTAGTGGAGGTGATGGAATTCCAGTTGAGCTGTTTCAATTCCTGAAAGATGATGCTGTGAAAGTGCTGCACTCAATATGCCAGCAAATTTGGAAACCTCAGCTGTGGCCACAGGACTGGAAAAGGTCCGTTTTCATTCCCATTCCAAAGAAAGGCGATGCCAAAGAATGCTCAAACTACCGCACAATTGCACCCATCTCGCATGCTAGTAAAGTAATGCTCAAAATTCTCCAAGCTAGTCTTCAGCAATACATAAACCTTGAAATTTCTGATGCTCAAGCTGGTTTTAGATAAGGCAGAGGAACCAGAGATCAAATTGCCAACATCCACTGGATCATGGAAAAAGCAAGAGAGTTCCAGAAAAACATCTATTTCTGCTTTATTGACTATGCCGAAGCCTTTGACTATGTGGATCACAACAAACTGTGGAAAATTCTGAAAGAGATGGGAATACTAGACCATCTGACCTGCCTCTTGAGAAACCTATATGCAGGTCAGGAAGCAACAGTTAGAACTGGACATGGAACAACAGACTGGCTCAAAATAGGGAAATGGGTATGTCAAGGCTGTATATTGTCACCCTGCTTATTAACTTCTATGCAGAGTACATCATGAGAAATGCTGGGCTGGAAGAAGCACAAGCTGGAATTGAGATTGCCAGGAGAAATATCAATCACCTCAGCTATGCAGATGACACCACCCTTATGGCAGAAAGTGAAGAGGAACTAAAAAGTCTCTTGATGAAAGTGAAAGTGGAGAGTGAAAAAGTTGGCTTAAAGCTCAACATTCAGAAAACGAAGATCATGGCATCTGGTCCCATCACTTTATGAGAAATAGATGGGGCAACAGTGGAAACAGTGTCAGACCTTATTTTGGGGGGCTCCAAAATCACTGCGGATGGTGATTGCAGCCATAAAATTAAAAGACGCTTACTCCTTGGAAGAAAAGTTATGACCGCCCTAGATAGCATATTCAAAAGCAGAGACATTACTTTGCTGACTAAGGTCCATCTACTCAAGGCTATGGTTTTTCCTGTGGTCATGTATGGATGTGAGAGTTGGACTGTGAAGAAGGCTGAGCACTGAAGAATTGATGCTTTTGAACTGTGGTGTTGGAGAAGACTCTTGAGAGTCCCATGGACTGCAAGGAGATCCAACCAGTCCATTCTGAAGGAGATCAACCCTGGGATTTCTTTGGAAGGAATGATGCTAAAGCTGAAACTCTAGTACTTTGGCCACCTCATGCAAAGAGTTGACTCATTGGAAAAGACTTTGATGCTGGAGGGATTGGGGGCAGGAGAAGAAGGGGACAACAGAGGATGAGATGGCTGGATGGCATCACTGACTCGATGGACCTGAGTCTGAGTGAACTCTGGGAGTTGGTGATGGACAGGGAGGCCTGATGTGCTGCGATTCAAGGGGTTGCAAAGAGTCAGACACAACTGAGCGACTGAAATGAACTGAACTGAACTGATCTGATAATACTCCATGATATTATAATGATGGATATATCATACATTTGTCCAAACCAATAGAATGTACAATAACAAGAGGGAAGCCTAAAGTAAACTATAGACCTTGGGCAACTCTGATGTGTTAATGTAGTCATCCTTCATAAAAAATGTACCTTCTGTGAGAGATGTTTGTAATGACGAAGGGAGCATGAGGGTGTATGGGAAATCTCTGAATCTCAATTTTGTTGTAATCTCAGAACTGCTCTAAAAATATTAAGGTATTTTTTAAAAAGGGAATATATTGAAGAAATGGTTCCCATTTTGCTACAAAATCATTAGGGGGGAAAGGGAGAGAATCAAAGAGGGAGGGAGGGCAGGAGGGAGAGAGAGAGAGAAATCTCAGCTGCCCAGCTGGATTTCAGAAAGTGTGCAAGCCTTTAGTTGATGATGGGTGAAAGAGGATGAGCAAAAATTACATGGTATGATATATAAATAATTCTTATTTTGTTTCTCAAGAAGCACGCTCAATGTAAATGACTGCCTGTGTATTTGAAGCAATTCGTGGTTTAAAACTGTCATGTGGCTCTGGGGTGACCTCAGTTGGAATGAGGAAGGGCTGGTAGTCCTCCTGCCTCACATTCTTCCCCACAGAAGAAGGGCACAGGGACTTCCTGAAGTCCTGTCAGAGGAAATAGGGAAGATGAATATTCTGCCATTCATGAAAAGAAAAGAGGAGAAAAACAAACAAACAAACAAACAATACCTACCACAGCTCCCAGTGCTTGTGTTATTTTCTTTTCACCTAATTTAAAGATGTTACTTATTAGGAAAACACTTCAGGCCCTCAGACTAAATGGGAAGCTCAAGCCTCTAGCATCCTGCAAGAGTTCATTGTTTCAGACAAGTAACTGCATCCTTTCAGGGGCTGTTGTACTTCTGTGGAATGGAATCAAGCAAGTTCACTGTTTTGAGACTTCCTCTAAGGATGGGGTTGAAAGGTAGGGGTGAGTTGGCTAGACTTTTAGCCTCTGGCTTTTGACAGAGTCCACAGTCCACACTGTGCTCTTTCCTTGAGGACTCACCAGCCTAAATTCTTTTGCTTTCATGAGTCTGAAGCAACACATTAGTAACATCACAATGATTTTTTTTCCAAGGGTTTAATGCACTGTTAGTTCCATCTCAGATGCCTTTAACTAAATGCATCTGCAAATAATTGTTTTAAAGGATAACCAATTGTTTTGACAACTATAGGGCAAGGCTTTCAATAGATAGAGCATCATTAAATGTGGGGTTTGTAAAAGCTATCAGTTAGGCTTTGAAAGTGCATACAGTATTCAGTTCTTCCACTGATATGTTCTCTTTCTAAGTGGCTTACTATTTCAACAACTGTTGACACAGGTATCAGATCACCTCTTTGTTTATACCTTCATTAAAATGGAATCATCTAGCCCCACCATGGCTAATTTCCTGGGTTTCTCTCTGTGTGTTCACTGTAGGAATTTCTGTTAAAAATTGCATTTCTTTTGGTAGTGCAGCAGTTATGAATATATTCATCTCAAGATTCTTGTATAAGTGGCTTTTAAGGAAACACATAAGAATCATCTCTGAGGAAAAGACATCTCATTCTGTGCTTATGGCATTTCCAATGACAGTTGTGCTAACATCACCAACAGAGCAATTCTTCTGTTAGATGAAGAGGATGACTTCTCAGAATGCATTTTGATAGATATGCCTTTACTTGAGCTAAAATATCTAAGTCTACAGATGGCATCTAGAAAGAAAGAAGGTTATTAGTGTTGTTCTTCCTCCTTGCCCTCCAGGTGGGGCAAGACTTCCACAGTGACATCGGCAGGCCTGTAAAGGGAGTGCTCCTGCCTTGCTAGAGGCCACTGAGCCCAGCCACACTGTGGAGCACAGTCTTTGCTTCAGCTGGACAAGCATCTCAGCAAATCCAGAGTGTGTCCAGGCTTGAGACAAGACCAGTGTTATCTTCTTTTTGGCAGTTCTCGGTCTACTCTGAGGAGCAAGAGAGACTCTTAAGTCACTGTCTGTCATTTGCTGGGAAGCAATTATAGTGATAGTAGCAGCAATAACCGTGGTAGTAGTAGAAATAGCAATCGTGGGGTTGGGACAGCAGCAATGCTGGCCTTCCATTTCCACGGAACATTAGATGATACTGCAGGTCTTTCTTCCCAACTCACACTCTGTTCCTAGGGAAACAAGATAGTCTTGCCTGAATGGAGAGTTCAGAAAAACGAGCTGAGTAGGTATGACTGGAAAACATGTGGGCTGTCTTTTTCAGAGCCAGCCTAGTCAGGAAAGGAATACAGGCTGGTTCCCTCTCTGCTGTTGGGAGAAGACTGCCCTTTTGCGGGGAGCCTTTGGTTGGTTGTTCAGAGTTCCAAACGGGAATAAAAATAATTCAGGAACAAAAAATATCATTACACTTTCTTAGCTGTGGCTCTAAAGGCATGTTTTCCAATCAGTTTATCAGTAATATTTAGATATCCATCTGAACCTGTGTGTGCGCTTACTCACTCAGTCTTGTCCAACTCTGCAATCTGATGAAGTATACCTCACCAGGCTTCTCTGGTGGGGGTTCTCCAGGCAAGAATGCTGGAATGGATTGCCCTGCCCTCCTCCAGGGGATCTTTCTAACCCAGGGATCGAATCCAGGCCCCCCACATTGCAGGCATACCCTTTACCATCTGATCCTGCGCTTACCTTTTAATTGATTCTGGCCTGAGAAAAAGAACAAGGATATTATTTATGGGCATTGAAAACTTACCAGTGACAGCCTCCACAAATAATATTCATAGGCCATTCACTATGTTCTGGATACCAAACTGAATAGTCAGTATTCAGCTTAATGGCTAATCAATCACTCAGACTCTGGGAACAGAAAAGCTGGGTTCAAATCTCATATATCATATGTTTGATAATTTGGAAATATTATATAAACTCTTTGATCCTCACTTTTCTCATCTAAATTGTAGGATTTAAACCAGCTCTCACTTCATAGGATTATTGTGAAAATTCAATGGAACATATTATAAGATTAGAAAACAGTCCAGCACATAATACATGCCTAATGATAATTAACTAGCATTCTTTACTACAACCCAGTAGGGTAGATATTTAATTTGTGTTGATGTTATAGATGCAGGAACTGAGACTCAGAAAAGTTAAATATGTTTCTCAGGAAGTGCTCACAGTTGGCAAATGGAGGACATGGGATTTGAGGCCAGATCTAGCTAACTGTTGTGCTTCGTTTCCAACCTCTGCATTTGTTCCCAGGGGGGCATTTATTAAGATAGAGCTCTACGAATTGAAATGGAAAGAGAAAAATAAGATCCCTTCCTCTTTTTTTTTTTTTTTCATAAAATTTTCCATGAATGTCCACTGGTTCACATTGCAGAAATCTTCTTTGCATAATCTTTAATAAACATTGTCCTTTCTGAAAAAAAAATTATCCTTTCTTAGTATCTGTGTATAATCAAATATCCAAAAACACGTTTTAAGGATTGCTCATTTTAAGACTGCTGTTAAAGTTATATCTTACCTGATATTCAGATTGTAAAAAGTTTCCATTTTAAAAACAAAAATCCTTAGCCCTCCCATCTTCCACCAATTTGAGAAGAATCTCAGGTATATTCATAAAGCATTATTTATGGCTGGGAAAGTGCAGGTGTGACATTGCTATTTTTTTTTTTTTAAACAGCAGAAACAACAATCTGCCAAGTAATTTTATATAAGTCTTGGTAAGTTTATTTATTGAATTTTCTCTGTATACTCAAAGCTCTCATTTGGGTCAGATTTCTTAGAAATCAGTATATTTTTCTATTGAGCCTTACTTTTAGGTGGAACTTTTTTCCAGTTTAACGGTATGTTCTAAGGCCAAAAATAGTTTTAAATGAAGGGAAATGGCATAGGATTATAGAAAATAGTCTTACCACAGAGGTAATTCTCCTACTACATACTCACTGTGTCCAGCACTAATTCACAATGAATGGATTGGTCTAATTTACTTCCTTTCAAACTCCTGAACTATAGAGGCAAGAAAGAGAATTCTTGAAGGTTGAAAGAAAGGCAGCAATTTTGTCATCTAGCAGTTAGAAAAAGAATCTAGGTGAGGTCAAAAGAAAACATAGGTCTACCTGAATGTGAAGATGAATCTGAAGGACCACAGGGAACCATGTGTAGACAATATGGTCAACTCAATTTAAAAGTAGAGCTAATTCACCAGCAGCCCAGCTGTCTGATCTAGTTGCTTGACACTTCTCTGAGGAAACCTTAACAAATTGCACATGAATTGCTTTAGATCCGGTGGTTTTTTGTTTTTGTTTTGCCAGTTTATATACCTGTACATGTGAGAAGCTTCACTTATCCTATGACATTTTGATAGTTTCCACACAGTCCTCTCCAAAACACAGAAGAATGGGGGAGAACAAAGTTGCTTAGCTAAGGAAGAGTTTGAGAGAAAGCAGCAGCTCTCCTAACACCTATGCCAGTCTTCACTCACATGAAGGCTTGAGCCTCTGACTCTGAAGCTGAAAGTAAAAGGTTGTCACCAAAATTAGACAGGTGGCTTGTCCAAGCTTATTAAATATGTCTGTTTCTGACAGTAATTGTTTCTATTATTTATCCTTACCTGAATGATAAGGACTTCTTAATTAGTGCCTGAGAAAGTAAATGAGGATTTAATTGACGGAAACCATGTGCATGCTTTTGCTATAATGAAGTCAGTCATGTAATGAAGCATAAGCCAGTTTATTACTCTAGCCAAACACAGACTACTAAATTGCTACAATAGACTACGATAGACACGTTCTGAATTTCATCCCTCATCATTATAAATGATGTGGCAGGGCATACAGTGTATGAAATGTCCTTGATGCATTCTTAATTTCAGCTTGTACATTCTTTTAATACAATTTTCTACAAGGATGGCACTGAAAAACCTCAATGAATAAGGTGAGGTTGACATTCCTGCTTCTAAAATAATTGTGGTTCAAACTTGAGGAAATGTAGCAAGCAAGCCAAATCATTCTGCAAAGTTTTGAAAGACTAAGCCATGTTTAGGAGGAAAGCAAGCAAGGGAAAATTTAATAAGGCCAAAAAAGAAGCCATAGGAGAAGGAGAAATATTTAAAGGAAAAGACTAACTTTGAGGTGTTTTTGTTTTTGTTTTTGTTTTTGTTTCATTCTATGGGCTTTCCCTCCTCTGACAAAATTCTCTATTCACAACCTTCTTAACAGAAGGCAGATTATCTCTGGTAGATTCTTGGAAGCTCTGGTTCTATAGCCCTCTGCCCTCTAAGACTTATAATAGGCATAACAAACATAAATATTTGTCTTTATCTTCATGATTTACTCCTAAGGCTCAGTGGGCATCTCCTCTTGGGCACACCAGTATATGTTTCTAGCTCCCTGTTCCATCTACTGATTGTATGTTTATCCTATTCTCTCATCTATCTGATAACACAAAATGCCATTTTAAATTCTATATTTTCACGAATAGTTTCTCATTGATGGGACAGTATGACTTCTATCCAAATTTATTATTGACTCTTTACCATGAATTCAGTTTAAAATTCTGTTGTATCACCACATATACAGGGCATGTGTTAGCTGAGCCCGTAAAAAGCCTATTAAAAAGGTGTAGGTTGATTACGTGATAAGTGTTCAAAATCCTGAAGGTAAGCGATCCACAACTTGTCTGCTTTTCAGTGACCTGGTATTTCTCTCATTCTAAGTGTTGCTAATGTGAACCAACCAGTTCATCCTAAAGGAGATCAGTCCTGGGTGTTCATTGGAAGGACTGATGTCGAGGCTGCAACTCCAGTACTCTGGCTACCTGATGTGAAGAGATGACTCATTTGAAAAGACCCTGATGCTGGGAAAGGTTTAGGGCAGGAGGAGAAGGGGACAACAGAGGATGAGATGGTTGGATGGCATCACTGACTCAATGGACATGAGTCTGAGAGAACTGCAGGAGTTGGTGACGGACAGGGAGGCCTGGCTTGCTGCAGTTCATGGGGTCGCAAAGAGTCGGACACGACTGAGCAACTGAGCTGAACTGAATGTGAAGAACAAAATATTGGATGCAATTGAAACTAAAAATATACAGATGCTTTTCCTAATATGATAGTTTTCATAATTTTAGTTCCAGAGGGCACTTTAAAAATTGCTTACTGTTGATAGATCAGTCTTCTCTTTTTTTAATATGAAGAATCTTCAATTCAGTTCAGTCACTCAGTCATGTCAAGCTCTTTGTGACCCCATGTAATGCAGCACGTCAGGCTTCCCTGTCCATCACCAACTCCCAGAGTTTACTCAAACTCATGTCCATCAGTCACTGATGCCATCCAACCACCTCATCCTTTGTCATCCCCTTCTCCACCTGCCATCAATCTTTCCCAGCATCAGGGTCTTTACAAACGAGTCAGTTCTTCCCATCAGGTGCCAAAAGTATTGGAGTTTCAGCTTCAGCATCAGTCCTTCCAATGAATATTCAGGACTGATTTCCTTTAGGATGGACTGGTTGGATCTCCTTGCTGTCCCAGGGACTCTCGAGTCTTCTCCAACACCACAGTTCAAAAGCATCAATTCTTTGGCACTCAGCTTTATTTGTAGTCCAACTCCCACATCCATACACGACTGCTGGAAAAACCATAGCTTTGACTAGACAGGCCTTTTCAGCAAAGTAACGTCTCTTTTTTTTAATATGCTATCTAGGTTGGTCATAGCTTTTCTTCCAAGGAGCAAGCCTCTTTTAATTTCATGGCTGCAGTCACCATCTGCAGTGATTTTGG
Organism: Capra hircus; assembly: GCF_001704415.2. Lineage (NCBI taxonomy): Eukaryota > Metazoa > Chordata > Mammalia > Artiodactyla > Bovidae > Capra > Capra hircus. The sequence goes on from NC_030818.1 coordinate 34,815,139, forward strand.
CACCCAAGAAAATATAGTCTGTCACCGTTTCCATTGTTTCCCATCTATTTGCCATGAAGTGATGGGACCAGATGCCATGATCTTAGTGTTTTGAAGGTTGAGTTTTAAGTTATTTTTTTCACGCTCCTCTTTCACTTTCATCAAGAGGCTCTTCAGTTCCTCTTTGCTTTCTGCCATAAGGGTGGTATCATCTACATATCTGAGGTTATTGAATTTTCTCCCAGCAATCTAGATTCCAGCTTGAGCTTCATCCAATCTGGCATTTCGCATGATGTACCCTGCTTATAAGTTAAATAAGCACGGAGATAATATACAGCCTTGACATACTCCTTTCCCAATTTGGAACCAGTCTGTTGTTTCATGTCCAGTTATAACTGTTACTTCTTGACCTGCATACAGATTTCTCAGGAAGCAGGTCAGATGGTCTGGTATTCCTATCTCCATAAGAATTTTCCAGTTTGTTGTGATCTACACAGTAAAGTCTTTGGTGTAATTAATAAAGCAGTAGCAGATGGAGAAGGAAATGGCAACCCACTCCAGTGTTCTTGCCTGGAGAATCCCAGGGACAGGGGAGCCTTGTGGGCTGCCGTCTATGGGGTCACACAGAGTTGGACATGACTGAAGTGACTTAGCAGCAGCAGCAGCAGCAGATGTTTTTCTGAAACTCTCTTATTTTTTCTATGATCCAACAGATATTGGTAATTTGATCTCTGTTTCCTTTACCTTTTCTAAATCTAGTTTGAACATCTGAAAGTTCACAGTTCATGTATTGTTGAAGGTTGGCTTGGAGAATTTTGAGCATTACTTTGCTAGCGTGTAAGATGAGTACAGTCGTGTGGTAGTTTGAGCATTCTTTGTCATTGCCTTTCTTTGGGATTGGAATGAAAGCTGACATTTTCCAGGCTGGTGGCTACTGCTGAGTTTTCCATATTTGCTGGCATATTGAGTGCAGTACTTTCACAGCATCATCTTTCAGGATTTGAAATAGCTCAACTGGAATTCCATCATCTCCACTAACTTTGTTCATAGTAATGATTCCTAAGGCCCACTTGACTGCATTCCAGGATGTCTATCTCTTGGTGAATGACCACACCATCATGGTTATCTGGATCATGAAGATCTTTTTTGTATAGTTCTTTTGTGTATCCTTGCCACCTCTTAATATCATCTGCTTCTGTTAGGACCATTTCTGTCCTTTATTGTACCCACGTTTGCATGAAATGTTCCCTTGATATCTCTAAGTTTCTTGAAGATATCTCTAGTCTTTCCCATTCTATTGTTTTCCTCTGTTTCTTTGCATTGATCACTGAAGGAGGTTTTCTTATCTCTAAGAAACTAAAAATATCCAGATGCTTTTCCTAATATGACAGTTTTCAGAATTTTAGATCCAGAGGGCGCCCTACAAATTTCTTACTTTTGTTAGCTCAGTCTTCTCATTTTTTAATATGAAGAATATAAAAATCAGATATTTAGTGACTTGATCAAGAATGCAAATTGTTAGTTAAGGTCCAGAATTAGTACCTCAACCTTCTTAATCTTTATGGCTAATACAAAACTCTGTCTTCCAATAGTAATATTTCTCTCATAGTAAAAGTTATAATATGGGAGAAATATTATATATGACCCAATATTTATATCTAGCCCAATATTCAACTTGGGCTTCCCAGGTGGCAGTAGTGGTAAAGCACCCACTTGCTGACACAGAAGATGTAACAGACTTGGGTTTAATCCCTGGGCCAGGAAGATACCCTGGAGGAGGGCATGGCAACCCACTCCAGTATTCTTGCCAGGAGAATCCCACAGATAGAGGAGTCTCTCAGATTACAGGCCATGGGGTCATAAAGAGTTGGACATGACTGAAGCAACTTAACACTCACCCACATATTTCTGACTTAGAGATTTAAAATTATTTTGAGAAATACAACAAGTTGGTGATAATCACATCTTTCAGATGCAAACAACATTTTTGGTTTATATTGCTCTGGTATTTTCTTTATATAAATATATACATGTTACATGTTTAAAGCTCAGTGTTGTGTCCAGTTGAGTCTTCTTGATTGTATGATGTGGATTGTCTTGACTATGACACAGTTGAATGCAAGAGAAAGACTTTGGCTTATTTTGATGAACCTAAACTTATATCACAGAAATATTATTTAAGAATATTCCAATAATATTAAACCCTGTGCCTTTTCCTTATATGGAAATAATATGAGCAGGAATGGGAAGGCTTGATCTTCATGCATTGTTCCTTCTCACATTGGGCTTCAAAAACAACTGACTGACTCTAGGGCCCTGGGACCTTGATTTAAAAGTCATTATCAAAGAGGGGTGCCTCCTGCTGATAAATGTTGGTGATGCTTTCAGTCCCTGTTCTGGCCCCAATTATAAACATTTCACTCTTTCACTGTACCTGCTTTACAAGTAAAGGTGATGCTAAAACTGAGCTTGGTTTATAACTACAGACAGCTTTCTGTTGTCAAGGATAATGTGTCAGTATCTCCTGCAAGGTGTGTGACAGTTACAGGACAAAAACGTAAAACAGATTTTTGTGAAAGCAAATAATTCGTAGGTCAAAACTGGAAAGTTCCATAATTTTATCTTATTTTGCCATGACATTCCAATAGGATGAATAAAACAATGCAATATTTCATGCCCACTTCCGTCTGATCTTGAAAAGTTGTGGCCCTAAAATGGGTCATGGGACAAGTTTTTAAATAATACTATTGATTCATTGTATCTTAAACCAATTGCTTTTAATGGATGGCATCTGATTTTCATTGGACTATTTAGAATATTTACAGAAACTAAGAAAAAGTTATTTTAAACAGTAGTTAATTCTTGCTTTCTTGCTCCCATGTCTAGTTGTTACTTTAACATCTTTCTTATGACTTACTAATACCTGATAAGTAAGTAAGTAAGTGTTAATCACTCAGTAGTGCCCAACACTTTGTGACCCCTTGGACTGCAGCCTACTAGGCTCCTCTCTCCATGATATTTTCCAGGCAAGGATATTAGAGTGGGTTGCCATTTCCTCCTCCAGGGAATCTTCTCAACCCAAGGATCAAACCCAGGTCTCCTGTACTGCAGGCAGATTCTTTACCAACTGAGCTACAAGGGAAGCCCAATATCTGATAAATATTGTTAAATCCACATGTAATTAAAAGAGAAGCAATATTACAAATCTAGGCTACCAAGTTAATGCATGTTCATTAATTAAATTAAAACTAATGACATTGATAATATTGAGAGAGTCAATTCCTAGGCAGTTGTTAAGAAGTCAGGGATCCCTGAGAAGGAGAGAGAGGGGTCTGGGGTACTCAAGGTGGAGTTAGGGGTCTAGAATTCTCAAGGAGGAGGAAAGGATGATTTTGTTTTTTTTTTTTTCCCCTCTACATTCCTTAGTGTTAGTCACATAAAACTTTTTTTTTTTCTTTTCCTCGAAGCCCAGAACTGATGAGTACACATCAAACAACTCAGTTTAAACTCTGTACTAAGGGTTATATGCAACAATGTATCCTGCTTGATGACATGTTTCTCCTTCTTGAGAACTTTCTGACTAATCCTGTCATCTTAAAATATATATTATGGGAGTGGGTCTGGTAAGACCTTTCTGTTGTCAGTTCTAATTTTGTTAATTTAAGATATATGTTGTGGGAGTGTGTCTGGTAGAAGTATATAAGGCCTTGATAAGACTAGTGAGTGGGGCACTCTCCATCCCCCTTCTGAGGTCTATGTCAGAAGATTTCTCTGTCCCTTTTCATACTTTAATAAAATTTTGCTACATACATGCTCTTGAGTGATCAAGCCTGGTCACTGGCCCTGAAGCTAAATCTTCTTTGGAGATCATGAATCTGACACCATTCATATGTAAAAATTAAAATCAATTAACAACTCTGTTAGAAATATGTATTCTATAGATTTGAGTTCAGTTTAGTTCAGTCGCTTAGTCATGTCCAACTCTGTGACCCCATTGACTGCAGCATGTCAGGCTTCCCTGTTCATCACCAACTTCCAGGACTTGCTCATACTCATGTCCATCGAGTCGGTGATTCCATCCAATCATCTCATCCGTTGTTGTCCCCTTCTCCTCCTGCCTTCATTCTTTCCCAGCATCAGGATCTTTTCCAATGAATCAGTTCTTCACACCAGGTGGCCAAAAGTATTGTAGCTTCAGCTTCAGTGTCAGTCCTTCCAATGAATATTCAGGACTGATTTTCTTTAGGAGGTAAGAAGAACTGTGTAACCAAGTAACGGATCAACCAGTTTATGTCAGTCAAAGAGTATCAATATCTCAGGATCATAGCATATATTTTCATATAGCATTTAGATTAGGAGCTAAGGGGGAACTAAGGGCTTCCCTGGTGGCTCAGATGGTAAAGAATCTGCCTGCAATGCGAGAGACCTGGATTTTGTCCCTGGGTTGGGAAGATCCCCTGGGGAAGGCATGGCAACCCACTCCAGTATTCTTGCCTGGAGAATCCCCATGGACTGAGGAGCCTGGCAGGCTACAGTCTATGGGGTCAGAAAGAGTCAGACATGACTGAGCAACTAAGAACACAAGGCAGAAAAGTGTGTTCTGTAAAGGTTCTTCTAGGTCCCTCATCCTATGTACTTATACTCCTCTGACTTTCTCCTGGAAAAATAAACACTTTGCTAACTTTACTCAAACCTACCACTAGGCCAGAGAGGAAAGATGCCTCTCAGATGAAGAAACTAGTCCCTGAGAAGGCTTTAGAATATAAAGTTCCAATTTCTCCACATCCTTGCCAACAATCATTATCTGTTATTTGATCATAGTCATTCTAGCAAGCATGATTACCACTAACTTATTTTTTATCTCTTTAAAAATCCCAAAAATAACCAGAATTTTTAATATTAAAAACATGTTATTAGAAACAGAAGTGGTTTTTATTGATGTTTTGAGTCAATTGCTTTTTAATAGACTTCTCTCTTTAGATTCAATATGTTTAGATGGCATTGATGGTATGAAGAAATATGGAGAATTAATTAGGATTCAAACATCTATGGTGTGTATTCTAAAGCCTTCTCAGGGCCTGGTTTCTTTATTCAACCATAAAAAAGTATAAAGTACTAATATGTGCTATAACATGGATGAATTTTTAAAACACTTTGCTAAGTAAAAGAATTCACTTACAAAAAGAAGATGTATTATATGAATCAATTTACAGTAAGTCCCCTACATACTCACCTTCAGGTTGGGAACTTTTAAAGGTATGAACACGGATTCCTGTTTGCAATCACATTAAGTTAGTTCACACGCCTGGTGTGTATTGACACATGAGTGCATCTTCTACAAGTGGTTGTGCTTTTCTGTACGGTGCTATAGATTACAGTAGTACAGTACCTTTTTTTTAAGCCCAGGCTGCCCAGAAGCAAGTGTAAAAGCAGTAGCAATTAGCTGGTACTGCTAGGAAGCATCAAGGGATAACAGTAGAAGAAAAATGAAAAAAATTGAGAGCATGGAGCAGAGGAAAAGATGGTAGATGTCTCTCATTCTTATAATGTGAATCCTAACCCTTAGCACGATCCTAAAGGACAAGGATAAGATTATGGAACACATGAACTCAGTTGTGCCAATGATATTGACAATATTGTCGAAGAAGCATGGAAAAGTGATGGAAAAGATGGAGAAACTTCAGTGTGGGATGCAGCACCAACCTCAGTGTTGAGACCCACTCAGTTTAAGGCTGACTCAAGAGAAAATTAAAAGCTTTTAAGAAGACTTGAGGAAGAAACACAGCAAAGAATCAGAGGGCACATCGTTTAATACCAGCCATGACTGGATTCATCAGTTTAAGACTAGAGCCAGCCTTCACAGTGTTAAAGTGAATGACAAGGCAGAAAGTATAGATACAATAGCTGCCTGGGAATTTCCTGAAACATTTCAATAAATTATTGATGAAGGAGCATATTTATACAAGCAGGTTTTTAATGTGGGTGAGACAGGACTGAACTGGAAGAGGATGCCAGACTGAAGTTACATCAATGAGGAGGACCAGTTGATGCCAGATTATAAAGCAGCAAAGAATAGACTAACTCTGTTGTTTAGTGGCAGTGCTTCTAGCTATATGAACCTGAAACCTCCCAATGTCAAAGCAGAGCATCTGCACTGAACACTAAGTTGCTCATCCAACCTAGAGATCAGGGACTTATAGACGCTTTCAAGAAATATTACTTACATCACACTTTTTGTCAGGCCAGTAAAGATGAGTGACGAATCAGAAACAACCTTGTAAAAATTTTGGAAAGACTATAACACCTGTGCTGTGCTGTGCTAAGTCATTTCCGTCATGTCTGACGGTTCGTGACTCTATGGACTGTACCCCACCAGACTCCTCTGTCCATTGGATTCTCCAGGCAAGAATACTAGAGTGGGTTGCCATGCCCTCTTCCAGGGGATCTTCCTGACCCAGGGATCAAACCAGTGTCTTTGCACTGTATGAGGTTGGGTCATCACCATGAAAAAAGCCAGAACTTTTGCCTGCAGTTTGTTCACAATTTTTGTGGATTTGAGAAAGTGGATGAGGAATCCAAAGAGATCTTCAGCAACTTAGTGACCCTCAGTGAGAAGCTAAAGCTAAATCTGCAAGAGGACAACTGCATTGAACTTCTTGCTGTGTGCCACATGAGAAGCAAACTGGTGAAGACCTGATGGAATTGGAGGCCCAGAGAAAGGGCAAAGAGGGACAAGAGGAAGAAATAACTGAAGAACTGAAGAGATTCATAACACAGGAAATGATAAGGGAATTTTCCTTACTTGGTCAGGCACTCTTCGTTTTGGAGACACAGGGAATGAGATGGTTATACACCATCACCATCTCAGTGGACACAAATGTGAGCAAACTTCAGGAGATGTTGGAGGACAGAGGAGCCTGGCGTGCTGTAGTCCAGGGAGCTGCAAAGAGTCGGACACAGTTTAGCTACTGAACTACAGCAATATAACATGAAGGCTGCAGAGTCATTCAGCATGCAATCCAGTGCTACCATATCATCTGTGATGGAAAAAAAGACCTGCTCTCCAGACATCACTGGAGCATTTTCTCAAGAGATTAGATACAATTGAATCCAGCAAGTAACCAGAATCTATACCATCAACGTCAGACATGAGTGAAATTGCAGCTTGCCCTCTGTCTCCCATTGCTGACAATTCTTCCGCTCTACCATCTCACACCTCCTCCCCCACTCCAGTAACTCTTTTTGCCTGTTCACTAGATGCCAGCCCCTGTGTGCCTGCTGTTGCACTGTACTACTATAATTTTCAAGGTACTATACTGTAAGGTTTTAAAATTTTTCTTTATTTTTTGTGTTTTATATGTGTTATATGTTTGGTAAGTATTATAAACCTATCACAGTACAGTACTATGAATCTGATTGTGTAAGTTGGGTACTTAAGCTAACTTTGTTGGACTTCCAAATAAATTGGGCTTAAGGAATATGCTCTTGGAATGAAACTTGTTCATATGTAGCAGACTTGCTGCTACTGCTACTGCTAAGTCGCTTCAGTCATGTCCGACTCTGTGTAACCCCATAGATGGCAGCCCACCAGGCTCTGCTGTCCCTGGGATTCTCCAGGCAAGAACACTTACTATATATGAAATATCCAGAATAGGACATTCTATAAAGACAGATGATAGATTAGTGGTTGCCTCAGCCTTAGAGGTGGAGAAGGAAATGGCAATCCACTCCAGTGTTCTTGCCTGGAGAATCCCAGGGACAGGGGAGCCTGGTGGGCTGCCGTCTATGGGGTCTCATGGAGTGGGACACGACTGAAGCAACTTAGCAGCAGCAGCAGCAGCAGCAGCAAGCCTTAGAGGAGAAAAGGAAGTGACTGATGATGGGTATAGGGTTTCTTTTGAGCCCCCAAATTGAAGTCTGAATATATGAAAAAACCACTAAACTGCACATTTTTAAGTGGATGAATTCTGTGGTATTTTTCAATAAATTATATCTCACAGAGCTATTTTTTTAAAAGTAGTTTATGTTATTAAAGTAAATGCCTATTTCTTCCACTTGTTTTAACTTAATGACAAAACAAACTCAGAGGTCATTAACTACGTTACTGAAACCTAAGACTCATTTAATTAACAGTTACATTCTCTTCATATTATCACTAGTTAATGCCATAACACCTATGATTAAAAGTCAAAATAATTTTATCAATCACCCCAACTGTCCCAGAAACTAACATATTTAGAAGACAAGATAGAGAAAAAACTGAAAAACTGTATGGGTAATTCGGTATAATTCCAGTGACTAGCTCTCTTTTACCATAGGGAATTAACATGAGTTTTTCAGGGGAGAACTTTACAATGGATTTTTGGTTCCAGGCTAACTTCAGAATCCGATATTGTGTATATCTGATAAGATGTTAGTATCCTCCCCTCCTCCACCACAAAGTTCTTAAGAAAGACAACAAGGTGAATAGAATTTTTTAAAAAACTATATCTGGCTAATTTGTTTTATCATAACCTTTAGACCATATCCAAGGCTACAAATATGCAACTAATGTATGAGTGCTATTTGTGAACAGATTCCAGGAATAAAAGTGATCAACGTATCTACAGTTTATTGCCGATCACTAGAATATTAGACTTCATTAGAATTTCCACAGGAAAATGGTCACCACTGTCCTTTCAGAAAATATAGGGTTATAGATTGAAACAAAAAAACAACAATTGTATTGCAGGTTGTTTTCTGAATATTTCAAATTCATAAATACCCTTGCTCAGCATGAATCTGAAAGTTAGAAACAGACAAAATATGTTTTTCTATTGGATTGAATAAAATAAATACATGGAAATGTTGAGAATTGGTAAGTTTTACGCTTAAACAATACTGAAAGATGCAAAAACAAAATCAAAGAATTTGAATATCAATTTCTGCCTATATGACCTTGGATAAAGTATTTAGTCTTTACCGATTCTTCACCTGTAAAACTGGGTTACTAGTATTATTTACCTTAAAAGCATCTGATAAAATGCCAAGTAAAATTAAATAGTGAACATTCAGTTCAGTTCAGTTCAGTCGTTCAGTCGTGTCCGACTCTTTGTGACCCCATGAATCGCAGCACGCCAGGCCTCCCTGTCCATCACCATCTCCCGGAGTTCACTCAGACTCACGTCCATCGAGTCCGTGATGCCATCCAGCCATCTCATCCTTGGTCGTCCCCTTCTCCTCCTGCCCCCAATCCCTCCCAGCATCAGAGTTTTTTCCAGTGAGTTCACTCTTTGCATGAGGTGGTCAAAGTACTGGAGTTTCAACTTTAGCATCATTCCTTCCAAAGAAATCCCAGGGGCGATCTCCTTCAGACTGGACTGGCTGGATCTCCTTGCAGTCCAAAGGACTCTCAAGAGTCTTCTCCAACACCACAGTTCAAAAGCATCAATTCTTCGGCGCTCAGCCTTCTTCACAGTCCAACTCTCACATCCATACATGACCAGAGAAAAAACCATAGCCTTGACTAGACAGACCTTAGTTGGCAAAGTAATGTCTCTGCTTTTGAATAAGATATCTAGGTTGGTCATAACTTTTCTTCCAAGGAGTAAGCGTCATTTAATTTCATGGCTGCAATCATCATCTGCAGTGATTTTGGAGCCCAAAAAATAAGGTCTGACACTGTTTCTACTGTTTCCCCATCTATTTCTTATGAAGTGATGGTACTGGATGCCATGATCTTTGTTTTCTGAATGTTGAGCTTTAAGCCAACTTTCTCACTCTCCTCTTTCACTTTCATCAAGAGGCTTTTTAGCTCCTCTTCACTTTCTACCATAAGGGTGGTGTCATCTGCATATCTGAGGTGATTGATATTTCTCCTGGCAGTCTTGATTCCAGCTTGTGTTTCTTCCAGTCCAGGGTTTCTCATGATGTACTCTGCATAGAAGTTAAATAAGCAGGGTGACAATATACAGCCTTGATGCCCTCCTTTTCCTATTTGGAACCAGTCCGTTGTTCCATGTCCAGTTCTAACTGTTTCTTCCTGACCTGCATACAGATTTCTCAAGAGGCAGGTTAGTTGGTCTGGTATTCCCATCTCTTTCAGAATTTTCCACAGTTTCTTGTGATCCACACAGTCAAAGGCTTTGGCATAGTCAATTAAGCAGAAATATATGTTTTTCTGGAACTCACTTGCTTGTTCCATGATCCAGCAGATGTTGTCAATTTGATCTCTGGCTCCTCTGCCTTTTCTAAAACCAGCTTGAACATCAGAAAGTTCACAGTTCACATATTGCTGAAGCCTGGCTTGGAGAATTTTGAGCATTACTTTACTAGCATGTGAGATGAGTGCAATTGTGCAGTAGTTTCAGCATTCTTTGGCATTGCCTTTCTTTGGAATGGGAATGAAAACTGACCTTTTCCAGTCCTGTGGCCACTGCTGAGGTTTCCAAATGTGCTGTCATATTGAGTGCAGCACTTTCACAGCATCATCTTCCAGGATTTGAAACAACTCAACTGGAATTCCATCACCTCCACTAGCTTTGTTCTTAGTCATGCTTTCTAAGGCCCACTTGACTTCACATTCCAAGATGTCTGGCTCTGGATTAGTGATCACATCATCATGATTATCTGGGTCATGAAGATCTTTTTTGTACAGTTCTTCCATGTATTCTTGCCATCTCTTCTTAATATCTTCTTCTTCTGTTAGGTCCATACAATTTCCATCCTTTAACAAGCCCATCTTTGCATGAAATGCTCCCTTGGTATCTCTAATTTTCTTGAAGAGACCTCTAGTCTTTCCCATTCTATTCTTTTCCTGTATTTCTTTGCATTGATCGCTGAGGAAGGCTTTCTTATCTCTTCTTGCTATTCTTTGGAACTCTACATTCATATACTTATATCTTTCCTTTTCTCCTTTGCTTTTCACCTCTCTTTTCACAGCTATTTATAAGGCCTCCCCAGACAGCCATTTTGCTTTTTTGCATTTCTTTTCCATGGGGATGGTCTTGATCCCTGTCTCCTGTACAATGTCATGAACCTCATTCCATAGTTCATCAGGCACTCTATCTATCAGATCTAGGCCCTTAAATCTATTTCTCACTTCCACTGTGTAGTCATAAGGGATTTGATTTAGGTCATACCTGAATGGTCTAGTGGTTTTCCCTACTTTCCTCAATTTCAGTCTGAATTTGGTAATAAGGAGTTCATGATCTGAGCCACAGTTAGCTCCTGGTCTTGTTTTTGTTGTCTGTATAGAGCTTCTCCATCTTTTGCTGCAAAGAATATAATCAATCTGATTTCGATGTTAACCATCTGATGATGTCCATGTGTAGAGTCTTCTCTTGTGTTGTTGGAAGAGGGTGTTTGCTATGACCAGTGCATTTTCTTGGCAAAACTCTATTAATCTTTGCCCTGCTTCATTCCACATTCCAAGGCCAAATTTGCCTGTTACTCCAGGTGCTTCTTGACTTCCTACTTTTGCATTCCAGTCCCCTATCATGAAAAGGACATCTTTTTTGAGTGTTAGTCCTAAAAGGTCTTGTAGGTCTTCATAAAACTGTTCAACTTCAGTTTCTTCAGTGTTACCAGTTGGGGCATAGACTTGGATTATTTTGCTATTGAATGGTTTGCCTTGGAGAGGAACAGAGATCATTCTGTCATTTTTGAGATTGCATCCAAGTACTGCATTTTGGACTCTTTTGTTGACCATGATGGCTACTCCATTTCTTCTGAGGGATTCCTGCCCGCAGTAGTAGATATAATGGTCTCTAATAGTCACTAAAATGAGCAAAGCCTCCATTCAAGTTATACTAACAGTACTGAGACCAGTGTTTGCTTTTCTGTTCATACCAACAGCAGAGATATGACATACAGCTAGGGTAATACAGATGCTCTTATTAGTGTGAGATTAGCATGAAGAGGCAAGTCTTGCAATATTCATAAAGATATTGGACAAAGGGTAGATGAAACTTCATCAGAGTTTCAAAAAGATGACATGTCAAAGAGTTCCTTTAATCTTTCAAGAGATTTAAATTCTACTCAATCCTTTGAATGCCACTTTGAAAGGCAGCTGAGTTATAAGAGGAGAATCTGTAGTTAGAGAGCATGAACCTTGATAAAAGTTAATTTCAAAGTCAAGATTAGTATAAAATAGAACAACTCAAAATAACAAGTGCCTCATACTTGTGTCGGGGAAGGCAATGGCACTCCACCCCAGTACTCTTGCCCTGAAAATCCAGTGGATGGAAGAGCCTAGTGGGCTGCAGTCCATGGGGTCGCTAAGAGTCGGACACGACTGAAGCGACTTAGCAGCAGCAGCAGCAGCATACTTGTGTACATTTTATTAAATAAGTGTCAATATCTTCATTATAGAAGGAAGGCTTTAGAAAATTTTTTTACTGGTCAACAGTGAAAGGAAAAATATGAAACAAATTAAAAGGAAAAAATTATTTCCCTTTTCATAAAATGTTCAAGTATGTTTTTGCTGACCAAGATATCAAGTGATATTTGATAAATATAGAAACCCTTGAATCATCATTGAAATGAAACGCCAGATTATATTATATGGTTATATATTTAGAAGAAAATGTAGATATATATTACTTGATATACAGGTAGAATTTTTGTTTAATAGAGAAAAAGGGAAAAATAGTTTATAAAACAAAAATTATACTATACAGGGCATACCTCATTTTATTGTGCCTCACAGATTCTTTTTTTCAAAATTAAGGTTTGCAGGAAACCTGAATCAAGCAACTCTATCAGAGCCATCTTTCTCACAGCATTTGTTCATTTTGTATCTCTGTGTCACATTTTGCTGATTTTTGCAATATTTCAAAGGCTTTCATAATTATTGAATATTATACTTGTCATGGTGGCAATATGTCATTAGTGAATTTTGATGATACTTGTGACTTGCTGAAGACTCAGATGATGGTTACATTTTTAAGAAATAAAATATTTTTAAATTAAATTATGTACATTTTAAAAACATAATGCTATTGTATACTTAATAGTGTATTAGTACTTAATACACTATACTGTAATACTACAGTATAGTGTAAACATAACTTCTATATGTATTGCTTAAGCTTAAGTCGCTTCAGTCGTGTCCGACTCTGTACAACCCCATAGACGGCAGCCCATCAGGCTCCCCCATCCCTGGGATTCTCCAGGCCAGGGAAACAAAACTTTGTGTGACTTGCCTTATTGCATTTATTTGGAACTGAACCCACAATATCTCCAAGTATGCCTCTATTAACATATAATTTTAAAAATATCACATAAAAATTAATAGGCAAATACCAGCACCAGTATGCGGAAAGTTATTTCCAACATATATCACAGAAAATGGGCTAGTATTGCAAATGTATTAAACTTTTGTGAATCAATGAAAATTATAAAAAGAGAGGACAGAGTCATAGAAATAAAATACAAATGGTTGATAAATAAAACATTTAAACTGATCAATAACAAAGTCTTAAATTGAAATGAAATCTGTATAATTAGCAAAGATATATTTTTAAATAAAACATATAATTAAAAATGGTATTAGAAAATATTCATGGGCTAAATTTTTTAACAGTTTTAACACATTCCATACAATTCACCCAATTTTAAAGCATACAATTTAATAGTTTCTAGTATATCTGGAGATATGTACAATCATCTTCATAGTCACTTTTAGAACATTTTCATCATGTCTAGTACCTTGTAGTTATACCCATGTATCTGGTGTTTCCAACCCCAAGACTTACTCACTAATTTACTTCTGGTCTTTATAAATTTCTGTATTCCGGACTTGTGAATGATTGGAATCATGTAATGTATGGTCTTCTGTGATTGACTTCTTTCACTTAGAATAAAGTTTTCAAAGTTTACCTATCTGATCGGTAGCATGTATTCGTAGTTCATTCCTTTATATGCCAGTTAATATTCCGCTGTATGATTTTACTGAATTTTCCTTACACATTCATCTGTTGTTAAATGTTTTTGATGAATTGTCTCCCTTAATTCTGTAAAGAATCTGAAGAGGTTTAACCTTTCAATAATAGGAAAATTGAGGTAACTTAGTACATCATATCCAGTACTCTTGCCTGGAAAATCCCATGGACGGGGGAGCCTGGTAGGCTGCAGTCCATGGGGTCGCTAAGAGTCAGACATGACTGAGAGACTTCACTTTCACTTTTCACTTTCATGCATTGGAGAAGGAAATGGCAACCCACTCCAGTGTTCTTGCCTGGAGAATCCCAGGGATGGGGGAGCCTGGTGGGCTGCCATCTCTGGGGTCGCACAGAGTCGGACACGACTGAAGTGACTTAGCAGCAGCAGCAGTACATCATATTGGTTTAGTAAATGGAACTTTCATTGCACACTGTCTGTTTTATAGAGCCTGCATACTTTCTATTCTCCATCACCTAAGCATGTTTTTCATAGGTGGACCAATAATTCTACATTCAGGAAGTATTCAGAAAGGAAAAATCAGATACTTATAGAAATATTAATATATACCAATTACTTCTTGCATCATTTATCAAAGTGAAAATCTGAGCATAACTTACTGTGTAATCACTGTATACTTTTTAAATTATGGTGCATCAGTATTATGGAATATTATGCAGTTATACAAAATAAATGAAGCTTAAAAAAAAATAATGATCTAAAAAATCAAAGAGACCATAGTCTTTTTTTTGGCCACACCTTGTAGTATATGGGATCTTAGTTCCCTGACCAGGGATTGAACCCATGCACCCTGCAGTGGAAGCATGGAGTCTTAACCACTGGACTGCCGTGGAAGTCTTACGACCATAATCTTAAGTGTAAGCAATGGTAGCAATATACTACCTATAGTTATGTTCAGTAGACATCATTTATAAAGTAATGTAATAATAATACCAACTTTCTGGGGATGTTGCAAAGATTGAATATGTTAATATATACAATGTGTTTAGAGCTATATATATATATATATATACACACACACACATTTATCTAAATGTTAGACAAACACTCACACACACACATACACACACAGAAATACCAAAGGGTAAATAATGTATACATATAAAATTCTGAGTGGAAACTGTGGGTGGTCCTGAGTTTTTAAATATTTTTTGTTTTATTCCATCTATTCCATAAGAATCCCCAAAAGGTTTAAGTATGTGGAAGGAAATATCTTAAAACAATGAAGCAAAGCAAAGAGAAATATTTTGTTCAACTTTTTGTTTCCATAAGATTTAGGGGCAGTTTGAGCCCAAGTAACCACTTAGGTTCATCCTAGAACATGAAGCTGGCAATGTAAAAATCATTCCACACTATCTAACCTACATTCCTAAGTGTTTATAGACCTAGACCTGATTTGGAAAGGAGATTACCAAAATGATCCTAGTAAAAAAACAGATGCTTAACAGCCTTGAAATGAATGGTAGGGTATGTGGCAGGATATTTTTGCCACTGTCAGATGTTGCTTATCAACCCCCCACCTAGCTAAGCACGCAGTTAGAGTAAGAAAGAGCTTACAAAACTACTTTCTTCCCAGGAGACAGTTTGTTGACACGTCAGTTGCAGAAGAAAGTTTTCTGAAATCACTCAGACCATCTTCTTTTTAATAGCCCATACTTAATTAACACTCTTCCTCCCTCTGTTTCAAACCAATATAAGACAGCTGTCAAGAGCTGATTTAACTTGCCCTAAGTAATATTTCATTAGAAACTAAAAGCTTTTATATCACTTTTGCATCCTGCAGATACAGGAGGGGAAAAAACACTGCCTAAGAGGAATTTATTTTCATATGCCTACCTCCCTATCAACTGACACACCAATATCCTCAAAGGAGGCCGTGTAATCATTCAGACTTAAGGGGACAGGTGCCACTTCTTTTTCTAAGTATACTTCTCTTTAAAAATTTCATTGCTGGAATATAATTGCTTTACAGTGTTGTGCTGGTTTCTGCTGTACAACAAAGTGAATCAGCTGTGTACACATATATCCTCTCCCTCCTGAGTTTCTCTCCCACCCACCCGCCCCCATCTTTCCCCTCTGGGACATCACGGAACAGCAAGTTGAGTGCTGTGAGCTATATACAGCTTCCCACTAGCAATCTATTTTCCGCACGGTAGTTTATATATGCCAGTACCTATGCCATACCACCCTGAATGTGCACGATCTTGCCTAAGTATACTTTGATAGTGTATTCTTCTCTGATTATAAAATGAAGGTATTCAATTCCTTATCTGGAATTTCAAAAGAAGATTAAATGAATCATCATATGTGAAATCAATCAGTACAGTCCTAAAAAGTCCATGATAAGTACTTAGTTGAGTTTGAATAAAAGTGAGTTCTCATGATTCTATTAATTTACTCAACAAATACTTTTGTGTGCTTAGTTCACTTCAGTTTAGTTGCTCAGTCGTGTCCGACTCTTTGCGACCCCATGAATCGCAGCACGCCAGGCCTCCCTGTCCATCACCAACTCCCGGAGGTTACTCAGACTCATGTCCATCGAGTCAGTGATGCCATCCAGCCATCTCATCCTCTGTCGACTCCTTCTCCTCCTGCCCTTAGGATTCACCTCCTTTGGCTCTGTTGTGTAAAACACACTTGGGGAAATACAAGTTCTGCTCTGTCATTTAATGACCTGACCATTCTTTAAGTTCCTCACTTGCAAGGTGGAGATTTTTAATGCCTACTTCAAAGAGTGGTTGTAAAAATTAAATGATGCAATGCATTAAAGCACTGAGAGTGGTGCACATAATCAGTGATCAACCATCTTGAGGGTGGTGGTGGTGAGGAGTCAGATTTCCCACCCCAGTGCCTTACACAGAGCGGAAGCCATTCATCATCAGTTTACTTCCCTTTTGCTTTTTATCATCGCTTATAGTCAAAGGTACATTACTTACCTGACCAGTCACTGCATGAGTGCAGGACCCCACTAGAAAATCTGAATGACAAGATGAGAATTAATCAGCTAAAAAATTTCCACCCACCACTCGTTCACCATAGACAAAACATAACAAACAATAAACCCTCATGTTTCTTACTGAAAACAATCCATTCCTTAATAATGGAAACATGAAAAATAATGAAATACAAAGAGACTATGGTGAAATGTGCCTTGACTGCCAGAAAACCCCAAACAGAAACTTTACTAAAGAAATAAAGCAATTATTTATTAAAAATAGCTACCCTTCCCACTAAACAAGAAAGGAATTTTAAAAGCCTATACTTCCAATAAAGTGCTTTTCTCTCCAAGGGAGCTGTGAGATTTATAATTACATAATCATGATTTTTTTTTAAGATACAATCAATTAATTCTAAGTTAATAATGTTCAAACCCATTAATTTTAAAATGATGAATTTTATAGTGTTGTGGCTCATTCATAATGGCTACGTATTTGCCAACTATTATTTTATACTCTAACACTGTAGTCATTGATATTTAAAGAGCCATGACTATATCATCAAATAAAGCACATATTTGCTCAATTATCTAGTAAGCTTGAGAGCACAATGACATTCAATCTTAAATCATTAAAGCAAAAGAACAATAAAGTGATTCTAGCTTTCAAATGTCTTTAAAGCTTGGGGTTAGGCATCTTCATGGGAAAAAACAAAGCCCCAATTTATTTATGGAAATATTGCCCCTGAAAAGGTCAAGGGTGAATCCCTGAGGAATCACTTGCTCAGCTAGTCTAATAAATTGTTTTCAACCTTTTACTTTTTTGTTCTGATCCACAATGGTTCCAGTTCATAGGACAAAAAGGCACTAACGAGGACTGTCTCTATAGCTTTAACAGAGGAGAGACAGATGACTGAATGGGCAGGAGAGGCATAATAAGCATTAGCCAGACTCCTTTGTCGGAGAAGGCAATGGCACCCCACTCCAGTACTCTTGCCTGGAAACTCCCATGGATGGAGGAGCCTGGTAGGCTGCAGTCCATGGGGTCGCTATGAGTCAGACACGACTGAGCGACTTCACTTTGACTTTTCACTTTCATGCATTGGAGAAGGAAATGGCAGCCCACTCCAGTGTTCTTGCCTGGAGAATCCCAGGAACAGGGGGGCCTGGTGGGCTTCCGTCTATGGGGTCGCGAAGAGTCGGAGACAACTGAAGCAACTTAGCAGCAGCAGCAGCAGACTCCTTTGTAAGCTGTTATAGTATCAAGAAATCTTAGGAGAGAAAGAGGTGCAGTTTTTGCCAGCAAAAATCTCTGGTCTGCCTTAATAGAGGTGGTCTCACTTGCTCTCCTGACATTTTGGCATTTGGATTTGCTCATACAACAGGAGTATGATTGCCAGTTGTGTGAAAAATGCATTCGGAATAATTGCAGGGTGTGAAAGCAGCTCCAGTATTTCAAGACTGCTAACAACCTAAGGTGGAAGTACTCAATTCTTTCATCTAAGAGATCGATATGCAAGATGCTGCCATGTAGTTGTCATCTTTGGTAAAATAGTGGCTAAATAATAACATTTTTATTTTACGAATTTGACTTCTATATCAAAACTTCTTCCCAATGTTACAGAAGAATTTTGAAGCATTTTGTGAATTCAATTATTCAGGAAGAGTTTGAGTGATTATTAATATCTGATAGATAAATATAGAAAAGTTACATAACCAAAAGCACAATATATTCTAAAATTTTTCCTAATGTGAATTTAGAATATTCAGTCCTAACTTCTTTTACTTGAGAGCATTAGATTTATTCATAGCATCTAAACTATTAGGAATTAAGATTAGGTTTAAGGAGGTAAACCACTTTCAATACTATCCTTCACTTCTAGTAAGTAGAGAATACTACTTCTACTACTTCCCTAGTAGTTCAGATGTAAAGAATCTGCCAGCAGTGCAGGAGACTCAGGTTCAATCCCCGGGTTGGGAAGATGCCCTGAAGAAAGGAACAGCAAACTACTCCAGTATTGTTGCCTGGAAAATTTCATGGACAGAGGAACCTAACGGCCTACAGTTCATTCGGTCTCAAAGAGTTGGACACAACTGAGTGACTAACACTTTCACTTCTAGTAATGCCCTTTAATCTACAATAACCATAGATAGAAGGGAGGACAAAAAGAAAAAGGTGTTGAAAGGTCCGTTCAGCTTTGGAAGCCATTGACTGTGCAAGCAACATCAGTGTGAGTGAAGGCTGGCAGATTCATAGGAGGAAGCCACATGACAGGAGCAGGCTCAAGGCAAGCAGAGTTCAGGATGGAGTCAAAAGATCTTAGCACCGTTGAGTCATTGAAAATGGCCCAGTACCCTGAAGAGCATCAGGAGAAGATGAAATACGATCCTCAAAGCTAAAATCATTTCTGTTAAGTGGAAAAGACCTACTTTTTTGTGGAATAGAAAAAAATAATCTTTACCCTCCTAGAGTTTTCTAAACAGGCCTAAAGAAGAAGTTTGTATTTCTTATCACTTGGGGCTTTGCAGCTTACCCTTGTTCTTAGAAGTTCTGGTGTACAGTTTAGGGAAAAGAGGTCATCTTCCTCTTCACTCTAAGGCTGATGTTCTAAAAATATTTCTCATCTTCACCCTAAGGTTGATATTTTAGGAATATTTCTCCTCAGTCCATGGGCAGAGCTAGTTCACGGTCAAAATCTTAATTGTTCTACCTAAACAAGCTTGGTAGAATGCCACAAAATAGCAGAACTTCCTATAGTATAATAAGAGGTTAAATGTCATGAGGCAACTGCTAAGAAATTTCATTCCATACTACTAAGTAATCAATCTCCTCCCCTGTTTTGTGCTACCAAAATCAAAAGCAATTACTTCAAACACTCTCTACTGAAAAACAAGGAGCTTCATTATTTTAAATTCAAAAAGGTACTATAACAAAGGAAATAATATATGAAAATGCAAAGATAGGCATTGGTGTATAGTTGTGTCATGAAATTACAAAGGGGAAAACTGGCATTTTCTCTTCCTACCACTCCATCTCATAGTCAAGGTGTAGCTTCTGAGCTTTAGGGTGGAGTCAAGCTTTAGGGTGGAGTCAAGATGCTTTATTGACATCTAAAAACCTGACTCTAGAAACTTCCATAATTTATTTGTTTGGATCAGTGTTTTAATTTTTATGGGATATAAAATATTTATTTATGGGTAAAAATTTATTTTACCTTCAACTCCCTGGGCCAAATTTTTACTATTCACTCCAAACATGTATTACTATTTTGCTTGATGTTACCAAGTAATGGAATGGTGAAGTCAGCTACTGGTTGGATCACAGGCAGTAGGGATTGGCTGCTGTCACCATGTGCAATATCAGCTGATGTCAGGGACCAACCAATGTAGATAGACAAAATGACCAAATGTAGAATGCCTTAGTATGAGCAAAAAATCCTTTTTGCTGAGACATTTACATTGAGAACCAGACCATGTATTTTCTGGTGGATATATCTCACTAGCCACTTAGAATCAGCAAGTGAGAAGCTGTTTCTGTAGATCTATGTATGGGCTAATTGTTTAGAGATCATCTAAAGCTGTGATTACCAAATTTAAATGATTATCAGAATTCTAGTTGCTCAATCAGCTGTAGTATGAATTACCAATGTTTCACATGACATGTCATTTTGATAATCTGATCACATATAATTAATCTGGATAGATATAAAATGCATATAAAATATTATTTATATATATTTCAAATATTATATGGAGAAGGCAAAGGCAGCCCACTCCAGTACTCTTGCCTGGAAAATCCCATGGATGGAGGAGCCTGATAGGCTGCAGTCCATGAGGTTGCGAAGAGTAGGACAGGACTGAGCGACTTCACTTTCACTTTTCACTTTCATGCATTGGAGAAGGAAACGGCAACCCACTCCAGTACTCTTGCCTGGAGAATCTCAGGGACAGAAGAGCCTGGTAGGCTGCCGTCTATGGGGTCACACAGAGTCAGACACGACTGAAGCGACTTAGCAGCAGCAAATATTACATATATCAAACAACCCAATTAAAAGATGGAAAAGGGTAAAGGACCTGAATAAACATTTCTCCAGAAGAATACAAATGGACAACAGGTGTATGAAAAAGTACTGGAATATGCTAAAATTTGATTTCACTTATGCACACACAAAATACTTACTATGTTAGAAAATATGTTAATTAGATTGACTGTAACTGTAGTAATCATTTCACTCTGTGTATGTATATCAGATTGTCATGTTGTAAGATCCAAAATACAGACAACTTTTATTTTAAAAAATTTAGAAAGGGCTCTCACTAGAAGCAGTCACTTTACTTTTAGCTCTCTTCTTCCTCCTTTCACTATCTAAAGATCATAGTCCCTTGTTCTGAATATTGTATATGTCCTTTGACACAAAACATATAAGAAGTTCCTAGCCTCGGCTACTATCAAGCTCTTTTGTTGTGCAAGGTCCTTACTTGACCTTCTTATAATTTATAATTAATCAGTTTATAACTCATATTTCTGACCCATTATTCCTCATTTTGCTTGCCTGGGATTTAGATCCCTATTGTCATAGGCTACCTCTTGATAATTTGTTTGAATTTTTCAATCTAGCTCTTAGCTTTGCTTTTACTTTGACGGAAATTCAAGATTTACTTACTAGATGAAGGAATGGAAAAAGGAAGTTTATCAAACAACACCTTCCTGTTATCTGTTTCCACTAGGTTTCCATGCACTTACGGCAAAACTCAAACTATGAGTGGGGATTTTAAATAGACTGGGAGAATACGAGCTTAGATTTTGCTATGTTTCAGCTGAACCTTGGAATTTGAAGATAATAGTGAAAGTGAAAGTGAAGTTGCTCAGTCGTGTCAGACTCTTTGTGACCCGTGGACTGGAGCCCACCAACCTCCTCCGTCCATGGGATTCTCCAGGCAAGAATACTGGAGTGGGTTGCCATTTCCTTCTCTTGAAGATAATAAGAGATCAACAAATTTTTAAGATAGCCTACAGCTTTTACATCTTCCTAATAGCATAATATCTAGCCTATCAATCAGATGATATGAGCAAATGAGTGTTACTTAATTCTTCTTTGTCATAATTTTCTAAGCCACAATAGAAATTGAGAGTTATTTTTTGAAAATCATGCTGAAAATAACTCAAGTACTCTTTAAAGTCTTTGTGCTTAAAAAGGAAGAAAATCTCATTAGGGTTTAGGTCAGAAGCTAAAGAACACTTGAAGAGAAATTAAAACAAAGTATTTTTTCTTCCTCTTTAAACAAAATAATTGTTAAGCATACAGACAAACACACAGATACACAAACTCACCTTTTCTTTCATAATAAGACAAACCTGGAGATTCTTCCACATGACCACTCTTCCACTTAACACCCACACTCTAGGCCCATCCTTTTCCAGTGGTTTCCACATACCATAGAACTTTCATACCACTATAGACCATTAGCCAGAATCCTCATAAGTAGAGCTCTGACACCGGTGAGAACTCTCTGGGCTTATAAAAGTGGTGTGTGGAAACTTTGAAATGGTGTGTCCCAGTATGCTGTGTGCATGCTCAGTCATTCTGACAATTTTTGCAACCTATGGACTGCAGCCCGCCAGGCTTGTCTGTCCATGGAATTTTCCAGGCAAGAATACTGAAATGGGTTGCCATTTCCCCTTCCAGGGGATCTTCCCAACCTAGGGATCGAATCTGCATCTCCTTTGTCTTCTGCATTGAAGTTGGGTATATCTGTATTTATATCCTAGAGCCCAAAGCCATCGGATGGATCCAGTTTAACTGTTATTATTTTCTATCATCATCACCTGCTTCCTCGCCCATGTTCCTATTTGCTCCCTCAATGTCCTTTTTGCTTTCTATTAAGCTTATGCTCCTTGTACGTGGACTATTTTTGGCTTTCCTTCATCCAACTCTTTTCTTTCTTGACTGCACATTAAATGAAAACAAAATAAATGCAAATAGTAAGTTATCATGTTACCTCATTTAACAAAATAGTACAAGGCAACAAAAGATATCCACTGGCACAAAGATGATTTTATAAATTTCTTTCAAACATGAAGTTCTGGGAATTGTATCTGGATTAAAGTCCAGAAGCATTGTCTACACCTTAGATAAAAGATACATATTCCTTTAAATAAATGAGTTTTGAGGATGTTGTAGAGGAACATGCTTTTACTTTTGAAATCAAATATTTCCTTCTCCAATACACATTCTTCTTAATGTCTTAGTTTCATTTTCAAAGAACATCCTTCTCCCAATTGCCCAGGATTAAAATTATAGACTCAGATTTGACTGCTAGTCCCTTGCCCCTTTAATACGCTGTCGAGTCTAATCAGATCTACCTATATACTTTTCTGTATTTCCTCCTCCCTGTTTGTACTGCCCTATTTCAGATCCCCAAGATCTACAGAATAATGTGTAAAAATCTAACTGACATATAGTATTCTTGTTCTTCCAGTCTTGCCTTTCCAATCTTATTTAGGGAGCAAATTTCTTTCATCTGGGCTTCTGCTTTTGCTTCTGCCTGAATACCCACCTTTGTCTTTTCCATTTGTCTAGCCCTCATTCATCCCTTAGATGACAGTATACAAATGCCTCTATGCTGGAAAGCCTTCTTTGATTCCACAAATGAGATGACAGTCATCACTCCCTCCTCTGAATTCCTACATACTTAACTCAGTTCTCTCTCATTCTCTATTTCTCATTCTCTATCCCCTCTTCACCTATTATCTGTTTTGTTTTGTTTTGTTTTGTTTTCTAGTAGATTATAACACCCTTGAAGGCAGAAACAATGATCAATTTGACTTCAATTTTTTCATCATCTTCTGGAACATAGATATTCAGTACATTTGGGTAAAAAGTACATGACATTTTAGTCCTAACACTTTAATGGATAAACCGATTACTGATTCTAAGTAAAGATAAATCCACATGGGCAGGGAATTAATAACATATTCAGAAAACGGAATTTTACCCTAGTTTACGTTATTGCCGCTTACCTAGTCACCTTTGTCACAGATGCCACAGGTCTACTCTTAATGGGTCAGAAAGATGTAAAATCCCTCTTTTGAAAAGGGATGTTAAAAGGGGTTGGAAGTGGCATGAGTTTCAAATAGGGTAAAATGATTAGCAAAAACGCTTATTTCTTGTTTCAAAAGTCTAGTCAATATGATAGTTAACCTGAAACTTCTTTTTCAAGTGCAAAGTTATTCACTGTAGACCTTCAAAATCATCATTCGAGTAGTCTGTTCACACACCTGGTTCATACCTGATAAAACTTTCTTCAGTTCAGTTCAGTCGCTCAGTAGTGTCCGACTCTTTGCAACCTCATGAATCGCAGCATGCCAGGCCTCCCTGTCCAACACCAACTCCCGGAGTTCACTCAGACTCACGTCCATTGAGTCCGTGATGCCATCCAGCCATCTCATCCTCTGTCGTCCCCTTCTACTCCTGCCCCCAATCCCTCCCAGCATCAGAGTCTTTTCCAATGAGTCAACTCTTTGCATAAGGTGGTCAAAGTACTGGAGTTTCAGCTTTAGCATCATTCCTTCCAAAGAAATCCCAGGGGTGATCTCCTTCAGAATGGACTGGTTGATCTCCTTGCAATCCAAGGGACTCTCAAGAGTCTTCTCCAACACCACAGTTCAAAAGCATCAATTCTTTGGTGCTCAGCCTTCTTCACAGTCCAAGTCTCACATCCATACATGACCACAGGAAAAACCACAGCCTTGACTAGACGGACCTTAGTCAGCAAAGTAATGTCTCTTCTTTTGAATATGCTATCTAGGTTGGTCATAACTTTTCTTCCAAAGAGTAAGCGTCTTTTAATTTCATGGCTGCAATCACTATCTGCAGCGATTTTGGAGCCTAAAAAAATAAAGTCTGACACTGTTTCCACTGTTTCTCCATCTATTTCCCATGGAGTAACTGGACCGGATCCCATGATCTTCGTTTTCTGAATGTTGAGCTTTAAGCCAACTTTTTCACTCTCCTCTTTCACTTTCATCAAGAGGCTTTTCAGTTCCTCTTCACTTTCTGCCATAAAGGTGGTGTCATCTGCAGATCTGAGGTTATTGATATCTCTCCCGGCAATCTTGATTCCAGCTTGTGTTTCTTCCAGTCCAGCATTTCTCATGTACTCTGCATAGAAGTTAAATAAGCAGGGTGACAATATACAGCCTTGACGCACTCCTTTTCCTATTCGGAACCAGTCAGTTGTTCCATGTCCAGTTCTAACTGTTGCTTCCTGACCTGCATACAGATTTCTCAAGAGGCAGGTTAGATGGTCTGGTATTCCCATCTCTTTCAGAATATTCCACAGTTTATTATGATCCACACAGTCAAAGGCTTTGGCATAGTCCATAAAGCAGAAATAGATGTTTTTCTGGAACTCTCTTGCTTTTTCCATGATCCAGCGGATGTTGGCAATTTGATCTCTGGTTCCTTTGCCTTTTCTAAAACCAGCTTGAACATCAGGAAGTTCACGGTTCGCATATTGCTGAAGCCTGGCTTGGATAGTTTTGAGCATTACTTTACTAGCATGTGAGATGAGTGCAATTGTGTGGTAGTTTGAGCATTCTTTGGCATTGACTTTCTTTGGAATTGGAATAAAAACTGACCTTTTCCAGTCCTGTGGCCACTGCTGAGGTTTCCAAATTTGCTGGCATATTGAGTGCAGCACTTTCACAGCATCATCTTGCAGGATTTGAAATAGTTCTACCGGAATTCCATCACCTCCACTAGCTTTGTTCATAGTGATGCTTTCTAAGGCCCACCTGACTTCACATTCCAGGATATCTGGCTCTAGATAAGTGATCACACCATCGTGATTATCTGGGTCATGAAGATCCTTTTTGTACAGTTCTTCTGTGTATTCTTGCCATCTCTTCTTAATATTTTCTGCTTCTGTTAGGTCCATACCATTTCTGTCCTTTATCAAGCCCATCTTTGCATGAAATGTTCCCTTGGTATCTCTAATTTTCTTGAAGAGATCTCCAGTCTTTCCCATTCTGTTCTTTTCCTCTATTTCTTTGCATTGATCGCTGAAGAAGGCTTTCTTGTCTCCTCTTGCTATTCTCTGGAACTCTGCATTCAGATGCTTATATCTTTCCTTTTCTCCTTTGTTTTTCACTTCTCTTATCTTCTCAGATATTAGTAAGGCCTCCCCCGACAGCCATATTGCTTTTTTTGCATTTCTTTTCCTTAGGGATGGTCTTGATCCCTGTCTCCTGTACAATGTCACTACCTTCATTCCATAGTTCATCAGGCACTCTATCTATCAGATCTAGGCCCTTAAATCTATTTCTCACTTCCACTGTATAATCATAAGGGATTTGATTTAGGCCATACCTGAATGGTCTAGTGGTTTTCCCTACTTTCTTCAATTTGAGTCTGAATTTGGCAATAAGGAGTTCATGATCTGAGCCACAGTCAGCTCCTGGTCTTGTTTTTGTTGTCTGTATAGAGTTTCTCCATCTTTTGCTGCAGAGAATATAATCAATCTTACTCCTTCAGAAATGACCCACCAACCTAGTAGTGAATTAATAAACCAAAAGTTTCTTATAACAGATTTTTGCATTCATTTGCAAGTTCACTGAAAACTGAAAAATCAATTACAAAGAAAGTATTTAAACCAAAATTGAGAGGAAAGGGAAGAATATAAGATGGTACACTTTTGATTAAATATAACCTAAAAGCAGAAGAGATTTTTAAAAATAAACTCTCCTCACTTGGCAAAAGCTATTCCTCTGGTAGCATTGCATTCTCAACCAGAGAACTGCCAGTGGCTATTTGAAGAAGAAAAATAGGAAAAGGAGTTTTTAGCAAGAAAAAAATAATATTTGTCAAAGACAGTTTATTAAAAAATATAATTTCCAGATGACTCCCTTGTATAGAGTAATAAAAATGATTTTAAAAATTAAATAGAAGCCTTGAAGACAAACATAAGACTTTTCTGTGAAGCCAGACTATCCAGAAGCAGAGTTCACCTTCAGTCAAGGATATGAGCTAGAGGAAAATAAAAACCATTGAGAGAACATCAAAGCCCAGGGGTAAACACTGAAAGTTTAACTGGAAGTTTGTTTACTGTATTAATGAATCAGCAATAATCTCTGAGTCTTGCTTATATACATACACCTCTGCGTTGGCAATCTGAACCAGAACTTTCAAGTCAGAGAAAACAATAAACTTTGAAAACATTTTTATTTTCTTGAAACCCAGACAGTCACAAAGAGACAAGAATGACAAAAAGAGACTATAAAGTCTAGCAGGAACCCAAATGCTTTTTTGCAAAATGCATAATGGTTTTCTTGCAAAAGAGAGAAATAAGAAAGTGCAAAGTAATAGGTTAACATCTGCTGTAAGAACTGAGAGAACTTAAGGTCAATTAAACCTAACCCATGTAGATGGACAAAACTGTGCCCCAACCCTCCTGTTCATATGTTGAAGCCCTAACCCCCAACATGACTGTATTTGGAGATAAGGTCTGTGATGAAGTGATAAAGAATAAATGAGGTCTTTAAATGTGGAGCCCTTATCCAGTAGGATTGGTGGCCTTATAAAAAGATATTTTCCCTCTCTCTCTCTCTCTTTCCTGATTCCCACTCACTCTCTCCCTCCCTCCCTTCTTCTTTCTTTTCCACTATGTGAGGACACCAGGAGAAAGTGTCCATCTACAAGTCAGAAAGTGAGTTCTCACTAAATTGGCCGGCACCCTGATCTTGGACATCCTAGCCTTCAGCTCAATGAGAAATCCATTTCCATTGTTTATTCCATAGAGTCAATTGTACTTTGCTATGGCATTCTGACCTGACCAATGCATCTGGATAAATTATTAACTAGCTTCTAGCCTTAAAAAGGGAGAAATGAGAGATTCTTCCATCCATTTTTTCAATAAATAAACGTTTGTAAAACCTATATATTAGTCACCCTGCTAGGTGATAGGGTTTCAATGATAGATCAAAAAACTAGGTACTATCTTTGGAAGTCCAGAGCCTATTTGGAGAAAAAGATATTATTTTAAAAATCACAAAAAGATGTACTTACCAATGATGATATATCCTTTGAAGAAAACCTGACAGGACCTATGGGCAGGGAAAGCAGTTTGAGTGTCACTTCTCTAAAGAAGTGACATTTGAGCCAAGGGGAAAACAATGTGAGTTGATGTGGCTGAAGAAAGACAGAAAGGCAAGGGCTGGCTGGAATAAAGGGAGAGCTGGCTAAGCTGAGGGAATGGCCCATGCTAAGGCTCATCGAGGGAGCAAGCAACGTACTTGAGGCAATTCTGCCATTACTCTTCTTCTTGGATTTTATAACGGAGTATTGTGAATCAATACTTACAAGCCTTAAAAATAGCTTTACAAATAGCTGAGAAAAGAAAAAGACAGGAAAGGCAAAGGAGAAAAGGAAAGGTATCCATCTGAATGCAGAGTTCCAGAGAATAGCAAGGAGACATAAGACAGCTTTCCTTAGTGACCAGTGCAAAGAAATAGAGGAAAACAATAGAATGGGAAAGTCTAGAGATCTCTTCAACATAATTGGAGATATCAAGGGAACATTTCATGCAAAGATGGGCACAATAAAGGGCAGAATTGGTATGGACCTAACAGAAGAAGATATTAAGAAGAGGTGGCAAGAATGCAGAGAAGAACTATACAAAAATCTTGATGACCCAGATAACCACAATGGTGTGATCACTCACCTAAAGCTAGACATTGTGGAATGCAAAGTCAAGCGGGCCTTAGGAAGCATTACTATGAACAAAGTTACTGGAGGTGATGGAACTCCAGTTGAGCTATTTCAAATCCTAAAAGATGATGCTGCAAAAGTGCTGCACTCAATATGCCAGCAAATTTGGAAAATTCAGCAGTGGCCACAGGACTGGAAAAGGTTGGTTTTCATTCCAATCCCAAAGAAAGGCAATGCCAAAGAATGCTCAAACTACCGCACATTTGCACTCATCTCACACACTAGCCAAGTAATGCTCAAAACTATCCAAGCCAGGCTTCAACAGTATGTGAACCATGAACTTCAAGATGTTCAAGCTGGGTTTAGAAAAGGCAGAGGAACCATACATCAGATTGCCAACATCCACTGGATCATCAAAAAGCAAGAGAATTCCAGAAAAAACACCTACTTCTGCCTTATTGACTATGCCAAAACCTTTAACTGTGTGGATCACAGAAAACTGTGGAAAATTCTGAAAGAGATGGGAATACCAGACCACCTTACCTGCCTCCTGAGAAATCTATATGCAAGTCAAGAAGCAACAGTTAGAACTGAACATGGAATAATAAACTGATTCCAAAACAGGAAAGGAGTGCATCAAGGCTATATATTGTCATCTTGTTTATTTAACTTTTATGAAGATTACATCATGAGAGATTCTGAGCTGGATGAAGCACAAGCTAGAATCAAGATTACTGGGAGAAAAATCAATAACCTCAGATATGCAGCTGACATAACCCTTATGGCAGAAAGCAAAGAAGAACTAAAGAGCCTCTTGATGAAAGTGAAAGAGGAGAGCGAAAAGGCTGGCTTAAATCTCAACATTCAGAAAATTACAATCATG
The DNA here is from genome assembly GCF_001704415.2 of Capra hircus. Taxonomy (NCBI): domain Eukaryota; kingdom Metazoa; phylum Chordata; class Mammalia; order Artiodactyla; family Bovidae; genus Capra; species Capra hircus. Next base: position 34,844,585 of record NC_030818.1, read on the forward strand.
GTATCTAGCCCCATCACTTCATGGCAAATAGATGGGGAAACAATGGAAACAGTGATACACTTTATTATTTTGGGCTCCAAAATCACTGCAGATGGTGACTGCAGCCATGAAATTAAAAGACACTTGCTCCTTGGAAGAAAAGCTATGACCAACCTAGACAGTTCATTAAAAAGCAGAGACATTACTTTGCCAACAAAGGTCCATTTAGTCAAAGCTATGGTTTTTCCAGTAGTCATGTATGGATCTGAGAGTTGGACTATAAAGAAAGCTAAGCGCTGAAGAATTGATGCTTTTGAACTGTGGTGTTGGAGAAGACTCTTGAGAGTCCCTTGGACTGCAGGGAAATTCAACCAGTCCATCCTAAAGCAAATCAGTCCTGAATATTCATTGAAAGGACTGATGCTGAAACTGAAACTCTAATACTTTGGCCATCTGATGCAAAGAGCTGACTCATTTGAAAAGACCCTGATGCTGGGAAAGATTGAAGGCAGAAAGAGAAGGTGACAACAGAGGATGAGATGGTTGGATGGCATCACTGACTTGATGGACGTGAGTTTGAGTAGGCTCCAGGAGTTGTGATGGACAGGGAGGCCTGGCGTGCTGCCACCATTCAGTCACAAAGAGTCGCACATGACTGAGTGACTGAACTGAACTGAAATGTGAATCAAAGCATGTGAAATAGCTTCTGATAAAGTAAAAGTATTTCCTTTCCTGTTTCAGGAAAAACAAAGTTCCTTCTCTTCATGGGGAGGGAAGTAAAAATGGTCTTAAATTCATCAATGATATCCTGTGGACTGAAGGACAGTGTGACCTATGAGACAGTCAGTAGCAACTGAAAAAGAGCCAAGAGGAGACAAAAGGAAAATGGATCCCATCAAGTTTCATTGCTCTATCTGAGCTTCTTAACCAAAGTTGCCTGTGTTGTTGCCATGGGAACAGATCTTAGGGGGAGAAATCAATGAATAAAAAATAAGAGTGAGAAAAATAATAATAAACTTGACTTGCCCCCAGTGTCTGACCTATCTAGAACATGACTCAGTATTGCTGACAGAGGTGAGAGAAGGAATGAAGAGTCCTACCCAGAGAGGAATCTGCTTGGCCTGGTGCTAGTAGGCCAGGCTATACAATTCAGTGTAACTACCAGGTTAATAAATGAATCCTTGGAGCATTTTCCTCTCAGGGGCCAGCTGGCTGTGATTACAGGGAGTGGGGTGAAATCATGCAATGGTTTCTGTGGTGGATGAGGGCTATTTCACAAGGAAGAGGTGTCAGAGAAAGCAGTGATCCAAATCTAGTACAGTTTTACACAGACAGATGTGTGATCGTAGAGACCTTTCTCTTCTGCCAAATAAAGATGATAAATATAGCTCCAAACTATCATTCATTTATCTAGAGATTTTATTTGTCTATTCAAGTCCAGATATATCAGTTAGGGATAACACTGAAATCTGGATCAGTCCTTTAAACCTTATGTAAGCTAGTTTCTTAGGTTCTTTGCTAAGATTTTGATGGGAGTAGGATAATTTACAAGGCACATGGCTAATGAGGTTTTCAGGCATAAAGTAAAAGTAGGCTGAGGAAATGTAGATTGCCTTCATGTACTCAGTAATTTTGAATAGAGACAGGCCTGATTCTATCCCCTAGTATCCTCAGCTTCATCTTCTCCCATTCCTGACCCTCCTGATGTATTCTTTAAAATCATTTGCAAAGAAGTTTCTGAAGCCGTTGCTTTGTTCATAGACCTACTTTCGAACATTAGTTTACTTTTTTTCGAGATCAGAACTATAGTTCTGTTTTTAAAAGTCAAAACAGTCCTTATTGAAGTCTCTAGTGCCTCTGAATCTGAAGCATCCAAAGAAACAAGTGGTCTGGGGGACACATGAAGTTTCCACAGTTTTATTTGTAGTTTATTTATTAAGAGCAAAAAACAGAAGTAAAATAGGGCCCTATCTGAAAATGGATACCCAAGAATGCCAAGAGACTGAAAGCATGTCCAATAATGCAGAGTAGCAGCCGTGCATGGCAAATCCATTCCACGGCCCACTCGTTTCTGTCTGCAGTTAACAGATTGAAAAAAATGAATGTTGTCTCAACCCAGTGACCAAAAGATATTCACAATGACCCTTGGATTAGCATCAGTGTATTTAGTACTTGAAAAATAGACCACTAAGCTAAAGAAAATCAGCAAATGGAATGACATGGCAAACATGGATAGAAAGTGAGAATTTAATATATTTGGGGCCTGATTTCTTATTAACACTAAAATAATTCACTTCTAGTGAAAAGTCCTTGGCAACCTACTAATAAAGATTAAGGAGAATCACCTGATCATTTCTATTAGATCAGCCCAGATGCCACTGCATTTGATACAGCTCTGATTCCCCTTGCCCTCCCTTCTCTCAGGCAGGAAAAAAAACGTGGAAATTAAAATCAAGCAGGCAACTAAGATTTCCTTGCCATATGGGTTGCTGAGCTTCTCCTATTATCCACTTAGAATATTATGAGGTTCATCCGTTAAAAGTGATATTTCATTAAGGCCTAGCTGATTCTTGTCATACTAGCTCTATCTGTGCCCTTTAGAAAAATCACTCTGAGCCTCTGACCTTCAGGGTTTTTCCCTGAAAAATGTGGTAGATAATGTCTAAATGTCCCTGAGCTCTCTAATCATGTAAAGGAAACATATTTCAATCCTAATCAAATACTGTGGTAAGTGGCAGGTAATATTTACAGAGTTATTAGTGGACGTACTGCAAAAACCTTGTGAGAGGGTCATCTTCTTGTTGTTCAGAGGTTCAGTTGTGTCCAGCTCTTTGCTACCCCAAGGACTGCAGCACACCAGACTTCCCTGTCCTTCCCTATCTCCTAGAGTTTACTCAAACTCATGTCCATTGAGTCAGTGATGCCATATAACCATCTCATCCTCTGCCACACTCTGCTCCTTTTGCCTTGTCATCCTTATTTGACAGATGAGGACAGTGAGGTTCAGAGATATCAAGTTACTTATCCACAGTTGCACAGCTGGTCAGAAGAATAATCAGGACACAATTTACTTTTATCTATTTCCACAGTCTACATTCCTAAAGAATAGGGAGCTGCTTAATGGAATTAGAGCTATGCTATAAAGCCTAAATTTGGATTTAGGCATGCAGAGTTGGTTAAAGGAACAGTTTCTCAGAGGTTAAACCATCTGCCTGCAATGCGGGAGACCTGGGTTCGATCCCTGGGTCCGGAAGATCCCCTGGAGAAGGAAACGGCAACCCATTCCAGTATTCTTGCCTGTGAAAATCCCATGGACGGAGGAGCTTGGTGGGCTACAGTCCATGGGATGGCGAAGAGATGGACATGACTGAGTTACTTCACTTTCACTTTCTTTCAGATGGTTAAAGGAACAGTTTCTAGTATTTCATCAACTTAATATAATTTAAAGTCAATTGGCTTTGGAAATAAGAATTCAATTCTGCATTCAAGTTTTAGTTTTACAACAATGGTTTCCAGGAAAGGTAAAAGATAAAAGAAAGAAAAATGTATTTCTTCTGCTTTCACAAACCAACAACTAAAGTGGGAGATAAGAAACAAATGTACTGGGCATTGGATGAAGTATGGAAGTTTCTACAAAAGATAATATTCAAACAGCTAATTTCTAGAGTTTAAACTTTAGAATTAATCATCCATGCACTTGCATTTGGGTCATGGAAAAGGAGGAGATGGTAGATAGACTGTGTTAAGGGTTTAGTTTGTGGTTACTCAAGCTTTTTCCATGTGTTGTATGATTCTTACTATCAGAGTCTACTCTGGGCAAAACTTTTAATTTTTTTTTAAAATATTTACCAGCATAGTGTCTCAAATGTTTTGTTTATGTTAGCTTAGTTTTGTTGTTGTTGTTGTTTAAACAACAGTAAGCATTCACCTGTACTGACCCTAAAGAAGACAGTATTGGAAATTAATTTCTGAGAATTGTATATATATTGAATCACTCTATGAATACCATTAACATTTGTAGTAATCTTTTTTTTTTCTTCTCTTTGACTTCTCTGATTCTGAAAGCACAAAGGGGCGGGGGGGGAAGAGTGAGTTACCAAGTGTGCATATTTCCTTTATTTCTTCTTCATAAAAAGGATTTCTAGGAGAGAAAAGGATTTACCCAATAGAAATAGAATTACAGTTCACATGCCACCTTTTCCCTTCAAAGAGAGGAATAGGGCTTTATGGCTAGTAAGCAACATGAAAACAATGAAATTCCCTTTATATTTCCCTTTTAAATAAATTAATTTGGACAACAAAAGGAGATTTCATAGTAACCAGTTTAAGAGAAGACACATAAATCTTATTCTATAACTGTGAATGTTCCAGTTCTGACTAAGACAAAATAAACATGTGCCCACCCTGTCCTTCCCAGTAAATGCAACTATCTGTGAACTCTAAAATGCAAACGAGGAAGGAACATTGAGGAAGGAATTGAGAATACAAAGTACAGATAATCTGGCAGTGAATCTGTATTTCTCTTTTCCTCCTATATTCTCAGCCTATATCCAAAGGCAGTACACATCCCAGAACTAGGCAGAGTGAAGACAGAAGGACCTCCAAGCTAATCCCTTCTCCCTCTGGTCTATGGGGATGGGAATTCTGCAAAGAGTAAAGGAAATCCCGTTATTTTTTTCCCTTTTCTCTTTATCTCTTATTATGGGACATACGTAGCAGTGTAGGGACACTAAATCTCCAGTGTTCTAGCCTAAGGATCAAGAAGGAAGAAGAAACTTTGGACCTGGAATATTTTCTCAAAGGAAAAAAGGAGAGGAGGGATTGCATAAAATTGTGTATGTACTCATGCGCTCACCTGTGAGACCATGTATGCATAGATCTGACCTTAAACAAGTATACTGAAGCCTTTGAGAAAAACCTACAGGGTAGATTACAACCTAGGTCTGAGAGTGGCCCCCAGGCTGCAGACATTTGGGGAAAGACACAAATAGCACTGTAAAGGCTTTGAAAACGACTAACATTAAAACCAAAGTCCACAAAATGAAGTTTGAAACTTATGGTGAAAACCTATTAATAACTGGGCTAACTACTTACTGTTAAAATAACAACTATATTTTCCACAGGTTTTAAACAAGATCTGCATCTTATAGCATAATATTCAAAATATTTAGTATACAATCAAAAAGTAATCAAGGTACAAAGAACCAGTGAAGTCTGAAAAACTTTCAGGAGAAAAGACAATTGATAGAAGCCAGCCCCAAATCTGCCATGATGTTAGACTTAAGAGATGAAGACTTCAAAACATCTCTCCTAATCTTCCTATGAAAACTAAGGGCAAACACTTCTGAAACAACTGGAAAGATAGAAAGTCTCTAGAGAGATAAGAGATATATTTTTAAAATAATCATTTTAGAACGGAAAACTACATAAGTGGAAAACAATAAACAAAATAAAAATATTCACTGGTTGGGTTCAAGGATAAAACTTATGAGTCAGTAATCTTGAGGATAGATCAATAAAAATAATCTGATCAACAGAGGGAAAAAGTTGAAAAACAAAAGATGAATAGCACCTCCAGTACCTGTCAGATAATATAACAAAGTTCAAAATTTGGTGTCCTATAGGTGCCAGAAAGGCAGGAAAAAGAGTGTGGTATAAAAAAAATATTGAAGGAATAACAGTCGAAATCATCCTGAATTGGTAAAATGTATAAATTTACAAATTTGAGAATCTCAGAAAAATCCAACAAGAAAATACTCAAAGAACTACAGACCCAGATATGCTGTAATAAAACTGAAAACCAAAGCTAAAAAAAACCTTGGAAACAGGCAAAAAATGACATGGTGTATATATAGGTGAGGGCTTCCCATGTGGTGCTAGTGATAAAGGACCCGGCTGCCAAAACAGGATGTATAAGAGACCTGGGTTCAATCCCTGGGTTAGGAAGATCCCCTAGAGGAGGGCACGGCAACTTACTCTGGTATTCTCACCTAGAGAATCCCATGGACAGAGGAGCCTGGCGGGCTATAGTCCATGGGGTCACAAAGAGTAGGGCAGGACTGAAGCTACTTAGCACGCATGCACACATATAGGAGAACAAGTATTTGAATTATTACTGATTTCTCAGAGGCAACTATAGAGACGAGAAGGTAATGGAACATTTATAAAGAGCTACAATAAAAGAATGAGCAACACAAAATAATATATTTAGTTTAAGCATTCTTTAGAATTGAAGACAAAATGAAAGCATCCTTATCTTCAGATGAAGGAAAACTGAAAAAAGTTTTTCACCAGCATATCTAATAAGAAAGAAATGCTAAAGCAAGTTCTTCCTAAAAAAGAAATGATACCAAAAGAAAACTTGGAACTGTTATAATGTAGGATATGCAGGAAAAACAACAGAAATGCTAAATACCTTGGTGAATATAATAGATTATCCACCTCTGTCTTAAATTCTTTGAAACATACACATCAACAGAAAATAAAAATTGTGTCATTGTGTGTCAGAATGTGTGTGAATTACATATGTGTAATTCATTACAACTAAACTTAAAAGAGTAAAGAGCTTATCTGGTTTCGAGTTACCTACACAGTGGAGTGGGTTGCCATTTCCTGCTGCAGGGGATCTTCCCAACCCAGGAATCAAACCCAGGCCTTCTGCAATGCAGGCAGACTCTTTATCATTTGCATTACATTCCACTAGAAGTGGTAGATTATTAATTCTAATTAAATTCTGAAATGTTTAATACATATTGTAATCTATAGAGCAGTTTCCCTTATAATAACACAAAGATAAAGCCCCCCAAAATCCCTACAAATAAACACTGCACCAAACAGTGTTACTTTTATGGCATAGTACAAAGAAGGCAGTGGCACCCCACTCCAGTACTCTTGCCTGGAAAATCCCAGGGACGGAGGAGCCTGGAAGGCTGCAGTCCATGGGTTCGCTGAGGGTCGGACACAACTGAGCGACTTCAATTTCTCTTTTCACTTTCATGCGTTGGAGAAAGAAATGGCAACCCACTCCACTGTTCTTGCCTGGAGAATCCTAGGGACAGCGGAGCCTGGTGAGCTGCCGTCTATGGTGTCGCACAGAGTCGGACACTACTGAAGTGACTTAGCAGCAGCAGCAACTGTAATTTAAAAGTAAATAAGCACACACACATGCAAAGACCTTTGTGCTCCACAGAAATTTTAGGCTGAGGAAAAGTTCTATATCTTGAATATGATGGTAGTTATATTAGTAATTATTCAAAACTCATTGAACTGTACTCTTAAATGGATGCATTTTATTATATACTAATTATACTTCAATAAAATTGATTTTACAAATAAAAGCAAAAGAGTACATACCAAGAAGAAGATAGTGTGGCTCTAAACAGCACTTATTAATTTCAGCCACATGAAAAATAATACCTAAAATTACCATTTGTGAATAATCAGTTACTCAAATTTGGGGCATAATTTCAGCTATAACTATGTTATAGATTTTAGAAAATAAACACATAATAAATTGTTTTGTACACTTAGTAGAAGCTCCAAAAGTGTGCTTTATCTTTCTTGAATATGATTTCTTCCAGTTAGGAATGTTAGGTACATTCAGAAGTGTTTGAGTGTCTTTGCTATTCAGTCACTCAGTTGTGTCCGACTTTGAGACCTTATGGATCGCAGCATGGTAGGCTCTCCTGCCCTTTACTATCTACCTGAGTTTGCTCAAATTCAGGTCCACTCATCCATCCATCCATCCATCCATCTCAATCTTTGTCATCTCCTTCTCCTTCTGCCTTCAATCTTTCCCAGAATCAAGGTATTTTCCAATGAGTTGGCTCTTTGCATCAGGTGGCCAAAGTGTTGGAGTTCCCGCTTTAACATCAATCCTTTCAATGAATATTCAGTCCTTCCAATTGAATATTGATATCCTTTAAGATTGACTGGTTTGATCTCCTTGCTGTCCAAGGACCACTCAAGAGTCTTCTCTAGCAGCAGAGTTTGAAAGTATCAATTCTTCAGCACTCAGCTTTCTTTATGGTCCACCTCTCATGTTCGGATGTACATGACTACTGGAAAACCCATAGTTTTGACTATACCAAGCGTTGTTGGCAAAATGATATCTCTGCTTTTTAATATGCTGTCTAAGTTGATCATTGGAGAAGGAAATGGCAACCCACTCCAACATTCTTGCCTGGAGAATCCCATGGACAGAGGAGCCTGACAGGCTATAGACCATGGGGTTGCAAAGAGGTGGACACAACTAAGCGACTTTCACTCACTCACTCAAAGTTAGTCATAGCTTTTCTTCCAAGGAGCAGTTCAGTTCAGTTCAGTTCAGTCGCTCAGTCGTGTCCGACTCTTTGCAACCCCATGAATCGCAGCACGCCAGGCCTCCCTGTCCATCACCAACTCCCAGAGTTCACTCAGACTCACGTCCATCGAATCAGTGATGCCAACCAGCCATCTCATCCTCTGTTGTCCCCTTCTCCTCCTGCCCCCAATCCCTCCCAGCATCAGAGTCTTTTCCAATGAGTCAACGCTTCACATGAGGTGGCCAAAGTATTGGAGTTTCAGCATTAGCATCATTCCTTCCAAAGAACACTCAGGACTGATCTCCTTCAGAATGGACTGGTTGGATCTCCTTGCAGTCCAAGGGACTCTCAAGAGTCTTCTCCAACACCACAGTTCAAAAGCATCAATTCTTTGGCACTCAGCTTTCTTCACAGTCCAACTCTCACATTCATACATGACCACTGGAAAAACCATAGCCTTGACTGGATGGACCTTAGTCGGCAAAGTAATGTCTCTGCTTTTGAATATGCTATCTATGTTGGTCATAACTTTTCTTCCAAGGAGTAAGCGTCTTTTAATTTCATGGCTGAATTCACCATCCATAGTGATTTTGGAGCCCAGGAAAAGTCTGTCAATGTTTCCATTGTTTCCCCATCTATTTCCCATGAAATGATGGGACTGGATGCTGTGATCTTCATTTTTTGAATGAGTTTTAAACCAGCGTTTTCACTCTCCTCTTTCACCATCAAGAGGCTCTTTAGTTCCTCTTCTTTTTCTGGCATAATGATGGTGTCATCTACATATCGAAGGTTATTGATATTTCTCCAGGTAATCTAGATTCCAGCTTCATCCACCCTGGCATTTCCCAGGATTTACTCTGCATATGAGTAGAATAAGCAGGGTGACAACACACTGCCTTGATGTACTCCTTTCCCAATTTGGAACCAGTCTGTTCTTTCATGTCTGGTTCTAACTGTTGCTTCTTGACCTGCATACAGGTTTCTCAGGAGGTCAGTAAGGCAGTCTGGTATTCCCATCTCTTGAATTTTCCACAGTTTGTTGTGTGATCCACATAGTCAAAGGCTTTAGCAGATTAGCAGAATTTAGCAGTTAAGCAGAAGTAGCTGTTTTCCTGGAATTCCCTTGATTTTTCTATGATCAACCAATGGATATTGGCAATTTAATCTCTGGTTCCTCTGCCTTTCCTAAATCCAGTTTGTATGTCTAAAAATCCTCTATTCATGCACTGCTGAAGCCTAGCTTGAAGTATTTTGAGCATTACTTTGCTAGCATGTGAAATGAGTGTAGTTTGTAATAGTTTGAACATCCTTTAGTATTGCCCCTCTTTGGGATTGGAATGAAAACTGACCTTTTCTAGTCCTGTGGCCACTGCTGAGTTTCCCAAATTTGCTGGCATATTGAGTGCAGCACTTTCATGGCATCATCTTTTAGGATTTGAAATAGCTCAACTGGAATTCCATCACCTCCACTAGCTTTGATGTCTGGTTCTAGGTAAGTGATCCATTATTGTGATGTTTGAGTCTCTATGAGCTGCAAAACACAATATTTTAAGTGATCTGCAAAGTATTAAAATTGGTGGTTCTTTCTCTTTTTTGTTGTTTTGTTGTTGTTGTTTTAATTTATTTGATTGGAGACTAATTATTTTACAATATTGTAGTGGTTTTTGCCATACATTGACATGTAAACCCATGGCTGATTCTTGTCAACGTATGGTAAAAATGGGGGTTAAAAAGCCTATAGTTAACTTGAGATTCATGCCATATGCACATTGGACATAAAAATAACAAATATTAAATAACAAATGAACTGAGTGGTATAAGCAGTAAGTATATAACAGTATTATTTAGGAAGGAAAATTCAACAGTCAATAAAGAGTTTAGAATGGCTCAACCAGAAAGGCTCCACAGAGATAGGTGTATACAGGTCCAGTGCCAATGACTACATCAGGTGTTTTCAGGCTCTGGGAACAACTCTGACTGAGTGAACATACAAAGTTTCCAAAAATGAAAAAAGAGGAAAGGTATATCACTTTAAGTTTATCAAAGGGAATCAAAATAATGACATTCAATCCAACCAAAGCATATCCATGTGCTTAGAAACTGAAACATACATGCCATTAACTAAAGGTGATAACAACAAAAAATAAAAGTGGTTTTTATTGGATTTTATTCTGTTACTTACTTGAGTACCTCAGGGACTAAAAACAAAGATTTTTTTTTAATCATATTTCCTGGAAAAAAGAAAAAAACCTCTTTTTTACTGCTACAATGCATAATGCAAGGGGTGGAGATTACTTCAGCCTTATTTTACTCTCATACACTACAAAACAATTTCACAATATTAGAAAATGAATAATTTATTTAATGTAAATGTACATAGCTCTTCTTAGAGTGATGCTGACATTCACTTATTTTAAGGGAAAAGGTTTATAAAATAAATCTTCATGGATATCTGTAGACCATAGTTTTTTATTGCTTTTTTTAAACTGACATAATCTCTTCACCCATCATCTTACTTTAAAAAATAACATATTGTAATATAATATTCCTTGCAAAATTTTTTAAAGCAGTTTAATAAGAATAAAGGGTAAATTCTGTTAAGAATTTATGAGGCAGGACATCGTTCCCACCACAAAATAGAATCCTTCTTTACCACTTAGCTTCTAAACATATTGAGAAATAAAGCAGAGTAACTTTTTGAGGCCAAAATACTACTTCTTTTATTTTAATGCTAAGTTAAATGCCATAGCTTAGTTCTAAGAACAAAATTGACTCCTAACACCAAATTCCCAAATTAGGTAAACATCCATCCAGTGTCTGTCATGGTCAGAGGGCAGAGAAACTGCCTGTGAGAAAAACGACTTGTACTTCTAAGAGCAGCTTACTTCAGTGAATTCTAAGAGACACCACTAGCTATTAAAGAAATGCAAATCAAAACTACAATGAGGCATCACCTCACAACAGTCAGAATGGTCATCATTAAAAAAATCAATAAGCAATAAATGCTGGAGAGGATGTGGAGAAAGGGAACCCTTCTGAACTGTTGGTGGGAATGTAAATTGATACAGCCACTCTGGAGGACAGTGTGGGGATTCCGTAAAAAACTAGGAATAAAACTAACATTGTTGTTTAATTGCTAGGTTGTGTCTGACTCTTACAACCCCATGGACTGCAGCACGCCAGGCTCCTCAGTCTTTCACTATATCCCTGGAGTGAGTGAAGTCACTCAGTCGTGTCTGACTCTTTGCAACCCCATGGACTGTAGCCTACCAGCTTCCTCCATCCATGGGATTTTCCAGGCAAGAATACTGGAGTGGGTTGCCATTGCCTTCTCCAGGAGATCTTCCCGACCCAGGGATTGAACCTGGGTCTCCCACACTGTAGGCAGACACTTTACCATCTGAGCCACCATGGAAGTCCTTGAGTTGGCTAAATTTCATGTATGCTTGGTTCGCTCAGTTGTGTCTGACTCTTTGTGACCCTTTGTACTTTAGCCGGCCAGGCTCCTCTGTCCGTGGGATTTTTCAGACCAGAATATTGAAGTGACTTGCCATTTCCTCCTCCAGGTTATCTTCCCGACCCAGGGATTGAACTCATGTCTCCTGTGTCTCCTGCATTGCAGGCAGATTCTTCACCCACTGAGCCATCAGGGAAGCCCAAAACTACCATATGACCCACTAATCCCACTACTGGGGATATATTCTGAGAAGACTATAATTGAAAAGGACACATATACTCCAGCGTTCGTAGAGATACTATTTACAATAGCTAGGACATGGAAGCAACCTAGATGTCCATCAGCAGATGAATGGATAAAGAAGATGTGGTACATACATACAATGGACTATTATTCAGCCACAAGAAGGAATGAATTTGAGTCAGTTCTAGTGACTTGGATGAATCTAGAGCCTGTTATACAGAGTGAAATGTCAGAAGGAGAAAAACAAATATTGCACATTAATACGGAATCTAGAAAAATGGTATTGATGAACCTATTTGCAGGGAAGGAATGGAGACACAGTTGTAGAAAATGGACAAGGTGGGGGAAGGAAAGAGTGGGACAAATGGAGAAAGTAGCATTGACATATAACATATATACACTACCATATATAAAAGAGACAGCTGGTGGGACGTTGCTATATAACACACGGAGCCCAGCCTGGTGTTCTGTGATGACCTAGAGGGGTGGGATAAGGGGAGGGGAGGGAGGCTCAAGAGGGAGGTGATATGTGTAAAATTATGACTAATTTGCATTGTTGTATGGCAGAAACCAACAGAACACTGTAAAGCAATTTTCGTCCAATTGAAAATAAATTTTAAAAAAAATTCTAAGAGAAAGAAGTAGTAGATCTAAGCTGGGCAAATAAACAGCAGATCAATATATTTTTCCTTCCCAATTTTATCAGTCAGATACATTATTCCACTGCCTGTGGTTTGAAGTCAATCAAGGCACAGTCAGATTCTGAGTTTCTTTCAAAGCAGGAAACATGAAGAGGGAGGATTAAGTGTTCCATATAAAATCTCCTCTCTTTTTTCTTCAAAACCCTTAAACTTTTTCAGAAAGCCTGCAGTCAGACAGGAGTGTGACTGCCCTTTTAGGGAGAGAGGACCAGTAGTTTATGAGAGAAATCTTGCCCCCACCTTCATTAGATTGCCTCTCCATTGTCAACTACTGCTGGAATCCTCCTAGGACCACTGGTAATCATTTCAGGTACTGATAAAATTGATGGGAAAAATACATTATCTAAATCAGCTCCAAGACCACTTTGTACCCAAGAATAAAAAATCACTTCCTATTTAGTTTGCGATCCCAAATTACAACCAACCACTGTATCCACATAGCATTCCAGAAATTCTTAAAGAACATTAAACATATTCAAATAATTAAAATATCCACAATAAAGGGACATCTCAATGTGAATTAAAAAAACATTCTCCCATTATCAAATAATGAGATAATGGTTAAATCCTCTTGCAAGTTAAAATCCCCAAATATTAATATCCTTTAATATCTGAACTCAAGTTATTTTGCTTATTTGAGTGTAAAATCCGAACCTCCAAATTTCTAAGTTAAAGTCAAAACCTCAAATTTTTCAGCAAAATCTTGACCACGTGGAATTGGGGTTTTTAAAAAGCAGTCTTAGATGAGGAGCATTGTTCCTTTGGGGTCATAACTGCAGTGTCAATTCTCTAATATATTTCATTTCAAATACCCTAGTGAGTGAATGAGCTAAATGACTATGAAAGCACTGACTCCACAATCGCGGTATTGAGAAAGGAAGCCACACCCGGGCCGTAGAGCCGTTTGTCTCACAAAATAATGATCCCAGAATCCAGTACTTAGCGTTGAAAAGGCCACAGTGAAGGGAAGTGTAGAGCTTGACACAAATGCCTCGCTGAGATGCCAGTCACTGGTCGATGCCAAAATGTCTAGAATCCCAGTCTGGGGAATATAAAATGCTTGGAGAGACCAGACGTCTCCTCCATCGGAAGTGGACCGCTTCCGCCGCCGGGGCTCCGAGGAGCCAGCAACCGCCTATCTGCTGGAGCTCTACGAGCTATCGTGCCTTTCCATGACCTACTACTTTGACCGTGACGCTGTGGCTTAGAAGAACTTTGCCAGCATTTTCTTCACCAGCCCTTTGAGGAGAGAGAACATGCTGAAAAACCGTTGAAGAGATGGCCGAATCTTCCCTCAGGTTAGGAAGGATCTGGAGCACTGAGACTGGGGTGGAGCCTGCATTAGAAACTAGAGTGAATCAGTCACTACTGGAACTGCACGAACTGGCCACAAACCAAAACGACACCCAAACTGTGACTTCTTTGAGATCTGCGACCTGAAGGAGCAGGGAGATGAAAGCCAGCAAAGAATCGAATGGCCTCCTAACTAACCTGCCTGAAACGAATGTGCCCCCTCCCTACCCTGCCCCACCCCCAGTCTCCTCTAGTCCCCCTCCCCCAACCTCCCCATCCTGCTCCCACGCAGCCCAGCTCCTGCCCCCGGCTTGGAACCTGGCTGGGATAAGTGTCTGCGACTAGTGCACCCTTAAATCCTCGAGTGGCTCCCCTATAGTGATGGGGTTACCCTCTGTGGTCACCAGGGCAGTGTGTTTTTCAGGTTTATATTCTCCCTTTAAGTTGTAAGAACATCTACCTATGTTCTGTCATTTGTACCATTTCTTCAAATGAAATAATTTAATACCCCTTCCCAACGAATTGAGAAAAAAAAATCTCCCAAAATGTGATTTATTTTGCCTCTGTGTATATACCATATTTGAGGGAAGCAGGAGAAGGGAGCCCATCTTTCCCTAAAAATATGTGGTATATATTTCTTAAATTTCTTAATATCCTCTTAAAGCCACATGATTTTTTGAATTCTGTTACTTGAGTGTGAACTAAATCTGATGACATACTATTTTTTAATTTATTTCTTTTTCTCTATTCTTTTCTTTCCTTTTCAGCTATTGTCACTACCCCTTGTGATTGATACTTAAACCTAAGCTTTTTCATCATATCTTCACATTTGGTTTAACTGTCATCACTCTAAGCAATTATAGAAATTATTAGAAGCTTGTCCTTAGGAAAGTGGTCATCAAAGTACAGCCCCCAGATGGGCAGCATCTGTATCACTGGGAATTTGCTAGAAATGCAAATTATTGTCCTAACAGGAGCATCTGAATCAGAAACTTTGAAGGTAAAGCTTGACAATCTGTATGTTAACAAGTCCTCCAGATAATTCTAGTGCCGTACTGAAGTTTTAGAATCATTGCCCTCTTCTCAGTGGGGTTGGCAAACTTTTCCATAAAAAGTCATTGGGTCATATGATCTCACCATGCTACTTAACTCTGGCAATGTGGAGGGAAAGATATCTTGGACTCATGGGTATGGTTTGTCCCAATAAAACTTTATTCATAAAATTAGCTGGCAGTCCGATTTGGCCTGTTGGCTATAGTGTGATACCTCCGCCCTAGAGGATTAGAGAAAAGCAAGACTTCTACCTCATGTCCCTCAGCACACTATCTTTCTTCTACTTTTCAATCTCCTATACTTGTGAAACATGTTCTCTCAGGGCACTGGCATACCACCTACGATAACTGAATAATCTTGAAATATGTACACTAATTCTTCAAGAATTAGTCATTGATATATATATTTATATGTATATATGCACATATATATGTATATAAACTGCATTAAAGATAAAATTAATTCCTCCAATAGCATCTCCTTATCTCTGAATAGATGAGAAAATCTGGAGCAGTCATCTAGCAATGTCTTTCTGCCTGGCACTAGGACTTTCACTTCTGAGAACTGTAAATCATAGAACTATAGAAACTTGTCTTTCTTAATATTTCAATGTAGCAAATATTTTTTGCCTACCAATACCAAGGAAACATATCAAGATTCTATTCTTCCTGTGATATAATCTTTGCCACAGATAGATCAGTTACACAAAGCCCAGTCTGTGAATTAAAGTGTAATCACGTGCATCTGTTAAGGCCTACGGAGGCCACCTGGGCATAGCGAAGTTTTGCCCAGGCTACTTTGTGATTCCCATGTACCTGTGGTAAAGATACATATATGAGCCATGTACCTCTGCTGGGATTCTCTTGCTTTCGTCAGGATGTTTTTTGTCCTTGCTTAAGACCTCCACAGCCTTAAAAAACTAAGCCAGCCATAGCTTAGCCTGCAATGTGAGGCCAACCCATAGCAGCTAAAAATTGATTATAAGCCTCTAAAAGCTCTGAAGTTCAGAATACATGGTGGCAAATGAAAGTCCATGGCTAAAGAGATGATCATCATCCCATCAAAATCTTCTCTACTGTACTCTTTGCATCAGAAATCTACTGCTTATTTAATTCTCAATCCTATAGCCAGTGAACCAAATGTTAACACTTTTTAGGAGACTTAGCTTCCTTCTTCCTTTCTCAAGTTCTGAACACATTGGAAATTAATAAAGAGGGTAGCTATCAACTTTATTCCCTAGTGGCTCAGTGGTAAAGAACTCGTCTGCCAATGCAGGAGACCCAGGTTCAATCCCTGGGTCAGGAAGATCCCTGGAGAAGGAAGTGGCAACCTGCTCCAGTATTGCCTGGGAAGTCCTATGGACAGAAGAGCCTGGTGGCTACAGTCCATTGGGTCCCAAAAGAGTCAGACATGACTTAGCGACTAAAACAAACAACATCAACTTTATTGCTTATAAATGCTTAGTTAGAAAAATTAGCTTAGGTATAGGAATCTAGAGGGCTAACATAGAACTCCAGAAGGGGCTGAAGTTAAACAGTCTTGATACCTGAGAAGACTGGGAGACCTTGATACCTGGGAAGGGCTTCCTTTTCTCACAACACTTCCCCACTGAGATAGAGTCTCCCCTGGTGGAGCAACAGGTTAGGCGTTACCTTCAGTCAGTTCTAAAACAGAAGGGCACTGCTGAACTAAGCATAATCTGTTAATTCCTTCCAAATTTACCCAATAATTAAATCATGTCATGCCAATGATTAAAAGAATAGAGAATAGAAAGAGATTGTAACAGCTGAACTCTGTCTACACTGGGAAATATATATATGTGTGTGTGTATATATATATATATGATGTGTTTATATATATACACATTTATATAATAGTGGAAATTAATCATTTTAACAGAAGTTAGGAAAGGAATATGTATGTCAGACACTGTTCATTGTCAACCCATAATTATTCCCATCCTCTAATTCCTTCCTGTGAAATGAAACCTGATTTTACAGGTAGGATGAGGAGATGCCTTGATCTCAAAAAGGAAAGCTTTTACATAGGCTTGAATGGATGTTTCAGATCAATCCCAATAATCCTATTCTAGACCTATTGAAAATGGTCTGGGATGGACAAAGATCTAGACAAAAAGAGGTTTTTTGTTTGTTTGTTTTATTTTGCTGAGGGCTTCCATTCCTTGATAAAAATAAAGACTTCAATGAAAAAGCTTTTGCTTCTCATCTTTCTTAATGTGTCTTCCTGGAGGGCCACCAATCATATTTCAAAAAGAAGGTCAGAGTCTGAAATTTTAAGCTGAATCGTGCCTGGAATGATTAACAGGCAGCTTAGTAAGTTTTCTGTTTCTTGTACCCAAAACATTCCTGATACAGGTGAAAGCAATGTATTCAACTACTTGACCTCTTTAATTGTTTCATTTAATATCCAATAAACTTAGTGATTAAAAAATCCATTATCAAATTGTGTGTCTTGAAACATATCCAGTTAAAACAATTTGAACCTATTCATTTGAAATACTATCTCCATATTTTAAATTTCTTATAAATTGAGGCATAATTTAAATATAATGAAATTCCCTGATGCTAAATGTATAGCTAAATGAATTTTTAGACCTTTATCCTTAACAAAATATAGAATTTTGTCATCACCTCTAGGAAATTCCATCATGTACCTTACTGTTCATTCTCTGCCCTTCACCCAGAGGTAATCACTGTTCTTATTTTAGTTTTACCTATTTTAAAATTTCATATAGAAGGAATCATTTAGTCTGTATATTTCTGTGTCTGTATTTCTTCAAGCAGCATGTTTCTGAGATTCATCCATGTTGTATGCATCTACGTTTGTGAGACGCACTGAATTATATAAATATACCACAGTTTGTTTTATACATTTACCTACTGATTTTTTTCTTTGCAAATATGACTAAAGCATTGTATGAGAGTTTTGGTTATTCCATATCTTTTCCAATATTTGGTATTATTACTCACTTGAACATTGTTCCTTCTGGAGGTGGTGCAATGACATTTCCTTGTTATTTCAATATGCATTTCTCAGATGACAAATCATGTTGAGCATTTTTTCATATGTTTATTGGCCACCTGTAAATCTCCCCTGGTGAAGAGTCTGTTCAATTCTTTGCTTATTGTAATTGGGTTGTTTGTCTTATTGTCGATTTGTAACCATTATTTATATAGTCTGTAAATGAGCTCTCTTTCAGTTATATGTATAATTAATGTTTTCTCCCAGTCTATGACTGGCCAGTTCCTTTCTTAATTATGCTTTGTTTTGATGAGCAAAACTTTAATTTTGATCATTAGCATTCTATCAGTTATTTTTTCTTCTCCCAGTTATTGCTGTCTGCTTTATTGAAGAAACCTTTGTTAACCACATGCCATGAAGTTATTCTCTTATGTTTGTTCCCAGAAGATTGACACTCTTAGCTTATTCATTTGGGTCACTGATTCCATCCCAAATTAATGTTTTTGTATGGTGCAAGGTAGACATCACAGGATATAGATATGCAGTTCAAGTATCATTTATTGAAGAGAATTCCTTCTCTTTCCTCATTAAATCATTTTCATACCTTTGCCTAAAATCAATTAATTGAAAGTGAAAGTCACTCAGTCGTGTCCAACTCTTTGCAACCCCATGGACTATACAGTCCATGGAATTCTCCAGGCCAGAATACTAGAGTGGGAAGCCTTTCCCTTCTCCAGGGGATCTTCCCAACCCAGGGATCAAACCTGGGTCTCCCACACTACGGGCAGACTCTTTACCAGCTGAGCCACCAGGGAAGCCCACTTAAAAATCAATTAATTAGATATGTCTAAATTTATTTTTTGCTTCCCTATTTTGTTCCATTTATCTCTTTGTTTATTTTTACATCAACAATATGCTATCTTAATTAGCATAGTTGTAGAATACTTCTTGAAATCAGGTAATATAGATCCTCCAACCTTGATATTTATTTTCAAGTTTGTTTTTTTTGTCTTTTTTTTACACTATACATGTCCTTTGTATTTCCACATATATTTCAGAATTAGAATTGTCCATTTCTAGCCATAAAAAAGTGTTCTGAGTTTCTTATTGGAATTGAATAATATCTGTAAATCAATTTGGAGAATATTGACTTTTTATCAATTTTGAGTTTTGCAAACTATAAATGTGATAAACCTCTTTATTTACATTTATTTAATATCTCTTAGAAGCAGTATTTTGTAGTTTTCAGTGAAGTTTGTACAACGTAGATTAAATTTATCTTTGCACATTTTATGATTTTCTATGCTACTGTAAATCATATTGATTTCATCATTTTAACTGTTACTCATATATAAAAGGGCAACTGATCTTTGTACATTGACATTTATTTCTTAAACTTAAATTCATTGCTTAGTTTTAGTAGTTTTCTCTCTCTATTTTTGGTAGGTTACTCAAGATTTTCTACAGATAAAATCATGTTGTCTGCATGTAGAACTGGTTTTACTTCTCTCTTTCTCATCTCTATACCTTGTATTTATTTTACCTGCTATGTACCACCAGTGCCCCTGGGGGAGGAAATGGCAACCCATTCCAGTATTCTTGCCAGAAAAATCCCATGGACAGAGGAGCCTTGTGTTCATAGGGTCACACAAGAGTTGGACCAACTGAGCAACTAAATGCCCACAGAACCACCAATGCAAGGATGAATAAAAGTGATACTGGCCAAAATTCACTGTTTCCAAATTTTCCAATTTTAGAGTAAAAACTTTATATTTTTCACCATTAAATTTAATGTTAGCGCAAAGTTCTCCATAGATCCCCTATTTCATTTTGTGGAAATTCACTTACATTTCTAGTTTGTCTAGAATATGTATCATAAAGTGTATCTATTGAGATAAGCTTTATTTTATGTTCGACAAATACTTCCCTTAGAATAGATGTGAGGAAGAGAAATTCAGGTTTATTATTTGTCTGCTATATTTCAGTAGGTTTTATTTTTTACTAAATTGAGTTTGGGGAACTCTTACATTTAAACGGAACTAGATGGATAAATTAAAAGCTTAGGACTTGGAGTAGCCAAATAAAATTTGAATGAATAAAACAGAGTAGTGAAATACTGACAGTGCAAGTGGAACAACTGGCTAATGTTTGAAACAACTGATATTCTCAATGTCAAATTGAAGTCATCAATAGTCAGTCAGTTATTCATTACTTTTTATTTACTCAAGAAAAATCTGTCAGATACTTGGTACATTTTAGGAATAAACAGATGTATTTGTGCATGCATGTACATACACACAGAGGAAAGATTGCCAGACTCAGCATCAAAAGGATAACAATAACTATCACTAGATATTTATGGCTTATATCCTATGGTATGGCTTATTTTCTTCTCTAAATAACTGTATTTTGCAAATTCTATTTAAAAGATGTCTTATTTGTACAAACTTGAAGAGAGTTATGATTTTTAAATCATTCGATCACTGCAGATGGTGGTTGCAGCCATGAAATTAAAAGATGCTTACTCCATGGAAGGAAAGTTATGACCAACCTAAATAGCATATTCAAAAGCAGAGACATTCCTTTGCCAACAAAGATCCATCTAGTCAAGGCTATGGTTTTTCCAGTGGTCATGTATGGATGTGAGAGTTGGACTGTGAAGAAAGCTGAGCACCAAAGAACTGATGATTTTGAACTGTGGTGTTGGAGAAGACTCTTGAGAGTCCCATGGACTGCAAGGAGGTCCAACCAGTCCATTCTAAAGGAGATATCAGCCCTGGGTGTTCTTTGCAAGGAATGATGCTAAAGCTGAAACTCTAGTGCTTTGGCCACCTCATGCGAAGAGATGACTCATTGGAAAAGACCCTGATGCTGGGAGGGATTGGGGGCAGGAGGAGAAGGGGACGACAGAGGGTAAGATGGCTGGATGGCATCACAGACTCTATGGACATGAGTTTGAGTAAACTCCGGAAGTTGGTGATGGACAGGGAGGCCTGGAGTGCTGCAATTCACGGGGTCGCAAAGAGTCAGACATGACTGAGTGACTGAACTGAACTGAAGATGAAGATAGTGGAGGCTGTGAATCTTAACAGTACTCACCTGTGACAGCAGTTCATATGGTAAAAGCCTGGAAAATTGCTGTGGGTGAATGCGTAGTCTCTTTAGTCCCTAATTCATTGTCATCAGGGGCAACATCCATCATGTTTGTGCTAGATATTGCACAATAGTGTTTTTTTTTTCTTTTTTGCTTTATACGATTATATCTATGTCAGCATATAACAAAAACAGAATGGAAGGAAGTGTCTGTTTCTAATGCCCAACTCAGTTTCACTACATATTTAAGAATAATTTTATCCAGTTTTATGCATCCCTGAGCCAAATGGATCCTTAGGAGGAAAAGTCACAGTGTTCATTACTAACATCTGACTTTTCTAGACAGATTGTTCTTTATTCCTTAGACCCTACTCATCAGCTCAGTTTATTGGACCTAATGATAGTATCAGAAGCACCAAGAATGTGTGGCAACTATTCATTCCTTCAACAAGAAGTTAATATTTTCCTGGCAATAGTCTAAGCCTTGTGGATATACTAGTGAACAACATAGACAAGACTCTTGCTTCCACAGTTACCATTCTAGTAAAAGGGAGGAGATAGAAAATAAAAGAATAAGTGGAAGTGCTAAAAAGAAAATTAAACTCTTGCCAAGAAGTACTGTCCACTCTAGGCAGGGTGATTAGGACAGGACTGAGCGGTAAACTTTAAGCTAAATGAAAAGACCCAAGCATAGAAAAACCTGAGCAAAAGAAACATGAAGTGTTAATTACATAATCTCTGAGGTGGTAAAGAGCTCAGTGTATCACAACACAGAAAGAAAGGCTGGTGAGGTTAAAACATAAAGGGCAGGGACAGGATGAAATGTGGTTTAAGAGGTAGTCAAGGGTGGCCCCTGAATGAATTATCAAATTACTACAGATCATGAATAATCACTAATTTCCCTAACTTTTAAGATTATTTATGGAAGTGATCCTTCTCACTCTTCTAAATGTGTTAGTCACTTAGTCATGTCCGATTCTTTGCAACCCTGTGGACTAGGCTGCCAGACTCCTCTGTCCATGGAATTCTCCAGGCAAGAACATTGGAGTGGGTAGCCATTTCCTCCTCCAGGGGATCTTCCCAACCCAGAGATCAAACCTAGGTCTCCTCCATTGCAGGCAGGTTCTTTACCATCTAAACCACCAGGGAAGTCCTGGGAGTAATTACAAAATGGGACAAAAAATGATAAAGGATCATATTAATTCTTAGGTGACTTAGAAATAAAGAACAAATAGTATTTTTGAATTCCATATGTTTGTTTCATTTCTCTCTGCTCTTGCATTTAGATCCCACTCTATTGAATCATGAACATGAGTTTTTGAATTTCTACATTTTCAATATCTTCATCAGTAAATGTAAATAGTAATCCCTGTAAGAGCAACTGGACAGCCATGGTGTGAGATTTTAATGAGATAATGGACGTGAAAGAACTTTAAAGATCTGGAAGTGCTAAGACTATAGTGAGGAAATGGAATTTAAGTGGAAAATACTAATCTATAAAAGACCTGTGAAATAGGAACTGGAGTTCTTTCTCTTCCCCATTGTTAGGAGACCATTCAAGCTATCAGTGAAATTACCACGTGTGTTAGTTTCCTGTTGCTGCTATGACAGATTACTGCCAGTTTAGTGGCTTAAAACAACGCAACACAAATTTATTTGCTAATAATTCTGGAGGTTAGAAGTCCAAAATAGATCTCCCCAAGCTAAAGTCACTTGTGTACACAGTGGAAGAAGGTGAGGGTGCGATGAATTGAGAAAGTTGCATTGACATATGGGCTTCCATGGTGGCTCAGATGGTAAAGAAGCCGCCTGCAATGCAGGAGACATGGATTTGATTCCTGGGTTGGGAAGATCCCCTGGAGGAGGGCATGGCATCCCACCCCAGTATTCTTGCCTAGAGAATCTGCACAGACAGAGGAGCATGGTGGGCAATAGTCTGTGGGGCTGCAAAGAGTTGGACGTGACTTGACATATAAACGCTACCATATGTAAATAGTGGAGAGTTGCTAAATAATGCAGGGAACCCAGCTGGTCTCTGTGATAACATATAAGGGAGGAAAGGTGGGGAGGGGTGGGTAGAGGGGGAAGAGGAGGGACTCTCAGGAGGGAAGGGATATAAATATAAATATATATATGGTTCACATTGTTACATGGCCAACACAAGATTGTAAAGAAATTTTACACCAATTAAATAAATAAATTAAAATTTTTTAATGCACCAAACAAAAAAGGAAAATAAAATCACTGTGTTGACAGGGCCACATTCCTTCTGGAGGCCATATAGGGGAAGTTAATTCCTCCCCTTTTCATGCTTGCAGAGACTGCCTGCCTTTAACTCATGGGGCTTTTCCTCCATCTTCAAAGCAAGCAACATTGGGGTGAATCTTTCCTACAACACCATCTCTCTGGTATCCCCTCTTCTGTAAGTGTTCTTGTGAGGACATCTGATCCACCCAGATGATCCAGGGTCAGTATTTCATTTCAAAATCAGCCAATTAGCAACCTTAATTCTATTAGCCGCTCTAATAGGATTTCCTCCTTGCTCTGTAGTCTATCTACAATCTTGGGGATTAAGATGTAGAAATCTCTGGTGAACCATTATTCTGCATGTCATACCACTCTAGAATGGTTTATTAAGGAATTCTTAAATAGGCAATCATAGATAATACACTGAGGGTTTTAAAGTTGGAGTGAGATTGTAGTTAAGGTTTGGGTGCTTAAGGCAAAAGAATATTTGATGTAAGCCTGATACATTCACAAAAGGAAAGAATATGTCTCGAGGGAAAAAGGAAACAGGCCCCCATATGTTCTAGCTCAATCTATAAAGGAAGAGCACAAATCTTCTAGTTCTTAGGTCCTCCTAAGAAAGTAAATATAAAGTAAGACTAGAAAAACCTAGGTTCCAACAATCAGAGGTTTATTTTCACAGCATTTTCAGTACAAATTTCTTTTAGACAATTGCCCTCTAGCTTGAACTCTGTCTAGCTCTCTTGTTTTGTAAATATCTTCTTATTTAGTCAAGAACTCTTTCTGCCAGCTTCTATTTAATAGTTCATTGTAAGAAAAATGATTTTGGACCAAAGTATCTGCAGTTGCTTAGACTCTGTTAACATGTAGTCGTGACAAAGAAACCATCTAATGACAAAAGTGTGACAGACCAGGAACTTAAATGTAACATATGATCTGTGAATAACCAAGATTTATTAACATCATCAGCATCAAGTGTTAATCATGAACACACTACCCACAGGGCTTTCTATATTAGGCAATGAAGAGAAACAGTTATGAGACACGGTTTCTGATCTTAAAGGCCTGACGAGCTCTTTGGGGTAACAGGATCCATACATAAAATGATAAGTAAAAATTCAGGGCAAAATACCAAGAGAGTGGCTGAGGCAATGAGTGCTATAGAATTTCAGAGAAAGAAAAAAAAAACAAGTGAAAGAAAGAACATTTATTGCAGGCTCTATGGAGCTTGAATTCAGTTTATCTTATGCAAGTGTAGAGAAGTAAATAAATCATTCCAGACAAGGAGGATATAGTTATAAGAGCAAAGTTTCATAGGCAAAATCATACATAACTTTTCTAAGGGACAATGAGAAATCTATCTTGACTGGTGCAGGTGATACGTGTGGAGACTAGGAGGAGGTACTTGAACTGCACAAGACTCTATGTCAAGGTGATTGTTGATCCTTAAAGCTTAGACAAGAGGAGAGAGTTTTCATTAAGGGGATATCAGTGTGAAGGAAAACTAGCAGAATTCATTAGTGTTGAGATATTATTTTGTGTTGTTTCTGATATATCATTACCTCTATCTCTACTTCAGTATCTATACTTGAGTCTGTACCCACAAACATACATATATTTGTATAATTTTACCTATTTCACCTTTTACATAATAACCCATTTGGTCTGAAGGACAATGTTGTTTTGTCTTTATGAAGTGGAACCATGGCAGCAATGAGGTAATAAAATAAAACACTGGTCTTCAAGGTGTTTGTATTTTGTGTAATATTGGCTGCAGTTGAAAACTGTAAACAACAATGCCTTCTTAAGCTGACTGCTTTCCTGAAGAAAACAAATACTTCTTCAGCGAATACATTTCAGTGAACACTTGTCTCCTGGGAGCAAGCAGAAAAACCATATCCTTAGCACCAGGTTTCAATTGGCTAGGTGACACACTTGAATCCTCTGAATTAATGCCCTCGCCATCTTCCTAATGCTGATGCCATTGTGTAGATATTTGAGTGTGGTTTTAATACCACAAAATATCTTCAGTTCTGGTGGTTTGGCTCCATCAAAGAAAGGGATGTGGCTCAAAGAAATGAATTCAAGAATCGATCTAATACTCACAGTGGTTGAAAACACAACCTAAAAGTTAATGCATATTGTGAATAAACAAACAAGGGGTGAAAAAAATCTAAAGCAATTCTGTTGCCTCCGAGTCTGTCTGCCTTCAAATTGGAGGACAATAGTTGTTCTCACCAGTTCTGGTGCTAAAATATGTACACAAAATTAAAGGAGCAGTAAGTAGACTGATGAAAATAGTAAAATAAAAGACTTCATTTTTAGTTCACAATGAAAGTACTTATGCTTTGCACTTATAGATAAAATGCATATTTTAAATAATCTACACAGGTCATTTTCTATATGCCTAAAATTATCAAAATAGACCTGTGGATTACAGCGATGATTTCGTCAGTTGTCATTTATAAATGAGAAAAACAAAAAAACATTCACAGAGAAAGTCAATGACTCACCAAGTTCATATAGTTGTTTAATAAAATTATATTAAAATAGGTAAGCCCACAGATTGAATTTTAATGTATCTCTGTAGGATTACTTTCTCAGTCTCTTTCTAGCCAGGAAATGTCCTAACTTAACCTCACCACATCTCACTTTCTTCATATCCAAAGTGGGAATAATACCTAATATATAAATTTTGGCAATAATTTAATGAGACAATGAATGCAAAGTTTTCAGCACAGTATCAGATACCTAATGATCACTCAGTTCACGATATTTTGGTTTGCTGTTGCTACGTAACAAAATACCCCAAATCCATTACCTTGCGGAAACAAAATTCACTTATTCTTCCTCAGGTGTCTGTAAATTGATTATGGTGACCTGGATGCTTCTGTTCAGTCTCCTCAAGCTGTGATTGGTTGGAAAGTCCAAAACTGCTTGCTCAGCTAATGACTGACAGGCAATGCTTGTGTGTTAGCATGAAGCTTTTCTGGGGCCATCAACCAGATCATCTCAGCTCCCCTCCATGTGATCTGTCTGTGTAATCTGGGCTTCTCTCTATATGGTCAGAGAGAAAATATTCCCATTTTACAAAAGTAGAAACTGAGGATCTCTAAGGCCAAGTCATTGAAGTTAAACAAAATCATTCCCTTCACATTTTATTGGTCAAATAAAATCATAAGGTCAGCCAGAATCAAGAGGAGGAAAGAATAAACTATCCCTCCTACTGAGACGTGTGGCAAAAAATTTATAGTCACTTTTAATCTACCATAGTTCTCCCTCTGGCTACAAATTATTTATACCTTTCCCACAGACAGAAATACACATACTGCTATATCAGTTTCCTAGGGCTGCCATAAAAAATACCACTAACTGGGTGACTTAAATCAGTAGGAATTTGTTGTCTCACAGTAGTTCTGGAGGCCAGAAGAAAAATTCAAGTTTTGAGCAGGACCATGGTGCTTCTGAAACCAAGGGAGAAGCATCCTGCATTGCCTCTTCTGGTTCTTGCAGTTGAAATCCTTGGTGTTCTTCGACTTGCAGATGCTTCCCTGTAATCTCTGTCTCCATTATCACATGGCATGTTCTCCCTTTTGCGTCTCTTCACACCAGTTACAATGGATTATGGGGCCACACACCCTACTCCAGTGTGACCCCATCTTAACTAATTCTATTTACAACATTATTTCCAAAAAGATCATATTCCTGAGGTACTGGTAGTTAAGATATCAACATAACTTTTGGAGGACACAGTACAACCCATAACACAATCCTGCATGTAACAAAACATTGCCTTCACCATGTGATTCCATTCTAACATCAGACTCAGGCTTAACATAGAGGATTTTATATATCAGGTCCAGATGCCTGCAGTTGTGTCCTTAGGTGTCACTCCACCAACATGGTTCTAGTCATTCTGAAGACCTGGAAAACAATGGACATTATTCCACCCACCCATTTCCAACATATTCAGTGCACAGAAAGCAGATGGGGACAGGAAAACCACAGTAGACACTTCAAAGAACAGTCACATCAAACAAGGGAAGATGGGAGACCCAGAATAGTCACTAGTTCATATAGATTGTGAAACGTTAAGTGGGTGTTTGCCATCAATCTCTCCTGCTTGGGAGAAAGGAAATGATCCTCAGTCAGGGCTTGTTTTATTTACTGAGGGTAATTTTATTCACTGAGGGTATGTCTCTCTGGTTCTTGGCTCCATCCTCCGTGTCATGTGTACAGCTACGTAAGAGTCTCAGCATTTTCCCTTTTGTCTTGATTTTTTTTGTCAGTTTTAGTGTCCCGTATCTTTAAAAAGATTGTGTGTGTTCTATAAATAAACTTATGACCCACCTCATGAGGCAAAGCCATACCTACAAATAACATCTTTGCTACAGTGTCTCCTCTTTCTGGACTATTGCAGTGAGACAACATCTGAGTCTGAGAAGCCCTTTAGCTGAGACAGAGTCTCTGATTCTCTGCCTTGCTGCTGCTGCTGCTAAGCCGCTTCAGTCGTGTCCGACTCTGTGTGACCCCATAGACGGCAGCCCACCAGGCTCCCTCGTTCCTGGGATTCTCCAGGCAAGAACACTGGAGTGGGTTGCCATTTCCTCCTCTAATGCATGAAAGTGAAAACTGAAAGTGAAGTCGCTCAGTCGTGTCCGACTCTTAGCGACGCCATGGACTGCAGCCTACCAGGCTCCTCCGTCCATGGCATTTTCCAGGCAAGAGTACTGGAGTGGGGTGCCATTGTCTTCTCCGGATCCTCTGCCTTAAACACTGTCAAAGTCTTTTAGACCCACCTGGGGTGTGATCTTGATCTTGTGACCATATTTTCCTGGCACTGCTTGTTTTTCTTTGTTTTTTGTTCTTTTTCTTTCTTTCTTTCTTTTTTTTTTTTTTGAGGAACTTGCTGCCTAGAGATACTGTCCTGGAATCTCATGTTTCCTTTACATTCAGTCTGAAAATTATAAAATTCTCTATCTGTCTTCCTGTGCTTATTATAAACAGCTGAAAGGAATCAGTTAGGATTTTTAACATTCTACTTCAAAATCTTTTTCACTGGATCCATTAGGTACATTTTAGGTACCTTATTAGGTACATTTTCTTTTTTTGAAAATTTTAAATTTATTTGTTTTTTAATTAAAGGATCTTTGCTTTACAGAACTGTGTTGGTTTCTGCCAAACATCAACATGAATCAGCTATAGGTATACATATGTCCCCTCCATGTAGTCACATGAAACGTTTTTCCATTGGTACATAACTATTTCACTATGGATTGAAAATAGAAAAGTGAAATAATTATCTACCTAATTTGTTTTCATAAACTGATATGGGAAAATGATGGATTGATATTTAATCTAAATGCCCAGTTTTTAAATAAAAATGATATCAAGTAAAATTCCTCCTCTATAAACTGATCCTATGATCTGGGTTATTTTCTTTAAATTATCCTTTATTTGTAAATAAAAACTATTGGAAGATACTGGAAGAATTAGGCACTTTCAAGGATAGCAATGCTAAAGAGGACATTATAGTAAAAACCTATGAAACATATTAATCATGCCATTTCAAGAGTAAAATATTAGGACTAACCCAAATATTAACATATTGGTGCATGTATTCAAATATATGCTAGGTAGTCATTTTAAAACTAAGAAACTATGAAAATCAGTTATGTTTGGTAAGTTTAAAAAAGATAGAATATAAATTTTTATATTCATTGGTTATGGAAATTTTACAAATCTATGGGGAAATAGATTAGAAAGGATCATAAAATTTAGGAGCAAGGAACTTATTTTTTATTCATTTATTTTTAATTTTTATTTTATATTGAATTATAGTTAACAATGTTATATTAGTTTCAGGTGTACAGCAGAGTGATTCAATCATACCTATGCATGCATCTGTTCTCTTTCCAATTCTTTTCCCACTTAGGTTATTACAGAACAGAGTTCCTGTGTTATACAGTGGGTCCTCCTTATTGTTTACCTATTTTATATATAGTAGTATGTACAAGTCAACCCCAACTCCCAATCTATCCATCCCCTCTCCACCCTTCCTCCATGGTAACCAGACGTTCATTCTCTATGTCTGTGAGTCAGTTTTTGTTTTGTAAATAAGTTCATTTGTATCATTTTTTTCATGTTCCACGTATGAGTGATATCATATGATATTTGTATTTCTCTGTCTGACTTACTTCCCTTAATATCCAGTTCCTTCCATGTTGCTGCAAATGGCACTATTTCATTCTTTTTAATGTCTGAATAATGTTCCATTGTATACATCTACCAGATGTTCTTTACCCATTCATCTGTTGATGGACATTTAGGTTGCTACCATGTCTTGGCTATTGTAAACAGCTCTGCAGTGAACATTAGGGTGCATTTATCCTTTTGAACCATATTTTTCTCTGGATATATGCCCAGTAGTGGGATTGCTGGATCATATGGTAGCTCTGTTTTTAGATTTTTAAGGAACTTCCATACTGTTCTGCACAGTAGCTGTATCAGTTTACATTCCCAACAACAGTATAGGAAGGTTCCCTTCTCTCCACATTGGAACATTGTTATATTTACCTCTTAAAGGCACTATTTCTCACTTATTGAAATAACATAAACTTTAAAACATTAAGAATATTAGAATCTTATAAAATAAAAATTTCAGAGATTGAGTGAATTGAAAAAAATTAATAGAAAGCTACAAAGAGATTCTATATAGAGTTATAATGTGATATATGATAAATGGATATCACAAAATAATGAAGAAAACACAGGTAGCTTTTGGTATTAAAATTAAGAATTTTTGAAGTTCAAAAATGTAAGAATTATGTATAATGTAGATGGTAAAATCACAAATATATTTTGAACTTTTGATGAATTCAGTGTAGAATTTATTTTTCAAGTATTTTAGAAATAAATCTTTCCCTGAATTTTGTGTATCACAATATTTATACTATTTTCTTCTTTATGGTTTAGAAATTTGCCATCACTTTAAGAGATTCCAGTATTGCAGGATATAATTTTTCTGGTCTAGAGACATAAGCTAGGTAACCTGTCTTAATTGCTTTTTTCTAAACTGAACTTTATTTTCTTCCTAACCATGTTTGTTCTACCCTTAACATTTTTCTATTTAATTAAAAAATGTAATGTATCACCAATAGAGTTTAGGTCAAAATTGAACTCTTTTGCTTGTTTGTTTCTGGTGTGGCCATTGTTCATGAATTTTGGGTTTTAATTTTTTTCATTGTTTAAATCATTTTTTAAATAATCAAAAGGCATTGGTTTGTATAATGAGTAATCATAAAATAAACCTTTCTTTGTAGTTTCTGAACTTCCTACAAACAGTATGACATTAATAATAAGATCTTTAAAATTTATTAAAGAAGAACACCCTGGGGTATTGTTCAGTTACTGAATGATTATCAATTATTGTCTAGAAGTTGGATATGTGCTATGGTTGCAACTCTATAAAATAATGTAAGGTATAGACAAGATCTTGAAGAAAGTATTTTGGGTATGACAGTCCTTATCCCAGAATTGGCAACTAGTGGTAAGTAATAAGAGGGGATAAATTCTCAACATTTATAGTTCGGTCTAAATGTTTATCTCAGAGTTTATTAGTAAGTTGCTCAGCAGATTCTGTAATCCCAGTCATTGCCTAGCCAATTCTTGCCTAGTTTCTCCAAAAATACTGGAAAGCAGGAGGAGAAGCATGGATGGAGTTTTAGGACATATAATCTTCTTAAGAGAAATCTCCCTTACCCCAGTTGGAGGGACCTGCAAAATAAGAAGGCACACTTCCCCTACCTAGAAGGCAGGTCCACGAGGGTAGATTTATAGGCCCATCTTGGAGTTGCTCTTGGCATAACCATGGGAGTAGAATGATTCATGGTTATACTATATTGGAACTTGCCAAGTGTTCCCAGAAGTTTAGGGTCATATGTAGGAAACAGGAAGAATTAAAGAAAAGCAGGCCTCAGCAAAGGCTGCAAAAGAAATTTATAATTACTTATAATTATGGATGCTATAAGGCATGAGACTCTTAGAACAAGTCCAGAGGGAACAGTTTATAGTCTTGAAAACAAGATATAATCCTGGGGTTGAAAAACCAACCCCAGGCTGTTTCTCAACTGGCATCTCAGAGTCACATGTTTTACATATCCGGTGGAAAATCTATATATAAGAATATTAGTCTTAGTTATTGATTTGTTATTGATTACTGTTGCTTAGTTACTCAATGGTTAATGATCACTTTGTTCTTTGACCCTGAAGGCCACATGAGTTATAGCTTAACTCCCCACATATTCTTTCCTTGATGGCTGAAAGTATAATAAAGCTGGCTTGGGTTCAGTTTCAGCACCTTCACCTTGGAGCGGTGTTGGTCCCCTGATCCTTGCTTTTCACTGAATTCTTATATCTTGTTTCTCATTCTCCTGCCATACTGCATTTTTGGAAACCCTGCTTGTTGAGCTGGTCTTGACAGTCATACATGATGAAAGAGGGTGGAATCTCCTACCCACCTGGATGTTTCTAAGTATGGGAGGCTTGAGGGAGCAGACCTCTGCCTAGAGCCTATAAGAGACTATAGTATAGCAGACCTAGGGAAAAGTGTCTCCCATTCCATTAAAGGACATACAAGAGGGATGTAGTGATTTCTCTGATTCCAGATAAAGGAGGACTAAGTTTGGGGAGATGAAGGTAATATGGTAGGCATTGTTGGATGTGCAACAAAATATGCCTCCCTGTAGTCCATACCATGATTGGAGGCTTGAATATGGTTGTCAGATAATGATTAAATTCCCTAATTCCCTTTGTAGTAGCCAGGTAACTAAGGTCATATCAATAATTGTAAGTCAAAGTGATGTACACTTCTGCCTCACTTCCTTGAGAGGAAATTTCTGAGACTAGTCCTTGATTTGTCTCCCTCTCAGATGGTAGTATGGCAGTGTCCAGGAACACATGAACCTGGATCATTGCCTACTTGACTATGTAGAGCTATCTTATAACATCCACACTAGACCATACTGGACCAGTGCACAAAAGGGAAGTAAATTTTTGTTTTGTATGAACTATTAATATTTTTTTTAACTAGAGCACTTTTTATAACATATCTTCTCTAATCCAGATAGCATAAACTTTGGTCCAAAGATATGATAGGATAATTGGACTACCAGCAGGACACAGAGACAATATAACTAACTACTTAAATAGATACGTATTTTGGTGCATCAAGCAAAGTGAATCCACCTATGAAAACAAATGACAGATACACATGTTCTTTTGAACAGTGAAATATTCTTTTGACTCCAATTGATAAGATTGTTGTAAACTATCTGAAACTCTTAACTTGACCCACTCCACAATATTATGGAGAATTCAAAGAACAGAGAAGGGAGAAGAATGAAAACCTCCAGGGAGTATACCAATCATTAAACCGAGATTTTGGGTTTGCAGAGCCAAGACATAGCTATGGGGGAATGCCAGCAAAGAGCATTAAAGAAACATTAGTCTGACTTATAATAAGAATTTCTATCCAAATCCATCTACCATCAAGTGCATCTGGAATAAATATAAAACCACATGCAGTGGTCTCTCTCCAGGGAAATCTGGTATATTCCCACCAGACAGGATTGTTCTGCACAGCGGCCCTTTTACAGGAAGGATGACAACTTGTCTGTCTTTGCCTGCTGGGATCAGATCAGAATGTCAGCTATGCCACCAGTCAGGGCTCCTCTTCATACTAACTAAGGTGACAGTTTGCCATAAGGAAACATTCTCTCAGCCAGACCATCCAAGAACAGGACACTAAGTATAAGTTCAGACAACAGAAATAAAATAGGAAATTTCTCAAAACATGTATTATAGGAGACTTTTAAAACTCAAAGTTCCAAAAAGCATATAATGTCAAGGTTCTTTAGTAACAAGATATCCTTAGTAAAAGCAGTAATTTATCTAGGAATACTTTGTGTTCTTATTATTTAGTGTCTCAGACTGTAAAGAATCAACCTGCAGTGCAGGAGACCCTGATGCAGTCCCTGGTTTGGGAAGATCCCCTGAAGAAGGGAATGGCAACTCACTCCAGTATTCTTGCCTGGAGAGTCCATGGACAGAAGAACTTGGTAGTCTACCATCTATGGGGTCACAAAGAGTTGGACATAACTGAGTGACTAGTACAACTTTCATACTTAGTCAGAAATAGTGAGCCAGAAATTGAGCTAACTTAACTTCCTGGAGCCTTACAGGTTTGAATTTGTTTCATACCTTCAGTCTAAAATCTACTTTTGTCTAATATGTTAGTAAAAATAATAATAGTAGTAGTTATTATGATCTTTGGGAATTAATGTTATTGAAATGTGATGGATGGCTCAATCAGTTCTTTATATTATTCACATTCACAGAACAGTTCCCCCCTGTGAGTATCCTGAGAATAATACATTTTAAGTTTTCTAAATTCAACATTTTAATAAAACATTGGTATTGTCATATAGTATTTGCCAATACTCAAAAGTCCTGTCCTTTTTTTCAATATTTCAGTGAATAAAATTAAAAAACAGTATGGACCCAGGAAAATAATTCACTTAGGAGAAAACAAGACTACAATGATATACTTCTGATAACATTGGCACAAATGTATTAGATGATGCTTCTATGTAGATTCTTAATTTGCTACAGAGAAGTACACATCCATATGGACTTGAACTAACATCACTACTCGGTTCTGGGTATTTTTATTGTGTTTTGTTTTTCTTAATCATGGATGAGATGTTTGTCTTGTGCAAGAGCAAACATCACTCTCCTTCAAGTAATGTAAATAGAAAATCATTCATCATATATATTTTTCTATAAGTAATATTATATAGCAAAACCAGCTTTGCTAAGATATTGGATCCACTGGGTTCTGAGAATCTATCAGTGCCCCCCTCCCCAAAACACTGAGTTGAGTTCTTATTGATTAAGTGAGGATGTGAGCAAGAAGTTACAGCTCAGTCTGAAACACAGCACACCAAAGACTACATATTAAGAAGGTAACATTTCATTCTGGAAAACTCTATCAATCAGTATGTATTATTTTGTTTCTATATGTTAGCACTGTTACTAAACAAAATAAGAAAGGAGATCAGAGTTGTCGAAAACTGAAAAAAACAAACAAAAAAACTTAAAAGAATGATTTGACAATCTATAAGGTTATGATATTTTACATGCATTAATATTATCCTTAATTGCATATCTTCTCCTTATCTGTCACTTGATAATGTTAAAGCATTCAGGATGTGTGAGCTTTGAGGACTAAACTGGAGGAGAAAAGAGAAAATAAAATAAATGCCAGCACATCAACAAGAAAAAGGAACTTAAAATTGCCTGTATTTTTCCTCATTCAAGATTTTGAAGATGTAAATATGACTAAACATTTCTGCTTTTAATCTTTCATCTTAAAATTTCTAGACAAACCTTAGTATGTACCACTGGTTAACATATTTTTAAAATTGTCTTTCCTCTTTTTTTTTTTTTTAAACTGAAGTAAATTTTGTTCATTTTAAAAAAACATTAAAAATTAAAAAGTAATATATAAAGTATATACCATCTCTTAACACCATTGTCCATATTGATTATTAAGATTGATGCATGAACTCTCAGTTAAAACAGAATCTTATCTGCTTCTACTGCTTTTCTAGAGGAGCAATTTACCTACCACACTCTTCTGTCCTCTTTCTAGGCCTTCCTGCACTCCAGCTCAGAAGTAGAGTGATAGGAAGAATAATAGGAGTAAAAAGTTGGCATATTTGCTTCTCGTTTTCTCACCTCAGGTATTGCTACCCCTCTTGGGGGTGGTTAGGGAAACTTCCCACATGTGGGCAAACCTGCTGAATTATGGGGTTCAGTTCACAGTTCCAAGGACACTGGCACTAAGCCATACCCTGTCACTTGGTTATTATCAACACAAAAAGAGCTGCCATCGACAGCTCCCAGTTTTGTTTCTCAACTTGTTCAAGACTATAGGGGTGTCATTTATCTGATCTCCTAAGAGACCTGAACTCTTCTGTTTTTTGTTTGTTTGTTTGTTTTTAATAATAATAGAGACACCTTAAAAAGTAATATAAAAAGCATTCATTCTGGTCACTGTAGCCCAGAACCTTGTAATTAGTCTTGCTCTTCTTTATCAGTTCAGTTCAGTTCAGTTGCTCAGTCATGTCCGACTCTTTGTGACCCCATGAATCGCAGCACACCAGGCCTCCCCATCCATCACCAATTCCCGGAGTTCACTCAGACTCACTTCCATCGAGTCAGTGACGCCATCCAGCCACCTCATCCTCTGTCATCCCCTTCTCCTCCTGCCCCCAATCCCTCCCAGCATCAGAGTCTTTTCCAACGAGTCAACTCTTCGCATGAATATTTTTAGGCTTTTTAGGCTATATAGTCTTTTTCACAACTAATCACCTCTGTCTTTTTAGTGAGAAAGTAGTCACAGACGATATTTAAATCAATGGATGTTGCTATGTTCCAATAAAAATTTATAGAGATAGGTGACCTCTAGATTTGGCCTGTGGCCAAATTCAGATTCTTTGATAAAGCTGTCACTCTGTTCCTGAATTTTCATTTTCCTTTTTTTTAACTCATATTATTTTTAATGAAATAGCTAAGTGAAGAGTAATATATGAAGTCTAAGAAATTATATTCCATTCCATTGGAATTGATAATGTTAAAGCATTCAGGATGTATGAGCTTTGGGGACTAAAATGGAGGAGAAAAAAAGAAAAGAAAATAAGTGTCAGCACATCAACAAGAAAAAGGAACTTAAAATTGGCTGTATTTTTCCTCATTCAAGACTTTGAAGATGTAAATATGACTAAACATTTCTGCTCTTAATGTTTCATCTTTTATTTTTATTTATTTTTTAGCTTTATTATTATTATTATTTTAATTGGAGGCTAATTACTTTAGAATATTGTATTGGTTTTGCCATACATCAACATGAATCTGCCACGGGTATACACGTGTTCCCCATCCTGAACCCCTCTCCCATCTCCCTCCCCGTACCATCTCTCTGGGTCATCCCAGTGCACCAGCCCCAAGCATCCTGTTTCATCTTTTAATAAAGGTTATTTTAAAAAGGCAATTCCATTCCATTACCTTCCATGCAAGGTCTTTTCACTTCAAGAAAAGTGAAATAAACTACTTAAGGCTGTAAAGCTCTCTTATAAATAGTTTAAAGGGAGTCTGGGCAGAGACTGGGAGCTATCGAAGAAAAATTTCTCTGGACAGTGTTAAATAGGCAAGGAAGAATTTATTCAAGACTATTGCAATAGAGGAGAAAGAGTGAACTCAACGCCACCAATATAGGAGGCAGAAGGACTTTTAACTGCTGGGTGAGCTAGTAGGAAACTACTGAAGGACATCAGTGGAAAAGTTGGTCAACGGGTTGGGTTTGACACATTGAGTCATTACCAAGTTTGCAAATGTTTTTCTCTATGATTAAGCCATCTGTGGTTTCTAACTGCTGCCCATTGAAGTTAGATTTCTACCCTCATACAGACACTAGGAGCTAAAGCTCTATCTTTCTTGATGTTTATACTTCAAAGGGATAGCTACCAGGTTGTTCAGAAAGACATTCCTAGGTTATAAAATTGATATGAGCCTGGAAGATTTATATACACTTCAAAGGGGGGTCAGGAAAGAATTTGCAATTACAACTTTTTAAAAGTAAATGCTCCAAGAAAAAGGAGGTAAAGGCCTAGACTTAGCAAGAACCCTGTCTAAAGTTTGTGCGTGCATGCTAAGTTGTTTCAGTTGTGTCCAACTCCAGTTGTGTCCAACTCTTTGAGACCCTATGGACTGTAGCCCACCAGGTTCCTCTGTCCATGGGATTCTCCAGGCAAGAATACTGGAGTGGGTTGCCATGTCCTCCTCCAAGGGATCTGCCGAAACCAGGGATTGAACCCCTGCCTCTTACATCACCTGCATTGGCAGGCAGGTTCTTTCCCACTAATGCCACCTGGGAAACCCAAAGTTTAGTTTAGTTAAGCTAAAGGAAGCCTTAATTCTGTCTTGGCCAGAACTGATCAATGCCACCTGTATACTTAAATTTCTATTAACTCAGAGGGAGTTATTAAAGATTTTTTTACTATATACATAACTACCAATAGTGAGATTTTATACTTGTTTATCATGTAAACAAAAGTTCAACCAATACATTTTACATTTATTTCTGACAAAATCCAATAAATTGATATTATCATCTCCATTTTACAAAGGAAGAAATTGAGAATGATTTGGAAACATCCCAAAACTACAGAGATAATAAGTGGAAGAATCAAAATTTTAACCCAGATCTAATTATTTGTTTTCTCTCTTCACTATACCAGGCTATTTCTCAAAGAAAAAATAAAAAGTCCTTGGGTTCATCTAGGAAACAAAGAAAAATAATACTCATGGTATGGTAAAATCAATATTTCCCAACTAATCTGAGGAGAATTTAGCGTTGTTATGGAAATAATAGATCTGTTTTAGAGCTCAGTTTCTCAACCATGGTACTATTGATATTTTGGTTAGATAATTCTTAGTTATGGGAGCTATCCTGTCCTGTGCACTGTAATATGTTTAGCAGGATCACTAACTTGCCCCACCCAGATGCCTATAGCTCTCCTAAGTTGTGACAACCAACATATATCATTGACAGTATCAAATGCATGGGGCAAAATAGCCCCTGTTAGGAATCACTGGTTTAGAGGAATGTTCTTGTAAAATATTTTTAGCAGTGGAACTCTTTGAACAAAGAAACATTTTATGGAACATCCATTTTTTAATTGAATAAAATGAGGGGGGGTTCCCTAGGAGATAGAGCTCTATCAACATGACTTTGTCCTTCCCTCCCTTCATCAACTTCCTGAGATGTTTACATCAATCCTAGAATTTCAATATGACTGTGTAGAAATGGCTGTTCAAATAGAATTTACATCTTTCTCTTGAGACATTGCCAATACGATTGGTCTACAAAACATTTTATGTACTCTTCAACTCATTAAACATAGATGTGCCATTTGTACTTTTGGCACGGTAGATAAGTAGAGCTATTATCAGGTTGTTTTTGTTTTTGTTTTTAAAACCTCACTCAGACAAGCAAAACGATTTCACCTGTTCAGGTAAATGGCTGTTATATGCACCTGGGTGAACTGAGCAACTCATTTGCCACAGAGCTATCTCCAATAGTGATGCTCCCAGCTTGGAGTTGATCTGGTTCAGATTACATTGACAGTAAAATGGATCCTTGGTTTAGCTGGTCCCAATCTTGGTCTGAAGGTTATAAGAATTCTAAAGGGAATATTACTTTGTGGTTATTGTTCTATAATGACTTTTTCTTTTGTTACAATTGAGATATTCTATCACTATAACTTTTACATTTGGGAAAAATTTATAGTGTAGATTAGTCCCAATGGAGAGGATGTTTTCCACTTCACACGATCTTCAGGCATAGCTAAATTAAATTTCATACTTGCTGGCCAAAGTCCAAAAAGTCAAAAATATTGGTATTTGACCATTTTTTCCCAAAGTTCATTCACATTACTAGACCCAAGTTATATGGGTCTAGATATGCAGATGACACGTCAGATATTGGCATATCTGAGGTATCACTACAAGCAAAGCCAGCAGAAGTGATGGAATTCCAATTGAGCTATTTCAAATCCTGGAAGATGATGCAGTGAAAGTGCTGCACTCAATATGCCAGCAAATTTGGAAAACTCAGCAATGGCCACAGGCCTGGGAATGGTCAGTTTTCATTCCAATGCCAAAGAAAGGCAATGACAAAGAATGTTCAAGCTATGACAAAATTGTACTCATCTCACATGCTAGCGAAGTAATGCTCAAAATTCACAGAGGTGATCTGTGTCCCCATATCTATGCAGAAAACTTAGATATGCAGATGACACCACCTTTATGGCAGAAAGTGAAGAGGAACTAAAAAGCCTCTTGATGAAAGTGAAAGAGGAGAGTGAAAAAGTTGGCTTAAAGCTCAACATTCATTAAACGAAGATCATGGCATCTGGTCCCATCACTTCATGGCAAATAGATGGGGAAACAGTGGAAACAGTGTCAGACTTTATTTTTGGGGGGCTCCAAAATCACTGCAGATGGTGACTGCCACCATGAAATTAAAAGACGCTTACTCCTTGGAAGAAAAGTTATGACCAACCCAGATAGCATATTCAAAAGCAGAGACATTCCTTTGCCAAAAAAGGTCCATCTAGTCAAGGCTATGGTTTTTCCAGTGGTCATGTATGAATGTGAGAGTTGGACTGTGAAGAAAGCTGAGCGCTGAAGAATTGATGCGTTTAATCTGTGGTGTTGGAGAAGACTCTTGAGAGTCCCGTGGACTGCAAGGAGATCCAACCAGTCCATTCTGAAGGAGATCAGCGCTGGGATTTCTTTGGAAGGAATGATGCTAAAGCTGAAACTCTAGTACTTTGGCCACCTCATGCGAAGCGTTGACTCATTGGAAAAGACTCTGAGGCTGGGAGGGATTGGGGGCAGGAGGAGAAGGGGATGACAGAGGATGAGATGGCTGGATGGCATCACTGACTCAATGGACGTGAGTCTGAGTGAACTCTGGGAGTTGGTGATGGACAGGGAGGCCTGGTGTGCTGCAATTCATGGGGTCTCAAAGAGTCGGACACGACTGAGCGACTGAACTGAACTGAACTGAGACCCAAGTTAAATGTCACTGC
Source organism: Capra hircus (assembly GCF_001704415.2). Classification (NCBI taxonomy): domain Eukaryota; kingdom Metazoa; phylum Chordata; class Mammalia; order Artiodactyla; family Bovidae; genus Capra; species Capra hircus. The sequence goes on from NC_030818.1 coordinate 34,884,654, forward strand.
TGTAAAAATAAATTATTTAATGCACTAAGCGCAGGCGGCTGCGGCCAGTGTGCTAAGCGTGGTGGAGAGGAGCTACCCCATGCCCGAGGCCAGGGCAGCAACCGGGAAGAGCAACCTCACGTCCGAGAAGCGGGGACTGCATGAGCACAGGAGGGCCTAGAGGAGCCATCCCACGTTGAAGGTCAGGAAGGGCGGCGGTGAGGAGATACCCCTCATCCAAGGTATGGAGCAGCGGCTGCACTTTGCCGGAGCAGCCTTGAAGAGATACCCCACGCCCAAGGTAAGAGAAACCGAAGTAAGATGGTAGATATTGCAAAAGGGCATCAGAGGGCAGACACACTGAAACCATACTCACAGAAAACTAGTCAATCCAATCATACTAGGACCGCAGCCTTGTCTAACTCAATGAAACTAAGCCATGCACGTGGGGTAACCCAAGATGGGCGGGTCATGGTGGAGAGGTCTGACAGAATGTGGTCCACTGGAGAAGGGAATGGCAGACCACTTCAGTATTCTTCCTTTGAGAATCCCATGAACAGTATGAAAAGGAAAAATGATAGGATACTGAAAGAGGAACTCCCCGGGTCAGTAGATGCCCAATATGCTACTGGAGATCAGTGGAGAAATAACTCTAGAAAGAATGAAGGGATGGAGCCAAAGCAAAAACAATACCCAACTATGGGTGTGACTGGTGATAGAAGCATCATCCGATGCTGTAAGAGCAATATTGCATAGGAACCTGAAACGTCAGGTCCATGAATCAAGGCAAATTGGAAGTGGTCAACAAGAGATGGCAAGAGTGAATGTTGACATTCTAGGAATCAGCAGACTAAAATGGACTGGAATGGGTGAATTTAGCTCAGATGACCATTATATCTACTACTGTGGGCAGGAATCCCTCAGAAGAAATGGAGTAGCCATCGTGGTCAACAAAATAATCCGAAGTGCAGTACTTGGATGCAATATCAAAAATGACAGAATGATCTCCGTTCGTCTCCAAGGCAAAGCATTCAATATCATGGTAATCCAAGTCTATGCCCCAACCAGTAACGCTGAAGAAGCTGAAGTTGAACGGTTCTATGAAGACCTAGAAGACCTTTAAGAACTAACACCTAGAAAAGATGTCCTTTTCATTACAGGGGGCTGGAATGCAAAAATAGGAAGTCAAGAAACACTTGGAGTAAGGGACAAATTTGGCCTTGGAATGCAGAAGAAGCAGGGCAAAGACTAATAGAATTTTGTCAAGAAAATGCACTGGTCATAGCAAACACCCTCTTCCAACAACACAAGAGAAGACACTACATATGGACATCACCAGATGGTCAACACCGAAATCAGACTGATTATATTCTTTGCAGCCAAAGATGGAGAAGCTCTATACAGTCAGCAAAAACAAGACCAGGAGCAGACTGTGGCTCAGATCATGAACTCCTTATTACCAAATTCAGATATAATTAAAGAAAGTAGGGAAAACCACTAGACCATTCAGGTATGACCTAAATTAAATCCCTTATGATTATACAGTGGAAGTGAGAAATAGATCTAAGGGCCTAGATCTGACAGATAGAGTGCCTGATGAACTATGGGATGAGGTTCATGACATTGTACAGGAGGCAGGGATCAAGACCATCCCCATGGAAAAGAAATGCAAAAAAGGAAAATGGCTGTCAGGGGAGGCCTTACGAATAGCTGTGAAAAGAAGAGAGGTGAAAAGTAAAGGAGAAAAGGAAAGATATAAGCATCCGAATGCAGAATTCCAAAGAATAGCAAGAAGAGATAAGAAAGCCTTCTTCAGCGATCAATGCAAAGAAATAGAGGAAAAGAACATAATGGGAAAGACTAGAGATGTCTTCAAGAAAATTAGAGATACCAAGGGAACATTTCATGCAAAGATGGGCTCGATAAAGGACAGAAACGGTATGGACCTAACAGAAGCAGAAGATATTAAGAAGAGGTGGCAAGAATACACAGAAGAACTGTACAGAAAAGTTCTTCATGACCCGGATAATCACGATGGTGTGATCACTCATCTAGAGTCAGACATCCTGGAATGTGAAGTCAAGTGGGCCTTAGAAAGCATCACTACAAACGAAGCTAGTGGAGGTGATGGCATTCCAGTTGAGTTATTTCAAATCCTGAAAGATGATGCTGTGAAAGTGCTGTACTCAATATGCCAACAAATTTGGAAAACTCAGCAGTGGCCACAGCATGGGAAAAGGTGAGTTTTCATTCCAATTCCAAAGAAAGTCAATGCCAAAGAATGCTCAAACTACCACACAATTGCACTCATCTCACATGCTAGTAAAGTAATGCTCAAAATTCTCCAAGCCAGACTTCAGCAATAATGAACCGTGAAATTCCTGATGTTCAAGCTGGTTTCAGAAAAGTAAGAGGAACCAGAGATCAAATTGCCAACATCCGCTGGATCATGGAAAAAGCAAGAGAGTTCCAGAAAAACTTCTATTTCTGCCTTATTGACTATTCCAAAGCCTTTGACTGTGTGGATCACAATAAACTGTGGAAAATTCTGAAAGAGATGGGAATACCAGACCACCTAACCTGCCTCTTGAGAAATCTGTAGGCAGGTCAGGAAGCAACAGTTAGAACTGGACATGGAACCACAGACTGGTTCCAAATAGGAAAAGGAGTACGTCAAGTCTGTGTATTGTCACCCTGCTTATTTAACTTCTATGCAGACTACATCATGAGAAACGCTGGACTGGAAGAAGCACAAGCTGGAATCAAGATTGCCGGGAGAAATATCAATCACCTCAGCTATGCAGATGACACCACCCTTATGACAGAAAGTGAAGAGGAACTAAAAAGCCTCTTGATGAAAGTGAAAGAGGAGAGTGAAAAATGTGGCTTAAAGCTCAACGTTCAGAAAACAAAGATCTCGGCATCTGGTCGCATCACTTCATGGGAAATAGATGGGGAAACAGTGTCAGAGTTTATTTTAGGGGGATCCAAAATCACTGCAGATGGTGACTGCAGCCATGTAATTAAAAGACGCTTACTCCTTGGAAGGAAAGCTATGACCATAGCATATTCAAAAGCAGAGACATTACTTTGCTGACTAAGGTCCTTCTAGTCAAGGCTATGGTTTTTCCTGCGGTCATGTATGGATGTGAGAGTTGGACTGTGAAGAAGGCTGAGTGCCGAAGAATTGATGCTTTTGAACTGTGGTGTTGGAGAAGACTCTTGAGATTCTCTTGGTCTGCAAGAAGATCCAATTAATCCATTCTGAAGGAGATCAGCTCTGGGATTTCTTTGGAAGGAATGATGCTAAAGTTGAAACTCCAGTACTTTGGCTACCTCATGTGAAGAGTGGTCTTATTGGAAAAGACTCTGATGCTTGGAGGGATTGGGGGCAGGAGGAGAAAGGGACAACAGAGGATGAGATGGCTGGATGGCATCAGTGACTCCATGGACGTGAGTCTGAGTGAACTCCGGGAGATGGTGATGGACAGGGAGGCCTGGCGTGCTATGATTCATGGGGTCTCAAAGAATCGGCTACGACTGAGCGACGAACTGAACTGACTTTGTACAGACCAGAGAGTGAGTATTGTAGGACACAGATCAGCTCTGCAAATTTTGAGCATTACTTTACTAGCATGTGAGATGAGTACAATTGTGCCATAGCTTGAACATTCTTTGTCATTGCCTTTCTTTGGCATTGGAATGAAACCTGACCTTTCCCAGTCCTGTGGCCACTGCTGAGTTTTCCAAATTTACTGACATATTGAGTGTAGCACTTTCACAGCATCATCTTCCAGGATTGAAATAGCTCAACTGGAATTCCATCACTTCTGCTGGCTTTGTTCATAGTGATGCTTCCTAAGGCCCACTTGACTTCACATTCTAGGATGTCTGGCTCTAGGTGAGTGATCACACCATCATAATTATCTGCGTCATGAAGATCTTTTTTTGTACAGTTCTTCTGTGTATTCTTGCCACCTCTTCTTAATATCTTCTGCTTCTCTTATGTCCATACCAATTCTTTCCTTTATTGTGCCCATCTTTGCATGAAGTTCCCTTTGTATCTCTAATTTTCTTGAAGAGATCTCCAGTCTTTTTCATTCTATTTTTTTTCCTCTATTTCTTTGTAATACTTTTAGTCATGAACAATTCAGAGTGAATGAATACATTAGTTTTGTTTTTGTTTTTCATTTATCAAATATATAATATCACGGAATAGAGTTTAAAAACAGATTAATTGTTTTGGTAATACAGGTACATTTTTAAATTTCTACAGAATTCCTAAACAATAGTTTTGAATAAAATTTAAAATTCTAGAAACTTATCTTCTAAATTCAGAAAAATTAAAGACTTTCACCTGTTTTTATCCTTTTTAAATAAAAAACGAATGTCAGTTCTTAAATCAAATATTCACAAATTTGAGCCACCTTGAGAATTCCTAAGTATTATCATTATTGTTGTTGTGTTCTTATTAACCTAGAAAGGAAAGACAGAGTGAAACAAATAGGATGGTGTTCATCTGAATATAGGACTGCGAAGCATAAAACGTAAATAAGCTTTTTGATAAATTTGATATAATTTTCTGTAGCTACTTTTTTTTAGAGACTTATTGCTGAGTTGTTGGTATTGTTTCTATTTGTTTAAACCCATATCACAAACTGTCAGTGAAACATCTCCCTCTCATAACTTAGTAGAATCAGCCACTTATTTTATTCATAATAGTAAAGCGGACTTTTGTGAGATCAATTTAGACACACAGTCAATTCAATATTTCCATTTTATGTATTAACCTCTGCATTTTTCAACTGGTAAAGAACACTTAGAGTATAATCATGATTCTCATACAACTATAAAAGCAACATATGTCAAATGGTTTATTTAACTCATTACTTAAGGAATGAACCAATAAAATGTTACAACTGGATCAAAGAAGAATTCAAAGTACCATAATATGCTAGCAGATAAGAATGCTCAAATGAATGTAAAATAGATGGAAAATTTATATACTACTGGGTAGGGGAAGGAGCTGTGTTCATTATAATTCCATTAAACAAAATATATTTGTATGTCTCTCAATAAGAATTGCTTGCATTCATATCAGTTATTTGCAACTTGCAAAGTTGTAAATTAGCTCCAAGATAATGAAAGGAATATAGATTTCTAGAATCAGACACCTTGGATGCGTATTCTTAAGACAACACTAAATTTTCCATAGAAGAACTGGTAGTGATTTTAGTCTGTTCCAAACTGTTTCACAATTGTCTCCTATCTTTTCTCCTTTTCCTGGACTAGCATGATGATAAGTGAAATGAATGTTCTCCTTCACTGTATTTTATGAAAGAAGTAGTTGGGTTAAGCAATTAAATGTCTTGCCAGCAACTGATATGAAAAGGTTAGAATAGAATGAGGAAGACTATTTTTTTTAATCTGGAACCACTAAAAGAATTTATGATTTTGTCAATGACTGTTTCCCATTTCTTACCTACCCGCAAGACAGATACATATTTTCATTTTTAAAATTCTGGTTGACAACCACTGATCTAAGTGTGTAGCCAAGTTTAAGAACCATTGGTCTAAGTCATTTGTGGTACCCAAGTTCTTCCCTTTATTGCATAATTTTGCATCTACAGGTGACCACATGATCCATTTCTGGTCAATGAGATATAAAGTCAATTCCTTTAAGAGAATGATTCTGGGAAATCTTTACTTTTCTCGCTGAGGATACCAAACATGGTTGGCATTGTTCCTTAGTCTCTTTCTTCTGCCTTAAATGCAAGCATAATGGCTGAAGCTGTTGTAGCCATCTTGCTACTGTGATGAGACAAGCACAAGGATTAAAACTGACAATCTAAGCATAGCAAAGTAGCAAAACAGAAAAAATCAGGGGCCCTGATACATTGTTCAGTAGCTAAAGCAATGTCAGAAACAACCGACAGCATTGAGAGCTTTTCTTTAAGCAGACATCTCTTTAAGTCACACTTATTCTGTTTAAACCACTGCTATCAGCAGCTGCATATAAGTTAAATAAGCAGGGTGACAATATACAGCCTTGACATACTCCTTTTCCTATTTGGAGCCAGTCTGTTGTTCCATGTCACCCTGCTTATTTAGCTTCTATGCAGAGTACATCATGAGAAACACTAGGCTGGAGGAAGCACAAGCTGGAAAGACTGATAATGTAAATTCAAAATAGCCCTGCCACCTGGTAGCATTTGCAGGCACAAATAATCTCAACAGAATAACTCCACCTCTCATTCTCCTCCATGACTGGTCCTTCCTTTTTCATCTCTGTGATAAACTGTTATGGTTAAAAATATGTTTAAATCAGTTTGTTTGAGGTCTACTAAAATGTCTATAGTCCTATGGATAAATCCAAAATCTAATCTCTGTAGAGGAAGGATAACATATTGCAACCTAAGTTCTGTTTTAAGAAATGTAAGGGTGCGCCCTAACACCTGAGGCTGAATTGGAAAAGCTTGTTAACTTACTTTCTATTTCAAACAGCTACAAGTTTTCAGAAGCTTGCCTTTCTTAGGGCTCAATCCTGTGTACTCATTCCATATGCTGAGTAGTGTTCTTTTTATTGAGGAGTCTTCTAAGCATTATTGATGGAAGTGCCCTCTTAAAGTTAACTCTCATGAATATTTAGCATGGCTGGCATTGTAATGTAAATTGGCTCTTCTGTCTGCCTCTTCATTGACTTACCAGGACTCATTTAAAGGCTTTACTTTAAGTACATAATTCTTCATTAGAATAATAATAGGGCATTTGTAGTGATCTCTCTCTGTAATACAGGTGTTTTTTGTTTGTTTTTTCTGACTGGATTTAAAACCAAAGTTAAGAGGTTTTGTTTCTTGGTTTGGTTTTGTTTTTTGGTTTTTCTCAAGTCATAGTCACTGAAGAATTCTGAGCAATGGATTTGAGTAAGTCAACAACATATGGTCAAAGTATGGAGAATGGGTTCTCTGCAGCAGTGAAAATTTAAGGAAGGAGTAGGCAGATATCTGAAGGCAGTAATCTTCAAGACAAAGGATAATCAGTTGGATGAACTACCTTGGGCTGCAGATAATAAATGATATTTTAATTGTCACAATAGTTTATATCAAAAGTCTGCATTAAATCAAACTGATCAAATTGTTGTTAAAAGTAGACATAATTGGACTTTGCCCAACAGTGTTTCTATAATTCTGGGCCAATTTTATAACTCTTTAGTCATCTGTTTTAGATCCCAAGAAGATATTGCATATGCATGTGTGTAAGTCATGTCTGACTCTTTGAGACTCCATGGACTGTAGCCCACCAGGCTCCTCAGACCATGGGATTCTCCAGGCACGAATATTGGAGTGGGTTGCCACTTCCTCCTCCAGGGGATCTTCACAACTTAGGGGTCAAACCCATGTCTCCTGCATCTCCTACACTGACAGGCAGATTCTTACCACTGAGCCACCAGGGAAGCTCCAAGCAGATATTACTACCTTTTTATTCATTATTTTGAAAGGTATGAAAAACTAAAATATTGATTCCAAGAATATGAAATTTTTAAATCATGAAACAACTATGCATATTCAAATTTGATGTTTCTTTATTTTGAAAATTTCTATGACTTGATTTTTTAACCTCAAATGGACCCATTTTGAATGGATCCAAATGGATCCATTTGAATACTGCTGTCAACTAAAAATCGGCACTTGCCATCTGCCTCTAACAAGGATTGCCTCTACAATGATTGCCTCTACAAGGATTAAGTCACTAGCCACTGCAGTGGCTGACCTTCAATACACCCTGAAAGGAGTTCAAGTGATCAGGAAAGAGGCATTCTATGGTCTGGGAAAAACTGACAGAATAGGCCTTCAAGATAGTTAGATATTTTCAGGAGAAGATTTTATGAGCCTAAATTCTTACATTTTCTCATATCTAGGAAAGCACTAAAATCATTTAATGGAGACATCTGCTCCTCGTGAGTCACAGCAAGCCTCTGCTAAAATGTTTGCTTGACTGCATGTGCCCCCTTAACAAAAATCATATATCATACTGAGCTTCCCCTCTACATCTTCGGAGCTGTTTCTTGAAGTTATCTGAGATGCTATCTCCCAGCTATACTCCTTTACTTTGCCCCAGATAAAACTTAACTCACAACTCTCATGCTGCACTTTTTTTTTTTTTTTTTTAAAGTTGACAGGGCCCAGAGGGAAACATGAGAAACCATCAAAGATTGTCAGAAAATGTTTCATGAGGAAGGAAATATTTTAGCTGGGATTTAAGTAAATAGAAATTTCCTAGGCAAAGAAATACTAATAGTAGTTCAGATAGAGGAAACAGCATGACCAAAATTATATTTTGGAAGAAAATATGTGTTTAGATCAATGGTTCCCAATATTTTGGCACCAGTGACTGGTTTCACGGAAAACAATTTTTTCACAGACCCTGGGGTGGGTGGGGAGCATGGTTCAGGCATTAATGTGGGTGATAGCAAGTGGCAGATGAAACTTTTCTCTCTTGCCTACCACTCACTCCTGCTTTGCAGCCCAGTTCCTCCCAGGGAGTCCCAGCCCAGTCCCTCCCAGCAGTCCCCAGCCCAAGGATCGGGGACCCTTCATTTAAATAACATTAAATATTTCATTTATGGGGAGAAAATAAAGTAAAGATGGACTGTGGGAAAAATAGGGAAGAAGATGAGGCTGACCAGCAGATACCTAGAAAGGCAGGAGAGGTCTGGAGTCCTGCACTACGTGAGCATAGGCAGAAGTGGTGGGTGGAGAATGTGGATGAACATGCCAGAAGGTCAAAAAGCAGCAGCAGCTGCGTGAACACTGTAAGGTGAACTAGGTTCCAAAACATAGCTCTGGGCCATCAAATGGTTCTTTTTTACTATTAAAGTAGAAACCAAGCCCATGTTGTTAAATGCAGTTTCCTGTGTATATTAACTTGGAAAGATGATACAGCTATGGGAATTCACCACATTTATTAAGTTTTTCTTGTGTCCAAGGTATGATATTATACAAAATTGTTATGATAAAGTATTCACCCACAAGAAGCTTATAATATAGCAGGAAAAATAATCATGCACTTCAGTTATTATACAAAGCTGTAGCAGGCTCATGTCTCAGCAGGGAAGGGAAGTGAACCAACGGAGGGCCTGGTCGGTACAAGACAGTGGGCCAAATGTTTGGCATGGAATTTCCATAGAAAGTGAAGTGGAGATTATTGTCCTATTTAGAAATGAAAAACATGCTTTAAAAGGCTATAAAACTTCCCAGAACTCACAGTTACTAAGTATCAGAGCCAAATGAGCTGAAGTCTACTTGATAACAAAACCTGTCTTTCTGCCATAATGTGAGCTGCCTCAAATCAAGGAGAATGTAAAGATTTGCAAGAAAAAGAAGAAATCTAATTTTTCTTACGTTTTTTTCTTGTTTAGTTTGCTAAATGTTGGGAGGATGTTCCTGGAAGGAAGGGAATTCCAGGTTCAGAGATTTCTGTAAAGAAAGGGTAACTGGCTGCCTGCACAAAGCCTCGGCTGGTGGCGTTTATCTTGATCAGCACTGTGGTCCTCGCTCATCAGACCTGACTCAAGAAAACAGATCCACTCTTAGCACACTCAAGAGACATCTATGTAAAGGCCAAAATACCAAGTTTAAAACTTAGGGTTGACTATTAATCAGATAAGATAGTCACTTCTGATGTAGATGTAGGAAGTCAAGAAACACCTGGAGTAACAGGCAAATTTGGCCTTGGAATACAGAATGAAGCAGGGCAAAGACTAATAGAGTTTTGCCAAGAAAATGCACTGGTCATAGCAAACACCCTCTTCCAACAACACAAGAGAAGACTCTACACATGGACATCACCAGATGGTCAATACCGAAATCAGATTGATTATATTCTCTGCAGCAAAAGATGGAGAAGCTCTATATAGTCAACAAAAAGTAGACCAGGAGATGACTGTGGCTCAGATCATGAACTCCTTATTGCCAAATTCAGACTCAAATTGAAGAAAGTAGGGAAAACTGCTAGACCATTCAGGAATGACCTAAATCAAAGCCCTTATGATTATACAGTGGAAGGGAGAAATAGATCTAAGGGCCTAGATCTGACAGATAGAGTGCCTGATGAACTATAGAATGAGGTTCATGAGAATGTAGAGGAGACAGGGTTCAAGATCATCCCCATGGAAAAGACATGCAAAACAGCAAACTGGCTGTCTGGGGAGGCCTAACAAATAGCTGTGAAAAGAAGAGAGGTGAAAAGCAAAGGAGAAAAGGAAAGATATAAACATCTGAATGCAGAGTTCCAAAGAATAGCAAGAAGAGATAAGAAAGCCTTCTTCAGCGATCAATGCCAAGAAATAGAGGAAAAGAACAGAATGGAAAAGACTAGAGATGTCTTCAAGAAAATTAGAGACACCAAGGGAACATTTCATGCAAAGATGGGCTCAATAAAGGACAGAAATGGTAAGTAGAAGCAGAAGATATTAAGAAGATGTGGCAAGAATACACGGAAGAACTGCACAAAAAAAGATCTTCACGACCCAGATAATCATGATGATGTGATCACTAATCTAGAGCCAGACATCTTGGAATGTGACGTCAAGTGGGCCTTAGAAAGCATCACTACGAACAAAGCAGGTGGAGGTGATGGCATTCCAGTTGAGTTATTTCAAATCCTGAAAGATGATGCTGTCAAAGTGCTGCACTCAATATGCAAATTTGAAAAACTAAGCAGTGGCCACAGGACTGGAAAAGGTCAGTTTTCATTCCAATTCCAAAGAATGCTCAAACTACCACACAATTGCACTCATCTCACATGCTAGTAAAGTAATGCTCAAATTTTCCAAGCCAGGCTTCAGCAATATGTGAACCGTGAACTCCCTGATGTTCAAGCTGGTTTTAGAAAAGGCAGAGGAACCAGAGATCACATTGCCAACATCCACTGGTTCATGGAAAAAGCAAGTGAGTTCCAGAAAAACATCTATTTCTGCTTTATTGACTATGCCAAAGCCTTTGACTGTGTGGATCACAATAAACTGTGGAAAATTCTGAAAGAGATGGGGATACCAGACCACCTAACCTGCCTCTTGAGAAATCTGTAGGCAGGTCAGGAAGCAACAGTTAGAACTGGACGTGGAACAACAGACTGGTTCCAAATCGGAAAAGGAGTACGTCAAGGCTGTATATTGTCACCCTGCTTATTTAACTTCTATGCAGACTACATCATGAGAAAAGCTGGACTGGAGGAAACACAAGCTGCAATCAAAATTGCCAGGAGAAATATCAATAACCTCAGATCTGCAGATGACACCACCTTTATGGCAGAAAGTGAAGAGGAGCTAAAAAGCCTCTTGATGAAAGTGAAAGAGTCTTGAGAGTGAAAAAGGTGGCTTAAAGCTCAACATTCAGAAAACGAAGATCATGGCATCTGGTCCCATCACCTCATGGGAAATAGATGGGGAAAGAATGGAAACAGTGTCAGACTTTATTTTTTGGGCTCCAAAATCACTGCAGATGGTGATTGCAGCCATGAAATTAAAAGACGCTTACTTCTTGGAAGAAAAGTTATGACCAACCTAGATAGTATATTCAAAAGCAGAGACATTACTTTGCTGACTAAGGTCCATCTAGTCAAGGCTATGGTTTTTCCTGTGGTCATGTATGGATGTGAGAGTTGGACTGTGAAGAAGGCTGAGTGCCGAAGAATTGATGCTTTTGAACTGTGGTGTTGGAGAAGACTCTTGAGAGTCCCTTAGACTGCAAGGAGATCCAACCAGTCCATTCTGAAGGAGATCAGCCCTGGGATTTCTTTGGAAGGACTGATGCTAAAGCTGAAACTCTAGTACTTTGGCCACCTCATGTGAAGAATTGACTCATCGGAAAAGACTCTGATGCTGGGAGAGATTGGGGGCAGGAGGAGAAGGGGACGACAGAGGATGAGATGGCTGGATGGCATCACTGACTCCATGGACGTGAGTCTGAGTGAACTCCGGGAGATGGTGATGGACAGGGAGGCCTGGCATGCTGTGATTCATGGAGTTGCAAAGAGTCGGACATGACTGAGTGACTGAACTGAATTGAACTGTTGTAGATACATTCTTTTCTCATCAAAAATATTACAGGGAAATCAAGCAGAAAGCTTTTTGTTGACAAAAGCTAGGCGATGGATGAATTAAATGGCTAATTAAATATAAAAATAAATTGCATTCATTTATTAGAGAACTATTGAACAAGTTGATATGAAGTATTATATGTAAACACCATGCTAGATCTTGAAGAACAGCATGGAATCAAACGATGAAAATTCAATGTCACTGACCTCTGACCTCTGACCCTCTTGGTCAGCTGAGAGAGAGGGCCAAGAAACAGATGGCTTTATTATTTAAGTAATAAAGGTTGCAAAGGCAGTGATTCATGCATTTGATACAAATAGAGAGACCTTTAGTCAAGATTAGGGTCAGGTGAGGCAAGTTACAGCAGCAACCTAGAATAAGGAACACCTGAGTGAAATCATAAATAATGAGCAGACGTTCCCTGAATGAGACAGAAAGTAGATAGAGGAGGAAGTTTCAGAATTAACTGCTCAGTCGAAGACCAGAAAAAACAGCTTGGAATTTGCAAAATGTAAGTAGTTAAGTTTTTGAAGCACAGTCTAAGTCCTGGGTGCAGTGAGACGAGGCTGGGGCATAAAACAAAGAACATATTACACTCATGTTCATGTTGTGGGTTATTTGTGGAAGAAAAGTAGAATTGAGTGTGTTTATATAAGCAGTTCGTTTTGCAAGTTTTTGCCTTGGGTTCTTTGTCATGGTATGATATATATGAACATTGGTCATTCAGATTTTATATTTCTTTAGTTAATTTTTTAATGTTTATTTCTTACAATGTTTCTATTTCAACTAAGTTTTTGTATTTGTTGCTAAAACGTTAATAGCATTTTTTATTCATTACAGTGACAATGTACATAATGTTGATAGTTATGTTTTTTTTTTTTTGGCTTGTTGCTCTGAAATTTCATTACATTATGTCTAGATGTGGGTGGTTTTCAAATTTATTCCTCTTTGCTAAATTGAATATAAATCTTGGTTTTAAAAACAGTTCCAGGAACTTTATCAGTCGTTACCTTTTTTCATTCTAAAACTCAGGTGTCTGGTAGATATCTTTCCTCCATCCTCCGTGTTTTGTTCTTTTTTTTGTCTTGTTTTTCTGTGCTGACTTCTGGATAGGTTTAGTTTTCCAGTCTTCTAACACTTTTTCTTCTATCTCTTATATAAAATGTTCCTTGAGTTTTAATTTCAATTATAATTTTTACTACTACATGTTGGCTCCTTTTCACAAGTGTTTTGGCAGTATCATATATTCATTCTTATTTTCAGTCTCTATCTTATTTCTTGAAGCATATTAACCCTATTAATTTTAAATTGTGATAAATCTAATATCTGTGCCTTTAAGTTTGGCTTATTATGGCTGTGGTTTCTGCTGGTTTTGTTCACGTCATTTCATTTCATTATGAGTTTTGTGGTTATTGACTGTATGTAGATTCCAGGCAAATTTATTGGTTGGGATCTTTTGACATCTGTGTTAAAAGTTGGTATTCAACAATGTATTTTTACTGCTTTTGTTAAGTACCTTCATGGATCAGATTGAACTAAATTCTAGGGTTAAAGGTTTCTGCTGCCTATTGTAATGAGGACCAGCTGTGGTATGCATTTTTCAGTGGGAGGTTTCTTTCTTCGCAGTCTAGTGCCAAGATTTGAAATGGGTGTTTTCCATTATTCACCTTTGAGAAGGGTCATAGATTTATTTCTGGCCAACATTACACTGATGGATGTTCTCGGGTACCAGTTAACTGTGGGGGTTTTCTGTTAGACTCTCCATTTTAGTAGATTCCTAAACTCTTTTCCCTGCCACTTTACCACCTCCACTTATAGAACATAAAAGCTAAAAATCAACAGGAGTTGGCAAAGACTCTGAAGCAAAAGCCAGCTTCAGTGCTCTGTTTACCTCTTTGGGTCCTGTTTTTACTAAGATTTTGGACTTAGGAGAGTCTTTTTATTCTTGTAGATGAACAAATGCACTTGAAAAGATGCTTTAAAATACTGTATCCAAGACATTTAAGTTCTCAGTGGGAGCATTGTCAGAGTGCCTAACCCAGTATATTGTCATCAGTGGAATCCCATGCCTTTTTAACTATGGTAGCTGATGGGATTTTTTTATTTGAGTTGGCACTGTCAGAGTTCCCATTTTCTTAAATATACAATTAAAATGTTGTTCATTAGAAAGAGTTTAACGGCTACCTCCTCCTTTCCTGTAGTTGATGAATATTGTGACATCAAGCTGAGACTAGAAATAAGTAAAAGAAGGTAGCACTCTTCTGATAAGAGGTAGAGAAGCTGGCTTCTATTGAAAGTAGGGAAGAAATAAACTCTGGCATGGAATAATTGCTCATTGAGTACTCATACCAAAAGCATTGAAATAAGCTAAAAATATTAACCTTCAGGTATTTTAATATTACTTTTTTCCTAGATAAAGAAGTTACTGGTGGTTGGCTTTAAGGAATAATCAAAAAACCTAAGTCAGCCCTTTTCTGGGGACCTGTCATCCATTTAGACACTGTGTATGTAATATGACTTAGAAATGAGGGAGCAGAAGGCAGAAAGGTGAAGACTTCTTACATGGATGAACCAGAATGCCACAATCTCCTACTAGGAAATTAAAGGGGTCAAATTTGGCCATTTGACCCTGTGGGATACCATAGAAACAATTCAAAGCATATTATTGCTGACATATAGGTCCAGCAAAACTAACAGAAAACAAAAAAAGAACTATACCTCTTTAGAATTACAGATTAAATATGTATGAAATATACACCATCTTAGCTTTACCACCTTCTCAAATCTAACTCAGGGGATATTTGAGAAATATAGATTTGACAAGTGAAACTTAAATCACTTGTTTAGTTTTCTGGTAGCTGAATATATTTTTGTTGTTAACTAGAGAGATGGCAAAAGAGAAAATCGGCTGTTTAAGTACCCTGTGGGTAGCAGGCTCAAGAAAACGAGGAAACAAAATTCATGGTCGTTTTCATATTGTTCCCTAGTGCAACTAGAAGGGAACGGTGTTATTTCTTGAGTTCGATGTAAATGCTGGATTTCGAGATTGCCAGATTGTGTACCAGTGTTTCAGAGTATTAAAAGTTTTTCTGCAATGTTCTCAAAGACATTAAAGAAAATAACTTCAGGATGCTCAAAATCTATGTTTCAGATGGGTGAGCTGGGGGTAAAGAAAGAGATACAGTGTATTTGGGGAATTAAAATTGCAATCATCACAGAATTTTTTAATATTATTACATGAAACTTTTATATGTATTCTATTTTTTCTTAAAACAGAAAATATTTGGATCAGTTATGTAGTTAATAGCTAATGAAATGAAATGTCATTAATTACAGTTCCCTGTAGAACATATTTGCAGACAGCAATCACAGGAAATAATAGAATAGTCACCCATTATAAGGTGATTTCATCTCTCAGAAAATCCAGTTATATGAATGGCATTGTAGTAGTCTATACTTTCTTTGATTGGAGGATTTTAAACTTAGTGTTTACTAACACACTAAAGACTAATTATAGAAAGTATTATGCTCAAATTAAACACTGGATCTACCTTCAGAAGAAAACTTTTTTTACCTGGTTTCTTTGTTCACACAAAGATTAATAAAATCTAGTTAATCAGTGCATAGCTTTTATGGTTGACAAATAACACTTTGAAGTGAAATTACAAGAGATCAGAAGAACTAGAAGTCTAGAAACCTGGTTTTTAGTTGTAGCTCTGGAAGTAACTAGTGCAGTCTTTCAATTTTCAAAGCTTCTCTGTACCTTAGCTTCTTGATCTATGAACTGAGAAGGCTGCATCAAAGGTCTATTTTAGTCTAAACTTAATAAAGATTAAGAAGTTAACCAGAATGATTCAGTTCAGAAGACAGAAATAGAACTAAATGTAGTTATAACTGTAAAGAGAACAAATTTACTGGTTATCTTGGTGAGAGGTAGACCAGTTCCAGGAGTGGGTGGGTCTAAGGATTTGAAGAAGACAACAGTCAAATTTCCTGTGTCCTACTTCTGCCTTAGAAATGTTTTCACTACTGCATTTTAAGACCAATTATTTACATGAAGTAATTACAAATTTCCTGATTTATTTATGCTCCATTTAACAATGCCAGACAAAGAAAATATCTTTCTAATAGTTCTAACAAGATCCTATTACTGATGATGGCTTGTCTGACCTGGGTCACGTGTCCAATCCTATACTGTGGTTGAAGGAATAGACTTCTCCAATTCCTCAGGCATGGGCTATATTTCTGTTCCTAAATTGAGAGGAGGAAATTCCCTTCCTCCCTAAATCATGTGAACAGTATTATGTGGCTCCCACTAAAGAGAATTGAGGTTCTCCTACCTGAAATGGAAAAGAGAAAAAGGTATACCAAGAAAACAAAACTGACATATCCTCAGCATAGCATGGATCTTTTTGATGAAAAAATCAGTCATATTCATTCTTCATATTTTCTTGACATTAACAATATATTTTACTGTGTTTCTATGGCTTAAAAGGAGTTATCTTAAAGAACAGGTATAGAAATTTTTAAATCAACATTTTAAACATTCAATCTATAATTTATTCAAAGATAATTATCAGCCTAAACTAAAAGAAATTTATTCATCAAATGCCATGTGGAAATTTAACTGAATCTTGTGTTTTAAAAAAAAAATGCTATAAAATCACATTTGGAATAGTAGGAGAAATTTTAATATGGGCTCTATGTTAGGGATTTTAGTGATTTTGTTTTGATAATACTATTATATACTTATATGGGAGCGTACCCTATTCTTAGAACATCCATGCTGAAGCATTTTGCGGGCAGATGGGTAGAATCTGCAATACTTGAGATAGTTCATCAAAATAAACACACACAACACATATGAGTGTGTATATGTATGCGTGTCTGTGTCTATATGTGTCAAATGAAGAGGTATAAAGCAAAGCAAAAAAAAAAAAATCCTAACCGCTATTGCATTTTTCTAAGCAACAACTTGGATCTGATTGTATAATATTTTTCAATTTCCATAGTAAATAATATACTTTGGGGACACTTTTATGAATCACATCACTCCAGTCCGTATCCTTCTCCATTCCGCCCTTCTTTCATATTCCCCCGCCCAGAGGAAAATAAATGGTGATCAGAGATTACTGCTTATATGTAAAGATCCTTTGTTGTCAGTTCTTACCCATTTCTTAGCTATGCCAGTTACTGTTAATAAGCAGCTGGTTATTTGTAGCTTCTGTTTCTCTTTTCTGGACCCAATGGATGTTGATAGTTTCTCACCCCTACAATCAGTGCAATTTGGAAAGATACTCCTTGCCCATCTGTAACAGTAATATTTATAATTTTTGAGCATTTACTACATGACAACCTAATGTTAGATGATACAATGTTTTTAAAAACCCTATTATTTAGTTTGAGCAGATGGTGAATGATAGCCAGGGGTGCTGCAGTCCATGAGGTTGCAAAGAGTCAGACATGACTTAGTGGCTGAGCTATTCACACAAAACTTGGCCCAATCCCTACTTGAGTCAAACTGCAACCACTTATCTTTTGCCTGAATTACTACTTTAGACTCCATCTCTGACTTTGTTCTTATGTAAAGGATCTTCTCCAAGGCATTTGGCTGTCCATTCCGTAGGTCAGAGACAGGAATTTTTGTCTGTAGTTGCCCGGTTCTCAGCATGGATCTATGTCTGTCATACCAGTGGTGCTAAATAATTATCAAGTGCGTGAATAAATACCATTTATCTTCTCAAAACATTTTAATGGCTTACCTTTGCAATTAAAATGGTATGCAAATCAAACCTTAATTCACAAGGCCTTCCCCTACCTAACTTCACATTAGCCTTTTCCCCCCAACTATGCCAGGTTTACCACTGCCTTCACGTTTGTTTGTTATCCCCTCTGCCTGGAATCTTCTACCTCCAAATCTTCTTAGTTTATTTATCTTTATTTGGAAAATAATTGCTTTACAATATTGTGTTGGAATCCAGTCTTTCTCTCTCTTTTCATACATTCTCAAGTCAAATGCCACTTCTTTAGGTTTTCTTGATGGCCACCCAATCTTACCTAATTCCTCTAGCCAGACACTGTTGATCACATCACTTCCATTTATTTTATTCATAGCCCTGAATATTATTTATATTATTTTTTCCCACTTATTAGTTTATTTTCTGTCATTTACTGCTAGAATGCAGCCTCCACATGTCTAAGGACTTTACTAGATAAAGATTTAACACACAATTTCTAGCTCTTAGGGCAGTTCCTGTTACATAGTAGGTCCACACTGGATGTACTTTTTTTTAATAAATGAAAAAAATCAGGAAAATAAGGCTTAAAGAAATTAATATTGAACCCAAATATTGAAGTTCATTCCTGTATTTGTGAACTTCTAAATGAGTATATTCATTTTATATGTTCCAATATAAATATTCATTCTTATGTTCCAACCAAAGTAAAAGTTAAGCATATTTTTCTCTGAGTATTTTCTTTGAATCTTGCATTTAGATATACTAAACCCTCTGTTGTAGATTCAGGTAGAGCAATTGTGAAGAAAAATATTCTTTGCTTTTTATATCTAACTACCTCTTTTTAAGAATTTTCTCTGATCTTTCAGGCTGATTGGCTATACCATCTTCTGCTTTTTCTTGGAAACAATGAGAAACCAGAAATAGGAATTAAGAAAATCCATTCTAGAGTTTTGTTTTTCTTTTTTTAATTCTAGAGTTTTAATTGTAATGGATAATTCTCAGCAAAGCTATTCTTAGAAATGGACTAAGCAGGTCCCAGCTTCCCTGGTGCTTCAGGGATAAAGAATCCACCTGTCAATGCAGGAGACCCAGGGTTCCATCCCTGGATTGGAAAGAGCCCCTGCAGGAGTAAATGGCAACCCACTCCAGTATTCTGGTCTGGGAAACTCCATGGACAGAGGAGCCTGGCAAGCTATAAGACATGGGGTCACAAGAGAGTTAGACATGACTTAGTGATTGAACAACAAAGCAGGTCCCTCCTTACTCCCAATGTCAGGCTACGTGTGTTTGAGTCACTTTTTCTTACTGTTAATTCAGATATGAAATTACATCAGTGTACCTTTAAATGAAAAACAGTACAGTTTTTCTCACACAAATAAAGTAGAATATGTTTATCTGATAAGTTATATAACTTTAGAAATCCTTGACGTTTGTAACATTTAAAGTACTTTCACCTGCCGTATATTAATTTGAAAACAGTCCAGAGAGCTAAGTGTGTCTTGAAACATTCCTCTTTCACAGATGGGAACACTGAGGCACAGCAGATGGTAAGGAGCACATCTACACAACAACAGGCAGCAAGTTAGAAAATTCACAGCTGTTGGTTTTCTCTCCAGGACTGTTCAAGTGAGATAAGATAACAGATACTGGTATCAATAGGTAAATGTTATTAGAAAAATGTCACACCAAATGAAAATATTTTTTTTAAGTAAAAGAATAAAAATAATCAGACTTTAGAACATTGGTAGCATCAATATTTTGAATGGGATACAAAGAAATGAATTGTCATTGTCTTTAAGCACCTAAAATGAACAATGAAAATGACCATAATAGGCATTTGAAAAAAAAAAAAAAAAAGCCATTAAGGCAGAATGCTTTTCAGACTAACTGCTGCTGCTGCTGCTAAGTCACATCAGTCGTGTCCAACTCTGTGCGACATCATAGACCTCAGCCCACCAGGCTCCCCTTCCCTGGGATTCTCCAGGCAAGAATACTGGAGTGGGTTGCCATTTCCTTCTCCAATGCATAAAAGTGAAAGTGAAGTCGCTCATTCGTATCCGACTCTTAAGTACCCCATGGACTACAGCCTACCAGGCTCTGCCATCCATGGGATTTTCCAGGCAAGAGTACTGAAGTGGGCTGCCATTGCCTTCTCCCTATCAGACTAAGGCTTATATTAAATCCCATTTTCAACACAGGAAAACTGTACCTTTTTTAACATCAGCTAAAATACCTTTATTTCTTGCTTTGCTGAAATCATAATTTAGACATATGTCATAACTGAATTTGAATAGAAGCAAATTTTACTCAGTTTGACTCCTAAAAATGATTTATATGGATGAAATTTGTGAGTTTAGCTAGCTAATTACCCAAACAATGTTTCCTTTATAACGTTAAATGTTCCAATGAAGATAACAGGTGAATTTATTATAAGTTGGTGTCTCATTGGAAAACAAGTGGCACACTCAAAATTATTCAAAAGGAGTTGCTTTTCAAGGGTATGAGGCTTTAGGATGGCTTCTTCTGACCTCCTTTTTGAGCTCCTTGTTGGTTAATCAAAACCTGAAGCAAGATCAGCCTCTGAGGGCAATGGGCAGGACAGAGAGGGCGGAAATAGATCTGGAGGTGCAAGTTGGAAGTATCTGCCAGAGTGATACGAGAGATGAAGATGATACTGATGAGACAGCTAGCACTTATTGTTTGATATCTATCCATTTTTGCACTTAGCATTCATTGACAGTGTGTGTGTGAAGTCGCTCAGTCGTGTCCGACTCTTTGCAACCCCATGGACTGTAGCCTACCAGGCTCCTCTGTCCATGGGATTTTCCAAGCAATAGTACTGGAGTGGATTGCCATTTCCTTCTCCAGGGGATCTTCCCGACCCAGGGATCGAACCCAGGTCTCCCGCATTGTAGACAGATGCTTTACCATCTAAGCCGCTAATTCTCCCAAATAGCCTATGAAGTTAGTAGTCTGTCCATGTCACATGTGAAGAAACCGAACTTCTCACTTTCTGGTGAATTTCTTCAAGGTATGTTCATGATTATCTTCCTTCTCAGGGCCAGAGTCCATAAGAAAAAGGGAAAGCAGATGTCAAACTCTGGTAGGGAGAATGGGCCACAAACTCTTGTTTTGATTATTTCCCTTGGAAAAATAAGAAAAGCAATACTGATATATTTATGCTTAGGTATTCATTTTTTATACAAAATACATAATAAAATACAGATTTTTTTTCTAGTTAACTAGATAAAACAAGAATGTTCTGATAGAAAAACTTGCCAGTGTTTTCTCAGTGCACATAATTAAGAAGGTAAACCAATAAGGATGAGTCTCCCAGCACACTTAATTTTCTAATTGGCCTCAGAAAGAAGTAAATTCAGGAGACAGAACTGTTTGTTGTTCAGTGGCACAGTCATGTCCAAATCTACTACCCCATGGACTATAGCACACCAGGTTTCCCTGTCCTTCACTGTGTCCTAGAGTATGCTCAGACTGATGTCCATTGACTTGATGATGCCATTCAACTGTTTCATCCTCTGCTACCCCCTTCTCCTCCTGTCCTCAGTCTTTTCCAGAATCAGGGTCTTCTCCAGTGAGTCAACTCTTGCCATCAGATGGCCAAAGTATTGGAGCTTCAGCATCAGTCCTTCCAATGAATATTCAGAATATTTTCCTTTAGGATTGACTGGTTTGATCTCCTTCCTGTCCAAGGGACTCTCAAGAGTTTTCTCCAGCACCACAGTTCAAAAGCATCAATTATTTAGCACTCAGCCTTCTTTATGGTTCAACTCTAACATCCATACATAACTACTGGAAAATTCATAGCTTTGACTATAGGGACTTTTGTTGGCAAAGTGATGTCTTTGCTTCTTAATCTGTTGTCTAGGTTGGTCATAGCTTTTCTTCCAAGGAGCAAGCATCTTTTAATTTCCTGGGTGCAGTCACCATCTGCAGTTTATTTTGGAGCCCAAGAAAACAAAGTCTGTCACTGCTTCCGTTCCCCCCCAATCTATTTGTCATGAAGTAATGGGACTGGATGCCATTAGCTTTGTTTTCAAATGCTGAATTTTAAGTCAGCCTTTAGTCTCTCCTCTTTCACCTTCATCGCAAGGCTCTTCAGTTCCTCTTCTCTTTCTGCCATTAAAGTGGTATCATCTGCATCTCTGAGGTTATTGATACTTCTCCTGGCAGCTTGATTCCAGCTTGTGTTTCATCCAGCCCAGTATTCCACATGACGTTCTCTGCATATAAGTTAAATAAGCAGGGTGACAGTACTGCTGTCACACACAGGGTGACAGAAAGCAGACTTGATGTACTGCTTTCCCAATTTGGAACCAGTTGTTGTTCCATGTCGAGTTCTGTTTCTTCTTGAATTGCATACAGCTTTCTCAAGAGGCAGGTAAGGTGGTCTGGTATTCCCATCTCTTGAAGAATTTTCCACAGATTGTTGTGATCCACACAGTCAAAGGCTTTAGTGTAGTCAATGAAACAGAAGTGGATATTTTTCTGGAATTCCCTTGTGTTATCTATGATCCAACAGATGTTGGCAGTTTGATATCTGGTTCCTCTGCCTTTTCTAAATACAGCTTGTAATTCTGGAATTTCTCAGTTCACATACTGTTGAAGCCTAGCTTGAAAGATTTTGAGCATTACCTTGTTAGCATGTGAGAGGAATGTAACTGTGCAGTAGTTTGAGCATTCTTTGGCATTGCATTCCTTTGGGATTGGAATGTAAACTGACTTTTCCCATTCCTGTGGCCACTGCTGAGTTTTCCAAATTGCTGGCTTATTGAGTGCAACATGTTAACAGTATCATCTTTTAGGAGTTGAAATAGCTCAGCTGGAATTCCATCACCTCCACTAGCTTTGTTCATAGTGATGCTTCCTAAGGTCTACTTGACCTCACACTTTAGGATGTCTGGTTCTAGGTGAGTGATCACATCATCATGGATAAAACTGTTAGATGCATGTTTTTACTGTCTTCTTTGCTTTCACTATTGAGCAAACAGGCTTTCTCTGGTTTGTAAATGACTGGTGTAAACTTGTGTGAACATTTTCTAAGTGAAAGTTGAAATCTGAGCTTCAGTTTGAAACTCCTTTGGAAAGTTAGGAAAGATCTGTATGAGATAGCACAGAATCATTTGTGAGGCACTCTCCCAGCACCATGAGTTAATAAATCCTCAAAATGGATCTTGTACCAGGGTGTGCTCTCAAAGTCTACTGAATCTTGTACCTAGGTGTGCTCGCAAAGTCTGGGTCCCTTCCTCTTTGCTTTGACCTTTGACCTCTTGACCTTTCTTCTGTATTTACACAAGGGGAACAAAGTACAATGAACATATAGGTAGTTTGCATAGATTGGTATGTAACTTGTTACTGGGTTTTTGTGTGTGTGTGTGTCCCACCATATTCTACTAGGATATGTAAAATTGGTGCCAAAAATAGTCCCATAGGGCCCAGAACTGAATGATTGAGAAAGAAGAGAGGTAAGACAAAAATATGGAGACAGCAATAAATCACTTCTCAGGCTTTATTATAAGTCTCTTTAGAGTTTCCATGAGTTACTCATAATATGTGTAAAAGTATCACATTTGACCAGAAAATATGGCCAATGTAGACAGACCCAAGTTCCTCAAGCTGACTATCAGACTGTGAAGATTCATGACTCAATCCCATCAACCTTTGCCGTATCCAGGCCCAGTCAAACTCTTGCCTCTGTTTGACTTTACATCCTCTCTATAAAACAGGCATAGAAGTCATAAAAAAAACAGGATGTTTTAGGAGGTTAATGAAATAATTTATAAAAGGTACTTTTAAATCCCCATAGATCCTTTATACTAATTCATTTTTGGGATTTTTCCATGGTACATTTTACCAGCTTAAAATTTACAGGCCATATCACCGCATAAATATTTGTTCTAGTTTAATACTTGATAGGTGAAATGGTGTTTCTTGCATGCTATTTTATTGATAGAACATTTTAGCTGTATTCCATGGAGAAATACAGACCATGAAAGAATTGACTGCTTTGCTTGAAGTATGACTCAGGGATCTGCACCACTGTATGGACCTCTTATATATTACCAGATAATACAGCAAACTCTCCCTCCTCTTAGAAAAGTTAAGACACTACGAACAAATAGAATATGATGTTCAAATCTTGTGTTCCCCACTTTTCAGGTTTAAAGGCCCTGCTATTAACTCTGCTCTGAATTCTTTAAAAGCATAATGTTGACCATGTTGTCCTAAACTCTCCCTATAGGATGTGTTGGCATCTTCTATAGTATATACTCAGCCTTCATGTATCCCAGTGAATCTGCTCAGATTAAAATCAAATCAAAACAATTCACTGAGTGGTAAATAGATGGCTGATATTCGGCTTTCCTTGCTAGCTACAGTGGTGGCCCATGAAGTATTACCTACTGGATGGGTTTTCTTCCTGGTATTGTCTTCCTTCACATTTCAGCTTCCGAGCCTGAGACTATGGATCAGAGCTTGAAAAAAGCCTGGTTTGCTCAGAAAAAGATTGCATGAAGTGCATCAGTGCTTTCCCGGCTGAAAACATCTGTTAGGAGACACAAATTTAGCTTCTCATTGTTGGCTTCCTGTGTAGCAGACAGAGTTTATTATTTAACTGATGACTGGGAGAAACGGGCTCCTGCAACAATCTGGCCACAAACCGAAGATGGATTTTACATTTGTTATTTAAATTACCTTGAGAGGAAAGGATTTGGGAATGAAGTGTTGACCTTTAGTCCTTGTTGGCTAAGAAATCAGCTCCAAGAGTATTATCAAAAGTGAATATATTCATACATGTATATTTATATGTGTGTATATATTATATATGCTTAAATTGAAGCCACTTTGCTTTCTTAAGAAAAGGAAAAGAAGATTTTAAAATATGAGGTAACTTGAATTTAGCTAAGATAAAAGAGAGAATTGCTTTTTAGGAATTTTATGAGAGATTGTACAGAAATAAAATTTAAATTGCAGCTAATTAATACCCCAGCACACCAGAATGGTCACCAGTGGATGCCATCCCACATAGTATATCAGCTACTAAGGGAGCATTCCAAAAGACTTGTTTCCTCACTGAAATGTTTCAAGAAGCAGGAATGGAGAATAAATTCTCATCATGCTCCATACAACTGCAATGTATATGGATGTCCTTGAATCTATTATTTTATTACATTCCATAGAAGTCGTACTTCCAACTTTGTGATCCTGTGTCTACAGATTGTTTACTGTTTTCTGCTATTCCAGTCAGGTGAGTTGGTTTGGTGAGATGGTTCTCAAATATGATTGCTCATTAGATCACCTGGAGAGGACTTTTAGTATATACTTGTTCCTGGGTCCCAATCTAGACAAAATGAGTCAGAATTTCTGAGATTATAAGAAACCTGAATGAGTGCCTGTCAATTATAAACTTAGGTGACTTATTCTGACTTCTTTAACTGAACCATGAAATGAATAGTCAAATGCTCTGTTAAGTCCCATCAAGGGACACAAAGCCTTTGTTATTACTTCTTAAAAACTCAGATTGAAGTCAGGACCTTGACATCTCAGTATCTTATTTAATCTTGACCACAAGTTTTCGAGGACTGCATTATCTGTTTTAGAGATGGTGGCAGAGGGTAAGTGATCTTAAGAACATTTCCTTAGGACATAACACTTAACACATGGTAGCACAAGAATTTAAACCCAGGTGGATTTAAAAGGAATTACAGTCAAATTCTTAGCTTCTTCATCAGTAGTTTTCATTCCTTGATTCAACCTCAATTTTTATAACAAATATTTTGACCTCTTTATACTATCTATATCTCAGAAAAGTAAAACCCCATAATTATAATGAAATAAAAGATAAAAGGAAAGTAATTTAAGCTAAAAACAATAAACACTGCCTTATTTATTTGATGTCTAAAAGCATATATGATCACATTAGAAGATGTAATATAGTAGTCAGCTGCTTGTACCTACAGTTAACTTTAGAATCACTGAATGCCACAGCTTCACATGAACTTTGACACAGATGCGTTGTGTAGGCAACTTGTGAGCAACTTGTAGTCAAGGACACAAGTTTTTCCAAGGGTATAACTTTGATCTGCTTAATGAACAAAACAGCATAAATTTCCTCTTGATTAATAATGTAGTTGCAATACTGGAAAATTCAGTGTATAAATACCTCATAGCTCAGCTGGTAAAGAATCTACCTGCAGTGTGGGAGACCTGGGTTCAATCCCTGGGTTGGAAACATCCCCTGGAGAAGGGATAGGCTACCCACTCCATTATTCTAGCCTGGAGAAATCCAAGGAGTCACAAAGAGTTGGACACGACTGAGTGACTTTCACTTACTTACCTACGAAAGGTCTTTTCTGTCTATGGAAAATGGAGTTGGATTCTGAGCTCGGATCATTATAAACAGATTTTTCACTTCTTTGGCTGTTTGGAAATTCAAAAGCCATACAGAAGCTTTATTGTTCATCATGTGGGACTCTCTGAGGAATTTCAAAAAGATAAAAATCTCTAGCTCTTGCCCACCAAATACCAAATATACCAAATACCAAATATAAGGTTGGTAGAACTCTCCAACCTTCTTTCTCCCAAAATCTTGTAATAACTGAAAACTCCAGTTCACCAAAAGGACTACTGGGGTGGTGGTGGGGGTAGCCCGGCCATTGTTGAGACTTACTTCAATGCACCAAATTGGCTGAAGAGCACCTAAAGCTAATCTTACATATGCTGTGTGAATCTTGTGGTTTTCTCTTTGGGGCATACAGTACATTGGTTAACTGAGTAACTAGAAACCCAGGTCTACTATTACATGCTTAGCCAAGGAACATCTTCACTGAAGCCTTCTTTATTTACAGTATGTTTCTTATGGAAATTAACGACACAGAGGTGAGGCAATGGAAAAAAATGTGGTACTGATCTCATTCTATTACTTTCATTATGGGAACAAAGTGACACATTAAGATGCTGTAGAAGAGAAAATCTATTTCTCTATCTAAGATGTTCTTGTGACACTTCAAAAATTCATAACAGGAATCTGTCATCGACTATACACTGGCCCACAATGAAGCTAAGAATAGCTTTTGCTCCAGGCATTCTTTTCCTTTATGCCACAACACAAAGAGAGAATGATAGGTGTTTCCCTTCAATCACTTAGATTTTAGTCAGAATTTGTTTCCTAAACCTTAGCCACCAACTTGGTGCAGTTTGAATAAAAGCTCTGAAAACTGAACCAGCTGACATTCATCCTTGTCATCTTTTTTTTTTTCACTATTATGCACCATTTACTTTTTATCATGACCGGATACATTTAATATTAAGATGTTTACTTTTCATTCTCAAGATTTCTAGCATCCTTATGATTTAAGATTTATCAAGGAAACATTCTTGTTTTATATTGGAGTTTTATATTATTTTATAATGTTATTTCAGGTGCACAGCAAAGTGATTCAGTTTATATATATAGATAAATACACACACATATGTGTATATAAATACACATACACACATATGGACTTCCCAGGTGGCTCAGTGGTAAAGAATCTGCCTGCCAATGCAGGAGCCACAGGAGACCTGAGTTCTATCCCTCGATAGGGAAGATCCCCTGGAGGAGGAAATGCCAACCCATTCCAATATTCTTGCTGGGATAATCCCATGGACAGAGGAGCCTGGCAGGCTATAGTCCATGGAATCTCAAAGAGTCAGACATGACTGAGCATGCACACACATACACTTACATGTATATATATTCTTTTTCAGATTCTTTTCCTATATAGGTTATTTCAGAGTATTGAGTATAATTCCCTGTACTATGCAGTAGGCTCTTAGTTGAATATCTATTTTATATATAGTAATGTGTATCTGTAAATCTCAACCTCCTAATTTATCCCTCTCTGCTACCTTTCCCCTTTGGTAACTGGAAGTTTATTTTCCATGTCTATGAGTCTGTTTATATTTTGTAAATAAGTTCATTAGTATCACTTTTTGTTTCTACACCTAGGTGACATATATTTGTCTCTGACTTCACTTAGTCTGATAACCTCTAGGTCCATCCATGTTGCTACAAATGGCAATATTTCATTCTTTTTTCTGGCTGATTAATATTCCATTGTATATATATAACACATCTTCTTTATCCATTCATCTGCTGATGGACACGGATTGCTTCTATGTCTTGACTATTGTAAATAGTGCTACAATGAACACTGGGGTACATGGATCCTTTCAACTGATGGTTCTTCCAAATATGTGCCCAGGAGTGGGATTATAGGATCATATAGTGGCTCTATTTTAAGATTTTTTTAAGAAACTCCATACTGTTCTTCATAGTGGCTGTACCAATTTATACTCCCACTAACAGTGTAGGAGGGTTCCCTTTCACCACTCAAATGGATACTTGCAATTCCCAGAAAAGGAACATTCAAGTCATATTCTTTCACATTGTTCATGGCTGTGTGTTGGTTTGATCTTGCTTTGGGTATTCCAACTACCTATTTGAGTGAGAAAAGGCATTAATAACATTATTAACTTTCAGGAGAAAATCAATGTTAACACTTAGAAAGTCTACACACCTTAAAACAAGTCTAGATAGACTTAAGAGTATTTCCTAGTTGATTAAAGTGCACCAGCCCTGAGGACCCTGTCTCATGCATTGAACCTGGACTGGCGATCTGTTTCACATATGATAGTATACATGTTTCAATGCTATTCTCTCAAATCATCCCACCCTCGCCTTCTCTTTTTTCTTTTTTACCAAATATACTCTTGGTGAAAATTGGAAGTTAGATAATTTCTGTTTTGCTTGAATTATTTCCATACCCAGTAAAATTTTGTCACTAAAAAATAAATAAATAAAAAATAAAGTGCTTAATGTGGATTAAGTATTTAAAGGATAGGATAGGAGAAAATTTTCTCCACCCATGGAAAATATTGAAATAAATGTTTTCTATTCAAACATCATCTCTCTTCATACCAATGACAGGTAATTTTCAAAGGTGGAAAATTATTCTTTCTCTCTTTTTTCCAATCTAATATCCCTTTGAAAAATAGTTTTTGGTTTGGAAAATGGATATTTTCCTCCAGTAGAAATAATACTTGCCAATTGATGCAAGTAGTTTAACTCAGGTTGGGTTGAATTTGGAAAAAGTTTACATTTGCAGTGACAAAGGCTTGATTTTTCTCTCATAAGTTTTAGTTTTCTCTATTTGCAATTGAGAAAAAAGTTGGATTGAGAACAAAATAAATTAATACCTCACTCCTTTATTCAAACATGAATTGTATTCTGTGCTGTGTCAAATATATTCAAATTTTCTTTTTCTTATAATTCTCTAAAAAATACCAAATAAGAAAGATTAATAAACTAAAGTGATATTAAAGTCTTAGCAGCTAGCAGCTACCTCCCTCATATATAAGTGAACAAGAGACAGACTTCTCAATAATAATAATGGAAATGAGTTGAGAAGGCTAAAACAAATGAGTTATATTAGAATTATGCCTTTACCTACTATAGGGTTTTTTATATAACAGATCCTTGGGTATGCCTCCCTTTAAGAGACAGCTCTCCCTTGAGTGCAGGCTGGAGTTAGTGGTGCCTCTAATGAACAGAATAAAGCAAAATTTATGATATATGTATATAGCAGCAAAAAACAAAAAACAAAAAACAAAAAAACCAAACCAGTAATAGTGGCTTCTATCTTGTACTCTTTTATCTTGGGTCACTTTCTAGGGGAAAGTCAGCTGCCTTATTATGAGAACATTCAAGCAGCCAATATGCAGAAGCCCATGTAGTCAGAAACGGACGCCTCTTGTCAACAGTCATATGGGTGAGGTCATCTTGGGAGCAGATCCTTTGGTCTCAGTCAAACCTTCAGATAATTCCCACTTCAGTAGGGACCCTGACTCAGAGCTCCTAGACTAGGCCTCTCCTGAATTCCTGACTCATGGAAACAATTAGACAGTAAATGTTGGTTGTGTAAGCCATTGATTTTAGAGTAATTTGCACATGGCAGTAGATAACTAAAACATCAATAATGTGTCTTTGATACTCATTTATATTTAGAGCATAGCCCATTTTGTCACATTTCAAATCCAAGAATATACTAGCTTCTTAACATATCAACTAAAACATGTCGAGAATTAAGGCTACTACTAGACTTAGTTTTCACAGATCTGAAATGATTTTGCAATTTATATAGTACTCTTAGCATGTATTCTTTGAGGTTTATTTTTTTCTTTTTATTTTTTATTTTTTTTTAAATTTTAAAATCTTTAATTCTTACATGCGTTCCCAAACATGAACCCCCCTCCCACCTCCCTCCCCATAACATCTCTGTGGGTCATCCCCATGCACCAGCTCCAAGCATGCTGTATCCTACATCAGACATAGACTGGCGATTCAATTCTTACATGATAGTATACATGTTAGAATGTCATTCTCCCAAATCATCCCACCCTCTCCCTCTCCCTCTGAGTCCAAAAGTCCATTATACACATCTGTGTCTCTTTCCCTGTCTTGCATACAGGGTCATCATTGCCATCTTCCTAAATTCCATATATATGTGTTAGTATACTGTATTGGTGTTTTTCTTTCTGGCTTACTTCACTCTGTATAATCGGCTCCAGTTTCATCCATCTCATCAGAACTGATTCAAATGAATTCTTTTTAACGGCTGAGTAATACTCCATTGCGTATATGTACCACAGCTTTCTTATCCATTCATCTGCTGATGGACATCTAGGTTGTTTCCATGTCCTAGCTATTATAAACATTATTAATAGACTTTACTAACAGGTTAATAGACATAGGGCTTCCCTGGTGGCTCAGCTGGTAAAGAATCCACCTGCAATGTGGCAGACTTGGGTTCAATACAAGGGTTGGGAAGAGTCCCTAGAGAAGGTAAAGGCTACCCACTCCAGTGCTGGCCTGGAGAATTCCATGGACTGTATAGCCCATGGGGTTGCAAACAGTTGGACACAACTGAGTGACTTTCACTTTTACTTTCTAGAAATAACTCTATCTTTTTTCCTATGATTTAATAAAAATTGAAATGGTAAGGCTGTAAGTGGTAGTGGTAGTAAACTCCATGAATAAGTGCAAGACCTCTCAAGTCTGGCTATTTGGGTTCAAATTCTGGGTTTGCTACATTCCAGCTGTGTGACTTTGGGCGAATCACTGGTGTCTCTGTGCCTCAGATTCTTCATGTGTGAAACAGGCATAACAATAGTACCTTCTTCTTAAAAGTTTCCAAATGTTTAAGCTGGTTGGTTTAACATCTCAAAATCAATTTAATTTACCACCTTGATGAATGAAAGAGACAATCACAACTCATTTAATGAAATGGAAAAAGCACTTGATAAATGCCCCATCAATTTCACAATTTTTAAAAACCTCAAACTCAGAATAGAAGAGAAGCAAACATCTTTCATTTGTAAGAAGTTATCTATAAAATATTTAAAAATCTTATATTTAATCCTGAAATGTTGCAAATTTTCCCTTTTGAATTTAGAAAATTAAAATATTTAGCTTCTTACTTTGTGTATCTAGAAGAATGGAATTAAATTTCATATTGGTTGGTTCTGAAACAACTTGTCCTCAATTCACTTATGAACACTGTTAATTTATCTCAAAGTGTTTATTTCTTTACCTGTGTGATAGCACCAAAGGAAAAAGAAACACACAGTGATGGAAACACAGGGTGATGAAACACAGTGACTCTTCAACAACTGTTCAGAAGTGGTGTACATTGCCTCTCATATTTTATTGGCCAAAGTAAGAACCAAGCACGTTATTATTGAGGCAGAGAAGTATAATCACCCCAGAAGTAGAGGCAGAAAATATTGAGGATAATTATAAAATCCATTGTACAGATTTGTATATCATGCCATTTGTAAACAAGGCAAAGAATATTACCTAAATGCGAATCCCTTAATGCTAAAATTGAACAGGAATAGGGGCCTTGTTAGTGAATGTGGTGACTTAAATGAGATTCTATTGGTCTTTATCTTATCACTGTCTTGCAGAATTTCATCTGTTAATCAAGAACTTTTCTTTGATATTTTAGCTCTTGGTATCCAAGATTTCTCAATGTGGGAAATTATGTGTGCCTATGGGATAAACTACACTGAAACAATACTATGTATAATCCTTTATAGTTTACTGGGATACTTTCATGTTATTTCACTTTAAAAAGCAATGGAATAGAGTTAGACATTTTAATTGCCTGTTACTCAATTATGTTTCCCAATAGAGAAATAAAATTGAAAATAGGGGTAGTCTTGTACTCATTTCCCCATCCTCAGAGTCTAAAACAATGTCTGATACAAGGAGGGCTCATTTATTGAGTGAAATGGTATTCAATTACTTGTTCAAGATCATGGTGCTAACAATTTTGGGAGCAAGGATTGAATACGGGCCTTCTGGACCCAACAGCACTGTTTGCTCCTCTACACCACTGATAACCT
The DNA here is from genome assembly GCF_001704415.2 of Capra hircus. Lineage (NCBI taxonomy): Eukaryota > Metazoa > Chordata > Mammalia > Artiodactyla > Bovidae > Capra > Capra hircus. The sequence continues at coordinate 34,916,937 of NC_030818.1, forward strand.
AATAATACTTGCCTATATAAGGGCAGAGAAACTAGAAAAGCAGAGAATAATTAATTAGTTTGTATTTTCTTGGAAACTGACCAACATTTCCACTTTCAGCATGCTGGCAGGTAAACAGATAAGAAGACAAAGCATGGGTCAGTAGGAATGCAACTGTTGAGAAGTCCCTGCCCATAAAATACCATCAATATGCCCATCTGTTTCATATAGAGATACACGTTTTTCAAAATTAACATATTTACACCAATTTAAGGGAAGACAATATGTTCAGAAAGGTATTAGAAAGTGCTGCGGAAGGCTGGTGAGCAGCCTGAGGTCTAAGATAGCATCAGTCACTAACATTTCCTTGAGTTGGAAGAACCATGAAGCTGGTAGTTGTTGGTTGGTGTCTGGTTGCTAAGTCATGTCTGATTCTTTTGCAACCCCATGCACTGCAACCCACCAGGCTCCTCTGTCTGAGAGATTTCCCAGGCAAAAGCACTGGAGTGGGTAGCCATTTCCTCCTCTAGGGGATCTTCCCAACCCAGAGATTGAATCTGCATTTCCTGCCACTGTCAGTTGCTTCTTATTGTAAGTAAATGGATATTAGAATTGGCATGATGTCCCCAAGTCAGGCTGATATTCTGCTTTCAGAAGAGTATAATCGCCACTAAGCAGAATAAAACATTTTCTCAAGGGCCCTCTCTACAATGTTTCAAATTTCCTGATTTCAATTTCTTCATCTTTATCTTCTGCATTATCTTCCATGTCACCCTGTCATTCAGTAACTATTTTTCCAATCTGAGTATGGACATCTAGGCAGTCTGGGTGATAGAATCACAAATAGCGTCTGTCTTTACCTTTCTGAAATTAACAATAGATAATATAGGAGACAATACAAAGGAATTTCATACCATGAACAAACCATATATCATTAAATTAGCGCCTGTTTTGGATCAGCCTGTTGTGGGAATCACAAGGAATTGAATCCATAATCTTTGCTGGAAAATTACTACAGAAAAATAAAATGGTAGATATATGAAAAATTTAACTCAAAGCAAAATTAAATAAAAATACTTGATACTGTAGAATATATAATCTTATTTCTTATGTAATCAATATTCTATAATAAGGGTATATTGAATAGTCTTTGTATTGTAAAATTGTGAGCTTATTGATAAGTAATTCATACAAATTTTAAATACTGTATTTTAGTAGAGATATAACTATGAACTGCAATAAATGGAAAATTCCATGAATAAGGAAAAATTTGAAATATCCCTTGATATGAAGAATTAGTACAGTCTTGAGGGAATACAAAGTGAAAGAATGATCTAGTATTCATCAGGTAAATTTCAAAGCAGATTACAATTTTAATTCTATTTTAGAAGGAAAAAAGGAATAACATTTGGAGGAAAATTAAGAAATCCATAAGATAGGACCCATGTTAAAGAACGAGGGACAGAAAACAATGTGTTGGCCCATGCCACCTCAAAGTGTTCTTGAGAAATAATTGAAATGAAAGCTTTTCATCCAAAACTAGAGATCACCACTGTAAAAACTGGGTGTAAGGCAAATACTGACAAGCAATATACAAGGAGGCTACACAGGGCAACTCCTTCTAGATTCTCCAGTGTTCTTCCTCTTCAACTTTCTGGCTTTAAGACTCACAAGAGGAATTTCCTACTGTTTCCAAGCAGCAGTCATCTACCTTAATTGGATATTATACTGGGTAAGTTCAGAAAAATGCTGAATGTGTTGGTAACAGATGTCTCTATTATAGTATTCTTACATTAACTCTAATAGTGTGTCTTTAAAAGGAAACATGATGGACCCTGCAAATATAAGTCTAGCTGTAACATAACTGTACTGGTGCTGTTGATATACACTGTTGACCTCTTTTCCAATTGCTGCCAAAGTTCTTTGTTTTCTAAATTTTCTCAGACTGCATGAATTCCCACTCTGGTACTCTTGCCCGGAAAATCCATGGACAGAGGAGACTGGTAGGCTGCAGTCCACGGGGTTGCTAAGAGTCGGACATGACTGAGTGACTTTACTTTCACTTTTTACTTTCATGCATTGGAGAAGGAAATGACAACCCACTCCAATGTTCTTGCCTGGGGAATCCCAGGGACAGGGAAGCCCAGTGGGCTGCCATCTATGGGGTCGCACAGAGTTGGACACGACTGAAGCGACTTAGCAGCAGCAGCATGAATTCCCAGATATCCCACTATTTTTGCTTTGTTTTGCAGAGCAGTTCCTCATAAGTAAAGATGTATACTTAGTTTCCATCTACCTCTTTGAGAGCATATTCTTCATGAAATAATCTACTTGAAACAGAACCTTTATCTTTCTGCCTAATACTGTTCACCTCAGATAACCAATGTCTTACAGATGTCAGAGGACCCATCCTCTTAAAGCTTTGGATGTTTAGAAGCCTCAAAACTACAGTGGGCATTTTTACATCCATAATATTTGTTCCACCTTCCTCTAGTCAGTAGATGATACAAAAATGACAAATTTATGAATGTAAAAGTCAGATACTGCAGAAAACATCCACTTAATGTGAGTCACTAATTTTCCTTTTACTATTACAGAACAGATCAACAGTCAAGTGACTCCCAGAAAAGAGGCACATTTTTCTACTGTTCATCTCTCCTCCAGTAAAGTTATCTATGGCCTGAAAACATAAGAGGTCGATTAGCACAGAAAAGTCAACCAAGTGCTTTAACTCATTTCTCACTGAAAATGAAAGAATGGGGTCTTATTGGGGAAAAAAGGATCTGGAATACATCTACTGACCTAGAAACAGCTTAATCTAGATAAATTTACTGAGGAAACAGAGGGAAGTGATTGCAACTATTGATCCACTCCATTCACTGTGCTTGATACAGAGAAGAAAAGTAAAGATTCTTTTCCTTAAGGAATTCAAGTTTAAGAAAGAATAAACACACATATGAATAACAAGGTGTAATAAAGTAGATATGCAATCAGCAGTATCTGACACACTTAGAACAGCACTGAGAATCTCAGTAAGAAGCTACATGGCAGTGTTATCATTAGAACTCTTCAATATAATGTTGTGATGGCTGGGGGAAATGATTAAATCCTCTTGGTTAGGTTAAGGAAGGCATCCCATCTGTTACTATTGCGTTCAGTTTAGTTCAGTTCAGTCACTCAGTCATGTCCGACTCTTTGTGACCCCATGAATCCCAGCACACAGCCTCCCTGTCCATCACCAACTCCCGGAGTTCACTCAGACTCACGTCCATTGAGTCGGTGATGCCATCCAGCCATCTCATCCTCTGTTGTCCCCTTCTCCTCCTGCCCCCAATCCCTCCCAGCATCAGCCTTTTCCAATGAGTCATCTCTTCACATGAGGTGGCCAAAGTACTGGAGTTTCAGCTTTAGCATCATTCCTTCCAAAGAACACCCAGGACTGATCTCCTTTAGAATGGGTTAACTATTCATAATAATACTATGAAATAAGTAAAACTAACTTTGGTTTTTATAATGGAAGAAATGGAGATGGAGTAGTTAGTGTTCTTCATATCACATAGCTATCGGGTGGTGTAGTTCAGGTTTGGCTTTAGAATTGCCTCATGCCCAAGACAATCTTCTTCTCAGCTTACTGCCTCTTTCCCTTTTGCTACCATCTGGACCATGCAGAGGTTGCAAACACATATGCTGTTCATATTCTATCCTTAAAGAGTATGTAAACCTGTTTAAAAGACCTCTCTCCTAAAAGCAAAAACCACAACAAACTGCACGTAACAGAAAATTTCATTGGTCAAGAGAGACAAATTTAGCAGACTCAAACAAGATCTTTCTTAGAGTTACTTGAAGTCGTGTATGGTTAGAGTCAATCTCTACATCCCTTCTAGTAGCACATTTAGACAGATTTCAGGCTTCAGTGAATACAAAATATGACTTTAAAAGAAATAAGTGTGGTACTAGTCATGTCTTTTTTGGGTATAGAAGTATTTCAAAAGAAAAACAGACTAGTATGACTTACAGAATCTTAGATGATTAATTCAACAATGAATGTTCTGTTGCAGTTTGGGAGAGGGATATTTTTTAAAACTTTAAAAAGTTATGTATTTAATTGTGCATTAAATGTTTTATATTGATAAAGCCACATGACCTAGATACCATACAGTTTTAGCAATAATTTGTATTTTCTATCATTTTGAGAGCATTCATCTGTGTGTCTTTAATAAAGACTGGTTTACTTCTGTGAAGATTAAGTAAAATGAGCATAGTGAGTTCTGAATATTTTTCCAGGGAGCAGGTATTACTGCCAGAAAATGACGATCTCACAGGGCTATGTCTGTGGACAAGACAATAGTAAATGATTATTTCACTCTTCAGCTACCTAAATCTGTTTGAAATACTTTATTAACATCTTTCTATCTGAAATGTTGATGATTAATTAGTTCAATAGTCATATTTAATACATAATTACAGATTATACACTAGGTATAATGCACTTTGCTCTTGAGCCCAGGGGAGAATGCAAAAAATAGAAAGAGAGAAATATGTAAAGTTCCTGACCTAAAGGAAATTCAAATCAATAACAATGAAAATGAGATGTTGGTTGATTCTTTCAAAGATTAAGCGCATGCTGGGCACGGGACTAGGCCTTAGCGATACATTGGCACATGAGATAGATAAAATGCCTTCTCACATGGAGATTACATTCTCTTAAGAGACTCAAGCCACAAATCCCTGAATAAACTGGATTGTGGGTAACAAGAAACACTACAAAGAAAAGAAAACAGATCAAAGAACGTCCTTTGGCAGTGGTGATACTTGTGCCAGTCATGCAAATAACTGAGGCCGGTGTGTTCTTGTAGGGGCAAACTGCAAGCACAGCCCTTGGGAAGCGGAAGCAAGCAGAGTGTTCAAAACGCACCAAAGTCAGGCACTGGGCTAGAGCTCAGCACTCAGGGGGCCATGGTGAAGGATCAAGTTCAAAGTGGTGGTCAGGGCCACTTCATAGAGGGCCCTGAGGATTCTGGGGAATAGTTTGAATTTTAATCCTGTTGCCATGGGAAGCTGGTTCAGGGCTTTTTTAGTGGGCTGAAAAATGATACAAATGTTATAATTGTATACATAATTATAATATACACATAACATGCTGTTGATCCAAAAGGCTCAGTTTAGGAGCTGTGATTGTTGGGAGGCTAGACAATTCAGTTTTTTCTCAAAAAATTAAGGATGACTTCATGGAGAAGTTTCTTTTTGAGCTGAGTTCTGAAGTATTCATGAAATTTTCATAAATATTTTCTCATGAAACTATGTGCCCAGGGAATGGTGTGAACAAAGCTCTCAGGTGAGAAATCCTAAGATGTTGACAACTTACACATTCACAATACTGATATATTCACTTCCCAAGAAGGGAAAGTACACTGAAATAAATGACTATTCAAGCTGAAATTGTAGGCACCAGAGCAGGCTGAAATGTTTAGGGGATGAGAGGTTGAGCGGATGAGAGTCCTGGACTTCAGCCCTCAAGCTACAGTAATGGCAACTGTTTGTTTACTCTGACACCCCAGAAGCTGACCCTCTTGTTGTACTTTGATGTCCTAAAAGACAACATGATGTAGTAAATGACATGATAAAGGTGTTATGTTCAGGAATCTGCTGAGGTCACAGGGAAAGGTCTATATATTCACAGAGTAGAAGAAATTTTCACTTGTGAATATGAATGGGCTGCCCTCTGCAGCCTTTTATGTTTCCCTTAGTGATTATGCAACAGCACAGTCTGCATCTAGAAAGGGCATTTAAGTGCTTGATAAAAAGGACTGGAAGGACAGTTCTAGACTTCTGATTATGCCAACAATTCAGAACAATTGCAGCCAACTTTGGTAGCTCTGTCTCAAAGGAGATGGTGTGCTCCATGCCACTTTGCATCTGTGGGTGCTAAGTCACTTCAGTCGTGTTAAACTCTTTGTGATCCTATGGACTGTAGCCCACCAGGCTCCTCTTTCCATGGGATTCTTCAGGCAAGAATGCAAGTAGGTCACCATTTCCTACTCCAGGCGGTCTTCCTGACCGAGGGAGTGAGCCCACATCTTACATCTCCTCCTTTGGCAAGCTGGTTCTAGGCTCCAGCTCACTAATGCAGTTTAACATGCAGTCCTGGAATCATTCAGAAGTCTTCATTTTCATTTGGACTATCTTCATTATGCTGCTTTTCTAACTTGAAAGGCTCTGTCAGACAGACGAATGTGACTAGCAATGCATATCAACTGTTGAATCACACAAAGGCAGAGGTCAGCAAATTTTTTACATGAAGAACCAGATAGTAAATGTTTAAGTCTTTCTGGACCAAGAAGCAAAATCAAGGATGTTACAGAGACAGTGACAAAACCAGAGAGAGAACAAAAATCTACAGTTTTTCACTGATGAATTTGTAATCCCAATTCCAACTAATGAGAAGTCTACTAATACAAGTCTGCTAATGAGATGAATGGAATTCTCTTTTGGGGAATAGGATTTCACTTAGAGTTCAAGATTAGTGTTCTTTATCATCAAACCAAATACAAATATTCATCTATGAAAATAATTCTTGGCCCACAAACTGTACTAAAGCAGGCAATTGGGCTCATTTGGCCTAATAGATGTCATCTATGGACTGATGCCTTAAAATATGTACACCTTAACTTGTAACACATGCATTTTATCAAACTGATAATCAAAATATTGATAAATTATCTTCTTGTGACAGTCCTTTTCACAACATATATAATAGACAAGTAACTAAGAGCACATGCTTTAGAATTAGAACAATCCAGGTACAGTGCTTGGCCTCACCCTCTTCTATCTATATGACTTTAGAAATGCCACTTAAAATCCCTCTGTCTCTACTTTCTTATCTATAATATATTGATAACACTGGTATCCCTTCAATTCTGTTTTGAGGGGAATTAAGATAGTATGGTGTGTAACACATACTGGACAATAAATAATAGCTATCAGTATTCTTATGTGCTATATCCAATTACTTGTTCAGTTCAGTCGCTTAGTCATGTCCGACTCTTTGCCACCCCATGAACTGCAGCACGCCAGGCCTCCCTGCCCATCACCAACTCCCGGAGTTTACCCAAATCCATGTTCATTGAGTTGGTGATGCCATCCAACCATCTCATTCTCTGTCATCCCCTTCTCCCCCTGCCCTCAATCTTTCCCAGCATCAGGGTCTTTTCAAGAGTCAGCTCTTCACATCAAGTGGCCAAAGTACTGAAGTTTCAGCTTCAGCATCAGCCCTTCCAATGAATATTCAGGACTTATTTCCTTTAGGATAGACTGGTTGGATCTCCTAGCAGTCCAAGGGACTCTCAAGAGTCTTCTCCAATACCACAGTTCAAAAGCATCAATTCTTCAGCACTCAGCTTTCTTCACAGTCCAACTGTCACATCCATACATGGCCACTGGAAAAACTATAGCCTTGACTAGACAGACCTCTGTTGACAAAGTAATGTCTCTGCTTTTCAATATGCTGTCTAGGTTGGTCATAACTTTTCTTCCAAGAAGTAAGCGTCTTTTAATTTCATGGCTGCAATCACCATCTGCAGTGACTTTGGAGCCCCTCAAAATAAAGTCAGCCACTGTTTCCCAACCTATTTGCTATGAAGTGATGGGACCAGATGCCAAGATCTTTGTTTTCTGAATGTTGAGCTTTAAGCCACATTTTTCACTCTCCTCTTTCACTTTCATCAAAAGGCTTTTTAGTTCCTCTTCACTTTCTGTCATAAGGGTGGTGTCATCTGCATATCTGAGGTTATTGATATTTCTCCTGGCAATCTTGATTCCAGCCTGTGCTTCCTCCAGCCTAGCATTTCTCATGATGTACTCTGCATATAAACTAAGCAGGGTGACAATATACAGTCTTGATGTACTCCTTTTCCTGTTTGGAATCAGTCTGTTGTTCCATGTCCATTTCTAACTGTTGCTTCCTGACCTGCATACAGGTTTCTCAAGGGGCAGGTCAGGTGGTCTGGTTTTCCCTGGAAGTATGTAATACATTGATTAATTTTTCACCACAGTTGTTATTCCTTACTGGGGAGAACCAAGCTCAGAGATCAAGGAACTTGCACAATATCTGTGGTGATGCTACAACTAAAACTCAGTTCTCTTATCTTACTGATTCACTTAGTAATTATTGAGTGTGTATGCATGTGATAGGAAGAATCCTAAAATGACCCCACTGAAACCTGTTTATGGCATGCATATACATGCTCTCTAATCTCTGCTTGAGGAAATTGGGTAGGACCTGTGAGTGCCAGGGATAGTAACTAACCTGATTGTCCTCCTCATGGTTATGTCACATTCTATATGACTCTGTGTTAGCAGCCTGGAGGGAGGTTCTCTGGCTGGCCTTGAAATAAAACAGTCATATTATGAGACAGAAAAGTGGGTAGGACTTGAGGGAAACCTGTAGGAGCTGGGAGCAGCCTCCCAACCAACAGGCAGGAAGAAAATGAGGACTTTGGTCTCACAACTTCAAGAAAGTAAAATCTGACAACAATTTGAATGAACTTGGAAGTCATCCAAGCTTCAAATAACACATCCCAGTCAACATCTTGGCTTTGGTCTTATGACACCCTGAGCAGAGAACCCAGCTATGCCATGCCAGAACTTCTACCCATAAAAGTGTGTTTTATAAAATAGTTAAATTAGTGGTAGTTTGCTACTGAGCAAAAATATCTAAAACACTCCATCAGGTAGTTTGCTCAGTTATAACAATAAAATGGTGAAGAAAAATAGACTTGATTCTTGTCCTGTTGGATTTATGGTCTGGAGAACAAGATATTGTAATAAAGTAAAAAGAGGATGTCATGAGAGAAAGAAGGGAGCCATCGAGCCATCTGAGGGTTGGGTGACAGGGAAAGTTTTCTAGGGATAGGTTAAGAATGGAAAATTTAATAGACTTAACCAAGGAACTGGAGGGCTGGGGTAGGGGCAGGTAGGAGGAGTATTTCATCCTGGGAAGTAAATGCACAAAGGTTCTGGAGGTGGCAAGTGACAGCCCAGGGTAGCTAATGAATTTCAAGTCACTCACTGAGATATAGGGACAGTTTGAGAGATGAGGCTGAGTAACCAGGTGCAAGTTCATGAAAGGCTTCCATAGCATTTGGACTTTCTGTTGAGGGCAACGGGGAGCCAATGAAGGGTTCAGAGTTGAAGAGAGGCAGCTTCACATTGGTCCTTTTTGCATTCTTCAATTAACTGCAGAATAAATGATAAGAGACTTGCTGAGGGGCAGAGCTATATACAGGTGACAGATTATAGCAGTTGGAATGAAGACCATGGCAGTTAAGGTGAAACAGAAGTGTTCAGGGCCTCCTATGTTTCCACAGCATGGATATTGGGTTGCTTTAGATTCTGAAAAGATAGAGGTGATGGTTTACAAAGGCATAGATAGAAATGTAAAAACTTACTCTCCCACTGAAACCTTTCTCAAAATAGGTTATATGACCAGAATGTCTAGACTGTGGGAACAGAAGAGTCAATCAAGTGTTCTCATTATTTCCAAAGAAGGAAGAAAATATACGCCTTTCAATCAGTTCCCAATGGTTATTGTTTTTTTCAGGCAAAATGCTTTCAGAGGAGTGGTCACCCACAATTGTTTATTGATCCTTACCATGATTGAAAAATGATAAAATGCTCCGACATTGTTAACCTTTTGCATCCCTCTGGCATTTTGATTAAAAAAATAAAAATAAAAACAATTAGCCGCTTTGCTTTTCTGGTAATAGAAGCTTCAAATTCAGACCTTTTCTGGTAATAGAAGCTTCAAATTCAGACCAAGCTCCCTAATGAGAAGATTATAAGCTAGGATGGAAAAGAAAATGGTCATCTGACAAGTCAGAGTAAGATAAATGTTGTTGACCCCTTTATGTAGGGGCCACTGGGCAGCATCTGTGAAGGTTCATTGAAAGAGAGTTAAAAATTAATCCTAACTTGCAGAATGGCGTGGATGCCATCATGATGTCTGTTAATAATTCTTTAAATGCTGAGGTAAGCAGTAGTTCATTTATGATAGTAAAGGGAATATGAAAGATTAGAATTTAGTTGATTGATGAAAAATAATACCAAGGATTTTGTTATCCCATCATTGAGGGAGCTTTGAGGTGGTTGCTATGAGTTTTGGTTCCACTGAAGGCACAATGCAGTTATTCTTTATCCCCTAAGTAGGATTTAGAGTGATTCTCTCTAGCCCTGAATAGGAGAGTTGTTGCAGCCTTGAGCTTCTTGTACAGCTATTTTGGTAAATGACAGAGGTGAAGCCTCCAACAAGTGTATCTGAAATAAGAGATGGTTTGACAGCCCAGGAAAGCTTTGATCATGTGATAAACAAGTCAGTGGAAAGAAATCTCTCAGATGAGAGAGCTATAGTTCTATCAATTATGTTAGCCTATAAAGCTGGAGAATTGTGGAAAGAGTGAGAGGTTGCCTTTCAGCTTTCTGCCAAATGGATTTCTAGGAGAAAGCCTCAGGTGTATTCCAGAACATGTCTGTATGGCAGATGAACTCTCAGTCTAAGTGTTTTAATGTAGATAGGAATATTATGAAAGTACTTACTTAGTTTCTCAGTCTTCTATATAAAATAGTCTGGCAGGGCACAGCTGCTGATATAGACTGAATGAAACAAATAAAGACACTTTGGTACAAACCCTCTCTTTCCAATGTCAATTTAGGGGTCAATCTGTCAAACGTTTTATTTCGCAATCCTCAGATCAGTCACTTTGATAAAGGTTGCCTGTAAAGGACCTGATATTCCAGAAGCATAGTGTCTCCCATGGGGGTCTCTCTCCTTAACTAAGTTTCAGTGGGTACTACATCGCTGAAATGAAATACTGACAAAGTGGCCCTAAAGTGAACCCAAGAAAAGTGGCACAGGGGTCTCTGTTTCTCATTTTTCCTGGATAGATGGATTCATCAAGTCAAGTTTCAAAGTCAAGGAGATCTCTCAGGGACAAATCATTTTATGAAATTTCCAACACCAAGATCAACCTAAATAAGGTATCCATGAGCATTTTTAATCTGCAGCTCTTAATTGCTACAAGAGGAGCTTCTGGTTTCCTGAAATGGAGCACGTTCTCTGACACAGGGCTGTCATCAGCTTCATATACATCACTGGGGAGAGTAGAAAGGTGGGAAGGAATCTAAGATGCTGAAGGAAATGTTTAATCTCTGGATCTTTGTGATGTTTATGAATGTTACAGTCCCCACCTGCACTGCCTCCAGGCCCTGACAATACAGTTGACCCTTGAACAACTCAAGTTTCAGCTCCACATGCCCACTTATGCATTAATATTTTTCAGTAGTAAATACTACAGTACTATACAGTTCATAGTTGGTTGAATCTGCTGTTGGGGAACTGTGGATAGGGAGGGTCTATAATGAGAGCCAGCTATATGTTATACAAGGTTTTTATTTTTTTTTACATGTCCACACTACTATATTTATTATTATTATTTTTTTTTTTTGGCTGTGCTGGGTCTTCTCTGGTGCATGCAGGCTTTCTCTAGCTGTGGAGAGCAGGGGCTAGTCTCTAGTTGTGATGCCCAGACTTCTAATTGTGGTGGTTTCTCCTATTGGGGAGCACAGGCTGTAGGCACATGGGCTTCGGTAGATGCAGCACATGGGCTCTAGAGAGTGGGCTCAGTAGCCGTGGTGCATGGGCTCAGTTGCTCCACAATATGTGAAATCTTCCTTGACCAGGGATCAAACCCGTGTCCCCTGTATTGGCTGGCGGATTTCCTTCCACTGTGCCGCCAGGGAAGTCCATCATAAGGGTTTTTGACTGTGGGAGGGTTGTGCCTCTAACTCCCACATTGTCCAAGGGTCACTTGTATATTTTTCTTTCTAGATCTAAGTAGTTATATATTATAAATGGATTGGCAGTAGGATTCATATAAAGAAGGGATCAAATCTTCCAAAATGCTCTCACTGGCACTCAACTAACCTAATATCTCCTGTCAATAAGCATAGATTGAAATGTGATCTTAAATTACTATATTACACTGCACTCTTAGAATCATATATAACTGTCCATTGTTAAGGAGGAGATTAAAGGGATGAGACTTCGGATCAGTTAGACACACATGTTATTGACAGTTACAGAAAACTTTGGTGGCTTATAGAAATATTGTTTTTTTCCTGTGATCTGTTGCCATGTCAACACCTTTGATTCTCTTTTATTTTTTAATTGAAGTAGAGTTGATATATAATGTTGTGTGAGTTTCAAGTGTAAAGTGATTCAGATATAGATAGATAGATAGATAGATAGATAGATATACCTATTTTTTTCCAGATTCTTTTCCCTTATAAGTCATTACAAAATACAGAGTATAGTTCTCTGTGCTATACAGTAGGTCCTTGATGGGAGTGTGCATGTCTTTCCCTCTAAATCAAAAGCTAAAAGTGACTAAGCCTAGCGAGGAGGCTGTATCTAGAGTCATGCAGGCCAAAAGCTAGTCCTTCTGTACCAACAGGTTAGCCAAGTTGTGAATACAAATGAGAAGTTCTTGATGGAAATGAAAAGTTCTACTCCAGTGAACCAAGAATGATAAAAAAGTGAAACAGCCTTATTGCTGATAAAGAGAAAGCTTTAGCCACCCGAATAGAAGCTCAAAACAGCCACAACATTCCCTTAATCCAAAGCCTAAGCCAGAGCAAGGCCCTAACTCTTTCAATTCTATGAAGGGTGAGAAAGGTTAGGAAGCTCTAGAAGAAAAACTTGAACCTTGCAGGGTGTGGCTCATGAGGTTAGAGAAAAAGCTGTCACCAAAACATCAGAGTGCAAGGTGAAGCAGCAAGTGCTGGTGTAGAAGCTGCAGCAATTTATCCAGAAGATCCAGCTGAAATGACTGACAAAGGTGGCTGCACTAAACAACAGATTTTCAGTGTAGATGAAATAGCCTTCTACTTGATGCCATTTAGGACGTTTCACAGCTAGAGAGAAGTTGGTGCCTGGCTTCAAAGCACAGGCTGACTCTTTTTAGAGGCTAAGAAGCTGATGAAACCAGTGTTCATTTAGCATTTCCAAAAATCCTAGGGCCCTTAATAATTCTACTCAATGTATTCTACCTGTGCTCTATAAATGGAACAATAAAACCTGGATGACATCATACCAGTTTGCAATTTGTTTTACTGAATATTTTACAAACTCTACTGAGACCTATTGCTCAGAAAAGAGATTCAAAATATTCCTTTTCATTGACAGAGCACTTGATCACCTAAGAGTTCTGATGGAAATGTTCAATGAGATTAATGTTGTTTTCACACCTCCCAGCACAGTGGAAACAGTGTTAGACTTTATTTTTGGGGGGCTCCAAAATCACTGCAATGGTGATTGCAGCCATGAAATTAAAAGACGCTTTCTCCTTGGAAGAAAAGTTATGACCAACCTAGATAGTATATTCAAAACCAGAGACATTGCTTTGCCGACTAAGGTCCGTCTAGTCAAGGCTATGGTTTTTCCTGTGGTCATGTATGGATGTGAGAGTGGGACTGTGAAGAAGGCTGAGCACCGAAGAATTGATGCTTTTGAACTGTGGTGTTGGAGAAGACTCTTGAGGGTCCCTTGGACTGTAAGGAGATCCAACCAGTCCATTCTGAAGGAGATCAACCCTGGGATTTCTTTGGAAGGAATGATGCTAAAGCTGAAGCTCCAGTACTTTGGCCACCTCATGTGAAGAGTTGCCTCATTGGAAAAGACTCTGATGCTGGGAGGGATTGCGGGCAGGAAGAGAAGGGAACGACAGAGGATGAGATGGCTGGATGGCATCATGGACTCGATGGATGTGAGTCTGAGTGAACTCTGGGAGTTGGTGATGGACAGGGAGGCCTGGCGTGCTGCGATTCATGGGGTTGCAAAGAGTCGGACACGACTGAGCGAATGAACTGAACTGAACTGAACTGAGCACAATGCGCATTCTGCAACCCACGAGTCAAGCAATAATTTAAACTTTCAAGACTTGTTACTTAAGAAATGCATTTCCTAAGGCTATCGCTGCCATAGGTAATAATTCTTCTGAAAGATATGTCAAAGTTAATTGAAAACCTTTTGGAAAGGATTACCATTCTTGATGGGCTTCCTTGATGGCTCAGTGGTAAAGAATCTGCCTGTGATTTAGGAGCCATGGGTTCAATCCCTGGGTTGGGAAGATCCTCTGTTAGAAGGAAATGACAACCTACTCCACTATTCTTGCCTGGAGAATTGTCACAAAAGGGTCAGACACGACTAAGCAACTAAACGACAACCATTCTAGATGCCATTCAGAATACCCTTGACTTATGAGGAGAAGTCAAATAATAACATTAACAGGATTTTAGAAGAAGTTGAATCCAATCCTCGTGGATGACTTTGAAGGGTTACTTCAAGTTGAACAAGTCACTGGAGCTAGCAAGAAAATAGGAATCAGTAGTGGAGCCTGAAGATTTGCCTGAATTGCTGCAATCTCATGATAAAATTTGAACTGATGAGCAAACAAGTAGCTCTGGAGGTGGAATCTATTTCTGGTAAAGATGCAGTGAAGACTGCCAAAATGACAACAAAGTATTTAGAATGTTGTATAAACTTAGTTGATAAAGCAGAAAGTTTATCAGGTTTTGAGAGGATAGTCTCCAGTTTTGAAAGAAGTTCTACAGTAGGTAAAAAACAGTGAAATAATGGCACCCCACTCCAGTACCCTTGCCTGGAAAATCCCATGGGCGGAGGAGCCTGGTAGGCTGCAGGCCATGGGGTCACTAATCGTCAGACATGACTGAGCAACTTCACTTTCACTTTTCACTTTTGTGCACTGGAGAAGGAAATGGCAACCCACTCCAGTGTTCTTGCCTGGAGAATCCCAGGGATGGGGGAGCCTGGTGGGCTGCCGTCTATGGGGTTGCACAGAGTCGGACACGACTGAAGTGGCTTAGCAGTAGCAGCAGCTTTGCCTTCGACAAAAAATCTTTGGTAAAAGGAAGAGTCAGTTGATACAGTGAACTTCATTGCTTTATTACAAAAATGCCAGTCACTCCAACCTTCAGCAACCACCATTCAGACCAGTCAACAGCCATCAACATTCAGGCAAAACCCTCCACCAGCAAAAAGATTATGACTCACTGAAGGCTCAGATGGGGGCTGGCATTTTTTAGTAATAAAGTATTTTTAATTAATGTTAATATATGTAATTTGGAAGATACAATGTGATTGCACATATAATAGACAACAGTATAGTATAAATATAATTTTTATATGCACTAGGAAACCAAAAATATCATATGACTCACTTTATTGCAGTGGTTTAGAACCATACTCACAATTTCTACATGGTATGCCTGTAAATTTAAGTCATTACGATGTCTTTCTGAAGGAGATTTCTATTTTAGGTTGTATTTGTTAATGAAAGGCTTTTCTCAGAGTTCAAGTGATTTCAGGCACTGGTGCATGAATGAGGAAGCTTTAGGATCAGCACAACTATTCCAGGGCCCCCAGAAATCACACTGAATTGGTGACAGACTTTATAGAGGTCTACCTATTGTGCTTATTCAGGAGGTTGGCACTGAATATTGCCTTGAACAAGGGCAGCCCTAGAATACTAAATCTAACTTAGACCATTGTATTTTTTTTTTTTTTTACTGCAGTGTAACAACCACAAATATATCAGTTTGAAACAACACCCACCTTCTTATTTCACTGTACAGTGGATGAGAAATCTGTTGTGGATTTGTCTGGGTTCTCCACTTAGGGCCTCACAAGACTGAAATCAAGCTGTCAGCTGGTTTGCACTCTTTATCTGGAGGATCTAAGAAAGAATATGCTTCTAAGCATGCCAGTTGTAGTCAGAATTCATTTCTTTGTGACTGTAGCACCAAAGTCTCATTTTCTTGCTGGTTGTTACCTAGGGGTGCACTTAACTCCTAAAGGCCACCCTCAGGTCCTTGCTATATGGCCCCCTCTATCTTCAAGCCAGTTTTGAATCTCGCTTGTGCTTTAATCTCTGACTTCCTCTTCTGCTATTAGCCTCAGAAAACTCTCTGTGTTTAAGAGACTCAGGCACCAGTCCATAGGGTCACAAAGTGTCGGACACAACTGAAGAGACTTAGCACGCACGCACATGATGAGATTATGCCAGGGAATATTGCTAATTTAAGGTTAAATAATCCAAAGTACATCTGAAAATTTCCTTTTGTTGTATCTTCATATTTTCTTTTCTCTTCATGGATCTTGGTAAAAGAGTCCAGTTCAAAGCACACAATATGTTAAAACCTCTCAGATGGATGTAAAGCACCGTAAGTCACATAGTCAGTCCCATAGTCATGGAATGGGAAGTTGGTCCATCTACTGAAAGGCACTGCAACATCACATAACAAAGGGTAGGATGAATTTTCTTAACATGGGAAGTTCAGTTCAGTTCAGTTGCTCAGTCGTATCCAACTCTTTGCAACCCCATGAACCACAGCACTCCAGGCCTCCCTGTCCATCACCAACTCCTGGAGTCCACCCAAACCCATGTCCATTGAGTCGATGATGCCATCCAACCATCTCACTCTCTGTCATCCCCTTCTCTTCCTGCCCTCAATCATTTCCAGCATCAGAGTCTTTTCAAAAGAGTCAGCTCTTCACATCAGGTGGCCAAAGCATTGGAGTTTCAGCTTCAACATCAATCCTTCCAAAGAACATATTTTAAGTATTGTTTTGCAAAGGAAATGTGTGTGTAGCTCAATCTCTTTCCTCAAAGAAATGTATATCCTTTTCTTTCCTGCATTCAGGCAATGTTAGTCTTAAATGATAGCAACATATAGTGAAAAAATACTGTTCTCTTTCCTTTTAATGCATGCTCATTTCTCAAACTTACAGGAAAACTTGTTGTGGAAATAACATTTTAGTCAATAGATTGCCAACTTATTATATGCCTTGTACCTTGGGTAATGTGATGTATGGAAAATTACTTAGCTATTAGTCTTCAGTGGAAGCCAAATGAATAATGAGAATTGGTAATTCATCTTATTTTCAAGGATTTTCAACACTATCTGTGTCCTTGGGGCCACTCTTGCAAATGTTACGCTTTACTGTTTTCTGATCCAAATTGACAGGAGGCTTTTGTTTTTTTAAAAGTCTTTAAGATTTAAAAGAGGATTGAGGCTTGTCTGAGCTAGGCATCCGCATCCATAAAGACAGGCAGGCAGAAACATAACCTTTGTTTGTATTTTTTTCAAGTGTGACAACTAGAACAATGGCTGTGTTTTCCGATTCTTGTGAAGTTTCCAAAGCACATCTGCGGGTTATTCTGTTATCAAGTAAAAAGCTGAATCCCAGCCTTACCCTTGGTCTTGACCACCTCCTGCCATAATGGGAAACATAAAAATTCTCACCACCTCCTCCTATTTCTCTGATAGGAGGTTTTTCTGGTAGTTGGTGATAACAAGAGTCTCCTTAAATCCTTATTTGATAAATAAGCAACATACTAATGTGGTGGATGGGGAAGCATTCATATAAAAGTGTATCAGAGGAGAGTTAGAAGCACATGGTTCTTTTGACTGTTACACCTACCCTCATAGTGTTGCAGTTACTTCCAGAATTTTTTTTTAATAGTCCCTTGATGTCTCCAGTCAGTTTCCCCCCTGCCCCCCCCCCACCTTTTGAGTTTATTACAATATTTTGGGTTAATGTAATCTTTCTTATTCTTAAAGAGATTGAACTGAAGACTGTAGGGGAACTGGTATATTACAGTATAATTGTATAACAAAGCTAGCTTGTTTACCAAGTTTTTTTCCTGAGCACACAAACCACGTTTCCCAGACTTGCTTACAAGTAAGTGGAAATTCTGAGTTGCAGAAAATGAAATATGAACAAAAACTAAATGAGCCACTTTCTAGGAACATAAAATTCCATGCGTGATCCTTCCCTGGCTAGGTGAAGATGATGGTTAGACAGGTGGTGAAGTTGGATGGTGGCCTTGGAATTCATGTGGTTACAAGATAAAAGGAGGCTGAATCACTGTCTGGATAGGTGTCTTCTGCTAATCAAAAATTCCTATTTTAGTCTTTCTTTGAATGAAGAATAAACTTCTACTGTTTTGAACCATGATGTGTTTTGGACTTTGTTACTGCATCTATTTTTTAACTAAGGCATATAGAATTTTCCTATGTCTTTAAATTTAAGAATGGGATAAAAAAAGATGACCTGTTGAATTCTTAAGTTGTTTCTGGATTCCTTTTATGTCCTTAGTGAATTTTGAAATATATAAATTATTTAATTTGTACATGTCCTAAAATAATATGCAGAGGGGAGTGGAACATATGAAGAGGCATGAGGGGTCATTATTGAGCATTTATTTACCTAAATCTGAACTCTAACCAGAGTTAGCATGATGTAATCTACCTTTATACCCACTGAGGTTTAGAAATTTTTAACCAGTAGATGTACTTAATAACTGAGATGAATACAAACCTGTCCCTCTTTGATTGCAAAGGCATTTCGTTGTGTTGTACACAGATGTCTGACACATAGAAATTGAGATAATATTGTTTTAAGCTATTAATTTGTGGGTAACATGATTTTTAAACAATCCATAGTAGTTTTATCTACTAGAGCTGAATATATATACTAGCTCCCAGAATTTCCACTCATAACCATCGGATATGCATATATGCTCACAAAAGACATGAATAGAAAATTCACAGAAGACTATTCATATAACCCACACTGGAAACATGGTGAATGTCCTATACCTTGAATGTTCACCAAATGTAATCTATAAATAAATTGTGGTATATTCACAAAATGGAAAACTATTAAGCTTTGAAAATAAGTAATCCACAATAAAATACAGCAATACAAAGTTCACAAAGATGTTGGGTACCAAAGAGATCCTAATTTATCATTTAATTTATGTAAAATATTCTGTTTTCTAACTGGTATAATGTCAGTATGATTACCCTCTAGGGAGATTAAGACTGAAAAAATGAAAAGTAAAGTGAAAGTCACTCAGTTGTGTCCAAGTGTTTGTGACCAGGCTCCTCTATCCATGGAATTCTCCAAGCGAGAATACTGGAGTGCAATGCCATTCCCTTCTCCAGGGAACTTCCCCACCCAGAGATCGAACCCGGGTCTCCTGCATTGCAGGTGGTTTCTTTACCATTTGAGCCACCAGGGAAGCTGGGCCTTGTGTTTATAGATAATATTCTGTTTCTTGAAATGAGTACTATACATGGTGTGCTGTCTTTGTGAAAATTCATCCAGGTTTATACTTTGATATATTTACATTTCCATATAAGTATTAAATATTAAAAATTTTTAAAGTTTAAGAAATGTGCATGCCTTTGTGATAGACACTTATTTTAATAATATTGTCAAATGTATATATAAAGCTGTTTGTGTGTGTCCTATGTACTACAAATTGAAATTTGGTGAGAACCTTCATATCCGTTAAAATGATTGGTTAAACAAATTGTAGGGCATTCATCAAATTGTTTGCAATAGTTCTATTAGGGTAGATATGGCAGTCCATTTGACAGAGAAAGATGCTCACTATATGCTTCTCAATGAGAATAATGGATCAAAGTTATGCACGCAAGGGACTGGCAAAAACAGAGAGAGTTAGACAGAAAGATGCTTAACAAAATATTAATACTGATTTACCAGGGTGGTTGGAGAAGGAAATGGCAAACCACTCCAATATCCTTGCCTGGAAAATCCCATGGATCGAGGAACCTGGTGGGCTGTGGTCCATGGGGCTGCAAAAAGTTGGGAATGACTGAGTGACTAACAGACAGACAGACTAGGGTGGTAAATTCATGACTGATTTTTTTTTTCCTTTGGCTTATCTATCTTTTTAATATATCACTGGATTTGGTATGATTTTTTTGTATTAATTTGATTTTAATATCACAGAAGCCATGAGTCATGCTTTTCATTCAACAATACTCATTCTACACACATTTATTGCATTGAACCATAGACCTTGTACAAAGTCAGAACTCGATAAATATTCACTTACTCCCTGACTAAACAAAAAGTCATAATAAGACATAATGTCATCCTCATCCATGTATTTTAATATGTCTCAGAGAAGGGCATTTCTGTGTTCTAAGAGGTTGTATGGGCTTCCCTGGTGGCTCAGATGGTCAAGAAACATCCTGTAACACAGGAGACTTGGGTGCAATCTCTGGGTTGAGAACATCCCCTGAAGGAGGGTGTGGCAACCCACTCCAGTATTCTCGTCTGGAGAATCCCATGCTGAGAGGAGACTGGCAGGCTACAGTCCATGGGGTTGCAAAGAGTACAACTGAGCGACTAAGCACAGCACAGCAAGGGGTTGTATAGAGATGACTACTGAACATGTTGTGTATTTGTATATTTACATTTTGTGTAGGAGAGTTACATGTTAGAACTCACCTTCAAGGCATCTTGGACATTAATTTAAGTGAGAGGGAGAGATGCAGTTAAGAAGGGACAATAAAGGCGATGTCTCCAGTTGGTTAATAGGCTGTAGCCACTTCTTTTCAAATCTATTGAACAATGTGTTAATTTCATTGGACATTTTATCTGATGTGTAGTTTTTTTGTCTGATTTAGTGAAGGTCACATAAATCCTGATTTACTGTGAGGAAACAACCTGTAAGGTCACTCATAGCCCAGGCAGGTGGTTGGTGACAGGATGCTGAGTGATTTGAAGCCTAGAATTGTAACTGGTTGCTGATTGTGCATGCAAGGCTCAAGTTCTGGATTTTATATTTCCTGTTTGGCAATGACTGTACAAAAACGAGAAATATTAGAAAACTCCATAGTACTTTTGAGCAATTCTTTTTCTTTTACTCATGTGCATGTGTATGATGTATGCCCTAAACTAAACATCAGCAGCTGCTATTATTTTGTTGCAAAACAGTACTGACAACTATTCACTGAAATGTAATGATACCAGCTCAGCTGTCTCAGTGGAAACAAAACTGTTCACAAGTGGCAAAATTTAAATAGAGATGAAGGGGGGTGCAGAGGAAGACAGGAGAGCTAAGAGAGGATTGAAAATATTTTTGAGACTTAAAAATCAGGACTTTGCCTATCACAAAAAGAGCAGCTTTATATTTAATTTATAAAATAAAAAGAAATAGTTTTGGCACAGAGGCCAAATGGATTGAATAACAAAATGGAAAGACACAGTAAATGATTACTCTCTAGATAATGGATTATCCAGGCTTTTACTTTCTCTTCTCCCTTTTCCTAGTCTTTTGGGCATTCACCACATAAATAAGAATTTAGACAAAATTTAAAAAAAAAAAAAAAAAAGAAATTAAGGAGACAATTCCATTCACCATTGCAACGAAAAGAATAAAATACTTAGGAATATATCTACCTAAAGAAACTAAAGACCTATATATGGAAAACTATAAAACACTGATGAAAGAAATCAAAGAGGACACTAATAGATGGAGAAATATACCATGTTCATGGATCGGAGGAATCAATATAGTGAAAACGAGTACACTACCCAAAGCAATCTACAGATTCAATGCAATCTCTATCAAGCTACCAGTGGTATTTTTCACAGAACTAGAACAAATCATTTCAAGATTTGTATGGAAATACAAAAAAACCTCGAATAGCCAACGCAATCTTGAGAAAGAAGAATGGAACTGGAGGAATCAACTTGCCTGACTTCAGGTTCTACTACAAAGCCACAGTCATCAAGACAGTATGGTACTGGCACAAAGACAGAAATATAGATCAATGGAACAAAATAGAAAGCCCAGAGATAAATCCACACACATATGGACACCTTATCTTTGACAAAGGAGGCAAGAATATACAATGGAGTAAAGACAATCTCTTTAACAAGTGGTGCTGGGAAAACTGGTCAGCCACTTGTAAAAGAATGAAACTAGATCACTTTCTAACACCACACACAAAAATAAACTCAAGATGGATTAAAGATCTAAATGTAAGACCAGAAACTATAAAACTCCTAGAGGAGAACATAGGCAAAACACTCTCAGACATAAATCACAGCAGGATCCTACTATGATCCACCTCCCAGAATCCTGGAAATAAAAGCAAAAATAAACAAATGGGATCTAATTAAAATTAAAAGTTTCTGCACAACAAAGGACACTATAAGCAAGGTGAAAAGACAGCCTTCTGAATGGGAGAAAATAATAGCAAATAAAGCAACTGACAAACAACTAATCTCAAAAATCTACAAGCAACTCATGCAGCTCAATTCCAGAAAAATAAATGACCCAATCAAACAATGGGCCAAAGAACTAAATAGACATTTCTCCAAAGAAGACATATGGATGGCTAACAAACACATGAAAAGTTGCTCAACGTCACTCATTATTAGAGAAATGCAAATCAAGACCACAATGAGGTACCACTTCACACCAGTCAGAATGACTGTGATCCAAAAGTCTACAAGCAATAAATGCTGGAGAGGGTGTGGAGAAAAGGGAACCCTCTTACACTGTTGGTGGGAATGCAAACTAGTACAGCCACTATAGAGAACAGTGTGGAGATTCCTTACAAAATTGCAAATAGACCTGCCTTGTAACCCAGCAATCCCACTGCTGGGCATACACACCGAGGAAACCGGAACTGAAAGAGACACGTGTACCCCAATGTTCATTGCAGCACTGTTTATAATAGCCAGAACATGGAAACAACCTAGATGTCCATCAGCAGATGAATGGATAAGAAAGTTGTGGTACATATACACAATGGAGTATTACTCAGCCATTAAAAAGAATACATTTGAATCAGTTCTAATGAGGTGGATGAAACTGGAGCCGATTATACAGAGTGAAGTAAGCCAGAAAGAAAAACACCAATACAGTATACTAACACATATATATGGAATTTAGAAAGATGGTAATGATGACCCTGTATGCAAGACAGCAAAAGAGACACAGATGTGTAGAGCAGACTTTTGGACTCTGAGGGAGAGGGAGAGAGTGGGATGATTTGGGAGAATGGCATTGAAACATGTATACTATCATGTAAGAAACGAATCGCCAGTCTATGTTCGATGCAGGATGCAGGATGCGTGGGGCTAGTGCACGGGGATGATCTGGAGGGATGATGTGGGGTGTTAGGTGGGAGGGGGGTTATGTTCAGGAGCTCCTGTACACCCATGGCAGATTCATATCAATATATGCCAAAACCAATACAGTATTGTAAAATAAAGTAAAAATAAAAATTTAAATTAAAAAAAAATAAATAAAAAATTAAAAAATGATTGAAGTTCAAACTGGTTTCATTTATCTGCTTGCTGGAATCTTTCTTAGAAAGATCCAGATCGGGAACACATGTATACCTGTGGCAGATTCATGATGATGTATGACAAAACCAATACAATATTGTAAAGTAATTAACCTCCAATTAAAATAAATAAATTTATATTAAAAAATAAACTAGCTCTTGTCGCTACAGGAAATATAAAAAAAAAAAGAAAGTGAAGTGAGAGATATCTCAAAGCAGTTGACTAATTGAAGAGTTATCTATAGATCTGTAATTTAGTTTTTTTTTTTTTTTTTGCTGTTGCAGTCCTACTTACCATATGTGTAGTTTTAAAAAAAATCATTATATGAAAAAGCTGACCAAATTATTTACTATTTGTTATTCCAAGCTTTATAGCTCAGTGGGGGAAAACGGGGATAGCAGTGGATTTAGCTTAATGAAACAGTCTTAGAAGGAGTATAATTGGTTGAATGAGCTAATAGATGGATTAGGCAACGTGCTTACTGCAAGGTAAGGTGACAGGTAATGGTAGGCCCTAATACTAAGGCAGAGTGTATTCAACTGAGCATACTCAAAGAGCCCTGAAATATATGCTGACAAGCATTTCAAATGGTTTATGAATATATAATTATGATTCAGAAATAATCAACCCACATGATAGAATAGTACCATATCTCTTCTGATTGTAAAACACTGATACAAAGATTCAGGTATAAATGCAACTAAAGTGAGAGTTCTTAGGTTTCTAATTATAGACCTTGTTACTTAGTCACTAAGTTGTGTGACCCCATGGACAGTAGCCCACCAGACTCCTCTGTCCATGAGATTTCCCATTGCAGACCTACGGTTTAGGAACAGGACTGAGATAGCCATGACAGTCCTGGCATTACATTCTAGGGCATGATAAAAGATAAGATGCTGAGTTATAAGTATTGAACATATTACCTTATTTTCCCACTCCCCACTGTACCCTTTCTTGGACAAAACATTTTTTTCACAGGGTCAACATTTTGTACTGTTTTCCATGTCATGCAGAATCTATGTACTGAAAAATAGGAAAATAGAATCTAGAGAGGCTAAGTTGATCTAAATAGTAAAAAGCTGAGATGGGATAGAAGGAGAGAGAATAAGGAAATATCTTTGAAAATTGAGACTGAGAGAAAAGTTAAGAGAGACGTTTAAAGAACATCAGAATGAAAGAATTTGGACTGTGCATATCTGTAAAAGTGGTTGAAAATGAGAGATGGAAAGATGTTTCAAAAGTTTGGAGATTAAAATAGTAATTAGATGGGTTTGAACCTGTGAGTGAGACCATTTTAGGGACCAAAATGTATTGAAACTGAGTTAGAGTGGGAGTCAACAAATGACATGTAGGCTTATACTTCCTAACTACATGAAAATTCCAGAATTTGTTTGGGAAAATACATAGAATATTCAACATACTATAGGAAATAAAGCATGAAAATGTATTTTTTGAATTGTATATATGTGCTTATGATCATGTGAAATTAGGGCATTACATTTAACTTCTGGGACCACCAGCTTTTTCATCAGTCAAGTGAGATAACTGCTATAACAACAGTCACACTATCACAGTGCCCAGTATATACTGATTTAAACAAAAAGAGGAAAAGAAAAAGCTGGAAACCTGCCCATAAGAATTTTGAGATAATTCATCAAATCCTCCTTTATAGGATTGTAAGCCTTTATTTTGGTTCAATGACTTCTATAAGTCGCTCAGTCGTGTCCAACTCTTTGCGATCCCGTGAACTGTAGCCTACCAGGCTCCTCTGTTTTTGGGATTCTCCAGGCAAGAATACTGGAGTGGGTTGCCATATCCTTCTCCAGGGGAACTTCCTGACCCAGGGATCAAATCCAGGTCTCCCGCATTGCGGGCAGACACTTTAACCTCTGAGCCACCACAGAAGCCCCTATAATCTACAGTGAATAGGTAATTATTAGAACCTCTTGAGATGCAGCATTTATAGAATATTGTAATCTTTTGATCAGAAATAATCAGTACTACACAATAGAGTCTCTATACAGCTGACAGTTTACCAGACCAATAAAAGGTCCAGATTTTAGCAATTATAGTTTTGCAAATATAAGACAAATTATTTGATTCTTTAAATAAATACTCTTGACTCCATCTCTCTTCCACATACCTATTTTATCTGTTATCTAACACAAATTGAATAGTGATTGTACATTTAGGAACTCTTAAGTTTCATAAGTCATAGAGAAGTTGGTGTTGGACCATATTCTAGAACATAAAGCAATGTCAAAGATAAGTTGTCAGAGCTCACAGCCTGAATGTAAACACTGTGATGTCTGGGACATTTTTCCAATTTTTCCTGCTGATCTCTTTTCGTACCTAAAATACAAAGCTAAGCCACAAATGGGTAATTGATAAATAGTTAAGAGAATTAAATAATAAATGAATTAATTATGAAATTACCATGGGTATTGATCAACTGTATTATCCTGTAAGTAATCTATGTTTTTCAAAATTTAGCTTTTTGTAGAGCAGCACTGTATAATAGAAATACAATGTGAGCCACTTACATAATTTAAAAATTTCTAGTAACACATTAAAAAGTAAAATTAAACTGGCTAATTATAATAGTTCAGTTCAGTTCAGTCGCTCAGTCATGTCTGACTCTTTGCAACCCCATGAATCGCAGCACGCCAGGCTTCCCTGTCCATCACCATCTCCCAGAGTTCACTCAGACTCACGTCCATCGAGTCCGTGATGCCATCCAGCCATCTCATCCTCTGTCGTCCCCTTCTCCTCCTGCCCCCAATCCCTCCCAGCATCAGAGTCTTTTCCAATGAGCCAACTCTTCGCATGAGGTGGCCAAAGTACTGGAGTTTCAGCTTTAGCATCATTCCTTCCAAAGAAATCCCAGGGCTGATCTCCCTCAGAATGGACTGGTTGGCTCTCCTTGCAGTCCAAGGGGCTCTCAAGAGTCTTCTCCAACACCACACTTCAAATGCATCAATTCTTCAACGCTAGGCCTTCTTCACAGTCCGACTCTCACATCCATACGTGACCACAGGAAAAACCATAGCCTTGACTAGATGGACCTTAGTCGGCAAAGTAATGTCTCTGCTTTTGAATATACTATCTAGGTTGGTCATAACTTTTCTTCCAAGGAGTAAGCGTCTTTTAATTTCATGGCTGAGGTCACCATCTGCAGTGATTTTGGAGCCCTAAAAAATAAAGTCTGACACTGTTTCCACTGTCTCCCCATCTACTTCCCATGAACTGATGGGACCGGATGCCATGATCTTTCTTTTCTGAACGTTGAGCTTTAAGCCAACTTTTTCACTCTCCTCTTTCACTTTCATCAAGAGGCTTTTTAGTTCCTCTTCACTTTCTGCCATAAGGGTGGTGTCATCTGCATATCTGAGGTGATTGATATTTCTCCCAGCAATCTTGATTCCAGCTTGTGTTTCTTCCAGTCCAGCATTTCTCATGATGTACTCTGCATAGAAGTTAAATAAGCAGGGTGACAATATACAGCCTTGACGTACTCCTTTTCCTATTTGGAACCAGTCTGTGGTTCCATGTCCAGTTCTAACTGTTGCCTCCTCATCAGCATACAGATTTCTCAAGAGGCAGGTTACATGGTCTGGTATTCCCATCTCTTTCAGAATTTTCTACAGTTTATTATAATAGTATATATTACTTATTTTAATATATCCAAAGTAGCACCTTAACAGGTAATCAATATAATTATTATTTATTGGGTGTCTTACATTTTGATGCTTCTCGTGTGGTTTATGGTAAGGAATCTGTCTGCCAATGCAGGAGATGTGGGTTCAGTCCCAGGGTTGGGAAGATCCCCTGGAGAGGAAAATGGCAACCCACTCCAATATTCCTGCCTGGGAAATCCCATTGACAGAGATTGGTGGGCTACAGTCCATGAGGTCACAAAAAGTCAGACACAACTTAGTGACTAAACAACAGCAATCTTAGCTTTTTACTATCTTTGCAATACTTTTGTTTTACACTTACCACACAGCACATTCAGTTGACCTGCATTTTAAGCACTCAGTGTGTCACTAGCATGTTGGATATCACACTGATGGAGAAGTTGAAATCTACTTTGAATGAGCCAAATTAAACAGAGTCTTAGATTTAAAATAAGAGGAGCAGTTTATAGATAAGGGTGTGGAATTCAAAGTTGCTGCTGCTGGTGGTGCTAAGTCGCTTCATTCGTGTCTGACTCTGTGCGACCCCATAGACAGCAGCCCACCAGGCTCCCCCTTCCCTGGGATTCTCCAGGCAAGAACAGTGGAGTGGGCTGCCATTTCCTTCTCCAGTGCACAAAAGTGAAAAGTGAAAGTGAAGTCACTCAGTCATGTCCCACTCTTCGCGACCCCATGGACTGCAGCCTACCAGGCTCCTCTGTCCATGGGATTTTCCAGGCAAGAGTACTGAAGTGGGTTGCCATTGCCTTCTCCGGAATTCAAAGTTAGGTACAACTAGTTTTGAATCCCATTTACTAGCTATGTGACTTTGAACAGGATAATTCAACAAGTCTGTTTCTTCCTGTAAGATGTATATAATATACACATCTTGATGAATTGCTGATTATCTTAGAAATAACGTATATAAAATGTCTACTATAGGGTCTGATGCATATAAGTGCTCAAAGAAAATTATGAATAACTGTCATTATTTTGTTCATTGTAAATATCTAATGTATATATTTTAATCTCTCAGTAGTTTGTGATTTAAACATGAGATTATACTTCTTTTTTAAATTGAAATAACTAAGGCATGAGCCCTGGTACTAAGTTACATACCAGGACTTTGCCCTGGTCAAATTTTCTCCAATTCTTTCTGAGTGTCTGTGTCAGGGTAAACTCATGTATGTGTTATAAGGGGCCCTCTGGGTTTCCTGCTCTGCTGGAACAGTTCTCTGCTAGTGCTTTGCCTCTATGACTGTTTTGATACCTTCATTTCAGAGGAAGGATCTTGTCTATAGGATCACAAGAATAATTCAAATGTTTTCCACACATAAGAGAAAAATGCGTTTCTAATATCTAGAAATTTATTATCCACTAGTTTCTCTGCAAATTAAATTACTCATAATATTCTCTAGCAAAGATTGAGTGATAGCTTGAGAAAAACACAACATACAAGGAATGATTAACAAATTAAAAGGCCCAAAATTCAGTTGTTACATAAGGATTTTAAAATAAAGACCTGTGGTTCAAACTTTATAGTACAAAATTTTTAAAACTCAGTAAATCAAAACTAGTAGGATCAGAGGAGCTGTATCAGAAGAAAATAGGTAAAAGTGAAGTGTAACGGCCAGTCTGTGTCAAAAGAAGGGGCTCTAGATAATCATTAATTTTGAGATTAAATAAAAAAGTTCACAAATGTTAGCTGTAAATTTTAATGTGAATAAAAACTAAAATATCCAATATGTTGATGTTCACTCAGTCATGTACAGCTCTTTGCCACCCTGTGGACTGCAGCATGCCAGGCTTCCCTGCCCTTCACTATCTCCCTGAGTTTGCTCAAATTCATGATCATTGAGTCAGTGATGCCATCTAACCATCTCATCCTCTGTTGCTGCCTTCTCCTCATGCCTTCAATCTTTCCCAGCATCAGGGAGTTTCCCAGTGAGTTGGCTCTCCACATCAGGTGGCCAAAGTATTGGAGTTTCAGCTTCAGCATCAGTTCTTCCAATTGGTATTCAGGATTGATTTCCTTTCAGATTGACTGGTTTGATCTCCTGCTGTCCAAGGGACTCTCAAGACTCTTCTCCAACACCACAGTTCTAAAGCATCAGTTCCTCAGTGCTTAGCCTTCTTTATGGTCCAACTCTCACATCTGTACCTGACTACTGTAAAAATCACAGCTTTGACTATAAGGACCTTTGCGCGGAAGGTGATGTCTCTGCTTTTTCGTACGTTCTTTAGGTTTGTCATAGATGTTCTTTCAAGGAGCAAACAACTTAATTTCACAGCTGCAGTCACCATTGGCAATGATTTTGGAGCCCAAGAAAATAAATTCTCACTGTTTCTATTTTTTCCCCATCTATTAGCCATGAACAAAACTAATAATATGTAGGTTAACAAGGGTAATAATAAATTGGAAAACAAATCATAGACATAGAAAAAATACTGTGGCTATACTAGAATCTCACCAAAATCTTTGTCTTCTTCTTCCTGGGCACAGAACTGGAACAGCTTTTCCATATTATTGTGGAATATGGAATCAAACATCATTCAGTTTGATGAACTCATGTGATGTCTAGACAATAGAGCATAAGAAAAAGTTGTACCACTTTCAAGATTGGTCCCTGAAGACCTCTCTTGAGGGCTCCTTGCTACATGTTTCCTTAGAGTGGGGTGGAAATGACTAGGGTAATCAAACTACAGTTTAGTTCAGTCACTCAGCCGTGTCCGACTCTTTGCAACCCCATGAATCGCAGCACGCCAGGCCTCCCTGTCCATCACCATCTCCTGGAGTTCACTCAGACTCACATCCATCGAGTCCGTGATGCCATCCAGCCATCTCATCCTCTGTCATCCCCTTATTCTCCTGCCCCCAACCACTCCCAGCATCAGAGTCTTTTCCAATGAGCCAACTCTTCGCATGAGGTGGCCAAAGTACTGGAGCTTCAGCTTTAGCATCAGTCCTACCAAAGAACACCCAGTACCAATCTCCTTTAGAATGGACTGGTTGGCTCTCCTTCCAGTCCAAGGGACTCAAGAGTCTTCTCCAATATCACAGTTCAAAAGCATCAATTCTTTAGCGCTAGGCCTTCTTCACAGTCCAACTCTCACATCCATACATGACCACAGGAAAAACCATAGCCTTGACTAGACGGACCTTAGTCAGCAAAGTAATGTCTCTGCTTTTGAATATACTATCTAGGTTGGTCATAACTTTTCTTCCAAGGAGTAAGCATCTTTTAATTTCATGGCTGAGGTCACCATCTGCAGTGATTTTGGAGCCCCCAAAAAAATAAAGTCTGACACTGTTTCCACTGTTTCCCCATCTACTTCCCATGAAGTGATGGAACCGGATGCCATGATCTTTGTTTTCTGAATGTTGAGCTTTAGGCCAACTTTTTCACTCTCCACTTTCACTTTCATCAAGAGGCTTTTTAGTTCCTCTTCACTTTCTGCCATAAGGGTGGTGTCATCTGCATATCTGAGGTTATTGATATTTCTCCCGGCAATCTTGATTCCAGCTTGTGTTTCCTCCAGTCCAGAGTTTCTCATGATGTACTCTGCATAGAATTTAAATAAGCAGGGTGACAATATACAGCCTTGACCTACTCCTTTTCCTATTTGGAACCAGTCTGTGGTTCCATGTCCAGTTCTAACTGTTGCTTCCTCATCAGCATACATATTTCTCAAGAGGCAGGTTAGGTGGTCTGGTATTCCCATCTCTTTGAGAATTTTCCACAGTTTATTGTGATCCACACATTCAAAGGCTTTGGCATAGCCAATAAAGCAGAAATAGATGTTTTTCTGGAACTCTCTTGCTTTTTCCATGATCCAGTGTATGTTGGCAATTTGATCTCTGGTTCCTCTGCCTTTTCTAAAACCAGCTTGAACATCAGGAAGTTCACGGTTCACGTATTGCTGAAGCCTGGCTTGGAGAATTTTGGGCATTACTTTACTAGCATGTGAGATGAGTGCAATTGTGTGGTAGTTTGAGCTTTCTTTGGCATTGTCTTTCTTTGGAATTGGAATGAAAACTGACCTTTTCCAGTCCTGTGGTCACTGCTGAGGTTTGCAAATTTGCTGGCATATTGAGTGCAGCACTTTCACAGCATCATCTTTCAGGATTTGAAACAGCTCAACTGGAATTCCGTCACCTCCACTAGCTTTGTTCACAGCGATTCTTTCCAAGGCCCATTTGACTTCACATTCCAGGATGTCTGGCTCTAGATTAGTGATCACACCATCGTGATTATCTGGGTTGTGAAGATCTTCTTTGTACAGTTCTTCTGTGTATTCTTGCTACCTCTTCTTAATATCTTCTGCTTCTGTTAGGTCCATACCATTTCTGTCCTTTATCGAGCCCATCTTTGCATGAAATGTTCCTTTGGTATCTCTAATTTTCTTGAAGAGATCTCTAGTCGTTCCCATTATGTTGTTTTCCTCAATTTCTTTGCATTGATCGCTGAAGAAGGCTTTCGTATCTCTTCTTGCTATTCTTTGGAACTCTGCATTCAGATGCTTATATCTTTCCTTTTCTCCTTTGCTTTTCACCTCTCTTCTTTTCACAGCTATTTGTAAGGCCTCCCCAGACAGCCATTTTGCTTTTTTGCATTTCTTTTCCATGGGGATGGTCTTGTTCCCTGTCTCCTGTACAATGTCACGAACCTCATTCCATAATTCATCAGGCACTCCATCTGTCAGATCTAGGCCCTTAAATCTATTTCTCACTTCCACTGTATAATCATAAGGGATTTGATTTAGGTCATACCTGAATGGTCTAGTGGTTTTCCCTACTTTCTTCAATTTAAGTATGAATTTGGTAATAAGGAGTTCATGGTCTGAGCCACAGTCAGCTCCTGGTCTTGTTTTTGCTGACTGTATAGAGCTTCTCCATCTTTGGCTGCAAAGAATATAATCAATCTGATTTTGGTGTTGACCATCTGGTTATGTCCACGAGTACAGTCTTCTTTTGTGTTGTTGGAAAAGTGCATTGCCATGACCAGTGCATTTTCTTGGCAAAATTCTATTAGTCTTTGCCCTGCTTCATTCTGCATTCCAAGGCCAAATTTGCCTGTTACCCCAGGTGTTTCTTGACTTCCTACTTTTTCATTCCAGCCCCCCTGTAATGAAAAGGACATCTTTTCTAGGTGTTAGTTCTTAAAGGTCTTGTAGATCTTCATAGAACCGTTCAACTTCAGCTTCTTCAGCGTTATTGATTGGGGCATAGACTTGGATTACCATGATATTGAATGGTTTGCCTTGGAGACGAACAGAGATATTCTGTCATTTTTGAGATTGCATCCAAGTACTGCATTTTGGACTCTTGTTGACCATGATGGCTACTCCATTTGTTCTGAGGGATTCCTGCCCACAGTAGTAGATATAGTGGTCATCTGAGTTAAATTCAGGCATTCCAGTCCATTTTAGTTCACAGATTCCTAGAATATTGACATTCACCCTTGCCATCTCTTGTTTGACCACTTCCAATTTGCCTTGATTCATGGACCTGACATTTCAGGTTCCTATGCAATATTGCTCTTACAGTATCAGATGCTGCTTCTACCACCAGTCACATCCACAGCTGGGTGTTGTTTTTGCTTTGGCTTCATCCCTTCATTCTTTCTGGAGGTATTTCTCTACTGATCTCCAGTAGCATATTGGGCACCTACTGACCTGGGGAGTTCCTCTTTCAGTATCCTATCATTTTGCCTTTTCATACTGTTCATGGGGTTCTCAAGGCAAGAATACTGAAGTGGTTTGCCATTCCCTTCTCCAGTGGACCACATTCTGTCAGACCTCTCCACCATGACCTGCCCATCTTGGGTTGCCCCACGTGCATGGCTTAGTTTCATTGAGTTAGACAAGGCTGTGGTCCTAGTGTAATTAGATTGACTAGTTTTCTGTGAGTATGGTTTCAGTGTGTCTGCATTCTGATGCCCTCTTGCAACACCTACCATCTTACTTGGACTTGATTAATTGAAGATGGCAAAACCTCTATTGGAGGTGGTGGTTTAGTCACTAAGTCATGTCCAACTCTTGTGACCACATGCACTGTAGCCAGCCAGGCTCCTCTGTCCATAGGATTTTCCAAGCAAGAATACTGGAGGGGGTTGCCATTTCCTTCTCCAAAACCTTTATTAATGTGAATTTTTCAATGATTATGTGACAGCAGCCTTCTGTTACTTTCTACCCTGGACCAGTCAAGAATATTACAGGAGAAATAAACTATTTCATTAAGTCATTATACTATGCTCTTTTGTCTATTCTATATACAGCTGGTATTTACCTTACTAATATTGTGGTATACTTTCCTGGGATATGTTTTCTTACCACCAGCAAATATTCTGCTTTATTGGCAACAAATTTAGATTCTGATAGAACTTTGGGCTTCTGTGAACAAACAGGGTGGGGACATGTAATCAGGATGCCTTTCTTCTTGGGTATGAGGTAAGTTTCCCTCCTCAGTATGAGAGGCAGTAGACATCCTTTAGCTTCAATTTGGCTCTAACATTTGCTTGGGGAATATCCAACAGCAGATTCACTGCTTAATTCAGAAACCTATTCTTGAAGCAAAAATCAGAATGGAGAGTAGGGGACTGTTGCAGCTGGTCCACAGACTTTAAAACAAGTGTCTCACTGACTGTCCAGCTCTGCCTTCCAGCCTCTGGTGCATCTGACTGGGATAATTCCAGATTTCTGTTAGGAAAACCTATTTTTTAAGTGATTCTGTGTTTAATTATTTTGTGTCGAATTTTATCACCCCAGCTGAGGTTCACTGTTGACATAACTTCCTCTGCTTTATATTATCTATAAATACTCCAACACTCTTTTCTAACTGTGACATTGTTCTTTGTTTTTTTGTGAACTTTTATTTTGTATTTTAACCACTTTTTTAAATGACTGAGAGGGATGGAAGGTAATCACATGTGCTTATTTGCCTTTCAGTTTTCACCACAGAAACCAGGCATTTCATGTATTAAAAGTTAGGTTTTAACTTCAAAATTCTTAAATTACTTTTTCTTGCAATTATACTGTAGGGGGTAAATGACACTTATGCCAGCAATTTTTTTTTCTTTGAAGAGAGTCATATGGATTTAATTGTTTAGTAAATACTGATTGACTATGCTTATATATGCACACTTCTGAATTGACATGTAGCTAGTTTGTTGGCAGATATAGCTCCAATTGTAGAGACATTTAACCCAAATGAAACCTACATCATTTACTTTAGGAATGTTGTCTCTACATTCTCTAGACATAACTACCATTATAAGCTCTAAAACTCTCTTGCTGTCTCCTCCTCCTTCTCTCCCTCTTCTCCTTTCCCTTTCTCATTTTCCTTCACCTCCTACTTTTTCTTCCTCTTCTTCTAATTCTTAAATTGATACAGATAGAAGAAAACATAGGAAAAACTTCTGTGATATGAGTCTTGACAATGATTTTATGGGTATGACAACAAAAGTGCAATCAGTAAAAGCAAAACCAACAAGTGAGACTACATCAAACTTAAAAGCTTCTGTCCAGCAAAAGAAATAATCAACAAAATAAAAAGGCAACCTATAGAACAGATCAAAATAATGTGCAAACCATGTATCTGAATAAGTTAGTATGCACAATGTATAGCATTGATATAACTCAATAGCAATAATCATTATCACCGTCCAATTAAAAATGGGCAAAAGACCTGCATAGATATTTTTTTCCAAGGTAGACATACCTGTTGCCAACAGGTATATGAAAAGATGCTCAATATCAGAGAAATGTAAATAAAAATCACAGTGAGATACCATCTATTACCAATGACAAGAGAGCAAGTGTTGGTAAGGATGTGGAGAAAATAGAACCCTGTGTATTGTTGGTGGGAATGTACTGGTACAGTCACTATGGAAAATAGTATAGAGGCTCCTCCAAAGAGTGAAAATTTACCTTATGTTCCAGCATTTTCACTTCTGGGTATATAGCCAAAGGAAATGAAAGATAACTTGAAGGATTTGAAGAGATATTTGCACCTCCAGGTTAATTACAGCCTTTTAGCAATAGGTTGTTTCCATATCTTGGCTGAGCATCCATCTCTGGATGAAAAAACAAGATATGAGATATACACAAAAGTATTATTCAGTCATAAGAAAGGAGGAAATCCTGCCATTTGTGATAACATAGATGGGACTTGAGGGCATTATGCTTAAGTGAAATAAGTCAGACAGAGAAAGACAAAATCTGTATGGTATCACTTACATGCATAATCTAAAAATGTCAAACTCATAGAGACAGAGTAGAATGGGAGTTGTCAGGAACTGAGGAGTGGGGCAGTTAGGGAGATGTTGCTCAGGGGGTACGGACTCCTAGTTATGGGATGAATAAGTACTAGGGATGTAATGTACAGTATCATGACGTTACATAGCAGTATAGTATTATCTCTGAAAGATGCTGAGTAGATCTTAAATGATCTCATCACAAAAAAGAAATCACTATTATGTGAGCTGATGGAGATATAAATCTAATGTGACTGTTTTACAGTATATAAGTGTAACAAATCATGTTGCAAATCTCGAACTTATAAAATGTTATAGGTCAATTATATTTTAATAAAGTTGGGGGAAAATCAAATTTAAGAATTTCTTAATTAACAGTTAGACTATGCTAGCCCTATAAAGTATTAAAATATATTGTTAGAACATAAAAAGAATGTTGAAACTGAAGAGGAAGCTCAGACCAAAATGCATTTGCAAATTGGGAGAGGATAAAGAGTTGACTCATCGGAAAAGACTTTGATGCTGGGAGGGATTGGGGGCAGAAGAAGAAGGGGACGACAGAGGATGAGATGGCTGGATGGCATCACTGACTCAATGGACGTGAATCTGAGTGAACTCCGGGAGATGGTGATGGACAGGGAGGCCTGGCGTGCTGCGATTCATGGGGTCGCAAAGACTGGGACACGACTGAGCAACTGAACTGAAAGATGCATATTAAATTGGTGGGGAAATACAAAAAGCTTTTAATAAGTGATAGCCATTTGGGAAAAGATAAAATTTAATCTATACTTCACTCCATATAGCAGAGTTCTAAACATTAAAAAAAAAAAATGGAAGCAACCTCAGAGTAACTATAAAGTTGAGAAAAGGAAGTTTCTCTTATGCTGAATTATTCTATTTTCAACTTGGTTAATCTGAGAACTGTGCTTCCTACAATTTCCTTCCCCAGTTGACCAAAAAAGGAACTTGCATGTAATATTGGACATGAAAAATATTAATTAAAAAACACACTAATACCATTTCAGGCTTCTAGCATTTTCTTTCTTTTGTCTGAATCAGTGTCTATCAGGCATTTCATTAGTGTGGTGTGTTCATATGCCATTGCAATTATTCCTACTTAATTTTTGAGAAAACTTTTAGATCTAGAACTAAACTATTTACCATGTGAATTGAGGTAAATAGCAGACTGAGAATTCAAAACCACATTGTTTCTTTCCCTGTGTTATGCTAAGAATTCCACACACACTTGTGGGTATAATTTTTTGCCTATTAATCAAACAGCTGCTAGTGTCAGTACTGAATATTTTTCTGGTTTAAGAGTTCCTTAGATAAGGAAATAATTAAATCCTCCACTTTCAGAGGTATGTGCCTCCTCACGGAACAATAAGGACTATGGGCATATTTTCTCAAAACATTCACTTTCTAAAGTCTTGAATTGACCAGTAGACATAATCCATGGGTTGGTAACTCCTGCAGTAAAATAAACTAGTATGGGAATTGAGGAGGAAATTATCTACCAGGTAAGTTGATGACTTACAATCATAAAAGTAAAAAATAGCAACAGATAGTTTCTAGCAAATTGATTGAAAATAAATTTCTGTCTGTATAGATACTGCATGTAACTGATTTCAATCCAGAGTAAATTTGTATGGTTGAATTATAGCACTTCAGAATTATGGGTTTGTGTGGCTTTCACATTCCCTGGCTTACATAACTATGTTTCAGCTGTATAACCATTGAAGTAAAATGTTTATTACAGTATGCCATAGTGAAAACTTATTTACATTCTTAACATATGGATCTATTTCACATTGTGACAAGAGAAAGAAATACATAAAGATATGCTACATACCCATGTCATTTTTAATCAGAAAATAAAGAGGTGAATAAAAGCTCATGTAGTACAAGTAGATGGTTAATGTTCTAGCTCTTAAGTAAAAATGATAGGTACCTGATTTTATTAACATAATTTAAATGGATATCTGGTAATTAAAATAGGTACATTTATCCCTCCTAAGCAGGCATGTGTCTATCAAAGAAAAAAATGAATCATCATAGGTAAATGAATTCTCTGTATTCAGACATGTTATCTTCTCCCTGTTCCATATGTTGTCATAGCAACAATTGACTTCATATGGCCTGACTCAGCTACTCAGCAACCAAAGAGAAAAGAAATGTCCTGTTTTCTGTAATCTGCTATTACAGGTGATGTTTTTAGATTGTGCAGTAACAAAAGGTAATCCTTAAACCTACAGGATTTTCTTTTGTGATTGCAATAAAATCAATCATTACCTTCTAGATGCAGGACAGTTGTCATTTTGGAGTTTGGGTGGCAATTTCTATAGGTGAAGGATATCAGGATTTCTTGAAGAAAACAGAAGCAGGATACCCTTTAAATAGTTATTTGTCTAAACATTTTGATATATAACAGAAATAGACACAGAGAATATGAAGTTTTTAAGCAGAGAACTATTGTAAGAACACAGGAAACTCAGTTCTATTTTTCTATATCCCTTTGTTTTGCAAAATTGAGATATTCTTTTCTATGTGACATAAATTTATAAAAATTGTTTGCCAAAATAAGGGGAATAGAATTCCTATTTTGAACTGAGTGCTGGGTATCCAGTAGTAATGCTTTTCAAAATAGTATAATAAAGACATAGTAAATATTTTCTAGTCATATATTTGTAGTTTCATGTGCGGACTGTATTGAAAAGATAAAAAAATAGGTGAATAAAATCACAAATAAGACTTTATTTCTTATGGCCTTGGTCAGATTGATAAAAAACAATAACAAGCCTTTAAAGAATTAACAAAATCTTCTAATTTCATTTATTAAGTTCCTAATTCCCAAATGCATTTAGATGTCTAGATTTTCAAGTGATTTCCACTTTGTGGACTATACTGCCATTTTATATAGGTTTTGTTCCTTCAGAGAATAATAGCAGGTGGTGCCTATATAGGAAAACACATGGAAAAAGCCACCTTTTTTCTTTAATTTTTCATGCCTCTATTATAGCTATATTTATTACTTTATCTAGAGAATGTGATACTTTTGAATATGAAGACTAGTCCAGTAAGGAGTACAATGATAAATAGAAACAAATCAGATTTAATAGGTAACATCTATGTAGCATGTGTATTGTAGCACCTCATCCTCTACCCGTGGCTGTCCTAACACATATACAAAGTCACCCTTACCTCTGATTGCAGGTTTGGATGAACAGTTTCAAAAAGTGGTCCTGGAAACCACTTCTGGGATTTTCCTGATATATTATGCTATCTTTATTTTATTTAGTGAAAAATGGCTAGAGAGGGAAATTAAACACCTTAAAAGTATGAAATGTGGTTAACCTCTACCCCATCATCTTGATCATTTTTTCCAGTCTTCCTCCAGTCATTCACCTCACTCAAGTGATTTGATTTATTCTTTAGAGATCATCTTAAAGATTTAGCCACTTCACTCTCATCTGTCTCAGTTCTGTCATCTTCCAGTTCTGTCATCTGCAAGTTCTGTGTGTCAAGAATACTGAATCAGATTAGTATAACCTCAAATGCTTGGAGCTTCTTGAAAAAATGACCCTATATTAATACAAAGCAATGCTATTCAACTTTTAAAAAATAACTCAGTCCCTAGGGATCTTTGTCTCTCCTCTTAACATCTGAAATGTTGGAAGTCACCATACTGATCTTGGCTTAAAGACTGGCCCCGAATTTATCAAACTGGTTTTGAAGCAAGGTAGGCTGTTAAAAGTACCAAAATAAATCTTAAATTAACTTTCTTTAACTTCACTGAATTGTCCCAAAGAGGGTATCCTCATTATTTCCTCCACTGTTCTGCATTGTTATATGTTCCACTAATGCTGAAATTCAGTGGGGTGATTGTAGCATCTATCATAGCACCTCCTAAAGATGAAATGTCCCCAAACTTGTGGTCTTTCTATTTTGTTTGGCCTCATGTTTTATTGCATCTAGACTATCAGCAGACGTCTTTGCCCATATCTAGTAGAGCACAGGTTAAACACTTCTAGGCCTCAGCCCCATTATTGGACTTGCTCTGACCTTTTCTTTCTAGTTCCCCTATCTCCTAATACAAGTCTCCTTTTTTTTTTTTTCCTATCATGGTCTTCTCCCTACCTCCTTGATATCAGGAATTGCTCTAAGTATTAATGTATTTTAACTGATGAGAGATGGGCCGGTGGCAGTTAAAGAAGATACATCTTTGCCTGGGGCTCCACTGCAATCTCCTGGAGGTTTTCTAAGGTAATTGAAGCCACATGAGACTTGCTTCACAAAGATGAAACCTGTTCTCTGGGTGTTTGTGAGCCACCGTGCAAAGTGTTCTCCTTTTAGAGCCATGGGAAGAAAGGAAGTACTTACTATATCTCGGTCGATTCCAAACTGTCCTTCAAACTCCACCAGTCCTTTAGTCCACAGAGACCACATCAGAATCAAGAGGTAGAACTAAATTTTAGAAGAATCCTGTATGACTCACATGTTCTACCCTTCATTCCCTGCCAGAGAACCTGTGTAGGTCTTTGTTAGCTAGTTATCTCTTACTCACCTATAATGGCAAGTGGATGTAGGCTTGTGTGCGTACTAAGTCTCTTCAGTCATGGCCGACTCTTTGCAACCCTATGGACTAGCCCACTAGGCTTCTCTGTCCATGGCATTCTCTAGGCAAGAATTATCGTGCGGGTTTCCATTTCCTCCACTAGAGGATCTTCCCAACCCAGGGATTGAACCCACGTCTCTTATGTCTCCAGCACTGGCAGGCAGGTCCTTTACCACTAGCACTACCTGGGAAGACCTGGATGTAGGCTTACATGTGTGTATTTGTATACTTGTGTTTGTGACTGTCTTTTACTAGAAGGAAATGAAATGGTAAGAGTATGGGCTTTATAATAGAATGAACCTGTCTGGGTTTCAGTTGCAGACAAATAACAGATTGTCTTCATTTGTGAAATGGAGAAAAGATTATTTTATGATTATTGTAACACTAAATAGAATACATTAAACACATGCAATAGGGCTTGAACAGTCAATAATTGCTAGGTTCTTCCCTAACCCCCATATCTGGGAAAGGTTTTCTTTTGGTAACTTGATTTATGCTTATTGCATTAATTAGCTATTGTTCCATTACAAAGCACCTCAAAGTCTTTACATGATTGAAATCTTTCTCATGAAGATAGGGTTGTTCTGCTAACCTTAGCTAGGCTTGGGTAATCTCTCATGGGCTTAATCATGAGCTCAGTGAAGTATCCTCTGGGGGAAAGTAAGTTTAGGTGACCTTGGATATGATGACTGAGCCTTTTTGGAGGTCTCTCTCCTATCCTTTCAGCAATCTAGCCTGATGGCAGGGATTCAAGAGCAAGCAAGTTTAGTTCCGGAAAGAGGCAAGAGAAATTGAGCATGTGCTTCTCAAGCTTGGATCACACTTGCTAATATCTTGCTGGTCAATAAAATCACATGGATGAGCCCAGAATCAAAGTGTGGAGGGACTGTCAAGTTACAGGACAAAAGGTATGAATAATTGGGGCCATTAGTACAATTCACCTACCACCGTCTACAAAGCCTTCCTTGCCAACCCTTCTAATTAGTCATGGTTTGATCAAAGAAGCAGAATGCCTACAAGTCATCAACTGTTGCAGAATAAGGAATTTATTTTAGAAGTTAAACTTTACGTAATTGTGAGACCTATTGGATCCAGCTCTAGGCCTCTCTGGTGTTAATTCTTGAAGCCATTTTGGTCAGCCAGACTGGCACTGAGGAAGAAAAACAGAATGAATAACTAGAACTCATGAGTATTATCTAGGACTCAGGACTATTTCTCACTACCTGTAGTCTTGGTGCGGTGGATCACCTGAAGGAGAACGTAGGACTCTTTACTGCAAGCTACACACGTGTTATCCCCCCAAGTCAAATGTGCATTAATAGATGGGAGCTGGAGGCTGCTGGTCTAGTTGCCCTAATTCACTCCTGAGCTATTGCATGTGCCTGATTCTCTACGTCAACCTCCACAGTATAAAAATGAATGGCTGATGCTTCAACTCCATTAGCCAGATCTCCTAAAAATGTCTCTTGTAGCTAACATTAATCTGGGAGTATACAGGGAGGCGAATTCTGGGAAACATTCTTCAGTTTGGTCTCCTTTGCTATTTTGTTGAAGTCTGTTATCACTTTATATGTGGTTATGTTAAATTCACTTTTTCAAGGGTCCTCACCTTCAACTTTCCCTAAAAACATTTAAATTACTAATTCATTCAATGTGGCAGAAATGATGCCAGAATCACTTAAGATAACATCTGAATATTTGACAGTTTTTAGCTGCTTTTCCCATCTCATAATTCTTGATAAATTTCTCCTTTGACTTCCACTTTGCTTCCAGATGAGACTATGTTTAGAACATACTTTGCCAACTTAACAGTAAACCATGTTTCAGGGAATTTTCTGGTGGTCCAGTAGTTAGAACTCAGAGCTCTCATTGCCATAGCCTGGGTTCAATCCCAGGTCAGGGAACTAACATTCTACAAGCTGAGTGGCACAGTTAAAAAAAAAAAAAAAAAGTTTTCTAAATGCAAAGATTGAGGCTGAGAATTTAATTTCTAAAATAATTATCACAGCTCTAAGGAACCAAGGGGACAGATAAACCAACCAAGTGTATTAGGGATTTGTTATCATTTAAGAGGAGAAATTACTGCAATTGCTGATAATTATGTCCCTTAATTAATGAAAAAATTTAGTGAGGTTCTTTGACTTCAGTGTAAATTCCCACCATCCAGTATATAGAAGTAATTCTCAATAGGGAAATCATACACTTTCTAATCTCAAAGCAACCAGTGATCTAATAGTACACTACTGCTGTTTCTTATTAAAATACTTTATTATAGAAATAGCCAAAACTAGCCTTTCTTTCACTCTTTCTTTTTTTCTCTTCCTCACCTTCTGTCTTCCTCTTGTTCTCTTTATCTCTTTCTTCCTCTCTCTCTCTATCATCTTATAATGAGAGTTCCTGGCTTGAGGAAAAGAACAGCCCAATTTTTACAGGGAAATCTGTCATTATGATATAAGTGGGTAAAGATAAGAGTTAAAATGGAATTGTTAATGAAAGTGAGCTTCATGAGAAATTAATTCTAACGATAATGACTCCTCTTTGTATAGCTGCTATTAGTGTGGAATAGGAAGAGAGAACTAAATTTCTTCTTTTCATCAAGATACATGCTTTGTGATGATAGAGCAGGATAAAATATAGAGGACTATTTTTATTTTTAATTGTGGTAAAAGACATAAAATTACCATTATTATCATTTTAAAGTGTACAGTTTAGTAGTGTTAACCATATTCATGTTACAAAACAGATTTTCCAGAGCTTTTTCATTTTTCAAAACTGAAACTCTATGCCCATTGACCATCAACTCATCTCCAGCTCCTTAGAGCCCCTGACCAACCAGTCATCCACTTTTAATTTCTATTCATTTGGCTACTTTAGAATCCTTAAGTAAGTAGAATCATGAACTCCTTGTCTTTATGACTAACTTATATCACCTATAATTTACTCAAGGTTCAGTCATGTTGCAGCATGTGAAGAATTTCCCTTTTTTTCAAGGCTGAATAAAATTTCACTGTGTGTATATATACCGTACTTTCTTTATCCATTCATTTATCAATGATTATTTGAGTTGTTTCTACAATTTGGCTGTTGAGAATATCTACAATGAACATGGATATGCATATTCCTCCTTCACTTCCTGCTTTCAATTCTGTTGGGTATATAACCAAAAGAAAATAAAAGGGATTACTAGATCATATGGTAATTTTATTTTTGATTTTTTGAGGAGCCTCCATACTATTTTCCATAGTGACTGAATCATTTTACATTGCCTCCAACAGTACAAAGGGGATTGATTTTTTTTTTTTTAATAGCGAATAGTGGCCATCCCAATGTATTTGAGGTGATATGCCACTGTGGTTTTGATTTGCATTTCTCTAATGATCAGTATTGTTATTACTAATCAATGACTAGTTGAACACCTTTTAAATGCTTGTTTTCTCTTGTATATGTTTTATCCAAGAAAATGTCTATTTAAATAGTTTGCACATTTTAAAATTTCATTGTTATTGATATTGATGGGTTTTTTATATATTTTGGATATTAACTCCTTATAAGATACATGATTTGCAAATGTTTTCTCCCATTCCCTAAGTGGCCTTTTTCCTTTGTTGATTGTACCTTTGAATACATAGAGGCTTTAAAGTT
The DNA here is from genome assembly GCF_001704415.2 of Capra hircus. NCBI lineage: Eukaryota > Metazoa > Chordata > Mammalia > Artiodactyla > Bovidae > Capra > Capra hircus. Next base: position 34,960,359 of record NC_030818.1, read on the forward strand.
TGATGTTATCACATTTGTCTATTCTTGCTTTTGTAATTTTGGTGTCATATACAAGAAATCATTGCCAAGTCCAATGCCATAAAGTTTTTCCACAATATTTTATCATAGATAGGCATTTCATAGTTTTAGGCCATATGGTTAGGTCTTTAATTCATTTTGAGGTTTATTTTTTTTTAGTTTTTTAGTTTTATTTTTTCCCAACATTGCTTTCTAATATACTTTCTTATTCTAGGGTTTTGGGGATATTGGGTTATGTCATTTTTGTGATTTAATGAAACATTCTATTTCTTTTCTCTATATAAGCTAATTGGGGAAATATACATGATAAATTTTGGTCTTCCATAGTCTTAACTTGGGGCTTCCCAGGTGGCGTTAATGGTAAAGAACCTGCCTGCCAATGCAGGAGACATAAGAGACGAGAGTTCAATCCCTGGGTTGGGAAGATCCCCTGGAGGAGGTCATGGCCGCTCCAGCATTCTTACCTGGAGAATCCCATGGACAGAGGGGCCTGGTGGCCTGCAGTCCACAGAGTCACAAAAAGTCAGATATGACTGAAGTGACTTAGCACACAGTCTTAATTTTATTATTATTCTCATTAAATGGATAATTTTCTGGAACTGTCCGTGGCATTCATTTTACTCTATGTCACAGTATTGTTTTGGAAACCAAGTAGTATTTTTTCACTGATTAAAAAAAAGCACATGTTTGGTGCTTATTATTTGTCCTGTAATGCAACCATTATTGTGGTAGGTATCATAGAAGACTGTTGAGAATGTTTTATACAATATTCAGGAGATTTCTAGTCTCCTCCTTATTTGTCTTCCTCTACTACACAAGCTGGGAAAATGACACAGTGACATATTTCTGACACATGTGTATGAATAGATGACCTTAAACAATGATACCTAGATTAGACAATGGGGAAACAAGGGTCCCTATACAAGACATTCTTTGCAAAAAATGGAGTTGGGAAAAGTGGATACCCACATACAAAAGAATGAAGTTGGCTAAGGGAAAGATTTAGACATTTTGGTTAAAAATGGAGAGACATAATTAATACTGTTTTTCTTCCTTCATTGAATGAAGTTATAATGGTTGAACATGTTTGTTGTCCCGTCTAGCACAGCGGGTGAGAAAGACCTGAAATGGGGGCAAGCGAAGAATGAAAAGACAGACATATAATTTGGCAAGTGGGGAGTCAGGGGGCCCTCCTGCTCTCCATGGCAGCAAGACAAAATGGTTCCTTTCAGCCCATTACTTTTATTGGCAGAAGTCACATGAGGTCATTAAGGAATAGATATACTGGGGAGTTTGAATAGCGCAGGCTCTGCTGTTGATCAGGAATGCATTGTTCTGTTTCCGTGGAGGCAGACGCAGGGGTAGACAGTGAAGCGGGACAGAGAGCACCTCCTGCCCCAAGAATGTCTGTTCGGGATACTTACTAGGACAATCCACGAGGGCGCAGTTTGCCTCACCCTCAAGTCATGGGGCAGGTTCTGGTCTCTGCTCCGTCAGACTGCAACAGTTTGTGAGCATGAGGGAAAGGCTACAAGAACTGAAAAATGTCTCTGACATGATTAAGAAATTATACAATGCCAGTAATCTCCAACTTCATATATCTGGTAAGATTTGAAGTCATTTAAACTGTATATTCTGTTACTTGCATCTACTATTTATCCTAAATGATACATAGACATAGGTGAAAACATTAAATCATACAAAGTAGAAAGTTACATGTGACCAATGGAAATCAACTAGTTCAAAATAGGTTGGAGTAAGGGTAGGGTTTGAGTTGGCCTTGAAAGAAATAAAAGAACCCCAAGACACTGTGTCTTAAAACAACTATAGTGTTCTTTATGGTTCTAAGTATCTGACACTTGCTAAGTCGCTTCAGTCGTGTCCGACTCTGTGCAACCCCATAGACGGCAGCCCACCAGGCTCTCCCGTCCCTGGGATTCTCCAGGCAAGAACACTGGAGTGGGTTGCCATTTCTTTCTCCAGTGCGTGAAAGTGAAAAGTCAAAGTGAAGTCGCTCAGTCATGTCCAACTCTTAGCGACACCATGGACTTCAGCCCACCAGGCTCCTCCGTCCATGGGATTTTCCAGGCAAGAGTACTGGAGTGGGATGCCATTGCCTTCTCCGGATCTGACACTTAGATGGTGTTTAAAATAGAAATTTCTCACCTCTTCTCCATATCGTGTCAACATAGAATGGCTTTCATTGAGACTAGAGGACCCAAAATGGTCTAATTCTCAGTCTGGTGTCTCTCTTGGGGTGGCCCAAAAGACTGAGAGCTGTCTGGGATGATAGGGCATCTTCTTGTTTGCCAGTGGGCTTAATCATGTGGAGCTTCATTTCACTAGCACGTGGTCTTTTCCCCCTTTATCTTCTAGGTCCTTTAGCTAGATGCACAAACTTCTTTAGATGTCAGCTGTCATCCTAGAAGACAATGGGAACCTCAAGATTTGAATATCCAAGAATTAGAAATCCTAGAATGTTATTTTTGTCACAGTTTTTGGTCAAAGAAAGTCCAAAAGCCAGCCAGATCTAAGTGGAGTGAAAAACAGAAGAGATAGCAGCAAGGTCACACTGCAAAAAGGACAGGAATTGCTGTAATAACTTTTGGAAATAATCTGTTGTCATGACCTTATGTCCTGGTCTTAGAGTCCTGGGTTGTTCCTGCTGTTTCGATATAATTATTATACAGCATCTTTACTCTCCAAAATATACCTGTTTAGATGGTGATCTTTTATCTGAGATATATTTCTGTAAACATGCATTTTCTTTATAACACACAAATGTAATCAGGCAATATCAAGCATTTGAAAGAGGATGGATTTGAGGCTCCATCAGAACTTGCTAGCTTGTGTGACTTTGGGCAAGTCAAGAAAGCTTTCAGTCTATACATATATCACAGTTGTAGTAAACATTGATTAGAAAATAGAGCTGTAGCACTTAAAAGGAAGGCTGGCCTATAACAGGAGTTCAGTCAAATTACTTTAATCTTATAAATCATAGACAATGATAAAGCATGGAAGTAGCAATAGATAAATGAAAACAACTGGATAAAAATAGTATTTTTATTAGTTTTATGAAGCAAATATTTAGATTATCTTGTTTAAACATCATTACATAGTCCTTTTATTCTAGCAGTAAACTGCATATGTGTGTATTTGCAGGGTAGTTTTTCATTCTGTTCAGATCATGTGCCTGTCCCTATGTCACAGAGTCCATACAAACTAATCTCAGTTTCTTTGAACAATATTAGATACAAACTATATTTTGCAATGTGCTTTTACCTTTTACCATGTGCTCCATTCTGCTTCTGGGGCCTCTCCTCATTATGGTCCCTGAATATTTTCTCCAGCCCATGGTCTCACTTGCTTCCCTCTAACCTCATCCTTCTCCCATGCCCTTGACTCTTTTTCTAAGCAAGCTTAAAATCAGTGTTTCTGCTGACTGTTCCTTGTTCCTTTGGTTATGAAAATGGGTTCCCCACATACAGCGAATTAGCAAACAAAGAAAAAATTCCATTTCTTGAATTGTCCGGGAGTTCTTATATTGGTTGCAATAAATCTTAAAACACGTAGCATGAAGCCACAGGGAGTGGTTTTTTTTAAGCCACAGGGAAAGAAAATGTTAAAATTTATTTTTCTAATTTATACTTTGGAATCATTAAAGAAGCTACATCTAAATAGGTAGAAGTATCTCAATATTTGAAAAGAAGCTAGTTAAGCACTGATTAAAATGATCCATAATGTCCATATTTATACAGTAATGGCAAAAATAACAATATATAAAGTCAGCACCTTTATATATTGTTGTTATTAATCTTCTCCCATGCCCTTGACTGTTTTTCTAAGCATGCTTCCTATTGTTAGCTATCATAGTTACTTTATATGTGTTCTTATTTAATCCCCATAATAACTCTGGGGTATACATTATAATATGCATTTATAGGTAGTGATTTTTCAATTTGTGGAGTAAAATAATTTCTTCAGGTTTACTTAAGTCATGGGTGGATTAAAATTGTGCTTTGCTTACTCAAAACCTGTGATATTTTCCCCTGATTTACTTAGTATTTTGGTTACCATTGTGAAATAACCATGTATAAGGGTGGTAAACAGGTTGAATTTCATTTCCTTTTCAAAACAATAGGTATTTGTCACATTCCCATTGTAAATTTTGAAGAATGGCTAAAGTGGAAGTAAATGTGATATGTCTAACATATAGCCATAAGTAAATATTTGCATTCATAAATACAAGATTTCTCTGTTGCCAGAAATGTTTATCTTTTGATTTTAGAATTGTATCAGAAAGGAGCTTGTTCTTATTGCTGAAAGGACTAGAAGGAGCACATAGCTTAATGGGTTTTAGGACTGATGTTTCCCTCGTAGCTCAGTCAATGAAGAATCTGCCTGCACTGCAGGAGACCTGGGTTCAATTCCTGGGTCAGGAAGATCCCCTGGAGAAGGAAATGGCAACCCACTTCAGTGTTCTTGCCTGGAGAATTCCGTGGACAGAGGAGCCTGGCAGGCTACAGTCCATGGGGTCGCAAGAGTTAGACATGACTTAGCGACTAAATCACCACCAGGTAGGGAAAGACTGATGGGAAGGCAGGATAGTGTTTTCAAAAGAGCAGAGAGTTGTTTATTTTTAATTGGAGTATAGTTGATTTACAATGTTGTGTTAGTTTCAGGCATACAGAAAAGTGAATCAGTTAGATATATTCATATAAGATTTTTTTTTCCCATATAGATCATTACAGAGTATTGAGTCGAGTTCCCTGTGCTGTACAGAAAATCCTTATTAGTTATCTATTTTATATACAGTAGTGTGTGTATGTCAGTTCCAATCTTTCAACATACTAGAAGAGCAGAGTGTCTTGCATCCGGCACACCAGCTCTATCACTTACTTCCTGAGAGATCTGAAGTTATTTAAGCTCTTAGAATTTATATTTATTCCCATGAAAGATAGGGATAAGAACACCTACCTATTAGAATTATTAGTTACTTGAGGTAATCAATGTAAATGCCTAAAATCATGTCTCACACACATTAGACACTCAAGTCATGTTAGGTCTCTCGTCTACCTAAGTGTGGCATAGTGGGAGGTCATGGAAGTTCAGCAAGTAGGAGTCATTGCCGATCACAGCAAGAGGGCAATAGATAATATGCAGCTATCCATCCAGAGTATGTCAAGGAGCAAAGAATGAAGATTAAAAATCTTAAGAAGAGATGCTTCTGAGACTGAAATATCAAATTGTTTCACTTCAGTTGAAAATTAAAGAAGTGCATTTATTATCATTGAACGGTGAAATCAGTCCAAGACTAAGAGCAAATTTGCTTTGGTGCTGAGATACCCAAGAACTTGAGATTTTTTGAGTTAGTCTCAAGTTTTGATTGATTACAGAGTCCAAAGTAGTATCTCAAATTGTGGTTTGAAAACAAAGAATCCTCTGGAGAATTCATTTAAAAATACGAATTCATGGGCCTCAATCCAAACCTTTGTTCTTGCCCTTGTTTATATTCTGTGTTTTAGAATACACTGTGATCTCATATCAGCTTGGCAAAATAGATTTATGGATTAAACTCCCTTTTGTAAAATAAGTTTCTGCAAAGAAATTCTTCATAAAAATGAAACAATAATGCAAGTATAAGTAAGCAAAAAGACACTTATACTCTTAGTATGAAGTTCCTTGCAGCCAAGTGATAAGTAAATCAGATGCTAATCTGATCAAGAATTATACAGTCAATCACATTGTTCAATACTTATGTTCTCAGCAATTGTGAGGACAAAACAACTTATATACCAAAACAACTCATATACCAATAATATATAAAAATCAAAATATACATTTAAAATATTTGCTTCATGTTTATCAAATTCTTTAAGTTTTTTATTCTTGTTCTTTTTATAATGGTATGTTGACAGAATAATACATGTATATAATTTAAATAAATATAAACATAAAAGCCTGTAGTTCAAATTGATTATAGGTAAGGGATAAGAAGCAGAAATAGATGTTTTTCTGGAACTCTCTTGCTTTCACCATAGTCCAGCATATGTTGGCAATTTGATCTCTGGTTCCTCTGCCTTTTCTAAAACCAGCTTGATTATCTGGAAGTTCACAGTTCACATATTGCTGAAGCCTGGCTTGGAGAATTTTGAGCATTACTTTACTAGCATGTGAGATGAGTTCAATTGTGTGGTAGTTTGAGCATACTTTGGCATTGCCTTTCTTTGAAATTGGAATGAAAACTGACCTTTTCCTGTGGCCACTGCTGAGTTTTCCAAATTTGCTGGCATATTGAGTGCAGCACTTTCACAGCATCATCTTTCAGGATTTGAAACAGCTCAACTGGAATTCCATCACCTCCACTAGCTTTGTTCGTAGTGATGTTTTCTAAGGCCCACTTGACTTCACATTCCAAGATGTCTGGCTCTAGATTAGTGATCACATCATCATGACTATCTGGGTCGTGAAGATCTTTTTTGTACAGTTCTTCTGTGTATTCTTGCCACCTCTTCTTAACATCTTGTGCTTCTGTTAGGTCCATACCATTTCTGTCCTTTATCGAGCCCATCTTTGCATGAAATGTTCCCTTGGTATCTCTAATTTTCTTGAAGAGATCTCTAGTCTTTCCCATTCTAAAAGAGATGGGAATACCAGACCACCTAACCTGCCTCTTAAGAAATCTGTATGCAGGTCAGGAAGCAACAGTTAGAACTTGACATGGAACAACAGACTGGTTCCAAATAGGAAAAGGAGTACGTCAAGGCTGTATGTTGTCACCCTGCTTATTTAAATTCTATGCAGAGTATATCATGAGAAAACGCTGGACTGGAAGAAACACAAGCTGGAATCAAGATTGCTGGGAGAAATGTCAATAACCTCAGATATGCAGATGACATCACCCTTATGGCAGAAAGTGAAGAGGAACTAAAAAGCCTCTTGATGAAAGTGAAAGAGGAGAGTGAAAAAGTTGGCTTAAAGCTCAACATTCAGAAAACGAAGATCATGGCATCCGGTCCCATCACTTCATGGGAAATAGATGGGGAAACAGTAGAAACAGTATCAGACTTTATTTTCTTGGGCTCCAAAATCACTGCAGATGGTGATTGCAGCCATGAAATTAAAAGACGTTTACTCCTTGGAAGAAGAGTTATGACCAACCTAGACAGAATATTCAAAAGCAGAGACATTCCTTTGCCAACTAAGGTCCGTCTAGTCAAGGCTGTGGTTTTTCCTGTGGTCATGTATGGATGTGAGAGTTGGACTGTGAAGAAGGCTGAGCGCCGAAGAATTGATGCGTTTGAAGTGTGGTGTTGGAGAAGACTCTTGAGAGTCCTTTGGACTGCAAGGAGATCCAACCAGTCCATTCTGAAGGAGATAAGCCCTGGGATAACTTTGGAAGGAATGATGCTAAAGCTGAAGCTCCAGTACTTTGGACACCTCATGCGAAGAGTTGACTCATTGAAAAAGACTCTGATGCTGAGAGGGATTGGGGGCAGGAGAATAAGGGGACGACAGAGGATGAGATAGCTGGATGGCATCACTGAGTCTGGGTGAACTCCGGGAGATGGTGATAGACAGGGAGGCCTGGCGTGCTGCCATTCATGGGGTCGCAGGGAGTTGGACACAACTGAGCGACTGAACTGAACTGAACTGAAGGGATAAGAAAGAATTAAGAGTAGGGACCCAGGCATGTTCCTACCAATCTATCAAAATACTTATGAAAAGTTGAATATAGTGTCATGTATTCAAATAATTTCTCTCCATGATGCCCAAGATAAGCATGTTGCTGCTGCTGCTGCTGCTAAGTCGCTTCAGTCATGTCCGACTCTGTGCAACCCCATAGGCAGCAGCCCACCAGGCTCCCCCGTCCCTGGGATTCTCCAGGCAAGAGTACTGAAGTGGGTTGCCATTTCCTTCTCCAGTGCATGAAAGTGAAAAGTGAAAGTGAAGTCGCTCAGTCGTGTCTGACCCTCAGCGACCCCATGGACTGCAGCCTTCCAGGCTCCTCCATCCAGGGGTTTTCCAGGCAAGAGTACTGGAGTGGGGTGCCATTGCCTTCTCCAGATAAGCCTGTTAATATCCTAATATTTTGGTGCTGTAACACATGCCATAGGCTTGTGCATTTTATATCATGGTAATGAAGATAAAGAACCGTTCTCTTAATTACTAAAATAAAAATCAAGCTATATTTTCATTTCCTTCTTTAAAAATGTGCACTAATTCTTCGGTCATAGCAGCCAAGTGCACTGCATGCTAAATAACTTCTAAATGAATTGTACATTTATAGTTCTTCATTGAATAATTAAGAATAAAAGTATTTTTGCTGTTTGAAATAGAAAATTTGATTTGATAGTTATAACTTTTAATAAAAATATCTAATATATTTCTAGAAAGCGTACAGTGTTAACACAAAATATCTAATAGACTACTACTGGATTTTTCCATTGAATTAACATCATGGAATTTTAACAAAAACCCTAATTAAGTAGAATTTCTAATGGGAATGTGGCCTAAATTAACATCCAGGAAAAATATTCAACATGTTCACTAATCCTCCAGGGGAAATTTGGAGGTCTCTTGCAACCATACTTTTATTAAAAACCTCAGTGTTTCTTGGTCTATTTGCAACCAAATTCGTTGCTTTCTCATTAATTACTTTCTACTATTGATTATTTCCCTGAGTAAAGTGACACAATCCATAGAGCTGGTTGAGATGTGAAAGAGACAGATCCTGGAGAAGTGATGACTATAAAATGTTTATTATCCTCTGCTGTTGCTGCTGCTGCTAAATCCCTTCAGTCGTGTCCGACTCTGTGCGACCCCATAGACGGCAGCCCACCAGGCTCCCCTGTCTCTGGGATTCTCCAGGCAAGAACACTGGAGTGGGTTGCCATTTTCTTCTCCAATTCATGAAAGTGAAAAGTGAAACGTGAAAGTGAAGTCGCTCAGTCGTGTCTGACTCTTCGTGACCCCATGGACTGCAGCCTTCCAGGCTCCTCCGTCCATGGGATTTTCCAGGCAAGAGTACTGGAGTGGGTTGCCATTTTCTTCTTCCTATTATCCTCTAAACTTGATATAACCTCCTTGCAAACAACCAGTAGGATTTGAACATCTTTGTGTTATGCATTATGTCTACCATGGACTTCCCTGGTGGCTCAGATGGTAAAGAATTTGCCTGCAATGAGGGAAACCTGGGTTCAATCCCTGGATTGGGAAGATCCCCTCGAGAAGGAAATGGCAACCCACTCCAGTACTCTTGCCTGAAGAATCCCTATGGACAGAACCTGGCGGGCTACAGTCTGTGGGGTTGAAAAGAGTCAGACACAACAGAGCAATTTTTTTTTTTCATTTCATGTCTACTATGGAATATGAATATAATGTATATAGGTTAAAAATTGGAATTTATACCTTTCATGAAGTAAATTAGTATGTTTGAAAGCTTATTAATATAAATGTACAAAAAAGATTCTATTGTCAGTTTTGTTTGGCTTCATTCAATGATGAATCAGCAGGGAACCAGAGTGGAATGCAACAGTATAAGGAGGCCTTAGGGAACTGTATTATTCAAGATTATTTAAGAATGGCTAATCAGAGAAGGCAATGGCACCCCACTCCAGTATTCTTGCCTGGAAAATCCCATGGGCGGAGGAGCCTGATAGGTTGCAGTCCACCGGGTCGTGAAGAGTCGGACACCACTGAGTGACTTCATTTTCACCTTTCACTTTCATGCATTGGAGAAGAAAATGGCAACCCACTCCAGTGTTCTTGCCTGAAGAATCCCAGAGACTGGGGAGCCTGGTGGGCTGCCATCTAGGGGGTTGCACAGAGTCAGACACGACTGAAGCAACTTAGCAGCAGCAGTGGAGGAAATGGGGCTGTTTACTTTATGAAATGAAGAAATTATGGGAACTTTCCAATTACCTTCAAAAATTGGAAATTTGTCAGTGTAAGTGAGGAGTAGTCTTTGTTGTTTGGGAGGCAAAAACTAATATAAGATATAAATTAAAGGAAGACAGGATTTGATATAGCATAGGAAAAGCCTTCTCACAATTATCACATAGCTGTGCTTTTTCACAACAGTGCAAGGAACTACCATATGGAAAGGGTAAAATAGTCTCTGAAAGTTTAGTATTTAAACAGAGAGCTTGATCATCTGCGGGGGTGCAGGCAGGATTTGTAAACTGTGGGGGAAATTAGATTTGGTAACTTCTAAAGTCTTTTCTAGTGTTAGAATGTTCATTCAGACATACATTTTTACAAGATTTTCATGGTGGAAGCAAATCTCTTTGCAAGAGTATTTTATTTTTCAGTTAAATTATTCTAATGTGCATGCTTTTGCCAAAGTTTAGCCAAGTCACATTTTCACTTCTGTGTATGGCAATTTTGCAGACTATCCTTATTTTAGTTAACCTATTTAGATGCAGAGGCTCATTTGTGTCTCCTCAAGAAATGTGAATTTAAATAAATACCTTTCTCCCACTCTTATCTACCTGGAGGAAGAACAGAATGTCCCTATCCCTTCTGTTTGGGGAATTCCATGTCAGAAGCCTGAGTTGGCAAACATGAAGTGTAAAAGTATTATTTACAAAGGAGAAGGGAATATCCACTGCTACCTTAACTTTCAGACACTCCACCTCCAGATCCCTTTTTGCTCCTTTAGAAAAAGCCCCTAGGAATACATTTAAGTATAGAACCAACTTTTCTTCCAGAGGGGGCACTCAAAACCCAGCAGGGAATAGGAAGCTCTGAGATTAACTGAGGAAGAGATAGCACCTCAGATCCTAGTGGGGTTTTCAGTTTCCCTGGTGGCTCAGACAGTAAAGTATACGCCTGCAGTGCAGGAGACTCGGGTTCAGTCCCTGGATCAGGAAGATCCCCTAGAGAAGGAAATGGCAAGCCACTCCAGTACTCTTGCCTGTAAAATTCCATGGACAGAGGAGCCTGGTGGACTACAGTCCACAGGGTCACAAAGAATTGGACGTGACTGAGAGACTTCACTTTCACTTTCAGATACTAACAAGGGACAGTGCTGCCCTCCGTGGCTGCACTCTGTTACCCTGGAGTCAGCAGGCTGACGTAGGTTGAAGGTCCCATGCAAACACTAGCTTTCCTTCTCTATGTCCCCACTTTTCCTGATTTCCTACAGAACCTTGCTTGCTTCCATGGGAGGCACTTAGTTTCTCGATCTTTTCTTCCATCCCATCTAACCTTCTACTGGAAGGAGTGGGGAAAAGATTCACGATCTCAGTGTTCCTAGAAACATTATTTACAGTTGACAAGATATGGAAGCAACCTGTGTCCATCAACAAATAAATGGGTGAAAAAAGATGTGGGGTGGGTGTGTCTGTGTGTCTATAATGGAATACTACTCAGCCATAAAAAATAAATTTTTGCCATTTGCAGCAACATGAATGGACTTGGAAGGCATTATGCTACATGAAATAAGTCAGAGAAAGACAAATACTATATGGCATCACTTATATGTGTATTCTGAAAACAAAATAGTGAGTAAAACAAGAAGCAGATTTACAGGTGCAGAGAACAAACTACTGGTTACTAGTGGTGGGGAGGGGTTATATAAGGGTGGAGGAGAGAGAAGTGCAAAATATTAGGTGTAAGATAGGCTGTAAGGATGTATTATACAACATGGGGAATATAAACAATATTTTATAATAATTGTAAATGGAGTATAACCCTTAAAAATTGTATAAAAATGTGAAAAGTATGAATTTATTGGGAGAAAGACAAAAATCTATTCTATGTAGCAATCGCCTATATAAACCTAAAAATTTCTCCACAGTCTCAGGGAGATGAGATGTTCAGAAATAGGAGAAAGTTATGCTCACAGTACAAATATCTGGTATCTGGTTGTCTTCTGAGTCCCAGAAGCTTTCTGACTCTCAGTCTGTGCTCTCACTATAAGGCCTTGACTAATCTTTGCAACTCAGGCTCTCTGTGTCCTTTGGCTATAGTCACCACTTCTTTACATTACTTGTCTCAATTCAAAACCATCCAAACATAGGATCTGGCTGACCACATTAGTCACCATTACTCTTTTTGTCAGAGCTTTTCCAGCAGACCACTTTATATAGAACTGGCCAACCATGGCTCGGATAGACTGCCTCTGGTTCAAAAGCAAACCCAGACCAATCAGCTGCAGCTGTGTATGTTCTCCAATTCCAGTTCAGCTACTGATTGAGACATATCTATTAGTGAAAAGCTCTGAAAGTGGCAAGCACACTGAGGCTGGGGTTGCCAAGAGTAATCTGTATCCTATATTAAAGTATTTGCTTTTATGTCTCATCTTCCTATTGCATATTACGCTCAAATGGGAAGAGTAAAAGGGCTAGCTTGTTATATCCTCTTGACTTCTAACAAGTTATTTTGAAGGCATCATACATATTATATAGGTTTAAAATGAATTAATTATATTTATAAATCCTATAGCATATGAACAAATAAAACACTTTTTAAATTTTATGGTTTAAGTTGTTGTTTTTTGTGGAAGTTAAGTTGATTTGCAATCTTGTGTTAGTTTCAGTTCAGTTCAGTCACTTTGCAGTCCCATGGACTGCAGTACAACAGGTCTCCCTGTCCATTACCAACTCCTGGACCCTACTCAAACTTATGTCCATTGAGTTGGTGATGCCATCCAACCATCTCATCCTCTGTTGTCACCTTCTCCTCCCGCCTTCAATCTTTCTCAGCATCAGAGCTTTTCCAAGGAGTCAGTTCTTCACATCAGGTGGCCCAAGTATTGGAGTTTCAGCTCCAGCATCACTCTTTCCAATGAATATTCAGGACTCATCTCCTTTACAATTGAATGGTTGGATCCCCTTGCAATCCAAGGGACTCTCAAGAGTCTTCTCCAGCACCACAGTTCAAAAGCATCAATTCATCAGCGCTCAGCTTTTTTTAATAGTCCAACTCTCACATCCATACATGACTACTGGAAAAACCATATCTTTGCCTAGACAGACCTTTGTTGGCAAAGTAATGTCTCTGCTTTTTAATATGCTGTCTAGGTTGGTCATAGCTTTTCTTCCAAGGAACAACCATCTTTTAATTTCATGGCTACCGTCACCATCTGCAGTGATGTTGGATTCCTCCAAAATAAGGCCTGTCGCTGTTTCTATTATTCCCCCATCTATTTGCCATGAAGTGATGGGACCCAGTGCCATGATCTTAGTTTTCTGAATGTTGAATTTTAACCCAAGTTTTTCACTCTCCTCTTTCACCTTCATCAAGAGGCTCTTTAGTTCTTCTTCACTTTCTGCCATAAGGGTTGTGTGTTCTGCATATCTGAGGTTACTGATATTTCTCCTGGCATCAATTCTACAGGGCTCAGCCTTCTTTATGGTCCAACTCTCACATTCATACATGACTACTGGAGAAACCATAGCTTTGACTATACCGACCTTTGTCAGCAAAGTGGTGTCTCTTCACTGTATAGATTTTTCATAGCTATTCTTTCAAGGAGCAAACATCTTTTAATTTTGTGGCTGCAGTCACCATCCATATTGATTTTACAGCCCAAGAAAATGAAATCTGACACTATTTCCACATTTTTCCCATCTGTTTGCCAAGAAGTAATAGGAACAGGTATCATGATCTTAGTTTTTCAATGTTGAGTTTTAAGCCAGCCTTTTCACTCTCTTCCTGCACCTTCATCAATAAGCTCTTTAGTTCCTCTTCACTTTCTGCCATTAAAGTGGTATCATCTGCATATCTGAGATTGTTGATAATTCTCCCAGAAATCTTGATTCCAGCTTGTGATTCAATTAGCCTGGCATTTCTCATGATGTACTCTGCATATAAGTTAGATAATCAGGGTGACAATATACAGCCTTGACACACTCCTTTTCCAATTTTAAACCAGTCTGTTTGTTGTCCATGTCTCGTTCTAACTCTAGCTTCTTGCCCAGCATATAGATTTTTCAGGAGGCATGTAAGGTGATCTCGTATTCCCATCTCTTGAGGAATATTCCAAAGTTTCTTGTGATCCACACAGTCAAGACTTTAGCGTAGTCAATGAAGCAGAAGTAGATTTTTTTTAATTACCTTGGTTTTTCTATGATCCAATTAACATTGGCTAATTTGATCTTTGGTTCCTCTTTTCTAAATCTAGCTTGTATATCAGGAAGTTCTCAGTTTACATACTGCTGAAGCCTAGCTTGAAGGATTTTGAGCTTATTCTTACTGGCATGTGAAATGAGTGTAGTTGTACAGTAATTTGAATATTCTTTGGCATTGCCTTTATTTGGGATTGGAATGAAAATTGACCTTTTCGAATCCTGTGGTTACTGCTCAGTTTTCCAAATTTGCTGGCATATTGAGTGCAGCACTTTAACAGCATCATCTTTTAAGATTTGAAATAGCTCAGCTGGAATTTCATCACATCCACTAGCTTTGTTCCTAGTGATGCTTCCTAAGGCCCACTTGACTTCACACTCCAGGATGTCTCCCTCTAGGTGACTGACAACATCATTGTGGTTATCTGGGTCATTAAGAGCTTTTTTGTCCAGTTCTTCTGTGTATTCTTGTCACCTTTTCTTATCTCTTCTGCTTTGGTTAGGTACTTGCCATTTTTGTCCTTTATTGTGCCTATCTTTATATGAAATGGGCTTCCCTGATAGCTTAGTTGGTAAAGAACCCACCTGCAATACAGGAGACCCTGGTTCAATTCCTGAGTTGGGAAGATCTGGAGAAGGGATAGGCTACCCACTCCAGTATTCTTGGACTTCCCTTGTGGCTCAGCTGGTAAAGAATCCGCCTGCAATGAAGGAAACCTGGGTTCAATTCCTGGGTTGGAAAGATCCTCTGGAGAAGGGAAAGGCTACCCATTACAGTATTCTGGCTTGGAGAATTCCAAGGACTGTATAGTCCATGGGGTTGCAAAGAGTCGGACATGACTGAGTGACTTTCACTTTGACTTATGTGAAATGTTCCCTTGGTATCTCCAATTTTCTTAAAGAGATCTCTAGTCTTTCCCATTCTATTGTTTTCCTCTATTTTATGGTATTGTTCACTTAAGAAGGCTTTCTTATATCTGTTTGTTATTCCCTGGAACTCTGCATTCAGTTGGGTATATCTTTCCCTGTCTCGGTTGCCTTTAGCTTCTCTTCTTTTCTCAGCTAATTGTAAGGACTCCTCAGACAATCACTTTGCCTTCTTGCATTTTTCATGGGGATGGTTTTGGTCATCCCCTCATGTGCAATGTTATGAACCTCTGCCCATAGTTCTTCAGGCACTCTGTCTTACCAGATCCTGTCCCTTAAATCTATTCATTACCCCCACTGTATAATCATAAGGGATTTGATTCAGGTTATACCTGAAATGGCCTAGTGGTTTTCCATACTTTCTTCAATTTGAGCCTGTGAAGATACACACACACACACACACACACACATATACACATACACACACGTACACACCACATCTTCTTTTTCCATTCATCAATCAGTGGACACTTAGGTTACTGTAATGTCTTGGCTACTGTAAATATTGCTACTATGAACATTGGGGTGTGTGTATCTTTTTGACTTACAGTTTTCTTCTTTTTTTGGATATGAGCTCAGGGATGGAACGGAGAAGGCAATGGCACACCGCTCCAGTACTTTTTGCCTGGAAAATCCCATGGACGGAGGAGCCTGGGAGGCTGCAGTCCATGGGGTCGCAAAGAGTCAGACACAACTGAGTGACTTCACTTTCACTTTTCACTTTCTTGCATTGGAGAAGGAAATGGCAACCCACTCCAGTGTTCTTGCCTGGAGAATCCCAGGGACAGGGGAGCCTGGTGGGCTGCCGTCTCTGGGGTCACACAGAGTTGGATACGACTGAAGTGACTTAGCAGCAGCAGCAGCAGGGATGGAATTGCTGAAATATATAAAGCTATGACCAACCTAGACAGCATATTAAAAAGCAGAGATATTCCTTTGCCAGCAAAGGTCTGTCTAGTCAAAGCTATAGTTTTTCCAGTAGTCATGTATGGATGTGCGAGTTGGACTATAAAGAAAGCTGAGCACTGAAGAACTGATGCTTTTGAACTGTGGTGTTGGAGAAGATTCTTGAGAGTACCTTGGACAGCAAGGGGATCCAACCAATGACTCCTAAAGGAAATCAGTCCTGAATATTCTTTGGAAGGACTGAAGCTGAAACTCCAATACTTTGGCCACTTGATGTGAAGAACTGGCTGATTTGAAAAGACCCTGATGCTGGGAAAGATTGAAGGCGAGAGGAGAAGGGGACAACAGAGGATGAGATGGTTGGATGGCATCACCGACTCGATGGACATGAGTCTGAGTAAGCTCCGGGAGTTGGTGATGGACAGACAGGCCTGGCATGTTGCAGTACATGGGGTTGTAAAGGGTCAGACATGACCGAGCAACTGAACTGAACTGATAAAGAATCTGCCCATAATGCAGGAAAGATGGAAGACTAGGTTTGATCTTTGTGTCAGATCCCCTGGAGGAAGAAATTGCAACCCACTCCAGTATTCTTGCCTGAAAAATCCCATGGACAGAGGAGCCTGGTGGGGTCGCAAAGAGTCAGACATGACTGAGCAACTGAACACACACACATGGTAACTCTATTTTTGGTTTTTAAAATAATCTTCAAGGTGCTTTCCATAGTGACTGTATCAATTTACATTCCCACGAACAGTGTAGGAGGGTTCCCTTTTTTCCACGCCCTCTCCAAGATTTTTATTAATATTTCTAGAGTTTTTGGTGATAGCCACTCTGAGCAGTGTGAGGTGATGCCTCTTTGTCATTTTAATTTATATTTCTCTAATAATTAGAAATGTTGAACATCTTTTTATGTGCCTATTGACCATTTCTATCTCTTCTTTGAAGAAATGTCTTTTAGTCTTCTGCCTAACATTTTGTTTTTAATTTTTGCAACGTTGTGTTAGTTTCTGCCACTGCTATCCAACAACAGGAATCAGCTGTAAATTTATATGCAGCGCCTCTCTCCCCTCTTCGCATCCCATCTCTCCAGGTCATCACAGAGAACCGGACTGGGCTCCCTGTGCTACACAACAGCTTATCACCAGCTCATTTTTGATTGAGTTCTTTTCTGTTAGTTTGTTTGATATTGAACTATATGAGGTGTTTGTATATTTCGGAAATGTATCCCTTGTTTATTAGATCATTTGTAAATATGCTCTCTTATTCCACACGTTGTCTTCTCATTTTGTTTATGGTTTACTTTGCTGTGCAAAAGCTTTTAAGTTTGATTTGGTCTCATTTGAAATAAACACTATTTTGAGTGCCTGGTTTATGTAAGGTGCTGTGATAGATAGTCTAATTTGATTTTTATGAATTCTTATTGTAGTTTTATATTTAAATTCAGGTTTGCCTTATGTTAACTGAATATTAACTATTGGGGCTTTGAATCCCTTATTCTGGTTATTCCTCCCCTCTATTCCAGGAAGATAATTTTTCATAAAATATAGTAAGATAGTATGGATTGAAAGTAAGCCTACAGAAGGGAAATGTGAATTGGTGCAAAGTGGAGACAGGATTGAAATGAAAATAGGAGTGCAAAATGTAGAGCTATAAAATGCTTCTAAACATTCTAAGAAAATCTTGCCAGTCAGACTATGCTCAATGCCATGTGATTTAAACAAAACAATTACCAGTATAGAGTAAAACTGTTCTCAGAATTTAGAATGGTGTTCTCAAAATCAAATAATGGTCTCAACAATATCCTTACAATAGGTATAACAGTGTTTCACATCTTTCTTTTGCTCAGTATAGGTAATTTTGCAAACATTATCTTTACAATCGCACTTTGAGTATTCATTGAACAAGTATTTGTTCAGCATGCATTATGTTTATGCGACTGTTTTAGATTCTGAGCATATACAGTGCTAGTTATATAAGATCATTCTCATAAGAAATTAGATTCTGATGGAATAAAGCAGTTGATACACAGTCAAATAAATACTATAATCTAAAATAATTTAATTCATATAAATGCTATGAATAAAAAAATACAATTTAACATGTTAGATGACTCCTGGGGTTGAGAGTAGTTGATTGTAGACTAGGTAATATGGAAACACCTTAGAGGCAGTGATATTTTAGCTAAGAAAATCCAGACTTGTAAAACCCCAAGAGCACTCCAAGCACAGAGAATATGAAGTGCAGAGGTCTTAGAATAGGAATTAAATTCCAGGAACTGAAAGACTTGTGGTTGAACCATAGTAACCGATAAAGCCACAGAGCTAAGTCAGAGTAGGGAGTTTGGATTTTATTCTAAATGCAATGGAAAACATTGGATTTTACACAGGGAAGGGGATTGATTTAATTTAAAATTTTTGGAAAGTTCACACTAACTTCTAAGTGGAAAGTTGAAACAAGGAGAGGGAGCAGGTATGGCAAATATAGAAGCTGAGAAATTACTTAAGAGGCTTTTGTGGGGATGCACACAAGTTATAATGGTGATGTAGACTAGATAAGAATGGTGAAAGAGAAAAGTCAGTGAACTGGGGGTATATATGAAATAGGTTTCTATAATCCTCTTTTTATACTTAAGAAAACTAATGTTCAGAGGAGCTAAAAATTTATGTAAAAACATAAAGGAAGAGTTTAAACATAGGTATTTTGTCTTGAAGGCTGTTGAACTGCTGTTTTAAGTGGGTGGTTTTTATGCACTTAAAGAGTTATTTAAATATCACATTATCACTGATGCTTCCATTAAGTAAACATTTCTACTGGCTTAATTATATCTCCATTTAGTCTTCTCTCTTGTCATTTTTTAGTTTTTTTCTGTTTTGCCTACTTTTGAAAAATAATGTCAATAATTTAAAGAAAATTGACCATGTTGTATTACCATATCAAAGAAAGGGCATCCTAGCTCTAAAATTACTTCCTACTTAGAAGACTACAGAGTTAGATATGGTATCACTCTTGCTGAATCTGGAATGCTTCTTTTAAATAGCAGTCTGTGTGTATTTGATGCTCAAATCTCCTCAATAATAAACATTGAACATCTACTATCTGTATGGATATTCTTCCATTGATGATTCATAATATCAAAATATTACATAACTTGTAGAGCAGCAAAGAGTAGGCTGACCAATCCAAGACTATACCTCAGAAAATCATTTGGGCACTTTTTTTCTGAAACTGGGTTTGCAATAACTTAAAAGATGATTCTCTTAGCAAGTAGTTTCTTTACTTGATGAAAATCATAACAATTTTAACATATATAAAATCTGTCACATGGTAGCAATAGGGAAATACAGAAAGGAGGTGGGATTTTTCTACATTGGGTGGCATAGCCTCTACTGCACAGGGCTTTGTCTAATATCTATTTAAAGCAATATGGGGAGGAAAGATGGTAGGTGAAGTTTTGTGCAGTTTTACCTTTTGATTGACTTTTCAATTACGTTTTCATCATCATACAGAAAAAAAATACTTTGGAAATAAGAATAAGAGATTGAACTTCAGATATATTGTTATAAATTATTGCTTATTTCCATAGTTTTAAAGTCACTATAGCCTAATGGGGTTAGTAAAGCATCTTATATCTCAACCCTGCTTCAGAAAATTTTGCAGATCATTCATACTTATGCAAAATCATTTTTTATAGTTTTATTCTCCCCCTTCACTTCTGAAATAAATTCTCTTCTTGGCTTTATCCCATTAATGGCAGCAAGAATTCTCTTAGCGTCTCACCCTTGAAATCTCAGTGGCATTTTTCCATTGTTTTCCTCTTCATGGTTATTATCTGCTACATATTAATTTTCATACATTCTGCCTTTCAGTTGTTAAATTATGTCCCTATATCCAGTCCCTGCTTCTTACATTCCCGTAGTTCTAGCTCTGACTTTTATTACTTCTAAACTGTGATATTCTCACAGCTTTCTAATTTAAAAAAAAAGATGAAAGCATAATCAATTCCAAATTAAGGATTACATTCAACCATCTCTCTGAATTAGAGAGTGATTATCACTAAATTCAAGACCAATAGGAAAGGATAGAAGCAATCCATTGGCAGGCTCTGCTATATTTTGACTGAGCCAGCCTGCTTTCCAGCAAAACAAGGTCTGTTACAAACAGGAAATTCAGTCAATAATCCCCTTTTCTCTGGAGGTTTTTTTTTTTTTTTTTTTTTTAGCACAACCAGAATAGTTTTTCTCTATCCTTCAGACCATTTGAATGTCAAACTTCCAGAAAAGAAATGGGCAGGTAGTTGAGGTAAGAATTGGTCTGAACCCTTGCATGCTAGTATGTGTCTTTCTCTCAAATTAATGTCTCTCATAGCTAAGATAGGAAGAACCTTGGAAGGAGGACATTCTGGGGATTTTTAGTTTTAATGAACTTGGCTTATTGAGCTAGTCAGAAAGATGTTCATTGGCAATACTGGATGATCCCGTATTGATCCAGTAAAGCCACACTTTTGGTACCAAATTATTCAGGTACATTCAGTACTCATAAACTAACCATCTTACTGTAGACAATGATTAACGTTGGCATCTCAGAAGACAGAGCATCTGGACATACACAGCAGGCTCTTGCCAAACCACAAGTGCCAGCCCTTCCAACTCATCTACATTATATTCATGAAAGTGGGGCCTTATTGCTTAGGCAATGGCTCTCCTTAATTACCTGTTCCTACTGCTCAAAAGTCTGCTGTAGAGTACTTATTTTATTGCAAGTCAGCACCTAGAATACTTGGACTTGGTAAAGTGCAAGTGTCTGTAGCTGAACTTCAACAGATCGGTAGAAGTCAGGCAACCATACTTACCATTTCTATTCTGCATCTTAATTTTTAACAATTTCTGCATATAAGGTTGTTGTTCAGCCGCCCAGTCATGTCCTACTCTTTGTGACCCCATGGACTGCAGCATGCCAGGCCTCCCTGTCCCTTACCATCTCCCAAAGTTTGCCCAAGTTCATGTATATAGCTGTATACAGCTTCTCCATCATTGGTTACAGAGGATGTAATCAATGTGATTTCAGTATTGACCGCTTGGTGATGGCCATGTGTAAAGTCATCTTGTGTTGTTGAAAACGGGTATTTGCTATCACCAGTTCATTCTCTTGGCAGAATTCAGTTAGCCTTTGACCTACTTCCTTTTGTTCTCCAAGGCCAAACTCGCTGTTATGCCAAGTATTTCTTGACTTCCTATTTTTGCATTCCAATCACCAATGATGAATAGAACATCATTTTTTTGGTGTGAGTTCTAGGAGGTCTTCTAGGTATTTAGAGAACCGATCAACCTTAGCTTCTGCAGCATTGATGGTAGGGACACTTGAATGCCTTGCCTTGGAAATGAACTGAGATCATTCCGTCATTTTTGATATCACACCCAAGTACTGCATTTCAGACTCTTTTTTTTTTTTTTTTTTTAAATGAGAGGTACTCCATTTCTTCTATGGGATTCTGGCCCACAGTAGTAGATGTAATGGTCATCTGAATTACATTTGCCCATTCCCATCTATTTTAGTTACTGATTCCTAAGATGTTGATGTTTATTCTTACTATCTCATTCTGACCACATCCAAATTGGCTTGATTCATGGACCTAATATTCCAGGTTCCTATGCAATACTGTTCTTTGCAGCATCAGATTTTACTTTCATCACCAAGCAAATCCACAACTGAGTGTCATTTCTGTTTTGGCCCAACTACTTTATTCTTTCTGGGGCTATGGGTAGTTGTCCTCCCCTCTTCCCCAGTAGCATATTGGACACATTCTGACCTGGGGGACTCATCTTTCGGTGTCATATCTTTTTTGTCCTTTTGTACAGTTCATGAGGTTCTTGTGGCAAGTATACTGGGGTGGTTTGCCATTCCCTCCTTCAGTGGATCATGTTTTGTCAGAACTCTCCACTGTGACCCGTCCATCTTGGGTGGCCCTACACGCCGCAGCTCATAGGTTCATTGAGTTATCCAAGCCCCTTTGCCATGACAAGGTCATGATGTGTGAAGGGGACATATAAGGTAGTAAGTGTATTAAATTCCTTTGCAGGACTGAAAGCAAACAAAACGGATTAGAACACAAGATAGAGGATAAAATGTTAAAGTTCTTTGACAATGAAAAGCACAAAATATGTTAAACACAGCATGACAGCATAGCACTTCATAGACACAGCCAGTTGTTAATGTCTGTGCTCAGGCCTCAGATTATTTATTCTCCAGACTCAGGATTGATCTTCACTAGCTTCTAATACTTGTTCATAGGGCTTGGCTCTATCCGTGATCACAAATGCAAAGCCTAAGACACAATAACACCTGGTATATCATCTTCTAAAATGAACATTTGGACTAATAAAAATTCATAGTAAATGGAAGAGGAGCATCTGTGGAATGTTTCAGAGAGGTTTTGTAATCCAAATTCATCTGAGATTTACAAGTAGTGTGAAATGTAATATGCTATTTAGCATGTAATAGATGCTTGCTGCTAAGTCGCTTCACTCATGTCCGACTCTGTGCGACCCCATAGACGGCAGCCCACCAGGCTCCCCCATCCCTGAGATTCTCCAGGTAAGAACACTGGAGTGGGTTGCCATTTCCTTCTCCAATGCGTGAAAGTGAAGTCGCTCAGTCATGCCCGACTCTTAGCGACCCCATGGACTGCAGCCTACCAGGCTCCTCTGTCAATGGGATTTTCCAGGCAAGAGTACTGGAGTGGGGTGCCATTGCCTTCTCCAATAGATGCTTATAAGATAACAAATATCTGAAACCCAGGCCTAACTCTGACTGCATGTGTGTCTGCCTCCATATAACAACACACACCCCTCTACACACATGAAGATAAACAGATAAAATTTTCAAGGGACAAATCTTTAAAATGGCACCATCTAGACCAGAATTAAGGAAAGGAATTTAGCAAAATGTGCCTACACTCTTCCTACTCACAAAAGTGATAAAGCTTTGCATCATTGTTTCTTTCGTCATCCGCTGCCTTCTATACTAAATCCAGGGGTCTGTGGGTGTAAAAATGGGGATCTTTAACAAGTCTACATTGAACAACACATTCTCTGTGTTTGGCTAGGTTTCCTCTGATTATGCACATAAATAGCTGATGCTCTGAAATAATGCTTTCTCCTCCTGCCTTTGGTCACAATGTTGCCTTAGGTCCAGAATTTCTGAATTATCCTCTGTAAGTGGAATAGTGATGATATGATGGTTTATTATTCTCATATTCATACGGTAACACAGGGATCCAATTACAAGCTCTGAACAGACCAATCCCTATCAAAGACCAATAAAGAGAAGTGAACCAGTAAGGCCCATAAAAATGTAACACAACAAAGAAAAAGCACTAGACTGAAGAATTATTAAGACTTCTGAATCCAAAGACAGAACTTCTGAAAAGAGTCTATTGCAGGAACTAGATTTTCTTAGAAATTTGTGTGGAACCCTGATCAAAAAGCAGAGGCATGAGGCTAAAAGGAAAAAAACAAATGACCATGAGGAAAGAAGACGTTGAGATGAAACTGTTGACAACAGAGTGAAATAAAAACTGATAATATAAATAGAAAAGAAAGTAGGGTACATACTTTGAAAGTCCATTGGAGGTAATAATAATAAGTTTTTGCTGTTGTTCAGTTGCTCAGTCATGTCTGACTCTTTACACATCATGGACTGCAGCATTCCAGGCTTCCCTGTCCTTCACCATATCCTGGAGCTTGCTCAAACTCATATCCATTGAGTAGGTGATGTCATCCAACCATCTCATCCTCTATCATCCACTTTTCCTCCTGCCTTCAGTCTTTCTCTGCATCAGGGTCTTTTCTAATGAGAGAGCTCTTTGCATCAGGTAGCCAAAGCATTGGAGCTTAAGTTTCGGTATCAGTCCTTCCAATGAATATTCAGGACTGATTTCCTTTAAGATTGACTGGTTGGATCTCCTTGCAGTCCAAGGGACTCTCAAGAGTCTTCTCCAACACCACAGTTCAAAAGCATCATTTCTTTGGCGTTCATCCTTCTTTATGGTGCAACACTCACATCCACACACGACTACTAGAAAAACCATAATTTTGATTATACGGACTTTTGTGGGTAAAGTGATGTCTCTGCTTTTTAATAGTCTGTCTCGATTTGTCAAAGCTTTTCTTCCAAGGAACAAGCATCTTTTAATTTCATGGCTGTAGTCATCATCTGCAGTGATTTTGGAGCCCAAGAAGATAGTCTGTCACTGTTTCCATTGTTTCCCCATCTATTTGCCCTGAAGTGATGAGACTCAATGCCATGATCTTAGTTTTTTGAACGTTGAGTTTAAGCCAACTTTTTCACTTTCCTCTTTCACTTCCGTCAAGAGACTCTTTAGTTTCCCTTCACTTTCTGTCTCAAGGGTGGTATCATCTGCATATCTGAGGTTACTGATATTTCTGCCAGCAATCTTGATTCCAGCTTGTGATTCATCTAGCCCAGCATTTCATATGATGTACTCTGCATATAAGTTAAATAAGCAGGGTGATCATTATTAATTATTTACTGACACAGTTCCAGTGACAGTTACTCCTGTATTTGCTCATTTAAATAATCAGAGCTGTTTTCTATCACCCCACAAAAGACTGAACCATTTGCAGAATAGAAACATAAAATGGAAAAATTGTGTTCATTGTATGACAAAATGTATCTTTTTCCCTTACATAAACTTGAACTGCATAATGAAGGTAATGGACATTTTCCTTACCATATTGATTTTGTGCATTTTTTGCCCATAATTTAGAAGATTTAATTATTTTTAATTTGTATTTTATATTATAATTGATTAACAATGTTGTATTAGTTTCAGGTGTAGAGCAAAAGCTTCAGTTTTATACACACACGCATCTAGTCTTTTTCAAGTTATCCTCCCATTTAGGTTATTACAGCATATTAAGCACAGTTACCTGTGCTATGTAATTTGTCCTTCTGGGTTATCTATTTTAAATATAGCAGTGTGTATATGTCAATCCCAAACTCCCAATCTATGCCCACTCACCACTGACTTTTTTCCTCTGGTAATTATAAGATCATTTTGTGCATTTTCATATCTAGTTCCTTGGTCTCTAAAGGCATTTGTTATATAATTTATATGAGCTAATGCATGTAAAGCACTTAGAACAGTGCCTAACATGAAGCGAATATTTGGGAATAATATAAATTATAATAGCAGAATAATCCAAGTTATTTACAAATTTCTCACTGGTAAATATTAGCAAGACTTTTAAAATATTCTTTTTTCACTAGTGAATGCTTCTCAGTTAATTATATATAAAGTAATGTATACAGTATAAGATCAAATACATTAAAAGATCTAGAATATGAAGAAGATGACAAGGTACAACAAAATACTGAGAGTGGCTCTGTGTGCAGATTGCTGGGTAGTTTTTCTTTTTCATTATTTTCAGAATACTTTAAAGTAAGCATACTACACATTACTTTCAGAGATTCCATAATTTTTGTTTATGATACGATAGCATACCAATTTATACTCTAAATTTTCAGTTCAGTTCAGTTGCTCAGTCGTGTCTGACTCTTTATGATCCCATGAATTGCAGCACGCCAGGCCTCCCTGTCCATCACCAACCCCTGGAGTTTACTTAAACTCATATCCATCGAGTCGGTGATGGCATCCAGACATGTCATCCTCTGTTATCCCCTTTTCCTCCTGCCCTCAATCCCTCCCAGCATCAGAGTCTTTTCCAGTGAGTCAACTCTTCGCATGAGGTGGCCAAAGTACTGGAGTTTCAGCTTTAGCATCATTCCTTCCAAAGAACACCCAGGACTGATCTCCTTTAAAATGGACTGGTTGGATCTCCTTGTAGTCCAAGGGACTCTCAAGAGTCTTCTCTAACACCACAGTTCAAAAGCATCAATTCTTCAGCACTCAGCTTTCTTCACAATCTGGTTCATTGTACAGGAGACAGGGATCAAGACCATCCCCATGGAAAAGAAATGCAAAAAAGCAAAATGGCTGTCTGGGGAGGCCTTACAAATAGCTGTGAAAAGAGAAGCAAAAAGCAAAGGAGAAAAGGAAAGATATAAGCATCTGAATGCAGAGTTCCAAAGAATAGCAAGGAGAGATAAGAAAGCCTTCCTCAGCAATCAATGCAAATAGAGGAAAACAACAGAATGGGAAAGACTAGAGATCTCTTCAAGAAATATAATTTATACTATAATATAAAAATGATTTTGTATCAAGAAACTGGAGAGAACTTACTAATAGAACTATGGAGTGAGATTATAGAATGGTTCTTCCTATTGCTTTTTCAGATTTTCTCATATTAATATGTAATATTTTTAAATAAATAAAAGGTACAGTTGGATGATCTGAAATATCTCTTCCATTTAATCATTCCTATTCTCTCTAATTCAGAGTTTCCTATTCCTCTTTTGAAATCTGATAACACTTTCCACTTTTGTTGAATACTTGTGATTATCTCAGTTGTATTGTTATTATTTATGTAACTTCTTGGTCTTTTTGTATTAGAATATAATTTCAGTGGATTTATATATATGTATATAATTCCATGTAATACTTAATTAGAAATGGCATAACTATGATAGACTCAACACATTTTTTTGTACTGAAAATCCTGTGACATTGATGTTGACTGGAAGTGTCATAATATAAATATCCATGAAGATGAAGACTTTTTATCAGATATTGGAATCTAAATAAATTCATGGCAAATTTTCTCTTTTGCTGATATAAAATATTGAGCAATATAGAGCATCCAGTGAATTAATCTAAACACTCAGTTAAGAATAAGGGGACCTGTATACCTAGATTTTACCACTAAAGAGCTTAGCTCTTCTCTGAAGCACTAATTTCACTTCTGGAACATGGATTGAGTCAGTGAGTCTTTAAATATTTCACATATCCAATAACAGTATACTCCCATTTTTGTCTGATTTCTTTCACTCCATGTTTTTGCAATTTTCAATAGTTTATTATTTTGTATTTTTAAATCAATTGCATTGTATGAGTATGCCAGATTTTTCCATTAAAAATTCTTAATGGGCATTTGCTTTATTTCCAGTTTGGAGAAATTAGAAAAAAGCTACAAAACTGTTCATGTACAAGTCCTTGTAGCCATGTACTTTGATTCTCTTAGGTAAATATCTATAAGTTTTATAACTGGATCATTTGATAAGTGTATGTTTAATTTATTGAGAAACTAGCCAGCTGTTTTCCAAAGTGACTACCATTTTACACTCTTATAAACAGTGAATGGGAGTGTCAAGATTCTTCACATTATCACCAAGTGTGCTATAATCTGTTTAATTTTAGTCATTTAAATAAATATGTGGTAACATTGTGGTTTTAATTTGTATTCTGTGATAATATTAGTATTATTCTGTTATAATATTAATATTTTCATATGCATTTTTGCCTTTCATGTATTTCCTTTGTTGGAATGTCTGTTCAGTTCTTCTGTCCATTCAAAGAAAAACCAGTTCATCTTTTTTTTTTTTTTTTAATTTTTTAATTTTTTTTTATTTTTTAAATTTTAAAATCTTTAATTCTTACATGCGTTCCCAAACATGAACCCCCCTCCCACCTCCCTCCCCATAACATCTCTCTGGGTCATCCCCATGCACCAGCCCCAAGCATGCTGCACCCTACGTCAGACATGGACTGGTGATTCAATTCTTACATGACAGCATACATGTCAGAATTCCCATTCTCCCAAATCATCCCACCCTCTCCCTCTCCCTCTGAGTCCAAAAGTCCGTTATACACATCTGTGTCTTTTTTCCTGTCTTGCATACAGGGTCGTCATTGTCATCTTCCTAAATTCCATATATATGTGTTAGTATACTGTATTGGTGTTTTTCTTTCTGGCTTACTTCACTCTGTATAATCGGCTCCAGTTTCATCCATCTCATCAGAACTGATTCAAATGAATTCTTTTTAACGGCTGAGTAATACTCCATTGTGTATACGTACCACAGCTTTCTTATCCATTCATCTGCTGATGGACATCTAGGTTGTTTCCATGTCCTGGCTATTATAAACAGTGCTGCGATGAACATTGGGGTACATGTGTCTCTTTCAATTCTGGTTTCTTATTGAATTTTGAAAGTTCTTTAGATATACTTTTGAGTCTTTTATCAGATATGTGCTTTGTAAAGATGTTTTTTCTCTCTTTCTATGGAATATATTTTTATTTTTTAATAATTTTTTCAAAGGGAAAATTTTACTTTTCATAAAGTCCAATTTATCATGTTTTTCTTTTGTGGATTATGTCATAGCTAAAATTTTTCCTAACCTAGGGTCACAAAAATTTTATCTTAATTTTTTTTTAAATCTCAGACTATGATTGTATATTATACTTGCAGTTGTCAGATTTTTCTTTATAAAGTTTGAAGTTTTGTTACTATATACATAAACATTTGAGGTAGGTATAGTAAATCTAACAGTCTCTGCCTTTACTTGCGTTTTTAAATCTCTTACTTTTAATGTGGTTATTTATATTCAATTCAGTTCAATTGCTCGGTCATGTCCGATTCTTTGCAACCCCATGAACTGCAGCACGCCAGCCTCCCTGTCCATCATCAACTCCCAGAGTCCACCCAAACCCATATCCATTGAGTCGGTGATGCCATCCAACCATCTCATCCTCTGCGTCCCCTTCTCCTCCTGCTCTCAATCTTTCCCAGCATCAGGGTCTTTTCAAATGAGTCAACTCTTCCCATCAGGTGGCCAAAGTACTGGAGTTTCAGCTTCAACATCAGTCCTTCCAATGAACACCCAGGACTGATCTCCTTTAGGATGGACTGGTTGGATCTCCTTGCAGTCCAAGGGACCCTCAAAAGTCTTCTCCAACACCACAGTTCAAAAGCATCAGTTCTTTGGTGCTCAGCTTTCTTTATAGTCCAACTCACAAGACCGCTGGAAAAACCAGCGGTCCTTTGTTGACAGACCTTTGTTGACAAAGCAATGTCTCTGCTTTATATGGTCAGGATTAAATCTGCCACCTGAAATTACTCTTCTTTTTTTCTTGTTCTTTGCTCCTTTGTCCCTCTTCTGCCTCCTTTAAGTATTCAGGTAATTTTCATTATTTTTATTTCTTTTGATGGCTTATTAGCTTTCATGTTTTTAGTTAATTTTTTTTATGTTTTGCATTTGGGTTTTTAGTATATATATTTAACATGAGGCAATCTACCTTCAAGTGACTTCATGACAATTCATATATTGTATAAGGCTTCCCTGGTGGTTCAGTGGTAAAGAATTCACCTACCAATGCAGCAAATGCAGGTTCAATCCCTGGGTCAGGAAGATCCCCCGGAGAAGGAAATGGCAACCCATTCTAGGATTCTTGCCTGGAAAATCCCATGGATGGAGGAGTATGGTGGGCTACCGTCCATGGGGTTGCAAGAGTCCGACACTACTTAGTGACTGCTGCTGCTACTGCTAAGTCGCTTCAGTCATGTCCAACTCTGTGCGACCCCATGGACTGCAGCCTACCAGGCTCCTCCATCCATGGGATTTTCCAGGCAAGAGTACTGGAGTGGGTTGCCATTGCCTTCTCTACTTAGTGATTAAACAAAATAAAAAAAAAAATTAAAGCCTTGCAACAATGTCTTTTCTTTCCTCTAAGCCTTCATGGTTTTTTTACACATTTAATTTCTGCATATGCTCTCAAGCCTATGCTATATGGTTATTCATTTGTTTAAATAGTATATTATCCTTTAAGACAATTAAAAGAAAAAATCCTCTATATTTACTTAAATAGTTTTCATTTTCTGTACTCTTTATTCCTTGAGTAGATCTGTAACTTCATCTGGATTCATTTTACTTCTGCCTTAATGGCTCTTTCTAACATTTATTTGCTCTGATGAATTCTTTCAGCTTTTGTATTTCTGAAGAAAAAAATCTTATTTCAACTTGATTTTGAAAAAAAATTTTGTTGGGTGTCCAGTTCAAGGCTGAGTTTTCTCTTTCAGCTTTAAAGATGTTGCTCCATTGTAGTCTCACTTGCATTGTTTCCATAGGAATTAAACTATCAGTGTTAAGTTTCAGTGAAATTCTTGGATTTGGGGGCTTATACTTTTCACAAATTTGAAAGACTTTAGCCATGGTTTCTTCAAATATTTTCGATGCCTCTCTCATGCCTTAGACAAGACTGCTTTATTAGCTTCTTGAATCTTATGTTGCTGCTGAGAAGTCAGACAATGATCTGACTCTCCTCCATCTAGGTAATCTGTTTGTTAATAATTATTAAAAGATTTAAATTTACTCTTTCTTTTATCTGGATGTTCTGAAATATCATTACCTTGTTTCTAAATGCATTGCTTTTATTTACTTAGCACTTGTAATGCTTTTATTTCAGAAGACTCTTGACTTTCCTCAGTTCTTGGGAATTAAATGCTGTTAATTATTCAAATATTAACTCTTTTCCTTTCTCACTAGTTTTCCTTCCAAAACTCCTGCTTAACACATGGCAGAAAATCCAAGTTTATTCTCAGTTTCTCTTAATATTTTTCTATATCTTCCATGCTTTTTTTTCCCTTTGTGCTTCATGCTAAGGAAATTTTTTGATGTTCTCATATAGCTCAGGGCTTCCCTGGTAGCTCAGAGGTGAAGAATCCACCTGCAATCCAGGAGACCTGTGTTCAAATATAGATCCAGCCAACTACAGTCCATGGAGTTGCAATGAGTTGGACATGACTAAGCAACTAACACTTTATTTCACTTTCATATAGCTCATGAATTTGTTCTTTTGCTTTGTTATCCAGCCCATTTACTGATGTCTTTAGTTTAAAATTTCCGCTTTTCTATTCAAAATCTCTCACTCTAAAATAATGGCTGTATGTGATATTTTTTCTATCCTCTGAAATTTTAATTATACCTATTTTATTACAAATTAAATTTGATTTCAGTTTGTGTTCTCTGTCTTGATGTTGGCCTTCCGATCTGTTTATTTTTGATCATGTGCTTATCTTGGGTATTTCCTATTAAATTATCTATTGTAGATAAGCAGTGAATCCAGGGGAAGAGGCAGGAAGTTTATCTATTACTTACACTGTGACCTGTTTTTGAAAGAGAATGAGAATTAGAGTTAAGCTACTTGAAAGGTGTGTCTTTCTTTTTCTTTTCTTTTCTTTTTTAATATGCCTGCTCGAGATACTGCCAAGCGCACACATTCCAGTTTTCCATGTAAGAACAGTTAGTCCCACGTTGTTG
This sequence comes from Capra hircus, assembly GCF_001704415.2. Classification (NCBI taxonomy): domain Eukaryota; kingdom Metazoa; phylum Chordata; class Mammalia; order Artiodactyla; family Bovidae; genus Capra; species Capra hircus. The sequence goes on from NC_030818.1 coordinate 34,991,523, forward strand.
CTTTATCACAAAAGGAGGAAAGATGATTGAAAGAAGTTGACCTTCTTTGCTGAAATGCCTATGGCTTTTTTCCCCATGAAATTATGTTGTTATATAATCTCGAGTTCTTGCCTATTTTTAGCGTTCACCACTTTTGGGCATAGAACACACCACTGGTGTCATTTCTTCAGACATTTTAGGATATGGTCTTCTTCCTCATGCTCACTCCATCTGCTTTGTGTCTTTTAGGAAGTCTCTGAAAGTTTTTGGTTTGCTGTTCATTTGAGAGCATTGTTATATATGGAAGTACATATATTTTAATAAACCTTTTATTGCTTCAGAGGGTTTGATATGAAAATAAGAGATGTGCATATGATTAGTGTACCATCTTGAATCAGAAGTATATTTTACTATTCTCAGATTTCCAAACCTTAACTTTGAATTTTTCTTTGTTAGTCTGATGGGAGTTTTTCTATAATTGCTTCATCTATCAGTAGACCTGGCATTGTAGAGCATTTGGCTAATGTGGGAATGCATCAACAATTCTGCAAGCTTAGACTTGGAGATACATTTACTACCAATATTTTGTTTATGAGAAGATTAAAATATTATCTGTTAGAGTTTTTCTTTATGTAATTTAAAACAATTAAAGGAAAGAGAATCAGATTGTTTTTAGAGACAATAAATTCATTATTGCACTATGATTCAAAGTTTACCAATCTGTCTCTCATTTATAACTGTACTACTTTAGCATGGAATACCCAGTAGACTAATCACTGGACAACAAAGTATAAAAAGGTACCTGCTGAGCAGAATGGAAACAGCAGCACTCAGGATCTCCTAGGACATTACATCAGTCCCAGTGGAGAACTGTTTACTCAGCAACCCTATGTTCACTTACTGTTTGTTAATTATGATAGTACCTAGTCATTTGTTTTCTTTACATTCTAAAACAAAACAAAAAAATATATGTGCATGGATATTTAGTACAAAGCAAGATCATTTTCTGTATTATGTGTCCGACTAGTAGCGACCCCATGGACTCCAGCCCACCAGGCTCCTCTGTCCATGGGATTTTCCAGGCAAGAGTACTGGAGTGGGGTGCCATTGCCTTCTCCGATTATATCAGAGTCTTTGAAATCAACAAAAACTTTTCCAAATATAAAATATGACTATATATGACAAGTATGAATTCCACATTTCTCTGTTCATACTTAATATATTTCCCAGTTATCACTGCCAAAATGTTTTTGTGTGGATGAAGGAACAATTAAATAAATAGTGGTTATTTTTGAACTCCTGCAATGTCTAGGACATTGTAGGGGCAACAAAAGTAAATAGGACAAATTATCCTCAAATTTTGACAAGGTAGTTGTGGATAAACAATGAAGACATGACTTTTAATATATAAGGCAAAATAAGAAAAATGGTGATCAAAAAAAAAAAAAGAAACCCACACACATTAAAAGTTTCTGAAAGAGCAAAATAGAGCATAAGTCACAACAATTAAGAAAAAAGTGTGATCCTTGAACACTAGTTAGTCTAGACATGTCCTGCAGTAGACTTGGACAGGTGATTGTATAAGACAGAGGAACACACTTGGTAGAAGTTAACTCTGAATGGTAGTTTGATTGTTAGAAACCACTATGTCTATTTGATAATGTAGGAGTAGACCAGCCTAGATGGACTCCGTGGGTTATAATAGGAAAGAGTAGGACATAAGACAGAAAAATTCAGAAGTCTGACAGCAAAGGAACTTAAATGATAAACTAAGTGTGACTTCATTTTGTGGGTTGATAGCATGATTAACTCTGCGGGGCAGGAATGTAACTTCAGACTGAATCAGGCAAGTTTAGAAGCAACAGTGAGAGGTATATTTAGATTTGGGTGGGTGTCTGGCATTTAGGAGGATCCAGAAATTCATTCATTGATTCATTCATTCAACATAATCTCAAGTGTGTAGATACACTGGGTATACTTACTAAGATAGCCAATGATTATACACTTAAGAATTGAAACTATTATAAGTGGTTTAAAAGAGGCAGGAAGAAAAATTTTCGGAGAGTAATGAGATCAGGGCTCAATAAAGGACAGAAATGGTCTGAACCTAACAGAAGCAGAAGATATTAAGAAGAGGTGGCAAGAATACACAGAAGAACTGTACAAAAAAGATCTTCATGACCCAGATAATCACAATGGTGTGATCACTAATCTAGAGCCAGACATCCTGGAATGTAAAGTCAAGTGGGCCTTGGAAACCATCGCTACGAACAAAGCTAGTGGAGGTGATGGCATTTCAGTTGAGCTGTTTCAAATCCTGAAAGATGATGCTGTGAAAGTACTACACTCAATATGCCAGCAAATTTGGAAAACTCAGCAGTGGCCACAGGACTGGAAAAGGTCAGTTTTCATTCCAATTCCAAAGAAAGGCAATGCCGAAGAATGCTCAAACTACCTCACAATTGCACTCATCTCACATGCTAGTGAAGTAATGCTCAAAATTCTCCAAGCCAGGCTTCAGCAATATGTGAACTGTGAACTCCCTGATGTTCAAGCTGGTTTTAGAGAAGGCAGAGGAACCAGAGATCAAATTGCCAACATCTGCTGGATCATCAAAAAAGCAAGAGAGTTCCAAAAAAACATCTATTCTGTTTTATTGACTATGCCACAGCCTTTGACTATGTGGATCACAGTAAACTGTGGAAAATTCTGAAAGAGATGGGAATACCAGACCACCTGACCTGCCTCTTGAGAAATCTGTATGCAGGTCAGGAAGCAGCAGTTAGAACTGGACATGGAACAACAGACTGGTTTCAAATAGGAAAAGGAGTACGTCAAGGCTGTATATTGTCACCCTGCTTATTTAACTTCTATGCAGAGTACATCATGAGAAACACTGGACTGGAAGAAACACAAGCTGGAATCAAGATTTCCAGGAGAAATATCAATAAACTCAGATATGCGGATGACACCACCCTTATGGCAGAAAGTGAAGAGGAACTAAAAAGCCTCCTGATGCAAGTGAAAGTGGAGAGTGAAAAAGTTGGCCTAAAGCTCAACATTCAGAAAACGAAGATCATGGCATCCGGTCCCATTACTTCATGGGAAATAGATGGGGAAACAGTGGAAACAGTTTCAGACTTTATTTTTGGGGGCTCCAAAATCACTGCAGATGGTGATTGCAGCCATGAAATTAAAAGATGCTTACTCCTTGGAAGAAAAGTTATGACCAACCTAGATAGTATATTCAAAAGCAGAGGCATTACTTTGCCGACTAAGGTCTGTCTAGTCAAGGCTATGGTTTTTCCTGTAGTCATGTATGGATGTGAGAGTTGGACTGTGAAGAAGAATTGATGAAGCGCCGAAGATTTGATGCTTTTGAACTGTGGTGTTGGAGAAGACTCTTGAGAGTTCCTTGCACTGCAAGGGGATCCAACCAGTCCATTCTGAAGGAGATCAGCCCTGGGATTTCTTTGGAAGGAATGATGCTAAAGCTGAAGCTCCAGTACTGTCGCCACCTCATGAGAAGAGTTGCCTCATTGGAAAAGACTCTGATGCTGGGAGGGATTGAGGGCAGGAGGAGAAGGGGACGACCGAGGATGAGATGGCTGGATGGCATCACTGACTTGATGGACGTGAGTCTGAGTGGACTCCCGCAGTTGATGATGGACAGGGAGGCCTGGCGTGCTGCGATTCATGGGGTCACAAAGAGTTGGACATGACTGAGCGACTGAACTGAACTGAGATCAGGGAGGAGATATTTTAGATAAAGCAGATCCCAGTAGTAGTATTTAAACTGAGACCTGAAGAAGAAAAAAGAAAAAGAACCAGGCATGAAAAGAGCATAGGCAGAGGTATCAGTGCCTATGAAGGCACAGAGGCTAAAGAGAGTTTGGCATATTTATTTGGTGAACTGTTTGTGTGGGGGTGTAGTAGAGGCTGTGGTGGGTAACTCTGTGTCAACCTGACTGGGCTAAATGATAACCAGTAAAATGTTATTTCTTGGTGTGTCTGTGAGGGTGTTTCCAGAAGAGATTAGCATTTGAATCCATAGACTAGATAAAGAAGTTCCATTCTAACCAATGCTGATGGGCATTCTCCTCCCTGTTGAGGATTTGAATAGAACAAAAAGATAGAGAAAAAGACAGATTTGCTGTTTCGCTTGAGCTGAGACATTCATCTTACTTCCAGGGACATCGGTAGTCCAGGGTCCTGGGCCTTTGGACTTGAGCTGAGACAAACCATTGACTCCGTTGGTCCTCAGGAATTCAGATACATACTGAATTATGCGATAAGCTTTCCTGGCTCCTCCCCTTATAGATGGCAGATTGAGACTTCCTGGTCTCCATAGTGATGTGAGCTAATGCCTATAATAAAACTCCTCTTGTATGTGTATCTACATCTGTATCTATATATAATCTGTCCTATTGGTTCTGTTTCTCTAGGGAACCCTGACTGATAATACAGTGGTGCGATGAGAGAAGGAAACTGCAGTTTAAGATGAAGCTGAGTAACAAAAGCGAAGGAGAAGGTTGCGCAGCACCTTTTATAATCCTTGGAAGGTGGCTAGGTTGAATTAAAAATGTGACAGGATACTGAAAGCTTTCATCCCAGGCAGGGCAGTAACATGAGCTGGATTACAATAGACCAAGGCTTGTGGTAAGAGCTGTGAAGAGGTTATTGCAGTGAGAGAAGCTGGTGAATTGGATCGAGGAGGTGACAATGGAGACAGAGAGAGGCTAAGGGTATCGAGGTACAATTCTGGAATTAGAAGCAGCAGGATTTCCTGACGGATTGGATGTAGGGAGTGACTGGAAGCAGAATAAGTTTTTTTGTTTGAGCAATAAAATGGTGCTTGTTAGCCTGAGGGAGGACCAAGAGTTCATTTAGTGATTTGTGAACTGTGAGATACCTGCGGAACTGTAGTAAGGTATGCGAAGTTGGATCTCAGAGGAGAATTCGGGGCTGTTTACTTCTCTGATTCCTTGGGCATCTTCTTACCTACCCAAGCTTTCATTTTATATCTTCCCATATTCTTTCTTCGGCCTTCTTCCCTTCTCACTTGACAGATTCTGCTTGACTTATAATAGTCCCTGCTAGGTTTATCCTTCACCTGTGTGAAAATGACATTTGCTTCTTCATCTTCAATTCAGTCCGACTCTTTGGGACCCCATGGACTGTAGCCCACCAGGCTCCTCTGTCCATGGGATTCTCCAGGCAAGGACACTGGAGTGGGTTGCCATTTCCTTCTCCAGGGGATCTTCCCGACCCAGGGATCGAACCCAGGTCTCCCACATTGGAGGCAGACGCTTTAACCTCTGAGCCACCAGGGAAGCCCATTCTCTCCTAAATATATATATTCAAATGTGTCCGTGTGTGTATGTGTGTGTACACATACATATATTACATAGAAAATATACATATATATAATATTCATATATAATATGTATGTGTGTGTATATACATCTGGCAGCTCAGACAGTAAAGAATGCAGGAGACCCAGGTTCAATCCCTGGGTTGGAAAGATTCCCCTGGAGAAGCGAAGGGCAACCCATCCTAGTATTCTTGCCAGGAAAGTTCCATGGACAGAGGGACTGGCAGGCTGCAGTCCATGGGGTTGCAAAGTTAGACACGATTGAGGGACTAACACTTTCAACACCCACATAAAATATACAATGATATATAATATAAATGTCTATAAATTAAACTTCCCACTTGACTGTTTCTTGTGTACATTGTATGTGTCCCCAAAGTTTCATATAGCTGGGGAAGACACAGCCACCCATTGAGAGACCTGAGGCTGTGCTTCATGCATCTTTGTTCTCACTCTCCACATACAAACCTAGTCCTGCTAAATGATGATTTGTCATCTTCAGTATTTATAAACACCTGCTTTACTTGGGCTTCTTTTGGTTCCAGAATCTAGGATGAATCCAGACCTAGAGGTGAGGGGTAAAGGGCTCTTCCTGTGAAGGTCCACAGGACAGAAAGCCAAACATATTGTGAGGTTAGGCAAAGAGCAGGGAAATGTCAGGATTCAAGTGACAGGTTAGGGTAACAGTTCTGGCAGTTGTGAACTAGACAGATGGGAGTAAGGCAAGACTAGAATCAGAGAGATTTCAGAATGGGAACTATGATACAAGTTGTTACTTAAGAAATTATAAAATGAAGTTATATAAAACATGTTAATATGTTTTCCCTTTCAAATGCCTTAAAAATTTCTTTTAAACTTCCCTGAACAACCAATTCAGAGGGGGTAAGAAATGGAAAGGACCACCCTTATCTGGCACAACATGGATCCCTTACGATTTTCCCTGGAGTTTAGAGCCCAGCCTCATTTGAAATGTATGTCATAAGAAAACCTCTTATTATGACTCCAAAAAATTAATTTTTCTAACGTGAATACTATTGTTATAACTTGTTATATAAGGTGTAATATGACTTTCTCCCACACATAAACACAGACTCTCACACCATTAATTACCTTTTATTTTTAACACATTTATTTCTTAGAACATAGTTTGCCCAGATCATTTTCAAAATCATATATTTGACATTAGAAGATGTTCTTAAAAATACTATGGCCCTAGTATATTTATTTTAAATCCCTGTTATTGTTGATGGAATGCTTAGTATAGAGCAGATGTGTCTTTCTGGATTTCTATCATCGTGTTCAAGTGAATAATGGTTTATATGAAGACCATGGACAACCCCAAAAGGAAAAAAAATGAGCCTCTGAAAAACAACCATTCCAACAAGGATGGAAAGCTGAGAAACCATGTAGTGGCTGTAGGAAGGATTTGGGCTCTGTGTGTCTAAGCACCCCCAGAAGCAATGGCAGGGCGAGTTACTTTACGTTCAGCATCCTCTGAGATACTGTCCTATTGGGTCACTAAGAATCAGCTATTGCCATTTGCCTGATTCAAAGAACAGATCAAATACAGTGGAAAGCCAAATAGTGAGTGAGGAGTTAGTAAGTTTTTATGCTGTTCAAAATTGTGGTATTTCAAATGAAGCCTGAGAAGTCTGGAGTTTTAAATAAACATTCCAGATGAATTTCCTGGGGACTTCCCTGGAGGCTCAAACAGTAAAGATTCTGCCAGCAATGTGGGAGACCTGGGTTCTATCCCTGGATTTGGAAGATCCCCTGGAGAAGGGAACGACAACCCATTCCAGTATTCTTGCCTGCGGAAATCCCATGGACAGAGGAGCCTGGCGGGCTACAATCCATGGGATCGCACAGAGTCGGACATAACTGAAGTGAATGAGCAAGCAGGCCTGCACTACATGGTGTATATGTCATAGGGAAGGTAATTCCCATTTTAATAGATTAGGAAAATTGTGATCATGGGCAGTAGAGAGGAAAGGTAGAAAAACCTAACCTTTTAAAATTCAGAATATCATAGATTCTCCACTGTTCATTTCAAGTTGACCCCCTTAATAACTAGCTATCAGTAGATATCAAGGCCAGTCACTCTTCCTTTGGAACATCAAAAAGAAAAATATGATATAGTATGACTAAATATATCCCTTCATCCTTCCTGCCCTCTTTCCTAGGTAGCTCTGGATCAACATGTCACAATTTCAGTTAGAACTCCTGCTTTGGCTGGTGGTCTCCACATAGGCCGTCAAGAGACATCATCTTTCCTTTCTTACTGTCCATACAATTTCAGTTAAAATGGTACCACTAAGTGACATACTGTCTAGACTCAAGAATATCCTATGTTTGAAAATCACTGGCACTGAATTTCTTATTTTACAATTCCTGTACTATGGACTGTGATCACTAGAACAAAGCATGACAACCACCAAATAATACCTGCTCCGCATATCTATTTGGTTATTTCTAATTCTTTCTTAAAGGTATTTTTTTCAATATAAGCAGAAGTAGAAACAAGGGTATGGTGATTGACCTGTCAATCAACTTCACCCATTATCAGTAGATAAGCATCCTGTTTCTATATATGTTTTGAATTACTTATGGTGTCCTATCTTTTAACATTTTTCATTTTAAATATGTATTACTGGTTGATACTGTAGCCACAACTACTCTTCTTATGTTCAATTAATGAGCAAATTGCTTATTGAGAACTGAAGTTTGACTTTTTTTTTCCCTCCTGAGAATTTGTGAACCAGAATGTTCTTCTCCTGCAAGTTACTGGGAAAACATCTTTCTAATCATCTGTCTTTCACTCATTCATTCTGTCACTCATATATTGATCATTCACTGTTAAAGAGCCCCATGTATACTGACTATTCAAGGACAAAAACCACAGTCTCAAAGTAGCTCTTGGTTAAAGGGAAGACAAATGTTTAATGGAGCATTTTCTGGGGACAGGATAAGAGATATTTGGCTGCAGAAACAAAGTTATGAATATCATCTCTTAGTTCTACATTATGAGGAACATTATTGTTATGTATCTTTCCCTTTTGTATTAAATGGTTGATATAATTCACATCCATATCTTTACTGTGACAGTAGTAGAATTCACAAATACAGTGCAAGTCTGAATCTAAGATTTTTTTCCTACTAAAAACTCTCATCCCACAATTATTAAGCAAAAGTTGTAAACATAATTAGCATTTATAAAGCTAATTTAAGTGACCCATATATTGAATGAATGAGTGAACACATGATTAGAGCGTAAAAAGTAAAATAATTTTAAATTGTTTGTGTATATATATATGCATTTCAAAAATTAATTTGCAATGTATAATATATAATTATATTTATAATACAAATTTATTTCAAAATTTGAAATAAATTTCAGATAGTAGAATTGTGCACTCATATGATCTATCCAATGAGGAGATTCTTGGACTCAGAACACCAGGGACTTGAATAGCTGATATCAACTATTTATTCAAATCCTATCTATTCATGGAAGAAAACTGAGAAAAATTAATGTCCCATTATATTAACCTGGGGCTTTCCAGGTGGTTCAGTGGTAAAGAATCCACCAGCCAATACAGGAGCTGCAGGAGATACAGGTTTGACCCTTGTGCTGGGAAGATCCCCTGGAGAAGGAAATGGCAACCCACTTCCATATTCCTGCCTAGAAAATCCCATAGACAGAGGAGCTTGGCAGGCTACAGTCAATGGGGTCACCAAGAGTCAGACATGACTGAGCAACTGAGCATGCATACAGTAGTCTATTTCTTACAGTTCATAAAGATAGATCTGCTGCTGCTGCTGCTGCTAAGTCGCTTCAGTCGTGTCCAACTCTTCGCGACCCCATGGACTGCAGCCTACCAAGCTCCTCCACCCATGGGATTTTTCAGGCAAGAGTACTGGAGTGGGTTGCCTTCTCCGAAAGATAGATCTAGAGGCTATTTATGTGACTTCTTGACTAGTGTTCTTTCTTCATAACATACTGGGAAAACTTAGAGTTTAATCCAGTTATAAATGATAAAGCAAAATGACTGGAAAACACCCACATAGTTTTATGAAGGCTTTGAGCATTCGTGCTCTACTTGTACCACAGCCTTGTGAGAACATGATCTAAATAAGTCTTCCATAGAATAGACTTTTAAAATGTTCTTCTCTCAATGTTCCATGTACTGCTAGTTCTGTTTAAGGGTAGAGATTGCCTCAGTTATTAATCTCTAAAAATATATGCTTTTGTTGAAATAGTGTCATCTTGTCCTTAGCTGCAGCAGCAATGGAGTCATAGTAATTAGCCTAATAAGAAGAAAAAATAAAAGTAGTTATAGCCTCAAGGAGCATTTATGTATGATTAAATAACAAAGGGGCAAGATAAAATCACAAATGATTTCCTCTCTTGGCAGGGTTAATAATGATGGCGCTTCAGTCCAAAGCATTTTGCCTCCATCTAACGGTTAGCCTTGAAGATGTTGGAGTAGGTCTTCTTTTTAAGGGGTTTGTCCACAAGTTTGTTTACTCATAATTTCTTTGCCCTTTGTCTTTGCTCCCCAAGAAGAAACTTTGATCGTAAAATTTTCAGAGCCATAGATCTAGTGCAAGTCCATTAGACTTTTCCTCAGAAGTCTCTGGTGTGGAAGGTCAGCTTGTGAATAGCACCCCCAAATAAAGGAGGTTTTGCAGTCTTAATGATCTGCACAACCCCAAAACTTTCTGTCCACTGCTCTCATCTCAATCCCTTGTATACAGTAGAGCATATGTGTAGGTTCCATGCAACTACTATGTCATTTTATATAAGGGACTTTAGCATCCATGGATTTGGTATCCATTGGGAGTCCTAGAACCAATCCCCTGCAGATACTGAGGAATCCCCAGCTACAATGATTTCTTTCATTTCAGTCTATAGTGATGGCCATTATATTCTCCTCCATACATTTATGTGTTTACCATATCATTTAATTATTTTAATATGAATACACCATATCTTCATAGAAAGACTTTTAAGTTATTTGACTGTGGATATTCTGGACCTTGGATATTGTGGACCATAATTTTTTGCATTGTTCATTTGGTACAATTACTGTGTCTTCAGTGGGAGACTTTGCATTAAATTCAAAGGTTTAGACAAACATCTAAATGGTCAGAGATGTTTCAGCTACTAAGAGAAACTGGCTTTATCACAAGATTTGATTTAGGTTGGACAGAAGAAGCATGCACACTTAGAACATTTTCTGTTGAGGCTGCTGTTAGTGACAGAATTCTGGAGGCCTGAGTCTGACCAAATGTTGTGCCTTTGTTAGGAGAAATCTTGGAGAACATAAAGCCTTTGAACTGTTGGAAACAAATAGAATTTAATCCAAAAGTGTAGTCATATAGGTGATATAAACACAAACCAAAATGGAGCCACGAAGCAGCCAGAGATGAGCAGCAGCAATCACAGTCAGTCTTTCTGGTGGGAAATGAACTGAAACTGTGGAGGAGAAACACTCACCACCGGAGATGCTGCCCAAGGCAGAGGTAGAGACAGGGAGAGGGCAAGTGAGAACCAGAGGCAGTTTTCTTCTGTCCTCTGCTCAGTACTTTCCCTTGGGAGGCACTAAGTCAGCAGCAATTGCTAGGAAAGACAGCCTGCAGGGGACAGCACCTCTGATGTAAAATAGAACAGGGGGGATGACAGTGGCTCTCACAGCAAATGGGCCACAGTGTAGTACATGTGATGCTAAGTGAATACTTGTGGATTGAAGTGACAGAAGTACTTAGGAGCTTAAACCTGCTTACATCAAAGGGCTATCGGACTGCTGAGGAGGCCATCAGACAATTGCCTTATAACATGATAATCATGTTATATATTGTATAACTCATTATACTCAAGGCTAGTTTTTGTGCTTTAGAGATTTTGATGGGAGCTGCTGTCCTAGAACTAGCAATTGTGTTCATGATAGTGTAGAGAACAAGGCAATGTGTGATTTAATGATAGAGAACAGGCCTTCGGCATCATTTTGTGGTATAAGAGTGATGATTTCATTTTACTACTTTAGATGTTTCTGTGAAATCCCTTTCCTGAGAGGCATTTGGAAAATCTCCTTTGACATAACTGGATATCATGCTTTTGTAGCAATCACTGGTTTTATCTATGCTGTGTGAAATGACAAGTCAGCTTGGACATACCAAGTTAACAGGAAACCCCACAACTGCCATCTCATCCAAAGTCTTCCTTTGTCCAGGATAGAGTTGAGGACCAGGTACCTAAAATCACCATAAAACCATGTATGGCCTTGAGGTCACCTACTTTGTGGCCAGGGAATTATGTTCCAACCTCTTGAATTTCAATTTTCTCATTTATGAGAGAATAATAATGGTGCCTACTTATATCACAGAGTTCTCACAAAAATTAATTGAGATAATCTGTATCAGTGGTCAACAAACTCTTTCAGTAATGGGCCAGATAGCAGTAGAGACCCTATGGTCTTGGTTGCAGCTATTCACCTCCACCATTGTAGAAGAAAGGCAACCATGGACAGTACATAAGCAAATGAACGTGGCTGTGCTCCAAGCAGACTAGATTTACAAAACGGGCTGTAGTTTTCCATCCCCGGATCAATGTATTCTGAATAATGCTTGATACAGAGGAAAGATTTAAAAACCTTTACCTGGAATTACTACTGTTATGATGAGGATGAGGATGTCTATGGACTAAAATAAATTATTCATCTTTTTAGTTTTTTAAAAAGCTAAACTTTCACTGGTGTCCCTAGTATTCTATCCTGAGATTGCTTTATCACTACTTGCAGGGTCATTTTCCCCATATGTGGCCTGTCCCTCTCCTGGATACTGAGGCATTCTGGGGAAGGCAGATAGGCCTCCTCCTGGCAATGAGAGACCCTATAACAGATTTGGAGGCTCTAAGTACACCCTAAGAGCAGGTCTCAACACATCAGCTCCTGCTCATGATCAGAGGTGCTGAATTTATAAAAAGAAACTATTGTTTGCTCCCCTCAACCAAACACCATAAGGTTGTGCAGCCAGTACAGAAAAATGCCAACCCAGATCTGTCATTGAGGAGCCAGAGCATCAGTGTAGAAGGGTGTGGGCAGGATCAATGTAGAGAACTCACTCTCCTGGGACCCAAATATAGGGCAGATTAAAGAAGTGTGGCTGAATGCAAAAATGCATTAGGCTAGTGTCTGAATTATCCTTTAAGACACATAGAATTTTATATAGCACCTATTTCATGATACAGCATTTCTGATGTACAACTATTACAATAAAAAATTAATAGGATATATAAGGAAGAGATGAAAGTCTGGCTCTTGCCAGAAGAATTTAGGTCATGAGGATCCTTGATGAGCTAAAGTTATAGCAAGAAGCAAACCTGTTCTCAGTGGGGGCTAGAAATAAAGCTCAGTTTTAACCTCCTATAGAAAAAAATGGTTGTCAAATTTTGTGAAGGGCCAGACAGTGAATATTTTAGGTATTACAAATCATACCGTCTCTATCACAATTACCCAACTCTGCCATCGAGGAAAGAGTGACCATAAACAAAATGTATATGAATGGACATGGACTGTGTGTTGATAAAACTTTATCTATAAAAACAAGCTGCAGGCTGAATATCGCATGTGGCCTGTAGTTTTCTCATCCTTTTTTGATTGTTAAAAGAGTTTAGCATCTTAAGAAGCCTCCAGTAGTCTCTTTTGTCTAGAAGCCAGTTAGTTATGTAAAAAAATAACTGCATTAAACATAGTTATGTCTAAAAGGAGGGAAGAACTGATGTATGCATCAATGAGGTATATTACACGTCTATTCTCTAATATAAACTATGGTAAACTAGATGATTCTTAGAAATGTTGGGACGTAAAGTGAATTAAAATTAAACTATGAAGCTTTTGGGTTTCAATGGCATTGCCGTGCAAGATTTTTGTTTTTTTGTGTGTGTGTGTTTTTCCCACCTGCTTCCTTTGGTCATGTGTTTCAGCAGTGTACCCACACCCCCTATGATTTTTAAATGATGACTGGCACTAAGGTTAGTATCCTGTTTCTGGAGGAATTAAGTGTGTCCTGTGTGAGTCAACTGCAAGTAGACACTTGAAAGCTCGTGCCTGGTTTCCTCCAAACTTTTCCCCAGTGTACCTTTTCCTTTTGTTGATTTTGCTTTGTATGTATTTATTGTGTTAAATCTTTGCCATGAGTACAATTATATACTGAGTCATACAAGCCCTTCTAGGAAGTCACTCAACTCGGAGGTAGTCTGAGGAACCTACACCACACCATCCCAGCTTGGTGTGCCATGTTTTATGTATGAGTCTGAATAGAGGACAGTCTTACCATAGTGTAATCTTCCCTGGGAAGATGATTTATGCTCAGGGCAGTGGAAAAATTAATTTATACAGGAGGTAAACACCTCAGTCCTCTTCAGATACATTACTTTTGGAATCTTTCTGGCTGTTGAAGTGTATCAACTGTCACTGGTTCCATTAAAAACACTATTTTTTATAGAAAATCAGTGCCTTGTATATGTTTGGTTCTCAGAGAAATGTTTGCTGAATGAATGAATTATGATCAGCCTAGCCTTGAGTCACTGGTATATTTTCCACACCAACATACTGCTTCCTAGAAGGTCAGTGCAGGGTAACTGATGGCAGTCCTGTGTATTTTTTTGTTAGACATATGCATTTTGATAAGCACAGCAGCAAAACCTCCCAGAACCAAAACAGGCTGGGTACATTTAAAATCAACACTGCAAATTCATTTTGACATTTCTTTTTTGGTGTGGTAGTTATTATTCTTTCCAGGCTTCAAGTTTATGTGTCCGCAGCATTTTCACTTCACAACTACCAGCTCTTCTTTTACAATGAGGCCTGTGACACATGTCAGTTTAAATAAATGAGTGTTTCCATTTCCACTGGCTCATTCCTTCACATGTTTATTCAGCACAGGCAGTGAACCTGGCAGGGTACCAGGTGCTGTGCTAGATACTGAAGTTTCCAAAACAACAACAACAAAAATATGCTCTTTATTTAGTTAGGCAGGAGACATTTATGTCATTACACACTGCTAGAGCAAGCTTATTTATGAGTAGCTGAGGATTATAAGACTCAACAATTGACCCTGGTGGAATCTTTCAAAGCACAATTTAGGTTCAGCAAATCAATAGCAAAAAGGAAAAGCATTTGAAAGGAAATGGCATGAGCAAAGGTCCAGAGGTTGGAGCAAGTACGACATGCTCAGGGAGCAGCCAACTAATGGCTGCCTAGAGAGCACCTGTTAAGAAGAAGCAGGAAAATGAGAGTAAAACAGGACCAATAGAGGTACTGTATATGAAAGGTTAGAAGCAGAAAATCATTCCCTAGGCAAAGGGAAGTCACTGAATTATTTCAAGGAGAGCAAGTATATTGCCATATTTGTAGTTCAAAAAATCACTCTAGGAGAATTGGGAGGGTGACTTAAAAATGGTAAAGACTAGAGACAGAAAGACAAGTGAAAATTGTGATAATCCAGAAAAGAGATTCTGGAGGCCTGAACTAAGGCAGTGGCCATGGAGACAGGAGGAGGAGGAGAGAAAATATTCAAGTTGTTCTGAAGGGGACCCCAGACTGATGGACTGACTGGATAAGCTGTAAGTGAGAAGACTCAGCCAATGGTGATCCATAGATACTGGTGGTGAGGTGTCTTTCTCGAGCAGAAGTTGTTTGGGAAGGAGAGAACAGCTTCATTTTTGGACATTGAGTTTGAGATATGATCAAGCAACCAAGTAAGACTGTTCTTTAGGGATTGGGTAGTGACCTATTTGGCAGTAGAAGTGACAGATATGACACATAGTGTTAGACACTATTTATTTGCCTTCTTGTTTAATTTTCCTAAGAGCTTTAGAAAGTAAGGAATATTATATCTATTTTTCAGTGAAGATGGTTGAGGTTCAGGGAAATTTAAGTAATGTTATAGAAGGAGTAAGTGGCAGTCCCAGGATTTTAATCTATATCGACTTGACTTCATTGTGTCTTAGTTAGTCTCCTATGTTGACTCACCTTTTCAGTAGGAATGAAACACTTCTATGTTAATATATCAGCTGACCAGCCTGATTGGACGTATGTTTAAAATTGTTGCATCAGAAAACATTAAGTAGTGGTAAGACTTTTTTCTTTTTAATGGCATTGCCTACTGACCACACATAACATCCTGTGTAATGTAAAAGTACTTAAGGTAGAAGTAGTTTAAATGCAAGATAAAATGCAGAAATAAAAAAGAAAATGGAGAGGGAAATAAATGCAATTTTTAAAAACATTTTTGTGATAGAATATATGATAGTATAAATGAACTCATCTCTCCTCTAAGTGGCTGTGAGTAGGAGAGCACTCGGGACCTACTCTTTCTGGTCCTCCCAGGCCGTAATACCAACCACGAGATGAATTCTGTAATGTTTTGGGTTTCTTTATTAATCTTTGTAGGTTGAAGGGAATATATATATAAGCAGAAGAGGTAAATATGACTGGCATCATTCAGCATAAAATACGTAGCATGCTATGTCCACTTTGGGCGTCAGTGGCCTTGCCACTTGCAGGGCAGTGAGATAGGTTTTCCTCTCTCCTTTTGAATTTAGACTGTTCGTGAGATGCGATGATTACCTTCAGGTGGTTTTGTGTGCTTATGAGGATGTATTCCAACAAGTATTTGCTGAATATGTTGAGAAACAACAAAGTCAACTCCCAATGATACGTCCTCAATGGAGACTGGATATCAAAAACCATGCCAGACTGCTCAGCTAGAGCCTGACAGCACTCTGTCTCTGCTCCAGCCTCAAATGATACTTTAGTAACACATTAATTCCATCAGACTTGGGAAATGCACAAATGGATACTATTCTGTTTACTGAGTACTTCCAGGAGAAGAGACATGGTCCCTGGAGTGAGACCATCTCCAATGAGGTGGGTGGGGTCTGGCACTGTGGAGAGGTCATGGTGCTCCCAGAGCCAGTGTGGGAGGTGGCGGGGCCAAGGTTCTGTGCAGGAGTGTCTCACTGTGGCAATCTGATTGGAAGAGGAGCTCTGGAGACCTGTCTTAAAGTTGGGTCTACTTTTTATACGTAACAGGCTATTTTCATTAAGAGTGTGTGTATATTTAGAATAATTGATAGGAGGGACTCAGGGAGATCAACCCCACTTCTGCTTGTACGTGTGCACACACACACAGGACTATGTGCAATTCAGAATGGGAGAAACTTTAGAAACTGGAGTGTGTCCATGGGTAGACCCTATAAAAATTAAGATATATTCAGTCTTTTTTTCCTGGACTTCAGGAAAAATTACATGTATTAGATTTTGTTGGAAATTCTCTAATTTACTCCTTGTAAGTTCCTCCAGTCACCCAGTAAAATCTGAAATATCTTGGCAGACCTGTGTGGTGATAGAGGTAGAAGTGAGGAATGGCAATAGAAAAGGAAATCAGTAGGGTGACCACATACTTTGTTTTTCAGCCAGAGACACTTTTACAGGAAGAAAGGAAGTGCTATTAATAAATATGCCAAGACAACTGGCAAAAACCAGGTTAACCAGCATGTATGGTCATCTTAAAAATGAGGCTTGCCCATTTGGGGATGCTGGCCCTGCAGAGACTCTGTCTTGTTCCAGCATTGTGCGGGAAAGTTCTGAGTCTGTAAGTCCTAGGCTGTGAGCAGCAGTGAAGAAATGGATCAGTGGCTGCACAGAAAGCAATGGTAGACAAATGATCATGATGATCAATCCTAACCCCTCTCCTCATTCACTTTCCCTTGTGTGATAAGTCACTTCAGTCATGTCCTACCCTTTGCGACCGTGTGGACTGTAGCCCTCCAGGCTCCTCTGTCCATGGGATTCTCCAAGCAAGAAAACTGGAGTGAGTTGCCATACCCTCATCCAGGGGATCTTCCAGGCCCAGGGATCAAACCTGCATCTCTTACATCTCCTGCCTTGGCGGGTAGGTTCTTTACCACTAGCGCCACCTGGGAAGCCCTTATCTATTCATATACTAAAGGAAGCATACAGGATTTGTCTCTCTATGACTTGTTTGTTAAGCATAATGCCCTCAAGGTCCATGCATATGGCAGCAAGTGGCAGGATTTTCTTCTTTTTATGGCTGGATAGTATTCTACTATATATCTATATCTATATTGTTCTTTTTAAATATATTAATATGTTTACTCGTCTGTTAGTTTCCATGTTTTGGCTATTGTAAATAATTCTTCAGTGAACATGATCTACAGATATCTTTTGGGGTTAGTAATTTTATTTCCTTTGGATATATACCCAGAAGTATAATTATTAATTTTTTGAGAAGCCATACTGTTTTCTACAGTGGCTGCACCAGTTTGCATTCCCACCAACTGTTTATATGTGTTTCTTTTCTCCACATCCTTGCCAGCATTGATTTTCTCTCTCTCTCTCTCTCTTTTTTTTTTTTTATTATAGGCATTCTAACAGGTATGAGGTGGTATGTCTTTGTCATTTTGATTTGCATTTATGTTTGATTTGCATTTATGATGGGTGAAATCAGAAACTGAAAGACAAATACTGTATGATAACACTGATGTGGTATCTAAAAGATATCTCATAGGAAGAGATTCAATTTGCGGTTGCTGGAGGCTGGGGATGAAGGTAGGGAAATTGGGTAAAGGTGGTCAAAAGACACAAACTTATAAAACAAACAAGTTCTGGAGATGTAATATGTAGCATGGTGATTATAGTTAACAATAGTGTATATATGGAAGTTGTTAAGAGAATTCTTATCACAAAGAAGAGTCATTTGTGTCTATGTGAATGATGGATGTTAAATAAATTTACTATAATTTTACTATAAATGTGTATTAAATCATTATGTTGTACACTTTAAACTTATGTATCAATTATACCTCAAATAAATTGGACAAAAAATATACTAAAAGGAAGTCATCTTTATATGGATGACAAAGGAAAGAACTATGCTGAAAACCTTAAATAAGTAATCAGGTAGGCCAGGAAGTAAGAAAAAAATATTTCTGTAGAAACCCTCACTGCACTCAGTTCAGTTCAATTCAGTCACTCCGTCGTGTCCAACTCTTTGCGACCCCAGGAACCACAGCACGCCAGGCCTCCCTGTCCATCACCGACTGCCGGAGTCTACCCAAACCCATATCCATTGAGTGGGTGACAGATTATAAAAATAGGATGAAGGAAAACCATTCCTTACACTTTTGTGTTTTTTTTTTTTAATCACTTATTCCCCAAAGAGAGAGAATGATCTGTGGTTTTTGAGAAGTTGGTGGTTTAATGGAGAAGTTGATAAACCGTGTACAAATCTCTTCTCTCCTTTCTCAGTAGGTGCCAGGGGTACTAAAGCATTTGGCAGGTGGGTCCTGCCATCTGGTGACCCTGTGGGAGTATGTTCACCCTCCACTTGCTGCTTTAAAGGAAAATACTTGTAACTTTCTTGCTAAAATAGACAATTCCATTCTTGGAGGTAGAGCCTGTCTCAGCAAGATATTATTTTGCTTCCTTGAGTTTAGATTCCAGAAATGGCTATAAAACTATCATTTATAAGAACATGCCACTGTGATTTAAATAGACAGAGGTCATTATAGTGATTCAGTGTTCCAATCATCTTGATAATGGATCCTAATTATTATACTCTTTTAGTACCTAAAAACAATTGCAAACTCGAATGAAAACTATTTGAAGAACAAGAATCTGATAATATTCTATTTTTAATCACAAATCTGATTTTCTTTTGAAGAAAAAAATAAATTAGAACTGCTAATTATGCAAATTACAGATGACCTTGGGGCTGTAAGATGGACTGCAGAGGCGATGCTGTTGTTAGCAATTTAAGGTTTATAGCTGTGAGATCTGTAGAAGAATCTATTGGGAGAACAAGTCCCAGTTGCCAAAAACAGAGATTAAAAAGTGATTAGATTTCTTTCTTCTTTGAAAACTGAGATCCAAATTCAGTCTTCTTACTTATCCTTAAGGGAGCTTTCACCCATCAGCCCTTGCTTGCTTACTGTCTTTCTAATAGTGCTTCTGGTTAGAGACTCATAGACAAGAACTTGGGAAAGGGCCCCTAAATCACCTCAGTTCAGTTCAGTCGCTCAGTCGTGTCCGACTCTTTGCGACTTAAGTCACCTGGCATCTGCTGATAAAGAACAGACACTTGTGTTAGGAACCAGGGCCTCTCAGGAAGGGGAAGGGCAGACTTCCCAGCCTAACCAGAATCCACTCCAACGATTGATTTCCTACTGAGACTGCCACTTCGCCTCTTTCCTTTCTCTTTTTGCTCCTGCTTCTTTCTAAAATGTTAAGTTTGGGTTTTGAGGCACTGTGTCTTCAGTCCTTGTATTTTCTTGCTTATTCATTGCTTAGCTAGTGATAGCCCATCATTTCTTGCTACAGCTACCACTGTTGTTTCTGAACTTCTCTCTTTTTCCCTTCTGCATCAGGTACTTCCAGGCCTCTTACTACTTCACTATTAAATCTACTTCTAAACTCACAGGAGTATTCAGGATTGGAGTACGACTCATCAAACATAGAACTTGAAATGTTTGGTGCACCCAAGAATTACGTAACTTCTTAAGGTCCTCCAAAAGACTCTAATGCCCTTCTCTGACTCTCTCTCTTAGTCTGTCATTGTCCCTCCCCTGTCTCCATCTCCATTTGTCTCACTGTCAATATACAACTTGCTGGGTATCCAAACAAATGCAAGTTTTATTCTTTTTAGAACTGATTGTACTTTCCACATAAGAAATCATCCTACCAACAGGTTGAAGAAATGTAGACCTTCTAATTAATAATACCCTGGTCTCTCTTGATTATTCTGTTTCTATGAAATTTACAGTTGTTCTAAATTCATCTCCCTATTAGGGCTGATTTAAATTGTTGCCATCTGTATAACTCCATCCTCTTTTAGAGAAATCTTAGTTTGTCAAAAGTCCTTCCAGTCACTTGGCTGGTCTCTGAGACAGTGACAACAGTTTTGCTAGCACGTTAGAATCACCTGGCTGGGGAACTTTTAGAAACATACCTAGGTTACCCTCAACATCATGCATATCAGAATCTCGGAGACCTGGAGCACAGAATCAGCTTTTATGAAGCTCCCAAGGTGTCTACTAAGTGCAACTAATATGGAGACCCACTGTACCTGAAAATATCTTACAACTAACAGTTGCCTGGGCCACTCAATGTGCCTCTAAACATAGCTGGAGCCTATTAAGTCCACAGAGCCAGAGGTCATCCCAGGCTTGGGATTAATCTTGGTCTTAATTCACTATGATTTTGGGTGACATAAGGAGCGCAAAGGCAATGCTAATAAAAGTTAATATTATTATTTGCTCACTATATGCCACTTACGTTATCAGCTCCCTTTGCTGTCTCTTCATTGCATCCCCCACACACATTACTCCATTTAGATGGAGAAGTTGAAGCTTAGAGAAGTAAAGTAACATGCCCAAGATCATACAGTTAATACATGCGAGAGCTTAATGTGTTCTGATGATGCAGCCATGCACTGTATTGACTTCCTACGTATATGATTCTTAGAATAAAGTCACTCTGCTCCAGTGGCCCAGGAGAGTAACTAGTTAGTCATCATAGCTCCCTGGTCCCTATGCCTTCTCCACTGCACACTTCCCATCCCTTGGACTTG
The DNA here is from genome assembly GCF_001704415.2 of Capra hircus. Taxonomy (NCBI): domain Eukaryota; kingdom Metazoa; phylum Chordata; class Mammalia; order Artiodactyla; family Bovidae; genus Capra; species Capra hircus. The sequence goes on from NC_030818.1 coordinate 35,012,530, forward strand.
CCTAGTTCAACGTTCTGACCACACCCAGTCCTGTTGCTCATCACCTTCCATATGCAGATGCTACTCGATTCCTAATCCTTATACCTGACTATTAATCATTCACCTGGCTTTCATGAGTCAGTCTCCATTTGTTTGGAAAAGTCACTGGACACTGGGCCTACTGCTGATCTTGGTTCACACTCTCACAAGGTCTTCGACATTGCCCTGTGCAAATATGCTCCATTCACTAAAATTTGACAAGATCACACTTTCACACTGGTTTTAGTAATCAACTTCACAGAAAGCAAGGATCTGGCAATTTCTTTTAACTCAGTAACACATGATTCCTTCTTCCGTCTGTATTCTTTGTCATTATCCCAAAGGAACAATTTCAGAATATCTACATTAGGAACTCTTAAGATTGGGGTGCTCTGTTTATGAGAGAGAATATTTTAAGGCAGTGTTTACCATACTTCAAAAAAAATAGACTTGCGGGAAAATAAGATTCCCTCAAATCATCTGTTCTAAGCCTCTCTAATCTCATGACATTTTAATGCAAACTATAACAATGTTTTCTCCAAATTCTTTATGGTTAATGTTGTTTAAATTATTCTCTATTAGATAGCTTATGGAAATATATTCTCCTATATAAAAATGGGAGTAATTTTTAGCAGTAGACTGCATTTAATACATTAGATTTAATAAACAAAGTCACATTTGTATGTGGGGCATTTTCCCAGAACATAATCAAGGATGACAGGTTGGTTATGAGAAGCTCAGTTCCTTGATGTATGTATCAGCTTAAGAGCTTGTCACCAAGCTTGACGCATTAATTCTGGTACTTTGTGCAAGTGAAACTTTCTGTTGTCTGCGAAACACTGAGCCATTTAACACACGACAAGCTTTTCGATCATGCTGTTCCTGTGACTGCACATTCTGAATACAAAAATACCTCTGCAGTGGTCGCTGGAATCAGAATATTAACATGAGAGATGTTTTCTGCACTACCATGACGAGCTGTGTCTAGGAAACATGTGTTTGGTGCTCATAATCTCAATTTCCACAGAGTTTCTAGTGGATTTACTGGATTTCAAGCTGATTTTCAGAAAATGACTTCATACCCAAGGTCAGATTGCCTTTTAGCCAATAAATGATGAGTGAACTGGCATTTTGCAAAAACCTGCTCTAGATAATGGGTTCTCTCTGCCCTGCTAACTGCCCTGGTTAGATAATTAGACTTTGTGGTTAAGGTCAAATTTAAGGGAAAGAATTTACACTACATTGCCTGAGTCTGGTCTAAATTGTATGTAATGCTAAAAAATAGTAATTACCCAATGAACCTCTAATGTGCACCCAGTGGTGGAGTGACTGAAATTTTAAATTAAGGGTAATTTTTTCAGGTTAACTTGGAAACAGATTCATGAGGACTCAGAGTTCATTTTGCTTTAAATCCAACAGGCTGTTTCTATAATTTGTTATGCACTTATTATTTATAAACCTTGCTTGGTGACTTGTCATCTCAGAAATATCAAGTAGTATATCTCTTCCCAAGGCTCACTCCGTACTACTTTGTCCAGTAAGACAAATTTATCTCTGATATGTTTTCTTTCATCTTCTTCTTACTGGAACCCTTCCTATAACTCAGACAGCCTCCTTCCATTTCCTTCTGGTGTTTTCTTTCTGCTAATTCTAGAGAAGATTTTAGCTGATTCTAGTTTAAGTTATTTGATCCTGGAAGCAATCTATTTAAACTCAACAAATGTTTAAAAATAATCACAATTTTCTCTTAATGCTTATGAAAAATAGAAAAATATTTAATGATACCCATGTCCTAAAAACAGATGTACAAACTATCTGGAGAGTCATAACTTGCACATATTAAAAAACTCATAAGAAAATACAATAATTTATTTGAATATAATATAATGCTGACACTTAGGTACCTGTGACATGGGATATACTAGTTATTTTATAGTAATTTATACTCTTTTCCTAAATACCAGAAAACCCAGATGTCCACTGAATGGGTAAGCCTATTTATCAGGCTTTGGGAAAAGAAAGTTTTATTAAAACAGAATATCAGGTGATATCAAATCTCTGAAACACACACACACAGTGGTCTAGAGTCCTATGATATCTTTCAGTTTCTCACAAAGCATCCTCTCTGGCATTGTGTACATTCTCTGGATGAAGAATTCTCTCCTGATTGGAGTCATTTTCCCTTGCCTCCCTAGTGATTGGAGTAGCAATTATTGGCATTGTCTCAGAAGACCCATCCCCACTGGTGTCATGATGTTTACAACTCTCTGGGACCCTGACACCTATTAATAAGAGGTATCTTCTGACTAGTGACTAGACATATTAGAACATATCCAAAGAACACAATATCAAAATAGTATACAGTCATTTTCAAGAAAGGGCAATTGACATACCCATTTGGAAAAGATACATGATAGATATGGAAATCCTACTTTTTTATTCTTTTCAGGCCAGTCAAAATTTTATCAGAGAGGGCTATTGTTCCAATCATATACCCTTGGAAAAAGCTACTATGTCACAAGCTCAGGAATTTAGCCTTAACACATAAGTTGGGAGTCATCACATTTTTTATCTGATTTATGTTCCACAAAAGCATATAAATATATCCAATCCTTGATTTATGAAAACAGCTGGGACAGCACCTTGATGGCAATAAGCATAGAAGAAGAAACTTGGAGACAAAGTAGAAACTTGAGGGTACTAAACAATGGTCCACTGAGGATGCTGAGCACATCTGGACAATGTCAAATGCAATATAGCAGAGCCTAAACATTTAGGAGACATTTTAGAAATATAATCTATATAACTGTGTGTGCCAGGCTAGATTTAGTATGTGAAAGAAGTACAGAAGTCCCAGATGACTATAGCATTTTCCTCCGAGGTCACAAGAATTTAGGTCATGCTAAAGATACAAGATGGCAACCCTCTCCCATACTCTTGCCTGGAAAATCCCATGGACACAGAAGTCTGGTGGGCTATAGTCCATAGGGTTGTAAAGAGTCAAACACCACTAAGCAACTGAGTGCATGCGCGCGCACACACACACACACACACACACACACACACACACGAAATAAGAAGCATATTTGAAAGAGCTTCAAAAACGGCTTCAGTTTACAATCATAACTGGTATACTGAGTCTCAGGTAGATCTTTGTGTCTTTAGAATGGTTGGACACTATCACTTCTTTGAAGTTCAACATCAGACTAACATCTAGAACTGATTCTTGATTTCTCATTTTTTTTCATACCCACATCCAATAGATGTCAAAGTCCTATCAGTTCTCTCTAGAAACATCTTGCATTCATCTACTTCCTTTTACTATTTCAGACAATGCCACCATCATCTCTCTCTCAGACTACTGCAATAACTTCCTAGCAATAGCATCCCTATTTCTTCTCAACATCCTTTCTTGAAGTGAAAGTTAAATGCTGTTTGAAATACAAGTCATTTCATGTCAAACCTCTGCTGAAACTGTTTAGTGGCTTCCCATTTTAGGGAGAAATATGTTGACTATCAAATCCTGCACAGCATTCCAAAAAGAAACTTGTTTTGTGTCTTCTCATTTGCCTTTATCTAGTACTCCTTTCTCCCTCACTCACTGTGACCCAAGCACGTTACTTTTCTTGCAGTTTCTCCCTGTGCTCCAGCCACACTGCAAGTTCATTCCTTACCTATTACCTAGGCCTCAAATGCTTTACATTCACATTGTCACATGAATGGCTCTTTGGTATCCATCAACTCTCAGTTCACATTTGAGTTCCTGATAATGGTCTTTCTTGACCTAGTCTTGTTTAGCTGCTCAGTCATGCCCAACTCTTTGCAATTCCATGGACTGCAGCACTCCAGGCTTTCCTGTCCTCATCTCCCAGAGTTTGCTCAAACTCATGTCCGTTGAGTTGCTGATGCCATCCAACCGTCTCATCCTCTGCCATCCCTTCTCCTCTTGCCTTCAATCTTTCCCAGCCTCAGGGTCTTTTCCAGTGAGTCAGTTCTCATCAGGTAGCTAAAGTATTGGAGCTTCAGTTTCACCATCAGTCTTTCCAATGAATATTCAGGACTGATTTCCTTTAGGATTGACTGGTTTGATTTTCTTGCAGTCCAAGGACTCTCAAGAATCTTCTCTAACACCACAGCTCAAAAGCATCAGTTCTTCAGTGCTCAGCCTTCTTTATGGTTCAACTCTCACATTCTAGTCTACAGAATCCCTTATCAATCTGACAGTCTTCTTTTCTTCTTTTTTTTTTAATTTTAGCTTACCAATTCATAAAAAATAAATTTTTCAAAAAACTTTAAGTGTATGTGTAGTCACTTAAAATGTCTTTTCCATGATAAAAATATTGAGTTCCATAAAAATACAGATCTTGCCTCTTTGTTTACTGTTGCAACACAGCACATGGAACAGTGTCTGGCATAGAGTCGGTGCTCTATAAACATTGTTGAATGGATGAATGATATAATGCATGAGTTAGGACAAATCTAACCAGAATGAAAGGAAGCTGAGAAAGTGTCCGCAGGCTTTCCTAGACTAGCTTCAGATGCCTGTTTTGACTTATAGTCATGATAATAGGTCTTTCTGAGCCTTTATGCCATGAGAAGCAATAGGAGATAAGAACAACCAGCTGCCCGTTGGAAAGAGGGTAGGGATTAAGTTAAGCAAATGCTTGTCACAAAAAACACACTGTGCCTGTCTGGCTCTTGTCATTTACTCATGGATTCGCATAGCCAAAGTTACCAACATTGTCAAATTCTTTTAGACAGTTAGCATTTGCTTTACCAGGAACCAAATAAGACAATTTTAAAATATTGCCAATTGATGTCATTGTAAATTTATGATGTCAGCCTTCAACTGGGTCCTTATGCTGTTTATAAATTTTTTGTTCCACTTTACTATCTTCTCTCACTTGATTTCACGGTGGATATTTAGAGGAAGTTCTAGCATTTCTATATGGGGTAAACATAAAGTTGATAATCTATTTGGAAATAGAAGTTAGGAGACTTGTCTTGAATTTTTCCTTGCATAATAGCATTCTGTGTTTATTTAGTTTGCATATTACAGATTTAGGAAAATAGCAAACGTTTCTAAAGTTACTTTTAGTACTTTAAGGTTGAAAGACAGTTCATAGTCAGTACCTGTTGTTATTACTATTATTACCTTTATATGGATATAGGATAGATATTATGGAGATCTAAGCTTTATTCTACCCAAGCTACCACTTGGAACCACAACTGTAGGTTCTCCAAATGGTTACATTTCTCTTAGGTCCTCATACTCCAATAGTGAGCCTATGTTTCCTAAAATATAGTTAACAATCACTTAGCACATATTTATTGAACTATTATTATGCTCTAGGCAATGAGGTATACTATAAAGACATAAGGAATAAGTGCATAAATGCTCAAACCCCATTTCTCCTACTTGTGAACTTACCTGTTTTTTCTTTGTTGTTTGTTTACTTTGCAGTGCACCACATTACCACTTGTCTAAGAAATCTTCCTTACTCTATAAGACAAGTCTCTCCAAATGTAATTAGATGCTATTCCCAATCTACTTTGAAATTATTTCCCATCAATTATCCCATCTGTGTTGTGTTTTCAATCTTTCCCTTTTCATTAATTTCTTCCTGTGGGTTTTCCCTGAGTGTTCCTTCCCTGGATCTTCCTCTGCACTTTCCAGGTGGCTCAGATGGTAAAGAATCTGCCTGCAATGCAGGAGACCTGGGTTTGACCCTTGGGAGGGAAGATCTCCTGGAGAAGGGATGGTTACCCACTCTAGCCAGTATTCTTGCCTGGAGAATTGCATGGAGAGAGGAGCTGGTGGGCTACAGTCCATGGGGTCGCAAAGAGTTGGACATGACTCAATGACTAACACATTCACTTTTTTTCCTCTGGGTCTTACAGATATGGTCAACTTGTAAATATTGTACAGATGATCTCCTGTTGCTACATGCTCATTACCAATTCACTTCTTAACGCATCTTAATCTTTTGAGAAATTATTGGAAGTATCATTAATAACTGTTACCCTAATTCTCCTTGAGTTTTCTGTGTGAAATGACTGCTGACTCAGTCCCTCGTTTTTTGAAGTTCTCTCTTCTTTGACTCAAATTGTGAAGTTCACTTATTTGTCCATAAGATAATCCTTTGCTAGAGGCCAGAAACAATTACTAGTTCTTGGTAAAATAATGATGAACAGGGTAAACTATGTAGCCTTATAAGGAGAAGGATAAAATATAATTAATATAATATTATAATCAGTATGATAAATGTTTTCATTGAAGTACATATGAAGTGTTGTAAATGCAGGGAAGAGGAGGCTGTGTGGTTCTGTTATTCTAGAAAGCAGCCCCCTCCAAGAAATACCAGCTTTCAAGGTGATGCAGGAGTGAGAGGAGGGTTTCTCAAGGTTAATGATGCAGCAGAAAGCACAGAGGTGTGAGAGCATGCTGGATTCAAGGATTAATAACTGAAGATCCCCTAAAAATGCAGCTGGAAGGAGAGCAAGGGCCTGCTTATGGAGGAGATGTGTGGCCTGTTAGAACACATGGGCTAGAGCAGGTGGGAGCTACAGAGACGCTGAGTGCCATACTCAGGTTTGCGTCTTCCATCACTCTGCCCATGGGGTAAAAGATTGAGTGTAGTTAAGAGAAAGAAGGGGGGAAAGTGACTAGCATGAAGATAGGAAAACCAGCACAAATAGGCATTCTGAGAACTAGTAATGCCTCCTACGGTTTTGGAGAGTGAATACATAGGGTTGGAATGATTCCAAGAGAACAAGGCCAGAAGAATCTATGACTGGTTTTAACTAGTTCCAGATTCCCTTTCCAACTTCAATTCTGGCCTTTCCTTTCCTGTAAAACCTCTGCTTTGGCCAGTGTTCCCCTAAATGGATCCTCCTCTCCTCTATATCTCTTGTACCCCAAGAAGAATTCTCATCCTCTAGCTTACAGTTAACTATATCTAGGGAAGCTTCCATGGTTCTGATTCCCTCAATAGCTAGTATAGCACTCATTACTTTGCAGAATATTCTATGATTGGTGCATCTATATGTGTTACAGTTAGTTTATTTTTTTCAAACTATGATCCCCGAGCATAGTTCTTGGAACATTGTAGTGCTGCAATAAATATTTCTTAAATTGAACATTTTTTTATTTTGAATATGATGACATTATATTGGTGAATATTTTAAGGAAGAATAAAAGTAAAAATCTTGGAAATAATTGAAATAAAGAAAAAGCAAGATGGGATATCATAAGGTAACATGTATATAGTTAATATCATAAATTATTAGGTAATCAGATGGCAGACGCCTCAGCCAACCATGATTTGGCTAACCTTTGAACAAAATTTCAATTTCTTCTACAGTCTGGATGGTGATATTACTCAGCCTATGAATAGCCGGCTAAGTCACAGGGGGATTAAGAATTGCACTTTGGCTATCATAACAGCCTTAGAACGAAATCTGCAATTAGTAGCATGGATGCCTCAGAGTCACATAATATAAAATCTTGGAATGATTTATGGGCTGACAATTGGACTTTAATAATCTCTGGAGCTTTCAGAAATGCACATTCAATCAGATCTAAACTACTTCTAGGGAGATGATAAACACCAAGCCGGTATAGTTAGACAAATGACTGAGAGGCTCAGGAAATCATTACTTTGCAGTTAAAAATCAATCAACCCTTGCCTATCCTTTTCAGGTATGTCAGGTACAGAAGGCAGGCTCCATACCTCTGCATCCCTTTATTTGCCTGTATACCCCTCAGTCTCACAGCATATAGTTAGTACTCTTGGTCCACTGGTTATCAGTATCTCCTTTAACATAAAGAAAAGAAAGCAACTGGCTGCCAATATATTTTAAATTCAGTAGTTAGCAACCAGAAAAAAACATAGCCCAACTGTTGTAATTACTTAGGTAGAAAATTCATTAGTAGTGAAGCCTTTAAAAGTTCAAACAAGGTACCAAACTTGAGAAATGGGATGCTTGTACCAACATTTAAATTCCATCCCTAGTGCCTAAGCACTGCTTACTTAGGTGTGTTAGCTGTCACTGAATATTAGAGTATACAACGACCTTATTACTATTCTTAATTGCTTCTTGAACAGGAACAGGTTTGCTAAGATAAATAATTGTCATCTTCATAAATATGAGGAGAAAGAAATGGCAACCCACTCCATTATTCTTGCCTGTAGAATTCCATGGACAGAGGAGCCTAGTGGGCTGCAGGCCATGGGGTCACGAAGAGCTGGACATGACTTAGTGACTAACACCTCATAAATATGACTGGCATGTGTGATAATGAAATGAATGCTGACAGGTATCAGTGATTAAATTGTGTTTTTAATTGGTTTTTGAGAAACTTGTGACATTTTCTTGAAAATACAGAAAAGCGCAGGAAAACATTTTTATAAAAACATTGTATAAATACATTTGAGTAGGGAGAGTTACCTGTGTGACATAGAAATAGGGCCACCTGAGAACACCTACTCTCTAACATTCTACTTGGTTTCACACGTGGGTCTACACACACTGGTGGAGTTTCTTTTTTAGAGCAAATGACTTCGCAAATGAAGACCAAGTGTAATATGTTGGCAAGGAAAACAAATTCATATACATGCTTTTCACTATGTTTGTCAAGGTGTCCAAGTGGAGTATACAGGCATGAAGTGTGTGTTTGTGTGCATGCTCAGTCATGTCCAGCCCTTCGGAACCCATGGACTGTAACCCACCAGGCTTTTCTGTCCATGGGATTTTCCCAGCAAGAATATTAGAGTAGGTTGCCATTTCTTTCTCCAGGGGACCTTCCAGACTCAGAAATCAAACCCATGTCTCCTGCATTGACAGGTGGGTTCTTTACCATTAGTGCCACCTGGGAATCCCATAGAGATGAAGACAGGCCTATAAATTGTCAGATTATTATAAACTTTACACAGATTCACCAAGAATGAGGAATGGCTCAGAAAGAAGCCAGTAAGCAGATATTGGGTGCTGATACACATACCATCAGCCTATAACCACAGTCTTCCCACCATATATTCTTGTGAAGAATTTTTTTTGCTAAATAGTTAGCAGAAATACCCACCTAAATTCCTTCATATGTTAAAGACTAGTGATTACTCTCTGGTAACTTCTTTTGTTTTCAAGACTTACTTGGATTTTTACTTTAACAAAATTTTACATTCATGATTATATTGGAGGATAAAAATGCTTAATGTGAATTTCCTTATTTCAGGGGATTACTTAATATAAATTAATGAGGAAATTTAGTATAGATAACTTTTACATGTTCTATTTTCCACCCAAGAAAGAAAATAGGAAAAATGTCAACGTTTTATTGCGGGAGATGTCAGTATTTTGGTATTGACTCAATTGTTAATGACTTGAGAGCTTGGGCTGTTAAAAGAAATTCAGTTATCCTATTTATATGGGAAAAGATGGAGGTTATCCCATTGAATCAGTTACCAAAAGAAATAATGTATTAACTGGACAGTCTGCATAGTTTTCCCTTGTTTATTTACATAGAAAAAATTTCCTTAAAAAAATCTATTCCTGTACCATTTATACCCATCAAAATAGATGGAATAAAACTTTAAAATGCTTGGGATTTTTCTTAAATGCTGTTGAATTCAAGGTTGTTTCTTTTTGGAGTGCAGGAGTACACAACATTTTAAGCTAGAAATAAAGACTTTTTGAGGAAAGTTGTAAGCTGTTTTTAGCTCTGACTGGATGTTTCCCCCCACGTTTCTTCAGATATAATTTCTTTTTTTTTTTTCAGATATAATTTCTAAGAATCAAAAATTGGTATGAGGTATACAAAACTCAGAAAATACATGTATTTCTCTTTGAAGTTTATTTAGCCTAATGAAATCTGTGAGTCTACCTAAGCAGTAAGGATGTCATTGAAATGAGATTCTTCGTCTCAGCACCAGAAATGAAAGGGTTTCTGAGGAGTGTAGATCGGGATCACTATAAGGCAATGGGCTCCATTTACGTGAAGTAGCTGAATAGCTTATTTAGGACACCCAGTCTTTGATAGTCCTATTAGAATTTCTCTGATTTTCAGAAAACCAAAGTATATTCTGTCTCTTTTCTTTGCATGATCCATGCATAGCACTTGCAACGTCAGTTCTACAGGCAGAATAAATCTGCAGGAACCACAAGGGTAGATTATTTAAACCTTTACATAGAGAAGCTTATAGATCTTGGATTTAAAATAAAAACTTCATCCATAATAAAGATTAACAATTGTCAGCACTTTAGTGTTTCAGGATGCTGAGAAGCAAACACTTCTGGGATCTTGGAATTTAAAGTGACAATTTCTCTAAGGGAGGCATGCTCTTCCCCTACAATGAAATGAAATCTGGGGATCTGAGAAACTACATGGGGCAAACTCTGGATAGATAGTATGGTACTTTGCATTTATAGCTTAGTGCCTTGGGTCAGGTTTTCTGTATGGATGTAGATTCCATATATAATAAAATATCTATGTTCTTTGTTAGGATCTGACAGGAAAGGAAATTTTAAACAGGTTGGGTTAAGGCAGATGCCACAAGTGGGTGTGTGATGGGAATGAGTATGATGTAATTCTACTAAAAATGAACACAGTTATTCTGGCAAAGCATGTTGCTAATGTTAACATGTGGCATGCTTTCTCTGCTGTCCATTACTTATTAAACTTATGTAAACCATTACTTATTAAACCATGCATATTTATTACGTATGGGGAATTTCCCATTGTAAAAATCATTCTCGTCTAGGGTAAAAGCCAGGAACGTGCTTTTCCAGTTGCCCTTGCAGTTAACACATTGGGATGATGTGGCCTAGTATTAGTATTAGTCGCTCAGTCATGTCTGACTTCTTGCGACCCCATGGACTGTAGCCCACCAGGCTCCTCTGTCCATGGGATTCTCTAGGCAAAAATACTGGAGTGGGTTGCCATTTCCTTTTCCAGGGGACCTTCCCAACTGTACATAAAGGAGACTTCATTCATGTGCATTAGAGGATACCCCAGGTTAACTGTAATAGGAAACTATCTCTTGAGCCTTTAAATTCTATACCAATTCTACACCTCTGGTTGGCCAATTGTTTCTTTATTTAGGTTTTAAGGTGAATGACCTGGGGCTATTTGTTTCCATCAACCTGCCTGCGAATCTAAAGGCGCAGTTGAAATGTCTATTTTTCTTGCCATCCTCAGAAAACATTCTTGCAGATCTACTCTATGCTTCTCATTCTTTTCAATGATGTGGCCTAGACAACACCAATTAGACATCATTCAAGACTCCAATCTGGAGAAGAATCATAGGAAGTAGGAGGATATGCACTGAATCCTTCCTAGTGAAGATGGTGGAACGTGGCTGGCAGACATGGAGCTCTCAGAGAACCCCACTCCCAGCATTGACTGTCTGTGGGGTTTCTGCCTAGTGCAGTGGCATTGTGGTCTTCACGAGCCAGTTGTAATGGGGAATTTGGGAACTGCTCATTGTTCTGCAGTCTTCAAACTTGATTGTGTTGTTCCCAGGATTTCCTGTAAGCTACCTGGTATCTTTGAATTCCTTCTTGGCTTAAATAAGCCAAGAGTAACTCTGTTGATACAACCAATAACCTAATCCTGCCTAAGACTGTAGCGTTATTTCACACTGCCCTCAGGAAATCTCTGGGAACACAGCTTCTTGCAAATGGAAGGCCTTTTAACAGTTACCTTGGTTAGACCCACTCCTACCATACATCTTTTTTTGTGTGTGTGAAAACTGAGGTTACAGAGTCTAAGCACAGTGGCAGTATAGAAAAAATAGACTGGATTTGGAGTCAAAAGAACCTGATGACTTTGGGTAAAATGTCTATCTCTCTCAGCCTTGGCTTCTTCAAATACAGAATTGTTATATTGGGCAAGTGAAAATACAGCATGTCCCATACTTGGGACATACAATACATAATTTTTTTAAATGAAATTCCAGTTTAACTGTACATCTTGTGTTTCATCTGGTAAAGGCAGATAAAATGTACAAAGGCAAAGATAATGAATGCAACAATATTTTTATATCACAAAATACTTTGCAATTGTTAAGTTTATTACTATTATCTGAGGTCAAACATCTGGTTAGTAATGGCATTTTAAACTTACCTTTATAATGAGGTCTAAAGAACATAAATAACTTATAGGGGATCACAGACACCTAGCTCAGCAACAATAAACTACCTGGTAAATGAATTAATTACTATTCTGAACTACTATTTTAAGTAACTTAGTGCTTATAAGACAGAATGAATTGAAAATTCACTCTTCTTTTAATTGATGCCACCCTGAGTATCTGTGTCAGTTACTGACATCAGTTTTGACAGTAAATTCTAGTATGTATCCTTGGGTTTAAAATATAAACTATAGGCCAAATAGTCAAACTTTAGAGCAGACAGATTTGATTTGAATCTTCTCTTGGTCATTTTCACAGATACATAAAAAGCCACAGAAAGATTATGGGCAGAACGGGGTTTACATATCATCCAAACACAAAATAATATCTACCATTTAGCAGTGGCTTGCAAAATCTGCATGCATGAGTTGTTTGCATTTCTGAAGTTATACAGAAAGAAATAAAGGTATATAAAAATATGAAGTGTCAGCTTAGTTGAAAAAAGAAAAATGCACGTAGTCCTGTCTAAACACCCAACACTCTTCCTCCTGTTTCACCTCTGTTTAGAGCTGCCTAATCTCCATTACAGAACTGAAGATTTGTGAATTGGGTTTTCTTTTAATTCCACCTATTTTTGGGAAAAAGCAGTCCTCTTCAAGTCAACATAAACACAGTTGCAATATTGTAGACATTGCTTTGAAATCTGGAAGAGAAGAGCAGGGAAAGAAAGGTGACAGTACTTCTGTAATGACAGAATCACTTGACTCATGTAAACAAGTTTGACAATGACAAATACATCTTCTTTTGAAATACTTAGCAGCCAGTGCTGCCCAAAATTTAAAGAGAAGCATTTAAAAGCGTTTTTAAAGGAAATACTAATCCTATTCGAAACAAAAGAACAAAAGATTGTTTAAGTGTGAGGGTCTCGAGAGTGTGTATATGTTTATGGTTTGGAAAAAGATCAATATTCTACTCTCCTGTCATATATGATCTGTTGGGGGTGGGAGGGAATTGGAACATGCTGTAGCTACCCAAGAGCTACCTACCTTCTTGTAGGAAGTCTTACAGCCTTGACTGAGACTTAGAAAGCATACAGTCATAGTTGTCATAATATAGTCCTGAAGAGCGAGTCTAGGAGCCTGCCTGGTTGTTGACATGGTAGCCAACTCTTTCTATCGTGTATTCATAGACTTGCCCTGTCTTCCTAAGGAAAGCAGTGGATTTTGATGAGCAATTTCTGTATTTGCCTTCATTGCTGACATGCATTTAGGCTGTCATTCTTCAACCCTTAATTTTGGTTATATCTTCACTTTAGCAGGGTTACAACCAACCAATAAACAACTCAGAATGTACATTAAAGAGGAATTTCATTTTCAAATATATGCGCAAACCTCCTAGTTTAAAATATGATGTTTGCAGCCAGTGATTATTCAGATTTACAGGTATAGATAGGTGGGGGACTCTGATATAGACCATGACAATGACAAAGGGTGTGCAATGACTGTTGGTGATCACAGCACAAAATAAAGAAGTAAAGACAATAGGTGGATAGGAATCTCTTTTGCAAACATGAAATCCTGTGGCAGACTCATCTCCAAAATTGGAAGCCAAAGATAGCCCCTTATGGTGTTCAGTTAGCTGGTATTTTTATCTGGATCATTCCAAAAGTTTAGATGAGTATCTGAAGCTGGTCTGAGCTTAAATGAAGTTCTGCTGTGGTTCCCTCTCTTTGTAGAACAATATTTCTAGTGTGTGATCTGAGAGCCCCTGGGGAGCCTTGAAGCACTTTCAGGGGGCCTATGAAGTCCTTTATCTCTCAGCTACCACTGTGAGTCCAAATGTTTTTAGTAAGTGCCAGTCAAATAACAGATTGAATGCAGAAGCATCTAGCTGTCTAAAGCAAAATTTTGAAGAGATTTGCAAAAATTCAAACAGTGCAACTTTTCTCGTTGCTTTTGTTTTGGAAAACATAGTTAATTTTTCCTAAACTATGTTATTTGCATTAATGTAAATTTATTTTTTATTAAGCTAAAAATATACCAATAATTTACTAATTAATAAGAAACTAATTTTGTAGTTTCTTAGTTTTATCTTATAGTAAATTCAGTGGACCCTCTGTGTCTGTGGGTTCTGTATGCTCAATTTCCACATCCATGGATTTTGTTTTGCAGTCAGTTGAATCTTTGGATGTAGATCAAGGAAAGGGCACCTGTACCATGTCTTTTTATCAGGGATTTGAGCATCCCTGGATTTTGGATTCACAGGGGTCCTGGAACCAATCCCCTGGGAATACCCAGGGACAACTATATAGATAGATATAGCCAACATAAACAAAAGCTTTTTGGACTCTTCAATAATTTTTAAGAGGTCCAGAGACCAGAATTTGAGAACTGCTATTTTAGAACAGCAGGTTATGGCAGAAAGTTAAGATGGTCTGTGAAAAGTGTGTGTGTATGTACTCTCAAGGTCCTATTACTTTCTCCTTCCTTTCAACTAGCGTTACCACCCATTTATTTTTAACTTTGTGGCCCTATTGAAACTTGAGGTACACTCTGCCTCGGTTTTCTAAATAATTTTGAGATAATGGTCTCCTGAAATCTGATGGGATATTTGAGGGACTAAAATTAGATGAATACTGTCAGAGACGTGAATTTATAAAAGAAGCATGCTGTCAATAGAGATGAATAATAACAGACATTCTATTATTACTATCATAAACATATCACTTTAAAATTTGGATATGCAATTCAAGAGGACAGAGATGTAAAGAAATTATGTACAATACTGATGAAAATCTCCAGTTTTTTCTTATAGATTTGTTTTCTTATCAATAGAACTAAGTAGAAATTTGTGAACTAAAATGACAATTGTATACAAACTAAAATAAGGACTTTTGATGGGAAAGAATGGGAGTAATAAGACTGACTTGGTCTTTGTTATTAACTACCTTTGATACTATGGATAAGTTACTTACCTTCCCTTAGCTAGTTCACTTATTGGTAAAGTAAGTTACTGGGCTAAAATGTTTTCTAAAGTTTTCTCCAACTCCATGATTCTGTAAGTATAGGAGAATGTAACTGCTTTCTCAATAGCAAGCTTATTCTTGCTTTTCAGAATTGATTCATATTGTCTGGAAATTTAGGCTAAATCTGGAAATTGCTGTAGAAGTAGCAAATTATCATTTCAGTTGTGCAAATCTATTAAGAAAGCATCATTATATGATGGATGTCTTCAATAAAACAACCAATGAATATAGCAACACTTCATTTATCCCATATTCAGTTCAGTTCAGTCGTTCAGTCATGTCTGACTCATTGCGGCCCCATGAACAGCAGCATGCCAGGCCTCCCTGTCCATCACCAACTCCTGGAGTCCAACTAAACCCATATCCATTGAGTCAGTGATGTCATCCAACTATCTTATCCTATGTCATACCCTTCTCCTCCTGCCCTCAATCTTTTCCAGCATCAAGGTCTTTTCCAATGAGACAGCTCTTCACATCAGGTGGCCAAAGTATTGCAGTTCAGCTTCAGCATCAGTCCTTCCAATGAACACCCAGGACTGATCTCCTTTAGGATGGACTGGTTGGATCTCCTTGCAGCCCAAGGGACTTTCAAGAGTCTTCTCCAACACCACAGTTCAAAAGCATCAATTCTTTGGTGCTCAGTTTTCTTTATAGTCCAACTCTCACATCCATACATGACCACTGGAAACATCTTAGCCTTGACTAGACGGACCTTTGTTGACAAAGTAATGTCTTTGCTTTTTAATATGCTATCTAGGTTGGTCATAACTTTCCTTCCAAGGAGTAAGCGTCTTTTAAATTCATGGCTGCAGTCACCATCTGCAGTGATTTTGGAGCCCAGAAAAATAAATCAGCCACTGTTTCCATTGTTTCCCCATCTATTTGCCACGAAGTGATGGGACTGGATGCCATGATCTAGGGAATGAAGTGTTTCACATACATACATTTTCCAAATAATTGACACATACCCCTTTAAGTACCAAAAATCTGTTTTTATGATTTTTTTATGGAATATTTCTCAAAGATATGTCCTGTATTCCCATTTCCTTTAAAGCACAAGTTATAAGGTTATAAACTCTCCATAATTGAGGTCTGTTGAGAGCTCTTTACTGCCCAGAGGTTTTTTGTGCATACAGGAGAACCTTCATAAATACTTCACATCTTGATTTATGGTCAATGATTTGGGCTTGTAGATTCAGTTAGCAATTGTTTAATCATTAAATCATGATAATTATGTAGTTAATGAATCAATTTCTCTTCAGTGTTAAATTCTTATTAAATTGACTAATTAAATCCTACTAAATGAGAATTACAAATATCTCAGATTCTCTCTTAAATCAATATGCAAAAATATTGATTAAAATTAATTATGAAAAATATATTTTGTAAAGTTAATGTTTGTCTTATAAAACTAATAAAGTCTGTTCATTTAAGTGTTTCAAATACCTGTAAAGAAAATGTACATAAACCTTCAAAATAATTTCAAAAGCATAATATAAAACAAAAATACTGCCATCAGATTGATTGTGTGTATATGTGTAAACTTAGTGTTGCAGTAATTTTATCAGTCCCCAAAGAGATTAATTCTCTTTATTAAATGGCTAATGTTAGATCAGGGATGTTTTCAAGATGATTGTATACCTGCCGCTTTAGTTACAGCAAAATTATTAAGCTTTTACAGTGAAACTTTTGAATTGATGACTCAACTGGACTTCCCAATATCAGCCAGTCAAATATATTTCTATTTCTTGAAATGATAAGTTTATAAGTATTACTTCATCAGGATTACGGGGCTCAAAGTCCTATCATTTATAAATAATGTGGACCTAATATCTATGAATTAGCTTAAAGCTTTTAGATTGGTTTACTTAGCTGTGATTATAAACCTAGGTATTAATCAGAATGTGAACAGTACATATTTATAATTTCAATTGTGTATCATTCTGATTTTTCTGTATATATTTTTGAAAACTTGCCCTTTCTTTTGTAGAGTACATATGATTAATCACTTTGAATGATAATTTTTGTTTTTTCTTTTTTTCCTTTTTACCTAGATAACTGCTCTAATTAAGTATATATCCAAACTGTCAAAAATTGGGCAGTAGGTGTACATTCATTTGCCCTTCTGTAAACTTTCAAAACATCTTTCAGATTATACTATCCTTATACTGTGACAATACTCTAGTATTTGGGGGCTTCCCTTGTGGCTCAGCTGGTAAAGAATCTGCCTGCAATGCAGAAGACCTGAGTTTGATCCCTGGGTTGGGAAGATCCCCTGAAGAAGGAAAAAGCTACCCACTCCAGTATTCTGGCCTGGAGAATTCTGAGTCACTTTCACTTTCACACTACACTACTGTTACCACGATAAGATACTCCAGGACCATCTTAATTTTTCTCCTTACCAGGTATAGACAGAAAGAACTATTCTCTAATGATCCTTGATTTTCTTTTAGTAGAAAATAGAGTTAAAGACAAAAATCTGTGTATGAACATATGTATGAATGCTGGTGCTAGACAAAATTCTGCGCTTCTGGGAAAATTCAATGATGGAGTTGTTAAAAAATACATATCTTTTAGGTCACAATTTCTCATTGATATATATTGAAGTACATTAAGTTCTTGATATAACCTACAATGTAGGCCAATACCATGTTACATTATTTCATCAAATTTTATAATAACATTAATTTTCTAGAGCAATAAGTTGATTTGGAACCCATCTTTCACCTATAATACCTCTTCTCTAAGTCTGCGATTTTTATATCTCATAACCCTTATTTAGGAGTCATATTATTATCAAAGTGTTATTTTGCTGCTCTGTATTATGTTAATAACTAAAGATTCTTTTAGTGTAGGAGATATTTCTATTCACAAGTGTTCCAAGACTGTTTTGCTTTTTGAATTGATACTCACTTCTTTTATTTACGTATGTATGTGTACATGTATATATGTTTGCTTTCACTCAGGATCTGTCTTACTTCTTAACTCAGTCAGTTCTAACTGGGTAGCATCCTGCAAGGTCTGACATTGATCAAGTGGTCATAGACATGGAGAGGAATAAGTTTATGGTGAGCCATAGGAAACTGACCTGTTCTCTGTGGATGAGATACACAGTTCAGCTTCCTCCTGAGTTATTTTGCCTTTTATTTTAGTTGTTGATTGGAACTGAAAAGTTGATTTGACCTGCATCATTGCAGTATGCAGGCTTACTGGATCTTGTCAGATGTAAGTCAATGTTGCTCTGCTAAATAGGAGAAAACTTAAAATAGATAAGGTTTGGCACAAGATGAAAAATCTACTAAATGAAAGTCACTCACTACATGACACCTGCCTTCTTGAATTTTGATTTCTTAAGGTTTTGTGACATTGTTTTCCTGACTACCGTCCTGGCCCCAGATGGTGAGGTCCTTTTCTTTTTTTTTTTATTGTGGTCCTTGGCTTTCTTTATTGTGTTGAAGACTGGATGAGACTACTAAAATGATACCACAAGTGCTAATAGATCCTTAAATACAGAACTTACAAGGACTGTTATCATTTAGTTAGCAAATTAGAGACTTGATTTCCCCCTAATTAGTTTGCCCTCGTGGCTTTCAGGAGATGGATCTTCTACTTTCTACTTCCCTAAAGAGCTTTTCCAGATAGACAGGCCCTTCTGATTTTTGTCATCCATATAGCTCAAATCCTGCATCTCAGGTTCAGTTTGATATCCAGGAGGGCATACCTCTTTATTGATTAAATAAAAAATGATCTCCTTCTGCTGAAGAGTATTCCTACTTGTCCAAAAGAGTAGTGTTTTATCCTAAACTGTTTGCAATGATGTAAAAATACTTTGCTGCATTGTTTTAACCATGACTTCCTCATACAGTTCTACATAGTATCAGGGAGGCTCTTCCCTCAGGTAAGGATTTCTCCAGAGAAAGGAACACTGTCCGCTGCTCAATGTACCTGAATCAATATTCGGGATGCTAGGATATATGTTTCTTAAGACCATGCCTGGCTACTTTCCACTTAGAATCCTGCTGTAAGACCCAATGTGTCTTATAGGACTCTCCTGCACATTGATTGAAACCAGCTTCCACTCTTCACATCCTTCAGGCAGAGACATGCATTAGGCCACTTGGCTGCCTTCACTTGGACTATTTCTGAGAATGGCCTTATATGTCTAACTGAATGGTTCTCAACTATTTTTTCCTCTTACCTCATAGAGTAAAATAATGTCTTGCAATGTATATTGGCTTTCCAGACCCCACCAAGCAACCTTTATGACTGAGGAGATATGTGTGTGTGTGTGTGTGTGTGTGTGTGTGTGTGTGTGTGTATTTAAATCACAACTAAGTAAAGAAAATTAAGCCCTGGATAAAGGCTCTACAATGTTCTTTTATAAGAGATGCACAGGTAGGTTTGAACAGGGCCATACAAAGGGTGATCCATGGACTGCTACCTGGTAACTGTTATCAGACCACACTGAGAGAATAATGCCAATAAACGGTCTTGAAGGAAATTCTTTAATCCAGTAGATATTTTTGGGTGGAGGACAGCAGGAATACATTCTCAACAAAGAAAGCTCTGTGTTGATTTATGTTCTGACATGATCTGACTAGCAAAAACACCCATGAAAGAACAAAACGTGGGACTCAAGCAATTTTCTCCATCTTGTGTAGTGTAAGAGACTGAGTTAATTATTATAAATTAAGTCACAACACCCAGTTTACTGCTTTCAGGTTTTACATGACCCTATAAAAAAGGAGAAGAGGAGAACAAAACCACAAAAAGCAAAACAAACAAAACTGATAACTTTTTAACACTCCATTATGTCATGAAGTGAAGTGAAAGTCACTGAGTTGTGTCCAACTCCTTGTGACCCCATGGTCTGTAGCCCACCAGGCTCGTCTGTCCACGGACTTCTCTAGGCAAGAATACTTCAGTGGGTAGCCATTCACTTCCACAAGGGATCTTCCTGATCCAGGGGTCAAACCCGGGTCTCCTGCATTGCAGGCAGATTCTTTACCATCTGAGCCACTAAGGGATGTTAATTCTGAGGACAGCAAGCAGTTGGATGAAACACCTGTTTTCTGATCATTTGGTGGGAGTCTAGCCAGGATAGCATGAAGGACACTGACTTCATTTTAGGTGTTAACACCTTGTAGATTATTATGCAAAAGCCACAAACAGGCCATTTTCCAAAATCAGTTGATTTCCTTATCTGTACCTCTGTCCCCTTTGAAGTTTCCCAGTGTCAAGCCAGTGGTTTTCAAACTTGAACATGTCTCAGTCACCTGGATGGCTTGTTAAGCTACAGATTTCTATGTTCTAAATCCAGTCAGTAGGTCTCAGATGGAGCTGGAGAAGTTCTGTCAAGTTCCCAGGTGATGCTGATACTACTGAAGAATCAGGCAGGGAACCACAAAGAACCATTCATAATTATATTAAGCTTGCAGTGAAGCCATTACTGGGGATTTCTAGTGTCTTATGAATTTTGAATGAAAAAAAAAATTACTCAAAATTCCTAAACAGAAGGAAATAAGGGAGGATGAACGTCAGGCTTTTTGAAAATATTAACATTAGTGTCCTATTTTACATCGTGGAGATGTCAGACTCTGTTCTGATAGTCAGCCATTGTGTGTTAGTTTAAGACAATCTGAAGTCCTAGACTACTGGAGTTTTTCTCATTTCTTTTATTCGCTATCCATAGGGCTGTTGCCAGAGAATGTAAGTATCAGCTCCAGTGGTCCATATTAGAGTGACTCACATTTAATCAATTTTATTTGGAAAGGAGCAGTTGCTTTTGAAACTTCAAGGAAAGGATATCCAGAAAAATTAAAGGACCTGCATGTCTGCCTTTTTTTGTTTGTTTGTTTGTTTTTTACTAAATTGCTATTCTAAATCGAGCCATTCTTGTTTTCAAAGCCAGTAAATAGTACAACTTGAGGGAGCTAAAAATCATTACAAGCTTATATTTTGACAAGAATATTGAGAATTATTCATTCATTTTTTTCATGGATGAGCTTTCTTCAGAACCGCGATGTCCGGGGTGAGGTTTCACAGCCATATGGTCTCAGGGTCTGGAGAACAGCTCGGCTTACTTCTCAGAGGTCTGGGAGGAGAGTTCACCCTCGCTTCTCTTCTCTCTCAGCATGACTGACAGGTGCACCGTCCAGTTAGCAATCCCAGTCCTCCCCCGACAGCCCGCAGCTCCTTTCTATTCACAGAATACTGCCGATGTCATTACTCTCAGCTTCTGTCTTCTGCGAATCCCGGGGGTCCTCCAGAGACAGGTCATCTCCATCACCCCAAGTCGATATTCATTTGCTTTCTTCAAGGTCCATAGCGCCCGCCAATAATGCAGCATCAGAGACAGT
Source organism: Capra hircus (assembly GCF_001704415.2). Taxonomy (NCBI): domain Eukaryota; kingdom Metazoa; phylum Chordata; class Mammalia; order Artiodactyla; family Bovidae; genus Capra; species Capra hircus. Next base: position 35,034,063 of record NC_030818.1, read on the forward strand.
CTCACTATGAAAGTGGTTAAGTGGAAAGTATAATTCCTGGTCTAAGAATCATTTCACCTCCAGCCCCCGTGAGTCTACATCCTAAAGAAAATAAATAGCAATTTACCAAATGACTATTTGCCACTTTGAGAAAAAATCAGCCATTGCCAATAAACCAATTCATGACAAGCTAATCTGATATCAGAGGCTGCAAGTTAATTTTAAGAATGTGATTAGGATTCATGTGAATTTGTGAATGTTTTTGGTGGCCTGACAAATAATTATAAAGGATTTGGCAGACAGAATAAATTATCCCTGGATTATAACTTTATGATGTTAGGAATTTAAAAAAAAACCTAATATGAAGTTTATTATTTTTTTCTGAATCTCGTTCTTTAAAATTATTGCTATTAAATAAATGAAGAACCCAAGGGTTTCAAATCATTTGCTGCCTAGATCCAAAATCCATTGCCGGCAACTGTTGAGATCAAATGTGTTGTGTTATTTTTAACAATTGTACATTTTTAAAGCAGTTGAAGGTTCATAAGAAAATTGAGAGGAAGCTACAGAGATTTTCCATAAACCCTCCTCTTCCCACACAGGCATTGCCTCCCCCATTATCAGTATCACTCCCAAATGTGTTCTAAAATTCAGAATTTTTTCTGAATATTTTGGAACACAATTAGGACATAAACTGCGTATTATGTAACAACTCCATTGGGGTCTGGGGCAGCATTCCACAATCAAATATGAATAGTTTTTATAGCTAAATAGATGAGTAGTAACATGAAGTGGGATTTTTTAAAGGAGTTATAAATACTGGCTCAGGTTAGCTTCTGCTCCCCAAAAATGTTATAAAATTCTTGGCTTTCAAAACTTTTTTGGATTTTATAGCTGAGGTAAATAATTGTGAATCTGTACCACTGTTGGAAAATGTTGCCATCAGTTCACTAATGTTGAGCATGCTCTTTGTAGGTATTCAGTAAATTGAGAGAATCACCACTCACTGGTGTCAAAGTAAAAGTGCATATTTCTCTTAGAGCAGATACACAGCTTTCTGTGTCACACCATTAGCCACCCCACTTAAGTGAGTAGATCAATGTAGTTTCTGTTCATTTAATCTTGAAAAGTTGTGCAGACAACAACAGGATGTAACAAGATGCCTTGCAGGCCAGAGATGTTCAATAAACAGTCATTTTATTTCATTTTTGTTAGCTATTTTGCTGGTACTAAAAGGTACCAAAAATGTGGGAGGAGCTTGTATATGTATATATATATATATATATATATATAATATATACATACACCTGATGCTCAAATACACAAACAAATTTAGCACTGGGCCTTAAAAATGGCTGTTGGGAAGCACATTTCCTATTTGTTTGTGCAATTTCTTGCACAGGAGAAGATATTTTGTTAAAAATCCAAAGGCTGTTTCAAGCCTTACCCATTTATCATGTTTTTATCTGCTGTATGTGAGGCTGTTTATATACAGACATGGATAAATCTCCTTGAATCCACATATCTCTGTATGTGTATGGCTACATCGTCTGCCTATTACAAACCAGGTTTTAGAGTTCTGTGACACAAGTCCCATGATAATAAATTGATCTTATTTTTGCGAGTTTTCCAGGGCAGAGTAATTTCGTTGGGTTTTTGAGGATTTTTGTTTGTTTGTTTGTTGACTGTAAGTAAATAGTTATTTTTCCAGAGAGCCTTTAATTGTGCAGAGTCCAATACTTAGGAATTTAGTAATGGGCAGCTGCCAGGGAGCAGACATTAATCTCTCTCTTGGCTTAGCTGAAAAGAAGTCTCACCTCCAATTTTATTTTCCCTCTTCATTTTAACCATTCATTTGTCCTAAATAAGCAAAATCCTCTGCTTTTGGATCATAAATATTCACAGCTCAAAGAGAATTACTTTGAGATTAATTACAACAATTTCTTATCACAGCATAGGAAGTATTTATAAATGTATATGTTTATATGTGTGTGATTGTAAATTATTACCTAGATGCTTGTGTGATTGAGACCTCATTTTTACTTTCTTCCTCTGTCAACATCTCTAACTTAATGATGTCTGCAGCCAGAGACTCCATAACATTTAACCTCTAAGTACAGTTCCTAGCATTAAGTCTAGTAAGAGCTGCAGATGTTTTGTTATTCATTCAAACTACATCAATTGATCTGTATCATACTGCCAGACTAAAATTTCTTTGGATCTGGGAAAGGCACAGATGTTGCTTTGAGTATTCTCCCATGAAGGATGGTTTTGTCTTTGTTAGTGTGTACCATTTACTACCCAAGAACACCTGGGTAATTTTGGTTAATTTTCAAGTTCCTCATCCCTTGGTCTGCTTGTTATCCATTTTACTGCTATTGAGTCTCTGGTATAAGGAAGATGTTTTTTAAAGGCAATAGATAGAGAGGAATACAGAGATACTTTTTTTTAATTAAGTAAATTCCTTTGGAAACATACCAAATGCCTCCTCAAAGGGCGATTTTCTACAAGAAATAGTTATTCTTAATGAGTAAAGTGGTAATTTTATGAAAATTTGATTATGAAAAGGAATATTGCAGCCTCTCAACACTCCAGTAGCAGTAATTTTCAGCTGTTCCCCACAGCAAGTTATAAAATGTTGTGGGAAACTTCCAGCACTCTACCCCATAGGTCAGGTTTCATGGCCATAACTACACATCAGTCTTCCTTATCATAAATGAAGCTGAGGCATAAGTGATGAAGGTCATTTATGTTTAAAACAGAGCCAATGTTGAAAATAAGAACCAAGATCTTGGTTGTTTAAGTGCAAGTCACTCTGAAGCCTTGCAACCCAAAAGATACAGCATTAATCCAACTGAGATTCATACCACACGAGTGTGAGTCCAGAGAGAAAGCAGCAGAAGGCCAAGAACCAATGTATCTTTTTCAAGTATAATTAAACCCTCCAAATCCCTGACTTCCTATATTCTTGTGGCTATGAAACTCATTGCATAGAAGGAAGCCTGCTGCTGCTGCTGCTGCTGCTGCTGCTGCTGCTGCTGCTGCTGCTGCTGCTGCTAAGTCACTTCAGTTGTGTCCAACTCTGTGCGACCCCATAGACGGCACCCACCAGGCTCCCCCATCCCTAGGATTCTCCAGGCAAGAATACTGGAGTAGGTTGCCATTTCCTTCTCTAATGCATGAAAGTGAAAAGTGAAAGTGAAGTCGCTCAGTCGTGTCCAACTCTTAGCAACCCCATGAACTGCAGCCCACCAGGCTCTTCCATCCATGGGATTTTCCAGGCAAGAGTGCTGGAGTGGGGTGCCATTGCCTTCCCCAAGAAGGAAGCCTAGGCCTAGGCAAGGCAAATCGAGGTTGTAGCATTCTACTCATATCTGGTCCTGCATCCACATTCAGCAACCATGCTGGACCAGCAGATTCTAGCCTATAGATGCTGGAGTACTAACAACTAACCAATAGGAAGATAAGTTCAGTTTCCACTCTTCTATTAAATTGCTGTGAGATTTAAAACAAAATTGCTTAGTCATCCTTGATCATAAGTTTCCTTATTTATAAAATAAGGAGATTAAATGTAACTTAACATCTCTTATAATCTCATAATGGTAATATTTTAAGGGTTGACCCTAGTGAACATGAACATACATTTGGTTCTTTTGTCCTTCATCTTCATTTGTTTCATTTCTATTTTTTAGGCTTAAATTGATGGTTTTAAGAAATGTTCTATATGTTAATATTCAAATATGAATACCCACTATTTCCTTTAGAGAAGGTCTCATATATGACTATACAAAGGCACATCACATTGCTTAGAAACAGTGAAAAGCAACTTGATACAAATGAACAAAACATACATAAAACAAAGATGATTGACAGTCAATTTCTCAGAAGTAATGTAAGTCAGGAAAAACTGCAGCATGAAATCTCTAATGTACTAAAAGAAAAAAATTATCAACCTAGAATTCTATGCTCAACTAAATATCTTTCAAAAAGAAAGCTGAAATAAAGGCCTTGTTTTTTTCTTAAAGGAATATTTAAATTTTAGTTGTGTATTTAAATAAATATTACAACTTTAATATAAAGAATTCCTATTCTTTATATTCCTATATTTAATATAAAGAATTCCTATTCCAGTTCTCCTTATTATTAACATATTATTGGGATATACTTGTTAAAACTAATAATTTGATACTGATATATTATTATTAAAATTCATATTTTATCTATATCTCCTTAATTTTTACTTAATATCTCTTTTCTGTTCTAGATGTGACAATTTTTCATACCTTTCTTGTTTAATATGACACTGACAGTGTTGAGGAGTACTGGTTGGGTATTTTATATAATGTCTCTCAAGTAAGATTTGTTAGATTTTTTTCATGATTAGACAGAATACAATAGACTAAAGATTTCCTCCCTCCTTCAAATTCATGTGCTGAAATCTTATCCACAGTGTGATGGCTTTGGAAGTGGGACATTTGGGAGGTGACTAGATCACAAAAGTAAGTCTTCATGAATAGGATTAGTGTACCTATGAAGAGAGACCCAAGAGAGATTCCCTCACCCATTGTACCATGTGAGCTCATTGTGATGGGCATTTATGAACCAGGGATTGGGCTCTCTTCAGACACTGAATTAGCCAGTGCTATGATCTTGGACTTCCAAGCCTGTAGAACTATGAGAAATAAATATCTGTTGTTAATAAGCCACCTAATCTATGGTATTTTTTAAATAATGGCAGAAACAGACTGTAATACTGAGATTCTATATTCTTAGGGGGAAGACCACAGAAAAAAGTGTCAGAGTCATCACAGTATATCAAGAGTAAATACTAGTAACATAATTTATTATCTTTGACACTTACTTGGATCACCTGGCTGAGCTAATATTTGTCTGTTTTTTTCATGGTATAGTTGCTCCCCTCTGCTCTCCTTACTCTATTCTTTGAAAGGAATTCACTAAGTTCATCCCATACTTAAAAGTGGGGTTTAACATGTTACTTCTTTGAGGGAAGAATATTTAACATAGATTATTTAGGATTTTTCTTTAGGATGTTTCTTCTGTATGTGAAAATTATCTGAATTTATTGTATATTAATACAAGCTCATGTATAAAAAAATATTTATATAATCGATCATATATATCAACATGAGAGTGAAAGTCATTCAGTCATGTCTGACTCTTTGCGACTCCATGGATTGTAGCCCACCTGGTTCTCCTCCGTCCATGAGATTCTCCAGGCAAGAATACTGGAGTGGGTTGCCATTATCAACATAGAATCATGAATATTAACTTTGTACTGGGAATTAGAATTCAGTACTTTTTTCCATATTAAACTGTTCCAGGTTTGAAACAACTGGGAACATTGGGAGCCTCTTAAACTGACTCCAGTGTCACTTTGCCATAGCCTCATCATTACAGCATCTTGTTTTGTTTCTAAGCATTTCCTTACTTTCCAACATCACAAGGTACTCTAGGCTCATAGTCTATATTTCCAGCTCCAATCCTAGAAATACTAATTTCAACCAAATGGTATTAATAAGGATATTAGAAACCAAGATCTGAATACTAGATATGCCCATTGCTACAGGGATGTTGTAACAGATCATCTCAGCTGTCAGAGCAAGGAAATATCTATGTGCATACTAAACTATGTATATGTACATTTCTATAAATATTTCTATATGTAATATATTGTATCTATAAAGAGGTAACCTCAATTCAGACTGATGTCTGGAACTCCAAGTTCCTACCACATAGATTATTATAGCCTTGTTCCCTTGCTTATTTTTAACCTCCCATTGTAATAGTAAGAAACCTGGATCCCACCATCAATCATCAATTTATTTAATTATTCAATTGCAGTATATGTATATCAATACAGTTCAGTTGCTCAGTCATATCTGACTCTTTGTGAACCCATGTACTGCAGCACACCAGACTTCCCTGTCCATCACCAACTCCTGGCACTTTCTCAAACTCATGTCCATTGAGTCAGTGATGCCATCCAGCCATCTCATCTTCTGTTGTCCCCTTCTCTTCCTGCCTTCAGTCTTTCCCAGCATTAGGGTCTTTTTCAATGATTCAGCTCTTCACATCAGGTGGCCAAAGTATTTGAGTTTTAGCTTCAGCATCAGTCCTTCCAATGAATATTCAGGATTGATTTCCTTTAGGTTGACCGGTTTGATCTCCTTGCAATCCAAGGGAATCTCAAGAGTCTTCTCCAGCACCACAGTTCAAAAGCATCAGTTCATTAGTGCTCAGCCTTCTTTACGGTCCAAATTTCACATCCATACATGACTACTAGAAAAATCATAGCTTTCACTATATGGACTTTTCTTGGCAAAGTAATATGTCTGCTTTTTAAAATGCTGTCTAGGTTTGTCATAGCTTTTCTTCCAAGGAGCAAGCATCTTTTAATTTAATGGCTGCAGTCACCATCTGCTGTGATTTTGGAGCCAAAGAAAATAAAGTCTCTCACTGTTTCCACTGCTTCCCCATCTATTTGCCATTAAGCTATGGGACCAGATGCCATGATCTTAGTTTTTTGAATGTTGAGTTTTAAGACAGATTTTACACTATCCTCTTTCACTTTCATCAGTTCAGTTCAGTCGCTCAGTCGTGTCTGACTCTTTGCGACCCCATGAATCGCAGCACGCCAGGCCTCCCTGTCCATCACCCACTCCCAGAGTTCACTCAGATTCATGTCCATCGAGTCAGTGATGCCATCCAGCCATCTCATCCTCTGTCGTCCCCTTCTCCTCCTGCCCCCAATCGCTCCCAGCATCAAAGTCTATTTCAATGAGTCAACTCTTTGTATGATGTGGCCAAAGTACTGGAGTTTCAGCTTTAGCATCAGTCTTTCCAAAGAAATCCAAAGGGTGATCTCCTTCAGAATGGACTGGTTGGATCTCCTTGCAGTCCAAGGAACTCTCAAGAGTCTTCTCCAACACCACAGTTCAAAAGCATCAATTCTTTGGCGCTCAGCCTTCTTCACAGTCCAACTCTCAAATCCATAAATTACTACTGGAAAAACCACACCCTTGTGTAGACGGACCTTAGTCGGCATAGTAATGTCTCCGCTTTTGAATATGCTATCTAGGTTGGTCATAACTTTTCTTCCAAGGAGTAAGCGTCTTTTAATTTCATGGCTGCAGTCACCATCTGCAGTGATTTTGGAGCCCCAGAACATAAAGTCTGGCACTGTTTCCGCTGTTTCCCCATCTATTTCATATGAAGTGATGGGACCGGATGCCATGATCTTCGTTTTCTGAATGTTGAGCTTTAAGCCACCTTTTTTGCTCTCCTCTTTCACTTTCATCAAGAGGCTTTTTAGTTCCACTTCACTTTCTGCCATAAGGGTTGTGTCATCTGCATATCTGAGGTTATTGATATTTCTCCCAGCAGTCTTGATTCCAGCTTGTGTTTCTTCCAGTCTAGCATTTCTCATGATGTACTCTGCATATAAGTTAAACGAGCATGGTGACAATATACAGCCTTGACATACTCCTTTTCCTATTTGGAATCAGTCTGTTGTTCCATGTTCAGAATCTTCCACAGTTTATTGTGATCCACACAGTCAAAGTCTTTGGCATAGTCAATAAAGCAGAAATAGATGTTCTTCTGGAACTCTCTTCCTTTTTCCATGATCTAGCAGATGTTGGCAATTTGATCTCTGGTTCCTCTGCCTTTTCTAAAACCAGCTTGAACATCTGGAAGTTCACAGTTCATGTATTACAGAAGCCTGGCTTGGAGAATTTTGAACATTACTTTACTAGCATGTGATATGAGTGCAATTGTGTGGTAGTTTGAGCATTCTTTGGTATTGCCTTTCTTTGGGATTGGAATGAAAACTGACCTTTTCCAGTCCTGTGGCCACTGCTGAGTTTTGCAAATTTGCTGGCATATTGAGTGCAGCACTTTCACAGCATCATCTTTCAGGATTTGAAATAGCTCAACTGGAATGCCATCACCTCCACTAGCTTTGTTCATAGTGATGCTTTCTAAGGTCCACTTGCCTTCACATTCCAGGATGTCTGGCTCTAGGTGAGTGATCACACCATCGTGATTATCTGGGTCCAGATCTTTTCTGCACAGTTCTTCCGTGTATTTTTGCCACCTCTTCTTAATATCTTCTGCTTCTGTTAGGTCCAGACCATTTCTGTCCTTTATCGAGCTTATCTTTGCATGAAATGTTCCCTTGGTATCTCTAATTTTCTTGAAGAGATCTCTAGTCTTTCCCATTCTATAGTTTTCCTCTATTTCTTTGCACTGATTGCTGAAGAAGGCTTTCTTATCTCTTCTTGCTATTCTTTGGAACTCTGCATTCAGATGCTTATATCTTTCCTTTTCTCCTTTGCTTTTTGCTTCTCTTCTTTTCTCAGCTATTTGTAAGGCCTCCCCAGACAGCCATTTTGCTTTTTTGCATTTCTTTTCCATGGTGATGGTCTTGATCCGTGTCTCCTCTACATTCTCACGAACCTCAGTCCATAGTTCATCAGGCACTCTATCTGTCAGATCTAGGCCCTTAAATCTATTTCTCACTTCCACTGTATAATCATAAGGGATTTGATTTAGGTCATACCTGAATGGTCTAGCGGTTTTCCCTACTTTCTTCATTTGAGTCTGAATTTGGTAATGAGTTCATGATCTGAGCCACAGTCAGCTCCTGGTCTTTTTTTTGTTGTTGATTGTATAAAACTTCTCCATCTTTGGCTACAAAGAATATAACCAATATGATTTCGGTGTTGACCATCTGGTGATGTCCTCGTGTAGAGTCTTGTCTTGTGTTGTTGGAAGAGGGTGTTTGCTATGACCAGTGCATTTTCTTGGCAAAACTCTATTAGCCTTTGCCCTGCTTCATTCCACATTCCAAGGTCAAATTTGCCTGTTACTCCAGGTGTTTCTTGACTTCCTACTTTTGCATTCCAGTCCCGTGTAATGAAAATGACATCTTTTTTGGGTGTTAGTTCTAAAAGGTCCTGTAGGTCTTCATAGAACTGTTCAACTTCAGCTTCTTCAGCATTACTGGTTGGGGCATAGACTTGGATTACGGTGATATTGAATGGTTTGCCTTGGAAGCAAACAGAGATCATTCTGTCGTTTTTGAGATTGCATCCAAAAACTGCATTTCAGATTCTTTTGTTGACCACGATAGCTACTCCATTTCTTCTGAGGGATTCCTGCCGCAGTAGTAGATATAATGGTTATCTGAGTTAAATTCACCCATTCCAGTCCATTTTAGTTTGCTGATTCCTAGAATGTTGATGTTCACTCTTGCCATCTCCTGTTTGACCACTTCCAATTTGCCTTGATTCATGGACCTGACATTCCAGGTCCCTATGCAATATTGCTCTTTACAACATTGGATCTTGCTTCTATCACCAGTCACATCCACAGCTGGGTATTGTTTTTGCTTTGGCTCCATCCCTTCATTCTTTCTAGAGTTATTTTTCCACTGATCTCCAGTAGCATATTGGGCACCTACTGACCTGGAAAGTTCCTCTTTCAGTATCCTATCATTTTGCCTTTTCATACTGTTCATGGGCTTCTCAAGGGAAGAATACTGAAGTGGTTTGCCATTCCCTTCTCCAGTGGACCACATTCTGTCACTTTCATCAAGAGACTCTTTAGTTCCCTTTCACTTTCTGACATAAGGGTATAATTCCATAATTGTTAATGCATATACACATGAGAGGCAACTCTACTGTAGTACAGTGCTTATTAGTTATTTTTGCTTTTAGTCTTTGATACCATAATTTTTTAAATTTATTTTTAAATTGGAGCATAATGCTTTAAAATGTGCTGATTTCTCTCATACACAATCAAAATAAGTCATATTATATATATATATATATATTTCCTCCCTCTTAAGCATCCCTCCCCCTTCTCATCCCACCCTTCCAGGTCATCTTAAAACACCAGGCTGGGCTCACTGTATTATATAGCAGCTTCCAATGTGTGCATATGTACCCAGTTGCTTCAGTTGTATCTGACTCTTTGCAACCCTATGGACTGAGAGGCTGCCAGGCTGCTCTGTCCATAGGATTCTCCAGGCAGAATACTGGAATGGGTTGCCATGTCCTCCTCGCCTGTGGTTCCTGCCTTGCAGGTAGACTCTTTACCACTGAGCCACTAAGGAAGCTCTAGCAGCTTCCCACTAGTTATCTATTTTACACATGATAGAGTATATGCCACTTTCTTAATTCCTCCTACCGTCTCCAAAGTTACTTTTAACTTTGTCTTTCCACCGGCTTCAAGGGCATTGTTTTATACATTTGTAATACAGTTAGACTCATTTGCCACCTTTTGTATTCCACTTTGGGATTCCCTGACTTCTTAATTATTTTTTGGTTGCATTTTACAAGCAATTTTGGTGCTATAAATTTCTATGGATTTCAACATTTGTATAATGCCATGAATCCAACATTATAATATCATTAAAAACAGTTTTGGTGTCCTAAAAGAAATCCCCTGTGCTTCACCTATTCAACCCTCCCTTATGAGCTAATGACTGCTGATCTGTTTAGGGTCTGTGTGTGTGTGTGTTCTCATTTCAGTCATGTCCGACTCTTTCAGGCTCCCTTGTTCACAGGATTCTCCAGGCAAGGATACCTAACTGAGTTGCCAGGTCCTCCTCCAGGGGATCTTCGCAACTCAGGGATCAAACCTGTGTCTTTTATGTCTCCTGTATTAGCAGATGGGTTCTTTACCACTAGTGCCACCTGGGAAGACTTTCCAATCTCTATATTTTTGTTTTTTCCCAAATGCCATATAATCAGTAACATACAATATGTAACTTTTTTCTAATTGTCTACTTTCAACTAATAATATGCACTTAAGATTTTTGTGACCATTTGCTCATTAATCATTTTTATTACTGAATACTATTCCACTTTATGGATTTATTACAGTTTCTTTATCCGTTCACATAGTGCTGGACATCTTGGTTGTTTCCAGGTATTTATGATTGTAAATATTTTGTAACCATTCATCCATATGCTTTAATATGGGCATATACTCATATCTGTTGAGTAAATATGTGAGCATAATTCCTGAGTCATAAGAATGTTTTTAAATATACAACACTGTAAGAATGTATCACCAGCATACCATAATCAAGAAATCATAAGTGCATATTACATAGGGAAAGTTAAACCAGATTAAAATATGTATCTATAACACAAGGAAATAGAGTAACATAAATGATAAATATGTAGATAAATATCCAAAAATTTTCCTTATTTTTAAAATCTCCTTATAAGACAATTGTTTAATATAAGAAAAACACTGTTAATGAACACAAACAATGGGGTTTATAATATATGTATAAGTTACATTATGAAGACAGAGCCATGAAGACTAGAATAGGAAAACTGAAAGTATACTCTTAGGCTTATGAAGGCATATAATACTACCTAAAATAGATGTAATTAAAGATGCATGCTGTAAGCCAATAAAAAAGTTAACAAAAATGTAATTAATAAGGCAGTAGAGAAGATATGTTAGAATCATAAAAGATATCAATCCAAAGAAATTCCATAAAACAGGAAACATGGAAACAAAATAATTGAAAAACAGAACATAAATATTAGATGGTAGATTGCAACCTAATCATATCAATAATCACCTTAAATGTAAATCATCTAAACAGCTCAATAATGTAGAGATATTAAAATTGGCTTAAAAAGTAGGAACAAATTATGTGCTTTTAACATGACATTTACATTAAATATATAGAAAAGTATACAGTAGGAAAGGATTTACTATGCTAAACCTAATGGGAAGAAAATTGCAATAGGGTTGCAAAGATTCAGACACAACTGAAGTGACTTACCACACACATACTAATATTAGAATATTAGTGTATATTTATTAGAGCAAGAAATATTGCCAGAGATAATATAATCATTTTAATAAACAAGTCTAGTAATCAAATGTGCATAATAGCCTTCAATGTGTTTTACCCCAAAACAGAGCTTCCAATACATGAACCATACTTTTTGGTTTCCAGTCCAGCTTGTAAAATACTTGAAAGTTGTCACCCTGTCCCAACAACTGTAAAAAGCTAAACGACCTGAAAAATCAACAACTCTTCTTAGATCCACTGGGGAAATAGGGTCATAGTACAAAATGCTATACCCCAAATTAGGGAGACAAACAGATAAATAGAGAGAATCACAATTTGTCAGAGCAGAAACCTGTGAGCAGAAACATGTATGAGAACCAGTGCTGGGTTTCTTTATCCAGTATGTCATTTTCAGCTACCAAGGAAAAGATCACAAAGCATATAAAAAAATAAAAACACACTTTGAAGAGACAGAGCAAGTATCAGAACCCAAACTCATAAGCCAAGGCTGTTGGAATTATCAGAATGAAAATTTAAAACAACTAATTTATTTTATTTTAACCAGAATCCACATTTTATCAATTGTTTTTAGTTTTTACTTAATTTTTTTTTCCAGTTCAGAATCCCATCCAAAATAGCACATTATATATAGTTGGCATGTCTCTTTGGGGATCACAGACATGCTTCATTTTCTAAATTTATTTTTTATTGAAGTAGAACTGATTTACAATGTTGTGTTAGTTTCTAGTGTACAGCAAAGTGACTCAGTTTTATATATACACACACACACACACACACACACATCCTTTTTCATATTTTTTCCATTATGATTTTTATAAGATTTTGAATACAGTTTGCTGTACTACACAATGGGACCTGGTTGTTTATCTCTTTTATGTATACTAGTTTGTATATGCTGCTGCTAAGTTGCTCCAGTCGTGTCCGACTCTGTGTGACCCCCTAGATGGCAGCCCACCAGGCTCCCCCATCCCTGGAATTCTCCAGGCAAGAAGAATGGAGTGGGTTGCCATTTCCTTCTCCAATGCAGGAAAGTGAAAAGTGAAAGTGAAATCACTCAGTCGTGTCTGACTGGACTGTAGCCTACCAGGCTCCTCTGTCCATGGGATTTTCCAGGCAAGAGTACTGGAGTGGGTAACCACTGCCTTCTCCGTTGTATATGCTAATATCCTAATTTATCTCTCTCCCACCTGCTTTCTACATTGGGAAATGTACATTTGTTTTCTGTGTCTGTGAATCTGCTTCTGTTTCATCAGTTCAGTTCAGTTCAGTTCATTTCAGTCACTCAGTCGTGTCCGACTCTTTGCGACCCCGTAAATCACAGCATGCCAGGCTTCCCTGTCCATCACTAACTCCCGGAGTTCACTTAGACTCATATCCATTGAGTCAGGGATGCCATCCAGTCATCTCATCCTCTGTCGTCCCCTTCTCCTCCTGCCCCCAATCCCTCCCAGCATCAGAGTCTAAATAAGGTCATTTGTGTCATATTTTAGATTCACATATACATATGTTATCTGTCTTTCTCTTTCTGACTTACTTCACTTAGTATGATAATCTCTAGGTCCATCTACACTGATATAAATGGCATTATTTCATTTTTTTTGTGTATGGCTGACTAGTATTCCATTGTGTACAGACACCATATCTTTTTTTTTTTTAATCCATTCATATGTCAATGGAAACTCAGGTTGTCTCCATTTCTTGTCTATTGTAAATAGTGCTGCTATGAACACTGGGTGCATGTATCTTTTTGAATTATGATTTATGCCCAGGAGTAGGACTTGCTGGATTATATAGCAACTCTATTTTTAGTTTTTTGAGGAAACTCCGTACTGTTTCCCATAGTGGTTGTGCCAATTTACATTCCTGCTAACGGTGTAGAAGGGTTCCCTATTCTCCATACCCTCTCCATTGTTTGTTATTTGTAGATTTTTAATGACGGCCATTCTGATTGGTATGAAGCAGTACCTCGTTGTCATTAAAATTTGTATTTCTCTAATAATTAGTGATGTTGAGTATATTTCATGTGCCTGTTGGCCATCCGTATGTCTTCTTTGGAGAAATGTCTATTTAGGTCTTCTGCCCTTTTTTTTTTTTTTTTTGACTGGGCTATTTGATTGGTTTTTGTTGTTGAGTTGTATGAAAATTTTGTATATTTTGGAAATTAAGCCTTCATCCATGACACCATTTGCAAACATTTTCCCCCAGTCTGTAGTTTTCTTTTTGTTGTGTTTATGGTTTCCTTTGCTGTGCTAAAACACCTACCATTAATATGGAAAAGGCTCTAATAGATAAAGTAGATAGAAGAATAGATGTACCATGTAAGCAGTAAGATGGAAGTACTAAGAATAAAAAGGAGAAAGAAATGTTAGAGATCAAAGATCTTGTTTAACAGAAACGAAAATTTCTTTTGACAGACTCTTTAGTAGACTGACATAGCTGAGAAAGTATCTGAACTTGATGACATCTTGGTAGAAACTTCCAAAACTAAAAGGCAAAGATCAAAAAAAGACTGGAAAAGCAGAATAAATAAAGTACATGAAGCAGAATACAAATTTCAAGTGTATTTTGAACTTTAAGACCATAAACTGAACTAAAACAGTATTAATAAGTGTTAGTCACTCAGTCGTGTCTGACTTTTGCAACACCATGGACTGTAGCTCACCAGGCATCTCTGTCCATGGAATTCTCCAGGCAAGAATACTGGAATGGGTTGCCATTCCCTTCATCAGGGAACCTTGAAATCATGCTAAGCATAATCTCTGATTAGAACAAAATTAAATTCTAATTAGCCTCATATAAAAGAATAAAACTGGATCATTACTATATACTATATACAAAAATTAAGTCAAAAAGAATCAGCAACCTAAGTAAAAGAGGAAAAGTATAAAACTCTTAGAAGAAAATATAAAGGTAAATCTTCAGTCAGTCAGTCAGTTCAGTTGCTCAGTCGTGTCAGACTCTTTGCAACCCCATGAATTACAGCTGGCTAGGCCTCCCTGTCCATCACCAACTCCCGGAGTTCACTCAGACTCACGTCTATCGAGTCAGTGATGCCATCCAGCCGTCTCATCCTCGGTCATCCCCCTCTCCTCCTGCCCCCAATCCCTCCTAGCATCGGAGTCTTTTCCAATGAGTCAACTCTTCTCATGAGGTGGCCAAAGTACTGGAGCTTCAGCTTTAGCATCATTCCTTCCAAAGAAATCCCAGGGTTGATCTCCTTCAGAATGGACTGATAGTGACCTTGAATTTGCCAAAAGATTCCTAGATAAGACCTCCAAAGAGTAACAAAAGAAAAAAAATAGATAAATTAGATTTTATTAAGTTAACATCTTTAGTGATTCAAAATTTACCATCAAGAAAGTGAAAAGACAATCCTTACAAAGGGAATATATTTGGAACCAGCTATTTAATAAGAGATTTGTGTTTAGAATATATGAAGGGCACTTATAATGCAACAATTAAAAATCAAATTTAACAATGGCAAAAAATGTGAATAATTTCTTTTTCCAGACAAGATACACAAATAGCCAACAAGCATGTGAAAATCCACTTGGCATTTTTAGTCATCAGGGATATGCGAACTGAAACCTCAATAAGATACCACCTCATATCCATTAAGTTGATTAGAATTAAGAAGTCAGATAAAAAGTTTAATTTCTGGAGAAATCAGAATCCTTATACACTGTTGATAGGAACGAAAAACTGTCTACTTTGTAAATGACATAATCACATAGGCAAAAGAAATCATATGAAATTTGCAAAATAACTAAAACTAATAAATGAGCTATGCAATGTTTAGGTTAAAAGACTAATGTACAAACATCTTACCTCTCACCTGTTGCTGTACAGCAAATTATTTCAAAATTTAATTACCTCAACAATAAACATTACCCAGCCATTCAGTGGGTCAGGAATCTGGGTAGGCTTTAGCTGGATGCCTTTTTTTCAAGATCATCTCACAAGAAGGCAATCAAGTCGTTGGCCTAAATTATGACCTTTTCTGAAAGTTTTACTAGAAGAGCATCTGTTTTCAAACTTTTTCAAATGGTTGTTCACTTGATTCAGATAGTTTTGTGCTGTATTCTGAGGGCCCTTGTTCCTTGCTGACTGTTGTCTGAAACTGGAGGTCAATTTTTTGTTGTTGTTATTTTTCCACAGTGTAGTTAATAATATGGCAACTGTTTCCATCAGAGCGAGAGCTTCAAGAAAGAATGAGTAAGAGGAAAGGCACAGTATTTTTGAAATGTAATCTTAGAAGCAATATCTCATTTACCTTTTCACCCTTTTAATTGGAAGTGAATTACTACACCAGCTAATACAAAACACCACAAATGCTTGGAAGTGGGCATCATTTGCAACCATTTTAAAGGCTGCCAACCACAAATATCAACTTCATTCCTTTTCTCAAACAATTGAAAATGGAAATTATAGTAAAAATACCATTAACAATAGCATTACACTTATTGAATATATGGGAATAAATCTGAAAAATGTTTGAGACTAATACACTGAAAACAACTAAATATTGCTGAAAGAAATTAACAAAGACCTAAAAGAAATATAGATGTAACTATGTTCATGGATTAGGAGACTCAATGGTGTTAAAATGTGAATTCTTTACAAACTGATCTATAGACTCAGACAATCCCATGGAGAATCTTAACTGATTTTGTAGTGACTGACAGTTCAGTTCAGTTGCTAAGTCGTGACCAACTCTTTGCGACCCGATCAATTGCAGCAGGCCAGGCCTCCCTGTCCATCACTAACTCCCGGAGTTCACTCAGACTCACGTCCATCGAGTCAGTGATGCCATCCAGCCATCACATCCTCGGTCGTCCCCCTCTCCTCCTACCCCAACCCCTCCCAGCATCAAAGTCTTTTCCAATGAGTCAACACTTTGCATGAGGTAGACAAAGTACTGGAGCTCAGCTTTAGCATCATTCCTTCCAAAGAAATCCCAGGCCTGATCTCCTTCAGAATGGACTGGTTGGATCTCCTTGCAGTCCAAGGGACTCTCAAGAGTCTTCTCCAACACCACAGTTCAAAGCATCAATTCTTCAGCGCTCAGCTTTCTTCACAGTCCAACTCTCACATCCATACAAGACTACTGGAAAAACCATAGCCTTGACTAGAGGGACCTTAGTCGGCAAAGTAGTGTCTCTGCTTTTGAATATACTATCTAGATTGGTCATAACTTTTCTTCCAAGGAGTAAGTGTCTTTTAATTTCATGGCTGTAGTCACCATCTGCAGTGATATTGGAGCTTAAGAAAATAGTCTGACACTGTTTCCACTGTTTCCCCATTTATTTCCCATGAAGGGATGGGACCGGATGCCATGATCTTCGTTTTCTGAACATTGACCTTTAAACCAACTATTGCACTCTCCTCTTTCACTTTCATCAAGGGGCTTTTTAGTTCCTCTTCAATTTCTGCCATAAGGGTGGTGTTATCTGCATATCTGAGGTGATTGATATTTCTCCCAGCAATCTTGATTCCAGCTTGTGTTCCTTCCAGTCTAGCATTTCTCATGATGTACTCTCCATATAAGTTAAATAAGCAGGGTGACAATATAGAGCCTTGACACACTCCTTTTCCTATTTGGAACCAGTCTGTTGTTCCATGTCCAGTTCTAACTGTTGCTTCCTGACCTGCATACAGATTTCTCAAGAGGCAGGTCAGATGGTCTGGGATTCCCATCTCTCTTAGAATTTTCCACAGTTTATTGTGATCCACATAGTCAAAGGCTTTGGCATAGTCAATAAAGCAGAAATAAATGTTTTTCTGGAACTCTCTTGCTTTTTCCATGATCCAGCGGATGTTGGCAACTTGATCTCTAGTTCCTCTGCCTTTTCTAAAACCAGCTTGAACATCAGGAAGTTCACGGTTCATGTATAACTGAAGCCTGGCTTGGAGAATTTTGAGCATTGCTTTATTAGCGTGTGAGATAAGTGCAATTGTGCAGCAGTTTGAGCATTCTTTTGCATTGCCCTTCTTTGGGTTTGGAATGAAAACTGCCCTTTTCCAGTCCTGTGGCCACTGCTGAGTTTTGCAAATTTGCCAGCATATTGAGTGCAGCACTTTCACAGCATCATCTTTTAGGATTTGAAATAGCTCCACTGGAATTCCATCACCTCCACTAGCTTTGTTCATAGTGATGCTTTCTAAGGCCCACTTGACTTCACATTCCAGGATGTCTGGCTCTAGGTGAGTGATCACACCATCATGACTATCCGGATCCTGAAGATCTTTTATGTACAGTTGTTCTGTGTATTCTTGCCACCTCTTCTTAATATCTTCTGCTTCTGTTAGGTCCAGACCACTTCTGTCCTTTATCGAGCTTATCTTTGCATGAAATGTTCCCTTGGTATCTCTAATTTTCTTGAAGAGATCTCTAGTCTTTCCCATTCTGTTCTTTTCCTCTATTTCTTTGCATTGATTGCTGAAGAAGGCTTTCTTATCTCTTCATGCTATTCTTTGGAACTTTGCATTAAGATGCTTACATCTTTCCTTTTCTCCTTTGCTTTTTGCTTCTCCTCTTTTCTCAGCTATTTGTAAGGCCTCCCCAGACAGCCATTTTGCTTTTTTGCATTTCTTCTCCATGGGGATGGTCTTGATCCCTGTCTCCTGTACAGTGTCACAAACCTCATTCCATAGTTTTCAGGCACTCTATCTATCAGATCTAGGCCCTTAAATCTATTTCTCACTTCCACTGTATAATCATAAGGGATTTGATTTAGGTCATACCTGAATGGTCTAGCGGTTTTCCCTACTTTCTTCAATTTCAGTCTGAATTTGTCAATAAGGAGTTCATGATCTGAGCCACAGTCAGCTCCCCGTCTTGTTTTTGCTGACTGTATAGAGCTTCTCCATCTTTGGCTGCAAAGAATATAAGCAATCTGATTTCGGTGTTGACCATCTGGTGATGTCCATGTGTAGAGTCTTTTCCTGTGTTGTTGGAAAAGGGTGTTTGCTATAACCAGTGCATTTTCTTGGCAAAACTCTATTAGTCTTGGCCCTGCTTCATTCTGCATTCCAAGGCCAAATTTGCCTGTTACTCCAGGTGTTTCTTGACTTTCTACTTCTGCATTCCATTCTCCTATAATGAAAAGGACATCTTTTTGGGTGTTAGTTCTTCAAGGTCTTGTAGGTCTTCATAGAACCATTCAAATCAGCTTCTTCAGCATTGCTGGTTGGGGCATAGACTTGGATTACTGTGATATTGAATGGTTTGCCTTGAAGAAGAACAGATATCATTCTGTCATTTTTGAGATTGCATCCAAGTACTGCATTTCGGACTCTTTTGCTGACCGTGATGGCTACTCCAAGTAGCTGACAAGCTGACCCTAAAAGTTATTTGGAAATATATAGGACCTAGAATAACCAAAACAGTTTTAAATAATCACTGATTGAGACCATCCCCATGAAAAGAAATGCAAAAATGCAGAATGTCTGGGGAGGCCTTATAAATAGCTGAGAAAAGAGGAGAAGCAAAAAAGCAAAGGAGAAAGGTAAGATATAAGCATCTGAATGCAGAGCTCCAAAGAATAGCAAGGAGAGATAATAAAGCCTTCTTCAGCAATCAATGCAAAGAAATAGAGGAAAAGAACAGAATGGGAAAGACTAGAGATCTCTTCAAGAAAATTAGAGATACCAAGGGAACATTTCATGCAAAGATAAGCTCGATAAAGGACAGAAATGGTCTGGACCTAACAGAAGCAGAAGATATTAAGAAGAGGTGGCAAGAATACACAGAACAACTGTACATAAAAGATCTTCAGGATCCGGATAGTCATGATGGTGTGATCACTCACCTAGAGCCAGACATCCTGGAATGTGAAGTCAAGTGGGCCTTAGAAAGCATCACTATGAACAAAGCTAGTGGAGGTGATGGAATTCCAGTGGAGCTATTTCAAATCCTAAAAGATGATGCTGTGAAAGTGCTGCACTCAATATGCTGGCAAATTTGTAAAACTCGGCAGTGGCCACAGAACTGGAAAAGGGCAGTTTTCATTCCAAACCCAAAGAAAGGCAATGCCAAAGAATGCTCAAACTACCACACAATTGCACTCATCTCACACTCTAGTAAAATAGTGCTTAAAATTCTCCAAGCCAGCCTTCAGCAGTACATGAACCATGAAATTCCAGATGTTCAAGCTGGTTTTAGAAAAGGCAGAGGAACCAGAGATCAAATTGCCAACATCCGCTGGATCATGGAAAAAGCAAGAGAGTTCCAGAAAAACATTTAGTTTTGCCTTATTGACTATGCCAAAGCCTTTGACTGTGTGGATCACAAGAAACTAGAAAATTCTGAGTGATATGGGAATCCCAGACCACCTGACCTGCCTCTTGAGAAACCTATATGCAGGTCAGGAAGCAACAGTTAGAACTGGACATGGAACAACAGACTGGTTCCAAATAGGAAAAGGAGTATGTCAAGGCTCTATATTGTCACCCTGCTTATTTAATTTCTATGCAGAGTACATCATGAGAAATCCTGGACTGGAAGAAACACAAGCTGGAATCAAGATTGCTGGGAGAAATATCAATCACCTCAGATATGCAGATAATACCACCCTTATGGCAGAGAGTGAAGAGGAACTAAAAAGCCTTCTGATGAAAGTGAAAGAGGAGAGTGAAAAAGTTGGCTTAAGGCTCAACATTCAGAAAATGAAGATCATGGCATCTGGTCCCATCCCTTCATGGGAAATAGATGGGGAAACAGTGTCAGACTTGGGCTCCAAAATCACTGCAGATGGTGACTGCAGCCATGAAATTAAAAGACATTTACTCCTTGGAAGAAAAGTTATGACCAACCTAGACAGCATATTCAAAAGTGAAGGCATTACTTTGCCAACAAAGGTCTGCTAGTCTAGGCTATGGTATTTCCAGTAGTCATGTATGGATATGAGAGTTGGACTGTGAAGAAGGCTGAGTGCCAAAGAATTAATGCTTTTGAACTGTGGTGTTGGAGAAGACTCTTGAGAGTCCCTTGGACTGCAAGGAGATCCAACCAGTCCATTCTAAAGGAGATCAGTCCTGGGTGTTCTTTGGAAGGAATGATGCTAAAGCTGATACTCCAGTACTTTGGCCAGTTCATGCAAAGACTTGACCCATTGGAAAAGACTCTGATGCTGGGAGGAATTGGGGGCAGGAGGAGAAGGGGACGACCGAGGATGAGATGGCTGGATGGCATCACTGACTCAATGGACAGGAGTTTGAGTGAACTCCGGGAGTTGGTGTTGGACAGAGATGCCTGGCATGCTGCAATTCATGGGGTCACAAAGAGTCGGACACGACTGAGTGACTGAACTGAATTGAACTTACCTGATTTCAAATCTTTATATATAGTCACAAAGATAGTGACAGTGTGGTATTGCTTTGAAGATAAAGTATCGATCAATAGTTTAGGGAAAAGGTATAGTAAAAGACCCTCATGTGTATGGTCCATTTATTTTCACTAACACTGCCAAGACAAGTCAATGAGGAAGGTACAGACTCTCCAATAAGAGTTGCTAAAACTGTTACATACCCATAAGGAAATAAAAAAATAATAATCCTAACCTTTACTTCATTCCGTATACAAATAATTTTAAATGGCATGTAGAACAAAATGTTAAATGAATGACCATAAGACACATAGAAGAAAATATAGGTGAGAATATTGGTGATGCTATATTGGTCAAAGATTTCTTAAAAACATAAATTATAAAGAAAAAGTGATAAATTGGACTTTATCAAAATTAAAATGTTTTGTTCTTCAAGAAATTCTTGTTAATAAAATGAAAATCATATTGTAGAAGAAATATTTGCAAAACATGTTAGTTAAAGTATTTGTGACTAGAATATAGAAAACACCGTTAAAACTCAGTGATAGAAGAAAATAAGCTGGTTGAAACAAAACAGATTTTAACAAACACTTCACCAAAGAAGATACATGAAAAACAAATAGGCACATGAAAAATTGTTCAATATTTTTAGCCACTAGGGAAATGGAAATTTAGAGTAACAACAAAGTACAATTACAAACTCACTAGAAAGGCTAAAGTTAAAGAGACTAGAAGAAGGAAATCCTGTCATTTGTTGGCAATATGGGTGAACCTTCAGGGGATTGTGCTGAGTGAAATAAATCAGACAAAGAGAGATACTGTGTGATACCACTTATGCGTGGAGTCTAAAAAAAGCTAAACTTACAAAAACAGTAGAATGATGGTTGCTAGGGACTGGGAAGGTGGAGAACATGGACAGAAGTTGGTCAAAGGTATGAACTTCCAGTTATAAGATAAATAAATTCTGAGGATCTAATATACAGCATGGTGGTTATAGCTAATTATACTCTATTATATACTGGAAAGTTACTGAGAAATATCTTAAATGTTTTTACCACAGGGAAAAAATAACTGGTAATTATATAACAAGATGGGGGTGTTAGCTAATGCTATGATAGTAATCATTTTGAAATATGTAAGTGCATCAAATTACCAAGCTATATACCTTAAATTTATGCAATGTTACACAATAAACCTGGGAAAAAATTAATTAGACTGAACCTACCAAGTATTGGCAAAAATATAGAGGAACTGGATCTCTTATACACTGCTGATGGGAAAGCAGACTAATGTAACTAGTCGTTGCAATTTCTTCAAAAGTCAATAACACACTAAAATATAACACAGCTAATGCACCTGTTGGTATCTATGAAACTATCTATCTATACAAATACCTGTATACAAATACTGAGAGTATCTTCAATAACCACAAACTCGAAACAACTGAATTGTCAATAAGTAAGAGAAAGTATAAACAAAATTTTGTATATCCATATAATGACAGAATAATCAACAATAAATCAGAACAAGTTATAGATTCATGCATTAAAATGGGTGGCTCTCAAAATAATTGTACTGAGTGAAAGAAACTGGGGAAAATAGTATAGATAGCACTTGAGATGTGATTGGTTTACTGTTTGTCCATTTTACTTCAAGAAGGCTTTTCTAAATATGAGAGTACATACTGCGTAATTCCACTTAAGCAAAATTCTAGAAAATGCAAACTACAGAGACAGAAGATCAGTGATTTCCTAGGAATAGGAGAAAGTGGCATGGAGGGAAGACAGATGACAAAGGAATACTTGGAAACTTTGGGGAATTATAGATAAGTTAATTATCTTGATTTAGCTAATAGTAGCACACTTACATACATATGTCAATAACTTAAACAACTGTACATCTTAAATATGCCTAGGTTATTATACAGCAATTATAATTCCATAAATCTGTAAAAATAAACTATTCCAACTGTTCAATCCAAAGTGGAAACAATTTTCTTCCTAGAGGTTCCTCTACATAACTTTTGTTCGTGATCCCCTGCCCATGAATCATTATCAATATATAATTGAGATAAGTGATATGTAATGGAGAATGAAAGCACTAGGTGTTGCTCTAGTTTATGTATTGTCATAATCAGCTTAGGCTGATATAATAAAATCCCATGAACTGGCTTGTAAATGATAGACACTTTTTCTCACTGTTCTGGAGTATGAAAGTCCAAGGTAAAGGTGTTAATACAGTGAAATTCTAGTGAAAGCTCTCTTGTGGGGTGCAAATGGCCATTCTCAGTTGTATTCTTACTTGTTGGAGAGAGGGTTAGAGAGCTGTCCACAGTCCTTTTCATAGGGTCATAATATTATCCATGAGGTTTTTATCCTCATGGTATAATTAACTTCCAAAGGTCCCACCTCCTAATACTATCACACTGGGGGTTTAGAATTGCAATATGTGAATGTGGGTGGGGAGGGAAACAAACATTCACTCCATTACAGGTATATCCTGCCTTCATAAATATTCATGTATTGATTAAATCCATAAGATAGCTGATCTTAAGAGCCTGTAAAATATTTTTAAATGAGCATAAATTAATGGTGCTACTGTAAACATTTCTCAGACTGAAGTATATATGATGGTATTTCAACCATTATTTAGATTTCATTACTTTGCAGGAACTGCTATGTCACCCTCATACTTAACAGATGAAATAATGACCCAATGAGGAACACACAGACCACCTAAGTATAATTTTATCCTACCCCCATTCTGCCTTTCAATCTTGCTTTTTTTCTTTCTCTCCTTCCCTCTCTTCTTCCTTTCAGAGCTCTTTTCTCCTGTAATATAATATAAAAATTCCCTATTATATGTTCTTAACTGTTGCCCTCCAATTAAATGTCAGTGCTGTGAGAATAGAACACTGTATATGTTCTCTGCTTGCTTGGCTACCTATTTTTAGTCTACTTCTTTCTTGGCTTCCTCTAGCAGACTGCAACTGTAGATTCTATTCTGTAAGCAACAGAAATCATTTTAAGCCAAATAAGCAGAGGGATATTTGAAAATAACTCGGAGTCTCCCCATAGTGATAACTGAATGACCAGATGTGAACAGCAGGGCAGTAGCACAGTGAACTCAAAAGGTAGGCTGCCAAAATTACTGTCAAGGCCATAGCTCAGTGCCAAGATGATCTGTGCCCCTCGACACTGATGAGTCTGATCAATGATATCATCTGATCAATTTGTGTCACTCACTCAAGGTTCTTGGAGCATCTGATCCATTATGTTTGTATTCCATGTCTACCTCTGTTGTAGACTTAGAAGGAGGCCTCAAGAGGGCACTGGGACTAGAAGCTTCCCTTTAATCAAGACTATTACAGCAATGTCTCCTAAAAGTAGCATCATCCTATAGTTTATTATTCAATAAGTAAACATCTGAGAGTAAAAAGGGCACTGTTACTATTTACTCCAGAACAGCTGGTGTAAACCCTCTTGAGAGTCTCTTGGACTGCAAGGAGGTCCAACCAGTCCTTTCTGAAGGAGATCAGCCCTGGGATTTCTTTGGAAGGAACGATGCTAAAGCTGAAATTCCAGTACTTTGGCCACCTCATGAGAAGAGTTGACTCATTGGAAAATACTCTGATGCTGGGAGGGATTGGGGGCAGGAGGAGAAGGGGACGACCGAGGATGAGACGGCTGGATGGCATCACTGACTCGATGGATGCGAGTCTGGGTGAACTCCGGGAGTTGGTGATGGACAGGGAGGCCTGGCGTGCTGCAATTCATGGGGTCGCAAAGAGTCAGACACGACTGAGCGACTGAACTGAACTGATGGTCAACTAACCAAAGAGGGTATTAGGACAGAAATTGTAAAAAGATGTGGTTGGATGTTGGTGGGGCAAAGAAAGATTATAGACTTTTTTGTTTGTTTTTAATAATTCTTTATCTGAATCAGTAAAAACATCTCAGTGGTTTACCTTCAAGATTCTTTCCATAGGAGAGTATGAGAGCCCTTCATTCTTCATTCTATTTCTAGTGCTTGCAGACGTCGCTCAGTCGTGTCTGACTCTTTGTGACCCCATGGACTGTAGCCCACCAGGCTCCTCTGTCCATGGGATTTTCCAGGCAAGAACACTGGAGTGGGGTGCCATTTCCTTCTCCAGTACCTTTCCATTTTTGTTCTGGCTCTGTCTCCATAATTGATCACAGTTTATTCATCTAGAGCAGACAGAATGAGAAGCCCTATGAAACCATGCTAGAGTTTTTCCCAAGTTGGACAAGTCTTTGATAGTTTCCTACTTGAAGGCAGGGGACTGGACTGTATAATTCTTTGAGTTTCTTGCCAGCTCACAGTTCATCCCTCTCCATAGTGAATCCTATTATTTGTCACCTCATTGGACTCGCGGAACTCTTTATATCACGGATTTGGGGTCTTTGAAACAAAAGTGTTTCTTTACTTGACCAAAGATAAAGGACCTTGGCTTCATTTAAAATAACTCATTGATCGTGTTGTTGTTGTTGATCAATCGCTAAGTCATGTCCGACTCTTTGAAAGCTCATGGATTGCAGCAGCCTAGGCCTCCCTGTCCCTCACTGTCTCCCAGAGATATATATTGATCATAAGGTACCTGTTTTTCTAAAGGTGAAAGTGAAAGTGATTTATTGTGATGCGATTATGTGGTTTCCAACACTGAGACGATATTGAATCAATCATAAGAACAAAATTCTCACTCTCCTCTTCTTGACCACTGGCAAATTTTCTAACAAAGAAGTGTCATATGGATAATGCCCTCAGCTGGTAATTAGTCACTTCACTGTAACTTAAAAAAAATCCTGGTAGAATTTCTCAACTCTAATAAATCAAGAGTTCCTATGATCACTATTTAAGCTAATGGGGAGGTTGGCTTCATGAGGCTTTATAATTAATTAATCTACTCATTGAAGGTATGTGAACTCCTGTTTTCTAATTACAGCCTCTAGTTTTCAAAGGTAAAACCAATATTTACCCCTGTATGGCCCCTGCCAAAGGGCTGCAATAGACATCAGCTGGTAAATATTCATTTATACTGATAGCAAAAGTATTTTTCATGGAGCTCCAAATCTGCAGTCTCCCAGCTGTCAGTTTGGTGGTGAACTGTTAGACTGCTGAGAGAGGCTGGCTGGGGAATGGTGGATTTGAGTTGAATAAAATAATATATCAATATGAAAATAGAAATAACTTTGTTCCAATTTTTGATTTCTCTTTATCTCTCTCTCTATTGAGGGAGATGGTGTTACTTTTTTTTTTTTTTTGAAAGCTTTGTCTTAAGTTTTTATGTCGTAATTTTTACTGTTTGTTGAGCACTATGTTTCAAGCCTCTAATCAGTGCTTTTACATGGATTACCTCTTTAAATTCTCATGAAATGCCCATGAGGAACACATTCTTATTTTATTCATTATGAAAATAAGGACACTGAGGATTAAAGAAGTTTAACAATTTTCCCAAGTTTATGCTTCTGATGGATAAACTGATATCTGAAGCAGAAATATATGACCCTAGAGTCATTATTTTAAAATATGAAAGAAACTCAACTTACTTGTGAGTGGTTAAGACTTGGCTCGTTCTTTCAAAAGATCATAGGTACCATGATCTAAAGACACAATTCAAACTATTGTTCATGTATTGTTTACTTAGTTGTATATGTGTACAAATATTTATTTTCCTCATAACAAATTAGTTTAAGAACAGAAATGACTTCACATTGAAAGTAGTAGCTCAAATTCATCTGGCTTATGGCTTCTACCTATATAAGTGGATTTTAGTTCCGTTCAAATTCCTGCTCAACTATTTGCAAAGTCTGGGTGATTTAGTGACTCCATTTTCACTATTTTAGGTATTCCACTCCCTCCTTCAGGAGGAAAGACATCTCAGTTCCATTTTGGTCCTTCCTACAGTTTCCTTCCACAGTTCCTTAAATGTTTCTGTTGTTTCTGGAAACTATATGGACTTTTTAAAGTCTGACAGGTCCCAGCTGAATGTGTTTTAAAGATGATCCTGAAAATACTAACTTGAAATGATTGAATATTTGATTATACCAACATTCTTCCTGAAAGCATAACAGATAATTTATAGATTTTACAAAGTACAATTTAATATACATAATTTTCCTCAAGGGTTTATCAAATAAAAAATGTGTGCTTTGTTCCTTACATGAATGCTCCTTGAAGCATTTAATTTTTAAGAATATGCTATAGCCAATAAGATAAATTATTTAACAATGGCGGCTTAGTCACTTGCGCTATTCCACTCAAGTATTGTTTTATCTTATGGGCCAGATTTGGCAGATTTCTTGCTTTAGTTGGATCTTTTCCATGTGACCTAATGAGGGTTTCAGCACGCTCATGGACTAGGTCTGCTGACAGAGCTTTGATACATATATTTTTTGTCAATGGGAATGCTCACCTTTAGGAAAAAATGGAGTTGAGCCCAGTATATGAGCCAATTAAGCCTAACTACAGAGAAAGCAATGGCACCCCACCCCAGTACTCCTGCCTGGAAAATCCCATGGATGGAGGAGCCTGGTAAGCTGCAGTCCCTGGGGTTGCTGAGGGTCTGACACGATTGAGTAACTTCACTTTCACTTTTCACTTTCATGCATTGGAGAAGGAAATGGCAACCCACTCCAGTGTTCTTGCCTGGAGAATCCCAGGGACGGCGGAGCCTGGTGGGCTGCCATCTATGGGGTCGCACAGAGTCTGACACGACTGAAGTGACTTAGCAGCAAGCCTAACTAATTCACCAAAAATGCAAGTTATTTTAACTATAGCCATTGTTGTTGTTCAGTCACTAAGTCCTGTCTGACTCTCTGCAACCCCATGGACTGCAGCACACCAGGCTTCTCTATCATCCACTATCTCTCAGAGTTTGCTTAAATTTGCTTCCATTGAATCAGTGATGCTTTGTAACCATTACATCCTTTGCTGACCCTTCCCCTTTTGCCTTCAATCTTTTCCAGCATCAGGGTCTTTTCCAATGATTCAGCTCTTTGCATCAGGTGGCCAAAGTATTGGATTTAGATAAAAGAAAAAAAAAAAAAAAGGACTTTAAAAAATATGTAAGTATATCAGAGAGTCCTTTCATGCAAAACTTAGTAGATGAGGATTAATTGTAAAGCAAATATTTACTTTATATATTATGTTGCTTTCTGTACCTTGTGAACTCTTTGTCATTCTCCCTTGTTGCTCATTCACATTTAATACCTCAATTTTTACTTGCATTTACTTTTTTTTAAACTCAATATGGCTTTCAAAATTCCCTCCCTTTTCCTCCATCTCTAGCCTAATTAAAAAACTCTTATCTAAACATGAATTTGTATAGTAGCTCCTTAATCTGTTAACTGCTCTCTTTCCTACTCTCTTTACTGGATTTATCTTTCTGAATTACCAGTTTCGTCAAATCACACTTTCAATCAAGAATTATCTATTCTTTTCCATTGTATACAAGTTAATGTTTTATGGCAGGCTTGATATTTAAGAACTCTTGATTTTCCCTTCTCCTTCTCTCAAGTATAAATTTCTTCTTATAGGTAGCATCTGTTTTACACATGGATCATTTCTTCCCCTAACAAATCATGTTCATTGATGAAGCTAGACTCCCTTTTTTGTTTTTGTTTATTTGTTTTTAATATATCAGCCTGTTCTTACTTTATTGTGCTTGCCTTATTGTTATAACTATAATATGACATTCTGTCTATTGTAGTAGGTTAAATAATGACCCTCCTCAAAGACATCCGTGTCCCAGTTCCTGGAACCTGTATGTTATCTTACATAACAAAAGGCACTTAGCTGATATAACTATGTTAAGAACCTTAAGATGGGAAGATAAGCCTGGATTTTCCAGATGGAGCCAATATATGGTCTCCCATGAGTCATTCAAAGAGGAGAATCTTTTTCAGCTTTTTTGAGTTCAAAGTCAAAGGAAGATGTGACTACATAATAGTCAGAGATACAACTTTTCTGGCTTCAAAGATGGAAAGAGGGTACCAGGAGCCAAGAAGTACAGGTAGCTTCTAGAAGCTGAAATGGCAATGAAATGGATTATCTTACAGAGCCTCCAGAAGGGGTGCAGCCTTGTGAACATTTTTGTTTTAGCCCAATGGGACCCATTTTGAACTTCTGTTCTCTATAACTGTAACATAATAAACTGTGTTTTAAGTTTATGGCAATTTGTTACAGTAGCAAAATGAAATTAATCCATCCATTGACTTGGTATCACCCCCAAATGGATTGGGAGCTCCTTGAGTTGGAGACTGAGAAACAGAGTTCCCACATTCACTGTCCTCTTCTTCCTGATAATAGAACCCAGTTGTTTATTGTTTGTTTGTTTGTTTTTTCAGGAATGCAGTAGGTCCAGCTTTCTTTGCATTAAGTTTGACCATGTGACCAAGTTATAAAGTGGAAATGCTATGAGAAAATCTTCCAAGAAAATTGACTTAGCTAGGAAAAGTGACCCTTGTCTATCTCCCACTCCTTCCTACAGCTGGTCTGAAGTACAAAGACTGTTGTAGCCATGCATTCAAAACACAAACTCACTCAGAAGGATAACGCAGATAGTGGAGTGCAATTTATTACACTGGCAGGCCCAAGGCAGAGTCTCCTCTTAGCCAAGGACACCGACCAGTTTTTGTGAAAACCTTGTATACCCTAAGTGTACATGCCCACACCCACCTCCCCAAATTCCCTGAAACTAGTCTGAACAAAGGAAAAGAAAGATACAATCAAAGTTAAACCATGATTCATATGCCTTAGGCCTAGGTAGTTAACAGTGGACAATTATCAATAGGCCTGTGGTCATACCCCAATAAGCATAGTAGAATTTATGATTCTTTTAGGTTACACAGATAATTAGAGTATTTTTTTAGGTGACAGAGAGTCTAGGTTCGAGCCCTGGGGCTCTTCCTTCTGGGGGCCTGGTTTTCCATTTGGTATGTCATTTCCATAAATACTGGGCATATAGCTCAAAGTCCACAGTTCAGCCCAAGATGGAGTCCTGCTTTCAAGATGAAGGCTGTTCTGTCTGTCTCCTCCTTCAAGATGATTATGAAGATCAGTCAGCCATCCTGGACTGTGAGGTGATATAGAATATGAAATACAGAAGTCAACTTTGAGGATGACAGTCCCAAGGTAAAAAAGGTGTGTGGGTCTCTGACGGAGCTGTGGTGCCACAAAAACTCTCCTGAACAGCTGATCCTTGGACCTCAATTACTTAGAAGAGGAAAAAAAAAAAAAATCCAGTCTTATTTAACTTCTGTAGATGTGCCCTTTTTCATTTCTTTGAAGCCACGTCTAATAAATACTAATACAAACTGACAAACTGAGTGTTGAATCTCCATGGGCTCCTGGCACAGAGTATTTGCACAATAGGTCCTTGATGAACAGATGGCCTAACTCTTCTCTGCTTAAATCTACTCATCTTCCAGGGCCCACATCTCTATGAAAATATCTCTATGATTTTTATCCCAGTTACGCTCAGTGTAACCCTCTGTAGTGGG
Source organism: Capra hircus (assembly GCF_001704415.2). NCBI lineage: Eukaryota > Metazoa > Chordata > Mammalia > Artiodactyla > Bovidae > Capra > Capra hircus. The sequence goes on from NC_030818.1 coordinate 35,064,755, forward strand.
CTGAGTAGTATCCTTGTGAATATTCATGTCTACCTAGAACCTTAGAATATGGCCCTATTTGCCAATAAGATCTTCACAGGTGTAGTTAGTTAAGATGAAATCATACTGGATTAGGGTGGGACTTCAATACAAAGACAGTGACTGGTGTCCTAATAAAAAGAGGAGAGGACACAAATAGAGGGAAGACCACGTGATGGAAAAGGTAGAGTTTGCAATGATGCAGTTTTGCCTCAAGAAATTCCAAGAAATGTGGGAGCCATCAGAAGCTAGGAAGAGACAAGGTATGACTCTCCCCTTAGGCCTTTAGTCACTCAGTCGTGTCTAACTATTTGCGACCCCATGGACTGTAACCCGCCCAGCTCCTCTGTCTATGAGATTCTCCAGGCAAGAATACTGAAGTAAGTTGCCATTTTCTCCTCCAGAGAATCTTCCTGAACCAGGAATCGAACCAGGTCTCCTGCATTGCAGCAGATTCCTTACCATCTGAGCCACCACCTGGGGGAATAAGTATCTATCGTCTTAAGCCACCTAGTTTTCTCCTTTGTTACAGCAACGCTAGGAAGCTAATACACCCTCCTTTGTTGTGCATAGAATAGTTGCCATGTGATAAATACTCAAATTAGACTTTGTGTTACTATCATCATTATTACTTTCTATGCTATTTCTCTCACTGAACCTCATACTTTAAGTTGAAATTGTTTTCAGGTATAAATATTTTGTGTCTTCAATTGGACCATCAGGTCCTTGAGGGCAAAAACATTATTTACAGTCTTTTATCCTCCATTTTCATTGCTTGACATCTAACACTGATGCTGGGCAGGAGGAGGGCATTAGCCTTTAGAAAAGGAAAATTTTCCGTGGATGGTGTTCTCAGAAAAACTGGAATCCTCAAAAAAGTTACAGCCTCAGGGAATTTGGTAGACAGTTGCCAGGGTCAAAGATCCCTCCTGACTGACAAAAACTAGATAAGAACAAGACTTGAGTTCCTCTAGACACCAGTCAAGTGAGGAGGCTCAGACCTTGGCAGGGCTCAGTCATCCAGTGATTTTTATCAGCATTTTGAAGAAGCTATTAAAGAGTAATTTCCATTTTTCTCTTTAAATAAGTGCTTTATCTATTTGGAAATCTGCTGTTGTCAAAGTACAAAGAAGCCCATTACGATATCCATATTCAGCTATTATAAGCAAGAACACAGCCTGGGGTAACAAGTAGGTTTTCTATAAAGCAGGCTTTCAAACTCCCTTGTTGCTTTCCTCAGCTTTATTATTGAAATGCAAACTTTTCAAATTTCCTAGACTTCTCTTACTGGGAGATTTTGTGCCTCTTATTTGCTTTCAGGCAGGTCTTTCTCTAGACCCCCCAAAAATGTTTTTGAGGTCTTTTTAAACATAGAACAGTCATTTTAAGACTCACAGATAAGGAATTCCAGGGTTTTCCCAGAAAAAGACATGGGGGAAAAAATACAGGAACAGATTTGAATTAATATCTTTGATACTAGCTACTGTAGGATTGGTCAGGATATCCTAGTAAGAAGTTTTCATTATTCCTCAAGACTACAAACTAAAAAATAATATGGAATTCTCCAGTCAAAAATACTGGAGTGGGTAGCCATTCCCTTCTCCACAGGATCTTTCCAACCCAGCAATCAAACCCAGATCTCCAGCATTGCAGGCAGATTCTCTACCGTCTGAGCCACCAGGAAGCCTCAGCTAAAATTTGTTCCCTGCTAAACATGTTCTGAGTAACTTTCTCATCATTAACATATATTAACTCATTTAATCTTTTGATAATGGATGAAAGGACCTTATATATCATTCTGATTTTACAGATGAGCTAAGTGAGACAGAAACCTGACCCATAACATTTTTCTAGGGTCTGTTTTACTTTCAATTTTGCATCTGAGCCATTAACACCTGATAGGTGTGCTCAGCTCCTTTTACTTCCTGAAGAATCTTGGTAAATAGAAGAATATCAGTTTCTATCTGAAGCTGCTTAGTGTTTTGTTTGATTTAGTAGGGGAAACTGAACTGAATATGCGGATTAACTAACACAGAAGTAAATGTGAATTAAATCCTATAGCAGAGACAATAGCACTGCCTCCAGTATCTGCAATGTCTAGGCAGAAGCACAAATGCAGGCCCACACACCATATGTTTAGATGCTACATGCTTAAAATGTATAAATTAGAATATAGTCTAGTCTCTTATCTGGACAGGCATATATACAAAACAGCCTGGAAGATTAGATCCATGGTTAGAATACTCTGACGTTGAGTTTTATACCAGAATATGGGTACTCAAGGATATAACCTGTACCAGGCCCCTGACTCCACTCTTGGCCACTGGCTCATAATCTTCTCTTTCCACTTTTATCTCTACCCTGTAATGTGAGGGGCCTCAGATGCCCATGATAATCACCTTATCCTACAAAACCATCTTTGTTGACATTCATTCCCAGGAGTGTTGCCTGGTTTAGCAAATTTAAATATCCAACACCCAATTAAATATGAATTGAAAATATGCAAAAAAAATTTTAGTACAAATGTCCCACATGATATTTTGTTGTTGATCTGAAATTCAAATTTAGCCAAGTGTTCCTATATGTTGCTCTACCTACCAGCACTCAATCACTGGCCACATTTTGAGCCCACTGGGGCACACTCTGTTGGCTATTTCTATCCATTCACTGGCATGGATCCAGATGCAAGGCACACACAAATTCTGGAATGATTCTGGGGGTGTTTGGGCAGGGAGCTTTGTAGGCTGGTGTCCCCAGTGCGTGATTTGGAAGATGAGGAGTAGGTTCCCCTTTGGAGGGGGACAGACACAAGACTGGAAACTTGTACCTAATGAAGAAAGGGCTAGAAATAAGCCCTCTAAAGTGTAAAGCCCAGAAAAATCACACTTATTTTTATAAATAGATTAAACAATATAGAGACAGACTGTTCTACACTGGCTGGTGGGATCTGAAAAGAAATCATGGAAGGAGGGGCATATGAGTCTTAAAGAATGGAGAGAAATTAATCAACTTGAGTTAAGGGAAAAGATATACAAGGCAGAAATATTTCACTTATGTTTAATTATTCTTTAATTTTAAATCCATCAATCCGTTTGTATTTATTTATTTACTTCCAATACCTTTAATGTGTACAAACATTAGGTATAACTTACCTCTTGAAGACCATGAAGACGACTTGCACGTGAAGGAAACTTGTACCTAATGAGGAGAGATCTACATTTTCTCTTATTTACCCTTGAGTATTTGCTCATTTGCAGCATGGGCCACAGAGACTGAACAGAATGTAAGGGGCTAGAAATTGCAGCTGTTTCACCAAACTGGGGAGATGAAAACTGAGTTCAGGGCTACTAGATAGCCGGGATTTAAGAAGACAAGGAGAAAACAAAACAAGCTAGAAGTCAACCTGAATTCTTCATTAAATGTCTTCTTAAGGCAACAGCATACTCCCAAATTATACCTGCTTGGGATGAGACGAGGAGAAACGAAGCAGACAGCAACTGCTAAGAGACTAAACATGGAAGCAGAGAATTTAGCAGTCTCACGGGGATGGGGAGACAAAAATTAGAGCATAGGTCCTGCAAGAGAGAGAGCCCTGACACACACCTCAGGCATTCAATTAAAATTGCAAATGGGTTATGCCCTAGGAGAAAAAAGGCAAAGCAGAACAACACCAGTATTTATGGAGTCAAAATGGTATGCTCATCTTCTCTCTGCTGTTCAATAGAAAAGTAAACCTTTCCCAAAGGAAGATAACACCATCCAGTGTTACTATAGTTTTATATGTAGTATCAGCTCAGTTCAGTCGCTAAGTCGTGTCCGACTCTTTGCGACCCCATGAATCACAGCATGCCAGGCCTCCCTGTCCATTACCAAGTCCTGGAGTTCACTCAAACTCATGTCCATCGAGTCGGTGATGCCATCCAGCCATCTCATCCTCTATTGTCCCTTTCTCCTACCCCTAATCCCTCTCAGCATCAGGGTCTTTTCCAATGAGTCAACTCTTCACATGAGGTGGCCACAGTATTGGAGTTTCAGCTTCAGCATCAGTCCTTCCAATGAACACCCAGGACTGATCTCCTTTAGAATGGACTGGTTGGATCTCCTTGCAGTCCAAGGGACTCGCAAGAGTCTTCTCCAACACCACAGTTCAAAATCATCAATTCTTCAGCTCTCAGCTTTCTTCACAATCCAACTCTCACATCCATACATGACCACTGGAAAAACCATAGCCTTGACTAGATGGACCTTTGTTGGCAAAGTAATGTCTCTGCTTTTCAATATACTATCTAGATTGGTCATAACTTTCCTTCCAAGAAGTAAGCGTCTTTTAATTTCATGGCTGCAATCGCCATCCTCAGTGATTTTGGAGCCCCCAAAATAAATCTGACACTGTTTCCACTGTTTCCCCATCTATTTCCCATGAAGTGATGGGACAAAATGCAGAGCATTCAATAAAGAATTATTAGCCAAGGTAGAAAGCAGGACTAAGTGACACTGAAAACAAAAGCAAACAAAAAGAACAGATAATAGAAACATCCCACAGATAATCCAGTTGTTTGGGTTACAGGATAAATATGGGGAAGCTAGAGAAAATGTTTCCAATGGATCAATCCAAAAAGGACTCACAATCAGATTATGCATATCATTTCTAAAACTCAATTCAGGAAAAAACAATCATCCATTAAACAATCTGAGGAAAAGACTTAAAGAGATCTCACAAAAGAGATACCCAAGTGACTGATAAATACATAAAATTGACAAAGAACAATTCAAATTAAACAATGAGAAACAAGCATTCCAAAATGAATAAAACTGACATCAATTTTAACAAATGTACTACCCTGGTAGGAAATGACATTACTACTAATGTGGCAGAAACATTTAACATGAGATCTACCTTGTTAAATGTTTGTATGCAATACAGTATTGTTAGCTATAGGCAAGATGTTGCTCAGCAGATCTCTAGAAATTATTCATCTTGCAAAACTGAAACTCTATATTCATTCAACAGCATCTCATTCCTTCAGTCCCTGGCAATCACCATTCTGCTCTCTGCTTCTATGAGTTTGACTATGTTAGGTGTGTCATATAAGTAGAATCATGCAGTATTTTTCCTTTTGTCACTGGTTTATTTCACTGAGCATAATGTCCTCAAGGTTCACCCAGGTTGTTGTAAATGGCAGAATTTCCTTTTCTTTTTTTTTAAGGCTAAACAATATTCCATTGTTTGAATATAGCACCATTCATGAATTCCATTCATCCATTCCATGAATATAGCACATTTTAAAACATCTATTCATCTGTTTATAGACCTTTAAGTTGTTCCCACATCTTGGCTGTTGTGACTAAAGCTGTAGTACTGCAATGAACATATCCTTAAGACCCTGATTTTAATCTCTGTGGATAAATACCAAGAAGCAGAATTGCTAGATTCCATGGGCTTCCTTTGTGGCTCAGCTGGTAAAGAATCTGCCTGCAATGTGGGAGACCTGGGTTTGATCCCTGGATTGGTAAGATCCCCTGGAGAAGGGAAAGACTACCCACTCCAGTATTCTGGCCTGGAGAATTCGATGGACTGTTTAGTACATGGGGTGGCAAAGAGTTGGACATGACTGAGCAGGTTTCACTTTCACTTCATGACAGTTCCATTTTTTAATTTTTTGAGAAATCTCCATACTGTTTTCCATAGTGGCTGCCCCATTTTACATTCCCACCAGTGTATAAGGGTTCCAGTTTGTCCATGTTCTGGCTGACAATCATTATCTTTTTTTGGTTTTTAATGATTATCCAGCCTAACAATGATCTCATTGCAGAATTGATTTGCATTTCTCTGATTAGCAGTGTTGAGCATCTTTTCATTCACCTCTTGTCTATTTGTATGTCTTCCTTGGAGAAATGGCTATTTAAGTTCTTTGCCCATTTTTAATTGAGTTTTTTCTTTTTTTCTCCACTTCTGAGTTATAGGGTTTCCTCATCCATTTTGGACAGTAACCTGGTATCAGATATATGGTTTTGAATATTTTTTTTTTCCATGCCATAGTTTGTATTTTCACTCTTTAAATTTTTTCCTTTGTAGTGTCTAGTGCAGGATTTTGATAATGAGGGAGAGTATTTATATGAGGTGGGGGTAAAATGGGTAATCTCAGTACCCTCTGTTCAATTTTTCTGTGAACCTAAAACAGCTCTAAAAATAATCTATTAAAAATTAGAATGTACAACACCAAGAATGAATTCTAATATAGACTATATAGACTTAAGGTGATCATGTAAACGTTCTACGAGTTTGACTATGTTTGGTACTTCATACAAGTGGAGTCAGGCAGTATTTTTCCTTCTGTGACTGGCTTTTGTAAACATGTGGGGGTAAGAGCTATATAGAAACTTTGTATTTTCTTTTCAATTTTGTTGTGAACATAAACTGCTCTTTAAAAGTCTGTTTTTAAAAATTAGCTGACACTATAAAGTGCTGGTGAGTATATGGAGAGACTGTCTTGCATGTATTGCTGGTAGGAGTTGGAAATTGTGGCAGCATCACCTAAAGCTCAACATGTGTATACTGTAATCCAGCAATGCTTGGAATACACTCACCAAAAGGAGCTACATATGTTTACCAAATGGCATGCACAAGGACAGGCATAGCAGTGCTACTACAGTCATCAAATATTGGTAAAAATCAAAATGTCCATCAAGAGTAGAATGGATAAATACATTGTGGCATAATCATATGCTGAGATTCTCTAGGGCAATGAGAATGATTTAACACAACCTGACTAAATCTCATAAGTAAAATCTTGAGTGAAGGAAGCCATATATAAAATTATATATATAATAATATTGCAGTACATAAAATTCAAAATCAGAAAATTAATCCTGTGATAGCAAAAAAATGTTTACCCTTGGCAGAAAAGACAGGTAGTAGGCATGGTGTAGGCTACTATAATGCTGATAATATTCTATATCCTTAGCTGGGAGCTTAGAATGTGGGTATGTTTATCTTTGGTAATTCATCAAGATGCACAATTTAAGATTTGTGCACTTTTTCTACACATGCCTGACTACTATTTTTTAAATGTTTACAAGAGAGAAAAGCACATATCCAGTCCTCTGTGGGGCCTTCATAATACTGGAATTAACAGTTTGTTACTCAGTACTCACCAACTGAGCTCACTTTACAAAATAACTGGACTTGAAGTACCATTTCCTACTGCCTCTTTAGTTGGTATTATCAAATTTTTACTCAACATCTACTCTATTGGCAAAAAAAAAAAAAGCTAAGTTCTAGAATATGAAAATATCTAAGACACTTGAACTATCCAGTTTGGGGAGGCATACATGAACAGATAGTTTTAAATTAATAAGAATCATGCAGAAGTATAAACAAGGTGCCATGAAATGTAGGAGAGAGAACTGCAAGTTTGGTCTGCCCTGTCAAGTATGTGAGTGTGTGTGTGTGTTTCAGAAAAGAACTTATAAATGATTCTTCAGCTTAATTCTAAAAATAATTAAGAATTTAAGCACATAAAAGGAAGGAGTGAAGAACTTGCAAAGAGAAGGAGAAGCAAGAGTGAAGACACGGAACCATTAAATTGTGTCATTAGGCAGCTCAGTGATACTAGCACATACATTTCAAGGCAGCAAGTGATATGAACAATGGATATAAAAATAGTTAGAGCCCTGGCATGGAAACCTTAGAATCATTCTGTTCAGCTGTGATGGATGATGGTATGAAGGTATCATGTTTAAAGGGACATAATTACACAGTGAACATATGTTATGTGCAAACAGTAGAGGCTAGTAATGTGGAAGTTCAGAAAGGCATGCAAGGATCACATACTGGGATACATAGATGCATGCTGCTGTGACTTTTCCTAATCTCACCGTGGACATCCACTATGGTTTCTTTTACCCACTGTCACTCTTGGAGGTCTAATATCCCCACCCCAAAACTGACTTGGCCAGCTCATCTGTAGGACAAGATATAGGGACAGTCCTGAAGTGGTAGGATCACTGGGTCATATGCATTTTGCTATCCAGGGTATAGGGGAACAGGCCAGTGTTGTGGAAACCTGTATGTACGTTCATGGAAAGTTCCCCAGACAGGGTTCTGGCCCAGCTGAGGAAGTGATTTGCTTAGCAGTGGTTCCCATTGCCAGGCTGTGCAATAGAAACATGCTTTTTTTTTTAATGTGTTTAATTTGAGGAAGGTCAACCTTGTCTAATATACACAAAATTGCTCTATGAGCAGTAGCAGCTCTTTTTGTAGGTCATGCCAAGAAATTTGAAGTTCAGCTTGTATCTGTTGTGAAAAATTTTGGAGGATTATAAGTTTTTAGTCTGCATGTTTAAATTTTAATTGTATATATATTGCTGTGTCAGTAATGAGAATGTACAAATTGGGAGAAGAGCTGGAGACATGGATATAGATTAGGAAATTGTATGTAATAGTCCAGGTGAGAAATAGATTTTGACATAGAAATCATATTAAAAATGAAGAAGAAGTGATCAGTTTGAGGCATATTTAAGAAGAAATTTTTCTGGGACTTAACTGGCTGCAGATACCTGTGTGAAAAGGGGAATGTAGGATGATTTGGGTGCTTTTCAAACCACATTAACTAAATTGAAGTTAATGGAGAAAAAACAGGCCTATGAAGGTGGGGATCAGGTATTTATAGAACATAAAAGTGAATGTATACATCTCACAATTTAGATCAAGAGCTAAAGACCAGAAATATAGGGAGATAATTTGGTGATTCACAAAATTCCAAGGGTGTTTGGAATAAAAGGCTCTGGTCAGTCAGGTCAAATATCGGAGGTTGTCAAATAAGGTTAAACTGAGGGTGAGCAATTAATTTCACAATTTTTAGTCTTGATTACTCTTTGGAGTAATGTTTCAAAGTAGTGGGATGGGTAGAAGCCAAATCGCATTGGGTGAAAAATTGAGGAAAAAGAAGAGAAAACAACATCTAAAGTTCTGCTAGAGGTAGAGGTTGACTAGTGTCCATTGGGTTGGGTTTCATAGTTTTACTCTGTTTATTCTGTTTTGTATTTAGGTTGGAAGTAATGATAGAGCAAGTATGAAGGGGAAATAGTTGGTTTAGAAAGAAGAGGAGCTAATGAAGAAACATTGCCTAGGGATCTTGGGGAGGATGAAATGATAACCATGGGAGTAATGATGATGGTGATTATGACTATTGTAATGGTATCATCTCTTATTTACGGAATTCTAACACTTGGCAACTTTATAAGGAACATCCAATCATCCCCAATGTGCAGATGAGAAGTAAGGCTTAGAAAGGTTAAGTGAGTTACCCAGTGTCACAAAGCCATAGAGTGCCAAATTTGTATCTAAATCCAGATCTCTCTGATGCACTCTGTAATGACTAATATGCACTGCCTGCCACAAACCAAGCATATAGATAGATGGTGCACATGGAAATTTACTTCATCTCTGAGAAAGGAACAAGCTTACTTACTCTAGCTTCCTCCTCCTATTTGGGTGGTAAGTATATATTCAGAAGGAACGTATTAAATTCTCTGTGGTGTTGCACTTGATTTTGCATTTTTAATACACACTTATTTGCCTTTATTGGTTAGGTAATCCACATATCATTTTTAATGAGTGTGACCACATACTTTATCATCCAAACCAGAAAAATTTTGAAAGCAAAACAGGGCATTGTTAATACAAATTAAAGCAAACAGGCATAAACCATATCCCAGGCATATCCCAACCACACCTTATTTTAATACCCACAGCTATTACATATATACAGTATGATGAAGATTGAATTGGTATGATTGATACTTAGTTCAGAGCTTCAAAGCACATTTTGTCTAGGAGAATTGGCATTGTTTTCATAAAATCTGAAACAATAGCATCCATTTTTCACATAGTTGATCTTTTTTTATTAGCCCCGAAAGATATTCTTAGAATTGTGTTGTCTCGAAGATTAAATGGAAATTCAGACAGAATTGACCTAGGCCAATCTCTTTTCACTTGCTTATCTTAGTCTTGTTTCAAGGGTCCCACTTTTCCTGCTATCTGAAGATACTTATATTAAAATAAATTGACCCTTTGAAGTAGCTTTAACACATTGCAGGTTTTCTAAGCTGTGTTTTGACTTATACACCATGTGGATAGAGCATTTTAAAAAGACTCACCTACTTCAATATCAGGATCTCTTATAGGTTTCAAATGTTTTCATAGTTTTGGTTCCCCCTATTTTGAGACAAAATGAATCAGGTCAGCAAAGTAGTTTTGTAGCTCTGTACTCTGGTTTCCACTAGCCCTCCTTATTATAGCTGTCATCACTAACCACTGCCCAGTTCAGTTCAGTCGCTCAGTTGTGTCCAACTCTTTGCAACCCCATGGACTGCAGCACGCCAGGCTTCCCTGTCCATCACCAACACCTAGAGCTTGCTCAAATTCATGTCCATTGAGTCGGTGAGGCCATCCAACCATCTCATCCTCTGGCATCCCCACTCCTCCTGCCTTCAATCTTTCCCAGCATCAGGGTCTTTTCCAGTGAATCAGTTCTTCTCATGACTGACCACTGCTCATAACCTGCTATTTCCTTGGTGATGTTATGACCACTGCTCTTAACCTGCTATATCCTTGGTGGTAGTGGTTTAGTTGTTCAATCGTGTCCAGCTCTTGCGACTTCATGGACTGTAGCCCACCAGCCTCTTCCTTCCATGGGATTCCTCCATGGGATTTCCCAGGCAAGAATACTGCAGTGGGTTGCCATTTCCTTCTCCAGGGGATCTTCCCAACCCAGGGATCGAACCCTCATCTCCCTTGTCTCCTCTGTTGCAGGCAGATTCCTTCCACTGAGCTAGGCTATTTCCTTAAATATGAGCAATTGCCTCTGTCACCGTCGCTATTAATCATTGTTGGTGGTTTTAACACAGATCACACATTCAACATCTTGCTACTCGGTTTTTGATCATCCTCCTCAACCTTTCTTTTTCTCCTGTTTTTATTTTGATTTGTGATACTGCCTTTTACCAAATTTCTCAGATGAAAAACTTAGAGGAGTCATCTTTGGTTTTCCTCAGAAATTTTTACATCACCCCACATGTCCAACTAAATAACAGGACAGCTCTACATCCTCCAAGCCTCTTCATCCTGTCACTTATACCACTGCCTTCATCATCTCTTGCTGGTTAGCCAGTGTTCTTGCCTGGAGAATTCCATGGGCAGAAGAGCCTGGTACGCTACAGCCCATGGGGTCGCAAAGAGTTCAACACGACTGAGCAACCAACAGTTTCACTTTCACACGACTGCCTTCATCATCTCTTGCTAGTTATGCAATAACTTTATCATTTTCCTGCCTCCGCTCTTGTTCCTATAAAGCCCAATTTCCACTCTGTTAGCCTGAGTAGACTTTGAAAAATAGAAATTATATTTTATAAAGCACCATATAATTATCTACAAGGTCCCCTATGATCTAGCTTCTACCTAACACTCCTGTGTCATTTTCTTACTCACTGTGCTCTTTGTTATTTTTTGAACAGAGGGATCTCATGCCCTCTTCAGGGCCATTATACTTGTTCCCTCAGCCTGCCATACTTTTCACCATCTTTTTCTACCCATCCCTTTCCCATGATTTGGGTGTTAAAATGTCATCTCATTTGAAAAGCCTTTCCTGACTATATCATATAAAAAAAGTACCTCTCAGTGACTCTCTCCCAACTGCACTTTGTTTTTTTAATGCACCTTAAAAATATGTGTACTTGCTTAAAGTATGCCTGGTCCACATGGACATAAATGTCATGATGGAAAGGATATGATATATCTTGTACCTATGCCCCTAGGACAGTGGCAGGATCAGAGAGAAATTTGGCATTATTCAGGAAATAAATGAACGAAGTAATTATAAAGACAAAATGAGGTCTATATATGTGAAAGGCCTAGAGAAAGACTGGCATAAAACCAGTCCTCTTGCAATCAGCCTGTTAAACAGGAAGGTTCGACTCTAACATTAATTTTAGCTGTGTATTTGTATACTGCATGACTCCATGATATAGGATATAAAAATTATCAGCCAAAAGTTAGAATGTTTTATTTGCTTGATAAACGTGCAATTTTCAAAGGCTAGAGAGAGTCACCAGTCTTGAGGTTAGATCCTGGGTAGTCTGAGGGTCACATGTAAATGAAAGCCAACCCAGATTCTCTTCTGTGTGCTGTTATTTTGATATATCTCACTAAATGTGTCAAGTGATAGACAGCTAAAGAGACTTGGAATCTGCTACCAGGGATATCATAGTCTAGAAGAAGAGATGGGCAAAGAAACAAAGCATAGTGTAATGTGAGAAATACCTCAGCAGAAGGAGTGAGCAAACGCCCAAGAATCCTGGGAAAGGTTGATGTAAAATGTGAAGACTGATCTGTGTTAAAGAGATGCTAACCAATCAGACACAGGGAAGGTATACTGATAAACCAGTATATGGAAATCATGGAGTTATGAAGTAGTATAGCATGTTTAGTGAACCACAGTCAGCATAACATGTCCTGAGTATAATACGGGAGGATAAACAATGGAAGATGGGTCTGGAGACGCAGGCAGGGGTCTTAGTCCTATTGCTGTCTCCCAGTTGCTACTCAATCATTGTTCCTATTTATCCTCTTCTTCCAGTCCAGATACCTAATCAGGGAGGCATATTTTCACCAAAGCATTTTTCAAATTAAACCACATTAAGTGCTTAAGTGAAGAAATTGACCTCTTGAATATAGGATTTATTTTCATCTTGTTGTTCTATTGCTTTAAACACTTTACTGCTTGTTGTCTTATGCTTAAAATGCATTCTTTTAAAAAAAGATTTTTATGGCAAGTACTTTTAGAGAGCAGTTAAAATTTAATTGTGGGTTCCAAATTTATTGTTTATTATACAAAACAGTCTTATCCAACAATCTTAAATTTGCCGCTGGAATCATTCTTTATGTCTATTGTAAGTGCTTTAATCATCTTTAATTTGTGCTTAAATTTGTTTTGGGGGGAACTTTTTATGTCAATGACTTATGCTTTCCAAATAAGTTTGAATGTTAAATTATACAAATCTCAGGAAAATTGGGGGTCCTAACTTAAAAGCCAGTGGTCTTTGTGATGAGATGTGTATCATGTCTCTACAGAGTTGTGACCAAGAAATGAATTACTGAATTTCTTAATTCAAATATGAGATGTAGTTTAATAATTGAACTGTGAGTATGCAGCCAGAATAAGAGAATGATGGATAGGTCAAGATTTCCAAAGGACTGATTAGGTTATCAGCTGAATATATGAATGGTGGATATTCAATTATATGATTCCCTAGAACTAGTCAAAACTTTTCAGCAATCAGTTGTAGGAGAAAAAAGGAGAAAGACAAGTAAATGTCATTTTACTAAACAGTATAAAAGATTGCTCTCTTGAAATCTGACAGTTCAGCTGTGTATGTGTTTTTATCTCTACAATGACTTTTGGAACTTCAATGTCATATTAACTTTGATTTAAAAATGAGGGATTAGTCAAAGAAAACAGCATCAACAGCAAGAGACAGGAAACTAAAGTGATTTGTGTGTGGGTATGTTCATGAAAGGAAGAGAGAGAAAGTACACATATGTGAGTATAATAACATCTGCCATCTGCCTAGAATACAAGGGTGCTCAGCCTGGCCAAACAGTTTTGAGTCATTCTTGACCAAAAGCAATTCTCCAGAGGAAAGCATTAGATCATTATATGAAATATTGGTGACTCTAAAGCTAGAATCTCTGCTGATTTCCATCTAATTATTAGAAACCCGAGGTTTATTTTTTCCTTAGATCGCTGACAAATGCAGTTTTAGCATCTGTGGTTGACCACTGAAGGATTTCCCATATTCTCTTTGGTTCCTAACATATTTGTTCTTCTAAGCACAAGTACTTTATTTCCTGAATCCCTTGTATATATCTTTAAAAGTTTTTCTTCCTAAGCATAACAATTTTGAGAATAATCATATGCAGCAATTTTCCCCTAGATATTTCACTTTTGACCTCCAGTTTCTATTCTTTCAAATATTAAAATCCTTTTGTCAAATGCTATGAGGTGACATTGGCAGTATCTGGAAAACTACCCATTGTAGCACTTATGTAAACATCTCATTACTTTTGAAACTTTTCAGAGTCCAATTTTCTTTGTGCAAAATAAAATTACTTCATTTTCCCTATACTTTAAAGCCATTAGTTCTATTAGAGTTTTCTAAAAATTTGATCTCAATTCATAGTCCCTATAAGTTAGTTCTGATGTTTCTCATGGATTAAACACTAATGCCAAAGGATTTATGCAACCCAGTGTTCATAGAATTATTATTTACAGTTACAAAAATATGGAAGCAACATAAATGTCTATCAACATATGAATAGACAAAGAAGCTATGGGGTGTGTGTGTGTGTGTGTATGTCTATATATATATATATATATATATATATATATATTCACACATGCATCAGTTCACTTCAGTTTAGTTCAGTCGCTCAGTCATGTCCCACTCTTTGCGACCCCATGAATTGCAGCATGACAGGCCTCCCTGTCCTCATCATCTCCCAGAGTTCACTCAAACACACGTCCATCAGGTCAGTGATGCCATCCAGCCATCTCATCCTCTGTTGTCCCCTTTTCATTGGAAAAGATGTCAGAGGCATGAGATGGCCAAAGTACTGGAGTTTCAGCTTTAGCATCATTCCTTCCAAAGAACTCCCAGGGTTGATCTCCTTCAGAATGGACTGGCTGGATCTCCTTGAAGTCCAAGGGACTCTCAAGAGTCTTCTCCAACACCACAGTTCAAAAGCATAAACTCTTTGGTTCTCAGCTTTCTTCGCAGTCCAACTTTCACATCCATACATGACCACTGGAAAAACCATAGCCTTGACTAAACGTACATACATACATACAATGGAACATTACTCCATCATAAAAAAAGAGTGCAATTTTGCCATTCACAGTAACATGGATGAGCTTGGAGGCTATTAGGCTAAGTGAAGTAAGTCAGACAGGAAAAGACAAACACTATATGATATCACTTAACACTGCAGATGGTGACTGCAGCCATGAAACTGAAAGACACTTGCTCCTGAAAAGAAAAGCTATGACCAACCTAAACAGCACATTAAAAAGCAGACACTACTTTGCCAACAAAAGTTCATGTAGTCAAAGCTATGGTTCTTCCAGTAGTCATGTATGGATATGAGAGTTGGACTATAAAGAAAGCTGAGCACTGAAGAATTGATGCTTTTGAACTGTGGTGTTGGAGAAGACTTTTGAGAGTCCCTTGGACAGCAAGGAAATCCAACCAGTCAATCCTGAAGTAAATCAGCCCTGAATATTCATTGGAAGGACTGATGATGAAACTGAAACTTCAATACTTTAGCCATCTGATGTGAAGAACTGACTCATTTATAAAGACCCTGACCCTGGGAATGATTGAAGGCAGGAGGAGAAGGTGACAACAGAGGATGAGATGGCTGGCTGGCATCACTGACTTGATGGACATGATTTTGAGTAAGCTCCAGGAGTTGGCAATGGACAGGGAACCCTGGAGTGCTGCAGTCCATGGGGTCAAAAAGCATCAGACACAATTGAGTGACTCAACTGAACTGAAAAGATAAAAGTAATGAATATGACAAAACAGCAAGAAATTCATAGACACACAGAACAAGTTGAGAGAGGGATGACAGAGGGACAAGATAGAAATTTATAGTACTATAAATAAAGTAAGCTAGGAGGATACATAATACAACACAGGGAATATAGCCAATATTTATAATAGCTATAAATGAAATACAGACTTTAAAAATTGTGAATAAATTTGTTGTACAACTGAAACTTAAATAATTTTGTACATCAACTATACCTCAATTAAAAAAGATTAATGATTTCCTGTGATTTCCTTAAAGAGCTCAGAGTTTATTTGGCAGACAGACAGACAGAAATTAATTATAAGGTACTATACAGAGTACTACAGGACTAGATCTGATAGACAGAGTGCCTGATGAACTATGGACATAGGTTTGTGACCTTGTACAGGAGACACGGATAAAGACCATCCCCATGGAAAAGAAATGCATAAAAGCAAAATGGCTGTCTGAGGAGGCCTAACAAATAGCTGTGAAATGAAGACAAGCGAAAAGCAAATGAGAAAAGGAAAGATATTCCCATTTGAATACAGAGTTCCAAAGAATAGCAAGGAGAGAGAAGAAAACCTTCCTCAGCAATTAATGCAAAGAAAGAGAGGAAAACAACAGAACGGGAAAGATTAGAGATCTCTTCAAGAAAATTAGAGATACCAAGGGAACATTTCATGCAAAGATGGGCTCGATCAAGGAGAGAAATGGTAGGGACCTAACAGAAGCAGAAGATATTAAGAAGAGGTGACAAGAATACATGGAAGAACTGTACAAAAAAGATTTTCATGACACGGATAATCACGATGGTGTGATCACTCACCTAGAGCCAAACATCCTGGAATGTGAAGTCAAGTGGGCCTTAGAAAGCATCACTATGAACAAAGCTAGGGGAGGTGATGGCATTCCAGTTGAGCTATTTCAAATCCTGAAAGATGATGCTGTGAAAGTGCTGCACTCGATATGCCAGCAAATTTGGAAAACTCAGCAGTGGCCACAGGACTGAAAAAGGTCAATTTTCATTCCAATCCCAAACAAACACAATGCCAAAGAATCCTCAAACAACTGCACAATTGCACTCATCTCACACGCTAGTAAAGTAATGCTCAAAATTTTCCAAGTCAGGCTTCAGCAATACATGAACTGTGAACTTCCTGATGTTCAATCTGGTTTTAGAAAAGGCAGAGGAACCAGAGATCAAATTGACAACATCCGCTGGATCATGGGAAAAGCAAGAGAGTTCCAGAAAAAACATCTATTTCTGCTTTATTGACTATGCCAAAGCCTTTGACTGTGTGGATCACAATAAACTGTGGAAAATTCTGAGAGAGATGGGAATCCCAAACCACCTGACCTGCCTCTTGAGAAATCTGTATGCAGGTCAGGAAGCAACAGTTAGAACTGGACATGGAACAACAGACTGGTTCCAAATAGGAAAAGGAGTACGTCAAGGCTGTATATTGTCCCCCTTCTTATTTAACTTATATGCAGAGTACATCATGAGAAATGCTGGGCTGGAAGAAGCACAAACTGGAATCAAGATTGCCAGGAGAAATATCAATCACCTCAGATATGCAGATGAAAGCACCCTTATGGCAGAAAGTGAAGAGGAGCTAAAAAGCCTCTTGATGAAACTAAAAGAGGAGAGTGAAAAAGTTGGCTTAAAGCTCAACACTCAGAAAACTAAGATCATGGCATCTGGTCCCATCATTTCATGGGAAATAGATGGGGAAACAGTGGAAACAGTGTCAGACTTTATTTTTTGGGGCTCCAAAATCACTGCAAATGGTGATTGCAGCTATGAAATTAAAAGATGCTTACTCCTTGGAAGGAAAGTTATGGCCGACCTAGATAGCATATTAAAAAGCAGAGATATTACTTTGCCAACAAAGGTCCATCTAGTCAAGGCTATGGTTTTTCCTGTGGTCATGTATGGATGTGAGAGTTGAACTGTGAAAAAAGCTGAGCACCAAAGAATTGATGCTTTTGAACTGTGGCATTGAAGAAGACTCTTACGAGTCCCTTGGACTGCAAGAGGATCCAACCATTCCATCCTATAGGAGACCAGTCCTGAGTGTTCATGGAAGGACTGATGCTGAAGCTGAAACTCCAATACTTTGGCCACCTCATATGAAGAGTTGACTCACTGGAAAAGACTCTGATGCTGGGAGGGATTGGGGGCAGGAGGAGAAGGGGACGACAGAGGATGAGATGGCTGGATGGCATCACCGACTCATTGCACATGAGTTTGGGTGAACTCCTGGAGTTCTTGATGGACAGGGAGGGCTGGCATGCTGTGATTCATGGGGTCACAAAGCGTCGGAGGACTGAGCGACTGGACTGAACTGATGCAGAGCACTCTAATGAAGAGGAGGTAAATGTGACAAGAGTGCTGACAGCTAAGTTGTTCTCAGAGAGCTGGGGAGGCTTCACAGGAAAGGTGAATGTGAGCTGGGATTCAGTTCAGTTCAGTTGCTCAGTTGTGTCCAACTGTTTGCGACCCCATGGACTGCAGCACGCCTGGCCTCTCTGAGCTGGCATTAGAGGAAAGAAAATAAGCTTTCTAGGAAAGAGACAAAAGTGAGGAATGGCATTTCAGGCCCGTGAAACAGGCTGTGCAAAATCATGGTGTTGTCACACTCTTAGTGTTTAGGGACCAGCGAGAAGTCTGTTGCTCAGATATTGGCACCAATACAATGAGGGAAAAAATTGCCCAGAGGATTTTTCAGTGACCTTAAAGGGTAAATGCATTGCTAAAATGTGTAATATTGCTAAAAAATATATGCAGTAAAAATGTAGTAAATTATAAGCTAAAGTTAAATTATACGCTTGTTGTTTATTTCCTAGAATTTCAGAATGACCTTGTAAAAACTGGGATTGAAATACTTGTTTACAAATGCAAGTTTATGATTTTCAAGCACATAGCACATATATAATTGTATACTAATAAGTAAAATGAGATAAGGTAATGAGAAAATAGCAATTTGAAATAAACTCCTTTACATAATAATGGATTCAAAACATAAAAGCATGTTAACACCAGAGAACTAATTGCTAGATAAAGAAAATGAAGGCATGGAAAAGGAATTTAATGTCATTAATGAAATTATTTTGAAAGTCATTTAAATGAATTTGAAAATACTATTTACTTTAAAGTGATTCTATTTCCTGAAAAAGAGTCTAAATATAAAGTTCAGCCTCTGTCAAACTGGTGAGAAAAAACCTTGAGTTTAAAAATTTTGGAACTTCATATATTTAGAGACCTATCTTTATTTATGCTAGAGTTGTTTCAAATCAAAGTGAAATACTAGATTTTTTACTGTAGTTTACTCTTAAAATTATTCTCCAATTTAGAGAGCATAAAGATAAGTGTGCTCTGAGAAGCCTCATAATTTCATGATATTAAGCACAAGGTAGAACTTGAAATAGAAGATTCTGTTGAGGGTGGGAGGATGTGTAGATAACTGTCTCTCTTCCCTATAATCTTGGGATATAGCCCATCAGGTTCTCTCTCAGATTCTTCCCCTCTGAACAAGATTTGAAGTAGGGTTGGGAAGAGACTATGAGTGAGACAGAATTTGTTCTTGGTGGACTATTCTTACCTTTTGTAATGCCACCTTACTCTAGGCTCCTGGTATCCTCTCACAGTCCCGTGCACCAAATGGAGGGAACTTCATTTTTTCAATGACG
Source organism: Capra hircus (assembly GCF_001704415.2). Taxonomy (NCBI): domain Eukaryota; kingdom Metazoa; phylum Chordata; class Mammalia; order Artiodactyla; family Bovidae; genus Capra; species Capra hircus. Next base: position 35,084,100 of record NC_030818.1, read on the forward strand.
CCCCTTAAACTGAAGAGAGCGTGGATACTGGACATGATATTCAAGGTGGCAGCAGACAGCTGGGAAAATGTGCTGTGAGACCTTCTCACCTTTTTTCAATCAAACATAAAAGCAACTATCCCATTACAGTCATGCCAAGGTATCCACAGGGAGATTGGTTCCAGGACCCTGCAGTACCAAGATTTCTAGATGCTCATGTCTCTTATATAAAATGCCTTAGTACAGTCAGCCTCCATACCCATGGGTTCTGCTTCCAGGCCTGCATGCCAAGTTGCTTCAGTCATGTCTAAATCTTTGCAACGCCATGGACCGTAGCCCACCAGGCTCCTCTGTCCATGGGATTCTCCAGGCAAGAAGACTGCTGTGCCCTCTTCCAGGGGATCTTCTTAACAGGGATTGAACCCAAGTTCTTACGTCTCCTTCATTTACCGCTGGCACCACCTGGGAAGCCCAAATATTTCCATGCCTCTCCAATGGGGAATTTAATCCCAGTCTCCCACGTGACAGGCAGGCACAGTCACCTCTATACTAATGAAGAACTGCCAAAATCTACCCACAGAACCTGTGGATACAAAAGGCCAATTGCACTTCAGACTAGGCTCATTTGTAGAATACAGTGGTTTGTTATATTTCTCTAACCAGAGTTCAAAAAGCTTGATGATTTTCTGAATTCAGGCATACATAATAAATATGAGAAGCTCTGAGCAACTTCACTTTCACTTTTCACTTTCATGCATTGGAGAAGGAAATGGCAACCCACTCCAGTGTTCTTGCCTGGAGAATCCCAGGGACGGGGGAGCCTGGTGGGCTGCCATCTCTGGGGTCGCACAGAGTTGGACATGACTGAAGTGACAGCAGCAGCAGCAGCAAATAGTAAGATAGGACCAAATGGATGGGCACATACCTGCTTAAAGTTATTCACTTTCTAAATATTTTTGAAATGCTCATCTCCATACTCATTTCAGCCACTGGGGAGATCAAGATGGCAGAATAGAAGGGAGTGGAGTTCACCTCCTGTCACAAATATATAAAAACACATCTACATGTGGAACAGTTCTCACAGAATACCCACTGAATGCTGGCAGAAGATGTCATGCAACCAAAGCTGCAAGAAAAATCACCATGGAACTGCGTGGAATGAAAGGAAAATAAAAGAAATCAGGATGGGACCTGTGGCCCTGGGAAGTAGCTGTGCAGGGGAAAGGTTCCTCCTTCCCTCACCCTGGGAGCCTCCTTCAGTGGCTGGGAAATCAAATCAAACAGTGAAGCTTAGAGGCTCAGAGGAGAGTGCAACAGCCAGCTTGCAGCAGGCAGGACAGACAGAGAGAGACTAGCAAAGAGGATTTTGCCAACTCATTGTACTTCCAAAACCAAAATACACACCAGCTGGATGCTAAAACTTGCACTTCAGTGAACAGATTTGGGGGAAAGGACTTGGTTTGGCTCTGAAGAGACAATCCAAAGGGACTGGAAGACATGGAAGCAGCATAATGTCCACTAACAGATGGAAGGGGTACATATACACAATGGAATATTACTCAGGTGTAAAATAGAGTGAAGTAATGTCATTTGCAGTAACATGAGTAGACCTAGAGGTTGTCATACTGAGTGAAGTAAGTCAGACAAAGACAAGTATCATACAATGTCACTTTTATGTGAAATCTAAAAAATAATACAAATGAACATATTTATCAAACAGAAATACACAGACATAGAAAACAAACCTATGGTTATCAATGGAAAACGGTGAGGTAGGGGGAAGAATAGAGTTGGGGGTTGGAATTGACACATGCACCCTGCTGTATAATACAGCAGGGACCTACTGTATAGCATAGGGAACGCTGCTCAATATTTTGTGATAACCTAAGTCTGAAAAGAATTTAAAAGAATAAATACTTGTATAAATGAATCACTTTGCTATACACCTGAAACTAATACAACATTGTTAATCAACTTAATTCAATTTGAAAAAAATGATAAACTAAAAATTCTACCACTGGCCCTAAGCTTATATCTCCTTCAAAGTCAATCTTAAGGGAAATCAATCCTGAATACTCATTGGAAGGACTGATACTGAAGCTGAAACTCCAGTATTTTTGTCATCTGATGCAAACAGATGACTCATTGGAAAAAACCCTGATGCTAGGAAAGATTGAGGGCAGAAAGAGAAAAAGGGCCTCAGAGGATGAGATGGCTGGATGGCATCACTGATGTAAGGGGAAAACTTTGAGAAATGGTAAGGGACAGAGAGGCCTGGTATGCTGCAGTCCATGGGGTCACAAAGAGTCTGACACCCTGGGTGACTGAACAACAAAGGGAATCAGAATTCTTCAAACTCACTTCCTGAGATAAGTCTCCTCAAGCGAGGGGTTCATGATGGATTGACTTCTAGGGTTTTATATATATACATATATATATATATATACATATATATATATATATATCTTCTTCTCAAACTCCCTCTATAGTGCTGCATACTCAAGGGAAATTTTGCTAAAATTGCCTCCTCCTCATTTACACATTCACATATTTTTATATGTATAGTTATATATGAATTTATTTATTAGCATTATTTTGGACCCATTATTGCGAAATTGGAATCCAGTCCCAACCTCAGAATAGAGAGCTTGAATGTGATAAAGATTTAAACTTAAACTGTGTATGTTTATGGTGCTTTATAAAGCATAGGTCCCTTTTCCACTTTGCCACATTTGATTCTTACTGCAATCCTAGGAAGTCAGGCAGATATTATTATCTGTATAATATGTGACGAAATTGAGATTAAATGATTTTTATAAGTTCCCTAAAAAAGTAAGAAGCAGAAAGACTGTGGTATAATCTAAATTATTCTCATCCAAATTATACTATTTTTTTTTTTGCTGTTTTATACCAAAGTTTTTTTTTTAATTACAATATTGTATTAGCTTCAGGTGTACAGCACAGTGATTCAGGTTCTTTTCCCTAATCAGTTCAGTTCAGTTCAATCGCTCAGTCATGTCCAACTCTTTGCAGCCCCATGAATCACAGCACGCCAGGCCTCCCTGTCCATCACCAACTCCAGGAGTTTACTCAGACTCGCGTCCATCGAGTCAGTGATGTCATCAAGCCATCTCATCCTCTGTCGTCCCCTTCTCCTCCTGCCCCCAGTCCCTCCAGCATCAGAGTCTTTTCCAATGAGTCAATTCTTCACATGAGGTGGCCAAAGTACTGAAGTTTCAGCTTTAGCATCATTCCTTCCAAAGAACACCCAGGGCTGATCTCCTTCAGAATGGACTGGTTGGATCTCCTTGCAGTCCAAGGGACTCTCAAGAGTCTTCTCCAGTGCCACAGCTCAAAAGCATCAATTCTTCGGTGCTCAGCCTTCTTCACAGTCCAACTCTCACATCCATACATGACTACTGGAAAAACCACAGCCTTGACTAGATGGACCTTAGTCGGCAAAGTAATGTCTCTGCTTTTCAATATGCTATCTAGGCTGCTCACAACTTTTCTTCCAAGGAGTAAGCGTCTTTTAATTTCATGGCTGCAATCACCATCTACAGTGATTTTGGAGCCCAAAAAAATAAAGTCTGACACTGTTTCCACTGTTTCCCCATCTATTTCCCATGAAGTGGTGCGACCAGATGCCATGATCTTCGGTTTCTGAATGTTGAGCTTTAAGCTAACGTTTTCACTCTCCTCTTTGACTTTCAAGAGGCTCTTTAGTTCCCCTTCACTTTCTGCCATAAGGGTTGTGTCATCTGCATATCTGAGGTTCTTGATATTTCTCCCAGCAATATTGATTTCAGCTTGTGTTTCTTTCAGTCCAGCGTTTCTCATGGTGTACTCCACATAGAAGTTAAATAAGAAGGGGGACAATATACAGCCTTGACGTACTCCTTTTCCTATTTGGAACCAGTCTGTTGTTCCATGTCCAGTTCTAACTGTTGCTTCCTGACCTGCATACAGATTTCTCAAGAGGCAGGTCAGGTGGTCTGGGATTCCCATCTCTCTCAGAATTTTCCACAGTTTCTTGTGATCCACACAGTCAAAGGCTTTGGCATAGTCAATAAAGCAGAAATAGATGTTTTTCTGGAACTCTCTTGCTTTTTCCATGATCCAGCGGATGTTGGCAATTTGACCTCTGGTTCCTCTGCCTTTTCTAAAACCAGCTTGAACATCAGGAAGTTCACGGTTCACATATTGCTGAAGCCTGGCTTGGAGAATTTTGAGCATTACTTTCCTAGCGTGTGAGATGAGTGCAATTGTGAGGTAGTTTGAGCATTCTTTGGCATTGTCTTTCTTTGGGATTGGAATGAAAACTGACCTTTTCCAGTCCTGTGGCCACTGCTGAGTTTTCCAAATTTGCTGGTATATTGAGTGCAGCACTTTCACAGCATCATCTTTCAGGATTTGAAACAGCTCAACTGGAATGCCATCACCTCCACAAGCTTTGTTCATGGTGATGCTTTCTAAGGCCCACTTGACTTCACATTCCAGGATGTCTGGCTCTAGATTAGTGATCACATCATCATGGTTACTACAAAATATTGGATATAGTTCCCTGTGCTATGCTTGTCCTTGTTAGTAGGTCCTTGTTAGTTATCTCTTTTATATTTAGTAGTGTTATATTAATCCCAAAGTCCTAATTTACCCCTACCCCAGTTTGCCCTTTAGTAGCTATAAATTTCTTAATTTTCTTCTTCTTTTTTTTTTCTTAATTTTCTTCTTTGTCTTTTATGCACTTTTTCCTTTGCTAGACTTCTGTATTCTTCACCCCAGTTCTCATTTTCCTTCCTAACTTTGTCACAGTCTGCACTTATATCCTATAAAAAGCAACACACATCCTATGTGGTATAGGATGCCATGGCAACTGGCCACAGGAATGGTAGGCCAAGGGTAAATCAAGTCCCCAGCATAACTTAATGTCAATGCCAGGCCTTTAAGGAGACTTGACAAGACATCAGGAAGGCACATCAATTGTTGGAAAGAAAGAAAGAAAGTGAAGTTGCTAAGTCGTGTCCAACTCTTTGTGACACCATGGACTGTAGCCTACCAAGCTCCTCCATCCATGGGATTTTCCAGGCCAGAATACTGGAGTGGGCTGCCATTGGAAGCTGAATGCAAAATGTTTAAAGAACTCAGTACTATTAATAACTTAGTGTGATGTTTAAAACAGTATATTAAACCAGGTACTAGCACTTTTCTGAGGCTAGGAAATCCTTATTTTTTCTCCGTGAGAGCCTTATTTTATCCCTCCACATTGTCCTATGAGGGCATGCTTTGCTTCAGATTACCCTTTACCTGTATTAGGAGAGAATTAAACTAATGATCATCCACGTGCAAAGAAAGTGTGATGGAGTCCTAATTTTCTGCACTAGTTCATCTGTCATTAGATAATTGAACTCTCTCTTTTGGTCCATTGCAAATGAGAAAAAGTATCTCCACTTTACAAAGGGAAATCTATAGCAAGGGGCAACTCCTCAATAACAAGGGGTGTGAGGTAAAGTATAAGACAGCTCCTCAAGATGTACAAGCAAGCTAAACATCTCACCTTCTATGACTATCCCTCAACCGCTTACCCAGTAGGGAATGGAAATCAACTGTCCCTGTCCAAAAAGAAGAGAACAAAGAGGGACTGTGACATGCGTACTTTAGCCAAAATGTCTAGCCCCCATCTCTTACTTCCTTTGCTATCATTAATCTACACTTGAAAACTAAAACTTATTTCTACCTTGTGTTCCCGTGCTTGGCTAAAAGAAAAAAAAATAACACCTGTTTAATAGATAGTTTATCAATTTTTGGATTTCAATGGTAATTTTTAAAAATCTGTGCCATTCATGGGAATATTTGACTCACATTAATGATTGGTTCTTTCTGGGAGATGGAACTTGTAACTTTCATGTTTGACTTGCTGTTGTTTCGTGTTGATATTGTCTCACAATGCGTACATTTTTTTAGGAATAAAGAAAAATTCCAAGGCAAAATAAATTCCCGTCATTAAGGCTATGTGTAATTGAATTTTGTATAGTCTGTAAGTGGCATTTTTTCCCAAGATCTATGTTGGTTTGGGGTTTTTTTTTTTCCTCTCTTAATGTCATCTTTGAAAACTTCTTTGTTACTTTTGCTACTCATGAGAAGTTCAAATCTGGAGTTATGCTTTGCTATTCCCTGCGTTATTCCAAATGTCAAGAGAACTTGTTTTCTTCATAATGAATGACTATGTACATTCACTTGGTCAGCCATCTGAAAATTGAAGTGCTGGTTGGGTTTGCCTATTCAGAAACACTTTTTTGTTTTTGTTTTTGTTTTTCAGGGAAATCCTCCTCATGAAGGGTGAATCCCATTGAAAGGATTCTTTTTTTTTTTTTTTTTTTTAACTACTTGTGGAAGTGGTGAGACATAATACTCTGTTCAGTGCAGCTCACATTTCTCCTTAGCTTCAAGACTGGTTCATGCCTAGAGACAGGTCTTCTGACAGTGACTAACAGTTAACGTCAGAAGTTCAGGAAGAGTCACAATAAGTTAATTTAGAAAATAAAATTGTACTGTAGTTCAACATTTATAGAACAAAAAGTACACCTCATAAAAGAGAGTTTTGTTAAGTTTTGTAATAAACCCAAAATTTTAAATGATAGACATGTTAGAAATTGTGAGATATCACTTAACACTTCATCAATGTGCAATTTTTGAATATTTACTTTTTCCTCAAATTGTGCCTGGTATTATAAGGATACAAAATAAGTGTTGTTGCTTGACTGCAAGGGAAAAACAAATGACTAATACACTTAATATTAAACCATAACACACAAGAATAATCACTGACATCTTGAATGATATGGAAGATGTCATTCAATGTGTATTATTGACCATATTCATATGGTAGTAAATATGCTTTAATTTAATCATGAACAATATAATTTTATTTGGCTTTCATGAGCATGAAATTTTATTTTAAACTTTAATATGCGTGATGAACTTTACCTGAATCTATGTAGGTAAGAGTTGGATAAGACAGAGAAAGAATGTAAGCTAACATTGTGGGGAACTAAATATGCTCAGTACACTAAGATCACTTTCCATAGATTTTATTATAATAGTAATCCTATGAGATAGGTTTAGTCTTTCCTTCTTACAAATAAAAAAAAAGTACAGTGAACATCAAAAGTGTACAGAGAAATATTTATAGGGCCCCAGGAGAAATGTTTACAGAGCAGGCAATGAAAACTGGATTAGAAGCTGAGAGGCAATAAATTGGTAAAAGCACAGCAGGGAACTAAGTAATGATAGACTGACTTTCTTTGGGTCCTGTGAAACATTGGCAAGAGAAGTTTTAAAGGGGTTTCCTGGTAGCTGAGATGGTTAGGATTCCACCTGCAGTGAGGGAGACCTGTCTTCGATCCCTGCATTGAGAAGACCCCCTGGTGAAGCGAACGGCTACCCACTCCAGTGTGCTTGCCTGGAGAATCCCCATGGACAGAGGAGCCTGGCAGGTTAGAGTTCATGGGGTAGCAAACAGTCAGACATGATTGAGCAACTTTCACTTTACTTTCACTTGGATAGATAGCACTGGGACTTGTTTTGTATGGACTTTATATGGTAGAAATGAAAAGCATTTTTCAGCCTTAGGGAAACATTAGTTAGTTTTGCTGGTAGCTTTTTCTACCATTGCATAAAGTGCCCTGTTCTGTAGGTTGTATTTTGTATTCTATAGTGTGATAGTTTGAAACATTGGCTCCATCCAAAAAGCTTGAAGCAACAATTAGCCCAGCTGGCATTCTTTTTAATGTGGTTATTATATCCTAACTCATATATAACGCAGGAATTAAAGGTTTTTAACTCCTGTTCCCTTTATCTCACTTACATGTCTAATGAAGCAGTCTCATTATAGGTATCTCCTAAAGCCTGCTTCAGGAGAACTTTCAATATAGATAGTTTTTTATAGAGGAATGTGTTTGGTATTATACAATAATTTTCTTCTGTACAACAATAATCAAGTTAATAACAATAAAGACCACCTAAAAATTTCTATAGTGTTTATAGTTTGCTAACTACTTTCATATTACCCTATTAATAAGTCCACAATAAAAAGATAGAATTGGATTCAAGAACTTAATTTTGAATTCTTTATCACATACTTCTTGTTTGAAGTCATTCAAATTGTTTCTGCAATCATCCTCAGTTTTGCCATATGTAAAATAGCTATAATGACAGCTGCCTACATATAATAAGGATAAATTGTGAAATGTTTTATAAATTTTATAGTGTTATATATATATGATTTACGGTTGTCATTATTTTATGAAAAAACATTTACTAAATGATATATTGAGGTATTTCTATATATATAATTTAGGAAAAAATAATAAAGAGACCAGCTACTAAAGAGAGAATAAGACAGGGGTTGGGGAGAGAGAGGAAAATAAATTCAAATAACTAACAAGAGATAACGAGGTTGGTTGATATTTCTGGACAATCTTTTGAAATTCCTGTTTAATACATAAAATTAGGGAGACATAAACATGACACCATTAAAATTTTCATACACCAGCGTAGTCCCTCTGTCTGCTGAGAAAGCAGTTCTATAAAGTAGTAGTTTAAGTTTATTGTTTCTTTGTTTCTTTACACTAAGGGAAAAGCTATTTAATCATAATGCTTTAGAAAAATATGTATGCGCAATATAAAAATAAGGCTGAAAGTTGAAAGGCTGTATAGTAGGTATATGAGAATTACAGACATCTGGTAATCAAGACAGTGTTGTACTGGTGTAAGGAGAGATGTATAGATCAATAGAATTGAGAGTTTGAAGTATAGCCATAAATCTATAGTCAATGTATTTTAGAGAAAATTGATACTGACAATTTTTGATGAAATTCAAGGTAATAGAAAAGAATTAAATCCTCTTTTTTTAATAATTTTTAATTTCATAATTATGATCACATTATAATTGCAAAAATTTCAGGCACTAGAGAGAAGGCTCTTTTACCATGAATAGCTGTCACTTCCCTGTTTCCCAAGAAGGTCTTCATATTCAGAAGAATATTCTTTAATATTCAGATCTTTTGAGATGTATACACACACACAGATGGTGCACATACCACCATGCTATTTATATTGTCTGTGTTTCAAATGAACAATAGATCTGTCATATTTGTACAGATTAGCAGCGTATCTACCTCATCCTTCTCTCTCATCCATAGTATTCCGTAGTATAGGTAGAGTACCACTTAGTACATGATTCTTCAATTAATAAGCATCAGCTTTTCTTCCAGAAATGTGTCTTCATTACATGTAATGTAATTCAGTAGTACTCGTGACTAAGTCTCCTTATGAATTGGAAAAGTATTTTTTTTCCTGGTAAAAATATAGTTAAATAGAATGTCTAGGAGTTGTATGATGTATAGTTTAATTTTAGAAAACTATTGCCAAAATCTCCAAAGTAGCTAAGCCAATAGGTTCTCCCAACAGGGATGTGTGAGAGATGTCTGTCCTTGTAGTATCACTAAAAGTTAACAGTGCCAAAATTTTAAATTGTTTTCAATCTGGTAGGTAAGAATCTATCTTATTGCTGTCTATTTGCTTTCTCTATTAATGAGGCTGAGTATTTGTCACGTGCTTCTTCCTCTGTAAATTGCATATCCACAATCTTTGTCAGTTTTTCTATGGGGACATTTTATTTTTTCTTAAGGATTGTAAAAATTTTTCATATTATCTATATTATTTTATGAGAGCACTGATGATATTAAGTGTGCAACACAGAGTTCCAGAGCTGGAAGAAGCTGAAGCCATAGAGTTCTAGTTCAGTTCCTTTGCTTTCATATTTGAGGAAATTATCATGAAGAGAAGAAAGAAGGGTTCCCACATGCCACACCGTGAGTTTAGCGACAGCATCTGGTCTTGGCGCTAGACTTCTAACTGCCCAGCACACATCTTATGCAGACAATTTTGAATCCATTTTCCTGTTACATTTAGTAACCTAATATCTAAGTGATACAAAGTTGCCCTGCAAAAAACTTGGAGTTACAAAATTACCTCATTTGGAAGACAAGGCATTCAAAGTAATTCTTGAAATTAAAATAAACTATAAAATAAACTACAGAAGATGCAAAAGTCAAATGACTTGACAGAGTCTGTTTCCAATAGTTGAAAGTATTTTATCGAGTTCCAACTTGACGTCTTATCCATTTAAAGGATTAACTTTATTCTATTATTTTAAAAGTAGAGAAGAGTAATTTAAAAGAAGACTAGAGGCATATAAATTTTCTCATACTCCTTAGAGGTTAGAATAACCCTTAACCTTGCAGGATAAAGCATGTAATTAAAAGTAGTTTATACAAAGGACAAATATTCTCTATAGACTAATCTCTTTTGAAAGTTGTCAACTTACCTACACTGAAATTTCTAGCAACATTTTTGACAGTATACTTCAAAATAACTTTGGGAAGATAGTAGAAGGAAAGTTGCTTAACATTCACATGACTGGCTCAGTGTAGTAAGATGCATGTTGTTTTTGTCTAAAGAGACAAGGTACTTCAATAAAAGTACTGAAGTTGAGAAGCAGTTTTAAATTTAAGGTAGTTTTGAAGTTAAAAGCAAAGTAAATGAATGCATCTCATGCCTAATTTTAAAGTTACTATACAGCTTTCACTCAAAGTAAGTAAGGGAATATAGTTCTCCTAAATCACTTCAGTGATTCATAGCAGTGTTTTTACAAAAGATACCTTGACATTTCAGAACCACTATTATTCCTAGATAATTTTAATAATTATGAAAACAGTTCTCATTTATTGAAGGCTGTCAATATTCATGACACTGGGCATGGGATTGGAAACTCAGTGAGCTACATACTGTCATTAGTACCATCTATAGGTAAGGCAGCCAGACTTAGGAAAAAAAGCTAATTAATAGTAAAGGGATCTCTATTGGTCTTTTTAAAAACTTAAGTATAATTGATTCACAATGTTTTATTAATTTCCATTGTACAGCAAAGTGACTCAGTTACACACACACACATACTTTTTAATATTATTTTCTGTTATGGTTTAGCCCAAGACATTGAATATAGTTTTTTGTGCTATACAGTAGACCCTGTTGTCCATCCATTCTATATATAATAGCTTGCACCTACTAACCTCAAACTCCTAATCCATCACTTCCCACCCAATCTCCACCCCTGGCCTGGGTAACCACACAAGTCTGTTCTCTATATGTGAGTCTGTTTCTGCTTTGTAGATAGGTTCATTTGTATCATATTTTAGACTCTACACATTAAGTGATATCATTGTAGTATCTGTGTTTCTCTTTCTTCACTTAGTATGATAATCTCTAGTAATATCCATGTTGCTATACATGGCATTATTGTGTTCTTTTTATGACTAAATAGTATTCCATTGTATATATGGACCACATAGTCTTTATTCATTCATCTGTTGACAGAGATTTTGGTTGTTTCCATATGTTGACCTCTGTGAATAATTCTTCCATGAACACAGGAGTGCATGTATCCTTTTGAGTTACAGTTTGTCTGGATATATGCCCAGAAATGGAGTTTTTGGATGACATGGTAATCCTATTTTAGTTTTCTGGGGAATCTCCATACTGTTTTCCATAGTGGCAGTACCAGCTTACATTCCCACCAAAAGAATTGGAGGGTTCTCTTTTCTCCACACTCTCTCCAGAATTTGTTATTTGCAAACTTTCTGATGATAGCCATTCTGACTGGTGTGATGTGGTAACTCAGTGTAGTTTTGATTTGCATCTCTCTAATTAGTGATTGACCATCTTTTCATGTACTTACTAGGCATTCCATAGGTCTTCTTTGGAAAAGTGTTTGTTTAGATTTTATGCTTGTTTTTCTATTGGATGTTTTTGTTATTGAGTTTGTTTGAGTTGTTTGTATATTTTTGAAATTAAGCCCTTATTGGTTGCTTCATTTGCAAATATCTTCTGTTGGCTGTCTTTTCATTTTGTTTATGGTTTTCTTTGCTGTGCAAAAGCTTGTAAGTTTGATTAGATCTCATTTGTTTATTTTGTTTTAATTTCTTTCACCTTAGGAGACTGATTGGTAAGAATGTTTTGCCTATGTTCTCCTCTAGGAATTTTATGGTGTCTTGTCTTATATTTAAGTCTTTAAGCCATTTCAAGTTTATTTTTGTGCATAGTGTAAGGGTATGTTCTAACTGCATCGATTTACATGCAGCTGTCCAACTTCTTTTGCCCCTTTTGAATTCTTTAACTTGTCTAATTCAGCATTTCAAATACCAGATATTAAAGTATTTGGCATTTCCTACCTTGCAAATTTCTCAATTCTTCTGTTTTCCTCTAATGTCATTATACAAAAGCCATGAATAAAATGAATGCATATTTAACAAGTTAAAATCTTCATATTTAACAAACCCAACTTCTACCAAAAAGATACGCTAAAGAAAAATAATGACTTTAGGTAGATACAAATAGGAAAGTTTAAAAAAATCAGTATTGATAGAGTCATTTAGAGTGTCATAAAAATTATGATATATCTTATGGGATGTTGCTATATTTTGATAAATATTACACTAAAAGTTTTCTGAATGACAGTTTCCTTGATTAGAATAATTTTCAGCTCTAAATAACAGAAAAGCTAACATACTATGGCATCCACATCTAGGGATTTTTTTAATATAGAAAAAGTTTTTGAGAGGTGAGTTATTACTGACATTCATTTATCCCTCTCTGTAATGATCATGGCGTCTTTTACATGGTTACAAAACGAGTGGGGAAGCTTCTATCATTCTATCCATATTTAAGCAGAAAAAGGGGAATCACCTGCTTCTGTCGCCTTCACAAGGGAGGAAATCTTTCTCAAAACTTCTCCAAATGACCTCTGTTACGTGGACAGCAATAGAGTGTGGAAACAGAAATCTATTGTCCCAACTTGTTTAGGTCAAGTGTAATCCATCACCTGGGTTGCACCAACACAATCATGCTTTTGTTAGCCAGGAAGAAGTGAGGGGATAGATGTCTGTTAACAACTTCTCTTGTTCAAAGTAGTGTGACTATATTTCAGCAAAGAAATACTGGGTGTGTGGTTCGTACTCAAAAACAAGATGCAAGTGATAGACACGAGATTGTAATAACATGGTACAGAGCCAGGCACTTTCTTCAACAAATTAATTGATTTCAGGGATACCATAGTATTTACAGAAATAGAAGTACTTGCCTTTCAGAATATACTATACATCATCTAAGAAAATATGTGTCATTTCTGGCCTCTAATACATGCCTACATGAGTTGCAGAAAATTAGTTACATTAGTTGCCTATATTAGTCTGGCTGTTATAACAGAATTTAAATTAAATAAAGACTTAACCTTAGTAGATGGCTATTTGGTGCTTACTTAATAGTCAGATGTGAATATCCCAGTGGCTCATGATTTCCCTCTATGAAGGACCTATTTTAAAAAAAATCATCCATTTTGGTTTGAACTTCCCTGGTCACTCAGACAGTAAAGAATCTGCCTGTGATGCAGGAGACCTGGGTTTGGTCCTCTCGGTCAGGAAGATCCCCTGGAGAAGGGAAGGGCAACCCACTCCAGTATTCTTGCCTGGAGAATTCCATGGGCAGAGGAGCCTGGCAGGCTACAATCCATGGGGTCACAAAGAGTCAGTCAGGACTGAGTAACTAACACTTTAACTTTTCCTTTTTTACCTAATGAGCCTTATACTCTTCCACATCTGGCTGGTAGAAGATAAAACACAGGACAAGCAAGACTATGAATTTCTTAAAAATGTTTGCCCCTAAACTGATACATTGCTGGGAGGGATTAGGGGCAGGAGGAGAACGGAATGACAGAGGATGAGATGGCTGGATGGCATCACCAGCTCAATGAACATGAGTTTGGGTGAACTCCAGGAGTTGGTGATGGACAGGGAGGCCTGATGTGCTATGATTCATGGGGTCTCAAAGAGTCGGACACGACTGAGTGACTGAACTGAACTGACTGAAACTGATACAAATCAATCTTGCTCATAGTCCATTGATGAGAACTGGAAACATGGCTGCACCTGGATATAAGGTGCAGAGAACCTAAGAAATATAATCCCTGCTAGATAACTTCCTCTCAGGAACAGATGTGTATTTAGGAAGAAGGAATTTTAAAATTTTTTAAAAATAATTTTATTATTTATTTTATTTTTGTCTGTGTTAGGCCTTCACTGATGCATGAGGGCTTTGTCTATTTGCAGCAAGAGTGGGGCTACCATTCATTGTGGTACCAGGCTTCTCATTGTGGTGGCTTCTCTTGTAGATCACAGGCTCTAAGGAGCACACACTTCAGTAGTTGATGCACATGAGCTCAGGAGTTGCAGCTTCCTGGGCTACAGAGTGCTGGCTCAGTAATGATGCGCATGTGGAATCTTCCCTGACCAGGGATTGAACCCGTGTCCCCTGCATTGGCTGCTGGATTCTTATCCACTGTGCCACCAGGGAAGTCTGGAATAAACATTTTTATGGCAATTAGTCATCTTTTCTACAATGCTCAGTAATTTTAGATGTATATTCCTTTCTAAGTAATGTAGATTCTAAGTGAAGCATGCAAAATGAACTCTCTGGGATGAGTGTAGCTTGAGTCATAACCGTGGCTGATGAATATTCCCATGAAGGAAGCACAGTATAGTAAGCTTCATGGATTCTGAAGTCAGATGGCCTGTCTTCCAATTCCACCAATTCCTTATTGTGTGATTTGGGTAATTTAGAAATTTCCTTATCAAAATGGAGAGAGCAAAATTACCTGTCCTATACAGGTTATTGTGAGGATTAAATACTTTTAATTAAAACTTGTAGAACAATAGTCATTGGCATATTATATATTGTATAAGTACTATGGGATTCCCCAGTGGTGCAGTGGTAAAGAATCTGTCTGCCAATGCAGGCGATGCAAGAGATGCAGGTTTGATCCCTGCATCGGGAAGACCCCCTGGAAAAGGAAATGGCAACCCACTCCACTATTCTTGCCTGGAAAATTCCATGGACAGAGGAGACTGGTGGGCTACTGTCCGTGCAGTCACAATGAGTTGAACACAACTGAGCACTCACGTAAGTACTGCATAGTATTTATAATGGATTTTGTTTGATATCTGGAATACACGTATATATATACACACATATATGTATGTATATATACACCCAGACATAGATATGTGCATTCCATCAAGTATGTAATAAACATTAACAAAGTTATGAGACATAATAAGAAACATTTTAAATAGTACTTGCCTAAATGTGCTTAGGCTCTGGGAATACACAAAATCCTCAGACATGCAGCATTACACTCAGAATGGTAAGAAACAATGCCTACTAGACTGAAAGAGTCAGGAAAGTGTATGTGGAGAGGGTGATCTGCGACAGAATACCAGGCAACAACCAAGCTTCGAGAGATGCTGGGAGGTGGGATATGATGCCAACAATGTCTTAAAGAAGAAAGGAAACTAAAGATAGTTTGAAGGAGAAGGTATTGTGAGATATAAATTGGATCATATATGAAGGAAGTTAAATGCCAAGGGAATTTCCCCAAGACTTTTCATTTTTCGCTGAACTCATCTAGGAAGCGAGAATATGAAAGGATATAGGAAAATGATGTTGTGATGTTGATGCTGATGTTTGTATTTAAAGGCAGAGAGAATTTAAGACAACTTGTTATTTTGAAGTAGAAACAATTATAAAGAAGCACTGAGGACCTAAAATTTGACATCAAAGGTAAATGCTGAATGAAAATCTTAAAACCTTTTATAACTAATTATAATTTAGTATATCATTACTTATAGTGACTATTGAGCAAAACAAATATATCCAACATAGTACCCACATAAATAGAAACATCTAACTTTTAAATCTAACAGAATTTTGCTTTCATGTTGGTAAGAAAATTAATATCAGCATTTTCCCTTTTCTCAATAATCAGCTATTTCATACCAATATGGAGTGAGAAGTAATTGTTATTAAAGTAGACAAATGATTCAGGTTCAGAAAAAAGCTGGTTTTCAATCTTTAGTTTACTAAATTACATATAATGTGGGTATATGTTACTTAACCTACATGTTATTTAGGATATTCTATACTAAAATTATTAAAAGCTCTTGCTAGTGTCTCCTCCTAGTCATAAAATGTGTGCACAGTTCCAAAGCTTTCAACCTCACACAGCTATGTGCAAAGTGGGAAGAGAGGCTATCTTTTCTTTGGATCCCTTTAAAGAGTAAATAAAATTCCTCAGACCACCCAGAGGACTTTGCCAATGTCTCATGATTAAATTTTAATGTTTTGTGTGTAACAATCACAAGAAAAAGAAATGATATTATGATTTTTAAAGAGGATTTTAGTGTCCACCGGAGCACACAGTCACTGGATAACTGAATAAAATGGGGTAACTTAATGTAGATATAGAGAGGGGGAGGGACATTTGGAGATTGCCACAATCTATTTTATCGATTATACCTAAGCTACAAAAAATAAAGTATTTTAGCTACTATTCTTGAGACAGTGAAAATGGTTGGATTTTTCCCTAATTTTCATTCCTATATAATCTGTGGGAAAAGGGAAAAAAAATCCTTTATCATACATCTCTTGCCCACTTTTAGACCTCTTATTCAAAGTACTTTGAAAAAAAAACTAGTTTCCATATTTTGCTTCACTTCCCAGGGAGGAATGTGTCTTGAAATAAAATATAAGGTATAGGAAAAGGGAGAAACACATACCAGGGTTCCTAAGTTCAAATCCAGGGTGAAAGTGTTTTGATTTACATTTCAATCATGATTCAAAAAACAACTTAGTAATATATGCAAAGTAAATGGTCAAAGTAATATATTGCTCTTAGACAGGAAGCAGGCCAGGCTGTGGAAAAAGACAGCAGAAACCTCTCCTGCTATATTTGTGAACAATATCATCTAGCTTGAGCAATCCTTTCTAAAAAAAAAAACTGAATAATGGTCCTCTTAATTCCAGGGTTTTAAATTATGCATATGCAGAGGTATTTTCTTCCTCATTTAGCAAGCTTAACTGTTCTCTGCATTGGGACCAGTGGTACATACCAGGTTGTTTTTGTTTTGTTTTGTTTTGTTTAAGAAAATCGAAACTGTTTAAAAATTCTTCTGGGTGATATTGAGGAATTTATAGTTAATTTGGATCCTGGCACCTGCTCTGTTCTTATGGTGGTTGGTTGTTATTTGGAGTGAGTTCTAAGTGTTAGACTTGCCTTGGTGGCCTGGAGACACTGCAGGGATTGACATACAAGCTGGAAAGTACTTAGGATGGCTGATAGCTCCGTGTGTGCATGTGAGTGTTTTCAGACCTGATAATATCCGTGCCTAAGGCTATGTATCAATGTATTACTTGAAGAGAACTACAAAGACCTACAAGTGTTTAGATCAGGAGTTTAGTTTCTAACCCCCGCAGGTTTGGATGTTTCATAGTTTGAGGGAAACTCTTGGGCTATTTGCCAAGTTTTCATTTTGATAAATTCTTATTGTTCTGGGCAACTTGCAAATGGCTATGAATTCCGCCTACCTTCAGGACAGGAAAAAGAAAAGAAATCAAGGGCTAAGAAGATATAGATTGGTAAACACAGTAAACAAAGACAAAAGTAAAACGCAAGCATCATTTTAAAGCCTTCTATATAGTGTTTTGCTATCATGTTGGTAAAATATGCCTCTGTTTGCTAATCCCCTTGGTACTGTCTTTGACTCAGAGCCTTGCCTTACCATATACCATTGTGCACTTATTTACAATATAAGAGCTCTCATATTGAGATAAGAAGGCAGGCCATTGCCTTATTGGACCTCAGGTGGGAAACTTGCATCAGGCAAAACATTTGTCGCCAATCTGTACATGCTCAAAAATAATCACAGGAATGCCCCAAGTATAGATTTTAAAACTGTAAGTAAAATTTTAGCAAATAGGCAAATTTTCAAATATGGAGTGCATAAATAATGAGGATTATAAGTGAATGAATATATACTTTTAAATTGAGCCATTTTGGAGAAAAGGCTGACATTCTTTCTTTTTTCCATTTGTTGCTGTTGTCTTTCCTGCACTCAAGAAGTTGTAGTAATTCTTACCAAGCTTCTTGGAGAGTGGCATCATTTTAAACTGGATGACTAAGCTGTGATACAATAGTCTGGCTGCTTGGGCCAAAAGATCCAAAAAAGAATATACTATTTATGGCATTCATATGCAAGTATTCTCAAACTTATACCAAAAAAGAAAAAAAGAAATGAAAATTAAGCTACATTAAATTACTAAAAAAAATTTATAGTATTAGTGATGAGAAAAGAGGCCCTAATGAGTTTATGGCAAGCCCCAGTGCGAGAATCACAACACAGACTTGGTGCCATCTATAAAGGAGAATTATCCTACTGGTATAGATGACATGTCTCACCCCAGTGCCCCAGGTCATGCAGCCACAGCTATCCATCATAAGTTGAGTTCTGTCAGAACTACCTATCCATAAGGCTAATCACATCCAGGCAAATTCCATTATAAGATGAAAGTAGCACATTTGAGACCAAACATGGGCAAGATGAAGATAAAAAGCAAGCTACATAAGCAAGTTGCTCAGATTCCCGTGTATCCATTCCTGGTCCAATAGCACCTCTTCCTCAGATTAGCAGCAGGTATGGGCTCTGTTGATTTAGAGATCCTAGTTCCCAGAGGAAAAACACTCCCATTAAAGCACGTAGCAAGTGTCCCACAGACTAGGAGAAAATAATTGCCCTTCTTTTGTCAAACAAACTTGCATGTAGAATACATAAAAGAAACATAATGACTCAATAATTAGAATAAAAATAGCTCAATTTTTTAAAATGTGCAAAAGATCCTAGCTGGCTCAATTTCATTACTCATGAGGAAAATTTAAATGAAAACCATGATGAGATACTACTACACAGTGATTACATTGGCTAAAAATATAAGAAAATTGGTCATATTGTGTTGATGGAGATGTAGTGTGACTAATATTCATACGCACTACTGGTAGGAATGCAAAATAGCACTTGCACTGCAAAAATTTGACAGTTTCTCAAAAAGTCAAACATATCCCCCATATGATCTAGCCATTTTATATAGAAGTAAAAAACATATGTCCACCCAAATATTTAATATATATACAAAGTCTATAGAAGACTTGGAGCGTCCCAGGTGGCACTAGTGGTAAAGAATCTACCTGCCAATGCAGGAGATAGAAGAGATGTGAATGGCACCCCACTCTAGTATTCGTGCCAAGAAAATCCCATGAACAGATGAGCTGGCGGGCTATAGTCCAAAGAGATGCAAAGAATCAGACACAACTGAGCATCTGAGTACATAAACATACATATAGAAGATTTATTTGTAATGGCCCAAAACTGAAACACAAATGTTCATCAGCAAGAGAATCATTAAAAAAAAAATGTGCCCTACTCATAAAATGGAATACTACTCAGCAACAACAAAAAAACAATTGATTCATGCAATAATATACAAACTCAAAATCATTAGGCTAGGTGAAAAGAAATTAGGCAAAAAATACAGATTATGTGGTTATGTTTATATAAAATTCTAGAAAATGCAAACTAGTCTTTAGTGTCAAAAAGTACATTACTGATTGCCTAAGGTTGAGAGTAGAGGAAACAATGGATTACAAATGACCATAAAGAAAATTGGGGGCATGATGAAAATATAATTTATCTTGATTTTTATTATTATTTTATTGTTGCACAGTTGTTCATTCATGTTGAGACTTTGCGATGCCATGGACTGTAGCATGCCAGGCCTCCCTGTCCTTCATCATTACCCAGAACCTGCTCAAATTCACATCCATTGAGTCCGTGATGCTATCCAACCATCTCATCCTCTGTCATCCCCTTCTCTGCCTGCCTTCAATCTTTCCCAGAATCAAGGCTTTTCTAATGCCTCAGCTCTTCGCATCAGGTGGCCAAAGTATTGTAGCTTCAGCTTCAGCAGCAGTCCTTCCAAGGAATATTCAGGATTGGTTTCCTTTAGGATTGACTGGTTTGATCTCTTTCCAGTCCAAGGAACTCTCAAGAGTCTTCTCCAACATCACAGTTCAAAAGCATCAATTCTTCGGTGTTAAGCCTTCTTTATGGTCCAACTCTCACATGCATACATAACTACTGGAAAAACCATAGCTTTGACTAGATGGACCTTTGTCAGCAATGTCTCTGCTTTTTAATATTCTGTCTAGGTTTGTCATAGCTTTTCTTCTAAGGAGCAAGGGTCTTTTCATTTCATGGCTGCAGTCACCATCTGCAGTGATTTTGGAGCCCAAGAAAATATAATCTCTCACTGTTTCCATTTTTTCCCCATCTGTCTACCATGATGTGATGGGACCAGATGCCATGATCTTAGTTTTTTGAGTGTTGAGCTTTAAACCAGCTTTTTCACTCTCATCTTTCACCTTCATTAAAAGGCTCTTTAGTTCCTCTTCACTCTGCCATAAAGAGTGGTGTCATCTGCATATCTGAGGTTATTGGTATTTCTCCCAGCAATCTCAATTCCAGTGTGCTTCATCCAGCTTGGCATTTTGCATGATGTATTCTGCATATAAGTTAAATAATAAGCAGGATGACAATATACATCCTTGACGCACTCCTTTCCCAATTTAGAACCAGTTCATTGTTCCATGTCCAGTTGTAACAGTTGCTTCTTGGCTTGTATACAGGTTTCTCAGGAGTTAGGTAAGGTGGTCTGGTATTCCCATCTCTTGAAGAACTTTCCACAGTTTGTTGTGATCCACACAGTCAAAGGCTTTAGCATAGTCAATGAAGCAGAAGTAGATGTTTTTTCTGGAATTCTCTTGTTTTTTCTATAATCCAGTGGATGTTGGCAATTTGATCTCTGGTTTCTTTGCCTTTGGACTTCTCTGGTGGCTCAGACATAAAGAATCTTCTTGCAATGCAGGAAACCTGGGTTTGATCCCTGGTTCACGAAGATCCCCTGAAGAAGGGAATGTCAACCCACTGCAGTATTGTTGCCTGGAGAATTCCATTGACAGAAGAGCCTGCCAGGCTACAGTCCATGGGGTTGCAAAGAGTTGGACATGACTGAGCAAGTTTCATTTCACTTCTCTGCCTTTTCTTAATCCACCTTGAACATGTGGAAGTTCTCAGTTCATATGCTGTTGAAGCCTACATTGGAGAATTTAGAGCATTATTTTGCTAGCCCGTGAACTGAGTGCAATTGTGCAGTAGTTTGAATATTTTTTGGCACTGCCTTTCTTTGGGATTGGAATGATAATTGACCTGTTACAGTCCTGTGGCCACTGCTGAGTTTTCCAAATTTGTTGGCATATTGAGTGCAGCACTTTAACAGCATCATCTTTTAGGGCTTCATATAGCTCATTATTTTATAGATCAACACTATTTCAAAATTGATAACACTCATGCAGTGAGTACTTCATGCTTCAATTATTCTTCAATGTAATTTTAGAATAAAAGCGAGAAATACAGATATTACAAAATCCCCAAAATCATCAGAATAATTTTATTTCTGAACTGTCTGACACCTTTTCTTTTTCCCTACAGTTTTTCCTGGTAACTCTTTGCTCTCCTTTTCATATTACAACTTTGTAATATTTTTAGAATATAGAAGTAACTCAGTGTTCTCTAAAAGGATTAATGAAAACAATTTTGGTAGTACTGAAGGATTTCTTTTAACCTCACAACTCATTAAGAATCTGAAATTTTTAGATTAATTAGCAAATTTTGGGAAAAACTTCAAGTTGCTTTCATATATTACCTCATACAGACCCATTTACTACTTTTAGTGCTGTTACAGGTTTGTGACCTACAAAAGCAAGAATTCTGACATTCTATTTGCATGTACTATCAAAAAAAAAATCTGTGGGGCATTATAATTGCCTGTGTTGCATTACAAGTATATTCTTGACAGAAGAGAATTTCTGTTTTGACAGGGTTTGGATGAAGAATATGGGGTGGATAGTCCCCTTAGAGTTTCACATATCAGATGATTAGAAAAGTTCTCCAGAGAAGGCAAGCTCCTGGGTTCATAAATTTTAAGCCTTTTTTCTGCTCCAATAACCACATGCTTTTGTGGCCAAACACTATAGGTTTCCTTCATATCCTAGAATGACCTCTGGCTCTGCTTCTCTGTCACAATGCCAAATGAGTTGATCCAGTGTGTGATATTCCTAGAAACAACCTATGAAAACTACACTGTGAAAAAAAAAGAAAAGAAAAGAAAACTACACTGTGATGACTAGTAATAACTTTATAAGATAGTGACCACAAATCACATAAATATATCCTGTTAAACATAATCCAAATGTGTGGCCATCATCTATTCAACTCTCCCATAACTCAATTACAAAAATATCTGGTGCTACTCCAAATTCACTTGACACAAAAAGAATTGTAATGGAGGAGAAATGAATGGAAAGATGTAACAGTCATAACCATTTGTGATTAAAATAGCTCACTTTTGTGAACTTTTCCTGCATTAAATGTTCATATATTATGCATTTTATATATATGTACATATAATATATATACATGTGTAATATACACAAACATATAAATGTGTATTGTGTGAGAATATACACATAGAGTGTAGATAATGAATTATCTTAAGCTATCTATTCTCACCTTTATCTTGAAAATATTTTTGTGTATTCTGAGAAGTATATGTACCCTATTCAGAATAGCTAATTTTAAGGGTCCTGTTGGATACAAGCTGGGTCAGGTTTGAGCTACAAAAGGGAGTGAAAAAGTCTGGACTTGTTTTATGTAAGCATTTTAACTATTAAAGTGTTTTAAAGACTCAATTCAAGGACCTTAGAATACTGTCTTTCTTCTCTCTTCCTACCTACACACATTTTTAAGCTACAGAAACTTACTCTGGCTGACTTAAGAAGGCAAGGATGCTTACTGAAAGAATTGCCAGAGAGGTGGCTGAGCCTGGCTTGGAGAATAGGAGGGAGTAGGAGGGTGTGCAGCATAGAGGACTGACAGTAAAATTATGCCACTAACCCAGGTCAGTGTGCAAACTACTGCTGCGGAACCCTGGATGCAGCTTGTAAAGCGGCCATATGTTGATGCCTGGTGCTAGAAGCTGCCACTGCTGCCCCTGGAAACTCCTTGTTGCTGCTACTGATGCTACTGCCACCTGCTTCAAAATGTGCTCCCCTCAGTGCATTCTCTTGTCATGTTACTCTCAGTTCTAAATCCAGAGGTAATACATTCTAGGTCAAGTGCTTATGCATTTGAGGCAAAGAAAATAAATAAATGAGCATCTGGCATCTTCAACATCTGTTGTTAAATGCAGGCTCTGCCTTCTTCTAAAGATTCACATGGTGAGGAATTCCCCAAATGTAAGAATGAGATTCAACTTGTAGGTCACACACACACAGAAAAAAAAGATAAACATCTACCACAAAGACACAGAATCACTAAGAACACACTGGCTCTTCTACATCTAAACAATGGGAACCTGGACATTTCTCTTCTTCTATTAAACAAGAAAGTAAATACAAGATAAATGTGATTCTTATATGCAATCATAGTTAAGGTCTGCTGCTATTTTCTGCTTCTGACCATGCCTCATCCCTTCACAAGTTTCCTCATTCTTGACTTGACACAAGGTTACTCTGAGGAATAAGCCTAAAAAGAGGGACTTGATATTTTGGTTGAGTTAGGAGAGTGATCCCTAACCTTTTTGGCACAAGGGACCAGTTCCTTGGAAGACAATTTTTCCAGGGACTGGGAAGTGGGGGAGGGATGGTGTCAGGATGATTCAAGTGCATTACATTTATTGTACACTTTATTTCTAATATGACACTACCACTGGTCTGGCAAGAGGTACAAGTCTGGAGCCCAGAGATTGGGGACCCCGGCGTTAGATGGTATCTGTTATGAGGCAAACTGTGTCCCACCCCTGAATTCCTATGTGAAAGCCCTAGGACCCAGTATCTCAGAATGAGACTGTATTTGGAGATCAAGTTATCAAGTTAAAAGGAGATCAGGTTAAAATGAAACCTTTAGGGAGGGTCCTAACCCAATCTGATTGGTGTCTTTATAAGAAGAAGAAATCTAGACACCAAAAGACAGTAGAGCTAGGGACACACATGCAAAACAAAAGGTCATGTGGAATCAAGATTGCCAGGAGAAATATCAACAACCTCAGACATGCAGATGATACCACTCTAATAGCAGAACCTGAAGAGAAACTAAAGAGCCTCTTGATGAGGGTGAAAGAGGAGAGTGAAAAAGCTGGCTTAACATTCAAAAAACTAAAACTATTCAGTCCTATCACTTTATGGTAGATATAAGGTGGGAAATAGAAGCAGTGATTTTATTTTCTTGGGTTCCAAAATCACTGCTGATGGTGACTGCAGTCATGAAACTGAGATTCTTTTTTCCTTGGAAGGAAAGTTATGACAAACCTAGACAATGTATTCAAAATCAGAGATATCACTTTGCTGACAAAACTGCATATGGTCAAAGCTATAGTTTTCCAGGAGTCATGTACAGATGTGAGAGTTGGACCATAAAGAAGGCTGAACACCGAAGAATTGATGCTTTTGAACTGTGATGCTGGAGAAGACTTGAGATTCCCTTGGGCTGGAAAGACATCAAACCAGTCAATCCTAAAGGAAACAACCCCAAATATTTATTGGAAAGACTGACGCTGAAGCTGAAGCTCCAAAACTTCAGCCACCTGATGCAAAGGACCGACTCATTGGTAAAGACCTTGATGTTGGGAAAGATTGCAGGCCAAAGAAGAAAAGGGCAGCAGAGGATAAGATGGTTAGATAGCATCACTGACTCAGTGGACATGAACTGGAGTGATAGTAAAGGACAAGGAAGCCTGGGCGTGCTGCAGTTCATGAGGTCACAAACAGTTGAACACAACTTAGCGACTAAACACAAACACACAGCCGGAAATTGCTTGTGAGACAAGGAGTGAGGCCTCAGAAGAAACAAAAGCTGCCCCCACCTTGATGCTGGATTTCTGGCTTCTAGATCTTTGAGGAGATAAATTTCTGTTGTTTACACCACCCAATCTGTGGTATTTTGTTATGGAGCACCATCAAAGTAATACCGCATCCAAGGGAGTACTGGCTTCTAGTTCCACATCACAGAGTGGGAGAGAATGACTGACCTACATGTAGAGGGCAGAAGGATATATAGGGAAGCAGCTGATGAACATGTGATAGTTCACAGTTTTCTAGTCCACATGGCAAGATGATAGCGATTCATACAATGAGGCAACAAGAATGTCTGTAAGTTTCCAGAGCTGAATAATAATGGAAAGGAAACCAGTTCAGGGAAGTATCAGAAACAGGTCCAGCATTGAAACCATTTAACACAGTTACTAAAGAATAATTCTTTTTCCAGAGGCTCTGGAAAATTTGATCCATCTCATTGCTAATCAGTTTTCAAAGAATTGCGATATAAATAAAAAATTCAGTAGTGTATCTTATTAAATAAAGGACATCAAGAAGATGTTAACAAAAAGGAATAAATAACTGGACGATTTGGATATTTTAAAGAAAGCTTAGCATGTATTTAGATTCCGAAGTCTCAATCACATATATTGTGGCTAAATCATCTGACAGTAGAAAGGAAGCTTTATGAAAATAAAAACTGATGAAAGGGTAATTCCAAGGATTCAATGCTCTTTGGAGTAGAAAAATTTGCTGAATCAATAGCAATAGCATATAGGAGTCCTCTAGGACATTCTATCCTCACTGATAGAGAATACAGTGGTTTTGTTCATTGACAATGCTGGTTATGTCTATTTTACTACCGTAAATTTCAAGTTAGGAGATAAGAAATATGTTATAACTAATTATCAGCTTCCTCAAAAATGTAAAAGTATAGAGAGTTCCATTTTTGACTCCAAATACTAGTTTGTTAAAAGAAAAAGTGATGATTCTAGTTTTAATAATGGCAAATTACTTTTAATAATTTCCCCCATAAACTCTGGAGAAAATATTTAGAAACCACTATTTTGAAGACACTAGAGAACATATAAACATCTCTGTAAGTGTTGCTGTACATGCTGTTGCAAATTTGGGTAGAGTAGTACTTAGTGTGTGTAGGCGCAGTCACTTCAGTCACGTCCAACTCTTTGTGACCCTATGGACCATAGCCCACTAGCTTTCTCTATCCATGGGGATTCTCGAGGGAAAGGATTCTGGAGTGGGTTGTCTTGCCCTCCTCCAGAGGATCTTTTCAACCCAACAATCAAATCCTCATCTCCTGCATTGCAGGTGGGTTCTTTAACACTAGTGACACCTGGGAAGCCCTAGGTACTTACTATCTAGTTTTAAATATTCTCTAATCTCATTCTTGATATGCTTTATAAAAGGTATTGCTTATTTTCCAAATATGTGAGACTTTTTTAGATATCCACTTTTATTTCATGATTAAAGGGCACACTGTATATTACTCCAACATTGTGGAATTTATTGAGACTTGTTTTATGGTCAGAATGTGATATATCTTGGTCATGTTCCATGTGCTTAAAACCACTACAACATTGTAAAGTAATTAGCCTCCAATTAAGATAAATAAATTAATTTACAGGAAAAAAAAATCTGTGTTCTGCTGTTCAGAATATTGTGGTACATAGATGTCAATTAGGTGGTGCTAGTGGTAAAGAACCTGCCTGCCAATGTAGGAGACCAAAGGGACTCAGGTTTGATCCCTGGGTAAGGAAGATCCCCTGGAGGAGGGCATTGCAACCCCCTCTGGTATTCTTGCCTAGAGAATCCCATAGACAGAGGAGCCTGTTGGGCTACAGTCCTTAGGGTCACAAAGAGTTAGACATGACTGAAGTGACTTAGCACATAGGTCAGGGTGATTGATAGTAACTTTTCTTTGATGAGTTTTGGTCTTGCTGTCCTGTCCATTATATGATAAAGGTTGGAAAATATTCATCTGTACTTGTTAGTTGTGGGTTTAACAGAGTTACTAGGTATAGCATATATTTTTTCTTTTTATGCCTTCCTGGTAAATCTACTATTTATTTTGCTATTATAAAATGTCTATCTTTATTTCTGGCAATATGCAATATCTTGAAGATTGTTCATTTTATGTAAATATAATACTTTGACTTTATGACTAATCTTGTGGGAAATAAAGCCCTCCAGCCCAAACCCAAAACAAGGGTTTAGAGACAGGAGGTGCAGCAGGAAGCAAGCGAGGCTTTAATGGTAGTCTTGTCAAGATCAGATGTCTGGTGGGCAGGCATACCCAGGGTAGTAACAACAAGGTATTTATCTCCTAGCATGCAAGTCCCTCTCTGAGTTCCTCGTTGACTGAGTACTATGGGGTGAACAATCTTCCCAGATGTTGCCTAGGTTTATTCTCTCCCTCTTCATGGGCTGACCCCTCTCTGACATCTTATTCCTTCTTTCCTACACATCTGTTCCCTTTCTTATATTTTGAATTCATCAATAGAATGAGCCTGCCTGAAACCCTAGGCATCTTACCCTCCCTTTGTTTGCCTGGACTTTTGAGTTTTGTAATCCTTCTGGTTACTACATCAGTAAACTGTTAGGCACAAGTTTAAGTTCAGTTTAGTTCAGTCACTCAATCATGTCTGACTCTTTGCAACCCCATGGACTATAGCATGCCAGGCTTCCCTGTCCATCACCAACTCCCAGAGTTTGTTCAAACTCAGGTCCATCAAGTCAGTGATACCATCTAACCATCTCATCCTCTGTTGTCCCCTTCTCTCCTGCCTTCAATCTTTGCCAGAATCAGGGTCTTTTCCAAGAAGTCAGTTCTTCATATGAGGTGGGCAGAGAACTGGAGTTTCAGCTTCAGCATCATTCTGTCCAATGAATATTCAGGACTAATTTCCTTTAGGATCGACTGGTTTGATCTCTTTCCAGTCCAAGGGACTCTCAAGAGTCTTCTCCAATATCATAGTTCAAAAACATCAACTCTTTCATGCTCAGCTTTCTTTATAGTCCAACTCTCACATCCATACATGACTACTGGAAAAACCATAGCTTTGACTATATGGACGTTTGTTGGCAAAGTAATATCTCTGCTTCTTAATAAGCTATCTAGATTTGTCAAAGCTTTTCTTCTAAGGAGCAAGTGTCTTTTAATTTCATGGCTGCAGTCAACATCTGCAGTGATTTTGGAGCCCAAGAAATAAAGTCTGTCACTGTTCCCGTTGTTTCCCCGTCTATTTGCCTTGAAGTGATTGGACCAGATGCCATGATTTTAGTTTTTTGACTGTTGAGTTTTGAGCCAATTTTTCACTCTCCTCTTTCACTTTCATCAAGAGGATCTTTAATTCCTCTTCTCTTTCTGCCATAACGGTAGTGTCATCTGTATATCTGAGGTTATTGATTATTTCTCCTAGCAGTCTTGATTCCAACTTCTGCTTCATCTAGCCTGGCATTTAGCATGATGTACTCTGCATATAAGTTAAATAATCAGAGTGACAATATATAGCCTTGATCTACTCCTTTCCCAATTTGTAACCAGTCCGTTGTTCCATGTCCAGTTCTAACTGTTGCTTCTTGACCTGCATATAAGTTTGGCTGATAGTAATTTCCACTCAAAGCCAGCCACCCTTGAAAATGGACCACTTTAATTTTTTTGATTTCTTACAACCTTTGCATGAGATAATGTTTTCATCCACTTATTTTCAACCTTTGAGTGATTTCATATAAAGGGAATCTTTCTCAAATATGTATAGTTAGGTACTAGATTTTTTCCATCTAGTCAAATTTTCCTTTAATTGGGAAAATTTTTAAGCAGAATTCAGAAAGCAGTAACCACAGAAAAAAACTGAAAATTAGAATCCATCAGAATTAGAAGTATATGTCCATCAAAAGAATATTATTTAAAAATGAAAAGGAAAGACACAGAGTAGGAGAATACATAGGCAAAACATATATCTGTCATAAGGTCTTGTATACAGTCTATATAAAAAAATTCCTAAAACTTAACAATAATAAAGGAATAATACACTGAAAAATAAGTAAAGGTTGAAAGAAATACTTCATAAAGGAAATATTTGAATGGCCAATTTACATATGAAAAAGTACTCAGCAGTTTTTGTCATCAGGGAAATAAAATTTAATGAAATGAAAATTAGAATTACAATAAGTAACAGTATATACCCACTAGAATAGTTAAAATTAAAAAGGCAACCTAGATATTCCACTGTTAAAATTTAGTAGATAAAAATGAAAGAAAAAAAAAATAAAATAAAAATGCCTAAAAAGCAAAAAAAAAAAAAAAAAAAAAAAAATGAAAGCACATATCTACAAAAACACTTATTCAGGCATTTTTTATTTATAATAACCCCAAATTAGGTGTGACGATACTTTATATGTCAACTTGATTGGGCCATGGGCTGCCAAGATACAACGTTATCCTAGGTGTGTATGTAAGGCTGGTTTTGGAGATGAGCATTTCAATTGTAAAACTGAGTAAAGAGATAGCTCTTCCTAATGTAGATGGCCCTCATAGAGTCTACTGAAGGCTGGACTAGAACAAAAGTAGGAGAGAATTGTCTGTTTTTGCCTGTCTTTGAGCTGGGTCATAAGGCTTCTGTCTTCAGACTCAGACTTAGACTGGAACTTACCCCATAAGGCCTCCTAGTTCAGACTCAGACTGGAACTGTACCATTGCTCCGCTGGGTCTCCAGCTTGCCAACTAAAGATCGAGAGACTTCAGACTAGGAAAATCCAAAAGACAATCAACACCAAAATTGATAAGCATATTGTAGTATATTCACACTGTTGACTTAAGAAAGAAAACCAAAAAAAAAAAAAGAAAAAAAGCACAGCATGGAAATTGTGAGTTAAGTTTTATTTGGGGCAAAATGAGGACTGCAGCCTGGGAGACAGCATTTCAGAAAACTCAGAAACTGCTCCAAGGTGGTGAGGAGGGAGCTAGAATTTATAGCAGTTTTGCAATAGGGCATTTTTGGTTTTGTTTGTTTGTTTGTTTGTTTTTTCAAGAAAGGCAACAAGGACCTTCAAAATATTGGTGGTGGTGATTTAGTGGCTAATTCATATCTGACTTTTGCAATCCCATGGACTGTAGCCCACCCCGCTCCTCTGTCCATGGGATTTCCCAGGCAAGAATAGTGGAGTGGGTTGCCATTTCCTCTGTTAATTAAATAAAACTAGATATCCCAAGTAAAGGAATTTAGCACTTTTCTATGTATGAAGTGAAGTGAAGTCACTCAGTCGTATCTGACTCTTTGAGACCCCATGGACTGTAGCCCACCAGGCTCCTCCATCCTTGGGATTCTCCAGGCAAGAATACTGGAGTGCATTGCCATTTCCTTCTCCAGGGGATCTTCCTGACCCAGGGATCGAACCCAGGTCTCCCACATTGCAGGCAGATGCTTTAACCTCTGAGCCACCAGAGAAGCCCTTTCTGTGTATAGGAAGATGCAAAAATCTGGCCTTACTGAAAGCATTGCTTTCGTATGCAACTCAGCTATCTGGAGCCAGTATTCTGTATTTTCCCATCCTGAGTTTCCTTGGGCCTCACCTTGGGGAGTGGCTGCACTCTCATGGCTGCTAGATGGCAGGTATTATTTTCCTTTCTGAGTTTCTTCACGGCTCACTGGTATATACTGGAGGGTTGCAATAGCTGATGCTTGTGACATCCTTATTTACTGAGATGGCAGAAAATATGCCATTTCTCAATACAACAGAGTACCAGTCAGCAATAAAATGGAATAAAGTACTGACATCACAACAGTATCAAAACAATGGATTAATTTTGTAATGCTGTCCTGATTGAGAGAAGCTGAACATAAGAGTATATACTATGTAATTCCATCCATGCGGAGTTTTAGAAGAGTTAAAACAAACTTTTAGTAAAGAAAATCAAAATCATAAAAGTCATTGCTTCCCTGGGGTTGGAGCAATTGACTGGGAAGTGGTATAAGTGATTAACATGTTCAATATTCTGATAGGAATGTGGTTTATATTCACTGGTGTATACATTTTTAAAAATTTTACTTAATATGTGTGCATTTGCTCACACACACATACATAAATGTGTGTGTATTAGTCAGACATGTCTAACCCTTTGCCACCCCATGAACTATAGCCCACCAGGCTCCTCTGTCTGTGGAATTCTCCAGGTGACAGTACTGAACTGGGTTGCCATTCCCTTCTCCAGGAGTTCTTCCCAACCCAGGGAAGGAACCCAGGTTACCTGCACATGTATCCATAAGATTTGACCATTTACTATTGTCATCATTAAATTAAACAGTTGATCTAAGAAAGAAAAGGAAAATTTTATTTGAGCCAAAGTGAAAGTTATAACCCAAGAACAGCGTTTCAGAAAACTCCAAGAACTGTTCTGTCCGTTAGAGATCAAACAAGTTAAATAGTTTTTGAGACAAAGGGCTGTACATTAAATGACATAGTTTGCCAGTCTGGACCTGTGAATACAAAATGTTGGTTCATCATGGCCCCTTACAAGATAAGAAAGGATGGAGTTATCTTGTTGGTTCATTTCAGTTCAGTTCAGTTGCTCAGTCATGTCTAACTCTTTGTGACCCCATGAACTGCAGTACACCAGGCCTCCCTGTCCATCACCAACTCCCGGAGTCCACCCAAACCCATGTCCATTGTGTCGGTGATGCCATCTAACCATCTCATCCTCTGTCGTCCCCTTCTCCTCCTGCCCTCAATCTTTCCCAGCACCAGGGTCTTTTCAAATCAGTCAGCCCTCTGCATCAGGTGGCCAAAGTACTGGAGTTTCAGCTTCAGCATCAGTCCCTCCAATGAACACCCGGGACTGATCTCCTTTAGGATAGACTGGTTGGATCTCCTTGCAGTCCAAGGGACTCTCAAGAGTCTTCTCCAACACCACAGTTCACCACAGTTCAAAAGCATCAATTCTTCGGCACTCAGCTTTCTTCATAGTCCAACTCTCACATCCATACATGACTACTGGAAAAACCATAGCCTTGACTAGATGGACCTTGTCCTAGGAAAATATTGATCATGGCTGAGCAGGTATTTCTGCCAGTGGGGAGGTTTGGCTGATGCATAATGCAACTATGCAGTGCACAGTAGAAGGGAAAGAGACCAAAAGAGAAAATTTTTCATTTTTTCAGGTTTTTGAAATTACTTTTTATTGGAATATATCTGCTTTACAATGTTGCATTAGTTTCTACTTTACAGCAAAGTGAATCAGCTCTGTGGATACATATACACCCTCTTTTGGGGATTACCTGCCCATTTAGTTCACCACTGAGCACTAAGAGTTCCCTGAGCTATACAGAAGATTCTCATTAGTTATTTAATACATAGTATTGATAGTGTATATAAGTCAATCCCAATCTCCAAATTCATCCCACCCCTACGTTTCTCCCTTGGTGTCCATATGTTTGTTCTCTATGTCTGTGTCTCTATTTGTTTTGTAAATATGATCATCTATACCTTGTTTTTTATATTTTACATATATGCCTTAATATAACATTTTTCTCTCTCTGACTTACTTCACTCTGAATGACAAACTCTAGGTCCAGCCACAGCACTACAAATGACCCAATTTTGTTCTTTTTAATGGCTAAATAATGTCCCATTGTATATATGTACTACTTCTTTACCCACTCACCTGTCAGACATTTAGGTTGCTTCCATATCCTAACTTTTCCAGTGCATAGGGTTGCAAAGAGTTGGATACAACTGAGTGCCTGGGCGCAGGCACTCATGTCCTAATTATTGTAAGTAGTGGTACAGTGAACATTGTCATGCATGTGCATCTTTGGTATATGATTTTCTCTGGGTGTATGCCCAGGAGTGGGATTGCTGGGTCATATGGAAGTTCTATTTTTCATTTCTTAAGGAACCTCCATGCTGTTCTCCATAGCAGCTCTATCAATTTACATTCCCAACAACAGTGCAAGATGGTTCCCTTTCCTCTACACTCTCCCTCATATTTACTGTTTGTAGATTTTTTTATGGCCATTCTGACAGGTGTGAAGTGATACCTCATTAGTTTTTATTTGCATTTCTCTAATAATTAGTGATGTTGAGCATCTTTTCATGCATCTGTTGGCCATCTGAATGTCTTCTTTGGAAAAATGTCTATTTCAGTTTTCTCTCTCTCTCTTTTTTTTTTTTTTTGATTAGGTTTTTTGGTGTGGTTTTTTTTTTTTTTAATTGAGCTGTATGAGATGCCTATATATTTTAGAGATTAATCCTTTGTCAGTTGCTTTATTTGCAAATAATTTCTCCCATTCTGAGAATTGTCTCTTTGTCTAGTTTATTGTTTCTTTTACTATATGAAAGCTTTTAAGTTTAATTTCATGCCATTCGTTTATTTTTGTTTTTATTTTCATTACTGTAGGAGTTGGCTCAAAAAAGATCCTGCAGTGATTTATATCAGAGTGTTTTGCCTATGTTTTCCTCTAAGAGTTTTATGGTGTCTGGCCTTACATCCAAGTCTTTAATCCATTTTAAGTTTATCTTGTGTGTGGTGTTAGGAAGTGTTCTAATTTCATATTTTTACATGTAGCTGTCCAATTTTCCCAGTACCAATTATTGAAGAGGTTTTTTTTTTCCTCTATTGTATATTCTTGCCTCCTTTGTCATAGATTAAGTGACTGTTTGTGTGTGGGTTTTTCTCTGGGCTTTTTATCCAATTCCATTGGTCTATATTTCTGTTTCTGTGCCAGTACCATATTGTTTTGATTACTGTAGCTTTGTAGCATAGTCAGAAGTCAAGGCGCCTGATTCTTCCAGCTGTTTTTTCTTTCCAAGATTGCTTTGGCTATTCAGGATCTTTTATGTTTCCACACAAATTGCAAAATTTTATGTTCTAGTTCTGTGAAAAATGCCATTGGTAATTGGATAAGGACTGCATTGAATCTGTAGATTGCTTTGAGTAGTATAGTCAGATTTTTAAAAATTTTCCTTGATTTACCTTAGAATATGAATTTTTATTTTATCACTACATACAAAACATATTAATATATAACAGCACATTGCCTATAAAATTACTATAAAAATTAGTCAATTGAAAGATAAAACAGAAAGAATTACTGTTGCAAGAAAGGGAACTCATTTCCAGGGACAAGAGCAGGCTCTTGTCTAAGACTCGGAAATGCATTGTCTGAAGAGACACACATGCTGACAAAGCAAGAGACTTTATTGGGAAGGGGCACCCAAGCAGGAAGCTGCAGAGTAGGGAAACAGGGGAGAACTGCTCTGCCGTGTGGCTCGCAGTCTTGACTTTTATGGTATTGGGTTAGTTTTTTAGTTGTTTCTGGCCAATCACTCTGATTCAGGGTCCTTCCTGGTGGTGCACGCATCACTCAGACAAGATGGATTCCAGTGAGGATTCTGGGAGGTTGGTAGAACATATGGACTGGAGTCTTTTCTTTCCTTTTGACCTTTTCCAAATTTTTATTGTTGTGGTAGCCTGTTCTGTATTCCTTACCGGGACTTCCTGTTTAACATAACATACACAAGTGGTTACTATGGTGCCTGGGCAGGGCAGGAGGTTTCAATCACTGGTTCTCCAAACAAAAGCCCTAACAAGAGAAAGCAAGTAGTAGTCAATAATTTCTTTATTAGAAGATGATATGAAATAGCATTTGTGTAGCTTTGACTATTTTAAAAAGAGCTCTCATTTAACTCTTACAAACCCTTTATAGTTTCTTTTTTATGGATCAAATTTTAGCATCTAAAGTATCATGAGAATTGGATTCTAATTTAGGATTTATCTGCATTCATCATTATAATATTCCTGAAGTCATTTCACCTTTCTTGGGCTTTTACTTGTTTTTGTTTAAAACTGAAAATCAGGATTTCCCAAATTAATTTCTTAGCAATGGAGATCTCAGGAAAACATAAAAAGAATTACATTTAAAAAAAAGAGAGATGTTTTGAGTTAAATACATTTGAAGGGATGAATAAAAAAAAGCTGGTTTTATTTATTCAGGCCTTCTCAGAACTCTTAATTCAGTAATAAAAGTGGATCTGATTTACTTTAAATCAATTAAATAAATTTAAATCAATTTTAAGTAATTTGCATATTATTTATTTAATCATTATGTTACAAGATTTAAACATTCTTTTGTCATTTTATAAATAAGAAAGTTGAGGGAAATTGAGGTAAACTACTTGTGGAAGAGCACAGAGTTAGAGTTGGGATTTGAACATTAGTAATTATTCTCTGTGAGTCTGTGACTGTGAGTCCCATGTTTCACAGCAGATTTGGCAAGAGAGAAATAATAATAAATATCAAATAGGGAGAAAGGAGAAAGCCTTGCCAACCTTGGAAGGAAAAACCAGCTTTACCTAGTCAAAGAGGAAATGTTTTTCAATAGTTAAACAGACTTTTGTTGTCAAGGAGGAAGAAAACATTCCTCTGCCTTTTCTAGTTTCCTCTGGTTGCTCTAAAAGTTATTAGATTAATAGGAGAAAATAACATGTAGTTTCATATTTGTGGGAAAATCCACATACATGAAAGGTTCAAAAACAGAAAGAAAAAATGAGGTCTGTATTCCATCCAGGGCTACAAAATAGGATAGGGTCTAGGGCTTCCAAGGACAGAAGAGTCATTCACAGGACAATAAGAAGAGTAGGTATTAGGTTGTAAGATGTTTGCTATGCCATATAGATGGGGCCATTTGGATAAAATTTATCTCTGGGAATAACTCTTTTCTAGAAAAAGAAATCCCAATTTAAATTCTTCTAGGTAGTTAAGGGAGGGGCAATAGTTTCTTTTGAGCCTTCAGGGTCTCCATTACCTTTCAGTTCAGTTCAGTTCAGTTCAGTAGCTCAGTTGTGTCTGACTCTTTGCGACCCCATGAATCGCAGCACGCCTGGCCTCCCTGTCCATCACCAACTCCCGGAGTTCACTCAGACTCACGTCCATTGAGTCCATGATGCCATCCAGCCATCTCATCCTCAGTTGTCCTCCTTCTCCTGCCCCCAATCCCTCCCAGCATCAGAGTCTTTTCCAATGAGTCAACTCTTCGCATGAGGTGGCCAAAGTACTGGAGTTTCAGCTTTAGCATCATTCCTTCCAAAGAAATCCCAGGGCTGATCTCTTTCAGAATGAACTGGTTGGATCTCCTTGCAGTCCAAGGGACTCTCAAGAGTCTTCTCCAAACCACAGTTCAAAAGCATCAATTCTTCAGCGTTCAGCCTTCTTCATAGTCCAACTCTCACATCCATACATGACCACAGGAAAAACCATAACCTTGACTAGATGGATCTTAGTCAGCAAAGTAATGTCTCTGCTTTTGAATATGCTATCTAGGTTGGTCATAACTTTTCTTCCAAGGAGTAAGCATCTTTTAATTTCATGGTTGTAGTCACCATCTGCAGTGATTCTGGAGCCCCAAAAAATAAAGTCTGACACTGTTTCCTCTGTTTCCCCATCTATTTCCTTTAGGTCAAAATAATCCTCACTAAAGAGTGATGCATTTTGAGGAAGCTTGTTCTGAACCCCTACACTGTCAAGGGTTGATGATAAACAATAAATTCAGGAAAAATCTTGAAAATATACTAAGACCTGCTAATCAGAGAACATGAATTCTGGAGATCCAGATAAAAGTTTAGGACTGAAAGGGGCTAGCATAGGGGATGCGCCCATCAGAGGACATCAAAAGCAGGATGTGGTGAGAGTTTGGGGAATAATGGATGATGAAGGAAGCTTGGCCGCTGGGAGGTGATTGGTGAAACAGGTTGATGATGCCTGGGGTAGATGGTTCTGAAGAACTCTAAAAGGAGTAGGCAGCCACATCTGAAATATGGATTCAGAAGCCTTTGTTCCGTGAGGTGGTGGCAGCCAGTTTCTTTAGGCCAAATGCAGAGCGGGGGAAAGGCCAGCTGCCCCCTCAGGCTGTGCCTGGAGGATGGAGAAGACACAGATGATACCATTTGAGAAACAGAGCAGTGAACGGGCAAAATGAAAAGGATACAAATATTTTGGCTGACTAAGCAGAGCTGGTTCAGAAGGAAAACAATAAAAATAGCTGCCCTCACTAGAGACAGGTTTTTCATATTCCAATGCTGCAAGAGTCAGCTGCCGAAAAGGAAATATTTTTGTGATGAACTTGGAGGACAAACAAGGTCACACAGTTTTCTTAATTATTCAGAAAGCATGAGAGAGAACTTGATAAATGAGAATGAAGAAAATTTACTGAAAGAGCTAGAATTCTTGTCAGGCTGAGATGGGTGAGGGGGGCATAGAAACATCGCTACTGATTATTCAGACTTAGAGTACTGTTGATAGGAATTCCAAATTTCCTAGCATTTTGGACTGAACTTCCCATAAAGGCCAAGGGAACTATAGTGAGACATATTGAGAGAGCTGGAGGCTGGGGCAGAGTTGTCCCCTCTGTCTTATTCCCTCTAGAACCAATTTTGTTGAAGAAGGGGACCCCTTCCAGGGTCTAAGCATGGGCTCTTGTCTAACACTGAGAAATGAACTGTCTGAGGAGACACATGTGCTGAAAAAGCAAAAGATTTTATTGGAAAGGGGCACTTGGGTGGAGAGAAGCAGGGTAAGGGAACCCAGGAAAACTGCTCTGCTGTGAGTCTCACAGTCTCAGGTTTTATGATAATGGGGTTGGTACCTAAGTTGTCTCTGGTTAGTTATCTTGCTTGGTCCATATTTGGTCTGACTTGGGATTCTTCTTGGTGGTGTGTATATCTCTCAGCCAAGATGGAGTCCAGAGAGAAGGATTCTGGGAGGTTGGCAGAAGATACGGACTGATGGCTCCTCCTTCCTTTTGGCCCCTCCTGATTTCTCCCAGTTAGTTTCCTTATTAGCAGCTCTTGTTGTGAGATAACTCATGCAACTCATCGTGGGCATGGCAGCAGTTTCAGTCAATGATTCCCTAACAGTTTGGATCAATAGAGATAATGGTTTCTTCAATCAGCTGTAGGTTGAGTATAAGATTCTTGTTGTTGTCATAGTTCAGTAGCTAAATCATACCTTACTCTTTGTGACCCCATGAACTGCAGGATGCCAGGCTTCCCTGTCCTTCACTGTCTCCCAGATTTGCTCAAACTCATGTCCATTGAATCGGTGATGCCATCCAACCATCTCATCCTCTGTCATCCACTTCTCCTCCTGCCTTCAATCTTTCCCAGCATGAGGGTCTTGTCCAGTGAGTCAACTCTTCAAATCAGGTGGCCAAAATATTGGAGCTTCACCTTCAGCATCAGTTCTTCCAATGAATATTCAGGGTTGATTTCCTCTGGGCTCTACATTAATTTGGACTTTTCCTGAAAATCCTTTCTAGGCCCAGGTTGTTCTGAAAACCTCTGAAACTCATCCATTTCTCCCCAAATTCTTCCAGACAGGTGAAGTATTAAGGCCATTTGGATCTTTTGAAACTCTATGGATTAAATTTAGGCATGCTTATACTGTTGAAACGGAGAAGGCAACAGCAATCCACTTCAGTACTCTTGCCTGGCAAATCCCATGGAGGGAGGAGCCTGATTGGCTGCAGTATCCCCTTGAGTTCTCCTGCTACGTTTATGGTTAAACTTTGTATCCAAAAGGTTATGTCCTTGCTTGTCCTGCCCCTATTCCCTCAGGATTGAGGAATATCAGGGAAAAGGAGGGCTGAAACTGAGCAAGACCCTGTGGGGCCCTTCTGGGTACAAAAGCCCCTCCATATCCCCTGTTTCTTGTTTGTATAAAAAATTCTTATTCTTCTAGGCCTTTCCCAACCAAGTTCCAAAGAGCAGGCACAAGCAGCCACTGATCATGGCAAGTGAAGGCATGCAGAAACAAAGGAAAAGCAGTTCAACAAGAAAAGTCATGACAGTAGCTCAGCAATAAAGCAAAGTCTTAGTTCCTCCTCAAAGAATATGCATAACAATCTGACACATATCTTTGAATTGTTCCTTAGGAACTAAGACCACCCCCTGCCCCGACTCAGATGGAGGATGATAATGGCATGCTAGCACCAACACTAGATCTCAGACTGATCAGAAACAGAAATGAGATGATTAAGATTCCTGAAAACTATCCTGTTGTCTCACTACCAATCAATCAGAAGAAAGTTATGCACCCTGGCACCCTGCAGCCCTCACCCCCAAATGCTGCCTTTAAAAACCTTCCTTGAAAGCCACTGGGAAGTTTGTTTGTTTGTTTTAATCATGAACTGCCTGCTCATACTCCTTGCTTAGTGCCCTGAAAATAAATACCATACTTCCTTTCACCA
Organism: Capra hircus; assembly: GCF_001704415.2. NCBI lineage: Eukaryota > Metazoa > Chordata > Mammalia > Artiodactyla > Bovidae > Capra > Capra hircus. Next base: position 35,123,268 of record NC_030818.1, read on the forward strand.
CCACTCAGTGTCAGTAAATTTGCTTTGCTGCACAATGGGAGTGATCCAAGTTTGGTTTGGTAATAGTGCCCCTTAACTGTCAGAAGCATTACAGTGGAATCTTGGATTTTTTAAAAAAATCTGTTTCCTGCTTTTAAATAACAATATTTTAAAAAATATGAATGGTACAAAATATACTGATATTGATTTTCAGAAAGTTAATGCTCTAAATATGTTTTATAGGATTTGATACTTTGTAGGAAGTCTGTTTTCAAAATGTGAAACACCTTCAAAATTACTTTAAACCTCCAAGCACATGTCTTCAAATGGAAGAGATGCAAATTTTTTTAAAAAAATTGAGTTAAATCTATGTTAGCAGAAAAGCATGGGAAACTAAAACGATGTGATTGAAATTGATGAATAACTGTTTTATTTTTAATCTAAGAAGGCGAATAGGGAAAGAGATGGATTGAGAATGAACAGAAACAAGTTAAAAGGATAATTAGGGGTGGGAAATATATGTCATTCAGACCAGATTCTTGCTGAGGAAATGTATTTGAAATGTACATGAAAGAAAAGTAGCCCTAGTAAATTTGAAGAGTGGAGAATTAAAGGGAAGTTATCAGGAAATGGAAGATTTTATATCACTATTTCCCTTTTACATTTAATGTGAAGTAAGGAAAAAGAGAGCTGCCTTGGGCATAGAGCATATTTTTTAGAGAAACTGTGGAATAGACCATTGTAAAAAAAAAAGAAAAAAAAGAAAAAAATGGAACACCCTAAGGCAAAGCAAGTATAAATACCAAGTCCAAATAACTGTGATTCATGATTCCAAAAGGACAAGAGAATAGGAAGAATAAGTCATGCTTTAAATTAATTCCTTTACCATATCTCAGAAGCTGGATGAGTATGTTACCTGGCTCTTTTAAAGTGGGAAATGTTAACCACAGGAAAAGTATTCCTAATTGGCCTGTGAGATGGGGAAGATGAAATTGCCAATTGGAAATGGTGTTTGTGAATTTGGTGAAGTTAGAAGAGAATCTCAAGATGTTGCTAGAGAGAAGATAAGGGAAAGAAATGGTGCAGGTAGAAACTAATCAAGATCTCCCTAAAAATCATGATTTTACCCCTGGAAAGTGCATTAGAACTTACTTACTCCAATGTCATTTTTCACATGAGGGAGCAGGATTCAGGACTCTAATATGCTTCCTCAGACTCAACTCATTGGCCTCTAGCCACTCTGCTACCTTCCTTTCTTTTCTTACTCTGACATCTTTGCAGGTTGAAACAGGGTACTTTGTGTATGAAGATGCCTAGAAATCTTAGTTGGAGGATGGGTTTTCTAAAACCTAAATCTCAATCCCTCTTGTTTCTGTTCTTCAGAGAAAAGTCTAAATTAAATTAATTAAAATAGAATAACCCCCCAAATTCAGTTTCTTAATTATAATAGCCACATTTTGAGCACTCAGTAAGCCACATGTGGATAATGGTTACCATGTTTAACAGTGTAGATAAGGATCATTCCTACTATTTCTGTTATATTTATTTTTAGATTCCACATATAAGTGATAACAGACTGTATTTGGTTTTCTCTGTCTGACTTATCTCACTAAGTATGATATCATCTAGGTTCATCCATGTTTTGAATGGCAAATATAACATTTTTATTGTTGAGTAGTATTCCATTATGTGCGCGCGCATGTGTGTGTATTTAAATTAATGTGTTTTCATTTTAAGAAAAAAAAGTGTGAATTTTTCTTCTTTCTCACTTTCAAAAGCATTTGCTGTTTTTTAGAGTCCTAGTTATTTTTGTGTTGTCTTTTTTAATAATGATTAGATTATCTCAGTGATGGTAAAATCCTTATATGTTCATTTTTCTTCAAGGAAAAGCATATAGGGTAAGATTTAGGGTAAAGACCAAGCAGAGATAGAAATTAAGATCTGACTGAAAATTTTAACACATTGAGGTTGAATTAAACATGAAGATGCTCTGATCTCAGTGCCATATTAATGGCTTATATTTATTTCTCAAACCAGCAACTTTAATTAGGTAAAAGAACAGGCAGGGATGCTCACTTTTACCCATGCAGGTAATTGGCAATGCAGCTAGCCAAATAACCTGCAAAATTCTGGAATAGTGAGCCCTTGATCCAAAACATTTGGAAGATACAGGACTCTGGAAAATTGGCTTAAAGGCAGCTCTTAGCTAAAACTACAATAAGATACTTTGAAAGGCTCTTTTTCTTATTTTCCACTCATCCATCTGACATACACCATCTGTCAGATCATGCTGGGTCGCCTCTGTCAGCCTTCCACTCATCTTGAAAGAGACAGAGCTTTTGAAGGTTTTTTTTTTTTTTTTTTTCATTCCTCATGAATTTCCCCATGAAAATGCAGAGGATTTTTACTGTTTCAACATTTCTATCTATAGTAGACGAGGAGCTAGTTATCTATCCGTAGGATATCTATTCTCTCAGGCTAACCAATACATAAGTTTGATCATTGACATATCCTACATAATCATGGACCAGTTCTGTGGTCTATACTATTGCTTCTCAGAGTTTAATATGCATAGGAATCTCTTGGGGATTCTATTAAAGTGCAGATTCTGATTCAGTAGATCTAGGGTAGAGCCTCAGATTCTGCATTCTCCTAGGTGACACTGATGCTGCTTTTCAGTGGACCATATTTTCAGTACTAAGAGTTATAACAAACAAAAAAAAATAAAAATCATATATTTTTCTGCTGTTCACGATATATTTTTGTATGTATTATCACACTTAGGACAAACAATACTGTGAAGTTAGACAGATGCTGTGGCTATATATTGCTGTGTAATGTGTGCTAAGCCCACAAGGCTCCTCTGTCCATGGGATTCTCCAGGCAAGAATACTGGAATGGGTTGCCATGCCCTCCTCCAGGGAATCTTTCCAACCCAGGGATTGGACCCATGTCTCCTTCATCTCCTGCATTGTGGGCTGATTCTTTACTCACTGAGCTACCTGGGAAGCCATGTAACATACTAACCCAAAGTTAAATGCCTTAAAATCAATGTCATTTGTTTTGATCAGAGACTTACAATTTGAACAGATCTCAGTGGGCATAGTGTGTTTCATCTCTACAAGACATCATTGGGAGCAGCCAGATCTAGGAGAATGGAGTCACTTAAAGACTTGTTCCTTCCACCTTAGCTGGCACTGTGGCCTAGCCATCTGCACATGGCCTTTCCATGTGGCATCTTGACTTCTCCACAGCATAGTGGCTGAGTTCTAAGAGTGAAAAATCTCATGAAAACCAGGTGGAAGCTAAATAAGCTTTTATCAGTTGCCTCAGAAGTAACATACGTTCACTTGTGCCATAGTTACAGACCTGGCCATATTTAAGGAGAAATACAGGCTCCACTCCTCAATCAAAGGGAGTCAACACTGAATTTTAAAAAGAGCTTGGGCGGTAGGATATATTGCTTTGCCTGCCTGTGGGAAATGCAATGTTGCAACAAGTAATTTGATTTACCTTTACTGATGAATATCACTGATGGTCAGTAGGAAGATCTCTCACTATAAAATTCAGTGTAAATATGTTGTTTGTATTTTTTTTTAACATATAGAACAGCATGCATAGGTATGTATTGCATTGTATAGCATTTAAGAATGTAGGTTTGGGTCCAAGATTTCCTATTTTTCAATATGTTACATTAGATGAGTTTCTTCATTTTTGTTATCTGTGCTTTCCTTGTTAGTAAAATGAGGCTTTTTCTGTCTTAAATAGTTCTTTGCAGGCTTAAATGAATTAAGATTTATAAATCACTGAGTCTGCTGCCTGGCAGATAATAAGTACTTAAGAAATGATGACTTTTTTATCACCATCATTTTCTTTGCTATTACCATTAGGAAAATAGGGACTTTTTTTTTTTTTCTTTTCATTAAGGTAAATTCATTTTTGTTTGTTTTGCCAGTGCCCTTTATTTCATTATGATTGAATGGTACTACTGACTTAGAAAATTTTGACACTGGTTATTATTATGAGCTAACTACTTCAGAAAGGAAAAAAGTGTGAGAGTTTAAATGTTTTTGAGTCATAGTTGCTGTGTATGGAGTTTTAGAGAAAACACATGTTTTAGTTTACTCCAAGATGCACATCAGTGCATTCATGCATTGATTTAGTTCATGGTTCTTGATGATGAGGATCCTCATTTTGTTCCTTTATTCCTGATGGCACCTAGTGAATGATCTGCATAGATCCAGTGATCAGTAGATGTTTATAGACCTATGAAACTAATTTTCAGTTGCTTCTCATTCTTGCTTTTTTATGGAGGAACTATATAGCAGTCTTATGTAAAGAAATTAACATAAGGGATAATTTACATAATTACTAAAAATCTCACTTTTCTCTCCATTCCAGTGATATTGTGTCTCACTGGTTATCTGATATTTTAATTAATGTTTTCTGGTCTTACCTGAGCCAGTGAGTGAAGAAGCTTTCAACCAGTGACAGAGAACAGAACACACATTTGAGTAAAGACACTGGCTCATCCTTTGTCCACAAGTTGTTCAGTTTCATCCAGGAGCTACTGATAGCAAATTATTTAAATACAACATTTCTTGATATAAAATGGGCAGTGGTGGTATAGGTGCTAGTGAATGCAAGTTCTTGTGCCTGACACATAGTGAGGCCAAACAATACCAAAATGTAGGGAAACAGAAAGGTTTATTGCAGGCCACAAGAAGACTGGTGACTGATGCTCAAAAGGAACCCCTGAAGCTTCCTAATGGTTTCGGCAAAGCACTCTTAAAGGCAAGCTGAGAGAGGGGCATGTTTCATTGTTGCAAACGTCTTGGTGTTGAAATCCTTTGTTCTTGCAGACGTCCATGTCAGTTAGGTCACAATGTTACTGTAAACCTCCAACAAAACAAACATTATTCCCTGTTCTATAAAATTGTATCTCTATATGAATGGACTCTAAAATCAGAACCCTGACAATAGGCTCTCCTGTGTATTTCAATCTATTGGCAACATTCTCTTATAAAAGGTACAGGACCAGCATGACTAAGCACAGGCTACAAAGCACAAAACTTAAAGGAACAGGTCTAATATGTAGTCAGATTTGTCCTCTATTACACAGGGAGAATTTATGATGTTTATATACCTTAAAAATATCTCATTTGATGATGAATTCATTGTGACATAGGCATTTCTGTTATCAGTGATTTTGGTCTGGTCTTATATTTTCACACTTACTCCTAAGCAAATTATACTGCTTCTGAAGAATAAAAACAAAAATGACTTCACCTTTGCCACATACAAACATACATATAAAAATATTCATAATTGAAAACAACAGAGAGAACATTTTTTTTAAGTCAGTAACTTGTTCTATAGGCTAATGTATTGTGAAAAAGTACCTCTAAGCCAGCCAATCTAATCATATGGGCCACAGCCTTATCTAACTGAATAAAACTACGAGCCATGCTGTATAGGGCCACCCAAGACAGACGGGTCATGGTGGAGAGTTCTGACAAAACATGGTCCACTGGAGAAGGGAATGACAAACCACTTCAGTATTCTTGCCTAGAGAACCCCATGAACAGTATGAAAAGGCAAAAATATAGGACGCCAAAAGATGAACTCCCCAGGTCAGTAGGTGCCCAATATGCTACTGGAGATCAGTAAAGAAATAACTCCAGAAAGAAGAAAGAGACGGAGCAAAAGCAACACCCAGTTGTGGATGCGACTGGTGATGGAAGTAAAGTCTGATGCTGTAAAGAACAGTATTGCATAGGAACCTGGAATGTTAACTCCATGAATCAAGGCAGATTGGAAGTGGTCAACCAGGAGATGACAAGAGTTAACATCAATATTTTAGGAATCAGTGAACTAAAATGGACTAGAACAGGTAAATTTAACTCAGATGACCATTATATCTACTACTGTGGGCAAGAATCCCTTAGAAGAAATGGAGTAACCATCATAGTCAACAAAAGAGTCCAAAATGTAGTACTTGAATGCAGTCTTAAAAATGACAGAATGATCTCTGTTGATTACCAAGGCAAACCATTCAATAGCAAAATAATCCAAGTCTATGCCCCAACCAGAAATGCTGAAGAAGCTGAATGGTTCTGTGAAGATCTACAAGACCTTCTAGAACTAAAACCCAAAAAAGGCATCCTTTTCATTATAGGGGACTGGAATGCAAAAGTAGGAAGTCAAGAAATAGCTGGAAGAACAGGCAAATTTGGCCTTAGATTATAGAATGAAGTAAGCAAAGGCTAATAGAATTTTGCCAAGAAAACACCACTTGTCATAGTAAACACCCTCTTCCAACAACACAAGAGAAGACTCTACCCATGGATGTCACCAGATGGTCAATACCAAAATCAGATTGATTATACTCTTTGCAGCCAAACATGGAGAAGCTCTATACAGTCAGCAAAAAGAAGACAGGGAGCTGATTGTGGCACAGATCATGAAATCCTTATTGCCAAATTCAACTTAAATTGAACAAAGCAGAGAAAATCATTAGACCATGCAGGTATGACCTAAATCAAATCCCTTATGATTATACAGTGGAAGTGAGAAATAGATTTAAGGGATTATATCTGATAGAGAGAGTGCCTGAAGAACTATGAACTGAGGTTTGAGACATTGTACAGGAGGCAGTGATCAAGACTATCCCCAAGGAAAAAAATGCAAAAAAGGAAAAATGGTTGCTTGAGGAGGCCTTACAAATAGCTGTGAATAGAAGAGAAGCAAAAGGCAAAGGAGAAAAGGAAAGATATACCCAGCTGAATGCCGAGTTCCAAAGAATAGCAAGGAGAGAGAAGAAAGCCTTCTTCAACGATCAATGCAAAGAAATAAAGGAAAACAATAGAATGAGAAAGACTAGAGATCTCTTCAAGAAAATTAGAGATACCAAGGGAACATTTCATGCAAAGATGGACACAATAAAGGGCAGAAATGGTATGGACCTAACAGACCCAGAATATATTAAGAAGAGATGTCAAGAATACACAGAAGAACTATACAAAAAAAGATCTTCATGACCCAGATAATCACGATGGTGTAATCACTCACCTAGAGCCAGACACCCTGGAATGTGAAGTCAAGTGGGCCTTAGGAAGCATCACTACGAACAAAGCTAGTGGAGGTGATGGAATTCCAGTTAAGCTACTTCAAATCCTAAAAGATGATGCTGTGAAAGTGCTGCACTCAATATGCCAGCAGATTTGGAAAACTCAGCAGTGCCCACAGGAAAAGTTTTCATTCCAATCCCAAAGAAAGACAATGCCAAAGAATGCAAACTGCCTTACAATTACACTCATCTCACACAGTAGCCAAGTAACTCTCAAAATTTTCCAAGCCAGGTTTCAGCAATACATGAACTGTGAACTTCCTGATGTTCAAGCTGGTTTTAGAAAAGGAAGAGGAACCAGAGATCAATTTGCCAACATCCGTTGGATCATTGAAAACACAGGAGAGTTCCAGAAAAACATCTATTTCTACTTTATTGACTATGCCAAAGCCTTTGACTATGTGGACCACAACAAGCTGTGGAAAATTCTTAGAGATGGGAATACCAGAACACCTGACCTGCCTCTTGAGAAATCTGTAAGCAGGCCAGGAAGCAACAGTTAGAACTGGACATGGAACCAACAGACTGATTCCAAATCAGAAAAGGAATAGATCAAGGCTGTATGTTGTGACCCTGCTTAATTAACTTATATGCAGAGTAAATACTGAGAAATGCTGGACTGGATGAAGCACAAGCTGGAATCAAGATTGCTGGGAGAAATATCAATAACTTCAGATATGCATATCACAACACCCTTAGAAAACAAAGAAGAACTAAAGAGCCTCTTAATGAAGGTGAAAGAGGAGTGTGAAAAAGTAGGCTTAAAACTCAACAACTCAACATTCAGAAAACTAAGATCATGGCAACTGGTCCCATCACTTCATGGCAAATAGATGGGGAAACAGTGGAAACAGTGACAGACTTTATTTTGGGGGGCTCCAAAATCACTGCAGATGGTGACTGCAGCCATGAAATTAAAAGACATTTGCCCCTGGAAAGAAAAGTTATGACCAACCTAGACAGCATATTAAAAAACAGAAACATTACTGACAAAGGTCCGTCTAGTCAAAACTAAATTATAAAGAAAGTTGAGTGCCAAAGAATTGATGTTTTTGAACTGTGGTGCTGGAGAAGACTCTTGAGGGTCCCTTGGACAGCAAGGAGATCCAACCAGTCAATCCTAAAGGAAATCAGTCCTGAATAGTCATTGCAAGTACCGATGCTGAAGCTGAAACTTCAGTACTTCGGCCACCCGATACAAAGAACTGACTAATTTGAAAAGACCCTGATGCTGGGAAAGATTGAAGCCAGGAGAAGGGGACAATAGAGGATGAGATGGTTGGATGGCATCACTGACTCAATGGATGTAAGTTTGAGTAAACTCTGGGAATTGGTTATGGACAGGGAGGCCTGGAGTGTGGCAGTCCATGGGGTTGCAAAGATTCGGACACAACTGAACGACTGAAATGAACTAAGCTAAGCCAGCCACTTAAGCATGAGAAGTCCCACAATACCCCGTAATGGACTAGATACATTGCTGCTGGGCTATTTGATGGTATCATATTTTCCAATCCAGTAACACATTTTATAGGAAAGAAAATAGTTGTTTCTGACATATTACAGGGGAGTATGAATGATAGATCAAAGTTTTTGCTCTTCTTACATCAGCAGTTTCACTGCCCTCCCTCTCAGAACAATATACTTAAACATTATTTAGTTCCTGTTCAAATCTAGATAAGCAAATCTACAAATCCCCCAAAGCAATATAGCTTTATTCTTCTTTTCACCATATGTTTTCTATATACAGCCAAGGTAAATATCAGGGCCCACCAGTATTCTCATTAAAATTAAGGAGATTTCTAAATATTCACTTCTGAATTTTTTGAAATGATATATTATTTATTACAAATCCTCCACTGATCTCATCTACATTATTTCTTTCAGTACATTATTTTAAGTTTATAGTTAAACATGTATAGCTTCTAAATCTGTTTTTCTTAAAGTGTACTCTAATGAAAACAGATGGCATTTTTACATTAATTCATGTTGCTTGAAAAAAGAATTTGTGAATTAGGAAGCATGAAGGACTAGGCTAAAAGTAAATGAATAAACATAAGCAGAATTTTTGAGGCTTTGATGTCCTAGAGTGCAGTGAGAATTTCCTAGAGATTCTCTCCCTTATCATGGCAACCTGGCCCTTTCCTCTACTTTCTACCGAAACTGCTTTTGGGAAGGCCACTAGTGGCTCCCAACCTGACAAATTCAGGGCATTTTTTTTTTAATCTCTTTATTGGAATTCTATTAAACTGACACTATTTGTCACTCTTCAATACTAAAATTTTCTATTGCTGCTGCTGCTGCTGCTAAGTCGCTTCAGTCGTGTCCGACTCTGTGCAACCCCATAGATGGCAGCCCACCAGGCTCTCCCCTCCCTGGGATTCTCCAGGCAAGAACACTGGAGTGGGTTGCCATTTCCTTCTCCAATCCATGAAAGTGAAAAGTGAAAGTGAAGTTGCGCAGTCGTGCCCAACTCTAGAGACCCCATGGACTGCAGCCCACCAGGCTCCTCCGTCCATGGGATTTTCCAGGCAAAAGTACTGGAGTGGGGTGCCATTGCCTTCTCCATCTATTGCAGTCAGTCCTTAATATTAAACTCTTCCGATTAGATTGTACCTTACCATACTAGGTCTTAACTGTGTATGGCTTATCCATCTTTTTTAACCATGTCTTAACCATGTCCATCTTTCTCATGAACTCTCCTTGTGTTCACCACTAACTAGAGCTATTGCTCAAGGCTATCTCCTCAGACTACTGATATTCTAGTTCTAGACTCTTGCATTTTTTCATATGTTGCAACTTCAATATCCAGTCACTGCTAACACCTTGATTTTAAATATAGAAAACTTAGTTACAACTCACATTTGTACTCAGCTTCAAAATCAACTACCTGTGAAACATCTCTACCTGGACATATCACAGAATCTCAAATTTGACATGTCTAGAAATGAATATATAAGCACTATCTCATGCTTCAGTTCAGTTCGGTCACTCAGTCATGCCTGACTGTTTGCAACCCCATGGACTACAGCATACCAGGATTCCCTCTCTATCACCAACTCCCAGACCTTGCTCAAACTCATGTCTATCAAGCTGGTGATGCCATCCTACCATCTCAATCTCTGTTGTCTCCCTCTCCTCCTGCCCTCAATCCTTCTCAGCATCAGGATCCTTCGCAATGAGTCAGTTCTTTGCATCAGGTGGCCAAACTACTTGAGCTTCAGCTTAAACATCAGTCCCTCTAATGAATATTCAGGACTGATTTGCTTTAGGATTGACTAGTTTGATTTCCTTACAGTGCAAGGAACTCTCAAGAGTCTTCTCCAACACTACAGTTCAAAAGCATCAATTCTTTGGTGTTCAGCTTTCTTTATGGTCCAACTCTCATATCTATACATGACTACTGGTAAAAATCATAGCTTCGATTAGATGGACCTGTGTCGACAAAGAAATGTCTCTGTTTTTTAATATGCTATCTAGGTTAGTCATAGCTTTTCTTCCAAGAAGCAAGAGTCTTTTAATTTCATGGCTGCAGTCACCATCTGCAGTGATTTTAGAGCCCCCCCAAAATAGTCTCTCACTGTTTCCATCATTTCCCCATCTATTTGCCATGAGGTGATGGGAACGGCTGCCATGATCTTCATTTTTTGAATGTTGAGTCTTAAGCCAGCTTTTTCACTCTCCTCTTTCACTTTCATCAAGAGGCTCTTTAGTTCTTCTTCGCTTTCTGCCATGAGGGTGGTGCCATCTGTGTATCTGAGGTTATTGATATTTCTCCTGGCAATCTTAATTCCAGCTTGTGCTTCATCCAGCCTGGAATTTCACATGATGTTCTCTGCTGGGTAACAATATACAGCCTTGACGTACTTCTTTCCCAATTTGGAACCAGTCTGTTGTTCCATGTACAATTCTCACTGTTGCATCTTGAGCTGCATACAGATTTCTCAGGAGATAGGTAAGGTGGTCTGGTATTCCCATCTCTTGAAGAATTTTCCACAGTTTATTGTGATCTATGCAGCCAAAAAATTGGCATAATCAATAAAGTAGAAGAAGGTGTTTTTCTGGAACTCTCGCTTTTTTGATGATCCAATGGATGTTGACAATTTGATCTCTGGTTCCTCTGCCTTTCCTAAATCTAGCTTGAACATCTGGAATTTCATAGTTCATGTACTATTGAAGCCTTGCTTAGAGAATTTTGAGCATTACTTGCCTTGTGTGTGAGATAAGTACAATTGTGTGGTAGTTTGAACATTCTTTGGCATTGCCTTTCTTTTGGAATGGAATGAAAACTGACCTTTTCTAGTCTGGTGGCCACTGCTGAGTTTTCCAAATCTGTTGGCATATTGAGGGCAGCACTTTCACACCATCATCTTTTAGGATTTGAAATAGCTCAACTGGAATTCCATCACTCCCACTAGCTTTGTTAATCCTACCCTTTGACCATATCTACAAATCTTTCTTTTTGTTATGTCTCAACATCACTATCTTTCCAAGTATCCAAGCCAGAATATTGAGGTATATTCTTGATTTTTCCCATTTGCTTACCTCCCATTTCACACTGATTTCAAGTTTAACACATTTCTAGTTAAATGTGGTTGACTCTAATGTAATAGGCTAAGGGTTATTAACAGAAAATAAGAAAAGGCTGTGTGGGTTATAAAGGAGAAGGAACTGAATATTTATAAGGCTTTTCCCCTCTTGTTTCCTACATCTACCCTAGTATAAGCCCTCTATAACTCTTAACTGAATAAGTAAAATACATTTTTTTATCCCTTGTTTAATATTGTCCTGCTTAGACAGACACATGTCTGACCATATCACTGCCAAGCTTAAATCCTTTTAGTGCTTTCCCATCCCCTAAACCTCATGATCAAGAGATCGATCTGATCCACCTCTCCAATCTAATCCCTAAATATCTCATTACCTTTTTTCTGCTATTGCTAAATCACTTCAGTAGTGTCTGACTTTGTGCGACCCCATAGATGGCAGCCCACCAGGCTCCCCCATCCCTGGGATTCTCCAGGCAAGAACACTGGAGTAGGTTGCCATTTCCTTCTCCAATGCAGGAAAGAGAAATGTGACAGTGAAGTCACTCAGTCATGTCCGACCTTCAGAGACCCCATGGACTGCAGCCTTCGAGGCATTACCTTATGTTGCATTAAATGTAATCTATTTGTTAGTCATTCAATAATTTCTCATCTTTATGCCCTTGCTTGTGTTTTCTCCTTTAATTAGTGTATTGTTTTTGCCCTTATTATACCCGTCATCTGTCAAAGACCCACTCAGGTAATTGTCTAAAGGACTTTACCCCAGACTCTTCCCCTCAAATACCTTGTAAGGATTCCTGTTCAATCTACCCCACAGTTGCACTCATCTCACATGCTAGCTAAGTAATGCTCAAAATTCTCCAAGCCAGGCTTCAATAGTATGTGAACCATGAACTTTCAGATGTTCAAGTTGGATTTAGAAAAGGCAGAGGAACCAGAGATCAAATTGCCAACTTCCACTGGATCATCAGAAAAGCAAGAGAATACCAGAAAAACATCTACTTCTGCTTTATTGATTATGCCAAAGCCTTTGACTGTGTAGATCACAACAAACTGTGGAAAATTCTTCAAGAGATGGGAATACTAGACTACCTGACATACCTGCCTCCTGAGAAATCTATATGCAGGTCAGGAAGCAACAGTTAGAACTGAACATAGAACAACATACTGATTTCAAATTAGAAAAGGAGTACATCAAGGCTGTATATTGTCACCCTGCTTATTTAACTTCTAAGCAGAGTATATCATGTGAAGCACAAGCTGAAATCAAGATTGCCCGGAGAAGTATCAATAACCTCAGATGTGCAAATGACAGCTCCCTTATGGCAGAAAGCAAAGAACTGAAGAGCCTCTTGTTGAAAGCGAAAGAGGAGAGTGAAAAAGTTGACTTAAAAATCAACATCAAAACACAAAGATAATGGCTTCTGATCCCGTCACTTCACGACAAATAAATGGGGAAACAATGGAGGCAGTGAGAGACTTTTTGTGGGGGGAGGGCTCTGAAATCACTGCAGATTTTGACTGCAGCCATGAAATTAAAATATGCTGCTCCTTGGAAGAAAAGCTATGACCAACCTGGATAGCATATTAAAAAGCAGAGACATTACTTTGCCGACAAAGTTTCGTCTAGTCAAGGCTATGGTTTTTCCAGTAGTCGTGTATGGATGTGAGAGTTGGACCATAAAGAAAGCTGAGCACCAAAGAATTGATGCTTCTAAACTGTGGTGTTGGAGAAGACTCTTGAGAGTCCTTTGGACTGCAAGGAGATCAAACCAGTCAATTCTAAAGGAAATCAGTCCTGAATATTCATTGGAAGGACTGATGCTGAAGTTGAAACTCCAATAGTTTGGCCACCTGATGCAAAGAACTGATTCCTTGGAAAAGACTCTGATGCTGGGAAAGATTGAAAGCAGGAGGAGAAGGGGAAGACAGAGGTTGAGATGATTAGATGATTAGATGGCATCACCAACTAGATGGACATGAGTTTGAACAAGCTCCAGGAGTTGGTGATGGACAGGGAAGCCTGGTGTCCTGCAGTCCATGGGGTTGCAAAGAGTTAGACATGACTGAGCGATTGAACTAAACTGATTCCTCACTAGGTAGCCCTTCTCTGTGCTTCTATTTGTATAGCTCTATCATTACCATTATATTTCAGTAATGATATTTTATACATGTCCTGTACAATAAAGTCTTCAAGAGCTGTCCTTATATTTTAGCCATTTTCATATTCTTAGAACCGAGTGAAGAAAATTCCATTCATTCATTGATAAATGCATTCATGCATTAATTCAGTAATTATTTTGAATTGAGGATATAAAGACCTCTGAAAGTTCTGAGTCCAGCGAAAAGGCAGAAAAGTATACAAGTGACTCTGATAAAATGTGTTACCTGTATAATATAGAACATAAAGAGCTGTGTAACACAGAGGAGAAGAAAGAATTTTTACCTCTTTTGCTATGGTTTATGAGGGTACAGAAACGATATTAAATGAGAGTACAGAAACTATAAAATAAGTCAGAGTGTTAAAATTTTATTGCATAATTTACTTATTTTTCCTCTCTCTCCTCCATTAGTTGATTTTATTTTTATTTACAATCACAGTTAATTAATAAGTGAATGAGGTCCAAACTTTCAAGGTAAATAGGAGAGAAAGGGAAGGAAATGGTAATAACTTTCTTCTATAACTTTTTTCTAGTCTCCATTTTTAACTGACTGATAAATTGTATTATTTTAGTCTTTTAGAAATATTCATGAAATTAATCATCGTTTGAATATCATCTACAGAAAAGGATACTTTGCAGATACATGACAGAAACTAGAAAGAATTTTTTTCCCAATTTCATATAAGACATTTTTGATACGCTACGTATGATAGGACTTATGCATAAACAGGCTTATTTGGATGTATACTTGTTGCAAGTACCATCAAAGAGACACCAATACAGTGCTTTTTCAGTGAAATAATAGGATCATTCAAAGACTAATGTATGGGGACTATTTTAAGTTTTCATCCTAGTGCCACTATTTTGTAGATTTGTTTTATCTCATTTATTTCAGAAAAAGTATGTAGTCTTTACAAGTTTGGGTTATCATATAGACAGCATTATGTTGTAAGAATAAATAAAATTACTTGGAAACAATGTCTATCATTGAGACTGACAGCAAAAACTTAGTAAACATCAACAATTACTATTCTTATTAATGCTACCAAAAATTAACATGCTTTGAATACTTATTCTAGCTAGGAATTAATAGGAATTATGTGTGTGTGTCAGTCGCTCAGTCATGTCCAACACTGAGACCCCAAGAACTGTAGCCCACCAGGTTCCTCTGTCCAAGGGATTCTCCAGGCAAGAGACTGGAGTGGGTTGCCATTTCCTTCTCCAAGGCATTATGGTATATCCTTATTATCGAGATGACTGAATATTTTAATCAAGAAATTCTACTAATCTTTGACATTTTCATATATCAGTTAACAAATTTTTTACCATGAATGTAGAAAAAAGTCTGTTTGGGTATGTACATTTATTTTTGGTTTCCAGTGACCTTGACCAAGAGAATATTCTTCTTTATGTCACAGTCTCTACAAGAAATAGCAATCTTAGAGGACTCTACCAAAAAAACAACAACACAACTTTAGGCCCATTGATAAATTAAGATTCTCAACTATAACAAATTATATCAACAATTGTGTACATATGAATCAGAGAGAATGAAGGCCATTTTACAAGACGCTGAATTTAGTCTGACTAAAAAAGCCATCTTTTCCCTTCTCCTAGTTAGAATTCCTGGCTTGGCTTACTGCTGTTGCTGCTGCTTAGTTGCTTCAGCCATATCTGTCTCTGCACGACCCTATGGACTATAGCCCTCCAGACTCTGTCCGTGGAGTTCTCCAGGCAAGAATAGTAGAGTGGGTTGCCATGCCCTCCTCCAGGGTATCTTCCCAATCCACAGATTGAACCCAGGTCTCCTGCACTGCAGTCAGATTCTTTACCACTGAGCCATCAGGGAAGCCCAGTTTGGCCTACTACAATGCCTTAAATAGAGGTGATTACATAGTTTCCTATAATGTAACATACAAAACTAGGCTTTAGAAGCTGTTTCCTCCTTCACCACATTCTACTTGTTGACAAACAAATTGATCAATTTTGGCTGAACATGATCAATAATGGTGGTTAACCATTAACAAGTGAACCTTGGTAAAGTGATCAAAAACTTGAAGTAATGGCACAAGAACACTTAGTGTGTAAAATAGCTATTTCTAGTAACTTGCAGCCTATTTTAAATGACATGATTTCTAGTTCAAAGGTTTATGCTTATGTCTACTTGGAGAAACTTAATCTCAAATACAGAATTTAACTCTTGGTAGAACTGACATAGTAAATCTTGGAAAGAAAGGCTTGTGAGAAGAAGAGAGAATAGGAGTAGGAAGTATGTGATACTTTGATCATAGAATAGGCTATACAAGCATCACATTAGAAGCCTCAGGTTTTGTTAGCTCCAAAATAACACTGTTAAGTGTATGATAGTTTTCTTCTCCCCAAGACAAAACCAAAGGACCCATCAGCACATGGGAGCTGTTCAGTTTTAAGTAACATTTCATGCCTATCACTCAGTTTTCCCTAGGTTTTCTCTAATATTAGAAATCAAGCAGGACTGTTCAATTAGTTACTTTTTAAAGTTTATTTATTTTTTAATTGAAGGATAATTGCTTTAAATAATTTTTTTTTCTGTCAAACTTCAATGTGAATCAGCCATAGGTATACATATGTCCCCTCCTTCTTGACCCTCCCTCCCATCCCACACCCCGAGGTTGGTACAGAGCCCCTGTTTGAGACCCCTGAATCATAGAGCAAATTCCCATTGGCTATCTATTTTACATATGGTAATGTAAGTTTCCATGTTACTCTCTCCATACATCTCACCCTCTCCTCCCCTCTCCCCATGTCCATAAGTCTGTTCTCTATGTCTGTTTCTCCATTGCTGCTTTACAAATAAGTTATTTGGCATCATCTTTTTAGATTCCATATATATGCGTTAGTATATGATATTTATCTTTCTCTTTCTGACTTACTTTACTCTGTATAACAGGCTCTAGGTTCATCCACCTCATTAGAACTGACTCAAATATGTTCCTTTTTATGGCTGAGTAATATTCCATTGTGTATATGTACCACAACTTCTTTAACCATTCATCTGATGAAGGACATGTAGGTTGCTTCCATGTTCTAGCTATTGTAAATAGTGCTGTAATGAACATTGGGATATATGTCTTTTTCCCTTTTGGTTTCCTCAAGATATATGCCTAGGCATGGGATTGCTGGGTCATATGGTGGTTACTTTTGTGTCTTCTGTCACAGGTGGAACATTAACAGCTCCATTTCTTTACCTGGTAGCTTGCCAGATCATGAGAACTAAATGCCATCTCTCTGTTTCAAAAAATTCTGAAAACAAAAATAAATTAATTTTCATTTTGCAAATATTCATATCTTTACTGTATTTTACAAATCTTTTGACCAAACTTTTAAAAATATTATAAAAATTAGTTGTAATTAAAGAACTTCTTCATGAGAGTGAAAGAAGAGAGTGAAAAAGCTAGCTTAAAGCTCAACATTCAAAATACTAAGGTCATGGTGTCTAGTCCCATCACTTTATGGCAAATAGATGGGAAAAAAGTGGAAACAGATTTTCTTTTCTTAGGCTCCAAAATCACTGCGGACAATGACTGCAGCCACAAAATTAAAAGATACTTTCTCCTTGGAAGAAAAGCTGTGACAAACCTAGACAGCATATTAAAAAGCAGAGAATCTTTTTTTTGACAAAGATTCACAGTCAAACCTATGGTTTTTCAATCAAACCTATGGTTTTACAAACACAAGAAGTGAAGTGGAAGTCGCTCAATCGTGTCCAACTCTTTGTGACCCATTGACTATACAGTCCATGGAATTCTCCAGGCCAGAACACTAGAGTGGGTAGCTGATCCCTTCTCCAGGGGATCTTCCCAACCCAGAGACTGAACCCAGGTCTACTTTATTGCAGGCTCATTCTTTACCACCTGAGATGCCATGGAAGCCCAAGAATACTGGAGTGGGTAGCCTATCCCTTCTCCAGGGTCTTCCTGACACTGGAATCAAACTGGGGTCTCCTGCATCACAGACAGATTCTTTACCAGCTGACCTACCAGGCAAGCCCACAGAAGTTAGAGTTGGACCATAAAGAAGGCTGAGTGATGAAAAGCTGATGCTTTTGAATTGTGGTGCTGGAGAAGACTCTTGAGAGTCCCTTGGACTGCAAGGAGATCAAACCAGTCAATCCTGAATGAAATCAATCCTGGATATTCATTGAAAGGGCTGATGTTGAAGCTGAAGCTCCAGTATTTTGACCACCTGATGCGAAGAGCTGACTCACTGGAAAAGACCCTGATGCTGGGAAAGATTAAGGGCAGGAGGAGAAGAGAAGACGAGATAGGTAGATGGCATCACCAACTTAATGGACATGAGTTTGAGCAAGGTCCAGGAGTTGATGATGGACCGGAGCCTGGCATGCTGTGGTCCATGGGGTCACAAAGAATTGTACACAACTTAGCAACTGAACAATGAACAACAATGCCTGTCTAAAAGAAAAACTAGACCTTCAATAATTTATTAGAAACTATTAACTATTCTTAACTAAATGTTTGTGAATCCAGAATACATCATACTTCTCATTGCTTTGATTTTAATACTGTTAAGTGGACATAATTGGGAATGTGAGAATATAATTGCTCTTTGGTTCATGATCTGTCACCTCTAGATAACTGGCTTTCCTAAAGCTAAAGAATTCTGCACAATAGTATGTCTATACCAAATCCACAAGCCTATTTATCCAGGGATATTATTATTGAAATTTTTGCAATTTCTTTATAAACATAATAGCAGTAGTTTCCTGATCACCAATTGCTTGATTATTCCTGTCCAGATACCATTGTTTAAGGCATCTTCTCAAATTTTCCACTGAACTTTTCCCTGTAGCACAATAACATAAAAAATGCTGTTCTGAAAAAATAAATAGTGTTCCATGATCAAATAAATTTGAGATATACTGCTACTACATACTACCTTTGGAAATATACTAGGTACACTGCCATATTATAAGCTCTGAAGGGTATTTAAATTATGAAGCCTATTTAACCTAGTCCAATTCCAAATTTTGAAAATTATTTGACAACAGAGCATTTACTAACATATCCTGGGGAGGTAGGTAGTGATAAGTGAAAAAATACACTTTGGGAGATAGTGTTACATAGCATAGTAGAAATAGTTTTTAATTATTGCCAAAATCAATAATATGCTTAGAATCAAGGCTTTCTAATAATATCATTTTAGTAGGTACCTTTGGTGTAGATATTAAGATTCAAAATGAAAGGTATACTTATCCCTAATGCACAGCATATATTGTTTCTGGGGGACCAAAATCAACCTTGTAAGGTGCCTCCATAACTGGCACCATGATTGGGTCTTCTATATGGCATTTCCATTTGTCATAATGTCCATGGCTTCCAAATGCTTGAATGTGTGCCAAGAGCTATGAATACATGAGCATAAACCCATCACCTCATTTCTTTTTCTGTCCAATTCCATGGTCAGAAATAGGATGCTCTTTGAACAGCCTAACCTTGCAGAAACATTGCTGGCAGAAGCATGGCAGGCAGGGAAGGCATAGATGTACCATAATAAGTATATAGTCCAGGAAAAGCAACTCTTCTTGATAACTGGAGTCAAAAAGAAATTAAATTATAACCAGATTCCCTTGAGTCGGGATGCAACCTCAGACTTTACATTGATCTCTACCACTGGAAGACTGGGTGCTAAGCAGTATTAGTAGATCAGCAATTTTGTGAATGTCTGTTTTACTGATCCCTGTTTTATTGATTATGTATGTTATCCCTGCATAACCTACATTTCTACCATCATGACCTCTTTGTTTATGAGCCTTTGAACAAGGACAGGAATGTCCAGGTAAAGAGACTTCATCTTCTGGGTGAGTCATCTATCTACCTGATTATTTAGAGTCTCTTCTGTCACTGCTATCTTTTGATAAACATTCCCATGGAATATAGACAGCCTTCCACTCTGTGCCCATTCTTAGAGTCTCATCCACCAGTCTCTTTTTAAGATTACTGTTTCACCAAATCATCAATTTCATTTTTTCTAAGTCCCTGACCTACTTGTTGCAAAGAGACCTCCCCTTTCAGCTGGAATATCATGTAGAATATCATGGAGAACCATCTTTGAACCAGGTTCAAAAATGCTAGCTCACAGGATTTAGGGCACTTCTCATAAAGAGTGGGGAAGAAAGTGGCAGTGAAGCAAGAGGAAGTGTGCTAATATTAACAATCTGCTCATAACACTTGCTAGCCTCCGTTAAGTCTCAGTGGAGCCTGATCAAATATGCATCACAGCATTTTTGATGACAGGCTGCCCTTGAACGTGCTTCAGCATTTGGTGGATCAGATAACACCCAGTTTATGTCAGATAGCTTAAGCTGTGTGTGATCATTTGGTGTCCCAAGTGTGGAAATTGAGTTTCCACCAACTTCGAGGTATAACCACAATAAGAAACACAAATACGGAACTTACTATTGGCTTTATGTACAGTAATTTATTGAATCATCACAGTGACACATGAAGTAGGTGCTATTGTCTCCAATCTTCAGAGAAGAAACGTGGCACAGTTTAATTGTGACATCTCTGGCCATGCAGCTAATGAGGGAGAAAGATAAGATTCAAACTCAGACAACCTAGCTCCAAAGGTGACAGTCTTAACACTTCCCTGCATTATGACAATTCAGTTCTAAGCCAAGAGTGATTTTTTGAAAGCAAATCGTTTGAAGAAAGCATGACTTTACTTTAAAATCCTCAAGGTCATTCCTGTGATTGTCTATTGAGGGCCTGCCACAGTTTCTACACAGTATTCCCTACTGCCACAATCACTTTAAGCTGGGTCATAAAGTCCAAGCGGTATTCATTTCTAAGTATCTGAAATTCTTATGATCTTCCAAGCAACTCCTAAAAAATTTAAAATTAACTACTGAAAAAAAATGATACTGTATTAAACTAGCATGATTTTATAAGCTCTCATTATATATTTTTCTTTAAATTTTAATTATTCATTTTTCCTACTATTGCTTATTTTATTAACAACCAAAGACCTAAATTTCATTAACCTGCCATTTTGTCTTATGTCTCTGCCTGTGAACTGAGAATAAAATACAACAAAAATCTGTCTTTATCAAAGGGAAAAATCTTCTACCTTATCTCTTTTTTTAAAAAATATAGATACTGTTCTGTTTTAGTCTGCATTAAGATGCTAATGGTTGCCATATGCCTCATACAAATATAGACTCTTTTCAAACCTCTGGGCATTATATTCAAGAAGGAGACTACTAATTTTTGCACCTTTGTCTTTAAATTTTGCCTCTTTGTCCTCCCATAAGCAGGCCAAAAAGAAGAGCATTTCTTTAACTTATGTCACCACTTAGAGTCCTTTCCCTCAGAGCCCAGAACAAACATTTTTTTTTTTTTTTTAAATTCTGAGAGCATGATCTGACCCTCCAAAATGTTTTCAAGAAGTTCAACTTTTGGGGATTTTTTTTATTCGCAGCTTTCAGCAATTTAGTTTCAATAAGAATAATAGCATGGAAATTATATCCACAGCTATGAATTTGTTAGATTAACTCAGCAGTGCATTTTCACCATAGACTTGCCAATTAGTTTTGCTCTTTGAATTCCTTCCACCACACCTACTGATGCTAAAACACTGCCCCCACTTTCCACCCTTCATTGGTCACTGAATCATCCCAGCTAATATTTCACTTTCTTGGGGATCACATTCTGAAACAATTAATCTAATAAACTAATGACATATCACAAGTAGTTTTGTGTGTGTCTTTTCGCTGCATTTTGACATATTTGAAGGTGGAATTATGTCCTGTTCACCTTTGAAATCCCCACAGTTTTATACAATGTATTAGAACATAATAGAAGTAAAGTTAATGGCTATTGAATTAGATGAGACCAGAGACAAAGTCCGCACATTTGTAGGTCACTTAATCAGTAATAATAGAAGTAGTGATTTCCAGTGTAGGTGTTATTTGGAGAGACACCAGAATCTTTCATATAGGCAGTTTCCTACTTGTCATATTGTCAGCCAGGCCCAGTGGAGACACTCTGCTTATTTGGCAATTTGATTTCAAATTCCATGAGAGAGATGTTGTGGTCTTGCATCTCAGGGTTTGGGTCTATAATTGCTCTGGAAAGCAACACTTAGAGAATCTTAGAGTAAAAATAAGCATAAGACTGTCCCAGTATAGCATCTTCTAATCTGTTATTCTGTTCTATGATCTCCTGTCAAACAAGGAAACAGATGAATTATTCTCCCTGCCTTTTTTATATTTACTCCTCTAATTAAGCTTATGTTAAGTCCCAGGAAGAAACTTTATTTTCTTGAGTCAGTTATGAATTCCTTAACGTAGGCATCTACAATATAACAGGCAATAGGTGGTAGAAGCTAGAAGGGCAGGATGGAAGTGCCAACACTAATAACCTCTTTATCTCCAAGGAGCATTTGCTTTAGTAAGTGGTAGAATTTGAGTCTCTAGTTCACACTGATAGAGTTATACAAATAACTCATGGATTGAATTTTCCTTTTGGGAAGAGAAGAGTGCTATGGTATAGTAAAATACTTATGAATTCATGAGACCAAATAGAATCAGTGGCAAATGAATGACAGAAGTGTATTTGTAAGTAATTGTACCAGAACCCTATGCCAAACCTCTTTCTCGGAGTGTTATAAGCCTTTCTCAGAATAAGTGCTCTGTATCCTTATTCTTATCACAGTAGATTACCATTCTGGTAATGATAAAACACAAGCTATAAACCAATACAGTTTTATGTCCAAATGATAATAGTCACATAGTCATATAATTAAATAAATCCTAGTTATTTACAGAAAGCCTATTTTTATCAGATCATTTTCTTCAATGAGTATGTAGTCCCTTCTCACTTACTTTGTTTGATGCAGGTTCAACCCTTTTCACTGTTTGTACAAATAAGGATATATTAGTGGTTTGTGATAATATTGTATATCACTGTATCACTCTCTCCCACCTGGCACTCCATACTCCTTCTGACTGTTATTGAACCACTATTTTCTATCATTTTTTCCCAGTAATATATGCCAAATCATGGATCTACAAATTATTTTTTATTGTAAAACCTGTCAATTAAAAAATCAAGAGTATGAATTATCTTAAGTACACCAAGGTTGAAGTATTCTGTTGGCAAATTATTATTTTCTTTTTCATATGCTAATTTGGATATTGTACAAAACACTTCTTTCTTTGTATGTTTTGAAGTCTCATTATATACAAAGTTTGTCTTTTGGTGAAATAAAATAATTTTTCAGGCCTTGAAAAAATAAAACATTGACCTTCCAGCTAATTACATGTATATGTCAGGTCTGATAGTAACAGAACAGGATCATAGTTTAGGAAAGAAAAGTATGTTTTGCTCCTAACTTCCTACATACTGATTTTTTGTAAAGTACTGTGAATGGAGATGAAGAAATGAGTAACCTCAAATAGAACCTCAGTTCCAGCTGAAAGAAGAATAAGAAAATAGAATTTAATGATATAATTCATTTAATAGTTATTAACCTAGTTTATACTAAAAAGTGCTTTGAGGGGTACATAAAATCTTTACCATATATTTACCATCAGTAGTTTATGATTTAATTTAAAAATTAAAGCAAAAGAAAAAGACTAACTATATAAGACTGTTTGTTCAGGGCTAATTGGCTGAGGTGGCTGGTGATGCTGGAATTTTAGAGAGAGATCACAAAGAGACAGAAGGGAAAAATCCTTTTCTTGTAGGAGATTTTTATATTTTATCACATAAAGGATGATGGCACAGAACATTTATATTCATCAGAAATTACATACAGAAATGGAATATTTCAGGCTTTGTGGTACAAATGAAATAATCACTTCACTAATAATTTTCAATCAATATCCATGAAAAAATAGTGAGTTCCTTTGGCACTGTTAATTTCAGTTGCATGTCTATAAAACTGAATACACAGGGAATATAATCATTCAATAGGATGGCTAGTGGGTTTATTGCATTTTGAATATACTTATACCTCCTTCAGGTAATATGCATTCTAAAGAATATTTCATAGACCCTATTGAATTACAGGAACAACATGAATTCCTTTAGGGAGGAGATTTAAATTAAAAAAAGCAAGATAAAAGTAGAAATCTGGGCTAGTGACACTAGAATTCCTCACACAGACTATTGCAAGCCTTTTGTGTGTGTGTGTGTGTGACAGAAAGCAAGAGATTGAAGGTAAAGGACCTCAGAGACTGAGAAAGGACTGGAACCAGTTCCAGAAATCCAGCTCTATGCAAGTGACCTTATACCAATAAATGCTCTTGACTTTAATATTTTTCCTCTGAAATATGAAATTGGTTTCCTTCTTCTACTCTGTTCATAAACCAACTGCTGGAACCACATTACTCCACAGATGTTTTGGGTGTGTTTGAGGCTGAGTGATGGATACTTCAAAAAAACCACATTGTTCATGCTCTCATAGGATTTCTCTTAAGGCAGATAGCTCTCTTCATTTCATTTGGACAGCTAAATTGAAGGTGAAAATGCTAGCATTAGCTGCTGCTGGTAAGTCATTTCCTTCTCCAATGCATGAAAGTGAAAACTGAAAGTGAAGACGCTCAGTTGTATCCGACTCTTGGCGACCCCATGGGCTGCAGCCTACCAGGCTCCTCTGTCCACGGGATTTTCCAGGCAAGAGTACTGGAGTGGGGTGCCATTGCCTTCTCCACTAGTATTAGCTGGATTCTCTCAAATATTATCTCTGAAAATGGGCTATTTTCTGAATAGTAAACTTATAAAGTAGAAAGTCAGCATTATGCTTTTCTTAAAAAATACAAAATAATATGCATTTAATTAGTTATTTAGTTATTTGGCTGTATTGGGTCTTGGTTGCTGCATGTGAGACCTTTTAGTTGAGGAATGTGGGATCTAATTCCCTGACTAGGGATGAACCCCAGGTCCCCTGCATTGGGCAGACAGAGTCTTATCTATTGGACCACCAGGGAAGCCCCTCAGCACTGTATCTTTTCATGCCTTATCCCAAGAGAAGTATAGATAGTTATTCTCAATCTGTTATTCAATCATCATTATTTTCATGGGGAGCAGGTGGGAAAGGATGCAAGTTTAAGGTACAAAAATCTAGTCCAGCCTTCTTATGAGAGCATTATGGCCAGATGTTCATCTCAGGCTAATGTGTTATGCTACAGTGGAAAGATAAATCAGAAGAGAATATCTTGTGAATAATTGGAAGTGAGAGTCAGATTGTGACTCTTACTGTCAAGGGAAGGACTAGATCCTGGTTCTTAGTCAGCCAGATTCAGAATGGCCTTTCAGGAGAGCAGTTCGGGGTTATCTCCATAACCTAAAAGTAATGCTAAGTAATGAAGCTGTCAGATATGAATATCTTAATCCACTATATCTATACTTGGGTAACAGTAAGAAACCAGTTCAGTTCAGTAGCTCAATTGTCTCCAGCTCTTTGAGACCCCATAGTCTGCAACACGCCAAGCTTTCCTGTCCATCACCAACTCCCGGAGCTTGCTCAAACTCATGTCCATTGAGTCTGTAATCCCGTCCAACCATCTCATCCTCTGTCATCCCCTTCTCCTGCTGCTGCTGCTGCTGCTAAGTCACTTCAGTCGTGTCTGACTCTGTGCGACCCCATAGACAACAGCCCACCGGGCTCCACCATCCCTGGAATTCTCCAGGCAAGAACACTGAAGTGGGTTGCCATTTCCTTCTCCAATGTATGAAAATGAAAAGTGAAAGTGAGGTCGCTCAGTTGTGTCCAACTCTTCACGACCCCATAGACTGTAACCTACGAGGCTTTTCCGTCCATGGGATTTTCCAGGCAAGAGTACTTCCCTCAATCTTTCCCAGCATCAGGGTCTTTTCCAAGGAGTCAGTTCTTCACATCATTGGCCAATTTCAGACCCAGAATCAATCCTTCCAATGAATATTCAGGACTAAGTTCCTTTAGGATGGATTGGTTGGATCTCCTTGCAGTCCAAGGGACTCTCAAGAGTCTTCTCCAACATCACAGTTAAAAGCATCAATTTTTCAGCACTCAGCTTTCTTTATGGTTCAGTTCTCACATCCATACATGACTACTAGAGAAACTGTACCTTTGACTAGACGGACCTTTGTTGGCAAAGTAATGTCTCTGCTTTTGAATATGCTATCTAGGTTGGTCATAGCTTTTCTTCCAAGGAGCAAGCGTCTTTTAATTTCATGGCTGCAGTCACCATCTGCAGTGATTTTGGAGCCAACAAAAAATAAAATCTCTCACTATTTCCATTGTTTCCAATCTATTTGCCATGAAGTGATGGGACTGGATGTCATTATCTTTGTTTTTTGAATGTTGAGTTTTAAGCCAACTTTTTCACTCTCCTATTTCACTTTCATCAAGAGGCTCTTTAGTTCTGCTTCCTTCTCTGCCATAAGGGTGGTGATGTCTGCAAATCTGAGGTTATTGATATGTCTCCTGGCAGTCTTGATTCCAGCTTGTACTTCATCCAGCCCAGCATTTTGCATGATATACTCTGCATTTAAGTTAAACAAGCAGGGTGACAATATACAGACTTGAGCTACTCCTTTCCCAGTCTGGAACAAGTCTGTTGTTCCATGTCTAGTTCTAACTGTTGCTTCTTGACCTACATACAGATTTCTCAGGAGACATGTAAGGTGGTCTGGTGTTCCCATCTCTTTAAGAATTTTCCACATTTTTTTGTGATCCACACAGTCAAAGGCTTTGGCATAGTCAATAAAGCAGAAGTAGATGTTTTTTAGGGAACTGTCTTCCTTTTTTGATGATCCAACAGATGCTGGCAATTTGATCTCTTGTTTCTCTACTTTTTCTGAATCCAGTTTGAACATCTGGAAGTTCTCGGTTCATGTACTGTTGAAGCCTTGCTTGGAGAATTTTGATCATTACTTGGTTAGTGTGTGAGATGAGTGCAATTCTGTGGTAGTTTGAACATTCTTTGGCATTGCCTTACTTTAGGATTGGAATGAAAACTGACCTTTTCCAGTCCTGTAGCCACTGCTGTTTTCCAAATTTGCTGACATATTGAGTGCTGCTGCTGCTGCTAAGTCGCTTCAGTCGTGTCCAGCTCTGTGCGACCCCATAGATGGCAGCCTACCAAGCTCCCCCGTCCCTGGGATTCTCCAGACAAGAACACTGGAGTGCGTTGCCATTTCCTTCTCCAATGCATGAAAGTGAAAAGTGAAAGTGAAGGCTCTCAGTTGTGTCCGACTCTTCAGGACCCCATGGACTGCAGCCTACCAGGCTCCTCTGCCCATGGGATTTTCCAGGCAAGAGTACTGGAGTGGGGTGCCATTGCCTTCTCCCATATTGAGTGCACCACTTTCAAAGCATCATCTTTTAGGATTCGAAATAGTTAAGCTGGAATTCTATCACCTACACTAGCTTTGTTCATAGTGATGCTTCCTAAGACCTACTTGACTTCACACTCCAGGATAGTGGTTATTAGGGTCATTAAGATCATTTTGTATAGCTCTTGCATTCTTGCCACCTCTTCTTAATATCTTCTATTTCTGTTAGGTTCATATTGTTTCTGTCCTTTTTGTGCCCATTTTTGCATGAAATGTTCCCTTGGTAGCTCCAGTTTTCTTGAAGAGATCTCTAGCCTTTCCCATTCTACTGCTTTCCTCTATTTTTTTGCATTGATCACTTAGGAAGACTTTCTTATCTTTCGTTGCTATTCTTTGGAACTATGCATTCAGATGGGTATATCTTTCCTTTTCTCTTTTGCCTTTAGCTTCTCTTCTTTTCTCAGCTATTTGTAAGGCCTCCTCAGACAGCCATTTTTCCTTTTTGCATTTCTTTATCTTGGGAATGGTCTTGATCACTGCCTCCCGTAAACTGTCACTAACCTCTGTCCATGGTTCTTCAGGCACTCTATCAAATCTAACCCCTTGAATCTATTTGTTTTAATTTTTTTTGGAGTTTTGTCTGAGTTTTCTGAGTGATCTCAATAATAAAACAGTCTTTTACGACTTGAATTTCCTAAGGTTTTAAAAACCAATGTGTAAGGCATGGATGATTCATTTATATTTCTCACACTATATATCTATCGTTAATGTTGTAAAATGGTCCACAAGTTTTAAAAAAAGCAATTAAAAGTGAAATTACATGTCACTTTGTGCCATTACTATACCATATATATAGAAAAGACTATCAACTGCCTCTTTTGTGGCATTGGCTAACTGAAACTCTTAATTCATCACTCCTCACAAAAGCCCTGCTATGTAAGA
This sequence comes from Capra hircus, assembly GCF_001704415.2. Classification (NCBI taxonomy): domain Eukaryota; kingdom Metazoa; phylum Chordata; class Mammalia; order Artiodactyla; family Bovidae; genus Capra; species Capra hircus. Next base: position 35,151,346 of record NC_030818.1, read on the forward strand.
AAGACAGTCACTGAGCATAGTTATTTATGTAGAGACAGTTTTATAGAATATGAAACAACGGGCTAGAATATCACCTGTTGGTTGGCAGCAAGTGCATAGAACTCATTAGTACTTTATTTGCTTTTTCTGCTTAGATTAATTAATTTCTCACTTTACTGTATGGATTTTATCCCTCTTTCGCCAGTTATTTGAATAGTTTTATTTCTCAAATGTGATATAATTCTATCCCTGTTTTTTAAGTCTTAGATCTCTACATATTTCTGTTCTCAAGTTTGATTTGATATCAGTAATTGGAAGTTTCTAAACATAATCAGCAAGCAAAACAGTCATGATCTCAATGAGATGGTCTATAGTTAGATATTAGAAGCATTAATATTCTAAAGCATAACTAGGTAAGGCAGTAAAGTTCTTTTCCCCTGTTTTCTCTCCAAGGTTCCAAAGATATTTATGGAGTTTTTATATGGAAATTGTATTTTTCAAAATTCTATCTAGAGGCCAAAAGGTGACTTAGTTGATCTGCAGAAAACTCATTCTGCTGAAACAATAAGGTTACAAAGAGAAACTTAATAGTATTGTAATAGTTTTAAATATACCAGTGTTTTCTCATGAATTACTTTAATATACACAAATTTGATATCATTTTGTGATTTATGCTTGTCTTTTATAATGCAGCTGATATGGCATTAGTGGAATTTCATTATGCAGTGAATAGTTATTTTGATGAAGAAAGTGATTAAATTTAATTTCAACCAAATATTAGATTGTATAATAGTATTTTCTCTGTTGAATGTTAATATAAACAAAATCTCTCAGTGTTGTGAGCTGAGAAATGTATTTTGAAAGCATAATAAGTACTAAAAAGAAAAAGAAATTCTAAAAACAAAGAGTGAGAGGAGATTGCAAATTATAAGCTTACAGGATTTCAGTGTATTGCTGATCCGAGAATGTTAACATGGTTTGGCTGTGTTTTGTGCCATCTATTACTTTGACTATATTACAATATTGTGCAAGTAAATACATGTAGGTAGCATAGGATACCTCCATTCATTTCTCCTGTTTCAGATCTGTCCCAGCAAAATGCTCAGCACCACTAATTATTAGATAAACGAAAATAAAAACAGTAGTGAAGTGTCACCTTACACCAGTCAAAATGGCCATCATCTAAAAGTCTACAAATCATAAATGCTATAGAGGGTGTGGAGAAAAAAGAACTCTCCTACACTGTTGATTAGAAGGGAAATTAGTACAGCATTTATGGAGAACAGTATGGAAGTTCCTTAAAAAACTAGAAAAAAAACTAGAATATGATCCAACAATCTGAAACCATAATTTGAGAAGACATATGAACCCCAGTGTCCACTGTAGCACTATACACAATAGACAAGACATGGAGGAAACCTAAATGTCCATCCACAAAGAATGGATGAAGAAGACATGGTACATATATTCAATGGAATATTACTCAGCCATAAACAGGCATGAAATAATGCCATTTGTAGCAACGTAGATGAACACAGAGTGTCTCACACTAAGTAAAGTAAACCAGATAAAGAAAAATATGATGTCATTTATATGCGGAATCTAAAAACAAAGTGATACAAATGAACTTACATACAAACTAGAAATAGACCCACAGACATAGAAAATAAACTTACAGCTACCAAAGGGGAAAGGGTGTAGGGAAGGGATAAATTAGGAGTTTGAGATTAACATATATACACTACTATAAATACAATAGAGAGTCAACAAGAACCTACTGTGTATCTCTCAGTTGTGTCCGACTCTTTGTGACCCCATGATATAGTCCATGGAATTCTCTAGGCCAGAACACAGGAGTGGGTAGCCTTTCCCTTCTCCAGGAGATCTTCCCAACCTAGGGACTGAACCCAGGTCGCCCTCATTGCAGGTGGATCCTTTGCCAGCTGAGCCACAGGGAAGCCCAAGAATACTGGAGTGGGTAGCCTATCCCTTCTCCAGAGGATTTCCCAACCCAGGAATCGAATAGGGGTCTCCTGCATTGCAGGTAGATTCTTTACCAACTGAGCTATCAGGGAAGCCCTATATCACAGGGAAAAATACTCAAGATTTTATAATAACCTATAAGGGAAATATATTTATATGTATAACTGAAACACTTTGCTGTACACCTGAACCTAACACAACATACTAAATTGAGTATAACTTCAATTTAGAAAAGAGAAAAATAAATACAATAAGGATAAAAAAAGATTCCTAAGAAAAAAGAGGCATTTAACTGAGTTCTAATCTTAGGTTCTCAGAAGATAAATATGGCCAACTTTGAACGTTTATGGCAACTGTAATTATATCTGGGTGATAACAACTTCATCCTCTATCCCTTCACTTCAAATTACAGCTTTTTACACACACAACCTATACTCTCTGTTCTACACAAGAAACATAGAGACATTTATAGAAAACTGTGGAAACCTACACCTTATTTAAAAAGCTAGTTGTTTTTATGTTTTAGAGTTGCTCTGGTGATCTGTGGCTGTTTCTTGAACAGTTTTTCTAAGAATCACAAGAAAAGATGCGTTATGTCTTTAACTGCTGATACCAGTTGGGAATATTCTTCTATTTCTGGGAAGCACATAGGTTCAAGGCTAATTTTCCATGCAGGTATAAATGTGGCTAAAATGCTTAGCCTTCATACATACCTAGTATTAAGCCACCGAAACATACGCATTGACCAGATTGATTTATGCCTGCTTCAGTAGAATTCTATGGGTGTTATAGCCAAATGCTCCAGAAAGAAACTCACTGCAGTTTATTACACCGGTGGGTCCGAGATAGAGTTTCCTCTTTAGCCAGGGACCCCGCCTAACTTTTGTGAAAACCTTATATACCTTAAGTGCACTGCTCAAGCCCACATCCCCAAATTCCTTAAACCTAACCTGGAAAGTGTTAAAGGGAGATACAGTCAAGTTATAGCCATGATTCATAACCAGAAGGGTCAGCTGGTTATATACATTGTAGCCTACACCAATAGGTGCCATAAAGATTACGAAGGTGATTGACTACATAGAGGATTATTACATTCTTCTTGGTGATGGGAAATCTTGGTATGGAATTTGGCATTTATCAGTCCAGGAGGCCAGTTCAGCCATAGGTATGTTTTCTCCATGGCTACTTTGCACATAGTCCAAAGCTCACTGAAAGCACAAGATGGAGTTTCCTTCTCTTTCCAGATGGAGTCAGCTTAGCCTGTTCCTTTCCTCCCTCATCCCCTCCCCCACCCGATGCACTCAACTTCCTGTATGAGCATCACTCATTAGGTGATTTTAGGTTTCGTGGTACGTATTTGGGTAAATGAAGTCAGCTTCTGTGATACAAAGTTAACAACACATTGGAGAATACAAGGTCCACATAACAGAATCAACAGAACAACTATAACAATGGTTAATATAATATAGTTTTCCACCAGTCACCCAATAGAAGTCCAAAAAGGAAGCTTATCATCAGACATAGCTTTTACCTGAGCTTTCATGTCATCTAGGGCAGCCGATATATTGCCAGATAAATCAGGAATATATACATAACATTCAACTTTAATTATAGCACAGATCCCACCTTGTGCTGAAACTATGGTTAGTCTCAAGATGATACCAGCAAGTCCTTGTAGCAGCAGCTGATTGTAGAGCTTCATCTCTTCTTCTTTAAGATGCTCTTGGTTTCACGGGGACCCTTCTGTGTAGTCCACTCAGAGTCCTCTGGGTCTGCATGGTATGCTCCCTTCACCCTCGTGTGGTGGATCTAAGGAGTGACACCTGCATCTTTAACTGCCATAGGGGTGGTTAGAACAACAGCATATGGACCCTTCCAATGTGTGGCCAAGGAGTCGTGTTTCCAGTCTTTGACCCACACCTAATCACCAGGCACAAATTCGTGAATCTGCTCCCCAAGGGGGAACAGCATCCTTTTTTGTACAAACTTAGTTAACCGATTTATTACCTTACCCAGTTGTTCCATCTGCTGTGAAATCTCATCCCCCAATACCTGAGACAAATGTGTTGGTAAATACTATGACCAGTAAATAATGATAGTGTCGGCCGGGTTTTATCTCAGTAAAGTCCACTTCTAAATGTTTAAAGGGTAGAGTGCCTTTTAACTGTATTCCTGGAGGTTTCTGTTTATGTCCAGGGGCAGCATTGACCTGTGAGCAAGCAGAACATTTCCAGGATTCCATTCGACATAAGCAGGAAAGTCATGAATTAAGAAATATTCTCAAATTAATTTTTTCATTTTGTCATGTCCCAAGTGAGTTGCCTGGTGAACCTGAGATACCAGTGTGGGGGCTAATGCCTTGGGTACAAGTATAACCTGCCATCTGGCAGTTCCCACCAACCTTGTTCATTTTTGGTGGCCCTTTCTGCTTCAGCCAGCTGGTCTTGGGCCAGGGTATACTGTAGGAGAGTCAAAGTTAACTCAGGCATTTTTGAGAGTACAAGGGTTCTGATAGATCTCCCACCAGCAGCCCCAAATTTCTCAGCCACGTGTTTTGCAGCTTTATCTGCTAATCAGTTTCCCCGTGCTTGTGGGGTGTCTTCCTTTTGGTCACCCCTTTTGGTGATCCTTTCAGTGATGCAGCACTGCTACCTTTTCAGGTTCCCATACAGTATCTAATAGAGCCAAGATTTCTTTGTTTTTAATGTCCTTTCCATTGGCTGTCAGAGGACATCTCTTTACATAAAGCCCAATGTACATGGTGTTGGAGAAGACTCTTGAGAGTCCCTTGGACTGCAAGGAGATCCAACCAGTCCATCCTAAAGGAGATCAGTCCTGGGTGTTCATTGGAAGGACTGATGCTGAAGCTGAAACTCCAATACTTTGGCTACCTCATGTGAAGAGTTGACTCTTTGGAAAAGACCCTGATGCTGGGAGGGATTGGGGGCAGGAGAAGAAGGGGACGACAGGGGATGAGATGGCTGGATGGCATCACTGACTTGATGGACGTGAGTTTGAGTGAACTCCTGGAGTTGGTGATGGAGAGGGAGGCCTGGAGTGCTATGATTCATGGGGTCGCAAAGAGTTGGACACAACTGAGCGACTGAACTAAACTGAACATGTACAGTAGCAAACACATACCTGGAGTCCGTGTAAATGTTTGTCTTTTTACCTTTTGACAGCTGGAGGGCCCGGATTAGAGCATATAGTTTGGCCCATTGAGCAGACGAGTGTGATGGCAGAGAGCTAGCCTCAACGATTTTTTTTTCTGTGACTACTGCATATCCCAACAGTCATTATCCTTATCTCATCAGGCTGGTGCCATTGGTGTACAGGACCCAATCTGGGTCTGGGACTGGCTGGTCTTCAAGTCAGGTCTGCTGGCATAAACTTCTTCTAGGATTTCCTTGCAATCATGTGAGGACCCACCTTCCCCCACAGGAAGGAGAATGGCTGGATTCAGGGCCTGACAAGGCTCAATAGTAACATGGGGGTTCTCATGTAACAGTCCCTGGTATTGAGTAATCTGGGATGTCGACAGCCATTTATGGGGGTCCCCTTGCAGGAAAGTGTTGAGCTCATACGGGGCTTTTATGATCAAACCTTGTTCCAAAGTCAGGTTGGTTACCTCCTGGACCAGTAAGGCAACTGCAGCAACTGCCCATAAGCATCCTAGCCACCCAGTGGCAACATTGTCCCGCTCTTTTGAGAGATAAACCACGGGTCTGTCCCATGTCCCCATAGCCTGGGACAACACTCCCATAGCCACCTTGTCCTTTTCAGTCATGTAAAGATTAAACAGCTTAGCGGGGTCTGACAGGCCCAAGGTGAGTGTTGACATAATTATACCGGGTTTAAGTTCTATTACCACTAGGACTTGTTGCTTTGCAAGCCCTGCTGGGGTGGATTACTCTCCTTCCTGGGGTGGGGGTGGGGGTGGGGGTTGTCTTCTGCCCAGACCTCAGGGAATTGTTGAGTTAACTCACTCTCTCAACTTTTAACCTGTCCGGTTTCCTTCTGGGAGATCGTGCAACCTCCATTCATCTTGAGGGATTATCAAGAGGGAGAGTAAATAGGTGGTTGGGCCAACTCAAAGGGTAGGTCTTTCATGGGGGGGAAAGGTCACTTGTGGCCCCAGTTTAGACAGTAAGTCTCTTCCCAACAAAGTACTGGACATTCAGAGGTGTATAAAAATTCATGAGTCACTTGGCATCACCTCATTTGACATTTTCAGGGTAGGCTTGAGACACAAATGCTGCATTTATCACCATCTGAGATCCAATGGCCTCTGGATCTAGTGGCCTCTGGATTATTGGTATAAAGTCTATAGGCCTCACACAGTCTCATAGAACTCAGAGGGTGATTCAATTTCTCTTTGAATCACTTCGGAGGGTTTTGCCATATTCATAGCTTTTCAGGCCCCCCTCTTGAGGCCTTGTAAAATAGCCACCGAATGTCTCTCCAGGTGGCCCCTTTCTTCCTCTGTGTTATAGCCCCAAATTGGGCCTCTCATCGGGGAGGGGGGGGCTAGTTCTGCCCACTGATGTCGGTTTGTGGTACCCTCAGGTACCATTTCATTCAACCATTTTCTGGCCTCAGTTAGGATCCTGTGTCTTTCCTCAGTGCTGAAAAGGGAGACTAGTAGTTGGATTATGTCATCCCAGGTAGTGCAATGGGCTCAAAAAATAGTCTCCATTAGCCTAATCATGGCTTGTGGCTCTCCCGTGCTATGGTGGACTGTGTCTCTGCCAGTTTAATATATCTGTGGAGGAAAATGGCTGGTAATAATAGGCTACAGGGGACTGATGATAGTGCCCACATGTGTCCTGAACCGGAGGCTGTAGTAGCTCTCTGAGGGGCATCTGTAGTGGGGTTCTTTCCCCCTGTTCCTTGGCAGAGCACAGCCTCTGTCTACCTGTGTTTTCTTAATGGAGCAGAGCGCAGCCTCTGTCTACCAGTGTGTTCTTAATGGTGGATACAATCTAGGAGGTCTGGCTGAGGTGGAATCCTGGTGGCACTGACCAGAGGTCTCCACCGCTGGGATCGGAGCTGCCCAGATGGTGGCTCTATGATCCCTGGGAGAGCTGGCAGAAGAGGAGCGGCTTCTGCAGGAATTCCACCTGGCCCTGGATAGGGCATTAAGGTGGCTCAAGTGGAGCACTGGGTAGTGGGTGCATCATCATCCAGTATGGGGCAGGGGGCAGGTCATCCCCATCCAAATCCTGTAGAATTTCTTTTTTATCATCAGTCAATTTTTGTGCCATTAATGTTTTTCCCTTTCCCTTCTGGATACAGAGCCTCATCCAAGGAGGAGTGTCTTGAGCTAACCCTTGCCATGAGTCAATATATGGATATTGATCTGGGTGTCCTGGCTCTCCTGTGATTACTGCATTGACTGCTTCCACTATTTTTAAGTTTGTGGTGTCCTCTGGTGGCCATCTTACTCCCTCAGGGGGCTATTCGACCTTACAGGGTATGTGGAGGTGGTTAGGCGTCATCTTCACCCCATAGTCTCCTCGAAATCCCTTTTTAAAATTTTTCATCAAGCACTCCAATAGTTGCCTTAGATTCATTTCCTCCCCTTAGACCTTCTACTTTTTGTTCCGTCTATGAAGTTCTTGGTAGCTTATGTACTTCTGATATTTCCACTCAGTGAAACACTTAAGTTCTCATTCTGCCTCCTTCCTACTTGGGGTGAGAAGAACCTTACCTGACAAATCCCAGGAGAAGGGGGATGGGTGTGTCTTTACCTACCAGTCGGCATGGCCAAACCAGAACACAACGTGGTCCAAGACTATTTCTTCTTAACTTTTAAAGTCCATTCTGCCTTGGTGTGCTTGATTGGGTGTGGATGAAAACACAGATGGATTAAATATCCCATGTCCCAGGCCGTCTCTGGAAAAGCCAGTTCGTACTCACTTACGTAACCCTCTCCTTCTAGGCTGACATTTTTGAGGGGGTCAAGAATTTCACAGCAAATGGGACACCTCCTCGGGAGGGCAGAATACAAGCACATAAAGACCAAGTTTCTCCCCTCAAACCCCTCTCACAATCACCTCTCACAATTTACCTCAGGAGGACGCAGACATCACCTCCTTTGTAACATAATGGTCAGTGTGTTCTCCATTCCCTCCCAGGGGGTTGATCAGGCTCCCTCTTCCACCCTGCTGGGAGCTCATGAATGCTCCTTACCTGAGCACTCAACTCCCCTGCTGCCATCCACTACCCACTAACATGAAAGATCCAGGCATCAAGGAAAGGAATCTTTCCAGAAGGGCGAGGCGCCTTCTCCCATCTAGAAGATCTGAGCCATGAGGCCTTGGAGTAGCCCCAAATGGGACTTGTCTCCCAAAGTGAGGCGTTTCCTGGCCATTGCACCAAATGTTGTAGCCAAAGGCTCCAGGAAACAAACTCACTCAGAAGGACAGTGTGGATAGTAAAGTGCAGTTTATTACACTGGTGGGTCCAAGACAGAGTTTCCTCTTTAGTCAGGGACCCCGACCGACTTTTTGTGAAAATCTTATATACTTTAAGTGCACTGCTCAAGCCCACATCCCCAAATTCCTTAAACCTAGCCTGGAAAGTGTTAAAGGGAGATACAATCAGGTTACAGCCATGATTCATAATCAGAAGGGTCAGCTAACCAGCTGTTGTACATTATACATTATAGCCTACATCAATGAGTGCCATAAGGATTACCAAAGTGATTGACTACATAGAGGATTATTACATTCTTCTTGGTGACAGGAAATCTTGTTATGGAATCTGGTGTTTATCAGTCTGGGAGGCCAATTTGGCCATAGGTATGTTATCCCCACGGCTACCAGACACATAGTCCAAAGCTCACTGAAAGCACAAGATGGAGTTTCCTTCCCTTTCCAGATGGAGTCAGCTCAGCCTGTTCCTTTTCTCCCTCCTGGGGACTTGTTTTCTTCTGTAATATGGTTGTAGTAGGACTACAGGTCCAGGGGTAGCTATGTAACTCTTAGGTAGGCAACCCTAGTCAAACTTTTGTTTATGTGAAGTCTCATTTCATCTCTAGTAAAATAAAAAAGGGCAGCTGGTTCTCAAATGTATTCTAATATTCTGTAATATGTAATATGCATGTCTGTCTAGATGAATTGATTTCAGTACTAAAAACATTGCAGAGTTTAGGGCAACTGCCTTCACCTAACAAACTGACTCTGTACTGAGTACAAAACTTTGTTCTAGGCATTGCAGATATGGTGGTACATAAAAGGATGAGATCGCTAATCTCACGGAGGTGACATTCTGGTGGGGGTGGTGGGAGGGGAGAGATAAGGACAAAAATATGAATACATATTGTATAAGTTAGTTATTGACTGTAGAAGCTAACAGCAGCAAGCAGAGCAGAAAACTTTAGTTAAGGTCAGTGAAAAGGCCTGGCAGAGGAAGAGCCATTTAACATGAGATCAAAAGGATAAGAATTAGCTAAAGGAGGTGGTTTTCAAGCAGAAGCAGTTAAGTGCATAGTCTTAAAGGTTTAAATGTGCCTGGCATGTCTGGGAAACAGAAAGAATCCGTGCCCTCAGCTGCAGTGATCCAGGGAGGTGGGGTATGAAAAGCAAATGAGGAGGCAGGCAGAAAATGCATCACAGGCAAGGAGGCACATCTGGGCTGCAGTAAGGACTTAGGCTGTTATTCTAAGAGCAGTGGGAGGCAATAGTCTGGAGATTTTCAGCATGGCAGGAATATGCTTAGGTTTAGCTTTTGTAAAGATCACTCTGGCTTTTCTGTAGAGAATGCCTTCCTTGAGTTTTTCTGTTAAACAACTTTGGGCCCAATCACCTACAGAGATCTTAGGAAAATACCTCTTATAGTTATTGCTTCAAACCTTGACTTGACACAGAAAGAGAGGATTGAGTAAATTCTGCAAAAACCTAACATAGGAAGAAGAGTCAGTAAAAAGCCAATTGTATGGTATTTTGTGTGTGTGTCTGTGTTTAAGCAATTTTCTCTCTCAGAATATCTTTCTTTTTTTTTTCCCCCTAAAGAGAGGAAAGAGAGAGACTCAATAATTTTAGCAAAATCAAGGAGTATCTTCAGCTCAGTTTTGGTTTCTGAAATGGGTTGAGAAGTACCAAACTCTATCAGTGTCTTTCAGTGCAATAGGTCAGCATGAGACTTTCTGCAATTTAAAAGCACCCTGGGTCCCATACCCTGAGCTTCAGTTTCGTAATTGAAGCTTCCCCAGGGCCTGAATTGTTAAGGGACTCCTTCACCTGTGGCAGTGGCCCCAGTGCAATTAGGGTCACTCAGCAGAAGAGAATGTACACACACACACACACAGACACACACACACACACAGACACACACACACACATGCATACATACACAGCTAGTTGGTTTTTATCTACCAGATTTTTCATATCAAGCCAAATTTTGACTCAGCCAAGCTAGCCCACCACTTCCACTTTCCTGGATTCTACTAATTTCCACTACAATTTCTTCTAGGCACCCTGCAGAGATGGAGTTTTATTCCCTCATCTAGCCTGAAGATAGATAGTTTCTGCTATATTTTAGATATATTCAGATCCCTTTTGCTTCTAAGTGTTACACAAATATGAAAAGTGCTAGAAACAGCTGTTCATTGGATACTTCTAAACTTATGAAAAGACTCAGTAGACATGACATCTGATCAGCAAAATTTCTCCTCGCCGTTTCATTGCATCTGGCAATTGATAATCACTCCTATTTTAATATTATTTAATCTCAAGCTTACAACATTGTATCACAGGTGAATTGGTAAAGTTTCAAATCTTCACATTTCACAGATTTTAGAACTTGGAGATTTAAATGAATTTCCAAGGCTACAGATAAGTATTTTAGAGCCCAGGCCCCCTGTGGTTAGAACTGGGCTCTCGTGACTACATTCTGCAAAAACAAACCTGCTTCTAAATTGGTTTTTATTCTCATCTAGAGGTTGAAAGTGCCGGAGACTTAGGAAAATGATTATTTATCTTACATTCTGACAGCATGTTTCTGCCATTCTTGTGATTTACTATGGAATGGAGAAAACATTGCCAACCGAGCATGTCAAAGCCATATCTCATTATACATTCCATTTGCTCTTCAGAGCATGGCTGTTAGTGTATATGTACATATGCAGTTTCTATTGTAGCAATAAAATAAAATAAGACAACTTGGCTCTTTAACCTAGTGAAGGCCTTTAAATGTATGCAGCTTCTGGGGTAAATCAAACGCTTCCCTGGATATTTGGATTATAGACATTCTTTGGACGGCAGGATCCTCAGACTTCTACAAGGAAATAAACACAAAATAAGGAATGGTTTCTTACTGATGCTTTATTCTCACTGTCTCTCTAGAGCCCCAGATTCATCTGATGTCTGTCTTCACAACTGGATTATATCTCGATTTCTAGAGAGGCTTTCTCCATTCAGATGCCAAAAAGAATACCACTAGGAGTATTTTGTCCAACCTGTGCGTTTTGCAAGTGCAGTGAGAGGGTGAGTTTTCTCTTTATCTTTTAAAATTTTACTTCATCAATCATTCTTGTTTGGCAAAGCATTCTCCTCTTAATACAGGAGGCTTCTTGAGATCAATATTTCAGATTAGAAAATGATAGAAATTAAGGTGGTTGAGTCAAAAAATAATCTGTTCTGGAGTCAGATGTCAGCTACTGATTATGAAGATAAAAGCATATTGGATCTATTTATGGGCAGTTCTTCTGGATATTTGGTGTGTTCAGAGGTAAAGGGATGGAGAGCAAAATCTGCTGTCACTGTGGCTTCACTTTATTCTCAGTACCTGCTACAGTTGCTTCTAGGCACCCTGCAGAGACGGAGTTTTATTTCCTTACCTAGCCTGAAGATAGATCATTTCTATTATATTTCAGATGTATTCAGATTCCTTTTAATTCTAACTGTTTCACAAATATTAAAAATGTTAAAAAAACATTTGTTCATTGGATGCTTCTAAACTTATGAAATGAATCAGTAGACATAACATCTGATCAGCCAAATTTCTACTCACAATTTTATTGCATCTGGCAATTGATAATTACTATTTTAATATTATTTGATACATATTAAATAATATTTATTATTTAATGTATTACTACTATTTAACATTAAATACTATTTAATACTATTTTGATATTATAAACAAACAATTCAGCATACAATGTTGCTTTGTGATTCAGCATACAATGTTGCTTTGCCTTTCACTGTTTTATTGCTTTGCTATTTGAGCATATTATGCATTAGCTCTTCAGCAGGGAAATTTAGAGTGTTATTCTATTTATTTGAAGAGTCATATAATTATGAATTGATTTACTAGCCATTGTAATGCTACAAATGATAATTAATTTATTTGCATAATATGTAGTTCCATAGAAGTTCAATTGTAATAAAGCATTTGCTAAATGTACCATGACAATAGTGTTTCCAGAGAGAGTGAGAGTCTGAGGCTGAAATCTCTTTAGTCTGTCAGTATGTGGTCGTCATCATGGGCAATCCCTTCATTTCAAGATGGAAGGGAGGTTTCATTAGTCCATGGTTTACTCATCTGCATTTTTTTTTATTCTAAAATGTGATAATCAGTATCTTTCAAGCATGCTAAAAAATCATATGAAATTGATAATATTGATTCAGTTAATAGTCAAAATCCTTTGAGTCAAGTCTGGGATAGAGATACATAATTACTTTCAATTTTGCCTGAACAATGAGCTAGCAGGGTCCAGGTCTGGACCTTGTACCCATGTCAGCTTCCATAGTTTGATGGGCTCCTTCCCTCAGTTAGTATATGGAGGAATGGAAAATGGAAGACTGCAAGTCCTTATTGTTTGAAAATACAGATTAGCACTGGGAGAAGGTCCCAGCTGCCAGTTCCAGCTTCCCAGACAGTAGCTCTAAGCAGGTGACATAAAAAGACAGACTGTCTTGGACCAAAGTGTTCTGAGTATTCCTCCACTAAAAATAATGCTTTTTCGCACTTGCCTATGAAAAAGGAAGAATCCCTCTTCTGGTTTATAGGTGCATCTAGCATATCCAGCTGAGTACCTTGGCCCCAGTTTGCCTCTCTGGGAAGGAGGAAACATGCAGAACCAGTGTGCTTCTGCTTTACTAACAGAATCTTGTTAGTTTTTCCTTTCCAAAAAAAGTCTATTTCTCCAAACATACCATGTAACAGAGTGGACTGTGTGCTGAACTGTGATGAAAAACAGACTGTGACACAGATAGGAATTATTTTACACAATAGTTGTCAACTCTACTTATAGGAAAATTTATTGTATTTATTGTTTGTCTCTACCTAAAAGCTCCATGTGGGCAGGAATCATTTCACTGTGCTTCATAAGTATGGTATGTTGTCTATTTTCATTCATCTCAAAATATTTTCTAATTTTCCTAGTGATTTTCTCTTTGATCCATCAGTTATTTAGGAGTGTAATGTTTAATTTTCACATATGTGTGACCTGTCCACATTTCCCTTTGCTATTGATTTCTAATTATTTTTTACATTTTGGTCAGAGAGCATACTTTGTACCTCAGTTCTTTCAAATATTTTAAGATTTGTTTCATGAGATTGTATAGGGTCTTCTTTGAAAATGTTTCACGTGCATTTGAGAATATATGTTCTGCTACTGTATGGAGTATTGTGTAGACATCTATTGAGTCTAGCCAGCTTATAGTGTTGTTCAAGTTATTGTTCCTCTGGATAGGTGTTCCGATCACTATTGGAAATGAAATGCTAACATTACCAACTACCAATGCTGTATTATCTTTTCTTTAAAATGCTGCCATATATTGCCCCATGTATTTTGAAGCTCTGGTGTTAGGTCCATATATGTTTACTACTGTTATGTCTTCTTGATGGAGTGACACTTTTATTATTAGGAAATATTTTTCTTTTTCTCTATAAGCAGTGTTTTCCTTAAACCCTATGTTGTCTGAAATGAACACAGCCACTCCAGATCTCTGTGTTTATTGTTTATTTGGCATATAAGTTCCATTCATTTACAGTTAGATCATTTTTAATTCATTCTTCTAATCTCCGCCTCTTAATTGGAGCATTTTAATTTGTTTCAATTTAAATTACTTATTGATAATTATGATTTAACATCTTTCATTTTGCTATTTGTTGTTTGCAGGTGTTATGGATTGTTGTCTCCACACTCCTCTATTAATGCCTTGATTTGTACTAAAGAGGTGATTTTAGTGCATCATTTTAACTGCTCTGTTTTGCATTACTATAGTATTTTTAAAAAATTTGTGATTACTCAAAAGATTATGATTAATATTTAATGTATGATAAAGTACACTAAAAAAGACAATATATCTATTTTTTGTTTATAATCTTTCCTCCTGTCTGATTTAGAAGGCAACTACATAAAGCAATAACATTTGGTAACAATCTCTGTTGATAAACACACAATTTATATAAATGCAATTTATGACAGTAGCAGTATAAAGGAAAGAGAGATCAGAGCTGTTTAGGAGCTTGGTATGATTGCACAATTACACCTTCAGAACTCCAGCAGGAAGGTTATAGCTTCCTTACCTTTTACTTCCTATTTGCACACAGCCTCAAGGTTAGTCTATTTGAGAGTTTAGGCCCTTCCTTGGTCTTTCCAGGGCATATACACAGCCCATATATGCAAGGACTTCTAGATTCCTAAGCATGTATCAAAGTTTTTTAATGCACCTTATGGACATCTAAATTTCTAGGTAATTCTGTTATTTTCATTGATTTTATGGGAAACAGGTTTTCAGAGATCTTTACCCCACCATTCCTGCTGATATTCTCTGACATTCACTGCTTTAACCTTTTACTAAATGATTGTGCCACGTAATTGCTTAGGCAAATAGCAAATTTCTCTTCCCTCCCCGACCCCCCACTGAATGACAAAATTACTGGAATGACTATTTCTTATAATTCAACTAAGATATGCTACATCTTGACATCTAAGCTCAAAATAAATGATGGTTTAGTATACACAGGCTTTTATAGACATATTCCTGTAACTGGAAAGTAGAAACTACCTTCTGGTTAAAGTTCCTTCATATGCCCATTTATTCCAGTAGATTGCTTAAAGCTCAGAGTCTTTAATCCCATTTATTATAAGAACAAATTTGTGCACATAATGACCCTGCATTTGACTTATGGCTGCTTCATATCTTTCCCTTAAAGAAAATTTCTCATGTGTAGGAAATGCTCTGACTCTGAGTAGTTGAATTCCAGGGGCATCTGCTCAGATTTAGTTACTCTCTGCAAATGAGATTTTTCCAGTTAAATCCTCATTGTCCTTAGGAAAGACTCCATCAGTCTCTTAGCACATAACTCCCCTATTCAATGAGTTGGAAATGAATTTAAAATGTACTTTCATTCTGTATTTTCATTAAACACAGTGTTATGATGTTACCTTAATGATAATTTAGCCTGATCTGTATTCTAGAAATAATATTGTTATAGCAGAAAACTGACAAAACTGATGTTGCTTAATTTGCTTTGACTTGTCACCGTTAGTTTTATTTTGTGATGAGTGACTATGCCATGGGAATTTTAAAGTTGGACTTTATTCTCATAGCAGTAAATCTTTGTAAAGTATGTGGGATGTAGGTAATTTCCTCTGACAGAGAAGCTGGGGGACACTTGAAAATATGTAATTAAAGCGGCACCCTTAATACTAGCATATGTTCTATATTGTAGTAGAAACTGAGAAATGGATTCGTTACTGATGAAAGACCTCATCATCCTTCTGAAGGAGGAAACAGAACAGGCTCTGTCTTGAAAGCAGGACTCCATCTTGGGCTGGACTAGGGACTTTGAGCTATATGTCCGGCATCTATGGAAATGACATACCAACTGGAAAACCAGGCCCCCAGAAGGAAGAGCCTCAGGGCTCTCCTTCCCTAAAAGAATACCCTAAACATCTGTGTAACTGAATAGAATCATACATTCTATTATGCTTATTGGGGTATGACCACAGGCCTATTGATAGTTGTCCACTGTTAACTACCTAGGCTTAAGGCATATGAATCAAGGGTTAACTTTGATTGTGTCTTTCCTTTACTTTGTTCAGACTCATTTCAGGGAATTTGGGGAAGTGGGTTTGGGCACATATACTTAGGGTATATAAGGTTTTCACAAAAACTGGTTGAGGTCCTTGGCTTAGAGGAGACTCTGCCTTGGGCCTTCTGGTGTAATAAACTGCACTCCACTATCTGCATTGTTTCGCTAAGCGAGTTTGTTTCCCGGAACAACACTTCTATAGATGGTAAAAGGCCTATATTTACTATATGGCTACAATTACCCTACTTCTGTTTGATAACATAGTAAGCATAGGAATAAACTTGGAGCAGCATAGAATGGAGATTAACAGTAGGGTGACCATATATCATTGTTTGCTTTGTGTGTTGTGTGTTAGTCACTTGTTCAAGTTCGACTCTTTGCAACCCCATGGACTATAGCTCACCAGGCTCCTCTGTCCATGGAAGTCTCCAGGTGAGAATACTGGAGTGGGTTGCCATTTCCTTCTCCATTGTTTGCTTTGGATCATCTTAATTTACATCTATGTTCCCATTTTAATTATTAGCAGGGTCCCTTTCAACTCTCAAAATTATCTCAATTTGGATGTTAAATGATTACATAGCTAGCCTAGTTAAAAACACAGTCTCCAAAACTGGTTTTTGTAGATACAAATCCACGTTCTTTTATTTCCCGCCTGTGTGAAATGTAATCTAGGTTTTCTATCCCTCAGTTTTCTAATCAATAAAATGGGAATGGCAATAGCATCTGCCTAGCAGGGTTGTGAAAATTAAATGTCTGTAAGGCTCTTGGAACAGTACCTGGCACTCAGCATATGCCCTGTATCAAATATAGATCTCTTGTACCACATGCAATAAATGTAATATGTAAACCACATTCACTAAAAAGGTTTCTATTGCCCCATGGTACAAGTTAACTTCAAATTAATCCTTTAAGGGAGAATAAAGACAGAGAAGAAAACAGCACCAGCAAAATGTTATAAAATATAATGAATTAAGTTAGTAAGAAAAGCAGGATGTACTATCATGAGCAGTATTGAACTCTATCTCCCCCTCCAGGACAGAAACACTTTATATTACAAATCAAAGCAATATTCCATTATCTTTGTCATTAATTCACAAGTTTACATCTTTCTTGATCTGGGGCTATCACAGGCCACTCCAAATTTGCTGTAGTACTATCTGAAAACCTTAGGAAATGAACAGCACTGTTTCTTTACTTGAAAACCTCTGAAGTTGAGAATTGTGCCTTCTGGTCCCTAAAGTATGCAATTTGCATCTCTAATGATTATAGTAACACCACTGTACTTAAAGCTTCCCCCTTGGGGTAAATGTAAATCTCTATCTATTTCACCCCTTGCTTGGAGCTGTTCATTTCAATAGAAAATACAAAAACAGCCTTTTACCTAAAGACCACCACCTAAAACACACACACTTAGAATAGCAAACACAGGATCTGGAGGAAGGTAATACAAGTCTTATTGCCTTGCCCAAACATGGGTGAAAACAGTACTAAATTGAACTTTTTATTATCCTGTGTTGAAGAGATTTTTCCTTACTCATATATTCTGTTCACATTCTAAGGATGCAGAAGTGCCTGCAACAAGGCTTCAGTAACTTCTCTCTCTAATACATCAGTGCCAGTCAAGAATATGGCAGCAGACAACAGCAAAACCGGTTCTGAATTGCAAACTGACAATATGATTTTGCCCTGTAGAAGTAAAAAGGGAACTCGATATTCTCATTAAAGATATATCTTACAGACTCACGGAGTGAGAGGAAATTTTTAGGTAGATAGAGCTATAATTCAATAATTTACCTTAATTAAAAATTCATACAAGATACAGACATTAGTGCTAGCTAAAGAGAAACAGAGGTAGAATTGTAACAGCAAATGGTTTGATTTTATTCCCTTATCTGTTCTACTTAAGCATTCCTTAATTCCTTTTGTCAATAAGATTTAAATGTGGTGCAAAATGTAGAAGTTTCTCTTCTTTTTCTTCTTCAAGAGTTCAGAGGAACCTAGCTACCCAACAGTAGTGATGTCTGTGTGCTTAGTTGCTCAGTCATGTCCAACTCTTTGTGACCCCATGTACTGTAGCCCGCTAGGCTCCTCTGTTCATGGGGATTCCCAAGGCAAGACTACTGGAGTGGGTTGCCATGCCCTCATCCAGGGAATCTTCCCAACCCAGGTCTCCCGCAGTTCAGGCGAATTCTTTACCAACTAAGGCACCAGGGAAGCCCAAGAATACTGGAGTGGGTACCCTATCCCTTCTCCAGGGGAACTTTCTGATCCAGCAATCAAAACAGGATCTCCACCATTGCGGGCAGATTCTTTACCAACTGAGCTACCACGGAAGTCCCAACAGTAGTGAAGAAGGCTACAAATGGCCTCACCATCCACTGTGTATGGTGGATGGGATGTGAGTCTTACCCTTTGGGTAAATGGTGTCACAGAAACTTTGTTTTGAGATTTTGTCATTTTTTAGGCTGCATAGAGTCCTGGGTTCCACTCTGTACTTTGTAGTGAAAGCAACAGTGACCAGAGCAAGTGAGCCAAGGAATCTGTGTACTAAGGAGTGTTGTGTAATAAAGGTGTCTAGCATACTGCTTCCTAAACTAACTGCTATTTGAAGAGAAGGACACTATTTCAAACAGAAGCAATTATCTTGCATGGCTCTGAGAGTTCCTGTGGAAGGCATTAAGAGAACAGTCTGTGAATTAAAGATATCTGCTAGATGTCTTGTGATAGCTATGGGCACTGGGCAAATAGGGAGCTCTATAAATATGAACAACTTTAATTATCCCTTATCAGATAATAGTGTCTTTATTTTTTCCACCAATGAACTGGTTGCTTGAGCTATTTACATTATGCAATAGGCCATGGCATTAATTTTACTTTGGAAAAGCAGATCTAATAGAGACAGTGAGGAAAAGAATTTGGAAAAAAAATGAGTGTGTGTGTATATGTGTACATATGTGTACATATGTGCATATGTATACATATACACACATATATACATATACACACATACATATATGTATATATATACACACAATTGTATAGACAATGTTGTAATCTTATAGAAATAGTTCTCGTTTCTATTCTCACTTTGAGACTGTCAAAGAAGTAATGTATTATAAATGACCCTTAGATTTAGGATGTCCAGTTTCATATCCCATACCTACCTTTAACAGCTGTGTGATCTCAGGCAAGTTACTTAACATCTCTGTATTTCAGTGTCCTTACCTATAAAATGTGAACAACCCCAACTACACAGAAGTGTGAGTGCTAATAATTGTACGTATTACAATATATTATACATGTTAAACACTTAGAAAAGTACCAGGAACATTATAAAATCTCCAGAATTTTAGCTTTTAATATTGTGACCAAGCTGTTTATAGAATATACATGAATATGCCTTGACTAAGACCTGTTGGTATGTACAAGTAGGTCACAATACTCCAATGTCAACGTTTCAAGTTCCCTACTCCATATATCAGCAAGGTCAATATTTCCCAGTGATTTTTGCACTAGAGAATACAGAGTCAGTGGCATGTGTGAATGTGAAGTCATTCTTTCAGGGTGAAGGATAGTAGTCAGACTCTTTGTGGGGTTCTACTCTCTGAGCCCAAGCCTATTGCCTCAGCCCATCCCTGCCTCCTTTCTTAAACTCCTAACCCCAGTCTCTTTACCCAGTTTCCTAAGAGTGAGCATCTCTTGACCAGTTCTGTCTAAGAGCATTCTGAGAGCTTAGCTGTTGAATCCTAGTGACACAGTTCTCTATTACAGGGCTCTTCTTCCCAGAGACCACATACTAATAGCAAGTTGATTTTAGTCCATAATGTTCCGAAACGTCCCCTCTTCCCTCTGAGTAGCTGTGCACTGATGATCTGTCTGGGCCACTCTACCACATTTTTTCCCCTTCACTTCAGTCCAAGGAAGTCTTGTATATTTTCTTTTAGCCCAGTGTCCTCGGGCATCTTTTAGTCCAAACTAGTCAGTGCATCTTTGAAAAACACTTAGGAACCATGTTCAGACTCTTTCCAACTGATCTCCTAGGATCCTTGATGTCAGCTTCAGTATCCCTTAATATTTCACGTTATTAGGAAATAGCCTGAAGAGCCTAGCGATTAGGGAAGTAGTCTGCCCATACTACACAATATGTTTTTAAGTAGTTGCCTAACTCCACTTAATAATCCCACCTTTGGTCCAACTCAAATATTTTGTATAAATGAAGTAAAAGTAATGTGTTCGATGTACAAATAAAGAAACAATAGCATGCTCCATGAGTTGCTTACGTAGCAAACTCATAGCTTACATCTGTATATTTTCTGTGGTATCCAACATGGCCAAACAGAAAGGCTAGAGCCAGTGGTCCCATGGCCAAACATAGTTGGTGCATTCATGCAGCATAGAGAGAAGGAAGGAAGCCAGCAGTAAGCACCCCACTCCAATGGACAGTCAGAGCAAAACTGGAAGGGAAGACCTTGAGGAGGACTAATGAGGAAGAAATGATAAATCTGAGAAGCAGCAGCTACCAGAAACTGTGGAAAATCGGTTCCTATCCCTTTCTATCAGTAGAGACACCTGTGTGTAGTCCTGTAACAGAAACACTAAATGTACAATGCAAGACAAAGGCATGTTTGTGTGCCACGAAAGTATGTGCTTATACAGTTCACTGAAATTAATAGCCCCTTAAGCTAGAATGATATGTTAATTATTATTTTTGTCTTTCTCCCTCTCAAAAATAGAATTTACTCATTTTAATGGCTATAATAAATGATAAGCTGGCTACCCTATAGGAAAACTTTAATTTACATCTGGGAAAACCCTGAAGAAATTGAATGTTTGTGTTAATGCAGTTTACATAGTGACATTAAAAAAACAATAATGACAAATGCTGAACTTCCACACTTTAAAAAAAAGTGATGATAATAATAACATCCTTTCCCTTTTTTTCCAATAATAAATAATAAATATTAATTCATAAAAAGGAAAGTGTTGGATAATAATTTTAATATATATTATCCTATTATCCTTCTTTCTGGGCTTTTTATGAACCTCTCACATTTCTTTAATGCTAATTTAGATAGTACATTTGGTAATTTAAGAACATCAACCATTCAGCTGATACTGCAGAAGCTGCTTAGAACCAGAAAAGCTTCAGAGACTATTTAGTCCAATTCCCTGTCTTTCAAAGTTTAGAGATAAGTAGAGGGAGAAAAGGAGACTTGCTTGAAGTAATCCACTGAGATTGTTAGTACATCCCTTCTTCATTCCAAAAAGTAGTTCACTCATTAAGAGTTAATAAAAAAAGACTGACTGTCCTGACTCACGGTCATGCACTAGAAATTGATTTTTCTCTTTATCTTCATTGCTTCCAGACTGACCCATTTTAAGGATTAACACAAATGAAAGCTGCCTTTAGAGAGAAAATAATTCCCCCAAAATTCATGCTAGGTACAATTTTTACTTGATAATGTCAAAATATTTCCGCTTTCTTGAGCTATGCATCTAGGGAAATTAAACGTGATCAATTCCTCCCTGATTATATGCTTTTTTTCCCCTATGTAGTTGATTTGCCAGGATAATTGAATTACAAGCCAACTCAGGGGAGGTTAGGTGTTTGGTATTCTGCTCTAATTTTGCTCTTTCCCACTTTCTCTGTATGTTTAAGGATTAACAGTTTGTGTTCCTTCAATTCTTCCTTCAATTATTCTTATGAAATCTAACCTTAAAATGTTAATGGTATTGAATCAGTTAATAAGATTTGGTATATACCTATTAGGTGACAATTTCAGAATCATCTTTGATACAAAGTATCTCTTTCTCTTGCCTTTCATGTCTGGAATCCAAAGACTACTGAGCCTCCTCTTGTGAAACTCTCTTTAATAAATTTCTTCTCCATTTCTACCATTATTATCTTAGACTAGCATTTATTTTCTCTCACAGCTAGTGATTGCCGAACTTGCTTATATGATTTCCGGGTACTCTACTAGACTTACCAAATCTTAATATCCAGAGGTTTAAGCTGGTGATCTGTTTTTCTGAAAACATCTTTGGGCCATTTCAATATTTGATTGTTAAGGTGTTCTCTAAATTTTTCTTCTCCAAGATTTACCAAACACAAACTCATTCTTTAATATCTATTAGACATAGTGAGAAAATATCTAATGACCATAAACTCTTACTCATCCTTCATTTTCTTGTCCAGAAAATTTAGAAGGGCCCCATAGTAGATGACAATTAATGATTCCCAGAGCTAACAATCTTAGATCCTTAGTAACATCAAAACATTTTATCCAGGCCTTTGTTCCACCTGCTCCAGCAGAAGCTTTTACTATATTCATGCTTCATGTATTTTTCCCAATATGTTTTCCCTCCTGTGGCTCCCTACCTCTGCCACCTCTCACCTCTTCTCACTTTATTTCTTGTTCTTCCAACAATATGAAAAACATTGTATCTTTTAAAGACAAGGATCATATTTTATACTTTTATTCATTCCTGGCATTCTGAGCAAAAGTTATGGTCCAGTAAATCTTTATTAAATGGTATCAAGTACGCTTTCAGGTTAAAAATGTATGGATTTGACTAATTAATGAATCCTTTTCTATTACTCTTAAAACTTCTCAAACACTGAATTCTTCCTTTTGGTTTGGTACGCATACAATTTGGGGCTCATCAACAAATAACTGATGATAGCACTGTTAATTACATAATGTCATATGTAAGTCTCTGTAAATATGAACAGTTCCTAAATGAAATTTTTAAAAGACATATTATCATTAGAACAAAGATGGAGGTAGCAACCCTATGTTTACTGCTTCATTTAACCAATACAGTATTGTAAAGTAAAACAAAGTAAAACTAAAAATTAAAAAAAAAACATTAATTTTATGGTACATAAACTGTATCTCAGTAAAGGTTTTTTAAAAAAAGAATTACTTGTTAAGGCCTTAATTATTGTTGAAATAAAATGTTAACTAGCAAAAAAAAAAAAAAAAAAAGGAAAAAAAAATCAAGCAATAGACCTGGGAAAGCATTGATTAATCAAAGACTTAGTAAGTTGGTAGACAAAAAAATAAAACGTTTTTTTAAAACCATGCCAGTGGGAATTAAGTTCACTGATATGAGATGGACTCCTGATGAAATGGCTAAAATTTTGGTGAGATAAGCAAATGAAAATAAACTTCTAGTGTTCTTGTGTTCCAGGGACTGGCAGAGCCAAAAACTGGTGTTTGCTAGGTTGACCATAAAAATGACTCTTTGGTATCAAAATTTCTGTGATTAATAGTAACTCTCCTTTAGCCTAATTTGTAAGAAATATGTTGATGAGAAGCGAGGAAAACATCTGAACAGTACAACTGAGATAGAAATCAGATCATCTTAATCCAGAGTCAGTGCCGCTAGGAACAAGGGAATGGCCTGGTACATGTAGTCACACTGGTGATTTTTATCTGTTAACCTATAGTATTAGTATTTCTTCAGTGTGTTTTAAAGACCACATGACCTCTATCTCCTTTCTCCTTAAAGTGGCTACCTCTCCTTAGATGTCTAGTTTGGAGGGGTTACTGGAGTTTCCTGGGAGCAGTACAGCTGGAAAAGGGCCAAGACACTGAAATATTTGATAGGTGTCTGCTACTTCAGATTGCAAAGCCAAGAGCTGGATTCTCACCATGATTTCTAATAAGTTGCTTGGGGTGGGTGTTAGTCCCAGTAATTGATGTTTATTTAAGGAATATTTGATATCAGTCCAAGGGAAGGACAATTTTGAACTTCAAAATAAATATAACAATTGATAATAGTATGGAGCTGAAACATCTGCTTCTACTAATTGCAGGCTAGGAAATTTAGAGCAACTGTTCTATTCGGGACAAACTTAAAATGCACCAAAGAGGTGTTTTGTTGTTGTTTTTTAAAAGCAAGGAATTACCAGGCCAAAATGCTGGAATAAATGGGAAATCATAAATGTAGGGTCAAATCTTAAATGTGAACTTTTTCCTAAGGACATTTTCTTACTTGAAAACAAAAGGCTAAGAAAATGACCTTTCATTATGGTGGTCTTATGAGACTAACAGGACAAAACTTAAAACACAGTGTCTCACCCAGGTGGAGAGTTCATCTGATATACTACGGTTCTGAATATTTCTACTGTCAGGGAAAACTTGAACCAGAAATAAATGTCCTCTTAGGAACTTGCAGCCAAGATGCTTGTACTTTGGATGATCTGGAAAATGTTCTCAGACTGGTAGGGAGCCCCAGAGAGATTACAGAAGTAAACAACAATCTTCTCAGTTAGAATGAAGCTTTTATTTTAGCCTCAGTTGTTTCTACAAATAATTTTTTGAATACAAATATTACTGAGTATGTACAGAAATAAGCAAACAAAAAAGTGAAGCAGCCGATAAAAGATAAACAGATTGGAATAACTGAATAAATATTAAAAACAAATTTATTATCTTTTAAGAAATGTAAGACATGCATTTATTAAATATCTGTTGGAAATTATAAAAAGTAAAATAGTAGGCTTGAAAAATAACCAACTAGAAATTCTAAAACTAAAACAAAAAACTAACCCACATTAGGAACTCAATAGGTATGTTTAACACCAAATTAAAAACTGCAGAAAAATGAATTAGTGTACAAAAAGGTAGATCAGAATTTACCTAGAAATTTGCTGCTCAGGGGTATAGGATAGAGGTATTACTTAAGGTCATCATGGCTGAAAATTTTCTAGAAAAAAAAAGTGAAAAACACCAACCCATGGCTTAATGAGGTCCAAAGATTTCTAATCAAAATTAAAAAAAAAATAAGTTCATACCTTATTATATCATCATTTAGAACTACAGAAAATTAAGCACAAAGAATATTATCTTAAAGTTAGACTGAAAACTAAAGATAAACAAGAGGTAACAATAATTGATTCAATGGTAAGTAATTATCATTCTAACACACAGTTTTAGTTATTTATCCGATTTGTTTTAAAGGTACCATATGGCCTCTGAAGAGTGAATCACTTATTTGTATATAAGAATTAGAGTCAGAATGCCTGGGTTCAAAGCCTTATCTATAGCTAACTGATTACATAATCTTGAGCTATTCATGTAGCTTTTTAATTTAATTTAATTCACATACCTTCCTCAGAGGTTTCTGTGATGCTTAGATGTGGCAATGCAAATAGAGCACTTACCATGTTGTATATATATAGACACTATGCAATAAATGTTACATATTATTATGATTGGGCTTCCCTGGTGGCTCAGATGGTAAAGAATCTGTCTGCAATGCAGGAGATGTGGGTTTGATCCCTGGGTTGGGAAGATCCCCTGGAAGACAGCATGGCAGCCCACTCCAGTATTCCTGCCTGGAGAAGCCCATGGACAGAGGAGCCTGATTATTTTGCAATATATTTTAAACAATATCATTTATCTTCATTTTCCTAATACATTATTTTTAAAATATTCTTTCCCATTATGATTTATCATAGGATATTGAATATATTAATAGTTCCTTGTGCTATATATTAGGACCTTGTTGTTTATCCATTCTAAATGTAATAGTTCACATCTACCAATCCAATCTTGATTCCAGCCTATGCTTCATCCACCCTGGTTTTCCCGTGATGTACTCTACATATAAGTCAAACAAGCAGGGTGACAACATACAGCCTTGATGTACTCCTTTCAGACCAAGGGACTCTCAAGAGTCTTCTCCAACACCACAGTTCAAAAGCATTGATTCTTCGCACTCAGCTTTCTTTATAGTACAACTCTTGCATCCATATATGACTACTGGAAAAACCATAGCTTTGACTAGACAGACCTTTCCAAATTGGGAAAGGAGTATGTCACATATGTATGTTGTCACCCTGCTTGTTTGACCTATGTGCAGAGTGCATCATACGAAGTGCCAGGCTGGATGAAGCACAGGCTGGAATCAAGACTGCCAGGAAAAATATCAATAACCTCAGATACACAGATGACACCGCCCTTACGGCAGAAAACAAAGAAGAACTAAAGAGCCACTTGAAAGTGAAAGAGGAGAGTGAAAAAGCTGGCTTAAAAATCAACATTCAGAAAACTAAGATCATAGCATCCAGTCCCATCACTTCATGGCAAATAGATGGGGAAACAATGGAAACAGTGAGAGACTTTATTTGCGGGGGGGGGGGGGGGGGGCTCCAAAATCACTGTAGATGGTGACTGCAGCCATGAAATTTAAAGACGCTAGCTCCTCGGAATAAAAACTATGACCAACCTAGACAGTGCATTAAAAAGCAAAGACATTACTTTGCTGACAAAGGTCCATATAGTCAAAGCTATGGTTTTTCCAGTAGTCATGTATGGATGTGAGAGCTGGACTATAAAGAAAGCTGAGTGCCAAAGAATTGATGCTTTTGAACTGTGGTGTTGGAGAAGACTCTTGAGAGTCCTTTGGACTGCAAGGAAATCCAACCAGTCAATCATAAAGGAAATCAGTCCTGAATATTCATTGGAAGGACTGATGCTGAAGCTGAAACTCCAATACTCTGGCCACCTGATGTGAAGAACTGACTCACTGGAAAAGACCTTGATGCTGGGAAAGACTGGAGGCAGGAGGAGAAGGGGATGACAGAGAATGAGATGGCTGGATGGCATCATCAACTTGATGGACATGAGTTTGAGCAAGCTCTGGGTGTTGGTGATGGACAGGGAAGCCTGGTGTGCTGCAGTCCATGGTGTTGCAAAGAGTCAGACACGACTGAGCAACTGAGCTGAACTGAACTGACCAACCCCAAACTCCCAGTCCATCCCTCTCCCTCCCTGCCCTCCCCTTCGGTAACCACAAGTCTGTTCTCTATGTCTGTGAGTTTGTTTCTATTTTATAGATAGGCTCATTTGTGTCATATTTTAGATCCCATATATAAGTGATATAAGTGATATAAGTGGTATTTGTCTTTCTCTTTCTGGCTTACTTCACTCAGCATAATAATCTCTAGTTGCATCCATGTTGCTGCAAATGGCATTATTTCATTCTTTTTATAGCTGAGCAGTATTCCATAGTATATATGCACCCTACCTTTTTTTTTAGTTGGAGTATAGTTGTGTTCCACTGCTGTGTCAGTTTCTCATGTACAGCAAAGTGAGTCAGCCATATGTATACATATGTCCTCTCTTTTTTGGATTTCTTCCCATTTAGGTCACCACAGAGCACTGATTCGGGTTCCATGTGCTATACAGTAGGTTCTCATTAGTGATCTATTTGATACATAGAGGTGTATATATGTCAATTCCAATTTTCCAATTCATTCCATCCTAGCTTCCTGGCTTGGTATACATATGTTTGTTCTCTAAGTCTGTGTTTTATTTCTGCTTTGCAAATAAAATCATCTTTACCATTTTTCTATATTCTACATATATGCATTAATATAACGATATGTTTTTCTCTTCCTGACTTACTTTACTCTGTATGAGTCTCTAGGTCTATCCACATCTCTGCAAATGACCCAATTTCATCCCTTTTATGACTGAGTAATATTCCATTATATGTGTGTACCATATCTTCTTTATCTATTCTTCTGTTCATGGACGTTTACATTGCTTCCATGTCCTGGCTATTGAAAATAGGGCTTCAGTGAACTTTGGGGGTGCATGTGTCTTTTCACTAATGGTTTTCTCTGGATATATGCCCAGTAGTGGGATTGCTGGGTCATATAGTAGTTCTATCTTTTGCTTTTTAAGAAACCTCCATACTGTTCTCCATAATGGCTGTATCAATTTTTGGGGATGTTGGAAAGTTCATTTGGGATTTTCTGTAAGCTGTTATTGCAAAACTGGAATGAACTTTTTAGCCAACCCAATACATTCCCACCAGCAAGTTTCCCTTTTCTCCATACTGTCTCCAGGATTTATTTAAATAATATCATTTATTTTCTTTTAATAGTGTGGTTTTTATAGATGATTCTTTATAAAGGCTGAAACAGCTATTTTTAATGCATATATTAGCACAAAACTTTATTTGTGAAGGATATGAACATATTAAATATATCTCTGGACATCTGAAAAATACTCTATAAACTGCAAATCATCACAAAAATAGTAGTAATTTAATTTATGCCATATGACAATTGCATGTGATAATAAGTAATCTTTATACAGATATTAATAGTGTGATTAGCATGATGAGCTTATAACATGTTCATCATGCACAAAGCCCTAAGTCCTAGAAATGTATGATCTCATTTCACAACAACCTTATGACATAGATACAGTTAAAATCTCCATTGTATAGCATATGAACTTGAAGTATAGAAAGAAGTCAGTACACGTTATGGCTATGAGTTAATCCCTGACCCTGTGTTGAAACTTTGCACTTTCAGTTCAATTCAGTCGCTCAGTCGTGTCTGACTCTGTGACCCCATGAATCACAGCACACCAGGCCTCCCTGTCCATCACCAACTCCCAGAGTTCACTCAGACTCACATCCATCATGTCAGTGATACCATCCAGCCATCTCATCCTCTGTCGTCCCCTTTTCCTCCTGCCCCCAATCCCTCCCAGCATCAGAGTCTTTTCCAATAAGTCAACACTTCGCATGAGGTGGCCAAAGTACTGGACTTTCAGCTTTAGCATCATTCCTTCCAAAGAACACCCAGGGCTGATCTCCTTTAGAATGGACTTGTTGGATCTCCTTGCAGTCTCCAAGGGACTCTCAAGAGTCTTCTCCAACACCATAGTTCAAAAGCATCAATTCTTTGGTGCTCAGCTCTCTTCATAGACAAACTCTCACATCCATACATGACCACTGGAAAAACCATAGTCTTGACTAGACGGACCTTTGTTGGCAAAGTAATGTCTCTGCTTTTGAATATGCTATCTAGGTTGGTCATAACTTTCCTTCCAAGGAGTATTTTGATAAATAAACCAAACCCTAGCGAGTCTTCTAAGGAAATAGTGAATGGAGATTCAATCTCAGTTCTGTTGGTATTCCAGAAGCACTCCACTACATTGCTCATCTAGAGCTTTAAAAATGGTCCCAGTGAACCTTTCTGGATCATGTGGAAAAAAAAAAAAAAGACATAATATAGTACCAAAAGTTAGCAATTTGAAGCATTTAAGCTCTTATGTACCCATTTCTTCTTTTTTGTTTCCTTATGTAACTACTTTTTCATTTTCCTTACCCCCCACCCCCACCAGATTATGTTTTTGTTTAAAATTGAAGCGAGAGGCCTTGATAAACTGTGTCAGTACTCTTAAAATGAAATCTGAATAGTTATAAATTAGATAGGAAAGGATTTCATTATAATATCTAAATATTGTAGCTATACTGATTTTTTTAGTTTGAAGCAAGATCTGTGTAGAACAATTTTAAAATACTATTTTCAACATAGTTTTAAGATCACTGGATAGAAAACCCAGAGAAGGGAGACTAAAATATTCCTTAGTCAAATGTTTAGAACACCCTGTGTGTTACAACGGACTTTACAAGGTTTGGGAAAGTTGGATTTAAAAGAATTTAAACAAAATGAGAAACAGCATGATGATGGTAATCAAAAGAAACTCTTACTGAATTAAGCATCAGGAAAGAGTCCTAGAAAAATAGCAAGAATGTAGCAAAAGAACAAAAATGAAGCAAGTTGGGTATGTTTTAATGGTGTGAAATGTTAGTAAGCAGTTTTTCTTGCTTAAGATTGCTAGTTTTACTATCATTAAGTAAATTCTTACTTGTGACAAAGGATGATGGTTCATTATCTTTAAATGGCAGGAATAGCATCAAGCCTGATGTGTCCTGGGCACTGAGAACGTTGTGGATTCCAAAAAGCTCATTAGTCCCTCCCAGGCAATCATCAGTCCATTAGAGAAGGAGAAAAGCAATAGTTTCTACTCCACTTGGCATCTATTTTGCTTATTCTGAAAAGAAAAAATGTTAGCTAAATTATAATCTGACTTGGCCTTTATTTAACATTTTCAGGGGGAAAGTGACAATAGCTTTAGTGGTAAGCACAATTGATAGATCTGATAACTTTCTTTTTGCAGTCCCCCCCTCCCCCCCCCCCCCCCCCCCCCCGCCGCAAGTCATTAGTGAGTGAGAGCCCTTAGGACAAAATACGAGGGTAGAAATTTAAGATGGCAATGATTCATAAAATGTCTTTCTTGCGGAGCCCTCATTTTGCTTTCATTTATGCCTAGTTAGCAATGGCAACCCACTCCAGTACGCTTGCCTGGAAAGTCCCATGGATGGAGGAGCCTGGTGGGCTGTAGTCCATGGGGTCGCTGAAGAGCCGGACACGACTGAGCAACTTCACTTTCACTTTTCACTTTCATGGATTGGAGAAGGAAATGGCAACCCACTCCAGTGTTTTTGCCTGGAGAATCCCAGGGACGGGGGAGCCTGGTGGGCTGCTGTCTATGGGGTCACACAGAGTCGGACACGGCTGAAGCGACTTAGCAGCAGCAATCTAATATTGAAACCTTTTTTGAAGGCAAACACTCATAGTACCAAAACAGTTAAGTATGGCAAGCTGAGAAGAGTGATACGTTGTCTCTAAGAGGTTAGTTAAGACTTTTCCATCCACGTAGGTATAGTCTTGGAATGAAGTTTGGTTTTCTTGCTGGCCATTAATTTTTTTTTTTTTTAATTTCATTGAACATGAACATATGGTGCTTTCTTGATAAAGAGCTTTTATTCTAAAGAGTTAATCCTCAAACATGGATGGATGTTTAAAAAATAAAAATTCTCTATGTGAGTCATGGGGTCTCATTTTTCAAGGCAAGAAAGAGGGAGATGAGTAACAGTCACCTCGAGTTCACTTAACTTACCCAGCATTTTCACTGGTGAGTGTGTGTTTACCTCAGTGAACATCTACTATATACTACCTATTTTGTTAGCTACTGAGGTGACAATGCCAAATGAGACATAGCGCACCTAAGAGAACTCACAGGGAAGCCATTGCATAAGCAAGCAACCAAGGAGCAGCATAACCCAGTATTCACTGTGTGCACCAAAGGTGATAGCCAAAAAAAGAAGTCATCGGTTTCTCAAAGGAGGTCGGGCAGGAAGGAGAAGACTTCATAGAAGAGGAGGTGTGCTCTGCTGGGCCCTTGAGGATGATTTGAAAGGTGTTTGCCAGAGAAGTGGGGTGAAGTAGAGAGTCATGTGGAGTGAAGAGTAAGAGCTCATGAATGCAAGGGAGAACCTTGGGAGTGAGCACTGCAGAATGGCAGGAGCAGGGGAAGTCAGGGAAATAGTGGGCAGGAGGCTAGAGAAACTTCACAGAGGGAAGCTGATGACCTATCTGGTTTTGAAAAATAGATACTAGATATTTGCTGTTGTTCAGTCACTCAGTGGTGTCTCAGTCTTTGCAATGCCATGGACTGCAGCACACCAGGCTCCTCTGTCCTCCCCTATCTCCTAGTTGGCTCAAACTCATGTACATTGAGTCAGTGATGCTATACAACCATCTCATCCTCTACTGCCCTTTTCCTCTTTTGTGTTTAGTCCTCCCCAGCATCAGGGTGTGTTCTGATGGTAAATATATGCTTATTTTTAAAAGGGTATTGAAAAGAAAATTTGCATCAAGGTAGATATAGGATATCTAATAAGCTATTGCAATTTTCCTTTAGAAGAAGAAAAATTATTTTCCCGCATTCTCATGAAAGCTTTTCTGTCTTCCTGATTTTCCCCAATTTTGCTCTACCTATTCTTAAGGACTCTAACCCTTAAAGCTGTGTCTAACTATCCCAGCCCACACTTTCCTTTCTTCTCTGAACCCCTACTTATCTGAGAACTCCTTTGATACTAGAATTCTAGGACTTTTAAATAAACCTCTAAATTTATAGATCAAGAAAATAAAGCCTAGAGAGATGAAATCACATCTGTTGCCAATGATACTGTTGCCAATTGGCCCAGTATCATTTTCTGAATCTCCCAAACCAGCTTTCTTGATTGAACTTTCTTTAAAAACCTTGACTCTACATCTGTGTTCTTCTCGAGAAATGCCTTTTATTGAAAGTAGTTCCCCAGCCTATATTTCATCATAGATTTGGAAGTATCTCTGCCCTAAGAGTTTTGCATGTGTTGTCTTATTTCTCTAGATTTGACTCTTTAGAAGAAGAACAAGCAATTATCAAGTCCAGTTAAACCACCACATACTGGTATTCAGGGAATGATTCTCTTTGCATCTTAACTTCTGTCATTATGGTGTTTACTACTAAGTCTATTTTCCTAATTAAGCTTGCTCCTCAGAGGTTAGTTAAGACTTTTCCATCCACATAGGTATAGACTTGGAATGAACTTTGTTTTTCTTGCTGGCCATTAATATTTTTTTTTAATTTCATTGAACATGAACATATGGTGCTTTCTTGATAAAGAGCTTTTATTCTAAAGAGTTAATCCTCAAACATGGATGGATGTTAAAAAAATAAAAATTTAATTAAAAAGTTGTCTCCAGGAGGAACTAGATGACACTTTTGCAAAAGGTTTCCTTTTGTTTGCATTTGGTTACATTGACCCAACTCTGGGTTTTAGATTGACAGACCTGGAGACCTGATATTGTCATTTACTGAGAGTACCTCATATCTCAGGGGCAGACTCAAATTAAACAAGCTCACAGACCAATGCATAAAGCCAGAATGCTTATTTATTGATTTACAATGAGAAAAATAGCTGTTACAGGACTGGAATGCTAATGTCAACTTTCTCTTCCAGGAAACCATGTAACAACTCCTACATGGGAAGCTAAATTATAACACTGAGATTGCTTGGTGGGCACAGGATCAGAATAGAGCAAGATTAAGATCTTTTGAGGCCATAAATATTTTAGTGTGCCTCCCCACTTCCGTTATGTTATTCAAAAAATAAACACTATAAAACCGCAAAAAAATGTGGAAAGTCTAACAAAGTTTTGACTTTCCCCATGATGAATACTTCTATTGTTTCATTGAAATATCAAATATTATACTTTTGAACCTAATTTTTAAAAAAACATTATTTTTTTAATGACTTTGCTGTGTTGGTGTCTTAAACTCATGATTTGTCTGCTGGGCTCAAAACAAGAGGCTCTGGCTGCAGCACTTGCACCACTCCAGGGTTCTTGCCTGGAGAATCCCAGGGACAGAGGAGCCTGGTAGGAGGTCATCTATGGGGTCACACAGAGTGAGACATGACTGAAGTGACTTAGCAGCATCAGCAGCAGCAGCAGCAGGCCTGGATGCAGTTGTTCTGAAGGGGATGGAAACTCTCCTCTGCACCCTGCATGAGGAGATGCTGCTTATGTTTGCAAATTGACTCTCCTGTGTTTCATTGCCTGACTCATCCCATTTGGGTGGAACACATTCTTTAAGTTTGTTAATGCATTCAATCAATTTACAGTCAAGGAAGGCTAATCTGAGAATGTTCTGTCTAAAGAGACTTTGCGTATCTCTGATCTGCTCCATTGTGCATAGATTTCATAATGTGGAACTCACTCAGAAGGCAGCAACCCCTGCCCCACGTCCCTGCACTGCGCTGCCCAATGCCAACAACCCCACCCCACAACAGTCACTGCTAAGAAGGGAGAAACTCCACTATAGCCCCATGTCATAGGCAATGCCAAAAGACCTGTTCAGGATAACAATTCCTGTTTATAGACATTATACAGGGTAGAGTCAAATTTGTATTAGTCTGAATAAGATTATAGTCAACAACATAAATAACCACCAGCCTGAACATAGGGTTTTATGGAGCATGTCCTAAATTATTAGAAAGATGCTTATTGAATGCAGAAATGAATATGTTTTAAGGAAAAATTTTAAAGCTCCAAATAATAACAGTTAAATAGCATTTTGTATGTATTGAACATTTAATGACTTAGATAAAATGTTAGTTAGAAAGGCTGAGGACCCATCTCTGTGAATTACATAAAGAATGAATTACATAAAGGATGTAATTGCATAAAGAATAGGAAGAATTACATAAAGAATAAGCATTCCATTTTACTGTGAAAAGTCTAGCAGACACCATTCTAACCAAGTAAGGAAATCCTTGGACATCATATTCCTTCCAATATGATAAAGTGACAAGGGTACATATAACTTTTGTAATATTCTTGCCAAAAATGCATCACCTTAATCTAGTTGTGAGAATACATCAGACAAATCCAATTTGAAGGGCATTCTGCAGAGTAGCTGGCTCTTCAATAGCATTAGGATCATAAAACACAAAGGAAGATTGAGGAACTGCCAGAGAGTAGCGAAGACCACGGCGCTATGACAACTGAACACAATGTGGGAAATTGGGTGCATCCTGAAACAGGAAAAGAGGTACTAGTGGAAGAACTGGTGAGATTCAAATAAGATTTATAGGTTAGATTTAGTGAATCAATCTTATTGTCCTTGTGTTGATGGTTACATAATATGCTAACAATAAGAGAAGCTGAGTGAAGTGTATTTTGGAACTCTGTACTATTTTTGTGACTTTTCTGTAAATCTGAAATTCTTTCTAAATGTAAGTTAAATGGGAAAGAGTAAGATAAAGCTTCATGGAAAAACACAAGTTTTTGTATCACATAACTGAAGCAAACATATCTAATTTTTTTTTGGAAATGATATCTGAATAATGCTTAAAATCTGTCATAACTTAGTATCAAGGAGCTATTCCTCCCTCCAATGCCTGCAGGAGCTTTTGGAAGCCTTTACCACCTCCACTCTTTCAGAGTTGTCATAAGCACTTAATATTTTCAGAGTGTTCTTTTCAAACTGCGATTAAAATTCCCATGGTTAAAATAAACTAATAATTATTAAAGTTTTTATGAAAAGTAATTTCCCTTTTCTAAGCTTTTCTAGATTTCCTCTCCAGATGCAATTATTTAAAATTCTTCAGCATTTACTATAGGGAGTCCCTTCTTACCCCTCAATACAGTGTGTTTCTTTTTACAGTATTTCTTAGTGGTTTTAGACAAGATCTCTCGGTTTCTTACCATGATACACACATTAGTTTCAGCTTTAAGCTCTTATGTATTCTCCTTTGTGTTCTGGCAAAATTATATCCTTGTTTAATTAAACTGATAGACAATAATTAGAATACTATTTATTCTACATTACAATTATTATGTAACTGTGGTTCACTTTAGAGGTAAGTCTTATGCCATGAATTTCTTTTCTTCTTCTTTTTTTTTTTTTTTTTTTACAATGTTTTGTTTTCTTTCTCTGTATTTTCCACATTTTTCTTTCGTCCTCAGTTGTTTCCCTCATGCGCTCTATTATATCTGGTATTTTGTTGAGTCTTCTCTCTCTCTTTATTCTGGAGCCTCTGTCCCAGGACCATCAAGCTTCCTGCTTCAGTCTGGCTTTGTTCCTCTCTAGCCCTGCTGCACAACTTTGTTCCTGGGCCTTCCCTCCCTCATCTTCTGCACTGAGTCCATTGACTCTGGAGTCTCATAACACTACACCTGAGTAAGGATCTCACTGACTTTAGAATTCTAGCTTGAAAAAAACTTACCCTTGATACTTTGAAGAAATAGTCCCATTGTTTTCTAGCATGCAGTATTACTGCCTCCATTTTAATTTTCTATTTTTGAGAAATTACCTCCCAACCTTTATACTTCTCTGCCTCCAAGAGTATGAGAATCAACTCTTGGATATCCTGAAATTTTATAATAGTAGCACATATAAGTATATTTATTATTTTGATACTTGGTGTAACCTAACCTGGAGAAGAATGCTCTCCTTCATTATATCTGTGATGTAATTCTCCCTATTTCTCCGAACTCCTTTTCTGGAATGCCTACTAAAAGTTGTAACTCTTAGAATGCTTCTCTATGCCTTTATTGAAATCTCCTTCCACATACTCTTTAGCTAATTATCTTGACTTTATTTTCAGTTCTGATGGATTTCTCTGCTAGCACTGGTCTTTACTTTCTCAGAAACAATTTGTGTTTTCCTCACAAACTGTTTCTCAAAAACAGTTTGTTGTTTATTTCACATGGCACCATGATCTTAATATATGGATAAAATATATCCTTGGCTCACTCTGCTTTGTACTGAATATTTTAATGCTTAAGTCCTCTATATTCCTTGATCTATCTCCATTTTATGCATCATGTTTTCCAGTTTATTCATCTTAAATCTTTTATAATGTGTAGGCTTTGATCATATATTGTGGGATACTTGTCATCTGTTTGCATTTAGGAAGGAGACAAAAAAGAAGCTGACTGGAAGATCTGTATGCATTTGCAGGGCTTATACATTGATGGGTTTGCCTCACAGTGTATAGGCAAAAGGCTTTCCAGGTGGCACTAGTGATAAAGAATTCACCTGCTGACACAGGAGACATAAGAGATACGGGCTTGATCCCTGGGTAGAGAAGACCCTCTGGAGAGGCCATGGCAACTCACTTCAGTGTTCTTGCCTGGAGAATCCCATGGACAGAGGAGCCTGGTAGGCTGCAGGCTACAGGTTTACACAGAGTAGGACACACTGATGTGGCTTAGCATGCACACACACACACACCTATAGGCAAAAGGCTATTTATTCACGATTGGGTGGAATCTTATAATGCTAGGTTATGGTCTGTCTTATCTCTCTAGGACTGCTTTACATTTCTTATAGGGTTTTTTGTGTTTCACTTTTTGTTGTGGCTATTGTTTTTGCCTTGGGAGAAAACAGCTGTGAGAAATCATATCTGGAGGATTGAACAATTTAACTATGTTTAAATGAATAGCAGTCCTATCTTCATTTTTAATTCTCACTCCAGCCTACCTTAGTACCTTACACTTATGAATGTCTCTGTGGTCTTAGCAGCCTGGCTGTCTCTCTGAGTGAATCTTGCTCTTGATATTGTCTAGGCTCCATTTTCCTCTACCTCCCTTTGATTTTTAGTGTCAAATATGTTGAAATCTCTATCATCAAAAGCTCTTTTCTCATTCTCTACACCATTGTTATAACATGTATGTCCCTTTGCTATTGTCTGTTCTCATTTAATACAGTTTAAAAGGGCAGAAGAAATGTGGCCTATTTCAACTCTGCAAAAACTTGCTCTTTTAGTTCATAAAGAGAAGCAGTGAAGAGTTTGTTGTAAAGCATCTGAATCACAGGGAGAAGTAGACTTGGCTATAAAAATGAAACAAAATAAACAGTGGTAGCTAACCCAAAGCAAGGATTCTTAAACTTTTATGTTCATTAGGATCATATAGAGGACTTAGGGGAAAAAAAGAAAAAAAACACAGATGCCCAGCAAAATTCCAGACCTACCAAGGAAAAATGTTCAAGATCCTAGCCTTTACTTTGTCCACCTTAAAAGGTCAAATACAATATATTTTCAAAACAAGTTTTGGTGACTGTAATCTGTTGGCTCCCTACATACATGATTAGTTTGTTGGGCTCAGCACAAATAGAGTTACTTGAAGATGCTAGAGCAAGGTGACTTATGTGGTGTTTTACTGCCAAATAAAACATGAGCGGATAAAGTCAGTATTATTTTATAAGTTACCAAATTTAATTGTTCAGTAAGGAGTCTAGAGGTCTTCATTTTTTTAATTTCTCCTTAACGCACTGTTAGTATTGACCCAAGAGGAAACCCTGTCTCTTTAATTCACTTGCAGTTTTGCCCTTAAGGTACCATAATGCATACTGATCTCCAAGTCCAGCCACACCACACTAGGGTGCTACTGTGAACACAGATTGGTAAATGACATTGGTTAGGACAGGTGATAGAAGGGATTCAAATTTTGATAATATAAAACTAATGATTTTCAGATGTATCAACAGTTCTTGTCTAGGATCAGTTTAGTTTTCTCTCTTTTTCTTTAAGGAAAGACAAATCACATGGAGGCATATGATAGTAAAGGCTTAAATTAAAAATAATATATATTTGCATGGTACTTCATACTGGAAGTTTTTAATAGAAGCATTTGATTTAAACATTACCAATCGCTTTGCAATAATAAGGACAAAAATTTTAATTATTTTTATTTTATAGATCTGGAAACTGAGACTCACACATTTCCACTGCCACCCCCCCCACCCCCCCACACCCCCCAACCAAGATCACATACATTTTGAAGAGTATATATTATAACTCAATGTCTATCTTTAAATTCTATTTTTTCTCATTATATAACATTGACTCAAATTCATCATTCAGAAACATTGACTCCTCCTGTAACTTCCCCGCCAGTTTTGTAATCTTTCCATTACCCTATTGGCAGTAATCCAGGCTATCATCTATCACGGAGGCACCACACTGTCAAACAGGCATTTGATTCCAAAATATCCTAATATGATAGAGCTTAAAGGATCAAATTCATAATTAAGTATCCAACTTGTGGAGTGTCAGCTCATCTGTTTAAAATGCCTGGTTAATTCTCTGCAGATTCAATTTCTATGAAGATCTTAGTGGTATTCAAAATCCCAAGTTTCAAAGCATCAAATTAGGTAATTATGGATAAGTTAGACCACCATAGCACAGTTGGGCTCAAGACTTTGTCACTCAGTGAAGTTGCAGAATATCTTTGCCATTACTCAGAATTTTTTAAAGTTAGTTGCAAGTCACTATATAATTTTAGAATGATAATATTATCAGTCATGGTTACAATAGAAAACATCTATGAAACAGTACCATTGAGGAGAAAGGAGGAATAGTATTTTCATTATAAAAATAGAGCTAAATTTCCTAACTCTATAATTTGCAGCTGATGATTAAAATAGAAAAAAGATTTTTCCTATATAAAGGAGAGTTGTCAAATAAGAGAAGGCAAACTGTATTTCTAAATAGAGGGTAAAATAAGAGCCAACAGGTAGAGAGAGTCAGAATTTAGCTCAATATAAGAAGCAGCCACTCAGCAAGGAAATGGGTTGTTTTAGTGAAACGGTAAAACAGTCATCACTATAGATGTTCTCTGAGGGAGCTTTGGAAAGGTTAGGTCCTCCTGTGGAAAGTTTGGTTAGATCTTTTCCACTCTAATACTGTGTTTCAATATTGTTACCTTCATGGCCAAGTAATCTTTAATGACCCAGAAAACTGTTCAGTTCAGTTCAGTTCAGTCGCTCTGTTGTGTCCGACTCTTTGCGACCCCATGAATCGCAGCACTCCAGGCCTCCCTGTCCATCACCATCTCCCGGAGTTCACTTAGAATCACATCCATCGAGTCCGTGATGCCATCCAGCCATCTCATCCTCGGTCGTCACCTTCTCCTCCTGCCCCCAATCCCTCCCAGCATCTATCCCTTCTATCTTATAGAGAATTACTGATGCATAATTACTTATGATAATTATTTATACATAAGAACAATTCTTCATGATATTAAATTATTTTAACATCAGTGGGATAGGATTGATTTTAAAGCTTTTCTTCAATGAGGTTAAATATGTTTGAAAATAATGGGACAGTTGTCATTCTCATTTTTGTTTTATTACTTCCTAATCTTTTTTATTTCAGCTCTTGTTAGAATGCGCTATATAACTAAAGCTTCCCTTGTAATTCATTCCAGCAACCTTCCCTCTAATATCTATATACCCTTATGAGAAGGAGAAATGTCAAATAAGTGCACTGCAGTCCCATGGACCCTGTTACATTTTCTCTTGGGGACCATCAAACTAGTAGGATGCTTAAAAATCTGCCTGGGATCTTTTCTAATTACTAACTTCTATTTGGTGTAATGCTCATTGTATTAGTCGCTTCCGGAACATGATTTTTGAACTTAGTTTACAATATCAGTCTCCTGAAGACTTGTTTTGCATACTTTATCAGTGGAGTGCTACAATCTAGGCTCATCATTTGATATGGAGGGTGGTTGACTTACCTTGGGTTTTCCCAGTAGCACATATTGTGACAAGCATTCTAATACAATAGTTCACTTGGAAGGTGATCACAGGGTCCCAGTAAGGGGGGATAAGTGAAACAACCTAAGATGACATCTTTCTTTATCCACAAAGTTCCTGCTGAGGACAACTCAAGTTTAATCCTACTGGGGTATTCTGGGAGTCAGTGTGGAACATAGTTATCTCACCTGAGGATGATGAAACTGGAACATTTATCCACTAAATTATTTCTGTCATTTGTCCTGAGCTGATTCCAGGGGTATTAACTTTGCCACTTCTGGCTTGCTCTGTGCCAGTGGGTCTGCTCCTATTGTTGAAAAATTCCTTCAGCCTGAACCTTCAGAGATGGTTCCAAACAAGGAGCTTTCGAGCAGGTATAAAGGAATGCCAGAGCACCAACTGTGCCTGCCTCTGTGGCCTGTCTTTTTGCCTGGAGATTAGTTTAAATCAGAAATCTCATAAAGAAGAGACTAACTTGGAGTCATGATGGGATGATACTCTATAGATGACTACGTCTCTCACAGAATTATCTATGGGTACCCAGTATGAGGAACTTAACAATAGCACATAGGAGGAAAAACAAATGGAAACAGTGGTCAAGCAGGTTAGAAACACGCTGGCTGAAACAAGCTTAAACATCTTAAAAAACTGTGCCCTAATAAACACGGCAGATATCCCAAAACAGCTTTTCCAAACTTGCTTGATATGTAGCATTTCCCAAACTAACTTAATCACAGAGCTCTCTTTTTATGGCCCATCCCTTGGGGCTGATATTCCATGAAACACACTGTGAAAAATGCTGATCTCGTCCAGTTCTCTCATGTTACAGCTAAATGATTGGAAGGTTGGAGGCCTTATGACTGGTCAAGGTCAGGCAGGTGATTAATGGTAAAGCTGAGCCATGGCCCAGTGTTTTTCACTCC
Organism: Capra hircus; assembly: GCF_001704415.2. Taxonomy (NCBI): domain Eukaryota; kingdom Metazoa; phylum Chordata; class Mammalia; order Artiodactyla; family Bovidae; genus Capra; species Capra hircus. The sequence continues at coordinate 35,192,039 of NC_030818.1, forward strand.
GTCCTGCTGTCTCTCATTTAGGTTCAAGAAGCCCCTGGTGACCTATAGCTCCTGTTTCTTGAGCTGTTTTCAGATGGGATCTTAGCAGGTAATGATCGCCTCTGGATGTCAAGGGAATATATAGGCCTCAGTGCAAATGAGTTCATGAAGCCCAGCCAGCACACTTTGCTAGATATAGAATCCTATGTGTCTGGGTTTGATCAAGAGGTTAGGCATGCCTACTCCTAGAGTTATTAAAATGCTGAATTTTCCTGCTATTCTGCTGAAAGAAAGGCAATGATATAAACTGTTAGAATGATTTGATAAGATTAGAACATACTGGGGAGGTGTTTCTTTTCTTGACAAAAACTAGGAGAGGACACCTACTTGCAGCTCCCATGATCAACTCCTTGATTCACAGTGCAGGCCTGGAGGGACACAGGCCTTGATTAGCCTTTGCTAATAAAGGATACATAGGCCAGTACAGGCTGGAGGCTGTCAGTATTTCCCCAGAGGAATAATCCACCCCAGCTAGAGATTTTAAGGGAATCAGGAGATGCCCACTGGTCCTCTCTTTCTCCTTAGCAAGAGCTATCACATATTTGGGGCACATACTTGTGGTAGGGATTATACTTAACACTTTATTTAATTTAGTTCATTTAATCCTCATGACAACAATGTGAAGAAAGTACTGTTATTCTCTTTCATGTGAGCCAGCTGAGGCTCAGACAAGCTATTCAACTTGCACATGGCCCCCAGCAGAGAGTAGGAGATTCCATTCCAGAAGTGGAAGCCCAGGCAACTTTAGCTTATGTGCCCTTCTGTCTAAGAGACTACGTTGATCTGTACTCATTAGTGTCATTTCTCAATGAGAAGACAATAAATCAAGAGCAAAGGAAGCAAATCCAGTTGGTAAACTCGGTAAAATTAAAAGTGGTAGAGATGGAAGCAGAACATCCCTTGCAAGAGAGCCAAACTTCTCCTCCCAAATTATACACTGCCCCTAAGAAAGACATTGCAGTTTGATTTGCCAAATAAAAATGATAACAACATTGTAGTCTCCTTTACAGAGGTAAATTGAACCCTTTAACATAAGAAAAGTACATATCCTCTGCTTATGGTCCTGGGGAATAGCAATGCTGGGCTGCAGCTTTTAAAAAAAAATGTACCCACACAAGCTTTAACCTGAACAGATACCGTCAACATTATTAAAATATGAAGCTACATGTTTGGAGACCAGAGAAATAAAGCTGACTTTCAAGCTTGTACCGGTAACTGAAGGAAAAAGCATTTGGTATTGACTGGGTACTTTAGATGCCCTGATTGTGCGGGATATGGTTTCAATCAGTGAATAGTAGGTAGAAAGTAGACAAAGGAATAAAAAGATGAGATAGAGAATAATTTTTAGAGGGTAACAATTCCACAAAACTCAAGCAGAAGCAATGACAGTTTTTAGAGAAAGGGTAAGATAAATGGCAACTTTGGGGTATTCTTAGCCATAAATGATATTCTTCTACAAACCAAGAACAGAATCAGGCTCAATAAATGCCATGACAATATATAACTTCGTCCTGGTTCTCTGGCTGCCTGGGGAGCAAATGAGTTGATGTGAGGTGTTCTCTCAAGACTCCCACAGTGCCTTATGCCTAGTAGATTCAATAGATGAAGCTGAGGTTTTTAATGACTGGGAACTGGGCCCCCAGCAGGCTAAGTAGAATGAAGAGGTTTTGCCCTCTCCCCAGGATATTCACATCTTCCAGATAAAAAGAAGGTGTCTGACAATCAGGGAGTTGTTGATGCTGTGGTGGAGTGTTGAGGGGAGGGACAGTAATGGAAATGTATTTAAAACTCTGACTTTGTGGGCAACTGAAAATCCTTGCTTATGCTGAGTGTGTTGTGCAAGCAGACTGAGGTCAGCCAGTAATAGCTGAAGAAGGAGGTTTTTGACTCAAGAAGACTGGGTGAAATGGAACAGATGGAAGGCTGTATTAGGCACTGAGGTCACATCAGCCCCAAGGAGAGAAGTTGGCATGGATTATGTTGCCACACTGTACGTACAAATATGTGAATGCTTAGCAAATTAAAGAGGTAATGAATGAAGGGTGGATTGGAAGGTGGCAAGTTGAAGTTGCCAGAGTTATCATATGTCATTTAATCACACTGACGTTTCACAGGCAAGAAGAAAACATGATCAAAACACAGCACATAACAGTGCAAACAGCAAGTGAATTAAAGTGAGGCACAGCTGTTTGCTTCATAATAACTGTATGAAAATGGGCAAATGATTTATCCCCTCTGTGTCATTTCCCCCTCATTTGTAACTGATGACTTTTATAACACCTAATATAACACAAAAGGTCAGAAATAGAGGCTTACTCTAAGCTCAGTGCAGTTATCACTACCATTAAAGTTAATTATAAGCACGAGACATTATTATCAAAGTGAAATTGTTTTTATTACAGAGAAGTAAGTCCTATTTGCCAGTATGTAAGATGTAATAACAACATATAAAATTATATCAAGGATACAGGGGAAGGAAGCAGAGCTTATAGATCTGAGTTCTTCATTTCAGTAGATGTGTGATTGAATCCAAGTTTTTCACTCATTAGCTACATGATGTTGACATATACCTAACCTTATTTTGTTTGAACTATTAACTTTTTGTTTTGTATTGGGGTATACCCAATAAACAATGTTGTGGTAGTTTCAGATGAAGAGCAAAGGAACTCAGTCATACATATGCATGTATCCATTCTTCTCCAAACCCCACTCCCACCCAGGCTGATATATAACATTGAGTAGAGTTCCATGTGCTATACAATAGGTCCTCGTTGGTTGTCCATTTTGAATATAGCAGTGTGTACATGACATTCTCAAATTCCCTAACTATCCCTCATTAGCTTCATGATGTTGATATATACCTTTTATAAGCCTTCGTTTTCTTACTTATAAAATTGAAATGATCCCGATCCCATCAGTGGTTGTAGGTACTGTTGTTGTTCAGTCACTCAGTGTGTCCGATGCTTTGACACCCTATGGATTGTAGCAAGCCAGGCCTCCCTGTCTTTCACCATCACCCAGAGCTTGCTCAAACTCATGTCCATTGAGTAAAGGAGGCATCCAACCTTCTCCTACACTGTCATCCCCTTCTCCTCCTGCCTTCAATCTTTCCCAGCATCAGAGTCTTTTCTAATGAGTTGGTTCTTTGCATCAGGTAGACAAAGTATTGGAGCTTCAGCTTCAGCATCAGCCTTTCCAATGAAGATTCAAGATTGTTGTCCTTTGGGATTGACTGGCTTGATTTCCAAGGGACTCTCAAGAGTTTTCTCCAACGCCACAGTTCAAAAGCATGTTCTTTGGCTCTTAGCCTTCTTTATGGTCCAACTCTCACATCCAAACATGACTCAAACATGACTACTGGAAAAACCATAGCTTTGACTACCTGGACCTTTGTTGGCAAAGTAATGTCTCTGCTTTTTAATATGCTGTCTAAGTTTGTCATAGCTTTTCTTCTAAGGAGCAAGTGTCTTTTAATTTCATGACTGCAGTCACCATCTGCAGTGATTTTGGAGCTCAAGAAAATAAAGTCTATCACTGTTACATCATTTCCCCATCTATTTGCCATGAAGTGATTAGACCTGATGCCATGATCTTGGTTTACTGAATGTTGAGTTTTAAGCCAGCTTTTCCACTCTTCTCTTTCAGTTTCACCAAGAGACTCTTTAGTTCCTCTTCGCTTACCACCATAAGAGTGGTGCCATCTGTATATCTGACATTATGGATATTTTTCTCGGCAGTCTTAATTCCGGCTTGTGTTTCATCCAGCCTGGCATTTCTCATGATGTACTCTGCATTTAAGTTAAATAAGCAGGGTGACAATATACTGCCTTGAAATACTCATTTCCCAATTTGAAACTAGTTTGTTGTTCCATGTCTTGTTCTAACTCTTGCTTTTTGACCTGCATACAGGTTTCTCAGGAGGCAGGTAATATGGTCTGGTATTCCCATCTTTTGAAGAATTTTCCACCATTTGTTACAATCCACACAGTCAAAGGCTTAGCGTAGTCAATGAAGAAGTAGGTTTTTCTGGAACTCTCTTGCTTTTTCTATGATCCAATAGTTGTTGGCAATTTGATTTCTGGTTCCTCTGCCTTTTCTAAATCCAACATCTTGGAAGTTTTTGGTTCACATACTGTTGAAGTCTAGATTGGAGAATTTTGAGCATTACTTTGCTAGTGTGTGAGATGAATGCAATTGTGCAGTAGCTTGAAAATTCTTTGGCATTGCCTTTTTTGGGGATTGGGTTAAAAACTGACCTTTTCCAGTCCTGTGGCCACTACTGAGTTTTTCAAATTTGCTGGCATATTGAGTGCAGCACTTTAAAATAGCATCATCTTTTAGGATTTGAAATAGCTCATCTGGAATCCCATCACCTCTACTAGCTTTGTTTATACTGATGCTTTTAAGGCTCACTTGACTTTGCACTCCAGGATATCTGGCTTTAAGTGAGTGTTCACAATCATGGTTATCTGGGTCATTAAGATCTCTTTTGTATAGTTCTCCTGTGTATTCATGCCACCTTTTATTAATATCTTCTGCTTCTGTTAGGTCCATAATGTTTCTGTTCTTTATTGTGTCCATCTTTGCATGAAATGTTCTCTTGGTATCTCTAATTTTCTAGAAGAGATCTCTAGTCTTTCCCATTCTATTGTTTTCCTCTATTTCTTTGCACTGATCACTTAGGAAGCTTTTCTTATCTTTCCTTGTTATTCTTTGGTACTCTGCGTTCAGATGGGTATATCGTTCCTTTTCTCTTTGCCTTTTGCTTCTCTGCTTTTCTCAGATATTTGTAAGGCCACCTCGGACAACCGTTTTGCCTTTTTGCATCTTTTTCTTGGGGAGGGATTTGATCACCACCTCCTGTACAATGTTACAAACCTCCATCCAGAGTTCGTCAGGCACTTTGTCTATAAGATTTAATCCCTTGAATCTATTTATCACTTCCACTGTATAATCATAAGGGATTTCATTTAAGTCATACCAAAATGGTCTAGAGATTTTCCCTACTTTCTTCAATTTAAGACTGAATTTTGCAATAAGGAGTTCATGATCTGAGCCACAGTCAACTCTAGATCTTGTTTTTGCTGACTGCATAGAGCTTCTCCATCTTAGGCTGCAAATAATAGAATCAGTCTGATTTTGGTATTGACCATTTGGTGTTGTCCATGTGTAGAGTAGTCTACAAGAGGGTGTTTCTATGACCAGTTCATTCTCTTGGCAAAACTCTGTTAGCCTTTGCCCTGCTTCATTTTGTACTCCAAGGCCAAATTTGCCTGTTATTCCAGGTATCGCTTGACTTCCCACATTTGCATTCCATTCCCTATGATGGAAAGGGCATCTTTTTTGTGTGTTAGTTCTAGAAAGTCTTGTAGGTCTTCATAGAACCATTCAACTTCAGCTCCTTCAGCATAGTGGTTGTGGCATATACTTGGATTGCTGTGATATTAAATATTTTTCTTGGAAATGAACAGAGATCATTCTGTTGTTTTTGAGATTGCACCCAAGTACTGCATTTCGGACTATTTTGTTGACATGAGGGCTACTCCATTCATTCTAAGGGATTATTGCCCATGGTAGTTGATATAATGGTCATCTGAATTAAATTTGCCCATTCTGCTCCATTTTAGTTCACAGATCCCAAAATGTCAATGTTCACTCTTGCCAGCTCCTGTTTGATCACTTCCAATTCGCCTTGATTCATGAGTCTAACATTGCAGGTTCCTATGCAATATTGTTCTTTACAACCTCAGATGTTACTTTACTGCCAGACACATCCACACCTGGGTGTTGTTTCCCCTTTGCCTCAGACTCTTCATTTCTTCTGGAGCTATTTCTCTGCTCTTCTCCAGTAGCATATTGGGCATCTACCAACTTAGGGAGTCATCTTTCAGTGTCATATCTTTTTGTCTTTTCATACTGTTCATGAGGTTGTAGGTATTTAATTGAATAATACCTCCTAAGCACATGGCATACAAAAAACACTCGGTGAATGGTAGAGCATGTACCTATGTTGTGACTGGAAGATGAGAAGAAGTGACCTGAGGCAGATAGAGTGGAGTACAAAAAAGTCAATCTACTCACAATAACTATAAAGTGAGGAAGATGTGTAGCAACCAGAACCAGAGTAAATATGAGCAACAGGTCATATTGGTGCCATATCATGAAGATCTAATAGGACCTGTGATGGGACGTTTCAAGTTTGTGATCACCTCTTAAATCATCCCTTGAGAGGAAGAAAGTTGAGGCAGGTCTGTGAAAATAGAAACCCAAATCTGAAATACTACTTGACAAGTCTCTCCAAGACCCAATAACTCCGATCTCTTGGTATTCATACTGTGTACTCTTGAGAGTCCCTTGGACTGCAAGGAGATTCAACTACTCCATTCTGAAAGAGATCAGCCCTGGTGTTTCTTTGGAAGGAATGATGCTAAAGCTGAAACTCCAGTACTTTGGCCACCTCATGCGAAGAGTTGACTCATTGGAAAAGACTCTGATGCTGGGAGGGATTGGGGCAGGAGAAGAAGGGGACAGCAGAGGATGAGATGGCTGGATGGCATCACTGACTCGATGGATGTGAGTCTGAGTGAACTCCGGGAGTTGGTGATGGACAGGGAGGCCTGGCGTGCTGCAATTCATGGGGTCACAAAGAGTCAGACACGACTGAGCAACTGAACTGAACTGAACTGAACTGAACTGAATCTTCTCTTGATTGTGGGCTAGGCTTCATGATTGCATCTAATGTATAAAATATTGTAAAAATGATAGAATGTCACAAAATGAGGTTGCAAACATCTGAAATTTGTCTTGCTAGGATTCTCTCTGGCCCTTTTCCTTTGCTTGCCCTGATGAAGCCAGCTGCCATTTTGAGAACATCCCTGTGGACTTACTTTATGATCACAAGTCCAACCTGTTTTATATGATAAAGGTGCTTCAAATTTTGAGTGAATAAAATATCATATTGCTATTAGAATCTTATTTTGCAGAGTATATGTTAAAAAGCAATGTAAAAGTAAATGGTAGAGTACCATTTGTATCTCTAAAAGTCTGACTTATACCCATTCTGGTGGGTTGTTGTAAGCACTTAATAAGCTAATGCATATACAGGTGCATGATATTGGATACTAACTTTTTTTAAGCTTATGGTGTTCAGATTTTTTTAAGTAATATTTTACCAGAAGTTGGAAGAATTTCTGTGCTAAAAATCAAATCTAGTTCTCTTGTCTCTGCCACATTTTGCCTTGATAGGCTGCAAAATAAACCAATCTGTATTTATAGTACATCAAACTAGATAGAAAAACAGCTACACTAGGCAGGAAAAAGTTTCTAATTTTAACTTCCATTAAAAAGATAAAATATCCCAAAATTCTTGTCAATTAAGGATATTTATTTCCTTTTTTATTATGTTGTTCCCAGGTTAGATTGAATTATATTTTGGGGGATATGAGAAAAAAATAAAAAAAATATTTTAAAAGATGGTTCATATTAACTACCATTTTGACCCTTTAGGAAGTCAAAGTTTATTTGGTAAGAAAAGGAGAAAACTCAGCATTGTCCCTGAAATGTATACCAGAGATCAGAGATGAATAAGACTCATCATATGGAGAATTATGAACTGGAAGTAAGTCACAGAGAGAGTATCTCTCCCTTTATTTGTAGGCTAACTGTAGCCAACTTGTTTCATTAGGCAATTATTAATTCAAAGTTATACCAACACTGTTCTAGGGGCTTAGGTTATATCACTAAATAAAATGAAGACTCTTGCCCTTGTAGCACTTACACGTGTGCTCGCTAAGCCACTTCAGTCATGTCCAACTCTTTGTAACCCTATGGACTGTAGCTGCCAGCCTTCTCTGTCCATGGGATTCTTCAGGCAAGAATACTGGAATGGGTTGCCATACCCTCTCCAGTACTTGCATAGCAGACAATAAACATTCAACATAATAAATAGCAATTCATAGAGTATTAGAAGCAGTGTGACAGTATAGCAGGTAATCTGGGCATGTCTGGTGTCTCCCCAAAGATTTTTTTTTTTCCTTTTAAGCATTTAGGGCTACTGATAGGACTATCACTCGTGATACTCCCAATCTCCTTTGGTGGTAGGGTGGTGTTAGAAATTAAATCCTCAGGAACTACTCTCATAGACTTAGGATATAGGGACTTTCGAGGTATAGTAAAATCACTATGAATTCTTTGAAAATCTTTGAACATAAAATAATAGTAGTCAGATTATCTAGAGGTAGTACACCTCTGGGGAAACTGAGTTAGTCTATGCAAAACCACATAATTTTTAAACATATTTATGTTAATATATTATTTTATGATGAGGAAATGCCTCCTTAAAATTGGGAATTCAAACAGACGTCAAAATAAGATTGACAATAGCAAAACTACTTGTCAAACTCATAGGTTCTGAAATAGTAAATGGCCTCTATAGGCAGAGCTACTTCCATTAGCCACATACAGCTAAAGGTTAGTTTGGGCTTTTCATCCAGGAATCCTAGATACACATTAACCTTTTCTAAACCAAACAATTTATCAGTCAGCCTTTTGTTTCTGACAAGATAATTTATTCTAGATAAAGTATAAAATAGATACATTATAAGGAATTTGATATTTTACAGAATATCTGTGAGAGCCAGGTACCAAGCTTAGATGCTATATAGCTTAAAGCAGGAGAAATGCCTATCCTACCACAAAACTGTTTTGATAGAAATATCCTTGCTTTTTTCCACTAGTTAGTTGAATCTGTAAACACAGGAATCAGAAACTAACCTTTCCCTATAGCTGGTTCAGCGAACCCAACAATTTCATGAGGCCATGTTTGCCAGAACTCCTCCGTCACAAACTGTTTACTTTTGTCTTTATTTTCCTGAAAATGAGTCTGCTTAATGAAAGCTGATCAAATGTCCACGCGTCATGTTAAGGAAGCCTTGGAATGTTCATTTAGTGTTTCTACCAAGGGAAGGCTAGCTTTGTGATATTGGAAAACCACCAGAATGGAGCAAGAATATTTAAAAGATTTGGGGCTGCCATAAATGCAGATGTGTCCTGAGAACCACATTCACATTTTTGTCTGCAGTGATTTTGTTTCTGTTAGCCCTTACTCAAAAGACCCAATCTGTGTCTGTGAAAGAGCTTAACTGTGTTGTTTTAAAAGGTAGCTGTTTCAGCTCTCCTCAGGGGAATGACATGAAAAGAGAAGTATGTTGGCTTTATCACTTATTTTCTCTATATATATATACACACAGGCCAATATTTGTTGGTTATATTTACAATTAGAGAAGTTGCATGAAGGTCTCTATTCGAGGTGTTTCTTAACTTTTTTTGTCTTTCAAGAAATCTTTTCAAGTAGAGCACATTACTGCTGTTGGATGTCCTAATTGGTCTTGAGTAGTACTTAGACAGATGCTGCTAATGAGGTCTTCATGCTCATTTTGTCACATGTATACAGGTTGTGTTGAAAGTCTCAAATGCCTTAGGAAGATGCTTAATTTAGCTCTACTTAAGTACCTGGAGGTTCTTTGATTGTGAAATATAGAAAGGCATAAGATAAATGAGTACCATGGGATAGTTCAGTCCAGGAAGTGAAGCATATCTTTTCTGGAGGAGCAATGGGATCACATTTGGATATTTTGTTATAATGATTATTCCCACTCCAGCAACAGAGGGCTGTAACTCTAGTTTTGATAACAGTAAATGGCTAAGATGAAGCTGGAATCTTCCTCCTTAGTCTAATAGCTAACTGAAGGTGGGAAAATGAAAGAAAATCTCTCTCTCTCTTTTTCCCTTAAAGCTATTTTCAGCAAACCATCCTATAGCACACTAAAAAGATAGCATTATGTGGGCAATGTAAAGGACCATACCTTTCAAGTAAATGGACATTTATCCTATGCAGATGTGAAGAGGTAATTGGAGTCCAAGGTTATTGAGGCATTTTGAAGAGGTTGGGCTGGATTTTGTATTACGTGTATGATAGCGTTCTCTATAGCCTCGAATCTTCTGTGTAGTTTGCTTTTAGAATTTAACATGCTAGAGTTAGAAAATTTGGAAGTTATTTATTCAGATATCCAAAGGTGGTATTTCTGTGACTCCCAGGGAAATTGATATTGATAAACAGGAACTGTGTTAGTGTCATTTTTATTATTTTCAGTTTCAGGGTAAAAAAAAAAAAAATAGCAATCTCTGCTGTTGGTATTTTTTCTCAAATGTTAGGATTTGGGCTTTTAAACCTAAGGCTGGACAGCTCTGATGGAAAAGACAGGGTTTCACCCATGAATCCAAATCTTCTAACCCCTTAATTTATGAACTGAATTGTACATTCACAAGACCCAAATCATTGGCATTTCTGTAATAGCTACTTCATAGGTATAGAGGATTCCCTTTCTTAAGGAGAATAAAAAATGTATTAATTTGCTATATTTTTTAAGTATAAGCAGTATTCTGAGGGAGAGAAAGATCATAGTTAGTGAATTTCTTCAAGTTTCCTTCTATTTCTAAATGTATCTGAGTCAGGTTCCTTCCCTATATTGTTCCCTTTTATTTCAGTGAAAAAGGGAAAAGGAACAATGTGAATGCATGGACTGTGCACATGGATAATCTCTACTTGATTCCAAGTTTGACATGAAATGAAACCAACAATATTTTTTCTATCATAATTGGGATATTCTCTCATTGGAGAGAATTTAAGGAACACAGAAATTAGGGAGGGAGGTAGGAGGGGGTTCAGGATGGGGAACACATGTATACCCGTGGTGGATTCGTGTTGATGTATGGCAAAACCAATACAATATTGTAAAGCAATTAGCCTCCAATTAAAATAAACAAATTTAAATTAAAAAATATTAAAAAGCAAAACAAAACAGTTTTCTCTGAAACCCAGAACCTACCTGTGTTCTTGACACAAATGCTCACCATTATTCTGGGACATTAATTATTCTCTTTACTATTGTCTGTTGTTTTCTTCACCCTCCTTTCCCCATAGTTTATGTTTGTTCTTAAATCTCCCCAATACTAGCAGCATGTTTTTGTTTTTTACTTATTTTCATTTCTTTTAACTTTGGATTTCTCCTCCTTTCTCTTTATTACCAATCTTTTGGAAATTGTTATGCATGCTTGTCTTTATTCAAGGCTCCTGACCCATGTCTCAGTATGTTTTCAACCTTAATGAAAAAGCCTGCATCTCTGAAGATCTCCCTGAGTAGCAGATCAACTCCAATACCTATCAATATCTGAACTTTATTTATGAAAGAAAAAAATCCTATTTGTTACTATTAGTGAAAAGTGTACAGTTTGCAGAAAAATGCATTCCCATGTGATACATTTATGTTCCTTTGTTCATCATTTCCTTTCACCACTGAATACGCACCTCATATTTACTCTACTTTTCTTATAATGATAACTTCATCATCCAAAGCCTAGCCCAAACATTTTAGCCACTAGGATTTAATTCTTACCCTTCAACCTGAGCAACAACTTGATCCTCAGATATATTTAGTCTTCCTCTGCTTTCACTCCTGTTGTCACCTGTAAACTTGCAAGTGACTTGTACAATTTCACTCATGTTCTGGCTGGTGTTTTACCTTCAGGGTTCTCCCTACACCCAAACCATGTTCTTTTCCAGGGATTCTCAAATTTTTTGTCAAGACACAAATGGATTATGCTCAGATGAGAAATGAGTCTCATATTTTTTGTTACTACTAACAAAGCTGAAAATTTTTTGAATGATTTATATGCTTTATATAATAAAGAAGATGCTAGAATAGTTCTTTAATATTGTTTTCCTTAAGCAATATTCATTCTAACTTTTTTGAGAGCTAGAGAAAAGAGTTACATTTAGCAAGCATAGTGGTAACTGTTTTAGATATTCCCAAGGTATTCCCCGCCCCCCCCCACCCCACCGCCCTTTCAGGTAAATGTTTCCCTTGTGTATCAGAGCAGAGAGAAGAAGGTTGAAGACCATTATATAGAAGTTCATTTTCTTAGCATCACAACAGCAACAAAACCTTTGAATGATCCCTTTCCTCTGTACACGTTTACTTTCCCTTACTCTGTAACCCTGCTTATACCCCTTCTCCAGTCTCTTAACATCTGGAACTACCCATCTTTCCACCAAAACAAGCATTCTTTCCTACTTCCATGCTTTCCTGGTGGCTGAGAGGATAAAGAATCGGCCTACAATGCAGGAGACCTGGGTTCAATCCCTGGGTTGGGAAGATCCCCTGGAGAAGGAAATGGCAACCCACTCCAGTACTCTTGCCTAAAGAATTCCATGGACAGAGGAGCCTGGAGGGCTACAGCCCATGAGGTCACAAAGAGTTGGACACGACCGAGTGACTAACACTTTCACTTTCATGCTTTGAACACCATGTTCTATTGAGGTATTTATCATCACATGCTGTAACCAATAATCCCTCTGCAGACGAGTTCACTTAAAGCAGAGTATTTCAAGTAACATTTTTGTCAATTAAGAGACCCTTGGGTCCAGTAGAAATTGTTCTGATTCTTTTATGTGATGATCAGTCAGACATGGCTCCAAGAGAAGATAGAGGAGAAGTTCAGTAAGAAAATAAAGTATGATACTCACAGATCATCCTAGCGACTGGAGGCACATAAGAAAGACACCAAGGTGGTCAAGAGGCAAAAGGGGCAGGATTGAGGCGAAGCTAAGGCCACAGCCTTTATTTGGGTTTATGCAGAAAAGATGAGACAAGCAGGAGTAAACAGTGGGGTAGTCCATGTTTGCCAGGCCTTCCCTGGTGGCACAGCAGTAAATAACCCACCTGCCAATGCAGCAGACGCAGTTTGATCTCTGGGTAAGAAAGATCTCTTGGAGAAGAAGATGGCAACCTACTCCAGTATTCTTGCCTGGGAAATGCCATGGACAAAGGATCCTGGTGGGCTACCATCCATGTGGTTGCAAAAGAGTCTGATACGATGGAGTGACCAAACCACCACCACCACCAGCTGGCTCTGTGATGATTAAGGTAGAGGGAGGAATATTACCTCCTGGGTGTATCAGCCAGTTAAAAGAGGCAGGGCTCTGCAGTGATTAGTTTGCTTAAGTAAGGCATGTTCTAGACTGAGTCCTTTCCTCTAAGAACTGGCTACTCCAAGGAGGGGCAGTTTCTTCTCAAGCAGAAAAGTCAAAATATCATAATCTACAAAAATCTAAACAATACCTAAATGAATTATCCTATGCAAATAATTACAAAAATGAAATTGAAAGTTGGCACTAGTAGTGAAGGAGGGTCAACAGAATGTAGAATTTATACAATGAAGTTTAGGAGAAGAATATAAAGACAGCTCAGGAAAAATAAATGCTAGCATAGAACTGTATTTTTGTCAGTAAAATGAAAGCTAAGATGCTGGTAAAAGATGCTGATGCTTTGATGCTACATTTCTAGAATCATGTGGTATTTTGTAGGAGGTGGTTTCAGTTAATAATTCTGCATATGATGGCTACAATGAAAATTGAACATTTAGATAGGAGAATAAGACCAAAAAGTCTCTTGGCACTATTTTACATTTTTATTTCCTTTCAAGCATAATAATGGATAGCAGTCCTGGTTTCTTCCATGGAGAGAGTAATCGTGGGGAGAAAAAAAAAATCAGTCCTATCATTGTTTGACTTACTCTGTACTTTGGGGCTTACCCAAGGGCCAGAAAGTTTGACCTCAATGAAAGGGGTAGGTGAGACACAGAATAAGAAGCCTTATGGAATAAAAGGATCAAAGGAAGCAACAAATTTGGGCTATTCAGGATGGACATACTACTTTGCACTATGACTATACAATCTGAGTTTTAGAACCAATTTCAAGAAAAGAAGCAACTTTATTTTATAGACTCTGATGGGTCATATATACTTATAGAGTGTTCTCTCTTAACCCCACACATCAAAGTGAGAGCTCTATTATTTGTGTCCAGAGAGCGTATGAGGAGCACAAAGTCTGGTACCAGCAAATACACCACTCTCTATAGCTGCTGAAACATTTTAGGATTAGCCTATTGATTTATCGTCAGGGTGAATGTAGGAGCTAGGAGAAGGACAGGACTGATGGCCTAAGGGACAGAGGCTTTTAATTTATTGACAGAACAAGGATAGTCCTCTGGCTACTCTCAAAGCAGTGCTTTAGAAATTAGATTTTTATCTCTATCTTGGAGAACCTTGAATCCAAGTGAGGATGCTCATTCCTCAAATCCTAGATCCAGGAAAGGCTGGAGTCAGGGATGAATCTTCCATTAAATAGTGCAGACACCTATGCTGCTTTCCTAGCATTGAGATACATATTTTCTAATCAGCTGAGAGAAACTAATTTCTATTAGAATTCCAGTAAAATGAAATGGTCCTTTTTTGGTACATTTCTAGTAAAAAGTTCATATGATATATATATATATATATGTGAAATGATTTCAAGAAGGGAGTGCAACATTTTAAATATTTGAAAACTTCACAAGTATGAGTATATCTGTAATTATAAGGATTTTATCATAATGAGCATTATGATATTTTTACATCTTTGGCAATGAATGCAACTCTCTAGACCAATAAGAACTGACCATGTTAATATTCTCTGTGGAACTTTCCTGTAACCATGTGTGTTTTTTCCAATATGAAGGCCCCAAAGGTGAGATATAGGTTACAGGCCCTAGTGTTAGAATGCCAGGGTTTTAGTTTTGATTTGAATATTCTACTTAATAAACAAGTTGTGTGAGTTCTCTGTTTCAGTTTCCTTATTTGTAAAATGTGGCTAATAGTGTTATTTCTCTCAGAATTACTGAGAAAATTAAATGATCCAATATATACAATATGCTTAGAATAGTCCTTGGTACATAATAGTCAACAAATATCCATTACAATGATTATTTCTTAAGAGTTATTTCAGAAAATCCTTAAGTAAACTCAACTGGATCAGAGTTCCATAGCAGAACGACTCAATAGCAGTAAAGGTAACTCGATAAGATGGAAACTTGAATATGAACCACATCCATCCTGGGGCCAAAAAGGGTTAGTGAGAAGGTCAATTTCCCCAACAACGGTGGGGATGAAATTCCCAAAAGAATGTACGGAGGTAGCTAAAGACTAATTTCTCCTGTATTTGGAATGCCAAAATTGCTATCTAACTTCTTGCTTCTATTTTAAGCATCAGCTTCTGTTTTATAATATTTTAAAATTGTCTGGTCATCTAGTCCATTCTTATTACATGTCCTGTTTTTGAGATGAGTATTGTGTATGAACATTGACTCAGACAACTGGATCTTTCTTTTGACTCAAATAGTTTTTGTCTTATACATGTAAAATCAATCTTCCACAGACCAGACAATCTGTTCATTCTAGCCTTCCAAGCTAGCCCTGTGCTACTATAATTGGTGTTTTGAAATAGCTCTGAGCAAGTGGACTTATAACATTGCAGTATAGTATATTAATCAGGTATAAAAGTAGTTTTGTATTTCTGTGGAAGGAAGAGGAAAAATATCCTGGCTAATCTTTAATGTACTGAATTTTCACTTTGTCATCTACGTGTGGCATTTCTATTATTTGGAAAATGTTTCAGAAGGCGAAAGTAGCCAGAGAGGGAGAAAAAGAGGAGGAGGAGGGAGAGGAAAAACTTAACTTTCTCAGAACATAGAAAGAATTGTCTTCTGCAACAAAGTATATCAATCTTTGAGGCAGAAAACAACCAGGTCCATTAAACCAACGTGGATACTCACAACTCTTGAATTTATTTTGTTATGCTATGGACACGTGTTTACTCTATTAGTTTCTACCTCACATTGAAATGGAAACACTCTAGCAGAACATCAGTTTCCTTAGTACTATGTTTTTGACTTGTGCATAGAGGTAGATATTTTTTCATGAACTCATTTAAATTTATTGAAAATTTCTATAAAGTTATGATTGCTTCAGTAACAATTTCCTGGGCCTATAATGTATCTCTATATTTTTATGCTAGACTTTTGAAGATAGTATGGCTGTTTTATATTTTTCTGAATACTGCTGCTGCTGCTACTGCTGCTGCTGCTGCTAAGTCACTTCAGTCGTGTCCAACTCTGTGCAACCCTATAGACAGCCTCCTACCAGGCTCCCCTGTCCCTGGGATTCTCCAGGCAAGAACACTGGAGTGGGTTGCCATTTCCTTCTCCAAGGCATGAAAGTGAAAAGTGAAAGTGAAGTCGCTCAGTTGTGTCCGACTCTTAGCAACCTCATGGACTGCAGCCTACCAGGCTCCTCTGTCCATGGGATTTTCCAGGCAAGAGTACTGGTATGCCAGGAAATATTATTTAAGCCTTCTCAATGACTATTGTATTAGTAGATCTTAGTGTCATTATGCATGCATTTAAAGAAAGACATGCATTTAAAGAATTCATTTGAATCAGTTCTAATGAGGTGGATGAAACTGGAGCCTATTATACAGAGTGAAGTAAGCCAGAAAGAAAAACACCAATACAGTATACTAATGCATATATATGGAATTTAGAAAGATGGTAATGATAACCCTATATGCGAGACAGCAAAAGAGACACAGATGTATAGAACAGGCTTTTGGACTATGTGGGAGAGGGAAAGGGTGGGATGATTTGGGAGAATGGCATTGAAACATGTATAATATCATTTATGAAACAAGTCGCCAGTCCAGGTTCCATGCATGATACTGGATCCTTGGGGCTGGTGCACTGGGACGACCCAGAGGGATCGTACAGGGAGGGAGGTGGGAGGGGGGGTTCAGGATGGGGAACACGTGTATACCTGTGGCGGATTCATGTTGATGTGGCAAAACCAATACAATATTGTAAAGTAATTAACTTCCAATTAAAATAAATAAATTTATATTTTAAAAAAAGAAAGACAGCAAAAACTCATTTCTCAGAAGCATGATCATTTTGAAAGATTTTATTCCCTAAATATGGTTATAATAATATCTCCCATCTGCAGGCTCATCTGCAATATTACCTTGTCCCTCCACCATCAAAAAATGGAGTTGATTTCTCTACCCCATTGAATCCAGTGGGCCCTGTAGTTGCTTTGATCAATAGAAAAGGAAGTCAGAGCTAACCTACTCATCAGATATGTCTAGGGCCATGACACTTTGGTGTTAGTCACCCAGTCATATCTGACTCTTTGTGACCCCATGGACAGGAGCCCACCAGGCTCCTCTGTCTAAGGGATTCTCCAGGCAAGAATAATGGAGTGGGTTGCCATTCCCTTCTCCACCTGACATTTTTAGGGACCCATGATAATGTTTTCATTTCTCTTAAATTCAGAATTTAAAAAATGAACATGTAGGTTTAAGAAAATATTTTAACATATATTTATCTTGTCAACACTGTCATAAAGTATAATTATAAATATTTAAATTTATTTGTCTAATGGAAGCAGGTATCCATGAAAGCAAGAGTGCCTAGGGCTCACAAATGTCATATTTTAATATTTTAGCCCTAGAGTAAGTGATACAATGCTAATGCTTAATAGACCAGGCAGCTTCTTCTTCTTCACTTTTGGGATATTTGTCCTTGGGACATTCCTGCTCAAAAGCCAGCCACAAGGCTCTGATAAATTCAAACTAAATGAAAGGGTTATCTAACAACTATAGCTGAGCTCTCAGACGTCAGTCAGTATTAATGGTCAACTAGGTTTTCCAGCCTAGTAGAACCTTCAGATGATTTCAACCTAGCTTTTAACTGATTGCACTTGCATGAGGGATACCCAGAGAGATCTGCCCAGGATAGCCCAGTAAACCCAAAACAGTGCATAAGACAATAAAAAAGGACTGTTTTAAGCCAGCCAATTTCAGAGTGGTTCATTAGGTGATAATAGATAACTGAAACCTTGTTTGAGTCACTCATTCACAATTTATTGAGCATTTTTAGTGTATAATCTGGGATACTATGATATAGTACTGATATTAATGTAATGAGGAGTCAGCTGCTTCTTTAAAATCTTAGAGGGTGGGGGAAGCATGAATCAAGGTGAAAGTTAACTAAACTCAAAAAGATGTTGCAAGATTACTTTTTAAGTATAAAAAATGTTACCAATGACAAGTGTTGGCATCCAGTAAAAGGAAAAGACATTGAAAATCCACATTTATAGGATAAATTTTTGTGTGTTTCTTCTAGCTGTGTGGTCACGGTCACATATTTTAAGGGTTCTTTGCCTCATTCATACCTAGCTCATTTGGTTGTTGTGAGAATTAAATGAATCAATATGTGCAAAACTCTTACAACAGTGCCTGGGTGTGTTTGTGTATGTGCATGCCCTTGCATCCATACATGCGTGTACATGTGCATATTAGCCATTTAACAAATGTTAACTATTTGTACATATGTTTATACTCATGATTGTTATTAGTATCTGGAACAAACTGACTCGACCTGATGGAAGGAAAGCATGAACCTACTCCATTACCTTCCTGCCATAGATTTCAAACACGACATGCTAAATCTTCCTTTAAGAGGAATTTTTTTTTTCAGAGATTAGAGATTGCTTGTTGTTGTTGTTGTTGTTGTTCTCTGGCTCAGTCAAATCTGACTCTTTGTGACCCCATTTACTACAGCATGTCAGGCTTACCTGTCCTTCACCATCTCCTGGAGCTTGCTCAAACTCAGGTCCATTGAGTTGGTGATGCCATCCGTACATCTCATCCTCTGTCATCCCCTTCTCCTCCTGCCTTCAATCTTCCCTAGATCAGGGTCTTTTCTAATGAGTTAGCTCTTCACATAAGTTGGCCAAAGTTTTGGAGCTTCACCTTCAGCATCCATTCTTCCAGGGAATATTCAGGATTGATTTCCTTTAGGATTGACAGGCTTCATCTCTTTGCAGTCATAGGGACTATCAAGTGTCTTCTCCAAGACCACAGTTCAAAAACATCAGTTCTTTGGTGCTCAGCCTTCTTTATGGTCCAACTCTCACATCCATATGTGACTACTGGAAAAGGCATACCTTTGACTCTATGGAACTTCGTTGGCAAAGTAATGTCTCCACTTTTTAATATGCTGTCTAGGTTGGTCGTAGCTTTTCTTCCAAGGAGCAAGCATCTTTTAGTTTCAATGGCTACAGTTACCATCTGCATTGATTTTGGAGCCCATGTAAATAGAATCTG
Source organism: Capra hircus (assembly GCF_001704415.2). Taxonomy (NCBI): domain Eukaryota; kingdom Metazoa; phylum Chordata; class Mammalia; order Artiodactyla; family Bovidae; genus Capra; species Capra hircus. Next base: position 35,211,172 of record NC_030818.1, read on the forward strand.
TCACTGTTTCCATTATTTCTCCATCTATTTGCCATGTAGTGATGGACCAGATGCCATGATCTTAGTTTTCTGAATGTTGAATTTTAAGCCAGCTTTTTCACTCTTCTTTCACCTTCATCAAGAGGCTCTTTAGTTCCACTTCACTTTCTGCCATAAGGGTGGTGTCATCTGCATATCTGAGGTTATTGATATTTCTCCCAGCAATCTTAATACCAATTTCCCTGGTGGCTCAGATGGTAAAATGTCTGCCTAAGACTTCCCTGATGGCTCAGACGGTAAAGCATCTATCTACAATGTGAGAGACCTGGGTTAGATCCCTGGGTTGGGAAGATTCCCTGGAGAAGGAAATGTCAACCCACTCCAATACTCTTGCCTTGAAAATCCCATGGATGGAGGAACTTGGTGCAGGCTACTATCCATGGGATCACAAAGAGTAGGGCATGACTGAGCAACTTCACTTTTTAATCTTGATACCAGCTTGTGATTCATCCAGCCTGGCATTTTGCATGATGTACTCTGCATATAAGTTAAATAAGCAGGGTGACAATATACAGCCTTGATGTACTCCTTTTCCTATTTGGAACCAGTCTGCTGTTCCATGTCTAGTTCTAACTGTTGATTCTTGACCTGCATACAGGTTTCTAAGGAGGCAGGTAAGGTGATCTGGTAGTCCTATCTCTTTAAGAATTTTCCACAGTTTGTTGTGATCCACACAGTCAAAGGCTTTAGCATAGTCAATGAAGCAGAATTTGATGTTTTTATGGAATTCTCTTGCTTTTTCTATGATCTAACGGATGTGGGCAATTTGATCTCTGGTTCGTCTGCCTTTTTTAAATCCAGCTCAAACATTTGGAAGTTCTTGGTTCACATACTCTTGAAGCCTAGCGTGGAGAATTTTGAGCATACTTTGTTTGTGTGTGAATTGAATGCAATTGCGCGGTAGTTTGAACATTCTTTGGCCTTGCCTTTCTTTATTACATATAGAACAAAAACTATCAGGATCTTCACATTTGTGTTGGTTCCCCTTAAGCCTGATTCCCAGGGGAGTGAAGTAGAGTGGTGTAGGTAGCTGCTGCTCATGGAGTGAGCTTGTGTGGAGCTAAGGAATCTCAAGCTTACTGAATTTCAGTCTTTTATCACAGGTTACAACAAACCTGCCTGACCTTTGTTCTGCAGGAAAAGTTGGTCTAATGTGTATTGAGTACTTCCTATGTACTACGTACCACAAGACCCATGTGAGTCATTTTATAGAGAGTAAATCATTTAATCTTCGACACAAACAAAACTATGAAATATTTATTAGAGATATTCAAGAAGGAAGAATACATACCTTCCCCAAAGTCACATAGCTATGGAAGACAAATCTGGAATTTGGTCCAATCGGTCTGATATTTTTCCCTAACTTGCTGTCTGGGGAAAATAAGCAACCAAGAAACCTCCCCAAAACCCACCACTTAAAAAAAGATAAATCCAGTTACTGTGGCCTCACATGTTTAAAGAAAGTTGATAAGTTATTTTGGATTTATGTAGCTCTGAGGTAGAGGAAACTCTGGGAGTTGGTGACGGACAGGGAGGCCTGGTATGTTGCAGTTCATGGGCTTGCAAAGAGTCGGACACGACTGAGCAAATGAACTAAACTGAACTGAGGTAGAGGAGGTGGAGTGTCAGGTCATTGAATGTGGTTGCTGTCCTTGGTGCTGCCTCAGTGCCGGGATTCAGCAAGTGGACTCAGCTCCATCCCTGCATCCCTGATCTTGTCTTTTTGTTTCATTCTTTCACCCTTGATGCATAGTTAGAAAGCTCTCAGGCAGGTGAAGCTTTCAGGCTTATCCAGTGTACCTTGCACTTGCCAGACACTTGGTCATTCCATCCTTTATTCTCAGACTTAGACTCTTTGAGCTAATGAAGTAATAAGAGCAAACACTCAAAGAACTAGTGCTATATGTTAGGCATGGTTCTATACACTTTACGTGTTTTACCTCATTTAATACTCACAAGAATTTCCAAAATAGGTACTATTATTTTCCTCATGTTTTAGATGAGAAAACTGAGCTTGGAGACACCAAGTAACTTTCTTGAGGTCACACAATTAGCTAAGAGGTAAGGATGGGAATTAAACCTGGGCAGTCTGGCTCATCGGAGAAGGCAATGGCAACCCACTCCAGTACTCTTACCTGGAAAATCCCATGGACAAAGGAGCCTGGTGGACTGCAGTCCATGGGGTCGCGAAGAGTTAGACCCGACTGAGCAACTTCACTTTCACTTTTCACTTTCATGCCTTGGAGAAGGAAATGGCAACCCACTCCAGTGTTCTTGCCTGGAGAATCCCAGGGACGGCGGAGCCTGGTGGGCTGCCATCTATGGGGTCGCACAGAGTCAAACACGACTGAAGCGACTTAGCAGCAGCAGCAGCAGTCTGGCTCATAGGCTGTGCACCTCAGCATTGCAATGCTGCTGTCAAGAAGCATATTCAGGGTTTCTTCCATATTCTCTCATTTTTGCTGTTTTTTCTTTTATCTATTTTGTTCTTTTCAAACTTTAAAATTTTTATTTTGTGTTGGGGTATAGCCGATTAACAATGTTGTTGTAGTTTCAGGTGAACAGTGAAGGGACTCAGCCACACACATATAAGTATCCATTCTCCCCCAAAACCCCCTCCCATCCAGGCTGGCACATAACATTGAGTACAGTTATGTGCTGCACAATAGTTCCTTGTTGGTTATGCTTTTGAATATAGCAGTCTGTACATGACCTTTCCAAACTCCCTAGCTATCCCTCCCAGTCAGCAACCATGTTTGTTTTCTAAGTCTGTGAATCTCTTTCTTTTTTGTAAATAAGTTCATTTGTATCATTCCTCTTTAAATACCACATATAAGGGATATCATATGGTATTTCTCCTTCTCTGTCTGACATATTTCACTCAGTATGACATTCTCTAGGTCCATCCATGTTGCTGCTAATAAAATAAATACAAATGGTATTATTTCATTCTTTTTAATGGATGAGTAATATTCCACTGTATATATGTACCACTTCTTTTTTATCTATTCCTCTATTGATGGACATTTGGGTTGTGTTGTGGCTATTATAAACAGTGTGGCAATGTACATTTTGGTGTGTGTATCCTTTCATATCTTGTTTTTCTCTGGATATATGCTCAGGAGTGGGATTGCAGGGTCATATGGTAGCTCTACTTTTGGTTTTTTAAAGATGCTCCATACTATTCTCCATAATGGCTGTACTTTTCCTCAGTTTTTTGATTGCTTGACTTAGAATTTACCAAGCACTTATCCCAGTATCCTTCTTTAGTGAATCAATCATAAAGGCTGAGCTTAACATCACAAACCTTAGAGATGAAATAGACATGAAGTTTACACAATTAATTAAGTCAAAAGGAGTGTGTTTGGTTTTATTTTCCACTTGCAAGGCTCACAAGTTTTTAGGATGATTGGCATTTCAATGGGAATGGAAACTAATAAAGAAGATTTTCAAAGTTATGTGAAACAAAAATGGTAAAATAAGATAACTTGACTGGAATATGTCAGTTTTTTCATTCCAATCCCAAAGAAAGGCAATGCCAAAGAATGTTCAAACTACAGCATAATTGCACTCATCTCACACACTAGCAAAGTAATGCTCAAACTTCACCAGGCTAGGCTTCGATAGTACATGAACTGTATTGAGCTTCCAGATGTTCAAGCTGGATTTAGAAAAGGCAGAGGAACCAAAGATCAAATTGCCAACATCCTTTGTTGCCGGGGGCCAGCGTGAGGAATCCCACCCATGACAACGTCATGCGGAAGGAAGCCTGACAAAACGCAGGGACGTGATCGGCTTCAGGGGTTCCCTCTGGAATTTCCTGAGCATCCACCCCCCAAGACCAGAATAAGCCTGCTTTACTGTGTTATGCTTTCCACCTACTCTTCTGTCATTAACAGGGGGCTGTCCCCCCACCACCTTTTTCTGGAAAAAATTAGAGCTTTTAGATAATAAATTTACTGGGCATAATAAGAGTGTTTCAATCCAAAAACCCCTCTGATGGCTTTTTAGCCTGCCTGCAGAACTCATACGGCTGTGCATGTGATTGTTTGAGGCCTCCTGACTGCAGGAGGCACAGGAAGCTTAAAACATCCTAGGAATGCAGGGGCTTCCGAGGAGTCAAAATCATTAGAATAGGACTGATTAAAGGTTTCATTTGTTGAGCCAATACTTGCTGCCAAATTTTCATATCTTTTATTTTCAGATATAGTTGGTATATAGGAAAACAGGTAGTAGACCTGGTATTAGCAACATTAGATCTTTAAGTACTTTCTTTGTTATAACCCACTGTACCTTTGTTCTACAGGAATGTAACTTGATTTAGTACTTTGAGGATGATACAGAGTAAAGAAAAAACACTTCTAGGGAAAAGGAGTTTTCTGGTTGATAGACAATTATCCAGGAAGAGAGCCATAAAAATGTTAACAGGCCTCTTGGCCAGAAGATAATGTAAACCACCTGAGACCTTTTGTATATAGGAGGGTATGCAAAAAGAAAGCCTGGTCTCAATGAGGGTCACAACTGCTGCCCCTGCATAACTCTGCATATTCCATTATTTCTTTATGTACAACTTGGGGTATATAAGCTGATTTTGAAAAATAGTTTTTGGAGTCTTGTACCGATGCTGGGCTTCCCCATGTTGTTCTTTTCTTTTTCCGGCTGAATTCCTATCTGGGGCGTGGAGGCTCACCATGTATACTTACTTGTCCTGGCTTCTAAGATCCATAAGAGAGCCCAAGGCGGGGCATTCTCCAATATTCAAACAGGTGCCGGTGGCCTAACATAGATGGTGCAAGTTTCTTGTCTGGAACTTTATTGGCTTTCCACGTATACCAAGTTATTCAGCCTATTTTCTCCACTTAATTTTCCTACTACACTATTTCTCCCCAATCTAATCTTATATTAATAAATAAATAAGTCTTTCCTCGCCAACGCCGTCCCTGCTTTGAATTCCCTGGATCCGCCGGGGCTGGACCCCGGCACGTTGTATCACTGGAAAGCAAGAGAGTTGCATAAAAACATCTACATCTGCTTCATTGACTACACCAAAGCCTTTGACTATGTGGATCACAACAAACTGTGGGAAATTCTTAAAGAGATGGGAATACCAGACCACCTGACCTGCCTCCTGTATGCAGGTCAAGAAGCAGCAGTTATAACCAGACATGGAAAAACAGATTCGTTCCAAATTGGGAAAGGAGTATGTCAAGGCTGTATATTGTCACCCTGCTTATTTAACTTATATGCAGAGTACATTATGCGCAATGCCAGGCTGGATGAAGGACAGGCTGGAATCAAGATTGCTAGGAGAAATATCAATAACCTCAGATATGTAGATGACACTATCCTTATGACAGGAAATGAGGAACTAAAGAGGCTCTTGATGAAAATGAAAGACGAGAGTGAAAAAGTTGGGTTAAAACTCAATATTCAAAAAACTAAGATCATGGCACCTGGTCCATCACTTCATGGAAAAAAGATGGAGAAACAATGCAAACAATGATAGGCTTTATTTTCTTGGGCTCCAAAATCACTGCAGATGTTGACTGCAGCCAAGAAATTAGAAGATGCTTGCTCCTCGAAAGTAAACCTATAACAAAACTAGGCACCATTTTAAAAAGCAGAGACATTACTTTGCTGACAAAGGTGCATCTAGTCAAAGCTATGGTTTTTCCAGCAGTCATGTATGGATGTGAGAGTTGGACTAAAAAGAACGCTGAGTGCCAAAAAATTGATACTCTTGACCTGCGGTGTTGGAGAAGACTCTTGAGAGTCCGTTGGACTGCGAGGAGATCCAACCAGTCAATCCTAAAGGATATCAGTCCTGAATATTCATTGAAAGCACTGATGAAGCTGAAACTCCAATATTTTGGCTTCCTGGTGGGAAGAACTGACTCACTGGAAAAGACCCCGACACTAGTAACGATTGAAGGCAGGGGGAGAAGGGAATGACAGAGGATGAACTGTTTGGATGGACATGAATTTGAGCAAGCTCCAGGAGTTGGTGATGGACAGGAAAGCCTGGCATGCTGCAGTCCATGGGACTGCAAAGAGTTGGACACAACTAAGCACCTAAACTGAAGGTAACTTGCTATTCCAGGATGACTCCAAACCATCCTAAGTATATAGGAGGAACTCTTGGAATTACAGTTTCATTGATTTTATGGAAAGTTTTAACTGAGCCTTATTGAAATATGTATGATATTTGAGGGAAATGTTCATGTTCACTTAAGTACAAAAAGTTCTTAAGAAAAGCATGAAATATAAAAGGTCCCAGGAAATTCATTTCCTTTCAAAGAATTAGCTAAAATTTTGAAGTGATTAATTATTTAAGTATTTTTGAACTGAAATGCAAATACTCACAAATCTACTTTCTTGTTTCTGCTGCATCTGGCAACTCTTAGTTTAACTTGAAGAATAATAATAGGCTTTGCCTAAGTATCCATTGTGTAATTTTAAATATCTCTTCTGTGGGGAAAAAATTGATTACTTATCTTCTAATTGAAAAGAGCATGCATAATGGTAGTAGTGTATTCAGAAGAAAAAGATAAAGATTTAGACAAGATAGTAGAAGGTAATTTCATGTTCATTTTCACATGTTCATTTCATTTCTCCATGTTAGAAAATGGGCCAAAATGTGAATGACATAATTACAGAAGTATTTACCTTAATTGAGATCTTGTTGCAAAAAAGTGACCATATAGCTTTCAAAATTGCTAGTTGTACTGTGCAAACTGGTCAATATTATGAGCCTGTATTTTGAAACCCAAAAGCAATAGGACAACATAGACAAAGTTATGAATTTTCTATACTTGGTTCCTGTTTCTTTTTTATGGAAATAATAATCCTCCCTTGCCAACACACATGTGATAAAGACCCACTGCCCAAAGCTCATAGTAGGAAAGACTTAGACATCCTTAAAGATGCAGGTGAAATAAGGGGAGGGTTGGTCAGAACACAGCAATGAAGAGACACTTATGTAGAAATGATAATATCATTTGATTTCACAGAAAAATAAAAACCTTTTCTTTTTCCACATTAAAATCAAAGATAATGCAGAACATGACTTCTCACTCTAAAATGATCAACTCTGCTGGAGAAAAAGAATTGAGCTATGAATTTTTCATTATATTTGAAAGCAGTGGTACAATTTTATGGAAGATGATTTCTCTTACAGTATCTTTGGTCTCTGGTATAACAAATCCCTCACACAATAAATCTTTTATGACTCAAGGAAACTATGTTTTTTCCTAAATAAACTTTTCCTCATGAGATGTTCTTCAAAAAGCCTAACAACTTTAGAAATCTTCAGTTGTGGGATCTAGTTTACATTTCTGGCACAATGATAACAATTCTTTAATTCACAAAGGTAACCTGGGCGTTACCTTTGTGACATGGCTCCCATGACGAGCCAGCTTTCTCCGAGGGAGAGGTTGCTTCCTCCTGTGTTTGTGAGCTGAAGTGTGAACAGTGCCTCTACCACACTTTCTGACCAGTTTTCTTAAGGCTGGGGCAGGTTATCTTGGATTGTCTTCATAAACCGTTATTGCTACTGTTATAGCTGAACTGTAGTTAAGGAGAGCAGTCTTCCACTCCATTCTAACAAAAGCAGACAATGAAAAGTAAACAGGAAAATTCTCCCTTCTTTGGGTCAAAATATCCTGTAGAGTAGCAGGCTTATCGCAATGCAATGGAAGCTCCCTTTTGGTAAAATCAAAGAGAACCAAGGCACAAGAATCAGAGTAGCTAAATCAGCCCTGGTACAAGAAACCAATTTTTTATCATTTAAATCAGTTATTATTTTCACAAGACTATTCCAGAGTGTCTCAACCTTAGTGCTACCAACATTTGGGACTAGATAACTCTGTTGTAGGGGACTGTCCTATGCATTATATAATGTTTTGCAGCATTTCTATAACATCTATGCCTACTGGATGTTTGCCCATAGCACCATCCCCCCGCCTCCTGCAGTTGTGACAACCGAAATGTCTCCAAACATTGCCAAATGCCTCCCGAGGGTCACATCTCCTTTGACTGAAACAATTGCTTATTGGAATCTATGCACAAAATCTATAAAAACCTGGTACATAAATATTTATCAAATGAGCAAATTAGCAAGTAAAGGTGATTCAAGTGTTTATCCCATTGCCTAGTATATAGCGGAATTTTTAGCAAATTATAATTCTCCCAAATCCCAGGTGTGATATCTTATGACTAAATTTACCAAGACTAGTTGCCATTCTTCCCTTAGGAGGGTAGTTCATCTAAAATAGATGTTTTTGAATGAAAAATACATAACAAATCCCCAGTTCACACAAACTCTTGAAAATAAAATTTGTCTCTGCTCTCTACTAATACCCCCATTGAAATTGTAAAGGGGTTTTTAAAAAAGCATAAATTTCCCCAAATGGGAAAAGAGATGATAACAAAATTTCAGGGATTGAAAACCAATTTTAGCCATCTAAAATTAATTCTAAGTTGGCAATGATGACAACTGTGAAGCAACATGATTTACACACCTACTCACACACAAATGTACCTCAAAGCTCATGTATCTATGGCACCAGTTTCTACTGGAAGTGAGAACAGCATACAGGTAATAAAAAAAGTCTTGGCCAAAAGTCTGCTTAAAAAGGCTTTGAAAGTGAAAATATTGGTCGATCAGTCATGCCAGCTGTTTGGGACTCCATAAACTGTAGCTTGCCAGGCTCCTCTGTCCATGGAATTCTCCAGGCAAGAATACTAGAGTGGGTTGCCATTCCCTTCTCCAGGGGATCTTCCCAACTTAGGGACCAAACCCAGGTCTCCTGCATTGCAGGCAGATTCTTTACTGTCTGAGCCACCAGGGAAGACTTTAAAATGCATATTTTCCTTTCTTGCCAAAAAGTAGGACAGTTTTCCTTGTAGGATCCTGCATTCTCTAGAAAGGGTAAAACAAAGTCTCTGAACCAGATGAGTACAAGAGGAGGCATCTGGCAGTGCTGAAATCAGGGATACTTTATAGAAAAACAGAATTCAATTGAATATCTATCTACACACAGAATGATGATATCCTGGCCCTTTTAACCCAAGCAACTGAAGTTACACTCTCCCATTGTGAACTTAGCATGTAGAGGACACTGGAACCAGGCTGTTTCTATATACTAGTTAGGTATGTGACCTTGGGCAAGTAGCTTTAATTCTTTTTATCTCAGTGTCCTCATATACAACACTGGAATAAAAATAGTACTAATACCTTTCTTATATAGAGTTGTAGAGATTAAAAAGAGTTTTACAAGTACTTAGAACTCTGTCTGGCCTATAATAAGCACTGCTGCTGCTGTTGCTGCTGCTGCGTCACGTCAGTCGGGTTGGACTCTGTGCGACCCCATAGACAGCAACCCACCAGGCTCCGCCGTCCCTGGGATTCTCCAGGCAAGAATACTGGAGTGGGTTGCCATTTCCTTCTCCAATGCATGAAAGTGAAGTCGCTCAGTCGTGTCCAACTCCTAGCAACCCCATGGACTGCAGCCCACCAGGCTCCTCTGTCCATGGGATTCTCCAGGCAAGAGTACTGGAGTGGGGCGCCATTGCCTTCTCCAGCCTTCTCCGATAGTGTTCGTTTATTATTATTCCTGTGTCCATGAAATTCTCCAGGCAAGAATCCTAGAGTGGGTAGCCTTTCCCTTCTCTAAGACAGCCTCCTGACCCAGGGGTTGAGCCCACATCTGCTGCATCTCTTGCACTGCTAGCAGACTCTTTACCTTTTGAGACATGAGAGGAGCCCTTGCTATTATTATACCTTGGGAAATCAGAAAAGCTCGGGAGAAAAGACCTAAGATATCTATGTTGGTGTTTTTCCACAGTGAAATTTCAATCACCTCTCAGAAGACCCATGGTTGACAAACTTCATGGGGTTCTCTTGGTTTCCAGTCAACTCTTCAGTTCCCATTGTTTAGTATTAGTATTCAGTCGAGGACCAGCAGATGTTAAGGAAAATCTCTAGTAACAAAGTCAGACACCAGAGCAAACAAGCAGAAAAGTATACAATTTGTAGGAAAAGCAGATAATTAATTTATAAGAAACTTAGAAAAAAATATTAATCTCCTCAGAGAGATAAGAAAAGGTGCCCATGAATCAAGAACAGGTTGTCATGCTGCTATTAAGGATTAATAAGAGGAAAAGCAAGAGCTGTAGGCATTAAAAATACAACATATGATAAATTCAGTAAAGTATGAAAAATAAATTTGGGATGTCCCAGAAACTACTGGTTAGATACAAAAAAACAGAAGAAAGAAATTAGTCAAGCCATAAAGACTGCTGTCTAAGGAGATTTTGATGTCGTGGAACACTTGAACATGGACATGGGCTTCCTGGCAGCTCAGATGGTAAAGAATCCACCTGCAATGCAGGAGACTAGGGTTTTGTCCTTGGGTCAGGAAGACCCCTTGGAGAAAGGAATGGCTATCCACTCCAGTATTCTTGACTGGAGGATTCCATGGTCAGAGGAACCTGGTGGGCTACAGTCCTTGGGGTCGCAGAGAGTCAGACATGATGAAGTGACTAACACATTCACTTTTTTAAACACACTAACATACCAAGCCTATCATAACTGACAGCAATAATTAGTATAAATTAGAATCTAGGTATTTTTTATATGAAATGTCTAAAATGATTACCTTCCATGAATATTTTCTGAGGGAGTTATTGGACTAAAGTAGGAGAGTAACCAAGAAAAAAATACCTAGGATCCAATACCAGTGAAGTGAAGTGAAGTCGCTCAGTCATGTCAGACTCTTTGCAACACCATAGACTGTAGCCTATCAGGCTCCTCCGTCCATGGGATTTTCCAGGCAAGAGTACTGGAGTGGATTGCCATTTTCTTCTCCAGGGATCTTCCTTACCCAGGGATAGAATCCGAGTCTCCCGCATTGTAGGCAGACACTTTTACCATCTGAGCCACCCGGGAAGCCAAAGGCAATCTTCAAATTGATGATGAAGGAAGGTCTAAGTTAACAGTTTTACAGCAGAACTAGAGAAAAACTAACCCATACTTGGCAGTGCTCGCTTAGTATGGTTCAAGGAAGTTTCATCATGCCACAGATTGATGAAATATTTCAGAATTTCTGGTATCTGTAGAATTCATGTTCATAGAGCAGGCTCACATAACTTGATCATTCTCCCCAAACTAAATTCACTTTTTTTTAATCCATTCATGTATTTAAAAGACAGAATATCATAAAATAATTCATCTGCCAAAAGTCTATATTTCTGCTTTCAAAAGTAATGAAAAATTCATACTTGATGTCTATTTTTTAAAACTCTACCTTTTTTTGTCTTCTTTTCTAGACCTGTAGCTTAGCATTTTGTTTTGATTTCTAAGGTTTCTCATCATCAGTTCACAGTAGTTACTTGTGATTCCTGGGCAGTGTTCTGTATCAATACAGTCACATCTCTGTGAAGAGAAGACTTTATTCTCTTTTCAATAACAAATCCTATTCTCTCCCTGCCTTTGGGAAGCAAGCATTGGTTGAAAGTTGGGAATATGTTCCCAGATCTAAAGCTGACTGCCTTGGGCTGAAGGCCACCACCCAGGAGATTTAGATGGTTAACTCATTCTAGAAAGTGCAGCGAACAGTGAAATGGGTATTATATAGGCAGTAGAGTGATGGGAATTTCTGAGAGCACATTTTATCTCTCTGCCCACAGAGCCCTTTCTCCTCAATACCTCCCACACTTTGCACATTTTTTCCCCCAAATTCAGGCATTTTCAAATATACTATACATCTACTAACAGTCTTTGAAATCTTTCTTAAGTTGACACGTCTGTGATGGGTGTGATTAAGGAGTATGGCATCACATATAGGTAAATGAACTTTTAGCCAGGACTCCTGACTTTTAGTTCCACTTCTTCCGAGTTGTTGTTGGACCTTGGACAAAGCACTTAAACATCCCATTCTGCTTCATTTGACAAGTGGATAATAATTATATAACAAGTGATATAATTTGCCTTCTTATATGATTGTAAGCAGCAAATAAGGTAGAAATTTGTGTGTGTGTGTGTGTGTGTGTGTGTGTAGTATGTGACGCAAATATGTGTACGAGTATTTACATAATACAATGGGTTATAAATATAAGACATGTTCATTCACATTTTAACCCTGTGAAAAGATTGCTTCTAAACAACTATAAATTTGATGGTGTAGGGATTTGGGTTCAAGTCTTAGTTCTTTTGATATAGTTCTACCAGTCTCTAAAGTATAGTCATCTGACTTCAGATTAGAGGGAAATAAAGAAGATAAAAGCAACTTTCATAACCTGAAAGATCAACTCTTAATTTGTAGGTAAGATAATTTGAGGTTCGATATTATTAGACATTTTGAGGTTTTGATTATTTTGTTTTTAAATTTAACTGAATAAAAGGCAGTAAGAGTCTTGGAAAAGCTACTAATCGTTATCTAGATCTCTTATGAATATATTATCTAACTTCAGAGGTAAAGAATATGGATCTCATTGCCACATTTCCATTGTGCCAAGATAAGCTTTTTTTCAGTTGGAAAGAATGCAGATACTGCCTCAATTTATGGAGATTATTGACTGATCCTCATCAAGGAAAAGCAGCAATGAAAAACAAGGAGTTGGCTCAATAGTCAGTTAGTCAGATTTAACTGGCTATGGTTTATAAAATGCTTCAGTTCTTTGAATTAAGTTATCTTTCTGGCCCCTCAGCACCAAGAATCTATAACTCTACTCTGATGCACAGGAATAAGAACTTTCTATCTCTGCTTTCATTATTTTTCTAATGTCAGTTATACTCACCTCATTGTTCATACTTCCTCAACTAACGAACTCTCCACTCCTTTCTCAGTCTTCGGCTTTGCTTATTCAAGACTTCAATTTTCTTACGCCTGGTGCTTTCTCCTGCCTGTGATCTCTGTTTATGGACACCACTTACCAGTTCCTATGCTCCTATGTCGTTACTCTGTGATCTGTCCTTCATGACTAATTTCAAACTCTGCAAGATTGAATTGATGATTCTGTCAGTGTCTACCTAATATAGAGAAACTTCAATTGGAAAGATTTCCAATGTTGAGCTGTCTCATGTGCTTTGGCAACTCAATGATTACTTCCATTACTAAGGGGTCCATCCTTTATCTAATTAATTATGACTTGAACAGTAGGGTGAAGTTTGTGTTCAGAATGTAGCTGAGGCATCTACATTATTCACAGAATCCTTTCTTGTATAATATATAAATACGAAGGCTGTACATTTTTCATTATTGATTATAGTCATCCAGTGAACTCTAGCATGAAGTATTTTCCAGCTATAAAATGGGGAATAAGATTACTTGTTTTATCCTTTTTGTTTTCATCAAAAGAATACTGTCTTTATTAAATGATTGCTATGGTACCATTTTAACTAATACTTATATTAGTAATTTTAAAATATGTTTTGAAATTTATACCATTTACTTCCCACAATAACTTTGGTGTTATTTTTCTCATTATTCAAATGATGCATTTGAGGCCTAAGGACATTCTATGGTTTTGTTTGACACCACCCAATTAGAGAATGCAGATTTAACTTCTAACTTTATACCTTTCAATCAGGCCAAAGTATCTTTTAGATAACAAAGTTATCCATGTGTCAAATGGAACCATGTTCTAAGGCAAGACAGTTTTTCTATGTGAATTATAAGGAAGAACAGGTAATAGAAGAAAAATGACTAAAGGTAAAGAAAATGTGTTTTCATCCCCAAAATCTTTTTTTTAATGATTTAATAAGAAATATTACTTATTTTCTGTCAAGTTGACTTTCTAATATAGTTCAAAGTATGTCAGTATACACCAAAAATTGTATGTAAGATTTTATTATAGGCAGAGATGATTAATTCTTCGGGGCCTATTTTAATAATTCCCTTTCTGAAGTGCAGTGGCAGTCTATATATTACTCTAAAGCTTCTGTTTTACATAAAGTTATAACATGGAGTTGAATAACAAATTGGCAAAAATCACAAGATGTGAATGAAAAAGGCTTCTTTCACAGGCAGAATTATAGTTTCAAATGGATATATTAATTCAACCACAGAATACCTGATATTCATTTCTGATATCATATTGAGACCTTGCCACAAGCAAAATAATAAATTTTTCACCCTGCAGAAAAAAAGCATGTTAGCTAAACTTTCATCATAGGGCTTATGTAATTACCCTGTAGATTAATGCTTAGATACAATAGGGAGGCTGGAGTTTTCTTCTAATTGGCAGCTATTAGAGCGGCCAGAAGAAAGGATAAATGTGATCCAGTTATCAAAATTTTAAGATGGGAGTTTTTTTGTTTGGTTTTGATTTATTTTCAAGAGCCTCCACACTTTGAATTTGGAATTGTTCTTCAGTCATATGTAAGAAGAATATCTTATTCACCTGCCAACCATAATCAGCACCCATTTCACATCTGGGCTTCTCTGCTGAAATGACTGAATCCTGCAGTAACTGCAATTGCCAATAATACCTGCTAGAAAAGAGCAAGGTGTAGGGAGTAATTGGTTATTGTGAGTAAGAGGATCTGTTCCAGGTCATCTCACCCGAAATATCCTCAGAGGAGCCTTCTCTTCCATTGCCTTTTAATCCTCTGCTGGTGATTTAACCTTTTAGACCAATATATTATTTGACTTTTCCCTTGCTCTGATTCCTTAATAAAATAAACTGAAAATATTCGATGTAACTGAAGACAAACTTTTAATCCATTGGAGCTGAAGGTTGAGAACTAAGTCTATGCTATGCAATGACCAGACTGCAAAGTAGATACCAGAAGCTGCTAAACACTACATTGTGTTCTCAACCGAAATGGCTTGAATGACTCACCCTTATGAGCACACTGCCTTTGAATTGTTGTTCCTATACTGTTTTATCCATCCACATTACTTCCTATGTAGGGTAATTCCTTGCCCAGGCTGTGACATCTACTAAGTTCATCTTCAAAATCAAAACCAATGCTGTTCTCTAACTGTTATGGTTTTTTTCTCAATTTTCCATTAGGGTAATCTCACAATTCCATGACTGCCTTCAGTCTATGATATGCTGCCTTCATGGAGGATTTATAAGTGATAACTTAAGCAATTGTTAAAATGAATTTTGAACTTTCTCAGGAATATTTCGACTTGGAGTGTTATTTTTAACTGTTTCCCGAAAGATTTGTCACTATTAAAGAAGTCAAGGAATCTTTGAACTTAGTGAGCTGAGAGGGAGGCAGGAAGGGACAGAGGAAGGGGCAAGAGAAAGGGAGAATAGGAGAATATAACCCTGCCCACAACTGAAAGGCTGTTTAGTTGTTTATATGATTGCTTATAATGGTCATCTGAGTTAAATTCACCCATTCCATTCCATTTTAGTTCGCTGATTTCCTAGAATATCTACGTTCACTCTTGCCATCTCTTGCTTGACCACTTCCAATTTGCCTTGATTCATGGACCTGACATTCCAGGTTCCTGTGCAATATTGCTCTTTACAGCATCAGGCCTTGCTTCTATCACCAGTCACATCCACAGCTGGGTATTGTTTTTGCTTTGACTCCATCCCTTCATTCCTTCTGGAATTATTTCTCCACTGATATCCAGTAGCATATTGGGCACCTACTGACCTGGGGTGTTCCTCTTTCAGTATCCTATCATTTTGCCTTTTCATACTATTCATGGGGTTCTCAAGGCAAGAATACTGAAGTGGTTTGCCATTCCCTTCTCCAGCGGACCACATTCTGTCAGACCTCTCCACCATGACCTGCCCGTCGTGGGTTGCCCCGCAGGCATGGTTTAGTCTCATTGAGTTAGACAAAGCTGTGGTCCTAGTGTGGTTAGATTGACTAGTTTTCTGTGAATATGGCTTCAGGGTGAATTTAACTCAGATGACCATTATATCTACTACTGCAGGCAGGAATTCCTCAGAAGAAATGGAGTAGCCATCATGGTCAACAAAAGAGTCCGAAATGCAGTACTTGGATGCAGTCTCAAAAACGACAGAATGATCTCTGTTTGCTTCCAAGGCAAACCATTCAATATCACAGTAATCCAAGTCTATGCCCCAACCAGTAACGCTGAAGAAGCTGAAGCTGAACAGTTCTATGAAGACCTACAAGACCTTTTAGAACTAACACCCAAAAAAGATGTCTTTTTCATTATAGGGGACTGGAATGCAAAAGTAGGAAGTCAAGAAACACCTGGAGTAACAGGCAAATTTGGCCTTGGAATGCGGAATGAAGCAGGGCAAAGACTAATAGAATTTTGCCAAGAAAATGCACTGGTCATAGCAAACACCCTCTTCCAACAACACAAGAGATGATTCTACACATGGACATCACCAGATGGTCAACACCGAAATCAGATTGATTATAGTCTTTGCAGCCAAAGATGGAGAAGCTCTATACAGTCACCAAAAACAAGACCAGGAGCTGACTGTGGCTCAGATCATGAACTCCTTATTGCCAAATTCAGACTCAAATTGGAGAAAGTAGGGAAAACCGCTAGACCATTCAGGTATGACCTAAATCAAATCCCTTATGATTATACAGTGGAAGTGAAAAATAGATTTAAGGGCCTAGATCTGATAGATAGAGTGCCTGATGAACTATGGAATGAGGTTCGTGACATTGTACAGGAGACAGGGATCAAGACCATCCCCATGGAAAAGAAATGCAAAAAAGCAAAATGGCTGTCTGGGGAGGCCTTACAAATAGCTGTGTAAAGAAGAGAAGTGAAAAGCAAAGGAGGAAAGGAAAGATATAAGCATGCAGAGTTCCAAAGAATAGAAAGGAGAGATAAGGAAGCCTTCTTCAGTGATCACTGCAAAGAAATAGAGGAAAAGAACAGAATGGGAAAGACTAAAGACCTCTTCAAGAAAATCTGAGATACCAAGGGAACGTTTCATGCAAAGATAGGCTCAATAAAGGACAGATATGGTCTGGACCTAACAGAAGCAGAAGATATTAAGAAGAGGTGGCAAGAATACACAGAAGAACTATACAAAAAAGATCTTTACAACCTGGATAATCACGATGGTGTGATCACTCATCTAGAGCCAGACATCTGGGAATGGGACGTCAAGTGGGCCTTAGAAAGCATCACTATGAACAAAGCTAGTGGAGGCGATGGAATTCCAGTTGAGCTATTTCAAATCCTGAAAGATGATGCTCTGAAGGTGCTGCACTCAATATGCCAGCAAAATTGGAAAACTCAGCAGTGGCCACAGGACTGGAAAAGGTCAGTTTTCATTCCAATCCCAAAGAAAAGCAATGCCAAAGAATGCTCAAACTACCACACAATTGCACTCATCTCACATGCTAGTAAAGTAATGCTCAAAATTCTCCAAGCCAGCCTTCAGCAATATGTGAACTGTGAACTTCCTGATGTTCAAGCTGGTTTTAGAAAAGGCAGAGGAACCAGAGATCAAATTACCAACATCCGCTGGATCATCAAAAAAGCAAGAGAGTTCCAGAAAAACATCTATTTCTGCCTTATTGACTATGCCAAAGCCTTTGACTGTGTGGATCACAATAAACTGTGGAAAATTCTGAGAGAGGTGAGAATACCAGACCACCTGACCTGCCTCTTGAGAAATCTATATGCAGGCCAGGAAGCAACAGTTAGAACTGGACATGGAAGAACAGACTGGTTCCAAATAGGAAAAGGAGTACATCAAGGCTGTATATTGTCACCCTGCTTATTTAACTTCTATGCAGAGTACATCATGAGAAACGCTGGACTGGAAGAAACACAAGCTGGAATCAAGATTGCCGGGAGAAATATCAACAACCTCAGATATGCAGATGACACCACCCTCACGGTAGAAAGTGAAGAGGAACTAAAAAGCCTCTTGAAGAAAGTGAAAGAGGAGAGTGAAAAAGTTGGCTTAAAGCTCAATATTCAGAAAATGAAGATTATGGCATCTGGTCCCATCACTTCATGGGAAATAGATGGGGAAACAGTGGAAACACTGTCAGACTTTATATTTTTGGGCTCCAAAATCACTGCAGATGGTGACTGCAGCCATGAAATTAAAAGATGCTTACTCCTTGGAAGAAAAGTACCTAGATAGTATATTCAAAAGCAGAGACATTACTTTGCCGACTAAGGTCTGTCTAGTCAAGGCTATAGTTTTTACAGTAATCATGTATTGGATGTGACAGTTGGACTATGAAGAAGGCTGAGCGCAGAAGAATTGATGCTTTTGAATTGTGGTATTGGAGAAGAGTCTTGAGAGTCCCTTGGACTGCAAGGAGATCCAACCAGCCCATTCTGAAGGAGATAAGCCCTGGGATTTCTTTGGATGGAATGATGCTACAGCTGAAACTCCACTACTTTGGCCATCTCATGTGAAGTGTTGACTCATTGGAAAAGACTTCTTTGATGCTGGGAGGGATTGGGGACGGGAGGAGAAGTGGACGACAGAGGATGAACTGGCTGGATGGCATCACGGACTCGATGGACGTGAGTCTGAGTGAACTCTGGGAGTTGGTGATGGACAGGGAGGCCTGGCATGCTGCGATTCATGGGGTTGCAAAGAGTTGGACACGACTGAGCGGCTGAACTGAACTGAACTGATGATTACTTATTCCACTATAGTCCCGTGAAAGTGAAGTGAAGTCGCTCAGTCGTGTCCGACTCTTTGCGACCCCATGGACTGTAGCCTACCAGGCTCCTCTGTCCATCAGATTTTCCAAGCAATAGTACTGGAGTGGATTGCCATTTCCTTCTCCAGAGGATCTTCCCAACCCAGGGATTGAATCCAGGTCTCCCGCATTGTAGACAGACGCTTTACCGTCTAAGCCACCAGGGAAGTCCGTAGGGACCCATAACACATACTCTTAGTAGACTTGGCTGGGGATAGGGACTCAACTCAACATCAGTTGATTGGACATGAGTTTGCATAAACCCCGGACAGGGAGGCCTGGCGTTCTGCAGTCCATGGGGTCACAAAGAGTCAGATTCTACTGAGTGGCGGAACTGAACTGAGTGCTTTATGTCTTGTGAAGTATTTTCAGATGAACCATTTCACTTCATCTTGATAGACACCCTTAAGACTAGGTGGTCAGAGGACATTTTTATTCATTGGTAGAACAACAGAGGGAAAATGAATTGACTAATATTTCATAGTTTGTTAGGACTAGAAGTTGCTATTTATTCCAACATTTTCTCAACGATCTACTACTTGTTTAGGAGGAGTTATCTTAAAGACTTTTGTCATTTGCTATAAGTAAAAACATAACATCTTTGAAATAAAAAATACTGGACCTGCATTTTTATACAATTTGTAAGTAAGTATTTTCTTTATAGGTTACTAAAATAGGAGCAATAATGATTGTTACTATGAGATGAAAAGTGTTTTTACTGGAAATTGCACTGTGTAAATAAGAAATCAGAAAAATATAATTCAGTAACTGTGTGTTTACTTACCAAGATTCTTCTCGTTTTCTTGGTTTTAGTAAGATCTGATGGGTATCATTATAATGTTGCTGTATTTGCTACTAATTTATAAATTTGGAAGTTAAAGCCATATTATTTTAAAAAATTCTATTCTGTGGTTCATCTCATTCATTTCCTGTAGCAGTTAGCTATCACTGTGTAACAAACTATTCCAAAATTTGAGTGGTTAAAACATCCATTTAGATAATATACAGTTTTGTAGGTTGGCAATTTGAGCTGGATTCAGCTCTGGAATTTTCGTTCTCAACTGGGTTCACTGAAATATCAGCAACCAGCAGATAACATGGATGAGGAATGTCTGATCCATATCAGTCTTAATTCCATATGGTATCTTATCCTCTAGAAGCCAGTCAGAGATTGTTCACATGTTTATGGCAGCTGTGGAGGGTTGGTAGGAGGTATGCAAAGTTAACAGAATCCTTGACTCACAACTAGCACATTTCTATCCTACTGCATTCTTAGAGCCAAAGCAAGTTTCAACATCACACCAGATTTAAGGGGTGGAAAATAGACTCCCCCTCATGTTGAGAAGAATATCATAGGTATAGTGCAAATGGAGGGAAGAAAGACTGTGTTCACTTTTGTAATTTGTCATATTACCTATTTGCTTATTTTTCATTTTCAACAGATTATTATTTGATATTAATGAGGTCATTGTTACAGATATTTCAAATCTCTTCAAGGAGTTAGCAGATATTCTATATAGGAAATAATATTTCAATTTAACAGATTGTTGAAAAATTCTGATAATTAAAATAATTGCATTTACATTAGATCTATTTAAAAATTTTAGAATATAATATAAACGAAATGTTAAATTTTAAATAAGCTGAAGCAGCATATTGACAATTAATCTCTGTACATAGAGTCATCATAATTACTTATGGTTCCAATTCATCTGAATTATGAAAATATTCCTCAGGAGATTACTTTTCATGTGTGTTGCAGATGAATGGGTATTCTAGTAGATCTTGAGTACTTTTTATCATCTCATTTATTTCCTTAAAATATTCTTTCAACTGGAGCTTTGGAGATCTATAAAAAAATTATTGGAGTATAATTGCTTTACAATGTTCTTTCTATCAAAGTCAATCGGCTAGATGTATACATATATCCACTCTCTCGGAACTCTCTCCCATCCATCCCCTATTCCACCTCTCTAGGTCATCACAGAGCACCAAGCTGAGCTCCTTGTGCTACGCAGCAGCTCCCTGCTAACTATTTTACACATGGTAGTGTACATATGTCAATGCTACCTTCCCAGTTCATCCCACCTTTCCTTCCCTGTGTCTGCATGTCCATTCTCTATTTCTGCATCTCTATTCCTGCCCTGCAAATTGCTTCATCACTATCATTTTTCTAGATATATATATATATAATACGATATTTGTTTTTCTCATCAACTTTCTTCACGCTGTATGACAGACTCTATAGACAGGTCCATCCACATCACTACAAATGACCCAATTTTGTTCCAGTTTATGGCTGAATAATATTCTATTTTATATATGTACCATATCTTTTTTTATCCATTCCTCTCTTGATAGACATTTAGATTGCTTCCATGCCCTGGCTATTGTGAATAGAGAGTGCTGCAGTGAACACTGGGGTGCATGTGTCTTTTTGAATTATGTTTTTTTCTGGGTACATGCCCAGGAGTGGGATTTGCTGAGTCTTATGGTAGCCTTTGACTGTGTAAATCACAAGAAACTGTGGAAAGTTCTTCAAGAGATGGGAATACCAGACCACCTTACTTTCCTCCTGAGAAATCTGTATGTAGGTCAAGAAGCAACAGGTAGAACTGGACATGGAAGAACAGAGTGGTTCCAAATTGGGAAAAGAGTACATTAAGTCTCTTTATTGTCATCCTGCTTGTTTAACTTAAATGCAGAGTACATCATGTGAAATGCCAGGCTGGATTAAGCACAAGCTGGAATCAAGATTGCTGGAAGAAATATCAATAACCTCAGATATGTAGATGATGCCACCCTTATGACAGAAAAAGAAGAGGCGCTAAAGAGCCTCTTGATGAAAGTAAAAGAGGAGAGTGAAAAAGCTAGCTTAAAGTTCAACATTCAAAAAACTAATATCATGACAGGTTCCATCACTGCATGGCAAATAGATGGGGAACCAATGGAGACAGTGAGAGACTTTATTTTGGGGGGCCTCCAAAATCACTGTACATGGTAACTGCAGTCATGAAATTAAAAGACCCTTGCTCCTTAGAAGAAAAGCTATGACCAACCTAGACAGCGTAGTCATGTATGGATGAGAGAGTTGGACTATAAAGAAAACTGAACACTGAAGAATTGAAGCTTTTGAACTGTGGTGTTGGAAAAGACTCTTGAGAGTCCCTTAGACCACAACGAGATCAAACCAGTAAATCCTAAAGGAAATCAGTCCTGAATATTCACTGGAAGGACTGATGTTGAAGCTGAAACTCCAATACTTTGACCACCTAATGGGAAGAACTGACTCACTGGAAAAGACCCTGATCCTGGGAAAGATTGAAGGCAGGGAGAGAAGGAGATGACAGAGGATGAGATGTTTGATTTGCATCACTGACTCGATGGACATGAGTTTGAGCCAGCTCCAGGTGTTGTTGATGGACAGGCAAGCCTGGCGTGCTGCAGTCCATGGGGTTGCAAAGAGTCAGACATGGCTGAGCGACTGGACTGAACTGATGGTAGTTCTATTTTTAGTGTTTTAAGGAACCTTCATACTAATTGTCCATAGTGGTTTTATCAGTTTACATCCCCACCAACAGTGTAAAAGGGTTTCCTTTTTTACCACACCCTCTCCAGCATTTATTGTTTATAGATTTTTTTGATGATGGGAATTCTGAACACTGCTGCTGTAGTTTTGATTTTGCATTTCTCTAGTATGTTGAGCATCTTTGCAGGTGTGTTTTGTCCACATGTATGTCTTCTTTGGAGAAATGTCTATTTAGGTCTTCTGTCCACTTTTTGATTGGGTTATTTTTTTTTAATGTATACAGCTACATGAAATGCTTGTGTATTTTGTAGATTAATTCTTTGTCAGTTGCTTCATTTGCAAATATTTTCTCCCCTTCTGAGGGTTGTCTTTTAATCTTGCTTATGGTCTCCTTTGCTGTGCAAAAGCTTTTAAGTTTAATCAGGTCTCATTTTTTATTTTTATTTTCTTTAGGAGGTGGGTCAAAAAATATCTAGCTGTGATTTATTTCAAAGAGGGTTCTGCCTCAAAGAGTTTTATACTATCTGACCTTACATTTCGGTCTTTATTCCATTTTGAGTTTATTTTTGTGTGTGGTGTTAGAAAGTGTTCTAATTTCATTCTTTTGCATTTAGCTGTCCTGTTTCCCCAACACCACTTGTTGTATATTCTTGCCTCCTATGTCAAAGATTAGGAGACCATAGGCGTGTGGGTTTATCTCTGGACTTTCTATCCTATTCCACTGATCTATATTTCTTTTTTTGTGCCAGAACCATACTATCTTAATGCATCAAGAATACATCTACAGATGGAGATGTCTACATGTGGATATAAAGTACAAGTCCATATTTATGCTCATGTATGTTAAAGAACAGGGTACATGGACATATCTTTAATGTCTCATTTTTATTCATAAAATTTCATATGTAATTTATGAAAACTTCAAAATATAAATGTTTTAAAGTTTGGTAATGTCAACTGAAAAAAATGTACTACATGAGAGCTGTCAGTTAAGTTTAATGTGGGGCAAAATGAGAACTGTAGGCTGGGGGACAGCATCTCAGAAAGCCTTAGGGAATTGCTCTGCAGGGGTAGAGGGGAAGGTCAACATTATATTGATATATGATTTTAGTGGAGAGGGATCTGTGCAGTCAAGCATGCATTTTGGCAGGGGCTGGCTAGTCACAAGGAGCAGACAAGTAGTGATTTTAGTGCTTTTCTAAATATGAGAAAATACAAGCATTTGGGGTCACAGAAACCGCTTCTGAAAATCTCTGTCTTGAAGGCCTGTTCTGTCTGTTTTTCTGAGCATAGTGTCTCATTCCTGATCTGCACCCTGAACTCCTTTCATGGTGTGCTGAAGGTTGGCCACTGCAGTGGCTAGTAAGTAGTAGATTGCAAATACTAATTTTCATTTGGCAGCTTCATTATATTCTGTATTTTCTATTGATTTGGATCCTATTTAAACATAATTATCAGTTTCTACATTTATATCTTTATATTCTTCCAGAAAGTAGCCCTCATGTATTCTTTTAAGTAGCCTCTGGATCTAGCATAAGACTTGATACATAGTGCTTTTTGAAGAGAAGAAAATGGATGACTCTGCCAGGCAACAATGCTACAACCAATCTGCCTTTGCATACACACTTCTCAGGTCCTGCCCAGATGCAAAATTCTTATTCCTGAATGTCTTCCGAGCCCATGTCACCTTTTAAGTTTTTTAATCTGATCACCTCCCCAAACCTTTGGTCTGCATTCCATCAGTACTTGGCCTTCACAACATCTCTCTATATATAGCCACTTAGTTTTCCCTCATGCCTCTAGCTATGCTATTTTCCTATGTTGAATAGAAAAACTTCATTATCTTCAGCTTTATTATGGGAAAAAAAAAAAGTTACACAGGTTTAAAAAAAAAAAAAAAAAACCTCCAAAGATCATTTCTCTGAGTATGCATGAGATCCTCTTCTGGATGGCTGGAAATCTCACATGCTTCCTTATTGTCTTAGGGCACAGTGTTTCTCCCTATCTAAGTGTGTTACAGAGCCCCTGCTATCCACTCCTAAAAACAAAAGGCTCTATCTGAGAGAGCTCTTTAAGCTGTAGTCTCTCAGCGCACCTTTAATTGTTCCCACACAGAGAGGGGTTTTCCAAACCAGTATAAATGCAAACAAAGGAGAGCATTAAAACAAAAAGGCAATTTAACCTACTTATGATTTCCTGCACTTCCCCCACTGATAACTAAGTATGGAAGGGGTGTGTGTGTGTGTGTGTGTACGTACGTAGAAGCGAACTCTAGCAGCCTCACTTCCTGCTGGTTCTCCATCTAGAAGTCAAGGTCTAGTGTATCATTTCTGTTGACTCAGGTCTTCATCGTTAAGGCCCCCATTCCATGCCAGGTTTCTCTTGTCCATGCAGGTAGGAAGCTGTGGCAGGGAAAATCCACGTTCAAATCCAAATGCTTCTATCTGTAGTAGCAGATAAGAAATGGGGAATAGAATAGGAAAGCACAGATTGAAAAGCCCCAGGCTAGTAGGTTGTTTAGTTACATTTTCCTCACTTGATCATCTGCCTCTTTTCATTCATGGTTTTTCATGTTGTGGGGGAACTGCTTTCTTTTCACCAAGGAGAAGGGAAGTGGATGCGTAGTCTTTCTCAGGAAAAGGTTTGCTTTAGAGAAGATGGTGTTATTGGGAGGAAATGGGTTAATTTTAGAGACACTAGAAAGGCCTTCTTGCTTCTAGAATTACTTTCTCCTCCTCCTCAATGGTGTAAAACGTTGGACCCATGGTGGAAAGCTTCCTAAAGTGGAAATATGAGAAAGAAAAACTGATATAATGAATTCATACTTTCTATTTTAAATAATTGCTGACAGAGAACCTTCCTTCAGAATTGATTTTAAAGACATCGAAGTTAATTACAGGGATAAAGGGATCAAGAGACAGATGTTCCAGAAAAAAAGGGGCCTCTAAAAATTAAAGAATCATTGTGCTGAAAGTCATTGACCCATGGGAATTTTCTAGGATCTGGTTTAGAACATCATTTTCTTTATTCTACAAATAAGAGAATATATTTTTTTACATGTAATTTTTTGCTTAGAAAAAGGAAAGTAAAAGGAAAGAGCTTTTCTCCTGTAACTATCCCTAGTTTTCCATAATCCTAATGGCTTCAATAAGAAGAAATTTCAATTGCAGTGAGAAATTCAGCATGATTTACACAGAAGCAATGCCAAACATAATCAAGTACATTCTGATGAACAAATGAAAAAAATTCTGGAATTTTCTCCAATAGAAAATGTTAGGAGGACAATACATTGTCAATTGATGATGTCTTTTATGGGGGAAAATAACACAGGAAGAAAAATCACGTGATTTAAGATTTCTACCACAGTACAATATAGATTGAAAACTTCTATCTCTTTGCTTTTATCATTATAAAAACAAAATTAAAATTCTCCTTTCCATTGTTTGGAATTCTTTTTCATGACTTTTTACTTCTTTTTTTTTTTTTATGAAGCTTACTGTAATCACTTGCTCTACAGAAGTTATACTCAGATTTTCATATATAAAAGAAAGAACCTTAGATTGAAACTTAGATTGAAACCCAGCTGGCCTATTTAAGATATTCTGAGGCTCATGCCCAGATAATTTGACTTTCTGCTATACTCCAGATATGTGCATTTCATTAATTTTTTGAGTAATTCTCATGTAAGTGGTCAATAGGATCCACTTTGAAAGACTGAAGTCCTCATTGATTTTTCTCAACTGATTAGGCCATCTTTCTTGATGATTATAGTTCAAAGGGAAGACTCCCAGGTTCTTGAGAAAGACAGTCCTGGGTTATACATGATTTACATCTCAAAAGGAATGGAGAAAGAATTTACAGTTGCAGGTTTCTCTAAGAAAGAAAAGTCAGGGGCCTCTAGTCAGGAAGACATCCACCAAAAGTTTAGCCAAGCTGGCAAGATTAGTAAAGCTGGCTCTCTAGGTCACTCCAGCCTCCCTCCTTGTCTCTGTTCTCTGCCTGTCTACCCTGACAAGGACCCAACTCTGCCACTTGACTGAGATTCTTAGGTTCTTCTCGATTTTTAAGTCTCAGCCTTTAGAGTTGTGACCTGGAGCTTGACTGTGATTTCACAGCTCTCATTAATTCTCCTTAGCATGAAAATCTCCAAAAGTAGAATTTGCCTACTCAAATGTGACGATGAATAATCACTGTTAATGATGAGTGCTTTACCAGCAGATCTTTAACCTCCATATAGTTGAGTAAATTAAACTTGGAGAGTTTCTAATGAAGAAAATTTGAAAGCTAATGTATTATATGCTGCCTAAAACTGCTGATTCTGTGACAATAGCAGACAATCATTCTCTGCTGGCACAACTCAGTGTCTGCAGGAAGATATAGACTATGCTCTTCATATAATCACTATAATGATTAGAATAAATGGAAGATATTTTAATGATGACTAATTTTATTGCAGCTCCTTCAAAGATAAAAATTTTGAGATTATTGCAAAATTATATATAAATAGTTATGTCACGGTCTCGGTAGGGTGACAGGTTGGAGGCAGTAGGTTCAAATGCCAATTGACTGCTAAAGGAATAAAACAAAAATAAATAAATAAAATTATTATAAGCCATCTAGGCAACCATGACTATCAAGAAATCCTAAGTGAGCCAAGAACAGTCCAATTTTTCAAAATATCATAGTGCTTTTCTCTTTCCACTGGAGGTTTCTTTCTTGCAGAAAGGTAATAAAATGATTATAATTTGGGATTGAAATGAATTATCAATTCATCAGAGTGTATGTTTAATGTGATATACTTGCACTAATGGTATGAGCTTTCTAATTAGGGAGCTATTCTCAAGGCAGGAAAAAAATCATTTTCTCAATAAAAATATTTTACTCCAAAGATACAGTGCCTTCAAAACATAATGAGCTTTGAGGCTGACATTACAGCAATTAAAATATGAGTGAAAGAATAAGTCTGTCTTGTTGAGCAATCTGGATGATTGGAGGTATTTCACTTATCATATGGAACATAGGTCACATTCTATATTATTTGCAAGAATCTTCAATTTACCTCAAGGAAAAGAAAGCTAATTTTGATAAAGTGACAATGGGGCTCTCTAGCTTTGGCTGTTATATGAATAAAGTATTCACTTAGGAAGTGAATATTTCTTGCAGTGGGTTAATAAAGGTTTTGCAGAAATCTGGCGAATTTGGAGGTGGCAAATTTTACAATTTAGAGTACAAGTGATTACGCCTATTTAGTGATTTAAATGGAGCAAAATTGACCTGTTCCAAAACTGGACAACAGGATTCCAGAATCAGTAAGCTTTTCACAGTAGAGGATTTTGCCTGAATTTAAGAGACCGACCTGTTCCAAAACTGGACAACAGGATTCCAGAATCAGTAAGCTTTTCACAGTAGAGGATTTTGCCTGAATTTAAGAGAAACTAGGTAAGTGAGTTGATTTTTCCACGTGTTAACCCAATGAACAGATATTAAATACTACTGTATAAATAGCACCTAATTAGACATAGGTACATATAGATGGAAACCAGGCTAAAGACTTTTTATTTAATCTTAAAATGAAGCTCTTGATTACCCCAACTCTATCACTTGCTTCTTACTTGGTTGTCTATGTCTCAATAAATGTCATATTTATCTCCCTGGTCATTCAAGTTCAAAACTACAGAATTGACATTAATCTGGGATTGTCCTTAATTCCTCCCTACACCTGACACTTCTATAGCCAATCTAGTAGCACGGTCTATTGATAGTACTGGATG
The DNA here is from genome assembly GCF_001704415.2 of Capra hircus. Lineage (NCBI taxonomy): Eukaryota > Metazoa > Chordata > Mammalia > Artiodactyla > Bovidae > Capra > Capra hircus. Next base: position 35,239,151 of record NC_030818.1, read on the forward strand.
TGATAGTATGAATGTGAGAGTTGGACTATAAAGATAGCTGAGCACTGAAGAATTGATACTTTTGAACTGTGGTATTGGAGAAGACTCTTGAGAGTCCCTTGGACAGCAAGAAGACCCCACCAGTCCATCCTAAAGGAAATCAGTCCTGAATATTCATTGGAAGGACTGATGTTGAAGCTGAAATTCTAATCCTTTGGCCACCTGATGTGAAGAACTGACTCATTGGAAAAGACCCTCATGTTGGGAATAATTGAAGGTGGGAGGAGAAGGGGATGACAGAGGATGAGATGTTTGAATGGCATCATTGACTCAATTTACATGAGTTTGAGTAAGCTCCAGGAGTTGATGAGGGACAGGGAAGCCTGGTGTACTGCTGTCCATGGGGTCACAAAGAGTCAGACATGGCTGAGCGACTGAACTGAACTGATTGATAATACTCTCAAAATGTGTCCTGATTCTGCCCAGTTCTCTCCAGTTCCACTGTCACCAGCTAATCCAAACCACCCTCCTTTTAACCCAGATTACGCTAATAATTTCTTTACAGATCTCCTTTCTTCTATAATCCATTGTCTACCCAACAGTCACAGGGATTGTTTTAAAGACACAAAGCAGATCATGTTATCACCCTGCTTAGTGTTTTCTAAAATTTCTCCTTTGCATTTAGAATAAAATTTAATCGTTTTATCACAATTTGTATTATTCTGCATGATTTGATCCCTGTCCACTCTACTAATTTTACACTTTATCCTCCTTTTTTTTTTCCATTTCTCACTTTCCCTGATTCACACTGACCTTCTTTGAATTTCTGAAACATGCTAAGTATATTCCTCCCTCAGAACTTCTGCCTAGACAACTTTGTACTCTAATCCATGACAGAATGTCCCTTTCCCACTATCCAAGTCTTGGAGGAAATGTTCCCTTCATAAATAGTTATTCCCTAATGATTTCATGTTCTTAAATTACTCTACCATTATACACAGAAACTTCAAGACATTCCATTACTGCTCCCCCCTCTCAGAGCATGAATCACTACCTCTAATAATCTTGTTTGCTTATCTTTTTGTTTGACTTTTGTGCCCCCGCCCTTAAATTGTAGGATCCAAAAGTCAGAGTGTTAACCTGTCATGTTCATAACTAATCCAACTGCCTAAAATATCATCTGGTACACATGTAACAAATGACTAAACAGGAACCTCAGTTAAATGATCTTCTTTGATGGCTCAGACGATAAAGAATCCAATGCAGTGCGGGAGACCTGGGTTCAATCCCTGTGTTGGGAAGATCCCCTGGAGAAGGGCATGGCAACCCACTCCAGTATTCTTGCCTGGAGAATTTCATGGACAGAGGAGCCTAGCAAGCTACAGTCCATGGGGTCGCAAAGACTCAGACACAACTGAGTGACTTTCACTTTCACTTTTCCAATTAAGTAGAATCAGGAGAAAGAGGGGGAACTCTCACACCTGTTATGAGAGCAGAGCTCAAGTGAAGACTCCTCTTCTTTCCTGGCAATCACAATGACCTTTCACTTTCTTCCTTTTTAAATGACTTGAAAGAAACACTTCTCCAGATTGCGGACAAATCTCTTTTAGTCCAAACTGACAGTGGAGCCACACGCTCATTGCTCACCCTCATGACTATAAGACAACCCCTGCATTGGAAAAAATGCCATTCTCAAGTAGTGGGAATCTCCATGAATCTCAGGAGGTTCCTGTCTCTGAACCTATTTCCTTTTGTGTAAGGCCCTTTGACAGATAGAGATCCTTTTCTCCTTAGTTCTTTACTCTTATCCATTAATTAGGCCAAGAATTCTCAGAGAAGTAACTTGTCAGAATTTCTTTCTCCCAAAGGGGGAAATAATTTTAGGAAGTGACAATAAGTAATGAAATAACCAACCAGATGAATTAAATGACCCTTTGAGATTTTTCATTTGTTCTATCCCTGACAGCACTAGAGCTGTTTCTGGAAACACTGATCATTTGCTCCTAATGAATCAGCTATCACTTTCATCTCCAACTGATGTTGGCAAAATTCTCAGTGAACCTCCCATCAACATTTAAACAGACCTCTCAAAACCTTTTCCCATAATTATCCAATGCCCTATAAATAAAGAAACCCTTCAAGGCATAAAGCTTATGATAGAAGATTACAAGGCTTAAGGCCTCATTACCCCTTGTACTAGTCTCTGTAACACTTCCATTTTACCAGTGAGAAAATCTACATGTTGAGGGTGGAAATTTTCCAGGAACTTTGAGCAATAAATTAATGCTGTTAGCCATAGACACCTTATTGTTTCTAATCATTATACCATATTAACATCTATTACCACTGAAAGTAAATTCTTTAGTGTAATTGATTCACACAGGGTATTCCCTAGTATGCCAGTTGATGAAGCTAGCCAAAATCATTTTGACTTCACTTGGGGAAAAAAATTCACCTGGACAGTAATGCCTGAAGATTATGCAGAGAGCCCTCACTATTTCTCTCAAATCCTAAAGGCTGATCTGGATGACCTAAAGCTCCCTAGAGGTTGCACTTTGTTTCAATACATGGATGATTTGCTTCTCGTCCCTCCTTCTCAAGCCTCCTCACAGGAAAAAAGCATCCACTTGCTGAAGATTTAGCTTTAAAGGAAAATAAGGGTACCAAAGAAAAACTGCCGTTTGCCCAAACCAAGGCTTAATATTTAGGGCATCTTATATCAGAACCAGGGCTATGCTTAGATCCAGAAAGACTTCATTGTGTCTTCAGTTTCCCAAAACCCCAGACAAAGTGCCAGATACAAGGTTTTCTCAGGCAGGTTGGTTATTGCACAAAATGGATGTCTCTTATTGCCAACCTCAATATGTTTTACTCAACAGCAGCAAACTTGACCCAATTTTATGGGAAGAATGGGAAAATATAGCCTTTTAAAGTCTCAAAGGAAAGTTTGATATGAACCCCTCTGTCCTTGACATCCTAATTAGCAGATGTTCAAAAATTGAAGCAGACAACATCTGATGTTTTCACAAGATATCCAGATCAGGCCTATTGGAAGTTTGTTGCCAACCATTGATAATGATTTAATGCTTTAGGTAATCTCCAATATCTACGATTTGATAACATATGAACTTAAACTTTAAAAAAGTATCTGAGAGATGTCTCTCCTACCCCTCTTTGTTACTCAAATGAGGCCTTAATAGGGTTCCAAATTGGGCACTTTCGCTACTACATGAGATACTACATAGAGGAAAGATACGTCCTTAACATGAGTGACTAACAAACCCTCTAAAACTAGTAGACCTGATTCTCAATCAGTGATGCTTTCACAGGAAGATCTTAATCAAGAATGAAATGCTAAAAATTAATAAATAGAAACTTAAATTAAGTAGAGTTGGGAGGCAAGACTGGGGAGTTCTCGCACTGATGGTAGCAGAGTCCAACACGAAGAAGAAAGATTCCTCTGCTTTCCTGGTGAGGGCTTGGTCAATGAAAGGTCATGTATTCGCTGTTTTCTACAGCCCTCCCAATTTCCTCTTCCTCTCTATAGAAGCATTCTCTTTTCTTTGCCACATGGGAACTTGCACCTAGATCAACACAGTTGCAGATTCTGACTTGCAGTTCTCTGCTTATCTGGAATAAACCCATTTTTGCTGAGAAATATTTGAAAAATATCTAAAGTCTATTTCAAGTCAACACACAGTAGGCATATGATATGAATTTTGCCTAATAAGAATAGAAAGCCAAAAGTAATTATTCAGAAGAAAATTATCATGTTAACATCAATATTAAAGCCTTATAATGATTTTGGGAGGCAATAGAGCAGTTAAGAACACCAGACTTTGGAGCCAGAAAAGTCTGTTTTCAGGTTCTAGTTCTGACACAGGCTAGTTGTTGACCTTGTTACAAGTTGTTAACCTTTCTAAGATTCATTTCCTTATTTATAATATGGAGATGAAAATATCACTTCATTGGATTGCCAAGATTTAAAAGAACTAGTAGTATATAAAGTGTTTAGCACAGTCTCACATTAGAGACTTGGAAATTATTATTATATTATTATTATTCCACTTTTAAAATGTTTCCAAAATTCTTACCTATGTAAACTGTCACTAAGCAATATTAGAAGCAATCCGCAAGAGTTCACTGTAAACTTATTGTTGGGATAATGGTGATATGGGTGAATAGTAAGGGATAAGGAGGAGGAGGAAGGATTTAGAAAAGTTTTAACAAAAATTCTGTTTCAGAAACCACTGCCAGCTCCTTAAAAGAGCTTTTCAAGAGCTGTAGATCGAATCTTTACTTAAAGGTGTTTCTGGTAAACCTTCTGATAGAGATTGTGTGTCCCCTCAGTCTCTTCCCTACATTGAGAAAATCATTATGCCATCAATTCTCTCTTAACATGTTGACAGCTTACTATATGGGGCTGTTAAGGGAGTAACCAAGGCAGGGATAGAGAGAGGTAGATAACAGGCATTTCTTATAGTAAGTCCAGAACTAATTGTTCCTCAAGGTAAACAGAAGCCCATGTGGAAATGTGGTGAATTGAGAAAATTCTCAGCAAAATATTTTTTAAAGGCAGATGAAGACCCTGAAAGCTCCTGGTTTTCTCTTGGAAGCACTTCCAATTTGTAACCTGATGGGCGGTAGGATAGAATCATAACTATGAGTTAATTATAGTTAGCTGTACACATGTGCACAAAAAGACAGATTTAGTAAATGGTTAAATGGGGTAAGTGGTTCAGTTGGTGATTTCTCACCATCAGTTCACCAGCACCATTCCTCCAGATAGGGGATCTCTAACGTGATAGTGCTGGAGGACAAGGGCACTCTAAGCTTAGCTCCCTCCAGTGCTGGTTGCCATGACGACAACCTCAGAGAACCCTTCATTTCACTACTAGGCAGAGTCTGCAGCTTTTGAATCAAAATTAGCTTATCTCATTTTCATTTGAGTCTTCAGATCTAACCAAATTCTTACATGCCTTGTCTGAAACAATTCCTTTGTTCTTTGTATAACATAATGATTTTTTAAAAATAGAAACAACTACCCCCCAACCCGGCTTCACCTCCCAGAGTCTGTTATAGTGCCAGATCCCAGAAACCGAGGAAATACATCACTGTATGACCTGTAAATTCTAAATTGTTCAAAATCAGCAGCAATTTCAGACCAACCTGGATGTAGGTTACTATATCAAAAGCACACATTTTATACAGATTATTGAAAAAAAGTTTCACTTTGACATTTAAATTGAAAAAATGACAACTAATTGTTTTTCTTCTAAAAAGAAAAGTTTCTTTTAAAAATGTAACCAGAGAAAGATTTCTTAACGTCATTACCTTTGCTTCTATCTGAGCATTCAAGACACTAACCAGAAAAGAAAAAATAAGTTTTAATTATCCAAAAAAATACACAAGGGCACAAAAAATCCAGCATTGTTAGCCTTCAGCCCTCACCCAGTACTACTGCTGTCTTACAGGCTTAAAGTGTTATAACTTTGTTAATCTCATGAGCAAATAAAACTAGTAAGTGGTTAAGGTCAAATTATTGTCCCCAGGGCAGCAGGAAGAGGGAATATACTGTATTCTTTTAAAAGCAAAAAAGATATGTACATTTATTTGTTCATTGGTATATTTAACATTTGTTATTGATCACTTACTATGTGCCAGCCACTGAACTGAGCTGTGAGTGTATGAAGATAGAGGTGTTTTGTTTTGTTTTGTTTTGTTTTCCCTTAAAGGAGCATGCAGTCTATTATAAAACTTGACCAGTAAACAAAGGGCTATGTTTGATAATACTGATATGAGGCTTTGAGAAGGAAGGTACAGCCTGATATACAAGCACTTTTCACCCAGTGCTTTGCACAGGGAGTGCTTAGACTAATTCCTGAATGGGGAGTAGGAGTTTGCCCAACATTTGACCAGGAGACAAGCAGTAGAGGGCTATTTCAGATTGAGGAGTATATGTACAGCTAAGTGGCATGAAGGAACACAATCAGGTCACTTCTAGGGACACGAGGTGATATAAGTGGGAATAGAAAAGTGGAAAAGATTCTAGGTAACAAAAGGTCTTGTGTGTACACAAAGATGAATGTTATGGATTAGGCAATGGAGAAACACTGGAACGTTTGAGAAATGGAGTAATGGGATCTAATTTGTGTTTTAGAAACATAATTCTCAGTGTAGATGGTAAGACGTCATGGTGGGTAAATTGGATGAAGAGAAGGCGAGAGCCAAGGGGACTTTCTGAAGTGTTATTACAATAGTTTGTGTAAGAGGTGACAACATTCAATTAAGCTGGAGATGAAGAGAAGGAGACAAATTAAGGAAAAGTCAAGGAATTTGACTGATGGGACTTAAGACTAAAAAGATTCAGAGAATAAAAGAAAAGGAAATTATGGGCTTCACCTAAGCTATTGAGTTTGTGTTTCACTAAATGATGGTACCATTCGTTGTGCATTAGAAGTACAATTAGAAACTCATTTAGGACCATTTAGAATTGAGGTATCAGGGAAACAAGATATAATTCTAGATCTCAGTGGTAAAATTTTGATTCAGAGACACAGATGTAGGTAGTATCAAGTATCTAACACTGAACTCTGGAAGGAACAACCAAAAAGATTATGCAGAGAAAGAAATGAGAGCTAAGACAGAAATGTGGAGTCCATAGATATTATAGAAATCAGAAGAGAAAGAGGATTCAGCCAAGGTTAGATATGGGATTTAAGAGAAGAAAGGAGGTTAAAATAGTGTGAAAGGAAACCAGGGAAGCAGTTGAACTCACATTGAGGATATCGCAAAGTTGACAAGCCACAATGGATAATTGTGACCTGCTCATGTCCTCACAGTGTTCCCACAGTGAACACACTGCAGAATAGCAGGTCATTTACCATCCAAAGAAGCAAACACAAGTTTATGGCTCAGTCTCCTGCCATGGGTCTGAAATCTCTGCACAAAAATAGCAACTCCTAGCTTTTCAACTGCTGAGCCAGTGTACTTTATTAGGTCCTACAGTAGACTAGAATTGTGTGCACCTGCATGCCAGTCTTGTTTATGATACAAGAAGCTTTATATTAACCCATAACTTCTATGCTACCTGCAGTTTCTGTGGATTTCTTTCCATTCTTTAGACACCCTAGAAAATGGACAGTTGACAAGATGGATTATTAGGATTCTCCTGGTAAAAACTCTAGTTTAAGGGTCTTAGGAGTTTTATGATAATATAACTGAAGCAGAGATAGAATGGGACATTTATTCACTGATAATTTTGCATGCTGCTCCTCCATCCTATTTCTTTTCCCATAGAAATACTTTAGGCAAAGTAATAGTTACTAAAAATCATAAGAAAAGGAAGAAAAACATAATTATCTTCAAACTGAAGCTCTGTGTCACTCAAATCCTCAACTAAATATAAACTTCTTGTCCAGACATTTGACCATCTACCTTCTATTATCTTTTCCCTTTACACTACATTTATATCCCATCACTTTCTACCTAAATCTCTTCACTCATGACAAGTAAATCTATTAACATTACTTTCCCACTAAACCTTCTCTTCTTTATATACTTTCTTGGGTAGATAATCTCTTTTGTTTGGCATTTCTTCCAAACAATTTTCCCACAGGAGGGCAAAAAATAAAGTTGACCAGATGTACCAGACAAGATATACTAGGTTATGCTGAAATAACAAATAATCCTATGATTTCAGTGGCTTACAACAGCAAAGGTCTCTTTTACCCCAGACAAAATTTCCATTGTGGTTTGGGGCATGAGTCGGGGTGGGGGGGTGGGGGGGGGTGGGGGAGTGGGGGGAGTGGGGGGGCTGGGGGGGGTGGGAGCGGTGGGGGGGGTGGGGGGTGGTGGGGGGCGGCGTGCAGGTTGCCTGCTGTGTGCGCTTTTCCCTCTGGATCCAGGTGAGCAGTATCTATACGCATATTCTCCATTATGTTAGCCAATAAAATAAAATCTTGTAAAAAACAAAGTAGTTCTTAAAAACTCTTGCCTGAAAGAGACATCTCTTTAGCCAAAGAAAATTATAAAGCCCAACTTAACTTTATTGTGGCAGGGAAGTGCATTTCACCAAGGGAGTGAAACATTGATAATAAAAAGTAATTCAACTAGGCACACATCTTGCTCATTTTCCTTGCTCCTCTTTTTGGGTTTTGTCTAAGTTATCCTGCTCACTCTTTCAAGAGGCCTAATCCTTGTCTCTTGTATTTCCCTTCTTACTACTGAGAAAAAAATCTTGTCCTATACCTCTTTGTGAATTGAATTCGGTATTTTACAAATTAGCAGGTCATGTGCTTTTCTTACGGGCTTCCCTGGTGGCTCAGATGGAAAAGAATCTTTCTGCTGTACATAAGTGTACAGGCCCGCTTCATAATGAATTTGTAAATTGAGCTTATATATTAGCTATATTTAGCCATTGACCATCAAGTTTTTAAGAATTATTGATTTTATTTTAAATTCATAAATATCATTTTACTGTATTTTAAATATTTTGGTTTGTTAAATATTTTTTGTAATTTTTGTTTTATTTTGGAGTATAGTTGATTAGCAATGTTGTGTTCATTTCAGGTGTACAGCAAAGTGATTCAGTTGTACATATACATATCTATTCTTTTTAAAAAATTTTCCCATGTTATTACAGAGTATTGAGCACAGTTCCCTGTACTATACAGTAGGTCCTTGTTGGTTATCTATTTTAAACATAGCAGTGTGTACATGTCAATCCCAAACTTCCCATCTGTCCCTCCCCCACACCCTTCTCTGATATCCATAAGTTTGTTCTCTAAGTCTAGTCGGTGAGTTTGCTTCTGTTTTGTAAATTAGTTCATTTATATTATATGTTTTTAAAATTTTTCTGCATATAAACAATATCATATGATGTTTCTCTTTGCCTTACTTAACTTAGTATGATAATCTACAAGTCCATCCATGTTGCTGCAGATGGCATTATTTCATTCTTCTTATGGCTGAGGAATATTCTATTGTATATATGTATCATATCTTCTTTATCCATTCATCTGTTGATGGGCATTTAGTTTGCTTCCACATCTTGGCTATTGTAAACAGGGTTGCAAAGAACATTGTGGTAAATATCCTTTCTGACCATATTTTTTTTCTGGATATAAGCCCAGGAGTGGGGTTGTTTGATCATATGGTAGCTCTATTTTCAGTTTAAGGAAACTCCATATGCTCTCCATAATGGCTGTAGCAATTTACATTCCTACCAGCACTACAGGAGGGTCCCTTTTTTGCCACACTATCGCCAGCATTTATGTTTGTAGACTTTTTGATAATAGTCTTTCAGAATAACGTGAGGTGATATCTCATTGTAGTTCTATTTAGCTTTTTTAAACTGTTTTGTATTGGAATATCACCAATTAACAATGTTGTGATAGTTTTAGGTGGTCAGCAAAGGGGCTCAGCCATAAGAGCTTTATAGTATCCAGTCTTACATTAGGTCTTGAATCCATTTTGCATTTATTTATGTGTATGGTGTTAAAGAATATTTTAATTTCATTTTTTATATGTAGCTGTCCAGTTAGCCAAGCACCATTTATTGAAGAGACTATCTTTTCTCCATTGTATAGTTTTGCCTCCCTTGTCATAGATTAATTGACCAATGGCAATTTGATAAGAATTGCACTGAATCTGTAGATTGCCTTGGGTAATATAGTAATTTTGACAATATTGATTTTTCCAATCCAAGAACTTGGTATATCCTTTCATCTCTTTGTGTCATCTTTGATTTATTTGCTGATATATCTTATAGTTTTCAGAGTACAGATCTTTTGCCTCCTTAGGTAGGACTATCTCTGGGTATTTTATTCATTTTGATGTGATGGTAAATGAGATTGTTTATTCGATGTCTCTTTCTGATCTTTTATTGTTAGTATATAGAAAAACAACAGATTTCTGTGCATTAATATTGTCTCCTGCAACTTTACTGAATTATTTGATGAGCTCTTAGTAGTTTTCTGGTAGCATCTTTAAATAGTGACAGTTGTATTTCTTCTTTTACAGTTTGGTTTCCTTTTACATCTTTTTCTTCTCTGATTGTCATGGATAGGAATTCCAAAACTATTTTGAATAAAAATGATGTGAGTGGATGTCTTTGTCTTGTTTCTGATCTTAGTGAAAATGCTTTTAGTTTTTCACTACTGAGTATAATGTTAGGTATAAGTTTTATCGTATAAGTCCTTTATTATGTTGAGGTAAGTTCCTTCTTTTCCCACTATCTAAAAGGTTTTTTTATCATAATGGGTGTAGAGTTTTCTCAAAAGTATTTTCTGCATCTATTGTGGTGATCATAGTTTTTATTCTTCAACTTGATAGAGTGTTTCACAATGATTGATTTGCAGATACTGAAAAATCCTCATCCCTGGAATAAGTACCACTTGATCATGGTGGGTAATCTTTTTAATATGTTATTGCTTTCAGTTTGCTAATACTTTATTGAGTGTTTTGCATCTGTGTTCATCATTATTTTCATCTTCTTTTCTGGTATTTTGTCTAGTTTTATCAGGGTGGTGTTGTCCTGATACAATTCATCTGTGTAGCCATCTTGTCCTGGACTTCTGTATATAGAAAGGTTTTTAATCACACTTGCAATTTCAGTGCTTGTGATTGGTCTTTTCCTATTTATTTTCTCCTGGTTCAGTCATGGGAGATTGTATCTTTATAAGAATGTGTCCGTTTCTTCCAGGTTGTCCATTTTTTTGGCTTGTGCTTTCTGTGGTGTCAGTTGTAGCATCTCCTTTTTCATCTCTAATTTTGCTGATCTGACTCCTCCTCCTTTTTCTTGATGAGTCTGAGTAAAGGTTTATCTATTTTGTTTATCTTCCGAAGAGCTAGTTTTTATTTTCATTGTTTGTTATTGTTTTCTTTATTTCTATTTCATTTATTTCTGCCTATTCCCCTTCTACTAACTTTAGGGTTTTTTTTGTTGTTGTTGTTGTTCTTCTTCTTCTTTCTTTAGTAGCTTTAAGTGTAAGGTTAATGTTTGAGATTTTTCTTGTTTCTTGAAATAAGATTGCATCACAATAAACTTCCCTTTTAAACCTGCTTTTATTGCATCCTCTAGGTTTTGTATCATTATACTTTAATTTTCATTTGTCTCTAGGTACTTTTTAACTTTGATTTCTTCAGTGATCCATGCATTATTTAGTAGCATACTGTTTATCCTCCACGTTGTTTGTGTTTTTTATCATCAATTTCTAATCTCATGCACTGTGGTTGGAAAAGATTTTATTGTGATTGTGCCTCTCCTACTGTCTCATTGTGGCTTCTTTTTCATTAGATGTAGGGTATCTTTTATGGTAGGTTCCAGAATTTTGTTGTTGTTGTTGATGGTCGTTCAGCAGTAAGTTGAGATTTTGGTGTATTTTGTATGAAGTTGTGAGCTCATGTCCTTCTAATCTATTAGCCTGGCATTTCACATGATGTACTCTGAATATAAGTTGAAAAAGCAAGGTGACAATATACAGCCTTGTCATACTCCTTTCTCAAATCAACCAGTTGTTCCACGTTCCGTTCTAACTGTTGCTTCTTGAATTGCATACAAGTTTCTCAGGAGACAGGTAAGATGGTCTGGTAGTCCCATCTCTTGAAGAATTTTCCAGTTTGTTGTGTTCCATACAGTCAAAGGCTTTAGCATCGTGAATGAAGCAGTAGTAGATGGTTTTCTGGAACTCTTTTGTTTTCTCCATGAACCAATGAATGTTGGCAATTTGATCTCTGAATCTTCTGCCTCTCTGTAACCCAGCTTGCACATCTAAAAGTTCTCAGTTCATGTACTACTGAAACCTAGATTGAAGGATTTTGAGCATAACCTTGTTAGTGTGTGAAATGACTGCATTTGCACAGTAGTTTGAACACTCTTTTGCATTGCCCTTCTTTGGGATTGGAATGAAAACTGCCTTTTCCAGTTCTACAGCCACTGCTGAGTCTTCCCAATGTGCTGACATATTGAGTGCAGCACCTTAATATCATCATCCTTTAGGATTTTAAATACCTCAGCTGGAATTCCATCATCTCCACTAGCTTTGCTTGCTTCCTAAGGCCCACTTGACTTCACACTCCAGGATGTCTGGCTTAGATGAGTGACCACACCATCATAGTTATCTAAGTCATTAAGACCTTTTTTGTATTGTTATTCTGTATATTCTTGCCAACTCTTCTTAATCTCTTTGGCTTAGGTCCTTATTGTTTCTATCCTTTATCAAGCCATCCTGGCATTAAATGTTCCCTTAATATCTCCAGTTTTCTTAAAGAGATCACTAGTCTTTCCCATTCTATTGTTTCCCTATATTTCTTTGCATTGTTCATTTAAGGCCTTCTTATCTCTCCTTGCTACTCTCTAGAAATCTGCATTCAGTTGAGTATACCTTTCACCTTCTCTGTCTTTCACTTCTCTTCTTTCCTCAGCTAATTGTAAAGTTCCTCAGACAACCACTTTGTTTTCTTGCATTCTTTTTCTTTGGTATGGTTTTGGTCACTGTCTCCTGTACAGTGTTAAAAACCTTTGTCCACAGTTTTTCAGGCACTCTGTCTACCAGAGCTAATCCCTTGAATTCATCACCTCCACTGTATAATCATAAGGGATTTGATTAAGGTCATACCTGAATGGCCTCGTGGTTTTCTCTACTTTCTCCAATTTAAGCCTGGGTTTTGCAATAAGGAGCCCAGACCTGTTGTTGCTCAGTCACTAATTCATGTCCAACTCTTTGTGAACCCATGGACTTCAGGACACCAGTTTCCCTGTCCTCCACTATCTCCCAGAGTGTGCTCAAGCATGTGTCCATTGAGTCAGTGACTCATTCAACCATCTCATCCTCTTGTCAACCCTTTCTAAGCATGACCTCAATCTTTCCCAGCATCAGGGTCTTTTCCAATGAGTTGGCTCTTTGCATCAGGTAGCCAAAGTATTAGAGCTTCAGCATCAGTCCTTCCAATGGATATTCAGGGTTGATTTCCTCTATGACTGACGGATTTGATTTCCCTGCTGTCCAAGGAACTCTCAAGAGTCCAGCACCACAGTTCAAAAGTATCAATTCTTCACTGCTCAGCCTTCTTTATAGTCCAACTCTCATATCCACACTGAACTACTAGAAAAATCATGGCTTAGACTAAATGGACCTTAGTTGGCAAAGTGATGTCTCTGCTTTTTAATAACTGTCTAGGTTTGTCATGGAATTCCCTGGTGGCTCAGATGGTAAACAATCTGCCTGTTAATGCGGGAGACCTGGGTTCTATCCCTAGGTTGGGAAGATCCCCTGGAGGAGGGCATGACAACCCACTCCAGTATTTTTGCCTGGAGAATCCCCATGGACAGAGGAGCCTGACAGGCTACAGTCCATGGGGTCACAAAGAGTTGGACATGACTCAGCGACCTCAGCACAGCACACTAGGTTTGTCATACCTTTTCTTCCAGGGAGCAAGTGTCTTTTAATTTCATGACTGCATTCACTGTCCGCAGTGGTTCTGAACCTGATCCAGTCAGCTCCAGGTCTTGTTTTTACTGACTATATAGAGCTTCTCCATCTTTGGCCACAAAGATCATAATCAATGTCTGTGCTGTGCTGTGCTAAGTCACTTCAGTCGTGTCTGACTCTCTATGACCCCATAGACTGTAGCCCACCAGGATCCTCTATCCATGGGATTTTCCAGGTACCTATTCCTATACTAGCAATATTATGACTTTATAACATGTTACTATTTGATAAGACATGGCTCCTCCTTGGCATTTAACACAATGTTTCTTTATATCATGTTCTTATTCATTCAAGATAAACATTTATAATAAAATTCATTCACTTGAATTTTTGTTATGCATGAATTGTAATCATAGATTGATTTGGAGAGAATGGACATACTAAGCCTCAGATTTCAAGATGTATATTTTTAGTTATGAATTTTTCCTTCAAGTCCTTTAGAGTTAGGATTAGCTCTTCACGTTCCTTATTTGTAGATCCTTAGCCAGGTCTTTCAAATGTTTTTTCTACTTTCATCAAATATATGTTGTTGTTATTGCTGCTGTTGTTACTATTATTTTTTAATAGATTGTTTCTTATACATAGAAAGCTATTAATGTTATATACTTCTTTGGGTTTAGGTGTAGTGATTTTTCATTAGATTCTGGGTTTTCCAGGTAGAATATTACTATCTGTAAATAATACACTTGGATAAATCTTTCCCATATTAATTATTTTATTCTTAGTGCATTGAGTATGTTTTAGGGGCATTTTACAGTGTATCACTTTATTCCCAGACCATCCAATAAATTGTTAAACCTTGCCAACTTTTATTCTAATAATATCCTTCCCCTATATGTTATGTCTACTGAAGTATCAGTCATTTATCAAAACTAAGTGATTTTTATGACTCATAATGATTTCCCTGTTGGGGGTGAATTCATTGATAGCAGGCCACACTCCAGGAAATATTAAAGGAAGTTCTTCAAGTAGAAGCACATGACAACTGAAGAAGAATTGTATCTTCATACTGGAAATGGTAAATATCGGGTAGTCCAAAAAGTTTTTTCAAGTTTTTCCATTATTCCTATAGAAAAATCAGAATGAACTTTTTGGCCAACCCAATATGTAGGTAAAAGACTGTTTAAACAGAAAACATTAATTGTGTTTTGTGGAGGTTATAACATCTGTAGAATAAAACATATCAAAGCAATAGAAGATGAGAAAATACCATTGCAGAGCTCTTATACTACAGGTAATACGGTATTATCCGCAGGTAGACTGTGATCAGTTAGAGATGCACATCACAAAGTCAGGGCAGTAGTTTTCCAACTTTTGATTTTAGAAAAACTTAAGAGTCTTAAAGTTACTGGGTACCCTAATCTAGAGAGCTTATTTATGTTAATTCTATCTATCAGTGTTTATCACACTGAATATTAATTTTTAAATGTTTAAAAACAGTAAGAAACTCATTGTATGTTAATATACATGTCATATTTTAATGACAAATACTGTGTGTAACAAAAGAGTAGTGAAAAGTATCACTAGTTCACATCTTGAAAATTATTTTATCATTGGTCTAAGAAAAGATGGCTAGATTCTCACATCTGCTGCATCTTTAATCTGTTTAACCAGAAATGATATTTAGTTTCTGGAAAACCCCATGGTACATTTGGAAAATAAAGAGCTGAACATGCAAATCATACTTAGCATCATTGTGAAAAGGTTTGGCCTTACAGATTTCTTAAGAGGCTCAAGGACCTACAAGAATCTCTGCCCAAGAGAAAAAAACTAAAGAAATCAAATAGGTACAGCAACAGGAAACTAGTGAATAAGTTGTAATCCTAAAAGTCGCTTAATGCAAAAATAGTGAGAAAAAAAAAAATGGCTAGAGTACAGACAAGAAAAATAAGAAACAGAAACACAGCAGATTTAAATCATAATGGTAATAACATCACATATAAATGGATAAAACATCAGCAGGATCGAGATGTCAGGCTTTATAAAAATTCAACACCCAACTTATAATTAAAAGCAATTCACTCTAATTATAGAATATATAAGCTACAGGTTAAAAAAGATGGAAAAAGAATACCATGCAAACACATTCATTATAAGAAAAGTGGCTATTTTAATGTCAGATAAAATAGACTTCAGAATAAGGAATATTCCTTATCCATATCAGTTGAGGTACAGTTGATCCTCATTATTTGTGGATTCCATATTTGTGAATTCACCTCCTGGCTAACATTTTTAATTCCCAAATCAACCCCATATTTTCATGGTTATTCTTGGACATGTGCAGAGTGGGGAGGGACAAATTTTAGCCTTCCAATATGCACATTTCCAGCTGAGGTTGAACTAAGCATTGCTCTGCCTTCTTTTTTCAGTTCTCACACCAAGATGACCAGAGGGCAGAGACAGTAGAGGGCAGTGTGATGTAGTGCAGTAATACACATCTCTGGAAACAGATGGACAGGGCTTACATCCTAGTTATGGCAGATGTTAGTGGGGCAGCCTCAGGCAAGTCACACTTTTGAACCTCATTATGTTTTTCTGTAAAATGAAGAATCTAGCAGGACAGGACACCTTGTTTTCAGGATTTTAGATTAAAATATATGCCATACATGTACATATGTGGAGCAATATACCAGTAGTCACTAATTCAGTATTCAGTGACATTGTTAGAACATAACTACTTTGAATGAAAAGAATCTACTGTACATTTAAAAGGTGCAATTCTTTAAAGAAATGCAAATCCTAAATAATATGTACCTAAAACTAGAGCTTCAAAACACAAGAAACAAAAACAGATGTAGGAAATCCAAATAAATCCATAATAAGAGCAAGAAATTTCAAAGTCCTCTTTTAGTAATTCATAAAACAAGCAGGCACAAAATAAATATGAATCTAGTTGACATTTTAGTACATTCCACTCAACAACAGAGAATACATTTTCTTTTCAAATGCACATGAAACACTCTCCAAGACAGACCTCTGCTGGTCCATAAATAATTTTCAATACATTTAAAAGGATTATAATCATACTAAATGTGTTTTTTGATCACAAATGAATTAAATTAATAATCAGTAACAAACATATTTGGATACACCTTATATGGATATTAATCGACATACTTCTAAAAGCCACAGGGGTAAAGTAAAGAAATCTCACATATGATTAGAAATTATTTCCAACTGAATTAAAATAAAAATATACCATATTAAAATTTATAGGATGAATTTAAAATAGTGCTCACAGAATATATATAGTTTCAGTTCTTATGTTAGAAAAGACAGACATAAAATCAATTTTCTTGTACTTTATAAACTAGAAAAAGAAAATTAAACCCATAGTAAATAAAAGGAATAAAATAAGAGTACAAATCAGTGGAAGAGAAAAGATATAAACACTATAGAAAAATAACATGTTCATAAAAATATTAAGCTAGACTAATCAAGAAAAAAAAAGAGAAGACAAAATCTGTCTACAAAGAAGCATAGAATAGGGAAAATCACTACCAATCCTACACACATTAAAATGATAAGATAATGAAAAACTTATGTCAATAAAAGTAAAAAGTATAAATGAACTGGCCAACTTTTGAAATATGCAAATGACCAAAGTTAACTCAAGGAGATAAAGTGTAACTATATAGCTAAAGAAACCAAATTCATAAATAAGAACCTTCCCACTCCCTCCTCTACACACACACACATATACAAAACCTGTTCAGTTCAGTTCAGTTCAGTCGCTCAGTCGTGTCCGACTCTTTGCGACCCCATGAATCACAGCACGCCAGGCCTCTCTGCCCATTACTAACTCCCGGAGTTCACTCAGACTCACGTCCATCGAGTCCGTGATGCCATCCAGCCATCTCATCCTCAGTCGTCCCCTTCTCCTCCTGCCCCCAATCACTCCCAGCATCAAAGTCTTTTCCAATGAGTCAACTCTTTACATGAGGTGGACAAAGTACTAGAGTTTCAGCTTTAGTAGCATTCCTTCCAAAGAAATCCCAGGGCTGATCTCCTTCAGAATGGACTGGTTGGATCTCCCTGCAGTCCAAGGGACTCTCAAGAGTTCTCCAACACCAGAGTTCAAAAGCATCAATTCTTCGGCACTCAGCCTTCTTCACAGTCCAACTCTCACATCCATACATGACTACTGGAAAAACCATAGCCTTGACTAGATGGACCTTAGTGAGCAAAGTAATGTCTCTGCTTTTGAATATGCTATCTAGGTTGGTCATAACTTTTCTTCCAAGGAGTAAGCGTCTTTTAATTTCATGGCTGCAATCACCATCTGCAATGATTTTGGAGCCCCCAAAAATAGAGACAGATGATTCATTGAAGAATTCTATTATACTCTTAGAAATGAAAAAATGCTATTTATATGCAAAAAAAATTCTCATTGGAAAAGACCCTGATGCTGGAAAAGATTGAGGGCAGGAGGAGAAAGGGACCACAGAGGATGAGATGGTTGGATGGCATCACCAACTCAATGAACATGAGTTAGAGCAATTCTGGGAGACAGTGAAGGACAGGGAAGCCTGTCATGCTGCAGTCTGTGAGGCCACAAAGAGTTGGACATGACTGAGTGACTAAATAAGAAGAAATTTTATGCAAGCCTTTTCAGAATATGGAGGAGAAACAAACCCCTGCCAATTTATTCCATGAGGCCAGTGCTACTCTGTTATTGTAGTTTAGTCTCTTAGTTGTGATACTCAAAATCAAAAAAGATATTGCAAAAAAGAAATTACAGGCCAATATACTTAGCAGCAGCAGCATACTCCATGAATATAGATACAAAAATCTTTAGCAATTTTAGCAAACTGTATGTATGTTTGCTCAGTCACTCAGTCCTATCTGACTCTTTGCAACCCTATGCACTGTAGCCCGCCAGGCTCTTCTGTCCATGGGGTTTTCCTGGCAAGAATACTGGAGTGGGCTGCCATTGCCTCCTCCAAGTGATCTTCCTGACCCAGGGATTGAACCTGTGTCTCCTGCACTGCAGGTGGATTCTTTACCACTGAGCCACTGGGGAAGCCAAAAATTTACAAAAAGGTTAATACATCATGAACAAGTGGGATTTATTGAAGCAGTATAAATTTGGTTTAATACATGAAAATCAAACAATATGATTCTCTGTATTAACTAAGTAAAGAGAAAAACCACATGACTGTTTCAATATACAGCATATATAATCTTTTTTTTTTTTTAATTCAACACCCATTTATAAACACCCTCAACATCTAGCTCATTTAGCTCAGATTGTAAAAGAATCTCCCTACAATCCAGGAGACCAGTGTTTGATCGTTGGGTTGGGAAGATCCCCTAGAGAAAGACATGGCAATCCACTCTAGTATTCCTGCCAGTATTCTTGCCTGGAAAGTCCATGGACAGTGGAACCTGGTGGGCTACTGTCCATGGGGTTACAGAGTGGGACACAACTGAGCAACTAACACATGTTTAACATCCAGGAATAGAAAACAATACCCTCAACTCAATAAAAGGCATCTGTAAAATACCTACAGCTAACAAAAGTTGTTAAAGGGAAAAGACAACTTTTCTCCCTAAGTGTGGGAACAGGACTTTTCTGTCCACTCTCAGCACTTCTATTCAACATAGTTTTGGAGGTCCTACCAAGTGCAACTGAAGTAGAAAAGTCATACAGGTTGGAAATTAAGGAGCTAAACTCCTTTTATTCATAGACAACATGATCAAGTATATCAAAATAAGCAATCTTCAAAAAAGATAAAGGAACTAATGGCAAAAGTCATGAATAAAATGAGTTAAAACTTATTTCCAGAAATTGACAAGGTGACCTTAAATTTATATAGATATGTGAAAGGTATAATACAGCCAACATAATTTTGAAGAAAAAAACAAAGTTGGAGGACATAATCTCACTTCAGGAGTTAGTCTAAAGCTACTATAATTAAGAAAAAGACAGGCACTAAAATAAATATTAAAGGACATGTAATATTTAGATAATGAAACTAGATAGAATCATGGCAGCTCATGAAGGAATGAGAATTATAGAAATAAATATGTGGCTAAATTTAAATGGCCATTAACTGTGTAAAATAATATGAATGTTGCCTTGTGATATTTAGACACATGTATAATAAAATATATGAAAAAACAGCAAAAGTCTAATTAGAAATAGAAGAAGTTGTAAAAATACTAATTTTTTAGAATAAGTCAGATGATGTGTTGTAAAATTTAGGGCAACCAATACAAATAGTAAACAAATGTCTGCCTAGCAAGACAATAGATAAAGTGTAAAATATTTGCAAAAACCTATAAAATGAGAGAATTACCATGGCAAAAAAGGAACACAGAACGCATTGGACAAGTATAAATCAAATCGCAGGATAGTTGATTTAAAAGTAAATACATCAGAACTTCACTAAATGTAACTGAACTAAAAACTCCTTTAAATTACAAAGTTTGTCACATTGGATAAAAACAACTGCATATAGAATCAGTTCAGTTCAGTCGCTCAGTCGTGTCCGACTCTTTGCGACCCTATGAATCACAGCACACCAGGCCTCTCTGTCCATCATCAACACCCAGAGTTCACTCAAACTCATGTCCAAAGAATTGTTGATGCCATCCAGCCAGCTCATCCTCTGTCATCCCCTTCTCCTCCTGCTCCTAATCCCTCCCAGCATCAGGGTCTTTTCCAGTGAGTCAACTCTTCTCATGAGGTGGCCAAAGTATTGGAGTTTCAGCTTCAATATCAGTCTTTCCAATGAACACCCAGGACTGATCTCATTTAGGATGGACTGGTTGGACCTCCTTGCAGTCCAAGGGACTCTCAAGAGTCTTCTCCACAACCACAGTTCAAAAGCATCAATTCTTTGGTGCTTAGCCTTCTTCACAGTCCAACACTCACATCCATATATGACCACTTGAAAAACAATAGCCTTGACTAGATGAACCTTTGTTGGCAAAGTAATATCTCTGCTTTTCAAAGTGCTATCTAGGTTGGTCATAACTTTCCTTTCAGGAGTAAGCATTCTTTAATTTCATGGCTGCAGTCACCATCTGCAGTGATTTTGGAGCCCCAGAAAATAAAGTCTGACACTGTTTCCACTGTTTCCCCATCTATTTCCCATGAAGTGATGGGACCAGATGCCATGATCTCAGTTTTCTGAATGTTGAGCTTTAAACCAACTTCTTCGCTCTCCTCTTTCACTTTCACCAAGAGGCTTCTTAGCTCCTCTTCGCTTTCTGCCATAAAAGTAGTGTCATCTGCAGTGAACTAAAAAAAACTGCCAATATTGATGTGTTGTGTGTTGCAGCAAGACATGCTGATTGAAGTGACTTTTTCACCTCATTCGATGATAAGTTGAAATTACAGGGAGAAGTAAAGATTTAAGAATTGTTAAAGAGGCATTTATTTGTACCAGTTATCAAACTGTTTGATGGGATAGAGATTGATATTTTGTTTGCAAGATTAGCACTGCAGACTATTCCAGGAAACTTGGACTTAAAATATGATAGTCTGCTTAAAAATTTAGATATGTATAAGAAGTCTTAATGATTGCAGGGTTTTGATTTTGTTGCAAATCAATGAAGTGGTTTTACGAGATGTTCTACATCTAGCATCAAACATTGACAACTTCAGGTTAACCCTGAGGGCTATCACACTGGGCCAAATGCCACAACATCTACTCCAATATATCAGGTTTCCTCAGTGGTATCTCCTGGGATACACTCGTAGCAAGAACTTGCCAGCTTTTTTCAAATGCAATAGCATCAGCTCTTGTGCATAAATTTTTCTTGGTACTTTCTAAATGATATGTGTTTAGATTATATTAAAATAAAGTTGATTACAGACACTGAAAAAAAAATAAAAATAAAATAAAATAAAATGGACTGGAATGG
This sequence comes from Capra hircus, assembly GCF_001704415.2. Taxonomy (NCBI): domain Eukaryota; kingdom Metazoa; phylum Chordata; class Mammalia; order Artiodactyla; family Bovidae; genus Capra; species Capra hircus. The sequence goes on from NC_030818.1 coordinate 35,260,498, forward strand.
GTGAATTTAAGTCAAGTGACCATTATAAACTACTGTGGGCAATCCCTTAGAAGAAATGGAGTAGCCATCATGGTCAACAAGAGTCCTAAATGCAGTACTTGGATGCAATCTCAAAAATGACAGAATGATCTCTGTTCATTTCCAAGGAAAACCATTCAATATCACTGGATTCCAAGTCTATGCCCCAACCAGTAATACTGAAGAAGCTGAAGTTGAATGGTTCTATGAAGACCTACAAGACCTTTTAGAACTAATACCTAAAAAAGGTGTCCTTTTCATTATAGGGGACTGGAATGCAAAAGTAGGAAGTCAAGAAACACCTGGAGTAACAGGCAAATTTGGCTTTGGAGTACAGAATGAAGCAGGGCAAAGTCTAATAGAGTTTTGCCAAGAGAACACACTGGTCATAACAAACACTATCTTCCACACAAGAGAAGACTCTATACATGGACATCACCAGATGGTCAACACCGAAATCAGACTGATTATATTCTTTCCAGCCAAAGATGGAGAACCTCTATACAGTCATCAAAAACAAGACCAGGAGCTGACTGTGGCTCAAATCATGAACTCCTTATTGCCAAATTCAGACTTAAATTGAAGAAAGTGGGGAAAACCACTAGACCATTCAGGTATGACCTAAATCAAATCCCTTATGATTATACAGTGGAAGTGAGAAATAGATTTAAGGGCCTAGATCTGATAGATAGAGTGCCTGATGAACTATGGACAGAGGTTCATGATGTTGCACAGGAGACAAGGATTAAGACCATCCCCATGGAAAAGAGATGCAAAAAAGCAAAATGGCTGTCTGAGGAGGGCTTACAATTAGCTGTGAAAAGAAGAGAAGTGAAAAGCAAAGGAGGAAAGGAAAGATATAAGCATTTGAATGCAGATTTCCAAAGAATAACAAGGAGAGATAAGAAAGCCTTCCTCAGCAATCAATGGAAAGAAATAGAGGAAAACAACAGAATGAGAAAGACTAGAGATCTCTTCAAGAAAATCTGAGATACCAAAGGAACATTCATGCAAAGGTGGGCTCAATAAAGGACAGAAATGGTCTGGACCTAACAGAAGCAGAAGATATTAAGAAGAGGTGGCAAGAATACACAGACGTATTTAAAAAGTGCTTCACAACCCGGATAATCAAGGTGGTGTGATCACCTAGAGCCGGACATGCTGGAATGTAAAGTCAAGTGGGCCTTAGAAAGCATCACTATGAACAAAGCTAGTGGAGGTGATGGAATTCCAGTTGAGCTGTTTCAAATCCTGAAAGATGATGCTGTGAAAGTGCTGCACTCAATATGCCAGCAAATTTGGAAACCTCAGCAGTGGCCACAGGACTGGAAAAGGTCAGTTTTCATTCCAATCCCAAAGAAAGGCAATGCCAAAGAATGCTCAAACCACAGCACAATTGCACTTATCTCACGTGCTAGTAAAGTAATGCTCAAAATTCTCCAAGCCAGGCTTCAGCAGTACATGAACCGTGAACTTCCAGATGTTCAAGCTGGTTTTAGAAAAGGCAGAGGAACCAGAGATCAAATTGCCAGCATCCGCTGGATCATCAAAAAAGCAAGAGAGTTCCAGAAAAACATCTATTTCTGCTTAATTGACTATGCCAAAGCCTTTGACTGTGTGGATCACAATAAACTGTGGAAAATTCTGAAAGAGATGGGAATACCAGACCACCTGACCTACCTCTTGAGAAACCTATCTGCAGGTCAGGAAGAGACAGTTAGAACTGGACATGGAACAACAGACTGGTTCCAAATAGGAAAAGGAGTACGTCAAGGCTGTATATTGTATTGTCACCCTGCTTATTTAACTTACATGCAAAGTACATCATAAGAAAGGCTGCGCTGGAAGAAGCATATAGAATAGACTCACTTTAAAAATAAAGATAAAAATATATTGAAAATAAAGGAAGGGAAAGTGTACAATATGAATACTAAATAAAAGATAACTATTATAAGCATACCAGAGAAGGCAATGGCACTCCACTCCAGTACTCTTGCCTGGAAAATCCCATGGATGGAGGAGCCTGGAAGGCTGCAGTCCATGGGATCGCTAAGAGTTGGACACGAATGAGCAACTTCACTTTCACTTTTCACTTTATGCATTGGAGAAGGCAACGGCAACCCACTCCGGTGTTCTTGCCTGGACAGTCTTGGGGATGAGGGAGCCTGGTGGACTGCCATCTATGTGGTCACACAAAGTTGGAAGCAACTGAAGTGACTTAGCAGCATTATAAGCATACAAATATCAGAAAATATAGACTCTGAGACAAGAACCATTACTGAAGATAAAGGGAATATCAATCCACCAGGAACACATTATAATTCTAAATTTCTTTGCAGTGAATAATATTCAAATTATATAAAGCAAAACTTGAGAGAAGTAAAAGATATAGGAAAATCCTCCATCATAGTGATAGACATTTTTCAGTAAACAAAAACAATAATGCTCTTAGAAAAAAACACAGAGTATTCCTAATGTTTTGTGGGAGGAAAAGATTTCATAAATCTTATACAGAATGTATGGAGAAGGGAATGGCTACCCACTCCAGTATTCAGGCCTGGAGAATTCCATGGCCTGTATAGTCCATGGGGTCACAAAGAGTCGGACACGACTGAGCGACTTGCACTTTACTCACAAATAGAATAGAATGTAAAATTAAATTTCTTTGAAATCATGAACTTGACTTCATTAAAAGGTAACTTTAAATGAGTGAAACCCAAAATGAGAGAAAATATTTGCATTGCATATATCCCTCAAAGAATTCATATTCACAATATAAAAGAACTGCTATAAGACATTAAAAATAGATAACCCAATTTTTAATGCACAAACACTACACAAAAGAAAATCTCACTATCAAAAGGGCCATAACTTGTTTGAAAATATACTAAAGATAACTGGTTATCAGGGCAATTCACACCCACCAGAATGGTGAATTTTAAGTCTCGCAATACCCTCATTTGACAGGAATGTAGAACTGGAGCTCCCATACACTGCTCTTTGGACCATACACTTTTACCACCAGTCAGAAAAACTCTTTGTCACTATCTACTAGAGTTGAACACATGAACACCCTATGATGTCACAATGCCAATCACAGGTATATACCCAATGCAATGTAACTTATTTGCACTAATAGGCATGTACAAGTGTTTACAGCAGAAATATTGATAGGAGCTTCAAATTGTAAACAACAATAGTATAGATAAGTGCATTGTGGTAAGTTCAAACAACGAAATGCACAGATTGCTGCATGCAACAACACAGATGAACCTCTCAAACACAGTAGTAAACGATAGAAACAAGACAAGAAAGAAAGAAAATGTACATGCTAGCAGAGTTAGATTTACTGTGAAGATAATGTGGATAATCTTTAATCTGCTCAGATTCAATCAAAGGCCCTGAAACAAATATTGTACTTATAATTTAAGTATTTATTTCAAAAGAGCCCACAAATCATTCAAGCTTCACATCTTCCATGAATCAGTTCTTTCCTCAAGCTATACAATCCCAAAATGGTAAATTAACCTGATAGTACTAGATGTCACGTTGGTGGCTACCCCTAAAATGAAATGGCTGGTGACTGGAAGTGGTCCTAGGAATGGTTTCAGATTTATTAATGGTTTATAAATGGTTTCCTATTTATTAATCAACTGATTAATTTGTGATGTTAAATGTTTACCAACTTGTTTTCTGAAACAAAGTTCCTCATAGTTACATACTGTCATGCTGCCTGATTTCAAGTTACCAGAATTTGAACAACTAGTGGCAAAATTCCTGCATGTTTAACATTTGGATCGCACAAGCTGGTACAAGTCATCTCTAGCACACCATTTTGTGGTGCAGTTTCATGGCCATATTTACTTTAGATATTTCCCTGAAATATAAATGTAGGATGTATCATGCCCTTTGTACATTTTGTACTTCAATAAAAATAGTACTTTAACAATTCTATAGGATATCCTCTCCCCAAAATGAAACTAAAGTAATAAACACTGAATATCTTCCAAATAAATTCAAGTTATTATGGAAATGGCCACTGGGAAAAATTCCTTTTTACAAATTAGTTCAAAAAATAGGGTATATATTACCAATACATTTGAGCTTTCAAAGCACTATCCACAAATCTCTGTTAGCACTCTTTTTATAAACAATTATAATTGTATATTTATTTTTATGCAATCTTAGTAGGCTGTGAGTAGTTTAAGGGAAGGAACTGTGTTTTATTTATCATCTCAGCCACCAAAGAGCTTCTCTGGCGGCTCAGATGGTAAAGTGTCTGCCTGCAATGTAGGAGACCTAGGTTCAATCCCTGGATGGGGAAGTTCCCCTGGAGAAGGAAATGGCAACCCACTCCAGTACTCTTGCCTGGAAAATTCCACTGACGGAGGAGCCTGGTGGGCTACAGTCCATGGGGTTGCAAAGAGTCAGACACCACTGAGTGACTTCATTTTCACTTTTCACTTTCAGCAACCAAAAAATGGCTGACATGTAGTATGTTAAGTAAATATACTAAATAATCATGAATAACAATATTTAAAGGAATTATGACCAGACCAGATACATGATATTGGAGCTCGCAACAGGGAGAAACCACTTCAAGCTGCTATGATCAGGGAATCATGGAAACTATCACACATATTTCTATGTGGTTTTGCCTATATAATGCTTAGTGCAATAAAATGCTTCACCTAGCCTCCACAAGAGGTCATAATCTTCTTTGGTCTAATGAGACTAAGGGATTTTACTTAACAAAACAGGCATACAACAGCATATAGAAAAGAGCTCATTTTTTCCTTTGATATTGCTGAGTGCAAATATTATGCAAAACAAGCAGGAAGAAATCCTATGTGTATTTCAAAATATTACACATATGCTTACAATAAATTTTTATTCCCCATTTAGCTATCTTGAGGATAACCCAAAGTGTCAATAGCTTTCTATAGGTTATTCTCCCTGAAAATTTCCTTTAAGAGTGAAATGAAAGGTGAGCAGAAAAAATCATCTATTTTTTGGGGGAGGCTATCCCCAATTGAACCTTCAGATTTCACAGTTGCCAGTGATACTTCAATCAGACTCTCAGGAAATCTGACCTCAAAGGACATTTTTTTATGTCCAAAAGCAGAATTGGCAAATGATTAAATTGGGTATTCCTTGATATCCTGCTTTTTTTTCACCCAGTGAACCAAATGCCTGATGAAATGCAAGTGTGTATGTTTATGTTTCCTTTTCTGTCTGGGTTGGGCCAGAAAAAGTATTATCCTCATGTTATAGAGAGGCGGCCTTCCCTTGCAGAGACTCTGTTCTAGGCAAGCAGTAGAGGCAGAGATGAACAAGAAAGGAAGAATTCACAAATCTATGTTTCCTGGAATATCTTAATCCATATTAAGGTTAACCAAAGCCTATGTTTCCACGCTGCTCAGAATATTGTCAATAAATGCATTTCAGGGTCAGGGAAAATGTTGGAGTCCAAGTTCATGTTGGCAAGTACTAGAAGGAGTGTTGGGAAGAAGGGATTTGAGCTAAACCCCAAGGACTAAGAGGCACCGTCAACCTTTAGAGTCTAAGGTCTCATCAGATTCCATAGCAACAGTGGTAACCAGGCCTCTGAGAAAGCTATAGAATCACAGGGAGTTGCTGCTGATTACTAACAAGAGAAGGAGAGCCATTCTCAACATGTCCTGAGACCTCCAAAAGAAAAGATGGAGCAGTAGAGAGAAAATGCTACTTCATTCTTTCCTAAACTAGGTAGACTGGAAATGACACACAATGCATTTTACATGGTTTTGAATTATTCAGATTTGAAATAATATGATTCAAAAATAATAGCAAAGCATCAATTTATGCAAATAATTGAAAATGAAAACTCCCCACATTTTCTAATGTATCAAAATCATATTTTAAAGCTGCTGGGACAAAGTAAATTGCACAGTGTAGCACTTCTTTGGTTGACAGACAGAAATACCTCTCAACCTTTGTCAGAATCAGCATTTCTTGTGGGGTCTTTCTGTGCCTGGGAGGGTATCTAGTAGCATCTCCAGTCTCTACCCACTGCATGACAGCAAATAACATCTCAGGACATTGCCAAATGCCTTTTGCAGGGTGGGCAAAATTTCTCCCATTGAGAACTACTACTCTAGGGCCTGTGTGAAGAGCAGTGTGTCTTGAGTGTAATGAGTTAGGGTAAAATGATTTGACATAAGGTTAGAGACTTAAGCAGGGGATAGATCAGGATAGGCCCTGTAAAGGAATTTGGATTTTCTTAGTGTAAAGGAAGCCAGGGAGTAGGTAGTTTAATCAGAAGTAATGGGATCACACTGACTTCTAGGTGGAGAATACCATCATAGGAAGGCAAGAAAGACAACTGTGAAAGAAATCAAGGTGCCTCTGCAAAGAAGAGATGGTGACAATTTGGACTATGGTAATGTCAGAAGAAGTAGATTCAGGGTAAGTTGTGGAGCTGAGACCAAGATTTACGGGAGACCACAGAAAGAAGGAATTAAGGATTAATCACAAATATCAGGCTTGAGCAACTGATGTGATGGTGTCTGTGGTAAATTAAAGTTGGCTACAAATTCTCTGCTAGTCCCTTCATTGAGAGATAGATTATAAACTCCACTCTCACCACTACTGTACCACATACCCTTTGATTCTAGATTGAACTTGTCTGAGGCAGAAATACAGCAGAAAGGATGTTCTAGGATGTCTGAGGTGTGGCTAGAAGAAGCTTTGCCCTTGTTTCTGGGGACAATTGTTTTTAGTGCCTTGGAATTTCAGATAGAAGTTTGACTACCATGAGTCAGTCATGCTATGAGAAAGCCAGGCGGAGGTTCCAGCAGGGCAGGAGTGACAAGGAGGTGTAGAGAGGAAGACTTGCCTATCCAGCCCCCAGCTCTTCCAACTTCCAGCCAGTAGTGTTGTCTCAGCTGAAGTGAAGTAAAGTGGAAGTCGCTCAACTGTGTTCCGTTCTCTGCGACCCCATTGACTATATAGTCCTTGGAATTCTCCAGGCCAGAATACTGGAGTGGGTAGCCTTTCCCTTCTTCAGGGGATCTTCCCAACCCAGGGATCAAACCCAGGTCTCCCACACTGCAGGTAGATTCTTTACTAGCTGAGCCACCAAGGAAACCCAATCTCAGCTGAGGCCCCAGACATTATGGCATGTCTGCGGAATGGTGGATGATTCCTGCTCAAATTCCTGATGTACAGAATCATGGGATGTAATAATAAAAATAAACTACCACTCTAAGCCATTAAGTTCTGGGATCCTTTGTTATGCAACAATACGTAACAGGACCAGTGTCATCTATGAAGACTCGAAAGTTTTGAAGAATTAGTTTGGGAGAGAAATCAAGAGTTTCTGATGGGTTAAGTTTTCAAAGCTTGTGAACTATCACAATATTTCAGTGACCAATTCCTATAAGAGCCTTGATCTTAGGGGATACTCAGGGCTGAACAGACAAATTTGGAAGTCACTAATATAGAAGTAGGACTTCCCAGATGGTGCTAGTGGTAAAGAACACCCCTGCCAATGCAGGAGACGTAAGAGATGTGGGTTCAATCCCTGCCTGGGTCAGGAAGATCCCCTGGAGAAGGGCAAGGCAGCCCACTCCAGTATTCTGGCCTGGAGAATCCCATGGACAGAGGAGCCTGGCGAGCTACAGTCCATAGGGTCACAAAGAGTCAGACATGGCTGAAGCGACTCAACATGCACTTAACAATATAGAGGTAGTATTTAGACCTATGGCAATAATTGAGATCACTTTGGGAGAAAATGTAGAGAAAGAAGGGAAATTAAGTCCTAAGAAACCCCAACATTTTGAGGTTAAATGGACTAAATATTCTTTTTTCTGTTTGCTTATCTTACGTCATGGATTTTCTTTTACCCATTTTTTTAACCAAATTGTTTCCCCCTCCTCTTTCAACTACAAACTCGCCTTATAATTTCAGAAGCAGAATTAACTGCTCCCATATACATTCTATTGGACTTTTCAAATAATCTCTCTTTTCTCTCATCATGTTACAATTTTTAAGTGCCTATATTACTCCTAACAGTGGTTCCCAAATCTGTTTGGCAACTAGACTAAGCAAAACCTTAGCATAGAGCTTCTGACTCTGTGAGTCTAGGAAGGGCTCATGAAATACCTATTTTTTGTAAATGTTTCTCAGCTAATTCTAACATACCCAATCCATGGCTTAGAATTTTAGAATTCATTCCAGAGATTCTGGACTTCCCTGGCTGGGGTAGATGCCGCTGAATAAGGGAAAAATATAACAGAGTGGTTGAAAATCTAAATTCTAGTGCCTTAGAATTCTAATTTTACCACCCATTGGTTCTATGTTTTTGGTAGAGTAATTAATCTCTCTGGGATCAGTTCCCTCATTTGTAAAATGGAGTTGACTATGAAACTCATAGTTTCGTTGTGAGGCACACTACACCTGGAATAAAGCAATTGGATACATACTCACTATTATTATTTTACCTTTGTGGTCTCAACTCCCAGCGCATGGCACTTGGTCCATGCTGAAACAGTACTTTCTGAACCACTCTGAAAGGAAGCTAAGTAAATTTAACTTTATGGAGCATTCCCAGTGCTAGATAGAAATACTTTAACTAGGCTCTACTTTAACACATATTCTTAGAAACAAGATAACTAGGGTGTGGAAACTCCCATTAGCCTGGTGGTGGTAGTAATAATCAGGATAGGCTAGGTTACGCAGACTTAACAATTAACCCTGAAAAGTACATTTTTTTCATCATGACACATGACTGATGTTAGCCAAGATGAGACAGAAGGTGAAACTACTTCATTCAGACTGGCAGTGTCCCTACCATATGGAACATTTCCTTGCTGGGCAGAGGGAAAGACAATGGGAGAATCACTGGCTAGTCACGTGTTTTCCCAGAAGGAATCTGCATCACTTCTGCTCATAGCCCATGACCAGAGTGATCCCGTGACCCCAGCTAACTACAAGGAGTATGAGGAACATGAGGGAGTTGATGGAATCTGTAGTGAGTCTAGCCTACTAGCATTCAACATAACACTTATCGCCACCAAAAATTCAGTTTCTACTGTGTTCTAAGCAGTTATACACAGTTGCTAATGGTATTTTCACAAAACCTTTGTATCAAACATATTATTAACTGTTGATAAAGAAGTAAACTAGGAATAAAGAAGCTTGTTGACTAATTGTCTTGAAATGTCTCCACACTTCACCATCCGTTAATTGGCATGGCTCACCAAGGAAGAGCGGTGGCTACTCTTCTGGAGAGCTGACCCCTCCACCTGTGCCATTTCTCTCAGAACTTTGCATTTAAACATTTCTTTCTCCTCCTCCCCTTCACCTCTGGTGAAGCACTTCAAGGTTTCTACATCCATTTAAAACCATAAGAACATACCCAAACCCATACTCTGTTCTGAAATTTTTTTCCCTTTATTTTTAAACTTCTCAAAATATAAGTCTACATGTCTTACTTCTGCTTCCTTACTACTCACCTAAAATCGTGACTTCTGTTCTCTGTCCTCACAATAACTGTAGTTACCCTCCATAGCTGCCGATGCACAAGTATTGGAAATCACAGTGAGGCTGAATGAGCAACAGAACTAAAGTTTTATAAGCTGAATTTGAGTCCCTGTGCCTTAATAGCTTGGAACCCCAGGCAAACTTAATCATGATCAATATTGAGTCGTTTCCCCAAAACTGTACTCCATGAACCCTTAATTCCAGGAAAATCCATCCACCCATTGCTCCTCAAACATACCTGACATCTCTACATCTGTGCCATTTCTATTGCTCTATCTGTAATTATTCCATGCCTCCATCCTCTTGCACTAATATAAATATTCCTGATTTTTTTATGTTCTACCAGTACCCAAGGCCTTCCAGCAAACATCTCAGCCCATAATTTTTTTCTGCATTAGTTTCTCTTATAAATATTATAAGATTTTCTACTAAGATATGACAGATTTTTAATAGAACTTCCTTCTTCCCCCAAATGCTTGCCCACATTTGTTTTGTATGTATGGCTCTCCAACTCTGCCACAGCTGACTGAATGAGGAAGTAGTGACTTGCCCCAAGATGAACCACTCAGAACCTCGGTCCTAATAACTAGAACTGGGACTCAGAGATAGGTAGCTAATAACCCCGGCTTGATTACTTAAATGAAAAATATAAAATTCAGAATAACATGGGAGTTGTGGTTAGCCATGTGCATAATAAGCAGGAAAATCTTGATCTACAGAAAATAAAGAAGGAATGTGGTAGGTATGCAGAAGGGAAGAGAGACGAAGTTTGAAGGCAGTTGCTGACCAGGGTTCTAACAGCATTCTTGTGATGTTTGCTGCATTTCCTGCCTTGGGCAAAGATATCCAGGTATCCAATCTAACTCCTTTTATGCTTTGTGGCTTGGAATAACTTTAGGATATTTTGTTTTTAGCAAAAACAAACAAACTGTAGCCAAGAATCACTCATTTTTACACTTATTCACATTATTACCTTGTACAGTTACTTGTTTCAAATGTGTATATTTCTCTAATTAGGTTGCAAAACTTCTCTAATGTGGGAATTTTGTCTCATTTTTTTACCTTAAATCCTCCCACTAGTGCCCTCTACAGTAGCACTGTGGGAACTCAATGAAACCCACTGAGGCATTTTGGGGGTTTTTTTGTTGCTGTTTTGTTTTTTATTTTTTATTTTTTTTTAATTTTTATTTTGACTTTATTTTGCTTTACAGTACTGTATTGGTTTTGCCATACATTGACATGAATCAGCCACGGGTGTACATGAGTTCCCAATCCTGAATCCCCCTCCCACCTCCCACCCCATATCATCTCTCTGGGTCATCCCCGTGCACCAGCCCCAAGCATCCTGTATCCTGTATCAGACATAGACTGGCGATTCATTTCTTACATGATAGTATACATGTTTCAATGACATTCTCCCAAATCATCCCATCCTCTCCGTCTCCCACAGAGTCCAAGAGTCTGCTCTACACATCTGCGTCTCTTTTGCTGTCTCGCATACAGGGTCATCACTTTCTCCTCTTCATAGCCTACTACAATGCTGTGACAGTATCTGATACTTTCATATTTGAGTTAAACAAATGAGTTTTCGAGATTCCCATATCTGTTCCTTCCAATCTATTTTCACTTCTTAAAGAAGTAAATAGGAAAACAATAAGGAACTTGTGTTTAGACAGAGAAAAAAACACAAAACCTCCAAGACAGGACACTGATAAAAAATTTCCTCACAAAATCAAATTTTGTCATATTCTAATATTTTCTTATCTTTGTTAGTATTTGCTCCAGTTTCAAAAAGGTGATGGGGTGAGGAATAATGTTCAAATCAAACCCCAAACTATGGACCAAGTAACTTTAGACCTTAATGATTACATCTAAATCTGTTTTGATTACCACTGAGTGGAAAAAAGCTGAGTGAGGAAGTTGAACTGGAATCTTTTCCTTGTTATTTTTTAATTAATTATATGACCTTGGATAAGTTATTTAATGTTTTTGTTCATTTCCCTCAGCTGCCAACTGACAATAATAGACCATGCAGCTCAACAAAAAAAGATGAGAAGTAATACATTAGAAAAACATTTATAAAACTATATTAAATTTGATTTTAGGAAGACTAACAATCAAATGATACTACTTTGCAATTTTAGTAGAATTTAGCTGAATGTGAAAAGAAATCTCCAAGGATTTAAAGTATCCCTAAACTTATAATGAAATTCTCCATTTTCCACGTCCCTTTCTTAGCCTATGTTCGACCTACCTGTCATTTATCCTCCCCAGTCTTTTTCTGGTTTCTCTTGAGGCCAGAGTGCCAGCTGTGTTCAATTGTGTGATAATTCTGTGCTATGAGCAAGTCTCCTGAGGAAGTAATCAAACACAGACTCTGTGACTAGTCTTGGGAAGAGAAATCTCCAACCTGCAGACTCATAATATCAGTCCCTTGAAGCTGTGCTTGTCACTATACTATTCACAAAGACTTTGAAGCAGGAAATAAGGGCATTGTGATGGACACCAGAGCATCTTACAATCCAAATATTGTGAATAATCACTGTTATGAGTTGGGGACCCCTAAGCTATGAGCTTAGTGTCAGACAGGCTGAAATGTGCCTGGTCATCATTAACCAAGAATGGCCCTAAAAGGTGGGAGATAATTGGTCAAGCCACGGTAAATCACTTTGATAAGCTTTTATATGGATTCATGTTTATTTCAAATAAGACAATAAGGGAAGGACAATTTTGAACTCCTTTGACTTATATTTTAAAACAAATCCAGATAGAATGGTAATTGCTGTTTTAGTTACAGAAGGTGTGTGTGCCTAGAGATATATGGGAAAAATTATTATAAAAATAATTCTTAAATCTGAGAAGTAAACACCATGCATGAGTAAACATGGTTGCTCTCTCATTTTTATTTGTCTTCACTATGTTTTTTCTAAGTCACAAAACAAGAGCTCAAATCGTGCCTTTAAAATTTTTGAGTCTATGAAGAGAAGTCTTGCCTGTGAAAATGCTGCCTGACCAATTTTAATACCTTAATGAATAATAGATAAATTTAATTTCCTCCTGATCCTCTCTCTACATGGCAGCGAAAGCAATCTTTTAAAAATCTAAATCTAATCATGTCACTTCTAGATTAAAATCCTTCAACAGGTCCCCATTGTCCTCAGGATAATGTCCAAATTATTATATTTTTAAAAGAGATTACTGATTGTCTCTCAGACGTTCTCTACCTATGCCTTCTCATGCACTCCTCTCTTGCACTACTCCCCTGTCCACACACAACCAAGTTCTCTGGGTTCTACTCACACTGATTCTCTTGACTCCCTGACAAACCCTTAAAACCATCATGTCCTCCCTACTCCATCTGAAAAGAGTTGTACTGATTCCTAATTCTGAGATCTGGGATTCTAATCCCTTCTACATTCCCCACAAGCAACCTTCAATTATCCTCTCATACCTTTATCAGAGATATCAAATAACTCCTCAAGGTCAGCGTCACCTTATCTCCTTAGCACTGAGCCCCAAGTCTGGCAACAAGGAATTGCTCATTAAATACCAGATGGAGGTTCTATGGAAGATGGCTGGAAGAGACAGAGGAAGGAGCGAAGAAGATACTAGGGAGATCAAGAGCCTTGGAATAATCTGGCATGTTGCTGAGCCAGCTATCACCACTCCTCTCTGCTTTCTTTAGTTCCTACTTGTTCTCAGGTCCAGAGGGAGTAATTGACTTCTGTCTTCCTCTCTTGTTTTAGGACATCCTCATCTCTGCTCCTTCCCTTTTTCTGAGTGGTGTACTGTGTGCTAAGTCACTTCAGTCGTGTCCGATTTGTGACCCTAGGGACTGTAGCCTGCCAGGCTTCTCTGTCCATGGGATTCTCCAGGCAAGAATAGTGGAGTGGGTTGCCATGCCCTCCTCCAGGGGATGTTCCCTAACCAGGGACTGAACCTGTGTCTCCTATGGCTCCTGAATTGCTGGTGGATTCTTTACCTCTGAGCTACCAGGGAAGCCTGTACTCTCCAAATCAGTATTTGCTTTTCACTGCCATGTTCTTCTCAAGTTTTCTCAGATATGATTCCCACTAAAACAAACATCTTTGGCCTCAAGACCCCTAGACATTGTAAGTTATCCATTTTTTCATTAAAGACTGGGGGTCACTATGGTATCCCATCACAAAAATGCATCACATAATGAAGGCAGAACCTTCTAGTACAATCTAAGAAAGGCTGTATAGCTAACAATGAGACCAGAATTTAACTGTAACCAAATAACACACAGAGAGTGCTGATCTCCTTAATTCAATCTGCCTCTTATCTCTTTACACCCATTTAATTAGACATTTTCAGTGATAAATACATGGCAGTATTAAATATAATAGGGTGCCCTATAAATATGAGACTTTTCTTATTGCATTTTTCTTTGTTAATAATAGAAATTACATCACAGTATAGGCAATGACAGTGATTCATCATAGAAAGTGGCCTTTCTTGCAAGAGTAGATGCTGAGAGAGGAGTCTTTAAAGGAAAGAGGAATTATCCTCTAAGGAAAAGAAAGGAAATAAAAAGGAGGGACTTTCTAGGAGTATACATGCAGCAACAGACATCAGAATCAATACCGCCTCCAATAGATCTATTTCGTGCCTACCTACTGCTGCCTGGAATATTGACTAAAACCTGCCTACCTAGATTTGTAGACTCGAAGAATGTGACCTTGAAGAACTGCACTGGCAAGTTTCTGATTATGCCACTGTCTTCTGAACACAACCCCTAGCACATGAAAGTAAAAATCTAACAACATCATGCTTTTAACCTTGCATATCTGGAAATTAACTCAATATACACTTATACACAATGGCAAATCAGAGATTTCCCTAAAATACTGTGAGTTCATTTGTGACCATGTCCAAACTCTATACGAATTACGTGTATTTTTAATGCAGTTTCTTCACTTATGGTTTTCAAAGGAAATTTTAAAAAACAAAAAATCACTTCAAACATCCATTCATATTGAACTACCAGGGTGATTAAATATTAATTAATACCATATACATATGGGCTTTCCAGGTGGTGCTCTGCTAAGTCGCTTTAGTGGTGTCCAACTCTGTGACTCTATGGACTGTAGCCTGCCAGGCTCCTCTGTCCATGGGATTCTCCAGGCAAAGATACTGGAGTGGGTTGTCATTTCCTCCTTTGGGGATCTTCCTGATAGAGAGCTCGAACCAGCGTCTCTATGTCTCCTGAACTGGCAGGAGGTTCTTCATCACTAGCGCCCTTGAGAAGCCTACCAGGACGCACAAGTGGTAAAGAATCTGCCTGCCAATGCACAAGAGGAAACGAGGGTTCAGTCCCTGCATGGGGAAGATCCCCTGGAGAAAGAAATGGCAACCCACTCCAGTATTCTTGACTGGAAAATTCCATGGACAGAGGAGCCTGGAGGACTATAGTCCATGGGGTTGCAAAGAGTTGGAAATGACTGAGCATGCACATGCTCGCTGCCCCCCCACACACACACACCATAGACATGTAATTAGCTATGTGCCTTAAAATTATTCCTATAACTTTAAAAGGGCTTCCCTTGTGGCTCAGCTGGTAAAGAATCCACCTGCAATGAGGGAGACCTAGGTTTGATCCCTGGGTTGGGAAGATCCCCTGGAGAAGGGAAAGGCTACCCACTCCGGTTTTCTTTAAAAGAATAAGTATTCTTTATTGAGGATTTTTGCCAGTCTATGTCCGATGCAGGATACAGCATGCTTGGGGCTGGTGCACGGGGATGACCCAGAGGGATGTTGTGGGGAGGGAGGTGGGAGGGGGGTTCATGTTTTGTATCGCATGTACACCCGTGGTGGATTCATGTCAATGTATGGCAAAACCAATACAGTATTGTAAAGTAAAATAAAGTAAAAATAAAAATTAAAAAAATAATAATAAAATAAAATTTCAAGGTTAAAAAAAAAAAAGAATAAGTATTCTTTAAAAGGCAACAAATGAAAATATTTCAGTGACAGCCTGATAAGTTTTTTCATGTAGATATGATCTGAATCATTCTGGTCAAACATTTCTATAAAAAGCATGCATGTTCCTATAGTTAGAATTATCAAGATAATCCTTCATTACACAGCCTCTCTCTTTTTTTAAGTATATAACTCTTGTGACCATTGTCTAACAATCACTATCTACCATTCCCATAAGCATTACACTAAGATTTTATTTTAAAATACTGTTATTTTTCCAAGTAAAATGAGGCCAGCTACCAAATACTTTGGGAGTTTAGATGTTATAGTTTTGTTTTGTTTTGTTTTTTTGAAAGAGCCATAAATTATTTATAGATTTTGCTTTCTTTGAAAGGAGCAAATTCCAAAGATAAAATTTTCAGGATGATTACTTCGTATTTTGTCCTAAAAGAAACAAGTACATGTAGCTTAAAGGACTAAACCCTCACTTGGGTCATCAATATGTAACATTTCCTGTCCCTTCACAGTACAATTAATCAATAAATAGCACACAGCATATTGTACAATTGCACTTAGGTGGAAAAGAAGAGGCATAAAATAGGCCACTCACAAAACAACCTCAGTCACCAGAGAAATGATATAATTCTCTACAAATGAGAAGAGTCTTCATATTAAGAAATAGAAATTGTTAGAGAAAAATGAGACAGGTTTTACAGAAAATTACTAAAAGAAGCAGTGTGTCTTTGACATTTACCCAGAAATTTCTATTGTGTTTTGATTTCTATAGCCATTCTTAATATCATAGAGACACTTCCTCCTTCTCTACAGTCCATCAATACGTCTTAATTGAAATCCAGCATAATCCAATAAATTGCCTCTTGGCAGGATTGTATAAAAACCTCATTCTTACTAGAACACAAGCTCCACTAATAAGGGATATGCTTTTGTTCTGCTCACTGATGTATCACGGACTCCAAAAATGAGGGTTTAATGCACACATAGTGGTGTTTAACAAATGTTTGTTGAGGAATTTGTTCCAACTACCTGTTGGCTGATTAGGCATGAATTCAGTCTGCATTATGCTTCCTGTGTCTGAGATTTGATTTTTTTTCGTACATCTGAGGATCCCATTCTCTATTTACTCACCTCGGATTTCAGGTTTTGAAGGATTTGTTCTACCAATTTGCATATATTAGTAATGGTTTTTCATCTGTATAGGTATGTGAGTATTTTAAGTCATTAATCAAAAATAAGTATGAGAAAATGAATGTTACCATATTGAGTTGATAGATAATTCTAGTCAAAAAGAAATGTGGAGAAGGGTACAGGATGGCAGTATAGGAAGACCTTGAGTTTACTCCTCCCATGGACACACCAAATCTATATCTACATATAGAGCAACTCCTGAAGAGGACCTGCAGACTGGTTGAATAGCTACTGTGCATACAAGGACCACATAGAAATGAGTAGCAGATACAAGTGTCTATGGGAAACCCAGCTCCAATGCAGTGACTTTCAATGGGGAGGGATATTGCTGAGGGGCCTAAGTACAGACCCACCCACCTTGGGACACAGCGAAAAAAAAAAAAAAACCTAGCAGGGCACCTAGATGATATGGGAAAGAAATCCACTTACTAATTTTATGGTTTCTGCAAAATGAGCATGGAAATGCTAGAGCCCTCTCTAGGGCTAGAGGTACCAGCAAGCAACATTGCTTGAGTCTTCCTAGGATTTCCCCTTGTCTGTGCCTGCTCCAACTGCAGCTGCCCCACCAAGGCAGCCTCAGGCACAATGCTCCCCATGAACTGCCCCCAGATCACATTCACTCTAGACCCCGCTACCTTGCTAAAGTGGCCTTGGTCACATCATTCCCCAGGGAATGCACCCAGGTCACACCACTTGAGCTTAAGATGGCCAAGCCACCAGGCACAAGTAGTCCACACAGGGCATGCTCCCATGGAAGACCACTCCTTCAAGGCCAGGAGAAGTAGCTGTTTTGCCTAATTCATAGAAACAAAAAGCAAAAGTCAAAAACAATGAGAAGAGAGAGAAAGATATTCTAAACAAAAGAACAAATAAAGCCCCAGGGAAAACCGGATCATAGAATGTTTGCCAAACTCAGAAAAATTAAAAAGCTGAGAGAGAACTTCAACAAAGACTTGGAATTAAATAAAACTTGATCATAACTGAACAATGCACTAACTAAAATTTAAAAATACACCAGAGTGAATCAAGAGCAGATTAAAGAATACAGAAGAATAGATATGTAATCTGGAAGATAGAGAAGAGGAAATCACCCAATCATAACAGAAAAAAAAAAAAATTTAAGTGAGGAGAGTTTAAGGGACCTCTGGAACAACATCAAGCACAGTATCAGTAACATTTGCAATATACGTATACAAAAATAGGAGAAAGGGATAGAAAAACTATTTGAAGAGATAATGGCTGAAAATTTCCCTAACCTGGGAAAGAAAATAGAATCCAGGTAGAGAAAGCACAGAAAAAAAAAAAAATCCCAAACAAGATGAACCTAAAGAGACTCACTCTAGACATTATAATTAAAATGGCAAAAGTTACAGATAACCTTAAAGGCAGCAACAGATGACAACACATCACATACAAGGGAATCCCCATAAGGCTATCAAATGATTTTTTCAGCAGACATTTTACAGGCAATAAGGGAATAGCAGGATATACTACTATACAAAGTAGTATGTATACTATATAAAGTATTGAGGGGGAAAAATACAAAATAGTGTACTGTATCTGGCAAGGTTATCATTCAGAATTGAAGGAAAAAGGAGGCAATTCACAGACAATCAAAATTTAAAGCAGTCCATAAGCATTAAAAGGGCTTAACAAGAAATGTCAAAGGGTCTTCTGTAAGTGGAAAAGAAAAGGCCACAACTAGAAATAAGGAAGGAAGGCAATGGCACCCCACTCCAGTACTCCTGCCTGGAAAATCCCACGGACATAGGAGCCTGGTAGGCTGCAGTCTGTGGGATCGCTAAGAGTGGAACACGACTGAGCGACTTCACTTTCACTTTTCACTCTCATGAATTGGAGAAGGAAATGGCAACCCACTCCAGTGTTCTTGCCTGGAGAACCCCAGGGACGGTAGAGCCTAGTGGGCTGCCGTCTATGGGGTTGCACAGAGTCGGACACGACTGAAGCAACTTAGCAGCAGCAGCAGAAATAAGAAAATATATGAAAGGAAAAATCTCACTGGTAAAGGCAAATATATAGTAGAAACAGTGGATCAGCCATTTGAAAAGCAAGTATACATTAAAAGACAAAAGTTACACAATTAACTATAACTGCAGCATGTTTTTAAGGGATACACAAAATAAAAAGATGTAAGATAGGACATCAAAACAAAATTTGGGACAGCATAAAATGCAGTGTTTTTAGAATGCCTTCAAACTTCAGTGTCGTTGGTTAGTTGCTCAGTCATGTCTCACTCTGCAATCCCACAGGCTGTAGCCCACCATGCTCCTCTGTCCATGGAATTCTCCAGGCAAGAATACTAGAGTGGGTAGCCATTCCCTTCTCCAGGGGATCTTCCCAACCCAGGGAATGCAAGCAGATTCCTTATCAGCTGAGCCACCAGGGAAGCCCAGCGACTTAACAGCTTAAAATAGATGGCTATATATTACAAATCAATATATAAGCACCTCACAATAACTGGACACACAGAAAGTAAAGAGAAAGAAATCCAAACACAACACTAAAGGAAGCCATTAGTCTGTAAGTGAAGAGAAGAAAAAATAGAGAAAAAATACAAAAACAATAAGTAAATACTATCACTTTTATTTTAAATATAAGTGATCTAAATGCTCCAGTCAGAAAATTAAGGTAGCTAAATGGATAAAGGAAAGCAAGACTAATCTACATGCTACTTACAAGAGATTCACTTAATATCTAAAGACAAAAACAGACTGAAAGTAAAAGATGGGAAGAAAGGATACTCCATGCAAAATGAAAGCATTCACAACACTCGTATCAGGCAAAATAGACTTTATAATGGATTATAACAAAAAACAAGGAAGGGCACTATATAATGATAAAGCAGTCAATCCAACAAGAGAATATAACAATTATAAGCATTTATGAACCCAACATAGTAGCACCTAAATATATAAAGCAAATGTTAACCAATAAAGAGAGACATAGACATCCATATAATTATGGTGAAAGTCACTCAGTCATATCTGACTCTTTGTGACAGTCCATGGAATTCTCCAGGCCAGAATACTGGAGTGGGTAGCCTTTCCCTTCTCCAGGGGATCTTCCCAACCCAAGGATTGAACCTAGGTCTCCTGTGTTGTGGGCAGATTCTTTACCAGTAGGGCACTTTAATACCCCACTTACATTAATGAATAGATCATCCAGACAGAATTTCAACAAGGCAATGCTAGCATTAAATAACATGTTAAATCAAATGGACTTAATAGATATTTTTAGAACATAACATCCAAACACAGCAGAATACATATACTTTTCAAGTGCATGTTGAACATTCTCCAAAACCGATCACATATTAGGCCACAAGATAAATCTCAATAAATACAGGAAGATTAAAACTGCATCAAGTATCTTTTTTGGCCATAATAGTATGAAACTAGAAATCAAATTCAAGGAAACTGGAAAAACACAAACATTTGGATACTAAACAACTTGCTTGTTTATTATAAGCATGAGTTACTGAGCAAATCAAAGAGGAAATTTAAAAAATATCTTGAGACAAGTGAAAATAGAAACACAATGGTCCAAACTCTATGGGACAAAGTAAAAGCAGTTCTAAGAGGGAATTTCAGAGAGAAACAACCCTAGCTGAAAAAGCAAAAATCCCAAATAAGCTACCTATCTGTCATTTAAAGTAAAGAAGAATAAACAAAATCCAAAGTTATTAGAAAGAAGGATATAAGATCAGAGCAGAAATAAATAAAATAGAGGCTAAAAAATAAACAGTAGAAAAGATTACTGAAACTGAGTCAATT
This sequence comes from Capra hircus, assembly GCF_001704415.2. Lineage (NCBI taxonomy): Eukaryota > Metazoa > Chordata > Mammalia > Artiodactyla > Bovidae > Capra > Capra hircus. The sequence continues at coordinate 35,280,984 of NC_030818.1, forward strand.
GTTTTAAAAGATAAAATCAACAAACCATTAACCAGGCTCATCAAGAATAAAAGAGCCCAAATAAATAAATCAGATAAGAAAAGTTATTGACACCACAGAAATACAAAGGATCATAAAAGAGTACTATGATCAATTATACATCAATAAAATAGACAACAGAGAAAAAAGGATAAATTCCTAGAAACACATCCTCTACAACTGAATCATGATGAAATAGAAAATTTTAATAGATTGATTACTGGTAACAACATTGAATCAGTAATCAAACCCCCTCCCACACACACACAAAGAAGTTCAGAACCAAACGGCTACACAAGTTAATTCTACCGAACATTTAGAGTTAACACCTGTTATTCTCACATTATTACAAAAAAATGAAAGAGGAAGGAATACTTCTAAATTTATTTCACAAGGCCAACATAACCCTGATATCAAAACCATTCAAAGATACTACAACACAAGAAAATTGCAAGCCAATGCTCACTGATGAACATAGATGCCAAATCCTCAACAAAATAGTAACAAAGCGAATCAACAATACATTAAAAGTGTGATAGTCCTTGATCAAATGAGATTCATTCCAGTGATGCAAGCATGGTTTAGTATCTGTAAATCAACCAATGGGATGCATCACATTGCAAAGATAAATAAAGGGTAGAAATCATATGATCATGACAAAACAAAGGATAAAAATCATTTGATCATGTCAATAGATAAAGAAAGGGCATTTGATGAAATTCAGCATCCATTTATGCTAAATAATAAAGGCCATATAAAACAAACTCACAGCTAACGTTATACTCAATGGTGAAAAGCTGAAAACTTTTCCTCTAAGATTAGGAAAAAAAGAAGCATGCCCACCCACCCTTGGCACTTTCATTCAACATAGTATTGGATATCCTAGACATAGCAATCAAACAAACAAAAAAAGAAATTAAAGGTATTGAAATTGGAAAAGAAAATGGGCACTATTTGCAAATGGCATGATACTATGTAGAGAAACCCAAGACTCCACCAAAAAACTATTAGAACAATAAACTTAGTAAAGTTGCAAGATTCAAAACTGATATACAGAAATCTCTGGCATTTCTATAAGCTAGTACAAACTATGTAAAATAGAAATGAAGGAAATGATCTAATTTACTATCGTATCAAAATAATAATACTTAGGACTATATTTAAACAAAGAATACAGTTCTTAAACCTGTACTCTGAAAACTGTAAGACCTTGTGGAAAGAAACTGAAAATGACACAAATAAATGGAAAGATTTACCATACTCACTGAATGCAAGAATTAATATTAAAGTGTCCATACTACACAAAGCAAACTACAGATTCAATACAATCTCTCAGAATACCAATGTCATTTTTCATAGGACTCTAATAAATAATTCTAAAATTTGTATGGAACCACAAAAGACTGCAAATAGTTACAGACTCTTAAAAAAGAACAAAGCTAGAAGTATCACTCTTCCAGGCTTGAAATCATACCACAAAGCTACAGTAATTAAAACCATGTCGAACTTGCACAAAGAGACACATATGAATGGAAGAGAATAGAGTCCAAAACTAAACCCACGCTCATATGATTAATCTACAATGGACAGAAGAATCAAGAATGTACAATGGAGAAAAGACTGTCTCTTAAATAAATGGTATTAGGAAAAGTGGACAGCTATATGCAAAAGAATGAAATTAAATCACTTTTCATATACCATATATAAAAATAGACTCAAAACTGAATTAAAATCTTAAATGTAATTCCTGAAACCATAAAATTTCTAAAATAAAACGTAGGCAGTAACCTCTTTGACATCAGTCTTAGCAATATTTTTTTAGATGTATCCCCTCAGGCAAGAGCAACTAAAGCAAAAATAAACAAATGAAACTATATCAAGCCAAAAGAGCTTTTATACTGTAAAGAAAATGACCAAAAATGAAAGGCAATCTACTAACTGGGAGAAGATATTTATAAATGATATATTCAATAAGGGTTTGATATTCAAAACATATGAAGAACTCACAGAATTCAATACCAAAAAACAGAAACAACCAACCCAATTTAAAAATGGGTGGAGAACCTGAATAGACATATAGTGTGTATAGTCAATAATATTGTCACAACTTTGTATGGTAACAGATGGTAGCTGCTCCTATCGTGAAAACTGAACAACGTATAAAGCTATTGAATCACTGTTATATACTTGAAACTAACATGGTATGTAAACTATAATATCATATGTAAACTATAATACTATAATTTTAATATAAACTATAATATTGCTCTAGAGTAGGCAATGGCAAGCCACTCTAGTATACTTGTCTGGAAAATCCCGTGGACAGAGGAGCCTGGAGGGCTCCAGTCCATGGGGTCACAGAGTCGGACATGACTGAAACAACTTAACATGCATGCGTGCATAATATTGCTAATTATAATTCAATTAAAAAGCAAGAAATGTAGTCAATAGGCTCTGCTGCCTTGTCATGAGTAAATATATGATTCCTATTAAATAGATTTTTTGAAGTAATGAGACTCTTTCATGGATTTTGCTACTCGGATGACTTTGTGAGCTTTTCAGTCTATGTCAGTGAATCAGAAACACTATACATATGAAAATATATATTATACATACATATATATATATACACCCAGGTATTTATATGTACATATATTATTTTTTCATATATGTATACATATATGTGCTTATACATACTAGATTTGACTAGGTTTTTTTACACAGAGAGAGAGAACAGGGAAGGTACATGCAGTGTTTTCTTTGCCATCATGGAGAATAGGAGTTCATAAAATATCAATAATAAAATAAGCCATAAATGTGGTCTAGTATTAAAATTAATTAGCATCCCAATGACATAATGACAGTGGTAAAACACTTAAATTTTATTTACATCAATAGCTATTATCAAGTCAGGTTTATTGAAGATAAAATAAACAGGGCTGAGTTTCACAAAATTCCCAGTAATTGATAATAGCATGTCAGAAAGCCTCTAGAATAGATTGACTGCACACAAGCATACAAAACACAATCAGGTTAAAATATCAGATCGCAGAGATCTTATTCTAGTATTATTGGTCAAAATAAATAAAATATGTTTACTGAGCAAAAATTATGAGCCAGATCTCTGTTAGAGCTTGTGGGGAATAAATAATGAATAGATACCGTCATCTCGGTCTAAAGATGGGTATAATCTGATTGAGGAGATAGAAGGTCATGCATGAAGAATGTAGTGCAGTCTTGCCCCCTGTAGTTTCTCTTGACACTCTCTTTGTCAGCGATTTATATCTATATCTACATGAGGTTCCCTCTCTCCACTCACTGCTGAGTTAAAACCTATCCCTTCCCTATTCTGTCTAACTGGTGTAGCCTTTTCAGTTCTACTCTTAATGACATCAGTATGGGGGACCTAAAACTCACATCTGACCATGCCACTTCCTTGCCTAAAACATTTCAATGCCTATCTCTTCACTAATTCCTTAGGATTGACATACGACCTTTGAAAACTTAGTTCCTCTCTTATCTACAAAATAATTGCCTAAGGGTCCTCATTTTCCTTTTTGTGAATATTATTTTACCCATTACTGTTTATTTAGCTATGGCATATATATCCTCTTGCTTCCCGGATGGCCCCAGTGGTAAAGAATCTGACTGCAAATGCAGGAGACGCAAGAGAAACAGGTTCAATTCCTGTGTCAGGAAGATCCCCTAGAGAAGGAAATGGCAGCTCTCTCCAATATTCTTGCCCAGAAAATTCCAGCGACAGAGGAGCCTGGAGGGCTACAGTCCATGGGACTACAAAGAGTCAGACATGACTGAGAGACTAAGCACAGAACAACATGCATGAAATGGATAACTAATGAGAACCTGCTGTATAACACAGGGAAAAAAAGTATAGGACATATGGTAACCTTAAAAACACATTCCAATATACTTTAAGTGCTGACAAGTGCAGTGTTTGATTCCACTTATACAAGATACCTAGAACAGTCAAGCTCATAGATGCCAGGAGCTAGGGGCTGGGAGTGGAATGGGGAGTTAGTGGGGGGGGGGGGAGGGGTAGAATGGGGAGTTAGTGTTTAACGGGGACAGAGTTTCAGTTTAGGAAGGTGATAAATTCAAGAGGTAGATGATGGTGGGAGTTATGCAACAATGTGAATGTACTTGGTGTCACTGAACTGTACAGGTAAATATGGTTAAAATAATGTTTTATATTTTGTGACTTTTATCACAATAAAAAAATTAAAAGAAATCATTCTGGTCAATTAACATTAAAATCTTTGAATAGAAACCTTGACAGTCCTAATACAAGAAAAACTCTTATCAATCATGAGCTGTAATCTCAACTTTACCTCCAGCAGGGGGCCTGACATGTCCTTCCTCAGAGAATTTTCCGCCTATTAAAAACTTGAGGGACTACTGGACAGAGAATCACCCGACAGTATTTCAGAGATGTGAACAGGGCAAATGACATAAAAATCAGATGAATGATGCCCACCATGCCCTGTTATTGAGAGAAAAATATCAGGAACAAAGGGATGCAGGGTTAGAAGCTTCATCCTGACAAGGGGGCAGGGCATTGCACAGCTGTGGGACACCCATTGTACAGCACGGTTCACACGCATGGCTTGCCTGGAGTTGTGCACTGCACAGGAGCTGGCAAGGACTCTGGGAAAGGTTCTCAAATACATGCTCCTTTCGATAACAGAAAAGAAGCTTTCAGAAATCCCATTTCTGGCATTTACCTGAGACCACTGAAATCAGGATCTCAAAAAGATACTATATTACTCCCATGTTCACCACAGCACTAGTCACAACTGCCAAGATGCAGAAACAACTTTGATGTCCTTACAGATGAATGGACAATTGTGTGCATGTACAAGAGAATATCATTCAGCCTTTGAAAAAAAGGTAATTCTTTAACATGTGACAGTACATATGAACTTTGTGGACATTACGCTAAGTAAAATAAGCCCATCACAGAAAAATACATGCCGCATGATTCCACTTACATCAAGTATCTAAAATAATCAAATGCATAGAATCAGAGTGCGAATGGTGGTTGCAGAGGCTGGGGGAAGGGGAAAATGAGAAGTTACTAATCAATAGGCATAGAGTTTTAGTTAAGTAAGATGAATACATTCTAGAGATTGGCTCTACAACACTGTGCCTAGAGTTAACTATACTGTATTGTCCCTGGTGGCTTAGAGGGTAAAGCGTCTGCCTGCAATGCGGGAGACCCGGATTCGATCCCTGGGTCGGGAAGATCTCCTTGAGGAAATGGTAACCCACTCCAGTACTCTTGTCTGGAAAATCCCGTGGACGGAGGAGCCTGGCAGGCTCTTGGACACAATAAGAGCACAGTATCAAAAATAAGTAGACATAGCTTAAGTGTGTTTCCAAACACAATATTGGACCCATCACCACTGGAAGGAAACAATGGTACTGATTTTTTCCATCAGCTCCAAGAAACTGACACACTATGTTGGTTTGCTGTGACCAAGGCGCTGCTGCTGCTGCTGCTGCTGCTGTTTAGTTGCTAAGTCATGTCTGACTCTGTGACCCCAGGGACTGTAGCCCAGGCACTTCTGTCCATGAAATGCTTCAGGCAAGAATACTAGAGTGGATTGCCATTTCCTGCTCCAGGGGATCTTCCCCACCCAGGGATCCAACCCATGTCTCCTCCTTGGCAGGCAGATTATTTACCACTGAGCTACCTGGAAGGCCTTATGACCCAGGGAAAAGATATTCAAAACACCCATGTTTATTTGAACTGAGTCTGCAACTCCGTTTCTAGTCATTTAGCAAGTCTAGCTCAGCAGTCTGCCATGGAGCATCAGTACTGGGTTGTTCCTCAATCTGGTCACGCCTCCCTGTGACTTGTCCTCCTAGTGCGCTCTGCAGAGGCTGCTGGATCTGTTACTTTAAACAGAATGAGAAACAGCTGATTTGCTATCTTTCTCTTTTTAAAGGCACTTCAAAGTCATTACTTTATGGAAGCTACCATATAAATCTCCTCTCCTGTTATTCTTCTGAATATCTTCTCCTTTAACTTTCTGTATGTCCTTTCCTAATCTTCCATACTACGTTGAAAAGTAGCCTCTCTGATAATGTGCTATTGATGGATCTGCACTAGTCTATTCCCAGCCCCCTATAAATCTTACTTGGAACAATAGAAGTATTCATAAGATCATTTCCTGAATATATTACATTTAATCTAAAATTTAACTCATTTCTCCATTTGCATCAATCTATGTCTTCAAGTTTAAAAACATTTCAATTTAACTGCCTCCACAAAATGGCAATAAGAAATATTTCATTATCCCTAGATGGATGTGATGTCTCAATATTTTTGTTTTGTTTTGTTTTACATTAATAAACTCTTCCAAGTTATGGTTTAAGGCTAAATAATCTTTTCTAAATTTCAATTATTTTGGACCTCAAATTTTCTATTATATGTCTTTACTCTTATTATGTTTTAATGCTGTGTTCAGCATTCTGTTTTCTCACAGCTATATGTTCATATACATTCTTAATTGTATTTTTCTCTTTTAAAACACTGAAAGCATTATTTTTGCACAAGTACAATAGAAAGGGTGATACAGAGCTTTCTCATTAGCTTGATTTTTTTATCCTTGTGCTTTTACAAATTAGCTTGAACTTAAAATTCCATTTTTAATAAATTAACCAAAAAAAAAATTTAAATCTTATTGGCATAAGACACTCAGAGGTATTTGTTTTGAATGGATAATAGCATGTAAGTAATTCCTAGTTCTTTAAGAGGAGAAAAAAGCTAACCAACCAATTAAATTATATGATACCCTATAACTTTTCCTTCAACTACTAAGTAAAGCCACTGATATTGATATATATTTTAAGGCTTACTGCTGAAATGGTCATTTAAGAGGAACAAAATTCTATAAGTTCTATTTTTCCTTCACTATACATTAATTATTAACCAGAGTCATACAGTGTTAAAGAACATAAGCTTGAAGCTAGATGTGCCTGAATCTAAGTGTCAGCTCTCTCTCTTACTAGCTATTTGAAACTATAAGTATAAATCAACCTTAACTTTAGTTTTTTATCTATGAAATGAGAAAATGGTAGTACCTACCTTCTTAGATTACTGAAAGGATTACATGAAATGATTTATGCAATGAAATATTATGTATACTAAGCAATACATACTAGTTAAAATTTTTATATTCCTAAATTAATTTCAAAGCATGGCTTCCAAAATATTTTAAATACATACTGAAAATTAGTAATGGAGGGCTAACTTTTACAGTGATAATTTTAGCAACATTAGGGTTTCACTTTTTAAAAATCCACCACATTAAGGACAGTATGACTTTCATTTAAGTATTATTTTGCCTTTCACTACTTCTAATGTCAAATATGCTATTCAGTTTTACATCTTTCAGCAAATTTTGCTGCAAGCCACCATAGCCAGAAACATAAACCTTTCACTCTTACCAACCACATATTAGTGGCTCAGCATAAATTAGACACAGATTTAATAAGATAATTTTTAGTTGAATTACTATGATATCCTTTTAAAATCCAAAGCTGATCTCAGAGTGAATCATTTTATAGTTTCCAGGACATTTTATTCCATATTTACAAACTTCACTGCTATGTAATTGAAGTCATTTTAATAATAAATATTACTGGACAGGTTTTAAACTAGTTTTCTATCAGTATTTTCACTTGGTGCTATCACTGAGAAATAACTGATGTTTTAGGGCCATCCACTATCTCAATTTCAGATTTTGTAAAATGTTAACACATAGCACTATATGAAGTGCTATACAAAGGTAATAATGTTTCTATGACTACAATTTTAAAGTCTCTTCTTCATTAATGAATACCAACTTGGAAGTTCCTTCTGTTCTACATATTACTAATTTGATCTTACTCATCTTATTACTTCAAATTGTTGCTGCTACTGCTACTGCTAAGTCATGTGTCTGACTCTGTGCAACCCATAGACGGCAGCCCACCAGGCTCCCCCATCCCAGGGATTCTCCAGGCAAATACACTGGACTGGGTTGCCATTTCCTTCTCCAATGCATGAAAGTGAAAAGTGAAAGGGAAGTTGCTCAGTCGTGTCCGACTCTTCACAACCCCATGGGCTGCAGCCTACCAGGCTCCTCCATCCATGGGATTTTCCAGGCAAGAGTACTAGAGTGGGGTGCCATCGTCTTCTCTGCAAATTATTGCTACCTGACTGTAATCAATTGTTGCTGCCTGTTATCAACTTGACATATCAATGATGCTCTGTCATAAAAGTTCATAACTAAAGCTCCAGAAGTACAAGAATTTTGTCTTAGTTCACTGCTATGTCCCTAGCATCTAATACAATGCCTAACATATAGTAAGTACTCAGTAAATGTTCATTAAATAAAAATTGTTCCTCTAGTTTATATGAGTTCAACTACCATGTCTTCCTCCAAGTAGAAATTCATCACTACCAGTATTTAGAAATATGTTTAGTATTCAGTCCCTCAGGCTTAGAAGTTCATAGTGATTTTTCCAGTTAAAAGAAAATAAATATAATTATTTAATTTTTGGCCACCAAAGAAGTAATATTAATAGTTTATGGGTTTATCTTAAAGACTTACTGGATATCAGACACTTTAAAAAGAGCATGGGTGCGTTGAAAATGGTAAAGCTTGAGTAAAATACATTAAAGAACTCCTAAGTAAAGAGACACATACCATACTTAACTATTGGGAGACTCAATATTGTTAAAGTTTTCACCAACCTGACTTATAGAGTTAATGCAATTCCACCAATCTCCCCTCAAAATTTCTGCAGACACTTTTAATAAATTTTACAAGTTGATTCTAGTATTTGTATGGAAATGAAAAGAATGAGGAATAGTAAAATAATTATAAAATTGAACAAAATGGGAGGACTTATGTTACTTGATTTCAAGACATACCCATAAAGCTATAATGATCAAGACAGTGTGGTATTGGCATAAAGATATATATAGAGAGCAAAAGAATAGAATAAAGCATTCAGAAATAGACTCACACATATATGATAACTGATTTTCAAGAAAGGTAGAAAATTGTTCAGTAAAGAAAGGATAGTATTTTCAACATTAGCAATGAAGTAATTTTGAATAAAATGAATCTTGATCATCACCCATATCCAAATATTAACTCAGTGTTCACTATAGTCCTAAGTCTATGGACTGAAAGTATAAATTGTCTAGAAGAAAACATAAAAGAAAACTTTCATGATGCTGGGATAGGCTAGATTTCCTATGCAGTCCTGGAGAAGGACAGATCATAAAAGAAAAGAATTGATAAATTAGACCTCATTCAAAAAGAAAGAAGAAAAAATAGAAACACATTAGGAAATGAAAACCTATAAAGTAAAAGAAAATGATCACATTACATGTGACAGATACTTGTATCCAAACTATAAAAAGAGCTCTTACTATTTGATAAGAATACAACTAACCAATTAAAAATAGGCAAAATTTGAGTAAACATTTATCAAAGAAAATACATAAAAAGATACTCAACATCATTAATCATCAGGTGAGTGTGTATTAACACTACCATGAGACACTACTAAACACACATCAGAGTTACTAAAAATAAACTTTCTGACAACACCAAGGACTGATGCCTTATGCATTGCCAGTGGGAATGCAAAATGGCATCACCACTTTAGAAAGCAGTTTGGCAGTTACTTAAATAATTAAAAATGTGGTTACCATATACAACTCAGCAATCTTTTTCCTAAGCGTTGACCAAATAAATGATACCTATGCTCAAATAAGATTTATACCTAAATTTTTACAGCAACTCTTTTTTGTAATGGCCCCAAACTGGAAACATCCTAAATGTCCATCATTAGGAGAATGAGGTTTTTTGTTTTTGTTTTTGTTTTTCATATTTATACAATAGAATACTACTTAGAAACTTGAAGCACCTATTGAACAAAATCAAAGCACAAATAAGCCTAAAATGTTCTGCTAAGTGGTGACCCAGACTGTAAAGAATCTGCCTGCAATGGGAGAGGTGCAGTTTCTATCTCTGGGTTGGGAAGATCCCCTGCAGAAAAGAATGGCAACCCACTCCAGTATTCTTGCCTGGAAAATTCCATGGACAGAAAATCCTGGCGGGCTACAGTCCCTGGGGTCACAAAGAGTCGAATACGACTGAGCAACTAACACTTTCACAAGTGAAAGAAGCCAGATACCAAAGACTGCAATATAAATTGCTTAGATGAATCTCTAGAGAAAACAAATACGACTAAAAGAAATAACGTAGGCACAGAGGGATTGTTGCAAAGAGCTGACTCATTGGAAAAGACTCTGATGATGGGAAAGACTGAGGGCAAGAGGAGAATGGGGCGACAGAGGATGGGATGGTTGGATGGCATCACCGACTCAATGGACATGGATTTGAGCAAACTCAGGGAGATACTGAACAACAGGGAAGTCTGGCATGCTGTAGTCCATGAGGTCATAAAAAGTTGGACATGATTTAGCTGAATAACAAAGAGGGCTTGAATCAGAAGGGACACAAACTCTTTGAAGTGATGGATATATTCCACACAGTGCTGATGATTTCCTTCCTGTGCAAATTTTCCCAAATTTATCTAAATGTGTACTTTAAATGGGTACATTGTATTTCATGTAAATTATATCTCAATAAATTGATTTTTAGATGGAGTTAGTTCGAGCATTATTGCTTATCAGTGTACCATAGTCATTAAGAAAAAGGGCTTTAGCTTTAAATTGGATCAGATTTGAGTTAGAGTGACATCTTTAAAAGTTCTGTGGCCTTGAGCATGTTAGTTAATGTTTTTAAATATAGATAATAGTAGATATCACATACATCTGTGGCAAATATAGAATGATATCACCATAAATGTACCTGGCATTATCATTTACAGTTCATAAATATATCAATACTAATGCTATTATTACCCTCCTCATCAACTAAAAGCCTTCAGGAAATCTAAAATGAAACAGTATTTTAAAAAATGAAACCAAACCTTCATACCTTCTATATTATCACTCTTCTCATGACAGGAGTAATAGTATTTCTACTCAGTGAATGTATGAGTGTCAGACACTTTTGGGATTAAAATATTGTATTCTGGAGCTATTTTCTAAAGTCACACAATCTGATTTCTACTCTATGGAAATCACTCCTGAATCACATGATAATAGTTCCACTTTTTAACTTAAACTCCTCATACTAGAATTTTCTAATTTCCTGAGAACAAATGTTTTGCAATTATATTTATGATCAAATGCCACCCACTTTGAGAAAAGCCAAACTTAAATTTATATTATCATGAACTGTCAAATTGGGGAACTCATAAAAGATGGCAAATGCACAAATAAGTGCATTTTTATTTCTGCCTCCATATTTTCTTTGGTGAAAATTAAGAGCAAGATAAGTTTGCAGTTAAAGCTCTATGTTCTTTAACGATTGTGGAATACAAATCCTCTTCTAATCTAGTCTCCATAATTATTCATAAATTATGAAAAGCTGACTCAAGATTTACCTGATTAAAGAAGTCTCCCCTGATTCAATTCTCATACTGTCCCAAATGACACAGGAATTTATTTCTCCATTTGTTTCTGTGATTTCAAATATTCAGTGTGCTGCTCAGCCTCTCTACTACAGGATGACTCTTGAGAAAGACCACAGGGAGTCCCATGTCTTAATGGAAATTATGTCTGTGGGCATCTGTGGGCTAGAGATAGGTGGCAGTACTGATTTTAAAAGTGGCTGAAGCATTTAAGTAAATTGAAGCCAATTTTGAGTCTAAATAACTTTTGCAGCTGTATTAAATACAGTAAATCCCCTATAATGTAAACCTTCAAGTTGCAAATTTTCAAAGATGCAAATGTGCCCCTATATGCCAGCTGTTGTATTGTGCTACTAGACTTTTCAAGGTACTGTACTACAAGATTAAAATGTTTTCTGGATTTTTTTGTGTTTTATGTATTATTTGTGTGAAATGTATTATAAACCTATTACAGTACAGTTCTATATAGCCAATTGTGTCAGTTGGGTACTTAGGCTAACTATTGGACTTACAAATTGAACTTATGGATGCACTCTCAGAAAAGAATTCATTCATACGTAGAGAATTACTGCACTTGACTTTCTCAGCTAAGCTGCCCTTCAGCAGATGAAAATATATACACACTGTGGCAAATTTGTCTCAGTTCAGTTCAGTTCAGTTGCTCAGTCATGTACGACTCTTTGTCTAATGGAATGCTATTCAGCAATGATCAGGAATGAGTAATCAAGCCATACAAAAAATGAATGGATCTTAAATGCAATTGTTAAGTGAAAAAAGCCAGCCACTTTCTCCACTTCTTTGAAAAGGTGACACAGTACATGATTCCATTTATATGATATTCTAGAAAAGGAGAAACCATAGAGTTGTGAATGGATCAGTGGTAACAAAGAATTTGGGAAGAAGAGATTTGAAAAGATGAAGCCCAGGGGGATATTTTTAGGTAAATAAATGGCTGAATACATACATGGGAGAAACAAACAAGTTTCCCATGCAGGAGAATTCCAACTAATTTATGTACAAACTTCATCCATCCTCAAAAAGGTAGAACATAGCTGCTCATTTCTTAAGTATGGGCTGAAGTAATGACTTCCTTCCAAAGAGTATACTATGAAAATGAGTGAGAAGAGCAACTATGAATGAAAATAACAAACACTACCCGAGCAAGTTAGTCAAATTAACAATAACAGTGATGAGTCATGGTGATAGCATACATTCTTGATGTAATGTGATAAAAATGACATTTGATTACTATGATCTTACTTCCAAAAACTCATTAGCCACTAGAAGATTAAGAAAAGGAATGAATCAAATTATGACATTAAAAACTATTTCCTATTACTATAACAATATTTTCTTACTTGACAGTGCCACAGATCTTAGATATTAAATAGTCATAGGTTTTTGGTCACAAAATAAATGAGAAAAAAATTTCTGAAAACTTAATAAAGTTTTTAGAATTTTCTAGTTCTCTCTCCTTTCTCCTTTACATATCATCTCCATTATACTAGCATCCTTTTTCTGAAGCAAAATTTTAATATTTATTCTCTTGCTTAAAAGCTTTCATGCTTCTCCATTGCCATTATACAAAACAGTACTTTGAAAAGGGATTCAAAGTACTCTATAATCTGGCTTGGTTGTGAGTTCAATTATATCCTCCAAGAAGGTATGTTCAAGTCCTAAACACAGATTCCTGTGAATGTGGTGCCATTTAGAAGTGGGACATTTGCACATGTAATCAAGTTGAGATGAGGTCATACTCAATTATTACACGCTCTAATTCAATCAATGGCGTTCTTGTAAGAAAAGAGAAATTTGGACACAGATGCAGATGTAGGGAGAACTCCATGTTTATGGAGACAGAGATTGCAGTGATACATCTACAAGGCAAGAAACATCAACAACAGCAACCGGCAGAAGCAAGGAAGAGGCAAGGATGGATTCTTCCCTAGAGCTTTCAGAGAAATCAAGGTCCTTACTAACACTTGGACTTCCCTGGTGGCTCAGACGGTAAAGTGTCTGTCTACAATGCGGGAGACCTGGATTTGATCCCTGGGTCCGGAAGATTCCCTGGAGAAGGAAATGGCAACCCACTCTAGTACTCTTGCCTAGAAAATCCCACAAACGGAGGAGCCTGGTGTCCATGGGGTTGCAAAGAGTTGGACACGACTGAGCAATTTCACTTTCATTTTCACTAACACTTTGATTTCAGTCTTCTAGCATCTAAAACTGTGAAATAATACATTTCTACTATTCTATCCAGTACTTTGGCCACCTCATGCGAAGAGTTGACTCACTGGAAAAGACTCTGATGCTGGGAGGGATTGGGGGCAGGAGGAGAAGGGGACGACAGATGATGAGATGGCTGGATGGCATCACCGACTCGATGGATGTGAGTCTGAGTGAACTCCGGGAGTTGGTGATGGACAGGGAGGCTGTGTGCTTTGATTCATGGGGTTGCAAAGAGTCAGACACGACTGAACAACTGAACTGAACTGAATTGAACTGAAGACTTCCAAGTTTATGGCAGTCCTAGGAAATTAATGTATGTTCCAAATCAACTCTCCACTCACATCTCACAAATGGCATAATTTCCTGGTATTTTAAGACTGAGCAACATTCCATTGTATGTATACACTACATTTACTTTATCTCTTCTTATGTCAGTGGACATTTAGTGTTTTTTTTTCCATATAAGAGTATTTCTAATGACTATAACAAGTTACAACTCTGTTTATGCATTTTTAAGTGGTATTTTTCTCAGAGCGTGTCTTCAGAGTGGCTTCTTTATCATGTACTTATAACACTTTCTGTTATTGCACATTTTTCAAAATTATGAGTGTTGCCTGACTCCTATATTTTCCAATTAATATTTATAACATAGGATGTCTATTTCTTTCAGACCCAGAGCCCAGCATCTGTTTAATGTCTGATTCATGTCTTTGCTCATTTATCTCTAAAAGGTTTGCTGGGCTATACATGGGAATGCAACAGTGTCATCAGAGTCCTATAGTTTCAAGAAAAAGAGAATACAAGGTGATGCAGATAGAAATTGAACAAAGAGTGAGGGACCAGGTCACATGCCAGGATGATATGAACAGCTCTTCATATCTAAGACACTATGACTTTAATTCTTGAAGGTACTGCACTCAATTCATTGACTCCAGATAAAGGCATTGATCAGTGTCAATAAATATTTATTGGACAGCAATTGTATACAAAGTGCTAAAGATTATTTGTTTTAAAATAGTTTGTTCCTCCTGTATTAGTCAAGGTTCTCAAGAGAACATAAAACTGGTAGGATATCTATCTATATAGATAAATATTATATAGATGTTAGATATATATATCTATTATATAGAAATATATATTATACCAATATATAATCCTATATGTAATGAATCTATGCAAATAAATATATTTCTTTTATAGGGATTTATTGTAAGGAATTATCTCATGCAGTTTGGAGGGTAAATTCTGTGATCTCCCATCTGCAGGCTGGAGACTGAGGAAAGCGAATGGTAAAATTCAGTGTAAGTTTGAAATCTTATAAACCAGAAGAGCTGTATAAATCCTTATACGAAGACTAGAAAAGATGAGATGTCCCAGCTCAGTCAGTGAAGCAGAAATAAAGACTGAATTCCTCTTTCCTTCTGCATTCTGATCTGTTCAGGCTCTCTACAGATGGATGATACCCACTCACATGGAGGAGAACAAACCACTGAGTCCACAGGTTTAAATGCCAGTTGCATTTAGAAATACCCTTACATACACACCCAGAAATAATGTTTTATCCAACAATCCTATGGTCAATCAAGATGATACATATAATTAATCATTATAATATTTTCAATTTATAAACCATGCAGATTTTATGATTATGGATAATCACATTATTTGAAATAAGAAGCATTATCTTTAACATGGTACTCCATTTCTAGGTGCACAAAATTTATTTTCAGGTTGATTCGTACCTTTCATCTTCTAGTAAGGATCATTCTTTTGAAAGTGTAGTGTATGCTATGAAATCCCTTTTGTATTCCTATATTTTTTCTATGCAGCCAGCTTTGCTATTTCTTCACCATTCACATCATCCAAACTCATTGGGAAATCTTCCTGAGACATATTCTTCAAGACAAAGCCAAGGGCAATCACCTGGACACCTCTTTGCCAACTAATGCTGACTGATTGAAAATAGAGCTACTAACGCTGCATCTAAAAGAAAGCTCTTTCAGGTTATATCTTTCTCAGTCAAAAAAAAAAAAAAAGAAAGAACGGAAACGCTTTTAACAATGTACTGTAAAGAAGACTAGAAGCCATATTCTACCAATCATAAGTCAGTTTCTTTTTTTTTTTTCACATAAGTCAGTTTCTAATAATATCAAGTAACCATAAACACAATAACGGAGACTTTAATGTCCTTTCTATTTCTATCCCTGTGAAACAGCCCTATCAAACTGCATTTCAAGAAAATGGATATGTTCCAACTTCGACTCCAAGCCAGTAACTGCAACAATGAAATAAATTTGAAAAAAAGACCAAAGGATTTAGTAAAAGAAAATGTGTTAGAAAGCAAAGAAAATAAAATACAGATAAAAATTATTAGTATCTCAATTAATATGGAATAATTTGGTTGAACATGGTTCTTGTAACATAATACAAAGGAAAAAATTATGGGGTTTCCAATCAGAATCCTTATAGTTTTCACTGGAGACATGAGACATGAAAAAGATAACTCGCCCCTCTGATTCCATGTTCTCATATGTAAGATGAAAATAATACCCACCACAAAAGTTGTTTTGTGAATGTATTATTCTAATACAGATAAAAGGGTTTTCCCAGGTGGCTCAGTGGTAAAGAATCCACCCACCAATGCCAGAGACCCGGGTTCAATCTCTGGGTCAGGAAGATCCCCCGGAGAAAGAAATGGCAAACCATTCCAGTATTCTTGCCTGGGAAATACCATGGACAGAGGAGCCTGGCAGGCTACAGTCCGTGGGGTCACAGAAGAGTTGGACATCACTTAGCAACTAAACAAAAACAACCATATAGATGAAAATACTATTGGTGTGAATAAGTACTATCTCATATATGTATGAAAACCTAAAATAGACTCAGCTGAATGGTACCAGTTCAATGAAGTTTAGTTTCCTTGATAGCATATAAATCAAAATATGAGATTGATGATTTTAAATAATAAATAAAATATTTTTATTTTGCTTATTTCTCTATTCTTCAAGATAATGCTAACACTGGAAAAACTGGGATAAACTTAAAGACCACTCAACATATGGTCCTTTCCTTAAAAATAAATTCATTCATTATTTAGAATTTGAAGATATACACAGTGAAATGAAGTTTACTAGGATGAATTCCAATAATTGAAAGAGATGAGTACTATAATAGTATTTGTCTTAAATTTCCATATACAATGATTATACTCTAGTAGATATCACATTATAGTTGGCAAAGTCAATGGTGATTTTGAGAATTCTCTGTTAATGCTATTTGAGTGATGTACATATTATTTCAGTTCAGTTCAGTTGCTCAGTCATGTCCGACTCTTTGTGACTCCATGGACTGCAGCACACCAGGGCCCCCTGTCCGTCACCAACTTCCAGAGTTTACCCAAACTCATGTCCATTGAGTCAATGATGCCATCCAACCATCTCATCCTCTGTCATCCCCTTCTCCTCCTGCCCTCAATCTTTCCCAGCATCAGGGTCTTTTCACACGAGTCAGCCCTTCATATCAGGTGGCCAAAGTACTGGCATTTCAACTTCAGCATCATTCCTTCCAATGAATATTCAGGACTGATTTCCTTTAGGATGGACTGGTTGGATCTCCTTGCAGTCCAAGGGACTCTCAAGAGTCTTCTCCAAAAAAAAAAAAAAAAAAGAGTCTTCTCCAAAACCACACTTCAAAAGCATCAATTCTTTAGTGCTCAGCTTTCTTTATAGTCCAAATCTCACATCCATACATGACTAATGGTAAAACCATAGCTTTGACTAGACACACCTTTGTTGTCAAGGTAATGTCTCTGCTTTTTAATATGCTGTTTAGGTTGGTTATAGCTTTTCTTCCAAGGAGCAAGCATCTTTTAATTTCATGGCTACAGTCACCATCTACAGTAATTTTGGAGCCCAATAATATGAAGTCTGTCATTGTTTTCATTGCTTCCCCATCTATTTGTCATGAAGTGAGGGAACCAGATGCCATGATCTTAGTTTTCTGAATGTTGAGCTTTAAGCCAACTTTTTCACTCTCCTCTTTCACTTTCATCAAGAGGCTCTTTAGTTCTTCTTTGCTTTCTGCCATAAGGGTGGTGTCAACTACATATCTAAGGTTATTGATATTTCTCCCAGCAATCTTGATACCAGCTTGTGTTTCATCCAGCTCAGCATTTCTCATGATGTACTCTGCATAGAAGTTAAGTAAGCAGTGTGACAATATACAGCCTTGACGTACCCATTTCCCTATTTTGAACAAGTCTGTTGTTCCATGTCTAGTTCTGTCACTTCCTGACCTGCATATAGATATCTCAGGAGGCAGGTCAGGTGGTCTGGTATTCCCATCTCTTGAAGAATTTTCCACAGTTTGTTGTGATCCACACAGTCAAAGGCATTGGCATAGTCAATAATGCAGAAATAGATGCTTCTCTGGAACTCTCTTGTTTTTTTGATGATCCAACAGATGTTGGCAATTCGATCTCTGGTTCCTTTACCTTTTCTAAATCCAGCTTGAACATCTGGAAATTCATGGGTCACATACTGTTGAAGCCTGGCTTGGAGAATTTTGAGCATTACTTTGGTAGTGTGTGAGATGAGTGCAATTGTGCGCAAGTTACCAGATCCCTCTATGCTTTCCACATTTGAAGATTGAGATTTTTAAAGTTTACTAACTTTTGTTTTGAAATAATTTTATATTTGTAAGAAAGTTACAAAAATAGTACCAAATAATTCTCAAGAAATAACTGAATGAATAAGCTAAAGGGAAGAAGAGAATGCTCTTTCTTATAGCAGAATTCCAATTATTAAATGCAGAAGCAGTAAGAGAAAATCACCATTTGTCAAACAGCACAATAATAATTATCCTCAGATAAAATTAATAGGAAAACATGATATTAAATGGGATATGTGCATGGTCTCAAACTACTTATTAATTACAAGGTGAAAAATAATAACTTTTTATTAACAAAACCTGGAACATACCACCTCAACTGTGTTCAAAGTTAGCATCACCAGCACTGAGGCATACGGATATCATGTGATACGTGATATAGTACACTGAGAAGGGCACACATCATTTTTGTGGTATTTTTGCCAAGAATAACATATTTAAATAGAGCAAAAGGGATTCTCCCAATACTAAGGGAAGAAAGGCCATTTTCACAAGAATCTCTGGGGATTTCTTTCTAACAATTTCAAAATAGATGACACATATGTATCTGAAATTATGTAAAGGTAAATAGAGATCAGTTAGAATGTATCAGTTGGAAGGCTTTCAGTTAAAGTGTCTTAAATAATAAGGGCATTTATTTTTAACCCCATAGATATAATTAATTATATTAGAAAGCAAAATATAAATACTTATTTATTCTTCCCTATATGCCACCTTACTTCATTTTTATGACAGAGACAAGATTTAGCTAGAAAGGATACAAACATGTCTCAAGTCTCTTCTAACATATTGATTGAACCGTATACAAAAACCCAACATTTATTTTTAAAAGACACAGTAATTAAGTCGGGCAGAAGACTAGGACCCAAGAGACTCATAACTTGGGTGTAGAAAAAAACATGGAGGTAAGTGACTACATCAGTTACCTACTGCTGAGTAACAACTTTTACCTCAAAAGCTTTTACCTAAAACAACAAACAGTTACTATCCAGAGGTTTTCCTGTGTCAGAAATCTAGGTCAGACTTAAGTTGTTTGCCACATGGACCCCTGCATAAGCTACCCGAGTTTCCTCACAGACTGAGTGATTCTGGAGGGAGCAAGTTAGAAAAATCTGACAGAATCCACAGAGGCTTTTCATTACCTAGTCTCTGATGTCACAAACTGCCACTTCCTCCATATTTTACCTATTAGAAGACAGGAAATAAGACAGCACTCGGGGAAGTAAATACAGGCTCTACTTCCTGGATGAAGAAAATCAAAGAATTTGTGGACAAATTCTAAAGCCACAGAAATAGCATTATGTGTTTGCCCAAAGGAAATTGAAAACCCTCTGGCCAGATTCTTTTTTTCACATAACCATGTTTCCAAGCTTCTAAGAAGTCCTTAGCCTTATCAGCTTTATTGTTCCATCTAATGACCAGTATGTTAATTCTCCTTATTCTTATTCACCCTCCAGAACAAGTGCTGGCAAATTTGCCTGTGTCTAAATTTCCATTTTCTCCCCTCTGGAAGTAAAAGAAAGTGACAGTGAATGCTGATAAATTGGTTTTGCTCCCCAAAACTAGAAAGGATTCCTGAATGTTTCCTTAGTTTAGTTTGACACATTTTTCTTCATTTTGCAAAATAAAATTTCTGACATTATCCCAGAGTTGGCTCAATTATCACAGAAACAAAATTGACACAAAGTCAGAAGCACATAGATCCCTAGATGGTTACTGTAACTCACTTGTAAAATAATCATTTAAAAGTGCATGTTGCTGCTAACAGCCATCACTTCCACAGTCTGAAATGTCAGAGGCTAATTTTTTCAAAATCATACAAAAATATACACCTTGAACTGTGGGTTAATAAATTGCTAAAACTTTAATAGCTTATGCTATGAAAACTAGTATTTTTTTTTTCAACTTTAGGATGTTATTTTAAAAGGTATCCATCATATTAACTAGCAAGATGCACCTTTATTTTTTCTGGAATGACATACAGGAAAATCCCAGATTGAAGTATAAAAATATGCACATCTTTTAAAAACCTGAATACTGATGATTAACTTATTCCTAAACTTTCTAAAAATATCTTCACACCTTAAGATAAAACACCTTATCCACACCGGGGTATATATTATGTCTCAAATTAATATGAGTTTAAAATGTTACTACAATGATCACAATGAAAGTCAATCACTAAGTCTTTTGAGAATCTACCAGAAATTTAAAATGAATCTTCAGCATCAGAGAAACAGTCTTCTCATCAAAATCAAGAAACTTCCTGCTATATCCCTAGCAGATGAACAGCAAAGGCTTTCCCAAACTATCTTACTTATAAAAATTACATGATATGCTGGCTAAAAATTATGTATATCTATGTCTTTTCCCTGACCTGTTGAATCAGAACTCCAGGGGAAAATCAAGAAGTCTGTATTTTCACCAGGAAGCCTAGGTTATTTTTTGCATGGAGTAAGTTTGAAAGATACTGACTTAATCATTATTTAAGCATGTCTGGTGAAAGCATGTTCAGTTCAGTTCAGTTCAGTCGGTCAGTCATGTCCGACTCTTTGCGACCCCATGAATTGTAGCACGCCAGGCCTCCCTGTCCATCACCAACTCCCAGAGTTCACTCAGACTCACGTCCATCGAGTCAGTGATGCCATCCAGCCATCTCATCCTTGGTCGTCCCCTTCTCCTCTTGCCCCCAATCCCTCCCAGCATCAGAGTCTTTTCCAATGAGTCAACTCTTCGCATGAGGTGGCCAAAGTGCTGGAGTTTCAGCTATAGCATCATTCCTTCCAAAGAAATCCCAGGGCTGATCTCCTTCAGAATGGACTGGTTGGATCTCCTTGCAGTCCAAGGGACTCTCAAGACTCTTCTCCAACACCACAGTTCAAAAGCATCAATTCTTTGGTGTTCAGCCTTCTTCACAGTCCAACTCTCACATCCATACATGACCACAGGAAAAACCATAGCCTTGACTAGACGGACCTTAGTCGGCAAAGTAATGTCTCTGCTTTTGAATATGCTATCTAGGTTGGTCATAACTTTTCTTCCAAGGACTAAGTGTCTTTTAATTTCATGGCTGCAGTCACCATCTGCAGTGATTTTGAAGCATGTTACTCTACCCAAAAGTCCTTTTAAAAGAACTTTAATTGATTATAATTACATTGCTGATTAAGTCAAATTTTTACCCTGGAAATTCCATCCTTGGCCCTTGTTTAGCTACCCTGATGATATCTAAACCCTTTGCCATAGAGAAGTGTTTCAAATGTTTGAAGAGAACTCCCTGGTTTTGCCTCTTGTCATCTCTTGTATTTGCCCTTTTCCTCTATTGACAAGGTCCAGTTTCCTCATACGTTCCACACACAACATGATTCCCAGAACTTTCAACATTACAACACTGCACTCCTCCACCTCCTCCTCTAGCTATCGCACACTTGCCAACATTGACTTTGTATATGTCCTTACCTAGAATTTGATGCAGCCTCCACAAGGGCTCTGATCAGAAGGAGGACACCATGGTCTATATAAAATCTTAAGTCCCATTAACTCTTTAACAGACTTGCCACATTTTTTGCTTCACTTTACATTTAACCAATTTAAAGACATTTACCTTCTGTACTTGAACTGTTCCTAACACTATGGCCTCCTCTGTTTTGCCTTACTTACCTGATTAATTTCTTGGGTCCAAAGACTTGACATTGAACTATAATGAAATTTGCAAATGTTCTTAGATTGTTTCAATAGTACCAAATTCTGGGGCCCATGGGAAAGGGAAATGAGGTAGATTTCAGAGAGACCCATGAGTCTATGTAGCTCAGCCTCACTCTCCAGGCCCATCTCCAATCTTCAGAAAGAAGTGTATTCCTTATTTCAGTTTTACACATGTAACTACAAACCAAATAAAATATCTATTTTTAAAAAAGAATTGATTTATCTTATAGAACATCTATCATAGACATTTCACTAACAGATAAGGTCAGATTGTCCAAATCACTGACCATTTAAACTTTCATTCTCATCTATTGCTCATTTTAAACAGTTGTAGTTGTTAAAAAACTAAGTATCAGCATGAAGGAAATTCTTTGAAGTTTCAAAGTTTAAAACCAATAAGTTTCAAGTCCTCAGGAATCATTCCTTTTTTTTTCTGTCAGTTAGTTAGAAATAAAAACATCCTGCCAAAGCATCATATCAGAAAGGAGATAGATGTAGAAAAGCCTTCCTCTGGGAAATGTGATGTTCCAGAGTAAATGTTTACTTACACACTTTACCCTTCACTTGATACCTTGTCTTATAAAGACAGCAAATTTTCACAGCTCCAACTCTCAAAAGTATGGATTCTGACAAAATTTAACTATCTTGTATTATTCTTTTGTAAAGACAATGCTGTTAGAACAGCTTGTTTGCTTTTCTTTTACACAAATTTTACAGAAAACTAAACTTTGGTGACCACTCCATCTTCTACTTACAAACATCTCACAATATTTTATAATATACTATGCTCTGTATTTCAAACATTAAGTGGAAAATTTCAATTGGTTTAAAGAATTCAGACCCATAAGATAGTCCAGCACGCATGCATGCTCAGTCGTGTCCAACTCTTTGCAACACCATGGACTGTAGCCCTCCAGGCTCCTCTATTTATGGGAATTTCCAGGCAAGAACATGGGAGTGGGTTGCCATTTCCTTCTCCAGGAAGCAATTAAGAAACTTTATCTATAGACTAGAGACCTTGATAAAGAAGTTGTTCCCTTGCTGGTTCACAAAATTACCCTTTATTTTTTTGTTGTTGTTTTGCTTGAAGAACAGGACAATCAAATCAACCATGTATTTTTCATTCACCTTCTAATAATTGGAAGAACAATCATGAGCTTTGAATTCATTCCATTAATGGCTTTAATTTCCTGACTACCTACCTACTAGTTGAGAAAACTTGGGCAAATCATTTAAACCCTCTTACCAGGAGTTTTCTTACCTATAAAATGGGAACAACAATATCTACTCATCACTATAAATGTAATGTCTGTAATGTTTAAAGCAAAATATTCACATAGGAATGTTAGATGTGGTGATGTTGATGAGGATCATGGTGGCATCATGCCAAATCAAGGAGCATTACAGATTCATCCACTATGGATAATACATGAATACCAGTCATGCTGCAAAGTTTTACACATAATCTACATGTATCATACTTTTATACTCTTCCAAAAAACATGTTAATTCTTATCATTCCTTAATTTACAGATGAGGACATTAAAATTCAATTAACTTGCTACCATTATCAATTTTGAACACTTATTGGGTGCTAAGAAATCATGTTACATACTTTATCTATTTATGTTTATTCTATCATTAACCCTTGGAAGAAGAAAATAATGACAAGATGTTTTGGTAGACATCTTTTATTTAAAAGGGGTATATTTTTTTTCTTTGTTTGCTTTTAAGTCAATGCTTCTCAAACTTTAACGAAATAGAAATCCTTTGATCTTGCTAAAATGCAGGATCCGATTTGGTAATTCCAGAGTAGGGAATTACCTGCGTCACTCTGCTCTTGGGCGATGAAACTGCTGATTGATTCACTTTGTATCACAACTTTATCTATACTAATAGCAGATCACGTTCAAATACATCTTATCCTTTTCAGTGCATTTTTCATTAGTCCTAAAAACATTTGGTCCTATACATTTGGTATTAATATGTTGTTAGAACTGTATTCATAGGTAATCATTATCAAAAAACTAAAATTTTGCAGAACATTGTAGGTTACTGGCAGTAAACCAACAACAGAAACTTCTGTCATAATGCATAACTTTTTCCATTCTGTTAAGCAATTTATTTAATTTTAATTCACACCAATTCTACTAATTGATTGCTTTTCTTTTGCTTTGATTTTGTATATTTGTTACTTCTTATCCATTCACATTATTAAAGCAATTATAATTATTACTTTAATTCTCAATTAGTCTGCCTTTTTTGTCATTTCAAGACTATCTCATTAGAATTCATTAGAATATTTATTAAAGGGAAGCTATAATAAAAGTGAATTTAATTATGTTTTTCTTCTGTTATGAATATTATGATGCTTAAAAAGAAAAGAAATGCCTCATGGAATTGTATAGGGTTTTGACAGAGTTTGTAGTCACATATATGAAAGATATATACATTTGTACATTTCTGGGATATAATTTGGAAATTTGTTTTTCCAATATATGTCTCATATATGCACGTTCTTTAGTTATTTCACTTATAGTAAAATAGTTCATCAAATAAAATACTTATACATATATATACATACATGAAATTTTAGCTATAAGATGTTATAAAATAGTTTATAATGTAAATTTAGAAATAACTAGGGGATTGGCAAGTCAGCTTTAGTAAAGCCAGGCTTTGGAGTACAGATAAGAAATTATGTTGTATAATATTTTTTTAAAACATGCTTCTATTTTAAGCAAACAAAAAAGGTTACAAAATATCAATTTAAAAAGTCTTATTTTGAAGTGCACATTTACCTAGACATGTATATTTCTAAAACATACAGAAAGAAATGCACTAAAATATGAGAAATCTTGCCTTTCTTGAGTAATTTTTATTTTCTTATATCGTTTCTAAATATTCTCTGATAAAATTTCTCTTTACTTTTAAAGAAAGGAGGAAGAAAGCAAAGCCTAATTTAAGTGTAGCCAGTAGTCCGTGATGGCTGTTTAATCAGAGTTGCCTAAAGGTGAGGGAGTGGAACAGAGATCAGAAGGCTGATAACACTGAGAGCTGCCTCTTCCCTGACACCTGGGTGAGGGTTTCCTCTAAACAGAGGTAAGGTATAGAAGACAAGAATTGGCACGGCTTATTTCTGAGCCAGATTATGGGGAGCCGACTGCGTAGCTGCCAACCAAGCCAGCTCATAAGAAGGACTAAAATATCACTTCAGTAAACCTCAGATTTGTTGCCAGATAACTCAGATCTCTCTACCCAAGAACAACTAGTGAAATATAAAATGACTGACTTCTTTCTCTACGATAAAAAGTAGCAAACAACAAAATATGCCTTAGCCTGTGTCTTTTAAGCCTTTTTAATAAATGTTGAACATATGCACAAAGAAAACCTTTGAATGTTAACTAAATTCTTAGCCTGTTTAGGAGGTTTTGGAAGGTTCCGCTTTATTCCAATACTCTTGTTATTTCTTATTTCAATTGTCTTGTTTTCAAATCTAGTAACTTGTCTACACAGACTAGAAGACGCTTAAACACAATTGTTTCAACTAGTATACTGGTTCTGACTTAATAAGAAAAGTTTAAATAGATCTAGATGTTTTAAAATAAGAATTACACACTAGCCACCTCAAAGTAAAATTGAACAGCCTGAAAATGGAAAGAAATAAGAGTATTCAGGGGCCCTTCAAAAATGACACAAAACAGTCTTTAAATTTGTAGCTAAGAATGATTCATATATACCTTTAATTTTATTTATCTGGCCTTCTTTTAAGATTTTAATTTTAAAAAGAACACCTACATCTGCAGTTGCTATATGCATATATTCTTGAAGTCTTAGAGAACCTTCAAAACAGAAGCCTTGTCTTTTTTGTCTTTGGAATCACATAGCTTAACATAGTACATTATGCAGAATCGATATAGAATGCATATTAATCATATGTATGAATAAGCGGATAGATACATGAACCTATTTTTAAAGACTTGGATTTTAGCTCTTATCTGCTGCTGCTGCTCTTATCTACTCAGTAAGAAAATAGCATCTTCTCATGGTATCTATTTCAAGCAAAGTAAATAAAGTCTGAATGTTCTGACTGGATTTTGAAGGACATACCTGGAACTTATGCAACCTATAAGATGACTGATCATCTTTAATTCTGTTTTTTTGTTTGTTTGCTTTTTCCTGTCATCCACCGCACAGCCTTATCCTACATGTCTTCTTAGAAAAGGTCTATAAATTAAACTCCTTCCTTCCTTCATTGTTTGTATATCAGGAATAACAATAATAGCATTTTGTTTTACTTTGTACAAAATGCTGGATTTATAAAACACCTTCAAAGTCATCTCTCAGGTAATCATAGGTAATAAAGATGGGGAAATAGGTTGAAGGATGACGGGTATATCAACCTTCACAGTAAGTTTTAGAGCCTGTTCTCAGACTCGGATTTTCTGAGTGCAAATCCAGTACTCTCCCATTGCCACAGACACACCAGCGCATCACAGCTTCCTCCAGCACCGACAGAGTTAAAAGAATGCATTCTAACTACTAGTTCCACTGCTTTGTCTGCATTCCTTATTTTCTGCTAATTAATACACTTGCTGTCAACACCGCATATTTCAGGGAAAGTGACAATTCAACTTCCTGCTCTCAGACATTTGAAAGCTTCCTATCCAGGAAGACAGCAGGTCTGGAGCAAACTATGAGAAAGACTATGGCAAAGATTTCTCCCACAGCTGGTAATCCACCCCTAAAACTGAATGATTTCAAAGATGGAAGAGGTAAGATGGGCTGGAGAAATGTATTGCATTTAACACTCGAATGTTGCTCCATGGGCCAACAAGGTTGACATCTTTGTGATTTAGCTGGAATATCAAACTACTAATAAAGTATGGGAAGAATGCCCTTAAATAAAAAGAATTCACTAGGCAGTTAAAAATGTTATCAGAAAGACTGAAATTGAACAGGAAGCATGAAGGCTTCAAAACCATTCTCACTGTTTAACTGGGGGAGTTGCTCCATTAGCTCAGCTAATTGAACACTCTGTTATCTCACTTGGATTGTCACTGCAGAAGAAAAAGGGGCTGTATTTTTGCCTCCTGAAACAGAATCTGAAATTGGTGAAGAAAGGCAGGGGACAGGATATATGCCGATTACTTTATTTTGACACTAGATCTGTGACTAGAATTAGCTGTGCCTGGATATAAATATCCTTTTAGACATATCCCTCCACAAGCAATCTATATTATAATTGGCAAAACTAGCCAAGAAGAAATAAGAGTAGAGAAAAAAGAAACTTTGCCAGTATTTAGGAAGAAATAAAATCTATGTAGTGTTTTATTTAATGATGCAAGCATATAAAATAAAATGAGCAACTGTATTATATTTAAACACAAATGATGGGAGAGTAGGGGAGGGTGGGATGAATTGAGAGAGTAGCATTGACAGATTTACACTACCATGTGTAAAATAGCTAGCTAGTGGGAAGCTATAGCATAGCACAGGGAACTCAGCTCGCTGCGGTATGATGACCTTGAGGGCTGGGATAAGGGGGTAGAGGGAGGTTCAAGATATGTTTATATAGCTGATCCAGGCTTCCCTGATGGCTGAGCCATAAAGAATCTGCCTGCAGTGCAGGAGATGCAGATTCGATCCCTGGGTCAGGAAGTTTCCCTAGAGAAGGAAATGGTAACCTACGCCAGTATTCTTGCCTGGGAAATCCCATGGACAGAGGAGCCTGGTGGGCTACATACAGTCCATGGAGTTGCAAAAGAGTCGGACACAACTTAGTACCTAAACAGCAACAATAGTGGTCTTCACTGTGTGGCAGAAACTAGCATAACACTATAAAGCAGTTATACTCCACTAAAAAATAATAAATGGTAAACGAAACTTGAATGATGGAAAGGCAGAAGTAAAAGAAGACACTTTTCAATATGTCTGTTTTTGTCTTTTTGCTCTTAATTTTTTATGTGCTAAAAGACAAATCCCATGAATTCGACTGAGTTGAAAGATACAAATGTACGTGGACTGGTTACCTATCTGTTGTGAAAAAAATATAAAGTCAGATCCACATTTCATATCATATATTAAAATATATTTTAACTGAAATATATTTTAATAGAAAATTCCAACAGCATAAGATGAAAATGACTTTGTCACCCAAAGTGCAATAGAAGAAATGATAACAAAATCATTAACTAAAAACTGAAGATAGAATATATAGACAGAAGTTTCTGTATGCCAACACATCATTAAAAAATCACATAAGGGCCAGATAAAGATGATAGAGAAGGAAGATCCCAGGCCTCCCTCCTCCCAAAGACAGCTAATACATAAAGAACAACTATCTCTGAAAACGACATGCAGAGTAGCAGAAAAGATTTTTCTACCATGAAGGATATAATGAAAAGGCCACACTGAGACAGGAAGAATGACAGAGATGTAGTAGTCAGAACACACATCCCTGGTACAGAGACCCACAAGTGGGAGAGACTCAGAACACACATCCCTGGTACAGAGACCCACAAGTGGGAGAGACATCACAACTGAGGAGGTCCCGTCTCAGGACTGAGGGGTCCATCCCCACATAGAGCTCCCCGGTCCAGGGGAACTACACCAAGAAGATGACCTCCCACTTGTAATTCTTGGCTACTAGTTTGTAGGACTTAAGTCTGAAAAAAGCAAAAGGAGTATGAGGAACTGAAACTTTGCTCTTGAAGGCTCATACACAAACTCACTCCCAGTCCTAGTACAGAGGCAGCACCTTGAACAGTGCCTGGATCTGAGAAGGAGATTCACTGGCTAATTTTATGGCATGTGCCGGAGTGGCAGGGATCTAATAGAACCTCTTCCAGGGAGGGGACTGCTGGTGGGTGCCATTTTTCTTATTCTCTTTCCACTTTTCTAGTCCTGTGCTGGTGGGCACAATTCATGTCATTCTCCATCAGCTTAGCAAACACAGTGAACCCCACCTCAGTGTTTCCCTGAGGACCAGTACCACCCATGCCCAACCTATTAACCATTGAGTCCCTTGGACTTCAAGGAGATCAAACCAGTTAACCCTAGAGGAAATCAATCCTGAATATTCATTGGAAGAACTGATGCTGAAGCAGGAATTCCAATACTTTGGCCACCGGATACTAACAGCTGACTCATTAGAAAAGACCCTGATGCTGGTAGAGATTGAAGGCAGGAGGAGAAAGGGATGACAGAGGATGAGATGGTTGGATGGCATCACTGATTCAATGGACATGAGTTTGAGCAATCTCTGGGAGATAATGAAGGACAGGGAAGACTGACATGCTTCAGTCCATGGGATCACAAAGAGGCAAACACAACTGAGTGACTAAACAACAACGACATCCCTTTCTCTGCTCATATCTAGCTGCCTGCTCCTATACTACCTTATTGTACCAGTTAAGTTCTTACAGTGATAGCAATAGGTCCATGCCCCATACAGGTATTTCCTTTAACAGTAAAATTCTCCACTGCCCATCTGCTTGACTATAAGGCAGAGCCACTGCTTGTGGGTCTGTATACACCCAAACATCAGGGTTCTTCTGATTGCTTATTCCATCACTACAAGGAAACAGCATGCCGGTAAGTCAACTGAGACGATTTGTTGCTACCTTTGTCAATCACAGTTTTCCCAGGAGTCACTCATGGTGTAGTGGACTGTCAAAGAGTATGCTTGGAACTGTTATCCATAAACCAAGCATCTTCCTTTTGATCAGTTGAAGTCTGTTCATAGTGCACCCCTCATATGGCAATAGGATCAGGCAACAACTCAGATGGTTCCAAGTCAGTCCAAGAGGAAAAGAGGCTATCTGCTCATGGATATGGTAAGTACTTCCTTATATTCCGCAGGTAGAGTGTCCCTATACAAACCATTTCCATTATATTATTGAATTCTTCTGGACATTGACTTCCTTATTAGAGTGCTTCTCTAATATTACCCAGGACATTATAGGTATTTTAGGTTTCAGTATCTATTTTATCCTAGTAACGTTCAATAAGAAGTCAATAACTGTCTCTGAAGTGGCTTGTACCATACCACCACAAGTGGAAATTTTCTGGTACAAACTGTAGCTGTTGTTCTTAGGTGGCATTCATGAGATTTTGCCATAACCTCCAGTCTATATAAGTTACAGATTCTCCCAAAATTGTATCTGAGTGCTAATTCAGTTCAGTTCAGTCACCCAGTCATGTCTGACTCTTTGAGACCTCATGAATCGCAGCATGCCAGGCCTCCCTGTCCATCACCAACTCCTGGAGTTCACTCAGATTCATGTCCATTGAGTCGGTGATGCCATCCAGCCATCTCATCCTCTGTCATCCCCTTCTCCTCCTGCCCCCAATCCTTCCCAGCATCAGGGTCTTTTCCAATGAGTCAACCCTTCACATGAGGTGCCCAAAGTATTGGAGTTTCAGTTTTAGCATCAGTCCTTCCAATGATCACCTAGGACTGATCTCCTTTAGAATGGACTGGATGGATCTCCTTGCAGTCCAAGGGACTCTCAAGAGTCTTCTCCAACACCACAGTTCAAAAGCATCAATTCTTTGGCGTTCAGCTTTCTTCACAGTCCAACTCTCACATCCATACATGACCACTGGAAAAATCATAGCCTTAACTAGATGGACCTTTGTTGGCAAAATAATGTCTTCGCTTTTCAATATGCTGTCTAGGTTGGTCATAATTTTCCTTCCAAGGAGTAAGTATCTTTTAAAAGAGTGCTAATTATAAAAGCTCAAATGCAGTGACTGAGACACTGGCTTTTGAAATTCTGATAGACTAGGGCGTTATTTATCGCATTCAAATAACTGTCTTCTTTCAGGCAGTTTTATAGATAGAGGCTAAAGTGTCTCAATGGTAAAGAATCTGCCTGCCAATGCATGAGATGTGGGTTCAATCTCTGGTTCAGAAAGATCTCCTGGAGAAGGAAATGGCAACCCACTCCAGTGTTCTTGCCTGGGAAATACCATGGACAGAGGAGCCTGGAAGGCTACAGTCCATGGGGTCACAAAAGATTCCAATATGACTTAGCAACTAAACAACAATATTCCTAGTTGTGGAATATGCATCCAACAAAAGCCAAACAACCTGACCATTTCCTGGATTTCTTGCTTAGTTCCAGAGATAGGAAATACAGTGATTTACTTTTAGTTTCTTGCGGAATGTCATGAGTCTCCTGCCCAGGTTATTCCTAACACATTTACCATCTGAGTGAGATCTTCCATCTTTCCTGGATTTATCAAGCAGCCTCTGCTATTCATGTGTATTACCATAAAATTTGTTCTAGCTTATTTTTTAGTTTATGATATTATCATATTATCAAGATAGTGTATTGCCATATTTGGGACATGCCTCAAATCCAAATTCCTTCTAATAAAATTATGCCAGTAAATTGGTGACTCCAAATAACCCTATGGCAACATAATAAAGGTAAACTGGATTTCATCCCAGATGAAGGCAAACCAGTTGGCTCTTCCATAAGATCAGAATGGAGCAAAAAACATTTGCAAGATCAGTCATTTAGTACCTCTACCTTGTATTTCTTTTTATACCATAACCAGGGACTGCTGATACTAGAGACAGTACTACTCCATTCAAGCCTTGATAATCTACTACTTGTCTCCACTGGGCCATCTGCTTTGTGGATGGGTCACAAAGGGCAGATACACAGAAAATTTAGTGGTATCAGTACTCCAATTTCTAACATGTCATTCATTAAAGTGATAATCTCTTTCCATCTACCAGTTATTTAACACGGTTTTAAATTAATAACCTGTACAGGATATACTATAAATTCTCATTTAGCCTGTCCAGTTAATACTACTTGAAGGACAAACTTATATGCTGTCTGCTTTATAATATTAAGTAGAAGTATTCTCAAGTTAGACATAATATCCATTCAAATAATACATTTAGCTAAAGGAGACATGACCATGTCACATAAAGTCTCTTCAAACATTCTACCTTTCACCCAAGCTTTTACTTTAGTCCCCTTGACTATTACATCTCTATACCATCTCATTTCAGCTATAGCCCCTGTTAGGGCTTTTTCAATAGGTTTGGGGTTTCCATGACAAGTAGCTCCAGGTAGGATTCTCTCCAACTCCCTGTCCTTTCTCGTTTGTTCACACATGTGCAAGTGGCATTGGGCCCCAGCCAAGGGTCAGGCCAGGAGACCCTGGCACTTAGATCAGTCCTCATCCTCATTAGTTAGACTATCACCCTCTGGTAATCTGAGGTCACATGTGTCATTATGATCTTTGCTTTTGGGTTTTTAAACTTCTCTAAACTAGGGTAAATATGGAAGATTTGTCTAGAGCACTTCAGTGTTAGGGAACCAGGAGTGGCTCCCATCTGTTTATCAATCTTTGAAGGCTTTTGTTTAGAATCCGTCAGTGGCCTTTTATTCATCCAATTCCATAGTAACTATTTAAAGACTTTCAGCTTACAGTGATGGATGTCTATTATTTTCTTTGTCTTTCCTCAATCGTTGTGAATCATTCTAATTTTCATAGAATCTTTGAGTGTCAGAAAGGGGAGCTGAGATAAAAATCTAATATGGCTTTTTTTTTTTTTATCTTTCTCTGGTTTTTACAGCATGGGGCATGGAGTACCCATGCAAAAAGGACCCATTTGATCATAGTATTTAGCTTCCCAGATGGCGCTAGTGGAAAAGAACACACCTCCCAATGCAGGAGATGTAAGAGACTCAGGTTAGATCCTTGAGTAGGGAAGATCCCCTGGAGGAGGAAATGTCAACCCACTCCAGCATTCTTACCTGGAGAATCCCATGGACATTGGGACCTGGCAGGCTACAGTCCATAGCATCACAAAGTGTTGTACATGACTAGCAACTTAGCACACACACAGAATCATAGTTTTTACCACAATATGGTGGAAGAGACTATTAAATGGATGAATATCCTAATAAGTATAAAATTATTCCAGCATGACTTTCATATACAGCATATCGGCCACTTTAGTTGGGGAGTTCCACTTATCATATGAAGGAGGGAAAGGGCAATTCTCAGGATAAGCAAACTTTATCTTGTTGTTTCTGCAGTCCACCAAGCTAGCTGTCCCTTCAGGAAGAAACCTATTATGTGTTTGGATAATGTGCAGCAGCCAGTTTTGATTGTTCAATAGCAAGCTATGAGTGCTGTACCAACCCAAACACACACCTCCACTTCAAAGGATTCAAAACTGAGAAGACTGATTCAAAGATAGTCAACTTTACAGTTTACTCTAGTAAAAGTTCTTCAGGAAGTTGATTATATTAATCCATAAAATCAGACAACTCGTTCACAATATTCCCCAGTTTCAGCAGCTTCTTGGTTTTGTAATGACACATACATCTACCCCTGCCACCTGGACTACCTTCTTAAAGACCATAGATACTAGAAGTGCTCCCTGTTCTTTCTATAATACATTTTCCTATAGGTAACAGCCCTGAAGCTAGTGGGCATAGCACAGGAAGGTCAAAATCTAATGCCAAGACCTACACCAACCCTGTCCTTTTCTTTCATTTTATCTACTACAGAATTTAAAAAAAAATAACCAAGAATTTCATATTTGGCTTATCTCTCGTTATTTTGTGTTTCTGTATATCAGTGAGCCAACTCCTCAAGAAACAGATCTATCATTTCTAAATTCCACTGATAACTTTTACTTAGAGTAACTAATCACTTCACAGCTGCTGTCCTATACCATAGGTGATTTGGTAGCCACTTAGGTTTCAAAGATTTGTCATCCTCCACTCTCTCCATCCTTCCTTTTCCCAAATAATGTTTTTACCATATTTCAATGAGTCAGTGTCATTCTGGTAAGTCTCACTTCTGAACTAAACTGTGACCCCAAGACTACCCTCACACTCAGTAATTAGCTAGAAGAATTCACTTGACTCAGATTTGTTATACTCATAGTTATAGTTAATTGCAAAGAAGGATACAGATTAAAGTCAGGAAGAGAAAACAGAACATGGGTGAATGCCAGGAGAATCCAGGTACAAGCTTCTAGATGTCTACTCTTGGTAGAGTCTCATAGACATACTTAATTGTCCCAGCATTCACTGGTGCATGCTACCAAGTTTTAAAGTGGAATTGATGCCATCCTTCTCAAACTCTCTCAAAAAACTGAAGAGAGAACACTGTCAAACTTGTTTTATGAAGATATCATTACCCTGATAGCAAAGTCACATAAGCACACTATATGAAAACTACAGACCAATAGCCCTGATGAATATAGGTGCAAATACTTTCAAAAAAATATTAGTGATCAAAATTCAATGGCACATTAAAACAGCACATTATATACCATGATGAATATAACCCTGAGGCACAAGGATGATTTAACTCCTGCAAATTAATAAATGTGGTATACCACATTTATAGAATGAACTATAAATATATGATCATCTAAATAGATGCAGAAAAAGCATTCAGCAAAATACAATATTCTTCTATAATAAAAATTATCAACAAATTGGATATAGAAGAAACAGGTCAGTTCAGTCACTCAGTCGTGTCTGACTCTTTGTGACCGCACGCCAGGCCTCCCTGTCCATCACCAACTCCCAGAGTTCACTCAGACTCACGTCCATCGAGTCCGTGATGCCATCCAGCCATCTCATCCTCTGTCGTCCCCTTCTCCTCCTGCCCCCAATCCCTCCCAGCATCAGGGTCTTTTCCAATGAGACAACTCTTCGCATGAGGTGGCCAAAGTATTGGAGTTTCAGCTTTAGCATCTTTCCTTCCAAAGAACACCCAGGGCTGATCTCATTCAGAATGGACTGGTTGGATCTCCTTGCAGTCCAAGGGACTCTCAAAAGTCTTCTCCAACACCACAGTTCAAAAGCATCAATTCTTTGGTGCTCAGCCTTCTTCACAGTCCAACTCTCACATCCATACATGACTACTGGAAAAACCATAGCCTTGACTAGACGGACCTTAATCGGCAAAGTAATATGTCTGCTTTTCAATATACTATCTAGCTTCTTCTTAACTTTTCTTTCAAGTAGTAAGCGTCTTTTAATTTCATGGCTGCAGTCACCATCTGCAGTGATTTTGACTTCAGTATAATAAAGGTCATACATGGTAAGCCCCCATCTAACACTGTAATCAATGGTGAAAGGTTGAACATTTTGCCTCTAAGGTCAGGAACAAGATAAGGATGCCAACTCTTACCACTCCTATACAACAAAGTACTAGAAGTCCTACCCAGGAAAATTAGGAAAGGGAAAAAAAAAAAGTGAAAGAAACACAAATCCAAAGAAAAGAATTAAAATTACCATCCTTTGCAGATAATATGATCTTCTATAGAGAAAATCCTAAATACATCACCAAAAACCTGTTAGAACCAATCAATGAATTCAAAAATTGCTGGGCACAATATCAACACATATAAATCAGTTGTGTTTCTATACGCTAACAATGAGATACCTGATAAAGAAATAAAGAATACAACCCCATTCAGAATAGCATTGAAACAATGAAATACTTAGGAACAAATATAACCAAAGAGGTAAAGATCTGTACTGCAAAACTTGGTGAAATAAATTAAAAAGGCCAAACAAATGGGAAGATATCCTTTTTTCATGAACTGGGAGAATTAATATTCTTGAAACATTCATACTACCCAAAGCCATCTATGATTCAATGCAATTTCTACCAAAACCCAATAGCGTTTAAGGATGAGGGGAAAAGGAAATTTTTTGAAATTCTCTATTTTTTAAAATTGAAATATAGTTGATTTACAATGATGTGCTAATTTCTGCTGTACAGCAAAGTGACTGTTACATATATATGTATATATTTTTAGTATTCCTTTTCATTATGGTTTATCCCATGAGACTGCATATACTGTTCTATATAGTAAGACCTTGTTTATCCATTCCAAATAAATTAATAATAGTTTGCATGTGCTAATTCCAAACTAGACATGAACTTGGGATAACTCTAGGAGATGGTGAGAGACAGAGAGGCCAGGCATGCTGCAGTCCACAGGGTCATGAAGAGTCATGACTGGGCAACTGAACAATCCCAGACTCCTACTTCATTCCTCTCCCTCTCCCCTACCCCCTCAGCAACCACAAGTCTCTTCTATATGTCTGTGAGTCTGTTTCTGTTTTGTTGAAAGGCTCATTTTTGGCCTATATTAGATTCCAAATATAAATGATAGGATATGATATTTGTCTTTCTCTTTCTGACTTACTTCATTTAATTATGATAATTTCTGGTTTGCACCCATGTTGCTGCAAACAGCATTATTTCATTAGTTTCTATGGCTGAGTAGCATGCCATTGTATATATGTACCACATCTTATTTATCCATTCATCTGTCAGAGGAGATTCAGGTCGTTTCCATGTCTTGACTTTTGTGGATAGTGTTGCTATGAACATACAGGTGCATATATTTTTTGGCCACCATATACACATGATACACGTGATATGATACAATATATAGAAAATCCTAAAGACTCCAGACAAAAACTACAGATATAATAAAATAATTCATCAAAGTTGCAGGATATAAGGTTAACATTCAGAAATCAGTGACATGTATTTACACTAACAATTAAATATCAGAAAAGAAATGTAAAAAACAAACAAACAAACAAAAAACATTTCTTTTAAAATTTCACCAGATTGGAAGAATTTATATTTTTAGAATGGCAGTACTACCAGAACAATCCACAAATTTATTGTGATTCCTGTCAAGTTAATCATGGCATTCTTCACAGAACTAGAACAAATAATCCAAAAATTTATATAAAACCATAAAAGGTCTGGAATTGTCAAAGCAATCCTGAAGAAAAAAACAACAAAGCAGGAGGCATTATTCTCCCAGACTTTAGACAATACTTCAAAGCTACAGTAATCAAAACAGTTTGGTAGTGGTGCAAAAGCAGACATATGGATCAATGGGACAGCATAGAGAGCCCAGAAATACACTTACACACTTATGGTCAATTAATCTTTGACAAAGGGGGCAGAATATAAAATGGGAAAAAGTTTTTTCAGTAAGTGGTTCTGGAAGGTTGGACAGTTGCATGTAAATCAATGAAGTAAGAACATGCTCTCACACTATACAAAAAAGTAAACTCAAAGTGGATTAAAGATTTAAATATTAAGTATAATACCACAAAACTCCTAGAAGAGAGGAAATGCAAATGTTCTCTGACATAAATCAAACAAATGTTTTCTTAGGTCAGCCTCCCAAGACAATAGGAATAAAAACAAAAATAAACAAATGGGACCTATCAAACTTCCAAGATTTACACAGCAAAGAAAATCATAATAAAATGAAGATAACCTGTCATATGGGAGAAAATGTTTGTAAATAATGCAACCAACAAGGGCTTAATCTCCAAAATGCACAAACAGCTCATACAACTCAGTAACAACAACAAAAGCAACCCAATCAAAAAGTGGTTAGAAGACCTTAATAGACATTTCTCCACAGAAGACATACAGATGGCTGGTAAGCACATGAAAAGATGCTCAACATCACTAATTATTAGAGAAAGTGTAAATCAAAACTACTATGAGTACACTTCACACTGGTCAGAATGTTCATCATTAAGAAGTCTATAAATAAAAAATGCTGGAGAGGGTATGGAGAAAAGAGAACCCTCCTACACAGTTGAGAATTTAAATTGGTACAGCCACTATAGAAAAAAGTATGGAAGTTCCTCAGAAAACCGAAAACAGAACTACCGTATGACCCAACAATTCCACTCTTGGGCATATACCCACACAAAATTGTAATTTAAAAAGGGAACTCTTGTGTGCTGTGGTGGAAATGTATTATATATCAGAATCACTACTATGGAAAATAGTATGGAGGTCACTTTTTAAATTAAAACTACAACTACTTTACGATTCAGCAGTCCTACTTCTAGGTATTTATCGAAAGGACATGAAAAAAAAAAAGATGTCAACAAGGTATTTACACTTTCACATTCACTGTAGCATTATTCACAAGATATGGAACTCTGTATGTATAAGAAGCAAATAAAAGAAAGACTGATTAGAGGATAATGAAAAATTGCTATTTTAATGATATATGATTTTGTAGTTGTTTAGTCACTAAGTTGTGTTGGGCTCTTTGCAACCCCATGGACTTTTGCCTACCAGGCTCCTCTGCCCATGGGGTTTCCCAGGCGAGATTACTTGCCATTTCCTTCTCCAGATATATGATAATCTATGGTTAAAACCCAAAATAATAATAATAGAGTTTAGAAAGCTTTCTAGACATAAAATACCTTAATAAAAAG
The DNA here is from genome assembly GCF_001704415.2 of Capra hircus. Taxonomy (NCBI): domain Eukaryota; kingdom Metazoa; phylum Chordata; class Mammalia; order Artiodactyla; family Bovidae; genus Capra; species Capra hircus. The sequence goes on from NC_030818.1 coordinate 35,319,452, forward strand.
CTCTGGGCATTGGTGATAGACAAGGAAGCCTGGCATGTTGCAGTCCATGGGGTTGCAGAGTCGGGCATGACTGAAAAAGCATTAACTCAGAAATTTTACCCCTATTCATGCACACCAGAGAAAATTCTTCCTTCTGTGCACCAGAGGGCACATCCAAGAATGTTCATAGAAATGTTGTTTTGTGATAGGAAAAAAAGTGTAAAGAATCCAAATACACATGGAAGAAGCCTAAATTATAAATACTTGAATATTTACCAACTAGATTATTCTATCCAGACATTGGACAACTTACACAAACACACGTGGATGAACCTTGGAAACTTATTATCAATAATTTTGAAAAGCAATCTTTAGAAGGATATCCAGTTGTATGTGACATTTAAAAACATGCAAAACTAAATATGTGTTAAACTTATAGAGAGCAAAAAATTATATAAATACAATTGACAATATAGCCATTTATGAGCAGAGAAAGGAGGGTCATATTGCTGAGGGAGGAATCAAACAGTTTTAAGATTTCTGGTAGAGATTTATTTCTCAAACAACATCCATATGCTCATGTTGGTTATATTTTTATGTGTTTTAACCTACACATGCTACAAATATTCTTTTGTATAAATGTAATATTAAAACAAAAATTTTTATGCTTATTATTCAAATTTTTAAAACAAAATAAAACAAGTTTTTATTATACTTTAATATTTCTCTGCTTAGCATCCTTCAAATTCATAGTGTTTAAATAGTTTTAGGGGTTAAACAAAGCATGTTCATCCTCACTCACTAATACCCTTTCCAAAAATGGGAAGATCAGTGACTAAATATAAACTATTTTGAAAATATGTAAATTAAACTAAAAAGCCTCTTGATGAAAGTGAAAGAGGAGAGTGAAAAAGTTGGCCTAAAGCTCAACATTCAGAAAACTAAGATCATGGCATCTGGTCCCATCACTTCATGGGAAATAGATGGGGAAACAGTGGAAATAGTGTCAGATTTTATTTTGGGGGGCTCGAAAATCACTACAGATGGTGATTGCAGCCATGAAATTAAAAGACGCTTACTCCTTGGTAGGAAAGTTATGACCAACCTAGATAGCATGTTCAAAAGTAGAGACATTACTTTGCCAACAAACGTCCATCTAATCAAGGCTATGGTTTTTCCAGTGGTCATCTATGGATGTGAGAGTTGGACTGTGAAGAAAGCTGAGCACCAAAGAATTGATGCTTTTGAACTGTGGTGTTGGAGAAGACTCTTGAGAGTCCCTTGGACTGCAAGGAGATCCAACCAGTCCATCCTAAAAGAGGCCAGTCCTGGGTGTTCATTGGAAAGACTGATATTGAAGCTGAAACTCCAATACTTTGGCCACCTCATGAGAAGAGTTGACTCACTGGAAAAGACCCTGATGCTGGGAGGGATTGGGGGCAGGAGGAGAAGGGGATGACAGAGGATGAGATGGCTGGATGGCATCACTGACTCGATGGACATGAGTTTGAGTGAACTCTGGGAGTTGGTGATGGACACGGAGGCCTGGTGTGCTGCGATTCATGGGGTCGCAAGAAGTCGGACACGACTGAGCGACTGAACTTAACTGAACTGAAATTGCTCAAGATCATCTCTTTTCTGAATTCTCTTTCTTCTTTCCTTTCCTCCTACATATTTTGCATTATTCTTTTGATTGTTTAAATTATTAGAAGATCCATATTTTAGAGTTCACGGTATGAAGTCTGGGTGTCACCGACTCTTTGTGACTCCATGGACTGTAGCCTGCCAAGTTCCTCCGTCCATGGAATTTTTGAGGCAGTAATACTGGAGCGAGTTTCCATTTTCTTCTCCAAGGGATCTTTCTGACCCAGAGATCGAACCCCTGTCTCCTGCATTGGCAGGCAGGTTCTTTACCACTGAGCCACCAGGGAAGCCCAGTATGAAGCTTATTCACTACTTAGATTCTGTAAGAAGCATCCTAATCCTATAGCCTTGGTAGGTCTTTATTTTCTGGTTTAGCATAGTGTTTAATTTTCTACTTAATATTTATCAATCAAATGAATGGCAGTTTGGTCATTTGAAGAAACTATGTAATATCATTACCATTAAGACCTATATTAGTAAAGACACTGTACTGAAAATGTTATGTTTAATTTTAATCCCCTTAATCTTTTAGGTCATATTTTGATGTTAATTATCACTGTGTAACTATACTGGAAAGCCATGAAGATCAATATATGACTTAAGGTTTTTGCTTGTTTTGTTTTCCCTTCCTACCTTCTTATTTCTTTGACCTTTAGAAGATTTGCAGTGATGAATCTAGTTTTTAGAAGATGAATTCTCACAGGTATGTGTGCTGCTGTTGTTCTTGACCAGATCACTCTGAGATGTTTTATATTTTGGCTGATAAATACATAGCCTTCAGAACTCCTTTATTCTTCCTTTTTCTCCCTTCAAATAGCACCAGGCTTTCAGTTAGTAAAGTGTCCAGGACTAGGATAAATATTTTATCTGTCAATGAGCAAATACAAAACTGTTGTAAACTAGAATGACCAGAGGTCCCTGGTCTGATGAACTATGCAAAAAATAAAATCATTATTAAGCATTTCATTGACACTTGCATATATCCTTAAAAATAAATAAAAGATGCTAATTCTATACTTTATTCATATGTTAACTCTATATGGGGTCAAAATCAGGAAAACAATGCATATAAAACATGGCTTATTGTATATTTGACAAATAATGTGCCATATTTTTCCTTACCAGCTCCAAGAAACTAAAAAACAAGTTCATCTAAATTACAGAAGCATAGCACTTATATTATTATTCTTTGGGGGATTGAGGACAGGAAAAAGTAATTAATTAACTCTTCTACCTTTGTAAAAACCTACAATTAGTTTTTATTTTTCATACTGCCCATTAGCAGGTTAGTAATAATTCTAATCAGAATCTTTGGGGCACATTTTGAAACATGATAAAAATCATTATTGTACTGCTAAATGAATTGAAGACTAATATACAAATATCAAAATAGCCCATTACTGAAGCATAATTAATCCAACCAAATACCAAAGTCATCATAAAGCTACACAGTGATTCTAAAATTCACTGTATTAAACATTTTCCTGAGTATTAAAAAACAGGTGATTATGTAAGGTCAGCACATTTACATTACACTTTTGATGAAAAGCAAATGACTAGCAATGTATTTATAGTTACGACTGTCAACCATGAAAAACTTGAGAAAAAATACTTTAGAGATGCCTGGTGTCATAGGCAGTATAATGACCTCTTAAAGATGTCTATATCCTAATCCCTAGAATTTATGAGTATTTTTTTTTACATTGAAAAGTCATTTTATAGATGTGATTAAATTAAGATTTTAGAAACTGAGAGTTTATTCTGAATGTATTGGTGGCCCCGTGTGGACGAGGGAAGCAACAGAGTCAGAGAAGGAGGCATAACAACAGAAGTAGAGGTTAGACAATGAGAGAGAGAGAAATATGGATCTGATAAAAATATGGACCTGATAAAGGTTATGCTGCTGCTAATTTTGAATATGGGGGATGGAGCCATGAGCCAAGGAATGTAGATGGCTTCTAGCAGCTGGAAAAGGCAAGGGAAAGAGTATTCTTCTCTCGAGCCTCCAGAAAAAGGCAGCCCTATCCAAACTGCAATTTCAGCCCAGTGAAAATCATTTCAGAGTTTTTACTTCTAAAACTATACGCTGATGAATCTGTGTTGTTTTAAGCACTAAATTTGTGGTAATTTGTAACAAATTGTACTAGCAAACTACTGTACTAGGAAACTATGTACTGGGATAGCATAAATGTGTGTACATATGACAAGTTGTTGTCTACTTGGAGACAAAACAAGGTAGGGAAATATCTACATTCTTCTCATCATTATAGCTTTGTTATTTAAATGAGCTTTACTCATTTAAAGATTTAGTTTTTATATTGTACTTATAAATCAAATAGAAAAACTCATTGGACCGTGGACAACTGAAATAAAATAATAATGATGTTAAATTAATGTGCTATATACAGTATTCTATATCCTAAAAACAAAACTGTTTTGCCTTTTTTGCCTATAACATATGTGAAAGAATCACAAAATTTGCCATATTTTTACAGAACTCTCACACGAGTTTATGTTCCTCAATTCTTTGTCTCGTCACAACAAAGATTTGGAGTGACGGACATTAAAGCCCCCTCGGTGTGTCGCAGCTCTCAGGTCTTGGATAGACTGTATTATAGCTCTCAGGTCTCGAATGGACTGTGTTATAGCTCTTAGACAAATCAGTGTTACAGCTCAGTGTTACAGCTCTATTTTATTTAGAAGATAGCAGGAAAATCCATTTTTGAGGCGTGAGGGCACGTCGATCTAAAGACACGAGAAGAAGAGCACCTCAGCGCGCAGGAGAGAGAGAGAGAAAGAGCTGGCTTTGGCTCTTCTGTTTACGTGTTTATCTCTCCCTGGGCCTGTCCTATGTAAATTGGGCCAGCCAGGAGTGTTGTTTGTTTTACCTGAGGTCCTCACTCCGGTCCTCGGACCTTCTTTTGTTTCATTTTCACAGGCTTTTCCCTTCCTTGTCTTGTAGCCACTGCCGTTTTGGACTCCTTTTCCCTGTTCTACCTACCTAACAGAACCAATAAAATTCAACAGTGGTGGAAAGCAAATTGCACAGACTATCTTCTCCCCAAAATGTGTAAAATTATAAACTAATGAGATATTTAATTCTTTTAGATCCTATCAGATACTTGAGAATCATCATTCCATATATGAATGTATAATATACTTGTAGATAGACAAATTGGTTCAGTAGGAAAGTTAGTATATATGTGCCTGCTTTGTTTCAGAAGGATCTTCTTTCCTATGAGCACACTGAAACAAAACTACAGCCTTTCAAAATCTGTAAGTTGTATGTGCTAACGAGGTATATTCAGAGGAAATGTCCTTTTCAAATGTGGAAACAAGGAAAAGGCAAAAAATGAACAAAACATTCAGCTCAAAATATTATTTTGACTGTGCAAAGGAAACTGAAAGAAAGCAAACAAAGTTAAAGAAATAACAAAATGCTAACTGATGGGAACTGAACTAGGTGATTTAGGAACTGGATTGATAAGTAAAATTGCCTATAAACCTAAACATGGCTGTTTTTAAAAAAGTGACATATCTATGAAAAATCTAATAAAAATAGTGAATATGCAAATTATAAGCTGTACACATTTAAAGGAGATATAATAGTGTCTTAACTCAGGTTGCCATGACAAAACAACATAACTTGGAGGTTTAAACAGATTTATTTTCATAGTTCTGGAGGGTGGAAATCTGAGATCGTGGTGCCAGCAAAGTTAAGTACTAGTGAGACCTCTTTTCCTGACTTACAGATGGCTGCCTTCTCACTGTGTGCTCACAGGGCCTTTCTTCAGTACATGTGAATGGAGAAAAAAAGAGATATCTCTCCTGCTTTTTAAATAAACTCATCAATTCTATCCAATTAGAGTCCCACTTTTATGACCTCATTTAAACTCAGTTACCTCCTAAAAGCCCTGTTTCCAAAATAGTCACATTAGGGCTTCAACATATGAACTTGGTGGGAGCACAATGCAGTTTATAGCATTCAACCCCTAACCCTTCCAAAATTCATGTTCTTATCTCATGCAAGATATGTTCATTCTATCTTAACAGCTTCAACAGTCTTCATTCCAACATTAAGTCTGAAGCTCAGTCTCCCTTAAATATCATCTAAATCAGATATGGGTGAGACTTGAGGCATGAATCATCCTGAGGCAAGATTTCTCTCTAGCTGTAAACCTGTGAAACCAGGCAAGATATGTGCTTCCAAAATACAGTGGGGGACAGTTATAGGATAGACATTACCATTCCAAAGGGAGAATCAGAAGGAAATAAATGAAGGTTCTCAATAAAATCCAAAACCTAGCCAAGTAAACTTCACTGGATCTTAAGGCTCAATAATATGAGTTTGTGCAAACACACATACATGCAAGGGTATAGGGAGACAGACAGGAAGAAAGATAGATAATAAGGAATCAGCTCATGTGACCATGGAAGGTGAGAAGCCCCAAGACATAAAACTGTCAAGCTGGAGAACCAGGAATGACAATGGAATAGTTGCAGTACAAATCCAAAGGCCTCCAAACCAGGAGAATTAATGGTGTAAGTTCCAATCTGAAAGCTAGCAGGCTCAACACCCAAGAACTGATTTTTCAGTTCAAGTCTAAATGTGGGGAAAGACTGCTGTTTCAGCTGATGTAGTGAGGCAGGTGTAATTCCCTCTTACTCAGTTTTTTGGTTCAGTTCAGGTCTTCAGTCGATTGGATGAGGTTCATCCACATTAAAGACAGCAAGCTGCTTTAGTCAGTCTTCCAATTCAAATATTAATCTCCTCCCAAATTGTCAGGAAGCATTTACCAGGAGGCTTCCTGTGTACTGTTTTGGATCTCTCAGGAATCCTCTGTTCCTTATTAATTCCTGAATATTCAGGAATTAAGAGGAGAGGCAAGCCTCTTCCGGTGCTGAGGAATCCAGGCATTTCCTTCTTTGGTTTTTCAATATGGTGATAAGTACCTTCTTCCTTCTTATGCACCATACAGTAAAAGTGATTGTTTACAACTCTCTCTTTCTTTAATATGGATCTCCTATGTTTCATAAGTCTGGAATTTTAATCTTTATCTTTGCTGAGAATAACTACTTTATAAGACAGTATATATGTCCACACCATGTTGATTAAAACACCTTTGCTCCATCAGAGCTCTGGTCCCCGTGTCTTGCTCGCTCCCTCGCTTGCTCGCGCTCTCTCGCTCTCTCTCGCTCTCTCTCTCTCTCTCTCTCAGGCTAATTCTTTGGAGCACAGAGACCCATTATGCTCATTCTCCTGCCCAGGCTTCTAAGACACTCTGGTGAAGGCGCACTGTGCCTTCACCCCTTAAAGAGGGCACCAGGTGCCTTCGTGAGCGACACAAGCCCTGTGTTAAAGGGCTTTATTGGTTTTCTGCGTAAACGAAGGAATAACAGCCTCTTTCTCTCTCTCTTTTACTTTCTTATCGTTGACTCCGGACCACCAGGTTCTGGTCCATTAAAGGACCCCAACACCAAATAAGACACACCTAGAATACTGTTTGACCAAATATCTGGGTACCTCGTGGCCCAGTCAAGTTGATACATTAAATAACCAAACAAAGAAAACACCACAAATAGCAAAGACAAAAGGGATATGAATATCAAGAAACTTTATCTTCAATCTGTATCAGGAAGCAGCATATGGCACAGATAATTCAAGGATGTTTGAGTGAAAATGTCTAGTCAAGGCTATGGTTTTTCCAGTGGTCATGTATGGATGTGAGAGTTGGACTGTGCAGAAGGCTGAGCACCGAAGAATTGATGCTTTTGAACTGTGGTGTTGGAGAAGACTCTTGAGAGTCCCTTGGACTGCAAGGAGATCCAACCAGTCCATTCTGAAGGAGATCAGCCCTGGGATTTCTTTGGAAGGAATGATGCTAAAGCTGAAACTCCAGTACTTTGGCCACCTCATGCAAAGAGTTGACTCATTGGAAAAGACTCTGATGCTGGGAGGGATTGGGGGCAGTAGGAGAAGGGGACGACTGAGGATGAGATGGCTGGATGGCATCACCGACTCAATGGACGTGAGTCTGAGTGAACTCCAGGAGATGGTGATGGACAGGGAGGCCTGGCATGCTGCGATTCATGGGGTCACAAAGAGTTAGACACGACTGAGCGACTGAACTGAACTGAACTGATTCAAATGTGCAGGTACAGGGAAACCACAAGGCCTGGTGCAGTACCTGAAAGAAGAATGCTGAGTATAAGACAACCATCAGCAACCCTGACCATCTGAATTGAACTGTAATGGGATAGCCAGCTAGTGAGTACCTGGCCTCCCTTTCTTCTCATATCCTGATAGGGCTTCCCACTAACTGAACCAAATAAGAAGCCAGAGGGTATGGCATCTCAATCCTACAGTCCATACAGGTTCATGGGGTATAAGATGGCTGAAAGTTTGACACAGAGAGTTAAGCAGAAATATTAAAACATGAAATCTGTAATAGTAAAGTGTATTCAATAAAATAAGCAATTTTTCTGGAAAATATAAATTACAAAAACTGACTCCAGCATGTGTTTGCTAAGTTGCTTCAATCATGTCTGACTCTTCGTGACCTTATGGACTGTAGCCCACCAGGCTCCTCTGTCCATGGGATTCTCCAGGGAGGAATACTGGAGTGGGTTGTTATGCCTTCCTCCAGGGGATCGTCCCAACCCGGGGATCGTCCCAACCCAGGGATCAAACCTGAGTCCCTTTTTTCTCCTGCATGGCAGATGGGTTCTTTACCACTAGGGCCACCTGGGAAGACTCTAGCATAGAAAAACTAAGTATCACATAATCATAGAAGAATTGAAAACATTATTAGAATATTGCATTAAAATAGCTCCTGTTCTAGATGATTTTATAGTCATTCTCTCAAAATGTTCAAGGAAAATGTTATGTTTTACATAGGAAAAAAACATTGAAAGGATACTTAATTAATATTATGAGATACCATGACTTGAAACCTATCTCAGACAAACGAAAGAAGAAAAGGAAATTTTGAAAACTCTCACTTATAAACACCTTAAATTACTAACATATCAAAATTGAATTTTTATTAAAATGAGGCAGAGTAGTGTTTTACCCTACTTACAAAAATTGCAAAAGTTATTTAATAATAAATATCTATAACCATAAACTATCATAGTGACAAATTTAGAAAACTACATGCTTATTTCTAGACATGCAATCAAGTTTTTAAAATAGACAGTGCTTTCTCTAAAACCACTTAGAGTAACTGAAAAGGATACAAATATATAGGATGAATAAAATCTAACACTTTACATGCTATTATAAGATCCCTTTTAAAGGGAGGGGAAACAGTGAAACCTATAATCCACCATTATACTTCAGCATCATGATGGATGCTTTTTGCTGTCTTAGCTGGAGTGCTTGATGTGCAGGTAAAGACAGCATCCTGGATACTTAACCTCCTGCCATCATGAAGCGAATAAGAGATGAGCCATCTGTCTGTGCCCTGTCTGAGTTTCTGATCCAAAGAATGATAAAAATAATAATAATAAAATAGTTGTTTTCTTTCAGGCCAAGAGGTTGGCAGGGTTTGTTAGGCTGACTAGATACGAATCAAAGGATACAAAACTGGCTTCAGTAGAAGATGATGTGACCTCTTCTAGAGAGCATAAAACAGAGCATAAAAAAGGGGTAAGGGAAGGAGATGGGGGCCGGATATGGGAGGGGAGGGGATGGTAGTGGAGGAGGGAGGAGGGAAGGGAAGAGCACAAAGGAACAACCCAATGACCTTATTTGCATCCCTTGCTTTGAGCCAGAAGACTAATCCTTCTCTGGACTTCTGAGTTATTAGAGACAATAAATCCCCTTTTTGCTTAAGTTAGGCTAAGGTGGGTATCTGCCACGGCAAAGAGTTCTGACTGAAAATTCTCCTTCAGGTAAAGGCCCTAGTCTAGCTATTTATAGAACTCTACACAGCAGGATAAAGGCTCGGCCATTAACCCTCTTTAAAATATTGATGTGGATTAAAGTGAATACTGGAAAGGTGAAGTTCACTTTAGCTTTTGTTTTTTTTTTTTTCCTTTGGGGGAGTGAAACATATGACAAAACTAGGTCATCAAGGTTTATAATTGGTAAAGTATGCACATAGAAGAAATTGAATTTATTTCTCTTAAACTCAGAGATTACCAGCAATGGCTGTAAGTCACAAAATCAATTGCTAATAATTGTCTTTTAGTTTGTTTTCTAATCATGGTATCATCCCCAGAACCATTTTCAGAAATGAGATTTACAATGTGGAATACCTAAGAGATTTATAGGCTTTGATTCTGCTAGAGCTACAGAGGGAAAAAGGCTTTAATTATGTTTTGCCTGAAGAGGCTATCAGTGTTTATTGTTGTTTATACAGTTTTGCTCCAGTCATTTTCAATCTTTAAAAAAGTAAAATTGTCTTTGAACCCTACCCTTATATTAATTACTGCCATTTTCCATATATTTACAAATTCTATTTTACTTACTTACAGGAATCTTTATCATTAATCCTTCTACAAATCTAAGTAAATAATAACCCATTGGAACAGTACTATAAAAACAACTTCATATTGTATTACAATGAAAAAAAAATCAATAAACAAGCTCTAAACAAGATCGACTATGAAAGAGACAGAAAGAAGAGAGAAATCACCTTGTTGCTCAGTCATTTTGAAGTCAGCTGGATGTCAAGTCAATGGCCAGCAAGGAATGTGGCAAGTGCACAGAAAGCTTGATCAAATAAATCATACGAAGATTTCCCCTTTCATTCAACAACAAAGCCACCAAAATTTAAATGAGAATTTAACTGAGTATATTTATTGCTAAAAATTAATCTATTTGCAATTCATTTACAAAGGCTGGATAATAAGATAACTTCACATATTTGAGAGAGATTTCTCCATCTTTCAAATGTTCATGGTCTACTCTGAAAATAATTAAAAGAGAACAGCTCTTAAAATGCTGAAGTGTCTTTGAAGTTCCATAACGTTGTAAACATTGTGCCTAATAATAAAATGACCATATCTAGGAAAAAGGAAGATTCTTTTAAAGAGAGAAACTGATATAAACATACAAGATTATGTACATGACTGTTACCGAGTATAAAGACAGAGACAAAGGTATATATAAGAAACTGCAGTCTGTCTGCCTTTTGGTTCATCTTTTAACTATAGATTGTCAGTTAAATTTCACTCTAATGATAGAGAGAACATGTACACAAGCACACACACAAACACACACACACAAACACACACACATACAAACACACACACACACACAAACACGCACATACAACTAAATGTCCACAAATTACAGATGAGACTCTGTTTAAAGTGATGCAATATCCTGATTTGAATATCAAAAAATTAAGGTTAATGTCTCCTTCACAAATTAATATTTATATGATTTTATGTACATATCTTATTTCTTTTATCCCTTGGCCAGAATAACTCCCTTCTCCAGGGGGTCTTTCCAATCTAGGGGTCGAACTTGTGTCTCTTATCTCCTGTATTGGCAGGCAGGTTCTTTACCACTAGTGCTACCTAGGAAGCCCAATAACAACTCACAGTGGCCAAATATTCAATACAGGAGACCACGATTCAGTTCCTGAGTTGGGAAGATCCCCTGGAGGAGAGCATGGCAACACACTCCAGTATTCTTTTCTGGAGAATCCCCATGGACAGAGGAGCCTGGCAGGATAAGGAATGATGGGGTCCCAAAGAGTTAGACATGACTGGCAACTAAGCACAAACACATATGAACTGCCATCCCTTCCCTGTGTTCTTTCCCACAGTCAAGAATTTTTTAGTATCCTTCCCCAGTAAACTACTTGAGCATAAATCCTTATTTCAGGGTCTGATTTTGGAGAATCCAAATTAAGACATGCAATGAAATGTTAACATTTTCTGATTCTCTAGGTGTTCACAAATGGCATTTTTTTCCTAATTATCATTGTACTCAATTTTTTAACTGCAAAAATAATACATGTATATTTTTAAGGTAAAAATAATAAAAAGATAATCTCTTCCATTTTTATTTCTGCTTCAAATATATATAATCTAATGAATTTCTTTATCTTTTTTTTTCCAGTTTCATTAAGCTACTATTCACACATAAAACATGTAAGTTTAAAGTATACAGTGTGATTATTTGATACACCCATATACATTGGGGGGGTACCATAGCAAGGTTGTTAAAACATCCATTACCTCATATAGTTACCATTTTTATATGTGTGATAAGTTACTATAGTCACCATGCTGTACATCAGATCCCCAGAAATAATTCATCTTATAGCTGGAAGTTTATACTCTTTGGCTAACATCTCTGCCTTTCCCCAACCCACACACAGCCCATGACAACTAGAATTCAAATCTCTATTTCTAATGTGCAGCTTTTTAGATTCCACATTAAAGTAAAAACATACAGTATTTTTCGCCTTTGAAATGTTCCTTAGTATAATGCCCTCAAGGTCCATCCAGGTTGTCACAAAAGGCAAGATTTCCTTCTTTCATACAGCCAAATTATGAATATAGGAATATAATTGTATTATTATACACACACATATATATTTCTATATAAATGTAAAGGAATATAAATTTTAAATATATACACATGTATGTGTATATATATTTAAATTTTTGTTTATTCTTAAACAATCTAAAGACACTGAGTTTATCTCTTTGCCTTGACTGTTGTGAATAATGTGCAATGAACATGGGGGTATAGTTAACTATTAAGATAGTAATTTCATTTCCTTCAGAAATCTACCCAGAAGTTGGACTGTTGAATCACACAGTGATTTCATTTTTCATTTTTTTGAGGAAGCTCTGTACTGTTTTCTGTACTCACTGTTCCAATTTACAATCCCACCAACACTGCACAATGCCTCCCTTTACTCCACATCCTTGCCAACATTCATAATTTCTTCCTTTTTTGATAACAATCATTCTAAGAGTTGTGAGGTGTACCTCATTGAGATTTTGATTTGCATTTCCCTGATGATTAAATCTTTTCATACACCAGTTGACCATCTATATGTCATTTTTGGGAAAAAGTCTACTCAAGTAATTTTCCCATTTTTAAAATTGGATTGTTTACTTCTGCGTTATTGAGTTGTATGGACTCCTATATTTTGGATATTGCATGCATGCTAAGTCACTTCAATTTTGTTTGACCCTTTGAGACCCTATGGACCTTAGCTCACCTCCTCTGTCCATGGGATTCTCCAAGCAAGAAAACTGGAGTGAGTTGCTGTGCCCTTCTCCAGGGGATCTTCCCAACCCAGGGATCAAACCTGGGTCTCTTAGTCTCCTTTACTGGCATGTAGGTTCTTTACCACTAGCACTACCTGGAAAGCCCATTTTGGATATTAACCCCTTATCAAAAGATGGTTTGCAAATATTTTATCCCATTCTATAGGTAACCTTTGCATTTGGTGCTTGTTTACCTTGCTGTGAAGAAGCTTTTTGTTTGATGTAGTCTCACTTGTTTATATTTGCTTTCTTGCTTGTACTTCTGGTGTTAAATAAAATAGATGTTGTTACTAAGCCAATATCAAAGAACTTTTAACCTGCTTTCTTCTATTAGCTTTATATTTTGGGTTCTTATATTTATGTCTTTAATACATTTTGATTTAATGTTTGTGAGTGGTGTATGATAGAGGTCCAATTTCATTCTTTTGCATGTAGCTGTCCAGTTTTCCTAACATCATTAAATAGATTATGGTTTCCTCATTGAATATCTTGGTTCCCTTATAAAATACCTGTTGACCACATATATGTGGATTTATTTTGAGGCTCTTGATTCTATTCTGTTGGTCTATGTGTTTGTTTTTATATCAGTAATGTAAACAGTTGACTATTCTAGCTCTGTAGTATAGTTTGAAAGCATGAAGTGTGATGCCTCCAGCTTTTTTCTTCTTTCTCAAGATTGCTTTGGCTATTCAGGGTTGTTGTTGTTTTTTCACAACAAATTTTAGGTGTGTTTTCTTATTGTATAATAAAAGCCATTGGAATTTTTTATCAGGATTGCATTGAATATAAATTCAATATAGATGGCTTTGGGTAGTTTTAACATTTCAACAATACTGTATTAATTCTTTCAATCCATCGACATGGAATATCTTTCCATTTATTTGGAAAGTATCTTCCTAAATACTTTTCATGAAGTCTTTCAGTGTGCAAGTCTTTTACCTCTTTCAGTTCAGGTCAGTTCAGTCACTCAGTGGTGTCTGACTCTTTGTGACCCCATGAACCGCAGCACACCATGCCTCCCTGTGGTGGTGTCCCTCCACCAACTCCCAGAGTTCACCCAAACCCATGTCCATTGAGTCAGTGATGCCATCCAGCTGTCTCATCCTCTGTCATCCCCTTCTCCTCCTGCCCTCAATCTTTCCCAGCATCAGGGTCTTTTCAAATGAGCCAGTTCCTCGCATCAAGTAGTCAAACTATTAGAGTTTCAGCTTCAACATCAGTCCTGTCAATGAATACCAAGGACTGATTTCCTTTAAGACTGACTGGTTTGATCTCCTTGCCATCCAAGGGACTCTCAAGAGTCTTCTCCAACACCACAGTTCAAAAGCATCCGTTTTTCAGCACTCAGCTTTCTTTATAGTCCAACTCTCACATCTATACATGACCAATGGAAAAACCATAGCCTTGACTAGACGGACCTTTGTTGGCAAAGTAATGTCTCTGCTTTTTAATATGCTGTCTAGGTTGGTCACAACTTTCCTCCCAAGGACTAAGCGTCTTTTAATTTCATGGTTGCAGTCACCATCTGCAGTGATTTTGGAGACCCAAAAAATAAAGTCAGCCACTGGTTTCCAGTGTTTCCCCATCTATTTGTCATGAAATGATGGGACCGGATGCCATGATCTTAGTTGTCTGAATGTTGGGCTTTAAGCCAACTTTTTCACTTTCCTCTTTCACTTTCATCAAGAGGCTCTTTAGTTCTTCTTCACTTTCTGCCATAAGGGTAGTGTCATCTGCATATCTGAGGTTTACCTCTTTAGTTAAGTTTATTCATAAGTATTTTATTGTTTTTATGCTATCATGGATGGAATTGCTTTATTTATTTCTCTTTCAGATATTTCATTGTTAGTTTGTAGAAATGCAATTGATTTTCATATGTTGATTTTGTACCACGAATCTTTATTGAAGTCTAATCAAATCTAACATTTTGGGGTGAAGTCTTTAGGACTTTCCATATACAAAATCATGTCATCTGCAAACGGCCACAATTGTAACTTTTTTTTTCCAATTCAGATGCATTTTATTTCTTTTTGGTGCTTAACTGCTCTGGCTAGGGCTTATAGCACTGTGTTGATTAGCAATGGTGAGAGTGGGCACACATGTCTTATTCCCAGTTTTAGCAGCAAAGTTTTCAGTCTTTCACCATTGAATATATGTTAGCTGTGAGTTTGGCCTTGATTACATTGAGATATGGTCCTTCTATATCCAATTTGTTGTTTTGTCATGAAAAGATGCTGAATTTTGTCAAATGCGTTTCTTGCATCTGTTGAAGTGACCATAAGATTTTTATCATTCATTCTATTAATGTGGAGCAGCACATTACTGAGTCACATATGTTGAAGCAAATTTGCATCCCAGGAAAAAATCTAACTTGGATGTATTATCCTTTTAAATGCTTTTTTGACTTTGGCTTGCTAATTACTTGAAAATTTTTGTGTCCCTATTTATCAAGGATATTGGGCCATATAGTTTTGTTTCCCTGGACTGTCCTTTCCCAGTTTTGAAATGGGTAATGCTGGTCTCACAAAATGAGTTTAGAAATGCTCTCCAAATTTTTGGAAGATTTTGAGGAGGATTGCTGTTAATACTTTCTATTTTAAAACATTCGGTAGAATGCACTGTGAAACCATCTGGTCCTGGGCTTTTCTTTGTTGGGAGGATTTTGAATACTGAATCAGCAAGTGCTGGAGTAAGCAAGACCTCTGAACATATGAAGGAACTTGCAGGGAGCCATCTAGGGCCACAAGAGTAGGCCTGGTGCTAAGTGAGCCACCTCTGGGGTCTCAGGTGAAGCAGGCTGCTGACCTCAGTCCTCTTCCATAGGGAGAGGGTATCTCTGTACTAGGCCACCTGGGCTTAGGGAGGGGTGGGAGGGACATGAGAAACTACCTTTCCTACCCTCGTCAGTACATCTTTTCTTATTTCTATGCTTCACCCATGTTCTGTATTCCCTCATCTGGAATCCTTGGCTCTTCTGAAGGTAATTTCTTACGTGGATAGTTGTTCAAATTGATGTTACCAGGGAGGGAATAGTCACTAGGAATTCCTTTGCCACCATTCTGTTCTTTTTCTTTTCTTAATTCTAATTTGCTTCTTTCAATTTCTTCATTAATGTGTAGAAATCACAGTCTCACAATGAATTTCAATTCACAGTTGGTTCATTTTTTTCACTGTTATGGTGTTATAGCAGTTCTTCCTCTGTGAATTATCAGTTTATATACCTAATCTATTATCTATTGAATTTTTAATTTTTATACTATTCTTTAGAGATTCTTCTATTTTATATCATTGGGTTAGAAAAATATGACCTATGTGGTATTTGCTGTGATCAAAAGAGTATAATGTTGAAAAAAAGAGTACAAATAGAGAGTCCATAAAAAAATACATGCATGTATATATGTGTATGTATAGATATAAATGCATAGGAGTAATTAATGTATGATTAAACTGATCTTTCTATTCCAAGAGGAAATATGACTTATTTAACATGTCACTGGTGTAACAAATAGTCTCTAAGAAAATTAATTCAAATCCTTGCCTCACATCATAGAAATGAATATCAGAATAAGCAAAAAAAAAAAAAAAAAGAAATAAGCAAAAAATCAATTCTCTAGCTCAGATCTAATCTCTGAAAAATAATGACACATAAACTCTCTCACAGTAAAGCTGAGACAAAAAGAATATGAAAGTTCTTGTCAGAATGAGCATGAAGTCACCATAAATGCAAACAGAAATATTATAAGATTTCAACCAATAAGTTGTTCCACTTTAGGGAGTGCTTTGCAGCTAGAACACACTATTCAGTGGTGAGGTATAGGGCACTGAGAACAGGAAATGCTTTTCTCAAAAGAGAAGAGCTTACAACAAAGGAAAGAAAAAGTTGCTATACTTCTGTGCTCATAATGCAGATCATTTGCATAAATGGAATCTGAGTGAGAAGTTTCTCCAGCAGACTGTAAGATATAAGTAAAGCAGAGGAAATTTGCTTTCTTCTCATTAAATCAAAAAGAAATTATTCATCTCCATGAATGCAAATGAAAGCTTTCCAAATGGTGTGGTCATAACATGGTAATTAAATGCCTGAGTGCCAGCCAGATTCCTTCATTTTTCTAAATTATAATAATTACAATTGACCATTACTGATAATTACAGTGATCAGAGTGTCAAATTCCAATTTTTCATTCTCTTTTCTGTATTTAATGTGTAACTTCCTTCCAGGAAAATCCATCAAGTATTCTTTCTCCTTACTCGAATCCTTTCTACCCTTTTACCTCATACCCACAGAAATCAGCTCTCTCTTCACCTCCTTTCTGTCTGCTCACCTCTTAATCATAGTTTCTTTTTTTCTTTTTTTGAATTTCCTCCAGGGGCTAATCAGGAGGTGTCTAACTATACAAGCACTATGTCAAGGTAAAATTTAAAGATTAAATATGTAAATTATTATTTCAAAAAGGATTCTGTGTATTCTGAATGCCTAAATCACTTTATACCCACTTATTATCCCTGTAATTAAAATGGAAGCTAGTAATCAAAGGTCCTAACCAATTCCTTGAGGAAACCATACAAGTTAAAAAAGAAAAGGATTACCTAATCCTTCCAACTTTAAATTACTTCTCTGTTTCTCAGGCCTTATAAATGTATCACTTTCTTAACTGGCATAAATGGTTTCTATTGTGGGATTTTGGAACAATTTCCTACAAATCATATTGTAAATATTTATTTCCTTTTGAATTAAATCATTCCATTCTCCAGGTGTCTTCCTGGAAAATATAAATGCCTCTGAGTAAGTCAAACTGCCCTTAATCACCCATGGCACAAGTTTATCAACTTGCATCTTTTTAGAGTATTCACTCAGATCAAGTGTTAGGGAATTCTGTGGGCCATATTGGCAATATGAATCAAAATGTTAAAGCATAGAAATTTTGGTCTTCCAGTAACATCTATAAAAATATATATAAATAAATGTATGTTTATCGCTTCTATCCATTGTTTATAAACATGTATGTATTACTGAGCTTCTATACTGGTTGAATTATGTCCCTATAAAAATTCACAACATTCACAGTGGCAAAAGCAAAAGCCTATTAGATTTGTGTTCTCTACCTAAAACATTCCAACACATTTATCAGTGATATCAGGACATATTTAACAGGTACGTTTATTCACAGATTTGAATTATGCATACTTTGCCTCTTACTTAAACATTACTGCCCTTATTAGACCCAATTCTCTGGGGGGAAAAAATGGAAGAGGCCTTGTGTTAGAACTGAAAAGTTACTCCCTTTTGATAAACAGAAGTTGCCGCCCTCCAGAAGCAGACAGTCTGAGGAAATTTATTAATTACTAAAGATCCTTGCAACAAGCTGATGACACAAAGTAGACAGCTTCCTCACAGAACGATCAGAACAAGATTCTCCTGTATCCCACAGTCCTTTACCCACATTGGCCTATTATTTTTGCCTTCATACTTTTCCTCATTGTTTTAAGATCCGACCCTTCCAGTTTAGCCTACTGTGGTTTTCCCTAGGTCTAGGCTTCACTAGAGACACTCATCTCTCTACACCCATGTTTTTTATCTGGGTGATCTGGCTTGGAGTCCCCAACCCTCAAAGGGACATTTGGCAAGTCTGGAGCCCGTTATTGTTTGCCATGATTGGGGAAAGATTGCTGCACTGGCATCTATTAATTAGGGAGAGACCAAAAACACTGTTAAATATCCTACAAAGCACAGAACAGCTTCTCCACCATAAACACACACAACAAAGAATTATCTGACTCAAAATATCAGTAATACTGAGGTTGAGAAGCCCATTTCTTGATAGAAGCAGTTTTGGCTGAATGAGAAAGAAAATAGGGGTCTGAGAACAAAGAGAGGTTCCCATACTCCCAGGAAATGACTGATTGTCCCACAGCTATGTTAACAAGTAGCCACTAGATCTGGTTTTAAACCCACTGATCAATCACTAAAAACCTGTCTCTGTGAATACATTTTTACAATCCAAACAATCAGTGACAGCTTTTTGGTTTTGGATGTCAATCAGGAATGAATTCTTTCCAATGAATACAGTACTCAAGGCCAACCAATCAATAGTTATCACACATACATAGATGTGAGCAAACCATTTGCACCTCTGTCTCTAAATCCCATGCTACTCAAAACTATGTATAAAATTAACAGGTTTCTTTCACTGGGTGGATTGTGCCTGACCAGCACAATTCTGCCTGACTCTAGTTAGCTATAAATTGATCTTTGTCTTAAATGCCAAATAGTGACAAACCCAGAATTGTCAAAGGATATTGAGAACACCCCTCAATATCTGAGATAGAAAAGAAAATTAATGATTTTTTATAATAAAAGAGAGCTATGCTGATCAAGAACAATAGACTGCTG
The DNA here is from genome assembly GCF_001704415.2 of Capra hircus. Classification (NCBI taxonomy): domain Eukaryota; kingdom Metazoa; phylum Chordata; class Mammalia; order Artiodactyla; family Bovidae; genus Capra; species Capra hircus. The sequence goes on from NC_030818.1 coordinate 35,338,710, forward strand.
ATTTTATTTAGTGATGTGATGAACAAAGTTCTTCCAATAGGAGGCTGTAAGTCTAACACAGACAAACCAACAACAGACAAGAAATAAAGGCCATTAAGACTGGTGAACAGTATGTGCTTACAAATAATGTCTTGGGTTCCCAAACCAAGCAGAAGCTAGGAAAGAGCTGTATGATCAACACTCTGATGATGTTAATGCTGGAATGCAGACTAAACAAAGGAAACCTCTTTCACAAATTGACCAAAATGGGAGCGCTCACATGAAAGACTTTTAGGTCACCCAGGGCAAAGTTTGACCAATTAACTTTTCATGAATTTGTCACCAGCCTAACAAACCATTAGCCTTCAGATATGTCTTGCATTAGCACTGAGGCTTTTTTGACTTATTTTTCCACTTACTACCTAAGAAAGATACTCTTATACCTTATAAAACCCAGGAAACATAAAAAATATATATAATAAGGTTGTACATATACATGGACAACAGCAAAAGCAAATTAAGCAGCAGGAAAATAAATAGGTTGATGGTTAAACAATAACAACAACAAACATACCAAATGGCATAACTTCAAACCTAAAGGTATAATGATTTATATAAAATACTCAGTCTAAGAATTTGCCGTGTAAAGTAATGCATTTGTCTAAAACTTATACAAGGACTGGGCTTAATTATAGAAAGACCATGTAACTTTATACAAAGTTTCATTTGTTTACAAACTCAAGGATAACAAAGTAAATGAGTATTAAAAGCTCAGTGAAGCTGATCAGAACTCAGACAGCTGTTGAGATTAACTCAACCCAAAATACAGAGTTTGAGTCACAGGGTCCAATGAGAACACCTGGTGCTCTGAGCATTCTCTGTAATCCTGCCAGTCTTCAAAACAATCTCAGTAGAATCTTGTTGATCCTGGTGCACTTCTGACAAAACGGTGCCTATCAATACTTAAGGGAGAGATGTTGCTCTATCTGTTCCTATAGCAGGAAAATGAAATATTTGACTTTAAGAGCCTTGATCTTTAACCCAGTGTTTCTAAGAAATGGATTTTCTTCTTTCTGGCCACTTTGCTATAGTTACTCAAAGACCACATCATGGAGCTACACAGATTTCAAAGCACATTTTTTGGGAAGTATTTCATAGCTTAATTCATATTAAATGGTAATTATCTGCCAGACAGTTTTAAACACTGGATAGTCATCAGTATTTGTTCATCTATGGATCACCATTTGTCTGTGATTGAATGATGCACTTAGAAAGTTCTAAAATTAATTCTCCATATCATCTTTAATTTGTTGTCAGCTAAGACTCTAAAAATAAGGATGTAAGCTTTTTCTCTTTTATTCAAATAATAATAGAAAAGTCTGACATTCTGATTTTTTGAAGAAATATGTGTGCTAAGAAAAAAGGTCATTTGATACTCTTGAAAATGTTTGCTATAAAAATGACCCAATGGAGTAGAGGAGAAAAAACTAACACCTTAATAAGGTCATTTTTCTAGTACCTATATTTATAGAGTAGTCTATACTATGGGAAGTAATTTCATTTCTAAAATAAAATTTTCTTCCATAATGGCACAAGCAACTTAAGCTATTTAAGTTATTTAAACCAGTTATTTAAGCCAAACATTTAGATGGTCATCCTTGATTTCCTGATTCACTTCCAGTCCAGCAGTTAGTCTGTCCTACCTGACTGCTCTACCGTCAAAATGTAAATCTGTCCCCTCATTTACACAGCAATGGCTACTTCCCTAATCCTTATCCAGATTATTGTCATAACCAACCACATCCTCTCAGCTATTCTACTCCTGCATTTCTATAATCCAATTCCCAAAGAGCAGTCAAAAAAGGTAACTTAACAATGTTCACCAGATCATATAATACAGCAGTTGAATATCCTCCAGTGACTGCCCATCATGTTTAGAACACAATTCAAACTTCTTAAAAAAAAACCTATCATGTTCCTAATTTGCTGACATAATTTTCCATTTTTCTCTTCATTCAAAATAACTCTGCTTGATTGGCTTTCTTTCTCTTCCTAGAAAATATCAAACACTTTTCTCATAGTTTTTGCACCTACCATTTCACCTGCTGAACTTGGTTATTCCACTACTTAGATGGAACCCACAGTGTATCAAGTCTTACAACAACCATCTCCTAACTCAGGGAGGCCATTCCTAACTATCCATAGTCCTTTCACATTGTTCAGCATCATATGCCACACATATATTCTTTGTAGCCCACTTGCCAAAATATGACACGACCTTCTCCAAGAGTTTATTTATTTTGCTCCTTTATTGCCTTTCTCACTCACTAGAACACAAGTCCTAAAAATGTTTGTCTGTCTTGTTCATTTACATAACCTCAGTAACAACAACTAGGCCTGGAAGACAGTAAGTGCTCAGTAAACATGCAGAGTGCAAACAATTATGATTAATTGACTCATGAAATCATGGATGTGAATAGGACAGGTTTGAGGGAGAAAGTACAAGAAAATACCTTATGTGTCTGAACTGAGGAGACACAAAGAAATAATGTCTGGATCCCCATTTCTGTCCCTTATTACAGTTCTTTCTTGGCCCTCTTAAAAATGATGCTTAGGTTTGACTCAACATTAATTGTTTAAAATTTCTCCTTTAAGAGTCATAAGAGTTTCCAGATCATTGTTTTCCAGTGTGAAAGAGATTGGTAAGTGTCCTATAAGTGCATGTGTTTCTAGATATCTGGTGAAATTCTGAGCTAAAGTAATTTTCAGTGGTAGTTTAATTCAGGAAACATTTGAAGACTAGCGTGTTCTCTAAGTCCTGGAATTTTAGAGATAGAGAACACCTAAATCTTGAACACTCTTAGAATTTGATTCCAGTCAGTAGTTTATCTCCCTGATATACTGTTATCTTTCCATTTTTGCATCAGTGAAAACAACTTATCTTTTATTGCAATTATATCACTAACCTATACAATATTTATATATAATTTTCTTCCCGTTCTATCTTCACCAAATGTACTTTGGTCTTTAACTTACGTAGAGATATGTGATATGTAGAGAGCAGCCCAGCAGTAAAAAGAGACTGAACTTGAAATTAGACAGCCATAGGTTCAAATTCTGACTCTACCATTCACTAGCTGTGTGAACTTGAGAAAATTTCATAACCTCTTTGAGCCTCTTTTCTCATTAGTAATATTTATATCTCAATGTACTGCTATGAGAAATCAATTTATAAACAAGGTTCAGTATAGTGCCTAACACACAGTGGAGACAATATTGATATAATTTACTTCCTAAATCTTCTCTTGTCTACCCTTGATGGTAAGTCACCATAAATGTTTTGGGAATATTGGAAGGGTATACAGATATAAATTATTAAAATAAAAAGCATAACCTCTTGAGTATAAATGTAGAAAAATGATATACAAATTCTAGCACCTCTAAAATGCTAGGTGTTGTAAATAAATTGAGAGTGGTCATTAACCAAAGAGATTGCAGATTGAAAGTGCACTTTTTTCAGTGCTTAAGAAAGGTTTAGAACTGCCACAGTTAGAAAGAGAGATCAGGTGGGTCAAGCATAACACTCACCAGAGAAGCCAGCCCTTTCCTTTGTGGTTCAGCTGTAAGAGAAGGATTCAGAACAGAGGGCCAGGTCTTTAACTTTCTATTTTGAAAGAGTTTCAAACTCACAGAAAAGTTACTAAATAGTTCACATAGCATCCTTGTACTCTAGCCTTTACCACTACTTTTAGCATTTTTTTCCAAACTTGTTTTCTCTCTCTCCCCCTCTATCTTCTTTCTGCTTTCCCTGTCTACATACTTTTCTTTTTTTTTTTCTGAACCATTTGAGAATAAGTTGCAGGCATCTTACCAATTTCCATCTAAACACTTTGGTGTAAATTTCCTAACAATAGGACATTTCTTACACAATCATAATGTACTTATCAAAATCAGAAAATTCACTTTGATACAATATATTATGTAGTCTGTAGATATTATTCCAAGTTCACTAGCTGTCCCAATAATATCCTTTATAAGCAAAAGATAATCCTGGACTACTCAATTCTCATCTTTTAAGTCTTCTTTAATCTATAAAAGTTCCTCATCCTCTCTTGATCTTTCATGTTATTGGTACTCTCAAAGAGTAGAGGACAGTTATTTTTTGAAGAATGCCCCTCAGTTTGGGCTTGTCTGATGGCTCCTCACAATTGAAATGATGAGCTGTGCTTTCTATGTATTCTACTCAAAAACCATTGTCTTCTCTGAGTCTCCTAGATCTGTTTGAAACCACATTAGATCTATTTGAAACCTCTTCTTTCTCTGTACTCCTATTGCACTTTTAGGATCAATACCATAACATTAGACCTAAATCTTTTCTAATTGAAATAAGTTTATCTGAGAAGAGGAGGCATCTTCTGTACTTGTAATCATATAGCCCTTTATCCATATAGGAAAAGAATAGCCAGTTAGACTTCATGTCAGAAAAAAAAATATGAAATTTATGTTTCAGAAGCTTCAATTACCTAGTGAAAAATGAATGACAGTCTCTGTATCACTCCAATGGATCCTCTTGAAGCCTCTATTAATATTAATTTCTAAGCTCATCAATGGAAGAAGACAAACAGACTATTTAAATTCATCTTATGCTAGTCATGATTGGCTTAGAAGATTTCAAGGAGACAATGACCCTAAAGTTGGACTGGAATTTATGACAGAAATAAGGAGAAAATGAATTTATGAATTAAATTGGATATCCATAGAACTAGGAGAAGAAATTAGTAATTTACTCAAATTTTCTTTCATTTGCTTAAGGAAAAACATTTGTTGTTAAGTTCTAGTCTAGTGTGATAGTGCAGGACAGGGAAGCCTAGAATGCTGTAGTCCATGGGGTCACAAAGAGTTGGATGTGACTGAGTGACTGAACAATAACATGGCTTCTGAAGTGTTACTATGTAGAAACCTGCTTTCCATGATGCCTTTCCATTAGGGAGCAATTAGGACCAGCTGTTCTCCATTCACAGCAGTTTGAGGCCCATGGGAATCCTCGTATATTAAGAGTTTAGAGATTTGTTGACTTTAATGTGCTCAACTTTTGCAATGAGAGTTGAAAACAAGGCTATTATAAGGATCCCTTTGTGCACTAAAAGCTTAGAGAATAGAGAAAATACATATAACTTGTAACATCTTAACAAACAAAAGAGTTGCATTTTTCAAAAAATATATGAAGAAACTGGAAAACAGCAGAGTCCCAGCTGAGGCAATCATTGCACTTTATGGATACTCAGTCTATAGCATTTAAATTTAACAATTAAAAAGACACTGGGGAAGAAGGTAATGTTCCATTTTGGTACTTTAAACCTGTTGTTTATGTTTCACTGAGTAAGTTCTCAAAATTTTCAACTGTTCCTGCTTAAAACCAGAGGTGCAAACAATGAGAGCTGCAACAGACTATGAATCAAGACAAACACTCAAATTGCCTTAAAGAAACCAAAATCTCAAAAGTTCAGTGGACTGAGATTGAAAAAAATCATTTAAGCAGTGAGTCCCATGAAACACAAGAAAATTTAAGAGAAAATACAATTATTCCAAAATGGAAATTCAGGAATGCTATTCTTTAAATGATTAATTCCAAATAAGAGCAAAATAATGTCTTCTTCTATTTCTTTGGGTTACATTCTTTTCATTAGCCCCACCAAATCCAGAAGCATATTATAAATATTTTCTTATATATAGATTATTGAACCCAGGCACAGAATATTTTTAATCATAATAATAAATTTATGAAGGAAACAAAATGAAAATGAAATCCAATTTCTTCAGTAAGACAATGCTTTCTTTTCCAACATATCCAGTATATCATTAATACCACATAGTATCTGTTAGGCACATGGCCTCAAGGTAGAGAATACATAAATAAGTTAAACTGACATGATATCCATTTGCTAGAAAACTATAAAAGAAAATAAGCAAGTATGTCAAACTCTACTTTCTATTTATATTCAGTCCTGGTCTGCTTCCACATTCTCTGCCTACCATATGTAGCTATCAAACTAAATGAAAGAAAATATTGGGAAAAAATGTAATAAAATCTTTATAGCACAGATAATACTGGCTCAGTGTGTTAACTTTGGCTGCATATACTAATATTGAATAAATATAGAAAAGATATTAGCTCAAACATCTTAATTCCTTTGACCAGTGAGGAGTGAGTTACAAAAGTCATTCTTGTAAATAACATGTAAGAACTTGCCCAGGCCATGGACTATAACTGAGGCTGGGGATATGGCCGTGAACCAGACGGTTAAGGTCTTCAATTATCATTTATCTCAAATATAACAGTAAAGCTAAAAGAAAAATAAACCAGGATAACATGAGAGGAAGTAGTCATGCAAAAGAATAGGAAGTGTTTGGATCATCAGGGAAAGAGTTTTTGAAGAGGTGATATTTAAGCTAAAATCTGATTGATAAGAGGCTCCAGCCATGAAATGATCTGTGAGCAAAGTGTTCTTGGTAAAAATAACAGTAGGTTTAAAGGCTCGGCTAGATGGAGGAAAAGAAAGAAGAGTTCTATAGCGTAATGCAAAAAACCCAGACCCCTAAATTCACTGGCACATGCGTCCTGGAGTACCATGTGGATATAAGACTGAAACTTGAAACTTGAGACTTGGCCTAGGAAGTCTTACTTGATATCCATGATCTTTTTTTGCAAAACCCTGCCTACTTCTAGACGGTTCACGGGCTGTCTCTGAATCTTGACTCTTAAAATAGTGTCTTTGTAAAAAGTCTGCAGAGACGAATATCAACACTTGGCATGCCATCTGCATAGAGCTAATTATATACACTTTGTTATTTGTCACTATAAGATATTTCAGAATGAAATGTGTGAACCATCTGCCAACAACTTTATTCACATTTCTTGGATCATCAACAAGAAACCTTTTACTTCTTTTCTCCCCGGGGAACAAAAATTGTAATGTGCACAAGGTGAGTAGATGAGAAAAGATTCTAAAAATGGCTTTGGTGTGTACCAGAAAAAGAAGAGGTATTTTCGGTAGAATGTCCTAGAATCATACGCATTCATTACTCTACCATGTGTGCTTGATACAGAGTCATACAAAGTGAACCTAACCCCCCAGGTGTCGGACAGGCACCAGTGCTTTTGGCATTGTTTACATGATTGTTGGGTAAGGAAGAACAAAGAACCCATGAGCTTAAAATAAATTGCAGTTTGTCATTTGATTATGTGAATATGTGGTTGCATGATCTCCAAACTCTCCAAATCACATTTTATGCACAAAGGCAAAACCAGCTTTTGTGTTTTGAAAAGCAGGTGCACAATTATTCCTACAAAGAAAAAGAGTCATTTGCAATGATTTTGTGGGGGGAGATGATTGAGCAATTACTGACGTACATGCTAATTTTGTTTTACCCTCTGACCATCTTCTGTTTGTAAAATGGTTGGGCTTCTCTTTCTCTTTGATAAGCGAATGAAGCTGCAGAAGCAAAGATAAGGAAGTTGGACAATTTATGCCATTGCTAGTGGACATCAACCTGGCACCATTTGTTCAAGCATTTCTCACTGAGTACTTGTCATGGCCCAGCATTTAATAAAATACTCAGGCAAAGTTTAATACCTAACTGACAATGAGTTTTTCAAATACCCCTACAGAAAGCCAGGGATTCAGTATTGCTGCAATATGCATAATTTTAAATTCTATTTTCTAACAGTCCATTTGGAAAGAAACTGAGAGGTGAATGCAGAAAATTAACACAGGCTTTGCTTTGATTTAGAAATTCAACACACTACCTTGCTACTCAAGATTCCCTCAAAGTCAAAAGGTTTGTATATTCACTATGATATAAAATTAGAACTTGGATGATTCTAGAAGGCAAAAGAGTGACAGAAATACTTTTCTTCACCACTTAAGCTGCTTTCACTACTTGAGCTCTGAAAATTTTCTAGGATTACAACTATAATTAATACTATAAACAGTCAAATTTCTTTTCCTGAAATTAAAATTTTATAAAGTTGGCTTAAGTGTCTACATCTAAACATTTTATAAATAAACACATCTACACATGTATACATACACAGACACACTGATCTTTAACTATATACTTATATCTATATTTTAAGGAGTTGATGAAAAATCTCTAATTGTAGAAAACTATTTTACATAATTCAAAATCATTGAAGTATCAATTACCTTGAAAAATTATCCTGTTGAAACTACTTGGGAAATATTCGAGTATACATAATTTTACTCAAATAATTTGATAGGGCTTCTGATAAACCATTAAAATAGAAACAGTTGGTATAAATGAACACAGCCAAGTATTACAAATAGACTATTATAATATCCTGGATAAGATGGAAAAATATAACTGGATACTAATTAATTCTAGATTATATTAAAATAAGTAAATGTCTTGATCTAAAAGGTATAGCCACATGAATCAATATCATTTGGAAAAAGAGGCTCATAGCATATACAATTGTATTCCATCCTTGACCATTCTGCTTATCAAGTCCATGAATGTTTTTGATGAGGAAAGATAATATGCTCATTATTTGATTATTAAGAGAAACAGAAAAGGCCAACACAAAACGTGAATTAAGGTTTAAAATGATAGGATGAAACAACAGGCAAAATTTATCAAAAAAGAACATGAATATAGTAAAATGTATTCTGGATTTTATTAAAAGTTGTTGTTTAGCCACCAGCCTACATCCAGCTCTTTTGCAACCCGATGTACTGTAGCCTGCCAGACTCCTCTGTCTTTGGGATTTCCCAGGCAACAATACTAGAGTTGGTTACCAATTCCTTTTCCAAGGGCTCTTCCTGACCCAGGGATCAAACCCCCATCTCCTGCATTGGCAGGCAGTTCTTTATCACTGAGCCAACAGAGGAGTCCAGTCTGGATTATATTAAAGTACATTTAATCAAAGTTGTGCAAGCATAAGCATGGGATAGGCTGGAATGTTTGGTATGCCATTTACCCACTGTATACACAGGAACAAGTTGCCTAACCTGTTTGTGTTTCAATTTCTCCATCTGTAAAACAGATTTAGTAAACACAGTATGATCTTTTATAAATGTTGTAGGGTTCAATGAGTCTAAAGTTTGTTCAGAAACAGAATCAGGTGGTGATGAATGCTAAACAGTATTGTGCTTGTAAAAAAAAGAAAAAGAAAAAGAAAAAGAAGAGGGAGTGTTTCAGCTGGCATCTCAATGAGAATCAAAAGTGTTAGGAGACTGCTGAAATACTTAATACCCTGCCCAGGGCTTCATTAAAAGAAGTACAATATTAAGACTCAGAAGCCTATGGGAATGTATTCTTGTGCCAACCCAGCCCCTGGTCACCCTCTGCCTTTCTGGAACATCTGCCTTCTGCTGTCTCTTTCTTTGTTTCTCTACAAGCATCCTTGCCTATCTTTTTGTCCCTATCTCCCTCTCTATTTCCCTTCCTATGCCACCTTCTTTCTGTTATTTCAGAGGAAACCTCAACATTCTTGAGTTCACCTAAGGGAGAGCCAAGACTAGCTGGTAAGGTTGGAAGTGGGGTGCTAGAATGGTACCTTAGTGAAAGGAGAGTACTGGGCTCAGGGAGGAGAAGGCATGCTGAGGAGCCAAGTGAGTTGTTTTCAAGTCTAAGGTCACACAGTTTAAGCCAGGGTTTTGCAGCCCAGTAGGGAACAAGTGGAGAAGGCAATGGCACCCCACTCCAGTACTCTTGCCTGGAAAATCCCATGGATAGAGGAGCCTGGTAGGCTGTAGTCCATGGGGTCACTAAGAGTTGGACACGATTGAGCGATGACTTCCCTTTCACTTTTTACTTTCATGCATTGGAGAAGGAAATGGCAACCCACTCCAGTGTTCTTGCCTGCAGAATCCCAGGGACAGGGGAGCCTGGTGGGCTTCTGTCTATGGGGTCGTCCAGAGTTGGACACGACTGAAGTTACTTAGCAGCAGCAGCAGCAGCAGGGAACAACAAGAAGGAATGGAGACATTACAGAGACGAAGCTACTTGGATTAAAACAGTAAGCAATTTTTCGCCTAAAACTGTCTAGGATTTAAAGCAGTCTCCTCAAAAAAGGAACCCTGTACAATGTTGGTGGGAAGGCAAAGTGGTGCAGCCATTATGGAAAGCACTATAGAAGTTTCCCAAAAATTAAAAATAGAGCTATCATATGATCTAGCAATCACACTTTTGGATAATGAAATCACTATCTTGAAAAGATATCTGTACTCCATCATGTTTACTAAAGCATTCACAATAGCTAAGAGATGAAAGGGCTTCCACTGTGGTTCAGCTGGTAAAGAATCTGCCTGCAATGCAGAAAAGATGAAAAAAAAAAAAAAAACCCTAAGTGTCCATCAATAGATAAATGGATAAAGAAAGAAATTCTGCAACCTGTGACAACATGGATGAACCTTGAGGGCATTATGCTAAATGAAAGCCATACAAGCTCACTTAAATGTGGGATCTAAAAGAAGTCAAATTCACAGAAACAAAGAGCAGATTAGTGACTGTCAGAGGCTAGGAGGGGTGGGAGAGATGTGGAGATGTTGGTCAAAAGGTAAGAACTCTGATTTGTTAGAGAGATCTATTTCTGAGGATCCAATGAACCACATAGTGACTATTGTTAAAACTATTAAATGCTTGAAATTTGTTAGAAGACTAAATCTTAAAGTGTTCTTACCAAAAAAAGTTCATTATGTGAGGAAATTAATTAATATTATGGTGGTAATCATTCTGCAATATATATGTATTAAATCATCACAATATATACCTTAAACTTACCCAACGTAGTATATCAATAACATCTCTGGGCACAGAGAAAAAGTTAGTCTTCTCATGAAGCAGTGAATTTTCCCTCTCCAAAAGTTCAGAAAGGGGCCAGATAGCCTATGATTCCATGACAGCTGGACTTGTATATCCTGGAAAGGACCTGTCAGTTTAACCATTGTTATAGACAAAACAGATGACTGTATTTGCTGTACCGTGGAGGTGCTCCAGGAAAACAAGTAACAAAACAGCAGCATTTTGACCCCAGAAACAGAACAAATTTGGATTGTTCCATTGTATCAAGATATTAAAAACTCTTGTCAAAGTGGAAAATATTATCTGGGAGTGATGTTTTTAATCACTGTCATTTTATAGTGAATTTATTTCCCAACTGGGTAAAGTAACATGTATATAAACTAAAATGGAATTCATTTTTGTATACATAAATAGGCAACTGATGAGAAGATACAAAAAATAAAATCTACTGATTACATGCTTTCTTTCATGTTCTTCCATTCAGGAAGGCTGTAGTTATGTATGTGATAAATGAAAGACACATTTCTACAAAAAATATGAGCCACAGAGGCATTAATAATTATGTGACCACACAGATATGAGAAAAACATGTATGATTAACATACTGCCATTTTCAATATATTTAATGTTACTATTTTGCTAAGCCCAAAAAAGAAAAGGGAAAAAAACACTTGGGCTGCTTACCTAAAACCTCAGTGCCATTGCCAATGCTATTTAAGGATAATATACATGTAAAAAGGGGGCATATACACTCAGCATTCCAAATATAATTACTTCTGAAACAGATTTCAAAAGAAACACTCTTGATATATTTGCATATAGATACAATCACCTTGAAATTTTACTACCAACTTGCTAATGAGGATATAAAGATTGCTCATTTTATATGATACCTTAAGAAACAGGATTACTTTTTTAACAACATAACATTCATCTTAGAACCTTCTAGTTGATGCACTCAAAAGTGCATTTTTCTCACTTGCCACTTAGAAAACTAAGAGGATGAACATTCCAGGAGAGAAAAACACTTGAGAGCAGAGACATAGCTCTTGGATGCCCCCAAATCCTCCCCCTGTTCCTCTCAAATATCAAGCTACTAGAGAAAGAGTTTCTCAGGAGGAATTGTGAGAAATTAACTTTGAGGCAATGTCTTTGGAGAAGGAACAGACAAAGCGTGAGCAAGGGGATCACGGTAATGCAGAAGAGAAGAGATGGATTTGAAGAGGTATCCAACAGGTAAGAGAAAGAAACAGAGGCACAAAAACAGAGACAAGAGGCAGAGACTCCAAGGCTGTTTCAATAAAGAAAGGTCAAACGTCTACCCGCGAAATCTGTTACATTTTCCTGTGCCCAGTGTAAAGGTTATGAGGAATATCTTGAATAGGCCTTGGGAATTAGATATTTTTATTCTGTTCCTGAAGCCCATGGTTTCATTTCTGTTCAGAACAAAAACCAGAACTTTTCAAAGATAATTAATGAAGAAGGCTTTAAGGCCTTAGAGTTTCATATTATTGCCACAAGCCTGATCCTGCCTCCTCCACACATGATGATCCTGGAATATATCTTTTATTTCTTTGATCCCAAAGGCCACTTCTGCAAATTTGAACATCAAAGTAAAGGAGAAACTAGTGGATTCTTTTTCTTATTGTAGCAATTATTTCAAACAAGCTCTACTTTGCTGTTTTTTCCTCCCACAATAAGACAGAACAGTATACACCAAATCTTTTCCTATGAAAGGAAATCCATTCCTACCATGTGGCAGATTGTTAGATTATAAGAGCAAATGATCAAAGCATACTGGAAATCAAGACACGAATGTGGTCCCGCTCACCACCAAAACATGTGACTGGGGGCAAGTTATCTCCCCTCTCTTGGCCTCTGTTCTGTCCACTGAAAAATAAAAATTCTGTGCTTGCTAATGTTCTTTGTACTTATAAATTTATAGTATTCTGTAGGTAACTATGTAACAAGCTAATGAAATAATGGTTTTTGAAAAGTAGTCTTCTTATTTAATTATTTGACTTAGTACTTTATATATGTGCATATTTAATGGAATTAATATATATTTAAAGCCAGCACATATTATAATCTTAACATTCTCCTGATGGTTTTTAATGCACTTAATTTTACTTTGCCTTCATAAGAACACTTACAGCTTAACTGCTCTGCTAAAGAGAAAGATATTACAATCTAGCAAAAGAATCATACACACTCAAACACATACACACACACACACTGCAGACCTCTTATTTCTCACCATCAGAATAAATTATTGCCACACAAAGGGAGGGAGAGAGCTGATGTCAACTTAATCAGACAATAATGAAATATATAAGTAGGTATGCAGTAGCATCAGAAAAATAGACTGCCAAATTATGAAAAGTTATTAGCAATTAAAAATATAGTAAAAAAGTATTGGCTGTTTTTAAAAATGAAGACTAAGCTTTGGCTTATTCATGAAGAAAGGTATGAAAAAGCAAGTGATTCCTTCAAATAAGTGCATTTTTTTCCACAAATGATCATATTGTGGGAAGTATAAAAGTGATCTCATGGCAATAATCTGTGGGGAAATTCCAGTAAAATTCTGGTATTACTTTTTTAATTATGCTCTATGCTTTTAATTATGAAAATTATAAGCTAACTTATTGACTTGATATCCATGAAAAATCTGGAGATATCACTAAACCTGAAAGTCTATTCAGTCTTAAAAAAGACTATAGTGATCTGTATGAACCCCCCGGGTGAGGGCTCATATAAATTAAATTTGCTTCATTTTGTGGAAGATGCATTAACATTTTCAAGTTATCTTATATTACACATAATTTACTTCAGTATCACCTTCGTTCCAATGAGTTTAACATTTTCATCAATGGCCTGAGTGAACACTGTTGTTTGTGGTCAAACATGATGACTATCATAACAGATAAATGAATAAAAGGTAGATATAGTATCAAAAGAATCTAAACACATAAAATTGAACATGCATTAATGTAAGCTTTGTAGTGAAATCCAAAACAACTGCACATATACACAGTCAGAGGAGCATTCCTTGAAAGTAGGCTTTTGAAAATTACAGTCAAGAGCAGTTTGAACTGTAGGTTGCTATATATCTACTTACATGTTTTTAGATGAATACTACTTAAAAGAAGTCAGAGAAAGTGAGGTCCTCCTTAATAAAATAAAATTAAATTCAATAGAGTCATTCCTCAGAATCTTTGGGGGATTGGGTCCAGGACCCCAACAGATACCAATATCTACAGATGCTCAAGTACCTCACACAAAATGTCCCAGTGGGGTTGATACTCTGTATCCATGGGCACTGATTTTCCACTTGACTTTGGTTAAATCCACAGATGTGGAAACCATGGATACAGAAGGCCAACTGCAATACTCAGTCCTCAAAGTAAAATGAACAGTGAAGATCTATCAAGTATTCAGAGTGCCAGGCAATGTGTTAAGCAGTTTATACACATAATCTCATTTAATTTTCATGTCAATTTCATGAGATAGGGACTGTCCATCTCCATTTAACAACCTAGAAAATAGGCTTAGAGAGGTTAAGCAATATGTCTAATGTCACATAGCTAGTAAGTCATGACTTAAAGCCACTCTTTATATTCCAATACTCACGTTCTTATCACTATAGTATATAACCTCCCTAGTGTGGAGGGTACACAGTTAGAAACCCTGATCTAAGTTTTATATGACTTGTATACAATAGCTGATAGATCAGAATATAATTTTCTTTATGGTTAATGAAAGTGAAAGTGTGAGTCGCTCAGTCATGTCCAACTATTTGCAATCCCATGGACTGTATCCCACCAGGCTCTTCTGTTCATGGGATTCTCCAGGCAAAAATACTGGAGTGGGGTGCCATTTCTTTCTCCAGGGGATCTTCCTAACCCAGGGATCAAACCCAGGTCTCCTACATTGCAGGCAGATTCTTTACCATTTGAGCCAATATGGCCTCTATATCATCACCTAGAAATAGCTTAGATAAAAACTTCCCAATGCTATCATAAAGAATTCATTATCAATTAAAGTCAAATGAAAATATTTCTTGGCTCTTATATTTAAAATTAAGTTGAAGAAAAAATGATACTACCACTTGACCCATAAATTACATTCTAGAACATCTAAATATTGTACATAGGAAATCACAGCATCATTTTGTTAGGAGAATCAGCAACTGAAATCACCTACCCTAGCCAGGCTGGATAATAACCACTTGCATGAGTAATCTTATAGCAGGAGGTCCTGCCTGGTAAGGAATGAGGAATTAATATGCTACCCACACACCAGAATTAGGGAAAGGTAAATATGAGAGAGGAGACCCATTGCATATCTCCTGCTAGAATCCATCTTGGCTGAGCAATGAACTCGCTCCCAGCAAGGATCTGGAATTAGAATAATTGGCCAGAGACAGCACAGAAACTAACTGCATTACCATAACACCCGAGACTGTGGGCCTCCCGACAGAGCACTTCTCCAGGATTCCCTTATCCTGCTGCCCTGCTTACCCTGGCAGCCCTTCCCAATAATGTCTCTTGCTTTGTCAGCATGCATTGCCTCCTCAGACAATTTATTTCTGAGTTTTAGGAAAGAGCCCACTCCTGGTCCCTGGAAATGATTCCCCTTCCTGAAACAATTTCACTAGACCACTGTTGGAGGTCTCAAAACTAATAAGATTAGAGTTGAATTTTAAGCCAACTTTTCACTGCCTTCTTTCATGTTCATCAAGAGGCTCTTTAGTTCTGCTTCCCTTTCTGCCATAAAGGTGGTGTCATCTGTGTATCTGAGGTTACTTATATTTGTCCCAGCAATCTTGATTCCGACTTTGTTAGCCTTTGCTCTGCTTCATTTTGTACTCCATAGCCAAATTTGCCTGTTACTCCAGTTATCCCTTGACTTCCTACTTTTGTATTCCAGTCCCCTATAATGAAAAGGATATCTTTCTCAGTTGTTAGTTATAGAAGGTCTTGTAGGTCTTCACAGAACCGTTCCACTTCAGCTTCTTCAGCATTACTTGTTGGGGCATAGACTTGGTTAACTGTGATATAGAATGGTTTGCCTTGGAAAACAGAGATCATTCTGTCAGTTTTGAGACTGCATCCAAGAACTGCATTTTGGACTCTTGTTGACTATGATGGCTACTCCATTTCTTCTAAGGGATTCGTGCTCATCATAGTAGATAGAGAAAGCAAAGAATAACTAAAGAGCCTCTTGATGAAAGTAAAAGAGGAGAGTGAAAAAACTTGTTTAAAACTCAACTTCAGAAAACTAAGATCATGGCATCCAGTTCCATTCCTTCATGGCAAACAGATGGTGAACAATGGAAACAGTGAGAGACTTTATTGTCTTGGGGTCCAAAATCACTGCAGATGGTGCTTGCAGCCTTGAAATTAAAAGATGCTTGCTCCTTGGAAGAAAAGCTATGACCAACCTAGATAGCATATTAAAAAGCATAAACGTTACTTTGCCAACAAAGGTTCATATAGTCAAAGCTATGGGTTTACCAGTAATCATGTATGGATGTGAGTTAGACTGTAAAGAAAGCTGAGTGCCGAAGAATTGATCCTTTTGAAATGTGGTATTAAAGATTCTTGAAAGTCCCTTGGACTGCAGGGAGATCAAGTAGTCAATCCTAAAGGAAATCAGTCCTGAATATTCATTTTAAGGACTGATGCTGAAGCTGAAACTCAAATACTTCAGCCACCATATGCAAAGAATTGACTCATTGGAAAAGACCCTTATGCTGGGAAGGATTGAGGGCAGGAGGAAAAGAGGACGACAGAGGATGAGATGGTTGGATGGCATCACCAACTCAATGGACATGAGCTTGAGCAAGCTCCAGGAGTTGGTGATGGACAGTGAAGCCTGGCATGCTTCAGTCCATGGGGTTGCAAAGAGTCATACACGACTGAGTGACTGAACTAAACTGAAGATTAGAATTATTGCAGAAGGTAGACACAGACAATGGAGAAGGCAATGGCACCCCACTCCAGTACTTTTGGCTGGAAAATCCCATGGATGGAGGAGCCTGGTAGGCTGCAGTCCATGGGGTCGCTAGAGTTGGACACGACTGAGCGACTTCACTTTCACTTTTCACTTTCATGCATTGGAGAAGGAAACGGCAACCCACTCCAGTGTTCTTGCCTGGAGAATCCCAGGGACGGGGGAGCCTAGTGGGCTGCCGTCTATGGGGTTGTACAGAGTCGGACATGACTGAGGCGACTTAGCAGCAGCAGAAGACACAGACAAATGCCATTCTGATATTCAAAAAGGATAAAATGGATCTATTTCCAGCGAGGGTGGACCTAAATATACAGACTAACCCTCTGTCCCAGAACCCATGGGTAAAGAACAAAGTACAAGAAAATTAGAAACATATTTTGAATTAAAAGTTGGCTAAAATTCTACATATCAAACTTATAAGAAATAGTTGAAGCTATATTTCTCAGGAAATTGTAGCCTTAATTTCATACATGAAATTATGGCAGAGATAGGACTGAAAAATTAATAAATTATGAATCCATAAAAATGTTAGGAAAGTGATTTAAAATATATTTAAAAGAAATAACAATAAGAACACAATAAAAAATTAATATACAATAGAAAGAACTGGAAAGCCAGAATTTGGTTTATTGAAAAGAGTTATAAAAGTAATAAATTCCTAAGGTAAATTTTCAAAAAAGAAACAAGGCAAATGTTTAAAAAATATAAAATTCAGGAAGAGAAAAGGGAATACCAGCAAAGATTCACTAGACATTCTGTACATATATAATGCATATTATTTAAAATGTCATGTCAATAAATATAAATTTACCAAGATATAAATAGTCTTATAACTTTGGAAGAAACTGAACACACAGTTTAAAATGTTCCTACAGGGAAAATCAGCCCCAGGAGCCTCAAGGGTTCTACCAAACATTTATGATCAGCTCAACTAGAATATCAAGATATTATAAGGACATTTTGAGAAGGATAACTTGCCAGTCAATCTCACTCAGAAAAATAGATACAAAAGTCTTCACAAAAATACTTGAAAACTAATTCAGAAGTATATAAAAGAGACAAGATACATTTATTTCAAGAATAAAATATCAGAATAAGGCCTAAAATCAATCCATATGGTATGCCATATTAACTGAAGAAAAATATTTTAAATTATATAATCATCTCAATAGATGCAGATAGAGAACTGAACAAAATTTAACATTCATTCATTATTATGACTCTTAGCAAACTAGAAATAGAAACCTCCATAATATAAGGGCTTTCCTCATAGCTCAGTTGGTACAGAATCTGCCTGCAATGCAGGAGACCCTGGTTGATTCCTGGGTCAGGAAGACCTGCTGGAGAAGGGATAGGCTTCCCACTCCAGTATTCTTGGGCTTCCCTTGTGGCTTAGCTGGTAAAGAATCTGCAATGCAGGAGACCTGGATTCGATCCCTGGGTTGGGAAGATCCCATGGAGAAGGGAAAATCTACCCACTCCGGTATTCCGGCCTGGTCACAAAGAGTTGGACAGGACTGAGTGACTTCACGCTTTCCCTAATACAAGAATGGATAATTAAAGGAAACCTATGGTACATAAAGCTACTTTCATTTAACACTGACAGTTGGAAACTTTTCCATTGAAATTGGGTTCAAGAAAAGTATGTCTGCTATGACCATTCCTATTCAACCATGTACTACAGGATCCAGCAAGAAAAATTGGCAAGAAATGAAAGTATAAGAATTGGAAATGAATAAGTAAGTAAACTTCCTTTATTATCAGGGGACTTAAGATTATAAAAGTAGAAAATGCAGAAAAATCTTAATTAGTGACCTATATACACAATTCAACAGTATTTCTGTATATAAGCAACAAAAACAAAACAGAAAGAAAATTCTATTTATATAGCACAAAAAATATCAAATTAAAATATGTAAGTTCTCTACACAAAACTCTACAAAACATTGTTGACAGAAATGTAAGAAAACATAAATTAAGATGTAAAATTTTATAATCAAAAGACTTAACATTAAACAATTATCCCTCAAATTGAACTAGAGGCTTAATGTAGTCACACGGAAAGAGGAAATAGATTTTTCATTTTCTTTTTACACTTGACAAGACCTTTCTGTAATTTATATGAAAATGCAAAGATCAAGAATAGCCAGAACTCATAAAAGCAGACACATAGATCAACAAAACAGAATAGAGAGCCTAGAAGTTAATTCACAGCCTGGCTTGTTGCAGTCCATGGGGGTCACAGAGTTGGACATGACTTAGTAACTAAACAACAACAACAAAAGTCAATTAATTTATGACAAAAGTATACCCAGAATATACAACAAGAAAGAACAGTCTAAATGGTAGTGGAAAAACTTGACAGCCACATACAATTATATGACACAAATTTAACTCAAAATGGGCTAAAGATCTGAATATGTAAGACCTGAAATCATAAAACTCCTAGATGAAAACATAGGCAGTAAGCTCCTTGACATAGGTCTTGGTGGTGATTTTTTTGGATCTATCTCCAGAAACAAAGACAACAATAGCAAAAATAAAGAAGTGGGACTACAGCAAGCTAAAAAGTTATTTCACAGCAATAAAAACAATCAACAAAGTAATAAGATAACCTACTAAATGGGAGAATATATTTGCAAATGGTATATCTGATAAGGGGTTAACACTTAAAATATATAAAGAATTCATATAACTCAATAGCAAACAAACCAAGTAAAAAATAGGCAAAGGATATGAAGAGACATTTTTTCAAAGAAGACTTACATATTGCCAACAGGTACATGAAAAGATACTCAGCATCACAAGTCACCAAGGATATGGAAATGAAAACCATGATGAGAAATCACCTACCTCACATCTACTAGAATGTCTACTATCAAAAAGACAAAAATAACAAATGTTGGCACAATTGTGGATAAAAAGGAATCTTCGTGCCCTGTTGACAGAAATGTAAATCTGTATAGCCACAGTGGAAGACAGCTTGAGATTCCTCAAAAAAATGAAAATAGAACTAATATATGATCAATGCAGATGGTGATTGCAGCCATGAAATTAAAAGATGCTTACTCCTTGGAAGGAAAGTTATGACCAACCTAGATAGCATATTAAAAAGCAGAGATATTACTTTGCCAACAAAGGTCCTTCTAGTCAAGGCTATTGTTTTTCCAGTAGTCATGTATGGATGTGAGAGTTGGACTGTGAAGAAAGCTGAACACCGAAGAATTGATGTTTTTGAACTGTGGTGTTGAAGAAGACTCTTGAGAGTCCCTTGGATTGCAAGAAGATCCAACCAGTCCATCCTAAAGGAGATCAGTCCTGGGTATTCATTGGAAGAACTGATGCTAAAGCTGAAACTCCAATACTTTGGCCACCTCGTGTGAAGAGTTGACTCATTGGAAAAGACCCTGATGCTGGAGAGATTAAGGGCAGAAGGAGAAGGGGACAACAGAGGATGAGACGGCTGGATGGCATCACCAACTAAATGGAAATGAGTTTGAGTGAACTCGGGAGTTGGTGATGGACAGGGAGGCCTGGTGTGCTGCGATTCATGGGATTGCAAAGAGTCGGACACGACTGACCGACTGAACTGAGCTGAACTGAATATATGATCCAAAAATTCCATTTCTGTATATTTATCCAAAGAACATAAAAACACTAAATTGAAGAGATATATGCACTCTTAGGTTTATTTACAATAGAGAAGATATGGTATATAGACACAATAGAATATTACTTACCCGTAAAAAGAATGAAATTGTGCCTTTTGCAACAACACAGATGATCTGGAGGTGAAATAAGTCAGACATGAAGAGACAAAACCTGTTTTGCATGTTTGTTAACATTTACCACTTTCTCAAATCTTCTTCAGAATTAAATCTATTGCATATGCTGTTTGGTTGAAGCATGCAAATAATATCCAGCCTCACTCATAACTAGAAAAGATTGGATCAGATACCCTCTGAGAGGCTCTTAGTAACTCACACACAAATTTGGGAAGCACTGGTCAAGAAAATTTTAAAATAAATTGACTGCTGCTGCTGCTGCTAAGTCGCTTCAGTCGTGTCTAACTCTGTGCGACCCCATAGATGGCAGCCCACCAGGCTCCCCCGTCCCTGGGATTCTCCAGGCAAGGACACTGGAGTGAGTTGTCATTTCCTTCTCCAATGCATGCAAGTGAAAAGTGAAAGGGAAGTCGCTCAGTCGTGTCCGACCCTTAGCGACCCCATGGACTGCAGCCTACCACCAGGCTCCTCCACCCATGAGGTTTCCCAGGCAAGAGTACTAGAGTGGGTTGCCATTGCCTTCTCTGACTAAGAAGTGATAATCTAGTCTATTTATTATAAAGTAGCATAAACAAAACAGTACAGTGTTGGCAGAAAGAGAAAAAATAGACCAATGAAACAAAATTAAGATTCTACAACAGATATATAGATATGTGGAACCTCTACTGACAGATCACAAAAGTGAACTATAAAGCCACAAGGAAAGGATGATCTTCAATAAATGATGCTGGGATAATTAGAAATCCATGTAAGAAGAAAACAAACTTTACTCCTCCTTTCTACCATACAAAAAATCAACTCCCAGTGGATTTTAAACTAAAACAATCACACTTTTAGAGGAATAGAGAAGAATATCATAAAATCCTCGGGAAAAGAAAATATTTTAAGTTTCCTTTTAACAGAAAAATCAAAAGCACTAACCATAGATTTAAAGACTGGTATTTTGACTGCATTAAAATTAAATTATTTTTTCCTACAAGTGTCAAGAATTTGAAGGCAAGTCATAGAATTAAATTCGAGTTTGCCATCAAATCAATAAAGGAAGTATAAATGCAGAATATAGACACCACACAATAGGATATATTCAAATGGCCCACCATCAAATGAAAAATTTGTCCTCTTCATTAATCATCATTAATAAGGACTTCCCTGTAGATAAAATGGTAAAGAATCCGTCTGCGATGCAGGAGACCAGGGTTCAATCCCTGGATTGGGAAGTTCCTCTGAAGAAGGGAATGGCAGTCCACTCCAGTATACTTGCCTGGAGAATTCTGTGAACAGAGAAGGCTGGTGAGCTACAGTCCGTAGGGTCACAAAGAGTCAGACACAACTGAGCGACTAACACACATACACAGTCGTGTCCAACTCTTTGTGACCCCATGGACCACAGCATGCCAGGCTTCCCTGTCCATCACCAACTCCTGCAGCTTGCTCAGACTCATGTTCATCAAGTTGGTGATGCCATCCAACCATCTCATCCTCTGTCATCTTCTCCTCCTGCCCTCAATCCTTCCCAGCATCAGGGTCTTTTCCAATGAGTCAGTTCTTCGCATCAGGTGGACAAAGTATTAGAGTTTCAGATTCAGCATCAGTCCTTCCAATGAATATTCAGGACTGATTTCCTTTGGGATTGACTGGTTTGATCTCCTTGTAGTCCAAGGGGCTCTCATTAATCATCAGAGAAAGGCAAATTAAAACCATAGTGATATATCACATATACCCACCAGAATATCCAATATTAAAAAGACTGACAATGTATGGGCTTGCAAGGATGAGGAGAAACAGGTACACTCATAAAGTTTGGTGTTATCTATAGAAGCTGAAGCCACTCACCCTCTATGACTTAGCAATTTCATTCCTGTGTATTGACTCCACCAAAATTCATTCATATACACCAAGAGATAAAGAATTTTCATAGCAGCCTCATTATTAACAGTCAAAAGCTGGACTCAACCTAAATGTCCAGGTACATCTGACTGGATGGTTTAATTATCTTCATTCAATAAAACACCGTAACAGTAGTAAGAATGCATAGATAATACTTTTATGTAAAAGCAAGGATAAATCTCACAAACATATGGCTTTTGAACAAAAAAGCCATATGCAGAGAAAAAAAAAACACTTCTTGGAAGATCTTATGCATCTAATATTTTATAGTAAAAGTGGTTTTTAAAAAGGAAAACATTGTTATGTAATAACATTTATAATCACACCTGTTACAGAAGCCTTTCTAAGTACCCAATATGTATTATCTTATTTACTGTTGAAAACAACCTCCATATAACAGATGATTATCAGACAAAGGTTAAATATTACCACAATCACAATTGACAGAGCAAAAAATAAATACAGTTCTGATTCTGGAGCTTTTAGAATAGTCTGCCTTACATGCATTTAATCTTGTGAAGTTGCAAGGAAGGAACTATTATTTCTATCTTCTATAAGAAAAATGAGCCCTGAAGAAGTTCAATCATGTGCCCAGGGTCACAGAGCTAGGAGAAGCCTATTACACTGCCTCCTTTTAGTAAGACAAATAGGCATCTTTTTTATTTTTTACTGTACACAAGTTTACTGAAATATAGTAGCATCCTTGCTTACTAAATAATTTGGTGCATAAAACATGCTCTACTGAGCCATATGGCCTGTTTATCCCAAAACATAATGTGATTTCCCATTTCCTAAATAAGAATTGAGAAGCAACACACTTTTGTTTTTGGCTTTCCATGGTAATATGTAATAATGATTTTACTTCTATGACAGTGAACCTCAGGGGCAAGCAGGACTAGTTTTGAAACCAATTTGAAACAAAAGTGCAAAACAGCTAACCAGAGAAACAGTCAATGCTGCTTCTGAGATATAGTTGGCTAATTCCTTTCTGTTCCTTGTATCTTTTTTAAATTGACTTTTATTGGAGTATACTTGATTTACAATGTTGTGTTAGTTTCTGCTAGACATAAAAATGAATCAGTTATACATATATCCACTCCTTTTTAGATTCTTTCCCCATGTAGGTCAATAAAGAGTATTGAGAAGAGTTTCCTGCTATACAGTAGCTCCTTGTTAGTATTTATCACAAACTGCAATTATGAAAGGACAAGAAATCACATAAGGAAGATCAAGGTGATTGAGAGAAAAACACTAGAGAGAGAAAAAGTGGAAAGGGGTTAATAAAAAGGCAAAAATGAAGATAAAAAAATTAGTTTAATGAGAGAAAATAAGATTTTAAAACAGAATTTCCATTTCTTGATGTCTTGAATAGGAAAAGGAAGGAGGGAAGAAAGAAAGAAATGGGAGGGATAAGGGAGGGAGGGAGGAGAAAGACCCTGCCACCCTAGCAATCATTCCACCCTGCCACAGAAAGGGTGGTAACAGGAATTTCCATTCTGAATTCTGCCAGTTTGTGGAATCAGATCAAACTCTCAATGACTCCCAGCATTTAATCACCATTCTTCTCTAACTTTCTCAGCCTGAATTGAAAAAATGACATCCCACATTCAGCATGATGGTACACTATAATGCTGCCTTCCAGCAACTAGCCTTGTAATTTAGGTGAATGACAACTGGCTCACCAGTAAAATAATGTGATGTCTATTGGTGACCTAAAGGCTTCAAAGCAACATTCACTTGTTCCCCTGCTCTGAAAATAAATAGTTTACCACAAATTTATTATTTCGGAAGGACCTAACTATCACTATTTGAGTCACCACAGTACAGAGTAGTTCTGTTAATACTGGCATCATAATACTTGGTGTCAGCTTTCAAAACAAAATGAATCTCATCAGCATCTCTTATCATCTTCCTTTTGTGCTCCTTTAATTGCACTAACAGTCTCTTAATGTGGCACAACAGCCTAAAAGGAATGTTTAGTTTTAGCCATCAATTTCCTGCAGACTCTTATTCCAAGAAATTTCCTGCTGTCATTGGCATTTGTCTTGTTTTCAAACTTCATCCTGTGTCATTTGTAAATATACATTCCCAAAGGAAAAAATGAAATTCAAATCTTATATTTCCATGAGGAAGACAAGAAGCTCAACTGTTTTCTGAAACCTATAGAATAGTAGAAATACCATCTCATTGTCATATGATAAGATATTCCCAATCTTTTCCAAGGGAATTGCAGCAAAGGAGAAATAATTCTTTACTATCCCAAATGCTGCTTCAAATCCTGAAAGATGATGCTATGAAAGTGCTGCACTCAATATGCCAGCAAATGTGGAAAACTCAGCAGTGGCCACAGGACTGGAAAAGGTCAGTTTTCATTCCAATTCCAAAGAAAGGAAATGCAAAATAATGCTCAAACTACCGCACAATTGCATTCATCTCACACGGTAGTAAAGTAATGCTCAAAATTCTCCAAGCCAGGCTTCAGCAATACGTGAACCGTGAACTCCCTGATGTTCAAGCTGGTTTTAGAAAAGGCAGAGGAACCAGAGATCAAATTGCCAACATCCGCTGGATCATCAAAAAAGCAAGAGAGTTCCAGAAAGACATCTATTTCTGCTTTATTGACTATGCCAAAGCCTTTGACGGGGTGGATCACAATAAACTGTGGAAAATTCTGAAAGAGATGGGAATACCACACCACCTGACTTGCCTCTTGAGAAATCTGTATGCAGGTCAGGAAGCAACAGCTAGAACTGGACATGGAAAAACAGACTGGTTCCAAATAGGAAAAGGAGTACATCAAGGCTGTATATTGTCACCCTGCTTATTTAACTTATATGCAGAGTACATCATGAGAAATGCTGGACTGGAAGAAACACAAGCTGGAATCAAGATTGCCAGGAGAAATATCAATCACCTCAGATATGCAGATGACACCACCCTTATGGCAGAAAGTGAAAAGGAGCTAAAAAGCCTCTTGATGAAAGTGAAAGAGGGGAGTGAAAAAGTTGGCTTAAAGCTCAACATTCAGAAAATGAAGATCATGGCATCTGGTCCCATCACTTCATGGGAAATAGATGGGGAAACAGTGGAAACAGTGTCAGACTTTATTTTTCTGGGCTCCAAAATCACTGCAGATGGTGACTGCAGCCATAAAATTAAAAGACGCTTACTCCTTGGAAGAAAAATTATGACCAACCTAGATAGCATATTCAAAAGCAGAGACATTACTTTGCTGACTAAGGTCCGTCTAGTCAAGGCTATGGTTTTTCCTGTGGTCATGTATGGATGTGAGAGTTGGACTGTGAAGAAGGCTGAGCACCGAAGAATTGATGCTTGGGAACTGTGGTGTTGGAGAAGACTCTTGCGAGTCCCTTGTACTGCAAGGAGATCCAACCAATCCATTCTGAAGGAGATCAGCCCTGGGGTTTCTTTGGAAGGAATGATGCTAAAACTGAAACTCCAGTACTTTGGCCATCTCATGAGAAGTGTTGACTCATTGGGAAAGACTCTGATGCTGGGAGGGATTAGGGGCAGGAGGAGAAGGGGACGACCGAGGATGACATGGCTGGGTGGCATCGTGGACTCAATGGATATGAGTCTGAGTAAACTCCGGGAGATGGTGATGAACAGGGAGGCCTGGCGTGCTGTGATTCATGGGGGCACAAAGAGCCGGACACAACTAAGTGACTGAACTGAACTGAACTGAACTGAACTATCCCGAATTATGTTTTAAAACTTTCAAATGGTCTTAAATAGGGAGTGGATACTTTGGAAAAAACTAAGCACATGAGTATTATAAAACTGAAAAGAATAACATTAATTGATATATAAGGTAGTGATTTGAACTGTGGTGTTGGAGAAGACTCTTGAGAGTCTCTTTGACTGCAAGGAGATCCAACCAGTCCATCCTAAAGGAAATTAGTCCTGAATATTAATTGGAAGGCGTGGTGCTGAAGCTGAAACTCCAATCCTTTGGCCACCTGATGCGAAGAGCTGACTTATTTGAAAAGACCCTGATGCTCGGAAAGATTGAAGGTGGGAGGAGAAGGGGACAACAGAGGATGAGATGGTTGGATGGCATCACCAATTCAATGGACATGAATTTGAGTAGACTCCAGGAGTTGGTGATAGACAGAAAGGCCTGATGTGCTGCATTCTATGGGGTCACAAATAGTTGGACATGACTGAGCGACTGAACTGAACTGAAGTTAGTGATTATTTTACAAATATTTTCTTCCTTCTCTCTGCCCTCAAAATTTTCTGTATTGCTTCTGTATAATTTAGGTAAAGTTATTTATATTTTGTGGAGAAGGCAATAGCACCCCACTCTAGTACTCTTACCTGGAAAATCCCATTTTGAGCTAAAATTATACAAACGCTATCAACTAGGAGTCAGCTTAACTGGTGAATAATACATTCTCTATCTGAAGTAAGCTATCAGAAAAACTCATATACAAGTTAGTATCATCTGTTGATGGAAAAGAAGAACATTTAGTAACTCTTATGAAGTAGAAAATCACCACCTCTAGAACTGGAAATAACAGTACACCTAGAATTATTTGTGTCTATCACAAGAAAAGGACTCAAACGGTTTTCCTGTGTCTACTCACATTAAAATAGAAAATGGAATTGGATTCCACTGAAGAACAATTTCATGTACCATTTAGGGCCTATTTACATGGATATGTATTCAGCAAGGGATGTCTCTCTCTCTTAGTATAATTGGCAGCCAAATCAAGGGAGAAAGGAACAACTATATTTTCCTGGATTCATCATCTGACTTAAAGTATTAAATTAGGCAGCCTGGGACAGGGAGAACCAGAATTAGACCCATCAGTACAATAGACTAGAATAATCCTTAGCCAAGGGTGATTCTGCTCACCAGGGGATAATTAGCAATATCTGCAGACATTATTGATCATCACAGTTGGAGGTTTCCATGGAAACTAGTGGATAGAGGCCAAGGATACTGCTAACATCCTAAAATACACAGGATATTATCCCCCACCATGAAGAATTATCTGTCCCTGAATATCAATAGCATCAAGGTTAAGAAATCCAGGCCTAGGGAAATACTCATGAGTATAAATGATAGGCAGATGAAAAGTTAAAGTTAGAGAAACACAATACATTAGGTTCAGTGAGATTTCATTATTGGTCAAAGCATATAAAAACTAACTGGGCTATAGTTTATTTCTGGATTTATATGTTATTTCTATATTAAAGTATATCTTGAAGTCAGTGCTTCTTAATTCATCATGCCATTTTAAGATTTTAAATATTGTTCTGATAAAATACCAAAATCTTGACCAAGAAAAAAAATTAATTAATATATTATATCTTATCAAAAATAAAACTTCTCATCAAAAGACACTATTAACAAAAGGACATTATTAAGAAAATTAAAGTATAATTTATAAACTAAAAGAAAATATTGACAAAACATATGTCTTATAAAGAACTTTATCAGAGTAAAGAACTCTCAAAATTCAATGAGAAAATATTCTATTACAAGTCTGCAAAAGATGTGAAAAGACAGTTCACCAAAGAAGATATATAGATATCAAATAAGCACATGAAAAGATGTCAATATGTTTAGTAACCAGGGAAAAGAAAATTAAGATCATAATGTGATACCACTTGACACCAATTGCAATGTCTAAAATCAAAAGACTGACCCTATCCAGTGCTGGAGAGGATGTGGAGCAATTAGAACTTCCACATGTTGTTACTGGGAAATCCCAACCACTTTGGAAAACAATTTGATATGTACCTACACAAATACCTGGACAGAGATATACACAGAATATTTATTTACAAAAGTAAAAAAAAAAACTGGAAATCACCCAAACGTCCATCAAAAAGTGAATGTAAAAAATAAAATTATAGCATATTTATACAATGAAATACTCCTCGGCAATAGAAGGGGTTGATGAACACACAAGGATAAATCTTAAAATAATTTTGCTGAGTAAATAAGACAGAAAATTACATACTGTATGATTCCATTTACACAAAGACCCATATAATGCAAATGAATCTATAATAACAGAAAGAAGACTCTTTCTATCTTTCAGAAATGGTTTCTTTCAGAAATGGTTCTCAGTGGAAAGCACTAAGCAGTAGGACATTTAAGGGAGGATAGAATTATTGATACCGAGAGCCATACGGAAACCTTAGAGGGTAATGGGTATGTTTACTATCTTGACTATGGCAAAAATTTCATGGATATAAAGGTCAAAAATGAAAAAAAAAAAAAAGCCAAAAAACTATTCACTTTAAACAAGTGAAGTTTCAGTTCAGTTCAGTTCAGTTCATTTGCTCAGTCATGTCCGACTCTTTGCGACCCCATGAATCACAGCACGCCAGGCCTCCCTGTCCATCACCGACTCCCGGAGTTCACTCAGACTCACGTCCATCGAGTCCGTGATGCCATCCAGCCATCTCATCCTCGGTCGTCCCCTTCTCCTCCTGCCCCCAATCCCTCCCAGTATCAAAGTCTTTTCCAATGAGTCAACTCTTCGCATGAGGTGGCCAAAGTACTGGAGTTTCAGCTTTAGCATCATTCCTTCCAAAGAAATCCCAGGGTTGATCTCCTTCAGAATGGACTGGTTGGATCTCCTTGCAGTCCAAGGGACTCTCAAGAGTCTTCTCCAAAACCACAGTTCCAAAGCATCAATTCTTCGGCGCTCAGTCTCCATACATGACTACTGGACAAACCATAGCCTTGGCTAGACGGACCTTAGTCAGCAAAGTAATGTCTTTGCTTTTGAATATGCTATCTAGGTTGGTCATAACTTTTCTTCCAAGGAGTAAGCGTCTTTTAATTTCATGGCTGCAATCACCATCTACAGGGATTTTGGAGCCCAGAAAAGAAAGTCTGACACTGTTTCCACTGTTTCCCCATCTATTTCCCATGAAGTGATGGGACCAGATGCCATGATCTTCATTTTCTGAATGTTGAGCTTTAAGCCAACTTTTTCACTCCCCTCTTTCACTTTCATCAAGAGGCTTTTTAGTTCCTCTTCACTTTCTGCCATAAGGGTGGTGTTTACTGTATATCAATTATACCTCAATAAAGTTATTTTAAAAATAAAAAAGAATATTTTCCTGCAAAAGACACATCAAAGCCTTCATTGTTTATTGTTTTGAGATTTTTTAAATAAAACCTTATTTTTAAGATAGAACCTTATTTGACCATTCCTTAACTGTGATATAGTAGCAAAAACTCTTGATTAACTAACAAGCCCAATGAGAGTTCTAAGTAAAACTGTGAAAGCCCAGATTGAAGTAACCTAGTTTTTATGTAATAACCAAATAGAAGTAAGAAGTGAAGTTGCTAGGTCATGTATGACTCTTTGTGATCCCATTGACTGTAGCATACAAGGCTCCTCCATCCATGGCATTTTCCTGGCAAGAGTATTGGGGTGGGTTGCCATTTTCTTTTCCAGAGGATCTTCCCAACCCAGGGATTGAACCCAGGTCTCTTGCATTGCAGGTAGATGCTTTACCCTCTGAGCCACCAGGGAATCCTGATAACCAAATAGGACTTCTGCAAAAAGATTCATGCTGCATATTAGAATATCATTCTACTGCTGCTGCTGCTAAGTCGCTTCAGTCGTGTCCGACTCTGTGTGACCCCATAGATGGCTAGTAGTGCTTAATATGTGTTTCAAAACCCGTGAACAAATAGTTACTGAAAAACAACACAAGTCATTCTAGTTTGAGCCGCTGTTTCACTCTTTAAGAATTCCCAAAATATTTACAGAAATAAAACTACATATTTATATTATATATGTACATATGTAAAAACATATATAACTATACAGTTTACATATAATAAAATTATATATATATGAATAAACTTGTAAAGATAAAGGGAAAATTTGAAAAGAAAATTATTTCAATGGAATTTTTATAAGGTATTTCCACGGGTTTGGATAATAAGAAATCTATATTAAGAAAATGAGGGCTAACTGAGATATATCATCAATCGATTCAACATATATTTGTTGTGGGTCCACTAGATAAATGCTGGAAATACAGCAGGAATTAGAACAATCTCATGGAGCCATGTTTTATGAATTTTATATTCAAGGGGGAACAGTGGGCAGTATAAATTTAAAAAGTAAAACTACATATGCTATCAGATGGTAACAAATACTAAGAAAGAAAACAGAGCAAAGAAGAATAGTTGAATGTCACACTTTTAAATAGTAGGTAGGCATCCTAGTAATGCCTCACTTAAAGGATAATTTTAAAGCAAAGACTTGAAAGAGGTAAGAGAATACGGAGAATAATATGGATAACCAAGAAAAGCACTTCAGAAAAGTAGTCAGTTCCCTCTGAAGGTAAGATCAGACAGGTAAATGTTCAGATCCTGTATGGCCTTACAAAGACTTGGGCTTTTACTGTGTATAATATGAAACCCTTTTAAGGCTTTGAGTCCAGGAATGATGTGATGTGGCTTTTTTTTTTTTTTTTTTTAAGATCATCCTAATTATTTTATGAGGGTGGGAGAGGGAAAAACCAGGAAGGAGTTAAGAGGCAATTTCAAAAATCTAGGCAAGAGATGACAGTTGTGGTAGACAACCCCTAGGGTGACTTTCAATGATCCTTGCCTCCTGGTGTCTACACCCTTGGACAATCCCCTCCTCTGGGTATGAGACCTGTTTGCTTCTAACCAATAGAAAATGGTCAAGATAATGGGATTCCATTACCATAATTACCTTAAGACTTCATCTTGCTTGCAAAGCCAGAGGAGAGATTTCCTCTTACTAGCTTACTTCCACAAGGCATGTTCAAGAAGCACTTGGATCAGAAATCAACAGAAGGTTTTGAATCACTAATGGCAGCCCCCTGCAAGAAACTGAAGCTTTGGTTATGCAGCCACAAGGAAATAAGTTTTGACAATCACCTATTGGCACTTTGAAGCTAACCTTTTTCCAGTCACGCCTCGGATGAGATTGCCAATTAGACTAACATCTGGACCTGACCCTGAGGAAGTACAACTCCAAACCAGAGAACACAGACTATACCCAGTAAAACTACACCCAGACTTCTGACCTACAAACTGTGAGATAATAAATGCATTAATATATTAATATGTTGTTTTAAGCTGTGAATGTATGGCCATTTGTTATGTAGTAAAACTAGTACAACAGCAGTTCAGGTTAGGGTGATAGAGGTGGTTAAGAAGTATCACAGCTGTAAGAATTAGCACTGAAAGTATTAGAGGCAGTAAGATTTAATAACTATTACAACAACCAAAGTTAGGAAAGACTCCAAGGTTTATTGCTTAGACCTCAGAAAGAAACCAGAGAAGGCAATAGCACCCCACTCCAGTACTCTTGCCTAGAAAATCCCATGGATGGAGAAGCTTGGTAGGCTGCACTCCATGGGGTTGCTAAGAGTCAGAGACGACTGAGCGGCTTCACTTTCACTTTTCACTTTCATGAACTGGAGAAGGAAATGCAACCCACTCCAGTATTCTTGCCTGGAGAATTCCAGGGACAGGGGAGCCTGGTAGGCTGCCGTCTATGGGGTCACACAGAGTTGGACATGACTGAAGCAACTTAGCAGCAGCAGAAAAGAAAAGTCCATTTTCTGAAATGGAGAGAAGGGTGGAAACAGCAAGTTTGGAGGAGATGAAATCACATGTTTATTTCAGGAAGATTTAATTTTGAGACAATGAGTAGGGAATAGTAAATTGCATACAGGAACTAGCTGCTGCTAAGTCGCTTCAGTCGTGTCCGACTCTGTGCGACCCCATAGACGGCAGCCCACCAGGCTCCCCCATCCCTGGGATTTTCCAGGCAAGAACACTGGAGTGGGTTGCGATTTCCTTCTCCAATGCATGAAAGTGAAAAGTGAAAGTGAAGTCGCTCAGTCATGTCCGACTCTTAGCGACCCCATGGACTGCAGCCCACCAGGCTCCTCCGTCCATGGAGCTCAGTGCAAATAAGAGGCCAGCGCTGTACTTTGGGGATTAGTCAGCGTACGCATGGTGTATACAGTCATGAGACCAATAACATCTCAAAGGTGTGGTAGAGACAGATACTGTAAGAGAAATCTAATAGGAGAAAAAGATGTCACTTAAAAACAGGTACAGAAGCTTCGAGGAAGAAATGACTCAAAGAGATTGACTATTAGTGACTTAAAGGCAGTCAGCATATTTCATTCACTTGTTACATCTTCAAGAACTTAGCATGGTATCTGGAAACCAGAAGATCCTA
This sequence comes from Capra hircus, assembly GCF_001704415.2. Classification (NCBI taxonomy): domain Eukaryota; kingdom Metazoa; phylum Chordata; class Mammalia; order Artiodactyla; family Bovidae; genus Capra; species Capra hircus. The sequence continues at coordinate 35,371,438 of NC_030818.1, forward strand.
AAAAATGACAGGCGTTAATGAACAAAACACCTAAGAGGGGCAAAGGGAAATTGTTGCTAATGGGAGAGGGGAAGTTGGAGTGACAGATTTACATTAGTGATTTCCCCTCAGAGATGTCTGACCCTAAAAATAGCATGCATATTCTCATTTGGAGCATGACAGAATTCCTCTGAAACTGAAGCAGGAACCTGACAGATACCCTGGCTAGGAACAAATAGCTACCTTAAGTTCAAAACACAGCTATAGGAGAAAAAGACTACTATTGTTGTTTGCTGTTGCTTAGTCACCAGGTCATGTCCAACTCTTTTGTGACTCCAAGGACTATAACCTGATGGGCTTCTCCATCCATGGGATTTCCCAGGCAAGAATACTGAAGTGGGTTGCCATTTCCTTCTCCAGGGGATCCTTCCAACCCACTGAGTCATCTGGGAACCTGACAACTATAGTTCAGTCACTCAGTTGTGTCCAACTCTTTGTGACCCCATGAATTGCAGCATGCCAGGCCTCTCTGTCCATCACCAACTCCTGGAATTCACCCAAACTCATTCCATTGAGTCGGTGATGCCATCCAGTCATCTCATCCTCTGTCATCCCCTTCTCCTCCTGCCCCTAATCCCTCCCAGCATCAGGGTCTTTTCCAGTGAGTCAACTCTTTGCATGAGGTAGCCAAAGTATTGGAGTTTCAGCCTCAGCATCAGTCCTTCCAGTGAACACCCAGGACTGGTCTCCTTTAGGATGGACTGGTTGGATCTCCTTGCAGTCCAAGGGAATCGCAAGAGTCTTCTCCAACACCACAGTTCAAAAGCATCAATTCTTTGGCCCTCAGCTTTCTTCACAGTCCAACTCTCACAACCAAATGACCACTGGGCAAACCATATCCTTGACTAGACGGACCTTTGTTGGCAAAGTAATATCTCTACTTTTTAATATGCTATCTTTAATTGCTATCCTGCAATTCTTTTTGGCCCAAGGAGAAGAGTGGGGAGTAAATTCATAGTTCAAAGATAGAAGACAGAGTGCTCAGGTCAACTAATAAGCCTCCAGACATTTTTTAATTCTCTATTAGAACCATTTCTTACTTTAAGATGCTTTCCTTCAACAACTCTAAGCATTGTGTGCTTTCAATACTGAGACAGAAATAGTGTTTTAAAGGAAAAACACTTTAAGGTGTCTTTTCAGTACTGCATCAGAGGTATTGTGGAAGATAAAAAGAAAAAAAAAAATCTACCTGCAAGAAACTACTAGAGAATCGGGAGCTGGATTATATTCACTTTGGAGATGTTCTTAAAGTTCAAAGAAATAATATCTTAATACTGCTATAAATAATTTAGAAGCAAAATTTTTGATACTTCTAACAGATTGTCCTGCTGCACTATTATATACCTTGCCAAATGCATATGTGTCTATATATATGTAAGTTATTAAATGTAGATTTTGATTAAAATCACTGAAATACCTGATAAGTAAATACCAGGAGTTGTGATAATTATCTGTTATGAGCTCAGCACTTTCATCTATATTAGAGACTATTAAGTGGCAGGGTATGGAACTGAATACCTATAAACCTCTAGTCCTGTTGCCTCTGCCCCAGTGGTCTTTCCCTTTTACTCTACATGTGTCGACTCGGATTGACTAATTTATACATTCACACTTTTCACTTTAGATAAATTCTATAAAAATTAAAAATAAGTCACCCTGACACATGGCAATTTTGCAGAAGCTTTGGAAGTTCTTCCAAGTGTTGTTATGAGATAAATTATATATCAAAATAATTTTCTGTCAGAGACAGAAATTTTCTTGCTACTTGGATGGAGGTAATAACTTGGTAGGTTCTTTCCACCTCTAATTTATTGTTGGCATGAGATTTGACATTTTGTCTCAGTAAGATTCTATTTCTAAGGGGAATTTTCAATAGATAAAGTTAATTTCAGTCATTTTGAACTTTTAGCAAGTCTGGGAGACTTCTATAAAAGGACTAACGCTACCAACAAATGAGGCAAGAAATTTTATATTTTAGCTTGGATATTTTTTAAAGCACATGAAAAGGCAATTCAGTTTTTATATTACAAAGAACACTCAGAGTTTAAATGTCTATCAAGTGTATCCAAAAAAAAAGAAAAAGCAAAAATATATTTTTTTTCTTTCAATTAAACACAGATTAAAATATTCTCCCATTAAGAAATCGGATAATTTCAAAGATTTAGAAACATACTAATTCAAACAAATTACCACTGTGTTGTCCCTCCTTTGGATAGACAGGACCTCAGCTGTGATCATAAGACACCTCCAGATGAAAGACAAGTCAGGCAAAAGGTCTATTACTTTATTATCCCAATATCTAAACTTTGTAAATACACAGTGCTTTCACTAAATTGTTTCACCTTTTCAGCTAGACACTGGGCTCTATATGCACACAGATGCAAAGTACACTTAAGCTTAAGGAGATCTAAGCAGACTAACTCAGGCATACTTCTATTTAGTATCACTAACGTGGTTATGGTACATAATTACATTCTCAGAGCTAAAACAAAATATAATGTTCCCTATCTAAAATAAGGGATTTAAAAATAAAAGGAATTACAGTTTGTAACTTTGTTCATCCCTACTTAAGAATGGTAAAACTAAATTATTAAATGGTATTGGATAGCATCACTGACTCAATGGACATGAGTTCCAAACTCCAGGAAATGGTGAAGGCCAGGGAAGACTGGAGTGCTGCAGTCCATGGGTCTCAAAGAGTCAGACCTGACTAAGTGGCTGAACAACAACAACAAATGTGCGTGGTAAATACTTATTTTCACTTAATATCCACAAAAATCTTATAAACTAGGGATTTTCATTCTGATTTTAAAGATGACAAACTAAGGTAGAAAGATGAAAACTATCTTATTCAGTAAGTTCATTCATAAAATTAAGTTTACCCAGTTCTGACTACAATGACAATGACCTTTTAATAGCTAAGTACTTAAATAACTCCAATGCTTAAAATAATAAACTAATATAATACTTTAAGCATTAGAGGATACCCAGGAAGTTGAGACTCATAATTTCAGTTTTAACCAAAGTTCGAGTAGTACTTTGGTAGTCTTGTTCTCATGCAATGAGGGAGGACAAAATATATTTTCAAGATATATATATCAGTGAACTTTCCAAGTTCTGGAGCTCCTACTTTCCCTCTTGTTCTCAGCTTCTCTGTATTCTTGTAGTATTCTCTCACTTCAAAGAAGATCCTAAGAAATGGTTGTTGGATCCTAATTGACCCCGTTCTTACCAGAGAACGCCCCCCTAAATCTGAAGCCACCTGGGTTAAAAAATGCAATTGTATGTTCTTGCCAAACAGAAGAGCAAAATCTACAACTATTTTAATATCCTAATTATTCCTCCATAAGGTATTCTACCAATTTGCCTCAAATATTCAGATTTCCACTTCAGTTTTATTTTGGATCACACAGAGAGAGAGATGAAGTTGACTTTCATATATTTCCATAGTATGTTTCTTTCATATCCAAGATAGGCCTATTCACATGCCGCAGAAATGGAGTAATACAGAGATTTTACTTGAAGTAAAGGAAAAGTTTGATTAGCATCTTATATAAAGACACGCTTTGTGCAACACCTTCAATAGCTTTGAAGTGAACTGAAGTGAAAGTCACTCAGTCATGTCCAACTCTTTGCGACCCCATGGACTATACAGTCCATGAATTTCTCCAGGCCAGAATATTGAAGTGGGCATCCATTCCCTTCTCCAGGAGATCTTCCCAACCCAGGGATATAACACAGGTCTCCATCATTGCAGGCAGATTCTTTACCAGCTGAGCCACCAGGGAAGCCCAAGAATACTGGAGTGGGCAGCCTATCCCTTCTCCAGGGGATCTTCCTGACCCAGGAATCGAATTGAGGATTAAAGCTTTACCTCACAGGTTAAGGTATTACCTGTGAAATTTATGTATTGATATAGATCTCATTTTTCCTGAATACTTTAACAAAAATTGGCAAAGATTACTCAAAGATTATATCATTAGAGCTAACCTGGGTGAGGGAAGAAATTGTAATGTTGGTGGGGACAGAGTTATTGCACTAGCTCAGATCCTGGAGCCATGGAAATAAATGTGAATTCATCAGTGTTCCTTCAGGAATAAAAAGAGAGAGAGAGAAGGAGAAAGAATCTGAAAGAGTTATTTCATTTCATTGCTTGCTATTTTTCTGCCTTTGACAACAGCCTCCAAGTCACAAGTAATATTAGAAGAAAAGAAAAGTCTAGATGGAGGAAAAGGAAATGGGAAGACATGATGAAAAGAGGACAAGGTTTGGCAACATTTTCAAGAGGTTAGAAAAGGGTCATAATTCGGGACTAGAAGCATAAATTGAGAATATTAGTTACTTTTGTGCAAGTAATGTTATAAATAAATATGAATTGATATGCTCAAATTTACCAGATAAAATTTGCCTTTGGAATTCCAAACAGAACAGGGTTCCCTTATAATGGGCTTACAAGTCTCAGCCTTCTCCCTGATGATTTTACAATTTCTACAATCCCAAAGTGCTATTAACTTTTGAATTATAGAAAGAGAATAGGCACTTTTTCATCACTATTACAAGGAGGATAATCATTTTTAATTTCTTTCCCCATGCTCTTAATCAGCTTCCTTGAGTTCCTCTCCACATGGAGAAAAGAGATTTAACACTTCTTTCTGGGTGACAACAATAGAAGCCATACAGAAAGGCAAAAGTTAGCATTTTAACTTGTACACTGTGGATTGGCTTTAGATATCACATTGAGAAATGAAAGTCTTAAGTAAGAGAGCAAAATGCTCATAATTTAAAAGGAAACATACTTCTTTAAGGATTTCGCAGGTAGCGCTAGTACTAAAGAATCCATCTGCCAATATAGGAGACATGAGACAGCAGGTTCCACCCCTGGGTTGAGAAGATTCCCTGGAGAGGGCATGGAAACCCACTCCAGTATTCTTGCCTAGAGAATCCCATGGACAGAAGAGCTCGGCAAACTACAGTGCATAGGGTCGCGGAGTTGAACATGACTGACACAACTTAGCATGCACGCTTATTTCTTTAAATGTGTTACCTGAAAGATTTTGATGATAACACAGTTCAACAGTTTTAAATAAAAACTAAGACGTTCACTTAAACACATAGCCCACCTGTCTAAAAACTGGAGAAATATTTGGTCATTCATCATTTTAATTGGATTTTTTTGTACATGGAGGCTTGGGTGCCCCAGATATTTTTTGCATTTTTTAAAGCAGAACACAGCTTCTTCTTTCTTCAGTATGACATTTTACTGTCCCTTCCTCCCTTCCTTCTTTCCTATCCTTCTACCCTCTCTGATCTCTAAATTCCACACTTCTAATTGCTTTGGTCTGAAAATGTAACATAGAGAAAAAGGAAGGATTTGAAGTCTAGCAGTAACAATTCTCAAGTCAAAGGTTTTTATGGGTAAAGCTTGAAAGATTTCTAGAGATACTTACACTACATCCTAAATAACTGCTCTTTTTAATAAAATAATTTCTAACTTTATTTTAATAAAAATAATATTAAATGTCAGTGAACTTCTTAGACGATGAAAGAGAGATCAACTTTAGGTCAGGAAAACTATCAGCATGATTTCTTCCAAAACTATGCAAAATGTCTCATAAGAAATTGCCATAATGCCCACAACTGCTATATCAACAGCATCCACTAGTCCCTGCATTTTAAATAGGAGGCACAGTTCTCCATTAAAAAAAAAAAGAATACCACTGACTTTCTCTATAGGTCTTAAAACATTATACTATTGCATAGTAAGTAATTATCCTGAAGTTCTTACCAAATCTAAAATCTGCAGCAGGTTTTTGAGTGCTACTCAATTAGGATGTGTTTTCAGATAAAAGACAGAAAAACAGATACACTGAGGAAGGATTTAGCCACAGCTAATATTAAATGTACAGGTTCATGTTTTTACACCAACAAAAAGCAACAATAATTGTCAGTTCCAAAGTTGTTTGCAAAGGGATATAGTGATAATTTATTTTTTTCTATCAAAGGAAAAATATTAAAAACATCTCACTAAAGGAGATTAGCAGAAAAATCAGTTCTAATTTATCTGTCAAGAATATTCTGTAGGTATACAAAGCGTTTCCCTTGTGGCTCAGCTGGTAAAGAATCTGCCTGCAAGGCTGGAGACCTGGGATATATCCATGGGTTGGGAAGATCCCCTGGAAAAGGGAAAGGCTACCCAAGCCGGTATTCTGGCCTAGAGAACTCCATGGACTGTGTATAGTACATGGGGTTGAACATGACTGAGCAACTTTCACTTTCACTTTCCATACAAACAGAATTATAATGTTCTTTTAGTGATAGACCCGACATTATGAGCAGATAGATATTTACTGTTAATGATGCAAATAACTGATAGACTTACACAGTGGTACTTCCATATTTGTTAACAATAGATTAATTATCCAAGTATTGGTATCCTTTTAGTAAAATTCTCACAATTCTATAAGAAATTCAATTAAAAATAGAGAAAACACACGAAAATACTCTAGATTAAATGAAAGCTCACAGGGAAAAAAAACTATATATATACACATACAAATATACATACAGGTACATAGAGCTAAGAACATATTCATCCGTAATGCTTATTATATTGTCGTACTTCAAGGAGGTAAGGGATACATGAAGGAGATATTTTTAAAAAAGAAAAGTAAAATCAGAAATTAAAATCAGAAAGTAGTAAGCAAATATGAAAGTCATGTTGCTCTGAAGACAAGTGTCAGTAACAGCACTGCAATAAGACATTTAGTCTTGGCAAAGAGTAAAAAGGTAGAGCTGAAATCAAGATTCTTGAATTAAGCCAAGACTCTGGAAGAAAACTAAAGATTTGCTGCTGCCAGGTTAAACAAATGCAAATTATCTCTAAGAAAAGCTTCTGCGTTATAGGTTTACAGGTTTTGTTTTATATATGGTGCTATATAAGACTCAGAAAATTATGTGTGTAAATATATTCATTTATGTATCAAATGATATATATATTTGGCATATACCATTATATACAGAGAGATATCTTCAAGAAAATTAGAGATATCAGGGAACTTTTCATACAATGATGGGCACAATAAAAGACAGAAATGGTATGGACTTAAAAAAAAAAAAAAGCAGAAGATATTAAGAAGAGGTGGGAAGAATACACAGAATAACTATACAAAAAAGATCTTCAGGATCCAGATAATCATGATGGTGTGATCACTCACCTATAGCAGACATCTTGGAATGTGATTTCAAGTGGGCCTTAGAAAGCATCACTGCAAACAAAGCTAGTGGAGGTGATGGAATTCCAGTTGAACTATTTCAAATCCTAAAAGATGATGCTGTGAAAGTGCTGTACTCAATATGCCAGCAAATTTGGAATACTCAGCAGTGGCTACAGGACTGGAAAAGGTTGATTTTCATTCCAATCCCAAAGAAAGCCACTGTCAAAGAATGCTCAAACTACCACACAATTGCAATTATCTGACACGCTAAGTAAAGTAATGCTCAAAATTCTCTAAGCCAGGCTTCAGCAATACGTGAACTGTGAACTTCCAGATGTTCAAGCTGGTTTTAGAAAAGGCAGGGGAACCAGAGAATAATTGCCAACATCCGTTGTATTGTAGAAAAAGCAAGAGAGTTCCAGCAAAACATCTATTTCTGCTTTACTGACTATGCCAAAGTCTTTGATTGTGTGGATCACAACAAACTGGAAAATTCTGAAAGAGATGGGAATACCAGACCACCTGACCTGCCTCTTAAGATATCTGTATGCAGATCAAGAAGCAACAGTTAGAACTGGACATGCAACAGCAGACTGGTTCCAAATTAGGAAAGGAGTATGTCAAGGCTGTATATTGTCACCCTGCTTATTTAACTTATATGCAGAGTACATCATGAGAAATGCTAGGCTGGAAGAAGCACAAGATTGCCAGGAGAAATATCAACAACCTCAGATAGGCAGATGACACCACCCTTATGGCAGAAAGTGAAGAACTAAAGAGTTTCTTGATGAAAGTAAAAGAGGAGAGTGAAAAAGTTGGCTTAAAACTCAACATTCAGAAAACTAATGTCATGGCATCTGGTCCCATCACTTCATGTCAAATAGATAGAGAAACAGTGGAAACAATGACAGACTTTATTTTGGGGGGCTCCAAAATCACTGCAGATGGTGACTGCAGCCATGAAATTAAAAGATGCTTCCTCCTTGGAAGAAAAGCTATGATCAACCTAGATAGCATATTAAAAAAGCAGAGACATTATTTTGCCAACAAAGGTACATCTAGTCAAAGCTTTGGTTTTTCCAGTAGTCATGTATGCATGTGAGAGTTGGACTATAAAGAAAGCTGAGCGCTGAAGAAGTGATGCATTTGAAGCGTGGTGTTGGAGAAGATTCTTGAGAGTCCCTTGGATAGCAAGGAGATCCAACCAGTCCATCCTAGAGAAAATCAGTCCTGAATATTCACTGGAAGGACTGATGATGAAGCTGAAACTCCAGTACTAAGGCCACCTGATGCAAAAAACTGACTCATTGAAAAGACCCTGAAGCTGAGAATGATTAACAGTGGAAGGAGAAGGGGATGACAGAGGGTGAGATGGTTGGATGGCATCATCAACTCAATGGACATGAGTTTGGGTAAACTCCAGAAGTTGGTGATGGACAGGGAGGCCTGGTGCGCTGTGGTCTATGGGGTCACAAAGAGTCGGACATGACTGAGTGACTGAACTGAACTGAATATGGCTATTGCCTTGATTACAGTAGTGAACAAACTCATCAAACTGTATGCATTAAATATGTGCACTTTATTGTACATCAAGTGATTTTAATACATCTGCCTTAAAAAAGAAATTTAAAATGGTTTAAATAAAAATATTCATAGATAGATTAAATAACTGAATAAGCAAAACTGAAAAGATGAACTCAGAGACATCATTGAAGACATTATTTCATATGTAGCACAGAGAGAAAGCAGATGGAAAATTTGAAAGAGAAGTTAAATATTGAGAAAAGAAGGAAAACAGCTAATATTTATTTGGTCACCCATTCTATAAACATTCAATAAGGTTTCATTTAGCATCAAGTGTGGTTCAATCCATGATACAGGAGGCTTGGGGCTGGTGCACTGGGATGACCCAGAGGGATGGTATGGGGAGGTAGGTGGGAGGAGGGTTCAGGATGGGGAACACGTGTACACCCGTGGTGGATTCATGCTGATGTATGGCAAAACCAATACAATATTGTAAAGTTAAAAAAAAAAAAAAAAAGAACTTACCAAAAAAAAAAAAAAAAAAAGCATCAAATGTATATTAGGCACTTTCTACTCCCCGAAGGAAAAAGGTGAGGGAAAAAATATCCAAAGCAAGTAGGAGGTAGATAGATAGTAGTTATGTGGAAGATATGTAGTATCCATGATACTGGATATGTACTAGATACGTAGTGAAAGTGAAGTCGCTCAGTCGTGTCTGACTCTTTGCGGCTCCTCTGTCCATGGGATTTTCCAGGCAACAGTACTGGAGTGGATGGCCATTTCCTTCTCCAGGGGATCTTCCCAACCCAGGGATCGAACCCGGGTCTCCCTCATTGTAGACAGACGTTTAACCATCTGAGCCACCAGGGAAGTTAGTAGTTATGGTGGGTATTATGAAAAAATAATGAAAGAAAGGAGATAGAGTCAGAGTCCCATAGGTGAGAAGAGAAAGAAGAGAAATTACACTTAAAGCATCACTGCCACAAATTTTCTAGAGCTAAAGAAAGAAATGAATCCAAGGTACGGAAATAACCTACATTAAGCAGAATACATAAAAATAAATGTGTACATAGCTACTGTGCCGTTCAACCAGAAACTCTATAAGAATATCATTAAAGTAGTCAGAAAGTATTTTTATCCACAAAATAAAAATAACCAAGCTGACAGATTTCTCAGTAGTGAAAATGGAAGTCTCAAAACATATATTCATTTATTCAAGAAATACTTACTATTTACTATGTGTTTTTTAAAGTTAATTTTTATTCAAGTATAGTTAGTTGTTCCATAATAGTGTGTTAGTTTATCCAGTACAGCAAAGTGAATCAGTTACACATATATCCACTGTTATATCCACTGTTTCTTTAGATTCTTTTCCCGTAGAAATCATTACAGAGTACTGAGTATAGTTCCCTATGCTATTGTTTTATGTTTAATATAGTAAACAAAATAAATAAAAACTTCTGCCTTCATAGTACTCTCATTTTAATGGTTGGAGGCTGACAGTAAGCAAAATAATAAATAGAATATACATTAGAAATAAGTGATAATCGCTTCTCGGCCTTTTGGCTAAGATCAAGTGTAGAAATAAGTGATATGTTGTGGAGGGGGCGGGGGGAAAGACAACGACTGTGGGAAATAGGAAAGGATGTTTGGAAGAGTTACAGTTTTAAACAGAAAGTCCAGAAAAGCCTCAGTAAGAAGGAAACCTCAGATCAAAGCCCTAAAATGAGGGAGTGAGAGCTTGGAATTTGGAGCAAAAGTGTTCCATTAAGTTTATTGCCCTGAGGAGTACATGATTGTTATGCTTCAAAATTAAAGGATGACAGTGTTCCTGGAGTAAAAAGAGAAAAAAAGAAAATTATATATGAGGTCAAAGACAGGGAGTCTTGTATAAGAACTTGCAGTCCATTTTTAGGACTTTGTCTTTAACTCTGAGTGATAGATGAAGAAACTGGAGAGTTTTAAATAGAAAAGTGATAGAATAGAGCTGAATGGTGGCCTCCCAAGGGTACATCTGAGCCCTACTTTCTATGACTTGTGACTATTACCCTATAAAGTAAACAAATCTAGAGCTGAAAAAAATCTAACAGAGCAAAGATTGGGAGGGGATGAATGAAATTATACTATTTAAGTTGGCTACATTAGACATCAAGTAGTATAATATTAATTTAAAATAAGTCATGATACTGTTAGAGTGACTTCTTAAAAATATGAAAGGGTATAGCCAAAAGATAACACGATTTTCAATACTCCATATTCAATACTGAATACTAAATTCAATAGGTTATTTGGCTAACCCTAGGGAATGGAAGAACCATTGGGATAAACAGAAAATAAATAGAAAAACTAGATTTAAATATAACTACATTATATTAAAAATTTTAGCAAATGATAACAGTCTAAGTACCCCCTTAAAATTATCAGACTAAAGAAAAACAAAGCTTTTTAAAGATAAATACAAAAGACATTGAAAATATAATGCTGGGGAAAGATATCCTGTGTATACCTGATCTCTCTTCACATTGGGTATACAGTTATAGCAAAAGATCCATGCCCCAAAAATGTATTAAATAGACAACTGGTTTTATCTTATATTGTCATGGTGTATGCAAAAGATAGCAAGCTCCTTAATTCTGAGTAGAGGATATTAGCATTTACCTTTCTTGCAACTAGAGAGGAGTAATATTTGGAACCATACTCTCGATCTGCAGAGTTAAATTTGGTAAATCAGCTTTTGTTGTTAATGTTTAGTCATTAAGTCATGTCCATCTCTTTTGCAACCCTATGGACCCTAGCCTGCCAGTCTCCTCTGTCCATGGGATTTCCCAGGCAAGATACTGGAGTGGACCGCCATTTCCTTCTCCAGGGAAACTTCCCAGTCCAGAGACTGAACCAGTGTCATCTGCATTGGCAGGAGAATTCTTTTCACCACTCAGCCACCAAGTTGGCTTTTAATCATTTGCTTATATTTACAGTAAGAAATTGAAATTGTGATCCATTGGCCTTCCCAGATGTTTGTTCCAAGACTTACTTTCCTATTGGATAAACTGGAGCTGGGTTTTTTAACTGTTCCTGTTTCATGTTTGTTTGTTTGTTTGTTTTTAAACACCCAACATTATATGTAGCCCTTTGTGGTGGCCCAGGAATGAAAATTTTTGATTACCAGTCAGCATCTAAATCAGAAGGAAACATTTAGAAGCAGAAATATCTATTGTAAAATTGTGTAAGACACAACGAAAAGACCAGTGATTGTTTTCTATACTGTCTTTATCTACATATTAAATAATAAATATTAAATGTGAACAAGTCCCTGCTTCTTGGATAGCTATATTCATTTAATTTTAGAGTCAAATAAAATTGGGGATTACCAATCTTGTTGACTAAATTGTGCCCTCCACCACCACCAAATTCATATAAGATTTTTAAAGAAATAATTAAGTTAAAATGAGGTCAACAGTGTGGGATAGAATCCAAAATGACTGGTGTCCTTATTAAAAAGAAATTTAAAAACAGGGGCAGACAGAGAGAAGACCATCTGAGGACGCAATATAAAGGTAGTCACTGCTATATTTAAAATGGATAACCAACAAGGGGGCTTCCCATGTGGCTCAGTGGTAAAGAATCTGTCTTGAATTAAGGAGACACAGATTTGATCCCTCAGTTGGGAAGATTCCATGAAGAAAGGAATGGCAGCTCACTCCAGTATTCTTGCCTAGAAAATCCTTTGGAGAGAAGAGCCTGGTAGATTATAGTCTAAGGGGTCACAAAAGAGTTGGACATGACTTAGCAACCAAGCAACAACAACCAACAAAGAAATACTATATAGCACAGGGTACTTTGCTCAATGTTATATGGCAGCCTGGATGGGAGGGAGGGGAGTTTGGGGAAGAATGGATACATGTCTAAGTATGGCTGAATCCCTTTGCTGTCCACCTGAAACTACCACCATGTTGTGAATCAGCTATACTCCAATATAAAATAAAAAGTAAAAAAAGAAAAGGTTCAAGAGGGAGGGGATATATGTATACCTAAGGCTGATTCATGTTGAGGTTTAACAGAAAACAACAAAATTCTGTAAAGCAATTATCCTTCAATTAAAATAAATAAACTTTAAAAAAGAAAAAAATTGAGTCAAGCCATTTAAGAATTCAATGTTAAAAAATAAAGTTTTAAAATTCTTTATTTTTAATTAAATTTTTATTTTCACTTTATTTTACTTTACAATATTGTATTGGTTTTGCCATACATTGACATGAATCCACCATGGGTGTACATGAGTTCCCAAACATGAACCCCCCTCCCACCTCCCACTCCATATCATCTCTCTGGATAATCCCCATACACCAGCCACAAGCATCCTGTACCCTGCATCAAACATAGACTGGTGATTCGTTTCTTACATGATAGTATACATGTTTCAATGCCATTCTCCCTAATCATCCCACCCTCTCCCTCAGAGTCCAAAAGTCTGCTCTACACATCTGTGTCTCTTTTGCTGTCTTGCATACAGGGTCATCATTGCCATCTTTCTAAATTCCATATATATGTGTTAGTATACTGTATTGGTGTTTTTCTTTCTGGCTTACTTCACTCTGTATAATAGGCTCCAGTTTCATCCACCTCATTAGAACTGATTCAAATATATTCTTTTTAATGGCTGAGTAATACTCCATTGTCTATATGTACCACAGCTTTCTTATCCATTCATCTGCTGATGGACATCTAGGTTGTTTCCATGTCCTGGCTATTATAAACAGTGCTGCAATGAACATTGGGGTACATGTGTCTCTTTCTATTCTGGTTTTCTTGGTGTGTATGCCCAGCAGTGGGATTGCTGGGTCATAAGGTAGTTCTATTTGCAATTTTTTAAGGAATCTCCACACTGTTCTCCATAGTGGCTGTACTAGTTTGCATTCCTACCAACAGTGTAAGAGGGTTCCCTTTTCTCCACACCCTCTCCAGCATTTATTGCTTGTAGACTTCTGGATTGCAGCCATTCTGACTGGTGTGAAGTGGTACCTCATTGTGGTCTTGATTTGCATTCTCTAAAAATGAGTGATGTTGAGCATCTTTTCATGTGTTTGTTAGCAATACGTATGTCTTCTTTGGATAAATGTCTATTTAGTTCTTTGGTTCATTTTTTGATTGGGTCATTTATTTTTCTGGAATTGAGCTGCAGGAGTTGCTTGTATATTTTTGAGATTAGTTGTTCGTCAGTTTCTTCATTTGCTATTATTTTCTCCCATTCAGAAGGCTGTCTTTTCACCTTGCTTATATTTTCCTTTGTTGTGCAGAAGCTTTTAATTTTAATTAGATCCCATTTGTTTATTTTTGCTTTTATTTCCAGAATTCTGGGAGGTGGATCATAGAGGATCCTGCTGTGATTTATGTTGGAGAGTGTTTTGCCTATGTTCTCCTCTAGGAGTTTTATAGTTTCTGGTCTTACATTTAGATCTTTAATCCATTTTGAGTTTATTTTTGTGTGTGGTGTTAGAAAGTGATCTAGTTTCATTCTTTTACAAGTGGTTGACCAGTTTTCCCAGCACCACTTGTTAAAGAGATTGTCTTTACTCCATTGTATATTCTTGCCTCCTTTGTCAAAGATAAGGTGTCCATAGGTGTGTGGATTTATCTTTAGGCTTTCTATTTTGTTCCATTGATCTATATTTCTGTCTTTGTGCCAGTACCATACTGTCTTGATGACTGTGACTTTGTAGTAGAGCCTGAAGTCAAGCAAGTTGATTCCTCCAGTTCCATTCTTCTTTCTCAAGATTGCTTTGGCTATTAAAGGTTTTTTGTATTTCCATACAAATCTTGAAATTATTTGTTCTAGTTCTGTGAAAAATACTGCTGGTAGCTTAATAGGGATTGCATTGAATCTGTAGATGGCTTTGGATAGTATACTCATTTTCACTATACTGATTCTTCTGATCCATGAACATGGTATATTTCTCCATCTATTAGTGTCCTCTTTGATTTCTTTCATCAGTGTTTTACAGTTTTCTATATATAGGTCTTTAGTTTCTTTAGGTAGATATATTCCTAAGTATTTTATTCTTTTCGTTGCAATGGTGGATGGAATTGTTTCCTTAAAGAGAAAAAAAAAAAGATTACCCTCCACAAGCTGAGAGAAGCCTCAGAAAATATCCAACCCTGCTGAAACCTTGGTTTTGGACTTCTAGACTCCAGTTCTATGATAAAGTAAATTTCTATTGTTTAAGCCATCCAGCCTATGATACTTTGTAATGGCAGCCTGAGCAGAACAATACAATCCATCTTCTTGTTGCTTGGTGCTGCTGTTGAGAGCCCAAAGGACTAGTCAATGTAACAAAGCAAGTTAGAGGAGCTGTGCTAGAATCCATGTCTCCTGGAAACTAGTCTCATTTTAAAGTAAAAATCAAAACATAGGACACAGAAAAACAAAAAGACAGATGATCTGAAGAATAGCAGAAGAGAAAGATCATTGATAGTGAAATACCTGAAGATACTCCTAGTGATCTACAGAGCACCATGTGAAAATAAGTGCACTGATAAGGCTGCTATGTTACACAAGGCAGTCCCAGGGAAGTTTGCCACATAAGTTGGTTTCAAACTTTCCCTTTTTGACCTTAGATAATAAGTCAACCGTGACTATAAAAATAAACACACATTAAAAGATACATACTTCATGTAGATAGTGACACAGATAAAGAGGTTTAATTATTAATATTTGAAGATATAAAAACAACCAACAGAAACTGAAAAGTGTTCTAAGTATGCTACAAAATGGAGGGAAAAAGTTAAGATAGACAATTTTCTATCTGATAGAGAGTATCAGTTCAGTTCAGTTCAGTTCAGGTCACTCGCTCAGTTGAGTCCGACTCTTTGCAACCCAATGAATTGCAGCACGCCAGGCCTCCCTGTCCATCACCAACTCCCGGAGTTCACTCAAACTCATGTCTATCAAGTCGGTGATGCCATCCAGCCATCTCATCCTCTATTGTCCCCTTCTCTTCCTGCCCCCAATCCCTCTCAGCATCAAAGTCTTTTCCAGTGAGTCAACTCTTTGCATGAGGTGCCCAAAGTATTGGAGTTTCAGCTTCAGCATCACTCCTTCCAATGAACACCCAGGACTGATCTCCTTTAGGATAGGCTGGTTGGATCACCTTGCAGTCCAAGGGACTCTCAAGAGTCTTCTTCAACACCACGGTTCCAAAGCATCAATTCTTTGGTGCTCAGCCTTCTTCACAGTCCAACTCTCACATCCATACATGACCACTGGAAAAACCATAGCCTTGGCTAGATGGACCTTTGTTGGCAAAGTAATATCTCTATTTTTCAATATGCTATCTAAGCTGGTCATAACTTTCCTTCCAAGGAGTAAGCATCTTTTAATTTCATGGCTGCAGTCACCATTGGCAGTGATTTTGGAGCCCCAAAAAATAAAGTCTGACACTGTTTCCACTGTTTCCCCATCTATTTCCCATGAAATGATGGGACCGGATGCCATGATCTTCGTTTTCTGAATGTTGAGCTTTAAGCCAACTTTTTCAGTCTCCTCTTTCACTTTCATCAAGAGGCTTTTTAGCTCCTCTTCACTTTCTGCCACAAGAGTGGTGTCATCTGCATATCTCAGGTTATTAATATTTCTCTTAGCAATCTTGATTTCAGCTTGTGCTTCTTCCAGCCCAGCGTTTCTCATGATGTACTCTGCATAGAAGTTAAATAAGCAGGGTGACAATATACAGCCTTGATGTACTCCTTTTCCTATTTGGAACCAGTCTGTTGTTCCATGTCCAGTTCTAACTGTTGCTTCCTGGCCTGAAGATAGGTTTCTCAAGAGGCAGGTCAGGTGGTCTGGTATTCCCATCTCTTTCAGAATTCTCCACAGTTTATTGTGATCCACACAGTTAAAGGCTTTGGGCATAGTCAATAAAGCAGAAATAGATATTTTTCCAGAACTCTCTTGCTTTTTCCTTGATCCAGCGGATGTTGGCAATTTGATCTCTGGTTCTTCTGCCTTTTCTAAAACCAGCTTGAACATCTGGAAGTTCGTGGTTCATGCATTGCTGAAGCTTTGGAGAATTTTGAGCATTACTTTACTAGTGAGTGAGATGAGTGCAATTGTACAGTAGTTTGAGCATTCTTTGGCATTGCCTTTCTTTGGAATTGGAATGAAAACTGACCTTTCCCAGTCCTGTGGCCACTGCTGAGTTTTCCAAATTTGCTGGCATATTTTGTGCAGTAAAGCTAAATCTTTGGCATATTAAGAAGTTTAATGTCTACATCCAGTAATACATATATTAATGTTTATTGATAAGAAGAAAATGACCACCAAAGGAAACTAGAAACAGCTATAAATTAGTGGCTCTGAAGCTCTGAGATTAGAATTGGGAACTCATGAAGCAGATTATATATCTATTGTAAGCATTCTTATAGCATTTAGTGTGCATGAATATGTGTGTTGTGGGGGATGGTTTGTGATGTGTGTATAACTCTCTCTTTAACAGAAAAAACTTGTGAAAAGAAAGCTTTCATAGAGTACATCTTTTTCTATATCCACCAAAGGGAATAGTGAAGTCCACTATACAATATAGTGCTGCTGCTGCTGCTGCTGCTGCTGCTGCTAAGTTGCTTCAATTGTGTCCAACTCTGTGTGACCCCATAGATGGCAGCCCACCAGGCTCCCGCGTCCCTGGGATTTTCCAGGCAAGAACACAGGGTTGGGTTGCCATTTCCTTCTGCAATGCATGAAAGTGAAAAGTGAAATTGAAGCCACTCAGTGATGTCTGACTCTAAGCGACCCCATGGACTGCAGCCAACCAGACTCCTCCCATGGGATTTTCCAAGCAAGAGTACTGGAGTGGGTTGCCATTGCCTTCTAGTGTATACAAAATAGTGTATACAAAATAATATAGTCCAGTATACAATAGTATACAATATAGTGTATGAAACATTGTATACAATAGTATACAAAATAGTGAAGTCCAGTATATAATAGTATACAAGAAAAAATATAATTCAAAAAAGTAAACAAGATCAAATAATAGGACAAAAATCATGTATCTGTCTCACGCTGACTTCTCTTCAGATACAGAGGTCATCAACCCCTTCCCAATTTTCCCTAAGATCTCCTACAGTATCACTTCGGCCATGTGGGGACAAAGTCAAATCAAATCTATCCTCTGCTGTCACCTTCATACTTTTTTCCTCCTCCTGCCAAAAAAGAAAAAAATTTATAGACACAAATGAGGCACTTTATATACTAGAATGGAATTTGTCTAGCCTCTGAAGCAGAAGATGTTAAATTTCTACAAAATTTCATTTTAGTGCTAGAAATTCAATTCCAGACCATGGTATCATTTATTTTACTTCCCTGGGCTGTTGAAGAATCTAAACAAAGTGGTATTTTGTTTTCCCCTTAAATATGAAGGTTAAAAAAAGGAATTGGCAATTTTGCTATCCAAAAAGCAAGTCATAAAGAATATATTATACATCATAAGATAACCTGTCAATCTATCTCACCTTTCATGATATTAAGATCAACCAAGAAAGACTCCTTAAAAATGACATGCCAAAGCGCAATATACAATAACAAAACTTTGATAAATTTTCTGTCATAAATTGATAGACTAGAAAGTACCTTTTTATTACATTTGCTTGTCTAGAATAACTTCTGTTTACAATAGAAATATAGTTACTATGTTTCTGTGTCAAAATCTCAGCTGAGGACCATAACTATGTTTGCCAAAACAATGTATAACACATAAAGCCAGTACATCTTTTATTCATAAGCAACCTTCTTCAAATAATATTGAAAGAAAAATATCTAGGTTATTTTCAGACTAGGATACTAAGAGAGTAATGAATCTATTATGTCCTTGTAACAAAATTAGAGCTGTCAATACGCAGTGAAAGCTTGGTTCATAACAAAAGACCACAGAACATGTTTTTATCTGGCCTTGATACATGAGAAAAACATGATGTGCATTGTCCTGTCATAATCCACTCTATTATAGCTGTCTGAGCAGTGCATTTTCCCCTGGAGCATTTCCATTTGGTTCTCCCCTTTCTGAAGCACTGCCAATATTGTCAAACTATTTCGAAGGTTTCACTCTATTACTTTCAAAGCCACCAACACAATGTGATCCAGAGTAATGTAGCAATGCCTCTAACCCACCTGGAAATGTTAACCATGGAGTGTGTTTCTGCAGTGATGAGTTCTCTTAAGATATCACACTTTATAAATGTTTAACTCACGAAGAAAAAGTCCTACCATAAGAGCTCTCTGAATAGGTATCATCACAGGGAAGGCAAGTAGCAAGAATTGAGAGACACAAACACTATGCAAACAGCCCCGGCAACATGAGGGACCACCCATTCCTGAAGGTTTCAGTTGCTCACTTAGACACAAATTCTAAAATTGTCTGGAGTAGAAACATTGTCCCCAGTCTCTGGCTTGAAAAATGCCCACCAACACCTTCAAGCAACACAATTAGATCTTTTCTGGGACTTTGTGAGTAAAAGAACAAAATTTTCAGACATTCCAAAAATTACTTCTCTTTCTTATTTGGCAGTCTCTCTTCTATAAACATGACATCTCTGCAAAGATCCTATCAGAATAATTACACAGGACTTCAATAGATTGTTTTTTTTCCAGAAAAAATTTCTCTAACCCACCACTCAATCACTGAAGAAAACACTCTTAATTTGTTATTAGATAAGAAAGTGCAAGGGACTTTTAACTCATCAGATAAAAAGTTTAATGTAGGCTATAGTTGCAGGCTCAGAAAACATGACAATATTCTTTAAGAGAGATTTATTACCTTTTTGAGTTAGTTCCATTGATTTTTCATGGCTATATACCTATGTTTCCTGCTGTACCACAACATCTATTTTCTATTTGGATACTTATATTTTCCATCTGCCTACTACTAACTCAAGTCTTTAATAAATTTTTAAATGGTTTTAGGGTGACCTTAGCAGACCATGCCTCTGTTTCTTTCAAGTAATCTCCAGAGACAGAGGCCAAGGTTGGTTTATCTACTTCTAATACAAATAGGAAAATAAATTGCAGGTTAAGCTACAAACAATGTTAGATGTTGTACTTCTATCTCTAAAACAATATAATAATATTGATACAGTTGATTTTTAATACCATTGAATAACTTGATTTCAATAGCTGGAGAGTAGTGTACATGGATAAGGCGATGGCATCCCACTCCAGTACTCTTGCCTGGAAAATCCCATGGACGGAGGAACCTGGTGGGCTGCAGTCCATGGGGTCACAAAGAGTCAGACACAACTGAGCGACTTCCCTTTCACTTTCCACTTTCATGCATTGGAGAAGGAAATGACAACCCACTCCAGTGTTCTTGCCTGGAGAATCCCAGGGACGGGGGAGCCTGGTGGCCTGCTGTCTAGAGTCACACAGAGTCGGACATGACTGAAGTGACTTAGAAGCAGCAGCAGTACATGGATTAAAACTGAATTTGTTAGACTTTTTCAAATTCTAAGGAAATGACAAACAAAGCTTAGAGAGTAGCACTAAGTAAGTGGTTATTAAATGCTACTGAATAGTGATGATTTCATCTGACATTTTTAATGAAATATTTGTTCATAAAAGAGAAACATTTTAACTACTACAAAGCCTAATCCAAAGTTGAGACCACCTAAAATAAGAATGTAAAAATGTGTGCATGGTCACAGGATAATGACTCTTCGTGTGAAAAGAGATGACCTGAAAACCCTGTGAGAAGTGCCTGTTTAATTGACAAAGGAAAAAAAATTATCATATTTAGTAACAATTGTCCAAAGAGACCTTAGTACTTATCTCACTGACTCTTATACCCAAAATACTACCCCCATCACTACCAAACTGACTGTGGTCACTGGTTCTGTCTGAAAACTTTCCAAGAAAAAGGAGGTTACTCCCTGCCATTAGTCCATCCAATTTGGGCAAATGAATTCTTTTTCACCCCAATTATATATATGCAATGAGTTGACTGCATTCATTTTACTTTTGATCTCTAAAGAGTTACAGTTAACTAAGTGCCAAGAGACATTTTCATTTGCACTCTTAAATCAGCCAGTCTCTTGGATCTAATTTTAGAAACTAGCTTGAAAGTTTGCCTTGTTCTCCATGTTATTTTAGGCCTATATTAAAATAAATTTACAGTCTACTTTTATTGTGAAATGTTTTAAACACACAGAAAAACCTAAAACAATAAATGCTTACGCACCAACTAACTTTTCACAGTTTTCATGTTTGGCCATGTTTATTTTAAATATTAAAACAAAGCAAATCAGAACAAAATAAATCAAACAACAACCAACAATTTCACAACATGGTTGAATCATCCTGTGTGATCCTCCCAGAACCTAACTCCTTTCCTTTTTCCCAAGAATTTACCACCATACTGAATTTGCCTCAAATCACTTCTCTGCGTTTTATAGTTTTGCTCATTGCTCATATGTACATATCCTATAAACAATATAGAAATATTTAATACATTTTAAATTCTGCATAAATGATATCAGTCTCTCAGTAGACATATAGGTAGATAGGTAGGCAGATAGACAGACATACACACACGATTGACCCTGGAACAACTGGGGTTTGAGCTGCACAGGTGCACTGTTATGTGGATTTTTGTCAATGGTAAACACTGTGGTACTACACAATCTTCTGTTGGTTAAATCCAGGGGTATGAAACCACAGATATGGAGTCACCTTGGATACAGAGGGTCTACTATAAGTTATATGGGACTTCCCAGGTGGTGCTAGTGGTGAAGAATACGCCTAACAATGCAGGCAGACATAACAGACTCAGGTTCAATCCCTGGGTCAGGAAGATCCCCTGGAGGAAGGCATGACAATCCACTCCACTATTCTTGCCTAGAGAATTCCATGGACAGAGGAGCCTGGTGGGCTATGGCCCATAGGGTCTCAAAGAGTCAGACATGACTGAAGTGACTTAGCACACACTACAAGTTATATGCAGATTTTCCACTGCTCAGAGGATTGGCAGTCTATTTTGCTCAACAGTCAACTAAACATCTGTCATATTCTAAAGCTTACTTTATTCTATTTAACTTCTGAGATTTGTTTGGGTTGATACATATAGCTCCAGTCAATTCATTTTAACTTCTGAATAACCAAAATAAAAAATTAAACACTGCAAAAATGTGTGTCCTTGAGCACATGTGGAAGAGTTTCTCTAGGGTATAAACCTAAACATGAAATTACTTGACTATAGTAAAAAGGAGCACTGTAAGGGGATTAAACCAATTTAGACACACACCAGTAGCCTACTCCTCCACTATCTTGACAACAGTTGGTATTTTAAGACGATACTTTATGCTAATCTGATGGGAATTCTATTTCATTGTTGTTTTATTTGCATTTCTCTAATTACCAGCAAGGCTAAAGTGTCTTTGCTTATAGTGTTTGACCACCTAGCTTTCTTTGTCCATGAATGGCTTTTTTGTGTACCTTTTTTTCTCCTGAGTTGCCGGTCTCTCTTTTTTTTAACTTTATATATTCTGATATAAATCATTCAAGTCTCTCTAACATGTGACTTTTATTTATAGCTATACAGATATTTTTATAGCACTAATGCAATCAAATTTGTGAATATTATTCTTTATGGTTTGTGCCTACTGTGTCGGATCTAAACAAATTTCCCTCTTTCCACAGGGTCATAAAAATAACATACATTTTCTTTTAAAATTTTTAAAATTCTGGCTTTCACATTTCTGTTTTTCATCTTCCTGGGTCATATCCTTGTGACTATGGATAAAACTTGATGTTATTTTTTATCCGCAGAGATAAGCTTTGTCCCAGTACCATTTATTAACTGCTCTAGTCTTTTCTCCTTGATTTATAATGTCATCTGTGTCATTTTTCATTTTTTGTATTTTAATGGTTCATTTCAGGATTCTCTGTTCTTTTCCATCATTCGATATACTCTCTGAAATAATGCCACATTTCCCCCCACACTATTTTAATCACTCTAGTTTATAATTAGCCTTGATGTCTTGTAGGGAAGCACTATTACCATGTGCCTCTCTGCAATGGTTAATTTTATGTGTCAACTTGACTGGGTCAAGAGGTGACCAGATTAAACATTATTTCTGCTGTATCTAGGAGAGTGTTTCACAATGAGATAAGGATCTGAATCGATGGATTTACTAAAGTAGTTCATTCACCTCCCCAGGGTGAGTAGGTACCATCCAATCTGCTGAGGGCCTGAATATAACAAAAGATAGACGAAAAATAAATTTGCCCCTTTTACTTCTTGTCTGCATGTTTGAACTAAAATATGAGTCTCATCCCCCCTGGATTGGAATTTATACCATCAGCTCCCCTGATTCTCAGGCCTTTGAACTTGTACTGAAACTGAACCACCAGCTTTCCTGAGTCTCCAGCTTGCACATGGCAGACCATGGGATTTCTCAGCCTCCATAATTGCATAACCCAATTCCTTATAACAAATCTCTTCCTATGAATACATCCTATTGGTTCTGTTTCTCTGGAGAACTCTAATACACTTCTTTTCAAAACTGCCTTAATTATATTTGACTTTATGCTCTTCAATGACCATTTTAGTGATCAGTTTGTCAAGGAAAGTTTCTATTAGGATTTAAGTAGAAGCTGAATTAAATGTATAGATTAAGTGATATTTTTCACATTAAGTAACCACATACATGGCAATTTTATATCTTTCCATTTAATCAGATTTTAAAAACCTTCTTCAATAGTATCTTATATTTTTCTCAAGATCCTTAAGCACTTTTGTTAAATTTATTCCTGGTTATTTAGTTTTTAGCTCTATGGGCACTTGAAAAGAATATATATCTTTAAAAATGGCATATATAATTTTAAATATATTTTAGATCAGGCTCACTAATTTTCTTATTTAAACATTCTAAATCCTTCTAAATTTTTTCCCCTCAGCGTCAAAGACATATGATTAAATCTCCCACTATGACTGTATATTTTTCAAATTTGCCTGTGTTCTGTCCCTGAGGCCAGAACTTTTGGCTCTGTGTTCACTTTTCCTCCCCAGTAACCAGAATGGTGTCAAGTATATAACTTTTTCATATTCTTGGTGGATTAATTTTGATTAATATATAGGAACTCTATTTACTCTTATACATGATTTTTGCCTTAAATTTTATCTTTTCTAATATTAATTTTGACACAGCAGCTTTCTTTTAAGTCACATTTGTCTGATAAATTCTTTTTTATCCCTTTATGTTCAAATATTCGGCATGGCTTTGCTCTAGGTCTTTCTGTTGTTAGTATCATCGTGTTGTTGTTCAGTCACCCAGTCATGTCTGACTCTTTGTGACCCCATGGACTGCAGCATGGCAAGGCTCCCTGTCCCTCACCATCTCCCGAAGTTTTCCCAAGCTCATGTCCATTGCATGGTGATGCCATCCAGCCATCTCATCTTCTGATGCCCCCTTCTCCTTCTGCTCTCAATCTTTCCCAGTGTCAGGGACTTTTCCAATGAGTTGGCTGTTCACATCAGGCGACCAAAATGCTAGAACTTCAGCTTCAGCATCAGTCCTTCCAGTGAGTATTCAGAGTTGATTTCCTTAAAATTGACTGGTTTGAACTGCTTGCTGTCCAAGGGAATTTCAGAAGTCCTCTGCAGCACCACAGTTCGAAGTCATCGATTCTTTGGTGCTCTGCCTTCTTCATGGTCCAGTTCTCACAACTGTATGTGACCACTGGGAAGACCAAGCCTCGACTATATGGACATTTGTCGGCAGTGTGATGTCTCTGCTTTTCAACACACTGTCTAGGTTTGTTATAGATTTCCTGCCAAGAAGCAATCATCTTCTGATTTCACAGCTGCAGTCACCATCTGCAGTGATTTTAGAGCCCAAGAAGAAGAAATCTTCTTCACAACTTCCACCTCTTCTCCTTCTATTTGCCATGAAGTAATGAGGCCAGGTGCCCCATTACTAACATCATGGGGCCATGATCTTAGTTTTTTTAAATACTTACTTTAAAGCTGGCTTTTTTACTCTCTTCCTTCACCCTCATTAAGAGGGTCTTTACTTTCTCTTCTCTTTCGGCCATTAGAGTGGTATCATCCACATATCTGAGGTTGTTGATGTTTCTCCCACCTATCTTTATTCCTGCCTGTAACTCATCCAGCCCAGCATTTCTCTTGATGTAGTCAGTGTATAGGTTAAATAAACAGGGTGACAGCAGACTGCCCAGTCGTACTCCCGTCTCAATCCTGAACCAATCAGTTGTTCCATACAGGGGCCTAACTATTGTTTCTTGACACACATACAGCTTTATCAGGAGACAGGTAAGACAATCTGTATTCATTTCCATTCAGTCACTCAGTCGTGTTCAACTCTTGAGCCCTCATGGACTGCAGCTCGCCAGGCCCCCCTGTCCATCACCAACTCCTGGAGATTACTCAAACTCAAGTCCATTGATTCAGTGATGCCATCCAACCATCTCATCCTCTGTTGTCCCCTTCTCCCCTCACCTTCAATCTTTCCCAGGATCATGGTCTTTTCAAATAAGTCAGTTCTTCACATCACGTGGCCAAAGTATTGGAGTTTCAGCTTTATCATCAGTCTTTCCAATGAATATCAGGACTGATTTCTTTTAGGATGGACTGGTTCAGTCTCCTTGCTGTCTGAAGTACTCTCAAGAGTCTTCTCCAACACCACACTTCAAGAGCATCATTTCTTTGGCACTCAGGTTTCTTTATAGTCCAACTCTCACATCCATATATGACTACTGGAAAAGCCATAGCTTTGACTAGACAGACATTTGCTGGCAAAGTAATGTCTCTGCTTTTTAATATGCTGTTTATGTTGGTCATAACCTTTCTTCCAAAGAGCAAGCATCTTTTAATTTCATGGCTACAGTCACCATCTGAAGTTATTTTGGAGCCCCCAAAAATAAAGTCTGTCACTGTTTCCACTGATTCCCCATCTATTTGCCATGAAGTGATGGGACCAGATGACATTATCTTAGTTTTCTGAATGTTGAGTTTTAAGCCAACATTTTCACTCTCCTCTTTTACTTTCATCAAGAGGCTCTTTAGCTCCTCTTCGCTTTCTGCCATAAGCGAGATATCATCTGCACATCTGAGGTTATTGATAATTCTCCCAGGATTCTTGATCCCAGCTTGTGCTTCATCCAGCCCAGTATTTCTCATGATGTACCCTGCATATAAGTTAAATAAGCAGGGTGATAATATACAGCCTTGATGTACTCCTTTTGCTATTTGGAACCAGTCTGCTGTTCCACGTTCAGTTCTAACTGTTGCTTCCTAACCTGCATACAGACTTCTCAGGAGGCAGGTTAGGTGGTCTGGTATTCCCATATTTTTAAGAATTTTCCACAATTTGTTGTAATTCACACAGTGAAAGGCTCTGGCATAGTCAATAAAGCAGAAGTAGATGTTTTCCTGGAACTTTCTTGCTTTTTCCATGATCCAGCAGATGTTGGCAATTTGATCTCTGGTTCCTCTGCCCTTTCTAAAACCAGCTTGAACGTCTGGAAGTTCACAGTTCACATGCTGTTGAAGCCTGTCTTGGAGAATTTTGAGCATTATTTTGCTAGCATGTAAGATAAGTGCATTTATGTGGTAGTTTGAGCATTCTTTGTTGGGATTGGGATGAAAACTGACCTTTTCCCGTCCTGTGGCCACTACCAAGTTTTCCTGGCATATTTGCTGGCACATTGAGTGCAGGACTTGCACAGCATCATATTTTAGGATTTGAAATAGCTCTACTGGAATTCCATCATCTCCACTAGCTTTGTTCATAGCGATGCTTCCTAAGGCCCAGTGATTTTGCATTCCAGGTTGTCTGGCTCTGTGTGAGTAATTACACCATTGTGATTATCTGGGTCGTGAAGTTCTTTTTTGCATAGTTCTTTTGTGTATTCTTGCCACCTCTTCTCACTATCTTCTGCTTCTGTTAGGTCCATACCATTTCTGTCGTTTATTGTGCCCATCTTTGCATGAAATGTTCCCTTGCTATCTCTAATTTTCTTGAAGACATCTCTAGTATTTCCCATTCTATTGTTTTCCTCTATTTCTTTGCATTGGTCACTGAGGAAGGCTTTTTTATCTCTCCTTCCTATTCTTTGGAATTCTGCATTCAAATGAGTATATCTTTCCTTTTCTCCTTTGCCTTTGGCTTCTCTTTTCTCAGCTATTTGTAAGGCTTCCTCAGACAACCATTTTGCCTTTTTACATTTCTTTTTCTTAGCAATGGTCTTGATCACCACCCCCTGTACAATGTCAGGAACTTCTGTCCATAGTTCTTCAGGCACTCTGTCTATCAGATCTAATCCCTTGAAGCTACTTGTTACTTCCTTTGTATAGTCCTAGGGGATTTGACCTAGGTCATACCTGAATGGTCTAGTGGTTTTCCTTACTTTTTTCATTTTAAGTCTGAATTTGGCAATAAGGAGTTCATGATCTGAGCCACAGTCAGCTCCTGGTCTTATTTTTGCTGACTGTATAGAGTTTCTCCATCTTTGGCTGCAAAGAATATAATCAATCTGATTTCAGTGTTGACCGTGTGGTGATGTCCATGTGCAGAGTCTTCTCTTGTGCTGTTGGAAGAGGATGTTTGCTATGACCAGTGTGTTCACTTGGCAAAACTCTATTAGCCTTTGCCCTGCTTCATTCTGTACTCCAAGGCCAAATTTTCCTGTTATTCCAGGTATTTCTTGACTTCATACTTTTACATTCCAGTGTCTTACGATAAAATGGACATCTTTTGGGGTGTTAGTTCTAGAAGGTCTTGTAGGTCTTCATAGAACCATTCAACTTCAGCTTCTTTAGCATTATTGGTCATGGCATAGACTTGGATTTACCATAATATTTAATGGTTTGCCTTGGAAATGAACAGAGATCATTTTGGATTCTTCTGCTGACTATAATGGTTACTTCATTTCTTCTAAGAATTCTTGCCCACAGTAGCAGATATAATGGTCATCTGAGTTAAATTCACCCATTCCAGTCCATTTTAGTTCACTGACTCCTAAAATTTTGACATTCACTCTTGCCATCTCCTGTTTGACCACTTCCAATTTGCCTTGATTCATGGACCTAACATTCCAGGTTCCTATGCAATACTGCTCTTTACAGCATCAACTTTGCTTTTATCACCAGTCACATCCACAACTGGGTGTTGTTTCGCTTTGGCTCTGTCTCTTCATTCTTTCTGGAGTCATTTCTCCACTGATCCTCAGTAGCATATTGGGCAACTACTGACCCAGGGAGTTCATCTTTCACTGTCCTATCTTTTTGCCTTTTCATACTGTTAATGGGGTTCTCGAGCCAAGAATACTGAAATGGTTTGCCATTCTCTTCACTGGTGGACCACATTTTTTCAGAATTCTTCACTCTGACTTGCTGTCTTGGGTGGCCCTACATAGCAGGGCTCATAGTTTCATTGAGTTAGACAAGGCTGTGGTCCATGTGATCAGACTGGTTAGTTTTCTGTGATTGTGATTTTTAGTCTGTCTGCCCTCTGATGGAGAAGGATAAGAGGCTTATGGATGCTTCCTGATGAGAGAGACTGACTGAGGGGGAAACTGGGTCTTGTTCTGATGGGTGGGGCCGTGCTCAGTAAATCTTTAATCCAATTTTCTGTTGAAGGATGGGGCTGGGTTCAGTTCAGTTCAGTTCATTTCAGTGGCTCAGTCCTGTCCGACTATTTGCGACTCCATGAATCACAGCATGCCAGGCCTCCCTGTCCATCACCAACTCCTGGATTTCACTCAAACTCATGTCCTGTGAGTCAGTGATGCCATCCAGCCATCTCATCCTCTGTCGTCCCCTTCTCCTCCTGTCCCCAATCCCTCCCAGCATCAGGGTCTTTTCCAATGAGTCAACTCTTCGCATGAGGTGGCCAAAGTGTTCAAATTTCAGCTTTAGCATCAGTCCTTCCAATGAACACCCAGGACTGATCTCTTTGCAGTCCAAGGGGCTGTGTTCCCTCCCTGTTATTTGACTTAAGGCCAAACTATGATGGAGGTAATGAAGGTGATGGTGACCTCCTTCAAAAGATCCCATGAAGGCACTGCTATACCCAATACTCCCAACCCTGCAGCAGGCCACTGCCAACCCACACCTCCGACACTATGAGCAACTCTGGGTCAGTCTCTTGTGGGGTCACTGCTCCTTTCTCCTGGGTCCTGGTGCAGGCAAGGTTCTGTTTGTGCCCTCCCAGAGTCTGCTTCCCTAGTCCTGTGTAAATTCCTGCATCTCTGTGGTGGGTTAAGGGTGACCATCTCCAAGAGGGCTTATACCATACCCAGGTCTACTGCACCCAGAGCCCCTGCCCCCGCAGTAGTCCACTGCTGACCTGTACCTCCTCGGGAGACATCCAAACACAGTTCTGTCTCAATCTGTGTGAGGTCTCTGTGTCCTGGTGTGCACAAGGTATGTTTGAGCCCTCTGAGCGTCTCTGGCGGGTATGGGGTTTGATTCTAAACGTGATATCAATCTTCCTACCATCTTGCTGGGGCTTCCCTTTGCCCTTGGACTTAGGATATCTCCTCAACATTGCTGCAGCACTGTGTAGCCACTGCTCCATCTTGCGGGCTTCTCTGCCCTTGAACATGGGGTATCGCCTCACAGTCGCTCCAGCCCCAGGTACCCGCCACTCCAGTGGTAGTATATCCATCTCTTTAAGAGCTTTCCACAGTGTGTTATGATCCGCACAGTCAAAGGCTTTAGTGTAGTCAATTAAACAGAGGTAGCTGGGTTTTTTGAAATTCCCTTGCTTTCTCTGTGATACAGGGAATGTTGGCAATTTTATCTTTGGCTCTCCTATCTTTTCTAAACCCAGCACTTAGACATCTGGAGGTTCTCAGTTTACATGATGCTAAATAAAGCTTAGCATGCTAGACTTTAAGCATGACCTTACTAGCGTGGAAGATGAGTGCTACTGCCCAATGGTTTGAACAGTCTTTAGTACTGCCCTTCTTAGGAACTGGGATGAGGATTGACTTTTTCCAGTCCTGTGGCCACTGCTGGGTCTTCCAGATTTGCTGACATATTGAGTGCAACACTTTGATGAATCCCACCACATCCACTAGCTTTACTGACAGCAGGGCTTCCTAAGGCTCTCTTGACTTCACACTCCAGAATATCTGGCTCTAGGTGATTGACCGCTCCATCTTGGTTATTCAGTTCCTTAAGATTTTCTTGTACAATTCTTCCATGTATTCTTTCCATCTCTTCTTGGTCTCTTCTGCTTCTACTAGGTCTCTATCATTTGTCTTTTATTGTCCCCATTTTTGAGCCAAAAGTTCCCTTGATAGTTCTAATTTTCCCGAAGAGATCTCTAGTCTTTCCCCTTCGGTTGTTTTCCCCTGTTTTATGCATTGTTCATTGAAGAAGGCATTCTTGTCTCTTGCTTTTCTTTGGAACTCTGTATTTAGTTGGGCGTACCTTTCCCTTTCTCCCTTGCTTTTCACTTCTCCTCTTTCTTCAACTATTTGTAAAGCCTCCTCAGATAACCACTTTGCCTTCTTGCTTTTCTTTTTCTTTGGGATGGTTTATTTGCTGCCTCCTTTACAATATTACAGACCTCCATCCATGGTTCAGGTACACTGTTTACTAGATCTAATCCCTTGAATCTATTCATTACCTCTACTGCATATTCATAGCAGATTTGATTTAAGTCACACCTGGCTGGTCTAGTGCTGTTCCCTGCTTTCTTTAGTGGAAGCCTGGCTTTTGCTATGAGAAGCTGATGATTTGAGCCACAATCAGCTCCAGGTCTTGTTTTTGCTGTCTGTATACAGTTTCTCCATCTTCGGTTGCAAAGAATGTAATCAATTTGATTTCAGTATTAACCATTTGGTGATGTCCATGTGTAAAGTCATCTCTTGTGTTGTTGAAAAGGGGTGTTTGCTATGACCAGTGCATTCTCTTGGCAGAACTCAGTTAGCCTTTGCCCTGCTTCATTTTGTACTCCAAGTTATCATCATAAGGCAGGATATTTGAATATATGATAATGTGTTGAGATTTATCACACTGACTTCTATCATCCTAATTTCCTTCTATGTATTAACCTGTCTTTTGGTTTTATTTTCCCTTTTTATTTCCTTTATTGGAATTGATAAAGTA
Source organism: Capra hircus (assembly GCF_001704415.2). Taxonomy (NCBI): domain Eukaryota; kingdom Metazoa; phylum Chordata; class Mammalia; order Artiodactyla; family Bovidae; genus Capra; species Capra hircus. Next base: position 35,402,336 of record NC_030818.1, read on the forward strand.
TTATATTTTCCCTTTGCTGGTATGTGTCATAGATTATATATCTATTCTTTCAGTAATTAACATTTCTAATTTTTTATTGTGGTTAAAAAAAACAGTGAAATTGACCATCTTAACTATTTTAGATGTACATAGCTCAGTGGCATAAACACATTCACATTGTTAGGCAACCACTACCGCGATTCATCTCCAGAATTATGTTGTCTTGAAAAACTGCGACTCTATACCTATTAAACCATAGCCGTCCATCCTCTCTCCTTCCAGCCCCTGGCAACCACCATTCTACTTTCTGCCTTTGTGAATTTGACTACTCTAGGCAACTCTTATAAGTAGAATCACAGTATTTATCATTTTGTGATTGGCTTATTTCCTTTAGTAAAATATCTTCAAGGTTCATCCATATTGTAGCATGTGTCAGAATTTATTTCCTTTTTAAAGATAAATAATATTCCACTGACTGTATATCCCACATTTTGCTTATCCATTCATCTGTAAATGAACATTTGAATTGTGTCCACCTTTTATTTACTGTACATAATGCTGTTATGACTTTGAGTGTGTAAATATATCTAAGACTCTCTTTTAATTGTTTTTAGATATATACCCAGAAATAGAATCACTGGATCACATGGCAAGTGTGTTTTTAATTTGTAAAGAACCTCCATCCTGTTTTACATAGCAGCTGCACCAGCTAATGTTCCCACCAAAAGGGCACAAGTGTCCCAATTTCTCCATGTCCTTTCCAACTGTTGATTTTTTTTTTAATAGTTGCCATAGGTGTAACTGTCCTTATATTTGTAACACATTGAACTATAAATTATTATAACAAAGCAAAGGTTATGCTAAATTTCCATCTCATCCCAAATATGTCTCAAATTTACAGTTCTATTACCCACTTAAAATTATCCTCCTGTCTCTAATTCTTGTCCAGTGGTTTACATTTATCTTTTTAAATGTTGTTTTGTAGTCAGTACACATTTTACATGGTTTTAACTTCTGTGCTAAAAACTTTTCTCCTAAAGTATTTAATAATTTTTAACATTTAAAAACTCAACTTGTATAGGCCTGGGGAGGGGGGAACTCCTGATTGCTAAACAATTTTAGGCTGAATATCATCTGCTTGCATCACTTTGAAACGATTGTTCTACTATTTTCTAGTATATACTTGTGTAGAGAAGTCAGCTCTCCATTGAAGTGTTATTCCTTTGAGGGAAACCTATCTTGTCTTACTGGTTTTTCAGATGTTCTGTTGATATTCAAATACCTGTATTATTTCATCTCTGTATCATTTACTATAAAAGAAAAAGTTTGAGCTAGTTACTCCTAGTGAATTCAATGATCAGTCACTTAAAAAGAAAACCAGTATGGCAAATATTGTATCTAAAACAGGAATTCTTCAAGGCCTTTTTGTCTAGCATCTCTTCCATTTTCTGCAATTCTTGAAAATAAGCAATGGGTGGCTAATTAGTAAAATTAGCATGACAGTCTCTCCTTATTGTTTATATACTATAGTCTCACAATAATCTTCCAAGTTGTAGATTTGTTTTATTCATTCTTTCAGTCTCAAGATTCAGGGATTTAATTCTGGAAATTTGTACATTTTATCTCTTCAAATATTTATGTTCTATAGTTCTTGCCATTTTCCTGTAAAGCTCCTTTAGGTCTGTGTTGGAACTTTTAAGCCTCCCTTTCATATCTACTGTATATCTTCCCTGGTGGCTCAGAGGTTAAAGTGTCTGCCTCCAATGTGGGAGAGCCAGGTTCGATCCCTGGGTTGGGAAGATCCCCTGGAGAAGGAAATGGCAACCCACTCCAGTATTCTTGCCTGGAGAATCCCATGGATGGAGAAGCCTAGTAGGTTATAGTCCATGGGGTCGCAAAGAGTTGGACACGACTGAGCGACTTCACCTTCACCTTCATATCTACTTACTACTTATTCATATTCTTTGTCTCAGTGTGCTAGTTTGAATGAATTTCTTACCATCATGTTCTGGTTCAAAAACTCACTCACCAGGTATAATCTAGAGTTCATCTAATTTGTTCCATTTAAAAATATTTTAATGACTCTATTTTTCATTATTAATGTTCCTTTTACATAACCATCTGCCCTTCCTTGATTTATGCTTATATATTTTATAACATTATGCTCCTTCATAAAACATTGTCTTAAGTGTTCTAGACAAATATTTAAAATCCCTTGTGCTGCTGTTCTTATGGTTTGTTTCTTTGGGAATAAATCCACGTTTTGAGTGTTGATGGGCTGTCTTTTGTGATTACAATTACTTAGGCTTTTTTGAATTTTCGTTTGAGTGCTCATCTTGAATATTTAGTTTTTGTTTCTGTTATTATTTTGTCTTTCCATCTTTCTCTGTGTTCTTCCTTCTACATTGAAAGGTTTTGCAGTTGTCACTTTCCAAACCCTCAGTACTTACTTTAATGGAAATTGAGGACTCGTGCCCATTCTGGTGTTGATAAAATTACAGATTCAATTAGTGGTCCAGGGCACAGCTTAGTTCAGACCTGGTTGGGAGATTTTGTAGGACCATGCAAATCTCTAGTTCAGCTGCTTGCATACATCCAATACCCCATATAATGGCAAGGTTTTATTTTTCTCTCAGTTTACTTTCATAAGCTTCTTGAACAGTTCCTAGATACAATCAAGGAGTCTTCTTCAGGGTCCCATCCCCCATGAAGTACTTAAATTTCTTTTGTCCCTAAAGGGTTGAACGAAACCACAACTTTCTGCTGAGGTCAAGGGCCAGAAATTGTGTAGTCCATCTACAGTCATCATTCTTTTTGTTTTTCATCTGAGTCAGACCCATGGAGATTCTTTTTCCTTTTTTTTTTTTTTAATTTTTTATTTTTTTTTTAATTTTAAAATCTTTAATTCTTACATGCATTCCCAAACATGAACCCCCCTCCCACCTCCCTCCCCACAACATCTCTCTGGGTCATCCCCATGCACCTGCCCCAAGCAAGCTGCACCCTACATCAGACATGGACTGGCGATTCAATTCTTACATGACAGTATACATGTTAGAATTCCCATTCTCCCAAATCATCCCACCCTCTCCCTCTCCCTCTGAGTCCAAAAGTCCGGTATACACATCTGTGTCTTTTTTCCTGTCTTGCATACAGGGTCGTCATTGCCATCTTCCTAAATTCCATATATATGTGTTAGTATACTGTATTGGTATTTTTCTTTCTGGCTTACTTCACTCTGTATAATTGGCTCCAGTTTCATCCATCTCATCAGAACTGATTCAAATGAATTCTTTTTAACGGCTGAGTAATACTCCATTGTGTATATGTACCACAGCTTTCTTATCCATTCATCTGCTGATGGACATCTAGGTTGTTTCCATGTCCTGGCTATTATAAACAGTGCTGCAATGAACATTGGGGTACATGTGTCTCTTTCAATTCTGGTTTCCTCGGTGTGTATGCCCAGCAGTGGGATTGCTGGGTCATAAGGTAGTTCTATTTGCAATTTTTTAAGGAATCTCCACACTGTTCTCCATAGTGGCTGTACTAGTTTGCATTTCACCAACAGTGTAGGAGGGTTCCCTTTTCTCCACACCCTCTCCAGCATTTATTGCTTGCAGATTTTTGGATCGCAGCCATTCTGACTGGTGTGAAGTGGTACCTCATTGTGGTTTTGATTTGCATTTCTCTAATAATGAGTGATGTTGAGCATCTTTTCATGTGTTTGTTAGCCATCCGTATGTCTTCTTTGGAGAAATGTCTATTTCTTTGTTTATGATTTTGTTTTGTTTTGTATTTTAGCATAGCAGTGTAATTTTTATTTTGCCTTGTCATAGTTTATCTATGTGTTTGAAGCAGAAAATATGAATTACAGCATTAACTCATGGTCCTATCTTGACCAGAAATCCATATTATGATAATTTTGAAAGGTGACCCCACCTTCCTACCTACTATATTTTTCTAAGTTTTACATGCATGCAAAATTCCTTGAATAGAGTTATGTTGCCAGTTACAAATTTCTCAAACTAGGATATTGTCATACCCATATTTATTATACTTGTTACTGAAAACATTATAAAAAACTGTCACATGTTCTGCTGAGATTCAAACACCTGTATTATTCAAATACGTGTATCATTTACTATAAAAGGAAAAGTTTGACCTAGTTACTCTTAGTGAATTCAGTGATCAGTTTTCTAAAATTTGCTTGGGGGAGATACCAACTTTATTAGCCCACTTAAAAAGGAAAAGAGTATGGTAAATACTATATCTAAGCCAGGAATTCTGCAAGGCCCTGTTTGCTAGTACCTCTCCCATTTTCTGCAATTCTTGAAAATTAAAAACAGTGGCTGCTTTTCCACCTCTGCATCTTTGTTCAACCTCCATCCCAAAAGTATTCCCTTAGTTCTGAAGAACTGACTTGATTCAAAACAGCAAGTAACCCACAGTTATCTGGCTGGAGCTTCCATTTTCCCTTACTTATGTTTGCTTACACTCTACTTGTCAGTTTGTAATTTATTTTCCTTGATAAAGAAGAACAAAGGATAACAGAGACTGAGTAGTTAAGCTTTCTAACATCTCTACAGGGCTTCTCTGGTGGCTAAATGGTAAAGAATCTGCCTGTCAATGCAGGAGCCATGAGTTTGATCCTGGGTCAGGAAGATTCCTGGAAAAGGAAATGGAAACCCACTCCAGTATTCTTGCCTGGGAAATCCCATGGACTGAGGTGCCTGGAGGGTTACATCCATGGGGTCGCAAAAAGTTAGACAGGACTTAACAACAAAACTTCTCTGCACAGTAGAGCATCTTCCTCCACTGATATCCTTATTCTTTCCTTAATTCCCTTTCTTATTTCCACTAGATTCAAAGTATTCTAATCATACCTCTGAAATGTTATCCCTTTTATGTCTTTTATGTCTATATTTTTATAAACACGTGCTCCCTCAATAACTTCTAATAGTTTTAAAGTAGTTAGTTAATATTTATAGGGAATGGCTTATCTCTTTATTAAATATTTGAGCTTTGGATTTTAAAAATATCTTTAATAGCATGATCAAATGACTAAAGTCTCTGATTTCATATACATAATCCTTTGATAATATTAAGGATATCTATCCAGTAGTAGTAATAGCCATATCAATATCTAACTTTATGAGCACTCATCATGTATCAGTGAATTTCACCAAACACTTTACATGAATTATCTAATGAAATCCTTAAAATAGTCCTAAAGTAGCACACTGGATTAAATAGTGTGCCCCCAAAATTCATGTCTACCTTGAATCTCAGAATGTGACCTCTCAAAGTTCTGGGAGCAAGTCAAAATTCAAGGCATTGGCAGTTTCATGCTCTGTGAAGATTCCATGGGAAGAAATCTTCTCACCTCTGGAAGCTTCCTAGCCAGGAGCCTGGTGGTTGATGGAAATCCTTGACCTCCTTGGCTTTTGGACTCCTCACTCCAGTGTCTGCCTTTGTTTTCATGTGACATCCTCTCTGTGTGTTTTCTCTTCTTATTAGGGTGACAGTCATAGGATTAGGGCCCATCCTTATCCAGTGTGACCACATCTTCAGTAATTATGCCTGTAAAGCTCTATACAGTCAGCAAAGACAGGACCAGGAGCTGACTATGGCTCAGATCATGAACTCCTTATTGCCAAATTCACTCCTAAATAGAAGAAAGTAGGGCAAACCACTAGACCATTCAGATATGACCTAAATCAAATCCCTTACAACTATACAGTGGAAGTAATGAACAACTTCAAGGGATTAGACCTGATAGACAGAATGCCTGAAGAACTATGGACAGAAGTTCATGACATTGTACATGGGGTAGTGATCAAGATCATCACCAAGAAAAGGAATCGCAAAAAGGCAAAATGGTTGTCTGAGGAGGCCTTACAAATAGCTGTGAAAAGAAGACAGGTGAAAGGCAAAGGAGAAAAGGAAAGATATACCCATTTGAATGCAGAGTTCCAAAGAATAGGAAGGAGAGATAAGAAAGCCTTCCTCAGTGACCAACGAAAGGAAATAAGCAAAAGATTAGAATGGGAAATACTAGAGATCTCTTAGCAGCAGCAGCAGAGATCTCTTCAAAAATTAGAGCTAGCAAGGGAACATTTCATGCAAAGATGGGCACAATAAAGGACAGAAATGGTATGGACCTAAAAGAAGCAGAAGATATTAAGAAGAGGTAGCAAGAATACACAGAAGAACTATACAAAAAAGATCTCCATGACCCAGATAATCACGATGGTACGATCACTCACCTAGAGCCAGACATCCTGGAGTCCAAAGTCAAGTGGGCCTTAGGAAGCATCACTGCAAACAAACCTAGTGGAGGTGATGGAATTCCAATTGAGTTATTTCAAATCCGAAAAGATGATGCTGTGAAAGCACTGCACTCACTATGCCAACAAATCTGGAAAACTCAGCAGTGGTCACAGGACTGGAAAAGGTCAGTTTTCATTCCAATCCCAAACAAAGGCAATGCTAAGAATGCTCAAACTACTGCACAATTGTACTCATCTCACACCCTAGCAAAGTAATGATCAAAATTCTCCAAGCCAGGCTTCAATAGCATATGAACCATGAACTTCCAGATGTTCAAGCTGGATTTTGAAAAGGCAGAGGAACCAGAGATCAAATTGCCAACATCTGCTGATCACTGAAAAAGTAAGAGAGTTCCAGAAAAGCATCTATTTATGGATGGATGGAATTAAATGAAGACAGTACTTTATTGACTATGTCAAAGCCTTTGACTGTATGGATTGCAACAAACTGTGGAAAGTTCTGAAAGAGATTGAAATACCAGGCCACCTGACCTACCTCCTGAGAAATCTATATGCAGGTCAAGAAACAACAGCAAGACATGGAACAACAGACTGGCTCCAAATCAGGAAAGGAGTAAGTTAAGGCTGTATATTGTCACCCTGCTTATTTAACTTATATGCAGAGTACATCATGAAAAACACTGGGCTGGATGAAGCATAGGCTGGAACCAATATTGCCAGGAGAAATATCAATAACCTGAGATAAGCAGATGACACCACCCTTATAGCAGAAAGTGAAGAACTAAAGAGCCTCTTGATGAAAGTGAAAGAGGAGAGTGAAAAAGTTGGCTTAAAGCTCAACATTCAGAAAACTAAGATCATGGCATCTGGTCCCATCACTTCAGGGGAAATAGATGGGGAAATAGTGGAAACAGTGACAGACTTTATTTTGGGGGGCTTCAAAATCACTGCAGATGGTGACTGCAGCCTTGAAATTAAAAGACGCTTGCTCCTTGAAAGAAAAGTTATGACCAACATACATAGCTTATTAAAAAGCAGAGACATTAGTTGCCAGCAAAGGTCCATCTAGTCAAAGCTATGGTTTTTCCAGTAGTCATATACAGATGTGAGAGTTGGACTATAAAGAAAGCTGAGCACCGAAGAATTGATGTTTTTGAACTGTCATGTTTGAGAAGACTCTTGAGAGTCCCTTGGAAAGCACAAAGATCCAACCAGTCCATCCTAAAGGAAATCAATCTTGAATATTCATTGGAAGGACTGATGCTGTAGCTGAAACTCTAGTACTTTACTTTGGCCACCTGATGCAAAGAACTGACCCATTGGAAAAGACCCCGATGCTGGTAAAGATTGAAGGCAGGAGGTGAAGGGGACAACAGAGGATGAGATGGTTGGATGGCATCACCCACTCAATGGACATGAGTTGGTGACGTACAGGGAGGCCTGGCATACTGCAGTCCATAAGGTCACAAAGAGTCAGACATGACTGAGCAACTAAACTGAACTGAACTGAAGTTTGAGAAAGACATGTGTGTGTATGACTACATATGTATGTATATATATAAACACAGATATACAAACACATGCATTCTTCAGATCACCATGAAGGTGTATAGATATGAGTGCTATGAAAGCTCAGAAGTAGACAAAGCATTGCAGGGTAGTTTCATCAATTATTTTTCTTATCAAGGAAGTAAAACTTGAATCTTAGGTTTTGATGGAATTAAATGAAGACAGTACATATTGGAGTGCTGGGGATAAAGTGAATGAACATATTAGAAGGTGGAATGTTGCAGCTGTTAAACCATTCTGGCTGAGCATAGAATCCATAAGAGGGTTAAAGCAAGGATAGGGTTGGGAATGCAGATGTAGGGAGATGATGGAATATCACATACACTAGGACAGGAAGTGGGCCTTCATTGTAAAGGCGAAAATTGTAAAGTGAGTATAAAAGCATTTTGCTTTAATGAAATACTTAATGGAAATTCTCCATTTGGAAGATTAATCCAAAAACTATATAAAAATGTGACCTTTTGGAAAACAGTGTTAGTGGGAGAGAAACTTTTAGAGAACAAAACAATAATCTAAGTATGAGGAAGTAAAGGCATAGATATGATTGGTAGCAAAGGAAAGAAAATGGTAGGATAGGATTCAAGAATGTTGCAAGGAGATAAGAGGAATTAATTCCTGATTGACTTGGATAGTGGGGAAATAAAGAGAAAGGGAAAAAGGAGGCAGAAAGAATGAAATTGCTGTTCAATACATAAAAATAAAGAGAGGAAAATGAGATTAGAACAAAAATTGTTATTTTAACAAATCCAACTTACCCATATCCATGATCATTATAATTATCATATTCTATCTTGAAAATGGATTGACTCAAATTTCTTCTACTACAACTGTTTTGATTACACACCATGGTCTTTTTCCTATATTTACATAAAATAGTAAAAGTTATAGACCTTTGAAATTATAGTTAGATATAATAATTTTGGAATTACAGTCCCATATCATTAAATTTGGAGTTAGATATAAACACATAACACATTTTTCTAGGAAAATAATAGTAATTGGATTAGCTAAACAAATAAAACTGTGTTGGGTTTTTCTTTTTAAAGGCTACCTAGTCTACTGATAAATTTACCTAATTTATTTGTAATAAAAAATGAGACTGGTATTCACAACCAGCCTAATCAACTGATCTTTAATGTGTATAACATGGAAAATCAGGAAAGCATAACCTGATTTCAGAGAGAAAGTTTTATGTAGTCAGCAAAATACAAAATGTCTTATGTCATATAATGTTCCTCTTTTCCAAAGCCATGAAAAAAAAAATCAGATTTATTCAACTTCCAAGCACAGAGTTAACACATAAAAAGTAAAACACAATTTCATTGAAAAAGTGCTACAAAATTTTTCATTTTTTATAAAATGATGCCAATCAGTTCAGTTCAGCTGCTCAGTTATGTCTGACTCTTTGTGACCCCATGAATTGTAGCACACCAGGCATCCCTGTCCATCACCAATTCCCAGAATTCACCCAAACTCCTGTCCATCGAGTCGGTGATGCCATCCAGCCATCTCATCCTCTGCCATCCCCTTCTCCTCTTGCCCCCACATCCTCCCAGCATCAGAGTCTTTTCCAATGAGTCAACTCTTTGCATGAGGTGGTCACAGTATTGGAGTTTCAGCTTTAGCATCAGTCCTTCCAAAGAACACCCAGGACTGATCTCCTTTAGGATGGACTGGATGGATCTCCTTGCAGTCCAAGGGACTCTCAGGAGTCTTCTCCAACACCACACTTCAAAAGCACCAATTCTTCAGTGCTCAGCTTTCTTCACGGTCCAACTTTCACATCTATACATGACCACAGGAAAAACCATAGCCTTAACTAGATGGACCTTTGTTGGCAAAGTAATATCTCTGCTTTTGAGCAGGCTGTCTAGGTTGGTCATAACTTTTATTCCAAGGAGTAAGCGTCTTTTAATTTCATGGCTGCAATCACCATCTGCAGTGATTTTGGAGCCCCAAAAATAAAGTTTGACATGTTTCCACTGTTTCCCCATCTATTTCCCATGAAGTGATGGGACCAGATGCCATGATCTTCGTTTTCTAGATGTTGAGCTTTAAGCCAACTTTTTCACTCTCCTCTTTCACTTTCACCAAGAGGCTTTTTAGTTCCTTTTCACTTTCTGCCATAAGGGTGGTGTAATCTGAATATCTCAGGTTATTGATATTTCGCCAAGCAATCTTGATTCCAGCTTGTGCTTCTTCCAGCCCAGTGTTTCTCATGATGTACTCTGCATATAAGTTAAATAAGCAGGGTGACAATATACAGCCTTGACGCACTCCTTTCCTGATTTGGAACCAGTCTGTTGTTCCATGTCCAGTTCTAACTGTTGCTTCCTGACCTGCATATAGTTTTCTCAGAGGCAGGTTAGGTGGTCTGGGATTCCCATCTCTTTCAGAATTTTCCACAGTTGATTGTGATCCACACAGTCAAAGGCTTTGGCATAGTCAATTAAGCAGAAATAGATGTTTTTCTGGAACTCTCTTGCTTTTTCGAGATCCAGCGGATGCTGGCAATTTGATCTCTGGTTCCTCTGCCTTTTCTAAAACCAGCTTGAATATCTGGAATTTCACAGTTCACGTATTGCTGAAACCTGGCTTGGAGAATTTTGAGCATTACTTTACTAGCGTGTGAGATGAGTGCAATTGTGTGGTAGTCTGAGCATTCTTTGGCATTGCCTTTCTTTGGGATTGGAATGAAAACTGACCTTTTCCAGTCCTGTGGCCACTGCTGAGTTTTCCAGATTTTCTGGCATATTGAGTGCAGCACTTTCACAGCATCATCTTCCAAGATTTGAAATAGCTCAACTGGAATTCCATCGCCTCCACCTGCTTTGCTCATAGTGATGCTTTCTAAGGCCCACTTGACTTCACACTCCAGGATGTCTGGCTCTAGGTGAGTGATCACACCATCGTGATTATCTTGGTTGTGAAGATCTTTTTTGTACAGTTCTTCCGTGTATTCTTGCCACCTCTTCTTAATATCTTCTGCTTCTGTTAGGTCCAGACCATTTCTGTCCTTTATCGAGCCCATCTTTGCATGAAATGTTCCCTTGGTATCTCTAATTTTCTTGACGAGATCTCTAGTCTTTCCCATTCTGTTGTTTTCCTCTATTTCTTTGCACTGATCACTGAGGAAGGCTTTCTTATCTCTCCTTGCTATTCTTTTGAGCTCAGCTTTCAAATGCTTATAGTTTTCCTTTTCTCCTTTGCTTTTTGCTTCTCTTCTCTTCACAGCTATTTGTAAGGCCTCCCCAGACAGCCGTTTTTCTTTCTTGCATTTCTTTTCCATGGGGATGGTCTTGATCCCTGTCTCTTATACAATGTCACGAACCTCCATCCATAGATCATCAGGCAATCTATCTATCAGAAATAGTCCCTTAAATCTATTTCTCACTTCCACTGTATAATCATAAGGGATTTGATTTAGGTCATACCTGAATGGTCTAGTGGTTTTCCCTACTTTCTTCAATTTAAGTGTGAATTTGGCAATAAGGAGCTCATGATCTGAGCCACAGTCAGGGGCAGCAGCCAGGAGGAGCTACCCATGTCCAAGGTCAGGGGCAGCGGTCAAGAAGAGCAACCCTACGTCCAAGGAGCTGTGGTTGTGCGGGCGCAGAAGGGCCGAGAGGAGCTACTCCATGTTCAAGGTCAGGAGGGATGGCTATGAGGAGATACCCCTCATCCAAGGTAAGGAGCAGTGGCTGTGGTTTGCTGGAGCAGCCCTGAAGAGATACCCCACGTCCAAGGTAAGAGAAACCCAAGTAAGATGGCAGGTGTTGCAAGAGGCATCAGAGGGCAGACACACAAACTATACTCACAGAAAATTAGTCAATCTAATCACACACCACAGCCTTGTCTAACTCAATGGAACTAAGCCATGCCCTGTGGGGCCACCCAAGATGGAGAGGTCATGGTGGAAAGGTCTGACAGAATGTGGTCCACTGGAGAAGGGAATGGCAAACCACTTCAGTATTCTTGCCTTGAGAACCCCATGAACAGTATGAAAAGGCAAAATGATAGGATACTGAAAGAGGAACTCCCCAGGTCAGTAGGTGCCCAATATGCTACTGGAGATCAGTGGAGAAATAACTCCAGAAAGAATGAAGGGATGGAGCCAAAGCAAAAACAATACCCAGTTGTGGATGTGACTGGTGATAGAAGCAAGGTCTGATGCTGTAAGGATCAATCAATATTTCATAGGAACCTGGAATGTGAGGTCCCTGAATCAAGGCAAATTGGAAGTAGTCAAACAAGAGATGGCAAGAGTGAACATCAACATTCTAGGAATCAGTGAACTAAAATGGACTGGAATGGGTGAATTTAACTCAGATAACCATTATATCTACTACTGTGGGCAGGAATCCTTTAGAAGAAATGGAGTAGCCATCATGGTCCACAAAAGAGTCCAAAATGCAGTACTTGAATGCAATCTCAAGAACGACAGAATGATCTCTGTTCATTTCCAAGACAAACCATTCAATATCACAGTAATCCAAGTCTATGCCCTAACCAGTAACACTGAAGAAGCTGAAGTTGAACGGTTCTATGAAGACCTACAAGACCTTTTAGAACTAACACCCAAAAAAGATGTCCTTTTCATTCTAGGGGACTGGAATGCAAAAGTAGGAAGTCAAGAAACACCTGGGGTAACATGCAAATTTGGCCTTGGAATATGGTATGAAGCAGGGCAAAGGCTAATAGAGTGTTGCCAAGAGAACACTCTGATCATAGCAAACACCCTCTTCCAACAACACAAGAAAAAGACTCTACGCATGGACATCACCAGACGGTCAACACTGAAATCAGACCAATTATATTCTTTGCAGCCAAATTATGCCAAAGCTGCATCCAAATGCCTAACTGAACTTGACTGGATGGAAAACTATAATTACTAACACATTTCATTTACATAAGAATAAATGGTTCCTTAGTTTTTCTTCCCTAAAGTACTAAGGATAGAGACCACTCTGACTTACCAGCTATACGGAACGTTTATGGACCTCATCATTCACGCCAGCATGATGGAGTGGAAAGTATGACACATCAATCCCACACTAAAAGGCTCTCACTAGATGGCTTTGTGATTCAAATACCTTTCACATCATCAAAGAATGTATAATTCCCTTTCTGTTCTTATCACCATAACAGCAATATCTTAGGGCTTTGTCTAATATCTAGCATCAACAGGTAAGGCAACCACCAAGCTAATGTGGCTTTACCTCATTAGAGGAAAGGTGAAAAATCCAAAGTCTAATTCTAATTATGAATCTACACAGTTTTAAGATGAAAGATTAGAAGGTGACACTGTTTATTGTCTTTAATGACATAGTGTTGAGAGACTTCTTGCATATATCTCTATAAGTTCATTTCCATCTCATTTGTGTTTTCTGCTCTGCACATACTGCCCCTCCAACATACCTATATATCCTGCCATAGTATTAAGAATGCTAAAATGATATTTGATGTATCTTCCCACTTAGAAGCACGTTTACTATATCAAGAACCTTTTAGTTTTCTCCTAGATACAAATGTCTCTGTATTATTGCAACCTAGACTATTTGATAAGTTGGTTTCACACACTGGAAGTGGAAACTATTATCATTATGTCAGTTTGTATTCTATTTGAGGATGTGTGTTGCTCTAATCAAAAAAAATACCCTAACAAAATTTTCCACAGAGTAAAGAACTTCACTTGCGAAGTTTATTCCTCTTCTTGATCTTCAAAATCTCTTGGAACTGATAAGTATTTATTTCAACAACTGTACTGCAATCCCAAATGTTTTAGATTGGTCTCAAGTATCATATCTCAAAGTATATTTGTATTATCCATAATATCGAGCACAGTGTTAAATGCAACCTGGAATCTGAGGAAATAGTTACTGATTTAAAACAGGAAATTATTTTATTTTTTTAGTCTGATTGAGAGGTGGTCTAGTATTGTCCAAACCAAAGAAAATACTTTGTGGCTTCTAAACTGGGACATTTAGGGGAAATAATTTGAAGATAATTTCCATATCATAAACCAACCATCCTCTCTTCACTTTGTAATTTAGAATTTCATAGCAATAGTTTGATTTCAAATACCAACCTAAATGACAGCCCCATCATTCAAATTCTGAGGGCAGATGGCTGACCTTCTTGTCAGACTGGGAGAGAGAGCTCTGCATTTGTTCAATTTGTAAAGGTCTCCATTAAACAGATCCTTTATTAAGGGACCTGTTGCTCTAAAATAAAAACTGAAGTGCTGTCAAAATATTTTATGTTCCAATTACTGTTTTAGTTATAAAAGTGTAAGCATTCAATTGAATTTTGAAAATAATCACTCTTCCATGTACACTCCCCACCTTCTACAAATCCATTTGGAAAAGTAATCTCTCTGAAAGCCAAACCAACATTAGAGATGTGATAGCCATAAAAAAGCCCTCATAACAAGTTCAGTATCTTGATTTCTAAAACTTTTAGAAGTTGTAAGTTAAAATCTATTAAAGAAGTAAAAATGAAGCAATAGAATAGAATGGACTTTTGAGTCAGACACAACTGGATTTTGTTCATGGCCTATTTACTCCCTAACTCTAAACTTTGAGGCAATTTACAATGGGTTCTGTTTTTCTCCTGGATGAAATATGAGGTAATTGGTTTTCCTTCATAGGTGGTTGCATGAAGTCATGTAATGATATATATGCAGTGACCATACAGGACCTGATACGCAATATCTACCCAATAAATGATAGCATGCACAACTTCAGAGAGGGGAGGATGGAGTGGCAGCATGAAGAAAACAGGGGAAAGTGTGAGGAGAAAGGATTTTTACCAAGGGCACAGCTGCCTTTCTTAAAGAAAAGACATGGGTTACAAGCCCAGAACTGAGGAGCTCAGTACCTGGTTAATATTCAGAGGGGACTTGAGTGAGTGACTGAATGCAGGAAGAGGCAAAAAATAACTAAGAGACAAAGAAATGAAAAATAAAGAGAAGCAAAAAAGAAGAGCTACTCAGTAACTCTGACTGTGCTGAGTATACCCATACACATGTGAAATAATTAAAGTACAAACTACAAACCACTGGGACAGTGTCACCACCATGAGTAAATGTGAGCAAATGTAGACCAGATCAATTATAATTTGAAAGACTGACCTGCATAAATGTGCTTCTAACAATGCCTAAGAACTATTTACCAAACTAAAACAACTTGTCCACATTCACATGAATGTGAGTTTAGGCAGCTGGTTGTACATCTGAGTGTCAGAACTCATGGGCCCTCACCGTGGAGGCAAATGCGCTTCAGTTGTTGGTTCCCCATTCCAAACCCCAATGAAAAGACCTCAAGTCTTTGGTGCCTACACCCTGGTTTTATTTAATCTATTTTCTCCCAGTTAAAAATTGTCATTTGTGAGCCTGTATGCTTTTTATTCTAACCAAATGACATAAATTTGAAGAAAACAAAAATAGATCATCCAATAGTGAACTGCAAAAGGTGCACTCAAAACAGAGTGGTTTAAGCAGAATCAAAGGAAAAGAGAATAACTTGCATTTCTTAGAACCTCAAGTTGTTAAGACTATACATTCTCAATTTCTGCACTGCCCTTAAGCAATGAAGTTTATATGGAAGTTGATTATGTTTTGAGGCACTGGAATTTAAATGGATTCTTATTATCTCAGAATATAGAAACACTTAAGACTTAAGCAACAGCTGCAACTTGTAGATGACTTCCAAATGAGCTAAATACAGAGAGCTGGGGAAAATAAATTATGAATATATGTAAATATAGACAATTTAGCTTATCAGTTTTTTCGATATTTGATTTTTATAAAAATTTTTCTTTAGTTGTATCTCACATTTAATGAATCATTTCTAATTTTCTGAGGTGCTTGCCATTACATTGGTCTACTTTATGCTGTTTCATAATGGGCATGAGAAAATATTATATTTTATCAGCATTAATTAGACCCAATATCTTTTAATATACTCATCCACTTTATTAGGGATGAAGTCATTATTTTGATGCTGTTTTAGGCTAACTCATTTTTATAGATCCACATTGAAATACATTTATAGAAAAATGACAATTCACGTATAGATACTAAGAAAACTTCAGAGTAGGTTTTGTAGACTAATTTATGGATTCTCTAACAAGTTTCTTAACTAATATAAGTGTAAAATATGTAATCCAGACTATTCAGTCCATTATTGATCTATTCCTTTAGACCATTGCCAGAATGCTGTCTTTTAGAGTCTTTAGATCTGAGATCTTGGTTTCACTCTCAATTTATTTATTTCCCCAAACTTCTGCGAACTGACTGAGCCATGCCCTGGCTAGATCCTGGTGCCACAGATCTTGCCATCAGGAACTTACAGTCAAGGAAGATAGAAAAGTAAAGAAGGAAATAACTTATGCTTGCAACAACAGACATCTGAATACAGAGAGGAACCAGAGAAGAGAATGCTTAGCTGGAGATATCTATCTATCTATAGGAACATGTTAGAATGGCTTTGGAAAGGCATTCGTTGTTGAGCTGAATATCAAAAGATAAATAGGTACCTCCTACCATGTGAATGAATGGGGAAAATGGGAACGATGTACCAGAATGAGCTGTATGAAGAAAAACAAAATTGGAAAATTTCAAGTAGATGTATCTGCCTTTGGGATGAAATGCCAGAGGAACATGACACAATGGAAATCTGGAAATAGTAAACAAGATAAAACCATGGATGGCCTTCTCTGATGCCCTAAAAAGTCTGGAGTCTTGAAGGGGAATAAAACATCACATTACTTATTTTTCAAAATCTCTCTCTCTCTCTCTCGTGGTAGTGGAGAATTTGGATCCAGGAGGTACTAGGCTGCATGCAGGAAGATTGGCAATACAATATTGAATAACGCAGGTGAGAAAAGGTAAAGGACTTGAAATGAAGCACTAGTTGAAGGAACGTGAAGGGGAAACAGAAAAGAGAAAGCTAAAGAAAGGACATCTAGGATAAAACCCAGGTTCAGAGACTAGCAGTTTGGGAAGAAGCTTAGGACTCTCACAGAAACTGAGACAAATAAAACAGAACTATCAGTGTGAAAGATAATCTTCAGGATTTGACTTCTTGAATTCAGGTGCCCCTAGGATATCCAGATAATTTGCCTACAGACAATTAGATATATGAAAGTCACACCAAATTTTCATGCATCTGAATATTTTAAATTATTTTTGTGATGATAAAGCCTTCTTCAGTGATCAATGCAAAGAAATAGAAGAAAAGAAAAGAATGGAAAAGACTAGAGATCTCTTCAAGAAAATCAGAGATACCAAGGGAACATTTCCTGCAAAGATGGGCTCGATAAAGGACAGAAATGGTATGGACCTAACAGAAGCAGAAGATATTAAGAAGAGGTGGCAAGAATAAACGGAAGAACTGTACAAAAAAGATCTTCACAACCCAGATAATTATGATGATGTAATCACTCATCTAGAGCCAGACATCTTGGAATGTGAAGTCAAGTGGGCCTTAGAAAGCATCACTATGAACAAAGCTAGTGGAGGTGATGGAATTCCAGTTGAGCTGTTTCAAATCCTGAAAGATGATGCTATGAAAGTGCTGCACTCAATATGCCAGCAAATTTGGAGAACTCAGCAGTGGCCACAGGACTGGAAAAGGTCAGTTTTCACTCCAATTCCAAAGAAAGGCAATGCCAAAGAATGCTCAAACTACCACACAATTGAACTCATCTCACATGCTAGTAAAGTAATGCTCAAAATTCTCCAAGCCAGGCTTCAGGAATACGTGAACCGTGAACTCCCTGACGTTCAAGCTGGTTTTAGAAAAGGCAGAGGAATCAGAGATCAAATTGCCCACATCTGCTGGATGATGGAAAAAGCAAGAGAGTTCCAGAAAAACATCTATTTCTGCTTTATTGACTATGCCAAAGCCTTTGACTGTGTGGATCACAATCAACTGTGGAAAATTCTGAAAGAGATGGGAATACCAAACCACCTAACCTGCCTCTTGAGAAATCTGTATGCAGGTCAGGAAGCAACAGTTAGAACTGGACATGGAACAACAGACTGGTTCCAAATAGGAAAAGGAGTACGTGAAGGCTGTATATTGTCACCCTGCTTATTTAACTCCTATGCAGAGCACATCATGAGAAACGCTGGGCTAGAAGAAGCACAAGCTGGAATCAAGATTCCTGGGAGAAATATCAATCACCTCAGATATGCAGATGACACCACCCTTATGGCAGAAAGTGAAAAGGAACTAAAAAGCCTCTTGATGAAAGTGAAAGAGGAGAGTGAAAAAGTTGGCTTAAAGCTCAACATTCAGAAAAAGAAGATCATGGCATCCGGTCCCATCACTTCATGGGAAATAGATGGGGAAACAGTGTCAGACTTTATGTTTTTGGGCTCCAAAATCACTGCAGATGGTGATTGTAGCCATGAAATTAAAAGACGCTTACTCCTTGGAACAAAAGTTATGACCAGCCTAGATAGCATATTCAAAAGCAGAGACATTACTTTGCCGACTAAGATCCGTCTAGTCAAGGCCTTTTTTCCTGTAGTCATGTGTGGATGTGAGAGTTGGACTGTGAAGAAGGCTGAGCGCCGAAGAATTGATGCTTTTGAACTGTGGTGTTGGAGAAGACTCTTGAGAGTCCCTTGGACTGCAAGGAGATCCAATCAGTCCATTCTGAAGGAGATCAACCCTGGGATTTCTTTGGAAGGAATGATGCTAAAGCTGAAACTCCAGTACTTTGGCCACCTCATGCAAAGAGTTGACTCATTGGAAAAGACTCTGATGCTGGGAGGGATTGGGGGCAGGAGGAGAAGGGGACGACCGAGGATGAGATGGCTGGATGGCATCATTGACTAGATGAACTTGAGTCTGAGTGAACTCCAGTAGATGGTGATGGACAGGGATGCCTGGCGTGCTGCAATTCATGGGGTTGCAAAGAGTTGGACATGACTGAACTAACTGAATATCTCTTGGAAGTAGAGATGGGTAACTGTTAGGAAGGTTCTTCAAGTTCATACATAAACAATACAAAGTCAAATATAAAAGGAACCTGCTGAGAGAGAGAAAAATTACAATGTCTAGAAAGCAACTTTTCTTGTCCACCAAAAAGAAAACAGAGACCCTGGAAAGAAGGAGATTTTAGAGTCAGTTTGAGGTCCAGTTGAGTCAAATCTCAGCTCAACTTTTACCAGCCTTATGAGTGTGTGCGTGCTAAGTCAGGGAGTCATGTCTGACTCTTTGCTACCCCATGGATTGTAGCCTAGCAGGCTCCTCTGTCCATAGGATTGCTATATAAGCTCGGGCAATTTATACAGCCTCAATTTGTAGAGTAAGGGTGGTATAATATCAAACTTATGTTTGTTGAAATAAATATTTCAAATCACTTGCATAAAGTACCAGCACAGAGCCTTCCCCTTTCTAAAAATACTACCTAACTTTAATCATTGTTGACGAGTTCACTATTTCAGTTCAGTAGTTTCCATCCTGATGATGGCTGCTTGTGAGACACACACATCTTTCAAACAGTCTCAGGAATGTTCACAACCCTGGAAGGCAAAGGTTAAGATGAGTGATAAGAACAGGTAGCTGACAGATGGCTTTGATCTCACTGTTTCTACTTCTGAGCTGTAGGACTCCAGTTGTTTTATTTAAAGTGGGAATGATTTGCTCCTTGACACCACCCAAAAACTTTATGAATTTGCACTATCATCTTCATTTTTCTTCCTTATGCAAATGAAAACATTATTTCAGAGGTTTATGTGGTTTTCTTAAATTTTCCTAATTAGGGGCAAGGTGAGAACAGTTTCAATCAGGACTGTACACAGAGCTGGCACAAACATCTCTTCCCACCCCTCCCCCCAGAAAAAAGTTTTAAAGGGGGATTATTTATTGGGGAAAGAAAAATGAGACTCAGAAGCTCAACTTGAATAAGCCCATTATTTAAGAGCCACACTGTCCCTCTGAGACCACAAAAAGCACAAACTCCAGCTCTTAGAGCAATCCTGCTGCTCAGCCTTGGCATCCTCTCCTCTAGTTGGATGTGTCCTTCTTGGAAAACAAATGTAGAAAACAGAAGGATCTTTATCTGCCTTCCATGCTTGCTCCTAAAGAGATGCAGAAGTGTGTAACATATAGAGCATCATACACTCTCATACACATATATTTTAATCATTTAAAATTTATTGCTGAGTAGTAATTCATTGATGGATGTATCACAATTTGTTTTACCAATTCACTCATTGAAGGACAAGTCACTTCCAGTTTTTGGCTATTACAAATTAAGATGCTATGAATATTTGCATATACATGGACAGTGCTGAGTTGTTGTTTTCTTCTTTTGAGTAAATATCTAAGAATGGAATGGCTAGATTATATAGTAAGTGCATGTTTAAATATTTAAGACATTGTCAAACAGTTTTCCAGAGTGTTTGTACAGTTTTTATTACCACCAGCAGTGCAAGAGAGTTCTATTTTCTCCACATCCTTGCCAAAACTTACTTTGGCCAGTTAATTTAATTTTTTGCCAGTTTTAGAGCATATTTGTACCCTATTGTAATTTTATATAACCCTAATGAGTAAAGATGTTGAGTATTTCTTTGTGTTCTTATTTACCACCAGTATATATTCTTTGATGAAATGTATGTTTAAATCTTTTGCCCATTAAAAAATAAACATATAGAATGTCAGATGGAGCTCAAAGATTCCACTTGCATGGTTTTCTGTCAATCTTTAAAGCTTTAGTTCCAGTAAATCTATGTTGTATATGATCACACCACTGGTTTACCTAGCCCCTTGAATTTTTTTATAACAAAATGATTTGCATGTAACTGTCTAGGAGGAATTATGTGACTCAGATATTAATGTAAGAATGAAAAATGAGGATAATTTCTACTCTACAAATCCCCACTTAATATAATCATGATGCAAAAGTAAACAATAAACTGGTTTTTATTTCTGTGGGAGATGATTTTATGGCTCTGGATTCTAGAACCCACTCCCTGGAGTTCTGAGAAAGCAGTTCAGCCCTCATCACTCTCACTTGCAGGAACACTCGAGAAAACACTTCTGAAGCTTAGAGACCTTTTCTAAATGATGATCTGTCATCCACTTATAAGAAACATCACTTTTGAGGACACCAAAAGAAGTTCCAGAGAAAGCATATGGACATCAGGAAATTATGTTGCCTTTTGATCATGAACAAGTCATCTGCAAGTGTCTCCTGAGACCCAAGATTGGCCCAGGACTTCATTTTCAAAGAGAATTGATGGGGCATTAAAGCCAAAAGCATCTGGGACCAACCAGACAACCCAATCAGCTTATCTTTGCATGAACTATGACAGAGACCAAATGTAACTCCAAAAAGTATCAAAGCAATTGCCTGTGGATTCTGCCAATAGAGGAAAATGCTGCCAGTGAAAAAGAGCATTCCTGGCTTAGCAGCTGGAGTTTCAAACTGCTTTTTAAAAATGAGCAAAAATAGAAGTACAAAGAACTGATGGTCAGCAACAGTTTGAGAAGCCTAAAATGAAAATATTCAATAAACTGTGTCTGTAAGTCACACCATAAATCTTCCATTGCCTGACTGGCTATTTCTCACCCAACAGAAATGCTTCTGTGTTAGACAGCACATCCTATTCAGTTGCTCAATTTTCTTCTGATATGTTTTCTTTAAGAGTCAAAGGAAGACAGTGATTAGGAAAAAGGGGTATGTGCTAGAAGCTTTAGTGATATTACCTCCTTTACTTCTGCTTTTACCTCAAGAAGAAAATTTAGTGATCTGAATTTTCAGATTCAGAGAAAATTTTGAAACAGGAAAATCTTGAAACTCATGGTTGAAGAATTCAAAGCCTCTCAGAATCATAGTCTCAGAAAAGACCTTTGAGATTCTCCAATAACATTTCCAATTCAAGGCAAAGTTCACCAGCCTCTTCTTGCACATGTGTAGAAATGTGTAACCCCCTGGTTATAAGGGTGTTCATACCATCACTGCATAGCCCTTATTATTAGAAAGCTTTCCTCAGATATCTCCCACAAAACTCCAGGTACCCCTTTAAACTCTGATATCTGGTAAGTTCAAGGCCAAGAGAGCTATTCATTTCACATTATGCCCCTAGTTTCAGTTATTAGGTGACAAGAACTATGGCTTCCTAATTATTCTTCTTGACAAACTCCCAACTTACACAATTAAGCCTGGGGTAACTCTTAACCTTTAACATCTTCATCAATTCCTTTACCATATTTGAGGATCGTTTGAGCTTCTCTGGTAGCTCAGATGGCAAAGAATCTGCCTGCAGTGCAGGAGATCTGGATGAGAACGGCAACCCACTCCAGTAATCTTGAATGGAGAATTCCATGGACAGAGGAGCCTGGTGGGTTACAGTCCATAGGGTCGCAAAGAATCAAACATGACTGAGCAACTAACACATACGCACACACAAGCATAAGAGCATAAGGGCTTTCCTGCTCAGATGGTATGAATCTGCCTGCAATTCAGGAGACCTGGGTTTGATCCCTGGGTCAGAAAGATCCCCCTTGAGAAAGGAATTGTTACCCACTCTGGTATTCTTGCCTGGAGAATTCCATGGACAGAGGAGCTTGGTGGGCTACAGTCTACCTATCCATGGGATCTCAAAGAGTCGAACATGACTGAGCAACTAACACTTACACATACTTTCAGGCATAAGAGCTGGTGGCTCAGCACTAATGAATCTATCTGCAATGCAGGAGACGTAGGTTCAATCTATGGGTTGGGAAGATCCCCTGGAGGAGAAAATGTCAACCCATTCCAGTATTCTTGCCTGGGAAATCCCATGGACAGAGGAGCTTTGCAGACTTCAGTCCATGGAGTTGCAAAGAGTCAGACTCGATTTAGCTACTAAATAGCAGCAGCTGCAGCAGACATAAGAGATGCTCAGATGACTGAATATAATAAAGATGGTGAAAAGTTCAGGAGCAGTCTGCTAAGGTTGATTTTGTCCATTGTTAGGTTGACTCTGTCTAGAGGTAGTATGTTGGTAAGCCTGACATGTGCCCTAAGTCCACTAGAATGTATCAGTCTGCTATGCAAGCTTGAAAGCATTCTTGTCTTCTCTAGGCTCACTCATAGGCTTCTTCCCATCCCCTCAACACTCTAAATTTGCCTGAAGCTCAACTTGTACCCAATATCACCCTAGGCACACACTCTGCTCAATCCCAGCCCATTTTTCACCTCATTCTAACCCTGATCCAATCTTAACTCAACTTCACTCTTACCCCACATCAGAAAGGCTGTTCCAGGAGCCATCAGTTCCTGCAATATCCTTAAATTTAAGCAAACAATATGTCTTTTTATATCAATACATGATTACATTTAGTCTTTTATTTGTAATCCAACTGGAATGGTCCAATACACAATCATAAGGCATCTGGAAGTGAATTCAGTATTCCAGATGTAGCAGGATCAGCACAGAGAACAAAGGGAATATTACTGCCCTTGATCAAGACATAATACATTATGAATATAACCAAAGTTTCAATTAGCTTTCTGAGCAGTGATAACATATGCATGCTGAATCTACAATCAACTGAAATGAGGAAGTCTTTTTCACAATAGCATATTAAAACACAACCTACCAGTGAGTCTGTGATAAATAATATTAGCTGATGGCAATGTAAATACTTTAGAGTAATGTTATAGACCAAAGATAAATTTACATTAAAATAGAGCATACTTTTTTAACCATGTTTATCATTTCAGGGTTAACCAATTCAGTCTACTGTTTCCTAAACACCCCTCACTTATCCAATAATCATTACTTCATTTCTGCACGTAAGATTTTGATTCTTATTAAACTGCTTGAGAAGAATAGCACATTAAGTTGTCAAGCATAGCCAGGAGAGGAAGCTTTGATAGAGAATGAAAGAGAAGCATAATGGAGAAAAATAAATATCTAGAGTGAAATGAGCAGAAGGGCTATGGAACAGGAGACTGAGAGCACTAAGGAAAGCTTCACTGGGCCACCAGTGCTTATGAAAGTTAATGCTTCTGATGACCAGGGTAATACCTCCGTCTAAGACTCCTGAGTTCCCAGGGAAGTGTATGTCAATTTCCACATTCTTGGAAGAACAACCTACTTCTCCACTGGTGAAAGCTTCAGAAACATGCCCGTCTCTCTCTATTGTAGATTCTTGGTATTTTTGGAACACAACAAATATGAACAATATAGGTTCATCAACTTATTATTCATGAATTACTTCATTCATTAATTTTCAAGAATCTTGTTTTATTAAGATTAGTTTTTATTAGCTTCTAATGTGGAAAAGACTTAAGGATGAAGGATTAAAGGCAAAGGAGTTTCGAGGACTAATATTCAGTGCCTTAGAGTTCTTAATCAAGGCAAAATTTAAAATTGGAAGTATTCAGTGTTACTGGTTAATATATTCATACTCCTGAATTTATCAAGCAAAAGCCTAATGTATCAGCTTGGACTGATTTTATAGTGGAGACATTTTGCAGAAATAATCTCCCAATGGCCTAGTCTAACTTTTTTCTGAATAGCATTAGTTTGATTGTCACATTGCAAATCCCTAATAACTATCATGTAGCTCATTCTGTCAATAGAATCCTTTAGATTAATGCCTGGTTCCAGGAATTAGATCTTCTCATCACAATAATAAACCCAGGAGGGGCACTGCCTCATTATTATGAGAAGAATTCAGAAAGAAAACGCCTGTCTTGTACAGATGATTTTATCAATGAGATGTGAATATATATATATATATATGCACAACTTCTAACAGGGTTCATTATAATTGCAGTGGTAAAAATGGAGAGGTCAATCTGCTATCTGAAAGCACTGCTCAGACTGCTGTGAAGGCTCATTTCCTGATTACATGTGGATGCTTAGAATTGAGCCATGTGTCGACATCAAGCATGATGTGATGTGACATGAGAGAGGCTGACCCTGTGGTTTGACATAATGCTGAGACCATCACTCAGAGATGCACTCAATGATATATACATGCTTTCTGCATTCCATGACCCAGTCAGCAACAGAGCAAAGTCAAATGTCACTGAGCTCTATAGGCTCTGTGATAAATAAACAAGGAAGGGGAGGAGAGTGGTGTAAGAATGAATTACTCAAAGCTTAACACATAGAAAACCACCCAATGAAGAAGCAACCATGTAAACTAGCAGGAAAGGAAAATGACTGGTGACATAGAGTCTGCAGAATGGCTAGTATGAATGACAATAGTATGTGTCACTGCAACTCTACGCCTTCCTTCCTGCTATTCTTCAGTGGCATAGCACTTGTAAAAAGCATGCTTTTAAACAAAGAGAATATTTGTAGAAACTTGGAGTGCTATACCTGGGACTTTCCTAGTCTGTGGATTCCTGGGAGATTTAAGGTGCCTTAAATAACAGATTTCAAGAGTTTTCATTTCAGATCTGCTTGCATATTGGCTTCCGTTAAGGGCCCAATCTTGATTGTTATCATTTACCCTCAATGCTATACTTTGATGAAAGAAAGCCCTGAATTCATTGGGTGGTACATCTTACTGCCTTAGTGACACAGATGTCTTCTCCCAAGCCAAGAAATTTTCATGGGAATCAGAATTATAGCCCAGCTCAGCAAAGATGAGTAATGAAGAGCTCTATGTTTTGAGAGTGAATGAATTGATTCAGTTTTCCCAGTATGATCTACTTCTCAAGAACTTTAGAAAGCACCAGTCAAAATAGTCACAGATAGAAGAGATGATTTTTTTTTTTCTTTTTTTTTCTGTGAAGTCCGCTCAGAAGTGTGGCAAGACCAATCCACAAAGGACAGTTTAATAAGAACTGTCCTTTGTTCCCCCACTGAAATTTTTGTTCACCTCACATTTACTATATTGTTTCTTCTTCTTGTCCTTTGAAGTTTCTAGAATGTCCCTTCTGTACTTAATTTTCATGCTTCTTACTTCCCAGGAGTTTGAAAGTGAATTTCCCTCCTTTGGGCCATGTTTTCATGGGATTATGGCAAATGGGGACAGGTCTAATAGTCCCTTATTAAGCAGAATTTTTTTTTTTTTTACCTCAAGGATTTCAGATATAATCAATTGGCCTGTTGATAGCAGTTTCCAGTCATTTAGAACAAGCTGATTAAAAAATTCATCTGCACTTTCATTTTATATAAATAGTTACAATAGTCTATTTAGGGTGTCTTCAAGTGGCTCAGATGGTAAAGAATGCGCCTGCCACGTGGAAGACCTGAGTTTGATCCCTGGGTTGGGAAGATCCCCTGAAGAGAAAGGCTATCCACTCCAGTATTCTGGCCTGGAGAATTCCATGGGCTATATAGTCCATGGGGTCACAAAGAGCTGGACACGACTGAGTGACTTTTACTTTCACAACTTTATAAAGCTCAGAAATCAACCAAAGGATAACATTCTAGGACCATGCATCCAAGAATCGTATCATTGTTCTCTGGTTGAAAAGTCCTACTCCAACTTCCTTGAAGGGTACCTAAGGGGCATGATAGTTACAGCAGCTACCAAAGACACAGCTAATCATACTTCAAACAGAGCCTAGTGATTCTGCCATGTGAAGTAATAACACTGAAACTTCTTATTTTTACTTCTAAGGTTAACTATATTCTTGTAATAAGGAGGGGAGAATAAATAGATCCAATTGATTTCTTTATATTAATTACATGTGATTATTTCTTTTGGAAAAGTACTTTAAGCTCGCTTCATTGATCAAGTCTCTCAGAAAACAAATACACAAAGTAGCCTTTTCTGTGTGCTGCCTACAATAATGAAATACAAAAACTCACAGTAGATAAACAATCAAATCTTTAAAATACTTTGAAATCAAAATACAAATGTCTCCTATCTTCCTCTTGGATCACAAATTTTAAGACAGACCATACTTCCATAGGAATCAGAAGCCGCCTGATAAGTGTAGTTGGTAAATGTTTCCAAAATAGGAAAACAAATGAAAGATGACAACAAATGTAAAATTAGAGGCATCCCCTTGAATCGTAAAAGCGTTCCTTTTAGCTTAAGAATTACTGACATCTCAAACTACTGCATTGACAATCCGTTGCAATCTACCTTGATCATCCTCTTCACATGAATAGTATTTTCATTTTAAAAGTCATGTGTGCACAGCAAGCCCATGGAAAACTCAGTAATGCGCATGGCCTTAAAGGGAAAATGACAAGTTTCCATTTTCTCTTCAGTGGTTCTATTGAAAATAAAGTGTGTTGAATGAGTCATTGGACTTTTGATACCAGTTGGAGAGTGACTTGTGCCAAAACTGGTGAAATATGCTGCTGCTGCTAAGTCGCTTCAGTCATGACCGACTCGGTGCGACCCCATAGACGGCAGCCCACCAGGGTTCTCTGTCTCTGGGATTCTCCAGGCAAGAATACTGGAGTGGGTTGCCATTTCCTGCTCCAATGCATGAAAGTGAAAAGTGAAAGTGAAATTGCTCAGTCATGTCCAACTCTTCGCGACCCCATAGATGGCAGCCTACCAGGCCCCCCCATCCATGGGATTGTCCAGGCAAGAGTACTGGAGTAGGTTGCCATGTCCTTCTCCTCTGGTGAAATATATCTTCCATTAACTCCCACAGTGCTTTGTAAGAAACAAATTTGAATTAAAAATCATGCTTATATACCACCTAGTAGTAAGGGTAGAGTCCCTTGGATTTCCAGATGTCTGTGAAACGTTTTTCTTCTAGGAAGAAGGTAACTGTGGTAATGTAATACCCATAAATGGGACCAAAGGGTTGAATTAAAGTAGTTAATACTTTATTTATTAATAGCAATAGCATTTACATGCACCAGGAATTGTGCGGAGCACGTAATTCATGATCAATCACTTCTCTCAATGATATAAAGTGGGTAGTATTATACCTACTATGAAAAAATGTGTGAAAGTATTAGTCACTCAGTCATATCCAACTCTTTGTGACTCCATGGACTATAGCCCACCAGGTTCCTCTGTCCATGGACTTCTCCAGGCAAAAATAGTGGAATGGGTTGCCATTTCCTTGTCCAGGGGATCTTTTGAACCCAGGGATTGGACCCAGGTCTCCTGCATTGCAGGCAAATTCTTTACCATATGAGGCACCAGTGAAGTCTGATACATATATAGATATAGATATAGATATAGATATAGATATAGATATAGATATAGATATAGATATAAACACACACACACATATATACACTAAAGTTAAAGCTATGGTTCTTAGAATATAAGAAATATAATCAGATAGCAATTAGGAGAGCTGATTGGGATTTTCTGCAAAACCATTTCTTTAGACTAAAACATTTTGTCCCCAGGGAATAAAAACATTAAATATTACTTAAGTGGTAATTGGAGAAGGCAATGGCACCCCACTCCAGTACTCTTGCCTAGAAAATCCCATCGACAGAGGAGCCTGGTGGGCTGCAGTCCATGGGATTACTGAGTCAGACACAACTGAGCTACTTCACTTTCCCTTTTTACTTTCATGAATTGGAGAAGGAAATGGCAACCCACTCCAGGAGAATCCCAGGGACGGGGAAGCCTGGTGGGCTGCCGTCTATGGGGTCGCACAGGGTCAGACACAACTGAAGAGACTTAGTAGCAGCAGCAAGTGGTAATTATGAGACTGCAGTTTGAATCCAGTTTTACTGACAGTTGGGAGACACTGGGCAACTGTGCCTGAAACTTCATTCTTCATCCATCAAGTATAAAGCATAATAATACCTACATCATAGAAGTACAGATCAAATAACTTAATACACTTAAAAATCCTGGATGAACAACCAAGAACATGCAAGTATTTCCAGCTACTAGTTTTATGGACCCTCATTTTGTCACTTACAAATTGAGACAATTAAGACTGTTTTGGCAATGATTCTATGACATTCTACCTTGTGACTTGGCAGTTTCTTTATTTCTGTCCTGCTCTGAGTGGTTTGCAGCCCCCATGCCTAACCCAGAGGTGATCCAAAAAAGACACTGACCCTTTAACAAATTACTAACACCAGGTCAGGTTCAACAAAGAGAAATGGCATGAAGCAAATCAAGGTCATTGTACCAGCACTGAACACCTGCCCCCAGAAATAGCTATAGCATTACTCCCTTTATTTATTTATTCAGTAAATCTTATTTTCTACCTACGTGTTCCAGCATTTCTCATGGGGTGGGGAGGAAACCCTCCAGTTTCATCTAGTTTACATTATGGTAGAAAAAAAAAGACACTAAAAAAATAAAGAATATGATCTCAGATAATGAAAAGTGCTACAAATAAATTTTGAAAGAAACAGAGTAAAGAAAATGATTAGGCCTATGTGCAAATACTAAAATAAACAAGGCCTATCAAAGATGGTAAAATTTGAATCAAAAATTAAATAAAGGGAGCAATCAGTTCAGTCCCTCAGTCGTGTCCAACTCTTTGCAGCCCCATGAATTGCAGCACACCAGGCCTCCCTGTCCATCACCAACTCCTGGAGTTCACCCAAATTCACGTCCATCGAGTCAGTGATGCCATCCAGCCATCTCATCCTCTGTCGTCCCCTTCTCCTCCTGACCCCAATTCCTCCCAGCATCAGGGTCTTTTCCAATGAGTCAACTCTTTGCATGAGGTGGCCAAAGTATTGGAGTTTCAGCCTTAGCATCAGCCCTTTCAATGAACACCCAGGACTGGTCTCCTTTAGGATAGAAGAGAGCAACAGAACCATTTAAAAATCAAAGGTAAATGTTTGGAGCAGAGGAAATAGCAAGCCCAAAAGCCCAGATATATGAATAAAATCAGCAAGTTCAAGGAACAGCAGGAAAACAGTGTAGCTGGAGTGGAAGAGGTGGAAAGGAGGTCAGAAGACAATTTCTTTGATAGACAAGGACCAGTTCTTATAGCGCCTTATAGACCAAATGTCATGCTTAAACTGGGCATTTTATTTTTACTGTTATTTTGCCATGAAACAGAGGCTTGAGCACAGAATTAGCATCAAATGGTTTCTATTTTTAAAAGTCAAGTGGCTGTTGTATGGGAGACTACTGCAAAAGTCCAGATGACAAATGGTGCTTTGAACCAGTGGTCGTATTCAATGGTTGGTTTGGGGATATGATTCAGGAAGTAGTATTGACAGGACCTGATAAACTGTTGGCCATGGAGTGAGAGTAAATGAGAAAAATCAAAGAATGATTCCAGGATTACCACTTATTAAGATGGTACAGAGAAGGACAAGGAGCTGAAGAGGATACAGTTCACATACCTGTACCACTTCATTTGCGCTCCATTTCTCATGATGTTAGCTCAAATTTGCCTCAGGGTTTTTTTCTTACACATTTATCTGATGTGAAGTGAAGTTGCTCAGTCATGTCCGACTCTTTGCAACTCCACGGACTGTAGCCTACTAGGCTCCTTCGTACATGGAATTTTCCAGCCCAAAGTACTAGAGTGGGTTGTCATTTCCTTCTCCAGGGCATCTTCCCAACCCAGGATGGGCTTTCTCAAATTTCCCACTTCTCAAGGCAGGTCTGATTTTATATTTTTCCCATATAAAGTTATGATCAAAGTTCAGGTTGAGGCGTTCAACCCATTTACGTTTAAGGTAATTATTGATAAGTGTGATCCCGTTACCATTTACTTTATTGTTTTGGGTTCGGGTTTATACACCCTTTTCGTGTTTTGTACAACAAAGGAAAATATAAGCAAGGTGAAAAGACAGCCTTCTGAATGGGAGAAAATAATAGCAAATGAAGCAACTGACAAACAACTAATCTCAAAAATATACAAGCAACTTCTGCAGCTCAATTCCAGAAAAATAAACGACCCAATCAAAAAATGGGCCAAAGAACTAAATAGACATTTCTCCAAAGAAGACATACGGATGGCTAACAAACACATGAAAAGATGCTCAACATCACTCATTATTAAAGAAATGCAAATCAAAACCACAATGAGGTACCACTTCACACCAGTCAGAATGGCTGCGATCCAAAAATCT
Organism: Capra hircus; assembly: GCF_001704415.2. NCBI lineage: Eukaryota > Metazoa > Chordata > Mammalia > Artiodactyla > Bovidae > Capra > Capra hircus. The sequence continues at coordinate 35,433,134 of NC_030818.1, forward strand.
GCAAGCAATAAATGCTGGAGAGGGTGTGGAGAAAAGGGAACCCTCCTACACTGTTGGTGGGAATGCAAACTAGTACAGCCACTATGGAGAACAGTGTGGAGATTCCTTAAAAAATTGCAAATAGAACTACCTTATGACCCAGCAATCCCACTGCTGGGCATACACACCGAGGAAACCAGAATTGAAAGAGACACATGTACCCCAATGTTCATCGCAGCACTGTTTATAATAGCCAGGACATGGAAACAACCTAGATGTCCATCAGCAGATGAATGGATAAGAAAGCTGTGGTACATATACACAATGGAGTGTTACTCAGCCATTAAAAAGAATTCATTTGAATCAGTTCTGATGAGATGGATGAAACTGGAGCCGATTATACAGAGTGAAGTAAGCTAGAAAGAAAAACACCAATACAGTATACTAACACATATATATGGAATTTAGGAAGATGGGAATGACGACCCTGTATGCAAGACAGGAAAAAAGACACAGATGTGTATAACGGACTTTTGGACTCAGAGGGAGAGGGAAAGGGTGGGATGATTTGGGAGAATGGGAATTCTAACATGTATACTGTCATGTAAGAATTGAATCACCAGTCCATGTCTGACGTAGGGTGCAGCTTGCTTGGGGCTGGTGCATGGGGATGACCCAGAGAGATGTTGTGGGGAGGGAGGTGGGAGAGGGGTTCATGTTTGGGAACGCATGTAAGAATTAAAGATTTTAAAATTTAAAAAAAAAAAAAGATACAACAGCAAATGAACATTAATTGTATCTAAAATAAATAAATAAATAAATAAATAAAAGTCTGCAGAACTAAAAAAAAAAAAAAAAAACAAAGTTCAGGTTGAGAGGGGAGAGACAGCACAGAAAAAATTCAGCCTGTGGGTACAGAAACAGTCATTGTTTCTCAATATATAAAAAGCACTTTCAAACTTGAACAAAGAGAATGGTCAAAAGAAATGTACTGAGTACTATATGCTTTACTCGGTTCTGGGTATCATAGGACATTTAATAAAAGTATTAAACACTAATTGCTGTTAAGAAATTAAAATTCAGTTTTACTGTACAAACTGTATGCACAGTACAATTGCAAACAAATTAAAAACTCGCAATCGCATGATTATGGCTTAAAAAGTACAAGAATTTAGTGTAGAAAAGTTTGCTGGTTCTTATCTGATAGTATATAGCACAATGACTGGCATACATACTCCCAATAATTTTTTCAAACATCAGTAAGTTAATTAGTTGATTCAATAGAACCAAACTAGTTGGGATTGACACTATTTAAGAGGAGGACTTTTAAAAATTGAATTTATACAGTGTTATTCTGTGCAAAATAATGTGAAAATGTATAAAATAGGCCAATTACTAGAATAATGCAGAGGTCCAAAGAAAAACATCATGCTATTTAATTAAAGAAACAATACATAAGAATCAGCCTTTTGCTCTCTCTATCCATACACCATTCCATTTACATGTAAAGGTCTATCTTTTCTATTCTATTCATCTCCTCTTATAAGATAGATTTTCCATGAACGGAGAAAAGAACCCCACCCCCCAACCCAGACTTTCCATTAAAAAAAAGAAAAAACAACTCAAAGAATAGCGTATACTGGTCTTCATCCACCGACTGAACCTTGCTGCCACCTAGGCGAAAGAAGTCTGTGTACTGCCGCCAAGAATCTCCGGCAGGTAGGGAGGTCAATCCTCCCCGAGCCTCCCTGTGTATTTGTAGGTCAGCTTATCTGGTGGGCAATTTTGAATATTCAAGACCATCTGACAGCAACAGAAAACTTATTTCCTAAGGAAATATTATTCACTGCTTTGATCCTTGGTTATCTCACCTATTGCCTAAAAGAGAAAAGCCACAGCTATTTACCAGATTGTCAGCTTCCTCTTCAAGCTGATTTTATCTTTGCCCTCAACTTTAAGTCAAATTACAGAGGAAACAGACCACAAGTGAACTGACTTAACAACGAACCCAAGATACAAAAGGGTCCAGCTGACAGGAAGAATTCACTCTCATAATTTCTGCCGCACTGCACATTCTAAAATACAATACGCTCATTGTCACTTATGCAAACAGCACTTGGGACATTCTCCACTGAAAAGGCAGGTATAAGCCACTTTTTTTTTTCTTTGTACTCATCATACCATAGGCAGCCTGTTCATATTAATTTGATTAAGAAAAAGGCTGTCTTCCTTGTCTGTCTACTTTCATTCTTTGAAATGAAGCAACTTATCTCTAAGTTTTCTATAAAAGAAAGACCTAAAACATAGTGTCCTTCCCTAGGGGGCCCATCATCCAGCTTCACATTCCACCCTATTTACAAGGTTAGAATCGATATTTAATCCCTATAGTACAGCTGAACAGCTTAGGGAAATTCACTGCTTTATCACAGGGGAAGCAAAAAACTAAAGAAAATACGTTTCACATATCAAAAGGACAATTTTTACTTTCTCTGAATGACCACCAGCAAATAACTTATCGTCCAGAAGGTCAAATAAGAATTTACTCTCACACTAATTTGCCAGGGCAGCCATTTAATTCAGGTATTTCTCCTCCTTCTCTCTATGCCTCCACCAACTATTGTTAGCAAATACACCAGGTAAGACTTATAAGAAGACTCGGTTGTGCTCTCTGAAGACATTTCAAGGCATGAGTCTTCAGTATGATATGTTTTCTCCTTATTTTCGGTTGAATTTAGGAAAGTTGTTGCCTGCTTGCATAGATGCCTCTCCAAGCAGTCAGATCATATTTCAGTTTGGTGAGAAAGCCTTTGACTAAGCCAACTTTCTCTTTACCTACTATGACAGACAGGCCCAGGATGAAAATCTATGCCTCCTTGGGATGGTTAAGTGGCTATTAAAAGGTGCTTTAGCGTCAGAACAGAACTGACTTCCCTGGAATATGTTTCTCAGAACAGAAAGAGAAAGAAAGGATGTGGGAAACTGACCCCAAAGGGAAAAAAAGTCCGAGTCAGTTTTTTGGTTTTTGTATTTGGACACAGTTTGACTAAAAATAACTACTAAAAACTTAAGAGCCAGACTTCCAGAATTCATCATAGACTCAGAAATCATTAAATGTATCAAATTTGACAAAACTGCAAGGGAATGGACTCCTAGAAAAATATATTGTGGGGAAACCAATTCTCCTTAGGCTCTGTTTGATGGAAAAAGACTCTCAGTAAATCATTTGGTAGGATTGTTCTTCATCTCTTTAAAAGCCAACAGAAGGTACAGGAAAAATATTACTTAATTGGCTATCAGTAGGTTTTGAATTCAGTTCAGTGTTTTTGAACATCTACCAGGAGAGAGGCATTGAAACACATAAGGGGAAAAAAAAAAAAAAAAACATACAAACCTTTGTGCATAAGCCGTAACCCAGAGGATAAAAACAGGATTTGAATGGCTACAGTTGAAGTCAGGAAAAGCTATTAAAAGACATGAAAGTGACAGGGCTCAGAAAATTATGAGATCTTGGGAATAAGAAAAGCTTTCTGAAAAACATGGCATTTGAGTTGTCCTCCAGGAAAATTTCTGGGGTCGAGCCCACAGGTGTCATGCCTGGAATCTCCCCCAGGGTGTTAGAAGTGTCCCTAAAGGCATGTCAAGACACCACCTGGAATATTTAGTCCAAACACAATTATCCTGGGCCTATGGAGATATCGCACAGGTTAATTGGTGAGGCTTCCATGAATTAACCAGCTGTCACAAGCTGTTAGGGTTAACAGGATTGCTGTGAAGCCAGCAATGATAGTAATAGAACTTGATACTGAAGAAACACTCCTCTGGTTCTTTACGGATCATACTTCATCTTTGCAGCTCTTCTTAAATAATTTCCACAAGGAAAATTCACTCTTTAAAAATTGCATAGAGTACAGTAGGCAGAATGCACTGAAAATTCTATGCAATGGAACCATCAAGAGCTGAAGTTCAAGAGATCAAGATCAGTAGTCACATACCATGGTCTGCAGCATTTTGGTGTTTGTCCAGTAAGCTAAAAATGGTTTGAATGTTGTTAGGGTTGTTAAAACTAAAAGGAAAATATTAAGGAATATACGTCAATGAAGGCTGTGTGTGGCCATTGTCTAAAATATTTACTATCTGACCCTAACTTTTAAAAGAAAATATTTGCTGTCCCCTGTCTAGATGGCCAGTATCTGAGGTTTGATACCAGAAGAATCATTAACAATGTAATGTTTATGAATTAGTGTTAAAAATTTTTTTTAAATGTAAAACATCCTCAAATGCATTTTTATGTAGCCATAACTGAAAATATTCTAAATGGTATATATGGAAATACTGAGGCAGAGAGCTAGGATAACAATGCACAAGAAAAACTAGATTTCCAAATCGAAATTCTTTCATTGTAACTCCTAGATGAGGTATGCTGATGATAGTTTTATTTGTTTAGCAAGCATTTATTAAGTACCCTCTGTGTGTATGGAGAGATAGAAAGAAATATATTTGGCACTGCTTTAATAGGTATGATGTAGAAAAAAGTAGTACTTTGGAATTTATCTAAATAAGTGTATCAGAGAAAGATATAACACACATAAGCACATAAAAAGCAACAGATCACATAGGAAAGGGCTAGGGACACAAAAGTCAGAGGTGGTGACGGCCAAATGAAACAACCAGTGCAAACTCATTGAAGTGCAAAGTCTTGAACTGCCTTCACAAAATCACTTAGTGCATTAGGAGAAGAAAAGAAGTTTTCCTTATAGAAGAAACAGGACAAGAGGCAGAAAGATAAGGAAGAAAAGAAGCCAAGGGCTAATTTTAGAAGTAGCAAGAAAGAGATAGAGATTCTAAAATCAGGTGACTTTATATAGAGGACCAATTGAAGGCTTTGGGTAACTTTTTTAACAGTCTATACAATTTCTTTTTTAATTAAAACTTGCTTTCTCTTTGTAATACAAGAATAGAAATCTCAATAATGTTAAGCCAGTCTGGTGCTGAGTATGTATAACACATATCATGCTCATTGTAATCCTGTAAGGTATGAAATTTGGAATATTAACACCCTTTTATTGCTGAGACCCTGATGTTTGGGGAGGGGAAGAAAAGGCAGGAGTCAGGGCAGGTCTCCTAGCCCCAGGGGTGAATGCTCTTAGCTGGAATAAAAAGCTCCTTGTTCAAAGGGAACTTGGCAGTTTATGACAAAAACAGAGCAGAAGTGGCAAGCCCTATAAGGAAAAAAATTATTGCCAACAACAGTTCCTGGGCCTTTAATTCAAACTCATCGTGCATGCCTGGAAAGAGGATTCATGACAGGCATGCATTTTGAGAATTTGCTCTAGAAACAAATTAAGAAATAAGATTGAAATCACAACCAAGTAATAAAGGAAAAAAATTAATAACACTTATCAGAAAATGAGATACTTGTAAGGACCTCAGAGTTTTCATTTATCCACATTTTTTTAAGTGACAAGAAGCAAAGCATGTATAGAAATCATGTGTTCCATGTGTCAGTCAACTTTCTCTTTCCCTGACACTGATGGCATGTATTCCTTTTCCTTTCTTTTCTGACATTTAAGGAATAGGCATCTCTGATAAAGCACATAAAATGCAACTGATCAGCCAAGCCCTAGGTAAATATTTCTGTTCTAGCATGTGTTTGCTGTTTCTAAATTACCATATGTTTTTATTGTAAACAGGGACTGCTTCATTTGTTGAATAGCAATGATCCATTATGTTGACTATTTCTGACATTATATTGAGTTTGAAACTAGAAGGGGAAAAAGAAAGCTCTGAATATTCCTAACCTTGCCATTCTTGTTTCAGAGACAGAAACCATTTGCATTTTGCCACCTACTGTCTTTTTCAAATTATTTCCATTTCTATTGGGCAAAATCAAAGAAAGAATTAATTTGTTCCAACCTGTAAGTATTGATTAATAAACATTTTAAAAATTCTCCACTCCACGTTGTTAAATGGCTAAGAAAAGTATTGCTAGAACCATAAATTCATAGCGCTCTTAGTTTTTATCTCAGAGTACAAACCATCTTACTTTAAAAGCTTGAAAACAATCTTTCAAGTGACTAAATCCTAGCTGGAGTTTGTGGGATGATGCAGCAAAGGCTGTAATGAACGACTCCAACATCCCAGAACTCTGCCTGACAGAGCAATGTATACAAACCTGTTCCTGGCTTTTACTGAGCTGCACCAAGTATACAATTCTCCAGTGAGCCCAGGAGTCAGGAACTGTCAATTACAAAGAAATGGTTGGCAGACTGAATGAATATTTGTGTGTAATTATCACAGCATTCACCAGCAGCAAAGACTCCAGAGTGGTGCACACAAATGTCAGTGTCTTTCCCTGCATAAAACACCCATTTTTACACTGTGTGATATCAATGTCTAACAGAGGTGATGAGGCAGGATGCAGGCAATTTATTTTGCCAGCCACATGTGACCCAAGATGTTACACACCACTGAACAGCAACTGCTTTTGCTAAAAGCATTATTTTCAAACATTTAAGAAAGTCTCAGCCTTTCTTTGGCCATCCGAGAGCCCCTCTCTCCCCTAGCTTTATGTGTAGTCCTAAAGGACAAAGCTCAGGACATACTTTTTAAACAGTTACAAGCTCCTCAGGAGTCCTTTAGAGTCCCTCTTTCTTATATATAAAAATGAAGTTGACAGATACCTTAGCTCAGATGCTTTGTGATTGGAACACCCATATTTCCTTTCAGGAAAAGTTTTGGAGGCGTAGTTCCAAACTTAATGGCTCAATTAATGCCTTGCAAGTGGTACCAGCAAATCTACTAGCATCAGTTCTCTCCAGAGGAGGAAAATAAGAATGACCACCTCCCTTGCAGAGTGACAAAGTTCTGTTCTGAAACACAATCCTTCTAAAACAGTATTTTCTCTTCATCTTGTGAGGCCAGACATTCATTTGAAAGTATGAAAAAGAGTCTTCTTCTTCTTCCTAGGAAAATACTATTGGATGTTCATGAGTGCACACACACCCCTACACATGCTGACTTCATATACACGTGACCTGTGCAGTCACAAAAGGTCGCCTGTTCAGTAGGTTCTCGTGGTTGTTTTAATACTCTGATGTCACTATCTTGAATTCTTAATGATTTTACCTTTGAACATATGCTTTGTAAGAGAAGTTCAGTGGGATGTTGGAACATGAGCAGAGGAGAATGAAAAATACACATGTCCCCTGTCCTTGCCACTCCATCAGCATATAGAATTTGCAACACCCATGAGCACAGAATTCAGTGAACCCCCAATATGTGGGCATTCACTAAGACTCAAAACAAGGACAAGGCAAACATGAGCATCTACTAACGAGTAAGCAGGGCACTAACTTTCCCAAGAAGCCACTCTTTCAAATCAAATAAAAAATTTTGCTTCAAATACAGAAAGAAAACTAATGCCCAAGGAGTCCTGTTGTATACTTTCTTGTTTCTGTCCCTTCCCTGCATTAGCCAACCCCCTATGCTGAAAACGATGACATAGAAGGAAAAGACCAGGTAACCCATGTTTGTTTAAGTCCTTCTTTACATATGGGAAAGCCATCAGTATTGAGTGTTGATAGACTGTATGTGTACCAAGAAATGGTAAAAACAGTTGAGTTAGTTATGTGCGTGTTTCTACTGTTCTGGTAAGAACAAAATATATATGTACAAACTACAAAATAAGAACTGTACAAATCTGATGATTCTGTGTACAAGTTAAATGCTTTTTTAGTAAAATTATTTGCCTTTCAAACTTGCAGTACACAATAAATATAAATGGTAAAATGCAAACTAATACTTTTAAATATTTCATTTTTCTTTATTGGGAAATTAAGAATGGCAAGTTGAAAGACACACCATGGAAGAAATAAAAAAACATTGTATTTTAGTACTTTAAAGATACTATAGGTTATAAAAGAGAAAGGTACTTTCTTGCTCTTTTTGAACAAAGGGCCCATGTTTTCTTTCTGCAAGAAAAACCAGAAAGTATGTAGCCAGCCCTGCTTCTAAAAATATTTTACATATAATTTCAAGAGATTTCCAGGCTCTGACAAGGTGGGAAGATGTTAAGAGGATATATATCCATATGTATGTAATTGTATTAGCTTGCTTGGGCTGCTGTAACAAACACTACAGACTGGAGATACTTAAAGAGTGAGTATTGGTTCTGTCAAAATACAAAGTTTTTTTAGAGTTAATTCATTTCTCTAATTCTCTTACTACATCTCATCTGAAGGGTCTTTTGAAGTATCTGTGACTTAAGGTAGCCCTTCAGTTCAGTTCAGTTCAGTTCAGTCGCTCAGTCGTGTCCGACTCTTTGTGACCCCATGAATCACAGCACGCCAGGCCTCCCTGTCCATCACCAACTCCCGGAGTTCACTCAGACTCACATCCATCGAATCAGTGATGCCATCCAGCCATCTCATCCTCGGTCGTCCCCTGCTCCTCCTGCCTCCAATCCTTCCCAGCATCAGAGTCTTTTCCAATGAGTCAACTCTACGCATGAGGTGGCCAAAGTACTGGAATTTCAGCTTTAGCATCATTCCTTCCAAAGAAATCCCAGGGCTGATTTCCTTTAGGATGGACTGGTTGGATCTCCTTGCAGTCCAAGGGACTTTCAAGAGTCTTCTCCAACACCACAGTTCAAAAGCATCAATTCTTCGGTGCTCAGCCTTCTTCACAGTGCAACTTTCACATCCATACATGACTACTGGAAAAACCATAGCCTTGACTAGACAGACCTTAGTCGGCAAAGCAATGTCTCTGCTTTTGAATATGCTACCTAGGTTGCCCTTACTCTCCTTTAAAAGAAAAATTTTATAATATAGCATAATCAGTAACAAAGATAGGATGAATTTAAAGATTTCTATGCTAACAACCTGAGATTACTCTTTAATTATCCAGAGCTCTCAAAACAATCACTGTCTGTGGTTCAGTGTTCCACTTTGTTTTTTAATGAGCACATATCAAGAAAGCATTATATGTATCTAGATGATTCCATGAAGTTAGTTCCATTAATGTGTCAAATGCTTTCTGGCCCTTATCTAAAATTAATCTCTAATAGAATTTAGAGCCTTTAAATACTTCTGTTCTTCGAAAACTATAAATCATGTTGCCAGAAGTTGACCAATAAGAGGAATTATGGGCTGCAGTTTTGAGAAGCAGATACAAAAGGCAGGAGTAGCATAATCTTTTCTTGCCCCCAGTAATTTCTGAACACTGGAAGTACAATGAGGGAAGGTTGAAAAATTATTTGATTCCTAATGTTGACAATATCCACATCCATTTAAACTCACTTTCATGCCATGTAACAATAGCATTCTTTTCATATATGGATGGGATGTATTCAGTACACCTGATTCAGTAAAAAGTGAACTATGCCCAGAAGACTTGCATTTTAGCACAGTTTTTGACAACTAAGTCCATGGCCCATGATAGGTTAGCCATTCCATCTCTTTTTCTTCTTCTCTCAAAGGAGGATAGTGAACAGAACTTTTTCAGCATTTAGGCTTCTTTTAAGAATCACCTAATTCATCAACAACAGCAAGAACATGGGGCCTGAGCACCACCTTACCTGAGGAACTGGGTGAGAAAGAAGGGGAGATCAGACTCAGCAACAGGTCCTGCAGAGACAGGTGTGATGCGGATCACTCAGGGCCTGGGGGTGGGGGAGGCTTATCAGCACTGGGGGCCCTGGGCTCTCCTGGTAGCTCACACAGTAAAGCATCTGCAGGAGACCTGGGTTCAGTCCCTCGGTAGGGAAGATCCCCTGGCGAAGGAAATGGCAACCCACTCCAGTACTCTTGCCTGGAAAATCCGATGGACGGAGGAATCTGGTAGGCTACAATCCAGGGAGTCGCAAAGAATCAGACATGACTGAGTAATTTCGCTTCACTCACTAAGAATCAAAGGGCTTCCCTTGTGGCTCAGCTGGTTAAGAATCCACCTGCAACGCAGGAGACCTGGGTTTGATCCCTGGGTTGGGAAGATGCCCTGGACAAGGGAAAAGCTACCACTTCAATATTCTGGCCTGGAAAATTCCATGGACTGTATAGACCATGAGGTCACAGAGTCAGACACAACTGAGCAACTGTCACTTCACTAAGAATCAAGAGGATGTCTGAAAGCCTCTGAAGATACAAGCATAAGTCATATAACAATGAGATTCGGGTTCTGTCCCTGAGTTGGGAAGATCCTCTGGAGGAGGAAATGGAAACCCACTCCAGTATTCTTGCTTGGGGAATCCCATGGACAGAGGAGCCTGGCGGGCTACCCATAGAATCACAAAAAGTTAGACATGACTAAAGTGACTTAGCATGCAAGCATTTGGGTAAGTGAAGTTTAAAGAAGTGTATCCCTAAGAAAGGCAATGCCAAAGAATGCTCAAACTATCACACAACTGCACTCATCTCACACACTAGTAAAGTAATACTCAAAATTCTCCAAGCCAGGCTTCAGCAATACGTAAACTGTGAACTTCCAGATGTTCAAGCTGGATTTAGAAAAGGCAGAGGAACCAGAGATCAAATTGCCAACATCCGCTGGATCATCAAAAAAGCAAGAGAGTTCCAGAAAAACATCTATTTCTTCTTTACTGACTATGCCAAAGCCTTTGCTTTGATCACAATAAATTGTGGAATATTCTGAAAGACATGGGAATACCAGACCACCTGACCTGCCTCCTGAGAAATCTGTATGCAGGTCAGGAAGCAACAGTTAGAACTGGACATGGAACAACAGACTGGTTCCAAATAGGAAAAGGAGTATGTCAAGGCTGTATATTGTCACCCTGCTTATTTAACTTATATGCAGGGTACATCATGAGAAATGCTGGGCTGGAGGAGGCACAGGCTGGAATCGAGATTGCCAGAAGTATCAATAACCTCAGATATGCAGATGACACCAGCCTTATGGCAGAAAGTAAAGAAGAATTAAAGAGCCTCTTTTTTTTGTCTGTTTTTGTTTTAATTGGAGTCTAATTACTTTACAATATTGTGGCGGTTTTTGCCATACATTCACATAAATCAGCCATGGGTGTACATGTGTTCCCCATCCTGAGCCTCCCTCCCACCTCCCTCATCCATCTGATCCCTCAGGGTCATCCCAGTGCACCAGCCCTGAGCACCCTGCCTCATGCATGAAACCTGGACTGGTGATCTATTTCACATATGATAATATGCATGTTTCAATGCTCTTCTCTCAAACTATCCCACCCTTGCCTTCTCCCACAGAGTCCAACAGTCTGTTCTTCACATCTGTGTCTCTTTTGCTGTCTCGCATATAGGATCATCTTTACCATCTTTCTAAATTCCATATATATCCATTAATATATCGCATTAGTGTTTTTCTTTCCAACTTACTTTGCTCTGTATAAGAGTCTCCAGTTTCATCTACCTCATTAGAACTGTTTCAAATGCCTTCTTTTTCATAGCTGATTAATATGCCATTGTGCATACGTACCACAACTCTCTTATCCATTCATCTGCCAATGGACATCTAGGTTGCTTCCATGTCCTGGCTACTGTAAACAGTGCTGCGATGAACATTGGGGTACATGCATCTTAAAGAGCCTCTTGATGAAAGTGAAACAGGAGAGTGAAAAAGTTGGCTTAAAACCCAACATTCAGAAAACTAAGATCATGTCATCTGGTCCCATCACTTCATGGGAAATAGATGGGGAAACAGTAGAAACAGTGACTGATTTTATTTTGGGGGGCTCCAAAATCACTGCAGATGGTGACTGCAGCCATGAAATTAAAAGACGCTTACTCTTTGGAAGGAAAGTTATGACCAACCTAGATAGCATATTGAAAAGCAGAGACATTACTTTGTCAACAAAGGTCCATCTAGTCAAGGCTATGGTTTTCCAGTGGTCATGTATGGATGTGAGAATTGGACTATAAAGAAAGCTGAGTGCCAAAGAATTGATGCTTTTGAACTGTGGTGTTGGAGCAGACTCTTGAGAGTCTGTTGGACTGCAAGGAGATCCAACCAGTCCATCCTAAAGGAGATCAATCCTGCGTGTTGTTTGGAAGGACTGATGCTGAAGCTGAAACTCCAATACTTTGGCCACCTCATGCGAAGAGCTGTCTCATTGAAAAAGACCCTGATGCTGGGATGGATTGGGGGCAGGAGGAGAAGGGGATGACAGAGGATGAGATGGCTGGATGGCATCACTGACTCAATGGACATGAGTTGGGTAAACTCCGGGAGTTGGTGATGGACAGGGAGGCCTGATGTGGTAGGGCTCATGGGATCACAAAAAGTCAGACATGACTGAGCAACTGAACTGAAAGAAGAGTTTAAGACTCACTTCTCTCCAATTGAATAAATACTATTAAAAATCTATTTTCCAAAGTAGGTTTTGCGTTCAGATAAGTTTGTGATAGGTTTTGTGTTCCGATTCCATCGAAAACCTTGGGATTGTAGAGAAGATGGTAATAAAAATCATAAGACTTTGAAAGTTAAAACTCATTCAGTCAGAACAGCTAGGCTCTGTCAGTTTCCAGCTTTCAATTGCACATCTTAAACCAAAAAAAAAAAAAAGTGACTCTATTCCAAGTAGATACACGATTCAATACTGAACAAAAAGATGCAAGGCCTATAGTAAGTTTTGTCACCTTTTTTTTAAAACTACATTTTGTGTATCAGGACTAATGAATGTCATTATCACATAAGTCAACACTGATATTGGTACATATGAAGTTTGTTAAGTAAAGAAATAGTGAATTTTATTGACTTTACCATCAGTTTTACCATAATTCAATGGCCTACCCCCAATGTCTATACCCATTGCATGCATGTTTAAGAAAGAGATTTCCTGATCCTGCCATTGACTTACTAAATCAAATTCTCCTGAAACGGGGTCAGGAATTGATATAAAGTTTCCATGTGTTTCTGAAATCAATCAGGGTTGGGAATCACTAAATTCACAGTTCTGAATCTGGAGCAAATATATAGCAGAAACCAAGTAAACCCATTCCCTTCCTGCTGTTTAAGGGCCTAAAGGCTGAAAGTTAGTCTCACAGTTGTGTCCAACTCTTTGAGATCCCATGGACTGTAGCCAGCCCAGATCCTCTGTCCATGGAATTCTCCAGGCAAGAATACTGGAGTAGGTTGCCATTCCCTTCTCCAAGGGATCTTCCCTGCATCGCAAGCAGATGCTTTACTAACTGAGCCACTAGGGAAGCTGCTGTTTGGGGAAATCACTCAATTTCACTATTTGCTTTTTCTTGATTAAAAACTAGTATCTCCTCGTGAACTTGAGGATGTTTTTATTTAATTCATTTCAACTAACTGTAACAGAGTACATTGGCTTGCAAATTTTAATATGCATTAGAATCACCTGGGGTTTTGCTAAAAGTCAAATGTCTGGGCACTATCAGATACAACAACCCAGTAAATCCAATGTAGGAGAATGGAACTGACATTTTTAACAGCATCTCAGAGTCTTTAAAAATCCGGTCAACGTAAAACTGCTGAAGTATGTGCAATGTGTTCTTAGATCCTATCTTGCTTTGTATGGTGATTTGTAACTTATATAGAACTTTCATATTCATGCTTTCATTTTATCTTCACAGACGGAGAGATAGGATAGGTATCATTGATTCCATATTACAGATAAAGCCCAAAAATGTGACAAATATTAGGTATCAGCAGATCTAGGAATCAAAACTAAAACCATGATTGGGGTTCCTTTGAACAGTAAAGACAAAAAGAAAAATATAATATGCTGACCAAATCTCTTATTTCCTTAACTAATGATACTCAGAAATTAATTTTGAAGAAAGTTGAATATGTTTCGAGTACCTTAAACAAAATCCAAATTCCTCTCTTCAACAGATTGTAAAACATCTATTTTGTAGGGGAGACCATGGTAGGGACTAGTAACATTTCAAGATTCAATCTATCAGAAAAGAAATAGATACTAACTGATTATGAAAAGTGTGAGGAGTATTGAAAAATATGGGGGGGGAGGGTGTTATGGACTGAATGCTGCTGCTGCTAAGTCGCTTCAGTCGTGTCCAACTCTGTGCCACCCCAGAGACGGCAGCCCACCAGGCTCCGCCGTCCCTGGGATTCTCCAGGCAAGAACACTGGAGTGGGTTGCCATTTCCTTCTCCAGTACAGGAAAGTGAAAAGTGAAAGTGAAGTCGCTCAGTCGTGCACGACTCTTAGCGACCCCATGGACTGCAGCCCACCAGGCTCCTCAGTCCATGGGATTTTCCAGGCAAGAGTACTGGAGTGGGTTGCCACTGCCTTCTCCAATGGACTGAATGCATTCTCCCCAAATTCATGTGTTAAAGCTGCAAACCCCAATGTGACTGTATTTAGAGATAGGACCTCTAAGAAAGTAATTAAGGTTAAATGAGGTTATAAGGGTACAGCCCTGATCTTATCGGACCAGTGTCATTAAAAGAAGAAACACAATGGATGCTCTTTCCCTCCCTCTCTCCCCCTCTCCCTTCCTCTCTCCTCCTCTCCTTCCCTCTCTCTCTCTCTCTCTCCTCCTACGTACACACACCAAGGAAAGGCCACTGAAGAAACAGACCATCAGTCATCTACAAGATAGGAAGAGTGTCCTCAGCAGACACTGAATTTGTTGCCACCTTGATCATGAACTTCTAGACTCCAGACTGTGAAAAAATTAATTTCCATTTTTTTAAGTCACCCAGTGTCTGTGTGTGTGTGTGGGTGTGTGTGTGTGTGTGTGTGTGGGTGTGTTTAATAGTATCCCAAACAGATTAACACAGAAGGAAGATCTAGACACTAAGAGCAATGGTTGGATTTAGCAGTGTCTGGTATAAGGCCTAAAGTTAAGACCCAATATTATGGGCCTTGACATCTGGTCAAACCAGCAAGACCTCAAATGACCTAACTGCAAGTTCCAATCCCACTCCACTCCCACAGATCAGATTCACAGCCAAACAAATTTCCTTGTCAAAGCAACCAGGCACAGTTCCTGTCTATCCCTGAGTAGTGAGTTTCAATTCCCTTCCATATCATAGAATTATCAACACAGCTATCACATTCTCCATGGATCTTAGGGCCATTCTATCCTTGTGAGTCTAAAAACCTGGGCAATGAGTAATGGGATTAATAGACTGTTGTCAGTCTCATTTGTCTGGTGTTGAGTACTATGTTTGGTCAACTCCATACCATAGGGTGGGAACCCCTTTTTCACCAGTGGGGTGAAGGAAAGGAGATTAAAACACAGTGGATGTGCTGGACCTGCCCACCACAGGTACTTGAAAGGTCTAATTTAATAGAATAAACTTTACCACTGTCTTAACTAGAATCTTTTTTGAAAATGTCACCTAAAATCAGATTCTCTGGCCTGTTAGAGCAGTGGAGATAGACTTCCCTCACACATTATGTGAGGTCCTCCAAATGAAATGAAAAATTACATTAAAATTGGGTGGAGCCATGCATCACTCTCACTTCTGTGTGATTTTGACTAACACATTGGCCATAAGTTTCTCTAGCAATTTTTAAGCCATGTGGCTCTAAAAATGATTCATAAACTGTAAACATGAATGAACAAATACCAGGAAATCTCTATAATAAAGAAAACTTGACTTCCCTAGTGATCCAGTAGTTAAGAATCCGCCTGCCAGTGCAGGGGACATGGGTTCAATCCCTTGTCCGGGAAGATAACACATGACAGGGCAACTAAGTCCGTGCACCGCAACTGCTGAGCCTGCACTCTGGAGCCCACTAACCACAACTGCTGAGCCTACGTGCTACAACCACTGAAGCCCGTGCATCTTAGAGTTTCGATTCCCTTCCAGCTCATAGAATTATCAACACAGCTATCATATTCTCCCATGGATCCAAAAGGCATTCTATCCTCATGATTCTAAAAACCTGGGCAATGAGCTCTGCATAAAAGAAGCACCACAATAAGTCCACACAATACAACTAGAGAAAGCCCTCACATACTGCAAGGAAGACAGTACGGCCAAAAATATATTAATTTAAAAAATAAAATT
Organism: Capra hircus; assembly: GCF_001704415.2. Lineage (NCBI taxonomy): Eukaryota > Metazoa > Chordata > Mammalia > Artiodactyla > Bovidae > Capra > Capra hircus. Next base: position 35,449,108 of record NC_030818.1, read on the forward strand.
ATGTAACAAATAGTCTAAAGCTAAGACAACATTTATGATGCATATACATGCCTCCCACAAAATGTTTTGAAGAACTGTGTTTTTGTAATTTTAATTCCATCAAAGAGGAGCACAAGTGTGCGCAGCATGTCTTCTGTTTCCCAAACTATTCACCAGAACCTGTGGCTGCTTAAAATTGACACACTCAAGTGCCACCAGCAAGGCCTGAATGAGAAAGGTTTTTGCAATTCAGCCTCTGTGGTCTCTCATATAAATATTGTTTTGAGCTGGACATTGAATAAGCCCAAGGTAGCACTATAATGCCAACCTGACAGACACTTTACAACCTCTGCCAACATAACACTATATCAGCATTTTGCTTAAGCATGAAAGAAGAATGTTCTGGAAATCATTCAAAGTGATAAAGTAGTCCCCAAAGAGATTTAGAGTAGATTTTCCAGCTATTAAGTATTTCTCCACATTTTCCATTATCCCTACTGGGGATGAGAACACAGGGAAGAAACAATTCTACACAGAAGTATTCCAATCCCTCTAGGATGGCATATTATTGTCTCAGGCTCTGGGTCCTGAAGTCCTGCTCACTGCACTGGGATTTCTGCTCTACATTTTACTAGCTGCAAAAAGAAGGATCTTCAAGTTTTGCCTGTGTCTCTATGCCTCTGCCGCCTCCTTTTAAGTGGGAGGTCTTGAGACAGGCCTGAAACTAGGACATTTTGCTGCAAATGTTTGTACCTGGACAAATGTCTCCTCCAGCAACAAAATACAAAGAAACTGTAAGGGACTAAAAATAACTGCATGCAGTGCACAGTTGGGACAAATTATGGACAACAAGATACAAAGAGACCAAAAGCGCCCAACTGCCACTTCTGAAGAGCCAGGAGCAAAAGCAGGAGGTTGGAAGCAAAAGCTGGGTATTGCACATGCCCCCTGCACACACCACTACCAAAGGGATAGGCAGACCACCTAAGGTACCCCCTGAACACACCCCTACCCTCAACTGCCTCTTGGTTTGCAAGCAAGCAAGGGACCCTGTAGCTTGTTCTTGCTCCCACTGCTGCAGCAGGGACTCCAATAAAACCTTGCCTGAATTTCAAGTCTGGCCTCTGATCAATTCCTATAATTAAGAGGACCAAGAACCCTGATCCTTAACAGTTTCAACAACCCAGTGCTGTACAAGGAAAATTAATGAATATATACTAATCCCTCAGCACAATAGTTGGCCCACAGTGAGTGCTCAAGAAATATTAACCATTTTTTATTACTGTCATTTTAGATTGGTTGGCTCCCCTTCAAACTGGGGTAAAGCTTATCTGTGCCATTTTCTGTTTAGAACAGGATAAAATGATGTAGTTGTTGTTGGAAAGGGTTTTGAAGATGATGTAATCCAATCATTCCTTTCCTTCATTTTGTGGTTGAGGAAACAAACAGATAGTGTAACCTGCCCAGAGTCATGGTATAGACAAAAATAGAACTCAGGACTCTGGATTCCCAAAATTTTAAGAGCAAAAATGCCCTTGCACAAAGAACCATCAGGAGGTCTCATTGTCTAACCAAAAGCAAGCTACATGCAACCTTCATCTTAGAGGAAATCTCAGCTTCAAATCTGTTTCCTACTTCAGTTTTCCTTTATTCTGATAGATTCTAATTTTTTAATGAGAAACATCTGAGTGATACATGCCATAAATAGCTTCAAATTTCCATACTAACTCCAGTGGCAAACAGATAAACAAAACTGAAGCATGTCTACCAAGCTTGCAGATTGGCATTTACTGTACATTTGTGAGAAGCTCAAACTAAAGCTAATTTTCCCACAAAATCAAAGTTTATATTATTCAGACAGATTCTGAATTGTTAAAAATATGCCCAATAACCATATTCATGCAAGACATTTTCTTTAAAAAATTAGTAATGTTAAAGAGCAGACCTAAGTACTGAACACAACATTCTGGTTTATAACCACAGCTAAAGATTGCTAGCTGACTGGAGTGTTTAACAACCCTAAACCTATTTTACAGTTTGGATTAAAGAGCAAAATTAATTTGAGACTTTAAGAACTCATACCATTAGTTAGGATCCTTAGGAAATACAGTAAAATTTCTCCACTTTTCTCAAACTCAAATGTGTCTATCCTATTGATATGAGTATAGGCCCTGACTTATGACCCCTAGGTTAGCCTTACTCAGGATAATTAGTGGTACACATGCTTTTCACAAAGGGCATGGAGCAATAACCTGAATGACATATGCCTTAGTGTTCTCATTGAGAGAATGAGATAATACAATTACTTAGCTCACTGGTTTGCTATAATGATGTAATATCTGTTAAGAGATAAGAACAGTGCCTTGAACCTAAATAACACTCAAGTATCAGTGAATATTAGTATTATTGTTATCCTAGTAATTTTATTAATATTGGTATTATTATTAACCTCAGAAATACATCTAGGATAGAAGAGTGAACATTAATATTCTTGATAGATGTGTCTTCCATTAAAGAGAATAATCAGCATTCCAAGTTGGTACCTGCCAAGGCCTCTCTAGTTTATACTACTGAGCCCTATAGAGAAAGTTACTTAAGAAATTAATCTTTGTCTAGAAAGACTGAAGTTTTGCTCCTGGATAATCATGACAAGAAGTTTGCAATCTAAAGCCTTATATGAAGAAAATCGCTGACAATATTGAACGTAATTTAGATTGGTGCTAAGTCCCTTAAGTTTTGTCTGATTCTATGGGACCCCATGGACCATAATCCACCAGACTCCTCTGTCCATGGGATTCTCCAGACAAGAATACTGGAGTGGGTTGCCATTTACTTCTGCAGGGGATCTTCCCGACCCAGGGATCAACTCTGCATCACTTAAGTCTCCTGCATTTGCCAGGCAGGTTCTTTACCACTAGCACCACCTGGGAATCTTATAATTTAGATTATGTGGAGATAATTTATAGATGAGTTTTTTCCCTTCCTACATCTATAATATAATATTGGAATTCTCCTATGCATTTGCATCTTAGAAAACTATTTCAGATTTGCATCAGAATCATAGCAGTAGGTTTGTATTCAGGTGCTACTTTTGCAGGAAGAAAGAGATTTACTGACATGTAAAGCAATGGAAATGAAAAGTGTCTACATTCTTTCATGTGCTTGTTTCAACCTTTCATGATAAGTGTTGGAGCCAAAAGGCTTAAACTACAGTACAAAGGAGGTAGCACCACCACGATTTTCATTTCTTTTAACCCAATTGTAATTTTATGTTTAGCATTTTGGTTTTAAACACTGGACTGTGGAGTGGGCTGTGACATTTACTCATAAATATTTATTTACCCATTTTAAGTTCAATTTGCTTTGATTCTGTCAGTGATAGGAAGGCAGAAAAAAAATGGTCTTTGTTCTCATGTATTAGGCGGCCTACGTAATGTACTATAAGTCCTAAGTACTATGAGTCTAAGAGAAGAAATCTCTTCTATAAAGTGGAAAGCTCTGAAAAGGGGTGACCATATTTACCCTAACATTGGAAATGAAATCCTTTTGCAACTTTATATTACAGCCAAGTAAATGCTATACAGTCGTGTCAGACTCTTTGAGACCCTATGGAGTAAACAGTCCATGGAATTTTCCAGGCCAGAATACTCAAGTGGGTAGCCTTTTCCTTCTCCAGGGGATCTTCCCAACCCAGGTCTCCCACATTGCAGGCAGATTTTTTACCAGCTGAGTCACAAGGGAAGTCCAAGAATACTGGAGTGGGTAGCCTATCCCTCCTCCAACAGATCTTCCCGACCCAGGAGTCGAACCAGGGACTCCTGCATTGCAGGCAGATTCTTCACCAACTGAGCTATCAGGTAAGCCCCAAATACTATACAAGTCAATACTAAAAGATATTAACCATGTGCCTTAATTTAAATGACATCATAGAATCCTTATTACAAAGTTTCTAAAAGTTAACACTAATTTTCTTGAGTCATCTAGGTCCACAACAAATAGATCTGAAATCTCCATAGCTTTTATGTACATAATGAATTTCGATAAAATGACAAATGTCAGGAATTCAAATAAGGTGATCTCTATGTTCATTGATTCCAAACTGAATGAAATATTATGCTATTTAATATTTTTTTCTCTTCTTTATGCCCTTTCCTTAGTTTTCAGAGCAAACAATCCTTTCCTTTGTACCAACACATTTTGGTTAATAAACATTTTATACCTTACAGGAAAATCCAATAGCTCACTGCATTATATAGCTGAATGGTAAATATAAATGATTGGATATAGACAATTTAGCATAAAACTTTTCACATAATGGGATGTCATCCTTTTCTTTCTCTGCTGATCTAAATTGTAGATTACTCTGTAAGTTATTTTCCAAGTAAGTAAATATATTAATTTCTGAGAATAAAATAATACGAAATTTTAAATAAAGCCCCTGGAAGCACACCTATTCTCATTTTATAAAATGCTGGGATCATCCTTAACCTCTGAAAAAAACAACAGCATTAAAATAGAACTTTGAAAATATAGTTATTAGGGAGAAAACTGTTTCTAGAATTGAAAGGTATTCACTTATTCAATGCAATGTCATATATTCAACAGCTATGTAACCCTGCAATAAGGAAATTATAATGGAAATATCAAGAAGACTTTTAATTAAAGCAGCATTGTCTGTGTCTCTTTCTCCTCCTGCTCAATAAGAGTATTACATTTTTATCTAAGAAATTTTGCCTTTAAGTTCTATATACCTGTCTTTCATAACATATTTTGAGGTAACACCACACTGGTAATCAGTAGTAGTCCTAGGTTCTCAAACCTTGACAAGATACAGAGAGAAGCCAAGTATTGTCTTTTGTTGTCTCAGATGATAAAGAATCTTCCTGCAATGAGGGAAACCTGGGTTCAGTCCCTGTTGGGAAGATCCCCTGGAGAAAGGAACAGCTACCCACTCCAGTATTCTGGCCTGGAGAATTCCATGGACAGAGGAGCCTGGCTGGCTATAGCCCTTGGGGTCACAAAGAGTCAGACATGACTGAGTGACTTTCACACACATTATTAAACATGCATCTTCACATTGATTCCCATTCAAGAAGATATTATAGAGAAAATATGGAAAATGGTATTGATAGGAAATAACAGCTGACAGAGAAAAGGAAGAGAGCCACACATGCTAGGGAAAATATTTATTATGGCTCCCTTAGTCTTCAGTCTCAGTAAAGAGAGGAAATGCGGGTAGGAAGTCTTACCAGCCTGATCCCTATTAATTCTAGTTATTAGGGACCCATGCTTCCCTAGTGGCTTAGAGCCACCGTCCCCCCTTCAGCCTTGCCCGTTTCTGTATTTCTCTTTGTATCTTTTCTTCCTATAGGACTTTCTTCCTCACTCTTTGCCAGCCAGTCACACACTTCTCAGCCTTAAAGGAGATGAATGTCAAATCTCCTCCTCAACAAATGTGCCCCATCACACCTCCTGGAATCTTTCTTTGCATGAACTTCCAGAACCCTTATATCTAACCCCCAAATCTGTAACACGTTTACTTCCCAAGGAAAAGTTCTTTTTCTTCCTGCATTTACTGTCCTGTTCCTCACTTTCTTAATAGCCCTATTGCCTGACCAATACTTCATTAGGGGGGAGGGGAGGAAAATTTGAGATGGGTCCTGAGTGTTGACTGTATTGTATACACTTGATAAGGGAGATAGAAGGGAATTCCAAGTCAAGCATTAAATCTCAACCAAGAACTTTGACCCAGAACTGGGCAGGGGTTACACAAGGTAAAATGAGTATCAAAGACTCATTGTGGGGGTGATTCACGAGAGGCACAGTCCTTGCTCTTGTTCAGGTGACTGAATATCAAACTGACATATACCATCTCACATACATTATTTACTATATCCTCAATGGAAGCAATTTTAAAAGAAAGTATAATGATATACAGTTGTATACACCATGACAACCATAAACATATGCCTACAAAATATAAATCTGTCCAGTTCAGTTCAGTTCAGTTCAGTCACTCAGTCATGTCCGGCTCTTTGCGACCCCATGAATCGCAGCACGCCAGGCCTCCCTGTCCATCACCATCTACTGGAGTTCACTCAGACTCACGTCCATCGAGTCCGTGATGCCATCCAGCCATCTCATCCTTGGTCGTCCCCTTCTCCTCCTGCCCCCAATCCCTCCCAGCATCAGAGTCTTTTCCAATGAGTCAACTCTTTGCATCAGGTGGCCAAAGTACTGGAGTTTCAGCTTTAGCATCATTCCTTCCAAAGAAATCCAAGGGTTGATCTCCGTTAGAATAGACTGGTTGGATCTCCTTGCAGTCCAAGGGACTCTCCAACTAGACTCATTTTCCCCAACATTACCTGTTTGCAATTGCTCATTGGTCTTGTCAGCTGCTAAAGCAGATTTCAAAAGTTGTGGAGAGGGGATGGAGTATGGAAGGAAAAGAAGATTTAAGGAAACTTTATCTATGAACTTTATTGTTTTCTGAGAATTTTAGGAAGATTCTTCTTTTCCCCTATTTCAGAAGCTTTATTGAGAATCACTGATTACAGCAAGAGTGGAAAGTAATACTATATAGATGGGAAGAGGTCAGTTTAGTCTGGGTCCAGCCACATACACTCAGGAAATTATTTTTGTGCCCCCTGCCTTAAGTCTCAGCAGAATTTAATGTGCCTGAACAGTGAATTCAGATACACTGCTTTCCAATATTTTCTCCATTTTTTTCCCTGAACCATTTTCTTCTTGCCTAGTCAACTGGTATAACTATGTAAGCATTTGGCATTCTAGCTGAATGAGAATGAGATGAAATGGCAGCTCTCCCAGCCCTCTTATTTCACAACATAGAAGTAAAACTGGCAATGCAGAGAATGTCATAATTCAGATGTGTCAGTCCTAAGATGCTCAAAGTGGTTAGGAGCAGAAATACCACAGCTCATTCTGAACCACAGCTAAGAACAGGGATGCTGACACCATCCTGCTGTCCAGAGTGACATCTACTGGTATCACCAAGTCCAAGGCTTTACTGTGAAACAAGTCTCCTCTTTCACTTGAATACAGGCAGAGAGGTGACTGTGCAAAGACATGCAGGAAATTGAAAAGCCAGTCATTTGTAGAAGAAGACTTGTGGGCCCAGAGCTCTTATAAAATCCTTGCCCTCCAAAAAGAAAGTTTCAGAACAGGTGAAATGGAAAGAAATGGGGATAATATCACACTAGGTTTTCTTTTGGTTTTGGAGAGAGAACACACTTTCTTAATCCAAATTATAGAGTTAGCAACTCTATGATCTGACCAAACGAGAGCCAATTTTACTATTTAGAGAGAGGTGACAATGTTCAAATCTGCCAAAACTAAATGGGCCAATTCAAGCATGCAACTACATACCAACCCATGCAGCAAGAGGCCTGCAGCTGACCGCTGAGAGATCTGTGGCTCTGTTTCAACACTGAATCTACTTTTAAAAACAAATAAGTAAGGAATTATCCAGAGAATTGCCTTCAAATATTTCCTTATACAGTGATATGGAATGGCTACAACTCAAGCAGTAATAAAGACACCATGCATTAATTGTCTGAGGAAGAATAGAAATATAGGGTGAGACTCCTGCCTCAGTGAATGATGGTCTTCTTGGAGGTAAATTACACACGCACACAAGTGACCAATATTAGCGAATGAACGTTCAGTATCAAGTGAGAGGTCATTCCTCTGCTCTCCATTCTGTAGTCTGTCCTTTCTCACATCCCTTTATCTTTGAAAAAAAATTCTCAAATATGAATGCTTATTAGTCAATAAGATTCTTAGCCTTTATCTTATAAATGCCACCTTTCTCTAACTTCTTCAAAGACTAATATAGCTTCTGTCTCCTCTTTATCTAGCACACATCCCTCAAGTCATTGCAATATGGCTCTGGCCCCACCATCCCACTAAACTACCTACCTAATGGAGAATATGACCTCCTAACCGTCAAATCCAAAGGACACACCTCATCTTATTTAATGTCTCTTTCTTGCTTAAATATATTTCTGTCTTTGCTTTTCAGGTCACTATTACCCCTGAAATCATGTCTTCATTCCTAAAGTCTCTTTTCAGTCCCATAGAATCCACCATTAAGTATTTCTGTGAAAGACTGTGCTGGACACTGGGTACACACAGATGAACAAGATGCATTCACTAACACTGACTTCTCTTCCTCCAGTCATCCCTTAAATACTTGTGGTCCCTGGGATTTTCCTGTCTTCAGCCTTCTTATGCACAGAATCTCCCAAAAGGAGCATACCCAATTCACTGGACCATTTAAACATCTCTATCTGCATATTCCACAAGCATGCTGCTACTGCTAAGTTGCTTCTGCATATTCCACAGGCAGCCCACAAGGCTCCCCCGTCCCTGGGATTCCCCAGGCAAGAGCGCTGGAGTGGGTTGCCATTTCCTTCTCCAATGCATGAAAGGGAAAAGTGAAAGTGAAGTCGCTCAGTCGTGTCCGACTCTTAGCGACCCCATGGACTGCAGCCCACCAGGCTCCTCCGTCCATGGGATTTTCCAGGCAAGAGGACTGGAGTGGGCTGCCATCGCCTTCTCTGTTTCCACAGGCATGCAAACACCTAAAACGGGATTCTTTACTTTCTCCTCTAAAACCTACTCTTATTCTCACAGTATAACACGGTCTTCAGCTCTGCGTTTGATCTGTCATATCTAACTGAATAGTACATATGATTAATTCTATCAAAAAATGTTTTGATGTTAAAATTCTACTGCCAAAAATTTAAATGCAGTAGCCTCCAATTGGTTCTCTCTCCTTCCAGGCTCTCCTTGTAATCAGCTTCAAAACTTCATTGAAGATTTGTTTTCTGAAACACAAGCCTGATCATTGCACTTCTCTCCTAAAATATTTTCCATCATTCCCCTCCCTATAGGACAGAACAAACTTAAAATTCCTTTCCAAATTGTTCTACATCCTTCACAATCTCCGCCTCCATTACCCCTGTCTACCTATACAGCCTTATCCTTGTTACTCCCTCAGATACTCCCTTAACTGCAGACATGCTGAACTATTTCTTATTCCCCTAACATAGATAGTTATCCAAATGTGGATGGCTCTGAACAAGGCTTTCCTGCAAAGCTCCTTTCAGGGAAGTGAATCACTAAGGCTATTTGGACAATTTCAAACTTCAGTCTAAAAGACCTGGCCTTAAATAAAGTACTAGAGAGGTAGTGCACAGAGAAAAGAAGATGAAGCACTGACCTGAAAAGGCGGGGGGGGGGGGGGGGGGCGGGGGGAACCCTAGTTTATTTCTCCAGGAAATTTTCCCAGAGGAACTAAACTCTTGAAAAGTCATGATTACATACAGCTGTTGTATCTGATGCATTAAATCAGAATAATAAGAAATGGAGAAAGTACCACAGGGTGGGGGGTGGGGGGCGGGCGGGGGGAAGCCAAACAATTTGAGGTCAAACAGAGAATCTAATCTGGTACTTAAAAGGCCTCATGATAGATATTAAATCAAATTCAATAATCTACAAAAATGAAGCCTCTTTAAGTTGCTGCTTTATTTTCAATCTCTATTTAAATGAATGTAATAAATAGGTTCCTGAAGAGGTTAACAATGTGATAATGTGATATGGGAAATTTCTCTTTCATTAGCAGAAAAGAAATGAAAAACAATCAGAAATTCTAAGCCAAACAAAAAGTTGTACAAGAAAGTCATAGTCCAAATGTGAAGTAAACCAATACATCACAAGATTTTGAATAATCGACGAGATGCACAGAAGTAAACAATTTCACTTTGATTCCTAGAATATAATCCCTTGAGCAGCACAGCTTTAGTGACACAGGGTCATTCATAACATGTTGTTGTTGTTCAGTCACTCAGTCATGTCTAACTCTTTGCAACTCTGTGGATTGTATAGCAAGCCAAGTTTCCCTGTCCTTTGCAATCTCCCAGAGCTTGCTCAAACTCATGTCCATTGAGTCAGTGATGCCATCCAACCATCTCATTCTCAGTCATTCCCTTCTCCTCCTTCCTTCAATCTTTCCCAGTATCAGGGTCTTTTCTAATGAGTCAGCTCTTCACATCAGGTGGCCAAAGTATTGGAGCTTCAGCTTTAGCATCAGTTTTTCCAGTGAATATTCAGGGTTGATTTCTTTTAGGATCAACTGGTTTCATCTCCTTGCAGTCCAAGGGACTCTCAAGAGTCTTCTCCAACACCACACTTCAAAAGCATCAATTCTTTGACAGTCAGCCTTCTTAACAGTCCAACTCTCACATCCATACATGACCATTGGACAAACCATAGCTTTGACTTATATGGACCTTTGTTGGCAAAGTAATGTCTTTGATTTTTAATATGCTGTCTAAGTTTGTCATAGCTTTTCTTCCAAGGAAAATGGGGCTCTTCCTAAAATGATATTACTAAGCACTTACTATGTGCCAGGCATTATTCTGGGAACTTGATAAGTACTCTCTTACGTAATGTTCACAGCAACACTATCAGGTAGGACTATTTTATGATCATCTTACATAAGAGGAGATGAAGGCAAGGAGAAGTTAAGAAATATATCCTCAACTGAAAAGGCCAGACGGAAAGTGGCAGAACTAGACTTTGAAGCCATGTGGTAGAGTTCTGCAGCCTGTGTTTTACCAGCTACATTAGTTCACTGGGTCTTCAATTTTCATAATTAACTTTGAAATGAAGCATAGGAAGCATAATTACAGTTACAGGTCAAAGGATCAGTGTCACACACCTTGCTGATATAAGACTGAAGGAAAATGAGGATGTTCTTTCTTTATCTTACATAGACAAGAGCTATGGTATATTTTCCAAAGTCGATTCATTACAGAATGTACTTTTCAGAATATATATCATCAGTTCAGTTCAGTCGCTCAGTCATATCCCACTCTTTGTGACCCCATGAGTTGCAGCACGCCAGGCCTCCCTGTCCATCACCATCTACCGGAGTTCACTCAGACTCACGTCCATCGAGTCCGTGATGCCATCCAGCCATCTCATCCTCAGTTGTCCCCTTCTTCTACTGCCCCCAATCCCTCCCAGCATCCGAGTCTTTTCCAATGAGTCAACTCTTCGCATGAGGTGGCCAAAGTACTGGAGCTTCAGCTGTAGCATCATTCCTTCCAAAGAAATCCCAGGGTTGATCTCCTTCAGAATAGACTGATTGGATCTCCTTGCAGTCCAAAGGATTCTCAAGAGTCTTCTCCAACACCACAGTTCCAAAGCATCAATTCTTTGGCACTCAGCCTTCTTCACAGTCCAACTCTCACATCCATACATGACCACTGGAAAAACCATAGCCTTGACTAGACGGGCCTTAGTCAGCAAAGTAATGTCTCTACTTTTGAATATACTATCTAGGTTGGTCATAACTTTTCTTCCAAGGAGTAAGAGTCTTTTAATTTCATGGCTGCAGTCACCATCTGCAGTGATTTTGGAGCCCCCAAAAATAAAGTCTGACACTGTTTCCACTGTTTCCCCATCTGTTTTCCATGAAGTGATGGGACCAGATGCCATGATCTTCGTTTTCTGCATGTTGAGCTTTAAGCCAACTTTTTCACTCTCCTCTTTCACTTTCATCAAGAGGCTTTTTAGCTCCTCTTCACTTTCTGTAATAAGGGTGGTGTCATCTGCGTATCTGAGGTGATTGATATTTCTCCCAGCAGTCTTGATTCCAGCTTGTGTTTCTTCCAGTCCAGCATTTTCTGCATAGGAGTTAAATAAGCAGGATGACAATGTACAGCCTTGACGTACTCCTTTTCCTATTTGGAACCAGTCTGTTGTTCCATGTCCAGTTCTAACTGTTGCTTCCTGACCTGCATACAGATTTCTCAAGAGGCAGGTTAGGTGGTCTGGTATTCCCATCTCTTTCAGAATTTTCCACAGTTTATTGTGATCCACACAGTCAAAGGCTTTGGAATAGTCAATAAAGCAGAAATAGATGTTTTTATGGAACTCCCTTGCTTTTTTGATGATCCAGCAGATGTTGGCAATTTGATCTCTGGTTCCTCTGCCTTTTCTAAAACCAGCTTGAACATCGGGAAGTTCACGGTTCACCTATTGCTGAAGCCTGGCTTGGAGAATTTTGAGCATTACTTTACTAGCATGTGAGATGAGTGCAATTGTGCAGTAGTTTGAGCATTCTTTGGCATTGCCTTTCTTTGGGATTGGAATGAAAACTGACCTTTTCCAGTCCTGTGGCCACTGCTGAGTTTTCCAATTTTGCTGGCATATTGAGTGCAGCACTTTCACAGCATCATCTTTCAGGATTTGAAACAGCTCAACTGGAATTCCATCACCTCCACTAGCTTTGTTCATAGTGATGCTTTCTAAGGCCCACTTAACTTCACATTCCAAGATGTCTGGCTCTAGATTAGTGATCACATCATCATGATTATCTGGGTGGTGAAGATCTTTTTTGTACAGTTCTTCTGTGTATTCTCACCACCTCTTCTTAATATATTCTGCTTCTGTTAGGTCCATACCATTTCTGTCCTTTATCGAGCCCATCTTTGCATGAAATGTTCCCTTGGTGTCTCTAATTTTCTTGAAAAGATCTCTAGTCTTTCCCATTCTGTTGTACATTATAGAATGTACTTTTCAGAATATAAGTCATAGATATAAGTAAACCCACCAAAAGACAAAAGACAGTAATAATATAACTTTTAAAAAGAGGAAGTATAGAGAAGAGAAAGAAAGGTAGGATTTAGTCCTGGTGTCTCAACTTTTATAGCAAGGAGTAATAGTTATTTGGATAAAATTAAGAAACAGATATTTAAGTTTATTAATTAGAAAACCTGAAGCTGAAATAGCTGAAAGCAGTAATCTATGGAGAGTAGAACTTTGAAAGAGAAAAGAAAGATAAAGAAGTTTCTAATTTTTTATTATGCTCTGATTATTTTCTTTATTATTTACATTTTCCTAAAATTTAAAATAATTTGAATGACTCTGAAATGATAATCTATTAAACAATAAAGCAAGTTATAAAATGGTATCCATGTTTGTATATGTATGTATAAGTCTGTGTATATATATGCATATGTGTGATTTCATACATATACACAGACAGACACATTAGAAGACAGATACATACAGATACATTGAAAGATATAAGTTAGTATTCACTATAGTTATTTCTAAGAATAATTTTAATTTTCTTCTTTAGGCTCTTTTTCATTTTCATTTTTCTTACAATAAATATGTATGTTATCTTGTTATTAAAAATATTTTTTAAAACATGGTTTTGTTTATACAGTATTTGAGAGCTGGATGGAAATGAAAAGAGATTATTTATCTGATTAAATGTTATTTCTTCTGTTAAGAAATTAAAAAATCATTTTAAGAAATAGTCTTAACCTTCTGGAACCCCTAATTCTTCAGAAAGCTAGACATATCTTTGATGAGTTCAAAGTGCCAAGATCTATTCAAGTTAAAAGAAATTTATGCTTTTTTGAGAGTTCTACTGCTATGTAATATTTAAATATCACTTCAACCCTACACATTTCAGATCTTAAGGAAAAATCAACTTTTATCATTTAATCTTCTTATTAAAATATAAAGTTCATCTCTCTTAAATGTAGATTTTCAACACTATAAACTCCTTTCCAAGATAGTCATGCTTAGGATCACATGACCCAAGTGTGCTGTGTGACAATTACCCATTGTGAACATATTCAACTAAATTACACAACAGACATATAGGAGGGGGGCAGTCCTAAGACGGCAGAGGAATAGGATGGGGAGATCACTTTCTCCCCCACAAATTCATCAAAAGAACATTTGAAACACTGAGTAAATTCCACAAAACAACTTCTGAACGCTGGCAGAGGCACCCAGGAAAGCAGCCCATCGTCTTCGAAAGGAGGTAGGAAAAAATATAAAAGATAAAAAGAGAGACAAAAGAGGTAGGGATGGAGCTCCGTCCCAGGAAGGGAGTCTCAAAAAAGAGAAGTTTCCAAACACCAGGAAACACTCTCACTGCCGAATCTGTGGTGAGCCTTGGAACCACAGAGGGCAACACAACCGGGAGGAAAAATAAATAAATAATACCCACAGATTATGTGCCCAATGGTAACTCCCCCAGCGGAGAAGCAGCACAGACACCTGCATTCGCCACTAGCAAGTGGGGGCTGGGCAGGGAGCTGCAGGCTGCATTGCTTAAAGTCAGGACTAGGCCCGAATGCTCCAAGGGCAACCTGAGAGAACTAACTTGGGAGAGCAAACCAGACTGTGGGATAGCTACCACGCAAAAAGCCCTAACCTAAGATGCCACCACGCCCGCTCACAGAACAAAGGACTGAGCAGAACTAGCCAGCTGCAGACCAGTCCATCCCCCTCCAGTGACAGGCAGGCGAGGGCTGCCAGAGCTGGAAGGGGGCAATCATGGCCCCAAAGAGGCATCATCTACCAAACTTCAAGCAGGCTTCGTTGCTAACCAAGACTTCTTGGGATCCTGGATGGTCAACATCAGCCTGAGAAGGTGCGCCAATTTGTACACTCAGAAAACCTAGTGGCAGGGACGGGGGAGGCGATAAGTCTCAGCAACCGCCCTCACCAAACACCTGGTCACCTGAGCTGCTCAGACCTGGGAAGGGCACAAAACGCAGGCCTAACTGAGTCTCCACCTCTGAGGGCTACCCAAGTGCCTGAACTTCAGTGGCTTAGACTTGGGAAGTGCATACATCTCAGGGCCAGCCTCAGACAGCCCCTGGCAGAGCAACCTAGAGCCTAAGCAGTGTAGACAGGGAAAGCACACATGCCATGAGCAGGGGCAAACCCAGTGTGGCTGAGACACTTCCAGCACACACCAGTGTTATTTGTTTGCAGCATCCCTCCCTCCCCACAGCACAACTGAACAAGTGAGCCTAAAAAAATGTCCACCACCATCCCCTTGTGTCAGGGCAGAAATTTCTGAAGAGACCAGCAAACAGAAGCTAAACCAGAAAGAACCTCCTTGGAAGTGACAATAGAGTAAAAAAAAAAAAAAAAAAAAAAAACTGCAATAGAGTAAAACACTGTAGTTAGTACCGACTACATAGGAAGGGGCCTATGGATCTTGAGAAATATAAGATGGATCAAGGAACTATCTGAAAATGAACTGACCCCACTGCCCACAACACCACCAGAGAAAGTCCTAGATATATTTTTACTATTTTTACTACCATTCTCTAATTTTTTTAATTTTTTAAATTTAAAACAATTTTAATTCCTCTATTACTTTAATTTTCATTTTTATAACCTACTATTACTTTGCAAAAAAAAATAAGACCCTATTTTTAAGCAAACTTCATATATATATGTTTTATAATTTTTGTGACTTTTTTCTTTAATATTGTATTTTTGAAAATCCAACCTCTACTCTAGATTGTTAATCTTTGCTTTTTGATATTTGTTATCAATTTTGTACCTTTAAGAACCCAGTCTTCAGTACCCATGGGAGCGAGATTACTGGCTTGACTGCTCTCTCCCCCTTTGGACTCTCCTTTTTCTCCACCATGTCCCCTCTATCTCCTCCCTCGCCCTTCTCTTCTCTACCCAACTCTGTGAATCTCTTTGTGTGTTCCGGGCTGTGGAGAACACTTAGGGAACTGATTACTGGCTGGATCTTTCCCTCTCCTTTTGATTCCCTCCTTTATCCTCCTGGCCACCTCTGTCTCCTTCCTCCCTCTCCTCTTCTCTGTGTAACTCTGTGAACATCTCTGAGTGGTCCAGAATGTGGAGTGCAAATAAGGAAGTGATTACTGGCTAGCTTGCTCTCTCCTCTTTTGATTCCACCTCATCTTATTCGGGTCAACTCTCTCTCCCTCCCTCTTCTCTTCTCCATGTAACTCTGTGAACCTCTTTGCGTGTCCCTCACTGTGGAGAAACTTTTCATCTTTAACCTAGATGTTTTATCAATGGTGCTGTATAGATGGAGAAGTCTTGAGGCTACTGTAAAAATAAGACTGAAAACCAGAAGCAGGAAGCTTAAGTCCAAATCCTGAGAACACCAGAGAACTCCTGGCTCCAGGGAACATTAATTGACAGGAGCTCATCAAACACCTCCATAACTTCACTGAAACCAAGCACCACCCAAGGGCCAAAAAGTTCCAGAGCAAGACATACTATGCAAATTCTCCAGCAACACAGGAACATAGCCCTGAGCTCCAATATACAGGCTGTCCAAAGTCACTCCAAACTCAATAACACCTCATAAATCATTACTGGATACTTCATTGCACTCCAGAGAGAAGAAATCCAGCTCCACCCACCAGAAAACCAACACAAGCTTCCGTAACCAAGAAACCTGACAAGCCACCTGTACAACTCCTCCCACAGCGAGGAAACTCAGAGAACTCCACAAACTTCCAGAATACAGAAAGGTCATCCCAAACACAGCAATATAAACAAGATGAAGAGACAGAGGAATACCCAGCAGGTAAAGGAATAGGAGAAATGCCCACCAAACCAAACAAAAGAGGAAGAGATAGGGAATCTACCTGAGAAAGAATTCTGAATAATGATAGTGTAAATGATCCAAAATCTTGAAAACAAAATGGAATCACTAAGACAAGGATTGAGAAGATGCAAGAAAGTTTCAACAAGGACCTAGAAGAAATAAAAAAGAGTCAATATATAATGAATAATGCAATAAATGATATCAAAAACACTCTGGAGGGAACAAACAGTAGAATAATGGAGGCAGAAGAAAGGATTATTGAGGTAGAAGATAAAATGGTAGAAATAAATGAATCAGAGAGGAAAAAAGAAAAACGAATTTAAAAAAAAAAAAAAAAAACAAGGACAATCTCAGAGACCTCTGGGACAATGTTAAATGCCCCAACATTTGAATCACAGGAGTTCCAGAAGAAGAAGACAAAGAGAAAGACCATGAGAAAATATTTGAGGAGATAATAGTTGAATACTTCCCTAAAATGGGGAAGGAAATAATCACCCAAGTCCAAGAAACCCAGAGAGTCCCAAACAGGATAAACCCAAGGCAAAACACCCCAAGACACATATTAATCAAATTAACAAAGATCAAACACAAAGAATAAATATTAAAAGCAGCAAGGGAAAAACAAATAACACACAAGGGGATTCCCATAAAGATAACAGCTGATCTTTTAATAGAAACTCTTCAGGCCAAGAGGGAATGGCAGGACATACTTAAAGCAATGAAAGAAAATAACAGCCCAGATTACTGTACCCAGCAAGAATCTCATTCAAATATGAAGGAGAAATCAAAAGCTTTACAGACAAGCAAAAGCTGAGAGAATTCAACACCATCAAACCAGCTCTCCAACAAATGCTAAAGGATATTCTCTAGACAGGAAACACAGAAAAGGGTGCATAAACTCGAACCCCAAACAATAAAGTAAATGGCAACGGGATCATACTTATCAATAATTACCTTAAATGTAAATGGGTTGAATGCCCCAACCAAAAGACAAACACTGGCTGAGTGGATACAAAAACAAGACCCCTATATATATTGTCTACAAGAGACCCACCTCAAAACAAAGGACACATACAGACTGAAAGTGAAAGGCTGGAGAAAGATATTACATGCAAATGGAGACCAAAAGAAAGCAGGAGTAGCAATACTCATATCAGATAAAATAGACTTTAAAACAAAGGCTGTGAAAAGAGACAAAGAAAGACACTACATAATGATCAAAGGATCAATCCATGAAGAAGATATAACAATTATAAATATATATGCACCCAACATAAGAGCACTGCAATATGTAAGACAAATGCTAACAAGTATGAAAGGGGAAATTAACAATAATACAATAATAGTGGGAGACTTTAATACCCCACTCACACCTATGGATAGATCAACTAAACAGAAAATTAACAAGGAAACACAAACTTTAAATGATACAATAGACCAGTTAGACCTAATTGTTATCTATAGGACATTTTACCCCCCCAAAATGATTTTAACCTTTTTCTAAAGTGCACACGGAAACTTCTCCAGGATACATCACATCCTGAGCCATAAATCTAGCCTTGGTAAATTCAAGAAACTGAAATCATTCCAAGCATCTTTTCTTACCACAATGCATTAAGATAAGATCTCAATTACAGGAGAAAAACTATTAAAAATTCCAACATAGGTTGTTTCCATGTCCTGGCTATTATAAACAGTGCTGCAATGAACATTGGGGTACATGTGTCTCTTTCAATTCTGGTTTCCTTGGTGTGTATGCCCAGCAGTGTGCCAGTCTATGTTCAATACAGGATACAGGATGCTTGGGGCTGGTGCATGGGGATGATCCAGAGAGATGCTATGGGGTGGGAGGTGGGAGGGGGATTCAGGATTGGGAGCTTGTATACACCCGTGGTGGATTCATGTCAATGTATGGCAAAACCAATACAGTACTGTAAAGTAAAATAAAGTAAAAATAAAATTTAAAAAAAAAATTCCAACATATAGAGGCTGAACAACACGCTGCTGAATAACCAACAAATCACAGAAGAAATCAAAAAAGAAACCAAAATATGCATAGAAATGAATGAAAATGAACACGCAAAACCCGAAACCTGTGGGACACTGTAAAAGTAGTGCTAAGGGGAAGATTCATAGCAGTACAGACATACCTCAAGAAACAAGAAAAAAGTCGAATAAATTATCTAACTCTACACCTAAAGCAATGAGTAAAGGAAGAAATGAAGAACCCCAGGGTTAGTAGAAGGAAATAAATCTTAAAAATTAGGGCAGAAGTAAATGAAAAAGAAACAAAAGAGACCATTGCAAAAATCAACAAAGCCAAAAGCTGGTTCCTTGAGAGGATAAATAAAACTGAAAAACCATTAGCCTGACTCATCAAGAAGCAAAGAGAGAAAAATCAAATCAACAAAATTAGAAATGAAAATGGAGAGATCACAACAGACAACACAGAAATACAAAGGATCATAAGAGACTACTATCAGCAATTATATGCCAATAAAATGGACAAAGTAGAAGAAATGGACAAATTCTTAGAAAAGTACAACTTTCCAAAACTGAACCAGGAAGAAACAGAAACTCTTAACGGACCCATCACAAGCACGGAAATTGAAACTAATCAGAAATATTCCAGCAAACAAAAGCCCAGGTCCAGACCGCTTCACAGCTGAATTCTACCAAAAATTTAAAGAGCTAACACCCATCCTATTCAAACTCTTTCAGAAAATTGCAGAGGAAGGTAAACTTCCAAACTCATTCTATGAGGCCACCAGCACCCTAATACCAACACCTGACAAAGATACCACAAAAAAAAGAAAACTACAGGCCAATATCACTGATTAACATAGATGCAAAAATCCTTAAAAAAAATTCTAGCAATCAGAATCCAACAACACATTAAAAAGCTCATACACCATGACTAAGTGGGCTTTATGCCAGGGATGCAAGGATTCTTCAATAACCACAAATCAATCAATGTAATATACCATATTAACAAATGGAAAGAAAAAAACCATACTATTACCTCAATGGATGCAGAGAAAGCCTTTGACAAAATTCAACATCCATTTATGATAAAAATTCTCCAGAAAGCAGGAATAGAAGGAACATACCTCAACATAATAAAAGCTATATATGACAAACCCACAGTAACATTATCCTCAATGGTGAAAAATTGAAAGCATTTTCCCTAAAGTCAGGAACAAGACAAGGGTGCCCAATTTCACAACTACTATTCAACATAGTTCTGGAATTTTGGGCCACAGCAATCAGAGCAGAAAAAGAAATAAAAGGAATCCAAATTGGAAAAGAAGAAGTAAAACTCTAACTGTTTGCAGATGACATGATCCTCTACATACAAAACCCTAAAGACTTCACCAGAAAATTACTAGAGCTAATCAATCAATATACTAAAGTTGCAGTACATAAAATCAACACACAGAAATTCCTTGCATTCCTATAAACTAATAATGAGAAAATAGAGAAATTAGGGAAACAATTCCACTCACCATTGCAATGAAAGGAATAAAATATTTAGAAATATATCTACCTAAAGAAACACGGAGAAGGCAATGGCACCCCACTCCAGTACTCTTGCCTGGGAAATCCCATAGATGGAGGAGACTGATAGGCTGCAGTCCATGGAGTCGTGAAGAGTGAGACACGACTGAGCGACTTCACTTTCACTTTTCACTTTCCTGCATTGGAGAAGGAAACGGCAACCCACTCCAGTGTTCTTCCCTGGAGAATCCCAGGGACAGGGGAGCCTGGTGGGCTGCCGTCTATGGGGTCACAAAGAGTGGGACTCTACTGAAGCAACTTTGCAGCAGCAGAAGCAAAGAAACAAATGACCTATATATAGAAAACTATAAAACACTGGTGAAAGAAATCAAAGAGGACACTAATAGATAGAGAAATATACCGTGTTCGTGGATCGGAAGAATCAATATAGTAAAAATGAGTATACTACCCAAAGCAATCTATAGATTCAATGCAACCCCTATGCAACGGTATTTTTCACAAAACTATAACAAATAGTTTCACAATTTGTATGGAAATACAAAAAATCTCAAATAGCCAAAGCAATCTTGAGAAAGAATTGAACTGGAGGAATCAACCTGTCTGACTTCAGGCTCTACTACAAAGCTACAGTTATCAAGACTTCAAAGACATCAAAATTCCTCTCCATGCTGAAGAGGGTGTGGAGAAAAGGGAACCTCTTACACTGTTGGTGGGAATGCAAACTAATAGAGCCACTATGGAGAAGAATGTGGAGATTCCTTAAAAAACTGGAAATAGAACGGTCATATGACCCAGAAATCCCACTGCTGGGCATACACACCGAGGAAACCAGAATTGAAAGAGACACGTGTACCCCAATGTCCATCACAGCACTGTTTATAATAGCCAGGACATGGAAGCAACCTAGATGTCCATCAGCAGACGAATGGATAAGAAAGCTGTGGTGCAAAAACACAATGGAGTATTGCTCAGCCTTTGAGAAGAGTACATTTGAATTGGTTCTAATGAGGTGGATGAAACTGGAGCCTGTTATACAGAGTGAAGTAAGCCAGAAAGAAAAACACCAATATAGTATACTAGTGCATATACATGGAATTTGGAAAGATGGTAACAATAACCCTGTATGCAGGACAACAGAAGAGATACAGATGTATAGGGCAGTCTTTTGGATTCTGTGGGAGAGGGCGAGGGTGGGATGATTTGGGAGAACAGCACTGAAACATGTATAATATCATATGTGGAACGGGTCACCGGTCCAGATTCGATGCATGATGCAGGATGCTCGGGGCTGGTGCACTGACATGACCCGGAGGGATGGTGTGGGGAGGGGGGTTCAGTATGGGGAACACATGTACACCCATGGCAGATTCATGTTGATGTATGGCAAAACCAATACAATATTATAAAGTAATTAGCCTCCAGTTAAAATAAATAAATTTATATATTTTTAAAAAGACACATAAGAATAGCCATGTTAAGTGACACAGCGTAGGATTTCCAGGAATATACAATGGATTTTATAATAGTTGAAGAGCTCAATAATTCCATGTAATAAATTCCTCTAACACAGATAAAGTGCAAATTTTAAAGTGCAAACTAGTATTACAAATAAATCAACTGAGAACCAGAGAGGGTTAGTGACTTCCTTCAGGTTATGCAGCTGATGTGTGAGAGGAAAGAATGACAACTCATGCCACCTGCCTGCTTTCCCCTGAAAAAGCTTCTCCTGCCATAACACACTGCCTAATTAGGTAATGGTGAAAGACACATAACAGAGTCATGAATTTGGAGATTCTCTCCTTGTTGACTTGTCTGGGAGGGTATTAACAACACAGTCCACACATAGTTCATCCCTCACCTGTATTTACAACACACTTTCTCTTTGAGACTTCAGAGTCCCCAGTTCTGGTTGCAACCTCTCCTAATGTTTTGTCCCCCAAATGGAATTCACACTTGGGGTCACTCCTCCTTTCTGTTCAAGACCCGTACCAGTGTCCTCAACTTTGCTTCAAAACTTTTCACCTGGAAAGCTTGAACTCCCCATCCCCTCTCAGAATGTCTTCTTGTTCATGTTGGTTCATACTACCATTGTGAATATATTCTTTCATTTCCTCAGTTGTAAAGCCTTACCATTCCCTTTGTTTATGAATCTCAAGAGATTCTGACTTCTTGCAAAAATCCAAAGGAAACAGCTAGTCACCTTTCTTTACTCATTTTCAACACTTTTGTTTTTTCCTTTATCCTTGGATCTCACATGAATACTTAAAAAATCAGTTCCCTTTAAAGCCATTTTCCTGTCAGGAACATAAACTTGCATCCAGTGGGACAAGTACAGGGAGATCTATATGCAAAAATTACCATTTGCATTTTTGTCTCATTTAAGATTTAATAATAAATATCTTTTATTATGTATCAGACCCTGAGCTAAAAGTTGGGGATTTGAGAATGTATAAGAGACCTTATTACTCCTTAACCTTAAACATCTCACAGTCTTGGGTGGGAGCAATGGGAGTGCTAAGCTGTTAGGTTCATGTACACTGAATCCTTTAACCCTGAAGGGAGTCAATACACAATAGATGTGAAAAATGCTATGGCAACAGAGCAGAAAGTGTGTTAATTCCTTACAACATGAGAGCCAGGTTTTGAAGGATTAGTCTAAAATCACCAGGATGGAGAGCAAGGACCTCTAAAGAGAAAGAACATTAAGTCTGGGGTAAGAGAAGCTGACTGAGAGAGAATATCGGTCTGCAAAGACAAGACGAGAACAGTACTTGAAGGCAGAAAAGAAATGCCACTGTCTGCTCTGAGCCCCAGCCTGCAATTAAACCTGAGTACACTTGGCTCCCTATGTGAACTGTCACCCTTGGATAAAGCAACACTGCCTGGCTTCCATGGCATCTTTTCTGGGCACAAAATTTCATTTTAAAAGACACTGGGAAGCCAATCATGGAGCGGCAAAAACAAAAGCTGTCTGCATTCCCTGCTGCAAGAACTCTCCTTTAGAGGAAATGTTGAAGCAGAGAAAACAAATAAACGTTGTTCTGAAAGGAGAGGCAATTAAATTTTTGCCAGACATGACAGGAAGCTGAGAACTAAAGCAGACAGAGTAATGTCTATCTTTGGCACACCAGACAGGGAGGAGAAGAGCATGTCTTTGATGGCAGACTTTATTTTAAAAGTACTAACTGACATTTTGAAAGGACATAAAAACACAGAGAGGAGAGAGCCCTTCAGCCTCTGCTGTCTGGGTGGCTGAAGCTCCAAAGTGCTCCCAGGGTTTTCATTTTCCTAGTCTAAGGTTAATGGCAAGATAAGGTGTAGGAAGGGAAAGGAAAAAAAAAAAAAAGAAGAATAAAACAAATCCCTATCTTAAAGCAGCCATACAAGTCCACATGATGCATTTAAGTTGAAAGTATAAAGAGAAAGACATTTCCTGGCTCCTGAAGGAGGCTGGCAGAAGATAACCAAAGTAACAGAAGGCAGAGTTCTGTCCATCATCTGAACAGTCAGTGAAGTGCATACATGCTTTTACAGCGAACCCCGTTCCAAGAGGACAGGCACAAAAGCTCATGTTTAAGGCACCAGTTACTCAAGACTTCAAGAAATTCTTGACTTTCTCATAGGCACACTTACAGCTGAACAGCTGCCTGTGGTCAGGAGCCCAGCACACTGAGGCCTCCAGATCGTCAGAGCACTTCTCTTGTCTCTTTCCTTCCCTGACCCCTATGCTCCTGTTGTTCACAGAAGGCACAACTTATATGTTTCTTGCCTCTTGATCCTCCTAAAACATTTTGCCCCATCAAAGAAGTTTAGATTTAAGTGTTTCTTTTTTTCATTGTCATTGAGCTGTGAACTTCTCGCAATCCAAATTTCTCCCTCTCTCCCAGAGTCATGTAGACATTGCACTTTACCTTTGAAATGAGGATGGTTATGATTCCCTCCCTCCACTATTACTCAGGTAAAGGGGATTCATATCATTCTGACAGGAGGCATGAAGGATAGAAACTGGAAAAAACAGGTAGCCAATGAGAATATGACTCAGAGGATGGTCTATTTCCAGTCCTGCACTGATCAACACTTATTTCAGTTCAATGTGAATAAATACAGAAGAGGAAGAAGAGATGTATACAAGTAAATAATTCAGTACCCACTCCATCCTTTTGGCTTTCTCACATGAAGATTCTACACAAATTCTCAGCAGCCTAGTATCTCCAACTTACCTCTGACCAAGTCACTGTGTGCTGCAATCAATGCCAGCATTCAGTCACTGTTTATCAAGTTCCCACTCTGGGCAAGGTGCTAAGTTAGAGGATACAGGAATGAAGAAAAGGGATGCCAGCCTGCAATGACATCATAGCTTTAGCCAAAAAACTTACCGGGAGCCTGAGGCCAGGGTGAGCAGGAATCTGGAGAGGGAGTTTCATTAGGGAAAACATCTGACAGGGCAAGTCAATCCAGGCAGATCCAAGGTCTGAGAGTTCAGTCAGGGAATCAGAAACAACAGTCCTGGCAAAAAGAGGACAGTGACATGAGCGCAAATCCCAGGACAAAGTTTATTTCCTACCTAATCCATTTTAGATTTCTTGTTGTCTATAAAGACCCAGGACCTGGGGAAATAAATGTATCCAGAAAGTGTTTCAAGGCCCCCAGGGAAAGCTTGATGCTGTGTGAGCACAAAAAAAAATTATCAAATTGCTTCATAACCTCCATAAAATAACATGCTTTGTTATTATAATGGCTAAAACAAAAGCAGAGTTGCCTGTACATTGAAATAGCTCATTTTGCCACCACCCGCCCCGGCCCCCCCAACACACACAAGATTTCAAAAGGACAATTACAAACATAAGAATAAGAAAGGAAAAGGAGAAAATTAAGTTTCTTATTTAAGTGACCAATATACACACAGAAGTTCAAAGAAAACAAAATTTCAGCATAAATTACAAAAAGTCCTCTCAATTGTTTTCAGAAATGCAATTTAACCATGGAGAAAATCTCTCTAATGTCTTGAGATGATTAAAGGGAAGGCTAGTTTCTTAATTGCCTAGTTGCAAAACACATTAGAGCATGGATGGAGTTTCAAGATTGAGATTCTGGCCAAATATTATCCTCTGCATTTCTACTTTGTTTCAAAAAAGGAAAATGACTCAGGAAAATATGGAGCTGTTTTTTTATGAAAAAGAGTCAAAAAGAAATTACAGCTAGGAGACACAATTAATCAGAAAAGATGACAGATAGGAGTCATAGTTAGGAACCAAAATACCTCAAGATTTTTCTCAGAACTAAATGGAAATAAAATTAAATGTACATCTTCAATTTTATTATTGGGAAATCACTGCAGGAGGCAGATAGGAAATACTCTCTTTCCATTATTTTACAAAGCACAGAGAGCAGTTTTCCAGACAATTTCAACACTTTACAAAGTGCCCAGAAGCAGCAGATCTCTGCAGAAGAGGTCACACACTCATAGGCTCAAGATATAAAGCAGACAGATTCAAGTCAATAGGAACATCAAATTAGTTTGCTGGTTATTGAGTGGAGAGGGCACTTGCATGCCCTGGTCCCTGAACTACTGCCTCAGTCACACAGCTCAAGTCTGATATCAATCTAGAGGAAATATCAATTTGGGCAAAAAAGAAAAAAATCATAACGACCTAGATTGGCCATCTGTGTGTTTTAATTTTCTGAAGGTTAAAAACAAATTAATGAAAGACGTGCTTAGTATTTTAAAACTATATGCTAAACATTCCTATGGTACAATTTTTTTTACCTACTTAGAAGTTTGTCAATTTCTTTCTCTTTCCTCAGTTACTGATAGGATTCATAAAGTATCCATGTTACGAGTGTGGATAATGTGATTCCTGTTTAGAAAATGAGAAGGGGTGTGGATTAGGGAGTGACCAAATGACTTCTTTTGGTCCTTCCAGTTATGAAATTATATAGTGTAACGGCATTCATAACTCTTATTTTTTATTTATTTTTATGCATTGGGGTATAGTTGCTTTACAACACTGTGCTAATTTCTGCTATACAGCAAATCAGAGGATCAGTCATATGTAAACACATATCCCTCTCTTCTGGATTTTCCTCCCACCTAGGACATCACAGAGCACCAACTAGGGTTCCCTATGCCATACAACAGGCATTCACTAGTTATCTATTCAATGCATAGTAATGTATACATGTCAATCTCAATCTCCCAATTTATTCCATGCCCCTTTCCCCCTTGTTGTCTATATATTAGTTCTCTATATTTGTATCTCTATTACTGCTTTGCAAATAAGTTCATCTGTACCATTTTTCTAGATTCCACATATATGCATTAATAATGACATTTGTTTTCCTCTTTCTGACTGATTTCACTCTGTATAACAGTCTCTAGCTCCATCCATGTATCTACAATGACCCAATTTTGTTCCTTTAATGGCTGAGTAATATTCTATTGTGTATATTTACCACAACTCCTTACAAATAGCTGAGAAAAAAAGAAAAGCTGAAGGCAAAGGAGAAAAGGAAAGATATACCCATCTGAATACAGAGTTCCAAAGAATAGCAAGGAGAGATAAGAAAGCCTTCCTCAGTGATCAATGCAAAGAAATAGAGGAAAACAATAGACTGTCAAAGGCTAGAGATCTCTTCAAGAAAATTAGAGATACCAAGGAAATATTTCATGCCAAGATGGGCACAGTAAAGGAAAGAAATGGTATGGACATACAGGAGCAGAAGATATTAAGAAGAGGTGGCAAGAATACACAGAAGAACTATACAAAAAAGATCTTCATGACCCAGATAACCACAATGGTATGATCACTAACCTAGAGCCAGAAATCATAGAATGCAAAGTCAAGTGGGCCTTAGGAAGCATCACTACAAACAAAGCTAGTGGAGGTGATGGAATTCCAGTTGAGCTACTCCAGATCCTAGAAGATGATGCTGTTAAAGTGCTACACTCAATATGCCAGCAAAGTTGCAAAACTCAACAGTAGCCTCAGGACTGGAAAAGGTCAGTTTTCATTCCAGTCCCAAAGAAAGGTAGTGGAAAACAATGTTCACTCTACTACAAAACTGTACTCATCACACACACTATCAAAGTAATGCTCAAAATTCTTCAAGCCAGGCTTCAACATTACATGAACTGTGAACTTCCAGATGTTCAAGCTGGATTTAGAAAAGGCTAGGAACCAGAGAACAAATTGCCAACATCTATTGGATCATCAAAAAAGCAAGAAAGTTCCAGAAAAACATCTACTTCTGCTTTACTGACTACACCAATGCCTTTGACAGTGTAGATCACAACAAACTGTGGAAAATTCTTCAAGAGATGGGAATACCAGACCACCTGACCTGACTCCTGAGAAATCTGTATGCAGGTCAAGAGACAACAGTTAGAACCAGTCATGGTACAACAGACTGGTTCCAAATTGGGAAAGAGGTACATCAAGGCTGTATAGTATCATTCTGCTTATTTAACTTCTATGCAGAGTACCTCATGTGAAATACCAGGCTAGATGAAGCACAAGCTGGAATCAAGATTGCCAGGGGAAATATCAATAACCTCAGATATGCAGATGACACTACCTTTATGGCAGAAAGTAAAGAAATTAACTAACGAGCCTCTTAATGAAAGTGAAAGAGGAGAGTGAAGAAGGCTTAAAATTCAACCTTCAGAAAACTAAGATCATGGCATCTGGTCCCATCACTTCATGTCAAACAGATGGGGAAACCATGGGAGCAGTGACAGACTTTATTTTCTTGAGCTCCCAAATCACTGCAGATGGTGACTGCAGCCATGAGATTAAAAGACACTTACTTTTTGGAAGAACAGCTATGACCAACCTAGACAGCATATTAAAAAGCAGAGATATTACCTTGTTGACAAAGGTTCACCTAGTCAAAGCTATGGTTTTTCCAGTAGTCATATATGGGTATGAGTTGGACCATAAAGAAAAGCTGAGTCCCAAGGAATTGATGCTTTTGAACCGTGGTGTTGGAGCAGACTCTTGAGAGTCTGTTGGACTGCAAGGAGATCAAACCAGTTAATCCTAAAGGAGATCAGTCCTGAACATTCATTGGAAGGACTGATGCTGAAGCTGAAACTCCAATAGTTTAGCCACCTGATACAAAGAACTGACTCATTGGAAAAGAACCTGATGCTGGGAAAGATTGAAGGCAGGAGGAGAAGGGAAAAACAGAGGATGAGATGGTTGGATGGCATCACCAGCTCAATGGACATGCATCTGAGCAAGCTCCAGGAGTTGGTGATGGACAGGGACGCCTGGTCTGCTGCAGTCCCTGGGGTTTCAGGGGGTCAGACACTAGTGAATGACTGAATTGTACTGACCACATCTCCTTTATCCATTAATCTGTCAATGGATATTTAGGTTGATTCCATATCCTGACTATTGCAAATAATTCTGCAATGAACATTGGGGTACATGTGTCTTTTTGAATTATGGTTTTTTCAGCATATATGCCCAGGAGTAGTATTACTGG
Source organism: Capra hircus (assembly GCF_001704415.2). NCBI lineage: Eukaryota > Metazoa > Chordata > Mammalia > Artiodactyla > Bovidae > Capra > Capra hircus. The sequence continues at coordinate 35,477,543 of NC_030818.1, forward strand.
GTCATGCTGCTGCTGCTGCTGCATCGCTTCAGTCATGTCCGACTCTATGCGACCCCAGAGACGGCAGCCCACCAGGCTCCCCCATCCCTGGGATTCTCCAGGCAAGAACATTGGAGTGGGTTGCCATTTCCTTCTCCAATGCATGAAAGTGAAAAGTGAAAGTTAAGTCACTCAGTCGTGTCCGACTCTTCGTGACCCCATGGACTGCAGTCCGCCAGGCTCCTCCATTCATGGGATTTTCCAAGCAAGACTACTGGAGTGGGGTGCCGTCACTTTCTTCGTACTGGGTCATAATGTAGTTCTATTTTTAGTTTTTCAAGAAATTTCCATACTGTTCACCATAGTGATTGTATAAATTTACATCCCGATGAACAATGCTAAAGGGTTCCCTTTTCTCTACACCCTCTTCAAGAATTTATTGTTTGTAGATTTTTTTGATGGTGACCATTCTGGCTGGTGTGAAGTGATACCTTATTGCAATTTTGATTTGCACATGAAAAGATGATCAACATCAGTAATTTTTAGATAAATAAAAATTATAATGCTTATTTAAATGACTTGACTGAAAACCTAATGCAAAAAAAATCAGTAGTCATCATTTTTGTTCCAAAGGCACATCAGTTCAGTTCAGTCATTCAGTCATGTCTGACTGACACCCTGTGGACTGCAATAGTCCAGGCTTCCCTGTCCATCATGAGTTCCCGGATCTTACTCATGTCCATTGAATCAGTGATGCCATCCAACCATCTCATCCTCTGTCATCCGTTTCTCCTACCTTCAATCTTTCCCAGCATCAGGGTCTTTTCAAATTAGTCATTTCTTCACATCAGGTGCCCAAATATTGGAGTTTCAACTTCAGCATCAGTCCTTCCAATGAATATTCAGGACTGATTTCCTTTAGGATGGACTGGTTGGATCTCCTTGCAGTCCAAGGGACTCTCAAGAGTCTTCTCCAACACCACAGTTCAAAAGCATCAGTTCTTCAGCACTCAGCTTTCTTTATGGTCCAACTCTCACATCCATACATGACTACTGAAAAAATTATAGCTTTGACTAGACGAACCTTAGTTGGCAAAGTAATGTCTCTGTTTTTTAAAAACTGCTGTCTAGGTTGGTCATAGCTTTTCTTCCAAGGAGCAGGCATCATTTAATTTCATGACTGCATTTGCCATCTGCAGTGATTTGGGAGCTCAAAAATAAATAAATAAAAGTCTCTCATTGTTACCATTGTGTCCCCATCTATTTGCCATGAAGTGATGGGACCAGATGCCATGATCTTTGTATTCTGAATGTTGAGTTTTAAGCCAACTTTTTCACTCTCCTCTTTCACTTTCATCAAGAGCCTGGTTAGTTAATTTCTTCACTTTCTGCCATAAGGGTGGTTTCATCTGCATAACTGAGGTTATTGATATTTCTCCCGGCAATCTTGTTTCCAGCTTGTGCTTCATCCAGCCTGGCATTTCACATGATGTACTCTGCATAGAAGTTAAATAAGCAGAGTGACAATATACAGCCTTGATGTACCCCTTTCCTGATTTGGAACCAGTCGTTTGTTCCATGTCCAGTTCTAACTGTTGTCTCTTGACCTGCATACAGATTTCTCAGGAGGCAGGTCAGATGGTCTAGTATTCCCATCTCTTGAAGAATTTTCCACAGTTTGTTGTGATGTACACAGTCAAGGCTTTGGCATAGTCAATAAAGAAGAAATAGATGTTTTTCTGGAACTCTCTTGCTTTTTTGATGATCCAACAGATGTTGGCAATTTGATCTCTGGTTCCTCTGTCTTTCCCTAATACAGCTTGAACATCTGGAAGTTCACGATTCATGTTCTGTTGAAGCCTGGCTTGGAGAATTTTGAGCATTACTTTGCTAGCATGTGAGATGAGTGTAGCCTTTTCTAACTCAATGAAACTATGAGTTAGACAGGCCGGCAAGTGCCCAATATGCTACTGGAGATCAGTGAAGAAAGGCACATACTAGGTTCTCAAATGACTGCTGAATGAATGAATTCTTTTCAGCAAAAAAAATATTAACAGAAAACTGTTGTATAAAATAATAGGTTTTCCTGGATATATACGTGTATGTGTGTGTGTGTGTGTGTGTACGTATACAACATACATAGAAATACATAGCATATATCAATATTATTTGTGCATTTTTTAATTTTTTCATTTGTTCTATATTTATTAGATAATATTCTTCCACAGAGAAAATGTTTGCTCATGAATTAGAGTATTTAGCTTGCCACAACTATTGGAGAAGGCAATGACACCCCACTCCAGTTCTATTGCCTGGAAAATCCCATGGATGGAGGAGCCTGGTGGGCTGCAGTCCATGGGCTCGCGAAGAGTTGGACATGACTGAGTGACTTCACTTTCACTTTTCACTTTCATGCATTGGAGAAGGAAATGGCAACCCATTACAGTGTTCTTGCCTGGAGAATCCCAGGGACGGGGGGAGCCTGGTGGGCTGTCTATGGGGTCGCACAGAGTCGGACACAACTGAGGCAACTTAGCAGCAGCAACTTGCCACAACTATAGTTCCCACTGAAAAACTAAGATAAATGTATAATAATGTGTCTTTAATCACCAATTTTCAGAAGGATTCAACTTAATGGTTGCCTCCAAGGGTGGCAAATAATTCATTTTTTTTAAACATTTTCTTCTTTTATATCTTTATGGACCCATGGATACTTATGTGTTTCAATCAACTATAGTCATATTCTTTCAGATGTAGAAAAAGTGCCAAATTTGGCCAGATGAGAACCTCTTAATGCTTGTCCCTCTGACCCTTTGACTCAACCCTTCAGTCTGTACGGGTTTCCTTGTTTTCTAGCACAACAAGGTTTCCTAAATTCACCATGAATTTTCCTTCCTTCAAGTCCACAATCAGCCATTTCTCCAAAGAATCCAGATTCCTTTCTGTGAATGGTATTTAGAAAACAAAATTTGGGCATTACAATGCTGATTCCAGAGAAGGTGCCATTGCTCTTGTGTCCTTCCACTGAACAGAAACAGGATATATATTGTATTATCATGAAATAAGAGCTTCCCTGGTGGCTCAGACAGTAAAGCATCTGCCTGCAATGCAGGAGATAAATTTAACATTACAGGATTTTCATTTAATTTCTTTGATTCAATACAATAGTATCTGTTTTTCACACACTGGAGAAATCTCAGTTTAATTATTGGCTTATTCTGTAATATATAAGAAAACCCAAAGTAACAATATCAACATCATTGTTAATAACAACATCAATGAATGATATTTAAGATTTCCTTGGAGCTCTCTTCATTATTAGACTATATGCCACTAATTTTGTGTCTGTATTCTTCTGTCATCAAAGAAGTTGCAATTTTATTATGTCAGTCGTCTTTTTATTAATATTTTTAGTAATAGCCCCTCTTTTCCTCCGGACAATGTATATCGTTTCATGACTATATCACAATAAAATTCATTTATAACATCTTTTCCACCCTTTCTTCTTCATCATGTACTTTTAGTCAATATTCTTATCTTTCTCAAGTGCCTAATCTTTGTATGCTTAAATATATTAAAGTTTCTATTATTTGTCAGCTTTAGATAATATCCAAAGAAATCATTTAATTTCCTCCCTGTGTTATTTTTACTTTGACATTACATTTACCACTAACAAACACTTCTTTAACCATTGTCTACAACTTTAAGATCTTCAACCTAGAATTAAATATATAAAGTATTCACCACTGATCTCTCTGTCAAAGTCCCCCATACCACTTTTTAAATTGTTTATTTGTAGTAGTTTCCTAGGGACAATATCTCCTGAATTCTTGAATGTTCCATATTTTTCCTATAAACTTCACAAATTTAAAGTACAACTTGAATGGAATAATATCCTTCATCTGTTTTCTTAAGTAGCTTGAAGATACTATTCCTTTACTTATTGTTTTGAACATTTATTAAGAAAGTCAATGTCAACCTACTTCCTTTCCTTTATAAATGACTCTGTCTTCTTTCTTTACTGTCTTATAGATAATATCCTGGGCTCATTTTTACATGCACATATGGCCCTCTTAATATGTAGATTCAGATCTTCATTTATATCAATATATTTTCTTGAATATGATTTTAAACATTCATTCTAGCCCACTTTTGCTTTCCTTTTTCAGAGGTGGCAAATATGTGTATCCTGCATCTTAAATATTAAACCCAACCCACTCAATTCTTTAGTTGAATGCCATGAAAAATGAGAGCCACCTCTCTGAATCAAATATTTATAGCTGCTAAGTTGTGTGTAACCTTTGATTTCTGACCCTATTGTTCCTCTTTAGTGGTACCAGGACCAAATACTGTAGTCTAAAACACGCTGTTACTGTTCCTCTTTGAATACACTGTTTCAGTTGCATCACATTTTAATGTTTTTCAGTATGTGAATTAACTACACAAGCTATTTTCATGGCCCTTCTATTCCCTTGACAGAAATTCTGACTGATATGGATGGGCCACCACATACCCTCTTACATAGTTTCATCATGAAACAATCACTTTCATTGTTCTCCACAGTAAAATTATTTATGTTGAGGATCTTTTTACTTCTGCATTTCCACAATTCTACATCTTTGGCTATAGATTAAAACAGACAAGCCTCATATCAAATTCTAAATTAGGAACACTTATTAGATGCCTATTGTGTGGAAGACAGTACACCAAGATATGGCACAATGAAGAAGATTATATCATTCTTTTCTTTAGTAGGTTAGTCTAGCAAAGTGAGTAAGATATAGATATAAACCCTGTGTGTATCTACACAGGTATACACATACATATACATAACATGGATCATGATAAGAAGTAGTAAACAATCAAAATACACAAATAAAACTTACTGGGAGTTTAAGCCAGAGAAAGATGACATATGGTAGTGGAGATCCTGGAAAACCTTGTATAAGTAGCGGCCTTTCAGTCTCAAAATATAGAAAAGCTTTAGGTGTAAAGGAGATCAAAGAAACACATTTTAAGAAAACAGTATATTTAAGGAAAAGGCTTAGAAATAGAAAAGTTTGTATTGGATGTGACAAATAGCAGTAGTTTCATTTGCTTGAAACACTCATAAATAACATTTTTTAAAATGAACTGATTGTTTAGAAAAAGAGGATAAAATATTTGAGCTTTGTTAGAGAAACAACATGAGGCCAAAGTTCAGAGCAGAAGAGTGATATAAGCATTTCCCAAAGATTAATTCAATATCAGAATACAAAACTGACTGGAATAGAGAGAAATTGTAAGCAGTGATATCAGTGAAAAGTCAGCTCCAACAGTCAAAACAAGAAAGAACCAAAGATATCTCTGTATATAAACACAGACCAAAACAACCAGTCTTTTTATAAGATTATACCCCTTTTCCATAAAAGAAATATTTAGAGGCTTTATGGAGTATGTATTATTTAGGCATCTACAATAAAGGAAATGTATTTCTGGTTTAGTCATAAAACCTGAGAGCATTGCTCTGCTCAGGCATCTACAGAATAAATGACGCAGTCTGCACCATGACAAAGCAGTCTGACATGCTGTATTCACGTTAAGAAATCTGAATTTAGCATCTGCAATAAAGAATCTTTAAAAAAATCTACCCAATCTACTCTAAAGCCCTCTGTCCTTTTCTCTCTCACTTTTTCTGCCAAATTGTATCTCTTTCCCTTTTAAAACCAATTTCAAGAGGTTAACATTGTCCTGTAATTATATTTTATCTCATGCAAGGATGGTCACTGACAATCTAAGCTAATCCAGGATTTTGTTAAATAAAAAGTCCAAATAGGGTCACTTAGGTTGAATAGAGTGATTTTGTCCCTTCATCAAATCAAACATGTGGGATTCACTTCTGCTAAAATTACCTCTCTGGATCTTTGCCTACAGTGTGATGAAGGTCACTGAGTTGATTAAAGAGTTTGTGGCAATAATAGGGTCTTCGGCAGATGCAATCTGAAATGATCAAAAACTGAGAGCAAAAAGGGATTTAAATGGTTCAATGGAGATAATATACCTGAAAAATCCAGCCCCTGTGCTGAATTATTATTATTTCAAGCAGAAAGGATTCTATGAGAAAAGAGTGACTAGATATTTTCCCTTTGAAACTTTCAGAGATTATGAGAAAGAAGTTTAAAAATCAAAGATCAAAGTAAAACAGGGAAGAATTCTAAATTCAGAAATTAAAGTCACTAGAGGCATCTGGGAACTCCCTCCACAGAGTATAGGAGAGTGACAGAGTGACAGTTCCAGTCTTTGGAACACAGAGGAAAAGACCAAATGAACATCACTCATCTGTCATTGTGCAAGGCCTTACACTGCTAGTTATTCGGTCATGTGCTTACATCTTGCTCTCTAATTAGTCTGTAAGTTCCCTGAGGACAAGAGTACTTAATTAATCTTCTCTGTATTGTTAGTACCATGCATAGGGCAATGCATTCAGGATGCTTGACATAACATATATAATTCAACAAAATGGCCTTAGAAGTTTCCTTATCATCCATTGTAAGGGATAAATGCCTTGAGGGATAAAACTCTCTCTTGTTCACTATTGCATACCCAGAATCTAAGGCATTAGGGGGGTTTCCCTTAGAGCTCAGTTGGGAAAGAATCTGCCTGCAATGCAGGAGACCCGGATTCAATTCCTGAGTCGCGATGATCCCCTGGAGAAGGAAATGGCAACCCATGGACAGAGGAGCCTGGTGGGCTATAGTCCATGAGGTCGCAAGAGTCGGACATGACTTAGTGACTAAACCACCACCACCAAGGCATTATGGACTCATAGTAAGTATTTGTTGCACTCTGAAAGCATGCACACTTGGACAATTTTTTAAACAAATGAAAAGAATTGACAGTATCCATGGTCAACTAACCTATACCTGTTTATATATCTTAGGCTATGTGTGCAGCATCTTTTGAAGAACACCACTGCTAGAAATATTTATTTGATTTCAGTCCAGGTAAGTAACAATTTGCATTATCTGAAACAATTAAATATATTTAATGTATTAAATACATTAATGATCAAGAAAATTCTTTCTCTAGGGTTGGTCATGTAAAAAAATATGTTAAGTAGGTTAAGATGTCTAGCTAACAGAAAAAAATGTCTAGCTAGTAGATACCTTCTAGTTATACAATTGTGATCTCACAAACATCCTTAATATTCAGTGGGCCTAGCAAAAAAGCAGTATCTGAAGATATCCTCTATGATTACACATTGTAGAAGTCATCTCTCTAATGCAATGGGCATATAAGAGAGAGGAAGCAGCTTTTGCATTAATGTAGGCTTATTTCATAAACAACCTGCTCACCAACCCAAAATGCTACAGATCTCAACTTCAGTATCTAGGGAACTATAAAATTAGGTATACAAAAGACTAAAAATTCAAATTCATAATTACAAAATTTAGGGGATATTTTGCATTAAATAGAAGAGCTTCCAGGATGCATTGTGCTTTAAACGGGTCCCTGCTGAAGTACATGTGCACACCTTCATTCAACCACAAATGTCTTTTGTGGAGCGGGGTAGATTAGAGCTGAATGATGCACAAAGAACTAAACAATCACTGCAATCAAATCCTAATCAGTAGCTCAGAGAGAACCAACTGCTGTGCCCATTTAAAGAGAGAAGAGAAAGAAAAAATAAAACTTGAAAGTCTTGTGAACTGAAATGGGAGACCCAGAGCTTCCACTTTAGACTTTTTGTGATGTTGTCAATGTCTCAGAAATCAGTGCCATGACAATGTTCAACGCTTTTAAAGAAGAGAAACGATAGAGAAGAGAAATCATTGGGGATTATTTTCCCAAGTTTCCCAGTCACATCTTATATAAACTGAGTTTAGAACAGTTCATAATGACCATCATGGCAGTGGTGGTGAAGCAAGAAAGTGAAATACTATTACTGAATATATCAACTGGACCAGTGCCAGCATCCTTATCTGGGCCGAAACCCTTTGTCTCAGCCAGGGAGGTGCTTTCTCTAGCCAGATTCATGTAGCCAGTAAGGAAACCAATGCTGAGGCTGTAACAGCACAAGCTTTACTCAATGGTTAAAGAATGGGGAAATGGGAAATTAGTTTGCAAATCAACTTTTCAACCCAGTTCCAGTGGAGGTACTATATGTATAGGAGAGTCAAGGTAAAAATCAAGAGGATTGGAAAGAATGGAAGGAATATATATGACTTATTTTAGAACACGGGTGTGATTTGGACCCAGAACTGACGCAACTCTCCTTTTTAGTCTTGGTATGCTCTTTTCTGGTAGTTGTCATGGAAATCATCAATTGTCAAGATGCTAATGGGTGTGTACATTTAGCAAGCTAAGGTATTACAATGAGCATATAATGAAACTCAAGGTCTACTGGAAGTCAAATCTTCCACCATCTTGGGCCTAGCTGGTTCTAACTGGTTTATAACTCCTTGCAGCTTCCTCCTGAAATTTACAGAGGAGTACTGTAAACAGTTTATGTTGGATGGAGGGTCAGGGGTATGATTCTGGGGTAATAGCCTTGATAACAGTATTATGAATAAACACTCTACCAGGAAAGAGATATGTGGTTTAGTGCCAGGTCTTCACAAATAGTATTTTGGTCAGTTTAGCTTAACAAGTATTTAGGGGGTGATTCCATTTTCTCATCATACAGTGAAAGGGTTAAGCCAGATTCTGGGAGTCATTTCCACCTTTGACATTAATTTCTAGGTCCCCAGTTACCTAAATCAAAAAACACATACAACACTCAAACCTGGACACACAGTTTGCTCCACTGGCTCAAGATCTCCTAGAAAGATCTCACCCTGCTCTGATTCCCACCTTTAACACAATAAAACACAGGGTAAAGAAAGCGCCGATCTGTGTTTATGTAATCATAAAGAGTGTTGCTCCTTCACTTGCCTTCAGCTTAAAAGGCAAGTTATTTTCCTTCTTCATAAACCACATCTTTATTTAAGAATCACCTCCTTAATGAGCACTTCCCTCACCAATCTACTGCTTCAGTCTCCAAACCAACAATTGTATTTCCTTTCCTTTTTTAGTTCTTTCTCCTAGCACTTATCACCCTGTATTTTATTTATTAATGAAGTTTATTATAGAGGAGAATGAGTTCATTGAGGGCAAAAATTTTTATCCCATTTTTTTCACTGCTGTATTCCCATTATAATGCTTGGCACACAGCAGGTGGTCAATAAATATTTGTGGAATTAATGAACAAATTAATCAGTACTTTGCTCCCAGGATAACTGTGAACTAAATTTCTAGTTAATACAACTAAGATTTCATCCCAGTTATACATCTTCAATGGAGCAGCTATACAGATTATCAAAGAATCATATAAAATCCTCATTTTATATCTTGGCATTAGGATATTTCTAATCTGCAACATTATACACATTCTCAAGTGTACTAGCAAATACAACACCCGTTGTGTCCTTTATAAGCTATCTGCAAAAAGTGAATCAAAGTTAAAAACTCAGAAATGTAAAAAGTATGTTAAATGCTTCATAGGAAGCCTTGGTTGGATATAAACAGAATCTAGATTAAATAACTTTATTATACAGATTCTTCTTAGATTGATCACTCAAAAGCACCAACTACAGTTGAAGCACCCTAAAAACAGCTTGGACAAGAGTCAATTAGAAAACCATGGCCATGTTATAGCACTGTGGTTTACCTTGAAAGATAAACTGAGTTTAATGTAGGAGAAAACTGAAGCAGCCAAATGGTTTCAAAGGTGCTTCAAAATCACCCAGCTAAAGTAAAGCAAGGTTACTTAAAGTATGATAGAAAAGTAAAAGCTGGATATGTATGAAAAAGGTTTTGAACAATAACTGGAAAATTTACTAAGGAGTTAAGGAGATACATGACAATAACTTTATGGCCATGTCCAGAGTTTTATAATGCACCAACTCAAAATCACTATCCTCCCCAAAAACATTCAAACTTCAGAAGTCTATTTCTAATCAACTCATTTATCTCACAACCAAATAGCATAAATTAAGGAAAGTAAGTAAATAATATGCTTATGTCAAGACTGAAAGTCAAAATTCTAAGGGTTCATTTATAACCTGTACAATATGGTATAATACTGAAGATACATGTCCATTTTGCCTTAATAGAAAATACAGATGAATGCATACTCTCATACCTTATTTTTGCATATAGAGAGGAAATCTACCAAATGATAAATAGGAATGTGAAAAAAATCCTTACTCCCAGAAAAAGTCCCTAAAATATTACCTCTGATTGGGGCTTTAGGGTTCAGATATATTATCTTTTAAAAGTCCAACTGGAGAAGCTCCTTAGCTTTGCAAAATTAATGTTTGGATGATAAAAAAAAAGTAAACTAAACTTAGGCCTTTTTGACAGGAAAGAAATGAAAGAAGAGACCCCCACCTTTGGCATTTGTGAAAATGAAGAGATTGCAATCTTAAATTTATAATGTAGAATCTGTAAAGGTTCTACCTATTCTCGAGTTTTGTGGATTGACTATATACAGCAATTATTTTCAAGAACAGCAGCAGGAAATAAAAAGAGGAGATGGGAAGCAAGGTTCTGCATTTTGAGCAGCTTTTTTAGTTAGGAGTAAATCTTACACAGGCTGTGAACATAAAGAGACTCAATAAGAGGAGCAGACCACATGATGGAAAAAGGAGGATTTTAAATGTCAGTACAAAAGACAGCAGTCACTGGGGTCCCAAAAGCATCAGTGGGGTAAACAGGACCTCACTACACGTCACCCTACCCTACTTACACTAATTACTGTTCATCCACCCTGAAGTAATCAGCAAATGCTGCCTTGCTGTTCCCAATGTCCTCCAGTGGGGTAATCTCAAATGAAAACCGTCATTCCTTCCAGTAAAGCTGATGGAACATCCTTAATTCAAGAAAAATGCTTTTCAATTTTCCTGCACCAATATGCCCAAATAAAAGAGGCGGATGAAATGATGAAAATATCAACTTTGATAAGCAATGGTCAGAATGGAGAGATGGGATTTTGGACTGGTTGGGGTGGTCATAACTGTAAAAAAAGTCATTATACAAAAAAGACAATATTCTTCGGCACTTGAGTGTGATCTATTCTGATGTTGGTCCTTTAACTTAAGAAAGCTGGACAAATTCTGTCGCATTCGCTTTGCCATCTGAGCTACCAGGGAGGCCCACATTCACTTTAGGGACCTCTAAAAGGCCCACATATAGCACCCACTTTCTGCATCACTGTTCTGTCTTCCCATCTCTAAGTCACCTTCCAGTTATCTGACCCCCATACATTCCTATGCTCTCCTCTTCCCTGGTCCTCATATCTCTTACTTTGCCCAAGCACTATCTCATTTTGATGACCCAATTTTACCCATTTCTTCAGTTGACTGATTTGACTGATGACATTTAACTATCAATTTTGTATACCTTCTGGTTTTCAGTGTCTCTGAAGTTCCAGATAAAGGATAGTCCCACTGGGCCAATGCAAACCAGAACTGCTCTCCGGGCCTCTACTCAAGGAGGAGGGCTCAGACAGGAGCATCTCTCTCCAAGTGGTAAATGTTTTCTATTTCTGTATTTAAACACTGTTACAGCCATCTAAAAACCCCTGGATCATGTCACTTACCCCTTGAATAATTTAGCCCTTGGTTCACTGTAACTCTCTTCAATACCCCTCCTGTCATATTTTGTTGATTTCAATATCCACCAGATAGCTATCCAATAATACCCTTGTTACTCATTCCTTGAATTTCTTCTCCCCAATGACCTTATCCTTGACCTAAAACTGAGCACCTATTCCCACAGCCAGATCATGGCACTACTAACAACTGTACCTCTCCACTAATCTCATTTTTTTTAATTAATTAATTTCTTTTAATTGAAGTTTACTATATTGTAGTGATTTTTTGCCATACATCAACATGAATCAGCCACAGGCATACATGTGTTCCCCATCCAGAACCCCCCTCCCACCTCCCTCCCCATCCCATCATCACACTTATCCAGGCTTCAGTCGACATCCAAGGCTCCACTCTTATACTGGACCCCATATTCCATCCTTAGTCAGTAACACATCTTGTGATATTTCCCTCCCTTTTAGATCATTCCTATGAAAATCTACCTGCTACAATATCTCCCATTCAAAAAGGAACTGGTGTCCCAACTGCTACCAGCTTCATAAAACAGCAATAAAACCTCTCTCTACCTATCACTCCTTATTCTACCTACCCTACTTCATTTTTCTCCATAGTGCTTATTATACTACGGTGAAAGAAATGATATATTTGTTTGTCACCTGCGTATCCTCACTAGAATGTAAATTTCCCAATGAGAGACAGTTTTGTTCTATTAAATATTTCTAGTTGCCTAGACATTAAATATTTTGTTCTATTAAATATTTCTAGTTGCCTAGAACATAAGGCACTCAATTAAAATCTGATTAAGTAAGCAATCTTTCATGCAAGGGATCAAGGCATCTTCACGAGTTATCCTCATTTACAACCACTAGGGAGCAAAGCTGTTCCCTTCTGTGTCTCTACTTCTACAGTATCTCTGGACATCTTGACCAAGGTGATTTATTATCTTTCTTTTGCCTCTGTAGCATGTTAGATTAAACAAAACTGTTCCCTGAACCACTAGTTCTCCTAAGCATCGATAACAGGCATCCATCTTTTTCTCTACAGTTCATATAGTCGGTCTTTTCCTGTTTGGTTCACATCCAAAATTAAATTCATTATAACTATATATGTTTCAATTATATTCACTTGATCACATATCCATACACAATATTAGAAATCATCCCTGACCATACTACTCAATAATGGAAAAATTAACATCTCCACATATGAGAGGCAGTGATATAAAAGCTTGAGTATTACAGTGCTTCCATTGATAATGACTTCAAGACCATTTGATGACCCATTAACTGCAACATCTAGATGCATCTTCTGATTACCATGTCTTGTATGACAAGCCAGTGTATTCCAGATTGCCAGGCTGCTACGTGGGTGGATGAGTGGAATAGAGAGCATTCACAATGTTAATGAGGACTTTAGAGAAGTCTAACTAATATAGGTTAAAACTTTATGCAATCTACCTAAACTGTGTGGACCTTTCTCCTGCACCTAGTCTATTATTCAATTACAAATAAGAGTGGTTAATGAGTTAATATGAAACCTTAGGCATTGTTCTTTGGTAACTTGTCTCCATTGTCAAGTAAGCATATAAAGCTAGTGTGTTACTTTACAGAAATGTAACAAATTACAATGATAACTCATACCACTCTTCATTTATCTTACTTGTCCTGAGAAGTATAATGGAAATAATATTCTCTTTACTAGAGATGTTAATTCAAGCACTGTTGCTAGCAATCTAATTACATTTTCACTGATAAGATCCTTACTTTGAAAAGGGAAAGTGACACTTAAATATTTACAGTGTGATTATTTACACACAATTCCAATTATTCTTAGAAATATTTCTGTGAAAGCAAACAAGAAAAGCCATACTGGTAGCTTCAAGATGGAAATATCCAATACTCATTGTTCTATTGAATTTAATACCAAATATGAATCATTTGGAAACTTGATAAAACTATAAATAGAAAGCAACTGTCCAGTATCTAATCAAAATAATCCCTTTAATACTATCTTATAGCCTTTGAAATAAAAAGGCAGCTAATAAGAAGACTGCAACCTTGTGAGGATCATGTATCAAAACCAAAACAAACTTGGCATCATTTCTGCACAAAAGCTGTTAATCCCCTAAAACAGTGCTGTGCTAATTTGCTTAAATTAGAACTACGTAAATCTGAGAATACTGGAGTGTCACTCTCCATTTCCCGCAGAATCTGAGAAAATTTACAAGTTTTTGTTCATTTGTCATGTTTGTATGACACTGAATATTGTGTAACAGATCAGTTCAGTTCAGTCGCTCAGTCGTGTCCGACTCTTTGCGACCCCATGAATCACAGCACACCAGGCCTCGCTGTCCATCACCAACTCCAGGAGTTCACTCAGACTGACGTCCATCGAGTCAGTGATGCCATCCAGCCATCTCATCCTGGGTCGTCCCCTTCTCCTCCTGCCCCTAATCCCTCCCAGCATCAGAGTCTTTTCCAATGAGTCAACTCTTCGCATGTGGTGGCCGAAGTACTGGAGTTTCAGCGTTAGCATCATTCCTTCCAAAGAAATCCCAGGACTGATCTCCTTCAGAATGGACTGGTTGGATCTCCTTGCAGTCCAAGGAACTCTCAAGAGTCTTCTCCAACACCACAGTTCAAAAGCATCAATTCTTTGGTGCTCAGCCTTCTTCTCAGTCCAACTCTCACATCCATACATGACCACAGGAAAAACCATAGCCTTGACTAGACTGACCTTTGTTGGAAAAGTAATGTCTCTGCTTTTGAATATGCTATCTAGGTTGATCATAACTTTCCTTCCAAGGAGTTAAGCGTCTTTTAATTTCATGGCTGCAGTCACCATCTGCAGTGATTTTGGAGCTCCCCAAAATAAAGTGACTCTGTTTCCACTGTTTCCCCATCTATTTCCCATGAAGTGATGGGACCAGATGCCTACACTGCTTCTAAGTGTACATGCTCCAAAAATTCATGATATGGGCCCACATTCACCATTATCACAGGTTCTCAGGGGACTAGACAAGGAGGCTGGTGATGTCTTATGAACAGACTACAGGTCTCCAGGATAGGAAATCAAAGATGTAAACCCATTTCCTTTAATGTTAAAAATATAGGAACATAGAATCATTCTTGAATGTGTGCTTTTTGCTGAAGTTTGAAGGATGATATTGACAAAAAGCCACAATAAGAAACTTTAAAGATTCAAGTGAGCCACAGTTAAGAAAGGATAAATTGAAATCAACACCTTTCACTATGAGCCTACATCCATATATACTGCCCCCTTCCTCCACCATGTAGTATTGATTAGTTTCAATTCCAAATATCTGGCTTCTGACATTTTATTTATAATATTTAGGACAAACCACTACATATTCCTAAACAGGAACCTCACACCGCCTTGTCCCACACTTTGGCTCACATGTTTCCAGCTCCTGAAAAGTCCTGTGCCTTCATTCTCATAACAAAATCCTAAATTCCTCAAGTTTGATTTAATTCTAAATTTTAGGGAGACCCATTAAGGCTAGAACAATAAGGGAATTCTAAAAATCATTTGTGACCAAACTGCTTTTTTTTTTTTTTTTTTTGGCCGAAAAACACTCAGGCGTTCCAGCAAGTTTGTGTGACTTACTCCAGTATAAGAGGCAGGTATGTACTGACTCCATGCTCACATACCCCTAATTCCTAATCCAAAGCATTCTATGATTTCTCCAGCTCAGCTGTGACTTTCTCTCTCCCTGGTCTCCCTTGGCCTTGAACGTCCATTGCATTTATTTGGCAGTCACTGGGCTGTGTGCTCAGTTGCTTCAGTCATGTCCAACTCTTTGTGACACTATGGACTGTAGCCCAACAGGCTCCTCTGTCCATGGGATTCTCCAGGCAAGAATACTGAAGTGGGTTGTCATGCCCTTCTCTAGGGGATCCTCCCAACCCAGGGATCAATCTCTTATATCTTCTGCACTGAAAGGCAGATTCTTCACCACTAGCACCACCAATGACCTCTCTCCACCACTAGCACCACCAACAACCTCTCCCCACTATGTGTGCCTAATAACCACACATGGATCATAAGATTCTCCTCACAGCAACTGACACAAAGCAACCATCAACAATATTTGTTCCACCTTACCACGCATGAGAAATGCTGGACTGGAAGAAACTAAAAGCTGGAATCAAGATTGCTGGGAGAAATATCAATCACCTCAGATATGCAGATGACACCACCCTTATGGCAGAAAGTGAAGAGGAACTAAAAAGCCTCTTGGTGAAAGTGAAAGAGGAGAGTGAAAAAGTTGGCTAAAAGCTCAACATTCAGAAAATGAAGATCATGGCATCTGGTCCCATCACTTCATGGGAAACAGATGGGGAAACAGTGGAAACAGTGTCAGACTTTATTTTGGGGGGCTCCAAAATCACTGCAGATGGTGATTGCAGCCATGAAATTAAGACGCTTACTCTTTGGAAGAAAAGTTATGACCAACCTAGATAGCATATTGAAAAGCAGAGACATTACTTTGCTGACTAAGGTCTGTCTAGTCAAGGCTATGGTTTTTCCTGTGGTCACGTATGGATGTGAGAGTTGGACTGTGAAGAAGGCTGAGTGCCAAAGAATTGATGCTTTCGAACTGTGGTGTTGGAGAAGACTCTTGAGAGTCCCTTGGACTGCAAGGAGATCCAATCAGTCTATTCTGTAGGAGATCAACCCTGGGAATTCTTTGGAAGAAATGATGCTAACGCTGAAACTCCAGTACTTCGGCCACCTCATGCGAAGAGTTGACTCATTGGAAAAGACTCTGATGCTGGGAGGGATTGGGGGCAGGAGGAGAAGGGGATGACAGAGGATGAGATGGCTGGATGGCATCACTGACTCAATGGATGTGAGTCTGAGTGAACTCTGGGAGTTGGTGATGGACAGGGAGGCCTGGTGTGCTGCAGTTCATGGGGTCGCAAAGAGTTGGACATGACTGAGTGACTGAAATGAACTGAACTGAACCACAATATTTGCGACAGCCAGTGTTCTCACTATATTATAGATATGTTGAATACTTGAACTCAACTGGAATTATATGTCAGCAACCTGCAAGAGAAAACTTGATTAGTTTCCCTTAGTCCAAAAGCCAAAATCCTTATTCCATTTGTACAGTTCAATGGCAGCAGCCACAAAACATTCCCAAGATTTCCAAGATCCTTGTCATACTGTTCTGTACATGGAACCAAGATTCTGTGGAGGTTCAGAAATGGGGGACCAAATTTAAAGGGACAAAAAATGTGGCGCCAAGTTGTTAAGCTGAATGAAGGACCAAGTGATGCTCTGACGTGTGGCAGAGATAACATGGGCTACAGATCATAATTTCTTGGGAAGCTCCCTGACTTCCGTCCCGCTGACACTGAGGAGTCCGCTGAGTCTGACCTTTGGTTTCCCTCTTCTTTGACTCAGGTGGTGGGATAAAGATTTCTAAGGTATCTCATATCTGCTCTCCCAATTCCTACACGCCTGTGACTGTCATCACCAACTGGCCATCTCTGCAGGCCCCAAGGATCTTATCACTGCTGAAAGCAACAGATGCCACTTTTGCTGCCATGGCAACCACATCTGCCTAGGATAATTTCACACATACAAGGGCCTTGAGCAAGAAGAACAAATAAGACACTGCGTGGCAGATGGATAAGCACACCTGTCCTTGCCTCTGCTGCTCCCTGCCAGTGAAAGCCACCTCAGGGAGGTCTTAACCAGAAAATATCCAATTTCCATGCCAGACACCTGACTTTCACAGATACATTCCTTTTCATTCTGACCTCCCAGCCTCCCACACGCCCAAGGATTCAGGAATCTCTATGTCCCAGGTGTCAGCTAGACCCATCCCATCCTCCCTGTGCACTGAGTAATTTTTTCATGATTAACTTTCCTTATCTTCTAAACATATCTGATGTGTATCTTTTTCTGATACCTTAGTTTTTTCCATCTTTTATTTTGATGTGCTAGGACAAAGTTTTCACTCTACTACTGTTCTCACAAAGGTTCTTGGTCTTGAGCTCTAGCATAAAATTCCTTTTAAAGCAGAGACTTCATCAAAGTCCTGGCTAAGGAGCTTTGGCTTTTCTTCAGGAAGCTCCACAAGGTGCACGCACATCTTGTGATGCCAGCTGGTGTGGCAGCCGTGCTTTTTATCCTGAGTCCTCAGACTGTGGCTCTTTCTGTGCATCCTCTCACTCTAAAACTCTGTCAGAGGTTTTTCCTGCTCCTCTTTAGTAAGAATGGTTTCCTGTTTGGCATTCAAGCTGGAAACCAATTCTTTAAGTTTGTAGAACGATGCTAACACACGTCCAGATTTACATGCAAATCAATTACATCAAGCTCCAAATCAGATCCATCATGCTAATGCTGAAGACAGGTGTATATAGAGCCACCACCACAACCACTGCGATCTTTAAACAGCACCTGTTATGCAACTACGTGCTTATAACGTGACACACAACATTTAACCACAGTGGATGCTGTCCTCTTGAAAATTACAACCCAAGGTGCACAAACCATAAGATGCATTCAGGGAACATAAAGGAATATGTAAGCCAATATATAAACATACAGTTGAATAAATTTATACTAGGTAAGTGAACAGTTCACTCTTAAGATTTGTTTGCTCTTGATTACTACAATTCTCCAAGGAGAAAGTCAAAGAGCTATATATTTCAAAATAGATAAGCACTAAATTTTGCTTCAGAAATTATAACCAGAAGCCAAAAATGGCTCCAAACTCATTACTATCTGATATGAAATATAGAGACGAGCTGGGATCAATAAACATTTCTACACAGAGTGTTATTTCATCAGTCTTGAAATCACCCAAAGGCCCTAGTAGTACAAATGGGCAGAAGCACTCTGGAAATGCTCCACAGGGTAACTGAATGGTCTTCCCCACATCAGCAAGTAGGCAATGGATCCAGATTCAAAGCTTTGCTAAAACTACTTATTAATTACTATTGCTTTATTGTTCCTCAATACAAGTAGCAACTGGACTATTCTACCTCCTAAATACAGCTAGCTTTAACCTCCATTTGAGGTACAACAGTAATAATTTATTTTTAGATGCTTGATTCTAAGTTTATAGACAGACTCAGATGACAGCAAAGGCCTCATAGGTAACTGTAACAAATAAATGCTCTTTGGGATGTGTTTTACTAAGAGAAGTTCTTATTGTTGTTTGAGATAAGTTTAGTAGTGAAAATATAGTCCCACAACTTGGCTGATTCTGAACCATAACATTAGAATGGCTAATATGTAAGCAGATTAGTGAAGAAAAAAGAACAAAATCAGGGCAATATCTCCAACTTCCCTACTCGTAAAAACAATCTTCCACTTTACATTTACATTCTCTTGAAGTACATTATTAATGCTGCCCATATATGATGATCGGTCAGCCACATCTGTCATAATTCAGGCTGCCCTGCCAACTATTGTCTGGATCAGACAGTCTAGACACAGTTAGTAAATCATACCTTCTGACATATTTGCCACAGTGGTATATTCTTCGCAATTAATTTTCCCTTAATTTCTGACTAGCATTCATGGTAGAATCTGGCATATATTAATGGCCCTCTACTCACCCACAACTTCATTAATAATAGGGACATGTTAGGAAATATAATATTTTTCATTTCTAAAGAATAAATGCTGCATTCATTTTTAAAAGTATCTTACAGTTTTTAACTGGGGAGGTGGTAAATGTGGCAGAAAACAGAGATAACAGGCAGCCAACAAATATGTAAGTTACCCAGAATGCCAAAAAATGGGATTCCCAGGTGGTTCAGCAATAAATAATCTGCCTGCAAGAATCTGCAGGTTCAATCCCTGGGTCAGGAAGATAACCTGGAGATGGAAATGGCAACCCATTCCAATATTCTTGCCTGGAAAACCCCATGGACAGAGAAGTCTGGCGGGCTACTCTTTTGCCCAACTTGCAAAAGAGTGGGACACAACTTAGCGACTAAACAACAACACAGTGCTGAATGATACACAATATAGTTTTGGAGAAAGTATAACACTGAAATATTGGTGAAGAAAATTTAAAACTAGAAGTATCATTTTTATGAGTAGAGGGACTCAGTGTCATAAAGGTATCAATTTCCACTAAATCAGAGTATTTTCATTCAAACAAAATATCAACACATGTTAATTAAATTTGACAAACTACTTTTGAAATTTATTTGAAAGACTAAAAGACCAGGAATAGAGAAAATATTATTGGAAATGATCAAGGTAGATAGATGCTGCCAAACGTATCAAGATCTATTCTAAAACAATAGTAATTAGGGTAGTGTGCTCTTGACGTGGTGACAAACAAACCAAAAAGCAAAATAAAGAGTCTATATGTTTTTAATCTGCATAACTAGTACAATGATCCATGCAACATTTGACAATTTTTTATTAAACATTTATTGCTTATATTGATTAATGTTGATATTGAGATACATTCAGACTTAGTTTTTTTCATTTTAATCGATGCAATATTTCATCATGTGAATACACCTTAATTTTTTCAGTCTTCTGAGTATATTTAGGTTGGTCCTCAGTTTTCCACTCACATATGGTCTGATGAACACTTTTGTTTTTGTGCACTTGCATGAAGGGCTTTCTAAAATAAAATTATACTTTATCCATAAGAGATGCTTATCTTCAAAGTTATAAGTTGTTTTAAAAAGGAATTACAGTATGTAATTTCCATCAGAGGTCATCTTAACCTATACCTTCACCAATTTGGTATTTTCAATATTTTTTTAAATTTTTGCCTATTTGGGTAGTGTGAACTTGTATTTTTGCTTTAGTTTCATATACCTGGTTACAATTGCAGTTGAGTACATATATTGGTCATTCAGCTTTCCTCTTTAATTACTATTAACATCTTTTGCCCTTTTTTCTTATTTTATTCTGATTATATCATCTTTGCCTTCCTATTTTAAAAAATATTTTTATTATAAACTACTCATGCATGTAAATACTTTAAAAAATAAAACCAAAATATGCATCATGTAACTATGACATAACTTTTTGATAACATTCTCTTTTTACTAAACTTGTTTCACATTTTTTAAAAACAAATTATTCTAAATAATCTTGATATCCATGCTTACCTTTCCTGTACAGTATTGGATTGCATAATTAAACCTTAAAGAAAAGTTATCACTATATGGGTATTTAACTTCACAAACTAGTTTTTCTTTTTTTTACTCAACATTATACCTCATGAGGACTCATGGAGCACATAATCATTCTGATTTTTTATAGATGTTATATGAATATGTTATAATCTGTTTATTAACGTTCCTCTGGTGAATATTTATACTGTTTTCAGTTTTTTACCATTGTAAGCAGTTTAGCATAGAATATTTTTATTACAGTATATAAAGGCAAAAACATACAACACTGGAGGAGGACTCCTCTTTCAGTTCAGTTCATTTCTGTCATTCAGTCATGTCCAACTCTTTGCAACACCATGAACCGCAGCATGCCAGGCCTCCCCGTATATCACCAACACCCAGAGTTCAATATGACTCGCATCCATCGAGTCAGTGATGCCATCCAGCCATCTCCTCCTCTGTCATCCCCTTCTCCTCCTGCCCCCAATCCCTCCCAGCATCAGAGTCTTTTCCAAAGAGTCAATTCTTCACATGAGGTAGCCAAAGTACTGGAGTTTCAGCTTCAGCATCATTCCTTCCAAAGAAAACCCAGGGTTGCTCTCCTTCAGAATGGACTGGTTGGATCTCCTTGCAGTCCAAAGGACTCTCAAGAGTCTTCTCCAACACCACAGTTCAAAAGCAACAATTCTTTGGTGCTCAGCTTTCTTCACAGTCCAGCTCTCACATCCATACATGACTACTAGGAAAACCATAGCCTTGACTAGATGGACCTTTGCTGGCAAAGTAAGGTCTCTGCTTTTGAATATGCTATCTAGGTTGGTCATAACTTTCCTTCCAAGGAGTAAGCGTCTTTTAATTTCATGGTTGCAATCACCATCTGCAGGGATTTTGGAGCCCCCCAAAATAAAGTCTGACACTGTTTCCACTGTTTCCCCATCTATTTCCCATGAAGAGATGGGACCAGATGCCATGATCTTCGTTTTCTGAATGTTGAGCTTGAAGCCAACTTTTTCACTCTCCTCTTTCATTTTCATCAAGAGGCTTTTAAGTTCCTCTTCACTTTCTTCCATAAGGGTGGTGTCATCTGCATATCTGAGGTTATTGATATTTCTTCTGGCAATCTTGATTCCAGCTTGTGCTTCTTCCAGCCCAGCGTTTCTCATGATGTACTCTGCATATAAGAGAAATAAGCAGGGTGACAATATACAGCCTTGATGTACTCCTTTTCCTATTTGGAACCAGTCTGTTTTTTCATGTCCAGTTCCAACTGCCGCTTCCTGACCTGCATATAGGTTTCTCAAGAGGCAGGTCAAGTGGTCTGGTATTCCCATCTTGAAGAATTTTCCACACTTATTGTGATCCACACAGTCAAAGGCTTTGGCATAGTCAGTAAAGCAGAAATAGATGTTTTTCTGGAACTCTGTTGCTTTTTCAATGATCCATTCGATGTTGGCAATTTGATCTCTGGTTCCTCTGCCTTTTCTAAAACCAGCTTGAACATCTGGAAGTTCATGGTTAACATACTGCTGAAGCCTGGCTTGGAGAATTTTGAAGACTCTTGAGAGTCCCTTGGACTGCAAGGAGATCCAACCAGTCCATTCTAAAGGAGATCAGCCCTGAGTGTTCTTTGGAAGGAATGATGCTAAAGCTGAAACTCCAGTACTTTGGCTACCTCATGTGAAGAGCTGACTCATTGGAAAAGATTCTGATGCTGAGAGGGATTGAGGGCAGGAGGAAAAGGGGACGACAGAGGACAAGATGGCTGGATGGCATCACCAACTTGATGGATGTGAGTTTGAGTGAACTCCAGGAGATGGTGATGGACAGGGAGGCCTGGCATGTTGCAATTCACGGGGTTGCAAAGAGTCGGACACGATTGAGGGACTGAACTGAACTGAACCTGAAGTAAACATGATATTGTAACTTGGCAAGTTTGCTTGTAACTTACAATAATTATGTCAGACAACATTTTATCTGAATATTTATGCAGTTATTTCTACCATCTTATTTTGTAGTTTCTACTTACCATTCATTTCTTGGCATCATTTTTTCCTGTCTTTGATTAGACTGATTAAAAAAACAACTTCTTATATATTTGTTTGAAAGCTAAAGATTAAAAATTTCCTTTTAATCTTTCTTAAAGTGAAGAAAACTCTTTCTTAAAGTTAAGGTATCTCTTAATATGGGAATTTTTCCAAAATTCAAATTTTCAACTTTATATACTCTTCTTAATAATATGATTTATTCACCCTTGAACTTTACAACTTATCTTACTATTGCATTGAGCTTTTATCTTATTTGTGTTGGGGGAAAGCACCATCAACGGTTAAATTTCATTACCTTTTCTTGAAGTTTCTGTTATATTTTTTGTAATTCATACCTTCCCTCTGGGTTCACTTTTCTTTTTGCTGAATTACATTTATTTCCTTTACAAAGCACCATGGTTAGTAAATTCTCCAAGTCTTTGTCAGACTGTTTTGTTTTGTTTTGTTTTCATTTTGCCGTCACTCTTGAAAGAGAGGTTAGATACGAAACTCAGTTAACTGGTATTTTCCCTCAGCTCAGTGAAGTTGTCTGAGAGTGTTTATCAGTGATGAAGACCTGATGGGACCAAGCAATAGAGGCTAGGGAAAATCTACCCTTTTCTTTCCAGAATACTTTCTTAATTTTGGCCAGGTAGACACATTTTGGACTGCACATATGTCCATTTCTTCTACTGCCCACACCAACTTGCATATAACCACTTATCTGTGTCAGGCTCTAAGCTAACCATTTCACACACAGTCTGCAATTACCTAACAACCCTATAATGACCCCAGTACAGTGACGACTACTAGGGGAATTTAATTCTTAAAACCTTATTGCAGACTTCAGGTTACATCAACATGGTAGACTGAGATAATAGACACCTTGTTCTTACTGAAACTACAAATAAATGATGGGGAAAATATAATGGACATTTAAAAGCATAACCCAAACAAAACATAGCATATAGAGAGACTAAGTGCAAAGCACTAAGCAGGCTAAGTAAGATGGTTCATTAATGGATATTCCTGCAAAAGTCTCCAGAAAGCTGATTCTACAAGGCCAGGTGAGCCAGCCTTTCCTGAGGTTCTCCATACAAGGCTTGCATGCAGATCTCCATGTCACCACATATCTGGGCATCCTCTCTGGTCATGCTGGCCCAATGCTAAGTTCAAGGCAGGCACATGGGCACAGCTTGCCCAGCTCTGTACCTCAAAGCCTGCAGGGTCAAGGTCAGCCTTCAGGCCAGTCTCTGCTGCCTCAGGCATTGGGCACAGCAGATGTGGATGCTGCCACATTCCCCTTAGGACTATTGAAAAATTGAAACTTAGATTTGTCTTCATCTCAGAGGCACAATGTAGGAAAAGGTCATTTATCTCAAAAAACATAAAAGAACTTGGATTAGTTTGTCAGGATTTTTATTTCAAAACTGCCAGATTGATTCTTTATACATGCCTACATCTAGGCATAAGTTGTAGCAATCTTATTTGGAAAGAAATGATATTTAGAGAGAAAACAAATCCCTGCCTCTGAAATTGGCTACAGGAATGAAGCTATACTACATTTTAACCCCTTCTACCCTTGCAACTCATTGATTTCCAGCTCAAAATTTCTGTGTGTGTTTTGGCCAGGATTCTTTCAGTTGCGAGTAACAGAAAACCCAATTCAAACCAGCATAAATGAAAAAGGGAACTTCTTAGATGAAATAGCTAAAACACCCAGGTCTTTTTTCCAAGGGTCCAAAAGTCACTGACACTTGGCCTCTCCCTGCTATTTCATTTTACTTTCTTTCACATTAACTTTATTCTCAACGTCCTTCATTCTCAAGGTGACAAAGTAGCTCTGCTCATATATTCATCTTTGAGCCCACCACAGTGGCTGTGGGAATATGATGTTCAGATTGGGAGATCTGAGGTATATACCAGCCACACACACCCTTGTCCGATGCATGGAGAACAGATGAGGATTTCCCAAAAGAAAACTGAGGTGATTTATCCAGAAAACAGTGAATGGATGTTACTTGATGCAAATAATAGATGCCTACTGCAATCTTAATTAAGTCAAATAATGGCAATTAACACACTTGCACTTCATATACAAATTTAAGGGTACCTAAAATTATTTTTAAGTCTAAGGATTTAATTTGCATAAAAAATAAAACAGCCTGACAGCAAACTTTCTAAGCATTCTCCACTCATTTTAATCAAACAATAGGACAAATAAATGAAATCTCACAGGCCTCATGAGCAATTTGTTGCTGATGTTGTTTTAGAGATGATGAAGAGAGAAGGCACTCAAGATCAAATATACAGATTGAGCCTGATCCCCTAATTCTGGTGTTGAAAAACAAACAAACAAAAAAGAATGAGCCAGCATTAAGTATAACGTTCCTTCTCTGGTGTTTGTTGTCTTTATTTTTTACTTTAAAAATTTATGTGTGGTTCCTAAGAGAGCTAAAGTAATTAGAGATGAAAAATCTTTAATTCTCAATGATTCATCTCCCTCCCATCTCTGTAGGATTTCATAGGAAACTGCTTTGACATATCATCAGCTGTAAATTACTTTAATGGCTTCTCTACTGCATTTAACTCCTACCTATGAAAGTGATTTAGTCCCTTAATTTGTGCAACACCTGAACACATAAACATCAATACCATTCAGAGATCTAGAAGAATGTCATTTGCTGTAGTACTTAAGAGCAAATTAAATTTGTCGCCAAAAAATATTAGTCACTTTAACATTCATCTCAGTGTAATCAAATAGTTTCAATTAGATTAATAGCACTGAATTCTTTGCAGATGTTTTCATAGATAAGAATTTTATTAAACATGAGAATAGGTATGCTAAAATAATAGTATTTCAAGTACCTGATGTCTAATATATCTGAAAATTAAGGCTAGCAGTCATTGAGTACCCTTGTGTGCAGAGAAGGTACTATATTCTCTAAAAGCATTTGCATGCACTGACAATATGCATTGATTTTAAAAACATTAACTGATAAGGATTCTTTTTAAAATTCTAAGTCTGTTCAAAATGTATGTGTCCCTCAAAGTAACAAGTAAACTGTTATTTGGGCTCTCTTGGTGGCTCAGTAGTAAGGAATCCACCTGCCAACCAGTTCAGTCCCTGGTTCTGGAAGCTCCCCTGGAGAAGGAAATGTCAACCCACTCTAGTATTCTTGCCTGGAGAATCCCATAGACAGAAGAGCTTGGCGGGCTACAGTCCATAGGGCCACAAAAAGAGTTGGACATGACTTAACAACTAAACAACAACAAGTAAGTAAGTGTTAGTCACTCAGTCATGCCCGACTCGGTGACCCCATGGACTGCGGCCCACCAGGCTCCTCTGTCTATGAGATTTTCCAGGCAAGGATACTAGAATGGGTTGCCATTTCCTTCTCCAGGGGATCTTCCCAACCCAGGGATCAAATCCATGTCTCCTGCACTGCAGGGAGACTCTTTACCAACTGAGCTATAAGGGAAGCCCATAACAAATTGTTATTTGCCATACTGGATACACCATCTGTATGGATTCAAGTATCATAGGTTCAAGACCTTGAGTTCAGGATAAATTTAAACATGATCACAGATAAATACACTTTCATGAAACTGATAGGGCATTTTTGACAACTGAAGAAATAGAGCACTTTTCTCATCTTGCCAGGCAGTCACTGCCATATTTCTATTTCTGTACTCTGCTTTTCTCAGTATCTCATAAAATATTCAGGGAGTTAGGAAATTGTGTGTTAATTACATTTATAAATTGGTAAGATACCTATATGTACACACGTACACACATAATCATATGTAAATTCCAGAAGCTCTTGCTTAGGGTGGAGTGGCAGAATGAGATAGTAACTATCAATTAAAACAGCAAATAAAGAACAGAATTTAGTACTATATCATGAAAGAAACAACACATCGTATAAAACAAAGAATTCTCAGTAAAAGGTGGTTGATAAAGAATAGGAATATTTTAGAAATGCATATATGAAATAAAGACAAAAATTAAAAACCTTAGCCTTTAAATTAAATATAGTTCCATTTGAAAATCTATATTTGTTGGTTAAATTATGGATTTAATAAATCCACATTGAGAAACTAGCTACCTGGGAATAAGAGACCCTAAAGTGACAATTTCTCATTAGACCTAAGTTACTTTTTGATATCAAGAAGAGAATGTCTTTAAAAGGCAAGTTATACTTTCATAAGAGAGATAAAAAACTAAGTTGAGATATTGTGTGTGTGTGTGTTAGTTTCTCAGTCATGTCTGACACTATGTGACCCTATGGACTATAGCCCACCAGGCTCCTCTGTCCATGGAATTCTCCAGGCAAGAATACTAAAGTGGGTTGCCATCCCACATAGACATTAAAAAGAGTGAAATACTGCCATTTTAGCAACATGGATTAACCTAGAGAATACTATATTTCTTTAAGTCAGAAAAATAAAGACTAATACATGATATTCCTTATATGGGGAATCTAAAGAATAATACAAATGAATCTATATACAAAAACATATTCACAGACATAGAAAACAAACTTCTGGCTACCAAAGGAGAAAGAGAGATGGGAAGGGGCAAATTAGGAGCATGAGAATAACAAATACAAACTACTATATATAAAATAGATAAACAATAAGAATTTACTATTTAGCACAGGGAATTATGTTCAACATCTTATAATAATCTACAATGGAATATAATCAGAAAAAAATTATGGAATCACTAATGAAGTACACCTGAAACTAATACAATATTGTAAATCAACTATACTTCAATAAAAAAGTAAGTTGAACATAAGAAGGAAAAACAATATAAGCATCCTAGAAAGCCCCTTTCTTCACAGCTTTAACCCTCCTCCACCAATACCTCTGTATTTACATGCTATCTATTCCTTTGAGGATCTTTCTTACCCCAAACCCACTCAGCTCAGAGAATATATTCTCTGTATTATCTTCCCAGAACCTTTCTAGGTATTTTCCAAAGCTCCCACCTCTGTGTTCCCAAGTACTTTGTTTACTTTAAAAATTAATCACAACAATTAATAGTTATGTAGGACTTATTATTATTCAAAAATCACTCAAGCTTTTACATACCCATGACAACTCTATGAGTTGGTGCTACTTAATTTAAAAATAAAGAATCTGAGGTCTTCAGTGGTACACTGACTGACCATGGTCACAAGGCTAACATGTAATAGCAGCAAGTTTACGCCTAGGAGATCTCACAGTAAAATACCTCCCTATGACCCACTTCCACTGACAATACTGACCCTGAACATGTTGGGTTGTGTTGAGTCTGTCTGACTGAAAGGCTGGCTTTCAAGGAGAGTACTTCTTGTTCATATTTTCACATCAGAGATTAACAAAAGCACTAGCACCTTGTAAACCTCAAATATCTGCTGAATAAATGAATGAATAAACAAGTGGCTGAAAGTTTGCTACTTATTGATTAAAATTTTCTTCAGTAAAACAAGACAATACTTATTAAGTTCCATACAAACACTAGGAGGCCTGCCATTCTGTTCTCTTTTTCACAGTAGTGTGTGTGTGTGTGTGTGTACATACACACTGCTGTTTAATTACCAAGTCTCATACATACATATACATACATATATATGGGTTTCCCAGGTGACAGTAGTGGTAAAGAACCCACCTGCCAAGACAGGAGACATAGAGATGCGAGTACAATCCCTCAGTCAGGAAGATATTCGGGAGGAGGGCATGGCTACCCATTACAGTATTCTTGCTTGGAGAATCCCATGGACAGAGAAGCCTGGCAGGCTACAGTCCACAGGATGACACAGCTGTCAGACACAGTTGTCAGACACAACTGAAGAGACTTTGCACACAGGCATATGTACCTGTGTATATATATACATACGTCAATGCATATATGTATCAGGACTAATTAAAAATGAATGGAAATATATCCATGATTGAATAAATTTTACAGGTTTTTCTTAGTCCTCCAAATTTTATCCGTTTCTTTTTATAAGTGCCTATTTAACTTTTTCAAAAGAAGGATTTGCCTTTTAATGGGAAGTCGGCATTTCATCATAAAGATAAAACACAATGTGCTCAACTTATTCTGTTTCTAGAAGGTTCCTTTTTATCTTCAATACTTAGCCAGCAGAAAAGATAGATTCCTATATATATATATTTCAGGCATGAGAGATCAGCGCTCTACTAGACGGAAAAGAATGAAAAATGAAGCTTCCATTTCTGTTGTACTGAAAGATATAATTTGCAAATGCTTCATTATCACTCAACTTCTGTTCCAGGAAAGAACTTGCATATCTGGAAAAATCAGTCAGCTCTGAGTTCAAGTTTGAACAATGAAGCATTCCTCAAAGTCTGGATTATTTGGATAACACAGCTTTTTATTCAAATAGCATTTTGTGTCTCCCAGCAAACAATTTATAAAGAATCACTTTCATAATTGCTTTTTTTAAACCCCAGCATTTAGGATACTGGTAGCATTAGCAATTACATTACAAAGTCTGTCTGTAATTACTGCTGATACCCTCAACGGCAATGATTCTTCGTGGTTTGAGAGTCACCCTTTGAGCATCTGATGAAAGCTATGGATTCTCTTTCCACACCCCCCTCAAAAAAAAAAAAAACCCACATATACAAAAACAGATAAATACTTAAAATTTGCATGGCATCTCAGGGGACACACAAATGCCCCAAAGTTCACTCATGGGCTCCGCCTGATTCATAGTTATTCCTGGTCCCTTTAAATACCCAGGCTCTGAGAAGATCTCAAGACTTTGTCTCTCCCCAGGTCTTTTCTATGAAAGAGCCACTCTGAAAGACAAGGATACAATGGGCTCAGGAAGACTCAGAAGAAGCCATGTCACTAAAGTGACAGAACTCTCACGAGAAAGCAGAAAGTGTTTATTTAAATGATTAGATTTGGGGAAATGTTCACTTCTTTTTCTCAAAATTTGTTCTGCAAAATTCAGTCCTTCCTTTGACAAAAATTGAATGAGTTTCCTACTTCCCCTCAAAAGTCCAGGGCGAACCTACACATAAGGAGTGGAGTGAACCCCTAGGACCTGGCTATGTCTAGAGGAAAATGGTTCTTGCGACCTTCCCAGAGGCCTGAGCATCTTGCTGGGATCAGCAACCAGAAAGCCAATGTCCTTATCAGCAGTGCAGGGTTCATGTACCTAAATAGTCATGGTGCATAACTTCCAATTAATATATTAGAACACCAGACATCAAAATCCCTCTGTTAGAGTACATACTAACCATACCAATGATGACAGTAATGACCCTGGCAAACTTTCAATTCAAACACACACAGTTCCAAGTTGTGTTTATTCATAAATGATGGAATTCCTCAAGTTATTTAACACCTATCTGGTCCGCCTTCTCTTCTCCAGTGGACCACACTCTGTCAGTATTCTTTCCTTGAGAACCCCATGAACAGTATGAAAAGGCAAAATGATAGTATACTGAAAGAGGAACTCCCCAGGTCAGTAGGTGCCCAATGTGCTACTGGAGATCACTGGAAAAATAACTCCAGAAAGAATGAAGGGATGAAGCCAGGCAAAAACAATACCCAGCTGTGGATGTGACTGGTGATAGAAGCAAGGTCCAGTGCTGTAAAGAGCAATATTGCATAGGAAACCTGGAATGTCAGGTCCATGAATTAAGGCAAATTGGAAGTGGTTAAACAAGAGATGGCAAGAGTGAACGTCGACATTCTAGGAGTCAGCGAACTAAAATGGACTGGAATGGGTGAATTTAACTCAGATGACCATTAGATCTACTACTGCGGGCAGGAATCCCTCAGAAGAAATGGAGTAGCCATCATGGTCAACAGAAGAGTCCAAAATGTGGTACTTGGATGCAGTCTCAAAAACAACAGAATGATCTCTGTTCATCTCCAAGGCAAACCATTCAACATCACAGTAATTCAAGTCTATGCCCCAACCAGTAACGCTGAAGAAGCTGACGTTGAATGGTTTTATGAAGACCTACAAGACCTTTTAGAACTAACACCCAAAAAAGATGTCCTTTTTATTATAGGAGACTGGAATGCAAAAGTAGGAAGTCAAGAAACACCTGGAGTAACAGGCAAATTTTGCCTTGGAATGCGGAATGAAGCAGGGCAAAGACAAATAGAATTTTGCCAAGAAAATGCACTGATCATAGCAAACACCCTCTTCCAACAACACAAGAGAAGACTCTACACATGGACATCACCAGATGGTCAACACCGAAATCAGATTGATTATAGTCTTTGCAGCCAAAGATGGAGAAGCTCTATACAGTCAGCAAAAACAAGACCAGGAGCTGACTGTGGCTCAGATCATAAACTTCTTATTACCAAATTCAGACTCAAATCAAAGAAAGTAGGGAAAACAGCTAGACCATTCAGGTATGACCTAAATCAAATCCCTTATGATTATACAGTGGAAGTGAGAAATAGATTTAAGGGCCTACATCTGATAGATAGAGTGCCTGATGAACTATGGAATGAGGTTCGTGACATTATACAGGAGACAGGGATCAAGACCATCCCCATGGAAAAGAAATGGAAAAAAGCAAAATGGCTGCCTGAGGAGGCCTTACAAATAGCTGTGAAAACAAGAGAGGTGAAAAGCCAAGGAGAAAAGGAAAGATATATGCATCTGAATGCAGAGTTAAAAAAAATAGCAAGAAGAAAAAAGAAAGCCTTCTTCAGCGATCAATGCAAAGAAATAGAGGAAAAGAACAGAATGGGAAAGACTAGAGATCTCTTCAAGAAAATTAGAGATACCAAGGGAACATTTCATGCAAAGCTGGGCTCAATAAAGGACAGAAATGGTCTGGACCTAACAGAAGCAGAAGATATTAAGAAGAGGTGGCAAGAATACACAGATGAACTGTACAAAAAAGATCTTCATGACCAAATAATCATGATGATGTGATCATTAATCTAGAGCCAGACATCCTGGAATGTGAAGTCAAGTGGGCCTTGGAAAGCATCACTAAGAACAAAGCTAGTGGAGCTGATGGAATTCCAGTTTGCTGTTTCAAATCCTGAAAGATGATGCTGTGAAAGTGCTGCATTCAATATGCCAGCAAATTTGGAAAGCTCAGCAGTGCCACAGGACTGGAAAAGGTCAGTTTTCATTCCAATCTCAAAGAAAGGCAATGCCAAAGAATGCTCAAACTACCGCACAACTGCACTCATCTCACACTCTAGTAAAGTAATGCTCAAAATTTTCCAAGCCAGGCTTCAGCAATACGTGAACTGTGAACTACCTGATGTTCAAGCTGGTTTTAGAAAAGGCAGAGGAACTACAGATCAAATTGCCATCATGCTGGATCATGGAAAAAGCAAGAGAGTTCCAGAAAAACATCTATTTCTGCTTTATTGACTATGCCCAAAGCCTTTGACTGTGTGGATCACAATAAACTGTGGAAAATTCTGAAAGAGATGGGAATACCACACCAACAGACCTGCCTCTTGAGAAATCTGTATGCAGGTCAGGAAGCAACAGTTAGAACTGGACATGGAATAACAGACTGGTTCCAGATAGGAAAAGGAGTACGTCAAGACTGTATATTGTCACCCTGCTTATTTAACTCCTATGCAGAGTACATCATGAGAAATGCTGGACTGGAAGAAACACAGCTGGAATCAAAACTGCTGGGAGAAATATCAATCACCTCAGATATGCAGATGACACCACCCTTATGGCAGAAAGTGAAGAACTAAAAAGCTTCTTGATGAAAGTGAAAGAGGAGAGTGAAAAAGTTGGCCTAAAGCTCAACATTCAGAAAATGAAGATCATGGCATCTGGTCCCATCACTTCATGGGAAATAGATGAGGAAACAGTGGAAACAGTGGCTGACTTTCTTTTTGGGGGCTCCAAAATCATTGCAGATGGTGATTGCAGCCATGAAATTAAAAGATGCTTACTCCTTGGAAGAAAAGTTATGACCAACCTAGATAGTATATTCAAAAGTAGAGACATTACTTTGCCGACTAAGGTCCGTCTAGTCAAGGCTATGGTTTTTCCTGTGGTCATGTATGGGTGTGAGAGTTGGACTGTGAAGAAAGCTGAGCGCCGAAGAATTGACGCTTTTGAACTGTGGTGTTGGAGAAGACTCTTGAGAGTCCCTTGGACTGCAAGGAGATCCAACCAGTCCATTCTGAAGGAGATCAGCCCTGGGATTTCTTTGGAAGGACTGATGCTAAAGCTGAAACTCCAGTACTTTGGCCACCTCATGCGAAGAGTTGACTCATTGGAAAAGACTCTGATGCTGGGAGGGATTGGGGGCAGGAGGAGAAGGGGACAACCGAGGATGAGATGGCTGGATGGCATCATGGACTCGATGGGCATGAGTCTGAGTGAACTCTGGGAGTTGGTAATGGACAGGGAGGCCTGGTGTGCTGCGATTCATGGGGTCACAAAGAGTCTGACATAACTGAGTTACTGAAATGAACTGAACTGGTCAGCCTTCTTTAAATCTATTCTATACTTGTGTGGGTAATGATTTTTTAAAAATATTTTTGAGAGAAATTCAAGAGCAACAAAAACCAAAGGTGGATAATTAGATTTGCATAATGATTAAAACTGAAATTATATAATTGGGATTTATGAGATGCTATTTAGGAGTACTTCTTTATTTTAAGATAATAAATGGATGTTTAGTATTCACACAGCAGAATTGTATAACAGTCCTCTCATTGGGGAGAATTGAGATAGTCCACAGAGAAAACCTTGGGAAGACTAATTGGGTTTCCCAGTTGTTCATTTGACTTGGCTCATATAAAAATTAATGTTAGGGAAATCCGAAGGGTGCTGCACAACTGGAATCTGGCAGTTTAATTGCTTTGCACAACAGACCAATGGTCCTGGGTCTTGGGTGTGCCCTTGTGTGCACTAAGGCAAGGGACAAATCCCTTGCAAAAAATTCCATGCTCTTGACTGTTACAGAGAGACAAACAGGAGCATTGTGTCCAAGGGAGAGGGGTATGAATTCTGCTGGATAGGAATCTATTTTTAGACCTATTCACTTGCCTCTTTTTAGATTCATTATAATTTTAACTCATATACCAGAACATTGTTTCCAAGGAAGCACTGATTTATGTCCTCCATGGACAAAAGAACAGAAATAAGTCTCACTCCAGATGAAGATTAACTCTACTTTTAACCATGCTTTGGATGGGAAGTAGTCTCTACTTATATCTGGCAGCCCTGTGAATAAGTGTGTGCCCTTTACGATATACTTCAGCCAAGGTGCAGTAAAGATAGATGAGTAAATTTAGGCAGATTCAATTAAAAGTGATTCTTCTGGGGTACGTTATTTACACAACAGGATTGAATTTCAAACATAGTCTGAATATTTTCCTCATATTATACAATTCTGTTTTATCCAAGAAAAACAAGTACCATTCAATTTTAGCATTAGTATTATTTTAATCAAAATTAATTTGAGTAAGTAATAATAAAAAATGGTATGCTCTTGTCCAAACTGTTCCAAGCTGTTTAAAACATATACACAAAACCAAGACAAGAAAATAAAACTAAAAATATAGAGAGAGAGAGAGGAAGAGAAAAATTTTAAAAATCCTATACCCACTATCTCAGAGAATTAATGAGTCCCATTTAAGAAACTACCCAGGACCTCTCTATCTTAGGCCATCCTTACTGTGTACAAAAGCCATTCTTTGAATACATAGGAAATTTCTTTGAATTCAACTAACTGCCTATTCTTGTGTTTTTAAAGAAAGGCCTGCAATGAAGGTAGGAAATGGAGGTTCTAGTCATGAATGCTCCTGAATATCTAATGGGCTTCGGACAAATCACAGAACCTTTTAGTACTGTCTCACTTTCCCAACCCAGGGATCCAACCCAAGTCTCCCACATTGCAGGTGGATTCTTTACCAGCTGAGCCACAGGTGAAGCCCAAGAATACTGGAGTGGCTAGCTTATCCCTTGCCCGGGTCCAGCCCCAGTGGATCCAGGGAATTCGAAGGGTGGACAGCGTTGGTGTGAGAAAAACTTATTTATTGACTGATATAAGAAATATAAGATTAGATTAGGAAGAAATAGTGTAGTAGGAGAATTAAGTGGAGGAAGAGGGCTGAATAGCTTGAATTACGCAGAAGACCAATAAAATTCCAGACAAGGAATTTGCACCATCTACGTTGGGCCACCAGCGCTTGCTTGAATATCTAAGAGTGCCTTGCCTTAGGCTCCCTTTCACGCAGGTCTTAACAGCCAAGGAAAGTAAGTAGACTTGGCGAGCCTCCGTGCCCCAGATGGAAATTCAGCCTGAAATTAAAGTAAAGAGCAGAGGGAGGAAAAGGGAAAAAGGAGAGAGAGAGACACGGGGGAAACCAGTCCAGCAACTAGCTCCGTCCTCTATTGTTCAGAAGGCCTTTTATACTTTTGATAAAACATGGAGATCAATGGGTAACACAAAGTTATGCAGTGTTAGCAGTCCAGACTCTTATCAAAACCAGGCTTTTTTCTC
Organism: Capra hircus; assembly: GCF_001704415.2. Lineage (NCBI taxonomy): Eukaryota > Metazoa > Chordata > Mammalia > Artiodactyla > Bovidae > Capra > Capra hircus. The sequence continues at coordinate 35,512,802 of NC_030818.1, forward strand.
TGCATACCTAATTGTATACACAAGTCTTAGGTAATTTACATCATCTTCCAGCCAAAAGGGCCAATTAACTTTTTACAGCCTCTTTTCTGATAAGGGTTTGTCAACCAGAAGACTTATTTGTGTTGATCTTCCCAAGGTCTGGTGCCACTCTCAGAAAGCACTAAATAAAGTCACATTCTTACACAGCAAAGATACAGCAACTTATAACAAGTAGAGGGAGTACAGTGATTTACAGCAAAAGAGAAGCAATTAACTCAAAAGTCTAGTGTTGCTAACATCAAAACTACTATGTATCTTTTTCTACATCCTACTTACATTGAGTAACATCCTTCCAGGTGCCTAAAAGAAAGAATATGGAGGCCTGGCAGCAGTCATTGAGTCAACAGTGAAAACCCTCTACCAATGTAATTTTTAACTCTTTAGAAAAGGCTCTGTATCTTTAAGATGTTTTCAAGCTTTGTGCCTCTCGAGGTTGGGGGGCTGTAAGCAATTCACAAGCTGTAAGAGGTCCGGGGAACCTGTTAGGCAAGCTAGAGAGCAATCAGAAGGGGTTAACTGAAACATCCCTTTCAAATGCAGAAGACTAACGCCCTGAATTGACTTTTTTCCAGAGAATATCAGAAGAGTGGAAAAGCAGGCAGATTCTTATTTTTTGGGGGGTGGATGCTCAGGAAATTCCAGGGGGAAAACCTGAGGTCTGATTAGCCTTGCCATCAGAGCTCTTGCCGCATGACCTTGTCACGGGCGGAATTCCTCATGCTGGCTCCCGGCAATCCCTTCTCCAGGGTATCTTACTGACCCAGGAATCAAACTGGGGTCTCTCCTTCATTGCAGGTGGATTCTTCACCAACTGAGCTTTGAGGGAAGCCCTTATTAAATTAGGGTAATTATCATCTGAATCTCTGAGATAATGGAAGTAAAACTATGTTTATTATACTTTACAAAGAAAGTTGTATTATGAATTAAAACACTAGTAAAATACTAAACACTTTTCATTTAAATAAAACATTAAGATAGATACTTGATACCAGTTGTCTGAAGGAGTTTCTCCACTCAGCTCTTTTATGTCAAAGAAGGATCTGTTCCATGATGCTTTGCAGCATCTCATGGAAAAATTTAAGGCATAATATCTTGCTCCTGAAATGTGTTCTCTGTCCAGTATCCTAAATACTACAGGAGAAGAGAACATGTAGAGAGAAAAGCTGACCTCTGACCAGAACTGACTCTATCTTAATCAATTATTTTATTTCCCAACACAGGAGATGTTTCTCTGAATCTCCAAAAGAATGCAAAGAGAGGAAGCTGCCTAGATGATAATTAATAACGACCATTACTGCAAGATTTGTTGGAGGGAATTGTCTTTACACTAAGCATTCAGAGCAATTTCATCTCTTCAATCACCACTCCAAGATACTGTCAAATAGGTTTTAACATTAGCAGAGAATCTAATTTCCTTTGCAGTGCCAAGTGATAAGTGTATTTATTAAGGAGGAAAGAATTTGAAGTAGAAAGAAAAGTCAGGTATCTTTCAATGTTCAAGAAAACCCAATGATTTATTTTCTGGTATTTAGGAGGAAAGATTTATGTTCATTCTATCTTATCTGTATTAGTTATCTATTCCCATATAACAAATTACCCCAAATTCCTCAGACCAAAACAAAGCATTTATTATCTCCAACAGTTCCCAATCATCAAGAACCTGGGAGGAGCTTAACTAGGTAGTTTGGCTCTGGCTTTCTCACTAGGTCACAGTGAAGCTGTCAGCTAGAATTACAGTCATCTCAATAGTCAACTGAGTCCAGATAATCTGCTCCCAACCTCACCTGTATGGTTGTCCACAGGTCGTCCTTTCTCACTGGCTGTTGGTCAGAGTCTTCAGTTCCTTACTCTATGGGCTTCTGAATCGGACTTCTCACAACATGGCAGCCTACTTCCTTCAGAGCAAAATATCCAAGAGAGAGAGCACCCAAATTGCAATTGTGTATATGCTCATCTCAGAAGAGAAATGCCATCATTTCTGTTCTATGCTATTGTGCACACAGACCAATCCTGGTACAGTGTGGGAGGGGGCTGCACAAACTTATGACTATCAGGAGGTAGCTGACATCAGTAGTCATCAAGGAGGCCTGTCACCATGTCATTTAACTTACAAGAAGCCTACAAGATAGTATACCAGCCAACCACAGAAACAGCTAGAGGCTCAGCTGGTGACATCAAGCACACAGCAAACTAATCATAAATATGCCGTCTTTTTCCAGCTTCATGTGATGTATCTTTAAGGTAAATCTGTGTCCTCTTTCTACTTACGAAGTGTGCATAACAGCATTAGCTAAGCCAGTGAGTCTTCACCAATATCTAAATGAAATTATCAAACATATAGTGTGATAAGAAAGACACACAATTCCTTTCAAAGTGCTGGCATTTCAATGTACATTTCCTCTCTGGCATTCTGCCCTTCTCTGGAGAGTATGAATCTGTTTTCCTTTAGGAGAAATGGCCACAGTGAAGGAAATAAAACCTTTCTAAGTTAATGAGATGCTAAGGAAAGGATAATTCAAACAAACCAAGTTTTTCTCAGAAAAGAGATCCTGTCCACAGTAGGCTTGCACCTCACTTCTCTCTGGCCAGGAAGATATCTACCTTAGCCCAAAAGCAACTCTTGAGCTGAACTTGAATTGTGGTGAGGTTCCCTGGTCCTCTGAGAAAGGACTTTCCCTTTTCTTAGATAGAGGTTTACATATGAGATAAATATAAAGCATTTTATCAGAACTATGAAGGAAGGATAGAGCTGTATTACTGCAGTGAAGGAGAGCTTTACTATTTAAATGTATGTCTGTACCAGTGATACTGAGGTGTATATATAGGGGAATAAATCTCACCTTCCTCCCTCCCCACTCAACATTCTGATAAACTTTCCTACAGGGTCTATCCCTACCTCCTGAGTTGAGAATCACTACCAAATTGAACCATGCTTACTAGTGGGTGTGTCTTATTTCTCAAGAGGTTTAAGGAAGAGAATCTTTGTCAACCAATTAACTCAGCGATAACTATTCCATGATATATACATCTACATAAAGAATTTCTTTATCTATACTTATTAACCATCTTGTTTACTCCAAAAAATATTCACTATGATTTATAAGATTTATAAAATACAACAAAAAACTAATATGAAATACTTGTGAAAGAAACGATGTAAGAAAACTAAGTCTATGGGGCATAAAACTAAGCAAGAAATATATTTTATCCAGATGGGCCACAAATTCGGTTCTAAACATTTGAGCAGTCTGCCAATTGGAAAAGAGAAATATAATCTCAGTTCAGCTTTTGTATGAAAAATATTAACAATTTTCCTAGAATAGATACAACTATTCTTAAGCTAAGATCAGACCCCGTATTCCACTGGGGATTAACATCAAGATGATACTATTCAATAAAAACAAGATGACGTGGCATTGAACTGTTTCTTACACTGACTTGGTCAAAGCCTTGTAGAAAGTAACTCTGCAGGAGCATATGTAACAGAAACTGCCTCAGCCTCACTGTTTCTTCCTATCCACACAGAAACTCTCCATTTCCCAGCCATGTGAGGTCAGGCTGGGGCCATGAGACTGGATTCTGGCCAGTGCAAAATGATGTGCCCTCTGCTGAGGCCTGGGCATAACACCCCCTCACTTTCTTCTTCCACAGTGACCTTGAAGGACCATATTTAAGGCGGCAGTGCCACACTATAGAAGGAGTCTATATCCTTAGCCCAGAGGAGTGTCTCTAAGAAGAACCATACAACCTGAATTCGGCCATGACATAAGCAGAGAACAAAACTTTAGTGTGTAACCTCCCTGACTAAAACAACAAACATTATCAGTACAGGTTCAAAATCCCACCTCTCTGTAGACATGATTTGACCATCTGGGCAAAGTCTGGAATATCTAGAAGAATAGATAGATTTTAAATCTTCCACACAGTCCTCCCTAATATTGTTTTGTTCAACTGTGTGTTTAAAAAATCCTAGAGATGATGATAGTGAAGATATTATAGTAATAGCTAATGCTTGGATATCACATGCTATATGCCAGGAATTGTTTATTCTAAACTTTTCCATATGTTAACATATTGATTTCTTATAATATATTCATTCATTTAATCCTTACCACTATCTCTAATTTTCAAATGAGGAAACTGTGGAAAAGAAGTGACTTGTCAAGTTCCCTCAGTAAGGGCTGGCAACAGATTTAGATTCAGAAAATCTAACTCCAGGGTTGGTGCTACTAACTTCTACATTATACTTTATTTCATACAATGAGGATAAGGTTGGTATTGTGACCCCTTGAAAAACTATTAAATGCCTAAAATCTAAAGTTGTCTAAAAGTCCAAAGACAAATAAAAGTCAAAATATATATCAGCTGAAGTATGGCTGGCATCTTCTTGGAATAGCTAAGGAGCCTAACAAATAATTAATCTTAATAGATGCCCACCCCATTTCAAGAGAATAAATCCATATGGAGCCAAGATTAGCTTTTGAAAGGATTTTCTAATATAATCCCACTGTGTGATGCCTTACTAAGTTGGTTTAACAATTCCTATAATTTACTTTAAAATAACAACCTATACAGCATAATATTGGATATGTACTAGTTAGCTGAAATTTTAACTTTAGAGTAACTTTAGAGGTATTTAGGACCCTAAGTTAACTTTACAAGAGAACAAAATGAAAAAATATTTTCTGAATGAAGATAAAAGATTGGTACTTCTTGGTCACCTAATGCCACTATATACATTCCTGTATGATCCATTGGCCATATGTGGCATGCCAGAAGAAAATCAATACAATACACAAGGTCCCCTGAGTTAGTTCTCCTTGCCAAAGTTAATCTTTTGGAAAACAAATTGAAGCTTCCTGTTAACTCAAAAGATCACTTTTGTTCACTTCATGTCATTTCTTGCTAAAATGCATAATAATAAGTTTTCTGGGTTCATGTAAAATTACCTTCACTTACCTCAAGTATACATAAGTCACAAAACTTACATCAAGGAGTCAACTTTTAATATTACCTTATCCAATTACTTTTTCCATAAAGGAAAAGACTGAGATCCAGATAGGCTAAATTACTTGTACCAGGTCTCAAGCTAGTTAGTGGCAGAGTTACACACAAAAGCTAGTGCCCTGGCCTTCTCCTCCAAGTCTTTTCTTACCATCATACTGAGCCACAAATGGATCCCAAGCGCACATTTAAATACTGAGTCTGCAAAACATGCTTCGCCAACAGGCAGGGATAAAGCAAGACCATAACTTTTTAAGTATTTATCACAGTGAAGTAAGCTAAAGCAGTCTCAATTGAGGTGGAAAATGTCTGCTGCTGAAATAAATGCAACAATTTAATTCTGAAGGTGAAAAGGCAGCTCAGAGGCAGGATAAAGACGGTGAGTAGGAAAACCCTGACCTCACAAGATACGGAAATAACATGTCTCCATCAACAGATGAGTGGATAAATAAGGTGTAAAACATATATATACAATGAACTATTGCTCAGTCATTAAAAAGAATAGTCTTGCCACTTTGTGTCAATACTGATGGACTTGGAGGGTATTATACTTAGTAAAGTAAGACAAAGAAAGACAAATAATGTATGTTTTCATTTATGCTGCTGCCTCTGCTAAGTCGCTTCAGTAGTGTCCAACTCTGTGCGACCTCATAGATGGAAGCCCACCAGGCTCCTCCATCCCTGGGATTCTCCAGGCAAGAACACTGGAGTGGGTTGCCATTTCCTTCTCCAATGCAGGAAAGTGAAAAGTGAAAGTGAAGTCGTTCAGTTGTGTCCGACTCTTCGCAACCCCATGGACTACAACCTACCAGGCTCCTCCATCCACGGGATTTTCCAGGCAAGAGTACTGGAATGGGGTGCCATTGCCTTCTCCATTTTCATTTATACATGGAATCAAAAAATAAATGAACAAATTAAACAGAAATATAATTGCAGATACAGAAAACAAACTTGGGAAGGGGAGAGGCAAATAGGTGATAGAGATTAAGATGTACAAACTATTAATTATAAGATAAGCAATTCATAGGGATGTATTGTATAGTATAGGGAATATAGTCAATACTTGATAACTTTGCATGGTGTGTAATCTATAAAAATCACTGTGTTATACACCTGAAAGTAATATAATATTGTAAGTCTGTTTTACTTCAATACTTTTTAAAAAAATATATAGAAAAAAACCTTAACAATAACAGGGCAATTTTATTTTAAAGGAGGCAAGAATATTCAATGGAGAAAAGAAAATCTCTTTAATAAGTGGTTCTGGGAAAACTGGACAGCTACAAATAAAAGAATGAGATTAGAACACTCCCTAACAAAAACTCAATATGGATTAAAAACCTATTGATATAAATCATAGCAAGATGTTCTTTAATTCAGCTCCTTGAGTAATGAAAATTTTTAAAAATAAATAAATATGATCTAATTAAACTTAGAAGTTTTTACACAGAAAAGGATACCAAAAACAAGACAAGAGAACTCAAAAATGGGAGAAAATATTTGCAAATAATGTTATCTACAAATCTCCAAAATATACAAATGGTTCATACAACTTAATATCAAAAAACCAAACAATCCAATCAAGAAAATGGGCAGATCTAAATAGACATTTCTCCAAAGAAGACATGTAGATGGTTAGGAAACACAAGAAAAGATGTACAACATCACTAATTATTAGAGAATTACAAATCAAAATGACAATGCAGTATCATCGCACACCAGTCAGAATGGCCATCATCATAAAGTCTACAGATAAATGCTGGAGAGGGTGTGGAGAAAAGACAACCCTCCTACACTCTTGGTAGAAATGTCATTGGTATGGTCACTATGGAAAACAGTATGGAGTTTCCTTTAAAAACTAAAAACAGAGCTGCCATATGATCTAGCAATCCCACTCCTGAGAAAACCATACATCCAGAGAAAACCATAATTTGAAAAGACACATGCAGCCCAATCACTGCAGCACTATTTAGAAATGGCCAGGACATGGAACCTACTCAAACGTCCATAAATGGATAAAGAAGATGTGGTACATACATGCAATGGAATATTACTCAGTCATAAAAAAGAATGAAATAATGCCATTTGCAGCAACATGTATGGTCCTAGAGATTGTCATACTGAGTGAAGTAAGTCCCACACAGAAAGACAAATATCATATAATATCAATTTATGCAGACTCTAAAAAAAAGTGTTATAAATGAATTTATTTACCAAACAGAAATAGAGTCAAAGAAAACAAACTTATGGTCACAAGGGTGGAAAGGGAGGGCATTAATTGGGAGACTGGGATTGACATATAGGCACTACTATGTATAAAGTAGGTTAACTAATAAGAACCTACTGTATAGCAGAGGGAACTGTACTCAATAATCTGTAATGACCTATATGGGAAAAGAATCTAAAAACTGGTGTATACATGTATATTTACAATTGATTTACTTTGCTGTACACCTGAAACCAACACTACAGTGAAAATCAACCAAACGCCAATAAAATTATAAAGGAAAATATACTTTTAAAAAGAAGTATATGAGGCTACAGAAGGGAGAATAAAACAAAAATGTGAACTTACCAAAATCTTGAAATATACATACAAAAAAATAAAGGCAGCAGTGATAGATATATCACAATACTAGAACAAACACATTTAATACAATGGTTGGAGCTCCTTGGCTAATGATTTAAAATAGCCTATGATACTTGAATCTCTCCTTCACAAACGCTTTTTAATTTTTTTACAGAAGTAGCTGCTTTGGAATATTCTATACCTTTTATGCTTATTCAGAATGTTGACTGTTTGACTGTTAGTATAACCCTAAGGGGACAAGTAAAGACAGGAAGAAAGAAATTGAAACATAGCCCTATGTGATATTCTTTATTATTTACAGCCCTTCTGTACCAAAAGTAAACAACTGACAGCTCTTCAAATATGCTGTAGTTGCTCTTGACTCTCAGCCTTAGTATGTGCTCCTCTCTCTCTCTCTGATATACCTTATATCCTACTTACATGCTTTTGGCAGAATCCTATTCTTACAAGTCTGTTCAAATCATACCTCTTCCTGGAAGCAATCTGAGTTGCTTCCCTCACCTTGAGTTAGATATTCATTCAGTGTATAACCTACATTCAGAGAAGGAAAGGGCAACTCATTCCAGTACTCTTGCCTGGAAAATCCCATGGACGGAGCAGCCTGGTAGGCTACATTCTATGGGGTCACACAGAGTCAGACATGGCTGAGCGACTTCGCTTTCACTTTTCACTTTCATGCATTAGAGAAGGAAATGGCAACCCACTCCAGTGTTCTTGCCTGGAGAATCCCAGGGATGGAGGAGCCTGGTGGGCTGCCATCTATGGGGTCACAGACAGTCCGACACAACTGAAGTGACTTAGCAGCAGCAGCATAACCTACATCTCAGCACCTACTCCTTTTCAAGCCACCTCCCAAAAATCCACTTCTATAAAATACTAGTGATTAATGATTCAGAAAACAAAGATCATGGAATCCAGTCCCATCACTTCATGGGAAATAGATGAGGAAACAGTAGAAACAGTGTCAGACTTTATTTTGGGGGGCTCCAAAATCACTGCAGATGGTGACTGCAGCCATGAAATTAAAAGACGCTTACTCCTTGGAAGAAAAGTTATGACCAACCTAGATAGCATATTCAAAAGCAGAGACATTACTTTGCCGACTAAGGTCCGTCTAGTCAAGGCTATGGTTTTTCCTATGGTCATGTATGGATGTGAGAGTTGGACTGTGAAGAAGGCTGAGTGCCGAAGAATTGATGCTTTTGAACTGTGGTGTTGGAGAAGACTCTTGAGAGTCCCTTGGACTGCAAGGAGATCCAACCAGTCCATTCTGAAGGAGATCAGCCCTGGGATTCCTTTGGAAGCAATGATGCTACAGCTGAAACTCCAGTACTTTGGCCACCTCATGCGAAGAGTTGACTCATTGGAAAAGACTTTGATGTTGGGAGGGATTGGGGACAGGAGGAGAAGGGGACAACGGAGGATGAGATGGCTGGATGGCATCACTGACTCGATGGATGCGAGTCTGGGTGAACTCTGGGAGTTGGTGATGGACAGGGAGGCCTGGCATGCTGCAATTCATGGGGTCACAAAGAGTCCCATATGACTGAGTGACTAAACTGAACTGAATGCTAGATTTACTGGGGATTTCAGAAGAGATGGTATTTGCTACATAAACTATTCAAAAATAATTTGCATCCACTTACTGTTTGATCTTGTCAAATCTAAAAAGGACATAATATGACCTACCTTCCAGCATTTTGGGGGACCTAAATGACATATATTTGCAAAGTATACATCATACCAGAACAAGAAACAGCTCAATTAAAGAAATATGGGGCGAGGGATGGAGGAAGGAAAGGAGAAAGAAAGAGAGGAGAGGAGGGAGGGAGAGAGAAAAACACAATTCAAAATCCTCTCCCAACTTGGCTTTTTCTCTATCAAATAGCACAGTCAGATTTTTAGATGCCATCATCTTGATGCCTTGTCATCTCAAGGCATGAGCCCACTCATCACTGATCACTCAGATGTTATGTATTTGCCAGCAATAAGCTTGGAAAACATCCCTCATTCGGAGCTACCTTGTCTGTCACTAGGTAGCCCGAGGCACTTCTCTCCCAAATGCCAACCCAGCCTCTGTAGGGGACCTTTCTCAGCTCCCTTGTCATCTTCAAACATTTCAATAATTCATCTGTTTAGAATGCTGTTTTGATACCCGACAGCAGATTGGAAAACAGCTTTCTAAAGAAATAACAGGCAGGCAGTACCCAGTAAAGGCCCTGCTATTGATTTCAGGAAATTCTGCTTGAACAAAACAAAAATCCCCATGGGGGCATAGCAAAAATCTCAGCAACAACAACAAAAATCCTGCGTAAAATCTGTAAAAGACAGATTCAGAAGTCTTAGAAGTTAAAAAGGCATATATTTATTGTCATGTGTTGTGTGTTCTGCTAAGCATGCACAAGTATGCGTTCTATGATGTCAGAGACAGGAGACTTGGTGATTTTAAAAGACAAATGAATTTCCACATTGATTTAGCAAATATAGTATGTGTGTCTATATATATATATATATATATATGCATGTATGTATATTTAAAGTATAGCACCAACTGAATCCTTTTAAGTAAACAAAGATCAGCAAGATTCTGATTTAACTGATAATATAAAAGTAGAAGGAACAAGGATTATCTAAAGAAACAAGTCTTTCAGGACCACAGAGTATTATGGAGTGAATGGTTGTGTCCCCTCCAAATACCTGTGTTGAAACCCCAGCTCCAATGCAAAGATAAGTTGGAGATTGAGCTTTGGAGAGCTAACTAGGTTTCTTTGAGCTCATAAGGGTGAGGTCCTCATGATGAGATCACAAGATCAGACAGAGAACTCACTTGATTTCTCTCTCTCTCTCCATCTCTATTTCTTTCTTTCTCTCTCTCTTTCTCTGCCGCAAGAGGACACAGCAAGAAGGCAACCATATGCAAGCCAAATAGAAGGCTCTCCCAGAATCAAAACATACTAAGCACTCTGATCTTGGACTTCCCACCTCCAGAACTATAAGATATAAATATCTGTTCTTTAAGACAAAATATTCTGTGATATTTTGCTGTGGCAGCTGGAGCTGACTAAGATACTGAGTTTCCTGTGTCAGGCATCAGGTAAACATGGAAACGTCCAGGGCAGGCAGACTGACAGACGTGGAGGGCATTTACTTTTCCAGAGGGGATATATGGAATCTAATCTTTGAAAACTTCTGTTGACTTCATCAGCCAATGCAATTCCTCCTGAATATAATTAAGCTTATATTAAAGTGACTGTCCTCTAGCCACCAAGCAATAATGCTAATACAGACTAAAAAGAAAAAGACAAATCTGGACATCCTTTCTAGATTGAAAGACATTCTTTTAAGACTTGCTTGCTTTAATCCTATGAAGTAACTTGAGAAAATGTTCATACTATCAATGCTTAAAAAGTTTAATTTGTATATGCACAGTACTTGCCTCTCCCAAAGTGTTTTTATGTCTGTAAAAGAAATAACTATAGATATCAACTTTCTCCCCTTTCCCTGCAAACTTGCTGACTATGAATATTCCTTAATTCTTTCATTCTTTTTGCAATAAAAGTGCCCTTTCATCTATTGCAGTTAACTTTCTTCTTGCTTCCTCAACCCATGTTTCCAATTTCAATCATCTTTCTATCTCTTTCCTCTTTACCCTACTGATTCTATTTAGCCTCTAAACATGATCACATCTTTCTTGCCCCTCTACTGGGCATATACCTGAGAAAACCATAACTCAAAATGACACATGTACCCCGATGTTTATCATAGCACTATTTACAATTGCCAGGACATGGGAGCAACCTATATGTCCATCAACAGAGAAACGTATAAAAAAGATGTGGTGCATATATACAGTGGAATACTACTCAGTCATTAAAAGAAACTAAACTGAGTCAGCTGTAGTGATACAGATGAACCTAGAGCCTATCATATGGAGTAAATTAAGAAAGGGAAAAATAAATATTGTATATTAATGCATATATATGGAATCTAGAAAAATGGTGCTGATGACCCTATTTTCAGGGCAGGAATAAAGGTTCAGGTGTAGAGAATGGATCTCTGGACACAGAGGAGACGTGGGGGGCAAACTGAGAGAGCAGCACTGACATCTATACACTACTGCTGCTGCTGCCAAGTCGCTTCAGTCGTGTCCGGCTCTGTGCGACCCCATACACGGCGGCTCACCAGGCTCTCCCATCCCTGGGATTCTCTAGGCAAGAACACTGGAATGGGTTCCCATTTCCTACGTAGCTAGTGGGGAGTTGCTGGATAGCACAGGGAGCTCTGTGATGACTTAGAAGGGTGGAATGGAGAGGAGGAGGGAGACTCAAGAGGAAAAGGAGATATATATATATATATATATATATATATATATATATACACACATATAGCTGATTCAGATTGTTGTACAGCAGAAACTAGCAACATTGTAAAGCAATTATATTCCAATTTAAAAAATCAAAACAAAACATCCCCCCCCCCAAATAACAGGTCTTGAGTCTTCTCTCTAGTTTCTACTCAAATCACTATTTTCTTCCGTTCTTGCCATAGTCGCTAACATTGCCTCAACCATCAAAAACAGTCATTTTACTTTCCTTGATGTTTCCACAACATTGAGAACCTTTCACTACATAATTCTTTACTCATTGGCTTTTCTTCAAAAATCTTTTCTCCCTTGTTTTTTCTCCCAGGTATACCTGTCATCCAAGTTCCTTCCTAATGCCTGGGTCATGCCTTCCTGGTTGTTTTCATCACTCTCTCCCAAAATGCAGTGATTAAGCCTGCTAACTCTCACATAAGATCACTTGATTTTGAATCCAGTTCTACCACTCACCAGCTCCATGACCTTGGGCAAGTCTCTCTGAGGTTTTGTTTTCTCCTCTGTCAGGCAAGTGCAATAGCAATAACTGTCTTATAGGATGTGATTGAAATTAAATACCATAATCCATGTAAATCTCTCTATACAGTGCTTGGTTCATGGTAGGTACTCAGTAAAAGGAAGTTGTCATATATGATTATGGCATAACTTCACACTTAGCCTTCTGCCCTTATCCCTCTATCTAGCTGATCTCAACAAAACCCAAGCTTCACCATTTCCTAGATGATAATAACTTTTATATCCATGATTTTTGCTCAGACCTTAAGTCTAAGAACAAGTTCTATAAAACCAATAATGTAATTTTAACTTTTCTTCTCGTACAACACACAGACAAATAGCAAACTCAACATTGAGAACACTGAACACACTGGCTTTCCCTCAAAAATCTTCTCTTTCTTATATTGCATTCTCATCTATCCCCACTTACGCCAGAGGTCTCAGAGTCAGTCATTACCGAAATCATAATAATTCCTAGACATTCTCTAAATATCTCTCAAATCTTTCCCCTTCTCTCTACCCAACTGCCACTGCAGTATTTTGTATCACCTCAATAAACCTACACGGCACTTTCCGTCCTTCCAAACCTCCTTTGTCTGCTGCCATCATATTTCTAAAAAGGCAGCTTTTGTTCTATTTCCCTCTATATTTAAAAAAGTTTGATGATTCAGGATTTGATTAAGAAATAGTCCAATTTCTTGACTTAACACACAAGAGACTAATGATCTGTCTTTTTTCCTACTCCTCCAGTGATACCCAGTACCACCACCGCAAAAAATAGTTATTGATTCCCAATTTTGTACCTTCTCCCATTATTATTGATATGGTCTCTGCCTAGACACAAATCTCAGCCATTCAAAATTTAGCGCAGTCTATTTCCTCTAGGAATTCTTTGACAGCTTTATTTCTAACACTGAGAGATCTGAGCTTTCTTTGTGAGCTAAAGCCCGCTGTGCTTAATGATTATACAGTATTTTAAATTTTCGGACTCTATAAGAAAAAATTGGGTCTGGGTTCCTAAAGCCTAGCACAAGATAAGCATGTGAAAGATGTCCAATAAATTCTGTGCCACTTAACAAATCCATGGATCTCACAATTGTCTTGTGGTGTATACAGGACAAGTATTATTTTTGTAAGTATATTTAACAGATTTATTGAGATATATTAAACTGCACATCTTAAAGTATAATGTTTTGACATATATGTAATTGATACCATAGCCAAAATTATGACAATGAACATATGGATCACCTCTAAAAGTTTCCCTAGGACCCATTTTAAATTGAAGTATAGTTGCTTTACAGTGTTGTTCAGGGCATATAAAATTAATCCCATTTTACAGAAAAACATAAGAAGTTAAAGCTGACATCTCAGTCTTGGAATCCAAGGGCTCTGTGACTTAGGAAAAAATAATATTCATTTCTTGGTCTTACTATGAGTAAAACAAAGGTTAGCTGAGTGAGGGCTCTGCTCACATTAATCTTTTATTTATGAGCAACTTTGTCTAATTGCAAGATTTACTTGGTGCCATACCTTTAGTTGGACATTGAAGGAGATACTTTATCTGTTCTAGAGGATTTAATGATACATGTAATGTCATACATTTGAGTCTAATTAGCCTTTCTTAATCAAAATCTACCTCAATTTTTTTTTTTTTTTCCTTTTTGATATTGGGAGGATGTAGCCTCTTCAGAGGAGAGGGCAATGGCACTCCACTCCAGTACTCTTGCCTGGAAAATCCCATGGGCGGAGGAGCCTGGAAGGCTGCAGTCCATGGGCTCGTGAAGAGTTGGACATGACTGAGTGACTTCACTTTCACTTTTCACTTTCCTGCATTGGAGAAGGAAATGGCAACCCACTCCAGTGTTCTTACCTGGAGAATCCCAGGGACGGCGGAGCCTGGTGTGCTGCTGTCTATGGGGTCACACAGAATTGGACACGACTGAAGTGACTTAGCAGCAGCAGCAGCCTCTTCAGTTCAGTTCCGTTAACTTGCTCAGTCACGTCCAACTCTTTGCAACCCCATGAATCGCAGCACGCCAAGCCTACCTGGCCATCACCAACTCCAAGAGATCACTCGGACTCATGTCTATCCAGTCGGTGATGCCATCCAGCCATCTCATCCTCTGTCATGCCCTTCCCCTTCGGCCCCAAATCCCTCCCAGCATCAGAGTCTTTTCCAATGAGTCAACTCTTCGCACGAGGTGGCCAAAGTATTGGAGTTTCAGCTCTAGCATCAGTCCTTCTAAAGAACACCCAGGACTGATCTGCTTTAGGATGGACTGGTTGGATCTCCTTGCAGTCCAAGGGACTCTCAAGAGTCTTCTCCAACACCACAGTTCAAAAGCATTGATTCTTTGATGCTCAGCTTTCTTCACAGTCCAATTCTCACATCCATATATGATCACTGGAAAAACCATAGCCTTGACTAGATGGACGTTTGTTGGCAAAGTAATGTCTCTGCTTTTGAATATGCTGTCTAGGTTGGTCATAACTTTCCTTCCAAGGAGTAAGTGTCTTTTAATTTCATGGCTGCAATCACCATCTACAGGGATTTTGGAGCCCAAGAAAATAAAGTCTGACGCTGTTTCCACTGTTCCCCCATCTATTTGCCATGAAGTGATGGGACCAGATGCCATGATCTTCATTTTCTGAATGTTGAACTTCAAGCCAACTTTTTCACTCTCCTCTTTCACTTTCATCATGAGGCTTTTTAGTTCCTCTTCACTTTCTGCCATAAGGGTGGTGTTATCTGCATATCTGAGGTTATGATATTTCTCCTGGCAATCTTGATTCCAGCTTGTGCTTCTTCCAGCCCAGCGTTTGTCATGATGTACTCTGCATATAAGTTAAATAAGCAGTTACAATATGCAGCCTTGATGTACTCCTTTCCCTATTTGGAACCAATCTGTTGTTCCATGTCCCGTTCTAACTGTTCCTTCCTGACCTGCATACAGATTTCTCAAGAGGCAGGTCAGATGGTCTGGGATTCCCATCTCTTTCAGAATTTTCCACAGTTTATTGTGATCCACACAATCAAAGGCTTTGGCATAGTCAGTAAAGCAGAAATAGATGTTTTTCTGGAACTCTCTTGCTTTGTAATGTAGCCTCTTACAACCCTACAATTACTTGAATTTGTGGACTCTATCAGTTTGTTCCTGCTTGTAAATTTAGCCAATGTTTATCTGGATTCATCTTTCTTCAGTTTCCTTGTCAAGTAAACATCAATGCACAAACTGCTAACATTCTATTTTCTATCTTCTAGAGATAAAAATTTGGAAAGTACATTGTTCTCAGTCACTCATTTGTGTCCAACTCTTTGCAACCCCATAGACTATAGTTCATGTGTCCATGGGATTATCATGGCAAGAATATTGAAGTGTGTTCCCATGTCCTATTCCAGGGGTTATGAACATTAACTGCCTTCCCAGTTATCACAGGAGACCACTCACCATTTGTCTCATCTTTAATAACAGTTTTCTGCCAGTCAGCACCCAACCAATAAGCCAATACCACATGTGTCTGTTTGGAGAAGGAAATGGAAACTCATTCCAGTTTTCTCACCTGGGAAATACCCTGGACAGAGGAGCCTGGTGGGCTATCACAGGGTCTTAATGAATCAGACACAACTTAGTGGCTGAGCACTGGCACACGTATCTGTCAGTGTGGGCTGTGTTACACTGCAGTAACAAGCAGCCTTAGAACCTTTTAAACTATTAAAAGCCTTTTAAACTATTTTCCATTCATACTACATATTCAGTGTGTGTCTGAGGGATCAGTTTTGTTCCTCATCATCACTCAGGGACTCAAGCAATCTGAAGTTTCATCTTAACACATGGTTCCAAGATCACTATGGCAAGAGTAAGGACAGAGTAAATAAACTGACTTTTAAAGTTTCAAATTATATTTAATTAACCACACCAAGTCACAAACCTTTGAGACTGGGAAATACAATCCCACCATATTCCTGTAACAAGAAGAACCAGTACATTTATTGTTGTTGTTGTTTAATCACACAGTCATGTCAGACTCTTTTGCAACCCCATGCACACAAGCTCATCTGTCCATGGGATTTTCAGGGCAAGATTATTGGGGTGGAGTGGCATTTCCTTTTCCAGGGGATCTTCCTGACCCAGGGAAGGAATTCATTTCTCTGTGTCTTCTGCATTGCCAGTGTATTCTTTTACCACTGAGCCACCAGGGAAGCCCAGTGTATTTATGAACAATCCTTATTTAATGCCTGCTACAGTCACAGAGTTACAGAGACAGTGGTTTAGTTACTACTAAAAATCATAGCCCTGACTCCTGGTTTTTCATAACTTCAATTATCTTTTTAAAACTGTAATGATCTTAGAGGAAATATCTTCAGCTTTTCCCATTGAATATGATATTTGCTGTGAGTTTGTCCTATAGGGCCTTTAGTATGTTGAGGTTGGTTCTCTCTATATTTACTTTCTGGAGAGGTTTTTTTTTTCTTTTATCATAAATGGATGCTGAATTTTTTTCAAAAACGTTTTCAGCATCTATTGAGATGAGCATATGGCTTTTTATTCAGTTTGTTAATGTTTATCACACTGATTAATTTGCAAATATTGAAAAATCCTTGCATCCCTGGGATAAAGCCCACTTGATCATGGTGTATAATACTTTTAATGTATTGTTGAATTTGATTTGTTAGTACATTGTTGAGGATTTCTGCATCTATGTTCAGCAGTGATATTGGCTTGTAATTTTTTTTCTTTTCTAGCATCTTTGTCTAGTTTTAGTATCAGGGTGATGGTGCCCTCATAAAATGAGTCTGGGAGTGTTTCTTCCTCTACAATTTTTTGGAATAGTTTCAGAAAGATAGGTGTTTGCTCTTCTCTAAATGTTTAATAGAATTTCCTTGTGAAGCCATCTGGTCCTGGATGTTTGTTTGTTGGGAATTTTTAAATCACACTTTCAATTCATTACTTGTGATTGGTCTGTTCATATTTTCTGTTTCTTCCTGGTTTAGTCTTGGAAGGTTGTACTTTTCTAAGAATTTATCCATTTTTTCCTAAGTTGCCCATTTTATTGGTATAACATTGCTTGTAGCAGTCTCTTATGATCTTTTGTATTTTCATGATCTCAGTTGTAATTTCTTCTTTTTAATTTCTAATTTTATTGATTTGAGCACTCTCCCTTTTTTTTTCTTGATGAATCTGGCTAACAGTTTATCAATTTTATCTTTTCAAAGAACTAGATTTTAGTTTCATTGATCTTTGCTATTATTTTCTTCTTCTCTATTTCATTTATCTCTGCTACTTATGATTTATTTCCTTCTACTAACTTTAAGTTTTATTTGTTCTTTTTTCTCTAGTTGCTTTAGGTGTAAGTTTAGGTAGCTTACTTGAGATTCTTCTTTCCTGAGATAAGATCATATTGTTATGAACTTCCCTCTTAGAACTGATTTTGATGCAGCCCATAGGTACTGGCTCATTGTGCATTTTTATACACTAACAACAAATGATCAGAAAGAGAAATTAAATAAACAATCCCACTTACCATCACATCAAAAAGAATAAAATACCTAGGAATAAAACTACCTAAGGAGACAAAAGACCTGTACTCCAAAAACTGTAAGATATTCATGAAACAAAATGAAAATGACACAAACAGATGGAGCAATATACCACATTCTTGGAATGAAATAATCAATATCATCAAAATAATGATACTACCCAAGACAATCGACAGATTCAGTGCAACCCCTATCATATTACCAATGGCATATTTCACAGAACTAGAACCAAAAAGTAATAAAATTTGTATGAACACACATAAGACCCTAAAGCCAAAGCAATCATGAGAAAGAAAAACAGAACTGGAGCAATCAGGCTGCCTGACTTCAGACTATACTAAAAACCTATAGTCATGAAAATAGTATGGTACTGGCACAAAAACAGAAATATAGATCAACAGGAAAGAATGCCTGGAAATAAACACATGCATCTATGGTCAATTAATTTATCACAAAGGAGGGAAGACTATATAATGAGGAAAGACAGTCTCTTCAATAAATGGTCCTGAAAAAACTGGACAGCTTCATGTTAAAAAAATGAAATTAGAACATTCTTCAACACAATACACAAAAAATAAACTCAAAATGGATTAAAGGCCTAAATGTGAGACAGTATATTATAAAACCCTTGAAGGAAAACATCGGCAGAACACTGACATAAATCACAGCAGTTTATATCCCCATCTGTCTCTGACACTAATGGAAATAAAAATAAACAAGTGAAACCTAGTTAACTTAAAAGTTTTTGTACAGAAAAAGAAACAATAAACACAATGAAAAGACAAATGAAAGAATGGGAGAAAACATTTCTTGGTGTGACCACAACAGATTAGTCTCCAAAATTTATAAACAGCTCAGGCAGCTTCAGTTCAGTTCAGTTCAATGTGCCAAACTCTTTGCAAACCCATGAACCGCAGCACACCAGGCCTCCCTGTCCATCACCAACTCCCAGGGGGTTACCCAAACTCATGTCCATTGAGTTAGTGATGCCATCCAATCATCTCATTTTCTGTCATTCCCTTCTCCTTCTACCTGCAAACTCTCCCAGCATCAGGGTCTTCTCAAATGAGTCAGCTCTTCACATCATGTGGCCACAGTATTGGAGTCTGAGCTTCAACATCAGTCTCACCAGTGAACACCCAGGACTGATTTCCCTTGTGATGGACTGGTTGGATATACAGGCAGTCCAAGGGACTCTCAAGAGTCTTCTCCAACGTCACAGTTCAAAAGCATCAATTCTTTGGTGCTCAGCTTTCTTTATAGTCCAAATCTCACATCCATACATGACTACTGAAAAACCATACCCTTGACCAGACAGACCTTTGTCGACAAAGTAATGTCTCTGCTTTTCAATATGCTGTCTAGGTTGGTCATAACTTTCCTTCCAAGGAGTAAGCGTCTTTTTACTTCATGGCTGCAAACATCATCTGCAGTGATTTTGGAGCCCCCCAAAATAAAGTCAGCCACTTGTTGCCACTGTTTCCCCATCTATTTGCTATGAAGTGATGGGACCAGATGCCATGATCTTCATTTTCTGAATGTTGAGCTTTAAGCCAACTTTTTCACTCCCCTCTTTCACTTTCATCAACAGGATCTTTAGTTCTTCTGCACTTTCTGCCATAAAAGTGGTAGTCATCTGCATATCTGAGGTTATTGATATTTCTCCTGGCAATCTTGATCCAGCTTGTGCCTCCTCCAGCCCAGCGTTTCTCATGATGTACTCTGCATATAAGAGAAATAAGCAGGGTGACAATATACAGCCTTGACATACTCCTTTTCCTATTTCGAACCAGTCTGTTCCATGTCCAGTTCTAACTGTTGCTTCCTGACCTGCATATAAGTTTCTCATGGGGCAGGTCAGGTGGTCTGGTATTCCCATCTCTTTCAGAATTTTCCACAGTTTATTGTGATCCACACAGTCAAAGGCTTTGGCATAGTCAACAGTCAGAAATAGATGTTTTTCTGGAACTCTCTTGCTTTTTCCATGATCCAGCAGATGTTGGCAATTTGATCTCTGGTTCCTCTGCCTTTTCTAAAACCACCTTGAACATCTGGAAGTTCATGATTCACGTATTGCTGAAGCCTGGCTTGGAGAATTTTGAGCATTATTTTACTAGCATGTGAGATGAGTGCTTTATGCAGTAGTTTGAGCATTCTTTGGCATTGTCTTTCTTTGGGATTGGAATGAAAACTGACCTTTTCCAGTCCTGTGGCCACTGCTTGGTTCATCGTGATGCTTCCTAAAGCCCACTTGACTTCACATTCCAGGATGTCTGGCTCTGGGTGAGTGATCACACCATCGTGATTATCTGGGCCATGAAGACCTTTTTTTGTACAGTTCTTCTGTGTATTCTTGCCAACTCTTCTTAATATCTTCTGCTTCTGTTAGGTCCATACCATTTCTTTCCTTTATTGAGCCCATGTTTGTGGCTGGTGATAGAAGCATGCTCTGATGCTGTAAAGAGCAATATGGCATAGGAAACTGGAATGTTAGGTCCATGAATCTAGGCAAAATGGAAGTGGTCAAACAAGAGATGTCAAGAGTGAATGTCAACATTCTAGGAATCAGTAAACTTAAATGGACTGGAATGGGTGAATTTAACTCAGATGACCATTATATTTACTACTGTGGGCAGGAATTCCAGAATGTCTGGCTCTAGGTGAGTGATCACACCATCATGATTATCTGGGTCATGAAGATCTTTTTTGTACAGTTCTTCCGTGTATTCTTGCTACTTGTTAATATCTACTGCTTCTGTTAGGTCCCTACCATTTATGTCCTCTTTTGAGCCCATCTTGGCATGAAATGTTCCCTTGGTATCTCTAATTTTCCTGAAAAGATCTCTAGTCTCTCCCATTCTATTATTTTCCTCTATTCTTTGCATTGACTACTGAGGAAGGCTTTCTTATCTCTTCTTGCTATTTTTTGGAACTCTGCATTCAAATGGGTATATGAACAAAGCTAGTGGAGGTGATGGAATTCCATTTGAGCTATTTCAAATTCTGAAAGATGATGCTGTGAAAGTGCTGCACTCAACATGCCAGCAAATTTGGAAAACTCAGCAGTGGTCATAGGACTGGAAAAGAAAGAAATCCCAAAGAAAGGCAGTGCCAAAGAATGCTCAAACTACCACACAATTGCACTCATCTCACACACTAGTAAAGTAATGCCCAAAATTCTCCAAGCCAGGCTTCAGCAATACGTGAATCATGAACTTCCAGATGTTCAAGGTGGTTTTAGAAAAGGCAAAGGAACCAGAGATCAAATTGCCAACATCTGCTGGATCATTGAAAAAGCAAGAGAGTTCCAGGAAAACATCTATTTCTGCTTCATTGACTATGCCAAAGCCTTTGACTGTGTGGATCACAATCAACTGTGGAAAATTTTGAAAGCGATGGGAATACCAGACCACCTGTCCTGCCTCTTGAGAAACTTATATGCAGGTCAGGAAGCAACAGTTAGAACTGGACATGGAACAACAGACTGGTTCCAAATACAAAAAGGAGTACATCAAGGCTGTATATTGTCACCCTGCTTATTTAATTTATATGCAGAGTACATCATGAGAAATGCTGGGCTGGAGGAAGCACAAGCTGGATCAAGATTGCCAGAAGAAATATCAATAACCTCAGATATGCAGATGACACCACCCTTGATGGCAGAAAGTGCAGAAGAACTAAAGATCCTGTTGATGAAAGTGAAAGAGGGGAGTGAAAAAGTTGGCTTAAAGCTCAACATTCAGAAAATGAAGATCATGGCATCTGGTCCCATCACTTCATAGCAAATAGATGGGGAAACAGTGGAAACAGTGTCAGACTTTATTTTGGGGGGCTCCAAAATCACTGTTGATGGTGTTCACAGCCATGAAATTAAAAGACGCTTACTCCTTGGAAGGAAAGTTATGACCAACCTAGACAGCATATTGAAAAGCAGAGACATTACTTTCTCAGTAGAAGTCCATCTGGTCAAGGTTATCGTTTTTCCAGTGGTCATGTATGGATGTGAGAGTTAGACTATAAAGGAAGCTGAGCACCAAAGAATTGATGCTTTTGAACTGTGGTGTTGGAGAAGACTCTTGAGAGTCCCTTGGACTGCCTGGAGATCCAACCAGTCCATCATTAGGGAGATCAGTCCTGGGTGTTCATTGATGGGACTGATGTTGAAGCGAAACTCCAATACTTCAGCCACCTGATGTGAAGAGCTGACTCATTTGAGAAGACCCTGATGCTGGGAGAGTCTGAGGGTATTAGGAGAAGGGGATGATAGAGGATTAGATGGCTGGATGGCATCACCGACTCGATGGACATGGGTTTGGGTGGACTCCAGGAGTTGGTGATAGACAGGGAGGCATGGTGTGCTGCAGTTCATTAGGTCGTAAATAGTCAGACATGACTGAGCACTGAACTGAATGTGGACAGGAATCCCTTAGAATAAATGGAGTAGCCATCATAGTCAACAGAAGAGTCCAAAATGCAGTATTTGGATGCAATCTCAAAAACTACAGAATGATCTCTGTTCGTTTCCAAGGCAAATCATTCAATATCACAGAAATCCAAGTCTATGCCCCAACCAGTAACGCTGAAGAAGCTGAAGTGAATGGTTCTATGAAGACCTACAAGACCTTTTAGAACTAACACCCAAAAGGATGTCCTTTTCATTATAGGGGACTGGAATGCAAAAGTAGGAAGTCAAGAAACACCTGGAGTAACAGGCAAATTTGGCCTTGGAGTACAGAATGAAGCAGGGCAAAGGCGAATAGAGTTTTGCCAAGAGAATGCACTGGTCATAGCAAACACCCTCTTCCAACAACACAAGAGAAGATTTTACACATGGACATCACCAGATGGTCAACACCGAAATCAGATGGATTATATTCTTAGCGCCAAAGATGGAGAACCCCTGTACAGTCAGCGAAAACAATAATGGGATCTGACTGTAGCTCAGATCATTTACTCCTTATTGGCAAATTCAGACTTAAATTGAAGAAAGTAGGGAAAACCACTAGACCGTTCATGTAGGACCTAAATCAGATCCCTAATGATTATACAGTGGAAGTGAGAAATAGATTTAAGAGACTATATCTGATGGACGGAGTGCCTGATGAACTATGGACAGAGGTTCGTGACATTGTACAGAAGACAGGAAGCAAGACCATCCCCAAGAAAAAGAAATGCAATAAAGCAAAGTGGCTGTCTGGGGAGGCCTTACAAATAGCTGTGAAAAGAAGAGAAGTGTAAAGCAGGGGAGAAAAGGAAAGATATACCCATTTGAATGCAGAGATCCAAAGAATAGCAAGGAGAGATAAGAAGGCCTTCCTCAGGCAGCTTAGTATCATCAAAACAAATAACTCAATTAAAAAAATGAGCAGATCTAAATAGACATTTCTCCAAAGAAGACATACAGATGGCCAAGAGGCACATGAAAGATGTTCAACATCACTAATAATTAGAGAAATGCATATCAAAGATATAGTGAGATATTACCTCATACCAGTAGGAATGAATATCATCCAAAAAAAAAAAAAAATCCACAAACAACAAATGCTAGAGAGGGTGTGGAGAGAAGGGAATCCTACACTGTCGGTGGGAGTGTAAATTGGTACAGCCACTGTAATGAACAGTATGGAGGCTCCTTAAAATAGAGCTATTGTATGACCCTGCAATTCCACTCCTGGGGATATACTGAGAAAAAAACATGGTGTGAAAGGATACAAGCATCCCAATGTTGACTGCAGCACTATTTACAATAGCCAGGACATGGATGCAACATAGAAATCCATCAGCAGAGGCAAGGATAAAGATGTGGTACACATATACAATGGAATGTTCCTCAGCCATTAGAAAGAATGAAACAATGTCATTTGCATTGACTTTAATGGAGATAGAGATTGTCATACTGAGTGAAGTCAGTCAAGCGGAAAAAGATAAATATTATATGATATCACTTATATGTAGAATCTTTAAAAAATGATACAAATGAACTTACAAAACAGAAACAGACTTGGAGAACTTACACTTACCAGGGGGGTGGGAGGGGAGGCGGGTTGAGGGATAATTAAGGAGTTAGGGATTGACATGTACTCATTGCTATGTTTAAAATGGGTAACCAACAGTGATCTATTGCACAGAACAGATAACTCTGCTCAATATTGTATAACAACCTAAATGGAAAAAGAATATGAAAAATAGATACATGTATATGTATACACTTGAAACTAACAAGGTTCAAGTTAACTGACAGCATTGTTAATCAACTATACTCCAATGTAAAATACAAGGTAAATTAAGTAATTAAGTGAAAAAAAATTGTAATGAACTAATCCAAACATGTAACTCAAAAAATGACAGAAATCTTAAAATAATTTCCATGTAAACATTATATGACTCTTTTGTTACTTTCACAACAGGGTCTTAAGCTGAAGAAATAAGCTGAAAGATTCATCATTTCCAACCCTGAACAGACTAAGGTAAATGAATAGTCTTCAAAGTCTTTTTGTGTGAAAGTGTTTTGAAAAAAACAGTGAAATCAGAAAAAGTGGAATCTTTTATCTATTTTTTTTTTTTTTGCTACTTCCTGTATCAGAACAGATAGTCACACTGTTACTCTTGGTGTCTACATACAGCAACTATGTCTGCCCACAAAGTCTTTCCAGATAGTGTCAATAGATGTCAATGAAAAACAGAAATAACCCAATTAAATATAAATTTAGATAAACAACAATTTTTTACTATAAGTATGTTCCCAATATTGCATGAAATAAATATGCCTCAAATATTTCATAGAATGTACACTAAAAATTATTTATCTGACATTCAAATATAACTAGGCAGCCTGTATTCTATTAGGCAACCCTGTTCCCAGAACCAAGTCATCAAATGAGCTAACCAAAATTAACTTCATGTAAATCATTGGAAAAGACTTTGATGCTGGGAAGGATTGGGGTGAGGAGGAGAAGGGGACGGCAGAGGATGAGATGGCTGGATGGCATCACTGACTCGATGAACATGAACCTGAGTGAACTCTGGGAGTTGGTAATGGACAGGGAGGCCTGGCGTGCTGCGATTCATGGAGTCGCAGAGAGTGGGACACAACTGAGTGACTGAACTGAACTGAACTGAAATCCTTTTGAAGCTGTTTTAAAGGTATTTTTTCCCTTGTCCAAAACTAAGCCCTGTTTTTGAGCCCACATAGACCAAATTTCCAAATTTAAACAGAAACATTTGGCCAATGTAAACTGTCAAGAGCTATGGAAAACACCTGCTCTTTCAAGCATCTTTTGGCAGGATGCACTAACTATTCCAAAATATAATTTAGGAATTGAATTACTTTCATCATTTTAGTACACTGACAAAACTAGCCTCTGGGTAAAGTACACTGGGAATGAGTTTGGGGGTAAAGGTGGGCATGACGACCATGAAGTCCTTGAGAGCAGTTCTCATGACAATAAGGCTCAGAAGGATTTGCTGTCTTTCAATGGAAATCATGGCAAACCATTGAAAAGGAAGACCTAGTTAGCAATATTAGTTGAAGACCTAGCAACAAGAGGATTAGTTAAAAAATTAATTGAAGTACAAAGAGGAAAATGATCAGATACCAGAGCAGTGTAAAAAATCCATAGTTTTCCTCTATATTATCTATAACCAACGAGAAAACATAACAGAAAAATAAATGCCACTTACCATAGCAACTGCTAGGAAATACTTAGATAAGAATAAGACTATACAAATACATGCAAGATTTTCATTTCTAAAAAACCTCTAAAATATATTTTCTAGATGTTAAAAAAATGAATAAATACAATTATATAATGTTATAATTAAAACTAAAAAGTTAACTGTCTCCAAACAATATGGCAATTTCAATGCTATCCATATGGAGTCGACAAGCGGACTTTTCACCAACCTGATCTACTGATTCTCAACTTCATGGTGAAAACTACATACACGATAATATTCAAGACAGTTTTGGAGAAGAAAAATAAAGGGCAAATGCCTACCTGATATCCAAACATATCACAAACTATAATAACTAAGAATGTAAACTAGAAAGGAACCAAGAACTCAAACAAAACAAAGAACGTATGTGAATCTAGAGTATGACATGGTGTCACTTAAATCAATGGGTAAAAGGCTATTCAAAAAAGATGAATTATTGGAACAATTGGCCATTCATATTTTTTAAGTAAAATTTTTCACACAAAAAGTCAAGAAAAATGAAAAAAAATCTCAATATAAATAGCAGATTAAATAGCTATGCTTAAAAATCTAAGCATCAATGTAAATAAAGTTGAGATTGGGATAATCTTTTTAAACAAGACATGAAAAGCCAAAAGACATTTTAAAAGTTAGATGAATTTTATAAGATCAAATTTTAAATTTTCCAGGAGACAAAAGACCTTGTAAACCAAAAAATAGGGAGAAAATATTTACAATGGATAAAACAAAGAATTGCTGTGTCCGTTTCTTCATAAGACTTAGCCTCTCAGTGCCATAATTTTTTAATATGTAAAATGAAGATAATAAAAATAAACTACCTTGAAGTATTGTTGTGATTAAATGAGGCTATATATAAATTTAGAATAGTGTCTGGCAAATACTAAGTGTACACACACACACACACACACACACACAATGTATGTGCTGCATGCTAAGTTGTTTCAGTCGTGTCTGATTCCTTGCAACCGTATGGACTGGAGCCCAGAAGGTTCCTCTGTCCATGGGATTCTACAGGCAAGAATACCGTGCCCTCCTCCACGGAATTTTCCTGGCCCAGTGATCAAACCCACAACTCTTATATCTCCTGCATTGGCAGGCGGATTCTCTACTGCTAGTGCCACCTGGGAAGACTGTATAGACAACTACATAAGTCAAAATGAAAAAGACAAAAAAACAAAGGCTGGAACACAAAACATTCACCTAAAGGAAATATAAATGATTAATTACATGACAAGATTAGCCATATAAAAAGGTTAATTGTATGAAAAGATTAATATGAAACAATAGATGAGAAAGCAGTCAACTTCACTAATAATCAGGGTAATATAAAAAACAGTGGGAGACCATCTGTCAATCACAAGAATGGCCAAATTAAAAAATAACAATGTTAAAAACTGAGGTGAGAATATAGGGAAATTCTAGTAATAGTAATGCAAGGGTAGCCACTTTGGAGAGCCAGGTCAATGTACTCATTTAAATTTAAAGGCACACATAGATGACAAAGCGATCCCAATTCTCCTTATCTCATTATCTACACTCAGAGCAGACTGTAATTTCAGAGACTCAGCGCAAATTGCAAACGCAAACCCGAGGGCAGGGAAGGGCCACAAAGGAGAGATGACTCTGAAAATTGTAAGATGTGTTCGATTCCCAGACCTGGAGAGGTGAGGAGCCTCCACTGAGTGACCCCTGCAGAGCTGTCCCACAGGTACTGTGGCCCTGCAGTACCAGCAACCAAGCTCAGCCCACCCCACATCTGTGACCAGGCCATCTGTGACCAGGCAGTGGTGGACAATAGTGAAACACAACCCTCTTTCTCCCCTACCAATCCCACTGCACACAGACACAAGCTCACAGAAACACACACACAGCCCAGTCACTGGGTGGCACACCCCAAGGATCACCAGATCATGGGCAAGGCAATGCTGGAGTAGCTAGGGATCCAGAGGGCATAGAGTGGAGACAGCAAACCTGTTATGCAGAGGAGGTGGGACTCCTTGAGCTAAAAACCTCTGCAAATGCTGCACTGTCCTGTTGAATCTGACTTAGAAAACAGATTCAAAGAGAAGATCACTATTAATTTCAAGATAGGAAACACAGAACCTTAAGCCAAAAGTGGGGCCCTTCTGAGTGAGGGCTCCTGGGAAGCTGATGTAGAGTGTTGCTGCACAGTCATCTCTCCCCTCACAGAACAACCACAAACAGAAGACATCTATCCTGGCCTTTGAGTTCTTTGAGCAACTGTCTTGGAGCAGAGGCCTCCAAAGGACAAGGCCCACCCCCTACCCCTGCACACAGCTCCCCAAATGGCTTTTTACATCCTCATCCTAAAAAGATGAAAGAAGACCTTAACATTGCAATCACCTAACATTTGAACAAAAATTCCAAAGGGAAGACACAGATAAAGATCTAAAAAGAAAAAAAAAAGTGATGCCAGAGGGAAAGAATAATTTGGGGGAATGAAACATTTAAAAACCTCTAACTCCTATCTTCAGAAATCCCAAGATGCTATTTTTTCATAGAAAAATAAGAGATTATTTAAAAAGAAAGAGTCAAAGAAAAAAACAAATATTTATATGTTGAAAGTATATTAAGTTTTAAAAAACCAAAGGACAATTTGGAAATAAAGTCAAAATACAAAGAAGGAGAATAAAAAGAAGAGAATTTAAAAATATAAATGAAGAATTAATCTGCATGACCCAAGCATCAGATATTACATTCTAATAGGAATTCTAGAAAGAGAGATAATGAAAGAGAAAAATTATGTAATAAACAGTAAAGTTTCCATGAGTGAAAGACATGAGATTCCAAAGTAAAAGACCTACTTTAAAAGAAGACCCACAGTCAGAGAAATACATGGAAAGTTTTACAATGCTAAGAATAAGGATGTTGAAAGCTTTCAGATGGGGCAAAAAAAAAAAAAACAACAAGGTCATGGACACAGGTATAACAAGTTGATCACTTCAGACTGTTCACAATAATATTAGATGCCTTCATTATCGTAAGGAGAAATAACCTTGAAACTTTAATCCTTATTCAACCAAGTTATCGATCAAGTTTTAAGGGAGAAAAAGTATGTTCATCATGTGCAAAAATTTACCCCTCAGATACCTTTTCCTAGTAAGTTACTTGAGAAAACCCTAAATCAAAAAAGACATGGAAGTAAGAAATGGGATGAACATTCTAGAGAAGCAGTGAGGATAAAAGCTGGGAACAGGCTAGAGAATAGTCTGAATGAGAACAATTGAATGATGGCCCTGAGAAGATCTCTGGAAAGGAAGAGTCCATAGTTTACTGAAAGGAGTTTTTGAAAATAAGATGATAAAGGCAAATAATGTGAGAAAATAAAATGCCATCAAAACAAAAAATGAAAACTATATACTGAAAAATCATAGATAGCATATATTCTTTGTGTGTGTCTTAACCTCATAGTTACAAGAATGTAAATGCCATTTGTTGGTTTTCAACTTTTAGATTCAACTTAACAAAGCCCATAATCCCAGTTAACACTCTAAAGGGTATTGGCTATAAAATAAATTGGAAGGGTGAAAAGGAAAGGAAATCAGAGAGAAAAAGTAGCATCAATTATATAAAATCAGAATCCATATATCTATATATGATTGATAAGAGATAAACATTTAAATATTTTAACTAGCCAGTAGAGAAACTTCATGCAATGTTAGGACCATATTGGAGGAAAATGAGAAGGGAAGTAGCAACAATATAAGTAAGGGGAATCATAGTTCATCAAGGAGGAAGTCACTATACTGTCTGCAATTGAAACTCACTAATAATGATATGGGCATAGATTATTTTGACACCTGGATATAATACCAACAGGCACATGCTCAGACTGGTTGCCCATGAGAAGTGGGGCTGGTGGCCATGAAGCAGAAATTGTTACATCTTAACATTAGCCTTTCTTGTCCTTTTTGATTTTTCAATCAGGGGCATTTATTGCTTTGATACAAATATATACTGAGGAAAAACTGAAATAAGGGGAAATATTGAAGTAGATTTGTTATGTATTACCAAAGACATCTCCAAGACATATGATTGAATGATAAATGCATTTTAAAGAAAGGTACCTAGAGAATGATCTCATTTATTTTGGAAACCAAAAAACAATTCAACAAAAAATCCACAGTAAAACATTGTAAAACATGTGTGAATATATATAGACAAATGTATTTAAAATACATTAGAAATCATCTGGAAGTATCCACACCAAACCAATGTCAAGTGTTACCTCTCAAAAAGGAATAGAAACCTGGGGATGGTCAGAAATATCATAATATTTTATAAAGAAAATAAATTCATGTGTTACCTCGTAATTTAAAATAAATGTTAAAAGTAATAGCCACAGATCATGACCTGTTAATTGATAAGCCCTGATTAGTATGTGAGGTTTGGATTGCTTTGGTCCAATTTCCTTTTTAATTTTTACAGTAGTACAACTTGGCTTGTAAACAAATACAATTCATTAATACTGAAAACACTTTCTTATCTTAAAAAATCAACAGCTCCTTCGATAGCTCTTGCTGCATCTTTGAATAATTAGAGTCACCCTCTGATAATGTGTGTGCTGCCTAGGGAAGCATGCACATTTTGCTCTGCTTTAATTTGTTCATCTATTAAACTTGGTTTAATTTTAATTATCCAGCAACCATTAGCATGCACTTTTTTGCAGAGAGTAAAGGCAAGCTTAAATCTGTCCTCTCTGAGTATCACTGTTTATTACGTCTACCAGTGGGTGAAATAAAATTAAAACTTTTACAGGAATTTAGAGATGCAAATAAAAACATTCAACATCCCTTTGCGGTAAGGCTGTAGATAAAGGTGGGTACCGTGAGCATTTCAGAAACTCAAATAAGAGGGGCAAAATATTCTAAAGTCATTCATGCAAGAAAGTGAAGCAGGTGGTTTCCTTTATGGCCACCTTTTCCTGGACGTCCCAATATGACATCTGTTTCAAATATTCCACCTTGTTGTCTCTGTGGAGCATTAAAGAACTCATAAAAATTCCAGCAACTTAGGATGCAAAACACATCACATTTAGTAACCATACTGTCTGAACCACTGGTGCAACAGATAGTTTGCCATAGTCTAAGCACTAGATATGATGCACCTGGGTCTGAGATGGTTTATCTGCTAAGGTACTAAGAGTCTTAGCAGCTACACGAAGGCAGCAGGGCAAATTCACATCACACATTAGAGATACAAAGTTTTAGAGAAAAAGCCAAACACCCAGAATAATGGTTCCAGGAATTTGATCATGGAAGGCAAAAAAAGAAACAGAAAGGCAGGAGTACAGCCATCCCACCCTACTGGCCTCCCCCCTACATGGCAAAGGAAGAATAGTTTGAGGACTCTGAATGTGAGAGCCTGCTCTGAATGTGGGTGATCACAGCTCTCCCCCCTAGTCTTTTCCAAAACTCCTGTGAAACATAATAAAATAAGGCTAACTTGCACCTAGTATTAATAGGAAAATAAATCCTGACAATCTAATGCACAATACAGGGATTAGAGTCAATATTGCATTACAATCATCACAGTTACTAAGAGATTAGACCTTAATGATTCAATGATAAATACGCGGCGTGAGGTGCTAGTTAATACTACAATGGTAATCACACTGCAATATATAGATGTATCAAATCAACACGTTGTACAACTTAAACTTACACAATGTTTTATGTTGAATATATTTCCATTTTAAAAATGTAAAGCCAAGCTAGATTTTTAAAATAGAAAATAAGCTATGAAATGGACCTTTGTTGATTTTTTTTGTCCCATTGGTTTCTTTTTAAAAATTTTATTGGAGTATAGTTGCTTTACAATGTTGTGTTGGTTTCAGGTATAGAACAAAGTGAATCAATTATACATATACTTATATCCACTCTTTTTAGATTCTTCTCCCATATAGGCCATTACAGATTATTGAGTAGAATTCCTTGGGCAATACAGCAGGTTCTTATTAGTTATCTATTTTATACATGTGTGTATATTCAGCATACACCAGAGCATGTGTATGCTCTGTAATGTTCAACTCTTTGCAATCCCATGGACTATATAGTTCACTACACTCCTCTGTAGATGGAATTTTCCAGGCAACAATATTGGAGTGGGTTGCCATTTCCTACTCTGTGTCTCCTGCTTTGGCAGGTGGATTTTTTACCATTTAAACCACCTGGAAGCCCCATTTTATACATAATAGTATATATATGTCAATCCCAATCTCTTAATTTATCCCTCCTCCACCCCCTATCCACTAGCCATAAAAAAGAATAAAATAATGCCATTTGGAGCAACGTAGATGGACCTAGAGATATACTGCGTGAAGTATAAGTCAGACACAGAAACAAAATATATGATATCATTTATATATGGAATCTTAAAAAAGGGGGGTACAAATGAACATATGTCCCATTGGATTTTTATTTCAAGCTTTCACAGTCCCTTTAGGCTCCTTTTCCCTCTGAGGTCTCAGGAAATGGCACAGCAGATGCCTCTCCCTCCTCCCCCACCTCTAAGAAACCTCTGTTACACAAACCTATTTGCATCTGCTTACTTCCTCCTGTGTTATGAGCTTAGTTGCTTTAGACATGTCTGACTCTGCAAATCTGTGGATTGTAGCCCGCCTGGCTCCTCTGCCCATGGAATTCTCCAGGCAAGAATACTGGAGAGAGGTTGCCATGCCTTCCTCCTGGGGATCTTCCCAACCCTCCTACATCTCCATATTCATAGATGAGACACCACTGCCTGATCCAAGGCAACCTTTCACTTGTGCTCTGGATTTTCTTTCCTGCTGACCTCCTCAGGAATGTGAAAGTCAAAGTCACTCAGTCACGTCTGACTCTTTGTGACCCCATGGATGATTATAGCCCACCAGGCTCCCCTGTTCATGGAATTCTCCTGGGAAGAATATGAGTGGGTTGCCATTCCCTTCTCCAGGGGATCTTCCCAACCCAGGGACTGAACCACAGTCTCCTGCATTGCAGGCAGATTCTTTTCCATCTGAGCCATCGACCTGTGATCAAGAATGTGTACTAACAGATACCTAACTTCTCCATTGTCCTGAGGGGAGACTTGCCCCTACTTAACCTGTCCCATCAGTTTTAGCTCTCCTGGTTCTGAATCATGGTCTCTAAAGTTTTGCTAAATGCCCCTTCATGCCTCTGAGCCATGTGATTGCCTCTGACCCATACTGTGTTCCCTGTTATACCTCCCATAGCCACTGCTTCTCTAACTCTATCTTAATCCTTAAAATACTGAAAGGCATTACTGATTCTAGAAAGCCAGATTTGACACCCTCCCAGTTTCAGTTAAATATGTCTTCTCTCTACTCTCACAGTATCCAATGTTTATAATTCATTATTGATAATTTTCCACTTGTCTGTGAGCTTCTTGGGAGTAGTGACCATGGGATAACACTTTTGTAGAACAGGCAGTCAATAAACATTTGCCAAATGAACAAATGAAGCATTTTTCACCTATTGTTGCATTTTTCTTGTTTTAAAGTAACAAAATTGAGAGTTTTTTCCCCCAGTATACTTCCTAACACAGTACCTAGCAATAACAAAGCTGAAGAGCAAAGAATAAAACCTACCTGCAGAGCACATCCTGTCCAAAGAAATCAAGAGCCTCTTATCTGCTCTTATGTAAGAAATACACTGAGAAAAAAGAATTACATATATCCTAAATCATCCAAGATATTCTCTCACAATAGAAAACCTTTCATTCCTCAATAATATTTTTCCTCTAGAGGAAGAGAATTTTTTTCTCTGGTTTCACTTTGTAAAACATTTATTTCTCCCACAAAACTCTAAGAAAAGATTTCCTTTCTTTTCTAAATTTTCTCTGAGATGGAAAAAAGACTTTTTTTTCAATCAACATAGGTATTGGTCTTTAAAGAAAATATTTCTAAATCAGAAGGATATGAAACTAAACATTTCTTTGAAAACAGGACTTTATAAAATGTATGGTGAAATCTACATGCAATAAAAACTGATTTACAAACACATGACCATTAATTAATTCAACATCGTAATCTAATAATCGGCAAGGCAAAAGGAGGAAGTTGTATATGTTTCCAAATTCAACTGTAATAAATGTGGTATTGCTCTTTCAGACAACATAGTACCTTGGAGCACCATCACCTCATAACTCTTGGTGGAAGATAGGGGGCACCTCCCACCACAAAAGCTAGGTATTTCTTTCCCAGCCTGTCTTGGTGCCAGACACAGACTGTGACCAAGCTCTTCCTGTTAGATGAAATGAGCTCCTCTTTGAATCAGCCCAGTAAAGCAAGCACCACATATATCCTTCCTAGTGAAAGCTGTGGCAGCTCCAAGCAGTTTCTGGACATGGCTAGGGGAGCTGGTGCGGAGCTTCTGGTGGTAGTATTTAGTGCTCAGAGCTGGAAGCATCGTCTGGATAGCCACAGCATCATTGCCCAGACATGCAACAATGGTTTATCCTTTGGAACTGCTCTGAGGTAGATTTTAGGCATTTTTCCGGGTAGCTTATCTCTATGTTTAGTGCCTTTCCAGAGGTATTCGAACTGTCTCATTCCCATTAATAAATCCCTTTTCTGCTTCAAACAGCCAGAATAGAGTACTGTTTCCTGTTTGCAACTAAAAGCTCTGCCTGGAGGAAGAAATGACAACCCACTCTAGTACTCTTCCCTGGAAACTTCCATGGACAGAGGGGCCTGGCAGGCTACAGTCCATGGGGCCACACAGAATCTGACGCCGCTGCACACAAGAGCCCTGATACAGAAGTAAACATTTCAGAGTAATAATTCTTCTCAGTTTTTCCCCCTCAGTAGAGCAGAACAGAGGAGGGAGGAAGGAGGGGAGAGATTAGGATGGGCATGTACGATCTGTGATGTGAGCCAGTAGTTAGCCAAACGTCTGCGGGGCACCTGCACCATAGTCATGAGGAACATGCTTGTCCAAATGTAGATCCCCCAGACCCACTGAACCCAAATCAGTGCACAAACCTGTGAAACCATGTTTCTAACAAGAAGTCCAGGGGATTATTACAGAGAGGAAATTTCAGGAGCCACTGCCATAAAATGAAACCCTTAGGGGTCGCAACTATGCCTTCCTTATGTCTGTGCCTGACAATCCCATCCATTAACTAGTAGAAGAGTGTTGTTACAAAGCAGAAAATAATTAAATATCGGACAAGGCACTTGATACCTCTGGGCTTTCATTTTCTTGAGGCTTAAAGGTTTCTTGAACTTGTGACGTAAGGCTGAATATAAATTTTTACAAGATAAATGGCCCATGTTCATTATTTCATAATCTGAAGAATTAATGAAATTACAGTAGTAATGACAAGGGCCTGTGTAGATAAAATTATATATTGATACTTAACATGGGTGATTTACATTTAAATAGATAAGATGAATGTGAGTAGTGATAAGATCTTAAGACTCATTTCAATGGAAATCAAAATAAGTAAATCAAAATAAAGTATTTGTATGCCCTCACCCCAAGAAAAACAGGAATTTATTTTACAAAATATGGAGCGTCTTTGCCGTAATGTTTCTATCAACTGCACTTCTAGGGATTTAAACCTGTAAATGAAAGTGTTGGTCACTCAGTCATGCCTGACTCTTTGCAACCCCACAGACTGTAGCCTATCAGCCTTCCCAGTCCATGGGATTTTTCCAGGCAAGAACACTGGAGTGGGTTGCCATTTCTTTCCCCAGTGGATCTTCCCAGCCCAGGGATTGAACCTGGGTCTTCCATATTGCAGGCAGTCTCTACCACCTGAGTCAAAGTTCACAATTAATCCTCTAACAAAATTTCCAAATATTAGAATAACATCTTATAATAGCAACACCTGCCTTAACATTAAACTTACAAAATATTAATGTTCCAGTTCCTACCTATCTCAAACCATCTGCATCCTCTCATCCATGTCTTTAAATATATTATCCTGTTATTGAGGCTTGGAAATAGAATTTCACGGCAGACAAACATTCCATTGTCCCCTTTCTCCCCTACGTTTCCTGGTCTCCTTGCAGTTCGATGAAGTCATGCAACTCTTTCTTTCCAGTGGAGTGGCAGTGACATTGCCATGTGCTGCTTCCAGTTCAAGGCAATGAAAACTCATAGGAGATTCTACCACACTCTCCTTCCCTGGAATGGAGACTAAGAAACTAGGCAGGCTGAAGGTTCTAGATGGGCACCTAGAAGTGCTGAAGCCTAGGTCACCAAGCGATATAGTGGGACTCAGACCCTTAACAGCCCTGCAGGAACATGAAATGCAAAAGAGAAGTGAACTACTGCATCCAACCCCAGAGCATTAAGATTATTTCAGCATCATAACCAAATGCATATATGCATCTTCTAATACAAACATTTTCCCCATTCTATAACTTATGAGCACAGAGGAGAGTTGTAAGGAGTAGAGTGAAGAACAGGAGAGAGGAGAATCAAGGCCAGTTGTACTCCTCTCCTAATGGGGACTGGCAGCCCCTACCCATCTCTCCCACATTGCAAGGAAAGGCAAGAACCAGCCCATACACAGGTGTGTACTATCTGCTTGAGAACCACATAGAGTTTTCTGAATACCAGAAATTCAAACTACCCAGGAACTGACTAAAAAATTATCCCCTTTAAAGTATGTTAAAAGAGGAAATTTAGACAATGGCTGATATTTCTCATCTGCAACAACAAATTCACTTTTATGAGTGGGAAATACTAGCCATGTATGATACGTAAGAAAATGCCCCTGAAAATTCTGGAGCATTCACAGAAGTATTCTTTTGGTTTTAAAGTTTTGTTTTTGGGAATAAAACTAAAACTGCAAGCATTTTTGGCAGGAAGGTTCTAAGTTAGTCAATGCCTAAGGAGAATTTGAGTGTATCACTTAAAAATCACTCTTTAATAAAGAAGACACATAAAGTCTAAATTTTTTTGTGTGCTCAGTCAGTCAGTCATGTCTGACTCTTTGTGACCCCATGGACTATAGCCTGCCAAGTTCCTCTACCTATGGAATTTTCCAGGCAAGAATACTGGAGTGGGATGCCACTTCCTACTACAGGGGATCTTCCCGACCTAGGGATTGAACCCACATCTCTTGCATCTCCTGCATTGGCAGGTGGATTCTTTACTACCAACACCACTTGAGAAGCCTTCTAAATTCTTATTCCAGTGAAAGTGAAAGTCACTCAGTCCTGTCCAACTCTTTGTGACCCCATGGACTATATAGTCCATGGAGTTCTCCAGGCCAGAATACTGGAGTGGATAGCCTTTCCCTTCTCCAGGGGATCTTCCCAACCCAGGGACTGAACCCAGGTATCCTGCATTGCAGGTAGATTCTTTACCAGCTGAGCCACAAGGGAAGCCCTATATACATGAGAGAGCAGAGGTGATGCTCACCCACTTGTCTTGCTACACACTGAGTGATGGAATCTATTCCCCATGAAAGCAAGTGTGTAATATATCTCTTCTGAACTAAGTGACTATGGTCCTCTTGACCTTCTTCCTTTGTCTAGGGATGGAAATTTCTCCTGCCAGATACTTTAGTAAAGTTACAAAAGTGCCCATACCAGAATCCCCTTCCAATGGAGACTGAAATTAGGTTAAGACCTGCAGAGTGAAAAACAAACTGAACTGAACTGAATGGCTATCTGATCCATACTCAGGCTCATCTCCAAGCAGAAGCTTGAGTTTCAAGGCAGAACTGGCATCAACAAAAACTGTGCTCTTGGTTTATGTGGCAGAGCTCACAGCTGACTATGCAACTACCCAAAAATGAACCCTTGAGTCAACTTCTTTTTTGAAACTGTCTTGGTCTCTAACATTTTTTAAAAATAGATTGACTATGTCTAAACAGTTCTATCCATCTCTTTAGAGGACTTTCTAATGTGCAACTGCAAGATTAGAATAATAAACCTTTGGTGAATAAAAAGTCTAAAGAAAAGCTTTCACAGTGACATTTGCAAAGCATAGGTGTCTGTATTATCTGTCAAGTCTAAAATCACTTTACAGAAACAAGTTAGGAAATATTAGGCAAATTAGACAAACTAGGACATCTTTTTTAGAATGAAACACAATCTAGGTGTCAGACTGTCAAATTATGGTATCCGTCTCTACCTCAGAATGGAATGGGCATCAATTCATAAGCCATAGCCTGGTTGGCAGATTGTTGGTTTCTAAGGACTTTCTTTCCACAGAAATACAAACCCATGCTTTGATTTAACAGCATCTTTGGTGGTGCACACATAGTCACAGTCAATCTAGCCTCCAAAGAGGAAGCCTATTTTAGTGGGATAGTGTGCATCCTGGGCATTTCCCATTCCAATTTGCATATCTCCTTACTTCACAAGTACAGGTAGCGTGGAAATACACATGGATCTTGGCCTCAGTTCAATCTGGATTTGATCCCAATTCTGTTACTTCCTAGCTGTGAAATCATAAAGAATGCATTTAATCACTCTGAGCATCTGCTCATCTTCAAAATATTTACTTCAAGGTGTTATTTGTAGAATGAAGTTGATCTATAAGGTTTCCAGTAAATGACATATTTGATAGCTTACAGTGAAAGATATTAGATTCATGATCTCTGAAAAAGAAAGTTTAGCTTCAGGACCAGGGAACAGGCTTAATCACTCAAGAGCTTTTGTGTAGCAGAATTTTATTGAAGTATTAAAAGGGACAGAGAAAGCTTCTGACATAGACATCAAAAGTGAGATGGAGAGTGCCCCACCCACTAGTCTTAGCAAGGGAGCTATATACATTTTCAGTTGATTATTACAGTTCAGTTCAGTCACTCAGTCACGTCCGACTCTTTGCGACCCCATGGACTGCAGCACGCCAGGCCTCCCTGTCTGTCACCAACTCCGGAGTTTTCTCAAACTCATGTCCATTGAGTTGGTGATGCCATCCAACCATCTCATCCTCTGTTGTCCCCTTTTCCTCCTGCCTTCCAATCTTTCCCAGTATCAGGGTCTTTTCCAATGAATCAGTTCTTCACAGCAGGTGGCCAAAGTATTGCAGCTTCAGCTTCAGTATCAGTCCTTCCAATGAATATTCAGTACTGATTTCCTTTAGGATGGACTAACTGGATCTCCTTGTAGTCCAAGGGACTCTCAAAAGTCTTCTCCAACACCACAGTTCAAAAGCATCAATTCTTCAGTGGTCAGCTTTCTTTATAGTCCAACTCTCACATCCATACATGACTACTGGAAAAATCACAGCTTTGACTAGATGGACATTTGTTGGCAAAGTAATGTCTCTGCTTTTCAGTCTCAAGGTTGTAAAGATCTTGCCAGACCCACTCCCATAACATACATTTTAAGATGACAGGATTAGTGAGAAAGTTCCTGCTAAGAAGGAGAAACACGTCATCAAGCAAGATACATTGTTGTATTGACTAAGACAAAGCAATGTAGAAAAAATGTTTGTCCTTTTCTCCTCCTTGAGAACTCCATACTGGTGTCTGCTCCTCAAGAGCCCCAGACCCCTTTCTCCTCCTCAGGGACCCGAGACTTCTTATCAACCTACCTAAGAATTCACTCTCTCATATTCTATTAATGATATATTCACAAATAGGTCTTATCTATCTTATCTACAAGCTTAAAAACTGTAAAAGCACAAGAAATTTTCCTTGCCCAAGACTTTCCTTAAGAAATCCTCTTCTTCCAACCATCTTTCAAGATCGCAAGACCCAATTGTCTAACCTGAGGACTCAGACCTATTTTATTCAAGGCAAAGGTTTAGGGATATAAAATCTGCCCTGAGTTGACAACTACACAGTACTCAGTAAGTACTCAAAACAGAAGTTCAGAAATGACTGTACATTCCATAACCTTAAAAAACAGACAAGAAAACCATGCCCATCTGAATTCTTTACAGATCTCAGTAATTGATAACCTCTTGAAAACTGAAACTCCATTAATCTTAAAAATGGTACAAATATGTTAATGACAAAGTCCAGTTTTTCCTTCCACATATTAAAAGAAAGCAACTGATTTTCAAACATTAAAATGGAAAATGGTTAATTTCACATTTTAGTATATTCACTTTATCTAAGTAATTTTCTAATTTCACCATTAACTTGTTGCCTTTGTTATTTACTAATACTTCCTAATTTTTAGTTAATTCTCTTACAATATTTTCTCAGTTTCCAAAAATTTCAGAAGCATTTTAGCTAAGAAAAAAATTCAGTAGCTTATCTCTATTGAGTTCTGTACTGTTTTCCAAAAATTATGCTATATGCAAAGAACACTGCTCATGAACTATTAAACAATTAGAAGATAAATGCCAAGTGGAAATTAAGTTCATTTCAGTCAGTCACCATCCTAGTGTTTTATCTGTAAAGTTGTCATTAGATATTTAATCACAACTGTGTAGAATCATATAGAATTGGAATTTAAAAAATGAGTTTGCCTCATGTTAGCCCCATTCTTATCTAATAAGGGAGTTTTTCTCATGAAGCACTTAAGAATTAATAAATTATATTACCATGAATTCATTCTGATGATATGACTATAATAAGCATCAGATTTAACAATCATGGAAACAAAAACAAATTTGGCTATTTATACTATTACAGAAAAAGGATTTATAGGCATGAGACATGCTTAATCGTGTTCATTTCCTCTTTTCTCTATAAAATATATCTTTAAAGGGAAAAGATATAATCTTCATCTTTCATGAAGTTGGACAATTTCTTTAATTGGTAGAATCTAAGCAAATGATAAAAACTAATTTAGACTTTCATAAAAAATGTTGTGTGTGAACAAAGTGTTCTTCAGAACTCCAGTAGAAAGAAATTCCAATAGTAATAAGAGGAACGCATAGGGTTGTTTAAATTGAATAGAATTTAGTGAAGATACCCTCTAAATAAAATCAGACAGAATAAATATGTTAATGCATTGCCCCAGTACCTTCTTCCATGATACTCTTACCGATAAACGATTTCCTTCATGCCACCTTCAAAGTATTCAGCTCAAACCTGCAAAGCCAGACATATGGGCACAATGCCCATCTTCTCTATACATCCCATGTTTTCTAGATACGCATTCTGTTTCACTACAGATTACATCAAGACCAAAGACCCCCACTAAGAGGTGAATCTTTTTTTTTTTTTTTTGACACCTTGAAGCATAATAGAGTTGTTTTAGATTCTAAACTCATTAACACCATATATTTAGTCTATAATTAAATTCTTAATTGATTTTTTGATGTCATTTTCATCTTAGAAATTTAGGGAACATTCTATGTTTCAAATTCCAATAATGACAGACTTCAGAATTTAAAAAGACTGCTCTTTACAATAAGATTTAATATTTTAAAGAAAAATACATATGCCCATAAAATTTTGGATGATTACACTCCAATTTTAATAAATATTATTTATTTGAAAAGGGAATGGAAAGTAATAATCTTCCAATTAAAAGAAAAAAATACAATTTTTTAAAAAAGAAAAGGAAATGGTACTTTACATTTTCTTAGTTTTATTTTTGTTTACTATTTTTACCATAATGAACCTATATTAATAACTATTTTTAAACCTTTCAGAAAAAAATGTTTGCTGTTCATATTATAAAATATGGGAAAAAGTAGATTTCTTCTCACCATCACTGTTACCACCAAAGGATAAAAACAAGGTATTAATCCACTGAATAAAGTATTTGGGTTCTCTCTTTATTAATGAGGAAAAAAAAAAAGTAAAGTAGTTTTTACGAAACTAATATAAGATTTCCCCTTATCCAGACTGTTGAAAAGTCAGAGGGTCAGACGCAATTATAACTAGAAACAGACTGATATGGTATCTAAGTTGGAGAGCTCAGGCAGTCAAAATTCATAATATAGCAACTTTCAAATATTGATGAGTGTCTGTAGAAAGAGCAATAACATGAGAAATGATGGACTTTGGAGGAAGGCTTTTGAAGAGAAGTGAGATTTATCATAGAAAATTGAATGAAGCTTAATAGAATAGCTAAACGTTCAATGAGCAATTGAGAAAGGATAAGTGAAATAGAAATATTAGAATCATCTCCTATAAAACTGAAAATACAAAGAATATGCACTCTGACTTGTATAATGTAGTGAACACATAAATATTGAATTGTGCTACTTATTAATAATACATTGAAAACATCTTAAGATGCATAAAAGAAACTTGTACAGAAGAAAATGTAACTTATCTAGAGACATTGGAGTAGTCTCTAAAGAAATCAAAAGGAGGTAGAATCATGACCGAAAGAAACACATAGCCCTTCATATATTGTGTGTACTGTGCATAGCATGAAAATATGTGCATCACTTCTTCCCCTCAGTTTAAGTATTTTTTCACAAGTTGGTCCTAAGTTTACATGTTACACTCTTCCTGAGTACTTAGAGATTTTTTTTAACATGCATAAGAAAACAAAACCACAAAAGCAAAATATGTAAGGCATTTCTAACTTAGATATAACTCATAAAATGAGCCCTTCCATCTTCATTTAATCTATCAATGACCACCAAAGAGTCTGGAATCTAAACTCTATGGGGTTCAATGAAGGTCGGAAGAAGTTTAAAGCTTGTAGTAAATTTCAGTGAATAAGTAAAATGTGGAAGAATACCAGTGATCTAGAAACCTCAACTAACATTCTAGTATAAGTTTCCAAAACACACAAAAAGAAAAAAAATTCTCAGAAACATAAAACAGTCGTATAATACATGGCTCTATTTCTTCAAGGAAGATAGACACAAAGATTATCAGTCAAGCCCAACTTGTGAAGAAATCTAAAAAAACTACTATATTCAAATTACCTGACCCCCACTTTCCCCCACACACGATCATTTTCCCCACCCTAAATCTACACTCCTCACGAGGTGTTAAATGGCAACACCACCACAATGAATCATAGTATCTTCTTCACAAGGCAAATTTTTTTTTGCATTTTCACTTTGACTAGGAATTGGATGAGAATTAGCTTGTAGGAAGTTCCTGGCACTATGCTCAGTGCTTCATGTGTATTGTCTAAACTTCCACTAAATGGATATGCATTTGAGTTATCAAACACCTTCTTTTTAAGATGCAAATAATTCTTAAAGAGCTGAGCCTCTATTGTCCACTCAAACTGTCTAGCAAATGTAAGGTAAGTTGTGTGAAAGGAGGAGGGAGGGGAATAGAACATGAGGAAGCTAACTTTGGACCACCATTTCTTGCTCTTGGTAGGGCAAAGAAGCATCCCTCAGCAGAATACCTCAGTGCAAAACATGAAGCAACATCAGCATAGTAAGCTCAGGGACCTGGACTGAGCAATATTAGGGAAAGGAAGAGAAGTACAGAAGGGAGGTGGGAGGATATTTGAAAGAACCTCCATTTCAGGATTTTTCGAGGGACCTGTGAGGGGATCAGGAGTTCACTTTTCTCTTTTTCCTCTTCTTGTTTATTCCAAATTTTCAAATGTATGCTATCTACTCAGTAGATATTAAATGGGTAATTTAAGCTTGACTGGGCTTTGATTTGCTATCTTAATTCAAACACACCTATGCTTATTTCCAACTAGATATCTAGCTATTACCTAAAAGTTGAGTGTATGATTCACCTTTTTGTGACTCCAGCAATAAACTGTATAGATAATTTCTTATTCCCAAACCTAAGAGTTAGTGTCCTGAGAATTTCTGTGGTAGAAAGTTGGCAGTTAAAAATCCAAAAGAGAGGAGATATATGTCCGTGTATGGCTAATTCATTTTGCTGTACAGGAGAAAATAAAACTAATGAAATATTGTAAAGCAACTATACTCCAATAGAAGTTAATTTTCTTAAATGAAAGATATTTTGGGGGATACAGAAGTGAGCAGCAAGATAACAAAAGAAATTATGAAAACATTCATGTGTGATTTTCTAATCTCTAAAACAAAACAATACCATCATTCAACTGAACAACTTTGAATACCTTTTAAAACAGAAATGATGGGGAATTCACAATAAACTTCTATTTGTCATTCTTTGAATGTCCTGAAGTTATCAGGATTTGTTTTTGTCACATTTTAATTACATGTTTTCAATTGATCTACTTTTCATTCCATTAATTCAGTTTTCATTCCCATCCCAAAGAAAGGCAATGCCAAAGAATGCTCAAACTACCACACAATTGCATTCATCTCACAAGCTAGTAAAGTAATGCTTAAAATTCTCCAAGCCAGGCTTCAACAATACATGAACCGTAAACTTCCAGATGTTCACGGTGGATTTAGAAAAGGCAGAGGAACCAGAGATCAAATTGCCAACATCCACTGGATCATGGAAAAAGCAAGAGAGTTCCAGAAAAACATCTATTTCTGCTTTATTGACTATGCCAAAGCCTTTGACTGTGTGGATCACAATAAACTGTGGAAAATTCTGAGAGATGGGAATAGCAGACCACCTGACCTGCCTCGTGAAAAACCTATATGCAGGTCAGGAAACAACAGTTAGAATTGGACATGGAACAGCAGACTGGTTCGAAATACGAAAAGGAGTATGTCAAGGCTTTACATTGTCACCCTGCTTATTTAACTTATATGCAGAGTACATCATGAGAAACACTGGGCTGAATGAAGCGCATGCTGGAATCAAGATTGCCAGGAGAAATATCAGTCACCTCAGATATGCAGATGACACCACCCTTACGACAGAAAGTAAAGAGGAACTAAAAAGCCTCTTGATGAAAGTGAAAGAGGGGAGTGAAAAGGTTGGC
This sequence comes from Capra hircus, assembly GCF_001704415.2. Taxonomy (NCBI): domain Eukaryota; kingdom Metazoa; phylum Chordata; class Mammalia; order Artiodactyla; family Bovidae; genus Capra; species Capra hircus. Next base: position 35,557,263 of record NC_030818.1, read on the forward strand.
TTAAAGCTCAACAATCAGAAAACTAAGATTGTGGCATCTGGTCCCATCACTTCATGGGAAATAGATGGGGAAACAGTGGAAACAGTGGCTGACTTTATTTTTTGGAGCTCCAAAATCACTGCAGATGGTGATTGCAGCCATGAAATTAAAATGACACTTACTCCTTGGGAGAAAAGTTATGACCAACCTAGACAGCATATTAAGAAGCAGAGATGTTACTTTGCCAACAAAGGTCCGTCTAGTCAAGGCTATGGTTTTTCCATTAGTCATGTTTAGATGTAAGAGTTGGACTATAAAGAAAGCTGAGTGCAGAAGAACTGATGCTTTTAAACTGTGGTGTAGGAGAAGACTCTTGAGAGTCCTTTGGACTGCAAGGAGATCAAACCAGTGAGTCCTAAAGGATATCAGTCCTGAATATTCATAGGACGGACTGATGTTGAAGCTGAAACTCCAATACTGTGGCCACCTGATGCAAAGAGCTGACTCATTTGAGAAGACCCTGATGCTGGGAAAGATTGAAGGCAGGAGGAGAAGGGGACAACAGAGGATGAGATGGTTGGATGGAATCACTGACTAAATAGACATGAGTTTGAGTAAACTCCAGGAGTTGGTGATGGACAGGGAGGCCTGGCGTGCTGCAGTCCATGGGGTCACAAAGAGTCGGACTCAACTGAGCAAATGAACTGAACCCAATCCAACCTTTCTTCTTGTCTTTAAGCATGCCCAGCTGGCCTGTTCCCATTTGAGGATGACTCTGTTGTTTCCTTTATAGGCCTCAGATCAAACATCACCTCCCCCAAAAAGCCTGCTTCCTTTCTCTAACCTATTCTTGACCCCTATTTTCAGCCTACTGCCCAAAGCTGTCTATCTTATTACCCCACTTTATTTTCCTAACAAGGCTTATCTCTACCTGCAATGATAATATTTATTTGATTACTCGATGATTATTCCTTAACTCAGGGTTGAGCCTCATGATAGCAGAAACGTTGACTGTTTTAGCCCCAACATCGTCCCAATACCTAGAAGAGTGCCTGGTGCATAATCAATGAATATATTCATCTAAAGTATGACATATATGAAAACTTAGAAAAAAATAGTAGTCAAATGTTAATAATGGGTTGAGAGCCTCAAAGGAGCCACTTATGTTTTATTTTTATTTTTTATTGCAACTCATTGAAACATTTCAATGAGCATAAAATACTTTTTAAACCACAAATTTTATTGGAGAAAACAATTTATACCTCTTGCAATCATTTTCTAAAGTAACACTTTTATAAAGTAACTGTGTTCAAAGAAAAAGGGATTGGGGATTAGGAAAACTAGGCACAGCATGAAAACTGGTTTCCTTGCTAAGCCTCAGTCCTCTCATCTGGAGAATATGGTGCTAATACAAACACATTCCCAAGGTTCTTTCCAAATCTAATTCCCCTCCACAAGGCAGATGAAGACTCTTGCAGCATGATGCATATTTATGCACACATATATCACTGAGCTAGAGGTGATGTTGTAGAATTCTGTCTAGGTAGCAGCTGTTAAGATTGTTAGCATGGTGGCCATATGCTGAAAACATCAGAATTTCCTATTGGGTCCAAGACTGCCATAAGTTGAGTTATAAGTGGGTGTAGACATGATCTTTATTATCAGTGAGACAGAACTGAGGAGTGAGCCTCAGTTACCCTAGGATGGACAAGGTGAAGTTCTAGAGACAGATGTATTAACTTTTATAACTTACTAAGTTGTTTGTAAAAGTTGACTTTCTATGTTCTTTGAATTCAAGCCAAGTGAATGACTTGCTATTTCTCTCATTTGAGGTTCCAAAGTATTCTTCCTTGAGATTGCTGGAGACATTTTTTCCACACTACCAAAACGTTTTAAAATAAAAATATATACTTCATTTTAATTTCAAAAATATATTAGCTAAAAGATTCACACAGAGTACAAATAAAATTAACTAAAACTAATGAGTATTTCAAGTTACACAAATGCTTGTGCCTATCTACTGGAAGATACAATGAAGTACTCTCAGATGCTTAAACTTGGTTTAATTAGTGAGCTTGAATTAAGGGAAGGAAATCAAAACTGAAGAATAGAAAAATGAAAATACCAGGAGGCATGAGAGTAAAAGTCTAGTAGAATGAATTATAACACCAGACTTATTTGTCTGTGATAAAAGGAGCCAAATACTCTTAATTGACATAGGAATAAAATGAAAAGCAAATATTATAGGCTGTCAAAAGGAAAGAATGAGCAAGGATGGTATTATTGTATAGAACCATTGGGCCTCCATGAAAGTCCAATGACATTTTTTAAATCTGTATGGAGTGCAGAATTTTACTTTAATGAGCAGAATTGTATCTTGGCATGCATGGGTCATATCTTTCTATTCTTATTAACAATAGAAATTTTTGTCTCACAGTTCTAGATGGCAAGAAGTCCAAAATCAAGGTACCAGGATATTCAGAGTCCTTGCCACTCAACACCAGTAGATGCTAGAAGCACCCCCAGTTATAGTGACAAACCTAAACTCTATCAGATCTAATCTTCCTTTTATATAACAAGTAGTTCATGATGTTCCCATTGTACTTCTAAAACAAAAGTCATAGATCATACACACCTCCTTACACACATGAATTTCAAAAATTCAATACAGTATGAATGGCTGAGGCCTAATGTGAAGGCAAGACAAAAGGAAAGTATAATAAAATAGCATATTTACATATGTGAATGCTCAAGCATGGCTATGTTGGGAGCCATCATGACCTAATCTGATATTTTCTTTTGTCAGTGATAAGTAAGTTTGAACCTAAAAGATCACTTGTAGGGAGAGTACAGAAAATCAAAGAGCAAAGATAAGGGTAAACACTCAGATAAAAACCTGAATTAGGTAAATCATAACAGAGTAAACTTATTTATAGAAACAAGGTTTCTGGAACTGAATAATAAAAAGCAGTTGGGTTGAAAAAAAAACAATCAAAAAACCAAAAACAAGTCAAGAAGAAGTATAGATTATCAAAGCAGAAAAAATGAGATAATATGGTATTCTTGCAGACAAACCACAATCTTTCTAATAGTGCAGCATTATGAAGTCATATAAACTCAAGGAGTTAATTCTTAGATGTGTGGAACCATCTCACACCCTGCAATATATCTGTCATCCTTGGACCCAGACACTAAACACTAGTAGCAATCCCCATTATTGTGACAACTTAAAACACTCCCACAGATTTCCAAACAGCCATGGTGAGAACCACTTACCTGGTTAATGCCTATTATTCTCAGATTAAACATCATTACTTACCTTCTTAAGCCTGGTTTAGATTCTGTCCCTATCCCCACCCCTCAGCTCTTGGGCTCCCTTGACAACCAGTCATTCTTACCCACAACACTTGCATGAATTGTAATTGGTTTTTCAAAGTCTTACTCTCAATTATTATAGAAGCTCTATGAGAAAATGGACTAATTCTGTCCTGCTCACTGTGCCATATCAAATGCCTAGTATTGTATGTGTTTAACAAATTTTCCAGAATTAAATTCAGGTTATTTACTGCAACACTGCAGTTGAATTTCTTCTTGTTCTTCTTCAAGGCAAATTTAGATTACCCAATTAAATGAATATTTTAAATAATGCCAAAAGAGGGGAAAACTTTTTTTTTTTTAATGAAACTTATTGGCTGGAAAATACTTTGGAATGGAACACCTAGGATAGCTGGTGCCAGTCAGTTTGAGTTTTTATACCATAATTCCATAGACTGGAAGGCTTATTAACAATAGAAATTTGTGTCTCACAGTTCTAGATGGCAAGAAGTCCAAAATCCAGGTACCAGGATATTCAGAGTCTGGTGAGAAACTGCTTCCTGGTTCATAGAGTACTGCCATTGCGCTATACCCTCACATGGTGGAAGAGATGAGGGAGTTCCCTGGAGCCTCTTCTATAAGGACACTAATGCCATTCACAAGGCCTTATGACTTAATCACTTCCCAAAGACCCCAACCTCCAAATACTATTACGCTGGGGATTAGGCTCTAACATATGAATTTGAGGGGGAGGCAACCACAAACATTCAGTTTGTGTTTAATTTGCTACAATACATAATAGTAACTATAAAGAAAGCATAGGGTAATAAAGTTTCTACAATGTTCATATGATTTTGAAAAGAATTTGTCTCCATTCATTTTGAAAAAATAAAATTTCATGAAAACATTATCAAACAAGATCAATGTGGTTTGCTTTAAACTATTTAGAACCAAATAAAAGAACAGAGTAGTCTTTCTAAAGTTTAAAAAAATTCTGAAGAAAATAACAAGATACTTTAAGAAAAATATTACATAATGCTTTATATCAATTGAAAGTTACCAGTTCAAGTATGCAATTTACACCTTACATCCGGCCACTCATTACTGATATGACTGAGGTGCTAGTGACCTGGCTCTGATGCATTATTATTTATTAAATCCATATATTACCATTAAATAAATATCACATTTTATTTATGCTTTAGTTTTTTCCCAATATCCCTTTCCCATATAGGATCCTATTTAGGATACAGCATTGCGTTTAGTCATCATGTCTCCTTAACCTCCTCTAGACTGGGACGATCTCTCAGAACTTTTCTTTGTTTTTGGTGACCTTGACAGCTTTGAGGAGTACAGGTGAGAATTTTGTAGAATATCCCTCTACTGGGATTTGTCTGATATTTCTCCTAATTAAGCTGGAGTTACGGATTTAGGGGTGGATGGTCTCAGAGATAAAGCACCAAACATTTACATCATATCATATCATATCAAGCGTACATACTATCAACATGATTTATCACTGGTGATGTTCACCTTGGGCACCTGGCTGAGGTGGTATGTATCTACCTGCTTCTCTACTGTAAAGGTACTCTCTCTGTCTTTTCCTTAGTGTGCTTTTGGGAAGGAAGTCACCATGCATAATCTATGCTTATAGTATAGAATGATGGTTCACATCTTGAGAACAGCTAGTTATATAAATTGCTTAGAATTCTTATACATGGGAGATTTGTCAATTATTCTTTTCATTTATTCAACCATTTATTTATATCAGTATGGACCCAGAAATACTTCTCTTATACTTTGGGATATAATCCACTACTACTTCTTATTTTTTGCTCAATTTTTTTCAGCTTTGGCCATTGAGAGCTCATTCAAACACCTCCTATGACCCCTTGACATGCTTCCATCTGTGTGCTTTTGTTTTCTGTTCGTTTTGCTTTGTTTTCTGAGCATTCCTAACTGTATGTTTGGGCTTCCCTGGGGGCTCAGACAGTAAAGAATCTGACTGCAATGCAAGAGACCCAGGTTCGATCCCTGGGTCGGGAAGATCTCATGGAGAGGGGGATGGCTACGCATTCCAGTATTCTTGCCTGGAGAACTCCATGGACAGAAGAGCCAGGTGGGGGTCTCAAAGAGTGGGACATGACTGAGTAACACTTTCATTTTACTTTATGTTACTACAAATTTCTTTAGGCTCATCTTGTATATTCCTTTAGTGGCCATAGAATTAGCTGTTTCCTCCAAGGAGCCCTTTTATATGACAATGGTATTTGAGCCAAGGGCTGGGCTCTAGGTGTGCTAGAAACTACTGGGGTGTCATCGTTCCTCTGGCCTCTTAGCTGACAGAACAGGAAGCAGATGTGTGCAAATTAAACCATGTATACACGCATACATATAAATATCTGTCCAAATCTATCTACAGCAAGTAAGACACGAGTTCATTCCAGTGTCTCTAATTCTAATCCATTATCACCTGTATCATTCTAGCCTATTTTCCATTGATTATCTGCAGTTTCCCACTCCAACCAAGAGAAACTGGTCACTTTATTAATTGTTCAATTTCAGTATATGTGTACTGTTTCAAAACTGTTAACCTCTACTTAAAATGTACTTTTCAAAGAGCTAGAGCAGAGCTAAAAGCCAATAGCTGTAAGTTTAAATGACCAACAAATACCTTCATTAGTATTCCATTTACACTTTGCTCATCAAGTTTAATCATTTAAGTAACACTCTTGCATTTTTTATTCAGTCTCAGTGGTCATCAATTTATATTAATTTATCCTAATTTCACTTGTTAGCCAGGACCTAGAATCAGTCAGTATTTTCATGTAAGAACAACTGTAATCACTACACAGAATCTCAATTAAATTAACAAATTGGTGTTTTCCACAATAAATGTGTAAATAGCCTCCTGAGGCATTGGCATTAATTATTCTTTACAGCTTAAATATTAGCTTCAGATACTTGGAAAGAGACAGGGAGAAATGACATCCCTCCGTTCCTCAGGCATTCATCCATCCACCATAATGAGAGCATTTCAAATTTTGAAAAAGAAACCTTTGGAGGGGGGGATGTAATCTTTTGTGCTATTGTAGGCTCAATGTTGCTGTATAAATTTAATCTCTTTTAAAATAGCAACATTTCTTTACTGAGCACATTCTATTGGCCAGGAGCTGTTCATACGCACTATGAGAATTCTCTTACCAGGCCTACAAAGGTAAATATACCATCCCTGTTTTATAGGCAAGAGAAATGAAACTCAGAGAAATTAAATAATTTATTCAAGGTTGAATAGCCAATAAAAATCTAAAACAATTCTCTGTTCAAAGGCTACAGTTTATCCATTATGAAAAGTGGAGTGTTGCAAAGAGTATCATCAGAAATCAATGTCTGTTCGCACATATCCAATTCCTGTCTGTATAAGCAAAGAGACAAATTTAGGATGAAAAAAATAAAAAAGAAAAAAATAAATACATTCACTCTTTCCCTCATTTTGCCGTTTCCGTCATTTCACTTGGAACATTGTACATGAAATAAGCTCAGGCCCCAAAAGGAAAGTAGTTCTAACAAACGACTTTGGTGAAATCAGTGGCCATATCAGGACTCATTTTGGTCATCTCTAATTCAAACTGGAAAATAAATCTGGCAACAAAATAAAAAGCTTCTCACTAAAGACAGAGCCTTCTTAAATTCGCTAACACTTTTCCTAGTTTGCTTTCTGAAAAACTGCACGAAGGAATGTGAATAGCTGAAAGACAATTTCAACATTTAAAAGTACAAATAATTCAGGCAAAGAAGGTTTTTAATTACTACTTGCTTACCATGCAAGCTAATTTTAATTTCCTTGCCTTTTTAATCCCTTGGAAAATGGCTTGTGTTTTGTTTGAGCCCAGACAAAACATAAAGTCTAAAAATGAATTAAAATAGTTTCTCTTCATACATTTAGTATGAATGACCTCTTTGTGCTGAAAATTTGGGAAAAGAGCAAAAACATGTCAGCTATAAAACATGAACTCTTTTTCAAATTAATTAAAGGCATTTTTCAATTTTGCTTTCTTTTATGAACAGAGAATTTGATCATAAATTGGTTTTAATACTACAACTGTGTCTTTTTCTTTATATGAGGAAGAAAAATAAAAAAGATGCAGCCTTAAACAAAGAAGATAGTATCTGGCTAACTGGATACAGTGAGTATGCTGGGATCTGTTTAGAGCTCAGTGCTTTTGCATACCTATAATTAAGAACAGATTCTCTGCCAAATAAACTTATACTCTGAATCTTTCTTGACTATGCCAATTATGATTTAAATCTTCCAAGATAAAGAGAGATTATTTTCTATACCTGCATAAATAACTTACATTTCAAATTCAGTAATTTTAAAAGGGCACATGAAAAAAAACTTAGAGGATTAGAATGGGTCTTCTGAATATCCTGGATTCCCATGATATTTAAAGAAGTCAGCCTCTTCTGTGATTATACTGGACTCTTAGTTTTGGCAACAGAATTTGAAGGGTGCTCACTGTAAACAGATGTTTAGGGGAAGACTGGCTAGATAAAAGAGAAAAATAGTAACAAATGCAGGTAGATATGACATAAACAGGGGAAAGTAAATGAAAATCTTCCAAAATAAAGGTAATTAATGTGTAAACATCTACAGCCTCCTCAGCAATAGCAGCTTAAATTTTTTTTAATAATAATAAAAAAAGCAGGTGGATTCCTAGGAACATACAACCTACCAAGACTGAATCAGAAAGAAATTAAAAACCTTAACAGACCAATACAAGTAATGAAATTGAACCAGTAATCAGAAAACTCCAACAAAAGTCCAGGGCCAAATGTCTTCACAGATGAATTCTAAGAAACATTTAAAGAAGAGAGAAACACTTATCCTTCTCAAACTATCCCAAAAAATTGCAGAGCAAGGAACACTTCCAAAGCCATTGACAAGGATAGCATCATCCTGATGCCAAAATCAAAGACATCTCAAAAAAAAAAAAAAGAAATCCCAGGCCAGCATCAATGATAAACATAGATGCAAAAATCATCAACACCATGTTAGTAAACCAAATGCAAAAATACATTAAAAGGACCATACACCATGATCAAGAAGAATTCATTCCAGGGATTCAAAGAAAGTTCAAATATCATAAATCAATCAATGTAACACCACATTAACAAAATAAGGTCTTCTCTGATGGTTCAGTGGTTAAGAATCTGCAACACTGGTTCAATCCTGGGAACATTCCACATGTTGTGAGGAGACTAAGCTCTCACGCAGCAACTACTGAAGCCCAAGTACCCTAGAGCCCATGTTCCACAACAAGAGAAGCTACCATGAGGAGAAGCCCCCACACAACAACTAGAGAGTAGCCCCCTGCCTGCTGCAACAAGAGAGACTGTGCACAGCAACAAAGCCCCCAAACAGTCAAAAACAAGTAATAGTAAAAATTTTTAATTCTTAAAACAAACACAAACCAAAAAAAAAAAAGGATAAAAATTATATGATTATCTCAGTAAAAGCAGAAAAAGCTTTTGACAAAATTTATCATCCATTTATAATAAAAACTTTGAACAAAGTGGATATAGAGGGAATATAAGTGAAAGTGAAAGTCACTCAGTCGTGTCCAACTCTTTGCCACTCCATGGGCTATACGGTCCATTGAATTCTCCAGGCCAGAATACTGGAGTGGGTAGCTTTTCCCTTCTCCAGGGGATCTTCCCAACCCAGAGATCAAACCCAGGTCTCCAACATTACAGACAGATTCTTTACCAGTTGAGTTACTGGGAAGCCCAAGAATACTGGAGTGGGTAGCCTATCCCTTCTCTGGGGGATCTTCCAGACCCAAGAACCAAACCAGGGTCTCCTGCATTGCAGGCGGATTCTTTACCAACTGAGCTATCAGGGAAGCCCATAGAGGGAGCATACTTCAACATAATAAGGACCACAGACAACAAACCCGCAACCAACACCGTTGCTGTCGCTCAGTCATGTCCAACTCTTTGTGACCCCATGGACTGTATCCCACCAGGCTCATCTGTCCATGGAATTACCCAGGCAAGAATACTGGAGTGGGTAGCCATTTTCTTCTCCAGTGAATCTTCCTGACCCAGGGGTCAAACCCATGTCTCCTGCGTTGGCAGGCAAATTCTTTATCTCTGAGCCTCCAGGGAAGCCCAGCCCACATCATACCCTGCAGTGAAAAACTGAAAGCATTTCCTCTAAGATCAGAAACAAGGCAAGGATGCCCACTTTCACCACTTTTATTCAATACAGCATTGGAAGTCCTGGTCACAGCAATCGGAAAGAAAAAAAAAAAAAGGAATCTAAATTGAAAGAAAAGATGTAAAACTGTCACTGTTTGCAGATGACATGACATATTGAGAAAACCTTAGATACCACAAAAAAATATACATATTAGGAATAACAAGTTCAGTAAAGTTGTAAGATACAAAGTTAATATACAGAAATTTGTTATGTTTCTATATACTAGCAATGAACTACCAGAGAAATTTAAAAAACAATCTCCTTTATAGTTGCATCAAAAATAATAAAATACCTAGGAATAAATCTAACGAAAGAAAGAAGGTATTAGCTGCTCAGTCGTGTCTGACTCTTTGAGACCCCATGGACTGTAGCCCACCAGGTTCCTCTGTCCATGGAATTCTCCAGGCAAGCATACTGGAATGGGATGCCATTTCCTTCTCCAGGGATCAAACCTGGGTCTCCTGCATTGCATGCAGATTCTTTACAGTCTGAGCCACTAAGGAAGCCTAACAAAGAAGAAGGTAAAAGATCCATACACTAAAAACTGTAAGACATTAATGAAAGTAACTGAAGATGACACAAACAAATAGAAAGAATGCTCATGGATTGAAAGAATATTGCTAAAATGTCCATACTACCCAAGGCAATCTACAGCTTCAATGTAATCCCTTTCCAATTACCAACAACATTTGTGGCAGAACTAGAACAAACAATCCTAAAATGTGTGTAGAAACGCAAAAGACACCAAAATAGCCAAAGCAATCTTGTGGAAGAAGGACAAAGCTAGAGGTATTTACTCTTCCTGATTTCAAGCTATACTAGGAAGCTACAGTAATTGAAACAATATATTGGGAGAAAAAAAAAAAGCATAGATCATGAAACAGAATAGAGAGTTTAGAAATAAACTCATGCTTATATGCTCAATTACTCTGTGGCAAAAGAGCCAAGAATATACAACAGGAAAAAGACAGCTTCGTCAATAAATAATGTTGCGAAACTGGACAGCTACATATAAAAGAACTGGACCACTTTCATATATCATATGCGAAACTAAATTAAAAACAGATTAAATACTAAAATGTAAGACTTGAAGCCATAAACTCCTAGAAGAAAACATAGGCAATAACCTCTATGACATTGGTCTTAGCAATATTATTTTGAACCTGTTCCTCAGGCAAGGAAAACAAAAGCAAAAATAAATAAGTAGAACTACATCAAAATAAAACTTTTGCACAGCAAAGGAAACCAACAAAAACAGAAAGGAAGTCTATGGAATGAAAGAAGATATTTGCAAAACAATATATTTGATAAGGGGTTATGTCCAAAATATGTTAAGAACTCAATATCAAAAAGTAGTCAGAAGACCTGACTAGACACTTTTTCAAAGAATATATAGATTTGGCCAACAATCACTTGAAAATACGTCAATATATTATTCATCAAGGAAGTGGAGTGAAGTTGCTCAGTCGTGTCTGACTCTTTGCGACCCCGTGGACTGTAGCTTGCCAGGCTCCTCTGTCCATGGGATTCTCCAGGCAAGAATACTAGAGTGGGTTGCCATTTCCTTCTCCAGGGGATCTTCCCAACCCAGGGATTGAACCTGGGTCTCCTGCATTGCAGGCAGACCCTTTATCCTCTGAGCCACCAGGGAAGCAATGAGGTAACACCTAACACTTATCAGAATGGATTCCATCAAAAAGAAAATAAATCATAAGTTGTTGACGGGAATGTGGAGAAGAAGGAACCCTTGTGTACTGGCCATAGAATTGTAAATGAAAATAGAACTACCAAGATCCAGCAATTCCACTTCAGGGTACTTACCTGAAGAAAACAAAAACAGAGTTGAAAACATACATGCATGTCTATGTTCATTGAATCGCTATTTACAATAGCCAAGATATGTAGCAATCTAACTGTCCATCAACAGATAAAAAAATAAAGATGTGATATATATTATATATATGTTTGGTATATGTGTGTGTGTGTGTATACATATATATATGGTGGTGATGGTGAATGGTGAAGTCCCTCAGTCGTGTCCAACTCTTTGCAACCCCGTGGACTGCAGCCTACAAGGCTCCTCCATCCATGGGATTCTCCAGGCAAAAATACTGGAGTGGGTTGCCATTTCCTTCTCCAGGGGATCTTCCCGACCCAGGGATTGAACCCAGGTCTCCCGCATTGGAGGCAGACGCTTTAACCTCTGAGCCACCAGGGAAGCCCTACATATATATATATAGTTAATATTATGTGTCAGCTTGACTGGGTTATAGTGTACAGATATTTGGTGAAACATTATTTTGGATGTTTCTGTGAAAATATTTTTTGGATTAGATTAATATTTAAATTTGTGGCTTTGAATAAAGTAGATTACAATCCATAATGTCAGTGAGCCTCAAACAATCAGTTAGGGGTCTTGGTAGAACCAAGATTGATTTCCCCTGAGCAGGAAGAAATTCCACTAGCTATGGCCTTTGGATTTGACCTACAACTATTTCCTGGGTCTCCAACCTGCTGGTCTACTCTGCAGATTTTGGATTACCAAGTCTCCACAAATACATGAGCTGATTCCTTAAAATAAGTCATTATCTCTCTTTTTTCCTCTTTCCTCCCCTCCCTCAACTCACTCTCTCTCTCTCCCCACATATCCTGTTGGTTCTATTTCTTTGAAAGCACCCTGCCTAATACAACCCAAAAGTGTGTTTCAATCTTTCTTATTTGTAAACACAGTATTACAATTTTTGAAGAAAATAACTTACACTAGATAAAAAGTTCAAATAATACAGAGAAATAAAAGCTAAGTGTAAAAGCCCCCACAAATATCATGCCCTTGTATTAAACTCCATTAGTGTATTTTTAAATTAAGTTTTATCAGAGTATAGTTGCTTTACAATGTTGTGCTAGTTTCTACTGTACAGCAAAGTGCATCAGCCGTACATATTCATATACATATAACCCTTCCCTTTTGGACTTTCTTCCCATTCAGGTCACTACAGTGAATTAAGTAGAGTTCCCTGCACTATACACCACGTTCTCATCAGTTATCCTTTTTATATGCAGTGTCAATAGTACATATATGTCAGTCCCAACCTCCCAGCTCCTTCAACTGCCCTCTTCCCCCTTGGTATTCATATATTTGTTGTCTGCATCTGTGTGTCCAGTTCTGCTTTGCAAATGAGATCATCTACACCATTTTTATAGATTCCACATATATACATGTGTTAGTACATGATATTTGTATTTCTCTTTCTGACTCACTTCTGTCTCTATGACACTCTCTAGAATAGATCATATGGCCCAGCAATACCACTTGTGTGCATATACCCAGAAGAAAAAAAAATAATTCAAAAAGACACATGCACTCCAATGTTTATTGCAGCACTATTTACAATAGCCAAGACATGGAAGCAACCTAAATGTCCATCAGCAGAGGAATGGCTAAAGCAGATGTGGTACATAATTACTATAATTTGACAAACATCTTCTTGGAATGTTCTCTCTCTATCCACACTCTTTATGGCCTACTTTTTTTTTTTTTCAGTCAACAATTTGTCATGAGTTCCTTTCTGTGACAAAACACAGTTTATTTTAAAAGAAGCATAACATTTCAGGGACGTGTAAGTTATTTCCAATTTTTGATAATATACGCATATGGGGCTGCTATGAAATCCTACACCCTAACATTACATTTTCCTCAGATGTGATTATCTCCTTATGCTGAAGACACTTCAGAGGGATTTCTGGATAAAGTTATTTTTTGAAAAGAGAAAACTCAGGGTCAGAAAGATTTTTCAAGTGTAACAAAAAGAGTGTAAGTTTGGTTAGAATTCATAGCTAAGGTCTGTCAAGTTTTTGTCTAGACTACTAAGAAGTTTTTTCTTAATAAATGTCTCACTGCAGAAGTTCCATTCACTATAGCAAATTTATATCATCCACTGAGGCCACAGATTTGACAGAGCCTCAGATTTTATTTACTATAATCGCCTACTAGAAGAGAAGGTAAATCTGTTGGTGTAGTGATTACTTATAGAGTTTTATATATCTATTAAAAGATGATAGAAATCAAAAGAGTTGCTTGGGAACATCTTTTAGACTGAATGCATGTGGACTTCTAGGATTCCTGGCAGCTTTTGATTATTTTAAAGCAATTAATGTGCAGAAACAAAGGTCTGATTACCAGTGTTGCTGTTGGGAAAGTAGAAGTTTCACTATTATGGAGAAAAGGTATAGACTCTGTAAAAAGAATAATTGATATATGTGGAACTAACTCATGAACAAGCTTTCTGTCTTCATCAAGATTTTGATAATATTGAATAGAATATCTTGCATTTCATTTAACTAGATAATCAGCATGTTTAAAAAATTTAATCTTCCTAAGTACTTTTACTTTTCCAAATAAAATGATCTGTGTACCCAGACACCAACTTACATACTCAGTACCCAATAAATGCTTACTAAAAGAAAGAAGAAATGAATGAATCCGGGAAGGCCAAGTTATTTATACTCATCCATATTATTAACACTTATAATTGAGAATTAGGGAGTAAGCATATGTCTGTCTTTCCTTTAGGAGATAAAACTAGAGCTAGTTTATAGGCCAGCACTTTCAGTATGGTAGTCACTAGCTACATGTGGCCATTTAAATTTAATTAAATTTTAAAATTTAGTTTCTCAGTTACAATAGTACATTCCAAGGGCTCAGTAACCCCACAGGACTAGTGGCCACCATATTGGACAGAACAGATATTAGGTATTTCCATTACTGCAGAAAGTTCTATTGCACAAGCCTATTGTAGGCTATAGATGAAGTAGCTCATTCACGTCCGATGCTTTGTGACCCCATGGACTGTAGCCTACCAGGCTCCTCCATCCATGGAATTTCCCAGGCAAGAGTACTGGCTTGGGTTGCCATTTTCTTCTCCAGGGGATCTTCCCGAGCCAGGGATCGAACCAAGGTCTCCCACATTGCATGCAGACGCTTTACCCCGTCTGAGCCACCAGGGAAACCTGTAGGCTATGCTGAACTATTAAAAATTTCCTTTCTAGGAAATGAAAAGGAATCATAATGAAGATATGGCAACACAATTAATCACTGACAGTGAGCTGCTTTTCTGTTACTAAAATAGTTATACATTAATTTCAGGTGCACAACACTGTGATTCCACATTTAAACACATTACAAAATTATCATTACAATAAATCTACTAACCATCTGTTGATACTGATGATATTCCTTATGCTGTACAATATCTCCCATGATTTATTTATTTCATATCTGACAGTTTTTACCTCTTAATTCCCTTCATTTATTTCATTCATTCCCCCATCCCTTCCCATCTGGCAACCACATATTTTTTTCTCTGCAACCGTGAGTCTTCGTTTTGTTTAATTTGGGTTTTTCATTTTTTTTTTTTTTTTTGGTTTAGATTCCTCAAAAAGTAAATCATACAAAATGTATCTTTTTAAAGTTTTTAAAATTTAAATCTTACATTGTTACAATAGGATATAAATGTTAGAGTGATATAAAATATTAATTGAGGGCTTGCCTGGTGGTCCAGTGGTTAAGAATCCACTTTGCAATTCAAGTAACACCGGGTTGATCCCTGATCCAGGAAGATTTCCACATGCCATGGAAGAACTAAGCCCATGAGCCACAACTACTGAAGCCCATGCCCTAGAGCCCATGCTCCACAAGAGAAACCGCTGCAGTGAGAAGCCCAGGCACTGCAACTAGAGAGGAACCCCCACTCGCTGCAACAGAGAAAGCTTTTTCCAGTGGTCATGTATGGATGTGAGAGTTGGACTGTGAAGAAAGCTGAGCGCCAAAGAATTGATGCTTTTGAACTGTGGTGTTGGAGAAGACTCTAGAGTCCCTTGGACTGCAAGGAGATCCAACCAGTCCATTTTAAAGGAGATCAGTCCTGCATGTTCTTTGGAAGGACTGATGCTAAAGCTGAAACTCCAATACTATGGCCACCTCATGCGAAGAGTTGACTCATTGGAAAAAACTCTGATGCTGGGAGTGATTGGGGGCAGGAGGAGAAGGGGACGACAGAGGATGAGATGGCTGGATGGCATCACTGACTCAATGGATGTGAGTCTGAGTGAACTCCAGGAGATGGTGATGGACAGGGAGGCCTGGCGTGCTGTGATTCATGGGGTCACAAAGAGTCGGACACAACTGAGCGACTGAACTGAACTCAAGTGAACCTGCAACAAGAGCCAGTACAGCCAAAAATAAAATATTTTTTTTAAGTATTATGATAAAAATATTCATTGAAAATTTCCCAAAATCCTGTTAATCCCTAGGAGAAAGTTCAATCTGAGTTAGTGGAAAGTCTTATGCAAACATTTTATTAAAGAATTATAAAACTGAATTTCCTACATTTCCTCTCTTCTCTGTCTTTAACCTCCAACTCCAACCCCACCACCACCCCCATCCTCTTTCCTTTCAGCGGATGCTTTTGCCAAATACTTCACAGTGAAAATGATAATTATCAAACAGTGTACATGTACACCTCAGAGATGTCCACAATAAACAGAATATTGCAATAAAGTCAGTCATTCAAATATTTTGGTTTCCCAATGCATAAAAGTTTATGTTTATATTAATACTATAGTATACTAAGTATACAATCATGTTATGCCTAAAAAAATGTACATACCTCAATTTTAAAATGCCTTATTGCTAAAAATGGTAATGATCATCTGAGCTTTCAGCAGGCTGTAACTTTTTGCGGGTGGAGGATTTTTCACACTGTGAGAATTACCAAAATGTGTAACACAGAGACACAAAGTGGGCAACTGTTGTTAGAAAAATAGCAACAACAGACTTGCTCAATTCAGGGTTACCACAAAACTTCAATTTGTAAAAAATAAAAATAAAAATAAAAAATAAAGTGAAGTACAATAAAATGAGGTATGGCTGTATCAGTTTGCTTGGGCTCCCATACCAATGGACCACAAATTGGGTGGCTTACTAACTGAAATTTATAGTCTCACCGTTCAGGAGGACAGAAGTCTGAGACAAAGGTGTGAGAAATCTGAGATCAAGTTAGTTCTTTCTGAGGACTGTGAGAAAGATTCTGTTCTATGCCTCTCTCCCAGTTTCTGGTGGTTTGCTGGCAATCTTTACTGTTCCTTGGCCTACAGACACAGCACCACAATTTCAGTCATCTCTATGGCATTCTTCAAGTCTCTGTGTTCAAATGTCCCCTTTTTATCAGGACACAGTCATATGAGATTAGGGTCCACCCCAATGCTTTCACCTTAATTTAATCATCTGCAAAGATCCTGTGTCCAAATAAAGTCACATTCACAGGTACTGGGGATTAGGACTTCAACATTCTGTATGGGGGATACAATTCAACCCATAACAGAGACACTCCCTTAACCTGGAGTTATCTCCACTAACATCCCTCTTCCAGCATCTATCCTTCATTCCTGTCTTCCATTTTAATGGAGGGTATGCCCAGCCTCCTGGTCTATCCAGGTGTGCTCTTGATCTCACACCTCATCACTCAATTAATTAAACGTCCACTGTCCTATATTTTCAATAATTGCCTTCTTGCTGAATACTTTTCATCTACTTTCCCATTCATCTCAAGTTTACAGGAACAGTCATCATTCCTGAATCCTTCAACCTTCCTCCTATCTTTTTTCCTACACTGTTCTGCTACCTTTCTTGACAATGTCCCACATAACACTTCTTTCCCTTCAAATCACATTTACTCTTCATCTACTTCAGTCTGGCTTCTACTCCCATCTTTCTACCACTGAAACTACTTTTGTTCTAGGGATAGATGACCATGTTACTAAATCCAAAAAACAATTTTCTATCAACTTACTTATCACTGAGAGTCACAGGCAGCAAACTTATCACTTGCAACTTTCAAGGCCACTCTCTTCATTGTCTTCCACCTCTTGGTTTTAATCTTTGCAGCTTTTAAACACTTCCAGATGGTAAAGCATCTGCCTACAATGCAGGAGACCCGGATTCAATCCCTCAGTCGGGACGATCTCCCAGAGAAGGAAATGGCAACCCACCCCAGTATTCTTGCCTGGAAAATCCCATGGATGGTGGGACCTGGTCGGCTATAGTCCATGGTCTTGCAAAGAGTCAGACACAACTGAGCAACTTCAATTTCACTTCACTTTTAAAGAAAATAAATTTTATTTTTATAACAGTTTTAGATTTACAGAAAAGTTGTAAAGACAATATAGAGATATCTCATATGTCACATACGCAATTTCCCTTACTCTTATCAAGGTATGCTTGTTATAATTAATAAACCTATACTGACATATTAGTAATAACTATAGTTTATCCTTAATTCAAATTTTCTTAGTTTTCACCTAAGGTCCTTCTTTTTTTCCAGGATGCCACATATGTTTAGTCATCAAGTCTCCTTAGGTGTCGCTAGCCTGGGACAATTTATCAGACTTTCCTATGTTTATGACCTTAACAGTTTTAAGGATTGTTGGCAAATAATTTTCAGAATGCCCCTCTACTGGGACTTTCCTGATGTTTTCTCATAATTAGACTGGAGTATGTGTTTGTGGGAAGGAACACCACAGCATTAAAGTGACATTGTTATCACACTGTAACAAATACACGTGCCATCAACATGACTCATCACTGTTGATGTCGAGCTTGATCACCTGGCTAAACTAGTATTTGTGAAGTTTCTCTATTGTAAAGTTATTCTTTTTACTCTCTTTCCAATCTTCTTTTGAAAGGAAAACACCATGCAGAGTCCACACTAATGCAGTAGAGAATTGCATTCTTTTGTTTTTTTAACTTTACAATTGCATTCTACATATTTTTTGGCTGCACTGGGTCTTCATTGTTGTGCATAGACTTCTCATTGTGGTGGCTCCTCTTCTTGTGGAGCACAGGTTCTAGGGCACATGGGCTTCAGTAGTTGTGGTTCCCAGGCTATAGAATGCAGGCTCAGTAATTGTGGTCACAGGCTTAGTTGCCCTGAAGCATGTGGCATCTTCCTGGACCAGGGATCAAACCAATGTTGCCTTCATTGCAAGTCAAATTCTTAACCACTCAACTACCAGGGAAGCCTGTGTTCTACATTTTTGATGGCAGAGTACCTCCATAAATTATTTGGAATTCTTCTGCATAAGGAAGTTCTCTTCTTCCCCATTTATTTAATCATTTGCTTACATTAGTCTAGACTCAAAGATATTTATTTTATACCTCAGATTATAATCCAATACTGCTGTATTTGTTGCTCAGATTTCTAGTTTTGGGCATTAGGAGCTCTTTCAATTGACTCCTGTGTACATTTGACCTATTTCCATCATTTGGAGCTTTTTTTTTTTCTTTTATGTTATTCTTACTTTATGACATTACAAAATTCTCCTTGCTAACCTTGTATGTTTCCTACATTTCCTAGAAGCAGCCACTTCCCCAAGGTTCTTCTCCTTTTATTCTTGCTTACTTTTAGGAGTCACTTATCATCAAGGCTATGGTTTTTCCAGTGGTCATGAATGGATGTGAGAGTTGGACTGTGAAGAAAATTGAGCACCGAAGAATTGATGCTTTTGAACTGTGGTGTTGGAGAAGACTCTTGAGAGTGGGCAGGAGGAGAAGGGGACAACAGAGAATGAGACGGCTGGATGGCATCACCAACGCGATGGGCATGAGTTTGGGTAAACTCTGGGAGTTGGTGATGGACAGGGAGCCTGGTGTGCTGCGATTCATGGGGTCGCAAAGAGTTAGATACAACTGAGCGACTGAACTGACTGATCTTCAAATGTTACAGTTTGAGGCAGACTTTCCATAGGCTATCATAAATTCTCATTCTATATTCTCTTCCTCAGTTGTCTCAGGCCCTCCTATGGCCTCCATCTAAATGTTGATAAATATCAATTGTGTATCTTTAATTGAGACCTCTTCTCTGAACTCATATATCCAACTTGCTACTCAACTTCTGCATTAAGATACCCTATGGAAATCTGGAACTAAACTTATGTCTTCATAACTGCTTTCTCTGCCCCATATCTATTTTTCTTTCATTGCTGTCTGTCTTATCATCATCCATCCAGTTATTTCCACCAAAACCTAAAATTTCTGACAAATTTCTCATATCATCATATGTAAGCACTCACCCAGTCCTGTTTATTCTCATTCCCTTATTCTGCCACTATTACCCAAATCCAAGACACCGATCATCTCTCTCAGAATACTGATAAGGTTTTCTAACTTTTTTTCAATGTTTCACTCTTTTATCCCTTTAATTCATTTCCCACATGGAAACCCTGAGTGTTTATTCAAGAATACAAATCAGATCATATGTGTCAGTCAGCTTTTGCTATGTTATGCTACAGTAACAAACAGTCCAAAATTTCAGTGGATTATAACAAAGGTTCATTTTCACTGATGTGAAATGTCACCTGCAAGTAAGTGGCTTCTCTGATTTTTTCTCTAAACTCTCCTAAACTTACATTCTAAAACTAAAGAAAGTCTCATCGAAAAGAACTCAACATCAATGAGATGGGAAAACAGATACCTCCCATAGAAGGCCCCACAAAATTGAGGTACGACAAGTTTCATGGCATATGGTTCAATTCAGTTCAGTTGAGTTGCTCAGTCGTGTCCAACTCTTTGTGACCCCATGAATCGCAGCATGCCAGGCCTCCTGTCCATTACCATCTCCCAGAGTTCACTCAGACTCACGTCCATCGAGTCCGTGATGCCATCCAGCCATCTCATCCTCGGTCATCCCCTTCTCCTCCTGCCCCCAATCCCAGGACATCAGTAAATAACCGAAGTCAAAAATATAATCTACAACAATCCATCATCTTACTCATAAATATTTGAGGACTTCCTTTTAGCATCTAAAAGATCAAGCTTTACTCTAATTCAAATATGTAAAAGTCCTAAGCAGTCAAGATCCGAGGCATAAAGTTAAGAATCTCATGACAATCTCAACATCAAATATAAACATAACTCCTCTTGATCCAGGAAAAGAACAAATAATCTGTTGACTGTATAACTAAAACACAGTGAGAGGACAAGGACAATGGAAAGGCAACAAATATTTCTCATCAAAAAAGAGAAGAATGCCAAAAAAAAAAAAAAAAACTGCCATGTGATCCAGCAATTCCACTTCTGGATACATATCCAAAGGAAATGAAATCACTATCTCAAAATGCTCTCTGCACTCCCATATTCCCTATAGTATTGCTTATGACAGTCAATATACAGAACAAATCTAAGTGTCTGTTGACAGAAAAATGGATAAAGAAAAAAACCTATTTTATACACATGAGTACATACACATATGTATATACAATGGAATATTTTTCAGACATTAAAAAAGAAGGAAATCCTGTCATTTGGAACAACATAGATGAAAGTTGAAGGCATTATATTGAGTGATACAAGACAGAAAAAGATAAATACTCCGATCTCATTTATATGCGGAATCTAAAAACAGAGCTCACAGATGGTAGCTGGCAGGGATGGAGGGGCAAAGGATGTGTGAAGAAGGTCAAAAGGTACAAACTTTTAGCCATCTGATGCATAAGTTCTGGAGATCTTACAGTGTGGTGACTGTAGCTAACAACTGTATTGTACACTTGAAAATTACTGAGAATATATCTCACAAGCCCCTTCTAAGATAAGATAGAGGATTTTACTTTTGTTTGGATATCCACATTTTATCAAAACTTAGCTTTTTTTTGTTGTTGTTGTTGAATTTTTATTTTTAATATAAATTTATTTATTTTAATTGGAGGTTAATTACTTTACAATATTGTATTGGTTTTGCCATACATCAACATGAATCTGCCACAGGTATACACGTGTTCCCCATCCTGAACCACCCTCCTTCCTCCCTCCCTGTACCATCCCTCTGGGTTGTCCCAGTGCACCAGTCCCAAGCATCCAGTATCATGCATCGAACCTGGACTAGCGACTCGTTTGATATATGATATTATACATGTTTCAATGCCATTCTCCCAAATCATCCCACCCTCTCCCTCTCCCCCAGAGTCCAAAAGACTGCTCTATACATCTGTGTCTCTTTTGCTGTCTCGCATACAGGGTTATCATTAACTGATCCCAGGTAGCTCAATTTGCCAAAAATACACATCCTCATTCTTTTTGAAATTTTCTTCCTTCTCGCCTGACTTAATTTTAAGTGCTTTGAGCCTATCAACCCTCTGTAGGAGAGTTATGCCCTTCCCCAGTTTTCCTGAGCTATTTATACTCATGAAAGCATTTACTTGAAGTTGCCTTTATCAATTAATGGTTCTAACGAAGAACAAGGTATCTGTCTTTCAAAGAGTTTCTCAATTATGGATTGAAGAAGTAGTTGCATTTTTCAGCAACCCAGAAGAAAGCAGAAAAATGAAGCAAAAAAGCAAATCACATAACTTTTAGTTATTTCCTTGTAGACCACACCCTGCTATGCCCAAAATACTTTTTCCATTTCTGGACTTAATGTAGACTTACTCTTTCTGTCAGCAATTTTAGCCCAAACTTAGACCAATTTCTAGCTCCTCCCTTCTCTTCTCTGAAGCTTTTTCCTGTCTGTGTTTGTCAGGCTGCCTTACAGGAGGATAGGAACATAAGAGATCACTTACTGGGATTTGATGTTTCTTTTTTTTCTCTCTCTCTATCTCTTTTTACTTATAGTTCTATTGAAATTTGGGCATTCTCTGTCAAGTTATGTTGAGTGGTTGTTGTGTGGTTTTAGTTTTTTCTTGCTGTTCTGTGTGATTGAGGATTAAATTTGCAGTGCAGGAAACTAGGCAGCTGGAATTGTCTTCAGTTACTCTTCTGTTATATTTACATTTGTACACATATATATTATTCATCAAATCTAAGAATCCAGAAAATTAAGGTGCATCACTATTCTAGGTATCATTGAGAAATAAAACATGTTATCATGAAACTACAACATGACATTGTTTGAGAGAAGCCAGTCCAGTTTCAGGCTTCCAGGTGGCTTAGTAGGTAAAGAACCTTCCTGCAATGTAGGAGATGCCAGAGGTATGGGTTTGATTCCTGGGTTGGGCCAAACCCCTGGAGGACAGCACAGCAACCCACTCTAGTATTCTTGCCTGGAGAATCCCCTGGACAGAGGAGCCTGGCAGACTAGAGTCCATAGGTCACAAAGAGGTGGACACGACTGAAGTGACTGAGCACAGTCCAGTTTCAGTACTTTATATTTACATACAAAAACAACTGGTTAGCAGTGTTACTCTCTAATCGTCTTTGCTCACCTGTATTTTCAAGTTTCTATACAGAAAACAACTATATTTTTTAAAATATGTGTATTATTTAATACAAATATTCTGAGAATCAGTAAATTTGTTTTTGATCACATTTAATTTTTCATAAACTGTAATCAAGTTTAAAAATGCAAAGGGTCTCAGAGATCAGACTGTGGTTACCAAGGGGAAAGGAAGAAGAGAGAGGGGTGGACTGGGAATTTGGGGTTGGTAGATAGAACTATTATGTTTAGAATGGATAAGGAACAAGGTCCCACCATATAGCAGAGGAAACTGTATCCAAACTGAGTCACTTTCCTATTCAGCAGAGATTAGCACAACATTGTAAATCAACTGTACTTCAATTAAAGAAAAAAAGAAACACACCCACAAGCCTTTTAAAATATCTACTGGATACTCTGTTTCAATGACTTATGAATAACAAAAATTTCTTCCAAATTAAAAAAAAAAAGACTGAATCCTTAATTCCTCCAACTCACACAGAAGATCTCAAAAGCAATTTAACCTCATGGGCTTTTTATGAGAACTGAAAAAAATATGTGGAAAGCATTACATTAAGAAGAAAAAAGCAATACTCCAATACGGTAATTAGTAATTATTTCTTTCATATTCATATGCAATAGTTTTAGCAAACTTCCTGGAAAACACTTTTTATCTTCTATAATCATATAAAAATGACAAGGAAATGGAGTAGCAGAAGAGTATAGATCCAGTAAGTATTCACTAAGCTCTTCCTTATATGGCAGACACTCAGCTGTGCCCTAACAGAATACAGAGGAAATGGTCCTGGCTTTACAGTGCTTACAGTCTAGGTGAAAACAACATACAATTGCAACATGGGATAATACTGAATTGGCCACCAAAAAAGTTCATTTGGGTTTTTCTGTAATATTTTAGGAAAACCCAAATGAAATTTTTGGCCAACACAAGAGATGCCACAGTAGGACACAGGTACAATGGGAACAGAAAAAAGAGACATATTAACTCTACTTTCTCAGAAAAGATGATGCTTCTGCTGAGACGTAAACGAGTTATAGCAGTAAGCCCAGGTGCAGGTCAGGAAGAAATCTCTAGGAAAAGACATCCTCATCAGCCTTCAGGTCTATTAACAGGAATGGTGCCTCTTTCCCCTTTCTCACATAGAATATTGCTCTTCAGCCAAGTGCTCTTGTATTTCTGAGTATATTCTTTTACTTGTGTTTATAAATACATAGAAACCATCCCCTCATAAATTGTAGAATGAACTCTTTCCCTTTTTTACTTTCAGAAACACTTTAGACTTTCTCTTTCCTTGTCTTCTATCCTCCTACCCCTTTCTCTTTCTCTCACACACATTCCCACACAAACACCACCACTCACCACATACTGAGTCAGGAGTTCATTGACAGTCTTGAGAAGAATCCAAAGACAGCCCCTCACCTCTAATGGCTAAAGTTTTCTGATTATGTCAGGTGTCTGCCTGGTAAATGGCTCCTCTGTCCTTTAGGAAAAGTTATCTATTTGCAGTCTGTACAGAGTCTAATACAAATAGAGCACCAGGAACTACTGACTGTCCCTTCTACATCCCACATTGTAAAACATGAGGAAGAGTGTAAACTTCATGAAGGTAGGAATTTTTTTTCTGTTTTGTTCACTGCTTTATTCCAAATGCCTAGGCCAGTGTCTGGCACATAACAGGCACTCAGATAATATTGATAGAATGAATAAATGAATCAACCAATCCAACAGTTTTCCAGTTATGTCAAGATATGATTAAACTTGGCTTGAACTCAAACTGGAATTTGTATTACCCTAAGGCTCAAGTAACACATAAGAATAAACAAGATATAGCCAGTTAAGGGATTTGAAGTTAAAGAAAGTCACTAGAAATACAGAGTTGCATTGCTGTTATTATATAAGAAATAATTAGGCAAAAAATCTTGGGTTCAAAAACAGGTTGGTTGGCATATTTTCATCTTACAAAGAAAACTATTATTTGTGACTTGTAACACTTTTTAAAGGACATCATACTTGAATACATAATTTCACATTATGCTCTCTGGAGAATTAGTTAATGTGGTTAAACTGCCTAACTGCTAAGCCACGTCAGTCGTGTCTGACTTTGTGCGATCCCATAGACGGCAGCCCACCAGGCTCCTCGGTCCCTGGGATTCTCCAGGCAAGAACACTGGAGTGGGTTGCCATTTCCTTCTCTAATGCATGAAAGTGGAAAGTGAAAGGGAAGTCACTCATTCGCGTCTGACTCTTAGCGATCCCATGGACTGCAGCCCACCAGGTTCCTCCGTCCATGGGATTTTCCAGGCAAGAGTACTGGAGTGGAGTGCCATGACTATATAAAAGACTGAATTAAATTGATCATGCTGACTTGGTAAGCTATTATATCAGAGATCACTGGTTCAGCTAAGAAGGGAACAGGTCCCCAAGGTTCCTTTCAATCTGGGAATCACAGTAGTGCATTTAACAGATACAAAGAACTAGAGGCACTGAAATTCAGTTTTAAATAGTAAAACTGAAATATATGAACAACTGCAAAGGAAAAATAGGGACTAGTGTTTCTGAGAGCTAGGACACATTATTGAAGACCTTTGTTTGTGTCTCCAGACCCAGCAATACACAGAAGTTGACTATCCAACAGCTAGTGATGCCTGCAAACTGATCTCCCACATTAGACTGAGTGCTTCTTGCAAGCATGCACAAAACACCAAAGTCGCCATGGGTTTCCAGAAAACATTTATTGCACTTTACAACATAATGAAGCTCCCCAAAATAACTTTACACACAACTGCCAATTCAATTCTCCCAGTAATTCAGGTGTTCAGACACATATTTTATGCTGACACCATTGGACTTCTGCTGTCCTTCTAATGGGCTTTGTGAATCTGAATGTAACAGCATGTAAGAACTTCCACTATAATACATCTTAACATCATACAATAGGTCAATCTTTCTGAAATATATCACAAATTATACTTCTATGTGATTTTGAGGCCCAAGAAAATAAAATCTGTCACTGTTTCCATTATTCCCCATCTATTTCCCATGAAGTGATGGGACCAGATGCCATGATCTTAGCTTTTTGAATATTGAGTTTTAAGCCAGCTTTTTCACTCTCTTCTTTTACCTTCATCAAGAGGTTCTTTAGATCCTCTTCATTTTCTGCCATTAGGGTGATGTCATCTGCATATCTGAGGTTATTGATATTTCTCCTGGCAATCTTGATTTCAGTCTGTGCTTCATCCAGCCCAGCATTTCTCATGATGTACTCTGCATATAAGTTAAGTAAGCAGGGTGACAATATACAGCCTTGACATACTCCTTTCCCAATTTAAACCAGTCTGTTGTTCCATGTCAAGTTCTAACTGTTGCTTCTTGACTTGCAAACAGATATCTCAGGAGGCAGATAAGGTGGTCTGCTACTGTCATCTCTTTAGGAATTTTCCATAGTTTGTTGTGATCCACACAGTCAAAGGCTTTAGCATAGTCAATGAAGGAGATGCTTTTCTGGAATTCTCATGCATTTTCTATGATCCAGTGGATATTTGCAATTTGATCTCTGATTCCTCTCTGCCTTTTCTAAATTTTGCTTGTCTATCTGAATATGCTCAGTTCATGTACTGCTGAAGCCTAGCTTGAAGGATTTTGAGCATTACCTTGCTAGCGTGTGAAATGAATCCAATTGTATGGTAGTTTGGACATTCTTGGCATTGCCTTTCTTTGGGATTGGAATGAAAACTGACCTTTTCCAGTCCTGTAGTCACTACTGAGGTTTCCAAATTTGCTGACATACTGAGTGGAGGACTTTAACAGCATCATCTTTTAGGATTTGAAATAGCTCAGCTGAAATTCCTTCACCTCCTCTAGCTTTGTTTGTAGTAATATTTCCTAAGGCCCACTTGACTTCACATTCCAGGATATATGGTTCTAGGTGAGCAACCACACCATCATGGTTATCCAGGTCATTAAGACCTTTTTTTGTACAGTTCTTCTGTGTATTCTTGCCACCTTTTCTTAATCTCTTCTGCTTCTGTTAGATCCTTTCTGTTTCTTTTATTGTGCCCATCTTTTCATGAAATGTTCCCTTGGTATCTCTAATTCTCTAGAAGAGATCTCTAGTTTTTCCCATTCTATTGTTTTCCTCTATTTCTTCCATTTCTATTGTTTTCCTCTATTTCACATTGACAAGGTTCAGTAATAATTGAAAAACTGTTGAAAGGTCATCCCAGGCTCACATAAAAGGATACGTTCTCTCACTGGTAAAACTGAGAGCAATGAATACGAAATTCATTTGAAGAACAAAAGCCAAAAATAAAAAATCTGAACTGTGAACCTTTGGGGAAAATCTTGAGGTAGATCACCTCTTAAGACTTTCCAGGAAAATCTAATAGATAAGGAGATTGCAGAGAAACTGACGAGAATGCCTGGTTTCAATGAAGTTACACTCTCAGTGGGCTTCTGATAAAGTCCTTCAGAGGAAACAAATAAATTGGTGTGTAATTTCTGAACTTTCAGATATTTCTGATATTTCTGCAACAAATTTATCATTGGTTTAAAAGATAAAAAAGCATATCAAAAGTAAAGAAGAAACAGAGGTAAAAAGTAAAATTCAAAGACAAGGCAAAAGGTGTTACAAGTTGAAGGAGAGTTCTCCAAAAGTAATAAATTCATTTTAGTTAAAGTAGAGGATCAAGATGAATTATATTATTATGAGCAATACTGAATATTTTGTTAAGTGTTCAGATAAATGCATATTCAATAAAAATGTCAAGGAAGTTGGCACAAGCTTTAGACTACACATGGTTCCTATCCATAAGATTTACAGTCTAAAAAAACAAACTGAATGAAGCTGAAACTGACATACGGACAAGTAGGGTCATAGTCTAACTATGGTTAAAGTCCCAGATTAAAGTCCACACCTATGAACAATGTTCAGGACTACAGCATCAGTGAGGCTAATACCAGCAGTGGGGAAATCATTCCAATGGAACCCAAGCCTACACCAAAGCATAAAGGCCTACAGCCCAGAAGCTTCCATTAATGGACAGAAAACTCATTCATGAAGGAGCAAGGAAGTTGTCCCCCATTATCAACTCTTCCTTTCTTTCCCTCTTTATAATAATATCATCATTGACCACATCTCTAAGACTCTCTATTATAGCCAGATGAGGTCACATAACTAAATTATGGGCTTCCCTGGTGGCTCAGACGGTTAAGAATCTGTCTCCAATGAAGGAGACTGAAGTTTGATCCCTGAGTCAGGAAGATTCCCTGGAGAAGGAAATGGCAACCCACTCCAGTATTCTTGCCTGGAAATCCCATGGACAAGAGGAAAAGTGAAAATTTTACATAACCTCCTGCTCCTTCTGCCTCTATAACCCAGCTTGCTCCTTTCAAAGTCTAGATCCCTAGGTCTCAGAAAGTGGAGACTCATAATACTAAGAACCAGAACTTATCTCACTCTCCCTGGTCCTGCTCTTTGCAATCGCCCTAGCCCCTACAAATCTGCAAACCTGCTTAATCATGCCTGCCCATGTATAGGAAACTCTGTAACCTCTTTGTTTGGGGCTCAGAGCTTGGAGTGTTAACTCCTCTGGGCCTGATGGCATAATAAACCTGAATTCTCCACCTCTCCTAGTGTGGTGCTTGGTTTCTTGATTACTTGTTTCTGCAACATTTCTGGAGGCCCCAGCGAGATTCCAACCACGCCAGCCCCTTGAGCCACCAGATTGGTGGCTCGGCCAGGCTGGAGCGAAGGAACCCCGAGATGAACAAGGAGGCATGCCTCCTGACGGTATTCTGGGTCCTCTTTTGGACCAGTGTTCTGACTCTCCAGACAGCTGAGCCCCAACTGGACTCAGTGGAGGGACGGACCAACTCACCAGGAAGGGCCACAGGGTAAGGTAAGGACCTGGGGCTGGTCCTCAGGCAGAACCTACCCCAACAGGTAGAAGAGGAGACTGGTCACCTCCTGGAGCTCCCAGGAAGGGAACAACAATTAAGGAAACCTGGGGACTCGGGAGGAAGGGAGGCATCGTGAATGATAACCTCCTTGGGGATCCCAGGAAGGTAGCAACAGTTAACAAAACCTGAGGACTTAGGAGAAGGGAGGCATTGTGATAGCCTCTGAATAATTGTGAGTGTGTGATTGCTGATTGAACGGAGTGAGAGAAATTTTTCTTTTTGGAAACTGCAAAACCAATTCTGCTTGCATATGCAATTAAAAACAACTAGCTTGTTCAAAGTTCTGCCCAAGGAAAAGCTTGAAGTTAACCCTTCCCATGTCCTTGAAATACACAACCAGCTTTGCCTGAGACCTCAGCCTTGGCAAATTAGAACTTCAAGTGAAGGGGGGAAAAGGGGTCAAAGAGATATCTTAAATCTCAAACAGAAAACTGTAAGATCTCTGTCAGTCTGTCTGTCTGGATTTATATATGTCTCAGTGTATATCTTTTTTCTGATAATATTGTTCAAGTTATAAATGAGTTCTAACTTAATTGGCCTAAAGAAAAGTAAGTGCTTGCAAATCAAACAATTCTAAGTACAAGAAAAATTAACCTAAATAAATTTCAGATTCACATAAACTGGGAAATATTTAATTATTATATATCTAGTATTAATGTTGGTTTGCTAATCTAATAAGAAAGTAGGATGTATGTTTTTAATAAATAACCTATAAAAAATAAAATTACATTTTATTAACAGAAAAGAAAGTAGGTCTGACTTACACATGACTGTTAGAAAATGTGATTAGAAATTTTGTGGACCCTGAAATAAATATTTTGTGCATGGTTAAGGACTAGCAACGTTTAAAATAAATTTAATTAAGTTTATCTAAATGAGAAATAACTCCATAAGTTGCTTGTATATTTTTGAGATTAGTTGTTTGTCAGTTGCTTCATTTGCTATTATTTTCTCCCATTCAGAAGGCTGTCTTTTCACCTTGCTTATATTTTTCTTTGTTGTGCAGAAGCTTTTAATTTTAATTAGATCCCATTTGTTTATTTTTGCTTTTATTTCCAGAAATCTGGGAAGTGGATCATAGAGGATCCTGCTGTGGTTTATGTCGGAGAGTGTTTTGCCTATGTTCTCCTCTAGGAGTTTTATAGTTTCTGGTCATACGTTTAGATCTTTAATCCAGTTTGAGTTTATTTTTGTGTGCTGTGTTAGAAAGTGATCTAGTTTCATTCTTTTACAAGTGGTTGACCAGTTTTCCCAGCACCACTTGTTAAAGAGATTGTCTTTACTCCATTGTATATTCTTGCCTCCTTTGTCAAAGATAAGGTGTCCATAGGTGTGTGGATTTATCTCTGGGCTTTCTGTTTTGTTCCATTGATCCATATGTCTGTCTTTGTGCCATACCATACTGTCTTGATGACTGTGGCTTTGTAGTAGAGCCTGAAGTCAGGCAAGTTGATTCCTCCAGTTCCATTCTTCTTTCTCAAGATTGCTTTGGCTATTCGA
This sequence comes from Capra hircus, assembly GCF_001704415.2. Lineage (NCBI taxonomy): Eukaryota > Metazoa > Chordata > Mammalia > Artiodactyla > Bovidae > Capra > Capra hircus. The sequence goes on from NC_030818.1 coordinate 35,587,537, forward strand.
GGTTTTTGGTATTTCCATACAAATCTTGAAATTATTTGTTCTAGTTCTGTGAAAAATATCGCTGGTAGCTTGATAGGGATTGCATTGAATCTGTAGATTGCTTTGGGTAGTATACTCATTTTCACTATATTGATTCTTCTGATCCATGAACATGGTCTATTTCTCCATCTGTTAGTGGCCTCTTTGATTTCTTTCATCAGTGTTTTATAGTTTTCTATATATAGGACTTTAGTTTAAGTAGATATATTCTAAGTATTTTCTTCTTTTCGTTGCAATGGTGAATGGAATTGTTTCCTTAATTTCTTTTTCTACTTTCTCATTATTCGTGTATAGGTATGCAAGGGATTTCTGTGTGTTGATTTTATATCCTGCAACTTTACTATATTCATTGATGAGCTCTAGTAATTTTCTGGTGGAGTCTTTAGGGTTTTCTATGTAGAGGATCATGCCATCTGCAAACAGTGAGAGTTTTACTTCTTCTTTTCCAGTTTGGATTCCTTTTGTTTCTTTTTCTGCTCTGATTGCTGTGGCCAAAACTTCCAGAACTATGTTGAATAGTAGCAGTGAAAGTGGACACCCTTGTCTTGTTCCTGATTTTAGGGGAAATGCTTTCAATTTTTCACCACTGAGGATAATGTTTGCTGTGGGTTTGTCATATACAGGTTTTATTATGTTGAGGTATGTTCCTTCTATTCCTGCTTTCTGGAGAGTTTTTATCATAAATGGATGTTGAATTTTGTCAAAGGCCTTCTCTGTATCTATAGAGATAATCATATGGCTTATATTTTTCAATTTGTTAATGTGGTGAATTACACCGATTGATTTGTGGATATTGAAGAATCCTTGCATCCCTGGGATAAAGCCCACTTGGTCATGGTGTATGATCTTTTTAATGTGTTGGATTCTGATTGCTAGAATTTTGTTGAGGATTTTTGCATCTATGTTCATCAGTGATATTGGCCTGTAGTTTTCTTTTTTTGTAGCATCTTTGTCAGGTTTTGGTATTAGGGTGATGGTGCCCTCACAGATTGAGTTTGGAAGTTTACCTTCCTCTGCAATTTTCCAGAAGAGTTTGAGTAAGATAGGTGTTAGCTCTTCTCGAAATTTTAGGTAGAATTCAGCTGTGAAGCCGTCTGGACCCGAAAAATCGAAAAATGGGCCAAAGAACTAAATAGACATTTCTCCAAAGAAGACATACAGATGGCTAACAAACACATGAAAAGATGCTCAACATCACTCATTATTAGAGAAATGCAAATCAAGACCACAATAAGGTACCCTTCACACCAGTCAGAATGGCTGTGATCCAAAAGTCTGCAAGCAATAAATGCTGGAGAGGGTGTGGAGAAAAGGGAACCCTCCTACACTGTTGGTGGGAATGCAAACTAGTACAGCCACTATGGAGAACAGTGTGGAGATTCCTTAAAAAATTGGAAACAGAACTGCCTTATGACCCAGCAATCCCACTTCTGGGCATACACACCGAGGAAACCAGAATAGAAAGAGACACGTGTATCCCAATGTTCATTGCAGCACTGTTTATAATAGCCAGGACATGGAAACAACCTAGATGTCCATCAGCAGATGAATGGATAAGAAAGCTGTGGTACATATACACAATGGAGTATTACTCAGCCATTCAAAAGAATACATTTGAATCAGTTCTAATGAGGTGGATGAAACTGGAGCCAATTATACAGAGTGAAGTAAGCCAGAAACAAAAACACCAATACAGTATACTAACACATATATATGGAATTTAGAAAGATGGTAATGATGACCCTGTATACGAGACAGCAAAAGAGACACAGATGTGTAGAGCAGACTTTTGGACTCTGAGGGAGAGGGAAAGGGTGGGATGATTTGGGAGAATGGCATTGAAACATGTATACTATCAAGTAAGAAATGAATCGCCAGTCTATGTTTGATGCAGGATACAGGATGCTTGGGGCTGGTGCACGGGGATGATCCAGAGAGATGATATGGGGTGGGAGGTGGGAGGTGGGTTCATGTTTGGGAACTCATGTACACCCGTGGTGGATTGATGTCAATGTATGGCAAAACCAATACAGTATTGTAAAGTAAAATAAAGTAAAAATAAAATTTTTTTGAAAGAAAGAACTCCAGAAAGAAAGAATAAAGGGATGGTGCCAAAGCAAGAACAATACCCAGTTGTGGATGTGACTGGTGATAGAAGAAAGGCCCGATGCTGTAAAGAGCAATATTGCACAGGAACCTGGAATCTCAGGTCCATGAATCAAGGCAAATTGGAAGTGGTCAAACAGGAGATGGCAAAAGTGAACATCGACATTCTAAGAATCAGCATACTAAAATGGACTGGAAGGGTGCTTTTAACTCAGATGACCATTATATCTACTACTGTGGGCAGGAATCCCTTAGAAGAAATGGAGTACCCATCATGGTCCACAAAAGAGTCCAAAATGCAGTACTTGGATATAATCTGAAAAACGAAAGAATGACCTCTGTTCGTTTCCAAGGCAAACCATTCAATAACACAGTAATCCAAGTCTATGCCCCAATCAGTAACAGTGGAGAAGCTGAAGTTGAACAGTTCTATAACCACCTACAAGGTCTTTTAGAACTAACACCCAAAAAAAGATGTCCTTTTCATTATAGGGGATGGGAATCAAAAATGGGAAGTCAAGAAACACCTGGGGTAACAGGCAAATTTGGTTTTGGAATATGGAATGAAGCAGGGCAAAGACTAATAGAGTTTTGCCCAATGCACAGGTCATAGCAAACACCATCTTCCCATAACACAAGAAAAGACTACACATGGACATCACCAGATGGTCAACACCGAAATCAGATGGATTATATTCTTTGTAGCCAAAGATGAAGAAGCTCTATACATTCAAGAAAAACAAGATCAGGAACTGACAGTGGCTCAGAAAATTTACTCCTTATTGCTAAATTCAGACTTAAATTGAATAAAGCAGGGAAAACTACTAGACCATTCAGGTATGACCTAAATCAAATCCCTTATGATTATACAGTGGAAGTGAGAAATAGATTTAAGGGACTAGATCTGACAGATAGAGTGCCTGATGAACTATGGAATGAGGTTTGTGACATTGTACAAGAGACAGGGATCAAGACCATCCCCATGGAAAAGAAATGCAAAAAAGCAAAATGGCTGTCTGGGGAGGCCTTACAAATAGCTATGAAAAGAAGAGAAGCGAAAAGCAAAGGAGAAAAGGAAAGATATAAGCATCTGAATGATGGTGTGATCACTCACCTAGAGCCAGACATCCTGGAATGGGAAGTCAAGTGGGCCTTAGAAAGCATCACTGCAAACAAAGCTAGTGGAGGTGATGGAATTCCAGTTGAGCTATTTCAAATTCTGAAAGATGATGCTGTGAAAGTGCTGCACTCAATATGCCAGCAAATTTGGAAAACTCAGCAGTGGCCACAGGACTGGAAAAGGTCACTTTTCATTCCAATCCCAAAGAAAGGCAATGTCAAAGAATACTCAAACTACTTCACAATTGCACTCATCTCCCATGCTAGTTAAGTAATGCTCAAAATTCTCCAAGCCAGGCTTCAGCAATACGTGAACCATGAACTTCCAGATATTCAAGCTGGTTTTAGAAAAGGCAGAGGAACCAGAGATCAAATTGCCAACACCCACTGGATCATGGAAAAAGCAAGAGAGTTCCAGAAAAACATCTATTTCTGCTCTATTGACTATGCCAAAGCCTTTGACTGTGTGAATCACAATAAACTGTGGAAAATTCTGAAAGAGATGGGAATCCCAGACCACCTATCCTGCCTCTTGAGAAACCTATATGCAAGTTAGGAAGCAACAGTTAGAACTGGACATGGAACAACAGACTGGTTCCAAATAGGAAAAGGAGTACGTCAAGGCTGTATATTGTCACCCTGCTTATTTAACTTCGATGCAGAGTACATCATGAGAAACGCTGGGCTAGAAGAAGCACGAGCTGGAATCAAGGTTGCCGGGAGAAATATCAATAACCTCAGATATGCAGATGATACCACCCTTATTGCAGAAAGTGAAGAGGAACTAAAAAGCCTCTTGATGAAAGTGAAAGAAGAGAGTGAAAAAGTTGGCTTAAAGCTCAACACTCAGAAAACGAAGATCATGGCATCTGGTCCCATCACTTCATGGGAAATAGATGAGGAAATAGTGGAAACAGCATCAGACTTTCTTTTTTGGGGCTCCAAAATCACTGCAGATGGTGACTGCAGCCATGAAATTAAAAGACACTTACTCCTTGTAAGGAAAGTTATGACCAACCTAGATAGCATATTGAAAAGCAGGGACATTTGCCAACAAAGGTCCGTCTAGTCAAGGCTATGGTTTTTCCTGTGGTCATGTATGGATGTGAGAGTTGGACTCTGAAGAAAGCTGAGCCCTGAAGAATTGATGCTTTTGAACTGTGGTGTTGGAGAAGACTCTTGAGAGTCCCTTGGACTGCAAGGAGATCCAACCAGTCCATTCTGAAGGAGATCAGCCCTGGGATTTCTTTGGAAGGAATGATGCTAAAGCTGAAACTCCAGTACTTTGGCCCCCTCATGCGAAGAGTTGACTCATTGGAAAAGACTCTGATGCTGGGAGGGATTGGGGGCACGAGGAGAAGGGGACGACAGAAGATGAGATAGATGGATGGCATCACTGAATCGATGGGTGTGAGTCTGAGTGAACTCCGGGAGCTGGTGATGGCCAGGGAGGCCTGGCATGCTGCGATTCATGGGATCGCAAAGAGTTGGACACAACTGAGTGACTGAACTGAACTGAACTGAAATTAATTTAAAGTAAGCTGGCATAAAACTTCAATTCAGCCTTTCTCTCTGTTAAGAGGACATACTTTCTTCAGATATTTAACTGTTTTTAAAATAGATTTAAGATTGTTTACCTCTTAATTGATCTGTTCTATACCTACCTTTGAAATCTTTTTTCAGCTTTGGCTAAGTGAATAACTATTATTTCACAGTAACTTATATGATCCTACCTGACTGAGTGTTATAAATCCTTTTGATATTTATCTACAAAACTTCCTACTTAACTTGATCTGTAGCTAACTTTGGGATGCTTCAGAGGGCCCCTGAGCTTCCCAAAGAGCTATTAAGCTACCTGGGTTCACTGGACATGTTAAATTACAGGGGAAGTACTGTTGAAGGGATGAAAAAAAAACCTTTTCAGGTTATACTATATGGTTGGTGTTACTAATATAGATATCCTAAAATTACGTGAAATTCATATAGATCTGATATGCCCTGATAAAATATGGTCAATTATAATTCTTATTATCATATTGGGCTTCCCTGGTAGCTCAGATGGTAAAGAATCTGCCTGCAAGTTTTATGACCAGGTTTCTTTGTCGATTGCAATAGAATCAGATTTTAAACATGCCTTCTATGGTTTTATTCTCATGCCTTTTAGAAGAATACTACTAGTTCTTCAAGTTTTATGAAAAAGACTTTCTAAGATGAAGCAGATAAACAATTTTGTTATTAATAGTACGCTGATGCCAGACTAGAATTTGGTCTTCTCTCTGTTTAAAGCAAAAAGTTTTTTAGAATACAACTTTTGATAACAGATTATGAATTTCCTTGCCTTTAAGTGATTTATATTTGTTTCTAAAATCTTTTGTTACTTTGCTAAATTAAATAAACATTATTTAAGATTATTGTACATGTAGACAAAGCTCATTCTGGTTCTACAAAAAAATAACCCCTCACGGTTAGACTTTTGCTATCCTGATATCATTTTGCTGTCCTTAAAACATGGCAATAGTCTGCTCCTAAATCAGGAAATTAAAAATGGATAAACAACAGCTAAAAATCAAAAAGCCAGGGCTATGGGAAATCCAAGACGGCCGCTTGGCTTCTTCCAGCTTCCTGACAGACCTCATTTTTATTTGATGGGTTAAAGCCTTCCCTGGCTACAGTGTTAATGCCCTCACAATGAGTTCTCCCCCCAAAATAGAAAATATGTTTCACTGAATATTAAATCTAGTTTTGTTAATTAAGGTCTGTGGTTACTGAGACTCACTTCTGAAATAGTTCCTTGCTATGTTATATGGCTAAAAGATTTAATTAAGTTATTAAAAAGGACACTCTAATATTGTTTCTAAGGCTTATCTTAGTAACAAATCTTTGGATAAAGGTCAGATGCTCCATGATGTACACTTGGCTATAATCGTTTAACTGAGTCAGATGACCTGGGGTATACCTGGCTATACCCAGTGAAAGTTCTCAACTTAAATTCTTGCTTCTGACCTTACTATTAACTGCTAGCTATATTATTTTCTATGCAGCTTGTTTCAGAAGATTATTTCTTACATTATCAAATGTGTGACTGAACCTGTGATAAAATGTTGATATGCAGTTCCATTTGAGATCAATAATTGTAGTAATGTAACTCTAGATATGGGAAGAAGCAACAAGAAGAAATATTTTCCTGGACTAAGAGGCTAGTTAGACAGGTATGGTCCAGAGACTTTTGCTACTTACAAGGCCTGGCCTAGTGATAACACATTAAGTGGCCTGTCAATGGAATCTTTGTTAGACCTGGGAATGAGCCTTCCCAGCACCACGGGACACAATGACCATGAAATGTCCCCAAAACATAGTCAAATATGTGGCTATGAAGGGGCCCTGCTGACTAAAAGTTGGCCCTTGCCAGCTGCCTCTACAAAGATTAAATCATGACCACTACAAGATGCTGACCTTCAACATCGCCTTGAAAGGGCTTCAGGGTAGAGACAAATAATAAGGCACTCTGTGTTCTGGGGAAAACCCAGAAAAACAGGCCTTCAGATAGTCAGATGTTTTCAGGTAAAGATTTTTATGAGTCCAAATTCTTACATCTTCTCATACCTAGAGAAACACGAGTGTCACAAATCAATGTCTGGACCTGGGTCTCCTGGCTAGCCCCTCAGCAGCTTTCCTACTTTTATTAATCTTTGCACCAAATATCTGTAACTTTCTTGTTAAGTTTGTTTCTCCAAGTAGTAGTACAACAAGAATATCCCCCGACCAACACCCAGACAGTGCTAGAACAAGCTGCTTTATCATTCTGTGGACTCTCATCTTCCTCCATAAATGTACGTCAAGGTCTTCAGGCTATTATCCCTTTGAGATCTTATATGAGAGACCACCCCAGTAATAGAATACCTCAACAGAGACCACAAACAACTAGCTGACCTGGAGATGTCTCAACACCTCCAGGCCCTGGAAGTCTTTGGCCATATCACCCAAGAAACCTTAGAAAGGACACCCATTACTTTGGGCAATTGGGTTCATCCCTATCAGCCAGGAGATGAGTTACAGGCATCATCCCTTGGATCCACCACAGCAAAGTCAAGAAGGCAGCAGCTTCCTGTGATGAGGACACCTAGAAAAGAGTTTGGGACCCCAAAAACTCCCTCAAGGTATGGTTCCAAAAACAATGATCCTCACCTACGAAGGATGCTGAGCCCTGCTCTAGTCACTCCAGATGCTGAAACAATCAATGAACGGCAGAAGCTTGAGGATTCTTCAGCCTTGCTCCAGCCACACTCCAGCAGCTGGCTGGTCAATGCCCAGCGGAAGCTTGAGGATCCGAATATCAAAGGATTTTCATTGTCAACCCTGGCCTCTATCCCTGATTGGTATTATTGCTGTGCTCTTCACTACAGGACTAGCTTCAGTCGCACCTCAGGACTTGGATTTGGGTCAGAAGCTGCAATTAGCTGTCTGTTATCTCACTGTAGTGGGAAGCCTCATTCTTATTGGATATCTCTTATGACTGATTCTCCCTACTAACTAAACTGCTCCACAGTATAGCTGACCCCCCATCATGATAGGCTCAGTTGCTAAAGCCATGACAACTCAAAGATGGGGAGAAAATCTTTTGCTAGTGTTCAGTTATCTGTTATGTGCCGGCTGCTTTGCAGCCTTTTGGTGTCCCTTGCTGTAACAGAGGGTACCACCCCCATCAAGGCCTTTTCTTTGTTTGTGGGACAGATGCTTACCTGTCAATTGGATGGGTATCTGCACCTTAGCTTTCCTCAATCCCCAAATGAATACTGTCCCTAACAACCAGACTCTCACTGTACCTCTGGCAGTATATACACAGTCAAAAAGAGCCATCCAGTTTATACCCTTACTAGTTGGTCTGGGAATCGTGGCTGGGATAGTTATGGGAATAGGAGGAATTACTTCATCAAACACCTTTTACCATCAAAGGACTTCACAAACGACATTGAGAGAGTGGTCAAACCTTTAGTGGCCTTACAGGACCAACTAGACTCCCTGGCTGAAGTGGTTTTACAGAATAAGAGAGGGCTAGACCTACTGACAATTGAAAAGAGAGGACTCTGTCTCTTCTTAAATGAAGAATGCTGCTTTTATGTAAACCTATCAGAAATAGTCAGGGACATGGCCCAACAGGTAAGGGAACAAATCATAAAAAGGAAAGAGAAAGTAGCTAATTCCTGGGTTAATTAGAAAAATATCTGGAGCTGGGCATTGTGACTTCTCCCTTTAACAGTTCTCATGCTTTTTGTGGTGCTCTTGTTTGGCCCTTGTATTTTCAATGTAATTACCAGTTCATAACCTCTAGGATTAAATCCATAAAGTTACAAAAGGTAACAGCTCAATATATCCCCCTAAAGGATGGGAAGCTCTGAGTGCCCTACCAAACATGAGATGATGCTTTCTACAATGAGTGATAGAAGCATCAAGAGAGGAGAATGAAGAGGAAAAGTTAAAATTTTACATAACCTCCTGTTCTTTCTGCCTCTGTAACCCAGCTTGCTCCTTACAAAGTCTAGATCACATAGGTCTCAGAAAGTGGGGACTCACAATATTAGGAACTGGAGCTTATCTTACTCACCCTTGTCCTGCTCTTTGCAATTGCCCTAGCCCCTGAAAACCTGCAAACCTGCTTAACCATGCCTGTCCATCTGTAAAAAACTCTGTAACTCCTTTGTTCGGGGCAGAGGAGTAATAAACCTGAGTTCTCCAACTCTCCAAATGTGGTGCTTGGTTTCTAGATTACTGGTTTCTGCAGCAAGAGAAGACCGGCAGATTCTGTTCATGAGATTGCAAAGAGTCCGACATGACTGAATGACTAAGACTTTCCAATTTCCACAACTAAATTATGGTCAGTACTCTTGCTGTTAAAATAGAAAATAAACATTTGCTCTGTATCCTGAATTCCTGGCCCAGAGCTCCTAAAACTCTTGAAATTTCCTGAATGATGGAAGTGTCTTTTGTTATTCATAATAAGCTCCATTAGATCATTTGTGAGCTTATTTATGCTAATACCGTGACTTAGGGTGGGGCCCCTGGAGAGCCTCGGGTTGGGACTAGACTCCAAAAAAAACAAATCTGTCATTAGAGTGTTAAAATTTTTAGTGTCACTGAGATCTCTGGGGAGGGGATAAAGATTGAGCTCTTAAAAACTCTTCAACAGTAAGACTAGGGAGCTTTGGGGTGCTTCCCTGGTGGCTCAGATGGTAAAGCGCCTGCCTACAATGCGGAAGACCCGGGTTCAATCCCTGTTGGGAAGCTCTCCTGGAGAAGGAAATTGCAACCCATTCCACTACTCTTGCTTGGAAAATCCCATGGATGGAGGAATCAGGTAGGCTACAGTCCATGGGGTTGCAAAGAGTCGGACACGACTGAGTGACTTCACTTTCACTTTCAACCCATCTGCAAGCTAGGAAGAAGGTGTGCCCAGCTCCATGAAACAGAGGCTCCTGCACTCAAGACCTTTACAGAGTTCTTCATCTGGCTATTCATTTGGATCCTTTATAATAAACCACTAAATGTAAGCAAAATGTTTTTCTGGGTTCTATGAGTCAGTCTAACTCATTATCAAATCTGAGAGGGGATCATGGGAATCAATCTGTGGTCAGCCAAACAAAAAAGTGTGGGTAGCCTCGACCATTTACAGCTGGTATGTGAAGTAGTATCTGACAGTGTTATGGGGTCGGAGACTAACTCCAGGTGGATATTGTCAGAACTGAATTAACTTGTAAGATACTCGGTGTCCAGTAATTGGGGAATTGGTGTGGAAAAATATCACATATTTGGTGTCAGAAAGAATCTTAGAGGGTGTAAAAGCAAAAGTGTCATTTGGATTCTCCAGAAAGTATCCTGAAAATGGAGAGGAATACTTTTCTCTCCTCTTTCCTCTCTGCTAATGGCAGGAAAGCATATATAATGGTTGGAGCTCCAGAAGTTATCCTGGACCCTGTCCTTAGAAATGAAAGTTATACATGAGAGAGTCACAGAATGAAAGGAACCCGGGTCCACAAACTACAGGCTGCCATACCAGTTCTGAACTGCCTGTTTTCACACTCTATGACAGAGAAAGAACTTTCTCTCTTGCTTAAGTCAGTATTTGCCTAGATTTATGTCATATGCAGAGCCAAATCTAAACCCAAATGATACAGGAAACTCTAGAATGAAAGCTTTGAGATCTCAATATGGGATTTTTTTTTTTATATACTGCTTATTACTTATACTTCATTGACTACACTAAAGACTTTGACTGTATGGATCACAACAAACTGGAAAATGCTTAAGGAAATGGGAATACCAGACCACCTTACCTGTCTCCTCAGAAACCTGTAAGCAGGACAAGAAGCAACACCAACCAAGTTCAGAACCAAATATGGAACAACAGACTGCTTCAAATTGGGAAAGGAGTACATCAAGGCTGTATATTGTCACCCCGTTTATTTAACTTCTATATAGAGTACATCATGTGAAATGTTGGGCTGGATAAATCACAAGCTGGAATCAAGATTGCTGGGGAAAATTTCAACAACTTCAGATATGCAGATGATGCCACACTAATGGCAGAGGCAAAGAAGAACTAAAGAGCCTCTTGATGAAGGTAAAAGAGGAGAGTGAAAAGGTTGGCTTAAAACTCAACATTCAAAAAACTAAAACAATGGAATCTGGTCCCATCACTTCATGGTAAATAGATAGGGGAAAAGTAGAAATAGATTTTATTTTCTTGGTCTCCAAAATCACTACGGATGGTGACTACAGACCCAAAATTAAAGGATGTTTTCCCCTTGAAAGAAAAACTATGAGAAACTTAAATAGCATATTAAAAAGAAGAGACATCACTTTGTCAATAAAGGTCCACATAGTCAAAGCAATGGTTTCTACAGTAGTCACATACAAACGTGAGAGTTGGACCATAAAGAAGGCTGAGTGCCAAAGAATTAATGTTTTCAAATTGTGGTGCTTGGGAAGATTCTTAAGATTCCCTTTGACTGCAAGGAAATCAAACCACTCAATCCTAAAGGAAATCAATCCTGAATATTCATTAGAAAGACTGATGCTGAAGCTGAAGTTCTAGTACTTTGGCCACCTGATGTGAAAAGCCAATTCATTGCAAAAGATCCTGATACCAGGAAAGATTGAGAGCTGGAGGAGAAGGGGGTGGTAGAGGACAGGATGGTTGGATGGCATCACCAATTCAGTGGACATAACATGAGGTTTGAGCAAACTCCAGGAGATAGTGAAGGACAGAGGAGCCTGGCGTGCTGTAATTCATGGGATCTCAGAGTCGGACAGGAATTAGCAACTGAACAACAACAACCCATGCTGTGTTCAAAGTATTCAAATAGAAAAAAATATATATATATGTGACTGAATTCATGTTGAAATAAGAAAAGAAGGTCTTAGTCAGGCCTGCCCTTGTCATGCCAGTTACTCAGGAGACTGAAGCCAGAGGATTGCCTGGGTCCAGGAGTTCTGGGCTGTAATGTGCTATGTCCACTGTTTGGCATCAATATGCTGACCTCTTGAAAGTGGGGATTGCCTCCTGAGATTACCTAAAAAGGAGTGATTCAGCTCAGGTCAGAAAAAGGCATATAGAGAATCGGCCAGAAACAGACTAATGTTTGGCTTGGGTTCAGTTTTTTGTTTCTCAATATATTGACATATTATTTCCACCTCCCCATTGTATTCTATCAATCCAAGAGTCCTTGCAACCTTAACTGTCTCTTGATCCTCAATTTTCTGTTATAGAAATGAAGAGAATGTCTTGTTAGCTTTAAAAAAGAATCATTGGAAAGCACAGATTACAGATTTTTCAATATCACATTCTCTAAACATCTGTTGTTCTTAAGGAAGTATCCAGTGAGCCTCAGGGGCCTAAATACATTTATCAATATTAATCACTAATATACATGTATTGAGTGATGTCAGTGCCAGGCACTGTACTAAATTCTTTACTTCCATTTTCTCATTTAATTTCAAAAAAACCTAGCAACATGGGAGATATCTCCAGATAGAGCGGAAGAAAATGAGAAATATAAAATAGACAAATTAAGACATTTGTTCATATGGTATAGCTAATAAGTCTTAGCATCTGGCTTTGCACTCCAGGAAGTCTACCTCCAGAGACCATAGTAACTATTATACAATATTATTTGCCCAATAGGGCTGGAGATCATATTGCATGTTTTTAATTAGCACTGGCAATCAGGAATTTAAGGGTTTTTTAGAAGCACTATTATCTTCTAGACAAATCTTTTCTCAGAATGATACATGGAACACTGGTTGTTCCAAGGGTCAAGCAGACCTCAGGCACTTTATTTCAAAAACAAAAGCAATGGAACAATGTTGTTTACATTCATTTAAAGTTTACAGTGTGGATAAAAGATGGCCATAATATGTTTGACATTTCTGTCATTAAGAAGAGATAGGATAGGACTCGTGCTGCAGTCCATGAGGTCACAAATAAGTTGGATACGCAGAGCTGGATGTGACTTAGCAACTGAACAACAACAGCTAGGATAATTTCCCTCAGCTAAGCCAGCTTAGTCTTAGCAATTCACGTCATATAAATGTAAAAGTGACTTTCTTGAACCATCAAGTCTGTGTTACTAAAAAACCTTAGAGCTTCTGCCTGTGTCTTCTGGGACAGTCTTTACTGGATCCTGAAACCACTGTGTTAGAAACTCATCATCCCTTTTAACACACCACAGAGAAAGACCCCTTGACTACCGGGAGAGAGGGGTGTCCAGCTGACCACAGACCTCCAGTCATTCACATAAACACCAGGCATACAAGTAAAGCGTCTTAGAGCCCCCAGCCAGCCTAGCCATCATCACTTAACACTGGTGAGTCATTCCACTCAATCCCAAGCAAAAAAGGAAGATCAACCAGCCAAGTCATGCCCAACCAGCACACAGAACTGAGATGTAGCATGGTCTTGTTTTCTGGCAATGAGTTTTGGGATAGTTTGTTACACAGCAAGAGACAAACAGAACAATAAGATTAGTAATGATTTTCACAGAATCCCTGTGACTTTCTTACTAATGATTAAGTCTGTAAAGGTCACAAAAGTACTTCAAAGACAGCATAGGTCTGTTTACTTTGGCTGATGTTGACAGCGTGTAGTCAGTTCAAGCCAGTGCATTAACATTTCTGTGTAATTGTTTACAGTTGTTAAATTTATATTTTTATGTGTATTACAGTCTATCATTATACCACCAATTCCCTCAAAATGGAACAGTGTCTCTAATCTTGTGCATGGATGAATAAATATAATTTTGAAAATTACAATGTAAAAAGTACAACTCATGAGAATGTCATAAACACATTTGAACTTGACTCCAAAAAGACCACAGAAAGTGAATCTTTACATGTTCAGTCAAGTGAATCTGTGAGTATGAGAATGTAGCATAAGCAGTCAAAACAGCAGAGTGTGAATAAAAGTACAATGACAATTACCTGAAAATTGGATTTTCCCAGACTGGTAATTCATTCTCTAGTGGCTGTCTATAATGAAATGTCAAAGAGTAACATGCAGCCATTTTGGCCATTTCCAAGCAAAGCATAACCACCTTTCTGGCAAACCAGTGAAGTTTGTCCAGAACAAGGACTAAATGATTGTACTGGTTACAGTGCTTGTTTCAAAGCAACTGAAACTGACTCTAGCTGCAATAAGCAAATAGGGATTTATTTGAAGAACAATTAACGCCTTAGTACAGAATCAGATTTCACAGATTCGTGGGCACAGGAGGGCCTAGAGGAGCTACTCCATGTTCAAGGTCAGGAGGGGCGGCCGTGAGGAGATACCCCTTGTCCAAGGTAAGGAGCAGCAGCTGCGCTTTAATGGAGCAGCTATGAAGAGATACCCCATTGCAAAGGTAAGAGAAACCCAAGTAAGACAGTAGGTGTTTCAAGAGGGCATCAGAGGGCAGACACACGGAAACCATAATCACAGAGCCAATCTGATCACATGGACCACAGCCTTGTCTAACTCAATGAAAATAAGCCATGCCATGTGGGGCCACCCAAGATGGGCAGGTCATAGTGGAGAAGTCTGACAGAATATGGTCCCCTGGAGAAGGGAATGGCAAACCATTTCAGTACTCTTGCCTTGCAAACCCCATGAACAGCATGAAAAGGCAAAATGATAGGATACTGAAAGAGGAATGCCCCAGGTCGGTAGGTGCCCAATATACTACTGGAGATCAGTGGAGAAATAACTCCAGAAAGAATGAAGGGATGGAGCCAAAGCAAAAACAATACCCAGTTGTGGATGTGACTGCTGACAGAGGCAAGGCTTGATGCTGTAAAGAGCAATATTGCATAGGAAACTGGTTTGTTAGGTCCATGAATCAAGGCAAATTGGAAGTGGTCAAACAAGAGATGGCAAAGTGAATGTCGTCATTTTAGCAATCAGTGAACTAAAATGGACTGGAATGGGTGAATTTAACTCAGATGACCATTATATCTACTACTGTGGGCAGGAATCCCTTAGAAGAAATGGAGTAGCCATCATGGTCCACAAAAGAGTCCAAAATGCAGTACTTGGATATAATCTCAAAAACGACAGAATGATCTCTATTTGTTTCCAAGGCAAACCATTCAATATCACAGGAATCCAAGTCTATGCCCCAACCAGTAACAATGAAGAAGCTGAAGTTGAACGGTCTCTGAAGACTTACAAGACCTTTTAAGAACTTACACTAACTTACAAGAACTAACACTCAAAAAAAGATGTCCTTTTCATTCTAGGGGACTGGAATGCAAAAGTAGGAAGTCAAGAAACACCTGGGGTAACAGGCAAATTTGGCCTTGGAATATGGAATGAAGCAGGGCAAAGACTAATAGAGTTTTTCCAAGAAAATGCACTGGTCATAGCAAACACCCTCTTCCAAAAACACAAGAGAAGACTCTACACATGGACATCACCAGATGGTCAACATCAAAATCAGATTGATTATATTCTTTGCAGCCAGAGATGGAGAAGCTCTACACAGTCAGCATAAACAAGACCGGGAGCTGACTGTGGCTCAGATCATGAACTCCTTATTGCCAAATACAGACTTAAACTGAAGAAAGTAGGGAAAACCACTAGACCATTCAGGTATGACCTAAATCAAATCCCTTATGATTATACAGTGGAAGTGAGAAATAGATTTAAGGGACTAGATCTGATAGAGTGCCTGATGAACTATGGAATAAGGTTTGTGACATTATACAAGAGACAAGGATCAAGACCATCTCCATGGAAAAGAAATGCAAAAAAGCAAAATGGCTGTCTGGGGAGGCCTTACAAATAGCTGTGAAAAGAAGAGAAGCGAAAAGCAAAGGAGAAAAGGAAAGATATAAGCATATGAATGAAGAATTCCAAAAATAACAAGGAGAGATAAGAAAGCCTTCTTCAGCGATCAATGCAAAGAAATAGAGGAAAACAACAGAATGGGAAAGACTAGAGATCTCTTCAAGAAAATTAGAGATACCAAGGGAACATTTCATGCAAAGATGGGCTCGATAAAGGACAGAAATGATATGGACCTAACAGAAACAGAAGATATTAAGAAGAGGTGGCAAGAATACACAGAAGAACTGTACAAAAAAGATTTCATGACCCAGATAATCATGATGGTGTGATCACTCACCTAGAGCCAGATATCTTGGAATGGGAAGTCAAGTGGGCCTTAGAAAGTATCACTATGAACAAAGCTAGTGGAGGTGATAGAATTCCAGATGAGCTACTTCAACTCCTGAAAGATGATGCTGTGAAAGTGCTGCACTCAATGTGTCACCAAATTTGGAAAACTCAGCAGTGGCGATAGGACTAGTAAAGGTCAGTTTCATTCCAATCCCAAAGAAAGGCAATGTTAAAGAATGCTCAAACTACTGCACAATTGCACTCATCTCACACGCTAGTTAAGTAATGCTCAAAATTCTCCAAGCCAGGCTTCAGCAATACATGAACCGTGAATTTCCTGATGTTCAAGCTGGTTTTAGAAAAGGCAGAGGAATCAGAGATCAAATTGCCATCATGCTGGATCATGGAAAAAGCAAGAGAGTTCCAGAAAAACATCTATTTCTGCTTTATTGACTATTCCAAAGCCTTTGACTGTGTGGATCACAATAAACCTTGGAAAATTCTGAAAGAGATGGGAATACCAAACCACCTGACCTACCTCTTGAGAAATCTGTATGCAGGTCAGGAAGCAACAGTTAGAACTGGACATGGTACAACAGACTGATTCCAAATAGGAAAAGGAGTACGTCAAGGCTGTATATTGTCACCCTGCTTATTTAACTTCGATGCAGAGTACATCATGAGAAACGCTGGACTGGAAGAAACACAAGCTGGAATCAAGATTGCTGGGAGAAATACCAATAACCTCAGATATGCAGATGACACCACCCTTATGGCAGAAAGTGAAGAACTAAAAAGCCTCTTGATGAAAGTAAAAGAGGAGAGTGAAAAAGTTGGCTTAAAGCTCAACATTCAGAAAACGAAGATATTGGCATCCAGTCCCATCACTTCATGGGAAATAGATGGGGAAACAGAGGAAAGAGTGTCAGATTTTATTTTTCTAGGCTCCAAAATCAATGCAGATGGTGACTGCAGCCATGAAATTAAAAGACCCTTACTCCTTGGAAGAAAAGTTATGACCAACGTAGATAGCATATTCAAAAGCAGAGACATTACTTTGCCGACTAAGGTCTGTCTAGTCAAGGCTATGGTTTTCCCTGTGGTCATGTATGGATGTGAAAGTTGGACTGTGAAGAAGGCTGAGCACCGAAGAATTGATGCTTTTGAACTGTGGTGTTGGAGAAGATTCTTAAGAGTCCCTTGGACTGCAAGGAGATCCAACCAGTCCATTCTGAAGGAGATCAACCCTGGGATTTCTTTGGAAGGAATGATGCTAAAGCTGAAACTCCAGTACTTTGGCCACCTCATGCGAAGAGTTGACTCACTGGAAAAGACTCTGATGCTGGGAGGGATTGGGGGCAAGAGGAGAAGGGGATGACCGAGGATGAGATGGCTGGATGGCATCACGGACTCGATGGACGTGAGTCTGAGTGAACTCTGGGATTTGGTGATGGACAGAGAGGCCTGGCGTGCTGCGATTCATGGGGTCGCAAAGAGTTGGGCAGGACTGAGCAACTGAACTGAACTGAAGGATAGCTAGAAGCCTTTTTAGGAGATAGTGATCTTAAGATGCTAGGGGTAAACAGGATTTAGAAAGATAAGAAATAAACTGAGGAATGTAGTGTGAGTTACAATGTAATCACAAGTTAAGTATAGGAGACATAAGAGAAAGCAGATAATAGATAGTAAAGCCTATTCTGAGAGAATTGCTGAAGCAGGAACTCTGTTTGTAGGACAACAATGATTTCTGGAGACAGTAAATCTGGGTGGGGAAAACTGAAAATGTCAAACCTCTGACCTAATGCTTTTGTCAAAGTATAAAAGAGAACCTGAAGCTTGAAATAAACATGTAGTTCTGTACTATGAGTCAGAAGCTACATCATTGTCCGCCAACACCGCTCACCCCTTCAGGCTGATTCCCTGGCTGCTGGAGCTGGACTCCGGCAACCAAGTGTGTGGTAATATGTTACAGTAGCCATAGATAATTAATACAACAGATATACACTATAAGAGTTAAGTTATTATCACATGGATATTGCACTGGACATCTCAATTTAGAGTTGAACAAAACCAATGATGTTCAGAGTATGAATCTGTTATTGACAGATTATAATTCATACACAAGGGAGATGTGCCAATAACATTTTGCTTTAATGCTAAAAATCTATAAGATGGAATGTAGACTTGAGAAAGATACACTGGGACCAGTACTCATCAGCATTAGTTACGTATACAGCAAAGAAGAACATTACTAAGGGGATAAGTAGTTTTCCTGAGTGTCATTTCACATACGGCCTTTTCAAAAAACAGGTTGTGTCAGTGGTTCTCAAGTCAGTGTTAGAGGAAATAGTGTAGAGACAGATACAATCTAATTGAAGCCACTGAGCATATGACATTTCAATGGGCTCTGGGAAAAATATGAACCTGAATACACAACTCTGCTGATTAATACTGGGTTACATTGACTGCTTAGTAGAAAGATGCTTATATGTGTTTTTAAATTAAAGATAATATTTCTTCATGACATTAATAGCTAAAGAATAATTCTACTCTTTTATATGACTAAAGTAGAATACTGCAGTAATATATTTAGAATATTTACTAGCTTGAATCTAAACGTTCTAAAATATTATGATTTTTTACATGTTGAGAATAAGATATCAGGCTGTCTTAAAAAGACAAAACTGTGATATGAATGACTCAATCTAAGATAATTTTATTCTTTCCTAATACTTGATGTTTTTTCCATTTACTGAGGAAAGAAGATGATAATGATTATTGGATACATTTTTTAAAATAAAACCAAATATTTCAAAAGAATGTAATGCTTTTCAAAGCTGAATGAAGCCAAAGCTGAATATCAATCACCATTTATTCTAAGAAACATTCACTCTTCCTGCTTTCAAGGGCAGTACCCTCCTCTGAGCATTTAACCAAAAGCTGAAATCTTTGCTGAAAGTCCTCCCCATAATTTCCATATTTATATTCCATCTAAACACAAGTAAGACATTTGCCTTTTTCAATGCTCTCTAATTGTTGTTTTTTTTCTGATATAAATGCATAAGAAGAGAAGAAACCAGCTATTTTAAGATATGATCTATGGCTTCAGATAGTTGTAATTTGATAATATATACATTATTCAAAAGCTAAAATAATATCAATCTAGTAAACGCATAAATAAAAATCAGTTCTATAAATATTATGCTTGTATTTTTATTGCTATAAACTTATTTTTTTACTTATCTAAAATCAGTAGTTTGGCTGTATATTAGATAGTCTGTGGATGGCTGAAGTTTCAGAAATATTGTTCCATATTCTAAGCCAATTTTATAATTCCACCAAAACTGGTTAATTCCTTTTGGAAGAAATTACTAGCATGACAATTTTTAAGACGGTGAAATGATTGCTCAAATTTCTAGTCTCACATGTTTTCTAGAACCATGTCACTCCCCATCAAAAGGCATAGCCTATTTCTCCACTTCTTAAACCTGATTAGGATTTTTTTAACTGCTTCATTAAATAAAATGTGTTGTGAATAATGCTACATGACTTCCAGGGCTAGGTCACAAAACACTATTTGGCTTCCATTTGCCTTTTACTTTGAGGACGCTTGCTTTTAGAACATATGCACCATTATCTGAGCAAGTCCAAAGAAGCTCATGTAAAAAGAACTCACAGAAACCCACATTGTGGGGATCTGAGACTCCAAGCAGTAGTGGCCATCAAACACTAGGCTTGTGATTGAGCAAGGCTTTAGATGATTTCAGCCCATGACTTTGAGCTGCCCCAACTAACATAAAATGAAACAGAAATGAGCTATCTCTACCAAATCTAGCATAAATTTCAGCAATTATTTCTGAAGCCATAGTATCTGGAACACAACCAAGAGGTAGCTTGAACTAAGAAATAGAGAAAACCCAAACCCTTAAAACCTCCCCTAGACTATTGCTGGTCCCAGAAAATACAACACTCTATACAATAAACAGAAAAATATATCTAACATCCATGCATGTTTAATATAAGAGAAAAAAAAAAAAAGAAAACTTTTGAGACAAAATCCTCCATAAATGGCAATCAACACTGATCTAAGAGTTGATATGAAAATAAGATTCACAGGATAAGTAGGTTTAGCTAAACACTGAGTTCATCATTCAAATCATTGGTCTTTTTTATCACGAAGTCTTTGACTGCAGCCCTGGATGGGAATAGTTGGTTGCAAGAAGGAAGGTCAACACAGGTGGACCAGCTCCATGTGAAAAATCTGCCAACTATGTTCCTATTTTTCAAACAACCCTAGTTATGCAGCATAGCAGGGTCTGTGTCAATTTACAGCCTTGCGAGTCTGCGACAGTCCATAAATTAGGAGTTGTACATTGTGTTTTAGTCACTCAGTCATGTCCGATTCCTTGCAACACCATGGACTATAATATAGTCCACCAGGTTCCTCTGTCCATGGGAATCCCCAGGCAAGAATACTTGAGAGGGGTGCCATTTCCTCCTCCAGGGAATCTTACCAACCCAGAGATCAAATCTTAGTCTTCTGCAGTGCAGGCAGATTCTTTACATTGTACATTAAGCAAAAGCAATAACCAGGTCCTAATACTATTAACATTTTAAATATATATTAACCTGGTACAGTTCCAGAAACAGTATGGCAAGAAGTTAACCTAAGGTCTTGTGAGGCATACATGGGGTGCCTCAGGCATTCCTGGGGGTGGGAGGAACTGGTATAGACCACAGTTAACCCATTAACTAACACACACATACACACATCCCACAGGAAAACTTTCTCCAATGTACAGTAAATGTCAATAAACTATGGCTGCTGTTGCTGCTTCCAAGTCACTTCAGTCATGTCCGACTCTGTGCGACCCCATAAACGGCAGCCCACCAGGCTCCCCCGTCCCTGGGATTCTCCAGGCAAGAACACTGGAGTGGGTTGCCATTTCCTTCTCCAATGCATGAAAGGTGAAAAGTGAAAGTGAAGTCGCTCAAACATGTCCAACTCTTCACGACCCCATGGACTGCAGCCCACCAGGCTCCTCCATCTGTGGGATTTTCCAGGCAAGAGTACTACAGTGGGTTGCCATTGCCTTCTCCAAATAAACTATGGAATGTATTTTTAAAAAGAAAATCCCAAATTTAGAACAGAATAGAAACAGACAGGAAAATAGAAAATAGAGTTTTTAGAGAGCTGATCAAACACCAGAAATACACTGAAGAAAATACAAAATCAGTTCAAAAATAAAAAGTAAATGACAAATTCCTTAGGGATAATAGATAAACATTGAGGGTATGGTGAGAGAGGATAAAAATGAAAGAGATCCCAGAATTTAAAAATGACATAAAAATAGAGGTGCAAATAAAAAGGAACTGAAATATATAGAGAAGACAAACAAGATGACCCAATGTGTATAGAAATATATATATTTATCAAAAAGAAAGAAGCAAAAGAATAGAATTACTATCTAAACCTACAATCTAAGAAACTGCCAGAAATGAAATGTGACCTGAATCAACATAGTAAAAGAGTTCATCTTGTTCCTGGGAAAATGAACAAAGAAGGTCAACCCCAAAATGTATTGCATAGAAACTATTAAACTTTACAGATTAATTTTTTAAAAATCTTCTGGGCTAAATAAAATGCTCATGTCACTTGCCTGCTGCTAGCAACACATTAAAAAAAGACAATAATGTAACAACACTTTCAAAAACTCAAGGAATTATGAGCCAAGGATTTTATATCAAATCAAGTTGTTGTTCAACTGTTAAAATCACAGACAATTCATTAAACATACAATAATGCAAAGAAAATTGCATTCACAACTCCTTTCCAATGAAATTTCTTGGAATAAGATTCACCCAACCACAATTTTAGTGGGGACACTTCTGCAAAACAGTTGACAGAGAACATTTACAACATTAAATTGTAACTGTAAGACCAAAATAAAGCTATGGATATGGGTAGCAAAATACCATGGAGAAGGGTATGGCAACCCACTCCAGTATTCTTGCCTGTAGAATAACATGGACAGAGGAGCCTGGTGGGTTACAGTCTGTGGGGTCACTAAGAGTATGCTTTTGAACTGTGGTGTTGGAGAAGATTCTTGAGAGTCCCTTGGACTGCAAGGAGATCCAACCAGTCCATCCTAAAGGAGATCAGTCCTGGGTGTTCATTGGAAGGAATGATGCTAAAGCTGAAACTCCAATACTTTGGCCACCTCATGCGAAGAGTTGACTCATTGGAAAAGACTCTGATGCTGGGAGGGTTTGGGGGCAGGAGGGAAAGGGGACGACAGAGGATGAGATGGCTGGATGGCATTCCCGACTCCAAGGATATGAGTGTGAGTGAGCTCTGGGAGTTGGTGATGGACAGGGAAGCCTGGCATGCTGCAATTCATGGGGTCGCAAAGAGTCAGACGTAACTGAGCGACTAAACTGAACTGAAGCGACTAAGACACACACACACAGCAGAATACCATATAAATGATACAGGTTCAGGGAAAGGAGAAACAGAAAATCTAAAAGTGAAAAGAAGAATGAGATACTGACTGCAAAGAAAGTGATAGGATAAAACAGAACAAAATGATTTAAGGAGGCAAAACAGAGTCCTGAGAAGAAAGGGACTGAGAGCAATATAAAAATATTAATATAAAGAGTCATATAAATATTACATACCTTCTGCATATCAAAAATGTTTTGAAAAGCACAAATCATATAGAATATTATGAAAGATTAAGACTCAAAAGAGCAGTCATATCAGTAAATGTGAATTGCCTTCATTTTCTTATTTAAGGGGAAAGATTTTAGAATTGTTTCACAAAGCAAAATTCAACTCTGTGCTGTACATTAAATATTCTAAGTGATATGATTTTGCAAAACTAAATAAAGAGATAGGCAAAGACATACTAGGCAAATAGAAAGAGTATGAAAACAAAGGTTGTGATTTTGTATTAAACAAAGTACAATTCTGGCCCAAAAGCAATAAATGAGACAAAGAAGGGCATCGTATAGTGTTAAATATTATAAAGGTCGTGTCTATAATGAAGACATAACATTAATGAATATATAAGAATATATATACTAAATAAGAAACCACCTTCATAAAGCAAAAACAAATCAGTACAGAGACAAATAAATAGACCAATAATCACAGACTCTAATACACTACTCACATTACAAGGTCAAGAAGAAAGAAAATTGGATCAATAAGCACAACTCCACTCATCTCACACACTAGTAAAGTAATGATCAAAATTCTCCAAGCTAGGCTTCAGCAATACGTGAACTGTGAAATTCCAGATGTTCAAGCTGGTTTTAGAAAAGGCAGAGGAACTAGAGATCAAATTGCCATCATCCACTGGATCATGGAAAAAGCAAGAGAGTTCCAGAAAAACATCTATTTCTGCTTTATTGACTATGCCAAAGCCTTTGACTGTGTGGATCACAATAAACTGTGGAAGATTCTGAGAGAGATGGGAATACCAGACCACCTGACCTGCCTCTTGAGAAATCTGTATGCAGGTCAGGAAGCAACAATTAGAACTGGACATGGAACAACAGGCTGGTTCCAAATAGGGAAAGGAGTACGTTAAGATTGTATATTGTCACCCTGCTTATTTAACTTCTATGCAGAGTGCATCATGAGAAATGCTGGACTGGAAGAAACACAAGCTGGAATCAAGATTGCCGGGAGAAATATTAATAACCTCAGATATGCAGATGACACCACCCTTATGGCAGAAAGTGAAGAACTAAAAATCCTCTTGATGAAAGTGAAAGAGGAGAGTGAAAAAGTTGGCTTAAAGCTCAACATTCAGAAAACGAAGATATTGGCATCCGGTCCCATCACTTCATGGGAAATAAATGGGGAAACAGTGGAAACAGTGTCAGACTTTATTTTGGGGGGCTCCAAAGTCACTGCAGATGGTGACTGCAGCCATGAAATTAAAAGACGCTTACTCCTTGGAAGGAAAGTTGTGACCAACCTAGACAGCATATTCAAAAGCAGAGACATTACTTTGTCAACAAAGGTCCATCTAGTCAAGGCTACGGTTTTTCCAGTGGTCATGTATGGATGTGAGTTGGACTATAAAGAAGGCTGAACACAGAATAATTGATGCTTTTGAACTGTGGTGTTGGAGAAGATTCTTGAGAGTCCCTTGGACTGCAAGGAGATCCAACCAGTCCATTTTGAAAGAGATCAGCCCTGGGATACCTTTGAAGGGAATGGTGCTGAAGCTGAAACTCCAGTACTTTGGCCACCTCATGTGAAGAGTTGACTCATTGGAAAAGCCTCTGATGCTGGGAGGGATTGGGGGCAGGAGGAGGAAGGGGACGACGGAGGATGAGATGGCTGGATGGCATCACTGGCTCGATGGATGTGAGTCTGAGTGAACTCCAGGAGTTGGTGATGGACAGGGAGGCCTGGCATGCTGCGATTCATGGGGTCGCAGAATCGGACACGACTGAGCGACTGAACTGACCTGAACTGAACCTATCTTTTCATTTCCCTTGAGATTTTTAGTTAGAATATTCTATACTTTCACATCATCTTCAAATAGAGATAATTTTATTTTTTTCTGTGAAATTTAGATACTAAGGTGTGTATCTATACAAGTTTACATCTGGGCATATGTATTCATTTCTCTTGAATAAATATTTAAAAGCTTCAAAATATGAGAGGTCTAGCTATTTCATATACTTACAAGCATCTGCTATTGTCTTTTTTGTTACTGTTAGTCATTCCAGTGATATCTTGTCACAGTTTTTGTCTGAATTTCCCTGATGATCAATGTTGAAACTTTTTAACACGTTCATTAGCCACTCGTATAATATTCTTTGTGAAGTGTATGTTCAAAGTCTTTTTCCCATTTTTAATCTGGTTATAAATATGGTAAGTATTGAATTATAGGAGCTTTTTTTAATACATTCAAGATACATAGTCAAATTTTTCTATTTTGGATACTTAATCCTAAGTTTTTTCTTTCATGTTCATTTTCTTAAAGATGTTTGATGAGCATAAAACTTTTTAATATTGATAATGTTCAATTTATTATGTTTATTTTTTAAGGTTAATGCTTTCTGAGTCCTATCAAGGAAATTTCTAAGATCAGTAAAATGTCTGCTTAAGTTTTATACTGTAAGTTTATATTTTAACTCATGTTTAGGTTTATAATTCATATCTAATGTCCCTTATAAATAGGATGTGATTAGAGTTGTTAATTTTTTTCCTTATAGCGTTGACTTTTATCAAGCAGTTTCTTTAACTATCAATATATTGAGATGATCATATGATTTGACTCCTATATTCTTTCAACATGGTGAATTTTATTAATTTTTAAATATTAAACCAATGATCAATTCATCATATTAAATCCTCTTAGTCTTGAGGGTTTAATATCATTATCCTTCTTAGTATTATTCCTTCAATATGACTACTTTAAGGATTTTTGCATCTATGTACATGAGGGCATGGGTCTATAATTTTCTTTTCTTGTGATGATCTTTTCTATTACTGGCATCAGGGTTGAGTTGGGCTTTTTAATGTCTATTTACAAAGTACCCTTCTATTTTCTGAATGAGTTTGCATAGTATTAATATGATATTTTTCCTAAAGACCCGATGCAATTCAGCACAGATATCCAGTTCCTTCACTAAGCAGTTCCCTCTTGTCTGGCATTATGCCCCATAAATTCCAATGCCTCATTTTCTCTGACTCTGATTTTTGTCTCTTCAGCTTATTGAGATAACTAACCTCTGTTTCATCATACTTCCCTGTTCCAAATCTGGAAAATGACTCCAGGCAAAAATTAGTCTCATCCTAAGTGATTATATCCCCTTCATGGATCACTGCCTTGTCACAGTGAAGGGACTTGCATAACTCAAGGAAGGTATGAGCCATGGCATGCAGGGCCCCCCAAGACAGATGGGTCATAGTGGAGAGTTCTGACAAAATGTGATTCACTGCAGGAAGCAAGGGCAAACCACCTCAGTATACTTGCTGAGAAAACCCCATGGACTGTATATAAAGGCAAGAAGATATGACACTGAAAGATGAGTCCCCAGGTTGAAGGTGTCCAATATGCTACTGGGGAAGAGCGGAGGACAACTACTAATAGCTTGAGAAAGAATGAAGCAGCTGGGCCAAAGCAGAAATGATGCTCAGCTATGGATGTGTCTGGTGATGAAAGTAAAATCTGATGCTATAAAGAACAGTCTTGCATAGTAACCTGCAATGTTAGATCCATGAATCAAAGTAAGCTGGACATGGTCAAGCAGGAGATGCAAGAGATGGACATCTTTAGGAATCAGTGAACTAAAATTGATGGGAATGGGCAAATTTAATTCAGATGACCATTATATCTACTATTGTGGACAAGAATCCCATAGAAGAAACAGAGTAGCCCTCATAAACAACAAAATAGTCTGAAATACAGAACTTGGGTACAACCTCAATAATGACAGAATGATCTCAGTTCATTTCCAAGGCAAACCATGCAACATCACAGTAATTCAAGTCTATGTGCAAACCACCAAAGCTGAAGAAGCTGATCAGTTCTATGAATACCTAGAAGACCCCCTAGAGTTAACACCAAAAAAAAAAAAAAAAAGATGTCCTTTTCACTGTAGGGGATTGGAATGCCAAAGTAGGAAGTCAAGAGATACCTGGAGTAACAGGTAAGTTTGGCCTTAGAGAACAAAATGAAGCAGGGTAAAAACTAGCAGAATTCTGCCAAGAGAAGGCACTGGTCATAGCAAACCCTTTTTCAACAACACAAGAGGCAACTTTACACATGGACATCAACAAATGCTCAATACCAAAATCAGATTGATTATATTTTTTGTAGCCAAAGGTGGACAAGCCATATGCAGCCAGCAAAAACAAGACCTGGAGCTGACTGTGATGCAGATTGTCAGTGTCTCATTGCATAATTTAGGCTTAAACTAAAGAAAGCAGGGAAAACCACTAGGCCAGCCAGGTGCAATTTAAATAAAATTCGTTATAAATATACAGTGGAGGTGATGAATAGACTCAAGGGATTAGAGCTAGTAAACAGAGTGTCTGAAAAATTATGGACAGAGGTCTATAATATGGTACAGGAGGCAGTGAACAAAACAGTCCCAAAGAAAAATAAAAGCAAGAAGGCAAAGTCCCTGTCTGAGGAGGCTTTACAAGTAGCTAAGGAAAGAAGAGAAGTGAAAATCAAGGGAGAATGGGAAAAGTACATCCAACTAGATGCAGAGTTCCTAAAAATAGCAAGGAGAGACAAGAAGGCCTTCTTCAGTGAACAATGCAAAGAAATAGAGGTAAATAACAGAAGGGGAAAGACTAGAGATCTCTTCAAGAAAATTGGAAATACCAAAGGAACATTTCATCCAAAGATGGGCACAATAAAGGACAGAAATGATAAAGATCTATTGAAAGCAGAAGAGATCATGAAGAGATGGAAGGAACACAGAAGAATTGTACAAAAAATATCTTGATGAGCCAGATAATCATGATGGTTTGGTCACTCACCCAGAGCCAGACATTCTAGAGCGTGAAGTCAAGTGGTCCTTAGGAAGCACTGCTATCAATAAAGCTAGTGGAGGTGATGGAATCAGATAAACTTTTATGAAATGCTTTGGGAATTAGGATACTTTGGAAGAGAAAGAATATGAGAGTTTTCTTGATAAAAATAGTAGAGGCTGATTTCTTTGTTGCTATTGTTTACAGGGTGATGTCTAGATTGTAGCTAAGGCAAGATTTTCCTGTAGCCATCAGTTTGCCTGTCACTTTCTAATCTCTGGATTGAAACTAAATTGGTATGATCCTGGAAGAAGCTGAATCATCAACTTTCGGATAATGAAAGATGTAACATTTCCCTTAGTAATCTTAGGTGCTCTTTTGAGAGTTTCTTGGGGAAGACTGGTCCAGAGTCCTCCAGAGCATTTTCCAAAGTTGAAAATCTGTGGAAACTCCAAGATAATAGCCTCATTTCTTCTCAGACTTTTCTTCCACATCTTGTTCATGTACTCTATGTCTCAGATAGGCAAGTGTCAGTCACTCAGTAGTGTCTGACTCTGCAAGCTTGTGGACTGTAGCCCACCAGGCTCCTCTGTTCATGGGGTTCTCCAGGTAACAATATTGGAGTGGGTTGCCATTTCCTCCTCCAAGGGATCTTTCTGATCCAAGGTTCAAACCCTCGTCTCTTATGTCTCCTGTATTGGCAGGCAGGTTCTTTACCACTAGTGCCACCTGAGATAACGTCAGGTATGACATATTGATTTGCGTCCAATTTTTAAAAACTGCTAAAAAAAATTAAAAATAAGTAAATAAATAAAAACTGCTAAAGACTGTCCTTTCATATGCCTGATCTGTCAAGTTCATGATATAGGAAAAAAGGTAAGAAGAATTATGACAAATATAAGTAGCTGAGACCTTTTTTAAATTTATAAATAATTTTAATTCAATATTCCAAGGTAAATTGATATAACTATTATCTGGTGATGGTATGTATAATTTCTAGATTTATAGAAACCCACATTAACAGAAGAGTTGATTTTATTGTATAACAACAGGATTGCCTGCTTTTATTTTTTTTATTGTGAACAATCTCACAGTTCAGATTAAAAAACAAACAAATCAAGTCTTTCTTATATAAACATTCCTGCATGATCCACATCATCCTCACATTGCAGGAGCAGTTGAAAGAGAAAAAAAAATCAGTATTTTAATGAGAAAATTGTCTAAATTTTCTGACAAGTTTAACTTGGTCTGAATATTTGATTTACCCAAATTTAGTGACCTCAAGAACCACATCAAATTAGAAAACTAAATTGTCTCATCAAATAATTACAGCAGGCCTAAGAGGTTACTTGCATCTACTGAAAAACATTCCATTACAGTTATCTGATAATAACAGCACTTTATATTGTCAAGCTCTTAAACATACTGCTTTATCATTCAACAGCCATATCTGCCTTTGTAAAGCCACACTTAGCAAAGTCCCCAAACCTAACCTAGATATTGAATCCAAATCAAGGAACATGTATGAGATGTGATTTGACCGTTCTTGAATCAGATCATACCAAATGTTCCCAACAACTCATATTGCCATAAATTGCCACATTAGAGAAACATGGACATTTGCAGTCCACTGCAAAGATTACCATACAAACCTTAACCCAGCTGACAGATATTTTCTTTTCTTCATGAAGTCAACATAATAACACTGCCAACAAAACACTAACAAAGCTCCTCTACAACTTGCTTAGATGGAAACTTTATCTTCTCTTAGAAAGCCAGCACTTTCTTAAAAGAGGTATACTGTGAACTTTACATTTTGTAAATGATTGTTACCTTTTTATACTATGCTGGTCCTTGAAGATTAAAATGGAGCTTCCAAATGAATGAAAATAAGGCCACAGAAACATGGAAAAGAGCACAGTGGTATAAGCCAAACATACCATATATAGGACTGACCAAACAATGCTGAGTTAATTTTGCTGGTTAAATCTTTAACATACTTGATCACATTTACATATATTATTCAACTATACCTTAGATTACAATCTTACCCTATTACTTTTTTAATAGTGCATGAGTGAGTGCTTAGTAGCTCAGTCATGTCTGACTCTTTGCAACCCCATGGACTGTAACCCAGGTTCCTCTGCTCATGGAATTTTCCAGGCAAGAATACTAGAGCTGGTTGCCTCTTCCTGCTCCAGGAAATCTCAACCCAGGGATCGAACCTGAGTCTCCTGAGACTCCTGCCTTAACAAGGGGTTCTTTACCACTAAGCCACCTGTAATATTTCTCCTAATATCCCAACCAAAAGGTTTTATCCTGACTACAAATAGCCCAGATTCTCAAGCTGGGCTGAGCTAATCCAGAAAAAATATTTTATTTCCAGATCTGATTACTCTGAAAATGTTATTCTGTCCATCTTATTATTAAAAGCATTATTCAACCTTATTAATTATCTATTATCAACTTGACTATGCTCCCCAGAATAGCACAGAGCAGACTTCCAGTAAAGCAAGCTTCTCACAAACCGGAGACTCCACTCTCATTTCCTCATTTCAAAAATACATAATAAGCCACAGATCTAAATTTGGATTAGCTCCAAATTATTGTTCATTTTGATCAAAACATATTAGATCCTAACAAACTTAGGTTAAATAATCTGAAATAAATAATGAACTTTCCATGTATTTTCTTCCTAATTCTGCTCACAAATAAAAGGGAACAAAACAAAAAGAAGTAGCAACGTCTTCCTCGGCCTGACTCAGACCACTACTACCTGCTTAGAAAATGGATGAGTCTGTGGCCATGGTAGAGCCAATGGAGATCAAAGCATGCAACTCCTGAGTGTTCCAGCCAGATTACCCATTTTAGTTCAAACTCATATGCACTATATCGCTTCAAAGTAAGTCTCTCATTCATATGTTCAAACTAGGGCTCATGCCTATAATGAGCTCCACCAACTGACAATCTGATAACAGCAAGACAGTTATAAATATGCTAAGAGAGTAACTGTTCTTGTTTTAAATAGAACAAAAGGAGGGAAACTGAAGTGGAAATTTCCTATCCATTTTTATTTCTACTTTACATGTAAATGAATCATTACTTTAAATACAACAATTTTTATGTAATATTACATTTCTATACTACCAGATTCAAAGGTGATAGAACCTGAGTGATCTAAATTTAGAAAATCTGTCATTGTCTTTAAGCATCAAAACTATAAAATTGGACTCTGTAATGGGGAATGTATCCCTTAAAAATGGGCTTCCCTGGTTGCTCAGCGGTAAACTATCTGCCTGCAATGAAGGAAACACAGAAGACACAAGTTCGATCCCTGGGTCAGGAAGATTCCTGGAGATGGGAAAGGATACCCACTCCAGTATTCCTACCTGGAAAACTCCATGGACAGAGGAACCTGTCAGGCTACAGTCCATAGGATCACACAGAGTTGGACACGACTGAAGCAACTTAGCACATCCTCCAAAAATACTTCTTTACGTGGCTGACCTCAATATTTTGCATGAAAACATTTATGTATACAATAGCTCTATGAACCCTCGAACGAAAAGGGTATCTCTAGTTTACACAATAAAAATGTGAACTATTCTGGAGGGATTTAACCTCAGTTTTTCTGAACTGGGGGACAAAGAGTACAGCTGGGGTTAGGAATAAGGCTCCCTACTTTAAAGAAGGTAACAATCCAGAGTCTGCATTCATAAAAATGAACCCTCCAGTTCCCTGATCCCTTTGAACCCTAGGAATTTGTTTGCAAAGTTTATATTATCCCAGAGAGGAGACTGGAGGTTCTTCTTTGGGAAAATGACTAACCTACAAGAAAAGATATTGAAATTAAAATTTGGAGAGCCCCCAACAAAATAGGCTGATTACCCTGCACCATCTGACTCAGTCTATGAGAGACACAGCCCTGCCCAGTGAGCTTTCCATGCTGAATACAGATGGAGGCAAGAGTTGCCACACCCTTGAAGCACACCTCTCACAGAAGCCAGCGACTAAAACAAACAACAAAGGAATGCATACAACATACAGGCAATGAAGGAAGAAGTGACCTGAAAGACAGAACCATTCCTATAGACAAAATCATTCTTATAGCCAGGAAGAGTTAAAAATGTTACTAACTGAGACAAAGACAGAGTGAGATCGGAAGGAGAGGAGACTTAAAGATACACACATGCACACAACTTGATAAATTTAAAAATATGATGGCAGACTATTATAAGACAACATTAATAAAAATTTAAATATAACAGAAAAATCTTCAATAAAGAAGAATATAAAGACAGTGTATTGGATATAATGGTGAAAAGATGTGAATATAAAAGGATTTTGCAAGGTAGTCTGCCTCTGAACAACAGGAGTTATAGAGAGAACAGAATAAAAAATAGGGGAAGAATTTACTAAGGGAAAATTCCAGTGTTTCCCAGGTAACAAAATCATTAATTTATCAACTGAAAGAACCCACAGAGAGATCCAAAATTTTCAAAAGACCTCTATTAAGGCATATAATCACAAAATATCAAGACACCAAGAAGAAAGAGAATATTCTAAAAGCTTCTGGTGCTAATTTTCTTTAGTCTTGTCCAACTCTGTGGGACTCCATGGACTGCATGCAGCCCACCAAGCTCCTCTGTCCGTGGGTTTCTAGTGGGTTGCCATTTCCTTCACCCAGGATCTTCTCCACCCAGGGATCAAACCTGCATCTCTTAAGTCTTCTTCATTGTCAGATGGGTTTTTTACCACTAGTGCCACCTGGGAAGCTTAAAAACTTCTAGGAAGAAGTTAAAGAGGACATACAAAGCATTAAGAATTAAAATGGCAAAAGAAATTTTAGCAAGAACATCGGAAGTTAGTAAACAACTTCAAATTTGTGAAGAAAAGAGTATTTCCAAAACATTTTCATACCAAACCAAGCCAGCTATCAAATGTGATAGAATATAAAACATTTTCAATTATGAAAGATTTTCAAAACTTGGTCTTCTCTGAGTTATTTCTTGGGAAACTACTGAAAAATATGTTTCACTCAAAAAATTTACCAAGTCAATAAAGATAAAAACATAGGGTCTAGGAAACAGGGATTCAAGCTCAAAGCAAAGAGGATTCCTAGGATAACAAATAGTAATGATATATACAAAGCCTAGAGAAATCTCCAGGAAGAATGTGTACAAGAAAAAGTTATAACAGATTTTCTGATGTTTCTGACCATAATAAAGATGTTTTAGAGTTCCTTCCAGGAATTTATGTTGAAAATATTGACATCCTCATAGAAATGAATAATTAAAAACTCAAGAAATAGAAACATATTAACATAGGCATAATCAGGAAAGCCATAAAGACAAAATACCTAAAATTGTACAAGTAAGTAATTGTGTGGAATAAGCCTTGAAAGAAGTAGAATTCTATACCTATTTGAGCTGCAAACTATAAATTTAGGAATTTTTTAAAAGGTCTGTATTAACACACAGGATCTTTAAGGCTCACGTCCACTTCCTGAAAATTATCTCAGGGAAAAATAAATCAAAGGCAAACACAAGAGTATACCTACAGTTATGTTCATTATAGCATTGCTTATTATAATAGGAAACAGAAAGTAATCAAAATGCTCAGAAATAGATTAGTTAAATGTATGTCCTGACATATGTTAGTGAATACCAATACTAAATATGAAGTTGCAGGTAAATTTTGATGTTGAACATTTTCACAATATATTATTAAAATGGTAATCACATGAGCCTATCTTTTATAAATAAGAAAATGACATTAAAATGTCTGATAGAAACTTAAGGAATGAAAAATGACAATAATCATCATGAATTCTGGGTGAACGGAGTACAGAAACTTCTTTTTGCAAGCAACTTTGTTTCTCTTTTTCACCTACACTAAAAACATGATAGTGGTTTGGGAAAATGGTAACAACATTTTACAGCTTCTCTTATCAAAAGCTTGTCTGTTTTCTCATCCCTTGACTCTAGCTGGCCTTGTGACCTGCTTTCACCAACAAAAGGTGGCAAAGATACATTGCATCAGTGCTGAATCTAGGCTTTACTAGGAAGAAAATGTTTCCTCTACCAACTCAGGCACTTAGGGACCTGCAAATTAATTGACAACAGACAGGTTAACAAGAAAAGAATTTAATTCACAGGCATGTGGGATCATCCCATAAGGATGGATCACCAAACAGCTAGGAATAAAGGCTTTGTAAAGCAGTTTAACAGGGGAAAGAAGGAGAGAAAGCTTCTTTGGAAAACATATAGGTTTCCAGGAGGAAAAGCTGGAAGATATGGAAGTTTCTGATAAAGTATATTTAAAAATTTCTCATCCCAGTGCTAATGGGCAGTCTCCTTTCTCACTGGAAGCTCCCGCAGAAAGGGGATTTATAGCAAATTCATTCTCAGAAAACTCTGGCTTTAATCAAATAAGAGAGACTCAGCAAAGGTTTCTTCCTTTATCACCAACATCTTCATTTTAGAATCACCTTTATACCACTTTGGTGGGATGGGTCCCTTGAACCTCAAGACAATGTGCAGCTGCTGCTCTCCCATTTCTGTTCTCTCATGCTTATAGTGGTCCCCAGGAAATAAGCCTAGTGGAGAACGACAGTACATACAGAGGCCCTGCCATCCTAGCTGAGGTTCCTAAACCAGCTAGTCCCACCTGCCCAGCAGCTGAACTCAGACTCACTAACCAGACCAGCTGAGCACAGCCAAACAAGACCCAGACAAGAACCACCAGCTGAGTCCAGCCTGCACTGCCAACCTACAGAAACATCATTGTGTTAAGTCACAAAGTTTTGGGGTAGCTTGCCTTGTAGCAATAGATACCTGATAGAGAAATATATTGTTTTCAAGAAACTATGGTAACGAATGATTTACTAAAAACAATTAATGATTGTTTTATTCACAAAAGCTAAAGAGTTGATAACATGAAAAATTCATCTTAAAATGATGGACAAGAAATTTATTAAGATCTTTCCTAGTTGTTTATATAAGAAGAATAAGAAATGATATTAAATTTGAAGCAAATAAAAGGGAACCTTTCTCTATATCCAAGGCATAATAATTAATGTGAGGGCTTTGCTCTACTCAGTGGGAATTACTGAGTCAAACATTTTACAGGGATCCCAGAAATACAAAACAGACTTTCAGTACAACTTTGAGCAATGTATTTGAGGTCAAAAGAAGCTAAAATCATAAGTCCTTAGATATGGAAACAGGAAGTGATGGAGAAGAGATATGCCAACAGCATGCACTGAGTTTGCCCTCAGCTGTTATGACTCAAAGGGGCCATTACTGGAAGAGCACTGTTGCTCAGCCTCAGGGTTCACACAGAGATTACTAGCTTGTTCTTTTATCTTTATTGTTACTACTATATACCCCAGCCATTACTGCTGTGTAGGACTGAACAACTGGTTGTTCTGATGTGGTTTTAAGCCTTTCCTAGATGCACCTAGCATTAAGCACTGCCAGTTGGGATAGGAAAATAGATGGGAAAGGGAAACCATTTCTTCTCCCCTGTTGCACTTTAAATCTTACAATACTCAATCAAGATTCTATGAAACAGCTGATTTTTTTTTTTTTTTTTTTAAGGCACTTTTTCCTGATTTCCTCAACAGCAATGCCTGGAAGCATATTTGCATGCAAAATACACTGTGCTATAAAGTTGATAGCTGTGTTCCTTGCGAGAGCCATTTAGCATTGCTTTGTTTTGTCATTTGTGTGAGTAAAAGAGACCTAGTTTTATTTTTCAGAGATTTATGGGATCCAGTCATTTGTTTCAATGCAGGGCAGTTGTTGAAATCTGTGCTTAGTCACCCAGTTATGTCCAGCTCTTTGTGACCCCATGGACTGTAGCCTGCCAGGTTTCTATGTCCATGGGATTTTCCAGGGAAGAATAGTGGAGTGGGTTGCTATTTCCTACTCAAAGGGATCTTCCTAACCCAGGGATTGAACCCACATCTCTTGCATCTCCCGCATTGGCAGGCAGATTCTGTACTACTGTGTTGAAAATCTAGTTGATCATTGAAATGACACATGACATTTTCTGGTGGTGAAGATGAGATACGTTTTTTTTATAAGGCTTCTTTCACAATAGAGAAAGGGCCACACAATAATTAAAAATAATACTGTATCACAAGAAAATACAAAGCAGTGTCTACCCTATAATTATATTATCTAAATATTACATAGGATAGTGTGCAAAAGCTGCAAATATTATTAAAAATATAAATGTTGATCTGTTGGTAAATAAATTCATTTTAAATTTATTACTATGTTTTTGATAGTGTTAGTGCAATACATATTTTCTTCAAAAAATTTTTAGGTAGCAGAAGAATAACAGCAGTGTATGTGTGAGTGGCCTGGTCAAGTCCGACTCTCTGTGACCCTTTGGACTGTAGCCTGACAGCAGTATAAACCTTCTTAAATACTTAAACACTTTATTGCAGATTCTGACTTAATGTATCAAATTACTGCTTTGAAACATATTCAAAGGCTTAGTGTTAGCCCCTTTCTGAATTACATATGCTTTTATTCTATCCTGAAGCAAATTCATAAAGAACTCTTGAAAATCTAAGAGGCCTGAATATGTGCTACAATAAGTTTCTCAAACCACTCGCTTCATCTAAGTCTGGGGAAAGCAGTGAATATTCAGGATTCAAGGAACATATGTAAATTTTATAAATTAGATTAACAGCTTGATGAGGGCATCATTTTTTAAAGTGCACATTTCTGCTACCCCAATACTAATATTCCTCTAGGAGCTGGCAGTACCTTAAAAAGCAATGATCAACAGAAATGAATGACTTCTTGTAAATGGGCAATTTTATTACAGGAATCAAGAAGTTTTATAATTACTTCTGTTGCTGTTTAGTCACTAAATTGTGTCTGACTCTTTTGCAATCCCCTAACCATAGTCCGCCAGGCTCCTCTATCTGTGGGATTTCCCAAGCGCCATTTCCTTCTCCAGGGGATCTTTTTGACCCAGGATCAAACCCATGTCTCCTGCATTGACAGGCAGATTCCTTACTGCTGAGCTACCACAGAGGCTCCTGATTATGCCTATACACGTCCTTTAACTAATGTTACTGATGATAAGCCTCATGTTAAACAGTTACACCTTCTTTCTAAATTATGTCATTCAAATTCCTGAGTATTTCACCCTGTGTTACCTGTAAGGTTTGAAAGTATAATGGTGAATATTGAGTCCCCAAGCCATCTCTTGTTAAAAAAAAAAAAAAAATCATGCTTATAGTAATAATAGCTACAATTACTGAGGGTATGTAAAGTACTCTATCAGGCGTGTTACATAATTCTCACTACAATATTGTGAGATCGCTTATTACTCCCATATTATAACCATGATATAAATGAAAATTCAACCCTAGAATAGTTGATTTACCTATTTCCTCGAAACTGGCTGGTATTACCTTGTAAGCTGAGTTGCAAGCTATTTGAATTGGAAGCTGTACAAGCTGATTGAAAATTGTTCTTTTGCTCTAGGGAAAAACCTCTGAGAATTGGGATCCCAGCTATCTGAATATTTTGAGAGTGCCCACCTATAGGGACTCTGGCTGATTTTTGTGTTTAAAAACCATGGTCCTTTCTCATCTGCATTTCTAACTAAATAAGCCTACCTGACCAAAGGTAATTTAGAATATTAATGGCCATTATGGGTAATTTTTGAATCCCCAAACTTAATTCTCTTAAAAATCAATTTGGATTACAATAGCTCAAAATTTTCCATAACTGAATGGTAGGCCTATTTCAATTGGTGTTTTGAGGCTTACAAACATTATCTGGAGCTTAAAATTGTCTTTCTGCAAAATAAGATTTTAAGGTTAACTGAGGCAAACAAAGTGACTGACAAGGGATTAACCTCCAAAACATACAAACAGCTCATAAGCTTAATATTAAAAAAACAAACAACCTAGTCAAAAAATGGGTATAAAATCTAAATAGACATTTTTCCAAAGAAGACATATGAGTGGCCAAAAAGCACATGAAAAAATGCTCAACATCACTAATTATTAGAGAACTACAAATCAAAACTACAATGAGGTATCGCTCACACTGGTCAGAACGGCCATTATCAAAAAATCTACAAACACTAAATGCTGGAGAGGTGGTGGAAGAAAAAGGGAACCTTTCTACACTGTTGGTCGGAATGTAAATTGGTACAGCCATTATGAAGAAGAGTATGTTGATTTCTTTAAAAAACAAAAAAATAGAACTATGTATGATCAGGCAATCCTATTCCTAGGCATATATCTAAAGAAAATAATAATTTGAAAAGACATATGCATCCCAATGTTCACTGCAGCACTATTGACAATCGGCGGGAAATGGAAGCAACCTAAATGACCATCGATAGATGAATGGATAAAGATATGGCACATATATACAAAGGAATATTACTCAGATGTATAAAGAATGAAATAATGCCATTTACAGCAACATACATGGACCTACAGAGTGTCATACTGAGTGAAGTGAGTCAGATAAAAACAAATATCATATGATATCACCTATATCTGGAATCTAAAAAAAAAGCAGTACAAATGAATTGATTTACAAAATAGAAATAGAGTCACAGATGCAGAAAACAAACGTATGGTTACCAAGGAGATAAAGGGGGGATAAGTTGGGAGACTGGGATTGACATATACATACTACTATATATAAAATAGATAATAAGAAAGAACCTACTGTGTAGCACAGGAACTCTACTCAATAATCTAATGATTTATATGGAAAAAGAATCTTAAAAAGTTGTTTTTCAATTGCTCAGTCATGTCTGACTCTTCTCACCTCATGGACTGCATTATACCAGGCTTCCCTGTCCTTCACCATCTCCCCAAGTTTGCTCAAACTCATGTCCATTGAGTTGATGATACCATCCAACTATCTCATCCTCTGTCACTCCTTTCTCCTTTTCCCCTCAACCTTTCTCAGCATCAGGGCCTTTTCCAATGAGTCGGCTCTTCGCATCAGGTGGCCAAAGTATTGGAGCTTCGACTTCATCTCAGTCCTTCCAATGAATATTCAGGGTTAATTTTCTTTAAGACTGACTGGTTTGATCTCCTAGTTTCAATTCTTTCTGTTTCCCAATTTTGATATCTTTTATTTCTTTTGTTGCAAATTTCCATGGCTAGGATCCATGATACAATATTGAACAGAAGTGATGGGAGTGAACATTTTTGTCTTAGCAGGGAAAGCATTCAGACTTTCAACATGAGGCATGGTGTTAATTGTGGGTTTATTGCATATATCTTTTATCAGTTAAAGTAAATTCCCTTGTGTATCTAGTTTGAGGTTTTTTAAATCCTGAAAAAAAAACAATTTTTAGCAAGTTCTTTTTCTCCATCTATTGAGATGACTTTTATGTACTTTCTATTCTTTTTTCCTGTTAGGTTTTCTTAAACCAACCTTGCATTGATAGGATAAATACCACTTAGAAGTGGAGTGTAATCCTTTAAAGTTTCCACTCAGGATTTGTTCAGCCAAACTGAAATCAAAGCCTTAGGCAACTGTGATATTACTACTATTTTCAGTAACATCCTGGGGGTGGGGGTGGGGGGCAGGGCATTTCCACTGAACTCAATTCTAAGTGTAATCAGATAGCCATATCACCCTGGAAATAGAGATTTTCCAGGAAGCTGCAAATTTGGGGGGTGGGAGGGTGTGGGGTGGGAAATGTACTATCTGGGGATAGAACATTTAATGGAGCTCCAAAAGATGTCAGTCCTCATTGTTCACAAGGCTGCCAGCAGGAACCATGACACTGAGCTGGGAAAACAAAGAGGATGAGACTAGCCCCTAGTTAAAATATTAAAGATCCTTTCAACTTTCTCTTGCACAAATGCTGTATAGTTTTTTCTTTGTCTTTGGTTAATTTCCATAGTTCTGAAATGGTTGTTTTTGTTGTTTTGCCATACTTTCTCTGTTTTTTATGAGAGACTTAGTTCACTAAGGTCCCAAATGGTTCACTCCCCACCAGTTCAGAAGATGTACTATTGCCTGGCTTAAGAGGATGGTTTGTGTACAACTGGACACACGATAGTTTGATTCACTGCAATGACTTGCATAACATTTTGTGAGAATTCAGAGCTGGACAGGACCATTTTTTCGTAACTCATTCAACAAATATTTATAAATATTTAAATTTTTAAATAATGTACATAATAATAATCAATGAATAAGACTACACTCCCATCGTCAACATGAGTAAGTCTGTCTGGAGCAGAGAAACTATTATCGAGCATATATTATTTGCCACTCCTATTATTGAGATCACTTTTAGAAAACAGAGGGAAAAAAAAAACAGAAGAATCTTATATAAAAGACACTATATTAAGCTGAGACATGAAGGATGAATATGACATTTCCAGTTGAACCTAGCACAGGAGAATATCCCTTGGTATAGAACATGGACTTCAGAGAATGAAGGATCACATTTAATAAGGGATTATTCCTGATATTGGAGGCAGAATATTTAATAAAGCCAATGGTTCCTGCCTATTTAGTTTAACTCAACAGAGGGAAAAATAAATATTTTTTAACTGAGGAACTATATCTTCACTTGATCAAGAATTTAATAACAAAAATTTTAGGTAACAAAAGGAAACAAATAAAAGTTTGCCATTATAACATACCTAAGAATTTCATTGCATTTAGATGACAACTGGCTATATAAGCTATGCTCTACTGTCATAGTCAACTTCAGAGTTTATAAGTCTATTCCGGAGAAGTCAAATACTAAATTAAAACATATTAAAATCCCCCCCAAAATATCTACTTCTGCTTTATTGACTGCGCCAAAGCATTTGACTGTGTGGATCACAACAAACTGGAAAAGTCTTCAAAAGTTGAAATATCAGACCACCTTACCTGCCTCCTGAGAAATCTGTATGCAGGTCAAGAAGCAACAGTTAGAACCAGACGAGGAACAATGGACTGGTTCCAAATTGGGAAGGGAGTATGTCAAGGTTGTATACTGTCACCCTGCTTTTTTAACCTATATACATAGTACATCATGCAAAATGCCAGGCTAGATGAACACAAGATGGAATCAAGATTGCTGGGAGAAATATCAATAACCTCAGATATGCAAATGACACCACCCTTATGGCAGAAAGCGAAGAAGACCTAAAGAGCCTCTTGATGAAAGAGAAAAAGGAGAGTGAGAGAGTTGGCTCAAAACTCAACATTCAAAAAACCAAGATCATGGCATCTGGTCCCATCACCTCATGGCAAACAGATGGGGAAACAATGGAAACAGTGTCAGACTTCATTTTCTTGGCCTCCAAAATCACTTCAGATGGTGACTGCAGCCATGAAATTAAAAGATGCTTTCTCCTTGGAAGAAAAGCTATGGCCAACATAGACAGCATATTAAAAAGCAGAGACATTACTTTGCCAACAAAGGTCCATCTAGTCAAAGCTATGGTTTTTCCAGTAGTCATGTATGGATGTGAGAGTTGGACCATAAAGAAAGCTGAGTGCAGAAGAATTTATGCTTTTGAACTGTGGTGTTGGAGAAGACTCTTAAGAGTCCCTTGGACTGCAAGGAGATCCAACCAGTTAATCCTTAAGGAAATCCATCCTGAATATTTATTGGAAGGACTGATGCTGAAGCTAAAACTCCAATAGTTTAGCCACCTGATGCAAAGAACTGACTCATTGGAAAAGACCTTCATGCTGGGAAAGATTGAAGGT
Source organism: Capra hircus (assembly GCF_001704415.2). NCBI lineage: Eukaryota > Metazoa > Chordata > Mammalia > Artiodactyla > Bovidae > Capra > Capra hircus. Next base: position 35,628,686 of record NC_030818.1, read on the forward strand.
GGGAGGTGAAGGGGAGGACAGAGGATGAGATGGGTGGATGACATCACTGACTCGATGGCCATGAGTTTGAGCAAGCTCCAGGAGTTGGTGATGGACACAGAAGCCTGGTATGCTGCAGTCCATGGGGTCTCAGAGTCAGACACAACTGAGCGACTGAACTCAACTGACCTTTTATTCTTAAGAAGTCAAAAACTAAATAAAAGCATATTAAACTCAAGCAAAAAGATTATATACAACTTTGTTTAAAAAGCAATGTGAGAGGAAGAAAAATGAAATCTGTTTGGTTTTGACCTTCCACCATACACAGTCTGAACTGCTCTGGTTAATGAAGACATTACCCAGTTGGAAAAATAGCTGAACGAAGCCCTTGAGTTCATAGAGCTCAGTGACTTCATGTGGGTGATTCAAGGAAAATTTCAAAATGCCAGATGTATACTTGCCATTAGATCTCATGGCATGTGTGCAGCTCAGGGAAGAAAACTGAATCCTAAAAACTGGCATTTGGGCCAAAGCTGCCTTTATTCAACATAAATTAGAATACACATTTCACAAGACTACAAACGCCATGTGGTAATATTTTCAAGTGCCACCAGTACTACTACCTTCTCACCTCAAATGCATGAAACAAAGCAGGGAAGAAGAATGAGGGAAGGGATAGTTAGGGAGTTCGGGATGGATATGTACACACTGTTACATTTAAAATGAACAATCAACAAGGACCTACCATACAGAACAGGGAACTTTGCTCAATGTTATGTGGGAGCCTGGATGGGAGTGTAGTTTGGGGGAGAATGGATACATGCATACGTATGGCTGAGTAGACCTGCTTCTTCAACAACTCTAAAGTCTCTCTTGAATCACACTCCCATGACCAGGACAACCTCTCATCTTATCAAAAGACTGTGATCACTTTAAACCAATCATCTGTCCCCTTGTTTCTTCCCTTTCCTTTCAGGGGCTGCTTAAACAGGTTGCCTAGCAGCTTTAGGGTACTTTTTGGAAAAAGTTATACTAAGACCTTAAGAGACGATGCACATTTTAAATTATTTCCAAAGACAGAGAATAGGAACAAACTTACCGACCTTGCAGGCCTACAAGTCCTGTCTATTTTAAAGGGAAGGACAGAAGCTCAAGTTTGTAAGGTAGGAGACTCTTCAGCATCTGAGAAGAAATCATTTATTAGGCTTGTAATTGTGGTCCCTCACCTTCTGTTTTCTGGACTCATTAACTATGCTGCCTTATCTGTTCAGACATATTTTAAGCAACTAAGTATAAACCAAATATGTTTCTGTTAATGTTAAAAACGAGCACATTTACAAAGAAAAAAAAAGATAACACCTTTGCTATTCACCTGAAATTATCGCAACAAATCCCCATGGAAAAGAAATGCAAAAAAGCAAAATGGCTGTCTGGGGAGGCCTTACAAATAGCTGTGAAAAGAAGAGAGGCGAAAAGCAAAGGAGAAAATGAAAGATATAAGCATCTGAATGCAGAGTTCCAAAGAATAGCAAGAGAAGATAAGAAAGCCATCTTCAGTGATCAATACAAAGAAATAGAGGAAAAGAACAGAATGGGAAAGACTGGAGATCTCTTCAAGAAAATTAGAGATACCAAGGGAACATTTCAGGCAAAGATGGGCTTGATAAAGGACACATATGGTATGGACCTAACAGAAGCAGACGATATTAAGAAGAGGTGGCAAGAATACACAGAAGAACTGTACAAAAAAGAGCTTCACAACCCAGATAATCATGATGATGCGATCACTAATCTAGAGCCAGACTTCTTGGAATGTGAAGTCAAGTGGGCTTTAGAAAGCATCACTATGAACAAAGTTAGTGGAAGTGATGGAATTCCAGTTGAGCTATTTCAAATCATGAAAGATGACGCTGTGAAAGTGCTGCACTCAATGTGACAGCAAATGTGGAAAACTCAGCAGTGGCCACAGGACTGGAAAAGGGCAGTTTTTATTCCAATTCCAAAGAAAGGCAATGCCAAACAATGCTCAAACTACCACACAATTGCACTCATCTCACATGCTAGTAAAGTAATGCTCAAAATTCTCCAAGCCAGGCTTCAGCAATACGTGAACCGTGAACTCCTTGATGTTCAAGGTGGTTTTAGAAAAGGCAGAGAAACCAGAGATCAAATTGCCAACACCCACTGGATCATGGAAAAAGCAAGAGAGTTCCAGAAAAACATCTATTTCTGCTTTATTGACTATGCCAAAGCCTTTGACTGTGGATCACAATGAACTGTGGAAAATTCTGAAAGAGATGGGAATCCCAGACCACCTAACCTGCCTCTTGAGAAATCTGTATGCAGGTGAGGAACCAACAGTTAGAACTGGACATGGAACAACAGACTGGTTCCAACTAGGAAAAGGAGTACGTCAAGGCTGTATATTGTCACCCTGCTTATTTAACTTCTATGCAGAGTACATCATGAGAAATGCTGGACTGGAAGAAACACAAGCTGGAATCAAGATTGCTGGGAGAAATACCAATAACCTCAGATATGCAGATGACACCACCCTTATGGCAGAAAGTGAAGAGGAGCTAGAAAGCCTCTTGATGAAAGTGAAAGAGGAGAGCGAAAAAGTTGGCTTAAAGTTCAACATTCAGAAAACGAAGATATTGGCATCTGGTCCCATCACTTCATGGGAAATAGATGGGGAAACAGTGGAAACAGTGTCACACTTTATTTTGGGGGGCTCCAAAATCACTGCAGATGGTGATTGCAACCATGAAATCAAAAGACGCTTACTCCTTGGAAGAAATGTTATGACCAACCTCGACAGTATATTCAAGAGCAGAGACATTATCCTGCCGATTAAGGTCCATCTAGTCAAGGCTATGGTTTTTCCAGTGGTCATGTATGGATGTGAGAGTTGGACTGTGAAGAAGGCTGAGTGCCGAAGAATTGATGCGTTTGAACTGTGGTGTTGGAGAAGACTCTTGAGGGTCCCTTTGACTGCAAGGAGATCCAACCAGTCCATTCTGAAGGAGATCAACCCTAGGATACCTTTGGAAGGAATGATGCTAAAGCTGAAGCTCCACTACTTTGGCCACTTCATGCGAAGAGTTGACTCATTGGAAAAGACTCTGATGCTGGGAGATATTGGGAGCAGGAGGAGAAGGGGACGACCCAGGATGAGATGGCTGGATGGCATCACGGACTCGATGGATGTGAGTCTGAGTGAACTCTGGGAGATGGTGATGGACAGGGAGGCCTGGCGTGCTGCAATTCATGGGGTCACAAAGAATCAGACATGACTGAGTGACTGAACTGAACTGAACTGAACCTGAGATAGCAACCCAAACTGGGATAGCCAGAGAGAGAATAAAAAAAGGGGGAGAGAGAGAGAACTTACCAGCAAAAAGCTCTAACCTAAAGCACTGTCGAACCAGCTCACAGAACAAAACACTGAGCGAATACCAGAGGAGAGCTAGCCTGCTGTGGACCGGCCCCTCCCCCCACAGGAGGCAGAGAGATTGGCGTGCAACAGCCTGAGCCAGAAGGCGAGGGGCAAAGTCAGCCGCAGAGATGGCATGCTCTACCAAACTGCAAGCAGGCTCCCAGTTGCTAGCCAAGTCTTCCTGGGATCCTAGACGGTTGACATCCGCCAAGAGAGTCACGCCAGAGATCAGCTTCCCAGAGGAGACACACAGCACACCTGAGATGTCACTCTCACTGCACACCCAGGAAACCGAGCAGCTGGGACCGGGGAAGTGATAAGATTCACCGCCCCACCTGGGGAGAGTGTTCTTACCAAGCACCTGGTCACCTGAGCTGCTCAGACCTGGGAAGGGCACAAAACACAGTCCCAACCGAGTCTTTGTGGAGTACCCAAGAACCTAAACCTGAGTGGCTTAGACCTGGGAAGTGCACGCAACTCAGGGCCCACTTTAGACAGTTCCCCTGCAGAGCAACCTGGAGACTGAGCAGTGTAGGCTGGGAAAGAACACGCGCTGTGAGTGGGGGCAAACCCAGTGTGGCCCAGACACTGCGAGCACTTTCTACACATGCCAGTGATATTTGTTTGCAATGTTCCTCCCTCCCCACAGCACAACTGAACAAGTGAGCCTAAATAAATGACCACCTTCACCCCCTTGTGTCAGGGTGGAAATTAGACACTGAAGAGACTTTCAAACGAAGGAAACCAAAATAAACAAAGAGGGAACCGCTTTGGAAGTGACAGGCACAACAGATTAAAACCCTGTAGTTAGCATCGACTACATGGGAAGGGGCCTATAGACATTGAGAAGAAGTATAAGCTGGAACAAGGAACTGTCTGAAACTGAGCTGAACCCACACTGCCCTCAACAGCTCCAGAGAAATTCCTAGATATATTTTACTATTATTATTTTTAATTTTTTAAAGTTCATTATACCTTTAATTTTCATTTTTAAAATCTACTATTACCTTGCAAGAAAAATACCCTATTTTTAAAGCAAATTTCATATATATATTTCATATATATATCTGCTCTGAAGAGCAGAGACATTACTTTGCCAACAAAGGTCCGTCTACTCAAGGCTATGGTTTTTCCAGTGGTCATGTATGGATGTGAGAGTTGGACTGTGAAGAAGGCTGAGCGCCGAAGAATTGATGCTTTTGAACTGTGGTGTTGGAAAAGACTCTTGAGAGTCCCTTGGACTGCAAGGAGATCCAACCAGTCCATTCTGAAGGAGATCAACCCTGGGATACCTTTGGAAGGAATGATGCTAAAGCTGAAACTCCAGTACTTTGGCCACCTTATGTGAAGAGTTGACTCATTGGAAAAGACTCTGATGCTGGGAGGGATTGGGGGCAGGAGGAGAAGGGGACGACCCAGGATGAGATGGCTGGATGGCATCACTGACTCGATGGACGTGAGTCTGAGTGAACTCCGGGAATTGGTGATGGACAGGGAGGCCTGGTATGCTATGATTCATGGGGTCACAAAGAGTTGGACATGGCTGAGCAACTGAACTGAACCGAAACCTTTAATTTTCATTTTTAAAACCTACTATTACCTTGCAAGAAAAATACCCAAATTTTAAAGCAGATTTCATATATTTATATTTTATAATTTTTGTGATTTTGTTTTGTTTTCTTAATATTATGTTTTGGAGAATCTAACCTCTACTCTAGATTTTTAATCTTTGCTTTTTGGTATTTGTTATCAATTTTGTACCTTTAAGAATCCAATATTGAGTACTCATTTTTACTTAGGATTGTGATTGCTGGCTTGATTGCTCTCTCCCCTTTTGACTCTCCTTTTTCTCCCCCAGGTCACCTCTATCTCCTCCCTCCCCCTTCTCTTCACTAGTTAACTCTATGAATCTCTTTGGGTGTTTCAGGCTGTGGAGAACATTTGGGAAACCGATTACTGACTAAATTGATCTCTCTCCTTTTGATTCTCCTTTTTCTCCCCCTGGTCACCTCTATCTCCTTCCTGCCACTTCTCTTCTCTGTGTAACTCCGTGAGCCTCTCTGAGTGTTCCAGACTGGAGAGCAAATAGGGAATTGATTACTGGCTAGATTGCTGTCTCCCCTTTTGATTCCCCCTCTTCTCCTCCTGGTCACTTCTATCTCCCTCCTCCCTCTTCTCTTCTCCATGTAACTCTGTGAACCTCTCTGGGTGTCACTCACTGTGGAGAATCTTTTCACAATTAACCTAGATGTTTTATCATCAATGCTGTATGGATGAAGAAGTCTTGAAGCTACTATAAGAATAAGACTGAAAACCAGAGGCAGGAGGCTTAAATCCAAAACTTGAGAACACCAGAAAACTCCTAACTCCAGGGAACATTAATCAACAACAGCTCATCCAAAAGCCTCCATTCCTACACTGAAACCAAGCTCCACCCAAGAGCCAACAAGTTCCAGAGAAAAACATACAAGCTAATTCTCCAACAACGCAGAAACATAACCCTAAGCATCAAAATACAGGCGGCCAAAAGTCACACCAAACCCACAGACACCTCAAAACTCACTACTGGACACTTCATTGCACTCCAGAGAGAAGAGATCCAGCTCCACCCACCAGAACACTGATATGAGCTTCCCTAGCCAGGAAACCTTGACAAGCCACTTGTCCAATCCCACCCACAGGGAGGAACCTCCACAATAAAGAGGTACCACAAATTTCCAGCATACAGAAAGGGCACCCCAACACAGCAACCTAAACAAGATGAAAAGGCAGAGAAATATTCAGCAGGTAAAGGAACATGATAAAAGCCTTCAAAACCAAACAAAAGAGGAGGAGATAGGGAGTCTATCTGAAAAAGAATTCAGGATAATGATAGTAAAAATGATGCAAAATCTTGGCGGGGGGGGGGGGGAGAAATGGAGTTACAGATAAATAGTCTGGAGACAAGGATTGAGAAGATGCAAGAAAGGTTTAACAAGGACCTAGAAGAAATAAAAAACTCAGTCAATAATGAATAATGCAATAACTGAGATCAAAAACATTCTGGAGGGAACCAACAGTAGAATAACTGAGGTAGAAGACAGGATAAGTGAGGTGGAAGATAGAATGGTGGAAAAAAATTGAAGCAGAGAGGAAAAAAGAAAAAAGAATTAAAAGATATGAGGACAACCTCAGAGACCTCTGGGACAATGTTAAATGCCCCAACATTCAAATTATAGGAGTCCCAGAAGAAGAAGACAAAAAGAAAGGCCATGAGAAAATATTTGAGCAGATAATAGTTGAAAACTTCCCTAAAATGTGGAAGGAAAAGCCACCTGAGTCCAAGAAACAGAGAGAGTCCCAAAGAGGATAAACCCAAGGTGAAACACCCCAAGACACATTTTAACCAAATTAATGAAGATCAAACACAAAGAACAAATATTAAAAGCAGCAAGGGAAAAAACAACAAATAACACACAAAGGAAATCCCATAGGGATAACAGCTGATCGTTCAATAGAAACTCTTCAAGCCAGAAGGGAATGGCAGAACATACTTAAAGTGATAAAAGAGAAAAACCTATAACACAGATTACTGTAGCCAGCAAGGATCTCATTCAAATATGAAGGAGAAATAAAAAGCTTTACAGACAAGCAAAAGCTGAGAGAATTCAGCATCACCAAACCAGCTCTTCAACAAATGCTAAAGGATCTTCTCTAGACAGGAAACACAGAACAGGTTTATAGACTCAAATCCAAAACAACAAAGTAAATGGCAATGGGATCATACTTATCAATAATTACCTTAAATGTAAATGGGTTGAATGCCCCAACCAAAACACAAAGACTGGCTGAATGGATACAAAACCAAGACCCCTATATATGCTGCCTACAAGAGATCCACCTCAAAACAAGGGACACATACAGACTAAAAGTGAAGAGCTGGAAAAAAGATGTTTCACACAAATAGAGACCAAAAGAAAGCAGGACAAACATATGGAGGCTAAACAACACACTTCTGAATAACCAACAAATCACAAAAGACATCAAAAAAGAAATCAAAATATGCATAGAAACGAATGAAAACGAAAACACAACAACACAAAGCCAATGGGATTCAGTAAAAGTAGTGTTAGCAATACAAGCCTATCTCAAGAAACAGGTGAAAAATCAAATAAATAACCTAACTCTACACCTAAAGCAACTAGAAAAAGAAGAAATGAAGAACCTCAGGGTTAGTAGAAGGAAAGAAATCTTAAAAATTAGGGCACAAATAAATGCAAAAGAAACAAAGGAGACCATAGCAAAATCAACAAAGCTAAAAGCTGGTTCTTTGAGAAGATAAGTAAATAGGCTAACCATTAGCCAGACTCATCAGGTAAAAAGGGAGAAGTATCAAATCAACAAAATTAGAAATGAAAATGGAGAAATCATAACAGACAACACAGAAATACAAAGGATCATAAGAGACTACTATCAGCAACTATATGTTAATAAAATGGACAACTTGGAAGAAATAGACAAATTCTTAGAAAAGTATAACTTTCCAAAACTGAATCAGGAAGAAATAGAAAATCTCAACAGACCCATCACATGCACAGAAATCGAAACTGTAATCAGAAATCTTCCAACAAACAAAAGGACAAAACCAGATGGCTTAACAGCTAAATTCTACCAAAAATTTAGAGAAGAGCTAACATCTATCCAACTCAAACTCTTCGAGAAAATTGCAGAAGAAGGTAAACCTCCAAACTCATTCTATGAGGCCACCATCACCCTAATACCAAAACCTGACAAAGATGCCACAAAAAAAAGAAAACTACAACCAAAATAACTGATGAACACAGATGCAAAAATCCTTAACAAAATTCTAGCAAACAGAATCCAACAACATATTAAAAAGATTATACATCATGACCAAGTGGGCTTTATGATAGGGATGCAAGGACTCTTCAATATTTGCAAGTCAATCAATGTGATAAACCACATTAACAAATTGAAAGAAAAAAATCCATATGATTACCTCAATAGATGCAGAGAAAGCCTTTGACAAAATTCACCATCCATTTATGATTTTAAAAAAACCTCCAGAAAGCAGGAATAGAAGGAACATACCTCAACATAATAAAAGCTATATATGATAAACCCACAGCAAACATTATCCTCAATGGTGAAAAATTGAAAGCATTTCCCCTAAAGTCAGAAACAAGACAAGGGTGCCCACTCTCATCACTACTATTCAACATAGTTTTGGAACTTTTAGCCAAAGCAATGAGAGAAGAAAAAGAAATAAAAGGAATCCAGATTGGAAAAGAAGAAGTAAAACTCTCACTTTTTGCAGATGGCATGATCCTCTACATAGAAAACCCTAAAGACTACACCAGAAAGTTACTAGAGCTAATCAATGAATATGGTGAAGTTGCAGGATACAATATCAACACACAGAAATCCCTTGCATTCCTATACACTAACAATGAGAAAACAGAGAAATTAAGGAAACAATTCCATTCACCTTTGCAACGAAAAGAATAAAATACTTAGGAATAAATCTACCTAAAGAAACTAAAGACCTATATATAGAAAACTACAAAACACTGATGAAATAAATTAAAGATGACACAAATAGATGGAGAAATATTTCATGTTTATGTGTCAGAAGAATATAGTGAAAATAAGTATACTACCCAAAGCAATCTATAGATTCAACACAATCCCTATCAAGCTACCAACGATATTTTTCACACAACTAGAACAAATAATTTCACAATTTGTATAGAAATACAAAAAAAAACTCAAATAGCCAAAGCAATCTTGAGAAAGAAGAATGGAACTGGAGGAATCAACCTGCCTGACTTCAGGCTCTACTACAAACCTACAGTCATCAAGACAGTATGGTACTGGCACAAAGACAGAAATATAGATCAATGGAACAAAACAGAAAGCCCAGAGATAAATCTACACACCTATGCACACCTTATCTTTGACAAAAGAGGCAAGAATATACAATGGAGAAAAGACAATCTCTTTAACAAGTGGTGCTGGGAAAACTACTCAACCACCTGCAAAAGAATGAAGCTAGAACACTTTCTAACACCATACACAAAAATAAACTCAAAATGGATTAAAGATCTAAATGTAAGACCGGGGGGCGGTCCTAAGATGGCAGAGGAATAGAATGGGGAGACCACTTTCTCCCTCACAAATTTCTCAAAAGAACATTTCAACGCTGAGCAAACTCCACAAAACAACTTCTGAATGCTGGCAGAGGACATCAGGCACCCAGAAAAGCAGATCATTGTCTTCAAAAACAGGTAGGAAAAAATATAAAAGATGAAAAAAGAGACAAAGGAGGTGAGGAGGGAGCTCCATCCCAGGAAGGGAAGCCCAACCCGGGAAGGGAATTTTAAGAAGAGAGGTTTCCAAACACGAGGAAACACTCTCCCTGCCGAGTCTGTGGCGAGCCTTGGAAGCCCAGAGGGCAACATGATAGGAAGGAAAAATAAATAAATAATTAAAACCAACAGATTACAAGCCCAACAGTAACTCCCCCAGCAGAAAAGCAGCACAGATGTCTGCATCCGCCACTAACAAGTGGGGGCAGGGCAGGGAGGCGCGGGAGGCATGGGCTGCAGTGCTTTGTAAGGATTGGGCAGGAATGCCCGGTGCATAACCAGAACGAACTAACTTGGGCTAGCAAACCAGACTGTGGGATAGCTACCACATGAAAAGCTCGAACATAAGACACCACCAGGGCTGCACACAGAACAAAGGACGGAACGGAAATAGCTGGCTACGGACCATCCCCTGCCGGGGACAGGCAGCCAGAGCTATAAGGGCTGGAAAGAGGCAATCGCAGCCCCAGAGAGACTTTACCTAGCAAACTGCAAGCAGGCTTCTTTGCTAAGACTTCTGGGGGTACTGGACAGTCACCATCTGCCTCACAAGGGGCGCCAGCGGTCCACCCAGAAAACTGAGCAGCAGAGACAGGAAAGGCGACAAGTCGCAGCGACCACGCTCACCAAACTCCTGAGCTACTCGAACCTGGGAAGGGCACAAAACACAGTCCCAACCGAATCTGCGCCTCTGAGGGCTACCTGAGCGCCGAACCTGAGCGGCTTAGACTGGGGAGGTGCACGTAGCCTAGGGCCGGCCTCAGACAGTGTCCGGCTGAGCATCGTAGAGCCAGAGCGGTTTGTGAGCCGCGAGCAGGGACAGGCCCAGCGGGGCTGAGACACTGTGTGCACATGACAGTGCTATTTGTTTGCAGCATCCTTCCCTCCCCACAGCGACTGGACAAGTGAGCCTAAAAAAAAAAAGTGTCCACCACCTCCTCCCTGTGTCAAGATGGAAATCAGACACTGAAGAGACCAGCAAACAGAAGAAGTTAAACAGAGGGAACCACCTTGGAAGTGACCTCACACTGCCCACAACACCAGAGAAAGGGCCAGATATATCTTCCTATTTTTACAATCACTCCTTTTTTTTTTTTTTCTTTTTTCTTTTTTTTTTTTTTTTGTTGTTTTTTGTTGACGCTGCTGTGGGGTTGTTTTTTCTTCTTTTTTTTTTTCTAACTTTTTTAAATTGTTAAGTCTTCTATTTCTCCTCTAATTTTTATTTCTATAACCTCCTATTACTTTTCAAAAAAAAAGACTATTTTTTAGAGCAAACACCATATATAGTCTTTGTGTGGTTGTTGGTGGTGTTTTTTAATAATTCTTGTGGCTTTATTTGTTTTTGGGGGGTTTTTTTGTTTGTTTGTTTGTTTTCTTTTTTATCTTTTTTCCTTCTTCTTTTCTTTAATATTGTATCTTTGAAAATCCAACCTCTACTCTAGATTTTTAATCTTTGCTTTTTGGTTTTTGTTGTCAATTTTGTACATTTAAAAACCCAAACTTCACTACCCGATTTTACCTGAGAGCGAGATTACTGGCTTGACCACTCTCTCCTCCTTTGGACTCTTTTTCTCCACCAGGTGGCCTCTGTCTCTTCCCTCCCCCTTCTCTTCTCTATCCAACTCTGTGAATCTCTGTGTGTTCCAGACGGTGGAGAACACCTAAGGAACTGGTTGCTGGCTGGATTTGTCTCTCTCCTTTTCATTTCCCTCTTTTATCCTCCTGGCCACCTCTGTCTACTTCCTCCCTCTCCTCTTCCCTGTATAACTCCGTAAATGCCTCTAAGCGGTCCAGACTATGGAGCACTCATAAGGAAGTGACTACTAGCTAGCTTGCTCTCTCCTCTTTTGATCTCACCACATCTCATTCCAGTCACCTCTAACTACCCCCTCCCTCTTCTCTTCTCCATGTAACTCAGTGAACCTCTCTGGGTGTCCCTCAATGTGGAGAAACTTTTCATCTTTAACCTAGATGTTTTATCATCAGTGCTGTATAGATGGAGAAATCTAGAGGCTACTGTAAAAATAAAACTGAAAACCAGAAGCAGGAGGCTTAAGTCCAAAGCCTGAGAACAACAGAGAACTACTGAATTCAGGGAACATTAATCAATAGGAGCTCATCAAATGCCTCCATACCTACACTGAAATCAAGCTCCACCAAAGGGCCAACAAGTTCCAGAGCAAGACATACCACGCAAATTCTCCAGCAACACAGGAACACACCCCTGAGCTTCAACATACAGGCAGCTCAAAGTTACTCCAAAACCACTGACGTCTCATAACCCATTACTGGTCACTCCACTGCACTCCAGAGAGAAGAAACCCAGCTCCACCCACCAGAACTCCAACACAAGCCTCCCTAACCGGGAAACCTTGACAAGCCACTGATACAACCCCACCCACAGTGAGGAAGCTCCGTAATAAAGAGAACTTCACAAATTCCCAGAATATTAAAAGGCCACCCCAAACGCAGCCATATAACCAAGATGAAGAGACAGAGGAATACTCAGCAGGTAAAGGAACAGGATAAATGCCCACCAAACCAAACAAAAAGGAAGAGATAGGGAATCTACCTGAGAAAGAATTTCGAATATTGATAGTGAAAATGATCCAAAATCTTGAAATCAAAATGGAATCGCAGATAAATAGCCTGGAGACAAGGATTGAGAAGATGCAAGAAAGGTTTAACAAGGACCTAGAAGAAATAAAAAAGAGTCAATATATAATGAATAATGCAATAAATGAGATCAGAAACACTCTGGAGGCAACAAATAGTAGAATAAAGGAGGCAGAAGATAGGATTAGTGAAATAGAAGATAGAATGGTAGAAATAAATGAATCAGAGAGGAAACAAGAAAAACGAATTAAAAGAAATGGGGACAATCTCAGAGACCTCCAGGACAATATGAAACTCTCCAACATTCGAATTATAGGAGTCCCAGAAGAAGAAGACAAAAAGAAAGACCATGAGAAAATCTTTGAGGAGATAATAGTTGAAAACTTCCCTAAAATGGGGAAGGAAATAATCACCCAAGTCCAAGAAACACAGAGAGTTCCAAATAGGATAAACCCAAGGCAAAACACCCCAAGACACATATTAATCAAATTAACAAAGATCAAACACAAAGAACAAATATTAAAAGCAGCAAGGGAAAAACAACAAATAACACACAAGGGGATTCCCATAAGGATAACAACTGACCTTTCAGTAGAAACTCTTCAGGCCAGGAGGGAATGGCAAGACATACTTAAAGTGATGAAAGAAAATAACCTACAGCCCAGATTACTGTACCCAGCAAGGATCTCATTCAAATACGAAGGAGAAATCAAAAGCTTTACAGACAAGCAAAAGCTGAGAGAATTCAGCACCACCAAACCAGCTCTCCAACAAATGCTAAAGGGTATTCTCTAGACAGGAAACCCAAAAAGGGTGTATAAACCTGAACCCAAAACAATAAAGTAAATGGTAACGGGATCATACTTACAATAATTACCTTAAATGTAAATGGGTTGAATGCCCCAACCAAAAGGCAAAGACTGGCCGAATGGATACAAAAACAAGACCCCTCTATATGCTGCTTACAAGAGACCCACCTCAAAACAAGGGACACATACAGACTGAAAGTGAAGGGCTGTAAAAAGATATTCCATGCAAATAGAGACCAAAAGAAAGCAAGAGAGGCAATACTCATATCTGATAAAATAGACTTTAAAACAAAGGCTGTGAAAAGAGACAAAGAAGGCCACTAAATAATGATCAAAGGATCAATCCAAGAAGAAGATATAACAATTATAAAGATATATGCACCCAACATAGGAGCACCACAATATGTAAGACAAATGCTAACAAGTATGAAAGGGGAAATTAACCATAACACAATAATAGTGGGAGACTTTAATACCCCACTCACATCTATGGACAGATCAACTAAACAGGAAATTAACAAAGAAACGCAAACTTTAAATGATACAACAGACCAGTTAAACCTAACTGATATCTATAGGACATTTCACCCCAAAACAATGAATTTCACCTTTTTCTCAAGTGCTCACGAAACCTTCAGGATAGATCACATCCTGGGCCATAAATCTAACCTGATATATTTTAAAAAATCAAAATCATTAAAGCATCTTTTCTGACCATAATACATTAAGATTAGATCTCAATTACAGGAGAAAAACTATTAAAAATTCCAACATATGGAGGCTTAACAACACGCTTCTGAATAACCAACAAATCACAGAAGAAATCAAGAAAGAAATCAAAATATGCATAGAAACTAATGAAAATGAAAACACAACAACCCAAAACCTGTGGGACACTATAAAAGCACTGCTAAGAGGAAGGTTCATAGCAATACAGGCATACCTCAAGAAACAAGAAAAAAGTCAAATAAATAACCTAACTCTACACCTAAAGCAACTAGAAAAGGAAGAAATGGAGAACCCCAGAGTTAGTAGAAGGAAAGAAATCTTAAAAATTGGGGCAGAAATAAATGCAAAAGAAACAAAAGAGACCATAGCAAAAACGAACAAAGCCAAAAGCTGGTTCTTTGAAAGGATAAATAAAATTGACAAACCATTAGCCAGACTCATCAAGAAACAGAGAGAAAAATCAAATCAATAAAATTAGAAATGAAAATGGGGAGATCACAACAGACAACACAGAAATACAAAGGATCATAAGAGACTACTATCAGCAATTATATGCCAATAAAATGGACAACGTGGAAGAAATGGACAAATTCGCAGAAAAGTCCAACTTTCCAAAACTGAACCAGGAAGAAATAGAAAATCTTAACAGACCCATTACAAGCACGGAAATTGAAACTGTTATCAGAAATCTTACAGCAAACAAAAGCCCAGGTCCAGACGGCTTCACAGTCGAATTCTACCTAAAGTTTAGAAAAGAGCTAACACCTATCCTATTCAAACTCTTCCAGAAAATTGCAGAGGAAGGTAAACTTCCAAACTCATTCTATGAGGCCACCATCACCCTAATACCAAAACCTGACAAAGATGCCACAAAAAAAGAAAACTACAGGCCAATGTCACTGATGAACACAGATGCAAAAATGTTCAACAAAATTCTAGCAATCAGAATCCAACAACACATGAAAAAGATCATACACCATGACCAAGTGGGCTTTATCCCAGGGATGCAAGGATTCTTCAATATCCACAAATCAATCGGTGTAATTCACCACATTAACAAATTGAAAAATATAAGCCATATGATTATCTCTATAGATACAGAGAAGGCCTTTGACAAAATTCAACATCCACTTATGATAAAAACTCTCCAGAAAGCAGGAATAGAAGGAACATACCTCAACATAATAAAACCTGTATATGACAAACTGACAGTAAACATTATCCTCAATGGTGAAAAATTGAAAGCATTTCCCCTAAAGTCAGGAACAATACAACTGTGCCCACTTTCACCGCTACTATTCAACATAGTTCTGGAAATTTGGGCCACAGCAATCAGAGCAGAAAAAGAAATAAAAGGAATCCAAATTGGAAAAGAAGAAGTAAAACTCTCACTGTTTGCAGATGACATGATCCTCTACATAGAAAACCCTAAAGACTTCACCAGAAAATTCCTAGAGCTAATCAATGAATATAGTAAAGTTGCAGGATATAAAATCAACACACAGAAATCCCTTGCATACCTATACACTAATAATGAGAAAGTAGAAAAAGAAATTAAGGAAACAATTCCATTCACCATTGCAACGAAAAGAATAAAATAACTTAGGAATATATCTACCTAAAGAAACTAAAGAGCTATACATAGAAAACTATAAAACACTGATGAAAGAAATCAAAGAGGACACTAATAGATGGAGAAATATACCATGTTCATGGATAGGAAGAATCAAAATAGTGAAAATGAGTATACTACTCAAAGCAATCTACAGATACAATGCAATCCCTCTCAAGCTACCAGCGATATTTTTCACACAACTAGAACAAATAATTTCAAGATTTGTATGGAAATACAAAAAACCTCGAATAGCGAAAGCAATCTTGAGAAAGAAGAATGGAACTGGAGAAATCAACCTGCCTGACTTCAGGCTCTACTACAAAGCCACAGTCCTCAAGACAGTATGGTACTGGCACAAAGACAGACATATAGATCAATGGAACAAAACAGAAAGCCCAGAGATAAATCCACACACCTATGGACACCTTATCTTTGACAAAGGAGGCAAGAATATACAATGGAGTAAAGACAATCTCTTTAACAAGTGGTGCTGGGAAAACTGGTCAACCACTTGCAAAAGAATGAAACTAGATCACTTTCTAACACAGCACACAAAAATAAACTCAAAATGGATTAAAGATCTAAACGTAAGACCAGAAACTATAGAACTCCTAGAGGAGAACATAGGCAAAACACTCTCCGACATAAATCACAGCAGGATCCTCTATGATCCACCTCCCAGAATTCTGGAAATAAAAGCAAAAATAAACAAATGGGATCTAATTAAAATTAAAAGCTTCTGCACAACAAAGGAAAATATAAGCAAGGTGAAAAGACAGCCTTCTGAATGGGAGAAAATAATAGAAAATGAAGCAACTGACAAACAACTAATCTCAAAAATATACAAGCAACTTATGCAGCTCAATTCCAGAAAAATAAACGACCCAATCAAAAAATGGGCCAAAGAACTAAATAGACATTTCTCCAAAGAAGACATATGGATGGCTAACAAACACATGAAAAGATGCTCAACATCACTCATTATCAGAGAAATGCAAATCAAGATCACAATGAGGTACCACTTCACACCAGTCAGAATGTCTGCGATCCAAAAGTCTGCAAGCAATAAATGCTGGAGAGGGTGTGGAGAAAAGGGAACCCTCCTACACTGTTGGTAGGAATGCAAACTAGTACAGCCACTATGGAGAACAGTGTGGAGATTCCTTAAAAAATTGCAAATAGAACTGCCTTATGACCCAGCAATCCCACTGCTGGGCATACACACTGAGGAAACCAGAATAGAAAGAGACACCTGTACCCCAATGTTCATCGCAGCACTGTTTATTATAGCCAGGACATGGAAACAACCTACATGTCCATCAGATGAATGGATAAGAAAGCTGTGGTACATATACACAATGGAGTATTACTCAGCCATTAAAAAGAATACATTTGAATCAGTTCTAATGAGATGGATGAAACTGGAGCCGATTATACAGAGTGAAGTAAGCCAGAAAGAAAAACACCAATACAGTATACTAATAAACATATATGGAATTTAGAAATATGGCAATGATGACCCTGTATGCAAGACAGCAAAAGAGACACAGATGTGTAGAGCAGACTTTTGGACTCTGAGGGAGAGGTAGAGGGTGGGATGATTTGGGAGAATGGCATTGAAACATGTATACTATCATGTAAGAAACGAATCGCCAGTCTATGTCCAATGCAGGATACAGCATGCTTCGGGCTGGTGCACGGGGATGACCCAGAGATGTTATGGGGAGGAAGGTGGGAGGGGGGTTCATGTTTGGGAACGCATGTACACCCGTGGTGGATTCATGTCAATGTATGGCAAAACCAATACAGTATTGTAAAATAAAGTAAAAATTAAAATTAAAAAAATAAATAAACAACAACAAAAAATAATAAATAAATACAAGACCAGAAACTATAAAACTCCTAGAGGAAAACATAGGCAAAACACTCTCTGACATAAATCATAGCAGGATCCTCTATGATCCAGCTCCCAGAGTAATGGAAATAAAAGCAAAAATAAACAAATGGGACCTAATTAAACTTCAACTTGTACTTCCTTTTGTACAACTAGGAAACTATAAGCAAGGTGAAAAGACAGCCTTCAGAATGGGAGAAAATAATAGCAAATGAAGCAACTGACAAAGAATTAATCTAAAAATATACAAGCAACTCCTGCAGCTCAATTTCAAAAAAATTAATGACCCAATCAAAAAATGGGCCCAAGAACTAAACAGATATTTCTCCAAAGAAGACATACAGATGGCTAACACATGAAAAGATGCTCAGCATCACTCATTATCAGAGAAATGCAAATCAAACCACAATGAGGGACCATCTCACACCAGTCAGAATGGCAGCTATCAAAAAGTCTACAAACAATAAATGCTGGAGGAGGTGTGGAGAAAAAGGAACCCTCTTGCACTGTTGGTGGGAATGCAAACTAGTATAGCCACTATGGAAAACAGTGTGGAGATTCCTTAAAAAACTGGAAATAGAACTGCCATACGACTCAGAAATCCCACTGCAGGCATACACACCGACACGTGTACCCCAATGTTCATCACAGCACTGTTTACAATAGCCAGGACATGGAAGCAACATAGAGGTTTGTCAGCAGATGAATGGATAAGAAAGCTGTGGTACATATACACAATGGAATATTATTCAGCTATTAAAAAGAATGCATTTGAATCAGTTCTAATGAGGTGGATGAAACTGGAGCCTATTCTACAGAGCAAAGTAAGTCAGAAAGAAAAACACCAATACAGTATATTAATGCACATATATGGAATTTAGAAAGATGGTAATGATGACCCTATATGCGAGACAGTAAAAGAGACACAAATGTAAAGAACAAACTTTTGAACTTTGTGGGAGAAGGCGAGGGTGGGATGATTTGAGAGAATAGAATTGAAACATGCATATTATCATATGTAAAATAGATCACCAGTCCAGGTTCAATGCATGAGACAGGGTGCACAGGACTGGTGCACTGGGATGACCCTGAGGGATAGGATGGGGAGGGAGTTGGGAGGGGGGTTCAGGATGGGGAACATATGTACACCCATGAAACAAAGACATGGTTTAAGCACAAGTATTCAAAATATATATATGTTATATATATATAACATGAAAAAAATACATGAAACCCATTTCAAATGAAAAAAAGCTTCAAGACATGCCAGTGACTGGTTCAAACAGTGATGTGCTATAATTACATATAAGACAAATATTTACCTAGCTAAGAAGAAAAGTCCAAAGACAAAGATATGCCAGTTAGAATGGCTTCCGTGTTAAGCAACAAAATACATAACTACATAGGTCTTAAAGGATAAAGGCATTTATTATGTCACTTAAAAAGAATTTGGAAAGAGATTGGTCCAGCTGGTTAATTTAGTGACATATTGGAATAAACAAAGACCTGAGTGCTTTCTCTGCATTTTGTTATCTTCAAAGTGTTGCTTTCAAGTCTGTCAGATCAAGATAACAATGTGGCTGCCATTACTCCAGGTATCTATCCAGTAAATAATCATATCCGAAGTCCAGAAGGTGAGTTGTTCCACACAAATAACTATCAGGGAGGGAAGACCATATATATGACTGCACAGGTTGAACCTAAGAACCCCAGAGAAGAGGTCACAGAAGCCATAATGAGTATGCATACGGTAGAGGTGACCATCTTTTTAACAGCCACATGAATACTCTATACTATAAACAGCTATAGTGACATTTAATTATTTTAGGCCAAATAAATTCTGATATCATGTTAAGCCTGTGAAAGTGAAAGTCGCTCATTTGTGTCTGACTCTTTGCGACCCCCATGGGCAACTTTATGGTCTATGGAATTCTCCAGGCCGGAATACTGGAGTGGGTACATCGTCCCTTCTGCAGGGGATCTTCACAACCCAGGGATCTAACCCAGGTCTCCCACATTGCAGGCAGATTCTTCACTGTATGAGCCACCAGGGAAGCCCAGTAGATATCTTTAAACATTTTAAAGGGACAAAAATCACATCAGGAAGTTATATGTAGAAATACATAGCAATTTGCCATTTTAATTTTCACACACTGGTTCTTAATTTTTCAGACCTAGCAATTCCAGCAATTGCTTTCTGCTCCCAGAGAGCAACTGAAAGCAAACATAATTTGTTCTATCATTTCAAGTCATCGTCTTTTCCATAATCATAATCTCGTATATAATAAGATTAGCAGCTCTACTTTTTCTAACATGGCATTAAACCACCTTTCAATTGTCACTCTTAAATCAAAAATACTCCTAAATGTCAACTCATAAAAATTTGACAAGTCACTCCATTATTCAGGCTGTCCTTAAAGTGATCAATAGTGGGCTCTGTGAGAGAATACACATTCCTCCCTCATAAAAACAATTTTAATGGTCTCAGCCACTCATTTTTTACAGAAAATATTTTCACTCCTGCTGCTGTGTAACCTCAGTCACAATCAACTCCAAGTATTAAAATGCAAAGGACATGCTAAAATAAACTATTTAATAACTGAAGTATGTTATCAACCCTATCCACTCCTCCCCTAGATTAGTCATTCAGTCTTACTTCAATACAGTGCTACACAGTTATTGGTGGCTTGTCTAGGACTTGATAAACACATAAACTTGGAAAACCATGACAATCACTCCAGCCTCATAAAATATCATTTTTATGACTGCTATTTACGTACATCCAGGCCTCAGCATGGCTTGCAGATTTATTTAATAGAGGATGATAACAATTATGCTGAATTACAACACACCAATATTAAGGTTGGAATTCATACTTTATTCTGAGTAGACATTGATGCTAGAGCTAGATGGAGGAATTTCTGTAATGGTCACATAACATGGGATTCCCAACCCAACCAAAAAACAATGAATTTCAATTCAGAGGTTTTTTGGTGTGTGTGTGTGGGGGGGGGGGGTTGCATATATTTTTAAACAAGCAAGAGATGTAGATAAGATAAGCATCAATTCTTGTGTTGGAATATTGGCAAGAATCTCCAATCCAGAGGTAAAGAGGGTTAGTGGACCATTCAGTAACAGGAAACTAGAGGAGAAAATTGCAGTAAATGAGCCCAACCAGCATGTTAGTTCATTTCATCATTCAAGGCAAAACTTTTAGAAGTACTTTTCTACTAAGTATATGCTCTAAAGCTGGCATCCCCATTCTCTCCCCAACTGCCCCTATTCTAAACATGCAATCTATCATTTTAAAAATAATGATGCATTCAGAAAACCTCAGAAAGTCTTCAGTGTCTTAAAATAACTCCAACTGTGGCAACTGCCTGATTTTAAAAGGCCTTACTGTACATTTTTCTGTGTCACATAATAGTCACATTGCTGTATTGATAACAAGCATTTCCAGAGATTTAATGGCTTTCTCCAAAACCTCTTCATCATTTCTCTGAGCCACCTAGGGAGAGTGTACATTTCCCAGCTCCTTTTCCTCATTCCCCTGCTAAGAAACAAACAGCTTCTCTGGGATCCCACCCCATTTTAGAAATCTTGATGAGAATGCCAGACTTAGTTTCTACCTGAACCCCAGATTTCAGGTTTTGCTAATGATGTGCTCATGTGGAAAGATCCAGAAGTGAAGAGAATGCTTTGAAATGAGGACAAGAAGAACCAAGGATCCTGGCCTGCTTTTAACCATGCTAGTCCCATGTGTGACTCCAAATCCAAAATCTTTAGCATCTTAGTAAATGAAATGCAGCATCAGTTCAGTTCAGTTCAGTCGCTCAGTCATGTCTGACTCTTTGCGATCCCATGAATCGCAGCACGCCAGGCCTCCCTGTCCATCACCAACTCCCGGAGTTCACTCAGACTCGCATCCATTGAGTCAGTGATGCCATCCAGCCATCTCATCCTCTGTCATCCCCTTCTCCTCCTGCTCCCAATCCCTCCCAGCATCAGAGTCTTTTCCAATGAGTCAACTCTTTGCATGAGGTGGCCAAAGTACTGGAGTTTCAGCTGTAGCATCATTCCTTCCAAAGAAATCGCAGGGTTGATCTCCTTCAGAATGGACTGGTTGGATCTCCTTGCAGTCCAAGGGACTCTCAAGAGTCTTCTCCAACACCACAGTTCAAAAGCATCAATTCTTTGGCACTCAGCCTTCTTCACAGTCCAACCCTCACATCCATACATGACCACAGGAAAAACCATAGCCTTGATTAGACGGACCTTAGTAGGCAAAGTAATGTCTCTGCTTTTGAATATGCTCTCTAGGTTGCTCATAACTTTTCTTCCAAGGAGTAAGCATCTTTTAATTTCATGGCTGCAATCACCATCTGCAGTGATTTTGGAGCCCCAAAAGATAAAGTCTGACACTGTTTCCATTGTTTCCCCATCTATTTCCCATGAAGTAATGGAACCGGATACCATGATCTTCATTTTATGAATGTTGAGCTTTAAGCCAACTTTTTCACTCTCCTCTTTTACTTTCATCATACACATCTGCAAATTCAGTCTTATTCATAGGCATATAAAAATTAAAATCAGGTATCTCAAAGTAAAATTTACATTACTTGTTACTACTTGCATTCCTTTCTACCCCACCAGTAACCAGAATAAAGCTTTCATATGAGAGATAAGTAAAAACACCTAAGAGATAAAAATTGTATAAAAATTAACAGTCTAAATATGAAGCAAACGGAAATGTGGTACCATTTTTGAGCAAGTGTTCAAGTGTTTAAAAAAGAGAAAAAATTAATCCTTGACATCATGTTCCTTTGAGAGGCATGAAATTAATGTCAATGGATTCTCTTTCTTTTCTAAGGGCCCAAACGTACTACTTGGTTTTACAGGGAACAACATTCACATACTTACACTATTGTAAAATCTACTTATTGGATTATAGTTTTTAGAATCAACCTGAGGACAAAGTATAGCATATTTACTAACACTCACATCTAAAAATAATATCTTCACCTAGACCTCTCACGCCATACACAAAAACAAACTGCAGGGGGAAAAAAGGGCGATTATTTGATATTTTAAAGAGGGCCAAGAGGCCATGAAAAGATGCTTAATATCACTAATAATTAGGGAAATGCAAATCAAAATTACAGTGAGGTATCACCTCATACCTTTCAGAATGGTTATCAGCAAAAAATCTACAAGCAATAAATGCTGGCAAGGGCGTGCAGAAAAGGGAACCCTACAGTGCTATTGGTGGACAGTTAAATTGACACAGCCACGATGGAGAACAATATAAATGTTACTTTTTAAAAAATCTAAAAATAGAACTACCATATGACCAAATAATTCCACTTCTGGGCATACACTAAGAAAACAATAATTTCAAAAAGATGCATGCACCCCAGGGTTCACTATAGCACTATTTACAATAGCCAGGATATGGAATCAACCAAACTGTTCAATGACAGATGAATGGATAAAGATGTGGAACAAATACAATGGAATATTAGTCATTCAAAGGAATAAAATTGGGTCATTTGTACAGATATGAATGGACCTAGAGACTGTCATACAGAGTGAATTATGTCAGAAAAACAAAATATTGTATATTGATGCACATATGTGGAATCTAGAAAAATGGTACAGATGAACCTATCTTTGGAGGGTAGGAATTACATACACAGACACAGAGAATAGAGGTATGTAGACACAGGGGATGGAGGAAGAGAAGGTGAGATGAATTGGGAGGTTGGAATTGATGTGTACACACTACCATGTGTAAAATAGCTAATGAGAACCTGCTATACAGCACGGGGAGCCCAGCTCAACCCTCTGTGGTGATCTAGATGGCAGGAATGGGGGGTGGGAGGAAGGTCCAAAAAGGAGGGGACATATATATGCATGTGGCTGGTTCCCTTTGTTGTACAGCAGAAGCTAGCACAGTGTGCTTATTTGCCCAGTCGTGTCTGACTCTTTGAGACCCTGTGGACTGTAGCCCACCAGGTCCTCTCTTCATGTGGATTCTTCAGGAAAGAAAACTGGAGTGGGTTGGTATGTCCTCCTCCAGGGGATCTTCCCAACCCAGGGATCAAACTCAGGTCTCTCACACTGCAGCTGGATTCTTACCATCTGAGCCACCAGGGAATCCTGGCACAGTATTATGAAGCAACTACATCCCAATTTTAAAATAATAAACAAGACCCTATCTGTAAAACTAAAAACAAGTGACAAACTGATATGCATTATATTAAGAACTCCAAATCAAAAGGAAAATTGATAACTGCATTGAAAAGATAAGGGAACATTATGAACAGGTAATACATAGAAGAAATAATGAAAGAGTAAGAGTATCAAATTCTGGCAATTATGTGAAGGAAAATTAAAACAATATCATTTCTATCAGGTTGACAAAAATTAAGATGATTAACAACATTATCCAGTAATTGTAAGAATTTGGGGAATCAAGCAGTCTCATGCCTTATGGGTGAGTATGTAAATTGGTAATGCCCATATCAGAATAATATGGCATTAACTAACACAGTTGATAATGTTCATACCCTTGGTCCTTTATTGTCTATGTACAGTTATCTATACTAAAGCATTACTCCATCTGATAACAAAGATGCATATAAAAATATTGTCACTGTATATTTTGTGAGTAAAAACTGAAAATAACTATCAAATTGATGAATGGCTACATAAATTACAGGGCATTCATTTTATATGCATTAATCTGAGAGATATGCTTGATGTATTACCTGAACCAAAATAACAGGTATCTGTGCAGTGTAAACAACATGACTATGTTTTTAATTTAAAAAAGAAAAAACTGAACTACCATCTATATATATGTTTTAAGGTGGAAACGTTTCCAAGTTCCTCTATTCATCATTAAAAAGGACAAGTCATAATGCATTCTTTGTTAAGATACACAATTTATACATAAATATGCATGCTGCTGCTGCTGCTAAGTATCTTCAGTCCTGTCCAACTCTGTGCAACCCCACAGACGGCAGCCCACCAGGCTCCTCTGTCCCTGGAATTCTCCAGGCAAGAATACTGGAGTGGGTTGCCATTTCCTTTTCCAATGCATGCATGCATGCTAAGTCGCTGCAGTCGTGTCCGACTCTGTGCGACCCCATGGACAGCAGCCCACCAGGCTCCTCTGTCCACAGGATTCTCTAGGCAAGACTGGAGTGGGTTGCCACTTCCTTCTCCATAAATATGCATACATATGTATATATAAAATAATTTACGTAGTACAACATATAATATATAAATCAGTTGGAATGATATAGGTCAAATAAGTATTATTCTAGGTTGGTAAGGAAAGCATGAGGGAAAATCATAATTTTTAACAAGAATATACCCATTACTCTTTTACACAACAAGCAAAATGAACCAATTCTATGTAATACAGACTGACAATAAAACCATTCTAAAAAATAAATTTAATAAACTAAGCATATTTGTAAAACAGGAAATAAACCTGAACCAGAGAGTACCACCTCTCTCCATCTCCACACCAACACTATCCAGCTGGGTTAAAGGCTGTCAGTTTTCTGCTTCTTACATTCTACACTGAAAATCTAAAATGTAAAGGGTCAAACCTTTCAGAAATGAATTCCCCCTATCTAACCATCAAAACAATTATTCTTTTGAATTTGTCATTCTTTTAAAAAATTATTTGACCAAGGGAAGACTAAAATGAAGCAGAATGTATTAATTACTAAGGAAATGAAGATAAGAATTCTGCCTTAATTCAATAATTTCATTAATTACTACTAAAGAGATGACGCTGAAACACTGTTACTGTAAGAAAATGCTACAGTGAAAAGTAATCAAAATAGTAGATTTTATCTAATGGTGAAGGTTAAAAAGATACACAGTTTTCTTGGTTAGCTACTCAGCTTGGACAAGACTTCTACATTTTTGGCATAATTCATTTAAGAATGAATATGCTGACTATGTTCTGTTAGGAGTAAAGAGGAGCACACATCTAATCAGAGTAGTAATCATCTTTGTGGTTTTTTGAAGTTTCAAATAGCTCAAGATACATCAAGGGATTATAAGCATATTAACAAATCTATAGTTGGAAATTTTAAAAACAATGTCAGACTAGGATATGTTTTAACTACAAAACATCTGGGAATTGATAACTTAAAGAACCACATTCCACAAGTGCATAATTAAAGACAAGTCCTGTATCAGCTGGAGGGTCTGATATGTCAGAGAGATGTTGTGGGGAGGGAGGTGGGAGGGGGGTTCATGTTTGGGAACGCATGTAAGAATTAAAGATTTTAAAATTTTAAAAATTAAAAAAAATTAAAAAAAAAAAAATGAACTCAGATAATCTTCGCCAGCCTCATTCTAGTTAGGACCAGTTACTCAAGTTCTACTCAGACTAGGTAGGGGGAAAGTTTTCATTATTTTTTATTGAATTTTTTCATAACAAAAATCACCTTTTACTCAGATCTAGACATGGAATAGATCACAGAGATGAAAGTCATTTTCTTTCTTTTAACATGGTTAACATTTTTTTTATTCTTTTTTTAATTAAATTTTTATTTTTACTTTATTCTGCTTTACAATACTATATTGGTTTTGCCATACATGAAAGTCATTTTCTTGAAGACATCATATGAAGCAGCTTCCTGCTAAATTAAGAAAAGTGAAGTGCTTTCATTCCCATTTTACAAATGAAGCAACTTGAGTTTGCAAAGGAAGCTACATAGAAAAAGTGACTAAAAAGCCTGAAGGAGCACTAATTCTATCTGGTGTGTCAGTACTCTCATTCCAAATTCATCCTTGGTACTAATGTACTTCAGCTGTACTACTTGAGTTCACAAAAGCATTAATGTGGCTGCTGTTGTTGTTTAGCTGCTAAGCTGTGTCCAACTCTTTTGCAACCCCATGGACTATAGCCCACCAGGCTCCTTTGTCCATGGGATTTCCCAGGCAAGAATACTGGGATAGGTTGCCATTTCCTTCTCCAGGGGATCTTCCCGACCCAGGGATCGAAACCACATCTCCTGCATTGGCAGACAGGTTCTTCACCACTGAGCTACAAGGGAAGCCCAAAAGCATTAATATAGTTAGTTAACAAGGTAGCACATAGGGAAAGACGTGCAGTACAATCTATTTGAATTGATTTTAGCCCTCAGAATTTTCTCTTTCCAGCCCTCCTTTCTAGTCATCCAAAACCCCTAGATGTAGGGTTCACACCATTGGTCCCGAGCCTTTATCTTTTATGTGTATTTCTCTTAAGAGAAATCTACAAAATGATTAAGAAGAGATTATTTATTATGAAGACAAATTAAGCTTCCCCCATCTAAGAATGTAACATATTTCCTCCTCTCCTTCATAGCTTTCCATTATTTGCTCTTGGAAATTATATGCTTGTCTAGATAATTTGACTTTAAATTGCTCTATCAGAAAGGATGAGTTTAATGATAACAAGTTTAATGATAACAAGATGTATATAGAACTCTCTCAAGAATGTTTCATTTTTTTAATTTCTCTTTTTTCAAGTACTTACATGTTTTTAAAAATATATTTTCTGAGTAATTCCACATGGTATAAATGCTTAAAATCTAAACAGATTCAAAGGCAGAAAAGAGATTCTACTTCATATCAGATTAACAAGAAATGGTCTAGCTCTGGGCAATAAAAAAGCACAATGGGTTACTTGCTCTACACTTAAAAAAAAAATAACAGTTCAGAATCCCTAAAGAATGATGATCCTTCCTAATGATTGCTTCCTAATACAGAAGCAACTTTAATGTGTGGCTTTGATTAAACAACAAGGGCAGTTCAAAACAATGACATAAGACATGAAAGGCTGAAGTATCTGAAATCTTTAGCATATTTATCATGTCCTGAAATAGATGGGCACAGAACAGATGAAGTGAAGGAGACATGTACATCTCAACCACAGAACTGAACTTAGTGAAACTTGCCGTTTCTTGAGTGAAGTATACTTTTGCTTCTACAGCTCAAATGCTGTCAAAATAAGGTTTCTCTGGAATTATGTCATAGATCATTATTGAGGAATTGGAAATCTTCAATTGTTCAAAGTGAAAGTGAAGTCACTCAGTCATGTCCGACTCTGCAACCCCATGAACTGTAGCCCACCAGGCTCCTCCCTCCATGGGATTCTCCAGGCTAGAGTACTGGAGTGGGTTGCCATTTCAAAGTGCTTATGAAATGGGACCTGACTTTTATGCTCTTTGAATCACTGAAAGTAAAAAAAGAAAAAAGTCTAACTAATAATAACTAAGAGTATATTTACCCTCCATCATTCATTTTCAAGGTGTCTCTATTTTTGTTACACTTTTGTTGTTTGGTCACTAACTTATGTCTGACTCTTTGTGACCCCATGGACTGTAGCACGCCAGACTCTTCTGTCCTCTGCTGACTTTCAGGGTTTGCTCGGATTCATGTCCACTGAGTCCGTGATGCAATGACCATCTCATCCTCTGCTGCTCCCTTCTCCTCTTGCCTTCAGTCCCTCCCAGTATCTCTCCCAGGGTTTTTTCCAATGAGTTGGCTTCTTACACAAGGTGACCAAAGTATTGCCACTTCCACTTCAGCATCAGTCCTTCCAATGAATATTCAGGGCTGATTTCCTTTAGGATTGACTGATTTGATCACCATGCAGACTCCTTGAGAATCTCCAAGGGACTCTCAAGAGTCTTCTCTAACACCACAATTGGAAAACATCAATTCTTCAGCACTCAACCTTCTTTATGGTCCAGCTCTCACATCTATACACGACTACTAGAAAAACCATGCTTTGACTACACAGACCTTTGTCTACATGGTGATATCTCTGCTTTTTAATATGCTGTCTGGGTTTTTCATAGCTTTCTTTCCAAGGAGCAAGCATCTTTTAATTTCCTGGCTGCAATCACCACCCAAGAAAATAAAATCTGTCTCTGCTTCCACTTGTTCCCCTTCTATATGCCATGAAGTGATAGGACCAGATTCCATGATCTTAGTTTTAGGGTTTTTTTTTTAATGTTGAGAAAAATTCTGAAAAAGATGGGAATACCAGACCACCTGGGAAAGATTGAGGCAGGAGGAGAAGGGGATGACAGAGGATGAGACAGTTGGATGGCATCACTGATTCGATGGACATGAGTTTGGGTAAACTCCAGGAGTTTGTGATGGACAGGAAGGCCTGGTGTGCTGCGGTCCACGGGGTCGCAAAGAGTGAGGCATGACTGAGTGACTGAACTGAACTGTTATCCTTAATATAATCCCATTACATGAGTAGCTTAAGTATGACCATCTACACTTGTCAGACACAGATCTAAAGTCATACAGGTAGTGATAGAGAAAAGAGGAATTAAAACTCCAATATCCTTGCTTTACTTTTCATTACTTTTTTTTTTTTTTTTGGTTACCATTACCCGCACTGTCAAAAAATAAATAAGCCCCAAATGGAGTCACTTGTGCTAGGCTATGCCACCAACTGGGCCTTAATATCCAACCTAATTGATGCTTTAATCTCCCCAAGGGATGCAGTTTTATGTAGTCAATCAGAATTTTCTGATCAACATTAATGAGGTAATTTGTCACATGGGAACTTTTCCATCCCCCATCCAAAGGAAGAGGAGGTAACCCATCTAACATTTTGTGCCCAAAAGGAGATGACCTAAATTGAAAAACTCTCTTGCTTGGTTATGGCTTCTCTGTTTCCCCTTTCTGTGATTGTGGTTTTCATTCTGTCTGCCCTCTGAGGGATGAAGGTAAGAGGCTTATGGAAACTTCCTGGTGGAAGAGACTGGCTGTGGGTAAGACTGGGTCTTGCTCAGGTGGGCAGGGCCATGCTCAGTAAATCTTTAATTCAATTTTCTGCTGATAGGAGGGACTGTGTTCCCTCCCTGTAGTTTGGCCTGAGGCCAATATGGCAGGGGTAATGTTGCCTTCAAAAGGACTCTTAGCAACACACTTCAACTCCCAGGACTGTTGTAGTCAGTGCCCTTGACCACACAGCAAGCCACTGTCGACTCACACCTACACCAGAGGCTGCTGAACATTCACAAGCAAGTCTGATTCAGTCTCTTGAGGGATCGCTGCTCCTTTCTCCTGGGTTCTGGGGAGCACACAACGTTTTGTTGTGCCCTCCAGAAGTCTGTTTCCCTGGGGCTTCTCAGTCCTTTTGCCAGATTCCCAGGTTGGGAAATCTGTTGTGGGCCCTAGAACTTTTGCAACAGTGGGAGCACTTCTTTGGTAGAATTGTTCTCCAGTTTGTGGGCCATGTGCTCAGCCGTTCTATAGTGGCTCTAATGGCAACCTCCTCCAAGAGGACTTAGGCCACATGTTGTGCCTCCCAAGTCGGCTGCAGCCAGAGGCCCATCCCTGCAGCTGGCCACTGCTGACTCATGCCTCCACTGGAGACACTCAAACATTCAAAGGCAGGTCTGGATCAGTGTCATCCCTTTAAAAACCTATCCCTTTCTGTAGACTTCAAATTACTTGATGGGACACTGTCTGATTTATAAATTACTCAATGTAGTCAACTTGATTTTAAAAATTTACGTGGTTGAATTTTGTTTTGTAACACTACATGTCTATTCTTAGTTTGGTTCTTTTTTCTTCCTTTGGTTCCCACATTGCTATCCCTCATTTTGATTCCCAGTATTTCTCTGACTCAATGCAGACCGTTTGGGGTTAAAATATCCAATTCAATATTTTGATAGGAACCATTCAGTAAGTCAAGAGCCTCTTGATGAAAGTGAAAGAGGAGAGTGAAAAAGCTGGCTTAAAACTCAACATTCAAAAAACTAAGATCATGGCATCCAGTCCCATCACTTCATGGCAAATAGATAGGGAAGCAATGGAAACAGTGACAGATTTTATTTTCCTGGGCTCCAAAATCACTGCAGATGATGACTGCAGCCATGAATATTTGCTCCTTGGAAGAAACACTATGACCAACATAGACAGCATACTAAAAAGCAGAGACATTACTTTGCCAACAAATGTCTGTCTAGTCAAAGCTATGGTTTTTCCAGTAGTCCTGTATGGATATGAGAGTTGGACCATATACAAAGCTGAGTACCAAAGAATTGATGCTTTTGAACTGTGGTGCTGGAGAAGACTCTTGAGAGTCTCTTGGACTGCAAGGATAGCAAACCAGCTAATCCTAAAGGGAATCAGTCCTGAATATTCATTGGAAGGACTCGTGTTAAGCTGAAGCTCCAACACTTTGGCCACCTGATGTGATCAGCTGACTCACTGGAAAAGATCCTGATGCTGGGAAAGATTGAAGGCAAGAAGAGAAGGGGATGAAGAAGAATGATGGTTGGATGGCATCACCAACTCGATGGACATGAGTTTGAGCAAGCTCCAGGAGTTGGTGATGGACAGGGAAGCCTGGTGTGCTGCAGTCCATGGGGTCACAAAGAGTCGGGCACAACTGAATGATAGAACTGAACTCAATAAATACAAATGAATTTGAATTATTCATATAATCAGCAAGATTCATTCTCTTTTGCCTAATGCCTGTGTGTCTCTATAGGAATATCTTTAATTGTTCTTTATTTCTGCCTATTCTAGGGATATTCATCTGAAATAGCAAGAAGCCATGCCTTTTTGCAGAGTACAGTACCAGAAGAAAACTTCAATTCTTCCTTCAAACAGTATCTTTCAAAACATTTTTGAAAACATCATCTCTTATCCCTAGGCAATGAGACGGCACTGAAAATACACTCTTGACTTCTCCAAACAGTTTGGAGTAACAATTTTCATTGCAGGCTCACCATTAAAACATTGACCAGATTTGTCCCAAAGGGACTCCAGTTCTATCTATCTCTGAAAATAGAAATTAAAGAGGCAGAGGGGGAAAGCTCTTAAAAATCCACAGCATTAACTAATTCAATTGAAAAAGAGATTTTACCTACTGCAAGTTCTAATTAAAGTAGATTTCCACTTGGAATGGTTGTGTCTTCAAACAAAGGTGTTATTTTAATGAATACAAAAGGAAACTGTTTTTACTCCTTTATACCAAAGAGCTGATAGTTGAGAAGAGCTTGGAAGGGAAGTGGGGTTGGGGGGCGAGGGGCGCTCACACGTCACTGAATCTGGAATATATGCATATGTGCATAAAAATTTTGATTTACAATTGACCTTATTCTTTTCTTTGATTTAATACTAACAGATTTTTTTTTTAAGGAATCTGAATACTCTTCAGATATTTTAGGCTTTGAGAAGTGGTTCTCCCACTGCATCAAAACCTAACAGACTTTTAAGGGTAAGTCTTTGTGATCACTGTAAATGATAAGAAGAGGAGTCATACCATGAGCCCACAGTGAGCCCAGGTGTGTGTACTCAGTCACTCAGTTGCGTCCAGTTCTTTGCCACCTCATGGACTATATAGCCTGCTAGGCTCCTCTGTCCATGTAATTTTCCAGGCAACAATACTGGAGTGGGTTGCCATTTCCTACTCCAAGAGATCTTCCTGACCCAAGGATAGAACCCATGTCTCTTATGTCTTATGCAGTGGCAGGCAGATTCTTTACCACTGCGACACCTGGAAGCCCACTGTGAACCCATTCTCTTCATATTTCCACAGCACTTGAATATGTTAATTCTTTGAAGTTATACCTTTTCATTTTAATCAAGTTACCTTGAACCACTGTAGCCACTGCATTGACCGTGACCTTCAAAGATGGCAAGTAAGTGTAGCTTTTCAAATAATACATTTTAATCCATGCTCTGACTAAATTTACAATTTGTTCCTATGCTTTTCCATTTAGTACTGACAGAAAGCTCTCACAGATTTTCCTCGCTTACCATCCCCAGTTTCCTTCTACTCTTTACACATTCTTAAGAAAATGTTTTAGCTGCCAAAAGCATTCCCATTAGTGAAGACTTTAATAAAAATTAATTATAAATGGAAACTTGAATAAAAGTTTTTTTAAAAAGAGGATGCCTTTCTATTTTACCCTGAATTTAAAGAAAACTGCTTCTGTAACAGTATTTCAGATTTTTGGCAGCTCTTCTTCCAGTTACATTTAAATTTAAAGGGAGAAAATTTCATCTTTAATGAGATAGCATGGAAGCACTTCTGTGTAATCAAAAAGAAATTCATTTGTAAATGTGGAACTTGTTTGACAGAAGGGAAAATTTTAACAAAGCAGGTTTGACCTGTAAAGAAATATCCAATCCTTCAGAACTACTGTCTAAAAATGCACATACGGCATTCACTTTAGAGCTCAAACATGCCCTGAGCACAGAAACTGAGAATACTAATCTAACTTACAAATGCAGAACTTAAGACAGAAGTTTCACATTTGCTGCTGGAAAAGTCACTCTGGGGGTCAGGAAGACCAGATTCTAAGAGAAAGTCTCTTCACTAGGCTCAGGAAAGTTTCCTCAGGGAAGGAAAGAAAGGAGGGAAGGAGGGAGAAGAAGTGACAGTCATTCTGCTCTATAAGGTTGCTTCTTACTCTATCATTCTAACACTCACAAATTGGGATGGATGTCCAATCATCTTCAGTTCTGCTAATAAATCTGTACAGAACAGGCAAGTGAAGCTTCACTATTTTAAAAAAAATGATATTTGCAAAAACGAATCTACAAACAAACAATCTGTAACAGCACTTATAACTCTAGGGGCAAATTTCAAAGTGGGAAAGCCATTTATAATGTTTTGATTTTTCTTCCAAGTGGCCACTTCATTTGGTCAACAAGCATTCTTCTAGGTAATCTATTAAGGATACAAAGTTGAATAAGACACACGTCCTGCTCTTCATAGTTTCACTAATGTAAGGAAAGAGAATTGAACAAATCATGGCAGCAATGGAAGTGCTATAACCAAGGTATGAATGAGGAACAAAGGTAAAAGCTTGTCTCTTCCCAGAAACATCATGGAAGTCTTTCTAGAAATGGTAGCAGCATTATATAATGATTAAAAGTGTGGACTCTGGAGCCATACAGCCTGGGTTCACCTTATTATTTCACCACTAATGAGCTCAGTGTCCTTGAACTGTCATTTAAACTCTCTGTGCCTCGGTTTCCTCTTCTTTAAAATGGGGGCAATAACAGTACTTAGCTCATAGAACAGTGTGATGATCAAATGAATCAAAATATGTTTGAGCACTTAGAAAATTATTTTGTTCATAATAAGCATGATAGGAAACCATTGACCAAAACTGTCCACCCTGGCCAGGCACAGTAATAACTACTTTGTGATTTGTCTCACAACAAGAGGTCTCAATAAGGAACACAGTGCTTCAGAAAACTAACCAGGAGAATTCTGGAGGGGTCAAAATGAGGGAGAAGACACCAACCCATAACATGTCCTGTCAACCTCTCAAAAACCCTCATGTTAGAAACCTTCTTGACCAAGAGATGGCACACCTCCAGGGTGGGAATTGAATCAAACCACATACAGGCATAGGCAAGATGACTGGCCAGAGAAAACCCAGAAGGCTAACCCCACCATGGTAAACCCTGAGACTTCAAGCCACATGGTCGAGCAGTTCTGGGCTTCCTTACCCTGCTGCTGTCTGCCCAGGTGCCCCATCCCAAAGAAGTCTTTTGCTTTCCTGTATGTGTATCTCCTCAGACAGTTCCTTTCTAAGTTTAACAAGAGCCTTCCAGCAGTCCCTGGATGGAATCACCATGCTGGAAAATATAAGCACAAAAAATATAAGGTGCTATTACTATTATTTTGAAAATTGATTACAAATCATCTAGGAAGAAAAATATATGGGGAATAGTGGGCAGAAGGAGCAATATGTATAAAGCAGATTTTTATACAAAGGGACAGAACGGTGTGTTTAGGACATTTCAAAGAGTTCAACGTGGCTGGAATATTGCATACACCTGTAGAAATGAGGAAAGATGACACCAGAGGGATGGACAGGACATTTCATAAAGGCTTCATGCAACATGGTTAAAATATTTTAAAATAATTGAAAGATTTAAAGATTTACCTGGGTTCCTATGAAAGGCCTTATAGGCACAAGAAATGTAGGTGTTAGATGTAGAAATTATGCTCCCCAAAACAGAGGTTTTAAGTGTAGACATTTCTTTTAAAGTCTATGTTTTAAACTTGTAGGTAGGTAATAATTTCAACAACTTATACTGATAAGCACATAATTAGATTGGCAGTTTCCATTTTCTCAAACAGTAACACGTGTCTGACCCTTTGTGACCCCATGGACTATAGTGAATGAGGCACCTCTATCCATGGAATTCTCCAGGCAAAAGTATGGAATGGGTAGCTATTCTCTTCTACAGAGGATCTTTCCAACCCAGGGATTGAAACTAGGTCTCCGGCATTACAGGGAAATTCTTTACCTTCTAGGCCATGAGGGAAGCCCAAAGCTTACATGGTTAACTCTGAATTTAGCATTTTTAGTGATATACTTTGGAGGATATCATTCCAAAGCTTCTGCTTTAAATCTCAGACAATTGTGAACAATAGACATATCCTGTGTTTATTTATACCAATATTTCATTCACACACTAATTGTATTTCCCATTCATTTCTCCAAGTTCCTTTCCATGAGACTATGAATGTTAGCTACAGAAATGTATAGCCTGATATATTACGAAAGCTGTCAGAAATGGCCAGAGGGAGAATTTAAGCTTAACATATATCTTAAATAATAATCCAGATATAGACCCTTTAAAGGAGCCTGTGAGTAGAATTGTGAGATTCATTATCAATGTCCTAGTTAGCATCTTATCAATAGCTCAAATTTAGGATAGAACTACATCATATTTAGTTTTATCACATTTTTATGTAGTCAAGAAATAAAAAGAATGATCCACCTGTCTAACACTCATGAAATATTCCAGATTTTCTTTGGGATGCATCTAAAAATATCTTCAAGCCCTAAGCAAAAATAGTCCTTGCCTGGAAGATATTTGAACACAAAATCACAACTCCTGAGGCAAAAGAATAAAAAGTCAAATCTCTGTCCAGTTGCTCTGAAATCTGAAAGCCAAGGAAGAAAGAAAGATGGAATTTTCCTGAATATTTGAGATGATGCCACATATTTGATTAACACTGAGAACCACTTTAGCATGATGCAAAATACTCACCCACACAAAAATTAAATTAAAAAAAAATAGATGGTGGAGGAGTAGGTGGATGTGAAGTACCTCTCTCTTCACGGATACACCAGGAATACACCTTCAGACACAGAAGTGCATGCAGAACACCAGCTGAGAGCAGACAGAAGTAACTGACCAGCGGAGAAGAATACATAGAACCACACAAAACTTGGGAGAAGGAAGGAACTAGGGGGAAAAACAGGAGTGTTAGTAGGACTGGACCTGCCCTCAGTGGGTAGGTGGAACTGAAGCAGGGGTCTGATCCCCACATTAGGGCAACTGTCTGAGTCAGAAGAGAAACATTTAAAGCTGAGAGTGAAACCGCTGGTCTGTGGCAGCCTAAATGGAATGAGAATCAGACAGTCCTTGCCACAGCCATACATATCCTGGACAGGAACCCTGGCCCCCTGGAAGGGGCAGCAGCTGGGAGCTGGAGTTTGGGGAGTGTGGAGTGATCCCAGGGCGAGGGCTGCTGTTGACTGTGGAGAGAAGGATCGAGAGGATGTGAGGGAGGAGATCGTGGTGGGAAATGCCGGTGGAGGAAAGCCAGGCAGCCATGGAAGCAGGGTGATACTGCTGAGTAATGTGTAGGGGGTGGAGCCATCATCATAGCCTCTCTCTCCCCACATACCAGCATCTGCAGCTGAACAATAGAGAAGCTAGTCCATCAAATGCCTGACACATTGAACTACAGAGTAGGACCCCAACCCAGGGTGCCCCTTTAAGTTCCTAATACACTGATCTACAGAGTAGACTGCGGCCAGGAGGACCCCTCTATGTGCCGGACACAATGAACAACAGAGAAGGACCCCAGGCAATGGAGCCTTCCAAGTGCCTGAATGGGTGGAGCTATGAAGAAAGACAGGCCAAAGAGGTCTTCTGATCGCCAGTTTACAAGAGGCTTGAAAAACAGACTCTTATAGGGCCATAACTCCTGTGGTGGAGGCAGTCTGTGTTCCTGCACACTAGGTGCCACCAGGGTCCTCGCAAGCCAAGCAGCTGCACCACCTTCACACTCAGCTCTCACTGGGGCAGAGCTGCCACAGGCAAAAAAGTCTTGCATCTATACACGCAGGGTCACTTTGGTCGTGTCTCACTCTGTGACCCTGTAAACTGTGGCCTACCAGGCTTCTCTGTCAGGGAGAGGGGGTCTCCTGGCAAGAATACTGGAGCATATTGGCCAATACTGGTTGCCATACCCTTCTAGAGCACTATATTTCCTGCTGCCCTAGCCACCAACTCCCCTGAATACCTGGTGCTGCCAGAACCCCTGCAACCCAAGCAGCTGCACCACCTCCACACCTGGCCCTCACAGAGGCAAACCCAAGTCCTCCAGGGCAGCCTCAGGAGCAAACCCCAGTGGACAACCCACATGTAGAGGTGGAAATAAAACCACAGTTGACACCCAGGGACAGTGTGGCTAAGGAAGAAGACCCAAAACTTTCCCACCAGCTGTACAAGCTGCAGATTAAATCCACCTGATCAATTAGGCAGACTTTGTGTTTATGGAATATATAATGGATCATCGAGAGCTCCCACAAAAGAAAAAGCACTAGTTCTGATAGCTGTGGACATTGGAAGCAAGAACACACAGGAGTATGACCACATTAGAATCTGAGCTGCCACCACAGCAGGTCCAGAGATCAGCAGTGTTGGAGGGCATCCTAGGGAGGGAAGGTGGATTGTGACCCAGTGAGGGAAAGGGCTCTGACAGCAGGGACTCAAGAAAAACATTTATTATTCTTATATTTTGACTTGTTCTATAGAGTCTTTTGGATGTTTCTCTCTTTTTTCTTTTTCCCCCCTCTGTTGTAGTTGTCAATTTTATTGGCACTATGAAATCTAATTAAGTTTTTGTGCTTTTCTTTTCTTCTCCTCAGTCACGTTTTTTATTATTGTTATAAACCTCTGCCTCTACATTGGACTTTTGCAAGCCTGTAGAGTTTTCCTTTTTTTTTTTTCTTTTTCTCTTTTTTAAATTTTTTAAACCTATTATTATTTTTTCTATATTTAGTCCTTGTGTTTTCTTCTACTATTCTTTTCCCCTTGCAGTTAGTCTTTAATGTATATAAATATTCTTTATCTACCTCTATTTAACTTTACATAACTATTTTTTCTTTCTTTTCTTTCTCTCCTTTCCTCTCAACATATTTGTTAGTTTTATCTTCATTGGTTTATTCCCCGATTGGCACTTTGCTTTAGTTTTGTTTTCCAGTTTATTCTTTAGTTAGTTTTGTTCTGGTACATATAATTTTTGGTTTCCTTTGTTTGCTGGGTCAATCTATTGTACTTTATTTTTGTTGGACTGTTTTGATTTTGCTTATGGGTGTATATGTATATGTGTATATTTATTCACACTTTTATTGTTGTTACAAACCCCTGCCTCTACATGGGGCTTTTGCAAGTCTGTAGAGTTTTCCTTTTTTTTTTTCTTCTTCTTCTTCTGTTTTTTTCTTTTCTCTTATTATAACTGTAATTTTTTTAACTGATTATATTTTTCTACATTTATTCCTTTGTTTGCCTTTCCTACTGTTCTTTTCCCCTTTCAGTTAATCTTTAGTGTATATAAATCTTCTTCATCTACCTCTGTTTAACTGCATATCCATTCTTTTTTCTTTTCCTTCTTTCCTTTCCTCTCAACATATTTGTTAGTTTTGTTTCCATTGCATTATTCCCCACTTGGCAACTAGCTTTAGTTTTGTTTTCCAGTTTGCACTTTAGTCAGTTTTGTTGTTAACTGGTTAATAGATTTTTTATTTCCTTTGTTCACTGGGTCAAGCAACTGTACTTTATTTTTGTTGGACTGTTTCTACTTTGCTCATGGGTGTATATGTATATGTGTATATTCCATTATTTTAATTATTATTCGCCTGAATTTGTAACTGCCATTTGTCTGGGGTTCATCTTTGGTTTCTCATTTTGGGATATTTGTTTTATTTTTATTATTTTTTTATTATTTTTTTATTTTTACTTTATTTTACTTTATGATATTTGTTTTAATCTCAATTAATGCCATAATAAAACACTTGTGGAATCTTCACTCCTGACCAGAAATCAAGCCCTTAGCCTTTGGAGTGGGAGCACTGACTCCAAGACCCTAGACTATCAGAGAACTAATCCTAGGGAGTATCAAACAGTGAGAACTCACACAAATGAAATCACTTGAATACAAGATTCAGCATCGCCCAACCACCAGTAACATCCTGTGCATGACACCTCACCTAAACAACAAACAAAACAAAATACAAACACAATCATCAGCAGACAGGATAACCACCTCACTCAGCCTTGCCCATCAGAGGAAAATCAAGCAAGCAAACAAACAAAAACTCAGCACAAATCTCACCCTATACAAGGCTTACACAAACCACTGGACCAACCTTAGCAGGGCAGAAGCCAAAAGGAAGAAAGAATTCAACGTTCTTTGGGGAAAGATTTCAACTTTCCTTGAAGCCAGGGAAAAGGAGAACTCAAACATAGTAAGTTAAAAAAAATAATGAAAAGGCAGAAAAATACTACACAAATGAAGGAAAAAACTAGAAACACAGAAGTCCAAATAAATGAAAAGGAAATGGGCAAACTATCTGAAGAAGAATTCAGAATAATGATAGTAAAGGTGATCAAAAACCTTGAAAATAAAATGGAGTAAATGCAAGAATCAATTAGCAAAGACTTAGAAGAATTAAAAAATAAACATAAAGAGACAAACAACACAATTACTGAAATTAAAAATACTCTGCTGCTGCTAAGTCGCTTCAGTCATGTCCGACTCTATGTGACCCCATAGACAGCAGCCCACCAGGCTCCTCCATCCCTGGGATTCTCCAGGCAAGAACACTGGAGTGGGTTGCCATTTCCTTCTCCAATGCATGAGAGTGAAAAATGGAAGTGAATTCGCTCAGTCGTGTCCGATTCTTAGCGACCCCATGGACTGCAGCCCACCAGGCTCCTCCATCCATGGGATTCTCCAGGCAAGAGTACTGGAGTGGGGTGCCATTGCCTTCCCTGCAGACACCTCTGGGACAATATCAAATGCACCAACATTTGAATGATAGGGGTCCCAGAATAAAAAGAAAAAGAAAGGGTATGAGAAAATTTTTGAAGAGATTATAGTTGAAAATGTCCCCAACATGAAAAAGGAAATGGTCAATCAAGTCCAAGAGGCGCAGAGAGTCTCATACAGGATAAATCCAAGGAGAAACACACCAAGACACATACTAATCAAACTAACAAAGATTAAGCACAAAGAAAGAATATTAAAAGCAGCAAGGGAGAAGCAACAAGTAACACACAAGGGAAACCCCATACACTTAACAGGTGATCTTTCAGCAGAAACTCTGCAGGCCAGAAGGGAATGGCAGGATATATTTAGAGTACTGAAAGGAGGAAATCTACAACCAAGATTATTGTACTCAGCAAGGAGCTCATTCAAAATTGATAGAGAAATAAAAAGCTTTTCAGACAAGCAAAAGTTAAGAGAAATCAGTACCACCAAATCAGCTTTACAACAAATGTTAAAGGGACTTAATATAGACAAAAAAATTCAAGAGAAGAAAAAAGATCTACAAAATCAACCCCAAACAATTAAGAAAATGGCAATAGGAACATATATATCAATGATTACTTTAAATGTAAGTGGATTAAATGATCCAACCAAAAGACAGACTGTCTGAATGGATACAAAAACAAGACCCATATATAGGCTGTCTACAAGAAACTCACTTCATACCTAAAGACACATATAGACTGAAAGTAAGAGGATGGAAAACTATATTCTATGCAAATGGGAGGCAAAAGAAAGCTGGAGTAGCAATCCTCATATCAGACAAAATAGACCTTAAAATAAAGATTATAAGAGATAAGGAAGGACACTACATAATGATCAAGGGATCAATCCAAGAGAAAGACATAACAATTGTAAATATCTATGCACCTAACATAGGAGCACCTCAATACATAAGACAAACACTAACAGAGATACAAGGAGAAATTAACAGTAACACAATAATTGTAGGAGACTTTAACACCCAACTCACACCAATGGACAGATTATTAACACAAAGAATTAATAAGGAAACATAAGTTTTAAATGATAACATTAGATGAGATGGATGTCATTGATATCTTCAAGACACTCCATCCAAATGCAAAGGAATACACCTTCCTTCTTCTCAAGCGCACATGGAACATTCTCCAGGAGAGACCACATCTTGGGTCACAAATCAAACCTCAGTAAAGTCAAGAAAATGGAAATCATATCAAGCATCTTCCACAACTAGATATCAATTACAAGGAAAAAAATGTAAGAAACACAAAAACATGGAAATTAAACAACACATTTCTAAATAATCAACAAGTTACTGAAGAAATCAAAAGGGAAATCAGAAAATTTCTAGAAACAAATGAAAATGAAAACACAGCAACTCAAAACATCTATAGGATACAGTGAAAGCAGTTCTAAGAGGGAAGTTTATAGCAATACAATCCTACCTCAAGAAACAAAAAAACATCAAATAGACAACCTAACTGCACCTAAAACAACTGGAAAAAGAAGAACAAAAAAAAAAAATTAGTAGAAGGAAAGAAATCATAAAGATCTGAGCAGAAATAAATGAAAAAGAAATGAAAGAAACAATAGTAAATATTAATAAAACTACAAGCTGGTTCTTTGAGAAGACAAACAAAATTGACAAGTCTTTAGCCAGACTCATCAAGAAAAAAGAGAGAAGAATCAAATCAACAAATTAGAAATTAGAAATGAAAAAAGAAAGGTTACAACGGACAATGCAGAAATACAAATGATTATGAGACTATTATGAACAACTATACAGCAATAAAATGGATAACCTGGAAGAAATGGACAGGTTCTTAGAAAAGTTCAATCTTCCAAGACTAAACCAGGAAGAAATAGAAATTATGAACAACCCAATAACAAGCACTGAAATTAAAGCTGTGATCAAAAATCTCCCAAAAAACAAAAGCCCAGAACCAGATGGCGTCACAGGAAAATTCCATCAAGCATTTAAAGAAGAGCTAATGCCTATCCTTCCAAAATCCTTTCAGAAAATTGCAGAGAAAGGAACATCCAAACTCATTCTATGAGGCCAATATCACCCTGATACCAAAATCAAAGGCAACACACAAAAAAGAAAACTACAGACCAATATCATTGATAGATGTAAAAATCCTCAACAAAATTTTAGCAAACAGAATTCAGCAACATATCAAAAAGCTCATACACCATGATCAAGTTGGGTTTATTCCAGGGATGCAAGGATTCTTCAATATATGCAAATCAATCAACATGATACACCATATTAACAAATTGAAAAATAAAAAACATGATCATCTCAATAGATGCAGAAAATGCCTTTGACAAAATGCAGCACCCAGTTATGATTTAAACTCTTCAAAAATGGGCATAGAAGGAACCTACCTCAACATAGTAAAGGCCATATATGATAAGCCTACAGCAAACATTATTCTCAACGGTGAAAAATTGAAAGCATTCCCCCTAATATCAGGATCAAGACAGGAGTGTCCACTTTCACCACTATTATCCAACATAGTTCTGGAAGTCCTAGCTACAGCAATCAGAGAAGGAAAAGAAACGAAAGGAATCCAAATTGGAAGAAGGAAAGCTCTCACTGGTTGCAGATGACATGATACTGTACATAGAAAACCCTAAAGATAGTATCAGAAAATTACTGGAGTTAATCAGTGAATTTAGCAAAGTTGAAGGATACAAAATCAATACACAGAAATCACTTGCAT
The DNA here is from genome assembly GCF_001704415.2 of Capra hircus. Classification (NCBI taxonomy): domain Eukaryota; kingdom Metazoa; phylum Chordata; class Mammalia; order Artiodactyla; family Bovidae; genus Capra; species Capra hircus. The sequence goes on from NC_030818.1 coordinate 35,670,999, forward strand.
TTCTATATACTAACAATGAAAACTCAGAGATAGAAATTAAGGAATCAATCCCCTTCACCACTGCAAAAAAAAGAATTAAATATCTAGGAATAAATTTGCCTAAGGAGACAAAAGAACTGTACACAAAAAATTATAAGACACTAATGAAAGAATCAAAGATGACATAAACAGATGGAGAGATATTTCATGTTCCTGGGTAGGAAAAATCAATACTGTGAAAATGACTATACTACCAAACGCAATCTACAGACTCAATGCGATCCCTATCAAATTCAGTTCAGTTCAGTTTAGTCATTCAGTCGTGTCTGACTCTTTGCAACCCCATGAATTGCAGCACACCAGGCCTTCCTGTCCATCACCACCAACTCTCAGAGCCTACCCAAACCCATGTCCATTGAGTTGGTGATGCCATCCAACCATTTCATCCTCTGTCATCCCCTTCTTCTCCTGCCCTCAATCTTTCCCAGCATCAGGGTCTTCTCAAATGAGTCAGCTCTTCGCATCAAAATCAGTCCTTCCAATGAACACCCAGGACTGATCTCCTTTAGGATGGACTGGTTGGATCTCCTTGCAGTCCAAGGGACTCTCAAGCGTCTTCTCCAACACCACAATTCAAAAGCATCAATTCTTCAGTGCTCAGCTTTCTTTATAGTCCAACTCTCACATCCATACATGACCAGTGGCAAAACCATAGCCTTGACTAGACGGACTTTTGTTGACAAAGTAATGTCTCTGCTTTTTAATATGCTGTCTAGGTTGGTCATAACTTTCCTTCCAAGGAGTAAGTGTCTTTTAATTTCATGGTTACAATCACTATCTGCAGTGATTTTGTAGCCCCCAAAAATTACCAATGGCATTTTCACAGAACTAGGACAAAAAATTCACATTTTATATGGAGACACAAAAGACCCCAAATAGCCAAAGCAGTCTTGAGAAAGAAGAATGGAGCTGGAGGAATCAACCTTCTTGACTTCAGATTATACTACAAAGCTACAGTCATCAAGACAGTATGGTACTGGCACAAAAACAGAAATATAGACCAATGGAACAAGATAGAAAGCCCAGAAATAAACCCATGCACCTATGGATACCTTATTTTTGACAAAGGAGGCAAAAATATACAATGGGGCAAAGAAAGCCTCTTCAATAAATGGTGCTGGGAGAACTGGACAGCTACATGTAAAAGAATGAAATTAGAACACTTCCTATCACCATACACAATGATAAACTCAAAATGGATTAAAGAAACTATGAAACTCTTAGAGGAAAACATAAGCAGAACACTTGATGACATAAATCAAAGCAAGATCCTCTATGACCCACATCCTAGAATAACAGAAATGAAAACAAAAGTAAACAAGTGGGACGTGACTAAACTTAAAAGCTTTTGCACAGGAAAGGATAATAAGCAAGGTGAAAAGACAGTCCTCAGAATGGGAGAAAATAACAGCAAATGAAACAACTGACAAAGGATTAATTTCCAAAATATACAAGCAGATCATACAACTCAATACCAGAGAAACAAACAACTCAATCAAAAAGTAGGGAAAAGACCTAAACAGACATTTCTCCAAAGAAAACATACAGATGACTAACAAACACATGAAAAGATGCTCAACATCACTCATTATTACAGAAATGAAAATCAAAACTACAATGAGATATCAACTCACATTGGTGAGAATGGCCATCATCAAAAAGTCTACGAACAATAAATGCTGGATAGGATATGGAGAAAAGGGAACGCTCTTGCACTGCTGGTGGGAATGTAAATTGATACAGCCACTATGTAAGACAGTATGGAGATTCCTTTAAAAACTAGGAATAAAACTATCATAGGACCCAGCAATCCCACTCCTAGGCATATACCCTGAGGAAACCAAAATTGAAAGAGATACAGGTATCCCATTGTTCAGTGCAGCACTATTTACAATTGCTAGAACATGGGAGCAACCTAAATGTCCATCAACAGATGAATGAATAAAGAAGATATGGTACATATACACAATGGAATATTACTCAGCCATAAAAAGGAATGTGTTTGAGTCAGTTCTGATGAGGTGGATGAACCTAGAACCTATTATACAGAGTGAAGTCAGAAAGAGAAAGATAAATATTGTATTCCAACTCATATATACAGAATCTAGAAAAATGATAATGAATTTATTTACAGGGTAATAATGGAGAAACAGACATAGAGAATAGACTTATGGACATGGGGAGAGGGAAAGAGAGGGTAAGATGTATGGAGAGAGTAACATGGAAACTTACATTACCATATGTAAAATAGATAGCCAAGGGGGATTTTCTGTATGGCTCAGGAAACTCAAGCAAAGGCTGTGTATCAACCTAGAGGGGTGGGATGGGGAGGGAGATGGGAAGGAGGTTCAAAAGGGAGTGGATATATGTATACTGATGGCTGATTCATGTTGAGGGTTTGACAGAAAACAAAATCCTGTAAAGCAATTATCCTTCAATAAAAATAAATTAATTTTAAATAAACATAAAAAAATTTTTAATTGTTTTTAAACTTGAAAACAGACATTGTATGTTTGTGTAAATGTATAAAATTACTGCTATTAAATCAAGTCACTTAGAAAATCAAGTGGAAACATCTGAAAAGAAATAAGGAACAGAAGTGTATTGTTTTCCCCAGACCAGTAGTTAATGTCTCAGGACCACTTTACATTATTAACAATTATTAACAACCAAAAAGAACTTTGATTTTGTAGGTGATATGTATTGATGTTTGCTATTAATATATTAGAAGTTTTAAATATATTTAATAATTTATATGAAAATAGCCATAATAACCAGACAGATTAAAACATTTTTTAATAAAAAGTGGCTTTATTTTTAAAACATTAAAGTAGTGAGAAGAAAGGTATTGTCTTACAGCTTTGCAAATATCTTTTAATAGGCTCAGTAGAAGACTACTGAATTCTCTATTGCACTATGTTCTTTTGTTTAAAAGACATGAAAGGTTAGTTGAAAAAGGGAGTATTTTAATAACATTTTCAGATAATTTTGGATATTACATATGCATACTAAGTCCAAAGTGAACAAATGGTAGTTTCTTAAAGTTTAGCTGCAATGTGAAATTTGGAACTATGTCAATGAATTTTGTATACTCATACTTATGTTAAAATCACTTATCTATCTTGTATTTCAAATGGATCTTTTACTTATGCATGATTACAAATGTCAGCTTTGGTCATTTGGAAAATATTGGTTCATGAGTTATGCAAACCTCCCAAATGTTGGTTGTTGTTGTTCAGTGGTTAAGTCATGTCCAATTCTTTGTAACCCCATGAACTGCAGCATGCCAGGCTTCACCGCCCATCACTATCTCCCCGAGTTTGATCAAACTCATGTCCATTGAGTCAGTGATGCCATCCAACCATCTCATCCTCTGTCATCCCCTTCTCCTCCTGCCTTCAGTCTTTCCCAGCATCAGGGTCTTTTCCAGTGAGTCAGCTCTTCACATCAGGTGGCTAAAGTATTGGAGTTTCAGCTTCAGCACCAGTCCTCACAATGAATATTCAGGGTTGAATTCCTTTAGATTCCTTGATCTCCTTGCTGTCCAAGGGACTCTCAAGAGTCTTCTCCAGCACCACAGTTCGTAAGTGTCAATTCTTCAGCACTCAGCATTCTTTATGGTCTAACTCCCACATCCATACATGACTACTTGGAAAAACCATAGCTTTAACTCTACAGAACTTTGTTGGCAAAGTGATGGCTCTGCTTTTTAATATACTGTCTAGGTTTGTCAAGCTATTCTTCCAAGGAGCAAGCTTCTTTTAATTGCATGACTGCAGTCACCATCCACATTGATTCTGGATCCCAAGAAAATGAAATCTGTCACTTTCCACATTTTCCCCATCTATTTGGCATGAAGTGATGAGACAAGATGCCATGATCTTAGTCTTTTAAATGCTGAACTTTAAGCCAGCTTTTTCACTCTCTTTTTTCACCTTTATCAAGAGGTTCTTTAGTTCCTCTTCACTTTCTGGTAACTTTTATCAAATAATATAAAAACCAAATTCATTAATATATCACCAAACTCATCAAAAAATCTTCAATTATTGGGAAGCTATCAAGCTTACAATTACAAATACAAGTTTTCCAAAATTCTAATTTTCACTTGAAGTCTTAAATTTCATCACTGGTGAGTATTGTGCATGGAAGAAACAGCCTCACTTCATTTATACTCATGAAAATAGCTGACTAAATGTACAAGTTTGATAGTTTTTCTGTCTCTATTTCAAAAATTGTGTTCTATAAGTGGCTATTGCAGCTGGCAACTCAGTCATACAAATGCTTCTTCTAAAGACAGTTCACATATTTCAGTGTGCTTTATGCATGTATTCTTAATATAAAATATTAAAAAGACATGTACTCAGGGATCAAATTTTAATTAAATATTTATTACTGCTTTGTTGAGAACAATCTTTATTTTTTTAATAATAGTACATGTATGGTGGTGGAGAATGCAGTTTAAAGCTATAGCTTTGATTTACAATTAAGGTATCAACAGTTTTGTCATTCCTTTTGCACCATTGTATAAATATCAGTTCAGTAAAAATAATAGATAACATCTTATCAAAGGGTCTCAGAGATGCCAGGTTTTGTGGACTACAATTTAAGAACAGCTGTTCTAGCCCTTCTGTTCTTCAAACGATTCCTATGACTTCAAATCCCCTTAGTTTCCCCTAGTATCTCTCTTGTCTATATACAAAGCCTATCAAGGTTGAAAGTGATGGCAGTCAATCCTAGCTTCTCTGCTGCATGAAATTTATCTAAGTGTTAATTTCATCCCATTGTAATTGCTAGCAAGTAGATCAGATTGATCAATAAATTCATAGTCAGTGTTATTTTTATCTGTAATATTTACTTCCACAGAAACTACAAAACTAAACCATACCAAGAAAATGATTAAAGTTTCCACTTCTGGATGTATAACCAAAAAATTGAAAGCAGAGTCTCAAAGAATTAGTTGCTTACGCATGTTTATAGCAGCACCGTTCACAATAGGCAGGAGGTGGAAGCAATACAAATGTCCCTCCACAGAAGCATGGATAAACAAAATATGGCACGAACATACAGTGGAGTATCATTCAGCCTTCAATAGGAAAGAAATACTGTCACTTGCTACAATATGGATGAGGACATTATGCTAAATGAAATAAGCAAGGCACAAAGAGGTAAATACTATGAAACTCCACTTACACGAGGCATTTAAAGTAGTCAGATTCACAGAAACAAGAATGGTGGTTGTCAGGGGCTGAAGGAGGAGGGAAAGGGAAACTGTTTAGCAGACATCAAGTTTCAGATCTGGAAGATGAAAAAGTTCTGGAGATGTGTTTCACCATAATATGTGTACTTAACACAAAAATGGCTGTGATGGTAAATTCCATGTCTTTCACCACAATAAAAAAAATGTCAATTATATTTCTAAATACATCATACACTAAGTAACATTCAATGTATGTTTCATTTATATTAAGTACAAAGAGAGGCAAAAATGATCTAAAATATAAGTCCCTTGGACTGCAAGGAAATCCAACCAGTCCATTCTGAAGGAGATCAGCCCTGGGATTTCTTTGGAAGGAATGATGCTAAAGCTGAAACTCCAGTACTTTGGCCACCTCATGCAAAGAGTTGACTCATTGGAAAAGACTCTGATGCTGGGAGAGATTGGGGGCAGGAGGAGAAGGGGGCGACCCAGGATGAGATGGCTGGATGGCATCACTGACTCGATGGACATGAGTCTGAGTGAACTCCAGGAGTTGGTGATGGACAGGGAGGCCTGGCGTGCTGCGATTCATGGGGTCGCAAAGAGTCAGACATGACTGAGCGACTGAACTGAACTGACTTAAAAGAAAGAAAGAACGAAAACTACAGAAATAATTATCAATAAGGTCAAAATCAAGATTAGCTTTAGTGTGGAAAGAGGGGTTGTGATCAGGAAAGGACTGAGAGTAGCTTCTGGCAGGCTGGCAATGTTCTGATTCTCAACCTCTGTGGCAGAGACAGGGGTATTTACAGGTATTGTAACAATCTGTTAAGGGTAAATCTATGTGTTATGCATTTTTCTGTCTGTGTGTTATTTTTTTTCTGTTTACCACCAGAACAAAAAAAATCGAAAGAAGGAGCCAAGGCACTGAGACCTTGTAAGTTTTCTGTCCTCACATGACTTATAAATGGCAAAGCTGAAGAACTCAGGTCTCTGAACCACAGGGCCCATTTTTGTAGCTAGTTAATGGGTACAAAATTAAGAAATAAACCTTGAGTCATGAAAACTAAGGTCTGAAAGTATTAGACTGGAGAAAATCTCAATGACACGTAAAGATGATCCAAAATACAATTTGCAGAAGCCAAACAACGGCTCAGTTCAACAAGCATCAGCTGAACTTATAAAATGTGCCAGACCCTACACTCTATATTGAAAATAGAGAAATAAATAAGACACATTCCCAGCACTTGAGAGTTTTGTAATACAGTGAGACAAATATATCAGTTTATCATTACAACACAGTGTGGTCTCTCACAGCCTGGGAGGTCTTGTGTGGGCTGGAGGGGGTGAGGAATGGGGACAGGACTATGGGAGCTTCAAGAACTCTTATTCTGTGAATCACAGTTAGAAATGAGTTGGAAATAGGAAAGAGTAGAAAGGGTCTTTCAGACAAAGAAAACATCAGCAGAAATGGAATCAAGAAAACCCTCAGTATTATACATATTGCAGAAACACGATGTGTGAGATAGAAAATGGTCAAGACAAAGCTGGAAAGATTTGGACAAAGATCCATTTCTCCCTGCCACCTAATAAGTTACCAGCTAATAACGAACAGATAGCATTATGCCTACAACTAGCTCTAAGGCCTTGGGTATGTCATTTGCTCTGTCAGAGCCTCAGATACCTTGTTAAAGAGTGACCTTGGATTATTAATGGATAGCCTCCAAGATCAGCCACTCCTGGATCTGATTCTAAAGTTTCATGAAGCAATGTCAAATCTGGCAGTCAGTGTCATTAAACACTTCTGCGAAAAAAAGAAACTAATATAGAGATCTATCCTATATAACTCAGAAAAACTGAAAGCTCAAGCAAGGAATCAAAAATGAAAAGGTATAGAAACTGCCTCATCAAATACAAAGATTACTAAATGCAAATCAAAACTATACCTAGTGTATAAAATGCCTCAGACATACTGCTAATATTTTTTGAATGTTTACCCTACATCAGATGCCTTACCTGTATTATTTCATTTAATCCTCAGACACCTCTGAAACTGGCCTACTTGCCTTGATTTTAAATAAGAAGAGTCAGAGTTTTGGGATATTAAAAAACTTTTTCTAACTCCTCATGAAGGAGGTAGGAGAGCTGAAGTTGTGCAGGTTTGTCTGCTTTAAAGCTAGTTCTCTCAACTTTCCGAATATATTAGGATTCCTATAAAAGTAAGTGGAAAGAATATGCTATTTCTTGAGAATCCATATACTCAATTTACATAAGCCCAATATCACCAATCTCAATTCTATGTAATATTTATGCTTCACTTTGCATGCTTAGAAGATGTGAAAAACATGACAATGATAGCTTTTAGCAACTGAATTACTATTTATCCAGAAATTATCTGTTCAAAATAAATGAAATTATATTTACAACTACGCAGGCTGTACTGAAAATGCTCTTAAGCAGCCCAAAATGCTTTTAAGCAGTCACTGTAAGTTTATTCATGTGTTGAAATAAGCACTGAAACACTAACACAAAAAGAAAAAAATGGATTATACTAAGACTAAATTAAGAGTCTCCTTAAAATAACAATCCCCAAGGCAGTCATAGACACTAACAAATCCATTTCTAAGGAGTTATTTCCAAGGAAGGAAAATAAAGATCTTGAGGCCTTGGCTGTTGCTATTGAACAGAAACGCAGATAATCAAATGAAATAAGGCATTTCCAGTGGCTGTTCACAGGAGAGGGGATCGCTTGGTTCAGAAATTAGCTATTCTCTATCTTTAGATAAAAAATGGTTTCCCCCTAAATCTAACATAAATATTTAATTCTGTGCAGGCCTTTTAGTTTTTTGATTAGCTATTAGTATATGATGAGCATGACAAAAGAAAGAACAGTGAACACCACAGCAACAGCAATGAGACAGGAACAGCACAGAGCCGTTCAAACTTCATCTAAATGCCGTTCTTGAACTTGACTGGGCATCAGAATCCCCTGCAGGGCTTATGAAACACAGCTTAGTGAACCTCACCCCCAACATGCGACCCCACCCCCACACACCCAAGCTTCTGATTCAGTAGTCAGGAGAGAGGCCCAAGAACTTGCATTTCAATTACCTTCACTGGCAATGCACTCTGTAAACCACATCTATGCCTGGTTTTGGAAGTGAAGTTATAAATTTCCATGTACTATTTATAATTAATAAGTGGATTCATTGTTGATAGATGACAATCCTTCAAGTGTGTGGTGGACAGTTAACAGACAGATTGCTTTGGTTATTTGCTAAATGTGAAATTGTTGTCACTGTTGTTTAGTTGCTAAGCTGAGTCCAACTCTTTTGTGACCCCACGGACTGTAGCCCACCAGGCTCGTCTGTCCAAAGGATTTCCCAGGCAAGAATACCAGAGTGGGTTGACATTTCCTTCTCCCATTCTGACCCAGGGATTGAACCCATGTATCCTGTATTGGCAGGTGGATTCTTTGCCACTGAGCCACCAGAGAAGCCCAAATGTAACTCCAATCAAACTTTAATCATTGGTAAGATTAACAGTTAATCTTAATGTTACGCTTAGACAGAATTCTAAGTTTGCATTTTTGCTATAAATATTTAATAAAAAATCATAGCATCTATTGAAAAGCTATTGCATGCCAGGAACTGTGAAACTTATCTTAATACCTAGAATTTGATTTAATCCTAATTAATAATCTAATATACAAATTTCATTATTATTGTTATTCCCAGTTATAATAAATATTCTTAGAGAAGTGAAATCACAGCCAAAGTTTACACTGTTAGTAATTGATGGAAGCAAGCTACAACCCAAGGAATCTGACTCCAGAATTGGAGTTTTATTTTGCCTCATAGTCTATGGCTTCCTGAATAAATAGCACAGTGACTATCAGCAGTGAAAATTATCATCTCAAACTCTAAACTGAAATGTGAAACTCTAAAACCAAAACACGAAATAATTTATGAGCATAGGCACAGAATTCCACAGGATCCCAGAGCCACTGTACCAAAGAATGTGTTGTGGTTACACCACTATAAATTTTAAAAAGGAGAACTTGGTGTATAAAAGGTTGATGGTGCTGAATTAGCCATTCTTCTTCTTTTTATTATTTTTACTTTATTTTACTTTACAATACAATTGGCTTTGCCATACATTGACATGACTCAACCACAGGTGTACATGAGTTCCCAAACATGAATCCCCCTCCCACCTCCCTCCCCACAACATCTCTCTGGGTCATCCCAGTGCACCAGCCCCAAGTATCCTGTATCCTGCACTGAACATAGCCTGGCGAATCGCTTCGTACATGATAGTATACATGTTTCAATGCCATTCTCCCAAATCATCCCACCCTCTCCCTCTCCCACAGAGTCCAAAAGTCCGCTCTACACATCTGTGTCTCTTTTGCTGTCTTGCATACAGGGTCATCATTGCCATCTTTCTAAATTCCATATATATGTGTTAATATACTGCATTGGTGTTTTTCTTTCTGTCTTACTTCACTCTGTATAATCGGCTCCAGTTTCATCCATCTCATTAGAACTGATTCAAATGTATTCTTTTTAACGGCTGAGTAATACTCCATTGTGTATATGTACCACAGCTTTCTTATCCATTCATCTGCTGATGGACATCTAGGTTGCTTCCATGTCCTGGCTATTATAAACAGTGCTGCGATGAACATTGGGGTACATGTGTCTCTGTTCTGGTTTCCTCAGTGTGTATGCCCAGCAGTGGGATTGCTGGGTCATAAGGCAGTTCTATTTCCAGTTTTTTAAGGAATCTCCACACCGTTCTCCATAGTGGCTGTACTAGTTTGCATTCCCACCAACAAAGTAAGAGGGTTCCCTTTTCTCCACACCTTCTCTAGCATTTATTGCTTGTAGACTTTTGGATCGCAGCCATTCTGACTGGCGTGAATGGTACCTCATTGTGGTTTTGATTTGCATTTCTCTGATAATGAGTGATGTTGAGCATCTTTTCATGTGTTTGTTAGCCATCCGTATGTCTTCTTTGGAGAAATGTCTGTTTAGTTCTTTGGCCCATTTTTTGATTGGGTCATTTATTTTTCTGGAATTGAGCTGCATAAGTTGCTTGTATATTTTTGAGATTAGTTGTTTGTCAGTTGCTTCATTTGCTATTATTTTCTCCCATTCAGAAGGCTGTCTTTTCACCTTGCTTATAGTTTCCTTTGTTGTGCAGAAGCTTTTAAGTTTAATTAGATCCCATTTGTTTGTTTTTGCTTTTATTTCCAATATTCTGCAAGGTGGGTCATAGAGGATCCTGCTGTGATTTATGTCAGAGTGTTTTGCCTATGTTCTCCTCTAGGAGTTTTATAGTTTCTGGTCTTACATTTATATCTTTAATCCATTTTGAGTTTATTTTTGTGTATGGTGTTAAAAAGTGATCTAGTTTCATTCTTTTACAAGTGGTTGACCAGTTTTCCCAGCACCACTTGTTAAAGAGATTGTCTTTACTCCATTGTATATTCTTGCCTCCTTTGTCAAAGATAAGGTGTCCATAGGTGTGTGGATTTATCTCTAGGCTTTCTATTTTGTTCCATTGATCTATATGTCTGTCTTTGTGCCAGTACCATACTGTCTTGATGACTATGGCTTTGTAGCAGAGCCTGAAGTCAGGCAAGTTGTTTCCTCCAGTTCCATTCTTCTTTCTCAAGATTGCTTTGGCTATTCGAGGTTTTTGGTATTTCCATACAAATCTTGAAATTATTTGTTCTAGTTCTGTGAAAAATACTGCTGGTAGCTTGATAGGGATTGCATTGAATCTGTAGATTGCTTTGAGTAGTATACTCATTTTCACTATATTGATTCTTTAGTCCATCAACATGGTCTATTTCTCCATCTGTTAGTGTCCTCTTTGATTTCTTTCATCAGTGTTTTATAGTTTTCTATGTATAGGTCTTTAGTTTCTTTAGGTAGATATATTCCTAAGTATTTTCTTCTTTTCGTTGCAATGGTGAATGGAATTGTCTCCTTAATTTCTTTTTCTACTTTCTCATTATTAGTGTATAGGAATGCAAGGGATTTCTGTGTGTTGACTTTATATCCTGCAACTTTACTATATTCATTGATTAGCTCTAGTAATTTTCTGGTGAAGTCTTTAGGGTTTTCTAGAGTTTTACTTCTTCTTTTCCAATTTGGATTCCTTTTATTTCTTTTTCTGCTCTGATTGCTGTGGCCAAAACTTCCAGAACTATGTTGAATAGTAGCAGTGAAAGTGGGCACCCTTGTCTTGTTCCTGACTTTAGGGGAAATGCTTTGAATTTTTCACCATTGAGGATAATGTTTGCTGTGGGTTTGTCATATATAGCTTTTATTATGTTGAGGTATGTTCCTTCTATTCCTGCTTTCTGGAGAGTTTTTATCATATATGAATATTGAATTTTGTCAAAGGCTTTCTCTGCATCTATTGAGATAATCATATGGCTTTTATTTTTCAATTTGTTAATGTGGTGAATTACATTGATTGATTTGCAGATATTGAAGAATCTTAGGGTAGGTTTCTTTCCAAGATTTTTTTCCATTTTCACTAAATATTAAAATTCTATGTTAAATGAAACTCAACTATGAGAGCAAAATGATGCCCAGGGAGTGGGAGTAAGGAAATGTTCAAAGGACATAGGAAGCTCAGTCATGTTCAAGATTAAAGTCATGTTCAATATTAAAGCCTGCAGTATTTCAAAGGAATACTAGACTCCCAGAAGTTGGATATAGTGCAAAGATATGACATTAAGACTAGACATAACCTAGAGGCCAAGCAGCAAACAGATAGGTGTCAGAGAGATGCATCCACATATATCAGCCTGTGTTGTAGTTAGAGAAAAACTGGGAAGCAGTACTAAAAACAAACAAACAAACAAACATAAATTATTTTAGGAATTAGAATACATAGAGATAAGCTATGCCTCAGGAGAAAATAATGAAGTATCATTGATCATAAACTGGAGGGACCAAATTCCAAACAAGATTTCCAGGGAAAGTTAAAGTAAGATTCATGGATATCTCCACCTGGGAACTTACTAGCCAGCACCACAGATCCTAACTCTGGTTGGGGAAAACAGCAAGATATTAGGGTTGAATCTTGCCAGATTAGAAAGACAAAATGAGCCAAGAAATGCAGGTGGCCTCTAAAAGCTGGAAAAGTCAAACAGCTTCTCCCCAAAAGCCTTCAGAAAAAAATGCAGCCTTCTTGATACCTCAGCTTTTAATCCAGGGAAATTTATTTCGAACTTCTGATCTCTAGAAATATAAGAAAATAAATTGGTGTTGTTTTATTCCAGTACATTGTGGTGATTTATTCCAATAGCAAGTGGAAACAAAAATAAGAAGTAAATAATTTGATAAGCAGAAATATGGGTAAATACAATAGATTTTCCTTCTTCTCTAAAGTTCTAAATTATGTTTGATGGTTGAAAAAAAATTATAACTATCCAATGTGGTTCTGCTGCTGCTGCTAAGTCACTTCAGTCATGTCCAACTCTGTGCAACCCCATAGACGGCAGCCCATCAGGTTCTAAATGTATATAAAATAATAATATAATTTTATTATAAACATATTGATAAGTTAACAGATATCATAATTGTTTTTACATATTTATAAACAAGGGAGGAGAAACAAAGTGTAAAGGGAAGTATGGTTTCTATATGGTGCTTGAACTGGCAAAGTGAGTACACCAGTAGATTCTTATAACATTTTGTATGTGTAATGTTATATCTAGAACAACCACAAAAGAACTATATAAAGAGATATACTCAAAATCACTACAGATATTGATATATTTTGGATATTAATCTCTTACTGGTTATATTATTCACATTCTGTAGGTTGTCTTTTCACTTTGTTAATGGTTTCCTTTGCTGTTCAAAGACTTTTAAGTTTCATTAGGTCCCATTTGATATTTCTATTTCCTTTGTCTTAGGAGACAGATCTAAAAAATTATTACTACAATTTATGTCAGTGAGCATTCTGTCTAAATTTTCCTCTAGGAGTTTACAATTTCTGGTCTTATATTTTGGTCTGTAATCCATTTTGAGTTTATTTTTGTATATGGTGTTAGAAAATGGTGTACAATTTCATTTACATGTAGCTATACTGTTTTCCTGTGTCATTTATTGACTCTTTCTCCAATGTATATTGTTACCTCCTTTGTTGTAGATTAATTGACCATGAATGCATGGGTTTATTTTAGGGCTTTCTATCCTGTTCTATGTGTTGATCTATGTGTCTGTTTTTGTGCCACTACCATTCTTCTTTGACTAATGTAGCTTTGTAGTATTGTCTGAAATCAGGGAGTATGAGTCTTCCAGCTCTGTTCTTCTTTCTCAAGATGGTCTTTTGTGTTTCCACACAAATTTTAAAATTATGTGTTAGTTCTTTGAAAAACTGACATTGGTATTTTGATAGAGATTTCACTGAATCTAGTTCCAAAGAATAGCAAGAGGAGATAAGAAAGGCTTCTTACGTGAACAATGCAAAGAAATAGAGGAAACAATAGAATGAGAAAGACTACAGATCTCTTCAAGAAAATTAGAGATACCAAGGGAATATTTAATGCAAAGATAGTCACAATACAGGTCAGAAATGGTATGAACCTAAAAGAAGCAGAAGAAATTAAGAAGAGGTGGCAAGAATAAATAAAAGAACTATACAAAAAAAGTGTTAATCATCTGGATAACCACGATAGTGTGATCGCTCACCTATAGCCAGACATTCTGGTGTGTGAAGTCAAATGGGCTTTAGGAAGCATTACTATGAATAAAGCTAATGGAGGTTATGGAATTCCAGTTGAGCCATTTCAAATCCTAAAAGATGATCCTGTTAAAGTGCTGCACTTAATATACCAGCAAATTTGGAAAACTCAGCAGTGACCACAGGACTGCAAAAGGTCAGTTTTCATATCAATCCCAAAGAAGGGCAGTGCCAAAGAATGTTCAAACAACGGTACAATCACATTCATCTCACATACTAGCAAGGTCATGCTCAAAAATCCTTCCAGTTAGGCTTCAACACTATGTGACCCAAGAACTTCCAGATGTAAAAGCTGGATTTAGAAAAGGCAGAGGAACCAGAAATCAAATTGCTAACATCCATTGGATTATCAAAAAAGCAAGAGAGTTCCAGAAAAACATCTACTTCTGCTTTATTGGCTATGCCAAAGCCTTTGACTGTGTGGATCACAACAAAATTTGGAAAATTCTGAAAGAGATGGGAATTCCAGACCACCTTACCTGCCTCCTGAGAAACCTGTATGCAGGTCAAGAAGCAACAGTTAGAACTGGACAGGGAACAAAGGACTGGTTCAAAATTGGTAAAGGAGTACATCAAGGCTGTATATTGTCACCCTACCTATTTAACTTTGTACATCATGCAAAATGCCAGGCTGAATGAATCACAAGCTGGAATCAAGATTGCCAGAAGAAATATCACCAACCTCAGTTATACAGATGATATCACTTTAATGGTAGAAAGTGAAGAAGAACTAAACAGTCCCTTGATGAAGATGAAAGAGGAGAGTGAAAGTTGGCTTAAAACTCAACATTTAAAAAACTAAGATCATGGCATCTGGTTCCATCATTTCATGGCAAATGGATGGGGAAAAGATGGAAACAGTGACAGACTTTATTTTCATGGGCTCTAAAATCACTTTAATAATTATAATTCTTTCAATCCAAGAACATGGTATATATTTCCATCTGTTTATGTCATCTCCAACTTCTTTCATCAGTGTCTTATAGTTTTCTGAGTATTACTCTTTTACATCCTTAGGTAGGTTTACTCCTAAGTACTTTGTTCTTTTTGATGCAACAGTCAATGTGTTTACTTCCTTAATATCTCTTTCTGATATATAAATAGCTCATAAAACTCAACAATAAAAAAAAAATTTAAAAAATGGGCAGAAGACCTGAATAGACATTTTTCCAAAGAGGACACACAGATAGATGGCCAGCAGGCACATGAAAAGATGCTAAATATTGTGAATCATTAGGGAAATGCAACTCAAAATCACAATATCACCTCACATCTGGATAGCTATTATCAAAAAGAGCACAAATAACAAATATTGGCAAGGACATGGGAAAAAAAAGAACTCTTGTGTACTATTGGTGGCAGTGTAAAGTGGTGGAGCTGCTGTGGAAAATAATATGGAGATTTCTCCAAAAGTTAATTAAAATTCAAGTCAATTTAATTTAATTCTAATTAAATTTAAAAATTAATTATGAGTCATTAACTATCATGACTCATCAATTCCACTTCCAATATAAATTGAAAAGAAACAAAAACACTAATTCAAAATTATAGCAGTGTTATTTACAACTGCCAAGATATGGAAGCAACTTCAGTGTCCATCAACAGATGAACGGATGAGAGGATGTGGTATGTATACATTTACATATAAATGTATATGTATACACAATGGAATACTACTCAGCTATAAAAAGGGTGAAATTTTGCTATTTGTAATGAAATGAATGAACTTGGATGGTATTATACTAAGTGAAATAAGTCAGATAAAGAAGGACAAGTGGCATATAATAGCATGTTCATGTGGAATCTAAAAAAGACAACAAACTAGTGAATATAACAAAAAAGAAACAGACTCACTGAAACAGAAAAGAAATTTTTGGTTCCCAGTGTATAGGAGGAAGGAGGGAGGGGCTATACAGGGGTAGGGCTTAAGAGGTAAAAGCAATTATGTATAAAATAAGGTACAAGGATATATTGTACAATGCAAGGAATATAGCCAATATTATCTAATAACTATAAATGGAGTATAATCTTTAAAATTGTGAATCATCATATTGTATACCTGTAACAAATAATATCATACATCAACTATGCTGCTGCTAAGTCACTTCAGTCGTGTCTGACTGTGTGCAACCCCATAGACGGCAGCCCACCAGGCTCCCCCATCCCTGGGATTCTCCAGGCAAGAACACTGGAGTGGGTTGCCATTTCCTTCTCCAGTGCATGAAAGTGAAAAGTGAAAGTGAAGTCACTCAGTCATATCTGACTCTTCCCAACCCCATGGACTGCAGCCTACCGGGCTCCTCCATCCATGGGATTTTCCAGGCAAGAGCAATGGAGTGGGGTGCCATCGCCTTCTCTGACATCAACTATACTTCAGTTTAAAAAACACTATAGATGAATCAGAATGGAATTCTAAAAAATGTTCAAGTAAACCATGTGAGGCATAAAAATAAGGGAAAAAAAAATAACAAACAGAAAACAAAACTTAAAACATCAGACTTCAACACCACCAACCAATAGTACCTAATCAATATTTATAGAACATTTCACCCAACAAAAGGTGAATATACATTATTTTCCAGTAAATATAGCCCAAGATAGACCATATACCTGGCTATCAAACAACCTTTAACAAATTTAAAACAACTGAAATCATACAAAATGTGCTCCCTGACCACAATGAAATCAGATTAGAAATCAGTAAGAGAAAGATGATTGTAAATTAATGAACACATTTATAAATAATCCATTAGTAAAAAGGAAGTTTTAAGGGAACTGAAAACATACATTAAAATGAATGAAAATGAAAATGTAAAGTATTATAGTTTGTGGTGCACCATTAAAGCAGTACTAAAGCAGAATTTCTATACTACATACATAGACTAGAAGAGCTTTCTAGGTGGCATGGTAGTATAGAATCCGCCTGCCAATGCAGGAGGCACAAGAGACACAGGTTTGATCCCTGGGTCAGGTATATCCCCTGGATTAGGAAATGGCAACCCATTCTTTCCTGGAAAATTCTATGGACAGAGGAGCCTGGCTAACATAATATTAGCAAATATAATGTAACATAAACTATAAAAAGAGTTAAATACCAAGACCAAGTGGGCATTATAGAGAAATGCAAGGCTAATTCAATATTGAAAACTAATCAATGTAATCTACCATATAAACATGCTAAAGAAGCAAAAACACAATTCTATATTAAGTGAAGAAAAAATATTTGAGATATAATTCGATTATATCTAAACTGGGGAAAAGAGGAAGAGTGGGTTTGGGTGAACTCTGGGAGTTGGTGATGGACAGGGAGGCCTGGCATGCTGCAATTCATGGGGTCGCAAAGAGTCGGACATAACTGAGCAACTGAACTGAACTGAAAAGCATTTGATAAAATTTAACACCCATTAAGAAATGTCTCTTAAGAGTAGGCTGCCCTGGTGGCTCAGATGGTAAAGAATCTGAAAGCATGTTTGATCCCTTGGGTCAGGAAGATCCCCTGGAGAAGGAAATGGCAACCCACTCCAATACTCTTGCCTGGAGAATTCCACAGACAGAGAAGCCTGGCAGGCTACAGTCCATGGGGTCACAAAGAGGTGGTCATGACTGAGTGACTATCTCACAATAGTAATAATAATATCTCACAATAACTGAGTGACTCACTCACAATACTAAAGACCCACAGAAAAATGAGAATAGAGAGTAACATCCTCCACTGATGAAGTTAAGCTACAAAAAGCCTACAGTAAGTGTTACACATAACAGCACAAGATTTAAATGCTTTTCTGCTAAGATTGGGAACAAGGTAAGGATGCCGACTCTCATTGCTCCTCTTCACATGACTAGAAATAGTGAATTTCTAATTATTATATTAGGGAAATAAAAGGCATACAGATTAGAAAGGAAAAAATAAAACTATCCCTGTTTGTAGATTGTCTATATTGAAAATTCCAAGTAATTGACAAAACAAAAACCAGAAACAAAAAAACTACCTCCTAGAACAAATAAGTGAATTCAGTAAGACAACAGGATGTACGATAAACACACAGAAATCAAGAGGATGTCTATATTTTAGGAATGGACATGTGGACAAATTAAACATAATACTACCAATCACCAGAAACATAATAATAAGCTAGGTATAAATCTAACTAAAAGAACTCAAAGAATATATAAACAGAGATGTGTCCATGGATTGTTGTTGTTTAGTTGCCTATCCATATCAAACTCTTTGTGACCCCACAGACGTAGCCCACCAGGCTCCTCTGTCCATGGGATTTCCCAGCCAAGAACAATGGAGTGGGTTGCCATTCCCTTCTCCAGGGCATCTTCCTGAAGGGATCAAACTTGCATCTCCTGCCTTGGCAGACAAATTCTTTACCACTGAGCCACCAGGGAAGCCCCATTCATGAATCGGAAAACTCAAAATAATAAAGATGTCTATTTTCTCCAAACTAATACACAGGTTTAATGCAATTCCTTTAAAAAAAAAAAAAACTCAGCAAAAATTTTTTAGATCTAGACAAGGTTATTTTAAAATGTATATAGAAAGGCAAAGGAACTAGAATTACTAAAACTATTTTGAAAAGAGAATAAAATGAAAGAAATCTCTCCAACAGATTTTAAGACATCACATAGCTACATAAAATCAGACAGTGTGGTATTGCCAGTAGGACAGACACAAATCAATGAAACAAAACAGAAAACCCAGAAGCAGACCCACTCAAGTATATCCAACTGATTGTTGACAAAGATGCAAACGTAATTCAATGTAGAAAACAGCTTTTTCATAACAAAAGGGGCATTCAAAGGAAAAACAAAAATAAAACTTGACCTAAGTTTCATCCCTTGTACAAACATTAACTCAAGATGGATCACAGGATCAAGTATAAAAAAACCCAACTACGTGGCATTTAGGAAAAAAAAAAAAAATAGGAGAAAAAGTTAGGAACCTAGAGCTAGGCAGATTTCTTCCAACTTAACACCAAGAATACAATCCATACAGGGTAAAGCTGACAAGTTCAACTTCATCAAAATAAAAATATTTACTCTGTGAAAGAACTTGGAAAAAGAATGAAAAGACAAGGTACAGCCTGGGAGAAAATATGGGCAAACCACATATCAAAAAAAAAAAAAACTACTGTATAAAATATATAGTTCAGTTCAGTTCAGTCACTTTCAAATCTCAACAGGAAAAAAATACTCAAAGAAAGCTCATTAAAGAAGACATACAGATGGCAAATAAGCATATGAAAACATGTTCTATATATCATCAAGGAAATGCAGATTAAAACCACATAGCATTACTCACATATTAGAATGGTCAAAATCCAGGATAAGGATGACACTAAATA
The DNA here is from genome assembly GCF_001704415.2 of Capra hircus. Lineage (NCBI taxonomy): Eukaryota > Metazoa > Chordata > Mammalia > Artiodactyla > Bovidae > Capra > Capra hircus. The sequence continues at coordinate 35,690,361 of NC_030818.1, forward strand.
CTGGTGAGGATGTGGAGCAACAGGAATTCTAATAGGTTACTGGTGAGACTGCAAAATGGTACAGCCACTTTGGAAGGCAATTTGGCAGTTTCTTGCAAAATTAAGGGCTTCCCTGGTAGCTCAGCTGGTAAAGAATTTGCCTGCAATGCAGGAGACCCTAGATCAATTGCTGAGGAAGATCCCGTGGAGAAGGGTAAACACACTCTCACTGGTACGATTCATCGATTGCACTCCTTGGTATTCACTCAGATGAGCCACTTATGTCCACACAAAAATCTGAACACAGATATTTATGGCAGCTTTATGCTTACTGCCAAACCTTGGAAACAAACAAGATGCCCTTCTGTAGGTGAATGGACAGACAATCTGTTGTGCATCCAGATGATGAAATACTATTCAGCATTAACAAGAAATTAAGTCTTGAAAAGACATGGAGGAAACAATACACATGACTAAATAAAAGAAACCAATCTGAAAAGGCTACATACTATATGATCCAAATATGTAACATTCGGAAAAGGCAAAAGCATAGAAAGCAAAAAACAAACAAACAAAAATCAGTGGTTGGAGAAGGCAATGGCAACCCACTCCAGTACTCTTGTCTGGAAAATCCCACGGATGGAGGAGTCTGGTAGCCTGCAGTCCATGGGATTGCTAAGAGTCAGACATGACTGAGCGACTTCACTTTTCACTTTCATGCATTGGAGAAGGAAATGGCAACCCACTCCAGTGTTCTTGCCTGGATAATCCCAGGGACGGTGGAGCCTGGTGGCTGCCCGTCTATGGGGTCACACAGAGTTGGATGTGACTGAAGTGACTTAGCAGCAGCAGCAGCTAGAGGTTAGGGTTGAGAAGAAGGATAAACAGGTGAAGGACAGAAGGTTTTAGGGTGTTGAAAATACTGTGTGATATAATGATGGCTACACATCACTGTACATTTGTCCAAACCTACAGAATATCTCATACCAAGAGTGAACCATAATGCAAAGCATGGACTTTGGGTAATGATTATGTATCAATGTAGGATCATCAACTGTAACAAATGTAACAACCTTGTGGTGGGGGGAGGGGGATGCTAATAATAGGGGAGGCTCTACTTGTATGGAGAGTACAAGGGAAGTTTCTGTACTTTCCCTACAATTTTGCTATTAACATTATATCTCATTTTTCTTAAAAAGTCTTAAAAACTCCAGTTAGAAAATAGGCAAAAGACATTAATGGATACTTCACCAAAGAGAATATGCAGATGACAAACACATAAAAAGGAGGTTCAACGTGGAGCTATTAGGGAATGCAAGTTAAAACCACAGTGAAAGGCCATTATACACCTATCAAAATGGCTAAAATAAAACATACTGACAATAGCTCATGCTGGCAAGGATGCAAAGAAAGTGGATCACTCATACACTGCTGGTGGCAATCTAAAATTAGTACAACTGCTACAGAAAGGACTGGCAAGTTTAAACAAAAACAAAAACAAAAGTTGCAAACCTTACACAAATGTTACAGCAGCTTTATTCATAAGAGCTAAAGACTGGAAATGTGCTTAAGTAGGTCAATGATTAAAACTAACTTAATCATTAAAACTAATGATTAAGACTGTGATAATCTCCATACCACAGACTACTTCTCAGTAACAAAAAGGAAGCAACTGCTGCATGTAATAAGCAGGTTGAATCTACAGAGAATTATCCTGAATTAAAAAGCCAATCTCCAAAGGGTACATAGTGTATGACTCCTTTTACAGAAAATCCTTGAAATGATAAAATTATAGAATGGAAGGCAGATTAGTGGATCGAAGAGGTAAAGGAAGGTTGGAGATGGAAGTGAAGTGGGTGTGGCTATAAAAATGTCAGTTTGAAGGATTTTCAACTTTTCTGTCTTGACTGTATCAGTATCAATATCCTGGTTATCATAATACACTAAAGTCTTGCAAGATGTTACTTACCATTGGAAAAGTGGGAAAGGATACAAATGGCAAGTTCAGATTCCCTATCCCACTTCCAAAGAGACTCAGTCACACAGTCTGGAATGGGATTTGGAAATCTGCATGTTTAATCACGCCTGGTGATTCTGATAGCATGGTCCATAGACTGCAGTGAGATGAATACTCAAATTTGATGCAATATGCCTCCAATTGAATTGCTTTCTATAAATCAGCTCTGCTCAGACTAGTATAATATTTGGAGGAAAGCCAAACCTCTAGGAAGCAGAATTGCCACATTCAAGCTCTATTCTGTCACCAATCAGCTGGTTTCTGACATCCAAACTACATGGCAAAGGGCCTCCTCCACAGAGAACAGTTCTTAGTGTGAGGATCTGGCTAAAAGAATTGGATCTTGCAGGCAGTCCTTTAACAGTGCATTGGGGAACAGTCATGGCATATAATATCCTAAAAATGTGAAAAGTGAGCTATGGTCTCCTTTGTGAATAAAATTTATCCAAAAAATAATTTGCTGCAAATGCTGTGCAGATAACAAAACAGAAAGTGATGCTGCCACTCCTCACATTTCAGTGAATCTTCACTTACTCCTCTAAAGGAAAAATAAAATTACATCTTCACAAAGTGAGTTTCTCTTTTAGATGGGTAATGAGGAGAATGTATTCTAATCTTGTCAACCATTTAGGTGTAATTAGAGATAGGCTACTTTATGAAAAGGAATGTCAGTCTAGTAAAAAAGAATGAGGTCTATATAAAGCAATAGAGTAGCTAGAAAACAAACCAAAAGAAGACTCAAAGGAGAATAACTGAGATTATTTTTGAATTTGAAAACATTTACTAGCTACACATTGCCTAAACTGTTTGCAGATCTATTGCCTTGGTTTCTCTTTGATTGGAATTATCAAGTTCATAGCCCAATTTTAAATCAGAAATGATACACCAGACTTGTGAATATTACCAGGAACCAGATTTCTCCCTCTCCAGGCCTAATGATAGTCTGATTGGCAATAGCCAAAGGGAAATGTACTGATCAAGGAAAGCGGAAATGTATTGGATTAAGTAATGAATGTACAAAATGTATTTCATTAAAGAGTCTTTAAAAGAAAAGGCAGGGCTTCCGTGGCAGCACAGTGGTAAACAATCCATCTGCCGATGCAGCAGACATGGGTTCGATCCCTGATATGGGAAGATCCCATATGCCTCAGAGTGACTAGCCCATGTGCCACAACTATTGAACCTGTGTTCTAGAGCCTGGGAGCTGCAACTACTGACCCCAGGCACTGCAGCTACTGAAGCCTGGTCACCCTAGAGCTTGTGGTCCACAACAAGAGAAACCACCACAATGAGAAGCCCACACACAACTAGAGAGTAGCCCCCCCTCTCCACAACTAGAGAAAGACCACACAGCAATGAAGACCCAGCACAGCCAAAAAATAAATAAACAAATAAAATTATTTTTAAAATAAAAGGCATAGTTATAAGACAATGCATATTTGGGAATAGTGTATATGTTTCTTTTACAAAACTTTGATATTTTCTATCTGTAGAATCAGATAAGCAAGATTCAACCCTACAGAAGAAAAAGTGTCTTGGTCAATAGATTCTTAAGGGGAATTAGACATGAAAAAAGGAAGCAAGCATTCAGTCCTGACATCCCTGTAATCACAAGTGAAAAAATAAGTATGGAGGATACACTAATACAGAGGACAACTACTAGGATCATATTAAGGAAAGAGTTTCACTGTCAATCAGAAGACTTGAAAGGATGGGTTGTGCCCGTGAATTTTGAAACTTTTGGGCAGGGTGCATGCCTCCCATTACAGCCTGTTAATAGTATGAATAATCCAAGAGTTTTTGAGTTTAAATGGCTTTGTCTATCCTGCCTAGCTGCATCGCTAACCCAAAAATGACAAGGCTAACTCTCCTGGTGGTTTTCACAGGCTGAGTTGAATTGCTCCTTTTTGAAATCAGAAGTCTACCTGATCAAGACAAGAAGGGACAACATAGGGTAGTGAAAGTTCCTTGCTGAACCGTGAAAGACGCCAGGATTCTTGGCCACTGGAGGAGAAGATTCAATCTGGGGCCAGAGACGAGGCTTGATCGCTTCGAGTTTTTGTGTAATAAAGTTTAATTAAAGTATGAAAGAGATAGAGAAAGCTTCTAACACAGATGTCAGAAGGGGGCAGAAAAACCCCCCTGCTAGTCTTTAGCTGGATGTTATATAGCTACTCAGTTCAGTTCAGTCACTCAGTCGTGTCTGACTCTTTGCGACCCCATGAATCACAGCACGCAAGGCCTCCCTGTCCATCACCAACTCCCGGAGTTCACTCAGACTCACGTCCATTGAGTCAGTGATGCCATCCAGCCATCTCATCCTCTGTCGTCCCCTTCTCCTCCTGCCCCCAATCCCTCCCAGCATCAGAGTCTTTTCCAATGAGTCAACTCTTCTCATGAGGTGGCCAAAGTACTGGAGTTTCAGCTTCAGCATCATTCCTTCCAAAGAAATCCCAGGGCTGATCTCCTTCGGAATGGACTGGTTGGATCTCCTTGCAGTCAAGAGTCTTCTCCAACACCACAGTTCAAAAGCATCAATTCTTCAGCACTCAGCCTTCTTCACAGTCCAACTTTCACATCCATACATGACCACAGGAAAAACCATAGCCTTGACTAGATGGACCTTAGTTGGCAAAGTAATGTCTCTGCTTTTGAATATGCTGTCTAGGTTGGTCATAACTTTTCTTCCAAGGAATAAGCATCTTTTAATTTCATGGCTGCAATCACCATGTGCAGTGATTTTGGAGCCCAAAAAAATAAAATTTGACACTGTTTCCATTGTTTCCCCATCTATTTCCCATGAAGTGATGGGACCAGATGCCATGATCTTCGTTTTCTGAATGTTGAGCTTTAAGCCAACTTTTTCACTCTCCTCTTTCACTTTCATCAAGAGGCTTTCTAGCTCCTCTTCACTTTCTGCCATAAGGGTGGTGTCATCTGCATATCTGAGGTGATTGATATTTCTCCTGGCAATCTTGATTCCAGCTTGTGTTTCTTCCAGTCCAGCATTTCTCATGATGTACTCTGCATAGAAGTTAAATAAGCAGGGTGACAATATACAGCCTTGATGTACTCCTTTTCCTATTTGGAACCAGTCTGTTGTTCCATGTCCAGTTCTAACTGTTGGTTCCTCACCTGCATACAGATTTCTCAAGAGGCAAGTCAGGTGGTCTGGTATTCCCATCTCTTTCAGAATTTTCCACAGTTCATTGTGATCCACACAGTCAAAGGCTTTGGCATAGTCAATAAAGCAGAAATAGATGTTTTCCTGGAACTCTCTTGCTTTTTCCATGATCCAGTGGATGTTGGCAATTTGATCTCTGGTTCCTCTGCCTTTTCTAAAACCAGCTTAAACATCAGGAAGTTCACGGTTCACATATTGCTAAAGCCTGGCTTGGAGAATTTTGAGCATTACTTTACTAGAGTGTGAGATGAGTGCAATTGTGTGGTAGTTTGAGCATTCTTTGGCATTGCCTTTCTTTGGAATTGGAATGAAAACTGACCTTTTCCAGTCCTGTGGCCACTGTTGAGTTTTCCAAATTTGCTGGCATATTGAGTGCAGCACTTTCACAGCATCAACTTTCAGGAGTTGAAGTATCTCAACTGAAATTCCATCACTACCTTTGTTTGTAGTGATGCTTTCTAAGGCCCACTTGACTTCCCATTCCAGGATGTCTGGCTCTAGATGAGTTATCACACCATCGTGATTATCTGGGTCATGAAGATCTTTTTGTACAGTTCTTCTGTGTATTCTTGCCACCCCTTCTTAATATCTTCTGCTTCTGTTAGGTCCAGACCATCTGTCCTTTATCGAGCCCATCTTTGCATGAAATGGTCCCTTGGTATCTCTAATTTTCTTGAAGAGATCTCTAGTCTTTCCCATTCTGTTCTTTTCTTCTATTTCTTTGCATTGATCGCTGAAGAAGGCTTTCTTATCTCTCCTTACTATTCTTTGGAACTCTGCATTCAGATGCTTATATCTTTCCTTTTCTCTTTTGTTTTTTACCTCTCTTCTTTTCACAGCTATTTGTAAGCCCTCCCCAGACAGCCATTTTGCTTTTTTGCATTTCTTTTCCATGGGAATCGTCTTGATCCCTGTCTTCTGTATAATGTCACAAACAACATTCCATAGTTCATCAGGCACTCAATCTATCAGATATGGGCCCTTAAATCTACGTCTCACTTCCACTGTATAATTATAAGGGATTTGATTTAGGTCATACCTGAATGGTCTAGCGGTTTTCCCTACTTTCTTCAATTGAAGTCTGAATTTGGTAATAAGGAGTTCACGATCTGAGCCACAGTCAGCTGCTGGTCTTGTTTTAGCAGTCTGCTAATTAAAGAAAGGAAATGTCTCAAAACTCAGAGAATGAAACCCGGCCCCTCACCCACAAGATGCATTTTGAGATAATCTTGGCACCAGGTGAGTCATCCTGGGCCATAAAATGATTGACATGAATCTTGAAAAAAGGCAGATTCCCATACAAATGTATATTTTCATTAACATAGATTAGGAGAACAATGTCTGAGTTCAACATACTGATTTGTCAAGTGAGTCTGAGCCTTTAGGTGGAACTGACTTAAAGACAGAGTCTGGGGTAATTGCATAGTACATTAACATAGCTTAAGACAAGCATTTCCATTTAAAAAAAAAATGCATTGGTTACCTCAAGGTTTGAGGAATGTTAAGTTCAAGTGGAACCAGGTGTCATTATGGCAACACAGAATTTTAAGAGAAACCTCTTTTTAAATTTGTATAGAAAAGAAAAAAAAATATAACACTAGTGTGTTTCCTCCTGCCACTTAAGTGCGAAGAAGGCGATGGCACCCTACTCCGGTACTCTTGCCTGGAAAATCCCATGGATGGAGGAGGCTGGTGGGCTGCAGTCCATGGGGTCACGAACAGATGGACACGACTGAGTGACTTCACTTTCACTTTTCACTTTCACGCATTGGAGAAGGAAATGGCAACCCACTCCAGTGTTCTTGCTTGGAGAATCCCAAGGACGGGGGAGCCTGGTGGGCTGTCGTCTATGGGGTCGCACACAGTCGGACACGACTGAAGCAACTTAGCAGCAGCTCAAGCCGCTTAAGAGAGAGAGAAAAATTGTCTGACACTTGCAGCCTATTTCCTCTGTTTGGAGACCCCTGGCCTTCCTGCCTATTACCCTCTCAGTAGTAACCCCACCCCACCCCCAACTTCTCTTATGCCAAAGACCATCAAGAAAATGGTAATATTCGTTCAACACACCGAAGTAAATTGCAGGAGGCTCACAGACCTCTACGTAAGTCCTGGTTAAAAAGTCATTGCCATTTCTTCATTATTGGGTAAGAAAAATAAAATGCAAAAAGGTAGAGAGGGTATTAAGCATAGAATTTTTATGGCCCTTCCAATTAAAATCTTTCAACATTTTTAATGAAGCTCTTTTAACCATTGTGGGGCAGTGGGGTTGGGGGCAGGGACCTGAATTAACAAGCTATGTGCATGGCTATAGTTCAAATTCTTTTATTCAATTCCTGTTCAAGACATTTTAATGATGATCTCTATAAATTTTTGATGGGCAGCACAGAGAGCAACTTTAGCCTTACTAGCAGATGATTTTTTAAAATATAAATCTTCTTATGCAACCATTCAAAATTTTACAACAGCTGAAATTATATTTAAAGAATTTAAGAGCTCTTCCCTTGACAAATGTAACTGTACAATTTCTTATAATAACATGAAGCGATTTTAAATCCAACTGAACTTTTCATATCAAGTATTTCAAAATAATGATGAAGCCCTGATTTGCAGAACACATATATTAGTGAAACAGAACCCTGCAGCTAGTTTGGACACACTAATAGGACCTATCTATGGAGAATGGACAGAAATATCTAATATTTGACAAGGAGTTTTTGGATTTCTGTCTAAAGGTGCAGTCATGAGGAACCCCAGTGAGCCTCCCCACCCCCAACAGGCATCACCTTAAACTCCACCCTTGGCCGGTATACCTAGAGCATAAGACCACCCAGTAGTGCATGGATGTCTTCATATGAGAGGTAGCAGAACGTTCTGCAGCAATTTGATGGAGGAGGTGTTGAAGCAATAGGCTGCCCCAGTACAGAAGCCAGGCCAGATGAGTATCTGAGGTCTCTTACCATCCCCAGCACATTCGAGGACTATGCTCCAGACTCTCTGCTCTTGGCCCCCACTCTGAGAAGCCCCAGACAAGATTGCTCCCTTTAGAGAGAGCTGCTTGGGAATTCTAGTCACTCAGCCTTCTTAGGGGATGAAGGGATCAGTATCTGCATGTGTGGCAAACCTGGTAAGAAGCTCCAGGATAAGGGAGTAAACACAATTATTTTAAGTAGGTGTGTCATATAAGTTTATTTTGTCAGTGTATATTTAGATATACTGATGCTCACTGCTCACACACCAGCCTTCCAGTGTCACATCTTTCTTTTGTCTAAAATGGAACAGGGCGGCAGACCTAATTGGTTCTTAGTTGTATATTGTGAATGTCAAATGAGCTTCCACACCTGAATGAGAGACACAGAAATATCTCCAAATAAAGCTGTCATTGACAGAGCATTCACTCACTCTTTCACTTATTAAGCATCTACTATGTGCCAGAAAATGTTTCAGGAACTAGAAACAAAGTAATGAACAAAACAGACAAAATGTCTTCCCTCCTAGAAGTTACTTTCCAAGGGAGTGGAGGAGAGATATATCTTTAAAATAATAATAAAGAAAGAAGTTACATAGTATTAAATTATAAGTGTGCTATGGAGCAAACAAAACAGAAAGAGTGTATAGAGTGCTAGAGTGAAGGAAATTTGGGAGAGTTTGCAATTTTAAACACAGTGGTCAGAGAAGGCCCCACTGAGAAGATGATGTTTGAGCAAAGACTTGATGGGCATGAGGAAGCCAGACTCATGAGTATCAAGGCTGGGGGACATCATTACAGACAGAGGAACCATAAAGGCCCTGTAATGAGAGTATGCCTGGCATTTTTGACAACCACCAGGGAAGCTAATGTGTCTAGACTGAAGCAATAGAAGTTACATCCATAAGTAGAGTATGGAAAGTAGATCATGTAAAACCCAATAGACCACTGACCTCTACTCCACATGAGCTAGAGATCCACTGGAGGATATTAAGGAGAGAGATAAGTTTTGACAGAATCATTCTACTCGATGCATTAAGAATAAACCATAATTTAGGTTTATTTGGGCAGGGTAGGATTGAAGAGACTTTCATTCAGAGGCAGCTACAGTAACATAGCTGAGAAGTGACAATGGCTTGCACCATGAAAGTAATAGTCTAGATGGCAAGAATTGATCAGATTCTGGGTCTCTTTTCTATCTAAACTCTATCGGACTGCATATTTATGAGAAAAGTAGAGGAGACAAAGGCAACTTCAAGGTGTTTGACTTGACCAATTGCAAAAGTATTTGCCAACTGAACAAAATTGGAAGACTGACAAACAACTTCAAGATTAACTATAAAGCTACAATAATCATGACAGTGTAATATCCATGAAAGAATAGACAACCAGACCAATGGAACAGAATAGAGAACCCCAAAGAAATAGTCAACTGATCTTTGACAAAGGCACAAAGGCAATATGATGGGACAGTAAGTACTATCTCTTCAACAAATGGTGCTGGAACAACTGGACAACAAACACCAAAAAAACCCCACAAAAGTCTATAAAAAGACATTTTCACAAAACTTAACTCAGAATGTATCATAGATCAAATGTAAAACACAAAACAATAAAGACCTAGAAGATAATAAGAAAATCTAGATGACCTGCAATATGGTGATGACCTTTTACAGACAACACTAAAGACATGATCTATGAAAGAAATAATTCAAATATACAATTAGGTATCACCTCACACTAGTAAAAATAGCTGTCACCAAAATCCGCAAACAATAAATGCTGGAGAGAATGTGGAGAGAAGGGAACCCTCCTACAATGGTGGTGGGAATGTAAATTGGGACAGCCATTACAAAGAACAGTATGAAGGTTCCTTAAAAAACTAAAAATAGAGTTATCATATGACCCTGCAATCCCACTTCTGTGCATATTTCTGGAGAAAAATATGTCCAAAAGGATATATGTACCCCAATATTCACTGAAGCACTGTTTACAGTAGCCAAGAAATGGGAGCAATCTAAATGTCCATTGACAGAAGAATGGATAAGGAAGATGTGGGTACATATATACAATGGAATATTTCTCAGCCATTGAAAATAATGAATAATGCCATTTGCAGCAACATGAATGGACCTAGAGAGTGTCATACTTAGTGAAGTAGTCAGACAGAGAAATATCACATGATATCCCTTACATGCAGAATCTAAAAAGAAATGAACTTATTTATGAAACAGAAATAGACTCACAGACTTAGAGAATGCACTAATGATTACTAGGTGGGAAGGACAGAGGAAGGGATAGCTTGAGAGTTAGAGATCGACGTGTACACACTGTTATATTTTAAATGGACAACCAACAAGGACCTACTGTGTAGCACAGGGAACTCTGCTCAATGTTATATGGCAGTTTGGATGGGTGGGGAGTTTGGAGTGAGTGGATACATGTATTTACGAATGGCTAAGCCATTCTGCTGTGCACCTGAAGCTATCACAACATGGTTAATCAACTATACTCCAATATAAAATTTAAAACTTAAAGAAATAATTCATGAACTATACTTCATTAAAATTAAAAAATTATGTTCTATAAAAGTCAAAATCAAGAGAATTAGAGGACAAGCCACAGAGTGGGGGGAAATATTTTCAAAAGACATATGATAAAGAACTGCTATTCAAAATAACAAAGAATTCTTAAAACCCAATAATAATAAAATTCAAACAGCCTGATCTAAAAAATGAGCCAAACACTTTAACTGACACCTCATTAAAGATATATACAGAGAGCAAATAAACTCATGAAAAGATATTCGATATCATATGTCATCAAGGAATTTCAAATTAAAGCAATAAATAAGATATTACTCATACCTATTACAAGGGCTAAAGCTGGAACACTGACAACATTAGATGCTGGTGAGGATGTGGAGCAACAGAATTCTCATACGTTGTGGGTGGGAATGCAAAATGGTACAGCCACTTTGGAAGGCAGTTCAATGGTTTCATACAAAACTAAACATACTTTCACCATATAATCCAGCAAATGCACTCTTTGGTATTTATCCAAATGAGTTAAAAACTCATGTTCACATAAAAACCTGCACATGGATATTTATATCAGCTTTATTCGGCAGTTTGACAGAGCTTGGTCAGCATGGCTCATAGCTTCATTGAGTTACCCAAGCCCCTCTGCCATGACAGAACTGGAAACAAAGCTGTCCTGCAATAGTTAAATGAATATACTGTGGCAATGGAATATTATTTCGTCCTAAAAAGAAATGAGCCATCCAACTGTGAAAAGACATGGAGAAAACATAAATACATATTACTAAGTGAAAGAAGCCAGGATGAAAGGTCTGCTCACTGTATGATTCCAAACATACCACACTCTGAGAACGGCAAAACTACAGAGACATTAAAAAGATCAGAGATTCCTGGAGAGTGGGCAGGGATGCAAAGAGTTTTGGAGTGGTAAATCTGAGAAATGGATTACTATCAATTCCCATCCCCTATGATGAAAAGGACATCTTTTTTGGTATTAATCTAGAATGTGTTCTAGGTCTTCATAGAACTTTTCAACTTCAGCTTCTTCAGCATCAGTGGTTGGGGCATAGACTTGGATTACTGTGATGTTGAAGGGTTTGCCTTGGAAACAAACCAAGATCATTCTGTTGTTTTTGAGACTGCACCCAAGTACTGCATTTTGGGCTCTTTTGTTGAGTATGAGAGCTACTGCATTTTCTTCTAAGGGATTCTTGTACACAGTAGTAGGTATAACGGTCATCTGAATTAAATTCACCCGTTCCTGTCCCTTTTAGTTCACTGATTCCTAGGATTTCGATGTTCACTCTTGCCATCTCCTACTTGATCACATCCAATTTACTTTGATTCATGGACCTAACATTCCAGGTTTCTATGCAATATTGTTGTTTACAGTTTTGGACTTTACTTTCACCACCAGACACATCCACAACTGAGCATTGTTTCCCCATTAGCCAGTTGCTTCATTCTTTTTAGAGCTATTAGTAATTGCCCTCTGCTCTTTCCCAGGGATATATTGGACACCTTCCAACCTGGGGGGGCAGGGGAGGGGGTCATTTTCAGCATCATTCCTTTTTGCCTTTTCATACTTTCCATGGGAGGCTCTCCAGTGGAGTGGGTTGCCATTTCCTCCTCCAATGGACCACATTTTGTCAGAACTCTTCACTATGACTCGTCCATCTTGTGTAGCCCTGCAGGGCATGGCTCACAGCTTCATTGAGTTACCCAAGCCCCTTTGCCATGGCAGGGCTGCAAGTTTGACCTTGGAGTACAAAATAAAGCCGGGCAAAGGTTAACAGAGTTTTGTCAAGAGAACACACTGGTCATAACAATCACTCATTACCAAAAACACAAGAGACAACTGTACACATGAACATCACCAGAGAGTCAATACCCAAAACCAGACTGATTATGTTCTTTGCAGCCAAAGATGGAGAAGCTCTATACAGTCAGTAAAAATAAGACTTGGAGCTGACTGTGGCTCTGATCATGAGTTGTTTATTGCAAATTCAAGCAAAAATTGAAGAAAGTAAAGAAAAACCAGTAGGCCATTCAGGTATGACCTAAATCAAATCTCTTATGATTATACAGTGGAGGTGACAAATAGATTCAAGGGATTAGATCTGGTAGACAGAGTGCCTGAGTAACTATGGATGGAGATTTGTCATGCTGTACAAAAGGCAGCCAAAACCATCCCAAAAGGAAAAGAAATTCAAGAAGGCAAGGTAGTTTTCTGAGGAGGCTTTACAAATAGCTGAGGAAAGAAGAGAAGTGAAAAGCAAGAGAGAAATGAAAAGATATGCCCAACTGAATGCAGAGTTCCAGAGAAGAGCAAGGAGAGATAAGAAAGCCTTCTTAAATGAACAATGCAAAGAAATAGAAGAAAACAATAGAATGGGAAAGACTAGGGATTTCTTCAAGAAAACTGGAGATATCAAGGGAATATTTCATGCAAGGATAGACACAATAAAGGACAGAAATGGTAAGGACCTAACAGGAGCAGAAACGATTAAGTAGAGGTGCAAAGAAAACACAGAAGAACTGTATAAAAAGATCTTGATGACCTGGATAACCATGATGGTATGACCACTCACCTAGAGCTGGACGTACTGGAGTGTGAAGTCCAGTGGACTATAGGAAGTGTTACTACCAACAAAGCTAGTGGAAGTGACAGAATTACAGCTGAGCTATTGAAATTCTTCAAAGATGATGCTGTTAAGTGTTGCACTCAACATGTCAACAACTGAAAAGTCAGCAGTGGCCACAGGAATGGAAAAGGTCAGTTTTCATTTCAATACCAAAAAAGGGCAATGCCAAAGAATGTTCAAACTACTGTACAACCACATTCATTTCACATGTTGGCAAGGTTACACTCAAAATCCTTCAAGCTAGACTTCTGCAGTATGGGAACCAAGAACATCCAGATGATACAAGCTGGGTTTCAAAGAGGAACAAGAGGTCAAATTGTCAGCATTCACTGGATGGTGGAGAAAGCAAGGCAATTCCAGAAAAAAAAAAAAAATCTATGTCTGCTTCACTGACTCCTGGAAAGCTTTTGACTGTTTGGATCCCAACAAAACTGTGGAGAATTCTTGAGATGAGAATACCAGACCACCTTACCTGCCTCCTGAGAAGGCTGTATGTGGGTCAAGAAGTAACAGTTAGAACCTGACACAGAACAACAGACTGGCTCAAAATTGGGAAAGGAGTACAACACAGCTGTATATTGTCACTCTGCTTATTTAACTTAGATGTATAGTACATCATGTGAAATGCTGTGCTGGATGAAACACAAGCTGGAATCAAGACTTCCAGGAAAAATATCAACAAACTCAGACATGCAGATGATATCACCCTAATGGCAGAAAATGAAGAGGAACTAAAGAGCCTCTTGCTGAAGGTGAAAGAAGAGACTGAAAAAGCAGGCTTGAAACACAACATTCAAAAAACTAAGATCACATCATTTAGTCCCATCACTTCATGGCAAAAAGAAAAGGGAAAAGTGGAAGCAGTGACAGATTTTACTTTCTTGGGCCCCAAAATCACTGTGGATGGTGACTGCAGCCATGAAATTCAAAGATGCTTGCTCCTTTTAAGGAAAGCTATGATAAACCCAGACAGCATATTAAAAAGCAGAGACATCACTTTGCCAACAAAGGTCCATCTAGCCAAAGCTATGGTTTTTCCAGTAGTCATGTATGGATGTAAGAGTTGGACTATAAAGAAAGCTGAGCACCAAAGAATTGTGGCTTTCAAACTGTGCTGGAGAAGACTCTTCAGAGTTCCTGGGAAAGCAAGGAGATCAAACTAGTCATTCCTAAGGGAAATCAACCCTGAATATTCATTGGAAGGACTGTTGCTGAAGCTCCAACATTTTGGCCACCTGATGTGAAGAGCTGACTCATTGGAAAAGACCCTAATGCTGGGAAAGACTGAGGGAAGGAGGGAAAGGGGACAGCAGAGGATGAGATGGTTATATAGCATCACCAACTCAATGGACATGAATCTGAGCAAACTCTGAGATGGCGGAGGACAGAGGGGCCTTGCCTGCTACAGTTCTTGAGGTCACAAAGAATTGTACATCGTTTAGTGACTGACAACAACAACAATATTACTATTCAAGTAGCAATGTTGAGTAAACATATAGATATATGTCTTGAGTTCAGGAGAAGAGAAAGCAAGCAAGAGATCTGTAGAAGGGTAGATATGTAAAACCAAGAGATTTGCAACTGAATTTTAATTGTTAGGAAAATAGACAAATAAAAATATAAATTGTCTGATATATATGAACCTCAATGATCCAAGAATGGGTTCTGCAAATAATAATATGGAATTAGGAACTCTCAAGTATATAGCTATACATTTGAGACCTATACTTCAACCCTATAGCTAAGAAGTTTGGATTTTTGCTTTCTTTTGGGTTTTTATTGTTGTTGTTGTTTTGCACTTTTTTTTTTTAATGCAGGCCTAATTATGCCATAACTGTGCTCAGAACTCTTTAATGTCTCCCCAAGTCTAAGAAGGAAGCAGAAACGCCTTAGTATGACTTGTGTATTCATCATGTAGCATCTGCTTAATGGTTCATTCAGCCTCATTTCTTGCCACTATCCATCACTTTCACAAAGTATTCTTCACTTCAAAGAGACTGAATGATTTTTAGAAACACAGAGCTTCCGTCTCTTTCTGATTTTGCCTCTTCCCTGCTCAGACAGTGAAGAATCCAGCTGCAATTCAGGAGACCCTGGTTCCATCCCTGGATTGGGAAGATCCCCTGGAGAAGGGAATGGCTACCCACTCCAGTACTCTTGCCTGCGAAATCCCATGGACAGAGGATGCCAGTGGACTACAGTCCAAGGGGTCACAAGAGTCAGACATGACCGAGTGACTAAACTACCACCACTGTCTTTCCCAGGCCAACTCGCATTGCTTTCATAAGGTTATGATTAAGTATTATTTCATAGTTCACTTTAATTGCCTTTTAACCAACTAAGTAGTCAACTCTCTTAAAGGCAGTGTGCTTGTTTCCTGTGGCCATAATAAATGACCACAAGCATAGTGGTTGACAACAATGGACGGCTGGAGGCCCTAGGGGAAAATGTTTCTCATTGCTTTTCCACACCTCTGAAAGCTGCTCCCTCCTAGGGTCAGGGCTCTGCATCAGGTTGCCTTTTCTATCCCAGCTTCCATTGGCACATTACCTTCTTCTTCTCTCATACCTCCCTCTACCTTCCTCTTATAAAGAACCCTTGTAATTGCATTTAGAGACCACTCAAATAATCCAGAATAATCTCCTATCTCAAGATCCTTAACTTCATCACATTTGCAAAATCTCTTCTGCCATGTACGGTAACATATTCACAGGCTCCTCGAATTAGGACTTGAATCCCCGCTGTGGGCCACTGTTCAGCCTACCACAGTCAAGACAGGGTCTGCTCTGTCTGTCACTCTAGCCCCAACAGCTAGCACTGTTGCACAGTAAGTGATCAGTTTACATTGTCAAATGAAGTTGGTGAGTTTTTATCACCTAAATACCTCATTAATCTTCCTCTTAGATATAATGAGAGAAAAGTCATTATCTCCTGTCAACTTATTGTTGATAAACAAAAAGAAGCTTTCACTGGAGCAAACAGAATTTGTTCTTCTAGTATCAGATTTGACAAAGTTTGTTAACCTGTGGGGGCGCAGGGGGAGCAACCTGGGTCAGGTTATTTAGCTGATATGTAGAAAAGGCCACTGGGGTTCCTACCAAATTTAAATCTTACTATAAACTTCTAATTGCCTTCACAAAACTTAAATAATAAATCCTTCTGGGAGGACCAGTGCTTTCTGCGAGAATGGCTAATGAGGGTCAGTTTAGGGGATTTAGTTAACAGGGGTGAGGGAAGTCCTGGGAGTCTGGATCCCAAGGACACAGGCAAGGCTTGATTTTCTTAGCCTAATCAGAAAGGAAGCATTTGGGGATGAAAAATTCCCAGTAACGTTTTCCTTTCATAGCACAGTTCATTGAAAAGTTTAAATGCATGAGGAAACTAGTAAAGGAAGTACAAAACAGAGTTAAGTGATTTTAAAGAGAATGTAAGTAAGAGCTACTCTGGGTACATAGTGGTACTAGGAGTAGTGTTAGCCACTCAGTTGTGTCTCTTTGAGACCCCATGGACTGTAGCCCACCAGGATCCTCCATCCATGGGACTCTCCAGGCAAGACTACTGAGTGGATTGCCATTCCCTTCTCCAGAGGATCTTCCTGACCCAGGGACTGAACCTGGGTCTCCTGCATTGCAGGCAGATTCTTTACCATCTGAACTACAGGAAAGTCCCACAATAAAGACATTTCTCATCTTCCTTCCCAGTTAACTATTGTCAGGTGACTAATTGCTAACAAATGGGATAAAGTGGTTGCTATGTGTGCAGCTTCTAGTAACAAACATCAAAGGCAAAGGCATACCCTTCTTTGCTCCATTTTTCCTTACAATGGGCTAGAAAGTGGGTGTGATGATTAGAGCTCCAGTAGCTATTCTGGATCATGAGGCAGCAGGTTAAGAATGTCAGAGTATCAGGGTAGGAGGAGGTGACTCTTGATAGTCAGGGAGCTACCATACAAATCCTGCATTGCCTGTTACACAGAAAAAGAATTTTGTTTTGTGTAGGGCACTTTTATTTTGATTTATCAATTACTCATAACTGTATCTAATCCAAAATGATTGAGAAGGTAGGTTCTTGGAAGTAAGGGCTGAACTTAAAAAAAAAAAAAGTCATTGATTTCATGGATGTGGTAGACACCTAGTGCAATAAGGATAGAGTTACCGCAGAGTAAAAACTGAGTGGCCCCTGTTTTATGACAGGACAGCTTTAAGGGCAGTCTAAATTCTTAGTCAAACTGAAACTTGTTCCCCTTGCAAGGCAGATAACATGCCCAACAAGGCTGCAGCTCTAGGGGAAATGAAAGGAAAGATTCAGAATGCTGGTTGGTGATTGTTGACTACTGCTTTCCACTTTTAACAAAGACCTACAAGAAAAAGTTAAACTCAGGCTGGAGCCAGCCAGCATGCAAGCAGAGATAGAAGGTAATTCATCACTTTGCTAAGGGAGGCACCCTCTTACCTACCTCCTGAAATGTAGGTTTATGGAGAGTTCAATGATTCAGAACATTGCTAGGTTGAAAAATTTTACAGCTTCATATCTTGAATTTTACAGTTTGACTATTTTGAAGCAGTAGAGGGAGACTGGGAGGTGGGGTAACTGAGAGGTTGAAGACTTCAGCAAATTACATTTAAGCCCACCCTACAAAGATGGAACATACTGGCAAAGATGGTATTATAGGTGTTTCCTTCACTCCTGATGCAGAGAGTCACCAATAACATGAGGCGTGGTGGAGGGGAGTCTTAAAAGTTTTAAAAGTCTTAAAAATCACAGTCTTAAAAACTAGGTTTATTCAAGAATTTTGACTGTGGTCATTTATACATGAAATTGACCAAAACTGAAGGCATTGAAAGACTGTTTTTCTGTTTTATTTTGTGTCAGAGAATTGTATTGGCAAAATGTTCATGTCTAGTCTGCATATGCCTTGTATTAATCATCTGTCTAGTAAACAACCCCTAACTTAGTGGTTGAGAGTTGGCCTATAACAAAACCTGAGCACTGAAGAATTGATGCTGTTGAACTGTGGTGTTGGAGAAGACTCTTGAGTCCCTTGGACTGCAAGGAGATCCAACCAGTCCATCCTAAAAGAAATCAGTCCTGAATATTTACTGGAAGGACTGATGCTGAAGCTGAAGCTCCAATACTTTGGCTTCCTGATGCGAAAAACTGACTCACTGGAAAAGACCCTGATTCTGGGAAAGACTGAAGGCAGGAGGAGAGGATATGACAGAGGATGAGATGGTTGGATGGCATCACCAACTCAACAGACATGAGTTTGAACAAGCTCTGGGAGTTGGTGATGGACAGGGAAGCCTAGCATGCTACAGTGCATGGGGTCACAAATAGATGGACACAACTGAGCAACTGAACTGAACTCAACTTGGTGGTATGAAACTACAATACTTAATTGTGATTACAGTCACCCCTCACAGTCTTGGGAGACTGCTGTGCTCAGTTAGGTGGTTTACACTTAGAGTTGTTCATGCAGTTGCAACCAGACAGCGGCTGGTGCTGGAGTTATCATAGCAATTTCCTCATTCATGTGTCTGGTGGTGTTTGATGCTGGCTGTTGCCTAATAACGGAGAAGGCAATGGCACCCCACTCCAGTACTCTTGCCTGGAAAATCCCATGGATGGAGGAGCCTAGTGGGCTGCAGTCCACAGGGTCACTAAGAGTCAGACACAACTGAGCGACGTCACTTTCACTTTTCACTTTCATGCATTGGAGAAGGAAATGGCAACCCACTCCAGTGTTCTTGCCTGGAGAATCCCAGGGATGGGGGAGCCTGGTGGACTGCCAGCTCTGGGGTCGCACAGAGTCAGACATGACTGAAGCGACTTAGCAGCAGCAGTTGCCTAATAAATGTCAGCTAAGTCCCCGAGCCCAAATACTATGTGACCTCTCCATGTGACCTGGCCTTCCTTTTAACATGGTGGCTGGTTTCCAGGGCACAGGTTTATCACTGAATCAGGTAGAAGTTGTATCCTCTATGACCTAGCTTTGGAAGTCACATGGTACCATTCTTCCCTACAATGTTGTTTGAGGCAGTCCAAAAGTTCCAAGTTTCATGGAGAAGAGGACACAGACTCTACTTCTTGATGGGGAATTAATAGGAAGGTTTTAAGAAGAATTGGTGTATCTTTGTAAAATACAAGTCTATAGTGGTCTAGCCTGGCAACCCACTCCAATATTCTTGCCTGGAGAATCCCATGGGCAGAGGAGCCTGGTGGGCTACAGTCCATGGGGTTGCAAACAGTTGGACACGACTGAGTGACTTCACTTTCAGCCTCCAAACTACAATTCCTGAGCTCCTCATCCTAAAAGATAGCAAAAACAGTACATGATCTGAAAAAGTTTCAAGGCCCTCAATAAGGGCTTACTACCCATGATTGTCCTCAGAGGTGTCCTTGAAGGTAAAGGGAAATGAAAAACTTCCCAGGAACAAAGCCAGAACCACAGAGCATAATGGACAAGGGAGTTCCCCCAAAAGAACTAGGGATCCAAGTACTAAAGGAACTTATCCCATACTGTTCCAGCCCATAGGGAATTTGGAATTTCTAAGGACTGGTGACTGATGAGCATTTCCAATTCTCCTCATCTCTGAATGGGAGATTTTATTGAAATTAGCCTGCTTATTCTCCATTATTGAATATTGGATGTGCTTATGGAAGACAATCTGAGTTTTAGTTTCTGGGTTGCCAGAATATAAGGATTCGTATCCAGACCTGATGGATAGGTTTGCCTTTGTTCCACAGATCCTGGCCTTAGAAGCTTAATATGATTTGTGCCTACTTCCCCAAGAAGAAAGTATGGCCAAAAATATGAAATCCAAATTTGTCCCAAACACTTATGTTCACCTTCTTCCATAGGCATATAATAATTCACTTTCAGTTAGCCCATGGCACCACAGAAAATTTGCTGTGTATCCCAGCATTCCTTAGAACTGTGTGCTGGCATGTAACTAAGTTCTAGGAGACAGAAATATTATGTATAATTTCCAATAAACGTCCTTAAAGGGAGAAGACTTGCCTTTCATCAATTCTTTCTCCTTTTTGCTAAACCACCGTGATGTCTGGAATTCAAATGGCCCTCTTGGGCCATAAGGCAGTATACACTGAGATGGTTGAGCAGTAAAAGGTGTCACTGTTCTTTGATGATTCTTAAGCTTTCATCCCCATCCTGGAATGCCTACTTCCAGGTTTCTTTATATGAGAGAAAAACTCTGCATTTAAGCTGCTATTTGTTTCAGCTTCTGTTACTAACAGAAAATCAAATCCTACTTACTGTAACATATAGTTGAGTGGGGGATAATTCTATAATAGAATGTAAACTAAAATAAACATTAATTGTATAATTATACAGTGACATCCTTTCGCACAAAATCAAGTGACAAAATGTGATTTGGGGAAGTCCTCTGCTCCCACATAGTAGCCAAAGTTTCCCTTTCAAAATGCAAACCTGATCCCATAACTGCCCAGCTTAAAACTATCCTATGGGGACTTCCCTGGCAGTGCAGTGGTTAAGCCTCTGTGCTCCTAATGCAGGGGGTGCAAGTTGGATTCCTGGTTTGGGAACTAAGATTCCACATGTTGCAGCCAAAAAGAAAAAAAAAAAAACTTGAGAAAAAAACTATCCTATGATTTACCTTTGGACACATCTCCTTATCCTGGCACACAATTTCCTGTGTAATCTGGTCCCTGCTATCCCTCCAAGCCCATTTATTCCCAAGGTCCCACCTACCCTCTGACATCTCCCTACACTTGTTTTTCAGTTCCTGTTGCTCAAAACTGGACTTGGAGGCAGCAGACCATGTGATTGAAGAATACATTCTCCAAAATAGGTAGTAGCTTCTCAACTGTTTTGATATTTTAAAATAAACAACTATTAAGATCACAGTGAGAGAAAGCATAATAAACCAGGATCATAATATGTGTAATGCTGCTGCTAAGTCACTTCAGTCGTGTCCGACTCTGTGCAATCCCATAGACAGAAGCTCACCAGGCTCCTCTGTCCCTGGGCTTCTCCAGGCAAGAATACTGGAATGGGTTGCCATTTCCTTCTCCAATGCATGAAAGTGAAAAATCAAAGTGAAGTCACTCAGTTGTGTCTGACTGTTAGCAATCCCATGGACTGTAGCCTTCCAGGCCCCTCCATCCATGGGATTTTCCAGGCAAGAGTACTGGAGTGGGTTGCCATTGCCTTCTCCAGATATGTGTAATGGAGGTGATCAAAACGTGGCTCTTTCATGTCACCTCACCTACTGCCCTTGATCTTTGTCACCATGTTCCCTCCTACATGATGCTCTTCCATTGGCTCTTCATCCAGAAGAATTTATTCATTCTTCAGGTATCAAATATCCCTATCAAATGTCCCTATTAGAGTAACTCATCAAGCCATGCAACTTTGTATGATTATTTGATAATAGGTCAGTTTTCTCATGGAACCATGTATATCTGTGTTTGTGAATACTTGATAAATGTCAGTTTTCTCCCAACTAGATTGTATGTTCCATAAGTCAGACAAGATGCTGGTTTTAGCTCCTCAGTACATCCCCTCAGAGCAGAGCACTGTGGCTAGCATGTAATGAGCTCTCAATAAATATCTGTTGAATGAATAATTGAGATGCCCAAGGCTGAGCCAAAAAGAATGAAAAAAATTGATAGCGTGAGAATGAAAAGAAGAGCTGATGAAAAAGTACATAGTCACAGCAGCATAAACATGGATGACATATTTAGGAGAAGGTAATCAGTGTGCTGCAAATCACTGTTCCAGATGATAAGAGAATATAAAGGGGTATAAAGGATGGCCATTGCCATTTAGAAATGCACAATTTAGGGTATAATAAAACTTGTACCAAAGAAAAATAGTCAACTAACCAAGAGAGGCATTAAAAAAATATGTTAAATGAGTAAGAGCAACCAACAACATGCCATAATTTACATTAAGAAAAATTAAAACAGATTAGAAGAAATCAGGGACTATAATAATTTTCACATCCCTTGTTATGTACTAGGGACTGCATTAAGCACCTGATGTGTTATCTTACCTAATCTTTACAATAACTAATGAGCAAGTTATTAATAGTCTCATAAGCGTTTAAACATGCCTAAGTAACAAAGTTTATATATAAAATGCCAGACTTTGAACCCTAGTCTTTCTAAATTCAAAACCAATATACTAATATCTATGTTATAAAGATGAGAGTTCAGCTGGACTCCAAAGAATAGGTAGGAAATACACAAGCAGAGGGAATGTATGAAGGACAATCAGGCAAAGAGTATAAAGTGAAAAAAAAAAAAAAAGAAGAAAATTAAGGTGTGATGAGTGGATGGCTTAGTCAAGCCATAGGTAGAAAGCCCATGAAGGAGTAGGATACAAGGTAAAGTTGGGGATATAATTCCAGTTAGAACGAAGACAGCCTTTAACAGTAGGCCAAGTAGGCTTTTATCCTATAAGCTGCTGAAAGTTACTATAAAGTCGAGGGTTGGCAAATGGCAAAATGAAAATGGAATGATGGTCTGGTTGGAGGGAAAGGGAAAAAGAAAAGAAAGAAACAGATTCACATAGGAAAACTCAAAATACCTGAGGTCAAAAAATGTTATAACTGATAAGAATTGTCTTAGTACTTGACCTCATTTTACAGATGGGTAAACATTAATAACCTCAGATATGCAGATGACACCACCCTTATGGCAGAAAGTGAAGAGGAACTAAAAAGCCGCTTGATGAAATTGAAACAGGAGAGTGAAAAAGTTGGCTTAAAGCTCAACATTCAGAAAATGAAGATCATGGCATCCAGTCCCATCACCTCATAGGAAATAGATGGGGAAACAGTGGAAACAGTGTCAGACTTTATTTTGGGGGGCTCCAAAATCACTGCAGATGGTGACTGCAGCCATGAAATTAAAAGACGCTTACTCCTTGGAAGGAAAGTTATGATCAACCTAGACAGCATATTCAAAAGCAGAGACATTACTTTGCTGACTAAGGTCCGTCTAGTCAGGGCTATGGTTTTTCCTGTGGTCATGTATGGATGTGAGAGTTGGACTGTGAAGAAGGCTGAGAGCCGAAGAATTGATGCTTTTGAACTGTGGTGTTGGAAAAGACTCTTGAGAGTCCCTTGGACTGCAAGGAGATCCAACCAGTCCATTCTGAAGGAGATCCACCCTAGGGTTTCTTTGGAAGGAATGATGCTAAAGCTGAAGCTCCAGTACTTTGGCCACCTCATGCGAAGAGTTGACTCATTGGAAAAGACTCTGATGCTAGGAGGGATTGGGGGCAGGAGGAGAAGGGGACGACAGAGGATGAGATGGCTGGATGGATGGCATCACTGACTCGATGGACGTGAGTCTGAGTGAACTCCAGGAGTTGGTGATGGACAGGGAGGCCTTGCGTGCTGCGATTCATGGGGTCGCCAAGAGTCAGACACGACTGAGTGACTGAACTGAAACTGTAGCCAGGACAATTTAAGAGACTTCCCAAAGATTCCTATAATTTTTAGGACTGTAACTTGATTTTCTATTATTTCCACTATGGCACAAATCCAGAAACAGATGAAAAATTTAAGGCAGAGAGAAAAACCAAAATCATAAAGAACTCTCAAGTTTTAGGCCAGAACAACTTTGAAAATAATGAAATCAGTGTCAGATAAAAAATACCACCCCTCCCCCGGAAATAAAAATACGATCCCTGTGGCAGACAGGCTCTAAGATGGGCCCCAGTGACCTCCATCTCCTGCTATTTATACCCCTGTGTAATCTCCTTCCCTTGAGAGTCACCTGGCCTAGCAACTAGCTTCCGATCAATTGAATACCACAAAGATGATGGAGTAGCACTTCCATAATTATATTACAGGAAGTTAGTTGTATCTTCTACCTTGCTAGCCAACAGAACCTCCCTCTCGGTTGCTCTGATGAATCAAGATGCTGTACTGTGAGTGGCCCTATGGATAGGTACACATGGCAAGGAACTGAAAGCAGTCAAGAGCCCGGCAAGGAACTGGTGCCTCTGGATCAACAGCGTTAAGAAACTGAATCCTGCCAATAACTATGCAAACTCAGAAGTAGCTCTTTCCGCAGCTGAACCTTCAGATGAGATCCAAACCTTGGCTAATGATTTCATTGCAGCCTTCTGAGACATCCTAAAGCAAAGACCATAGCTAGGCAGTGCTCAAAATTCCTGGCCCACAGAAATGTTGGTGTAATAAATTGTATACAGTTTAAGCCACTAAGTTTGTGATAACTTGTTAAGCAACAATAGATAATTAATAGAATTCTATTGAAAGAAAAGGCTAAGTTTATTTTCTGAGGCAACAGAATAATCAATTGTAGTTTCTGTAAAGCACCAGGGATCAAATCCACATTTTCTAAGACAATAAACTGGTGAACAGTGAAAAGCTAAGGGATTATTAAAATTTCAATTAAGACACTTGGTAGGGAAAAAACAAAAATGAAATTATGCATAATGGAAACTAAGATAAAAGGTTTTAAGAGAACTTTGGAGAAATAATGATATTGTTTGGAAATTTTTCTTGAGATACAGAAATTTGTACAAAAACAAAAGAGACATTGGCAGTAATGTGGGAAGAAAAGAATAAGCAACTAAAATCATTATGTATACACACACTTGGAAACCTCAGGGAAAATTCAGCAACTCATGAATTTCTCTGTCAGTACCTCTTTTTCACTTTCCCAACACTATCTAACCAATAAATAGCTCTACTCCAATGACTAGGTATCCCTGGAGAAGAATAAACCATGCAGATATTATTTTTTCAGAATATTAACATCATCAATTTGGAATATTGTAAATAGAAACTTCCAGAATATTTTTTAAGATACCCTTTCATTTTACCCTCAACTTTTCTAATTTGGCTTTTTTAAAAACTAAGTTAAATTTTTATTCAAATACTCCTTCCTTAACAGGAACATATTTTAATAGTCTAGTGGTTGCACATGGGCTTTATTTTCCTTTAAAAGAATTTCAATTAACTACCCTACCGTTCTTCCACCTGGTAATCTGGACTCAAGCACAGAGGAGAAAGTCAAAATATAGTTGACAACCTAAGACATAATACATTGATTCTTGAGCAACACAAGTTTGAAATGCATAGGCTCACTTCACAGATTTTTTTTAACAGTAAATACTACACAGTTGGTTGATTCAGCAGATGCAGAATCATAGTATATACAGAAAGAACCACACAGTATATACAGAAAGTGACTATAAATTATCTGTGGATTTTCAGCTGCATGGAGGGTGGGCACTCCTAACACCCGCATTTATCAAGGGTCAACAGCTTCTCAAAAAGTCATCTTCCTTTCAATATGAGGGTTTATAAGGTTTCTTAAGAGTCCACTTATTAACTGTGTTTTAGTTCAGAGATGAAACAGGAATTCTACTCTACACAGGCACATAACAAATATTTAAACTATAAACAATCACCTATCCCAAACCAAACAAAAGAATCTCATTAATGTCCCAAACAAACTATCTTAAGAAAGAAGGACTTTTTCCCCATCCCAAGCTCTCCAAAAGCAGAGAAGAGATGCCAATGCATAGAGAGATACTTTCTCAAGGGATTCCCAGGCATGTGGAAGGTGGCATACTGAAGAAGATTGACATGACTTCTGTTTCAGCAGGGCCTTTATTTATGGAGGAGTTGTGAAAGTGACAAGTGCAAGAAACATGTGTTTTATTCATCCACTATCTTGCACACTACCCAGCATAGGCATTTGAGAAATATGTCTTGGTAAACTACCATTCAAGGATAGCAAGAGAGCAAGAGAAAGAATACAGCTGATGTAAACTCTTTACTTCCTTAAGAAACTATAGACTTACATTGAGAACTATCTACATTCAGTATAAGAACCTTAATGTATAAGGAGGTAACCCTGCCAATACAGAAACAGAATACTATAGAAGGTCATTAAGAATCAAGAGCTAATCAGTCTACATACAGAACCAAGACAATGAAAGCAATGGTGTGGACAGGACCAGCAGTGAAAGAACTCCCACCTAGTGGGGCTTTATTAATTCATTGCATTACAAAGTTGGAAGATAGATATTAGAACCACAAAATAGTAGTTTATTATATATGTGATCATGCTTATTTTACATGTGAATAATATATTTTATATGTAACCATATACTGGAGTGTGGAGTATCACTCTCAATGTATTCTTTTGTTATCATTATAAAGCCCTAATTTAAAAAAAAAAAAAAGCTTAAATATCAAGAAACTCTTTAATACTGCTGAAGAGAAGACAGCTGAGCTGAAAGGACAGAACTGAAATGACCTTCAAGATTCTGGTGCTGCTTACAAAAGCGTGTTCAAACAAACTTGTTCCTACCTGGGATTGAGCACTCTGTATATTATCCTAGAGTGGATGTGGGGATCAGAGTACCTGTTGCCACATTTGCAGCCATTACCACAAGTAGATGCTCAGTAGCCATCTAAAGCAACTATATTGGTCAGGATTCTTGAGAGAAACACAAGCAGTTGGAAACATTTGGCAAGTCTAAAATTTGTAGGCCAGGCCAATAGGCGAGAAACACAGGCAGAATTCCTATGCTACTGTCTTGAGACACAATTCTTTCTCCTCTGGGAAACCTCCAGTTTTGCTCTTAAGATTTTTCAACTGATTAAATGAGGCCCACCCTCATTTTGGAGTGTAACCTCCTTTACTTGTGACTGAGCACGACACAACTACTTCTATATGTAGTCAGATATAGATGTCAATCACATCTACAAAGTATGTCACAACATCTAGACAAATGATTGACCACACAAATAGGCACACACTATATACATTATAGTCAGGTTGACACATAAAATTCAACCATCACACCAAGAGGGTAGAGCTGTCAAACTAAACCAACCCATGGAATCCTTAAATTTCTAACAACTCACTGTACTAACACATTTTTAACTTCATTGCAGAATCCATTACTCTCTGAATACAGAGTGTATGTAGATGATGCTTTATAAAAAAAAAAAAACTGCCATCATGCATATATGATGTTCGAAAACACTGTCTTCAGCTAGACCAACACTGTAAGTGGTAAAATTACAACTCTACAATTTAAATGGAAGCTCTGAAATAACCTCCCTTGCATTTACTGGAAATATTTTATTGTTAATTAGGATGGAAGATGAAACCACCTACTAAACTAGCTAAAAATCTTATGAACATTATAAAAAGGTTTCTGCATTTTTCACCACGTTAAGTCAAACCATGACAAAGTTTCATTCTACTGTGGCTACCATCTGAAATGAATCGATTTCCTTATATCTGTAAGTCTAAATGCAAACCTGTCAATTCAGATAGCTTACATGGTAACATTATTTCTTATTTATAGTATTCTCTCTTTCTGGACCATCTCTGTCCTAATCGATTTCTTTTGAAAGGAAGGATACTGCAGCCTGATAATTCAAAGGTTTTTATATAGTAATCCCACTGCTAATTAGTATGCTGTATGATCACTTGATTTGTTTTCTCTCAATAGGTTTATTGACCCTAGACTTACTGTTTTGCATTTATTTGTAAATTGAATTTTCAATTATTATCTGAAAACAATAAAGAGACTATGACTACTCACGATCAGTTCGCCTTATTCTTCCAAACCTGATTAGCAGCATTTTTCACTGTTTTGAAAATGTTTAGAAATGTAGCGCTTCCACTACACCATTTATAAGGAGTGAGCAGTGATCAGCTTCAGGGTATTGCTGATCTGGTGGTAATATCTTGTCAACTGAGGAGACTGTCATCTTATCACTTCACTCTGATACACATCTGTAGTTGGCTGAATTATATCTTCCAAAAAGATATGTTTAAATTCTAATCTCCATGAATATGAGCTTATTTGAACAGAAGTTCTTCCCAATGTGATCAAGTTAAAATGAGGTCTGACTAGATTAGTGTTATTTGGACATTATTTAAGAATTAATTTCATGTCATTTGTGCTCAAATATTTGATAGATATCAAATAGGTTGATATCTATATATATTGCTTATTAACTTTGTATTTAAAATAAATTGATTTTATTTGGAGTATCTGTACTTCAATTCTTTGAGATATAAAAGGATAAAATGTTATTCATAAAAACATACATATGTTATTCTGTAAAAAAAATTAAGCAGTGCCTCAGACTTATAGAACAAACTTATGGCTGCTGGGGGAAGGAAGGGGGACAGGGATAGTTAGGGAGTTTGGGATGGATATCTACACACTGATATATTTAAAATGGATAACCAACAGGACCTACTTCATAACATATGGAACTCTGCTCAGTGTTCCATGGCAGCCTGGATGGGACAGGTGTTTGGGAGAGAATGGATACATATATATGTATAGCTTAGTCCCTTTGCTGTTCACCTGAAACTATCACAACATTGTTAATTGGCTATACCCAAATACAAAATGAGAAGTTAAAAGAAAAAATTGAACAGTGCCTATTCAGCCATACGGTAACTACAATCAAGGGCTTCATAAAGGTAATCAAAACTTTCATGGCAAATGACTGAATGAGATACCCTGAAAACAAATACTGAATTTGAAAGATATTGGAGAATATGCTGTCATGTGGACAGTTTTGTGTCAAAGATTTTTGCAATCTTCTCTAAATCAAATAATTTACAATATAAGTTTATATATAAAGATACAAGGTAAATAAGTTAAATAAGCAGGGTGACAATATACATCCTTGACGTACTCCTTTTCCTATTTGGAACCAGTCTGTTGTTCTATGTCCAGTTCTAACTGGTGTTTCCTGACCTGCATACAGATTTCTCAAGAGGCAGGTCAGGTGGTTTGGTATTCCCATCTCTTTCAGAATTTTCAACAGTTTGTTGTGATCCACACAGTCAAAGGCTTTGGCATAGTCAATAAAGCAGAAACAGATGTTTGAGCCAGCGGATATTGGCAATTTGATCTCTGGTTCCTCTGCCTTTTCTAAAACCAGCTTGAACATCAGGAAGTTCACGGTTCACATATTGCTGAAGCCTGGCTTGGAGAATTTTGAGCATTACTTTACTACCATGTGAGATGAGTGCAATTGTGCGGTAGTTTGAGCATTCTTTGGCATTGCCTTTCTTTGGAATTGGAAACTGCCTTTTCCAGTCCTGTGGCCACTGTGAGTTTTCCAAATTTGCTGGCATATTGAGTGCAGCACTTTCACAGCATCATCTTTCAGGATTTGAAACAGCTCCACTGGAATTCCATCACCTCCTCTAGCTTTGTTTGTAATGATGCTTTCTAAGGCCCACTTGACTTCCCATTCCAGGATGTCTGGCTCTAGGTGAGTGATCACACCATCGTGATTATCTGGGTGGTAAAGACTTTTTTCGTACAATTCTTCTTTGTATTCTTGCCAGCTCTTCTTAATATCTTCTGCTTCTGTTAGGTCCATACCATTTCTGTCCTTTATCGAGCCCATCTTTGCATGAAATGTTCCCTTGGTATCTCTAATTTTCTTGAAGAGATCTCTAGTCTTTCTCATTCTGTTGTTTTCCTCTATTTCTTTGCATTGATCGCTGAGGAAGGCTTTCTTATCTCTTCTTGTTATTCTTTGGAACTCTGCATTCAGATGCTTATATCTTTCTTTTTCTCCTTTGCTTTTTGCTTCTCTTCTTTTCACAGCTATTTGTAAGCCCTCCCCAGACAGCCATTTTGCTTTTTTGCATTTCTTTTCCATGGGGTTGGTCTTGATCCCTGTCTCCTGTACTATGTCATGAACCTCATTCCATAGTTCATCAGGCACTCTATCTATCAGATCCAGGCCCTTAAATCTATTTCTCACTTCCACTGTATAATCACCCTTCTTATTTAACTTCTATGCAGAGTACATCATGAGAAACGCTGGGCTCGAAGAAACACAAGCTGGAATCAAGATTACCAGCAGAAATATCAATAACTTCAGATATGCAGATGACACCACCCTTATGGCAGAAAGTGAAGAGGAACTAAAAAGCCTCTTGATGAAAGTGAAAGTGGAGAGTAAAAAAGTTGGCTTAAAGCTCAACATTCAGAAAACAAAGATCATGGCATCCGGTCCCATCACTTTATGGGAAATAGATGGGGAAACAGTGGAAACAGTGTCAGACTTTATTTTGGGGGGCTCCAAAATCACTGCAGATGGTGACTGCAGCCATGAAATTAAAAGATGCTTACTCCTTGGAAGGCAAGTTATGAGCAACCTAGATAGCATATTCAAAAGCAGAGACATTACTTTGCTGACTAAGGTCCGTCTAGTCAAGGCTATGGTTTTTCTAGTAGTCATATATGGATGTGAGAGTTGGTCTGTGAAGAAGGCTGAGCGCCGAAGAATTGATGCTTTTGAACTGTGGTGTTGGAGAAGACTCGAGGGTCCCTTGGACTGCAAGGAGATCCAACCAGTCCATTCTGAAGGAGTTCAGTCCTGGGATTTCTTTGGAAGGAATGATGCTAAAGCTGAAACTCCAATACTTTGGCCACCTCATGTGAAGAGTTGATTCATTGGAAAAGACTCTGATGCTGGGAGGGATTGGGCGCAGGAAGAGAAGGGGACGACTGAGGATGAGATGGCTGGATGGCATCACTGACTCGATGGACGTGAATCTGAGTGAACTCCAGGAGTTGGTGATGGACAGGGAGGCCTGGCGTGCTGCGATTCATGGGGTCTCAGAGTCGGACATGACTGAGCGACTGAACTGAACTGACTGATACAAGGTAAATGATTGGTCCTGAAACAAATCTTTAACCCTTTTCACAGGGTGTGATTAAAATCTGACCAGCTTATCCAAAAAAAATAGCCTCTGTTTCCTTTGAGTCTGATCTGGACCCCTCTTTTCTTTACTTCATGCCGCTCAGGTGCTCTGCCATCTACAAATGTCTGTTCCTGACTGCTGAGTACATGATCCCTGCCTAGACACTTGTTTAGTGTTCTTAAATACAAAATTTTTGAATGACTGATTGCTATATAAAGCTTTTCTTCCTTCCCATACCACAGCTAATGCCGCCTGTGTGGTACTACAGCTTTCTATTCTCTTTATAATCAGGACATTCAGCCAGCTGTCTTCTGCAGCGATCCCTGTGCAGCTGCATGAAGACAACAGGGCATTTTTAAATCCTGTGAAGGACTGTATGATATGTTTACAATTTGTTCTTTACTCTCTACCCCTACTATTGTTTTTCTGACACTCAACTTGGTCACCTGACTTGCTTTGGCCAATGGAACATGGGCAGAACTGATACATGTACATCCAACCTGAGAGCTTAAGAGTCCTAGCAAGTTTCACCAGCCCCTTCCATTCTTGTATCCACTATGAGAAGAGGATACTCTGTGTAACCACTGGTTTCAAAGAAGGACAATTTTAGACCAGATTTAAACCCAAAGTGCAGCCTTTTAGTTCTCTCTTAACCCACAGAGTTTGGGGATATTTGTTACTTTCTCATTGCTCACTATCTATTTCACATTCTTGATTTCTTTGAGGATAATAAACTTCCCACCACTGGATCAGTGGTCTTATCCTCCCTTAATCAAGCTAGACAAATCAGACAATCCTTTTTAAGAACTGAATCATGATCCAAATGCTGAAAACAACTAGAGAAAATTAATTTGAGAGCTCAACCTGTACAGACATTTCTGCTACCAAGACTACCTGGACCTGCCTGGTTCTTGTCTGCTCCACATCTGATGATTGGACCTTCTCTCCAAACCTGTGTGTTCACTCTCACCCTTCAAGAAATTCCATTTTGTTGTAAATTGGTCAGAATTGGTATGTGTTGCTTGTAAACAAAGAGCCCTGAGGGCTGTTAGAAGAGAAAATGGGAAAGGGAGAGGAGTGGAAGACTGTCTCCAGCTAAGAAAGAACCAGGCCCATCTCAGTTTCACTGACTAATCTGTGTTTATTGATGAGACCCAAATACGAAAGCGTCATGGAAAATGATCAGCCCACTGAAAAGTAAGACAGGTACAATTATCCAAACTCTCCTTCCAGAAAACAATGTCAATGAATATATGCAAACAGTATACAGTCATTGGTGTTTTAGGAAAAAAAGCTTTTAAATATAGATTATGTTGGCAAGCTCATCACTTGGACAGAAACCCGGCATTTTCCTCCTGGACTTCAAACCACATCACAGATATTTGCCTAGCACCATGCAATGGCCACCTCAGATGGGGTGCTATACATCCATGCAACTTTCCAGTACAAAAAATGTTATGTTACACTGGGTTTTTCATATATATCCATGTATCTTTAAATCATTTCTCCTAATTTTAGTTATATCATTCTGAAAATTTCTTCTTCTCTAAAATGACTTAATTCCAAGTTCTAGTGAATTCAGTATCTTCATTCTCTTCATTTTATCAGTTCAGATAAGTTATCTACTCTAATCCTTAATTTTTCTGAATTATAGAAACCAAGCCTGATCTACCACTTATAACCGCCTTGAGTACACAAGAGAGATCACTACGCCCACAGAAACCAAGTCACAGCCTGGCTGATTTTCAGACATGCTGGTGTCCCTCCGAACCAGCTCTCTTGTCATCAATCTCTACCTGCACAAACACTGTGAGTGCATCCTTAATTTTCTTGACTAACTTATCAGCAGCCCCATTAATATTCTAAATTATCCTTTCTGGAAGACAAATTGGCTTGCTATTTGTCTCCTTTAAACATTTTCTAATCACAAAATGTGGCCTCAAGTTTCCTGTTACAAAGTCTTAGTGTATAATCTTTCTTTCATTTTCCAACCAAAATTCGGTCCTCCTGCATTTCCACATGACAGCTGTGAGTTTCGGTCTCTATGATCCTACTTTTTCTTTCAAGAAGTATTTTTGGAGCTCCTACTATGTGCCAGACCATCTCAGTGATTCCAGAGGTGCAAAGTAAACAAGAGTCCCTGCTCTCCTAAAGCTTTAGTGGGTAGAGACCAAAATTAAACAAACCATTCCATTATAGTATGGCATATTGGGATATGCTGTTGTTTAGTTACTGAGTCATGTCTTTTGTGACCCCACCCCCACCCTCCATGGATAGCAGCACACCAAGGTCCTCTATCCATGGGATTTCCCAGGCAAGGATACTGGAGTGGGTTGCCATTCCCTTCTCCAGGGGATCTTCCTGACCCAGTGATCAAACCCAGGTCTCCTACATTGCAGGTGGATTCTTTACCATCTGAGCCACCAGGGAAGCCTCTCTTGATGTTGTGGAGGCCATTGAAAGAAGAAATAACGTGCTTTGGGGACTTTTTAAACACTTTAAGAACCCAAAGAAAATGGATGAAGAAGTTTCAAACCCCTTTTTCAGCACTTCCCCTAAAGCAGTTTTAGTAGTGGACATTCTCACCATTATAAATAATGTTTGTTTGCTTTAAAAAAAAAAAAAAAAAGACAACAGGCCCCAAAATAGAGTTCATCAGGCTAAGTCCCAAGTTACCAAAAGAAAGAAAAGAAAATGAAAGTCACTCAGTTGTATCCAGCTCTTTGTGACCCCATGGACTATACAGTCCATGGAATTCTCCAGGCCAGAATACTGGAGTGGGTAGCCTTTCCCTTCTCTAGGGTTCTTCCCAACCTATGGATCGAACCCAGGTCCTCCCACATTGCAGGCAGATTCTTTACCAGCTGAGTCATCAAACCAAGAATAGATTACACTTAAAGCTCTCATAAATGGAATCTTAAACCAGTCAACCAGGAATCATCTGATTAACAGTTAGGCAGTGTGCCTGATACACCCCTGTCACTCCCTAAAAGGAAAATAACCTTGCAATAACCATCCTACTATTTTGCTTAGTATAACTTCCTCATTCCCATTCCTTTCTTGCTATAAAAGTCTTTCATTTTATAAAGCTCTTCAGAGCTCCTTTCTATCTGCTAGATTGAACATTGCCTGATTCAAATAGATTTTCACTCAAATAAACTCTTAATATTTTTAATATGCTTCAGTTTAGCTTTTAACAGCAGTCATCTACCTATCAATATAGATAGTCATCAGGCACATAGACTTAGGTCAATCTGACCAGGGTCCAAGTTCTATCCTCTATGCTTACTAATATTAGGGTAAGAAATTTCCCCCAAGGGTTCTTCCCCAGACTGGGTATATGATTTATAAACATTTTTGACCAAAAATTGGAACTTGTTCCAAAATCTGCTTTTATATTAACAGTAAGTGCCACTTTGATTTTTAAGTAGCCCTTTATACTCTTTAAAGCACTGACCTGCACATGGTCTTATTTCATCTTCATAAACACTCCATGAAACATAGAAGGCAAATAGCAGAGCCTTAGATTCTGAGAAATACGGAGTTAATTGAAAATTAGCTTACAAGAAAAATGAAGGCCCCTTATCTTGAAATTCTCTAAAGTCATAAATGATCTCACTTTATAGATAAAACCACTGAGATTCAGGAAAGTTAAGAGGTGTACCAACCAATTTCACACAGTCACAGTGTGTTATTATAATCTGCTCAGCCAATGAAGAAACTGGAGCATGAAAAGGCAGATAGCCTGACTTAATGGCCAAGGCAGCCATAAGGTCCTTAACTCTAAGGCTTAAACTTTTTTCCATTCCTACATGTGCTTTTTAAGCCAAAGTTTGAACTGCACATCTGAGAGCTACCAGAGTGGCCCAAAATTCCTCTTGTCTGTCATGAAATTCGATTTCCTTCTACAAAGCAGTACTTAGGAAAGCCTTATTTAAAAACATCACCCAGCTACAAATGAAAATCTTCCCAACAGGGACAAGATGGAACATCTGCCTTCCTTTTGCTTAATAGAACACTGCAGAGCTGCTCTCTGCTTGGATAAATGCTATTTGGGTTTTCTTGATTTCTGAATGGTTTCTTAGTATCGCTCTCTTGAGCGCTCTCTCTCTTGGTATTGTCATTGTCTTCTTGCCCAGAATTTTATGTGTAATCGTCTGTTCCACTATTGGCTTTTCTGAAACCAATCTTCCTTGTCTTTTGTAATTATGTAAAGCTGTTCTCTTTGCAGGCCACACACTGTAGATATCTAAAACCTGGAGAGAAAACACCCTAATTGTAATTATAATGGATTTCAAATTCCTATTATTCATGTTGGAGAGAAAACATGCAGTGAGGTTTCATTACCCATTTCATTTAAAACTTGGAAAAAAATAGTACTTGAACTTATTTTTGTTAGAGCAGGCAGTCTTTAATTTAAAAAAAAAATCTTTAATTACTTCTTCAGAATTTTTAAAACATTCAATTTTTATCTACCTACTCAAGTTAAAGACAATTGAGGTCTTTTAGTTGGACCACACAAATACAAGTAAAACCAGCCTTTGTTGTTGTTTAGTCGCTAAGTCGGGTCTGACTCTTTTGTATCCCATGGACTGTAGGATCCTCTGTCCATGGAATTTCCCAGCAAGATTACTAGAGTAGGTTGACATTTCCTTATTCAGGGGATCTTCCTGACCCAGGAATTAAACCTATGTCTCCTGCTCGGCAGGCAGATTCTTTTCCACTGAGCCACAGGGAAGCCTAAAACCAACCTTAGCTATACCAAAAATCAACCAACTAACCTCGTTCCAAGAAGACAGATTAAATTTCAAAACTAGCAATCAATTTGAGATTGTGAACCCCAGCTGTAGCCCTGTTACTACTCTTGATTATTATGCAGGTCTTGCACTAATCTAATTAAGTAAAATGGAAATCCAATTTCAAGCATTGTTGTACATATTTGCATATGACACAAGTACTCAAAAGTCTGTCTGAAGTTAAATGAAGCACATGTACAGCCTTCTTATCAATTCGAGTTTGGCTTTTCCTTTCAGTTCCATTTTGAAATGTTTCACCCTCAGCATCTGCAAACCACTTACAGTCCAAATGCCACTGCTAATAGCTGCTTGCTTTAGTACTGCCATCTCTCTTAGCATTAGTAACAAGGACTGGGCACAATTCAAGCTTGTATTTCTGAGGAAAGGGTCCTCTGGGAATTTCTTAGTAAATGGAGAAGCAAATAAATGTTATACTTACTGCCAAGTCAGTTCCTCTTAGAATTTGGGAGGATGTGGCAGGAGGAATTTTTTTTTTTTTTTTTGAATAGTCATAACTTAAGTGCAAGCTCAGTCACTTCAGTTGTGGACTTTAACATGGGAGACTGTAGCCCACCAGGCTCCTCAGTCCATGAGATCCTCCAGGCAAGAATACTAGAGTGGATTGCCATGCCCTCCTCCAGGGCATCTTCCCAAACCGGGGATCAAACCTGTGTCTCCTGTGTCTCCTGCATTACAGGCAGCTTCTTTACCCACCCGAGCCACCGGGGAAGCCCCAAAAGTAAGTATCATAAAGGAATTCTATTCTGGGTAAAACTCTTGAAAAAAAAGTCTTTTTTTTTCTCTTGGAAAAAAAGGCAGTGCATGAAAATGGAACACCAACGGGATGATGACAGAGCCAGCCTCAGCTACTCTTGTTCCTTGGAAGTCCTCATAGAAGAATTGTCAACCAGTTGTCAACCATTTCAGCTCATTGGAAGAGCCAAGGCAGTTAGGACTCTATTATACCTCAATGTGGACACAGCTGTGACAGGTGCGGAGGGGAAAGTGGAGCCCTTGCCACAGCACTGGGTCTTCTCAAAGCCCTGGAGAAAAGCTCAGTGTTCCATCTACTCATCTCAATCTAAGTTTTACAATGTTCTGGCTAAAGAGCATTTGTCTAGAACAGAGGGGGGAAATGTTCCACTCGTATTCTATCTGTACTTTGTGATTACCAATGGCATCTAACAAAAGGGAAATAAAGTAGAAGAGTGAATTAAATGTGGAAGGAGAGAGAATAGACGCAGATGCAATAATTAGCAAGCATTTCTTGTCATCACGACAAGAAAATTGATTGCTTCATACTAGGAAAGAATAGCAAATGAAGGACTGGAGATTCATGTTAGCATTTGAGGCTATGCATTCAACACAATACTTCAAAAGATAATGAATTAATTCAGAGGAACTTTGGAATAAGAGCCACTAGCATAGCTGTGGACATTTGACTGTGTTCTCTGCAGTGTTCAAGAAATTTGGTTTACAAATGAATAAAGCATGATTTTTTGCCCTTGAGTCATTCATAGCTAGTGTACCAGGAAACTAGAAACTGGAAGGAAAGGAAACTAGAGGCTGGATGAATCCCTTTGCCTTGGAATCAAAATCTAGATTGCTAAAATTGCCAAAAGCTCACAAACTCACCTGCAGAGTATCTTTCTTACCTCTTCTCTGGCTTGTAAACTATGCTAACTTGCAGAAGTCAGTTAATGAAAGACCCTGTCACTTGTTACCACAGACTAGCTTAAGGCTTAGGCATTTTAATATTATTGACTTAAAATTCTAGGGCACATGGTTCAAATGTCTATAAGCATTTTTAAACTACAGAAGTACTACCTAAGTAGTTTTTTAATCCAAACTGATTCTATCCTTCATTTTAAAATATTTGTATCTTTCTCAGAGATAGATTCTCAGAAAAATTCTCTCCTTGTCTATAAAACAAGGTTAATATAATACCTGCCTGCCTTACTTACTTACAAGGTTTTGAGAGGCTTAAATAACTAAAATTTGTGAAAGGTATTTATAAAATGCCATGTTAATATTAGCACCCATCAAACTTTGCTCAATGTTATGTGGCAGCCTAAATGGGAGGGGAGTTTAGAGGAGAAAGGATATATGTATATACGTGGCTGAGTCCCTTTTCTGTCTACCTGAAATTATCACAACATTGTTAATCAGCTATACCCCAAAATAAAATAAAAAGATAAAAATATCAAAAGTCAGAACCCCCCAAAATACATATATATATTTTTTTGGGGGGGGGGGTTCTGACTTATCTGTTTATTTTAATAATGATGACTGCTTATGTATATATATAAGCAGTATATATATGTATATATATAAGCAGTCATCATTATTGTACTCACAAGAGCTAAGGCTGCCAAGCCAGTGGATGGAGTTCTCATTTATAGACCCAAAGGGAAGACAAGCATGAGAAAAAATGACTGAAAGCTCAAATTAAAGGATTCAGTTAATCACAGACCCAAAAGACCTCTGACAAAAGGAAGACCAGAGGAGAACACAGCAGACTAGAATCAAGACAACTGGGATGTGGTCCTAACTCCACAACCAGAAGTGCAATTTGGGCCAAGCCAAATGATTTAGGATTCATGCCTCATTAATCCTCATCTTTCAATGTGTTTTGAGCTCTTTCTGTGATAAGCCTGTTATATGCAAAATTACATTCAGAAAATTGAATAGTCCACAATATTCAATTTAGAATGTGGGTTTGTACCACACAATCAAAAGCACTCATGTGAGATTTAGTCAAGAGTTAAATAAAACTAGCGGCCAATGAAATAACTTGTTCACTGTTAAACTGGGGCATTGAGTAAATAATTTCAGATTCTGAAAGGATTCACCTGCTAATAATTAATTGGGTTTTTAAACTCAAAACTTCTATCTTTATTATCTCATTTGCTATAATTCTGCTACTGACTGACTAAATGTGTTTGCACTTGTTTTGAAGAATGCAGGGGCTGATTCTGCCACCCTTAAAGTGAATAAAGGAATACAGGTGAGTCCCTAGCATTTTGAAAGCCCTCAGAGTCCATCAGAAATCAGAAACATAAAAGGAAATAGAATTATAATGCAGAAGCTCTGTATGTGTAATCTGGACAGGCATGGGATATTTTTACCACACCAACAAATGACATGGAGCAATTGTGTCGGTGGGGATTCAATGCAAGAAATAGAGAACACTAAGTGTTTCAATAAGAAGAGGACTTAATAGGGAATTTGGTATTTTCAAAATTGTTGGAAGGACTGGAAAAGCAGAAAAGTCAGGATGCTGTCACAGGCTGGATTTTCTTTTTTTTTTCTTTTTTTTTTTTTTTTTTTTTTTGCTTCAAAACCATGCCCCTTCAGCTGTGACCCAGAGGTCACTGAACTACTGCTGTGCCCATCCATGTGCTCCACACTCACAAGCTCATGACCAGAGAGTAGAACGTGGGATCTGGATGCTGGAAGCATCTCCGTCCCTAGGAGTCTGCACGTCAGCTGGCACCTCTGAAGAAAGACATCCTCCACCTCCCTTACAATCCCATGCACTGACATCTCACTGCATGAATGTAAATCACATCCATCCAAAGGCTAAGAAAAGGAATCTAAGAAATGTCATTTTTAGCCTCATAGCCCCTTTTACATGAATTGGTTGGAGGGATAAAGAGGAAGTGGAAGTGAATGCTAAGTATAATAAAGTATATTTAGCCCAGCAAGTTATACACAAAGCAAAATTCTAAGCTTCTTGAAAGATTAAAATATATACAAGGCAAGAACCTTTCCCTCAGTGAGCACTTATTCTAAGGAGACAAG
This sequence comes from Capra hircus, assembly GCF_001704415.2. Lineage (NCBI taxonomy): Eukaryota > Metazoa > Chordata > Mammalia > Artiodactyla > Bovidae > Capra > Capra hircus. Next base: position 35,730,030 of record NC_030818.1, read on the forward strand.
AGACATATGCAAGGAGTTAGACATCAATAAAAGAGAGTCATTGGTATTCAGTGCAACAGACAAGTGGTTATGGGACTGAGTATAAAGTTTCATGAGAATGATTAGCAGTAAGAAAATTGGCTTTGTGTTAAAACACAAACTACTTGCTTCTCTTTATTAGCTCAAACAATTCCAGTAATGAAGAGAGCATCACTAGCGTAAAGGGATGAATGGGGATTTAAGACTTTCCAGGGTTAAAGCAGACCAGCAACTTCAACAAGATCTACCCAGCTCTGAAAATAAGTGAAATCTTCAAGAGGAATTGACTGCGTGGCTGGCTGTGGTCCATCATTAGTCAGTTCTTCTCTTGTGCTTGGGTTATTGGGTCACTATAGTGAGGGAAACCGCAACAATCTAGATTAGTAAGTAAAGCAGTAAGCAAAATTGGGACTGTAAGTAAATGAGAAACAAGAGTGTTCTCACAGGGCAAGATAAAACACCTTCCACGAGAGAAAAACAATACAGATATTAAGGGATTGACTCCGAGACCACTGACCATGGTAGGAAGCTCCTGGAAAGCTCATAAATTAAGGCCCTCTGAGCCAATAATTGGATGGCATCATCAACTCAATGGACATGAGTTTGATTAAACTCCAGAAGATAGTGAAGGACAGGGAAGCCTGGTGTACTACAGTTCATGGGGTCACAAAGAGTCGGACACAACTGAGCGACTGAAAAACAGTGAGCCTATGAAATCCATATCTTCACTTAAGCTTTACTTCTATGTGGGAAACCACAGGGACGAGGGAGTATTTACGGTCTAGTTTGAGTTAGTCCTTTATTCAAGGCCAGAGTCTCTGACTACAAGTACCTCTGCAAATGCATTCAGTGCCCATCTGTGTTTAACTCCTAATAGGTGGCACAAACAAGCAAACGATGGAGAGTCAGCAAAAAGGACTGGTACTATGAGCTGGAGTGATCTGAGAAGATGCCATTAGGAGCATTAACTCACAGGTGCTAATTCCATCATCTGTAAAAATAGTTACATTATGTGGAGCACAGTTTGATTTCCTCCAGTTTAAAGTAGGCATTTCTTGGTTGGAAGGAAACATCATGAATTCTGAATCAATATTCTGTGGTATACACATCTCTGTTTCAGAATCACATATAAAAGAGGAAAAAAATGTTATCTCTAGGCAAATCTGTTTTCAGGCTTTCTTTCTGGATTTCTTTCTTCAGGATGTCAATCATTTCAATTCTTTGCCCATTTTTTAAAGAATTAACTGGCATTGTAAAGCAAGAAATAAAGTTTCCAGGATTTACCCCATCAATGCTTGTGATTAGGTCAAAAATTATCTTTGGAGCAAAACCAATATGAATTCTTTGAAGGGGCTTGACTAGTTTGGCATAATTAAGTACAATTCAATTACAATTTGGTGACAAAAGTGTTCTACTGGGGCAGGTACTTAAGTAAGATTGAAGGACCTGCTAAGAGGGCACTAACCTAGTGAAAGGAGGTCTCCTGGAGAGAGTGATGTCTATATCTTTAAGAGAGCATTTTAAAGTACTGGATTCTTCCCAAAAGGAGAGAGGACAGCAACACATTGAGATAGTGGCATAGATTGTTCTCCCCAGGAAAGTGGCTCTGAGATTTGCATATGGATCTCAAGGCTCTCTTGGATCAATACCTGTACACGAGCAAAAGAAGTACTCCTGAGCAAAGGGTGACGGTGGAAGTGTGAGGGAGCTGAAAGAGAGGCCTCAGCCAATCCCAAAGGGAGTTCTGAGGCTGGGGAGGCCCTTCAAAGATGCCTCATACTGAGGCAAGGGGATCGGGTCTTTGTAACCAAATATCTATCTGTATTAGAAGCAGGTAGCCCAAAGGAGGTACAAATTTTGGGTAAGGCAGCTCCCTTCATCTCAGGAGAGTTCGTGGGGAGGCACCCACCTGGGAGTTGGCAGCTGGAAGAGTGGAGCACCTGGGCAGTGCCCCACAGATGTGAAAACCCACTGCCAGCAGGTCATTCTTTGGCCTCATCAGCAGAGCCCTCTGTTTCTCCATGGTAACCGGAATAAGCCATAATGTTGGCAAAAGCCCCAAATCTTCCATTAACAGAGAAGCATTTATTTGGCCTACATTTCCTACAGCCAACCTCATTTTTTCACACACTGGGCTTTTCTACCAAATGGATGCATTGACCTGATGACAAGTTCAGAGAAAGGCGTGGTCTAAGAGATCCACTGACCCTGAAGTGAAAGCTCGATTCCCTCAAATGAGAAAGATCTGCTGCCCTCATGGACACCATCAGAAAAGTAACAACTTTAATTATAAAACAATGACTAGTTTTGAAGAATATACATACCAGAAATTTTTTATCTCTTGCCTTGTTCAAGGTGATTAGTTGTGGGGAATTTGTACTTGACATTGTTTTAGAAACTGCTTTTGGAAATTAATTTCAAAGGCTATGACACATTTTTTAAAGAAGAAATATTGTTATGTGATGGAGAGAAGTAAGACTTAGGTAAAATGGGTTTGAATTCTCAAGTTTACCACATATTATAGCTATTTATCCTCAGCCAAATCATTGAACCTTTCTAAGCATCCTTCTTCTTTTCATATAAGATTGTAATAATAACTATTGTCACTGGATTATCATAAGAAGTAAATGAGAACATATACATAAGATTCTGGAACATAAGAGATGCTCAGAAAAGGTCAGTTTCTTTACTTCTTATTATTCTTCATTTTCTCTTTTCTCAATGAGGAAAGTCAATATCAGGAAAAGGCAATATTTCTCAGGTATTAGAGCTGTCCTTTTAAAAAAATTTTTATTTTGGAATAGTCTCACACTTACAGAACAATGACAAAGTTACTTTAGAGAATTTTCAGATGCCCTACACCCAGTTTCTGTTATCAACATTCTCAGTTCAGTTGCTCAGTCGTGTCCAACTCTTTGCGACCCCATGAATCACAGGCCTCCTTGTCCATCACCAACTGCTCGAGTTCACTCAAACTCATGTCCATCAAGTTGGTGATGCCATCCAGCCATCTCATCCTCTGTCGGCCCCTGCTCCTCCTGCCACCAATCCCTCCCAGCATCAGAGTCTTTTCCTATGAGTCAACTCTTCGCATGAGGTGGCCAAAGTACTGGAGTTTCAGCTTTAGCATCAGTCCTTCCAATGAACACCCAGGACTGATTTCCTTTAGGATGGACTGGTTGGATCTCTTTGCAGTCCAAGGGACTCTCAAGAGTCTTCTCCAACACAACAGTTCAAAAGTATCAATTCTTTGGCGCTCAGCCTTCTTCACAGTCCAATTCTCACATCCATACATAACCACTGGAAAAACCATAGCTCTGACTAGATGGACCATTGTTGGCAAAGTAATGTCTCTGCTTGTTTTTTTTTAATTTTACTTTATTTTACTTTACAATATTGTATTGGTTTTGCCATGCATCAACATGAATCTGCCACGGGTGTACACGTGTTCCCCATCCTGAATCCCTCTCCCTCTTCCCTCCCTGTACCATCCCTCTGGGTCATCCCAGTGCCCCAGCCCCAAGCATCCTGTATCCTGCATCGAACCTAGACTGGCAATTCGTTTCTTATATGATAGTATACATATTTCAATGCCATTCTCCTAAATCATCTCACCCTCTCCCACAGAGTCCAAAAGACTGTTCTATACATCTGTGTCTCTTTTGCTGTCTTGCATAGAGGGTTATCATTACCATCTTTCTAAATTCCATATATATGTGTTAGTATACTGTATTGGTGTTTTTCTTTCTGGCTTACTTTACTCTGTATAATCGGCTCCAGTTTCATCCACCTCATTAGAACTGATTTAAATGTATTCTTTTCAATGGCTGAGTAATACTCCATTGTGTATCTGCTTTTTAATATGCTGTCTAGGTTGGTCATAACTTTCCTTCCCAGGAGTAAGCATCTTTTAATTTCATGGCTGCAATCACCATGTGCAGTGATTTTGGAGCCCAGAAAAATAAAGTCAGTTACTGTTTCCACTGTTTCCCCATCTATAGCTTAAGGTATTAATTTCTAAACTCCCTTTTTAAGCATTCTCACCTCTATGTGCGTGTGCGTGTGTGTGTGTGTATGTGAACACATGCCCACCAAATCGCTTCACTCATGTCCAACTCTTTGCGACCCTATGGACTGAAGCCTGCCAGGTCTCTCTGTCTGTGGAATTCTCCAGGCACGAATACTGGAGTAGGTTTCCATGCCCCCCACCAAGGGATATTCCTCACCCAGGGATTGAAGCTGCATCTCTTATGTCTCATGCACTGGCAATGAGAGAGTCTCTTTACCACTAGCATAAACTGGGAAGCCACATTCACACCCCTATCTCCTACTGATATGAATAATCTTTCAAATCCAAGCAAAAATGATGGTGGGGATAGAAAAAGGATCACCAAAACATTTCAGGAGATTTGAATTCTAAGATAATGTCTTTAATTGGATTCAAGATGCAAATTTTGATCTTTCACAGATAAAGACCCCAGTGAATGACACTTCTATAGTAAATTTATGGCAGTCTCTTTCTGAAACTTTTAATAAAATAAACTTAATAAAAAATATGCCTCAAAACTTATTAGTAATGACACTTCCATCCTGAGAGACTTGGCCATGAATACTTGGTCTGAGAGGATAGGAGGCTGTGGGCTTCACTGAGAGTTTGTGGTGGAGTTTTATCAACAATAGATCCCTTTTGCTGAGGCCATGTTTTGAACACCATTCTCACAGGTCCTCATTTGGCTTCTTGCATAGTTAATGTGGCCTCCATATAGAATATGCATGCTACTGACCAAGGGGCTGAACTATTCAAATCACTGAAGCATCTTACAGCTAAGGATTAACAAAATCTCCCTCTATGCTCCAAAGTAATTAAAACATGCAGTCTATGGGCCAATCTGAGAATTGGGAATACACCTGAAACTTCATAAAGACTCATTAAACCATCAAAGATAATCCTAAGCAAAACATACTTCTATGTTTACTCCCTTGGTTGTTGCATGAAAACAGAAGTGTTTGCTTGCCTGCTGCAATAGTGAATGCTCCTGACTTTGCCTTTTACTTAGATAGTGAAGAATGTATAGCTTCTTTTGGACAGACGCTGACTACAGTTCTGTGCTCCTGTTTCCCAGAAAGACAGTAACCCTCAGTGTGCAGAGCTGTTAAACCCTGGGAGCAGACCTCAGAGAAGTGGAAAACTGGCAGCCCCTCCTATTTTATTTTATGCAGAGTTCGGATTATAACTCTGGATGCTTTTGTGGGAAGAAGAATCCTGTAACTCTATGGCAGGCCTCTTACGTTGCCTCCGTGGCTTGCTGCTAATGAGGCTAATGCCCCCCCTACAGTACTCATGTCACACTGTGTTCTGACCGCAACTCTACGTGTAACCCCAGTCACATAGCAGACATGCTAAGACAGCAAACACTTATTTGGAGGAGGGACAGGCCTTCCACTGTTCTGTTCCTCCTCCTACCCCTGAAACTCTAAGAACTTTCTTCCAACTCTTCTCACTAATTCTATATCTAACAAAGGAAGAGACAGCAGTTAAAGAAAATTCAGAGAACAGAAAAGGAGATGCAAATGGACAGATGCTATTAGTATGGAAAACCACTTGGGGAATACTCGGCAGAATTATCATCAGTTCCTGAATTTCAAGTGATTTTAGTAACAGAGAGATGTGTCCCTCCAACAAGATAGAATAGGAAACAGGTCCCAACTTACTAATTCTTTGTAGCTGTGTGCAGGCATGGATGTATCTCCACAGCCACATGCAAGAGGATACAGTAGGCTTGTGGACCCTACTCATCATAGGCCTATAACTCTTTTTGAAATAGGGACTCTGTGAATCTCCTGTTTCTCTAGCCACTGAGAGGACTCAGTGAAAGCTGAGAAATTTAGTAGAAGTGTGGACAAAGCCCACGTAAATTCTGCAGACTCCATTACATTTTTACATCTTATTTAAACAATTTGCAAGACTCATCCAGTTGTCTCTAATGCCTGCTACTCAACCCTAAGCAACTAGAATAAAAGCAGTATTTAGTGGAGGTAGCACACTGGGGGTAAAGGTTATTAGAATACAGAAAACTTAAAAAAAAAAAAGGGGAGCTTCACCCTATAAGGGTAGCAGAGTTCTTTCAAAGGTCAACCACAGTGGCGCATGCAGAACGTGTTTGCCATATCCATTATGCGCATCAGGAGAGTGTGGCTTTGGCCATATATGTATAATTAGAGAGCTAATGAATCACCTTGCAGTGGTGACCTCTGAATTAGAACTGCTTGAAAGTTCCTGTCAGAGTTAGTGCTTTGCAAAAATCAGCTGCTATAGGCGGTCAATGCAATCAACTATGTTCACTAGAAGCTTGGGCTAGAATGAGTTAAAAAACTTACTGTCTACCTATGAAACTTACACACTTGTGATTTATTTATAAATGAAAATTTTTTCATTTGTAGAGTATTTGTTCTCAGCATATTGTCTCACAGATATAGGGCTCTATGCTTAATAACTGCTTCAATTATTTTTCAATTGCTTTATCTTAACATACTTCTCTCCAGCATTAGAAATTTTGACAGTGTATTCATATTATACCATCCCTGGGATTCTCCAGGCAAGAACACTGGAGTGGGTTGCCATTTCTTTCCCCAATGCATGAAAGTGAAAAGTGAAAGCGAAGTCATTCAGTCGTGTCCAGCTCTTGGCGACTCCATGGACTGCAGCCCACCAGGCTCCTCCATCCATGGGATTTTCCAAGCAAGAGTACTAGAGTGGGGTGACATTGCCTTCTCCATTCATATTATAAGAGACCTTTAAAATATGATACGATAAACACCTTGGCACCATAGTTGCTTATTGACTTCAATGAAATGAACTATTAATGTTTACAAATCCAATACTCTTCTCTCAGTACTAAATTTAATTGGAAGCTGGAAACAACAGATTTCCAGACAAAACTTTCCCCTCAGTTTTTCATATCTGCAAAAGTGAAATATTCTATATAACTGCTTGGTAGGATGCAGTTTTGAAACTGAACCAATATCTCTTCAAATACTAGCCATATAATTTATACAGCATCACACAGCTCCAGGCACCTCATCAGGAAAACAAGAGTTCTCATAGAGTTGTTTCAAGCATTGGATAGGAAATTACATGTAAAGGAACCAATTAATAATGCACATTCATTCAACAAAATTTTATTTTTATTTTGTTTTAGTTGGAGGATATTTGCTTTACAATAGTGTGCTGGTTTCTGCCATCCATCAACATGAATCAGCCACAGATGAACCTAGAGCCTATTGCACAGAGTGAAGTAAGTTAGAAAGAGGAAGACAAATACTGTATGTTAACACCTGTGTATGGAATCCACATATATGGAAGCCTGTGTATGGGCTTTCCTGATAGTTCAGTTAGTAAAGAATCTGCCTGCAATGCAGAAGACCCTGGTTCAATCCCTGGGTTGGGAAGATCCCCTAGAGAAGGGAACAGTTACCCATTCTAGTATTCTGGCCTAGAGAATTCCGTGGACTGTGTAGTCCATGGGGTCACAAGGAGTCAGATACGACTGAGCAACTTTCATTCATTCTTGGAATCCAGAAAGATGGCACTGATTATCTTCTTTGCAGGGAAGCTATGCAGATGCAGACATAGATAACAGACTTTTCAATAAAGATTTTTAAATCTAAATCCTTCTGCTCTAAGCTTTCAACCTATAAGGACAGATAGAACCCAAGGAATTTCCTTTGACCTAGAGAGTTCAGCCTCCTGAACTCAGTGTCCTTCACATCTTGAATCCACTCCTAATCTCTTCCTAATCCCACGCAATATACACCATGGCAGATTACTTTAGTAAATATTTCTGCTTTACATGGAGCTGAGACATCCATTTAATATCAAAGAAAGACCAAATGGGTAATAGGAGTTAACAGAGAAGTTTCCTAAGAGCAAAGGACGTGACTACTCATCTTTACAACACGGATGCACATAGACACACACAGGAAATGCTTCGAGACATTTGCTATGTAAAGGACTTTGAACATCTAATCACATAACCTCTCTGAGCTTCATCTCTCAAATTAATAGATTAACAATACTGACTTCACAGTATCACTATCAACAAGAGAATGTGAATATGTCTCCAACAGTAGCTGGGCTGTATGTGATACTTTATTTAAATCATTGACTTGAACCTCCAGCTTCCTCCACATGACTGGCAAGCTTATAAGGGTTTCCTCAAATTTGTGTCTAAATCAAAATCTGTGTCATATATTAAAGGTATAAATATGAGTGCTTTACACTATAGTGAAGCTCTCATAGATAGATATATACTATCATTTTAGGTAATCTCTACACCTGAAATATGACAATTCTCTTTGAAAACTTCCAACCTGTCATAAATTTGACCTACTATTTTTTGTAGCTAAAACAAGACTTCCTTCTGAATCATCAACTACCTACACATCAGTAAGAATCACTTTATTAAGACAAACTGCTAATGCTTCATCCTGGTCTATATTCAGGACAGAACTTTCCACACTTTCATACAGTATGAGAGAATAAAAAAACAGCTGACAATTGAGAAGAGTGTGTTTTGGGCAGCCCGGTTTAGTAACTAAGCCCATGTTCAACTCTTGCGACCCCACGGACAGTAGCCCACCAGGCTCCGCTGTCCATGGGATTTTCCAGGCAAAAATACTGGAGTGGTTTACCATGTTTTTCTCCAGGAGATCTTGCTGACCCAGGGATTGAACCTGGGTCTCCTGCACTGCAGGCAGATTGTTTACCAACTGAGCTACCACGGAAGCCCATTCTCTTTTTCTTTGGAGCAGCCTATTCTCTTTCAAAAAAATGTCTCATGATTACCTCCTCTCTCCAGAAAGAAGACGTCTATGAAGTTTGTTGTTACTCTCACAATGCTTCTTAGAATATTTCTAAGTCATATAACTTTCACTGGGGTTTGGTCTTCAAATTTGTGTCTAACTGCACTGATCACTGATTGCCCCCCCCCCCAAAGCTAGTTCCACCTTGCTTCCTATTGGCAGGGTCAAAATTCAAAAGAGTTAACACCCAGTGTTGGTTCCCTGGTGGCTCAGAAGAAGAATCTACCTGCCAGTGCAGGAGAGATGGGTTTAATCCCTGGACTGGGAAGATAACCTTGGAAAAGGAAATGGCAACCCACTTCAGTATTCTTGCCTGGGAAATCCCAGAGAGGAGCCTGGTGGGCTACAGTCCACTGGGTCTCAAAGAGTCAGACGTGACTAAACAACTAAAGAAAACAACATAGCTCAGCAGCTAGCTAGTCAGAGGAGATGTCGGCCAAATGACCCAAACTGGGTACCAGGGACCACCCTGATCAGTCTTCAGCTCTTTACTTCTGAAGAGGTGGTCAGGTAGGAGGTCAGGATGATCGCTAGATGATGAGCATCACTCAGGAAGCTCAAGACAATAGCTGTCCTGATGAAAAATTACAGAAATGAAGAACCCAATATGCAAGAAGCTAAAGTCCCCAACATTAAAAGATAGTTTTAAGACATACAGATAGCCAAAAAGTACATGAAAAGATGCTCAGCATCACTAATTATTACAGATTGTAAATCAAAACTATAATGAGGTAGCACCTCACACCAGTCAGAATGGCCATTATCAAAATGTCTACAAATAACAAGTGCTTGAGAGGGTGTGGAGAAAAGGGTTCCCCTCCTACACTATGGGTGGGAACATAAGTTGGTACAATCATTATGGAGAAGAGTATGTGAGTCCCTTAAAAAATCTAAAAGTAGAACTACCATATGATCCAACAATCCCATTCCCGAGCACATATCCAGAGACTATGGATAAGACTACAAGACATGGGAACAACCTAAATGTCTGTGGACAGAAAGGATAAAGATATGGTACATATATGAGGGGATATTACTCAGCCATAAAAAGAATGAAACAATGCCATTTGCACCAACATCGACGGACATAGAGACTGTCATACTAGTGAAGTGAGTCAAACAGAAAAAGATAAGTATCATATTACATCACTTATACATGAAATCTTAAAAATGGATACTAATGAACTTATTTACCAAATAGAAACAGACTCAGAGACTTCAAAAACAAACTAAGGTTACCAAAGAGGAAAGTTGGAAATAACATATATGTACTACTATATATAAAATTGGAGAAGGCTATGGCACCCCACTCCAGTACTCTTGCCTGGAAAATCCCATGGATGGGGGAGCCTGGTAGGCTGCAGTCCATGGGGTCGCGAACAGTTGGACATGACTCAGTGACTTCACTTTCACTTTTCACTTTCATGCATTGGAGAAGGAAATGGCAACCCACTCCAGTGTTCTTGCCTGGAGAATCCCAGGGACGGGAGAGCCTGGTGGGCTGCCATCTATGGGGTCACACAGAGTTGGACACAACTGAAGTGACTTAGCAGCATACATAAAATAGTCAACAAGGATCTATTGTATAACACAGGGAACTCTACAATATTTCATAATAACCTATATGGGAAAAGAATGAAAAACATTGATATAGGCAAATGTATAACTAAAAAACTTTGCTGTACACATGAAACTAATGCAACATTGTAAATCAACTATAATATAAAATTAAAAGAAAAAACTTTAAGACAGCTGTAAGGGCAAAGTATTGAAATCTCTATTTAAATACAAATTACCTGATAGAGAAACTCCTCCAAACACTTGCACCTATTATCACAGTAGTACCTACGGTTGAAGATGCAGCCAGTGGACACTGTTAAGCTCTGGGAGGCAGGAGAAACTCTGGCCGAAAAGACTGCAAAGCTGAGGGAAACAGGGAAGGTGGGAGGGTCCTAGGGTGGTCTAGAGTCCTGGGGAGGAGAGAGAAGCCACCTAGCTGACCCATACACCCCTCATAGCACAACACTTTGTGCAAGGTTTTGCTGAAAAAATTCAACCACAGTATACAGACTGATGCCATTCCTGGTTTGGGTTTTCTCCCATTATATTAAGTAAAGATAAGTGAGTAAATTAACTCAAGGCTGCCAAACCTTTTCCAACCTTTTGTTAAAAGACATATTGATCAACAGTTATTTAAAGGTAGGGCTTTTAATAGCCAAAATCTTTTACAGAAATTTAGGTTCTTTATAAGCAACTCATCACACTGTTTTAAAGATGTCTAAGGAAGTGGCTTAACTTGAACTCCTGTGAAATAACCACAGATGGTTAAGAAAAAAGATGAATGGCCTAGACTTGCAGAGTCATATAAATGAATCGCTTCCTACAGAAGCTATTTTTCAGAAAAACTCAACAAACTATCTTAAAAAAACAATAGATTCTATGGTTTAATGACCTTCACTCTGATTTAAACTAACTTTGCGTTCAGTGGGAACAGAAGAGAATAACAGCGCAGAGGAATCACTGTGATTCAATAAATCTTGTGAGCATTCTGATCTTTGTCAATGTATATCTAACACCTCAAATTATTTTACTTTAGTATCACTCTGTGAACAAGGCTTCATGTGCCAGTAGGACAGTTTATAAGCTAATTAAATTCAGTTATATTGAAAAATTTTCTCTCTGGCTTTTCACTGCATTTGATTTTAGCATTGTATTACAAATTCTTTAATATTGATTGTTTTTCTAACGGAAGTATTGATCCCACCATGAAAGAGTCATTATTTTTCAACTGAAAAAAATGTAAAATCTCAAAGCTACCTACCACCTAACACTTAATATATATGTGGACAAGAATATGATTCAGTTAAGTTGCTCAGTCATGTCCGACTCTTTGCGAACCCATGTACTGCAGCATGCCAGGCTTCCCTGTCCATCACCAACTCCCAGAGCATGCTCAAACTCATTTCCATCGTGTTGGTGATGTCATCCAACCATCTCATCCTCTGTCATCCTCTTCTCAAGAATAAAGTATCTCTTGCTAGAAAGCTATGTATGTGTGTGGGGATTTAAAAAAAATAACCCTCTAATGTGGTATCATTATGCATTTTTTTTTTTTGTATTTCACTTCTGCTTTCATTCTTCTACCTGAATGACTCGTGAAAGGGCACAGTTATACCATTCCAGAAGAAGCGACTGCTGGAGAGTGGGGAAGAAAGGGCAGAGAAGCCCAAGAGTTAATACTTAAGAAGCAGGAAAAAAAAAATTTTTTTTTAAAGCCAAGATAGTGAGACAATTCTGGAAGAAATATACAGGAAAACTGAATGGTGCACACAATCTAGAAATCAGCACATGGGCAGCCAGTGGGTTGAGTTGGGGAAGTAACACTGGAGAAATTTATTTTGAAGGCAGGATGCTGGGGTAACAGCAGTGCATGAGCAAAGACATGAAGCAGCAGCTGGTTCCTGCCAAGCAGGCACTCCTTCTTGATGAAAGAAATAGTGCCTACCAACCCAGATTCTGGAGACTGGTTTTTCAGGTTCAAATACAGCTGAAGTGATCAAGAAAATTATTTAAGTCCCCACACATAAAATGAGACTAGCAAAAGGCTCTACCTCATGGACTGTTATAAGATTTAAAAGAGTAACTATTTAAGAGCCTAAAGCAGTCCTTGCAAATATATGATGACATAAACTTTTATTAAACAATAAAATGAAATCAAAGAAATTAAAAGATATATGACATGAATATGTAAATAGGGATCAATTAATTTCATGTGACCCAGTCATATGAATATTTCTTAGAATATTCCGTCAGCCATATGCCTTTCCTCTGACCCTGATTTTAATTTAGTGTGAGAGACCAAAAGACCAAAGATCACAACCTCCTGAATCCCACAGACTTTGCTTGTCCATTTCCTCAACAATGGGGACAGAACTAAGCCTAACCTTCAACCCTTCAAGAAAGCAACAGGAACATTTGAGCAGGAAATGTGATTAAATTAAGGTCCTGCCAGTACTTCCACATGCTTATTTTCAGAATGGTTTAATTAAAGTTTCTGACATGAAGAGAGCTATTTCTGTTCATCTATTCAGAGCTGGTTATGGAGGGGAAAAAATTGAAATAGGCTGTTTCAGTCAATTTGTAACAATACAGTTGTACAATTAAGCTGGAAGCATATAAAGAAAGTTAGTCTATATAATTTCTCCTCTTATAGAAGTATTCATTAGAGAACAAATTGAGGTCTCAGATAGTATAATGTTCAGGCAAGCCAGTCAGAGGAGAACATAGTTGTTTCAGAATGTTCAATGTGGACTCAATACCCAAAATTCTAACTGTATCCCTATTTTATCATTAATTCATTTTGAAAAGCAACAGAATGGTCAGACTGAACTAATTAATGCACTATTTAATAGCTACTTATTGCTGATTTATGCTTAATATGTCTTTAAATTATAGACACATATGCATTATTTTTAGTAACTAAAATAACAGAAACTAAATAATTATCTGCAAAGGATTTGGATACTCTAGCCATTGTTATATCCAAATGGGGAAATGGGTACCATATATCAGAAAAATATCTAGGAGCCATTCAAGTTTTCTGAAAGGAAAAGAGCATGGATATAAATTCTAAACAGTTTTTCTCTCCAGACTGAAAGAACTTTATCAGGTCATAGATCTTGTTCATCTCTTCCCTCAGCCTGAAACCAGAGATGGCTACAGGACTATTTATTTAGGCTGCAATGCACCAGCTCCATTTGTCAGCTGACCTGGGTGGGTGAACGATGGCAGGACTTGTCAGTCACCTAGAGGGTAGCAGCTGCTCTGAGTTCTGAAGAGACCCGAGGAGGGGAGCGGCAGCCTTACGTCACGCACCCACATGGATGTGTGTGCTGCCTCCACACACCTGGGCCAGGGCTTTGGGTACCATCCATTATACCAGTGATCACACAAGTCTCTAGCTTCCTGGGGAGCTAAGGTGAGGAATGCTTAATTACACTGCAAAACAGCTTTTGCAGAAACAGATGTAGCCTTTCACATTCTGGTGACTTTGGGGAGGGTTGGGAAGAAAAAAGTAGAGGGAGGAGAAGGGATTGAAAAAAAGAGAGAAGGAATAGAGGGATGGGGAGCAAAGATACAATACCTACTAGATTTCTGTCTCACTTTTCATCTCTATCACACAAGTGGTACCTAGAGAATAAAGGAATGGCCTGGGGTGGGGATGTGGTTGTCATTTGAACAAATGTGCTTTACTAGATTTAGTCACAGAGTGAAAATAGCAAATACTTATCAGAGCTTTATTAAAATATAACTGAGATTCTGTGAGATGTACAACTTAATGTTCTGACATATGTACAAATCATGAAACCATCACCACAATCAAGATAATGAACATATCCATCACTGCCAAAAGTGTCCTCGGGTCTTCTCCTGCTCCCTCCTTCCCTCTCTGCCCACTTTCAGGCAAACATTATCTGCTTTCAGTCACTAGAGACTAATATGCATTTTCTAGGATTTTTTATATAAGTAGAATTGCATGGACTCTTTTTTGTCTGGCTTTGAGGGAAGCATATGCTTTTTTTTTTTGCATTTTCAATTTATTTAATTTTTTAAAATTCCACTGTGGTAAGAACACTGAAAAACCAACAAAGTAAGATCCCTACCAAATTACCCGTGACATTTTCACAGAACCAGAACCAATAATTCTAAAATTTATATGGAACTAAAATCTAGAATTACCAAGGCAACTGAGAAAAAGAACAAAGCAGGACGCATAACCCTCCTAGGCTTCAAATGATGCTGTTTAGATACTCCAGTAATCTTAACAGCATGGAATTGGCACAAAAACAAATATATGGATCAGTAGAACAAAGTAGAGAGTTCAGAAATAAATCCACACACTTATGGACAATTAACCTTTGAAAAAGGAGGCAAGAATATACAATGGGCAAAAGACAGTCTCTTCAGCAAGTGGAGATGGGGAAAGTTGGGCAGCTGCATGTTAATCAATGAAGCCAGAGCACACACCTTCGCACACACACACAAAAAAAACGTAAAGTGGCTTAAAGGCCTAAATGCAAGGTAAGAAATGACAAAACTCCTAGAAGAATATATAGGCAAAACATTCTCTGACATAAATCATACCAATGTTTTAGGTCAATCTCCCAAGGTAGTAGAAATAAAAGCAAAAATAAACAAATGGTACCTAATCTAAATTTGTAGAGCAAAGGAAAGCATCAGCAAAATGAAAAGACAATCTGAGAGAAAATATTTGCAAGTGACCCATAAGGTCTTAATTTCCAAAATATATAAACAGCTCATACAATAATTTTTTAAAAAACCAACTGCCTATGGACACCTTATCTTTGACAAAGGAGGCAAGAATATACAATGGAGTAAAGACAATCTCTTTAAGAAGTGGTGCTGGGAAAACTGGTCAACCACTTGTAAAAGAATAAAACTAGATCACTTTCTAACACCACACACAAAAATAAACTCAAATGGATTAAAGATCTGAACGTAAGACCAGAAACTATAAAACTCCTAGAGGAGAACATAGGCAAAACACTCTCCGACATAAATCACAGCAGGATCCTCTATGATCCACCTCCTAGAATACTGGAAATAAAAGCAAAAATAAACAAATGGGATCTAAGTAAAATTAAAAGCTTCTGCACAACAAAGGAAAATATAAGCAAGGTGAAAAGACAGCCTTCTGAATGGGAGAAAATAATAGCAAATGAAGCAACTGACAAACAACTAATCTAAAAATATACAAGCAACTTATGCAGCTCAATTCCAGAAAAATAAATGACCCAGTCAAAAAATGGGCCAAAGAACTAAATAGACATTTCTCCAAAGAAGACATACGGATGGCTAACAAACACATGAAAAGATGCTCAACATCACTCATCATCAGAGAAATGCAAATCAAAACCACAATGAGGTACCATTTCATGCCAGTCAGAATGGCAGCAATCCAAAAGTCTACAAGCAATAAATGCTGGAAAGGGTGTGGAGGAAAGGGAACCCTCCTACACTGTTGGTCGGAATGCAAACTAGTACAGCCACTATGGAGAACAGTGTGGAGATTCCTTAAAAAATTGCAAATAGAACTGCCTTATGACCCAGCAATCCCACTGCTAGGCATACACACCGAGGAAACCAGAACTGAAAGAGACACGTGTACCCCAATGTTCATCGCAGCACTGTTTATAATAGCCAGGACATGGAAACAACCTAGATGTCCATCAGCAGATGAATGGATAAGAAAGCTGTGGTACATATACACAATGGAGTATTACTCAGCCATTCAAATGAATACATTTGAATCAATTCTAATGTGGTGGATGAAACTGGAGCCGATTATACAGAGTGAAGTAAGCCAGAAAGAAAAACACCAATACAGTATACTAACACATATATATGGAATTTAGAAAGATGGTAATGATAACCCTCTATGCAAGACAGTAAAAGAGAGACAGATATATAGAATGGACTTTTAGACTCTGTGGGAGAGGGAGAGGGTGGGATGATTTGGGAGAATGGCATTGAAACATGTATACTATCAGGTAAGATACGAGTCACCAGTCTATGTTCAATACAGGATACAGGATGCTTGGGGCTGGTGCACTGGGATGACCCAGAGAGATGATATGGGGTAGGAGGCGGGAGGGGGATTCAGGATTGGGAACTCATGTACACCTGTGGCTGATTCATGTCAATGTATGGCAAAACCAATACAGTATTGTAAAGCAAAATAAAGTAAAAATAAAAATTTTTTTTTTAAAAAGCCAGCTGAAAAATGAACAGAAGATATAAATAGGCATTTCTCCCAAAAAGACAGAGATGGTCAATGGGTACACGAAAAGATGTTCATCATCACTAATTATTAAAGAAATGCAAATCAAAACTACAATGAGGTACCACTTTACACAGGTCAGAATGGCTATCATTAAAAAATCTACAAATAATAAATGCTGAAGAGGGTGTAGAGAAAAAGAAACCCTCTTACACTGTTGGTGGGAATATAAATTGGTCAAGCCACTACTAAAGACAGTATGGAGGTTCCTCAAAAAACTAAAAACAGAGTTGCCATATGATCCTGCAATCCCATTCCTGGGCACATACCCAGACAAAACTTTAACTGGAAATGATACATGCACTTCTATGTTCACAGCAGCACTATTGACAAAAGCCAAGACACAAAAACAACCTAAACATCCATGGACAGATGAATGGGTAAAGAAGATGTGGTATGTATATGTGTGCGTGTGTATACACAAACATATATAAACACATACACACTGAAATATTAAGCAGCCATTTCAAAATGAAATAATGCAATTTGCAACAACCTAGATGGACCTAAAGATTATCATACTAAGCACAGGAAGTCAGAAAAAGAAAGACACAGACCATATGATATCACTTGCATGTGGAATCTAAAATATGAAACAAATGAACATGTCTACAAAATAGACTCACAGACATAGAGAACAGATTTATGGTTGCCAAGTGGGGGTGGGGGGAGGGAGATTGGGATTAGCAGATGCTAATACGTATATATATATTTAACTGATATACATATGTAACTGAGTCACTCTGCTGTACAGCAGAAATTCAAACATTGTGAATCAACTATACTTCAATAAATTTTAAAATTTGTTACGAGGGTAGATCTCATGTTTAATGTGCAATACAGTATTGTTGACTCTAAGTACACAGTTGTATAGCAGATTTCTAGAAAGTATTCATCTTGCTTAACTGAGACTTCATGCTCATTGCCTAATATTAGTAACTCCCCATTTTCCCTTCCCCGCTCCACCCTTGGCAATCAACATTCCACTATTTCTATGATTTTGACTATTTCAGAGACCACATATAAATGGAATCATATAGTCCTTGTCTTTCTGTGACTAGCTTATTTCAGTTAGCATACCTCCTCAAGATTCATCCATGTTGTTACATACTGCAAAATCTCCTTTTTTGAGGCCAAATATTTTTCTATTATTTTCTTTATCCATTCACCTGACAATGGACATTTAGGTTGTTTTCACATCTTGGCCCTTGTGAGTATTACCTTAATAAATTTGGGAGGGCCAATCATCTCTTTGAGATTCTGATTTCTGTCTTTTTTGGATAAACACTCAGAAGTGAGATTGATATATATGTTAGTTCTATTTTTTATTTTTTGATGCACCTCTATCCTCCATAACAGCTGCACCATTTTTCATTCCCATCAAAGTTGCCAAGGGTTCTCCACGTGCATGCCAACACTTGCGTTTTATTTCTTTGATAATAGCTGACAGGTAGAAGTTGGTATCTCCTTGTGGTTTTGATTTGTAGGTTCCTGATGACTAGTTACCTTGAGCTTTGTTTCATATACATATTGACCATTTGTATGTCTTCTTTAGAGAAACATCTTTTCAAGTTCTTAGCTCAATTTTTAATTTGGTTGTCAGGGATCTTTTGCCATTGAGTTGTAGGGCTTTCTCACACACTCTTTTGCCCATCTCCATCTTTCTCTTCCTTGTCTTTAACTTTAATCAGTTTTTAATTCTAATGCTTGGCAGCCAATGCAAAGGTATTTATAACCCATTCACACAAACCGGAACTTCACACAGACCATGGATTATGATTGGGTTGATGTCCTGATGAGACAAGTACAAATGTGTTACCCATCCCAGACTATTTGAAACTCTCCTCCTCACAGGAATCGCAGTGGTCCCTGGTCCCGAAGGCAGAGTATATTATCGCAGGGGATAATAACAGGAGATATACTTTAGATGCTGCAGATCACCTATTTAGCACACACTCTTGAGTTCATCTTGGAAAAAATGTAAACATGGTGTCTGTCATCTTACCCCTACAGCTTCAATCCTTTGAACCTTCAAGAGCCCACCCATTAAGAATACACATAGATTTTGAAATCACTCTGCCTTACTGTATTTGGGCTGCTTTAACAGAATACCACAGACAGGGTGGCTTGTAAACAACGGAAACGTATTTCTCACAGTTTTGGAAGCTGGGGCGTCTGGAGATTGAAGGTATTGGCAGATCTGCCGTCTGGTGAGTGCCCACTAGTTTATGGATGGCTGTCTTCTCACTGTATTCTCAGATGACTAGGTCTCTCTCGTGTCTCTTTTGTAAGGGCATGAAGCTCATTCATAAGGGTTCTACCCTATGACCTCATCACCTCCCAATACCCCATCTTCTATTATCATCACATTAGGAATTAGGTTTCAACATACAAATTTTAGGAAGACACACAGTCTATAAGAACTCTTTCTTGAAATTTGGAGTTGATCAGTTAACCTGGGGTGAAGTAATGATGAAAATAAATGGGAAAAGAGCACAAGTGAAAGATAAAGAGATTTTATTAAAGGAAGTTAGAGATCTACCACCTACCCTGATTCCAGAGCAGCTCTAGCAGCCATCTTTGAACTCTAGTGCTAGTGTTCAGACCTGCTCAGTGGGAACGCTGCCCAGCTGGACAGCCTGGAAGAGAAGGCTTGCAACCCGTGGGCCACACTGAAAGTCTCTGAATGTCAGAAAATCCACAGGAGCAAACAGCTCTCCCCGAGCAGTGAAGTTTCCTCTCTGGGACCAATCATAACTTCACAGAAGGAAAGTAACCCAACTCTAAAGAAAAAAGTGTTTCTTGAAACCTGAACATTTGAATCACAACAAGTCCCTGACCCAGTTCTGCAGACACGAATTCTTGCTGCCAGCAAAACCAGTAGACTGAATACAGTCATTTTGACTCCTGTACAAAAAAAGTCATTACTCAATAACACAATCACATTCCCAAGGGGAATATCCATGCCAAAATAAGGTGCGTGAAGAAATCAACTAAGAAAGGATGGAGAGAGGAGATATGAAAGGACAGCTTATAATCCTGGAAATGAGAACTACTGTGGGGCCTTGGGGGGAGTCATTTCACATTTCAGGACACGTTTCCCCTTTTGTGGAGTAAGAAGGTCAGGCAAGAAGGCCCCACCTCCTATCCAAGCTCCAGTACTCAGCAAGGCACAAGGAGAGGAAAGAAATAGGACGACAGGACCAGTAAGATTCAGACTCACCAGTGTGTATTTGTGGCTTTAAAAAAAATAATTACATCTCAAGACCTAGTCTAGCTGAAAGGCAGAAGACAGCCAGACAGAAAGCACAAATGGGACATCGATCCCAAAAGGTCACAGACAAGCCATTCTGGATCTCAGCCCCAGACTCAGCCATCCACCAAGAAATTTAAGAGGATGTCTCCAAGAGTCCAGCTGCTTTTAAACCAGCGTCTCCACTTCAAATGGCAAAATAATTCCATCTGACCATTCCCTCTGTAGTGAGGGGTTATAGCTATAAACCTGCCAGCACGCTGGCATTGCTGGCATTTACACTGCAAGGTCACTGGCCTGTGAAATACATTCTGTAGTGTTGGTGAAAACAAGACAAACTACAGAGGTCGATGTGTGGTCCAAGACCAGGGTCAGATCCCAGGGTCTCATACACTCCGCCACTCCCTGCTCTCAGTTGAAGGCAGTAATGTTTAATGGTCTGGAGGATTTTCTCTGCTCCTATTCTTAATAGCTTAAGGAATTAAATGGACTCTCCTCAGAAGAACTGTTCTCGAATGAAAATAACAAACAGTGCCAAAACCTGTACAAAAAATTGTTCTCAAATTCCAGTGAGCATCAAAACTACCTGCAGGGCTTGTTAAATCACAGATTGCTGGGCCCCAGTTCCAGAGTTTCTTTCAGAAGGACTGAGGTGGAGCCCAAGAATTTGGGTACTGATGCTGCTAGTCTGGGGACCACACTTTGAGAACTGCTTGAAATAATTTTCTTTTCTTGGCTTGGATAAATTTAATTCTTGACCCATCAATGGCAATAATATTTGACATTTATCAAGGATTTACTATGTGCTAGACAGAAAGTGCTAAGTGACTTACTCACAGAAATCATGTTATTTATTCCTGATACTAGCTCTTTGAGTTATTGGTCACTCATTATTTCTTTTTCACAAGCAAGGAAGCCAAAGTTTAAGGAGATTATGAAGAGAATAGCAGAAGAGAGGCCAAGTCCCATGGTGATCTCTGGGGAAACTGAGGTAGCAAGTAGAATACCAAATGGGTTTGCATTTGGAATCTGAAAAATCACAGCTAAGCAAGTAGGAAATGAAAGAGACAAGGAAAAATAGAAGTCCCAGTGAAAAATGTCTGGGTCTTCACAGGAAATGAGTCGATAGATTCAAAACCAAAAGCCATCACTACCTCCAACTGTATTCCCAGTAGGACAGAGTTCTCACATCCTACAGCCTTTGAGGTTGAATAGATGATGGTGGAATTGTCACTGCTGCTGTTATTGTTAGAGTCAGTAATATTATAATTATGCATCTGATTGTCTCCAGATGATACCACATTCCTTAAAACTCTCTTAAGGTTTAGGTTGTTATGATTTTTTAAATTTTTTTCTCACACTCCATGTACTTCAGAAGCAAAAGTTAGGGTATGTGTGTGAGAGTAATGCTAGGGACTTAACACAATATAAGTTTTTTTCTTGCTCCTATAAAGTCCAAACTAGCGACCAAAAGCAGCAAATATTCAGGACCCCAGGATCCTTCTATTCAGTGACTGGGCATCCCCCAGGGTTCCTCCAGGATCCTCTGTCTTCATCAAGCAGACAAGAGATGAGAGAGAATGGAGCACTGCACATAGAAGGCTTCTCTGGGACAGGATTGGAAGTGCTGAGCATAGTTCCACCCTAATTCTGTGGAGCAGAAGTACATCACTTGACCACTCTTAATGACAGAGAAGGCTAAGAAATATTGTTCGTATGCCCAGGAAGAAGCACTACCAGGATCAGTGCGTATCTGGGTAGTGTTTGTCACAGTAACTGCTGCCAGACCATTTGTCATCTTTCTTCCTTCAGTCCAAAGCACTTCGAGTCATTAGCTGCAGACTTTCCCTATAAGGCACCCCTATAAGCCTCTCAGGAACTCCCCTTCATTTACCAGTGGATTTGGCACCTAGTTTATTGTCTCTCTACTTCTCTATCAATCTTGACATCGTCAATATCTCCAACGATGAGCCGTTCACCATCACAGCCTCTCTGTTTCTTGACCTCCTCACCTCTAGCAAGTTTGCTTTTTTTCCCCTATCTCACCTCACCTCTACCTCTCCCACCGATCTTAGTGGAACCCACTTGCAGGAATTTCCAGTTCCTGCCCACCAACCACCATCATTTATCCTTCCAGTGTACTCGAATTATTCCCACAGCAAGACTGCTTGAATTCATTAAAAACACCAACCCACTGATCTCAACAATGTTCACCACTCTCACCCCCTTACCTCCTCCTTCTCTAGGTAACCCAGCTTAGCATTTAAATAATCACTCCTCTAAAAACACAGTATTTCCCTGATCCTCATCCGTATTACACCATTAATGATCACCACCTCCAGAAACTCCAGACTGGCTATCCTGTACCTGCTGCCTCTCCCAGGCTGGCTCCCAATCAGCTAAACATCTTATTCACAAATATTTCAGCGCTTCTCCCAAACCATTTCTGCATCCACTTAAAGTTAGACTAGGCGAACAGGTAGCTAACTACAGCCCATCTGAGCCAAATTCAGCTCAATGCCTGTTTGTGTAAATAAAGTTTTTTGAAGCACAGCCTCACTCCCTGGGTAGCAAAGCTTCTCTGGCTACTTTAGTGCTACAACAACAGAGGTGAGTAGTTTTGACAGAGACTGTATGGCCCACAAAGCATAAATTATTTACTGTCTGCCCTTCACAGAAAAATACTTACCAACTCCTTGTTTACTCTCATGTTCAGTGCCATCTGAGTTTTAATGGCCATAAAATGTGCCATGTATTTTGAAAGGTTTTTCTTTTATTAAAGGATGGTAAGTTTTAATTGCCTGAATTATTTATAATATTCAATTATCTGTAAAAATAATTGATAGAGCCCTGATGCCACAATATGACTATACATATTTATGTATGCTAATTCACTTTACATTTTTTGAGTACCTTAAATCATCATCCTATTGGAACTTAAAATAGTCCTGTAATGAGGGAGGGGCAGCTATTACTGGCTCAATATTAACAATGAGAGAAGAAGCGAACTGAGGCAAGGAGATTAAATGACAACCCATCAGATAACTGCACCTGGGCTGAGATGCCAACTCCAGAGTCTGGCTCCTCGCCAGCCAGTGCTGTCTCACTCAGCACTGCTGCCTCTCACAGGGAGAAGGGACCTGTCCCTGTGGAAACACTGGGTCCTCTATCCCCAGTGGCACGCCTATCACAGGGCTCTGTATCAGAACACACTGGCCCCCAGCCACAGGCCAGCATGCTAACTCCTGGCACACTGCCAAAGGCCTGGGATAAACGCAACACAAAACACCAGAGTGCAAACAGCACCACACCCAGGCTTGGCATCATTTTTCTTTATCGGAAGGCAAAATGCAATTGCCAAGGGGAAAAAAAAAATCACTGCTTTCTCTGAATAGTAACCCCACCAACCACACAAGTGAAGGGTAAACTGTTTTGTCAGTTTCCCTAGCTTCCTGAGTCCTCGTCACACTTTCTCATATGTATCTTCCTCCAAAGTAGGATGAAAGCTGACCTTCAGGTGTATTTATGGCTCACCTAGAACAACATCAGCTGAAGACTTCTAATTGCTTTGAAAGTGAGCAATAGAACTAGGATTATGTGATTATGTTTAACACATAAATCTTAAATTGGGAGACAAAAAAAAAAAAAAAATGACCATGCATGACTTCCATGGAAGGTCATTTAGCAACAGCAAAATCTGGCTTCAGAGCCAACCAGCCAGCCTCAGACACCCACTGTGTCTCCTACCTTCTTGAACGAAGAGTGCTCATGGTTCCTTCCTGTCCATAATCCGCAGGGACTCATTCAGCCAAGTGTGCTGGTCTGCCATCATTCAGCTCACTGATCCCAGTCCAGAGTTCATGCATATTGCATGCAGCTGAGCCACTCTGGGGAGAGCCTCTGCCTGTGTAAATCAATAGACGGGATTCTTAACCCCATGTCACTCTTCCATTTGACAAACGCACAACCTGAGCAGAGCTCCCCCCAAGCCAGCCTGTCCCAGCCTTCATCTCAATACCTCTTCTCCCTCAAACCCAACCCTTCATCATTAACATCAACCTGCCCTTCAGGATATCACAGGGCAAGGGGCTGAACTAGATCAACCCTCCAACATGTTCCTAAAACAACTGGGAGAGGAGCTAAATACTTCCTAGGAGAACTTCCTATTGCAAACTGAAAACTGGAATAGATGTGCAATAAACACTAAAACTGCAAACCAAAGTCAAAAAAGCTAGCTATATGAACACTGTACCCAAATTACTTCTCTTATCTGTGTCCTTTCGTCCATCCTATCAAGGAGTCTAATATCTTGAAAGCAGGAATAATACCTTACCTTTTAGTAGCAGCTCCAGCCCTAACACACGCCCTGACGTTTAAGAGACACTCAATACTAGTTTAATTAACATTGTTAGATTGCAGAGGGTTCGGAATTTGTATTGTCTTTGGAGTCATAGCTGAAGGTCACTGCTCTATGACCAAAATGCAATATTAGACAACGTCGATTTTACCTAGATGGATGATTCTAACTGAAAGTCCAATTTGTAATAATACCTTTATCCTATCTCAAAAGCTACTAGAAGCAGCAATCATACTTAAAATGTTCCATGAAGAAATGTTTTGACAGCTTTTTAGTACTTTCTTCAGTGCATGATTTTTTTTTTTTTAATATAGGACATAGCTGAAAATAAAGCACTTTTTATACTACAGAGCTCAACCAACTAGACAGGCTGTCCAGTAATCCTATCAGGCAATTCCAGTTGTTCTCATATGGAATCTAAAAGGACAGAGTCATCACAAGCTTGAGAGTGGCCAGCCCAGGTCACACAGAAGCTCATAAGCCAGTCTGCAAATAGAAACAAGAATTCCTGGTGGTGGTGTCTGAGGCTTCAATACTTAAAGTTTTAGTTGCTCAATCATATCCGGCTCTTTGGGACCCCATGAACTGTAGCTCACCAGGTGCCGGGGTCCAGCCCCGGTGGATCCAGGGAATTCGAAGCGGGGACGGCGTTGGCGAGGGAAAACTTATTTATTTATTAATATTAGATTAGATTAGGAAGAAATAGTGTAGTAGGAAAATTAAGTGGAGAGAAGAGGCTGATTAACTTGCGTTACGTGGAAAACCAATAAAGTTCCAGACAAAGAGCTTGCACCATCTACGTTAGGCCTCCGGCACCCATTTGAATATCGGAGAGTGCCCCGCCTTGGGCGCTCTCTTACGATCTTAAAAGCCGGGACAAGTAAGTAGACATAGTGAGCCTCCACGCCCCAGAGAGGAATTCAGTCTGAAATTAGAGTAAAGAGAAGACACGAGGGAAACCAGTCCAGCGACTGGCTCTCCTTCTATTGTCCTTCAAGGCCTTTTATACTTTTGATTATACATAGAGATCAATGGGTAATACAAAATTATGTAGCGTTAGCAGCCCAGACTCTTTCTGTATATCTTTTTGTATACAAAAGGTCTCAGGTGATTTACATTATCTTCTGGCCAAGAGGCTTGTTAACACTTTTTGGCTCTCTTCCTTAATGAATGTTAATTTCGTTTCCCCTAAGTGTTTTTCTTTAATCTGCATCTCCTTAAAGCACTAAAGTTACTTCTCTATAGAACAAAGGCGCTGTGGGTTATAACAAAGAAGGTACTTAACTCAAAGATCTAATATTGCTAATACCAGGTCTACTACTTGTTTTTCTATATACCAACTATATCTAAAAATAAAGGATATGAAAATTTGGCAGCAAGTATTGGCTCAACAAATGAAACCTTTAATCAGTCCTATTCTAATGATTTTGACTCCTCGGAAGCCCCTACATTCCTAGGATGTTTTAAGCTTCCTGTGCCTCCTTCGGTGGGAGGCCTCAAACAATCACACGCGCAGCAGTACGAGTCCTGCAGGCAGGCTAAAAAGCCATCAGAGGGATTTTTGGATTGAAACACTCTTTCAAATGCAGAAGACTAAAGCCCTTAATTGACTTTTTCCAGAGAATGTCAGAAGAGTGGAAAAGCAAGCAGATTCTTATTTTGGGGGGGTACATGCTCAGGAAATACCAGGGGGAAAACCTGAGATCTGACTCGACCTTGCACATCAGATCTCTGCCGCATGGCCTTGTCACGGGTGGGATTCCTCACGCTGGCTCCCAACAACCAGGCTCCTTTGTCTATGGAATTCTCCAGGCAAGAATACTGGAGTGGGTTTCTATTCCCTTCTCCAGGGGATCTTCCTGACCCAGAAATTGATTCTTTACCATCTAAGCCACCAGGGAAGCCTCTCCACACTAAAAGTCACTGTTTCTGAAATGGTCTTTATAGACCACTTTCCTGGGATACTACCTTTGTCCTTGAAGAAGTGGCTTCTTGCAAAAGCACCACTAACGGTGTTGAGCTGCATGCAAATTCTAAGGTGTCAGTTCAGGAATGTAGATCTTATAAATGGGCACATCTTATAAATGAACATTACAACTCAAGCCACAGATTAAACATTAATAGCAATGCATAAAAAAGGCCCAGAGGAGGAGAGACTAGTTAGATTGTCCCTAATAAGAGACAGATGCACATTTATATTTTCCAGGTATTCATTTTTCAGTAAGATTCCAAACCCCCTAAGCACAGACACTTTATGGTAAATCAAAAATAAAAGAATTACTGCATACATTTTCACATCCTTCATAAGATACAGGAGAGTGTTTTCGTCTGACTTGTTTTTGCTATGTTACTCCTAGTCTACTTTAATAAGAAAGTTTCAGTCTGATCTAATTCAAAATCTCCATGGCATCCTCTCCATAACTTCACTCGTCTCCTTAATGACTAGGACTTAGAAAAGGGCTCTTTAAATCAGGGTTACTTGTTACTTCAAGTAGTTAACAGCTTTTTAAAATGAATCTCGGTATAGTCTCTTGATACTCCCAGAAAATTATTTTTCAAGGCAAAAATTTACCTGTTTTATCATGAACACTAAACATTTCTGTGATACTCTAGGGAAAGAAAAAGCTAGAATTGAATATGTTTCTAGAAATATTTTGAATCCTTGCAAGCATATGTTACATCCATTATAGATAAAACTCTTTCTGGGTCATGTCTCTGGCGATAAATGAGTGGTTTCTTGTGTATAAGCACAGGTACTGAAGGCCAGCTGGTACAATGCCCTCTGTGGAACTTTTTAATCAAATCTTGCACACAACCAGGGCTCCAGAGGTGATCTTATTTCTTCTCAGAGAAGCAGTTCTATTTCAATTAGTATCTCAATATCAGAAAACACTGCCAGAAAATCACATAATCAAAAGGGAAAAAAATTTTTAAGGACTTAACCAGTTCAAAAAAAAAAAAATGGAAGTAGGTAATTAAAGATTAAAAATACTCTGAAATCTTAATGTGGCAGTATAAACATGCCTCATGATACCATGGCAACATGCTCTTTTTTTAATGAAATTGATTAATTAGCCTGTGAGCTTGAAAAATGTCAGAGCAAAAGGATTGAAAATGCCTCACTCCAAGCTAACAGCTTACCTCACCTCTTCCTTCCTGAGCATGTCAGTTGGAAACACTAGAGGTTGATCTGTGGAAGAAATCTCCAACTACAGCTCTGTTTTAAATGCACGAAGAATGTGAAGGCTTCGATAGCATGCATTCCAAATCAGCTCTGAAGATCCATAGATGAGAGAGTCTCAGATACATCAAGGTCGAATGAAGCACCACACCATTGGACTGGGGCACCAGTGCACAGAGAGAAATAGGAAAGTAGCTTTGCAAATAGAACCCACTAGAAACAAATTTATGCATGTGTCTGTGTGTATGATATAGCAATGAAGTAAAGAGATCATTTCCACAACTCATACGTGGAATCATGTTATAGTCATATTTCATGTGTATCTATAAAGATAAATAGATGCAAATAGATTGGCATATTTTACATATACTATAAATCTCTAGGAGTTACTAAGGAGAGGAGCAAAATTAAATGCTAGACTTTCCCGCTCCTTCAGGGTTAAGGAGGTCATATTCTTTTTTGGAAGCAAAAATGAGGACTATCTATGTTACAAGACCAAGCCTATTCACAATAAATACACAGGTTGCTGGCCACCTCTGTCTTATTTTAGTATCACTGTCTCACTCACATAAAAAGAAAGACATCTCCACACAACACCTCTCTACTGCACAAGGACTAGAAATTTCTGTCATTAGATCAGAACTATTTGCATTTTGGTCCAGACAGCTCTTTGTTGGAGACATTCCTGTACATAGGCAATGTTTAGCAGATTTCCTATAATGGCTTCTGCCCTCTAGATGCTGGTAGCATTCCCCAGCTGTGACAACCCAAATCGTCTGCAGACATAGCCAAATGTCCCTTGTTCGGGGAGGTGAGTGAGGGACAAAACTCCCCTCCACTGAAAATTCCTGCATTAGAATAATCAGTGAGTAAAAAAAAAAAAAAAAGGAGGGGGCGGTGCAGAATAGAGCACTATCTCTCAAGGAAATCAGTGCAGACCACCCAAATGAGAACAAACAGAGGCTATTTATTCAGAGCTTGCTACAGCAAGGGAGTCAGCCACCATCCTCTGTAATTGGCAGAGACTCAGAGGCAGGCAGAGTAGTGGAAAGGCTTTATAGGGAAAACAAGAGGAGAAGAAAAAAAGGAAGGTTTCAGCAGTGTGCTGGTGGGCCGCTGTCGGCGTGAGGAAGCTGGAGGCAGGGCACCTCATGTGATTGTTTTGGAAGCGTATTTGGCTTTTTCTGTTGGCCCTGAGTTGGACATGAGGGCAAAACCCAGGGAAGCTGGCTTAAAACAGTGCAACTATACTATGCAACAGTTCTGTAGATTAAAAGTCTGACGGCTGCAGTCAAGTGTCAGCAGGCCGTGTTCCTTCTGGAGACTCTAAGTGAGAATTTATCTTTTAACCTTTTCCAACTTCTAGAGGCTGCTCCCATTTCTTGACTCACAGCCACCTTCCTCCATCTTCAAAGCCATCAATGTCACATCTCCCTCTGATTCTCCTCTTCTGTATCTCTTACAATTTTAAGCACCCTTGTGGTTAACTGGACCCACCTGAATAACCCAGGCTACTCTCTTTATTTTCAGGTCAGCTCTCTTGCAATCTTACTTTACTAATTAATAGCTTAATTATAAATTAATTCTATCCAAAACCCTAACTCCCTTTTCCTAGCCAGCATAATATAGTGATGGCTCTAAGGATCAGGATAGACATCTTTGGGGGTCACTGTTTTTCCTAAAACATCATTCAAAGAACAAAATGTGATCCCTGGACCAGCAGCATCAGCATCACCTGGGAACTTGTTAGAAAAGCAAATTCTGAGGGCCCACCCTGGATCTACTGAAGAAAAAGCTCTGTGGGTGGGTTCCAGCAACCTGGTTTAACAAGCCTTCCAGGTGATGCATTTTCAAGGTGGAGAAACACTAATCTATACTCAGATTGCGTGGTCTTTATATGAGGCCTTTGGGAACAATTTAATTCCTTAGAAATATGCTGTTTACCAGAGTAATCTTCCCAAAATGTAAATTCTACTTACATCACTCCTTTACTAATAATCCTTAAATGCATCTCTCCCCTGATCTCATTGGCTAAACTCCATACATGTCAGCATGGCATGAAAGCTCCTTCCTCATCTCACCTCTGCACATCTCTCCCCCTCCTCTCTCCCCTCTCCACCACCCTCCCCAACCTTCTTGTAGCTCTGGGCTCTTTCATGTATTTGATGCCTCCTCACATATGCTCTTCCCTCCCCCTGGAAAGTTCAGCCTCTTTCCTGGCAAACTCCACCCCCTCCCTCATAATGTTACTTCCTCCAAAACACTGCCTTGATCTTCATGGAAGTTGAGGGTTGCCTCTCCTGTGACCCATGGTCTCCTGCATAAACTTCTACATAGAGCTTTCATAGGATTGAGCTTACATGTCTGTCTCTCACCCCAGACTCTGAAGCTTTCATATGCCAGGAAACCTGGCACAATGGTAACCCAGAATAAACAGAGGGCTAGGAACATAAGATTCTTTGTGAATGTTTAAGTGTATAAATAGATGATAACGTTTAATGAAGCATTCTTCCATTCAAATACCTGGTGATATCCTAAAAGCAACTATCATTATATAAATTTGTCCAGAAAAAAGGTTTCCTGAAGACAGATTAATATTCAACTGACTCTAGAAATAATCACCTTAATCTTCAATGAGAAGGAACCCCTCAAGGGCAAGAAAATATTGTTAAAACCCTCCTCCCACATCCCAAACTTATTTCTTCACACATCCTACTGCTCCTCTCTGAAAACCATCTGGAAACTGATCAAAAAGGCATGAAACAAATAACTGGATGTGGGTCAGCTTGGCAAAGGGGTTCCACAGTTCTTTTTCATCGTGTACTCCACATAAGCAGCCCCAACCTGACGTGGTGGGGTGGGGAGGAAAGGAGAAGTTAAGTCCTCACACTGCTGTAGAGGGACCTCCTATCCTAGGCAGACACCAAGAATTACTGCCAGCTAGTCCACTGCAGAGACACTGGTGAGTTCATAAGCTTCATATCACAGAAGGGCATCAAGAAGAGAGGAGAGCAAATGGCGCAGCAGGAAGCAGTTGGGCTTCTGCCTGTGGGCCTACAAACTGAGACCTGCCCTTGCCCAGGTTTAGGACCAAAGAGAAAACCCAGAGTCAGCAACACAGACCCAGTGGTATATGGACGGCGGAGCTTACCTGTCTGAAGCATGGTCCTGGAACAAAACCTCACTGTGTGGAGCAGACAGTGGGCACTTCCAGGCGGCAGTTTTCACTCCCACTCTGCACTCCACCCGACCAGGAGGTTAGTATAGGGGAATTGATGTCAGGTGGGCTCGTTAGTTACCAGGGAAACCAGCACAGGGTCACGCCCCTCACTGCCTTTTTGAAGAGCACAGTCACCAGCTGGGGCCTACCTACAGCAGGTATTGGGTTGGCCAAAACGTTTGTTTGGATTTTTCCATAAGATGTTAGAGAAAAACCCAAACAAGCATGTTGAACAAGCCAGTATGTAGGAAGGTCAGTGAGGTGCAGGTGAAGGAGGCACTAGTGGAAGAGGGACGTGCAGAGAGCAAGAGAACAGCCACCCTGAATGGCCTGACCACACAGAAGCAGAAAGGTTTTAAGTCAGGTCTCCAAAGCAGCATCTTCAGGTTGTGGATGATAGCTAATTAGTGGGGCATCTAACAGTTTCTTGAGAGGACAACCTGCAATATTTTCCATAAGGGAGAATATTTTTTATAGAACAGAGTATTAAAAAAATAGGTGAAAGCATACAACACATAGAAAGGGTTGAGTATTTTCAGTGAAACTTCAACTCAGTGATTCACACCCATAAATTTGTTTGGTTCTGAGATCAAAGACTTCACTTACTGTCAAGGTCACTTCACTTACAACTCAAGGTCAATACAGTTGGAAAAACACTGCTCAAAGGGATGTTGGAGTGACGCTGGACACTCCTCATGGACAACCCTTATCTCCTCAGCTGGAAGGGATTTCACCCTGAAAAGATTGCCTACTTTGCACAAGATAATTGGCACTTGGGACACATGGCTCGTGATTCATTGTTTGCATATGTGTCCTAGCTTCTCAGTTGCACCCTCAGCTCTCCGTGGAACAGAACAGCCTTCACTCCACAGTTCGCTGCCAGCCTGGCCCAGGGCCTCGCACACAAAGTAGATTTTTAATGAATATCTATGGGTTGGCTGAATTATACAAACCATCATTTATTAAGAGACTCAGGTAAAATGCTTAGAGGGGAAAAAGAAGAATTTCAAAGAAAGAGTATAAACTTATTAAATGTTCAGCATCCATGCCTAATTGTCCAATTATGCTGCTATTTGGGGGTATATCTGACATGGAGCATTATAATAAAACCAAAACGGGCATGCGCCAAGAAGACAGTGTAGGAAGACCCTAAACTTACCTCCTCCCACTGGCATACCCAAATGACAACTACGTAGAGAGCAACTATCTATGAGAATGACCTGAATACCAGCGGAAAAGATTTTCCACAACAGAAGATATAAAGAAGGGGCCAAACAAGATGGGTAAGAGGGGCAGAGATATAGGGTACAGTCAAGACCCACACCCCCAGGTAGCCAACCCACAAACAGGAGAATCAGCACAATTGAAGAGGTTTACCCAAGAAGCATGGGCTTCCCCAGTGGCTCAGTGATAAAAGAATCCACCTGCAATGCAGGAGATGCAGGTTCGATCCCTGGGTCAGAAAGATCCTCTTGAGAAGAAAATGGCAACCCACTCCAGTATCCTTGCCTAGGAAATCCCATGGACAGAGGAGCTTGGCAGGCTACAGTCCATGGGGTCGCAAAGAGTCAGACAGGACTTAGTGACTAAACAACAACAATCCCAAGGAGCAAGGGATCCAAGCTACAATCAGGCTCCCAGCCCAGGGAAGCTGCCCTGAAAAGACTAGTCTCTGAAGGGCTTGTGTATGGGGACTTTCCTGCAATACAGGAGACTGGGGTTCGATCCCTGGGTCAGAAAGATCTCCTGGAGAAGGGCATGGCAACCCACTCCAGTATTCTTGCCTGAAAAACCCCATGGATGGAGGAGCCTGGCGGGCCACAGTCCCTATGTATGGGAGAACCAGAAGGCTGTGTAAAACAGGGATTCTGATCTTTAAGAGCATGATACAAAAGCTCACAGGCTCCAAGTTCCAGAACAGAAGTAGTAATTTGAAAAAGCCTGGGTCAGATCCACTCATGCATCTGGGATCCCCCTAGGGATCTGGGTAGCAGCCATTTGGGGGAGCTCATTCTACCCCAAGGACACTGATGCTTGTAAGTACTATTTTGGAGTGCTCTCTCCAGCCTATTAGCCCTGGGGGTCTTACCCACCCACCAACAGGCTGGCACTAGCCCTGAGCACCCATAGGCCCTGCAGCCAGTCATCCCAGGACTGGCCTTGCCTGACAATTGGACCTGCAACCACTACATCAGGCAGAGCCTGGCAGTCAGCTGGGCTGGGGCCAGCCCTACCTACCAGCACACTGGCAATAGGTGGCTCTGCCACAACGAAAGAGCCCATGCAGCTCACATAAGGGGCACTCCTACAACATAAAAGCTGCTGGGCCCCCTAGGACTTGTCCAACATAAGGCCACTTCTCTGAGATCAGGAAAGGTAACCAGCCTACTGAATATGCAGAAATAAATGCAAAGAATTAGGCAAAGTGAGGAATATGTTCCAAATGAAGGAACAAGACAAAATTTCAGAAAAAAAATATAAATGAGGTGGAGATAAGCAATCTAATAAAGAGTTCAAGATAATGATCATAAAAATACTCAATGAACTCAAGAATAGATGAACACACTGAGAATTTTAACAAAAATTTAGAACATATAAAGAAGAACCAAACAGAACTAAATATAATAAGTAAAATAAAAATATACTAGAAGTAATCAACAGTAGATCAAATGATACAGAGGAATAGAGCCGCAAACTGGAAGTGAGAGTAGTGAAAAATACCCACGCAGAACAACAGCAACAACAGAAACAAAAAGCAAAAAGAAAAAAAAAAAAGAAACAAAAAGCAGGATAAAGATGACAGAGTAGGAAGACCCTGGACTCACCTTCTTCCATGAACACACCAAAACTACAACAATATATAGAGCAACATATAGAATGTTATATAGAAAATATAGAACTTATCACTTACAGGTTACATGGAACATATAGAACAATATATATAGCAGTACATAGAATGAGCTGAAGACCATCAGAACAGTTCTACGACCACGGAGATAAAGAACACACCACACTGAGACAGGTAGGAAGAAAAGAAAAGTGATCTAGTCAGAACCTACAAGACTGGTGTGCTTGTGTGCACGCTAAGTGGCTTCAGTCGTGTCCAAGACCGTATGACCCTATGGACTGCAGACTGCCAGGTTTCTCTGTCCATAGGAGTCTCCAGGCAAGAATACTGGAGTGGGCTGCCATACCCTCCTCCAGGGGATCTTCCCAACCTAGGGACTGAACTCGCCTCTGTTATATCTCCTGCATTGGCAGGAAGGTTCTTTACCACTAGCACCACTTGAGAAGTCCCAAGCCTGGTGGGTCACCCCAAAGAGGAGGGGGATATCACAAACTTAGGAATCCTCCCTAATGAGCAAGGGGTTCAAACCCCCACATTGGACATCCCAGCACAGGAGATCAACACTGAGAAAATGAGCCCCCCAGGCTGGTTGAGAAAACCAGTCGGCTTACTACAGGGCTGTGGGAAACTGAGACTCCATTCTTAAAGGGTGTGTATACAGAACTGCTCACTTTCAGACCCAACACAGAGGCAGCAGATTAAAAAGTGCCTTGTTCTCTGGCCAATCTGCCCAGACCACTCCAGCTTCTCCCCAACATACACTGGACTCTGGTTGCCAATAAACTCCAGGAGAAACCACAGCTCACAGCCCCTCATCCAGCTCCTGCCCCATCACCCACAAAGCAGTGACCATCATCACATGGCTCCAGCCCCATGCCCCATGAAAAAGGCAACCATCATCACACCCCAGAAGAAGCCATGGCTTGAACCCAGCTGTTTCTCCAGGTCTTGTAGCTCCATCCTGTTCTTTGCCAAGGCAGCAACTGCCAGTATGCCCTGGGAGGAGCTGTGGCTCACACTGAGCTCTGATTCTAGCCCTTCTGGCTCCAGTCTACCCCTGGCCAGGGTGCAGCCACCTGCGTATCCCAGGAGAAGCCTAGCCCATGCCAAACTCCAGCTCTAGCCTTTTCCCTCTGCCTGAGTCCTGCTCTGATAAGGCAATGCCCCAGTGCATGGTGGAAAAAGTCCCAGCCTACACTCAATTCAGATTCCACTCTCCCATCAAAGCCACTGGGCACACACAGAGTACATAGGGAGATGCCCACACAAGGACACACCTGCAAGACCAGGATAAGTAACTGGTTCACCTAATTTCATAGAGATAAACAGAGAAAGTAAAAAAAGAGAGAGGAGACAGAAGAATATGTTCCAAATGAAAGAACAAGATGAAACCTCAGGGAAAAGCCACTAATGAAATGAAAACTGAATGACTGACCTAATAAGGAGTGCAAAGCAATGGTCATAAAAATGCTTACTGAACTCAGCAAAAGGATGAAGGAATTCTGTAAGAACTTCAACAAAGAACTGGAACATATAGAAAAGAACTACTCAGAACTGAAGAATAAAATAACTGAAATGAAAAATACACTAAAAGAATTAACAGCAGATTAGAAACATACAATCTCCCAAGTCTGAACCAGGAAGAAATAGAAAATATCAACAGACCAATTACCAGTAATAAAATTGAATCAGTAATTTTAAAACTCCTAATAAACAAAAGTCTAGGACCAGATGACTTCACGGGGGAATACTACCAAACATTTGAGAGTTAATACTTATCCTTCTCAAAAAAATTCCAAAATATTGAAAAGGAAGAACACTTTCAAACTCATTTTATGAGGCCACCATTACCCTGATACAAATACACTCTGAAAACCGGACAAATACACTACTGAAAAAGAAAATTACGGGCCCATATACCTGATTAGCAAAGTGAAAAAAATCCTCAAAATATAAGAGAACTGAATTCAACAATACAATAAAAGGATAATATACCATGATGACCAAATGGGATTTATTCCAAGGATGGAAGGATGGTTCAACATCTGCAAACCAATTAACATGATATACCACATTAACAAAAAGAAAGATAATCACATGATCATCTCAATAGATACCGAAAAACTTGACAAAATTCAAATTTTGTCAAAAAAGTTTTATTTATGATTAAAACTCTCAGTAAAGTATATATAGAGGAAATATAACTCAACTTAAAAGGACCAAAGCCGACATCATACTCAACAGTGTGAAGCTAAAAGCATTTTTCTCTAAGACTGGGACTAAGACAACGATACCCACTCTCACCATTACTTGTTCAACACAGCACTGCAGTCCTAGTCACAGCAATCAGACAAGAAAAAGAAATAGAAGTGATGCAAACTGGAAAGAGAGCAAAAATATCACTGTGCAGATAAATGATACTATTTTGGGAAAATCCTAAAAGTGAGACCCAAAAAGCTATCAGAATTAATAAATTCAGTAGAGTCAAAGGATACAAAATTAATGTATAGAAATTTAATCCATTTCTATACACTAACCACAAACTATCAGAAAGAGAAATTAAGAAAAAACCATTTATAATTGCATCAAAAAGAGTAAGACATGTAGGAGTTACTAGGAATTACACCTAGATTTAGGAGTAAATCTAACCAAGAAGGTAAAAAAACTATACTCAGAAAACTATAAGATATTGGTGGAAGAAACTGACTATGAAACAAATAAATGCAAAGATATGCCATGCTCATGGATTAGAAGAGTTGATGTTAAAATTACCATACTACCCAAGGCATCTGCAGATTCAATGCAATCCCTATCAAAATACCAATGGCATTTTCCACAAAACTAGAACAAATAATTCTAAAATTTTCATGAAAACACAAAAGATTCCAAATAACCAAAACAATTTTGGGGAAAGAAGAACAGAACTATAGGTATCATGCTCCCTGGTTTCAAACTATGCTACAAAGTTCAATCACCGAAACAGTATGGTAGTAACACAAAAACAGACACATGGATCAATGGAACAGAATAGAGAGCCCAGAAACAAACCCACTCTTATACGGTAAATCTACAACAAAGGAGACAAGACTATACAATGGTGAAAAGATCACCTATTTAATAAACGGTATTGAAAAAAGACAGGACAGCTATATGCAAAAGAATCAATCATAAAACTTCTGGAAGAAAATACTTGCTTTAGTAATATTTTTTAGATCTGTCTCTTCAGACAAGGGAAATAAAAGCAAAAATAATCAAATGAGACTACATCAAACTAATAACCTTTGCACAGTGAAGGAAACTATCAACAAAATAAAAAGGCCACCTACTGGATAGAAAAAGATACTTGCAAACAATAACCCAGGATGGATATTCAAAGCACACAATGAATTAATACAAGTCAACACCAAAAATAAACCAGACAACATGACTAAAAAATAGACAGAGGACCTGAATAAATATTCTCCCAAAGATGACAGATGGCCAACAGACACATGAAAAGATGTTTAACATCACTAATCAACAGAGAAACACAAATCAAACCACTGTGAGATGTCACCTCACATCTGTTAGAATGGCTACTATCGAAAAAAGAAGAAATAACAAGTGTTGCCAAGGATATAGAGAAAAGGGAACACTGATGCATTGTTAGTAGAATCATAAATTGGTGCAGCCACTATGGAAAATAGTATGGTGGCTGCTGCTGCTGCTAAGTCGCTTCAGTCATGTCCGACTCTGTGCGACTCTCAAAAAATTAAAAATAGAACTGTCACACGATCCGGCAATTTCACTTCTGAGTACTTACCCAAAGAAAACAAAAACACTAATTTAAACAGATATATGCATTCCAATGTTCATTGCAGCATTCTTTACAACATTCAAGATATGAAAGTGTCCATCAATACACAAATGGATACAGAAGATGTGATACACACATACACAAAATCTTGCCAATTGCAACAGCATCAATTCAGTTCAGTTCAGTCACCAGTCGTGTCTGACTCTTTGCGACCCCATGAATCGCAGCACGCCAGGCCTCCCTGTCCATCACCAACTCCCAGCGTTCACCCAAACCCACGTCCATCGAGTCGGTAATGCCATCCAGCCATCTCATCCTCTGTCGTCCCCTTTTCCTCCTGTCCCAAATCCCTCCCAGCATCAGAGTCTTTTTCAATGAGTCAACTCTTTGCATGAGGTGGCCAAAGTACTGGAGTTTCAGCTTTAGCATCAGTCCGTCCAAAGAACACCCAGGACTGATCTCCTTTAGAATGGACTGGATGGATCTCCTTGCAGTCCAAGGGACTCTCAAGATAGACAGATTCTCCAGCACCACAGTTCAAAAGCATCAATTCTTCGGCACTCAGCCTTCTTCACAGTCCAACTCTCACATCCATACATGACTACTGGAAAAACCATAGCCTTGACTAGACGGACCTTTGTTGCCAAAGTAATGTCTCTGCTTTTGAATATACTATCTAGGTTGCTCATAACTTTTCTTCCAAGGAATAAGCGTCTTTTAATTTCATGGCTGCAGTCACCATCTGCAGGGATTTTGGAGCCCAAAAAAATAGAGTCTGACACTGTTTCCACTGTTTCCCCATCTATTTCCCATGAAGTGATGGGACCAGATGCCATGATCTTCGTTTTCTGAATGTTGAGCTTTAAGCCAACTTTTTCACTCTCCTCTTTCACTTTCATCAAGAGGCTTTTTAGCTCCTCTTCACTTTCTGCCATAAGGGTGGTGTCATCTACATATCTGAGGTTATTGATATTTCTTCCAGCAATCTTAATTCCAGCTTGTGCTCCTTCCAGCACAGCGTTTCTCACGATGTACTCTGCATACAAATTAAATAAGCAGGCTGACAATATACAGCCTTGATGTACTCCTTTTCCTATTTGGAACCAGTCTGTTGTTCCATGTCCAGTTCTGACTGTTGCTTCCTGACCTGCATATAGGTTTCTCAAGAGGCAGGTCAGGTGGTCTGGTATTCCCATCTCTTTCAGAATTTGCCACAGTTGATTGTGATCCACTCAATCAAAGGCTTTGGCATAGTCAAAAAAGCAGAAGTAGATGTTTTTCTGGAACTCTCTTGCTTTTTTGATGATCCAACAGATGCTGGCAATTTGATCTCTGGTTCCTCTGCCTTTTCTAAAACCAGCTTGAACATCTGGAACTTCACAGTTCACGTATTGCTGAAGCCTGGCTTGGAGAATTTTGAGCATTACTTTACTAGCGTGTGAGATGAGTGCAATTGTGCAGTAGTTTGAGCATTCTTTGGCACTGCCTTTCTTTGGGATTGGAATGAAAAGTGACCTTTTCCAGTCCTGTGGCCACTGCTGAGTTTTCCAAATTTGCTGGCATATTGAGTGCAGCACTTTCACAGCATCATCTTCCAGGATTTGAAATAGCTCAACTGGAATTCTATCACCTCCACTAGCTTTGTTTGTAGTGATGCTTTCTAAGGCCCACTTGACTTCCCATTCCAGGATATCTGGCTCTAGGTGAGTGATCACACCATCATGATTATCTTGGTCATGAAGATTTTTTTTGTACAGTTCTGTGTATTCTTGCCACATCTTCTTAATATCTTCTGCTTCTGTTAGGTCCATATCATTTCTGTCCTTTATCGAGCCCATCTTTGCATGAAATGTTCCCTTTGTATCTCTAATTTTCTTGAAGAGATCTCTAGTCTTTCCCATTCTGTTGTTTTCCTTATTTCTTTGCATTGATCGCTGAAGAAGGCTTTCTTATCTCTTCTTGGTATTCTTTGGAACTCTGCATTCAGATGCTTATATCTTTCCTTTTCTCCTTTGTTTTGGCTTCTCTTCTTTTCACAGCTATTTGTAAGGCCTCCCCAGACAGCATGGATGTATCTAAAATGTATTTTGCTAAGTGAAGTTAAGTCAGAAAGAGAATGCCACAAATAAGATGAAGGAAAAACAGATTCACAGATACAGAGAACAAATGTGGTTGTCAGAAGGGAGCAGGGCAGAAGTGGTGGAAATAGGTGAAGGAGATTAAGAGATACAAAACTCCAGCTATATAATAATAAGCCATACTGATGCAATATACCATCTAAGGTATATGGTCAATCACCTTATAACAACTTTGTATAGGTACAGATGGTTACTAGACTTATTGTGATGATCATTTCATAAGGTATGCAAATGTCAAATCATGTAGTACACCAGAAGTTAATATAATATTGTATTGTACATCAACTATGCTTCAATTAAAAAAAAAAATCAGAAACAAATGCCACACAAAAAACCATAGAACAAAAAGAATCATCAAAATAAGGCCCTGGTATAGACAGAGCTTCTTGACTCAATGAATAATTTATATAGTCTGTAAAGCCAACATCTGGGAACTGCTAATTTAATTAGTTTATATTAAACATTTAATTGTAGTAGGCCAAGATTTCAGACTAGTTTGACAGCTGTTTTCATTACTTATAATTAATCTGTGGCATTTGGTTCTCTTTGACACCTTGCTTGGACTTTAAGGTCCACTTAGTTTTGTTTGGTCTGAAAAATCAGTTCCATCAGGTGACATCATGTCACTGTTATATCCCCCTTTATTTTCCCTAATTCTAAAAATTTATGTGATAATAGCAGAGTCTTGCCTGTTTGAGGACACTCCATCTGCCTGCTGTGGTCTCATTGGTCCTGCTCAAGGAACAAACACCATGTGGGCCCAGTGTCTCCCCAGAAAGCTTTCCCCAACAGCCTCAGTTTTCATAAAGGCATTCACTTATTTATTCACCATTTGGCACACATTCACTTAGTCACTTATGCCAGGCACAGCGGGAGGCAATGGAGTCAGGGTCAAATAAAACTGAGTCCTTATCCCCGAGGAGTTCCAGTCCAGTGGAAGACTCAAAAAGGAAACTAATATTAAAACTTTACGTCAGACTCCACCTTAATATTTGCAGGCCCAGCAGAGGGTACAAATAGCGGCCCTCAGACCATGTACCTAAATATCAAAATGGTGTATATCAAGCTTGTTTTGTTCTTTAGTTGCTAAGTCATGTCTGACTCTTTTGTGACCCCATGGACTGTAGCCTTCCAGGCTCCTCTGTCCATGAGGTTCTCCAGGCAAGAATACTGGACTGGATTGCCGTTTCCTTCTCCAGGAGATCTTCCCAATCCAGGGATCAAACTTGTGTCTCTTGAATTAATAAGCAGATTCTTTGCCACTGAGCCACCAGGAAAGCTCATATATTAAGTTAGCAAAAAGTTAAGTAAAATATGTTCTCTGCTACTGCTACTGCTAAGTCACTTCAGTCGTGTCCGACTCTGTGCGACCCCATAGACGACAGCCCACCAGGCTCCCCCGTCCCTGGGATTCTCCAGGCAAGAACACTGGAGTGGGCTGCCATTTCCTTCTCCAATGTATGAAAGTGAAAAGTGAAAGTGAAGTCGTTCAGTCATGTCCAAGTCTTGGCGACCCCATGGACTGCAGTCTACCAGGCTTCTCTATCCATGGGATTTTCCAGGCAAGAGTACTGGAGTGGGGTGCTATTGCCTTCTCCACTGCTATCATAATAAATTTACCATCAAAACAACCCAGAAAGTAGGCTCAAATTTAGAACTAGAAGAACAGAAAAACCAGCCCCTAGCCTGTGTCCCACTGCCTTCCTCTTCCTGCCCTCAGCTCCATGCTACCCATCAAGGGGCCTGGCATACATGTGTGTGGACACCCTCACATGTCCATGTTCATCCCCCAAAATTGCCTCTCAATGGCCCTGGGGAAGAGACCCATACAAGCTCTAGAAACAGACTCAGGACAGAGAGTTTTAAAGCCTGAGGATAGAGGCACCCCATCAAAAGGACAAAGCAGAATGTTTAAACGCAGTATTTGTCAAACATTTATGTACATGAGGATCACCTGGAAAGCAAATTAGAACATAGTTTCCTAGGCCTCACTTCCAGAGAGGAGGCTTTAGTAGGTATGGGATGGGGCCCAAGAATTTTTATTTCTAACAATATCTATAAGATGCTAATGAAACAGAGGAGAATCCTGCATCCTCACTCCAAGTACAGAGGCTCCTCCATGTCCCCTTGCATTTTTATTTGTAGAAAAGCTGAAATCTCTCAGCTCTCTCTGAGTCACAAAAGAGGAGGCTCAAGCAGCTAATGCCTAGGATGGTAGAGTCACAGATCAGTGTCTGATACACATCTCTGAGTTGTTTTACAGATACTGTAACTGCTACAAGAAGGGAAAAGCTATCCTCCTGTTGACCAGACTGTGGCCATGACACAAGCTGCTACATCCACGGCTTGCACAATTCCAAGCACTTGCCTCAAGAGAATGGGATTAATTTTACTGCTCATAATCATCTATATCTTTGTGGGCATCAAAATAATTATAACTTGCTCTGCCTGTATGTAAGCAGGCGACTAAAACGGTCAGCAAAGAGACGCCACAGTCTCATGTTCACACCCTATGTCAGCATGAAGTTATGAAAGATGGACTTTTGCCCATAACTCCATAGAAATGGAATGATGTCTGACAAGTAGGGTTTTGTGAGCAGCTCTTTTGCCTCGTTCTGTTTGCCTATTTCTGTTCTGTTTAAACCTTACAGAAATGAGATCACTATTTAATATTCAACCTAACTCCTAACTTGAAGTGAAGTGAAATGAAGTCGCTCAGTCGTGTCCAACTCTTTGCAACCCCATGGACTGTAGCCTACCGGGTTTCTCCTTCCATGGGATTTTTTCCAGGCAAGAGTACTGGAGTGGGTTGCCATTTCCTTCTCCAAGGGAACTTCCTGACCCAGAGATCGAACCCGGGACTCTTTGCTCTACTAAATTCTCACAATACCTTGCCTAACCTGTAGATTCTTCTCCTAGATTAAAAGAAGTGGAAATGAAGATTTAAGTAATTAAAGAATGATCAGCTTTTTACCCGCAACAGCCCACTTAGCAATCCTGCAGATGAGATAACATCTGAAGAAAGATCATGAGGAGCAAGCCAGCCTGCAAGCAATGGAAAATGACTCAGAGTTGTTCTCTTGCCTCAATGATTAACTGAGATTCTTTCCTCCTTTTTCCCCCTTTTTCCC
Organism: Capra hircus; assembly: GCF_001704415.2. Taxonomy (NCBI): domain Eukaryota; kingdom Metazoa; phylum Chordata; class Mammalia; order Artiodactyla; family Bovidae; genus Capra; species Capra hircus. The sequence continues at coordinate 35,772,695 of NC_030818.1, forward strand.
TGAGCAGACCTTCTGAGTTGCTTTTGGGACATGAGTCCACCTCTCCCCAAATTGCCAGCTTTTCTGATTAGAGCAACTTTCTGCCAACACTCACTTCTTGTGTATTAGCTTTGGAGCAGCCAGCTGCCAAACCTAAGTTCAGTTATACTGATGCTGCCTCTGATGCTCAATTTTATGTGTGATCTTAACTGCGTTGTGGGATGCTCAGATATCTGAGTAAACCTTCTTTCTGGGTGTGTCTACAAAGGTATTTCCAAAAGAGATTAGCATTTGAATTGGTGGACTGAGTAAAGCAAATAGTCCATCCCAATGTGGGCAGGCACCATCTAATTAATCTATTGTGGGTCTGAATAGAGGATAAAGTGGATGAACCTTCATTACCTATTTTAACTAAGAGAAGTTAGCAAGGTAGAGGGAGAAAAAGAGGGAAAGAGTTGAAATGAAGACATTCCATCAGAGGGGAGCCCTGGTGTAGAGGCAGAAACATTATATATGACATGAGTTTAAGAAAGAATCTGTTTAACTTGAAAGGTATTATGCTAAGTGAAATAGGTCAGATAGAGAAATAAAAATACTGTGTATGATTCCACTTATAAGTGGAATCTAAAAGAATACAACAAACTAGTGAATATAACAAAAAAGAAACAGACTCGCAGATTACAGAGAACAAACCAGTGGGGAAAGGAAAGAGAGGAAGGGCGATACGGGAGTAGGGGATTAAGAGGTACAAACTATTATGTATAAAATAAGCTACAAGGCAAACATCTACATTCCATCTTTATCTTAACATTTGAATCAGATTTATTCTTACTCAGTATCATGTCACTATAAATTTGTTTCTTGAAAAAAAGGCAAATGATGTTCTTATAATATTGACAGATTTATTTAATGTTAAAAAGACTTGATTTTTTTAAAGTAAATTAAAAGCTATAAGAATATAGTATGTAACACAGGGAATATAACCAATATTTTATAATAACTATAATAGAGTGTAAGTTAAATAAGCAGGGTGACAATATACAGCCTTGATGTACTCGTTTCCCAATCTGGAAACATTCCATTGTTCCATGCCCAGTTCTAACTGTTGCTTCTTTACCTGCATACAGGTTTCACAGGAGGCAGGTAAGGTGGTCTGGTATTCCCATCTCTTTCAGAATTTTACACAGTTTGTTGTGATCCACACAGTCAAAGGCTTTAGTATAGTCAATGAAGCAGAAGTAGATGTTTTTCTGGAATTCTCTTGCTTTTTCCATGATCCAACACATATTGGCAATTTGATCTCTGGTTCCTCTTCTAAATCCTCTTCTAAATAAATTTCTAAATCCAGATTGAATGTCTGGAAGTTCTTGGTTCACACAATGTTGAAGCACAAGCTGGAATCCAGATTGCTGGGAGAAATATCAATAACCTCAAATATGCAGATGAGACCACCCTTATGGCAGAAAGTGCAGAGGAACTGAAGAGCTTCTTGATAAAGATGGAAGAGGAGAGTGAAAAAGCCGGCTTAAAACTCAATATTCAGAAAACTAAGATCATGGCATCCAGTCCCATCACTTCATGGCAAATAGATGGGGAAACAATGAAAACAGTGACAGACTTTGTTTTCTTGGGCTCCAAAATCACTGCAGATGGTGACTGCAGCCAGGAAATTCAGATGCTTACTTCTTGGAAGAAAAGCTATGACAAACCTAGACAATGTATTAAAAAGTAGAGACCTTACTTTGCTGACAAAGGTCCATCTAGTCAAAGCTATGGTTTTCCCAGTAGTCATGTATGAATGTGAGTTAGACCATAAAGAAGGCTGAACACTGAAGAATTGATGCTTTTGAACTGTGGTGTTGGAGAAGACTCTTTAGAGTCCCTTGGACTGCAAGGAGATCAAACCAGTCAATCCTAAAGGAAATCAGTCTTGAATATTCATTGGAAGAACTGATGCTGAAGCTGAAGCTCCAGTATTTTGGCCACCTGATGTGAAGAGCCGACTCATTAGAAAAGACCCTGATGCTAGGAAATATTAAAGGCAGGAGGAGAAGGGAATGACGGAGAATGAGATGGTTGGATGGATGGCATCACCAACACAATTGACATGAGTTTGAGCAGGCTCTAGGAGATGATGAAGGACAGGGAAGCCTGGCATGCTACAGTGCATGAGGTTGCAGAGAGTCAGACTTTCCTGAGTGACTGAAAAATAATAGAGTATAACCTTCAAGAATTGTGAATTACTATGTTGTACACCTGCACTTGGGCTTTCCTGGCAGCTCAGTGGGTAAAGAATGCAATGCAGGAGACGAAAGAGACTCGGCTTCAATCCGTGGATCAGGAAGATTCCTTGAAAGAGGGCATGGAAGCTCACCCCAGTATTCTTGCCTGGCATATCCCATGGACAGAGGAACCTGGCGGGCTACAGTCCATGGGGTCACAAAGAGTCAGACACGACGGAAGCCACTGAGCACACACACATGCACATCTGTAGCTTATATAATATTGTACACCAACCATTAGAAAAGAGTGGATGTATTTATCTGCAGTAAGAATGAGAACAGAAAAGAAGGCAAGAAGAAATAGGTATATGCATGGGGAATTTTTCACGAGGTTTGCCTATGCAAAAGAGATTGAAAGAAAAACAAAGCAGGCATTGTGAGACCTGTACAAGGTCCATTTTGTACATGTTCTACAATCCTCTCACCTCTTGTGATAAATAATATCTTCAGAGCTTGTTTTGTAATTAGTCACATACCTCAAGGTGAAATCTCTGCTGATATTCCTAAGATTTACATAAGCAATCCATCATGACCTCACTATCCACACATCTATATCTTGGCTCTTAAGATATAGAGTAATTTGCAGGCAAGAAGTGTGTAGGTGGGTCTCACAGAACAGGAACACTCATTATATGTTGATCTGACTCCCCAGTGCCTGAAGTGTCAATACACTTTGCAAGAGAATCATTAGCAATGAAAACATCAAGTTACTTCTCACTGGTGATGAACAGAACACAGTATGTCCCTTGTGAAGGTACTCAGGAAATATTCTTGTTTGTGGAACCCAACTTGATAGGCAGAGAGAGACAACAGAATGAGTTCCTAATTGGACAGAGGTTTCTGTATTATGTCTTGATCTAAACAGAGCTAATAATTCTGGCTGTAATTCCCTGTGTGGATCTTACAGTAATTTATGCAGAACTCAGAATAGTCTCTAAAAACCTATCAGCCTAATAAATTTTACTAACTCCCTTATATGGAATAAAAACAAATGAAGACACATTACAACACATCTTAAACTTGCATACAATAAGAAATGGCATTGTGGTGAAGTAAATTTTCTTTGAGTTACTAACCTGGAGGTGCAGAGAGAATATTGACTCTAGTTTGTTTATAAGGTTGCAGCAGAAAACTTACAATGTTGTCACAAGACAAAAAATACAGATTCCCCAGCTTGTAATTCAGCATCTCCTTAAGGAAGTATAATTTCTTAAGTTCCTTTGTACCCAAAGCATCATATGAAGTACCCACTCATGGATTACAATGAAGTTGGAAAAGCATTTAATGCTGTGAATGATTTTATGACAAAATTTGCTATAACCCTGTTAGCCCCTTCTATAGAAAACACACCCTCAGAAACTCCCTGAGCTGTAGGTAACAGGACAGTAGTTACTTACTGGAGAAGGGGAGTGGGGGGAGGTGAGATAGAACGTTTTCATTGCATCAAGGCTGCTACTCACCTAGACAACCTTAATATTGTCCTCATCTTGACTAAATTATAGACAGGCTTCTCCACTTGGAGATGTAAAATTTCTACAACTCAGGAATGTCTAACTCAAGGAGCTTAAAGCCATCCCTTTAAAATGTAATCATCAAGAAAGTTAGGACCCTTCTCCCCAGTCTCCATGGAAGGGAGGGTAAGAACCTAATTTTGATTTTCAAAAATTAGCAAACACAGAGAGCCTAATCATACTGACCAAAACTCCCACTAGATTCTTTTACAAGAGGATCCTTGAGCACTGGGAGAAAGGAGATGAGAAGTACCTACATGGCATTCCTGATTCTGACATTCAAAGCTACCTGCCGGAGTAGACCAGGAAGGCTCTGACCAAGACCCCTGTGGCATGGGAAGACAAAAATCTCCATGAAATCAATTTCCCTGGCAAGTCTAGGATGGTGACTCAAGTTCAAGGGTTTGGGACAGGGAGGTCTGGTCGAAAAGAACAGACGATTATGTCCTGTGCTTTGCGGATACTGGACCACCCGACCTGCCTCTTGCAAAACCTGTATGCAGGTCAGGAAGCAACAGTTAGAACTGGACATGGAACAACACACTGGTTCCAAATAGGAAAAGGAGTATGTCAAGGCTGTACATTGTCACCCTGCTTATTTAACTTCTATGCAGAGTACGTCATGAGAAACGCTGGACTGGAAGAAACACAAGCTGGAATCAAGATTGCCAGGAGAAATATCAATAACCTCAGATATGCAGATGACACCACCCTTATGGCAGAAAGTGAAGAGGAACTAAAAAGCCTCTTGATGAAAGTCAAAGAGGAGAGTGAAAAAGTTGGCTTAAAGCTCAACATTCAGAAAACGAAGATCATGGCATCCGGTCCCATCACTTCATGGTAAATAGATGGGGAAACAGTGGAAACAGTGTCAGACTTTATTTTGGGGGGCTCCAAAATCACTGCAGATGGTGGCTGCAGCCATGAAATTAAAAGATGCTTACTCCTTGGAAGAAAAGTTATGAGCAAACTAGATAGTATATTCAAAAGCAGAGACATTACTTTGCCGACTAAGGTCCATCTAGTCAAGGCTATGGTTTTTCCAGTAGTCATGTATGGATGTGAGAGTTGGACTGTGAAGAAGGCTGAGCACTGAAGAATTGATGCTTTTGAACTGTGGTGTTGGAGAAGACTCTTGAGGGTCCCTTGGACTGCAAGGAGATCCAACCAGTCCATTCTGAAGGAGGATCAGCCCTGGGATTTCTTTGGAAGGACTGATGCTAAAGCTGAAACTCCAGTACTTTGGCCACCTCATGCGAAGAGTTGACTCATTGGAAAAGACTCTGATGCTGGGAGGGATTGGGTGCAGGAGGAGAAGGGGACAAACTCGATGGACGTGAGTCTGAGTGAACTCCGGGAGTTGGTAATGGACAGGGAGGCCTGGCGTGCTGCGATTCATGGGGTCGCAGAGTTTGACATGACTGAGTGACTGAAATGAAATGAATGAAGGTGGACACTAATAAAACAGTCATCCTGGAGTCCCAGCTTGGGCACAATGTTTCCCATACGGACTAGGCACCACAACCTCAGGAACCTAGTTTAACAGCAATACCCTGTGGCTCTGAGAGACATAGCTATGGAGGACTCCTTTGCTTGGCTCTGGTGGAAACAGTCAGTTTCTTTTTGAATGAATGAGCCTGAGTTCTTGGAAGTTGGGGTGGGGGTGTTAGGATAGAGATAGGTGACCCTTAAGTAGAAAGTAATGGACTTCCTGCTCTCTGGGCCACCTCCTTGGGCAAATGATTAGAAAACATGGAGATGTGAATGTATTTAAATAGGCAAGTACACCCCCTTTTCTGAGTTGGTCATCCTCAATATTTGTTTTTAATGAAAACAGACACATGACAAAAACTTCTGTCTCTTCTAGAGACATGAAAGAAAGCTTTGAGGAAGTAGAGAAACTGAAACTCAATCATTTTGAACAGGTGGAGGTAGAAAGGTCTTCACCAAGAATAATTTCCAGGCTCCTGTCTTCTCCCTTCTGAATATGACATAGTTTGTCCAGAATGGTAATCAGGTGAGTCAGAGCCCTGACTAGGGCCTGGGAGACTTATAAGATTTCCCCTATTCAGGCTTTCAGCCCTTCAAGCTGTTAAAGGAGGAGCAGCTTCAGAAATGATGAGTCTAAGTCATAAAGCCTCAGGGAACCTCTCTGCAAAGGCTCTGCGCTTCACTTGCCATTCATAAAGAAACCTCAGGCTTATGAACCATTGATAGGCAACTCAACTGACTCAAGAGTTTTCTTTTTAATTTGATAATTGTGTTTCATTCTTAACACGCAAACATCTCCCTTTTAGAAAAATTAGAATACAAAGAAAACAAAACTCCTCATAATCCCACCAAATGATAAGTGATTTTAATATCTATTAATATTTTGAGGTTTATTTTTCTAAACATATATTGATGTATGCTTTCTATTGGGGGGTTTCTTATGGAAAAAACAAAAATGAACTTTTTTGGCCAACTCAATACAAAGTAGAATCACAAATCTCATTCTATCTGAGGATTTTCCTCTCTCTTAACAAGTATATCATAAAACCTTTTCATAGATAATAAATATAGATATACCATATTATATTGTTAGATACACAGTAAAGAGATATTTCTGTACTGACTAGCTCTTTAGCAACTAACTATTCAGACTTACACCCAGCAACACACAATATTTTCATTTCTGAGGCTAATGGAATTTCAATTCTACTTTGTGAAACAGCTTCACCATTCTGTAAGTCTGCATGAAGGGTAGATGTGAGGTGAAGATGTCATTTCTTCATCTTTTTTATTGCTTATAATTCACCCACTATTCCCAATCACTGTACTAAGAAGAAAAGAGTGAAATGTTCTCACACAGGCATTTATTTAAATACCATTCTGGAACTGTTACCAAGAGGCATAATTCAGTGTGAGAGCTGGATGACATGTCCCCCTCCCTATTAGGATGGAGAGGAGAGGAGACCCATTTCCAGGAGGAGGGTTGCATGTCTGATGTGTGTAACCCATCAATTAATCTTTTGGACCTTGCCTACTTATTACTTAACATCATCTGTGCACTACTAAATCATTTCAGCCCTGCTGAGCAACCAAGTACTGCGGCCAAATCTTAGATTGCTCTGTTCTCCAGCCTCACTTTTACTGCTGACTTGTCTTCAACTTTCCTAAATTAAAAAGCAAGAGAAAAATCTTTCACTCCCAGAACCACCCAACCCCATCTGCTTTTGAGTGAAGTCTCTCTGACCCTTGTCATAAATATATTAAGCAAAGAAAGGTTAAAAATCCACTGAAAGAGCATGATCAGCCGTGAGTCATTTATACCCTGGGGGTGAAATCTGAAGTTGAAAATGAAGGTAAATCAATTCCAGTGTTATATCAGAGAAAAGAAGAAATAGAGAAAATCAGAAGCTACCTTTTTACTCATACGGAAACTGTCATTTAGTGAATGATTCTTCAAAGATGTGGAAGGGAAGGAAAGAATAGAGAAGCCATTCTTGGGGGACCAGGCAGTGATACTTTAGTCAGCAGTGATTTCAAGTGTAACTATTGTGATTCATAACCAAATAGGCAAAAGTGAATTTCTGAAATCACACCCCTTGAGCAAAAACTAATTTCAAACCTCCCTAAAGCTCCTGTACTATATTCCTACGACAGAGGTGGGATTTATTATCAGTTCTCTGTGTCTGCCGTAAATTACCTAAGAGGACCCCAGACTCAAAATGCCCTTATTTCTTCCAAAGCTCAGCTGCTGTTCACCTCCATTCCTTATGAATTACTAAATGACACAAGAGAAATCTCATCTCTGACTCTCAACACAGCCTTCCTGCCATTCACAATAAATGTCCTCCTGATTGAACACATTTACAAAGAAAAACCAGAAATACTGCATTTTAGTAGGCTAAAGATAAACACAGGACTAATAAATTGATTGGAGCACAGCATGTGTCCCATCCTGAGGAAGCATTGATATTACTATACTTTGCTGTGTGAGGATGTTTGATCAGTACCTCTTAACCATGATGGGGCCCTCAGTTCTGCCTGGTTCATGACATTGCTGTTTCCCATTCTTTAAAAAAAAAAAAAACTTAATACAGGCTGTTAACAAACGCAATTCATTAAATGTAAAACAAATGCAATCTTATGACTTTTAAATCCTTTCTATTTAAATAACTACACAAATCAGACAAACTATTATATAGGATTAAGTTTCCAGGTAAAATCTGATGAAAACATGTTAATCTACTCATCCAAGAATCTGAGGGCATCCAAAAGGCTGAAACCTCCACTGTAGCTTTTGTCTGGTGGTGGTTTGGTCGCTCAGTCATGTTCAGCTCTTGCACCTCATGGACTGTAGCCCACCAGGTAGGTCCATGGGATTTTTCAGGCAAAAATACTGGAGTGGATTGCCATTCCCTTCTCCAGGGGATCTTCTTGACCTAGGGATTGTACCCAGGTCTCCTGCTTTGAAGACAAATATTTTACCTTCTGAGCCAGCAGGGAGGCCAGCTCTTTTCTACTTGAAGTTAATTGAGATTCTTGGGTGTGTAGAGGGGAGGGGAGGAATAAGCGAACCACTTGACCTTGAGAGGATGACTGCACCCCTCCTGTAGCCCCACACTCCAATTATACAGTAAAAGCAAGCAGCTGGGAATGATAAGGGAGAAAAATCAGTGGTTTTTCTGTGTTGTGCGATGGCTAGTGTTAGGAAGGGCAATTTAATCCTTTTCTGCTTCTGATGCTTTGGTTTAAGCTAACTCAAACAAGCCTCTGTCCCCACCAGTTGGCTAACTGACCTAGATGACCAGAATTGAACACATTGAAAACAATAACTGTAGTTCTATCACTGGGCAGCTGAGGGGTGCTTGGTCAGATGTAAGACATCCCTGCCGCTGGGTGACAAGCCACCACCAGAGCAAACGACAAAGCCCTCCACAGTGCACTTCAACAGTGCAATAAATCATTAGATTGACATTATGTCACTGAGCAGGACAAAACACACAAAGCACCAAGCAGATTTGCCTTTCCAGGCTAAGAAAAAGGTGAAATTGACATCTAGGGTTTTCATCTAGTTTCCCATAAAATGATGATAAAATAGCTACCAGTGTTTCTTTCATACTTGAACATCAGCTCTTCCATTCAGGATCGGTCTGCACTTTGGATACTAAAACTAACACCTTAATTGGAAATCTCAGGCTAAACCTCTTGCTTCTGGCTCTAATGGAGTGATGGTCAAGTTATGGGCAGGGAGACTTGATGTGCAGAACTCATCCCTCCTCTTATCCACAGCTGCCTCCCTGTGAAGACACTGCCTTGGTCCACCCTTTCAGAGGCATAGGGTACAGAGCAGGAAAGATTTTGCCCTGTGGAAGCATGGCTGTTGTTATCCAGTGCAGCCAAAGACAAGGTGGACAATTCTAATTTCCAAGGTCAATAATTAGAAACTCACACCTAAACTATGTTTTTTCACATAGTCCTATCAGTAACAAAGCCAACGTTTTGATCTTCATCAAACCCCTTTATCCTGATTGGGTTAAAACCTGGAAGAGAACATAAGGATGTAATTTCCTAGTGTTTCCTATCCTGAAGCTCAATAATGCACACCAAATTTTTATTCCATAGCTATTTGGGGGTTTTCCCAATGTATAACCTATAGGAAAACAGTCTGGGTACTAGATTGGGAAATCAACTTCATATATGTCAATCTGTGCATATGTATGCATGTGTGTGTGTGTGTGTGTGTATATATATATATACATACATATATATATATATATACATTAATATGTGCTTCTTGTTGGTTCAGCAGTAAAGAATCTGCCTGCCAATGCAGGAGACGTGGGTTTGATCCCTGGATCAGGAAGATCCCCTGGAGAAGAGAATGGCAACCTACTCCAGTATTCTTGCCTGGAGAATCCCAAGGATAGAGGAGCCTGGTAGGCTACAGTCCATGGGGTTGCAAGAGAGTTGGATATGACTTGGCGACTAAACAACATTAAATATATGAAGATACGCCTATAATCATATGAGCTATTTACAGCTTATCAAGTTTAGTGAAATATTTCTACTTTATAAGAATGCAGCACTATTGCCCTACTAACATAAAACTTGAAGTTAGAAGATGCCGTAGATAAATACAGGAATTTCTCATTTCAAATCTCCTTTCAAAAATTATACTCATTATTAGAGTACATCAATAGAAAAAGTTTTTAGAACAAGGATCAGCAACTTACAACCCACAAGTCAAATCCAGTCTGTCATCTGTTTTTGTACAGACTGATAGATTTTACCGTTTTAAAGGATTAATCAGAAAAAAAAAAAGATTATGTAATAGAGACCATATGCGACCCACAAAGCCTAAAATATTTACTATCTTGTCCTTCACTAAAATAACTTGCCAAATTCTGTCTAGACCAAATCTCTCCCAATACACACACATACACACACCCCAACATTCTTGTTCCTACATTGAGATTAATTCCAGGTTCTCTCAGTGTAGTGTAATGGTTATAAGAACAAAGACAAACCTGGGTTCAAATCCCAGCTCTGACATATTAAGCAAGCTACTTGACTTTTCTGAGCATCCATTTCTTGGTTTTTAAAATGCAATAATAATAATACCTAGCTGATAGAATTTTGTGATGTTTTAATAACATAAGTGTAAAGAAATTAGGATAGTACCTGGCATGTGGAGTTGCTTAATATGTGAGTCACTATTAATCAATTCTATTTCTGTTAATACTCTTCTTGGTCAACACAATCTCACAGTCCCACAGTCATCCCCAGAGATAAATTAGTCCTTATGTCTCCTGAGAAACCTGTATTCGGGTCAAGAAGTTAGAACCTTGTATGGGACGACTTCCCTTGTAGCTCAATCAGTAAAGAATCTGCCTACAGTGCGGGAGACCTGGGTTTGATCCCTAGGTCAGGAAGATCCCTTGGAGAAGGAAATGGTAACCCACTCCAGTATCTCTGGCTGGAAAATTCCTTGGACAGAGGAGACTGGTGAGCTGCAGTCCATGGGGTCACAAAGAGTTGGGCATGACTGAGTGACTAACACACACACATGGAACAATTAACTGGTTCAGGATTGAGAAGAGAGTTTATTATCACTATGTTTATTTAACTGATACTCAGAGCACATCATGCGAAATGTTGGGCTGGATGAGTTACAAGCTGGAATCAAGATTGCCAGGAGAAATATCAACAACCTCAGATGTGTGGATGATACCATTCTAATTACATAAAGCAAAGAGCAACTACAGAACCTCTTGATGAGGGTGAAGGAGAGTGAAAACGCCAGCTTAAAACTCAATATGAAAAAAACTGAGATCATGGCATCTGGTCCCATCACTTCATGGCAAATGGAAGGGAAAAAGTGGAAGCAATGACACATTGGCTCTTTTGGGCTGTAAAATCACTGTGGATGGTGACTGCAGCCATGAAATTAGAAGATAACTGCTTCTTCTCAGGAAAGCTATGACAAAACTAGACAGTGTGTTAAAAAGCAAAGACATTACTTTGCCAACAAAGGCCCATATAGTCAAGGCTATGGTCTTTCTAGTAGTCATGTACAGATATGAGAGCCGGACCATAAAGATGGCAGAGTGCTGAAGAATTGCTGCTTTTGAACTACAATGCAGAGAAGACTCTTGAAAGTTCCTTGAACTGCAAGGAGATCAAACCTCTCAGTCTTAAAGAAAATCAATGCTGAATACTCATTGGAAAGACTGATGCTGAAGCTGAAGCTCCAATAATTTGGCCACCTGATGCAAAGAATCATCTCACTGGAAAAGACCCTGATGCTGAGAAAGATTGAAGGCAGAAGAAGACAACAGACGATGAGATGGTTGAAAGGCATCACCAATTCAATGGACATGAACTTGGGAAAACTCCAGGAGATGATGAGGGACAGGAAGACTGGTATGCTTCAATCTGTGGGGTTGAGAAGAGTCAGACACAACTTGGCAACTGAACAACAATAGATGTGTCTAAAAGCAACTGTTCCCAACAGTACAGTCCTTTCACCATTCTCTATACTAAAAACATAACAACTATCAATAAGGCTGTATTCTAAGAAAGGTTTCAGTGAACAATACTACACTACAGGACAGCTGGGTCAAGGTACTCAGCAGCCCTCCCCACAACTGTGAAAACTCCGTTCATTTGGACCTTTCTGTGAAATAATTCAACATGAGAGCAACCTATTCCTATACAAAATGAGGGACAAATGAGTAATCATGTGCTCAATCAGGCAACAACAGAAACCACTGAACTCAGCATCCACAGTTAAAAATAATACTGGGGTGATTCAGCATGACTTCTGTTTTCAGTTCACTTCAGTTCAGTCACTCAGTCGTGTTCAACTCTTTGCAACCCCATGGACTGCAGCACGCCAGGCCTCCCTGTCCATCACCAACTTCCGGAGTTTACTCAAACTCATGTCCATTGAGTCGGTGATGCCATCCAACCATCTCATCCTCTGTCATCCCCTCTCCTCCTGCCCTTAATCTTTCCCAGCATCAGGGTCATTTCCAATGAGTCAGTTCTTCTCATCAGGTGGCCAAAGTATTAGAGTTTCAGCTTCAACATCAGTCCTTCCAATGAACACTCAGGACTGATCTCCTCTAGGATGGACTGGTTGAATCTCCTTGCAGTCCAAGGGACTCTCCAGAGTCTTCTCCAACACCACAGTTCAAAAGTATTAATTCTTCAGTGTTCAGCTTTCGTTATAGTCCAACTCTCACATCCATACATGACTACTGGAAAAACCATAGCCTTGACTAGACAGATCTTTGTTGACAAAGTAATGTCTCTGCTTTTTAATATGCTGTCTGGGTTGGTCATAACTTTTCTTACAAGGAGTAACCATCTTTTTATTTCATGGCTGCAATCACCATCTGCAGTGATTTTGGAGCCCAGAAAAATAGTCTGTCACTTTTTCCACTGTTTCCCCATCTATTTGCCATGAAGTGATGGGACCTGAAGCTATGATCTTAGTTTTCTGAAAGTTGAGCTCTAAGTCAAATTTTTCACTCTCCTCTTTCACTTTCTTCAAGAGGCTCTTTAGTTCTTTGCTTTTGCCATAAGGGCGGTGTCATCTGCATATCTGAGGTTATTGACATTTCTCCCAGCCATCTTGATTCCAGCTTATGCTTCTTCCAGCCCAGCGTTTCTCATGATGTACTCTGCTGCTACTGCTGCTGCTAAATTGTTCAGTCATGTCTGACTCTGTGCGACCCCACAGACGGAAGCCCACCAGGCTCCCCCGTCCCTGGGATTCTCCAGGCAAGAACACTGGAGTGGGTTGCCATTTCCTTCTCCAATACATGAAAGTGAAAAGTGAAAGTGAAGTCGCTCAGTCGTGTTCGACTCTTTGCGACCCCATGGACCACAGCCTACGAGTCTCCTCCGTCCATGGGAGGCATATAAGTTAAATAAGCAGGGTGACAATATACAACCTTGATGTACTCCTTTTCCTATTTGGAACCAGTCTGTTGTTCCATGTCCAGTTGTAACTGTTGCTTCCTGACCTGCATATAGGCTTCTCAAGAGGCAGGTCAAGTGGTCTGGTATTCCCATCTCTTTCAGAATTTTCCACAGTTGATTGTGATCCACACAAAGGCTTTGGCATGGTCAATAAAGCAGAAATAGATGTTTTCTGGAACTCTCTTGCTTTTTCCATGATCCAGCAGATGTTTGCAATCTGATCTCTGGTTCCTCTGCCTTTTCTAAAACCAGCTTGAACATCTGGAAGTTCATGGTTCACATATTGTTGAAGCCTGGCTTGGAGAATTTTCAGCACTACTTTACTAGCATGTGAGATGAGTACAATTGTGTGGTAGTTTGAGTATTCTTTAGCATTGCCTTTCTTTGCGATTGGAATGGAAACTGCCCTTTTCCAGTCCTGTGGCCATGGCTGTTTTCCAAATTTGCTGTCACATTGATGATTCACAGCATCATCTTTTAGGATTTGAAATAGCTCAACTGGAATTCCATCAACCCCATTAGCTTTGTTCGTAGTGATGCTTCCTAAGGCCCACTTGACTTCACATTCCAGGATGTCAGGCTCTAGGTGAGTGATCACACCATCATAATTATCTGGGTCATGAAGATCTTTTTGTACAGTTCTTCTGTGTATTCTTGCCACCTCTTCTTAATATCTTCTGCTCCTGTTAGGTCCATACCATTTCTGTCCTTTATCAAGCCCATCTTGCATGAAATATTCCCTTGGTATCTCTAATTTTCTTGAAAAGATCTCTAGTCTTTCCCATTTTGTTGTTTTCCTCTATTTCTTTGCATTGATCTTTGAGGAAGGCTTTCTCATCTCTCCTTGCTATTCTTTGGAACTCTGCATTCAGATGCTTATAATTTTCCTTTTCTCCTTTGTTTTGGCTTCTCTTCTTTTCACAGCTATTTGTAAGGCCTCCTCAGACAGCCATTTTGCTTTTCTGCATTTCTTTTTCTTGGGGATGGTCTTGCTCCCTATCTCCTGTACAATGTCATGAACTTCCATCCATAGTTCATCAGGTACTCTATCTATCAGATCTAGTCCCTTAAATCTATTTCTCACTTCCACTCTATAATTGTCAGGGATTTGATTTAGGTCATACCTGAATGGTCTAGTGGTTTTCTCTAGTTTCTTCAACTTAAGTCTGAATTTGGAAATAAGGAGTTCATGATCTGAGCCACAGTCAGCTCCCAGTCTTGTTTTTGCTGACTGCGTAGAATTTCTCCATCTTTGGCTGCAAAGATGACTTCTGTGTTAAGTTATACAAAAGGAAAATTTTTTTTGTTTCTGTGTCTTTTGACACTGTTGCAGAAATTTTTAAGCCTCTCAGCCTTGCCATCTTGGGCTAGCCCATATACAACCCTTGTTTTCATACTGAACTATAGACAATCTTAGCTCTTCCAAAAATAAATTCAATAGAAGGAACTTCCTGTTTAGACATTGCCTGATTTGTCCTGTTTGCCCTTTGACAGAAAAAACCAAGGAGAATTGCCACTCACATCTAGGTAACACTGGCAATGATAGAAGAGGAGCTCCTCTCTGCCCTAAGCTCCCAAAATCCTCACTCTCATCTCCTGGCTCTATGTTGCCCATTGTTCTTCAGAGTTCCAAAACACCGAAGAGTCTGCATACAGACAAACCAGACTCAAGAGGCCAGTTATTGACACTGAAAAATTGTGTGGCAGCTATGAAGCTCAAATTGTTTTTAAATGTGGTAATTTTATTTTTAATGACTTAAAATTCCTTCTTCAATATCCTATTCTAAGGAAGTGGTGAAAATAAAATCTCAGTGACCCCTCTCCCAGGATTTCAGAAGTGTGGGGCACAGACATCTGCGAAGGGGTCTAGAGAGAAGCTCTCACTGACAGCCAGCAGGAACAGCTGATAGGAGTGGAGGAGGGAAGAGTGTGGATGTAGAGACAGAAGCCTGGATTTGAATCCCAGCTCCACTACTTACTAGCTATGAGACCACAGCAAGGCACTTAACCCTTCTCTTCCTCAGTCATCTCATCTGTAAGCTGGGAATAATAATAGTACTTATGTCAAGGGTTGTCATGTGGATTGAGTTAATATTTATTAAGCACTTGAACAGCTTTCGTTCTTAGTAAGCATTATTTAATTATTTAAATAAATAATAAAGAAATACCATCTAATTGTGAAGGCATCTACTGAAACCCCTATCTGTACTGACTCAGTCTACAACCCAAACACAAAATGTCCCTTGTTTCTGTCCAAATAGCTGCGCCAGTCCAATGGATTTTCCTGTTGATAACTCATTCTCAAGAACAAGGAAATCATCCAAATTCTTCCATGTCTAATAGGGATGTAGAAAATCCCTGGGAGGCTGTGCTCACACCCAATACACTGAAGCAAGTATTGTAATCACATAAACACATCCAAAGTGGAGTGGTAATTCTAGCTGTAATTCCCCAAATCTTCAAAGATTATCAATGGTTTCTGTTTCACAAGGAAAAAAAATATCATGCAAATATTAGATTAAAATTCAAAATTTACTGTCTCTAAAGTCAAATAAAAAGAAAAACAAACTCATTTGTTCAAACACTTGTGATTTTCCTATCTTCCACAAAGGAAATTCACTTTAGAAAATGGTTTTAGACTTGATCCCTAAAAACCCTTAAGGTAAAACATTGTAGCTTAGATGCTTCTAATTAGTCAAACTTCAAAGAGATATTAGCTGGGAAAATTCCAGAGTATATTACCAAATTTCAGCAAGCAGTCTTGTGAACACATAATAACATTTTACATTAATACGAAATACATGCTTCTTCTATATCTGAGATTCCAAATAATAGCCAATAGCCACATGGGGCTCTTGAGGACTTTAAATGTGGAAGGCCAGGTTGAGATGTGCCATAGGTTTAAAATACATATCTGATTTCACAGCTTTAGTAAGAAAAAGAATGCAAAATACCTCAATGATTATCTTATATTTATTACATGTTGAAATGATAATGTTTAGAATATATTAAGTTAAATAAAATAGATAGCTAAAATTTATTTTACCTATTTCTTTTTTAGTTTTTACATGAGTCTACTAAAAATTTTTAAGTGCACATGTGGCTAATATTTTATTGGACAGCACTCAGCTCAATAATGTAGAACTGAACCCTATATATTAATTCAAAGTAATCAGATATTTCTAGATAATAAAGATCTGTCAATTGATCAAAATTTTCTTTTTGTCTTAGAAAGAAAAAAAAAAGAAGAAGAAAGAAAACACATATTCTTTGCTACTTTCTCACTGTGGAAGGCCCAAACTAAAATTATTTACATCTTTGAGTGAACTGGGAAATGCTTAAGATTTAGTCTTTTTTATTTTGGTTTTCTTTTATTTTCTTTCATTATTTCATCTCATTGGTGTTCATGCCATGATTTATGATTTAGTATGGGGCTTCACAGGTGGCTCAGTAGTAAAGAATCTGCCTACCAATGCAGGAAGCACAGGTTTGATCCATGGGTTGGGAACATCCCCTGGAGGAGGAAATGGCAACCCACTCTAGTATGCTTGCCTGGAAAATTGCATGGTCAGTGGAGCCTGACTTGTTACAGTCCATGGGCTCTCAGAGTTGGCATGACTGAGCATGCTTGCACACAGTGATTTACTATAAAATTTAGGCAAGTAATTTATAATAATTCTCAGTACCAATTAAATGTATCCAAGGCCTTTTCATCCCCTATTCATAGCTATTCCACCAGCTCTGGGAATACATAATAGAGTGAAAACCTAGAACATTTATGACTAGAATCAATAGCTTCAGTTAGAAGAATAATCAAGACACAATAGTCCTGAGAAACATATTTCACGTGTTCTGGCCCTGGAGTATAGCAGGAGATAGTTCTATAATTATTCTGTTGATTGCAGTCTAGAACCAAGATATCTAAAACCAGTGAAGCTCATAATAGGGCTGACGATTCTTTAGTCATTGTTCCATTCCTTTCAGCAGCTGTCATAATCTTTTCCCAACTCTGAAAGTCTAACTTTACCAAATATCTAAGGCAGTGTCCCCCTCTCTGGACATCCTGTTGGATATCTCCTCTTGGATGTTTCCTCCATAAAACTCACCTACCCTCATACGATCACCACTCATAGACTGATCCAGTCATCAGACTCAGACCCTGGGGTTACCTTTCACTGTTCTTTCAATGATCAGTCCAATGAATGACTAGCGAAAACAGGATTCCTAAACCAAATCTTTCCCAAGAGCACCCTTAGCATTTGCCTCTAGAATCCCTGAAATACAGAAGCTTCTGAGACCATTTATACCCTTGTCGGGTAGGAAAGAAAAGAAGGCTTCAGCTCTTCCCTTGTAGGAGTAGAAATCACAAAAACGATGAAATCCCAGGAACACAAGTCAATGGCATTTTGTTAGTAGGCACAGCTATACCTATAATTTTAGAAGGTATAGCTGAATTGTCTGCTAGTAAAATTGCCAGTACATGCCACTATGGAACATGGGGTTCAAGAAGTCACAGGACAAATGGCAGAACATGCTTCCACTACAGTTACTGAACCAGCAGATCCTTAAGTAGAGAGTTACCCATCATGAGCCAGCCCCCCTCAGAGGTATCCACAAACTTTGCAAGAGCCATTAGTCTACTGCTTTATTTATGCACAGAGGAATTACCAAAGAAAACTCAGGTTCCCAGTAGAAAAAGGCTGCTGCTGCTGCTGCTGCTAAGTTGCTTCAGTCATGTCTGACTCTGTGTGACCCCATAGATGGCAGCCCACCAGGCTCCCCCGTCCCTGGGATTCTCCAGGCAAGAACACTGGAGTGGGTTGCCATTTCCTTCTCCAATGCATGAAAGTGAAAAGTGAAAGTGAAGTTGTTCAGTCATGTCCAACTCTTAGCGACCCCATGGACTGCAGCCTACCAGGCTCTTCTGTCCATGGGATTTTCCAGGCAAGAGTACTGGAGTGGGTTCCTTCTCTAAGAAAAAGACTAAGATAGGATAAAACCTCAAGCACAGATGGACTCCTTCAAATATTGTGTTTATCTCTTCTATTAAAGTAAAGCACTCCATGGCTCAGATGGTAAAGAATCTGCCTGCAATGCAGGAGACCTGGGTTCTGTCACTAGTTCAGGAAGATCTCCTGGAGAAGCGAATGGCAACCCACTCAAGTATTCTTGCCTGGAGAATTCCATGGACAGAGGAGCCCGGCAGGCTACAGTCCCTGGGGTCACAAAGAGGCAGACACAACTGCATGACTAACATATCCACTCCTTACATTCCACACATGGGTATATACCTGCATGCAAGCATGCCAAGTTGCTTCAGTCATGTCTGACGTTTGCAACGCCATGGACTGAAGCCCACTAGGCTCCTCTGTGGAATTCTCCAGGCAAGAATACTGGAGTGGGTAGCCATTTCCCCCTCCAAGGGATCTTCCCAACCCAGGGATCAAACCTGCATCTCCCACATTGGCAGGAAAGTTCTTTACCACTAGTGGCTCCTGGGAAGCCTGGTGTATATACCTCAGTTCAGTTCAGTTAAGTCGCTCACTCCTGTCGGATTCTGACTCTGAGACCCCATGATCTGACTGCAGCACACTAGGCTTCCCTGTCCGTCAACACTAGTACTTACCAAATATCACATGTGTGCAAAGTGTAAACTTTAGGTACATAGTAGACTGGATTGATTCTATTACAACCATGTGTCAAAACTGAAAGATTTAGAACAAGAAAAAAGGCAGGAAAGAAAAGATTAATTTTAACAGACTCTCATTCAAAGCAGTACTTCTTAACAGTTGAGTGTGGAAGAGTTCCCGGGTGCTTGTTATATTCAGAATCCTGGAATCTGAATCAGGAAGTCCATGTCTAATATATGCATTTTTAACAAACACACCAAGTGACTTTCATGTAAACACCAAGGGATTCTGATGTGGCCCGGTCCACACTTTCAGAAATTCCAATTTAAAACCTGGGCTTTAATGTATCACACATTAAATCTGATCCTCAAATGACTCCTGTGCATAGTTTAAGAAGTAGGAAAGAGATTTAAGGACACAAAGTTTCTGAAAATGTTCATATTCCCAGAGACTAAACCCTACTTTCTTGGCACATCTGTGCTTCTTCAGTAAAACACAGTTTAAAATGAATCTCAGTCATTCTTAAATTCTATTATATAATTTGGGGGAAAGAAGGGTAATTTCTCACTGTCTTCAGTGAGAGAAGAATCTTATTTTGTTAAAATCCTAAAATAGTGACGAGGAAAACTGGCTGGGAATTTGCAGCGAGAGAGAATCTGGTACTACATTAATTCACAAACCCTGAAGCTTTTAACAACAGAACAGGAAGACAGGGAATACTTCAAAGGGAGGAGTGTGCATCTATGTGGAGCTCAAGACTTTCTAGCACCTGAAAGCCATAAACATCACCGGCTTCCTCAAGCTCTATGTTGCTTTTAGGAGACAGACCACCTAAAAATAGTTAGATGCTGATTTGCTTGAGTTTGAAAGAGCAACTTTGTCTCTCTACTTACAAAAGCTCAAGCTGAGCCAGACAGCAGTATTAGAAGGTTTTCAATAGAGCTTAAAGAGGAAGCACAAACATCTGCTAGGTACAGAATAGATTTTTTAAGAACAGGAAAGTAAATTAGAAATCTAAACAATTTAGAAAGACTGAGACAAGAATTTTCCTTGGAGAATAGCCTGAAGCCATCTTGACTGGCATTTGTCCTAAATGGACTTTCTTTACTGAAAGAAACCACTTCAGTATTCCTGCCTTGAGAACCCCATGAACAGTATGAAAAGGCAAAATGATAGGATACTGAAAGAGGAGCTTCCCAGGTTGGTAGGTGTCCAGTATGCTACTGGAGATCAGTGGAGAAATAAATCCAGAAAGAGTGAAGGGATTGAGCCAAAGCAAAAACAATACCCAGTTGCAGATGTGACTGGTGATGGAAGCAAAGTCCGATGCTGTAAAGAGCAATATTGCATAGGAACCTGGAATGTCAGGTCCATGAATCAGGGCAAATTGGAAGTTGTCAAACAGGAGATGGCAAGAGTGAACATCAACATTCTAGGAATCCGTGAACTAAAATGGACTGGAATGGGTGAATTTAACTCGGATGACCATTATATCTACTACTGCAGGCAGGAATCCCTTAGAAGAAATGGAGTAGCCATCATGGTCCACAAAAGAGTCCAAAATGCAGTACTTGGATGCAATCTCAAAAACGACAGAATGATCTCTGTTCGTTTCTAGGGCAAACCATTCAGTATCACAATCCAAGTCTATGCCCCAACCAGTAACGCTGAAGAAGCTGAAGTTGAACAGTTCTATGAAGACCTACAAGACCTTTTAGAACTAACACCCAAAAAAGATGTCCTTTTCATTATAGGGTGGAATGCAAAAGTAGGAAGTCAGGAAACACTTGGAGTAACGGGCAAATTTGGTCTTGGAATACCCAATGAAACAGGGCAAAGGCTAATAGAGTTTTGCCAAGAGAACTCACCCTCTTCCAACAACACAAGAGAAGATTCTACACATGGACATCACCAGATGGTCAAAACCGAAATCAGATTGATTATAGTCTTTGCAGCCAAAGATGGAGAAACTCTACGCAGTCAGCAAAAACAAGACCGGAAGCTGACTGTGGCTCAGATCATGAACTCCTTATTGCCAAATTCAGGCTTAAATTGAAGAAAGTAGGGAAAACCACTAGGCCATTCAGGTATGACCTAAATCAAATCCCTGACAATTATAGAGTGGAAGTGAGAAATAGATTTAAGGGATTAGATCTGATAGATAGAGTGCCCGAAGGACTATGGATGGAGGTTCGTGACATTGTATAGGAGACAGGGATCAAGACCATCTCCATGGAAAAGAAATGCAAAAAAGCAAAATGGCTGTCTGGGGAGGCCTTACAAATAGCTGTGAAAAGAAGAGAAGCCAAAACAAAGGAGAAAAGGAAAATTATAATCACCTGAATGCAGAGTTCCCAAGAATAGCAAGGAGAGATAAGAAAGCCCTCCTCAAAGATCAATGCAAAGAAATAGAGGAAAACAACAGAATGAGAAAGACTAGAGCTCTCTTCAAGAAAATTAGAGATACCAAGGGAACATTTCATGCAAAGATGGGCTCGATAAAGGACAGAAATGGTGTGGACCTAACAGGAGCAGAAGATATTAAGAAGAGGTGGCAAGAATACACAGAAGAACTGTACAAAAAAGATCTTCATGACCAAGATAATCATGATGGTGTGATCACTCACCTAGAGCCACATATCCTGGAATGGGAAGTCAAGTGGGCCTTAGAAAGCATCACTACAAACAAAACTAGTGGAGGTGATGGAATTCCAGTGGAGCTATTTCAAATCCTGAAAGATGATGCTGTGAAAGTGCTGCACTCAATATGCCAGCAAATTTGGAAAACTCAGCAGTGGCCACAGGACTGGAAAAGGGCAGTTTTCATTCCAATCCCAAAGAAAGGCAATGCAAAAGAATGCTCAAACTACCGCACAATTGCACTCATCTCACATGCTAGTAAAGTAATGCTCAAAATTCTCCAAGCCAGGCTTCAGCAATACGTGAACCGTGAACTCCCTGATGTTCAAGCTGGTTTTCGAAAAGGCAGAGGAACCAGAAATCAAATTGTCAACATCCACTGGATCATGGAAAAAGCAAGAGAGTTCCAGAAAGACATCTATTTCTGCTTTATTGACTATGCCAAAGCCTCTGACTGTGTGGATCACAATCAACTGTGGAAAATTCTGAAAGAGATGGGAATACCAGACCACATGACCTGCCTCTTGAGAAACCTATCTGCAGGTCAGGAAGCAACAGTTACAACTGGACATGGAACAACAGACTGGTTCCAAATAGGAAAAGGAGTACATCAAGGTTGTATATTGTCACCCTGCTTATTTAAATTATATGCAGAGTACATCATGAGAAACGCTGGGCTGGAGGAAGTACAAGCTGGAATCAAGATTGCCGGGAGAAATCTCAATCACCTCAGATATGCAGATGACACCACCCTTATGGCAGAAAGTGAAGAGGAGCTAAAAAGCCTCTTGATGAAAGTAAAAGAGGAGAGTGAAAAAGTTGGCTTAAAGCTCAACATTCAAAAAGCTAAGATCATGGCATCTGGTCCCATCACTTCATGGCAAATAGATGGGGAAACTGTGGAAATAGGGTCAGACTTTATTTTTGGAGGCTCCAAAATCACTGCAGATGGTGACTGCAGCCATGAAATTAAAAGATACTTACTCCTTGGAAGGAAAGTTATGACCAACCTAGATAGTATATACAAAAGCAGACATTACTTTGCCAACAAAGGTCCATCTAGTCAAGGCTATGGTTTTTCCAGTAGTCATGTATGGATGTGAGAGTTGGACTGTGAAGAAAGCTAAGCACTGAAGAATTAATGCTTTTGAACTGTGGTGTTGGAGAAGACTCTATCTATCTTGAGAGTCCCTTGGACTGCAAGGAGATCCAACCAGTCCATTCTAAAGGAGATCAGTCCTGGGGTTTCTTTGGAAGGAATGATGCTACAGCTGAAACTCCAGTACTTTGGCCACCTCATGCAAAGAGTTGACTCATTGGAAAAGACTCTGATGCTGAGAGGGATTGGGGGCAGGAGGAGAAGGGGACGACAGAGGTTTGAGATGGCTGGATGGCATCACCGACTCAAGGCATATGAGTCTGAGTGAACTCCGGGAGTTGGTGATGGACAAGGAGGCCTGGCGTGCTGCAGTTCATGGGGTTGCAAAGAGTCGGACATGACTGAGCGTGAACTTAAATGAACTGACTTCCTTTGCTTTTTATATTTCTCTTGTCTGTCTCCAACTTCATCTCGTACTTTCTCCTCCATCATGGTCAATTAGAAAGAGCTGGTCTTGCAATCAGAAGAACCACTGATCCCTATTATTTTTATGATCTGAATTATGTTTATGAAGATATCTATGTTGCAGTTCTAGCCCCCAGAACCTCAGAATATGACTGTGTTTGGAATCAGGGCCTTAGAAGGGTGATTAATTTAAATGAGACCAATAGATGGGCCCCAAGCCAAGGTGAATAATAGCCTTAAGATGGGGACTATGGACTCAGAGAGAGAGAGAAACCAGGGATATGCATACAGAGAGAAAAGATCACTGAGACACAGACAGAAGATGGACAGCTGCAAACAAAGAGAGGCCTCAAAAGAAACCACATCCACCGACACTTTGGTTCTAGACTTCTAACCTCCAGAACTATAAGAACTACAAATTAATTCTTATTGTATAATCCACCCAGCCTGTAGTAGTTTGTTATGCCTGCCAAAACCTTGTCCCAGTTACCTAATTATCCCTCATCTGTAAAGCAAATAAAGACACAACTGACCCTACTTACCTACCCTACCCTAATTGTTAAGATTAACTATAATATTTTTTTTTGAAAAAACTGCAAATAGGTTTATACAAATGTAATTGCTAAGATAGTTTATTCTTAGAAGCAGTGCCCTGGTGTTCCTTTTCCTACATTTGAAGTCAGCTATTAGGAAGCTCTGATATGCCCAGTGTCATCACTAAGATCATACTGCAAGTTGTGGATTCTTGAGACCCAGATTTATGCTCCTGGCTCAAGCTGTTGACAGGTGAGGACAAAGACACGTAAACATTAAGTATGAGTAAGAGAAAGGTTCTCTAACCCATCCCGTTTCTTGTAACTCTAAAAATAATAATAAAATTCCAGAATAGAAAGGAAAAAAGTCATCTCAATATTTACTCTTGTTAGGTAGCTTAAAATTGAGGCAAGAAAAGCTGATGATATTGACATTTGGAAAGTGACTTGAGAGGAAATAGAGGTAAACACGGAATTTTAATTAGCGTTCTAGGATACATAGTGTTCTATAATATATAACTACAAAAATGAAAAATATTCAAAAAACATTGAAATAAATAATTGAAATGCATTTGAATTCCATTTAAGGGGTTATAGAGGGCAATATAGTTAAATAGGGTATAAAGGTAAAACAGAAATAAAAAAAATGATTTTCAAATTATGAGAACCCTTTTAGGGAATACCAAAATATTCGCTTGGAAAATAAGCAGACATTACAAAAACAACAAATGTGCAAAATCAAATATATTTAAAATTAAAATGCCCTTTCAGTTCCCGGAAATCTTAGAAATGAGCTCATAGGAACCAAACAACTGAAAAACTAAATTGTTTCTCTAAAACAGAAAAAAAGATTAGAAAGAATGTTAGATCTTGTAATAGGTTATTTAGGCAGATGTCTTGATTTTTAGAAAGTTCTAATGGTCTCTATGATGGATGTGATCCTCAAACTTCAGTGCATCAGAATCAGCTGGAAGCTATAATAACCAATTTTTGGGCCCCATTCCCAGGTTTTCTGATCCCTAATTCTGGGATGAAGCTCAAGAATTTGCTTTCATAACACATTTCAAGGAGATGTTGATGCTGCTGATCCAAGGACACTTTGTGAGCCAATATCCTATAGTAAAGATGTTGGCATTCCAGTTGAACACAATGGATGGAATATATTCATCTATTTGCACAAGAGGCTGCTGTGTATTTGTATATATCTCAACTCTTTCCCATTTAAAAAAAAAATGTTTTAAGAGCTGAAAAACAGATAAGAGGCAGCTGACCTAGAAGACCACAGAAAACGAAAAGTTATTCCTCTGGGAATAGGTGATAGAAGAAGTATGCAATGCTCGAAAACTGCAGGCATCAGGTGTCTCTAAGGATAAGGAATAGGACTAAAAAACAGGAAAATCAGTTCAAAATCTGGGGCAATAAATCCCCAGATCTCCTTCTAAATCCCAGCAGAAGATTGCATGTTTACCATCAGAAAGAATTAAGCCATGAAGGATTTGGCGTCAGAGGAACCTGGCAAAGGTCGGAAAGTATTTTGCTGAAAAGCCAGAGACATAAAGGAAAAATCTACACACTAAAAGGTGAGACCGCAACCCACCACCGCCTTAACCTCCACCCCGGTCCCTTCTCTTGAGCCTCACCCAAACTGGCCAGCAGAAAATTGATCACACACATCCTCTCTGGCAAAACTAATCAGGTCAAAAGACCAATAGATACTGATATTAAGGATTCTTCAATGAAATGGGACCACTATCATCCAATGACCCTACATGAAGACCAGCAAGTATGCCCTATGCACACACAAACATGTTCCAGCTAGCGCTGTGGTGCCTCACTTTTAGGTATGAATTATTATCCAAGGATGATCAAACATTAGAACAACTCTCCCAGAAGAATGACTACAAAATAAACTAATAGAACAAGAGACCTTAGAGGAAACAAAGGTAGTCAAAGCATCAATCAAAACAATAAACAACTCAAACTATTTTAAATAGGATGGATAGAAAACAAGGTCTTTATTCAATATCCTGTGAAAAACCATAATAGAAAAGAATATGAAATATATATATATATGTATAACTGAGTCCCTTTACTGTTTGGAAGAAATTAACACATTGTAAATCAACCATATGTCAAAATTTTAAATAACTGATTTTAATATAAAGTATTAAAAATAATAAATAGCTATAAATAAAGCTTTTAAAAGAAAAGATACTGCATTCATGGAAAAAATAAAGATATAGTTTTAATTTTTTAAAAAGGAACACTGACAGCAACAATGAATATTAAATCATGATGATAGAAATGAAAAATAAAATTGAGAAAATCTCCAATAAATTATAGAAGTGAAGCAAAAGGAGATGGAAGAAATCCCTATATGACAGTGGTGATCAACTGAGGGGTGATTTTCCCTCTCGGGGGCATTTAGCAATGTCCAAAGGCATCTTGAGTTGTCACACCAGGGAGATGGCTGTTTCTGTCATGCAGTGAGTAAAGGCCAGGGATGCTGCTAAATATCTATTAACCAAAATTTCAGAAATGAAGACCTTATTGAAGCAAAGAGGTGTTTACTTGGGGTTTGTTAGGACTGCAGCCTGGGAGACACAGATTTAAGAAGCATTTAAACTCTGTTCCTCTGGACTACAAAACAGAGAGTGCTTATAGAGGCAAAAAGCTCAAGGTCACAGGTGGTTACATGAGTTGTTTGTCAAGAATTATAATTGGAGCGGGCAAGAAGCAAGGGTGCCTGTTAGGCAAGGATTGGTGGTAGTCTGAAATGGCTGAACAATTAAAAGAGGAAACAACCTTGAGACCACAAGTTTGCAGCTACAGATGCTGATGTTTAAAATGGCTGGCAGCATCCTTGACTTTAGTACAGTTCACAGAAAGTTCAAGTTCTCAGTGGGACCGGGTTGTGTCTGAGACCAGGTCCTCAATGCCCCCCACCCTGACTCCACTTTATATGCCTGAAGTGTGACGACTCCATTATGACTTCAACCTGTCATCACCTCCTGGAATGCACAGGGCAGTCCCCCACTACAGCAAGTGATCTCTCCCAAAATGTCAAGGATACACCAAGGTAACTTCAAATCCCTGCCGTAAAATAACGCAGTCACTTAAATGTGAATCTCTCCACCTCCTACAAAAATATATACACTGACAAGGAGAACAAACACAACTGCTCATGATCCAAACCAGTAATACGAATCCAAAAATATTACAAACTTCAAATTACTTGTAAATAAGGAAATAAATATCCAAATCCAGAGTGGAGAGTCTGGGCAGAGAAAAGAGGAAAGAGAGGAGAAGGGAGGGCATAAGAGGAGAGAGGAGGGAAGGCAGAGAACGTCTGGGAGTGGTAGGAACTGGACAGAATAAACCCCAGAAGGAGAGAATCCCCCCTAAGTGGAAACATACTAAAAACAGGTCTCAGATGGGAAAACTGACATCTGGCAAATTAAAGGAAAGCTTTGGGGCATGTACAGTCGAGGAGGTGCTCTTCTGGGGACAGGCATGCTCTGGTACCTTGTGATAGTAAAGGGTTCCATGGCAACAACGGAGGCACACCGTCTAAATACACATCCCCAATTCCATCCCTCCAAACAGTCACTGATTAAAGAGAATGTACTTCAGTATAGCAATGGAGCAGGCTGTGGAACTAAAAACAAACAAACAAACAAACAAAAAAACTAGAAAATACCCAAATTTCTCATCCCTGGGTTACAAATATAAATGGTGATCCCAGGAAACTAATACAGCCCCAATCACTCTCTGAGATTTAGTCTCTTCAGAGAAGTTCTTCTGTGACTGAAGGTTGACCTTTTGATCTTTCTAAGGTATTAGCAGAAGCTTGTCCAGCCACAGTCTCAGATTTTTCTTGAAAACACAATTTTCTGTCTGCTAATCTCTTAATTTTAACATCTTCTGCAATCCAGATAGGCTGAGAATTTCCCAAATCATCAAATCTTGGTTCCTTTTTATTTAAAATTTCTTACCTCAATTTGTCTTTTCCCTTGCACATCTTACTATAAGTAGCAAAAAAAAAAACCAGACTACGTGTTCAACACTGTGGTGGAAAACTCCTCAGCTAAATATGCCCCTTCATCGTTTCCAAAATCCACTTTCCACAGAATTGCAAGATACAATTTTGCTGGGCTTTCTACCACTATATAATGAAGATCCCATTTCCTCCAGCTTCTCGTAAGTGTTCTTCATGTTCATGTTCGAGTTCATCTCTCCTCCATTCTTCACAATTCTCAAAAGCATCTTTGGGTATCCTGCTAAGTAAGTAAGTAAGTAAAGTCACTCAGTCGTGTCCGACTCTTTGTGACCCCGTGGACTGCAGCCCACCAGGCTCCTCAGTCCATGGGATTCTCCAGGCAAGAATACTGGAGTGGGTTGCCATTTCCTTCTCCAGGGGATCTTCCCGACCCAGAGATCAAACCCAGGTCTCCCGCATTGGAGGCAGACGCTTTAACCTCTGAGCCACCAGGGAAGCCCTTTGGGTATCCTGCTAATGACTCTTTATTTAACTGAGTATATGGTATTATCAAATTCAAAAGCTCAAAGCCAATCATGGTTGGGAAAAGAAAGCTGGAGCCCTGGGCTTCAAGGTGTAAGTTGACAGGAATAGCTAACAAGAAAGCCCTTCGTGATGGTGATATCCACATTGGCAAGATATAATAACTAAATACATAGGTTTAAATCCTGTGTCTGCTGCTGACCAAGACCATCTGAGTGAGCTGAAGTACATTTTTAAGCCTCTCTGAGCTTCAGTGTCCTAATCTGTGATGTAGAGATTAAAATACCTACTTCAAGAGTTGTTTGGAGGCTTAAACAAGATATTGAATGTAAAGTATACTTAGCACAGTGCCTGGCTTGCGGTAAGTGAGCTTTAGATGGAATCTTAAAAGAAATGATCTCCATGCTCCCTGGTGAGTGTAACAAAGACTGAATCATCAACAGCCCAGTTCTTGGGATCTTTGAATGACAATCCAAGGGACAACCACTGCTTCAGGGAGAACCCAGGACATTATAACCATGAAGAGCCAGAAGTGAAATGAGCATACATTCATAGAGCAAGCAAAATATTCTGATTTCTCCTCTCCCTTTGAGACAGTTTTTGATGTTTATTTTGGGGTGTAAATGTTTATTTACATTTTACTAAAATAAAATAAAAATAAAGTATGCTTACTTTAGTATGGACACATACATGTGCAGACACATACATACACTGAGATATTTCTTCCCCAAAATCAATGGCTCTCAAACTTGTACATGAATCAGCACCATGTGCAGGGCTTGTTGAAACAGGAATTCCTGGGCCTCAGCCCCTGAGTTTCTCTTCCTGTGGGTCTGGGGTGTGTGCATGCATGTGTGTGTGTGTGCACGTGTGTGTGCCTGTGCAAGCATGTGCTCAATCTTATCTGATTCTATGACTCTATGGACTGGAGCTTGTCAGGCTCCTCTGCCAATAGAATCTTCCAGGCAAAAAACACTGCAGTGGGTTGCCACTTCCTCCTCCAGGGGATCTTCCCAATCCAGGGATCAAAAGACAAATCTCCTTTGTCTCCTGCTTTGGCAGGTGAATTCTTTACTGCTGTGCCACCTGGGAAGCCCATAGATCTGGGTGGGGCTACAGAATTTACATCCAACTGTCTCCAGTGGATGTTACTGCTGCTGGTCCCAGGACCACATGGGAAGAACTACTGCCCTAGAGAATGAGACAAAATGGATGTGTCTTCTGAAAGTATATGGCATTGTATCATTGGTCACATAAGATTAAAATGGCTTTTAAATAAGCGTGTGGTACTTAATGTATTTTTCACACAACCAGCAGAAATATAAGCAGACAGTTAGCCCTTGTGTCTGAAAACTGAATTTAACCCAGTTCTTTTTTAAATTGCAACCTATAATATTCTTTTTTCCTCCAAAATTTAGAGCCTGCAAAACCTTTACCCATTTTATTAATACTGGCTGTTATGAAACATTACCGTAAATCACACTTCAGTTTTTGCAGAGTGGTTCAATAAAGTGGGGTAATATAAGTTGGAGACAAATTCTTATTCTCATTGCCCAAGAGGATAAACAAAGGATAAATTGCATTCAAGGAGTTTGACCTAAGCAGGAATTTTGAAGGCATTCAGTATCTACCAAAACTAATCCACTACAGCCTTCTGGGAAAAAAGTGGGGTATTTCCATTCTTTTTCAGGTTCTCTGTGGGATGGCTATAAAAGTAGAGGATTTTGTTTTTTTAACAACATAAACTCTGATAATTCTTCTACTTCATTTCAACACAGAAAAATTTGATGAAGCACTTTCAGCATTTTAGTGTATTTTAAAGGCTTTTAAACAAACAAATAATTATAAACAAAAAAGCAATTACAATCTAACAAGAGTCTATTGAACATCCTTTAGTTAAAGATAAGTGAGACAGAAGATGATCATGTACCTCAGGGTACTTAAATAA
Organism: Capra hircus; assembly: GCF_001704415.2. NCBI lineage: Eukaryota > Metazoa > Chordata > Mammalia > Artiodactyla > Bovidae > Capra > Capra hircus. The sequence continues at coordinate 35,802,781 of NC_030818.1, forward strand.
AGCACATTCAGTGTGTGTGTGTGTGTGTGTGTGTGTGTGTGTGTTCCACATGTAGTCCAGAGGAAAGGGCTTATTTCCATGCCACTGTATAAAGGATACTGTTTACCTGGTCTTACACTCAGAGTATCAGGCCTGGGAATACACACAGCTACTGAGTCCATCTTATTTACTTGCCTCTATACTGCAGTATATGAAGGATGTGTCCAATATTTTCGCCATAAGTTTCTTTGCCCTAAAGATCTTTGATGCAAGTGTTTTTTGCAGCAAACATTTTCTTTTTTATTATTATTATAAATTTATTTATTTTAATTGGAGCCTAATTACAATATTGTATTGGTTTTGCCATACATCAACATGAATCCGCCATGGGTATACATGTGTTCCTCATCCTGAATCCCTCTCCCACCTCTCTCCCCATACCACCCCTCTGGGTCATCCCAGTGCACCAGCCCCGAGCATCCTGTATCATGCATTGAACTTGGACTGGCAATTTGTTTCATATATGATATTATACATGTTTCAACGCTATTCTCCCAAATCATCCCACCCTCTCCCTCTCCCACAGAGTCCAAAAGACTGTTCTATACATCTGTGTCTCTTTTGCTGTCTCGCATACAGGGTTATCATTACCATCTTTCTAAATTCCATATATATGTGTTAGTATACTATATTGGTGTTTTTCTTTCTGGCTTACTTCACTCTGTATAATAGGCTCCAGTTTCATCCACCTCATTAGAACTGATTCAAATATATTCTTTTTAATGGCTGAGTAATACTCCATTGTGTATATGTACCACAGCTTTTTTATCCATTCATCTGCTGATGGACATCTAGGTTGCTTCCATGTCCTGGCTATTATAAACAGTGTGCAGCAAACATTTTCATTGCATAACTAATTAGCCATAAGGCAATTTTGCCATAAAAGTTAAAATAATGAAAAAAGAGGGTCATTAAAATGGAAATAATGAAACATGAGAAAGGGGCAAGAAAACTAAAAAGAATTTGTTGCAAAACACAAAATATTTGGATACACTTAAAACATGTGTAGATTCATGGCAATATTGTGAAAATAACTGATTTTATCTTGTGAGTTATACCTAAGCACTCGTCTTCAAAATCTTTTATTGATAGCAAAATCTTCAAAATCTTTTTTTTTTTTTTGCTTGTTGATTCATCTCCTCATTCGGCATCACACTCTTTTTCTTCATCAAGAGGAGTCTCGATTTCCAAGTACTAGGAGGCATATTGGTAATTGAAGTTTGTGTCATGTTGTGAAAGCTTCTATCCCATTATTTGTCCTTGGCATATTGTCACAGGTCCATTGGTAGGTGTTCCAAAGTTCTATGGGAAATGTGGGCTCAACTCTCTGTCAGCTCAATAAAGCCAGCAATAATGTCTCTAACCAAAGACATGTTAACACATTCCAACCAGTTGAAACCAAACTGTCAAACCAGAATGTCAGCCAGTTATTTTATCTTTCATAGCAAAATTGCCTTACAGCCAATAAGTTATATGGCAAAACGCTTGTGGCAAAGATGTCTACAGCAAAGACACTTACAGCAAAAATACCCAGAATCATAAAGGAGTCCTTATGACTGATAGTATGAAAGATGTTCCATTCAGACCCTGCCCCTCCTCTCTAAAAAAATCAATTCTCATTAAGGGCAACAATCACCTCCATGTTACTAGATCCAATTTTCATTTTTATTCCTCATCATGTTTGATGTTCCCATGGCAAATCAATATTGATGACCACATCTTTTGTTTTTAAATAGTCACTTCCCTTTTCTTTCATACCTCATGTTTCTGATGTTTCTCCTACTTCTCCAGCTGGTCCTTCTCAGCCTCCTCTGAAGACTGGGTCCCTTCAAGTCTTTCCTCAGCTTGATTCCTCCTGTCTTCAGTCTCTCCCAAACACTCTTCACATGTACCGTAGCACCAATCACTCTTCAAACACCAATGCTCTCAAATTACATCTCAGTCTCTAGAACTCTTTTCTCAGCTCCCATGTAACTAAAGCTGATCATACAATTGTTTCTCTAAATCTCTATCTTCAATAGAGATTGAAGTCTAGGAGACCTATTCTCTCTCCCTGCTCTACACAGAATGCATCACCATGACCATAAATCTTACTGCCTAAATGGCTCTTGAAGGCTTTGATTTCTTTCCACCTCCACGGCCACACTTTAGTCCAAGGTACCACCATCTTTAGCCTGGATTCTCACAATAGCCAGATCTACACACTCTGATCCATTCTTGCTCCCTTTAATATATATTCTCCATGATGCAACCAGTATAACCTTCTCAAATCACAAATCTGAGAAGAAACTTCTTAGAGAATTCAGTACCAATCAAGCTTCAAACCATTTGACACCCACTGGGCAATAAACTCCTCCATTCCCCAGCTAAGACAGTTGGGAACAGTCAAACTTAGCTGACCCCCTCCTTGATCATACTGTGCTTCGGCAAGGCCACTACTATCCTATCACAGAGACAGTAGTTTGAAGTTCATGTTGAGATTCTACCCCTCCCCCAACCGTTTTCGGACTGGCACTCTTTAGAAATTTTTTCTGAAAGAAAGTATCCCTCTCTTCAGTTCAGTTCAGTTCAGTCACTCAGTCGTGTCCAACTCTTTGCAACCCCATGAATCGCAGCATGCCAGGCCTCCCTGTCCATCACCAACTCCCGGAGTTCACTCAGACTCATGTCCATTGAGTCCGTGATGCCATCCAGCCATCTCATCCTCTGTCGTCCCCTTCTCCTCCTGCCCCCAGTCCCTCCCAGCATCAGAGTCTTTTCCAATGAGTCAACTCTTCGCATGAGGTGGCCAAAGTATTGGAGTTTCAGCTTCAGCATCAGTCCTTCCAAAGAACACCCAGGACTGATTTCCTTTAGAATCCCTCTCTTACCCTCATCCTTACTTTGAATCCTGGCTTCTAACAGGTCATCCATTTTGTAGCAAACTTTTCAAAAATAATTGAAAAGTTAGATCCCAACTTTCCCAAAAATCTGATCCCAACTTTCTAGAGCCTGGACATGTTCAGACAGCAGGAAGAACAAAGTCACCAACTTTTACATAGCCCAGCTAACCATGGAAGTGTGTCCGGGCTTCAGATAACTTGTTTTAATTTTTTTCTCAGCAGAGTAATGTAAAATTAAAATGGGGAAAGATATTTAGTATTCAATAGTAAGTTTTAAAAAGAAACCTGCTGTCATTGCTATGTATCTTGATGCAAACAAAGATTATGATGATAATAAAAGGGTACAGAAGATACTTGGCATTTGAAGAAAAACAAAACAGAAATCTGATGATGCAACATCTTGTTTAAAAGTGTTCAAAGCTTGTACATTGCTCTTAGAACAAAAGCAAATTCCTTACAACTCTGAGGCTCCACAGAGACTAGAATCTTCTAACTCCCAGTCTCTACTGCACCACCACCAGCCCTTACTCCCTGGGCTCCAGCCACACTCCCTTCAGTTGCTTGAATGCACCAAGCTCCCACCTCCTATAGGTGCTATTTGCTCTCCCCTCCTGTACACTTAGTTAACATGTGTTCATTCTTCTGTTGTCAGCCTATAGCCTGCTTTGTCAAGGAAGGCTTTCCTGGTGTTGAAGACTCTGAGCTCACACTGCCATGTACTTACTTCTCCTTCATGGCACTTATCACAATTGTGGTTTTATGTTTATTACTAAGATTCGTTGAGTAACGTCAGCCTCCCACTCTAGACTGTAAGGCAGACTGTAGCTTTTTGTCATGTATGATATCCTCAGCACCTGGCCCTGCCAGACGTTCAATAAACACTTGTAGAATAAATGAGGAGATAAACAAGAAAGATTAGCTGAGAATTCATTAATGTGGACTCTGTAATAAATAACACACAGAATGCTAACAAATAATATGGCCACAGAAAGAGGTGTGAACTCATAAACCACCAAACATCCAATACTATGCATGGCTCTGGGGGGGCTTCTGGCCTAACTGCCCATTTCTCCTCATCAGAATGTCACAGAAATCCATAGATGGGTGGGTGTGGGGAGATACTCTTACCCAGATATTTGTCTTATTGTCTGGTCCTAAGTCATCCACAGATCCAGTCCCTCCTATTTCTCAGCTGTTCAATTCACATGCCAGGATGTCCCCACAGGCTGCTCACCTCTTTGGACCAGTCTTGAACTAATCACAGAGGTTAAAAAAACACTCAGCAGCATGGTAGTCAGGGTCCCTCCTGATCCAGCAGTAACATGTACAGCACTCTGTCTATCAGTCAGTCATACTCCTCAAACACAGCATTCTAGCCCCACTTATCTACTCTGAATTCTCCAAACATGCCATATGTTTTGCACAGGCCATTGCCTCTGTCCATGATGCTCTTCCCGATGCCCCCTTCATCCTTCACACCTCTACATGCCTGCCACCTTCTTCTGACAAACTTTGCTGCCCCAGTGAGGTTTGACTAGGGGCTTCACCTTTGCAGATAATGACTCACTAGTCTTCTCTGTTCACAGGGTGCCTTGCAGTACAGTGCTTTTGCCCGTGTCCTTTCAGGTCTTCCTCACTAGTCTGCAAGAACAGAGCCTGAGCCTTTCTCAGTTGCATCCTCAGAGCTCAGCAGAGGGTTAGAGACTAGTAGGTAATTAGCAAATACTCCTTGAGTTGCTGCAGAGAAGCCTCAGATTCTATTTATGCAACAGGCCAAAGTTCAGTCAGTACCAGAGTTCTGCAACTCAAAGCAATTCTTGTTTCCTTTGCTTTTGCATAAATTCAGTACCACTGTAGAAACCCTGAGATGCATTGCTTTCCTAATGTTCACTTGGCAACAATACCTACTGTAAATATTGCCTTCTGTGTAGTACTGAGTACAAGGCATTTTGTAGGCCTCTCTGTATTTTGACAGGAAGAAAATAATTCTGCCAGGATCAGTACAATTCAAAATAATCCCCCTCCTTGCTAGCCCTAAGATTTGTACTTTAGCACTTTCAAAAGTGTATTACAAGAAACATCATTATCTAGGATGTTAATTGATATTATGCAAAAAAGAACTATTCCAAAGTAAACTATGTTTGAGAAACACTAGATAAAACAAAGTTAGGTGAGAGTCTTTACTGTAGGACTTCTCAGAACCTGTGACAAGTTAGTCTACATCATGAATTTCCAAAAGGAAGATCTAGTTCACAAGCATTATCCAAATATATTAAACCTTAGAGCTCCAAACCCACCCTTTTTGCGCATTTTTGGAGAAAGAGACTGGTCTTCTATGGAACTCACTTTGGGAAATGCTGCTTTATGAATACTTTCTATTAATATATCTTATTTAAAAAAGAAAAACATTTCCTCAGCTTAAAGACTGATTGCTGCCTTATATGGAGTTGTACTGTGCATCAGTGTTATGTCCAATCATATATGCAAGTGACATTCATGGTCCCTTCTTTGTGCAAGAATGCACATAGCTGAGGAAGTACTGCTTAGCACAGCTCTGCCTCCAAGGGAGCTTGTTCACAAGGCAGAATAAGACAATGCCTACAACCTAATCCACTAGGCATGGTGCACCAAAGAAGCAGTCCACGTCCTTCCACTGAGCAGAGCCAAAGAGGCAGAACACAGGGTTCCCAACTGCTCTTCCCAACTGCTGCTCAATATCTGTAAAAAATGACCTTACCCTTGATGTCGCTCCCTGAAGGCAAATTTTATATTCAACCACTTTGTTCTAAGCAGATACTTGCTACAGCATCTCAGTTCAGTCGCTCAGTCATGTCCAACTCTTTGTAACCCCATGGACCGCAGCACATCAGGCCTCCCTGTCCATAACCAACTCCCGGAGTTTACTCATGTCCACTGAGTCGGTGATACCATCCAACCATCTCATCCTCTGTCATCCCCTTCTCCTCCTGCCTTCAATCTTTCCCAGCACCAGAGTCTTCCAATGAGTCAGTTCTTCGCATCAGGTGGCCAAAGTATTGGAGTTTCAGCTTCAACATCAGTCCTTCCAATGAACACTTAAGACTGATATCCTTTAGGATGGACTAGTTGGATCTCCTTGCAATCCAAGGGACTCTCAAGGGCCTTCTCCACTTCTAAATAGTAACAAACCTTCAATGCCCCTTTTGACCTTTAATTATGTGTGTGTGTGTGTATATGCATATATATATATATATATATATATATATATATACACATGTATATACATATATATGTGTGTGTGTGTGTGTGTATATATAGGCTTCCCTGGTGACTCAGACAGTAAAGAATATGCCTGCAATGCAGGAGACCTGGGTTCAGTCGCTGGGTCAGGAAGATCCCCTGAAGAAGGGAATGGCAACACACTCCAGTATTCTTGCCTGGAGAATTCCATGGACAGAGGAGTCTAATGGCTACAGTCCATAAGGTCACAAAGAGTTGGACACAACTGAGCAACTAATACTTCCTTCTTTCCTTATGTGTGTGTGTGTGTGTGTGTGTGTGTGTGTGTGTGTGTGTATTCTTTTTCAGATTCTTTTCCATAATAGGGTAAATGGTCCTTTTCTTGTTTATATCTTGAATGTAGAACTGGCCCAGCTGGTTCTAAACCATTCCTGGGCCCTTCCTAGTACACACTCTCAACATACACACACACCACACACACCACACACACACATGCACACCATTTAAATTTTAAGTTTATAAATCTTTCTGCAAAAAGTCAAGTCATACAAGAAATTTTAAAAATATAATTTCTAAAGAACAATCCGACTCTACCCTCCAATAAACCATTTTCATAAATCCTACATGAACAAGGAGTGAGGAGACAGACAAAAAAAACATACAGATCATGAGCTTCACAACCTCTTGGTGGATCCAATAGTGACAGCAGAGGAGGAAACTGTCCCCACGGAACAGCCCACCCCTCCACTTCCAAGTCCAGCTCCCCCACAACAGTTCGGAGCACACAAACTCATGCCATTGAATCTACTTGCAGGACCCTTATATTCTAGGGGATTTATGATAATAGCCCTATGTTTCCTTTTACAGATCAATAAGACTTCAAAACTGAGAGCTGGGAAAATGTAAATCCACTGTGGGTATAAAACCCACTGAATTATATGCTTATTTACTATTCCTCACAGCACATGAGCTAACCTAATAATTCATTTCTGACCCTAGAAAATGTGTTGAATTGCATGAGTCTCAGAGCTACATGTGTCTGATTTTCACCTGTTGGCTTTGGGGAAAAGAGAGGGCAGAAGAGAAGGAGACAGGAACTAAATTCAGCCGACATCTATTGAGTGCTTACTTTGCTTTGATCAATGTGGGATAAGGAAAAAGTGAAAGCTGGGAAGTATCAGGACAAGTGGTCCCTCTCTTATGACAGGACCAGCATGACACCAACACCCCTAACACAGCAAGAGAGGAAGGATGGGAAGGAGACAAAGGCAAGGCCACTCAAGGTAGGAAAGAAAGACACAGGCAGGGCAGCATAGACCGTAATGACAAACGAGCCACTCAATATCTGTAAAAGAATGACCTTACCCTTGATGCTGCTCCTTGAAGACAAATTTTATATTCAGCCACTTTGTTCTAAGCAGATACTTACTACACTCTCTAAATAGTAACAAACCTTCAATGCCTCTTTTGACCCTTAGTTATATATATATATATATTTTTTTTTTCTTTTTCAGATTCTTTTCATTATAGGTTATTACAATATATTAACTATAGTTCCCACCCACCATTGAGCCTTAACTTTTAAAACAATTGCAGCTGACACTGAGGTGTTATCCATGATCTGTTATATTTGCATGTCTTGTCTACATCAAGATTTAGAGTTTCAAAAATGTAAGCCATTATCCATTCTAACCTCTGCAATTTTCTGACTGAACAAACCCTGTCTAACTTACTTCCACCTCATCCTCAATGGTGGGAATGTCAGCTGAGGCTCAGAGTGAAGGTGAACAATACTCCAGAGCTCTTATAGCTCATCCATTCAACAATATTTACGTAAGACGATAAAAAGATGAAGAATCCAGGAGGCTCCTCAAGGAGCTCAGAGCCTAATGAGGGAGAAGACACACAAACCGACCATCACTAGAAGACAGTAAGGAAAGCCGGCAGTGAACACAGTGAGAATGGCCTCAGAGGCTTACAAGGGTGACTCATTCCATCAGCACACTTCCGTCATTCCCATTTTAGGGATGAGGAGACCAAGGCTTAGAGTTAAACCCAGAAAGCTCATCTCCAGAGCCACAGTCTCAACCATCACCATATACTTTGATCCCACATCCCTATTTTGGCAGGCACCTTCTGCCACCTCCAACCATCAAGTTTCTCCAAATCTCATATGACCTCTCCTTTCCTCCTGACTCCCATAAACCTATCCAGGTGGCTTGGAAGAAAGAACAGTGAGACATTGTGCTGTGTGGCTGGGTTTGGCACTCTGGGTATGACATAGCCAGTTGCCTTCATAACCTTTTTTTTCTCTCACTCAAACTTTGGACAGTGACCAGTGCAAATCATGTCTGATTCATTAGAGCCGGGAACACAAAGACAAATACAATACTTTTAGATGTAGCTTTAAGTTATTTATCAACTATAAGTTGATACCAGTTAATAATATCAAGACCTTAAATTTGCTTTTCCCCAAAACATGATATACACAAGTACACTCAGTCCAGACTCAAAATTAGGATGAAGGAACTTTTGCTATAACTTTGAATCAATGGATTCTATGGCTGTTTTAATGTTTACCTGGGTAAACTTACAGTCTGGTTAAAACTCCCCCTTAGAGTTGGGCTTTCAACTTTCCCAAACCTCCCAACACACATCTTATTTTACCCTCACGACCCCATAAAGGAGCTTTTACCACATTTCACAGCTAGAAAGCTGAAATTTAGACATTTCAAAACACAAAAAAATTTCAAATACATAAATGGGCTTCTTCTACAAAACATGATTCTACAGAACATAATTTTCCTATAAAATTGTTACCTCAGTTTAGAAATCTACCAGAGCTTATGCACTACCATTGAGAGAAACTATTTGTTAGAACTCTGTTTCCAGAAGTGGAACCACCTAGGTACAGACACACATCTCCTGCACCGAAACTGCTTTTAACACTGTTTAATATCACTCCGGCAGGCCTCCTAACCTCACATTTTAGCCCCATTCACAGTGGGCTTTCTGCTGTTGAAAAGAAGTGCTGCATCTTAACTTCTGCAGGACGTGACCTGACACTTGACTGATTATACTATTTCTAGTTGCAGCTGTAGGCATTTGGGTTCAAAGTGAAATGAACCACTGGAGAGTGTGAAGTGTTTAAATTCTCCAACTGCTAAAGCTGAGGGCTTAGCTCTCTCTATCCAAGGCCTACCTATTCTCACAGTTGCAAACACTTGACGAAAAAACCCTCTCTTTAAAAGAAAGACTACATAACTTGACTGTGAAGGAAGCTGAATGGTCACTAAATGCTTTGAGGTTTTTAATGGGCGGTTTCATGCAGAAACACTATGGAACAAAGGAGGGACACAGGAGATCCATTTGCATTGTAACTCACCCTCCCAGAGGAGCCACCTCACATAACAGACCTCCAAATCTGACTCACCTAGACTGTGATCCCAAATCCCCAGGTTAACACCATTCAGGCTCCCAGGGAAAACAATGTCTGCCTAATAGGATGTGTATGCATGCATGCTCAGTCATGCCCAACTCTTTACGACCCCATGGACTACAGCCCACCAGGCTCCTCTGTTCATGGAATTTTCCAGGCAAGAATACTGGATTGGGTTGCCATTTCCTACTCTGGGGGATTTTGCTGACCCAAGGATCAAACCAGCATCTCTGGCGTCTCCTGCATTGGCAGGCGGATTCTTTACCACTGAGCCACCAGGGAAGTCCTGGGATGAATCAATTTCTAGAGCTGTCATAAAAAAGTACCACAAACTGGGTAGCTTAAAAAACAAAAACATTGTCCCACAGTTCTGGAGACTAAAAGTCTAAGGTCAAGGGGTTAGCAGGCTTGGTTCCTTCTAAGAGCTGTGAAGGAAGGCTCTGTTCCAGGCCCCTCCCCTTGGCTTGTAGGTGGCCATCTTCAAGTTCATATGGTGTTCTCTCCATACCCATGTCTGTGTCCAAATTTCCCCTTTTCATAAGAACACCAATCATGTTGCATTAGGACCCTATTGCTTATTTTAACTTGATTACTTCTATAAAAAATCTTATCTCCAAACAATGTCAGTACATTCTGGAGTATTATGGCTTAAGACTTGAACCTGGAATTGGGGGAGGAGGTTACAATTCAAGCCATCACACTGGGAGAGAACACTTTTTTTTTTGGCATAACGAGCATTCAAAAATTGATTCCTGATTTTCCCAGTCCTGGCATTGCTATTGTCCACCGTAAACTCTGGGTAAGTTATCTAATCTCTTTGAGTATGTGGTCCATGCCTATGAAGAGAAGTGGCTAGAATCATGGATTTTAAAATTTCCCTAATACTCTGCTGTTGCACTTTGTTGATGCCTTTTTCTGTTCTAATACATATATTTTGCATTTTACAACTTCTACCAGGACAGTCTGTTTTTCCTTCCTTCCATCTTTCTACTTTTCCTTCCCTTCTTTATACCTACAGGCATCTCTGCCAATCAATTTGAATGCATTTTTAATAGCACCGTAACTTTAGTTTACTCACATTATCAGGAGAAAAGATGGACCTCATTAGTTGAGCTAATCTCCCCCAAAAAACCATGGGATAAAAGAAAACATGTTTAAGATTCTTCAGATGTGCTTACAAAATCCAAAATAGTCAGCCATTCCTAGGAAGCAAGTTAAAATGCCCCTGTCCTTCCTGGAAGTTAAGTAAGGAACCACGTAACCTAGTGTTCCAGAAACCAAATGACTGAGAGAATCATACAATTAAAAACAATTTTTTTGATGTGTACCATTTTGAAAGTCTTTATTGAATTAGTTACAATATTGTTTTTGTTGTTTTTTTTCAATTGAAGGAAAATTGCTTTACAATGTTGTGTTGGTTTCTGCCATACAATAAAAATCAGCCATAATTATATATATATATATATATATCACCTCCCTATTCAGCCTCCCCCCCCCATTCCTACCCCTCTAGATCATCACAGAGTACTGTGCTGGGGTCCCTGTGTTATTTGGCAATTCAGCAACTGTCTATTTTACACATGGTAGTGTATATATGTCGATCCTATTTTCTCCGTTTGTCCCACTCTCTCCTGCCCTCACTGTATTCACAAGTCCATTTTTTTACATCTCGTCTCCATCCCTTCCCTGTGGTTAGATTCATCAATACCATTTTTCTAGACTCCATATATATGCATTAGTGTGTATGTGTTTATGTTCCATCATGTCCAACTCTTTGGGACACCATGGCCTGTAGCCTGCCCTATTCCTCTGTCCATGGGATTTCCCAGGCAAGAATACTGGAGTGGGTTGACATTTCCTTCTCCAGGGAATCTTCCTGACCCAGGGATCAAACCCACGTCTCCTTTCTCCTGCATTGGCAGGTAGAGTCTTTAACGGTACACCACCACGCTGCACCACCTGGAAAGTCACACTTTAATACACAATATTTGTTTTTTCTCTTTTTAATTCACTTCACTCTCTAAGCTTGTGAAAAGTGAAAGTGCTAGTCACTCAGTCATGTCTGACTCTTTGTGACCCCATGGACTGTAGCCTGCCAGGCTCCTCTATCCATGGAATTCTCCAGGCAAGAATACTGGAATGGGTTGCCATTCCCTTCTCCAGGGGACCTTCCCAGTGCAGTAATCGAACCTGGGTCTCCTGCACTGCAGGCAGATGCTTTACCATCTGAGCCACCAGGGAAGCCACAAGCTTGTGAAGTTGAAAATCAAATCAAGGGTTTGACAAGAAAAACTCCATGGAAGTTTCCAGGGGAGAACTTCCACAGGAAGAATACATTCTATCCTCATGCTAAGGCTCCCAGGCTCTGCATCTGGCTTTACAAACCACCAGGGGCTGCCTGCTCTACAGTCATGTGTTTCTCTGGTTTCAGCACACATATGGGGGTCTTGGAGCCATACAAAAACCAGAGTTATGTGCAGGTCTCTCCTGTCCCTCCCTCTTCATTAAGGACAATTTGACTTCTGAGGAGGGTGGTCTTCCATATGCTGTTGGGATGACTTGACAAAGCCCCCAGTTTCCTTTGGAAAAGGAATACACCAGGAGCTTCTGCAGCCTTGGGAATGGGCTGCTTGCTCAGTTGTTCCTGCATCCAAGCTCAGAATCCCACCTAAGTCCAGACAGCAGGTCTTTCCTAACAGTCAGTTCTGACCTGGGCAGTCACCTACATTGGTGTCCTCAGGCAGGAGGCAGGTGTACATAGTTTGGGGGGGGAAGCTGATGGGGAACCACATGTCTTTGGGGATAATCTATGCCAGGAAATCAGGAGATCATTCAAACAATTCTGGAGCCAAAGACACTGAGCATGACCCAGAGGCAATGAAAGATCTTTAGGTCTCTGGTGAGTTCATGACACGACCCCAGCTCCAGCTGCTGTAATTATGATCTTAACAGGACAGCAATTTCTTGCATCTCTTCTGAGGAGGAGGAGAAGGAGGAAATAAGACAGAACAGCACTAAGATCTGGAAGGGAAACCTCTGTATGAGGGGTGCCACAATCCTTTGGGCACCTGGTGGGAAAAGCCAACTCATTGGAAAAGACTCTGAAGCTGGGAAAGAGTGAGGGCAGGAGGAGAAGTGGGCAACAGAGGATGAGATGGTCGGATGGCATCCCTAAATCAACAGACATGAGTTTGAGAAAACTCCGAGAGATGGTGAAGGACAGAGGAGCTGGGTGTGCTACAGTCCATGAGGTCGCAAAGAGTCAGACATGACTTAGTGACTGAACAACAACAATTGACTTCAGAGGCCACTCACCAAGGGATAAAGAGATGGAAGAAGTTTCCATATTTGGTTCATCCCTTTGTTTATGTAATATTAACTTCAAGTGAAATTGTACTGATAATTCTCCTGCCTCTTCCTTGTGCAGAGTCAGGACCTGCTGAGCCCACTGGAATAGGATTTCATGGTATAACTGGTAGGGACAACTCAATGCTAAGGCCTGAGATTACAGCAGGGTCAGTGGCCATACTCCAGGGTCCTCAATTGGTCTTAAGTCCCAAAACTCTGATGAAGAAGCAAGACTCCTTGACATGTCACTGACCCCACAGTTTCCAAAGGTCAGGATTAGCCAGGAAGCAAAACATCAAGGGGTGACGTATCACCAGTCCAGAGGCGCTGCCGTGGATGTGGGCCAGGAGCCCAGCATTAGACAATCAATAACCGGAATATGATCACCAGCGCCGCAAAGAGGAAGGGGCATAACAGAAACTGCTTGTCCATATACTGGAGCATTCCCAGGACAGCTGCAGGAGGCCACCCATCCATTTATGGTCAGTGCTGTGGCAAACATGCCACAGGGAAAGACCCCAGCTCTAAAATATATCTGGAAGCCATCGTCTCCAAATCCACACCCTTGAATCCCCCTCTGTTCTCCAGCTCTGGCCTCTGGCCTTGAGGGCAAGGAGGGGTCTGCTCTCTGGGGGCCTGCTGCCCAGTGCTGCCGCTGCTGTGGAACAGGATGACTTTGTTGTGGCTGATGCCAGCTTTGCCAACGGGACACACCTGTCTGTTAGGTTTGGTCTCCAGCCACTGATGTAAACACAGCCAACTGCACTCAAAGGTGCTGTCCTGGCCTTCGCTCTCACCAGCACCATTGCTGCTGCCCTGGGCCCCCAACACTCAAGTTCTCAGGGGACGCATAGGCCAAGGACCCCTTGCTCAACATCCTTGGCCGTCAGCAAGCTTGGAGTGGAGTTTCTCCCCAGAGAAATCCTGGATTAGTCTGTCCGGCCAAACCTCAGATCCCAACCCAACACAGACTCTGGTTAACTGACACAGAGTCAGAGTCACACAAATATAATATATGGGGGAAATTTAGGCTCCTCAGAGATCCTTCAAAAGAGTATTTTAAAATCCAGAGAAATGAAGTGTTTTGCCTGTCTAGGCCATGAATTCACAGTGTAGTCAGAAGTGATATCTGGTATAATAATGATTTAATTTTGACTTTAAAAGGGGGAATTCCACCTTATCTCGTGGGTGGATTCACTGTAAGAGAAACAGCACCAGACGTGACCTCTGGAGCTCCAGCTGTGTCCATGTGATCGTGGGCAACCTGGTGACACTGGGCTCATTGCTGCATTTTTCTGAATTTCATTTTCCGTGTATCCAAAAAGAGAATAATTCTGGCCTCCTTGGAACTATTGGAAGGATCAAAATATAATAAAGTGTGTCAAAGAAATTTTCAAAGCATAAAACCCTTTACAGATGGAAGATACTTTCATTATTAGCTATGCACATACCTACCTTTTGCCAGCTAAATGAGGTCAGGCTGGCTCCCTACAGGCTTGCTCCCCACTTTAAATGAAAATTAAAATGCACCCTGCCCGTGGGTTCACATTCCAATCACCTACAATAGCTTCTTTTGAACATCATTAAGCAGTACACCTGAAAAGTACCATTCTTTCCTTTGAAACCTCCTGCTCATCACTTGACCATCCAGAACAGCACCTTGGGGAAAGGAGGTCTGAAACGTGAACAAAATCTTCCAAAATTCAAGGTAATTTTAACAGGAGCTGGGGATATATATACATATATATATGCATACCCTTGCCTCTCTCTTGAAAACTTTTGAATGACTAGTACCCATCCTTAAGGTGCTGAAAAGAAATCTTTGCTTTGATATAATCCCTAGGGTCTCCTAATGTATTTATCTTTTAAAAAAGCCTGAACATGCCATCATTCAGAAATATTTAGAGCTATCATTGAGGAGAGAAGGTCTTATTGTTGCTAGGACAACAGTGATGTCATAGAAAAAGCAGGGGACTTGGAGCCAAATGGCCTTAGCACGAGGCCTGCTCAGATCATTTACTTATTCAGAGGCCTCTGGAGTTATTCAACATAACCCTGGCCCAGCCTGTCCCAATGTTATCATAAGGATTAAGTTGTGTTCATCTATGCCTGTCTATACAGCCCACTGAAGAACATGTATGAGTATATACAGCATGCTGATCCTAATATTTACTGAGCACTCATGAGTACATCAAGGCTGTATATTGTCACCCTGCTTATTTAACTTGTATGCAGAGTACATCAAGGCTGTATATTGTCACCCTGCTTATTTAACTTCTATGCAGAGTACATCATGAGAAACACTGGACTGGAAGAAACACAAGCTGGAATCAAGATTGCCGGGAGAAATATCAAGAACCTCAGATATGGAGATGACACCACCCTTATGGCAGAAAGTGAAGAGGAGCTAAAAAGCCTCTTAATGAAAGTCAAAGAGGAGAGTGAAAAAGTTGGCTTAAAGCTCAACATTCAGAAAACGAAGATCATGGCATCTGGTCCCATCACTTCATGGTAAATAGATGGGGAAACAGTGGAAACAGTGTCAGACTTTATTTTGGGGGGCTCCAAAATCACTGCAGATGGTGACTGCAGCCATGAAATTAAAAGACTCTTACTCCTTGGAAGAAAAGTTATGACCAGCCTAGATAGCATATGCAAAAGCAGAGACATTACTTTGCCGACTAAGGTCCATCTAGTCAAGGCTATGGTTTTTCCAGTGGTCATGTATGGATGTGAGAGTTGGACTGTGAAGAAGGCTGAGCACCGAAGAATTGATGCCTTTGAACTGTGGTGCTGGAGAAGACTCTTGAGAGTCCCTTGGACTGCAAGGAGATCCAACCAGTCCATTCTGAAGGAGATCAGCCCTGGGATTTCTTTGGAAGGAATGATGCTAAAGCTGAAACTCCAGTACTTTGGCCACCTCATGTGAAGAGTTGACTCATTGGAAAAGACTCTGATGCTGGGAGGGATCGGGGGCAGGAGGAGAAGGGGACGACAGAGGATGAGATGGCTGGATGGCATCACTGACTCGATGGATGCTAGTCTGAGTGAACTCCGGGAGTTGGTGATGGACAGGGAGGCCTGGCGTGCTGTGATTCATGGGGTCGCAAAGAGTCAGACATGACTGAGCAACTGAAATGAACTGAACTGAACATGAGTTAGAATTCTAGTTCATTCCCTGTTATCCTGTATATCCCTGTGTGTGTGCTCAGTCATGTCTGATTCACTGGGGCCCCATGGACTATGGCCTTCCAGGATCCTCTATCCATGGGATTCTCTAGGCAAGAATACTGGAGTGGGTTGCCATGCCCTTCTGCAGAGGATATTCACAACTCAGGGATCAAACCTGGGTCTCTTGTATGTCCTGCACAGGCAGGAGATAACGAATCCGGCAGGCAGATTCTTTACCACTCATGCCACCTGGGAAGCCTCATTCCATGTATTATCTTGTTTAATATTCACAGCAAGCCTTAGGGAAGAGGTACTATTTATAAAGGCACAGGAAGGCTAAGTGACTTGCCAAAATCACACCATAGTAAATGGTAAAGCCTGGATTCAAGGCCAAGAAGTCTCCCAAGTTCATACTGTCCCCTCAGGAATGCATCTGCCATCCTGCAAGCAGAACTCTTCACTGGCTCTCTTTCACCTACAAATTGAAACTCAAGTTCCTCAGCATAGCATGAGAGGCCTTATTACACCCACCACTGCCCATCTCAACTGGCTCATCTTCTACTGCCCTTTTTCAGATCTTGTGACCACAGCCATAATAAACAGGAAGAAGAAAACCTATGGACATGGTAAATATAGAACTGGACTGAGGTGAGGTACCTGAGGTGTGGGGGGCACTGAAGCTCTCCTCCAGTAGGGAGGCCCACCATGTTTTCTGCTCAATGAATTGCTACTGGAGGTCACCCCTCACAGAGCTCCACTCTCAGGAGTATCCATTGGGAAGGGGCTGAAGAGGCAAGTCCAATTAATGACTAATGGTTCAAAGACAAATTTGAACCACACTCCTAATTATCAATTAAGAGATCCTTTGGTACATGGTCAAGGGGGTAGAAGCAGCCTAAGGAAAACACCAAAAACATCTTTTCTCTTGAGGGTCTGTCTCTTATTCAAGGACATTTTGAAAGCACCCCTTGACTGGGAGTCCGTTGAGACACAGCTGCAGAAATAATGCTCAGGGAACTTCCCTGTTGGCTTAGTGGTTAAGAATCTGCCTGCCAATGCAGGAGACACAGGTTCAATCCCTGGTTGGTGAAGATCCCAGACACCAAGGAGCAACTAAGCTCTTGCACCACAACTATACAGCTTGTGCTCTAGAGCCTGGGAACTGCAACTACTGAAGCCTGAGTGTCCTGGAACCTGTGCTCCGCAACAGGAGAAGCCGCTGCAATGAGAAGCCTGCACACCACAACTGCAAAGTAGTCTCTGTTTGCTGCAACTAGAGAAAAGCCCACGAAGCAGCAAAGACCCAGCACAGCCATAAATAAATAAATAAAACTATTTTTTTTTTTAAAGAAATAAGTCTCAGGACTCCCTTTGTTTGTGTCCTGTGTGCGGATGTAATTCTCAGTGTCAGCCAAAGAATAGGGTGGAGTTCTATGCAGAATTCAGGGCTCCTTCTGGGTTGCCACTTAGTGCTGTTATTTTCCTTGTATTTATGAGAGGATATCAATACACTTTAAAACAAATGCTTTGCCTACTGTGGCATCTCTTCTTTAGTGACTGAAAACATGGACAGTTATACGAACATGACACCCACCACCCCCTCCTGGAGACCTGACTTTAGACTAATTACCTTTATGCAAACACACCCAGAACATTCCCCCTCTGTAATTCTCAATTTACCCACTTTTCTCTACTAGGAAGCTTTTACCATCATCCAAGAAGCCCCTACCTGTCCTTAAAGGTCCAGATCAAATGAATTATCCCATGATTTCCCCCAAAAGAAGAAGTTTTCCCTTATTTCTTCCATCTGACCGAGGGGCCAGGGACTGTGCCTTTTCCATCTCTGTGCCTCCTAGGCAACTAGCACAGTGCTTTGTACAGAAGAGTGGCTTCTAAAATATTTGCTTCATTTGCAAATGACAAGACAAATATTAGAACAAGAAAATTCATTGTAATGGGAAGGGCTATAACGGAAAACAGAGAGAAGAAAAGCTGACAAAGAGAAAAAGAGGGACAGATTCAGTGCCATTTTCCCAGTGACAACCAGCAATTGATTGCCTCAACTATCTTTAGTGGATTATCCACAATGAGGGGTAGCTTACCTCCAAAATTAAAATTTATCTCCAAGTCATACTGACTAAATCAAGCAATGTCAGACACAAAAATAGTTTGTAAACAATGTTCATAATAGTTTGTTTCATTTTTCTACTCCTGATATCAAGCAGACTTTAACTGGACATCAATGCTAAATTTATGACAATATTACTAACACTGGTACTATAAATTTGCATAATTGTTAAGCCATACGTCTACCTAGTTTCCATTTTCACACTGATAGCTAAATGATAAGTACATCAGGACCCCAAGAAATAACTCACCTAAAACGAAAGTGCCAAGCAAAAATTAATGCATTCACGAATTCAGCAGCTCTGCGCTGAGCACACACCACATGCCAGCACCATCATGGATCACAGAAAGAGCACGACCATCATCTGAGAAGAGCTCACGACTGAGATCACGGGCTCAGGCCAATTCAACGTATACAACCATTAAGCTGGTAGGTTAGAACAGCTAACGTTTTTAGATGTTTGAGGATTATCTAATTCCCTTCTATGCACATGGAAGTAGTACAATCTCTGGAGTTGACCAAATCATAAATATCACAGAAGGCCCCAGTAGCCTCATATGGAGTATGGCTTTTCTGATGAATGCTTAACTAAAATCACTCCCGGAACATGAACTTTTGATTAGGTCAACTGGTTCCCTTTAAAATGTGGCTTAAACTAATTTAAACATTCTTAATGTTATCCAATCTATGCTGAAGTATTTAAAGTGAATTACAGACATCGTAACCCACTGATATCAACATTTACAGTCAAAATGATGTTAATATTCTTAAGTCACCAGGACTCAATTCTAGCAGTATTTGCAGTTCCTCCACATGCAGACATTTTACTGAATCACAGCTATAAACATCATCTGATAGATTGTACCAGTTCTCTAAAATTCAGTCCCACTTACTGAAAATGTACTGCAACTGAAGTATAGCATCCTAATTATAAAGCAGGGCTGACCATGGAAAATGTATTTGACTCTTCTGCTATTGTGATTTTTAAAAATTTACACTTCAATTCCCCATGAATGATAAAGGAATTTTGCCTCACTTATTAAGTCCTGAACCACAAATGGGAATGTTCCTCCTTCCTGCATTTGGACCTGGGAATATTTAGAGCATACATTAGTGCCTTTCATTGCAAATAGGCCAATAGGTTTTCCCAGCGACATGAGAAAATGAATTATTCTGCATTAAATAAAATAGTATTTAATTAACTGTTAAGAAACTTTGAATTAAGACAACTAGAAGGTTAATATTTTATCTCACTGTCTTAATTCAGGACTTTTGTTCATTTAAATTTTTTCATTGGTTATTAATTAATAAGATGTGTGCCTTGTTTTGTTATTTCAGAAATAATTTTCCCAGTTATTTCTAGTTAGAAACTTCTGGAAAAAAAAAAACCTAGAACAATGGAAAAATTTCTTCCTCATTTCAGCAAGCCACTGCTTGCTGAGATTCTCCTGTACATCTCAGAGGAAAGTGAGGGTAATTTCTATTGTTCTTTGGACATGCAATTCTGAAGAATACCTCCATCATTCAAGAAGCTATGTTCCCACTCTAACTCCCAACAAATGTATTTGCTTCATTAATTTTTTGTGATATAGCTCCTCTGATTTGAACTACTAGGATAGAATTTTTAGCTATAATTTTCCATGTTTTCAATCAGCCAATAAAGAAGAGATGTCATAATAGGCAAAGCATTCGTTTTAAAGTATATGATATCCTCTTATAAATAAAAGGAAAGTAACAGAGCCAAGTGGCAACCATTTTCCCAGCACTGGCACTAAATACTGCAGAGAATTTCACCCTGTTCTTTGGCTGACATTGAGAATTAAATTCACACATAGGACACAGAAAGAGTCCTGAACATTATTTCTGCAGCCAAGTCTCAACAGATTCCCAATCAAGGGGTGCTTTCAAAATACCCTTGAATGAGAGACAGACCCTAAAGAGAGAAGAGGTTTTTGTGTGTTTTCCTCAGGCTGCTTCAACCCCCTCATCCATGTACCAAATTGTCTCTTAAGTCATTATTAGGAGTGTGGTCAAAATTCTTCTGTCACTTTGAGCAATTAGTCATTAACTGGATTTGCCTCTTCAGTCCCTTCCTAATTGAAACTTCTGAGAGCGGAGCTCTGTGAGGTGTGACCTCCTGCAGAAAGTCACTGAGCAGAAAACTTGGTGGGCTCCCCTCCTGGTGTAGGGCTTTGCTGCCCATCACATCAGGTACCTTACTTCAGTCCAGCTCCTCATGTCACCCAGCTCTGTGAGCTGTGCCTAGATAATAAGAACTCTGCTTTAACAAGTGTTCCTGAGCCTGTCTTCATTTTTATTATTGTTATAATAATCACACCATTCTCAGGCACTGCATAGTTTAAAGAAACAACATCATGGGCATTATCTCATATAATCGCCACACTATTTCCAGCTAAGTAAACTGAGACTTGAGGCAGTTAAGAGACTGGTTCAAATTCACATGATCTGAATGTTGCAAGCATGTACCCAGTTCCACCACCCCGGCTCGTCAGCTTCAAGGTCAGGACTTTGTCCACCTCACAGCCATACTTCCTACTGGTAAGGTCTCCTTCAGAGTGTGGTCAGCTGATTGCAGACTTTTATCACCTTCAGACACTTGGTCCAGGTATATTGATCTGCCACTTCTCTGTAGCCTGACAGTCTGTAGTTAAGGATTGCACCAGAGTTCTTCTTAGGTAGGACAAGGTCTTTGTTTAGTCAAAACTCTCAATAGCCTCTCACAAATGAAGGCTAAAGTGTTTGGGGGTAGAAGCTCGAAGAGCTAAAGGGCAGTACAAGGCAAGGAAGGGGGCAGAGAGGGTTCAAAAGAAAGATAGCCCAGACTCTGCACAGGAGATAGTCAATAATTGCTCTGGAGATGGACAACTTGGATATTTAAAGCACAGAAATGTTCATCACTCAGTCCTAAGTTGTTTGCTTTCTGTGATAGAGTGTCATCCTCAGAGCCAGACTAGGATATGGTAAGAGAGGCACCTAGGATGCAAAATTTCAGGGTTATGCAGCACTGACCTCAGCATAGTCCCAGCTCTGGGAATTCCCAGCAGGACACTGAAGCTTCAGTGAAGTCTGAAACACACAGCCACATGTAGGTGATATTTTGAGAAAAAGAAAGAATTAGAACAGCAACCAGCACAAAGTGACAAGATTCAAATACGATTACACAGTGTTTGGTACGGGCTTCCCTGGTGGCTCAGAAGGTAAAGAATCTGCCTGCAATGCAGGAGACCTGGATTCTATCCCTGGGTTGGGAAGGTCCCTTGGAGGAGGGCATGGCAACCCACTCCAGTATCTTGCCTGGAGAATTCCTATGGACAGAGGAGCGTAGCAGACTACAGTCCATGGGGTTGCAAGAGTCAGACGCAACTGAGTGACTAAGCACAGTACAGCACTGTTTGGTATATACATATTCATTTTTGGTGAAATGGATCATAAACTGAAATAACTAGGCAAAAAGAGAAAAGCTAGAACAGGAGCTCACTGGAAAAATATATGTCCCTCCCCCAGGGATTTCAGAAGATATGAAGAGGGACACTGTCTCACTACTCATGGTCTGGGGTTTGCAGACCAATTTAATTGGCTCAAATGTTAAAAAGAATTTGCCCGCAATGCAGGAAAACTGGGTTCGATCCTTGGGTCAGGAAGATCCCCTGGAGAAGGGAATAGCCACCCACTCCAGTATTCTTGCCTGGAGAATTCCATGGACAGAGGGTCCTAGTGTGCTACACAGTCCATGGGGTCACAAAGAGTTGGACACAACTGAGCGACTTTCGCTTCACTTATTAGCAGGGTGATCCTGGCCTCCTGGAGAATCTCGGGACATCTGGGTGACCAGCAGTTGAGTTACAGTTATGTGTGTGCTTTTTGTTGCTGTTTATTTATAATTTCCTATTTTTCAAGTTTCCTAGATACTTTATTATATTTTATGATTAATAAAGTCCTTTTTGTCTCTCAGCCTACTTCTATTCAGCCATAAGGGAAAGTAGGAGGGAAAATTATAATCACAGAGAGGAAAAGGACTCAGTAGTGTTTCTCCAGCCTTTTACTGTCCATACACATCTATGACCAAGGACAGTGTGGGAAACCCCGAAGGACATCCTGAAACTCCGAGCACAAATTTTAACCCACCTGTAAAGACACGAAGAAATCAGAACTTGGACTAAAAAGCATTTGGACTAAAGGCCTTGTGGTCCAGTGGCGAGTGCTTTGGGATGGGGCGTCAGGAGACTTGAAGTCTTTGTTCTGATCAATTTTGCCCTGTTCCCATGGGCAGGTGACCAGAATCAGATCCTTCCAGCTCTGCTACCAACCAACTTGATGACACAGGCAAGCCATTCAGCCACACCTGGACTCAATTTCCTCTTCTATCAAAGAATACCGGCCTCCTAGAATTGTAAGGAAAGAATGACATTTTTGGAAAATGTGAAAAAAAAATTTTAAGTGAAACATGCTATAAAATAACCAGGGATTACTTTCACTGCTCTGTTGTTTTATGGTTGCAGTTCTTATAACAATAGTAAACGCTGTGATAGAGACAAAGCAGCGTGATAGGTGATATGGTTGGCCAACCAAATGTCATTTCCCAGTTGCTTATTTCCTGCCTGGCTCTAGTATAGAGGCTGGAAAATGAAAGACTCACTTTTCTAAACACTGAGAAGCTCGAAGTGAAGGCATGACAGTTTTGAGCAACAAAAAGTAAGAGCATTCTGTAGCATTTATGGTTAGGTTTCTGCTTTCTTGATTAAAAATAAATCAGTATAGATGTCACCCTTCCTTTCTCCTGCATTGAAGGTGGACCTGATACTCAAGAGTATGGAAACCACTTAACAACCATGAGGCAAAAGCCAAGAAAGTTAGAAACAGTAGATCCAACATCACTGAACCACTGCACCAACACCTGTTCAAAGATTTCTCATTATATAAGAAACACAAATTGCTATTTTTTAAACCTCTTTAATTACCTGCAGCTGAAAGCAGTCCTGACTAATACAACATGTATCTTATCCACTTCATGGCCCTTTGTCTTCGAAAAGAAATTTCTCTCCTGGTGATCTGTTCAGATAAAAAGTTCAGCTTAAAGAGTAGAGAGAATGTTTCTTCCAAAGACCCATTAGCAATAAAGAAATAATTTTTTAAAAAATGGACAAATTTTCTCCACAAAATAGGATATCAGGCACTGGGTCTCCCCATCTTTGTGACTGCCCTGCCAAAACTCTCAGCCTATAATGCAACTTTGACCACCTACTTGGCAGAGCTCTAATGATTTTGGTCTAATGACCAAAGCTATTAGAACTCTACCAAGACTATAAAATGCTTCGTAATGGTTGAAGTTAACCCAGGAGCCCATCCTTGCTCCAATTATTATATTCTAAGTTCTGCTGCTACTTACACACCTCTGCAGCTCACTCACAAATCCATTTTGATTTCCAGTGTCTCTCTAGTAAGCTCTCGGTCTTTATTTCCCACTACCTTGCAAATATCTTTACCTCTATGTCCTAATATCACTTCCTACTCAGCCTGCCCAGAGCTGAACCACTCACCACCCTCCACAAGGCCATTCCTTGCCTGTTTCCCTGGTTTCCAGTAATAGATGTCACCATTCACCTATTTCCCCAGATAGAAATAGGTCATCTTCAGTGCCTCTCTCTCTTCCCCTCTACATTCTAATTTGAAAATAACTCCTTTTCTGTTGTCCTTGATCATATCCCATAATTTTTTATCTGAATAATCGATTATAAAATCTTTGATAGTTCTCTCTGCCACCAGGTTTTCTGAACTCCAGCCTAGAGAGAAATCCTCCTAAAACACAAAGTGGATCCCATCTTCATCTTACTTGAATGTTCACAGGTTCCATGTACCTAATGAATGAAGCCTGGCACTGGAGGATGGCCCTAAGACCCTTCTGAGTCCCACTCCAGCTCCTCTATTCAGGCTTATTCCTAACCCCTCTCCTTCCTATTCTTAACCTTCTTCTTTCCTTGGATCACTATATCCAACAGGTACCTGATGAGTTTTCTTTCTTTTCACTTCTTACCTTTTTTCCTTTCATTTCAAAAGTGGGCTTTCCTGGTGGCTCAGCTGGTAAAGGAATAGGCTCAGCTTAAAGGATCTGCCTGCAGTGTAGGAGACCTGGGTTCAATCCCTGAGTTGGGAAGATTCCCCTGGAGAAAGGATAGGCTACCCACTCCAGTTATTCTGACCTGGACAATTTCGTGGACTGTATAGTCCATGGGGTTGCAAAGAGGGAGACATGACTGAGCGACTTTCACTTTCACTTTTCATTTCCTTATCATCAACCTAGTCCAGCTCTTATGTATCACATCTGGATTATTCCAGGAACCTCCTAACAGTGCTTTCCCATCTTTCTTTTCTCTAATCCACCCTATACCATCCAACAAAATCAAGTCACTGAAAAGACTCCTTTGACAAAGGCCCCATTAGCTTCAATTTTCCATTTCTCTGCTTGGCTTCTCTGACCCTCATTCCCATGCTGTTTCTTCACACTCCAGCTTCATCCTACACCCGCCCCACATGCCCCCTTCACTCCACACATGTGGGATATCCTCCACTCTCTGAACATCACTTGGCCTTTTCCATTCCATGTTGTTCTCATCCTTATTTCTGAATGCCACCTCCACCCTATCTGCCCAGTCTTGAGTCTTAGCTTTCCTGACCCCTGTTTCCAAGGGCAGCTTTCCATTAGGCTCTCAAGCCAGAAATGAGCTCTTCTTCCTCTGAAGTCTCATAATTCTAAATTTAAATTGCTCTTTAAATGGGGATTTGTCACCATTCACCTATTTCCCCAGATAGAAAACTGAGTCATCTTGTAGGGCAGGGCATTGCCTGCCCTACCATGCCATCATGTAGATTCAAAAGGCTTGTTTCATGTATCTTTGCCTGAAACATAGTGTCTCCCACATCACAGTGCAAAAGTACTAAGTAAATTGTTAAATAAATGTTAACGGATAAAATCTACTATTCAATATAAGAGCACTTTTATCACATGAATTACTGAGTCATGGCCACTACCTGAGGGAGGAAGAACAGCTACTCTTGTCCCAGTAAAACCAGGACCAGAAAGGAATGAACTTTCCTTAGATGAAGGAATTTTCCTTAGATACTCCCCCCGCCCGGAAAGCATGGCAGATAAACTCACTTATCCTTGCTTTCAGCACTGAAGTGGGGCTTTTTCTGCTCAGCTCTGCTCTCACGGTCCTCAGTCTGTTCTGGGCCTTTTTGGTCCCAAGGCAACTTACAATCACTCTGACTTTCCACTTCACTTTCAAGCCCACATTCTTGGTAGTTCCAGAACACAGCTTCCTGCCAGCATCTCTCCCCACCCTCTGTGACATCTGTCTCAGGGACTCAGTGAGAAGCAAGGAGCTAATGTTCAGGAAATTTGCTGCCCTCCTGTGATGAAAGGTGCAATCTTCATTACTCCCAGAGACAGAGCATCCCCATGGCTGTTGTGGAAGCAGACGCTGTGCCTTCACAGCTGCTTCCCTCGAGCAGTGGGAAACTGCCAGCCCCCTGTTCTCTTCGTTTGACTCTGTCTCTTAAATATGTTGTTTTTCTCATTTTCATTAATAATCCTTCTTTAACACCTGATCAGCCTTGCTGTCTGCTCTAGGTTAAAGCCTATTATTCCATTAGAGTTTGACATTTGGAAAGCAATGAGGCATTCATGCACAGGTAGTGCTAATGGGGAAAATGGCTTGAATCAGGGCTTTCTGCACCATGAAGTTGGAAAATGGGAGCGGTCAACAAGAAATAGAAGGCTGCTTCTGTGCCAGCTACAGAGGAGCTGAGCCCAAAACAGGCTGTGTCGCTGGTGAGGGGCTTGGGATATGATATGACTTCTTCTGACACCTGGGGTTATTGATCAGGCAGGTGTGTAACTCCTAGATCATGTGTCTAAAAAGAACCTGGAGCAGCCTAAGGGAAGTTAGGCAATAGGCCTGATGACAAGTCAGCAAGGCTAAAGAAAAGCCACCGGATGTGTCTGCCTTCCCTGACTCTGATTCTCCAGTGTCAGGGCAGACTGTTATTAGGCGGACCACAGAGGACATTCTCCAGCCTCTGGGTGGTCCGCTGTGCTGGTCCTTTGTGGGGTGTGTGAACTGGAAGTAATCAGGACTAAAGTGGCCACAGAAATAGAGAGTGATGCCACCCCACATGAAGAATGAGCCAGTACATCTCCCAGTTTTTCTACCTACATCTGTCAAGCAAAAATAACTGTTTATATTTGGTTTATTTATTCACTTCTCACATATTCAATACGTGGTTACTGAAGACTTACAGATTAGATCCCTGCCCTCTTAGAACTTACAGTCCTTATCATTTCCACTTCCACCTTCAGAGTAACTATACTTCCTCCATGTGACAGGGGGAAATGTCATCTTCATTTCTGAGATGCAAAAAGAATTATAAGCTCAGTGGATATGAAATCTTGGACTTGCAAGAAATACACATTTCTTTCATTTGTTTTAATCAATTCCATTCTGACTCCCAATCTCCATCTTGCCAGGCCAGGGGGAAATTCACTAAGACATTATTGGCAATGTGTGATCCTCAAAAAAAAAAACAGAGGCAGGAACTGACATTTAGCTTATCCTGGCTATCCTGTCATCCTCACTGAGCAAGCCCACTGTGGCCCCTGGAGATATGGTGGCCCTCTACTTCTATTAGACTCCTGGTGCCTCGAGTCTCACCTCACAGGCTGGTTATGTGGCATCCCCTCTAAGCCACTGCAACTTTCCAGGGTGCCACCATGAAGCCAAGCATGGGTTTGTAATAAAGGGAAAGCATCTCAGGTTCTGGAAACCTCTCCCCACTTTCTCCCTTCCCTGTTGAGAACACAAGGTATAATCTGGTTTTTCAGTTTAGCTATTCCAAAAGAAGAAAGAGACACTGACTTCCAGCAGCTTCTATTTTCACACAGCCAAAATTTTCTGAATCTTTGATTCCCAAACTCACTAAAGGCCTAAAAACCTGCTGAAAAGGAAGAAGAAAAATAGAAAACAAATACTAGTTAGAAGCCAAAATGATTATCCTGCCCAGAGACGAAGTAACTGAAACGCTGAAAGAGGCAACACCCATCATCTAGAGTTCTGCCTCCAATCTCCATATGGTTATACACCCCCAAATGGGGCGGCAAATTCTGGGAGATACCTGCTGCTCATGGCTGCCTCTCACTCATCAGTAGATCCTAAGATTTGCAATAACTTGAGACTGTGGTGCAAATGCCTTCACTTACATAGATTAGCCACAAAAAGAGGGGAGCACATGCATCCAGCAATCATCCTTAACCCAGTTAGTTCCCTGCCGCTCATATCACGTCACTCCCACGCCTATCAGGCCAGCGAGTACTAGGAGCCGACTCCTACCACCATTTCAGTTCTCATATATTACCATCCAGCATCTATTCTGTCCTCGTTTTCTTCCCATCTCCTGCCCTCTCAGTTGTTTCTAGGGAAACTAACTGAGGTGCTCACTGGGACAGCATTCTCATTCTCCCGAAGACCCCTGCTGCAGGTCTCCCGTGCCCTCAGTCCCCTGTAGCCAGAAGGCGTTAAAAGAGGATGCGCATGGCAGAAGAGGAGACAAGTGGTGGGGTCCGTGTCGATTCTTCAGGCTGGAGGGGAGTTGTAACAGTCTGAGGGGGTTGAAGCCCCATTTTAAAACGTCAGTTAATTGACTGATCGATCTATTCAGTGACTTTATTAAAAGTTATATGCCTATCACTGTGGGGTCACCTCCAAAAGAGAAAAAACACATAACACACCTTATTGTGTTCAAAGAGGCTCCACTTAATATGGGAGGAAGGGCATGCACACAGATATCTGGATGACATTGATGATAACAATAATAGCCAATATAAATTAAACACTTATAAAGTGCTGAGTGCTGTGCTAAATATTGCTATACTAAAGTAATATTTTATTTACTTGTCACAACATCCTTTGAGATGTTGATATTAACATTAGCCCCCATTTGCAGATGAGGAAGCTGAGGCACAAGGATTTTTTTAACTTAACCAAAGTCCTTTAATAAAGAATTCTAATCCAACAACAATTGTTTATAACAGTTCATTGCATCTTTGTTTCTAATAATGAAAAGGCAGAAGTTATATAATTATTCAACAATAAAGAAATGTTAAACTAATTATAAGAGAACCATAAGGCTAAAATTTTGTGCAGCCATTAAACTCATTTATTGAAGAAAATAAGATCACAGAGGAAAATACTTATGATAAATGTTAATTTAAAAAAGAACAGGAAGGACTTCCCTGGTGGTCCAGTGGCTAAAACTCCATGCTCCCAATACAGGGGACCCAGGTTCAGTTCCTGAAGGAACTGGATACCACATGCCACAACTAAGAGTTCACATGCTGGAATTAAAAGATCCTGTATGCTACAATGAAACTCAAGATCCTGCATGCTGCAACTAAGACCTGATGCAGCCAAATAAATAAAAAAAGTTTTTACAAAAGAACAGGATACAAAAATGTATATGCCTTATAATACCAATTATATGTGTTGAGGGAAATGGAGGAGAGGGGAGGGAGGAAAAGAGAAGGAAGGGATCAGAAGGAAATATATCAAAATGTTAATAGGGTGTCAGAACTTCGATCTGCACACTCCAAACATATGCAGTTTATTGCATCTCAATTCTACCTCAGTGAAGTTGTTTAAAAATGTTAACAGAAGATTTCCTGGTGGTAGAATCATATATGATTTTAATTTTACTTTTTATTGTCTAATCCAAATATCCTAGAAAGATTATCCATTGCTTTAATAATCATGTAAAATTCATGTTAATTTTTAAAAAGGGAACTCTGGGAGTAACATTGAAGGATATTCTGATTTAATTGATAGAGGGTAAGACTCCAGCATATTTTTATCATCTTATCACCCCGGGTGGCAGTCAGGGATGGGAACTAGTGATATGCACAGATGATCTGTGCCTGGTCAATACCTGATGCTTGATAAACGGTGGCCATCACCATTACCACATCATCACTCTTGTTGTTAGGCTTTTTATGTATATCAGCATTACTGGCATATTTACATTCTCATATGAAGTGGAAAAAGAAAAACCTCTAGGTGGAGCAGATGGCTCAGACCTTGGCAGATTCATTGGAAACTTCAGTGAGTAATCAGGTGTTGGAACTGGTGATATTTTCCCATCATAGACTCTGTCAGAAGCTTTCATCTCTCCCTGCCTGTGGGATTAGTAATGCAGAGCACTTTCAGACTATTAGTGGATAAAACTACAATGCAAAAACTTTTTACTAAAATTAACGATGCCAGGCCAGCCATAAAGAAATTCATCTCCCAAGTGACACGCTCAGCAGAGTTGCACCAGCTTCTATAACAGATGTCTAGACAATTTGACTTTGAAATACATACCCCACACCTAAACGGCCTGAAGTTTCCCAGTCAGTGCCCAGGCAAAGTTCAAAACCAGAGACCACGCAGGAATAGAGGATTGAAGATTATAAATAAACTTATTCATAGGGAAAGCAGAGCGAGTATAGCAAGCTAAAAATTGATTGCCCAGAGAGGATGACTCATCAATGAGACCATAAAAGACCATCTTGCAGAGATCACGCAGCAAGACAGTTCATTGTCCTTAAACATTAACTGCCTGTCACACCAGGCCTCCCATCAGCAGACTGCAAAGCCCAGAGATGGCCTCGTTAAGCTTTCTAGACATCCCCACCTAGCAAAAAAAAGCAATTCACTTCTCCTCTATGTCTTTGAATCCCCACTTAGCACTGAAAGGAACCTCATCCAAACGCAGTGCCCTAGATTGCTAGTGTGTCAGCCATTTGAAAAGCTTTGGTTTGGGTCAGTCTGGCTGCCTGATCACTTTAAGACACTACATGTTTTAACTGAATATTTCAGGGCTAAAGAATCCTGCAGGTGGATGAGTTTAGGTCAGAAGCAATCTGAGACAATCTCCAGATGCTGAGACAGTAGGAAAGCCACTCTTACTGCCTTAATCATGTCTCCTGAAGCATCAAAACAACACAAGACCATGCGGTTATGTCATTTATAAAACTGATTTCCTGCTACCTGCTTCTGCAGGATGGTAAGTGTAATTTCAGACACTCAAAATTTATCTCTAGAGTTCTGAGATTTTATCAAAATGGCAAGCCTCTAAATGATACTGAGAGGCAAGGGTACCAAGAATACCATGAGGAAATACCATGAGGAAAATAAAAAGAAATGCCATTCACCCCCACAAACATCTCCTAAGCCCTAGCTGTAAAAATATGTTGTGATTAATGGGGCTGGGAAATGAGTCAAACATCAATCTTTTTATTTAAGGAACTCAAGCCCTAGAGAGAGGAGATGAGGTGGACTAGGACCTAAAGAGATAGATGAGAAATTGTGAGGTCACGCAGGAAGCACAAGAAAGGATCTATACTGTTAGGATGAAAGAGAGATGACTCTCATTTGGTGTGTGGGTCAGAGAAGACTTTGAGCAGTTGATGTTATTTGAATTGGGCTTAACATGGGTAAGACATGAACATATCTGGATATGAATACCTCATACCACAAAAAAACAAAAAAAAACAACAACAAAAAAACCCCTGAGGTCCTTTCAGAGGGTCTGTATCAGCGTGGGACCAGCTAAACCTAAAAAAAGAATCAGGAGAATGCCTACCAGAAGCTAGTCAAGAGTCACAGGACATTAGACTGAAAGTGGGGCCATGTTCAGGGACAAGTCACCCAGTATATGCACAAGTGACAGCAAGCACCACAGTCCAATATGCCATCTGAGTTACTAGCTGGCAAGGACTGGTAAAGAAGAAAGAAGACCGGTTAAACATATCACAGCACATCTGTAGAAAAGACTATGTTGCGCTCATTAAAAGAAATCATATACATGTGCATTTATTGTCGTGGAAAGGGGTTCTCAATACACTAAGGAGAAAAAAAAGGAAGTTATAGAATGTCTACGTAAAAGATCATCTATGGGGTTTCCTTGGTGGTTAGTGGTAAAAGAAGCTACCTCCCAATGCAGGAGACATGGGTCTGATCCCTTATCCAGGAAGATCCCACATCCAGGAAGATCCCACATGCTACAGAGCAGCTAAGCCCATGTGCCACAACTACAAAGCCTGTGCTCTAGAACCTAGAAACCACAGCTGCTAAAGCCTGTGAGCCCTAGAGCCCATGCTCAGCACCAAGAGAAGCCACCGCAATGAGAAGCCTGCACACAGCAACTTGAGAAAAGCCTGTGCAAAGACCTAGCATAGCCAAAAATAAAGAAAGAAAGAAAGATCATCCAGGAATGTATCAAGATGAATCTGACTTTACTAACTTACATGTACAAGAAACATCACATTCTTCATGCCAACTTGGATCTAACTTTGAGCCCCCAGTCTGGCAGAAAGTTTCATCTCAGTCAACAACAAGGCACATTACATCATATTCCCACATTCGTACAAGATTCTCAGAACCTTAGATGGTGCCCATAAAATAAAATATGGCCCCTATACTTCAGTCCATCATCTTCTCCTATAAATCACCTCATCACCCATGCCTGCGTGTTCCTTGAAGTGTGCCAAGCACATAAGAGGAAAACCTAAAATAGCTAAATAACAACAGCTTAAACAAGATAGAAATTCTCTCTCTCATAGAAGATAATTTCAGAGGAAGGCAACTGAGGGCTGTTATGGCAGGGTCTTGTCTTTCTGCCCCACCACCCTAAAACATGGCTTCCATTCCCAAGGCCCTCTTGTGGTCCAAGAGGGCTGCTAGAGATCCATCATTGCATCTTCATGGGGGGTCAAGAGGAAGATGACAGGCAGAAGAGGAAAAACTCCTCTTCCTTGAAGTACCATACAAAATAACCTTTTCTTCATCACGTGGCTACAAGGGGGCTGGGAAATCATGTCTTTATCCAAGGTGAGCCCATATAAAACGAAGATCTGTTGCAAAGGACAAAGGAGAAATTGGACTTGGAAGTAAAAAGCTAATTCTTTCTGTCACAGTGTATAAATTGGGGGGGAAAGAGGCAGAGATACTTGGGAATCATCAACATTTGAGAGGATAAGCAACACATAGAAGAGATTGACGAAGAATCCATCACAGAAACAGAAAAAAATCCTGAAGAGAATGGTGTTTAGGAAAGCAATGGAAGAATTTTTCATACTAAGAGAATAGTTGATAGGGTAGGATGAGGCCAAAAAATGTTCAGTATTGATTACTCGGTTGTCCAAGGGAAGTAGATCTCTGAATAACAAAACTTTACAGACTATTTCTTTTGTTATACTCTGTCCAGGTGCTATGTGTGTTAGTTGCTCAGGTGCACCCGACTCTTTGCGACCCCATGGGCTGCAGCCCACCAGGCTCCTCTGTCCATGAGATTCTCCAGGCAAGAATACTGGAGTGCATTGACCATTCCCTTCCCCAGGGGATTTTCCCAAGCCAGGGATCAAACCTGGGACTCCTGCACTGAGCCACAGAGGAAGCCCAGGTGCTTAGGATTGTCCTAAACTCAATACTCAGGTAGAATCCACCTTGTCAGAGGGGTCTTTCTACCAGGTTAATATTCCAGACAAGGTCATCCATGCCTACTTATCCTCAGAGCACTCAGACACACTATTCCCCTGTGTTCTTCACTGCTTTGCCTTATTTGTTCCTTGAATTCTTATAATCTCAGGAGCAAATACACAGAGCCTTCCTATAAAGTATTCTTAGGCCAGGCTGACTCAGGAAAAAAGCCATGTACCTGTTTATTCCCTGGTGGCTCAGAGGTTAAAGCATCTGCCTGCAATGCGGAGACCTAGATTTGATCCCTGGGTTGGGAAGATCCCCTGGAGAAGGAAGTGGCAACCCACTCCAGTATTCTTGCCTGGAGAATCCCATGGACAGAGGAGCCTGGTGGGCTACAGTCCGTGAGGTCTCAAAGAGTCAGACACGACTGAGCGACTTCACCTCTTAATGTAACATCATAAGAAAAACAGCTAATGCTTACGAATGTTGTTATACACCAGACACCCTATTAATTGCTCAGTAACTTACTGAGAAATTAATAGGGTACCTGGCACATCACATGCACACACATCAACACACACACGCACATGCACATGCACCCACATTTGTGTAATTACTTCTCAAAATGCTCTGTGAGGCAGATATTCTTATTATCATTTTACAGGAGAGAAATCAGAGGGTCCAAGAGGTTAAGTGGTCTGCCCGGGGGGCGGAAGTCATCTCTTGCCACGTCCACTGCTGCTTCCACACACACTACACAGCGCTGCCTCCATAGCAACAATACATGTTAGCAAATTTCTCATTATTTTTAGGCACAACTTTTTTCTTCCACACTCTAATTTTGTCTGTCACCCTCTGGGCTATGATAAGTTGGAAATCTAATTAGTAAGCTAGTGACAGTGAGGGTTTACATAGAGCAGATCATTATTTTCTTCCTTGTAGGAAGCAATTCAAAGGGATGTGGAGGTCAGGGGTTTTCCAAATCGCCTGGATCCTTGAAGACACCTTTGATCTGATCATCTGAATGATAATAATGATGATTACTAACATCTACTGGACACTTGGGGCTTCCCAGGTGGCTCAGTGGTAAAGAATCCGCCTGCAAAGCAGGAGACGTGGGTTCAATCCCTGGGTCAGGAAGATCCGTGGAGGAGGAAATGGCAACCCACTCCAGCATTCTTGCCTGGAAAACCCCATGGACAGAGGAGAATGACGGGCTACAGTCCATGGGGTCACAAAGCATTGGACACAACTTAGCGACTAAGCACCCACACACACCAGACACTTACATTCTAAGCATTTAACCTATATTAACTCATTTAATTCCTACCCAGTGACCTTAAGGGATAGATAGTATTGTTATCCCTATTTTGCAAATGAGAAAACTGAGTTACAAAAATGTTAAGTAGCTTTTCTTAAAACTGCAGTAGAGAATACTGAAGCTTGAATTTGAACCCAAGTAGAATGACCCCAGCAGAGAAGGCAATGGCAACCCACTCCAGTACTCTTGCCTGGAAAATCCCATGGACAGAGGGGCCCGGTGGGCTGCAGTCCATGGGGTTGCTACGAGTCAGACACTACTGAGCAACTTCACTTCCACGCATTGGAGAAGGAAATAGCAACCCACTCCAGTATTCTTGCCTGGAGGATCCCAGGGATGGGGGAGCCTGGTGGGCTGCCATCTATGGGGTCCCACAAAGTCGGACATGACTGAAGCAACTTAGCAGCAGCAGCAGCAGAATGACCTTGGAGCCTGAGCACTAGCCACTCAAGTGCAAACATTTTTTTTTTAACTGGTAAGAAAGAATAGCTGAAGAATGGGTTATCTGGACCTTTCTATCACCCCTCAATACACCTATCCTAAAGGATCAACTCCTGGCAATTCTCCCCAGGGGTTCTGCCTCTCTACAAAGGTAAGGGACACTATTACCTCCTCATCTAACACCTAGAAGCCTCCCCAGCCCCTTCAATATCCAACCTCCCTTCAATACAGGTTTCGGGGCCTGACAACTCAGTGATCCATGAACTATTAACTGGAGCTATTTTCAGCTTCTAGGGATCAATTCCAACTGCAAGGAGTAATAAGGGCCAGGCCAATAAGCTGGAAAAAAGGACAGATCTGAGGGCTCAATAGGAAAAGACAGCCTTAAAAACATTTAGGCCTAGAGGAAACATGCTGGGTGGAATGAAGCAGGATGTCAGTATACCTTCAGTCAATCAACAACTTTAGCTGAGGCACCACCACTCCTGCTGGGAGGACAGGTGTTGGCACTGAGAAGGGATATAAGAGAAATAAAAGGCACACATGGCCTCCTCCCTCCAGGAATTAATGATCCATCATAAACACTCAAGGGCCCATAATAGTTGGCAACAAAGATGTTTTGGTCAATTAAATATGCTAGTTAGTTGAGAATTGCTACAAAGATCATTCAAGGATTGTTAATTTTCTAGAATCAGAAAAAACAAAATATATCAGATTTTTTTTTAATCCAAAAGTGAATAAGAAACATTGAGAAATTAGTGATCTACTTCTGGCACTTCCAGCCTTCCTTTTCAGGTGTACTGTTCTCTCTTAATCCCCTCTAATATATCTCTTACCATCCCCTATAGGTGACCAAGAGCCCCATGTTCTTTCCATTTGCGAGCCTGCCAAATCTACTGATAGAAAGGAATCTGAGAGTACTGAGGTATGAATTGGACCGTGTCTTTTTTATATTTTAATAGGGTTCAGATCCTTAAATAAAGGCATGAATATTAATGGTGGATTTCAATCATTTTTTAACTTACTAGAGAAAGTGTTTAGAGGTAGGCAGTGCTTTGTATGTTTTGACTCTGTTTGAAAAGATTAAACCAAAAAGTTGTAATAAAAATTTGTAAATGAGTAGAAATGGTAGATCAAATAAAATACACAGATAACCAGAAACAAATTCTTGTATATTTTAATATCAACTTTCTCAGTATTGAACTATTAATTAAGGAACTAGGCTGGGTAGAGACCAAGTCTTATGTTCATATCTTCAGTGCCTGGTACAAAACTATAAACATTTGAGAAAATTTTATCAAACTAAACCAAAGATAGTAATTGGAATTTATTTTATTTCCTATCTTTTCTAAAAACTTAATGGAGGAAGATCTTAGTGAGAAATGAAAGGCTGAGCAAAGCAGCATTAAAGAAAGGAAATAGAAATCGAGGAATTTAAACAATTCCCAGATTGGCAATGAGTCCCTGAGCTATAAAGAATTAACTATCATTCTTTCAACTACAATTACAGTTTTATTAAAACCCACCAACAGCTACTAAAGAACATAAAGAATGTGATTTGAACTTACCTTTCCATAAAGCCTGAACATGTTGAATTTATATTAGAAAACATACTACAGTGTTGGTGGTAATAAAAATGTTATACTGAAATGTTACTAAAAATTGGTTTTTGGTTTTTCTATATGAAAATATATGTAAAGTAAAGGGGAGAAGGAGCAGAAAAAACCTTCAACCATGTTAAGTGCTCCCTGTATAAGAAAATACTTGGAGTCAAGGAATATCTTCACTTTCAGCTAAAGATGGTAGACTGAACACATGTATCTTTCCCTCAAGCTCTCTAAAAATCACAATAAAGGAGAATTTAAAGGTACAAACTCAAAAGAACAATGGGGAAAGCAATAACATATTTTATAAACTGGAAGTTAGGAAAGCAAGTAAATTCAAGTTCTCTGGCTCAGCAGGCCCTAAATAAGCTGATTTTTCTTAGCCAGCAGGAAAAGAACAAAGATCAAGTCCAATTTACACCACAGACCCCCCCTCCAACAGGCCCAGAAAATAGCAGTGCCTTTTGATATAAGGGTGAAGGTGAAGATAAAAGTGGGATGACTGGTTGGAAATCTGTTTAAGAACAAATACAATGACACCCAGGATTTCTCTCCTTCATTCAGTGCAACCAGGTGAATCCACTTCCCCAGCTCTGGTGGAGCACTAAAGGTTTATTCTCTGTTTAAGGGTCCTTGGACTGGGGGAGACCATGCCCAGTTGGAAGAAAAAGCGACTGTACTGAAATAAAGGAAGTTAAATAAATATATACATACAGTCGGTCCTTCATATCCTCAGGTTCTACATCTACACATTCAACCACCCACAGAGCAAAAAATTTCCGGAAAGTTCCAAATATCAAAACTTGAATTTTCTGGGTGTCAGCAACTATTGCAGCACATTTACTTTATATTTATAACTATTTACATACCTTAAAAAATTTTTTAATTGACAGATAATTGCTTTACAATGTTGTGTTAGTTCTGCCACATAACAAAATGAATCAGCCATAAGTGTACATGTATCCCCTCTTGAGCCTCCCTCCCATGCCCAAATCCCATCCCACACCTGTAGGTTGTTACAGAGCACTGTGTTGAGCTCCCTGCACCATAGCAAATTCCCACTGATTATCCATTTTACATGGAGAAGGAAATGGCAACCCACTCCAGTGTTCTTGCCTGGAGAATCCCAGGGATGGAGGAGCCTGGTGGGCTGCCATCTATGGGGTTGCACAGAGTCAGACATGACTGAAATGACTTAGCAGCAGCAGCTGCATCCATTTTACATATGGTAAGACTATGCCAAAGCCTTTGACTGTGTGGATCACAAGAAACTGTGGAAAATTCTGAAAGAGATGGAAATCCCAGACCACCTGACCTGCCTCTTGAGAAATCTGTATGCAGGTCAGGAAGCAACAGTTAGAACTGGGACATGGAACAACGGACTGGTTCCAAATAGGAAAAGGAGTACATCAAGGCTGTATATTGTCACCCTGCTTATTTAACTTATATGTAGAGTACATCATGAGAAACCCTGGGCTGGAAGAAACTCAAGCTGGAATCAAGATTGCCAGGGGAAATATCAATCACCTCAGCTATGCAGATAACACCATCCTTATGGCAGAAAGTGAAGAGGAACTAAAAAGCCTCTTGATGAAAGTCAAAGTGGAGAGTGAAAAACTTGGCCTAAAGCTCAACATTCAGAAAACGAAGATCATGGGATCGGGTCCCATCACTTCATGGGAAATAGATGGGGAAACAGTGGAAACAGTGTCAGACTTTATCTTTTTCGGCTCCAAAATCACTGCAGATGGTGACTGCAGCCATGAAATTTGAAGACGCTTACTCCTTGGAAGAAAAGTTATGACCAACCTAGATAGTATATTCAAAAGCAGAGACATCACTTTGCCGACTAAGGTCCATCTAATCAAGGCTATGGTTTTTCCAGTGGTCATGTATGGATGTGAGAGTTGGACTGTGAAGAAGGCCTAGCGCCGAAGAATTGATGCTTTTGAACTGTGGTGTTGGAGAAGACTCTTGAGAGTCCCTTGGACTGCAAGGAGATCCAACCAGTCCATTCTGAAGGAGATCAACCCTGCGATTTCTTTGGAAGGAATGATGCTAAAGCTGAAACTCCAGTACTTTGGCCACCTCATGCGAACAGTTGACTCATTGGAAAAGACTCTGATGCCAGGAGGGATTGGGGGCAGGAGGAGAAGGGGACGACAGAGGATGAGATGGCGGGATGGCATCATAGATTTGATGGACATGAGTTTGAGTGAACTCCGGGAGTTGGTGATGGACAGGGAGGCCTGGTGTGCTGCAATTCATGGGGTCGCAAAGAGTCGGACATGACTGAGCAACTGAACTGAACTGAATGTATATGTTTCAGTGTTACTCTCTCAGTTGGTCTCACCTTCTCTTTCCCCAGCTGTGTCCAGAAGTCTATTCATATGCCTGCATCTCTATTCCTGTCCTGAAATAGGTTCATCCTGAAATAGGTTCATTCCTAGATTCCATATATATTTGTTATTATATTTTTCTCTTTCTGACTTATATACCTTTTTACATTTATATTTTATTGGGTGCTATAAATGATCTTTTTGTTGTTCAGTTGCTCAGGTATGTCTGACTCTTTGTAACCCCATGGATTGCAGCATGCCAGGCCTCCCTGTCCTTCACCATCTCCCAGAGCTTGCTCAAACTCAAGTCCATCGAGTCGGTGATGCCATCCAACCATCTCATCCTCTGTTGTCCCCTTCTGGTCCTGCCTTCAGTCTTTTCCAGCACCAGGGTCTTTTCTAATGAATCAGCTCTTTGCATCAGGTGGCCAAAATATTGGAGCTTCAGCTTCAACATCAGTCCTTCCGATGAATATTCAGGATTGATTTCCCTTAGGATTAACTGATTGGATCTCCTTGCAGTCCAAGGGACTCTCAAGAGTCTTCTCCAGCACCACAGTTCAAAAGCATCAGTTCTTTGGCACTCAGCCTTCTTTATGGTCCAACTCTCACATCCATACCTGACTACTAGAAAAACCATAGCTTTGACCAGCAAATTTGTCTGCAAAGTAATGTCTCTGCTTTATAATAAGCTGTCTAATTTTGTCATAGCTTTTCTTCCAAGGAGCGAGCATCTTTTAATTTCATGGCTGTAGGCACCATCTGCAGAGATTTTGGAGCCCAAGAAAATAAAGTCTGTCGCTGCTTCCATTGTTTCCCCATCTATTTGCCATGAAGTGATGGAACCAGATGCCATGATATTCATTTTTTGAGTGTTGATCTAGAGATGCTTTAAAGTACACAGAGGGATGTGGGGAAGTTATATGCAAATACTAATACCATTTTATGTATATGGGACTTGAACAGCCAAGGATTCTGGTTATGGGGGTCAACCAATTTCGTATGGTCCTTCCTCACAGACACCAAGGAATGATTATACTGATATTAACACTACCAGATTTCTTCCCCTACTTGGTTCCCAAATGCTGACAGCCAAGCACATATACAAACATAAACATAAACACACACATGTTCATACACACACACACACACAAAGGATACAAGATCCTCTCTGCATATCTGACTAGTCCCAGAGAACAGACTAATAACTGATACCAGAGGCCTCCCAGATAAATACCCCAACCAGATCTCCCTGTAGTGAAGACCATAGCAAATGAGCTCAAAAAAAGCTTCCAATCTTCTTTAGGACCTCACACTTAAATATACAGTAAAGAATCATCAGATATTTGAAGAATGCAGCTACATAAAAGTCTGAAGCTATAATAAAACAAATCAAAAGGCAACTCAGAGGCTATGAAGAAGAAAACTTACCCATAGTCTTATGATTAATAACCATCAGAAAGATAAAATAATAAGTTGCACCAATAAAATAAGAAAAGTATTCCATTTTTAAAAAGAAACATTCATAAAACAATTTTTTAAAGTTCTTAAAATTCAAATTATGACAGTGGGAATGAAAAATTGAACAGAAAGGAGAGAAAATAATTTTGAAGAAATGTTACAAAAAGAGAGAAAATGTGAGAAAAAAATAAATGAAAATTAGGCTATTAGTAAAGGATGTTAGACTTTGAAGTAATGAGAATAGTGTATGTATTACTTTGATAAACTTTTAAGCTACATGAAAAAGATTTTTCCTGATTTGAAAACTTGTAAGAATTTATAATGCCAACATCTAATAAAAATAACTAGCAATTGTTTAGAATGTGCTATGCACTGTTCTAAATAGTTTATACCATTAGCTCATTTCATTCAAAACAACCCAATGACCTTGCTACTATCATTTATCTTTTGCTGTTTTTATCTTACTTTCAGGAATTGAAGCTCAGAGAAGGTAACTACATATGTTCACTTAGTAAATATTGGAACCAAATTTTCATGGTGCAGGGAGCCCTAGAACCTAGTTAAATATTGTGTCTGGAGAATTTTAAGAAAAACCTTGCTGCCTCTAGAGGTGGAACTCATGGGATTTCTCCTACCTGGACACTCTCCCCCACTCTACCACATCTTTTTGTTTAGTCACTTCAGTCCTGTCCGACTCCTTGCAACCCCATGGACTGTAAGCATGCCAGGCTCCTCTGTCCATGGAATTTTCCAGGCAAGAATACTGGCATGGGTTGCCATTTTCTTCTCTAGGGGATCTCCCCAGCCCAGGGATTGAACCTGCATCTCCTGCATTGGCAGATGGATTCTTTACCACTGAGCTATCAGGGAAGCCCCCACCACATCTACCTACCTTATATTCATCCGTAAGCATCCAAGTCAAGGCTTTTTTAACCCACAAGTCTAGGTTCAGCGTCTTTGTTTTTATATTCTAACAGAACTTGGTGCCCAGCTTCCAAGTACCCTCATTATTATGATGATCTCATATACTCATGTGTGTGCCTAGTTACATACACAACTAGTTACATCCCAAGCTAGAATAAAGTCTATAAAGCCATGTTTTTGCTCAACTGTATAGAAGGCAATGGCACCGCACTCCGGTACTCTTGCATGGAAAATCCCATGGACGGAGGAGCCTGGTGGGCTGCAGTCCATGGAGTCGCTAAGAGTCAGACACGACTGAGCAACTTCACTTTCAATTTTCACTTTCATGTATTGGAGAAGGAAATGGCAACCCACTCCAGTGTTCTTGATTGGAGAATCCTAGGGACGGGGGAGCCTGATGGGCTGCCGTCTATGGGGTCACACACAGTCGGACACGACTGAAGCAACTTAGCAGCAGCAGCAGCAGCATAGCCCTAAAACCTTGAAATATAAATAATTGAATGAATAAACAAATATATGAGCAAATGTTATGTTTCTAAAATATGGTTTTAATATATTCTATCAGGGCAACTAGATAACCCTTTTGTGGTCCTTGCCATTTCTAATAATCTTCCAACTTTTCCAGGGAAGTCAGGGGAAACAAATTTGGTAATACAAAGCAACACACCCTTTCAAAGAAAAACATCCTCTCGTCTGCTGACAAAAATAGCTTATTTGCTTGGTTGGTTTGTCTAATGAGGCAGGATGGTTGAGATTTTCTGTGAGTGGTAAAAGGCGCTAATATTCTCTGACCTAGGATCTCTTGTGGGCTTCCCTTGT
The DNA here is from genome assembly GCF_001704415.2 of Capra hircus. NCBI lineage: Eukaryota > Metazoa > Chordata > Mammalia > Artiodactyla > Bovidae > Capra > Capra hircus. Next base: position 35,844,447 of record NC_030818.1, read on the forward strand.
GGCTCAGCTGGTAAAGAATCCGCCTGCAATGTGGGAAACCTGGGTTCGATCTCTCGGTTGGGAAGATGCCCTGGAGAAGGAAAAGGCTACCTACTCCAGTATTCTGGCCTAGAGAATTCCATGAACTGTATAGTCCTTGGGGTTGAAAAGAGTCAGGCACAACTAAAGGGTCTCTTGTACCTTTCCCTCATTCTAGATTTTTGCATGGGAGATAAGGGAGATGCTGATACTGAAAGATTCTTAGGAACTCTTAGGGCATGGAAGGCAGCTTTCTGGGCTCCAAGATTCCTTTCTTGAAAGATGGGAAAAGGCAAAGGAGAAAGAAAGGCGGCAGCATGATTGAATCATTCTCTTCTCAGCTGGATACTTTGGTATCCTATATGTAGAAACAGTCATTACTTCTAACTATCCCATTTCCATTTAAAACACCTCCAAACTGATTTCTTCATTAATTATAAACCAAGGAACAGAAATAAGTAAATGTTTATTTGTTAAGCAGTAGCAGTAACAACCTATAAACAAGGGTCACATCTTGCTATACTTAATGTAACTCCTGAGAGTCTCTCTGATCACCCTGTTAGACAAAATTCATCAAATTCTGTCTTCAGATGATGTCTGGAGGGAGGCAAGGGTATCCAGATATGCTCAGTGCTGCTTATTTGACTAAATAGGGAGACCCATTTCAACCACATCACTTAGATGTAAACAATTAGTTTTCCCTGGATTTTTTTTTTTTTTTTTTAAGCATCAATGGTTTAAAGGATAGGGAAGCTTACATGTCTGAAGCAACGTCCTGGAGGAATACCCCATCCTGTGTGGCAGAGGGCAGGCAGGACATAGTGGCAATGTTCACTCTCCAGGGAAGAGGGGGGGAGGTTAGTAATTTTAGAGGAATTGACATCACGTGGGCTTCTTAGTTACCAGGAAAAGGGTCACACCCCTCACCGCCCCTTTGATAAGAACAATCACCAGCTGGGGCCTGGGGCAAGCATGTAGAAAGGTCAGTCCTGTGAGTTCAGTTCAGTTCAGTTCAGTTGTTCAGTTGTGTCCGACTATTTGCCACCCCATGGACCACAGCACGCCTGACTTCCCTGTCCATCACCAACTCCTGGAGCCTACTCAAACTCACGTCCATCACATCAGTGATGCCATCCAACCATCTCATCCTCTGTCATCTCCTGCTCCTCCCACTTTCAATTTTTCCAAGCATCAGGGTCTTTTCAAATGACTGGGTTCTTCACATGAAGTAGCCAAAGTATTGGAGTTTCAGCTTCAACAACAGTCCTTCCAATGAACATTCAGGACTGATCTTTAGGATGGACTGGTTGAATCTCCCTGTAGTCCAAGTGACTCTCAAGAATCTTCTCCAACACCACAGTTCAAAAGCATCAGTTCTTCAGTGCTCAGCTTCCTTCATAGTTCAACTCTCACAACCATACATGACCACTGGAAAAACCATAGCTTTGACTAGATGGACTTTTGTTGGTAAAGTAATGTGTCTGCTTTTTAATATGCTGTCTAGGTTGGTCATAGCTTTTCTTCCAAGGAGCAAGCATCTTTTAATTTCATGGCTGCAGTCACCATCTGCAGTGATTTTGGAGCTCAAAAAAATTAAGTCTCTCACTATTTCCACTCTTTCCCCATCTATTTGCCAGGAAGTGATGGGACCAGATGCCATGATCTTTGTTTTCTAAATGTTGAGCTTTAATCCAACTTTTTCACTCTCCTCTTTCACTTTCATCAAGAGGCTCTTTAATTCTTTGCTTTCTGCCATAAGGGTGGTGTCATCTGCGTATCTGAGGTTACTGATATTTCTCCTGGCAATCTTGATTCCAGTTTGTGCTTCTTCCAGCCCAGCATTTCTCATGGTGTACTCTGCATAGAAGTTAAATAAGCAGGGTGACAGTATACAGCCTTGATGTACTCCTTTCCCAATTTGGAACCAGTCTGTTGTTCCATGTCCAGTTCTAACTGTTGCTTCTTGATCTCAATACAGATTTCTCAGGAGGCAGGTCAGGTGTAGTCCTGTGAGTAGGTGTAGGTAAAGCAGGCACTGGTCAGGCAGGAAGGTACAAAGAATGAAAGAGCAGCCATCTTGAGTGGCCTGGCCATACACTCCACCCCTACATACCCAGCACAGCCTTTACCATTGTGGTCTGCCCCTCTTCCACGACACCCCTGGGGTCAGGTATGTAGAGGGGCAAGGCAACTGGATACCCCAAATGCAATACAGACCGGCACCCCTGATTTTAACAGACCCAGAACCTCACTCAAGTGGAGGGGAAGGCTCATCCTTATAAGAAACGTTCTGGTGACCTAGCCAGGAGTCTGCAGTCGCAGTACACATCTGTCACTGTATGTTACGTTGAGTACCATTAGGGTGGACCCATTAGGTCTTTCCAAACAAAAAACAGTCAGTCCCACTAGTTGAACTTGTGTGTCCTGAAGACAGCCTATTCCATTCAACACAGCATAGCCCGGGAAGGATCATGGGCAGTCGGTTGTACAGTAATGTTTACAGCGGAGGTCTTTCTGATGCACTGGGATGCAGGACAGGAAGATGGTGAGAGTCTTTCTCCCCCATGGTGAGTAGTCCACACATAGTCGCAATAGCCGGGTCAGTTTTTCATGGAAGTCCTGAGGATGAGGACAACCGCATCTCGCTGTAGACCCAGCAATTAGACTCATCTCGCAGTGAGGCCAGTGTGGCTCCTCAGACCTTGAACAGATTTCCTCTCTCAGGTTAGAGATGAAACGTAAGACATGTAACGGGCACAACACAGGGAAGATTATGACAATTAAGCAAAGTACAAGCAGTAACCACATTCTGAGATAATACCACACCTGCTTTTTTTTTTTTTTGTCCTGGTCTGCAACACAGTTCAGAAAACTCAAGTTTTCAGCAACACAGGAATGTGTCGAAAGTTACATATACAGTGGCCGCCTAGTTTTATCTTGGATGTCTGAACAACAGCTACTCCATTCTGACTTTCACATGCATTCTTTTCCTCAATGGCCAGAGCAGATGTACAATGCATGTCAGAAAGACCACAAAATAGGCTTCTCTGATCAGTAAAATTTGAGTTCAACCATATATAAGCCAGAATGACTTCCCCATACCTCAGTACATGCAGATTTTTCCATCAATTCCTCTTTGATTACAAATCTTTCAATAGATAGTACTTATGATCAAAATATTCATCCCTCCCTGCTGGGGTGCAGGCTCCTAACCCAGGTTCAAATCATGTCCCTCAGTGCTAGGCCTCCTTTACATTTGCCTAGTTATATATGTTGGGAGAAAATAATCAGATCTCATGAACAGGCTCAGAGGTAAATTAATGGGGAAATACCATATAGGCTATATATTATAGCCAACTGTCACATAAGCATTGTACCTGTGCTTTTAGCAACAGACTTAGGTGGCTCAGATGGTAAAGAACCTGCCTATAATGCAGGAGACCCAAGTTTGATCCCTGGGTCAGGATTATCCCCTCAAGAAGGTAATGGCAACCCACTCCCATATTATTGCCTGGAGAATTCCATGGACAGAGGAGTCTGGCAGACTACAGTCCTTGGGGCCTCAAAGAGTAGGACAGGACTGAGCAACTGACACTTTCACTTTCACTTTTAAAGCAAAAGCAGCATCACACTTCCTGACCAGTTATACTCCGTGGTAACCTCACTATAGGGTTTTCTTTCCTTCCAGAAAATCAGGGCAAAACTATAGCAGACACAATAACTTTCATAAATACAGGCCTCAGTGAACAGAACTAGAATTTAACATCCACTGAAATATAATATTGTTCTCTGTAAAATACCCTTGTCTCCACCAAACAGCTAACAAAAACTAAATTGTTGGCAAAATAAGTCTGGTCAATTGACCATATGAGCTCCTTCAAACTGGCCAAGGAGGAACTCCTTAAGAGTCTCAGACTGAATTCCCAAAAGGTCTCTCAAGGTCAGGAAAGCCACATCAATGGTCTGCCATCAGACTTCATCTTGGTTGATCTCTCTCGTCTAGAAGTCCCCCAAATAGCAAGATTCTTACACATTCCAGGAGACAGTGTTTTCCATTCACCTGATGAGGCTGCTTAGAGCCCAAGAGTCCCCATTTCTGGAGTGACAAGGCAGAGAGAAACAGGGAAATGGTTTAATTCTACAAACAAAGTTGCTATAAATTATACTCAACTTGAAAGGAAGGCCTTTCCCATATCAGGAAAACACAGATCAAAACCAGTACTATTCCAGACAAAATTCATAAACATTATAACCGTATTCACTAGTTCACTCAGTAATTAATATTTTGTTAACTTTTTATGAAGCCATCAGGCCTTCCATTCAGTTCAGCTCAGTTCAGTCGCTCAGTCGTGTCCAACTCTTTGCGACCCCATGAATCGCAGCACGCCAGGCCTCCCTGTCCATCACCAACTCCCGGAGTTCACTCAGACTCACATCCATTGAGTCAGTGATGCCATCCAGCCATCTCATCCTCTGTCGTCCCCTTCTCCTCCTGCCCCCAATCCCTCCCAGCATCAGAGTCTTTTCCAATGAGTCAATTCTTCGCATGAGGTGGCCAAAGTACTGGAGTTTCAGCTTTAGCATCATTCCTTCCAAAGAAATCCCAGGGTTGATCTCCTTCAGAATGGACTGGTTGGATCTCCCTGCAGTACAAGGGACCTTCAAGAGTCTTCTCCAACACCACAGTTCAAACACATCAATTCTTCGGTGCTCAGCCTTCTTCACAGTCCAACTCTCACATCCATACATGACCACAGGAAAAACCATAGCCTTGACTAGACGGACCTAAGTCGGCAAAGTAATGTCTCTGCTTTTGAATATACTGTCTAGGTTGGTCATAACTTTTCTTCCAAGGAGTAAGCGTCTTTTAATTTCATGGCTGCAGTCACCATCTGCAGGGATTTTGGAGCCCAGAAAAATAAAGTCTGACACTGTTTCTACTGTTTCCCCATCTATTTCCCATGAAGTGATGGGACCAGATGCCATGATCTTTGTTTTCTGAATGCTGAGCTTTAAGCCAACTTTTTCACTCTCCTCTTTCATTTTCATCAAGAGGCTTTTTAGCTCCTCTTCACTTCCTGCCATAAGGGTGGTGCCTTCTTTAAATTCTTATCCAGTTCAGCAATTTATCAGAGACCTTCTACTGTCAAAGGTCCTTCCTATGAATCTTTTTAAAGATGAAGTTCTTTTGCAAAAGCATCAGAGTCAAATAAAAACTGTCTATAGAAGACAAGATTTTAAAAGACAGGTTTAAGCTTCTGATTACAATGTAATCAATAAAGAAACTTGTTTACACTAATTAGAATTATAACCAATTATAATCTTAACCCTTAGAAATCTTACTCTCTGGCAAAAACCAAGAACCAAGTAATTTTACATTTCCTGATTGGAAAACTTACGTTTTAGTCTTCCTCTAAGAAGGCAAAGGTAGGTAAAGTTAGACCCGCCCAGCAATTAATGTTCCAATATTTTATCCTGTTGTAATAACCCAGATAGTCAATGAATTCAGTTTCAAAAATCTGGAGAGACTTTTTATACGTTCCCCAAACATAATTATTTCTATAGTGCTATGTGCTAAGTTGCTTCAGACGTGTCTAACTCTTTAAACCCTATGGACTATAGCCCTCCAGGCTCCTCTGTCCATGGGATTCTCCAGGTAAGAATACTGGAATGGATTGCTATTTCCTCCTCCAGGGATCTTCCTGACCCAGGGAACCCACCTCTCTATGTCTCCTGCATTGGAAGGCAGGTTCTTTACCACTAGCACCACCTGGGAAGGCCAGGTGAATTTACCTAAAAGCTTTTTTTTTTTTTCTCCTTTACTAGCGATCACAGAAGATTAAAGTTTCAGAGAGCCAAGGTAGATCATTTACGTGATTTACATCTCAAAGGCACAAGAGAAATACCAATTACAATATGCTCACTTAATACAACAGCAGAGCCATTAGAGGCCATTGCTCTCCAGACCTCTTGGGAGCTCTCGCTAATTAAGGACAGTCAACACAATGAACAACTCACTAGAGGACAGCCACCTCAGGATTTTCCCCCAACTTTGGGATCACCCCTAGAACTTTTGGGCCCCACATGTTAGTAGACAGCCACCTCAGGATAAGCCCTGCAATTTGGGGACACCGCTAGTTAGTGGACAGTCAGAAGGGGATCACACCCACAACTTGTGGGGCCCCCATGCTAGTGGACAAGCACCACAACTTTCCCTTTCCTGTCCTGTGTTTCCTGACATCTCCATGCTCACAGGAGTTTCCTTGGTTTCCTGTTTGGCTTTGCCAATTGTTGGGGTGTACCCAGCAGGCCTACAAGGTCTCTACTTGCCCAGCTTCAAGACCAAAGAAAGGGCCCCAAGTTAGCAACAGAGATATCAATGGTTTAATGGATTGGGGAGCTTACATGTCTGAGTGAAGTGAAGTCGCTCAGTTGTGTCCGACTCTTTGCGACCCCATGGACTGTAGCCTATCAGGCTCCTCCCTCCATGGGATTCTCCAGACAAGAGTCTGAAAAAAGGTCCTATGTCAACACCACATCACAGGACATGGTGACAGTCCCACTCTAGTTTTCCCTGGATTGAGACAAGTAAGTTTGTCTCTTTATTTTTTCACTAGTTAGACATACGTCTTTGCCCTTAACCAAACCACTTTATTCCAAACGATCTAATAAATGCATGAAAGATTCAATGACATCTTCCTCAGGGGTGTCTTCAAAGAGTCTGCATATGGGTGTGTAGGTGTTCTGTCTTCCATCTAGTCATTAGTGGAACTCAAAGATGGGCCTTTGGACAGTGCTTTTCATTTCTTTCCATCCACTTTATAGCATACCTAGACTGATGTGAAGAAGTTTCATCAAAGACATCATGATTCTACATTCTCTGCCCTGACTGCATTCTTTCTCATCTGTCATCCTTCCAGAGATCTAAGGCCCTCCGCGTCTGGCTGTCCCCGCCTCATTATCTACCATTCTGCTCTCGTCCATGGCCAACCAGAGCTGCTCTTTGTTCCTCAGTTCTTTGCCTTTCATTCTCAGACCCAAATATCAATACTGCTCACATTGTTCCAAACAGTCAGAATCAAAAGTCACATTAGCAATTCCTTCTGAATATGCTGTCCACTTTTCAGCTTTCTTTTTTATTTACATTGACTCTTTTTCCCATTTAAAAGATACATACACATTAAGAGGCGGGTACCCTTTGATCCTCCAAGAGATTGAAAAAAATGCTTTTAGGTACTGTGGGCTCACATTTAATGGCACATACAGATTTGACTTTCGCTTCATCCCATCTTCATTCCAGTCATTCATATTTAATGCTACACATACTTGACTCTTGGACTTTTTAAAATCTGGTATGCTGAATGGTGCACAAATTAATCCTGTATTATACTACCCAGCAACTTGTCATTATTTATCAGCATTGACTGAGCTATCGTTGTTATCTATTCATTAGCTTTCGAAAGATTTAAGCCTCTTCTCATGTATAATGTAGCTGTGTTATTTGTCACATTTTGTCAGTAATTCCTCTTTCTAGTGGTACCCACGTCACAGCAATAGATCATCTTTGGGACTGAAATTTTCATGAATACCAGAACTGCTGCTCTTCAGCTACCAATGTTAACCCTGATGGGGCTCCCTGCTGGGACAGATCAAACTTTGTTGTCCTAGTAACGCAGCTATGGTGCCTCATCCCTAAATAGTCTTGTGACACCATCTCGTTTCTGTCACTCCCACTGAAGAGGACTACCAGCTGCCTTCTCAGAAATATTTTAGATTTAGACCAATGGCCCTTTAAGGAAACTGGATTCTACCTAGCTTAGGAAAATCCACAGCCCACAAAAGCTTTTCTTTTCAGAGTCCATGGCAGGGCAGGTGCTAGCTAGCAATACAGCCCCATTCATGGTATTTCAAGGTCTCGAAAGGGAAGGCCTGAAAGAGTGATTTCATTATGTTCACTTCAGTGCTGCTTTTACTTATTTATTGATTTTGGCTGCATTGGGTCTTCGTTGCTGAGTGCAGGCTTTCTCTAGTTGTGGAGAGCAGGGGCCACTCTCTAATCGCTGTGCATAGGCTTATTGCGGCGGCTTCTCTTGTTGCAGAGCACAGGCTCTGGGCATACTGGCTTCAGTAGCTGTGACTGGCTCCAGGGCACGTGCGCTTCAGTGGCTGTGGCACGTGGGCTCTAGAACAGGGGTTCCGCAGTTGTGGCATACGGGCTTAGCTGCTCCAAGGCATGCGGAATCTTCCCAGACAAGGGACCATGTTCCCTGCATTGGCAGACGAATTCTTACCCACTGTGGCACCAGAAAATTCTCCTTACTGCTTTTAAAATCTCCTGGAAAGTCTGTCCTCTAGACTAACTGGTTCTGGCTCCTGAAGTGAAAACTCTCAGATGCCAATCATCAGCATTCACTCTGACTTCTTAACAGCATCAGACTCCAGACAAATTTGCCTTGTGAGAGGTTGGCGCAGCCCAGAACTAAACACAGGTTACATAAAACCAGAGTACACTCCATGGATACCAGCAACCAGCACAGCATCCTTTGACTAACACAGTGACACATTCTCACATATGGCTTCTTCCCATGCCATATTTTTTTTTTTGTCTCTTTGCATATTTTCCTGTGAGTCCCCAGTTATGCCATCGAAGAAGATAAAGCAGAGGCAATGGTTAAGGCAACCTCACATAAAAAAATGTCCACATATCTTTTAACACAAATCATGGCCAAACAACAACAACAAAAATGAAAATAAAAGGGGAAAAGCAAATATTTACCTTTAAAAAAAACAGCCAAGGCTCTGAGTAGGACAGAGAAAGAAACTAGTCTAATTTTTGTCACATGGCCAGTCAACAAACACTGGCTGGATTAGAATCATTCTTGAAAGTCATACCATTGGGCCAGAGTTCATTTCAATAATACAGAAAACAAGGCTCACAAGTGGATCAGCACTGCAAGCTCCTTGAGAGAGAAACCATCCCATGCATTTCCTCCATGGTATGTAAAAGGCAAGTGATCAATAAATATTTACTAAAACAATAGATACATGAACAGATGAACACTCAGGTGCTTCACTGATCTCACTCTGCAGCAATGCCTGCCCAGACCACAATGCTAAACCCACAACGAAATAGTCCTTTCTCACACTACTATAAAAGTTGAAATTTTCTATTATAAACTGTGCTTCTATTCTTCAAGCTGACAGTGTTTTCAGTTGGATAATAGCATCTCCTCTGGCCTTTTTCTCCCTTACATAGGTATTTCAGTTAGTATTTACCGTCTACACTGCAGCAGACACAGGTGTTGCTACAAATTCCGTGTTGCACTGCACTGCAGGGCTTACAGCATGTTTTATCATGGAACCACATTTTGGTCTTAATAAAACATAGTACCGCACAGCATGGCACTCACTGTAACCTAATTAAATACAATGCCAAGGGAAATATGTCGCTGTGAAGGTGAAACACACATGTTATTCACTTTGCCTTTCTATGCAAGAGGCAGCTAAAGAAGAGTTTAGGAAGAAGGTATTTAACACAGTGAGGTTCAACAGTTAGCCGGCAAAACAGAAAAAAGCTAAGGATATAGGAGAAGAAAAGACATAGTAGAAAAGTGTAAGGAGGAAGGAGAAGATGTAATAAGTTATCATCAGCATTTCAATTCTTTTTTTTCTACTTAAACTACAATGTCAAAGAATTTTCACACTGAAAGATTTTAGAGACGTAAAGAGTAAGTGCCTCTGAGCAGTGGAGACAAGACCAAAATATGCCTGTTCTTATGCCCATTACTAGTCAACTTCTAAAAGAATCCCAAAATAGTGAAAACTTATTTTTTTTCCTCCACTCTGATAAAACAACGATAGTTAAGGCAAGAACTATTCCCAAGATACAGGATGTCTGGGTGCCAGTCCTGGCTATACCTTTCACTGACTATAACCTAGGGCATATGTCAATTAGTGTTTTTGGCCCTCATTACCTTATTTAAAAGTTGAGGACATTGGATTCAACTATCAGTGCTGAGATCCCAATATTGATCTGATGTAAGAAAATTTACCCAGCTGAACTTTTGTCTTACCAATGAAATTTGAAATCTTTGCTGACATCATAGGAAGCAATGCTTCACAATGCATGTGCATAAAAACCTAGGATAACAAACAAAACATGCAATGAGCGCAAGCAATTCCTCCCACCTCTACAACCTAGGAGACTTGGGCAATAAAGAAACACAGTACTTGCAAAGTTGTTTACTAATGAAAAGGAACAAGCTAGTGTACTCCTTTTGGCAATCTCTCTAAGGGGCTCTGGGTCCCTATTCTCAGTTCGTGGGGTAGAAAATACCTATCTCCTTCATAAAAAGAGATGAAAAATGCCACAACATTCTGCTTCCATGAACCACCTTTTAAAAATCCTTCTCTGTGTTAGATACTAGAGGCAGATTACAGGACTAGTTTTGACCACCTCTTAAGATGTGAAGTGAGAGTGGGTTTAACATCTCTTTAGAAAAAGGGAACAATGGTCACCTATTGTTCTCAGCTTTGAGCTTCAGCTAAAAATTCAAAACAGGAAAAATCCCATTTAACATCTTGTTAGATACATTCTAAATTTTATACAGCCCAAGAGTTTTTTTTAATTGCCTCCATCAACAGATAAAAAGCCAGTCTTCTTCCAGTCCTCCTCAACTCATTATATGATGCAACCTACCAGCTGTTCAAGCCAGAAACCTGGAAGACAGACTCACCATCTCTTCTCCCCTACAGCCAATCCAACAGCAAACCTCTTGACTCCATATCCTCCACTCCCAGCATAGAACCAAGCCACCATCCTCACTTGCTGAGATCTCTGCTACAGCCTGACTGTCTCTCGGCTTCCACTCTTGCCCCACTATACTACATCATCCACTCAGGAGCCAAGGTAATCTTCTAAAAAGTGAAAGTCAAATTATGTCACACTCTGCTTAAAATATCCCAGTATCTATCCCAGTATTACTAATCTGCTTGGAATAAAATCCTGCAAATCTTCCATACTACCAGACTCTTATTCTTCTTTCCCACTTACTCACTGCCCTCTGAACACCCAGGTCTTCTTTCTGTCCCATGACACAAAAGCTCATCTCCACCTCTAGGCCTTTGCTCTCATTGTTTCTTCTTCATAGAACACTCTATACCCCAATCTGTATCATCCAGATCATAATTCAAATATTGCCTCTTCTGTAAGACCTTCCTTGAATATCAATTCCATCAACCAGTCACTTTCTATCATTGTTTTACTTTTTCCTTTGATCTGTTGATAAGTTGAGCTTCTCTCGTACAATTATTTATTAAGCAGAAACACTACTATGTTCCCAAAATGTCTAGAACAGGTCCTGGCCATAGCACCAAGTCAAGGCCTTTTGCAAGAATGAATGAATTTTGTCCTCAGGGTTTAAAGTGTGAAACAGTTCTTCAAAATAAAGCCTCTGTGAGTTTAGTTAACATGTATGAATCTTTAGGAAATGTTACAAACTATTATAAAGACTATTGGTAGTTATTACTTGGGTTACTGTTTTAAATCAAATTTCTTCCCAACCATTTAAAGTGTTTAATTTAATCCTAAAAGGTCAAGGGCTTATTTCTGAGTCAGATCAAAGCCATTTTGTTTTGTTTTGTTTAGCAATAATGATACATCAATTTTTATTTCCTTTGAAATTAAATTTTTATTAGATAAATGTCCACTTAAAGTAGAAAATGGAAATATTTTCCCATTGCAGATCAAAAAGAACCCACAAAATACTATTAAGGATAAAGTGAATAAATAATTTTTTGTCTCAAACAGGACAATTTTGAGAGCAAAAGGGGACAGTATTATTAATTGAGCTGTAAAAATAATGTAAACTAGAACATACTGTCACCCTATTTATGGGCCAAGAGGTAATTTCAAAGTAAGATGCAGTTGTTTGAGCTAATTTTTTAATTTATATTTGATGGGAGAGTGTGTTAGACTATAGATTTTAAAAGAGAGAGAGAATGAGACGGCATGAAAGGAGAGTGCAATATGAAAGAAACAGAACTAGGAAAAGTACTTTTTACGGTCAAGATACAATTAACACTACTTGATAAATATAATAAAATACACTTATTTTAGATCTATATTTTGGAGGAAGAACAAAGAGGAAAAGTGAACAGTGAATGGACACGAAAAGGACAGATACAGAGAATGGCAGATGGGAAGAAAGTCCGAAACAAGCAGCGTGGCTGAAAACAAGCAGTGCGGCACACATTGACCCAAGAAGCTATCACTGGGTGTGTTTCTCAACCTGTGGAAGGAAGATGGTGAGATGGAGGCTGGTGTGTAGATGCCTAGGCACCAGCATCTGCAGAAGCATGGGAAAGGAGGCATGGTTGGGAAAAGGAAGAAGTTATGCTGTAATGCAGGGCCAACGAAGCCTTCCTTCCACCTCACAAGGAGGTCTGGAGCCAGGAGGATCCTTCTGAGTTATCCTAAGTTGGAACAAGGGAGCCAGGTCTTTATAACAAGTGTTGATCACTTGTTTAGATGTGGGGATGTCTGAAAGGAAGCATGAGAGTGAGCGAGGCAGTTTTCTTCAGCTAACACCACCTCCAAAGAGAGCGGAAGGCACGGAGTCCATGCAGAAGCTCAGTGACTAGATAAGTCATTTGATTTCTCCTCTTTTTCTCTGCCAAATGTGTGGCCTTTCACATATCTCCAGCTTTCATTTTTATGCATATGAGGAAAGTGTGTGTATACACTAATTTTTCAATATTTCTCTTGACATGTCCACTTGGGTTAAAATATCCTTGAGGGAGCAACTTGCCCCTTTTCCTTACTGTTTTATCCCAATAGATCTTAAAATAAAACCAATTCATTGGTAGATGTTCAATAAATAGTCTTGAAGAATTGAAATGAGTTTCAGTCTGACCCCCAGCATCTTTTACAATCTGGAGCCAATTGAAAATGAATACTTCCTTTCTTATGTTAGTTCCTTCCTTTGCAGAGAGAACTGCCCATATTTTCCTTGAATTAAACAGTATATTTTTCTGTTGCCTATTATCATCATTCCTTTCTTCATGGCTACACTGAAGACACTGAAGACAATATCTGATGCAGAGTAAGCAAATCAGAAAATGATAGCCATTATCATTAACTCTATTGTTTATGGGTAAATGCTTAAAATATATGAAATGTCGATTATGAAAATATATAGTATAGTATATTTACATTCATGAACAGAATAACAAATAACATTTAATCATGGTGAGCTTCCCTGAAATGCTGAGAACAGTCCATCTCTCTCAGCCTTAGATTCCATCAATGAGAACATATAAATATCTCACATTACTTAAAATTTTACCAGAAAAAGAATTGATGACTATTTTTAGTAAAATTGAATTTCCTCCGAAAGTTCTAAGTACTCAAGCTTAATTTTGCTGTTTATCTTTCACCTCCTACTTTTCCAGCACTCTGAATGATTTCAAAGGTATTAAAGGAAATAATTCCTAGACAACAATATAAACAGTATTTTGCCTATATAACATTTTGTCCTTTTCATTCTTTAATAAACTTGCTACAAAAGCATAGTAAGACCCTTGCTGCTGCTAAGTCACTTCAGTCGTGTCCAACTCTGTGCGACCCCATAGACGGCAGCCCACCAGGCTCCCCCGTCCCTGGGACTCTCAAGGCAAGAACACTGGAGTGGGTTGCCATTTCCTTCTCCAATGCATGAGAGTGAAAAGTGAAAGTGAAGTCAATCAGTTGTGTCTGACTCTTAGCAACCCCATACTGTAGGGAAACAATTTAAACTTATTTGCAAATTTCCATGTAAGTCCTAACCAACTATGGAAGGAAGCTGAGATTTTTAAACATGTGGGGTAATTTTACAAACCATCATAATAAAAATCACTTCTACATGCTTGGATTTTAACTTCTCAAGAGAAGGCAAATACTCTGTAAACTAATAATTGCATAAAAATAATTTGGTTTTAACATATAAACTGTTAGTCCTTCATATTTCAATCAACTTGTTGGGATTTTTTATATTCTGACTCAGTTTGCCACTTTTTCTAAGGATTTTTAGATACTTGTGATAATTAGAACTTTCACTCTCCTATTAGAAGCTTTAGTTTCTCCCTCAATTCCTGCCACAAGCTGAGAAGTCACTGGGTGTTGTAGGGCTTAGACAAAACAGGCCGACATCTTCAGAAAATTTTAAATGGAGACAGGCAAGTTTCAAAAATAATATTCTAAAATATTATTAGCTATAAGAAAAGTAAAATTCTTTTTTAAGTTTTCAACCATAGATTAAATTCCCATCAAGACAGCATAAAAAAAATCAATCAGATTTGAGTTCAAATGTTCTGACCTTCACTGTGACCAAAGTGTCTTTAATGCTCTGAACCTAGATTTTTTTTCACTCGTAAAATGATCACCTCCAAGGTCATTGTGATGATCCAATCAATGGACACTGAAGATAATATCTGATGCAGAGTAAGCAACTCAGAAAATGATAGCCATTATCATTAACTCTATTTTTTATCAGTAAATGCTTAAAACATATGAACTGTCACTTATGAAAATATATAGTGCAGTATATTTACATTCATGAACTGAAAAACAAACTATATTTAATCAGAGTGGGCTTCAGATTCATGTTTATGCTTTCAAATAAGTAGTCATGTATGGATGTGAGAGTTGGACCAAAGAATTGATGCTTTTGAACTGTGGTGCTGGAGAAGACTCTTGAGAGTCCCTTGGACTGCAAGGAGATCCAACCAGCCCATCCTAAAAGAAATCAGTTCTGAATATTCATTGGAAGGACTGATGCTGAAGCTGAAACTCCAATACTTTGGCCACCTGAAGCGAAGAACTGACTCATTTGAAAAGACCCTGATGCTAGGAAAGATTAAGGGCAAGAGGAGAAGGGGATGACAGAGGATGAGATGATTGGATGGCATCACCCACTCAATGGACATGAGTTTGAGTAAACTCTGGGAGTTGGTGATGGACAGGGAGACCTGGCATGCTGCAGTCATACAGTTGCAAAGAGTTGGACACGATTGAGTGACTGAACTGAACTGATTCTTTATATACCTACCATGTCTTGTGCTCTCCCAAAGTTAGGTATAAACCAATTAATTATTTCTTCGCAAAGATTCGGACATGACTCAGCGACTGAACTAAACTGAACTGAACCCTTTTATCTTTTCTTTCTTACAAGAATTCAAGAGTTCACTTTCTTATTACCTTAATAAGTATCAGGCCGAGGGCACGCCACACATAACAGATTATAACTAGAAAAGCACACCTCCATAATCATCCTGTGACAAATTATTCCATCAATATTTGGAGGCAAGTCTTTTCATAGACAACTTCTCTCCTCAGCCATTTGTCTTACATCTTTTTACCTTATCACGTCTCTGCAAATCTGCTACAGTGAGCAATGAGAACATTTCTCTGGGTGTATGCTTTAAAGACACAGTCAGTATTTTCTTTCTATTATTATTAAGGAAAAGATTTAACATTGTCTGTTACATTTTTAGTGCTTGTCACAAGCTTGTAGATACTAACAACAAGATTTTAAAAAGCTTTGAGCTATCTGGATAATTGTTTACCTCATGTAAGAATTGCATGGCAATGTATTAAATTACTTTATGACTGAAGCCTTGCTGAGTAGCTAAGAACATCAGCCATGCATATTCAATAAGAAATGGGAACCATTGAGAGAAGTCCTAGCTGAATACCAACCAACTGAGCATCTATTGATCTGAGTGTTTTTCTACTTTTAATTAGAAATTGACTTTTGCAGTCATTTTACATTAGTAACAGATTAAAACAAGTGGGAGATTTAGAGTATTTCGACGTTTACCTACAAACCTGATATTATGTGTTGTTTCTACAAATCCAATATTACGTGGGGGATTGATGTAGTTATCTGGATAATTTAAAAACTCATGATATGCTATTAAGGGGAAAGGATGGGAAGTAGGGAATGGAGACTCAAATTATCCATTAAAAAAATCATTGTCTCTTCATTTACCACCATTAGTTCCCAAATGAAATGCCTCATTTAGGAGACAAGAAGTTCCAAAGCAAAAAAAAAATATTTCAATGCAATTATATCTAATTGTTTTTCAAAGCACTTGCAAAACAATTATTCACATCAGTAAAAAAGTGGGGAACTCTGGCAATGGCATCACAAGTAAAACTTTGTCTGAATTATTTAGGGTTTTCACACAATGTCAGCGTTGCCGAATGCAAGCTCAAATGTGAAGCAACAAAGTCTTGGACGCGTTTGAAAAGCCAGTGAAGCAGCTTCCCTCCCCTTCTCCCTCCAGTGTGATCATGGTGGGTAGAAGAGATACAGAGAAGTTAAGGCAACAAGACAATCTGAATTGGTTTGAAAGTGGCAGCGAAGTTAGGATCACTGATACAGAGATGATTGACACCATCCATAAACTTTATTTTAGCCATGCCATTCACATTTACTAAAGCTTTCACCCTAAAAGAAACCTGATAGATAGAAGCCAGAAATCCAAGTACAAACCTGTCTTTCTACCCTCCTATTTAGCTGCCTTCCCAGCAGCCTGGCTCCCTGGGACAAGAGGATGAAGTCCACACACTAGAGAACAGACCAGTCTAAAACCAGGGCACTGCCTCACATGTATGCAAATCGTTCTGTTTAGGGGAGCCATGCATCAAGCTTTCTTTTGACAATTTAACATGAAAATTTGTGTCACACTGCTCAGTCCCTGAGTTCACACTCCTTGAACAGGTTGAATGAAGTAAAATAAACCTGCCATCTGTTCCTGACACTTGTTTAATTTTGGAGGGAATCTAAAATTTGACTAACTCTGTAAGAGAAGCTGAGAAAACGTAAACAAAGCCTCTTAATTTAAAATTGACTAAATGCGTGTTTTTCTCAGTTCCAGACAATCTGCTGTCTTCCAGCTGCGCTTGCTCAATTCTGCCTCATTCTGGGAGCCCTGGTGTCACCACAGTGAATAGGATGGGTTCAGTGGAGATGAGACTGCGCCAAGCCAGCTTCGCCCACAGCATACCAATGAGTGCCCCGGGAAGGCATTAATAATGCAGAGCACACTAGGGTAGCCAGCCCGGCAAGGCCCTGTACGCACATCAACGGAGGCAGCCGGGACTCACACGACTGAATGTGTCTGCACAGGCTGACTGTCTGCAAGGCTGCCTGGTCTCCTAATCGCCAGTCTCCTTTCCCGTCACCCTCAAGGGCTTCATGAATAAAGATGAAGGACAAACACTCTCTGCCTCTCCGTAGTACCTCAGCAGGTGCACACTTAATAAACTTTCTTATCTCCTTGGGTACGAATGACCTCAGACATTCTGCAAACCCAAAACTGTCATTATTTTTTCTCCTTTTGTCCACAAAAGATATGCCTGAGCCACAGAGCAGGAAAAGAAAATGCATGGGTGACAACAGTGAAAACAACAACAACAACAACAAAATCTCCAAGAGACGCATAAACGTCCACACAGAAAATATCCACCCACAGTCACAAATGTGCCTCACTCCTTAGCAACCCACCTGCTCTTCCCACCAAAAAAAATCAACGAATTCAAAGTTTGTGTCTGTTAGCACATGAAAAGGAGCCCCGGGTATTTCTAAGAAAGATTTCTGAACATCTTTGGAAAGAGAAATTGGGATTGTATTAATTTGGTCATCTGAACAGATAAGATCCGATGCATGCATGCTCAGTCATGTCTGACTCTGTGAGACTCTAGGGACTGTAGCCCATCAGGCTCCTCTGTCCATGGGATTTCCCAGGCAAGAATACTGGAGTGGGTTGCCATTTCTTCCTCCAGGGGATCTTCCCCACCCAGGGATCAAACCTGCATCTCCCGTACTGCAGACAGATTTTTTTTTACTGCTGAGCCAGCCGGGAAGCCCCATCTGAACAGATAGCCAGCCTCAAACTCTAAAGCTGATACAAAAGCTACAGACTTTACATGTAGCCATCATGGAAAGCATAAAGGGGAAGAGTTGGTAGTACAGAGTGCTTTCACATTGTGGTTTACAATCAGATTACAACCTTTAACTGACCCATGGTAATATAAAGACACAGATGCATAGGCAACTCAGCCAGAAATTAAATACATTTTCAAAGTTATAATTATCTACAAGTGAGTTTGTTCTTACACATGGCAGCTTCTTTCATTCCACAGCGAGAGGCACATGATAGGTGTTTACTGGATGCTTTGAATGAATGGGTGGCAACACTGTTAAATTGTGGATCTTGCTACTGTTCTCTCTTGCTTCCCTAAGCGTTCAATGCCTCTTCCAACATGCAGTTGCTATCATTATTTTTTCTCCTACACACACACACCTACATTGCGGTAAAATACTAAAAAGGACTAAGCATGAAAATCAGGGAAGCATGAACTAAGCTAGAACAAGGTGAGGGTAACAATGAAAAAGCACTGTGTATAGGTCATAACAGTCTGTTCAGTTACTTCCAAACTTCCTGAGAACCAAAAGAAAGAGAAAATCTGCCTGGTAACATACACGTTTGTGTCACCAGAAAGGATAAAAGATCTCAATTTCTTAGAAGAAGTCATGTTCTAAGTTAGCATCAGTATTAAAACAATATATGCTCATGTGCAAAACCCTGTTCTGCTATTACAAAAACATGCTAGTTTGGGGGGCAGGAGGTACAAGGAGCCAGATCCACTCAGGCCTCAGGCCTTTGTAGTCATTGTCTGCTCTTCAGAATGCTCTCCCCCTGTCAGTAACACAGCTCAGCCCCTCACTGCCTCAGGTCTTAACCTTAAGTGTCACAGTCTCAGTGAGGCCCCAACTCCTCTGCCTAAAATGGCAACTACCTCCTCCTCCCCAGCCCTGCCATTCTCCGGTTTATTTTTCTACATAGTTTTTTAACATACCATAAAATATATCCATTTTGTTTATTGCCTTTAACTTCAGGCCCATAACCAACTAGAATATGAGTTTCATGGAACCAGATTTTCCTCTGCTTTGTTCACTACTGTATCCCAGGGCCTATAACAGTATCTGGCAAATTTACTGAATGAATGAATAAGTGGACAAATTCTCAACAATGTTATTATGACATGCTACAGTTTCCCATGGTGAAGTGATTCCAGTGGACAAGATAATTTAGTCCTATTATATGGGCATCTATCCCTGTGGCTTGATCCAGGGTCAGATAATTAAACCACCCACAGAGGCTCTTAACCATAGAAACAGACTCCTTTTGAGCCTCTCAAGAAAGAAATAGGCCTTCTAATGCAATGTTCTCTGATAGAAATATAAGATTAGCCACAGATATCATGTTAACTTTTTAAAAGCCACATTTTAAAAGTGAAATTATTTTCAATAAAGTGTTTTGCATACCCAAATTATTGTTTCAATACATAATCAGTACAAAATATTTTCATACCATCCAGTTTGCAGTAATTTGTTACAGCAAGCCACAGGAAACTAATATAGTGACAAAGAAAATAAAAGAAATGAAAGAAGGAGCATTGCTACTGACCTTGCAAAAATTAAAAATATTACAAGGAAAATATTATAAATAATCTGATGCCACAAATCCAAAATCTTAGATGAATCTCACAAATTCCTAAAAAGACATAAATTATTAAACTGACTCAATACAATAGAAAATCCAAGGAGACTTATAACAAAAGAATAAGTTAATAATTAAAAATCGTCTCATACTGGGAATTCATGTTAAAACATAACATAAAACATAATTCCTCTTTTTCTCTCCTTTCCTTATTTTATTTTCTTTAAGACAGCATCTTCTAACATTATGATCCATACACAAACTCACTTCCTCCATTTGGAGAGATTAACAGACAGTCAATATAGAAGTGAGTTGGAAAGTTTAAAGTACTATACAAGGGCTTCCCTGGTGATTCCGTGGTAAAGAGTCTACATGCCAATGCAGGGGACATGGGTTCAATCCCTGATCCAGGAAGATCCCACATACAGCGGAGCAGCTAAGCCCGTGCACCATAAGTACTGAAGCCCACTCACCCTAGAGCCTGTGCTCCCCAACAAGAGAAGCCACTGCAATGAGAAGGCCACGCACTGCAACTAGAGAGCAGCCCCACTCTCCACAACCAGAGAGCAGCCCCACTCCCCACAAATAGAGAGCAGCCCCACTCTCCACAACTAGAGAGCAGCCCCACTCTCCACAACTAGAGAGCAGCCCCACTCTCCACAGCTAGAGAGCAGCCCCACTCCCCACAACTAGAGAGCAGCCCCACTCTCCACAACCAGAGAAATGCCTGCACAGCAGTGAAGACCTGGCACAGCCAAAAAAGTAGATAAAATTATTTTTTTTAATATATAAAGTACTATACAATGTTAACCACTAATAGTAATTTTAAAAATTCCATACACCCTCATTTGACAAGAAATACATAGTTAAGGGAAACATACCAGACCCCAAAATAGAGTACCTTGTATTCCCCTCCCACGAATTAGGAGCACCCGTGACCTTTCTGTAGCATTGGCCTGAGATGTGAGACGGGGGATGCAAAGCTTCTTAAAGGGATGGATTCTGTAGAAATGTCACAGAATGCAATCTCCAGGCAGGAGGGATATCTGAGGCACCTCACTTCTGGCAGCACAGAATTAAGGTGAGCGATGAAGCACAAAATGAAACCAGAAATGGCTCCTTGTGTATTGTCTTGTCTCTTACCAGCCTTTAAAACTGTCATCTCCTCAGCTAACGAGTGAGGACTGAAACCCAAATCTGGCAAGAGCCTCATTCTTACTTCTCACGGACCTGTACTGGGGTCAGACTTAGGACCTGGTTTTCTTCCAGGCCTGAAAAAGCATAGCATTTGCCAGTCATCCGGAAGAGATGAACAATGAACATTAAGGAAAAGCTCCAACTCTCAAAATAGATTCTTTCCACAAAGGGCACTCATAGAATATTTACCTCGAAGTCTTCAAAATCCAGAACAGCTGGAATGTCGCAGGTATCTGTAACGAAGCAGTGGACCTCGGAGGACCTCACAGCTCTATGCGTTTTGGGGACTAGAGCTCCTGCTGCCCTAGGAACACTCATGCTGGCTGATAACCAACATCCCACTGATCTCCTAACAGGATGGATGTTAAAATGCCGATTGCACCATGAAGACTTTAAGGCTCACAGACATTTGCAGCTTAATGTTAATGAGTGTCAGAGCCTTTTGTGGGCATGAGTTAGCTTTTCAAGGAGGAAAAATACACATTGAATCAAAAAGTGGTGGATGTCAGCCACTTTACAATTTTACCTAGGTCAGGCCTGAAGCTGTGGTTACTGATTCAGCTGATTGAAAACTACCACTTCATAAAAATGGAACCATTATACTAACAAAAGCCTTCTATTTTATCTCCAACAGGAATGGCATTGTGGTTTAGAATGTGACTATCTGGACAGGAGGGAATGGAATACATCAATTTATTTGAAAATCATCCTTGGAGGAAAAAGAACTTGTGAGACTTTAGTGTTTCATCAAAAGGAAAGAAACTGTAATTCCTTGAAACACTGAGCAGATAAAATAAAATTAGAAAAACCTAGAAAGATCCATTTATTTCCTTAATTGAAGCAGAAGAACTGTTTTCCACAATCCAAAAAAATTGCAGGAGACAATAACATAGTCTGAGGTACACAAAGTAGTTCTCTGAGCAGGGAAAAAAAAAAAAAAAGAAGCCATTGGGTTGGCCAAGAAGTTCATTTGAGTTTTTAACAAAAATGAGCTAATTTTTTTACCAAAGCTGAGAGCCACTGGTGAGTGTCTAGCTGCACTCCTCTTCTGAACAGGGCTTGATCTGGAAGCGGCTGTGTTGGGCTGCCCAGCACGTTGCAGAGCACTGGCTGGCCCAGGCCTGGCAGGAGTCTTGGTGATGATAGAGCCACAGTTCAGGTCAGTCGCTCAGTCACATCTGACTCCTTATGACCCCATGGACTTCAGCACGCTAGGCCTCCCTGTCCATCACCATCTCCCAGAACTTGCTCAAACTCATGTCCATGGAGTCAGTGATACCATCCAACCATCTCATCCTCTGTTGTTCCCTTCTCCTTCTGCCGTCAATCTTTCCCAGCATCAGGGTCTTTTCAAATGAGTCAGTTCTTTGCATCAGGTGGCCAAAATGTGGTCCATTGGAGAAAGGAATGGTATGACACTGAAAGATGAACTCCCCAGGTCGGCAGGTGCCCAACATGCTATGGGAGATCAGTGGAGAAATAACTCCAGAAAGAATGAAGAGATAGAACCAAAGCAAAAACAACACCCAGTTGTGGGTATGACTGGTGATGGAAGTAAAGTTCGATGCTGTAAAGAACAATACTACATAGGAACCTGGAATGTTAGGTCCATGAATCAGGGCAAATTGGAAGTGGTCAAATAGGAGATGGCAAGAGTGAACCTCAATATTCTAGGAATCAGCAAACTAAAATGGACTGGAATTGGTGGATTTAACTCAGATGACCATTATATCTACTACTGTGGGTAGGAATCCCTTAGAAGAAATGGAGTAGCCATCATAGTCAACAAAAGAGTCTAAAATGCAGTACTCTGATACAGTCTCAAAAACAACAGAATGATCTCTGTTAATTTCCAAGGCAAATCATTTAATATCCCAGTAATCCAAGTCTATGCCCGGACAAGTAATGCTGAAGAAGCTGAAGTTGAATGGTTCTATGAAGACCTACAAGACCTTCTAGGACTAAGACGCAAAAAAGATGTCCTTTTCATTATAGGCGACTGGAATGCAAAAGTAGGAAGTCAAAAAACAACACCTGGAGTAACAGGCAAATTTGGCCTTGGAGTACAGAATGAAGCAGGGCAAAGGCTAATAGAATTCTGCCAAGAAAACACACTGATCATAGCAAACACCCTCTTCCAACAACACAAGAGAAGACTCTACACATGGAAAGAGTCACAGCACTAGAAAATAAAGCTAAAGCCTAAAGTTGTACCCACATGACAGGGGAAACTTGAGCCTTGAGGACTCACACCTTGGAAGGCCACTTCTTAAGAAAACAAATATGACACAAAGTTCTTAGCAGCCTCAAGAAGCACAGAAGATGCCTAGGTCTGTAGCTCCCTCAGTTAAGGTGTCAGTGGAGACTTACCAAAGCCAGAATGGCCATGTGAGTCTTACATGACCGCTCAGGGCACTCCCATACCCAGTATGAAGTAAGTAAGCCTCCCATCCTCGGCACAGCAGACTGAGCCCTCAGAATCGGCAAGCTGGACTCCACCTCAGGACGAGTGGCCAAACAAGTGTCCAGGGGTTGTCATTCAAATAAAGCTTCTCAGCTCACAGGATCAAATTCTGTGTGGACTTTTCACTTTCAAGATCATAGCTTGTTGCCCTAAATGATATGTTTGATACCTGCTATCTTGGGTTAAATTTCCCAAATCTGATCAGGCCAATTCCAATCAGGAGAGTCATAAGCTCCTTTTTAACTCTATTGTGAATTACTATAGAAAATGTCATGTTTTAGGCTTTAGGAGTTAAGTATTCAAATCTTTTAAAGTATAGCTTTTTACATGGTAATTCCTTTCATCTCCTAGAATTATTGCTAAAAATATTGAATGACCTGAAGTTGTTAAGTTTGGTAGTGCTATCAACCACAATGTTTCCATCTTATAATTATTAGGATACTGCTGGTGTTTCTGAGGCTGCAGTCCCACTCTGCTTACCCTATCGATTGCTTTTGTATGTGTTCCAGTTAGTGTGAACTCCTGTGTCTTCACATCCCCTCTCCCTGCCCATTACCCCAGTAAGGAGATCTAATCTGAGTTCCCACAAGCTTCATACATGTTTCTCAATGAATTTGTTTCTGAGTTAAATTTTTCTTCCCCTTTTTCTTTCTCTGCTACTCAATCCCATCAATGCTGTTGAATTACAAATTTGAAGCTTTAAAAAAATAATAATAAAATGGAAATTACATAGTCTACAGTAAATATTTCACTCCCCCCAACCATTACTTGAGGAGTAGGTCAGCTGAAAAATATGCCTTTGCCATCCGTAAGGGGTCCCTTCTGTATATGTTATAATTTAGTTTACTTCTGGCTTTCAACTCATACCTGCAATTCCACATGAAACTCCTGAACAGACAAATGAATGGTTTTATGAAATAAACAGGAACAAAAATAACCTAGCAAATCTTCAGGCATCCAACAGAATCCCAAATATATAACTTTACTTCAGTGACAACTGTAGCCAAATATTAAATAAAGAATTAAAACACTAAGTACTAAAAAAAAAGGTGCTCTAATTTGTTAGAGCTCATGTCCATAGAACATATATGAATCTTCAGGTGTCCTCTTAGCTTCCTGAGACTCCTAGATTCACAGATCTGGAATTTAAAAGCAGCTGGAGCTCACTGGCACCTCTGGCTTTATGTTCCTGAATCTACCTAATTCCCATGACTCTAAGAAGACAACTGCTCAAGGTGGGACCAAATGCCCTGTGTGATTCCTACAGCCAAATGCAGTTGTTTTCAGACAGGACTTTCAGAAGCGAAATGCCCAGTACAGTGGAGATGTATCTAACTCTTCTAAAATGTTAGAGTCAGAATTTTAGTACAAGAGTGAAAGAAACACTGTGTGTGCAACTGTCAGCCTATCAACTCTTAACAAATAAAAAGATTCCACTCATCTAAACCCTACTTTGATCTAATGACAGATAACTTGAACTGATGGTTCCTGTACATATCAAAATAGCATCTGTCTATCCTGGCAAGAAGATGAATTGCGTCTGTGAGTCCTCTTACAGAGCTAAAACTAATTATCAGGGTCTTAAAATCCTTTTGATGGATTAAGAGTTCCTGGTGAGCACAGTGAAACAAACCATTAGGTTGAGAACAAAATTTTTTTCACACTGCAATGATCTGCTAATGAGCTGACTGTTGCCACATTAATCAGTTAGGAATTTGAACAATAGAAAATCTGAACTATTTTTTTGTTTGTTTTCTTTTCCTTTTTTGAGTTGAGATTATTTTTATAAATAACAAAACACATAGATTTTTAGGTGTATATTTGATAAGCTTTAATAAAAGTATATATCTGTGTAGGCATAGTGCTGGTTAAGATATAAAATACTTCCACCACCACAGAAAGTTCCCAGTGCTCATTCCAGTGAATCTCACCATCACCACGCAGAGGTAACCCTGGTTTAAATTAGAATAGTAATAGAAATTACTATTATTAATGTTAATTTGGTAATAGAAATTAATTAGCAATATAAATTACTATTACCATAGATCAGTCCTTCTAATTCTAGAGTGTCGTGTAAATGGAATCATACAGTATGTACTATTTTGCATCTGGCTTCTTTCACTCAGTGTTTTCGAAGTTCATCCATGTCTGTATTTTGTTGGTTATTATGTGAATATATCAGAGTTTGTTTTCTACCCTCCTGGTAATGGACAACTGAGCTGTTTCCAGTTTGAGGCTATGAAAAATAAGCTGCTCTGAACATATTTGTACAACTGCTTTGGTAAACATACGATTTATTTCTCCTAAGTAAATATCTAGAAGCAGGCTTGCTGAGTTGTAGAGTAGTTACAGGATTTAACATTAAGAGCAATTGCTGAGCCTTTTTTTACATGAAAACTTCTACCTCCTCCAATTTCTTCCACTGATGACTACATGCCAGACCTCAACCACAGGCCCATTCTAATGTATAATTTAAGATGTTTTGCTTCTTTCTTGCTTTCTGCTCTAGCAAGTAACTTTGATTGTCATTGGGAAGACAGCTTTAAGAACTCAATACCAGCCACTGCCAGTAAAATTTTAAAAATAAACAACAAATAAAGAAAATATACATATATGTATATATATAGCTGAGTCACTTTGCTGTACACCAGAAACTCACATAGCATTGTAAATCAACTATACTTCAATAAAATGATTTTTTTAAAAAAGAATGCTCAAAAGATGAATTAGCTGCCTAGACCAGGTCTTCAGAGTCTCTGCCAAGAAGGAATGTTATCCTTTTTGTTACAAGGGCAGCATTCCTTGATTAGCCTCTGAGCTTAGACAGCTAGAAACATCTTTTTTTTAATACCACTTGGTTTAAGCAGTGAAATCACTGCTAAAAGAGATGGTATTATGTAAATCAATATTAAAATTAACTGCATGTTACTACAGTAATCTTGAACAGGTCTTTGCCTTTGTTTCTGCTTTGTAGCCTTGGGGTTCCCCAAATCCTCTTGGGTGGCATTCACCAGCACTAGGGGGAGGAAAGCGGTTGTTCACATTTGCAGATGCAGTTTTGGCATGATCAGCAGCCGTGCTCTTCACAGGATTAAGATGCATCCTTTGGATTATATCAAAAAACAAGAAAACAAAAGGCACTGCTTGAAAATAATGATTTAGCACAGAACACATTTTGCTTTAGTCAAACCCTTTTTTTTCCTAAGGAAAAAGTGTGTGGGTTTATCTCTTGAAAATGCCAGCATGGCTGTGAACACTGGGGAAATTAAAAGACTGAATAGAATGGATTTCTTAGGAAAAATCAGTGTGAGTATGCAGAGGGTTGCATGGCTTATTTATGAAGTTGTGTGCTAGGGGAGGATTATCTGCCTCAGACTTACCTATTACTTTGTCGCAGTGGATTTTAAATATAGAGGCTTTCTTGCATTGCCCAAAGCCAAGTTCAAATGGAATCTAAAACTAATAACTTTGGCAACTTTGGTTATGACATAGAAATCAGAAAATCAGAGGTATAAATACCATCTCTACCATCATCCCTTGCCCAGAAAAAGAAACAGCTTTGAAGAACATTCTGTAGCCTTTTGACATAGCACCAATTATTCTTTCTTAGAAACAGAGGTCAGTGGAATGTTAATGAAGGTGTCTAGAGTAATGAATGCTGCCTAATAAGGCTGACAGTCAGGACATCCCCATTTACCACTGTGGCCAAAAAGGACCAAGACTGAGATGCCTTTGTCATGTGAGGAAGAGATTCATAATCTGGAATTGCATGTTACACAAAGAGAACCACCAACAGGATTGTGAAAGCAGATTCCAACACAGTGGCTGGGTGCTTTGAGGTTACAAGCTGCCAGTTAATAGCACTATTCTGCATCAATAATTTTTTTTGTTTTTAAGTTGAAAAGTGTTTTGTAGCTATTGGTCAATTTTCAGAATATTCTGAAAATAAAAATGCTGAGTCAATCCTTTTATTCTTAGATTTTATCTCAAAAGAAGATGACTAGGAATAAAAAAGTTACACAAAGAATAGACAAGCATTAGTCCCCAAGACTGCCTCTTCCCAGTCCTGACCAAGCTTAGTACTTTAATTAAAAATATGAGTCTCTACAAAGAGTCTATGAAATGCTTTTGATAGTTCTTCAAAATTAACATTATCCAATGAGCGTCCATGTTGAACAACAATATGGAACGTGGAACATTAAAAATACGATGGGCTTTGTCCTATTGTGGCCCCCACAGTTACTTCTGTGTATGGAGCATGACATCACTATTTCCCCGAAGGTAGCACTTGAAATGTGAGTATCTTTGAAAGCAAACATTTTGCCTCTTGGCAATAATCCAACTGGACTAGATATTAATTAAAATTTTGTCCTAAATGCATGGGCTACTTGCTATTAGAAAATACTAACTAGGGAGAAGTTTGCAATTTCCACCAAAGAAAATGAATGGCCCAACATTCCAAAGACACCACAGTCATATTTGTTTTCTTGCAAGAATCATAGTTCCAACCTAGCCCTCCTACAAGCACTGTCATGAGTGACAGACAGAAATACAAAGTGTAACATGATTCATCCTACAACCAGACTCAGTATGAAGAGAGTGGATCTTAGAACCCAGCCAAGCGGTTTGGCTCCTGTGACATGACAATTTCTTCATAAGGGAGTTTTACCTAAAAGGCATCAGGATGGCTCTCCAATGAGATTTACCAACAAGCGGCTCATCTGCACGACTCCTTGAGTGGTACTCTCACTCACCTTGGGTCCTGGCTCCTTTCATTTCTCATTCATGTAATAGAAATCCTGCCTTCTCTGGGATGACCATGTATTTCCTGAAAGGGGATCATCTGACCAGACTCAGATCATTAGGCTTCTCCTGAAACCACATTTAATCCCTGGTTTTCAGAATAGACAGGAAACAGAAGAACTACTCACTTGTGACAGGTTCATTGGTTAAAAGAAATCTGGTTATTTGCTAATCTTCATGTTTAAAAAGTCTAAAAACAACACACTGATCTTCACAGAAAACTAATGCAAGAAATAAAAAACCAAAGTCAAGAGTAGTTCAGAATCATTTGTTTTAACAGGCTTTTACTTAAGTTCCATCCCAATTTAAGAGCCACATCAGCTTAGCTACTGTCATTCAGGACTTTCTGACAATCTGATTGGACAAGCCTCTATCTTGTTTGGGGTGAACAATTTGTCCTGGATTTCCTGGGACTTTTCTGAATTTTACACTTACTGAAAGCTCCACATCCCCAAAACTTTCTTAGTCCTGGGAAAATTTGTGTGGTTGGTCTCATTTATTTTAATAGCTAACAGCCTGGTATCTCTTTTAAGATCTAACAAATCTTATTAAGATGAAGCTTCTTTTAGTATCTTTCCTACGCGCTCATGCTGTACTTCTAGAAGATGTAGAGCAATAGGTGTACTAGTTTCCTAGGGCTACCATAACAGATTACCACAAACTAGGTGCCTTGAAACTATGGGAGTATATTATCCCACAGTTCTGGAAGAGGTCAGAAGTTCTAAATCTTCCCTCCAAAGACCAGAAGGAATAAACTTTTCTTGTGTTTTCTAGCTTCTGGTGCTGGCCAGCAATCCTTGGTATTCCTCGCCTTACGGCAGCATAACTCCAGTTTCTGCCTCTGTCTTCCCATGGTCATCTTTCATGTGTATCTGCGTCTCTTTGTGTCTCTCCTCTTCTAATCATTCATATGGATTTAGGGCCCTAATCCAGTGAGACCTCATTTTAAGTTAACTAATATCTGCGGGATGGATAAAGAAGATGTGGTACACATATATAATGGAATTCTCTGCAACCATAAAAAAGAATGAAATAAGGCCATCTACAGCAACATGGATGGGCCTAGAGCTTATTATACTAAATGAACGAAGTCAGAAAGAGAAAGACAAATACCACATGTTGTCACCCATATGTGGATTCAAAAGTATGGCACAAACGAAATTATCTATGAAACAGCAGCAGACTCGCAGACATAAAGAACAGACTTGTGGTTGCCATGGGGGAGGGGAAGTAGAGGAGGGATGGATTGGGAGTTTGGGATTAGCAGATGTGACTATAATATATGGAGAAGGAAATGGCAACCCACTCCAATACCCTTGCCTGGAAAATCCCATGAACAGAGGAGCCTGGTAGGCTACAGTCCATGGGGTTGCAAAGAGTTGGACACGAATGAGCTACTTCATTTCACTCATTTCATACTTTATCATCAGAGAAGGAAATGGCAACCCACTCCAGTATTCTTGCCTGGAGAATCCCATGGACAAAGGAGCCTAGCAGGCCACGGCCCATGGGGTCACAGAGAGTCGGACACGACTGAAGTGACTAAGCACTATAATACATAGAATAGATAAACAACAAGGTCTTGCTATATAGAATAGGGAACTAGATTCAATATCCTATGATAAACCATAATGGAAAAGAATATGAAAAGGAAGAACCACTTTGCTATACAGCAGAAATTAACACAATATTGTAAATCGATTATAATTCATTAAAACATAAACATATGCATATATGCGTGTGAGTATACACACACACACACATTTATGTGGACTTCCCTAGTGGCTCAGCAGTGAAGAACCTGCCTGCCACTGCAGGAGACACAGGTTCAATCTCTGGGTCAGGAAGAACTCCTGGAGAAGGAATTGGCAACCAAGTATTCTTGCCTGGGAAACCTCTTGTATAAAGGGGCCTGGAGGGCTACAGTCCACAGGGTTGCCAAAGAGCTGGACACGACTTGGCGACTAAACAACTTCAAAAACAACAACTAATGCGTGTGTGTGTGTGTATAAACCAGTTAGATTTGTAAAGACCCTATTTCTGAACAAGACTGTATTCACAAATAGAAGGGCTTCCCTTGTGGCTCAGCTGGTAAAGAATCCGTTTGCAATGTGGGAGACCTGGGTTCAATCCCTGGGTTGGGAAGACCCCCTGGAGAAGGAAGGCTACCCACTCCAGTATTCTGGCCTAGAGAACTGCATGGACTCCATAGTCCATAGGGTTGCAAAGAGTTGGACACACTGAGCGAATTTCATTTTCACTTTCACAAATAAAAACCAGGAATTAGGACATCAACAAATTTTTTTTTTCAGTCTCTTTTATTCTGCTTTTTTTTAAAAGTCATATTCCATTTGAGTCTTAAGCATGTAAGCAGGTACCATGGAATGAAAACAAGTAAGAAAACAGATGGACATCACCAGATGGTCAACACCGAAATCAGATTGATTATAGTCTTTGCAGCCAAAGATGGAGAAGCTCTATACAGTCAGCAAAAACCAGACCAGGAGCTGACTGTGGCTCAGATCATGAACTCCTTATTACCAAATTCAGACTCAAATTGAAGAAAGTAGGGAAAACCGCTAGACCATTCAGGTATGACCTAAATCAAATCCCTTATGACTATACAGTGGAAGTGAGAAATAGATTTAAGGGCCTAGATCTGATAGAGTGCCTGATGAACTATGGAATGAGGTTCATGACATTGTACAGGAGACAGGGATCAAGACCATCCCCATGGAAAAGAAATGCAAAAAAGCAAAATGGCTGTCTGGGGAGGTCTTACAAATAGCTGTGAATAGAAGAGAAGCGAAAAGCAAAGGAGAAAAGGAAAGATATAAGCATCTGAATGCAGAGTTCCAAAGAACAGCAAGAAGAGATAAGAAAGCCTTCTTCAGCGATCAATGCAAAGAAATAGAGGAAAACAACAGAATGGGAAAACCTCTTCAAGAAAATTAGAGATACCAAGGGAACATTTCATGCAAAGATGGGCTCGATAAAGGACAGAAATGGTATGGACCTTACAGAAGCAGAAGATATTAAGAAGAGGTGCCAAGAATACACAGAAGAACTTTACAAAAAAGATCTTCATGACCCAGATAATCATGATGATGTGATCACTAATCTAGAGCCAGACATCTTGGAATGGGAAGTCAAGTGGGCCTTAGAAAGCATCAATATGAACAAAGCTAGTGGAGGTGATGGAATTCCAGTGGAGCTATTTCAAATCCTGAAAGATGATGCTGTGAAAGTGCTGCACTCCATATGCCAGAAAATTTGGAAAACTCAGCAGTGGCCTCAGGACTGGAAAAGGGCAGTTTTCATTCCAATTCCAAAGAAAGGCAATGCCAAAGAATGCTCAAACTACCGCACAATTGCACTCATCTCACATGCTAGTAAAGTAATGCTCAAAATTCTGCAAGCCAGGCTTCAGCAATACATGAACCATGAACTTCCTGATGTTCAAGCTGGTTTTAGAAAAGGCAGAGGAACCAGAGATCAAATTGCCAACATCTGCTGGATCATCAAAAAAGCAAGAGAGTTCCAGAAAAACATCTATTTCTGTTTTATTGACTATGCCAAAGCCTTTGACTGTGTGGATCACAAGAAACTGGAAAATTCTGAAAGAGATTGGAATACCAGACCACCTGACCTGCCTCTTGAGAAGCCTATATGCAGGTCAGGAAGCAACAGTTAGAACTGGACATGGAACATCAGACTGGTTCCAAATAGGAAAAGGAGTATGTCAAGGCTGTATATTGTCACCCTGCTTATTTAACTTCTTGCAGAGTACATCATGAGAAACGCTGGACTGGAAGAAACACAAGCTGGAATCAAGATTGCCGGGAGAAATATCAATCACCTCAGATATGCAGATGACACCACCCTTATGGCAGAAATTGAAGAGGAGCTAAAAAGCCTCTTGATGAAAGTGAAAGAGGAGAGTAAAAAAGTTGGCTTAAAGCTCAACATTCAGAAAACGAAGATCATGGCATCCAGTCCCATTACTTCATGGCAAATAGATGGGGAAACAGTGGAAACAGTGTCAGACTTTATTTTGTGGGGCTCCAAAATCACTGCAGAGGGTGACTGCAGCCATGAAATTAAAAGACTCTTACTCCTTGGAAGAAAAGTTATGACCAACTTAGATAGCATATTCAAAAGCAGAGACATTACTTTGCCGACTCAGGTCCGTCTAGTCAAGGCTATCGTTTTTCCAGTGGTCATGTATGGATGTGAGAGTTGGACTGTGAAGAAGGCCTAGCGCCGAAGAATTGATGCGTTTGAACTGTGGTGTTGGAGAAGACTCTTGAGAGTCCCTTGGACTGCAAGGAGATCCAACCAGTCCATTCTGAAGGAGATCAGCCCTGGGATTTCTTTGGGAGGAATGATGCTAAAGCTGAAGCTCCAGTACTTTGGCCACCTCATGCGAAGAGTTGACTCACTGGAAAAGACTCTGATGCTGGGAGGTATTGGGGGCAGGAGGAGAAGGGGACGACCGAGGATGAGATGGCTGGATGGCATCATGGACTCGATGGACGTGAGTCTGAGTGAACTCCGGGAGATGGTGATGGACAGGGAGGCCTGGCGTGCTGCGATTCATGTGGTCGCAAAGAGTCGGACACGACTGAGCAACTGAACTGAACTGAACTGAAGGAAACAGAAATATATTGAGTGAATCATATGTGAAACAATGCTGTGACTTGTACAAATGAAACTGCTGCTTTGGCTACACAAAAGAATTAACACTAAAATGTTTAAAAAGAGACAACATAGGAATAAGCTATTTTAATAAAGCAAAACCAAATTTTTGTTTATTATTATTTTTTTAATTTATTTATTTCAATTGGAGGCTAATTACTTTACAATATTGTGGTGGTTTTTGCCATACATTGACACGAATCAGGCATAGGTATACATCTATTCCCCATCCTGAACCCCCCTCCTACCTTCCTCCCCATCCCATCCCTCAGGGTCATCCCAGTGCACCAGCCCTGAGCACCCCGTCTCATGCATTGAACCTGGACTGGCAATCTGTTTACCATATGATAATATACATGTTTCAGTGCTATTTTCTCAAATCATCCCACCCTCGCCTTCTCCCACAGATTTCAAATGACTGTTCTATACATCTGTGTCTCTTTTGCTGTCTTGCATATAGGGTCATTGTTACCATCTTTCTAAATTCCATATATACGCGTTAAGATACTGTATTGGTGTTCTTTCTGACTTTATATCCATTAGTTCTAAAAATAAAATTAGACTTTTCCAACCCTTAACATCTGCATTTAATAATATCTTCTAACCAAAATACAGATGCTAAAACAGCAAATTACAATATATCTTATACAGTATACAATATGTTTCACTGTTCACACTTACTTTAACTCTAGTTGGTCGTTACATACTCAATGCATAAACATCACTTCAAATAACATTTTTACAATTAACAAAAAATGTGACAAGGCTGTCTTAAAATGGCTCTGTTATAAATTATATAGAGTATACAGAATTACAAAGTCAAGTATTTTTTATGAAAATATACACTTCTCCCTGAAACTAACACAAGCTTCAACATTTTAAAGAAATAATACCGCTGCTGCTGCTAAGTCACTTCAGTCGTATCCGACTCTGTGTGACCCCATAGACGGCAGGCAGCCCACCAGGCTCCCCCGTCCCTGGGATTCCCCAGGCAAGAACACTGGAGTGGGTTGCCATTTCCCTCTCCAATGCATGAAAGTGAAAAGTGAAAGTGAAGTCGCTCAGTCGTGTCTAACTCTTAGCGACCCCATGGACTGCAGCCTACCAGTCTCCTCCATCCATGGGATTTTCCAGGCAAGAGTACTGGAGTGGGGTAAGAGATGATACAATTATAAAAAAATTTGCAAAATTATTTTTTCATGTATAAAATTCCACCATATTTACTTTGGTCTAGAATACAAGTCCACTTAAAAAATATCCACATGGAAGGGCTGGGAGACATCATTACATGCAATCATTTATACTTGGAGTTACTTCAAATCAAAATGACTGAAATACATAGTAATTCTTGATTCATAATCCTGATTGAGATAAAACAAATTGGTAGATCACAGGATTGCTTATCCAATTTCTAATTATCAATTCAAAAATGTTTTTCATAAGCCCTTTGTGACATCTCTTTAACAAAACCCAAATAAACAGTTCAGGTGTACATATATACAATATGGCAGAAAGTGAAGAAGAACCAGAGAGCCTCTTGATGAAAGTGAAAGAGGAGAGGGAAAAAGTTGGCTTAAAGCTCAACATTCAGAAAATGAAGATCATGGCATCTGGTCCATTACTTCATGGCAAATAGATGGGGAAATAGTGAAAACAGTGGCTGACTTTATTTTGGAGGGCTCAAAATCACTGCAGATGGTGATTGCAGCCATGAAATTAAAAGACACTTACTCCTTGGAAGGAAAGTTATGACCAACCTAGACAGCATATTCAAAAGCAGAGACATTACTTTACCAACAAAGGTCCATCTAGTCAAGACTATGACTTTTCCAGTAGTCATGTATGGATGTTGAGTTGGACTGCAAAGAAAGCTGAGCACCAAAAAATTGATGCTTTTCAGCTGTGGTGTTGGAGAAGACTCTTGAGAATCCCTTGGACTGCAAGGAGATCCAATCAGTCCATCCTAAAGAAAATTAGTCCTGGGTGTTCATTGGAAGGACTGATGTTGAAGCTGAAACTCCAGTACTTTGGCCACCTGATGCGAAGAGCTGACTCATTTGAAAAGACCCTGATGCTGGGAAAGATTGAAGGCAGGAGGAGAAGGGGATGACAGAGGATGAGATGGTTGGATGGCATCACCGACTCAATGGGCATGAGTTTGGGTAGACTCTGGGAGCTGGTGATGGACAGGGAGGCCTGGCATGCTGCAGTTCATGGGGTTGCAATGAATCGGACACGACTGAGCGACTGAACTGAACTGAACTCATTTGCATTTTTCCCTTTTCCTCTATTACATAATACCATTGGTAAGTGAAAGCAGATGAACAAAATGTAAATGCAAATATGATATTGGGTTATTTAACAGCAAAATACTACAGTATAAAAAGATTAGCTTTGATTATGTCCTTTTTGGGTGTTTGGATGCTTTCTGGTCCACCCCAATCCATAAGAAGTCTTCTTTGTGGAGACATCACAACACCTGAAGAGAAAACCTGGAGTCTTTTGAGTCATTTCTTCACAATGGTAACCTTGCAGCCTTGGGTAACCTTGGGTTTCCAGCTGTCAAATCCCATGAACATGAATGGCTACAGGTCATCCTTGAACTGGCTTCTGGATTTTGCTCATACTGGTTAACCTAGTGATCAAATGGGTAAGAATATTTTCTCTCTCCCTCCTATTCTGGCAGTTTAAAAGTTAAAAGAATCATGAGTTCCAGCTTCCCAGGAACCTAGTCCACATGATGGAATATCCTATAGTATGGTAAGATTTTGAGGGCAGTGTTGATAGTGTGAGTCAGTGTAAAAGAACATTAAACCCAGAAGTGGGTTTTTAGCAAGGGGCTGAAAGTGGCTCAGTTGTGTCCAACTCTTTGCAACTCCATGGACTGTATAGGCCATAATACTGGAGTGGGTAGCCTTTGCCTTCTCCAGGGGATCTTCCCAACCCAGGGATCAAACCCAGGTCTCTTACACTGCAGGCAGATTCCTTACCAGCTAAGCTGCCAGGGAAGCCCAAGAATACTGGAGTGGGTAGCATATCCCTTCTCCAGCGGATCTTCCCAACCCAGAAATCGAACCAGGGTCTCAGATGTCTGCAAACATGAAAACAAGGCATCTGGCTTGTGGATATATTCTATATATTTTTGAGGCATATAAGTCATGATGGAACCTTGTCACTCCACATTCTGTCTCCCCACCCTCAAAAGACAAAGCTCCCTTTGAGACAAGGAAGTCATTATTTCCTCTACCCACTCAAGTCATTATTGGGGGGTGGGGGTGGGTATTTCTGTTGTCCTTTATTTTTTAAATAGGATATGCTTATGGGCTGCATGATTTCCAAGAAGGCTAACAGATCTAGGGATTAGGCTTTCTGTCACTTTCAAGTCCCTGGGAATTCACCACCATACACGTGCCTTGCACTTAATTTCCAAGACACGCCTTCAGTGGCATAGAAGGTGCCAGGTTTTACCTGAACCCTTGAGAAAGGTTAAATCTATCTGGAAAGACCTCCATGTCCATGGCTTTATGATGGATGGACATCAACAAATCTTTTAAGGAAACATAATTTAATCCACAATAGCAGGTCACCCCATCTTTATGATTCTAGAAGTTCTCAACTCTGAACGCACATTAGAATCACTTAAGGGAATGTTAAACACACACATATATATACACACACGCATACTCCAATGCTCCTTCCATTCTCCTCATCATAAATTAGAGTATCTGTAGGAAGCCTGGGCATTAGTAAACTTTAAAGTAATTCTTATATGCATCCACTGCCCACAACACTTCATAACCTTGGAGAATAACTACTAAAGTGACATTAAGTATGACCTCCTCTCTTCGAAATATATCCCTTCCAAACCAGCTTACACTAATTTTAAGTGGTACCTCGAACTCTTATGTTTCCCTCAGTAAATTTTAAACCAAAAGTAAAATTGTCTATTTTAATAACATCAAGAAAGCACCCAACAATTTATCTCAGCCAAGAGAAAAAGTATCTGGCAATTTAATCTCCCAAATTCAACATTTTTTACTGTTAACTTAACCTAGATACATATGTAACTCCTTTTTTACTGACACAAACGTCTTAGAGCAAAAGAGACAATTGTTCATTTCAGAGACACTAATAAATATTTCCGATCAGAGAAAACTGTGACCTGTCCAAGATGAGGGTCAACCAAGAACATAAATTTTTTTCAAAAAACGACTTGGGAGAAATTCTTGGTTTCAGATAAATGAGATTTTTTTCCTATGTACTTTCTTATATCTTTGTGGTTTTTTCCCTCCCCATTTAAACAAACTGGAATTAAGAAGCCATCTCTTGCTATCTGTTTGCCCATTCTCACCGCCAGTTTTTTTTTTTCTAATTTACATTTATAAGAAACAACATTTTCTGAAGATTACTCATGCTGAGATGACCAGCAGTGAGCCTATTGAGATCCTATAGGATGCTAAATGAGTTAAAAGGACCAAGGAGGAATGAAATGAGTGTTCTTAATTTAAGCAGGTCAAAGCTACTGCATCGCACACTCATCTGACTTTTTTCTCTTCTCTGAACACTCACATGCTTACAATGCATTTAAGGCACTTTTCTTTCCTGCCTGATCTGTAAGGGGAAAGATTCCCTTCTCCTTCCCAAGATGTCAGGCTTCGTTGTTATTGATGGCTACAAACCTGCAATTACTTGATGAAGCTAATGGGTAAAAGCACTTAAAAGGCTATGCTTTGCGGTTCCAGTGTCATAGTTGATATAAAACAAACCAGACCCAACACAGCCTGACAAGCTTTCAGCCTGTTATTATTGGGGGCTTATTTAAATTACGGATTTGATTAAATTTATAATTTAGCCATTGTACTTAGCATGCTTTCCTTTGAAAACTAACCCCAAAGTAAAAGTGAAAGTCACTCAGTTGTGTCCGACTCTTTGCAACCTCATGGATTATACAGTCCATGGAATTCTTCAAGCCAGAATACTGGAGTGGGTAGCCTTTTCCTTCTCCAAGTGATCTTCCCAATCCAGGGATCAAACCCAGGTCTTCCACATAGTAGGTGGATTCTTTACCAGCTGAGCCACAAAGGAAGCCCGAAAGAGACACTTAAAAATTTCCTACTTCCAAGCTGTAAAACGAGAAAAATGTCAAGTGGCTTGGATGGTCAGAGGGTGAGGTTAGAATGTACTTAAAATTAGTTCGGTTCATTTCAATTGCTCAGTTGTGTCCAACTCTTTGTGACCCCATTGACTTCAGCATGCCAGGTTTCCCTGTCCATCACCAACTCCTGGAGCCTACTCAAACTCATGTCCATTGTGTCGGTGATGCCATCCAACCATCTCATCCTCTGTTGTCCCCTTCTCCTCCCACCTTCAATCTTTCCCAGCAGCAGGGTCTTTTCCAATGAGTGTGTTCTTCACATCAGGTGGCCAAAGTATTGGAGCTTCAGCTTCAGCATCAGTCCTTTCAATGAATATTCAGGACTGATTTCCTTTAGGATTGACAGGTTGGATCTCCTTGCAGTCCAAGAGACTCTCAAGAGTCTTCTCCAACACCACAGTTTGTTAGAATAGTACTAACACTAAGTACTAATAGTACTTAGAATAGTAAACTTAAGTACAAATGGAATTTCACAGCTAACTACTTTTTACTGCTTTGTCAATGGATATAACATACTTATTCATCCTTTTTTTTTTTAACTCCCCTATTAATTCTGCCATTGCATAGGAAAAAGAGCAATATAAAAAAAAAAAAGTCCCCCATGTCATCTTCCCTTACTTATTCCTTCTTGATCAGATAAGCTCTTAACAAAGCATGAAGCGATTGCATTAAATTTTAATGTTTTAGCTCAGGAGTAAGGATACCACTTTAGATGTCTTCCTTTGGGAAAGAGCAGTATCACCTTGAAAGGCCAGCAACATACAAATATTCCTAGGACAAGTTAGTTATGTTTTAGACCATTGAAAATGTGCACCATAAAGTGATAACCGATGTCACATGCACAGAGATATTTTATTGCAACAAATGTGAAGGCATCTTGCAAGAAAATTAACTCCAACATAGGTGTAGTGCAGAATGAATTTGTTTATTCATCTATTCACACAGTAGTCACTGAGCACTGACCCAGGGCCAAACATGGCACAGAGTACTAGGAACACACAAACAGGGCCTCAGTGTGCACACAATAATTACAAAAGACTCCGGTAAGTTCCTGTAAGAAGACTCTTCTTTGCTCAAAAATCCCAGAGAAAAAAGACACTATAGCTCTGCTCAGTTGGGAAGTGGCAGGGAGGTTATAAAAGACTTGAAACAGGAGATGGTTTTGATATGGATATTTAAGAATGAATTATACAGAATTAATTGGCCAGGGAAGGACATGCCAAGGAAAAGCCACATGCAAAAGTATAGGCCCAGGAAAGGGGAAAGTGCAAAGTGTAGCACTGAATGGCTGTGGTGCTTCTAGAGAGAAGTAAGAAAGCAAGCAAGAGGTGATGTAGGTAGAACCATGAAGGTTATGAGTCAAGCTAAGTGGTCTGAGCTTCATCTTTTGAGCCAGACGGCATAATCTGGTGGCTCCCAGACTTTCATTCATTCTTTTCTTTTTTTTTTAATCCACACACTGTTTTTGAAAACACTTAACTAATATTCAAAATTGAGGAATTTCTGCATTCCCCCAAAAATAAAATATCCGAAGCTTTTTTTTAATATAGAACTTCTGGTGACAGTAAGCCTGTATTCCCACATGGATTTAATCAGCTGGATATGAGTAGCTGAACAGCTTCCCTACACAGGGCCTTCACTTTTCAGTTTGCCAGTCTCTGAAATTCCCCTGGGTCTTTCTAGTACCAGAATGAGTCTCAGCTGCCATTTATCATTGAACTTGACCTTGTTTTCCTTGCAATAGAGAGAAATGTTTCTCTGAACCCACGTGTCTATCACAGACAGGAGAACAAGAAATCTGGAGGAGACACACGACAGTCTGTCTGTTCACAGTACCTACCCAGCTTCCAAAGGTTATCAACTTAGATTGGCAAGCCCTTCCCTAAACAGAAAGAATCAACATGATAATAAGATGGTATTATAATAATAATACTTTGTAGTACTAGCAATGATGAGGGAGAAGGCAATGGCACCCCACTCCAGTACTCTTGCCTGGAAAATCCCATGGATGGAGGAGCCTGGTAGGCTGCAGTCCATGGAATCGCGAAGAGTCGGACACGACTGAGCGACTTCACTTTCACTTTCCACTTTCATGCATTGGAGAAGGAAATGGCAGCCCACTCCAGTGTTCTTGCCTGGAGAACCCCAGGGACGGAGGAGCCTGGTGGGCTGCCGTCCATGGGGTCGCACAGAGTCGGACACGACTGAAGCAACTTAGCAGCAGCGGCAGCAGTGATAATAAGTTGTAGGGTTTGGAATGGCTTAGGAGTATTATTAACTGCTGTTTGTCTAGAGGACTCAGGATACCTGAATTGTATCTTGGATTCTCTCCCCTGAGATGTTCTTGATGGAAATAAACTCCACGAGACAAGAGAACATGACCCATTTGATTAATATGAGGGAAACCTGTGCTCCTCATTCTACTGCAGAGATTTTCATTAAACTGGGCTAAAGCACATGGTTTAGACTTAACACAGGCAAGCCTTTCCTGGTCTCTTCTAGAAAGGCAGAGCGCAAGTGATACTGACAGCCTGACAGAGTCTTCAGAGGGAAAGAAAGAGTAAGGGGGACATGCCCAAACAGGGAAGGCAGCTTCCTGCTCAGCTCACCACCCTGCACAGGACACAGGACCAGAGAGCATAATGGCAGGCATGGTCCTAGCTGTTGATAATGTGAGCCAACCCATGTGCAGGAATTTGAGCAGTCCTCTGCCAGATCCTTCATAAAGGCTTCCCTGGTTATAGTGTAAACCAGATGGTTTGGGAAGGGTGACAAGAACATCAGTGAGTAAGCAAAAGCAAATGTTTATGCAGAAAATGGCACCCAGCATCAAGGTGAAATGGAAATAATGTGTGTTTAACAAATGATGTAAATGTAACAGTGGGACCGCAAACCCAGTGCCGTCTCCCCATTACACTCCTCTGCAGTGCAGGGGCTACCTCAGCTCAAAGCCAGTGCCCAGACATAAAACAGAAATGCTAACCAGACAAGGCAAAATGGTTCCCTGTGAGGATTATCACTCCTTAGTGAAACCAGACTTGGTAGAGGTCCCAGGGAGCCCGCCGGGAGGTGAGACCCTGGGCAGGACACAGTTTAAGGACAAGAAGCACACACTGTTGTTGGGGAAAGCTCTGTACTGCCTCTCGGTCATGACAGGGACGAGAGGCAGGCCCACCTTCTGGAGCTGACTGCAGCCCACGCAGAGAATCAGTTAGCAGAGGCCAGACTGCTCGTGTCCCCTGAGGGAGGAGAGACTCTAGTCAAACTCAATATGGAGTTTGAATCTGGCACAGTTTCCCTGAAACAGGGGGCCAGAGGAGAACAAACACAATTGCCCCAGGGCCACTGGGGATGACAGTGACAAGACTTAACTACGCAAATCCCCATCGCAGTAAGGAGACTGCTCAGCCATCAGCAGCAGAAAATCCCGCTTTTTGGTGGCCTGAACAGTGATAGCTTATTTGCCTCACATCACAGGAAGTCTAGCACAGGCGGTCCTGGGACGATTCAGTGGCTGGATCAAGCTGCCAGGAACGCCAGCTCTCTGTTTTCCCTTCTCTGCCCTCCAGTCCTTGGCTTTATCTTCATGCTTGTCACTTCCTAGTTGCCAGCAAGAGATTCTGGCTCCCACCTCATCATGGGGCTCAGGTTTACATTCAAAGCAGGAGGGAGTCTACAGGGGAGGGAGAATGGAACAGCTTCTCAAACACAAGCAGAGACAAGAAGAGGCACCTCCAGCACAGGCTCTCATCCTCCCAGATCTACCAAATACTCAGTGACTAGATTTCTATTCAAGCATTTCTGACAACAGCCAGTATCCTAATAATTGTTGCTATTTAGTCATTTCAGTCATGCCTGACCCTTTGTGACCCCATGGTCTATAGCCTGCCAGGCTCCTCTGTCCATGGGATTCTTCAGGCAAGAATACTGTTGTGGGTTCCAATTTCCTTCTCCAGGAGATCTTCCCGTCCCAGGGATTGAACCCATGACTTCTGCATTGGCAGGTGGATACTTTACCAGAGAAAACCATCCTTATAATAAATGTGACTAATTTTCTTTTATCTTGATTATATTGGCTCAAGTTTACTTCCGTCACTCGCGAAAAGAACAGTCTGATTGAATGTATTTATGAGGTCAGCTTCACCTTAGTCATACAAATATCTCAGAGTTTATGTGGCCTTTCAACTTTATGTTGGAGATCTGTTTCTAAACATTATGTTTAATGGCTTATGCAGTAATAATAGGGATGGCAGCCACTATTTATTGAGCACATGAAACACTGCAGGTACCATTCGAGGCATTTTATGCTCATTCTTAACATCCTCACATCCTGACAAGTGTCCTTGTACATAAAGGTATTGACACTCAGAGAAGTAACTTTCCTGAGCCTGTTCAGCTAGTAATGATCCAAGGATAGACTGACCCCTCTGCTCCAGAGCTCAGTCCACTCGGATACAGTTTTTTGAAGTTATGATCTGAGGGTTTTCTGGATTAAATTCATGCTGGGTATTGCTAAATATTTAAATTCCTGAGTCCTTTTTTTAAAAAGACTGATTTAAACTCTCTGGGGTTGGGGCTGGAGGTTGGAATTCAGGAATCTACAGTTTAGACAAGTTTCTTGCCTAACTCTTCTCCAGGGTGTTAATTCGAAACCATAGGAGTGTCCCAGTGAAATCTGGAACTGGCTTCCATACACAGAGGGCAGGGAGATACCATGAAAAGAGACCCTAGACCACTCCAGGTTGGTAGGTGGCAGTTTTAACAAGCAAAGGAACACATATGCAAGGTTTGTCTTGGGTGGCCACAAGACAAGTATTCTGTATCTTTCTCTCCTTTTTAAAAACTGAAATGTAGATGATGTACAATATTATATAAGTTACAGGTGAACAATACAGTGATTCACAATTTTTTTAATTTATAGTTTTTATATATAAATTTTATATTTTTTTAAAAAATTTAAATTAAAAATTTTAAACTTTATATATAAATTTTTTCTATTTATAGTTGTTATAAAATACTGGCTATATCCCCTGTGTTGTGCAATATATCCTTGTTGCTTATTTTGTACATAATTGCTTGTACCTCTTAATCCCCTACCTCTTGCCTCTACCGACTTCCCTTTCCCTGTTGGTAACCACTAGTTTGTTCTCTATATCTGTGAATCAGCTTCTTTTTTGTTATATTCACTAGTTTGTTATATTGTTAAGATTCCATATATAAGTGATATCATATAGTATTTGTATTTTTCTGATGTATTTCACTTAGCATAATGCCTTCCGTGATGCTGCAAATGGCAGAATTTCATTCTTTTTATGGCTTCGTAGCATTCCACTGTCTGCCTGATAAGGCAGGAGATGTGAGTTCAATCCCTGGGTTGGGAAGATACACCAGAGAAGGAAATGGCCACCCACTCCAGTATTCTCACCTGGAAAACCCCACGGACAGAGGAGCCTGGCAGGCTACCGTCCATGGAGTCACAAGAGTCGGACAGGACTTAGCAACTGAGCACACACAAACAGTGTTCCATTGTGTATACTGATATATACACCTCACCTTTTTTATCCATTCTTCTGTTGATGGACCCTTGGGTTACTTCCATGTTTTGGCCATTGTAAAGAACACTGTTATAAATATTGGAGTACACTTATCTTTTGAACTAGCATTTCTGTTTCTTTCAGATATATATCCAGGAGTAGAATTTCTAGGTCATGTGGTAGTTTTAATTTTGGCTTTTTGAGAAACCTCTGGACTGTTTTCCGCAGTGGCTATACCAATGTACATTCCCACCAACAGTGCACTAGGGTTCCCTTCCTCTATATCCTCCCCAAC
Source organism: Capra hircus (assembly GCF_001704415.2). Lineage (NCBI taxonomy): Eukaryota > Metazoa > Chordata > Mammalia > Artiodactyla > Bovidae > Capra > Capra hircus. The sequence continues at coordinate 35,888,159 of NC_030818.1, forward strand.
ATTTGTTATTTATATGCTTTTTGATGAAAGCCATTCTGACCAATGTGAGGTGAAATCTCACTGTGGTTTTGATTTGCATTTCCCTGATGATTATCGATGTTGAGCATCTTTTAATGTGCCTGTTGGCCATCCACATTTCCCCTTTGGAAAAAATGTCTATTCAGTTTTTCTGAACATTTTTTAATCAGAAAATGTTTCTTTTTGTTTTTTTGATGCTGAGTTCTATGAACCGTTTATATATGTTGGATATTAACCCCTCATCAGTCATATCATTTGCAAATATTTTCTCCGATTCAGTAGGTTGTCTTCATTTTGTTGATAGCTTCCTTTGCAGTGCAAAAGCTTTTAAGTTTAATTAGGTCCCATTTGCTTATTTCTGTTTTTATCTCCTTTGCTTTAGGAGACAGAATCTTAGAAGAATGTATAGAGGCCTTAACTGGGTTTAGTCATGTATACCGTGTATACTATCCAGATGGTCTCAGTATCACATTACTCTCTGAAGGGTGCATCCCTGCAATGACCCCAGCTATGAAAATGGTGGTCAGAACATATATTCCAAGGAGGAGGGAGTGAGAAGTCTCCAATTGCCTGGGTCCAGCTCACAGATCAACCAAAAGGCAGTCAGGCCCTCCTGATGGAGGACCAAAGCATGCTAGAGCCTGGCAGGCACAGCTTCTCCTCCCGGAAGTTGTCCTGTGTTTAGTATGGTTAGCTCATCTGCGGCTAATGCTGAGGGCATTTTTTACTACAGTCAGTAGTAGTGTAAGGACAAAAATCTTTCTAATAAATGAGGCCTAATTCTTCCTGTAGAAAATAATAGAAGAGACTCTCCTACCTCCTTTTTTTTAGAACAGTGACTTTGGAAAATTTATCATCATTAAGTATTTTCTCCTTCCCTGGTGGCTCAGATGGTAAAAGCATCTGCCTGCAATGCGGGAGACCTGGGTTCGATCCCTGGGTTAGGAAGATCCCTTGGATAAAAAATGGCAACCCACTCCAGTACTCTTGCCTGGAAAATTCCATGGATGGAGGAGCCTGGTGGCTACAGTCCATGAGGTTGCAAAGAGTCAGGCAAGACTGAGTGACTTCACTTTCACTTTCTCCTTCTGAGATGTTTATAAATCCTTCTGAAAATGAGATAGGCCATCTGTCAGCTCCAGGACCCAGAAATGTCTTTCTCATAGGACCTGGGAGCCATCCCTTTGAAAGGCAAATATCTAGGGAGGTAGCACCCCTCCCTCCCAGTTTCTGTGGGAAGGTCTGAGCCTAACCTCATTGGGGCAGGGGGAGGGGGCAGAGAAGGGGGGCTTCTCCAATTTGCAAAGGTACTTTCTGTCATAAAGATATGAGGTCTGTTTCCTTCTGGATCAAGCCAAGACGCTAACACAGACGGTTGCCCCAGTTACCAGATAAAGTTGGGATGAACTATTTGTTACAACTGGCTCCATCAAATCCTCTTCCTTGATGACTAACTATTGTCTGTCTCAGAACATGTACGGAGTGGGTAGTATCTGCTGGGTTATGTAAGAACTGAAATGCCTTCCTGTCTTTGCAGTCTCTTAGTGGACTACCTGGTATATACATCACATTGTGGCTTAAGCTTATTCAATAATAAAAGTGTTTTATTTCTCTGCTACTTTTGTGAAGGGGTATTTTGGGCCGAGAGATTTGTTTTTAATTATATTGACTACCTGACCTGACTCTTGAGAAATCTGTATGCAGGTCAGGAAGCAATAGTTAGAATTGGAAATGGAACAATAGACTGGTTCCAAATAGGAAAAGGAGTACGTCAAGGCTGTATATTGTCACCCTGCTTATTTAACTTATATGCAGAGTATATCATGAGAAAAACTAGGCTGGATGAAGCATAAGATTCAAGATTGGAATCAAAATTGCTGGGAGGAATATCAATAACCTCAGCTATGCAGATGACACCACCCTTATGGCAGAAAGTGAAGAAGAACTAAAGAGCCTCTTGATGAAAGTGAAAGAGGAGAGTGAAAAAGTTGGCTAAAAGCTCAACATTCAGAAAACTAAGATCATGGCATCCAGTCTCATCACTTCATGGCAAATAGATGGGAAACAATGGAAACAGCAGAGATTTTATTTTTTTGTCTCCAAAATCACGGCGGATGGTGACTGCAGCCATGAAATGAAAAGACGCTTACTCCTTGGAAGGAGAGTTATGACCAACCTAGAGAGCATATTAAAAAGCAGAGACATTACTTTGCCAACAAAGGTCCATCTAGTCAAGACTATGGTTTTTCCAGTAGTCATGTATGGATGTGAGAGTTGGACTATAAAGAAAGCTGAGTGCCAAAGAATTGATGCTTTTGAACTGCGGTGTTGGAGAAGACTCTTGAGAGTCCCTTGGACTGCAAGGAGATCCAACCAGTCCATCCTAAAGGAAATCAGTCCTGGATGTTCACTGGAATGACTGATGTTGAAGCTGCAATTCCAATACTTTGGCCACCTGATGTGAAGATCTGACTCCTTTGAAAAGACCCTGATGCTGGGAAAGATTGAGGGCAGGAGAAGAAGGGGATGATAGAGGATGAGATGGTTGGATGGCATCACCAACTCAATGGACATGGGTTTGTGTAGACTCCAGAAATTGGTGATGGACAGGAAGGCCTGCTGTACTGCAGTCCACGGGATTACAAAGAGTCAGACATGACGGAGCAACTGAACTGAACAGTACTAAACAGCAGCAATATTCTTACTCGATAAGATAAAAGAAAAATTATTTTGATTCTTCCTAAATCAACTCAATAGAATATATTCCTGAGAAAATGTTATTATTCATGACCATATTAAGAGTAAAGGTAACAAGCTCAAACACAAGAGGCATGGGTTATATTATGCCTCATATCATACTTGCTGCATGTTCTCCCTTACAATGAAGATAAATACCCCCCAAAATACCACCTCAGACCACTTCGTCGTCTACGAACTGGGATGCCACAGCAACAAAACCACATGGCAATCTTAAGGCACTTCCTCACAGAAGGTTCCTGTGAAAGTGATTATCTGTGAAAAGGTCAAGTTAAAACAATTCTGGAAACCATACTTGTAAAACCTCAAATCGGGAAATAACATACAATAGAAATAAGATAATAGAGTCTAGAAAGGTTGAAGAAGTGAAGTGAAGTGAAGGAAAGTCACTCAGTCGTGTCCAACTCTTTGCAACCCCATGGACTGTAGCCCACCAGGCTCCTCTGTCCATGGGATTCTCCAGGGAAGAATACTGGAGTCGATTGCCATTTCCTTCTCCACTAGAAAGGTTAAAACTGACAATATCCACCCACAACATCCTTTCCCGCAAAGCTCCCAGGGCAGACTTTCCTATAAACACTGAACAGGCCAAAAGTCCCAGTATCATCATCTCAGGCGGTGGGTCAGGGCTGACAAACCTACCCAACAAGGAACTAGGGGATGCGGAGTCAGGGACACACAGGTTCCTGTGGGAAATAAGTCCATTCCATCAAGGATATAAACACTGGCTTTTTCTGGAATTACTGAAAGATGATTTCTTCCTTCTGCCATTCTAGGGTTTTCACCTGCAAGGCAGATAAGGGAAAACTTACAGGAATCAAAAGAAATGGGAATCAAGAAGCTACTAGGCAATGGGACAGGATAGAAAACCCAGAAATACGCCCATGAACCTATAGCCAATTAATCCATGACAACGCAGGCAAGACTACATGATGCTGGGAAGACAGTCTCTTCGATAAACGGCATTGGGAAAACTGGACAGTCACATGTAAAAGAATGAAATGAGATCATCAACTAACTCCATAAAAAAAAAAAAAACTCAAAATGGATTAAAGACCTAAATGTTACATCAGACACTATAAAACTCTTAGAGGAAAACAGGCAGAATATTCTCAGACATAAATCACAGCAAAATCTTTTTTAATCCATCTCCCAGAATAACGGATATAAAAGCAGAAATAAACCAATGGGACCTACTTAAATTCAAAAGCTTTTGCAAAGCAGAGGAAACAATAAACAAAACAAAAAGACAACCCACAGATTGGGAGAAAATATTTGCAAATGATATGACTGATTAAGAGATTAAACTCCAAAATTTATAAACAGCTTATGATGCTTAATAGCATCAAAATAAATAACCCACTCAAAAAATGGGCAGAAGACCTGATAGACAATTCTCTAAAGGGGATATACAGATGGCCAATAGGCACATGAAAAAATGTTCAAAATCTCTAGATATTAGAGAAATGCAAATCAAAACTACAATGAGATATCATCTCATACCGATCATAATGGCTATCATTAAAAAATACACAAACAAATTCTGGAGAAGGTGTGGAGAGAAGGAAACCCTCCTGCTCTGTTGGTGGGAATGTAAACTGATACAGCCACTATGAAGAACAGTATGGACATTCCTTAAAAAACTAAAAATAGAGCTACCATATGACCCTGCAATCCCACTCCTGGGCATATATCCAGAGAATAACGTGGCACCAAAGGATACATGCATCTGAATGTTCAGCGCAGCACTGTTCACAATGGCCAAGACATGGAAACAACCTAAATGTCCATTGACAGAGGAATGGATAAAGATGTGTGTGTGTGTGTGTGTGTGTGTGTGTGTGTGTGTGTGTGTGTGTGTATTACTCAGCCATTAAAGAGAATGAAATAAGGCCATTTTCAGCAAATGGATGGACCTAGAGAGTGTCATACCAATTGAAGTAAGTCAGACAGAGAAAGAGAAATATCATTTGACATCTCTTATATGTGGAATTTAAAAAGAAATGATAAAAATGAACTTACTTACAAAACAGAAAGAGACTCACAGACTTAGAAAACAAACTCATGGTTGCTGGGGGGAAGGGATAGTTAAGAACTTCAGGAAGGTCATGTACATGCTGTTATATTTAAAATGGATAACCAACAAAAACCTATTGTATAGCATATGGAACTCTGCTCAGTATTATATGCCATGAGGGATGGGACGGGGGTTTGGGGGAGCACACCATGAATGTGTTTCTATCCTGAGAAGAAGTGTGTCTCAGTTACATGTATATGTATGGATACATGTATTATATGTATGACTGAGTCCCTTTACTGTTCACCTGAAACTATCACAACATTGTTAATTAGCTATACCCCAATATAAAATGGTTTTGGTTTTAAAGAAAATAAAGAATAAAATTTTTTTTAAAGAAAAGAAAGAAAGATACTAGGGTTTTATGTTTGCAATTTTGTTTTTGTCTTTTTTGCCTTTCGGTCATTTTGTTTCAATTATTCTCCTCGTGGTAAGTTTAAAATTTTTACATTTATAAGCAAATTATGAAGGAAGGAAGAAAACAGCACCAACCTCATTTTTTCATTTAAAATTACCTGCAGCCAAAAGTAGTGCTTAAGTTCCATGTTTCTTAGTGTTTTCTATTAAATGTATAAAAGATATAACAATAATCAAAGCTCCTTTACTAAAAAGCCTGAATTTGTGTTTTCACTCAATTGTGAGTTAAACATAAATCCTGAAAGAAAACTTCACCTATGTTTTTTTTTAATATTAATAATATTTGTTATTTATTAAAATGTTATTGACTATGTAATAAGTAACTTACCAGGTAACATTAACAATAAACAATACTTCAATATGTGAACAGACATACTTTTAAAAGTATATCCCAAACTCTGCATGTGATATACTTGTACTAAATTTTAAATTAACTCAGTAAAAACATACATAATTTTCTAAATAACATTAATAATACTTGTTCTTTATTAAAATACTCATTAATATTAAGTAAAACAATACCTATTCTTCATTAACATATTTCCTACTATGTAACATATTGCATGCTTATACTGAATTTTAAATGAATTTATTAAAATAAAAATGCATCATTTTCTAAATAACAGTAATAAAAACTTGTTCTTTATTAATATCACTTATTAATATTACTAAAAAGTAATGCTTCTGATGAGATGTATGAAAGTACATAACTTTAAAAAAGTATACATCTCAGTATATCCCAAATATTGTATAGGATATACCTGTGCTAAAGATTTTATCAGTTAAAACATTAAGAAACAATACTTAGATTTCTGTTTACCTTTAATACTATCTTTGTGTGTGTGTGCTTAGTCACTTAGTTGTGTCTGACCCTGGGACCCCATGGACAGAGGAGCCTGGTGGGCTATAGTCCATGGGCTCCTCTGTCCATGGGATTTCTCAGGCAAGAATACTGGAGTGCATTGCCATTTCTTTGTCCAGGGTCCCAATTCAGAGGTTGAATCCACCTCTCCCATATTGGCAGGTGGATTCTTTACCACTAGCACCACCTGGGAAGCCCCCAGTGCTATTTTCAGTATATCCCAAATATTACATGGGATAAGTAAATGTGTTAGTCACTCAGCTGTGTCCGACTCTTTGCAATCCCATGGAGTATAGACCTCCAGGCTTCTCTGTCCATGGAGTTTTGCAAGCAAGAATATTGGAGTGGGTTGCCATTCATGTCTCCAATTAGATGGGATATAATATTGGAGTGGGTTGCCATTCATGTCTCCAATTAGATGGGATATACTCGTGCTAACGATCTTACCCCAGTAGAGAATTCCCTGGCGTGCAGTGGTTAGGACTTGGTGCTTCCATTACAAAGGGCCCAGGTTCATTCATCCCTGGTGGGGAAAATAAGATCTCACAAGTCATGGAGTGGACAGGAAAAAAAAAAGTCTTATCAAGCAAAATAAAACATTTTATCTACTACTAATGCTAATAATAAATAGAAACAAACAGAAATCTCTAGTATAGGTATATAATGAGATATACCGCTGCTAAGTCGCTTCAGTCCTGTCCGACTCTGTGCGACCCCATAGACAGCAGCCCACCAGGCTCCCCTGCCCCCGGGATTCTCCAGGCAAGAACACTGGAGTGGGTTGCCATTTCCTTCTCCAATGCAGGAAAGTGAAAAGTGAAAGTGAAGTCGCTCAGTCGTGTCCGACTCTCTGAGATCCCATGGACTGCAGCCTACCAGGCTCCTCCAACCATGGGATTTTCCAGGCAAGAGTACTGGAGTGGGGTGCCACTGCCTTCTCCCACCTATGGTTTTAAACACAGGAATGGACCACTTGCCTGGGGAATTCTCCCCGATCCTTCTTTTATTTCTAGTAGAACACTGCAAGTCTGGGTCTTTGTCATCGAGGGTAAGGCTGACAGCTCACCGTAGATTTCCATTTAGATGAACGTGCTTCTATCCTGAGAAGAAGTGTATTGCCCCAGCTTCCTTAATGTTTCTGGCTAGTCCTCAACAGCTCACAACTGACTAAGAGAAAAGCACAATCAAACTGTCCAGCCCCCGCTCAGGACCACATCAGTAGTGGGGCCACTCTGGACATTTGGAATATAATTGCAAACTTCAGTCAGAAGCCAGTAGAAAATAGAAGACCAGATAGGAAAATAAAGAACTTGTTACACAGAACTCCTTCAGTTGAGTTCAACATGGCTGCCCCCAAAGCAGGAGGGAGAAATTATCGTGAAAGGGGTCAAGATTAACACTCCTTCCGAAGTCAAGAGAAGGCTTTTCTCATCCTGAATGCATGGCCAACCTCCACTCTGGAAAGGTAATGTAAATACCAATTTAAGCTTTTATAACTGTCGAACAGCCAAGCATGAACAGCACACAGCAGATGGCAGCTCTCGCCTACACTGATGCAAGTGTGGTCCTGGTGAAGAGGTGGCCCTAGGAAGGGCATGGTGACAAGCTGTGTGTTCAGTACCCCCACTCTGTCTTACTCCCACCTCCTCACAACTACCTCCAGCCTTCAGTTCCCCAAATATGAGGGCAAACCAACTGGTCATAATTTTAATTTATTGCTACTGGGGAGGAAACATGCTAGAACATTAACATAGGATGAGGCTGAAATTATAAGTTAGTGTGGAGACACTATACTTACTGAAGGAGTCTTTGGGCCTAGAAAAGAAAACAATGGTCTCAGTGGCCCTTGCTGAATCATCTAACTTGGGAGAAAACAAAACCAAACTTTAGGTCCTGCCCTGATGCTCCAGGCCAGTTGTATCCACCTGGGACTTATTACCCCCTGCCCAGAAACCTCCCACCCCCTACATCTGCCAGGGACTTATCACCCCCTGCTCAGGGGACATATCACCCCGTGCCCAAAACCTCCCACCCTCTGTTCAACAACAAATGCCATCTCAACTAAAGAATACCCAAAACGTCCCGCCTGACTAAAGTTTCCCTTATCGCTTCCACAAACCTCCTTTTAAATATGAAGCCTCCCTGATCCCTCTCGTGCCCAGCCTGGTTGTTAGGCCTACTGTTGCCCTTCCTTGCCTGAATAAAGGTAACCTACCTCCGTTGAGGTCATCTCTCCTTCTTTTCTGCCTCGGCCCGAACTAAACCTTACACCTACCTGCTACCAATGATGAAACCTGTGTTTCCTTTCTGCTAGGTAGAGGATATTAACTAAATTCTTTCACCAGACATTATCTCTGAATCTCTAATGTTGAGGGTTTAGAGATTTGCTTTGCTTTTTATTTTAAACACAAAGAGCATCTGTTGGCTGAAATAATCGCCTATTACTGACACCTCATTTTCCCTTCTATTATCAGCCCAAAAAGTTTTGTGTGGCTGCCACAGGCAGAAAGCCTCTGCTGTTTACTCTGCAGCCATCAAAAGGTTTTGGAACTGAGCTCAGAGGGAGGCTGGGAAATGAGGTAAGCCTGCTGGTCTCCACATAGGAGTGCACTGGAGGAGGAAGCACCCCTGAAGACAGGAATTGCAACATGAGAACATTTCCCCACTTACCAGGTGGGGTTCCTGGTTCTTGCTGTGCTTGGGATCACAGTGGGAATAAAGCTGGAAGAATTGTGCTCTGAAGTACTTCCCAACAGCCCATTCCCTGTGGCTTCTAATGGCAAAAATGACAGGAAAAATAAACTGTGGGCACACTTGTCTAAGCAATGTGTATTTATATTTCTGGCTAATAAAACCTTGATTTCGATTGGGGTGGAAATATGTCCTCATCCCATGGAATGAATTTTGATTGTAAATCAGTCATGACCACCCACTGTCCATTTTCCCAGACATTCTTGGGCAGAAGAGAATGTGTCTCAGTCATGGTAATGAGTTGTCAGGGGCCTTTGGGGAAAGTTTCACTTTTCTAGTGAGTGAGAAAAATGTGTTTGGCACTACCCTTTTCTCCCCCTTTTCTTCTTGCCTTGAACACAGATACGGCATCATAAGCTTGAACATTCTGCTACCATGAAAAAAAGAGGCCAAGAGAATCTTCGACATGCCAGCTCTAACATTGAGTCACTGAGCTAACAATGCCACCTTGTTACATGGGGGAAATGTGTCAATAGTCTAGATTTCCGTTGTTCACAGAAATAATTTCTGAGTTAAAAATATCTGCTCATCTTCTATGGCTTTGAGAATAGAGCAGTTTCTCTTGAGGAAAGCCAGTCCTTAAATTGTCTTCCTGTTCATTTGGGATTTTTCTTATAATCCATTATTTTTTCAGTTTTATAATACATCAGGTCCACAAGAACTTGTCCTCGTGAGGGACCAATCCATAAAGAGATGACAATGGTGTTTTACCCTCACAACTCAAAACAAGAGAAATTACATTGGTCTACCTGCCTGGGTCCCCCCTGGTCACACACAGAAAAATGGTTTTCACAACTGGTTAAAATTATGGTGTAGCAGGAGGCTCAGGTGCAAAGGGAAAAGTTGTTCTCCATAAAAACAGACTCAGAGAGATGCCAATAAGGAGGTGGATCTTAAAATCACAGTGTCACAACAGTAAAGTTTGTGCAAGAGTAGTCTCTCATAGAGGGAAGAAAAATTTGCCAAACTAAATGAAAGGCTGATATCTTTCAACAACTGAAATTGAGGAAAGACGGGCAATCCTCCAGGGCCCAATGATCATCCACAGGCAAACGAGCTGCTCATGTGGTCTTGCAAGCAGTCTTGCCTCAATCATACACAACTATTAAGGGGCCACCCAAATTCCACGGTCTGTCTGAGAGAGGCACCAGAAGAGTTAGATACTGTATGCTCTAAAGAACATTGCCAGAGCAAGTAAGTGCTCAATAAATATTTGATCAATGTATACCACATTTTCTAACTTAAAAATAAAAGAGAAAGCCCCTGCAAAGTAACACTGGCCACATTGAAGCTTATATAGAAGAAACAAATGAGCAGGTAGAAATGCCAATTCACATAAACCATGGTGAAATATCCTGGTTTCTGAACAAACTCCCAACAGAGGGCTAACAGAGAGTCCACTTACTTTGTAAATCCAAGTGTCCTGGGCTGAAAGACTTAACATCCCAGCAGAGAGAACTTTCCTCTGAGAGCACCAAATGACTTCCAGTAATCATTAGAGACTCCTTATAAGATCTAAGTGGATAAAGTCATTCATATTAAAATAGAACACTTCTTTTAAAAAATTTAAAAAGAGAGAGGGAGATTGTGAATTCCCCAAACGTGGTTGAGTTTGATGGGTGAGATAGTAGGTCAGATTCTGTCCCTAGGGGAAGCTGACAACAAGGAAAGAGCTAAGACCTATTGCATGCTCACAATGTTTGGAATAGGTTAGTTCATTCAATCTTCAAAATGACCTTAGGCAGTTAATAAGCATTATTGTTGCTCATTGTATAGTTAGGAAACCAAGACTTAGCAAGATTAAGTTACTTTCTTAAAATCACACAACTATAAAGGGGTTGGGGTTCAGATTCAGCCCAGACAGTCTAATTCCAGAGTCCATACCAATACTCCCTTAAAAGTATCCCTATTTTCCTATAAAATGCTAGGTCCTTCATGCAGGCTAAGGTATAGTTGGACTCCCAGGCCAGGGAGTGCCACTGGGCTTGGTCTGTGCTCGAGACAGAGAAGTAACCTCACTACAAGCCCAAGAAACAGTCCAAAAAGAGGGCTTCTTAGGGCCCCCCAGCTCTTTCTCTGTAACCTTCCTCTCTCCACAATGTACACTCCACAGACTTTAATAATGCTGTTTAAGGAAGCACATTTATCTTACCATGTGTTTCCCTTGGTCTTTTTAGACTCTTTGGTATTTTTAATTCATTAGGAACTCTTTTGTCTATGAAAGACTCACTTCCAAGCTCTGTCACCAACTTATTATACAACCTGTACAGCAAGTCAATCATAGTTGAAATTATCTTGTTTCCCAATTTGCTTGCTTATTTTTGTCTCTTCTCTCTAGAATGTTAAATTCTATGAGAACAAGGATCATTTCAATCTTGGCCTAACATGGTACCTGACACACAAACATTGCTTAATTTATATTTGGTAAATGAATGAATAAATGAAGAAAGCCACAGAAAACAAAGCAATTGTATATTATGTCTGCCAATTCAGAGTCGCACAGATAATTGAATTCTTTTTCTTCTTCATTATTGTTATTACCATAGAAACAGCTGTAGATTATTAAGTTGCCTATTGATTGCCAACACTATTGGGCATTTTAAATACATTATCCCATTTAATCTTCACAAGTAATATTACTCCTCCTGCTTTACAGATGAGGAAACTGGGGCTTAGAGAAACTAAGTTGTTTGCCAAAGGTTTCCAATCACCCTTGAGACAGGGCTTAGATTTCTTAACATGGTTTACAATCTCATCTTTTTTCTTAGCTCAAACTTCAAACTGATGCTACATTCTGTCAGTTAGAATTGTAGCATATGGTAGCTTACCATATTTATTTTTTCATCTAAGAAGTCCAGGTAGGAAATGCAGGGCTATCACAATAACTCTAAGATATCAGCTCCTTCTGTTTTTCTTTTTCACGGTATTCCAATATGCTGTGCTGTTACTTCAGAATCACAAATGGTAGATGCTCTTGCAAGCATTCGATCAGCATTCAGAGGAAGAAGGAGGAGGAACGGCAAAAGTCCATGGCAACAAAGTTTTCCTCCTTAATCCTAAAAACAAAAACTTTCCAGATTTCCCCCAACAAACTGGGCTAATATCTCATTGCCCAGACATTTTACCACATAGTCATCATTAGCTGCAAGAGAGGCTTCTATGAGAGAAGATGGGAAAGAAAACAGAAGACAGAAATGGCTCTCAGGTCAGCTAATCAGCAACGTCTGCCATCCAACCATCCAGACCTACTTCAGATGCACAGCGTGTCAATACTCACTGTTGTTTCCAGATCTTTGTATCTGTTCTTCCTGCTCTGCTATTCAGCTCTGTGCAAATGTTTCCTTTTTTTTTTTTTTTTAATCCTTCCTGATTTGGAACTTCCCACCACCAAGACTGGGTAAATGCTTCCTATTGGCACCTTGGACTGACCTGCTCTTTTTCTCGTCTGTATTCTCTTCTAGACTGAACTCTTTGAAAGTGCCACATCTTCTTTCTTGCCATATCCCTGGCATCCATCACAATGTCTGACTCAATAAACCTTTACTGAATGAGTAAAGTGATGAAGCAAGGCATCAAATTCCAGTCATTTCAGTTCCAAAGTCCATGCTGTGTTCACTAGGTAACATTGACTCCTAGGATTAAACAACCTTTCAAAAATCCATTCAAGAGACTTCCCTGGTGGTCCAGTGGTTGGGAATTCACCTTGCAATTCAGGTGATTCTGGTTCAATCTCTGGTTGAGAAACTAAGACCTCACATGCCACAGAGCAAGTAAGCCTGTGTGCCACAACTACTACACCCATGCGCCACAAGGAAAGATCCCACATGATACAATCAAGATCCTGCATGCCCCCGCTAAGACTGGACACAGCCAAACACATGAATAAATCCGTTGAAAGTTCTCCAAGCTTCACCTCCAGAGACACCATGGAGTTTTATTCTCAACATCATCATTATCATATTTCCCACATGCTGTCTAATAGAAGACCCAGAAACATTTAAAGTCACCAAGAGTTGAGCAGGAGGAAACCAGAATGTTAAAAATAGTCCAGTGAGGTGTCTAGTGCCCAGTACCAAAGAAAATTGAAAGCTGAATATAAATAATGAAAAACAGTTCAGAATTCAAGCAGGATGCTCTGGTCTACTCAACTGTAGCTTTAGCACTAACTGGCATTTGCTTTTCATATTTCCATGTGTATTTAGTAATTACAGACTATAACTCATGTTCTGTGATTTAAACAAAAAAAATTGAATTCCAAATGCATTGTGATGACTCAGAGGTAATTGTTCATTTAGATGAAATGTACACCCAACAAACAGAGCTTTTAAGGCAGACAAGGTCCCTCAGAGGTGGCTAAGAAAATGTTATGCTTATCCTATGTAGTGTTGTTAGAAAGAAGGAAACTTCTTGCCATCTGCTGGCAAGACACTGTTCCTCTACCTATTCCTCTGGACCTTAATGAGGGGCAAACCAGCAATACTGCTGTTGCAGCCACCACAGGTACAGAAATCACTATCTTTACCTGAGAGTACAGCCTGTTTTCTTTTGTCTTTTTAATTTTGTCATGATAGGTCACTTCCTCTTTTTGTTTTAATACTTCCCCTCACTCAACACATATATCTCATACGTGTTAACACATAAACCTCATACATGTTAACTCAACACATATACCTCATACATGTTAAATGGGTCATCCACTTTTCCGTCTCAGCATACTGCTAATGAAAAGAAATCTAAATAACTCTGGCAATCTAAAATATATTCACAAATGTTTTGACATGCCTCCTTCCAAAGAGTATAGCTTATTTCCCTTCCCTTTGAATGTGGGCTATACTTAGTGACCCACTTCTGACAAGTAGAATACAAAGGAAATGGCGGTAGAAGAACGGAAGGCCAGGTCATAAAAGGCACCTCCCCTCCTCCTCCTCTGTCATCTTTCTTTCTTACTTACTTCCTTTCTCTTTTCCTTCCTTTCAGCTTTTCTTTCTCTGTCTCCTTTTTCTCTTATCACTCACTCTGGGAGAAGGTCCATGAGACACTCAAGAAACCTTGTAGAGAGACCCATGCAAACAAGGAACTGCAGTCATATATGTGAGCTTGGAAGCAGATCTTCCAACCTCAGCCAAGTCTCAAATGCCTGCAGCCTTGTGAGGGACCACGAGCCAGGAACATCCCAGCTGCTTACAACTTTCTGATCACAGAAACTGAGAAATTAAAAATGCTTGCTTTTTAAGTCACTAATTTATTACAAAGGAATAGATGACTGAAACAGCTACAATAAAAAAAATATTTTGTACAATTAATATATACAAATAGCCCTTCCTCCCGATATGATTTTCATTTTTACATATTAGCTTCTGTTTGCATATTATCTTCTGTTGACTGAAAAATATTCACAGTCTGAAAATAGAGTTATTTTATTTGGTGGGAAATTTTTAGGACTTCAAGCCTGAGATACAGCATCTCAGGTAGCCCTGAGAGATTGCTCCCAGGAGGCGGGAGGGGGAATAAGGATATATACAAGCTTATAACAAAGGAAGGCAGGCAGTCTGAACATCAAAGATTACTATTAATTAAGGAAAACCAGATATCTCAAGTTAAGGAATTCAACACTCTTTCAGTCCATGGGGTCTCAAAGAGTCAGACATGACTGAGTGACAGACATTTCCACTTTATGTATGGGAAGATGCAGGAGTCTGGGATTATTAAAGTCATTGGTTGCATATGATCTCAGCTATCTGGGGCCAGCAACCTGATTTTTTTATTTCTCACATCCCCCTGATCTACTCAGCAATCACCTGGGATGGGGGTAGGCACATCTGCTGGGTCACAGGCTTTCTTTTCCTTTTCGGTAGCCCTCATTCACACTTGGAGGCCCAAAGTTGCTGATGGCTGTTACATCCTTGTTTATTGACATGGCAGTAGATATTCCATTTCATGGGCTTCCCAGGTGGCACTAGTGGTAAAGAACCCACCTGCCAATGCAGGAGATGTAAGAGAAGAGGGCTCGATTCCTGGGTCCGGAAGATCCCCTGGAGAAGGGAATGATAACACACTCCAGTATTCCTGCCTGAAGAATCCCATGGACAGAGGAGCCTGGCAGGCTACAATCCATAGGTCACAGAGTCGGACACAACTGAAGCGACTTAGCACAACACAGCATTCCATTTCACACTTCCATATGGAAATGCTTTATATAATTACCATAATGCAAATACAATTCTGACTTTTGCCATTTTCTCATATATGGTCAGAAACATTTCCCTAGTTATTGTCTTCAAAGTTACCATTTTAATATTTGATTAATATTTGATCATAGTTTATTAAGCCATTTCCATGTATTGCACATTTCAGTTGTTTCCAATTTTTCCTTCTAGAGCTTTTATTGCAGTGAATATCTTTGAATATACAGCTTCTTGCTTTTCTTGATTTATTTGGTCAAAATAAACTTTTTATATTTGAATTACAATAAAAAGATTGTGACCATCTTTGTGGCTATCATTACATATTGTCATATGTATTTTTTCAAAAAGATATATCAATTCCTCAGCAATGAACAGATATATCGGCTATACTACAATCATCATTGTATTATAATCTTTTAAAGTTTTGCTGGGAGGTACAATATTGCATTGCAAGTTTGCTTTCAGTTGAATTTCTTTGATTTCTAATGAGGTTGTAGGAGTTTTTTGCATATTTAATTATCACTTGTTTCCCCTCTTGTGAATTATCTCCTCTTGTATTTTATGCTTATTCTAGTCTTAATGAATATACTTTCTTATAAATTTGAATATAAAATTACAGATTAGAAATATTCAGTTCAGTTTAGTCGCTCAGCTGGGTCCAACTCTTTGCAGCCCCATGGACTGCAGCACGCCAGGCCTTCCTGTCCATCAACTCCCAGAGTTTACTCAAACTCATGTCCATTTAGTCGGTGATACCATCCAACCATCTCATCCTCTGTCATCCCCTTCTCCTCTCACCTTCAAGCTTTCCCAGCATCAGGGTCTTTTCAAATGAGTCAGCTCTTCACATCAGGTGGCCAAAGTATTGGAATTGCAGCTTCAACATCAAGCCTTCCAATGAACACTCAGGACTGATTTCCTTTAGGATGGACTGGTTGGATCTCCTTGCAGTCCAAGGGACTCTCAAGAGTCTTCTCCAACACCACAGTTCAAAAGCATCAGTTCTTCGGCACTCAAGCTTTCTTTATAGTCCAACTCTCACGTCCATACATGACCACAGGAAAAACCATAGTCTTGACAGACCTTTGTTGGCAAAGTAATGTCTCTGCTTTTTAATATGCTCTCTAGGTTGGTCATAACTTTTCTTCCAAGGAGTAAATGTTTTATTTCATGGCTGCAGTCACCATCTGCAGTGATTTTGGAACCCCCCCAAAATAAAGTCTGTCACTGTTTCCACTGTTTCCCCATCTATTTCCCATGAAGTGATGGGACCAGATGCCATGATCTACGTTTTCTGAATGTTGAGCTTTAAGCCAACTTTTTCACTCTCCTCTTTCACTTTCATCAAGAGGCTCTTTAGTTCCTCTTCATTTTCTGCCATAAGGGTGGTGTCATCTGCATGTCTGAGGTTATCAGTATTTCTCCCGGCAATCTTGATTCCAACTTGTGCTTCATCCAGCCCAGTTTTTCTCATGATGTACTCTGCATATAAGTTAAATAAGCAGGGTGACAATATACAGCCTTGATGTACTCCTTTTCCTATTTGGAACCAGTCTGTTGTTCCATGTCCAGTTCTAACTGTTGCTTCCTGACCTGCATACAGATTTCTCAAGAGGCAGGTCAGGTGGTCTGGTATTCCCATCTCTTTCAGAATTTTCCAGTTTATTGTGGTCCACACAGTCAAAGGCTTTGGCATAGTCAATAAAGCAGAAATAGATGTTTTTCTGGAACTCTCTTGCTTTTTTGATGATCCAGCGGATGTTGGCAATTTGATCTCTGGTTCCTCTGCCTTTTCTAAAACCAGCTTGAACATCTGGAAGTTCACGGTTCATGTATTGTTGAAGCCTGGCTTGGAGAATTTTGAGCATTACTTTACTAGCATGTGAGATGAGTGCAATTGTGTGGTAGTTTGAGCATTCTTTGGCATTGCCTTTCTTAGGGAGAAATATTAACCTTTTGCAAAAATCTTTTATTAAAATGCTTTTCCAGCCATTTGTCTAGTTTTATTAGCTTTCTCACTATACAAAAATTCATAATTTTTTACATTCAAATGTATCAATACTTTTATCTCTTCTATTACTTTCTATTGCTCAAAAGCTAAGACAGTTCACATTTTTCCTCTGATATGAGCTTCTATTTTCTTCTAGTTTCTCTAGAACTTATGAAGAAGTGTTTTGTTTTGTTTCTTATATTTACCTCAAATCCATCTGGAGTTTGTTTGGGTATATACTGTAAATATAGATTTTTTTAAAAATGTTCTTTAGCTTATTCATGTTTAAATTAAAAATAGTTCACAGGAGATTAGCTTTAACTTTTTTACAACATTTCTAGGGCTCACTGGAGATCACTGAGTGTCCCTCCACAAATAAAATGGCAAAGGTAACAGATCTGGAACAGGTGGTAGATGCTACTGATTGAAATCTCTTCCTTTTCTTTCCTGATAACCACAGAAGAGACAAGTGCTTCTAGGGTTACTGGGCTCTTCCCCAGCTCCAGGCGGTTAGTCATGACTGGCCAATGACAGAAAAAAACATTTCCATCAAAGTAGTTACCTGTGTATGATGCCTGAAACATGTCGCTCACCTTGTGATCACAAGAAGACAGATTAGAGAGAAAATACTAGGTAGAGATGGCAAAGCAGACAAATGGTAAGACCTGGGTTCTAGATGATGCTGAGCCACAGAATTAATCAAGTCCAGAACCATCCTCCCTAAGAACATGTTCTATGAGAGAATACATATTCCTACTTTTAAGTCACTTTTAGGTGTCTTCTCTGTTATTTTCAGCTGAAGGCATTCTAAGTTTTAAAACCTCAAAGAGTCGGACACGACTGAGCAACTGAACTGAACTGAACTGATATTTTTCTCCTTGCTCACTTACTTCTCTCATACCATTTAGAAAATGTGGTTCAAGCTTAAGAGACTGATTTCTGAATTGTGAAAGTGTTCAACAGCCAGTGCACATCTAGGAGAGGGTATTCCATGAACCTCCCTCAGTCTTCACCACACCAAGAGTTTACATAACTGTTTCTCTTCCACGTCCCAAATGCCTTTGTGCTCAGGGTACTTATTTTCTTTCTCAGATACAAATAGAGAACACTAGGGCCTTACAGCCTCCAATTCAAAAGGATGAGTTAAAATGAATGACAAGTGGCATTTGCTACTGCCATTGAATGCAAATCTCTCGACTTCTGTTTTTCTCCAACAATACATTGAAAACTGAGCACTTTGACAAGATTTTGATAGTAAGAGCACTAAACTGCCATATTCTACAGATCCTGTCACAAATGAACAATGGTTGCTCCTATTAATAACCATCTGAATGATTGCAAATATCCAAACAACTTGAAGTTAAATAATAAGTTAAAATAAATTTGATGGTCTATATAAGTGGTTTTCACAGATTCTATGAGCGCCATGGGCTTCCCTGATAGTTCAGATGGTAAAGAATCTGCCTGCAATGCAGAAGACCTGGGTTTGATCTCTGGATTGGGAAGATCCCCTGCAGGAGGGCATGGCAACCCCCTCCAGTATTCTTGCCTGGAGAATCCCATGGACAGAGGAGGCTGGCAGGCTACAGTCCATAGGGTCATAAAGAGTCAGAAACGACTGAGTGACTAAGCACATGAGCTCCATAGAATGCTAAGTGTTCTGCAGAAATATCTCAGATGAGGATAGGAGGAATTGAGAAATCAGAGCTTGGTTCTGGCACCCTCTTCAAGTGTAAAGCTCTGCTTTTTTATCTGTATTACATACAGATTGGTCTTGTATAGAATATTCCACTTGGAGAAAAGATTGCTTTTTTAAATTTTGAAATACTAGTAACACTTGATGTTTGGAGCAATCCAGATATTTGCAATCAGGCAAAAAACAATCAGATCATTTAGAAAAAGACCAGAAGAGACAGATACTATCTCTATCTTCTTTTTATTTTTATTCTTGCTATTTTCAGCCTAATGATTTAATCAACACATAGGTATATTTTCCAAATGAGAACTGAAAAAGATGAGGCTTTCAGTATTGGATCCGTATTGTGTATCTGATCATCTCGACAAATGTTAGAGGGGTGGGCAGCAAGGGGAAGAAGGCAGGTTCTCATTGTTCCATTATAATATGATAACCTGACAGCACAAATTACTGGCATAGCTGTAGCATATTGGCATACACAGTCTATTTCTATTGATTCTTAAAGAGTCCATGACCTCATCCAAAGTATGCTTTTTAATAATTCACTTCATTTAAGGGTCCATTAAAATGTCAGAACTGTCATAAAGCTTGTAAACACTTAGTTACCTCTAATGTCTTCAAAATAAAGATGCATTATTGATGAAATCTTGGTTTACAATCATTTTGCTTCCATTTGGCAAAGCCAATATAACACATGCTTTCTCTATATCCCATCACATGCTCCTCCCTCTTCAACTGCAACACTTTGTTCCTAGGTCTCCCATAGTTCTTTGAAAAAGAGCTCTTTGGCATACTTTCTTGTTCTAAGCTAGGAAATTGACTTATGGGCTAATTTGTTTCAAAAAAGATACCAGCATATTGGTCTGATTATAAAGTTGACTGGATAAGCCACCAACCAGAGTATGCAAAAGTGAGAGGAAACTAGACAGTGTGAAACTTACTGCTAGCTGAAATGCTGATTTCTTTGAATATGTAAGGCTTTCTCCTGGAGAAATTTCTGGGAGAGTGTAAGCAGAAACCCTTGGTTTTATACACCTTCTCAAGGGAACATGAGCACAAAGAACAGCATTAATTTGAGTATCAATCAAACAAGAAAAAGAAAAATACATTTTCTAAAATATAGGGATTCTCCCTAAATAAAAGTTTGCCAAATAAAATGCAAGATGCCTAGTTAAATAACAAATAATTTTTAGTGAAAATATGCCTTAAATATTGTGTGGGATATACTTATAATAAAAATTATTTGTCATTTATCTGAAATTCAAATTCAACTTGGTGTCTTGGACTTTTATTTGCTAAATCTGGCAGTCCTACCTTCTAAGGCAAATCTTAAGCTTCACCTAACATTAAAAACACTGATAGTCCTAGCTTAATAGTTTTAATCCTGGCTATATGTTAGAATTATCTGTGATTTCCTGAGCCCACCCTTTAGAGCAGCTAAATCAAAGTCTCTGGAGTGTGGAGTGGTGGGCCACAAACATTCTTTCAAGCTTCCCAAAGGTTCTAATGGGAAATCAGGTTTCAGAACCACTATGCTAGAGGATTTTACTCACTTCAGTGTAAAATCTCAGAGAGGAACATCAGATATGTCTTGGGTCTAGTGGTAGGGATATACATGTCTTTTTAAAAGCATATTCAATATTTTAATGTAACTTTATATTTGAAAAAATAAAGTCAATATTTTATCAACTCTTGGCAACCCTATGGACTGCAACCCACTAGGCTCCTCTGTCCATTGGATTCTCCAGGCAAAAATACTGGAGTGGGTAGCCATTCCCTTCTGCAGAGGATCTTTCTGACCCAGGGACTGAACCCAAGTCTCCTGCATTGCAGGCAGCTTCTTTACCAGCTGTGCCACCAGGGAAGCTCTTTATATCATAAACTACTCCCCAAATTAAGAATAAAAGACTGATTTAGCCCTGGAGAGCTAAGGGACAATGAAGTACAGGGCTCGAGACCTGAGGCAGGTCCTAGATGAGTGGAGTGGCTGGGACAGAGAACAAGAGGCAGACAGGATTTGAAGGATGCACAGGTATCCCAGGTCAGAGGCTACCACAGACCAGAGCTCAAGAGGGCGAACAAGGAGTAGAAGCAGAGCCCAGGAGTTTAGAAAGAGTCAACAGTCAGACCAGATGACGCACACCTGATCTTGCAGCCCTGCCGATTGTAGCACCTGGGGAGATGGGGGCATCAGTCCCAACACCTGGTAGACCCAAGACTCACAGCTGACACAGGGGTGAGCATTTGGCTAGAACAGGGGAAAGAGGTACAGAGAAGGGCATCTGGTGAAGTCTTTTATCTCAGTCCAGGTGACCTGCACCTGCTGTGATCCAAAATGAGTTTTGCGCTTAGAAGACGCAGCTTTTTGTCCTCAATACTTTAAGCAAGTTGAGTGACACCTCTCAATTCCAAAGGTCTTTTCTGAGAAATGGGGAGCCCGTAACCTTTGCAGGCACTTGTAGGTAGCATTTTAAATCATAAGATTTATGTCAAAGTAGAATGTGGTCCACAGGTGTCTTCATGGAAGCCTGTCACTTTCTTGGTAACCATCTCCACCACCACGGGCCCCATGGCCTCCATGTGCAGGCCTCCCCTACTCCTCCTCAAGGTTCATTGCACTCTCACTCGTGTAGATGGCTTGTTTACAGGACAGCGGAGATCCAGTGCCTGTGTTGAAATGCTGCAGGGTGGATCCTCAATGAATGCCTTAATTGGACCAAGAAATCCAAACAGATGTTTCTACCTCTGAAACAATTCTTGGTATTCCAGTCACTGAATATTTTCATTTTCTCCTCTATTTATATCAGTTTAAGCCTTGTATTTATTAGTTGTGTGACTTTGAACAAATGATTTAACTACTCAAAGCCTCAGTGTGCCAATCCTGTAAAATGAGAGAATTAGTACCTTGTTGACTTAAAAAACAGTCACAACCTAAAAGTTGAGAGTTATGTTTTATTCAGTGAAATTTTTAGGACTTACGCCCAGGAAGCAGCAACTCAAGTAGCCTTGAGAGAACTACTCCAAGGAGGCAGGGGGAGGAACTAGGTTATATAGAAGCTTGCAACAAAAAATCAGATATCCCAAGTTAAAGAATTTAGTGTTTTTCTATGTATGGGAAGATGCAAGAGTCTGGGCTCACTGAAATAATTTCTTTTATACGCATCTCAGGTATCAGGAGCCAGTATCCTGTGTTTTTCACATCCTAAGTTCCTCAGGACTCCCCAGAGGGAGTGGCTGCAGCCTAATGGCTGTCAATCACAGGAATTCTTCTCCTTCCTGAGTGCCCTGGAGGCCTGGAATTGCTGATGACTATAACATCCTTGTTTATTGATATGACAGGAAATATTCCAATTTTCAACCTTAAAGATTTGTGTTGAGAATTAATTTAGATATGTATGAAAATCTTTAGCCCAGTATCTGATACTGTATACTTCAAAGATATTAGCTATTACTAGAATTATCATCACTCATTTCAGCATTACTCCAGCAAGATTCTTGACTTGGACATACGCATTCCATGCCACCCCTAAGGTTTGCACTTTATGCTACAGCCCCACAGTAGAAGCTGGGCATTCTGAAATCACCTACTGTTTCAGGAATCATGAAAATAAACCATAAATATCCCGCAGTTCTCACTGACTACAAAAAAATAAAAGTCATCCTGCATTTGCTATATTCCCCTCCATCTTTATTTTCTGTCTTGGGTCTATATTTTATTGAGATTTCCACTCTACTAATAAAATAACATCATGCTTTTATGATCTTCTCTATGTAAAAAGCCTTAAACCATCTCTCCACCCCCCCCAAAGACATAAACTTAAACCTAAAGCCATATGGCACTAGAATTAAAGTCAGCATATTGCTGCATTGTATAATCCACCATCATTATAAATGATTTCTTGGTGATGACATTGTATTAACCCACTCTGCTGTGCAGTGATTCATTATAGATCTAAGTTTTCCTTTGCAGCCCAGGCAGCTGTCTTTCAAATGGAGCTCAGCTGAATTTAGCGCACAGACATGTTGTGTTGCCAGCACCATTCCCCAGTCCCACCGGCTGCCTCCGAGGAAGCTGCCTGCTTCAGATTATCTGCGGGGTTTCTGGTTTTTAGTAAGGAATGCTGCAACTCCATAGCCACAGGATCCCATTATAATGTATGGAGGTAATCAGTTCTATTCATCATTAAAGACGCATGACCTTGTGGCTCAAATTACACTAGAAAACGTTTAAGTCAGGGGCACAGCTTTCTAATCTGTTAATTTGCAAGTTTGACGGTATGAATGAGATTCACAAGAGAGATGGGGAATTTTCTTTAATTAATGAGAGGATGTGAATGTGCCCTCCTTTCAAGGCGTGAGCTTAGTACTTAACATGCATGACAACAACTACCTAGGCAACTATTATGTATATATAAAATACATTACATATTAAGCACACAAGTATATTTGTCACCTTGATGTCCCCAGTCTTAAAGCCTGTCTTAATACTCAAGTAAAATGATTCAAATGATAATACTCCTGAGAAAGAGAAAAGCAGCCCTGAAATCCAGGAACTGGCCTGGCACACACAGTTGGGTGCTCTTCTGTTGAACATAAACAATTTTATGGAACATCAGTATCAGACAAGGCCAATCTGCGGTCATGATGGGTAAAGACAGAAACAGGACAACTCCATATGCATAAACACAGATTAAACCATGAACACTGTCCAACCCACAAAACACTGAAACACCCCCATCCCTGGTAACAAAAGTGACTGCTGTTTCTTTACCAATTACACCTTGAGCCTCTCCTTTAGTCTGGTTAAGATACCCAATCAGAGAATTACCCCTCCTTCTGACAGCATCCAATCAGAGCAAAGCTCTGTTTCCTTAAAACCTCCCCAACACATCACCAACACAAGCTCAAATCCTGTAACTGAATATCCTCTGCCTGGGGTGCCACACAGTTTAACAAGCAATAGCCTCAGCTTGCTTCACTGCTTTTCTGTTCCTGGTGGTCTTTGGCTAGAGGACATCAACACCACAAGATATCAGCACTTATCCTTCCTGCCTTTTCAAATGGCACCTGGTGACTTTGAGGGAAAGAGGTTTATCTGGCTTCCACACCTGGATCAATCCTGCAAGTTCTCTAGATGCTAACTGGTACTCTTAGTTCTACCTTAGGAGCTCTAGGACCATTATCTTTTGACTTCTTCCTGAAGAACACAACAAATGCAAGGCTGTGAGCAAAACAAGCTTTTGTGTGAGGATTTGAAAGTAACGGAGTGCAGCATAGAACATGAAACTTAAAGCTGACTAATGTGCATCCATGTGCTAAAGTTTTTCAGGTACTCTCTCTCACCTCCTCCCCACTGCCACCCTCCTCCAACCCCATCACTCCTTAAAATTTTGTATATAGATTCTCCTCGCTCTCTTACCTCCATGATACCAGCTTTGCTTACATGTTTATCTGTCCTTCCATCCATCTGTCCTTCTGTCCTCTGTACCCTCAAATCTCAGCCTCCAGCAATGTCTCCCATATGCCTCTCTTATTTATTTGCAGAGACCCCAAACCCTGGGCTTTCTTAACCATGGAAAGAGGTTAGGATAGTGGCAGTGGAGGTAGAAACTTTATTACACATGTCATTTCCTCTCTTGAATGCCTTCTTCTGAGCAGGTAATGCTGTGGTTGGGATGGAGCTGGGGGAAAGGGTACACAGAGGGATCACAATTTTTATGAAGCCATAATCCCAACGAGGTATTTAATTTTCAAAACAAAAGAAAATATTCTTCCTGGTGAAATTCTGCTCTAATTCTACTAGCATTTGAACTCTTCTAGTTCAAACTTTCTTGGTTGGGAACCTCAGTGAGAAATACATTTATATAGCAACCCAGCATATATATACACATACAAACATGATAAAGAGAAAGAGATGTAAAGACACTACATCCTCATTAAGATGCTCTCAGATATTTTTTTATTCTACTTTATTGTTTAATGAAAAACTTCTACCTGGCTGCAACCTGTCATGTTGATTTCATGACCCACTAACGGATCACAGATTGTAACTTGATCACAATCTCCTAAAGCAACAGCATTTAAACTGACAAAAAATTTTTTTCCGCTGTATGTAGAGAGAGAACTCTTACACTGACATACACACACATGGCCGCCTGAGGCATCATCTGGCCCATGGAGTGGGTTCTGAAGCCAGAGGATTAATTCAAGAGAGAAAAAATAGTAAATGAACTCCTCTTAGCTCTAGGTTATATAAGCAACATGGACTCACCAGATTGTAGCGAGGCTCAAAACAGACCATGAGTTCACAGGGTGATGAGTTCATGTGAAGGACTTCCTTGCAGGTAGAGGGAGTTGAAGCTTGGCCAAAGGTAGAGTAAGCTGATGGCCAGATCAGAGGTGACTCAGAATGTGAATGCAGTGGTCTCCAGGGACAGAAGCAAAGAATCCAGCGACCCAAGAAGTATACAACATAGAACGTGGGAGAATGCAATTAAGCAAAATCAACAATAATGGGACCATAGCAACAAATAGGACAGCTCAAGGGAGTCAGTGTCAACATAGAGGAGGAAAGGTGGTTGATGGAAAGAACAGAGGGAGGAATGACCCCAGGAACAGAGACCAGCTGGGGATAGAGGGGCAGAAGCTACACAGGTGTAGTGATAATTACTCTGTCTCCAGAATCAGAAACTGTGGGTCCTGTGGGAAATGGATGCGCTTTCTTTTAAAATATTTATTTATTTACTTGACTGCATCAGGTCTTAGTTGCAGCTCTTGAGACCTTCAGTGCATCATGAGAGATCTTTCAGAGAGGTACACGGACTCTCTAGTTGTAACACATGGTCCCCAGAGCGCACAGGCACAGTATTTGGGCTTAGTTGCTCTGTAGCATGTGGGATCTTAGTTCCCTGACCAGGGATTGAACCTGCGTCCTGTGCACTGCAAGGTGAATTCGTAACCACTGGAACACCAGGGAAGTCCCTGGCTGGAGTTACTTACAAACATCAACACACCTTTCAACTATTAGCCGTTCTTCTCTGAGTCGGAAAGTTCACTTGTGAATGTGAAGACCCCTGATATTTTTGCAGGGTGAGACTTCATTTCTATGAAAGGCAAAGCCAAATTATGATACATTATTAAGCCCAGCAAGAGCTTCCTCCATGGCTCAAGGGTAATGAATCTGCCAGCCAATGAAGGAAATGTGGGTTCAATCCCTAGGTAAGGAAGATCCCCTGGAGAAGGAAACAGCAACTCACTCCAGTATTCTTGCCTGGGAGACCCGATGGACAGAGACTATAGTCGCAAAAGAGCTGGACGTGAGTTAGTGACTTAACAACAACAAAAACCCAGGAAACTTATCAACAATGATGGTGATAACACACTGGTTTCAGCCAGAATTTGAGACAACATTTCATTTTGACTAGCTACTTTTCAGCACCTGTACCCTTAGAATTTATCTATTCTCAAAGAGAGGTTTGAGGTGTTCATTCATTATCTGTCCCTGAAATTAAATTTATTTTAACTGATTTTTAAACTCAAGACAGCCTTGCTGGTATGTTAACACTGTGGTGTTTATTTTCAGAGGTAGAACTGTAATAAATAAAAAATATTTTCCCTTCAATAGAAAGGGAAATATTACACTTAGATATTTATAACTATGACTGGTTATTTTTTAAAACATGAATTCAAAAATACCATAATTATTATATATTGCTAGCAATAATTTTCTGAGTGTTTCTGGTATAAAGACTGAAAGTAATAGTCATGACAGGAACTATACCTCAAACTGAATATGGAATAAAAATGGATTTAAATAACCAGAGTGAACTGCATATCTAAGTAGTACAAATCAGTTTAACTGTTTTATGTTAGAGTTACTATTATGGGAAATCACCACAATAAAAGTAATAAAGGTAAAATTTCTGAGTACTTATTTTATTCCAAGTACCATCATGAATATTTTACATATGTTCTCTTCTTTACAACAGCCCCAGGAAGTAGGTTCTATTAACCCTATTTTGTAGATGAGGAAACCAAAGTGCAGAACAATTAAGTGATCTGCCCAAGGTCACAGAGCCAGTAAGTGGCCAAATACGATTGAGACCCTTATTACCTGGCACAAGCCTATACATGTTTTGTGCTGTGTCATGGTCTCCTCCATCTCAGGCTTTTGGGGGATAATATGCAGGTGCTTATTCTGGGTATACAAGGTTTTGTCCAGTAAGATGCCATCATCTTATTAATGGAACCTGTAATATACAGAAGTAGTGACTCTAGAGAGCTATGTTCGACTGTCAAGAAGTAACCACACTGTATACTCACTCATGTGGGTTGCAAGCTGAACTCAAGTGGGTTTCAGAGGGTTTCTTCTCAGAAAGCTGCATTCTCAGCAGGAGCCTTCTACACCACTGCAATATCTGGGGAATCTGGTTTAGCCTATGGTTTCAGATGGCTTTGGATGTTTCCCCCAGCAGACCACATGCTCCTTAGAGAACATAGTAGGTAACACAGAGTGGGCCACTCACTGAGGACGCTTATAAATCATGATTATCTGCTTAGGGTCTGTAAGGGAGCAAAAAATTTTCCTCATTTCTTCTAGGTTCTTCTGGCTGATCCAGGAATTAAACTGACATGAGACAGATTAAGAGGAGAAAATCAAACAAGAGTTTAATAACACGTATATAGTGATCAATGCAAAGAAATAGAGGAAAACAATAGAATGGGAAAGACTAGAGATCTCTTCAAGAAAATGAGAGATACAAAGGGAAAATTTCATGCAAAGATGGACACAATAAAGGACAGAAATGGTATGAAGCTAACAGAAGTAGAAGATATTAAGAACAGATGGTAAGAATACACAGAGGAACTACACAAAAAACATCTTCATGACACAGATAACCATAATGGTATGATCACTCATGTAGAGCCAGACATTCTGGAGTCCAAAGTCAAGTGGGCCTTAGGAAGCATCACTATGAACAAAGCTAGTGGAGGTGATGGAATTCCAGTTGAGCTATTTCAAATCCTAAAAGATAATGCTGTGAAAGTGCTGCACTCAATATGCCAGCAAATTTGGAAAACTCAGCAGTGGCCTCAGGACTGGAAAAGGTCAGTTTTCATTCCAATCCCAAAGAAAGGCAATGCCAAAGAATGCTCAAACTACCGCACAATTGCACTCATCTCACAAGCTAGCAAAGTAATGCTCAAAATTCTCCAAGCCAGGGTTCAACAGTACATGAACCGTGAACTTCCAGATGTTCAAGCTGGATTTAGAAAAGGCAGAGGAACCAGAGATCAAACTGCCAACATCTGTTGGGTCATCTAAAAAGCAAGAGAATTGCAGAAAAATATCTACTTCTGCTTTATTGATTATGCCAAAGCCTTTGACTGTGTAGATCACAAGAAACTGTGGAAAATTCTTAAAAAGATGGGAATACCAGACCACCTTATCTGCCTTCTGAGAAATCTGTATGCAGGTCAAGAAGCAACAGTTAAACCAGACATGGAACAGCAGACTGGTTCCAAATTGGGAAAGGAGTACGTCAAGGCTATATAGTGTCACCCTGCTTATTTAACTTAGATGCAGAGTACATCATAAAAAATGATGGGCAGGATGAAGCACAAGCCTGAATCAAGATTGCTTGGAGGAATATAATAACCTCAGATAACGCAGATGACACCATCCTTGTAACAGAAAGCAAAGAACTAAAGGGCCTCTTGATGAAAGTGAAAGAGGAGAGTGAAAAAGCTGGCTTAAAATTCAACATTTAAAAAACAAAGATCATGGCATCTGGCCCCATCACTTCATGGACAATAGATGGGGAAACAATGGAAACAGTGACAGACTTTATGTTTTGGGGCTCCAAAATCACTGCAGATGGTGACTGCAGCAGTGAAATGAAAAGACACTTGCTCTTTGGAAGAAAAGCTATGAGAAACATAGTCAGCATATTAAAAAGCAGAGACATTACTTTGCTGACAAAGGTCTGTCTATTCAAAGCTATGGTTTTTCCAGTAGTCATGTATGGATGTGAGAGTTGAAATATAAAGCAACCTGAGCACTGAAGAACTGATACTTTTGAACTGAGGTGTTGGAGAAGACTCTTGGGAGTCCCTTGTACTGCAAGGACATCAAACCAGTCAATCCTAAAGGAGATCAATCCTGAATATTCTTTGAAAGAACTAATGCTAAAGCTGAAACTCCTATACTTTTGCCACCTGATGCGAAGAACTGACTCTTCCTTGGAAAAGACCCTGATGCTGGGAAAGATTGAAGACAGAAGTGGACAACAAAGGATGAGATGGTCGGATGGCACCACCAACGTGATGGGTATGAGTTTGACCAAGCTCCGCGAGCTGGTGATAGACAGGGAAGCCTGGAGTGCTTCAATCTATGGGGTCACAAAGAGTTGGACACGACTGATTGACTGAACTGAACTGAACTGAATACATGGGAGAGTCGTTGGAAAACTGAGTAATTTACAAAAATGGCTGAAAACCTCTCCTTAACTACCATCTTCAGCTAAAGACTAAAGAGGCTATTGGGGGTAGTGGTTTGGGAGTTGAAGAGAAGGAAGGCAATTGACATAGATGTGAAAAAGCAAGTGTTTGCTAAATAAATGTCTGCTGGGCCCTGCAGAGACAATGGGACACAGTGTGTGCTCACTCAGTCGTGTCTGGGACACAGAGAGGAATTCGAACAGACTTTGCTGGGTTCTTTCTTGTCTACACACCTAGTTCATGGTGTAATGATCGCTCCCTTCCTGGAATAGGTCCTCTGTCTACATTCTTTAGACAACCAGGAGGAAGATCACAGGTTCTTCCCAAGTCTTTGAGACTTGATTGCTTTCAGCTAGGAATAACTGGCATGCCAAAGAGACATTTTGGGGTGACAAAGTTTGATCCCCTGCAGGTCCCTCCCAGCAGAATACTTCAGAAGAGTTGCACCCTACAAAGATTTTCCCCCAATCCCTCATTTTCATAATTTCATTTTCCTAACCTCCCTTCGAGATTCCCTTAGAAATAAAAGCATCTCTCACTCTCTTCCCTAGACGCGCCTTCCAGGATTCAAATGCACATGTTCAAATGAGTATATCAAGGTGACAAACCTGAACTTCACTGTGCTCTTCTTTCATAGGAGGGGACTGAAGAATGTTCTCCATAACATCCTGCATACATCCCTCAGCAACAACCAAGCATTCCTCCATAGGGAAGCAAACTGGATACCTAAAATAGGCCAAGAAAGTATTAGGCCATTGACCAAGAAGACACTTGGCATCACAAAGCCATTAGCTTTAATTTGTTATTCAGTCAATAAGTTGTGACCAACTCTTTGTGACCCTGTGGACTGCAGCACACCAGGCTGTCTTTCATCATCTCCTGAAGTTTGCTCAAATTCATGTCCATTGATTCGGTGATGACATCCAACCATCTTAACCTCTATCTCCCCCTTCTCCTGCCTTCAATCTTTACCATCATCAGGGTTTTTTCCAATGAGTTGGCTGTTTGCATTAGGTGACCAAAATATTGAATCTTCAGCTTTAGCATCAATTCTTCCAATAAATATTCAGGGTTTATTTCCTTTAAGATTGACTGGTTTGATCTCCTTGCTGTCCAAGGGACTTGCAAGAGTCTTCTCCCTTCCCACAATTCAAAAGCATAGATTCTTGGGTGCTCAAACTGAATTTCAATTTTAATAAGCTAGTAAATCATGTTCCTTGAATTTGGAAACTATGTACATTTTTAATGGACATTGTCCTCTCTCAGAAGGAGCTATCTCTAGTTTTTTGCCATAATTATGGGATACATGAGCTAATCATGATTTCTTATACAAGTGTAAGAGTATAAAATTTCAATAGGCAAGGAGGGGAGAAACAAAATGGAGAGCAGTCTTCTAAATTTAACATAAATGGGACAATAAACAGTCGTGAAAGGAATTTTGATGATACAATAACTTTTATTAGCTTGATATGCTGACTGAGAAAAGAAATAGCATGCATTTTTTATAAGCGACTTTTAAGGAAGAATAATTTGTTTGCATAAAATATGATTACTTACCCTCATAAATGTTTATGTGAATTTATTACACTATAACCAAAGCCAACTGCATCAGCCACAGCAGGGAAACCCAATTCTGAATTGCAAAACAAACCAAAGGTGTGGCTGGGAGCTCATCAGCACTTCATGCTGACTCGGAGAAATTTCAGCAGTTAAGATTCTGCTGATTTCCCAGGATAAGAGGCTCTAACGAGGCTGAAACCTTTAGAAACAGGAAAAAAAAAAAAGAACAACTCAGACTGGGGCCCATCCCTCCCCAAAAGAACAATACCCAGAAGAGGCAGGTCAGCACCTTTCTCAGGTTCACCTGAGTTTCCAACCTGCCATTCCTACTGGATTCTGTCAACCAGCAGCCTGAAGCCAGTCCAGCAACAGATGCCATTTTTATTGGTTAGCA
The DNA here is from genome assembly GCF_001704415.2 of Capra hircus. Lineage (NCBI taxonomy): Eukaryota > Metazoa > Chordata > Mammalia > Artiodactyla > Bovidae > Capra > Capra hircus. The sequence goes on from NC_030818.1 coordinate 35,919,366, forward strand.
TTTAAACAAGTTCAGAAGAATTTAGAGCAAAGGTTACAAGTACTATGCCCTCCAACTCATGAGTCTCCACCATTTCTGCTCTTCTTGGGCTCCTACCCTCCATCATTTACATATCCAACCACATGGGCTTGGGACCTCTAGCCCACACACCTGCCTTTCAAGAACTCATGAAATACTACTCTCTTTCTATCATGAAGCTGAACACCAGAAGCCCTTTAAGGACATAGGCTCACAATGTTTCCATCTAGAAGGAGAGAGTGCAAAACAGACTTTGACAGTGGCTTTTCTAATAATTATCTCATTGAAGCTGCCCAAGGAACCATAAGTCAGAGGGAGCCCTTAGACTTAGTATCCCCATTTCCTAGTGCCCAGGCCTTTCAAAGGTCCTAAAGTTACCTCTGCTTCTAATCAACTGGATGTTCAATAAGCATTTATTGATGAAGGATGCAAGGACTGTCATGGAGGAAACGCAGAAGGACAGGCAAGGTGCTAAGGGTCAGAATAGAACATCTTGAAATCATGTGATTATGCAAAAAGTAAAATTATTTTTATTCTGGTTACTATCCATAATTGGATAACTTATCTACTTGGTGTTATCAAGGAAAATCTCTTCAATACTGTGATTTTTGTTTTTAAATAAACATGAAAGCATGACTTCTGATGTCACCTTGCTACTTCTACTGTTTAACCTTGTCTCACAGAAAACAATATAAAAGAGGGACAGGAAAAGAGATGGAAATAAAAATGTAGAAATATTGAACGTCCCAATGTGCCAAGCCCTGGGCTTGGTAAGTGTGTGTCATGGGATCCTCATTGCTCCTCACTGTAGAAATCTGGAAACAGGACTCACAGAGGACCCTGACCAAGGTCACAGGGAAAGTAACAACATAGCTAGCCCATACTTGATCTTTTAGAGCTGTTAGCCAATTACCATTACAAGTCTTTGCTTCATTTTTTCAGATTATATTGCGTGACTCAGGCTTTGGTCTTTAAGGCTGAAATAAAAATACAACATATTTACTGTGACATTTTCATTTACATGGGCAATTTCCATTTCCCCTTCACATACCTAGTTAAGGCCTTAGTGGTCCACAGTTCACTGAGTAACCACAATTTTCAATCTGATTCCCAAAGCTGTGACTTTAGAATGCAGTTGCAGAAGACAGAAGGGGCAGGTGTCAGTATTAATGCCACCGCATTGAGACAATTACAGGAAATGTAGCCTGAAGGAGGATTTTTCTGAACTCTACTGATAACGGTTTTAGTGTTGTTATTACCTTTGGCTATAGAGAAGCCCGATGTTAGTGAACAATTTCAGCTCCTCTAACGGAGACCTCGTTCCCCAGACCTCTCTCCACTGAGAGCACTATCAAAAAGCTTAAATATAAGGGCTGATAACTGTATTCCTAGACACCATGTTATGACTGTGTCCACCATAGGAAGCTGATGCTGTCTTTTAAAAAAAATCATCATGAAGGTATCCTCACAGCATGAAATCTGAGAAAGAGCTGAATAGTGCACACAGTGTCAAGAGGAGAGTTCACCAAAAAATTGCAAATATTTCATTGCCACATTATTTCCCTAAGCCTCCTTGTTGTCCAGACTTTTCCAGCCTTTAAACCACAGGTAGCTCTGGTGAGGCTTGAGACAGATGGCAATGTAGAGCTCCTGGCAACAGAGATAAATGTGTGTAATATCCAGCACCCACCTTGCAGCTTCAGAGGCTCACAATATCCCAGCTCCTTCCCGAGGCTGCAGGAAGGGTTGCTTGCTAAAATCATTTTCTGGTTAACAAGAAATCTATGCAACATTTCATGCCCGATGTTTCAGAAGCCCCCTCTGAGGATCCACAGTCTGCATTTTAATTTAGGTCTACATGTTTCGTTTTTTAATAGAATGAACTGTGCATAACAACACACTTCACGATATGAAATGAAAAGCCCTTGATACAGTTCATCTACTGGAAGATTTTAACTCTAAATCCAGAACAAATAAAAGCAAAATAAACACAGCAGGACTCCAGCTTTCCTCTGCCAACATTTGGTAACTAGTTTGGGCACGAAATGAGGAAAGATTTGGGGCACGGAAGAAGTCGGGAAAGCAGTAAAGCACATGAATGTTCATGATCTGCTAAGAAATTCTTAATCTCATCTCTAGTCAATGACCTTTTATTGAGCATCACGGTATGTTAGACGTTGTCCTGAATCCCTCTTGGTCATTTTGCCACATTTGCTGGTAATCAATCCTTTTGCAGTCAGCTCAGATTTCAAATAACCTTTGAGAAGCTTTTTAATGTTGTAGCATGTAAATGGACATTTCAGATCCATTTGAGAGCCTAGCAGGAAGGTTAATCTAGAGATAATAAACATTTTCCCTTTTTTTGCATTCAAATCCGTGAGATTTTATAGAATTCCAGGAACATGTTGGGAACACAAATTTTCTCACAAAAGCTCTGTCCAGGAGCTGGCAGTGGTCTTCAGGAATCTGTACTCCAATGTCTGACTGAAGAGGAGTAAGATCAGGAGTGCTTAGCCGATTTGCCCACAATTCCACAGTGGCCAGAGGAGACTCCTCCAAACACGTCTTCAGAAGGCATGCTATGTTTGGCAACTGATTCTTTGTCTGCCCTACACAGTGTGTTAAAAAGCAGAGACATCACTTTGCTGACAAAGGTCATATCGTCGAAGCTATGGTTTCTCTAGTAGACATGTAAAGATGTGAGAGCTGGACCATAAAGAAAGCCGAGCACTGAAGAATTGATGCTTTTGAACTGGGGTGTTGGAGAAGACTCTTGAGAGTCCCTTGGACTGCAAAGAGATCAAACCAGTCAAGCCTAAAGGAAATCAACCTGAATATTCATTGGAAGGACTGATGCTGAAGCTGAAGCTCCAATACTTTCGCCACCTGATGCAAAGAGCTGATTCACTGGAAAAGACCCTGAAGGTAGGAAAGATTGAGGGTAATAAGAGAGGGGGGCAACAGAGGATAAGATTGTTGGATGGCATCACCAACTCAACAGACAAGAGTTTGCTCAAACTCAGGAAGACAGGACAGGAAAGCCTGGCAGGCTGCCATTCACAGGGTTGCAGAGTTGGCACAGCTTAGCAACTGAACAACAACAACAACAATAAATATTTTTAAGGTTTCCTTGGTGGCTCACATGGTAAAGAACCTGCCTGCAATACAGGAGGCCTGGGTTCAATCCCTGGGTTGGGAAGATGCCCCGGAAAAGGGAATGACTATCCACTCCAGTATTCTTGCCTCTAGTATTCCATGGACAGAGGAGTCTTAAGTTCCTCATGAAAGTAAATACAATGCTAGGTAAATAATAAGTATTTAATAAATATTTGTCTTTGAAAAGACTGACAGTAAGAACAGGGATTGTAGAAAGTTAACACTTCACACTTGTAAAAAAAAAACAACGAACAACTAAACCTTTGAAATTCTAATCTGCTTCATCAATATGTTAGCCAGTATGCATCTCTGTCCCACCTTAAAACTTCATGTACAAAAGACCTGACCTAAAGTCATGCAGCCTTCTTCTCTATTGTAACAAAGGTTAAAAAAAAACAAACAAAACTTCTATTTCATTATTCAGAACACATTACCATCCAAAGACTTTGAGCATAACTTGGCATAAGTTCATTTTTCACACATTCAGGACCTCAATGTCTATTCCTCCTTAATGAAATATCTATAGAAAATATTGTAGGATTTGTTTGAGAGAGAAAAAGAAATACATATCAAATTACAAGAAATAACAGCTGAAAATAACTGCTTAAGGTACAAACACAGGTAGGATATACCTAAATTCTTCTAAGCTGGTCGATGAAAATCTAGCAGTTATGTCATAATAAGAATGAAGAAAGTTTATACTCTAAAGAAATGCCCTATGAGCATACCAAGCAAACTGTGGGTGTAAAGTTCCTAAGAGTTTACACACCATCTGCCTCGATATTAAAAAATGCAGTTCTAGGCATAAAGGGAAGCATAACAAATTAAAGAAACTTCTAAACTGGAATGTCCTGAAATTCAAGCTCTAAACGTTCCTCTAAATGGGAGCTGACAAGGTGAAGACTTTTTCTGAACAAACACATATTATTGCAAGAGCATTAGTGAAGCAGTCACACGTATATCAGTCTGTGTCCTTTCTCAGGAAGAGGTAATTTTTGAGTATGCTGGAGACAGAATACAGATGCCTACATTGATCCATACCAAACCAAGAGAGTATCTTCTCTGAGGGAAAATCTGCAATTCTTAACCACCATCGACCACAGACAATTGATTAAAACACACTGTTACTGCTTTACATCAACCACGTTGAGGTTCTGTCCCCTCTAGTGGAACTTCTGAGGAACACCTACGAAAGTGGCCTTCTAGACCCTGACGCTGGGAAAGAATGAAGGCAGGAGGAGAAGGGGACGACAGAGGATGAGTTGGTTGGTAGGCTTCACCCACTCAATGGACATGAGTCTGAGCAAGCTCTGGGAGATGGTGAAGAACAGGTAAGCCTGGCATGCTGCAGTCCATGGGGTTGCAAAGAGTCGGACATGACTTAGCAACTGAACAACAACACATTATCAAGTGCTCACTGGCAAGTCATCCTTAGGAGGTGATAAAATAGAGAGCATGGAAATACCTTCAGAGACTAGCTCCAAGAGAAGTCACCAAAGCCTACCCAAACCTTTCCAGTTGCTTTCTAAACCTCTCAAAAAATGATTCCTTTTACTAATGAAGTCATTTGTGTGTGTCAGTTACTCAGTCATGTCCAACTCTTTGCGACCCCATGGACTGGAGCCCACCGGGCTCCTCTGTCCATGGAATTCTCCAGGTAAGAAAACTAGCGTGGGTTGCCATTCTCTTCTTCAGAAGCTCTTCCCGACCCAGGGCTAGAACCTGGGTCTCCTGCACTGCAGGCAGATACTTTACCATCTGAGCCACAAAGGAAGCTCAAAATCATTTAGTCACTTTATTTAATGGACACTTTTAGACACTTTTAGTATCTAAAGGATACCATAGTCCTTTTAGATACTTTCACTATCCCTATTGCGTAAATAAGGATACTGGACACAGAGAGACTAAGTAACTTGCCTAAGGTCACACAGCTCATAAGTGATTTGAACGCATATTGTTCAGGCTTTTAAGTACACACTGCTCTGCATAAGTGTGAATGACCAATAACCCTCTTTGGTCATGATCATCACCTACTTAACTCGGTGGTTAAGATTCAATATATGAACTTGGAAAGGGCATAAATATTCAGCTCATAATGGTCACAGATTCACAAGTCTTGATTTTCATCACATTCAAACTATGAAGGAAAAAGAAAAACTGGTCTTAGAAACATGGGGGAGAGGGGACTCCCCGCAGCCAATAGTGTGGACCCATCTGAGCAGCATCCACAGACCAGTGAAGCACTTGCTCAGTCCAATGTGAATGCTAATCCACCTGATGTGTTATCTCTTTTCTGGAAATATATGCACTGGAACATGCCAACAGAGCTAACAACATGAACTATTTGAGCCATATTAAGTGCCCTAGTCCTGCTTCCATGGTTGACAAGCGGCCTTTTGATAATTTTGTTTCCCATGCACATAATATGTCTCCAGGGAGAGCACACCTGTCAGGCCAACCAGGAATTTCTGGTCCCAAGGCAACTGCATTTGTCATAGTAAATTATTAAGCTGGTATCCGGACTTTGTATGGCAGCCTGTTGAGAGTTTTCATGAAGACAATCTCCCATCAGCCCAAACAACTCAGGAATACCAACAAGATCTCTGAATTTTGGAGCCCAGAGGGCCAGACTCTAATTCCTCCAAATATACGCCACCTTGTGGAATCTCCGAGTAAGCAATAATCTATTGTGCCGCACCCTGGATGGATGACCCTGACAACATGACTGACACACTTTGTGGCTGAGCAATAGGATCACACTTAAAGACCAAGTGAAGCATAGAGCTAAAAGAACAAACTTTGGGGTCAGACAAACTTGTGATTAAATCCCGGCCCTACAACTTACTAGCTTTGTTGTTTAACCTCTGACTGTCAATTTTCTCATTTGTAAAGCAGAAGAAATGCCTTTATTAAAAAATCAGTGGTTCTGAAAGTATAGACCCTGGATGCCTTAGTCTGCTCAGGCTGCTATAAAAGACTACTATAGACTGGGTGTCTTATAAACAACAGCAATTTATTTATCGCAGTTCTGGAGGCTGCGAAGTCCAAGATCAAGGCACTGGTAAATTTGGCATCCTAGTTCACAGACAGCTGTCTTTCCGCTGTGTTTTCACGAGGCAAAAGAGACAAGGTAACTCTCTTAGGCCTCTGTTATGAGGGCTATTCCTACTCATGAGGACACTGCCCTCATGACCTAATCACCTCTCAAAGGTCCCCCTCCTAGTACCATCATGCTGAGGATTCAGGTTTTAACATACAAATATTAGGTGGACATTCAACTTCTTAAAAGATGGGACTACCAGAACACCTGACCTGTCTCCTGAGAAACCTGTAAGCAGGTCAAGAAGCAAGAGTTAGAACCAGACATGGAACAGCAGACTGGCTCAAAATTGGAGTACAACAAGGCTGTATATTATCACCCTGCTTATTTTACTTATACGCAGAGTACATCATGAGAAGTGCTGGGCTGGATGAATCATAAGCTGGAATCAAGGTTGCTGGGAGAAATACCAACAACCTCAGATATGCAGATGATAATACCCTAATGGTAGAAAGTGAAGAAGAACTAAACAGCCTCTTGATGAAAGTGAAAGAGGAGAGTGAAAAAGCTGGCTTAAAATTAAAAATTCAAAAACTAAGATCATGGCATCCAGTTCTATCACTTCATGGCAAATAAATGGGGAAATAATGGAAACAGTGACAGATTTTATTTTCTTGGGCTCCAAAAATCACTGCAGATGGTGAGTGCAGCCATGAAATTAAAAGACTTGCTCCTTGGAAGAAAAGCTATGGCAAACCTAGACAGCATATTAAAAAGCAGAGACATCACTTTGCCGACAAAGGTCCATATAATCAAACCTATGGTTTTTCCAATAGTCATATAGAGCTGTGAGAGTTGTACTATAAAGAGGGCTGAGTGCCAAAGAATTGATGCTTTTGAACTGTGGTGGTATTGGAGAAGACTCTTGAGAGTCCCTTGGACTGAAAGGAGATCAAACCGGTCAATCCTAAAGGAAATCAACCCTGAATATTCATTGGAAGGACTGATGCTGAAGCTTCAGCTTCAATATTTTGGCCATCTGATGCAAAGCGCAACTCATTGGTAAAGACCCTGATGCTAGGAAAGATTGAGAGCAGGAGGAGACAGGGGTAACAAAGGAAGAGATGGTTGGATGGCATCACCAACTCATTGGATGTGAATTTGAGCAAACTCTAGGAGATAATGAAGGGAAGCCCGGTGTGCTGCAGCACGCCACAAAGAGTGGGGTCACAAACAGTCAGACACGACTTAGTGACTGAACAATAACAACAACATAGCACTGGACATGCAGCACCAACATTTTAAAGAATTTATTATAAATGCAAATTCTTAAACCATAAAATAACCCTACTAAATTGGAAGTTCTGAAGATTGAAGCAGCAACCTGTATTTTAACATGCCTTCCAGACTATTCTGATGCTCAGTAAAGATTGAGAAATACTGAGAGATTGTTGTGAAGTTAATAAATTATGTATACAATATGTCTAGTATAGTACCAGCACAAAAGCAGACACTCAAGATACTTTTTCCATATAGGAAAAGGAGTACGTCAAGGCTGTATATTGTCACCCTGCTTATTTAACTTATATGAAGAATACATCATGAGAAACGCTGGGCTGGAAGAAGCACAAGCTGGAATCAAGATTGCCGGGAGAAATATCAATAACCTCAGATATGCAGATAACACCACCCTTATGGCAGAAAATGAAGAGGAACTAAAAAGCCTCTTGATGAAAGTAAAAGAGGAGAGTGGAAAAGTTGGCTTAAAGCTCAACATGCAGAAAACAAAGATCATGGCATCTGGTCCCATCACTTCATGGCAAATAGATGGGGAAATAGTAGAAACAGTGTCAGACTTTATTTTTTGGGCTCCAAACTCACTGCAGATGGTGATTGTAGCCATGAAATTAAAAGACGCTTACTCCTTGGAAGGAAAGTTATCACCAACCTAGATAGCATATTCAAAAGCAGAGACACTACTTTGCCAACAAAGGTCCATCTAGTCAAGACTATGGTTTTTCCAGTGGTCATGTATGGATGTGTGAGTTGGACTATAAAGAAAGCTGAGTGCTGAAGAATTGATGCTTTTGAACTGTGGTGTTGGAGAAGACTCCTGAGAGTCCCTTGGACTGCAAGGAGATCCAACCAGTCCATTCTAAAGGAGATCAGTCCTGGTTGTTCTTTGGAAGGAATGATGCTAAAGCTGAAACTCCAGTACTTTGGCCACCTCATGCAGAGTTGACTCATTGGAAAAGACTCTGATGCTGGGAGGGATTGGGGGCAGGAGGAGAAGGGGATGAGTACGACAGAGGATGAGATGGCTGGATGGCATCACCAACTCAATGGACATGAGTCTGAGTGAACTCCAGGAGTTGGTGATGGACAGGGAGGCCTGGCGTGCTGCGATTCATGGGGTCGCAAAGAATCGGACATGACTGAGCGACTGAACTGAACTGACTAGCTCCGTTGGTAAAGAAAGTGAAAGTGAAAGTGAAGTCACTCAGTAGTGTCCGACCTTTTGCAACCCCGTGGACTGTAGCCCAGGCTTCTCCGTCCATGGGATTCTCCAGGCTAGAATACTGGAGTGGGTTACCATTTCCTTCTCCAGGGGATCTTCCCGACCCAGGGATTGAACCTAGGTCTCCCGCACTGGGGGCAGATGCTTTAACCTCTGAGCCGCCAGGGAAGCCCAGTTGGTAAAGAACTCCCCCGCAATGCAGGAGACCCTGGTTCGATTCCTGGGTCAGGAAGATCCACTGGAGAAGAGATAGGCTACTCACTCCAGTATTCTTGGGCTTCCCTTTTTCACTTTCACTTTCATCACCACAAAAAATCTGAAGAATGAAGGAGTCTGCCAAGATTTTCTCACCTAGTAACAATTAAGAAACTTGCTGTTTTAGACATATAGTCAAAATCTTGCAATTGTTCAGATTTGATAGATTTTCCTTCTTTACTCAGCAACACAGATGCTTTTCACAAGCTGTACAGCATTCAAATTTCAATGGCTGCCCAGAATTTCATGAGGTGGACATGCCATTAATTAATTGTTTCCTTGGTTTTGACTAATTATGCTGCTTCTAATTTTTCAAGAGACATCTTTAGCATACAATGTATTCCTTTCCTTTGGAACATTTCAAACTCCTAAATGGAAGAATATCATGTCCCAGAGAATGAATCTGTGTGAGTGTTCTTATAAATGGCCTAGAAACAAAGTATTATGCTAGTGTTTTCACTGGACTATCCCCAACTAGAAATTATATCACTTGGCATTTTGTTAAGGAGAAAAATAATTAGTACTGTTAGAAATATTTTTAAATTACTACCAAGTTTGAATATTTATGTTTACTAAAATGTTATATGACATATAATTTGTTACTTGAGTAACTCACAGAAATTCACAATTATTCTTCTCTGTAAATCTATACAAATGGGTGACCCTTTTAAATCTGAAAAACTGTAGTTCTGATTTGGTTAAAAACTGATGGATTTCTGTATCCTTTTATGTGAGAGAATATGTAAATAAATAAAATGGAAGATAGATTCCTTTTATAGACTTGTGTTTATTTAGAAACCTGGTGAATTTTACTGTTGATAAATAATTCTAAATCTTGCCTTGCATCAAATTGATATATGCAATATATGAACAAAATTGAAAACAATATAACATTAGTATTCATATTATCAGTAAAGAAAATTATGTATTGTGAATAAAAATAAAAATATGATGTTTAACTGCTGTGTAATCAAACACATAAGGAACTGAGATATTCATATCTGCTTCTGCATTACTATGTTGAGAATATGTATGAGCTGAAAGATTAGAATTGTTTTGTTACTGCTGTTATCACCACCCTCATAGTGTTCATGCTTGTGTTTTTAAAATGTGAACAACTTACGTGAAATATACTATGTTTGGGAATGTGGTTTGGTGGAATATAATGGGATAAATACTTATTCCTAATTGCTATTTTGCTAAGATCCTAGAATTGTACATAAGATTGAAGGCATGAAGAGAAGGTAACAACAGAGGATGAGATGGTTGGATGGCTTCACTGACTCTATGGACATGAGTTTGAGTAACTCCGGGAGTCAGTGATGGACAAGGAAGCCTGGTGTGCTGCAGTCCATGTGTGTCCACACAACTGAATGACTGAACTGAACTGAGAACTGTACATCTTGTTTATGCTCATGAAAAGTAAGAATCTTGAATTTTTTATTTTTATTAAAACTAGAAATTCAATTTTCAGGCTAAGAACTATAAACTTCAGTTCCAAACTAATACATTACAGAAAATATGAAAACATAAGAAAATAAAGAGTTCTATTATGAACTCCAATAAGAAATCTAGACAAGGTTTCTAGAAACAAAATCAATTTACTAAAAAATCTTTACAAGAATATATTTATGAATTATCAACTTAAGAAAGAACATATAAGACCTTTAAAGAGAATATTTTAAGATTCTAATTATAGGTTATAACAGATATGACTTATGTGTAGAATCTTAAAAAAAAAGGGGTACTAACGAACTTTTTTATAAAACGGAAGTAGAGTCACTGATGTAGAAAACAAATTTACAGTTACTAGGGGATAAGGCAGGAAGCGTTAAATTGGAAGATTGGGACTGACATATACATACTACTGTACATAAAACAGATAACTATTTTATGTCCTTTTAATAAGGACCTATTGTTAGCGCAGGGAACTCTACTCAATACTTTGTAATGGCCTAGATGGGGAAAGAACGTTAAAAAAAGAGCGAGAGAGAGAGGGGATATATGTATAAATGATTCACCAGGCTGTACACCCAAAACTAACACAAGATTACAAATCAACTATACTTCAATAAAAATGTTTTAGAAGACACGAATAAATTGAGAAGCTCAACCATGTTCATGGATGTGATAGCAGCATGCTAAAGATGCCAATTTTCTCCAATTTACTTCCAGACTTAGTATAATCCCAAACAAAACCTGGTTTGAGGAACTTGATAAATTTATTACAAACATTTATAGCAAAATAAAAGAACACAGACAGCTAAGTTAACTTTGAAAAAGAAGAGCAAAAAGGTAGTACTTACTCTACCAGATATTAATACATATCACAAAACCTTAGTATTAAAAATAATATGGTGCTCACCAAGAAATACATAAACTGAATAGAATAGAGCTTAGAGATAACATACACATGCATACATATAACACACTCAGAGAGAGACATTTGATTTGTGATAAAGATGGGTACCACAAAGCACAGATTTAGTAGATGTTGTTGTATAGACCTCTCATCACCTCAATTGTTACCACTCTGTCAAGACCACCATAATCCTTCACCTTGATTCCCATAAAAACCTCCTCTCTGGTCTTCCTTTTTCCTTAGATACTCTTCAGTTTATTTAACAGTGATCCTGTTAAAACATAATCAAATCATGCTTGTGCTTTTCTTTTTTTTCCAGCTTTACTGGGATAAAATTTTATGTATAATATTGTATAGGTTTAAGGTGTATAGGGTTGATTCAATATACTTATATATTGCAAAATGATTACCCTCATAGTGTTCATGCTTGTGGTTTTAAAATGTGAACAACTTACATGAAGACACAAAAGACTTTCTGGTCCAATCAGATTAGTCAGAGAATGAAGAGAAGTGTTAGTCACTCAGTCATATCCAACTCTTTGTGACTTCATGGGCTATAGCTCACCAGGCTCCTTTGCCCATGGAGTTCTCCAGGCAAGAATACTGGAGTATTCTTTCCAGGGGATCTTCCCAACCCAGGAACTGAACCTGGGTCTCTCCCACATTGCAGGCAGAGTATAATAGCTAATAATTATTGCATACTTTCTATTATTAGGGATTATATGATTTATATATAACCTTCATTTAAGGTTACACATATCACTTAAAATTATACATAATCAATTACTTAATCTTTACAACAAACCTGCGAAATAGACAGTATTTATTCCCTCTATTTTAAAGAGGCACAGAGATAAAACGATTTACCAAAAGTCACAAGTTAAATACTTACCTCTCTGTGCAGAGGCAGAGCTGGGATTTGAATCCTGGAATTCCAGCTCCAGAATATTTGAGCAAGGTTTGCAGCACAGAAAGATTTGTTTCCTAAGACTTTTAGATTCTCCATGTAGTTTCAATTAATTATAAAATTAAGTCATTATGTTCATAACTGACTTTACAGCTATTATTCAATTAAATAGCAGGAGGGAATTATTACAAAATTTATTACAAAATTTGGCATGTTGCCTGATCCAGCTTTCTGATGTCTGCCTGGTTACTACTGCACTGTTCTTTATATTATTCTCCTCTGCAGCAGGCATGGGGGATCTTTCCTTGGTTACTTGATTTTTCTATCCCTCCATGAGAGGTCAGACTGACAACAGGCCTGCACATTCCAGGGCTGTCCTGACACCTGATTGTTGATGCAGTGGTGGAAGCAGTTTTGCTGGTTTTCCAGCAGTTTTCCAGAGAAAGGATGGAAAGGAAGGCTAGCATGGGCAACAGAGTGGCATGGGCTAAGGGGATTCAGTTTGCAGTAACCCGAAAGCCAATAAAAACTTAAAGCAAGAAGAGTAACGCAAGGGGCAGGATGAACTGCAAAGGGTGTGCATGTGGGTGAGAGAGAACATTTAATGTGTCAATACTCTCCTCTGAGTTGAACAAACCATGTATTTACATAGACCCTCCCCAGAGCACCTCAATTATCCAAACTAGCCAAGAAATCAGGGACATTAACCCAACTTTAAAGACAAATATTGACAACTGTGGCCATGACCAAAGAAAAGACATAATGAAACCCTAAACCTGAAAAACTGGATGCAACATTCACCTTTAGGATTGAGGGTTTGAGGAGTCTAGTGGGCAGAAAGGGAACTGATGATATATTTGTTATTGATAGTTAATATCATTTTTCTTCCAGTTTTATTGCAACTATAACTGACACATAACACTGTATAGTTTAAGACGCACAACATAATTACTTATGATATACGCATATACTGCACAATGATCACCACAATAACCCCAATCAACAGCCATCATCTCGCATGAATACATTTTTTTCTTATTATGAGAATTTTTAAGATCTATTCTCTTAAAACTTCCAAATATATATTTCTGTATTGTCAAGTATAGTTTCTATCGTAGATATTGCATCCCCAGAACTTACTTATCTTATAACTGGAAGTTTGTACCTTTTGACCACCTATACCCATTCCTCCCTCTCCTTGACCGCCTATAGCAACTGACATTATTTCATCTGAAATTTAACAAATGTATAAAGTCTTCTAGGTTTATCACAGGTAGTATTAATTGAATATTCAATATATGTGCCAGATGCTGAGTTATCTTCCTGTTACATAACTCTGTGGAATATGGACTTACTATCTTCATTTTATTGATGGGGAAATTAAGATTCACCTTGATTCCCACAAAAGCTTCCTGTCTGGTCTTCCTGCTTTTTCTTTTGATGCTTTTCAGTCTATTTAACAGAGATCCTATTAAAACCTAGTCAAGTCATGATATCAAAGAGAAGAATAAGGATTTTAATTCAAGTCCAAGTCCAATACCTGTGCCTTAAAAGTTATTTTAATAATGAAAGATTCGTTCATTTGGAAAAAATTAAGTACCAGAGATAATAGAGTAATTAAAAACAATAATGTGAACATCTATGTCCCCACTACTCAGATTAAGAATAAAACATTTCAAATACATTAGGCTCCTATGTTCATTTTGCTCCCTCTCTCACAGAGATGACCATAAACTTTAATTTGGTTTATCATTCATGAGCATCCCTTTATATTTTTTTCTGTATATGCTGGTGTACTTAAATAATATTTGATATTGTTTTGCATGCTTATTTAAACTTTAAGTCAATGATACACTGAATCCTTTACAATTTATTTTTTACTCATGGTGAGTGTGTGAAATTTATCATGTTGATAAATTTACCTGTAGTTTATTTATATTATCTGCTATATAATATCCCATTTTATAAATCCATCATAATATATTATCTGTTCTTTTGGTGATGAGCATTTAAATCATCTTTGACTTTCATCATTGCAAATAATGCCACAAAGAAAACACTTGTACTTTTCTTCTTGTGCAATATATATAACTAGAACCGTTGGATCGTAACACACTCACATCTCCATATTTACTTGCTGTTGTAGAATTACTCCAGAGTGACTGTTCTAGTTGCCACTCCCATCACCACTGCATGGCAGGACCTGCTGCCACATCTTTGCAGATAAAAAAGGTTTTATCAGACTTTTTAATTTTTGTCACTCTGAAAAGTATGGAATGACATCTAACTGTGGGTTTAATTTAAACTTTTCCTCATCACTAGTGAGATTGAGCTGCTTTTCATAAGTTTATTAAACTACTCAGATTTCCTTTTCGGTGATTTGTCTGTTCATCAATTTGAGCCTAAAAGGTAGAAATACACGACTCCTCCTGAGGACAAAAAACTGGAACTCAGGGCTCAGTTTTAAAGATCCTACTATCTAGAAAGACAGGTAAGTTAAAGGTAAGGTAAGTTAAAAGACGACAGGACTCAACAGGTAGGGGAAGGCTTTCTAAGGCTTTCCTTAGGCAAATAATGCCAATAGTGACTTGAGAATTCATGACGGCCATGAACAGAGGGAAGAACATGCCACATGAGGAAACAGTACCTGCACCTGCAAAGCCATGGAGAAAAGGAAGAACCTGTTGTGTCCAAGAACATAACTTGTTGGAACAGAGGCTTCTTGAGCAGACGAGTGACTAAGAAGGGGAAGTGACGACCAGATCTTGAAGGTCTTGTGTTCTGCACAAGATACTGGTAAGTATCCCCATTTTACAGATGCATAAACTAAAAGTGGCTCAGACAAGAACTCCTTATTGCCAAATTCAGACTTAAATTGAAGAAAGTAGGGAAAACCGCTAGACCATTCAGGTATGACCTAAATCAAATCCCTTATGACTATACAGTGGAAGTGAGAAATAGATTTAAGGGCCTAGATCTGATTGATAGAGTGCCTGATGAATCATGGAATGAGGTTCATGACATTGTACAGGAGACAGGGATCCAGACCATCCCCATGGAAAAGAAATGCAAAAAAGCAAAATGGCTGTCTGGGGAGGCCTTACAAATACCTCTGAATAGAAGAGAAGCGAAAAGCAAAGGAGAAAAGGAAAGATATAAGCATCTGAATGCAGAGTTCCAGAGAATAGCAACAAGAAATAAGAAAGTCTTCCCCAGTGATCAATGCAAAGAAATAGAGGAAAACAACAGAATGAGAAAGACTAGAGATCTCTTCAAGAAAATTAGAGATACCAAGGGAACACTTCATGCAAAGATGGGCTCGATAAAGGACAGAAATGGTATGGACCTAACAGAAGCAGAAGATATTAAGAAGAGGTGGCAAGAATACACAGAAGAACTGTACAGGGGAGAGGGAAAGATGGCGGAGGAATAGGACGGGAAGACCACTTTCTCCCTCACAAATTCCTCAAAAGAACATTTCAACGCCGAGCAAACTCCACAAAACAACTTCTGTAGGCTGGCAGAGGACATCAGGCAACTAGAAAAGCAGATCATTGTCTTCAAAAACAGGTAGGAAAAAATATGAAAGACGAAAAAGGAGACAAAGGAGGTGGGGAGGGAGCTCCGTCCCGGGAAGGGAAGCCCGTCCCGGGAAGGGAATTTTAAGAAGAGAGGTTTCCAAACACCAGGAAACACTCTCCCTGCCGAGTCTGTGGCGAGCCTTGGAAACACAGAGGGCAACATAACAGGAAGGAAAAATAGATAAATAATTAAAACCAATAGATTACAAGCCCAACAGTAACTCCCCCAGCGGAAAAGCAGCACAGACGCCTGCATCCGCCACTGGGAAGTGGGGGCAGGGCAGGGACGCGCGGGAGGCGCGGGCTGCAGTGCTTTGTAAGAATCAGGCAGGAACGCCCCACGCACAACCAGAACGATCTAACTTGGGCTAGCAAACCAGACTGTGGGATAGCTACCACGCGAAAAGCTCGAACATAAGACACTGCCAGGACGAGCACAGAACAAAGGACAGAACGGGAAAAGCCGGCTGCAGACCATCCCCCGCCGGGGACAGGCAGCCAGAGTCGTAAGGACTGGAAAGGGGCAATTGCAGACTCAGAGAGACTTTACTTACCTAACTTCAAGCAAGCTCCTTTGCTAAGACTTCTGGGGGTGCTGGACAGTCACAATCTACCGCACGGGGTGCGCCAGCGGTCCGCCCAGAAAGCTGAGCAGCAGCGGCAGAAAAGGTGACAAGCCGCGGCGATCGCGCTCGCCAAACTCCTGAGCTACTCGGACCTGGGAAGGGCACAAAGCGCAGTTCCAGCCGAATCTGTGCCTCTGAGGGCTGCCTGAGCGCCGAACCTGAGCGGCTTGGACCGGGGAAGTGCACGCAGCCTAGGGCCGGCCTCAGAGGGTTCCCGGCTGAGCATCCTAGAGCCGGAGCGGTTTGTGCGCCGCGAAAAAGGACAGGTCAAGCCGGGCAGAGATACTGTGTGCACACGACAGTGCTATTTGTTAGCAGCAGCCCCCCTCCCCACAGCGCAACTGAACTAGTGAGCCTAAAAAGCCAGCAAACAGAAGAAGTTAAACAGAGGGAACCACCTTGGAAGTGATCCCACACGGCCCATTACACCAGAAAGGGCCAGATATTTTTAATATTTTTAAAATCATTCCTTTTTTTTTTTTTTTTTTGCTTTTTTTTCTAACTTTTTTTTAATTGTTAAGTCTTCTATTTCTCCTCTAATTTTTATTTCTATAACCTATTATTACTATATTTTTTTGTTTGTTTTTTAAAAAGACTTTTTTTTTTTTTTTTAAGGCAAACACCATATTCAGTCTTTGGATGGTTGTTGATGGCTTTTTTTTTTGATTGTTTGTTTGCTTGTTTGTTTTTTAATAATTCTTTTTCTTTCTTTCTTTTTTTTTTTCTTTCTTTCTTCCTTTTCCCTTCTGCTTCTCTCTAATATTGTATCTTTGAAAATCCAACCTCTATTCTAGATTTTTAATCTTTGCTCTTAGGTTTTTGTGGTCAATTTTGTACATTTAAAAACCCAAACTTCACTATCCCAGTTTACCTGAGAGCGAGATTACTGGCTTGACCACTCTCTCCTCCTCTGGACACTCCTTTTTCTCCACCAGGTGGCCTCTGTCTCTTTTCTCCCCCATCTCTCCTCTATCCAACTCTGTGAATCTCTGTGTGTTCCAGACGGTGGAGAACACCTAAGGAACAGGTTACTGGCAGGATTTGTCTCTCTCCTACTCATTCCTCTCTCTGATCCTCCTGGTCACCTCTGTCTACTTCCTCCCTCTCCTCTTCCCCGTATAACTCTGTAAATACCTCTGAGCGGTCCAGACTATAGAGCGCACATAAAGAAGTGACTACTGGCTAGCTTGCTCTTTTCTCTTTTGATCTCACCGCATCTCATTCCAGTTACCTCTAACTACCCCCTCCATCTTCTCTTCTCCTTATAACTCAGTGAACCTCTCTGAGTGTCCCTCAATGTGGAGAAACTTTTCATCTTTAACCTAGATGTTTTATCATCGGTGCTGTATAGATGGAGAAGTCTAGAGTCTACTGTAAAAATAAAACTGAAAACCAGAAGCAGGAGGCTTAAATCCAAAGCCTGAAAACATTAGAGAACTCTTGAATTCAGGGAACATTAAGCAATAGGAGCCCATCTAATGCCTTCATACCTACACCGAAACCAAGTTCCACCCAAGGGCCAACAAATTCCCAAACAAGACATACCACGCAAATTCTCCAGCAACACAGGAACACTCCCCTGAGCTTCAATATACAGGCAGCTCAAAATTATCCCAAAACCTTTGATGTCTCGTAACCCATTACGGGTCACTCCATTGCACTCCAGAGAGAAGAAACCCAGCTCCACCCACCAAAACTCCAACACAAGCCTCCCTAACCAGGAAACCTTGACAAGCCACTGATAGAACCCCACCCAAAGTGAGGAAGCTCCATAATAAAGAGAACTCCACAAATCACCAGAATATAAAAAGGCCACCCCAAACGCAGCAATATAACCAAGATGAAGAGACAGAGGAATACTCAGCAGGTAAAGGAACAGGAGAGTTGCCCACCAAACCAAACAAAAGTGGAAGAAGCAGGGAATCTACCAGAGAAGGAATTCCGAATATTGATAGTGAAAATGATCCAAAATCTTGAAATCAAAATGGAATCACAGATAAATAGGCTAGAGACAAGGATTGAGAAGATGCAAGAAAGGTTTAACAAGGACCTAGAAGAAATAAAAAAGAGTCAAAATATAATGAATAATGCAATAAATGAGATCAGAAACACTCTGGAGGCAACAATTAGTAGAATAACGGAGGCAGAAGATAGGATTAGTGAAATAGAAGATAGAATGGTAGAAATAAATGAATCAGAGAGGAAACAAGAACAACGAATTAAAAGAAATGAGGACAATCTCAGAGACCTCCAGGACAATATGAAACGCTCCAACATTCGAATTATAGGAGTCCCAGAAGAAGAAGACAGAAAGAAAGATCGTGAGAAAATCCTTGAGGAGATAATAGTTGAAAACTTCCCTAAAATGGGGAAGGAAATAATCACCCAAGTCCAAGAAACACAGAGAGTTCCAAATAGGATAAACCCAAGGCGAAACACCCCAAGACACATATTAATCAAATTAACAAAGATCAAACACAAAGAACAAATATTAAAAGCAGCAAGGGAAAAACAACAAATAACACACAAGGGGATTCCCATTAGGATAACAGCTGATCTTTCAATAGAAACTCTTCAGGCCAGGAGGGAATGGCAAGACATACTTAAAGTGATGAAAGACAATAACCTACAGCCCAGAATACTGTACCCAGCAAGGATCTCATTCAAATACGAAGGAGAAATCAAAAGCTTTACAGACAAGCAAAAGCTGAGAGAATTCAGCACCACCAAACCAGCTCTCCAACAAATTCTAAAGGATATTCTCTAGACAGGAAACACAAAAAGGGTGTATAAACTCGAACCCAAAACAATAAAGTAAATGGTAACAGGATCACACTTATCAATAATTACCTTAAACATAAATGGGTTGAACGCCCCAACCAAAAGACAAAGACTGGCCGAATGGATACAAAAACAAGACCCCTCTATATGCTGCTTACAAGAGACCCGCCTCAAAACAAGGGACACATACAGACTGAAAGTGAAGGGCTGGAAAAAGATATACCACGCAAATAGAGACCAAAAGAAAGCAGGAGTGGCAATACTCATATCCGATAAAATAGACTTTAAAACAAAGGCTGTGAAAAGAGACAAAGAAGGCCACTACATAATGATCAAAGGAACAATCCAAGAAGAAGATATAACAATTATAAATATATATGCCCCCAATATAGGAGCCCCGCAATATGTAAGACAAATGCTAACAAGTATGAAAGGGGAAATCAACAATAACACAATAATAGTCGGAGACTTTAATACCCCACTCACACCTATGGACAGATCAACTAAACAGAAAATTAACAAAGAAACGCAAACTTTAAATGATACATTAGATCAGTTAGACCTAATTGATATCTATAGGACATTTCACCCCAAAACAATGAATTTCACTTTTTTTTCAAGTGCTCATGGAACCTTCTCCAGGATAGATCACATCCTGGGCCATAAATCTAAACTTGATAAATTCAAAAAAATCGAAATCATTCCAAGCATCTTTTCTGACCATAATGCATTAAGATTAGATCTCAATTACAGGAGAAAAACTATTAAAAGTTCCAACATATGGAGGTTGAACAACACACTTCTGAATAACCAACAAATCACAGAAGAAATCAAAAAAGAAATCAAAATATGCATAGAAACTAATGAAAATGAAAACACAACAACCCAAAACCTGTGGGACACTATAAAAGCAGTGCTAAGAGGAAAGTTCATAGCAATACAGGCATACCTCAAGAAACAAGAAAAAAGTCAAATAAATAACCTAACTCTGCAACTAAAGCAACTAGAAAAGGAAGAGTTGGAGAACCCCAGAGTTAGTAGAAGGAAAGAAATCTTAAAAATTAGGGCAGAAATAAATGCAAAAGAAACAAAAGAGACCATAGCAAAAATCAACAAAGCCAAAAGCTGGTTCTTTGAAAGGATAAATAAAATTGACAAACCATTAGCCAGACTCATCAAGAAGCAAAGAGAGAAAAATCAAATCAATAAAATTAGAAATGAAAATGGAGAGATCACAACAGACAACACAGAAATACAAAGGATCATAAGAGACTACTATCAGCAGTTGTATGCCAATAAAATGGACAACGTGGAAGAAATGGACAAATTCTTAGAAAAGTACAATTTTCCAAAACTGAACCAGGAAGAAATAGAAAATCTTAACAGACCCATCACAAGCACGGAAATTGAAATGGTAATCAGAAATCTTCCAGCAAACAAAAGCCCAGGTCCAGACGGCTTCACAGCTGAATTCTACCAAAAATTTCGAGAAGAGCTAACACCTATCCTCCTCAAACTCTTCCAGAAGATTGCAGAGGAAGGTAAACTTCCAAACTCATTCTATGAGGCCACCATCACCCTAATACCAAAACCTGACAAAGATGTCACAAAAAAGGAAAACTACAGGCCAATATCACTGATGAACATAGATGCAAAAATCCTTAACAAAATTCTAGCAATCAGAATCCAACAATACATTGAAAAGATCTTACACCATGACCAAGTGGGCTTTATCCCAGGGATGCAAGGATTCTTCAATATCCGCAAATCAATCAATGTAATTCACCACATTAACAAATTGAAAAATAAAAACCATATGATTATCTCAATAGATGCAGAGAAGGCCTTTGACAAAATTCAACATCCATTTATGATAAAAACTCTCCAGAAAGCAGGAATAGAAGGAACATACCTCAACATAATAAAAGCTATCTATGACAAACCCACAGCAAACATTATCCTCAATGGTGAAAAATTGAAAGCATTTCCCCTAAAGTCAGGAACAAGACAAGGGTGTCCACTTTCACCGCTACTATTCAACATAGTTCTGGAAGTTTTGGCCACAGCAATCAGAGCAGAAAAAGAAATAAAAGGAATCCAAATTGGAAAAGAAGAAGTAAAACTCTCACTGTTTGCAGATGACATGATCCTCTACATGGAAAACCCTAAAGACTCCACCAGAAAATTACTAGAGCTAATCAATGAATATAGTAAAGTTGCAGGATATAAAATCAACACACAGAAATCCCTTGCATTCCTATACACGAATAATGAGAAAGTAGAAAAAGAAATTAAGGAAACAATTCCATTCACCATTGCAACAAAAAGAATAAAATACTTCAGAATATATCTACCTAAAGAAACTAAAGACCTATATATAGAAAACTATAAAACACTGATGAAAGAAATCAAAGAGGACACTAATAGATGGAGAAATATACCATGTTCATGGATTGGAAGAATCAATATAGTGAAAATGAGTATACTACCCAAAGCAATTTACAAATTCAATGCAATCCCTATCAAGCTACCAGCCACATTTTTCACAGAACTAGAACAAATAATTTCAAGATTTGTACGGAAATACAAAAAACCTCGAATAGCCAAAGCAATCTTGAGAAAGAAGAATGGAACTGGAGGAATCAACCTGCCTGACTTCAGGCTCTACTACAAAGCCACAGTCATCAAGACAGTATGGTACTGGCACAAAGACAGACATATAGATCAATGGAACAAAATAGAAAGCCCAGAGATAAATCCACACACATATGGACACCTTATCTTTGACAAAGGAGGCAAGAATATACAATGGAGTAAAGACAATCTCTTTAACAAGTGGTGCTGGGAAAACTGGTCAACCACTTGTAAAAGAATGAAACTAGATCACTTTCTATCACCGCACACAAAAATAAACTCAAAATGGATTAAAGATCTAAATGTAAGATCAGAAACTATAAAACTCCTAGAGGAGAACAAAGGCAAAACACTCTCAGACATAAATCACAGCAGGATCCTCTATGATCCACCTCCCAGAATTCTGGAAATAAAAGCAAAAATAAACAAATGGGATCTAATTAAAATTAAAAGCTTCTGTACAACAAAGGAAAATATAAGCAAGGTGAAAAGACAGCCTTCTGAATGGGAGAAAATAATAGCAAATGAAACAACTGACAAACAACTAATCTCAAAAATATACAAGCAACTTCTGCAGCTCAATTCCAGAAAAATAAATGACCCAATCAAAAAATGGGCCAAAGAACTAAATAGACATTTCTCCAAAGAAGACATACGGATGGCTAACAAACACATGAAAAGATGCTCAACATCACTCATTATTAGAGAAATGCAAATCAAAACCACAATGAGGTACCACTTCACACCAGTCAGAATGGCTGCGATCCAAAAATCTGCAAGCAATAAATGCTGGAGAGGGTGTGGAGAAAAGGGAACCCTCCTACACTGTTGGTGGGAATGCAAACTAGTACAGCCACTATGGAGAACAGTGTGGAGATTCCTTTAAAAATTGCAAATAGAACTACCTTATGACCCAGCAATCCCATTTCTGGGCATACACACCGAGGAAACCAGAATTGAAAGAGACACATGTACCCCAATGTTCATCGCAGCACTGTTTATAATAGCCAGGACATGGAAACAACCTAGATGTCCATCAGCAAATGAATGGATAAGAAAGCTGTGGTACATATACACAATGGAGTATTACTCAGCCATTAAAAAGAATTCATTTGAATCAGTTCTGATGAGATGGGTGAAACTGGAGCCAATTATACAGAGTGAAGTAAGCCAGAAAGAAAAACACCAATACAGTATACTAACACATATATATGGAATTTAGGAAGATGGCAATGACGACCCTGTATGCAAGACAGGAAAAAAGACACAGATGTGTATACCAGACTTTTGGACTCAGAGGGAGAGGGAGAGGGTGGGATGATTTGGGAGAATGGGAATTCTAACATGTATACTGTCATGTAAGAATTGAATCGCCAGTCCATGTCTGACGTAGGGTGCAGCTTGCTTGGGGCTGGTGCATGGGGATGACCCAGAGAGATGTTGTGGGGAGGGAGGCGGGACGGGGGTTCATGTTTGGGAATGCATGTAAGAATTAAAGATTTTAAAATTTTAAAAAAATAAAAAATTAAAAAATAAAAAAACAAAAAATCAAAAAAAAAAAAAAAAAAAAAAAAAGAAGAACTGTACAAAAAAGATCGTCATGACCCGGATAATCACGATGGTGTGATTACTCACCTAGAGCCAGACATCCTGGAATGCGAAGTCAAGTGGGCCTTAGAAAGCATCACTACAAACAAAGCTAGTGGAGATGATGGAATTCCAGTTGAGCTATTTCAAATCCTGCAAGATGATGCTCTTAAAGTGCTGCACTCTATATGCCAGCAAATTTGGAAAACTCAGCAGTAGCCACAGGACTGGAAAAGGTCAGTTTTCATTCCAATCCAAAAGAAAGGCAATGCCAAAGAATGCTCAAACTACTGCACAATTGCACTCATCTCACACGCTAATAAAGTAATGCTCAAAATTCTCCAAGCCAGGCTTCAGCAATACATGAACCGTGAACTTCCAGATGTTCAAGCTGGTTTTAGAAGACAGAGGAACCAGAGATCAAATTGCTAACATCCGCTGGATCATGGAAAAAGCAAGAGAGTTCCAGAAAAACATCTATTTCTGTTTTATTGACTATGCCAAAGCCTTTGACTGTGTGGATCACAATCAACTGTGGAAAATTCTGAAAGAGATGGGAATACCAGACCACCTGACCTGCCTCTTGAGAAGCCTATATGCAGGTCAGGAAGCAACAGTTAGGACTGGACAAGGAACAACAGACTGGTTCCAAATAGGAAAAGGAGTACGTCACAGCTGTATATTGTCACCCTGCTTATTTAACTTATATGCAGAGTACATTATGAGAAATGCTGGGCTGGAAGAAGCACAAGCTGGAATCAAGATTGCCAGGAGAAATATCAATCACCTCAGATACGCAGATGACACCACCCTTATGGCAGAAAGTGAAGAAAGACCTAAAAATCCTCTTGATGAAAGTGAAAGAGGAGAGTGAAAAAGTTGGCTTAAAACTCAACATTCAGAAAACGAAGATCACGACAACTGGTCCCATCACTTCATGGCAAATAGATGGGGAAACAGTGGAAACAGTGTCAGACTTTATTTTTTTGGGTCCAAAATCACTGCAGATGGTGATTTCAGCCAGGAAATTAAAAGACGCTTACTCCTTGGAAGGAAAGTTATGACCAACCTAGATAGCGTATTCAAAAGCAGAGACATTACTTTGCCAACAAAGGTCCATCTAGTCAAGGCTATGGTTTTTCCAGTAGTCATGTATGGATGTGAGAGTTGGACTGTGAAGAAGGCTGAACGCCAAAGAATTGATGCTTCTGAACTGTGGTGTTAGAGAAGAGTCCTGAGAGTCCCTTGGACTGCAAGGAGATCCAACCAGTCCATTCTGTAGGAGATCAGCCCTGGGATTTCTTTGGAAGGAATGATGCTAAAGCTGAAACTCCAGTACTTTGGTCACCTCATGCGAAGAGTTGACTCACTGGAAAAGACTCTGATGCTGGGAGGGATTGGGGGCAGGAGGAGAAGGGGACAACAGAGGATGAGATGGCTGGATGGCATCACTGTCTCAATGGACGTGAGTCTGAGTGAACTCCAGGAATTGGTGATGGACAGGGAGGCCTGGCGTGCTGCAGTTCATGGGGTCACAAAGAGTCGGACATGACTGAGCAACTGAACTGAACTGAACTGAACTGAAACTAAAGATTTTAAGCATTTTTTCAAGGTGATCAAAGTACATGGCAGGGCCTCAGCTTGAATCTTAGACTCTCTGACTCCAGAGATTTGTATTCAATCAGGATGTCTGTCAACAAATAAAAGTCCTGTATCAGTGCCTGGCATATTGTAAACACTTCATTTATGTTACTATTGCAATTCTATAGTGGTCAAATATTTACCGAAGAAAGGGTAGAGTCTTGAGGTATTGGTTAGAAATGTTTAATAAGTGCAAGAGAAGCAACATAATCCCAACCAATAATTTCAGAGGACAGCATACATCCACTTTGAATTGTAAAGTAAACTGTGATTGTAGCTCTGCTGCTAGAGAAGTTTACATTAACCTATAAAGGAATAAAAATAGCACATTTGGGGAACAGAAAGGAAAATGGCTTGGCTGGCATAGACTATTTCCACTGGAGTATGGCAGGTAAAAGAAGTGTGTGTGAGTGTTAAGGGACCAACTGGGGAACACAGGTCACTCTATTACTCTATTATATGTTTAGTTTTATTTCCAAGAAGAAATGATTGACTTGGGACAAGAATTACTTCATGACTGAAACAGTGACTGGCCAGATATTTGTGCTTATAAGAACTTTTACTTTGGGTAAGGGGTGTGACTGCAGCCATGAAATTAAAAAACGCTTACTCCTTGGAAGAAAAGTTATGACCAACCTAGATAGCATATTAAAAAGCAGAGACATTACTTTGCCAACAAAGGTCCATCTAATGAAGGCTTTGGTTTTTCCAGTGGTCATGTATGGATGTGAGAGTTGGACTGTGAAGAAGGCTGAGCGACAAAGAATTGATGCGTTTGAACTGTGGTGTTGGAGAAGACTCTTGAGAGTCCCTTGGACTTCAAGGAGATCCAACCAGTCCATTCTGTAGGAGATCAGCCCTGGGATTTCTTTGGAAGGAATGATGCTAAAGCTGAAACTCCAGTACTTTGGCCACCTCGTGCGAAGAGCTAACTCATTGGAAAAGACTCTGATGCTGAGAGGGATTGGGGGCAGGAGGAGAAGGAGATGACAGAGGATGAGATGGCTGGATGACATCACTGACTCGATGGACGTGAGTCTGAGTGAACTCCAGGAATTGGTGGTGGACAGGGAGGCCTGGCGTGCTGCGATTCATGGGGTTGCAAAGAGTCGGACACAACTGAGCGACTGAAATGAACTGAACTGAACTGAACTGAAGGGGTGTAAAAGGTTTTTCACTCCCAAATCATGTGTGGTTTTACTATTAACTTGCAAAGGGATGAGTGGAATTAATGAACTGTGATTGGAACTGGTGCCAATCAGATAATAAGAATAATGTTTACAGCAGACATGGTTTCTCTCTGAAACAAGTCAGGGCCAGGTGAGGCAGGAAAGAGCCAAATGTTTTCTCAGCCCAGCAATGATGGGACTTACTCTTCTGAAAACTGCAAAGCCAAAGTCAAGCTGGATAGGGAAAACATTCCTTGTCCTATGAGACTGAACTGTGTGGTTTCTAAGAAAATGAATGCTTACTCTGGCGAGGGGGCTTACTTCTTAAGGAGGTAAGAAAATCAGCCATGGAAATGTCTTCCTAGCAAAACAGATCCTCATTCAGAGCACCCACCCTGACCCCCACGTACAGGCCCAGGGGCCACCCATACGTCACCACAGCCCTTGGCAAAAGCCTAAGACTCTGGTCACTGTTGCAGCTGCAGGAAGCCCCCAACAGCAGAGCTGCTGCTGAATATCACTGAGTGTGGCTTGGGAGAAAGCCCTACTCACGGTCTTGAAGAGAGGTGTCCCACAGGAGTGAGATTGGAGATAAGGACAAAATGCCCTCCTAGCCAAGTTCTAAGCCTGAAAAGGCCTCCCCATTTGTGTGGTTCTGAGTAAGATAAGGCTTACACAGACCCACTCTTCTGAGACTCCCTTGTCCCTTCAATAAAAGTTTCATAAACTTGCCTAATAGTCCGGTGAGTTTTATCGAGCAGAGAGCAGAGCAGCAGGGAGACTCCAGAAAGAGGAGAGATTCCTCCACTTCCACCATCCCACAGAACTCCACCAGGGAGAAGCTGCAGGGCTTTCCTACAATTTGTACAAATTCCCAGGGAATCAGGTTCACCTAGGCCCTCTGCCTCCAGGATCCTGCTGAAATTGATCTGTTCCCCACAACACTCATGAAGCATGAACTTCGTCCCTTTTTTAATCCGAACAACCTGAAATGTATATGGGTTAAATCTGATTTAGTGAAGATTTCAGTGAGGCAAAGACAGTTCACACCACAAGGACACAGGCCTTTTCAAATGGAACCATACGTGGCATCATTCACAACTGTCTGCAGCCACAGTAAGACCTGGGAGTGTTCCTGGCCCAGCTCCCCACCCAGCCTAGCTGCTCTTCACATCACTGGCTTTGAATCACCATTCTTCCTTCCTTCCTTCTCTCTCTCACCCTCTTTCTTTCAGAGAAAGAAAACAAAATCGAATTCCCCTCCTGGGCCCTGTAGCTCAATTTAGTGGTCACTGTTGGTTGCTTCTGCCCTTGGGAGTCTCATCCCTCATCATCCCTTCAGCTAGGTTTAAAAAAAAAAAAAAAAGGCAAAGACAGTTCTCCCCTTGAAATTTTATTCCACCTAAGCAGGGCCAAGATTCAGGTGAGGTGTGTGAGGCTCTTATCTCAAGCACAAAAATTTGAAGGGACACCAAAAAACTCTATAATCGAGATATGTAATATTTTAACGTGGTACTTTGAAAAATCAAAATTAATACTGAAAAATTCCAGGATGAACAAAATATCACAATTTTAAATAAAGTAGGCTGCTGTTGTTTGTTTGCTTAGGACACTTATTTTGCAACATAAACACTAGTTTCCAATTAGCCCAAGGTTTCCAGGCAGAGGGGCCATTGTGTCCCCAACTCTGCATGGTTTTGACAGTCGACAATAGAGTGTTTCAAAATATAGGAAGATATTTTGATCAGTGTATCTAGAGATACACATTTGTGTTGTGCCTTAGGCCCCAGTATGGCTTACAGGGTCTCCAGTAGGGCTGCAGCTAAGGCAGTACTGGCGCTTGCCTGGTGTTAAAGGTCGCCATGATAATGTTCCAGAGAAGGGAGCAGCAGGGCATCCTAGGTAAGAACTTTGAGTCAAAGAGACCTGGGCTGAGGTACAGCTGCTCCTCAACCACAGGCTGAGAGGCTCCCGGTGACTCAGTCACCCATCTTCTCTCAGGTTCAGGGTCCTCCCTGGGAACACACAGGAGGTAACAGTGCCTGCCTCCCAGAACAGTTGTGAGGATTAGATGACATATTAATCATCAAGCACCTGGAATATACAAAGTGACCCATAAATATTAGTTGTTATTCTTCTGTGTGTTGTATAATACTTAGCTGTGATGGGCAAATAAGTTGATTGTATTGGACGACGTATCTCCGAATCTAATGGTGTGCCTATTTCATTGATAGTTTTGCTTGAGGAGGATCTGCTCAGCGTATACAAAACAAATTTGTTTGATAGTAATAAATAAATAGTGCCAATGCTTTTTCTTTCTCTCCATGAAATTCTTATTGGTCTTTTAAAGTCTGTTTTTTGATGTACTGTGCAAACCCAATCCTAGGCTGCAAGTTAGCAGACACTAGGTGCAGAAGCATCAGCATATACAAAACTTGCCTTCTTATCTAATATAAACAATCATACACTGTATACCTACTATGTGCTCTATGTGAGTCGCTTAGCAAACTTTAACCTTGCACCAGCTCAATAAGATTCTATAACTGACAGAAGGAAGCTCAGAGAGGTGAAATAACTTACTTAATATATAACACAACTAATAATGGTACAATGAAGACTTGCACATTGTCCTGTTCGTGCATCATGAATACTTCCTTTCTTTTTCTCATGGATTACCGTAAAATAGAGATGAAAACAATGGTATGGTCGTAGTTCTGAGATTGGAATGTACTTGTGGCACTGCAGGTTAACATGTATTTCCAATCTGGTGAATTTCTCTGACTACAAGAGCCAAACTCAGGGCTGAACCTTTGAATAAAAGCAACTGATGAGCTGATAAGAGAGGTTAAGCACAACTTCTTTTGTTTTCATTAAGTAGGTTTCAAGGTAACAAAGTTCATAGCTTTTCAACAAGCCCTAAGAAGTTTAGGGCCTCTAATAGAAGCTCATCAGGAAGGAAAAAACCAAGCTGGGAAAAAATGTATTTTATCATTGCCTCAAAACTAGGAATGAGGTTAGAGGACACATTCAAATGAAAATATGTGAATAAACTCACTATAAATTCATTTGCGAACCAGGAGGTTTAAGCAGTAGGGGCTTTTGATGGCCCAGATGTTGTCTCATTCTTTTTTTGCCACTCAATCTACTTGGAGCTTTTCTTTTTTTCCCCTTCTAATGCTCTAACGCTGATGATATTGTTTGAAATCAGCCTGGGACTGGAGACAAAAATGCAGATGCAGTTATAGAAGCATGAACAGCTGAAGCATGAAACTAATACGATCAAGAAAAGTAATAGAAAAATCCTAGAGGCTGGTTTTTAAAAAAAAGAGACAATGCTGAATCAGAATCTTTACTGCTGGGTAAATGAGCTGGAAGGACCATTACTGGAGGGAAAGTAATAATTATTCACACCAACATTAGCTGGAAACAGGGTAGCTGTGAGCAGTATACCTTCCCTTTAAGGCACTAGGCCAAAGCAAGAGCGGGCATCCTGCTTTGCCATGATATTCCTCATTTATTTTTTCTCGCCATCCTTGTGTCTCTGTGAGAAGGGATTGCTAGAACTTGGTTCCAGTCCTGAGATCAGATTTGGAACAGAATTCTTCCTACCTTCTGAGATGTCACATACCCAGCTGGAAACCCTGAGCCTCCGTGACAGTGCCACATTCTGCTTGCTATGAGTTACATCCTCAACGCCTCCTGAGGCTGCTGGCCAAGGCTGTTCACAGAGAAGGGAGGCACATGTGCCAGGGTTGAGATGAGGATGTGTTAGAAAATGCAGAACAGAGTACACCATCCTTCCCTCCCACAGACTCACAAAAATAAGGCAGAACAAATATCAGCCAGCGGTTACTTTGCGTTCTGAGTGAATTCTGAAGATGTGAGACCATCAGGCAACATGGGTCCTCCAGGTGCAAGTAAAATCATCAGTAAGATCAGAGGAGGAAGTACTAAGAGAAGTGAAGCAGAGACAGTTCCCAAGGCTTTCTGTGCCGATTCCAAATGTTACTGCCAGAACATTGAGCCTAGAGGCACAGGTGAGTGCCCTGTGTCAATAAAGTCCCTCCATCCAGACTCTGCAGTCACCCACCCACAAGATCCCCTCCTATACAGTTCCTCCAAGATCTGCAATACCTTTGGCATCTAAGCTACTTCTTCCCTTTTTAGGCTGTACTAAGACCTTACTTTATCAGCTGGAGATTTACAACTGTGGGAGGGGCAGATCTTGAGAATGAGCATCTTCTTTCAAGGATCCGCCTCAGGTGAGGTCATTTTCACAGACTACAGGGGCTACTTCTGCCATCCTGGGGGCTTCAGGACAATCTGGGGATGTACTATTCTCAGACACATCTAACAAATGGGTCCATCTCAAGCTTTTGGGCCCCACTTGTTTCCAACCAGGGCCTTGACTCTGACAGAAAAGACCTGCTGGGCTTACTCATTCAGCCTCATTTGTAGCTCTGCCACCCTTCTAACAAGATCCTTACAATTCCATGCAGCCTTCCTGAATCTGCAAGTGGTGACAGCCTCCTTCAGAGCTGTCATCAGAGGCCTTCTGGCCTCAAAGCATGTCATGCATTGGAAGTTGGTTATAATAGTCTACTACTGTCTTTTTTATTTGTTTTTAAGAGTAACGCAGATAAACATAAAAAGATGCTGAATATCGCTAACTACTAGAGAAACACATACTCAAACTTACAATTAGGTTCCACCTCACACCAGTCAGAAGGACCCTCATTAATAAAAATCTACAAATGCTCGGAGAGGGTATAGAGAAAAGGGGACTCTCCCACACTGTTGGTGGGAATGTAAATTGGTACAACAACCATTGTGGAAAACAGTATGGAGATTCCTCAAAACACTAACAATAGAGTTGCCATGTGACCCTGAAATCCCACTCCTGGGCAATATCTGGACAAAATTAGGATTCAAAAGGATGCTTGCACCCCGGTGTTCATTGAAGCACTGTTTGCAATAGCCAAGACACAGAAGCAACCTAAATGTCTACTGACAGAGGAATGGATAAAGATGATGTGATACATGCATATACAATGGAATACTACCCAGCCAGAAGAGCTAATTAAATAACGTCATTTGTGGCAACATGGAAGGAAGCTTATCATACTAAGTAAGTCAGCAAGAGAGACACAAATATCACGTAGCATCAGTTATATGTGGAATCTAAAATATGACATAAACTACCGTACCTACAAAATGGAAACAGGCTTCACAGACAGAGAGGACAGACCTGTGGTTACCAAGAAGGAAGGTGAGCAGGGGAAGGAAGGATTGGGAGTTTGGGATTAACAGACACAAACTATTATAAATAGAGAATGGATAAAGAACAAGGTCTTACTGTATAGGATACTGCATTCAGTGTCCTGAGATAAACCAAAATAGAAATGAATATAAAAACAAAGTGTGCGTGTACGTATATAAACACACATATATACATATATATAACTGAGTCACTTACTGTACATCAACTATACTTCAATAAAATACATTTTTAAAGACTTGCATAAAATAAGAGTAATGCAGCTAACAGAAGCCATAGCACTCTATCATCCTCATCATGCCCCGCACTGCTCCATCAGTATACTCACCACATTACCCAGGACCTCTTCTTCCACCTGCACAGCATCCCAGTGAACTAGGGTGAAAGAAGCGTGAATGATTGTAATACCACATGCCAGGGTGATCACCACCTCCCTTACAACAAACAACAGGATCCTGGAACTTCCCTAGTGGCCCAGTGATTAATAATCCACTTTCCAACGCAGGAGACGCAGGTTCAATCCCTGGTCGGGGAACTAAGATCCCATACGTTGTGGGGCAATTAGGCCTGCATGCCGCAACTACTGAGCCTGGGTGCCTCAACTAGAGAGCCTGCATGACACAAACTAGAGTCCATGTACTGCAACTGGACAGAAACCCGTGTCACACAGCAGAGATCCTGCACACCTCAACAAAGACCTAACGCAGCCAAAAATATATACATATTTTAAATGGGATTGTTAGTGCCATCAAACTGCTGAGTAATCCAGCTGAGGAGCTGCTTCCCCCAGGCTTCTATTCTGCACCTGCATTTCTTCCCCACAAGATATCCACAAGATCTCCTGCATGTGTTCTCTTAGGTCTGGCAATTCCTTTGGTTTGTAAGCTGTTTTATTCCCAGGGCAGAGACCTTGCCTGAGTTCCCCAGAAAGCAGAGCCTGAGCCAGAAGACTTGTAGCTAGTATTTAAATAAAAAGTAAGATCCCAGAAAGCAGGAGGGAAGGACAAAAGAGTGCAGAAGGGCCGAGAGCCAGTACACTGAGGCATCGCGGAACTGGCCACACCACTGTGTGACTTGCTGCCTGGTTTGCAGGACTGCATCCCGAGAAGTCGTGTAAACAGCATTTCAGGATCACCCCACACAGGAGAGAAAGGAAAAGAATCTATCTGCTGGTTCCCATACCCATCTGTTGAAAGTTCACTATTCATGGATTGTGGTGTGGGCATGGGTGCCCACAGCAGTGTTCAACTAGAAAGCCCTGACTGGGGAGCAGGATGCTGTCAGGTCGTACCTGGTGACATCACTCAGGGCTCTGTAGAACTAGAGCAAGAAACAGGCAAGACAGACTATATAAACAAGTGCATAAGAGGGGTTGAATACAATGGGTTTTCTCACCTGTAAAAAAAAAAAAATAGAAAGGCAACCTAATACCTAATGGTCCCCATTGCAGCATCATAACCTAGGAGCAATGATAAAACCAGAGCTGGAAAGTCAATGGAACATGAACAAAGAAACCCAAGTATTCACAGCCATTCAAACAAACAAACAAACAACAGTCTTCTTTTGAGTACACCAAAAGAATAAAAAAGATATTTCTACCTGTTTATATGATCACCCACTATCCCACGATTAGCATTTATCCAGTCCATCAACAAATATGATATTTGCCAACATACCCATAATGACTTCTGGCATTTCTTTTATTTACCTTGACATGGTTGCAGTTCTTAAATAAATCAAGCTGAAAAGTTTTGAGGCTGACATAATTTTCTGTTTTATTTGAAGGAAGGCACCTAGAGGCAAACATGAAAAACTAGGTGGTGGGTGGGGAATGTAATATAAGTCTGATAATGAAGTCATGTCCACCTTAAGCCACTTCTCTATTATATAGGCATCACCTAGACTAGCAGTCAGCAAACCACAGCTCATAGGCCACATCTTGCCACCACCTATTTTATAAGTAAAGAGTTATTAGAGCACAGCCATGCTTATTCAGTTAGGTATAGTCTGTGGCTACTGTCCTCACTACAGTGGCAGAGTTGAGAATCTTGACAGAAGCCTTTGTATAGCCTACAAAGGCTGAAATATCTACCTACCTGGCCTTTGACAGGACAAATTTGCCAAACCCTGGTCTAAAGATGCTAGAGGTGAGCTTTCTCTGACAGGTGGAACCTCCGAATTAGCACTAAGCAAGGTTGTTAGCTGATCCTTCAATCAAGAAGAAGAAATTTTTATTTCTTAATCACCATGCTTTTGTCAAAACTGGGCTAACCTCTCCCTTTCTTTCATGATTACTCCAGAAGCTGTAACTCTGGAACCGCAAAAAGCAGGGATTCATGAAGTGAAAACAAATGATGACGGCTTCCCCTTCCTTTTAGCTAAGAACACAATTATCAGATTCTTCCACCAAACTTGTATTTAAAAAGCTACTTCACATACCTGGCTCTGACTAAACTCAGACCACACCCATGCAGTCCCAGGAACTGTGATTATGTCAGGTAGGTGCATGGAGGAAAAGAAATTTAACAGGCTAAGCAAAGAACAATTCTCACAGTGCATCTGACCAAAGCCAGGGAACCTGTATGTTTATTACCCTCTGTGAAGGTGAGCCCAATCCTAAGTTCCTCCCTAGTTACATCTTACATGCTATGATGGATCAGACAACTACTTTGATGTATGAGGGGTCCATCTCATTAGTGCTTCTCAGTAAATAATGCTCTGTTATATTTTTATGTGATTCCAACTCAACTTCTACAAGTATAAAAGCAATATAACCAAAAACATGCCTTTGGCAAAGAATAAAATATAAGGAGATGCAATTCCACCAGATGGCAAAATCCCAGACTAACAATTTGTCGATTTATTGATGGACATAACTAACCCCCTAACTTACTAAACTATAATGGAAATATAGAAGAATTCTGCCATTTTGTAGATTTAGCTGCATCATTGACCAAATTGCATCCCCCACAACATGACATCAGATAGAAATATTCTGAAAAATCAACTTTACCCCACAGCACTGGTCTCCTGAGCATGCTAATGGCATTCTTACTGATTTCTCTGCTTTCCATGTTTTCCTTCTCCAATTCCATGTACATTTCAACCATGTTATGATTCTAAAATATACATGAGAGGATTACAGTTACCCTCTTTAAAATTTTGCAATGGCTCCCTCCAATGGAGATAGTCCAAGCTCCGAAGTAAATAAAGCTTTTCATGGTTAAGACCCAAACCTGACCTACCAGCTTTATCTCTATTATTTCAAGTATGGCCTTGGCCCTGGGATGGCACCATCCCGTTCTTCGTTTGGTCCACAAACATGGTAAATAACATTTCCGGACAGGTCACTGAGCCACAGAGCCATAGCTTTAACCATAAAACATGGAAGGAAGCCTAACATTGTAAAGGGGCTGTTTTAAAGCCATTATAAGGTTTCATCTCTAGTCGGTCCTCTAAAAGCCCCAGGGAACTAGACCAGAGAACCAACCTCATGTAGCCCTCAAGCTGCTGATCACACAGTCCTACAAATGACCATTTCTCTCTCCCTCATTCATTCAGTTCTCACTGGTTTTCCTTGAGGACATAGTCTGATGGGTCTTGGTCTTAGTCTACCTCAATCTCTCTCGAGAAAGATAGGTAAGTAGATACAAACATACATACGTACACACGGATAGCTCATCCAGTGAGGCAGCCGAGAGGTCCAGAGGATGTGCAGAATATTCAACAACATTCACTTATTCATTCAACAGATGTTGTAAAGCACTTACTATGTGCCAGATGCTGTAACAATGAGTGTGTGTAAAAGATATGTATTCATCACTACTGTATATATACTATGGATGAGCATAGTGAAATGGATTTGTGCCCTGAGGGAATTCAGTCCTCTGACTTGAAGTCCTTGCCTAATTTTCAACATTTATGCTATTTTCCCAGCTTTCCTATGTACCCTGGAGCTTTGGGTTATTGTTATTCAGTCACTAAGTTGTATTCTTTGTGAGCCCATGGACTGCAGAACATCAGGCTTCCCTGTCCTCCACTATCTCCTGGAGCTTGCTCAAGTTCATGTCCATTGAGTTGGTGATGCTATCTAATCATCTAATCCTCTGTCACCATCCTCTCCTTTTTCCTTCAATCTTTTCCAACATCAAGGTCTTTTCCAATGATTTAGCTCTTCATATCACATGGCCAAAATACTGAGCTTCAGCTTTAGCATCAGTCATTCCAATGAATATTTATGGTTGATTTCCTTTAGGATTGACTTGTTTGATCTCCTTGCAGTCCAAGGGACCTTCAAGAGTCTTCTCCAGCACCATTATTCAAAAGCATCAATTCTTCAGTGCTCAGCCTTTTTTATGGTTCAATTCTCATATCTGTACATGACTACAGGAAAAACTGTAGCTTTGACTATACAGACCTTTGTCAGCAAAGTGATGTCTTTGCTTTTTAATATGCTGTCTAGGTTTGTCATAGCTTTCCTTCCAAGGAGCAAGCGTCCCGAGGAGCTTTGGGACAAAACCCCCAAATATCATTGTCTGGGGATCTCAGGCCATCTTGTGGATACATGGTCTGGTCAAAGATAAGGAAAGCTCACAAGACTATGCACTCCATGTTCCAACATGCCACAGGAGCAAGTGCAAAGTCACAGGGCAATTATGATCAGTTCTAAAGTAACACTGTCCAGGTTTCTGCCATAAATGCTACCCTGCCATTTATATTTCAGGAGAAATGCTGCAAGGAGCCTCACCTGCTGCTCTAAATGGCTCTTTATTTTGGAGGTTGAGGAAATGGGGCCCATCACTGGAATTCATAAGGAGAAATTCATAAGGAGAATTTCCCTACATGTGTGGTCATGTAACTAACCCTAAAGTCAAGTACACTGGCCGACAATCTTAGAACCCCACCTGGAGTTCTTTCTTTATCAACTAACTTCATATCCTGCTACTAACCCTGTTTCCTAAATACCAGCTGGATATGTTGTCCCTACCCAAAAGACTTCAAAAGTTCACTACTGCCTTCAGTCCAAATGCCTCACTCCAGCATTCAAAGGCTCTATAATCTGGGCCCAAATGTATATCCTTGGTATAGACCTCCTGTGCATGCCAAACTGATATCCCCACTATTACCTAACAAGTCATGTCCATTCCCATCACAAGCCTTTTACATGCCCTCTCCTTTCTAACTGTTCATCCAAATT
Source organism: Capra hircus (assembly GCF_001704415.2). NCBI lineage: Eukaryota > Metazoa > Chordata > Mammalia > Artiodactyla > Bovidae > Capra > Capra hircus. The sequence goes on from NC_030818.1 coordinate 35,956,116, forward strand.
CCCTGATTCACTGAAAACCTACCCAAGTGCCATTGCCAAACATCTTCCCTCTACACAATCCTACCAATAAAATGCTCTTCCTAGAAGCATCAGTTCTGCCACTTCACAGACTACTGTCCTGCTGGTCAACTTCTCATGCAAGAATAATGGATCATTTTCATATTTAGCATCTACACTGATCTGCTGTTAGCATACTTGAGACAAAGGAAAAGATCTATATTTCTCATGGAAGGAAGACTGAAAAATCCAAGCTGCCCTTACTAGAAGAAATAGACAGTGGAGTCACAGTCCACAGAGAGCGTCCTTGGGCAAGACTGCTGGCTGCTTCTCTAGGACTCCTGACTCAGAGCACAGTCAGAAGGCAAATTCCCAAGAGCCAAGTTCATCCTAATGGTTCATATGGCAAAGAACTCGAGCTTTGGGATGCAATGCTTAATTCTAGACTCCTCCCAGTCAGTGAAGTCAGGCCTCTTGCTCTATTTACATAAGAAAGGAGATGCAGGTTAAAACAAATATATTGAATTAAGTGTGTATAAAAGTATACATCCCTCTGCAGAAAGTGACATGGTTCCATACCGACCCCCAGCCCCGGATTCCTTTACTGGAATCTCCACAGCACTTGAATTTTGGCACAGAAGACAGCTTCTTAGGATCTTTTCCTTTAATGAAAAAAAAAAAAGTTAACCTTTCCATATCAACTAAAAATTTCCCAAAGCCTAGAACCTGATTATTCCTAAATTTCATGAATTATTCATGCTGCTTCAACTGAGATAGATCATATTTAATGTTCTGAGGGGACATCTTCCCTGGTATTGGATGGAAAACATTGTCATCTGTCTACTGAGCTGTTTGAAGAACAGGTTATCATGGGTTTTCTACACAACTGTATATGCCAAGAAACAAAACAGGGTTCACTGGATTGGCATAAGGGAAATAAATATGAAACCAGAGAGTCTTTTCCATATCCATGTGGATCCTGTTTCTATAAACCCAGGCAAGAATGACAGCAATACCAACACATGCAAACCCTAATAAATTAGCTGTACCCAATTATTAAGAAGGCAGCCTTAGGTCATAAAAATGATTCTGTGAAATTGATCTTAAATGAAAAATGTGTAATTACACTTAAAGCAGTTACAGGCTGCTAGTCAATGAAAAATTTATATTTCCTGTGGAGTTGTACCACTTTCTGTGCATATAAAATTAGTTGGACTGGTAGAGCTTACATTACATTCGGAAGTGGTTCAAGAGACAGAAACATTTTTCATTATACTTTTCAAAATGATCCCACAAACTGGCCAGCTATGCACCCGATGTGCATGTTATAATTTTACTGCCTTTGGCCAACATCCACTGTAAGACCAAGTAAGTGTTCAGAATTCTAAGCAAGTACTTCACAGTATTTTTAAAGCCAAGAATGCATTTGTTTCTCTATTCATTTTGTTAGTCTTTCTTTAAGATCTGAAAGGCTTATATTTAGTAAAAGCAAAAATGACTGGGGGAGTAAGTATGCTTATAGGTGAAAAGTCATGGTATTCATCCCTTACCTCACCTGCCATATCCCATCTACCACCAATTTCTGTGGGTTCCATCTCCAAATTTACCTCAAAACCATACACTCAGAAGGAAAAAAAGAAAGCAAAACTATACAATGCTCTTCATCTCCACTGCTGACACTCTGGCCCAAGTCACCATGGCACCAATCTCTTGACAGGCCTTTTTCCTTCGCTCATGATCCCTCCAATTCGTTCTTCCCATAATAGGCTGAGAGATCATTTTCAAAATTCAATCAGATCATATCACTGCTCTGCCTCAGACCATTCAAAGGCTTCCAATTGCCCTTTAAATAAAACCCAAACTCCTCGTGTGGCCCATGAGGCCTTGCTTGATCCAGCCTTTGGCCCCTTCCTCAACTTTGCTGCTTCTTCTTTTCACCCTGCCTCACAGTGGACCATCACAGTGATTTTCTTTCCATTCCTGAAGTTCTTCTACCTCCAGAACTTTATGCTTACTATTCCTTTCCTCTGGAGTGCTCTTCACTTGACTCACGATATCTAAGTTCCGCTGCTTATTTCCTGTAATAATCACTTTTTTAATGTGTTTACTTGTTGTGGCCTGTTTTAACCTTCAGTGAATGCAAAGCTACTGAGTGAATGAAATAACATATTTAAGAAATGGTAAAGTTACAAAGAAATACTTAAATAAAGAAGCAAATAGCTTAAGGGAAATTCAGGTTTAAGCACATAATTGTCTGCCAAAAGAACTAGCCAATTTCAGGGTTAAATTCTACTTTTTAGTTGCACTAAAAATTACATACGGCTAGGAATTAAAGACTTCACTGAAGTGAGGGGAGATAAATTAGGAGTTTGAGATTAACATGAAAAAAAGACTTCACTAAAGAAATTCATGCTACTAATAAACACAAGCAATTTTGTGGCCTCTTTTATATTGAGCATTTCAAATTTTAAATGTATACATTAATTTCACCAGTGATATTTATCTTTTGTTCATCCTTTGGTAACCTTATATGACTTATCTGAAATAGTCTCATTGGCTTAGAGAATAAACTTAATGGTTGCTTGGAGGAGAAGATAGGGAATTTGGGATGGACATGTACATGCTGCAATATTTAAAATGGATAAGCAACAAAGACCTACTACGTATAGTACTTGGAACTCTATTTAATGTTATGTCATATGTATGGCTGAGTCTCTTTGCTTTTCACTTGAAACTATCATAACACTGTTAATTGCTATACCACAGTACAAAATAACAAGCTTAAAAAGTTTTAAAATATGAAATAGTCTCATTGGGGAAATATTAAACATTATTCCCAATACTAGTGGGTGGAATCAAATAGTGTATCCACAACACCCACCAACTAATCATACTTAGGTTTGCAAAACTTAGAAATTAAGGAGATTCAAAGGAGTATAAATAGAGTTGCATTCATAATGGATCTTCCAATCCATTCTTGAGACAAAACAAAGATGGGAGAAAGATGAATGAAGGAACAAGTAGATAGATACTCAAAGGAGGGAGAATGCATCCTACAGGGAAGAGATCAGGGTAGCCATAAGCTGTGCTTTGCAAAATGGGTAAGTCTCAGATAAGAAAGGAGAATAAGGCAACATTCCAAGGAGGGGCAAGAATGACCACATGTGTCAAACATGCATGGAGAGCAGTGAGCAGAGAAAGCAGTTAAAACTGGAAAGAAAAAGGTAGTCATGAAAGCTTACGAGTAATTGGACTGAAAATTCAGATTATCATGCAGCAGCTTACCATGTTTTGGCCTTGCAATACTAAAGAGTAATGGAAGATTTTAGCAAAAGAACAAGTTAATGGGAGGTAAATGCTCCCAGTGTGAGAAACTCAGCATTTGAGAACCTGCATTCATGTAGTGTAAAAATGGTCTTCCTCGGTGGTCCAGTGGTAAAGAATCTGCCTGCCAATGCAGGGAGCACGGGTTCAATCCCAGATCTGGGAAGATCCTGACCCAGATGCTATGGGTCAACTAAGACCTTCTGCCATAACTATTGAGCCAGCACTCTGAAGTCCGCAAGTCACAACTACTGAGTCCATGAGCCTCAACTACTGACACCTGCGGGCCTAGAGCTTGTGCTCCGCAACAAGAGAAGCCATTCACATTGAGAAACCCACACACTACAACTAGAGAGTAGCCCCTGCTCACCACAAGAGAAAGCCTGTGTGCAGCAATGAAGACCCAGTGCAGTCAAAATAAATTAATTAATCTTTTAATAACAAATAAATCTTATTAAACCAATACTTTGAATAAATACATACCTTTTTAAATCCTCAGAGCAATTACAGTACTCAAGTGTACACTCTTTACAAAATCTTCAGTTACAGGAAATAAGGATTTCAGAAACCACACATAACTTTGTTCAGAGGAAGGAAAAGAGCGACTCAGAGAAAACTGTAAAATCATGTTGCATAGAAATAAGCACATAAGACCAAGTTCTACAATAAACATACATATATGTGTGCTTCATCACCTATCTAATGGTTCGCTTTTTTGATAATTTACAATAATCAAGTCTTCAAAAAACCCCTGTGCAGTACAGTTTCTGGTTTATTCAAATAAGAATGAAGAATTAGGTGACAAGTTCAAGGTTACAAAGCAATTTAAACAAATAGCAAGCAAAAGAACTCTCTGAATTCTTGCAACTTGCTTTTCACCAACAGCTGCAAAACTCAGTGGTAGATGTTGTATGTGCTATATATATAGCACATATAGCGGTAGATGTTAATGACCCAAACAACCACGACAGTGTGATCACTCACCTAAAGCCAGACATCCTTGATTGTGAAGTCAAGTGGGCCTTAGGAAGCGTTACTACAAACAAAGCTAGTGGATGTGATGGAATTTCAGCTGAACTATTTCAAATCCTAAAAGCTGTGAAAGTGCTGCACTCAGTATGCCAGCAGATTTGGAAAATTCAGCAGTGGCCACAGTACTGGAAAGGTCAGTTTGCATTCCAATCCCAAAGAAGGACAATGGCAAAGAATGCTCAAACTACCAAAAATTGTACTCATTTCACATGTTAGCAAGGTAATGCTCAAAATCTTCCAAGCTAGGGTTTAATAGTACATGAACCAAGAATTTCCAGGTGTACAAGCTGGATTTAGAAAATGCAGAGAAACCAGAGATCAAATTGTCAGCATTCATTGGATCATAGAAAAGGCAAAGGAATTCCAGAAAAACATCTGCTTCTGCTTCATTGACTACACTAAAGCCTTTGACTGTATGGATCCCAACAAACAGTGGAAAATTCTTAAAGTGATGGGAATACCAGATTACCTTGCCTGCCTCCTGGGAAACCTGCATGCAGGTCAAGAAGCAAGAGTTAGAACCAGACATGGAACAATGGACTAGTTCAAAATTGGGAAAGAGGTACATCAAGGCTGTATATCATCGCCCTGCTTATTTAATATATGCAGAGTACATCATGCAAAATGCCAATCTGGATGAAACACAATCTGGAACTGAGATTGCCAGGAGAAATATAAATAATCTCATATATGTAGATGACAAAACTCTTTTATGGCAGAAAGCATAGAGCCTCTTGATGAAGGTTAAAGAGACGAATGGAAAAGCTGACTTAAAACTCAACATTCAGAAAAAAAAGATCATGGCAGCTGGCCCCATCAATTCATGGACAATAGATGGGGAAACAGTGACAGCCTTCTTGGGGGCTCCAAAATCACTGCAGATGGTGACTGCAGCCATGAAATTAAAAGATGCTTGCTCCTTGGAAGAAAAATTATGACCAACATACATAGCATATTAAAAAGCAGAGACATTACTTTGCCAACAAAGTTCTGTATAGTCAAAGCTATGGTTTTTCCAGTAGTCTTGTATAGATGTGAGAGCTAGATCATAAAGAAGGCTGAGTGTGAAGAATTGATGCTTTCTAATTGTGGTGTTGGAGAAGACTCTTGAGAGTCCTTTGGACTGCAAGGAGATCAAACCAGTCAATCCTAAATCAACTCTGAATATTCATTAGAAGGACTGATGCTGAAGCTGAAGCTCCAACTCTAATGTTACCTACTTTGGAATGTAATTATTAACTTCATATAGTTATCACGGGAAACTATTCAACCTGGTGTCCATAATGCCATAGAAAATTCCTTCATTCCTTGGTTGAAGAAAGACCTCAAGTCTCTATGTCTTACTCATTTTCTTTCAGGCCTGATTTGAATGAAATAAAATAGTGGCTCTAATGTATTATTTTTTAATCTATTTTTATTTGAAATGTAACAGACAAAATATTATATTACTTTTAGGTATAAAACTGATCAACATTTTTATACATTACAAATTAACCTTGAAAAGTATAGTTATCGTGTCACCATATGGAGTTGTTGTAATATTGGCTTTGTGCCCTACACTATACATTATATCCCCATGGTTTATTTATTTAATAACTGCAAGTTTGTACCTCTAAATCTTCCTCACCTATTTCACTCATCCCCCCCATTCTCTTCCCTCTGGAAACCATGTGTTTGTTCTCTGTGGTTTCTGTTTTATTATTTGTTTTTTAGTCCATACATAAGTGAAATCACATGGTATTTGTCTTCTCTGACTTAATTCTCTTAAAATTACACTCCTTAGAATATACTCTTGGTCTGCTGGTATTTTGATTGGGATTGCATTGAATCTGTAGATAACCTTGGGTAATATGTTCATTTTAACAATGTTAGTTCCTCAAATTCAAGAGTACAAAATGTCTTTCCACTTATTTGCATTGTCCTCAATTTCTTTCATCAATGTCTTATAGTTTTCTGAGTACAGGTCTTTTATCTCTCAGTTTGATTTACTCCCAGGTATTTTATTCTTTTTCACGTGGTTATAAGTGTGATTGTTCTCTTAATTTCTCTGATAGTTTATAGTTAGTACAGAAACACAACAGATTTTTATAAATTTTGTGTCCTGCTAATTTATTGAATTCATTTACTATTTCAACAGTTTTTTGCTGGTGTCCTTAGGATTTTATACATATAGTATTAGGACATCTGCAAACACCTGCAAAACAGTGATAATTTTACTTCTCTCCAATTTGGATTCCTTTTCTTTTTTTTTTTTTTTTTTTTTTTTTTTTGTCTGATTGCTGTGGCTATGACTATGGCTAGGACTACAGGCCAATATTATGATGTATAAAAATAGCAAGAGTAGGAATTCTTGCCTTGTTCCTGGTATTAGAGGAAATACTTTGTTTTTCACCATTCAGTATGATGTTTGTTTTGGGTTTGTACTTTGTATGGCCTTTATTTTATTGAGGTATATTCCTTCTATAACCACTTTGTTGAAAGTTCTTATATTAAATCATTGTTGAATTTTGTCAAAATACTTTTCTGCATAATTTTTTCATAATGATCATATGATTATTATTCTTTAATCTGTTAATATGGAGTATCACAAATTGATTTGCAGATATTAAACCATTCTTGCATCCCTGGTATAAATCCCATGTGACCATGGTTGCATGAGTGTGAGTTCAATCACTGAGTCATATCCAACCCCATGGACTGTAGCCTGCCAGTCTCTCTGTCCATGGGATCCTCCAGGCAAGAATATTGGAGTGGGCTGCCATTTCCTCCTAGGAGATCTTCCTGACCCAGGGGTCAAACCAGTGTCTCCTGCATTGGCAGGCGAATTCTTTACCACTGAGCCATCTGAGAAGCCCTCAATCACGGTCCTTTTAATATACTGTTGAATTTGGTTTGCTAATATTTTATTGAGAATTTTTGCATTAATGTTCATATGCAATATTGGCCTGTATTTTTCTTTTTTTGTGGTATCTTTGGTTTTGGTGTCAGTGATGCTGATCTCATATCACTAGTTCAGAAGCACTTTCTTTTAAACAATTTGGCAGTTTATTTTTTATTTTTGGTGTGGTTCTTTGTTGTGGCCCATGAGCTTTTTGTTGCTGTGCAGGCTTTCTCTAGTTGTGGTGTATGGGCTTCTCATTGTGGTGGCTTCTCTTGTGGAGCATGGGCTCTAGGGCATTCAGTAGTTTTGGCTCAGGGGTTCTAGACTGCAAGCTGAGCAACTGTGAGGCATGGGCTTAGCAGCCCCATGGCATGTGGGATATTAGTTCCTGGACCACAGATCAAACACATGTCCCTGCATTGCCAGGTGATTCTTAACCACTGGACCACCAAGGCAGTCCCTCAGTAGCCCTTCTTATTTTTCAATTTTTTGGAAAAGATAGGTGCAAACTCTTCTTTAAATGCATGGTAGAATTCACTTGTGATGGCATCTGGTCCTGGCCTTTTGTTTATTGGGAGTTTGTTCGCTTTACCACTGATTCAAATTCATATAAAGTAATGAATTTGTTACCTGATTCAGTCTTTGGAGATTGTATATTTATAGGAATTTATCCATTTCTTTTAGGCTGTCCATTTTATTGGTATACAATGTTTATCATAAACTTTTTTAATTAATTTTTTTTCATTTTACTTTTTTTTTAATTTTTATTTTTACTTTATTTTACTTTACAATACTGTATTGGTTTGAGGATTGGGAACTCATGTATACCCGTGGCAGATTCATGTCAATGTATGGCATAAACTCTTATTATCCTTAGTATTACTGTGGTGTCTGTTGCAAATTCTCTTTAATTTCTGATTTTATTGATTTGTGCTCTCTCTTCATGAGTGTGACTAAATGCTCACCGACTGTTTTTCTTTTCAAAGAGTCAGCTCTTTCATAGATCTTTTCTACTCTCTTTTCAGCCTCTATTTCATCCATTTCAACTCTGAATTTATAATTTCTTTCCTTCTAATTTTGGCTTTGTTCTTTTTCTAGTTCCTTAGGTGTAAGGCTTCAGATTTTTCTTGTTTCTTGAGATATGCTGATATCACTATAAACTCTTTTAGAGAAGTGCTTTATGTGCTTTGTAACATACATTCTGGATCATTGTGTTTTCGTCTCCATGGAATTTTATTAAATTCTTCTTTGATTTCTCCAGTGATTCATTGGTTGTTTAATATCATATTGTTTAGCCTCCACGTGTTTGTATTTTTTACAGGTTTCTTTTATGTTTTTTCCCCTTTTTCTTTTATTTTTTTTCTTTTATTTATTTATTTTTTTTCGTAGTTGATTTCTAATCTCATATCACAGTGGTCAAAAAGGTGCTTGATATGATTCCAATACTCTTAAATTTAGTGAGCCTTCCTTTGTGGCCTAGCATATGATCTATTCTGGAGAACATTCCCAGTGCACTTGAAAAGAATGTATATTGTTTTTAGATTGAATGTCCTCTATACATCTATTAAGCCCATCAAATATAATGTGTCATTTAAGATCAATGTTTTCTGATTTTCTGTCTGGATAAGCTATTGATGAAAGTGGAGTGATAAGACCCCTTACTATAATTGTGTTGCTGTAAATCTCTTGGATGTTTGTTAATGTCTTCTTTATGTATTTAGATACTCCTATGCTGGGTTCTGAGGGATTCCTGCCCGCAGTAGTGTATATAATGGTCATCTGAGTTAAATTCACCCATTCCAGTCCATTTTAGTTCGCTGATTCCTAGAATGTCGACGTTCACCCTTGCCATCTCTTGTGTGACCACTTCCAATTTGCCTTGATTCATGGACCTGACATTCCAGGTTCCTATGCAATACTGCTCTTTATAGCATCAGACCTTGCTTCTATCACCAGTCACATCCACAACTGGGTATTGTTTTTGCTTTGGCTCCATCCCTTCATTCTTTCTGGAGTTATTTCTCCACTGATCTCCAGTAGCATATTGGGCACCTAATGACCTGGAGAGTTCCTCTTTTGGTATCCTATCATTTTGTCTTTTTATACTGTTCATGGGGTTCTCAAGGCAAGAATACTGAAGTGGCCTGCCATTGCCTTTTCCAGTGGACCACTTTCTGTCAGGCCTCTCCACCATGACCCGCCCGTCATGGGTTGCCCCGCAGGCATGGCTTGTTTTCATTGAATTAGACAAGACTGTGGTCCTAGTGTGATTAGATTGACTAGTTTTCTGTGAGTATGGTTTCAGTGTGTCTGCCCTCTGATGCCCTCTTGAAACACCTACTGTCTTACTTGGGTTTCTCTTACTTTGGGCGTGGGCTATCTCTTCACGGCTGCTCCAGCAAATAACAGCCATCGCTCCCTACCTTGGACAAGGGGTATCTCCTTACCGCCGCCGTTCCTGACCTTCAACGTGGGATAGCTCCTCTAGGCCCTCCTGTGCCTGTGCAGCCACCGCTCCTCGAGATACCAAGGGAATATTTCATGTAAAGATGGGCTCAATAAAGGACAGAAATGGTATGGACCTAACAGAAGCAGAAGATATTAAGAAGAGGTGGCAAGAATACACAAAAAAGAACTGTACAAAAAAGATCTTCACAACCCGGATAATCACGATGGTGTGATCACTAATCTAGAGCCAGACATCCTGGAATGTGAAGTCAAGTGGGCCTTAGAAAGCATCACTACAAACAAAGCTAGTGGAGGTGATGGAATTCCAGTTGAGCTGTTTCAAATCCTGAAAGATGATGCTCTTAAAGTGCTGCACTCTATATGCCAGCAAATTTGGAAAACTCAGCAGTGGCCACAGGACTGGAAAAGGTCAGTTTTCATTCCAATCCCAAAGAAAGGCAATGCCAAAGAATGCTCAAACTACCACACAATTGCACTCATCTCACATGCTAGTAAAGTAATGCTCAAAATTCTCCAAGCCAGGCTTCAGCAATACATGAACCATGAACTCCCTGATGTTCAAGCTGGTTTTAGAAAAGGCAGAGGAACCAGAGATCAAATTGCCAACATCTGCTGGATCATGGAAAAAGCAAGAGAGTTCCAGAAAAGCATCTATTTCTGCTTTATTGACTATGCCAAAGCCTTTGACTGTGTGGACCACAAAAACTGTGGAAAATTCTGAAAGAGATGGGAATACCAGACCACCTAACCTGCCTCTTGAGAAATCTGTATGCAGGTCAGGAAGCAACAGTTAGAACTGGACATGGAACAACAGACTGGTTCCAAATAGGAAAAGGAGTATGTCAAGGCTGTATATTGTCACCCTGCTTATTTAACTTCTATGCAGAGTACATCATGAGAAACGCTGGACTGGAAGAAACACAGGCTGGAATCAAGATTGCTGGGAGAAATATCAATCACCTCAGATATGCAGATGACACCACCCTTATGGCAGAAAGTGAAGAGTAGCTAAAAAGCCTCTTGATGAAAGTGAAAGAGGAGAGTGAAAAAGATGGCTTAAAGCTCAACATTCAGAAAACGAAGATTATGGCATCCGGTCCCATTACTTCATGGAAAATAGATGCGGAAACAGTGGAAACAGTGGCTGGCTTTATTTTGGTGGCTCCAAAATACTACAGATGGTGATTGCAGCCATGAAATTAAAAGACGCTTACTTCTTGGAAGGAAAGTTATGACCAACCTAGACAGCATATTCAAAAGCAGAGACGTTACTTTGCCAACAAAAGTCCATCTAGTCAAGGTTATGGTTTTTCCAGTGGTAATGTATGGATGTGAGAGTTGAACTCCAAAGAAAGCTGAGGGCCAAAGAATTGATGCTTTTGAACTGTGGTGTTGGAGAAGACTCTTGGATTGCAAGGAGATCCAACCAGTCCATCCTAAAGGAGATCAGCCCTGGGTGTTCATTGCAAGGATTGATGTTGAAGCTGAAACTCTAATACTATGGCCACTTGCTGCAAAGAGCTGATTCATTTGAAAAGACCCTGATGTTGGGAAAGATTGAGGGCAGGAGGAGAAGGGGACAACAGAGGATGAGATGGTTGGATGGCATCACCAACTCAACGGACATGGGTTTGGGGAGATTCCAGGAGTTGGTGATGGACAGGGAGGCCTGGCGTGCTGCAGTTCATGGGGTCACAAAGAGTCAGACATGACTGAGCAACTGAACCGGAACTGGAACTGGAATGTCCTTCTTTGCGTCTTACAGACTTTGTTTCAATGTCTGTTTAGTCAGAAATAAATATAGCTACTCTGGGTTTCTTTTCATATCCATCTGCATGGAAGATCTTTTTTCATTTCCTCACTTTCAGTCTGTATTTAGATCTGAAGTGAGTATCTTTATATATATGTAGGCAGCATATATATGGGTCTTGTTTTGGAATCAATTCAATTATTCTGTCTTGTCAGGAGCATCTAGTCTGTACTAGTACTTACTGTCATTTTATTATTTTCAGGTTATTTCTGTAGCTCTTTTCTATTTCTTCTTCTTTTGCTTTCTTCCCTTGATTCTGAGGTCTATTTTATTTTTGTGTTTGGATTCATTTATTTTTGTCTATTTTATCTATTACAAGATTTTGAGATTGTTTTACCATGAATATATGCACACACACAGCCCATGGGGGGACAAAGAGTTGGACATGCCTTGGCAACTGGACAAACACACACACACACACACACACACACACATAATTATTTCAAGTTGATCTCATAAGTTTGAACACATTTTAATAGCCTTGCGTTTTACTCACCCACTATGCTTAGTGTTTTTGACAACATTTTATATACTTGTTTTGTGTACCCCTTAACTACATTTTATGAATATAGAGTTGACCCTGGAACAAATCATGTTTAAACTCCACAGGTATATTTCTATGTGGATCTTTTTGAATAGTAATACTACACAGTCAGTGGTTGGTTAGATCCAAAGATGTGGAACCTCAAATATGAAGGAACTGTGGACATGGAAGCTTATATATGAGGGATAACTATAAGCTACATGTGTCTTTTCAACTGCTCAAAGCATGTGCATCCCTAATCCCCATGCTATTTAAGGGTCAATCCAAGTTGACTTTACTACTTTTGTCTTTTAATCTACTAGCTTTATAAGTGGTTGGTTTGCTACCTTTACTTTTACCATCACTAACAATATTGTTCCTTTCAGAATTTTCCTATTTCTAATTGTGGTCTTCTATCTTCCAATTAGAGTGGTGCTGAAATATTTTAGCCTCTGTTCGTCTGTAAAATTCTTTTATATCTCCTTTAATCTGGTTAATAGCTTTGCAGGTACAATATTCTCAATCATGGGCTTTTTCCTTTCCGTCACTTTGAATATATCAAGTCACTCCCTTCTGGCTTGCGAAGTTTATCCTGAGAAGTCAGCTGCTAGTCTTATGCATGTTCCCTTGAACATATTCTAGTTGTTTTTCCATTGTTGCTTTTAAAATTCTCTCTGTATCTTTAATTTTTTTCATCTTAATTATAACGCATTTTGGTGTAGTCCTCTTGGGGTTGATTCTGTTTAGAACACTCTGCTTTTTGAACTTGGCTGTCAGTTTCCTTTCCCAGGTTAAGTAAGTTTTCAGCTAGTATTTCCTCAAGTAAGTTCCCTGCCCCTTTCACTCTCTTCTCCTTCTGTGTTCCCTATAAGACAAATGTTAGTATATTTAATATTGTCCCAGAAGTCTCTTAAACTATCCTCATATTTTTACATTCTTTTTTATTATTTCTATTCAGCATTAGTAGTTTCCACTACTAATTGGTTCTGTCCTCCAGTTTGTTAATCTGTTGCTTTATATCATCTAAGCCAGTATTGACTCCTTCTAGTGTGTTTTATCTGTTACTGTATATATAGTTTTATTTGGTTCTTCATTATATTTTCCAACGGTTTCCAACTGTTTTCCAAACTTTTCATTGTGATTATTCTCCCAATTTCATTGAGCATCTTTATGATTATTACCTTGATATCTTTATTGGGTAGATTCTTTATCTCCACTTTGCTTGGTTCTTTTTCTGGGGTTTAGTTTTGTTCCTTCATTTGAAACATACTCCTCTATGTACTCATTTTGCCCAATTCTGTTTTATTTCTATGCGTTAGGTAGGTCAGTTACATTTCCTGACCTTGGAGAATAACCTTATGTAGGATATCCTGAGATCCAGATGCACACTCCCTTCTGGTGTGCCCCCCAATGGCCTGCGTGGGCTCTTTCATTGTAGAGCTGACAGCTGTGGGCACACTGCAGCCTGGTTGACTTCCAGGCCCTGGCTCATGCAGTAGCTGTTAACCAGGTCCTGGGACAGCTGGTTGCCTGTCCCAAGTGGACCCAGGGTTTGTGCCAGATCACTAGTGGGTGGAGCCTTGTACTGGCACAATTGACTGTGGTCCAGGGGGTCATGGGGCTGGTGCTGACCAGCTCCTATGTGGGGCTAGGTCCTGGAGCAGCTGGTTGTACAGGGTTATGACGGTCTGGGGCTGGTGCCAGCCTACTGGTAGGAGGAACAGCTCTAGGTCACGGAGGGCCCAAGGCTGGTGTCAGTTCACTGGCAGATAATTATGGCTTTAGCTTTAATAGGTTAGAGGGAGAACTCTAAAATAGGTTAGAGGGAGGACTTTAATAGGTTAGAGGGAGGACTACACTTGCCAGCACGTGTCTTCATGATAAAACAAGCTCCAAAAATGGCTGCCACCAATGTCTATATGTTTCCAGAGAAAATCTCAGCCACTTTCTGCCTCTCCAGGAGGCCCTCTGAGTCTGACCCAGGCTCCTTTCAAATTACTGCCTCTTCACTGGAAGTCAGAGCATGTGGAATACTGTGTGCACTTTTGAAGTGCAGAGGCTACATTTCCTACATTTCTGGCTCTCCTATATGGAAGCCCCGTACTGGTTTTCAAAACCAGACATTCTGGTGGCTTGTCTTTCTGGTACAGGAAGCCTGGGTTGCGGACCTTGATGTGAGTCTCAGATGCCTCACTCCTTGGAGAGAACCTCTACAATTGTGATTATTCTGCCTACGGGTCACCCACTTGCAAGTGTGGGTCTTCACTATACTGCATTTCCACCCCTCCTACTTGTCTTGTTTCTTTTTTTATATCTTTAGTTGTAGAAAATCTTTTCTGTTAGTCTTCAGGTTGTTCTCATAGATAGTTGCTCTGCAAATAGTTGTAATATTGGTGTGCCTATGGGTTGCCTTGGTGGCTCAGACAGTAAAGAATCCACCTGCAATGGGGGAGACATGCATTCAATCCCTGGGTTGGGAAGATCCCCTGAAGAAGGGAACAGCTACCCATTCCAGTATCCTTGCCTGGAGAATTTCATGGACAGAGGAGCCTGGCAGGCTACAGTCCATGGGGTCACAGAGTCGGACATGACTGAGCAACTTCCACTTTCACGGAAGGAGATAAGCTCAGGGTCATCCTATTCTGCTGTCTAGGGTATATCAATATTTCCATTATTTTAAAAAACAGCATTAGAAAGATTTTATTTTTGACAATATACTTACCCATGGCTTAACATTTATTTCTCCTAGTCTGGAGGCTAAGTCCAAAATCAAGATGCCAGAAGACTCAGTTCTTGGTAAGAGTTCTTTTACTGAACTTTTAGTTCAATAAATCCACATGATAGAGAAAGAGGGGACTTCTAATATCTTCCTTTTCTTATAAAGGGCACTAATACCATCAAAGGAGCACCAATTTCATGACATATCTAAACCTAATTATCTCCCAAGGACCCAACCTCCATTAGGAATTAAGACTTCAACATATGACTTTAGAGGGGATACAAATAAATGTTCAATCCATATCAGCAAGCCAATCTCAGATAAAATCACTTGCACTCTTCTAGCTCCTTCTGAGACTGTCAAGCAGATTACTTCGAATCAGTTTACAAATTCCAGGGCAGGACTCTACACACTTCGGCCTGTTGCATCTTAGTGTCACCTTAGTCAAGAAGAATACAATGCAGTCAAGCCCTGGATGAAAGAATTCTTTACACATAGAGAAAAGACAGTGCAAGATTAGCTTCAATAGTGGGTGTCAATCCCCCACAGCCTGTGGGTCTCTACCAGAAACATATTTAGGGCAATTTTCCCATGTTGCACCCCTCAGGTACCACGGTAGAAAGATCCTGTTCACTCTTCTGGAGGACGAGTGCTATATGAAACATACTTCTAAATGAGACAAAAGAGCATTCACTGAGCCTGAAAAGGGAAACATGTTCCCATACAAGTTGATAAATCCAGCACAAGCTATGTGGGCTCTTTGTCTCTTCGTGAGGAAGTGTTCTAAGCCCAAGGTTCATTCTCATGCCACCAAGCGGGGGCCAAAGACTGCATCTACGAGGCTGCCCTTTCTAACACAGACCTTCACCAGCCCAGATGCACACATGTATGACATACACCACACAGAAATCTCCTTGAGGAAAGACATTCAAGTACTTTCAACATCTGTTGTTGTTTAGTTGCTGAGTCATGTCTGACTCTTTGCATCCCCATGGACTGCTGCACTCCAGGCTTCCCTGTCCTTCACTATCTCCTGCAGTTTGTTCAAACTCATATCCATTGAGTTGGTGATGCTATCTAGCCATCTCATCCTCTGCTACCCTCTACTCCTCTTGCCTTCAATCTTTCCCAGCATCAGGGTCTTTTCCAATGAGTCAGCTCTCTGCATCAGGTGGCCAAAGTACTGGCACTTCAGCTTCAGTATCAGTCCTTCTAATGAATATTCAGGTATTGATTTCCTTTAGGACTGATTGGTACATATATTATAAAATACTCTGAAGTAGTATTACAAGGGGAAAATCGCTTTGTTTATGAAAATACATTTTATTTCATACTAGAGTACCAAATTTGAGAGGGGAAATGGGTATAAAATAGCAAAATAAATGTATCAGAATCAGCAAACACTAGTACATGGTCAGAGTTGTATTAGAAAAACATTTGTCTTTCTGTGTGGGCAGGAAAGAGCAACCCATGGGAAGTCTGATCTTCCTCTCCATATCTCAATTTCTGAAAATTTAAAACATGCCACATTTCACACAAAACATTTAATGACCAAGGCTCCAGGACACTTTAAGCACTATACTACTTTCCAAGATGGCTGTGAACTTAAGAAACAAATGGAGTACTTTAGTCACTGAACATAATTCCATCTTAGCATCTAAACTGCTAAGTGAAGATGTTTGTAACAGGAGAACCAAAATAAAATTACATCCTCGCCAAGAAATTAATTTGTAATTTTTCCCTTCTTTCTGGAATGTTTTTCTTCATTAGGCTATTCAATTCTCAGTACAGTTCTTCCTCCCACTACCCTTGCACTTAAGCTCTTCACATTCTGCTTAGTTGGATCCTTATCTTATTTCTTTGGCACACTGAAAACTCTCAGTAACAGTTATACTCTCCAGGCAATCTGAAGGGCCTACTGTGCACCTTGGCAGCAGGGCCAGGTGCTTTATATATACCTTGAATATACATATACATTGAATAATTTATATTCAATGTATAATTTAATATACTATCCAATACCATATTCACCATAAATCCACTTGTATCTGGGTAATGCATTTATATTCCAATGTGTCTACAAGCCTCATCTGATCTCTCCTGAGGTTACTAGGTAAGCCCACAATGTGCATTCTGAATAATTCAAAATTAAAGCATATTCAGTATTATGTAATTTGTTGTCTAATAAAACAAACCAAAAAACCCACAAATGCTTAATTTTTTCCATTAGATATACTGAAACATGAAATTTCAAAACTAAATAAAAAACATAAGTATGACTTTTAATTAAGCATATTCTAATCAATTTCACTAAAATAAATATACCTCATATAATATATACTAAGCCAATATAAAAATATTAACAGGACATATTCTCTCTCACCTATAGCCAGTACAACACAGCTAAAAAAATAAAAAATACCGTGAGTGTAGATACACAGTAAATACTTGCTGAATCATCTTCATAACTATCCTATAATGTCCTATGAATCATATTATTTAAATCATAAATTATCTTTCAAATGCACCATTCATCTATCCTTCCTGACTATAACTTCTGGAGAGTAGGAAACATTACCTGCTAATTTTTTATATTCCCCTCAAGCACCTCTTCCCTCAGTACCTTCAACACTGCCTTGAATTCAGTGCCCTCTTTCCAGGGAAGTGGAAGCCCAGTGGCTGTAGTCTGGGCCAGGTGGGAGATATCCAGAGCCTGGGCACAGAGAGGTCTATAACTTACCCGTAGGTGAGCTGCAACATCTTGAGAAGAGTCAAACTGAAACCCAGGCAGACCATCCCCCTGAATCACTATACAAAGAGGCTAGAAGTGAAGACCAAGCACCCAGTAAAGCCAACAGAACCTAGCAAGACCTAAGATCCTAAGAGGCCAGTGAGAAGAGATGCACCTGAAACAATCTTCTGCTTGTGAAAAGGCTGTTGCTATGCCTTTCTTTATACAGCTTTCCAGTAGATTCAACTATAGAGCGAGTCAAGAAAGTCACCAACCTCACATGGGTACTTTTCTCTCAGTAAATGGAATGAAAAGAAGGAGGCAGGGAAAAACTTGGGATCCATTTTTTCCTTCTATAGGCCTGGAGTGCTGCAGTCCATGGGATTGTAAAGAGTAGGACACGACTGGGCAAATGAACACCAACAAGAATATTTTATGACAAAGGATAATGAATGAACCATACACTTTTGCATACTTTGGGTAGTGAAAAACTAAACACTATCATAGTTCCTTTGCAAATTTTCTTGATAAGTAAAATTTCAAATAATGTTCCTCTATAAGCCTCCTGATGTAGAATCCAATGTGAGAAAATGACTGAAAGGGATAAA
The DNA here is from genome assembly GCF_001704415.2 of Capra hircus. Taxonomy (NCBI): domain Eukaryota; kingdom Metazoa; phylum Chordata; class Mammalia; order Artiodactyla; family Bovidae; genus Capra; species Capra hircus. Next base: position 35,974,210 of record NC_030818.1, read on the forward strand.
GTCCCTTCAGCAATTCCATATAAAGGAATGTCTATTTGAGTGATGGGAAGGGGAGTCAGGAACCAGCAATGCCCTAGGACTGTTTACCTTAGGGCTTTCTAATAAGATGCCTCAGGTTTATATGCATAGAATGACTCTTTAGATGCCAAGAATTGCCACTGGCAACACTGTACACTATGCAGTACTGGCATCTTCAGCAGAGCTCATAGTTATTTCATATACAACAGCAGGGAGAGAGAAACCCCAGCAATTTGTATAGTCACATTATCCTCCCTAATAAATTTAGGCATTTCTTCAGCTTCCAAATCATTTCCTCTAAACCAGAGGGAGGAAAAGTTATTGAGAAGGGAGATGTTCCTTCAATCTCTTTTGGACAGGGTGGAATGATTTTGGCTTATTGCTTAAATCATTAATCCCCCATCATTTTCCAATGAGACTGTCATTTCATTAAAAGTAATAATTGACAATCTACTACTGTCCCTCAGGCCCTAAATTATTATTGCTGCATTTTATCATGGAGTATAAAAATAAAATATATAACTGCCAAAGATCATCAATTCAAAACAAACCACTCAAGAATTTTATTATCCAGTGAAATATTCTATGGGTGCTCTGTTTCCCATCTTGGGCATTCTGCTGTGTTCCATGTGTCCAGAAGAGGGAAATTAGCATATTGTTCCAAAGTTCATCTCCATCACTGTTATTTGAAATAATTTGCTGAACCAAATAGAACTCTAAGTTCTTCAAGGCAGAGAGGAGAAAACATCTTTTCTCTAAGACCCTGCTGGACTCTGCTAGACAGGGCAGTCAACTGAGAACCTTACATTACCAAAGAAAAAATATGTTTTACTATTTTAGGGTAGTGAGGCCAGGTGGGAGAGAAAATTCTAATTCTACTTAGCATTTGATCTTGAGAAAGCTACTTACAGTCACTAAACCTATTTTCCCATCTTTAAAATAGTAAAAGTAATATCTACCTCAAAGCACTTACCCTAATATCTGGTTTATCATTTAAACCTTCATAAATGTTACCTGATATTATTTTCAGTATTACTTCCTATAGAAAAGCAGCAGTATATGAAATTTAAAAAGACCGAAATGGTTCTTATTTAATCTTCAACATTATACTAAAGAGTCTAGATTTCATAGCAAAAAATGAATCAGGAAAAAAATAACAGAAGTGACATGAATACATCTGAGTTTTAAGAAGAAAACAGAATCAAGCCGTGAAAGATACAGTAGATATAAATATAGATATGGATTTAAATTTTTGAAATTTACATTTTTTTTACTCACCAAAATGGCCCAAAGCTATTGGCATATTTCCTTCTTTGGTATAATTAACATATTATCTTAAAGACTATAAAATGTCTATATTGCCAACTTATTTATTTTCCCTCTGGTGATATAATGCCAATGGCTCAAACAGGGAAAGATTTTACCAGTCAGTGTTGTAATCAATAATCTCCTGTACCAAGCATAAGCAGAATAGTACTGACTCTTAATAGCTAAGTGGCTCTCAGTCATTTGCATGTCATTTCAACTGAGAAAGTTATCTTAGGACATCCAGATCTACAGTGAGGAAGAAAAAAACCCACAGATCTGAAATAAATTTTCAAATGTTATTTTAAAATATAATCTAAGCTATTTGTGAAAAGGGAAATTCTTTGACATTTTTTAACCTATTGAATTGGCAAAGATTCCTAAAAAGACAATACCCAGTGGTAGAGAAGACAGATATATTTTGGTAGGAGTATGAACTTTACACTACCTTTGTAGAGGATAACTTACCAATTATGTACAAAGTTAGGAACTTCCCTGGTGGTCCAGTGGCTGAAACTTCCTGCTTCTCATATAGGAGGCCTGGATTCAATCCCCACTTAGAGAACTAGATCTCACATACTGCAACTAAAAGATCCCAAGTGCTGCAGAAATGATCAAAGATCCTATGTGCTGCAACTAAGACCCAGCACAGCAAAGAGAGAAATAATAAACATTTTTTAAAAGTTGTATGTGCCTAACTTTTGGCCCAGTAATTACACTTTCAGAAATGCATCCTCAGGGAGTTCTCAAGATGACAGAGTAGAAAGACCTTAAGCTTATATCCTCTCATAGGCACACCAAAATTACAACTATTTGCAGAAGTACTGATGACAAAGATTGGAACCTACCAGAAAAGACAACTGAAGATATGAAGAAGGAATCACAAGACAGGTAAGAGGGGTGTAGCTGCAGTATACTCAAGACTCATAGCCCCAGGTGAGGGGCCCACAAAAGGAAGAATAATTACCATTGCAGAGTTTCGGCCCAAGAAGCAAGGAATCTGAGTTCCACATCAAGTTCCACAGATTCCCCAGCCAGGGAACCTGTACTGGGAGACAAGCCCCCAGAAGGTTTGGTTTTCAAGTCCAGTGGAGTTTACTTTCAGGATATCCAGAGGACTGTGGAAAATAGACACTCCAGCCTTAAAGAGCACACATCAGAATCATATGCACTCTAGGATGCAGGGTGGAAGCAGTAATTTAAAAGGAGTCAGGGTCAGACCTACTTGCTAATTTTGGAGAGTCCCAGGAGAGGTAGGAAGCAAGCAGAGCTCATCATGGGGACACAGATACTGTAAGCAGCCATTTAGGGGAGCTCATTCTACCATGTGGACACTGGTGATAGCAAGGGCCCATTTTGGAATCCTTCCTCTAGTCTATTAGGCTTGAGAGCAGCCCCACCCACCAGCCTGCAGGTACCAGTACTATGATGCCTCACACCAAGCAATTAACTGGGCAGGTACACACACCCCCAACCACCAGCAGACAGGCTGTCTTAAGACACCCTGAACCTACAGCCAGTAGAGGGTTTAGGATACGACCCCACATACCACTGTGTAGGCACTAAAACCAAAACCCCCAGAGCCCTGCAACCAGATAGCAGGACCCAGCTCTGCCCAACAGTGGGGTAGGCACAAGCCCCAGAATCCCTGGGCCCAGGCACCACCCTCCATCAAGTCTGCTCTAGCCTCAGGACCAGCTTCACACACAAGTGGGTGGACACAAGTCCTAGGACAACCTCAGCCCCATGGCCTGCCATGGTAGGACCCAGTTCACCCACCAGCAGGCCAACACAAGCTTTAGAACATCACCATCCAGACAGCCAACTGTATCAGGAATTGGCCACACCCACCAGTGGTCCAAAACCAGCTCTAGGACCTCTTTTTATATGAAAAGATAAACAAAATTTATAAGCCTTTAGCCAGACTCATCAAGGAAAAAAAAAAAAGAGAGAGAGAAAGGGCACAAATCTGAAATGAAAAAAGAGAAGCTACAAATGGCAACACAAAAATATGAAGAAAAACAGACCACTATAAACAACATGGCAATAAAACGGACAGCCTGGAAGAAATGGATCAACTACTAGAAATGTACAATCTCCTAAAACTGAACCAGAAAGAAATAGAAAATATTAACAGACCAATATCAATAATGAAACTGAGTCAGGAATAATAAGAAAAAACCTCCCCAAAAACAAAACTCCAGGACCAGACAGTTTCATAGGTAATTCTACCAAACATTTATGGAGAAGACTCTTGAGAGTCCCTTGCACTGCAAGGAAATCCAAGCAGTCCATTCTGAAGATCAGCCCTGGGATTTCTCTGGAGGGAATGATGCTGAAGCTGAAACTCCAGTACTTTGGCCACCTCGTGCGAAGAGTTGACTCATTGGAAAAGACTCTGATGCTGGGAGGGATTGGGGGCAGGAGGAGAAGGGGACGACAGAGGATGAGATGGCTGGATGGCATCACGGACTCGATGGACGTGAGTCTGAGTGAACTCCGGGAGTTGGTGATGGACAGGGAGGCCTGGCGTGCTGCGATTCATGGGGTCACAAAGGGTCAGACATGACTGAGTGACTGAACTGAACTGAACTGAACGTCTATCCTTGCCAAACTATTCCAAAAAACTGCAGAAAAAGGAATGCTCATGAACTCATTCTATGAGCCTAGCATCACTCCAATAACAAAATCAGACAGATACCACATAAAAAGAAAATTAGAAGCCAAAGCCCTGATGAACACAGGGACAAAAATCCTCTACAAAATATCAGCAAACTGAATTCAACAATACATTTAAAGGATCATGCACCATGTTCAAGTATGATTTATCCACAGGATACACAGATATTTCAATATCTACAAATCAATCAATGCAATACACCACATTAACAAACTGAAGAACAAAAAACATATGGTCATGTAAACAGATGCAGAAAAAGCTTTTGCCAAAATTCGATGTCTATTTATAATTTTTTTAAAAATTCTCCAGAAAGTAGTTATAGAAAGAACAAAGCTCAACATACTAAAGGGCATATATAATAAGCCGCAGTTTATATCATACAACAAAAAGCTGAAAGCATTTTCTCCAAAATAAGGAACAAGACAAGAAGGCCTGCTCATTATCACAACTTTTATTCAGCATAATATTGGCTTAAAACTCAACATTAAAAAAACTAAGATCGTGGCATCTGGTCCCATCACTTCATGGCAAATAGATGGGGAGAAAAGGAAACAGTGACAGACTTTTTGTTCTTGGGCTCCAAAATCACTGCACACAGTGACTGCAGCCAGGAAACTAAAGGATGCTTGCTCCTTGAAAGAAAAGCTGACAAACCTAGAAAGAATATTAAAAAAGCAGAGACATCACTTTGCTGATGAAGGTCCATCTAGTCAAAGTTATCATTAGTCATGTACGGATGTTGAGAGCTGGACCACAAAGAAGGCTGAGCACTGAAAATTTGATGCTTTTGAACTGTGGTGTTGGAGGAGAGAAGACTCCTAAGAGTTCCTTGGACTGCAAGGAGATCAAACCTGGCAAGCCTAAAGGAAATCACCCCTGAATATTCACTGGAGGACTGATGCTGAAGCTCCAATATTTTGGCCACCTGATGCAAAGAGCTGACTCATTGGAAAAGGCCCTGATGCTGGAAAAGGTTGAGGGCAGGAGGAGATGGGTGTGACAGATGATGAGATGGTTGGATGGCATCATCAACTCAATGGACATGAGTTTGAACACACTCAGGGAGATAGTGAAGGACAGGGAAGCCTGGTGTGCTGCAGTCCATGGGATCACAAAGAGTTGGACAGGAATTAGTGACTGAATAATAACAACAAGCATCAGCTATCAGACCAAAAGAGAAATAAAGAAATCCAAGCTGGAAAGAAAGAGGTGAAACTGTCACTCTTTCTAAATAATACTGTACTATACATAGAATATCCTAAAAATGCCACCAAAAAGCTATTAGAATTCATCAATTAACTTGATAAAGTTACAGGATATAAAATTAATATGCAGAAATCAGTTGCATTTCTATATACTAACAACAAAATATAAGAAAGAGAAACTAAGGAAATAATCTCATTTACAACTGAATTAAGAAGAATAAAATATTGAACAATAAATGTACTTAAGGAGATAAAAGACCTATATTCAGAAAACTATAAGACAATTTTAAAAAAAGAAACTGAAGATTACACAAACAAATGGAAAGAGATATTGCATTCATGGATTAAAAGATTCATGTTGTTTAAATGACCATACTACCCAAGGCAATGAAGACCTGCAAGACCTTTTAGAACTAACACCCAAAAAAGATGTCCTTTTCATTATAGGGGACTGGAATGCAAAAGTAGGAAGTCAAGAAACACCTGGAGTAACAGGCAAATTTGCCTTGGAATACAGAATGAATCAGGGCAAAGGCTAATAGAGTCTTGCCAAGAAAATGCACTGGTCAGCAAACACCCTCTTCCAAAAACACAAGAGAAGACTCTACACATGGACATCACCAGATGGTCAACACCAAAATCAGACTGATTATATTCTTTGCAGCCAAAGATGGAGAAGCTCTATACAGTCAGTAAAAACAAGATCAGAAGCGGACTGTGGCTCAGATCATGAACTCCTTATTACCAAATTCAGACTCAAATTGAAGAAAGTAGGGAAAACCACTAGACCATTCAGGTATGACCTAAATCAAATCCCTTATGATTATACAGTGGAAGTGAGAAATAGATTTAAGGGCCTAGATCTGATAGATAGAGTGCCTGATGAACTATGGATGGAGATTCATGACATTGTACAGGAGATAGGGATCAAGACCATCTCCATGGAAAAGAAATGCAAAAAAGCAAAATGGCTGTCTGAGGAGGCCTTACAAGTAGCTGTGAAAAGAAGAGAAGCAAAAAGCAGAGGAGAAAAGGAAAGATGTAAGCATCTGAATGCAGAGTTCCAAAGAATAGCAAGAAGAGATAAGAAAGCCTTCTTCAGCAATCAGTGCAAAGAAATAGAGGAAAACAACAGAATGGGAAAGACTAGATATCTCTTCAAGAAAATTAGAGATACCAAGGGAACACTTCATGCAAAGATGGGCTTGATAAAGGACAGAAATGGCATGGACCTAACAGAAGCAGAAGATATTAAGAAGAGCTGGCAAGAATACACAAAAGAACTGTACAGAAAAGATCTTCATGACCCAGATAATCACGATGGTGTGATCACTCACCTAGAGCCAGACATCCTGGAATGTGAAGTCAAGTGGGCCTTAGAAAGCATCACTACAAACAAAGCTGGTGGATGATGATGCTGTGAAAGTACTGCACTCAATCTGCCAGCAAATTTGGAAAACTCAGCAGTGGCCACAGGACTGGAAAAGGTCAGTTTTCATTCCAATTCCAAAGAAAGGCAATGCCAAAGAATGCTCAAACTACCGCACAATTGCACTCATCTCACATGCTAGTAAAGTAATGCTCAAAATTCTCCAAGCCAGGCTTCAGCAATACGTGAACTGTGAACTCCCTGATGTTCAAGCTGGTTTTAGAAAAGACAGAGGAACCAGAGATCAAATTGCCAACATCTGCTGGATCATGGAAAAAGCAAGAGAGTTTCAGAAAAACATCTATTTCTACTTTATTGACTATGCCAAAGCCTTTGTGTGGATCATGATAAACTGTGGAAAATTCTGAAAGAGACAGGAATACCAGACCACCTGACTTGCCTCTTGAGAAACCTATATGCAGGTCAGGAAGCAACAGTTAGAACTGGACATGGAACAACACACTGGTTCCAAATAGGAAAAGGAGAATGTCAAGGCTGTATATTGTCACCGTGCTTATTTAACTTCTATGAAGAGTACATCAAAACGGACGCTGGGCTGGAAGAAGCACAAGCTGGAATCAAGATTGCCAGGAGAAATATCAATCACCTCAGATATGCAGATGACACCACCCTTATGGCAGAAAGTGAAGAGGAACTAAAAAGCCTCTTGATGAAAGTGAAAGAGGAGAGTGAAAAAGTTGGCCTAAAGCTCAACATTCAGAAAGCGAAGATCATGGCATCCAGTCCCATCACTTCATGGGAAATAGATGGGGAAACAGGGGAAACAGTGTCAGACTTTATCTTATTGGGCTCCAAAATCACTCAGATGGTGATTTCAGCCATGAGATTAAAAGATGCTTACTCCTTGGAAGAATAGTTATGACCAACCTAGGTAGCATATTCAAAAGCAGATATATTACTTTGTCGACTAAGGTCTGTCTAATCAAGAATATGGTTTTTCCAGTAGTCATGTATGGATGTGAGAGTTGGACTGTGAAGAAAGCTGAGAGCTGAAGAATTGATGCTTTTGAACTGTGGTGTCGGAGAAGACTCTTGAGAGAGTCCCTTGGACTGCAAGGAGATCCAACCAGTCCATTCTGTAGGAGATCAGCCCTGGGATTTCTTTGGAGGGAGTGATGCTGAAGCTAAAAGCCCAGTATTTTTGCCACCTCATGCGAAGAGTTGACTCATTGGAAAAGACTCTGATGCTGGGAGGGATTGGGGGCAGGAGAAGCAGACGACAGAGGATGAAATGGCTGGATGGCATCACGGACTTGATGGACGTGAGTCTGAGTGAACTCCGGGAGATGGTGATGGACAGGGATCCTGGCGTGCTGCGATTCATGGGATCGCAAAGAGTCGGACACGATAAGCCACTCTGCTGAACTGAACTGAACTGATGCTTAGTGAAATAATTCAGACATAGAAAGACAAATACTGTATATTATCACTCACAATCTAAAAAATAAAACAAACTAGTGAATATAAAGAAACAGAGCTGCAAGTATAGATAACAAACTAGTGGTTAGCAATGAGGACAGAAGTGGTTAGTAGGAGGGGCAAGATAGGAGTAGAGGATAAAGAGGTTCAAATTTACAATGTATAAAATAGTAAGATATAAGGATATTTTGTACAGCACAGGGAACATAGCCAACATTTTATAATAACCATGTTATTGGAGTGTAATCCAATTATAAAAGTTTGAGTCACTATGTTGTATACCAGAAACTACTATATTAAAATGAACTATAATGCTTTTTCAGATGGCTCAATGGTAAAGAATCTGCCTACCAATGCAGGAGCTATAGGAGATGTGGGTTTGATCCCTGGGTCGGGAAAATTCCTTGGAATAGGAAATAGCAACCCACTCCATTATTCTTGCTTGGAAAATTCCATGGACACAGGAGCCTGGTGGGTTGCAGTCTATGGGGTTGCAAAGAGCTGGACACGACTGAGAAAGCACGCATACCTCAATAATAAATAAATAAAAAGTGGAAGCAGAATTTGTCCTCAGTAAGTAATCATAAATAGGCTTATAGATTTAGCTAACAAGATGTTAATCTAAGTACTAATTATAGTACCAAAAATAGGGAACTTTTAGAATATCTGTCTACAAGTAATAGGATAAACCAAACTATGACTCACAGGCCAATTCCAACTCGCCAGTTTTTCATCCAGTCTATGACCGAAGAATAGTTTTGACATCTTAATGATAAAATAAGTCAAAAGAAGGATAATATTTTATGACATATGGAAATTATGAGTTGGGTAGTTGCCAAAGGCTGTATGGCCCTCAAAGCCTAAAATATTTATTATCTTTCTCTTTACATAAAAAGTTTGTAACCCTTGGTTAAGTAAACTAAGTGTAAATCATGGCATAAATACATGCTGCTATTTAAAATGGTATCAGAGTTTATTTAGTATCTTACAAGAATCTTTAAGGAATTAAATGATAGATTATCCAAAAGTGTATTACATTATGACTACATTTTTGTTCATTTTAATATACAAAATAGAAAAAAGGCTGGAAGAATATGTACCAAAATATTAGTGGTTTTGTCTCTGGATAGTGGGATTGCAGGATTCTTTTTAAATTTATCCATACTGCTTATATTTTCCTAAATAACATATCTTTTAATATTAATAAAATAATATTTGTGGTAGCCCAACTCTGAAATAGCTCACAACTGTCAATACCTCCTGGTGTTCACACCTTATGTAATCCATTTAGTGTGGATGTGACCTGTGACTTGCATTTAAAAACAGAAGATGTCAAGGATTCGTCAATCTCATCATTAAGTTACACAGTAGTGACTTTTGCCTTGCCAGCAGACTCTCTTTATTGCCTTTTTGCCTTGCATGCTTTGACGAAGCAAGCATCCATGTCAGGGAGATTCATGAGGCAAGGAACTGGGTGTGGCCTCTGGTCAACAAGTAACTAAGATTTAAGTTGATCTCTGGTCAATAGTCAGCAAGAAACCAGGCTGCAAAGATCTAAATCCTCCCAACAACTACATGAACCTAGAAGCAGATGCTTCTCTAGTAAAGCTATCAGATGAGACCTTAACCCTAGATGACACCTTGATCGAAAATCATGAGAGGAATTCCCTGGTAGTCCAATGGTCAAGAATCCACCTTGCAATGCAGGGGACACTGGTTCCATCCCTGGTCTGGAAAGATCTAACATGCCACGGGGCAACTGAGCCCATGTGCCACAGCTACTGAACCTGCACTCTGGAGTCCTCAAGCTGCAACTACTTAAGCCCATGCGCCCTAGGGTCAGTGCCGTGAAACAAGAAAAAACACCTCAACGAGAAGCCCTTGTACTGCAACTAGCAAGTAGCCCCTGCTCACAACTAGAGAAAGCTCGCACACAGCAGTGAGGATGCAACACAGCCAATAAATAAATAAATTTTAAAAAGAGAAAAAAAGAAAATCATGAGAGACCCTGAAGCAAAAGACTCAGCTGTGTCCAGATTCCTGATCTGCAGAAACTGTAAGATAATAAATGTGTGCTGTTATAAGGCACTATACTTGTGGTTATTTGTTATGTAGCAATAGATAGCTAGTACAAAGATAATGGCTACTTATATTAGACAATAAAGAAGAAAATAGCAACTTTTGGGTAGCTAAGCAATCTCAGGGTTTTTGTTTTTTTTTTTTTTTTTTTGGATGGTTGATATAGTTACTGGGTCTTTCCAATTCTGACCTCTAGATAAAATTAAGGTGTTACCTAGTAACTGTGGGAGCTGCCCCCAATCCTGTAGCTATTCGTGTTTGGACTCAAAAGATCCTGAGAAGAAGTTCTGACTACCCAAATCATCCTGAGCCTGAACATGGTACTGTCTAAGCTCAACAAAAAGTTCATTTGATTGCCAGTGCTCTCTAGAGTTCTACACCCATCTCCTCCCCTCCAAAACCCAATCTATTTAAATGATATGAAGTCTTATTGCCATAGGATTATTGCTCTGAAACTGCAGCTACTACCAATATCTTCCCAAGGCCGTAATAAATAAAGAAAAGAAAAGAAGCATGCTCTCTTATGTTTGTCACTAAAACCAAGTTATTCTTTTTCACCTTGATCAACAAGATAATTACATGTGTAACTCTCCCATTCTGACCCCAAAATTGTCTTTAAATAAAATTCATGCAATTTTTATGTCTAACAAACCATTACATTTTTATTACTGAAGTAGTAACAGTAGTTTATTAAATTTTAAAAATGCCCTACGGATGATCACTGAAGGTCTTTCTTCTTCCTCAAGTAGCTCTTAAGTGACGAAAGTCATTGTTCATCACGATTACTAGGTATTAGTCACAGATCATAAATAGCCCCTATTTCTTGCAGTGGGTCTTTAGGGGATTAAAAAAGGACAAAATGAATAAACTGCCCTCTGAACCACTTAAAAATCATCCCATTTAGATTTAGAAATATTCGGGAGAGAGATAGTCAAAGCACTGTCAAGACCACTATTATCTGCATTTTTTGTAAACAGGAACAACTGATCTTGCACAGCCCATAAACTGTACCACCAACATTGAATAAGCAAAAAAATCCCTTCTGCTGAGGTGTCCCCCTCTCTGTCTGAATCACACTTGAAATATATATGGTTACTTTTGTTACAGTAAAACTGCTCTCGCATCTATCTTCCCCCAGAGTAAAAATCTCAATTTTAAAGGGCTCCTCAGTAATTCTGTGAGTTTGTGATTCAAATTATCTTAGAAGCTTTGGCACATGAAGAACTATAAAGACTTGAGAATGAAATCTCAAACTGGCTGCAAGGATCAATAGTCTCAAATGGAGTTGTTCTAAGAGAAATAATGAAAAAACAGATATTTTACTCCTTTGGCTCATTACATTTGACATCTGTGAAGTCTTTTGGGACATGGTGAAAGTTTCCACTCTTTATTTTTATCTTTTTTTCTGCCTTGCATAGGTCTCTGAATACCACAGCCCCTACAGCCTGAAGATGATAAAAGTATTTTTTTTCTTTCTTCAAATCTTTCAACACTATATTCATCCAATTTCTGTCATCATGTTCTTTGTTTCATAGTCTTTGCATATCACTTTTGTACTAAGTAATTTAAGGCTATCTATAAAAGCAGAGACATTACTTTGCCAACAAAGGTCCATCTAGTCAAGGCTATGGTTTTTCCACTGTTCATGTATGGATGTGCGAGTTGGACTGTGAAGAAAGCTGAGCACTGAAGAATTGATGTTTTTGAACTGTGGTGTTGGAGAAGACTCTTGAGAGTCCCTTGGACTGCAAGGAGATCCAACCAGTCCATTCTGAAGGAGATCAGTCCTGGGTGTTCATTGGAAGGACTGATGCTGAAGCTGAAACTCTAATACTTTGGCCACCTCATGCAAAGAGTTGACTCATTGGAAAAGACTCTGATGCTGGGAGGGATTGGGGGCAGGAGGAGAAGAGGACAGAGGATAAGATGGCTGGATGGCATCACCGACTCGATGGACATGTTTGGGTAAACTCCGGGAGATGGTGATGGACAGGGAGGCCTGGCGTGCTGCGATTCATGGGGTTACAAAGAGTCAGACATGACTAAGCAACTGAAATGAACTGAACTGAACTGATCTTAGTGTACAAACGTCCTAAAACCTTGTACAAAGGAGGTCCTTTAAAATGTTGGGGAAACCTATAGACTTTTAAGAGATTTAAAGACACACTGATTATAGAATGTGGGATTTAATTGTATCCTGATTCAAACAAATGTGTTAAAAAAAAATTTGTGAGTAGGGAAACTCAAACATTGGCTATTTGACAACATTAAGTAACTGTTAGATGTGATTTAAAAAACATTATGTTGTTTAAAAAGAGTATTTGTGTGTGTATATATACCTATACATACATACATATATCTGTGGAAGAAATGTTATGAAGTTCAGAATCTGCTTCAAACTAGTTGGGAAAATGGGTGGGAGTATAAATGAAACAATGTTAACTGTGACTTTAATTGGGTGGTGGATACCTGGTAGCTCAGCTGGTAAAGAATCCGCCTGCAATGTGGGAGACCTGGGTTCGATCCCTGGGTTGGGAAGATCCCCTGGAGAAGGGAATGGCTACCCACTCCAGTATTCTGGCCTGGAGAATTCCATGGACTGTATAGTTCAGGGGATCACAAACAGCTGGCCACGACTGAGTGACTTTCACACATACTTGGAGGTAAGTAATGACGCTTTAAAAATCACCCCATGTAGTGGATTAAAACATGTATTTTGCTCACAAATCTGCAATTGGAGCAGCGATTGGTGGAGACAGCTCAAAGATCTTCCACTTAGTGTCTACTGATGATCGTGCTTAGTTGCTTAGTCATGCTCAACTCTTCACCACCCCAGAGTCTGTGGGTATTTTCAGGCAAGATACTGGAGTGGGTTGCCATTTTTCTCTTCCAGGGGAATCTTTCCACACCTGGGATCAAACCTGCATCTCCTGTGTCCCTGGCATTGCAGGTAGATTCTTTACCCACTGAGCCATCAGGGTAGGCCCAGTGACAATTGGGGAAGCTCAAAGTTGGAGTGGGATCACCTGAAAACCTATTAGCTTATGTCTGGTGGTTGATACTGACTGTTAGTGGGAACTTTTGCTGAGGCTGTTGGCCAGAACACCTAGACAGCTAAGTTTCAAGGGTGAGGTGAGAGGGAGAATGTAAATGAGCACAGGACAAACCCTCTAGTGTCTTATGACCTAGCCTCTTATCACTTCTAACACATCCTATTGGCTAGAAGCAAGTCACTAAAGCTAAAGCCAATTCATATCCAAAACTGTTTTGATGGGAGGCCTGTCAATTTAGAGTTCACTCTGTAAACCAAAATTTATTTACATCCCCCCCACATGCAAATTATACTCAATCCTCTCTCAAAGCCCAACCCCCAGACTTGTTTATCCTAACAATAGGCTCAGAACTAAGGACAAGTATGAATCAAGCCAAACTGCAGGTGAGTTTACTCAGATCAGTTTCTCAAGTTAAGTTTTTAAATTCAGTTTTTGGTCTAAAGTCTTATGAATTAAAGACAAAAGGTATCTGGCCTCCATAAATTCTAGCAATGGTTAGGAAGGAATACACACACAATACATAAAGATTTAATTGAATGACAATAACAGCACAAAGGAGGGGGAAATAGAGCTATACAGAAGCAAAGTTTCTGAATATTGAACTTAAACTGATATTAACCTGAGCTAAATTGTTACAGACTGTGATGTTAATTGCCAGGGCAACCACTAAGAAAATAACTCAAAAATACATAGTAAAAGGAATGACAAGGGAATTAAACTTGTATACTAAAAAATATCTATTCAATACAAAAAAAGCAATGGAAAAGGGTAGAATTCCATTAAAAGCAAATACAAAGATAAAAGAGAATGACAAGAATAGCACCGTACAGATGATATAAGCATGCCAGAGAGACATGCCCATACATGATGGGAACTATAACCTTGTATTTCAAAATGAAAATTAAAGAAGAAATTAAGAAGATGATAAGAGATTTAACCAGAATTAGAAAAACTCAAATGAGAGGATTGGAGATTTGACGAAAGAAGAAAAAATTTAGAAAACAATTTAAAGTAAAATATATATATATATTTCCAAAGTAAATACTAAACCAGAAGGAACACACAGCAAATATGCACAATATCTCTTCCAGTAATGCTGGAAGAGAAATAAAAGATGAAAAGGAAAAAACAACTTAATTCAAAAGGAAATGAAAAAAATAATAATTTGAAGGAAAGCAATGGGTTCAGAAGGTAGACAAAGTAGATTTCAAAATGTATACAACGGAGAGTCACTGAAGAAGAGAACTAAAGAAATGGAATTCAGAAAACACTAAAAATTTAAGAATTTAAAAAAATATTTTGCCTATATGTTGAAATGACATTCACCTGGGAAAACGAATCCAGAACAGACAACACTAAGTAATAGAGGAGGAAAAAAAAACCATTTCCTTCCACTCCTCTATGTACAACACTTATTTTTCTCATTACTCTTGATATTTATTTCACTTTTGACACCAAATGTATGTTTTTTTTTCCCCCTACACTGACTAATTCTCTGGCACCAGTTGGGTGTCCTACAACTTTATTCAATTCTGAAACTATCTACCAGGAGTTAGCGTCAGGTCCCACAAGTTATAGGCTCAGTATCCCTATTTCAGACCCAGTCACAAGTCCAAGCCTGTCATACTTCTAACCAACTGGCTATAAACTAGGGGTTCTCACAACCCTCTCCCCAGGTTCAATAATTTCCTAGGATGGCTCAAAGAACTCAGGAAAGCACTTTGCTTACTGTTACTCATTTATTACAAAGAATATGGCTCAGGAGAGGCCACATGAAAGAGCTGCACGGTGCAAGGAAGGTGACAAGAGGCATGGAACTTCCATACCTCTCTAGGTGCACCACTGTCCCAGCACCTCAAGGTGTTCACCTATCCAGAAGCACTCCAAAGGAGGGAAGCGTTAATCAGTATGATTCAATAAGAGGAAGTACTTGAGGTTTAAGAACTGAAAGGAAGATGGAAACATCTGTATTTTTAGATGGCATAATGATAGATTTGTAGAAACAATCATAGTAATTCAATGGAAATCAACAGGAAAACTTAAAAACAAAGAGACATCAATAAAGTGGTAGATGACAAAATTAACACAAAATCAACAGCTTTCATATTTATAAATAAAAACCCAGTTAAAAAGCATAAATGAAGAAGACTATGAAATACTTCTGAAAGACATAAAAGTAGATTTGAACAACAGGTAAAACAAACTGTGTTCTTGCATACCGCATCATCAGAAGACACATCATTCAGAAGCCACTTTTCTCTAAACTAATTAATAAATTTAGCCTGAATGAACAAACAAGGGAAAACAGTCACAAAGAAAAGAAAATACCAATGAGGAGTTGGTCTTGTCTGGTTTTTAAGATGTACTACAAGTCCTCTATTATTAAAACAGGTCAGTACAGGTGCATAATCAGAAGACACGAGAGTGGAAAACAAAAAAGTATACTGATATGCAGTGTCAATTAATACTGATATGTATCTCAATAAAAGGGGAAAAGATGAATTTTCTAATAAATGTTGTTAGGATAACCATATACATTTTAAAGAAATCATTAATATTGGATGCATTCCTACCACCCATGTGAAAAGATATTCCATTAGAGAAATACAAACTGAAATCATACTGATACATATTTGTCACCTATCAGGTTGGCAAGTAGCTAAGAGTTTTACAATTTTCTCTAGTAACACTCTCCTACATTACAAGTATACACTATTTGCCTCTAAAGGGGAATTTAGCAATATCCAGCAAATTAATGTATGCATTTTACCTTTTGACACAGCAATCCCAATTTTAGGAATCTTACAGAGCAAAACTGGCCAAAAAAAAAGGGGGGGGGGGCACAAAACTATTCACTGTAGCACAAGTTTTAATAGCAAAAGACTGAAAATAATTCAAATGTCCATCAATAGGGGAAACGCTGAATAAATCATGGTATATCAGCATTGCTGCTGTAAAGAGAAATCAAGACTATCTACTACTACAGAATTATTTCCAGGATACATTATTAAATGAAATAGATGGAGGAAACTGTATATACTACCCCTAAATAAGGAAGGGGTTTGACAATATATGCTTTTGTTTAAAGCAAATTTTAAAAAATTATAAAATATACAAAAAAAAACTTCCCTTGAAACAGTCAGAAAAGATGAACAAGAAACAGAAGCCAGACTTATTTAAATATACTTTTTTTCTTTACATTTAACTTTGAAGCATTTAAACACTTCTTACAATTATGAAGCAACATTAAATTTTAAAAATCCTTATAAGATTGAAAATCAAACATATAATCCTGTGTATTCAAGTAACTAAAACAACAATTTGACCATACAACCCTAAGTGCGTGCAGGCATGCTAAGTTGCTGTGGTTGTGTCCAACTCTTTGCAACCCTACGGACTGTAGCTCATCAAGTTCCTCTGTCCACGGGATTCACCTAGCAGGAATTCTGGAGTGGGGTGCCATTCCCTTCTCTGGGGGATCTTCTGACCCAGGGATCGAACCCATGTCTCCTGTGGCTTCTGCACTGCAGATGGGTTCTTTACCGCTGAGCCACTAGGGAAGCCCCATAACCCTAGTGAGATATACTTAAATAACAAAAAGAACCTGAGAGGGAGGAAATTTTTAAACAATATTATAATATTATTGATGGTAGTGCAGAAAATGTTATTGAGACTACTGTGTGTGAGTCCTGTATAAAACAAATGGGTTATTGTTATCATCACCTAGAAGTAGGATTTTCAACATAAAACAAACGAAATGTGCAGATGTAAAATCACTGAAGTTATAGTTTAAAAATGTACTTCTGGATTTGAAGAATCAATTTGCAGAATATGAACAGAATCAACATATACTTATTTCTTAGTTCTGTTCACTGAACAATGATGAAACTAGAAGTGAACATCCCTAACGCTGAGATTACTCTCTATGTGTATTATAGTTTATAAATAACATTTCTGAAAAAAGTAAACAAAGCTTTTTAGAAAAGTAGCTAATTCCAGTTCTGAGGAAGGAAACAGACACAATAAACAGAATTTCTTATCATCAGAAAACAAAATTATCAAAGCCGACTTAAATGTTAGCTTAAAATGGGACAATCTGACTATCAATAAGGGTAATAACTACAATGGATTACAATATGCTAAAAAAAATCCATGTTCATGTTAATAATAAAAAATTATCAATCATCTTTTAAAAGATATTAGAGAATCAATTCATTGTTCAAAAGAACCAAGCATTGTACCATTTTTCCTATATGTATTAGATGTCAGGATAACCAAATAATTAAGGGAAGTTCTTTTTTTAAAGTATTACAGCCAGTAGAAAAATGAATTTATAATTAATTAATAGATCTAGCTAAGAATCACTAGTGGCTGCCAACATCACAGAAATAAAGTTCTCTTCACCTATGAAGCAGTAGTGTAAGGGAAAAAAGCATGTAAGAATCATATGTCAGTCTAATCAAGTCTCTAAATCCAGGGTTGATTTTACCATCTGTGCCATCACACAGGCCTCTGTGCTCTAGAATGGCTCCATGTTGGGCTCAATATTCTGTTGTTCCCATCCTGAAATTGGAACAAAGAGCCCCATATTCTCATTTTGCACTGGGCTCTATAAACTATGTAACCTTTGACTATGGAAATAAGATTAGTGGATTAACAAGATAGCTGCACAAAATGTAAGACCAAAAACTGAAACTCCTAGGAGAAAAAGTTGGTAGAACACTCATTGAAATACACGGTAGCAATATTTAGGGGGACCAGACTCCTAAGGAAAAGGAAACAAAAGCAAAAATAAACTATTGGGACCTAAATAAAGGAAACCATTGACAAAACAAAAAGACAGCCTAGGAAATGAGAGAAATTTGCAAATTATATACATGAAAAGAGACTGGAATCCAAAATATAAGACAGTTCATACAATTAAATATCAAAAACCAAACAACTTAAGTTATTGGCAGAAGACCAGTACAGGCATTTTTATGAAGATGCTATAACAATGGCCAACAGGTATATAAAAAGATACCCAACATCACTAATTATGAGAGAAATGTATCTCAAAACAACAATAAGCTATTATTACCTCACACTTGTCAAAATGGCTATCAACAAAAATACCACAAATAACAAACGTTGGAGAGGATGTGGAAAAAAGGAAACCTCTAGTACATTGTTGGAAGGAAAGCAAATTGGTTTAGCCTGGTTGGAAAACAATATGGAAGTCTCTAAAAAACTGAAAACAGAACTACTGTATGATTAAGCAACTCTATTCTTGGGTACCTATCTAAAGAAAATGAAAACACTACTTCAAAAAGATATATGCACCCCAAAGTACTGCTCAGCAATTTTTACAATAAGCAAGATATGGAAAAAAACCAACAGTGAATGAATAAAGAAATCACACACACACACATACGAATACTATTCAGCCAAAAAAAGAAATTTTCAGTTCAGTTGCTCAGTCGTGTCTGACTCTTTGCAACCCAATGGACTGCAGCACGCCATGCCTCCCTGTCCATCACCAACTCACGGAGCTTGCTCAAACTCATGTCCATCGAGTTAGTGCTGCCATCCTACCATCTCATCCTCTGTTGTCCCCTTCTCCTCCTGCCTTGAATCTTTCCCAGCATCAGGGTCTTTTCCAGTGAGTCAGTTCTTTGCATCAGGTGGCCTAAGTATTGGAGCTTCAAATTCAGCACCAGTCCTTCCAAAGAATATTCAGGATTTCCTTTAGGATGGACTGGTTGGATCTCCTTGCAGTCCAAGGGACTCTCAAGAATCTCCTCCAGCACCGCAGTTCAAAAGCTTCAGTTCTTCCATGTTCAGCTTTATGGTCCAACTCTCACAACCATACATGACTACTGGAAAAACCACAGCTTTGACTAAACGGACCTTTGTCAGCAAAGTAATGTCTCTGCTTTTTAATATGCTGTCTAGGTTTGCCATAGCTTTTCTTCCAAGAAGTGAGCATCTTTTAATTTCATGGCTGCAGGCAACATCTGCAGTGATTTTGGAGGCCAAGAAAATGAAGTATGTCACTGTTTCCACTGTTTCCCCATCTATTTGCTATGAAGAGATGGGACTGGATGCCATGATCTTAGTTTTCTGAATGCTGAGTTTTAAGCCAGTTTTTTCACTCTCTTCTTTTACCTTCATTCAAGAGGCTATTTCCTCTTCACTTTCTGCCATAAGGATGGTGTCATCTGCATAGCTGAGGTTATTGATATTTCTCCTGGAAATCCTGATTCCAGCTTGTGCTTCATCCAGCCTGGCATTTTGCATGATGTACTCTGCATAGAAGTTAAATAAGCTGGGTGACAATATACAGCCTTGATATACTCCTTTCCCAATTTGGTACAGTCTGTTGTTCCATGTCAGATTCCAACTGTTGCCTCATATTTCTCAGGAGACAGGTAAGGTGGGCTAGTACTCCCATCTCCAAAAATTTTGCCCAGTTTGTCATGATCCACACAAAGGCTTTAGTATAGCCAATGAAGCAGATGTTTTTCTGGGATTCTCCTGCTTTTTCTATGATCCAATGGATGTTGGCAATCTGATCTCTGGTTCCTCTGCCTTATCTAAATTCACCTTGAACATCTAGAAGTTCATAGTTGTTGAAGCCTGGCTTGGAGAATTTTGAGCATTACTTTACTACCATGTGAGATGAGTGCAACTGTGCAGCAGTTTGAACATTCTTTGGCATTGCCTTTGGGACTGAAATGAAAACTGACCTTTACCAGTCTGTGACCACTGCTGAGTTTTCTAAATTTGCTGGCATATCGAGTGCAGCACTTTAACACATCGTCTTTTAGGATTTGAAATAGCTCAGTTGGAATTCTATCACATCCACTAGCTTTGTTCATAGTAATGTTTCTTAAGGCCCACCTGACTTCACATTCCAGGATGTCTGGCTCTAGCTGAGTGATCATATCATCGTGGTTATCTGGTTCATTAAAATCCTTTTTGTATAATTCTGTGTATTCTTGCCACCTCTTAATATCTTTTGCTTCTGTTAAGTCCATACCATTTCTGTCCTTCATTGAGCCCATCTTTGCATGAAGTGTTCCCTTGGTATCTCTAATTTTCTTGAAGAGATCTCTAGTCTTTCCCACTCTATTGTTTTCCTCTATTTCTTTACACTGATTACTGAGGAATCTTTCTCTCTCCTTGCTATTCTTTACAACTCTGCATTCAGATGGATACCTCTTTCCTTTTCTCCTTTGCCTTTCACTATTCTTTCCTCAGCTATTTGTAAGGCCTCCTCAGACAACCATTTTGCCTTTCTGCATTTCTGTTTCTTGGGGATGGTTTTGATCACCGCCTCCTGTACAGCGTTACAAAGCTCCATCTGCAGTTCTTCAGGCACTCTATCTAATCCCTTGAATCTATTTGTCACTTCCACTGTATAATCATAAGGGATTTGATGTAGGTCATATGTGGATGGTCTAGGGGTTTTCTCTACTTTCTTCAATTTAAGTCTGAATTTGGCAATGAGGAGTTCATGATTGAACTATAGTCAGCTCCTGGTCTTGTTTCTGCTGATTGCGTAGAACTTCTCCATCTTTGGCTGCAGAGAAAATAATCAATCTGATTTCGGTATTGACCTTCTGGTGATGTCCATGTGTAGAGTCATCACTTAAGTTGTGGGAAGCGGCTATCTGCTATGACCAGCGAGTTCTCTTGGCAAAACTCTGCTACCCTTTACCCTACTTCATTTATTGTGTACTCCAAAGCCAAATTTGCCTGTCACTCTGGGTATCTCTTGACTTCCTACTTTTGCATTCCAGTCCCCTATGCTGAAAAAGACATCTTTGGGGGGGTGTTAGTTCTTTCTAGGTTTGGTAGGTATTCATAGAACCATTCAACTTCAGCTTCTTCAGCATTAGTGGTTTGGGCACAGACTTGGATTATTGTGATACTGAATGGTTTGCCTTGGAAATGAACAGAGATCATTCTGTCATTTTTGAGGATGCACCCAAGTACTGCATTTCAGACTCTTTTGTTGACTATGAGGGCTACACCATTTCTTCTAATGGATTCTTGCCCACAGTAGTAGACAGAGGGTCATCTGAATTAAATTTGCCCATTCCCATCCATTTTATTTCATGGATTTCTAAAATGTCAGTGTTCATTCTTGCCATCTCCTGTTTGACCACTTCCAATTTATCCTGATTCATGGACCTAACATTCCAGGTTCCTATTCAATATCGTTTTTTACAGCATTGGTTCCATCGCCAGTCACATCCACAACTGGGCATTGTTTTCACTTTGGCTCAGCCTCTTCATTCTTTCTGGAGCTATTTCTCCACCCTTCTCCAGTAGCAATATTGAGAACTTAATGACCTGGGGAGTTCATCTTTTAGTGTCCTAATTTTTTGCCTTTTCATTCTGTTCGTGAGGTTCTCAAGGCAAGAATACTGAAGCGGTTTGCCATCTCCTTCTCCAGTGGACCACATTTTATCAGAACTCTCCACCATGACCCGTCCATCTTGGGTTGCCCTACAATGGCATGGCTCATGGTTTCATTGAGTTAGACAAGGCCCTGATTCATGTGATCAGTTTGGTTAGTTTTCTGTAATTGTGGTTTTCATTCTCATCTGCCCAATGATGGATAAGTGCAAGAGGTTTGTGGAAGCTTCCTGATGGGAGGGACTGGCTGTGGGGGAATCTGGTCTTGCTCTGATGGGCGGGGCCATGCTGAGTAAATCTTTAATCCAATTTTCTAGTGATGGGTGGGGCTGTTTCCTCCCAGCACTTAGCCTCAGGCCAAACTATGGTAGGGGTAATGGCGGTAATGGTGGCCTCCTTCAAAAGGACATGCTGGCATACTGTGGCTCCAGGACTGTTGTATTCAGTACCACAGCCCCACAGCAGGCCACAGTCTACCCAGGCTTTGGACAAAGACTCTGAACACTCACAGACAAGCCTGGCTCAGTCTCTTTTGGGGTCACTGCTCCTTTCTCCTGGGTCACGGTGTGCCCAAGATTTTCTTTGTGCCCTCCAACATTCTGTTTCCCCAGTCCTATGGAAGTTCTATAATCATATCCCACTGGATTTCAAAGTCAAATTCCCTAGGGGTTCTCAGTTCCTTTGCCAGATCCGCAGGTTTGGGAACCTGTTTCAGGCCCTATAACTTTCCCAACAATGTGAGAACTTCTTTGGTATAATTGTTTTCCAGTTTGTGGGTACTCTGCTCAGTGGCTCTATGGTGGGATAATGGTGACCTCCTCCAAGAGGACTGATGCCACATGCCACGCCTTTGTTCTGGTCTGCTGCACCCAGAGCCCCTATCCCTGTGGCAGGCCACTGCTGACCTGTGCCTCTGCAGGAGACACTCAAACACTCAAAGGCAAGTCTGGCTCAGTCTCTTGTGGGATCCTTGGTTCCTGGTGCACAAAAGGTTTTGTTTTGCCATTTGCAATAACATAGACGGACCTCGACTGTATTATGCTTAGTAAAGTCAGACAAATACTGTATGTTATCACTTATATGTGGAATCGAAAAAAACGAATGAATGAATATAACAGAGAGACTTACAGATACAGTGAACAAACCACTACTGAACAAACTAGTGGTTACAGGTTGGAAGAGGGAAGAGGGGAAGGGCAGGATAGTGGTATGGGATAAAAAGGTAGAAACTACTAGGTATAAAATAAGTTATAAAGTTAATTATTATTTTAGCTGCTAAATTTGAGGCAATTTATTACACAGGAATATATAACTAAGACAAGAAAAAAAAAACAGAGAATATGTTAAATGACAGTATGAGTATGCTATCAGCAAAATTTTCAACTATGGGAAACTCTGTAAGAAAATAACCTAGTATCTTCAACCAAAAAATTTCAAAGAAAAAAAAAAATCATATCACAGTGATATTTTTGGATCTGCGTTTAAGAAAACCATTTAAAAAGCTACTGATCAATTAAAAACACATAAATACTAACTGGATATTTGATATTAAGAAATTATTCATTTTTAAGTTGGTAGAATGAGGGTATTATCATTATGCTTTTTAGAAGGGAATCTGACTTCTAAGGATATATACTATTTACCAACATTATGTCTGCAACTCATTTCAAAATGGATATGGAAGAAAGGGAACTGGTGGGGGAAAAGAAAGAGTGGCCATGAGGGGATAATTATGAAAACTGGGTGATGGGAACATGGAAGCTCACTATATAATTCTGTTTTTCAAATGCTTTGAACTTTTCATAATAAATAAAAAGGTATGTACTTACATCAGCACACATAAACAAACACGACACTAAGACATTCAAGAGTGGGCTGAATAAAATGAAATAATTATAAGCTAGATGAGCATAAGGATTTGAATGTTTCATTGTCTAAAATAAATAATTTTGACGAGTCAAAATCTAAATTTAGATTGCACGTTACTGACAAATGCATCTATTTATGGAACTACTCTGGCATGCAGTTGATATCTTTGGCACATATTATTTGATCCAATATTTCAAAATAACCTCAAAAGTATTAAGACTTCTGTTTAATGGTTTAATTCAAATCATAGTCATATTTAGAGACCAGACGGACTTTCTTCTGCACCTATTCCATCATGTTAGAAAAAGAGTAGTAATTAGCACCTTATAATGACTCATGATAAGACTTTTATCATCCACATAGAAAAGTAGTGAAGAGAAGGTTATGCTAACCATTTGATGGTAAAAGAGACATAAACAGATGCTATTCACAAGTCACAGTGCACCAATGGCAATTACCACCTGTTCTGCTTTATCTATTAGTGATATGCATGAGAAAGAAGCCAAGAGACAGAAAAATCATGCAGACACTAATTTTTACTGCAACAATGGTATTTTAAATTCTGTCCTTAACACACACTGTACATAATTATAACAGAGTAATGCAAAGGATATGTAGTTACATAACTATCCTGGGCTGAGACCAGATGACAAGCACAGTTCACATAGCTCTCACTTCCATTCTTTTTCTTCTCATACAAAGAGGAAAGTGTTGTCTGCTTTATGCAGCTGTCTTAAGAAAGGAATCAAGTCAGAAATGCCTCATTATTTTTCTTTCCTACCAACTCAGAATTTGTAATAAGTCATGGCTTGAGCCTGGCTACAGGTATCAGTAACACAATATAGAAAACGGTACAAGATTGTAAAGGTGTGACTGATTTTAACTATGAAAAAACAAAAACTGTCCTCAAAGTTGTATACAGATTTTTATAAATGTAAGGGAAAGAAAATATTACAACACGTAAGTAAACAGAAATACTAAGTTTGGATTATAGGACTACAGCTCCATCTCCCTTCTTCCCTTTTCTTCCTGAATTTTAAGAATTTCTTCCTTTTAAAATGAAACACTTAAAATGCTATTATTCTTATGGCTACCTGAGAAATTTTAAAAGACACATTAGCAAAGGGATAGGTTAACAGATACCCTTTACTCAAAATGTTTTATTCACTAAAGCAACTGCAGAAAATACATACCTAAAATGTGTGCCTAAAGTATATGTTTCCATAAAAAATATAATTCAGACTGGCCTCCTCTCAGTGTAAACACTGACATGTCGTTACAAACAAGGCTATACATTTTCCTACCAACAGGTTAACAAAAATACTAAGCATAATCAGTTCCCTGTCTCATGAAAGCCACAGGTTTTTATTAACTCCAACAAAAAAGAAAACAAGTTTACTTATTTCCAGGTGTTATGATTCAATGACCACTTGTCATTTAATTAACAACAATAATATACAGATGAAGAGTGGCCTCAAAAAGAAATGAGGCTTTCTCTTCCACCTCTAAATGGAAGAGAAAGCAAAACAAAAAAAACTCAAAAGTTGCACACAGGAATATTAACTTTTCCTTGGATGTTTTATTAAAAAAGAAAAAGGACAAAGAGAAAAATACCGAGTATGTTCATATACTATTATGATAGTCTCTAAGCCTTCAAACATGTGCCATATTTACCTGAAGTCATAAACACCACTTTCTAGGGAGAATACGTAGGTGTAAACTTAGAGATCTAGTATTAGCTCTATATAGCTCTAGTTCACGGTACTTAGCACTCCTTTCCTGATGCAGGGACACTCACTCTAGGTTATCTTTCAAATAACTATCCAGGTCACACAGAGTAATGGGTAATGCAATTTAATGGTTTGGACTCTCACTTACACATAATCTTGACACCTCAGTTATGTGGCTGCTTGGGATAAGACAGAAAGGAGAAGGCAAGTGCTCTGGCACAGGAAATTCAGGGGAATTAATAGTAAAAGGGTCAAAGGTAAAGTTTTAGAGATCCCTTTGGCTTAGAGATCCTTTTTAAATTGAGTATTTGGATAAGTGAGCAGGGTGAGGTTCCATTTGCTTTAATTGAAGATGAACCAATGAAAATGGAAGCCAGTGTGACATTTTACAGTTAATTCTCCCTGCTACTGCTAAGACACTTCAGTCATGTCAGACTCTGTGCAACCCCATAGATGGCAGCCCACCAGGCTCTCCCGTCCCTGGGATTCTCCAGGCAAGAACACTGGAGTGGGTTGCCATTTCCTTCTCCAATGCATAAAAGTGAAAAGTCAAAGTGAAGTCGCTCAGTCATGTCTGACCCTCAGCAACCCCATGGACTACAGCCTACCAGGCTCCTCCGTCCACGGGATTTTCCAGGCAGGAGTACTGGAGTGGGGTGCCATTGCCATCTCCTGTTATTCTCCCTAAGAGATCTAAAACATTCGATCACACAACTGAAAATGACTATATTACTAGAAACTTGACACTAGCCTTTTACCTAACCATTCACATCATTTAAAATCTCTCCACAACAGTACTATAGACCTGCTAGTACTAAGATAATAATCAAATTTAAAGTGCTTCTTCAAACAAATATTTCTATGACCAAACAAGAAAAATAAATAGGGGAATATACCTCCAACAATATAGTTGTTGCTGTTCAGTTGCTAAGTAGTGTCTGATCCTTGGCAACCCCATGGACTGCAGCATGCCAGGCTCCTCTGTCCTCCACTATTATCTCCTGGAGCGTGCTCAAATTCATATCCATTGACTCAGTGATGCTATCTAACCATCTCATCCTCTCCCACTCCCCTCTCCTGCTGCCTACAATTCTTCCTAGCATCAGGGTCTTCCAATGAGTTGGCTCATCCCATCGGGTGGCCACAGTATTGAAGCTTCAGCCTTAGCTGCAGTTCTTCCAAGGAGTATCCAGGGTTGACTTCCTTTGGAATAGACTGGTTTGATCTCTCTCCTGTCCAAGGGACCTTCAAGAGTTTTCTCCAGCACCATAGTTCAAAAGCACCAATTCCTTGGCGCTCAGCCTTCTTGATGGTCCAATTCTCACATCCATATATGACTACTGGAAAAACCACAGCTTTCACTATGTGAATCTCGGTCAGCACAGAGATGTCTCTGCTTTTTAATATGCGGTCTAGGTTTCTCATAGCTTTCTTTCCAAGGAGCAAGGATCTTTTAATTTCGTGGCCGTAGTCACTGTCTGCAGTGATTTTGAAGCCGAAGAAAAGAAAATCTGTCACTGCTTCCACTTTGTCACCTTCTATTTTCCATGAAGTGATGGAACCCAATGTCATGATCTTAGTTTTTTAACTATTGAGTTTCAAGCTAGCTTTTTCACTCTCCTCTTTCACCCTCATCAAGAAGCTCTTTAGTTCCTCTTTGCTATGCTGTGCTTAGTCACTCAGTCATGTCCAACTCTTTGCAACCCCACAGACTGTAGCTCGTCATGCTCAATGTCCGTGGGGATTCTGCTGGCAAGAATACTAAAGTGGGTTGCCATGCCCTCCTCCAAAGGATCTTCCCAACCCAGGGATCGAACCTAGGTCTCCCACAATGCAGGTGGATTCTTTACTGTCTGAACCAATAGGGAAGCCCTAGTTCCTTGTTAGTTTTACCATTAGAGTGATACCATCTACATATCTGAGGTTATTGATATTTCTCACAGAAACCTTAATTCTAGCTTGGGATGCATCCAACTCAGCTTTTCACATGATGTACTCTGCATGTAAGTTAAAATAAGCAGGATGACAATATACAGCCTTGTCATAGTCCTTTCCCAGTTTTGAACCAGTGCATTGTTCCATGTTCAATTCTAACTGTTGCTTTTAGACCTTCACACAAGTTTCTCAGGAGACAGGTTAGGTGGTCTAGTACTCCCATCTCTTTAAGAACTTTCCAGTTTGTTGTGATCCACTTGGGCTTCCCTTGTGGCTTAGCTGGTAAAGAATTCACCTGCAATGTGGGAGATTTGAGTTCAATCCCTGGGTTGAGAAAACCCCCGGGTGAAAAGGCTACCCACTCCAGTATTCTGGCCTAGAGAATTGCACGGACTGTATAGTCCATGGGGTAGCAAGAGTCAGACACAGCTGAGCAACTTTCACTTCACTTGAACATTCGTTGGCTTCGCCCTTTGGTGAGGCATTGCCCTTCCTTGGGATTGGAATGAAAACTGACCTTTTCCAGTCCTGTGGCCACTGCTGAGTTTTCCAAATTTGTTGGCATATTGAGTGCAGTACTTTAACAGCATCATCTTTTAGGATTTGAAAGAGTTCAGCAGGAATTCCATCAGTTTCACTAGCTTTGTCCGAAGTAATGCTTCCTAAGGCCAACTTGACTTCACACTTCAGGATGTCTGGCTCTAGATAAGTGACCACACCATCTTGGTTATCTGAGTCATTAAGACCTTTATTGTATAGTTCTTCTATTATTGCCACCTTTTCTTAATCTCTTCTGCCTCTGTCACGTCCTTACCATTTCTGTCCTTTATCACACCCATCCTTGCGTGAAATGTTCCCTTGGTATCTCCAATTTTCTTGAAGAGAGCTCTAGTCTTTGCCCATTCAGTAGTTTTCCTCTATTTCTTTGCATTGCTCATTTAATGTAAATGATATAGAATTTTTAAAAAAGAATTTTTTTATCCTGCTCAGCCGACTATGATGGCTACTCCATTTCTTCTAAGGGATTCTTGCCCACAGAAGTAGATATAATGGTCATCTGAGTTAAATTCACCTATTCCAGTCCATTTTAGTTCACTGATTTCTAAAACATTGATGATCACTCTTGCCATCTCCTGTTTGACCACTTCCAATTTGCCTTGATTCATGGACCTAACATTACAAGTTTCTATGCAATATTGCTCTTTACAGCATCGGACTTTACTTCCATCACCTGTCATATCCACAAATGGGTGTTGTTTTTGCTTTGGTTCCATCTCTTCATTCTTTCTGGAGTTATTTCTCCACTGATTTCCAGTAGCATATTGGGGAGTTCATCTTTCAGTGTCATACCTTTTTGCCTTTTCACACTGTTCATGGGATTCTCAAAGCAAGAAAACCAAAGCGGTTTGCCATTCCCTTCTCCAGTGAACCACGTTTTATCAGAACTCTCTGCCATGACCCATCCATCTTGGGTGGCCCTACATGGCATGGCTCATAGCTTCATTGAGCTAGACAAAGCTGTGGTCCATGTGATCAGTTTGGTTAGTTTTCTGTGACTGTGGCTTTCATTCTGTCTGCCTTCTGATGGAGGATGAGGCTTATGGAAACTTCCTGATGGGACACACTATCTTGAGGGGGGAAACTGGGTCTTGTTCTGATGGGCGGGACCATGTTCAGTAAATCTTTCATCCAATTTTCTTTGATGGGTGGGGCTGTGTTCCCTCCCTGTTGCTTCTCAGAGTCCAACTCTTTGTGACCCCATGGACTGCAGCACACCAAGCCTCCCTGTCCATCACCAATTCATGGAGCCTACTCAAACTCATGTCCACTGAGTCAGTGATGAAACCCAACTATCTCATCCTCTGTCGTCCCCTTCTCCTCTGCCCTCAGTCTTTCCCAGCATCAGGGTCTTTTCAAATGAGTCAGCTCTTTGCATCAGGTGGACAAAGTATCAGAGTTTCAGCTTCAACATCAGTCCTTCCAGTGAATACCCAGGACTAATCTCCTTTAGGATGGACTGGTTAGATCTCCTTGCAGTCCAAGGGACTCTCAAGAGTTTTCCTCAACACCACAGCTCAAAAGCATCAATTCTTCGGCACTCAGCTTTCTTTACAGTCCAACTCTCACATCCATACATGACTACTGGAAAAACCATAGCCTTGACTAGACGGACCTTTATTGGCAAAGTAATGTCTCTGCTTTTTAATATGCTGTCTATGTTGGTCATAACTTTCCTTTCAAGGAGTAAGCATCTTTTAATTTCATGGCTGCAGTCACCATCTGCAGTGATTTCAGAGCCCCCAAAAATAGTCTGCCGCTGTTTCCATATCTATTTGCCATGAAGTGATGGGACCAGATGCCATGATCTTGGTTTTCTGAATGTTGAGCTTTAAGCCAACTTTTTCACTCTCCTCTTTCACTTTCATCAAGAGGCTCTTTAGTTCTTCACTTTCTGCCATAAGGCTGGTGTCATCTGCATATCTGAGGTTATTAATATTTCCCCAGCAATCTTGATTCCAGCTTGTGCTTCATCCAGCCCAGCGTTTCTCATGATGTACTCTGCAGAGAAATTAAATAAGCAAGGTGACAATATACAGCCTTCACGTACTCCTTTCCCTATTTGGAATGAGTCTGTTGTTTCATGTCCAGTTCTAACTGTTGCTTCCTGACCTGCATACAGATTTCTCAAGGGGCAGGTCAGGTGGTCTGGTATTCCTATCTCTTTCAGAATTTTCCACAGTTTATTGTGATCAACACAATCAAAAGGCTTCGGGATAGTCAATAAAACGGAAATAGATGTTTTTCTGGAACTCTCTTACTTTTTCCATGATCCAATAGATGTTGGCAATTTGATCTCTGGTTCCTGTTGCTTGACCTGAGCCCAAACTATGGTGGAGGTAAGGAAAATAATAGCAACTTAAAAAACTCAACATTCAGAAAACTAAGATCATGGTACCCAATCCCATCAGTTTAGTTCAGTCGTTCGGTCATGTCCAACTCTTGTGACCCCATGGACTACAGCATACCAAGCCTCCCTTGTCCATTGCCAACTCCCAGAATTTACTCAAACTCATGTCCATTGAGTTGGTGATGCCATCCAACTGTCTCATCCTTGTCGTCCCCTTCTTCTCCCGCCTTCAATCATTCCTAGCATCAGGGTCTTATTTTTCAAATGAGTCAGTTGCAAAGAACACAATCAATATAATTTCAGTATTGACCATTTAGAAATGTCCATGTATAGAGTCATCTCTTGGGTTTCTGGAAAAGGGCGTTTGCTATTACCAATGTGTTCTCTTGACAAAACTCTGTTAGCCTTTGCCCTGCTTCACTTTGTACTGCAAGGCCAAACTTGCCTGTTATTCAGTTATCTCTTGACTTCCTACCTTTGCATTCCAATCCCCTTTGATGAAAAGGGCATCTTTTTTGGGTTTTAGTTCTAGAACGTGTTGTAGGTCCTCACAGAACTGGCCAACTTCAGCTTCTTCAGCATTAGTGGCTGGGGCACAGACTTGGATTACTTTGATGTTGAATGGTTTGCCTTGGAAACAAACTGAGATCATTCTGTCATTCTTGAGGCTACACCCAAGTTCTGCATTTCAGGCTCTTTCGTTGACCATGAGGACTACTCCATTTCTTCTAAGGGATTCTTGCCCACAGTAGTAGATATAATGGTCATCTAAATTTTTTAACTCATCCATTTCCATCCATTTTAGTTCACTGATCCTAAGATGATGTTGTTCAATCTTGCCATTTCCTGCTTGACCATGTCTAATTTACCTTGATTCATTCCACGTTCCTTTGTGCAATTCTTCTTTACAGCACTGGACTTTACTTTCGCCACCAGACAGATCCACAATTGAAAGTCATTTCCACTTTGGCCCAGTTGCTACATTCTTTCTGGAGCTATTTGCAATTGCCCTCCACTCTTCCCCAGAACATACTATATACCATGTTCTGACCTGAGGGGCCTTATCTTCCAGTATCACAGATCTTTTTGCCTTTTTATACTGTTCATGAGGTTCTCCAGGCAGGAATACTGGAGTGGACTGCCATTCTCTCCTCCTGTGGATCACATTTTGTCAGAATTCTTCACTAGGACCCATCTATTTTGGGTGGTCCTACACAGCATGGCTCATAGCCTCACTGAGTTACAAAAGCCTCTTCGCCAAGACAAGGCTGTGATCCATGAAGGTCTCCAAGAATAAAGAGGAGCATAAAAAATGAAAGGCAAACTTTTAGACAGATTTTCTCAACTTCTTTCTATACCTCATGCTGATGGAACCAAGTCCACTGTTTCAAAAGACACAGTTATTTACATTCTTATCAGTTATTATTTATAAGTTTTTGAGGCCCAAACACAATTATAGTAGAATTTTAGAATAACCAATCAAATATACTCAGAGGTCTTGAAACTGTACCTGAGACTATACTTGAAGATCTATGAAGTATTACAATTTTCATACAGGTTTACAGATAAACTTGGGTGAGAACAGATCCAAAGTTTGAGATATCAACTGATCATGTGACATATTATCAATGTCACAAGTGGTCATGGGACATGGAGGTAGGTAACTGATCTGGGATGCAGGACCACCAGAAAGCTGCATATCAAGATACTTGCTACATGGCCAAAAGGGAGAGAGAAACAAAGAAATGATGTATAATGACTATTATTACACATGATAACATAAATGAATCTGAAAATGCACACAAAAGTAGGAGGAACCTAAAGAGGGCATAGTGGATGATTCCAGAAAAAACAGATTGTTGGTGCTAAAACCCAGAAGAGTGGTTACCCTTCTGGCAAGAACACAGAGACTAGAAGGGCCACAAAAGGAACTTCCAGCATGCTAATAATGTTCTGTTTCTTGAACTACATGCTGATTACACAGACATTTTCATTTTGTACAAATATAGTCGACCCTTCAACATGTTTGAGCTGGTGCAGGTTTACTTACACATAGGCTTTTTTCAACAGTAACACTACAATACTACACAATCTGCAATCCAAACTACCATACTTGGTTAGATCCATAATTGGTTGAATTTAGAGATATAGACAGTGACTGTAAGTCATAACCAGATTTTCAATTCTATAGAGGGTAGGAGTCCATTAACTCTCATGTTGTTCAAGGGTCAACTATAATCAGTTTGTATACTTATGATATGTATACTTTTCTTATATGTGTTAAATGTCAATAAAACATTTACTTAAGAAAATGTGATGTCCAGATTACCATTATTATATGAAATCATCACAGAAAGATGTCCTGTGACAGCAATGTTGAGCAGGAAATGCACTTAAAGGACAACATCAAATCACGGTAGGATAAACTCTTGACAACTGTTATTAAAACCAATTTATGTCCTGCTCTGATACTATATACCACCATTAGAAAACCACTGTATGGAGTTCTTCATCAGGCTCACTGAGACTTTAAGAATACTAAAGCACCATGGTACATGTAGGGCAGAGGTTCAAGTTCACACTACCTGGATGTATCATTTTGATCAGAAGTTGTTAGTGTAATTTACTTACCTTTAGATACTTCTGGATTGGATTTCTTACTGAGTCCTTGCTATTAGTCATAAAAATAATATTTATGTATTATAAAATAGCCTAAAAGAAAGATATTGCATACAGTAAGTAAAATCATTTATGCTTTAAATACTAAGGGTCTTAATGTATCTGAAATATTTTCAAGTTTTTAAGAATAAGAGCTCAATGATAAGTTATGAATAGTTGAATTTATTACATATTTAAACATAAACAAAAACACATGAAACGATTCACCCTAAAAGGTAAACATTCTATGTACACTGGACCCTAACAAAAAAACTGATTATGTTAAAAGCAGAGACTTATTAGGGTTTAAAAAAATAAAGATACAGACATTTAAAAAATACTACACAGTACACACTTTTTTAAGAATTTATTAACTATTAGAATTTCCACCTGTTTTTTCCCTATACACCCTTACTTCTGCATGTATACCCACTTCAAACTCTTATCTCCACCCCACAGGCAGCAACTGTAGCTCCAATCTAAGCTGAATTTAGTTATCCTTTTGGACCTTAATGTCTCCATCATTTGGTATGCCATCATCACTGCTTTTATCAAATAGCAAAAGTCTATCAGCGATGAATCTAATTGACCCACTCCCATCTATATCGTCACAGAATCCAAATAGGATAGAATACTTGCCTTCCCTTGGACCCCATCTCTAGTTATCTAACATGACAGTATGCTTTCCTAACCTTTATCTCAAGACAAATGCCCACAGCCTCTTATCATAGCTCACTTGATACAATGTTCAGTCCTCTCTGACTCTAGATTCCTAGCAAACAAGTGTAAAACCAATGAGGCAGTATCTCATTAACCTAAGTCTCTAAGGTTTAAATTTCATGGACTATTTGATAACTTATCCCGATAGTAAAAAGGAAATATATTATAACATTAACAAAACTAGCAACCACTGCTTCATAAGATTGAAGCTACCCTCTGATCTGGAGACTGAATGGACCTGCAATGTTTCATCTGATCGTGAGCAACTCAGAAATACATACCTTTCTTTCTTTAAAAATGATACCACAGAAATGTCTCTCCCAGTCTCCTAGTACTAAGTAAATGCGGTAAAATGCACATTTATCTCAATATTGACCTAATTTTTTTTTCAACATGTCTTTGAATTTAAGTCTGTTCTTGCCTTTGCAGAAACAGGAATCTTTTTTTTTTTTTTTTAAGCCAAAAAGAGTATCAAAGAACTGGGGGGAAAAAAAAAAAAAACAGCAAAATGATTTATTTTCTATAGTCTTTAAAAAGAGAATTCTCCCCTGAGTTTACCTGTGAAAAGCCAATGAATTTCAAATGAATTAAGAGATGAGAACAGAATATAATACAGTTCTTTTATAAACATAAGAGATAGTCAACTTCACTGTGTGTATACTTCCAGTGAAGACTTATGCCTTTTCTTCTAAGCTCTAGTCCTAAGTAAACACAGAATCATAGGTGGAAACAGGCCATGTTTAGCACTAGAAGCAGCATTCACAGTTCATTCACAGAATAAAGCAGAAAATGGTTAGGTAAATGAATATTACAACATAAAGTGTACTGATGATAAAACTGCAATAAAGTAACTTACATGATGTTTACAACACTTTTTTTTACCAGGTAGCCTAGTTGTAAACATTTCCATTAAACCACTGCCCTCTAAAGCCTAACTAACCACACAAACAAAAATCATCTTTTGTGACAATAAAATTGTGAAGAATTTGTACTCCATGGCTCCTTATCTTGGTGGTTTTCAGAGTAAGACATATAATGTGTTAAGAGGTTTCACTGATTTCTCCATCTTGAATAACTGCCAGTTCTGGAACTTCATACATCCTCAAAACCTCTGCATAGAGCAAATAATCATGTAGGATTCTGGGAAGAGGCAACTGACGGATAAAATCATCAGACTGTAGGTGTTCTAGTTTTAGATGGGACCAAATTTCCAAACGACAAAGGTGGGTCAGGGATGGAACAGAGGCTGGAGAAACAAACATAAAAAGAAAGATAAAAATGTTGAACCAGGAAGTATAACAGTCCATTAAGGTAAATGCCCTTTTCCCCCTCACCTCTGTTAGTAAAAACAAGTGGTATGTTACTTAGACTTACTTTTGAAAGATTACTTGGGCCAGGATGACCAAAATAAACTCCATTTATTTATTCATTTTACAACTTTCCTGGTTCTTCTTCCTCCAATTTCTGGCCACACATTCCAAAGTCAGTACCCAGCACAATATAGAATTAATGTTCAAATCCTAAATATCTGGCAATACCAGTTGGGACTTAAGAAATGGGTGATCTAACTTTAGAAATGATAGAAAGGCACAGCAGCAAACGTTACTTCCCACTCCCTCTCGCTGCACATGGTCTCCAGACCCACCACATCAAGTGAATAAATATGTAGCTTATATTCACTTTGCTCTTTTTATCCATGATATAGAATGAAATTTTAAAATTGACACAGAGAGAAAAGGAACCTTTACTGAAAGCCTACTAAGCCATCTGCCCACACACATTCTATTTTTATCTTCCTTTACTCTGTGAGGTACACATTATCATGCTCTCATAGACACAAGAAAACAAGAGATTTAAGTAACTTTTCAAAGGCCAAGCATCTAATACATGGTAGACCATGATTCAAACCCAAGCGCCTATGACCCCAAAACATGCATGTATATGTACACATGCTAAAACCACTGCTGCTAAAAGCTAATAACCAATTAAAAGGATAACCCACATATGCTTAATTAGCAATCATATGACAGTGGTTTTAATAAGATGAAGTGTTAATTAAAAAAGTTAATGTTCATGACGAGGGATACCTCCTCACCACCGCCCTTCCTGACCTTCAACGTGGCATAGCTCCTCTAGGCCCTCCTGCACCCCTGCAGCGACCGCTCCTTGGACATCGGGTTGCTCCTCCTGAACGCCACCCCTGACCTCGGACTTGGGTAGTTCCTCTCGGCTGTTCTTGCGCTGACGCAGCCTGGCACTCTTGGCCGCTGCCCCTGACCTCGGACGTGGGGTAACTCTTCTTGGCCACCACCCTTCGGGCATGGGGTCCTCCCGGCTTCTGCCCCTGACCTCGGACGTGGGGTAGCTCCTCTCATCTGCCCTTCGTGCGCCGGGCGGCGCCAGTTTTCATTCCAATCCCAAGGAAAGGCAATGCCAAACAATGCTCAAACTACCACACAATTGCACTCATCTCACATGCTACTAAAGTAATGCTCAAAATTCTCCAAGCCAGGCTTCAGCAATACGTGAACCGTGAACTTCCTGTTCGAGCTGGTTTCAGAAAAGGCAGAAGAACCAGAGATCAAATTGCCAACATCTGCTGGATCATGGAAAATGCAAGAGAGTTCCAGAAAAACATCTATTTCTGCTTTATTGACTATGCCAAAGCCTTTGACTGTGTGGATCACAATAAACTGGAAAATTCTGAAAGAGATGGGAATACCAGACCACCTGACCTGCCTCTTGAGAAACCTATATGCAGGTTAGGAAGCAACAGTTAGAACTGGACATGGAACAACAGACTGGTTCCAAATAGGAAAAAGAGTACATCAAGGCTGTATATTGTCACCCTGCTTATTTAACTTATATGCAGAGTATATCATGAGAAACACTAGACTGGAAGAAACATAAGCTGGAATCAAGAGGGGAGAAATATCAATAACTCAGATATACAGATGACACCACCCTTATGGCAGAAAGTGAATAGCTAAAAAGCCTCTTGATGAAAGTGAAAGAGGAGAGTGAAAAAGTTGGCTTAAAGCTCAACATTCCGAGAACGAAGATCATGGCATCTGGTCCCATCACTTCATGGGAAATGGATGGGGAAACAGTGGAAACAGTGTCAGACTTTATCTTTTTGGGCTCCAAAATCACTGCAGATGGCGATAGCAGCCATGAAATTAAAAGACCCTTACTTCTTGGAAGAAAAGTTATGACCAACCTAGATAGTATATTCAAAAGCAGAGACATTACTTTGCTGACTAAGGTCCGTCTAGTCAAGGCTATGGTTTTTCCTGTGGTCATGTACAGACGTGACAGTTGGACTGTGAAGAAGGCTGAGCGCTGAAGAATTCATGCTTTTGAACTGTGGTGTTGGAGAAGACTCTTGAGAGAGTCCCTTGGACTGCAAGGAGATCCAACCAATCTATTCTGAAGGCGATCAGCCCTGCGATTTCTTTGGAAGGAATGATGCTAAAGCTGAAACTCCAGTACTTTGGCCACCTCATGCAGAGTTGACTCACTGGAAAAGACTGATGCTGGGAGGGATTGGGGGCAGGAGGAGAAGGGGATGACAGAGGATGAGATGGCTGGATGGCATCACTGACTGGATGGACATGAGTCTAAGTGAACTCCAGGAGTTGGTGATGGACAGGGAGGCCTGGCGTGCTGCGATTCATGAGGTCGCAAAGAGTCGGACACGACTGAGCAACTGAACTGAACTGAATGTTCATGAAAACTAGGAGTACTAAAAACAGATACTGGTTTTATGTGAATCAAATCTAATGCCTTTTGTTAAGTGCAAGAAATCCTTCATAAATCCCTGTGAAATGAACCAAAGATTACCAGACCAGGATCAGAGCAGCAAAGACAAGTACAATCAAGAACCCAAATGATATCAGACCTGCTGGTCTGACTTCAAGTCTAGGGTTCTTTATTAATAAGCCACAGGGCCTGAGACATGCTAGTTCTCTACCATCTGTAATATCTTCCAAACCACTGAAGTGAGTCCATCATCTTAGATTTTAATTTAAGCTTACCAGTTTAAGTTTAGTTCATTCAGAATTTGGGTAACTCCTCAAGTCACAGTGTTTCAAAATGCCAAATTAGAAAAGCAACAGAGTTAGTTTATTTTGTAAATAAAACCAAAGTCTAAAAAAAGTATTCCCTTAAACTGTGAGTCACACAGATTCCCCACTATAAAAATAAGACTACAGCAACGACAATATAGAGAACATTTACTTCCACTGTTTCCATATTTAATACTGTTTAAAATTTTATGCTTATCTGTAAACTTAAGGAAGAATCATTCTCACTTCAAAGATGAGAAAACACAGATAAAGGTAACACTGAAGTGATCAGCAGGAAACCATATGGAAAACAAGCTCAAACTGCAAACCCCAACAGTTTTCCAAAGGAGTACTAAGTAGGTTCAACTTCAACAAGCAGGTGGCCCATGTTCAACTGTTACACATAAGGAAGCCCTCTCTTCCTCTGAGATCATGAACAATAGTTGGCCCTAATGTCACTGGATATGCACAAATGTAATAAAAGTTTCAGAAATGAGCATAACTGATTCTTGCTAAGCACACAGCTCGGCTGGTAGAGACAAAATGTCCTAACCGCTGCAAACACTGATTATGCCATGGGCACAGCCAGAAGGAACTGATAGAGAAAATGATAAGACTACAGAGCATGTACAAAGATCATGGCATCTGGTCCCATCACTTCATGGGAAATAGATGGGGAAACAGTGGAAACAGTGTCAGACTTTATTTTTTTGGGCTCCAAAATCACTGCAGATACTGATTGCAGCCATGAAATTAAAAGACGCTTACTCCTTGGAAGAAAAGTTATGACCAACCTAGATAGCATATTCAAAAGCAGAGACTACTCTGCCGACTAAGGTCCGTCTAGTCAAGGCTATGGTTTTTCCTGTGGTTGTGTATGCATGCGAGAGTTGGACTGTGAAGAAGGCTGAGCGACCAAGAATTGATGCATTTGAAGTGTGGTGTTGGAGAAGACTCTTGAGAGTCCCTTGGACTGCAAGGAGATCCAACCAGTCCATTCTGAAGGAGATCAACCCTGGGATTTCTTTGGAAGGAATGATGCTAAAGCTGAAGCT
Organism: Capra hircus; assembly: GCF_001704415.2. Taxonomy (NCBI): domain Eukaryota; kingdom Metazoa; phylum Chordata; class Mammalia; order Artiodactyla; family Bovidae; genus Capra; species Capra hircus. The sequence goes on from NC_030818.1 coordinate 36,012,767, forward strand.
CCAGTACTTTGGCCACCTCATGCGAAGAGTTGACTCACTGGAAAAGACTCTGATGCTGGGAGGGATTGGAGGCAGGAGGAGAAGGGGACGACCCAGGATGAGATGGCTGGATGGCATCACGGACTCGATGGATGTGAGTCTGAGTGAACTCCGGGAGATGGTGATGGACAGGGAGGCCTGGCGTGCTGCGATTCATGGGGTCGCAAGGAGTCAGACACGACTGAGCGACTGAACTGAACTGAATAGAGCATGTGGGTTAAAGTGAGACTGGTTAAGAGAATTTTTACTCATATTATATTACAGTTTAGTATGCACCTGGTTAAACTGAAACCTTTCATTCTGCACATTGTTAATGTAGATAGCTATTAAAAATCCAAAAGGAAGATAAAGGATGGCTGTGCAACCTGGAGGAGAGCGGCTGGCTCAGAGCTAAGGAATCCTTAATACTTCTCCAGCTTCACCAATTTGACAGACTACACTGACATACAAACTTCTCAGTCTGACCAGGGAGTGTGCCTCTAGCTGTCCCACAGTTTCCTATACTGCAGACAAGCCTTTCAGAGCCATCTGACTACACCACAGGAGCCCTATTGCTCTATCTTTCACAACCAAATGAACCATTCATCTGCTTATGCGGATATGTGTGTAGAAAGCTTAATCATCTGTGATCAAGCCAAACTGGACCAGTACACATTTATTAGGGACTTTCCTCCTGGCTCAGATGGTAAAGAATCTGCCTACAATGCAGGAGATCCAGGTTCCATCCCTGGGTTGGGAAGATCCCCTGGAGAAGGGAATGGCTACCCACTCCAGTATTCTTGCCTAGAGAAGTCCATGGACAGAGGAGCCTGGTGGGCTACAGTTCATGGGGTCACAAGGAGTTGGACATGACTGAGTACCTAACACGTTTATTATGGGAAGTTTATATGACTTGCCCATGTTGACACTGTACAGAAACAACGGAGCTGATACTAGATCCAAATGATTGGACCCCGTGTCTAGGGTTTTCTAAACTGGTGATAAACCCAAAATAATTCTCTTAATATCTTCTAAAGCACTGAAACTATCATAAATTTCAAGAGAGCTTTCCATTCAATAATTTTAAAAAGGATAATTATTCCAGTTACTGATTCTACTTTCAACACACTATTTTGATTTTCCTCCAGTGAGCACAAGATATCACTGGCCTGATGAACAGTTAGAGGTAAGAACTATATTAACATAGACAATAATATATTCATCAGTGCCACCTTAGTTTAATATGCCAGTGAATACTAAGGGAATTATATAATCATATATGTAATATTTCAAGGCATGCAAAATTCCTATGAAAGTTTTAGTGATGCATAGTATTTCCAGATGTGTTGCCACTAGACTGAGAGAAGATCAAGACAAGCCTTGAATTTAAAATATGGAAAAGCTCAGAAACTGTATGTAAAACATAACGTTCATAAAAACCTGTTAAAACCAGATTTGTTAAATAAATCTCTCTTTTCCAACATTATGGCACTGACCATAGTCTAGAAAATGATGTATAAAACCACAGTATAAATGATGTATAAATGATGTACAAATTTGTAAATGATGTATAAAACCATACTATATTTGGGTCACTTTTCTGACCCAATCATTTTCAAGTTAATATTTTAAACCCAGTTTACCTCCAGACCTATAAGCAGACAAGCAACCTTTACCTATTCATTTCTACACAGAAGTTTTCAATTTTGTTAACTTTGTCGTATGTACAAAGAACAATCAAAACAGAAGGTCACATGTTATATGAAATTATACTAAAATTAAAATAATGATCAAAATAAACCACAAAATTCTTAATTATGCTTGTTAATGCCAAGTTTACTATAGTACAGCAATACATATACATCATAAAAACCCATTACCTATATTTTCCAGAACCATTTCATCACTAGCCTGCCTTCATACCAATATTTAAATGATATATCTGCCTTGACTTTATTTCTATGGTTCCTCTGCAGGGTTTTCCACATCAAATGCATTCATCTGACTTCTGGGATATCTACTACAATTGTATTTTCATCACTAATATAATGTCTTTATGGTTCCATCCTTTTGTTCACAGTCTTCCTCAACTTACTTGTACAGTCTCTCTCTCTCTTCCACTGAAAACGTCCACTAAAAACTTCAACAAATATAAAAAGAAACTACCTAAAGACGCTGGAGTATAAATAACAGATAGATTAGGACAGGAAATGAAAACTTAAAGAATGACCAGCAGAACAGCAATGAATAGAATGAATGGAAAGGGCACCACCCAGTAACAAGCCCTGAGCTACAGTTGCGAGGCGAAAGTGAAAGTCACTCAGTCGTGTCCAACTCTTTGCGACCCCATGGACTATACAGTCCGTGGAATTTTCCAGGCCAGAATACTGGAGTAGGTAGCCTTTCCTTCTGCAGGGGACATTCCCAACCCAGGAATCGAACCCAGGTATACCACATTGCAGACAGATTCTTTACCAGTTGAGTCACAAGGGAAGCCAAAAATACTGGAGTGAGTAGCCTATCCCTTCTCGAGCAGATTGATTCCCCAGGAATCAAACTGGGGTCTCCTGTACTGCAGGAAGATTCTTTACCAACTGAGCTATCAGAGAAGCTGAGCTGGAGTTGAGGAGTCATTATTAACCAGTTGTATGACCTTCAACAAGTCATTTAGGTGCTTCAACCTTCAGCTCCTCTTCTATGAAACGGGCATAATGCCTCATCTATACTAGGAACATAACTGACACCTCTCTGAATCTAAATGTTATAAACTGTACAATGTATCATACAAATCCTAACCATCTTCTAATCTAGTGAAATTGAAATGTTTTGGCTGCACACTCAATTAGAGAAAAGTCTTTTGAGTACTTCACTCCAATCTATGGATATTTCAGTTCAGTTCAGTTGCTCAGTCGTGTCCAACTCATTGTGACCCCATGGACTGCAACACACCAGGCATCCCTGTCCATCACCACCTCCCGGAGTTTATTCAAACTCATGTCCACTGAGTCAGTGATGCCATCCAACCATCTCATCCTCTGTTGTTTCCTTCTCCTTCTGCCTTCAATGCTTCCCAGTATCAGGGTCTTTTCAAATGAGTCAGCTCTTCACAACGGGTGGCCACAGTATTGAAGTTTGAGCTTTAGCATCACTCCCTCCAATGAATATTCAGGACTGATTTCTTTTAGAATGAACTGGTTACATCTCCTTTCAGTCCAACGAACTCTCAAGAGTCTTCTCCAACACCACAGTTCAAAAGCATCAATTCTTTGGCACTCAGCTTTCTTTATGGTCCAACTCTCATATCCATACACGACTGATACTGGAAAACCATAGCTTTGACTAGAAGGACCTTTGTTGGAAAAGTAATGTCTCTGCTTTTTAATATGCTATGAAAAGGCAAAATAATAGGATACTGAAAGAGGAACTCCCCAGATCATTAGGTGCCCAATATGCTACTGGAGATCAGCGGAGAAATAACTCCAGAAAGAATGAAGGGATGGAGAACAACACCCACTTGTGGATGTGACTGGTGATACAAGCAAGGTCCGATGTTGTAAAGAGCAATACTGATAGGAACCTGGAATGTCAGGTTCATGAATCAAGGCAAATTGGAAGTGGTCAAACGAGATGGCAAGAGTGAATGTCGACATTCTAGGAATCAGTAAACTAAAATGGACTGGAATGGGTGAATTTAACTCAGATGACCATTATATCTACTACTGTGGGCAGGAATCCCTCAGAAGAAATGGAGTAGCCATCATGGTCAACAAAAGAGTCCGAAATGCAGTACTTGGATGCAATCTCAAAAACAACAGAATGATCTCTGTTCGTCTCCAAAGCAAACCATTCAATATCACAGTAATCCAAGTCTATGCCCCAACGAGTAACACTGAAGAAGCTGAAGTTGAACGGTTCTATGAAGACCTACAAGACCTTTTAGAACTAACACCAAAAAAGATGTCCCTTTCATTATAGGGGACTGGAATGCAAAAGTAGGAAGTCAAGAAACACCGGGAGTAACAGGCAAATCTGGCCTTGGAATATGGAATGAAGCAGGGCAAATGCTAATAGAGTTTTGCCAACAGAACACACTGGTCATAGCAAACACCCTCTTCCAACAACACAAGAGAAGATTCTACACATGGACATCACCAGATGGTCAACACCAAAATCAGATTTATTCCATTCTTTGCAGCCATAGATGGAAAAGCTCTATACAGTCAACAAAATAAAGACCAGGAGCTGACTGTGGCTCAGATCATGAACTCCTTATTACCAAATTCAGACTCAAATTGAAGAAAGTAGGGAAAACCACTAGACCATTCAGGTATGACCTAAATCAAATCCCTTATGATTATCCCCTAAAAAGATTTAAGGGACTAGATCTGATAGATAAGAGTGCCTGATGAACTATGGATGGAGATTCATGACACTGTACTGGAGACAGGGATCAAGACCATCCCCATGGAAAAGAAATGCAAAAAACCAAAATGGCTGTCTGGGGAGGCCTTACAAATAGCTGTGAAAAGAAGAGAAGCAAAAAGCAAAGGAGAAAAGGAAAGATATAAGCATCTGAATGCAGTGTTCCAAAGAATAGTAAGAAGAGATGAGAAAGCCTTCCTCAGCGATCAGTGCAAAGAAATAGAGGAAAAAAACAGAATGAGAAAGACTAGAGCTCTCTTCAAGAAAATTAGAGATACCAAGGGAACATTTCATGCAAAGATGGGCTCGATAAAGGACAGAAATGGTCTGGACCTAACAGAAGCAGAAGATATTAAGAAGATGTGGCAAGAATACACAGAAGAACTGTACAAAAAAGATCTTCACGACCCAGATAATCACGACGGTGTGATCACTCACCTAGAGCCAGACATCCTGGAATGCAAAGTCAAGTGGGTCTCAGAAAGTATCACTGCGAACAAAGCTAGTGGAGGTGATGAAATTCCAGTTGAGCTATTTCAAATCCTGAAAGATGATGCTGTTAAAGTGCTGCACTCAATATACCAGCAAATTTGGAAAACTCAGCAGTGGCCACAGGACTGGAAAAGGTCAGTTTTCATTCCAATCCCAAAGAAAGGCAATGCCAAAGAATGTTTAAACTACCACACAATTGCACTCATCTCACATGCTAGTAAAGTAATGCTCAAAATTCTCCAAGCCAGGCTTCAGCAATACGTGAACCGTGAACTCCCTGATGTTCAAGCTGGTTTTAGAAAAGGCAGAGGAACCAGAGATTAAATTGCCAACATCCGCTGAATCATGGAAAAAGCAAGAGAGTTCCAGAAAAGCATCTATTTCTGCTTTATTGACTATGCCAAAGCCTTTGACTGTGTGGATCATAATAAACTGTGGAAAATTCTGAGAAAGATGGGAATACCAGACCACCTGACCTGCCTCTTGAGAAATCTGTATGCAGGTTAGGAAGCAATAGTTAGAATTGGACATGGAACAACACACTGGTTCCAAATAGGAAAAGGAGTACGTCAAGGCTATATATTGTCACCCTGCTTATTTAACTTATATGCAGAGTACATCATGAGAAATGCTGGACTGGAAGAAACACAAGCTGGAATCAAGATTGCCAGGAGAAATATCAATAAACTCAGATATGCAGATGACACCACCCTTATGGCAGAAAATGAAGAGGAGCTAAAAAGCCTCTTGATGAAAGTGAAAGAGGAGAGTGAAAAAGTTGGCTTAAAGCTCAACATTCAGAAAACGAAGATCATGGCATCCGGTCCCATCACTTCATGGCAAATAGATGGGGAACCAGTAGAAACAGTGTCAGACTTTATCTTTTTAGGCTCCAAAATCACTGCAGATGGTGATAGCAGCCATGAAATTAAAAGACGCTTACTCCTTGGAAGAAAAGTTATGACCAACCTAGATAGCATATTCAAAAGCAGAGACTACTCTGCCGACTAAGGTCTGTCTAGTCAAGGCTATGGTTTTTCCTGTGGTCATGTATGCATGCGAGAGTTGGACTGTGAAGAAGGCTGAGCGCCGAAGAATTGATGCTTTTGAAGTGTGGTGTTGGAGAAGACTCTTGAGAGTCCCTTGGACTGCAAGGAGATCCAACCAGTCCATTCTGAAGGAGATCAACCCTGGGTGTTCTTTGGAAGGAATGATGCTAAAGCTGAAGCTCCAGTATTTTGGCCACCTCATGCGAAGAGTTGACTCATTGGAAAAGACTCTGATGCTGGGAGGGATTGAGGGCAGGAGGAGAAGGGGACGACCGAGGATGAGATGGCTGGATGGCATCATGGACTCAATGGACGTGAGTCTGAGTGAACTCCGGGAGATGGTGATGGGCAGGGAGGCCTGGCATGCTGTGATTCATGGGGTCGCAAAGAGTCAGACATGACTGAGCGACTGAACTGAACTGAACTGAAGTAGAGATGTCCAAAAGTCAGTTGGATACATGGGACTGGAACCAAAAGAGGTTGCGGCAAGAGAAACCGACTAGAAAAGCATTAGCTACATTAATACCCCTGAGAAAGGCTTTTGTAAATCTTCAGCAGAAATAAAATCCTCTTAAGAGATGATGATTATTACCCTAGCAAGCTCTACCTAGCACCTAATTAAATAAGCGCCCTTGATGGATTTAGTCTACCACATGATAATGCATTCACGTACAATTCTTGTCTTCATCTGGGCAAACCTGCCATATGTTAAAGTCTTCAGAGTGAACTCTCACATATACTAATTGATAGGCTAATTTTCCCACTTGGCATATGCTCCTTTTTGCCTTTTTGTTCCCAAATAGATATTTCATTATCATTAAAGAAATTCTATACTGGAAGGTTAGAGACTCCAAAGAGATTACACTTTGTTTTCAAACAGAAACCTAAGAGTTTGAATATACCTCAGTTCAAGAATATATTTTCCTGAATGTCTGTTTTTGATTGAGAAAATTTACTTCAATGTAATTTTCTAAGAAATTAAAAGATATTTCTACATATGCTAAGTTCACTTGTTAAAAACCTATTCAATATGTTTTATGAAGAGTGACATTTCATGCAAAAATAGTAATGAAGAAATAATTTTCCTAACAAGACATAATCTGGTGAACAAAATAGATTAATATAAATCTACATAAGTAAATAGAAATACTTTGCCTATGTTATATTTAGTTTAATTCGGTTTCCTTGTATATAATCTTATATTGCGTCCTCTTTCTTTTTTAACTAGCTTAAAAGCTTTTTTTTTTAAAGTGAGAGTAAGTTGGTAATTTGTTTTAAAATAGTCATTTAAAATATCAATCAATTCACAAAATTTCTACCCAGCTCACTTGCATAGTTATATCTTACCAACACACTGGCATACATTTAGTAAGAAAAGTTAACAATAAAGAATGGTGATACTTCCTTTTAGAGACAATAAAATATTAAAGAGAGCACACACATCAACACACACTCCGAAGAGGAAAATTACATTTAGCATTTTTCTGACCACAAACTAAATATTGACCAACAAAATTTTTAGGACTCACTTTTGCTTGCATAACCATTACTAAAAACAAAAGGGTATCATTAAAATATCACTAAATACCTGTTATTCTTTACATGCTCCTTAGGCTAAACTTACAAAATCCAATATGATTTATGTTGAAGGAAATTACTATGATCTCCCTCACAGTCCCATCCTCTCCCCATATAAAGAAAATACAAATGATGCCCAGTTTAATTATGTTCTCCAGTGACTCTTATCACTTAAAATTACAACACAGCTAGTGAAGACTGAGGAAAAAAAGTAGTGACGTGTATAGAAAAATTGTATTTTCTTACCAATATGTTGCTGTAGAGCCCAAGAGGAGTTTGAGGCACGAGCAGAGAGCATCTTTTCAACAGCTGGAGGAAGTCTCCTCCAATTAGTAAACTCCAAAGTGAAGATAAGAATGTCATCACTGACTGAGTCAATCCTACATTGACAAGATATTAATACACATTTAGACACAAAATTCACCAAGGGTTCACTGTGAAAACAAATACCATATACCAATTCTTACAACATCCTGATGTGGAGGCAGAAAGACAACTACAGCAAAGAAAATATTCATGAAACAAAAGGCAAGTTCAGTGGATATGGAAAAATCATCAAACCAGGTTCCTACATGAAACTCAAGTGACTGTGCATGTAGCTGCCCAACAGATGACTAGAGGAGTTTCTGCTCTAGCAGAGGTAGAATGCCTTGCCATCCCCAGCAGCAGTGGTGAGAAAAGGCAGATTTAGTGTCACTGTCATTAGTGGATATGCCATTATCATCCTCCCAAGTGGACCATCTTGCGAAATCCAGATTGGTCATCCTTACAGACACTTAACAGTGAAAGGAGAAAGCCTAAACACCCCAAAGTGAAAGTCACTCAGTCATGTCCGACTCTTTGTGACCCCATGGACTATACAGTCCTTGGAATTCTCCAGGCCAGAATACTGGAGTGGGTAGCCTTTCCCATCTCCAGGTATCGAACCCAGGTATCGAACCCAGGTCTCCTGCATTGCAGGCAGATTCTTTACCAGCTGAGCCACAAGGAAAGCCCAAGAATACTGCAGTGGGTAACCTATCCCTTCTCCAGTGGATCTTCCTGACCCAGGAATCGAACCGGGGTCTCCTGCATTGCAGGCAGTTTCTTTACCAGCTGAGCTATGAGGGAAGCCAAAGCTGTCCCTAAACTGGTATATGGGAGAGACAGCCTATTTCTGACCAACCCTGAGATTTACTACAACAGTTCTTGTTAAGAACCTTCCCTGTTATAGATATGACTCTAGAGGATGTACCAGAATAAGTTTTGTCTTTAAGGACTGAAAGAAGTGATGACAAATAGTTCTACTTCTCTTTTTTCAAAATAATGTCAGATTTCCTACCAACGCACCCAAAAGAGACTTCCCAAATTGTGTAAGTACTTGAATCCTAATGGAAAGGGCAATGACCTAAGAAAAGTTCTGATTTCTAACAACACTTCTACTACTTACAAACACATTGCCTAAATTCTTTAAGCCCTAGATACTGGTCTCTAAAATGAGAATAACACTTACCCTGTGTATTTCAGGAGACTTCATAAAAATAGCTGAGGCAATACAGTGAACAGACTTTTAAAACTATAAAATACTATATAAATGTTTCATATAACTAGAGCCCGCTTGGAATTTCCAGTATTATATTCTCAGTGGGCCTTATAACATTGTACACATGAAATTTAGTCAAAGCGTAAAGACAACTCTAAATTCTAACAAGATTACTCATCTTGTACTCAATTAGATACTCCCCTAACATCACACTGTTTGAAGAAAAATAAAATCATTAGGGTCTCTGGTGACTACTTCAAAACCAGAAATTCTTTTCAAGGTCGCTTTTTTGGAGACATTACGGAGCAAGGACAAAAGAAAGGGAAAAATAAAAGAAAAAGAAAGAAACTGAGTAATACTCTAAACTTGTCATCTCAAAAACAACTTATTTCATGTAATTCAGGATCCAAAGCATCCTTGAAATGACTGATTAAGAGTATGAAAATTATTGGCCAAATTTTTAATTCTCTAACATGCAAACTCATATGAGGAAAAACAAACTACAGCTCAAACCCTCTGGGAAACATTTTACTTCTCAAGAAGTTCTCAGTGTAGTCACAGTTTATCAGAAAATACTGAAAATAAATGAAATGATAAAATAAATTCAAAGGCAAACAATCTCCTTCACTTTCTAGGAACCCACACCAAAGGTTTCTCAGTTCCGGTTCCTTATTTCTTTTTTAATGGTTTCATTTTTCTACCTTAATGTGCTTTAAGTCTCACTGTGATCAAACACAGTCATTTTTATGCAGTTATCTAAACACACACACAATAAATCTGTTTACACAGCTTTAGTTAATGTTGAGTATTTTACCAATGCTGACAGTGCCACTAAAAATGTATTGTTACTGTACTGCATTGACCATTACATTGTACAAAGCAGTTGCACAATCATAAACGACTGACAGGTAATCAATTAAATGCACAGATGACATTCACTTTCTATTATTTGTCTATTGCACTGAGGGTGTGAGGGAAACCTAGCCTTGCATTAAAATATTTCAACTCTGCAGCTCATATTGTGACAGGCAATTATTTAGTCAGATACATTTTTAAAGACTATTTAAGACAAGCAATATCTAGGAAAGACATAATTCACATGACAAAGATTAAGCAACAGACTTACATGTGACATAAATAAAATACAACCAAAATCCACTTTAACAGCATATTGGAATTTTTATGGGATAATTTTTTATAACAGTTCTTTGAATGTAAACTGATCAAAGAAAGCAAAACATTCATCACATTCAGCATAAACACTGGCTTTATCCATTCAATAAAAGATAAGCAAACAAAAATTTGACCATGTTATGCATTTTTACTGCTAAAGTGAAATTTTTCTATCGTGTTTTTCTAATAAATAAAAAGTAACTAAAGTTATTCCTTCAGAGTAAAATACATGCAATTTTTGTTCTCAATTCAAATAGCTGAATTTTTTTACAATTTACTAAAAATAATATGTAGTTTACTGTTTATTAACTTTTTTCTATCCAAACACATCCAATAAACAAAGCACAAACCCAGTGGCTTATTACCACAAAAAATAGGCAAGATTTCTCAAATAGGCAAGTTTTCACATGAGGGGCTGGGAACCCCATGGGGATAGAAGACTATTTTAGGAGCCTTTTAGGAGGATAAAAGCCTTTTAGGAGCCTTTTAGGATAAGTTAAATAATTCCCTTTTCTTCCAACAGTCTGTGTAGTTGTCCGAGGAGGAAAAGAAAAGAGGATACATTTAATTTTTTCCTTAAATAGGTTATTCCTAATTTACGAATAGGAAAGAGAAAAGTTGCCCCAGATTCCTCCAGTTTAGGCAAAGGATTAAAGTATCCTTGTCACTCAGACGGTAAAGACTCTGTCTCCAATCCAAGCGACCCGGGAGCGATCCCTGGGTTAGGTAGATCCCCTGGAGAAGGGAATGGATACCTACTCCAGTATTCTTGCCTGGAGAATTTCATGGACAGAGGAGCCTGGTCAGCTATAGTCCATGAGGTTGCAAACAGTCAGACACAACTGAGAGACTAACAAGGTACCTGAAACTAAGTGACAAAATTACCACAACCCTGGGGATACACAGGACTAAGGCAGAATAGCATAGGGGCTACAAAGACAGACTTGAGCCATACTACTGGACAGCCTGGGTCCCAATCTTAAGCCCTAGCACTAAATAGCTGTGTGAACTTTGGCAAGTATGTCATATACTCTGTGCCTCAATCCCCTTCTCCATAAATTAATGATAATAGTATCTACCATATTTAATATTAAATGAGTTAACAGTAAATAATCAATCATAGTAGCTACTGTATATCAGGCAATATTTTAAGTGTTGGTTAAAGAAATAAACAAACTAAAAACCAGAATGGAGCATGAAAGCTGAAAGTTATAGGAAGTAAGATGGAGCCAAGTAAGTAGCTTCAGTAGTAAAACACAGGAGTATGGTTGAGAAAAATGTGGGTGCCTTGTCAGACTTTATTTTTTTGGGCTCCAAAATCACTGCAGATGGTGACTGCAGCCATGAAATTAAAAGACGCTTACTCCTTGGAAGAAAAGTTATGACCAACCTAGATAGCATATTCAAAAGCAGAGACATTACTTTGCCGACTAAGGTCCGTCTAGTCAAGGCTATGGTTTTTCCTGTGGTCATGTATGGATGTGAGAGTTGGACTGTGAAGAAAGCTGAGCGCCAAAGAATTGATGCTTTTGAACTGTGGTGTTGGAGAAGACTCTTGAGAGTCCCTTGGACTGCAAGGAGATCCAACCAGTCCATTCTGAAGGAGATCAGCCCTGGGATTTCTTTGGAAGGAATGATGCTAAAGCTGAAACTCCAGTACTTTGGCCACCTCATGCGAAGAGTTGACTCATTGGAAAAGACTCTGGTGCTGGGAGGGATTGGGGGCAGGAGGAGAAGGCGACGACCGAGGATGAGATGGCTGGATGGCATCATGGACTCGATGGACGTGAGTCTGAGTGAACTCCGGGAGATGGTGGTGGACAGGGAGGCCTGGCATGCTGCGATTCATGGGGTCGCAAAGAGTCGGACACTACTGAGCAACTGAACTGAATTGAACTGGGAGTAAGAACAAAATGGAGTGACAGAGGAAAGGGAACACCCTGCCAGGACTGCCCACAGTATCTCTATGAGCTGGATTTACAGAAGCATTTTGGGGAGGGAATGGTGAGGGGCAACTGCTTCTAGCTGTCAGAAGCCCAGACACAGCAATAAAATCCACTAAGTAAAAAGTTAAAGGCATTTAAATAGCTCTGTTAATAGCTGGATATTGCATTCAGGAGAGAGTGTTCATATCTCAGCAGCGAGCATATATGTGCATGCACATGTGCACACGTAAGGGGGGTTTGTTAGGACAAGGAAACACATACAAATAACTTCTAAAAACTATATTTCTCAATTAATTGTCAATAATTTTATATCTCAGTTATCAAAAAATACTCTGAATTTTTGTGAAATTTTATTAAAATGGTATACAGAGAATTACAACAGTGAGTACTTGACAGATAACGATGTATTAATCAATCAACTGCTGGAGAAAGAAGTAAATACAATCAGGGACTCAAACCACTGTAAATTATAAACAAAAAGTAAAGTGGAGACTAGAGCATGTATCTAAATTTTGCTTTACTTCTATATTCCTCAAATCGCCTAACAGATAGATAGCAGTTTTTCCTCACAAGCCACCAAACTGAAACATTCAGTATCAGAAAGACATCATAGTCCTAAACCTAAAACTTTAAATCTCTGCTTAGAGAAAATTGTTGAATTCTATATTATGGTAGACATAATAAAAAGGTGAGATACTGGGATCCTGCCAAATAAAGATCTTTTCTTTATAATATAGATGGAGAGGCCACCAGGTGGAAAATGGAGTCACAGAAATGCAAATTGAATTTACAAGTAGGAAGCACCAGTGTTGCCTGCATGAATCCCAGAGAGGACCTCTTTGAAAAGCAAAATTTAAATAATAAGATATCAAAGCACTTTTCTGCTGAAATCCAAAATTTCAGTACTTACCCAAACATTATTTTATTAAATGGTAGTTCTGAAAAACAAAAATGAAATCTTCCAAATATTTCATTGAAATTTTATAAAACACCCCATATTCCTAGAGACTTTTATTCTATTTTCTCACTTGACTCAAATTATCAGGCCAAAAGAGTTCTCTCACTGCTACAATTATCAATAATTTCTCAGTCCATCTAGACACGTAACTCCTGCAAAGGCTTGTAGAACAGTTTTTATCCTTTTGCCCAAGAAAAATTCTGACTCAACTTTTATATAATCACTCATAGGCAATGCCCTTCTGGGAAACCACTTGAGGTAAACAGCTGTATCCTCAGCTACTTCAGAAATCAGTATTTATTGAGAGACAGTTCAAACAGACAAGACGCTACAGGATAGGAGTATTCAATCTAGTTGACTAAGGGATGCTAGAAATCGCCAAAGCTGCTACAACCATTCTGTTGCAGGCATTTTAAAAGCAGCATGAGGGACGGCCCAAGTAGAAGAAATAGCCCTCCCAAGAAGATTCACTGGCACCCATCCCTTTCCGTTCCCTTCTAGCCGCCTCTGACCTTTTTCTAGGATTCTATCCTTACATTCAGGGCTTCCCAGGGGCCCAGTGGCAAAGAATCTGCCTGCTAAGCAGGAGACGCAGGTTCAATCCCTGAGTTGGGAAGATCCCCTGGTGAAGGAAATGGCAACCCATTCCAGTATTCTTGCCTGAAAAATCCCAAGGATGGGGGGCTTGGTGGGCTACAGTCCATGGAGTCACAAAAGAATCAGACACGACTTAGCAATAAACAAAAACAATCCTTACATTCCATCTCACTATTAGCAGGTCCCCAATTCCTTCATCCCAACACAGCCATCTCAATCAAGACACACACAATAACAACCTCTTTCCAACACAGGGATTTCAAGAGACTGGGGAAAATGAAAAGAGTAAGGCCCACAGTGGTAGGATTTCTTACCAGGAACTGCAGAGTAGGTTCAGTGGGTCAAATCCAGCAAGCAGCAGAGATGGCAACCACTCTTTGTAGTTCGTCTGTGCTTTAACTGCATGGTTTATAAATTCAGACATATGGTCCCATGGTGTCGATGGGCAACATTTCTTCAAAAAGTAGCGAAATACTGAAAACCTCTCATACTTCAGGCAGTATGCCAAATGAAGTTCATTCAGCTGAGCTCCATATTTCAAAAGAATATTTACAATTCCAAAGAAGTCAGAGCTCCATCAACAAAAAGAAAGGAAGGTAGGGGAAAGGGAGGGGAGGGGAAGGGAAGAGAAGATTTTCACATTAAAAAAAAATTCTTACAAATAGTTAATAGTAGTTATGACTGGAAAATAAGAATAACAGATGCTCAAGAGGGAGGGGACATATGTATACCTATGGCTAATCTGTGTTGGTGTACAGCAGGAATTAACACAACATTGTAATTAGATGTACAGCAGAAACCAACACAATATTGTAATTATCCTTCAATTAAAAATAATTTAAAAAAAGAATGGCAGACGTGATAGTGGATGGTTTTACATGTCCAGTGGATTGAGACTAGACGACATTTAATTTACACCACGTTGCATGGTTTTTAATTTTCAACTATGAACAAGTCATGCCCTTAGAATTTAAAATACTTACCTTAAATAAAATTATCACTGACAAGTAAAACTCTTTTCAAATTGTGATTTTTTATACACAATGAATTATCTATATTACAAAATACTTGCTAAACAAAGTTAATAAACAACATGATCAGTCAAAAAAGACAGGATCAATTTCCCCCTTTCTTTTAAATTTCTAGTGGTAGAAAGCAATCAAATAGAAAGCCTCTTTTATGAACAAAAACTTAATCTAAAGCTTTAAATTTTTTAAAATTAATCTTTATCAAGTGTTTTACTGAATGAAAGTGTATTATTTTATACCTGCTGAATTGGTTACATGTTTTAAAAATGATCATCCTGCTAAGTCGTTCTTAAAATGACTAAAAGTAAGTTTAACTCTTTTATGAGAGAGCTAATTGGCAAAAGGTGTCAAAAGAGGTATTATAGCAAAGATGTAAAGAGCACAGACTGGAGCCAGACTGCTCAGCCACTTACTAGCTGTGTGACTTTGAGCAAGTTACTTAACCATCCTGGCACACAGAACTAGCATTATATAAGTATTCGTAAAATAAAATGATACGCAAAGTAAAATACCACAAATTTAAATATAATAAACATAAATCCTGGGAATTTATCTATGAGACCAAACTAAATTATATGCTATTTGCACAAATATATTAACCACAGTACTGTCTATATCATATTTTTTTAAATAAATTAACTGTTTAACAGAGGAGGAGATATGTGCAAAATATGACAGTCATTAAAAACTAAAATCATGATGGTTATGTGATCACATTTAAAAACCTGTTTATGATATAAGTTTAACTTTAACAAAGTTCAATAAACATGTATGTTCACTACACAGACAACTGTGAAAGAAAATATGCAGGAATAAAATAAGTCTCCTGAAATTGGCATTAATGCTATTTTAAATAACAAGAAATTTTTAAAAACTTCATTATTCATAGTATTAAAGAATCTAAATAATTAAGAATCATAAAAAGAATATAAAAATCAAATATAAAACATTTAAACCATTGTCATGTGAGACCAACTACTTCTGAGAACTTGAGTGCAAGATTTCAAAGCAGTTAAATACCATATACATAAATATCACTTATGTAAATTTTTGTAAATCTGTTTTATTTGCTCTCCAATTTGTGCTTCTTTTCTTCAGTTAAAAGATTAAATAAAAATGCTCTTCATTATCAATAATATACATAGCAATTAGAAAAGAAAAAGCTATAATCCTAAAATTTTCTTTATAAAAATTAATTAACTTTGTTGTCTGTCTAGTATATATTGATATTTGTTCCTGGAAACACCATCATTCTTATCACTGTTCTTGAAAAGAGCCCTGTATATACTTTTTTTTCCTTAAGGCTATTTTCAGATACAGGAAAACTTAAAGAATTTATTGCCAACAGTCCTGCATTACAAGAAATGCTAAAAGATATACTTTTTTTTTTTGTATTGGGGTTTAGCCGATTAACAAACAATGCTGTGACAGTTTCAGGTAACAGTATAGGGACTCAACCATGCGTATGTATTTGTATCCACTCTTAGAGGATATACCTCTGACTGATGGTTTTAAACAGTTATAAGCAATTTCTTTCAACCACTCTGACCTCATTTAACTAGGCTCTCATTATGCTGCCTGTAGTTATTACTTGCTGATTCCACTACAGAACAGATGAGCAACACATGACATGGACTTTTGCACACATTCCAACAAACATATAGCAAAGTGGGAAAAGCTCGAGACACTGCCTCATTACAAATGTGATATACAATACTCAAGAACACTTAATTTTCAAGGCATGTATGTTCACATGTACACTTCAGAAACTGGCTGAACTCTTCCCTTAAGCAACGTGAAAGCATCAATGGCCTAACCACAGATGCTTTAGCTCTCAGAGAGGATGACATATTTTTGCTACAGAATACAAAGGTAAATGAGAGCCCTAAAGGCACCCTGTTATATTAAGTGCCACAGATAGCTAGAAAATCTATTTTCTGTTTAGGAAGAAAACTATAAAACCAAGAAGCTTTCCTATTCAAGTTTCAAATATAGCATCTAGCCATGTGACTCATGCTAAGGAAAAACTTAGGGACAAGGCCATTGATAAACCAACCATCGATCTCTAAATGTTAGAGGAACATGTGCACATATAACTCTCCATAATAACAACCTTTATCTATTCTACACCAGGCAACTATGATAACTGTGTTACATGGAAGACTTGCCTTAATATTCACAATAACCCTAAAAAGTAACTTTTATTACCATCTCCACTCTAGATGCAAAAACTGAAGCTTAATCACAAAACTAGGAATTTGTAAAACTGGGATAATAATAGCTAATCAAAATCCAACAGTGAATATGATATAGCAAATATCAGAAATATCTCTCCTATATTATAAAAACAAAACATCTCAGGAAATAGTCACATCAGGAATTATTTTAAGGCCAGACCTGTTTCTTGAAGTATGTTACATGGAACACTAGTCCCTGCAAATGATCTATGTTAAAAAAATCCTCCATAATTAAAATATTCGAGAGGCCCTTTATAGTATGTGAAGTAAGTGAAGTCGCTCAGTCATGTCCGACTCTTTGCAACCCTGTGGACTGTAGCCTACCAGGCTTCTCTGTCCATGGGATTCTCCAGGCAAGAATACTGGAGTGGGTTACCATTTCCTTCTCCAGGAGATCTTCCTGACCTAGGGATCGAACCCAGGTCTTCCACAATGGAGGCAGATGCTTTAACCTCTGAGCCACCAGGGAATATACACTAGTCCATATAAGAGAGAAATACAGGATGAACTTAATTTTAAACAGTATGCTAGTTACATTTTTAAAATATATGCTCAAATATTTTTCTTCAAACTCCAGATACACTTCAGAGGAAGTACATTTAGAATTAAAGCAATGGATCCAATCATTAATCAGAAAAAAGCATAATAAAGAGGATATCAAATGCCCCAAAAGTGTGTAAATACAGGAACAATAGTGTATTTATTGTAAAGTTCATCCTATGTTTCCAAATTTTTAAAACTTTGGTAGACTCATCCCTCCTTAGGAATTCATAAAACACACCACCATAAAAAAAATTCTTAGAAGCCTTTCAGGAAACAAATCTAATTGCCACTGCTTAACCCTGTGTTTTCCAAACTTAATTAACTAAAGAACCCCTTTTATCCTATGTATTATCTATTAACAATGTATAGAAACAGTATTCTACAAAACACAGCTACAACTCCTTCCAATTATCACACTGCCTTGTATCAGAAGGAATAAGAGCACATGCCTAAAAGGCTTTTATAAACTACCTACTGCTACATTATAAACTCTTTTTCAACAGAACTACCATTTACATGGTCAATAATAAACACAAAATAAAACTGGAGGATCATAAAACTTTTTCAGCATGCCCTGAGCTTCTGTTACATTATACATCTCAAATATACATAACAAGCTCCAGCAACTCAAGTAACTTCAGTGCTCTACAATGACCTTGATTATTACATGTCAATGAGCAAGATAAAGGCTTAGATAAAACTTTGGTTAAAATATAAATTACATGGGAATATGTATGTGTTTCTCTTAACACTTAATATAAATTCTCTTTCAAGCCCTGATGGTGAATCAGAAAAACTCTTCAAGTCCTAGAGCAGTCCTTCTTATTTAACACAAATATCAAGAACTACTTATGACACATTAAGAGACTTCATATTATGTAACAGTGAAAACCATAAGGCACAGAGAGAGAGAAGTTTAAAAACCAAAAATGCAATGCCTAAACCTTATTTGGGGGCTTGTACATTTTCCATCATACTGCCCTTTTAAGTTCAAAACTGTGCACAGAAACAGGCTCAGATAAAAAAGAAGCACAGTAAAAGGAAATTCAACATGTTAGTAAGGTTTCTTTTAAACAAATGGAAATGAACAAATATCTTAATAACCCAACAAAACTTACAACTGACTTTTTAGCTGAATTATTAAAAGGCCATATAGGAAGTTTTACTGAATGCCTTTTAACCATCAGCTGCAAATAAAATAAAGACATTACGTTGTGTCAGATGTATCCATGTGTGATATGATGATAAGAATGGACTCAATTATTTTTATAAAATTAACAGGATAACAATGGATCAGTATTGATTAGAAAGACAGACGTAATCAGGACAGGAGCCCTTTCTATAGCCCTATATAAAAGGCATTAATATTTGTTTAAATTTCCTGTAATTTCTCAACTTCCCATCCCTTTCACCCATTCCAGTTAAAGATGTCATTTTCTTATATTTTCTCATTTGAGTTGAATTACTCAGCTATGCCCCTGAAAGACTGGCTTCATGTCACTGGAGCTGTTAACTTGTTAGCCCCAAAGGACAAAGAATTCTTTTGTACAGCAGTGGAGGAGACAAGACAACTTTCCATCATGCTTTGGAGTATGAGAAGAGCTAAAGGTCACTACTTCAAATAGAAGCCTATTCTCTCCAAGGGATACTCAGTAAAAATGTTTCAGAATGCTAATCCTGAGCTTAAAAGTTAAATGGCTGAATAAAACAAAAAAGAAGGGAAAACTCAAAACCCAGAGCCATTATTTATTATCTTCATCACTTTTTGATATTAATTATACTGCTTGTAAAAGCAGATAACTTTACCATAATGTAACAGACCAACAGTGCAAAGAGCATCAGAAATGTTAAATTTCTAGACCTCAGGAGAAATGCCAGAAAACATACAAATAAGAAAACAAAAGTTTTTGGAAACTATAAGCAAGGTGAAAAGGCAGCCTTCATAACGGGAGAAAATAATAGCAAAGGAAACAACTGACAAAGAATTAATCTTCAAAATATACAAGCAGTTCATACAACTCAATACCAGAAAAATGAACAACCCAATCAAAAAGTGAGCCAAAGAACTAAACTAACATTTCGCCAAAGAAGACATACAAGTGGCTAATAAATCATGAAAAGGTGCTCAACATCACTCTTTATCAGAGAAATGCAAATCAAAATCACAATGAAGTGCCATCTCACACTGGTCAGAATGGCTGCCACCAAAAAGTTTACAAACAATAAATGCTGGAGAAGGTGTGGAGAAAAGGGAATCCTCTAACACTCTTGGTGGGAATGCAAACTGATACAGCCACTATGGAGAACAGTGTGGAGAGTCCTTAAAAAACTGAAAATAGAACTGCCATATGATCCAACAATCCACTGCTGGACATACACACCAAGGAAATCAGAATTGAAAGAGACACAGGTACCCCAATGTTCACTGCAGCACTGTTTACAATAGCTAAGACATGGAATCAACCTAGATGTCCATCGGCAGAAAAACAGGTAAGGTACGTAAACACAATGGAGTTTTACTCAGCCAAGAAAAAGAACACATTTGAGTCAGTTCTAATGAAGTGGGTGAAACTGGAGCCTATAATACAGAGTGAAATGAATCAGAAACACCAATACAGTATATTAACACATATATACGGAATTTAGAAAGACGTTAATGATGATCCTATATGCAAGACAGCAAAAGAGACACAGATGTAAAGAACAGACTGTGTGGAAGAAGGCGAGGGTGGGATGATTCGAGAGAATAGCATTGAAACATGTATATTACCATATATAAAATAGATGACTATTGCAAGTTCAATACATGAAGCAGGGTACCCCAAACTGGTGCTCTGGGACAATCCAGAGGGATGCAGTGGGGAGGGAGGAGGGAGGGTGGTTCAAGATGCAGGGATACATGTGTACTCATGGCTGATTCATGTTGATGTATGGCAAAAACCACCACAATATTGTAAAGTAATTATCCTCCAATTAAAATAACTTAAAAAAAAAGTTTTTGACTCATTAATAACTAAAGTCAGGTAAGTGTTGATTAAATCTTTTATACAATGATCTGATACCAAACCAACATTACTATAATAACACACTGTTACTATAAAAATAAAATTTCAAAACTCATACCACAGACTTCCCTGATGGATCAGTGGTAAAGAAATCTGCCTGCCAATGCAGATGCGGGTTCAATCCCTGGTGCAGGAAGATCTCACATACCATGAAACAACTAAGCCCATGCACCACAACTATTGAGCTCTAGAGCTCAGGAACTGCAACTACTGAACCCACGTGCCACAACTACTGAAGCCCTGTGCCCTAGAGCCCGTGCTCCACAACAACAAAAGATACCGAAAGGAGAAGACCATGTCCCACAAAGAGGAGTAGCCTCGCTCTCTGTAACTAGAGAAACGCCCACTCAGCAGCAAAGACTCAGCAGAGCCAAAATAAAACAACACAACACCGGAGATCAATTCCAGATAGCAGAGCACTGAAACTGCAACTAGCCATTGAGCAACTACTGACAGGACACTGGAACTCACCAAAAAAAGATATCCCATGTCCAAAGACAAAGGAGAAACCACAACAAGACACCTCATCCACCAGAAGGCAGACAGAAGAAGCCAAGAAAATCCCACAGTCACCAGAACGAAAACCATATCACAGAAAGTTAAGCAAAATGAAAAGGCAGAGGATCATGTCCCGGACGAAGGAATAAGATAAAATCTCAGAAAAGCAATTAAATAAAACAGAGATAAGCAACCTTCCAGGAAAAGAATTCAGAATAATGACAGTGAAGATGACCCAGGATCTTAGAAACAGAATGGAGAAGATGCAAGAAATGCTTACCAAAGACCTAGAAGAACTAAAGAACAAACAGATGAACAATACACTGGAAGGAATCAAGAGCAGAATAACTGAGGCAGAAGAATAGATAAGTGACTGGGAAGACAGAATTGTGGAAATCACTGCTACAAAACAGAATATTTAAAAAAGGATGAAAAAATATATATGAGGACAACCTAAGAGACCTCTAAGACAACACTAAAGGCACCGACATTTGCATTATAGGGTCCCAGAAGGAGAAGAGAGAGAGAGGATCTGAGAAAATATTTGAAGAGATAATAGCTGAAAACTTGCCTAATTGGGAAAGGAAATAGTCAACCACGTTCAACAAGCACAGAGAGTCCCAGGCAGAATAAACCCAAGGAGGAACACACCAAGACACATAGTAATCAAACTGGTGAAAATTAAAGACAAAAATATTAAAAGCAACAAGGGACAAACGACAAATAACATATAAGGGAACTCCCATAGGTTATCAGCTGATTTCTCAACAGAAACTCTACAAGCCAGTAGGGAATGGCACAATATATTTTAAAGTGATGAGGAAAGAACCTGCAACCAAGAATATTCTACCCAGCAAGACTCTAGTTCAGATTTGATGGAGAAATCAAAAGCTTTACAGACAAGCTTTTGTTAAGAGACAAGCAAAGTTAAGAGAATTCAGTAACACCAAACCAGCTTTACAACAAATGCTAAAGGAACTTCTCTAGGCAGGAAACACAAAAGGAGGAAAAGATCTACACAAAATAAACTTGAAACAAATTAGAAAACCATAAAAGGATCATGCTGCTGCTGATGCTAAGTCACTTCAGTCGTGTCCGACTGTGTGCAACCCCATAGACAGCAGCCCACCAGGCTCCCCCGCCCCCGGGATTCTCCAGACAAGAACACTGGAGTGGGTTGCCATTTCCTTCTCCAATGCATGAAAGTGAAAAGTAAAAAGGAAGTCACACAGTCGTATCCAACTCTTAGTGACCCCATGGACTGCAGCCTACCAGGCTCCTCTATCCATAGGATTTTCCAGGCAAAAGTACTGGAGTGGGTTGCCACTGCCTTCTCTGAATAGGATCATATGTATTGATAATTATTTTAAATGTAAATGGATTAAATGCACCAACGAAAAACACAGACTGGCTGGGGGTGGGGGGATGAAAACATGTGCATGTATGCACTTCCACTTACCATATCACTCTACTTAATTCCCCAAACTGTATGTAATTATTTTATATTGTTAGGTTAATCATGTTTCCATTATGGCTTGCAATTGTAATTTTTTTTATTTTTGGTCTGGTTATTGATTGTGAAAACTGATAAACATTTTTTACTATTGTGATCATGTTAGAAAAAAATTTATACCACTCAACATATTATCTATTACCAAGTATCTGAAAATTCAAATATCTAATAACTAATTTTGGAAAATAGTTTTCCAAGTTCCCTGGTATTATTTTTGTGACCAAAACTCAAATTCTTATTCATAATCAGTAAATGTAATACAGGAAATTCATAAATGTCTTGAGAAGAAACAGAACAAAAGCCATTTTTAAACAAAATTAGTCGATTGTCCTTTAGAAAGGTAATTCTAATTTAAATAATTTTAAGTATGTAACCCAGAGAACTCAAATTTTCAGAGGCATATTGAAAGAAATTTAAAAATTAACAAAATTTTTCAATTTCTTTCCCCAGGCACTGTCTATGTTACCCTCTTGAAATACTAAAACAAAATCTACTGGGAGAATTGACAGTTTTCTTGCTTGATCAGCTTTACACTGAATATCAAAATAATCAAATGATTTTCCCATTTCATGTACAGCAATTACATGCAAACTAAGAACCTGACATTAGCTTATGTAAATGTATTATAAAGACTAAAAATTTAATTGATGCTATTTTTAGATAAACAGAGAATGGCAAAAGATATGTCTTCTCCAGAAATGAAGAGAATTAACCTTGATGTTTTTTTCTGATGTGCCAGACACTGTGCAGTGCACTATATGTATACACAAATATTAAATGTGAGCATATGTGATAATAAAGCTACCATCTCTTAGCCTTAGTCTCTTGGGAAATGTTTCCCTTTCAATTAAATTTCCCACTGGGTGGGTAAATAATGGCAAAGATGTTTCAAAATTAAGTCTACAGCCATGGCTCTGGCAAACATATAAAAAATAAACTGTAAAGACTGAGAGAATGTACCCTCATCAAAGAGATATTCTGATGTTTTCGGCTTTTTCCCTATGGACTAACGAATAGCATTTTCCAGCGAGTTTTCTTACTGAAAACCTACCTTACTAGTTAAAAATACATTTGGTCCAATTATAAGTTCCCACATGGAAGAAAATACATGACAAGTCCTTTTAAAGTCACTAAAAAAAGATTTCAGTTATGATACATAGGGCCACTTCACATAGCAACATTGCCAAGAAAAGTAAAAAACAAAGTCTAATAGCTCATGTCTGTGACCAAAGACCACCATAAACCACATTGTTACTTCTTTAAGTTTCCAACAGTTTGATTATTTTGTAAGCATGCTTTTCTTTGAGCTTCTCATATTTGGTTTACTTAGCTTCTTAAATCTATAAACTTGTGTCCTTATCTAATGTTGGGATGTGTTTGTCCATTATCGGTCACAATCTCCTTCTCCTCTCTTCTGGATCCTAACGACATGAATGTCAACACTGATGAAATTGTCCCTCAGGTCCCTGAGGCTCTGTTCTTTTCTGTCCCCCCAATCTTCTTTTTCTCTGTTCTTCTGTTTGGATACTTTATATTGGTCTACCTGCAAGGTAACTGACTCTTTCCTCTGTCAATTCCATTCCACTATGAAGCTCATACAGCTAACTTTTCATTTCAGATATTACACTTTTCAGTCCATTTGGTTCTAATTTTAACTTCTAAGCTGAAAATATCTACCTTTCCATTTATTTCAAGTGTGTTTACCTCATAACAACAGTTATTTACAATTATTTGATATTTCCAACATCTGTATCATCTCAGGGTTGACACATGTTAATTGTCTTTTCCCTCTAAAATCGGTCATATTTTTCTGGTTCTGTCAAGTAATTTTAGACTGTATCCTGGATATTATGAATAGTAATGCTATGTGTAGACTCTGGGCCCTGGGCCCTGCTATAATTCTTTGACCATAATACTGATTGTGTTTGTTTGCTTTAGCAGGTATATAACCTAGTTAGGTTTAGACTACAATTTCTTTTTCACCTCTACAGATAGTTATTCCAATGCAAATTCAGTTCTCAAGCCTTTGCTATGCCGCTTTGAGTCTGGCCCCATGAAATGTGCCACTCAGACCTGAGACTTGGGTGATAGTTCAAATCTTGTTGTCAATAATTTCCATCCCGTGCATTCAAAGGTTGGATGGGTTCTGGACATATGTAGGTTTGTACACAGAATTAAAAAAACCTTTTCTCCAGCTCTCTTTCTCCAGGATTTCCCTCATACCATGTCCCAGAGGGTTCTATTCTACCTAATTCTTCAGGTCAGAAAAACATTCATTTTAAGGTATTTTGGTGTTAATAGGAGCACTGCTATGGTTTAACATGTTTAATTCAAACTACACTTATAAGACGATGAGCTATGAGGTAAGGTGCTATGACAGAAGAACCAAAAATATCGTTCCTCCAAAAGCTAAGATGAAGGCTAAAACAGATTATTGATATGCTGGACACAAAGACATACAACTATACAAAACTATTATGTTCTTATCAAATAAAAAAATGTTCAATTCTGATCTAATAATAAAAAAAATGGAGACATATATATAATGACAACTGAATCAACTAAAGTCAACAGTACAGCCCTAGTGAGGCAACTGAAGTAACTAGGCCTCCTGTTTAGAAAGATAAAACCAAAGAAACTATACAGTGAACTATGAAATCATGAAAGTTATGCAGAGTGGATCCCAGATACTCAGATTAACCAAAACTACAATACTCAGAGTACAGTGTGTACCCAGAGGCTTAAGTTCAGAACAAATAAAAATGAACCACTATTTTACACAGCAAATGTTAAGAGATGGTAGAGAAAGAAAAGTTTAGCAAATAAGTTCTCGATAAATTTTTAAGTCATAGCTAGCAATCCATAATGGTGAATTTAGGAAAGCCAAAGAAATTTGACATCAGCCCACAAACCTCTTTTGCATTATTAAAAATAACAGCTTCTAGCTGCACAACTTATTTTACTATTGGTTGGACCACAGATTTTACTCAATACGGCTTTTCTTACATATAGCCTTTTTTAATTTATTCTATTTTAAAACCTTACGAGTCTGATAGACAAATATTGTCTAGTTTGGCCAGAAGCTAATCAATAATCTATCAATAATTCTTCATTTATTCTACTCACAGGATCATGGTAGATTAGCAAAAGAAACATTAAAATTTTTAAATTTAATTAGTGTGACCTACAGAAATAAATGCTATATACCAAATACATTAAAAGTGCTATAATATCTATGAAACTACAGTTTTATTTTAGATTCATAACAAGTCTTATAAATATAAATTTTAAATGACAAATAACCTGAAACACAGTCAATACAATACTTGACAAATTTTAAAATCTTTTTTATCTTTTTATCTCAGTTTTACTGAGGTATAATTGACAAATAAGACTGCAAGATATTTAAAGTGTAAAATGTGATGATTTGATACACATATACATCATGGAAACATTCATCACCTCATATAATTATCTTTTTGAGAGCATTTAAGTTCTACTCTCAGCAAATTTCAATTCTATAATTCAGTGTTGTCCGTTATAGTCACCATGTTAAACATTAAATCCTCAGGCCTTAATCACTGTATAACTTAAAGTTTGTTTTAATTCTTGAAGTGTTTTGAAGATCAAAGACATCAGAGAATTCCTGCATTTACTTTAATACATTAAATATATCCCCTAAAACTGCTACACCAAAAAATATTATCCAGCTCCGAAGAGGAAAGGAAAAAAACCTGACATCATCACCTTGTTTTTGTTATAGTTTGATTAGTGAAACGATCAAAGGTACATCATAGAGGCTTTTGTTTTTGTCTGTTTTTCTGTTTTTAAGTTCCCAATTTAGCTCTAAGACATGCTATTTTATCACAAAAGAAAGTCATTTGGAAACACATCTCCATACAGCCAAAAGAATGAAAGTAAAGTAGATATACATACTCCTTTTGGAAAGCCATACACAAGGGAGAACTGAATCCAAAAACGAGGCACATCTGGGCATCTGGGCTGTAGCCAGACTGGAGCAACATCTCCAGGCACTCCTCGTGCCCTCCAAACACTGCTGAGTACACAGGACTCACTTTGTTTGGCCCAGTGTCACAAACCCGGTTAGTGAGTGGTATTAACAAGTCCAAGATTCTGCAAATACACAAGTTCAGGACTATGTTTCTGTTTGTACATAATTGTAGACATTTCTACAAGACATATTTTGAGGCACCCATTGATTGAATTTAAGGTCTGTCTGTCTTCAGTGTACTTTCTAGGTACAATAAATTATTACAAGCGACATACTCCAAAATGCTTATTACTGTTGCTTAATAAGAAGACCCTTAAACGTATTTGAAACAACTAAATAATGTTCTTATAAAAGTAAATAGGTAACATATTGTCCTTTTTTATTTTTTTTTACTATTTACCACTACTCAAGTCCCCAAAATTCAAACTTTATATGAGATGTTTTAGGATATAATAAATTATTTAAAACTCCATTACACTAAATACAAACTTATATCAAGACAATAAATTATTTTCCTTTGTAAAGTAGCAACCAAAGTTTTATTTTTCTAATTAGTAAGAATTTTTTAGGATGATGAGAGACATGAAATGAACAGTATTTACATCAGGAAGAAATCAGAATTTCTGCTAAAATATTCTATTCTCAGAAAAGAAGATGAGCTCTTTTATGTGTTATGGCAGATTTATTTAAAAGACCGATTGCTAACTAGAGAAAGTTCTAAACAAAAATCATTAAAAAGTTCTTAGATTATTTGTAGACTTACCTCCGGCACTCAGCTGGAGAGAAAGGACTATCCTACACTATAAGGATAATATAAGCCAGAAATTCTCCTCTTTCTGGGAAAAGAAAGGCAGAGCTACACCAAAGTATATTTATAACATTCTTTCTCCTTGCCACTTTTCCTTAGGTAAAATAGGACTAAGATAGCAATATTTAGGGAGAACCTATATTTACTAAGAAGAAAATCATCAGTGACCAACAGAAATCTCAAAATTGAGAACAAATAAGGGCAAATTCTCGACAGGGTTCTGATATCAATTTAAAGCTCAGCATATAACTGTAGATTTATGATTAAATAAAAATCAAGAGTTAAGAAAAATATCAAATTTTTAAACCTAAGTATTTTGCTAAAATAAAGAACCTGTCGAGTGTCTCTTACACGTAATAAATGGGTTAAAAATTTTTAAGTGAGTTCGAAAAAATATACTCTTCAGTTCAGTTCAGTCGCTCAGTTGTGTCCGACTCTTTGCAACCCCATGGATTGCAGCATGCCAGGCCTTCCTGTCCATGACCAAACTCTTCAACAAGGCACAAACAAGATTACAAATATGTTTAAGAAAACAGTAAAATACCATGACACCTAGTGGCATAATAACCCAATTACAACATCTGCTTTTCTACTATACAAACATATTAAATACTAAAGACAAGACCATTTCACTATTACTTTTTAAATTAAATAATACTCACAATAGCTATAAAAATTACTACTGCAGTAAAAAGACTCTAAAAACTTTAAATATATATTTTTAAAAACTGTTTGGTACCAATCTATATTAAGATAGGCTGCCATATTCTCAAGGTAAAACCAGGTTCTGAACTGAACTGAAGATTCTTAGAACTCCCAATTTCAGGGAGTTTCAACTTTCTTTTAGTCTCTCTCTCTCCAAAAATTTCATTTGAATTTCTGGCTAGGGAAGAAGAGTAACAGAGGCAGGATAAAGTACCAGGTTGAATTTGAAATCAGACAAAGAGAAGTCCAGTCAAAGAGTTCAAGATGTGGAGGACTGCCTAGACCCAACGAAAAAGAACTCCAACAGAGATCACAAATCCAAAACCTTTCTGGGGTCAGGGAGGTAATACAAGTACATTGAAAAAAGTCATCAGATCAGTACCTCAAGATGCCTAGGATAAAACTGGAACGGAGTGGAATAGTCGCTTAAGCAAGTCAGAGGGAAGATTTAAAACCCTGAGAAGGTCTCCTGGGCCACTCTTCCTCACTCTAAGGAACTGCAAGACTAAGAACTGCAGGGGATGGCATGGCAGACAGATGTGGGGTGGACCTAACCATCGAGCACATCAGTAGAGAAGGGAACACCAAAGATTATGCCTGGAGGTAAAGGGGCTGGTCCAGAAGATCTAATTTCTTACTACCTCTGAATTATGAGACCACTTTTACTTTTCATTTTTAGCACTTACTTTGTATGGCCCATCTGTGCAGCTGCATGTATAGGTAGCTGCCAATTGTCCTCATTACAGTAAAGATCAGGATCTGCCCCACTGGAGAGCAAAAGCTCCACACATTCTGTGTGGCCCTCTTGAGCAGCAATGAACAAGGGAGTAGCTTTGTCCAAGGCTTGACAATTGACATTTGCACCTAAAATAAAACATTTAACATATAACCTTCTTTAATGCAAAAATTAAAAAGATGATCAACAAACAATTCAAAGCAGCTGCCTTAAAAGGGCTTTCATAGTACAACAGATTTTCCTCCTTAATGGATACTGTTGTTGAAACATTAATTTTCAATTTCTTATTGGTAATCATTTAAATTGTTTTTGCTTAAAGATTAATACTTTAGAATTCATTTTTAAGCTAAAATATGAATTTTACTCTATGAAGGATTCATTTCATTCCAATCCTTCCTCCAACAAACACTCTGAGGGTCTAATCAGCAATCATTTTTTAAAAACTGCAAATCATCAAATACGGATAATATTTCTGATCATTATTGAAAGAATAAGAAAAAAATCTAAATTATGAGACTTTATAGATGCCACTAATCGATTCAGGCTGAGTGGTGAAAAAAATTCCAGCAAATATGATATACACAGGGGCTATGATTTTAAACTAATGTTGACTATACTCTCCATTACATCCCTTTTCTTCATGACCAGTGTGTGATGAACAGAGCCCACAATAAAAGGAAAAAGCTCTATTTAAATGGGTTTCTAAGCTGAATTTTTAAGCATAAATCTAATCAATTATTTAGAAGCAAATGTATAAAGATGTGAAAAAGTTTAGTGACCTCAATTTCTGTGAAGGTTTCATAAATAGCAGACTTCCTCAAACTTTTCTCATTGACAAATAATGTGCTAAGTATGCTAACTATGTGTGTGTTAATACATGACCATGAAAATTTTTAAATTTCTGGAACACACCTCAGTGGAAAAATCATCATCCTCATGGGGGAAGACAATTTTTTACTTAAAAGGATGTTTCATAAATATACCTTGAATAAACCAAAGCCCTGAAATGGGTAAGAACAATGCAAAATACAAACGGTAAGTCAGAATTCACTGAATGGTCAGAAATTCCAACTGGGTATTCAACACGTCTAGATACACTGAAATCTTCTTGACTTGCACAAGGCGGATGCTTCACCTACTGTCAGCATTAGAAAGAGATGAACACTATAGCTGAGGAAAGATTACATCAAAAAAGAAACCTACTTAACTTTCTTTTTTAAGCAATGTTTTGTTTTCATTGACAATTTTAATGTATAAGAAATGTATAATGTTGTTGTTGTATTAAGAATCCCAGACTCCGAGTTATTTAAGTGACGTGCCAAAGATCTATAATAGACACTATTCACTGGTGGAATGTATAAGGAATCAATCTTTGTAAAATTTCAGGTAAAGAAAGTTGGGGAAATGAGGAAGAATTCACTGAAAGTCATTTTAAAGAGTTAGAAACATGTATAGTTACATTATAAACATACCTATATACCTTTTCAACTTGCTGTTCATAACTATTCAGAGAGAAGGAAAAAAAAAAAAACAAAAAAAAGGTGCTTAGTGTTCCAGGAGACAGGCCCAGCATGAGGAGAGAGTCACTAATCTGCAATTTAACCTATTTCATTCTAAGTATTAGTTACACACTAACAATTGGAACTTTGGGGACTGGAAGTCATAAAATGCATCATGACAGTCCGTGGGAAGGTACAGCACAGAAGGAGGAAGATGAGAAATCAAGTCCCGTGTCTGAGTCCCGATTCCACCAGTGAACAGTGTCTATTATAGATCTTTGGCACGTCACTTAAACAGCTCGGAGTCTGGGATTCTTAATACAACAACAAAGTACATGCTTGAATAAATGATTTTAGGGATTATTTCAACTCTAAAGATTTACAGACCTGATATTTGTAACATATCTTAATTTTACACTTAACGAATGCTTGTTTCTGTTGTTTACTATGTCAACTTGAGTATTTCAAGGTTTATAAGGAGAAAGCAGAAATAAGAAAATATGTGCTCTAAATAAACTTTGTTTTGGTAATTTATTAAAAGTTTAGATATTATAGAAGATATGTGAAAAGCCTAGGTATTAAAAAAAAAAATTGTGTGGTGGCAAATCTGGTGTCTCTCCCATCTGCTCTGGACCATCCATGTTTTGTCAGGTTAGCACTGTGCGCACAGCAATGGTGTCAGAAGAACTGAAAAGCCCTTACATAACAAATGTTTCTGGTCACAGAAATGTCACACAGAGTAATAAGCATCCCACCTCAACACAATCTTCTCTGACAATGCTGAATATGTAATGGCTGTCACTGGAACACTTTTAAGCAGGTTTATGTTGCTATTTATTAACATAATAGTGTAAACAGGCTTTGAAATAAACCCATTTAAATATCACACAATTAACCAAAATATACAAGTCAGAGGGTTAATGTACAAAATAGCTATCTAAAAGATTAATTAAGATTATATTAGTCATGTACCCGAGAAAGTTGGAACAGTTCAGGTAGCTATAATGAAGGACAGCCCCATCATTCAACTTGCCAATAAACCTGCTTTAGCAATAGATCATTAAAGTTCTGCTGAGGTAAGTTAGTAGTTGCGCATTGTATTATGTTAGTTAATAGAGACTTAGTAACCAGGCTTACAAATTAACTTGTATGTACTCTTATTTACCACTAACTTAAGACAATAAATTTCAGAACCTGATTTATATTTAGTTAAGAATTACTCTTCCTAGGAAGATACAGCATTAAACTCATGATCTTAATAGTGCAAAGGCTAACGGATTAGTCTTACCTGATGATATAAGTATGCTCAAGCTTTCTAGCTTGCCATACTGAGCAGCCACAAATAAAGGTGTGATTCCAAAGTCATCCTGGCATTCCTTGTTTGCTCCTTTTTTAAGAAGCAATTTTATGATCTCAGCATTTTCCTAAGGCACAGATTCATATTTTAAATAAGAGAAAACAAAGAAAATAGAAGATATCTCTCTTTTTATTGTTGTGTGTATATATGCTTTTTATCCTCACTAAAGGAAAACTCTTTTTTAAAAGTGTTTTGGGTGATGGGAAGAAAGTGTTAATCATTATTCTGTACCTTAAGCTAACCCATTAAACATAAACAGATAAAACAATGATCTCTAGGAATTAGAATCCTTATAAAATCCTGCATAATTAGTCTGCAAGCCCAAGCACTAAGGTATTATCACAGTTATCTAAACAAAGTGCTATAAATATAATAAGCCATTGCTCACTATCAACTTATATATCCCAAATATTCTGACGGCCTCTTACCTATGCTACCAACATTTGAAAAACTTACCTAATCCCTGCAGCCCAAAGCTTCTAGAACTACTAGAGCAGCAGGCTTATTCAGAACGATCATTACCATTTAGACTGCCTTTCTGTACTGCACTAACCACCATAAATCACAGGCAAGCAGGAAGCAAAGACTGTATAGAATTATCATTTTAAAAGGGTAAAACACACAATTTACATGGAAATGAAATAATAAATGCAGAGTTTACCTGAAAAGTAGCCTGGTGCAAGGCGTTCCATCCACACATAGAGTGGGATCCATTAACATTTGCTCCATATTGAAGCAGCAGCCTTAACACATCTATCTGTCCATTTTCAACAGCTGCAATACAGCAGTTAAAAAAATTATCGTCAATAAAAAGGCATGTTTGTACAACTGGGCACTTTGGTGATGTTTCCATCATTTATCCAGCCCACAACTCACAATACTGTGACCATTCCTATCAACAAATCAAAACATATGTGTACTCCTTGTTCAAGAATAAAACATTTATCACAATTATCTCAACCCAAATCCATTAATATATATACTCTTTTGGGACACCCACAAAATTATTTTTAATTGTATCTTAAAAGATATAGAGGAAATGGAAGCAAAGAGCCAAACATTTATTCTCTCTGATAATGGAGACAATATGTTTCTATTTTGTTAAACTGCAACTGGAAGGGGCATGGGATGAACAGGTAAGAAGAAACAGCATCAGTCTGGAGAAACAGACTCAAAAGAATTGAAACATTGGCCACTATTACCCTTTCATCAAAAATGACAACAGTAACTGACAAGCAAACTGAAAGCATAATACTCTAAGTCTGTACTTTAGATATTTTTAGCATAATAAACAACAATCTTTGTTACAATGATGTTCTTTTATCAACCAATGAAAATTTAGTAGAACCCTGCTTATTTGAACTAAAAGGGGACTCCAGACAAACTTAGGAGGGTTGTTAAAGAAATGCATATTATTTCACTACAGTAAATGAAACGAATGACTCCCAAGTTGCCACTACAATAGATTATTTGAAGGAAGAGTTTGCATGCCTATAGAGACCTAAAAATTATGTGCCCTTTTACTAATTACATTATGCTACTTTTTTCCACATATCTAACTTAATATTAGCACAGGATATGTGTAGTCTAATATCATGCACATGTGACAGTTTATGAACCCTACCTAATGAGGATGGACACAGGTATAATGCTATTAACTTGATACAACAAACAGTGGGGCTGAGCTTTCTACAATATTATCCACCAAAAAATTTTGTTATGAAGGTGGGCAATTCTAAAGGAGTTAATGAAAAAATAGAATGCCAGAGATAGTTAGACATTAACAAAATAAGTACACACATACACCATTAGCAAATTATGTACACTGTGAATGCTGTGGTATTAGGCTATTACACTAACTTTTTAGAACTGTAACTGTGAAGAAATACCAGTACCTACAAGGATAGCAGAGATGTATATAGGAAGCTCTGATCTGTGTGCCTGATGACATGAAAGGAGTTTTGAAAAAGAAGATTTTTAATTTCACTTCAAGCATACAGTTATTCTATATCTTCTACTGTTGTAGGAGGCAGGAAGTTAGAATCAATAAGTCTCAGTGAAAATTTAAAAAGGCACTAGACATTCGGACAAAGGACCACACTTGAAAAATGGTAATATACATGAAACAATGGGAAGATAAAATCCTTAAATTTCCCTCATAAGGATAAAGAAGTTCTTTAATCAAGAATTCTCTTATACTGGAAGGTTTCAGATATTCAAACACCTTGGTTGAGATAGTATCACTGAAGTAGTTTAACCTAACTTCTCTTATTTCTAAGTTAATATTCAAGGACATTTTATCAGGCAAAGAAAGTTTTTCAAGCTAAGTTATTTTTCTATAATCAATTAAAATCAACCTATTTGGGGGTGGAGGTCAGGATAGAAAAGGAAATAAATTTGTTTCATATCCAATTCATACATCATTATCAGTGACTACTGGCAAAAATCACTCTACAGTCAAGACCTTAAGTTGAAGATTATCAGGTTGTCAGCGGTGATATATGAAACAGAGTGAAAATAAGATTTGTTTCCATGAATTAGGCTGACCTTCTAAAAATGAAAGTCAAAAAAAATTTTATTATTAAATACAGTACAGAAGTCAGAGAGAAAATTTTTAGTATCATAAATACACTAAGATATCTGATTTCTGCATGTCTAGTGAAAAAATTTCTCAGTGGCAAAGTAGTATTTATATACCTTTTGCTAATTATTTCAAAACAAAGCAACTAGTTGACTAATGGGTAATAATTAAGAAATAGTGGTTTAGAAAAGTGTATTTAGAGCTTATACCCTACTAAGACAGGCTGAGACCTAAGACCTGCTACCATGCTTGCACCTGGACAAACATCTCCTCGATCAACAAAATAGCAAGAAATTGTATGGTACTAAAAAGAACTGTATGCATGCACAGATGGAGCAAATTCTAGACAAGAGACTAAAAAACCCAAATGCCACTTCTGAAGCACCTAGAGCAAACGGGGGTCGGGGGCCTGCACACAATACCACATAAAACGCTGGCAAGCCACCTAAGCCATTCCTCTGGCCCAAACTCTCCTGACACTCCTACCCTCACCCCACATAAGGAACACGCTCACCCCAACTTGGGAAATGAGCAAGGGAACCTGCTGTTTGTTCTCACTCCCACTGCTATAGCAGGGTTCCAATAAAGCCTTGCTTGAATTTCTAGTCTGGCCTCTGATCAACTTCTATTGGTTAAGGAGGCCAAGAACCCTGGCTGGTAACACTACCATCAACGCCTCTCCTTTGGAAGAATTGAGTAACTTTTTATCCTTATATAACAACTTAACAAGCTGGAGGGGCAGTGGGAACCATTCCATGACCAAGTGTATTATGCTTCAATAAAAGTTAATTTAAAAAAATACCCAAACTTGAACTTAAAATTTGTTCCTCTTTATCATAAGAAAACTACGCTTCTTGAGGACAGAAACTGGGTCCCCTTCCCCTTACGTGCTCAAGGCCAATCGCAGACAGAAGACAGACAACAAATAAGCATTGACTAGGTGAATGAAAAATAAATATCTAAAATAAAATGAGATTTTCTCTTTTTAAGAATTCATTCCTCTCCAAACAGAACAGGTTACAGAATTGTGTTTCTTGATACGACAACATAACGGCACTAAACTAGCCAGTGTAACAGTAGAAAACAGAGAACAACTTTTCCTAGTATTAAACCATGGGCAAAAGACTATGACTCCTAAAGAAAGGGGAGGAAATCATGAGTGGAGACCCATGATGACCCCAGCCATCTGCCTGGGGACATTTCTGGATTATGGAGCAGTGAGCTAAAGTCCAGGCATAAAAAGAGAAAGGTTGAAGAAAGAATACTCCAAGAAGAGGAAACAGCCCAGGAGACTGCAGCAGTCTGCTGAGCTGAGGAAGAGATCAGAGTTTAAGCAGTTGAAATTGGTGGCGCAAAGCCCAAGAGAAACGAGAACTGTGCAGGGGGGAATCCCACTGTGGAAGTTTGCCAAGAATCCTTGCCTAAGGTCTGGGTTACACATGTGCAAGGAAGATGAATCTTACCAGAGAACTGCTAAAGAGTTAAGAATGCAACAGACAACCAGAAGACAAACAGTGCTGAGGGGCAACGGAACTCCCAGGAGTTCCGGCCCAGTCAGAGCGGTGAAACCACATGGCTTGCTACTTCAATACCTCATTAACACTCCAGGCATCTATCTAAGAAGTCCAAAAGGCAGAGCCCTCGGAATAAAGACCACATCTAAGACTAAGGACTACTCTAGACCTTCTCTAACAAAGCCTAAAATAGGCTCTGATCAGAATGGAGGCAGAGGATGAGAGTTGAGTCCTCTGGGAAGTTAGACTGGAAAACATGATCTCAATAGAGCATAAAATCAAACCTAAACATATTTAAGGTGATAAGCCAGTAAATAATCTATTATTTAAAAAAAGAAAATAAATAATTATTCCTCAGAGAATAACAAAATTCAAGTCTCTATGAAATACTATCCACAATGTCCAGTATACAAGTCAGAAAGTAGTAAGGAGAAACTAACCCCAAAACGGTCCAGATTCTGGATTGAACAGATTAACTAAAGCAGGTACTATAAAAATAGGTTAATATCTATGGTATACAGGGAGCCTAGAGAGAGAATCTGAGCAGAGGAAAAAAACTTAAAAAAAGAAAAAGAAGAACCAAATGGAAATTCTACAACTGAAAAAAGAAATGGATGTGCTTGAAAGATCAGAGATAGTAGAAGAGTTGATGACCTTGAAGACATTAATATAAACCATCTAATCTAAAGAAATGAAAGAGGAAAAAAAACACTAAAGGAAAACCAACTGTATATCAGGGCCCTGTGGACAAAATCAAACAGTGCACCATACATTAACTGGAGTCCCAGAAGGAGACAAGAGTAAGAATCAGGCAGTAAAAATATATATTTGAAGAAATAATGCCTGAAATTTTACAAAATTTGATTTTAAAAACAAAAACAAAAGCCATATTCACTTACAGATCCCAGAAAATCAGCAAACTACAGTGTTTTGGAAATAGTCACTACTCTTAAGACTTCACATTATATGTAAGTTAAGGATGATTATATAAACATACTTGACAGCTCTGTGGAAGAACTTAAATGATTAGAAAAGGGGGTGCAAACAACAAGCCACTGAAATCAACTTAGCTATAATAATAGTTTAATTTTTTTCCAGGGCTCTTCAGTTCAGTTCAGTTACTCAATCACTTCCGACTCTTTGCGACTCCATAAACCGCAGCACACCAGGCCTCCCTGTCTATCACCAACTCCTGGAGTTTACCCAAAATCATGTCCATTGAGTCGGTGATGCCATCCAACCATCTCATCCTCTGTCGTCCAGCATCAGGGTCTTTTCAAATGAGTCAGTTCTTGGCATCAGGTAACCAAACTATTGAAATTTCAGCTTCAGCAACAGTCCTTCCAATGAATGTTCAGGACTGATTTCCTTTAGGATGGACTGGTTAGATCTCCTTGCAGTCCAAGGGACTTGCAAGAGTCTTCTCCAACACCACAGTTCAAAAGCATCAATTCTTTGGTGCTCAGCTTTCTTCACAGTCCAACTCTCACATCCATACAT
The DNA here is from genome assembly GCF_001704415.2 of Capra hircus. Classification (NCBI taxonomy): domain Eukaryota; kingdom Metazoa; phylum Chordata; class Mammalia; order Artiodactyla; family Bovidae; genus Capra; species Capra hircus. The sequence goes on from NC_030818.1 coordinate 36,050,118, forward strand.
GACCACTGGAAAAACCATAGCCTTGACTAGACAGACCTTTGTTGACAAACTGTCTCTGCTTTTTAATATGCTGTCTAGGTTGGTCATAACTTTTCTTCCAAGGAGTCTTAATTTCATGGCTGCAATCACCATCTGCAGTGATTTTGGAGCCCAAAAAAATAAAGTCTGACACTGTTTCCACTGTTTCCCCATCTATTTCCCATGAAGTGATGGAACCAGATGCCATGATATTAGTTTTCTGAATGCTGAGCTTTAAGCCAACTTATTCACTCTCCTCTTTCACTTTCATCAAGAGGCTCTTTAGTTCTTCTTCATTTTCTGCCATAAGGGTGGTATCATCTGCATATCTGAGGTTATTGATATTTCTCCCGGCAATCTTGATTCCAGCTTGTGCTTCATCTAGCCCAGCGTTTCTCATGATGTACTCTGCATATAAGTTAAATAAGCAGGGTGACAATATATAGCCTTGACATACTCCTTTTCCTATTTGGAACCAGTCTGTTTTTCCATGTCCAGTTCTAACTGTTGCTTTCTGACCTGCATACAGGTTTCTCAAGAGGCAGGTCAGGTGGTCTGGTATTCTCATCTCTTTCGGAATTTTCCACAGTTTATTGTGATCCACACAGTCAAAGTCTTTGGCATAGTCAATAAAGTAGAAATAGATGTTTTTCTGGAACTCTCTTGTTTTTTCAATAATCCAACGGATATTGGCAATTTGATCTCTCATTCCTTTACCTTTTCTAAATCCAGCTTGAACATCTGGAAGTTCACGATTCACATATTGCTGAAGCCTAGAGAATTTTGAGCATTACTTTACTAGCATGTGAGATGAATGCAACTGTGTGGTAGTTTGAGCATTCTTTGGCATTGCCTTTCTTTGGGATTGGAATGAAAACTGACCTATTCCAGTCCAGGGCTCTTATTTGCATTCAAAAGAAAACTGGCCATTTTACCATGTCCTTTAATACTCAGCAATAGTAAATAGTTAATCCAATCATTCAACCGTGCCAAAGACAGTACTAAGCACAAGAGGCATAGAAAGCAACCAACCTACAAAGTAGTTGCCTTCATGGAACTTCTATTCAGTGGGACTGATGGTAAGTTAGCACACTGATGAAATAAGTTCTGAGAAAAGTAATTGTGAAATTACTTTTTGTGGGGAAAAACAAGTGAAACTTACTAGGTAAAGTAACAGGCAGTAACTGAGTTTGAGAACGCTATGGTCTGATCTCGGAAGCTAAGCAGGTTCGGACCTGGTTAGTACTTGGTTGGGAGAATGCCACGGTAGAAAATGGGACAGACATCATCTCTTTGATACAGAAACTTCTGAACAGAGAAATGAGAGACAAGAAGCAGTAAGCATGCAAAAAAGTGGAAGATGAGTACTCCAAACAGGAAATAGGAAGTATAAAGGCAGTGAGGTAGAAGAGCTGAGTATATGTAAGGAATAATAAGATTGTCAGGAGAGGAAATAAAGCAACAAAGGTAGAAAGATGTGAAATTTTGTAAGCCTTGACAAAAAGTTAGGTGTTTTTGCCTTTTTTTTTTTTTTTTTAAGGAAAAATGAATTTGTAGCAACTTTTAGGAGCACAGCTCATCACCTGCTTGTTCAGAACATAAATCTTGAGGAGTTGAGTGATCTGCCCAATGTCACAGAGCTAATGCCTATCAGACTGGAGACCAGGCTTCCCAGCTATTAGTTAGGACTCCCTCAACTAGTCCCGGTAATATTAAAAAGAATAGGAGTCAGCAAACTTTCTGTAAAGAGCCAGAAAATACAGTCCCCAACTTAAGATGGTTCAACAATTTTTTGACTTTACGATGATGTAAAAGGGAGACACATTCAGAAGAAACTGCACTTTGAATTTTAATATTTTCCTGGGCTAGCAATATGTGGTATAACCATCTCTCACAACACTGGACAGTGGCAGCGAGCTGCAGCTCCCCATCAGCCAGCCACCAAATCACGAGGATAAACAAATGACACACTCGCAACCGTTCTGTTTTTTACTTTCAGTATAGTTTCAATAAATTACATGAGACATTTAACACTTTATTATAACATAAGCTTTGTGTAAGATGTTTGTGCCTAATGAAAGGCACAATGTAGGCTAATGAACATGTTATGAGCACATTTAAGGTAGGCTAGACTAGGCAATGACGTCTGGTAGGCTAGATGTATTAAGCGGATTTTTAACTTACAACATTTTCAGCTTACAGTGGGTTTACTGGGATGTAACCCTTTCCTAGGTTGAGGAAGATCTGAACTCTATTATATCTAGTTTCTCTGGTTCAACATTATAGTTATAAGATTTTTCAATATTATTGCCTCCAGTTGCCGATCACTCCTTTTTGTTGCTGTGTACCATCTCCTTGTGTAAACAGAACACTATTTACCCATTCTATTGCTGGTAGATGCTATTTGGCTAGCTTTCTGTCTGGGGCTGTTAAAGAGTGTGCAACAATAAGAATATTCTAGCACATGTCACTTTCAGTGAACACTAATACACATTACTTTTGGATATATTCCTAAGGACGGAATTGTTGGGACAGAAGATATGTACATATTTAGCTTTAGTAAATTCTTCCAAACAGTTTCTCAAAGTGGCTGAAACAAATTCACACTCCCACCAGCCTATCTTCCGGTTGGTCCACATCCTCATAAACACTCGGCATTTTCAGTCTTTCCTTTTTTACCCATTCTGGTAGATGTGTAATGTTTACTCTTACCTTAAGCATCAGTTACCTCAAATTCTCTTTGAAAGTAGTCGAGATATGAATAAATAAACAAAATGTAACACTGTCTTTGTTCTGTGTTCCTTTGGGACTCATTAACTTGGGTACAAGTCAAGTCATGTTAACTGTAAACTAAAATTTCAAATCCTGACATTGGGGTTACAGAAGAAACAAGTTGATAACAGCTATAACTGGCTGACATTACACAGGAGTTCACTATATTCTCTGTTCAAATACATTTTAAATGCTTCACAATAAAAGTTTTTAGTATTTTTCACCAGCTCATGGCCCCACCTGCATAATATAGAAACTGCATTACCTAACAAATTCTACCCCAACTAAGACTTCTAGTCTCCTAAACCTGTCATCTTCTGCTCTGAGACACCTTCCTGGTGGTTCACAGTTGTAAAGGCCATTTGAAGTTTATAACTGGCATAGTGCCATGAGGATGTCACCTAGGCCACAGGCTTATCTCCCAATTCTGAACACGCGAGATGCCAAAGTACTGCTGGTTTCCCTGCAGTCCCACTGTAGAGGCAACATGCTGTACATCTGAGCACCCTTGGAGAAGATGCCCTGTACCCTAACCTTCAACATGTTCTGTCCCTAAGCCTCCTACAGAGTAGGGCCACTAATAACCCTGTGCCTCTCAGAGCCGCTCACAGAAACAGATCCTTCACCTTCTGCTTTCAGCTCCTCTCACTACAGGCTCAAATATGAATTCCAGGCTGTTCTTCAATACCCATGTTTCCCAAAAGCCTCCCTACCTCCCAGTCACGCAAATAAAAATCTCCACCTGAAAACCATTAATTCTACCCCCGAATTTGCCATGTACTGGTTCATCTCACAAAAATGCTCAGATGTCTCAAACACATCTGAATTATAATTTAGAATCATAATGGTGTCCTAACTGTAATGGCAAGAACACAGACTGTGTAGTCAGGCACTCCGTCCAGCTATGAGCAAGTTATTCCCTCACTCACACTTATAAAATAAGAATAATCTACTTACCTAGGGGTTTTTATTTTGACTAAGTAATTAATATAAGTAAATACAGTAAGTGCTCAATAAATGTTCCTTCTTTCCCTCCCTCAGTCCCCTTACCCCCTTCCTGATAAACTACTGGTCAACTTCTCTTCTTAACAAACTATACAACCAGGATACTCAGAAGGTTATTAGCTTTTCAATCATGAGGAATTAGGCCATAATTAAAATTACCTCAATTATTCAGACCTCTGATTAAACTTCTCTTACCAACACTCCATGTGCCCTAAGGTGAGTCTATCCCCTATGCAGAATCAATCCTTCTGACCAACAACCCAATTAACTGCAACAACCATCACCAGCACTACGAGAACTGCATATTCAGGTCCCCTTCAAAATGAGAGTGCAAACTCTCAGGTTTCCCCAATTTACTGTCCGAATTATTTCCTCCATGATAATCACCCACAAATCCGCTTTATTAGTTTAATAAATGCTTATGTTTAACTTTCCTCCTCCACAGCCATAACTGATCTGTCTTACAAACATATACACTATTTCCCATTCAAAAAAGGAATTCAAAGCCCATAATCCTCTTTCTTTGCATGGTCACCTCCTCATGAACAGTCATTCACTTGTCCAATTTTTCTTTCTTCCAAAAAACAGAATTGGGTCTATAGGTAGGCAGATGCTTATTAACACAGAACCTTTATGCTTTTTTTTTTTTTTTTTTGGTCCTTCCACTTCCTGTCAAAGTTTTCACAGACCTAAAGACACTTCTTTAGATGGTTTGGAGCATAAGTCTGATAATCACCTAATCAACTGAGAGTAATGAGGGAAATTCAGTTGCAATTTCTACCATCCCACTGATAAGCAAAGGACAGGATAAGTTGGTGTTTTCTTTGTTCCCTCACCTCTCTACATGGGACCCACCTAGTACTACATACTATTGCAAAGAGGACCAACATTTCAAAGACAGAAGAGGACCATAGCTCATTTAAGGATGTACAAAGAGCTGCACTCTCCAATGCAGAAGCCAGCAGCCATACGTGGCTACTTAAATCTGATTAATTTAAATTAAAATTTGAGTACCTCAATCAAACTAGCCTCATGCAAAGAGTTCAAGATCCACACTAGGCTAGTGATTGGACAGTACAAATTTAGGACACTTTCAAGAGTTACTGTACTGTCAAACTCAGCACATTTTTTAGCCTTAAGAATCATTGCAAGCTCACTGAGCCTTTTCTGTTGTTCGGAAGAAAGTCCACTGCCTATAAGTGCAAGAGGCCCATCCCGATGCTGACCAGTGTTTACTACTGAGCAATGGCTAGTTAATGATGATTCCTTCTTCTCCAGTAGCAGCAACAGCGATTTCATATTTTTACTGTCTGCATAATCCACCCGCTGCAGACCAAATATGTTGACTGCCTCCCTGGTGGCTCCATAGGCGAGTAACAGCTTGACAATGTCCACATGCCCATTCTTCAGTGGTGTTCACCAACGTTTTGTGCTGGAGCAGCAATTCCACCACCTTCAGGTGCCCGTGATTGCAGGCTTCATGCAATGGTGTCCACCCAGCATGATCTTTAACATTTGGGTCACTTCCACTTTGTAAGAGGTATTCAAAGGAAGGGATGTCGCCCTTAATTGAAGCAATATGGAGCAAAGTCTCTCCTCGATGATTTCTCTTCACAGCTGTAAGGCTAATGGGCCACAGCTTTGTTGCTGAGGGACTACACATCATTCATCTGTAACTTGGACTGTTCAGTGTAGAAGGCGGCGTACCTGGTGAAAGGCTAATGGATTCAACCAATATAGTACGGCTTTTCCTCCTTAACGTGTCACCAACTTTAAGTCTGTTCGAAGGTGGTAAAGACCAACCAGGCAATGGCACGTTTTCTGAGAGCACTGCTTGCTTAACAGAGTTTCCACCAGTGCTCTGACTGCTGCTTCTGCATCTCTTAGAAACAGGACTGAAAACTCTATCGTGATGCCCAAGCTTCCCATTACAACCTGATGGCAAGGATTTCTTGGACGGAAGATAGTTTGCAGAGACTGTCTTTTCAGGAGTCACTACTCCATTCTTGCTCTCAATTTCTGGAGATTGCAATGATTCTTAAGGCTAAAAAATGTGCTGAGTTTGACAGTACAGTAACTCATATCATTGTTCCTGGTGATACAGCTCAAAGCACCCTGAAATGTATGCTTGGAATTCTAAGTGGATACTGGATCCTAAAATTTGAATGGGTGAAAGTATGTCTATAAAGCAAAGAATGTGAACAGGAAAGAAAGTATGAAATTCCTGAAGGACCACAGAAAAGCAGGCTCAACAGAGAACAGCTGTTGCCAAAGCTGTCTGATGGATGCTACTTATATTTTGGGGGAACCTTCAAACACCATCCAAAGGACAACCTTATTAAGCTTGTCGCAGCCGGTGGGGGCCAGATCCTTATTAGAAAGCCCAACCCAGACAGTGATGTGACTCAAACCATCAATACAGTTGCATACCATGCCAAACCTGATTCTGATCAGCACCTCTGCAGACAGTATATCATCTATGAGAACCTGTCTAATCATCGCCCAGAAATGGTTTGGCAGGGCAAAGTCTGGATGGCTCCTTCCTGCTGGTTTATAGATTGTGTGATGTCCTTTGAGTTGCTCCCTCTTGACAACTGAACTCGCACAGTGTAATAACCTAGTGATTGCACTGTTTTCATTAGTCACATTTTTACAAATAGGTAGACTCATTCATCAGAGAAGGCGATGGCACCCCTCTCCAGTACTCTTGCCTGGAGAGTCCCATGGACAGAGGAGCCTGGTGGGCTGCAGTTCATGGGGTCATGAAGAGTCAGACACGACTGAGTGACTTCACCTTCACTTTTCACTTTCATGCATTGGAGAAGGAATTGGCAACCCACTCCAGTGTTCTTGTCTGGAGAATCCTAGGGACGGGGGAGCCTGGTGGGCTGCTGTCTATGGGGTCACACAGAGTCGGACATGACTGAAATGACTTAGCAACAGCAGCAGCAGCAAGTTCCAGAGGACAGCTTTGGTCTAGAGTTTAGAATTTAACTGAACTGGAATTTAACCTAGAATACTAGGCATCTCTACCTCCAAGATACATGCCTGGCAATGAGGACAGGGAGCCAGGCCATTAGTTGTGGTTCCTATGGTTTGAGACAGGTGTTCAAGGAGAGAAAGGAAATGAGTAATTCTGGAACCTGGAAAAGTACTGTGGATTCTCAAAGAGAAAAAGAAAGTAGAATCAGAGGATCTGATATTACACTGTCATCCAACAAGGACTAGAGTTCAAGGATAAAGAATAAAGATGAAATAAAACATCTCATTTTGAAGACAGAGCTCAGAGTGCCTGAGGTACACAGAGAAAGGGGAGAAAGGGTTTCCTTTTTTCGATCCAAACAGATTTTGTCTATAAGACTCTAGCTGAGACAGCAGAAAAGAAAATCCAGAAGCTCTGAGGACAGGGACACTACTCCTCCCACAACAGGTCAGACTACTATGCTGAAGAAATTGTACAAACTGAAGTCTAAGAAAGCAAAAATGATATGATAACATCATTTCCTGCAATAATTTCTAGGGAGACATTTATACTGTTGAAGAAACACAGTTTTTCCATTTCCTGTATTTAAGAGGGAAAAAGAAGTAATCTGAGATAACATAACCTGAATATCAAATATTGTTGAAAAGAAGAAATCAAGGAAATGGAAGCAGCCGTGCATAAAACTTCTAACCAAAATCAAAACTCAGTTGAGGCATGGAGCACACTGAGTGCAGTCACAAGGCCCACCCACAGACTTCATGAACACAAGGACTCAACACAGGATTTTCATCTGGGAGAAACAGGATAAGAAATAAAGAGTGACACAAAATGTAAGTAATACATCTAGGAATAAGAAACTCAAACTAAAAACAGTAAGCAATGATCATTATTCAATGCAGCATTCATCAAAGAATAAATTTCTAAAGGAAGGACTTTTAAAAATGTGATTATCCTACGGAATGTTCTTTTGGAAAAATGCCTAAAGTGACACTGTGTTCTAAGGAACTCCTGTAGACACGTTCTGTACCGAACGCAAAAATCGTAGTGAGTTGAGTTTTATATCTACAAGCTAGAAATATACTCTTTCATCCTGAGGCTCAGATTTTGACTACAATTCTACTGAGAAATATCATGATCAGTAAGGCTGTGCAGAACAGTTTAACCACAGGCTGGCCATCTCCTCCACTTATAGCAACAGGCTGGTGATTTCTGAGGAGTCTCAGAGATTACCTATATATCATATTAGTACATTTGATTTGTATATGAATTTTTAACTGCATCTACACTCTAAAGTTCTGCATCTATTCTCCATTTTGCACTTCAAATTTCTATATAATTCAACAATAAAATAATTTCCATTGCTTATCTAATTTGAGTAAAGTTTTTCCCTATCTCTTTCACAAAGCAAAAAAGAATATTTGCAACAATTTTATCTACTGTGTATTTCTCTGGTCCTGTGATTACACTGACATCTGGTGGCACTAGAAAAGAATCTAGACAGCAAAGAAAAATAAATTTTTTTCCACTGTTGTGAATCCATCCTACGAATTCTATGACCTCAGATTTTGTTTTTCTAAGATTACCTATTCCTAGGACAGCAAAGTACTATACTAACTCCACTGATGGCACGTTAGTTTCAAACTTTCACTTTAATAAAGTGACTGGCAAAGATGGAAAATTATTTCAAAAATGTCACTGGGTAAGCTGGACTACCCACAGGTATTTATCTCATAATTAAATTTTATAATCAGAACAGGATAACCAACAAAACCTTATTGTACAGCACATGGAACTCTGTTCAATGTTATGTGCCAGCCTGGATGGGGGTGGGGGTTTGAAGGAGAATGGAATCATATATATGGATGGCTGAGTCCCTTCACCATTCATAAAACTATCACAACATTGTTAATTGGCTATACTTCAAAACAAAATGTTTGTTGTGTTAAAAAAAAATTTTCAAATATAAAAAATAAAGTTGGAGAAGCAAAAAAAAAAATTTTATAATCAGAACAGTTATAAAGTAAGTTTTTCCCATTAAAGATATATACATAGTTTCAAGCACTTTCCCTACATATTCAAATATACTTCAATAATGTGTCTTGGCCATGAATCTTTAGTATGAGAAGTGAAAGGGAAAGTCGCACAGTCGTGTCCAACTTCTCTGCGACCCCATGGACTACAGTCCATGGAATTCTCCAGGAATACTGGAGTGGGTAGTGTTTCCCTTCTCCAGGGGATCTCCCCAACCCAGGGATTGAACCTAGGTCTCCCGCATTGCAGGCGGATTCTTTACCGGCTGAGCCTCCAGGGAAGCCCATTAATCTCTCATTGGGCCTAATTTAAGGTAAACTTTATCACAGGTATACATTTATAAGAAAAAACAGCACACACGTGGTTTGGTGTAATCTGAGGTTTCCAGCATCCACTGGTGATCTTGGAACAACATATGCTCCACAGATAAGGGAGAACTACTAAATTGACATAAAATTAAAAAACAAACAAAACTAACCCAGGATTCAAACCCAGATCTCCCACATTGCAGGCGGATTCTTTACCAGTTGAGCCACAGAAGGAGCCAATCTTTAGCCTAAAAGGTAGTATTTTGTTGCCTAGAAAATTTTTTTCTAAAGCTATAATCGAAAGGTCACTTCTTATAAAGGACCTGGTGTCTCCCAAGTCTTCAACAATCTTAAAAATGTATACTGATGGGAAAAACCATGACCTCGTGGACAAAGTTTATTATGTTAGGAATATATTAATAACAAAGCTTATGAAAAGTACCTGATTCCATGATATGTCTCTATTTCTGATATAGAGAAGTCAAATGGGCAATTAGACAACAGAGACCATATCCAGAAAAGCACATCTTTCAATCACATGGAAGTCTTAAGAGACAAAAAACTAAAATTCTATTATTTTATTATTTCTCCACATGTCTCCCCACCAACAGAGCTGAGAGAAACATTTTAGACAGCACATCTTTAAATTTACATATTCATCCAGAATTATAACAGTGAATTCTACAACTCTTCATAATTATCCAATTCACATTCCTGAAATTCTCATAAAGCAGTATCCTCCATACAGGAGCTACCTCTGCATGATCTCCACAGTATGGCTTACAGAAATAAATCACTACACTGAGGAGTCCCTAGCAAAGAAAAAGTATATGGCAAAACATACCTCATCCCAAGGACTCCTCATTATAGAGAAGCAACACTTTTATTTCAGCCATGCTAACCAGTGACGTTCATTACACAACTGGCCAGTGGCAATCACACTCATAAATAAAGGAACGTTTGCGTTAACTACGTAACGATTCCACCTGACAGCCACACATCCACACTGTACAGCAGTGCTACTCAGTACTGTTCACAGCCTGTCGATCTACCAACTGTTATCAGTCCTCAACAAAGTGAGAAGTTTTTACCAGGATGTAAATCAGCTATGTCCTTAAAACATATTGTTTAGTTCAGCTGACATTTTTCTTGAAAGAAAACTATTTTGATAAAGGAAGTTGTACAAATGTAAATCACTGATTTACATTATGGCTCAAGCCCCTTATCAACAGACTGACATTTCTGAGTAGCACTGGTCTATGGTATCTGAAGAGAACAGAGATTGCGTTGTATGAGCAGGATGCGGCGAGGAATGCCTCATTTAAGTCTATTTCTACCATACACTAGAATATTAAACTATACAAAATACTGACATCAAGAATTTTTGTCTTACTTTAAAAATCTGGACTTCCAATTTTAATATTGTGAATAAAGTAGTTGCCCTTACTCTTCCTAGAAAGCATTAAAGAGCAATTAATCCAAAATCAGCAAAGAAAATAAGAAATAAAAACACATCCTGCATTTTTAGCAAAACTACAAATCCCACTAAAACTTCAGATCAAAAATAAGTAGGAGCTTTCAAAACATAGGTTAATCGAAGGCACCTGTGGGAGGAAGGGGAGAAAGTGTCAACTGCACATCTCACAAGTAGCAGGCAAAGTAAACTTCTCAGAGGTGGGACGGAGGCTCCCTCTGAGGGATTAAACATAAATGTCTAACAGAGGGATAAGATTCATTAACTAGAAGGAAGAATACCTATGGAGAGAGTTGAAATCTCAAAGTCACAAGAGCTGGGTCTAAATAAGGAATAACACAAACATGCTACATTTGTAGGAGTAGTTTGTCTTGGCTAGCACGGAAGTGAAGCTTCCCACAACTGCCTATACCAACTAAACAGTGAAAGACAATGACTAAATGAATTCACTCACTGGAAAAGTTCAGTTCAGTTCAGTTCACTTCAGTCACTCAGTCATGTCCGACTCTCTACAACCCCATGGACTTCAGCACACCAGGCTTTCCTGTCCATCATCAACTCCTGGAGTTTACCCAAAATCATGTCCATTGAGTCGGTGAAGCCATCTAACCATCTCATCCTCTGTTGTCTCCTTCTCCACCCGCCTTCAATCTTTCCCAGCATCAGGACCTTTCAAATGAGTCAGCTCTTTGCATCAGGTGGCCAAAGTACTGGAGTTTCAGCTTCAACATCAGTCCTTCCAATGAACACCCAAGACTGATCTTTAGGATGGACTGGTTGGATATCCTTGCAGTCCAAGAGACTCTCAAGAGCCTTCTCTAACACCACAGTTCAAAAGCATCAATTCTTCAGTGCTCACCTTTCTTTACAGTCCAACTCTCACATCCATACATGACCACTGGAAAAACCATAGCCTTGACTAGACGGACCTTTGTTGGCAAAGTAATGTCTCTGCTTTCTAATATGCTGTCTAGGTTGGTCATAACTTTTCTTCCAAGGAGGAAGCATCTTTTAATTTCATGGCTGCAGTCACCATCTGTAGTGATTTTGGAGCCCAAAAAAATAAAGTCTGTCATTGTTTCCACTGTTTTCCCACCTATTTGTCATGAAGTGATGAGACCAGATGCCATTATCTTAAGTTTTCTGAACGTTGAGGTTTAAGCCAACTTTTCACTCTCCTCCTTCACTTTCATCAACAGGCTCTTTAGTTCTTCTTTGTGGGTGGTGTCATCTGCATATCTGAGGTGATTGATATTTCTCCCAGGATTCTCGATTCCAGCTTGTGCTTCACCCAGCCCAGTGTTTCTCATGATACATTCTGCATGTAAGTTAAATAAACAGGGTGACAATATACAGCCTTGACCTACTCCTTCCCCAATTCGGAACCAGCCGGTTGTTCCATGTCCAGTTCTAATTGTTGCTTCCTGACCTGCATGCAGGTTTCTCAAGAGGCAGGTCAGGTGGTCCGGTATTCCCATCTCTTTAAGAATTTTCCACAGTTTGTCGTGATCCACATGATCAAAGGCATTGGAGTAGCCAATAAAGCAAAAATAGATGTTTTTCTGAAACTCTCTAGCTTTTTCCATGATCCACTGGATGTTGGCAGTATGATCTCTGGTTCCTCTGCCTTTTCTAAAACGACCATGATGCTTTTGGGAAAGCATTGAGGGCAGTAGGAGACGGAGACAAACGAGGATGAGAACGATGGATGGTATCACTGTCTCAATGGACATGAGTCTGAGCAAACTCTGGGAGACAGTGAAGGACAGGAAAGCCTGGTATGCTACAGTCCATGGGATCACAAAGAATCAAACATGACTGAGGAACTGAACAACAAATGAATTCACACCCAAAAACCATACTGCTGCTGCTGCTAAGTTGCATCAGTTGTGTCTGACTCTGTGCGACCCCACAGATGGCAAGCCACCAGGTCCCTGGGATTCTCCAGGCAAGAACACTGAAGTGGGTTGCCATTTCCTTCTCCAATGCATGAAAGTGAAAAGTGAAAATGAAGTCGCTCAGTCGTGTCCAATTTTTAGTGACCCCACGGACTGCCGCCTACCAGGCTCCTCCGTCCATGGGATTTTCCAGGTAAGAGTACTGGAGTGGGTCGCCAGCACCTTCTCTGAAAACCATGAGTCAAAAGGAAAATTAGCCAGTGTGGACTGTGGCTCAAGCTCCGTCCTATTGAAAATCTCCTGAAACAAAGGTGAAACCTGAGCAAAATCTCACATTTCCGATAAGCTATCAAAAAGGAACAAGCACACATCTATTAAAGACACCAAAAAGGGGGAAGAAAGTTATGGGGAAAACTACTGGTAGACCAAAACAACAACAAAAACACAAAACACTTATTATAAAAATACGGCCAGAAAATGAATGAAAACTGTGGCTAAACCTTTTGTTGTAAATTTTAAAAGGAAAAAAATGAAGCTGGTGTAAAAACGCACAACTGGAGATCAGTAGAGAAATAACTCCAGAAAGAAAGAAGAGACGGGGCCAGAGGAAAAACAACACCGAGCTGTGAATGAGACTGGTGTCGAAAGCAAGGTCTGATGCTGTAAAGAGCAATATTGCATAGGAACCTGGAATGTTACGTTCATGAATCAAGGCAAATTGGAAATGGTCAAACAGGAGACGGAAAGAGTGAACGTTGACATTTTAGGAATCAGGGAACTAAACTGGACTGGAATGGGTGAATTTAACTCAGATGACCATTATGACCATTGCTACTGTGGGCAAGAATCCCTTAGAAGAAATGGAGTAGCCATCACAGTCAACAAAAGAGCCCAAAATGCAGTACTTGGATGCAATCTCAAAAACTACAGAATAATCTGTTAGTTTCCAAGGCAAACCATTCAACCTCACAGTGATCCAAGTCTATGCCCCAACCAGTAATGCTGAAGAAGCTGAAGTTGAATGGTTCTATGAAGACCTAGAACTAACACCCAAAAAAGATGTCCTTTTCATTATAGGGGACTGGAATGAGAAAGTAGGAAGTGATGAAACACCTGGAGTAACAGGCAAATTTGGCCTTGGGGTACAGAATGAAGCAGGGCAAAGGCTAATAGAGTTTTGCAACTGGTCATAGCAAACACCCTCTTCCAACAACACAAGAGAAGACTCTACACATGGACTACCAGATGGTCAACACCAAAATCAGATTGATTATATTTTTTGCAGCCAAAGATGGAAAAGCTCTATACAGTCAGCAAAAACGAGACCAGAAGCTGACTATGGCTCAGAACATGAACTCCTTATTACCAAATTCAGACTTAAATTGAAGAAAGCAGGGAAAACAACTAGACCATTCAGGTATGACCCAAATCAAATTCCTTACAATTATACAGTAGAAGTGAGAAATAGATTTAAGGGACTAGATCTGATAGAGTACCTGATGAACTACAGATGGAGGTTCGTGACATAGTACAGGAGACAGGGATCAAGATCATCCCCAAGAAAAGGAAACCCAAAGAAAGCAAAATGGCTGTCTGAGAAGGCCTTACAAATAGCTGTGAAAAGAAGAGAAGCGAAAAGCAAAGGAGATAATGAAAGATATACCCATTTGAATGCAGAGTTCCAAAGAACAGCAAGGAGAGATTAAAAAAAAAGCCTTCCTCAGTGATCAATGCAAAGAAATAGAGGAAAATAATAGAATTGGAAAGACTAGAGATCACTTTAAGAAAATCAGAGATACCAAGGGGACATTTCATGCAAAGATGGGTTCAATAAGGACAGAAATGGTAATGGACCTAACAGAAGCAGAAGATATTAAGAGGTGGCAAGAATACACAGAAGACCTGTACAAAAAAGATCTTCACAACCCAGATAATCACAATGGTATGATCACTCACCTAGAGCCTGACATCCTGGAATGTGAAGTCAAGTGGGCCTTAGAAAGCATCACTACAAACAAAGCTAGTAGAGGTGATTGGAATTCAGGCTGAGCTACTTCAAATCCTAAAAGATGATGCTGTGAAAGTGCTACACACAATATGCCAGCAAATCTGGAAGACACAGCAGTGGCCACGGAACTGGAAAAGGTTAGTTTTCATTCCAATCCCAAAGAAAGGCAATACCAAAGAATGCTCAAACTACTGCACAATTGCACTCATCTCACACGCTAGTAAAGTAATGCTCAAAATTCTCCAAGACAGGCTTCAATAATACGTGAACTGTGAATTTCCAGATGTTCAAGCTGGTTTTAGATAAGGCAAAGGAACCAGAGATCAAACTGCCAACATCCAGTGGATCATCGAAAGCAAGAGAGTTCCAGAAAAACATCTATTTCTGCTTTATTGACTATGCCAAAGCCTTAGACTGTGTGGATCACAATAAACTGTGGAAAATTCTGAAAGAGATGGGAATACCAGATCACCTGACCTGCCTCTTGAGAAATCTGTATGCAGGTCAGGAAGCAATAGTTAGAACTGAACATGGAACAGACTGATTCTAAATAGGAAAAGGAGTACATCAAGGCTGAATATTGTCACCTTGCTTATTCAACTGCAGAGTACATCATGAGAAATGCTGGGCTAGATGAAGCACAAGCTGGAATCAAGATTGCCAGGAGAAATATCAATAACTCAGATATGCAGATGATACCACCCTTATGGCAGAAAGTGAAGAAGAACTAAAGAGCCTCTTGATGAAAGTTAAGGAGAGTGAAAAAGTTGGCTGAAAAACTCAACATTCAGAAAACTAAGATCATGGCATTTGAAAAGACCCTGATGCTGGGAAAGATTGAAGACGGATGGAGAAGGGGACAACGCAAGACGAGATTTTGGTGCCATCACCGACTCAAAGGACATGAGTTTGAGTAAACTCCATGAGTTGGTGATGGACACAGAGGCCTGGCGTCCTGCAGTCCATGAGGTCGCAGAGAGTCAGACATGACTGACCGACTGAACTGAAATGAACTGAGACATAAGTGCTCAGGTAAAAGGTAACTAGATAATAGCTGATGTAATATAAACCTGGACAATTTAGAAAAGACCTGGGAAAAATTAAGTTATCATAGAAATGCAATTGAAGCTGTAAAAAATACTAGAGAAAACAGACATTTCTGAAAAGGAACAAAGCAGGAAAAGTAAAAACAAACAAAACGGGTTTAGATTAAATGATAGATATGAAAAAGGACAAACAATAAACAAATAACTGGAGCCCAAGAAGACCATCATAATAACAGAATAAATATTTAAAGATATAATTACAGAAAGACTTACTAAAATAAATATTGAAACAGCATTTCATGTCTCAGAAAACTCTGAAAGAAACAAAATACTGCCACCAAAAACAGAAGAAAATCAGAGGCCTCCAACTTCAACTCTAGAACATAATAAATATCCACTACAAAGTTTCTCAAAAAAATGTGTCCCAAATTTACCTAATTAAACTGCTATACAAATATAAAATCATTTAATTCTCTGGTGGTCCAGCAGTTAGGACTCCACACTTCACTGCTGAGGGCCCATTTCAATCACTGGTTGGGGAACTAAGATCCCACAAGTTGAGCCACACAGCCAAAAATAATTTAAAAATAAATAAAATCATTATTCAATTATGACTATGAAAGAATTAGAGGAACATTATCTTCATGGGTCCTTTCAGATGACTCATTTAAAGAAAAGAATTTAGTTAACCAAGCAAGACTGGAAAAATCATGGCAAAATAACTGCTGATAAACTTCTAAGCTATTTAATCATTGAACTATAAGAAAAAATAAAATGAAAGTATTAAGATGCCAGTATGCTTACCTTATGGAACAAAAAGATATAGTCTTAAAACATAAAAGAGTATGATATTTTACATCAAGAAAGTAAACAGAACAAGGAATTAACATTTTAAAAATGTAACCTTTTAGTGAACAGCCATACTTCAAACCTGAGAAAACTCAAACTTCTCTTTTCAAGAACATGCCCTCAAATAAAAATGCTAAGGTTACAATCCTTGAGAAAGATGATTAATCATTCTATTTAAAGATCTAAAAATAACTCCAAAGATTAAGTTTAATTAATATTAAATATATGCATGCTAAACCTCAAAATTCATAGCACCTCAAAAAATAACTCTATGAATGATCACTGATCCATGAAAACACAAGTGAAAAATGAAATCTAGGTTGGTTTGTTCAACTCTGGAATATACCAACACAATCAAAGGACAGGCCACATGAGCTTAAGTATGACATATTTTATATATTTAATATTGAAATAGGCACCTCTTCCCAGGAGGCTCAGTGATAAAGAATCCTCTTGCCAATGCAGGAGACACAGAAGAAGCAGGTTCAATCCCTGGATCAAGAAGAAACTCTGGAGGAGAAAATGGCGACCCATTCCAATAATCTTTCCTGGGGAATTCCATGGACAGAGGCGCCTGGCAGGCTACAGTCCATGGGGTTGTAACAGCTGCATGACTGAGCAAACATACACATTGAAATAGGCAGCCTCACATAACACTGTTTATAAAGCACTTTACTAATAAATATGTTGAAGGTTATGTTTAACGTTGAAGGTTACACAGACTAAGCAGACTCTGAAGAACAAAAAATGAAAAATGGTCCATCAAAAGCCAAAACAGCATGCTGTGCAGTTATCACAGAAAACTGTCCTATGAAGTCACAGTAGGTTGGATTTTAGCTTCCAATTTATCAGTATTGTTTTAAATTTAGCAAAATAAAGAGAAAACCTATTTCCTTCAAAATCAGCTATATTTTCACTTAGAATCTTCTATATTTATAAATAAAGGTATTCTTATTTCCAAAGCAGTTCAGAATACTTACTGTAAATGCCATTTATGAAGCAAGGGAAAAGTAGCTGGGAAAGAAGGCAAAAAAAGAAATAAAGGGCAGACTCCTTGTTAAACATAAACTTTAAGTTGCATGTAGCAAATGATGTTCTATAAGAACAATTTTCATGTGGAAAGATACAGAGATGTTTGGTAAATTTCCCCTTTCTTGTGGGGTTTTCTCAATTTAAGTCTTACTGCCATCAAACTGAAAATCTGCCTTCCAAACTCAATTTTATGAAAATCTTGGTGAGTTCTGTACAGGAAGATATTCCCATTACAAACAGTGGAATAATAAATTTTCTAACTCTCTGCGTTCAGCCTTCAGTTCAACAGTGACACACCATTGATGCTGATGACTTTTCCAGCTACCCGCAGTTTTCATAATCCTGTATTAAATTTCTATCCATTGATCCTCCAGTTTAAGTTCACTTTGAGCCACAGGATAGGTACAATGACATGCAAGGGGAATACAGCTTCCCTTGGGAGAAGAGGCAACATACTGCAAAGTTTCAGCAATGAACAACTTTGGAAGATAACTCTACAGATGGGGAAAGAAGCTATACTACATGGGCAGTTCCTCTTTCTCACTTTAAGTCCAGGTGATCCAACCACTCTTCCTCATCTAGAAATTATCATCTATAGTTTGGTTCAAACCTTGAAGTGTTCTGGATTTTCTATTAATTTTTTAAAAAAAAGACTCTTCCATTATAGAGTGAAACACAGATCACTACAGTTATTTAAAAGAGGGAGAAAGATACAGGCAAGCAAAGCAGATTACTAAAATTTGTTTTATTATTTACAGTGCAGAGCAGACACTAGAGCCCAGATTACCTAACTTAAGAAACACCTAATGCAACAAAAGGAGTAAAATACCAAGAGATTAATCTACCTAAGGAGACAAAAGACCTGTATGCAGAAAACTACAAGACACTGATGAAAGAAATTCCAGATGACACAAACAGATGGAAAGAGGTACCATATTCTTGGATCAGAAGAATCAATACTGTGAAAATGGCTACACTACCCAAAGTAATCTACAGATTCAATGAAATCCCTATCAAACTACCAATCATATTTTTCACAGAAATAGAACAAAAAATTTCACAATTTGTATGGAAACACAAAAGAAACCTGAATAGCCAAAGCAATCTTGAGAAAGAAAAATGAAGCTGGAGAAATCAACCTTCCTGACTTCAAACTCTACTACAAAGCTACAGTCATTAAGACAGTATGGTACCAGCACAAAAACAGAAATACAAACCAATGGAAAAAGACAGAAACCCCAGAGATAAATCCACGCACCTATGGGCACCTTATTTTTGACAAAGGAGGCAAGATTATACAATGGAAAAAAGCCTCTTCAATAAATGGTGCTGGGAAAACTGGACAGCTACATGTAAAAAAAATAAAACAAGGACATTTTTTAACACAAAATACAAAAATAAACTCAAAATGGATTAAAGATTTAAATGTAAGGCCAAAAACTATAAAGCACTTAGAGGAAAATATATGCAGTACACTCTTTGACATACTAACAGCAAGATCCTCTTTGACCCACCTCCTAGAGTAACTGAAATAAAAACAAAAGTAAACAAACGGAACTTGATTAAACTTAAAAGTTTTTGCACAGCAAAGGAAAAAATAAACAAGATTAAAAAACAATCCTCAGAACAGGAGAAAACAATTGCAAACAAAACAACTGACAAAGGGTTATCTCCAAAATATACAAGCAGTTCATGCAGCTCAATACCAGAAAAACCACCCAATCAAAAAATGGACAGAAGACCTAAACAGCTATTTCTCCAAAGACGACATACAACTGGCGAGTAAACACATTAAAAGATGCTCAACATTGCTCATTATTGGAGAAATGTAAATCAAAACTACAACGAGGTATCACCTCACATCTGTCAGAATGGGCATCATTTAAAAATCTACAAACGATAAATACTGGAGAGGATGTGGAGAAAAGGAAACACTCTTACACTGTTGGTAAGAACGTAAACTGATACAACCACTATGGAGAACAGTAAGGAGATTCCTTAAAAAAAACTAGGAATAGAACTACCACGCATGTGTGTGTGTGCGCGTGCTAAGTCACTTCCATCATGTCTGACTCTTTGCAACCATATGGACTGTAGCCCTCCAGGCTCCTCTGTGCATGGGATTCTCCAGAGAAGAATACTGGAGTGGGCTGCCAGGTCCTCCTCCAGGGGATCTTTCTGACTCAGGGATCAAATCCACATCTCTTACGTCTCCTGCACTGGCAAGCAGGTTCTTTACAACCAGTGCCACCTGAGAAGCCAGAGTTACCGTACGACCCAACAATCCCACTGCTCAGCATATACCCTGAGAAAACCATAACTGAAAGAGACACAAGCACCCCAAGGTTCCTTGTAGCATTTTTTACAAAAGCTAGGACATAGAAACAACCTAGATGCCCATCAACAGATGAATGGATACAGAAATTGTGGTACATATATACAATGGAACATTGTTGTTCTTCAGTTGCCAAGTAATGTCCAACTCTTCACAATCCCATGGACTTCAGCATGCCAAGCTTCCCTGTCCCTCATCATCTCCCAGAGTTTGTCCAAACTATGTCCATTTCATTGGTGATGCCATCCAATCATCCATGAGGATATATAATGGCACATTCAGTTGAGTTCAGTCACTCAGTCGTGTCCAACTCTTTGCGACCCCATGAGTTGCAACACGCCAGGCCTCCCTGTCCATCACCATCTCCCAGAGTTTACACAAAATCATGTCCATTGAGTCAGTGATGCTATCCAGCCATCTCATCCTCTGTCACTCTCTTCTCCTGCCCCCAATCCCTCCCAGCATCAGGGTCTTTTCCAATGAGTCAACTCTTTGCATGAAGTGGCCAAAGTATAGGAGTTTCAGCTTCAGCATCATTCCTTCTAGTGAACACCCAGGACTGATCTCCTTTAGGATGGACTGGTTGGATCTCCTTGCAGTACAAGGGACTCTCAAGAGTCTTCTCCAACACCACAGTTCAAACGCATCAATTCTTTGGCACTCAGCTTTCTTCACAGTCCAACTCTCACATCCATACATGACCACTGGAAAAACCATAGCCTTGGCTGGACGGACCTTTGTTGGCAAAGTAATGTCTCTGCTTTTTAACATGCTATCTAGGTTGGTCATAACTTTCCTTCCAAGGAGTGAGCGTCTTTTAATTTCATGGCTGCAATCACCATCTGCAGTGATTTTGGAGCCCAAAAAGATAAAGTCTGACACTGTTTCCACTGTTTCCCCATCTATTTCCCATGAAGTGATGGGACCAGATGCCATGATCTTCATTTTTTGAATGTTGACCTTTAAGCCAACTTTTTCACTCTCCTCTTTCACTTTCATCAAGAGGCTTTTTAGCTCCTCTTCACTTTCTGCCATAAGGGTGGTGTCATCTGCATATCTGAGGTTCTTGATATTTCTCCCGGCAATCTTGATTCCAGCTTGTGTTTCTTCCAGTCCAGCGTTTCTCATGATGTACTCTGCATATAAGTAAAATAAGCAGAGTGACAATATACAGCCTTGACGTACTCCTTTTCCTATTTGGAACCAGTCTGTTGTTCCATGTCCAGTTCTAACTGTTGCACATTACTTAGCTATACAAAAAGTATGCATTCCCGTCAGTCCTAATGAGGTGGATAAACCTAGAGCCTATTGTACAGAGTGAAGTAAGTCAGAAAGAGACAAATATCTTAATTATTAACACATATACATGCAATCTAGAAAAACGATACTGACGATCCTACATGCAGGGAAGCAAAGGAGACACAGACATGAAGAACAGAATTTTGAACTCAGTGGGAGAAGGAGAGGGTAGGATGATTTGAGAGAATAGCATTGAAACATATATATTACCATATGTAAAACAGATAGTGAGGATTTGCTCAATGACACAGGGAGTACACCCAGCGCTCTGTGACAACCTAGAGGGGTGGGATGGGGTGGGAGATGGGAGGGAGGTGCACAAGGGAGGAGATATATGAATACCTGTGGCTGATTTATGTTGATATATGACAGAAACCAGTACAATATTGTAAAGCAATTATCCTCCAATAAAAAATTAAGAAAAAAAAAAAACCTAACTGGAGAGTCACATATCCATTTACATCACTATGTTTTTGCAAAAGCTCAGGCTTGTACTTTTCCTTTTCTCTTCCTTTTTAAAAAATACTCTACTTCCCAACTTTCAAACAAGAATCTAAAACAACTGATGCAGTACTTGAGCATGTAGAAGTACTCTATGTACTACATCTCCTTGGTTTAAAATCTCTGCTTAAGTCAAAATATTTCTGTATTACCTGATACAAAACATAATTAGGGTGGAAAATTTGCTGTCCAAGAAACTAAGTAAATCCTATTTAGCAGTATAGAATTTACTGAAAGTAAGTGATTAAAAGTTATTCATTGAATTATCTTGATCACTCTTCCTCCATTAACATAAAAATTGCAAGTTAACTATATCCTGAAATATAAATCACTAAATATTTATATTTAGCAGGAGCTTCCCTGGTGGCTCAGATGGCAAAGAACTTGTTTGCAACGCAGGAGACCTGGGTTCGACCCCTGGGTTGGGAAGATCCCCTGGAGAAAAGAAAGGCTATCCACTCCAGTATTCTGGCCTAGAGAATTCCATGGACTGTATAGTTGATGGGCTTGCAAAGAGTAGGACACGACTGAGCAACTTTCACTGTCACTTTATGGCATCCCAGCCTCTGATCTAAGTTTGGGAGTTAGGAGAGTGAACAAGATAAAATCCCTGCTCTCATGGAACATTCTTTCTAATGAGGGGAGTCAATAAACTAAGTAGCAAATAAATAACTGTAGCCAGTGATAAGAACTATGAAGATACTAAAATAGGGTAACATGGAGCACAGTGGATACAGACTAGGTAGACACATAAAACTACATGGCTACTGTTTTCTGTTTTTCTGCCTTGGGGAATACAAGACATAGCATTTCTCAAATGTATGTTGATCTGGAATCCTTCGGTCAATGAACATGTATTAGCTCACTGAATCAATTCGGGAAATGCTATTCTAACCAATACAGAAGTGACAGCAAGATCAAAACTTATATACAGCACTCCTGATTCTAAAATACAGTGTTTTTACATCACCTCATCTGTGAGAGTTGAAATAATAATAGTACATATTTCATAGAATCACAGTGTAAAATAAAGGCAATTCATCTAAAACACCTGATACAGGGCTTAGTACACTTTTCTGATAACTAAGTATTATTGTTACTATTTATACAGTACTCTACACATGATATCTTCCCCTGTCATCCCAGGGTGACTTCTGTTTCCCTCTTTTAATACTCTGAACTCTTTATCTCTGACAGGCCTTAATTCATTTTGTTCACGTTTCTATGTTAGATTTTTTTAAGATAACAATGGGAATAAAGATTGCACACAGCACAGCCTCAATGAAAGCTTAAGCTTTCTATTCAGTTGTACAGAATATTCAAGGTGGATCAAATGTGAATGTGGGGAAAAAAGAAAAAAGAAACTTTATATAAAAGTAATCTCCCCCTCAGGAAATGCAAATCGTATTACAGCAAAGCTTCCATGAAACATCTTCATAACAGTATATATCACATATTGAAAACACTCTTACAAATTAATATCATCAGTAATAGATCATTTTCTTCCTGATAAAATGCACTATCATTTCACTTCTGTGGTATTCCTGGAGAAATACATTACCTGCACTTTATCAAGAAAAAACATGAGAGAAACCCAAACTGAAAGACATTTCACAAAACAAATTGCCTGAACTCTTCAAAAATGTTAAAATCATAAAAGATAAGGACTGAAAAACTGTTACAGGAGGCTAAAGAGACATAACATCTAAATATAAAAAATAATCCTGGACTGACCCTGAACCAATAAAAAAAAATTATTTGCAGAAAAGGAGAGTAGTGGAACAACTGGCAAAACTGAGAAATCTGCAAATTACATACAATCTGTAGATTAAATAAAGTACTGCATCAATGTTAACTTCCTGATCTTGATTATTTTATGGCAGATATATAAAAGAATTTCACTGCCTCTAGGAAGTTCACACAAAAGTAGGTAAAGAAGCTTTCTGTGTATAATTTAATCTAAAAATGCTTCCAATAAATGACACATGGGTATACAGTGAGAAAAACTGATACAGTGAACAAAGACAATAGAACAAACTTTGGGTGAAAGGTATATAAGAATCTTTGTAATGTTATTTCCACAAATCTGAAATTATTTCAAAACGAAACACACTTTTATCTAATAACAGAATAGAAAAAAAAAAAGGAAAATGACAAATAGTCACAAGAAAAGATGTTCAATGTCATTAGCAATCAGGAAAAATACAAATTAAAATCACAGCAAGATACCACTAATTCCTATTAAAATGACCAAAATGTAAAAAAAGCAAAAGAAAAAGCTGTCAGTTCCAAATGACATGGTAAGGATATGGGGCAACTGAAACTCAAACATTACTGGAGAGAATGCAAAATGGTAGAGTCACTTTGTAAGAAATTTCCAAACTTTTCCAAAGCTAAATATATACTTGGACTTCCCTGGTGGCTCAGACAGTAAAGCATCTGCCTACAGTGCGAGAGACCTGGGTTCAATCCCTGGGTCAGGAAAATCTCTTGGAGAAGGAAACTGCAGTCCACTCCAGTATTCTTGCCTGAAAAATCCCATGGATGGAGGAACCTGGTAGGCTACAGTCCATGGGGTCGCAAAGAGTTGGACACAACTGAGTGACTTCACTTCACTTCCAAACTTTTCCAAAGTTAAATACATACTTACCACATGACCTAACAATCCTAAATATTAATTTAAGAGAAATGAAACCTTATATTTAAAACAAAACCTACATGCAAAAGTTTGTAGCAATTTATTCATAATCACTGAACACTGAACATCACAATTCAAATGTCCATCAATTGGTAAATGGATACACTGTGGTGCACTCATACAATGGAATACTACTTAGCAATAAATGAAAGAATTATTGATACATGCAACAATATGTATGAATCTCAAAAGCAGTATGCTAAGTGAAAGAAGTCAGTCTCAAAAGTCCCATGTTGTATTATTTCATATATATTTATGTGCTTAGTCACTCAGTCGTGTTTCACTCTTTGTGACCCCACGGACTATAGTCCACCAGGCTGGAGTAGCTTGCCATGCCCTCCTCCAAGGGATCCTCCCAACCATGGGATTGAACCCAGGTCTCCCACATTGCAGGTGGATTCTTTACCATCTGAGTTACCAGGGAAGGCCATATATTTATGACATTCTGTTAAAAAGCAAACTACAGGGGAGTTCCCTGGTAGTCTTAGGACTCTGGGCTTCCACTGCCATGGCCCAGGTTCAATCCTTGGTCAAGGAACTTAAGATTCCTGCCATACAGCAGGGCCAAAAAAAAGAGCAAAATACAGGGATGAAATCAGAAAACAGATCAGTGGTTGTAGGCGTGAAGTTAGGAGGGAACGCTGATAAAAATATGAAACATGATGAAATTCTGGAAGGTGATGAACTCTTCTGTGTCTTGATTATCACTGTCAATACACATTTTTATACATACATCAAAACTCATACAACTGTTCACTAAAAAGAATGAATTCTACTGTACACAATTTTAAGAATATGTATTTTTAAATTCACAAGGAAAAATTACTTTCATAGACATTTTATTTGCAGCCTAATAAAGACTAGGTAGGTACTACTACTCTCATTTTGTAAGTGAGGAAACTGAATCATACAGTAAATAAGTGAACTTACAAATAACATGTGGCAGAACCAAACTATAGTCCTAATACTTGGATTCTATATAAATAATTTATTCTCTTAATTTTCTCATGGTCCACTATTATTTTCTCATGGTCTTTATGGACCACAGTGTGCTTGAAGACAAATATGATGAAAGATAAGGAGGGAAGAATAAAAGACAGGTAATGGAAGTATGCCCTTTAGAATTTGGCCTCTGTTCTTAATGAATTAAAAAATAGAATGTAAAGGAATAAGTCTGAATAGTGATCCATATAGGCAACAGATTAACTGGCGTTAAAGATTTAGCCTGTTAATTTCTTCCATAAAACTTTAAGTTTTTAATGCTAAGAAAACACAGAAGCAAACAAAACATTCACAGGTAACCTTGTAACTACTGCTACAATTTAAACTCTACCTGGTCTTCAGAGCAACACTGAGAACAATGATGGTGACTACAATTTACAAAAGATTTTACAACTTTAAACAGACATTTAAAGATATCCTCCCCCCCAAAATAAGATTATTCCCAAATGCTATCAACCAAGGGTAGAAAATGAAGAAGAATCTTTAAAAACACCTTTCTGGTTTCAAAAGCAAAGAAATGGCAATATAATATTTGCCATAAATAAAACAGCTTGAGGGAAAACCTGGCTTAGTTTCTTAAGCAAAATATAAAATTAAAAAAATAAAAATTGTTATCTGTACCACAAATAACATACTTCACCTAAAAACAGTGGTGTGGTTTCCTCTAAAGTAGTTGCATTCGGATCTGCCCCAGCTTCTAAAAGAATCTGTATGATCTTCCAATGTCCCTGACTTGCAGCAAGATGTAACGCACAGAAGCCCTCAAATGTCTTTGTCTTGATGTAGTTTTCAGATGAATCTATGAAAGAATAAACTATCAATTAGAAGATATCACTTCTATTTCTTGGGATTAAAAAGCAAAGATTCTAAGAATAATTTAATAAAATACTAAAAGATAAGTATAAATGGGAGATTTTATATTTTAAAACTCTAGAAAACCAAGAAAAAGTTCTATACGGGTCACAGTGTAAACAGCTCTCCAGTAGTCTTAACACAGATTCTGCCCACATACTCATTTTCTCCTCTGTTTTTTGGTAATTGGGGGAAAGAGAGTGGCAGGAATTAAAAGGAAACATAAGAGCAAGATTAGAGATTTACTGAAATATTAACAAACTTGATTTTTTGAATTTCTAATTTCCATAAGGAAAATGGTCTCATCTGTAGCATTATTTCTTTGCATTCAACTAATAAAATGAAGGCAGTTTAAAATACACCTTTTCTAAGCTAAAACTACATTCTAATCATTAATGAAGACTGCATTTCTAAATAATAAAATGCACTCCAAAGAAATTGAATTGTAACAAACAATTTATAAGGAACTTATAAATTAACTGACTTTAAGTTTTCTGGGGTTTGTTAGGAAAATCTCTAAGTTTTGGTAGCATTCAAATTATGGAAATAATGTCCACATTAAATTTTCTGAAACTCCACAACAAAAGGTAACTCTCTTACTTGGCTTCCAAAACAATCACATTCTAAACCCAGAACAGAGGGATGGGCTGTAAGGTGACTAGGGAAGTCATTTCTGAGAGTACAAAAAGTAGACAAATTTTAAAAGCTTTAAGTAATATCTTTCTTGAAATATCAGAATTAAAACTAATGCTCCTGACTAAAATAATCATCGGTTTTAAGTAATTCTTATAACTCACTACTGAAACTGGGGGTCTAAGCTATAACATAAATTTAAAAAACCAGCCTACAACTTTATAAGATACACAACTAAATGGCAAGATAGAGTAGTTATATTTTAAAAGTTCCTATCACAAAGAAAGTGTTCCCCAGATTAGTCAGAAACGGACATTTATTCAGCTATCCACAAAACTATCACGTTAAGGGACTTCCTGGTGAGCCAGTGGCTAAAATTCCACACTCCCAATGCAGGGGGCCTGGTTTCAATCCCTAGTCAGGGACCTAGGTCCCATATGCTCTAACTAAGACTTTGCATGCCACAACTAAAACCTGGTACAGCCAAATAAATTAAAAATAAAAAAACAACTATAATCTATTTCTATATATGTTGAAATTTTCTATAGAACATTTATACAGAGATATAGGTTCGATACGGATACATAAATAGCTTCCAAAAAGAAAATTTCAAAATGATAGAGATGTTGATTCTTCCCAAAATAATAACAAATTTATTATAATTCTAAGCAAAATGTCAACAGAACTGAATGTTACTTGATTGACTGGTTTTATACTAATAAAGTGACTCATGTTGATAGGGGTTGCAGAGAGTAAATAAGAATAACAAAGAATTTAGAAAAATGAAACAAGGAAAATATTGAGGGGAGCCTAGACTTTAAAAATTAAACTATGTGTTAAACTTAGAATAATATAATAATGTGGTCCATCTGAACATAAATCTTTTTTTTCCCCTTAAGCTTAATTGTATTACTTGTTAGTAACAAAAACAATCTACAAAACATGAGGGAATCCACCCATGAGTACTTTTTAAATTAATGCAGATGTTGACATAGCCGTAGAGCTTGATAAAGAACTAAGAGTTCAAAGCAACATATTAACTTGGTTTTGAATCTTATAATTTTTCACTTATCTTTAAATTGCAAAATAGTGTAACAAGCAATTTTCATTAACGTAACACTTTTAAACAAACACCCAAGTAGTTTCCCAGTCATCTGTATTCATGCTCTGCTCACAGAACCTCCAGTGGTGGTGATGCCTTTGTGACAATAGGCTGAGATTGTAATACAGAGTCTCCATCCTAAACTCTGTTAATGCAGGAGATACTCTAACAGTTTCTGCATGATCTTTAGTTAGGAAGACCCAGCTTGAGGTCTGTGAGATCC
This sequence comes from Capra hircus, assembly GCF_001704415.2. NCBI lineage: Eukaryota > Metazoa > Chordata > Mammalia > Artiodactyla > Bovidae > Capra > Capra hircus. The sequence continues at coordinate 36,078,187 of NC_030818.1, forward strand.
ACGGAGACTTCCGAGGGCAGGGGACCCCTGAGCTGACATCTCAGTGATGAGCAGGTGCCAGGGAAGGGGAGGCAGTGAAGAGTCCTCCTTATGTGAAAGGAGAACAGAGAGCAGGAGGACCTGAAGGGAGGCTGGTCAGGAGGCTGGGGAGTGATGACGACCCTCTCCTTGACAAAACTTTAGCCAGTCTCTCCTAAGCCTTCTTGAATAAGCCTAGACCTTGTCCCAGGCCCCACACTCCCGAGTCGTATCTTTGGCCTCCCTAGCCCAGTTCCAGAAAAAATCCTGCTGAGTCAGTTTAGCAAGAATCCCCCTACCCTGATATCCCCTCTTACTGGTTTTCCATTCATGAATCTCCTCACTCTGTTCCTTGACTATAAATTCTCACTATCGTTATGTTCAAAGTTTAGCCAGCTCTCTTCCTCTGTCATGAAAGTCTTGACAGTGATTGCAATAACCCTGAATACACATTCTTATTCACTAAGCTAAACTGCCTTATTTATTTATCTAAGGATTTCTAATATCTGTTATCATACCCAGTATAATAGCATAATATTTTCTTAATATGAACTAATATAAAGCACTATGAGTTAGATCATTTATTGGCCACATAAAAGCACTTGTTCATAAGATTATAATTAATTACAAAAGTTTAAGTAACCTTTAGTCAGCAAATGGTTTAATATAGAACGGCATGATTAACTGTCAATACCAATTACACCAAACTTCCAATACAAGAAAGAAGAAAAGCAAATCTGTGATTTGTGCTAAAACTTTATACAGAAAGCTAAAGTGAAATATATTTATATATATATATAATACATATATATATGCATATTAAACTTCTAAGTAATCTATACTACACTTGAGTGTTCTCCAACTTGAATGAGAAGGCCATGTATGACTGATGTCTAGGCTAGATTCTGGATCCAAAATAATGGTAAGCCAAAGCCTTTCTCACCATTTAAGACTCTTCCATTATTTTTTCTAGGCCTGAGCACCTTCATACTTTAGTGTACTAATAGAATGCTTTAGGAATCTCTGATAGTTCACTAATATTAGATGAAGTTCAAAAACACAGAAATTCTATAATAAAAGACAATATAATGCAAGTGCTGAGCCACAAAGGGCAAGAGAATTATGAATCAGATAAAACAAGGGTATAGCAAGCATAAAGAATGACAGAAATGTCAAACCTGCTTGGGAAACTTTTAAGATTAACCTACAATACCAGGTTAACTGGTACAGATATGAAGATGCCACTGTCAGCAGTAGCAGAAGAAACCTCACTTCACTCTTCAAGACTAGAAACATTCATAGGTCACCATCACTTTAAAAATACCTCCTTATGTGAAACTGTATGCTAGCTAGACTTTTACAACGTAATCAGTTACACTGTACGTTGACCAGTCTCCACTGCTCTTTTTTTTAAATTTGAATCACTCAGAAAAGTTCTATATATAATCTTTCTTTAAAAGGCAGAGGACCTGAATAAAGTACAAACTTTAAGAGATGAGCCAGGGGAATTCAGAAAACATTTCTGGAAGTGACTTCTAGGTTATATAGACCTTTTGCTTCATTTAGTTGGATTTCTCTAGTTAGTGAATCAGAACCATACAGAACAACCAAACTCAAAGAAGACTAAGACCGAAAATGTCACCACCTGCCAGAACAAGTCATATACATGCTTCCTACCCTCTGAAAATCCTATTTCTTCTCTCCATCAGTCAGTCAGTTCAGTTGCTCAGTCATGTCCAACTCTTTGCGATCCCATGGACTGCAGCAGACCAGGCCTCTCTGTCCATCATCAACCCCCAGAGTTTACTAAAACTCATGTCCATTGAGTCGGTAATGCCATCCAACCATCTCATCCTCTGTCGTCCCCTTCTCCACCCGCCTCCAATCTTTCCCAGCATCAGGGTCTTTTCAAATGAGTTAGCTCTTCACATCAGGTGGCCAAAATATTGGAGTTTCAGCTTCAGCATCAGTCCTTCCAATGATTTCCTTCCGGATGGACTGGTTGGATCTCCGTGCAGTCCAAGGGACTCTCAAGAGTCTTCTCCAACACCACAGTTCAAAAACATCAATTCTTTGGCTCTCAGCTTTCTTTATGATTCAGCTCTCACATCCATACATGACTATTGGAAAAACAATAGGTTTGACTAGATGGACCTTTGTTGGGAAAGTAATATTTCTGCTTTTTAATATGCTGTCTAGGTTGGTCATAACTTTTCTTCCAAGGAGCAAACATCTTTTAATTTCATGGCTGCAGTCACCGTCTGCAGTGATTTGGGCCTCTGAAAAAAATAAAGTCTGTCACTGTTTCCACTGTTGGCCCATATTTGCCATTCAGTGATTGGACCAGATGCCATGATCTTCATTTTCTGTATGGTGAGTCTTAAGCCAAGTTTTGCACTCTCCTCTTTCACTTTCATCAAGAGGCTCTTTAGTTCTTCTTCGCTTTCTGCCATAAGGGTGGTGTCATCTGTGTATCTGAGGTTATTGATATTTCTCCCAGCAAATTTGATTCTAGCTTGTGCTTCATCGAGCCCAGTTTTTCTCATGATGTACTCTGCATATAAGTTAAATAAGCAGGGTGACAATATACAGCCTTGACATACTCCTTTCCCAATCTGGACCCAGTTTGTGGTTCCATGTCAAGTTCTAACTGTTGCTTCTTGACCAGCATACAGGTTTCTCAAGAGGCAGGTCAGGTGGTCTGGTATTCCCATCCCTTTCAGAATTTTCCACAGTTTGTTGTGGTCCACACAGTCAAAGCCTTTGGCATAGTCAATAAAGCAGAAACAGACGTTTTTCTGGAACTCTCTTGCTTTCGATGATCCAGTGGATGTTGGCAATCTGATCTCTGGTTCCTCTGCCTTTTCTAAATCCTGCTTGAACATCTAGAAGTTCACAGTTCACGTACTGCTGAAATTCTTCTCTTCATCAGTTCAGTTCAATTGCTCAGTCATGTCCGACTCTTTTCGACTCCATGAACCGCAGCATGCCAGGCCTTCCTGTTCATCACCAACTCCCAGAGTTTACCCAAACTAATGCTCACTGAGTCGGTGATGCCATCTAACCATCTCATCCTCTGTCATCCCCTTCTCCTCCTGCCTTCAATCTTTCCCAACATCTGGGTCTTTTCAAATGAGCCCACCCTAATCCTTGTGTATATACTGCAAATAAATTAGATTTATCCAAAATTTATTTTATAATAGTGAACTATAATAAAAATAGCAAGAAATTTTATTTGACCTTTATATCAACTATGTTAACTATGGGTGGCCATCTCATCCTCTAAAAACATCAAGTCTAAAAAAAACAGTCATTAACAATGAAGATGGTATTTTTAATTTCTAAAAGAAAACACAAATGATTTACATAGCCAGTTCAAACATATTAAGTCAAAAGCATGCCTAATTTTATTCAGCAGCTAAAAGGAAAAAAAATTATAACATAAAACTGATGTGGGGGTACTTCCCTGTGCTCCAATAGTTAAGACTCCTTGTTCCCAATGCAGAGGGTGTGGGTTCAATCCCTGATCCAGGAACTAAGATCCCACATTCTAAGTGGCCAAAAAGAGAAAAAACAAAACAAAACAAAACTGATGTACAAAGAGATAACAGTGTATCTAGAAAGAGCTTTTTAACCAGAAACAAATATTCAAATTCATGCCTTTGTCACCAGAGATATTTTGGGAATTCAAGCTATAGAATTAACTTTAAACAAATTCTGAAGACATGTATTTTAAAATTTGAGTCATAAATCTTATTTTTTTAGTATCTTTAAACATTCAACTATAACAGACTCTAGAACATGAGATTTAAAAAGCAGCCATGACAAACTGCCTGCATCATGATTATTAGAGACTTTAGCCTTGCTATCACTCATCCTTAAAACAAAACAAACAAAAAGCCAAGCCAAAAACACTGTAAGGATTATTTTTCTAATCCATGAGGAAATCAGTAATTTTGATGAGCTATAGCCCCAAAAGACTACCTTCTGAATAGCTATGCCTGGTGATGGTAAGTACAAAGAGAAGAAAAATCTGAGTTTCCATGATTAATGAAACGTAAACAGTGCACCAAATGTCATAACATGGAGTGTTATATTCAATCTCAGTTTAAATTAACTGAATGCTAAAAATGTTTATTTTGCTTAAACACTGGAAGCATGCTATAGTGGGAAAACATGAGTCAGAGAAAAGGATTCAAGTCAAATTTCCTAGTTCATTATATAAATTTTGACAAGTCAATTTCTCTAAGCCTTGCTTGATCTTTTCAACAATAAAATGGGTATAACAATGCCTCAATAGCAGCTTTGTATTTATTAGATAAATAATGTAAATCAAGCATCTAGTACTATGACTGCCACAAAGCAGGGCTCAATCACCGTTAGTTCTCTTTCCATGCCCTATTCCCTAAGTGTCAAACTCTTTGCTTAGTCTCATTTACTGAGCTCTTCACTCAGCAGTGTGCTGGCAAATGTGTAACTGGCTCAGAGGGAGAGGGAAAAAAAAGTTTATGCAATTGGTTTGTAGCACTGGCTGAGATCTGGGGTAAAAACATTTCCATATAGCTGACCTCAACCTATGAGCATAATCTCAACCTATGAGCATGAAGTCAATCAAATACAGAGTTGGAAAAAGATGTACATGATTACTCTCTGTCCCATTACTCTGTTTTGTTTTTTCCACAACACTTTCACCTTTTGAAATTTTCTTGTTTAACTGTTTCAGTATTTACTGTCTGTTTCTACCCTCACAGGATTAAAAACACCATAAAAGCAGAGGTCTTGTCCATCCCACTCTCTTCTGTATCTTCATTAAATATAAAAGCAAACTAATTGCAGAGAGTCCCAAAATTAAGGAAACCATAAAGTATTTCTAAAAAAGACTAATATACTCACATCCTCAATTTCAGCAGCACTGCTCTTTTTCTTTGGAGAAAGAATAAAAAACAAACATAACCAGTAACTACCAAATGCTTAAATTAAAACAGCAGATACTTTTGCCACATCACCTAGCTTAGCAAGAAAAATCAGCCAGGCACAAGCACTTCCATATAAAGGACAATATTTATAGATGTCTAGCTGGAACACCACACTTACATAATTCAAGGTGGGCAATCTAACCATTCTTAATAACACAGAGGCAGTCACTGTATGACTACAGAAAGGTAAACAAGCATTACTGTTAGTAAGTCATGTATTATCACTTTTTTTATTAATCCAACTTGCAAGTCCAGCCTTTCATACCGTGAATTAACTTTACCTGCACGAATTAACATCCGCAAACATTCTACAGAGTTGTGATAAGCAGCTTCATGAATTGGCATCCATCCCCTGTTATCAGCAACATCAATGCTACGCCCCTTTTTGAGCAGTTTTCTTAATACTTTAACATTGCCTTCTCTGGCAGCAAGTCCAACCGTGGAGCATGTATCAGCATATGCCTCTGTAAAGTCCATTCTTTTGACCAATCTACAAAACAAGGTAGAAAGAAAACACTATCATCAATAAATACTGTACTCCTAGATATTAGAAGAGCACAGCTGATCTGTGGCATCTTTTACGTAATTGCTGAGGAAGAGCCTGAGGTAGAGATAGCAACCTGTCATGCCATCACCTCTGCTAGACTAAACCAGGAAGTCTCTCTGCCTGGGGTAGGATTCCATAGAATGCTCATATTAAAGGTATCAAGGGAGTTTAAAGTGTTCCATCACTCTTTGTCTGAGCAACTTCTTCCGGCAGCCTTCCTCTTCCATTCAGACTCCAACAAAATACACTCATTGGAATGCTGTTGACGAGAGAGCGTAAGGCCCTCAGTTAACCCCAAATGTATACTCTATTGTGTAGAGATGGCCATTTAACTACCAGCAACATTCAGCCTCAAGAATTAATTTCATAGCCCTTTACAGGAAAAAGCTAAACCCAAAGAAGCCAGAAAGGAGTGAAAGACTTTTTTTAAAGAAAAAAAATAAGCAGTAATTCTAGTTTTTCTGCACCTGCAAGTCCTTTCCAGAAGGAGCGAAACTCTCAGGTTCTCTTTCCTTGATCAAACAGCCCCATTGACTGAATATGCTAAAATGAACAAACAGCATGATAAAGAGATGGGTTCAGCTTTTCTACACTAGCCCAGAACGTTTTTCACAGAATTACTGCCCTCTTACTCACAATCTCCCTTCAAAGTTCATCTCAAGTTCCCCTGGAGTCAGTGTCCTGTATAGCTCAGAATGTGACTCTTACAAACACAATTTCTTGTTAGTCAAGCTATGAGGCAGATTGGGCTAAGACCCAGGATTTCAGGGCAATGGTTATCTCCCAAGGGGTAGCCCTTTCTCAGTAACACTTCAGTTTCATCCTTCCTTCAGTTTTTCTAAAGATCTTAGGAGGTAGTTCAGGAAATGCTAACAGCATGTCTAGTCCAGTATGGGTAAAAAGGTTTCTAGAGCCATATTCTAAATAATTTAATCAGAAAGGTGGGTTTGAGGAAAGAGGTTAAAAGTAAGCACACACAGTATTTCTTGTAGTGCTGGAAAAATTTAAATGTATCTATGGTCATATTTTGGAGAAGGCAATGGCAACCCACTCCAGTACTCTTGCCTGGGAAATCCCATGGACGGAGGAGCCTGGTAGGCTACAGTCCATGGGGTCGCCAAGAGTCGGACATGACTAAGTGACTTCACTTTTTCACTTTTCACTTTCATGCACTGGAGAAGGAAATGGCAACCCACTCCATATTCTTGCCTGGAGAATCCCAGGAACGGGAGCCTGGTGGACTGCCGTCTATAGGGTCACACAGAGTCGGACACAACTGACGTGACTCAGCAGCAGCAGCATAGTCATATCTGGGGCTTCCAAGGTGGCATGGCACAGAGGTAAAGAAACCGCCTGCAAATGCAGGATTCACATGCAGGAGACTCAGCTCAATCCCTGGGTTGGGAAGATTCTTTTAAGCAGGTAATGGCAACTCACTCTAGTATTTTTGCCTGGAAAATTCCATGGACAGAGGATCCTGGCAGGCTACAGTCAATGGGGTCGTGAAAAGTCAGATGCGACTGAGCACACACACAATGGTCATATTTAAATATTAAAACTGTATCTGCAGGAACTGATTCCATAGAGAGCTAATGTCAGCTATGATTTAATCTGATTGAATCAACTGGTCCATTACTAAGAAAGTGAAGATATTTACTACTACAGAACATTTAATTATTCAGTTAATAATTATTTACTGAACACCAATTAAATGATCAGCAATAAGGAGAATATAAGATCACAAAGATATAGATTCTATCTCAAGTTATGTACCATCTCACAGAAACAATAAATAAATGTGATTCAAAATAGAAAGCAGAAAGTGCCATTAAGAGAAGTATAGATAAAGAGTCATGAGTAGTCAAAGCAGGGGAAAACTACTTCAAGCTGTGCCTAAAAGATAAGGGAGGCTGTGACACTGAGATAACATGCAAAAGAGCATTTCTAGACAGAAGGAAAAAAAACATAACCAAAATTATAGAAATGAACAAGCAAGGGTGAGTAAGGTCCAGTGAGTAATGGAAGCAATCAATTCACTTCGGAAGGATTAGGTACACAGTAGAAAACTGAGATTACAAAATTATGGAGAATCTTGAATGCTAAACTGTACATTTCTGAACCACACTACTTATAGCAAGGGCCATTACATCCAAGTTTCACAAAAAAGGACAAATCACACATTTTAGGACAATTTATAAACATATTCATCTAAGAGAAGAAAACTTTTTTTTCTACACAGAAAAATCACAAACACACACACATACAAGAATACTATTCCAAAGACATTAAAAAACAGCATTCAAGTAAAAACAGGTAAGCATCCCTTCTGGCTTTTCTCACAGTTATAAATACTGTTAATAGATCTAGATTAATATGTGATAATCTGAAAAAATTAACAGAACTGGATATCTTTGCACTTAAGAGAAAGAGAATCCAAAAGAAATATACTATAATAGCAGGATCATTCTCTTCAACCCTTAATACAACAAGTTAACACGAATAAACTGTTTATCTTACCTAGGGACTTCCCTGCTGGTTCAGTAGCTAAAATCCCAAGTTCCCAATGCAGGGTGCCAGAGTTCAATCCCCACTCAGGAAACCAGATTCAACATGCTGTGACTAATATTTTGCATGTCTCAGCAAAACTGAAGAGCCCATGTGTGCAACCAAGACCCAGCAAGGCAAATAAATAAAGATCTCTTTTAATAAAACCTATGTTCTAGACTAAAAGAGAATACAAAGAAAATACATATAATGTACTAACAAATATGTATGATAAATATACCTCAGCTGGACCTGAGCTGGTAAAATATCAGCTACAAAAATAAATTTTGAGGCAATTAAGGAAATCTGAACACAGAATAAATATTTGATGATGTAGTTATTATTTATTTTCTTGATGTTTATATTTGCACTCTGGTTATTAGGAGAATGTCCTTATTCTTAGAATTATTTAGCAGTTAAGTCACAGCACAAGCAGCTTCAAACAATAAAGACTCTGTCTGCAATGCAGGAGACCCAGGTTCCAGCCCTGGTTTGGGAAGACCCCTGGAGAAGGAAATGGCAGCCCACTCCAGTATTCTTGCCTGGAAAATCCCATGGACAGCGGAGCCCGGTAGGCTACCATCCATGGGGTAGCAAAGAGTTGGACAGGACTGGGCTACTTCACTTTCACTTTCGCTTTCTAAAGAGAAATAAAAGATAAAGCAACTGTGGCAAAATGTTAATTACATGGAAGACATAAATGGTCACCATACTCTATATTTCTAACTTTTCTGTATGTTTGAAATTTTTCAAAAAAATTGGGAGGGGGAAACTAACCATTCCCGGCAATGTGAAATCACAACTTGAAGAAAAGTTAAAAACTGGTTACTCTTAAACTAAGTTTTTCAAGTTTTTCTTTGTGACATTTTTCTGCTGACTTCTTAAGAGTATAAATAATACTCTTGAACCTGGATGTTCTAGTATTCTTTTACACGGTCGAAGACTATAAAACATAAATTTTCAAGAAAGAACAAGCATTTCTTTAGGCTTCTGTTCTCACATACATAAACATGGCCTTGACGGCCCAAGTGAGCTTCCTGAACAGTAATTCCGAGCAGCATCTCTAACCTGCAGATCAAAACGTTTTTTAGGATACTTGACCTGCTGGATAAATTAATGAAATCTGTTAAATTCTTCAACAGAAAAACGTACACATATCCCAAATCATGTATAAAATTTCAGGAGGTCCCACATATGGCTTCCAAAGCCTATGCGCAAGCTAAAAACATTTACCTACATTTTTCTGAGTGAGTTTCTGAGTATACTAAAGATGACTAAGATCGTTTCACAGAGAAAATTTTAATATATACGCAGCTTTTGTTGAAATGATAGCTCTTCCACAGGCACAAAACTTCTGTAGTAAACTTTGTTTTTGAAAGGTAAAAAAGACTTTTTTAAATGTAAATAAAGTCAAATACAGATTACAATCCCTGTTTGCATTCCCCTAGCTCTTGTTAAATGGGCAGAAATCCAGTTTTTAAAGCATAAGAAATGTCCTTCTACGTGCCACATAAGGTGCCCATAAACAGTTCGTCTCCGTGTATCTAGACCACGCCACCCAAGATTCCCACCCTCTCTCTTCTCCTCCCATTTGAAAAAACACACCCAACCTTCAAGCTACACTAAAAGGATTGTGGGTACTGTAGTCTTCTGACCACAAGCACCTCGGGAAAGGTAGGGTGATAAACAGAAGCTGCTGAAAAATCCATTGCTTAGCAGAGAGGAAATCAATGCTTCCAAATACCCTAAGCAAGCAGACAAAATAATAACGTTGACTGAGACAGACTAGGATGCCGTTCCTCGAACTGCAAGTCCCAGTGTGCTTTGCGCCCCCAAGAAGGGGGTGCAGGCTTTGCGCCTACGCAGCCGGTTTCTTGCGTCCGGAAAGTCGTAGACTCTTGCCGGCAGCAGCTCCAAGACAGCAGCTCAGAGACCACGAAGAGGGGACGGCCACTGCCGCCGCCGCTGCCACCACCGCCAGCCACCACGGAGGAAAAGCAAGGGAAAGATGTGGGTTTTTGGTTACGGGTCTCTCATTTGGAAGGTGGACTTCCCCTATGAGGACAAGCTGGTTGGCTATATCTCAGGCTACAGCAGGCGCTTCTGGCAGGGCAGCACCGACCACCGCGGAGTTCCTGGCAAGGTGAGGCGCAACCGGTCCCCCACACTTAATGTCCCCGGAGCACTGTTCCTCAACTCCTTTTCCAGCTCTGCGGGACTCACACCCCACCGCCGAAGGTCAGTAGGTTAGGGATACTGCTGCTGCCTCTGTGCACTTTCCTCGGCCACCTGCCTCCGACTCTGGGATCCTAATCCAAGGGCAGTCCTTTTGAAGCCACTGGAGATGCTGGTGGCAGTTACTTCTTGAGGAGGCAAGAAACGTGGGCACAAGCTCCCACAAGGCGACGTGCTGAGAGGGGATCCCATTTCTTGGCAACCACCCTCCCTCCCCACTCCCACCCTCGGCACAAAAAGGTGGGAAGATAAACCTTCCTGTCACCACGGAGTTGAAATACTAAAATCAACTAGTAAATTCAGCTTTTTAGCAATTAAGTTTATTGGCATTTCTGCATTCTGCCAGATTTTCATTGGTCTGAGTTTAAACGTGCATGTTATTTCTGGGATTTCTTTATATCTTTCCAAAGGTTTTATTTTATAACACCTATAGTCACAGAAAAACTAGTTTCCAAAATTATCTCTGGTTATAAAGGAACTTATGTTGATCACCTTGGTTGTCAGGTACTTCAGAAGTTGAGTCCGGCTTTGTTACCTAAGTAGCACCGTACCAATACTATATCCAACATTATTTTACTGTATTTTTCTTCAGTGGTTCTCCTCTAAATTGTAAATGTGAAATTAAGTTCTCTGATCCATTCTTCAGTCAGTTATGCAGGGACATTTATCTTAATACACTGTAAATACAGAGAATAACAGCTCACTGCTTATGCAAATCAGCCTTGTTTTTGACTGCAAGACAAATAATCCATAAGGAAAACTAAATTTTGAGTAATAATTTGGATAAGTTGAACACTTATTATAGCTAACTTTTAGAAGAGTACAGAATGTTTAATTGCTTATATGTTGTCTAAAATACTGATAATTATATGAGTTTACCACTTTCTTTAAAAAAAAATTAATACTGGCTCAGAAGCAGGAAATCTAAAATGCTAGAAATCAGATGTAGAAAGAGACTGAGGTTAATTCCAAAGAAATACCTGTAGTCTTGCATCATGGAAAAGGGAAGAGAAGAAGGCTGTAGTTTGCACCTGCTCATAAATGAGACACAGGATTAAAATCATTTTTAAAAAAGCCATTCTACCTCAACTAGAGCTGGTAAATTAAGAATCTGGCTTTAAGGTAGCAATGACTTGAAAAAAGAGGAGTGATTTACCACAAATGCACATTTACAGGCCAAAAGAGATTTCATGGCCAAACTATCTCCAAGAATATTGTAAAATAACATTTAAGACTTTAAAGAACTAAGTTAAATAAATTGCCTTTTGAGTTGTCAGGTGTGAGCACTTAAAATTGCCATCTGCAAAGGAATGCCTTACTAGGCTTTAGTTTAAAAAACCAAGTGTTAAATACTTATGAACATGGTTAGAATAGCATATTTCAGTACTTTCTACTCTCAACCAAAATGTTTGTTACACAGCACGCTGTTATGTACACTGTCAAAACAAACTGATGATAAGAAATCGCCAAGTCAATACAATTCATGAGTCTTTAATAAAATATTAAAGAAGGTAGCTATAAAAGTCGATATCTCTCTTTACTTAAATATACTAAAATATAAGGTAGGAAAGTTGGGGGCGGGGGCACTGCAGTGGCTAACAGTTTGATACCAATTTTTATTTAAAGAATCCATCCTATCATATTGAAGGAAAACCTAAAGCATTAAACATTTTCTAAGTATACTGTTCTGCTAAAAAAAAAAAAAACCGGAAAGAACATTATTTTACTTCACATTTTCTATTATAATGGAGCATAAGCCTTATATAAATATTAACTGTCTTACAAACAGAAATACAAAAGGCTACAGAAATACCTAGCAAATTAGAAGAATAATGTAGATTCTACATAGCCCTATGTTTTTTATAGCAACATATGCTCCTAGTGAGCTAGTCATCAGTACATATGAAATGTGATGTTACTAAACAAATGTTGGACTCATTTCTACATACTGTAATGTGACATTTGTAGGAAAAATACCAAACCTACTTCCTTTCCTAATTATGCTTTCTTTTTAGCTTCATTAAACTTTAATACCTTCCTAAGTTTAATTAAGCATCTTATTTATTTCTAACAAAACTAGCAATTTCTTATCAAATTAAGGATTTATTTTAAATGTGAAAAAATGTTCACATCAGAATGAATATATTTCAATTTCAAAAAGAGAAAACATTTTAACACAAGAGATGATCGTGAATATTTACATTTCTAGATGGTGATCAGAAAGGATTTATTTTAAATTTACATTTCTAGATGGTGATCAAAAGGATTTATTTTAAATGTGAAAAAGTGTTCACATCAGAAAGAATATATTTCAATTTCAAAAAGAGAAAACATTTTAACACAAGAGATGATCGTGAATATTTACATTTCTAGATGGTGATCAGAAACATTACTCATTACCCAGTGAAAGGAACCAGCATGGCTCATATTTCACATCCTCCAATCCTATTCACCTTTCAGGACCCCTTCAGTTTCAATGCCCTTCCCAAAAAATTTAAGTGCACTTACAAATTTACATTGTTTCCCCAATAATAATAGGAACAAGCAGCTTAAGTTTTATAAAATATTTCTGGGTAAATATATCAGTAGTGTCAACAGTGCATGCGTATTTCATCCATAAGCAGTCAAAAGGACCCATCTATTTTCCCTTAATGATTCCCTACATATGCTCGTTTTCTGTTTCAATTGTCACCACCTACATCAAGGACTTTACTACCTCTCCCCTTTTCATCAGTTACTACTGGGCGCTCACATATAAGTGGAAAACACCTATGCAAACAACAATACCTAATAAGTGCTATAAGGGAAAAGGTGCAATGAGAGTTTAGAAGGAGCTGCTGCAAAGTTGCCTGAAAAGACAGCCAAGCCTTTACGAAAAGAGTGGCAGGAGGATATCCAAGGGATTCTAAAGAAGGGCATTCCACTCTGCTGTGCAATGCTGCGCTGTGCCTAGTCACTCAGTCATGTCCGACTCTGCGACCTCATGGACTATAGCCCTCCAGGCTCCTCTCTCCATGGGGATTCTCCAGGCAAGAATACTGGAGTGGGTTGCCATGCCCTCCTCCAGGGCATCTTCCCAACCCAGGGATTGAACCCAGGTCTCCGTATTGCGGGTGGACTCTTTTACGTTTGAGCCACCAAGGGAAGCCCATTCCCCTCTGGGCACTGGTATATTCAAAGATATAAATGTTTGTAAAGGTCCCATCACTTCATAGCAAATAGATGGGAAAACAATGGAAACAGTGACAGACTTTATTTTCTTAGGCTCCGAAATCCCTACAGATGGTGACTGCAGCCATGAAATTAAAAGTCGCTTGCTCCTTGGAAGAAAAGCTATGACCAAGCTAGACAGCACATTAAAAAGCAGAGACATTATTTTGCCAACAAAGGTCCATCCAGTCAAAGCTATGGTTTTTCCAACAGTCATGTATGGATATGAGAGTTGGACTATAAAGAAAGCTGAGTGCCAAAGAACTGATGCTTTTGAACTGTGGTGTTAGAGAAGACTCTTGAGAGTCCCTTGGACTGCAAGGAGATCCAACCAGTCAATCCTAAAGGAAATCAGTCCTGAATATTCATTGGAAGGACTGATGCTGAAGCTGAAACTCCAATACTTTGGCCACCTGATGTGAAGAACTGACTCATTTGAAAAGACCCTGATGCTGGGAAAGATTGAAGGCAGAAGGAGAAGAGGTCGACAGAGGATGAGATGGTTGGATGGCAGCACTGACTGGATGGACGTGAGTTTAAGCAAGCTCTGAGAGTTGGTAATGGACAGGGAGGCTTGGCGTGCTGCAGTCCATGGGTCGCAAAGAGCTGGACACGACTGAGCGACTGAACTGAAAAATTATAAATAATTTGTTACAGCTTGAGAGGGAAAGTGGTAAGAAGTGAGGTTTGTAGTTAACTCATGCAAAGGAATTTTTATTTTATGCTGTAGAATATTATAACCCTGAAAAATTTAAAGCACAGGAAAACTCAAAACCCAATTTTTGCAACAAAAAGTCAACCCTGAGCCGTGTAAAACAAACTGGAGGCAGAGAGTGAAAGCCCTGAGGAAACTAAAGGATGATGAGAAAACAAATTTAGAAAATAATCAGAAGAAACAGCAACCAAGAATTAGTGACTAGGCTGGTGAAAGGGGAAGCAAGGAAAGGTGGAGAACAGAGCTTGTCCCACAGAGCACTAACATTTCCTCCTCACAGTCTACCTCCTTCCCACTTAAATGTGCATACTATATACTTTACCACCATGAACATCCTTGTATTGATGCTGGGAAAGGCTGAAGGAGAAGGGAACAACAGAGGACGAGATAGTTGGATGGCATCACTGACTCAGTGGACATGAGTTTGAGCAAGCTCCGGGAGATGGTGAAGGACAGGGAAGCCTGGCATGCTGCAGTCTATGGGGTCACAAAGGGTCAGACACAGCTGAGCGACTGAACAGCAAGCATACTTTAACACACCGATCTTCCCAAAGCATCTGCTTTTATCATGCCAGTCACCTACTAACTTGAGTGCTACAGTAGCGCCTCGTTTCCTGTTTCTCCCAAATTTCAGTGGCTTGTTTTTTCCATTGTCCCCCAATTTCAACTCCAATCTTTAGCTTTTCAGATTTGACTCTATCCTATTTCTCCAGTTATCCTTCTGAATCATCTTCCATACATGGAGAAGCTTCTGCTAAAGTCAGACACTTTGGCCTGGTTTAATTCTGCTTCTAGACCCTTACTCAGAATTGTGTCTTTCTTTCTGACCAACCAAGACTCAGAATTATTACTTCACTTAATAAACAGCATACATCACAGCCCTTAAGTATTCTCTACCTATTTCATATGTTAATAAGTTCATATTCCAGTCTTACAATATAAGCTTTTAAAAACCAGAATCAGTTTTATCATCTTTACAACAAAGAATAGGTATTCAATAAATAGTTCCAAATTCACTTTGAAATCGAAGGTAATACGGCAATTCCTACATGACCCCCATCAATATATGTATCCTCACTAGCATTATCTTAAATAGAAAAAAAGCTAACTATAAATGTCCAACAGTTCAAAAATGTTTAAATTATAGCTCACTGATGGTAGAGTATCATGCACCTATTAAAAAGTATCAGAAGACTAACAGGAAGATTAAATTAAAAAACATAATCCAAAATTCCATGTGTTGCATGATTACAAATTATCTATACAAACGGACAAAGACTAGAGGGAAACAGAAACAAGGATAGCACAAATATCTGAATGATTTAGGTTCACTATGTGTCTCACAGCAGGCATACAAGTAGGTAAAGTTGTGGCTTACAACTTTCTCACTAATGTCAATAAATACACAACCTTTGACACGAGATAGGACTTGTATTAAAAGAAAAAAAAAAAGGCAAATTCTCAGACTGTTTCAGACTTACAGAATCAGAAACTACCTCCAAGTAAGTTTTATCTACACTTGAGAACCACTTCTCTATAGGAAAGCACCCTAGAATGTCATGTTTTGTTTCTCAGTGGAACACTATAGCAATCTTTATTCCCTGAAGAAAAAAAAAAGTGATCAGAATATTTATTATCGTTGCTTCTTCCTTTTGCTTTTGATTTCAGTCACAGGTGTGTTTTTTAATATATCCATTCTAAGTGAATACAATATACCTATTATACACAAATGTAAGAGAATTTTTTAAAAAGGCCAAGATAGTTTGGATAAGATAGATTCTTTTAATTCACTTTAAAATTTATCATAAAAAATAAGTACTTTTTAAAAGTGCTCAGTATAAACAAATGAAGTTAAAATATTCCATGTCAACAGTAAGTTGCTAATGCTCAGTTAATGAACTTTAATTCAGGAAAAAATTTTTTTTTTTTTTTTTTTTTTTTTTACTTTTCTTAAAACAGCCTGGAAGAGTTGTGACTCTTGTTGAAGACCCTGCGGTATGGTATAATAATTCTTTTTTGTATAGTCTTTAATCGTAAAGTGTTAACATGTTTCATAGTTTTAATAATCAGTGAAATCTTATTAGCAGTCATCACAGATAATTTGAACTACACTGAGCCTAGAAATTCCTCTCTGTATTAGTTGTATTTCTTCTTATGTGCTGGGAAAAGTTGGGATGCAGAATTCAAGGTAGACAATGAAAAGCCAATGGCATGTAGTCTCATTTTTCCCTTCTTGATGAGTTTGTTGACTGAGAATTTTGTGGTCTCCTTTGACATTAATTGGAGAAGGAAATGGCAACCCGCTCCAGTATTCTTGCCTGGAGAATCCCATGGACTGAGGAGCCTGCTGGGTTACAGTCCACAGGGTTGCAAAGAGTCGGACACGACTGAGCAACTTCACTTTGACATTAATGGAGCCAACCCTCAGACAGCCAGATGAACACAAAGAATTAAATGAAAGCCTTAAAGCTTTCCTCACACTTGCTAGGAGTCTAATATTTCAGCAAAAATCTCAGTCATGAATTATCACTTTCTTTACTGCCTAATCTTATCGCTAGCACAACAGGTTTTTTTTAAAGTATGGAGTACTAGAAAACTTGTTTATTTGATAGTTCTCTGTTTCTTAAATATTTTCAATCATTTTATTGAGATCCAAATTTTACATTGTGAAGTTAAATATTTAACTTTAGAAAGGACTTCACTATATAAAAATCAAAGCAGCAAAAATAATAAAAATCAAGCAGCTAGCAATAGCAGATGAATGATGAAATTATGAAATGCTTTCATAACTTACATTAAGAAAAACATCCATAAAAACTGGCTCCAAACTGGTAACTAAAACTCCTAATTAGAGGTAATAAAAGGTACTTTTTTCCTATAGAATGTTAATTTATTCAAGATACTTAGCAACCTGAAGTTTAATAATTAAAAGTTGTCAAGAAACTAAGAAAGTCTGTGTTGCAAACTATAAATCTTGCTTGTATCACAAATATTTTATTGATAACTACAAAAAATCTTTGCAGCTAAAGTACATTGCTTTTACTGACACTGTTCATAGGCTCACTAGACAGTTTGCCATTTACTATTCTGGATGGAGTAATTTACTAAGGATATTTGAAAGTTTACTCAGTGAAGAAATGAACAAATAAATGAACCTATTGCCTTAATAGTTGATTACTTTATTACAGAGCTTTTAAAATACAGAACTCTTTTTGCAAACAAGGGAACAACTAATATATTATAAGGGCTTCCCTAGTGGCTCAGCAGTAAAGCATCCACCTATCAATGCAGATGTTGGTTTGATCCCTGGGTCAGGAAGAGTCAATGGAGAAGGAAATGGCAACCCACTCCAGTGGGTTTCAGCATACTATCAGTGAAATGATTATGGATTAAAGATTTAGAACTGTATTTTTAATGACTAAATGAAGATCTGATATTTTTTATTTCAGTCCCATTAGTTAAAAGACATAATTTTAAAAATTTAAACAAAGATAAATATGCTAGTATACAAGGAAATTAATTATTCAGATTGAAGAATTTAAAATGCTTATTTCCTTTATTATTTAGTATTACCTCTTCGTTGCACATTAAGGGAAGCAAAACTGCACTGATTTCTAAGAATATACAAGATACTTTCTTAGCTCATAATCTATCTTCACCTATTTTAGCCTTGTAAATACTAAATAATACTTTCTTTTCATTTTTCAACAGGGTTGTGTATGGGGTGTTGCTTACAGACTGCCAGTAGGAAAGGAAGAAGAAGTAAAAGCATACCTTGATTTCAGAGAGAAAGGAGGCTACAGGACCACAAAAGTCATTTTTTATCCAAAAGATTCCATAACAGAACCATTCAGTGTGTTGCTATATATTGGAACATGTGATAATCCTAATTATCTTGGTCCTGCACCTCTGGAAGACATTGCTGAACAAATTTTTAATGCAGCTGGTCCAAGTGGAAAAAATACAGAATATCTTTTTGAACTTGCAAATTCTATGAGAAGCCTTGTGCCAGAAGATGCAGATGAGCATCTTTTCTCTTTAGAAAAATTAGTAAAGGAACGTTTAGAAGGAAAGCAGAACTTCAATTGCATAAAAAGACCTAACTGATTTTTCCAAACAAGCAGAACTTTTAATCTTCAGAGAATGGCTTCACTGCACAATAACAATATGATTTGTAAACGTCTTTACTTGAAAATCTTAGTTGTGTTTAATGTTGTAGTCAAGATAATATCTAAATTCACAGTTTAATTGCAATTGGCCTGGAACTCATACATACTCAAAATATTGGGATACAGATAAAGAAAAAATTCATTTCAATAATATAATGAATGATTCTCCAGCTATGATATTGACTACTTGCTCATGAGAAGTTCTTTAGAAAAATACAATGAAGGACTCAGTTCAGATCTTGTTTTTATCTAAATAAATACAATTCTGTTGTTTCATATTGCAATTTTAAAGTTGTAGAGAATTAGACCAAAAGTCCAATAATTATAATAAGGCTATGCCTTTAATATATTCCCATATGTTAACTCTGTAATCATGGTTTAAGATAAATAAGCTTGAAATAACATATAATTAGATATATATGGTAATATAGACAAGATTTTGGCCTTGATCGTGAACTTCTTTGTTTAGATTTTAAATGAAACTCCAATTTAAGCCAAAAAGTTAGCATTCTAATATAAAAACTTCCTTGGAATTATAATGTACTGTATCTCTCCTTTTTTGAATAAATGTATTTTACTATACAGTAAAAACCCTTTGAGCTAGAAAAGCACAAATTATACAAATTACGTCTAACAATTTATCACTCAATTTGTATTAATCTTATACTGAAACTTTAAAAAAAAGGCTTTTTGATATTACAGATTAACAGAAACATATATAATGAAAGTTTGCTGTTTGAAATGGCATTTAGAATTGTAATTTTTTAAAGTAAGAAGTGGCGTTACCTGATCATTTGCTACAGTTTTTTTTTCCTTCTTACATCTTGTCACTTAACAAAGGTATCCACTAAATAGTGTGATGATGCTGCCCACCTAGGAACCATGTATAATTAACGCATGCAGAAGTAACCTTGATTCAGACTAATCAGATCAGTTCTTATTAGAAGGGATTTCCTTCTCAACAGGACATGCAGTCTCTCTAAAATCTTTCAACATGAAAAGAATTTCAGTACCACATCAGATTTAATGTGAAACTAATAATTAGTACCGAAGTTGTTCATGTAAAATAAAGCTGTCCTTTTCATGTTTTTTTTTTTAATTTGTTATAAACACCTTACTTGGTAATTTAGTCAGCTATATAAAATTTAAAATATTTTCCAACATTTTCAGTATTGGCTTTCTGGAAGGCATTTCCCTTGTCCTATACAATAAGAAAAGCACTAACATTCATTAATGAATATTTCATAAGGATGTACTAGGCACTTTACACACAGGAGCATCCTCTCAGCTTGTTTTCATAGTAACTTGTATACAAGTACACATCCAGTAAGTAGCAGAAGTCTGTGTCTCTGTTAAAGCGCAAGAGTCTACAATATATTTAAAAATCCACATCTTTACTAACCTACATCTTTTTTGTGTATGTAATGAAATAATATGTGACTTGTTAGATAGAGATATTAATTTTGATATATACAGATTCCCACAAATATAATTAGCCTGTCCAAGAGTCACATGCCATAGCTCAGAATCACATAGATGTATTCAGAGATTCAGTCTTCCATGTTACAAATAAACCTAAGTCCAAAGAAATTTTTAACTCCCAAAGTGATTCTTCTACCATTTAATACATGTTACATATCAAGGGAGAGGGATTACTTTGTGATCGAGCCACATTTGTATCCTTCTAGACTTTCAGTTATTAATAGAAGTTAACTTGAAAATACACATATTGGTATACCATCCACATTTACAGGGAAGCCATGATCCAAAAAGCCCAGGAACAGGAACATTCATTTCCACTGCGATGGGGAGAAACACAACTAAATGGATAAGATAAACAATACTAAATTGGCAGCTAGGGTCTGGAGCCCACAAGTGACTAAGAATCTATCATAAAGGTAATAAGCTATCTAGAGCAAAAGTTTGGAGAAGGCAACAGCATCCCACTCCAGTACTCTTGCCTGGAAAATCCCATGGACAGAGGAGCCTGGTGGGCTGCAGTCCATGGGGTCGCTGAGGGTCGGACACGACTGAGCGACTTCACTTTCCCTTTTCACTTTCAGGCACTGGAGAAGGAAATGGCAACCCACTCCAGTGTTCTTGCCTGGAGAATCCCAGGGACGGGGGAGCCTGGTGGGCTGCTGTCTATGGGGTCGCACAGAGTCGGACACGCCTGAAGTGACTTAGCAGTAGTAGCAGAGCAAAAGTTATTTTTGTTAGCAAAAGTTTCCATTGTTTCCCCATCTATTTGCCATGAGGTGATGGGACTGGATGCTATGATCTTAGTTTTCTGAAAGTTGAGTTTTAAGCCAACTTTCACTCTCCTCTTTCACTTTCATCAAGGGGCTCTTTAGTTGTTCTTCACTTTCTGCCATAAGGGTGGTGTCATTTGCATATCTGAGGTTATTGATATTTCTCCTGACAATCTTGATTCCAGCTTGTCCTTCATCCAGCCCGGCATTTCACATGATGTACTCTGTATATAAGTCAAATAAGCAGGGTGACAATATACAGCCTTGACGTACTCCTTTCCTAATTTGGAACCAGTTTGTTGTTTCAAATGGCAATCCACTCCAGCACTCTTGCCTGGAAAATCCCATGGACGGAGGAGCCTGACAGGCTACAGTCCATGGGGTCGCAAAGAGTCGGACACAACTGACAGACTTGACTTTTCTAACTGTTGCTTCTTGACCTGCATACAAGATCTCTCAGGAGGCAGGTAAGGTAGCCTGGTATTCCCATCTCTTTCAGAATATTCTACAGTTTGTTGTGATCCACAGTCAAAGGCTTTGGTGTAGTCAATAAAGCAGATGTGGATATTTTTCTGGAACTCTCTTGCTTTTTCAATGATCCAGCGGATGTTGGCAATTTGATCTCTGGTTCCTCTGCTCTTTCTAAATCCAGCTTGAACATGTGGAAGTTCACAGTTTACCTATTGTTGAAGCCTGGCTTGGAGGATTTTGAACATTACACTGCCAGCACGTGAGATGAGTGCAATTGAGCAGCAGTTTGAACATTTTTTGGCATTGCCTTTCTTAGGGATTGGAATGAAAACTGACCTTTTCCAGTCCTGTGGCCACTGCTGAGTTTTCCAAATTTGCTGGCATATTGAGTACAGCACTTTCACTGTTGTAGTTGTGTGCCTTGTTTCTATTAAATTTTAGCATTATTAAAACTTAAATATAGTATTTCTTAATAAGAACTCAAAGCAAAGTTAGCAAGGAAGCCCTGAAGTTATCTGAGATGTGACTTTGAAGGTTTCATATTGGTTAAGACCTATCGTTCAAGCATGAGCTGTAAGATTTCTTAAACTAAAATAAGAACCTTATAATACAGCAAGAGCAAGAGTTTCTTACATCTTCTTGCCTCTAATCTTATGTCTTCTTTCCACTGCATTCTGTACTCTGCACTCACAATTATTTTTCTAAAATATGGAACTAATCTAGTCAGTAATGAAAATGCCTCCCAGAGCATACAAAGTAAAGCTCAAATTCTTTAATCTGGTATTCACCTACTTACAATCTAGTGTCAACATATTTGTCACATTTCACTTCCTACTAGTACACACTCTCCATGCTCCAGTCACACCACCCTCCTCAATCATTAAAACCCAGCAGAAAAGAGGGACTAATGGTATGTGGCAAACAATAACTTACATACCAACACCACCTGGATAAATAATATAGCTCAGGACTTCCCTGGTAGCACCATGGTTAAGAATTACCCTGCCAATTCAGGGGACACAGGTGAGGTCCCTGGTCCTGGAAGATCCCACATGCCATGGGCAACTCAGCTCATATGCCACAACTATTGAGCCCTCGAGCTGCAACGACTGAGCCCAAGAACCACAACTGCTGAAGTCTGTGCACCTAGAGTCCGTGCTCCACAATAAGAGAAGCCACCTCAATGAGAAGCCCTCGCACTGAAACAAACAGTAGTCCCCAGATGTTGGCCTCAACTAGAAAAAAACCTTTGCCGAGCAACCAAGACCCAGCACAGCCAAAAATAAAAAGTAAATTAATACAAAAAGAAAAAGATAGCTCCCAGCTATCAAGAAGCACATTTGCTAGAGAGATGCACAAGCAAGCAAATCAATGTTACTCACCATAAAGACTGGGACATAAAATATAAGCAAAATAGAGACAGATAAACTGTTAACTCAAACTAACAAGATCAGAGAAAGAAAAAAAAAAAGATCAGAGAAAGCTTCACAGAAAAAAAAAAAAAAGCTGTTCATGTATCAAAGAATAGTAGCTAACACTTACGGAACACTTACTGCAAATGCCAAAATCTACTCTAAGTACTTTACACATGTTAATCCCCAATGGGAGATAAAAAGAGTTTAAGTTAAAAGAACATATTAACTGTCACTGATTACTAGAACATGCTAAGCACTGTGCTGAGCACTAAAAAGGAACAAAATGGAATTAAGCCCTTTAATTCTGGTAGGGGGAAAAAGTGAGTTCCTTTTTTTTTACCCCCCTGGTAAGTTTTAACCCCAATGAGATTCTTTCCTGAAACAGGATTAAGTTAAAAGAATTAAAAGGATTTATTTGGGGCTTCCCTGGTGGTCTAGTGGCTAAGACTCCAAGCTCCCAATGCAGGGGATCCAGGTTCGATCCCTGGTCAAGGAACTAGATTCCCTATGATGCAAAAAGCGTCAGCACACCACAATAAAAGATCTCACATGCCAAAAGGAAGATCAAAGATCCTACTTGCCGAAACTAAGACCGGGCACAGCCAAATAAATAAATAAGGATTCATTTAAGTACCTGTATTCTAAGGTCGTAAGTCTTCTTTTAATCTAAAAAGAAGTATGTTTTGCCCAATTTTTCTCAATAACACTGATTGATTTATTCAACAAATACCTATCAATTACCTACTTTATATAAGACAAACTAAGCTTATGTGCATTTTCTTTCACTTCCTATCAGAGTCCCACTGAAGTGCATGCAAGCATTCCGGAAACAGAAAAGCAGGTGGGATTATATCGAGGGTGAAGCAAGGACGGAGAAAACCGCAGTCTAGAACCGACGTGCAGCTGCACAGGCATGACGCACACGCATGAGGAAGCTGCAGCCACTCAGCAGCCTTTCCTTCCAACAGTCTTAGGAAGAGCCAGACCTGGAGACAGCAGAAGGGGGCTGCAGGACGAGCTCAGGATAATTCAAACACCCATATGAGATGGACACACCAAACCTTGTATCTCTTTCCCTTACACACAGAAGCTAGCAGCAACAAAGCTAGTGTCAGGCTTAAAACACAGCTTTTCTTTTTTTTTTAAACCATCTACCCTGAAAGCATCAGAACCCCTTCATGTTCCACAATAAAGCCTTCTTCATTTGGGCACAGGGAGGAAGAAGAAGAGCTTTTTTTCTTCATTTCACCATAAAGTGAGGCCCAACAGTTGATACTCTGCACACTTACAAAGAGCTCAAAAATCGTGTTTTTTTTAAATTTTTGAGGAATGGCAAAAGCACAAAAGGATAATAGCAATCAACTCACCTTAAGGAAGCAGAGCTTTTAAACTTATAAATGTTTAAAATTTGTAAGTGTTATCCTCAAAGAAATTCATGAAGAGGCTGCATCTATTAAAAATGAGCAATTGGAAAGAAACTATGGAAACAGGAAAAAAAAAAAAAAACACTGACAAAAGATATTCAAAGAAGAGAACTGACAGTCAAAGGAAACTGATCTCTTGAACTGATCTTCCATATTACCTCATTTTTTTTCTTTGTCTTTTTTCTACTTGGAAGAATCTATCCAAATGGTATTCTGAATAGAAAAGAGAAAATGGAAAGTGAAAGTGAAAGTCACTCAGTCCTGTCCGACTCTTTGCGACCCCATGGAACCTTCCTCTGTCCATGGGATTCTCAAGCCAGAATACCGGAGTGGTTAGCCTTTCCCTTCTCCAGGGGATCTTCCCAACCCAGGGATCGAACCCAGGTCTTCTGCAATGCAGGCTGATTCTTTACCTGCTGAGCTACCAGGGAAGCCCAAGGAAAACATAATTGAAGAAATAATATTAAAAAATTTCCCAGAAGTGAACAAACAGGACTCAAGGGGTGCAACGAAGGATAAGTGAAAAAAAGATCCACAGCTAGAAAGAAATACTCTCATAAAACATCATAAAACCAATGATAAAAAGAGTTCAATAAAATATTCCAGAGGAAAAGGAATATTAGTTGCAAAGAAGGAGAATCAGACTACCTTTGAGATTCTCATCAGATATATTAGATAGTAAACTGCAAAGGAATGATGTCTTCAAAGTTTCAAGCAAAACAAAATGATTGAACTATGAATTCTATTCCCAAACTATTAACTGAGAAGGCAAGACGAATGCATTTTCAGATATACCTGTGAAAATTAAAATATCTACTTTATATCATTTCCTTGAAAAAATTACTTGTAATTATTTATACCCCAACAAGGTGGGAGAGAAATGTGAAATAAGGATGACATGGAATAACATAAAACAGTAGATTTAATCCAGGAGAGTTACAGGAAAAAATACAGATAGAGAGATAGATAGATAGGTAATAGATAAATATGCATCAGATTTGAAAAGCAACTAGTGTAATTAGAACAAAAGTGTTTCAGAGCTCAAAATATATCTTCAAGAACAAAATGGACTCACTTAGCAAAGATGGTGCTTATTTTAGAGAGCTAACGTGACATTTTAAAGGGTAGAGGACTGACACAATTACATTTCCTTCTCTGCAGTTCAAATTACACCTCTGGATTTTATAGTGAATGGTACTTGCATAAACAATATTGTGAAGTTTGAGAATCAACCTATAAACAAAGCACAGAAAAACTGAATAAAGTCACAGAATGCAAATGTTATAAACATACAGTAGTAGCAAACTGGGAAGTACTGAAAATGATATTAAAAGCTACACACATTACATACTTAATATGTAATGAAGGCACTGCACTAAAAATAGCCTCACATGCAGTAACTCACTAAAAACAAAATGGCAGCACTGAGAAGTGGCCAAAAGAACAGATTCAGGAGCAAGACTGCTTGGCTTCGAGATCCAGTTCCACTGCTTACCAGTGCTATGACTTTGGGCAAGTTGCCACACTGTGTTAATATATTTATTTCACTTTCAGACTTCTGACATCAAGATGAGTCTTACAATAGATGGCAAGTCATAACTTTGATTGGCAGCAGTTATTTCGTTAATAATATAAAAAACTTAAGAGAGAGCTCTAAAAGCAGTGGCAAAGGGGAACTGTTATAGTTTAAAACAGATTTTAAATTGGGTCTGACATACACACTACTATATATAAAATAGATAATTACTAAGAACTTACTGTACAGCACAGGGAACTCTAGCTAATACTCTGTAATAGCCTATATGGCAAAAGATCATAAAAAAGTGTGTGTGTGTGTGTGTGTGTGTATATATATATATATATGAATATAATAAATTCATTTTGTTGGACATCTGAAAGTAACACAAAGTTGCAAATCAACTATACTCCAATAAAACCTCTTAAAAATAAAAATAAAACAGACTTTAAGACAATTAAATGCAAGGATCCTTTGATTGGATCCTAAATGGGGGGGATCCAATAAATGGTGAAAGTTGAAACCAGTGTTATTTTCTAAGATGTGATAACAGTATACATCTTAGTATACAGATAATAGATAATAATACACATATTTTAGAAGAGTCTTTTTTTATTCCTGGTCATTGAGTGTTTTTCAATGTTTAGGCCAGCTGTCTTGTAGAACGTGCCACATTTTCTGTTTGGTAAGTTTCTTATACCTAGGCTTGGCAAGAATGCTACACAAGTATTTATACACAGGTGTTGTATACACTATGTTTTAAAAACTCATTCTAACAGAAAATCCTTTAAAAAAAAACATAAACAAAAGTATAAGGTATGGGATTGAAAAAAAGAAACATTCTAGCTTGGTATGAAATCAAATTTCCAGTCTCCCTTTTTTCCTTGTACCTAAAAAATGAGTGCATCCAATATTCATATTCCCATCTGTGTATTTGCTGGCATTCTGTCACCTGTATACATGCTGCATTTTAACCAAAAATGTCTGAAGGCCAAAGCTTTTCTCTTCATTTATTTTTCCCAAAATGTGTATCCCAGTCTTCTGAAGTCTTATTACCACAGAGTAAATTATATATAAAGGAGGAATTGGGAGGGGAAAAAAGATCATTATTGGAAAGTAACAGAAAAGGGCAATTACTGTCTCACAGTCTCTGGAGTAATTACTGATAAACAACCTCAGACCACATGCCAGCTGTTAAAGTTGAGCAAATGTCTTTATTTTTATCGATTTTCCCCTTTATATTTCTACATGAGAAGCAATATAGAGATCTGGGATAACTTTTAACTCAAAGCCCATCTGGTTAGTTCTCATTTCTTTCTCATAAAAATTTCAACTGGAAAAAAAATTTATAATTTTATTCAGCCATATTTTATAATATGGCAGAGATATATAATTTTATACCTGTGTGTGAATTGTATTAGAACATACTAACCTCTCTTGTGATTCAGTTTCCTCATCAGTAAAATGAGAAAACAATAAAATCTAACTTTGGGGGTTGTTATGAGGAATAAGTCAATTATAAATTTATATCTATAAAGTGCTTAAAATAGTGCCTGGGCACAACATCTATTAAATTCACAGAATACATAGTAAACATGAATCTTCATAATAGTTCTTACATCTTACATTTGTTATTTTCTCCATTTTAAAGGTAAGAAAACTGAGCTCTGAAGAGGTTAAGTAATGTACCCAAGGTCACACATACAGTAGGTAGGATCAGAATTTCACTGGCCTAACTCTTGAGCCCCTGCTCCTAATCACCTCACTTAATTCAGCTGTATAGAGTTTACATATAATTATTCAGCCATGCCTTATTATTAGAAAATAAGATATGCAAAGGTAATTTCTGTCATTACAGCTAATGCCACAATGAATTATCTTTATACATACATCCTTATGTGTCAGGATTTTTGTTTCTAAATGAGAGAATCCAAAAAATAAAATCACTAGCCCAAAAGGTTTGCACATTTTTAATTTTAAAAATTACTAATTTTACAAAGTTTATTATAGCAGGTCTATCTTTCCTTTTACAGCACCTAGAGTTCCTATCTTACTAAAAACCATCATCCCTACTTCAACTGAAAAATCAGTGCTGTCCAAACTTAAACATGAACGTGCAGCTGCTTTCACCAGCAAACTTAAAGGAATGTTTAAAGGTATGGAACTTTCTAAAGACATCATGATTCAGTTCAAACAGTATATGCAGAACCAGAATGTACCTGGGAATACCGAATTAACTGTGAATATCCTGACAATGGGTTACTGGCCAACATATGTGCCCATGGAAGTTCATTTACCACCAGAGATGGTAAAACTTCAGGAGATTTTTAAGACATTTTACCTTGGCAAAAACATAGTGGCAAGAAACTTCAATGGCAATCAACTCCAGGACACTGCGTGCTAAAGGCAGAGATTAAAGAGGGTAAAAAAGAACTCCAGGCCTCTCTTTTTCAAACACTGGTGCTGCTAATGTTTAATGAGGGAGAGTAGTTCAGTTTAGAAGAGATGATGGAGAGTTAAGGAGAACATTGCAGTCATTGGCCTGTGGCAAAGCCAGAGTTCTGGCGAAAAATCCAAAAGGTAAAGATATCGAAAGATGGTGACAACTTCATTTGTAATGATGATTTCAAGCACAAACTGTTCAGGATAAAGATCAATCAAATTCAGATGAAAGAAACGGCTAAAGAACAAGCTAGTACCACAGAAAGAGAATTTCAAGATAGACAATATCAAATTGATGCCACAACTGTTTGAATTATGAAGATGAGAAAGACACTTAGCCACAATCTCCTTGTTTCAGAAGTGTACAACCAGTCGAAATTTCCAGTCAAGCCTGCTGATCTTACGAAGAGAAGAGAATCCCTAATTGACTGGGACTACATGGAGAGAGACAAAGAAACTCCAAACCAGTACAATTATATTACATAAAATGTTTTTGGCCTTGAAGCAGTTGCTGTCATATACAATACCCAGTGGATAAACTAGCCTGTTGTTTAACCTGTAGTTCTTTTATACTACCAATGACCAAATGAAGCAGTGTAATCAGAATAGTTGAGTGACTTTTCAGTGGTTAACATGCCCATTTAAAGAGTAATACTTACCTTTAAGAAGAATGTTGTTGAACTCTTTGCATGTTATTTAGTATGATATGCAGAAAACTCTTTAAGAAAGTACCCGGTTTTCATGATTCCTATTTGGAACTGGGGAAGAGGTCCTTATGGCTATTAAAGAAAGAGGAGGGGGTTCTTATACACCATTTAATTATGAAGCAAAAAGCTTATTTGCTTAAAATGTCACGTAAGGATACTTAAACTGCATGCAAACTTTATTTACTATACAGAATTCTGGACGTATTTATCAAATAGAATAATCACCCTGGACTTGATTGTTCACCTGTTTTGTGATTTCCCATGAAGAGAAAAATACATTGTCATAGCTCTTGACATTTTACTAAGTAATGTTCTGTTACACTGAAAGGGATGTTTTTAAAATTTTTATTTGGAAACAAGTTTTCAAGTAGAGGGACAGTTGCTTACATATTGTCTTGAATACACACATCCTAAAATGTTCCTTTTATGAGATGTGTGTATATGGTTCAGCCCTGAGTTTACTGTGCTGATAAACAGGTACTTATAAAAATAGCTGAAATAGAAAATTGCTGATCAGTTGTGCTAGAAGAACATGGTAGGAGAGAAAAACCCAACTATTTCTGCATATTAAAAATGAATATAATATGAACATTGCAAAGGAGACCAAACTCCATTTTATAACTTTTTACAAGAGCAAAAATTCACAAACTAGTTTTCAACTTCCTTTAGACTTCAAAATTGTTTGGATAGTTTTGTCTTTAACTTGGACCAATTGTAGATTGTTACAGGCTTCCTGGGATTTAGCATTCCTATTTTCTCTACCAAAGTTTTTTTTGGAAGCACCTCAACTCTCCTTTGGAGAAGGCAATGGCAACCCACTCCAGAACCCTCGCCTGGCAAATCCCACGGACGGAGGAGCCCGGTAGGCTGCAGTCCATGGGGTCGCTAGGAGTCGGACACGACTGAGCACTTTTCACTTTCATGCACTGGAGAAGGAAATGGCAGCCCACTCCAGTGTTCTTGCCTGGAGAATCCTAGGGACGGGGGAGCCTGGTGGGCTGCCGTCTCTGGGGTCGCACAGAGTGGGACACGACTGAAGTGACTTAGCAGCAGCTACTTTAATTATACAAATATTCTCCTAATTCCTTCATACGAATATGTATCTTTAACACATTTACAATTTACTTTTTTATTTTTTACTTTTTGGGCTGTGCCACACAGCTTGTGGGATCTTAATTCCCTGAACAAGGATGGAAGCTAGGCCTTTGGGAATGACACTGAGTCCTAACCACTACACTGCTAAGGAATTCCCACAATTTACTTTTTACATATTTTATGATGAGAGGATCTGGTTGGTTTTCCTATCGGTGAATTACATCAGCAGAATCTATTAAAACATCCATTTCCCATTTCATTTCCCATGAAATGACCCCCTTGTCACCTGTTAAAACAGAGACTATTTAATTGGTTTCCACACTTCATTCACACCATCTCTCATTAAAAGTAATCACCTCCTCTTGTGAATGTTTGCAACGTTTTATCTGTATAGTACCTCGATGGAGGAGACTAATGGGCTATAGTCCATGGGGTCACAAGAGTCAGACACAACCTAGCAGCTGAACAATAGCATTTTTATAACACCCTTCGAACCGAGGACAGTGCCTCCAAACCATATTTATTAGATAAATAACTGCACAAGTTTCTTGCTCTCTCTCCAGATCTATAATTCTGCGGCTAACTGAAAATTGCCATTTTAAGACTAATTTCCTTACAGGCAGAAAAAGGTCGCTTTGTCGGATTAAGGGGCATTATGCTGGAATCCATGAAGCAGAAAGTTAAATAAAATTTAAGACTGTGTTTTCTGTACCATACTTATATGAAAAAAGTCAAGACTATTAAACGAAGCAATATTGGCTATTTTTTCAAAATAATTTCTAGGCAATGATGGGGTTAACACAGATTCACGACAATCTTCTACATATTTATATTCAAAATCCTCTACGGTAACCAATATGCATAATAATGACATCAATATAAGGTAAGAGTAAGTGTCTTATGGAATCATCAAAGATATAATGCAAACAGGACACTTGCTTTACAGGCAAAGTAGGTATTCACTACATTGCAAAATTTTTAGAGTGCTAGAAAGGTCCTCTGCTTGACACTAAATATCTTCTCACTCAGTAAGCTACTGCCTAAAGCTTTGCCATTAATATTCAAGCTTTTCATTTTAAAGTCTAAACCAGAAATACATTCTCAACCATGGGCCATCTTGCCTGCCAAGGGACATCTGGCAATGTCTGCAGACATTTTTGATTGTCACAACTTGGCTGGCAAAGAGGGAGGGGAGTAAGGCTGCTACTACCATCTAGTGGACACAAGCCAGGGATACTACTAAACATCATACAATAAGCAAGATAGCCCCTCACAACCAAGGATTATCCAGCCCAAAATGTCAATAGCACCAAGGCTTTCAGAAACTGGCATATACTCTGCTGAAATGCAAAAGCATAATGTTTTTAACTTAATGTACATATAAACAAGCCCTCCACTTCAGTCCAATCAAGCCTTTTTTCCCCTCTACCCCTCCACCATGCTGCCAAATACACTGGTTACTTACTTATCCTCATCATCTACAACTCCTCAAAGCATTTACTTAACTGGAACAGCTCTTTCTCTTGACTTCTTTGATATCTCAGTTATCTGACTTTCTTTCTTTACTGGGCATGCCTCCCCAGTCCATTTTGTTAATTCTTCAATGCTGTTCAGTATCTAATGTTGCAATGACTCCTCTTCTTTTGTTATCCTCATTTTTTCCCTGAAGGATTGCAACCAGCACTATGGCTTTAAATATACCTACGTGCATATAGGGCTCCCCAGGTGACGGTAGAGGTAAAGAATCCTCTTGCCAATGCAGGAGACAAAAGAGATGCATATTGAATCCTTGGGTCAGGCAGATCCCCTGGGAAAAGGAATGGCAACCCACTCCAGTATTCTTGCCTGGGAAATTCCAAGGATAGAGGAGGCTGGTGGGCTACAGTCCATACAGTCACAAAGAGTCAGACACGACTGAAGCAACTTAGCGCACAGGCGCAGGCAAATAACATCAAAATGCATAACTCCAGCTCTGACCTCCCCACCTGTGCCTCAGGTTTAATCAACATGTTAGCTCTACTTGGATGTCTAACTGATGACATCTAAAACTTAACACGTCCAGTAAATCAATTATACTCCAACTGGAGAATCTAGGTTTGATTCTTGCAAGTAAATTTTATGTAAGTCTGAAATCACTTCAAAATAAAAAAGTAAAACAAACAAAACACATGATTCCCATCAGTCCACATTATTTTCTTCCCTGTTGCAGTAAACTTCACCACTAGTTCCTCATAAAACATAGTTAACAGTCGCTCAGTCAAATCCGACCCTTTGCAGCCTCGTGGACTGCAGCACACCAGGCTTCCCTGTCCTTCACTATTTCCCAGTTTGCTCAAACTCATGCCCATTGAGTCAGTGACGCCATCCAACCATCTCATCCTCTGTCATCTCCTTCTCCTCCTGCCCTCTATCTTTCCCAGCATCAGGGTCTTTTCCAATGAGTTGGCTCTTCACAACAGATGGCCAAAGTATTGGCACTTCAGCTTTAGCATCAGTCCTTCCAATGAATATTCAGGGTTGACTTAGGATTGACTGGTTTGATCTCCTTGCTATCCAAGGAACCCTCAAGAGTCTGCTCCAGCACCACAGTTCAAAAGCGTCAATTCTTCGGCACTCAGCCTTCTCTATGGTCCAACTCTCACATCCATACATGACTACTGGAAAATCTATACCTTTGACTATATGGACCTTTGTCAGCAAAGCACCATTAATTCATCTCTGTAAGAACATGCCACATCTAATCCACCAGGAAATTCAAGATGTTCTACTCAAAAAATACATTCCAAACTAGACTATTACTCCCCATTTCCACAGCTTCCTAACTGGTCTCCCTGTCGCCACACTTAGCCCCTACATTAGCTTCCTAGGACTGTCATACAAACTACCACAAAGCTGGTAGCTTAAAACAACAGAAAGGTACTGCTTCACAGTTCTAGGAGTTAGAAGTCTGAAATCGAGCTGTCAGCAGAGCCAAAATCTCCCTGAAACCTCTAGGGGAGGATTTGTCCCTATCTCCTCCTAACTACTGGTGGTTGCTGGCAAATTTTAGTTGGTTTGTAGACACATCACTCCAATCTCTGCCTCCATCCTCTCTGTCCAAATTTCCTTCTTCTTATAAAGACATTAGACATTGTATCGGGGCCCACTCTCGCTCAGTATGACCTTAACTTTACATCTGCAAAGATCCGATCTCCAAGTAAGTTCACACTTGCAGGTTCCAGGTGTTAAGACTTCAGCATATCCTTTTGGGGAATACAATTCAGCCAACAACATCCCCTCCAGTCCATTTTCCACACAGCAATCATAATGGTCTTCATGAATGTACATCAGGCCACATCGCTCTCCTACTTGGAGATCTGTGCCCAGCTGGCCTCTTCCAGCCTCTCAAACTTCATCTACTAAGTGCCCTCTTATACTCCAGCAACACCAGCCTTCTTTCAATCCCTCCAATACAAGCTTTTCCTGCTAGAAACTGCTGTGTGGCTTCCACTTCCCCATTTCAAATCATAGCTCAAGTGTCACTTCCTCACCCAAGTCTGACCATCTACCTCAGTAGCATATTTCAGAGTCATTTTCTTTTACATATACCCTAGTTTCTAAGCAGCAATAACCTTTACCAGAAATCATCTTGAGTTTTTTGTTGTTGTTGGAGTTTCCATTACTACAGTCCCAGAGACTAAATCTGGGTAGACAAATACTTTTCATTTCTATTTAGTCAAATACAGCTTTTTTCCTCCACGATTTCAGAGTTTCTTCTCTTACAGATCAGGCTTCCCTACTGGCACAGTTGGTAAAGAACCTGACTGCAATACAGAAGACCTGGCTTCAATTCCTGGGTCAGGAAAATCCCCTGGAGTAGAAAATGGCAACCCACTCCAGTATTCTTGCCTGGGAAATCCCATGGACAGAGGACAGAGGAGCCTGGCAGGCTACAATCCATGGGGTTGCAAGAGTTGGACACAACTCAGTGACTAAACCACCACCGATATAACAAGATCACTAAATTATTCCCTAATTTTTTTCCTATTGTCTTCTTTTTTTAATGTGTGTGACAACTGACTAAATTTTTATTAAGGAAGGAAAATCTTAATACCTATTGTTTTCTTTTTGTTATTCATTTAAGTATCTAATCCATTTGGAATTAATCTTGAACTGAATTAATTGGAACTGTCGCCATTGCTCTAAGACAGCATTAATCTCGTCTGACTCCACTCTGCCCTATACTCTGACTACACTGAAAAGCCCTAAGGGACCACTTAGAAGGATGGTCCTGCCTGATAAACTCCTATAAGTCCTTAAAATCCCAATCCTAATGTCACGTCTCCTGGCAAGACTTTCTCACCCAATTTCTGCCCTTCCTTATATCCAACATCTACTCTATTATATAATTTAACATCCCTCTACTCTCAGCATGTCTGACTCTTTGAGACCACATGGACTGTAGGCCACCAGGCTCCTCCACCCATAGGATTTTCCAGGCAAGAATACTGGAGTGGACAGCCATCTCCTCCATTGGATCTTCCCCACGCAGCGGTGGAACCCTCATCTCCTGCACTGGCAGGCAGGTTCTTTACCACTGAGCCACCAGAGAAGCCCATAGTCTATAGTACTTGGCTCGTAATAAAGTCAGAGAAGGCGATGGCACCCCACTCCAGTCCTCTTGCCTGGAAAATCTCATGGATGGAGCAGCCTGGAAGGCTGCAGTCCATGGGGTCACTAAGAGTAGGACATGATGGAGCGACTTCATTTTCACTTTTCACTTTCATGCACTGGAGAAGAAAATGGCAACCCACTCCAGTGTTCTTGCCTGAAGAATCCCAGGGACAGAGGAGCCTGGTGGGCTGCCATCTATGGAGTCGCAAAGAGTCGGACAGGACTGACTCGACTTAGCAGCAGCAGCAGCATAATAAAGTACTTAGATGAGCGCACAGAAGAAATGTGAGGTAAGTGTTAACTATTTTATCATTACCATAATAGGCTATTATTTGTCTGTGTAATTTGCCTTGCTAGAGGCATGAGACAGAGGACAGATTCATTTATTTGCCATTTACCAACCCCACTGTTCACATACACACTAAACATCAATAGGTAAATCAATGAACAACATCTCAATTCTGGAAAAAATTAATTTTCTTTGATGCCGTGGATTCCTTATGTTAAAAAAGAAATAGGAAACTTTCAAAACAAAAAAACAGAAAAAGGCTGTTCTTCCTGCTATTTGACTTGGAGCAAACTGCAGGGGCAGAGAGAACACACGACGGACGACAGTTTTAAGCAAATCTAGCACGAAGGTCTAGCTTTTCTCACCTCCAGAATGACAACGAGAAATGCTCTATATTTGACGCTGTATAACCCATTCATTTCATTTCAGTTCAGTTCAATCGCTCAGTCGTGTCCGACTCTTAGCGACCCCATGGACCACAGCACGCCAGGCCTCCCTGTCCATCACCAACTCCCGGAGTTTACCCAAACCCATTATATTAGAGATTAAAACAATGGCATTTCTTTTAAAGACGGCGAGAATGCAAAACTTTTTGTGTTATTTTGAATGCGGTGAGAGATGTCTGAATCTTATGTGAATTCATAACCTTAGGGTCACCTGGCCTTGAACCTTACTTAAAGAAACGTATCGGCTTCCTACATAAAACAGCGACACAGCACTTCAACTCTGGGATGAAGGGAGAGCCCCACGTCCGGTAAAAAAGTAGGGATAATCTAGCTGCCCTCACCAAGCGGAGAGTCTCCATCTGGGCCACCCTCGGAGAAGCGTAGAATTCTAATACGGAGGGACGACAGGTATTCTCGGCTCAGTATCCTCGAACCCACAGCTGCAGAAACTTAGCCATCCACCCTGTGTTAGTCAGGAGCTGAAAGTACTCAGGTGACCACGGCCCACAGTAAAAGGCGGAGAGAAACTTCCAGCGGGAAAGATCAAAGTGTACAGACGCTACGCGCGGAGAAACAGGAAAACAGAAGCAGCGAGAAGGAAGAGCAGTCAGGAACACCGCCACTTTTCACTTCTCGTCGCCACCTCGAATTTTCTCATCTGAATACCTGCACCAGCCCCGCTCTCCGGTAGCTGCTCCATGAGGGCCAAGCCACCGCCCACTCTTGTGGTGAGAGCCGCCCGCCTCCATGACTCACCAGCTCTCCGTGCTGCTACTTGGCCGCCGCGGAAACGGCTGGTCCAAGGTCCAGTCTTTGGGCGTCCACTCCTGGCAAGCCACTGCGTTCGCTCCCCCCGCCGGACTGCGGTTGTGGTCAATAAGAGAAGCACTACCGCCGTCCCGGCTTCCGTAGGCAGACGGTTCGGCGGCCCCGGATGTTGATAGCCACCTGCCCCGGAAACGGTGGCGGGAAGCCCAAGGGGGCGGGGGCGGCGTTGCCGGGCTCTCCGGAAGGAGACGTGGCGGCGGTTGGGCCCCGGGCTGCCTGGACGCTTGGTAGTCCCGCCGCCGCCTCCTCCTCCTCCCCCTCCTCTCCTCTGTGGGCCGAGGAGGCTGTGGCGGCGGCTGGAGAACTGGCGGCGGAGGATGGAGGAAGGAGGCGGCGGCGCGCGGAGTCTGGTCCCAGGCGGGCCGGTGTTATTGGTCCTCTGCGGTCTCCTGGAGGCGTCCGGAGGTGGCCGAGCGCTACCCCAGCTCAGCGATGACATACCTTTCCGAGTCAACTGGCCCGGCACCGAGTTCTCTCTGGTCAGTGCCCTTGCGAACCCGGTAGCCATCTCTCTTCTTCCTGGCACTTAAGAGTTCGGCCCCTTCTCTCGGTATTCTACGCTTTTTTCCCCTAGAACCTCCTCTGCAGGTGCATGCTTCATTCCTAGTCCAAAGCTTCATTAACCCCGCGTTCGTTCATTCATACAGCAGGTGCTTATCAAACACGTTCTGTGGATGTGCCTCCATGCCTACACATTCAGGATCCAGCGGTCACCTGTTCTCCCTTCTAAAGAAATCTGTCTCTCCAGTTTACCAACACTCCCCTCCGGTGGAAGCAGCTTTTCTAGAACCACGTCAGGCGCATCTGTTTTCTCTCTGGCAAGTCACCTGCAGCTCTTCCTCCAACAGCAACCTTCTCTCCTTCAAGGAGTATTACGCACACCCTTCCTACACAATCAGTTGTACTGTGGATATGAGCTCCCTCTCATACTCGTTTTCTCTCTCGTATATGCACAGTATACATATACCGCACAGCTCTTTTATCTTCCAAGTTGTCTCTGAGAAAGGGCTGTTTGGCCAGTGAGATGTTAACGACACTATGCAGAATGTCCTTTACAGTTTTGATGTATTATAACCGTTACTTAGGACTCCAGAACGTGAGATTTTATGGTCAGTTTTCCTACACTGAAAAACGTATTTATAACCTCGAAGTAATGAATATTTGCAGTCCTTCCTTTGGGAAGTGGACTTCCGAGAAGTCTTCCTATCCATTGTCGGCCAATAAAAAATAGGCTCTTGTGATACTTGCCGTATGGTAATTAATTCATTTATTTAAAATGGAAATCAGGGAAAATGTAACAGCCCACCTGCCCCTGAAAAGTTTTTTTTTTTTTTAATTCTTATTCCAATTATCAGCAGTCGTTCTACTTGGAAGACTATTTTAGTATATTGTTCTGTTACTGTATCACTAAAACATGAATATGTGATACTGTCAGGTCAGCACAGAATGTCCCAGGATAAGGGATGTCGTCATTTCCACAACCGAGATTTCTATTTGCTGTTGTTGGTTTTAGCTAATATTTCACACCTGGTTTGTTTCTCCTTTCTGTTTTCAGTTCTTCCATTCTGATAGTTCAGTGATTCTTAAATTTAAGTAAATATTTCTCTGGGAAGCCAATTTGTCTTTGCATTAATGCCAGGAGATATTTTTAATTAATTTTTATTGAAGTATAGTTGATTTACAACGTTGTGTTAGTTTCTGCTGTACAACAAACTGAATCAGTTAACACATATACGCTATATACACATACATATATCCACTCTTTCTTAGATTCTGTTCCACTATAGGTCATTACAGAGCATTACGGAGAGTTCCCAGTTCTATACAGTAGGTTTCTTATTCAGAAAATACTAATATATTAAAATATTTATATAAAAGTTTGTTATAAGTCATCTACAGCTTGAGAGATGAGAATATTTTAGCCCAACCTCTGTGATTATTTCTGAAGAGCACACTAGGCATGAACTTGGCAGATGTTTAAAGAATGTGGTCATTAAAATTTTTTACTCTACATCAGTGTGTTTTTTTTTTTTTAATTAAAAAAGGCATGCTAATATGTGGCCCTAAAAATTTACTGACCTATATGCAGATGACTAAAACTAGCCTTTTTAGAAGTTATTACCAAACCATTCCATTTTCTTTCTGGCACTGTTGTTTGCTGGCTGCAAAAGGTTATGGAAAAGGATCTCAATGTATGGTGGACCAACCTTTCCTATATCTTAACAATTTTATTTTGAAATTTTGTTTTTAATTATTTTTATTTGACAATAAAGCATAATCTAAGATGAGCTTGCTTGAAAATTTGGAAAGAATTTTTTTCCTTTTTTTTAAGTTTGAGTTACTTTGGGGAAAACCTACAGACATTTTCCTATTCCTTAGCAAAAGGCCCCTCCCGCAAAAATAAGCCTCAAGAACCATTATCATTGATCTGATTTTTTTTACTATTTTCTTAATCTCAAGGCTTCACTTCCCTACTTTGTGTAATTGAAACTACAACCCTCCACACCTGGCACTGTCATTTTGTTTTATAGGCCAGTTGGATGGACATTTGTGTGTAACTAAGCAGCTGAATAAACTAGGATAAAGATCCTTTATCTCTCTACCACCTGAAATTGAGAGGGACTGGATTAAAAGATCTCAGGTTTTTTCAATCTTTAAAACTCTTCTGTGCTTTATATTCTCTTGCCATTCAGATATATCAAAATGATACATCATCTTTCAAATTTACTTAGAAAAATTATCAAATGCCAAAAATATATACACTTTTTAATGTTTCCAATAATTAATGATTATGATATTCTTTCTTTACTGGTTTTTAGCAGTCAGTTTTGGTTTCCTTCTATAACATCATCTCTGTGTCTTTAAAATGTTCAATTATTCATTACTTCACACAGAATTCGTGAACATCTCCAAAGGAAAACCACAAAATAAGTCTAATTTTCTTTCAACTTCTTTTGCTAATACAGAAATGTATTCTCATTTGAAAACAAATACTACATTTGGGGGAAATGGTGACCATCTCCGTGGTTTGAATCATGTCCTATATGTTAACAAGTTGTGCCATTGAGTTTATTTTACAGATTCTCCAGGATAGCTTTCTTTCTCATCCTCTGCCTTAATTCCTCCAGACTTGTGTCAAGCATTAGAAATTTCACCCTTGCCAAGATAATTTTCAAGTTCCTTAATCTTAAAGACTACACCCCTCCTTGATTAGTCTCATTATATTAAAATCTGATTTTTATCATATCTCTAATATTGCCTCTTACACTGGAAATACTTTAAGGTGTCAAGTTATATAAAACTAGTTTTTTTAAACACTGTCTGATTATGTGCATTCAGAATTCATTTTTTTAAGTAAAAACTTATTTTACAAAATCAAAAGGAAGCATTTTAGTTGATCAGAAATTTTTTTAAGTTAAAAAAAATCACAGAAAGTTAACTTTTCTCCTCTAATTTCCATTATTAAAAAGTTGGATAAAATTTGTTAAAAATGTTTGTGATCCCAATAAATGATACACTATTTCAGCAAAGAGTTTTCAGATAGAAGAAATGTTATTTGGTCTGTTCTATTGAAGAGGAAAGTAGCCTTTCCTATGGAGAAGGCAGTGGCAACCCACTCCAGTACTCTTGCCTGGAGAATCCCAGGGACAGAGGAGCCTGATGGGCTGCCGTCTATGGGGTCGCACAGAGTCGGACATGACTGATGCCACTTAGCAGCAGCAGCAGCAGCAGCCTTTCCTAAACTAATGAAAACAAATCTTTGCAGCAACAATAAATCTTCAAATAAGAATAGGGATGGTTTCTATTTCTGTTACCTTTTACCTAAACCTTAAAAACAAGGAATAAATTTCATTATATAGGCATAAAACGCAAGATTATAGTTTTAATTACAAAGAAAGAATTGTCTTTCTTTGCTGTGGTTCCAAACAAGCAGTTTCTTTTTCCATTGTTAGTTAGCACTGTTCTGAACGTTTTAGTAAATGAGTCAGTATTGCTATTTAATCCAGTTCTGAACATTAGATTGCAGGTACTTCACAAATAGAGAGGAATGCATTTAAGTCATATGCTACTGTCCACCTTCACTGCCGCACAGGAATGATTTGACAAAACTTCAAGCCATCTATTGCTAGCTAAATGAATGTGAGTCATTCTTTGCACAACTCACCATCATATATTCTGACTATATCTGAAAAATACCAAAAGATACAAATGTTATGTCTTAACAGCAGTTTGTTGGCTAAACTGAATAAATGTTTCTAAGTATCCCTTTATCATAAATTTGGCTTTGCAACTCTCACTTTCCTTTGATTCCTGTCTTCACTTATAATGTTCTTTTAAATAAGGATCCTTGGTTATAGTCCAGGACACAACTGAAGCAACTTAACATGCAAGCACACACTGTATAGTAATCTAAGAAAATGTTAACCAAATTGATTCAAATATGTTAAAACCAAATTGATTCAAATATGTTCAAACAGTTAAGAGCACACAGAATATGGAACCAGTCTGCTAGGTTTCTTCTCTGGGCTGTGCTGTTTACTGTGTTACCTTGGACAAATTATTTAAGCCCTGGGCTTCAGTTTCCTTTTCAGTGAAATGGGTACAATGCTTGTTTTGAGCATTGATGAGATAATAATGTAAAGGGCTCAAATGGTACTGTCGTATAGCTAATACAGTCAGTATTTACTGCTGTTTTTTGTTTTGCTTTATTGGGAAAAGATCCCCCTGATTTCTATTTGTGTTTAAGGTTTCAAGTACTTGAAGTTTCAAGTACTACTGGTTTTATTATAGTTAAGGGTTGTTTTGTTAAATTGAGGAAAGAGTAGAGGCCTGTAATAAGGGTGGTTCTTTCATTACTAGGGATTGCCAAATAGTTTAGTGATTTTATCTGCTGTCAGAAGAGAAAAGAGGGAGCTGAATTGCCACAGAATACTGCTCATAGACTTTGAAAACTTCTGCGTTAGTGGTGGTGGTGGTGATTTAGTCGCCAAGTCATGTCCGACTCTGGCAACCCCGTGGACTGTAGCCCGCCAGGCTCCTCTGTCCGTGGAATTCTCCAGGCAAGAATACTGGAGTGGGTTGCCATTTCCTTCTCCATCTGCCTTAGTAATTAGTGACATATTTTCTGTCACAAAGCAGAGATTCATTTTTTGTAAAATAATACCAGTTATAGTAATTGAAATGTTCATTTGAATTGTGTTGGTTCTTTTTGATTTGTGAATTTGTTTGGTTTTATACTGTAGAACACTCTTAACGATAGTCTTGTTGATATATACCATGAGTCAGCAAATTACACCTTTAGGCTGGCCCACTCCAAACTTGATTTCTATAAGGTTTTTTGGTTTGTTTTTTTCTCAGAATACATCCATGCTTATTCATTTACCTAATAATGCCTGTCTACTTACTTCCTACAATGGCATATCTGAATAGCTGTGATAGAGACCATATGACCCACAAAGCCTAAAATATTTATTGTCTGGCCCTTTACAGGAAAAATTTGCTGACCCTTATACATACTAAAAAAGTTAAATTAGCACAGAAGATTCATAGTAATTTATCCATATGTTACCCAACTATGAAAATTACTGCACTATCTTAGGTTCAGATGTCCCATCAAAAAGAATTGAGAGTACGTTTGTAAGGTGCTGTAGGCTCTCATGTATAGGTGGTAATAAGTATTCAGTGATGGTGTATCCGTGAACATTCACTGCCTCTAAATGCTTTTTAATCCATATTATAACTTCAGTCTGTTGCATTACTACCTTTTTTCCTTTTTTCCTTTATACTTCAAACTATATTTTTGTTCCTTCTTTTTCTGTTACATTGTAACACCAAGAAAAATATCTGTTGTCTTCATTTTATCATTAAAAAATATGTAGACTTTTTTTCCTGCCTTTGGAAGTAAATATGTTTGAAAATCCTCTGTTGAAATGATAAATTACAGTTTAGTTTAATCAGATAAAATAATGTACATTTTTTGTTCTATTTCTAGCCTACAACTGGAGTTTTGTATAAGGAAGATAATTATGTCATCATGACAACTACACATAAAGAAAAATATAAATGCATTCTTCCCCTAGTGGCAAGTGGGGACGAGGTAAGTTTTTGTAAATACATTGATAATTCCTGTTACCAAACATTTATTTAAAACATTGCAACTGCATACTTTAAAATAAAATTGAGTGACAGGTTTCTCAGTAATGCTGTCTTACCATAAAAATAGTAATCACATTATTCCTGAATTCTTAGATTATGTATATGTGACATTTTTTATAAAGAACTGCTAGTAAATAAATCTGTAGGTACCTTGTACTTTCTCATTACCTTAGCTCTTGCCCGTTTCTTCCTCCTAAAATGCGCTAACTGCCTCTTATCCATCCTTTAAGGCAATGACTTCTTTCAAGATGAAACAGAGGCAGCATGGTAAAATGGAAAGGACACCAGCCTAGGAGCCAGGAGGCTGAGGTATAGGCTATAGCTAGCTGTGGAACCTTGAACAAATTTGAAACTCAATTCCTCCACTCAATAAATTTTTTGAGCTAATTACAGAATATTTTCACAATCTCTAAAATGGCAGTATTAAACTCAGTGAGTGCTTTCTGAAGAAGTTTTGTTCAGATTTAAGATCTGTGAAAGACAGCTATCTATTTCATTTTATTTTAAACCTTAAGACACAAATATACACATACACAATTATACACATATTTATGGCATTCAAGTCTGAAATGTAAAATTAGAAAGCTGAGAAGTATCTTAAAACTTTCCAGTGTATTATGTAAGATTCAACTATTCGAGGCTTTTATAGCTAGAAATTCGCAAGTAGGTGTATAAGAATTGTTCAGGAAACTGATACTCAGAAACTTTTTTCTAAGAGAAGGAAGAATTGAAGATTTTTCTATGGCTCTGTGTTTTATACTTCAGTTCTTTTCTTTTAATTGGAGTATAGTTGGTTTACAGTGTTGTGTTAGTTTCAGGTATATAGCAAAGTGAATCAGTTATACATTACATGTATACATTCTTCTTTAGATTCTTTTCCCATGTAGTCCATTACAGAGTATTGAGTAGAGTTCTCTGTGCTATACAGTAGGTCCTTACTATTAACGGTTACTATTTTATATATAATAGTTTGTATATGTCAATTTTGATCCCCCAGTTTAGCTCCCTCCCCCACCTTTCCCTCTGGTAGCCATAAGTTTGTTTTCTACATCTGTGACTCTCTTTTTGGTAAATAAGTTCATTTGTACCATTTTTTTAGATTCCACATGCAAGCAATACCATATGATAGTTATCTTTCTCTGTGTGACTTCACTCAATATAGAAATCTCTAGGTCCATCCATGTTGCTGCATATATTTCAGTTCTTTTGAAAGAAATGGCATACCATAGGATCTTATTAAATCTTTTTACTTTTTCCCCTTTTATTTCCAAGCATTTGTGATTTGACCAATGAGTTAATAGCTAAACAGCAGAGTTGAAGAAAATTCCCAAATAATGATATTAAACTCTTAATTCTTTCATAGGAAGAAGAAAAAGATTATAAAGGCCCGAATCCAAGAGAGCTGTTGGAGCCCCTATTTAAACAAAGCAGTTGCTCCTACAGAGTATGTATTTTATGTTCACTTGATAATTAGAAAATAAATTTCCAGCAGCCAGTAAACCCTTGAAAATGTAAATTCCTGCATAGTATTGTATATGCGGCAAACACCCAGTAATATCACTTATCAAATATATCACTTACCAAACTGAATGTTTAAAAAGAAAGTTTCCTTATATACAATTTTAATAAAAAGTACTCATTGTTATCTTTGAGGCTGTGTAGAAAATGGTCCCTTGGCTGGATGTTTATTACAGACCCCAGGTGTAGACCTATTTGCTTCACAGAATTTTTACATTTATCTAATTAGTGAAAACAGTGAATAGGCTTCAGAAATTTTTTATTTTCTGAGGCATAGTAATAACTTTCATTTAATGGAAGTTTATTCTAAAT
This sequence comes from Capra hircus, assembly GCF_001704415.2. NCBI lineage: Eukaryota > Metazoa > Chordata > Mammalia > Artiodactyla > Bovidae > Capra > Capra hircus. The sequence continues at coordinate 36,122,125 of NC_030818.1, forward strand.
CTTGGGAGAAATCTACTCGGTTGCTTAAAATATCAAAAAGTAATTCAGTTGAGTTATGTGGCTTTTGTATACATCCATCTCCCTTAGATTGAGTCTTACTGGACTTATGAAGTATGTCATGGAAAACACATTCGGCAGTACCATGAAGAGAAAGAAAGTGGTCAGGTATTTTTTCTTCAAACTATGAAATATGGAACATTATAAAATGAAAACTGTAATAATCAGATTTTTTAAAATTTGTGTTCTTTAAAAATGTATTTGCAAAATACTTACTACATCATTATTTTTTTTAATATAGAAAGTAAATATTCACGAGTACTACCTTGGAAATATGTTGGCTAAGAACCTTCTATCCGAAAAAGGTTTGTTTCTACAGAGTGATTTAGTAATAATGTTAGTATTTGGTTTAAAGTATATATTCAAATTGGAATTTAAAAGATCTTGTGGGAAGGACTTCTCTGATGGTCTAGAGGTTACAGACTCCATGCTTCCAGTGCAGGGGCACAGGTTCAATCCCTGGTCAGGAAACTTGAGATATCACATGCCACATGGTGTAGCCAGTCCATTAAGAAAAAAAGATCTTGTTGGAATGAATTGTAAAACACTTAAATAAATTTCTAAACAATACCTTAGAAAGCTTTTTCAAAGAGATCTTTTCATTATTTTTTGCTTTAATAAACTGTTGCTTTTTTCTACGTATTAATAAATTTTTAAGTCTGGTGAGATATACATGTCATTGTTATATTTATATAGTGTTAGCTTTTGCTTGGTTTAAACAAAGTCTTTATATATGGGAATAGACATGTAGATATATCCCTCAAATTATGAAATGTTTTTATTAATCTATTATTCAAATTAGCCAACTCTTTTAAGAGTAAACATTTCACTGAGATAAAAACATTTTAGAAGAAAACTTGTGACCAGTTTTTATGCCTCAAGTAGACTATTTCCTAGATAAAGATAAAATAATTAAATGACTATTCTTTCAAAAGAAACCATTTCAAGAAAATTAGCTTAAACTGGTAAGATAAAAATTATGTGTATGCTTTGAGTCTTCTTTAGAAAGAAGTTTAAGGTTACAAATTGAAAACTTAGTCATTTTATGTCTTGTATATAAGTCACCACTCATTATTTATACTTACTTTTGTATTAATCCACAGAACAAGAAGCAGAAGAAGAGGAAAAATCAAAAGAGGCAAGTGATACTTGGTGATTTTTTACTCTGAACAGCTAAACACAAATTTATGTAACTTAATTGACAGAATATAGCCAGGTGTTCTTTAACTGTCTATCAAATACCTCAAAGGATTTGGTCAAAGAAAATTTGCAATCTGTTAGGTTTTTCTGCAAAAGTTATCCTATATTGTTCTTATTTACTTTTAAGATCATACAAAAATAAATGAATTTATCAAAGATGTGTCTGGGAAAGTTTCTGTAATAGCATTATATCACTTCTGTGCTTAGCGGTGGTTCTTCCCCTCTATTTAACATTGCAAACAATTACAATAGGAGTTTTTACATTTTTTTTTCTTTTGTTTGAACCCTGTCTCTTGTGGGTAAAACAGATAAACTGTATATGTAAATAACAAGCTACAAGACTGCAAGCTTCTTAAAAGCAGGGACTGTCTTTTATCTCTTTACTCTGCAGTGCAAAGTAGAATGCTAGATATAATATAGGCCTTTCATGAATGTTTATTGAATCTGAATGCATAATTGATGACTGAAAAGTAAGATTGTTTAAAAAACAACAATTCCTTAGGGTGACTAATTACAATTTTAAGTGCCCTTGTGGTTTAAGAATGACTTCTGAATCCTTAAAATTTTCCATAAAGTTAAATAACTTACTGTTGGAGAATATTCCTACAAATGGTTTCATATCGTAATACTTCTATTAGAAGTAAAGTAAAATGGCAAAAAGTCTTACAAATTACTTAAAAGGGGTACCTGTAATTTAAAAAGGTGGCTTTGGAGAAATTGATTAGCTCTGCATAGACACACATAGCATTGCTATTTTAAAAGGTTTTAATTTTACAGACCACCTTTGAGATAAAATATTTATCTCAAAATATTTTGGCTCTGGAGGATAGCAAGATGGAATTCAAAGTGTGAAATGATAAAGGAAGAGGAAGAAAAGGGTAAGGGAAGAAAACTCACATTTTTGAGCCCCAGTAGAGTAATGCTCAATTCTCCCTATAGCCTTTGGCTATGTATTATTATTCTGGTTTTACAAATGACAAGAACTGAAATTGGGTCAAAGTCATAAGGCTGGTGAATTCAGAGCTGAGATTTGAACCCAGGATTTTCTAATTCCAGACATTAGCATGAAAACAACATACAAGAAACCTCAAAATATTTTTCTCTAGAGTCTTTTATTTATTGCCTGTTTTAGATATAGCACTGACAGGGTACCAAAGTGATACAAGATAAGCTCCCTGCCTCCAAAGAGCTTGCTTGGAGATACTATTAACAACATCTTTTTAAAGCCCATCCATGTAATTTTTCTTGTGTTTGTTGATAAAAGTGTGGGAGCTAACTCCGTAGTAATCCTTGTCTTCTGAGATGATCTCCTTTATTCTCCCATTCTGTAAAAATGTCTTCATTTGTCTTTTGTTGGTCTTGAATAGATTTACTTAAGAGTTTATATGCTGAGAAGGGTGTCTGTTAATAACAGGAAAGAAGAATAACCAGATTGATGAATCAGTGTAATATTTAGATTTCTGTTTTAGAAGATAGTATTAACTGTGTGGCCCCACTTTTTGACAAATCAAACTTCAGACTTATACTAGAATCTAAATTCTAACACAGGCATCCACTGAGGGTTTAGTGAAGAAAGCTTTGACCAGCCCAGTATAAGAAGTTTCTGTATTTTATCCTGGTCTCTTTCTTTATAACTATTGAAGATAATTCATATTAATTATGTCTTTGTAATCCTTTATATAAATGTACAACTTAATTTTAGCACCAAGTAAAAATTTCCTTTTATGCTGTATTAAATTAGCTCTGAAAATATGTATATATTCAAGTAAGAATATGAACCAAAAGAGCATTAGGAGAGCTTATAGAAAATACAGAAGTGTTACCATTATATTAAATAAATGTTAGTTTATAAATAAAATGTAGTGTTCTTCCTTTCAGAATAAGTGCTTCTCCCATCCTCACCCCACCTCTATTTCTAATGAAAAGTCTGTCTTATACTCTTTTTTTAAGATTCCCACTAAAAATATCGAAGGTCAGATGACACCCTACTATCCAGTGGGAATGGGAAATGGTACACCTTGTAGTTTGAAACAGAACCGGCCCAGATCAAGTACTGTGATGTACATATGTCATCCTGAATCTAAGCATGAAATTCTTTCAGTAGCTGAAGTTACAACTTGTGAATATGAAGTTGTCATTTTGACACCACTCTTGTGCAATCATCCTAAATATAGGTAGGATGTGGATTTAATATTTTAAACATGAAATGCACACGATTTAAAATGTTGTATGCTTAGCTTTAACACTTTGTTCTCACTGAACAGATTCAGAGCATCTCCTGTGAATGACATATTTTGCCAGTCACTACCAGGATCGCCGTTTAAACCCCTCACCCTGAGACAGTTGGAACAACAGGAAGAAATACTAAGGGTGCCTTTTAGGAGAAACAAAGAGGTGTGAGAATTATCTAACAGTATTTTCTCAGTGCTTCCATTTCCAAAAGTCATAGCATATATCAGTATTTTAGTGATTTCTGTGGTACGGTAATAGTAATTTATTTTCCTGACTCAAAATTGTCAATTCCAATTCTTTTGATTTTAATTTTCCTTATTCTAGTACTTCCCAGAAACTGTTTTAGCATTTTCTTACACTCATGATTCCATAATATTTTAAAGTTTGGCATCCTGTTCATTTCAGTTAAATTTTTCAGCTAGTTAACTGAACTTCCCAGCTAAGCCTCTTGAAAAAATAGACTACAGCCCATCTCCTAATACTTTATTTATTCTTCAACTCATTGCTATTTATTATCAAACCATCATTCTGTCATTCTCCTTAAATGGTTCTTACTAAGATCAACAACTGTCTTTGGTTCTAAATTTGCTAGACATGTACATAACTTGATCTTAGCTGAACATTTGAAGCTTGAACTTTTTCTCTTTTCTTTGCTTCAGGTCATTATCTTACTGGTTCTCTTCTCCTGTGTACTAGCTCTTTCTCTAATTCCTGCTTCTTAAAATGTTACAGTTCCCTTGGTTCTGTTCACAGGTCCTTTCTCTCCTTTTTGTACATTGTCTCCTTAAGTAAGCTCATCCACAACCATTCTTTCAACTCACATTTTCATGCCTGTGTATTATAAATATACATCTACAACCCTGACCTTTCTCCTGAACTGAAATCACAATCACAATTATTAACATGTATTGAATCTTTACTAAAGAAGGGAGTGGCTACGCACTCCAGTATTCTTGCCTGGGATATCGCATGGACAGACAAGCCTGGTAGGCTACAGTACATGGGGTCTCAAAAGAGTCAGACTTAGCAACTAAACAACAATTGAGTCCTTAACAGCTCTTATCTAATCCTTGCAATAGCATATAAGATATATTATTACCCACCTTAACAGGTTAGGGAACTAAGGTTCAGAGGGGAAGTGACAAGTGATGGGTTAGAGATTACAATCAAAGTAGTCTGATTCTAGAATCTGTCCCTCTTAACCACTTGTCTCTACTGCTTCTCCCTTTTGATACGCCATCTTCCCTTTTCATCTGCCTATTGGACATATATGGGGCTTCCCTGGTGGCTCAGAGGTTAAAGCGTCTGTCTCGAATGCGGGAGACCCAGGTTCTATCCCTGGATTGAGAAGATCCCCTGGAGAAGGAAATGGCAACCCACTCCAGTACTCTTGCCTGGAGAATCCCATGGACGGAGAAGCCTGGTGGACTACAGTCCACGGGGTTGCAAAGAGCCGGACACGACTGAGCGACTGCACTTTCTTTTCTGTTGGACATATATACATTTTCAGTCATCTCAGACTTATCTTTTTTTTCCTCTTTCACAGTGACACTTTTCTTGTCTTTGCCATTCCTTTTAAAGCTGTGTGCTCTACCCAGTTGTCCAAGTCAGAAACCAGAGTCATTCTGCTTGTCTCTCAATGCTGTCAGTGTTATCCTCTGACTGCTTTTCAAACCTGTCTTTAGTTCAGAACCTCATCATTTCTTAAGACCTAAAACCGGTGTCACACATCTTCCTTCTAATCCTTCCCAAACAGCTGATAACATGTTCTGCCTGAAATGAATATTTGATAATTCATTTAACTGTTTGGTATTTAACGTGATCTATAAGTCCATCCTAAAGGGGATCAGTCCTGGGTGTTCATTGTAAAGACTGATGTTGAAGTTGAAACACCAGTACTTTGGCCACCTGATGCAAAGACGTGACTCATTTGAGAAGACCCTGATGCTGGGAAAGATTGAGGGTAGGAGGAGAAGGGGACGACAGAGGATGAGATGGTTGGATGGCATCACCGACTCAATGGACAAGGGTTTGGGTAGATTCCGACAGTTGGTGATGGATAGGGAGGCCTGGCATGCTGCAGTTCATGGGGTCGCAGAGTTGGACACGGCTGAGCGACTGAACTGATACCTCAAGATGAAATTGTTGTTCATACAATCATTTTATCAAAGAATAATAGAAGACCATTCATGATATGGCTTCAGCCTCATCTCTCATTTCCATTCCTTTGATGCCAGCTATTTTGAACAACTTAAGCATTTCCTAAAAGTGCCACATTCTTTCCAACCTCCTTGACTGTGGATATACTGTTTTCCCTCTTCTGTTGTCTTCTCCCCTCCCTCCCTACACCTGATGAACTAATAGAAATTTGTCAAGGGTAAGCTTGAAGATCTGCTTTCAGTGTCACTTTGTTTGCAAATGAGCCAGGATTTCTAATGGATTACCTGCATATGAGATCAATGTTTCCTCTTCTGTGAGCTTGTATTTTATTCAGCCCTCTGGTATAGCACTTACATGGTTAAAATCGGTTGTTTTTCCTATGGTTCTTCATTAAAAGGGAGGGAAGATTTTTAAAATTTTCATTACTTGGAGTGTCCAGCTTCTTGTATGATACCTAGTATGCTGTTAATATTTAACAGTGGGTTAATTAAAATTTAACTACAAGGCCTTTATCGCCCCTTCCTCTTGAATACTTATTGTGAAAATATTGCCAGAATCTTTGTGGATGTTATGAACCCTCCCATTATGATAAGGAGGAAACATTGTCTTAACCGTAATCTGCATTTGATTTGAAGTGCTGTATTGAAAGATTGGAAATGGAATTATTTTCTCATCTTCTTGATAATGATTTCAGTACTAACAAGTACTTAAAAGTCAGCCCCATCAAAATTCTTCACAAACCCAACTTTAATTATTCTTCAAGGAAGAAATGCCAGTTTATTTTTCTTTTATGTGTTAAATCCGCAAATTGAGAAAAAAAATTTTTAAGCTATAGATGATAGCTATAATGCTTTCAAAATACCCAGCATCTTGATAGTACATGGTATATATGAAATCTTAGGTAATACTGTGAGTAATTACTTAGAACTAGTCATCTTTATCTCAGAATAATTTTTTAGAAATTCAATTTATTACACATAACTTTTTTTTTTAATATTTGGTGTATGGTTTGCCTTTCAAGTTTGAACTAAGCTTTACCATAAAGAATTTTTTTTTAACAAAATATATATTTGGCTCTCCGATTGTTGTATCCAATTCTTTCCGACCCCTTGGCTATAGCCTGCCAGGCTCCTCTGTCCGTGGGATTTCCCAGGCAAGAATACTGGAGTGGGTTGCCATTTCCTTCTCAGGGGAATCTTCCCAATCCAGGGATCGAACCCACCTCTCCTGCATTGGCAAGCAGATTCGTTACCACTGAGCCACAGGGGAAGCCCTACGTTATTATACCACATTAATTTGGAAATTACTGGATTTATTAAGAATCTATTTTCTAAATTTCCAAACCCTGATTCAAAAACTACTATCTTGCTTTTATTGGGGTAATTTTCCTTAAAATGGAAGTAGATGTTCTATCCAAAAGAAACAATAATAAACGGTCCTGTTTCTTCTTAACCTCTTCCCCTTTTCTCAGCTACAGGTTTCCCTGTGCAGTATTCTTTTCTTCACTGGCCTTGCTATAGGTCTCATGTATTCTAAGAAATTGTTTTACTCTATTAGACCTTATCTTCTTATGAGTAGTAACTATGTCTCCTTTATTTTTAATACTCAGTATTTAAAATAGTGCCAAGAGCATAGTATAGGCTCTGAATGTAGAAAGAGCCTACATTCTATAAATGTAGAAAGAGCCATGTAAAAGTCAAGATTTTTTTTAAAAAAATGAGAAGGCATCTTGGCAGTCTTTGTTCTTACCACTGAAGAAGAGAGAGGATAAGGCATTGGTTTCCAACATAACCATCCAGTGACTCCTGTTATACAAGATGAAAACAAGAAAAGAACCAAAACTGGCCAGTGGCAACTACAGTAACTACATACATTTTACTGTTTAATTTCTTTATTGTTATTTTATTCAGTTCATTGGTACACTTATTCCCTCAGTTGTGGTCTAGATTCATTTCCTCTCTGCTCACTGTCAGTACCCAGATAACGTCCAGATTCTAAATCATTGACTTCTTTCATAACTGTCCTCTTCTCTCCACCCCACTTGTCACTCCCTTATGTTTGAGTCTCTTCATCTCTGGCCTGGGTTACTGAGCTCCTAACTTGACTCTCCACCTCCAGATTTGTTACTATCCCTTCATCCTTGTGACTGCTAAAGTAATTACTTAAAAATCTGATCATACCATATCTTTGCCTAAAACCTAAAAGTTAATGTTCAGACTTAGCATTACATAGTTTTCCACCATGTGGTGCCTGCTTCTGTCTTTGGTTTTAACTATCATACCATACCACACATCTTTGCTCTTACCTCTTTCTCAGGTTCGTGTGCACATACCCACAACACATAGCAGACTTTCACATAAGTCACAAATTATTAATGTTTCATGAATTAAGCAAGGGTTTTCTCTTTGTGAAGTCTTTATGTTTCAGTTCTTCATCAGTCTGTTTGAATCACCCATACCTCTGTGAATCTGCTATTCCCTGTACCCTTCCTTTATTACATTGCAGTTTGCTCCAGGGCAGCAACCAGGTCCTGCTACATTTGAATAATTAAAGCTAACATTCATATTCGTTCCCGCTTAGCCCTTTATTAGCCTGCTTATTATCCTTTCTTTATAGATAGTAACCACATTTTTAAACTAAATATAAAATCTAACAGATAGTGAAGTACTTAATAAGAATAATGAGACAAAACATCGAAGTAGAAATTATCTCTGTATTGTTAAGAATGGTCACCATACCCCTAACTGGTACATGGAACTAACACTTGACTAGAGCTTTCTCTACTCTATTAAGTGTTGCAAAATTCATTTTCTTAAAGCACATTAAAAATAGGTAGGCAACTTTTACTTTCCAAATTTTCCGAAGTTAAAAAATAATAATTTAAGTCATATTGAAGCCTATAAATATGTGTTTGTTTAATTTTAGGAAGATTTGCAATCAACTAAGGAAGAGAGATTTCCAGCAATCCACAAACCCATTGCTGTTGGTTCTCAGCCAATGCTCACTGTTGGAACAACCCACATATCCAAATTGACAGATGACCAACTCATAAAAGAGTTCCTTAGTGGTTCCTATTGCTTTCACGGGGTGAGAAATAAACCTTCAGTTTAAGTATTTATCTTCCAGCTTTCACTTTGTATGTTATTTATCAAGAGACATTAGCAGCACTGAAGAAGATTTTTTGTCTATAGAGAAATGGCAGGATTCTGGAAGCTTTCCAACAGACATTTCTCTACATCTCACTTAAGGCATAGTCATTACAATTTCTCTTTATTCACAGGCTAAAACTTTACCTTTACTTGATAAAATATATATATAAGAATTGCTTATCTAAATAAGTAATTCATGTGTGATTCTGGCTAACTGCTAGAATGGGCACCAATGATTGTATAGCCTGTATTTTGGTTATGAGCCTACATTAGCTCATTTAAAACTTGAGCTAATATATACAAAGGTGGAATTTTGCCTCTGACTCAGAGCTTCAGTTGAAAATATGGTTATAAGTAGAATTTTCATTTTACTTTATTTTACCCAGAAAGTTATTCTCTGTATGTCCATTTTTTAAGTTTATTAATAATGTTTAATTGTGATTTTCAACCATATTATTGCTAGTACAATTTTTTAAATTACATATATGTCCATTACTATCATGTGGCAATATTGAGACAAACCCTGGTACCCCTTTCTCTGTACTGAAACTTGATCTGTTTCCTTTCCTGTAGGGTGTTGGTTGGTGGAAATATGAATTCTGCTATGGCAAACATGTACATCAATACCATGAGGTATGGCACAGCATTTATATCATTCTATCACTGAATGGTTTAAAGTTTCAAAAATCTTTTGTGGAAAAATAGAGGAGTGGGGTTGGTGTTACTTTTAAATATGACATGATTTTAATATTCAACAAAACATCTCTAAATTCTGGGAAATGGAAAGCTTATTGTTAGTTAAGACTACATCAGTCATCTTAAAGTAACTTTGTTTATTAACTACTCAGATTCTTGCATTACTGTCAGTCTGGAAGAATAATACACTACTATGACTAACCTCTTCAGCTTTGGCTAAGAAATTAGTCATTTTATAACTCATATTTAGGAACATGAATGGTAAGATAGAATGTTGTCACTAGTGTCAGTAAAATAGGATAAATACAGCAAGTTTCTCAGCTGAAAGAAGGTACCATAAGGTCCACGTTTAAGTTTTAAGATTAAATGCTCTTTATGCTTTCATTTATACTGTCATAAATCATCATTCTCTCACACTTGAATCTCACACTTTAAAGCTGCTTCAATTCTGAAGTTCAAGCCCAAATAGTTTTATTTGTACTTCGTTTAGTAAGGTAAACTACTAGACCCTGAAGACAAACATTAATATTAATAAATATTGATTTGGTTGTTTTAAAAGGCTCTTTATTCCTCAAAATAAATAACAACTGGTAATTAGAAAATACCGTATTTGCCCTCCTGAGATGTTTTGAGCTGATCTTAAATTTGATGATGGATCATATCAGGAAAGATCAACTCACTTTCCACATTTAAATCATTCTAAAAAAATGTATGTGGCATCTGTAAACTAGCACTGTTTTTTTCTTCCATTAAACCTGAGCTGTCCCATTTCATCATGCTTTCCTCTTATTCTTGCTGCTTTGTCGATGTTTTATGTATTTTTTTAATAACATTTATTAATACAAAAAAGATAAAGTACCATCTAAGTACAGTCCAGATAATAACCCACTGGTTGTTTTTTTTTTTTTTAATTAAAGGAATATGTGCCAGAAATATAGAATGGAATGAAAAGTAAAATTCTCCTCCACTATTGTCCCATTTTTCAAAAGTAACATTTTCTTAGTTAACAACCAAAAGGGAAAAAAATAATGCATATACATAAATTTTGATATAACCTTTTTATTTATACAGACAGGATATACTGAATGCACTTGTTCTTTTCACCTAGTATCTTGGAGATCTTTCCATGTCAGCAACAACTGATTTCATTTTTTCAGCAGGTACAGAGAATTATGCCTATACACACAGTGTATTAATTAGATCTCTGCTGATGATCTTTGAGTTGTTTCTAGTTTCTGCTGTGATATCATCTTAGTGAACATTTTTAAATAGTTGCGTTTGTAAACTTTTGCAAGTACGTTCATAGTACACACATCTAGAAATGTACTTGGTGGGTCAAAATATATGCATACTAAACAGTTGCCTCCAAAGCTTGGATCGTTTACATTTCCATTAATAATGAGTGTTTTCCTATACACTTGCCAACACTAGGTTTTATCAAACTTACTTTAGCTAAAGTAGTATAACCTAGAACTTTTTGAGGAACTCTGGTAGGAACTTTAGGGTATACAAAAATAATAGTAGCTAACAAACATAGTACTCACTGTATACCAGGCACTATTCTAAGTACTTTACACATAACATATTAACTCATGTAATGCTCATAAGAGGTGAGTATTGTTATTCTAAGATAAGGAAACTGAAGCAAAGATTTAGTAACGTGCCTAAAATCACATAGGTAGTAAATGGTGAAACCAGAATTCAAACCCAGACAATCTCTATAGCCACCCTCTTATTAAACAGTTTACTATGCCAGGCTAATACCTGTCTGTCTAGGAATTTGCGGTGTGGTTGCTAAAAGAATGTTTAATGGCTCTGTCTCTTCCACTAGGCAGTAAGCTCCACTATACAGTGGCTATGCCTTTTTGCCTCTGTAAGGGTTTTTAATTCTACTCATCAGATGTATACTAGTACCCAACATGGTCCTTGGCATAAAATACAAAGAAAAACAGGAAGACAGGAAGGAAAGAAAAATGAGAGAAGGAAGAAGTCCATGTAAAGGGCAGTATAGGGTGCATCATGTCAAGTGAATAATATGGAAACTTGTATATAACGAGTAAGAGAGAGAGGCCAGAGACTTAAGTAGGAATCACAGTAGTATGTAGTTATAGTCTCTAGGTATGAGAGAGTAAACTCTAGTTGAGGGGTGAGATGCTGGCAATAGACCAATAGAAGAGTGAAGCCAAGACCATCTCCAGGAAAGTGACAGGACTGATGAACGTAGAGTGAAGGGCAGCAGAGTCAAAGATAACTACATCTGGACCTACTGACTAGAAAGTGCCAGTTTCATAATTCAGAGAACAAGAAATAAACAATAATGAGCTCAAATTTCTCCTCAAGTTTGACTAACATTATTACATCTAAACATAGATATCCAGTGTGCAGTTGAAGATAAGTTCTATAGCTTATAGCCCATCAGCATAAATGTCACCTTGATGTCAAACATTCATTGTCAAAAATATTTTTTCATATATTAGGACAAGGATAGTGGGAAAACCTCTGTGGTTGTGGGAACATGGAACCAAGAAGAACATATTGAATGGGCTAAGAAGAATACCGCTAGAGCCTATCACCTTCAAGATGATGGTACCCAGACAGTCAGGTAAATACTAACTTTATTCGTCTCTGGATCTTAGAATATTTAAAACTCAGAATATTGGAAAATGTCAATTTAAAATAAAATCTTTTTGTTTTTTTTTCGGGGACATTTTTTAGGTTAGTTTTTTTTTTAAGAGGAAACAGCATAGTGTAATAGTTAAAGAGGAGTTTCTGAAGTCAGATACCTTGGATTCAAACACTGGTGACTCACCTACTACCCTGGTCAAATTACATAGTCTTTGCAAGCCTCAATTTTCATGTCTAGTAGTATTTGCCTCAGATAATTGTTATAACATTTAAATGAGGTAATTGGTGTAAAGTGTAGTGCCTGGCAATTGCATGCAATGAACTGACTACTTCCTTTGACAGTGTTGGTGTTAGTAACACTGCTGCAATTCCAGGTATTAGGTCTATCCCTGTTATAAAGCATTTTACCCTTCATGTATAATCTTTACCTCTTTAAGTTACTTAATTCTCTTTAAACATACTCTAGTATTCTCCTTTGTTATTTAACTGTTGTGCAGTAGTGGTTGAAAATAGTTAAACAATGTCTTTTTGAAAAACTGCTTCAACATTTCTTTGGGCTATTAGGTATATCTTGTTATAGCAGAAGGAAATTAATCTCTTCTTACCCAGAATAACTAAGCTTTAGCTTTTCTTATAGTCCATTACCCCGTGATATTAAATCATTCATTCTTTTTCCTTCTCAGATGTTAACTTTGTCCTTCCTAGCACAGATGGTATTGAGAGATCTGTTTTTAGAATGTACTGACTTCTTGGACTGACCAAAATCAAAATTAGCAAAGTTAAGAGAGAGGTATTTAAGTATTAATATACTCAACAGACCAATTTTTTAAATGTTTATATTTTTCAAGTGAAAGTAGCTCATGGTATCATGTGCAACAAGTATTGAAGCACACAAGTATGAGGCTAACAAAATTAAACTTTTGTTTAGTTCCTACTCTTTGGAATTTATAGCTTAGCATAGGCTTTACCTTCTTACTCCTACATTACATTATTTTAAGGAGTGCAGCTAAATGGAGGATAGGAAGAAGGGAAAACTGACAGAGCAAACAATATTCAAGGTAGGGGAAAAGAAGAGCTAGGGAAGTGCTTAACTTTAAAAGAAAACTTTTTTAAAAGCAGTTTAACCTTAATTATTTGTATATAAGTAAATAATATGCAAGTTATTAATAAGATCATTCTTATTAATTAAACCACTAAGAAGTATCTCAATTTGATATTCTATAGAACCTGAAAGACTTTCTCTGTGACATAACCTTAAAATATGTATTTTTAAGGAATATAGTTGGATTTTTTTACTTAATGCAAAATTGAGCCCTCTAACTATCTTCTCACCCTACCCATTAAAGTTACTCTGAATGAATGAAGTTCTAGTTTAATAAAACTTGTTTGTTTTTCTGACTCAGGATGGTGTCACATTTTTATGGAAATGGAGATATTTGTGATATTACTGACAAACCAAGACAGGTGACTGTAAAACTAAAGTAAGTTTTAGTTTTCATGCTTTATGCCTTTCTCTTTAATTTGCTTCCTATGGGCAAAAGTTTATATAAGATATAATTATAGATAATTATATTTATTTACAATACAATTTTTCACAAAATAGTTTTATTGTAAGATAGTAAAATCATAATTGTAATTGTTATTATTTTAATAGTTATTGTCGAATTAGGCTATTTCAATTATTAATTGTACAGAACTACTTACAGGATATTTTTATCCTTGAAAAGAAAGAAAATAATTTTGTGTGGTTTGGGCAATAGCTTAAAGTACTCTCTGTTTTAGGTGTAAAGAATCAGATTCTCCTCATGCTGTCACTGTATATATGCTAGAGCCTCACTCTTGTCAGTATATCCTTGGGGTAAGTGGAAAACTAATACTCAGGAATTCAGTTTGGGGCCACATTTAATGTTTAGCATTAAGTCTAGAAAGGATGTTCAGTAGTCTCCAGAATTTAATATAGCCCTCATATCACCTCTGTAAAAATTGAAATCATTTTTATTGAGGTATAATTTATAAAATTTTTTAAAATGCCAAGTTCCTAAGTGTTGAGTCTGAGTTTTGGAAAAATTTTGCCCGTCATCTATTTCTGGGACTCTGATTAAAACATGCTAATTTCAAGTTGTCCCTAAATCTCCTTTTATCTTATTCTTACCTTTTTCTTGTGTCAATTTGGGCCACATCTTTTCTGTTGAATTATCTTCAGGTTCATTGATTCTTTCCTCTGCTGTGTCCTGTCTACCTCTGAATGAATTTATCTCTGCTATATTTTTCATTTCTAACATTCCTCTTCAGTTTTTTTTTTATGGTTTTATTTTCTCTGTTAAAATCCCCCGTCTATTCACACATGTTGTCTATGTTTTCCACTTATTTCCTCTAATTTCCTCCATTATATTTATTGTCATTGTCTTAAATTTGATAATTTTAACACCTGGCCCATCTTTGGCCATTTTTCTTTACCCTTTTCTTGAATGGTGCAACTGATTATTTTGCCATATTATTCTACATTTTGTTATGTAAGACCTGGCTATGTATTGCTCTCTTATTCTTGCCCTTTACTCCTTTTCTTTCTTATATCTTTTACTTAAAGATATAAATAACTATTTACCTATCTAGCATTTTATATGGATGACTAAAAATTGTTCTCTAAAAAATTCACTTTGTAGAAATAACATTGGATGACTTATCCAAAAGAAGGACTCATATAAATTTACCAAATTTATATGTATTCATTCAGCAGAATACTGAATAAAGTATTCAGCTTAGCAACTTTAAAATGGTTTTATTATCGTTCTTTAGGTTGAATCTCCAGTGATCTGTAAAATCTTAGATACGGCAGATGAAAATGGACTTCTTTCTCTCCCCAACTAAAGGATAACAAAGTTCAGGGGGAAAAAACCATTGGAAGTCACAATGATTATCTGACCATTGTCCTGTTACAGAGCTCTCAGTCACTGGACCTCATATAAAGGATTGTATAAAAGGACTCTCAACCACTTTGTGAATATATATGTGTATATAAGAAGTTATTGATAAACTTCTAAGGCAGATATTTGTCTCACCTTTTTCATTTTTGTTGTGTCTTAGGAACTGATTGTGTGTCTTTCTTTGCTTGGATGATGTGATTCCAAAATAAATCTTGTCCAAGCAATTTAGAGTTCATCCTAATGAAATGTCATATAATTGTTGTACCTATTGAAAGTTTTTAAATAATAGATTTATTATGTAAATTATATATAGCTAGTAGATAATGAAGAAAGAAATTGGTAGGTTGTTTAAATGAGAGACTGTTAAATATGTAAATTCTAGTGCCTGAAATCTTTTCAGAAATTTTTATTTAGCAACTGCTCTCTGCCAGGTATTAAACCAGAAACTGGGCACACTGTGAAGCCTCATGTGTAAATTTTCTTTTCCAGCATTAATTGCCATAGGTTGCTTCTCTTTCAGAACTTTTATCTGTTTCTATCTATATCATATCTCCTTGACATGAGTGTGTTTTCCCCCAAAATATGTACCTGGTATAGGCAGTAAATCATTCTTACCTTTTGATTTAGAATGATTAATGTTAACAAAGCACACTGTGCTGGCTGTCCTTTGTACTTGCCTACTATATACTACAGATTTTAGTTCTGGACAACGTTACATCACAGTATCTATTTTAAAGTGAATAAACTGTCCACAAGCTGTGTTGTCATGTAGTCAATGGCAGGTTATTCAGTTTCTTTATTTTCTCCATTACTCTGCTTCACACATCATCCTGTTGTATTTTGGGCATACATGTCTAAATAAGGACAGAAAAGCAGACATAAAATTTTTTACTTTTCTTCCTTTTCAGCAGTCTGGTCAAAGATAGTTTGAGAAAAGGTGAATACAGTTGATTATTGGAAGGCTTTCTGTACGTTTTAGTAGTAGGAAGCAGCGCACGCCGTAATAGCATGTACTTTGAATCCACACCTAGGCCCAGATACTCTCTTTGACTTACTGTGTGATCCTGGACAGAGCAGTTAACCATTTCCAGCCTCGCTTCCTCTTTTGTAGAGAGACTGCTTATTACTTCATAAGGTGGTTGTATCAGTGTATTAAATTTCTCTATTTTTAAAAAGCCTAGCCCCAGTACTAAACACCAGGTTCCCAATAAGTATTAGTTTATTTTCCTAATACTTCCCTTATCTCCTATTTCCTCTTGCTACCTCGATTGTGCAGCCATTCTTCCATGTAAGTGGGCTGAATTCCTAATAGGAAGGAAAAGAGGCTCACCTACAATATGCCTAATGGACTTTGAGAAGTCTTTCTCAAAGTGGAATCTCTACTAACCGAAGTGAAAGTTGCTTAGTTGTGTCCAACTCTTTGCGACTCCATGGACTATATACAGTCCATGGAATTCTCCAGACTAGAACACTGGAGTGGGTAGCCATTCCCTTCTCCGTGGGATCTTCCCAACTCAGGGGTTGAACCCAGGTCTCCCACATTGCATGTGGATTCTTTACCAGGTGAGCCACAGGGAAGTCCAATCTCTATTAAGGTGGGTGCTAAATCAGATTCTTTATGCCAGAGCTTAATTATATGCATTTTGAATGTTTCTGAGTGGTACTCTTGATTTTCAATAATTTCTCCTCTGCTTGAGGATTACTGACTTAGGCACTTAAAACAATTTCACATACCCTAGCCTTCCTGATTAGGGTGTCTGGAAAATAACTAGCACCTCGTCTTTATAGGAAGGTTGAATAATAATAATACCCAAGTAAGATGGTAGGTGTTGCAAGAGGGCATCAGAGGGCAGACACACTGACAACATAATCACAGAAAACTAGTCAATCTAATCAAACGGACCTCAGCCTTGTCTAACTTAATGAAACTAAGGCATGCCGTGTGGGGCCACCCAAGATCAGCTGGTCACGGTGGCAAGATCTGACAGAATGTGGTCCACTGGAGAAGGGAATGGCAAACCACTTCAGTATTCTTGCCTTGAGAACCTCATGAACAGTATGAAAAGGCAAAAAGACAGAAGGCTGAAAGATGAACTCCCCAGGTTGGTAGCTGCCCAATATGCTACTGGAGATTAGTGGAGAAAAAACTCCAGAAAGAATGAAGGGATGGAGCCAAAGCAAAAATAACACCCAGTTGTGGATGTGACTGGTGATAGAAGCAAGGTCCGATGCTGTAAAGAGCAATATTGCATAGGAACCTGGAATGTCAGGTCCATGAATCAAGGCAAACTGGAAGTGGTCAAACAAGAGATGGCAAGAGTGAACATCGACATTCTAGGAAACAGCGAACTAAAATGGACTGGAATGGGTGAATTTAACTCAGATGACCATTATATCTACTACTGTGGGCAGGAATCCCTTAGAAGAAATGGAGTAGCCATCACGGTCAACAAAAGAGTCCAAAATGCAGTACTTGGATGCAGTCTCAAAAACGACAGAATGATCTCTGTTCGTTTCCAAGGCAAACCATTCCATGTCACAGTTACCCAAGTCTATGCCCCAACCAGTAATGCTGAAGAACCTGAAGCTGAACGGTTCTATGAAGACCTACAAGACCTTTTAGAACTAACACCAAAAAAGATGTCCTTTTCAGTATAGGGAACTGGAATGCAAAAGTAGGAAGTCAAGAAACACCTGGAGTAACAGGCAAATTTGCCCTTGAAATACAGAATGAAGCAGGAGTAAGTCGCTCAGTCGTGTCCGACTCTTTGCAACCCCATGGACTGTAGCCCACCTGGTTCCTCTGTCCATGGGATTTTCCAGGCAAGAGTGCTGGAGTGGATTGCCATTTCCTTCTCCAGAGGATCTTCCCGAACCAGGGGTCGAACCCGGGTCTTCCACATTGCAGGCAGACGCTTCACCGTCTGAGCCACGAGGGAATGAAGCAGGGCAATGGCTAATGGAGTTTTTCCAAGACAACACACTGGTCATAGCAAACACCCTCTTCCAACAACACAAGAGAAGACTCTACACGTGGACATCACCAGATGGTCAACACTAAAATCAGATTGATTATATTCTTTGCTGCCAAAGATGGAGAAGCTCTATACAGTCAGCAAAAACAAGACTGGGAGCTGACTGTGGCTCAGATCATGAGCTCCTTATTGCCAAATTCAGACCTAAATTGAAGAAAGTAGGGAAAATGACTAGACCATTCAGGTATGACCTAAATCAAATTCCTTATGATTATACAGTAGAAGTGAGAAATAGATTTAAGGGCCTAGATCTGATAGATAGAGTGCTTGATGAACTATGGACGGAGGTTCGTGACATTGTACAGGAGATGGATCAAGACCATCCCCTTGGAAAAGAAATGCAAAAAAGCAAAATGGCTGTCTGGGGAGGCCTTACAAATAGCTGTGAAAAGAAGAGAAGCAAAAAGCAAAGCAGAAAAGGAAAGATACAAGCATCTGAATGCAGAGTTCCAAAGAAGAGCAAAAAGGGATAAGAAAAGCCTTCAGCAATCAATGCAAAGAAATAGAGGAAAACATCAAAATGAGAAAGACTAGCAATCTCTTCAAGAAAACTAGAGATATCAAGGCAACATTTCATGCAAAGATGGTCTCAATAAAGGACAGAAATGGTATGGACCTAAAGAAGCAGAAGATATTAAGAAGAGGTGGCAAGAATACACAGGTTCAGTTCAGTTCAGTCGCTGAGTCGTGTCCAACTCTGCAACCCCATGAATCACAGCACGCCAGGCCTCCCTGTCCATCAGCATCTCCCGGAGTTCACTCAGACTCATGTCCATCGAGTCTGTGATGCCATCCAGCCATCTCATCCTCTGTCGTCCCCTTCTCCTCCTGCCCCCAATCCCTCCCAGCATCAGAGTCTTTTCCAATGAGTCAACTCTTCACATGAGGTCGCCAAAGTACTGGAGTTTCAGCTTTAGCATCATTCCTTCCAAAGAACACCCAGGACTGATCTCCTTCAGAATGGACTGGTTGGATCTCCTTGCAGTCCATGGGACTCTCAAGAGTCTTCTACAACACCACAGTTCAAAAGCATCAATTCTTCGACGCTCAGCCTTCTTCACAGTCCAACTCTCACATCCATACATGACCACTGGAAAAACCATAGCCTTCACTAGATGGACATTAGTCGGCAAAGTGAGGTCTCTGCTTTTGAATATACTATTAGGTTGGTCATAACCTTTCTTCCAAGGAGTAAGCGTCTTTTAATTTCATGGCTGCAGTCACCATCTGCAGTGATTTTGGAGCCCCAAAATATAAAGTCTGACACTGTTTCCACTGTTTCCCCATCTATTTCCCATGAAGTGATGGGACCAGATGCCATGATCTTCATTTTCTGAATGTTGAGCTTTAAGCCAACTTTTTCACTCTCCTCTTTCACTTTCATCAAGAGGCTTTTTAGCTCCTCTTCACTTTCTGCCATAAGGGTGGTGTCATCTTCATATCTGAGGTTATTGGTATTTCTCCTGGCAGTCTTGATTCCAGCTTGTGTTTCTTCCAGTCCAGTGTTTCTCATGATGTACTCTGTGTAGAAGTTAAATAAGCAGGGTGACAATATACAGCCTTGACATACTCCTTTTCCTATTTGGAACCAGTGTGTTGTTCCATGTCCAGGTCTAACTGTTGCTTCCCACCTGCATATAGGTTTCTCAAGAGGCAGGTCAGGTGGTCTGGTATTTCCATCTCTTTCAGAATTCTCCAGTTTATTGTGATCCACACAGTCAAAGGCTTTGGCATAGTCAATAAAACAGAAGTAGATGTTTTTCTGGAACTCTTGCTTTTTCCATGATCCAGCAGATGTTGGCACCTCTGCCTTTTCTAAATTAAGCTTGAACATCAGGGAGTTCACGGTTCACCTATTGCTGAAGCCTGGCTGGGAGGATTTTGAGGATTACTTTACTAGCATGTGAGATGAGTGCAATTGTGCGGTACTTTGAGCATTCTTTTGCATTGCCTTTCTTTGGAATTGGAATGAAAACTGCCCTTTTCCAGTCCTGTGGCCACTGCTGAGTTTTCCAAATTTGCTGGCATATTGAGTGCAGCACTTTCACAGCATCATGTTTCAGAATGTGGTCCACTGGAAAAGGTAATGGCAAGCCACTTCAGTATTCTTGCCTTGAGAACCCCATGAATAGTATGAAAAGACAAAATGATAGGATACCAAAAGAGGAACTCCCCAGGTCATTAGATGCCCAATATGCCACTGGAGATTAGTGGAGAAATAACTCCGGAAAGAATGAAGGGATGGAGCCAAAGGAAAAACAATACCCAGTTGTGGATGTGACTGGTAATAGAAGCAAGGTCTGATGCTGTAAAGAGCAATATTGCATGGGAACCTGGAATGTCAGGTCCATGAATCAAGGTAAATTGGAAGTGGTCAAACAAGAGATGGCAAGGGTGAACGTCGACATTCTAGGAATCAGTGGGCTAAAATGGACTGGAATGGGTGAATTTAACGCAGATGACTATTATATCTACTACTGCGGGCAGGAATCCCTCAGAAGAAATGGAGTATCCATCATGGTCAACAAAAGAGTCTGAAATGCAGTATTTGGATGCCATCTCAAAAACGACAGAATGATCTCTGTTCGTTTCCAAGGAAAACCATTCAATGTCACAGTTACCCAAGTCTATGCCCCAACCAGTAATGCTGAAGAAGCTGAAGTTGAACGGTTTTATGAAGACCTACAAGACCTTTTAGAATTAACACCAAAAAAGATGTCCTTTTCAGTATAGGGAACTGGAATGCAAAAGTAGGAAGTCAAGAAACACCTGTGTTTGTTAGCCATCCGTATGTCTTCTTTGGAGAAATGTCTATTTAGTTCTTTGGCCCATTTTTTGATTGGGTCGTTTATTTTTCTGGAATTGAGCTGCAGAAGTTGTTTGTATATTTTTGAGATTAGTTGTTTGTCAGTTGCTTCATTTGCTATTATTTTCTCCCATTCAGAAGGCTGTCTTTTCACCTTGCTTATATTTTCCTTTGTTGTGCAGAAGCTTTTAATTTTAATTAGATCCCATTTGTTTATTTTTGCTTTTATTTCCAGAATTCTGGGAGGTGGATCATAGAGGATCCTGCTGTGATTTATGTCTGAGAGTGTTTTGCCTATGTTCTCCTCTAGGAGTTTTATAGTTTCTGATCTTACATTTAGATCTTTAATCCATTTTGAGTTTATTTTTGTGTGCGGTGTTAGAAAGTGATCTAGTTTCATTCTTTTACAAGTGGTTGACCAGTTTTCCCAGCACCACTTGTTAAAGAGATTGTCTTTACTCCATTGTATATTCTTGCCTCCTTTGTCAAAGATAAGGTGTCCATATGTGTGTGGATTTATCTCTGGGCTTTCTATTTTGTTCCATTGATCTATATGTCTGTCTTTGTGCCAGTACCATACTGTCTTGATGACTGTGGCTTTGTAGTAGAGCCTGAAGTCAGGCAAGTTGATTCCTCCACTTCCATTCTTCTTTCTCAAGATTGCTTTGGCTATTCGAGGTTTTTTGTATTTCCATACAAATCTTGAAATTATTTGTTCTAGTTCTGTGAAAAATGTGGCTGGTAGCTTGATAGGGATTGCATTGAATTTGTAAATTGCTTTGGGTAGTATACTCATTTTCACTATATTGATTCTTCCGATCCATGAACATGGTATATTTCTCCATCTATTAGTGTCCTCTTTGATTTCTTTCATCAGTGTTTTATAGTTTTCTATATATAGGTCTTTAGTTTCTTTAGGTAGATATATTCCTAAGTATTTTATTCTTTTCGTTGCAATGGTGAATGGAATTGTTTCCTTAATTTCTTTTTCTACTTTCTCATTATTCGTGTATAGGAATGCAAGGGATTTCTGTGTGTTGATTTTATATCCTGCAACTTTACTATATTCATTGATTAGCTCTAGTAATTTTCTGGTGGAGTCTTTAGGGTTTTCCATGTAGAGGATCATGTCATCTGCAAACAGTGAGAGTTTTACTTCTTCTTTTCCAATTTGGATTCCTTTTATTTCTTTTTCTGCTCTAATTGCTGTGGCCAAAACTTCCAGAACTATGTTGAATAGTAGCGGTGAAAGTGGACACCCTTGTCTTGTTCCTGACTTTAGCGGAAATGCTTTCAATTTTTCACCATTGAGGATAATGTTTGCTGTGGGTTTGTCATAGATAGCTTTTATTATGTTGAGGTATGTTCCTTCTATTCCTGCTTTCTGGAGAGTTTTTATCATAAATGGATGTTGAATTTTGTCAAAGGCCTTCTCTGCATCTATTGAGATAATCATATGGTTTTTATTTTTCAATTTGTTAATGTGGTGAATTACATTGATTGATTTGCGGATATTGAAGAATCCTTGCATCTCTGGGATAAAGCCCACTTGGTCATGGTGTATGATCTTTTTAATGTGTTGTTGGATTCTGATTGCTAGAATTTTGTTGAGGATTTTTGCATCTATGTTCATCAGTGATATTGGCCTGTAGTTTTCTTTTTTTCAACATCACTCATTATTAGAGAAATGCAAATCAAAACCACAATGAGGTACCACTTCACACCAGTCAGAATGGCTGTGATCCAAAAATCTGCAAGCAATAAATGCTGGAGAGGGTGTGGAGAAAAGGGAACCCTCCTACACTGTTGGTGGGAATGCAAACTAGTACAGCCACTATGGAGAACAGTGTGGAGATTCCTTTAAAAATTGCAAATAGAACTACCTTATGACCCAGCAATACCACTTCTGGGCATACACACCGAGGAAACCAGAGTTGAAAGAGACACATGTACCCCAATGTTCATCGCAGCACTGTTTATAATAGCTAGGACATGGAAACAACCTAGATGTCCATCAGCAGATGAATGGATAAGAAAGCTGTGGTACATATACACAATGGAGTATTTTTCAGCCATAAAAAAGAGTTCATTTGAATCAGTTCTGATGAGATGGATGAAACTGGAGCCGATTATACAGAGTGAAGTAAGCCAGAAAGAAAAACACCAATACAGTATACTAACACATATATATGGAATTTAGGAAGATGGCAATGACAACCCTGTATGCAAGACAGGGAAAGAGACACAGATGTGTATAATGGACTTTTGGACTCAGAGGGAGGGAGAGGGTGGGATGATTTGGGAGAATGACATTCTAACATGTATACTATCATGTAAGAATTGAATCGCCAGTCTATGTCTGATGCAGGATACAGCATGCTTGGAGCTGGTGCATGGGGATGACCCAGAGAGATGTTATGGGGAGGGAGGTGGGAGGGGGGTTCATGTATGGGAACGCATGTAAGAATTAAAGATTTTAAAATTTAAAAAATAAAAAAATAAATTAAAAAAAAAAAAAAAGAAAAAGAAACACCTGTAGTAACAGGCGAATTTGGCCTTGGAATGCAGAATGAAGCAGGGCAAAGAGCAATAGAGTTTTGCTAAGAAAATGCACTGGTCATAGCAAACACCCTCTTCCAACAACACAAGAGAAGACTCTACACAAGGATATCCCCAGATGGTCAACACGAAAATCAGATTGATTATTTCTTTGCAGCCAAAGATGGAGAAGCTCTATACAATCAACAAAAACAAGACCAGGAGCTGACTGTGGCTCAGATCATGAACTCCTTACTACCAAATTCAGACTCAAATTGAAGAAAATACGGAAAACCACTAGACCATTCAGGTATGACCTAAATCAAATCCCTTTTGATTATACAGTGGAAGTGAGAAATAGATTTAAGGGCCTAGATCTGATAGATAGAGTGCCTGATGAACTATGGAATGAAGTTCATGACATTGTACAGGAGACAGGGAGCAAGAACATCCCCATGGAAAAGAAATGCAAAAAAGCAAAATGGCTGTCTGGGGAGGCCTTACAAATAGCTGTGAAAAGAAGAGACGCAAAAAGCAAAGCAGAAAAGGAAAGATATAAGCATCTGAATGCAGAGTTCCAAAGAATAGCAAGAAGAGATAAGAAAGCCTTCTTCAGCAATCAATGCAAAGAAATAGAGGAAAACAACAGAATGGGAAAGACTAGAGATCTCTTTAAGAAAATTAGTGATACCAAGGGAACATTTCATGCAAAGATGGGCTCGATAAAGGACAGGAATGGTCTGGACCTAACAGAAGCAGAAGATATTAAGAAGAGGTGGCAAGAATACACGGAAGAACTGTACAAAAAAGATCATGACCCAGATAATCATGATGATGTGATCACTAATTTAGAGCCAGACATCTTGGAAGGCGAAGTCAAGTGGGCCTTAGAAAGCATTACTATGAACAAAGCTAGTGGAGGTGATGGAATTCCAGTGGAGCTATTTCAAATCCTGAAAGATGATGCTGTGAAAGTGCTGCACTCAATATGCCAGCAAATTTGGAAAACTCAGCAGTGGCCACAGGACTGGAAAAGGTCAGTTTTCATTCCAATCCCAAAGAAAGGCAATGCCAAAGAATGCTCAAAGTACCGCACAATTGCACTCATCTCACATGCTAGTAAAGTAATGCTCAAAATTCTCCAAGCCAGGCTTCAGCAGTATGTGAACCATGAACTTCCAGATGTTCAAGCTGGTTTTAGAAAAGGCAGAGGAACCAGAGATCAAATTGCCAACATCCGCTGGATCATGGAAAAAGCAAGAGAGTTCCAGAAAAACATCTATTTCTGCTTTATTGACTATGCCAAAGCCTTTGACTGTGTGGATCACAATAAACTGGAGAATTCTGAAAGAGATGGAAATACCAGACCACCTAACCTGCTTCTTGAGAAACCTGTATGCAGGTCAGGAAGCAACAGTTAGAACTGGACATGGAACAACACACTGGTTCCAAATAGGAAAAGGAGTATGTCAAGGCTGTATATTGTCACCCTGCTTATTTAATTTGTATGCAGAGTACATCATGAGAAACGCTGGACTGGAAGAAACACAAGCTGGAATCAAGATTGCCAGGAGAAATACCAATAACCTCAGATATGCAGGTGACACCACCCTTATGGCAGAAAGTGAAGAGGAGCTAAAAAGCCTCTTGATGAAAGTGAAAGAGGAGAGTGAAGAAGTTGGCTTAAAGCTCAACATTCAGAAAACAAAGATCATGGCATCTGGTCCCATCACTTCATGGGAAATAGATGGGGAAACAGTGGAAACAGTGTCAGACTTTATATTTTGGGGCTCCAAAATCACTGCAGAGGGTGACTGCAGCCATGAAATTAAAAGAGTCTTACTCCTTGGAAGGAAAGTTATGACCAACCTAGATAGTATATTCAAAAGTAGAGACATTACTTTGCCAACAAAGGTCTGTCTAGTCAAGGCTATGGTTTTTCCTGTGGTCATGTATGGATGTGAGAGTTGGACTGTGAAGAAGGCTGAGCGCCGAAGAATTGATGCTTTTGAACTGTGGTGTTGTAGAAGACTCTTGCGAGTCCCTTGGACTGCAAGGAGATCCAACCAGTCCATTCTGAAGGAGATCAGTCCTCGGTGTTCTTTGGAAGGAATGATGCTAAAGCTGAAACTCCAGTACTTTGGCCACTTCATGTGAAGAGTTGACTCATTGGAAAAGACTCTGATGCTGGGAGGGACTGGGGGCAGGAGGAGAAGGGGACGACAGAGGATGAGATGGCTGGATGGTATCACCGACTCGATGGACATGAGTCTGAGTGAACTCCGGGAGTTGGTGATGGACAGGGAGGCCTGGCGTGCTGCAGTTCTTTGGGTCGCAAAGAGTCGGACACGACTGAGCAACTGAACTGAACTGAACTGAATAATAAGTTCAGATGTGTCCAACTCTGCGACCCCATGGACTTCAGCATGCCAGGCTTCTGTGTCCATCACCAACTCTGGAACCCTCTCAAGCTCATTTCCATAGAGTTGGTGATGCCATCCAACCATCTCATCCTCTGTTGTCCCCTTTTCCTGCCTTCAATCTTTCCCAGCATCAGGGTCTTTTCCAACAGTCATATCTTCACATCCGGTGGCCAAAGTATTGGAGTTTCAGCTTCAGCATTGGTCCTTCCAGTGAATATTCAGGACTGACTGATTTCCTTTAGAATTGACAGGTTGGATCTCCTTGCTGTCCAAGGGACAGGTTGTGACACAGACTTTTTTCCAACTTTTTTCAGCTTTACCTGCTTTTCTTCAAAATACCACTAGATGGGGCCTTGTTTAGATACTCATACCCCTATATCCTTGATTAAAAAGACTGGCAACAAAGGCAACAAATTATCTTGGCTAAACTGAATAGAAAACTTTGTGTATAGTTCTTGGTGAACTATCCTTTTCAGTTAGTCTGATATACAAAAAAGGCCTGACATGATTTTTGACAAAGCTTAAACTTGGTAGTACATAATCAGGCCAAATTACTAACCCAGTTGCACCAAATAGCTAACACAACCCTAACCCAAAGCAAATAAAAGCTGGCCAGACAATCTCAGAACTTAACAAAATGGGGAAAAAAAAGAAAAGAACTTACAAAATGGAAAAGAGAAAGGCAAAATTACTAACAAATGGAATATAGGGCTTGTGGTGTTTTGAATCCACACAATTTGTAAACTTTCAATAATTTTAGAACTTTTTATATGTGAAACAAAAAGTTCATCAAAAGCAAGTAAATCAAGCGAAATTTCTAGAAATGTTAATCATCTCAACTATGGAAATTTGTGAGATTATGAAATAAACCTCTCACGTCTGATCATATACTACATTATATAGTTCAAATATGTTAAATTGCTTTCCAGCACCTTTCAATAGACTAAATTATGCTTTGCCTTAAATTTAAGACAAAATGTAGCTTGTTGTATATTTGCCTGAATCACAAACATAATTTTCATTTTGTAAAGAAAGAATGCAAAAAATCAAACTTCACTGAAAGTACAGCAAACTAGATTATACAACCCAGTGAGTCAAATCTGTTTTACTATCTAAATTTACTGAGTAACACAGCCAAAAATAAGTGAACTTTGATAGATTCTAAAAGCTTCCCCGTCCTCAATAAATCAGTAGTTTTCAAATTAGTCTCCAGTGGTCTTTAATGGCAATAAATGCCAACTTACTCATTTAAGAATTCTATCGAAGGACTTCCCTGTGGTACAGTGGTTGAGAATTCCACCTGCCAGTGTGGGGGACCTGGGTTCAATACGCGGTTCAGGAAGATTGCATATGCCGCAGGGCAACTAAGTCCGTGCACTGAAACCACTGGCTGCCCAAGCTCCGGGACAGGAGAAGCCAGGGCAGTAAGAAGCCCACACACCACGACTAGAGAACGCCCACGTGCAGCAGCGAGGGCCCACCCAGCACAGCCAAAACTAGACAGTAAATAATTTTTAAAAGATTGTGTACACTTAAAAATTCTATCAGAGCTCCAAATATCCCATAGATTAGAAAATATTAAAATTGGTCAAGGAAATTGGAAGTCATTTTTTTCCCTGGATTAGTTTTTCATACTTACAGTTATTAATGTTCTTAAGCCATCTTAATGAATCATTGGTTGGAAAAACTTTCATTAACCACCTTCAAGAAAGTGTTTCACTCCCCAGAGGAGCCAGCTGTGAACAATCTTGAGTCATTATTTGAATTTCGGATAACAGGGTATCCCAGACTCTGCCTTTTTTTTTTTTTTTTTTTTGCCTCTGGCCTCACGGTGTCATGCGGGTCCTAGTTCCCTGACCCAGGGATTGACCCCATGCCCCTACGGTAGAAACGCAGACTCTGCTTTTATAATAATAAAAGTAACTGTCATTCTTGAACATTTTTTGAATAGTAGGCACTAGGCTAAACCCATAGATATGGTATGTTCACAACCCTGTGAGTTAGGATTACTATCTTTAACTCACAGGTAAGGAAAATGAGGCTACAAGAATTGAACTAAACTGTAACTGGCTGAGCCAGCATTTGAATCCGTTTAGATTCCAGACTCCATGTTTGTACATAATATGCCACAGTGCTTTCTAGTCACAGAGCATCTGGCCAGTTAACCATTCTCAATTATCATCTTCCACCTGAGAGGGACTCAGCAAAATGTGCTGCAAAAAGCAGGAAATGACTGATTTTGTCCTGGTAATATATGACACCGTTTTTTGGTTTTTTTTTTTTTCCCCCGCTAACCTTTCTTAAGCTAATGCAACCCACAAATCTGGCGAATGACAGTTCACTAACAAGATTAATTGGAAATTATGGCTTGGTTAAATGCCATCATATCCTACCTTCTTTGATAATCCTCTTGTGATAGTAAACAATGCAAGTGCAACTAGATCCTCTAGATCCAGATTATATTTATGATTTAAATGATAAAAATCCCTTTATCTTGTATCTATCAGAGTAAAGAATATGTCTGTTTCCCTCGCTGAGTAAATAATTGACACTTCATCCTTTTTGTTTTCTAGTCACTAAGTTGTGTCCAACTCTTTTTGTTTCTTAACTGTGTAAGCCTAAGTGTGAGTGTGCATCTGTTAGTTGCTCAGTCGTTCCGACGTTGTGACCTTATGGACTGTAGCTCACCAGGATCCTCTGTTCATGGGATTTTCCGGGCAAGAGTACTGGAGTAAGTTGCCATTCCCTTCTTCAAGGGATCTTCCCGACCCAGGGATTGAACCTGCGCCATGTCTCCTGCATTGGCAGGCCAATTCTTTACCCCCGAGCCACCAGGGAAGCCCTCATTCTCTCTTACCCACACCTTATAAAATCTAACTCAGCTATTCCAATTCCCATGGGTCTCTCTTATTTTTCAGTGTTTGGTGCTTGGAGAAAAAACATATTTAACTTAATTTTACAATGGTTGAGAAAGAAAGGCATAGAATTATCCAGTTTTTCTGCCTGTATTCCTTTTCACTCAAGTGTCCCCCACACTCACAGATTATTTAACTTGTTGATGCCTTACACTGCTTTCCTGTGGTTCCATTTGAGGCTTTTCCTTCCTAACAGGAGTACAATGTGTCTCCTTACAGGGTTTCATTTCCCCCACTTGTGGGCAATGACTTAGTAAAGCCCCTGACCTCAAAGTTAAGAAAATTATTTTTTCTCTTTTCTTGGCCTTGCCACCCAGCTTGTGGGATCTTAGTTCCCTGACCAGAGATTGAACCAGCAGTGATAACGCCAAGTCCTAAGCTAACCACTGGACCACCAGGGAATTCCCAAGAAAATTAAACTTTTAATCTCCACCCCATGAACTAAAAACATGCTAGTTCCGAGGTAGTTTGAACTCCTCAAAGAAAATATCTAACATTATGGTTCTCTGTGAAGAATACAATTCCCAGTCATACCTTTCCTCAGAGTAATACTAATAAAATCAGTTCTTACATTTCTTTGACATACACTGTTGCTAAACCCAATCAAATGAGCAAGAAGCTTTTGTGAATTCTTGTTAATGTCAGATATGAAATGTACTGAATCTGAAGCATTTACACGGTTTACAAAACCTATCCTAGTTCCACGGCCCCAGAAGACAAGCATAAAGCCCTCTTTGTGAGCTGCTCTACTTTTTAAGGCCTTTCTGGCATCTGAACAAGGTACATTTTGCAAAACATCATTCTTTGCCTGAGAATCAAGGTTCCCATTTGAAAGATCTCCACTCATCAGCATGCTACAAGCAGCTGAAGGTTCTAGAAAGTGTCAAAAGGGCAAACTGTCACAGAAATGGAACTCAAAGAAACAAACTGAACGTATCTTGGCACCAGATAAGTGTATTTATTTTTTTTAATCAGAATTAATTCTTTATTGGAGTAAAGGAAAGAAAATTCACTATTTTGTCCGTAAACAATAAAGTGATATTTTTACTTTAGTAAAATTAATCTAAAGGCATTGGACCTAAATAGATTACCTGTTAACTATCTCTTATTAAAAGTAAAATCTCTCTGAATCTGCACCTTTATTCAAATTGTCACCTACTTTAAAGTAATTTGTATCCTCTCTTTTGTCCCTCCAAGAACCAGTTACTTCTTTTCTCCTTAACTCCTTTGTGGTTGCTGAAGTTTTCTTTCATCCTCAGCGTCCTTAGGCTGCATTATGAGCCAAGAAATTCAAATGAGAATGAATACAGGTTGTCTGGCATCTCCAGGGCAGCCAGGGTGGTCCCTTGAGAAAAGATGACTTTAGAGCTGGTCTCCTAACTGAGTAAACAGAGAAACAATGTGCTTTGTATTCCTTCTAAATCAAGACCTATATCCCCTTTCATCAGTGACCTGCTGATAATCATCCTGGGAATACAGAGAGAGATACAAAAGTAACAACCATGGGGAAATTGTAAGCCAGTCAGAGACTTGGGTTGACATCACTCACAGGCTTTATCCATTCAATCATGTATTATATGATTCATTTAGTCAACAGTCATCACTGGAAGCCTACCAGGGCCAAGAACTAATAAGTATTAGGAATACCGTGCTGATCAAAATAGACAGTCTTTGCCTTATTAGAGTTTTTTCTAATGGCAAGACAGTAAACAATCAAGTGTAACTATTATGAACTGAAGGGCGCCCTCCCACACCCCTAAATTCTTCTTTGAAGCTCTTAACCCACATTGTGACTGTATATGGAGATAAGGCCTTTAAGGACGGAATTAATGTTACATTAGGTCACAAGGGGGCCCTAATCTGATAAGATTAGTGTCCTTATAAGAAGAGGAAGAAACACCAGCGACCCCCTAAACCTCTCCCTCCATGCACACACAGAGAACAGGCCATGTGAGGACATGCTGAGAAAGCAGCCTTCCACAAGTCAGGAAAAAAGACATCACAAAAAACCAGTCCTGAGGGCATCTTGACCTTGGAATTCTAGCCTCCCGAATTTTGAGAAAATTAATTTCTGTCATTTAAGCCACTTAGTCTGTGGTTTGGTTATGGAAGTCCGAGCAGACTAATACAGTAACATAATGTTGGGGAATAAGAATCGTGGAGAAAATAAAATATAGCGGACGGATATATAGTGTTGGGGTGGTGAGCTGTGTTGAATGTGGAAATGAGGAAAGGCCCTGGGGGAAGACCATTCCAGACTGAAGTATTCTTGGGGAAACTAACTCCCTGACATGGAAGCAAAGTAGAAGCATGTGAGAAAGAGCCAGGAAGCCTGTGTGGCCCCAGCATATCACCTGAAGCCCTTGCCATGGCCGCATTGTGGGGAGGAAGGGGGTGAGAAATAGTTGGATTCAGAGTATATTTTCATGATAATTCAGGATTTCTCTATCAATTAGACATGGCATGCAAGAAAAAGAAGAGTCAAGGGCTCTGACAAAGTTATGCACAGGTCATTTCTGTGCTGTTTGCTGAGCTGATAAAACAGCAGGAGACACAAGTTTGGTGGGGAGTGGGTTCTAATCACGAATTCAGCTTGGTACACATTAAAATTTGAGACCTGAGACTTCCCTTATGGTCCAGTGGTTAAGAATCTTCCTTCCAATGCAGGGGACATGTATCCGATCCCTGATTGGGGAATTAAGATCCCACATGCTGAGGGGCAACTAAGCCTATGCACCGCGACAGCTTGAGCCCCCACACTGTAACAAGGACCCAGCAGAGTTAAAAAAAAAGAAAAGAAAAAAGAATCTAATTTAATAAAATAAAATTTGAGGCATCTTTTAGACATCCAAGTGGAGTTGTTGAATAGGCAGCTCGATAGACCAGCAATGGAGCTCAGGGAGAGGTTAGGATTAGAGAGATAAAATGATTCTTATTAGCATTTTCGTGGTATTGAAGCACTAATATTCACAATCACTGCCAGCACCTGCTTCTCAATCAACAAATCCATATTTAAGGGTTGGCGAGGAAGCAGGGGCCTAGTTTCCTATCTTTCTGCGTCTCCTGTCCCTTCTCCATCCCCTCAAAAATTACCACATTTGGCTTCAAGCCCTCACTTCAATAAGACATCACCCTGGGGCCAATGCTGCTGGCTCGTCCACGCTGAAGCGCATTCCCCAGTCACCTGTTAAGGCCAAGTCCTCCCCGTGGTGGAGTTTGGCTGCTTTAGACCTGCCCTCTCTAGACCTGGATCCTTGGAGGAGGTGAGCATTTTACCTAACCACCTGCCTGCCTCTCCTCTCACCATTCCACAGACCTGATGTCTTCACTGATTTTTTTTTTTAATGGAGGAAAATTGCTTTGCAATGTTGTGTTGGTTTCTGCTATACGACAATGCAAATCAGTCATAATTATACACATATCACCTCCCTCTTGAGCCTCCCTCCCCTCCCCCCAACCCACCCCTCTAGGCCATCACAGAGCGCCAGGCTGGGCTCCCTGTGTCGTACAGCAACTTCTCACCAGCTATCGCTTTTATACATGGTAGTGCATATACGTCGTGCTACTTTCTCCATTCATCTCACTGTTTCTTTCCCCTACTGTGTCCACAAGTCCGTTCTCTACACTGGAGTCTCCATTCCTTCCCTGCAAATAGGTTCATCAATTCCATTTTTCTAGATTCCATATATACACGTTAATAGATGATATTTGTTTTTCTCTTTCTGACTTACTTCACTCTGCATAACAGGCTCTAGATTCATCCACCTCACTAGAACTGACTCAAACTCATTCTTTTTATGGCTGAGTAATATTCCATTGAATGTATGTACCATATCTTTTTTCATCTGATAGTGGACATCTAGGTTGCGTCCACGTCCTAGAGCTATTGTAAACAGTCTTCGCTGACTCTTGGCCTTTCTTCTTGAACTCCAGTAGGAAGGCAGTGAGAACAAATCTCTCTTATGAGACCACAGACCTCTTTCATTAGTGGAGAAGAAAAACAACTGCTTTAAGTGAATAAAACCTACCTCTGAGAATCAAAATGTCCCACTGTAGTCTCCATGTATTATTGCCAATAAACAGAATGAAGAGGATGACTTTGAAAGGGGAGACTCCACAACCTGGCTTGGCTGAGTTATGGATAAGTTACTCAAGAATGAGCCACAGTCCAAAGTCAAATCTCGTGGGAATCTTAACCTGCTGCCACCCTGAAGTGCTTGATGGCCTAGGGAAGAGATCTTCAAACTGGGGTGCAAGTATCTGGAGCAGGACAAAGGGAGCCAGTTAGTAGATGCTCATTTTCAGGCCCCTACAACTGAGCTGTTTAAGAAGGCTATTTATGACCTCATTCTGCTGTTTCTTTGAAAGACCACTGCCCTTTCATTACTGCCCTTTCTCACTTTGGAGAAGAATTCCTATCTGGAATCTTACGAAGGCATTGCTTTTGGATGTAAAGAGTGGCTGCCCAAGGAATTCAATATCTTAGTGTCAAAGAAAGATCCTTAAAGTTATTTATGAAGACCATAATTCTGTGTTTTCCCTTAGCTTATACTGAGCGTTCTATATTACCACTTCTAAGGTAAGCATTTTTTCACACCATAACCTCTGAAATTGGTGAATCTCCTGGGTTAGGAAGATCCCTTGGAGAAGGAAATGGCTATGCCCTCCAGTATTCTTGCCTGGAGAATCCCGTGGATAGAGGAGCCTGGCAGGCTATAGTCCACGGGGTCACAAAGAGTTGGACATGACAGAGCGACTAACACAGTAACAGCGACACACTATCCTGTAGCCCAAAGGCTACGGTTATCTCCTGCTCTTACGCATTTTCACAGTCAGAACTTGTAGAATGCATACTGGTGGTACAGTGGAGCATTTTTAATCACTTAAGTAGCAGGGCTGTAGTGAGCAAGTGGACAGTGGGTGGTGAATCAGATGAGGTTAACAATGTTACTAAAGCAGGAGACAAATTCTTTTGTCTAGAATAACTCTTAAATCAACAAGTGTTCATGCTCAGACTCTGGTCGTGTCTGACTCTTTGTGACCCCATGGTCTACAGCCCATCAGGCTCCTCTGTCCATGGGATTCTCCCGGCAAGAATACAAGAGTGGGGTGCCATTTCCTCCTCCAGGGGATCTTCTCCGCTCAAGGATCGAACCCATGTCTCTTACATCTCCTGCACTGACAGGCGGATTCTTTACCATTAGCCCCACCTGGAGTTTCTAAACTTAAACCTTCCACCAAGACATACACTCCTTATTGCCAACACAGTTTTGATGCCTCAAAAAAGTTCTATAAGGGCAGTCTATAAGGAAATAATCAATTCCCAACACTCTTTCTTATTTGCTAGGTTGCCTGCAGGCAATTTTCCTCCACCTTACTTTCCTTGAACAGACATAGGTTTGGGAGTAATTTGAACAGTATTCAACAATGAATCTGCTCTTCAAAAGTTTGATAATGTGATCACTTCAACAGGAAAAAACAGAAGATATACATTCTGATTATAACTTTGTACAAATGCATGTTTATATAGTAATAAGGTTCAGAAGTGAATTTTGAGTAATACCTACAATCTTATTTTCTGAATTTTTAAAATAACACTCCCATAGCAACTCCCCTCACTGACCTCCACTGTAACAACCCAGCAAGTAACCAGTTCTCTCTCCTCTCTCTAAACTATTCT
This sequence comes from Capra hircus, assembly GCF_001704415.2. Taxonomy (NCBI): domain Eukaryota; kingdom Metazoa; phylum Chordata; class Mammalia; order Artiodactyla; family Bovidae; genus Capra; species Capra hircus. Next base: position 36,156,565 of record NC_030818.1, read on the forward strand.
GCAGGGTCCCCATGCACACCCACCACATACTAGTAGTCTACCTTCTGTGCATAAGCACTTTTGTTGCCATCTCTCTTTGGATCAAGCAAACAAAATCAGTATGAATATGAACCACAGAACCAATAGAATTGAACAAATGAACCTCTCGAAAATGTTTTACTCAACAATTTAAAAATGCACATACTTTTCAAGTATACTCAGATTATTTAAACAAACTGTCCATTATATGGGAATATAAAGCAAATTTCAAGTAATTTTCAAGGGCTGGAATTGTATAGATCTCACTTGCCATGGTGTCATCAAGTTAAAAATCAGTAATTGAAATATAACATTTGGAAACCAAGAGAATCACTTCTAAATAATTTGTGGACCCAAAGAAATATAATAATGGAAATTCAGATGTATCTTTTAATTGAATAATGTTTGTTTATTCTTCAAAAGCTGTTATTAAATTGAAGATGCATCTTAAAATCAATTTAATGTAGCTTAAAATCAGTATAATAATGGAATTTAGAAATAAATGATAATGAAAATAATACTCAGTCAATTCTATTATTGTCCCAAATAGTTTCTAACTTCCCTGAATAAAAATAACATCCCTGACACTTTCTCTGTCTTAACTATTTTGTTTTTCTTCATAGAACATAGCACTATATAAATATTACATCAGTTCAGTTCAGTTCAGTTGCTCAGTCATGTCCGACTCTTTGCAATCCCATGAATCGCAGCATGTCAGGCCTCCTTTTCCATCACCAACTCCCGGAGTTCACTCAGACTCATGTCTATCGAGTCTGTGATGCCATCCAGCCATCTCATCCTCTGTCGTCCCCTTCTCCTCCTGCTCCCAACCCCTCCCAGCATCAGAGTGTTTTCTAATGAGTCAACTCTTCACATGAGGTGGCCAAAGTACTGGAGTTTCAGCTTTAGCATCATTCCCTCCAAAGAAATACCAGGGCTGATCTCCTTCAGAATAGACTGGTGGGATCTCCTTGCAGTCCAAGGGACTCTCAAGAGTCTTCTCCAACACCACACTTCAAAAGCATCAATTCTTCAGTGCTCAGCTTTCTTCACAGTCCAACTCTCACATCCATACATGACCACTGGAAAAACCATAGCCTTGACTAGACGGACCTTTGTTGGCAAAGTAATGTCTCTGCTTTTGAATATGCTATCTAGGTTGGTCATAACTTTTCTTCGAAGGAGTAAGCATCTTTTAATTTCATGGCTGCAGTCACCATCTGCAGTGATTTTGGAGCACAAAAAAATAAAGTCTGACACTGTTTCTACTGTTTCCCCCATCTATTTCCCATGAAGTGATGGGACCAGATGCCATGATCTTCGTTTTCTGAATGTTGAGCTTTAAGCCAATTTTTTCACTCTCCTCTTTCTCTTTCATCAAGAGGCTTTTTAGTTCCTCTTCACTTTTGGCCATAAGGGTGGTGTCATCTGCATATCTGAGGTTATTGATTTTCTCCCGGCAATCTTCATTCCAGCTTGTTCTTCTTCCAGCCTAGCGTTTCTCATGATGTATTATGCATATAACTTAAATAAGAGGGTGACAATATACAGCCTTGACGTACTCCTTCTCCTTTGGAACCAGTCTGATGTTCCATGTCCAGTTCTAACTGTTGCTTCCCGACCTGCATATAGGTTTCTCAAGAGGCAGGTTAGGTGGTCTGGCATTCCCATCTCTTTCGGAATTTTCCACAGTTTATTGTGATCCACACTGTCAAAGGCTTTGGCATAGTCAATAAAGTAGAAATAGATGTTTTTCTGAACTCTCTTGCTTTTTTCAGTGATCCAGCGGATGTTGGCAATTTGATCTCTGGTTCCTCTGCCTTTCCTAAAACCAGCCTGAAGATCTGGAAGTTCACAGTTCACATATTGCTGAAGCCTGGCTTGGAGAATTTTGAGCATTACTTTACTAGCATGTGAGATGAGTGCAATTGTGCAGTAGTTTGAGCATTCTTTGGCATTGCCTTTCTTTGGGATTGGAATGAAAACTGACCTTTTCCAGTCCTGTGGCCACTGCTGAGTTTTCCAAATTTGCTGGCATATGGAGTGCAGCACTTTCACAGCATTGTCTTTCAGGATTTGAAATAGCTCCACTGAAATTCCATCACCTCCACTAGTTTTGTTCGTAGTGATGCTTTCTAAGGCCCACTTGACTTCACATTCCAGAATGTCTGGCTCTAGGTGAGTGATCACACCATCATGATTATTTTGGTCGTGAAGATCTTTTTTGTATAGTTCTTCTGTGTATTCTTGCCACTTCTTCTTATTTGGGCTCCAAAATCACTGCAGATGGTGACTGCAGCCATGAAATTAAAAGACGCTTACTCCTGGGAAGGAAAGTTATGACCAACCTAGACAGCATATTAAAAAGCAGAGATATTACTTTGCCAACAAAGGTCTGTCTAGTCAAGGCTATGGTTTTTCCAGTAGTCATGTTTGGGTGTGAGAGTTGGACTGTGAAGAAAGCTGAGTGCTGAAGAATTGATGCTTTTGAAGTGTGGTGTTGGAGAAGACTCTTGAGAGTCCCTTGGACTGCAAGGAGATCCAACCAGTCCATCCTAAAAGAGATCAGTCCTGGGTGTTCATTGGAAGGATAGATGTTGAAGCTGAAACTCCAATACTTTGGCCACCTGATGTGAAGAGCTGACTCATATGAAAAGACCCTGATGCTGGGAAAGATTGAGGGCAGGAGGAGAAGGGGATGACAGAGGATGAGATGCCAGAATGGCATCACTGCCTCAATGGACATGAATTTGGGTAAACTACGGGAGTTGGTGATGAACAGGGAGGCCTGGCTTGCTGCAGTTCATGGGGCTGGAAAGAGTCGGACATGACTGAGCGACTGAACTGAACTGAACCTGTCTATCTTCCTCAGCATAATGCAACTGTCTGGAGAACAGAAACTTCACCAGTGTATCTCAAGTTCCTGGCACAGAGTATTCATTAAATATCCACTGAAAGAATGAATACTGTTATTACTTTACTATTTGGGTGTTCTCCCTATCAATATTAATTCTCTTCTTTAATGTGGCTTTGTTTTCAGTTCTTCTCTCCTATTAATATTGTAATGCCCTTATTTTTGTTCAAAGCATGATCTGCTTTTCCTATCTTTTAATTTTTACATCAGTTTATCTTACATTTATCTATTCCAAGCAACAAATTTTGCACATCGTTTTTTTCTTATGACTGTGCCACGCAACTTGTGGGAATTCTAATTCTCCGAACTGGGATTGAACCCAGGCCCTCGGCAATGCAAGTGCAGAGTCCCAACCACTGGACTGCCAGGGAAAGTGAAAGTGAAAGTGAAGTCGCTCGTGTCCGACTCTGAGACCCCAAGGACTGTAGCCTACCAGGCTCCTCCCTCCATGGGATTTTCCAGGCAAGACTACTGGAGTGTGTTGCCATTTCCTTCTCCAGGAGACCTTCCCAACCCAGGGTTTGAACCGAGGTCTCCCACATTGTAGGCAGATGATTTACCATCTGAGCCACCAGACTGCCAGGGAACTCCCTGCATATCATTTATAATTCAAGGACTTTTGTCTTTTATAAACAACATAATGCATTTACATTTTTTTGCTGTCTTATTTCTGTAATCCTGCTTTATGTTCCTTACGTTTTGTTTTCTTAGTATTTCCTTCCCTCCACTATTTTATAAAAGTTATTTGTTTTCTCAGAGGAAGGGATAAGAAATAGGGAATGGTGCAAGAAGTTACAAAACACCAACTACGACTTCCTGATCCAAAGCCAGTAAGGCCAGGGACTTTCCTGGTGATCCAGCGGTTAAGAATCTATCTTCCAATCTACGAAATGTGGGCTCAATCCCTGGTCAGGGAACTAAGATCCTACATGCTGTGTGGCAATTAAGCCTGCACATCACAACTAGAGAGAAGCCCATGCACTGCAATGAAGAGCCCGCACTCTGCACTAAGACCCAACACGGCCAAAAATAAAGAAAGAAAGAAGCAAGGCAGGCCTATGTAGCTCCCATGTCTTCTTCCTTACGATGCATTTCCACCAAATTCCTGTTCTTAACCCCGTTTTTCCTGCTGCTTTCCATATGTGTTTGTTGGTTTGGGAGCTAGACCCTATAGGCCTATAAGGCCTGTGCTTGCCCAGCTTCAAGGCTGGAGAGTCAGCAGCAGAGACTCAGTGTGTGACAGGCCAGGACCTGGGACCTTTGCTGCAATGCCCAACTGCTGCTTCTGGAGAGCTGGGAGTAAAAACAGGGTTTCAGTCCCCATGGACAGAGAAGCCTGGTGGGCTACAATCTGTGGGGTCACAGAGTCGGACATGACTTAGCAAAAACAGAAAACAAAACAACCAGGGTGCGTCGAGAGAAAAAGCAAGGTACTGTGCATGCCCCTGGACTCAACACCAATAAAGAGGTGAGCAAAACACCTAAGCCACCCCTATGGCCTGACCTCTGGACTACCCCTCCCCTCACCCCATATAAGAAACCAGCTCTCCTCACCTCTGGGAGTGAGCAAGGGAACTGTTACTTATTTTCTCTCCCCACTACTGTGACAGGCCTCTTATCAATTTGTGTTGACTAGGGAAGACCAAGTATCAAATGGTTTAATGGATCATGGGGACTTGAAGCAAGGTCCTGGAGTGACACCCTACATGGGTAGCGGTGGGCAGGCAGGACAAGACAGCAGTCTACACCAGAGTGCAGGGAGATGACCGGTGATGGGGGAATTGACATCAGGTGGGCTCATTAGTCACCAGGGAAACTAGCGGAAAGGCACACCACTCACCGCCTCTTTCACAGAAACAATCACCAGCTGGAGCCTGGAGCAAGCCTGTAGGAAGGTTAGCCATGTACGCAGGGTGCTGCTAGGGCAGGCACAGGATGTACAAACAGCAAGAGAGCAGCCCTCTTGAGTGGCCTGACCATTCAGTGGTAAACTTTACAATCTCATCCTTATATTACAGAATATAAAGTTGAGATTTTTGACTGAACTGGAAAAGTTCATCGCAAGAATGAGAGTAGTTGATCGGACTTTGCATCTTTCCTATGGAGGAGAGAAGCATGTTTTTGATTAAATGAGCGCAGTTGTGAGTGGCGCTGTTCTTGCTGGTCTTCTTTGGACGTACAGCTAAAGGAGTGGCTATTAATGCTGAGCACCAAAAAGGTGGACCCTTGAGGATGGAGTGGATTGGAACTCATGATCTTTCCTGAACCTCCTTTCAGTTTACCTTTTCAGTGTAACTACACTTTCTAGGTTCATGGAACCTCGGGTTTTAAAGGCAAGTTGGGTTCTGCCAACTAAAGGTCCGGTGCCAATTTTTTTTCTGCAGCACTGTTTTGATGTCCAGCATTTGCTTTGGAGGTATCAACAGGATTGGATGTAAAGGTAGTGGCAGTGTAGCAGCCAGTGTCCTTGAAGTCCAAGGTCCAAGGAAATCTACTGACTCCCTCCCTTCCTGGCTATAGCAGAAGGAGCAGCTCTGCTGGCTATTGGTAGCATTTATTTGAAATTTTCCTGAAGACCCATTGTCAAAGAGCCTTGACCTTCTAATGATTGAGAAGACATCTGACTTCCTATGTTCACTCCTTTTCTGTTTAAACTTATGTTTCCTGATTCTTAAAATCAAACCCTGACTGATAAACTGAAATATCCAGAATTCCATATCTTTGACCAGATTCATGTCATTTCAGAGAAGTGTTTGAAATGTTTAGTCAGAACTTTTCCCACTGGGTGATAAACCTAGTTTAGTAAATAATTAACCTTTGGAGCTAATTATTCCCAGTTATTCTGAGTATAAGTGCATGCTACAAACTGTGGTCAAACAAGCTATTTAGTCTTTTAAGGAAAATAACTTTCTCAGAGTTTCAGCACAGCTATTCTCTGCTGGTTTTTAAGTGATTGGACAGGAACATAAAAGTATTGCAGTCTGATCTCCAGAAATGTCAGGATTTTCATTATTTTTATTTTCCAAACATCAGTTTAAAAGAACATTAAAAGCATCAGTAATACAAATCTGGCCTAATGGTTAACATCAGAACAATTATAAAATGTTTGAATCACATACTTTGCATCACAGTAAAGCATCAAGAGAACTAATTAATATGCCCTGCTTAATTAGTCATATAAGTGAATTCTCATTACTTTTATAAAAGTTTTCATTTTAGCCCTTATGGAGAAGTTATATATGCCTATTTATATCTTTATCTCCAGGTAGATATAGATATGGCTAGACATATATAACTTATGAAGAGACAAGTTACATATTCCCACCTCTATATCTATATCTACATATACCTACATATAGACATAGATACAGAGATATAAAGAATCTAGCCCACTATGTACTTCATGCAAGTTAAATCCATAATTTTTTGATGAGCATAAAGAGACTGAAACCTCATATGCACATGCTTAATTTTCTTTCTGCTTTGATTTTTCCCTGCCAAACATGGGTCAAAATCATCTCAAACTCCAAAATCACAAAGGAAACCTGTAATTTTTAGTTTTACAAGTACAATAGAAATTTTTTAAAAATATCTTTTATTGAGTCACATTTGAAATGCCTAGCCAAAAAGAGATTCATACCTTAAAAAGTATGAAATAGCTTCTTGATTAATGTTATTACTTAAAAGCTGTTTGGCTTACTGAAATAAATACCAGATTCTGAATTTAGATAAATGTTTAATTCCTAATTTGCCACCATTCTTCAAATGATCTTGGGAGAGGATACTAGATTTCTTAATTCTTTGTTAAAAAGAGGTTATATACCAACCTGTTTCATGGTAATATTAGCAAATGAAAACAGAGTTGTATTAAAAATATAAAAGCACAATTGAAATAGGTCATAGTGACTTCCAAAAATAGCATTCAATTACCAAAAAAAAAAAGTGACAGCAGATATTTTTTCTTCTGTTATAAAATTTAATAGTAAAAATAAAGGATAGAAGGGAGAGAGGGAAGGGAAGGAGAGAGTCCTAAAAAGTGAATTTAAAAACAAAATAAAATCCATATCTCATACTTAAACCTTGGAAATAGAAATGACTGGTTGATACTGGGAGGTCAGAATTATTAGACAAGACTGAGGAGAGTTCTAATTGAGTATTAACTATCTTCTCCATGCCTCTCATAGTCTCTGATTTTAGGAACAGCATGGGAGAGGATGTCATAACCTGAACACCTTTCATCCAAAGGAACAAAGTGCCTTCCAATCTGTAGTAACAGTTCTTGACTATAACAATTTATAAAGACAGGTTTCGTATCTTGATGCTCATTTTTTCTAGAAGCTATAGTTCCAAAATTGTACTGAGTTCAAAAATCAACTACATCATGAAAACATTTTTACATAAAAAAATAAGTTTACAGTTGTTATGGTAGGCATCACTGAGTATATAATAAAATTAGTTTTAAGTGTAGAAATACTTAATCTATTTCCCCTTACTGCCCGTTTCCAGTTTAAGATTCATGGGAGAGACGTAACACAATTACTTTGAAAACAGATCATCTTAAGAATTTTTCTACCATGGTAATATATAAACAAAGATCAAAAAATTTTTTTCTAAATAGTTATTTAGAGACTCTTTGTCAGGTTGTGAACAAACCATCCTCACACTGAAGGAAAGCATGAGTTGAAACACCCCCATTTCATCCTTACGCCTTCTTAGACAATAATTAAAGATTGTCTAACACATACAACAGTCTAGCCCACTTCCCACATAACATAACAGCACCCTGATGAGATGACCACAGTTAGCGCCTACTCTCCCAGGAAGAGCATCACTCTACTATAGATGCAGTCCTCTTCACTAAGTTTCTTGGGTAAGATCATTCTGAAATAAAATAATTCATTTTTAGCAAGAAAAAAACAGATTTCTTTTCAAAAGAACTATACAGCTACTCAGCTGACACAAAAGAATAATATCTATAATTAGAAATGGTAATAATCATAGTACTCTATTCTTAGATGACTGTCTTATGAAAAGAAAGTAACTAATGCTTGTGCATTTTTGGTAAATATAGCTATAAATAGTACATTTCTGATTTAACAATGTATTATTTATTCCAATAAGCCTGCTACCAAAAACAAAAGATATTGACCCCATTTGAACACTTCAAAGGATTAAAATTTATAATCCAGTTAAAAAAAATAATACCTCAGTAAAGATGATACCTTCATAGTCTTTAAAAACATCCAGCTCGTACTTCAAAGAATCATAATATTGGCTCAAATGATCATAATCAGTTCCTTCCCTACTTTAATACAGTAGCAAAACCATTCCCTGGCATCTGTTTAAAAATTTAGTACAAAAGACTGGAGTGCAGGTCAGGTGTAAAATAATAAACTTTTTCATCAACTCGTAAAATATCAAGAAACTGAAAAACAAACCAAGTGATGCTAATACTTCAGAAAAAAGATAAAAGTGTCAGCTGTCTAGGTCTTTAAGTTTTGATGTAGCTCTGGTCTCCCAAAATTAAAAAAAAAAATCAATTAGTATCAGAAACCAAAACAGTTTATATGAGATTCGCTAGCCTCCACGACTCTAAACAGAGGGGACCGGAATCTGCTTGGCTGATGTGCTGTCATATTCCTGCATCAAATCATTAGTGGTGTGATAATGCATGGCTATATATGAACTGGCAAACCCAAAGGAGTTTACTGGCTGCAAGTTGTGTGGGATGCTCTCTTCCTGGGATGGGCTGCTGTTGTAGATACTGTAGTACGGCTCAATCCGAGTGTTGATGGGGGTAGAGCTGCTCTGACCATAGTGCTGATGTCCAGCAGACATCTTAGGACTGACCACACTTTCCTTGGAGTGACTTGGGCCACAGGCTTGGTCCACAAATTTCTTCTGGGGCTTTGGAGACAACATGTAGGCAGAATTCGTTTCATGATGGGAGGATTTGTTTCTGTTGACTTCGAGGTTCCCTTTTCCCATGGCACGAAGTCGGGTCTTCTGTCTGCAGCAGAAAAAACCCAGGCCGATGTACTGGAGGCACCACAGCACTTTCCTTCTCAGCCCTGCACTGTTCCGAGAATATATAAAAGGGTTTAATCCTGACTTGAGAAATATAAGCGTAAACCCCAACAGTTCAAACTGGTAAAGGATGAAGCTCCCATTGCTGGACAGAACCACCTGCACCAGGGAAATCCCCAGCGGGAGACAGCACACCAGGACCGAGAGCACAATCACCACACAGGTGACCACCGCCCTGGAGTCCTTAGCTGTGGACAGATTGACAGCTGACACCAGCTGGAGCCGGCTGGCCGCAGGGGTTGGCAGCTGCTTGGGACTCTTGGTGTATCCGTGGGTCTGAACGTGCTGCAGTTTGTTGTAATTCTGGTTCCTGTACAGAGCCGGCATGGTACACTGGATGGGCTCGCCACCTCCCTTCACAGGGGCCCCCATGAAAGGCTGTGGTCTGGAAGCGTCAACGGTGATCACAGCCGGGCACTTTCTGACTTGAGCGTTCTTCCGCAGTGTCTGAGCAATCATGACGTAGGACACGAAGACCACCGCCACACAAAAGGTGAAGTCGACCACGTAGAGAGACAGGATGGCTTTCCCTTCTCCGGCGATCAGACTGGACATGGGAAGGCAGAGGTGTGACTTGCTGGTTTTCAGGGTGGCCAAGGTGGCGAGGGTGAAACTGGTGGTCCAGAGGAGCAGAGTGAGGAGCAAGGTGCAGGGGAAGGAAGCCGTGCGGTTGGGCTGCTTCCCCAACACCATACGGAGCCGGTGCAGGGCAATCACCGCCACTGTCTTGAGGGACATGATGATGAAGCCCGAGCTGGTGAGGTGGAAGGTGAAGCAGAAAGTGTCCGGTATGCCATTGGCTGTGCTGAAGAACAACACGAAGGTGAACATGGGGGCCGTCACACCACAAATGAAGAGGTCACAGAAGGACAGGTTCAGGATCATGAAATCAAAGTTGGTTCTGAATTTCCTGAAGGCTGGATCGAAGAAGGACAAGAAGACAATGAAGTTGCCGTAAGAGCCCAGGCAGAAGATGACCGTGAGCAGAAAGGTACAGGTCACCAAGGTGGCCGTGTGGACTGGTTCCTGGAGACCCTCCCGGATACTGGTACTGTTCCCTCCCTGGGCTTGAGGCATGTGGAGCAGGGTGGTGTTGGGCACATCCTGAAGGTGGCCTGTTGAGTTCATCTTCAGAGACGACTCTTCCTTCTGTGGGAAGGCAGTCAGGGCCTCAACTCACAGACGAGCGACGACTGACAAAGGGGGCCCAAGGCAGAAAAGCCTGCGCACGAAAATGCATCCCCAGAAACAGAAAGGAGTGAATGGAGAGAGCAGAGTGATCTCGTGATCTTTTACAAAAGCACTAGGCTTTTTCAGCTCTGACCCAGTGCCCAGAAAGCATTTCTCCTCCCAAAGCCCCACACAGAAAAGACATAGGTACCTTGAAATACATTAATCCAGCCAAGTTTAGGTTTTAGGACACAGGGGTTTTCAAACTAGTTTAAGCATCAGCTGGAGAGCAGGTTAAAAAAAAAGAGAACAAGATACTGAGGCCTCGTCCCCTTGAGATTGTGATTAAAGGGTGAGTGTACAGGTGTTACCTTCAGAAATTCTGTTACCAGACATTGGACACCAAGAATATAACCTCTCCACCAAAGAGATCACAGCCTAGTTGGAGCAGATCAATCTAACTGTGTAATTATAGCCAAATGCGGCAAGTCAGCTGACAGCAGTGCAGTGTGGAGAGAAGAGAAGGGGGGATTGATCCAGGCCAGGGAGGAGGCTGAGAGAGGCTAAGGGGGTCTTCATGAGGAGGGGCTAGGTGGGTGAAAGGTGAGGGGTATGGAGTGGGGGACAGACAGGCTGGGAGAAGGGAGCAGGTCTTCACAGCAGGACTGAGGCAACAAACAGCATGTGCTTGACATATAAGCAAGAGTGAAAGTCACTCAGTCATGTCTGACTCTGTGCTTTACCCATGGACTGTAGCCCGCCAGGCTCCTCTGTTCATGGAACTCTCCAGGCAAGAACACTGGAGTGGGTTGCCATGCCCTTCTCCAGGGGATCTTCCCAACCCAGGGATTGAACCCAGGTCTCCTGTTCTGCAAGCAGATTCTTTACCGTCAGAGCCACTGGAGAAACCCATAAGCAAGAGGGTACCACTGAAGCATACTGTGGCCTTTTACAAAACTTCCAGACATCACCAACAAATCTGATTTCTTTCTCTAGGAAGAGCCCTTTATTTTCCATTATTTATATTTTCTCCCTGCTTGTGATTTCTTAGCCAACTCCATATTCTCCTCTGGAAAAGAACTTTGTGTAGGACTATATAAATGGAAGTAATGAATGATGTCAGAATTATATTTGAGACTTACCAGTTTGCTCTGTAAACTCTATATAAATGTGAGTTATCATGATCCCAGCAGGCATATCCTCGTGATGAAGCAGGATGCATACATTCCCCCAGTGCATGCATTTGTGTGTGCATTCATCCAGTTCATATCTACGTGTGTGTACTCTCTGCCAGCTTTACACCAGGTACTCTGGGCGCATAGGTGAGCACAACACAGCATCTACTTCTAAAGAATAATTTATTTTTCTTTTTGGTTTTTTAACTTTCTCTTCCCATCTTGCAATGAGATTTAAAATACCTTCACACAGTCTTTTATTGTTCAAAATCGCAAAGCCCCATTGTCCTGGTGTCCACCCTACTCCCAGATGCTTCCAGTGGTACATCCAAAGCTCTTGGCAACCAAAAAGAATGTGCTTTAATCCAGCATTTTAAGAATAACCAGTGGTACTGGGGAGGTCCAGGGGTGATGTTCAGAATATTTAACCACCAGCTCAAGCTGAGTCCCAGGGCCTGCAGTGAAGCCAGGGTTAAATCCTTTAGTTGCTGAATCGTGGGGTATAGGGGAAGGGGCCTGATCATGAGGGATTACTGGGAGCTTCAAGCAGGAGTTAGGAACCACCCAATACAGAAGTCTCCCAGCATTCAGCAATAGGTACACCTGTGCCAGTATCAGACACATTTCAGTCCTGGGGAGATCCATAAAACTAACTGGTGTCCTTCATGAAGGAAGAAGATAACCTCTTCTATATTCTCAATGGTCAAAAAGTACAGATCATGAAAATATCATGTATTTCTCCACTGGGAAGTGGGACCAACTTTTCTGTACTTCCCTCGTAAGAGTTCTATAGGAGAGAAGAACTAGTCCTGATCTTTAGTTTCCTGATGATTAGAATTAAATAATAATAATAATGGACAGCTTATTGTTTTCACTTAAAGACTGTGTGCCCATTTCTGAACACTTTATAATACCTGTGTAGTGAAAGAAAAAAAAAAAACTTTTACTGTTAAGTTTTTGTTAATTGGAAGATTGGGGTTAACCAATGAAAAAGGAAGTAGAAGAGAAAATCCAATTTGTAGAAGCAGAAAGGTGATATTCCTGTTTATAGAAAATTCCCCTGACTCTGAAGGGGGAAGCAGGAATTTGGTTTGGAAACATTAGAAGGATGAAGTCTGGAATTAGGAGGCTAAGAGAAATATCAAGTGAGTAATAATAAAGGACGGGGTGGGCTTCCCTGGTGACTCAGTGGTAAAGACTCTGCCTGTCAATGCAGAGGACATGGGTTCAATCCCTGGTCCAAGAAGATCCCACATGCTTCGGAACAGCTAAGCCTGTGTGCCCCAACTACTGAGCCTGTGTTCTGGAGCCTGGGAGCCACGACTACTGAGCCCATGAGCTGCAACTACTGAAGCCCGTGCACTCTAGAGCCCGTGCTCCAGCAGAGAAGCCATCATAATGAGAAGCCCATGCACCAACCTAGAGAGTAACCTCTGCTCTCTGCAACTAGAGAAGAACCCCATGCAGCAACAAAGACCCAGCACAGCCAAAAATACATAAATAAATGAAAATTATTAGAAAAAAAAAGAAGTGGTTGATGGAAGTTATGCAGAGTCCAGGCTGGGAAACATTTGGAAAGGGGAAAATAGAATGATGAAGCATCAACATTAGCCAAAGATAAGAGGCAGAAGGAAAAAAAAAATTTGGAGGAGTTGAGGGGCCACTTTTACTTTCTCTCCAATTATAATTTTTTCCAATAGATTGATAAAAGAATTCTGAGTCAGGAATTCTGGGGCAGTATCATCATTAGGATGTTCCCTTTACTAAGTGCTTGTGATGTGCTCCACAGTGCTCCCAGTGCTCCAAACTATTAGCTTATCAAATCGTCACAACCCTGAGACAGACAGTATAGCTTATCTCTAATTTACAGATGAGGAAACTGAGGCAGAGAGAGCACCTGTCTTAAAGGGGCAGAGCATGGATTTGAACCTAAGCAGTTACTCTCTAAAGGCTGCACACCACCAAGCTAAACCAAATAGCAAAGCAATCAAGGCAGGCAGTCCCAGGTCAGAAGACAGTTACAGCAGCTATAATGTATTGGGTGGTTATTATATGCCAGAGACTTCTACTAGAAGCTTTACATAGCTTATCAACTTTTTTTCATTCTCATTATAATCCTGTGAAGTAGGTGTTGCAATTCCTTCCCAACTCAAAGTTCCATGTACATATATCTGTATATGTATTTGCATGTACCTTTTTGGCGAGGTTGAAAAATTATTGTTTGGTATAAGGTAATTATAAATCACTCTGATTTGGGATAATTAGGGGAAAAAAGGAAGGAATCAGAGACAGGGAAGAGAAAAGAGAGAAAAAGAAGAAGACATATCAGAAGTAAAGGTTTCGGCAGAGAAACTTTTGAAGTAATAAGGAAGTGAGGGGAAAGTAAACCTAGGTCTTAGTACTAACTTTTGAGACTTTAAGAAAAAGGAGGCTGAGATAACAATTTGGGACAAAGGTATGCTGGCAGAATTATAAAATTCAGTTATTTGGGGTGGGGTGTAAATGAATGCATCTGCTACTTATTCTTAAATATTAAATAGAGGTTACCAACACTTTTCAGTGCAAGCATACAAGCTTCTCTTTATCTCTGGGAGCATAAATAGGGCCTGGAAGAAGATGCAATAAAAATAATAAAATCAGAAAAATTTTAAGTTGGAACACCAGTCTTAAGAAGAAGCCATATTAGACATAAGAAGAAGAAATGAAATCATATCATATGCATCTTATTACAACTAAGGAGGAGAGACCCTCAAGTAACTAGTAAGCGAGGAACAGTAAGTGAAAATGTACATCAATGATTTCGCATTATGATATGTGTGAAAAGCCTCTGATAATTTAGTCTGCTATCTTAAAATTTTAGTACATATTCAAACATTTTACATGAGCTTCTACAAGTCAACTCATGATCTGATTTCTTCCAACTCTCCCCACACCCCCCTCACCAGATAATGCCTTCAATTCCTCCAGGGCAGGCTTGTCCAGACTCTAACCCTCACAGGAGAACAAGGTTTTGCACTACTGTTATTACTCCCACTGGATTTGTATTGAGATATCTGGAAAAACAGTAGGGAAGTCAGATGACTTGTCCAAGGTCACTAAGATGCAAGCCAGACTTACCTGCGTTTCAGAGGCCATGCTCTTTCTCCCCACTAAACTACTTTTGAAGCCCGGAGCGGCTGATGGGATCGGGTAGGGTCGGTTGATGAGGGAGATGGGAGGGTGTGGAGCATCCTCCTGAGGATGAGGCTGGACTAGGAGACTGCTGGGAGGGCATGGCGACCCCGATCGGGGACTTGAGATGGGTCTTGAGGGGACTTGAGGGGCTCCGGGGCTGGAGAAGGTTATGGTGAGGAGGGCCTAGGCCGGTTAGGGAAGCATGTAAAGGATTCTGGAAAGGGCTGTTGAGGTGAGGAGGGTTCAGGCAGGGCATGGGCGGTGAGGGAGGGGTTCCACCGGCCCCGCGGGGCCCGGGGACGCGCAAGGCAGGAGCGAGATGGTTTCTCCGCAGGCCTCGCCAGGAGCGCAGGTGCGCCGCGGCCGGGCCCGAACCCACGCGGCTGCCGGCTCCCTCACCCGGCGGCCCTCCCGGTCCCCGCGGGGTCGTCCTCCTCCGGGGGCCCGCGGCCTCTCACCTGCCTGGTGGCCGCAGCGCCGCCCCTCCTCCTCCATCTCGCAGCCCGGACCCCAGCTTCGCCCGCCGCCCCGGCGGATGCCGAGCTGGAGGCATCATGGCCATCGCCGCCGCCTCCGCGCATCCCGGGAGCCGCGGCGAGCCGGGGCGCGGAGGCGCAGTCACGGAGACGCCGAGGGCGCCGCCCCCTCCGCTGGACACTCGGGCTCTGTGCCCCGCCTGCCCCCGCGCCCTGGCCGCCTCGCGGGCCTCGTGGGGTACCGGGGCCGGCAGCTCCCGCCGCCGCGACCTCCGTTCCCCGCGCCGCGCGGTCTCGGGCGCGCCGTTTTGCCGCTCGGGAAGTGGGGGCTCCCTGAGGCTGGCAAGAGCTGACATATGGAGGAAGAGGGGGCGGACTGGGTGGAAAGGAGGGCAAAAGCGGGGGCGCCGATAGCACACAGCGTGACCCATGGGGGCCTTGGCCTATAGAGTGAAGACCGTGGACAAGGCGGGGTGGAGGCTTCACGTCGGTCTTAGCGGGGTCCAGGGCCTTCCCTGGGCTTCTGGCCGGCCCGCCGCCGCCCACCGCTCCCCATTCCTGGTGCTTCCAAGTGGGCCTGCCTAGCTCCTCTCTACGCTGCAGCTAATACTTTGCTCCTAGATTAAACTGGCGTCACCTTCCAGGGTGGTACCTGGAGACCCAGAATTTGTAAATCACGTCATTGTAACAGACTTCAAATCAAACCAACTTTAACGTCATTTTTTTTTTTCCTTCTCTCAGCTCACGGAGAGGGAAGTATCTATTAGGAAACAAATGCGAATTGCAAAGAAAGTACCCATGAGAATGGGTAGGAAATGGGCAAAAGCCAAGAAATCATGGACATCACTCAATGCCATGTTGAATGTAAAACATCTTGAAAAGCCATGTATGCAAAACTAGCTGAGCTAATTTTAGTAAAGAATAGGAAGCAAAAACATAACCAACCTCCCATCCTGGGATGTGAACTCCCATCCCAGTTCACAGTGTGTCCAAAATAATGAACTCATTATGTGGGTTGTAGTCTCAAGAGCAATCAAGTAGCATTCCCAAGTATGTTTGCTACTCGGAGACACAAGGAAGCGGGTTAAGCCCTTTTTCTGCTGCTTCAGTGTGCCAGCCTGCTAACTAGGATCTTGAAAATTCCATTCAAGTGAAGTACTTAGGATATTGCCATTGAAATTCTTTATTTTGGCTAATGGTTATCTTTTAAAACAGAACTGTTTGGTACCAACAAGTACCAAAGAATTTGATTTATGCATATAACGTATTTTCCCTAAGTCACCGCCCCCCACTCTGCTTTCATCAGAAGAAAAATCAAGAAGGCTGGATAATTTATGAGGTAGATATTCTGTCCAGGAGTTGATTGTGCTATCAGAATTTACAAATAACTTCAAGGAAAATTTCCAATTCCCACAAAAGTCTACTCTCCTACCACTTGCAGCAATTCTAATCTATGTTGTAATGGTGACCTCAGAGGCTAGAAATAATCGACCAAAAAACATCGTTTAGTACTGAGTGGAATTGCCATTCAAAGTGGAAAGTAACCAAATGTCATACTCCTCTCCACATAAATTAGCTGTTGCATAATTTCCAGCTCGTTTCCAGGCATGTGGCCATATGACAGAAGGATATTACAATAGGTCTTGGCCAAAATGCCATGAGTTACACCTATGGGAAAAATTATCTCATACTGGACACACACACAGAGTCACAAGTTGTAAAAGATCAGTCGGTCTAGAATAGAGTATCTGGAATCACTAGTTCCAAAACTAGTATCAACAAGACTAAAGCTACTGTAATTATGCCTACAGAATGTACCAGCAGTGTGTCAAACTGGAAAGAACACTGGCTTCACAGTCAGAAAGTGCAAAGTCTACAAATAAACAAGCAGGGCTGACTAAACATATGTTAAGAGACTATCAGTTTGCAGGAAAACTACCATTCTGGTACACATTGACAATGGAAACTGACACGTGCACTTTGAGGAAAGAACATCAGAGTCATAAAAATGTTTAAATTCATGACCCACAAATCTCACTCCTTGGAATTTATCATAAGGAAATATTTGAATATAAGTGTTTTAAGCATGAAGTTATGAAAATGTTCACTGTGGTGTGATCTGCAGCCTAGAAAGCTGAAAACCTTGATGTTCAACTATGATGGAATACTCGTTACAGTAACAGGACAGGTGGCCTTTGGCCACAAAAACAACTACAAAGACTACAGAAAGTTAACTCTTCCAGTAAGACAAAACACCTCACTGGTCTTTTCTGGCCATATTACTAATCGTTCACAGTAAGAGAAGTAGGTAAATTTTCCTCCCAAATTTTGAAACACAACTTGCTAAGTCTTTCTTTTTTAAAGGATGCATTTGGAAACTAAAGATGATTTATTGGCTCTTACAACATTAAGAATGCAGGCTTTCTCTTCCCCTTACTTCTACCTACCACTGGCCCCCCACCCCAAACCTGCCTTAACTAAGTCTTCCAGGCCCAATCAGCAGTTTGGTCTGCCTTCACACACCTTTCCCCAAAGTCTTAACACTCAGTTCAGTGCAGTCGCTCAGTCGTGTCCGACTCTTTGCGACCCCATGAATTGCAGCACGCCAGGCCTCCCTGTCCAACACTGGCCTTCCCTTAAAATGGTTCCTGCTGTCGTTCTCCATCCTTTCGAATGCAGCATATTTAGACAAGTTGCCATTCATCCCTTTTCTCCCCCTCTTCCTTTTCATTCCTGAGGTCACTGACAGAACCTTTAGGAGGTAAGTAATTCACAATATAAGCAGTTAGGGTATCAAAGTAATAAGCAACTGCTAAACCTGGTATTCCAAATTCACTGCAGATGGTGACTGCAGCCATGAAATTAAAAGACGCTTACTCCTTCGAAGAAAAGTTATGACCAACCTAGATAGCATATTCAAAGGCAGAGACATTGCTTTGCCGACTAAGGCCCGTTTAGTCAAGGCTATGGTTTTTCCAGTAGTCATGTATGGATGTGAGAATTGGACTGTGAAGAAGGCTGAGCACCGAAGAATTGATGTTTTTGAACTGTGGTGTTGGAGAAGACTCTTGAGAGTCCCTTGGACTGCAAGGAGATCTAACCAGTCCATTCTGAAGGAGATCAGCCCTGGGATTTCTTTGGAAGGAATGATGCTAAAGCTGAAACTCCAGTACTTTGGCGACCTCATGTGAAGAGTTGACTCATTGGAAAAGACTCTGATGCTGGGAGGGATTGGGGGCAGGAGGAGAAGGGGATGACAGAGGATGAGATGGCTGGATGGCATCACTGACTCGATGGACGTGAATCTGAGTGAACTCCGGGAATTGGTGATGGACAGGGAGGCCTGGCGTGCTGCGATTCATGGGGTTGCAAAGAGTCGGACATGACTGAGCAACTGAACGGAACTGAAACCTGGTATTCGGAGAAGGCAATGGCAACCTACTCCAGTGCTCTTGCCTGGAAAATCCCATGGACGGAGGAGTCTGGTAGGCTGCAGTCCATGGGGTTCACTGGGAGTCAGACACGACTGAGAGACTTCACTTTTACTTTCATCCATTGAAAAAGGAAATGGCAACTCACTCCAGTGTTCTTACCTGGAGAATCGCAGGGACAGTGGAGCCTGGTGGGCTGCCATCTATGGGGTCACACAGAGTTGGACACGACTGAAGTGACTTAGAAGTAGCAATAGCAAACCTGGTATTAGAATCACTGGGGGCATTTAAAAAACTCACTAAGGTACCTTGATTTTAGGTCTCGAATGGGCCTCTGGGGTCTTCACCAGTGGTTCTCAATCATGGCCACACAACTGAAGCACTGATGGAACTTTTAAAAAACACTGATACCTGAGTCCCAACCAGAAAAACTCTGATTGAGGGCCACAGTGGGTGCCTAGTATGTTGTATTTTTTAAAATTCCCCACTTTAGGAACCTCACCTAAATACAGCTTAGCTAGGCCGAAACTGAAGTGGTCAATACAACATAAAGCCTCACTGCTCAAACTGTGATTTCAGGACCAGGTATCAGTATCATGAGCTGGGAGTATGAACTGAAATTCACATTCCAGGCACATCAATCTGAGAATCAATCACCCAGGTAAGTGTTGTCGAACTTTCCATGCTGACAAAAAATACTCACATGCCTACTGCACAGGGTAACCACTAGCCACAAGTGGCTAATGAACGTGTGAAATGTGGCTACTGAGACTGAGTAATTTTTAATTTACATTAAATGTAAACAGTCACATGTGGCTGTAAGCTACTGTAGCTGGGCAGGTCTGATCTAGATGATTCACTCTGGTCAGAGGGCATGAATTTATGGATCCAGATCTATGAATACAAAAGGAATCTACAAGTCACTGGCTCCAGAACTGTCTTCTCCTTGTAATGAAGACCAAAAACCAGGTGTTAAAAACAATCCATTTATTGGGTTTTAAACTAGTTACACAATTGAAATAATCAGGTTGGCACTACTCTATACAGGGATTACGCCTGTGTATGCTGACACTTAAATACTGTACCAGGACCTCTGCTGTGCTTAGGCCTGTATCAAGTCATTCAGCAAGTAGATACTAAAAAATATACCGTAGTGTTCCTTTAAGGAAGACTGTACAGGGTGTGTTGCAAGATGACAATCACCACCTTGTGAAGTACTTCAACCTAGAAGATACCTTGCATTCTATAAACTGGTCACAGGCAAACACGTGGTGTTCGCATTTAGAGATACACACAAAAAAGTTACATAAAAATTCAGACATTCTAAGGATAAATGAACTCAAACCCACACCTCAGCTTTTGGAGCATGAAAAGATAAAGAAAATAATTTAAAAACACACAAAAAATGGCATTCAATTGGTACAAAAGCCAAAAGTCACTATAATAAAGAGCTACATGTGAATCTTTACAAGTTAATTACACAATGGTGTTTTGTAAGAGGTTGCATCTGTACAAAGTCTTGCCAATGCTGTCTCTACAGTTTATACAGTCTTTTACATCTATGTAACATTTATTAAACAAGTCAATTAAATATTAAGACTTATTAGTCTCTCAACGATTCTGCAGGCCAAAAAAAAAGGCAGGGGGAGGGAGAAAAAGATTACAGAATTTACGCAAACACAGCAGTCTTCCATTAGTAAAGTATAACAGTTTTCAAAGAGGGTCAAACAATATTTGTAAAGAATACAGGTAAAAATCATTCAGTCAGGGTTTTTATTGTTGTTGCTGTTTATTTTCAAAATCACACGCTTGTATACATACATAACAATCAATCAAAAATTTATTCACCAAACCCCTGGTTTTTCAGCAACTGCTCTTCTATTCAGCACCAAAAACTCCAGTTTGTGGGAAACACGTGGACACAGACTTCACTTCTGTGTCTTGGTCGAGCAATCCATCAGGTCCTTGGCTGAGTTTGAGACTTGCCCTCTTTTCTTTCCCTCTTCACGGCTCTCCAGGCCCAAGGCTCTCAACGCTTCAGATGTATGGCCCACAGCCCTACCACCATCTAAACTCAACAGCCATTTGGAAAGAATTCAAAATAATTTGAGATGAATGAAATGACAGGACCTGTGTTACAGATGGGCATCCTCCATTCCAAGTAAACGGTTTCATAATGAGTTCCTAGACTCTGTCTGGTCTTGTATGTCATGATCATACTGGGTAATTATTTCTAGTCTGAGACATTGTGGCTTTGTCAGATGCCTCAAAGAAAAAGTGATCAATATACTGGAAATACTTCCGGACAAGTTAGGAAATCAAACGGCAGCTGAGAACCTGTGGAACTCGGACTAATTGGACCAGACACAGAAACCACCAAAATGATGAAAACTCAACAGAGGCAGAGTTTTTAAACCTGCAGAAAGCCACCACAGATGGTACCTGAGGATCTGGAATTTTTGATGAAAAGAGCTTGAAGTGAGGACTACTCATCTGTATCAAGGAGGAGAAAGGGGGGGAGGGGGAGGAAAGCTTCAGTTAGACTACAGGTCATCCAACTCAAAGAGGCAAATAAATGAAATCTTTTTTCATCCTGTTTCAATAGAAAGGCTTCTGGGCCCTACCTCTTTAATACAGAACAGATAACAAATACTTAAGAACAGAGATGAAATATTTTCACAACTGTAGAACCCAGAATCCCTAGGACAACCCAAAATGGCCAGGCCCCACTCAGAGGCAATTATGAGTAAGAGCTCTTTTCTTTTATTTAACCATAAGCCCGTAAAAGTTGTCACATCAACTCTCTGCTTAACACCTAAAGCAGAGAAAGAAAAGTATAAAATTCTCCGGGAACTTCCACTGGGTCATAGCAAAAGTCATGAAAACAGACTTCTGTAAACTTTGCTGCCTCACCTTTCTATGCATAATAGCAGGGCGACACAAGGAGATCGGTGAGAACGAGCAGCTGGTCGTCAGTGAATTGCTGTTTGTGTTCTTGCCAGTTATCATGGTGCGTCCTTCGGAAATTGGATAATGTCTTTTTTACAGTCATCTGTAGGATAAACAACCCACATGCATTTCACTTTAACCTCTCCAAGGTTATGTTCAGGATACCTTTAAGTAGTGATCCTTCGGGACTTCAGATCTTACACTTCACCCAGCGCTACACAACCAATAAACCGATCTTACCTCAAGAAGCCACCTAGATTACTTTAGAATTGGTACCAGCTTCACTTTAGGACAAATGACTAGAACTCATACCACACTGTTAAATCACTTTCAATATATACTTAATATATACTTAGTCAAAGTGAAAAGAACCAAGTCATTGGTCTTCCAAGTTGTTTAATGTAGGAACACAGGTGTTCAGTAAATAAAACCATCACATTTTCCTGTTTAACATTAGCCTTTGGTTAGATACTTCCTAAGTATAAAATGCGAGCGAAAACAGTAGTATAAAATTTAAATATCCTGACAACACTGGCAATACAGTTTGCTTCCATTGGACTGGGAAGGACAGACCACATGGTAATTTTCTTGCTAACCAAAGATCTCAAATATAGAAAACAGTGGGGTCTCTGCAAGGTTTTAATAACTACTGATGAACAGACGTGGCTCTGGCAGAGGCAGTAGTAGTGACCTTATTGAAGACGACAGCCCAGAGTATGTAGAAAATTATCAGTCTAAATGGTTTCCTAGAAAATTATCACTGTTAATATACGTGCAAAGAAACCAAGGGAGAATTTTACCTCGATTGGCTGAGGGTCATTCAGATGTGCACTGAGATTCATAAGGAGCTGGGGCATCCAGGTGGGAACATCGTAAGGACTAGAAAGAACACACGCACCCAGTCCCAGCACCCCAGCGTGGCGTTTCACCAACTCTGCAAAGAAAAAAGCATTTAAATGAATAGATATTTACAGGACTCTATTGTACTTGCTATAGTGAGATAAAGTTAAGTTTTACATTATGCTAGTTGTTTCCATTCTGTGAATTTCTCCCTTTAAATGACTCTGTATACACACACATATCAAAAACATGCTTTTAAGCCTAAACTAAAACATCCTGCATCCTATATTTTATAGGCTCTCTATTCTTTCTTTTTAGTGATACAAGTGAAAGTGCTTTCAAATTCTCAGTACAGACCCAAAAATACTTTGGAACTTAATTTTTAAAAACAAGGTGTTCAACTTAAAAAAAAAAACACTAGAATTTATTGTATGCTGGTATATTATTTGGACAGAGGAGCCTGATGGAATACAGTCCATGGGCTCAAAAAGAGTCAGACACAACTGAGCTTTCACTAACACAACTAACACTTTCACTGTTATGTTATTGGAAATTCCCATTAGGTAACTATATGACATAATTAAAACCCTGCTAAACAAAGAGAACAGCACTTGTGTTTTTGGGGAGAGGGAAGAGACTGGAATTTGGGATTAGCAAAGGGAAACTACTGAACATAGGATAGATAAACACTAGGGTTCCCCTGTACAGTTTAGGGAACTATATTCAATATCCAATGAAAAACCATAATGAAAAAGAATATGAAGAAAAAATATATATAACTGAGTGATGGAATTCCAGTTGAGCTATTTCAAATCCTAAAAGAGGATGCTATGAAAGTGCTGCACTCAATATGCCAGCAAATTTGGAAAACTCAGCAGTGGCCACAGGACTGGAAAAGGTCAGTTTTCATTCCAATCTCAAAAGAAAGGCAATGCCAAAGAATGCTCAAACTACCGCACAACTGCACTCATCTCACACGCTAGCAAAGTAATGCTCAAAATTCTCCAAGCCAGGCTTCAGCAATACGTGAACTGTGAACTTCCAGATGTTCAAGCTGGTTTTAGAAAATGCAGAGGAACCAGAGATCAAATTGCCAACATCCGCTGGATCATGGAAAAAGGAAGAGAGTTCCAGAAAAACAACTATTTCTGCTTTACTGCTATGCCAAAACCTTTGACAGTATGGATCACAATAACCTGTGAGAAATTCTGAAAGAGATGGGAATCCCAGACCACCTGACCTGCCTCTTGAGAAACCTATATGCAGGTCAGGAAGCAACAGTTAGAACTGGACATGGAACAACAGACTGGTTCCAAATAGGAAAAGGAGTACGTCAAGGCTGTGTATTGTCACCCTGCTTATTTAACTTCTATGCAGAGTACATCATGAGACACGCCAGGCTGGATGAAGCACAAGCTGGAATCAAGATTGCTGGGAGAAATATCAATAACCTCAGATATGCAGATGACACCACCCTTATGGCAGAAAGGAAAGCACTAAAGAGCCTCTTGATGAAAGTGAAAGACGAGAGTGAAAAAGTTGCCTTAAAGCTCAACATTCAGAAAACTAAGATTATGGCATCCGGTCCCATCACTCCATGACAAACAGATGAGGAAACAGTGGAAACAGCGTCAGACTTTATTTTTTTGGGCTCCAAAATCACTGCAGATGGTGACTGCAGCCATGAGATTAAAAGATGCTTATTCCTTGGAAGAAAAGTTATGACCAACCTAGACAGCACATTAAAAAGCAGAGATGTTACTTTGCCAACAAAAGTCTGTCTAGTCAATGCTATGGTTTCTCCAGTAGTCATGTATGGATATGAGAGCTGGACTATAAAGAAAGCTGAGCCCCAAAGAACTGATGCTTTTGAACTGTGGTATTGGAGAAGACTCTTGAGAGTCTCTTGGACTGCAAGGAGATCCAACCAGTCCATCCGAAAGGAAAGTAGTCCTAAGTGTTCACTGGAAAGACTGATGTTGAAGCAGAAACTCCAATACTCTGGCCACCACATGCAAAGAGCTGATTCATTTGAAAAGACCCTGATGCTAGAAAAGATTGAAGGCAGGAGGAAAAGGGAACAAAAGAGGATGAGATGGTGAGATGGCATCACCTACTCAATAGACAAGAGTTTGGGTAAACTCCGGGAGTTGGTGATGGACAGGGAGGCCTGGTGTGCTGCAGTCCATGGGGTCACAGAGTCGGACACGACTGAGCAACTGAACTGAACTGAGTTACTTTGCTGTATTAGAAGAAATTAACACAACATTCTAAATTAACTATATTTCAATAACATAGATCAGATGCTTTTTGGCTATGACATTTAAATTTCTCTTTAAACATGACACAGTCAATCAGATCTCATTGTCTTGTTTGCCTTGATGCTCAATTAGAGTGCAAGCTCCTATAGAATGAGTCTTCTCGCCCTCTCACCAAAATGCCTAGTGAAGTGATGATATTCCCCTCTCCAAATGAAAGCAGGAATTGTTCTGTCTACTCAGCTTCTTCTCTCAGTGTGTGTGTGTGCTAAGTTGCTTCCGTCGTGTCCAATTCTTTGAGACCTTATGGACAGTAGCCCACCAGGCTCCTCTGTCCATGGGACTCTTCAGACAAGAATAATGGAGTGGGCTGCCATGCCCTCTTCCAGGGATCTTCCTGACCCAGGAACTGAACCCATGTCTCTTATGTCTCCTTCACTGGCAGATGGGTTCTTTATCACTAGCACCACACATAAGTTGTAAATTCTAAAAACAAATATTGTAGAGCCTCAAAAATAACTAATTCTGGTACCTCTCTTTATAAAGCAAATTCAGGTGAGTGGGTACAGACTTGATTTACTCTAATAGCCATATGCAGCTGTGTACACATTCCTTGGTCCCTTTCTCAATTTTAGCTTTTATATCCCAGGTCTTGCCTTCTATATATGCAAAGCTTCTCAAAAGCAGCTATTCCTGGTACCTAGCATAGACCTACATACACACAAGCATCCAATAAATATTTGTTGAGCGAGCCTGGTTAATTCCCAAAAGGTGTTTTCTACCAGTATTGTTACCTGCAGAAGGAATCGTATCTCCTACAAAACCAGGGTCACGCTTCCTTTTCTTCGGTAGTTTTGTTTTGCAAAGTTGCTCAAAATGAATCTGCATAGGACTGTCCATGGTAAGGAAGTTACACTGTAACAGACCACTTAAGGTGGTAGCAGCCATTTCTCTAACCTGTAGAGATAATCACTTCCATTAGATTTGAGATCCTAAGCCTGGGGAGGTGGAGAGGGTGGTGTGGGAACTGGGGTGGGGACTTTCCCTGATACTTGTATTCAAACTGTGTAAATGCTCTTTTGCAGTTTCTTAATGGAGAATCCATCAGGCTCTTAAAGGGTCCTGGCCTCAAAACAGATGAGTCACTAACACTAGGCTTACAGAAAGTAAACGCTTACCCATGCTATAAAAAATTAATTCTCTGTACATTCTTTTCCCACTGACTGAGTTTTTCTTATCTGGAGTTTAACTGTAAAAGCAGTGCCAGAGCATGACATTAAAATAAAACTTTCCTAGACTCTACATCCCTTAAAACAACTGCCGTTGTTATTTTCATTGGTAATAAAGACACAGGATAATTTCTATAATTGGCATACACGGTAGAGATTTATATCCTTTTTAATTCTTACAAACTTCATAGGCTGTTTTAAGACAAAAAATAGCTGTAAAAAGTTATACACATCACACCAGTTTCTCCTAAACAGTCATAAGGAAAGGCAGTAATAATTTGAAAAAATGGTTTGCCACTTATTCCTTCAAAATATTTTTTCTTCAATTTTTCAGTGTGACAGTTTGGGGGTACTTAACATATTCTTTGCTATTTTCATTTATAAGATTATATGCAATACATTATAAAATTTTTTATTACTTCATACTTGGTTGCATATAGTAACAGCTAAGTTTAAGCCTACTGCATGGAGTAAAATACAAAAATAATGTGTAAAAGTGTTCTAAAACAAGATCCAGAAAACAGTCCATTTTGCTATAATATCTAAAGGTAGGAAACACTGTCCTTGGCGATGTCCACCTTTTTATGTCTATTCTTCAATGAAAAAAAGAAAAAAAAACCCTCTAAAACAATTTACAGAGAGCTGCAAATGTTTTAACTGGAGCTTGTCAGAGTTACGGCTACAGTGTGAGTACTCGGTAACTAGACACATCTGCTCCGAAGGACACAAGCAAGCTGGAATGCAAAACAGGTTTCCAGTCCCAGTTTCCTGTAGATACAAATGTGTTTTCAGTGCTCTCAAATAAAGTATATATAATCACTGGGAGTGCTCCACTGCATGGAAAACCCATAACGTCCACAAAATAAAATAAACAAAAATTTCGCAAAATTTTCAATTACTTTTTCTTAACCTAAAGCCAATTTAGAAAGTTACGTCTTATTCCATAATTATCACATCATGCTTTTCTTGCATTAGGCTCATGTGAACTAACATGGTCTTTTTGTACAAATATTAATGCTTCCTTAGCAAAAGCTGACTTCAATTTCTCTACCAAGGAAAATAAACAGGGATAACAATCTTTTCTTAAATCTACTGAATAACAGCACCTATGTGTAGATTTTCATTCTCTTGAAACTGCTCTCATATACATTCCTATTAGCCCTTTAAAAATTAGTAAAATAAGCAGAGTGTTATCATTTGCAATTTCATAGATAAGAAGACTTTGGTTCATCAATGTCATCTGCCCAACTGCAAAGAGAAGCCAGAACAAGAATGTGTCCAGTGTTTGTTTACATATGGGGTATCAAAACTAATTAGACAGGGCTATGTTAAAATTAAAGTTACTTTACATATTAGTATGTAAATACTCTTTTAGAGGCGCCAAAATGCTTTCTTTAAATTTATTAAAATTTCAGTTAGCTATAACTTAAATTTTACCTCTAGCTGTTCATCCTCCAAAAGACTTATAACCAGCCACCTGATGTCTTTAACTGCATCTTCATTGTTTAGGAAAATAAAGAGGTTATAAAATACCATGGTCTGGAGGTAGGTCAGTACTGTGTATCTAGCATGCCAAGAACTGCTTCTTGCTGTCTGTGAATGAGAAATCAGAAGAAATGACAAGAACATGAGATGACAGTGGCATTATATACAAATAATAGAGATTTCCAATGTAACTCCCCTTTTACAAGTACGGCCAGAGCAAGCTCATCTTATATTTCCTTCTAAACAAAAGGGCACACAAGCTGTTCCAGGTAAAGTTATGTATTCTGAATGTATGAATGAGAGTAAATGGAAAGGAACCCATGGATAAAAGTCAATTTTAGAAGAGTTATTTATAATTAATGACTTAACTCCTCCAAGGGTTGCATATTATTGTATTTTACTTTTGATAGTAGTAGGTAGGGTAGTTAAAGCAAACAAAATGGAGAACTACTATAGTCTACTGCATAAAAAATACCAAAAATATCTTTCAGTGGTAATCAAACTTAAAAATCTGAAAACTGAGGGAAAGCGTCCATTTTTTATATTATATAACACACATGTAACTGGGTAAAGCTGAGCACAGAGTACACTAAAAATGCAGCCATGGGACTTCCGCGGTGGTTAAGACTTTGAACTTCCACTGCCAGGGGTGGAGGTTTGATCCCTGGCTGGGGAACTAAGATCCCACAGATCCCACATGCCATAGAGTGTGGCAAAAAAAAAAAAAAAAATTTTTTTTAATTTAAAAAAAAAAAAAATAATAAAAATGCAGCCAGAAAATAGACACTCACTTAGGTCTTTTTACCATAGATCAGAAAATAGAAGTGAATAAAATAAAGGGGAAATGGTAAAAGAGAATGCTCATCCCCACCCCGATAAGCACTTTGTATCCAAAGTGTTCCAAGAATTAGCTCTTTATATACACAGAAAACATGGGGGTTGAGTGACCTGCCCAAAGTCACAGAAGTTGGTGGCAAAGCCATGTACAGATTCTAAATCTGTTTCTTTGGCCGACATATGTCTTCTCTCATGCCAAAAGAAGATTCACAATGAATGCAAACAGCAGGTATTCCGTGTATCACAGGTGACTTTGTGAAATTCTTAGAATGGTAAACTAAAATTCTAACCAAAGATATAAGTTTCTGATATACACGCTTACTTGATTTAGCACCTGAAGTACCAAAGGCACTTGATGAGGGTAAAGCAACCCCTGAGACATTAGTGATAAACATAACTTTGCATCTCTTTTTAGTTCATCATAGCTATTGTCATTTTCCACTGGGGCAATCTAGAGTACAACAAGAAAACAAAACAAAGACATTAATTGAAAAACAGCCGCTAAGTACAAAGGCATCCTTACATGAAAGAAATCACATTTTAACAACTTCTACAGAAAAAAACAAACATATACAAAACTAAAGAACAGTTTAATGAATTCCCACGAATCAACCAATTCTTCAACAATGACAAATTCATGGCTAATCCTTTCATTTTTTGCTCCTCTATTTTCCCCCTCCCTCAATTATTTGAAACAACTACCAAACATATTTCATCCATAAATATTTTATTTCTATCACTGAAAGACAAAGTTTCTTATTTAAAAAACATGTCATGACATTGTACATAAAAACTCATTACAGCTAAAATATGTTCAGTAGTGCTCAAATTTCTCCAAGTATTTCATACATGTTATCACAATTACTTTGGGGGAATCTGGTTCAACATAATAGCCATGCAACACTGCATTTTGAATGTTTCTTAATATTTAAGAAGAATCTATAAATTTCCCCTACCCGCTTTTAAAATTCCTTTCTTTTAAAACAAGGGGGATGGGGCAGTCCTTTGCTTTTGCAGTCTCCCTTATTATGACCTCCCTTCCCTTACTACGCTCCTTTGCGGCATCTACTGGCTCTAGTCTGTTCTGTAAAGAAGCCATTAGATCTAGAGGTCTGACTTTATTTAAGTCTGACTGGGCACAATGTAAGTATTAATAGTATTGTGTATTTCCTTCACTTACATCCAGTTTTCTTTTTGCAATGAACTACTATAAAAACATAAGTTTCCAAAATAGTGACACTCATTCCTTCTCCGTTGTTGCCTAGAATGCTTTATGGGCCTCCCTGGTGACTAGTGGTAAAGAATCCACCTGCTGATGCAGGAGGCATGCGTTCAGTCCCTGGATCAGGGGGAGCCCCTGGAGAAGGAAACAGCTACCCACTCCAAGATTCTTGCCTGGGAAATTCCATGGTCAGAAGAGCCTGGTGAGCTACAGTCCATGGGGTTGCAAAAGAATTGGACATGACTAAGCACTTAAACAACAGAGGAATGTTTTATACAAAAACCTCTTTCTTATACAGAATGATTTCCCTAACCTCCAGATATGAAAAATGAAACCATTTTTTAAAGTATCATTAAGAACCAATGAATTTCAACAAATGTGACGGTTGTAACCCACTGTGGTTACTCTTCTTTATAGTGCTCAAACTGGCTCCAAGTCCTTTAACAACTACAGCATCCCTGGTTTCTGGTGTGACAAGATGACCTAGGTTTATTCTGTACATTTCTTGGTTCAAACCATATTTTTTAAAGAGAAAGAGATCATGTATTAGCACACTGTTTCTTCTGAGTATCTGAATCTTGAAGAGAAAGATGCAAGGTGACAGCACCCTGAAGAGACTATTAGATGCTGTTACCCAGGTCTTCAGAGCTACTGTGGTTCCTACTCCGTCCTTAAGCTGTTACTTCCATTCTATGAACTATGCAGGTATCTCCGAGTAATTGAGCTAATTGACTACTTTTGTTGGCATGGTCACTACAATGCTTACAACCAAAATACAAAATAAGAATACAATGGTATAAAAAAAGGATGATCCTAATCTTTCTTCTGCCTTGTTATCATACAAATTTATTATTTTTAGTGTATCACAGATCAGACTCAACTGCCATTAAACTGTGCTAACCTGTAGAAAGTGCTGCTCCTTTAGATGGAAACACGTCCCCTCTCTTGCCCTGACCATTAGCATTTGAGCTCTTGATTATTCCAAGTTAAAGTCTGGTTAAAGACTTGTAACAGACATTTTACACTGTGCTCTCTAGGTCACAGGCATTATCTTATTTCCACCTCATAAGGGATACTCCTATTATTCCACACTACACAGAAGAAGATAACCTTAGAGGCTCAATAGCTTGTCTAAGATCACCAAAAAAAGCACCTGTCACAGAAAGGATTTTTAACTAGATCTCTATTCAAAGCCTGTGCTCTGTTAGTTATTCTTGGTTACAAATCCTCTTCTCTCATTCTGAAGCAAAATGGAGAATCTTAAAGTAGAATACACCAATAACTGAAACTTGCACCGTGTATTTCCAAGGGTTATTTTGGGGAAGGGGGATATAAAACTGCTTTTCATGGGACAGGAAAAACAACAGTTCATTTAGAATCAAATAAATACCTCAAATATGTCCAAAACAGAACTACTGATCTCATCTCCACTATTTCTGTGCTCCTCCTACAGTTTAGTCAGCTGTACAGTCCTCTCTATCTTTACTCTGTACATCTCATCTGTCTACACAATAACGCTGTTCATCTGTGCTGGGATACCTGCATAACCCGGACACCTTTTACCACGAAGACCTAAAAGAGGCTCTCAACCTCAATATTTGTATACTGAGGACAACTGTTAGGCCCGTTACTAGCAAACCATGCAGTACAGCATTCTAATGATTTACATTTTTTATAAATTTCAAGTGGATTCAAACCATCCTATCAATCTCATTCTCATACACTATTTGCTTTCTGACTTTTTTCCTGAGTGAAGAAAGGGGGTGGAACTCCAGCTAGTCTAGCATTCATTGCATATTACCCACTAACAAAACTATAAGCTCATGTTCTAGACCCACTGTGAAAGGCAGTGGAAAAAACTTTAAGCACCACTGCCCTAAAGACAAATCAAATCTACACCAAGGACTCACAAGCAACAAAGGTGTATATGTACCTATACTAATAGCCACCGTCCACTTTTATATAGAGAAGATCCCAAAGGTATTCTGGGTATCAGGCCCTACAGAGTACTTTAAAAAGTATTTTAGTAGTGAATCGTTTGAAAATTACCAGAAGTGTTATCTTTTAGAATCTCCTAAAGACAAAATACACTGTGGCAGATCAGAAGTTTAGCATGCCATTTGCTTATAAATAGTGACAAGGGCCCTGGTTCTTAAACAGCAACAACTGGATTGACCAACAGCTATCACGTAGTGCTGATATTCGTACTAAGCCTTCCCAATCTGCAGTAAGACTATACTTAACCACCACCAACCACAGCATCACTATCAACTATAATCCTGGAAACTACTACATTAATCTTAGTTTACCAGCTTCATTCATTGATTGGATAAATGATTAAAACCACCTCAGGTTGTATCTTGCAGCAAACAAAACTTCAATATGATCAATAGAGACAAGTTACTTTCTGCAAGTGTTTGTTAGAACCAACAATATACAGTGCCATTCAACATTATAAAATAAATACAATATGCATGCATGTTAAGTCACTTTAGTCATGTTTGACTCTTTGTGACCCCTATGGACTGTAGCCTGCCAAGCTCCTCTGTCCATGGAATTCTCCAGGCAAGAGCACTGGAGTGGGTTGCATTCCTTTCTCCAGGGATCTTCCTGACCCAGGGATTGAACTCGGGTCTCCCACATTGCAGGCAGGTTCTTTACCATCTGAGCCACCAGGGAAGCCCAAATACAATATACTGAACATTTTGATTTGGGGATTTATTATACATTGAATTAAAAAGTCAGAAACAGTTATATTCAAAATATGCCACTGTAACTTTTTCTTTAAGCAAGCAGTATTTTCCTAAACTATTATTACTTGCAAATTGGCTCTCAGTGAAACAATATTCTGTCCTTGGACTTTTCACATTAACTATCAAATCCCATATCCAAGGTAAGGAGCAGTGGCTGTGCTTTGCTGGAGCAGCTGTGAAGAGATACCCCACGTCCAAGGTAAGAGAAACCCAAGTAAGACGGTAGGCACTGAGAGAGGGCATCAGAGGGCAGACAGACTGAAAACACGATCACAGAAAACTAGCCAATCTGATCACATGGACCACAGTCTTGTCTAACTCAATGAAACTAAGCCATGCCATGTGGGGCCTCCCAAGATAGACAGGTCATGGTTGAGAGGTCTGACAGAATGTGGTCCACTGGAGAAGGGAATGGCAAACCACTTCAGTATTCTTGCCTTGAGAATCCCATGAACAGTATGAAAAGGCAAAAAGACAGGTGGCTGAAAGATGAATTCCCCAGGTGGGTAGCTGCCCAATATGCTACTGGAGATCAGTGGAGAAAAAACTCCAGAAAGAATGAAGGGATGGAGCCAAAGCAAAAATAACACCCAGTTGTGGATGTGACTGGTGATAGAAGCAAGGTTCGATGCTGTAAAGAACAATATTGCATAGGAACCTGGAATGTCAGGTCCATGAATCAAGGCAAATTGGAAGTGGTCAAACAAGAGATGGCAAGGGTGAACATTGACATTCTAGGAACTGAAGAACTAGAATGGACTGCTACTGCTGCTGCTAAGTCACTTCAGTCATGTCCGACTCTGTGCGACCCCAGAGACGGCAGCCCACGAGGCTCCCCCGTCCCTGGGATTCTCCAGGCAAGAACACTGAAGTGGGTTGCCATTTCCTTCTCCAATGCATGAAAGTGAAAAGTGAAAGTGAAGTCGCTCAGTCGTGTCCGACTCTTAGCGACCCCATGGACTGCAGCCCACCAGGCTCCTCTGTCCATAGGATTTTCCAGGCAAGAGTACTGGAGTGGGGTGCCATTGCCTTCTCCAGAATGGACTGGAATGGGTGAATTTAACTCAGATGACCATTATATCTACTACTGAGGGCAGGAATCCCTTAGAAGAAATGGAGGAGCCATCATGGTCAACAAAAGAGTCTGAAATGCAGTACTTGGATGCAACCTCAAAAACAACAGAATGACCTCTGTTCATTTCCAAGGCAAACCATTCAATATCACGGTAATCCAAGTCTAAGCCCCGACCAGTAACGCTGAAGAAGCTGAAGTTGAACGGTTCTATGAAGACCTATAAGATCTTCAAGAACACCCATAAAGACGTCCTTTTCATTAGAGGGGACTGGAATGCAAAAGTAAGAAGTCAAGAAACACCTGGAGTAACAGACAAATATGGCCTTGGAGTACAAAATGAAGCAGGGCAAAGGCTAATAGAATTCTGCCAAGACAACGCACTGGTCATAGCAAACACCTCTTCCAACAACACAAAAGAAGACTCTACACATGGACATCACCAGATGGTCAACATTGAAATCAGATTGATTATATTCTCTGCAGCCAAAGATGCAGAAGCTCTGTACAGTCAGCAAAAACAAGACCAGGAGCTGACTGTGGCTCAGATCATGAGCTCCTTATTGCCAAATTCAAACTTAAATGGAAGAAAGTGGGGAAAACCACCAGACTATTCAGGTATGACCTAAATCAAATTCCTTATGATTATACAATGGAAGTGAGAAATAGATTTAAGGGCCTAGATCTGATAGAGTGCCTGATGAACTATGGACGGAAGTTCGTGACATTGTACAGGAGACAGGAATCAAGACCATCTCCATGAAAAAGAAATGCAAAGAAGCAAAATGGCTGTCTGAGGAGGCCTTACAAAGAGCTGTGAAAAGAAGAGAAGCGAAAAGCAAAGGAGAAAAGGAAAGATATACCCATTTGAATGCAGAGTTCCAAAGAATAGCAAAGAGAGATAAGAAAGCCTCCCTCAGCGATCATTGCAAAGAAATAGAGGAAAATAACAGAATGGGAAAGACTAGAGATCTTTTCAAGAAAATTAGAGATACCAAGGGAACATTTCATGCAAAGATGGGCTCAATAAAGGACAGAAATGGTATGGACCTAACAGAAGCAGAAGATATTAAGAAGAGGTGGCAAGAATACACAGAAGAACTATACAAAAAAGATCTTCATGACCCAGATAATCACAATGGTGTTATTACTCACATTCACCTAGAGCCAGACATCCTGGAATGTGAAGTCAAGTGGGCCTTAGAAAGCATCACTACAAACAAAGCTAGTGGTGATGGAATTCCAGTTGAGCTGTTTCAAATCCTGAAAGATGATGCTGTGAAAGTGCTGCACTCAATATGCCAGCAAATTTGGAAAACTCAGCAGTGGCCACAGGACTGGAAAAGGTCAGTTTTCATTCCAATCCCAAAGAAAGGCAATGCCAAAGAACGCTCAAACTACCACACAATTGCACTCATCTCACACGCTAGTAAAGTAATGCCCCAAATTCTCCAAGCCAGGCTTCAGCAATACATGAACCATGAACTTCCAGATGTTCAAGCTGGTTTTAGAAAAGGCAGAGGAACCAGAGATCAAATTGCCAATATCTGCTGGATCATGGAAAAATCAAGAGAGTTCCAGAAAAACATCTATTTCTGTTTTACTGACTATGCCAAAGCCTTTGACTGTGTGGATCACAATAAACTGTGGGAAATTCTGAAAGAGATGGGCATACCAGACCATCTGACTTGCCTCTTGAGAAACCTGTATGCAGGTCAGGAAGCAACAGTTACTGGACATGGAACAACAGACTGGTTCCAAATAGGAAAAGGAGTACATCAAGGCTGTATATTGTCACCCTGCCTATTTAATTTATATGCAGAGTACATCATGAGACATGCTGGGCTGGAGGAAGCACAAGCTGGAATCAAAATTGCCAGGAGAAATATCAATAACCTCAGATACGCAGATGACACCACCCTTAAGGCAGAAAGTGAAGAGGAACTAAAGAGCCTCTTGATGAACATGAACGAGGAGAGTGAAAAAGTTGGCTTAAAGCTCAACATTGAGAAAACGTAGATCATGGCATCTGGTCCCATCACTTCATGGCAAATAGATGAGGAAATAGTGCAAACAGTGTTGGACTTTATTTTTTGGGGCTCCAAAATCACTGCAGATGGTGACTGCAGCCATGAAATTAAAGGATGCTTACTCCTTGGAAGGAAAGTTATGACCAACCTAGATAGCATATTCAAAAGCAGAGACACTACTTTGTCAACAACGGTCTGTCTAGTCAAGGCTATGGTTTTTCCAGTGGTCATGTATGATGTGAGAGTTTCATTATAAAGAAAGCTGAGCACCGAAGAACTGATGCTTTTGAACTATGGTGTTGGAAAAGACTCTTCAGATCCCTTGCACTGCAAGAAGATTCAACCAGTCCATCCTAAAGGAGATTAGTCCTGGGTGTTTATTGGAAGGACTGATGTTGTAGCTGAAGCTCCAATACTTTGGCCACCTGATGAAGAGCTGACTCATTTGAAAAGACCCTGATGCTGGGAAAGATTGAGGGCAGGAGGAGAAAGGGACGACAGAGGATGAGATAGTTAGATGGCATCACCAACTCAATGGATATGGGTTTAGGTGGACTCCGGGAGTTGGTGATGGACAGCGAGGCTTGGCGTGCTATGGTTCATGGGGTCTCAAAGAGTCGGAAATGACTGAGCAACTGAACTGATCACCTAATGATTTTCCTGTGATGATTTTTTTTAGAGATGTACACAAATCATACAGCCTGAAAACTTATCAACCATCTGATAATAATTCCTTTTGAAGGTCAAAAGGTGATGCAGCTTTAATTTCAGACATAAACTTACCTTAAAGAACAAAGGCAGAAGCTGAAGCTGTTCTGCGACTGCTGTAGAGAATGATCTTCCTGCACTTGCCATCAGCCATTTCAAAACTTATGGAAACAAAAACAAAGAGTCAGTCTTTGCTACTGAGTTAGAGACTACATAAGGTAGAATAATTCCATGATATAGTGCAACCCAGACAACCACTCTGAGAGCTCTTCAATGTAGAGAAAGAGATCATCTGTGTTACTTCACAGATTTGATCAGCAGTGTGACAGGATCCTGAACAATGGTTATCAACCAATCCAGGGAACTGAAATCACTTTCAAAAGAATCAATCAGCTAACTATTGATAACTATTTATCTACAAACAACCACATGAAGTACAAATGAAAACCAGCCTTCAAACATCCTAACATAGCAAAAAAGATAATGAAATTAGTTGTTTACACTCATAGTAAAGATCTACAACTCAAAAACAACAAAACAATCTAATTCACAACTGGGCAAAAAAACTTGACATTTCTCCAAAGAAGAAACAAAAATGTAAATGAAAAGAAACAAAAATGAAAAATGAGGGAAATGCAAATCAAAACAAGATACCTTCTTCATACCTACTAGGAGAGCTACTGGCATAAAAACAGAAAACAAGTCTTGGCCAAAATGTGGAAAAGTTGAAATCTTTCTACACTGTTGGTTGGAATATAAAATGGTGAGGCCACTGTGGAAAATACCTTGGTGGCTCCTCAAAAAACTAAACATAGAATTACCCTACGGTATAGCAATTCTGCTTTCAATACCCAAAAGACTTGAAAGCAGAGACTCAAGTGTAACTTTACATTAACATCCATAGAAATACTATTCATAATAGCCAAAAGGCATAAACAACCTAAAAGTCCATGAAGAGAAAAACACTGAAAATGTTACACAAAGTGAAAAAAGCCAGACATAAAAGGAGAGATATTTTATGATTCTCCCTACATGAGATCCCTAGAATAGGCATATTACAGAGACAGAAAGGAGACTGAGGGTTGTCAGAGGCCGAAGGAGGGGAGAATGAGGAGCTATTTTTTAACGGGTACAGAGCTTCAGTTTTGCAAGATGAAAAGAGTACAAAGATGGGTGAAAGTGATGGCTGTACAATAATGTAAAGTATTTGATGCCACTCAACTGTAAATTTTACATTATGTACATTTTACCATAATTTAAAAAAAGAGAAAAAAGTCAATAGGATAATCTAAAGTATCTGTTTTTAAAGGGAGTTTCTACTAATTTGAGCCACTCACTAGTTTTTAAGAGTTTAATGCCCTGGGTTCGTTCATCTTCTTCACCAATTCCATTTTCTTCCATAACATGGTTCTGAATTTCTTCATCTACATCCATGAGGGGTTTCAACTTCTCTAGAATTCGAGCAGTAAACTCAGGGACACGAGGTGATGCTGTTGGTGCAGTATTTGGCAAAGAAACATCTATCATGAATATATAGGTCAGCACACTGTAAAATAAAATACATATAGTAAGAATAGATCCCACATTACGGATAAAACTAAGGTTCAAAAGTATGACCCAACCAAAGTAAATTTGCCCAGGACAATTCCTGGAGAGGGACTTGTGCCTACAACTTGTGCCTGTGCCTACAACTCTGAGGTATTAAAAACTGCAGTGTGGCAACCACTCCCCACTTGCTTGTGAGCACAATACCATTCTATTTTACATTCAGAAAGTGCAAGCGTAGTTGCTCAGTCCAGTCAGACTCTTTGGGACCCCAAGGACTGTAGCCCATAGGCTCCTCTGTCCGTGGAATTCTCCAGGCAAGAATACTGAAGTGGATTGCCATTCCCTTCTCCAGGGGATCGTTCCAACCCAGGAATCCAACTGTGGTTTCCTTCCATTCAGAGCCTCTCATAAGGTCCCACAACACAATATAAAACAAAATCTGAAGAACAGTATATCACAAAACTCAACAGTAACATAAACAGTATGTATTATTTGACACCAAAATTTAATAAAAAGAACTCAAGAGGTATACCATACCACAGGGAAAATAATACCCACCTCCCTATTCTTTCCCTGACATTTTTGTAAACCTGGGTGAGTTTGGGCTCCAAATACTTCAGTAGTCTATGCAATAACTCAGGCACTCTCCACTCTTGCTGGGCAAGGCCACCTTGGAGGACATAGAGTCGACTAAAAATCAAAACAAACGAGAGATGGGTTAGTGCCCCTCTCCACCTCTCCCTGTCTCCCACCCCCCAACTCTGTGGCATGCGGGAGTTTAGTTCCCAGCCAGGGATCAAACCCATGCCCCTGCAGTGGAAGTTCAGGGTCGCAACACTCAAACACAAGAGAAGCTCTGCCTTTACATGTTGAGTCTGTATTCTACCTAAAATTGTTTCATTTTCAAGCTGACAGTTTAGAACAGCATCTTTAGGAAGATTTTATTATTTTTTTCTACATCATTTTCTCTGTATCCCATTTCATCTCCACTACTATACAGACAAAAGAAATAGACTTTAGAATACTCACTGAAAAAATTAAAAAAAGAATACTGAGTTAATCTCTAAGCATTATAAGTTTCCTTACTAATTAATATTAACAATAAATGATTTTCCTTATTAACAGGATTATCTAGATTTCCTTCTATTGTTCAGTAATTCGTTTTACAGCTCCTTATGCCCAAGTATGTTTCTCCTTAAAAGGATTACTATCTTCTTTCCTAATAGGAAAGCATAAAAAACTAGATCATGTAATAAGGAAGTTAGTAATATCATAATGGTACAAAAAACCAGTCCTGATAGAAAGGATGTTAACAGTAGAGTAGGCCGGACCTACTTTAGGTTCGAACTGCTCAGGTTGCCTTCATTTCTCCTACTTGTTCTCAAGTGAGAAATAACTCTACTTAGCATCATAGGTTGTATGTAAATGGACTATGGTCATCTCCCAGAAGAACGGGGTTACGATATGTAGCTGTTGGAGGTATAGAGCTTCACTTCCACTTTGACATCAAGAGCAAAGACGTTATCTTTTGTTAACCTCCTCAGTTTCCTTCTTATTTACCATGCATCTACAAAGGAGCCTCCTTCACCACTCAGCGGTGATTCCAAGAGCAGTTCAAAAAGCCAGTGAAGCTTCCGAGGATCTCTGCTTTCCTGTGTTGAAAACATAAAGTAGCAATTAAAACAGGGGCCATATAATTCTGCAAATAAATCAGACATCCTTACTTTAGAAATATAACCAAACCTAAGTCTCGAGGAAGAAAATCAAATTAAAACTTATGGGTGAGTCAAATCCAAATGTAGC
Source organism: Capra hircus (assembly GCF_001704415.2). Lineage (NCBI taxonomy): Eukaryota > Metazoa > Chordata > Mammalia > Artiodactyla > Bovidae > Capra > Capra hircus. Next base: position 36,195,744 of record NC_030818.1, read on the forward strand.
TGACGTTAGGAAGAGCAACAGTGAGAAAACTGTCAGCTAATCAGACTATTTTAAATCAAAGTATAACTGCTCTGCACGTTTCTGGTGTCAAAAATGGTACCTATAACCTTGTACCATCTGACTTTTACTATATATAAGTGACACTTCTAGGTATATGATTTGGCTTGTCATTTAATCTAAAAATGCAATTATCATGGCAGAGAAGGTATAATTATCACTTAAGAGTTATCACTCAAGGCTTGTTTAAAAGGCTAAACAGTACCATCTCTCCAGTTATGTAAGAGGACAAAATTTCAGGATCAAGAAATAGGAGATTTTACACATTTTGAGATAGAGTATGAAACAGTTTGAACAGATCATTAGTGAGACACAAAAATGAAGAGGAAAACCTACACAGGATGTTGCTATACAAGTTCCCCAGTCGTTGTAAGTTTCTACTGTAATGTTGGACAATGCTGTTCGAAGTAGAGGACACAGAAGTTCCCAAAGCTTCTCCACCTACTCAAATAAAATATAGAAGTTAATGATACTCAGAACACTTTCCTTCAACTATCTGTTCCTGCAAACCCACACATACAAATACACAAACTGATCTTTCCTTCATTTCTTAAAAGACCCAAAGAATCGAAGAAGGTATCATGATACATGAAAACATGGCCAGGTAATATGGCAATTTCCTCCCCGCCTGCCCCTCGCAAAAAAAAAATCAGAAAAGAGGAGACAACTTATATGGTTCCTTACAAAATCTCTCCTACTATTGAGAAGTTATCTATTCAAATGTCTGAATAACATAGTATACTGAGCTAAAACAAAACCTCAATCATCTCTGTATTTTACATGCTTACAGTCACAGGATTGAATCCTAATACAGGAACCAATGACATTTCAATTATAGTTCAGTATTACCTGAAAGTATCATCTTTATAATCCAAGTTTTTGATTATTATAAATAGCATTTAAAAATGTGTTCCAGTTACACAGGCAGTGAATATATTGGTCTAAACACTGAACTGCTTCTCATAGTTTAGTGAGAGCACAAATCTCCTTGACAAAATGCAGATTCTGATTCATTAGATCAGGATGGGTCTTGAGATCCTTCTTTTCTAATAAACTCCCAAGTGATGCTCAAGCTACAGGTCCATGGACCCTACTTTAGTCAAAAGGACCTATGTTAAGACAAATGGGAAGAGATGGTTTGGATAAAATTTCCAGTTTAGCATTAGACGCTGAATGAAAAGAAAAACAAACTATATTCTAAACAACTAAAAAGGAAAGGAGCTGAATTCTGGAATTGAGGTAACTCAAAAATGATAGATAAAGGATGACAAAGCTACATATTAACATGTTTACATAAAACTGTTTCATGATATGTCAGGAAACAGGCAATGTTACAAACTAACCAATTCTTTTAATACATGATTTAAATAAGTATGAAATATTAATATATTAAAAAGTGTTCATAATCCTCCTATGTGTAATTAAGTATGAATGTTTTCAGGCATTCTGAACATTTTACCAGGTTATTTTCAGTCCAGTGCATTTTGCTAAGAAAGAAACTAACCTTGAGGTGGATATGTAAAACTTAATCTTACAATTCAAAAGAGGGATACTCTCAGAACAAGGCTGTCAAATTCAAAACCATCTACAAGACCAAATGAGTACAGTAGCACAGAGGCTAAGAGAAAAGATTTAAGGAGAAGCTAGAGAGTGCCTCATGAAGGGAGAAGCTCATGCACAGCCCCAGCCAATTGATACAGTGCAGCAACATGGGACCAGGATTCCAGGAGCTTCCTATTTTTCAAGAGAAACTAAAGTTCTTTTTGCATGACATACCTGGATGGAAAATAACTCAAATTTTAAAAGATATTCAATGCCACCTACAGAACACGACTTTGTGACCTATACTCTAAAGCAATAGAGAGTCAAAAGTGAAAGTCGCTCAATGTCTGACTCTGCGACCACTTGGACTATACAGTCCATGGAATTCTCCAGGCCAGAATACTGGAGTGGGTAACCGTTCCCTTCTCCAGGGGATCTTCCCAACCCAGGGATCAAACCCAGGTCTCCCACATTGCAGGCAGATTCTTTACAAACTGAGCTATCAGGGAAGAAAAGCAATATGGAGTCAAACATTTACTCTTTTAGGTGCTAATATCATTTTTTTTAAAAGATGTGTGTCTCCTCGGTGTAGCAGTGAAAATGTTCTGATAAACACATAATCTGCTGTCCATTTTGGAGGGCACGGGCACCACAGGCTGACCCCATGGAGATGAGATAAGCACACAGGACTGCTGGCCGCCCCACGGCTGTTCCCACCACCCCCCCCATCAGACACCTGCCGCCTCCCTCCCTCAGGAGGACTGCTGGCCCCAAAGTGGCACTTGAACATGGGCAGAGGGGCAGAGGAGGCTGAGGGGACTGATCCAGGTGTTAATACCCACTGTGTTGGGAACTGCTACACAAAAGGACAATGCAACTTTAAGAAATGTGCTCTACAAATTACATCACCTTTTCAAATGTCCAATGCTTAGAGCCTCTGATTAAGCCAGCTATAATTTCTGCAACACATCGCTGGGTGCTCTCATGTGAATCTGCAACCAAACGTTCTAAATGGGGCTTCAGAACTGGCAGGAAGGCATCATCAAAATTTCTGAATATACCCTATGCAAATAAAGAAAAAGTTCTTCAGTACTCAAATGACTACATCTCCATTATAACATGCTCATATTTGTTTACTATATTACTACTGTGCTTAAAATAATCCATGTTCTCACCTTAGAACTTAACTGCTTTAACAATGTCTGTAAGTTAAAATGGTAAAAGCACTTGTCATTTGCCATATCACATTAAAATATAATCAATGAAATAAAACTTAATAATCTTTCTGATCTTACAAATATCACACGCACCTGAAGAAAAATCAAACAAACATGAAATGCATACAGTCTTGTGGGTTTTGGTATTTTATCTCTACTGCTAATTACAAATATTAGAGATAAACACTTAAAAGCCTGGTTTTTTGAGTCCTAAACCTTAAGCCAAGATGAATATGACAGGCATTACTTTCACAGTAATTTTAAATAAAGGTAACAGATGATGAAACTCAAACTTTGATCAAATACTTTAGAACTCACAAACCTATAAACTGAGAATCACTAAGCTTTATGAAAAGGGTATATAAATAACAGTTACCTTAAAGAGGCAAAAACGTCGAGGATTAAATTTATCTTTTCCTTTTCTGTCTTCTAAAGATAGAAAGGTAATTAATTGTTCGACAAATTTAGGATCAGAAAAATGATCAAATATAATCTGTTCTGCCTATAAAATTGAAAAAAAAAAAGAACATTCAGGGATTAAAATTTATTCAAACTTATTTCCATATTTATAAACTATCATAAGTTAAAAGTAAACTTTGTTCAGAATTACAAAACAGAAGCTATAGCATAAACATAACTGAGGAAGACATAAATTTAAAATAGTTCAAAATAAATAAGTTCTATGAAGACTGAGAGGTTCCAACTTAAATCTATAAATAACTATTTACTGATTATCCACCATTTATATGCAATAAAAAACTAAAAGTCAGTACCCAAGTGAGTGCTAATTAGGCAGTAACTTGAGAGTGACTTAGAGACATAAGCCTTCTGTGAGCTGGTCCTACGAGAAGGGAGGAGGGTTGGGGCAGGGCAGAAAGGGAGTATACATTTGCCAGCACTTACTGTACTACACTGCAGGACACAAATTTGGGGGAGAAAAACATGAACTAAGTTCTAATAAGTCAACAGCCAAAAGCAAGACACATGTGAACCAGGTGTGTTCACAAATGGTGAAATTAGATGCTTACCTCTGTCAAATCCTCCCTGCTTCTGCCAAGTTTAGGTTGCTCTTCCACACCAGCATAAACAACCATATTCCTACACAGTAAGAGTTTGTATTGGTAACACACATAGATAGAAAACAACATTAGAGCTTCATGGATAAAAAGCATGAGATGTACACCAGCAGACGAATGGGTAAGAAAGTTGTGGTACATATACATAATGGAATATTACTCAGCCATTAACACCCATATATATGGAATTTAGAAAGATGGTAACAATGACCCTATATGCGAGACAGCAAGAGACACAGATGTAAAGAACAGTCTTTTGGACTCTGTGGGAGAGGGCGAGGATGGGATGATTTGAGAGAACACCATTGAAACATGTATATTATCATATGTGAAACAGATGGCCAGTCCAGATTTGATGCATGAGACAGGGTGCTCAGGGCTGGTGCACTGGGATGACCCTGAGGGATGGGATGGGGAGGGAGGTGGGAGTGGGGTTCAGGATGGGAACAGATGTACACCCATGGCTGATTCATGTCAATGTATGGCAAAAACCACTACAGTATTGTAAAGTAATTAGCCTCCAGTTAAAATAAATAAATTAAAAAAAAAAATAAAATAAAATACAAAAAAAAAATCTATAGGGTCACGCATCCTAATGACATAGATTACTAGGTCAATAAAAGACAAAGAAGTATTTCTTGGGGCTGGTTTAGACAGGTGTATTTTTTTTTTTAATAGGCAGGAATATAATTCAGAGCAACTATTAACAAACGCCTTAGAAGTGTAACGGTAGGACTAAGAAAGTCTAAGGGTTTCAGTAGAAAGACAAGAATAGAGGCAGGATGAGGCACAGCACTGACTGGCAAGAACAAAGAAAAGAAGAAGAGAGGAAAAGCTAGAGATTGTGCATCTTTGGTGACAGAGTGCCTATGCTTCAACTGCCTCAGAACGTCCACAGAAATCCAGATGACAAAACAATCTGTACTGAAGATAAGCTGTTCAGTAATAAGGCGCGTGGCAAGCTGCAACTTACTGTGGCCAGGTGTAGTATCCCCAATGAGTTTTTTCCACAAAGCAAATTGACTCCCATTCTTTTTTAGTTCTTGGTATGCTTTTGCTATCATAATGCAACCAGTGGTTATCAGGCCTATCACCAGCAACAATCTGGGTGGGTTTAGGATATCCACCTAAGGAAAAGACAATTACATTTGATGAACTTCAAACTATCTGTGCAATAATTATTCTCGACAACCAATCCATAGTGCTAGTGTGACTTTATCTTCATAACAAGATTCTATGAAAATTCACTCAAGCAAAAAACCACATACATATGAAGCATTTCAAATCAGAAGAGGAAAAATGGGCTTATCATCTACTAAATGGTGCTGGGATAGTTATCTGAGGGAGAAAAAAAAAAATCAAGCTTGATCCATACTTCATTCCTTTTACCAAAATTTTAAAAATTAATTTTGTTAGGTTTGATTAATTCAATTAGGCTTGAATTAATTACAAAGCTCAAATAATTCCCATGTATTCTTCAACCAGATGCCTTCAATTTTTACATTTTACCATGTGTACACTTTCACATTCTCTCTCTCTGTTCCAAAATAAAGATGGTGGCACATAGCTAAACTCTCCTCCTAAAATGGGGTAAGGAGGAAAACTGAAGATAGCTGTTTGAATATCTCAGGAGTTACCAGAGATTAAAAAAAAATTTGATAGTTAAATGATAAATTTGGTTAGGATTTGGCATGCTCACTGCCGAGGGCCTGGGTTCAATTACTGGTTGCAGAACTAAGATCCCAGAACTAAGCATGAGGCGCAGCCTCAAAAAAATATTTCTCCTTCCAAAATCAAATTAACTTTGCCCCTAAACATTTATTGATGAATTAATGGTAATTGCTTTTTAAGTCTTTGAAATACTGTTTGAGAAATAACTACTGCAACTGCTTAACTGGTGAGACAAATAAGAAGTAGATAACATGTATCCAGAGTATGTAAAAGGTACACATTTTATGTATTATAAAGACATAAAGAGCCATCTGTTTTATAAACATTGTCATCACTAGTTTTTACTAGGTCAACTGTTTTCCCTTTATAATATTATTTCATACTTAGAATTAAAATCTTCCTAGGCATGCTAGTAAAGTAATGCTCAAAATTCTCCCAGCCAGGCTTTAGCAATACGTGAACCATGAACTTCCTGATGTTCAAGCTGGTTTTAGAAAAGGCAGAGGAACAAGAGATCAAATTGCCAACATCTACTGGATCATGGAAAAAGCAAAAGAGTTCCAGGAAAACATCTATTTCTGCTTTACTGACTATGCCAAAGCCTTTAACAGTGTGGATCACAATAAACTGTGGAAAATTCTGAAAGAGACGGGAATACCAGACCACCTGACCTGCCTCTTGAAAAATCTGTATGCAGGTCAGGAAGCAACAGTTAGAACTGGACATGGAACAACAGACTGGTTCCAAATAGGAAAAGGAGTACATCAAGGCTGTATCTTGTCACCCTGCTTATTTAACTTCTATGCAGAGTACATCATGAGAAACGCTGGACTGGAAGAAACACAAGCTGGAAATCAAGATTGCCGGGAGAAATATCAATAACCTCAGATATGCAGATGACACCACCCTTATGGCAAAAAGTGAAGAGGAACTAAAAAGCCTCTTGATAAAAGTGAAAGAGGACAATGAAAAAGTTGGCCTAAAGCTCAACATTCAGAAAACGAAGATCATGACATCCGGTCCCATCACTTCATGGGAAATAGATGGGGAAACAGTGCAAACAGTGTCAGACTTTATTTTGGGGGGCTCCAAAATCACTGCAGATGGTGACTGCAGCCATGGAATTAAAAGATGCTTACTCCTTGGAAGGAAAGTTATGACCAACCTAGACAGCATATTCAAAAGCAGAAACATTACTTTGCTGACTAAGGTCCGTCTAGTCAAGGCTATGGTTTTTCCTGTGGTCATGTATGGATGTGAGAGTTGGACTATGAAGAAGGCTGAGCACTGAAGAATTGATGCTTTTGAAGTGTGGTGTTGGAGAAGACTCTTGAGAGTCCCTTGGACTGCAAGGAGATCCAACCAGTCCATTCTGAAGGAGATCAGCCCTGGGATTTCTCTGGAAGGAATGATGCTAAAGCTGAAACTCCAGTACTTTGGCGACCTCATGTGAAGAGTTGACTCATTGGAAAAGACTCTGATGCTGGGAGGGATTGGGGGCAGGAGGAGAAGGGGACGACAGAGGATGAGATGGCTGGATGGCATCACGGACTCGATGGATGTGAGTCTGAGTGAACTCCGGGAGATGGTGATGGACAGGGAGGCCTGGCGTGCTGCGATTCATGGGGTCGCAAAGAGTCAGACACGACCGAGCGACTGAACTGAACTGAACTGAGGGTCTTTCCCTGGTGTCCAGTGGCTAAGACTCTGTACTCCCAATGGAGGGAGTCTAGGTTCGATCCCTGGTCAGGGAACTAGATCCTACATATATCACAACTAAGAGTTCGCATGCTGCAACTGAACATCTAGCACGCTAAAACAAAATCTTGCATGCTACAACTAAGCTCTGGCACAGCCAAACACATATCTTTTTTTGAGTAAAAAAAAAAAAATCTCCTACACTTCTATACTTGGTACAGAAAAATACTTGGATCAAGAACTATAATCTATACATTTCAAAGAAGCTTTCCAAGTCTGACTAAGAAGCACCATTCATCACATTTGGTAATACTTACTGATTTCATAGGGACTGACGGTCAGTTTTTTGTGGGTTCTTTTTAGCTGCTTAAGAATACCAGCAACAGCTGAGATTGCCATCTAGAAAAGAAGCAGGTAAGGTACATTTTACGTCTCTCAAAGGGTTGCTACCTTGACCCAAAGCAGAAGCTGAGTTTTGTTTCTCTCAAAAGCAGAGAAATACCTCACCCACGTGACACGTGACACGTGACAGCAGTCACGTGAGTGCTAACTCTGATTTGGGCTGAGTTGTCTGCAGTTCTTACTGTTGAAACCTCATCCATGCAAGGCTCTGCCTAAACAACCTGTATCCTTTCTTTGTTAAACCAATTCCTGCTCATTCTTCCTATCTTAAGTCTAGACATTTCCTCCTAGGAATCTTTTCCCAGTGTGCCAGGCCAGATCACCCACCTCACATAGTTTTCAAGTAAAACCAAAAATCTGGATCCGTCAGACACCTTTTCCTTCCTGTTAACATGTTATAATATAGCTGTGGTTAATTTTTCAAAGTCAGGCTTTCCAATAACATATAAACATGCTTCCTGCTATATCCCCAGTGTTGAAATTCACAGCACCTGAAAACACCTCTTCATGTCTTTGTTGGATGAATTATTACCATCTCTGATCCAAGAGAGGTAGATTTCAAATCAATATACTTCAACATGTAAAAATTCTCAAAGGCAAGATTATAGCTAAAATAAAATATCTACCTTTCGAACTACAATTGCATCATGGTTGAGATTCTCAACAAAAAAACGTATGGCACGAAGAGGCAACACTCTGTCATCTCTCAAGAGTAGAGACAAAAGCCCAATGCCTATATGCTCAAATTTCCAGGGCCTGAAAAGGGGAGAGTGGGAAAAAAATCAGAAAACACACAGACAGTCATTCATGGTCTTCAGGGAAGAAATCCCCTATAACATTGAAGATAAAAGTGTTGGGAATTAAAAAAATACTTCTTTTTGCACTTACAAATTTCTCTGCTCCACACCATCTAGCAAAGTGTTAACCAAATTTTCATAGTTCCTTAAAAAAAAAAAAAAAATTTAGGTGAGCTATTTTAATACAGTGCTAAGATGAATATCAAAAATGTAATGTAATTCAAATTCCTGCCAAATTCACCATCCTCGTTACCAGACTATAAAGGGTCTGATGAAAAACAAGCCAGAGTGAAGTAAGCAGATGGGTGACACCGAAAAGAAAATAAGAAAAGAGAGAAAAAGTAGAGAGAGAAAAAAAGGAGCGCTGGTATACCAAGCAACTGAACTGTTTCTGGGTGGGTATTCAAAAGGAAATCTGTGAGTGGTAATCAGGAGTGGTCTACCTACACAACACCCAGGTATACATGAGGTAGACTATAAAGTTTATTATTTATATAGAAATGCTGGGAAAAAAATTAATGAGTACACTTATAAGGCAAAGAAAATAAAGTTGGGAAAGCTCCTGCTTGAGTGTTACTGCTGAAGTACTTTGGTTCCAAAAATCTAAAAGCAATTTACTAATATCGTGATAACAAATTCGTATAAATTTGATCAAAAGGTTACTACTGTAAGAGCTATGATGAGATAAATATATTGAACTTGAATTTAAGATTTAATGAGTGGAATATGTATACTAAAAGAAAAATCAATTCATGCTGAAAAAAACATATGACATGATTATTTTAAGATGGTGTTTTTCTATCTCCATAGCTAAAAGTGACAAACAGATCTTCACAATAACTACCTCTTAAAATTTTGGTATCTCTTCAGTATCAATGTGTAAATCTCATTAGGTAGTTGTAGTGCATCACTATTTGAGAGATATTTAAAACCTACTGTCTGTAAAATTACACGTCTGGATAAGCAGGCATTAATAATTACCTTAGGGCATCAACATTCCTCCCTTGTTGGCGTTTAAGTCCTTCTTTAATTTCTTCTGAGCTAAGCATTGTCTGGTTGAGAGAGGGGTTTTTTGATTGTTGAAGTAATTCTGCTATTCCAACACATGACTTTGGAATCTTATTAAAAAGAAAAGCCAGGAAGAAAATGAAGTATGGACATACCGTGTATAAATCTTAACAACATTATGCTAAGTGACAGAAGCCAGATATAACCGGCCACAAATTGTATAACTGCATTTACATGTAATGTCCATAATAGGCAAATTAACAGAGAAAAAGAGCAAGTCAGTAGTTTCCAGGGCCTTCGAGTATGGGGAAATGGGAAGCAACTATTATTGGGTTTAAGGTTTCTTTGAGTAATTATAATGTTCCAGAATTAGAGTACTGATGGTTATACAACCCTGTGAATAGACTATTGTGATTATAAACACACAACTGTTTTGTTAAAAAGGTTTTTGTATGTGAATTACATCTCAAGTTTAAAAAAAAATTTTTAAAAGAAAGTATAATCTGACAGTTACAAATAATAAGAGTATATTTTACAAAAATGGTATACATTTAGAGCAGTGGTTTTTAAAACTGAGGATAGATGTAAAATAAAATAACTTCAGAAAAGAGGGGGGTTCAACTGTACTCACATCTCTCACCCATCCCCAATTCTGTTGGGTGTGTAAATAGGCATTTGAAAATTTTTAGATGATAATCTGCTCTGCATCCTCATCTTAGCTCTACTGAACCTGATACTTACTTTTTCATTTGTCAAATCATCCAATTTTAATCTTCACTATAAATTATAAATCCTGTAGTCAATCTTCTGTGACTTTAACTAGTAAAACTGACCACCTAAAGTAGAACCAACTCTCAGGAAAATGAGGCCACAGACATACAGGGAATAATGGCAAATGCCAACAATGTAATATACTTCGTGGCCTCTTGGTAGAAAACCACCCAGTTCTCTCCTGGCCATGCTTCAACTTTCTACTTCTCCCTGCCATTTACAATAATGATCACTAAAGCATTAGAAGGAAAGAGAAAACGAATGCTTAAAAAAAGAGAATCAAATGTCAAGAAAATGATTACTGAAAAAGAGACAAGAAAAATCAGAACATTTTAACAAAGCAGTGTTTGCACTAAAGTTCAAATTTAAAAAATGATTTTGCTTACTGTGAAGTCCAAGCCAATTGTTTCATATTGCCGATGAATCTTTTCTGCAAGATCATCAAACAGCCTCACTATTGATGGCTTTTCCAGGGACATTGCTTGGCTAAGCCCAGAAGAAACAATTGCTGGCCAAGTCTGTACAATACAGTCCCAATCATGAAGGTTTGCCAAGCATACACCACTGTGATTTCCAAGGAGACAATACAAGGCGCCCTGCAGGATAAAATGAAGATGAGAACTAAGCCACTGTTTGGTTGTAGCCAACAATCCTACATGTTGTTTTCAAATCTACTCAACACTGATTATTTAAATGCTTGGTATTGGTTAGTAAAACAGGTTCACACATTTAACATGTTACTTTTATAGAGATCTGAACTTGACACTTAAGTGCAATCCAGTAATATTTTCTCTAAGTCATTTAACAGATGGTTAGCTCAAAGAACGGCTATTAGTACAGAAATGTAAAGATTTGCTTTTAAGGATATTAGCTTCCATTCTAATTCTCTGCTACTACATTTATAAAGGCTGTGAAATCTGCCACTCTTTGCATTTCAGGGTATAATGTCTGGAGTACTTAAAAAAATAGTAGTTAAATCTGGTTGCCGAGTATCTCCCTAATTATATAAAAATTAGGTTACTTCATTATACTGCATACTTTTTATTAATACTAATAAGGTCTGTATAATCAAAGCTATTGTTTTTCCAGTAGTGATGCATGGATCTGAGAGTGGGACCATAAAGAAGACTGAGTGCCAAAGAATTGATGCTTTTGAACTGTGGTGTTGGAGAAGACTCTTGAGAGTTCCTTGGACTGCAAGGAGATTAAAGCAGTCAATTCTAAAGGAAATCAATCTTAAATATTCATCAGAAGGACTGATGCTGAAGCTGAAGCTCCAATAATTTGGCCACCTGATGCACAGACCCGATTCATTAGAAGAGATCTTGATGGTGGGAAAGATGGAAGACAGAAGACGGGGATGACAGAGGACGAGATGGTTGGATGGCATCACTGACTCAAAGGACATGAGAGTGAGAAGCTCTGGGAGATGGTGAAGGACAGGGAAGCCTGTCTGTAGTTTGTGGGGTCATAGTCAGACACAACTGAGTGACTGAACAACAACAAATAGGAGTTCAATTAATCAAAATGATTCTGATGACAGTAGATACCTCTTTTTAAGGTACCCTATTTTACTGAGGACATCCTCAAAGGCTCATTGAGCAAAGACTGCCTGCAATGCAGCATACACAGGAGATGCAGGTTCAATCCCTGGGTTGGGAAGATTCCCTTGAGGAGGAAATGGCAACCCACTCTAAATATTCTTGCCTGAGAAATCCCATGGACAGAGGAGCCTAGCGGATTACACTCTATAGGGTTGCAAAGAGTCAGACATGACTGAGTGACTAAGTATGCATGCATTTTAATAAAAAAGAGCTATTAGGATCAAATCATTTTATTTCCTGAACATTCACAATTCCAATCTGGCTTTTTAACCATCTTGGACTCTAATCCTCTTTACAGTTCTTATAAGGTCGCTGTAACTTCAATTTTACTGACTTCACAGTTTCCAATTTTAATCTTACTTGACCTGTCTGATTTTGTCCATTTAAACTGCTCTCAACAACATATCACCCAATGAGTTAGACTGTCTATAACCCTCTTGAATTAGATACCTACCTTGGGGGTCAGCAATTCCATTACTGTGAAATTCTTTCAATTTTTCTCCACAGTTGAAAAATTTTATAGTAAAAACAAAAACACTGTACCTTGAACTGCTGTTGAGTGACATCTTGTCTATCAGGTCGTAAGAACCCCAAAACCAAGGGAATGATATCTCTGCAACAGAAGTTATATGCTCCCAAGGCAGCAAAAAATGTTTGCTGGGCCTTATTTCTGACCTAAAGAAAGAATTATGAACAAATGTTTATTAAACAGTAGAAAAACTACAAAAAAATTCCATATGAATGATTAAAACAAAGCAGTAGTAATTTACATGCTGTTGTGATAACAGAAAAATATACCAAAGCACGTAACAAAAATGAGTAAATAATAATCTTTTTATCAGAAGGAAAGCAAACTACCACCAACTACACCTAAAGTTTAAGTTACACTCGTTCAATCATTTTTGGTAAAAGAGAGACTGAATGGAACCGATATGCATTTGTTCAGTAACATAATCAGCAGACTATTAAACTTTTTATTCTGAGTTATTCTTAATGAGAAAAGTCAGGACTGTCTTTTGTGTCTACATAAGGAAAATCAAAGACTTTCCAAAACACAAAACAACTTAAACTTTTTAATGCAAACCTTAGGTATAGGCCACATATTTTGAACCCAAACAAAAGATTCAGTATAAATTCATAACCCATGAATGAAACAGTAATGAACAACAGCTCACTGTAGTAAAAAGCAATATACAAAAAAAAAAAAAAAAAAGCAATATACTGTACATTTTTCAAACTTTTAAAAATAATACTTCAGGCAAAATCTCTGGGTTAGACTGGTTTCCTAATTTATAGACTCACTGGCTATTTCTAAATCTCTTATGAATTTTTGGTCCTATGCTACCTAAAAGGATGCACCCCACAAACTCACATGGCATTAGCTTCCTAAACTCGAGCATAATGCCACAGAAGAATTATATGGCCTTCAAAAGCTGGTATTCATAATATAATTTAAGTGGTATCAACATTATACTAGCTGCATTAGCATTATCTACTTTAGTTATATTTTTCAAAAAAAAATTTTGAGAAGCAATTATAAACAGCAAAAATAAATGTTATTTTAAAAAGAGAAGCAAAACTAATTTGCATATATTTGTAATTTAAAACAAACTTTTGATGCTAATAAATTATTTAAATCTCCTTGTTAAAATGGGGATATTAATTTTTAAAAAAAATTTTTTATTTTATATCAGAGTATAGCTGATTAACAGTGATGTGACAGTTTTAGGTAGACAGCAAGGCACTCAGCCATACATGTACATGTATCCATTCTGCCACGTAACACTGAGCAGAGTTCCATGTGTTTTATAGTAGGTCCTTGTTGGTTATCCATTTTAAATACAGCAGTGTGTACATGACATTCCCAAACTCCCTAACTATCCTTTCCTCAAAATGGGGATACTTTAGATTGAGTGTTACAAAATGGGTAAGAGGGGGACACGTCCAGAGTGTTTGGACTAGCCTTACCTGACTGTATGAACTTGTAGATAAACGAAGAAGATCTCTAATCATATCTTGATGTATCTTTTTGTATTCGCAACCCTCAACAGTTAGTGTTCGCAGCTAAAAAAGAGACCAGTGTAAATAAAATCTCAAAGTTTTTAATAAAAGTTCATTTAATTATGACATAACACCAATAATTAAATATGTATCTGAAAAACTGTCATTTTAAAAAAGTCATCATGGTGAGTTCCTTGGTGGCCTAGTGGTTAGGATTCCAGGTTTTCACTGCTGTGGCTCAGGTGAATCCCTAGCTGGTGAACTGAGGTCTCACAAGCCGCATGCAAGGCAGGCCCCTCCCCGCAAAAGGTATCTTGATTTTAAAAAGCTATTTACCTCATGCTGCAACATTACTCTGTCAATCAATAGTGCTCTGATATGTTGTTTTTTCCCATGAAGCTGAAAAACAGAGTGGCAAACACTTGAGCATCTTCCATGAATGCCTCAACAATGGGGTCCTCCGAATCCCTTAACAAAAACATTAGCTCAAAGAAGGTACAGGAAGGGCTTGTGGGGAGTGGAGGTGTTTCGCTTATTCTAAAATAATACGAGACATATTCAAAAATATATTATTAATTTTATGGCTAATTGTAGGAATAGTCCCTTTAAATAGCTCATCCAACACCCACTTTTTCTGATGATTTATTAACAAATCCATGTGTGGGAGAGCAGTGCAGCTGGTCTTTATTCAACCAAATACAATACTAATACTATAAATACAACACCAGCCCCTAAGAAAATTTATTGACTCTACTACATTTATAAATAGCCTTTCTGGGTAATTGTATGTTTACTACAGAATATAACATCTTTTACTTTTGTAAAAATTATCTTTTAAGTTTTCCCCTACCCTCAATCTTCTACCCAGTCACTAAAGGAAGAAGTCTGGAACCCAGATTCCTCTTTTACACCTTTATCTAATTGGTTATCAAGACCCCGCCAGTTCTTTCATTTTCAAAACCCCTTACCTCCACCCTAGCGCAGGCTACGCTTTCCCATCTGAACTATTACTAAAGCCTCCTGACTTCCAGGCTCATCTGCCTACTGCTTATTCTTACAGCAGTGGCAGAGCTTTTTAAAACCCACTGAATTGAATATTCATCCTTTCAATATTCACATCAGATCTATTTAAGAACTTTTAAGGACTTCCCCACTGCTGAATGTAAAACTGGAGCACATTCTTGGGACAAAACTAGAACTGACCTAGTTTACCTCCTACCACTCCTACCTACAACTACTGTTCCCTAAGGCATGCATGTTGGTACATCTCCTTGCCTTTTCCCATCTCAATCTCTTTGTTTAAAATATGTAGTACCCCAAGCCTAAACAACAAACTCGTAAAACCTTTACAGTCTCAATTTCCAAAAAAAGTCTCCCAATGAAGAACTGTGCTATGATCATCAAACGGCTGGTTTAAGTTATTCTTTCTTCCCTGCTCCCAGGAGATATTACATTGATATCTCCTGGAGAACCAATTAAGATTAAATAAAACACAATGCTTTAAATTCACACCTATGGGCAATTCCTACTTTTCATTCGTTTAGGTTCTTATATGATAGCGAAAATGCGGTTGCCAAGTTATCATACTCCAAATTGCCATTGAGAGTTCAGAGACTAGTACGGAAACTGACAGAAGAGGTTTCAGTAAAGCATATTTATTTCCAGGATCCTTTTGATTATGCCAGGATATAGTATTTGAAAATCTACTATTTTTACTTACAGGGAAACTTCCTCTGTATGCTGAACAAATGCTAAATTAGGTGGTTATATCAATATTATATACCTTTAAAATAAATTCTGAGTTTTAAGTGAAAATACTGACCCGATTTTCCATTGATTTCTTTACTAGGTTAAAGCTTTTCCAACGAGAGTCAAATTCATGCTTGTGAGATCCTTGGAACTGCAAAAGGTCTCCAATAATCTGTGCCAAAGAATTTCAGATTTTAGATTTATGAGTTGTCACATCAAATCTGGTCATATTAATAACCATGCAACTGTGTAAGTAACATTTGTACCTTTATGATAAGAAACAAGGACTTGGTATCATCTTCTGAATTATTAAGTATGTGGTCTATAATAGGAGGAAAAGAATTTTTGTTAAAATATTTTAAATTACCATAGGACTCCTGATATACTAGAAAAGAACGGAAAAAAAAAAACCCACCACCTGATATTCTCACCATTTATAATTTTTAAATGGTGAAGTAAAAGCACATATGCTATAAAATTTCCATATACTTAGTAAAAAATAATTAGTTAAATACATGTATGTACTTACTAAGAAGTTTCCTTATGACCCTAGCAATTGTTTCTCGGTAGTTCTCTCTGGATAGATCTATTTTTAAAAAATGAGAAAAGGCATTTTACACACACTGAATGCAGCCCAGAGCTTTGAAGTTTATATTAGCAGTTATGTCAAGAAGAGATAATGTATCCAGGAAGAAAATAAATGGGTCTATATATGGAAAAGAATCTAAAAAGAGTAGATACATATGTGTAACAGATTCACTTTGCTGTACACTTCAAATTAATACAACACTGTAAATTAATTGCAACTATACTTCTAATAAAAATTTTTTTAAAAAAAGGATCTGTCTTTATCATAGTTGGTTAGTAGCTTGGCATGATACAGAATATCTTTTAAAACCTGCACAGTTACAAGAACCTGCTTATAAACCTTTATTATTAGGCAGGCAAGGAGGAGGGAGACAAAACTGTCTTTGCCAGTATTTCAAAGGCTCTAGTCACTAATTACAGACCAAAAATGCATAAGATTCTTTAATCAGTTGTGGTGACCAAATCAAACAAACAAAAGTTACATCTAATTAATTAATATATGCAATGAACTCCAACGTTAATCCAGCAATAAGGAAGTGTGCTAAATTAATTAATGTTAGATTCAGAACATTAAATTAATGCTAAATGTTTTGCATAAGTTGAATATACAAGGGTTTAGCTCAAGTATAGAATAACCATTGTAGCCATAAATGAGCATTACAATATACGCAAGTCTCCCTTTGCACACGGAAAGCATCAACCCTTTAATGGCTATTCTTTATCTAATGTTTCCCCACTTTCTCCAGAAAAAGCAAAGACAATATTGTGTATTAATATTCACTTTACATATGAAAGAGACTAGAAAAGTTGTAACTACAGAATTGTAAAAGAGTTACAATTAACTCTTGTAAAGTAACTGATAAAAATAATCCACACAGATTTACTCAGATTAGGATTCACATACCATATTCAAGTCCAGTATATAACTTTGTCTCTTCCAAGGACACCATACTTGGTACCCTGTATAAAGACAAGAATGCCTGTATTTATTAACAATACCAAAAAGGAGGTTTAAAGGGAAAAATGTCATTGCTAGAATGTTTAGATGATCATCTTTAACACAGATCTCTCATCTTCAACACTTCAATTCTTTACTCTAGCCTTGCGAAGACTAATGGTCTATCTGTTTCAGTAAGTACAGTATTATTCATCTTCAAAAAAATGTTAATTAAATGTAATGATTTTGGGGGGGTGGAATTCACTGCCCAAATGAACATAACACTGATATTCAATATACAAGTATAAAAGCTTAAGACTGATGATAAACATTTATACAAGGAATAGTAAACTTTCAATGTTATAATAATGATTAAAATAAACACCAAAAAAATCACCATCAAATTTTACTGTAAAATATATAGCAGACAAGCTTCTTTAGATAATCATCACTCTTCCTCTTACAACCAGCTAAAGTGATCTCTCCTAACACCTGCAATAAAATACCACTACTTCTGAAGATGTTCATATGTAAAAATACCACATTCAAAGTCACATTTTAGGTACCTAAGGACAGATTCTGCTGGGGAATATGAATTTTTATATCTGAAATATAAATTTTTTAATGAAAAACATTTTATTTCAAAATATGATTCAATTCAATAACTTTTTATAAACAAATATTTTAATACTTTCTAAGAAAAGGAAGAAAGGAGCAAATTGCTAAGGAAACATGAGATAAGAGTATCCTATATAGGGCTAATTAGTAATCAATAGAAGTTTTATAATTATTGCTTGTAATTCATGAACTACTACTTGTAAAGAAGAAAAACACTATTTTTAAATCAACACCCCCCGCCGATACTGTATTTTTTTTTTTTTAAGTTGAACTAAGTTATCTCTATCCTAATAATTGGTTGCTGTGGATTTTGGGGTTTATCTAAACAGGTAAATAACATTAAGATTACTAAAACCCAATTATTTAACTACGTTCTTGGCCATGATGTAGTGCTTAGGACGGCAACTGTACTGTCTCAAGTTTCAAAACCAAATCTACAGAATATAACAAAGAATGGTAATATTTCTTAATATAAAATGTTAATTTGCTTTTCAGAGAATTTCAAGTTCAAATTCAAATTGGTCTTAAAATCTTGTTTTCACTCCATAAAGTTTCAACTTTTGGCAACAGCGTGCAAACTTGAACATTCTGTAAAAATGTGTATGATTGAAAAACATATATGCATACAGAGTCTAGTCAGTAAAAAATAAGATCAGATTCCTTCACAGTGAACTTCAAGGGGAGTTCAGCATCTTTACTGAAATTAGATTTTGCCAAGAAAGAGAAAAGGCTGTGCTCAGATAGTCACAAGCATTAGGCATAAAACTGTTAATCCCCACCCCACAGAGCAGGGGAAGTGCTTGCCACAAGCTATCACAAGGTCTCCTCCTTGCTGCTAATAGACATAACACAACTGTACCTTGCCCAACCCATACCTAGTACCACATAATACTGAACCAAGCATGCATTCTAATTATTGTCACAAAATTACTCTTAACAAATGAGTTTTTTAAAAGCAATCTCTATAATAAACTATCCTGAAAATTTTTGTACTGTATCAAACACACAAGCAAACAAAAGGCTATCAGTTAGGAATCTGAAATGTTTTTTTAATATGCCTTTCTGACTGTAACCACATTTAAAAACAAGTCTCATCTAAGGGTCCCGATGTTAACTGTAAAAATCCACGTGTCACTCTGAACTGTTTCCCTATCAGAAAATTGGAAAAATACTATCACTTATTACACAATTATTTAAAAACATATCAACCTGTATGGAAAATATTTAAGTAGTTTATTTAAATTAAAATGGCTTCAGCTTTTACTTTTAAAACCTGAATTATAACACATCTTACATATCTCAAGTGCATAGAAGGCATCTGTTTAGACATATACTTCAGCTTTATTTGTTTTTATCCATCTCAAGTTTCTTTTATGCTTATTTATCTAAGATTTAGCTTTAACTGATCCCTTATCTAACAGATTAATTAAACTGATTGTACTGACACCTTTTACACTGAATGTTTCTCAGTACAAATATTTATATTAAATATTTCTTCTGATCTTTCTTTAAAAGAAGAATTTTCTAAAAGAAATCTCTCTCCATTACTCAAATAAGACTTGTACCTCTTTGTGGCTACTACATTTTAAGTCTATGTGTGCTGGGCTGTACTCTCCCATACTTAAAACTGCTCTTGTAACTTTTAGTTATGTACATAATCTTTGCCAAGTAGACTTAAAGTGCCATCAACAATTATAGATCTGCATTCTGATTAAATACTATAGTAACAATACATACAATTTAAATCAAATACCATGACTCCACCTAAAGTGAAATTCATTCTACGCATTCACTGGTTCATTTTTACAAACAGTAATATAAAAATAAAATTCTGACAAATAATTTCAACACAGCATATTACAAATAATATTAACTATACGATAATAATCAAGTTAGATCAGGATCACAGCAACTACACAGTACCACCAAGCCATCTAATTTATAACAAAATGTGTTTAATATTTGCACCACTTAAAAAACAAAGTTTTCTACAACTATGTTATTTGTACCACAGGATGACAATCTTTAGATCTGATTAGAATAGAACTATGAAAATAATCACTGGTGGGAAAGAAAGGATGATGCAAAAGGAAGAAATGACCAATAACATAAAAACAAAATATACAATACAAATCAAATACGCATATGAAAGCTAGCTGAACTGTCACAGAACAACTGCAAACAATAATTCTTCCTGTCTGTAAGTGGAAGAACAGCTTACCCTTCCCCAAATCCCTCCCCTCCCAAATGAAAACAAACATAAAAGGTATAAAAGCCAAGCCACTAACAGATCTTTTTTTTTCCCCTCAAGGTAACAAGTGTTTCACAACAGACAACTGACCTATTCCTTTGTCTGTTATCCTGATCAATCCTGGGCACTGGCAATAGCTATAAACACAAATCAAAGGCTGGCTCTTGCTCTACCATGTGAGACAGTTTGCCAAGTAAAGAGAACCTTACATACCGCTAGGTTTAAAATGAACTTGGAGCCTAAGAACTACTTCCATGTCTGACACACAAATTTTTAAAAATCAATGAAAACAGTCAGAAGGTGAAATAAGGAGAAAACAGGGTTACTCACCGTGGAGTAGTAACTGTTTCCTTTTCTGTGTGCAGCTCCCCCAGCAGAGCTGGGTAGTTTCCTGGAGGTGCCAAGAGAGGTTAGCTAGCCCTGCCCCTCAGCGCATAACAACACATCCTTTCACATATTCATGAAATGGTCTCAACTCTTAGACCTTAAGTATGAATTTTTTTTTTTTCCAGTGAAAAGTTAGTAAAAGCTGAGATCCTAAGAATGATTTAACTAAGAATGACTTAACAGATCTATCAGAGGAAAGGGGGCACAAAGTAAAGAAGAAATATTTGAGATGAAAAATGATGACTCCTCTACCTTGAGTAACCCTGTTTTTATAGATGTTAGTTTTTTGCATCCTGCGATAGCTGGTTAGACCTAAAAGAGTCTAAAGAATGGACTGCAAAAGGAGAAATTAATGACGATTTGAGGATTAAAGGCAAGTGTCCAAAATTCCTATATGACCCTGAAAAGACATAATCCAATTTCCACACCTTTAAAGGCAGAACTATGAGTATAAATTATATCACAGATATTTCTATGACATCATTAACTAAAGGTTCCAAGAGCAAAATAGAGGTCACATTTTAAGATTAATTCAGTAACCTTGGTATCTGACAAAACTGTTAAAATTTCAAACTGAACTAAAATAATTTACTCTTTATTACCCTCAAAGGCCCTTATTTCATCCATCCTTTGAAACAGTAAAATTTATAGTATGTACAAGATACTTAGTAACCTTATAATGCGAAAGGCCAAAAAGTACAATGTAGATACCATTAGGTATGTAATTAATACTTAGGACAATCAACTCATCTCATCTAAGCTTTCTATTTTTTCAATCTCTATAATTATATAGCACAGAAAATTGTTTTTCACATGTGGTAGCTATTTCCCTCAACAATGGGGTTTTGAGACCATCCCATATCCTCTATCAGGAACTAAGAGTTCCTTACAGGAAAATTCAGAACTGAACTAAATTTGTGGTTTTTTATTGCTGCAATTTGCCAGAAGACTAATACTACTAATATATGTGCAAGACAAACTTAATAATAAGTGATCTGACAAAAAATACTTAAAGCATCTAGAATATTTTACCTAACTGAGATTTATGCAAGAAAAAATGTAAGGTTAATTTTTTTTAAAAAAAGAACTGAGCTGCTAGATGCTTCTAAAAATTGGTCTGGTATTTCAGAAAATGCATAATGTCCTACAATACCACAGCCAATTACCACAGTCACTCCTGACATTAACAGGAGTGACTTCCTCAGACATCTTAGGCATTACACTAAAGCACTGGTCACCGTTACGTGTTTCCTTTTCTCCCCAACTAGGTACATTTTATTCTATCTCCTCTGGAGTAACTCATGTCCAAAATAAAGAGTTCTTTTCGTCTCCTAGTTTCCAGTTGACCTGCTACTGATCATCTCCAAGAATTATGCTGTAGATCTTCATTCTTCGCACTAGGCAGTATGATTTGATATTACACAACAATGGCACCATCAACTGACATTATTTGATTAGTTCTTTCAAATCAATTTACATTGAAGAGATTTTAATAATTATTGACCGTATTAGGATAAGCATTTTAGAAATTTAAAAGGCCAACTTTGTTTTATTATACTTTGGTGAAAACTATCTTACTATCTGCAAAAAAAAGGTGAAATGTTATATAAAGTCAATGTAAAAACTCACACATTGCCAAAATAAATTAAAATTTCAGACGAAGGTGATCCCAGTTAGAAGTTGGTTTTAAAAAAAAAAAATTCTGTTACAAACTAATTCAAGCCCAGGGAAGACTTTACAAACTCTCTTTTCTTACAATTCAAAGGCAAAGAAATGCTCATTCATCTCTGACTGTCCTTTGTATAATCATGACCCTGAGTGGGTATGTAACTACAAAGAACCCTAAATATGTGTATCGTTCAAGGATTAAAATGACTGAAGTTTTCCTTGTTTTATATTTTATTTCATTACTATGCGCTATTAAATATGCAAGAAAACATTTTATATTTATAATCATATTTATATTAACATAATTTTGTATTACTTCATTACATTATGTTAAAATTTTACTCTAAGTGAAAATTCTAAAACACAACACATTGAACAAATATTTATTTGTTCACGGTTGTGTTGGGTCTTAGTTATGGCACAAGAGCTCTTGGGTGCGGCGAAGGCTCTCTAGGTGAGAGACATGGGTTCTGCAGCTCTGCGGCATGCGGGATCTCAGGTCCCCAGCCTGGGATGGATCCCACGTCCCCTTAACTGGAAGGCAGATTCTTAACCCCTGGATCATCTGGGGAGTCCCTAAACTTTTAAGTCTAAATTATCTTTCCTGGAAAAAAAACCTATAAAGGGATATTCATGTCAATTTTATAGCTTATAATGTATAGTAAAAGGGGTCTTAATATACTTTTTATAATTAGGCACTGTTTTCCTTATTGAAAATGCATTTCACTACATACAAATCTAACCAGCTTTGTAATAACCAAATATATGGAACTTTCGTCCTGACGCACATTAGTTGGAGAGGATAAAGACTTTGCTTCAGTTTAGTAACATAGAGCACTTGGCTCTATGCTGATATGAACTTCAACCGAAATCTCTAAGCCTTTTGAGCTGACCCTTCAGCAGTGTATCCTATTCATCATTCAATACTAGAGTCCTCTAATTACATACACAAAAGGTACATGCCTTTGTTCTTTGACAAAACTACTGAATTAAAGGACCACCCTTCTCAACATGTTTAAGCAGAACTAAGTTTACTGATATAATCAACTGATGTGTGAAGCAGCTTTTTGTGGTACACCTTAGCCTAAGTTATGTTCTCACTATATTATATATTATTAAAGAGCATCAGGAAAACCAAAACCATTTCTGTAGGTCTCTCGTTTTAAAACAGTGTTTAAATAAAATCTCTTGAAAAAATGAATTTTGGTAAAGTTGCTGTTATATCAACTATAAAGCTTGATGAAAAACAAAAGTTCTTTAAAAGAATTCAGTAAATTTCTAGACAAACTTAAAATTGATTTCCTTACCTGAAATGACCCTACTTCTCCCTCTTAAATCTAATGAGTAATCTAAAAAGTTCAGTACCTAGAAACAGTTTTTAGATAAGTGAAATAAGTGGGAATTATTAATAAAGTATGACTCCAAATGACTAATTATGTAGGAAACGGAAAGACAAGCAAGCCATTTTAAAACCACTCCTTGAAGCTTAAGATTCTTCTTGCAAAATCAACAAATAATTCTCCCATTGTGTTCTTCTCAGAGGGCAAGGGTTCCTTCCTTATTTTTGTGTGATTTTCAGTAACTTTCTCAGAAATGAGATATTGGAGTTCAGAGAAAATGATTTAAGATGGGATGTTGAGACTAGCATCTATATACTTGGTAAGTGACCTACAAGTTGGATATTGCTGCTTTCATTTCAATTTTTTCAACTTAAATGGTAGTACTGACAATGGACTAAATCAAGGCATTCATTCAAAATAATACTCTGAAAAGCACTTAAATTAATAAAAGCAACTTGGTGGGTCTCAAAGGTTCAACATCAATGAAAAACAGAGAACAAATTTTTATTAAAAATAAACTATCCTAGGTTTTTTGCTACAAAATCCTTACCAGTGATAGACCAAAAAAAAAGGGCTTTTCTTTCTTTTTAAAAAGAATTTATCTCAATTAACTCAGTAACCTAACAGACTTAATAGCTCTAAGTTGATATTTTACAACTGATTATCACTAGAAGTTACTTGATCCTAGTACCATATGCAAAATCTGAATAAAGCTTATAGACCTAAACTGTGCCTCAGTTATTTTTAGCCTAACATTGACAAAAAGGTTAAAATTATACAGAAACAAACCAATAACAGAACCAGTGACTCATTATGTGACTAAGTCTTAAAATATATGCCAAATGGCAGCAAAATATATAAAATAGTTCTCTTTACTTACAAGTTAGTAACCGGCTCTCCTTTCAATGGAGGTAGGAGGTTTCCTGAGCCAATTAAACAGTTGTGGACTATAGTCAGACTCTGCAGAACATCATCTCTAGAAGAAATAAAAACCATTTTCATATTTGAGAAGACTCCAAATCTGTATTTAACAAAAAGCCTTGCAGAGTCTAAGGTGAAGTACAAGAACTTTATCAAGTGGGAATATACAAAATTAAGCCATAGAAGTGATGAACATTTTCAGTTTACTCACTTAATAGTACAAGGTAATTAAACAGATATTTACTGATAATATCAGACCTACTTACATTTAAATAATCTAAATAATCACAAGTAACAACAACTGATTGCCCTTTGTGAAGCAATTCTGAATCTACTTCCCTCTTTATCCAAAGATCACAACCACTAACAAAAGGGGAAACTATTTATAGAAGATTCCCTACTACAGTCTATCTTTTAGAATGGATGAAGTAGGGCATGGCAAGCCACTCCAGTATTCCTGCCTGAAGAATCCCCACAGTCAGAAAAGCATGGAGGGCTACAATCCATGGGGCTGCACAGAGTTAGACACGACTGAAGTGACTTAACACAGGGACCTCTCTGGCAGTCCAGTGGTTAGGACACGGCACTTTCACTGCTGAGGGCTCAGGTTCAATTCCTGGTCAGGGAACTAAGATCCCACAAGCCATACAGCATAGCCAAGATTTTAAAACAGACTAGGTAAACATTTACTCATTCCTAGTGGACTTGCTTATTCAAAATTTCCTGTTATTTGATACATACTAATTTTCTTACTACATATAAAGTAGTCTCAAATAACTGTTTGCTGTTAAAGCTCTTTGGGACAGAAAAAAAAAAAAATCTTGGGGATATTTCTCTAGGTAATAGTAATACCAAAATATGAATTACTAAAAAGAAATGAGCCAGTAAAAGCTTCAGTGAATTTAGAAAAACAGGCATTTCCTTACAAAGCAGGCATATTTATACACACTTCCCAAAATATGCACAAGTGAAAATGCTAAGCAGAAGGCACTAAAAGCAAACTAGAAAAAACTCCGAGTTTTCCTATTTCAGATGTTTAATTACGAGAAACTTTCTGTTGCTAAACTATAAACCATTTTCAATGGTTTTCTAATCACATTTATGGGAGGCATCCAAAACACACCTTGTGGGACCTTGAAAATGAATATATCTGATATGCCAGAGAGAGGGAGACGTGTGAAAAGAACGTTTTAGTCCACAACTATACATCACTAACTGGTTATAAAAGAAAACTAACCTAGACATTTCGAGTTCTCCATCCCCACAACGCTGGAGTTTGCTGAGCTCAGGCTGAAGGAAAGAGTCCAACAGATAGAAGGCGAAAGCCACCTCTTCAGAAGAAGGAACATGCCACTGGATCCCCAAATTCCACAAGTCCCCTGGTTTACCCCAGTCCTACAAGACAGCATTTAACCAGCAATTTGAGAAGCTGACGTGGGGGGCGGGGGGAACATACACACATAATTTAAAAGGCTTAAAAGAAAATGCATAAGTAAACCAAACCTAAGGCAACAAAGGCACACCAAAAAAAACATCAGACATCACATGATTCCTTCATTATCATTCCTAAAAAAGGTCTCCCTGAAGAGCCACTCAAATGTGAGTTTACTGAAACAGTAACAGTAAGTTTATGTGAGGCTATGATTGCACTCTGCCCTCAAGTTACATCACACTTTTCAAGTTTAAAACATTTTAATAATAGATTTAGTAATCTATGTTAAAAATAAAGAAATTTTTTTTAAAAAACCAATACTTTTGTACACAACAGGGGAAAAACCCACACTTTGAATCCCTTAGAAAAATAACCCAATATATCCTGGAATCCTAGATTATTGAAAATGCTTGCCTTGATAGGAAAGTATTCAGAAGGAGGCTTGTCAAAGCCGCCTGGCACACTGCAGTACTCGGTAGGGTAGATAAGTGTAGTAGAACGAAGAAGATGATGCAAAAGGTTACAAGACAGAGTGTAACCCTGCTTACAGGTTAAATGTAGGGTTCTTTGGAGAATCTTTACAAGCTGCTCCCTATAAAGAAGCAACTTCTTCCCATCCACTCGAGTAATCTAGGAAGAAAACATTTGAAGATACTTTGTTTAGAAGATCAGGAATCAATATTTAAAGTCTATGTTTGGCTACTAAAGTTGTCTAAAACAGTGACAATGTTTCTTAAAATGGATTTAATTAATTTTAAGATTGTTATTTTAATTATATTCTAACAATGAATCTTAACATCAAAAACACATTTTCTGTGTTTAGGCTCTTAAGTGCCGTAGTAACATCCTTTTCAAGAGTGTACCCCCTGAAGAGACAAAACTTAACTGGATTTCTCTGTTCTTTGGTTCCTGAACTAAACTGTAGAGGGAACTGAAGTTTGATTGATGGCCAAATTTAAAATATGGGGAAGGGGAAGATGCTACATCTGATAAACTCGTCAATTAATGAGCTATCCACATTAGAATTAAAAACATTAGGCATGAAGTAGTCAACCATTATCATACTCCTTTCAAAACAAGAAAATGGGATTATCTGCTTTTTTGTAGTCAGATCCAAATCTTTCTAACTTAACATGTTTGGAAGTCAATTTTTCAAAAACAGAGGATACATCCTCAGAGCAACTCAACATTTTCACAGAAAATTTTCTTATTCCACAGATTTATAATACCTCAGACAAAAGTTGAAGATTCCATAGTAACTCTTTATCTAGCTCTTCTTCATTTAATACATCATCATCTAAAAATAGCAAAATAGTATCAGTGGGGAAAAAAAACATCCAATGAAATCCATCATTTAAAAATATTTATATTTAATACTTCTAATAGCTGAGAAAAGTCTGTTTTAGGAAGCTTTTCATTCTTTCGTCATTAAGCTAGGCTTGCTCCAGCGGAGGTGGAAACTCAATTTTCAAAAGATAAACACAAAAACCAGGACTCCTGCCCCTTCACATCTCACAAAATACCTTTTATTTTTATGGCCACCTCTGAATGGTTCTTGTATGTATGAAAACATTAATTTAATAGGGTAAAATTTCTAAGCTACCTGTCAATCTGGATGATACCCTTGTTTTAAGCAATTTTACCCCAAACTGCAAAATTAAAACACTGCACAGCTCAGAGAATCTGTTTTCATCAGCAGAGTTGTAGAAACCAAGAAAAACTTCCAAAATCATAAATATAGATAATAACCTTAAGACTTACTCATTGTAAGCTGAGTTATAACACTGCAGCAGTGGGGAACAAATAGCTTCAAAGATTCCTCTGGGCAGCACTGAAAACATATTTGTTTGTATAAGTTTTTTTTGAGAGGCACAAATATTTAACAGTCACAAGTACACACTAGCACTATTTTCAGAGGCAAATAAGGGCAGCTATGAAAGAAATATGTGTATTTTAAGAATGACAAGCATGTCTAAAATAATTAACCACATAAAACTGCTGGCTATTGATTCATTACTTCATCGGTCCAAAAAACCCCAACTCACCTTGACTGCAGCACGGCACATGTCTGCCACCATGCGTCCTGCGACTCTTGTTTCAAATATATGTGAAATAGAAAAATTAAAAACCTTCTGAAGGGCCACCTATTAAAAGATAACATAAAAACGGAAATGTCTAACTAGCATTTTTTAAAAACTGAAACATCTTTTTAAACATGAAAGAAAATGTTACTCAGACTATACTAAAAAATAATCAAGTAGGAAAAATTTAACCACCTGAATATATAAAGATTTGTTTAATAATATTACGTTCAGGTCTAAAAAAAAAATAAAAATAAAAAAATAATAATATTACGTTCAGGTCTATGAACAGCCTTTGCACAAGGCCCTAATGTGACCAGAACACTTGAGGCCCAAGATTTTATTTGCTATAGAAATGCTGAACACAAAACTAAAGCTGCTGGAAACAAATGCAATTTAATTATCTTGCTGGTCAATTTAAAACAGGGGGAATATTGAGGAGTATCTAATATTTAGTTTGTTATTCGGACAACTACAAACTATAAGTATTTCTCTCTCCTCTAAATGATGTGAAGCATTCTACTTAATTTTACAATTAGATAATTTTAATTACTGAATGAAGGAATTAGGTCTAGACATGGATTGACAAGGCTGAAAATTATAAACAACTCCTTTCAGAAGATTCTGGTTAAATAAGAGATTATTTATGTTAATTTCTTTATACTAACATAATCTTAGTAAATATCTCATGGAGCTGTAAAGCAGTTTAGCTTTTAACAAGGACAAACACTGCATAATGATAATCTCAGATGGAGAAAGAAGAAACAGAAATGGAAACAAAGTAAAGGAATAAAAATATATAAAGTTTCTTCACAGTCAATTCTTGTTATATGTAGTACTTATGCTCTACAAAATTGCTGTGGGCACTGAATTAGCAAATATTGAACCAAAGTTCTTAGGGGAAACACAGGATTAAGTTCCCATAAGCCTCTCATTACATTTTCATCAACTGATGAATATAAAATTTTGTTTCTGTTTGAAGATACCTTTTTTAACATATGTTTATTATTATTATTTTGGCCATACCACACAGCATGTGGGATCTTAGCTGCCCACTGGGGACTGAACCCATGCTCCATGCAGTGGAAGCAGGGAGTCATAACTATTCAACTGCCAGGAATTCCTCATTTTTTTCAAATTTTAATATGGAAAGGAAGGAGAAGCTGGTATGATATGCACACAAGTAACCTGAAGTTCAATTTTTAAAACGTCAAATAAAAATACAAGTTGGAATGTAGCTCTTTGCAGCAATGCACTCTTACCATAAATATTTCTTTGGAACATTGTGTGAGGATTGTACTAAACGTAGAAGACAGACCTAATTCGACCAAACTCTCCAAGTGAGTCATTTTCTCCGTCTCTGTCTCTTCTCTTGTTTGCTCCAACGTGCTACTTTCTATGAGTCCAAAGCATCTAAATAACCCAAAGAAAATACAATTTTAGCAACTAAAAACTGGCTTAACTTTTTTGGTTGATTTGATTAGATAAATCTTTATTGTCAAGATAATGCAAATGATAGGTATTTCATTTGTATATGGCTCACAAATCAATTGTCCCTTTGTAACCTCAGAAGAAGTACCACCCTTCCATAGTAATTTAAGTACAGGCTGCAATGCAGAGTAAGGCTAAAGTTTGCTGAGACAGGACATTGTTATTTTTTAGTATCTATCAGACATTAAATAGATCTGAGGTATTTGCTTACCTGTCCATAAATTGTAAGACGAAATCCTCAAATTCAGCTGTGGCAGAACAAAGTTCTCGCTCTACCTGTAACATGTCAATGTGCAGAAAATTTTCAAATAGGCTTTCATTTTTTTCCCTGGAATAAAACTCAACTATAGTCTACAAAATATGTCTAATACTATATTATTACACTGAGCACTATGAGAAACAGCACCAAATTCCCCTATCAACTTAGAATAACTCATCTACTTCCCAGGAACCAAAATAAGTAGTAATTAACATATTTTGTAAGGGCCAAAAACAGAAGTTCAGGCAGCTATATTTTAAAAATCAGTTAATGGTTTTCAAACTGCTTGTGCATGTATAAAGGATTATCTCACTAGCTAACCATCTAAATGCCAAAAGTAAGATAATAACATACATGTCACAAAGAAAATAGTTCTGAAAAAAACAGAGTTAATGATTCCAATTTCCTCAACAGATTTATTGCTAACATAAAATGGAAAAACAAAACGCCATTACTTTTTGCTTAACAAAACAAAAAGTTGAAATATACCTTTTCGTTTCAGTTGTTTACTGGAATAGACTATTTTCACCCACCCTCTTTGGTGGGTGCTCTGCAGACTATCCTACCAGTGATGACCTGGCCCTCCATTCATATCATTCTAGTCACAAAACAGTAATTTTAATTTGTCAGCACCTCTGCAAAGCTGCTTTTAAACTTTCAAATATTACTATTCATATACAGTAGGAATTAGAACTCAGTTGACCAATCTTTTTACAAGCAGAAAGCATCCTTACCTCTGTGAGGTCATTTCTTTCCTGCAGTACGGATGAACAATCTACTAAAGGCACCAGAGTGGAAAATGTTGCTATAAATTGGAATGTGATCTACGGAAAGGTGCAAAAGAGCAAACGTTAATTACATAGAGTTCTAATTCCAAAATACACATATACTATAAACTACTATCAAGTACCAAAGGAATTATTCTGAGGGAAATACCACAACAATTTTTCTGAAAGCTTTTTGCTTAGAACTGAACATTTTAAGGTTCCTCACAATTAACTAGCTGATAACTGAGTAATGAAGTTGTACTAAATTTATTTTCATACAGTTATTTATTAGATTTAAGCACAAAGTTCTCTAACCTTTGGTCACTAAGAAGTTACTTGGCTTCCCACCAAAAATGTAATATTAACTAAGTGTAGATAGAAAATGCTGATGGAGAAGCTGGAGACCAGGGAAGAGGGAAGATGAACAATATGTAAGTCAGGTTTGTATATTAAGGGAATCTAGCATTTCACACCCAGTAATTTTTATCATGCTCCTTGTGACCAGTGCAAAGAGAAGTACAAATAATCATATGCTATCATTTTTAATGGATCTGCTTACACAGAATAGGAAATCTATAATAAGCTTTAAAACACTGTATGATCATAAATGCATTCAGTTATGGGAAATGACTTAACCTAAGGAAGACCTGATATAGATCAACTAAGTGTTCATGGGTATAAACTTGGGCATCTACAGGTATAATTCTGCTGCCATTAAGAAATTTTACACTTTACTGTGTTCTAAAGAATATCTGAAAAGTAACAGGACATCCACTTACACAATTAAAACTGACATAGAAAAGAGAATTAAAATATGCTCACCATGCATTTACTAAAGTCATTCGGATCCACCCCAGGTAATGCTCTCATCAACAGAGGTAGCATGTGTGTTGGACCTTCAGGAAACCACTTGCCCCCTGATACCAAACTGCGGGCTACTCCAATGACACAACTTAAAGTAGCTGTGAGCTGGTGAGGTTCTGTTAAAGTCTCTAGTGCAGGATACGTTCTGCAGTTTGAAAACAGAATTTTAAAAATTTTCCATGACAGATAAACATATGGAACACATTAAACAATTTACTAAATTCATAAACTGCATTTTGGATTAAAGGTCTGTCCGCTAGCAGAGTATTCTGAGGGAACATTTGCTTTCAAGGTTAACAGAATCACAGAAATAAAGGAAGGGTACATGTTTCCCCAATTCCCTGACATCTCACCACAGTTCCTCATGCCAATTCCACAGTGTAAATAATATTAGCTGGTAGATTTCTGTATTCTTTCAGCATCTTAATCCATTCCCACATTCCTACAGGACTGCATCTAATTTAATCATCAGTGATTAGAAATCAGCAATAACACACAACTATTCCACTCTTCTCTTTTAAAGGAAAAAACAATCTTACTAAAATGTTCAAGTGTTTCCTATTTTATACTTTAAAAAAAGGACTGTGTTCTAAAGTTGGAAATCAGCTCTCAAAAACATAAGAGAATATTCTTAACAGTAGAGTGAGTAAAACAGGGGGAATAAGACATGCAATCTTTGATCACTAAGTCAGTATTTAAGAACGAAGAACACCCACTCTATGGTTCAGTGATTTCACTTTTGAGACTCTCTCCTACAGGGGAAAAGAGTCCGAAATGCACTCAGTGTAAGTTCTTCTTAACAGAAAAGGTAAATAAACAATAAGGAAATTTCTAAATAAAGTAGGAAAAAAGGAGGATTTCTAACTAGAATTAAAAAATATAACCAAACCTATGTTTATTTTAAAAGATGAATAAAATAAGCCAAAAATGCTTTGGCAGAGGATGTCTTCAGGAGATGTAAAATCAAGTGTCTAAAATTTTTTACTTTTTAAAAGACTCTAACTTGGAGATTCCCTAGCAGTC
The DNA here is from genome assembly GCF_001704415.2 of Capra hircus. Classification (NCBI taxonomy): domain Eukaryota; kingdom Metazoa; phylum Chordata; class Mammalia; order Artiodactyla; family Bovidae; genus Capra; species Capra hircus. Next base: position 36,227,964 of record NC_030818.1, read on the forward strand.
CAGTGGTTAGGACTCGATGTTTTCATTGCCTTGGCGGCCCAGATTCAATCTTTGGTCAGGAAACTAAGATCCCACAAAGCATGAGGTGTGGTTAAAAAAAAAAAAAAAAAAAAGAAGGTTTCTGTTTTTCTAAAAGAGAAAAAAAAAAATCTACAAAAAAAGCTAGCCAAGCCACTTCTAAACAGGACAAAATTAAAACTGAGTCTCAAAAAGTGTCATTGTACTGTCGATTTTATCAATTTAGCATCTTGGTTGAGATTAAATTTGTCCAAAAATCAACTACTAAAGAAAAACGTGACAGATAATCATATTTGTATTTATAAGCTTTGTTCCTTCAACTAAAGATTAATCTCAGCAGTCATAATTCACCACCTGGAAAACAATGAAATAAGGCAAAACAAAGGGAAGGTAAAGGAATACCAAACACCTCAGTTCAAAATTTTAATTCTGCAAACAACTGAAGTCGTCTCTTGAGGCAAGTCTCTCCTCTCCAAAGAAAATCAAGGGACCCGCCACTGACCTAGAGCTCCTGCTGCCACGTGGAGGCCAAGCGGCAATGAAGAGTGAAGGCTGAAGACAGGGCAGAAACTGCCTAACTTTCACACTCCATTTCCTAACTAAGTTGGACATGCTGGAAGTTACCATGCCCTAAGACATGGACACAAAAAGACAGGGGAGGTTGGAATAGTGACGCCCAACTTAAATATTTATGGCAAAGAACACAGGGCAAGATAGCACAAGCAACTCCAATTACAAATAATGGAGCCTCATTTGGTAGGATTCCCTTTGCCAAGCAAATGTCACCAATTTTCCTCTCTCAACAGTGAGTCGGAAAACAGGCTGTCATCTGCGTGCTGCCAGTAAGGACCCTGGACAAATCGGAGTTTTAGGAAACTCAAGCCCTTAGATCCCTCTGGGCTCCAAAATCTAACATTCTTCTGCTTTTAACGAAGCCATTTAGAGAAGAATCCTAAACCTGAAGTTCAGGCAGCAAAGAATGAATAAAAGAAAGTGTAAGCCATCTGCTCATGCACACTCAAGACCACTGAGAGCGGCTGTCTCCTGTGAAGCACGCCAAGCTTGTATTACGACAGCGACGAGGCAAATGCAGACCTGTTTTTGTTACTATTCCAGCATACAAAACAAAATGAATACAATGAAATTGACATAGTAGAAATAATTCACACAAGGTTATACATATAACACATGAAAATAATAAAGCTAAACAAATTTTCTTCTCTATCACTGACCCTAAGAAGCAGACATCCAGAATTACTGTCACCGCCATGTTCTCAATATTTAGTGACACTCACATTTTGTGAAACAAAACAGCCAGAGGTTTATTTGTAAGCAAAAACTTCAATAACCAGAATGAGCACATAAGTCAAAATATTTTACTTTATTCATTTCATGTCAATTTTCTTCTTCTCGTCAATAAATCTTTATCAAGTTACCAATCTTTAGGTTTAAATATCTTGTTTCCCCTTTAGGAACAGGAATAAGTACCAAGATAGCAAAACAAGCCACAGAAAAGAAAAGAAAGCCAAGCAGAAGAGTAGAAGAGATAGATAACCAGAGTAACAGTGAACACAGCTGAGGCTTCAATGAAACATGTGAATCTACACTTACCTTTCAAGTACAGGGGGTATTACTAACTCCGGTCTCATGAGTGCAAGGTTCTGCAGAGCCTGGGCTGCTTCTAAACTACCAGTTTTGCTAAACATAGCCAAGAGGACAGGCTGAATAATGCATTGTACAAAGTCTGTAACATCTTGATCTGTAAGCTTATGGCTATCAGGCACGGGAGTTAACCAAGAAGGTTTCTTGTATCTTTCACGATGTAATCTTCTAACAACACTGTTTGGCAACCGCTGAAGTAGTTTCATTAACTTGTTCTGAGGAGACAGAAGCAGAAAGTCCTAGGTAGGTTGTCGTTCTCACAGAGATACTCACAGTTCCTCCACTGTTCCAAGTAAAAATTTTTCAAATAACAGCTTGTATAATAATTTTAAAATACAATCTATCTTTTCATTTTTTAAATTTTACTGAAGTATAGTTGATTTATAAATGCTGTTAATTTCTGCTGTACAGCCAAGTGACTCAGTTATACACATATATTCATTTTCATATTCTTTTCCTTTACGGTTTATCACAGGACATTAAATATAGTCACCCGTGGTATACTAGGACCTTGTTGTTTAACAATTTGTATAACCTTTTTTTTTTTTTTCAGTTTGTATAATCTTATTACAAAGAACTTGTATGGTCTAACTAGTCAGAATAAAATACTCTTACCAATTAATCATCGATAATAATAAACACTTCCAAATTTCAGTTTTAATTTCTAGCATCACAAGAGTCTTTCATTACTTGAAAAGCCGTAACCCAGCAACTTAAAAAAAAGCATACACACAATAAAACTGAAAAGATGATTCTATCGTTTTGTGGCATTTTGTCACCAGTTGCTGGTATTTTTGTCACCAGTTATTAGTATTTATTTCTATATGTTCTATAAACACGGCACCTTAATGTAAACATAATCATGCTCACACAGGGAAAGCTTAAACTACAGAAAATGTACACAATAGGCAATAGTCACATGTGACTGTATCTTAAAATAAAATTCCATACCGTTAGAGTAAAATATGAACATTACTCACCAGCCACCGGCCATTATTTGAAGGATGGTAAAAAGACGTGATGCTGTTAAACAAACCAGCCAAGTGCTTTTGCACCAGCTTACTTGGTCCACCCTGTTCAGACAAAAGAGCAGCAATATTAGTACCCACGTAATTCTGTAAAATTGAAAGGGTGAACAGGCCCAGGCCTATATACAAATCACTAATGTGGCTCACATTCATCCCGCTGGCAAAAACCAGTTCCACCTCTGAATAAAAGTCAGAAACAATTCCCAGATGAATTTCATATAAATCAAGACAGTCTACTAAAAATAAGGGCAACTTATTGAAACTGAATCATAAAATGGAAAAGATATCTTTCAATTCAGAGTTAATAGTATCTTTTACTGTTTGCAGGTAAATAACTTTCGCCACTAAGGTAGTCATCTTAAAATAACCAAGTATACCACATTAAGCATAAAAAGCATTCCTTAAATGACTGAAGAACTCAAGAATTCCTCACTGCAGGAAATATAGATTTACATAAATGCATTCACATATTTATTAGTATTTCTAAATGTTTCAAGTGATTAAACTTGTTATATTTGACCATATTTTGACTCAAAAGAAAAAGTTTTTTTCTTAATCTATTACCAAAACAAACACAGAAAACAACCAACCAGACAGCAATATAACTAGGGTTGCAGGGGGAGGGGGAAAGGAGGAAAAGGCTAACACTCACTCTACCAAGTTGAACAACCTTGGGAATATAGGACTAAAATATAATATAAAGGCCTTGAAACTGTCTGTTTCAAGATGATCTTTTTCAAGAAACAGCACAGATTCATAATGTATGCAAATAGCAAGTCACTGTGCCACATACTCAAAACTAACATAGTATTATACATCAACTATTATTTCAATTAAAAAAAGAATCAGCACAGACCTAAAGTAGACTATCCAGTAACACCAGGAGCATGTCTTTCTGCTGAAATGAAAGTCACATTTCCCCACAGTCACATTTCCCAATTTAGATCAAACTATTGAGACCATAATTCCATAGCAAAATACCAAAAAAAATTTTCAAACTTCTAACATGTTGACTTTTAATTATATTAAATATTCATATTTAACACAAAATGAAGCTGCCAATACAAACAACTGTGTGAGCAACAGCAACTAAAATGAGCCTGATACCAATCACTATCTGATCCTGTTTTCCCTAAAGCCCAAGTTACAACTCACTGCTTAAAAAAGATGATAAATATTTAAATGTTTTTGCTCTTATTGAATATCAGAAAGAAAACGGGATTTCCCCTCTGTTTAATAATAAAATAACAACCAAAAAAGAAAAGCTTGAAAGTTTCTTTTCTTTTCATCTTACAATGAAATTTACTATCTAAACTCCTGAGTTTCTCTTCTGGCTCTGTGGTAAAGAATCTGCCTGCCAATGCAGAAAAGACAGGTTCGATCCCAGATGTGGGAAGACCCCACATGATCTGGAGCACCTAAGCCCGTGTGCCACAACTAATTAGCCTGTGCTCTAAAGTCCAGAGCCACAGTTACGGAGGCCCATGTGCCCTAAAATCTATGCCCCACAACAAGAGAAGCCACCAAGGGAGAAGCCCGCACACTGCAGCTGGATAGTAGCCCCCAGAGCTATGGGAACCCAGCACACGCAAAAACAAATGTTAAATAGTTTAAGAGCTAAACTTCTCACAACCATTCTGTCTTTTCAACAAAAACAGCCAATTGAGCAGTGTAACCAGGGAAAAAATAGCAAACACAGAACAATATTGAGTGTCACATGCAGAGTAATTCAAAAAGGAGATAACTGCAAAGCAATATGAATGAAAACTTTAGAGAATTATGGTATAAAAGTTGTTCCAATACTCTTATTTAAAAGATGATATAAAAATGTAGACTGTATTTTTACTTCTCTTCAATGATGTTGGAAAAATAATCCTTTATGCTTCTCTCTCTTCACTAAGATTACTTTGTCAACAAGCTTTGTGTTCAGTGTAATGTTTTATGTGAACACTGACAATAAATGCATTAATACTGAGCATACACCAAACTCTGCTTTCAAATCTCACTTTACCAATTTGACTTGGGAAAGTCCTTTTACCCATAACTCTGGTTCTCAGTCTGCAAAACTGTTATAGACATTCTGAATCTCTAGAAACTCTGTCCCCCTTAGAGTATAACTGATCTACAACTCTGTTAGTTCCAGTACATAACACAGTGATTTGGTATTTCTATACATTACGAAACGATCATTATAATCAAAACTCTGAACTTCTGACCCTTACTTTAAAGGTCCATTATTTAAGGAGATTTATAAATGGTACATTATGACTACATTCTGAGTCTGAGAAACATAAGTTTACTGCATCAGAAAATATCCAAGAATCAAATGACCAACTAAGCCACTAATTTAGACTTATGCGATTATGCAGAATTTCTGTATGGTTAACCCAAAATTTATAGGAACTATATAAAACAAACATAATGTACTACAAACCATCATGGCAGTGATCCATACTACAGCATGTCCTATATCATAAGCATTTGTTAAAAATCTTGGAACTAACACTTGACTGCTTCCCACTGGGAGGTTTAAGCTTCTCAGAATTCTTGTAAATACCTTTACAAAGAAACAAAGAATTAAGGATAACTATTGACAAATAGCAAGTAATTCGTTCATTAAATAACCTACGTGTTGTATATTGGTGTTACGGTATATATTTTCATTTGATTAGTTTTTATGACATACTGTTTGGTAATTTGCTTTATTCCTTAGGAATTCATATAAATAACTGTATACCTTTTTAAAATGACACTCTTGAGGTCACAGGCGTGCAGTTATGAAGCACTTAATACTCAGGTACCCCCAAACAGGCCAGTGGCACATAGTTAAGCATAAAAAGGCAAACAGTAGGCAACTGTAGTTCAATGTGAAATATTTTGACTACATTCTGCCTCGCTAAATGCACACAAAATTATTCTTCCTATGTTTTCATTCCAAGCCAAGGACGCACAAAAGTATTTTCTAGCTGATTTCTCTACCTCTTTAAATTTTAAGACTTGATTTTCCCCCTAAGAATCTGCATTTTAATCAGTCATGTAAGATCTTAATACAATTGGACTTATATTTAAAACATAATTAAATACGTCAAATATGGGGGCTAAAGGTGGGAGAAATTTACTTCTCCATCTTAGTTTCTACTGGCTGGCAACAGAGGAAGGCAGCACAAGCAAAGGCAATCAGAGCCTTTGCCCCTGCTGCTCCCCTGCCCTGCTCTAGTGCCCGTGGGCATCAGAACCAACCACAGCCCGGCTCCAGGCCTCCTGAAGCGCCACAGGCGATTCTCCTGCATGGGAACCACCACCCGAGACGCAGCATACCTAGAGACGTTTTCCAGCTTTATTTACTCTTGGAAAGTACACAATGTGATTTTAAAAGTGGGGAATACTCTATAAGAACTAACAATACATTACAAAAAATTCACTGGAAGGGACCAATGTATGACACCTTGAATAATATTCTCAGTACTTTATAAATTACTCACTCTGAAACTTAAATTCATGCCCTGCATTGGTAAGACAAAAAAAATCAAACATTTATGATAGCTTGATATGATCTAATTACTTTCTGAAAATAAATGACCCATCTTTATAAATTACTTATGTTTTTACTAACAATCAAAGAATTTGATTGTTTCTGTGGTGCTAGAAATCAGCAACCACACACATTTCTCCTTAAACATACAAAGATGATGTCAGTGCTACTGTATTTGTTCAAATGTTCTTAATTACCTTTGGTACGTATGGATCCCAATCTATGTACCCTATATTATCTGTAGCCAATCGAGCAAAGAGATTTACTAGTTGCTGAAAGTAAACGAAAAAGAAAGACAGTTAAGTAAATACATTTGTTATTTTTAGGGATCACAGTCACATCCTTTATCCATTTGTTCTTTTCAGAACAATTGTTATTGGCACAACTCAATTTATATTTATATCTCAGTCTTTTCAAATTTCCAAATTTAGGTCCTGATTCTCATCACCCATACAAAATCAAATGCAGTTGAAATGCTTATTTTTAAAAAAAGGAGGTAACAAAGCATCATCCACAGTGCAAAAAACAGATAAAGAAGTTTTTAATCAAATACATGTAGAAAACATCCACCAGGTGTCCAGCACCATACGAATGGGGGATCCAACAGGGCCTTCCTCTTCATGTACTTCACAGTACATGCATATACTTCCAGATAGTGATAAAACCAAAATAAATAAATAAATATAAAGAAATGTCTAGTTCTCTTAGAATACAGCAAATACAATTCTAAAAAACTGATTACAACATCGCTAATAGCCAATTTTAAGGGGACAACGAAGGATGGGACGGTTGGATGGCATCACCAACTCAATGGACATGAGCTTCAGCAAGCTCCGAGAGTTGGTGATGGGACAAAGAAGCTTGGCATGCTGCAGTCCATGGGGTCGCAGTCAGACATGACTGAGCGACGGAACTGAAGTTACTTATCAAATGATCTAATAGTTACTTCCAAACTAAAATGTATATAAGAAAAAAATGGGATACTCACCCCCTCCCACTGTGGGAGATTTTGCACTGAAACCCAAAGGCCAATTAATTCATCAAACCAAAGTCTGAAGAAGAAAAATGTTATGAATAGCAAGTGATTTACAGAAAGTGGTTTAAAGCCAGATATCCTTTGTATTTTTTAAAAATCTATTATTCTTACCAAAACTACACAATCTAGAAAAAATAACACTGAAAGTTACAAACTTAATGGAACAAAAGATTACTTTTGTCTGAATATTCCCTTTTCAATTTATTTAAGCTAAAAGGAATAATCTCATCAAATTTCTACTCCATTGCTAAATAACTGTCTATCCCTATCTAACACTGTTAAGCTTCTCCTTCCTCTCCATACCTTTCTCCTTTAATGCTTTCCTTTCACTACCTGTTCCTGCAACTCTCCCTTACTCTCTTTTCTTTAATAGGCCAACTAGTAATTACACCATTAACTAGCACTACAGCAATAGTTCCATAAAAGAAATGAGTCACAAAGCAATTAAATTAAAGTGGGAAAAAAAATATCTCAAAGTAACGAAAGTGAAGAGAATACAGGGGCAAAAACACACTTGATTATTAACCAATTTTCACAAATGTCAAAGAAATTAAAAGTTTTTAGAAGTCTGTAATTAAAACTAAAATTTCATAAATATACAGCTAGATACAAAATTTCTGACTTGACAGACAGAAAAGATGTGACATCTCACTATAGAAAACATGCTGGGAGAGACGATTGGAGGGCCAAGCATAACAACCCTCCCATCCGTAATATGCTGATAGGTACTACTACCCTTCTAGCTTTTTTTTACACCTGTTCCTTTTTTCATAAAAGTACAATCTAAGTATTTTTCATTCTAGGGTTTATTATATACCTGCAGTTATGAGAGAGAGAGAGAGAGAGACCCAAGAAAAACTATACTGCATGATGAAGGTTAAAATCGAGGTTTAGAAAAACATTTTTCCCTTCTCTAAACTCTGTGCAAGGTAACATTTCCATCACTGCCTATTTATTGAAATTTTCAACTCCTTTTTGCAGTTATCATTCTTTCTCTCCCAATATCTTTGAAAGCCCACATCTTACGTGGCTTGATATATAAATGCCTTACTTTCTCTTTATTTGAAAACTGATATTTAATTGTTTTAGCTTTCACACACACTTCAAGTGTAAGAAACATAATGCTTGAGTTGGTAATTTCTTTTTTACTTATTACTGTACTAGTTTGCCTACATACATACATACATACATACATATATGTATATGTATATGTGTGCATATATACATATATGCATTCCCTACTGTATTCTAGAATCTATTGATACACACACACATATATACACTTACTTAAAACCTTTATGATGAAGTTCTGGAGGAAGGGAGGTAGGAAGAAATATTTCAAAATAAGTGATGGCCTTTTGCATTGTTACATCAAAAGGACACATTAAAGGCCGCCATTCTTCTAGCATCTCAGCTGTGGCATCTGCTGGAAAATACCTAATAAAAAAGAACGTTTTCATGTATCTGATCATTGACTAAAAGCTCTACATCATTATATGACTGACAAGAAGGGAGGAAAAGGGGAATGTACTTATAAGATAATATCACACACTACCAATGTCAAGTTAGCTGACAAGAAACACACATTTTTACAATTCTAAAATAAACAGCCTGTCACACTCAAGTTAGATAAGGTAAATTTTATTCTTGTCTTTGGACTTGGAAAAATGCTATAAAGCTGATAAATCTCAGATAAAACACAAAGTCATTCAAGTCACCTACAAACTTAAAACATGATTGCTGTTATTTTTTCCTTCCTGTGTGCTGTATAATAGCAACAGAAAAAAAAAATTCCTGTCACAGAGAACCCAGTCTATATAAGAAACAGATAATCAGCAAAGTGAGAAAGAATATCAGCCCAGGAACCTCTTGGCAGCTAAGGAACAAACCATTTACCCTCAGTAGACCCTGAGTTCTCCTGTGTATAAGAAATGACTGAGCTAGATGATCTGGTCCTACAGGCTCTAACATTCTAAGATATGGGCAGGAGCATCACTGGGGCATGGAAGATTCAGAAAAATAAAAGCAGAAGTGTATAGACAAACACAAAATGAAGACAAGCAGATAATGAGGACCCATTATCCATTTGGGTACGGAATGGATACCCAAATGGGGAGGCAACTGGGGTTTAAAATAATGACAAGCATACTAAAACTTCTGATTTGAATATGGGCCAAAAAAAGGAAACCCTTTCAAATACACTTGGAAGTTTGGCCTATACATCATATTATGAATCTCATTATATCTTTATATCTCTGTGCTACTAGAATCACACTTCACTGCCTATCTTCAAAGATCTTATACACTGAATCCTCTTCCTAATTTTTCAGAGTCAACTGTCAGCCGAGTAACCCAGAATAAAAGCTTGGCATTCTACAAATTATCTAAGAACCTAAAACCCAGTAAATACCTCAGTGATGATCAAATTTCACAAAATGACAATGTTCACTAGTAGCTTACTGAATAACTTAGGTTAGTTCTTAAGCTTCTTAAAAAGGAGACATTCTATATCTTGAAAATACATTTGTCCAAGACTGACTAGTATAGTAGGTCAGCAACAATATCTGATCTATAAACTAATTTCAACTCTTATAATAAGCATATGATAAATATATAAATTTCCATTCAAAAGAATCCACTGCATTCATACCAGAAGTATGTCTTAGAACAGCCTGATAAATAAGAATGAAAAAATAGTTCAAGACCATACATCTAGACTTTCTAAATTCTATCCACATTTATCTTTAAACATCAGAATATGGGATATTTAAAGTCAAACAGTCTACTGAAATGGAAAAAAAAAAAAAGTATGGGCCACCTTCTTATTATTCATTTTTATATAATACCTACAAGGCTCATTTTGGAAAATAATTTTGACTTGAGTAACAATACTCTAGGGATATCTTTCAGATGAAGCCAGTTATACACACATTATTGCATTCTTGCTTTCTAATGGGTGACTGACACCCACACCACTTAAACCTTTCTAAATTTATAAATGAAATCTGAAAAGTTCAGTTCAAGAGTTGGAAATAATACTGCGCTCAGTGACTAACATCACAATGTCAGACACTATATATATCTTTAATTTCCTTTTCAAGGCATACCAAAGATGGGGAAAAGTCCACAGAAACAATAAGAAGATTTATAAATTGAGAAGCTACTTACGGTCGGCAGCTCTTCACGAGTGTTTTAAGAACATTTTCTACAGAACTGGGGGGAAAAAGCCATTTGGTAAATTAGGTTGGTATATTTTAAGAACAGATATAATTCAATTAATAAATATCTCTAAGATACACAGTTAGATATTACCTGTGTACACGCAATAACTAATACTTCTCTTTCATACGCATAAAAGTCTAGTGAAGTGAAGTCGCTCAGTCGTGTCCGACTCTTTGCGACCCCATGGACTGTAGCCTACCAGGCCCCTCTGTCCATGGGATTTTCCAGGCAATAGTACTGGAGTGGATTGCCATTCCCTTCTCCAGGGGATCTTCCTGACCCAGGGATCGAACCCGGGTCTCCCACACTGTAGACAGACGTTTTACCATCTGAGCCACCAGGGAAGTCCTAAGATCCCTACCTAAATGCTGTAATCTACTCTTTCCTTTGTCTTCATTTTGTTCATTCTATACAATGAACGAAAGGGAAGAAAACTGGAAAAAGGGCAAATCGTCTTCAATCTTTACAAAGTGCGCAACAATGACCATACTTAACAACACATCAAGAAGTATGCTCGGAGGCTTCAAACAAACAGCATAGTCTAGAGTGCTGCTATCAGCAGCTGCTGGAGACTAGTTTTCTGTATCCTACCGGTGAGAGTTTAACAACCCTCCAAGGCACTGTATTGCCAGGAACAATTATCAAAATAACAACAGCCACCTTTTTGACCAGCTACTTAAAAAGTTAGTTGATGAATATTAAAGGCTATAATTTATTTTCCAACTTGTAGGTGGTTCAAGTGACTTTAGTAAAGCAAAATAAACACTGGTATATGAACTTATAAATAACACTTCTATTTTAATGAAAAGTCTAGTGTGTACTAGTTTAAACACACATCACCAGAATGGAATACTTAAAAGATTAACTAGGCCACAGTCAAAAGAAGGTCAAATACAAATCAACAAAACATAGAGTGATTTTGAATTGGAATTTTAAAATACATGTGTGCCTACTTATAGTATGATGTATACAAGTAAAAATAAAGCTAGTCCCTACAGCTCAGGAGAAAAAATTATGGGGGAAAGAGGTAACTTTTAGGCAGTGCTTCCACCTGACACTTTCTCATTAAGCTTCTTGGAATTCTTAAGTCCAAAAGTCTATCCAACGTCTCTGAAAGCTTAAGAACTAATCTTAAGAAATTCTTAAGGAAATTCTAAGGAATAACACAAACCAAACTCAGCACAAGTAATCAATGTAGTATATAACCAAGGAAGAAAACCATTAACTTCATTACTTGAAACAGTAAGAATCTTCTTTAATTTCAAAAGTAAATATTTAGAACAAAATTAACTGAAGAGGAAATTGGGCTACAGCTCATGAGGTAATTCTAAAATAAAGACGATGACCATATGGCTAGAGAGCCACCGTGGAGCATCTTCTGATTATCAAAGAGAGATATCAATTTCTCTTACAAAAAAACTCACCAGTTCAGAATCAGAGTTTAATTGAGGGAACATCTAAGCTTGCCTAGTTTTTTTTTTTTTTTTTAAAAGGTGGGGAGAGTGGGGCAAACTTCTCTCCAACTACATTTACAACTCCCTGAAGACCAGAACTATGATTTTTACTCCTGGGCATTTCTGAAGGGCTTATAACAAGGCTGTGTTCATTTACATATATACATATATTACTAACATATTTATATATTTATTAATTTACAAAGCTCTATAAACCTTTTCTATCAGGGCGATAAATAAAAGCATGGATCTTTGGATCTTCTTTTAGTTTGGACTGAAGACCCCCACTGAGAAACAAATTTTAGAACTCATAGATAAGATGTGAAGGTCCATCAGGTTACAAACAAAATAAGAGATCAATTTAAATACAGATTTTAAAAAAAGGTAATTCTAAAAAAAATTCTAAAATGGTAAACTTATAATTCAAGGAAATAAGCAGAAGATCTATAATTCTACACTTCCTAATGTCTGTTTTCATGTTAACTTTACATTTATTTTTAACTATTTCTGTGGCAGTATTTCTATTTGATAGTACAACACAGAAAACCTGCTATGCTTACTGGTAACTTGTATTCTACCAACAAATTTTCATATAATATCAAAAATGATTCTAGAAAGCCAGTCACAAAAGGCTGCATAGCTATGCTTTCTCCAGTTCCCTTCATGCTTCAGACGGACAGGTGGTTATTGTAAGACTTGATAGCTGTCACTTCACTCACTAGAGGAATGGGGTGTGTGGGAATGTGATTCAGTTCATCTAAATGAAGTCAAATTCAACCCCGCCTTATGTATAAGCCTGTGCCAATGGATTTATGCTCTTTATCCAGAAAAGGGTACAATCTCTCTAACCTGTGATATCTGTATAGTGACCTTTTGTGATTCTTGTAATCTCTCAAGATGAAGGGAACAATGTTTCTGTTTAAAAATAAAATAAAAGGTTAAGGCTAGATGCTACTAGATTGTATTTCACTAATTTTTAGAGGGAGTGAATAATCACTTAAGTTTTCCCAACTGTTGGAAATTTCTAATGTTAAAGTGACAGTTCAAAACACTTTTTCTTTTTTTTTAAATAAATCAAAAGGGATCTAACAGAGGAACTAGGCTTTGGGTGGGTTTTCTGAAACACTCTTCCCTCTTAGTAAAGGCATGTTAGGTTGGAAAGAAAGCCACAGTATATCATGTAATGAATGGTTCACAGCTTGGGCTCAGAGTTAGACAGATTTGAAGGTGAACACTTGTCCAACTATTTACTAGGAGAGAAATATTATATAGCCTTGTATCTATATAAGAACAGTAATACCTACCTCTCATTAGGCTTTTACAAAAATTAAACAAGATAATGTAAAGAAAGCAGTTACCTGGCCCAGAATTAAGCACAATAAATGTTAACTATATTTCATATTTAGCCAAAATAAATTATATTTCCAATCTCCTTAAAAACTAAAATTTTGTACTAATTTTGCTTTTATACTTGTTCTACTGCCTCTGAGTAACTATTAATTTATATTTAGGAAATGGCATCAAAATAGGAAAGTCTTCCCCCAAATGTCACCCTATTTATCAGGGCAGAAAGTAAGTTCCTGTCCCAATTCTTGAGCTCTTGTCCCAGTTTCAACAGATGACTCTGTGTGAATTTTCCTTTTTGGGAAGCAAGTTCCTTATGATTCCTTACGTTAATAAAGTAAATGCCAAAGATGTAGCAGAGAAGCCTGAGGAAAGCCAAAAGCTTTGGCCTCCAGTTCCTGAGATAGTGGACTTATATAAACCGGACAATGTTCATGTCGAAATCAAAGAAATGTACAGCAAATGACAGTCAAGACGGGAGTCGTATGGACTGCCCATGGCCAGAACGTTCAGCTTCACTTCACAATTCTCAAGCTAAAAATTAACTTCAGGGTAATCAGACTGGCTTTTTTATAAATGAACTCGGAAACTGTAACCCTGGTATATTCTACATACCTCTCCTTCAACCTCCCTGTAACTTAATACATCCATTGTTTCCTGGTTTCCTAAATCAAACAAATCTACCATCAGTTAGTCAAACACTAGCCATCTCAAAGCTAATCTTTTAAAACCTAACATTGCTTATCGGCAAGCAGTCGTTTATCACAACCACTTCACACAAAATTTTGTTGTTGTTCAGTCGCCAAGTCGTATCTGACTCTGTGACCCCATGACTGCAGCATGCCAGGCCTCTCTGTTCATCACCATCTCTCAGAGTTTGCCTACGTTTATGTCCATTGAATCGGTGAAGTCATCCAACCATCTCATTATCTGCCCTCTTCTCTTTTCCTTAGTGTGCTGCCTAGATTTGTAACTTGTAATATGCTACTCCAATTAAGTGCGTGGGACACTGTTTCATGACATAAAACCATGACCCAAAGATTCAAATGCTTCTTTTATGAAGTAAACAGTAAGCAGCTCTTAAGTTGCTAGTATTAGGTTCACAGCTGGTACTAAGTTCACAGATCTTCCGCAATTTTAATTTTTCTACTGAATAATAATAAACAAAACCCCTACAAATTGTTTCTCCAGTAGAAAGTAAGACAGATTAAGAGTAAAAAGGGTATTTTGCCCCTGAGGCGAAAAGAAAGGAGGACAAAGAGGGAAAGGAAGCAAAGGAGAAGGAGGAGGATGGGACAGAGAAGACCAAGGGAAAGGAGAAGCAAGTTTATAATCCTTGCTCCAAACAATGGAACCAGCTTTTAAAATCATGCTGAAATGCACAGCATTCTAAGCAGTGGTTTCAGTAAAGACAAATACAGGCACAGGAGTTTAAGACTTGAAAGACAAACAGTTAACAAATGAAGCAACCTTTCACTTTTGATTACTAAAATAGTATTCTAAAAATAGTCATCAGCACATGCAGTCAGCTGACAGAACTGTTTCAAAATGTGTCAGAATACATCTAAGACAAAAGTACTCAAAACAAAATACCAGTTCCAAAAGCATGCCATATTAAAGGGTTCTTTAAGAAAATTTTCTAAAATAAAATGTTTATAAAAAGTTACACTTCTATCCCTTGGTTATGAACACTTGCTATTCTACTGTATTATTTATAAATAGAATCTTTAGTAGAAAGTACGTTTTAAAATGTTCTCAGTGACCCCCCCATCTTAGAAATTCAGGGGACAGAGACTACCTGTGAGGAACAAAAAGTACTGTTATCTGGCTCTCCAAACAGTATCTCTAATATTGCTGCATAAGAACCAAGACCATTAGATTCCTCTGGTATTAAAAATCAAGGCAAATGTGATGAAGAAAAGTCCAAGAAGCAAAGAATTCAAAAATCTTTCAAAGTTAATTGTTATATAACTTTAAACAGTGTGACCTGAATGGAAATACAGTAATAGGTTCTCCTTTCCAGAGAAGTAAAATATGATAATAACAGTAAAAAGATTACAAGAAATGAGACACAATGAATAAAGAACTATAGTCCTGAAAAACTGTTTTAAGTATAATTTTCTATCTTGTTTTTTAAACAGAAGACACATTAAGCTTCAAATTTTGTCCTACGGTGTGGCCTCTCACCAAGAAAGTGTCCCCTCAAAAGTAGTTCCCAGTATTCTTCCTGATTCCTTAAAACTGGAACAATAATCACCAGGTTTAGAAAGAGGCTGCATCAACAGAGCTGCACTTCACAACGTGCGCTCCTTTTAGTGGAAGCATACAGCCCGGTATGTAAGTACTTCAAGCCCCTAGGCCACTATAGCTCATCTTCCTGGAGCATCAACTTTAGTCAAGAGATACACAGGGAAGAAATTTTTACTTATGAAAACATGACTTAATAAGCTTAATGAAGATATGAATGTTTAAGATAAAATGTAAAAATTCCAAGAAATTCCTCATACCATACCTCTTAGGAAACCTCTTTGGGGAAAGGGTAGGAGGTATTAAGTGGACAGTCTGAGATGCACAGGAACAGGAAGAATATAGGTTTGGAAACTAAAAGACCTGCATCTTACAGAATTAAAAACAGAAAAAAAGAAAGTGCTGGACTAGTGATAAGAAAACAGGAAGGGCTGATTAATGAGGCAGGAAACTTTAACTTGCATGGAAGCAAGAAAAGAGAAAACAAATCCGTAAGACTTTAACCACATGCAGGGAGCATTCTGGAAATGTAAGGGACATTTTTTATTATCACAATTAGTAGGGAGGACTCATTGAAACTTTAGTGATTAAAAGCCAGGTATACCAGATATCCAGCAATTCACAGAACAGCCAAACTCAACAAAAAATTATTATTGCAAGACTTTCAAATATCTCAATACATGGTCATATAGATTAAAACTTTTTGAACATAAAAGATAACTGTTTTAACGTTAACTATTTTTCACAGTTTATTAATAGACATCGAATCTCTAGGAATACAACTAACAAATAAATTGAAGGAAGGCTGTATTTTGTTTTGCTGAAAATTTTACCTAAGGTTATTCATGATTTCTAAAGAAAAAATTACAGCATAATGGCAATTCTGCTGCCACATCTGATTTGCCAAAACCAAATCCTTGAGCATATACAGATTTGCATATAAATATGTAACTAATATTGATGATTGTTTTAGAACCAAGTATCATTGGCAGTTAGTGATACACAAAAAATGAGGATGTTACAGAACTTCATTAATAGTTTTGTTGTTGAAATGCTTCATGTTTTTTTGGACTGTCATCCTTTTTGGGTAGGGCACAAAAGGCTATTCGTGCTGTAAAAATTATACACTGACATTATTTACATTGGCAAAAGTCAATTGCACAAATTTTATATGGCTTCATATACTAATGTGTCTTTTCCTAATTCATCCTTTGCCTCTATTTCTTTCACATGTAATAATGTTCAAAAATAATGTTGGAAATACTAGTAACTATCCCACATAATTAAATAAAGAATTACTGTGACACTATGTTATAAATAGGGGCTTCGCTGGGGGTTCAGACTGTGAAGAATGTGCCTGCAATGCGAGAGACCAGAGTTTGATCCCTGGATTGAGAAGATCCCCTGGAGAAGGGAATGACTACCCACTCTGGTATTCCTGCCTGGAGAATTCCGTGAACAGAGGAGCCTGGTGGGCTACAGTCTATGGGGTCACAAAGAGTCAGACATGACCGAGCAACTAACACTCTCACTTTTTCCCTATGTGATAAATAAGGTCAGCTCACCTGCCAGAGTATCTTACTTCCTTTTTTCCCAGTCAGTAGTCTGAAGTTAAAAGTTATTTCTCGCTCTCTTATCAGATGTATGATCTGTTATTCTGTATCCTAGTACTAAATTTTATTTTAATGTCCACTAAAAATACTGCTCTTACGTTTTCTTGTACTTCTGATACAGACTGTGTTTTGCCCTTTTTTACTTATAAATTCAAACTTACTCATTATAAATAGATGTAAAATCTGAATACCATACTGTTTTACAGTGTAATAGCACATGCACGTTTGAAATACAGATTGCTTCAAATAAACTTTGTTGTTATTCAGTTATTAAGTTGTGTCTGACTCTTTGCAACCCATGGACGTAGCAAATTGGCTCCTCTGTCCTCCACTATCTCCCAGAGTTTGCTCAAATTCATGTCCATTGAGTCAGTGATGTTATTTAACCATCTTATTCTCTGCCACCCTCTTCTTTTGCTTTCAAACTTTCCCACCATCTGGGTCTTTTCCAATGAGTCGGCTCTTTGCATCAGGTAGCCAAAGTATTGGAGCTTCAGCTTCAGCATCAGACTTTCCAAAGAATATTCAGGACTGATTTCCTTTAGGATTGACTGGTTTGATCTTTGCTGCTCAAGGGATTCTCAAGAGTCTTCTCCAGCACTACAATTCAAAAGCACCAATTTTTGACACTCAGCCTTCTTTATGGTCCAACTCTCACATCTGTACATAACTACTGGAAAAATCACAGCTTTGACTAGATGGACCTTTATTGGCAAAGTAATGTCTCTGCTTCTTAACATGCTGTTTAGGTTTGTCATAGCTTTCTTTCCCAGGAGCATGTGTCTTTTAATTTCACGGCTGCAGTCACCATCCATAGCGATTTTGGAGTCCAAGGAAATAAAGTCTGTCATTGCTTCCACTTTTTCCCCTTCTATTTGCCATGAAGTGATGGGACAAGATGACATGATCTTCATTTTTCGAATGTTGAGATTCAAGCCAGCATTTTCACTCTACTCTTTCACCTTCATCAAGAGGCTCTTTAGCTCTTCACTTTCTGCCCTTACAGTGGCATTATCTGCATATCTGAGGTTACTGGTATTTCTCTCAGCAATCATGATTCCAGCTTGTTCTTCATCCAGCCTGGCATTTGGTATGATGTATTCTGCATGTAAGTTAAATAAGCAGGGTAACAATAGACAGCCTTTTTGTACTCCTCTCTCAATTTCGAACCAGTCAGTTGTTCTATGTCCAGTTCTATCTGCTATTTCTTGACCTGCATACAGGTTTCACAGGAAGCCGGTAAGGTGGTCTGGTATTTACATCTCTTTAAGAATTTTCCACAGTTTGTTGTGATCCACACAAAGGCTTTAGCATAGTCAATGAACCAGATGTTTTCTGGAACTCTCGCTTTTTTGATGATCCAACAGATGTTGACAATTGATCTCTAGTTCCTCTGCCTTTTCTAAATCCAGCTTATACATCTGGAAGTTCTTGGTTCACATACTGATAAAGCCTAACTTGAAGGATTTTGAGTATAACCCTGCTAGTATGTGAAATGACCCTAACTGTACAGTAGTTTGACAATTTTTTGGCACTGCCCTTCTTTGGAACGAAAAATGACCTTTTCCAGTCCTATGGAGACTGCCAAATTTTCCAAATTTGCTGACATAATGAGTGTAGCACCTTAACAGGATCATCTTTTAGGATTTTAAATGGCTCAGCTGGAATTCCATCACCTTCACTAGCTTTGTTCATAGTGATGCTTTCTAAGGCCCACTTGATTTTACACTCCAGGATGTTCAGCTCTAGGTGACTGACCATACCATCATGGTTATTAGGGTCTCTGACCTTTTTTTATAGTTCTTCTGTGTGTTCTTGCCACCTCTTCTTCATCTCTTCTGTTTCTGTTAGGTCCTTACCTTTTCTTTCCTTTACCATGCCCATCCTTGTATGAAATGTTCCCTTGATATCTCCAAGTTTCTTGAAGATATCTCTAGTCTTTCCCATTCTACTGTTTTCCTTTATTTCCCTGCACTGTTCATTTAAGAAGGCCTTCTTATTTCTCCTTCCTTGTCTCTGGAACTCTGCATTCAATTGAGTTATCTTTCCCTTTATTTCTTTTCCCATTATTTCTTTTTTGGTTAAAACATAATTTATATTTATTTTTGAGTGTAGAAAGGTCATGTTACTTATGAATTTCACTTTGGAATAGTTATCTATAGAATACAACAGGAGTTTCTGAGTCTATTTGAGTCAAGAGTCATGGCTTTAAGGCAAAAGATTTCGGCAAAGACTCGAGGTCTCTTCAAAATACCAAGAACAGTTAGGGTGAAACTTTTAAGGAAAAGTTTCCATAACAGCAGGGATAATGTGAAGTTAAGGAAATAACTTGGTAATTAGTATCAAGATGAATGGGAAGAACTACAAACAATAACTAACACTAACAGTTATAAGCTTTAACAAAATTTCCAGGAAAACAGTGGCTGAAGAGGAAAGCCACATGTATCCATGAATAACCATATAATACCTAAAAAAAAAAAAAAGTGGCTGCCTCTGGAAAGTTACACCTGTCAGGACAGGAGGTATGACACTTGGTTATAAAGAAGCAAGTAAAAGAACTACTGAAAAAGGAGAAATTACTGACGGAATTGCTTTCTCTCCCACATGATTTATCAAACATTTTCAGAGGTAGTCAAAAATTCAGCCAGGAAAATTTCAGAAAGATAACTGATTTGAACACAGATTAAAGGTTTCTGAAATCTTTGAAATGGTGATTCTAATCACAAGTTCAATGGGCTCATATTTTAAGGTCTAGTCAGTCCAGTCTGTGCCACGCTCCCTCCAGCAGACATAAAACTCAAAAGTAATCCTTCATGTTAAATTTTGGGTTTTCATAATAAATATTAGTAAAAACACATTTGGACATTTTACCATATAGTTTTATGACAGGTTTTGCCATTTTTATCACTGAAATGGGTTTCTTTGTTTTAACACATGGAGTCTTCAGGAAATAAATGCCTTCTGACCATTATATTTGTGAGCACTGTCCAAAAAGAGTTAGGGCCTGAGTTCACAGTTACCTATATTTATTTACTCTTTTCATTAAATCATTTCACTATTTATCTATGACCCGAATATCTTTTAGAGTCTGCCATTTGCCATCATTTTCCAAATAAATTCACTTAAGACTGCTGACTTAAGTGAAGCCTAATAATTAAATGAACTGACCTGGGTAGGCATGTAAACATGTCTAGGACTGAGAGGAAAAAGACAGAGTAAATGTTTAAAGATTTAATTTATAAAAGAGAGAAAGGAAAAATAATACAGGCATATAAAATGATGCTCTTCAGGAAATTAGTACATATATATGTAACAAACTACTCTAGATAATAAAAGGAAATAGCTATTAAAAGTTGAAGAGAAGATTTCCTAAAAATAAACCTCAGTTACAAATTCAAGTCAAACATGCAAAGATTAAGAAATTAAAGGCATAGATCACAACTGGACAAATTGTTAACAGGGAAAAACGACACTGTGAAGTCAAGTCTGAAATCACTATTATTCAAAAAAGGACAGATCATCACACTGTACTCTGTAAAGGTTCCAAATAAAACATAAAATGAGAGATCTGGAAGAGTCAGGATGTATGCACAAGAAGCCAAAAACACCCAGAGATTTATAATCTTGGAATGTCTAAACATTACTAGGAAATTGTATAAACCAAGGAGCATATTTGACCGTCCTCTAAGAAGAGTCATTCACTGAAACTGATGTTTCTTTAACTGTGTGTGTGCTCTGGGATGTGGGTCCCCCTGGAATAGGCAAAGCTCCCCTTTGTGAAGCATTCATTTTATTTTTTTTTTTCTTTTTTTTTTCTTTTTATTTTTTTTTAATTTTTTATTTTTTTTAAATTTTAAAATCTTTAATTCTTACATGCGTTCCCAAACATGAACCCCCAAGAATTAGAACACACGTGGATCTACTATGAAGAATGCCAAATGTGCATTACTTTTAGTGACAAAATACTAGATTTCAAACAAAAATCTCTCGTTTTCTTTGGCCAGTATGCTGATGAACTTTAGTTGTTAAGAGATACAGTGGTGGGAAATTCTTAACTGCAGTTTCAGATATAAGTTCAGTTCAGTTCAGTGGCTCAGTCATACCCAACTCTTTGCAATCCCATGGACTGCAGCACACCAGGCCTCCCTGTCTATCACCAACTCCTGGAGCTTATTCAAACTCAAGTCCATTGAGTCAGTGATGCCACCCAACCATTTCATTCTGTCATCCTCTTTTCTTCCCACCTCCAATCTGTCCCAGAATCAGGATCTTCTCCAATGAATCAGTTGTTCACATGAGGTGGCCAAAGTATTGGAGTTTCAGCTTCAGCATCAGTCCTTCCAATGAATATTCAGGACTGATCTCCTTTAGGATGGACTGGTTGGATCTCCTTGCAGTCCAAGGGACTCTCAAGAGTCTTCTCCAACACCACAGTTCAAAAGCATCAATTCTTTGGCACTCAGCTTTCTTTATAGTCCAATTCTCCAGCAGTCCATACATGACTACTGGAAAAACTACTGCTTTGACTAGACGGACCTTTGTTGGCAAAGTAATGTCTCTACTTTTTAATATGCTATCTAGGTTGGTCATAGCTTTTCTTCCAAGGAGTGTCTTTTAATTTCAAGAGGGCAATAAACTGTTTTAGGAGTCAAGTTACATAGAAATGAGCATATTAAACTGTATATTTGCTTGCTTATCTCAAGTAATCCAGTATTTCTCAACTAAGGTCAAGCCCCAAAAGTGCTCTCCCAAAAGTACTTTAAATGGAAATACTTACTTAGGAAACCAATTTAATCCCAGGTGTTCTGTCTTGGAATATAATATTCTTTCCACCATGTCATAAAGTGGTCGCCAAGGTAACTCCAAATCATCTCTTGAAAGAAGTTCCTTTTTCCTAATTAAAGAGAGTGTGCACATTACACACACTATACAGGGAAGGTAGTTGCTAAATGCTGCAGTCATCACAGTGGGTTTTGCTTTCTGCCATCCTCAGCCGTTCGCTGGTAAAACACGTCAGTAGGAAGAACAACGCACAAGACTTTTGCTGCTGCTCAAACCTCAAAGGGCACCACATAAAAAGAGGCATTACACAGCCACTATGGGGAACAGTGTGGAGATTCCTTAAAAAACTGGAAATGAAACTGCCGTATGACCCAGCAATCTCACTGATGGGCATACACACCAAGGAAACCAGAACTGAAAGAGACACAGGTATCCCAAGGTTCATCACAGTACTGTTTACAATAGCTAGGACATGGAAGCAACCTAGATGTCCACTGGCAGACGAGTGGATAAGAAAGTTGTGGTACATAAACACAGTGGAATATTACTCAGCTATTAAAAAGAACACCTTTTAATCAGTTCTAATGAGGTGGATGAAACCGGAGCCTATTACACAGAGTGAAGTAAGTCAGAAAGAAAAACACCAATACAGTATATTAATGCATATATAAGGAATTTGTAACAATGACCCTATATGTGAGACAGCAAAAGAGACACAGATATAAAGAACAGACTTTTGGACTCTGTGGCAGAAGGTGAGGGTGGGATGATTTGAGATAATAGCATTGAAATGTATAATATCGTATATGAAATAGATCAGCAGTCCAACTTTGTTGCACGACACAAGGCACTCAAAGTTGGTGCACTGGGACAACCCTGAGGGGTGGGATGAGGAGGGAGGCGAGAGGGGGGTTCAGGATAGGGGACCTGAACCCTATAGGGACATGGACACCCATGGCTGATTCATGTCAATGTATGGCAAAAACCACTACAATGCTGTAAAGTAATTAGCCTAAAATTAAATAAATTAATTAAAAAAAGAAAAAAGAGGCATTACAATTTGTGCCACCATTATTGTAGATGAGTTTCATACTTTCCCGTACTATCTATGAAGTACTCCCTGTTTCTGGAATTGTGCTGTGTGTCCAGGATAAGGAAAACCTGGGACTTGGTCTTACCAAAGAACACTTGGCTCTCCTCATTCCCTAAAATCTTGAAGAAAGAAAAAAATCTTACCAGAAATTACAACAACTGGACTTACTTTAATAAGTTGATCAAGAGACGGGCAAATCCCTGCATCATGCTGATTTCCAGTTTTGGAATCGATACCAGCTCATACAATAACTTGATAAAAAGAACATGATCTTCTTTGCTAAATTTTCTCCCATAAAGTCGAATATATCTGCAAGAGAAAAATTGATAGAGACTTTAAAAATAGATATGGTGACATATTTTTGTTCATTGAGGCATTAGTCACATGCCCAAGGTGCAGAAGTAATGTACATGTCCATCAATAGATAGATATGTGTGTGTGTACACAGACACATATATATCTGTGCAGGAATATTATTCAGCCTTTAAGAAGAAGGCCATCATACGCTAAAACATAGATGGACCTTGAGGACATTATGCTAAGTGAAATAAGACATCAAAAAAAGTCAAATACTGGATGATTATCACTTATATATAATATCTAAAGTAATCAAATTCACAGAAACAGAATGATGGTTGCCAGGGGCTGGGAAGGTAGAAATAGGGAGATAACAGGGTTTCAGTCATACAAGATGAAAAAGTCCTAGAGATCTGTGGCATAACAATGTATACACACTTAATACCACACAGTACACTTTAAAATTGTTAAGAGGGTAAATTTAACAGCTTGCCACAATTAAAAACATGTATTGCTACACTTTAATTTCAAATGTCTTTGATGTTATTTTGTATCCACTCATCATTGTGCAGGAAAGATTTACTCTGGATTTTAATTGAGAGATTACCAAATAAGTATTTTATTGACAAGAAACCTCTAATGATAACTGAATTCTCATCAACCTTTAATGACCTGCAATCCCATTCCTGGGCATGTATGCAGAGAAAAACATGATCTGAAAACGATACATGCAGCCCCATGTTCATTGCAGCATTGTTTACAGGAGCCAAGACATGGCAGCAAGTTAAATGTTCATCAACAGAGGAATGGGTAAAGATGTGGCTCGTATACACAGTGGAGTATTACTCAGCCATCAAAGAGGACAAAGCAACGCTACTGCAGCGACACGGTGGACCTAGAGAGTGCCATACTGAGGGAAGTGAGTCAAATAGAGGAGAAATTGTGTATGACATCTCTTATATGTGGGATTGAAAAAAAAAAACTGATACAAATGAACTTACTTACAAATAGAAAGAGACTCACACACCAAAAAATGAACTTATGGTTACGGGGAGGGGTAGGGATAGTCAGGGCCTTTGGGAAGGTCATGAACACACTGCTATATTCAAAATGCATAATCAAAGGACCTGCTGTATAAGCACGTGGAACTGTGCTCAATGTTATCTGCCAGCCTGGATGGGAGTGGAGTTTGGGGGAGAATGGGATGGCTGAGTCCCTCTGCTGTTCACCTGAAACAGCCACAACACTGTTGATTGGCTATACCCCAATACAAAATAAAGAGTTTAAAGTTTGGGAAAAAAATTCTAATGACCAATTATAACACTGCTGCTTTATTGTCGTATGGTCTTACGCCACAATAACCTGAAAAGAATCCCTCTGGACCTTTCCCTTATTAAACAATGCTCATTCAAGATAACAACCTATTTACGGACTTACTGAAACTAATTTAAAACACCATATCAAAACGCAATAAAACAGAAGAAAAGAGTATAGACATAAAAGTTTACTGTTTTAACCACAAAATCTTTGATGCAGGCTTACTAAGAATCTGAAACAATACAGCAAATTATCTAATTTGTACTATTTGTTTCTAGACTCATAACTATAATAAAATTAAATTGCTACAAAAAGTATAGTTTTTAATCTCAAAATTGTATGTTTTCATTCTTTTTTATTAACTTTAGAGACTCAATGTAATCAAAGGTGTCAACTATAAGCAAAATGAAGGAAAAAGTGTCCCAAAAAGCAAGAATGACCATGGCATAGTTAAGGATTAACTACTTAGAAACCAAACTTAAACTTAGAACTTTTACTGGATGCCTAAAATCATAAATTCCTTTTAGGAAGGCTGTTCTACAGACAAATACACAAATCACAGAAAAGAGCATTAATATTCCTTATGATCTTTAGCACTTTCCCATTAACTATGATCAAAGTAAACTCACGTTTAACTTCTAAAATGAGAATAATTGTTTTTCTTTTTCTAGAAAATCCTCAAAACTCTTAGTTCAGTAAAAGCACTATTTTCTCAGGCTGCTGCATATTTATTCAGCTCTTGTCTGTCCATCCAAGGTATAATCCCATGATTTCACCTTACTACTAGACAACTAACCAGTATAGGGTGAGCAGCAATGAGACCAGAGATGTTGTTTTACCTTTCAGTGAATGTTTCTTAAGCACTTACGCCACGAAAGTAACTGGGCTAATGAAGACAATACACAAAGACCTTAAGCCCAGGGCTGCCAGAGGTACTTCAAACTGCTGAAAAAGCACGGTACAAACTCCTGAAGTCTCCCTCAATTTCACTCTAAACTGAGGAGTAAAAGCTGCTGCTGCTGCTGCTAAGTCACTTCAGTCGTGTCCGACTCTGTGCGACCCCACAGATGGCAGCCCACCAGGCTCCCCCGTCCCTGGGAGTCTCCAGGCAAGAACACTGGAGTGGGTTGCCATTTCCTTCTCCAATGCATCAAAGTGAAAAGTGAAAGTGAAGTCGCTCAGCCTTCTCCGACTCTTCGAGACCCCATGGACTGCAGCCTACCAGGCTCCTCTGCCCATGGGATTTTCCAGGCAAGAGTATTGGAGTGGGGTGCCATTGCCTTCTCTGGGAGTAAAAGCTAGAATCACTTAAATGCTACTTTCAAATGAAAACAAACCATAAGAAACAGCATTTATCTTAAAGATAAAACAGAATTTTCCAAAGAAACATCTTGTTCCCAGTGGCTACCTCAGGCCTTGTCAGGCTCCAAGTGCCCCTGTGGTTAGGCACTTACTCTCCCCTGTGGCTAAGATATTTCTGTGGAAAAACTGGAGAAACACTGCTCTAAGCCATTGAAATAATTTACCTACAAGCACATCACTTTTGCTGTAGTATATAAATTGTGTAAAAACGAAGGACATGAAATTCATAAACTCCAAAATTCAATACTATAAAGAGACCAACAGGGGAATCCTTAGAGGAGCTAGGACTGCTAACAAAACCAAAAACTTTAGGGGGATTACTCAGAAACTTATTTCCCCTGTTAACAGCAAATAGTTCTTCCCAACCAGAAAATAATTCCTGTCTCAGCATTTCTCAAAACACAGCCCAAGAATGCTACTTCTGAAAAGCTCAGAAGTACTAAAAGAAGAAAGTTAACTGGTCTTCATTAAAATCAGGAACTTCTATTCACACATGAAAAGTGAAAGATATTTGGAACACATATCTATCCGATAAAGCACTCACTCAAACTGCATCAGAACTCCTACAAGTCAATAAGAAATAGCACAAACAAATTTTTTTTTAAAAATGGGCAAAAGACTCAGGTAGGCACTTCTGGAAAGCCAACATCCAGATGATTGATGAGCATATGAAAAGGCACTCAACATCATCACTCATCAGTAAATGCAAGTTAAAACTACAATAGGGTACCACTTCACACCACCATACTGGCTGAAATTAAAAAGCTCACAATACCCAGTTTTGGTGAGAATAGGGCAAAACCAGTTTTTACAGCCACTTTGGAAAAACTTGACATCACCTCATAAATGTTCACTAGACATAAGACTGTTTAAAACGCACATTACTGGGCTCTATCTTAAAACTGTATGTGTTAATCACTCAGTTGTGTCCAACTCTTTGCAACCCCATGGACTGTACCTGCCAGGCTCCTCTGTCCGTGGGATTCTCCAGGCAAGAATACTGGAGGGAGTTGCCATTCCCTTTCTCCAGGGAATCCTCCCAATCCAGGGATAGAACCCAAGTCTCCTGCACTGCAGGCAGATTAAAGCCCCAAAAACTAGTGCATCAAAAATACTGGGAGTGGTAAATGCAATAAAGTTGCTTCTTTTTTCATTCTTGAAAAAGGAAATTTTTAAAAATATTCAGAGTGGAAACTGAGAGTCTTCACTTAAAACTACTCTAGTTGTTCTTTCTTTGTATTTATTCAAAAATTCTACTTTAGATTGTATTTAGAGACAGTCCATTCCCTTTTCCCAATTAATTTGCACATTAAATTTCAGGACTAAAAATTTCTATTAAAATACTTCAAAACCTTAATAACAGTCATGGCTTAATTTTCAAATAGGATATTTTCTTAAACTATCCAGAATATATAGATGACAAGTCATTAGGTTCCATCCTCCCACAGGAGGAAAAACCATAAAATACAGAAGCACTTTTCAACTGCTTCCTCCTCACAACCTTATAGTGTTATTAGTAAAACGCTTTACTTTTTAATCTCAAGTAAAGACAGTGGCATACCAGGAACAGTCACTATATAATCAAATGTACAATGCTGTCATGGCTTTTTCTACTATACATCCTGAAGATAAGTCTACTATATATTTCTAGAAAATTTAAGTAAAGTATAAAATTATACAGTACTATTGACATGGACTAAGAATTAGAGCTTAACTAGAGGCTAAAAATAATTGGTTTTCAATACAGGCTTTGTCATTCATCAATTATTTTTCTTCAAGGCAATCATTTGGTTTCTAAGGTTCTAAATATATCCACAAATAAAAGTAAAATTAACATCATTTCAAAGCAATATTAAGACTGTGTTACTATAAAACATATAAGACATTTGGCAAAGAAATTAAATCTTAAGTAAGTGCTTTACATTGGGTAGTCCTACTTACAAGACAAAAAATGAAACCTGAAATTTTAAAAGCCAGAATTTAAATACTGTCATTGAAAGTACTTAAATGCATTTATGGATGATTAAAAAAAAAAAAATCACATCCAGCAATATGCCCTAAATAAAAATTCAGAATATCAAAGTCAAAATACCAAAAATCTTTTCAATGCACACTTGCAATAATAAATATTTCCTGAAAAAAACCCTAAAAGTCTGATAAAGGAATGATTTGTTAAATTGTGGTTTATGCCTTTAGACTACAGTGTAGTCATTTAAAATTGTTTTCAAAGAATTTTATGGACATCAAATGTAATATCATATAAAATATCATGATACAAAACATTCACAATATGTAACTAAACAAAAGGAAACACTCATGCGTTAGGATTAAAAAATAAAGCAAACACTATAAAATATTACTTCTTGATGGTCAAACTGACTCATATTCTTCTGTATACCTCTGTTTAAGCAAACTGTTTTAAAGGAAACAGGCATTATCTATTACAATTAAAATTAACATGTAAAAATATTTCATATCAACTTCTGTTGTACAATGCTTATAACTAGGTAATTAATATTTCTGCATTTCTACTATTATCTTAATTAAAAAACCCTTTATCAAAGACTACTCGAGTCCCATTTAAAACAGCACAGGAGAGATTCCTTGGAGGTCCACTGGTTAGGATTCAGCACTTTCACTGCTGTGGTCCAGGTTCAATTCCTGGTGGGGGAAGTAAGATTTCACAAGCAGCACAGTGGCCAAAGCAATTTTTTAAATAAATAAGAGCACAGGAGTCAAGTTGTTCTCACCAGGCAAAAATGAGATCATAAATCACAATAATTAACTGTGAAAGATGTTTAAATTAAGTTCATAAAGAATAAAAGGTATCACCATTTTGCCTCTATAACAGATGCAGGATGGCCACTAACATCACAAAAAAGAGAACATTGGAGGTTACTCATCTCCTGATACAATTATACAATACCGACTATTATACAGTCCTGAAACAGAAAATTAAACTTCATGTGCTGAAGAACAGCAACAAAATCAGTTACTGTGTGTCTTTACCACTTCAATCTGACTTCCACTAAAGCATAAGTGGAAATAGAATTACATAATTAATAAAACTGACTTTAAAAGACACAAATAAAAATTATAAGCTTACAGAAACTATGCCTTTTTTTTGATCTTTCTGTGGAATACCTATAAACACTGGTTGTAAAATAAACTACAAACAAAACCTTACTTAATTCTAACGTGGATATTACATTGGCCTGAGTCTGATTATAATAAAATGTAAATTAGAAAATATTAACCAAGTATAACAAAAAGAAACCAAATCATTTAAAAGCATGCATATGAGTCAACTAAATAATCACTTTCAGACTTAAGGTAGACTCCTCCATGAGGTACTTCCTTTAAAATCATGTTCAGTCAATAATGACTATTTTTACTGTTGTCAATCAGCATTATTCTGAATTTAGATTAAAGAGTAAACCAGAAACAAAAATAATGATAATTGCTTCAGGAAAGGCAGAATAGTACGACGTCAGTGCTATAATTATACCTAAAACATCTGAAAGTGTTAGTCGCTCAATCGTGTCCAACTCTCTGGGACTCCACGGACTATAGCCTGCCAGGCTCCTCTGTCCATGGAATTCTCCAGGCAAGAATACAGGAGTGGGTTGCCATTCCCTTTCTCCAGGGGATCTTCCCAATCCAGGGATCAAACCTGCATCTCCTGCATGGCAAGGGGATTCTTTATCATCTAAGCCACCAGGGAGCCCTGAAACAATCAACTAAAAAACCGCTTTTAGACTACAGAAGAAAATCTGCAGAACAGCATTTTTTAAAGTCAGCAGGCTTCCTGTATGGCTCCCAAATAAAAAAGAATAATAGTTGAAGAAATACTGCTCCATTCATAATACCAACAAATGATTAATTAGAAATATCTCTAAAGAAAAGTGCAAGAGTTAATTTTAACACAATAAAAACTATACTAAAATGTAAAACATCTGAATAAAAAGTGAGGCGTAACAGGGAACTCTACTCAATACTCTATAATGGCCTATATGGGAAAAGAATCTAAAAAAGAGTGAATATATGTACAACTTACTTTGCTGTACAACTGAAACTGACCCAACAGTGTAAATAGACTATACTTCAATAAAAAATTTTTAAGAGACACCCACTAATGCAAAAAAAAAAAAAAAATTGTAGACAACAGGAATTTTTTAAAATGTGTTTTAATACCTGACAGCTAGGGCTAAACAACAAGTATTTTATAGCCAGGAAAACTAAGATGACCAATGAAATCCTTAACCAACTCCAAAATTAACTTATTTCACACAGTTACTTCAACTCTTCCCTCTACCAAAAAAAAAAATATACATACTATCTCTACACTATATCAGCTCCAGTCTTTCTCTTCTGTTCCTAAGTGCAAGTCAACTCAGTCATGTCCAACTCTTTGCAACCCCACGGACTCTTTGCAGCCTGCCAGATTCCTCTGTCCATGGCATTCACCAGGCCATAATACTGAAGCCGTTCCCTTCTCCAGGGGATCTTCCCAACCCAGGGATCAAACCCAGGTCTCCTGCATTGAAGGCGGGTTCTTTACCATCTGAGCCACCAGGGAATCCCTGTTCCTAAGGTGCCACGAAATAGAAAAAACTTAAAAAGGTAAAATTATCAGATAAATCTAGAGGATGGAGAATTACTTTGACTTCATTCCATGACTAAGTCCTGAAATACATTACGTTAAAAATGTAGATATAGCTTCTCACTGCTAGAAACAATAAATGAACAGATAGATAAAATGAAAGGTTTTCTCATAAACCCACCTCTCCTATTTTCACTCAATTATGTATTTATTCAAGCCAGTCCAGGTTCGATGCATGACCCTGGATGCTTGGGGCTGGTGCACTGAGACGACCCACGTGTATACCTGCGGTGGATTCATGTTGATGTATGGCAAAACCAATACAATATTATAAAGTAATTAACCTTCAATTAAAATTAATAAATTTATATTTAAAAAATTTAAAAAAAGCATTTCTAGAACAAATAACATGTACAGTATGACCCAAATTGTTCCTTTAGGTCAAGAACTCAAAATCAGATGTAAGGAGACATTTACCAGAAAACTAAGTAATATACTGAAGGAGGGGCATAAATGCAGTTTATCATTAGAATTTTGTGATTTTTCTTAACCGAAAGTTTCATTATAAATAAGGCATTACTGAACCAAATCTTGAAAGATTAGAGAGCTGTCGTGACTCTGAATAGGGAACTAAAGTTCAGTATAATCTGAGCAGTTGGGGGAAGAAGTGGCAAGAGGCACAAAAGACAGCTCTAGGTAAAGGAACACAGAAAAGCAACTTTCTGTGACAAGAAGACACAGTTGGTGAGGTGGGAGGGAGGCTCGAGAGGGAGGGGATAAATATATATTTATGGTTGATTCATATCTTTGTACAAGAGAAAACAATACAGCAGTGTAAAGCGATTAAAAATAAAAAAAAGAAGACACAGACAAAAGAACATTACTTGTTCTAGTTCTCCTTCAAAAAAGTCAAACTGAGGATCAAGAAAAGGAATAGATTATCACAAACCACCAAATAAGGATGTTAATTCCAAGTGACTGCTGCCTGGGACGAAGGCAACAAAGGTGCTGTCTACAGTGGAGGATGTCTTACGTTTCCATGTTAAGTTGCTTTGCAACTCCCAACATTATAATCAACTCTGGATAGAGAGAATAGTTACATATTTCAACACAATAGCCAAGCAAGCATGAACAAAATGGTTTTACAAGTTTGCTAAGAATTCAAACTGCTCTATGTCAGTCCCATGGGCAAGTCATTTAATCTTCAGTGCATGTGTATGAAACTTGGGTTTCTTCACAAGGCTATGGGGATAGATAATTGATTAATGGGCTTGAAAGATATTCTTTGATTTAACTATGCTAGAATGGGGCTCCAGGTACCAGCTGTTTTCTTGTAAGTTTCCCAGATGTCTCACTATGTTTGAGAACCACTGCACCAATGACAACCCACTCCAGTACTCTTGCCTGGAAAATCCCATGGACGGAGGAGCCTGGTAGGCTGCAATCCATGGGGTCGCTAAGAGTCGACACGACTGAGCGACTTCCCTTTCACTTTTCACTTTCATGCATTGGAGAAGGAAATGGCAACCCACTCCAGTGTTCTTGACTGGAGACTCCCAAGGACGGCAGAGCCTGGTGGGCTGTCATCTTGGTGTCGCAGAGTTGGATATGACTAAAGCAACTTAGCAGCAGCAGCAGCAGCACCTAAGCAGACGGATGGGAGCATAATTTATGTTTTTTAAAATCTACTTAAATCATTAAAAATATAACACTAATACAATGTTTCAATTTATATTTCTTGTGAGGCTAAACATATCTGAAGATAATTTGCCTTTAAAAAATATAAAAAATTAATACCTTAAAAAAGGGGGGGCAACCCAGAGAATAAACAATGAATTAAGTCATAGATTATAAGACAATGTTCGTTCAACATCTATACTGAACCATGCTGGAAATCTGTGGATGGGACAACAAACCTATACATTTTCTTTCCTTTATTTTTTTAACCAACTATAAGTTGCATCCTTGAGAACTGAGAGGAAAATATTACTGGGGAGGGGGGGAATTATTATTTTATCAGGAAAGCAATATATACTTATTTAAATGATTCAAATAGTACAGCAAGCTTACAAATTTGAAAACTGTTGCCTAAGACTGTTAATAGCCTAGATAATATCCTTCCGACTTTATTTATATACAAATGTACATATGTAAATACTTTTCAAAAACAAATGTAATGATAATATAGATATTATTTACTACTACTTATTTTTTTTTACCTAACGGAAGCTCAAACCACTGTTCAATGCCTATAAAATGTGGTGGCAGAGGTCTCTGCATCACTAATATTTAACCAGAGATGAAACAAGGTGAACACTGAGAACCTTTTTTGCAACTGACTGAACATACAAGTATACCTTGAGAAATACGACGACTTAAGTACTGTAGCTCCTCCAGGGCTAGTTCTATTTTTAAAACAAGAAACCAAAAAACCTTCAAACTGACAATAAATATCTGACCAAGTTAAACAAACTGGTTTAAAACACACTGAGAGTAGGTTTCCAAAAGCCTGAAAGCCAGGTCTGTCATCTTCATCAAGTGTAGCGTAATACCTCTGCTGGAAGGCACTAAGGGAACAAAGAGACCCGAGGTTTACTCTCCTCTTTACCCCCACCTACTACAGGCTGCGTAACACTGGAGTTTCAGCATATTATATGTCAGAGTTATGTCCTCTACAACTTACTAAAATTGACACAACAATCTCTAGTAAAGTCATTCACTATTAACACCTAATGATGCCTCTACTTTTCTCCCAGTTGCTTCTCTCTTGACGCACAGATAAGCGGTATTCATTTCTCAAAATGTTTTACTATCATTTAAGAGCCAGACATGGCAACAGGCAATGGAAACATAAATAAGTAACAAATGGCCCTACAGCAATGCAGCCTAGAGAGAGGGACAGACAACTGACTAATTCAATACGATGGTCTGAGTACAGACTAACACGTGTGCTCAATCTGCTCCACCTCTGTTCCCACACATTAAACATCTTCCTCTAAATTCTTCCTTACCTAATCAAATCCTATCTCAAGGCTCAGCTGCAGTTTTCCCAGGTGACACAGCCCAGGCAGCTTTCCTTACTCTGGACATATGGTTAAGAGCAAAAGCCTTGTGGTCAGCAAGCAAACTGCCTGTTACATAATAACCTAAGATTCATTTCTTCAAAGGTAAAACTGAGATAATAAATGTCAGTCAGTGAAATTGCTCAGTTGTGTTCGACTCTTTGCAATCCCATGGACTATAGCCTACTAGGCTCCTCCATCCATGGAATATTCCAGGCAAGAGTACTGGAGTGGGTTGCCATTTCCATCTCCAGGGGATCTTCCCAAACGGGGATCGAACCCAGGTCTCCCGCACTGCAGGCAAACGCTTTACCGTTTGAGCTACCAGGGAAGCTGAGATAATAAATGTACCTACAGTTAATTGTGAAAATCAAATGAAATAACAAATATAAAGCCTTTAGCATACTGCTGGCACATACTGAGCCCTCAACAGATGGTAGGTAGTAGCTATACCAACTCATTTAACAATCTGTGGGGCTTCCCTGTGGCTCAGTTGGTAAAGAATCTGCCTGCAATGCAGGAGGGAAAGTGAAAGTGAAAGTCACTCGGTCGTGTCCAACTCTGCAACCCCATGGACTGTCTATGGAATTCTCCACGCCAGAATACTGGAGTGGGTAGCCTTTCCCTTCTCTAGGGGATCTTCTCAACCCAGAGATCAAACCCAGGGCTCCCACAGTGCAGGCGGATTCTTTACCAACTGAGCTATCAGGGAAGCAATGCAGGAGACCTGGGTTTACCAATTGAGCCATCAGGGAAGCAATGCAGGAGACCTGGGTTTAATTCCTAGGTCAGGAAGATCCCCTGATAAGGGAATGGCTACCACTCCAGTGGTAATGGGGAATGCTCCCTTGTAAAATCCCTTGGGTTACTGATATTTGGGGGGCTCCCTTGGTGCCTCAGAGGTAAAGAATCTGCCTGCAATGTGGGAGACCTGGGGTTCAATCCTTGGGTCAGGAAAATTCCCTGGAGGAGGACATGGCAAGCCACTCCAGTATTCTTGCCTGGAGAATCCCATGGACAGAGAAGCCTGGCAGGCTACAGTCCATAGGGTCACATAAAGTTGGACGCGACTGAGTGTGTATGCATGCACTGATATTTTTAAACTGTTGAGACTTTTTATTTTCATCCTTTGTATCTTGATAGCTCAATAAGTAGGTGTGGATTATATATCTAAAGTACTAAAAGAAACTTGAAAAATAAGTAGCTTTCTAAATTTTTTGGCCACAATCCACAATAATAAATACAGAATGTAGTATACACAAAAACATATGTATAATTGAAACAATGGTCATGATCATTCACCTTTATTACTTCTAAATTCACTCTAGTAATTTAAGTCTAGTTCAACAAATCAAACCAAATCACACCCAATGTGGTTGAGAGGTGAACTCACAGCTCTTTGGTCATAACCCCAAATTTGGGTTAAAACACTTAAAAATGAAACTCTGGATGAAATATTATGAGAATTCCACACACAAACAAAAAAACAAAACATAGTGAAAAGGTCTTAGGATATCTGTCTGTTAAACTTTGAGTTTATTTTAAAAATCACACCTCTAAAATCATTCCTAAGTTGTTAAATCACAACTTTTCTCCTGCTATACACCAAATAGGGACCTCTGTTTTGTATATGTTGACAGAACTTTGAGAATATTTTATTAAC
This sequence comes from Capra hircus, assembly GCF_001704415.2. NCBI lineage: Eukaryota > Metazoa > Chordata > Mammalia > Artiodactyla > Bovidae > Capra > Capra hircus. Next base: position 36,263,299 of record NC_030818.1, read on the forward strand.
TAGGATCTCTGGAACTAACCTACTTTCCCTTAGAACACAAGCTATGCCAACTAAACTCTTTAGGAATGTGTCCAAAATACAAGCACTCATGAACATTCATAAAATTTCTTGCTATAAAAACTTCCTTCATCCCTGGCTTAAAAAAAGGAAGATGTCATACAGAGAACTAGTGGTTACCAGTGGGGAAAGGTAAGAGGGAGGGGCAATATAGGAGGAGAGAATTAAGAAGTACAAACTGTTATGTATAAAATAAGCTACAAGGACATACTTTACAATACAAGGACTATAACCAATATTTTACAGTTAACTATAAATGGATTCCTTTGTGGCTAAGCTGGTAAAGAATCCACCTGCAATGCGGGAGACCTGGGTTCGATCCCTGGGTTGGGAAGATCCCTTGGAAAAGGGCAAGGCTATCCACTCCAGTATTCTGACCTAGAGAATTCCATGGACTGTATAGTCCAAGGGGTCGCAAAGGGTTGGACACGACTGAGTGACTTTCACTTCATAAATGGAGTACAGTCTTTAAAAATTGTGAATCATCTTGTATACCTGTAAGGTATATCGAAAATCAACTATACTTCAACTAAAAAAATTAAGTAGAAAGGAAAAAAGAGAATTGTCAGAAAATGAAATGGAACACCCACACTTAACAACCCAAAGATTACTAACATATTCTATTTAAGCTGCCTACCATTATAAGATTATAAAGCATTTTTAATAATTCTTGAGCAATTTCCAACTTACTTGAACTAAAATACTATTTTCACATCCATTTCACAGCTGCAATGGTGTTAAGTTTTCTTCTTAGAAAGGGAAAAGGCCTTTATCACATTTTCTTAACTCTAAAATTTAGGATCTAGGTATTATTCTTATTTTTAAAGCCAAATTAGCATAAAAAGGTAATGACCACTACCAAAATTTTATGGTTCATCTACCAAAAAATTGTAGTAACAATACTCTAAATTTTTAAACACTAAATATTTAACAATAATGATGATAGCTTTATTTTTAAATGAGGATTTCAAATTCCCTGATGCAACCGATATAATCTGCTCTCTTCTCTAAATAACTGTTAAAATCCATTCCCTTTACCCTCCCTCTCTCTTTAGGTTACACCATTCTCTTCCTCAACCAAGATGCTCTTTGCCTCTACTTCTTTGGTTAAATATACACTTTCTTTTGAACCCAATATTAAAACAGATCTCACCCCAAATTCATTTTTCTCCATTTTGACTGTCAAAGTAATAATTCATTAGAAACTGCAGAATGTTTTAGGTGACAACGAAACAGTTAATTCTAACATTACTGAGTACCTATGAATGTATATATGCTATCCGATATGCCGGGGGTACAATGCTGCTGCTGCTGCTGCTAAGTCGATTTAGTCGTGTCCAACTCTGTGCAACCCCATAGACGGCAGCCCACCAGGCTCCCCCGTCCCTGGGATTCTCTAGGCAAGAACACTGGAGTGGGCTGCCATTTCCTTCTCCAATGCATGAAAGTGAAAAGTGAAAGGGAAGTCGCTCAGTTGTGTCTGACTCCTAGCGACCCCATGGACTGCAGCCTACCAGCTTCCTCTGTCCATGGGATTTTCCAGGCAAGAGTACTGGAGCGGGGTGCCATTGGGGATGCAATGAAGGAGAGGTAAATATCAAAGACTCTGACCCCCAAAAAGCTCACAGTAGAGGGAAGGTAGGTACACAAAGAACATAAAAGCAGGAATAAGGAATCACAAAAGAGTACACTAAAAGGGAAGAAATGCCTAGGCCGAATATGGAAGTAGCCAACTTCAGGGTTCCAGATGGGAATATTTATAGTGTGTGCTGCTTTTAACACTCCAGTGGCCAGTCTCAATGAATGCAGAGGGTTTTGGTTGTTATTTGCTAGTTGCTGCTCTCGTTACCATGTTCTCAGCTTGCTTTTCACATGGTACACATGAAATTTAGGTCTAAATTTTCCACAAAGGTTGGAGGGAAACACAGATTTGAATTTTATATTTAAAATTGGGGAGGGAGGTTCACTAGAAATGAGTAGCATTTAATAGCAAAAAGAGAATCTCTAGGTTCTACAATGAGAACAACAGGTTTAGAAGTTGTGTGCACTTATTCACTAGTAATTGCCCCTTAAAAAACATTAGGAATTTGCCTCTTTCACTTCAATTAAGAACATTTACTTCAAGACAATTTCATTTAATAAACACTTCATCAAGAGCACTTGAAAAAATTGTTTTTAAGTAATAAATTCAGATCTCAAAAGAAAACAAATGGTACTGTTTTACTAATTTTTTTCTAACTGCCTTTTTCAGTGTCTCAATGAAGGGCATGAAAAACATACTTGTCAAGAGTGTGAATTTTTAAGTAATGCACTTAGCATTCATATTTTCTTCACCCTCCAATGTTTTGATGGAGTTATACCTTGCTTTCTCTGTTCTAAATGAACAAAAATGTGCACTAAGAGAAAAAGAACACTCTGGAACTTCCCTGGAGGGCAAAATTCTTTCACTGATATAACCCCATTGTCAAGAACAGTGCCCATCCCATACAAGGCACTCACACAATAATCTGCTCAGACTCCTGCCTCTACTACTTTGCATCAGGCTGTGTATTAATGTATGAATCTCACAGTACAGCCAAAAGCAAAAGAAGAGATAGTTCAAGGCAGACTTTGTTACCCAAGGATTGATTCTATGTCTTCAAAGTTGAGGGGGAAAGAAAGATATTACAATATGAAAACATTCACGAATAAACTATTTCTTTTCTGTCTATGAGGTCTGTTTACAGTAAACCTTAAACAAAACCATGCAAATGAAATGGAAACTAAAGAGTAAAACCACAAATTCTGCAAAAAAGTCAAATCAACTTCATGAGGCTGATCAACATAAATTGTTACTTTTTTTTAAAGTTTGATAATGACATCGGTATTGATTTTTTGTTTCATTCCTTCTCCCTTAAAGATATATATACCAGAAATATTTATGAATGAAGAATATGCTTCAAAAAAAAAAGGTTTAAGGGTGTGGTGGTAAAAGGAACATGACTGGCCCTGAGTTGATAACTGCTGAACATGGGTGATGGGTACACCCAGGTTCATTATATTATTCTTTCCTCTCTTGTATATGTTTGGCATTTTTCCATAATAAAAAATACTTAAAGAAAAAAGTTCTATTCACATCAGAATCTGTAAAAGTTCTATTCACATCAGAATCTGTCAATGACAAAGGAGCCAAAAATATACAATGGAGAAATGGCAATCTCTTTAACAAGTGGTGCTGGGAAAACTGGTCAACCACTTGTAAAAGAATGAAACTAGAACAATTTCTAACACCATACACAAAAATAATCTCAAAATGGATTAAAGATCTAAACGTAAGACTAGAAACTATAAAACTCCTAGAGAAAAATATAGGCAAAACACTCTCTGACATAAATCATGGCAAGATCTTCTACGACCCTCTATGGAAATAAAAGCAAAAATAAACAAATGGGACCTAATTAAACTTAAACGCTTTTGCACAATGAAGGAAACTATAAGCAAGGTGAAAAGACAGCCTTCAGAGTAGGAGAAAATAATAGCAATCGAAGCAACTGACAAAGAATTAATCTCAAAAATATACAAGCAACTCAGGCAGCTCAATACCAGAAAAATAAACAACCCAATCAAAAAATGAGCCAAAGAACTAAACAGACATTTCTCCAAAGAAGGCTAACAAAAACTTGAAAAGATGCTCAACATCACTCATTATTAGAGAAATGCAAATCAAAACCACAATAAGGTACCATCTCATCCTGGCCAGAATGGCTGCTATCAAAAAGTCTGCAAACAATAAATGCTGGAGAGGGTGTGGAGAAAAAGGAACCCTCTTACACTGTTGGTGGGAATGCAAACTAGATTCCTTAAAAAACTGGAAACAGAACTGCCATATGACCCAGCAATCCCACTGCTGGGCATACACACCGAGGAAGCCAAAACTGAAACAAACAAGTACTCCAATGTTCATCGCAGCACTGTTTACAATAGCTAGGACATGGAAGCAACCTAGATGTCCACTGGCAGACGAGTGGATTAGAAAGTTGTGGTACATATACACAGTGGAATATTACTCAGCTACTAAAAAGAACACATTTGAATCAGTTCTAATGAGGTGGATGAAACTGGAGCCTATTATACAGAGTGAAGTAAGTCAGAAAAAAAAAACACCAATACAGTATATTAATGCATATAATATGGAATTTAGAAAGACGGTAACAACGACTCTATATGCAAGACAGCAAAAGAGACACAGATATAAGGAACAAACTTTTGGACTCTGTGGGAGAAGGCAAGGGTGGGACGATTTGAGAGAACAGCATTGAAACTCGTATATTACCATATGTGAAATAGATCAGCAGTCCAAGTTCAATGCATGAAACAGGGCACTCAAAGTCGGTGCACTGGGACAACCCAGAGGGTTGGGAGGGATGGGGGACACGTGTACACCCATGGCTGATTCATGTCAATGTATTATAAAAATAACCACAATATTGTAAAGTAATTAGCCTCCAATTAAAATAAATTAATTAAAAAATTTTAATGGGATTTTGCCACTTACTTGGCAAAATGTGACTTTAGCAAGCTATTTAATCTCTATTGGTGATAGTTTTTTTAAATCTTAACATGCTAAGTTCAATATACATGTAATCTAATAAAACAGAATGTTTCACTCCATCTTTAAAACTCAACAACAACAAAAAAAGAATCTGTCAATGACTCTGGCAGAAGCAGCCAGTTAGCTAGTGAAAAGAAAACTGACAAGACATTTTAAAAGAAAAATCCCTGGAAAATGGAAAGGGCCTCAAATATTTTTAAAAATTGATGTTTGACATTGCTATGAAAAATCAAACTTACGCCAATGTAGGGACAGGGGGTATATGAGAACTCTGCACTTTCTGCTCAATTTTGCTCTGAACCTAAATCTGCTCTAAAGAATAGTATGTTAGTTTAAAACAAAACAAAAACGTGAAAGATAACTCATCATACAACTTTAGCAGAAAAATTCTTGTCTCCAAAATCAATTAATTAATTTATTTTGTTTTTCCCTATGAACAATCAACTTTCTCACTACAAAATTTAGGGTCCTGTTTTGAGTGTGGCCATTTAATAACAAAGACAAACTTTTTTCTATCACCTTCTCTAACTGGTTCTCACTGACGAATATGGCAATTTGCCAAGATTTCAAGATTCTTTTACAAATAAAAAGCTTATCTTTATTGTGTACTTCACAATTTCATTACTCAAATATTAGATATTCTGTTAAGTACATCATATTAATAGACAATTGAGATTTTAGCATTTTCTTCTTTCTTCTCCAACAGAGAGAGGATGTGAATTTGGGTGTTCCTAGGGTCACAAATTACTTTCCAGAAGAGGAGGTTAATATATTTGATAATGTATATCTTGACTAAACAAGTTCCCAGTGGTTATATAATCTTATTAAATACACATTCAGTTTAATCCAATTCCTATCTAGTAAGGCCACATAATATTCTTAATAATAATTAACCATGGGAACTACAGTTTAATTAGCAAATGAAATGATTCTCAGTGTAATACAATCATTTCATTATAAAACAGCAGAAAATTGTAACATTTCCACTGAAACAAAGCATCTAAATTTGTTCCATAATACTCCAAATTCACATATTCTGCTAAAATAAACATTCTACTTAAAAATAAGAAACACAAAAGAAATGATCAAAATTTGTGTTTAATATTTTGCTTTTATGAAATGGTCTGCTGCTAAGTTTTAGGTTTGAAAAACCATTTCTAGTCTACACTACCACTCTCCAGAAGAGGACTCTAAAGCTCAGAAAGGATAAGCAAGACCAAGATGGCAACAGCAGCAAAGCCAGGTACAGATACACCTCTTTTGCCTAGATTTCACTGCCTCTCAGGAAAAGTCCAAGAGGACAAGGAAGAAAAAGCAAACTTCAAAATTGCCTTTCTTCAACTCCTTTCATTCTCCACATGGGCCAAACCAATTTACAAATATCTTTCACTCAGTGTCCAGGAGGTGTCTTGACAGCTGTGTTCCAAAGACCAGTAGTTTGTACCTCTTTTCTCTAATTTGTTTCCTTGCTTCTTAAAAACTAGTTCCCTGATGTATTACGTCACACAATCTCTCCTCAACAGGCAGTACTAATACTTTAAGCTGTCTGGACAAGAGACCTTGAATTATATCACGAGGACAATTTCTAAAATACACAGAAATAACTTTTCTTCAGAGAGAACTGCTAAACAGACCTGCAAGACTTAAAAAGGATTGAAAGGTAATTATAGCCATCAAAATAAAACAGAAAGTTTAAAAAAAAAATTGGAGGAGAGAGTCTGAGTATCTCCTGAAGGAGAACTCTACCCAGTCCTGCAACACCCAGACTGGGGATGTACTGGTCAGGGATCCAATCTCAGTATCCCTGAACAGTATTTACATTCTGGGCTTCTTTGGGAATGCACTTGATCTGGGCAACTATTTCCAGTACTTTACAAACTGCTCCAACAGTCCTTGTAGAAAGATACACACTGGCTTATTTTAGGCTTTACAGGATTTAAAAAAAAAAAAAAAATCATACCAGAGCAGGAATGTTTCTCAGGAATTATTTAGTCCATCTCCCTCACTTCTCTCAAACGCATACTGACACACATGATTAAAATAATTTGCCCACAATCACAGAGCTAGTGGGAGAAATTAGATTTTATTTTCATCACTACTTTCCATTTTTCTACAAAGTACTACGTATGGTCACTACTAAGGCAACTGCCAGCTATCATCACATGTTTTGGCCTCATGTAGATGTAAACTTGTGCAACACACACAAGGCTTAAAAAACAAGCACAACTATAAGCAGGTCACCTTAGCACGACTTGGGAGAAAAAAATACACCCAAGATTACAACATGTCCCACCAAGTTCAAAATGTCATAGCGCAATCCCAAGAATCAGCTTGAAGAATTTAAACGTTCCAAAATAAAATTCTATCTAATAGCATTTCTTCCTGGTTAATTAAGAGATAAATGGTTTGAGGTTTGCAGGTTATTAAGCCATATAACTGCAATCTTACCCTAAACACCAAGGACTGTTCTCCACTGTGTTTTTAGCCCTTTCCAGGTAAAGATACCTAACAAGCCCAAAACAATAAATATCCTGGCGTTAATTTGCCAAGCTTAGTAACAATAAAAATGTCAGAAAAAAGTGCTTAACTATGCCTGTGTAGATTCTCCAAACCTGATACAAATTCACACACTGGTCTATTTTTACATCCTGATTCTAAAAGAAGCTGTTTGTGTCCCCAAAATGGTTATTCTCTGAAAAACCTAATCTAAGTGATTAAAATGAGGAATTACTGGACTGACAAAATAACTTTATTTTTACAAGTGCCCAAGTAATGCAAAAACCTAGGAAACTCACTTGAAAAAAAACTATGAATTTTAATTATTTATAAAACATTCTTCTGTTGTGACTAAAAGTGGTTCTTCTCCCTACCACAAACTTTACACTCTAAGCAAGAGAAGAGTTGTTAACCTTGACATTTTATGGTCACTCTCTGAAAAGGGCAAACTAACTGTTTTAGTTTTGCTCCTTAATTTAAAAAGTAATTATTCCCACCACCACAGCCATTTAGCAATGAGAAATTTGTCAGAGGCTCCCTAATAATTGGCCGATAAGAATCATCCTGTGAGGAAATGTAGAGAAGACTATTGCATTACAAAACCCTGAGTCATCATCCAGTTCACTCAGCAGATTTGGGTAAACACTGGATAAGTGACTTATGTCTTGTGTGTTCACCCATCCATACCCACAAGAGTGAACATATAATGTTATTGGATTTTATGTACGTTAACCAAACAAGATACAGCAAAATTCTCTTTTAAAAAAGTTCTGACACAGTGAAGATGCCCACCTAGCAAATAAAGTCTCTAACCTTCCCCCCAATTGTATTTTACTCTTGTTTACAGCCAGTTATGCCCCCCGCCCATAGAACTGAAACTGATTTAAGTAATCTATATTCATCTGAACAGCTCATAAACTAACACAAGCCCGACAACCTGACAGCTCTCTTCTCTATTTTCCTTAGAAATGTCACACAGGAGTAACACACACTTTTCCCGAGGTTCTCAGACTTGGCATTCTCAACATCAACGTCTGGTACACGGCCCGAGAACGCGCTGAGGGCTGAGTTTAAATCAATCTTTTCAAGCAAACCCACAAAGCCTGAGAAAGCTCCCAAAAGCAGAACCTACAAGTTCCCTACGGCCTCCTTCCCATTCAGAAAGTTATCCGACATGAATTGAGAGATAGAAAGAGGCAGGGAACCGTAGGGGAAGAAAGAACCGGAGGCAACACCAGGAAAAGTCAAAAGTTGTTCGCCCGAATCCTCTGCTCCCTCCCGTCACCCGCAAAGGTTCAAGAAGAACCCTAGGGGGACCGCCCATCTCTTTCCCTGGGGGTCCAGTGGCCTTCCGGCTCCCTGGGGCTCCGAATATCGGAAGGCAACACCCCGAAACCTTGGGGAGAAGCACCTGCGAAGGACGTAGCGGGCTGGTGAGGACCGGGAAGATCCCGTGGGAAAGCGGCAGGGAAGCTCGAGTCGCGACCCTGGGGCTTACTGCACCGAAACGATCCTCCCGAACCGAGGCAGAGTCGGGGAGGGGGGGTGGTCCAGAGGTCCGCGGCGGACAAAGAGCCTCCCCCCGACCACGGACGCCCTCACACCGAGCCTTTGCCTCCGGCCCATCCTGCAAGCCCTGGCACACTTACGTGGAGAGTTTCCTGGTCCAGAAGAGGCCCCCAGGCCACAGCTCTTGGAGCTGCACCGCCCGGCCCAGGTTGCTTTTGATCTGGGCCAGCTGCAAGTCGGACTCGGCGTCCAGCCGCTCGGCGTAGGGCAGCAGCTTGTTGTAGACGATCTCCTTCTGCGGGACGAAGCCTTGGGGGTCCGGACCCGGGCGCCCGCCCGGCTCCAGGGGATCCCTGCCGCCCGCCCGTTCGGCCGGCTCCATGAGACCAGGAACAGCCCCCTAACCCCCTCCCACCCTATCCCTCCCCGGCCCCCACCCCTCTCCGGGCTCCGCCTCCTCCGCGTTGTCGTCGCCCTACGGCCGCCGGCGGCCCGTCGCCCTCGGCCCGATCGCTGGGCCCCCTCCCCTGGCCGGCTCGCTGCTGTCCCCGCGCGGTCCCGGGTTCGTTGGCGGCTGCAGCGGCCGCTCCGCCCGCCCCGCACCGGCTCGGCTGGTGACGCTGCACCACCCGGCCCGGAGGTTCCGGATGGGCCTCAAGTCACTTCCGGGGCGGGGCGGGGCGGGGCGGGGCGGGGCGACGGCGAGGGAGGAGGGGGCGGCGGCGGCGGCGACGGTGGCGGCGGGAGCCCTGAGTGCCGCGCCGTCCTCGCCGTGGGCCGGGCTCGGAGCCCCCAACACCAGGTCTTACCGGCCGAGCGCGAGGCTGTCCCACCGGAAACACGAGGCTGAGTTCCAAGCTATTGTCCTTCCTTGCGTGGGGTCGTGCGCCTTCCCTGCGGCTGCCTCGCGAGCCCTAAGTCGCCGTGGCCTCGGTCGAGGCAAACAGAAGACGTAGTGCCCCACGCCGTTTATGGAAAAACCTAGGTACTCTGTCCATCCCACTTGTTGCTTATAGATTTTTTACCCTGTCCCCTCTAAACTCAGGTCTTTCTGGCGTTCTTCTGGCCTCCTTCGTTTCAGAGAAAGGAATTCAATAAATATTCAACAAACATTAATTGAACCACTACTGTGTGTCAGACAGTCCTTTTAGGTCCTTGAGGTGCAAAGTTTCAGAACACCTGGTTTCTGCCTTCCAAGGACTTTACAGTAATGTGGAGCTGTTGACTAAGGAGTAAGCAATTACAAAACAGTACTGCTCTTAATTGCTAGATAAGTATAGGATGTCTTGAGAACATCTAAGGAGGACTTCAGACAGAACGGGGTGTCAGGTAGTTCTAGAAATGATACCTAAAGTTGAGCTTAAGGATTGAGCGCAAAATATTAGAAGAAAAAACAGCGTTCAAGAGGGAAGGAACATGTACCTATGGCTCATTCATGTTGCTGTTTGGCAGAAACGAACACAATTATACAAAGCAATTATAGTTTAATTAAATAAGAAATTTTTAAAAAAAAAAGCTGAGGAAGCAGCTCAGACTGCAACCTTGCATTCTAGGAATTCAAAGTTCAAAGTAAAGATTGTTTGCAGAGAGGGGAGTGAAGAATGAGACTTCAAAGGACATGCTAAGGAGTTTATAGAGCTTTATCTTAAAGGCAACAAGAAGCTGAAAATTTTTAAGCATTAAGAGTGGTATGGTAAAATTTACATTTCTGAAGAATCACTCTGATTTTGTGTGAAGATGGATTAGAACAGACAGGGTCGGAAACTGGCAGATCTCTTAAGGAGATGTGACATAATGGTGGGCTGTATGTTGGTTGAAATGATTCAAGAGCTATTTCAGCAAGAATGGCCTGAGTTTCCTAGTTGATAGGATATGAAGAGTGAAACGGAAAAAGTCAGGATGGTGTCAGATTTTTGGCTTGGGAAACAGATATAAAGCACAGCAGAAACATCAATGGAGGCAGAATGCCTAAGGAATGGGAAAATATTTTCATGTATGGATCAGGACGGTCATCTAAAAGAGGATATAGCATATAAGTGAATTGGAGGGAATGATATATAGAGTATTGTTAAAAGATAAACAGAGGCATAGTAAAAAATTTAAGGGTTTACATGAGCAAAAATTGATTAGAATTGGGCAACACCAAACCTGGAGCACGGACAGAAGCCAGGGAATGACGTATAAAGTGCAGAAGCAAAGGAAGGAAATTATTTGATTGGCTACAGCTGAAAGCCTAATTAGCTATCTTTGATTGTTGTCTAGTGTTTAGATTTCATAATCTTGAGGCATTTACACACTTAGACTTTGGTTTGCTTACATAGCCCACCAAGGCATTAGAAACACCTTGGTCTATTGGCCTCCTTGTTTAATTAATTTAATATATGAATAGAATAGAGCCCTTGACCAGTCTTAAGGAACTCCATGTTTAGAGATGGATAGATTTAAGGGCCTAGATCTGATAGATAGAGTGCCTGATGAACTATGGAATGAGGTTCGTGACATTGTACAGGAGACAGGGATCAAGACCATCCCCATGGAAAAGAAATGCAAAAAAGCAAAATGGCTGTCTGGGGAAGCCTTACAAATAGCTGTGAAAAGAAGAGAAGCCAAAAGCCAAGGAGAAAAGGAAAGATACAAGCATCTGAATGCAGAGTTCCAAAGAATAGCAAGAAGAGAGAAGAAAGCCTTCTTCAGCAATCTATGCAAAGAAATAGAGGAAAACAACAGAATGGGAAAGACTAGAGATCTCTTCAAGAAAATTAGAGATACCAAGGGAACATTTCATGCAAAGATGGGCTCGATAAAGGACAGAAATGGTATGGACCAAACAGAAGCAGAAGATAAGAAGAGATGGCAAGAATACACAGAAGAACTGTACAAAAAGGATCTTCACTACCCAGATAATCACGATGGTGCGATCACTCATCTAGAGCCAGACATCCTGGAATGTGAAGTCAAGTGGGCCTTCAAAAGCATCACTACAAACATTGCTAGTGGAGGTGATAGAATTCCAGTAGAGCTGTTTCAAATTCTGAAAGATGATGCTGTGAAAGTCCTGCACTCAATATGCCAGCAAATTTGGAAAACTCAGCAGTGGCCACAGGACTGGAAAAGGTCAGTTTTCATTCCAATCCTAAAGAAAGGCAATGCCAAAGAATGCTCAAACTACCGCACAATTGCACTCATCTCACACGCTAGTAGAGTAATGCTGAAAATTCTCCAAGCCAGGCTTCAGCAATACGTGAACCGTGAACTCCCTGATGTTCAAGCTGGTTTTAGAAAAGGCAGAGGAACCAGAGATCAAATTGCCAACATCCGCTGGATCATGGAGAAAGCAAGAGAGTTCCAGAAAAACATTTATTTCTGCTCTATTGACTCTGCCAAAGCCTTTGATTGTGTGGATCACAATAAACTGGAAAATTCTGAAAGAGATGGGAATACCAGACCACCTAACCTGCCTCTCGAGAAATCTGTATGCAGGTCAGGAAGCAACAGTTAGAACTGGACATGGAAAAACAGACTGGTTCCAAATAGGAAAAGGAGTACATCAAGGCTGTATATTGTCACCCCGCTTATTTAACTTATATGCAGAGTACATCATGAGAAATGCTGGGCTGGAAGAAGCACAACATTTTTTGATAGTTTGGTTGGGAAGAACAAGAGAAAAATAAGGTAGCTGGAATGAAAGAATTTTTGAAAGTGGACTGTTTTGAAATATTGATGAGAAGGCACCAGTGGAGAGAGAGATTGAAAATATGTGGGTGAAGATGCAGAGAGTGGGAGAGAGCATGGATTCACTGGCCTTTAGCAGTAAACCATCCTCTCCTCTTGGCAGAGGAGGAAAGCAGGGGAAAACAGGTGCAAAAGCAGAGGGGTTTGCAAATTTGGTGCCTGGAAGTTGGGGGTCTTTCTGGTGGTTTCTGTTTATTTTTATTTTTGGTGAAGCAAGAGAATGACGGTGATGGGAGGAAGTGGTGGATAGGAGATTTGAGGAGATGGGAAAAGAGTTTGGAGTCGTCTTAGAATTCAGAAAATTGACTAAAGAAACAGATTTGCTTGGCATTTAAGGCTGGAAGCATGAATTTACCATTATCTGACTGCACTACCTAGTGACTCCATTAGTGACTTATTACTTCTACAATAATGTTTAACAGCCAGGATTATATGCTATACAGGCTGATATGATCGAATGACAAGCAAGAGGTTATATACGTTAGCAGTAGTGATGGTAGTGGTTTTAGCTTTCATTTCTTGAGCACTTCCCTCAGCCTGTGCTTTATCCTCTTTATCTCATTGAATAAGAAGAGATCTTGGAGTTGAGAATATTTGAAAGAGAATGGTTAACATCTAAATTGGTTGAAGTCTGAGAAGAGAGAAGAGGTGAACCAGTGGTTCCAGGTGATCTCAGTTTCCCTGGGAATGGATGTCTGAACTGGAAAGATCAAAATAATTATTGGAGCAAAAAAAGATGAAGTCCCTGTTATTCTATGTGAAGTTTAATAGAAAACACCATTCAGACCCCTTCAGGTGAGAAAGGTAGGAGACCTTAAGTTTCTCCAGAAGACCAAGGCTACTCATAATTAGAGATGCAAAGTCTGGAGTTAATTTTCTCTTCTCAGACCAACTCCCAAGCATTTTTTATCTCATAGAGCTCAGGATACTCTGCCACAGGATAACAACTCAGTATGCTTTCATCCAGACCTTCCACAGAGGGAGACTCTGACTTCTTATCAGACTCCTCTAGGAAACAGACTGTGATCATTTTTCTTGGAAGACCTCGAAGTGCAGTAGCCCTTCATGAAAAACGTTCTAAAGAGAGAGGCTTCCCCTCAAGCTGGAGGATTTGGCAGGGATAATTATCATCAGATATTTATGACATGGATGTACTTGCTGGCCCACTACATGAGCAACCACTTATTAGTGAACAAAAATGACAGGTTGTTAGTTTCATGCCTTCTCCTGCTTGGATTTTTCTGTATATGATGTATTTGGGACCAGGGGCAGGGGTATTTTGACAGGTATTAATAGATGAATCTTTGTTGTCAGAGCATAGTATTTAGAAATATTTGAATTCTATTAGAGAGACTCTATTCAAATATCTAAACTCCTGTCATGCAACAGTTATTAAAGTCACAAGATTATTAGATTTGAGAAATAAGGGGCTTTTTCCCCCTAGTTCCTATATGATTTTTAAATTTTTAATTTTTCAACCAAAAACCCTCTCATCCAGCCATAGTATCCATTTTACCAATTAAACTAGAGTATATTTAGAACTCAACTTTTAATAAGAAGGCAATCACAGCTAACAGAATGAATTTTCCCTTGATTATTTTAGTTGTTCTGTTTCTTGGACATTTTGCCATTTCACTGCAATGGAGCTAGCTGTAGTTTCTGTGTTTTTTTAATTTATATTGCCATGGATTTGTTTTGTAAAAGATTCTTATGATTTACCAGTCATGCAAAATTTTCAGTTATTTTCACAATCATTTTGTTCCTCTTCTCTCCTTATAGAATTCCATTAGACCTGTGTTGTACTTTCTTATTCTGGTGTTGAATTTCTTACTCAATATTTTGCAAGTTTTTGTCTCTATACCTCATTCCAGATAACTTTTCAGTTCAGTTCAGTTCAGTTGCTCAGTCATGTCCGACTCTTTGTGAACGCATGAATCACAGCACGCCAGGCCTCCCTGTCCATCACCAACTCCCAGAGTTCACCCAAACTCATGTGCATCAAGTCGGTGATGCCATCCAGCCATCTCATCCTCTGTCATCCCCTTCTCCTCCTGCCCCCAATCCCTCCCAGCATCAGATTCTTTTCCAATGAGTCAGCTCTTCGCATGAGGTGGCCAAAGTATTGGAGTTTCAGCTCTAGCATCAGTCCTTCTAAAGAACACCCAGGACTGATCTGCTTCAGAATGGACTGGTTGGATCTCCTTGCAGTCTAAGGGACTCTCAAGAGTCTTCTGCAACACCACAGTTCAAAAGCATCAATTCTTCGGCGCTCAGCTTTCTTCACAGTCCAACTCTCACATCCATACATGACCACAGGAAAAACCATAGCCTTGACTAGATGGACCTTTGTTGGCAAAGTAATATCTTTGCTTTTTAATATGCTATCTAGGTTTGTCATAACTTCCCTTCCAAGGAGTAAGCGTCTTTTAATTTCATGGCTGCAATCACCATCTGCAGAGATTTTGGAGCCCCACAAAATAAAGCCTGACACTGTTTCCACTGTGTCCTCATCTATTTCCCATGAAGTGATGGGACCAGATGCGATGATCTTAGTTTTCTGAATGTTGAGCTTTAACTTTCTCATATCTATTACTTATACTTCTTACAATTTAGTTCACTTTTTTCTTATTTATTTTATTTTGGCTGTGCTGGGTCTTCATTGCGATGCACAAGCTTCTGGTTACAGTGAGCAGGCTTCTCTTTTCTCTTGTTGCAGAGCAAAGGCTGTAGAGATGGTGGCTTCAGTAGTTGCTTTGCATGGGCTCTGTAGTTGTGGTACAGGGTCTAGTTGACCCAAGGCACATGGGATCTTAGTTACCAGACAAGAGATCAAATCTGTGTTCCCTGCCTTGGAAAGCAGATTCTTAACCACTGGACCACCAGAGAAGTCCCAGACTTGGTTCATTTGTATTGATCTGCAGTTTAACATGTCCATTGGCCTTCTAATTCCAAAGATTATATTTTAAAGTTTGGAATTTCTACCAAGTTCTTTTTCAGGTATCCTATTTTGTTTTTCATTGAGTTTTGTTCTTTATGGTTCTAATGACTACTTTGGAACCATGACTACTTTGGACTACTTTATGGTTCCAATGACTAGCTTCCCTGGTAGCTCAGACAGTAAAGCATCTGCTTGCAATGCGGGAGACCTGGGTTCAATCCCTGGGTCAGGAAGATCCCCTGGAGAAGGAAATGGCAACCCACTCCAGTACTCTTGCCTGGAAAATTCCACGGATGGAGAAGCCTGGTAGGCTACAGTCTGTGGGATTGCAAAGAGTCAGACACGACTGAGCAACTTTACCTACTGACTACTTTAACCATTTCAGACATACTTAATTTAATAATTTTCCATGCCCAGTTGGGTCCAACTCTTTGCAACCTTTGGGCTGTAACCCACCAGGCTCCTCTGTCCAGGAAATTTCCCAGGCAAGAATACTGGAGTGGGTGGCCATATCCTCCTCCAGGGGATCTTCCTAACCTAGGGATCAAATATGCGTCTCCTGCATTGCAGGCAGATTCTTTACCACTGAGCCATCTTATTTAGACATTCCTTCTATTATTTCTAATAATAATGTGTTGTGTGTTTGCTGACTTTTGTTCATGATGGCTCATTTACTTGTGTTTTATAACTTTTTATATTGTGAGATCATCTCCAAATGGCTTGTCCCCTTTCCTCCCCCAACCCCTTACCATGGGAGTCTCATGTGACCCAGAGTGATTTTTTGTTTGCTTGTACCAGATCCACAGAAGTATAGATTTGTACTAACCAATATTTATGTTCATTTTCCAGCTAGTATTAACTTGGATTTCTATCCTATGCAAGTTACAGGCCTGGGAATTCAACATTATGGAGAGTTCTGTTTTTATGCATTATTTCACTTCCAACTCCCTTATGTTCAAGACTTAACTTCTATCCTTGAGTGGATATGAAAGCCCAATTCACTTGCTGTTTCCAGATCAAATAACTACCCCAAAGTTGATGCAGGGTTAACTCATACACTTATCACTCTGGCTTTCCTTTCTTCTTTGTTTCTGCATCCAGAGATTTTCCTTTTCTGTGTATGAACTCATCTATGGTTATCACTTACTTTTATGTTTAATATACCATTCCTGTATAAGAGGGGTTTTGCATTAACTCGGTCTGCCATGCTCCTGGAACTAGAGACCTTTAAGGAATGAACTTCTGCTCTAAAATATTAGACATCATGGGAGCAAAAGGAAGTTGTTTAGTCACTAAGTCGTGTTTGACTCTTTTGTGACCATGAAATGTAACCCACCAGGCTCCTCTGTCCCTGGGATTTCCCAGGTAAGAATACTGGAGTGCATTGCCATTTCCTTCTCCAGGGGATCTTCCTGACCCAGGGATCAAACTTGTCTCTCCTGCCTCTCTTGCATTGCAGGCTATTTTTTTTTTTACCACTGAGCCCCAGGGAAGCCACAAAAGAGAGTAATTATGGGTAATTGGAGCCTGCCAGGCTTCAGTCTGTAAGGTTTTAACTGAAGTGACTTAGCTTACACACAGGCACAAGAGCATTTTTTAGAATCCTCATATCACATAAATGGCCATTGATGATGTCTATCCATCAGCTCTATTTATTGATGATTTAAAAATAATCTATTTTTTATTCGTAGAAAAACTATTTGATATTTAAATGCAAAAAAGGGTTTTTCAACAAACTGAAGTTCTTTGTTTTCTTCTTTTTTGACAAGCTGTGAATAATGTAGGAGGTCACAGCTTCCCTCATGATCAAGTATAGTAAAGAGATGTATTTTTTAACAGTAGTTGAAGAAATTAACAATAGAGTCATTGGAGAGATAATAACTAATGCACAAAGAGGATGTACACTCTTTCCACCTACCTCAGTTTTAATATATATAAATAGAATAGTCCTTGCTCATGGACAGAAAATGGGATTGTCTGCATGAATAATATGAATACCAGCAAGACACTCACATGTTATCGTATACTTAGAATGCTACCCTTTGCAGTCTTTTACTTTGTACTAAGAAGAATCACTTTTGAAATTTACAGACTCATAAGAGGGGTACTGTATCAAATCTTGAATTCTCCATAGTGAATTATATCAATATATTCATTAATTCAGCAAACATTTATTAAGTGCCTCTTGAGCACCAAGTTTGAGATCATAAGATGAATGACATAGTACTTATCATAGGGGTTCACTATCTAGTGGGCTGATAGACAAGTAAATAGATAAATTAAAATTGTAACCAAATGTCATCTGTGATCTTTCTGTCTCTTAAGAGCTCTAGATAAAACTCATCTAAGCGTCTCTCTAGACTGTGAGAAGTCGATGCCTCATCCAACAGTTCTCCTCAGTTCTGGAGGATGGAGGCTTCTGTATTTATGGTCATTCCCAGCTCTACACTTTTGCCTCTGCT
Organism: Capra hircus; assembly: GCF_001704415.2. Lineage (NCBI taxonomy): Eukaryota > Metazoa > Chordata > Mammalia > Artiodactyla > Bovidae > Capra > Capra hircus. The sequence continues at coordinate 36,281,084 of NC_030818.1, forward strand.
AAACTACTTCTGTTAACAAGGCTTCTGTTGTCCCTTTTCCAGTGCCACTTTAAATCAAATATGGAATTCTGGCTATCTACTTTCCATAATTTCCATACCTCAAACCATTCATACAAGGCTTTTGTGTGTGTGTGTGTGTTGTGTGTATCATTAAATGGAAACAGGTTCAAGGGATTTATATGCTAGAAATACAAACAACTTAAAATTTAATGTAAAATATTTTCCCAAAAGATCTATGTCTGTGTGGTCCCTGACATTACTGAGCTCACTGTCTTATGGGGCAGTCAGACAATAAACAACCCATTCTGTAGGTATTTAATTATACTTTTGTTAAATGCTTGCATAGAATAAAGGCTGCTCTGACTGTGTAAAACAAGGAGACCTAGCCTAGACTGGGAGGCCTAGAAAGATTTCTTTGAGGAAGTAGTAGTTGATGAATGAAGAGTTGCAGAGACAGATACTAGAAATGATCTGGCTAGAAAAACAGTATGAAAGGGAGGCTTGAGGTGGGGGAAGAACTTCTCTTGAGAAACTCGGAAAAAACCATTGTACTTAGGAGAGAAGGTGAGAGTGGCAGATAAGGCTAAGGATGCAAGCAGAGTTAGATCATATAATACCTTATAAGTTGAGTTAAGAATTTTGGACTTTATCCTAAAAGCTATTTGAGGTATACAAACACAGTATTGCGGGAAGTAACCAAATACTTGGGGGACCTGAATGGGGGCTGTTAGGGTCTTGAAGTCAACTGGATAGGTATACCCCAGGCAGATTCATCATTATGCAGGAAGCCCTAGCGTTTTTATTGGGCCCAGTTAGGCCAGGGAGAAGTGAGTATAATGAGGTAAGAGCACAGAAAGGGTGGATAATGGCAAAAGGAAAGGCAAGACAGTAAGCTGATAATAGGTAACAAGTAGCCATGTGTCTGTGTATGGCGGCGACCTTGGTAGTAGTGCTAGCTCATCCCCACCCACAGAGGGTAGACTGCCTTTCCAAAGGATCCACCTGCCAGTGCAAGAAACACAGGGTCGATCCCTGGGTCGGGAAGATCCCCTGGAGAAGGAAGTTGCAACCCACTCCAGTATTCTTGCCTGGGAAATCCCATGGACAGAGGAGCCTGGTGGGCTACAGTCCATGGGGTTGCAAAGAGTCAGACTCCACTTAGTGACAAAACAACAACAATGAAGTCATGATCTATGTGTGGTGGTGTTGATGGAAATAGTGTTAGCTCATCCCCATTCACAGAGAGTGGGCTGCTTTTCTGGACTCAGAATCTAATTCATTTTTTTCCAGTTCTTGCTTTGTTTTGTAAATTAATCTTTTTTTCTTCTCCTTTTTTTTTTTTTGATGCATAGCACAGCTTGCAGAATCTTAGTTCCCTGACTGGGGATCAAACCCAGGCCCCTGCTGGTGAGAGTGCTGAGTCCTAACCACTGGACTGTCTGAGAATTCCTATAAATTAATCTTTTTGAGATTTTATTTTGTAGATTCCTATATAGTCATAGAGATAATACAGAGAGATCCCTTGTATGCTTTACCCGGTTTCCCAAAACTGGTATTTTTTGTGGTCAATGTCAAAATCAAGATATTTACATCAATACTCTCAAGCAAGACAAGAACATTTCCATCACCACAAAAATCCTTCCTGTTGCCCCTTTATATTCCCGTTCACTTTCCTGACCCCTCCCATGTCTCTATTGCCTGGAAAATTACTAATCTGTCCTCTCTTTATAATTTTATCATTTATAATTAAATTTATAATTTTATCATTTCAAGGCCATTTATATAAATAGAATAATGCAGGATGTAACCTTGTGGGATTGGGTCTTTTCCTGCTCAGCATAATTCCATAGAAATTTATCCAGGTTGTTGCATGTACCAATAGTTTGTTCCCTTTTATTGCTGAATAGCAGTCCATGGTACAGATGTACCATATTCCGTTTAGCCATTCACCGTTGAAGGACATCTGGGTTGGTTTTGCCTATTCCAAATAAAGCTGCTATGAACATTCGTGTACACGTTTTTATGTGAACGTAAGTTTTGATTTCTCTGGGATGAATGCCCAGGAGTGCAATTGCTGGGTCATGCTGGATTGCATGTTTAGTTTTATAAATAAGAAACTACTAAACTGTTTTCCAGAGTAGCTGTACCATATTATATTCTTACCAGCTATGTATGAGTAATCCAGTATCTCTGCATCCTTGCCAACATTTGGTGTTGTTACTATTTATTTTAACCATTTTGATAAGTGTGAGTGATGTCTCATTGTGGACTTAATTTGCATTATCCTTTTGGCTAATGTTGTTGAGCATGTTTTCATGGGCTTATTGGCCACCTGCATGTCTTCTTTGGTGAAATCTCTGCTCATGTTTATTGCCTGCTTTCTAATTGGATTGTTTGGTTTTTTTACTGTTGAGTTTTGAGAGTTCTTTATATATTCCAATTGCTATTCCTTTGTCAGATACGTGACTTTCAGATATTTTCTCCTTGTGTGTAGCTTGTCTTTTCATCCTCTTATTAGGGTCTTTTAAAATTTTTTTCATTTATTTTATTTTGGCTGTGCTGAGTCTTTGTTACTGCAAGGGCTTTTCTCTAGTTGCAGAGGGGGCTACTCTCTAGTTGCAGTGCTTGGATTTCTCATTTTGATGGCTTCTCTTGCTGCTGAGCAGGGGCTCTAGGGCATGCGGGCTTCAGCAGTTGGGGAACATGGGTTCAGTAGTTGCGGCTCCTGGGCTCTCGAGCACAAGCTCAATAGTTGTAGTGCAAGAGCTTAGTTGCTCTGCAACATGTGGGATCTTCCTGGGCCAGGGATTGAACTGGTATCTCCTGCATTGGCAGGCAGGTTCTTTACCACTGAGCCACCAGGGAGGCCCCTTAAATAGGGTCTTTTGCAGAGTAAAAGCATTGAATTTTGATAGGATCCATTTTGTCAATATTTTCCTCTCATGGTTCAAACCTTTGTTGTCAAATCTAAGAACTCAGACTCGTCATAGATTCAAAGATTTTTTCCTAATAGTTGTATGTTTTGTGTGTAAGTAAGTCTAGTCAAGGCTATGGTTTTTCCAGTGGTCATGTATGGATGTGAGAGTTGGACTGTGAAGAAAGCTGAGCACCGAAGAATTGATGCTTTTGAACTGTGGTGTTGGAGAAGACTCTTGAGAGCCCCTTGGACTGCAAGGAGATCCAACCAGTCCATCCTAAAGGAGACCAGTCCTGAGTGTTCATTGGAAGGACTGATGCTGAGGCTGAAACTCCAGTACTTTGGCCACTTCATGCGAAGAGTTGACTCATTGGAAAAGGCTCTGATGCTGGAAGGGATTGAGAGCAGGAGGAGAAGGGTACGACAGAGGATGAGATGACTGGATGGCATCACCGACTTGATGCACATGAGTTTGGGTGAACTCTGGGAGTTGGTGATGGACAGGGAGGCCTGGTGTGCTACGATTCATGGGGTCACAAAGAGTCAGACACAACTGAGCAACTGAACTGAACTGAAGTCCATGATCCATTTTGAGTTACATTTGTGGGAGGTATGCCTGTGAATGTTCAATTAATTCAGTTTTAAATAACACTATTTGAAGGCCATTAAGAGTATAGTCAAAGTGGCAGTGTTCTGAACCCAGTCATTTTATTTCATAGTGTTCGCTCAAACATGCAGTGGAAAGGTCCATATTGGCGCCATCCACTCTGGTAGACCACTGTGAGCCAATACTTGTATGAAAAGACATATCTTTCCAGAAATAAAGAGGAAATATTTTGGACAGTTCTTAAGTCCATAATTAGTAATACAAAGGACACATTTGACTAATTCTGCTAGAATATGGTCATGCCAAAAATACACCTAATTGGCTGTATTCAAAACACTTAAAGTAGTGGGCATCTGTAACTGTCTGACTACTCAGCATCTGAACCCATGTGCTAGATTTAGGAAATTGCACCCCCCCCCCCGACCCCACCCCATTGCATAGGTCTTGGTGAGAAGTAAGCTCCTCCCTCAGAAGCCTAAGAAGTGCCCCTCTAATCACTCCCTGACAGCCTTGTGATCCAGGTTTGGCCACCATGTACTTTGAATCTTGAGCAAGTAATGCCAAGATGAGGGGATGATGGATGGATCTGTGGTAGCTGTAGTGTAGGCAGCCTGGCATTCGTGGCTGTGTTCAGCCCTTCAGGAACAGTGACCATCTACAGTGACCACTGTGTCAAACAGAATATATGGCAGACATTGGTGGTGTCAGCAGCATCTCAAGCAGTCTGTTTCACTACCCTGACTCCTTTGATGCTGGTCTCTTGTCTGAGACTGTTCTTATAATTTCTTGTCAAATCTGCGAGTTATCTGATGCTTTCCAATAAATTTATCTTCAACTTAAATTAGCCCAGAGAAGATTACTGACAGTAAAGAACACTGACATATCAGGAACCCTCACTGATACTTTCAGCAAATGAGCCTAAGGCAGGATTTAGAGAGCTCCCACCCCCAGAATTTCTGATTCAGTAGGTATAAAGCGGAGCCTGAGAATTTGCACCTGAACAAATTCCCCACTGATGCCGATGATCAAGTGACCGCACAGTCTTCTTCAAGGTTGGTGTGACTTTATGTTTTCTCTCAAACATTTGCTGATTACTGTTTCATTGTTTGAATATACCACAATGTGCCCATCCATTCATCTGATAATAGATGTTTCAGTTATTTCCAGTTTCTGGCTGCTACAAATAAAGCTGCTGTGAATGTTAACACATAAGTCTTTGTATTGACATTTATTTCCTTTCCTTTGGGATAAATGCCTGGGAGGTGAATGGCTGGATCATATGGTAAGTATATGTATAACTTTTTAAGAAACTGAAAGCTGTTTTCCAATGTGGTTATGCCATATTATGTTTTTCCAACACTTTATGGTCAGTCTTTTTATTAATAACTTTAGCCTTTCTAGTAGGTATATAGTAGTATCTCCTTGTGCTTCCAATTTGCACTTTCCTAATGACTAATAACAATGAGCATCTTTTTGCTTGCTGATTTAGCATTCATATATCTTTCTTGGTGAAGCATCTATTAAAATATTTTCCCCTTTTGGGGGGCTTTGTTTTTTCATTATTAAGTTTTAATAGTTCTCTATATATTCTGGGGAAAAATCCTGTATCATATATGTGATTTGCAAGTATTTTTTCCCAGTCTATGGCTCCTTTATTTTCCTTCATTCTCTTCATAGGCAGAGAAAATCATTTCCGCAAAAATTATCAAGAGCCTCATCAATTTTTCTAATGACCTCCCTTCACTGCTTGATATTCAAATGATGCCTTCTGGAAACACATTTCTGTTTTCTCTGCTTCCATTGTTAACTGGTATGATTGTGGAGCCTCAGATACCAATAGATTGTATATGATTTGAAGAATTCTCTAATATCACTTTCATAAACTTCATGAAATCTTGTACCTATTGCAGAATCTGTAGTTAAATTCTTTTTGATTCATTGGATTTGGATTTGTTTGGTTGATATTTTTGGATGTTTACCATAACCTCAAAGTTCAAACCAATGAGGTTGTCAACTGAAGGGCCACTGAATGAGCTAAGGTGGGGAAAATAAGTACTAGAGTTTTGTATGGAAAAATATTTAAGTAGAGGCTTGTTTTACAAATGATCAAATTCACTAGAGAATATTTAGTGTTGTATGACTTTTGCTTCCATGTGCCAGCACAGATTTATGTAATAAATATTCAAAAATAAGGCCCTGCAAGAAACACCTCCCACCTCTCTTAATATTTTATCTCATATCTTGATCCCTGCCCCTCTCCCCATGCCCATTCTACTCCAAGTACCCTGACCTTCACACAGTTTCTTGATCAAGTCAACCTTTTTCACGATGCAAGAAAATATACTCTTTCTCTAACTTAATAAGTGGGCCAAGAATCTAGATTTGCTTTTAAGTGCAATGGGTATCAGTAGACAAGTTTTTAATCATGAAAATGACATCCTTTGATTTAAACTTTCAAGGGGTCTTTCTGACTCTGAATGGAGAATAGATTATTCAGAGATAAGAATGGTAATAGGGAGACTAATTAGGAGGCTGTTTCAGCAGTCCAGATGATGGCTTGTTTCAGACTGAGAAAATGAGACTTGGTCAGATTTGAGAAATATTCTGAGGTAGAATTAACAAGATTTGCTTATAGAATGTGGTGTGAGAGGAAGGAAAAGTCACAAATGACTCTAGAACTTCTGTCTCTGGTAATGTAGGGTCATTAAGATGGAAAAACAGTGTAGGACCAGGTTTGAGAAAAAGCAATCATAAGTTCCATACTGGCAATATTAAGTTTGTCTATGAGATTCTATGTGAAGTTTCAAGCAGGCTTTTGGGTATCAGTTTCTAGAGTTAGTGGCAGGAACTAGGCTGGAGTTATAAATTTGGAAATTGTCAGCATACACATGATATTGTTTGTAATGTTAAGGGTATCACGTAGAAAATGGTATAGATAGAAATGAGAGTGAAACCTTGTGACTCTTAAGTGGGACAGAGCAAGAGAAACTAGTAGAGTCTGAGAAAAGGAAAAACCCATGTATGGTATTTCTGCCCAGGAAAGCCCATTGGAGAATCAGTACCCAAGAGTTTTATTGTAGTCTGGTCATATAGGCACCCTCTGCTTACAAAATTTCAGATTCCCAGAAGGAAAGCAGGTGTTCAGCATAAACCACATTATTTATAAAGTGCAGGCATAATGAACCATAATGATATCACTCAGGGAACAGTAGGAGCACTCCTCAAAATGAAGTTCCCAGTTGCTAGCCAATGGCCAGCCTAGCAAGTTTCTTCAAAAGCTGGCAGGCTCAGGTCTGCTATGTTAACTTTTTTGTACAGGCTGGCATCACAAAAGATAGGAGAATGTTTCTAGGGAGAGAGATGCTGCTGAACACACCAATAAGATAAGGACCAAAGTGGCCAGTGGAGCTGGCGATGTCGAGGTCATTTTTGACCTTGACATACACAATTTCAGAGGTACAGTAGGACAGGGAAACTGGATCAGGGAGGATTCAATAGTGACTTGTTTGGACTCCTTGGTCATCCAGTGGTTAAGACTTCGCCTTCCAGAATGCAGGAGGTGCGGGTTCCATCTCGGGCAGCTAAGATTTCACATGCCTCTCTATAAAACAGAACGAAGGGAGCTGGCAGGAGAGAGGTCATGTTGGGAGGCTAGGATTATATTCTTAATGTTTTATTAATAAAAGGCAATACATTGAATACATTCAACCTCTACCAAGATTTACTTCAAAAGGAAACTATTGTTTTAGGTAGCAGTTAAAAATAAGAACCAAATAATTTTTATTTATTAGTCTAAAGCTACATTAGTGTAACAGTTTCATTCCTAAATTACCAGTGAACAGCTGAAACTCAGTGACCAACTAATGGCCCCCAGACACACACAAAGTATACCTCTAACATAATGCTATTAGTTCCCCCATCAAACACAACAGGAAGAATGGTTATGTTTAACTGATAGTGTTAGATGGTCTGCCATGTAGAGTTTCCTTTACTTCTGAATATCAAGTTGGTGAATTATGAAGTTATTTATAATATATAGATTTTAAAACTGCTGTTACAGGAGTGGCTTTTCATTTTCATGGAAGTGTCTCATGAACTTCAAATAATGCTATTTGCAGCAACATGAATGGACCTAGAGAGTGTCATACTGAGTGAAATAATTCAAAGAAGGAGAAATATTGTATGACATCCCTTATATGAGAAATCTAAAAAGAAATGATACAAGTGAACTTACTTACAAAACAGAGACTCAGGGACTTAGAAAATGAACTTGCAGTTGCTGAGGGAAGAGAGAGTTAGGAAGTTTGGGAAAGTCATGTACACACTACTATGTTCAAAATGGATACCCAACAAGGACCTATTGTATAGCACATGGAACTCTGCTCAATCCAGCCTTTCCAGCTCAATCCAGGAAAGGGTTTTGGGGGAGAATGGATACATGTATATATATGGCTGAGTTCCCTCACTGTTCACCTGAAACTACCACAACATTGACAATTGGCTGTACCCCAGTACAAAATAAAATTTTGATGTTTGAAAAAAAAAATTCCAAGAGGATTGACATATACACACTACCATATATCAAATAGATGACTAATGAGAACCTGCTGCACAGCACAGGGAACTCTGCTCAATACTCTGTAATGACCTATATGAGAATAGAATCTGAGAAAGAGTGGATATATTTGTATGTATAACAGATTCACTCTGTTGTACAGCAAAAAGAAATGATGCAACACTATAAATCAACTATAATAAAAATTTTTTTTTAATTTTACTTTATTTTACTTTGCAATACTGTATTGGTTTTGCCATGCATCAACATGAATCTGCCACAGGTGTACATGAGTTCCCAATCCTGAACCCCCCTCCCACCTCCCTCCCTATATCATCTCTCTGGGTTATCCCAGTGCACCAGCCCCAAGCATCCTGTATCCTACATTGAACCTAGACTGGCGATTCGTTTCTTACATGATATTATACCTGTTTCAATGCCATTCTCCCAAATCATCCCACCCTCTCCCTCTTCCACAGAGTCGAAAGACTGTTCTATACATCTGTGTCTCTTTTGCTGTCTCGCATACAGGGTTATCATTACCATCTTTCTAAATTCCATATATATGTGTTAGTATACTGTATTGGTGTTTTTCTTTCTGGCTTACTTCACCCAGTGTAATCAGCTCCAGTTTCATCCACCTCATGAGAACTGATTCAAATGTATTCTTTTTAATGGCTGAGTAATACTCCATTGTGTACCACAGCTTTCTTATCCATTCATCTGCTGATGGACATCTAGGTTTCTTCCATGTCCTGGCTATTATAAACAGTGCTACAATGAACATTGGGATACACGTGTCTCTTCCAATTCTGTTTTCCTTGGTGTGTATGCCCAGAAGTGGTATTGCTGGGTCATAAGGTACATCATGAGAAACGCTGGACTGGAAGAAACACAAGCTGGAATCAAGATTGCTGAGAGAAATATCAATAACCTCAGATATGCAGATGACACCACCCTTATGGCAGAAAGTGAAGAGGAACTAAAAAGCCTCTTGATGAAAGTGAAACAGGAGAGTGAAAAAGTTGGCTTAAAGCTCAACATTCAGAAAATGAAGATCATGGCATCTGGTCCCATCACTTCATGGGAAATAGATGGGGAAACAGTGGAAACAGTGTCAGACTCTATTTTTGGGGGCTCCAAAATCACTGCACATGGTGACTGCAGCCATGAAATTAAAAGACACTTACTCCTTGGAAGAAAAGTTATGAACAACCTAGATAGCATATTCAAAAGCAGAGACATTACTTTGCCAACTAAGGTCCGTCTAGTCAAGGCTATGGTTTTTCCAGTGGTCATGTATGGATGTGAGAGTTGGACTGTGAAGAAGGCTGAACGCCAAAGAATTGATGCTTCTGAACTGTGGTGTTGGAGAAGACTCTTGAGAGTCCCTTGGACTGCAAGGAGATCCAACCAGTCCATTCTGAAGGAGATCAACCGTGGGATTTCATTGGAAGGAATGATGCTAAAGCTGAAGCTCCAGTACTTTGGCCACCTCATGCAAAGAGTTGACTCATTGGAAAAGACTTTGATATTGGGAGGGATTGGGGGCAGGAGGAGAAGGGGACAACAGAGGATGAGATGGCTGGATGGCATCACTGACTCGATGGACGTGAGTCTGAGTGAACTCTGGGAGTTGGTGATGGACAGGGAGGCCTGGCGTGCTGTGATTCATGGGGTTGGAAAGAGTCGGACACGACTGAGCGACTGAACTGAACTGAAGGCAGTTCTATTTCCAGTTTTTTAAGGAATCTCCACACTGTTCTCCATGGTGGCTGTACTAGTTTGCATTCCCACCAACAGTGTAAGAGGGTTCCCTTTTCTCCACACCCTCTCCAGCATTTATTGTTTGTAGACTTTTGGATCGCAGCCATTCTGACTGGTGTGAAATGGTACCTCATTGTGGTCTTGATTTGCATTTCCTGATCATGAGTGATGTTGAGCATCTTTTCATGTGTTTGTTAGCCATCTGTGTGTCTTCTTTAGAGAAATGTCTATTTAGTTCTTTGGCCCTTTTTTTGATTGGGTCGTTTATTTTTCTGGAATTGAGCTGCATGAGTTGCTTGTATATTTTTGAGATTAGTTGTTTGTCAGTTGCTTCATTTGCTATTATTTTCTCCCATTCTGAAGGCTGTCTTTTCACCTTGCTTATAGTTTCCTTTGTTGTGAAGAAGCTTTTAAGTTTAATTAGATCCCATTTGTTTATTTTTTGCTTTTATTTCCAGTATTCTGGGAGCTGGGTCATCGAGGATCCTGCTGTGATTTATGTCGGAGAGTGTTTTGCCTATGTTCTCCTCTACAAGTTTTATAGTTTCTGGTCTTATGTTTAGATCTTTAATCCATTTTGAGTTTATTTTTCTAGTGTTCTAGTTTCATTCTTTTACAAGTGGTTGACCAGTTTTCCCAGCACCACTTGTTAAAGAGATTGTCTTTAATCCATTGTATATTCTTGCCTCCTTTGTCGAAGATAAGGTGTCCATAAAGTGAAAGTGAAAGTGAAGTCGCTCAGTCGTGTCTGACTCTTTGCGACCCTGTGGACTGTAGCCCACCAGGTTCCTCCGTCCATGGGATTCTCCAGGCAAGAATACTGGAGTGGGTTGCCATTTCCTTCTCCAGGGGAAACTTCCCAACCCAGGGATCAAACCCAGGTCTCCCGCATTGCAGGCAGACAGACGCTTTAACCTCTTAGCCACCAGGGAAGCCCAAGGTGTGTGGATTTATCTCTGGGCTTTCTGTTTTGTTGCATTGATCTATATTTCTGTCTTTTGCAAGTACCATACTGCCTTGATGACTGCTTTGTAGTAGAGCCTGAAGTCAGGCAGGTTGACTCCTCCAGTTCCGTTCTTCTTTCTCAAGATTGCTTTGGCTATTCGAGGTTTTTTGAGAATCTTGTCTACCTGAAGGAAATATTATACTACGTACACTGACTCACATTTGTTGAATTCCAGCTGCAGCACTTGTCAGAGAACTACTCTACCCCTCCCATTTATCTCATTGTTACTTTCAGTTGTGAGATGAAAATTTTCTCTTAAATTGATTCCTCTAAATAAATATTCAAGTAGCTAATTTAGTCACTTATTTAATCTCAGGTTAAATCAGAAAAAAAGATTTCCATTAAGCTCCTTTAAGCTGGCTTCTGTGACTTTGGTGTTTTTCTCAATGCATAAATCATTATCACCTGTCTCATTTTTCTAGCGCATGGAGTCATTAAACTCAGAATCTGCCTTTCCTAGATGCAACTAATTCAGTGCTATAATCTTTACTTGTATGAATTTTACAATGTGTAACTTTGCATGTGTTTCCAAAGTATCTTTCTATTAGTTGGGGATTGGAGCTTAACACCTTGGTAGGCAAAGGTGAGGACGGAGCATTGAGTGGGGAAAGGCTTCAGACCTGGGTGATGATCTGTCACTCTTGAAAGTAAAGTGGGGAGGAGACAGACTTGGACAAGGAGAGCCTAGCTGAGCTTGCAGACCTAGCGAAGTCTCAGCCAACCCAGTGGGAAGCCCCAGAGCGAAACTCGCCTGAGAGAAAAGTTCTGCACTGAGCAGAAGTGACGGGGTTCGGTAGCCCTGCCGTGCTCAGTCACTGCGTGGTGTGGGTGCTGCACTGGGATGACCTCAGCTTGAATGTTGCTGTGGTAGTTTCCAAAGGTGCTGCCGCTGGAAGCTGTCAGCTGACTGCATTCTTCCAGCTGGAGGGAGATCCAAGCAAGGAAAGGCCTCTTTGTGCCAGGTACACCAGCTGTACCTCTTTCGCTAGTGTTGCCCTCTTCAAACAGTTCAGCTCTGCAGGTCAGATCATGGGTTGTAGCACAGTCTGCAACTCTCTTCCTTTTCACCAATCCCTCATCTCTCAATTAGGCGCTCTTGGCAGATTAATCTTCTTCAGAGGCCATTTTTATCCTATCAGTCTTTGGCTCAAAAATATTCCCTGTCTCTCTATTATTAACAAAATTAAGCCCAGACTCTTGCGTGGTACTCAAGGCCTACACAAGATCAGCCCCAATCTACCATTCTGCTTTCATCTTTGTGTCCTTTCTAGTCAATCCATATAGGGCCTACTAGTGATTTCCCCAGAATTTCATTCATATTTACATATTTCTTGTTGCTCACATAATACCTTCTATTCCTGTTTGACACACCAGTCTTCTATCTACCTTTCAGAACCCAGCTCATCTTTCAAGGCCCAGTTTACATTCCCTCTCCTATGGAAAGCAATGTCTGACCCTTCCTTGAAAACAGTTCAATATGTATCCCACTTATTCATATTCTTCCCTATTTTATTGCTTATGTTTTAATGTTAGTATGTCTCTTTTCTACCTATTCTGTCATTTCCTATGGGGTAAAAGGAGCACAATGTTTTCTCCTCTGCAAGTACTCCATGATTGAATGAAGCGAGCCGTGAGTGAGGGTGTGTAGATGGTAAGAAGCCACCGCAGAAATGGGAGCAATAGAAGAGAGTCAGAACTTCAGAATGATGTAGAAAAATGCACTGGCAAGTGAAAGCCTACTCTGTGTGGCTATTTTGTGGGGATGAATGGCACTCTTTCTTAGGTACAGACCAGGGCAGGATTCTTTACCCAATTTACAGAGTTCTTGAGGCTATTATGGGTGGGCTTTGGGGTAGCTTGCTGATCTAAAACTCTGTGAAATTTATAAAAATTTGTATACATGTGTATGTAACTTTTCTGGCAAGAGGATCCATAACTTTTATATGATATGGTTTTCAAAGGGGTCTGTGATCATAAAAATATTTAAAACCACTTGACCAGGGTTTGTGGCCATAGTAGGAGAGAGGTCATGCAGGTTGAATGTGATTTGGCAAGTAGGAGACCATTGGTAATCTTAAAAAAAATGTTTCTACAGAATGAAGGAAGCAGAAACCAAATTCCCAGAAATTAAGGAGTGAATGGGTGGTGAGGAAGTGGAGGTAGCATATATAGCTTTTCCTTCCAGAAATATATCCATGAATAAGAAGGGAGATCTATGACAATCTGAGAAACAGGTGGATCAGGGAAGGTGTTTCTGAGAGGGGATAGGACGTGCGTGAGCATATCTACAGAAGAAGACGTGTAAAGGAAATAAATATTAAAGGGAATAGGTGGAGAAGTGTCTTGGTAGGTGGAGTTTATGCTGTGGCAGCAATCCCAAAAGAATAGTGACTTGAAACAGAAAAGTTTATTTCTTGCTAATGCAGACTCTGCTGTAGACTGCTGTCCTCTATGCCAAAACCCACTGACCCATGTTGCTCGAGTCTGGAAAACAGGCTCATGGCTGGAGAAGAGAACGGTCCCTCATACTGAGGGATGTGACAGCCGCTACTATGGAGCGACACCTGTTACTTCTACTCATGTTTCACCAGCCAGAACTAGTCGCAAGGACACATTTAATTGGGGGGAGGGGCAGGGAATGTGGAAGAAATATGAAAATAAATTTGGTGAGCATATAATTATGTTGCTACATGAAGGGATCCAGAAAAAAGCAAGAGGAATTCTGGGAAGTTGGAAATGGCATAGTTTTTTAATATCCCCATAAATTCCTACTGGGCTTCCCTTGTCGCTCAGCTGGCAAAGAACCCACCTGCAACGTGGGAGACCTGGGTTCGATCCCTGGGTTGTGAAGATCCCCTGGAGAAGGGAAAGGCTACCCACTCCAGTATTCTGACCTGGAGAATTCCATGGGCTGTATAGTCCATCTAGCCGCGAAGAGTCACAAGACTGAGCAACTTTCACTTTCACGTTTCATCTTCCTACAAAAATAGGACAACTTGGGTTCAAAACCTGAAGCCCACAAGCATGAATAACAAGTTTATGTAGCCAGTTATGAGCTCCTGTATATACACTGGTGGGGACACATCATGGTAGCAAAAGGTTCACATGTGGGAAGATGCAGAGGGAGCCAAAACACAATGCCAAATTACCAGGAGATGGCACCCCACTCCAGTACTCTTGCCTGGCAAATCCTGTGGACGGAGGAGCCTGGTGGGCTGCAGTCCATGGGGTCACGAAGAGTTGGACACGACTGAAGCAACTTAGCAGCAGCAGCAGCAGCTCCTGCAAAAAGAAGTCCCACTTGGTGTATGAAGATTAGAGAGTTCATCAGAGGGTAGCACTCAAGCGTGGTGAGTGAGGGAACTATGTGGGGCTCCACCTGAGGGCTCCATTTCTCAGGTGAGCACGAGGGAACTATGGGAAGGTCAGATGGTACTAGAATGATCTAGGCTTTATACACTTTTGAAACCAACCTGAGCTTCCTTCCAGAGAGAAGCTGCTAGGACAGGACTTAAAACAGGCCACATTTTATAGCTACCACAAATGGTATTAATTATAGAAACTCCAAATCTGAAAATTCATCCCTTCACTTATTTCCATGCCAATTATATTTAGTAATATTGCCCAATCTTACATACAAGAGGGCTTGCAATGAGATTGTTGTTGTCTAGTCACTGAGTCCTGTCCAACTCTTTTGAGATGCTATGGACTATAGCCCACAAGGCTCCTCTGTCCATGGGATTTCCCAGGCAAGAGTACTAGAGTGGCTTGCCATTTCCTTCTCCGAGGGATCTTCTTGACCCAGGGGTTGAACCTGAGTCTCCTGCTTTGGCAGGCAGGTTTTTTACGGCTGAGCCACCGAGGAAGGCCTACAGTGAGATAGACGGCACCATTGAGATCCTTCAGTAATAAAATGCAGTTAACACAGTGACCCTCCTAATTTGACCATGAATTCTCTCCCATTATCAAATGCCTAGGAAATATTAAATCCTGAAGATTAAAACCCCTTGCAAACTATAGCCCAAAGAAATTAACACCTGAAGTCAAATTCTCTTGTCCTTGAGATTTAAACTTCAAAGAAATTAAGGTCCAGAATTCATTCTTTTCACTTTTATTCAGTCTTATTTAGAAGAGTGCTTAAGACTCAGATAGGTTCAGAAGTTTTTGTAAACAGTTGTAGCTTGTACAGAAATTTATTAGTTTAACATTGTTTCCCATTGAGTTTCTAGAGAGTCAAAAAAAAATCAGTAAGACACAAAATTATTACAGCACTGGCCCAGCATCCATTAAAATTAGAAAGAGCTATTCCTCAGTCTCTGGTGTAGTTATTCCAGGCAAATTGGTCTTCTTAAAGCCCGTTAATTGTGCTTAGTCATTCAGTTGTATCTGACTCTTGGTGTCCCCATGGACTATAGCCTGCTAGGCTCCTCTGTCCGTGGGGATTCTCTAGGCAAGAATACTGGAGTGGGTTGCCATGCCTTCCTCCAGGTGATTTTCCCAACCCAGGGATCAAACCCAGGTCTCCTGAATTGCAGGCAGATTCTTTACCATCTGAGCCACCAGGGAAGCCCAGGGTTTCAGAGGAGTCAGGGATGAAAAGAAGAGAGATTTTCAGTTTTAGTTTTACCGAGATGGTTGATCTGATGGAAGTTTCTGGAATCCAAGTCCTGTGAACATAATTTGGAGATGTCAAATTTGGCACTTTCAGTTTTCCATTTCTAGTGGGGTAATTTGCTATCCATATTAACTCTTCTTTCAGAGAGTAGCATTTGAGGTACACTGTTGTTTTCTTGTGAAGCTTAAAATTTTGTGGAGCTTGAAGATTGGATTAGTCCTTATTGGCTGGATTATGTTGCAATGGCAAGCTTAAAATGTTAGTGGCTTGAAACAACAACAGTTTATTTTTTAGTCATACTGCATATCCATCATGAATTGGCAGGGAGTTCTGTTCAATCTGTATCCACTTAGGGAGCTAGGATGATACAACCACCACAGATTTTTCCGTGATAACCACAATAGGGACAAGTAAATGTGACAAATTGTTGACCTGGCTCTTCTAATCCCTGCCAAGAAGTACTGCACATCTCTCTGACTCATTCTTGGATTTCCCAGGCAAGAATACTGGAGTGGGTTGCCATTTCCTTCTCCAGGGGATCTTCCCAACCTAGGGATTGAACCCTGGGTCTCCTGCATTGGCAGGCAGATTCTTTACCACTGAGCCACCTGGGAAGCCCTTCATTCACATACCATTGGCTAAAGCATGTTATGTGGCCTTCTATCTTCAAAGGGAACAGGAAGGATAATTTTGCCTTTGAACTGCAAGTTCTTGCCCTTTCATTGCCACATTTAGAGTGAACTCTTTACTAATACTGCTTGTGTAATACCTTGTGAGCTGAAAAGTTAAGTCCTTGGCCATCAGTTGCTGTGACTGCTTCCAGCTATAGAACAGCATACACCAATGTTTCCCAAACTTGTCTGATCAAAATAATCACCTGGGTGCTTATAATTTTTAAATAACTGGGTAGAGTTATTAAAAATACTGATTCCTATGTCTTATTCCTGAAGAAATGATTCAGTAGATTTGGAATGAAGCCCACGAATTAAAAAAAAAAAACAAAAACCTGTTAGGCAAAGAAATCTGACATAAGTGGTTTTCTTTAAAAACATTTTTAAATATCATCTGTAATTATTTGTTCATTTATTTGTTCCTCTGCTTTACTTTTGGCTGTGCTGGATCTTTGTTGACGTGCCTGGGCTTTCTCTAGTTGCACTGAGCGGGGGCTTCTCTTTGTTATGGTGCCTGGGCTTCTCACTGCGTGGCTTCTCATTGCAGAGCACAGGTTCTAGGCATCCGGCTTCAGTGGTTGTGGCACACTGGCTTACTTGCTCTGCAGCATATGGGACTCTTCCCAGACCAGAGATTGAACCCTTGTCCCCTGCATTTGGAGGCAGATTCTTATCCACTGTACCACAAGGAAAGTCCCATAAGTGTTTTCAATAGACTTTATTTTTGGAGTAGTTTTAAGTTCACAGAAAAATTGAGTGGAAAGTACAGAGAGTTCTCATATGCCCCCTAACCCCAAACATGTACAACTTGCCCCACTATCAACATCCCACACCAGAGTGGTACATTAGCTATAATGAATGAACTCACATTGACACATCATTATCACCCAAATTCCAGAGTTTACCTTAGGGTTCTCTCTTGGTGGTGTACATTCTAAAGGTCTGTCCACCGTTTTGTATCATAGAACTGTTTCCTTGCTCTAAAAATCCTCTGTGCTCTGCCTATTCAGTCCTTTCTTCTCCCTAACTCCCAGCAACCGCTGATCTTCTCATTGCCTCCATAGTTTTGCCTCTTCCAGAAAGTTATACTTGTAGTCATACAACATGTAGCCCTTTCAATGGACTTCTTTCACTTAGTATTGTGCATTTAAGATACCTGTATGTCTTTTCATGACTTAATAACTTATTTACTTTTAGTTCTGAATAATATTCTATTGACGACCATAGTTTGTTTATTCATTCACCTACTGAAGGATATCTCGGTTGCTTTCAAGTTTTGATAATTATGAACAAAGCTGCTCTAAATATCTGTGTGCAGGTTTTTGTGCGAACATAAAGCTTTCAACTTCTTGTTTGAATATTAACTTTCAATATTCTGTTTCATTGACCTACTTTTAGAATTGTTTTGCCAGTACCACAGTGTCTTTTTTCCTTTAATTTTATTGAAATATAATTGGCATATTACCACACGGTCTTGATTATTCTAACTTTAGAGTAAGTCTTGAAATCAGGCTGTATCAGCCTTCTGACTTTTTTCTTCTACTTCAATGTTGAATTAGCTATTCTGTGTCTTTTGCCTCGGTGTGAACTCCAGAATCAGCTTGTCAGTATACACAAAGTAACTTGCTGGGGTTTTTATTGGGAATAACTGACATTTGACAATATTGAGTCTCCTTACCTATGATCATGGTTCAGTTCAGTCGTTCAGTCGTGTCTGACTCTTTGCGACCCCATGAATCGCAGCACGCCAGGCCTCCCTGTCCATCACCATCTCCCAGAGTTCACTCAAACTCACATCCATCGAGTCAGTGATGCCATCCAGCCATCTCATCCTCTGTCATCCCCTTCTCCTCCTGCCCGCAATCTCTTCCAGCATCAGAGTCTTTTCCAATGAGTCAACTCTATGCATGAGGTGAGCAAAGTACTGGAACTTCAGCTTTAGCATCATTCCTTCCAAAGAACACCCAGAACTGATCTTTAGAATGGACTGGTTGGATCTCCTTGCAGTCCAAGGGGCTCTCAAGAGTCTTCTCCAACACCACAGTTCAAAAGCATCAATTCATCGGCACTCAGCCTTCTTCACAGTCCAACTCTCACATCCATACATGATCATGGTATATCTCACTTATTTAATTCTTTGTTTTATTTCATCAGAATTCTGTAGTTTTACTTAAACAGGTTTTGTGCATATTTTGTTAGGTTTATACATAAGTATTTGATTTATTTTGGATACTAATATAGATAATATTATATTTTTAAGTTCAAATTTTACTTTGCTGGTAAATGGGGAAGCAACTGACTATTATAAATTAACCTTGTATCCTACAACCTTTTTGTAATTGCTTATTAGTTCCCGAGCTTATTTTATTGATTATTCTGGATTTTCTACATAGGCAATCATGTCATCTGTGAACAAAAAGTATTTTACTTCTTCCTTCTCAATATATATACCTTTTATTTCCTTTTTTTATTGCATTAGATAGGACTTCCAGTATGATGTTGAAAGGAGTCGTTAAGAGGGCAGATCCTTGACTTGCTTCTGATCTTACTGGGAAAGCTTCTAGTTTCTCAATTTAATTTTTTAATTAAAATTTTTTATTTATAAATTTATAAATATAAAACAAATATTTTTTAATTTAAAATTTTTAATTAAAAATTTTTAATTAAAATTTTAAATTGGAGTATAGTTGATTTACAATGTTGTGTTAGTTTCAGGTGTACAGCAAAGTGGATCAGCTATACATATACATATAGCCACTCTTTTTTAGATTCTTTTCCCATATAGGTCGTTACACAGTACTGAGTAGAGTTCCCTATGCTATATACCAGATTATTAGTAGTAGTTATCTATTTCATGCATAGTAGTGTTATATGTCAGTCCCAATCTCCCAATTTATCCCTCGCCCTTTACCTCCTGGTAACCATAAATTTGTTTTCTACATGTGACTCTGCTTCTGTTTTGTAAATAAGTTCACTTGTATCCCCTCTTGTTTTAGATTCTGCATATAAGCATATCATATATTTGTCTTTCTGTGTCTGACTTATTTCACTCAATATGAGAATCTCTAGGTCCATCCAATGTTGCCGCAAATGGCATTATTTTGTTCTTTTTTTATTCCTGAGTAATATTCCACTGTATATATGTACCACATCTGTGTTATCCATTCCTCTATTGATAGACATTTAGGTTACTTCCAGGTCCTGGTTATTGTGAACAGTGCTGCAGTGGACATTTGGGTGCATGTATCTTTCTGAATTACGATTTTCTCCATGTATATGCCCAAGAGTGGGATTGCTGGGTCATATGGTATTTCTGGTTTTAATTTTTTTTTAAGGAACCTCCATACTGTTCTCCAGAGTGACTATACAAGTTTATATTCCCGCTAACAGTGTAGGAGCATTCCCTTTTCACCACACTCTCTTCGGCCTTTATTGTTTGTAGATTTTTTTGATGATGGCCATTAGTGATGTTGAGCATCCTTTTATGTGCTTTTTGGCCATCTGTGTGTCTTTTTTTGGAGAAATGTCTATTTAGAGCTTACCCCCACTTTTTTTATTTTTTTGATTGAGCTATTTGTTTGTTTTTCTTTTTTTAACTGAGCTGCATGAGGTGGTTTCTCACTCTTAAGAATGATGTTACCTGTTGGTTTTTTGTAGATGTTCTTTATTACGTTGAGGAAGTTCACCTCTATTCTTAGTTCACTGAGAGTCACATAGGCTTCTTATTCTTGCAGTTCTTTCAGCTGCATAATCAGCAACAGCAGATTTCAAAATTGCTGTTCATGTTTCTAAACCCTAGGACTCTAGGCTCGAGTGAGAGGCAACACCTTTGCCAGTTTCTCTATGAGACACTCTGTTTTTTCTGTTTTTGAATTTCATAAACTTCACAATTGTGTTCCCACAAAGCACAGAAATTCCTGCATGCCCATCTCTGCCAGCAGTTCTTAATGTATTTTCTACTCCTGAGTCTGTGAACAAGCCAAGTTCATAAAGTTTAGTCCCTTCAATTTTGTCCTTTGCCCTGAATGCCAGCAACAACTGAAAGAACTTGTTTTGTTTCCTGACGGGCATCCAGAGCTTGGCTTCTGGTTTTAAAAACAACAAAGGCCTAAAAGAATCTAATTCTGCCACCATCTAGCATTTGCAAGTTCAGTGTTTACCTATGTGGCTTCACCCTTCAGAGAATGCAGAGACCACTTGCAGGTCATGTGCCCAAGACAAGGGTCTTATGGTTCCTGAGACTTTGCTGAGCCTGCCTTTATAAAAATAACCACTCATGTATGGACCAATCCACCGTAAACTACAGTCCCTTCCTATGTTTAGAGTACTGCGTACTTTGAGACAGCTTCTTTTCCAGACTACAGCAGTTAAAAGCTCATACAACTGCCAAGGTCAAAACATTTCTGACCACACCCTAAAGTTTACTCATACTGATAAATTTATGTAGCTCCTCTCCATTCCCAGTTTGAGTCTTGATTTTTCAGTATCCTTTGACATCTGTCTGATTGGAGGTCTTCAAACTTTAGGGTTGTACTCCCTTTTAAACTGCAGATTTCCCCAGGTCCTGCATGGATAGAGATGGTCTCCTGAGCATCTTATATCCAGGGAGAGAGCAATTGATTCAGGCTACGTGAGCTGACTGGCTACCAAGTGATCTAAAAGTTGGTTAGAGAACGCTGGTTTATTTTCCACAAATTTGCCAATCAAGTAAGTCATTCCTCTTTCCCTAAGATAGATTGGATTTAGAGGCAGAAAAGCCAAGAGGTAAACTAATTGGATTCTCTCTGCATGGGAAGAAACAAGAGTGTAGGAGAAATGTTTTCTGCTAAAAGGGTGGTCTCTCTCAGTGTATTAGAAGACATAAAAGTATTTATGTCTTAAAAATATTTCAGGCAGGGGAAGATGGGGGGACTTGAGGAAAGTACAGAATGGTTTAGAATAATGATTGTAGAGTGTAGAATAAGGACTCAAGGAGAGATTAATTATTTTAAAAATTCCTGAATATCCCTGATGGTCCAACAAGATCCAGGAAATTTGAATCAGGGAACTGAGATGAAAAAACGTGAATAATGGAAAGGATTAGTCTGTTTCTTTTCTTTTGGCCATAGGGCACGCGGGATCTTAGTTTCCCCACCAGGGATAAAAACCGTGCCCCCTGCAGCGGAAGCACGGAGTTTTAACCACTTACTGGACCACCAGGGAAGTCCCTGGAAGGAAGTTGTACTAACCAGACTGAGAGATAACCAGGATGACTGTAATCACTAGGCTCTACAGAGGATAAGTCAAGCCAAATGAAATGCTGATACTACACGTATTTAATATGAGCCAGGTTTATGTGGATTATCTCATTTAACCTTCAAAGGAATCCTGAGAGAAATTTAGGGCATAGACAGATTAAATAAGTCATCCCTGGTCACTCAGCTAGTGAAAGGCAGAGTTGGATTTAAACCTAGGGAGTTTGACTCTAAAATCTGTAGCCATGAAAATAAATAGAAGTAGTAAACTAATTAATTAAATCTGTAGTCATAACCCCAATACTACGGGTTGAGGGTTGATGGAATATATGTTATCCTGAGAACAAAAACCAGGTTCAATAGAATGGAGAAGTAACAAGCAAGAGGTGATAGCTAGGGATGAACATTTCAGTTTAATATCTTGGAGGCTGAGCAGTTTCCATATCCAAGGAAGATAAGTGACAAGAAACCAGTAAGGATGAGGGACTTTCCTGGTGGTCCAGTGGCTAAGATGTCTCACTCTCAATGCAGGGGGCCTGAATTCCATCCCTGGTCAAGGAACTGGATACCACATGCTGCAACTAAGTCCTGGAACAGCCAAATAAATAAATAAAAAGAAGTCAGTAAGGCTGAGAAAGTGTGAAGTCAGGTTGTCAAAAAAGTCATAGAGAGCACAAAAAAGACATAGCAAAATTCATGTTGACCTTGTCAAGGATGATATCATTGTTGAGAAAAAGGGAAATTCCTGAAGCTATCATGAAACACAAGGGCCAGCCCCACAGCAGGTAGACAAATCTGCTAGGGAAGAGGGTATGTAAACATTGCAAAAGAAAGTATGTATTGTTCATTTCTCATGATGTACTCTGCATATAAGTTAAATAAGCAGGGTGACAATATACAGCCTTGACGTACTCCTTTTCCTATTTGGAACCAGTCTGTTGTTCCATGTCCAGTTCTAACTGTTGCTTCCTGACCTGCAGATAGGTTTCTCAAGAAGCAGGTTAGGTGGTCTGGTATTCCCATCTCTTTCAGAATTTTCCACAGTATATTATGATCCACACAGTCAAAGGCTTTGGCAGAGTCAATAAAGCAGAAATAGATGTATTTCTGGAACTCTTGCTTTTTCGATGATCCTATGGATGTTGGCAATTTGATCTCTGGTCCTCTGTCTTTTCTAAAACCAGCTTGAACATCTGGAAGTTCATGGTTCACGTATTGCTGAAGCCTGACTTGGAGAATTTTGACCATTACTTTACTAGCATGTGAGATGAGTGAAATGTGTGGTAGTTTGAGCATTCTTGGCATTGCCTTTCTTTGGGATTGGAATGAAAACTGACCTTTTCCAGTCCTGTGGCCACTGCTGAGTTTTCCAAATTTGCTGGCATATTGAGTACAGCACTTTCACGGCATCATCTTTCAGGATTTGAAATAGCTCAGCTGGAATTCCATCACCTCCACCAGCTTTGTTTGTAGCAATGCTTTCTAAGGCCCACTTGACTTCACATTCCAGGATGTCTGTCTCTAGGTGAGTGATCACACCATCGTGATTATCTGGGTCATGAAGATCTTTTTTGTACAGTTCTTCCATGTATTCTTGCCACCTCTTCTTAATATCTTCTGCTTCTGTTAGGCCCATACCATTTCTGTCTTTTATCGAGCCCATCTTTTCATAAAATGTTCCCTTGGTATCTCTAATTTTCTTGAAGAGATCTCTAGTCTTTCCCATTCTGTTGTTTTCCTCTATTTCTTTGCATTGATTGCTGAGGAAGGCTTTCTTATCTCTCCTTGCTATTCTTTGGAACTCTGCATTCAAATGGGTGTATCTTTCCTTTTCTCCTTTGCTTTTTGCTTCTCTTCTTTCACAGCTACTTGTAAAGCCTCCTCAGATAGCCATTTTGCTCTTTTTGCATTTCTTTTCCATGGGGATGGTCTTGATCCCTGTCTCCTGTACAATGTCACAAACCTCCGTCCATAGTCCATCAGGCACTCTATCAGATCCAGTCCCTTAAATCTATTTCTCACTTCCACTGTATAATCATAAGGAATTTGATTTTGGTCATACCTGAATGGTCTAGTGGTTTTCCCTACTTTCTTCAATTTAAGTCTGAATATGGCAATAAGGAGTTCATGATCTGAGCCATAGTCAGTTCCTGGTCTTGTTTTTGTTGACTGTGTAGAGCTTCTCCATCTTTGGCTGCAAAGAATATAATCAATCTGATTTCGATGTTGACCATCTGGTGATGTCCATGTGTAGAGTCTTCTTTTGTGTTGTTGGAAGAGGGTGTTTGCTATGACCAGTGCATTCTCTTGGTAAAACTCTATTAGCCTTTGCCCTGCTTCATTCCATATTCCAAGACCAAATTTGCCTGTTACTCCAGGTGTTTCTTGACTTCCTACTTTTGCATTCCAGTCCCCTATAATGAAAAGGGCATCTTTTTTGGGTGTTAGTTCTAAAAGGTTTTGTAGGTCTTCATAGAACTGTTAAACTTGAGCTTCTTCAGTGTTACTGGTTGGGGCATAGGCTTGGATTACTGTGATATTGAATGGTTTGCCTTGGAAACAAACAGAGATCGTTCTGTTGTTTCTGAGATTGCATCCAAGTACTGCATTTTGGATTCTTTTGTTAACCATGGTGGCTACTCCATTTCTTCTAAGGGATTCCTGCCCGCAGTAGTAGATATAATGGTCATCTGAGTTAAATTCACCCATTCCAGTCCATTTTAGTTTGCTGATTCCTAGAATGTTGGCATTCACTCTTGCCATCACCTGTTTGACCACTTCCAATTTGCCTTGATTCATGGACCTGACACTCCAGGCTCCTATGCAATATTGCTCTTTATAGCATCGGACCTTGCTTCTATCACCAGTCACATCCACAACTGGAGATTGATTTGCTTTGGCTCCATCCCTTCATTCTTTCTGGAGTTATTTCTCCACTGATTTCCAGTAGCATATTGGGCACCTACCAACCTGAGAGTATATCATGAGAAACGCTGGGCTGGAAGAAGCACAAGCTGGAATCAAGTTTGCTGGGATAAATATCAATAACCTCAGATATGCAGATGACACCACCCTTATGGCAGAAAGTGAAGAGGAACAAAAAAGCCTCTTGATGAAAGTGAAATAGGAGAGTGAAAAAGTTGGCTTAAAGCTCAACATTCAGAAAATGAAGATCATGGCATCTGGTCCCATCACTATGGGAAATAGATGGGGAAACAGTGGAAACAGTGCCAGATTTTATTTTTAAGGGGGCTCCAAAATCGCTGCAGATGGTGACTGCAGCCATGAAATTAAAAGATGCTTACTCCTTGGAAGGAAAGTTATGACCAACCTAGATAGCATATTCAAAAGCAGAGACATTACTTTGCTGACTAAGGTCCCTCTAGTCAAGGCTATGGTTTTTCCAGTGATCATGTATGGATGTGAGAGTTGGACTGTGAAGCAAGCTGAGCACTGAAGAATTGATGCTTCTGAACTGTGGTGTTGGAGAAGACTCTTGAGAGTCCCTTGGACTGCAAGGAGATCCAATTAGTCCATCCTAAAGGAGATCAGTCTTGGGTGTTCATTGGAAGGACTGATGCTGAAGCTGAAATTCCAATACTTTGGCCACCTCATGCAGAGTTGATTCATTGGAAAAGACCCTGATCCTGGGAGGGATTGGGGGCAGGAGGAGAAAGGGATGACAGAGGATGAGATGGCTGAATGGCATCACTGACTCAATGGACATGAATTTGAGTGAACTCTGGGAGTTGGTGAAGGACAGGGAGGCCTGGCATGCTGTGATTCATGGGGTCGCAAAGAGTCGGACACGACTGAATGACTGAACTGAACTGAACTGATGGCTCTTTTTCTCCCCCACCTGTCAATTTTCAGAGGAGGAAACCCCCTTAATTTTACTTTGGAAAAAAGTGAAGAATGAACAAAGGCTAAGAGATATGTTGCATTGCATTGTGTTGATAACAATGTGAAATATAAAGTCCCAATAGTTTGTTAAATCTTTGTTGTTTGGTTTGTCTCATTTTAACATTGAGAATCAGGCTATTATATACCTAAGTAATCATTTACTATTAGAATATACAGAGAAATATCTAGAAATATAACACTTTTATTCCTAGGTAAAAGTATAATAATTTTAAACATAGAAGCTGCTTTCTTATTTTTCATTAAAATTTCTGGATTTATCTGACATACGTGCCATTTAAATATAAGTTTTTTCCTTGGATATTCTTGAATAAAATGTTCTCGTGCTGTTCCATGGCAGAAACAATATTCATTGCCGCTGTTTTTATGACATTAAAAAAAAAAAATCTCTTGCTCCCTGGTGGCTCAGGTGGTAAAGAATCTGCCTGCAATTCAGGAGATCTGGGTTCAATCCCTGGTTTGGGAAGATCCCTTGGAGAAGGGAATGGCAACCCACTCCAGTATTCTTGCCTGGAGAATCCCCATGGACAGAGGAGACTGGCAGGCTACAGTCCTTGGGGTTGCAAAGAATTGGACACAACTGAGAAACTACGCACAGCATCCCTTCTCAGATTTGTATTATCTTAGCCTTCATGAATCCATAGCATTTTTTGTAGTTTCTCTCTGGAATGTTCTCTCTCTCATAGTGATAATAATTATAATAGGAAGACCTCTACTATGCAGTTTTTAATCTCTTTTAAAGTCACAAGCATTTAATGCTGTAGTTTGCTTTTTTGTGTCCCTCTTTATTTTAGCTGATTGTCCTTTCCTCACTGGAGAATGGTCAGTGTCATTTAGCACTGAGCTAGCTTATGAGCTTTTATACTTTTGGTTCTAGATCTTTATTCCAAACATCAGATGATGATCTGACATGTGGCATCTAGGTGTATTTTGAACTATTTTCTATGTGTTTCAGCTATTTTCTGATGTGTTAAAACAATTCTGATCTGCTTTTTCCTTCTAGGGCATTTTCTCTTTGAGTAAAATCCGTTGTCATTTTTATAAACACTTTCAGAGAATTTGATTTGAGTTTTAAATGGTTTCAAGGCTGTTCTGGTTTTTAGAATATCTACACCTGAAAGTTTTTGAACTTGAAAAGTACCTAAAGGTTTTACTGATTTAAAACACTTCTGAAATAAAGAGTTCAGTTCCCTGTAATAGGTTAGTTTGTTGAATTTGTTTTGCAGTTGCCTGTCTATTTTTCCTATGCCAAATGAAAGCATAGCACTGTCCCTCTTACTATAGTATTCAGAGAGCTATTTACCAGAATTTGGTTTCTCCTCCTATTCTCGTGTTAATGCTGAAACTGAGTTGGCCTGTTGGTGGCTGTCGAGCCAAAAGACCTAACCAAGCCAAAGATCATGAGTAGAAAGGATTTATTTCTTGCAGCAAGTACAGAGAACACCAGGGTTCTTTCCCAAAGCAGTTTCTCCACAAACTGCAAAGTTGGAAAGTTTTAAGGGTACATGCATATTTAGGAAGGGGCTTGGAAAGTCAAAGTCCAAGCCTTAGTTGAAATAAAGAACTTGAGAAAAGATCAACATCATCATCCCTCAAGTTCCAGTTGATTTGATGGTTGAGCATCTCAAGCGAATCTTTACCATTGAAACAGAACTGGGCATCTTTATAACTTGATATTTTATATTTGCTATCATTGATTCTCTTGCCTGTTGTTCAGTCGCTAAGTCATGTCCAACTCTATGTGACCCTATGGACTGCAGCACACCAGGCTTCCCTGTCCTTCACTATCTTCTGAAATTTGCTTATGGCACCCCACTGCCTGGAAAATCTGATGGATGGAGGAGCCTGGAAGGCTGCAGTCCATGGGGTCGCTAAGAGTCGGACACTACTGAGCGACTTCAGTTTTACTTTTCACTTTCATGCATTGGAGGAGGAAATGACAACCCACTCCAGTGTTCTTGCCTGGAGAATCGCAGGGATAGGGGAGCCTGGTGGGCTGCCATCTATGGGGTTGCACAGAGTCGGACACGACTGAAGCGACTTAGCAGCAGCAGCATGTCCATTGAGTCCATGATGCCATCTCTTGCCTGATAACAGTCATTTGTTTCTACATTCTTTGGTTCTCTTCAGTCAGTTCACTCAGTCATGTCTGACTCTTTGCAACCCCAGGAACTGCAGCACACCTCACTTGCCTGTCCATTACCAACTCCCAGAGCTTGCTCAAACTCATGTCCATCTAGTCGACCTGTTCAAAGGCAAACATCATGGCTAGGCTTAGATCACAAATTAGCTTAGGTCAAAAAATGGTTTCTCTTATGTCAAGAAAGCCATGTCTGGTTCTCTTTCTCCAGGGACCCCCTATCTGCTTACCCTTATTTCCTTGGCTGTCAACGTGACCCACAGTCATTGCCTCCATTGTCTTTGGCCTGGGCTGTTTCTTTGCTCAAAATGTCACCTTTAGGAAGCCTTCTCTGAGCCCTTACTATGTTTTTCTGATCCCTTATTTTATCTCTTTTTTCTTTGGTGGAGGGGGGCAATGCAAGGCTTGAGGATTGTAGTTCCCTGACCAAGGAGTGAACCCAGACACCCTGCAGTAGACGTGTGGAGTTCTACCTACTGGACCACCATGGACTCTCATGACCTCATTTTATTTTATTAATAATTTTAATTAATTTATTTACTCATTTTTGGTTGTGCTGGATCTTCCTTGCTGTGCAGGTTTTTCTCTAGTTGCAATGTGAGGGCTTCTCATTGTGGTGGCTTCTCTTGCAAAAGCATGGGCTGTAGGGTGTGAGGGCTACTGTGGCTGTGGCTCCCAGGCCCTAGAGCACAGACTCAATAGTTGTGGCACACGGGCTTAGTTGCTCCACAATATATGGGATCTTGTTGGACCAGGGATTGAACCCATGTATCATGCATTGGCAGGCGGTTTCTTATCCACTGTGCCACCAGGGAAGCCCCCTGGCCCTCTGTTTCAAATTACACTGTTGAAGCAATCTGTTCTTTTCCCCTGCCATTGTTTTATTCATATAGCATTTACTGTCCTCTGATATATTTTAATGGTATATTATTTATTACCTGCACTGCCACATGCTCAAATATAAGTTTCATGAGGAGTTTGAGTATACTGATTGAATAGTGCCAGACACAGAGAAGTCTCTATGAGAAAAAAAGGGGGGGAATGAATGAATTTAGCAGTTAGCGTGAGAAGTGAGTATAGTATAGTCAAATCTATGGTTTTTCCAGTAGTCATATACAGATATGAGTTGGACCGTAAAGAAGGCTGAGCACTGCAGAATTGATGCTTTCAAATTGTGGTGCTGGAGAAGACTCTTGAGAGTGACTTGGACAGCAAGGAGATCAAACCATTCAATCCTAAAGGTAATCAACCCTGAATATTCATTGGAAGGGCTGATGCTGAAGCTGAAGTTCCAGTACTTTGGCCAACTGAAATGAAGAGCTGACTCACTGGAAAAGACCCTGATGCTGGGAAAGATAGAAGGCAAAAGGAGAAGGGGTGACAGAGGATGAGACAGTTAGATAGCATCACTCACTCAATGGACATGAATTTGAGCAGACTCCAAGAGGGGATAGGAACTCTCCTCTCCAGTCTCCTGTATGGGGTGGTAGGGGCAGGAATGTACAGCAGGGCTGGGGACCTACCTCACCACTTGCTTCTTCAGCCTCAGTGAATTTTTCACCAACTCATGTAGTCTGGTTCAATTCAGTTCAGTTGCTCAGTCATGTCCGACTCTCCGTCACCAACTGCCGGAGTCTACCCAAACCCATGTCCATTGAGTCGGTGATGCCATCCAACCATCTCATCCTCTGTCGTCCCCTTCTCCTCCTGCCCTCAATCTTTCTCAGCATCAGAGTCTTTTCAAATGAGTAGTCTGGAGGCGGATCATAACTTAAGGCTAATAAAACTTGTTTCTCAATGTTTTAACATGTTCAGAAAAGCACCTGCCTTTAGAGCATGGAAAGTATTTGACATCTTGTGCAAACAACAGAGGCCTCAACTGAGCCTGAGACTCTTTCCCACCAGTCATTTTAGATGTGTTGGTCAATTTGCCTTCCATCCCCAACACACCCTCTTCATTTCACTCACAGTCCCTGAAATATTATACAAAAGACTCTCTTCTCTGTCCAAGTAACAGATGACTGAACTAGAGATGGACTCCTAACCCTGGGAGGAATCCAAAGGTGGTCCATTCTGGTTCTTTCCTGACAATATGAACTGAGATTTAAGAACCTGCAGTAAGACGGTAGTAGATGATTGAACTCAGAGTTATTTGGCATCAGGACTGAGAGTCCTAATGGATGAACTGGTGAGTAAACAGAAGAAGGAAGCAGAAGGAGATAGGAAGGCATACAGCCAGAGACATGGGGAGAGCAGTGACTGTTGCTTTTCCATTTCCTGGAGACATTCTACCATACTGTCTGCATTTGTTTCTGTAAGATTCTTTTATGTTTTTTCTTTTTTATAGTCTCTCTTTTTATATCAGCTGGTTGAGGGAGAAATGACTGCTCCTTGCAAAGAAATGGAACAGACTAGAATAATAAATTTGTAAATAATTATTTTTTTCTGTATGACATTTTCTTTATTATGCCTCAGTGGATATTTTGAATTTAAAACATATCATAATCCCACACTACTCAAAGTACTGTCTGAGGACCAGCAGTTTAGGCATCACTAAGAGTGTTAGAAACGCAGTCTTGGCCTCCCCAGATCTACTGAATCATAGGATCCCAGGTGATTTCATACGCATTTGACAGCTTGTGAAGCCTAACTGTTATTTACTCTACACTTTTGGTCAAATCAGGTCAGTTCAGTTGCTCAGTCATGTCCAACTCGTTGCGATCCCGTGGGCTGCAGCACGCCAGTCTTCCCCGTCTATCACCAACTCCCGGAGCTTACTCAAACTAATGTCCATCAAGTTGGTGAGGCCAGCCAGCCATCTCATCCTCTGTTGTCCCCTTCTCCTCCCACCTTCAATCTTTCCCAGCATCAGGGTCTTTTCCAGTGAGTCAGTTCACATCAGGTGGCCAAAGTATTGGAGTTTCAGCTTTAGCATCAGTCCTTCCAATGATTGCTCAAATCAGTCTTCCTGAAATACTGCTTTCATCATATCCCTAGAATTTTAAATGTTCCTCATTGCTCTCAGAAAAGTCAAATGCCCCAGCCTGACACTTAAGGCCACAGTTAAACAAACCTCATCTGTGTCTCTAATCTTTCTTACATGGATGTCCACTGCAGCTAAATCAGTCTAGTTGGTTATTCCCCAAATATGCCAAGTGTGATATTCAGGGACTTTGCTCATGACATTTACCTGTCTGGAATTTTCCTTCCCATCTCCCTACATCCCTCCTTGAAAGACCAGTTCAGTTTCTACATCTCACTTCAGCTCACACTGCTGTTTCATCCTCTGATCATCTGTAGATCTACAGTAGCTGTTCTAGGGTTGTTTTTCATTTGTTGTGTTTTTGTATTTTTTATACTTATAGTCTCTCCTCCCTCATCAGAGCTTACCACAATATGGTACATATACCAGTGTCTCTATTCATTGGTTACATCTTTACTTTTTTAATGGCTTTTAATTGGGAAGAGACTTGTAACTGTATCAGTTCAGTTCAGTTCAGTCCCTCAGTCTTATCCCACTCTTTGTGACCCCACGAATGGCAGCACGCCAGGCCTCCCTGTCCATCACCAACTCCCGGAGTTCACTCAGACTCACGTCCATCGAGTCAGTGATGCCATCCAGCCATCTCATCCTCTGTGGTCCCCTTCTTCTCCTGCCCCCAATCCCTCCCAGCATCAGAGTCTTTTCCAATGAGTCAAGTCTTTGCATGAGGTGGCCAAAGTACTGGAGTTTCAGCTTTAGCATCATTCCTTCCAATGAAATCCCAGGGTTGATCTCCTTCAGAATGGACTGCTTGGATCTCCTTGCAGTCCAAGGGACTCTCAAGAGTCTTCTCCAGCACCACAGTTCAAAAGCATCAATTCTTTGGCGCTCAGCCTTCTTCACAGTCCAACTCTCACATCCATACATGACCACAGGAAAAACCATAGCCTTGACTAGACGGACTTTTGTCGGCAAAGTAATGTCTCTGCTTTTGAATATGCTATCTAGGTTGGTCATAACTTTTCTTCCAAGGACTAAGCGTCTTTTAATTTCATGGCTGCAGTCACCATCTGCAGTGAATTTGGAGCCCCCCAAAAATAAAGTGGGACACTGTTTCCACTGTTTCCCCATCTATTTCCCATGAAGTGATGGGACAGATGCTATGATCTTCATTTTTTGAATGTTGAGCTTTAAGCCAACTTTTTCACTCTCCTCTTTCACTTTCATCAAGAGGCTCTTTAGTTCCTCTTCACTTTCTGCCATAAGGGTGGTGTCATCTGCATATCTGAGGTTATTGATATTTCTCCCAGTCCTAATTTTTCTAATTTCTTTGACCAAGCAGGGGTTAAGTCCAAACAGAAAGAAACTGAAAGCAGTGTGCTCACTTACTTTTGTATTTGGTTTTTCCCCATCATTATACAAAGATGGGCCCAATATAAGCACATGTTGTATAAGGGAAAGTTCTAATGGATCTCTTTTTAAAGTATATCTGAACTATTATTGCAGTTGATGTTGCATGTACACATAATTTAGGAGTCAATTGCTCTGTAATTCTTCTTATGATAAATAGTACCCCTCTCCACCTCCATCTTGCAGTGTCAGTTCCTGAGCTTTAGCAGAGTAAGGAGGTGTAGATGCCTCATGTCCTACTATGTTAAGTCTACTCTTGAGTTAGGCAGGTGGTCATGAGTGGAGGGAGTAGCAGATACGAGTGAGTATAGGCTTCCATTTGTAAGCCATTTTCACTCTTCTCTCCTTTAGATCTGAGCTGGTAGAACATGAAAAAGCTGAAGAGACTCAAGATGTACCTGTGCTGGGACCTGATAACTGAGAATATGGTTCACAAAACTGCCTGTGCATCAGTACAACCTGGAGAGCTGTTACTGGGCCCTACTCCAGTGATTCTGACTTAAGAGGTCTTGAGGTAAGGCCCCCAAATTTGCATTCCTTTCTTCCTTTTCTTTTTGAGAAACCAGAGCCATGTTTTTTATTTCTTCATTTCTTGCATCTGAAGTACTGCTTAGTGGCATCGTGTGCCTGAGACTCTTTGCCATAGTCCTTACCTACCACACAGATGCAACCAACCACTTTACTGGGTTTTCCCTCTCAGTCAGTTTAAGAGAATCTACCCATTCCTCTGGGGCTTCCCTGGTGGCTAAGTGGTAAAGAATCCACCTGCCAATGCAGGAGACGTGGGTTTGATCCCTGGGTTGGGAAGATCCCTTGGAGGAGGAAATGGCAACCCATTCCAGTATTCATGCCTGAAAAATCCCATGGACAGAGAAGCCTGGCAGACTCCAGTCCATGGGGTCACAAAAGAGTTGGACACAACTTAATGACTAAACAACAACAACCACCACCCATTCTTGTAGTTTCTTGTTGTCATCAGCCTTAATTGGGTCTATTTGGTGTATAGCACAAAGGCCTCCACCAGTCCGTGTGCATGGGGAGAGAAGCCCCAGGCTGGTGGGGAGGGAGTAGCAGCCTCTCCCTTACCTGTGAAAGAAATGGATTAGTGTGCTTCCTTTCTCACCTGCACTATCAGACTTCTCACAGGATTTAAATAAGTGCCTTGGAATGCTAAGCAATTTCCAGGAATCTGTGTGCAAATGCTCATATCCCTAAAATTCTAAAGAAAGCCAAGCTGCCGTTCTTTTTCTAAGGGGTAATATTCTGTTTTCAATGTGGAAAAAAGTCAACTGATTTCTTATTGGCAAGTTCAGCTATTTACTATTTCATTAAACATATCATGTTAAGTTTATCTGTAATTTAATTACAAGTTGATTCAGTTCAGTTCAGTCGCTGAGTCATGTCCAACTATTTGTGACCCCATGGACTGAAGCACGGCAGGCCTCCCTTGTGCATCACCAACTCCCAGAGTTTACTCAGACTCATGTCCATTGAGTCGGTGATACCATCCAGCCATCTCGTCCTCTGTCATCCCCTTCTCCTCCTGCCTTCAATCTTTCCCAGCATCAGAGTCTTTTCCAGTGAGTCAGTTCTTCACATCAGGTGGCCAAAGTATTGGAGCTTCAGCTTCAACATCCATCCATCCTTCCGATGACTATTCAGGAGTGATTTTCTTTAGGATGGACTGGTTGGATCTCCTTGCAATTCAAGGGACTCTCAAGAGTCTTCTCCAGTACCACAGCTCAAAAGCATCAATTCTTCAGTGCTCAGCTTTCTTTATAGTCCAACTCTCACATCCATACATGACTACTGGAAAAACCAAAGCTTTGACTAGACAAAACTTTGTTGACAAAGTAATGTCTCTGCTTTTTAATATGCTGTCTAGTTTCATAACTTTTCTTCCAAGGAGCAAATGTCCTTTAATTTCACGGTTGCAGTCACCATCTGCAGTGATTTTGGAGCCCCCAAAATAGTCTCTCACTGTTTTCATTGTTTCCTCATCTTTTTGCCATGAAAGTGATGGGACCAGATGCCATAATCTTAGTTTTCTGAATGTTGAGTTTTAAGCCAACTTTTTCACTCTCCACTTTCACTGTCATCAAGAGGCTCTTTAGTTCTTCTTCACTTTCTGCCATAAGGCTAGTGTCATCTGCATATCTGAGGTTATTGATATTTCTCCTGGCAATCTTGATTCCAGCTTGTGCTTCATCCAGCCTGGCATTTTGCATGATGTACTCTGCATATAAGTTACATAAGCAGGGTGATTATATACAGCCTTGACGTACTCCTTTCCCTATTTGGAACCAGTCTGTTATTCCATGTCCAGTTCTAACTGTTGCTTCCTGACCTGCATACAGGTTTCTCAAGAGGAAAGTCAGGTGGTCTGGTATTCCCGTCTTGAAGAATTTTCCACAGTTTGTTGTGATCCACACAGTCAAAGGCTTTGGTACAGTCAATTAAGCAGAAGTAGATGTTTTTCTGAAACTGTCTTGCTTTTTCGATGATCCCATGGATGTTGGCAATTTGATCTCTGGTTCCTCTGCCTTTTCTAAAACCAGCTTGAACATCTGGAAGTTCATGGTTCACGTATTGCTGAAGCCTTGCTTGGAGAATTTTGAGCATTACTTTACTAGCATGTGAGATGAGTGAAATGTGCGGTAGTTTGAGCATTCTTTGGCATTGCCTTTCTTTGGGACTGGAATGAAAACTGACCTTTTCCAATCCTGTGGCCACTGCTGAGTTTTCCAAATTTGCTGGCATATTGAGTGCAGCACTTTCACAGCATCATCTTTCAGGATTTGAAATAGCTCAACTGGAATTCCATCACCTCCGCTAGCTTTGTTCATAGTGCTGCTTTTGAAGGCCCACTTGACTTCACATTGCAGGATGTCTGGCTCTAGGTTGTTGATCACACCATTGTGATTATCTGGATTGTGAAGATCTTTTTTGTACAGTTCTTCTGTGTATTCTTTCCACCTCTTCTTAATATCTTCTGCTTCTCTTAGGTCTATACCATTTCTGTCCTTTATTGTGCCCATCTTTTCATGAAATATTCCCTTGGTATCTCTTAATTTTCTTGAAGAGATCTTAGACTTCCCCATTCTATTGTTTTCCTCTATTTCTTTGCACTGATCAGTGGGGAAGGCTTTCTTATCTCTTCTTACTATTCTTTGGAACTCTGCATTCAAATGGGTATATCTTTCGTTTTCTCCTTTGCCTTTCCCTTCTCTTCTATTCACAGCTATTTGTAAGGGCACCTCAGACAACCATTTTGCCTTTTTGCATTTCTTTTCCTTGGGGATGATCTTGATCCTTGCATCCTGTACAATGTCACAAACCTCTGTCCATAGTTCTTCAGGCACTCTGTCTATCAGATCTAATCCCTTGAATTTATTTCTCACTTCCACTATATAATCATAAGGGATTTGATTTAGGTCACACCTGAATGGTCTAGTGGTTTTCCCTACTTTCTTCAATTTAAGTCTGAATTTGGCAATAAGGAATTCATGGTCTATGCCGCAGTCAAGTTTTTGCATCCAAAGATGCAAATGTGCATCTTTGCATCCAAACATCTTTGCTGCCAAAATGGTGAATCTCTATACAGTCAGCAAAAACAAGACCGGGAGCTGACTCTGGCACAAGCTGATTAGGAAACATTAAAAAACAAACAAAAAAACAACAAAGAAACAAAGGACCTCCACCAACTTGACATATATAGGCTCATCACAGTTGGATAAAAGCATGCAAAGATGGACTTGGCACTTGTCTAAGGCTTTGGCAGCTTTGTGAGTTCCACGTGCCAGGCCATCATGGATGACGATGGTCTCAGCACCTCTTGTAAAGCAGGATTAATATCTATTACACCGCCAGCAACAATGCCTTCTTCAGCCATGACGGCAGGTTACGGGTACTTCCTTGGCCATGGCAGTAGATTATGGGTACTGCTCATCTGGAATGCACGTGAGCCTCTGCCTCCACAGTGGTGGTGGGGAGACAGCAAGAATTTTCATTTTAAACAGATTTTAGATGATTCCTAGTTGATGCTGCTGGTTCAAGGACTGCATTTGAGAATCACTAGTATAGGGGGAGAAAAATATAAAAAGGGAAAAAAACTGAATAAGTATGATTTGTTCATCTAGGTCCTTCTTAAAGGTCTGAAAATTGTAACATTAATTCAAATAACTTTTTAAATGAACAAAAAGCACAGTTGTTTATTAAATAGAACTGTTTATCCTTTTTGCTCTTTATATCAAGTGTTTGCAAACATCAATGTCTATCTGAGAAAGATTTTTAGTTTTATTTATTAAAATTTGTGAATGTGAAGGAAATATGGTTGTTTTCATATGACAGTGAAATTAGTAAACAATGATAGAAGTAGTCTGCAGATTGCTTTCATCTTGTGTTCTCATAGGTGTTTTGGATAAGCTGATTTTTTTTGGCAGTTGAGTATTGGTCACTTATTTTCTTTTTAATTTTATTCGTTTATTCATTTAGTTTTGGCTGCACTGGGTTTTCATTGCTGCTCGAAGGCTTTCTCTAGCTGTGGCGCTCAGGCTTCTCGTTGTGGCGGCTTCTCTTGTTGGCAGAGCACAGGCTCTGGGGCATGCAGGTTTCAGTATGTGTGTGGGTTCAGTAGTTGTGGCACACGGGCCCAGTGCCCTGTGGCATGTGGAATCCTCCCAGACGAGGGGTCAAACCCATGTCCTCTGTGCTTACAAGTGGACTCTCAACCGCTGGACCAGCAGGGAAGTCCAGCCACATTACCGTTTTGCCATTCAATATTTTTGTATCTGCTCTGTTTTATCTTTATGTTGTTTTTTTCCCCCCTGCTTTTACCAAGATATATTGATACTAAGTGAGTTGACCTCAGATGACTTTCTGAAGAATGGAATCTATAATAGCAGTGGGATGATGTATTGGGTTTTTATTTTTAATGGTCATCTTAAAAATCAAAATACAGCTCCTGCTGATTGAATGATAAAACTAATTGTATTGTGATTGCTTCCCCTCTGGGAGAGGAAATATCAGTGCAATACTTTCCACAAATGCTGTTTAAAAATATGCTTTTATTTTTTTCCTTCCAGTTTTACAGAGATATCATTGACACATAGCACAGTATAAGTTTAAGGTATACAGAGTAATGATTTGATTTACATACATCACGAAGTTATTATCACAGTAAGTT
The DNA here is from genome assembly GCF_001704415.2 of Capra hircus. Lineage (NCBI taxonomy): Eukaryota > Metazoa > Chordata > Mammalia > Artiodactyla > Bovidae > Capra > Capra hircus. Next base: position 36,318,095 of record NC_030818.1, read on the forward strand.
TAGTGAACATCTGTTATCTCATATAGGTGCAAAATTAAAGGAATACAAAAAAATTGTTTTGTGATGAGAACTCTCAAAATTTACTCTTTTAACAATTTTTCTATGTAACATACAGCAGTGTTAATTGTATTTATTATGTTGTGCAGTACAACCCTTGCACTTGTCTTATAACTGAAAATTTGTAACTTTTGCTTACTTCCTACTTTCATCCAGTTCCCCCTCCCCCACCCTCCACCTCTGCTATTCAGCAATCTGATCTCTTTTGTTATGTTTGTTAGTTTTTGAAATATAATTGACCTACAAAAGAATGTTACTTCCTGTTATGCAACAGAATGGTTAGGTATTTCTACATTTCAAACTCATCACCAAAATAAATCTAATTAGAATGTGTTACCATACAAAGATATTATATAGTTATTGCCTATATTACCCACACTGTACATTTCGTACCCATGACTCATTTATTTTGCAACTGAAAATTTGTACCTGAAGAAGACCTTATCTCCCTCAACTATTTCTTTCCTCCTCCTTCCTTCTGGTAAATACCTGATTGTTCTTTGTAATTCTGTTTTATTATATTTGTTTGTTCATTTATCTGACTTTTTTGAGATTCCACATATAAGTAAAATCATATGGTATATGTCTTTCTCTGTCTGACTTATTTCACTTAGCATAATAGTCTCTAACTGCATCCATGATGTCAAAAATGATCAGATTTCATTCTTTTTTGTGGCTGAATAATAGTCCATTGTAAATACACACACAACCTTTGTTCATTCACCTATTGATGGGCACTGGGTTTCTTCCATGTTTTGGCTATTGTAAATAATGCTGCAGTGAACATAAGGGTTCATGTATCTTTCCTATATTGCTGGATCATGATTCTGTTTTTAATTTTTTGAGAAATCTCCATATTGTTTTCCAAAATGACTGTACCAATTTACATTTCCACAAAGTTTATAAGGATTCCCTTTTCTCCAAAATCGTCACCAACATTTATTATTTGTGTTTTTTTTGATGATAGCTATTCTGACAGGTGTGAGATGATAACTTATTGTGGTTTTAATTTTCATTTCTTGAGTGATTAACAGTGTTGAGCATCTTTTCATGTACCTATTGGCCATTTTCATGTCTTCATTAGAAAAATGTCTATTCAGATTTTTTGCCCACTTTTAAACCAGTTTTTTTTGATGTTGGGTTGTATGAGATGTATATATATACTTATATACACACATATATATGTATTAGATATTAATTCTTTGTTGGTCATGTCATTTACAAATATTTTCTCCCATTCAGTAGGTGGTCGTTTTGTTTTGTTTATGGTTTCCTTTGCTGTGCCAAAGGTTTTAAGTTTAATTAGGACCTATTTGTTTATTTTTGCTTTTGTTTCCTTTGCCTTAGGAAACAGAAACAAAAAAAAAATTATGATTTACACCAAAGAGGGTTCTGTCTTTGTTTCTTATAGGAACTTTTTGGTCTCAGGTCTTACATTTAAGTCTTTAATCTATTTTGAATTTACTTTTGTGCATGGTATAACAGAGTACTCCAGATTGATTCTTTTCCATGTAGCTTTCCAGTTTTCCCAGTTTATTGAAGAAGCTGTCCGTTTCTCACTGTATATTCTTGCCCACTTTGTCATAGATTAATTGACCATAAATGTGTTGGTTTATTTCTGGGTTCTCGATTCTGTTCCATTAATGTATGTGTCTGTTTTGTGCCAATACCATACTGTTCTGGTGATTGTAGCTTTGTAATGTACTTTGAACTCAGGGAACATGATCCCTCCAGCTTTATTTTTCTTTATCAAGATTATTTTGGCTATTTGGGATCTTTTGTGGTTCCATACAAGTTATAGAATTATTTGTTCTAGTTCTGTGAAAAATGCTATTGGTATTTTAGTAGGGGTTGCGTTGAATTTGTAGATTGCCTTAGGTAGTATGGTTATTTTACCAATATTAATTCTTACAACCCATTAACATAGAATATCTTCCCATCTGTCTGTGTCCTCTTCAGTGTCTTTCATCAGTGTCTTATAATTTTTTGAATACAGGTCCTTTATATCCTTTGTTAGATTTATTCCTGTACATTTTATTCTTGTTGATGTTATGGTAAATGAAAATATTGCTTTTAAACAAGGTCTTAAAATACCCTGCGTGCGTGTGCGTGCTAGAGTACTGAGAGTACTGGAGAGTGTAGTGGAGTGGGTTGCCAGGTCCTCCTCCAGGGGATCTTCCTGACCCAGGGATCAAACTCACGGCTCTTGTGGCTCCTGTATTGGCAGGAAGGTTCTTTACTACTAGTGCCACCTGGGAAGCCCCTTAAAATACCTTACTATTGATTATGAAACAGTGGGTGGAAAAAACTTTTTTTAAGCCAAAAACTATATATCCTAGTAGTTGCCACCACTATAGAAAGCAACATAGTTATTTCAGTTATTCTGTTATTATCGAAAACCAGAATCAACAAACTAGAGGACCAAATCTGTTTCACCAACTATTTTTGTAAATAAAATGTTATTGCAGTACAGGTAAGCTCATTCATTATAGTAGTATCTTTGGCTCCTTTTACACTATAGCCGCAGAGTTGATTAGTTGTGACAGAAACCATGGGTTTCCCAGGAGAACATGGCAACCCACTCCAGTATTCTTGCCCAGAGAATCCCCATGGACAGAGAAGCCTGGCAGGCTACAGTCTATAGGGTTGCAGAGTCGGACACGACTGAAGTGACTTTAGCACACACACGACAGAACCCATATGACCTATGAAGCCTAAAATGTTTATTATCTGAAACTTTACAGAAGAAGTTTACCAACTCCTGGCCTCCCATGTAGTATTTATGATGGCAATTTTTGATTTGTTAAGGTAGAGTTGATCTTTTGAAAATGCCAAAAATTCATTTGAAAAAAAGAAAGGTTAATAATTTGAGTGATCACATGTTCTGATGCCATTTTGTCCAAAATAAAATGTGAATGTATTTAAACTATATTTTAATGATTTTACTAGGACAACCTACTGAATGGGAGAAAATATTTGTAAATGATATCACTAACAAGGAATTAATATCTAATACATATATATGTGTGTGTGTGTATACACACACACACATATATATATCTCATACAACTCAACATCAAAAAACAACAACAACAACCTGGTTTAATGGCCATAGAATTAATAAGGATTTCATCATAAATGAAATTTAATGATTTCATTTATAAGTAGGCTCTGAAGAACCAAAGTGGAATTCCCAGAATGTCTGAGCATTATTGAAATAAACACATACAGAATTATTCTTTTAAATTAAAAATTAGTTAGCGACTGAGCGACTTCACTCTCACTTTTCACTTTCATGCATTGGAGAAGGAAATGACAACCCACTCCAGTGTTCTTGCCTGGAGAATCCCAGGCATGGGGGAGCCTGGTGGACTGCCATCTATGGAGTCGCACAGAGTTGGACACGACTGAAGTGACTTAGCAGCAGCAGCAGCTTATCTTTATAGCCTATTCTGCCTTCTTTTTAAAAAAATCAATCCTGGATAAAAATGTCTACATGATTCCAAAATAACTGAACAAATAACTTGCACAGTATCTAGGGTACAAAAGATGTTGTATGATGGAACTTTTTATTTTACAGATAAGGTGTACTGGTGTAAACATATAACTCTAAATTTAATTGAACCATCTGAGCAACTTTAATAAACAGTCCACAGTTTAATAAACAGTTCACAGACTCTTCTGTGAAGAAAGTCACATTGTAAGTGCTCAGACTACATAAATACGTTGGCTAGCCTTTGGCCAATGAGCAAAGTGAAAAATAGAAATTGACCCCTAGAGAAATTTGTGTCATCTTACTAATGCTATTACTAAGCTTGCTTTTCCCCACAACTTTCTATTCTGAAAAATTTCAAATCTATGGAAAAGTTGTAAGAATAACAAGACTCCTATACTCTTTTTCTTGATCATCAATTGTTAATATTTTGTCAAATTTGCTTCTCTCTCTCCTTTCCTTCCTTCTTCCCTCCCTTCTTTCCTTCCTTTTTTTTTTTTTTTGCTGAATCATTTGAAAATAAGATGTAGACATAACATTTTACCCTTAAATACTTTAGCATACATAACCTGAGAATATAACCTTATGGTTATTTCAAAAAGTTTCCATGAATTTCCAAGTGATTATGTTTTTTCTTATGTTGTTATTTTTGTGGATGATGGTACCATTTTACATTTTATGTATGTATGTGTGAACATATATTTTATTATTCTTGAGTAAGTACCTTGGAGTGGAATTGCTGAATCTCATGAAAAGTGTTTGTTTAACTTCATAAAAAAATCTCCATACTTTTAAAGAGTAATTGTCATTTTGGCATTTCCATAATCGTAATCAATGGTTCAATTGCTCTGTATCCTCACGAATACTTGATTTTGCAAGTCTTGCATTTTAGCCCTTCTAGTGTGTCTCTTGTGGTATTACATTATGACAGTTTGCATTTGCCTTATGACTAAGCATGTTGAATTTTTTTCATATTGCATTTATAGATAATTTTGGGGGGGCAGATACAGTGTCTAAATATTTTGCCCATTAAAAAATAAGCTTTTAATTTTAGAGTGATTTTAGATTTACCAAAAAATTTCAAGATTGTACAGAGAGTTCCCATATACTCTATACCCAGTTTCCTCTGTTACTAACATCTTATATTAACATGGTAATATTTGTTACAATTAATGAATCAGTATTTCTACATTATTATTAATTAATGTACATGCTTTATTCATATTTCCTTAAGTGTTGCCTAATGTCTTCTTTCTGTTTCAGAATCTGATCTAGGATATCAGATTACATTTAGCCATCGTGTCCTTTAGGTAGGCTATGACAGTTTCTCGGACTTTCTTTGTTTTTGATGACCTTAATAATTTTGAAGAGTACTCATTAAGTATTTTTAGAATGTGGAATGTCCCTGCATTGGGATTTGTCTGTTATTTTTCTTTGGTTATGCTGGTATTGGGGCAGGAAACTGTAGAGTTTAAAGTGACATTTTTATCACATCATAACAAAGATACATACTATCACATGACTAATCCCTGTTGATGTTGACCTTAATAACCTGGCGGAGGTAATGTTTGTCAGGTTTGTTATACTTTTTTCTCAAAATGTATTTTGTATTTTTTCATTTTTATGCGTTTCCAAGACAATGTGTTTCTAGAAAATAAGAGCTGATCATAATACTCCCAATATAAGATGGTTTTGCTAAGTTAGTCTTTGATGTTTTGCTAATATAAGATAGTTTTGCTAAGTTAGTCTTTGATGTTTTGCTAATATAAAATAGTTTTGCTAAGTTAGTCTTCGATGCTCTCCAACTTCCTTTTCCTCTAACAAGTAAAACAAGCTGTAACAGTGGCCACAACATAGTCTATGTCCTCAAGAAACTCATTTTTCAGGGAGTGGCTAGAGAAGTAAAGAGATCATTGCAACAATGGGACTGCCATGTGCTATAATAGAGGAAATTTCAGGATGCCATGTGTCACTGATGTAACAAGAGAAGGCTTTATGGAGGAAATTGCTTCTAAGCAGAAACCTGAGTGAGGAGGAATTAGCCAGATAAAGCTGGAGAGAGGATGATGAACAGTTCCAAGTAAAAAAGGTGGTTTCTACAGAACAGCAAGTGACAAAGACCACTGTGTGTATAGATCATTTAGGTAGTTTATGAGAACTAAAGGCCAGGACAGACTGACTAGTGACAGTGTTGGTTGGAGAGTAAGAAGAGTCCAGAACACAAATACTTAACAAATCACATCAAAGGGTTTAAGTAGTTATTTCTCAGGGTGGGCAGTGGGAAGAGGTAGTACTGTCTCCACTGTCCTGCAACGTACAGAATTTGCTTTCTAATGTAAGCATGGCCAAACATTTAAAACTTGGGCTAGTGTTACATGAATTTCCTTTCTGGATAGTAAGGGAAGGAGGTAGTAAATTTGATGAAAATTATTTGTTATATAATTTTTTTCTAATAGGGTTGAGAACCACTAGTATAGACTATGTCGAAGGCAATGAAGAATCCCTGAAAGGGTTTAAAAGGGGAATGACATGATCAGATGTACATTTGGGGAAGATCATTCTGGCTATAATGTGGAGAACAGATTGGAAGGAGCCATCCTGGCAGAATATGGACCAGTTGGATGGTAATTTTGGTAATCCAGGTAGTAGACAATGGTGGTGTAAAATAAGGTATTGGTCATGGAGATAGAACATAATGGTGTCCTCCCCTGGATTCTCTAAACAGCTTTACTTTTGCCATTATATTCATTTTCAGGACCAAAATAGCATTTGAAATTTCAGGTATTTTTAAAAATAATGAAGAAATATTTTGCAGCAGGCCAATTACCAGGTTTCTCGAATTATATCAAGAGTGTAATAATTTAGAGTCAGACTCTGGTTAAGAAGTCTGAGTCCTCACTTTGACACTGAATAGCCCTAGCTTTGGGAAAATTTGGCTAATTTTTCTAGGCCTCAGTTTCTTCATCAGCAAAATGGGAATATTAATTGTATTTGCCATGTTGTAATTCCATGAGCATCAGTATTTACTTTACCTACTTATTAGACCAGCCTTGACTCTAGCTAAAAGGAGTTTCAGAGGCACATCACATAATTATCTTTCAAGTAGTGGTTTTGGACTTATCTCAACTATCTACATGCTCACATTTTGTTTCATATTTGGATAAATTTCAGACAATTCTAGGGTTGGAATTTCTGATTATGATTAGCAGCCATGGAAGAGAGTGAAACTTACCTGTTGGCACCAGGCTTTAACTCAATGCTTTTATAATTTGTTATCATCCTTTAGGGGCATGAAGTATCTTCAAAGGACTTGTGCATGAGGAAATAAAATAGTCCTCTGAGAATAAATTGTAGGATCATGGGAGAAAAATATATAATTACCTGAAAGGGACAGACTTGGGCCAGCTAAAATGTCAGTAACCTAATTGAAGATATTTTACTATGCCCTAAAGATAACAGTCTAAAAAGGATTGATTGACATTCAGTTCCTAGATTAAAAAAACACACACACATAGGCAAAACTGGCAGTATCCATCCAACTCAGATTAGGAAAGGAAATCGTAGCTTGCATGCTTCTGATTCTGATTAGAGGTGAATGCAAGGGTTACAGGGCTTCTCAGGTGGCACTGGTGGTAAAGAACCCACCTGCTGATGCAGAGACACAAGAGACGCGGGTTCGATCCCTGAGTCAGGAAGCCTGGAGGAGGTCATGGCAACCCATTCGAGTATTCTTGCCTGGAGAATCCCGTGAACAGAGAAGCCTAGTGAGCTACAGTCCATAGGGTCGAAAAGAATCGGACGTGAATGAAGTGACGTTTTGTAAGGCTTTGTAAGTTGTCATTATTAGGTTTTGTAGGTTGTCATTATTTCTTTTCTTCCTTTTCCTTGGAAATAGGAGGCTTTATTTTTCAATGAGCACTAAGTTACCCAGAATGAGGATGGTACTTCCAGCTTCCTTTGAAACTATGTGTGGCTCTATGACCAACTGTTTGTCTATGAGACGCATGCCGGCATGGTGTGTGAACTTTCAGAAGTTTCCATAAGAAAAGGGAATGCTTTCTTTTACCCTTGCTTTTTCCTTCTTCCTGCTGGTTAGAATATATATGTGATGGCTGGAGATTAAGCAGCTATCTTGAGCTATCATGAAGTTGAAACCATGTGTTGAGTATGGAGAGCAGCAAGATAGTGGAAGCCTGGGTACTTGGTAATGGTGGATCTGCTTTATCAGTCTTGGACTGTTTAATCAGGACTTCATTTTTGTGAGAGGTCATAACTTGTTCAAGTCTACTTTGTTCAACCTACTTATATGTGGGGATTTCTACCTCTCACAGCTGAATGTAATCTTAATTACTGCCTCAGAGTCAGTATTAGTTTCCTTTTGCTGAATGAATTACTACAACCTAATAGATTAATATTAAAACTCAACTTTCAAAAAAAGCTAAGATCATGGCATCCGGTCCTATCACTTCGTGACTGGGAAAACAGATGGGGAAACAATGGAAACAGTGTCAAACTTTATTTTTTTGGGCTCCCAAATCACTGCAGATGGTGACTGTAGCCATGAAGTTAAGAGACGCTTGCTGCTTGGAAGAAAAGCTATGACAAACCTAGACAGCATTATCACAAAGCAGAGACATTACTGACAAAAGTCTGTCTAGTCAAAGCTATAGTTTTTCCAGTAGTCATGTATGGATTTGAGAATTGGACTATAAAGAAAGCTGAGCACCGAAGAATTGATGCTTTTGAACTGTGGTGTTGGAGAAGACTCTTGAGAGTCCCTTGGACTGCAAGGAGAACCAGCCAGTCCATCCTAAAGATCAGTCCTGAATATTCATTGGAAGGACAGATGCTGAAGCTGAAGCTCCAATACTTTGGCCACCTGATGTGAAGCACTGACTCACTGGAAAAGACCCTGATGCTGGGAAATAGTGAAGGCAGGGGGAGAAGGGGACAACAGAGGATGAGATGCTTGGATGGTATCACCAACTCTATGGATATGAGTTTGAGCAAGCTCCGGGAGTTGGTGATGAACAAGGAAGCCTGGTGTGCTGCAGTCCACGGGATCGCAAAGAGTTGGACACGACTGAGTGGCTGAACTGAAGTAAATAGCTTAATATAATGCACATGTGTTCTATTATAGTTCTGGAGATCCGGAATCTAAAATGCATCTCATTAAGCTAAGATCAAAGTGTCAGCAGTGCTGCATTCCTTCTTGGAGGCTTTAAGGGGAAATCCACTTCCTTGCCTTTGTGAGCTTCTTGAGGCTGCCTGTTTTCTTCAGCTTATAGCCCCCTGCTGGCATCACTCCAACCTCTTGTTCCCATCATTACACCCCTTCCTACTGCCTTTGACCTTCTTTTCTTTCTCTCATAAGGAAGCTTGTAATTATACTGGGCCTATCTCAGTAATCTGATAGCTCAGTTTGTTAAGAATTTGCCTGCAGTTTAGAAGACCCCAGTTTGATTTCTGGGTCGGGAAGATTCCCTGGAAAAGGAATAGGCTACCCACTCCTGTATTTTTGGGCTTCCCTGATGGCTCAGCTGGTAAAGAATCTGCCTACAATGTGAGAGACCTGGATTGGATCCTCAATTTGGGAAGATCCCCTGGAGAAGGTAAAGGCTACCCCCTCCAGTCTTCTGGCCTGGAGATTTCCATGGACTGTTTAGTCCATGGGGTAGCAGAGTAGGACTGGACTGAGCAACTTTCACACTTCACCAACTCAGTAATCAAGGGATGATCTTCCCATCTCAAGATCCTTCATGTAATCACACCTGCAAAGTCCTTTTGCTGCAAAAGGTAACATATTCACAGGTTCTGAGTGTTAAGATGTAGACATCTTTGGGGCCTTTATTCTGTTTGCCACATTCTTTTAGTTTGGTTCCATATGTTCATCTTGGAGAAGGAAATGGCAACCACTCCAGTATTCTTGTCTGGGAAATCCCATGGGCAGAGGAACCTGGCAGGCTACAGTCCCTGGGGTGACAAGAGTCGGGCACGACCGAACGACTGAACACAGACACAGACACACACACACACACACACACACACACACACACACACACGTTCATCTCTCTATTCTTATTACTGAGTAGTATTCTGACTATGATTTGATTTCCCAGGTAGGCAATCTCTAGGGAGAAAATATACAGATCATGCAGACACTGAAGTTTCTGTCCCTATGCAGAGATTTCCCATGGCAAATTAGTAAAGTACTTTCTTAGTATGAATTCTCTTTGCCTTGACTTCAAGGAATCAATGAGAACATGCTGGTCCATGTGAGAAGTTAATTTCTCACTGCAAATGAATAAACTGGCATTTGAATATCTACTTCTATCTCTGCATGGGTCAGCCTCTTGGGGCTTGTACCTAGGGCATTGCAAGGAGTGAGTTTCTGGGCCAGATCCTGAAAAGTGGCTGGATCTAATTGTGGTGTTTCAATCAATCCTGCCCAGCTCCTGCTGCCTTTCTGGATGACCCCTGACCATTTCCCTTTAAGTTCCTTCTCCACTGATTTCTAGATCATTAACTTGAAAGGAGTTAGTCAAAGGTGTGTGAAGTAATGTTGTCCTTAAATAATGTTTTGTAATGTAGGAAAAAAATTAGAAAATATTTTAATGGACATTAGGGTTTTTTTTTTTTATAATACTATTATTAGCTAATACCTGGGTTTGGGTGGACTCTGGGAGTTGGTGATAGACAGGGAGGCCTGGCATGCTGTGGTTCATGGGGTCGCAAAGAGTCGGACACAGCTGAGTGACTGAACTGAACTGAACTGAGCTAATATCTCTGACAATGTGACAATAAATAAAACATACTTCTAGTTAAGTAGTAAATGAATAAAGCAATGGAAAATTGGAATTCATTAAACAAATGAATTCTAATGTTACATTTTAAAGAAAAATGGTTATCAGTGATCATATCAGCAGATAAGATATGGTAAATACCAATTAATGAAAGATTCTTTCAACATATGGTAAACATCAATCAACAAAAGATTCTTTCAAGAATATGAAGGTGACTTAGAACTAGCAAATTCTTTTCACTCAGTGCATTGAATAGATTGGGGTAAGCATTGCCTAAGAGTGTAACAATCTCTAAAATTTTCTCTCCCACACAGTGAAATGACTATAATTTAATATTCAGTGTTATCAACACTTTCCCTTACATAATAAAGAAATTAAAGCATAAATTAGGAAAAACAAGTTGGATTTATTGAGACAACTCCAGATCACCACTTCCTGGAAGGTGGGAGGACAGATTTATTCTTATCTCTGAGCCTCCTGATTTAAACATTTGTTCTGTGTCCTTGGCCTGGAATGCCCTTCTTGTTGGTCTAGTAAGCACTTCTTCATTCTCTAAGATTCACATTAAATATCACTGTCTCTGTGAAGTCTTCCTTGAGTCTAAGGGGAAGTTAACCCTTACCATCTTCTGTGCTACCACTGTGTACTCTGTACTTTTGATAGATACGTTTTCCTTTCTACTATCTGTGAAATTCTTGAGAGAAGGAATATATACATACATACATACATACATACATATATATGTATGTATACAGTTATTTATTTATTTTACTTAATATAGCACTTACTATAATGCTATATTAGGCACTCTTCCAAGTGCTGCATAAATATCCAATCATTTAATCCCCATTAGTTATAAGGAACTGGCTCAGTGGTTGTAGAGGCTGAGAAGAAGGCCTATAGGGGGATTGAGAAGTCCCAGGATCTGTGGTCAGCAAGCTGGAGAGCTAGCAGACCAGTAGTATAGTTCCAGTCTGAGTCTTAAAGCCAGCATAATGTTTGGCCAAACGTCTGGGCAACCTGTGACCCAATCAAATTGACAGCTAAAGTGAGCCATCACAGATGTGTAACAGAGAAGGACTCACTGAGGAGGGAACATCTGAGGGAAGGAGGTGAGTGAGTGAGTCATGTCTGGGGGAAGAACATCCCAGGAACAGTAAGTGCAAAGGTCTTGAGGTGCCTAGAAGGTTTAAGGAACAGCAAAGGGTAGGGAGACTCCTACTAGAATGGACGAGGTGGAGGATAAGGAAATAGGGGACAAAGTTGGTAAAGAAATGAGCCAAGGGCAGAATGTGAAGAGCTTTGAAGGAATTTGAGGAGTTGAGCTTTTACTAAAAATGTCATTGGAAAGTTTCTGAGCAGAAAGGTGACCTTCTCTGGTTTATGTTTTATCAGCATCACTCTGATTTGTGTGTTGAGAAGTCTGAACAGTGTCAGAATGGAAGGTAGAAGACTAGGCTCCTCCACTAACTTAGGTGAGACACAGCAGTGATTATGATAGTGGAATGATGAGAAGTGGTCAGATTCTGCACATATGCTGACAGTTGAATTGACATATCAAATGTGGGGAATGAGAGCAAGAAAGGCATCAGGGATGACTTCTAGGTTTTGGCTTGAGCATCTGGGGAAAAGTAGAAGAGGCACAGGGTTTGGCAGCAGGGAGGTAGTGAGAGGAGGTCAGGAGTTCAGTTTTGGACTTGTTGAATTGAGATGTCTATTAGTCATCCAAGTGGAGGTTTAAGGAGGCTTCTGGATATGTGAGTCTAGTGCAGGGGAGAAATGTGGGCTGGACAAAACATATATTGGGTGGTATTTAAAGCCATGAGACTAGATGAGATCACCTAATAAGTGAGTGAAGAAGATGAAGAGGAAAGGTTCGAGGACTGAATTTTGGAATACTCCAAGTTTTGGAAGTCTGAGTGTTGGAAGAGAACCTAACAAAGAAGACTGAGGAGGAACCAGAGATATAGGTAGAAGACCAGATATGTCTCCTTCTATAAACCAAGTGGAAAAGTGGTTCAAGGAGGAGAGAGTGATTGTATTCTGCTAACCAATCAAGTAAGAGGAAGACTGAATATTTAGCCTTTGGATATAGCAACAGGGAGGTTGAAGTGATCTTGATAAGAGCAATTTAATTGGAGTGGATTTGATAAATACTGACTGTATTAGGTTTAAGAGAGACTGGGAAGGGAGATTTGGAGGTAGTAGAGATGGTAACTATAGACAACCTCCAGAAAAGAAAAAAAATGGGAGTAATAAATGGAAGAAGTGGGGTCAAGACAGGGTTTTTCAGAGGTGAGAGAAATAATGTCCATAACTGATGGAAAAGATCTAGTGAAAAGGGAAGAACTGAGAACAGAATTGCTGGAGTGAGCCCTTGAGGAGGTGACAGTAAGTGGGCATCTAGTCTACAAGTAGAGCAACTGGTCTTTTGTAGGGGCACGAAGTTTTCATCTATAGCCATAAGAAAGAAACCCAGGACTTGGGCACTCATGCAGTTGGTGGGTGTTTGTGGGAACTCTCTTCTAACTCATTCTACTTCCTCAGTGAAATAGGAAGCGAGGCCATCAACGGGGAATGAGAATAGGTGGTGAGTAGGTGTTTGAGGTTTGAGGACAGAGGTGAAGGTATGTAATACCACCAGAGAAAGAGGGAAAATAGAAGGACTTGGGAAATATAGTGTGATTGCTGGCCTACTCAAGGTTTATGATCATAAATTTAAAGTGAGATCTCTGCATGGTTTGGTCCTTCACCAGGCACATTTAGCTTGCACAGGTGTAAGCATGGACTACAGGGAATATTGCCTTTAAGAAGGACCATTGTGGAATCAAGTGAGTTTCTCAGAGTGTTGAGGGGCAAGGAGACTAAGGGTACTTGCAATGTATAATAGGAGAAATTCAGCTGAGAAGGGAAACAAGTGAATGTATACATGAATGAGGACTTCTGTGGTGGCTTAGACAGTAAAGAATCTGCCTGCAGTGCAGGAGATCTGGGTTCAATCCCATGGTTGGAAAGAACCCCTGGAGAATGGCAGCCCACTCCAGTATTTTTACCTGGAGCATTCCATGGACAGAGGAGCCTGGTGGGCTACAGTCCATGGGGTCGCTAAGAGTCGGACACAACTGAGCAACTAACACCTAGGCTTATACATGAATGAATGTTTTCCTTAGTTGCAACACATTTTTTCCTCTCTCATTCATTGATTCAAAACCTCTTTCTTCTTAATGGCCCATGTAAGAATTGTATCACCCAGAAAGCATGCTGTGCTTAAACAGATTCTTGAATGAGCATGATTTAAGAGGGGGCAAATGTTTTATCATGGATCTTGGTGTAGAGGAATTTTGCTGTTTAAGTTTTCCCTTAGGTAATTTAGAATTTTTATTTCATTCAAATTTTAGCTTGTTCTGGCAGGAAAACACTGACCTCTGCTAAATGCTAGAGTGTGGCTCAGAGAAGTTTGCACAAGCATTCTTTTTTTTTTTTTTAATTGGGCCGGATCTCAGTATCTTTCTGAGTATTTGGTGAATGATATTTTGATTGATCCTTATTAGGGGTATGTGTCCAGGGGCATGAGGGTGAAGGGACTCTTATTCCCTTTGGGTCCCTGTTTGGCTTCAATTTTGTATTCAGCAGGCAGAACAAGAGAAAACCTTTGTTTACAATACAGAGTCTCCTTTAACCCAAGGTAAGGGTCAGAGAGTACCAAGAAAAAGGTACAAGGCCAACCAATGCACCACCCTGACACATCCTCAGTTCTGCCTCCCTGTTTTACATATGACACAAAATAAAGGCTCTTTCTACTTCACTCTATATAACCATCAGTCCATGCATAGCATGGCCACTCCCTAGCATGACTCTGTGGTCAGGAAACTTGGTGATAGTGGCGTGTGTATGTATGTGGGTACTATTTTAAAACTAGTGTCCTAAAAATAGTTGTGTACAAATAGAAAATGCATGCTGGTTGAGCTCAGGCTTGTTAAGCCCTGGAACTCAGTCTGGGAGTATGGCAAGTATATCGTATTCTGTTACATAGAACCCGTAACCAAGGGAGAATCTAAAGGAATCTAATACAAAGGCACTCCTGCAGAGACCACTAGTTCTCAACAGGGGCGGTACCACCTTTTAGGATGTGTTATAGGAACTATGGGTACATTTTTGGTTATTACCATCATTGAAGGCATGCTAACTGGTATTTGGTGGCTGAGGGCCAGGATTGACAGATGTTTGGAAGAGTTCCATAGGACATAGAAATTGTCCCACCCTACTATCAAATGTCCTTTAAGGTACTGATGCGGGTGAAAACCTATTTATAATTATCTGAACATAACCCTAACTCTAGTTTTATTTTTCTTTTGTACCACAGTTGAAGCATTATGTCAATTAAAATGAGTTTTTTTGTTGTTGTTGTTCCTGTATGTTAGTAGATTATACTATCTATGAATTCCCTTTCAGGACAATGAAGGGATGTTTCATTATAAAAAGGGGATAGTGGGTCTGATATAGTTGAAAACTACTCTTCTAGATATTTGCTTGTGCCTTATTCTTTCCATGCCAGATTGACAAATTATCTATAATCTCATTCAGTTTTATTCACAGGAAGTAAGGAGGCATCAGTCAGGAGCCCATATTTAAGTCCTAAAGTCAGAAGAGTCTCAGGCGGAGGCTGCCTGTGAGTCCTCCCTTCTTTTCCCATATTTGGAAGAAATGAAGACAGGAACAATCCTAATTTCTTGTAGAAAAAGAAATCACAGTGAAAATGTGTGTAAGGATGGGGTGATCTGGGGCTAGACATCGTGTTAGGTGGGAATCCCCACCGGGGCAGAGATAACATCTTCTCTGTCTCTTAGTCCTCCGCCTGCAAACTCTCTTCCACCATAGCTGTCCACACACAACTGGTTCCTTTCCCTAGAAATGTAACTTGCATGTCCCAATATTACTCGATAAACACTGCAAACAGATTTCCTTTCTTCTCAAGATATGTGTTGGATGGTAAAAGGTTTACACCAAAACATGCTGTCCACCAAGCTCCAGACATTCCACTTGAGTGAAGGTGCCAAGTGAAAGGTTTGGAAAGATCTTCAAAAGGAAATGCAGAGAGGCAAAGGATTCATTAATCAGGACCCTGCAATTACGAGGATCCAAGGCCTTTTCCCATCATCAGGGTGAAGCAGCTGCAAATATCACAGTGCGGAGGAACAGTACAGACACTGTGATATTATATGCTTAAAATGGAAATGGTTAAGTTATTTATGTTTTAAAAGAGGGAAGCAGACTGATTAAAAGGAAAATGTTAGGGACCAACCAAAGAGAAGATTGATATTCAAAGGATACTTGCTGCTGTTGAGCATAATGTGAAATTTAGGCATGTAAAAGGATTAACTGAGAAATGAATGTCTCCAGACTGGGCCTGTGTCTCTCAGGAATTCACGCAGGACTTCTTACAGCAGTGTTGTGGACTGGACAAAATGTTTGCTGAGTTTGGTTGAGGTATCAGAGAGGAAGGACTTAGTGGAGGGAAGTGACTGAGAGCGCATGGTTGAGATCACTGCCAGCTCATGTGTATACAACCTGTGCAGTCACACAGGGCCCTGTGATTATTAATGCTTTTTGAATGGAGCCCCCCCACATTTCCATTTTGTACTGGGCTTTTCGAATTATGCAGCTAGTCCCGATCAAAAGAATGGATATCTGAGTCAGAGAGACCTGGGTTCAAATCCAAGCTCTACCACTGGTTAAGAGTATGGTCTTGGGCCCCTTATTTAACCTCTCATCTGTAAAATAGGAACCGCCATAGTATCTATCTCATAGGGCTGTTCCAATGACTACAAGAAATCGCATAACAATACTTAGTAAATATTATTAATCTTATTATTAATGACAAAAATTTAAATGGCATGGCAAAGGCACCAAGACACAGTCATCGCAAGAGTAGAATTGTTTTCGAAACTCTTTTTTGTAACACACTTCTGCTCTGGATGAGTAGATTGACATTGCCATCCTTGTGGCAGGACAGCCCAAGATAATTTTCTTAATTGCAGGCTTCACTGACACATTTTGTGCCATAACCAGAGGAGAGTAGGTGTTATTTCAAATCTGTGAATCATCACATATACTCATGCCTCACATATTTCTTATAGATTTAAAAGAGTTGAACTCTAACCAAGATAATGGAGACATTATTTTAGAATGTAGAAATATGCCCATATAAAGGCAACTCGCTATTGAGAAAACTTCCTTCTCTGTGTGGGCCTGCCAAGTCATTTTATTTGCCTTTCAGTTATTTAAGGCAATATTCCCAAACAAAGAAGGTGCAAATCAAAAATATCACCAGGCCCATTTTGCTAGGACTACATACTAATTATCACCTTGTCATGAGCACATTGATTGTATTGTATTAGAATATAGTTTGGGCTAAGTGAGGAATGAAATGTGGAAATAAGGCTGAGTAGATGCGTTTTCTTCCATTTTTACTGAATACCCCCTATTAGTTCCTTGCTTATTACTATAATTAAAAGTAGTCCTTGGCAGTCCTTTAAAAATTATTTCTGAAGTTGAGAACAAATTTTTTAAATATGAAATGGAATTCTTTAAAAAGGCTTTAATATATGAAATATGTCATGACCATTCTACTTAGTAGAAATACCTCAGCTACCATACCATGATAAGGAACTCTCCCTGCAAGAATTGAGTCATAGTTCTAGAAGGACACTCTTCAGTCGTTAGGAAGACAAAATTGCTCCTGTGATGTGGAAAGTGAGTTCTTTTCTTTTCAACGAAGGCTCATCCATAGTTGCTTGTGAAGGTAAACTTGGACTTCCACCTCTTTCTAAACAGTTAACCTTGGGGTTCACTCCATCATTAAAGATCTGATAAATACAGAGTTGTAAATTTAGGAATGACCCTCCCTAATTTTATTTTCTTTCATTTTTTTGGGCCATTGCCTCACAACTTTCAGGATCTTAGTTCCCCAAGCAAACCTTGAACCTGTGCCCTCAGCAGTTCTAACCACTGCACCACTAGGGAATTCCCTCTCCCTAATTTTATATCTTACTTTAAAAAAATTTTTGTGATAGTAAAACCTATATAACAAAATTTACCATTGCAAACATTTTTTTTTTTTTTTTGTGGCTGTGCTGAGTATTAGTTGAAGCATGTAGGATCTGGTTCCCTGACCAGGGATTGAAACTGGGCCCACCCTGTTTGGGGAGCACAGAGTCTTAGCCTCTAGACCACTAGGGAAGTCCCACCATTGCAACCATTTTTAAGTGTATAGTCCAGTATCATTAAGTGTATTCACATATCT
Source organism: Capra hircus (assembly GCF_001704415.2). NCBI lineage: Eukaryota > Metazoa > Chordata > Mammalia > Artiodactyla > Bovidae > Capra > Capra hircus. The sequence goes on from NC_030818.1 coordinate 36,335,751, forward strand.
TTCTTTTTTAAAAAAGAGGTCTTTAGCTTAAATCTGCACGTGTGTGTGTGTGCTCAGTCATGGATGACTCTTAGCTTGCCACCCCCACAGACGGTAGCCCACCAGGCTCCTCTGTCCATGGAATTTTCCAGGCAAGAATACTGGAGTATATTACCATTTCCTTCTCCAGAGGATCTTCCAGACCCAAGGATCGACCCCACGTCTCTTATGTTTCTTCTATTGGCAGGAAGTTTCTTTACCACTGCACCACCTGGGAAGCCCTGTAAGTCTGCATAATTGTTGCCAAATCTCTGTAAATAATTAGTATAGACACTGACAAGGAAGTGACAGACTTGCCCGTGGCATTTTCAGGAAGTGCACCTTTGTGGCTTGTGAGAGAGCACCCCATACCAGGCAAGAGTGGGTGCACCTCAGGGCTCAGCAAGAAGCGAGAGGGAAACAGGACAGAGGTTTTCTTGAGGTTCTGCACGTGTCACTCTTTGTCCCGGGATAGGTTAGAAATAATGAGCTGATTAGTGCCATCCGCACACTAAGTCGCTTCAGTCTTATATGACTCTTTGCAACCCAATGGGCTGTAGCCTGCCAGGCTTCTCTGTCCATGGGGATTCTCCAGGCAAGAATACTGGAGTGGATTGCCATGCCCTCATCCAGGGGATTTTCCCAACCCAGGGATTGGAACTTTGTGTCTTATGTCTCCTTCACTGGCAGATGGGTTCTTTAACATTAGCGCCACCTGAAAGCCCAGTCTTCTGTAAATCCTTCTAACAAAGATTGCCTCCCCTCCTCAGACACTTCCCTTAATCAGTTATTTCTATTTCTTCCCTGTTTTATTCTTTTCATCTATTGGTTTTTTATAACTAGCTAACTGTCTCCTATTTTAATAAAACATAGAAACCAATCCAACCAAACAAAACCCTCTCTTATCAAAATATTCCCTTGATTGCCTTATATTCTAACTTTTTGTGTGTGTATTCTTTTTAATGTAGTTAAAATTTTTCCTTCAAAGCTACACAAGCCAACATGGAAATGGTTTAAAGTGTCAGATTGTGTTCTAAGGCTTTTGACAACAAACAGTCCCTGCCCCTATGCTGCTTCTTACTCCCCAGGAGCAATGATTTACATTCTACTTTTAACAATATATTAAAAAAAAATTCATCTCCACAACTCAGAATAACATGCTTGTTCAGATTTTTCCATCTTTGACCATTGGGAGCTCTTTCAGATTGGTTCCAGTGTCCTTTTTGTTGTCTGAGCCCTTCCTTCCTTTCTGGCACTAGACTTATCCTCTCCAAACTTCTTATATCTTCCCCACCTGCACCCTAGAATCAGCCATTACTCCAAGAAGGCCTGGCTCCTTCTATTGGAAAATGGCACAGGTGTGTGCTCACTGCTATTGGGGAAACACTTCTAGGCTTTCTCAGTGGACAGAGCTAGGAAATATACATACGTATTCCCATGTATACACACATTATGTATAATTATCTATTTCTCTACTATCTATCTACTCAAAGTATGTAAATTAGGCATGAGTTTATACTGATGTCCCCAACTCTAACTTATTATCACTTAGTCTAGCCTCTCCCTTGTTTATTTTTAACTTTTTCCTTTAACTGTGAGGAACTTGGTTCCAATTATCTATTTGTTATCACTTGTTCAACTCTAGTATAGATGTAAAGTACTTTCAGAATTCTTATCTGGTATTCCTGTAAGAAACTAATTTGCAGACTAGAGTACAGTGTTTATATACAGTCCTTTTTATCTTTAGTTTTAGAGTATCTAGTCTAAATACTATTTTCCAAAATTACTTTAGGTCAGCTCTTCCCCTACCCCTTTCAAAAAGGTTATGTCATGCATCTGTAATAGAGTTAGATTCATTTCTCTAGTCTGTATTGCATACTAGCCTCCTCTAACATCCTAGTTAACTTTTTAAATTTGCATTCGTTAAAGTCCACACTTGGTAATGCATAGTTCTATGGGTTTTGAAAAATGCATAGTCACATATATACACTACCTCAGAGCCATACAGAACAATCCTATGACTCTAAAAATGGCCTAATCTCTAATTCGACTTTGGATTGCTTTTATCAAATTGCTTTAAAGAGCTGTGCAATACTGTATCACAATTATGAGCTACCCTCAACAGGGGCTGTAGAGAGACTTCTGACATAGCCAACTGTAAATGACTAGAGGGGCAGGTTAGAAGATCAGATTTACTGGGGGATTGATGGAAGCAGGTGGTACCTGGGGACAAGTTAAATTGTAGGGGAAAGCAGAGAGAACAATTAACTGGGCAGGTCTGTTTCTATGGAGGGCTTCAGTCAGAGGGTTAATGTGCTTATTATTAATTCATTGCCTGTTAGCTCCCTTCATTGACTAACCTGTTTGAATGGGTCTGGGCCCTGTAAATATTTTTCCTTTGGCATTTGGCACTGGAAAGAGAAACACTGAAGGAGAAAGGGGAATTTCTCTTGGTAGCCTGAAGAGCATGCTTTCTTTTTCACTGCTCACTCCTGTAGTGCGTAGCTTTTTCTGTTTGTTTTCTTCAGATCTTGTAAGTAAGCGTGGTTGGGAGCTCCAGAGGGCACAACCTTCCCTGCAGCCCAGGTTGCTGCTCTGTGAGGGCATGCTGGGACTCATCGAGCTGGCTGTCTAGTGAGCAAGATGCTTAATCTTTGTCCTGTTGAGTGAGTGAGAGCTGCTCTGTCCCCAGCCAAATACAGAGATGTGCCAGTTTCCTGTAGAGGGAGGCCCCTCTAGGTCCTGGTCCCAGAAGTGTCCACAGCGGCAGTCTGGCCCCTCTGTGCACCCACCCATTAGCTTCATCTCACCTGTGCCCCACAAAACTGTTTTCCATGGCTGTCCTGACATGGGCACTGAGGATCCCAGGCCTTACCTGCAGTGGCCCTCTGACTCAACTGCCTCCTGACTCTCTGCACCTCTTGCCCCTCTGCATACCCAGTCTGCCAACCAGCTCTGGCTGGCCTGTCCCCAGAGGGTTGTTTCTGCTTTCCTGGCAACTTTGGACCATCTCTGGCTTAGGTAACTTCTCTGCGTCAAGTGGGCTTTGACAATACCTCCGTCAACAAACGCTGAAGTCTGACCTCCTCCAGCTTCCTCTCTGTTGGTTTTCCCTCAGCTCTTTAGCACCCGTTAGAGCTCTCATCCCGTCTTTATAGTTCCTGTCCTATCACTGCTCAGTAATGCTTTATAGTCAGCTCCTCCTGTTTAAATTACTGTGTCGTTTCTGCTCTTGATCTGATTGTGACTAATTAAAGTCTGCTCGCACAGGGAGAGGACACAGGTGTGCTCGGTCTTTTATTAACTCTCATTTCAAGAAAGAATAAAGCAGTTTCCTGTCAGGAAATTTGATGACGATATTGGCCCAGGTTCTCTAAGCAGAGGATCAAGTGGATATACGAAGCTTATTTAACCAGTAACTCAAGGCCCCACACCTTAGATCCTAACTTGAAGCTCCAGGTAGAGTTCTGAAAAAGGGAGTTTTCTATATGATAAACGGACACTGATGAATGCATTATAACCTGGAACTGATAAAGGTTCAAATCATTTGTTAGACTTCTGCCTATAGTGGAATTAGATGAATTATTCTGAGAACAGTACAGTGAGATGTAAAATTCAGTTTCTTTTCTGAGCTTGGCACTTAAAAATGGCATAATAGCCACATAGTTTCTAGATTAGGCATGTATTAATTAAAGGAAAAAAAAAAAGGTTCTTTGCTTCTTTCTGATTCCTGCCAACAATGCAATTCTAAGTTTCTCTTTTAAAGAAAATTTCCTGGGTCTGAAGAGGAAGTTTGAATTCTGCTGACAGACTGATCTTGCTTTAAATTTATTAAATGTTCTGTTTCTCTTATTTGGCAGATAATGGGTCATTTTAGTTTCTGGATTTTACATAGCTGTGGTTTGAATACTCTTCTTAACACAGTAATTTTCTTTCTTTCTTTTTTTTTTTTTTTTGACCTAGAAGTTTCATATTAACGACAAAACAAAAATAAGCACACAACACTTTCTCTTTCATCCCATTGGTTACAGTCAAATCACACGGTCATACCTACGGAGTCCTTGTGTTCAGCTGAAACCCAAGGGTTCCATTACTAAAAGTAAGAAGTGGAGAATTATTTAGCATTAGCTATAGACACTATACTATATTGCTTCACTAAGCAACTGAGTGGAAGGGGTGGTGGTGTTGAATGGAACTGCTGAGCTAGCCTGGGTCAGAATATTAAGGGGGCTGCTTTGCAGGTTAAGGACTTCTAGCTTTCTTTGGGAGTGATGAAGGGAGTCATTGTTTTTTATCAGACATGTCACTTGATGGAGTTACTTAAAAACAGCCGTCTGTTGACAGTTCAGGGTTGGGTTGATCTGGAGGGACTGGAGATTAGGTCAGCAGGTAGCTGACTTGCAGAAAGAGATGAGGTGACTAATTCAAGATACGTTTAATCAGCATTGAGATGAGAGTTCACGAAAGTATTGAGGATGTCATTCCAATTTCAAGCTAGACCCCTGGATTCTGTATTCAGAGGTCCAGGACATGGAACTCTTTCAACTCAGCCTAGAGGCAGTTTCTACATGAGAGGAAGTATAACACTACTATTTCTTCAGTTCAGTCTCTCAGTCCTGTCTGACTGTGACCCTGTGGACTGCAGCATGCCAGGCTTCTCTGCCCATCACCAACCCCAGAGCTTGCTCAGACTCGTGTCCATCGAATCGGTGATGCCATCCAACCATCTCATCCTCTGTTGTCCCCTTCTCCTCCTGCCTTCAATATTTCCCAGCATCAGGGTCTTTTTCAGTGAGTCAGTTCTTCACATCAGGTGGCCAACGTATTGGAGTTTCAGCTTCAGCATCAGTCCTTCTAAAGAATATTCAGGACTGATTTGCTTTAGGATTGACTGGTTGGATCTCCTTGCAGTCCAAGGGACTCTCAAGAGTCTTCTCCAACACCACAGTTCAAAAGCATCAATTCTTCGGTGCTCAGCTTTCTTTATGGTCCAACTCTCACATCTATCGACGACTACTGGAAAAACCATAATTTTGACTAGATGGACCTTTGCTGGCAAAGTAATGTCTCTGCTTTGTAATACACTGCCTAGGTTTGTCATAGCTTTTCTTCCAAGGAGCAAGCATCTTTTAATTTCATGGCTGCAGTCACATCTGCAGTGATTTTGGAGCCTAAGAAAATGAATTCTGTCACTGTTTCCATTATTTCCCCATTTATTTGCAATGAAATGAAATGGGACTGGATGCCATAATCTTTGTTTTTGAATGTTGAGTTTTAAGCCAACTTTTTCATTCTCCTCTTTCACTTTCATCAAGAGGCTCTTTAGTTCCTCTTTACTTTCTGCCATAAGGGTGGTGTCATCTGAATATCTGAGGTTATTGATAATTCTCCTGGCAGTCTTCATTCCAGCTTCTCCTTCATGCAGCCCAGCATTTCTCACAACGTACTCTGCATGTAAGTTAAATAACAGAATGACAATATACAGCCTTGACTTACTCCTTTCCTGATTTGAAACCAGTCTAGTGTTCCATGTCCAGTTCTAACCATTGCTTCTTGACCTGCAGACAGATTTATCAGGAGGCAGGTCAGGTGGTCTGGTATTCCCATCTCTTGAAGAATTTTCCACAGTTTATTGTGATCCACACAGTCGAAGGCTTTGATGTTTTCTATAAAGCAGAAGTAGATGTTTTTCTGGAACTCTCTTGCTTTTTTAATGATCCAACGGTTGTTGGCAATTTGATCTCTGGTTCCTCTGCCTTTTCTAAATCCAGCTTGACCATCTGGAAGTTCTCCGTTCATGTACTGTTGAGCCGTCACTGGGAGAATTTTGAGCATTGCTTTGCTCAAAATTTTGAGCATGTGAGATGAGTGTAAATTGTCCAGTAGTTTGGACATTCTTTGGCATTGCTTTTCTTTGGGATTGGAATGAAAACTGACCTTTTCCAGTCCTGCGGCCACTCCTGAGTTTTCCAAATTTGCTGGCATATTGAGTGCAGCACTTTTACAGCATCATCTTTGAGGATTTGATATAGCTCAACTGGAATTCCATCACCTCCACTAGCTTTGCTTGTAGTGATGCTTCCTAAGGCCTACTTGTTAACCATGCCCTAATTAAAGAGTGAAGCTGTTTGCCAATGTTTCTTAAGGATTCCCTTGGTTAACTCTACCACATCTACAAATCTCTGAAGATTATGTATGTAACAGTTTTGCTGCAAGATGAGATGATGGTCCACATACCTAAAGAGAGAAGGAACAAAAAACTCATGTGAGACATTTATTGAAAGGATTTGACATCTTTCCCATTGTTTTTTCCCTCCCGTCATTTTTCTGTATGTATCCTCTCAGTAATATAGTGAGGCAGGAATTACTTTAGAGATAAGAAAGCCAAGCTAAATAAGTTAGGGAGATTTGTCCAGGAAGTTGTTAGTGTTAGCACTCAGATTAGCAGTGGTATTCTAATTCTCTGGCTGGTATTCTTTACTTATATAGCTGTGAAAAGAAGAGAGGCAAAAAGCAAAGGAGAAAAGGAAAGATATAAGCATCTGAATGCAGAGTTCCAAAGAATAGCAAGAAGAGAGAAGAAAGCCTTCTTCAGCGATCAATGCAAAGAAATAGAGGAAAACAACAGAATGGGAAAGACTAGAGATTTCTTCAAGAAAATTAGAGATACCAAGGGAACATTTCATGCAAAGATGGGCTTGATAAAGGACAGAAATCATATGGACCTAACAGAAGCAGAAGATATTAAGAAGAGGTGGCAAGAATACACGAAAGAACTGTACAAAAAAGATCTTCACAGCCCGGATAATCAAGATGATGTGATCACTAATCTAGAGCCAGACATCTTGGAATGTGAAGTCAGGTGGGCCTTAGAAAGCATCACTACGAACAAAGCTAGTGGAGGTGATGGAATTCCAGTGGAGCTGTTTCAAATCCTGAAAGATGATGCTGTGAAAGTGCTGCACTCAATATGCCAGCAAATTTGGAAAACTCAGCAGTGGCCACAGGACTGGAAAAGGTCAGTTTTCATTCCAGTTCCAAAGAAAGGCTATGCCAAAGAATGCTCAAACTACCGCACAATTGCGCTCATCTCACATGCTAGTAAAGTCATGCTCAAAATTCTCCAAGCCAGGCTTTAGCAATACGTGAACCGTGAACTCCCTGATGTTCAAGCTGGATTTAGAAAAGGCAGAGGAGCCAGAGATCAAATTGCCAACATCCGCTGGATCATGGAAAAAGCAAGAGAGTTCCAGAAAGACATCTATTTCTGCTTGATTGACTATGCCAAAGCCTTTGTCTGTGTGGATCACAATAAACTGTGGAAAATTCTGAAAGAGATGGGAATACCAGACCACCTAACCTGCCTCTTGAGAAATCTGTATGCCGGTCAGGAAGCAACAGTTAGAACTGGACATGGAACAACAGACTGGTTCCAAATAGGAAAAGGAGTACATCAAGGCTGTATATTGTCACCCTGCTTATTTAACTTCTATGCAGAGTACATCATGAGAAATGCTGGACTGGAAGAAACACAAACTGGGATCAAGATTGCCGGGAGAAATATCAATAACCTCAGATATGCAGATGACACCACCCTTATGGCAGAAAGTGAAGAGGAACTAAAAAGCCTCTTGATGAAAGTGAAAGAGGAGAGCAAAAATGTTGGCTTAAAGCTCAACATTCAGAAAACGAAGATCATGGCATCCGGTCCCATCACTTCATGGGAAATAGATGAGGAAACAGTAGAAACAGTGTCAGACTCTATTTTTTTGGGCTCCCAAATCACTGCAGATGGTGATTGCAGCCATGAAATTAAAAGACGCTTGCTCCTTGGAAGAAAAGTTATGACCAACCTAGATAGTATATTCAAAAGCAGAGACATTACTTTGCCGACTAAGGTCCATCTAGTCAAGGCTATGGTTTTTCCTGTGGTCATGTATGGATGTGAGAAGGCTGAGCGCTGAAGAATTGATGCTTTTGAAGTGTGGTGTTGGAGAAGACTCTTGAGAGTCCCTTGGACTGCAAGGAGATCCAACCAGTCCATTCTGAAGGAGATCAACCCTAGGATTTCCTTGGAAGGAATGATGCTAAAGCTGAAACTCCAGTACTTTGGCCACCTCATGTGAAGAGTTGACTCATTGGAAAAGACTCTGATGCTGGGAGGGATTGGGGCAGGAGGAGAAGGGGATGACCAAGGATGAGATGGCTAGATGGCATCACTGACTCGATGGACGTGAGTCTGAGTGAACTCCGGGAGATGGTGATGGACAAGGAGGCCTGGCATGCTGCAGTTCATGGGGTCGCAAAGAGTCAGACACGACTGAGAGACTGAACTGAACTGAACTGATCTTAACTTTCTCTTTTTCTCAATATAAAAAAGAGCTGACTATACAATAACTAATTTTTCTTGAATGATATAACTTCTTTTTTCCTAAATCATATATCAAAAATAATAAAAATTAAGTATTATTTATAATTCCATTATAATAATATAGATAATAAAGTAATAAACATATATCATAATATTTTATTACTTATGAACCATTTTGACATATATTATCCAATTTCAATCTCACAGAAATCCTTGTTAGCTAGGTAGGAAAAGGTACTATTCTATTTTGCAAATGAAAAATAGAGGCTCAGTAGGGTTAATTGATATTCTTAAAGACATATAGTTTGTGTGTGGTAGAGGTTGAATTTGAACTAAGGCCTGACTCCAAAACCTGTTTTCCTAACCATTCTCTCCTCCATATACTACATAATACTCTACGACATATTAAGCATGTCTGTTATTCAACTAACTATATGCACCCAGAGGTTAATCTGGCAGAGAGAACAAAGCTTCTAAATGTTCCAGGCATGAGTCTAATTCTAAAGTAGAGAAAGAGTGGGCACAAACTCAAATTGAATATGTATTCTATAGTAGGTATTCTGAGAAGCACACAGGCTTATAATATATAGTACCCTCAAGATACATTACTGAATATATATATATATATATAATGTAGATATTATTATTTTTCTCATTTTATAGACACAGAAACTGAAGCTCAAGGAAATTAAGTAAATTATCTAAATCCAGATCCCTCTGATTCCAAAATGTGTGCTTTTTGTGGATTAATGTAATTGACTTCAAGAGAGATATCTGTTTGTCAAAGTTCTTCAGGGAACAGGGAAAAGAACTGGGTTTCTTCCACCAGCTTGACCACAAAATGACACCTTGCTTTGAAAAGGATTAGTGTATCATTAAAGAGTAGAACCAGTGTATTATTAGAGAATTCCACTGGTTGAATTAGTCATCTGTCGATCTGATAGGCAGCAAAGAAGACATCACTACTTATGGCCTGGTGACATGGGGAATGTTGTTGTTATTGTTGTTCAATCGCTAAGTCTGATTTTGCGACTCCATGGAGTGTAGCCTGCCAGGCTTCTTTGTCCAAGGGATTTCCCAGGCAAGGATCCTGGAGTGGGTTGCCATTTCCTTCTCCAGGGGATCTTCCCGACCCAGGGATCAAACCCGTGTCTCCTGCATTGGCAGGTGGATTCTTTACCACTGAGCCCCCAGGGAAGCCCTGCTTCTGACCTTCTTACCCACTGTCAAGGATTCCACTCAAATAAAATTATACATTGTCCCCACAGGTTTGTCAACATCAATAGTCTAGTTTAGGCTTGATCATATGCACTAGCAGGGGCATATGTTCATTGAGTTTAACAGAAGCATAATTGCCTGTACTACTTACATTTTTCTCTTAAAAAAAAATTTTTTTTTTCGCTGAGAATATGCAGTTGAATTCTAGATGGCTAAATGAATATTGAATGGACCCTCAGTGTATTCTTTGAATTGTGTCTCTCCCTGCATTTATAATGGTGTGTATTTTCAGTGACACATTTTGGATTTTCTGGAACAGTTTTGGTTTCAAGTTATTTTTTATTTTCCTCCCAAAGTGTTTCTGCTTGTCTGGTCTAGATTTTTTTTTTTTCTTTCAGAAAATAGTAAGTATATTGCATGTTGTGCCTGCAGGCATTTCACTTGCCATCTGTCACCTGTTCTTTGTTTTCCACTAAACTACCTGTTGATTCCTACATTAAATATACAAGGAAGCAGTGTCTGACACACAACCCTCCTTACCCTGAAAAATGAAATTCCATTTCCAAAATCAAATGGAAATTATCCAAATAATTCAGGTAAAATTGCTTTCTAATGTATCCCCTTCTCCTCTCAGTATGAGTTGGCTAGCAGGAGAAGGCGATGGCACCCAACTCCAGTACTCTTGCCTGGAAATTCCCATGGACAGAGGAGCCTGGTAGGCTGCAGTCCATGGGGTCACGAAGAGTCGGACACGACTGAGCGACTTCCCTTTCACTTTTCACTGTTCACTTTCATGCATTGGAGAAGGAAATGGCAACCCACTCCAGTGTTCTTGCCTGGAGAATCCCAGGGACGGGGGAGCCTGGTGGGCTGCCCTTTACGGGGTCGCACAGAGTCAGACACGACTGAAGTGACTTAGCAGCAGCGGCAGCAGCAGCAGGAGAGGCATATGAACTTTAAACTTGAACCATAAACTATACTACTTGATTAATTGATTTCATAAGATAACTAAGCCACCTGCCCCTTGGGGTTTCCGAGTGTTGAAATTTTTCTCACTGTTCTTATATTTGGTTTTCTAGCCATATATCGCATACATTATTTTCCAGCTACAATTCCATATAGTACCAGAGTTTGTTTGTTTGTTTGTTTGTTTGCCAGTTCATAATCATGAGTGAAGAATAATGGGCAGAGAAAATTTAATTTGCTTCTCAACCACTTTCTTAAAATCAGCAGTTTGCTGAAGTGAGTCTTCACCATAAACACTAAATTTTAATGAATATGTCACCTTTATAGTTCCTCAGAAGGATTTAGTATATAAAATTATCCTCGCTGTGGCAGAATTTATCAGTTAGAAGCAGTCTCAAGAGAATATTCATGTAAAGTTTTTGTTTTTTGGCCATGCCACATGATTTACAGGATCTTAGTTCCCTGACCGGAAATCAAACCTGGGCTCCAGCAATGAAAGCTCTGAATCCTAACCACTGAACTGCCAGGGGAGTCCCTAGAATGTTTTTTTTTAATGAAAAAAAAAAAAAAAAGGTTATTGAGTCTATGTTTGATTAATTCAATTCTGATAGTTGTTTACTGTCACATAGTCTTCAGAAAAATACATTTTGTTATACTCAAAGTGTATTTACTCTAGATTGTTAATAAGTTCTGAATTTATAAACTTTTTTTTTTTTACTATAATTTGGGTATATTTGTTGCTAGCAAAAATATGTGTACACCTGTCATTTATAGAATACTGAATGTTTGGCAATTTATAAGGTAAAATATAGGAATTACATCAATTGGGAGTTAGAGCAGAGAAGACCCTAAATGATGTAATGGAGTCATAGAAGGATTAAGAGAGGACCCAGCTAAGACAATGCAGAGTGAGGGAGGCTTTCATCTGGCTATCAAATGCCATGCAGAAGCGATGTAGTAAATACAAAGAATAAATGAACACTGAGAGAACAATATCTTAAAATCATAGTTCATGCTTTGGGACATTCACTAATCACACACAGAAACTAGAAGAGAATGTTTTCTTCCATTGTGAGTAATATTTGAAGTATTTCACACACAGTCTTTGAAAATTCAAATATTGGTCTCTGAGGGAGACAGGACATACGGAGCAATGAGCTTTTTTAAAATTCAGCACATGTTGGGTCTCTGAAGAGAATCTGAACTAAGTAGAGTGTTGGCATTAATGCATGATACAAGTTAAAATATGAGTTATCTCTGGATTTATTCTTACTGGTTCGTTTCTTCGGGGCAGTATATATATTTTAAATCAAAATCATACAAGAGATTAAATAATACTACAAAGCTTTTATTAAAAAAATGAAAAAGCAGTGCTTTCTGTTTCACCTCAGGGGAGGCTTTTAAATCTTTGGCAGTTTTTCCTGATTTAATATGCCTATAGCTATACTGCTATTTCTTGATTTATAAATTTTAGGCTTTATTAACTCCATACGCACATATACTTCCCTTTCCCTATCCTCTTTATATAATCCTAATCTAATTTCTAGTTAGTTCAGTATGTAGTATTTACATTATTATGTAAGTGTTGCATATTAGTAAGCCAATTAAATGTACTTTGACTGCTTTTCCTTCATTGTACAGCTGCTTATTTTCCTGGAGTTAAGAATTGCCTAGCTTTTCATCATTTCAGTTTTCTGTTACTCTAACCAAATGTTTAATTAGATTTTTAGAAGCTTATCAATCCTACTTTTAACATTTCAGATCAACTGTTGATTATTTCTGTCCTCCTGCTCCTGTCTGGATGGGTTGCGACCTGGATTGTCATCCCAGGACACCTCTAGTAGTTTTATGTATGACATTGCTTGTTTCCCAGTTTTCACGTTTTCTTCTTTTTTGTTAGGTCCATTTTACTGGGACCTAGTCTTCATTAGCTTTCTGAGAAAGGGTGTGTGGGTGTGCTTCCTTATTTACCGGCCTAGTTGATTGTACCTTAATTCTAGGATGAAAATAGCTTCTCCTCTGAACTGGAAAGGCTTTGCTACATTGTTTTCTGAACTCCTCCATTGCTTTCAAGAAGTTGATGCCAATTCTGATTACTGATCCTTTTTATGTAATTGTCTCCTTCCCCAATTCCTTAGAAGTTTTAAGTTTATTCTTAGTACAGTATCCTGAAATTTCATTCTGTAACTTGGTGCCTTTTTAAAAAAATTCATTGGGCTGGGCACTTAGTGGGACTTTTAAATCTGAGATTGCCTGTCTAAATTGCAAGTTTTTTTTAAAAACACTCTAGAGTGTTTTCCTTGATTATTTCATGATTTCTTTCCATCTTCCCCACCCCCACCTTCCCCATCCCCCCCACCCCCTGCCTTTTCTCTTTCTGGAGTGCCTGTCATTAAGATGTTGGACGTTCTGTAAGGATTGTTTAAGTGTCTTATTCTTCCCCTCTTATTATCCATCTTTTTATCTCTCAGTTTTATTTTTTAGAAGATCTCCTTGCTTTTATCTTCTGACCCTTTAATGGAGCATTTTTTAAAATCTTGCAGCCATATTTTTAATTTCTATTAAATTATTCTTGCTTTGATAATTTCTTTATTAAACCAATCATCCTCATTTTGTTACATGAGTGTGATACGTTCTTTTATCTCTCTGATGATATAAATTACAGGGTTTTTTTTTTAAACAAAGTTTTGTTCTGTTCCTTGCTTTATCTTTGTCTCCTCTGGGGTTTGTTGTTGATATTGGAAGTTTTCCTCAAATGTCTTGGGTCAGGTGCTGAGTTGCTCAGTGGTGTCCGACTCTTTGTGACCCCATAGACTATAGTCTGCCAGGCTTCTCTGTCCTTGGTATTTTACAGGCAGGAGTACTGAGTGTGTTGCCATTCCCTTCTCCAGGGGATCTTCCCGACCCAGGAATTGAACCTGTGGCTCTTGCATCTCCTGCATTGGCAGGTGGATTCTTTACCACTAGCGCAATATTATTATTCAATCACTCAGTCACCTCTGACTCTTTGTGACCCCATGGACTGCAGCACACCAGGCTTCCCTGTCCTTCACCATCTTGTGGAGCTTGCTCAAACTCATGTCCATCGAATTGGTGATGCCATCCAACCATCTCATCCTCTATCGTGCCCTTATCCTCCTGCCTTCAATCATTTCCAGCATCAGGGTCTTTTCTAATAAGAGTCAGCTCTTAGCATCAGGTGGCCAAAGTACTGGAGCTTTAGCTTCAGCATCAGTCCTTCCAATGAATATTCAGGACTGATTTGCTTTAGGATTGACTGGTTTGATCTCCTTGCTGTCCAAGGGACTCTCAAGAGTCTTCTCCAACACCACAGTTCAAAAGCATCAATTCTTTGGTGCTCAGCCTTCTTTATGGTCCAACTCTCACATCCATACATGACTACTGGAAAAAACCATAACTTTGACTAGATGGACCTTTGTCAGCAAAGCAATCTCTCTGCTTTTTATTATGCTGTCTAGGTTTGTCATAGCTTTTCTTCCAAGGAGCAAGCGTCTTTTAATATCATGGCTTGCAGGTACCATATACAGTGATTTTGGAGCCCAAGAAAATAAAGTCTCTCACTGTTTCCATTATTTCCCCATCTATTTGCCATGAAGTGATGAGGCTAGATGCAATGATCTTCGTTTTTTGAATGTTGAGTTTAAAGCCAGCTTTTCAGTCTTCTCTTTCACTTTCATCAATAGGCTCTTTAGTTCCTCTTCTCTTTCTGCCATAAGGGTGGTGTCATCTGCATATCTGAGGTTCTTGGTATTTCTGTTGACAATCTTCATTCCAGCTTGTGCTTCATCCAGCCGGGCATTTCTCACGATGTACTCTGCATGTAATTTAAATAAGCAATGTAACAATATACAGCCTTGATGTAGCCTTTCCCAATTTGGAACCAGTCCATTGTTCCATGTCTAACTGTTACTTCTTGACCTGCGTACAGGTTTCACAGGAGGCAGGTAAGGTGGTCTGGTATTCCCATCTCTTTAAGAATTTTCAGAAGCCCCAAATGCCTTGTAGTCATTGGTTAAATACTTATATTTTTAATAATCTAACAGTTTTTTTCCTAGAGATGAATAGACTATATGAATTTATTTGCTGACATATCTTTTATATTTACAAGGCAAAATTTAATCAAGTTCTCTATACACCCGCATTTAATAATGAGGCACTAAATGCTGTTTTTGCACAGGAAGTGCCCATGCTTCCAAGTCCTTAGCCTTTCTGAATGTCTGCAGGGTAAACTGACTGCCTATTTTTTGGTATCCACCTGTTTGGATACTTTGGCTTTACCTTCTTTGGCTCAACAATGTCTTTACCATTCTTCCATCTGTTTCCTAGCATTAAAAAGTGTTATTTTTTGGAACTTACCTAGTGGTCTAGTGGTTAAGAATCCGCCTGCCAGTGCCGGAGACATAGGTTTGATCTCTGCTCCAGAAAGGTACCACCTGCCACAGAGCAACTAAGCCCATGTGCCATGACTATTGAGCTACCACCCTAGAGCCTGTGAACCACAACTACTGAGCCTCAGTGCCTAAGGCCTGTGCTCCACAGTGAGAGAAACCACCTCAACCAGAAGCCTGTACACCACAGCTAAGAGTAAATCCCGCTCCCCACAACTAGAGAAAGCCTGTGCACAGCAGTGAAGACCCAACACAGCCAAAAATAAATGAATATATCTTTTTATAAAAATGTTGTTTTTTGTCTGCTGATGTTTATTACCTATTTGCTCTTAAGATTCATACCATTTTTTGATACAATTTCTGAAAAGAGACATACATGTAATTAATGTGTCATACTCAACTAGATGCCCCTTACTAGTTTTTTATTTTAGCAATCTGACTTACTAGATATGAAGATTTCCTTTATGTCTCTGAACTGTTAGATTAATAAAAATTAAGTTGGTTTTGATTGGCCAGTGTTATTTTCCTCCTTCCTCTTGTAAGAGCAGTTGCCTCATTGCTCTGAATGAACTGCCCCTTCTGCAATCCAAGTGGTTCTGGTGGGGCTGCTAGTCATAGGACCTCAGCCCCCTGATCAGGGATGGGCACATGATCTAATCTGGAAAATGGTTTTATTCTTTGGGGAATATGACTCCTGAGCAGAGGCAAGTGGAGACAGAATGCTGATGGTGCTGAGTTTTATTATTGGTGACCCCTATGGCAGAAAATGAAGAGGAACTAAAAAGCCTCTTGATGGAAGTGAAAGAGGAGTGAAAAAGTTGGCTTAAAGCTCAACATTCAGAAAATGAAGATCATGGCATCTGGTCCCATCACTTCATGGTAAATAGATGGGGAAACAGTGGAAACAGTGTCAGACTTTATTTTTAGGGGGCTCCAAAATCACTGCAGATGGTGATTGCAGCCATGAAATTAAAAGACGCTTACTCCGTGGAAGAAAAGTTATGACCAACCTAGATAGCATATTCAAAGGCAGAGATATTACTTTGCCAACCAATGTCCGTCTAGTCAAGGCTATGGTTTTTCCAGTGATCATATATGGATGTGAGAGTTGGACTGTGAAGAAAGCTGAGCACCGAAGAATTGATGCTTTTGAACTGTGGTGTTGGAGAAGACTCTTGAGGGTCCCTTGGACTGCAAGGAGATCCAACCAGTCCATTCTGAAGGAGATCAGTCTTGGGTGTTCATTGGAAGGACTGAGGCTGAAACTCCAGTACTTTGGCCACCTCATGCAAAGAGTTGACTCGTTGGAAAAGACCCTGATGCTGGGAGGGATTGGGGGCAGGAGGAGAAGGGGATGACAGAGGATGAAATGGCTGGATGGTATCACCGACCCGATGGACATGAGTTTGAGTGAACTCTGGGAGTTGGTGATGGACAGGGAGGCCTGGTGTGCTGCGATTCATGGGGTCACAAAGAGTTGGACATGACTGAGCGGTTGAACTGAACTGAGAGGAATGGTCTCATTATAATAAGCCTGGGTCCTTCATTGGGCATCATTAAAAACCAACTCTGATTAACTTCAGCAGGAAAGGGATTTAATGGGACCATTTTGAGTAGTTTGTGAAGTTTATGAGGTTTTTGAACCTGATTTTAGAGCCTGCTCAGAAAATAATGAATTACCAAGTCTGTTTGTTTCCTACTGCTTCTGTAACAAATTGCCACACATGTAGTGGCTTAAAACAACACACATTATTTTCTTACAGTTCTGAATGTTGAAAGTGTAAAGTCAAGAACTGTTCTTTCTGGAGTCTTTGGGAAATAATCTGTTTTCTTGCCCATTTTCAGCTTCTAGAGGCTGTCCTTCACATCCCTCCAACCTCTTGATTTTGTCAACATATCTTCTCTCTCTCTGATATCCTGCTTCCCTCTTATGAAGATTCTTGAAATTACATTAGGCCCACCCAAGTAATCCTGGATTATAATCTCCATTTCAAGAGCCTTAGGTCACATCTTCAAAGTTCCTTGTACCGTGTAAGATAACCTGTTCATAGGTTCCAGGAAGTAGGACATAACCATTATTCAGCCCACCACCCCAAGGAAGGCTCAACAGCCAAGAACACAGCTAGGTTACAGCACAGGACAACCATGAATCCTCACTGCTCCCAACACTGAGTATGCACAAACAGTGCTGTCCGCTGGGGCCCCAGAGCTGCTCTGATTCCTCTTCTCCTCAAGTGGGGGCACTGATTACTTTTAATTTATCATCCAGTATCCATTCTCGTTTATTCTCTAACAGCCTTTTCATCTGTTCCCATCAGCACCCAGAATAAACACTTTCCCAGTCTTCCTGCAGCTAGGCATATCCACGTGACTCTAAGTTTTGGATGATGAGGTTTAAGTGAAATTGTCTTGTGGCAGTTTCCGAGAACCTTCCTTAGAAGATAGTTGAGATCTGCCTGGTTCTTCATTCTTTCTTGCATTCTGCTGCCACCTTGGACCATGAGAGCAGGGGCCACACCCTAAGGATGGCAGAGAGTGAACTGAATGAGCCTAGGTCCCAGGGGACCTCAAGGAGCCAAGGTGCTATACCCACTCTGGACTCCTTGCTGCCAGGCTCAGTTTATGCGAGAGAGAATTCAAATTTTATCTGTTTAAACCACTGTTTTTTGGGTTTTCTATTATGTTTAGTGGAACTTAATTTTAAATGATACACTGAGGCTTTCTTATTCAGCTCTTCCTTCTGTTGGGTGAGTTGCTCCCATATCTTGCTCATAAATTTTTCCCCTTAACTTAGAAGGATTTTGTTTCTGGGCCTGCTGGAAGGAACTGTGCCAGTCAAAGGAAGGTTTAGAATGTCACATGCTGATAGCATCACAGTGTTACTATCACAGTCAGAAAACTGATTGCTGAGTCCTCTAGCCCAGTAATTCTCTGTAACAGAGAAGATACTATATGCCCTTATGGCATTTTGGAAACTTGTAGACCCATTTTGTCTTATTAAAATGTTAAAATAATTGGAGGATGCACTGGCATTTCATGGGCTGGAACCAGAGATATTTCGCAATGTAAAAGACTAACCCATACATCAAAAAATTATTCTGTGAATTGGATGAGACTTTCAAATGTTCTATGGGAATATTTCATGTAGGTATAAAATTTACAAGGATCTGTGCCTCGAACCCAGCTCCATTTTATATAAAGTTCTAAGTAGTTTTTCCGTATTTTAAAGATCACTGAATTTTCCAGGTATGTAATTACTGTGTTAGCCAAGAGAAGATTGTCCATTGTCGCTGGGGATCTTTACCAAGAGTCATTCTCTGTTTTGAAAATCATGTGCCTGACAACAGTGCTGCTCATGGCATTTGAGTCTCTAGTACAACATGATCTGCATTCGTGGTTGTTACATCATAGTGATTCTGCTCACAGGTGCAAATCTCTGAGTGCCTAAGAGTTTACATGCTGATCTATATTACTTTGTTGTATTTTATTTATCATTTATTTTATAACTAGAGTATTACATTGGTTTAAAAATATTTTGTGTAAATAATATTACCTATGTGTCTGTTTCAGGACCTCAGAGGCAGCATTATAAATCTGTGTTATAAAGAGGGAGCATTGGGTCTAGTAGAGCCTGGGCAATAAAAACAAGCACAATCCACTAGTGGAAACAATGTCTAGGGGATGCTGAGTCTGTTTCCCGAAGGTTGGCATGAGTTCTTCGGACAGGGAAAGAGCTGAGCCTTGAAGGATTCCCTTGATAAGGCTCAGGGGCTTCTCTAGACACCTCTTACTAGCCCTCAACATTACCTTGACTCTGACCACCAGATCATAGATTAATACTTTCTTCCTCTGACAGATTACTTTCTAACTGACCTTGAACACCAGCCATCTCTGTTCAGCCTCTGAATCACCTCCTCCGTGACATTGGAAATCAGTAGTTTTAGATGCTGAATCCAGATAAATCTCTATAGAGAAAGTAAATCTGGTTTCACTTTTAATTCCTGTACAGGATATCATTAGCATATTTTCCATATGAATAGCGACTGTTGGGTACCATATGTTATCCACCATATGGTCTTATGCCCGTTTCAAGGCATATTTTAATATAGCACAAAGGCAAAAAGGTTTAAACTGAAATGCTTGCTGTGCATTGTGGTTTGAACTTTTTGATAATCAAGAAGGCTGAGTAAATTAGCTTTTTTTTGTCTGTTTCATAGAATGAGCTCTCAATAAATTACCTGGAAAAATTAACTGAACAGGAGAAACTTCAGGCAAAATAAAAGTAAATTATTAGTATTTTATCTCAATCTAAGCAGGACTTCAGAGATTTTGCAATTACATGCCATTTTACTAGGTGGACAAAGAAGAAACTGGGAAAAGTCTGGTTGACAAGGAAGAAGGAAGGCATAACTTCCGTATTCTCTTTATTAAAGGCTCAAGAATTAGGCTATTTCCCATATTAAAGAAACTTTCAATATGTCCCATATTGAGGATACTTTCTCTAATTAGAGATTTACTGAGGCCCTTTTGTGTTCTAGGCTTTCCTGAGAGGTAAAGAATCTCCTGCAATGCAAGAGATCCCTGTTTGACTCCTGGGTCGGGAAGATCCACTGGAGGAAAGATAGGCTACCCACTCCAGTATTCTTGGGTTTCCCTTGTGGCTCAGCTGGTAAAGGATCCACCTGCAATACAGGAGATCTGGGTTTGATCCCTGGGTTGGGAAGATCCCCTGGAGAAGGGAATGACAACCCACTCTAGTATTCTTGCCTGGATCATTCCGTGGACAGACCATGGGATCACACAGAGTCGAACAAAACTGAGGAAGTAACATTTTCACTTTTGTGTTTTAGGTACTGTTAGGTAGTTAGAACAGGAAAAAGTAGTCCAAAGTGGTGGTGGCTTAGGGAAAAGCCTCTGAAAATGAAACAAAAGAAAATCCATGGACTGGAGTGAGAACTTCAGGTAAAACAAACATGCCCCCTTCTTGGCCAGCCCAATTTGCATACGCTCAAGGTGGGGAGGAAGCTAATGTATAAAAGGAGGAAGCCAAGATGGATTGAGGCCTCTCCTTTGGGGTCAGCCCACCCTCACGCCTTGAGGGTGTACCTTCCTTTGCTTGTGAATAAAACTCTGAGCTGTAAAGGAGCTGTAACACTGGTCCGCCATTTCTTTTTTTTTTTTTTTTTTCTAGAAAGAAAATCATTTTATTCTAATCAATTCACAAACAATAACATCAGAAAAGCACGCTTAAGAGGCCACAACCGCCTCTTCTGCCCAATCCCAAACTCAATACCATCTCAATGAACTTCTATATAGTGACAATGCCCTCTTCCACTGCAATCGTGAAGCACAAAAGCTATTAATGATTAAGGAGAGGTTTAACAGGTGGTCTCACACTTCACATATTCACTACTAATTATACTTTAAATGCTAAATCAACATGGTCACGAGAGGTGATTTTTCATATCATGTCTTCAATTGGAACTTCTTGATTAAGCTAATCCGTTGGCCAATCTGCACTGTTTCAGCACCTCGCTGAAACCCTCACAAAGTTTAAGGTCACCCTGGCTCTGGACACACTCCAAAAATTGTTTCACCTCATAGAAGCAGGGGCCATTCTGCTGCAGTTGTGCCGGCTGGGTTCCCTGAGGCTCCTGGTAAGTGATGTCAGGCCTTGCGGGTTCAGCACTGCTTCCTCCACTGAAGCCCCCAGTGATGGCATGACCCAGAGTGTGGCCGACGGCAGAACCCACAGCCACGCCGGCAGCAGTGGTTGCCATCTGGGCCATCAGGCCTGGCTGCTGGGGAGCAGCAGCAGGGGAGCCAACGGCAGACGGTGGAGCCACTGCTGGTGGCGGAGCTACGGGCGCTGGCCTGGGTGCTGCTCTCATCTGAGGCGCGTGGCTGGCAGGAGGGGCCACGCGGGAAGTGCAGCTTCGGCTTCCACGAGGCATCTTGACTGCACTCCTAAGCGACGGTCCGCCATTTCAAATTTTTGCTGTGGTGAAACAGAACCAAGGAAATTACACACTCCCCCGACATATCTGATGCCATGACCCTGATGTAACCTGGCTGAAACAACCTTGGCTTGGCCCTCGCAAGGCAGAGGCCAAGTATAGCAGAAGCCCAACTTGGTGAAAGCTCACGCGGTGAAAGCTGAACGCAAAGGAAACCCAGTGCAGTGGAATAGACAAGAAGCCCAGCATGCTGGAAAGCAGGACAGCAAAAACAAACTTGGCAGAAAGTTCACACAGCTCAGTCTGAGATTCCAGAAGACCTCCGGTTAAGGCAGGAGGTTCTTGGCCCTATGGTTGGAAGTACATATAGCTAACAAAATCTTAGTTCCTTTACAGTCTCTTGTTTCTTGTTTCCTTGAACCCCCTCTGAACAGGCAAGTGGCAGTGGGTGCAGTTGAGGGATTCTGGCAGGGGCTACTCCCCAGTGTGTCCCAAAGATTCTGTTATCTGCTGCGCCTTAGCAGCTGTTGCCCAAGCCAGTGAGGGTTCTTCTGTCCTTAATATTCGTGCCAAGGATCAGGCCAATGAAAACTTGTGAGCACAGGTCAGGTATTTAGCAGATTTTATGGCAGGTTATGAAAGGGATTCCTCGGCATGTTTTTCCCACTGCTTTTTCCTCCTGTCCTTCAGCTCCTCTATCCATCTATGCCATTGTTTGATTGGGCAGGTCATCATCTTCCTATTTCTGAAAGTTGTGTTTGAAACAATTTACCTAAGATTGGGACTCAAACCCACATGGCAGGAACTCTACTATGCTTAGTCACTCAGTCATATCTGACTGGGACTTGAGCCCGGCCAAAACCCACAGTGCCTGGTTTCAGGGCCTAATGAAGCTCAGGTTCTTGATGTCTCATTGCAAAAAGAATTCAGTGAGAGACAAAGCTATAGGTAAGAGGTGGATTTGTTCAGATTCAGAGAGAAGCACACCCCACAGAGTGTGGGCCATTGCAGAGGGTGGGTACGGTGGCCATGAAATGTGGTTTGGTTAGTTTTTGTGAGCTGGGTGATTTCATATGCTAATGAGTGGGAGGATCATTCCAACTCCTTGGTCTTTTGATAGTGCCTTGGAACTGGCATAACTGCCACACAATTGCACTCATCTCACATGCTAGCAAAGTAATGCTCAAAATTCTCCAAGCCAGGCTTCAACAGTATGTGAACCGTGAACTTCCAGATGTTCAAGCTGGTTTTAGGAAAGGCAAAGGAACCAGAGATAAAATTGCTAACATCTGTTGGATCATTGAAAAAGTGAGAGAGTTCCAGAAAAACATCTACTTCTGCTTTATTGACTATGCCAAAGCCTTTGACTGTGTGGATCACAACACACTGTGGAAAATTCTTCCAGAAATGGGAATACCAGACCACCTGATCTGCCTCCTGAGAAATCTGTATGCAGGTCAAGAAGCAACAGTTAGAACTGGACATGGAACAACAGACTGGTTCTTAATCAGAAAAGGAGTACATCAAGGCTGTATATTGTCACCATGCTTATTTAACTTATATGCAGAGTACATCATGAGAAACACCAGGCTGGATGAAGCAAAAGCTGGAATCAAGATTTCTGGGAGCAATATCAATAACCTCAGATATGCAGATGACACCACCCTTATGGCAGAAAGTGAAGAAGAACTAAAGAGCCTCATGTTTTAGGTGAAAGAGGAGAGTGAAAGAGTTGGCTTGAAACTCAATATTCAGAAAACTAAGATCATGGCATCCAGTCCCATCACTTCATGGCAAATAGATGGGGAAACAGTGACAGACATTATTTTTTGGGGGGGGGGCTCCAAAATCACTGCAGATGGTGACTGTAGCCATGAAATTAAAGGGCGCTTGCTCCTTGGAAGAAAAGTTTTGACCAACCTAGATAGCACATTAAAAAGTAGAGGCATTACTTTGCCAACAAAGGTCTGTCTAGTCAAAGTTATGGTTTTTCCAGCAGTCATGTATGGATGTGAGAGTTGGACTATAAAGAAAGCTGAGCACTGAAGAATGGATGCTTTTAAACTGTGGTATTGGAGAAGACTCTTGAGAGTCCCTTGGACAGGAAGGAGATCCAACCAGTTCATCCTAAAGGAAGTCAGTCCTGAATATGCATTGGAGGGACTGATGCTGAAACTCCAATACTTTGGCCACCTGATGTGAAGAACTGACTCATTGGAAAAAACCCTGATGCTGGGAGGGATTGGGGGCAGGAGGAGAAGGGGATGACAGAGGATGAGATGGTTGGATGTCATCACTGACTCAATGGACATGAGTTTGAGTAGGCTGCAGATGTTCATGATGGACAGGGAAGACTGGCGTGCTGCAGTCCATGGGGTTGCAAAGAGTTGGACATGACTGTGAGACTGAACTGAACTGAAATGGAAGTGTCATGGCACCTCTAGGTATGTCATTTAGCTTGCAGTTTGAGGATCAAGGTTTAGTTGAACTTTACTTGTCTGCCATCTTGGACCCATTTGATTTTAATCTGTTTATGTTATGTGCTTGGGCTATGTCATTCTTTTAATAGTTATTCCCTGCCCCCTTCTCTCCTGTTTCACACTCTTTTCCTCAACCCCATCTGGGTCCACAATGTTGTGTCTACAATCTTCTGGTGGGAAAACCAGAAAATAGCTGGCCCTTGGGGAGGGAAATACTGTATAATATCCACTCCTCTAGAGATTCAGGCCTTCATCATCCATGTTTCCCACAACCTGTGCGACAACAGGACCTCTCAGTGGACCCACTAGAGCGGGTGTCAGGCACACAATGCCTGCTAGAAGTCCATCTATTGGTGGCATCCCTTCAAGGGCAACTGGGCTTCCAGGGACAATGTTTGCCACTTTAGGAGTTAGCCCTGTAGGCCGTTTGGACCCAAACCCTTACCACCCTTCTCCTAAAGCTACAAACATATTCCCTGGATCAAATCTCCACTCCACTTTAATGGAATATCTGGTCTGTTGCCTCATCTATTTGTCCTTAAGCCACTTGCTAACTCCTACAACCAGGACCCTGCCCCCTTATACACCACATCTCTCCACCCAGCTTATTATTAAAATACTCTTAATGCCCCTAACATGACCAGATAACCCACTTCTTTGTCATTACTTCTGTTATTACCTAGAATGTGTCTAAAACAATGAAATGTTTACCATTGGAAACATGCTAAACTGCTCTTATGGAGGACTAGGGGAGGAAATCAGTGACTTACATTCCCTCAGAGCAATAAGAGAATTAGGTTTGTGACTATTTTGCCAGGTTCCCAGTCTCAGGGCACAGGCTTGGATTGCTTTACATCATGATATCTATTGCCATCTGCAGTGGACAAACCATCAATGAGTTAAGATCACAACCCCTTGATCCTACCCAGTACTAGTCATGCTGGATACCTTGGGGATGCCCAGCTGCAGCCTGGGGTGTCAGGAGGTTGACCTGCCTTGACTTGACTAGGGATCTGGTCCTCAGAAGGTTGTCATATCTCAATCTGCACGGGGATCTGCCAGTCCAGGGGTTCCAGGAGGTTGACTTGCCTCAACCTGCCCAGGGACCCAATTCTTGGGAGGTCGACATGCCTCGACCTGCCCGGGGATTAAATCTCCAGGAGGCTGTCACACCTCAGCCTGCCTGGGGATCTGAACCCTGACCCGGGGACGCCCAGCTCTCAGGTTGCAACAGTACTGGGTAGGATAACCTTCCAAAAGACTCACCCATAAGGAAGTCCACCCGTGGGAACTGAAGAAAGCCTATTACTTGTGGCACTGTGCCCAGTCTCAGCAGTAACTCAAGAGTCCAACAAGAACCGCATTTCCTTTCTGGAAAGTCTAAAAGAGGCCCTCCGAAAGTTTACCAATCTGGACTTAGACTCTTACGAGGGACAGATTTTAAAGGACAAATTCCTGTCCCAGTATGCATCAGACAAAGTTACAACAGCTACAGCAGCAGGACCCTGCTGCCTCTTTAGATGAGATGGTCCAGACAGCCACCAATACTTTTTATAACAGAGAACAGGAGAGGGAAGCCAAGGCCCAGGAAAGGGAGAGAAGGAAAGAGATAAGTCATGCCCAGATGCTGGCCGCCCTCCAGAGAAGCCCTATGGCAAACCCCAAGTCCTTGAAGGACAAGGCATGAGGCAAATGCCTAATCTGTAGACAGGCAGGACATTGGGCCAAAGAGTGCCCAAACCGTGACAAGTCTCCTAAAACGGCTTGCTACAAATGCCATCAGTTGGGACATTGGGCAGCATTCTGCCCTCAGGACCCAAGAGCCTCAAGGTCAAGCACCAAGCCTTCCCTCATGATGGTTCAACAGGACTTAAGTGGCCCGCTCCAGCCAGCCCACCTTTCACAGATAACCATCATGGGTCTGGAGCCAAGGGTGCAACTGGATGTGGCAGGTAGGTCCAAGAATTTCTTGATTGACACAGGGGCTACCTACTCTGTCCTGACCTTCTACTTTGGAGCCTTCTCCCAAACCTGTACCATTTTTTGGGTGCTACAGGAAAAACAATTACAAAAGGATTCACCCAAGCACTTCTGTTTTGCTGGGATGGACAAATACTTCCCCCCCCCCCAGTTTCTGGCGGTCCCTGAGTGTCCTACTCCTTTATTGGTAAGAGATCTTTCCCTGCCTTCGAAATCTTGCAGCTATTACAGTCCTGATAGAAGATGCTTTAAAACCCTCTCTTGGGAGCAAACTAACTATTTTTACCAGCCACCAAGTGAAAAAATTCCTGAATGGGATAGGCTGTTTATGGATGTCTGATCAAAGGATCCTCAGATATCAAGTAGTGCTGATGGAAAGTCCAGGCCTGACTATATCCTCTTGTGAGGTTCTTAACCCAGCCACCCTCCTGCCTACCCCTGAGGGCCCTCTCCCCTTTCATTCTTGCCTAGAAACTTTGGACCATTGGACAAAACCCTGAGAGGGATTGTCAGAAGATCCTCCGACCAATCCTGAGGAAATCTCATACACTGATGGAAGCAGCTTTGTCTTAGATGGAAAAAGAAGAGCTGGATATGCAGTAGTCTCCAATTTTGAGATCATAGAGGCTAAACCTTTGCCACCAGGTACTTTCAGCCCAATTAGTTGAGCTCATAGCCCTGACTCGAGCTTTAGAGCTGGGAAAGGAGAAAGAGTAGCCATTTACACTGACTCCAGGTATGCCTTTCTGGTGCTACATGCACATGCTGCTATTTGGAAAGAAAGAGACCGCTTGACCATCCAAGGGTCCCCAATCAAATATGGGGATCAAATCCTTAGGCTCTTGGAGGCAGTCTATCTTCCCACTGAGGTTTCAGTTTCCCTCTGTAAAGGACACCAAAAAGGGAGCACAGAAGTGGCACAAGGGAACCACACAGCTGATCGGGCAGCTAAGAGCAGCATTACAGAACCATGACCTAATAGGGGTTGCCACCATAGTTCCGCAGACTAATTTGCCAGGAAACCCTTCATATACTGAAGGTGAGACTCTTAAAGCTAAGTGTGAGGGCTTTCAAGAAGATCATATGGGGTGGTTCCAAAAGGAGGGACTCCTTTTTCTGCCTGGGAACCTCCAGTGGAGGTTGGTGTTAACCTTTTCCTTACACATGCCACCACTCATTTAGGGGAGAAGGCCCTCCAAATATTACTAGAAAGGTCCTTCAGAGGAACAGGCCTCCAAATGACTATAAAGCAAGTGGTCTCCTCTTGTCCCACTTGCCAATTAAACAACCCCCAAGGAGCTCAAAAACCCCAGCTGGCCCAGCCCATCCAACAGTGTGGGGCCTACCCAGGAGAGGACTGGCAGATGGACTTCTCCCAGATGCCAGTTTCTCAAAGGTATAAATACCTAGTAGTCATGATACAAACATTCACAGGGTGGATTAAAGTCTTTCCCACCTGGACTGAAAAGGCTGAGGAGGTGGTGAAAATACTGCTCCACGAAATCATTCCAAGATTTGGTCTGCCCAGGTCATTACAAAGTGACAATGGGACATCATTTACTTCTAAGGTCACCCAAGGGGTCTCGAAAGCATTGGGCATTAATTATTATCTCCATTGTGCCTGGAGGCCTCAGGTCTTTAGGAAAAGTAGAAAGAGCCAACCACTTCTTAAAATCAGCATGAACAGATAACCCAGGAGACCTCCCTCAGATGGAAAGAGGCTTTACCAATAGCTCTCCTCTGCACTCGTATTACCCCTAAGGAACAGGTTCATCTTAGTCCTTATGAGATACTATATGGGAGACCTTTTGTTTATGTCAATGACCTCTTCCTAGATCCAGAGGCTCAGTCCCTCTGGTCTTATACCATGGCCACTGGGCAATTCCAACAGAATATGTGCTTGTGGAGTATCAACCAGGACCCAAAAGATTCTAAAGAGCCACCACTATATGCTCCCAGGACTGAAGTCCTAATTAAAGTTCCCAAAGGCTCAACTCCAGCCCACATGGAAGGGCCCCTATCCCACAGCAGTTAAGGTACCAAGACATGACTCCTGGATTGACTACTCATGAGTCAAGCCATGGAAGAAAACAGAAGAGGACACTCAATACACCTGTGAGCTCCTGGGAGATCTCAGATACCTATTCAGAAATACAAATAAGTGCCATTCTAATGAACACCCCAACATTAAGTTTCTGGGGATAAGATTTCTCAGGATAGCTCTAAAGAGCCAACACAGCTTGGCAGGGATTATACTCCAAAATAGACAGGAGATAGATCTCCTGATCCCTGAACAAGGAAGGACTTGAGCCATCTTGAATGAGACATTGTTTCTGGGTAAATACCTCCATGCTAAATAAAAGAAAATCTCACAATCCTCAGGAAAAACATTCAGGTCCTACGGGATCTCAAAGAATGAGCTGGAAAGTCCTCAGGGTGGCCACAGTCTCTCTTTGGGGGATCCTTCTCCTGGTGAGAGGCAATTTGGAGTTGGTTAATGCCCCTACTTATCCCAGTTATCACCATATTGATGCTGCTTATATTGTTCCATGTATTATCATTTGTCTAACCTGTTTTGTCTCTGCCCTAGTCAACAAGCTACAAAATACTGTGCTAGTTCAACAAGAATATGTTAAACTATACCTGACCACAGAAAATATCACTCACCCTTAGATGGACACCACTATAAGGACTCTGAGGCTTGAGACTAGCAAGAAGGGGAGGCACAATGCCCCTTGCCATCCCAGCTCAGCAGGAAGTAGCCAGAGAGACCTCAATGCCCCTGTTCTCAAAGACTTGGGCCTCCCATCTCTTGAAGGGGGAAAGTTAGGTAGTTAGAACAGGAAAAAGTAGTTCAAAATGGTGGTGGCTAAAAGACAAAGAAAGGGAAAAACCCATGAAAATGCAACAAAAGAAAATCCATGGACTGGAGTGAGAACTTCAGGTGAAACAAACATGCCCCCTTCTTGGCCAGCCCAATTTGCATAGGCTCAAGGGGAGGGAGGGAGACAAATATATGAATGGAGGAAGCCAAGATGGATTGAGCCTCTCCTTTGGGGTCAGCCCACCCTTACGCCTCAAGGGGGTACTTTGCTTTGCTTGCTGAATAAAACTCTGAGCTGTAACACCAGTCCGCCTTTTCAAATCTTTGCTGAAGCGAGACAGAACCAAGGAAATTACACACTCCCCTGACAGTACTATGCTAGTTTCTGAGGAAACAGTGGTGAACAAAAGCAGGCACAATCCCTCACCACAAGGAATTTAAAATTACTATTAATACCTATTAATAGTAATTTTAAAACCACTGATGATCAGACATCCTGGAATGTGAAGTCAAGTGGGCCTTAGAAAGCATCACTATGAACAAAGCTAGAGGAGGTGATGGAATTCCAGTTGAGCTATTTCAAATCCTGAAAGATGATGCTATGAAAGTGCTGCACTCCATATGCCAGCAAATTTGGAAAACTCAGCAGTGGCCACAGGACTGGAAAAGGTCAGTTTTCATTCCAATCCCAAAGAAAGGCAATGCCAAACAATGCTCAAACTACCACACAATTGCAGTCATCTCACACACTAGTAAAGTAATGCTCAAAATTCTCCAAGCCAGGCTTCAGCAATACGTGAACCGTGAACTTCCTGATGTTCAAGCTGGTTTTAGAAAAGACAGAGGAACCAGAGATCAAATTGCCAACATCTACTGGATCATCAAAAAAGCAAGAGAGTTCCAGGAAAACATCTATATCTGCTTTATTGACTCTGCCAAAGCCTTTGACTGTGTGGATCACAATAAACTGTGGAAAATTCTAAAGAGATGGGAATACCAGACCACCTAACCTGCCTCTTGAGAAACCTGTATGCAGGTCAGGAAGCAACAGTTAGAACTGGACATGGAACAACAGACTGGTTCCAAATAGGAAAAGGAGTATGTCAAGGCTGTATATTATCACCCTGCTTATTTAACTTCTATGTAGAGTACATCATGAGAAACGCTGGGCTGGATGAAGCACAAGCTGGAATCAAGATTGCCGGGAGAAATATCAATCACCTCAGATATGCAGATGACACCACCCTTATGGCAGAAAGTGAAGAGGAACTAAACAGCCTCTTGATGAAAGTGAAAGAGGAGAGTGAAAAAGTTGGCTTAAAGCTCAACATTCAGAAAACGAAGATCATGGCATCTGGTCCCATCATTTCATGGGAAATAGATGGGGAAACAGTGGAAACAGTGTCAGACTTTATTTTTTGGGGCTCCAAGATCACTGCAGATGGTGACTAGCAGCCATGAAATTTAAAGACGCTTACTCCTTGGAAGAAAAGTTATGAGCAACCTAGATAGCATATGCAAAAGCAGAGACATTACTTTGCCGACTAAGGTCCATCTAGTCAAGGCTATGGTTTTTCCTGTGGTCATGTATGGATGTAAGAGTTGGACTGTGAAGAAAGCTGAGTGCCAAAGAATTGATGCTTTGAAACTGTGGTGTTGGAAAAGGCTCTTGAGAGTCCCTTGGACTGCAAGGAGATCCAACCAGTCCATTCTGAAGGAAATCAGCCCTGGGATTTCTTTTGAGGGAATGATGCTAAAGCTGAAGCTCCAGTACTTTGGCCACCTCATGAGAAGAGTTGACTCACTGGAAAAGACTTTGATGCTGGGAGGGATTGGGGGCAGGAGGAGAAGGGGGTGACAGAGGATGAGATGGCTGGATGGCATCACTGACTTGATGGACGTGAGTCTGAGTGAACTCTGGGAGTTGGTGATGGACAGGGAGGCCTGGCGTGCTGCGATTCATGGGGTCGCAGAGTCAGACATGACTGAGCGACTGAACCAAACTGAACTGATGATTATATATTTACACATAGAGGTGAGTACTGTTAAGGACTTTGCAACATACACTGATACAAATATCCAATTATTATGTCATACACCTGAAACCAATAAAATATTATATGTCAATTATACCACAATTAAAAAATGTTTTAAAGTACTGTTAAGAAAAATAACCTAAAACAAAGGATATCGAATACCCTGGATTTTTTTTTCCAGTAGCTTTTCTGTATCCAACATCCATCTTTCTTGATACCTGCCCTGTGTTCTGGGAGGTTACCTTGATGTCATCCCTCTGGTCTCAGTTTGGGTTTGGCACTAAGAGGCATCAGCAGAAGGTTAGAGGGTGCGAGCAGAGTGAAACCAGGCCATTAACTTCCCCACCCTGCCAGTATAAACTGACTTGATTTCTTTGCTGGAGAACACAGCTATTCTCTCTAGGTTCTGGGAACCTTCCCTCTCATCCTTTACTGCTGCAACTGAGGGGTGATTAGGGCTTCCCACTGTTACTAGCAAAGGATGCTTTCTAGAGTTGGTCTGGCTGGCTTCCCTTAACAGGGCCCACATGTTTGTAAATGGTCTCATTGAACTCACCTGTGAGTGTGCCTTCATTTTTCTAACAGTCCCCAAACCTTTACACTAGCCTGAACCAGAGTGAGGTGGGAGCAATAAGGAAAAAATGTTTGAAGAAAAGACAAAGTAGCTGGAGCCTGGGGGTGGGAGGGAGGGTGTGGTGTGTGTGTGTGATATGATGCTGGAGGTGGAGACAAGGCCAAATCATGGGTCATAGGCTGTAGTGGATGTTATTCTTTTTTTTCCTTTTCTTTCCTTTTATTTTGACTGCTCAGCATTTGAAACTCCTTCCTGTATTTGGGGAATCCCTCACTTTAGTTGTGTTAATGATAGGTGGGCTGACTTCCTGTTAGAGAAGCTCAGCTCCAGGCAGCTATATGTGGTCACATGACATAGCCTAAGCCAATCAAGTGGACCCAACCAGTATTTGGATCAGGAGCGAGATGAACACAGTGAAGAATTCCCTTTTCCTTTTGGTAAGTGAGGCAGTGGCTCCAGTAATTGTTTCCAGAATGTTGGCAGCGCCAGCTGTGGCATCCATTTCCTTAGCTTGGTCCCTAGCCTTATGGGTAGCTCACATTCTTTCATAAGTTTCTCTCCTCTGAGTCAGTTTCTTCCTAGTGACAATATGTTTTTAATAAGCTCCTTTGCTCTTTAAATCAGCCAGAGTCAATTTCTCTTGTTGGTAACTAAGAACACTGATAACCGAGGTACACTGTGGTAACTAAGAACAGTATGCTTTAATTACCATTATAAGTGTTTTGACCTTTGTCATAGAAACAAAAGAAAGCTATTGAAGGTATTTAAGCAGTAGGAATGGAGTCTTGGCAGTGACAGGATCAAGCTTGTGGAGAAATGTGTAGGACTGCATTCAAGAAGATCTAGATTAAATGTAGGGAGACCAAGAAATGGGCGCTGTTGGCCTAGACAAAGAGGAGTTGCAGTGGAGACAGAAGTCCTTGGATGTAAGGGCAATATCGCAAGTGAACTTTCTATGACAGGATGTGGGAAGGTTAAGGAAAAGTGAGGCATCGAGGTTATGCTCCATTTTCTGCTTCCTGAACTTGTATTGTCTGCCTAGATGAATTCAACTACTTTGTTTAAATTCATGATTGCTATTCAGGCTTAATGGCTGATCAAGATGATTTTTCCATCCTTTTATGCTTTATATGCATGCATAAACTTGTTGGAATTGGATGCCAATTTCCACCTAAATTGTTTTCTGATTCAGACTCTGAATTCAGACCATGTTTCTAAGCTTGGCTATCACCAATGAGAAACACAGTCAGTCTGAGTCACACTGAGAAATTGCATTTTGTACTGAAGATTCATCTGCAACCCTTGAGTCAACATATTCTTGGGCTCTTATGAGTAGGAGGCAAACCATTTTAGAAGCCAGAATTGGGCTGCCATCTGTTGTGTTTGGGCTTTGCTTCTTGTGCATGACTGGGGAATAAAACATTTAACAGGCGGTACCTATCTGGAAAGGGATATGCACCATCTCCATTCATGATAAAACTCTGAATTTTATTTTCTGTTCAAGGACATTGTTTAAACGTCCTTCTGGGCTTGTTTATGCATTCTCAGTTGAGTGAATTATTGCCTAAAGTTCACTACCATCAGCATATACACTAAGACGTAACAGCCGGAAGTTGTGAAAGCTGTTTGTTGCTTATTGGTAGCCACAGCCTCCTCAACATGGGTCAAGCCGTGTTTAATACCTCTTTCAAACTTGACTTATTTACAACTTTCCCCAACCAAAGGCATAAAATGTCCATTTATTGTACACTTATTTTGTACCAATCATTGTCAACCACCAATAAATGTACATTTACACACCTGCCATACACCGTGTTTTTATTTAGCTCTCACTATAACCATGTGAAATAGGTATTACTGACCATATTTTACAAATAAGGGAGTTGAGGTCCACATTTTGAAACCCTGATTTGAACCCAGATGTGTATTACTGGGCCCGTGCAAATCACTGGGCCACAAAATCATCTTACCTATTGTATGTTCCTCTCCTTTACTCTGTGTTCCCTCAGTGGTATCAATCCCAAATGTATTATATTATTTTGAAACTGAAGACTTTATGTAATGCATTCTGATAGAGAATAAAAGTAAAGACAAATAAATTAGTGGAGAAGTAGGGGGAGAAGATACATGCACCCCAATGTTCACTGTAGCATTATTTAAAATAATCAAGTATGGCAACAACCTAAGTACTCATCAATAGATGAGTGGATGTAGAAGATGTGGTATGTGTACGTATATAAATATATGGAATATATAGTTATGAAATACTACTCAGCCATAAAAAGCATGACATTTCCCATTTGCAACAATGTCAATGGACCTAGAGGGTACTATGCTCTAGGTGAATTAAGTCAAATAAGTTAGTAAATAAAGTAAATGAGTAAATAAGTGAAATAAGTCAGACAAAGACAAATGCCATATGATTTCATTTATATGTGGAATCTAAAAAAAAAAGAACAAATATAACTAAATTGAGTCATAGATACAGAGAACAAACAAGAGGTTTTGCCAGAAGTATACAGTCTACTGAAATAATAATTTAACTATTTTATGTAAGTTAGATAAATGAGTCATGGGTATGATGTACAGTGTGGGGAATATAATAAATAATTATGTAATATTTTTGTATGGGGATGGCTGGTAACTGGACCTATCACAGTGATCATTTTGAAAAGTATTAAATAAAAAGTTAGTCACTGTACTGTGTACTAACACAGTGTTAGTTGTATACAACACAGTTGCATAGGTCAATTATACTTCAAAAACAAACAAACTCAGAAAAAGAGATCAGACTTGTGATTATCACAGGCAGGAAGGGGAATTGGACAAAAGTAATCAAAAGGTACAAACTTCCGGTTATAAGATAAATAAATACTAGGGATGTAATACAACAAGATAGGTATAATTAACGCTGCTGTATGTTATATATGAGAGTTTTTAAGAGAGTAAATCCTAAGAGTTCTCGTCATAAGGGAAAAACATTTTTTCTGTTTCTTTAATCTTACATGAGATGATGGATGGTCACTAGTTGTGACCATTTCATGATGAATGTAAGTCAAATCATCATACTGTACACCTTAACCTTACACAGTGTTGCGTGTCAATTGTATTTCAGTAAAACTGGAAGAAGGAAAAAAGAAAGTAGGGTGAAAAGTTAAAGAAGTAGTTAAAGGAACTGAATATTTTAAGTAGTTAAATCATCAGGATCTCTGATCAGTCCTGGAAAATTAGTGGAACACTTTTCAGTGGATTCCTCCATATACCTATGTTACAAGTTAAGATGAGAAATAGAATCAGAAGACTTAAAAAAAAATCAGACAAGTTTCTCTACAATAAAAGGAAAATATGAGACCTGGAGTCAAAAGACAGGGTTTGAATCCCAGCTTTGAATTCAAATCTGGGTAAATCAGTTGACATTTAAGAGCCACTGACTCCTTGGATGATAATACTCCTGTTACACAACACATGTGAGGATTAAATGTTCCTTATTCATGAAATTATTTATAAACCATAAAGCATTATACAAATGCAGGTATTAATTTTTAACCTACTTGAGGCCTTACAGGTTAAATCTCTGAAAATGAGGTCTAGTGCAAATAATGTGTTCCTATAAGAAATGATGTCCATGTTGTTATAAGCAGGGCAGCATTATTAGTAATAATACCAACCACCATGACAATGCTTATATTTGCTCAATTTTCACATTTTATGTCCTTCTTAAAACAGTGCTGTGAGGCATTGCAGTGTTATAAAATTTACAGAACAAGAAGCCAAAATGTGAAGACCTCCAGTGTCAGAGAGAAAATAAGAAATAAAATTAGGATTTAATTCTACCTTACACTGTATTTCCCCCTTTGAGAATACTTTTGCTTAGTACCATTTATGGAAAAAAATATATCTTAAGCATCTGTGATTAAATTTAGCAGATACTGTTGAAAAGATGAGACTAAGAGAGTATATTTAGAGAAGGAGTCTACTTAATATGAATTCTTATCTGCTGGGGAAAAAAGGGTGTTTCAGGTATTCCTAGAGCTCAGTCTAGCAAAATTATTCATCATTTACAGGGAAAAATCTATGATAACTATACCTATAATTCTTTTTAAAGCATCTCAATTTTGAATTTATGTCTGAAAATGCTTTATTATTTCCTATGCAAGATGTCTCATCTTTTCTGATACGTCCAAGTAGTGGACTAGCAAACCTTCAGGAGAAGGTAAAACTTAACAAAACAATAGATAATTATCAGCTCAGTGACTCTTTACAGTGAACATCTAAGTTGTTTGCCTTTTCTAAACAGAAGCTCTAAGCAGCAATTGTTTTATTATTAGCCTGAGTTCTTTGGTTATCTTAAGCATGAAGTATTTTTAGCTCTGTTCATATAACACATAAGATTTAAGTAAAACATTGAGGAAAGGAGAGTGAATGCACATTGTTCAGTGTGACATTTCATTTTATAGAGCCTTTTTGACATGGAAATTGTCTGGTTGAATGCTTCACTGACAAGCTGGCTTAGATTCTTCTTACCTGTAGCTGGTATTTCTATGTGGATGGACACTGATTTCTTTAATAATCTTGTGCTTTTCTCTACTCCTTTAATCACTTCATTCCAGGAGAGGAGGGATGACACCGTTTTGTTGAATTTGAGAGAGGAACAGGGTTTGTATAGTCCAGGGTTTGTATAATCCTATCCTTTTGCAGTACAGCATACTATACAATTGTATACACTTTGTGATATGTGTTCCTAGCTTACAAAAAACCCTCTTAATACTTACCTGCTTCCAAGGAGGGACTGCACACAGCAGGATGCTCACCTCCAGCTACTGGTAGAGGTGGGTGAATTTGGGCTAATGAGAGTTCCTCTCCAGGAATTTGAATAAAGATAGTCGGTCAGTCTGGCGATGATATGGCCATTGCTTTCCTGTGTGAAAATTAATAACAGGAAACCTCATTACAATGGAGTCAGGAGGCCAGAAGGGAGAGCTCTCTCTCCCACACCACTCCATCAATACCTATTGCAACAGGAAGGGATGTACTTGGCATCTCCAGCAAAAAAGTAGCCCTACTGCCAGGTGGAGGAACAAAGAATTCTCCTTGCCTGGCAACAGCTCAGCTACTGAGAGACTGTTGCAACTCGCCAGTAAAAAGCCGCTATACTTCAAACTCGCAGTTTCATCAAATGGACTTTTTGTTTATAGTAGTCCCACCGCCAAGTTTCTCTTATCTTTTGTTTTACTAGACTTGCATGTGGTTCACTGTATCTCAAATTGCAATTCTTTGCTGTTCCCAACTAAACTGTTTTGATGGTAAAGCAACTGGCTGTTTTGTTTTAGGTTAACACCTCCTATGTGGATTGAGAAGCAAAAGCTATCCTCCAGAAAAAGGAGGATAAGCCAGGTCCAAAGGGGAGAATTGCCTGGCTTCTGATGGCTTTTTAGTTTTTTCTTTCAGTTCTTTTCTGGGACCTGGTTGAATTCCTGACATTGGGTTCTATGAGATGCCTGTATCCTTATAATGACAAAATTCACTTTTGGTTTTTGCTAAAGGTAGTCTATGGGGTCACACAGAGTCGGACACGACTGAAGTGACTTAGCAGCAGCAGCAGCACTAGTTGTTTTCTGTTACACGTACTTAAAGTATTTTAATAAATATGTTATTTAGTTGTGGCTAATAGAATAAATAATCTTATACAGGCTGTTTGAGAAAGAGGTTCTACATGTATCTATTGGTACAGCCAGTTTTAGGTGGTATAATGAAATTTTATTTTAAATATCCTTGTTTAGTTTAATTTCTGAAACACTTTAATATGTAAAGAGAGTATGAAATATAGCCATGGGAGTGGAGCATTTTATTCATTTATTTTTCAAATGGGGCATTTTAAAGCAAATCTGGCTGGTTTTAGAGTATAGGAATATATTTTAACTAAAGAGACTTTTGTTATTATTTGTTTTGTGGAAGAAAACAGTTTGAGTTCGTGAGAACAATTAACCAAATATTGATAGATGGCACATACTGTGGGATCAGGAGTAATCTGTCCAACCTTGTCAGGAATATCTATGAAATACTTAAAATAAGGAAATAAGAAAATAAATGTGGTATTTAATCATGTGTCTTCTTATTAGCTACAGAATTATATAAAATGGCAATTCTTATTGTCAATAATATGGTTTATTTTATGTTATGAGCAAATAGGTGATATTTGTCTCTTCATTCATTAACATGAATTATATTCATCCAGGGAATATAGGGATCATGAACATATAGTTCCTACTCCAGAGTCACATGGAGATTCAGAAATTGTAAATCAGCTAAATTCTGACTTGGAATTCCATTGAACTGTATTTGCCATTGCCAGCCTATAGATAGTAAATGGTCAGCTTCAAAATGTGCCCAATGCCAGTAACCAAAGAGGTGAAGTATTTGTATTACCAAACCAGAAGACAATGTGATTTGACTTTTTCATATATGGGGATAATTCACCTGATATCCTCCATCTCCATTTCCCCAACTTGCTTAAACATCTCCCATTGCCCAAATGAAGCAAAAAAATAGAATGAATGGAAAGATTAATGTGTTGCCACCATATTTGGTTTTACTGTGGTCATGTATGGATGTGAGAGTTGGACTGTGAAGAAGGCAGAGCGCCGAAGAATTGATGCTTTTGAACTGTGGTGTTGGAGAAGACTCTTGAGAGTCCCTTGGACTGCAAGGAGATCCAACCAGTCCATTCTGAAGGAGATCAACCCTGGGATTTCTTTGGAAGGAATGATGCTAAAGCTGAAACTCCAGTACTTTGGCCACCTCATGTGAAGTGTTGACTCATTGGAAAAGACTCTGATGCTGGGAGGGATTGGGGGCAGGAGGAAAAGGGGACGAAAGAGGATAAGATGGCTGGATGGCAACACCGACTTGATGGATGTGAGTCTGAGTGTACTCGGGGAGTTGGTGATGGACAGGGAGGCCTGGCGTGCTGCGATTCATGGGGTCGCAAAGAGTCAGACACGAATGAGAGACTGAACTGAACTGAACCACATTTAGAAGCACAATAAACATGACCAGTGATGATATGCAAGTGGGACAATAAGTTTTTTCTGAGATATAGTTGATTTACAATATTCTATTGTTTCAGGTATGCTGAACATAATAAATCAAAAATTTTATAGATGCAGTTCAGTTCAGTTCAGTTGCTCAGTCGTGTCTAACTCTTTGTGACCACATGGACTGCAACACGCCAGGCTTCCGTGTCCATCACCAACTCCTGGAGCTCCAAACTCATGACCATCAGGTCGGTGATGCCATCCAACCATCTCATCCTCTGTTGTCCCCTTCCCCTCCTACCTTCAATCTTTCCCAGCATCAGGGTCTTTTCTAATGAGTCAGTTCTTCACATCAGGTGGCCAAAGTATTGGAGTTTCAGCTTCAGCATCAGTCCTTCCAATGAATATTCAGGGCTGATTTACTTTAGGATGGACTGGTTGGATCTCCTTGCTGTCCAAGGTACTCTCAAGAGTCTTCTCCAACACCACAGTTCAAAAGCATCAATTTTTCAGTACTCAGCTTTCTTTATAGTCCAACTTTCACATTCATACATAACTACTGGAAAAACCATAGCTTTGATTAGATGGACCTTTGTTAGCACAGTAATGTCTCTGCTTTTTAATATGCTGTCTAAGTTGGTCATAACTTTTCTTCCAAGGAGCAAGCGTCTTTTAATTTCATGGCTGCAGTCACCATCTGCAGTGATTTTGGAGCCCAAGAAAATAAAATCTGTCACGGTTTCCATTGTTTTCCCGTCTATTTGCCATGATGTGATGGGACTGGATGCCATGTTCTTAGTTTTTTGAATGTCAAGTTTTAAGCCAAGTTTTCTCTCTCGTCTTTCACTTTCATCAAGAGGCTTTTTAGTTGCTCATCACTTTCTGCCATAAGGGTGGTATCATCTGTGTATCTGAGGTTATTGAGGTTTTATAAATTATAGTCCATATAAAGTTATTATAAAATATTGGCTATATTCCCTGTGTTGTACAATATCCTTATAGCTTTTTGATTTTATACATCATAGTTTGTACTTCTTAATCCCCTATTCCTATTCTGTCTCACCTTCCTTCCTCTCTCTGTTTTGTTATAAACATCTGTTTTATTTTTGAGACTCTGCATAAAAGTGTAATATTCATCTTTCTGTCTGGCTTATTTCACTAAACATAATACCCTTGAGCTCTGTCTGTGTTGCTGCAAATGGCAAAATTTCATTCTTCTTCTTTAATTTTGCTCAGTTTCATATATACTCTATGTGTAACCATATATTTTATATACTTTTATACATATAAACCAGAGAAGGCAATGGCACTCCACTCCAGTACTCTTGCCTGGAAAATCTCATGGACAGAGGAGCCTGGTGGGCTGCCATCTATGGGGTTGCACAGAGTCAGATACAACAAGTGACTTAGCAGCAGCAGCATGCATATAAACATCTTCTTTATCCTTTCATCTGTTGATGCATACTATGTTGCTTCCATCTCCTGGCTTTGTAAATAATGCAGCTATGAACATTTTGGGTACATGTATCTTTATAAATTAATGTTTTCATTGTCTTTCTTCCACACACAGGAAAGCTATTGCTGGATCACATGATGATCCAGTCTCTCAGTCTTCTCAGACTCTTTGTGACCCCGTGGATTGATGCACACCAGGCTTCCATGTCCATCACCAATTCCTGGAGCCTACTCAAACTCATGTCTATCAAGTTGGTGATGGTATCCAACCATCTCATCCTTTGTTGTCCCCTTTCCCTCCTGCCTTCGATCTTTGCTAGCTTCAGGGTCTTTTCCAATGAGTTAGTTCTTCACTTTGCGTGGCCAAAGTATTGGAGTTTCAGCTTCAGCATCAGTCCTTCCAACAAATATTCAGGACTGATTTCCTTTAGGATGGACTGGTTGGATCTCCTTGCAACCCAAGGGACTCTCAAGAGTCTTCTCCAACACCACAGCTCAAAAGCATCAATTCTTCAGCACTCAGCTTTCTTTGTAGTCCAACTCTCACATCCATAGTGACTGGAAAAACCATAGCTTTGACTAGACAAACCTTTGTTGGCAAAGTAATGTCTCTG
This sequence comes from Capra hircus, assembly GCF_001704415.2. Classification (NCBI taxonomy): domain Eukaryota; kingdom Metazoa; phylum Chordata; class Mammalia; order Artiodactyla; family Bovidae; genus Capra; species Capra hircus. Next base: position 36,375,687 of record NC_030818.1, read on the forward strand.
CTTTTCAATGCGCTGTCTAGGTTGGTCATAACTTTTCTTCCAAGGAGCAAGTGTCTTTTAATCTCATGGCTACAGTCCATCTGCAGTGATTTTGGAGCCCAAAATAATAAGGTTTCTCACTGTTTCCATTGTTTCCCCATCTATTTGCCATGATGTGATGGGACTGGATGCCATGGTCTTAGTTTTCTGAATGTTGAGTTTTAAGCCAACTTTTTTCACTCTCCTCTTTCACTTTCATCAAGAGGCTTTTTAGTTCTTCACTTTCTGCCATAAGGCTGGTGTCATCTGCATCTGCATCTGAGGTTATTAATATTTCTGCTGGAAATCTTGATTCTAATTGTGCTTCATCCAGTCCAGCATTTCTCATGATGTACTCTGCATATAAGTTAAATAAGCAGGGTGACAGTATACAGCCTTGATGTACTCGTTTCCCAATTTGGAACCAGTATACTGTTCCATGTTCAGTTCTAACTGTTTCTTCTTGACCTGCATACAGATTTCTCAGGAGGCAGGTCAGGTGTTCTGGTACTCCCATCTCTTGAAGAATTTTCCAGTTTGTTGTGATCCACACAATCAAAGGCTTTGGCATAGACAATAAAGCAGAAGTAGATGTTTTTCTGGAACTTTCTTGCCTTTTTGATGATCCAGCAGATGTTGGCAATTTGATCTCTGGTTCCTCTGCCTTTTCTAAATCCAGCTTGAATATCTGGAAATTCATGGTTCACATACTGTTGAAGCCTGGCTTGGAATTTTGAGCATTACTTTGCTAGCATGTGAGATGAGTGCAATTGTGTGGTAGTTTGAGCATTCTTTGGCATTGCCTTTCTTCGAAGTTGGAATGAAAACTGACCTTTTCCAGTCCTGTGGCCATTGCTGAGTTTTCCAAATTTGCTGCCATATTGAGTGCAGCACTTTCACAGCATCCTCTTTTAGGATTTGAAATAACTCAACTGGAATTCCATCACCTCCAATAACTTTGTTCATATTGATGCTTCCAAGGCCCACTTGACTTCGCATTCCAGGATGTCTGGCTCTAGGTGAGTGAGCGCACCACCGTGATTATCTGGGTCATGAAGTTCTTTGTTGCATAGCCTTTCTGTGTATTCTTGCCACCTCTTCTTAATATCTTCTGCTTCTGTTTGGTCTATACCTTTTTTTTTCCTTTATTGTGCCCATCTTTGCATGAAATGTTCCCTTGAAATCTCTAATTTACTTGAAGAGATCTCTAGACTTTCCCATTCTATTGCTTTCCTCTATTTCTTTGCACTGATCACTGGGGAAGGCTTTCTTATCTCTCCTTACTATTCTTTGGAACTCTGCATTCAAATGGGTGTATCTTTCCTTTTCTCCTTTGCCTGTTGCTTCTCTTCTATTCACAGCTCTTTGTAAGGCCTCCTCAGACAACCATTTTGCCTTTTTCTTTTCCTTGGGGATGGTCTTGATCCCTGCCTCCTGTACAACCTGCATCCATAGTTCTTCAGGCACTCTGTCTATCAGATCTAATCCCTTGAGTTTATTTGTCACTTCCACTGTATAAATGTAACAGATTTGATTTAGGTCATACCAGAATGGCTTAGTGGTTTTCCTGCTTTCTTCGATTTCAGTCTGCATTTGGCAATAAGGAGTTCATGATCTGAGCCACAGTCAATTCCCAGTTTTGTTTTTGCTGCCTGTATAGAGCTGCTCCATCTTTGGCTGCAAAGAATATAAATCAATTTCAGTATTGACCATCTGGTGATGTCCATGTGTAGAGTCGTCTCTTGTATTGTTAGAAGGGGGTGTTTGCTATAACTGGTGCGTTCTGTTGGCAAAACTCTATTAACCTTTGACCTGCTTTATTTTGTACTCCAATGTCTAATTTGCCTGTTACTCCAGGTATTTCTTAAATTGGGGACATTTGTTATTGGTTTCTGTTTTTTTGAGATTGAGTTGTATAGGTTGTTTATATATTTTAATGTTAATCCTTTATCAGGCATATCACTAGCAAATATTTTCTCCCATTCAGTCTTCTCATTTTGTTGATGGTTTCCTTTGCTGTGCAAAGGGAAGGGAAAGTCACTCAGTTGTGTCTGACTCTTTGCAACCCCATGGACTGTAGCCTACCAGGCTTCTCAGTCCCTGGGATTTTCCAGGCAAGAGTACTGGAGTGGGTTGCCATTTCCTTCTCCAGGGGATCTTCCCGACCCAAGGATCGAACCCAGGTCTCCCGCATTGTAGGCAGATGCTTTACCCACAAAGCTAAGTTTAATTAGGTCCAGTTTGTTTATTTTTGCTTCTATTTCCTATGCTTTAGGAGACAGATCCAAAAACATTGCTACATTGGACATCAAAGAATGTTTTACCTGTATTTTTTCCAGGAATTTGATGATTTCCAGTATTACATTTTAATCCATTTTGAGTTTATTTTTGTATATGATGTGAGCAAATGTTCTGATTTTATTCTTTTATGTGTCGTTGTCCAGTTTTTCCAGCACTGTTATTGAAGAGATTGTCTTTACCCTTGTGAATTCTTGCCTCCTGTGTCCTGGATTAATTGACCATAAGTATATGTTTTATTTCTGGGCTCTCTATTCTGTTCCATTGTCTGTTTTTGTGCCAGTACTATACTGTTTTGATTATTATAACACTGTAGTATATTCTGAAGTCAGGGAGTGTGATACTTCCAGCTCTTTCTCGAATTTTTATTTTTGGCTATTTGGAGTCTTTAGTGTTCTCATACAAATTTAAATGTTATTTGTTCTAGTTCTGTGGAAAATGCCATTGATATTTTGATAGGGATTGCATTGAATCTGTTCTTGGGTAGTGTGGTCATTTTAACAATGTTAATTCTTTCAATCCATGAACGTGGTAATTTTTCACTTGTTTGTGTCACCTTTGGTTTATTTTATCAGGTCAGTGTCTTAAAAGTTTTCTGAGTACAGGTCTTTTGCCTCCTTGGTTAAGTTTATTTCTTGGTATTCTTTTGATGTGGTTGTAAATGGGATTGTTTCTTTAATTTCTCTTTGTGATATGTTTTTTTTTAGTGTACAGGAATGCAACAGATATTTCTGTATCTTAATTTTGTATCCTTCAACTTTGCTGAATTCATTGATGAGCTCTAGTAGTTTTGGGGTGACATCTTTAGGATTTTCTGTGTATAGTGTTATCTTCCCTGGTGACCTGCAATGCAGGAGACCTGGGTTTGATCCCTGGGTCTGGAAGATTCCCTGGAGCTGCTGCTGCTGCTGCTAAGTCACTTCAGTTGTGTCCACCTCTGTGCAGCCCCATAGATGGCAGCCCAGGAAATGGCAACTCACTCCATTTGGCAAGTATTCTTGCATGGAAAATCCCATGGATGGAGGAGCCTGGTGGTCTATAGTCCATGGGGTTGCAAAGAGTCGGACTGAGTGACTAACACATATGTCCATGTATAGTATTATGCCAGCTTCAAACAGTTTTTGACAGTTTTACTTCTTCCTTTTCAATTTAAATTCCTTTTATTTTTTGTTCTTGTCTTATCTCTGTGGTTAAGACTTCCAATACTGTGTTGAATAAAAGCAGTGTGTGGGCATTCTTGTCTTGTTTGAGATCTCAGAGGAAATGCTTTCAACTTTTTACTCCTGAGTATAATGTTAGTTCTGGGCTTATCATATATGATCTTTTTATATTGAGGTATGTTCCCTCTATACCCATTTTGTGGAGAATTTTTTTTATCACAAATCGATACTGAATTCTGTCAGAGGCTTTTTCTGTATCTACTGAGATGATTATATGATTTTAATTTTTTAGTTTGTTAATGTGCTATATCACATTGATCAATTTGTGGACACTGGACCATCCTTGCATCCCTGAAATAAATCTACTTGATCATGGTCTCTGATCCTTTTAATGTATTCTTGGGTTTGGTTTGATAATATTTTGTTGAGGATTTCTGCATCTATCTTCATCAGTGATATTGGCCCGTGGTTTTCTTTTTGTGTGGTATCTTTGTCTGGTTTTGGTTTCAGGGTTATGGTGACTTTCCCTGCAAATTTTTGGAGTAGTTTGAGCAGAAGAGGTGTTGTCTCTTCTCTAAATATTTGGCAGAATTCACCTATAAAGCCATCTAGTCCTAGACTTTTCTTTGATGGGAGTTTCTTAAAATTATGGATTAAGTTTTATAACTGGTAATTGATCTGTTTGTATTTTTAATTTATTCCTGGATCAGTATTGGGATATAATACATTTCTAGGAATTTTTCCATTTCTTCTAGATTGTCCATTTTATTGACATATAGTTGTTCTTAGTAATCTCTTATGATTCTTTGTATTTCTGTGGTGTTAATAGTAACTTCTCTTTCATTTCTGATTTTATTGATTTGGGCCCTGTCTCTTTTTTTCTGGTGGTTCAGAGATTAAAGCGTCTGCCTGCAATGCGGGAGACTTGGGTTTGATCCCTGGGTCGGGAAGATCCCCTGGAGAAGGAAATGGCAACTGACTCCAGTATTCTTGCCTGGAGAATCCCATGGACGGAGGAGCCTGGTGGGCTACAGTCCACGGGGTCACAAAGAGTCGGACATGACTGAGTGACTTCACTTTCTTTTTTTCTGATGAGTTTGGCTAACGCTTTAACAACTTTGCTTATCTTTTCAAAGAAGCAAGTATTAGTTTCATTGGTATTTTCTATTTTTTTAAGTCCATTTCATTTATTTCTGTTTGGATCTTTACGATTTATTTCCTTTTACCACCTTTGGGTTTTGTTTGTTCTTTTTTTTCCAATTACTTTAGGTGTAAGGTTAGGTTGTTTATTTGAGATTTTTCTTGCTTCCTGAGGTAGTCTTATATCACCATAAACTTTCTTTTTAGAATTAGAAGTGATTTTACTATGTCCCATATATTATGGATCATTGTGTTTTCATTTTTGTTTGTCCCCAAGTCTTTTTTATTTCTTCTTGGATTTCTTCAGTAATCCATTGGTTGTTTACTAGCATGTAGTTTAGTCTTTACGTGTTTGTGTTTTTCCTTATAATTGATTTCTAGTCTCATAACATTGTGGTTAGAAAAGATGCTTGATATGACTTCAGTTTTCTTAAATTTACTGAGACTTTGTTTAGAATATTCTCTCTCTATATATATGTGTGTGTGTGTGTGAATATATATATATTCATCAGGTTTAATGTAACATTTAAGGCCAGTGTTTCCTAACTGAGTTTTTGTCTGGATGATATAAGTGGGGTTTTAAGGTCACCTACTATTACTGTGTTACTGTCAGTTTCTCCCATTATGTCAATGTTTGTTTTAGGTATTTAGGTGCTCCTATGTTGGATGCATATATATTTACAATTGTCATATCTTTTTCTTAGATTTATCCCTTGATGATTATGTAATATTCTTCTTTGTATCTTTTTACAGTTTTGCCTAAGTATTACCACAATGACTGTCTATTGATTTCCATTTGCATGGAATACTTTTTTCATCTCTGCACTTTCAATCCATGTGAATCTTTAGATCTGAAGTGAGTCTCTTGTAGGCAGCTTATACTTGGGTTTTGTTTTGTATCCACTTAGCGATTCTATTGGAGAAGGAAATGGCAACCCACTCCAGTGTTCTTGCCTGGAGAATCCCAGGGACGGGGAAGCCTGGTAGGCTGCTGTCTATGGGGTCGCACAGAGTCAGACACGACTGAAGCGACTTAGCAGCAGCAGCAGCGATTCTATGTCATTTAATTGGAGCATTTAGTTTATTACATTTAAAGTACTTATTGAACTGACACAACATTGTAACTCAATTCTACTTCAAAAAATAATTATTGATAGATTTGTACTTATTGCCATTTTGTTATTTGTTTGGAGGTTTCTAGAGTTCTTTTTTGTTCCTTTCTTCTTTTGCTTTCTTCCAGTGTGACTCATTGGAAAAGACTTTGATGCTGGGAGGGATTAGGGGCAGGAGGAGAAGGGGACAACAGAGGATGAGATGGCTGGATGGCATCACTGACTCGATGGACGTGAGTCTGATTAAACTCCGGGAGTTGGTGATGGACAGGGAGGCCTGGCGTGCTGCGATTCATGGGGTTGCAAAGAGTCAGACACGACTGAGCAACTGAACTGAACTGAACTGAACTGAGTGTGACTTGATGACTATCTTTAGTGTTTGGATTCCTTTATTTTTGTGTGTGTGTGTCTGTCTATCTGTTTTGTCTTTCTGTTATACCCAACCACCTTACCTGTCTTCTGAGAAACCTGTATGCAGGTCAAGAAGCAACAGTTAGAACCGGACATGGAACAATAGACTGGTTCCAAATTAGGAAGGGAGTATGACAAGGATGTATATTGTCATCCTGCTTTTTTAACTTATATGCAGAGTACTTCATGTGAAATGCCAGGCTGGGTGAATCACAAGCTGAAATCGAGATTGCCAGGAGAAATATCAATAACCTCAGATATGCAGATGATACCACCCTAATGGCAGAAAGCAAAGAGGAACTAAAAACCTCTTGGTGAGTGTGAAAGAGGAGAGTGAAAAAGCTGACTTAAAACGCAGTGTTCAAAAAACGAAGATCGTGGCATCTGGTCCCATCAGTTCAGTTCAGTTCAGTTCAGTCCCTCAGTTGTGTCCGACTCTTTGCGACCCCATGAATTGCAGCACGCCAGGCCTCCCTGTCCATCACCAACCCCCGGAGTTCACTCAGACTCATGTCCATCGAGTCAGTGATGCCATCCAGCCATCTCATCCTCTGTCATCCCCTTCTCCTCCTGCCCCCAATCCCTCCCAGCATCAAAGTCTTTTCCAATGAGTCAACTCTTCACGTGAGGTGGCCAAAGTACTGGAGCTTCAGCTTTAGCATCATTCCTTCCAAAGAAATCCCAGGGCTGATCTCCTTCAGAATGGACTGGTTGGATCTCCTTGCAGTCCAAGGGACTCTCAAGAGTCTTCTCCAACACCACAGTTCAAAAGCACCAATTCTTCGGCGCTCTGCCTTCTTCACAGTCCAACTCTCACATTCATACATGACCACAGGAAAAAACCATAGCCTTGACTAGATGGACCTTAGTTAGCAAAGTAATGTCTCTGCTTTTGAATATGCTATCTAGGTTGGTCATAACTTTTCTTCCAAGGAGTAAGCATCTTTTAATTTCATGGCCGCAATCACCATCTGCAGTGATTTTGGTCCCATCACTTTATGGCAAATAGATGGGGAAAAAAATGAAAACAATGACAGACTTTATTTTCTTGGGCTCCAAAATCACTATGGATAGTGACTGCAACCATGAAATTAAAATATGCTTGCTCCTTGGAAGCAAAGCTATGACCAACCTAGACAGCATATTAAAAAGCACATCACTTGCTGACAAAAGTCTGTCTAGTCAAAGCTATGGTTTTTCCAGTAGTCATGTATGAATGTGAGAGTTGGACTATAAAGAAGTCTGCGCACCGAAGAATTGATGCTTTTGAGCTGCGGTGTTGGAGAAGACTCTTGAGAGTCTCTTGGACAGCACAGAGATCAAATCAGTCAACCTAAAGGAAATGAACCCTGAATATTCATTGGAAGGACTGATGCTGAAGCTGAAACTCCAATACTTTGGTCACCTGATGTGAAGAGCTGACTCATTGGAAAAAACCATGATGCTGAGAAATATTGAAAGCAAGAGGAGAAGTGGGTGACTAAGGATGAGATGGTTGGATGGCATCACCAACTCAACGGACATGAGTTTGAGCAAACTCTGGGAGATAGTGAAGGACAAGGAAGCCTGGTGTGCTGAAGTTCATAGGGTCACAAAGAATCAGACACAACTGAGTGACTGAACCACAGCATTGTTAATTTGCCTTAAAAGCAGCTCTAGATATAGCTTACTGTGCATAATAAAAGTACAATGGACAGTATGTGCCTGACAGACTAATTAGATTATTAATAGAATTAACAACGGGATGACAAAAATAATTCCTAGTAATAAACTGGCATAATACCTACCTTTAAAGTTTTCTTTTTCCTAAACTTTTTGCACAACTAAAGGTTTTAAAATGTCATTCATGTTGACGTTTCTTTTTACTAATGTTTACATTTTGTGAGTTCCTTGTAGCAGATAGTTGAATGTTGCATTTTTTAAAGTGTTTTGATTTTAGATTTAACATTGCTTCTTCAACATTCACTAGAGCCCAGAAATGAAAATGTTCCTGTCTGGAAAATTATACCTTAGAACAGAAGTTCAGCTCTTATTTCTTTGTACAAAAGCTGTTGGTTTTTTACACGTAAAATATTAAACCTTGTAGAAAGATTATGTAAATGCAAGGAAAGAGTCCTGGAAGAAAATATAGCAAAGTGATAATAATGGGGAGATAAAAAAAGAACTAAGACTGAGAAAATGTGGAAAGTACAAAGGGGACTTTAAACTCATTTAAATCATATTAAAAACTGATGTGAAGAATGTATACACTTACTACTTAAATAATTAGCAATGAAAAAATAATGTATCTGTCCTGATTTCCTTATTTTTAAGTAAGTTTATTATTTAACATTTTAAATAATATTATTGTATTTCTAAATTATATAGTATTTCAATAATTTTGATTGTGTTATTTTATAAACAAACTTGCAATTTTATTTTTTATAATTTATGGCAACACCCTAGTATCAGCACTCCACACTTGTCTTTTGTAAAGCAGTTTCCCAATTTTTTAGTTCTTCATGTTAATTTGTATTATAGGGAAAAACTGAAATATGTATTCAAGTATCTTTTTTTCAGGATGATATTAATGTGATACAGTTTTGACACCTTGTATTTCAGAGAATATCAATATGTAGGTTTCAAATACATTTAATTTTATTTTTTTCAGAGTCAGCAGAAAGAAAACCAGATTGCCTTGGAGAAGGGTCTCTGAAGGAAGGTGGGCCTAGAGATGGGTCAGGGAGAGAGAGAAACAGGGAGGGTACAGCAGATATTTGGCTAGGCCTGGAGTGGAGGCGGTGCACAGACAAGGATCCCTTGCAGGTAATCAAACATGGCTTTCATGGAGTGTGAGTAGATAGAGGGTAAGTGAGATAGCGCTTAGCAGTTGCCTGTACTAAGTCTTGAAATTTGTCTCAGCAATTTCACCTCTGTGAGCATGAAGATTTAACTATTTCTGTTTAACTCTAAGTCTGGACCTAGGTTTTCAGGGTCTTTAAATTAAGTGTTATTTGGAAATAAAACACTGTTTGAGGACACACACTGACTGAAAGTAAAGCTATTGAAAGAAATGTTCCATGCAAATGGAACCCCCCCCAAAAGCAGAATAGCTATATTTATATCAGACAAAACAGACTTTAAAACACTGACTGTTATAAAAGAGCATTACATAATCATAAAGGGATCAATTCAATAAGAGGATACTACATTTTAAAATATTTTTTGCACCCATATGTAAGCACAAAATATATAAAGCAAATATTAACAGACCTAAAGTGAGACATAGATAGCAATACAATAATGTTTAATAGTAAAGGACTTCAATACTCCACATATATCAATAGATAGATCACCTAGTGAAGTGAAGTGAAGTTGCTCAGTCGTGTCCAACTCTTTGCGACTCCATGGACTGTAGCCTACCAGGCTCCTCTGTCCATGGGATTCTCCAGGCAATAGTCCTGGAGTGGATTGCCATTTTCTTCTCCTGGGGATCTTCCCAACCCAGGGATCGAACCCGGGTCTACCGCATTGTAGACAGACACTTTACCATCTGAGCCACCAGGGAAGTCTAGATCACCTAGAAAGAATACTAATAAGGAAACATCAGCCTTAAATGACTCATTAGATCATATGAGCTTAACAGATTTGTACAGAACATTCTATCCAAAAGCAACTGAATAAACATTCTTCTTATTTGTACATGGAACGTCCTCTGCTGCTGCTGCTAAGTCGCTTCAGTCGTGTCTGACTCTGTGCGACCGCATAGACGGTAGCCCACGTCCTCTAGGAGATCGTATATTAGACCTCAAAACAAGTTTTAGCAAATTTACAAAGATTGAAATCATATTAAGCATCTTTTTTGATCACTGTGGTATGAAACTAGAAGCCAATAACAAGAAGAAAACTGAAAAATTCACAAATATGTGGGGATTAAATGGTATGCTCAGAGAAGTAAATGGCAACCCACTCCAGTATTCTTGCCTAGAGAATCCTGTGGACAGAGGAGCCTGGTGGGCTGCCATCTATGGGGTCGCACAGAGTCGGACACAACTGAAGTGACTTAGCAGCAGCAGTAAATGATATGCTACTGAACAATCAATGGGTTAACAAAGAAATCAAAAGAAAAATTAAAAAATACTTTGGAACAAATGAAAATGGAAATACAATATATCAAAATTTATGGGATTCAGCAAAAGCAATTCTAAGAGGGAAGTTCATAGCAATAAAAGCTATATTAAGAAAAAGAAAGATTCCTAAAGAACCTAATTTTACATCCAAGGAACTAGAAAAAGAAAGAAAAGAAAGTGAAGTTGCTCAGTCGAGTCTGACTCTTTGTGATCCCGTGGACTGTAGCCTACCAGGCTCCTCCATCCATGGCATTCTCCAGGCAAGAATACTGGAGTGGGTTGCCATTTCCTTCTCCAGGTGATCTCCCTGACCCAGGGATTGAACCCATGTCTCCCACATTGCAGGCAGATGCTTTACCCTCTGAGCAACCAGGAAAGAACAAATGAAATCCAAAGTTAGTAGAAGGAAGGAAATAACAAAAAGCAGAACAGAAATAAGTGAAATAGAGACTGGAAAAAAATAGATTAAGTTTAAAAGAGCTGATTCTTTTTGAAAAGATAAACAAAATTGATAAGCCTTTAGCTAGATTTACCAAGAAAAAAGAGAGAGAATACTCAAAACAAATAAAATAAGAAATGAAAGATGAGACATTACAACTGATACCACAGAAATCCAAAGTATTATAAGTGACTACTATGAACAATTATACATTAACAAATTGGACAACCTAGAAGAAATGGATGCATTTCTAGAAACATACAACCTTCCAAGACTGAATCATGAAGAAATAGAAAATCTGAATAGCTTGATTGCTAGGAAGGATTTTGAATCAGTAATCAAAAACTGTCCAAAAAACAAAAGTCCAGACAGCTGTCCAGGACCAGACAGCTTAACAGATGAATTCTGCCAAACATTCAGAGAAAGATTAATACCAATCCTTCTCAAACTGTGCGCTGCCCAGGTGGTGCTAGTCTTAAAGAATCTGCCTCCCAGTGCAGGAGACACATGGGTTTTATCCTTGGGTCAGTCAGGAAGATCCCCTGGAGTAGGAAATGGCAACACACTCCAGTATTCTTGCCTGGAGAATTCCATGGACAGAGGAGCCTGGCAGGCTACAGTCCATAGGTCCACAAAGAGTCAGACATGACTGAACGACTGAGAACATAGCATTTCTCAAACTCTTTCAAAAAATGAAAGACGAGGGAACTCTTCCAAACTCATTTTATGAAATCAGTATTGTCTTGATACCAAAACCAGACAATGACACAACAAGGATAGGAAAGTACAGGCAAGTATCCCCGATGAATATAGACATGAAAATTCTCAACAAAATTTTAGCAAACCAAGTTCAACAATACATTAAAAGGATCATACACCATGATCAAGGAAAATTGACTCCAAGGATGCAAGGATGGTCTAGTTTTCTTAAACCAGTCATATGATACACCACATTAATAAAAGGAAGGATAAAAATGATCATCTTAATAGATACAAAAAAAGTTTGACAAAGTTCAACTTTAATGTATGATTAAAAACTCTCAACAAACTGGGTATAGAGGCAACAAAATATAAGCCATACTGCATATGATAAGACCACAGATAACATCATACTCAACGGAGAAAAGCTGATAGTTCCCTCTAAGGTCAGGAACAAGACAAGGATGCCCACTCTTCCACTTCCAGTTCAACATAATATTGGAAGTTTGAACCAAAGCAATGAAGAGTAAGAAGCAATAAAAAGCATTCAGATTGAAAAGGAAGAGATAAAACTGTCACTATTTGCAAGTAATTTGATATTATATATTAAAAAATCTCTAGAGATGCCACCAAAAACCTGTGAGAACAAATAAATGGATTCAGTAAAATTGCAGGATACAAAATCAGTATAAAAAATGAGTTTTCTCTCTAGACATTAATAATGAACTATTATTTTTGTTGTTCAGCCCCTCAGTTGTGTCTGACTCTTTGAGACCACATGGACTGCAGCACGCCAGGCTTCCCTGTCCATCACCAACTCCTGGAGCTTGCTCAAACTCTTGTCCATCGAGTCAGTGATGCCATCCAATCATCTTGTCCTCTGTCATCCCCTTCTCCTCCTGCCTTCAATCTTTCCCAGCATCAGGGTGTTTTCTAAAGAGGAATTAAGAAAACAGTTTCATTTACAATAGTTTCAAAAAGGAATACTTTTAACCAGGGGTATGAAAGATCTGTACACTGAAAACTGGACAGCCACATGCAAAAGAATGAAAGTAGACTGCTGACTCCATACACAAAAATTGACTCTTACAGACTTGAATGTAAGACCTAAAACCATAAAACTATTAAAAGAAAACATAGACAGTAAGTTTCTTGACATCAGTCTTGGTGATAATTATTTGGATCTGACTCCGAAACCAAAGGCAACAAAAGCAAAAATAAACAAGTTGGGCTACATCAAACTGAAAAACTTCTGTACGGTAAAGAAAATTATTAATAACATGAAAAGGCAACCTACAGAATGGGAGGAAATATTTGAATATCACATGAGTTAAGGGTTAATATCCAAAATATAGAAAGAACTCATATAGCAGTATGAGTAACACTTGGGCAGAGGATCTGAATAGACATTTTTCCAAAGAAGACATACCAACAGGTATGTGAAAAGATGCTCACAGTATCATTAATCATCAAAGCAAAACCACAATGAGGTATCACCTCATACCTGTTAGAATGGCTATTATCAAAAATGAAAGAAATAACATGTTGGTGAGAACGTGGAAAAAAGGGAACACTTGTACTCTATTGATGGGAACGTGAACTGGTGCAGCTACAGTACAGAGGTTCTTCATGATCCAGCAATTTCATTTCTAAGCATTTATCCAAAGAAAACAAAGCCACTAATTTGAAAAGATGTATTTACAATAGCCAAGATGTGGAAGCAACCTGTGTCTATCACTAGATGAAAGGATAAAGATGTTGCATACATGTACAACTGAATACTATTCAGGCATTAAAAAAAGAAATGGAAAATAAAAGATTTCTATAAAAAATGGAAAATAAAAGATTTCCATAAAAAATGGAAAGCTTGCCAATTCTGACAACATTCTAGATCCATGGGTGGATCTAGACGGTATTTTGCTAAGTGAAATGTCAGACAGAAAAAGACAAATACTATATGATCTCACTTATACACGAAATATGAAAGAAGCAAGCTCATAGGTACACAGAATAGATTAGTGGTTGCCTGAAATAAGCAGTGCAGGATGGGTAAAATGGGTGAATGGGAGATGGTCAGAGAATACAAACTTCCAGTTATAAAATAAGTAAGTCATAGTAATTTAATGTACAGTATGATATCTGTAGTTAATAATACTGTATTTCATGTTTGAAAGTTGTTAATAGAGGAGATGTTTAAAAGTCCTCATCACAAGAATAAAAAAATTTTTAACTATGTATAAAGACAGATGTTAACTGGATTTATTGTAGTGATCATTTTGCTGTATATACAAATATAATCTCATTATATTATATACCAGAAACTAATATAATGTTGTATGTTAATTAGATTTCAGTCAAAACAAAACAACATTTAAATTTATTAAGCACACATATACACATATAAGCAAAATTTTCAGTAATATAACCTATCCTAAATTTCAGTTACTTTTTTTTTTGCCACCAATAAATATTTGTGCAGTGAATGAATACAGAGGTTAAATGCAAAGCTGGTGATGGAGATTAGACGATTCTTAGTACATGGAGCATAACTGCTGGAGGTGGGCAAATTATTACTAAGAAGCACAAAAGCAACCATACAATGAAGAGGGTTTCTGAGTAGCAGAAGTGGCAGTTACACAGATAAATTTCTGTGAAGATGAATTGAATGTCAGAGTGTCCAGCAAAATGGTCCCACAAGACAAGCAGTCCTTTAAGGAGCCGACATAGTATAGAAGAGGGGAATGATCAGAATAGAAAATTGGTCTATGCTCTGAGTAAACTAAGGCTTAGAAAGACTATGACTTGCCCAAGGTATCAGGTGAATAAGTAGAGTTGGAAATAGAAATCAATTCTGCCAGTCCCTGGAGTAACGTTCTTTCCATTATATCACTTCACCTTCTTTAAAGTGAAAGTGAAGTCGTTCAGTCGTGTCTGACTCTTTGGGACCCCATTGACTGTAGCCTACCAGGCTTCTCCATCCATGGGATTCTCCAGGCAAGAATACTGGAATGGGTTACCATTTCCTTCTCCAGGGGATCTTCCTGACCCAGGGATCAAATCCAGGTCTCCCACATTGTGGGCAGATGCTTTAACCTCTGAGCCACCATCCTTCTTTAGAGACTAACAAAGTCATGAAGTGCTAGACTCAGAGTGTTCAATGCAAATACCTCTTGTAGTGGTGTCTGTTGTGTTTTCTGTCTCACGTCTGACTTGGGGAAGTATGATCTTGACAAGAGAACTGAGTACTGAGAGTAACACAGCAGGTCAAAGTGCACGTTTGTGTTTGCTTCCTATTTATCGCCTAGCTTGGAGGTAATCACTGATAACAGTCCCTAGTAGTTGAAAGTGAAAATTCAAATACTTACTTTAGGCCAATGCCTGCCACCTACTTTCTCAGTCAGAATTAATAGCTTCCTTTATATATATATGGAACAACAGACTGGTTCCAAATAGGAAAAGGAGTACGTTAAGGCTGTATATTGTTTGCTTCCTATTTATCGCCTAGCTTGGAGGTAATCACTGATGACAGTCCCTAGTAGTTGAAAGTGAAAATTCAAATACTTACTTTAGGCCAATGCCTGCCACCTACTTTCTTAGTCAGAATTAATAGCTTCCTTTATATATACATGGAACAACAGACTGGTTCCAAATAGGAAAAGGAGTACGTTAAGGCTGTATATTGTCACCCTGCTTATTTAACTTAGATGCAGAGTACATCATGAGAAATGCTGGGCTGGATGAAGCACAAGCTGGAATCAAGATTGTCAGGAGAAATATCAATAACCTCAGATATGCAGATGACACCACCCTTATGGCAGAAAGTGAAGAACTAAGGAGCCTCTTGATGAAGGTGAAAGAGGAGAGTGAAAAAGTTGGCTTAAAGCTCAACATTCAGATAACTAAGATCACGGCATCTGGTCCCATCACTTCATGGGAAATAGATGGGGAAACAGTGGAAATAGTGGCTGACTTAATTTTTCTGGGCTCCAAAATCACTGCAGATGGTGGTTGCAGCCACGAAATTAAAAGATGCTTACTCCTTGGAAGGAAAGTTATGACCAACCTAGACAGCATATTAAAAAGCAGAGACATTACTTTGTCAGCAAAGGTCCATCTAGTCAAGGCTATGGTTTCTCCAGTGGTCATGTATGGATGTGAGAGTTGGACTATAAAGAAAGCTGAGCACTAAAGAATTGATGCTTTTGAACTGTGGTATTGGAGAAGACTCTTGAGAGTCCCTTGGACTGCAAGGAGATCTAACCAGTCCATCCTAAAGGAGATTAGTCCTGGGTGTTCATTGGAAGGACTGATGTTGAAGCCGAAACTCCAGTACTTTGGCCACCTGATGTGAAGAGCTGACTCATTGGAAAAGACCCTGATGCTGGGAAAGATTGAGGGCAGGAAGAGAAGAGGACGACAGAGGATGAGATGGTTGGATGGCATCACCGACTCAATGGACGTGGGTTTGGGTGGACTCTGGGAGTTGGTGATGGACAGGGAGGCCTGGCGTGCTGCAGTTCATGGGGTCACAAAGAGTCGGACATGACTGAGCGACTGAACTGAACTGATATTTAAAAATTATTTAACTCCTGTAGCTTCATTACCATCTGTACCAGTCATCAGAAGCTATTCTTGTACTATCTTGGATCATCTCTTCTATTGCCATTTTTGAACAGATAGTTATTTATTTTAGCTATTTAAACATTGTATCATTTAAACTTTTCATTTCTTTAAGTCATTTCAATAAACATTTTAACTCATGATGTCAGAAACTGCATTTTGTATCCTACTCCATGATGAGTATACAGTAGTCATGTATTGTGTGTTTATTGAATAAGTGAAGACTTAAAAGTAGAATTTATTGAAGTTTCTAAATTCATTTTGTAGTAGTATTAGAATCAGATATACTAAACTCAATTTATTTTTAAAAATGAAGTATTTGCTCCAATTAGGAAGAGCCAGAGAGCATCTGTTTCTTATTTATGTTTATCTTCATTATATCTGACACTTAACATAGAATTGAGTCCATGGTATGTTCCAGGGAGATGGTTGCTGAATAGATAAATAGCCATTTTATCCTTCTCATGTCTTCTCTCCAAAGGACATGTATGTGGTCATCTCCTCAGAATCATTTTCACTTTCAAGGTGTACCAGCCAGAAGTTTTGAGAGGAGACTAACCCCACTGCAGTAATTCCATCCACCTTACTACAGTGAATTATTCAAGTAATCCAAACCTAAGCCAGTTGGATTCAGGAACCTGCAGGTAATCAATCAGGCTAGTAGACAGGGGTTTCTGTTTCAAGTTTCTCATTCTGAGAGAACAATGGAAAGGCAGCTGTCACTCTCCAGAATACAGCAGAATACAGATGGAAGGTTGGCACTCTTGTAGCCATTTTGTCACCATGAAGGAACCAAGCATTGAGATGATATTGACATCGTAGATGTCAAAGCAGAGGGATAGAAAGAAAGAAAATCCTTAATGACATTGTTGAGTCTATGTCAAGTGATTCCCATCAAATTATCTTTACATCCTGACCAGATGCAGATCCAGGTCTAAGATTGGAGTGGCTTGAAGCTTATACAGTTTTGTTCTCTTTAAGAAAAAAGAATATAAGATCATAAATGCAGAATTAGGTGAAAATGTAAATATTTGATTAGAATGAGAAAAGAAATCACACCAATCACAAATTTTAAAAAGCTGACAAATGTCACAAATATTCCAAAACCTAAAAGAACAATATTTTTATTATCTGCCTAATATATCTCTATGGAACTTTTTTTACCTACTTTTTGGGATCCACTTTCTTTGCTATCCTTTTCATAAGACAATATGCTCTTCATAAGATAATAGCATTAGAAAGATTTTGTAGTCTTAAGAGAGAACTCAGTGTTGATCAAAATTTGTTTTGTTTTCTTTCAATAACTTAAAAGAGTTTATTTCAGTTTTATATTACACACACACACACACACACACACACACACACACACACACACACACACACTTATTTTTGGCCATGCTGTGTAACTTGCAGGATCTTAGTTCCCTGACCAGGGATTGAATCCAGGCCACGGCAGTGAAAGCCCAGAATCCTAACCACTAGGTCACCAGGGAACTCCCTGCACCATATTTTTAATAACATGCAAATAGTACATGTTTTTCAAGTTTGGGAAGTACTCTATAACATTTCGTACATGATTTATAAGATTTCAGAGCATGTCAAGTTTTCTTGAGCAACAATACTCTTAAATTGTAAATCTCAAAAGTGTAAACCTAGTGCACTTTGAGTTGACCGCATGTAATTTCCAATTGTCTTCAGTGTCCTGTTTGTAGTGGCAGATTATTGATTTTATCTTATCTTCATTGATACCAGAATCTTGGGGGGGCTTGCGTATATGTGGCTTCCCTTACTCTGATTTATAGTACTTCTCTGCTTTATGTGCTATAAGCACAGGGATTCTGATAAATTCTATCTCAAATGATTCCCATCAAAAACCAAACCCAAAAAAGCCTGGTGCCTTTTAAATGATATATGCTGCATTGTCAAGTATATACCGGACAAGAGGGAGTTTCTGTCTTGACTAGCCATCTGCCTATGCTTTCATGCCTCTGATGGTCTGGTTGGCGAGATGGTTCCTTTTTTGTGAGTCAGCTCAGTTGTTCATTGATCAGTGCTGGGTTGAGTGGTCACTGCACAATGTAGAATGACCTCTCTGTGCTGCTATCAGCAGAGACAGCAGAATGATTAGCACATGGATCTCTCACCTTCCAGGAAGCGGCTTAGGCTTCTTCTTCGTGGGGCAGTCTCATTTCCAAGAGCCGTAAGAGAGTGCAAGCTCTAAGGCACAAGCAGTTTTCAAGTCTACTTGCGTCTCGGATTGGCACCACACGGGCCTCACAAACCCCTTCCGATAATGGAGTTCTACACTGCTGCAGTCTGAAGCTGTTCTCCCAGAGCCCTAACCCCAGCCCAGCAGGTGTATTACAGTAACTAGGTGGAGGCATATGAAGCTAAAGGATCTCTAATGATGGAGCCAAACTTGAAAATATAAATCAGTTTTCAGTCAGAATACATAATTTGCATACATATACACTTCTTTTTTGAAAACCATTTTAAAAATTGAAGTATACTTCATTTACAGTGTTGTGTTAGTTTCAGGTGTACAGCAAAACGATTCAGTTATACATATATATATAATATATTCTTTTTAGATTCGTTTTCATTATAAATTATTACAAGATATTGAGCATAGTTCCCCATACTGTATAGTAGGTCCTTGTTGCTTATCTGTTTTGTATATAGTGGTTCAGTTCAGTTCAGTTGCTCAGTCGTGTCCGACTCCTTGCGACCCCATGAATCACAGCACGCCAGGCCTCCCTGTCCATCACCAACTCCCCGAGTACACTCAGACTCACGTCCATCGAGTCGGTAATGCCATCCAGCCATCTCATCCTCTGTCGTCCCCTTCTCCTCCTGCCCCCAATCCCTCCCAGCATCAGAGTCTTTTCCAATGAGTCAACTCTTCGCATGAGGTGGCCAAAGTACTGGAGTTTCAGCTTCAGCATCGTTCCTTCCAAAGAACACCCAGGGCTGATCTCCTTCAGAATGGACTGGTTGGATCTCCTTGCAGTCCAAGGGACTCTCAAGAGTCTACTCCAACACCACAGTTCAAAAGCATCAATTCTTCGGCGTTCAGCCTTCACAGTCCAACTCTCACATCCATACACGGCTACTGGAAAAACCATAGCCTTGACTAGACGGACCTTAGTCGGCAAAGTAATGTCTCTGCTTTTGAATATGCTATCTAGGTTGGTCATAACTTTTCTTCCAAGGAGTAAGCGTCTTTCAATTTCATGGCTGCAGTCACCATCCACAGTGATTTTGGAGCCAGTGGTATGTATATATTAATCCAAAACTCCTTATTTATATATCTTCCTGCCCCTGCTATTCCCTTTGGTAACCATCAGCTTGTTTTCTATGTATGTAAGTCTTATTTCTGTTTTGTGAATAAGTTGATTTGTATAAGTTTTTTAGATTCCATATATAAGTAATATCATACTTCACTTGGTATGATAATCTCTAAGTCCATCCATATTGCTACAAATGGCATCACTTTATTCTTTTTTATGGCTAAGCAATATTCATAATATTCAATGTTGATGGCATTTAGGTTGCTTTCATGTCTTGGCTATTGTAAATAGTGCTGCCATGAACATTGGGATACACGCATCCTTTCAAATTAGGTTTTCTCTAGAGTTCAGGAGTAAGATTGCAGGATCATATGACAACTCTACTTTTAGTTTTTAAGGAACCTTCATACTATTCTCAATAGTGGCTTACCTATTTACATTCCCACCAACAATGTAGGAGGATTCTCTTTCCTCCACACCCTCTCTAGCATTTATTATTTGTAGACTTTTTAATAATGACCATTTTGACTGGTGTGAGGTGACACCTCATTATAGTTTTGATTTAAATTTCTCTAATAATTATTTATATTGAGCATATTTTAATATGCTTGTTGGCCATCTGCATATCTTATTTGGAAAAAAATCTATTTAGATCTTCTGCCCATTTTTTGATTGAGTTCTTTTTTTTTTAATGTTGAGCTATATGAGCTGTTTATATATTTTGGAAATTAATCTCTTGTTGGTAGCATTGTTCGCAAATATTTTCTCCTACTGCATAGGTTATCTTTTTGTCTTGTTTATGGTTTCCTTTGCTGTATAAAAAACTTTTAAGTTTAATTAGGTTCCATGTGTTTATTTTTGCTTTTATTTCCATTCTTTTAGGAGACATCCAAAAAAATACCATTACAGTTTATGTCAGTGAGTGTTCTGCCTATGTTTTCCTCTAGGAGTTTTGTCGTATCTGGTCTTACATTTAGTTCTTTAATCCATTTCAAGTTTATTTTTGTGTGTTGTCTTAGAGAATGTTCTAATCTCATTCTTTTACAGATAGCTTTCTAATTTGGTGGAGAGACTGTCTTTTCTCCATTGTATATTCTCACCTCCTCCTCCTTTGTCATAGATGAATTGACTACCAGTGCGTGGGTCTATTTCTAGGCTTTCTATCCTATTCCTCCAATTCATGTGTATGTTTTTGCTACTACCATACCTTTTGGTTACTATAGCTTTGTAGTATAGTGTGAAGTCAGGGCATGTGATGCCTCCAGCTCTGTCCTTCTTTCTCAAGATTGTTTTGGCTACTTTGGGTCTTTTGTGTTTCTATACAAATTAAAAAAATATTCATTCTGGTTCTGTGGGGAAAGCCATTGGTGATTTGATGGAGATTGCATTGAACCTGTAGATTGCCTTGGGTGGTATGGTCACTTTAACAATATTGATTCATCCAATCCAAGAACATGGTACATCTTTTCTTCTGTTTGTGTTGTCTTCAGTTTCTTTCTTTCATCAATGTTTTATAGTTTTTGGAGTATAGGTCTTTTCCCTCCTTGAAGTGAAATGAAGTCTCTCAGTCGTGTCCGACTCTTTGCAACCCTGTGGACTGTAGCCTGCCAGACTCCTCTGTCCATTTAATGCTAGGTATTTTACTCTTTAGATGTGATGGTAAATGGAATTGTTTCTTTTATTTCTCTTTCTGATCTTTCATTGTTAGTGTATAGAAATGCAAGAGATTTCTGTGTATTAATTTTGTATCTAGCAACTTTACTGAATTCATTGATGAGCTCTAGCAATTTTCTAGTAGTGTCTTTAGGACTTTTCTATGTTCTAAACCATGTCATCTGCAAACAATGACAGTTTTACTTCTTTTCCAATTTGGATTCCTTTTATTTACTATTCTTTAATTGCCATGATGAGGACTTCCAGAAATATGTTGAAGAAAAGTGGTGAGACTGGGCATTCTTGTCTTGTTCCAGATCTTAGAGGAAATGCTTTCAGCTTTTCACTGTTAAGTATGATGTTAGCTGTGGGTTTGTCATAAATGGGCTTTATTATGTTGATGTTCAGTTCAGTCGCTCAGTCATGTCCGACTCTTCGCAACCCTGTGGCCTGCAGCACGCCAGGCTTCCCTGTCCATCACCAAATTCTGGAGCTTGCTCAAACTCATGTCCATCGAGTTGGCGATGTCATCCTCTGTCGTCCCCTTCTCTTCCTGCCTTCAGTCTTTCCCAGCATCAGGGTCTTTTCCAGTGAGTCAGTTCTTTGTATCAGGTGGCCAAAGAATTGAAGTTTCAGCCTCAACATCAGTCCTTCCAATGAATAGTCAGGTCTGAATTCCTTTAGGATTGACTGGTTTGATCTCCTTGCAGGCTAGGGGGCTCTCAAGTGTCTTCTCCAATGCCACAGTTCAAAAGCATCAATTCTTCAGTGCTCAGCTTTCTTTATGGTCCAACTCTCACATCCATACATGACTACTGGAAAAACCAGAGCTTTGACTAGATAGACCTTTGTCGGCAAAGTAATGTCTCTGATTTTTACTATGCCTCTATGTTGAGGTATGTTCTCTATATATCCATTTTTTTTCTGTAAAGTTTTTATCATAAATGGATGTTTAATTTTTATAAAAAGCTTTTTCTACATTTATTGAGGTGATCATATGGTTTTGTTCTTCATGTGGTGTATCACCTTGATTGATTTGCAGATACTGAAAGATCCTTGCATCCCTGGAATAAATCCCATTTGATCATGGTGTATGACCCTTTTAGTATATTTTTGGAGCCAATTTGCTAGTATTTTGTTGAGCATTTTTGTATCTATGTTCATCAGTGATATTTGGCTATAGTTTTCTTTTTTGTGATATCTTTGTCTGGCTTTGGTATCAGGATGATGCTGGCCCCATAGAATACGTTTGGAAGTGATCCTTCCTCTGAAACTTTTGGAATAGTTTGAGAAGAATAGATATTAACTCTTCTCTGAATGTTTGATAGAATTCATCTCTGAAGTCATCTGGTCCTGGACTTTTGTTTGTTAGAAATTTTTAAATTACTAATTCAGTTTCACTACTGATAATATGTCTATTTATATTTTCTATTTATTCCTGATTCAGTCTTAGGAAACTATATCTTTTTATATCTTTTTAAGGATTTGTCTGTTTCTTGGTTGTCCATTTTATCGGCATTTGGTGGCTCATAGTAGTCTCTTACGATCCTTTGTATTTTTGTCGTGTCAGTTGGAAGTCTCCGTTTTCATTTCTAATTTTATTAATTTGGCCCTCTCCCTTTTTCATGAGTCTGGCTAGAGGACTATCAATTTTGTTTATCTTTTCAAAGAAGCAACTATTAGTTTCATTGATCTTCTCTGCTTGTTTTTAAGTCTCTGTTTCATTTATGTCTGCTCCAATCTTTATAATTTCTTTCCTTCTATTAACTTTGGGCTTTGTTGTTTTCTCTTTAGGTGTAAGGTTAGGTTGTTTATTTGAGATTTTTCTTGTTTCCTGAGGTAAACTCATATTACTATAAACTTCCCTCTTAAAAAAATTTTTTTTGGCCTTGCTGCGTGGCTTGTGGGATCTTAGTTCCTTGACCAGGTATTGGGTCTGGGTCCTCAACAGTGAAAGTGTGGAGTCCTTAGCACTGGACTGCCTGGGGATTCCTTATAAACTTCCCTCTTAGAATTGCTTTAGCTGTATCCCATAGGTTTTGGATCATCATGTCTTCATTTTCACTTGTCTCTATGTATTTTTTATTTTCATTTTTGATTTCTCCAGTAAGCCTTCAGTTGTTTAGTAACATATTGTTTAGCCTCCATGACACATATATCCTTCTTTTATAGCAAAAATACTTTCTTAATAAAACAAGATGCTTTGCCCCCAATAATCAAGTTTTAAACTTAATGTTCTACATTATTATGGCCTTTCATGTCTAAGTTTGCTTTGTGTAGTTTGCAGCCTGAATCTTGATGAAGTTCTCAGGTATTGACAAACCTCCAGCAAATTAGTTATAGGTTAACACTTCTCATTTTGTAGGCAAGATGTAGTGCTTCCCTGGTGGCTCAGATGATAAAGAGTCTTTCTGCAGTAACCTCATAGGCAGGACTAATAAGTAATCACCATCTTCTCGGGAAATTACGAAGGGAACTAGAGACTTGCATGCTGTGTTGTCAAGGCAACAATTGCTTGTGACTTCCCAGCAACAGAATTTGTTCATACGGTTATTGAAACTAACACAAATGTTAGTCTCCTGCCAGAAGCCAAGGGTCAGTTTGTGAATGATGTCTCTCTCTCTTTTTTCTTCTTTGATATCTCACTGTGTGTTTTTTTAAATTTATTTATTTTAATTGGAGGCTAATTACTTTACAATATTGTATTGGTTTTGCCAAACATCAACATGAATCCACCACGGGTGTGGGAGGAGTGTTCAGGACTGGGAATGATGTCTCTTTTGAGGACTAATTAATAAGTACACTAGCTTCCCAGACAGAGACCACAGCAAAAGAAGCCCATATGAGACTGATGCATTATCTTCCTTTCCCGTTATACCTGAAGCTCTTATGGCAGCACACCTGTATTTCTTTGTTCAATTACATTTATTTGTTTCTGTAAAGGTTTTAAATCCCGCAGTTAACCTGAAGTGTTCAAGGAGACAAGTCCCAGTGAGTTGTTACTTTCAAAAGAAATCAAAGTCCTTCGTTTATAGAGAACAGACACTGGTGGAGAGGGTCAGTAGTAAATAGAGTGGTAGGAAAGAATGTGTAATTAATCTAGGAGGGTGAAAAGAACCAGACACATATGGAAAATGACATTCGACACAAGCATATTAGGAGAGTCTGGCCTGCTGTGAATAAGCTGGCATCAGGCTCCAGGATCCTGTGGGTAATTGTAGAGCCCCAGTCTGGACGAATATGCTCAAACAGCCTTCTAGATCCTGGACAAAAATACTCTTAAAAAACAAAAAGCAAATTCCACTTTCTAGGTGAAAGGTTCACCTGATGAATTAAATTCTCCTACTGCAAAAAATACAAGAATGGTTTATATGCCAGCATCCTTAAAAGCCTGGAGAATATATCCATTTTAGGACTGTCTATCCAAGGATTAGATCCAAATCTTAGTATTTGGTTTAGCACTTATGTTATAAATCATGCAGAGTTGACATTCTTCTTATGAATTTGCTGAACATACAAGTAACGTTCACAGTCATTTAAGTGAGAGGTTTAATTACTCCTAACCATTTAGTCATATTAATTAAATTTCCCTAGGAAAGGAATACTACAAAAGTCAGCAAAAATGGGCTCCAGCTGCCAGGAACTTTGCTACACAGTCAGTTGCTTGCCTTTTACTGCCCTCTTTCTGCCATCTATGTACCCTTAGGGGCAATATTTAGAGAATCCCTCATTGAGCAAATTTAAATATAGACTGTATGTCAGATGATACTGTTAAATTTATGTCAGTTTTCTTAGATGTGATAGTAGTATTATGATTATGTAGGTGAATGTTTTTATTCTTAGTTGAGGCATGTAGAATTTTTAGGGTGAAATATTTTGATATGTGCAGCACACTTTCAAAAAACATGAGTAGAGAGGGGGGAAAAAAGAGAGAGAGAGAAAGGTGAGGGGCATGGGAGAGACAGGCAAATGCAGCAAAAGTTAATGATGATTTGATCTTAGTGAAGACTGTATGGGTATTAATTGTATATATAACTCTTTGCATTTTTTGTACAGGTTGAAAATGATCAAAATGAATGTTGTGAAAAATTATAAAAAGAATATGTAATCCCTGACCTCTGGTGACTAGAAGTTTCTTTGCACTACTTCTATATATTCTTCAGAAATGGAAGACTGACACTCATAAAGGCCTTTACACCAGGCATCTGGTGACCTAGGCGTTAGTTAGTTCAGGCATTACCCCTCTAAAAACTGGAAAGAAAAGGAACAAGAGAGTCAGCTATGGACAGGACTTCAGACAGCAGAGGAAGAGTCCGGGATGGCTGTTCCGTTGGCTCACCGGTCTCACTGGTGGATGTGGGAGGGTTTTAAGCACAAAGAATTCTCTAAAGACGTAAGGTGTTTAGGATTTAATATAGTTTTCTTTTTTCTGTTTTGCCACATCATTAATTATAACTTTGGCCTGAGAACATAATCCTGGTTTCAAAGAGCCACTTGTTGCACCCCAAAGCAGGAAGTGCCATCCTAGCACTTTCTACTAGGGGAGACAGGTAGTATGCGTGTGTGTTGGGGGTGGTGCATACACACGTGCACACATATTTGCATGACATTTGAATCAAGTAGAGACTGTGTCAAAGGAATGGATGAAATCACTGTTTCCTAAACTATAATCCTATTTTTTAAAAAGATTTTGTGATCAAGTAAGTTTAGAAACACTGTATATTATATTGTTTTTTTCAGCTTCAAAGCACAATAGTTTATTAAAGGCTTTTTAGTATAAGATTTTCCAAACGTATCAGGATACTTATTGAACATTATGCTATAGGCACCATTATGCAACTAGGAGAGCAATGTAAAACAATAATACAGTAATATTTTCTAAGAAATTCTATTGCTATTAAATGAAAATCTGGAGACAATTATTCTCTCAAAAGCAGGCTTTGTACACATTACATTATGTAAAGTACAGGAAGGAATGGCCAGTAAGAGTTCTGGGAGCCCCTGTGACTCTTTCATGAAAATGAGGCATTTAAAAATAATGATATTAATCTATGGGAAAGTCTGACTTTAGAAAACACTCTTTTATATATTTTAAGACACATATTTTAGTAAAGATTATGTTTTAGATATCTTGGTCTCCCTCATATTGCTTTGGATACAACGAGCACTGACATAGTTTGTTTATTGATTAAAATTTGATTTTATATTTTAAAACAGGCAGACAAATTGTACTAATGTTTTTCAAAAGGCAACACCCAGAAGAGGCTATCTGGAATTACTGAAATGCAAATGTTATCATATGCCCTGATTAAAATTTTCAAAGTAATTCAAAATCATGTTTACCGGATGAATGAACAAATAAAGTAAACACCAAATATTGATTTAGTACATTTGTAATAGAACTGTATTGGAGGATGGGGGAAAGAATGTGTATTTCAGTGTGAGGGGACACAGAAAGAAAGCGGTATCTTTATTCTCTGTGGTAGTGGGAAGTCAATATATAATTTCGAAAATGCAAAAAAGTCAACAGAATAGCAGTGTAAATATATTATTTAGGATCATGAAGGTAAATAACAGAAGAGATTAAAAAGTACAGGAAATGGTTGCCTCTTTCTGTATAATATCTTTTTCATTTAAGTCTCCCTGGGTGCACATTTCATGGCCTTGGTTTAAATAGATACATTTCCAATTCTAGATCTCTTAGTTTGTCTTTCTTTTAATACCTTTAGGATATATCCAGATTAAAACTTAAGTGTAAACAGCTTACAATTTAATGGTTTAAAATCTCTCTCCATCCTGAAGGTTTTCTATAGCTTCTGCATCACTTCCAAGGGCATCATTTGTTATTCCTTTCTCATCTTTCTCTAGTTGTTCAACAAACATTTATTGAATGCCTACCATATTTCAGTCTTGGTTCTAGACTTTGGATAAGTAAGTAGTAGATGAGTAAGCCCTCATCATCTCGGTGATTCTTTCTCCAGTGTTACTTCAGTCTGCCTGCTTTGCTTTGTTTCCGTTTTTGCATCCCTTCCCTAAAACAGATTCACAGCCATCGAGTCACTGTCCAGGGAGAACATAGAGTTTTGCATTCTTAGGCTGTGAACAGAAAATCTTGGCAGTCCTCTTGAGGTCAGGCCCCACAGTCAGTCGGCACACATCTAGTTAACAGTACTGGGAAATGATGCGAAGTATCTGCTCAACTGCTGATGGTGAGACAGGTGCATCGTGCCCTGAACAACGCTAGTATATTTCATTCACTCATTTGACAGCTTTTGATTACCTACTGTTTCTAGGAACTGTGAACGTAGTACAGTGCACTGGACTCACAACTGAATGGTGCAAAACCATTTCGATTAAAAAAAATATATTTCAGTCATATGTGTGTAAGGCAGATAAGTGAACATAATGTGATAAGAGTCTTAAGAAAGGTATGGAAGAACTGCAGTGTGACCATGAGGCTAGAAGCAGCCCATTCTACCTATCAGGAAGGGTCAGAGATGGAATGAAGTGAATCTCCAAAGAGAAGTAGAGTCCACCAGAAGGCCTATGGGCCAAGAGGAAGAACAGGCAAAGGCGTGAGGCACATGAAGGGAGCCGGGCTTCCCAGGTGGCAGAATGGTAAGGAACCTGCCTACCAATGCACGAGACACAGGAGATGCGGATTTGATCCCTGGGTTGGGAAGATCCCCTGGAGAAGGACATCGTAACCCAGCTAGTGTTCTTGCCTGGAGAATCCCACGGACGGAGGAGCCTGGCAGGCTACAGTCCATAGAGTTGCAAAGAGTTGGACATGACTGAAGCAGCTTGACAGGCACACATGAAGGGAGCCTGTCACCTTTGGGCAGCTACAAGCAACACGGAGGTGCAGAGGGGAGTGGAGGGGAGGTAAGTGAAGAAGGGGCCAAGTTGTGAAGGGCCTAAACATTAGAAGAATTTTAATCAGTGAAATGGCATACTTTTTAAAAGATGTGGTATAATGTGGGTGGGAGGACTATGAGGGAAACTGGAGAAAGGAAGAACAGTTGGGGGATTTTGTAATAGTCCAGGTGAGAAAGGATGAGCCCCTGAGCAAGGAAAGCGACTATTGCGGGGGGTGGGGGGGAGGTGCGGAGAATAAGAGTGAATTTAGAAGCTATTTAGGGGGAGAATTTACAGAACTTGGCATATTTACAGGGTGAAGGAGGCAGAGAACCCAAAATGAACCTGGTTCCAACATAGAGCTGGACAGAAGGACAAAGAACATGTTTATGAATGAAGAAGAAAATCAGTTTAGTTGTGGAGATGTTGAACTTGCTGTGCTGAGGAAGAGTGAGTTAGAGCTGTCTTAGAGGTACGTGCAGGTATGTGAGATGTGAAGGAGAGAAGCCGAGGGAAAAGAACCACATCCCAGCAGGAATAATGGATGCCAGTCATCAGAAGGGGATGAGATTTCAGCTTCATGGTGGGGCGGGGAAGAATATGTTTGGCTTCCAGCTTATCCAGCAGAGCCTCTCTTCTTTCTCACACACCCAGTTTTGATGGTAAGTGGACAATGTAGCCAACCTAACCTGAGGAGGCTTGCTGACCACAGACTCAGACTCCTCAGGAATGGAGGTTAGGGTTCCCCATCCCCACCCCAGATGAGCCACCTAGACCAGCAGATGTGCTAGCTGAGAGAAGGAAATCTGAAATTGGTAGTAGGGGAGGGAAGTAGTGAGTCTCAGATGTGGTTTTGAGAGCATGTGCAGAGAGAGGCAAGGGCTGTAATTTGGCTCACCAACATTCTTGTAAGGTTCTCCAAACAAAGGAACCAAACAGAAATTGGGGTGGGTTAAATCCAAATGTACGTCAAGGCTGTGTATTGTCACCCTGCTTATTTAACTTATATGCAGAGTACATCATGTGAAATGCTGGGCTGGAAAAGCACAAGCTGGACTCAAGATTGCCGAGAGAAATATCGATAACCTCAGATATGCAGATGACACCACCCTTATGGCAGAAAGTGAAGAAGAACTAAAGAGTCTCTTAATGAAAGTGAAAGAGGAGAGTGAAAAAGTTGGCTTAAAACTTAACATGCAGAAAACGAAGATCATGGCATCTGGTCCTATAACTTCGTGGCAAATAGATGGGGAAACAGTGGAAACAGTGTCAGACTTTATTTTTGGGGGCTCCAAAATCACTGCAGAGAGACTGTAGCCATGAAATTAAAGGACGCTTGCTCCTTGAAATAAAAGTTATGACCAACCTAGACAGCATATTAAAAAGCAGAGACATTACTTTGCCAACAAAGGTCCATCTAGTCAAGGCTATGGTTTTTCCAGTAGTCATGTATGGATGTGAAAGTTGGACTATAAAGAAAGCTGAGCACTGAAGAATTGATGCTTTTGAACTGTGGTGTTGGAGAAGACTCTTGAGAGTCCCTTGGACTGCAAGGAGATCCAACCACTCTATCCTAAAGGAGATCAGTCCTGGGTGTTCATTTGAGGAACTGATGTTGAAGCTGAAACTCCAATACTTTGGCCACCTGATGTGAAGAACTAACTCATTTGAAAAGACCCTGATGTTGGGAAAGACTGAAGGCAGGAGGAGAAGGGGATGACAGAGGATGAGATGGTTGGATGGCATCACCGACTCTATGGACATGAGTTTGAGTAAGCTCTGGGATTTGATGATGGACAGGGAAGCCTGGCGTGCTGCAGTGCATGGGGTCGCAAAGAGGTGGACACGACTCAGTGACTGAACTGAACTGAATTGCAAATGGGGTGAGTTTGCTGTAAGAAGTAAGTGGATCCAAGCCATGTAGTGGGTGTCTACTCACATTCCCACACCAGGGCTGAGATGCTCATTCTCCACTGGTTATGGAAGTATTGGCTGCTGCCAACTTACCTCTGAGTCCTTTTTCTGGAATTGGTTCTCAGCTGAGGAGAGGTATCTTGTCTAATGTGATGTTCTCCAACTTTAAACTAATGACTGGTTGATGCTCAGTGACGGGATATGGAGGCCCAGCCCCCTTGTCTCAATTCATGACAGCTATGAAGGACTTTCCCAGCCACAGAGCTCCTGGGACAGGCTCAGGCTTCTGCTCAGCAGGTCAGCTCCTCTTGCAGCTCAGTCCTGCTGCTTTCACCCTCCAGGGTTGTCCCCAGAGCCTCTGTCTCAGAGTCAGCGTCCTGGGGAACCTAACGCAAGACATGAAAGCCATTCAGATGGCTAAGTCCTCCCCCTTTACTGAAGACAGCCAGCTGAGACTATCTAAAGGTGATAATGATCAATACATGGAGGTGTAAATGTATTCTTTAGAGTTACACAGATGACCACCAAAGGAGCTAAAAATGAAAATGATGAAAAATATTGCTCTTGTAAAGTGACTGGGGATTGATGAGGTGGGAGATTTGCTTTTCCTCCCAAGATTCTCTGAACTACCTGATTTAATATCATTTGCTAAGAGTACTTGATTCAAATCCAATTTTAACAAGAAAAAGACTGTTAGAAAGCACTAACTATGGAGAGGTAGTGGAGTAACATTTGCATTTGGAGGCTGTGATTTAGGCTTCAGATACCATCTCTGTGTCTCACTAATCTGATATAGGTCATTGTTCTTGCAGAGCTCTAACTTTCTCATCTGGTAAGTGGAAATAATAATAATATTGAAATAAAAACCACTCAAGATTATTATATGAATGAAATAATGAAATATAAAACCATTTAGTAAAGCTATAAAGAGTCATATGAGAGAATAAAATACATGTTAGAGTTACTAGTGATATACAAGAAAATACAAAACAGCAGTTAATTCTAGCTATGGATGAAGAAGACCTCATTAAAGCTGATCACTTAAAGCTAGCCTGAAGAATAAAGGAGAATTCTGATAGGTAAAGATAGAGGAATGAAAAGGAGGGAGATTTTATTTTATTTTTTAAAGTGATCTTTTTTCAATTATTTTTATCAAAGTAATCCATAGGTATAATTAAACAACCATAAAACTAATTTTTTTTTTATGTCTATGAACTATTGTCTCTTTCCCTTGACCGGAATGTGAGCTCTGCTAAAAGAGAAATTTTGATCTGTTCTGTTTATAACCCCCAAAGTGCCTAAAGTATGCCTCACACATTATAGGGACTCAATAAACATTCATTGAATAAATGAAAAGTATAAAACAATCTTATCAGCACCACTACTCCCCAAGCTCTATCCCATACCCCAGAGGCACCTGCTTTTTTTAAAATTAAACAGTCTATTATTTTTGAAAATTCCAAACATACATAAAGACAGAAGCAATGGTACAGTCAACCCTGTGAACCCAGCATTTACAATCATCACCTTTGGCCATCTTGTTTCTCTCTATCACTTTATGTTTCAAGGGTAAGGGGGATTGGCACTAAAGTATTTTAAAAGCAAATCCAAGACGTCATGTTATTTTTACCTGAAATACTTCAGTATGCTTCTAACTACAAAAGATATTTTAAAATCTAACCTACGTGCCATTATGATACCTAACAAAATTAACAGTTTCTTCTATCATCATATTATATCCAGCTAATAATCCAATTTTTCTGTTTCAAAATTCTACCAATAGAGGTCCCAAATGAAGTCTCCACACTGAACTCAATTGTCTTGTCTCCTGTGATTTACTCACTTTTCCCCTACACCATTGATTTATTAGAGAATCTAGGTCAGTGGTCTAGTAGAATGTCCTATATTCTGGACCTGACTGACTACTTCCTTGTGATGTCCTTTCAACTTGTTCTCCAGAGGTAACTACTTTTAGCAGTTTCTGTTTTTAGTTCTTTTTGTGATTACCTTGATGTCTCTAAATGTGTTGTTTCTTGATATAGCTGTCACGACTGTGTAGGGTGCAAATTAGTTCACTTTTCCTGCCTCGTCCTCTGCCACTTCCCTCCTCCCAACATAATTTTGTCACTAATCTCTGCTTCCTCTGCCAGTCGACACTTAGATTTCAGACAGTATCCTTTTTTAAAATTATGTATTTTTGGCTGTGCTGGGTCTTCCTGCTGCTCGGGCTTTTCTCTAGCTGCGGTGAGCAGGCGTCACTCCATCGCAGTGCAGGGGCTTCTCATCGTGGTGGCTTCTCTTGTTGCGGAGCACAGGCTTTAGGGCACTTGGGCTTCAGTAGTTGTGACTTGCGGGCTCTAGAATTCGGACTCAGTAGTTGTGGTGCTCAGGCTTAGTCAAACCCATGTCCTCTGCATTGGCAGGCAGATTCTTAACCACTGGACCACTAGGGAAGTCCCAGATAATGTCCTTGAACCTGTATTTGCTGTTCCTTCAGCCAAGAGAGCATCTCCTGTTGAGGACAGTTGTGCTCAGATGTTCCCTGTTATCTGCTCTTCTCCCATTTCACTTTTCAACCTCTGTCAGTTGCAAATTTAGTTCTAAGTTTTTCAAGTGTAATAATTTAGTCTTCTGTGATTTGTGTTTATTCTAAAATTGTAAAAAATAGTATATGAACATTTATGTTATTATGAATTTAGTTCACTGTAGAACCAACGTGCCATTGGTTGGTGCCAGCCAGGGAGGATGAGAAACCCTTTGGTATCCTCTTTTCTTTTTCTTCTTTCTTTTTTTAATATTGAATTTTTAAAAATTTTTTATGTTTAATTGAAGGATAATTGCTTTATAGTATTGCATTGGTTTCTAGCAAACATCAGCATGAAGCAGCCATAGGTTTACCCATGTCCTCTCCCACTTGAACATCCCTCCCACTTCCCTCCCTACCCCACCCCTCTAGGTTGTTACTGAGCCCCAGTTTGAGTTCCCTGAGTTTGCTTCATATAGCAAATTCTCAGTGGCTATCTATTTTACATTGGTTTCCTCTTTATGAGGTAAATAAAAGAACCCATTTTTGTCAAAGGAGAATGTCTTTAGTGTCACATTAAAATTTTTATTGCTTTACCTGTTGTACAAAATCATGCCATGT
The DNA here is from genome assembly GCF_001704415.2 of Capra hircus. Lineage (NCBI taxonomy): Eukaryota > Metazoa > Chordata > Mammalia > Artiodactyla > Bovidae > Capra > Capra hircus. Next base: position 36,408,553 of record NC_030818.1, read on the forward strand.
TTTAATTTGCTTTATATTTGGTCCATGCCAGCAATGATAATTGAAACTGTCATTTGAACTGATCTTTCCATCATCATGTGATTCATAAGGGACTATGTGTTTGAACAGTGATAGAGGAAAGTACCTAAACTTTAAAAGTAATTCTCTTTGAGTGAGAAGTGGGATTGGAATGAGCAATTCAAACCCTGTAATAGAAGGCCTTGAATACCGTTGAATACCATGCTAGGAAGTGTGGACCTTGTAGGTCCTAGGAGGCTCTTGAGGGTTTTTAAGGAGTGCAAGGTATTTGGACTCAAGCCTTCTTGAAAGGAATTTCCCAAAGAGGGTGACCTGCCAGGGTGAGGTCCAGAGTCCCACTGGTTGTCCCAGTAGTGTCACCGTGTCAGGGAGCTGTGTGATCAGAGGGCCCCTCAGGGCATCCAGAGAACCTGCAAATGTCTCCATGAGAAAGCCAGCATTTGAACCCCTGAAGCTCATCCTTGGACCTAGGTAAAAAGCTCTGATCAACACCCTCATTCTCTTAGACTGCATATGAATCATTTATTTAGCATTTTGTGAAAACTGATCGATATTTGAATAGATTCCAGTTCCAGTTTTTTACTATAACAAACAACATTTCCATGACAATTGTTTTATTTATATTCTTTGCATCCTTGCCAGTTTTTTCCCCTTGGGAGAAATGTATAGTTGCAGAACTACTGGATAAACCATGTGCATTCCTTTCTTTTTCTCTTTCTTTCTTCTTTCATTTTTAAATTAATAGGCTATTTCTTAGAGCAGTTTTACATCAGAGGAAAAGAAAGTATAGAGAGCTCCCATACTCATCTCAGTGCCCACACAGCTTCTCCTATTACTATCTTACATTGGTGTGGTACATTTGTGGTTACAATAAATGAAAGAATATTGATACATTATTATTAACTGAAATCCACAGCTTTTATCAGCATCACCACTCTTTATATTGCACAGATCTATGGGTTTTAACAAATGTATGATGTCTTTTTTTGCCATTAGAGCATCATAGAGAATAGTTCCACTGCCCTAAAAATACCTTAGTTTGTACCTAGTTATCCCTTTCTCCTTCCTTCAATGATGTGTAATTTTTAAGGCTTTCCAGATCTATAGTCAAATTACTGTACAAAATGTTTGTGTTCGAACACTAGCAGTGCATGAGAATCCCTATTTTGGCACATCATCAATAATATTGGTTATTGTTATTTTTTATTTCAGGGAAATTGATATCTCTCTTTTTTAGGACAAATACAAGTAAGATATCATTGTGTTAGGACTCTTGGCTACAATGATAGAGAATTTATACAAGCTGGCTTAAGTAAAATATGAGATTAATGAACATCATTCATCAGGATGTTGACCTCAGGATTGACTTGATTAAGGAACCCAATTGATGTCTGAGAATGAGCTATCCTCATTGGTTTTCTATTGAACACGGCTTTTTCTAAGGAGGGGGATATAGTTGCAGGCAGCTCCTTACATCGTTTCAGTCTAGGAGGTCTGGAGGAAAGAGAAATCTTTGTTCTTTTTTATTTAGTTTTACAATAAGCAGAGCTTATTTGATCTCCTTTATGAAAATCTAACTTAAGTTGATTAAAGCAGAGCATGTGACTATGTTGGCTCATGTAACTGAAAAGTCTAGAAAAGAGTGTTGCTTTCAGGAACAACAAGATCCACAGGCTCATACAATGCCATCAGGACTTATTGGTTACCTTTCATCCCACTCCTTTTTTGGGCTTCATTCTCAATAAACTTTCTCTGCCTATTGACAAAATGGTTCCTGGCAGCTCCAGACTTAAATGACTCAGAAGTCTCATGAGTCTCAAAGAGGGTATACAGTTATCCCTTGGTATCCAAGGATAATTAGTTCCAAGACTCTCTGCAGATTACAAAATTGAGGATCCTCAAGTCTCTCATATAAAATGGTGTAGTACTGGCATATAATTTATATATTTAAACTCCCCGCTCCCAATTTAGAGAGTAAATCATCTCTAGATTACATACAATATCTATTACAATGTAAATGCTATGTAAACAGTTGTCTGCATGCAGGAAATTTAAGTTTTGCTTTTTGGAACATCTTGGAATTTTTTTTCCCCAAATATATTTAATTCAGTTGGTTGAATCCTCAGGTGTCAAACTCAGTTACTGATGACCAACTGTGCCTCAGTTTTGATGTTTGCAGCAAAGGTTCTAAGGAAGACTTTGGTTGACCTGACTTGGATATTGCATTATCCCTAAGCAAATCATGGTGGCAGGGAGGATGAGAAAATTCTGATTAGTTAGGACTGGGTCAGGTACCACCCAGGCGCAAAGATGGAGGGAGATGTTAGCTCCAGCAACAAAAGCAGAATGACTCACAGGAGAGGTGAAGGGTTTGTAAAAGAGAAACAGGGGAGAGGGGCTGAATGATGCACCAACAAAAGGAACAGATGTCTATTATAGGTGTCATCAGCCCTCCCAGAACCACAGAGTTGGAATCTGGGACAAAGATGTTTTATATCAAAAAGAGGGGAGAAGAATCACAGCACTGTTAATCAGCTATACCTCAATACAAAACAAAAAGGTTTTAAAAAATAAAATATATGTGGAAAACAAAATAAGCCAAAAAAAAAAAAAAAAGTGGAAGGGGAGAAGGAATACTGCATAGATTAAAAAGTGAAAAATGTCCACCAATCATTGTTTTAAATTTGTATTCACTAATAAACATCAGCTCATATATTTGTTGGCCATCTGTATTTGTTTTTTAAATGAGCTTTCTGTCTGTTTTGCTATAAGGGCAGCACTTTTATCTTATTGATTTGCAAGAATTCCTGACATACTGGTGTTAAACCTCAGTTATACGTGCTGTGAATCTTTTCCCCAGTTCATCATTTGTTTCTTAATTCTGGTATGTACTTAAAAAAAAATATATTTTATATTTGGCTGCTCTGGGTCTTTGTTGCTGCGCATGGCTTCCCCTGGTGTGTGGGCTTCTTGTGGTAGCTTCTCTTATTGTGGAGCATGGGCTCCGGAGCAGGGGCTCAGTAGTTGTGGCTCACCGGCTGCTTAGTTGCTCCGTAGCATGTGAGACCTTCCTGGACCAGAGACTGAACCTTCAGCCCCTGGCAGCATTGGCAGGTGGATTCTCAACCCCTGGACCACCACAGAAGTCCCTGTTATGTACATTTTTACACAAGAAAACAATTTAAAATTGCATTTGAATCCATGCAATTTGCTGTGCTTATTATTAATCCTAATTCTCGCACTAAACAGTTCTGTGTCTTACTCTGATTCAACTTCTGTTGCCCAGTTTCCTCATCTGCAAAATAAGCAATAACTTTTCTTCCTTTACTTGTAACATTGTATGACTATCAAATAGCATTAATTTATTTCAAAGTATAGATCTCAAGATAGTGGATACAAAATATGAGAGAACAATGCTCTGAGTCAATGCTGCCAGAGGATATTTAATGGTATCCCATAGCAAGTGTCAGAGAAGGCAATGGCACCCCACCCCAGTACTCTTGCCTGGAGAATCCCATGGACGGAGGAGCCTGGTGGGCTGCAGTCCATGGGGTCTCTGGGAGTCGGACACGACTGAGTGACTTCACTTTCACTTTTCACTTCCATGCGTTGGAGAAGGAAATGGCAACCCACTCCAGTGTTCTTGCCTGGAGAATCCCAGGGACGGGGGAGCCTGGTGGCTATCGTCTATGGGATCACACAGAGTTGGACACGACTGAAGCGACTTAGCAGCAGCAGCATAGCAAGTGTCCAGTAGGAAGTATAGCTTGAAGTTATTCCTCTTGCCTAATAGAGCAGAATAAACTCTCTCCCCTTTTCTGAGCCAGCCAGGACATGGAGCAGGCAGAGAGAAATGCTTTCAGCTACAGAGAACACAGATGCCAGAGCCTGCAAGTTAGAGAGCTCCAGGGCTATAGGGCTAAGCTGAGCAGACCAAAGCCAGCCCCAGCTTGAACAAGAAAGGAGGCAGCCAATCTTTCCTGATGTAACTGTGGGGACAGCTTCTATTGGTGGTAAAGACTTGGCACTTAAAATCAACATTGAACAGTTCCAGACATACAGATTGAGAATTCTCTGCAAGTAGAATTAGGATTCTGACACAAGATACATCCTCATGTGCCTGCTCTGTGACTAGAGTAGTTTGATATATGAAGAATAGCAGCAGAGTCTTAGAAAACAGAATCAAGACTGGATAAGAATCTATGCCTTTGATCACAATGATCAAGGGTTTTCATAAATTCCTGAATGAGGAAGAACTGGAAATTATTATCAGATTCATTCCTCCACTATGTACCTTTGGTAGTTGATCACATATCTTTATTTTTTAATGTATTTTAAAAATTAATTAGTTAATTTATTTGACTGCATTGAGTCTTAATTGCATTATGTGGGATCTTTCGCTAGAACACATAGGCTTAGTTTCTCTGTAGCATGTGGGATCTTACTTCCTGGACCAGGGATTAAAGCTGCGTCCTTGCATTGCAGGGTGGATTCTTAGTCACTGGAGCACCAGGGAAGTCCCAGTTTTTATATTAATGTATAGTGAAATTTTTGAGAAGGAAATGGAAACCCACTCCAGTATTCTTGCCTGGGAAATCCCATGGACAGAGGAGCCTGGCAGACTACAGTCCACAGCATCACAAAAGAGTCAGGCATGACTTAGCGACTAAACAACAACAAATAGTGAAATGTAGATATCACGAAAGTTGAGCTTAATCATGCTTTGTAAGTTCTTTTGTCCTCTTTGCATAGAACTTTCCATGTATTGTCATAGAGAGATTTCTGAAGTGGTTAGATTCTGGGGCCTGAGTGGCCAACCAGATAAACATTTTGGTTTCCTGTGCAGACCACTGTTTTGGGCTTATTTTAGTTTGACTGTGCTTCACTTTATGAAAATCACTTTGAAAAGGAAAAAGTATTACATAAACGTCATCTATCACAATCCCTTAGATCTATGGTTCACAACCCTGGCTAAATATTAGAACTGCCTGAGGGGTTTTAAAGACAATGCTGAAGTCTGGCCTAACCCACATTAATTAAATTAAAATCTCTGGAGGTGGTAAAAAATGTTCCCCAAGTGACTATAACCTGCAGCTTGATTAAAAGGGCTGATAGAGCCTTGCACAAAATGTGAGCTCTGCAAGTCAGAGATCTTTAGAGAAAATTTGCTTACACAATGTAACATGCCAAACTGAGGCACAGTGAATAATTCAAGCATTCCCTTCCAAAACCACACAATTCTTTACATATTATCTAGTTGTTTCTGGAATAATTTTTTCACTATTCAGGTATTTTTGAATGTTATTTTTTTAAATAGATATTCCACAGATGTTGAGATGACATAAATTGGCAATGGGGGTGAAGAGAGGGCATTTTATAAATGGGGGGAGTTCATATGAAAATTGGATATATCCAATGGTGATTTTATACTTTTTTCTTCTTTTCCCCAAGTTTCTGTTAAATTTATAATAATGCTCCCTTCCCCTCTCCCTCTCTCGGTTGTACTTACCTGGTGAAACTCCAACTCTGGACATATTTCTCTGAGCCTGCACCGGTATGTGTGAGAGCTTAAGTTTTGACTCCCTCAGAAGCAGACATTGAAACAAGGATTTGGGTTAAAGGAGTTAATTTGGGGAGTATAGATTATACTGGCTGAGAAATGGGAAGTAAAGGGAGAGAACTCATCCAGTAAAGGATGTACTATTAAGCCAGCTAATGTAGTTTCCATGGGGAAACAGTGCAAAACACACACCTCAGAATTGTCCTACTTTGGCTTTTATTCACCATTTCCTGAGAATCATTATTTGAAGCACTTATCTGGTCCCATCACTTCATGGGAAATAGATGGGGAAACAGTGGAAACAATGTCAGACTTTGTTTTTTTGAGCTCCAAAATCACTGCAGATGGTGACTGCAGCCATGAAATTAAAAGACGCTTACTCCTTGGAAGAAAAGTTATGACCAACCTAGACAGCATATTCAAAAGCAGAGACATTACTTTGCCGACTAAGGTCCGTCTAGTCAAGGCTATGGTTTTTCCAGTGGTCATGTATGGATGTGAGAGTTGGACTGTGAAGAAGGCAGAGCGCTGAAGAATTGATGCTTTTGAACTGTGGTGTTGGAGAAGACTCTTGAGAGTCCCTTGGACTGCAAGGAGATCCAACCAGTCCATTCTGAAGGAGATCAGCCCTGGGATTTCTTTTGAGGGAATGATGCTAAAGCTGAAACTCCAGTACTTTGGCCACCTCATTTGAAAAGTTGACTCATTGGAAAAGACTTTGATGCTGGGAGGGATTGGGGGCAGGAGGAGAAGGGGACGACAGAGGATGAGATGGCTGGATGGCATCACTGACTCGATGGACGTGAATCTGAGTGAACTCCGGGAGTTGGTGATGGACAGGGAGGCCTGGCGTGCTGCGATTCATGGGGTCGCAGAGTCAGACATGACTGAGCAACTGAATTGAACTGAACTGAGGCCTGTTGTGAGCCCAGCAGTAAGGATGGCTTTCCACATTTCTGGAGTAAAGAATTCTTAAGCACAGGGCTAGAGACTTTGTTAGAAGTGGGCTAAGGCACATTGAAAGTCCAAAGGGTAGGATGGCATTGTTGGGGGGTGGGGAACCACACAACTGAGGAGATTGGCATCAACATAAGTTTATGACATTTTCAATCTCAGATAAACATTTTGTGTAGCTGGTAATCCCATAATACTTTTCTCATAAGCTCATGTAAAGTGAGTGAAGTGAAAATAGCTCAGTCATGTCCGACTCTTTGTGACCCCATGGACTATACAGTCCATGGAATTCTCCAGGCCAGAATACTGGAGTGGGTAGCCTATCCCTTCTCCAGCAGATCTTCCGGACCCAGGAATCGAACCAGGGTGTCCGGCATTGCAGGTGGATTCTTTACCAACTGAGCTATCAGGTAAGCTCATACTCCCACTTAAAAAAGAATCCATGTCTGATAACTGCTATATCTGGGTTACTTGTGGGTCTGTTTTTATTGCCTAGTTTTCTCTTACTTTTCTGTCTTTTGGTCCTATTTCCTGGTGATGAAATAAAATTTGTATTTTAAGGCAAGACAAGAAAGTTTAAACATAAAATTCTCTGTCTGTGTGGGCCTCCTCCCTCCCTGTCTAATGTGCAATGTGCATCTGAATTTACACATTAACCAGACCTCCTTAAAGATGACAGTGCCTGCCCAACCGTAAAGATTAATTTATTTTCCCTTTCTTTGGACACTAGCAATGTCACTTCTTAAAAGATTAGTATTTTTTCCCAAGTCTGTGGGAGTCAAGTGGCTTTCTGTTCTCTTCGTTTGTATTTATCTGGACTATATATCTTTGGTGAACTTTATGCAAAATGTCAGTATGCCATTTTGATGTTCTATCCTTTGTCTCAAAAATGTGGATGACTGTGCCTTCAACTTTTAACAGGTGGAATAGTTCTCAGAACTCCGAGAGTCTGTCCCATGGGTTATAATCCTCAGTTTGGCTTGAATAAAATACTCTTTTTTATTCTCAACTTGATGGTTAATCAAATTTTCAACAAGACTGGTATTATTTTAAATTCCAATATCTATATGTCTGGATCTATCTCTCCCTGTTTCTCTGGTCTGGTTGATGCTGTCTTCCCCGAAAGGGATTAAACCTTCTTTTTGTCAGCAATTGGAGTGAGGCCAGATCATACTGATGCTCTCCAGGACTGAGATAATTTTAGGCTGTTACAGGCTTTGTGGGAGTTGGTCTATTTTTATTTGCCCTTTGTCTTGAGGAGTGTTCACAGAAATCTGGAGAGCTATCAAGGCCCTTCTTCCTTGATAAACTATAATAATCAACTGTAATTTTTCTCTACCCAGTACCATGAAATTTCTGAAAGCTCTGTGCATCTTTAGTTTTTGGTTTCTTTCCATCTCACCGTTGCACAGCCTGAAACTTGGTAAACATCCTAAGGGCAAAAGCCACATCAAACATAGGGCTCACTTCTCAAATGCTGGTTGCCTACCAGACTGTATGGGTCTTGACTAGACTGCTGTTCCATGGTTCTATGGACATGGAACCATGGACTTGGAACCATGGATATGGACGTTGAACCATGTCTTCCTACCTGTTCCATGGTTCCTCCTTTATACCTTTAGCTGTAGAAGAACTTTCCTGCTCTTCTTCAGGCTTTTCTCACCAATAGTTGTGCTAATTTGTTGAGTCTGTGGGAGGATGTGACTCCAGGTCTCCCTGTTCTACTTGGCCTCTTCCCCTCCACATTAAAAAAAATTGAATTATGTGCATTTTTTTAGACATAATGCTATTGCACACTTAATAGAATACTGAATAGTGTCAACATAATTTCTAAAGGAGATCAGTCCTGGGTGTTCTTTGGAAGGACTGATGCTAAAGCTGAAACTCCGATACTTTGGCCACCTCATGCAAAGAGTTGACTCATTGGAAAAGACTCTGATGCTGGGAGGGATTGAGGGCAGGAGGAGAAGGGGACGACAGAGTATGAGATGGCTGGATGGCATCACTGACTCAATGGACTTGGGTTTGGGTGGACTCCGGGAGTTGGTGATGGACAGGGAGGCCTGGCGTGCTGCAATTCATGGGGTCGCAAAGAGTCAGACACAACTGAGTGACTGAACTGAACTGAACTGAATTTCTATATACTCTGGCAAACCAAAAAATGTGTGTGACTCATTTTATTGTGCTATCCACCTTATAGCAGAAGTCTGGAGCCCACACTATCTCTGAGGTATGCCTGTAGTCTTCAGAGAAAGTGAGAGAAGACTTTTGTTACAGATGAGCTTATATCAGACCAAATACCAGCTGAAGACAACTACCAAAACTGGATAAAAAGCCAAACCAAACCAAAGATCCAGATATTTGAAGAACGGGAAAGGAACTAAATCATCCAGGACTTTATATGACAATATCTTGGGAAAGAATGGAAATACACTGAAGTGAGCTGAACAGTTTACAATGATGTTTCTCACTTGGGGATGTTTTCCAACTTGCAGCATGGAGCACAGCCAACCACGTTTCCCTGGCTTCCCACTGTACTTGGAACAGAGAGGAGCCTCTTCACCATGGCTTACATAGCCTGGCAAACATTGTTTCTACTTGCCTGAACTGACAGCCCTATTTAAGGCCACGTTCCCCTTTGTAATAATGCTTCAGCCATGCTAACCTTGCAATTCTTCCTACTTGGAAAGCTCAGGCGTTCTCCACCCTATTCCCTCTGCCTGGATTAAATTCTCCCACTCTCTTCCTGGCTGTTTCCTTAGACACTTTTCAGGTATCACTTCCTCAGAGAATTCCCGTGACAATTTCTCCATGCTCCATGCAACCTCATCTCTAAGTTAGAGACCACCTTCTCCCCAGCACCCACGCATAGCACCCAGTAAGCTCTTGAGAGATTTACTGAATGAGTGAATGAAAGACTGCTTGAAGGTAGTGTGGCATAGTGGAAGCAACTCTGAATTTTACCTCAGAAGGTCAGATTCTAGATAGGGTCTCTTCCTGGGTAATCTTGGGCAATCCCTTCTGTGTTCTGAGGCTATTGCCTTGCCTCTCAAATAGAGATGGCACCTTGCCTATGGCACTCACAGAATCCTGTAAACATCAGATTGGAGTTGATATGTAAGAAGGTCTTAATAATGTAAAAAGCTATGCAAATGTGAGTTAGTATACTATTCACTGATTCAAAAGGAAATCACATATATTCGGTGAGCAAAATATGTTTTAAATTATTGACACTTTACTATGTTCATCATCATTATCAACCTTTTTAAGAAAAAGTTTAATGAAAAAAAAAGTTTTATGAATGGCAATGAAAAGTAAATACTTCTAGATGAAAATTTTTTATATAGTAAAACAGTCGCCATCTTATTTATGAGGATATCTCTGAAGCATGTGATTGATTTTTAAACAAGGCTAGTTTTTGAAGGATGCAGTAGTTGAATACAGTGTCAGCCGTAACACTGGGCTGGAGGAAGCAGGAGTCCAACCAGCATTTACTGAATGACTTTTCTTGCAGTTTTTGCTTTTCCTGTGCCATCCATGGGGCTTCCTGGGTGGCACTAGTGGTTAAAAACCTGCCTGCCAATGCAGGAGAAATAAGAGACACAGGTTTGATCCCTGGGTAGGGAAGATACCCTGGAGGAGGAAATGTCAACCCACTCGAGTACTCTTGCCTGGAGAATCCCATGGACAGAGGAGCCTTGTGGGCTATGGTCCATAGAGTCACAAAAAGTCAGACACTACTAAAGTGACTTAGCACATGCACACATACTGTCCGTATCTGATAGTAATTCATGGTCAAGATACTTTCATATTAGTGAACTGTTCAGTGAAGAGCCCTAACAAAAGTTAAAATGCTTATTTAAGGATTTAGCATGCACCTCAAATGATTCTAGAAGTACGACACTGAAATAAGAGAGAACTTAGGTGGTACTAACAGCACTCCTATTAGTACCATCTCCTGTTAGCACTCCATCTCTTCAAGAGATGGGAATGCCAGACCACCTTACCTGCCTCCTGAGAAATCTGTATGCAGGTCAAGAAGCAACAGTTAGAACTGGACATGGAACAACAGAGTGATTCCAAATTGGGAATGGAGAACGTCAAGGCTGTAAATTGTCACCCTGCTTATTTAGCTTATATGCAGAATATATCATGAGAAATGCTGGACTGGATGAAACACAAGCTGGAATCAAGATTGCCGGGAGAAATATCAATAACCTCAGCTATGCAGATGACACCACCTGCCGGGAGCCAGCGTGAGGAATTCCACCCGTGACAAGGTCATGCGGCAGAGTTCTGATGTGCAAGGTGGAGTCAGATCTCAGGTTTTCCCCCTGGCATTTCCTGAGCATGTACCCCCCAAAAATAAGAATCTGCCTGCTTTTCCACTCTTCTGTCATTCTCTGGAAAAAGTCAATTCAGGGCTTTAGTCTTCCGCATTTGAAAGAGTGTTTCAATCCAAAAACCCCTCTGATGGCTTTCTAGCCTGCCTGCAGGACTCGTACAGCTGCTCATATGATTGTTTGAGGCCTCCTGACCGAAGAAGGCACAGGAAGCTTAAAATATCCTAGGAATGTAGGGGCTTCCGAGGAGTCAAAATCATTAGAATAGGACTGATTAAAGGTTTCATTTGCTGAGCGAATACTTGCTGCCAAATTTTCATATCCTTTATTTTTAGATATAGTTGGTATATAGAAAAACTGGTAGTAGACCTGGTATTAGCAACATTAGATCTTTGAGTTAAGTACTTTCTTTGTTATAACCCACTGCACCTTTGTTCTACAGGAATGTAACTTTAGTATTTTGAGGGTGATGCAGAGTAAACAAAAAACTCTTCGAGGGAAAAGGAGTTTTCTGGTGGATAGGCAATTATCCAGGAAGAGAGCCATAAAAATGTTAACAGGCCTCTTGGCCAGAAGATAATGTAAACCACCTGAGACCTTTTGTATACGGGAGGGTATGCAAAAAGAAAGCCTGGTCTCAATGAGGGTCAGGACTGCTGCTCCTGCATAACTCTGCATATTCCATTATTTCTTTATGTACAACTTGGGGTATATAAGCTGATTTTGAAAGTGGAGATTTTGGAGTCTTGCACCGATGCTGGGCTTCCCCATGTCGTTCTTTTCTCCCTTTTTCGGGTGAATTCCCATCTGGGGCATGGAGGCTCACCATGTTTACTTTCTTGTCCCAGCTTCTAAGATCCGTAAGAGAGAGCGCCCAAGGCGGGGCACTCTCTGCTATTCAAATGGGCGCCGGTGCCCTCACATAGATGATGCAAGTTTCTTGTCTGGAACTTTATTGGCTTTCCACGTAACCCAAGTTATTCAGCCTCTTTTCTGCACTTAATTTCCTACTACACTAATTCTTCCTAATCTAATCTTATACTAATAAATAAATAAGTGTTTTCCTCACCTATCCGTCTCCCCTTCGAATCACCCTGGATCCACTGGGGCTGGACCCCGGCAACCACCCTTATGGCAGAAAGCGAAGAAGAACTAAATAGCCTCTTGATGAAAGTGAAAGAGGAGTGGAAAAGTTGGCTTAAAACTCAACATTCAGAAAACTAGGATCATGGCATCCGGTCTCATCACTTCATGGCAAATAGATGGGGAAACAATGGAACTAGTGAGAGACTTTTTTGGGGGAGGGGCCTCCAAAATCACTGCAGACGGTGACTGCACCCAAGAAATTAAAAGACACTTGCTCCTTGGAAGAAAAGTTATGACCAACTTAGACAGCATATTAAAAAGCAGAGATGGAATTAGAAGATGGCGGAGGAATAGGACGGGGAGACCACTTTCTCCCCCACAAATTCATCAAAAGAACATTTAAACCCTGAGTAAATTCCACAAAACAACTTCTGAATGCTGGCAGAGGACATCAGGCACCCAGAAAAGCAGCTCATTGTCTTCGAAAAGAGTACAGCTACCGCCAGTAAAGTAGGCACACAGTAAATATTTATATGAATGAATGAAGCTCATCATTCTGCTTATGGCTCAGAGTAGACAGAACATCTTGAAAGTTCCTGCCTTCCAGCAACTTTGAATGATTTCTAATTAGAAATTATTTTATCATTATCCTATGTTCTTCACTGAAAGTTCTCAAATGTTTCTAAAAACAAAATATAAATTATCATCTAGCAATCCTTGTTATTCTTATTTGAAAAGATAATTTCTACATAGTTGAACTTTGCAGTATTTATGATAAATTAAATGTACAATCATTAGTGGCAAAGAAATTTTTGAGAGTTCAGGGCTATGTAACAAAATGAGTATTCATATAATCTATAACATGGTTTAAAACTTCATAAATATATATTACCCAAAAAGCTTGAACTGTACAAGCAAAAAAATGATTCTTTTAAAAACTTATAAATATGTATAGCCACATAAAAATTTACAAATCTGTGTAATATATAAAAACTGCTTAAATAATCCACAGTATTTACTGGAGAGCTCAGAACAGCACAACAACAGAATAACTCAGTAACACTACCATACTACTATGAGACAGGATACAGGGCCAGTGCTGAACAAATCAAATATTCTAAGACTAGACTAAGAAAATCAAATAATCCCAAAAATGTATTAAAGGATAGTGAAAGGAATTAGTGGATCTAAAGGTTGACATACAAACATAGTAGCTAATGCTTTTATGTCATCTTACAAAGATATAAAAACAAAAGACCCAATGCAGCCCTCCATAGTATAGTTCCTTTGTATTCTCCAGTTTTAAAATGACATATTAATAACTACTTGGATGGAAAGGCATGATATTATCTTGTTCATGTTCAGCAAAATAATGAGAATGGTAGTAATAATTACAATAATTCCTGAGTTCTTCAAATCAAACACTGATACAGAGTGCCAAGTTTAGTGCAATGTAAGTAAAATACTTTTAAAAATTAACTGAAGCTACATTTGGAAAACTCAGCAGTGGCCACAGGACTGGAAAAGGTCAGTTTTCATTCCAATCCCAAAGAAAGGAAATGCCAAAGAATGCTCAAACTACCACACAATTGCATTCATCTCACACATTAGTAAAGTAATGCTCAAAATTCTCCAAGCCAGGCTTCAGCAATACGTGAACCATGAACTTCCAGATGTTCAAGCTGGTTTTAGAAAAGGCAAAGGAACCAGAGATCAAATTGCCAACATTTGCTGGATCATCGAAAAAGCAAGAGAGTTCCAGAGAAACGTCTATTTCTGCTTTATTGACTCTGCCAAAGCCTTTGACTGTGTGGATCACAATAAACTGTGGAAAATTCTTCAAGAGATAGGAATACCAGAACCACCTGACCTGCCTCTTGAGAAACCTGTATGCAGGTCAGGGAGCAACAGTTAGAACTGGACATGGAACAACAGACTGGTTCCAAATAGGAAAAGGAGTATGTCAAGGCTGTATATTGTCACCCTGCTTATTTAACTTATATGCAGCGTACATCATGAGAAATGCTGGGCTGGAAGAAGCACAAGCTGGAATCAAGATTGCCGGGAGAAATATCAATAACCTCAGATATGCAGATGACGCCACCCTTAGGCCAAAAAGTGAAGAAGAACTAAAGAGCTTCAATGAAAGTAAAAGAGGAGAGTGAAAAAGTTGGCTTAAAGCTCAACATTCAGAAAATGAAGATCATGGCATCCGGTCCCATCACTTCATGGGAAATAGATGGGGAAACAGTGGAAACAATGGCTGACTTTACTTTTCTGGGCTCCAAAATCACTGCAGATGGTAATTGCAGCCATGAAATTAAAAGACGCTTACTGCATGGAAGGAAAGTTATAACCAACCTAGATAGCATATTCAAAAAAAGAGACATTACTTTGCAAACAAAGGTCCATCTAGTCAAGGCTATGGTTTTTCCAGTGGTCATGTATAGATGTGAGAGTTGGACTATAAAAAAACTGAGCCGAAGAATTGATGCTTTTGAACTGTGGTGTTGGAGAAGACTCTTGAGAGTCCCTTGGACTGCAAGGAGATCCAACCAGTCCATCTCCTAAAGGAGATCGGTCCTGGGTGTTTATTGGAAGGACTGATGTTGAAGCTGAAACTCCAATACTTTGGCCACCTGATATGAAGAGCTGACTCATTTGAAAAGACCCTGATGCTGGGAAAGATTGAGGGCAGGAGGAGAAAGGGACAACAGAGGATGAGATGGCTGGATGGCATCACCAACTCAATGGACATGAGTTTGGGTGGACTCTGGGAGTTGGTGATGGACAGGGAGGCCTGGCATGCTGTGATTCATGGGGTCGCAAAGAGTTGGACACGACTGAGAGACTGAACTAAACTGAAGTTACATTTTTAAAAGCACCAAAAATGACATTCCTAAGAAATGTAACTCCAGAGGAAAATAGTGGTATTTTTGTTTGCAAATATTAGCCACAATTAAAACTATACTTTTGGATTATAGTTAAGAATTTTGCCTGCTATTTTAAGCCCATTTGTCTTGAGGTTCTTTCAATGCTATCTAGTTGATAAATTAATGTTAAGCTAATAGATTTCTTCCTGGTATGTTTTGGATAAAGACACTGAAACTTTAGCCTTTTGAATTTGCTCAGTGTGTTCTTCACTTGATTAAAGTATAAAAATCAAACAAAACCAAAAAAAAAAAACAGAGATGTTATTTTGCCAGCAAAGGTCCATCTAGTGAAAGATATGGTTTTTCCAGTAGTCATGTATGGATCTGAGAGTTGGATTATAACGAAAGCTGAGCGCCAAAGAATTATGTTTTTGAAGTGTGGTGTTGAAGACTCTTGAGAGTCTCTTGGACAGCAATGAGATCCAACCAGTCCATCCTAAAGGAAATCAGTCCTGAATATTCATTGGAAGGACTGATGTTGAAGCTGAAACTCCAATACTTTTGCCACCTGATGTGAAGAACTGACTCATTAAAAAAGACCCTGATGCTGGGAAAGATTGAAGGCAGGAGGAGAAGGGGACAACAGAAGATGAGATGGCTGGATGGCATCACCGACTCGATGGACATGAGTTTGAGTAAGCTCCAGGAGTTGGTGATGGACAGGGAGGCCTGGCGTGCTGCAGTCCATGGGGACGCAAAGAGTCGGACACCTGAGCGACTGACCAGAGCTGAACAGCACTCCTGGAAGAGTAATCCTATCCACCTGACCTGCATTGCCTTGGATAGTTGGTAGGGGGCAGCAACAGACCACAAATTATGGTTAGTTTAACCAATCAGGGCATTGGAAGTGTTCTTTTTAATGTTATTATTTCATTATTTTTTTCAGAATAAAACAGTATAGCTACAAAGCAACTAGACAATAAAAATAAATAAGCAGGATGAAACTAGTTTATAGACTCTAAGTTACCTAGCCTTTATGCTATAATCTTTCAACAGCAATTTCTTTTTCAAAATTCTAGGCTTTATTACCATTCTTGGCTTGTTTTTTTTTGTTTGTTTGTTTTTGTTTTTGCTTACAATCTTTATTTCTTCTCTTTGTAAGCACTGAAAATTTTAATGCTTCTTTATTGAGCATGAGAGAGATGGCGTATTTGAACTTTCATTCTGCTTAAATTTGATCTACTCCTATTGTGAAGATTTTGCCCCTATACATCACATTTGGTAAAGTTCAGTTATCAAGAAAAATAACCTTTCTAGATAGTTAAAACAGAAATAGATTTAATGTTGGGTATTAAATAGCTATGGGCTTCCCTGATGGTTCAGCAGTAAAGAATCTGCCTATGATGCAGGAGACACAGGTTTGTCCCTTGTGTCAGGAGGATCTCCTGGAGGAGAAAATGGCAACCCACTCCGGTATTCTTGCCTGAAAAATCCCATGGACAGAGGAGGCTGATGGGCTACAGTCCATGGGGTCACAAAAGAGTCAGATACAACTTAGCGACTAAACAACAACAATTAAGTAGCTTATGGGATCGTTGCGAGGACTACTGAGAGAATCTTTGAATCAGTGGTTCTCAACCCTAGCTTTGTGTCCCAAGCATCTGGGTTGTTTTTAGGAATGTAGATTCTGGAATCCATGGCAGACATATTGAATGAAAACCTCAGGAAGTGAAGTCACTCAGTCTTGTCCAACTCTTTGTGACCCCATGGACTGTAGCCTACCAGGCTCCTCTGTCCATGGGATTTTCCAGGCAAGAGTACTGGAGTGGGTTGCTATTTCCTTCTCCAGGAGATATTCCCCACCTAGGGATGAAAACCTCAGGGCATGTGTAGAATTACTGAGGTCCCCTGGTGATTCTAATGTGTAACCAGGGTTGAGAACCACTTTGAGTCTGATGGTTTAGGATCTACTCCCCAGCAGAACTGGACCACCATGGCGGGGAGCGGGGGGTTGTGGTGGTGGTTGTGGGAGTGGGGGGGGGGTGGGCAAATGATTCTTCTGCAGTCAGAAACCATGTACTGAATTGAGAAATTGCTGGCTCTAAAACTGTCTTTCCTGCCACCGTTAGGAAGCTGCCATGTTCTGCCACATCCAAGAAACTGCTACTCCAGAACTTGGTACGTGATACTAACCAGTCAAATGGATGTCCTGCACCCTCAGTGCCAAGACGCTTCACTTATGGTGACCTCAGTTAATGACACAGAAAAACTAAATTCCTCCATCGTGCTTATCACAGAACCAGCAGCAGAGGGCCTCAGTCTCGCTCACGCCCACCTCCATATCTAGTATGGTCTGATCCTCTATCACAGAAAGTACCCTAATTGCAAGGATGTAACATTAAACTGTCCAACTTTAGAGAAGAGGAAAGCAAGCTAGAGATTGGGATGGATGCTGTATACACATCCTGTGATCTAGCAAAAGCATCATGAAATAGACAATCTGTTTTAAATACTGGAGAAGTCTTGATGTCACACTAGACCAGATCTGATAGTAAATGTAATTTATACCTCTCAGGGAATAAACTTACCTGTGTGCACTTGTGTGTGTGTGTGTGTGTGTGTACTCTAAGAAGGAATCTGAAGGGAAATGTACATGCGTGCCTGTGTGTGTGCGTGCACATGCACGCACATTCTAAAGAGGAATCTTAAGGGATGTCTTCCCCAGATAGGCTTCTTGCTTCCATAGGAAAACCTGAGTTTGGCTCAAGTCTGTAAGTCTGTGCCTGGGAGATATTAGGAGGGGAAGGGTCTGTGTTGCCTAATTTTTTGAATTAGTGTCTTTTCCTTTCTCCTCTTCCTTGTCTTTGACGCTATAGCAAAGCCTAGGCACATTCTGTTTAAAACTTGCCTTTGCTATTTGTTGCCTTTGCAGTGTGTCCAAGCAGCAGTATCTCTGATTAGTCCCCTCTTTAGCTAATCTTAACTTTATCCTTCCATTACTTGAGACCTCTAGATGCATATTTCATGTTTTCTAAAGCGCACAGTGCTAAGCAAAATGATACTTTTCTATAGTTTCCTCACTTCTCCAATGTGTTACATTTTATATAACTTCTTCTAGAAATAAATGGTTTCTGTAATATAGTCTTTTAATTAATCGAGGTATGATTATATATTTAATTATCTATTTGTGCTTCTTTATCCAGTTAAGAAGGGCTTCCCTGGTGGCTCAGTTAAAAAAGAATGCCTGCAATGTGGGAGATATGGGTTTAACATCTGGGTCGTGAAAATTCCCTGAAGTAGGAAATGGCAACCCACTCTAGTACTCTTGCCTGGAGAATTCCATGGACAGAGGAGCCTGGTAGGCTACAGTCCATGGGGTCACAAAAAGTAAGACATGACTGAGTGACTAACACATCCAGTTAAGATCTGCTTTAATGCTTTGAAAATCAACTGTTTAATCCTTAGTGTGAGCATGACTTACACGCTCATCAAAAATTTAAATCATGTCCCATACACTGAAATACTTAAAAATATTTTAAAGTCAATCATGCTATTTATGTACTACAGTGAGAAATTATTTTGAAATGTTAATTATGTATATAATAAGATATTAAAATGAACTTTTAAAGCATTAAATTTTTATTTTAGGACAGTTTTAAATTTCTAAAAGTATTATGAAGCTAGTACAGAGAGTTCCCCTAATACCCTACACACAGTTTCCCATTATTAATGTCATACATTAGGGTGGTACATTTTTTTTGTCATAGTTAATGAAGCAATACTGATGCCTTACTATTAACTAAAGTTCATCCTTTATTCAGATTTCCTCAGTTTTTACCTAAAGTCCATTCTTCCGTTCCAGAACCCCATCCAGAATACACATTTAGTCATCATGTCTCCTGAGGCTCCTGTTATTGTTTCTCAGGACAGCTTTGTTCTTCTTGACCTTGACGGTTTTGAGGATTATTTGTCACATATTTTGCAGAATGAAAATGGATCCCTACCTTTTAAATTTTAAAACTTTACATAAAAATTTCAAACATTAAAAAATTAGAGAATAGTATAATAAATCCCCATGTACCCCTGACACAACTTCAATAACTAGTACCAATTTACTAAGCTCATTCTATCTACTCTATCCTACCCCCAACCCTGAGGGTTTTAAAGCAAGTCCCAAATACAGTTTCATAGATACCTCTAACATTTACATACCTCTAAAATATACGGCCGTTACAAAAAAATATACCCACAACAAAGTTAAAAATAATTCTGTAATATTTAACAGTCAGCTTGTGCTCAAATTTCACCCAATGGTCTCACAAATGGTCTCTTAAACTTATAAATTCAAATGAGGATCCAAAGTTTATACTGAATTCTGTTGATCTGAAAAAAAGGATTTTTATCTCAGTTTTATCTGAGACCTGAGACTTCAAACAAAACAAGTTACACCCACTTTGAAAGTGAAGTCACGTCCAACTCTTTGTGACCCCATGTACTGTAGCCTACCAGGCTGCTCTGTCCATGGGATTTTCCAGGCAATAGTACTGGAGTGGATTGCCATTTCCTTCTCCAGGGGATCTTCCCAACCCAGGGATCGAACCCGGGTCTCCCACACTGTAGGCAGATGCTTAACTGTCTGAGCCACCAGGGAAGTCCCACTTTATGAGGTGGAGTTGGTGATGGACAGGGAGGCCTGGCATGCTGCAATTCATGGGGTCGCAAAGAGTCAGACACGACTGAGAGACTGAACTGAACTGAACTGAAACTACCTCTGTTGTCCAAAAGGAGTGTTTAAAACTGATTTTTAAGGTCCTGAGCCCAGTACCCTTCTCAGGCTCAAGAGGATTTCTTTGAGAAAAGTTTCAGGGAAGCTATGGTTTTTCCCTCTTTGCCCCTCTCCCACCATGGGAGAGAGAAATGGGGTGTTTTCTCTTCACTGCATGCCTAGTGAGAGGGTCTTTAAAAGAACCACCCTGAGAGCTTGGCCTTTACTCCTTGAGGCTAGAAAGGACTGGCCAGACTTACAGAAAGCAAAAAGGCCAGCCTATGACCTGAATAATGCCTGCCAAGTGAAGCAAAAAGAGATGGTTGAATTCAGATCAAACTGTGACTTCTATCAATAGTAGGACAGAGATATCAGTTCAGTTCAGATGTTCAGTTGTGTCCGACTCTTTGCAAGCCCATGGACAGTAGCATGCCAGGCTTCCCTGTCCATCACTAACTCCTGGAGCTTACTGAAGCTCATATTCATTGAGTCGGTGATGCCATCCAACCATCTAATCCTCTGTCATCCCCTTCCCCTCCTACCTTCAATCTTTCCTGGTATCAGGATCTTTTCCAATGAGTCAGTTCTTCACATCAGGTGGCCAAAGTATTGGATTCAGCTTCAGCATCAGTCCTTCCAATGAATATTCAAGACCGATTTCTTTTAGGATGGACTGGTTGTATCTCCTTGCAGTCCAAGGAACTCTTAAGAGTCTTTTGAACACCACAGTTCAAAAGCATCAATTCTTCAGCCAACTCTCACAGTAGGGCAGAGATATGAGTCCTCATAATTAGATGTGGTGGGAAGGAAGTGTCTGGTCTTGTGATCATTTTTAAAGAAATCCCTTCCATGCAGCCTTCTACCTGGGGCCTAGTCTATCTCATAGGAAAGAGGATGGAGGTGCAGTATTCAATACAGAGCTAGGATAGGGGTGTGACTGACTGACTAAAGTGCAGGTACGGTCTATCGAGGGAACAAAACTCAGGAATTTCTCATGAAGAAAAGCTTTACCAGAGTCACCCTACCAGAAAGGAGCTGCAAAAGAATTAATCACTTTTGAATATTTACTATTCGTGGGGAGCCCCAAGTATCAACACCTATCAACCACGCCTGAGTCTCCTATCCATGCACAAGCAGGGAGCAGAAAGCAGCTTTAAGGCAAAATGAATTTAACTCCTCAGTTTTGAATATCAAATTGGACTATGATAGAAATGATCAAGTGATATAGACCATCACCAAGAAAAAGAAACGCAAAAAGGCATTTAGTTGTCTGAGGAGACCTTACAAATAGCTGAGAAAAGAAGAGAAGCTAAAGACAAAGGAGAAACGGAAAGATATACCCATCTGAATGCAGAGTTCTAAAGAATAACAAGGAGAGATAGGAAAGCCTTCCTTAGTGATCAATGCAAAGAAATAGAGGAAAACAATAGAATAAGAAAGACTAGAGATTTCTTCAAGAAAATTAGAGATACCAAGGGAACATTTCATGCAAAGATGGGTTCCATGAGGGAATCCTTCAAAAAGTTGAAGTTGAATGGTTCAATGAAGACCTGAGACCTTTTAGAACTAACACCCAAAAAAGATGTCCTTTTCATTATATGGGACTGGAATGCAAAAGCAGGAAGTCAAGAAACACCTGGAGTAACAGGCAAATTTGGCGTTGGAGTACAGAATGAAGTAGGGCAAAGGCTAATAGAGTTTTGCCAAGAGAACACACTGGTCATAGCAAACACCTCTTCCAACAACACAAGAGACTCTACACATGGACATCACCAGATGGCCAACATTGAAATCAGATTGATTATATTCTTTGCAGCCAAAATGAAGAAGCTCTATACAGGCAGCAAAAAAAAAAAAAAAAAAAGACCAGGAGCTGACTCTGGCTCAGATCATGAACTCCTTATTGCCAAATTCAGACTTAAACAAAGTAGGGAAAACCACTAGACCATTCAGGTATGACCTAAATCAAATTCCTTATGATTATACAGCTGAAGTGACAAATAGATATAAGGGATTAGATCTGATAGACAGAGTGCCTGAATAACTATGGATGGAGGTTCAGGACATTGTTCAGGAGACAGGGAGCAAGACCATCCCCAAGAAAAAGAAATGCAAAAAGTCAAAATGGCTGTCTGAGGAGGCCTTACAAATAGCTGTGAAAAGAAGAGAAATGAAAGGGAAAGGAGAAAAGGAAAGATATACCCATCTGAATGCAGAGTTCCAAAGAAAAGCAAGGAGAGATAAGAAAGCCTTCCTCAGTGATCAATGTTAAGAAATAGAGGAAACCAATAGAATGAGAAAGACTAGAGATCTCTTCAAGAAAATTGGAGATACGAAGCTGAAGTCGAATGGTTTTATGAAGACCTACAAGACCTTTTAGAACTAACACGCAAAAAAGATGTCCTTTTCATTATACGGGAATGAAATGCAAAAGTAGGAAGTCAAGAAACACCTGGAGTAACAGGCAAATTTGGCCTTGGAATGCGGAATGAAGCAGGGCAAAGACAAATAGAGTTTGGCCAAGAAAATGCACTGGTCATAGCAAACACCTTCTTCCAACAACACAAGAGAAGACTCTACACATGGACATCACCAGATAGTCAACACCAAAATCAGACTGACCATATTCTTTGCAGCCAAAGATGGAAAAGCTCTATACAGTGAACAAAAACAAGACCAGGAGCTGACTGTGGCTCAGATCATAAACTCCTTATTGCCAAATTCAGACTTAAATTGAAGAAAGTAGGGAAAACAGCTAGACCATTCAGGTATGACCTCAGTCAAATCCCTTATGATGATACTGTGGAAGTGAGAAATAGATTTAAAGGCCTAGATCTGATAGATAGAGTGCCTGATGAACTATGGAATGAGGTTCGTGACATTGTACATGAGACAGGGATCAAGACTATCCCCAAGGAAAAGAAATGCAAAAAAGCAAAATGGCTGTCTGGGGAGGCCTTACAAATAGCTGTGAAAAGAAGAGAGGCAAAAAGCAAAGGAGAAAAGGAAAGATATAAGTGTCTGAATGCAGAGTTCCAAAGAATAGAAAGAAGAGATAAGAAAGCCTTCTTCAGCGATCAACGCAAAGAAATAGAGGAAAACAACAGAATGGGAAAGACTAGAGATCACTTCAAGAAAATCAGATATACCAAGGGAACATTTCATGCAAAGATGGGCTCGATAAAGGACAGAAATGGTATGGACCTAACAAAAGCAGAAGATATTAAGAAGAGGTGGCAAGAATACACAGAAGAACTGTACAAAAAAGATCTTCACAACCCAGATAATCATGATGATGTTATCACTAATCTAGAGCCAGACATCTGGGAAAGTGAAGTCAAGTGGGCCTTAGAAAGCATCACTATGAACAAAGCTAGTGGAGGTGATGGAATTCCAGTTGAGCTGTTTCAAATCCCGAAAGATGATGCTGTGAAAGTGCTGCACTCAATATGCCAGCAAATTTGGGAAACTCAGCAGTGGCCACAGGACTGGAAAAGGTCAGTTTTCATTCCAATCCCAAAGAAAGGCAATGCCAAAGAATGCTCAAACTACCGCACAATTGCACTCATCTCACGTGCTAGTAAAGTAATGCTCAAAATTCTCAAAGCCAGGTTTCAGCAATACGTGAACCGTGAACTCCCTTATGTTCAAGCTGGTTTTAGAAAAGGCAGAGGAACCAGAGATCAAATTGCCAACATCCACTGGATCATGGAAAAAGCAAGAGAGTTCCAGAAACACATCTCTTTCTGCTTTATTGACTATGCCAAAGACCTTGACTGTGTGGATCATAATAAACTGTGGAAAATTCTGAAAGGGATGGGAATACCAGACCACCTGTCCTGCCTCTTGAGAAACCTGTATGCAGGTCAGGAAGCAACAGTTAGAACTGGACATGGAATAACAGACTGGTTCCAAATAGGAAAAGGAGTACATCAAGGCTGTATATTGTCACCCTGCTTATTTAACTTATATGCAGAGTACATCATGAGAAACGCTGGGCTGGAAGAAGCACAAGCTGGAATCAAGATTGCCAGAAGAAATATCAATAACCTCAGATGACACCACCCTTATGGCAGAAAGTGAAGAGGAACTAAAAAGCCTCTTGATGAAAGTGAAAGAGGAGAGTGAAAAAGTTGGCTTAAAGCTCAACATTCAGAAAACGAAGATCATGGCATCCGGTCCCATCACTTCACGGGAAATAGATGGGAAAACAGTGGAAACAGTCTCAGACTTTATTTTTGGGGGCTCCAAAATCACTGCAGAGGGTGACTGCAGCCATGAAATTAAAAGACACTTACTCCTTGGAAGAAAAGTTATGACCAACATAGATAGTATATTCAAAAGCAGAGACATTACTTTGCCGACTAAGGCTCATCTAGTCAAGGCTATGGTTTTTCCTGTGGTCACGTATGGATGTGAGAGTTGGACTGTGAAGAAAGCTGAGCGCCGAAGAATTGATGCTTTGGAACTGTGGTGTTGGAGAAGACTCTTGAGAGTCCCTTGGACTGCAAGGAGATCCAAGCAGTCCATTCTGAAGGAGATCAGCCCTGGGATTTCTTTTGAGGGAATGATGCTAAAGCTGAAGCTCCAGTACTTTGGCCACCTCATGCAAAGAGTTGACTCATTGGAAAAGACTCTGATGCTGGGAGAGATTGGGGGACAGGAGGAGAAGGGGACAACCAAGGATGAGATGGCTGGATGGCATCACGGACTCGAAGGACGTGAGTCTGAGTGAACTCCGGGAGATGGTGATGGACAGGGAGGCCTGGTGAGCTGCGACTCATGGGTTCGCAAAGAGTCGGACACGACTGAGCTACTAAACTGAAACTGAAACTGAAGGGAACATTTCATGCAAAGATGGGCACAATAAAGGGCAGAAATGGTATGAACCTAACAGAAGCAGAAGATATTAAGAAGTAGTGGCAAGAATACACAGAAGAACTACACAAAAAGATCTTCATGACCCAGTTAATTATGATGGTGTGATCACTCACCTAGAACCAGACATCCTGGAATGCCAGGTCAAGTGGGCTTTAGGAAGCATCACTATGAACAAAGCTAGTGGAGGTGATGGAATTCCAGTTGACCTATTTCCAATCTTAAAAGATGACACTGTGAAAGTGCTACACTCAATATGCCAGCAAATTTGGAAAACTCAGCAGTGGCCACAGGACTGGAAAAGGTCAGTTTTCATTCCAATCCAAAAGAAAGGTAATGCCAAAGAATGCTCAAACTACCACACAATTGCACTCATCTTACACAGTAGCAAAGTAATGCTCAAAATTCTTCAAGCCAGGCTTCAATAGTACATGAACCGTGAACTTCCACATGTTCAAGCTGGATTTAGAAAAGGCAGAGGAACCAGAGATCAAATTGCCAACCTGCACTGGATCATCAAAAAAGCAAGAGAGTTCCAGAAAAACATCTACTGCTTTTTGACTATGCTAAAGCCTTTGACTGTGGGATCACAACAAACTGGAAAAATCTTCAAGAGATGGGAATACCAGACTACTTCACCTGCCTCCTGAGAAATCTGTATGCAGGTCAAGAAGAAACAGTTAGAACTGCACATGGAACAGACTGGTTCCAAACTGGGAAATGAGAATTTAGCTTATATGCAGAGTACATCATGAGAAATACTGAACTGGATGAAGCACAAGCTGGAATCAAGATTGCTGAGAGAAATATCAATAACCTCAGCTATGAAGATGACACCACTCTTATGACAGAAAGCGAAGAAGAACTAAAGGGGCTCTTGATGAAAGTGAAAGAGGAGAATGAGAAAGTTAGCATAAAGCTCAACATTCAGAAAACTAAGATCATGATATCCAGTGCCATCAGTTCAGTTCAGTTGCTCAGTCGTATCCGACTCTTTGAGACTCCATGAATTGCAGCACGCCAGGCCTCCCTGTCCATCACCAACTCCCGGAGTTCACTCAGACTCACGTCCATAGTGTTGGTGATGCCATCCAGCCATCTCATCCTCTGTCGTCCCTTTCTCCTCCTGCCCCCAATCCCTCCCAGCATCAGAGTCTTTTCCAATGAGTCAACTCTTAGCATGAGGTGGCAAAGTAGTGGAGTTTCAGCTTTAGCATCATTCCTTCCAAAGAACACCAAGGACTAATCTCCTTTAGAATGGACTGGTTGGATCCCCTTGCAGTCCAACGGACTCTCAAGAGTCTTCTCCAACACCACAGTTCAAAAGCATCAATTCTTCGGCGCTCAGCTTTCTTCACAGTCCAACTCTCACATCCATACATGACTACTGGAAAAACCATAGCCTTGACTAGACAGACCTTTGTTGGCAAAGTAATGTCTCTGCTTTTTAATATGCTATCTAGGTTGCTCATAACTTTCCTTCCAAGGAGTAAGTGTCTTTTAATTTCATGGCTGCAGTCACCCTCTGCAGTGATTTTGGAGCCCCAAAAAATAAAGTCTGACACTGTTTCCACTGTTTCCCCATCTATTTCTCATGAAGTGATAGGACCAGATACCATGATCTTCGTTTTCTGAATGTTGAGCTTTAAGCCAACTTTTTCACTCTCCTCTTTCACTTTCATCAAGAGGCTTTTTAGTTCCTCTTCACTTTCTGCCATAAGGGTGGTGTCATCTGCCTATCTGAGGTTATTGATATTTCTTCCGGCAATCTTGATTCCAGCTTGTGCTTCTTCCAGCCCAGCATTTCTCATGATGTACTCTGCATATAAGTTAAATAAGCAGGGTGACAATATACAGCCTTGATGTACTCCTTTTCCTATTTGGAACCAGTCTGTTGTTCCGTGTCCAGTTCTAACTGTTGCTTCCTGACCTGCATATAGGTTTCTGAAGAGGTAGGTCAGGTGGTCTGGTATTCCCATCTCTTTCAGAATTTTCCACAGTTTATTGTGATCCACACAGTCAAGGTCTTTGGCATAGTCAATAAAGCAGAAATAGATGTTTTTCTGGAACTCTCTTGCTGTTTCGATGATCCTATGGATGTTGGCAATTTGATCTCGGGTTCCTCTGCCTTTTCTAAATCCAGCTTGAACATGTGGAAGTTCACGGTTCACATATTGCTGAAGCCTGGCTTGGAGAATTTTGAGAATTATTTTACTAGCGTGTGAGAGGAGTGCAATTGTGCGGTAGTTTGAGCATTCTTTGGCATGGCCTTTCTTTGGGATTGGAATGAAAACTGACCTTTTCCAGTCTTGTGGCCACTGCTGAGTTTCCCAAATTTGCTGGCATATTGAGTGCAGCACTTTCAGAGCATCATCTTTCAGCATTTGAACTGGAATTCCATCACCTCCACAAGCTTTGTTCATAGCGATGCTTCTAAGTCCCACTTGACTTCACATTCCAGGATGTCTGGCTCTAGGTGAGTGATGATACCATCGTGATTATCTTGGCCATGAAGATCTTTTTTGTACAGTTCTTCTGTGTATTCTTGCCACTTCTTCTTAATATCTTCTGCTTTTGTTAGGTCCATACTATTTCTGTCCTTTATCGAGCCCATCTTTGCATGAAATGTTCCCTTGGTATCTCTGATTTTCTTGAAGTGATCTCTAGTCTTTCCCATTCTGTTGTTTTCCTCTGTTTCTTTGCGTTGATCGCTGAGGAAGGCTTTCTTATCTCTTCTTGCTGTTCTTTGGAACTCTGAATTCACATGCTTACATCTTTCCTTTTCTCCTTTGCTTTTCGCCTCTCTTCTTTCCACAGCTATTTGTAAGGCATCCTCAGACAGCCATTTTGCTTTTTTGTATTTCTTTTCCATGGTGATGGTCTTGATCCGTCTCCTGTACAATGTCATGAACCTCCGTCCATAGTTCATCACTTCATGGCAAATAAATGGGCAAACAATGGAAACAGTGAGAGACTTTATTTTGGGGGGCTCCAAAATCACTGCAGATGGTGACTGCAGCCATGAAATTAAAGGACATTTGCTTCTTGGAAGAAAAGTTATGAACCTAGACAGCATATTAAAAAGCAGAGACATTACTTTGTCAAGAAAGGTTTGTCTATCAAAGCTTTGGTTTTTCCAGTAGTCATGTATGGATGTGAGAGTTGGTCTATAAAGCTGAGCACTGAAGAATTGATGCCTTTGAACTGTGGTGTTGAAGAAGACTCTTGAGAGTCCCTTGGACTGCAAGGAGAACCAACCAGTCCATCCTAAAGGAAATCAGTCCTGAATATTCATTTGAAAGACTGATGCTGAAGCTTAAACTACAATACTTTGGACATCTGATGCGAAGAACTCATTTGAAAAGACCCTGATGCTTGGAATGATTGAAGGCAGGAGGAGAAGGGGATGACATAGGATGAGATGGTTGGATGGTATCACTGACTCAATGGATATGAGTCTGAGTAAACTCCGGGAGTTGTGATGGACAGGGAAGCCTGGCATGCTACAGTCCATGGGGTCACCAGAGTCGGACACGACTGAGAGACTGAAGTGAACTGAACTGATTCAGTTGTGGCCGTTAATGATTTGCATCCTGTTAAGTCCTGCTCTTTCAATGCGCAGTTCAGTTCAGTTACTCAGTCATGTCCGACTCTCTGTGTCCCCAAGGACTGCAGCACACCAGGCCTCCCTGTCCATTACCAACTCCCGGAGTTTACTCAAATTCATGTCCATTGAGTCGATGATGCCATCCAGCCATCTCATCCTCTGTCATCCCCTTCTCCTCTCACCTTCAATCTTTCCCAGCTCAGGGTGTTTTCAAATGAGTCAGTTCTTCACATCAGGTGGCCAAAGTATTGGAGTTTCAGTTTCAGCATCAGTCTTTCCAATGAATATTCAGGACTGATTTCCTTTAGGATGGACTGGTTGGATCTCCTTGCAGTCCAAGGGACTCTCAAGAGTCTTCTCCAACACCACAGTTCAAAAGTATCCATTCTTCGGTGCTCAGCTTTCTTTACAGTCCAGCTCTCACATTCATACATGACTACTGCAAAATTACAAAAACATTTCAGGCTCCTCTGTCCTCCACTCTCTCCAGGAGTTTGCTCAAATTCATGTCCATTGAGTCAATTTGTTTTATTTGGAATGCACTGTAGAGATGTTGAACATACATCACTGAAAAGAATGACATGAGACCTATGTTGATTCTAGGGTCCGCATGGATAAAGTAATTTTCATCATCCCTGACATCAGTTATATCTCAATACTAAATTTCTGAGAAATCACTCTAGGAATCTCTCTCCACTGACTTCTGACAAATTATAGTCATTTACAGGTGATACCTCCTTAGTTCAGATGTCATTTGGACCCAGATACTGTATTGTCTGTTACTGTTTCACAGTTTCTGGGACCTGGTCATTTTTTACATGCTCATCACACAGGCAGGATTTTCCTTTTCTATGTATTACCTTAAACATGATCCTACATCACACACAAATTAAAGGATTCAAGAAGGGAATACTATGACTAAGTTATCAATTGAACTGGGAGTAACACAAAGCCTAGTTATTCCAAAGCTATTTCTCAGGTTAGAAAATTAAAACTTTTTACCTAATCATGTATGTGAAGAGCTTGCTTACATTTGTTTCTATCAGAAGCCAAATAATAATATACTTACACAGTGTTGGCAATGATACATTTCAGTTAGTACAGCCCTTTGAAAAATGATTTGGTAATATGCATCAGGGAGAATACATGCTTGTACCTTCTGAATTGGTAAATTTTACCCTAGGTAATTTTTAAATATGGGGAAAAAAGCTGTGTGAAGGAATATTTCCTTCACAGTATTTTTTTGGTAGTGAAAAATTAGAGGCAGAGTATGTAACAACAAGCACTTAGTAGATGGTTATGCCTACTTAATAGAATATCATGAAATTACTAAAATATTCATGGGAAAAACTATAATATGGAAAAGGAAGAATAAAAGTTGAATTCATACTATGATTTTAACTACTTAAAACACAAATATAAGAGAATATACAAAAATGATAAAAGTTGTGTTAGGGTTATGGATTTTCTCCTTCTATTTTAAAAATTTTCTCTGCTGCTGCTGCTAAGTCGCTTCAGTCGTGTCCAACTCTGTGCGACCCCATAGACAGCAGCCCACCAGGCTCCCCCATCCCTGGGATTCTCCAGGCAAGAACTGGAGTGGGTTGCCATTTCCTTCTCCAGTGCATGAAAGTGAAAAGTGAAAGCGAAGCTGCTCAGTCATGTCCGACTCGCAGTGACCCCAGGGACTGTAGCCTACCAGGCTCCTCCATCCATGGGATTTTTACAGGCAAGAGTACTGGAGTGGGGTGCCATTGCCTTCTCCGAATTTTCTCTAATTGTGCACAAATGTTTTATTGTTTAAAGTTAGCTTAAGCATTAGCAACATTTACTTATAATTTTTTATTCTTAGAATCACACATCATTGGCAATCCTTTCAGCATTGGCAATGCTGAAATGGCACATAATTTCTGTTTACTAACGTTCCACTGTTGGCAGAAAGTCAATTTTTTAGCTAAGCAAATGTCAGTTGTTGCCATTGCACTTCTAAAATTACAATACAGCTACAAAATAATTGGCAGGGAAGGATACTTTGGGGTAAACATGGAGAAAAATAAAAGATTAAGAAAAGGAAAATGTCCACCTTTCCAGTCAGTGACAAGATCAGTGATAGGAATAGGACCCAGTTTGAGATCTTACTTCTTAGAATGCAAAGTACTAGTGGTCAAGATAGCAAATAATTAGGATGAAATCTGCTAAGTACTTGCATAGGTTACTGAACAGGCTAGGGGAAGATTTGGGAACTAGAGTAGGTATGTATTCCAGATAAAATAGATCCAAGAGCAAAGGTTGTTTTTTTTTTTCAAAAGTCAGGATGTGTTCAGAGAGCAGAATAATCCCAGTGTCTTTAAAATAGGCTAACTATAACCTGCAGGATTAAAGAATCAGCCTGCAAGGCAGTAGAGGCAGGTTCCATCCCTGAGTCGAGAAGATTGCCCTGGAGAAGGAAATGGCAACCCACTCTAGTATTCTTGCCTTAACTGAGGAGACTGGCGGGCTACAGTCCATGTGGTTGCAAGAGTCCAGCATGACTTAGCGACTAAACAACAACAAAATCTACAGGATAGATAGAAGCAGGTAATAAGAGATTAGTGGATGCTGAAGTTGGTCAGTCGCTAAGTTCTCTCTGACTTTTTTGTGAACCCATGAACTGTAGAACACCAGGCTCCTCTGTCCTTCACTCTCTCCTGGGTTTGCTCAAATTCATGTCCATTGAATGGGATGGTTTTATTTGAAATGCACTGTAAAGACGTTGAAGGTATGTCACTGAAAAGAATGACATGAGACCTACACTGATTCTAGGATCTGCATGGGATGAACTGAAAGGGAGATGAGAGGAAAAATAAGTTATGAGGACTCTGCAATGAACCATGATCTTCATTACATAAAATTACCTGGATTAGCACCTCCAGAATATATTTAACTTTAAAATGGGTTAACCACATTCTAACCAAGTTTTAGATCATTTTTGGTACTAATAGAAAACTATAAAACACTGATGAAAGAAATCAAAGAGGACACTAATAGATGGAGAAATATACCATGTTCATGGATCGGAAGAATCAATATAGTGAAAATGAGTATACTACCCAAAGCAATTTACAAATTCAATGCAATCCCTGTCAAGCTACCAGCCACATTTTTCACAGAACTAGAACAAATAATTTCAAGATTTGTATGGAAATACAAAAAACCTCGAATAGCCAAAGCAATCTTGAGAAAGAAGAATGGAACTGGAGGAATCAACTTGCCTGACTTCAGGCTCTACTACAAAGCCACAGTCATCAAGACAGTATGGTACTGGCACAAAGACAGACATATAGATCAATGGAACAAAATAGAAAGCCCAGAGATAAATCCACACACATATGGACACCTTATCTTTGACAAAGGAGGCAAGAATATACAATGGAGTAAAGACAATCTCTTTAACAAGTGGTGCTGGGAAAACTGGTCAACCACTTGTAAAAGAATGAAACTAGATCACTTTCTAACACCGTACACAAAAATAAACTCAAAATGGATTAAAGATCTAAATGTAAGATCAGAAACTATAAAACTCCTAGAGGAGAACAAAGGCAAAACACTCTCCGACATAAATCACAGCAGGATCCTCTATGATCCACCTCCCAGAATTCTGGAAATAAAAGCAAAAATAAACAAATGGGATCTAATTAAAATTAAAAGCTTCTGCACAACAAAGGAAAATATAAGCAAGGTGAAAAGACAGCCTTCTGAATGGGAGAAAATAATAGCAAATGAAGCAACTGACAAACAACTAATCTCAAAAATATACAAGCAACTTCTGCAGCTCAATTCCAGAAAAATAAACGACCCAATCAAAAAATGGGCCAAAGAACTAAATAGACATATCTCCAAAGAAGACATACGGATGGCTAACAAACACATGAAAAGATGCTCAACATCACTCATTATTAGAGAAATGCAAATCAAAACCACAATGAGGTACCACTTCACACCAGTCAGAATGGCTGCGATCCAAAAATCTGCAAGCAATAAATGCTGGAGAGGGTGTGGAGAAAAGGGAACCCTCCTACACTGTTGGTGGGAATGCAAACTAGTACAGCCACTATGGAGAACAGTGTGGAGATTCCTTAAAAAATTGCAAATAGAACTACCTTATGACCCAGCAATCCCACTGCTGGGCATACACACCGAGGAAACCAGAATTGAAAGAGACACATGTACCCCAATGTTCATCGCAGCACTGTTTATAATAGCCAGGACATGGAAACAACCTAGATGTCCATCAGCAGATGAATGGATAAGAAAGCTGTGGTACATATACACAATGGAGTATTACTCAGCCGTTAAAAAGAATTCATTTGAATCAGTTCTGATGAGATGGATGAAACTGGAGCCAATTATACAGAGTGAAGTAAGCCAGAAAGAAAAACACCAATACAGTATACTAACACATATATATGGAATTTAGGAAGATGGCAATGACGACCCTGTATGCAAGACAGGAAAAAAGACACAGATGTGTATAATGGACTTTTGGACTCAGAGGGAGAGGGTGGGATGATTTGGGAGAATGGGAATTCTAACATGTATACTATCATGTAAGAATTGAATCGCCAGTCCATGTCTGACGTAGGGTGCAGCATGCTTGGGGCTGGTGCATGGGGATGACCCAGAGAGTTGTTGTGGGGAGGGAGGTGGGAGGGGGGTTCATGTTTGGGAACGCATGTAAGAATTAAAGATTTTAAAATTTAAAAAAAAAAATAAAAAAAAAGAAATAGCACATAATGTTGAACCAGATTGCAGAAGATTGTTTTAACTCTGTGGCCAGACTCAAAGTACTAAAACCAATAAATACGTTGAAAAGGCAAATTCTCAAAAGTAAAAGGATTTGTAATTCTAGAAGGCAGCAGATTATCAATAGCTGCATCCACATTCTTTGGCGTGGTGGGTTGCTTTAAGACCTAACAGTCTCACCAGGAAGTAAAATTTTCTAAAGTATATACTGCTTTAACCTTCCAGGCAATTGGGGGTGTTACTGAACAAAGACCTTTAAAAAAGCTATATCCGTTAACAGCAGACAAGATTTTTTGTTTAACACGTTTAGATTTTTAAAGTTTCTCGTCCTAGAATATATCAGAATCCATTTAGAATATGGATTCAGGCCCAAAGCCTTTCTGACTTAATAGAGAAGCAGATGCTGTTGCCACCGTTAAGAACGGCTCAAAATCACTTCCTAGATGTGGCAGTTACCTAAACGTTTAATAAAAATTTACTAACCAAGTACTCTGAAATACTGGGTTAGCAGATCTTTCATTTCAGAAGCAATCATTTTAGGGTACCAAACTACCGACATCTGGGCCGAGCCTCCGGCTTTTGTTTACAGACACAGAGGAAGGAGCGACGCGGTCCATTAAGCCGCAAGGCCGCGGAGCGGGCATCCCTCCTGGGAAGCGAGTCGGGCTCCCCCAGGAGGGAGGGGCGGGGCAAGGAGCCCTCCGGTCGCCGTGGGCCCCGCCGCCTCTGCCTTCCAGGCATCCCGGGCTGCCCTCGCTCCCAGTCCCCGCCGTCTCATTTGCCACCTCCCAACGCGTGACCCCGGCGCGTCGCGTCCCGGGCCGGTGTCACACGCGGGGTGCGCCAAGCGGTCCCATGTGCCCCCTCCCTCTCGCGGCCGCCGCAGTCACCGCGCCCCGAACCCCGCTCCGGCTCCTCGGCAGAGGGCTCGCCGCCGCCATGTCTACCGCCAGGCCACTCAAATCCGTGGACTACGAAGTGTTCGGGAGAGTGCAGGGTAGGGGACCGCCTACAGCGGGAGATCAAAGAGGTGTTGGGGAGGAAGAATAGAAAGCTGCGACAAGCACAGCCCATCTCTAGGAGCCCCTGCCCCGCTGTGGCGGGGACTTCCGCCCGGCCATGACACAGCAACAGCGGCGGGAAGGAGACCAAGGGCGCATGCGCAGGAGAGCTGGGGTGGGCGGGGGAGGAGAGCGAAGATTCCTTAGGGAGCCGGGCAGGGAGAAGGAGGAACAGCTGGGCGCTGGGAGTGGGCCGTCTAAGGGAGTGCGAGGGGTCCGCATCAAGAAGGCAAACTGAAGTGGGGGAGGAAAAGAGGAGGGTCCCTGATCTGGTGACCCCCGTTACTTGCCACTGAAACTACTGTGGTTGAGTTGTTTCAGAATGGACTCCTAGATGGTGTTGGAGGCTTCATTTTGTAGGATGGTAATACTTTTGCCAGTGTAGCTCCTAAAGGAATTATTATGTTGTTATCTTCTTTTTGTTCCGTCATAAGTTTAAATCGTTGCGAAGGATGTAATGTCTGGCTTACTGGAACTACCATTATTTCTAAATTAAATGTTAAAAATCACTGAAATTTATCCAGTGGAATATAAATATGGTGGCGATTTAATATTTGCCATCTTTCGTTCAAAACAGAAAGTGTTCGGTTCAGTCACTGAGCTCTGTTGGACTCGTTGGGACTCTGTGGCCTGCAGCTTGCCAGACTTCCCTGTCTATCACCAACTCCTGGAGCATGCTCAAACTCATGTCCATAGAGCCAGTGATGCCATCTCATCCTCTGTCATCCCCTTCTCCTCCTGCCTTCAATCCTTCCTAGCATTAGGGTCTTTTCCAATGAGTCAGTTCTTTGCATCAGATGGCCAAAGTATTGGAGTTTCAGCTTCAGCATCAGTCCTTCCAAAGAATATTCAGGACTGATTTCCTTTAGGATGGACTGGTTGGATCTCCTTGCAAGGGACTCTCAAGAGTCTTCTCCAACACCACAATTCAAAAGCATCAATCCTTTGGTGCTCAGCTTTCCTTATAGTCCAACTCTCACATCCATACATGACTACTGGAAAAACCATAGCTTTGGCTAGACTAGCTTTGTTGACAAAGTAATGTCTCTGCTTTTTAATGTGGGTCAGATGGTAAAGCGTCTGTCTACAATGTGGGAGACCCGGGTTCGATCCCTGGGTTGAGAAGATCCCCTGGAGAAGGAAATGGCAATCCACTCCAGGACTATTGCCTGGAAAATCCCATGGACAGAGGAGCCTGGTAGGCTACAGTCCATGGGGTCGCAAAGAGTCAGACACGACTGAGTGACTTCACTTCACTAGGTTGGTCATAGCTTTTCTTCCAGAGAGCGAGTGTCTTTTAATTTCATGGCTGCAGTCACCATCTGCAGTGATTCTGGAGCCTCAAAAAATAAAGTCCCTCACTGTTTCCATACATTTGCAATGAAGTAATGGGACTGGATGTCATGATCTTCGTTTTCTGAATGTTAAGTTTTAAGCCAACTTTTTTACTCTTATCTTTCACTTTCATCAGGAGGCTCTTTAGTTCTTCTTCGCTTTCTGCCATAAGGGTGGTGTCATCTGCATATCTGAGGTTATTGATATTACTCCCGGCAATCTTGGTTTCAGCTTGGACTGCATCCAGCCCAGCATTTTGCATGATACACTTTGCATGTAAATTAAATAAGCAAGGTGACAGTATAGAGCCTTGGCGTACTTCTTTCTCAGTTTGGAACCAGTCTGTTGTCCCAGTTCTAGCTGTTGCTTTTTGACCTGCATACAGATTTCTGAGGAGATAAGTAAGGTGGTCTGGTATTCCCATCTCTTTTGAGAATTTTCCACATTTTGTTGTGATCCACACAGTCAAAGCCTTGGGCATAGTCAGTAAAGCAGAAGTAGATGTTTTTCTGGAACTCTCCTACTTTTTTGATGATCCAGTGGATGTTGGCAATTTGATCTCTGGTTCCTCTGCCTTTTCTAAATCCAACTTGAACATCTGGAAGTTTACGGTTCACATACTGTTGAAGCCTGGCTTGAAGAATTTTGAGTATTACTTTGCTAGCATGAGTGCAATTGTGCGGTAGTTTGAACATTCTTTGGCATTGCCTTTCCTTGTGATTGGAATGAAAACTGACATTTTCCAGTCCTGTGGCCACTGCTGAGTTTTCCAAATTTGCTGGTATATTGAGTGCAGCACTTTCACAGCATCATCTTTCAGGATTTGAAATAGCTCAACTGGAATTCCATCACCTCCACTAACTTTGTTCATAGTGATGCTTTCCTTCTTAAGGCCCACTTGACTTCACATTCCAGGATGTCTGGCTCTAGGTGAGTGATCACACCATTGTGGTTAACTGGGTCATGAAAATCTTTTTTGTATAGTTCTTCTGTGTATTCTTGCCACCTCTTCTTAATATCTTCTGTTTCTGTTAGGTTCATGCCATTTCTGTCCTTTTTCAAGCCCATCTTTGCATGAAATGTTCCCTTGGTATCTCTAATTTTCTTGAAGAGATCTCTAGTCTTTGCCCGTTCAGTTGTTTCCTCTATTTCTTAGCATTGATCACTGAGGAAGACTTTCTTATCTCTCCTTACTGTTCTTTGGAACTCGGCATGCAGATGGTATAGCTTTCCTTTTCTTCTTTGCCTTTAGCTTCTCTTCTTTCCTCAGCTATTTGTAGGGCCTCCTCAGACAACCAGTTTTGCCTTTTGCATTTCTTTTTCTTGGGGATGGTCTTGATCCCTGCTCCTATACAATGTCAGGAACCTCTGTCCATAGTTCTTCAGGCACTCTATCAGATCTAATCCCTTGAATCTATTTGTCACTTCCACTGTATAATCATAAGGGATTTGATTCAGGTCATATCTGAATGGTCTATTGGTTTTCCCTACTTTCTTCAATTTAAGTCTGAATTTGGCAATAAGGAGTGATCTGAGCCACAGTCAGCTCCTGTTTTTGTTTTTGCTGTCTGTATAGAGCTTCTTCATCTTTGGCTGCAAAGAGTCAGTCTGATTTTGGTATTGACCGTCTGGTGATGTCCATGTGTAGAGTCGTCTCTTGTGTTGTTGGAAGAGGGTGTTTGCTATGACCAGTGCATTCTCTTGGCAAAACCCTATTAGCCTTTGCCCTGCTTCATTTTGTACTCCAAGGCCAAATTTGCCTGTTATTCCAGGAATTTATTGACTTCCTACTTTTGTATTCCAGTCCCCTATAATGAAAAGGACATCTTTTGGGGGTGTTAGTTCTACAAGATCTTGTAGGTCTTCGTAGAATCGTTCAATTTCAGCTTCTTCAGCATTACTGGTTGGGCCATAGACTTGGATTACTGTGATATTGAATGGTTTGACTTGGAAAAGAACAGAGATCATTTTGTTGTTTTTGAGATTGCACCCAAGTTTTCTGTTTGAATTTGATTTCTATTCAATTTCCCCCATAGAATTTTACCTGAGTGTTATGCTTGAGTGGTTCTGATTGGTGACCCACTGAACTGTTCTGCAGTATGTCTGTACATATATATGTGTGTATAATATATTTTCTTAATTTCCTTTGACCATAAAGCTCTATTCTTTTTCTTTTTTTTAAATTCTGGCTTAAGTTACTATTGTGACTCTTATTAGAATACATTTGATGAAAATAATATAAGTACATTTAAAAGTATGATAAACATTAGAAGGTAAATTTATTTGGAAATTCATGTCTTCAGGAGAAAGCTGGGGGTGTTTTATGAAACCTTGATTAGAAGGTTAAATTATCTTTGTATTTTGGTACTTAGAGGTTTCTGCACCTTGAGGCAAGGTACCTGAATGAGCTAAAGAATGGGTGAAAGCATGTCTTTTGTAAAGAAATAGGCCCCTTTTTCAAAGGGTGACTGGAAAGGGACATAAGAAAAGAAAATACAGACTACTGTTGTCTCCTCAAGACAGGTCAGTTTTAGGGGAAAAATATATATATTGGAGTTGAAGATAAAGAAATTGATTACTTAAAATTATTCATGCCTTGTACGCCTCATGCCTTACCATGTCTTTGGTATACCCAGGGACATGGTAATCTACATTGAAAATGGACACAGTCATTGAAGCACATAAAACATGACATAAAATATGAAAATGGTGACAAAGGTCACTTGACAAAGTGTTTTGTTTACTAGACAGATATGGGAGTAGTTGAGTGTGTGTGCGCACACGCATGTGTGTGGCATTTACTGAGAGTGTTCCCTGTGCTGAGCATCCTGAGCCCCATGCTGAGCGTGTGGGCTCAGTCGTTCGTGTCTGACTCTCTGACCCTATGGACCATTGGCTGCCAGGCGCCTCTGTCCATTGGATTCTCCAGGCAAGAATACTGGAGTGGGTTGCCATGCCTTTCTCCAGAGGATCTTCCTGATCCGGGGATTGAACCTGAGTCTCTTACATCACCTACATTGGCAGGTGGGTTCTTTATCACTAGCGCCACCTGGGAAGCCCCATACATAAACAGTCAGGTTTAAAAATCAGATTTAGGGCAATAACCTCTGTTGTTTACAGTGTATTAAATGGAAGAGAGTTGTTTTTCAGTCATTAAGTTGTGAGAGTACATGCATACTATTGGCTTATCAAGGCCTAGTATGTGGGACAAACCCATAGTCACATATTTGCACAAATATACACTGACATTTGCTGAGGATTTAGGATGTGCCAAGCTCTGCACTCATTTAATCCTCAACCCTATGACCTCAGCCAGCTTCCTCATTTAACAAGTGGAGAAATTAAGACATAGTGAAATAACTTTTCCAGGTGACAGTGAGTTAAGTGGCGGCACTGGGATTTGAACTGCGACCAGAGCCCGTGCTCTTAGTCACTATATCCTATCACTCCTCCTCTCAATGCCCTTTGCATATTTATTTTGCCTTCCTCCTAACCTACGCACTGAGCATGTACATAAACTGATGTAGGACATTTGGACCTGGACATCTAGATCATTCCAGATGACCCTAAGGATGTTTTTATGGTCATTTTGCCTCCAAGGACATTTGACCTGGTCAGTGAGCAGTCAGCTCGTTCAAAACCGTGGTCTGTGACTCTCTCTGTTACTTGTTGGCAGTGTCACCAGCCTGTGTCTCTCTGTGTCTCACAGAACTGCTCACAATTTTCTAGTGGCTTACCTAAGAAAATAATTACAAACCATTAGCTTTTTGTCTGAGTCATAATAATGTAGAAACTATTGACAGTAAATAATAAAAACTTTAAAAAATTAATTTAATAATATAAAATGAAAAATAAAGAGATCTTTTAAAAGTATAGAATAATAAAAATCTTAGTGAATACTGGCTTGTTAGAAATAATGGTTATGAAAGTAAATTTACCACAGAGCAAGATATAAGGACATATAGACAAAATATAGACTGATAAATTGTCGTGAAAATATTTAAATGAGACTATTCTTAATGAAAATTGGAAAAAATGGAAAATGACTGTCCTGTCCTGATAGAAAATTGATCAATGAATTGATGTAGCTTGATGGAGCTTATGCCAGAAAATACTTTCTAGCCAAAAACGTATGCTGTAATATTTAGAATGTTTGAATTTAAATCATCCTTGGTGACAAAATGGTAGTCAAAATGTTCCAGGAGTCAAATATACTCTTCCTTGTTCTCAAATACACATACCCTAATTTGCAAACAGATTGCATTTCAAGAAATAGTTTATAAGTTGGTTGTTTGAAACTCAGGGAAATTATTATGGAAATAATATTACAAATAGTGGGTTTACTTCTCAGACCCTTCTGCAAAGTCCACACATAGAGCTGTAGACTTGTTGACAGAAATAATCAAAAAACAATCTATAATAGGAATAGGAAAGAGTTTTATTTCAGCCAGACTAAGGACTATAGCCTGGGAGACAGTCCCTCAGATAATTATGAGAAACTGCTCTGGAGAAGCATGATTTTTATATCTTATATCTTATCAAAACAAAGAGCATGTAACAAATTAGGGATTCATTCCTTCAAGATTTCAAAGAAATAGATTGGCATGTACACAGTGAGTCACTAACCTTAGCAGCTGGGAAGAAAGTCTTATCATAGAAGGAGCATCAGCATTGGTGTTCCAGAAAGGGAGGGATTTAATCTTTATTATTTTATTTTATTTACTATTTTTTAATTTTTTGACCACACTGTGTGACATGCAGGATCTTAATTCCCCAACCATGGATGTAACCCATGCCCCTTGCAGTGGAAGTGCAGAGTCTTAACCATTCGATGGACAAGGAAGTCCCTTAATCTTTAACATGAATATACTTTACTTCTTGGTAATACACCCTTTTATTTAATAGTTAAAGCACATATACAGTGTATGTTTGATAACCCACAAATAGACTGTTTAAGTTAGCATAGAAGTCAAGGCAACTCTTGGATGAGCCAGCATGACTTCCCCATACTTCAGTATGTGGACATTTCTTCCATCAGGCTGCAGCTGCCCTCCATTGCTACACTTCCATCCCTTCCCTTTTTTTAAAAAAATTATTTTTTGTTGTTTTATAGAAGTTTTAGAATTATAGAAAAGTTAGAAAGATACAGAGAATTCTTGTATACTCCACATCCAGTTTCCCCTATGGTAAACTTCTTCCATTGTATGGTACCTTTGTCAGAACTGGTGAGCCAACACTGATATATTATTTTTAACTAAAGTCTGTTTTCTAAAGTCCTCTTGGGTTCAGGATTCATCTAGGTTATTACATTGCATTTAGTCATTTTGTCCTCTTATGTTTCTTTCTGCTGTGTTAGTTTCTCAGACTTGCCTTGTTTTCCATGACCTTGGTGGTTTAGAGGAGTAGTTTGAGGCTAGGTACCTTGTAGAATGCTCCCAAACTGGGATTTGTCTAGTATTTTTGTTATAAGACCAAGGTTGTGGGTTATCAGGAGGAAGACTGCAGAGGTAAAGTGCTTTTCTCTTCACACTGTATCAAATGTACACACTATCAGCATGACTTACCACTGTTGATGTTAAAACCTTGATCACCTGGCTGAGACAGTGTTTGTCCACTCTTATAAGTTACTCTTTTTTTCCACCTCCCTTTCTGTCCTGTACTTCATCTCCACATTCTCGAGAAGCTCCATGTTTTTTCCCCATCAACTTCTGCTGCTTTGGGGGCTTTAGGATGAGGGACAGGGGAGTAGGGGACTGACCTGTGTTTTTAGAGGGTTCATGTCTATGGTGTGGTTTGCTATGTTCCCATACATAATTAGCTATTGAGAATAATATAATCTGCACCTTTGAAAGAGGAACTGATTAAGCAGTGTATGTAGATGCTTTACCTATGCTCAGGTGAGTACTAACAACACTTGGAGAAGTGGATAGTGGCAATATGTTAGTTCACCTGTACATTAGAAATTCAGCAGTTCAGTTTATGGTGTTGACTCAGATTAGAATGGGAGTACCTTACTGGACTACAACAATGTAGTGTATAGTGTATAGTGAAGTCACTCAGTCGTGTCTGACTCTTTACGACCCCGTGGACTGTAGCCCACCAGGCTCCTATGTCTCTGGGATTCTCCAGGCAAGAATACTTGAGTGGGTTGCCATTTCCTTCTCCAATGCATGCAAGCATGCTAAGTCGCTGCAGTCGTGTCCGACTCTGTGCGACCTCATCGGCAGCAGCCCACCAGGCTCCTCTGTCCACGGGATTCTCCAGGCAAGAATACTGGAGTGGGTTGCCGTTTCCTTTTCCGAGATAATGAGGATGGCATTTTAAAGGTCAAGCTAGCTTGTTTTTATACCTCCTACAGGCTGTGCTTC
Source organism: Capra hircus (assembly GCF_001704415.2). Taxonomy (NCBI): domain Eukaryota; kingdom Metazoa; phylum Chordata; class Mammalia; order Artiodactyla; family Bovidae; genus Capra; species Capra hircus. The sequence goes on from NC_030818.1 coordinate 36,450,183, forward strand.
TGATATGGAGTCCCATGTATCTCAAATTAAATTGAAGTGCTTGTGGATAGCTGGCCTAGAGAAGAAACAGTAGTATAATGGCTGTTTAGGCTATTTGAAACATGCCATGGTGTGTAGCCCCAGGGGACAGATTCTAGATGGATGGTGAAAGGTGGAGGTGAGGCAGAATTTTATTCTATAGAAGGAAGACCTTTCTAACAGTGAAAGATGTTTAAAGTCATTAAGGGCTACTTTGTAAGGTAATGACTGGATGGCTTCCTGCATTCAAAATTGACACACACAGTCAAATCCCAAGATGAAGGGGGTACAGTTTAATACGAAAATTTGATTTTTCATGAAATGGCACTGATGTTTAAAATCCATCATATGGTTTTTTTTTTTAAAACTAGTGGTTTTTTTGTGGATTTAAAGTATGATTTGCTTTGCAAATACTCACCTCAGAGTTCCTGCCTGACACATCTTTTCACAAAGCAAGGTCTGGTTGCAGCTGATTGAGCCTGGACTCAGTGGCATATTGTATTTGAGGCACTCATAACCGAAGCAGCTGACGTCTGTCCCAGTTTCTAGAGCAGTGTGTCTGTAAAAATCCTGCGTGTGTCACATCAGCTTCCCTTCTCTTTAGCCAGCAGGGTGGAAGCAGTGCAGAGAGGCCATGGAAGCTCATGGAAGCATCATCTCCAATACAAGCCCAGTCCCGAGAGTGCTCAATTCCAGCCAATACTGGTCAACTGTGGCCACATTCACTTTTTTTCTATGTGGACCTCCCTCTGTTACACAGTATGCTTCAAACTAGGGATGAGGATTTTCAGAAAGACTCTGGGAAAATTCCAAGTGTATTATAGAGCTTTGAACAGTTAATTTCTGCATGGTCCACTGCTTCAGAAAGCTAATGGCCTGGAGGTCCTGACACATCTTGATATACATTCCTTCTAAGGCTTTAAAGTAAGGCTTGTGGTTGAGGGGCCCGGTAAACAACACCACTCTTCATTATGTGAATTATTGACAAGTCCACTCGAGTATTCTTGCCCAGAGGGTCCCATGGGCAGAGGAGCCTCGCGGGCTACAGTTCATAGGGTTGCATAGAGTCAGACGCTACTGAGACGACTTAGCACGCACACACGCATACAAGACAACGGGTAAGGCAGAGTTTTGGGGATGTGGTGTCAGTCTTCAGGCAAGTGAATGTTATAATGATCTATACTGCAGAATTGAACACAGCACCCCAGACACCAGCAGGGCTTCCTCTATGGGCAGAGCAGAAAGGGTGATTCCTTTGAGTAGCTCCCAGAAAGAAAAGGAGGAAGCACCTGGCCTACGTATGCTTCTCCTTCCAAACTTACCCACTGGACTGCATGTCCCCAACGAGGAGTCAGGAACAGGTAAAGAGTGGCCAGGAGTGACACATGAATGGATATTTCTCCTCATTAAAGGAACTATTACAAGGGCAAAGAGACTTTCTCCTCCAGAAATGAGCTGTAAAATCTGCAGCACGCGTGCATGCTCAGTAGGTCAATAGTGTCTGACTCTCAGCAACCCCATGGTCTGTAGCCTGCCAGGCTCCTCTGTCCATAGAGTTTTCCAGGCAAGAATACTGGAGCGGATGCCATGCCCTCCGCCAACGGATCCTTCTGACGCAGGGATTGAACCACGTCTGTTGCATCTCCTGCTTTGGCAGGTGGATTCATTACCACTGAGCCATCTGGGAAGCACTCGCCGCTATCATTACTATGTAATTTATAACATTTCCATCACCCCCCGCCAAAGAATTCCTGCCCCACAGTTCCTTTCATTCCCTACTCCTCACCTGCCCCATCCCTCAGGGATGTCACGGCCAAGGTCTCTGCGATTTCCTTGGGCTTTCCCTCATGGTTTCAAGATGGCTGTTGTAGCTCCAGTCATTACGCTCACCATATAGTCAGGAGGAGAGGATACAAAGATGGACCCCTGGCTGAGTCATCCCTTGTCAATGAGCTTTCTTGAAAGCTTCAGCTGATGTCTCAGCTTACATCTCATGGGCCCCCCCCTCTTAGAAGGAAGATTGGGAAATGCAGAAGAGCATGTTGCTGCCCCAAAGTAACATAAAAATTCTGTTAGAAAACAAGGGGAAAGTGGATTTTGTGTAGGCAGCTAACAGTGTCTGCCACAGATATTCATATATTAATTGCATTTAACAGCATAGTAATTACATTTAACAGCATAGTAATTACATTTGGTATTTTCCAAGTCTTGATGCAAAAGGACATATTTCAGAAAGCCTTTCATCTCCATGGTCTCAATCTCAAAATATTTTATTTATAACCAAGACAACCTGTATTTCTGTTAAGTACATATTGAATCTTTCATATATGATTTATCTCAGTCTTATGTTTTTTCAGTTGAATCACTGCTTAAAGCAATGGGTAACACTTTTTTTATCTACCCAATTTGTCAAGCAGTATGAACTTAGCCTACAATTAATTCTCTTAAATGTAAAGGACAGTCCTTTAGTTCTATCGTATTAAGATTTTTTAAATAAATGTGTGTGTGCCCTTACCATTCATGGTTACAAATACAGTCACCTACATATCCTATTCTAGTCTCCTAGTCCCAAGGCCTCTTAAGTTCTATAAGACAACTAATTAAGACATTTCTTTTTTCAATTTTTATGGTCATTAAGCCGTTATTTATAAGCAATGTACTCATATTACTATTTCTTGATTTGTCAACTTAAGCATTAGTTAGTTACTTTTTGCTACCCTTTATAGTATATACTGTATAAATACGCAGACGCATACGCCACGCACTCTATATTATCCTTTAGATAAAGTAGTAAAGTTATACTAGAATCAACACAGAATTCTTATAATTTTTTTCCAGCATTGAGTGCAGTAAATTTATCATCATCACTTTGAAATGAAATTTAAATTCTAATCAATATAGTTGCATGTATATTTGCAGTGTTAATAATAAGCTATTACAGGACAATGAAACATTTCACTTAAATATTTATCAGCTGGTTGTTCTATCATTCAACAACTATGTTGTTTTCATTTATTCAACAGCTATGTGCAAAAGTCTGGTCTAGATGTTGGGGACACAGGGATGAATGAGACAGAGAAAATTCAGCCCAAATATAACTGACAGCGTAGACAGGAAATTTAAAAAAGTAAACAAATCCATAATAATATCATATGGTAATTGGTGTTATGCATATCCCAGAAACATATAGGGGTGCACTGCTGTTTTAGAGAAATTGGTTAGGGAATATTTCTCTATGGAGATGACATTGGTGCAGAGACATGAACGATGAGAAGGAGCCGGTTATGAGGAGAGCAGAGGGAAGACCATTTCAGGCGGAGGGAACAGTAAATGCAAAGGCTCTGAGGCAGGAACACACTTGGCATTTTGAGGGGCACAAGGAAGAAAAATTGCTGGAATGGAATGAGCAAAGGAGAGTCCTAAGAGATGAGACGGAGATTAGAAAGGGACCTGGAGGCTGTGGTAACCAGACTATCTTTGAGTGTACGGGGAAGCCACCAGAGAGTTTTAAGGTGTGGAAGCAGTGATTTCACTTAAGGAAAGAAAACCACTGTGGCTGCTTTATGGAGACTAGACTGTCGGAGGGCAGAGCTAGACGTAAAGAGACTAGTGAAGGGGCCATTACTGTGGGTCAGTTGAGAGATTAGGATAACTAGGACGAGGCTGTAAAGACATTATTATCTGTTTTTCTAGAAATAGTCGAAACAGAAACTTTTTTTTTTAGCAAGTCTTAAATGAAATTTGAGGCTAGAAATAATTGGTAAAATGAGTGCAATGACATGGTTTTGAATATTTGACCATGTATGGTATCCGAATAACCCATGTTCTTGATTTTGAGACTTGGCACATGTTCTTCCATTTGTAATGTTATTCCATTCTCATCATACTAAATTTTGCTCATCATCCAAGTCTCAACTCTAAACATATTTTCAATAAGCCTTCCCTAAAATCATCCAAGGACTGTCATTTGTTTGTCCTGTGAACGCCCACTTGCATCCTGATTTATGCATTTTACAACTCATAATTGTTCTGTTTTATTAAAAATTTTCCCCCATTTTTATTGAAATATAGTTGATAGTACTGTATACATTTTGGGGGGCTTCCCAGGTGGCTCAGTGGTAAAGAATCCACCTGCCAATGCAGGAGACAGAGGTTTGATCCCTGGGTCAGGAAGATCCCCTGGAGAAGGAAATGGCAACCCACTCCACTATTCTTACCTGGGAAATCCCGTGGACAGAAGAGCTTGGCATGCTACAGTCCATGGAGCTGCAAAGAGTCGGACATGATTTAGAGACTAAACAGCAACAACTGTATAAGTTTAAGGTATGCATCATAATGATGTGACCTATGCATCGTGAAATTATTATCATAGTAAGTTTAGTAGTGAATATCCGTCATCTCATATAGGTGCAAAATTAAATGAAAAAGATTTTTTTCCTTGTGATGCGAACTCTTAAGAATTTACTCTCTTAATGACTTTCATATGTTAATTATATTTACCATGTTGTATATTATATCTCTAGTACTTAATGATTTTATAACTGAAATTTTGCATCTGTTGTGGTCTACATTTTAATTGCCATTTTGTCTGTCTTCCCCACTCGTAAGCTCCTAGATGCCAGGGACTATCTTATTTACTCATCTTATTCTCTGCATTTAGAATTAGACAATTAATGAATATTTGTTAAGTGGATAATTACAATGTCTAATAGTGTGCTTGTTATGAGTTGCTGAATTCTTACATTATTTGTGTGAAAAGACTATTTCATTAACAGACTAGAGTAGGTAATTTCCTTCACCTTACACTGTGTTGGATACTTCTTAGAAAAATTCCTCAAACCCTGTCACCTTAAGAAAATGGCCTTTTTGTCATCTGTTTACAGATAGCTGGTGGAAAGGCTGCTGGGGATTCATAAATGTTGAAAGGATGCCGCTCTTCACCAGGAGTCAGGGTGGGGTGGGATGGGGCTTGGGAATGGGCAGCTTGCTGTTACTCCCTTTCTGGCAGCTCCTGTGTTTCTGGCAGGAAGAGGTTAAGGGTGGAGTGAGCAACCTGAGTGATAGATTATGCCTGCTCTGCTCCAACACCAAGTCCAGTTAGAGTACAGCACTGGGATTTCTTGCCTTTTCTTTGTCTGTAGTTTCTTTCATGTAGTGTTGCTGAATTGTGAAGTAGCTGAAGCAATATTGATATGCAGGTATATGATTTATTACCAACATGAATTTAAAAACATTATTGGGGAACTCATCAGATCTGCAGTATTCTGCAAGGTTGAAGTTTTCCCCTTTGTGATACAGTTCCTTACCTGCAATATAAATCCTTTTCAAGCCTTTCCCAGACCTTCCTTTAAGGTGGAGCTATGAAAGTGAAAGAGGAGAGTGAAAAAGTTGGCTGAAAGCTCAGCATTCAGAAAACGAAGATCATGGCATCTGGTCCCATCACTTCGTGGGAATTAGATGGGGAAACAGTGGAAACAGTGTCAGACTTTATTTTTTTGGGGCTCCAAAATCACTGCAGATGGTGACTGCAGCCATGAAATTAAAAGATGCTTACTCCTTGGAAGAAAAGTTATGACCAATCTAGATAGCATATTCAAAAGCAGAGACATTGCTTTGCCGACTAAGGTCCGTCTAGTCAAGGCTATGGTTTTTCCAGTGGTCATGTATGGATGTGAGAGTTGGACTGTGAAGAAGGCTGAGCACTGAAGAATTGATGCATTTGAACTCTGGTGTTGGAGAAGACCCTTGAGAGTCCCTTGGACTGCAAGGAGATCCAACCAGTCCATTCTGAAGGAGATCAGCCTTCGCTTTCTTTGGAAGGAATGATGCTAAAGCTGAAACTCCAGTACTTTGGCCACCTCATGCGAAGAGTTGACTCATTGGAAAAGACTTTGATGTTGGGAGGGATTGGGAGCAGGAGGAGAAGGGGACGACAGAGGAAGAGATGGCTGGATGGCATCACTGACTCAATGGACGTGAGTCTGAGTGAACTCCGGGAGTTGGTGATGGACAGGGAGGCCTGGCGTGCTGTGATTCATGGGGTTGCAAAGAGTCAGACACGACTGAGTGACTGAACTGAACTGAATCTCTAAACTGTAGTGGGCAGAGGAATTACCTGGAGAGCATGTTAAAACTGGATTCCTGGATGCAACCTGTTTCTGTTTCTTTAGTTCTGGGGAGGAGTCTGAGAAAGTGATTTTTCTAGAAATCCTCAGGTTCCTATTGCCTCTGGTTCCTGGACCACTGTTTGAGTAGGAAAGAGCTGGACTGTGTTTCCAGTTTCTGTCTACTTTACTTGCATGTGCTTTCTTTTCTTAGTGCTAGCATTATTTGGGAAAGTTCACTGTTGAGAAACTCAGAAGGGATATGCACAATATGCCTGGACCCAAACCTTCAACTCTGCTCAGTCAGCATCTTCCGGGGTCCCCTCTCTCTTAGGATACAATGACTGCATGCTTCTCCACAGTTCTGCCTGTCTTGTTTCCCTCTTTTACATGGTCTGGTTGACCAGAAGTTTCTCTTGAGTTTTTTACCCATTCCCTTTAAATGTATCTACTAACTTGTGTCTTTCCCTCCATCTATAAAATAGATTGCCTTTCTGATTCTCCTTCAAATCAGTATTCCTCACTCATTTTTCTTCCACATTTTATAGGTTTCTTTTAAAATCTTTTGTATAGCCCCATAAACATTTCATTTGTGATACTACCCAGTCTTTATTGCTCCACTGCTCTTTTTTTTCATATTCATCTGGTACCTCAGTACACTCCCCTCAGGAAACAAATAATATTCCTTGTTATAAATCTGCTTACAAAACTATATAAAATTATCTAAGCCACTGATCTCATCTTCTGTATCATTTTAACCAGGCTCAATTGCTATTTGGAAAAGCAATTGACCTCTCTGAAATGGATTTGATCTATCCCCTGTGATTTGCCAATATTTTTCCTAATTTTTAATAATTGAGGTATAATTTACATTCAGTAAGATTTACCCTTTTTAGTATACAGTTGAATGAATTATCATAGATTTGTAAGTCATGTAAGCACCATCAGCACAGCTGAGACATACAACAGTCCAATCACCCCCGAAAGTTCCCTCGTGCTCCTTTCTGGCACCCCTCTTCTCCTCACTCCCGGCCCTTGGTGATCACAGATCAGTGTCCTGTCTCTGTACTTTTGTCTTTTCCAGAATTTGGAATTAAAATAGAAATGTTTTATTACATTTAAACTTGAATTTAGTCCTTGCATAAATCATTCTAAAAGCTGAGGGCAGGTAAATTTTATGCCAGCATACTCAACTCTTCTTGTAGTAATTATTTTGTTTTATTTAGCATTTTAATAGAATGATATGCAGTTTGGCATTTCATTGTACTTTGGTTTCAGAACATTGTTCTTTTTCTCCAAAATAGTCTTCCTTTTCTCTTTTTGTTTTAAAAGGAAAGAAGTTTTTAAAAAAGCACTTTCTGAAGGCATTCAGATATTAAAGGTTTTGTTTATTTCATTTACTTACTGTTTAATAAACTAGAAAGCTAAGTCAGGCAATATATGTTTTTTAAAGGAAGACAAACTAACATTTCTTTTCATCTTTCTTTCATACAGGTGTTTGCTTCAGGATGGTAAGTCAGCACAATCTGTTTATTATCTTCTGCCATCTCTCCCTTCCCTCCACTGTTATTTCTAGTTACAGAGACAGAGCAGCTATCTATATACTTAGTTCTAATCTTGTCCTTGACAGCAAATGAAGAAATATTTGTATTTCTTTCAAATTACTGGCTGAGATTTTTATGAAGACTGTCTTTTAAAAGCAGTCTTTTAAAAAATAGACTACAGACTAGCAGTCCATTACAGCCTTCCTAGTTTTTCATTAATATTTCTGTGAATTTCAAAAGTACCTCTCTGGGGGTGATCAAGTTAAACATTTTGGTTATATTTGCTTAATGCTGAAGTGACTGAGCAAACACACACACATGTTTAATACAAAATGTGGGATCTTCCAGTTGTCCTGGATGGAAGAATCTCTCCAAACAAGGATACACATGTTGAAATGCACAATGAAAAATGCCCATGTTGAATAAGGAAGTGACTCCAAGGTGAAAGACAGTGGTAGTCGCTCAGTTGTGTCCGACTCTTTGTGACCCCACACTTTGAGCCCACCAGGCTCCTTTGTCTGTGGAATTCTCCAGGCAAGAATACCGGAGTTGGTAGCCATTCCCTTCTTCAGGGGATCTTCCTGACCCAGAGGTAGAACCTGAGTCTCCCGCTGGAGACTGTTTACTGTCTGAGCCACCAGGGAAGCCCCAAGGTTTTTAAAGTTAAAACCCCTTGTTGCCTTTTAAATATTTATTTTAAAATATCTACTTGTTTTCAAATACTTTAAGAATATCTATTTTTAAAATCTGGTACTCCTTTCCTAAAAGTTAAAGGTGGCTTGTATTCTCACTTACTGCTTAAGCTGGGAGTCACTAGCTAGGTCCTAATTCCTAACCTCTGAGAGTTTGAACAGGTTGCCATAAGTCGAGTCTCCGTATTTTGAGATAGACCCTCCCCTAGAATTCAGATTGTTTCCTTTTTCATTATTCTCTGGGAAGACTTATTTTCAGAACCAGCCCTTAAGCAGTCCTAGCTGTAATCATCTTGGTTTTATTGCTTCACTTAGTTGGGCATAGAGTGCACAGCTCTTGGTCACCCTGGCCTCCAAATAGGAGAAAACTATGTTTCTAAAAAGTGCTAGTAGACTGGTTCCACAGAATTTTGTTGTGATGTGGTTAAAGTAATTCAAAATCAAAATGTTTCTGGGTTTTCACGTGCCGGTAGCATAACTAAATTTGGAATTGGGAAAAAGAATTTTTAAAAAGAATGATTGGAGAAATAAATTTACTCATAGATAATTATAATATTTGTGCAAGTACAGAGTCAAGAGAAAACATTGGAATCTTCTCTTTCAGTACTTGTATTGATTGTAACTAGATATTTTTCCTCAGTGATTGAGTATCTTGGAGTGATCATCGTTTGGAACCCAGATTGACAGTGTGTAGCTTAGCATTAGGAGATTGTGAGGGCAATGCAACTGAGTTTTATGGATTCCAAAAGAATCATGGATATTGTTTTCTGAAATAATTCCCACCATCAGTTTATTTTCTCACAACGTGCTTGTCTTTACTGAATGTGGAATTTAGCATAACAAAACAAAAACCATTTAAATAAAGGTTCTTGTAAATGTAGGTATTACCAGAGGTTAGCTACACAGTTTTTGGCATAGACTATATTTTTGAAAAAAAAAAAAAAAAATCAGCTTTTTTTGTGACTATACTTCTTTGAAAGTTAGGATCAAGTGTGATGCTGGACTTTGTCTCTCTTGTTTTCTCCTGAAACCAGTACACTGAAGATGAGGCTAGGAAAATTGGAGTGGTTGGCTGGGTGAAGAATACCAGCAAAGGCACTGTGACAGGCCAAGTGCAAGGCCCTGAAGAGAAAGTCAATTCCATGTAAGTAACAAGACTAGTAATACACTCATGTGATTTATGAACTTATTTCAGCAGTTGGTTGGACAATGAGAATAGAATTGATGGACCAGTTTTCGTTTGTAGACTATCACTAAAGTAACATGTTTTGATGCAGACCAGCAAAGAAATTCTTAAAGTTGAGAGTGGAATTTCTACTTTCAGGAATGAATTGCCCACTTGGGCAGACCCTCAGAAAGGGCTTTAGCGCCGTTCTCCAGTCTGTATGAACTGTGTTCTGTCTGTCTCCCGCCTTATAAGGGAGACATTCAGGGCCAAGTATTTCTCATCTTGAGTGGTTGTGACAGGAGCAGGAGCACAGTGCTTCAGAATGGTTCTTGAAGTTCTTAAAGAACCTGCAAGGCAAAAAGGTTGGCATTTCCTTTGTATTGTTTAATTATCCTATTTGTCTAATTGTAATTTTATTTGTACTGTCGATTAACGTTATGTTTGATGAGCTGTATAGTTACTATAGTAAGAGTCCTTGCAGTGCCAACGACATCAGATTCAGTCATAGAGGAAAAGTGTCTTGTGCACACAATGTCATTTTCAGAGACCTTATCTTTTCAGTTTCCATTTCCACTGCTCTTTGTAGTATAGCTCCTATTTATTGAGCATTTGCAACATATTAGGTTAATACGCTAAATACTTTACATGGATTATCTCATTTAATCTACACAATAGATCTTATGAGATAGGTACTCATTAATACCCAATTTATTTTATTTTGTTGTTTGCAATTTATTTTGTTTTCTTTACGTAATATTTTCAGATTTCAAAAGCAATACTTTTTTGTTTGTTGCAGGAAAGGAAGTAATAAAATATCAGAGGTATAAAAGCAAAGCTAGTAATCGCCCCCTCCCTTCTACTTCCCTCCTTTTTATGTAACCTGGGCCAGTGACTTTGTGAATCCTTTCTGAAGCTTTCTTTTTCACTTAAAATATTTAATTGTACATTTATAATTAGGGTTTTGCTTGTTTTTACTGAAATAGGAAGCTTTATGCATATTTTTCTGTTACTACTTTTTTTAAACTTTATGGACATTCAACAATCCGGAAATATATAACTACCAACTCCTTATTTTTTCCAGTTTCTTTATATATAAGTACATATTTGCATTTGTGCTTAAACTATACCTCAACTTGAAGGGTGGGGTCCAAAGTTCAATTTGATAACATGTGGGGTAATATTTAATGGAAAAAATTATATTTTTCAGTAGTCACAAAATGCACAAATGAGAAGACTATGATACTTACATGATGTTATTGTTGTTTATTCGCTAAATTGTGTCCAACTCTTTGTGACAATTTAGACTGTAGCCTGCCAGCCTCCTCTGTCCATGAGAGTTCCCAGGCAGGAATACTGGAGTGGGTTGCCATTTTCTTCTTCATGGAATCTTCCCAATCCAGGGACCAAACCCAGGTCATTAGCAGACAGATTCTTTACCAACACTGACATGCAGAACTAATATTTTTTTTAGTTCAATGAATGAGAAAATGCTAGATGACTGTGAAATAATTTGAGAATGGGGACCATGTGGAGGATGGACACATGCCAATCATGATGTATCCTAATCCATGTTGTAGCAAGTTTTTCATTACCTCCTTAATATCAGTGTAATCATAGCATATATTCTGCCCATTTTTCCTTTTCAGCCCCAGAAACCCTTCTTCCTTACCACACTGTCAATCATCTCTGTTAGCAATTTGTGTGTTTCCTTCCATGTTTGTCTCCAAATTCACATTCACACAACACACGTGCGTGCACACACACACACAAACATATTCAGGTGCACATATGTTTTAGGGTTTTGTTCAATGTTTACTTTTTAAAAATGAGATCATGGTATATCCACCTGTATGCATCTTGCCTTTGTCATTTAAAAATACATCCAGGAGAATCCCTCCAAATCAAAGATAAACCATTAATTCGTTCTTTTTAATGTCTGCTTAATATTCCACAGTATAAATGCATTGTTATCTATTACCTTACAGTGCAAACTCATTTTGTTACTTTTTATTTTTTTCTGCAGTAAGAACAATGCTGTAATAAGCATATTATTTGTGATTTTGTTTTTGTGGGATCGATTTCCAGGAGTGTGATTTGTTGGTTGAAGTGTCAGTGTACTTTTAATTTAAAAATAGTTGCCCAGCTGCTTTTCAGCAGCTGTAAACAATTTTTTTTCTCTTTATCCTGTTGACGGTGGTTGCTCTCTCATTTTTCTTTCATCTGATTGGGTGTAGAGGAATGTGTAGATATATATGTATATATTTTACTATAATTTGCACTTCTCTAATTGCTAGTTAGTTGGAGCATCTTCATGCAGTGTGGATTTGTTCTCATAGATTCCATTGTCGCATCTTGTACCCATTTTCCCACTGGATTGTTTGTCTCTTGCCAGTTTTTAAGAGCACTTTGTATATTGGTAATGACTATTAACTCATTACCGGTTACTTCTTTTTCAAGTATTTTCCCAAATCTATCATTTGCCTATTAGTTTTGTTTATAAAAGCTTTTGTCACATAAATTGTGTTTCATTTTTATAAACTCAAATATGGCTGTCTTTTCTTTCTGGTTTAGAAAACAGATTGTAAGTGTTGTTTCCTAGCTTCCCTTTTAATTTTTTAATGGCTGTATTTATTATACTATGCATCTATTCCATCTGGAATTTGTTTTTTATTTCTAAGAGTGAAGACTGTTTTCTACCAGATGGCTTGCCAGTTGTGCCAGCACCATTTATTAAGTAGTCACTCTTTCCCCATTGACTTGAAATACATTTTTGTCATTTATTAAAATCTCATGTAAACTGGATTTTTTCCTGGCTGTTCTGTTCTGGTCCACTGATTGATATATCTCATTATTGTGGTTGCTGTTCAGTCGCTCAGTCGTGTCTGACTCTTTGTGACCCCATGGACTGCACTGCTCCAGGCTTCCCTATCCTTTACTATCTCCATGAGTTTGCTCAAACTCATGTCTATTGAGTCAGTGATCCCATCCAGCCATCTCATCCTTTGTCATCCCATTTCCCCTCTGCCCTCAATCTTTCCCAGCATCAAGTTCTTTTCCAGTGAGTCAGCTGTTTGTATCAGGTGACCAAGTATAGCTTGATGTATCTATTCTTATACTAATATTCCATATTGATTAAATTACAGTGACTTTATATTTTCTTTCATTATTCTTTTTCATTCTTTTTTTGCTTTCTTGGGCATTTATTTTTCTCTCTAAACTTTAAGATACTTTTATCCATTTAATTAGAATAGGTTTTTGTAAGAAAGACTTAATTGTCTTAACAAATATTTTTTAAATAAAACTTCATTTTTTAAAACAGTTGTAGATTTACAGAAAAATTGTGAAGATAGTACAGAGGGTTTCTGTGTACTCCTCACATTTTCCCCATTTAAATTTTATATTAGTATTGTACATATATTATAATTAATGAGCCAGTACTGATGCACTGGTATTAAGTAGAGCCAATAGTTTATTCTAATTTCCTCAGCTTTTATAATACCTAATGTCTCTTTCCTCTTTTAGGAGCCCATATCTTACTTGCTTTTTAATTGTACATTTTTTATGATATTAAGAGAATTGATATTAACTCTTTCCATCTAAGAATATGGGTATCTACCTATGGCTGATTCATGTTGATGTTTGGCAGAAACCAACACAATGTTGTAGAGCAACTATCCTTCAATTAAAAAGAAATAAATTTAAAAAATAAATTTAACTATATATAAAAAAGAATATAGATATCTTTTCATTTGCTCAGATTTTAACATTTATCCTTCAGTGTGATTTTATGGTTGTCATCATATAAGTTTTATGCTTTCCTTACAGAGTTTATTCCTCTTTGTCTTAGTCAGTTTGGGCTGCTATAACAAAGCATCTAGACTGGGTGGTTTATAAACAACAGAAATTGAGATCTCAGAGTCAGGAAGGCTAGAAGTGCAAGATCAGGGTATAAGCTTGGTCGGGTTCTGGTGAGAGCCCTCTTCTGGGTTGCAGACAGTTGATTTTTCACTGTTTCCTTCCACTGCACGAAGAAAGCTAGCTAACTCTCTGGCCTGTTCTTATCAGGACACTAATCTCATTTATTTGGGTTCTATCCTCATGCCCTAATTACCTCTCAAAGGCCCCACCTCCAGAAACTGTCACATTGGAAATGAAGTTATTAACCTGTGAATTGGGGAGGATACATTCAGTCTATAACAATATTGTATTGCTTTTTTCATTATTGTACATGGAATATTTTTCCCATTTTTGTTTCTGGGTGTTTATGCCAGAATAAGAAAAGCCTAATGATGTTTGTAAGTTTATTTTGTGTCATAGAGTTACCTTATCAAATATTCTTGTTAATTATACCAGGTATGACTGTTTACTGTTGTGTTTTTTTTTTTTTTTTTGCTTGTCATGGAATTCATTTTTGTTTACTGTTTTTTTTTTAACTCTAGTCTATTGGATTTCCTAAGTATACAATTCTGTAATTAGCAAAAATAGTGTATCTTTTTTTCCAGTGTTTATTTCATTTGCCAGACATCCTCATGACAGTGTTAAATAATAATAGCCATAGCAAGCATTCCTGTCTGATTTCCAATTTTATTTGAAATGGTTTTCTTTTTTCACTAAGCACGTTGATGTGTGCTGTTGATTTTTGGTAAATATACTTCATTACATTGACTTTCACTCTTGTATTCCTTGAATGAAGCTCTGGTTGGTCATATTGTGTTATTGTCTTGAGTCATTCCTAAATACTGCTTCCCAATGTTTTATTTAGAAATTTTTCATCTGTAACTTAAAAAGTAAGATTATAGTTTCCCTTTTTTGGTGTAGGGTGGTTACTATATCAAGTTTTGGTGTTAAAAATTTTGCTGACTCATGAAATGTATTGTTTCCCTTTTCATTCATTCCGACATAATTTAAATAATACTGAATTACTGTTCTTAGGTTGGCATTACTGTTATAATGAATTACTGTTTCTTAGCTGAAATCACTCGGTCTTAGTGCCTTCTTAATAATAGACCTTTCCAATCTGATCTATTGTAGTTGGTGTATTTGGGTTTGCTATAGATAGTTCTCTCTTGCTAGAGAACTATCCAGTTGTCCTAGGGTTTCAAGTTTGTGGTCATAGATTTTATAATGTTAAAAATCTCTTTTGTATCTGTGTTTATATCTCCTTTGAAAATTCCTAATCTTGTAAAGTTTGATTCTCTCCTCATTTTCCTTTGGGCTTCCCTGATAGCTCAGTTGGTAAAGAATCCGCCTGCAATGTAGGAGACCCTGGTTCGATTACTAGGCTGAGAAGATCCCCTGGAGAAGGGAAAGCCTACCCACTCCAGTATTCTCGCCTAGAGAATTCCATGGAATGTATATGTCCATGGGGTCACAAAAAGTCCAACACAACTGAGTGACTTTCACTTTCACTTTCATTTTTAATCAGTCTCAGAAGAAATTTATCTATTTTGTTGGTATATCTTAAAAAACAGCTTTTGGACTTATTAATCATTTCTACTTTTTTGGTTTTTCATTTCCTTAATTTCAGCCTTTATTATTAATTCCCTCTTTTTTATTTCTTTGTTGCTTGGCCTCTGAGCCTTCAACATGAGTGGTAGTTGCCTTTAGTTTTAATCTTTTTAGGTTAATGATAGTGATTAGGCATTTCTGTAACCCACTCCAGTACTCTTGCCTGGAAAATCCCATGGACGGAGGAGTCTGGTAAGCTACAGTTCATGGGGTTGCAAAGAGTTGGACACGACTGAGTGACTTCATGTCACTCACTCACTTCCTACTTTATCACTGGAGACGGAAATGGCAACTCACTCCAGTGTGCTTACCTGGAGAATCCCATGGACAGAGGGGCCTGGTGGGCCATGGTCCGTGGGGACACAAAGAGTCGGAGATGACTGAAGTGACTAAGCATGCACGCGGGCATTTCTGTGGCGCTAGTGGTAAAGACACGACTGAGCGACTTCACTTTCACTTTCCACTTTCATGCATTGGAGAAGGAAATGGCAACCTACTCCAGTGTTCTTGCCTGGAGAATCCCAGGGACGGGGGAGCCTGGTAGGAGGCCGTCCATGGGGTCGCACAGAGTTGGACACGACTGAAGTGACTTAGCAGCAGCAGCAGCAGTGGTAAAGAACCCGCCTGCCAATGCAGGAGACATAAGAGATGCGGGTTTGATCCCTGGGTCAGGAAGATCCCCTGGAGGAGGGTATGGCAACCCACTCCAGTATTCTTGCCTGGAGAATCCCCATGGACAGAGAAGCCTGGCAGGCTACAGTCTATAGGTTGGCAGAGTCATAGGGTTGCAGAGTTGGACTGAAGCGACTTAGCACTCACCTAAACACATTGTGTTGTTCCATAGGTTTTGTTAAAAAGTGTTATTTTCATTGTTTCCTGGATAGTTTGTAATTTCATGTTTTATTTGCTCTATGAGAAAATATCCAATGGCATTCTATTCATGTGTTTTTTTAAGTTTCCAGTGGTTATGTTTGTTAGTTGCCTTTTATTACGTATGTCTATTGTTATTTGCTGAAGATCTGAGAATGGGGCCTAAAAGATCTCTACTTTAAAAAATTGTTAAACTGTTCTTATGACATGATTTATTTTGGATAGATCAGTTAGAATGGGCGATCCAGTTAGGATGCTGTAGGCTGCAAGAGATAGAATATCTGATTAAAAGTAGCTTAATGAAGGGGCTGATTTTGCTTACTTTCCAAAAAGACTGAGGCAGGTAGTAGTTCCGCAGCTGGTTCAGTGGCTCCATTATGTTAGGGTTCTGGGGTCAGTTTCTCTGGGACCCTGCAGACTTTTCTATCTCTTCTGCTTTCCTGCAAGTCCTTGACATCCTCACAGGATCAATTCAAAGCAGAAGGCATGTGAGGCTTTTTCATCACATGATGCTCTCTTCTCAGAGGTAATATTCTTAAAAGACCCCAGCAGATTTCCCTACAGGTCCCACTGGACAGAGCAAGGTCTCAGGCCTGTGTCCTGGCTGCAAGTGGTATTAGGAAAGTATCTAGCATTTTTTCTAGCTTCCCTGGTGGCTCAGATGGTAGAGTCTGCCTGCTGTGCGGGAGACCAGGGTTCAATCCCTGGGTTGGGAAGATTCCCCAGGAGAAGGAACTGGCAACCCACTCCAGTATTCTTGCCTGGAAAATCCCATGGATGGAGAAGCCTGGTGAGCTGTAGTCCATGGGGTCACTGAGAGTCAGACACGACTGAGAGGCTTCACTTTCAATTTAGCATTTTTAGCTTTCCTTCTAGAAAGTAGGATTTGGTATCAAGAAGGAAGAGACGGCTTCCCTGTTGGTTCAGTGGTAAAGAATCCACCTACCAGTGCAGGAGACATGGGTTCAGTCCCTAATGTGGAAAGAGTCTACATGCCTCTGAGCACCTACGCCTGTGCGCCACAGCTACTGAGCCTGCGCTCTGGAGCCCATGAGCCACAACTCCTGAAGCGCGTGCACTCAGAGCCTGCGCTCCGCAACAGGAGAAGCCACTGCAGTGAGAAGCGCTGCCCTGCCGTGAGGAGTGGCCTCTGCTCGCCGCAACTAGGGAAAAGCCCGCGCGGCAGTGAAGACCCAGTACCGCCAATAAATAAATAAGCATTATTTTTTTAAAAAGGAAGAGAAACAGGCATGGCTGTTAGGGAGACACCTAACAATGCTGGCTGGTAAGAAAGACCTGAAAAGGTTCCATATCTATATGTCTGTCTATCTATGTAGCTAGCTAGTTATCTCTTCTGTGAATGTGTTGATTATATTATTCCATTCTTTGACAACTAAATCCATTTAATTGTGAAAAAGGTGTATTTTTTTTTTTTAACACCATGGGACTTAATGGGATTTTAGTTTCCTGACCAGGGATCAAACCCAGGCCCTTGGCAGTAAAAGCATGGAGTTTTAATCACTGGATTGATAAGGAATTCCCATGAAAGAAGTGTATCAAATTCTTTCTGTATAACTATTTTCATCATTATCAGTGCAATTTAATTTTCTTTATATTTTTTGCTGTTGTGTTTGATACATACACTTATAACTTGTGTCATCTTCATAAACAGTATCCTTTTCATTATGTATTGCTTGTCTTTATACATTTTAATGCTTTTAATTTCTATCTTGCTACCCCTTCTTTCTTTTAAATTTATATTTCTTTCATATTTCTATGCTTACCTTTATATTTTTATCCTTTCTTGATCCTTTTAAGGGTGCTTTTTATAAACAACATAGAGCTGCGTTTAGTTAACACATTTTGAAAATTTTTCTCTTTGAGTGATAGAATTCAGTCCTTCAAATTAAGTGTAATTGGTTATACACTAACTTGGTTTCTTTATATTTAGTGTAATAGTAGTTTGTAGTGATTTTATTCTTCTGTATTACTTTACTATCATTACTTTTAATCATCAATACACTTGTGTTGTTGTTTTTTTTTATAGTAATCTATAACACATACAAGGGGCTTCCCAGGTAGCTCAGTTGGTAAAGAATCTACCTGCAGGGCAAGAGACCCTGGTTTGATTCCTGGGTCAGGAAGGTCCCCTGGAGAAGGGACAGGGTACCCATTCCAGTGGTCTTGGGCTTCCCTGGTGGCTCAATTGGTAAAGAATCTGCCTGCAATGCAGGAGACCTGGGTTTGATTCCTGGGTTAGGAAGACCCCCTGGAGGAGAGCATGGCAACCCACTCCAGTATCCTTGCCTGGAGAATACCCATCACAGAGGAGCCTGGGGGCTACAGTCTGTGGGGTCGCAAAAAGTTGGACACAGCTGAGTGACTTTCACCTATAACACATACATAGAAAAATGCATAATATATAAATGTATGGGTTGATGAATTAATATAAAGCAAATCTCTTTCTCCTATAGTATAGCCTTGGATCAAGTGTCCGTGAGTCATATGCAAGGATCTGTTTCAGGATTCTGTATTCTATTTCATTGGCCTGTTTGTCTATCTTTGCATCACTGCCATGCCATGTTAGTTTTTGTAGCTTTCTCCTAAGTCCTGGTATCTGGTAGACAAGTTATTCTAACTTAGGCTTCATCAACTTTGTGTTGGCTATTTCACTGCCTTTCATTACCATGTAAGTTTTAGATCAAGTTCCACAAAATAACTTGTTGATGGATTGCACTGAATTTTTAGATAAATTTAGTTAGAATTTATGTCATAAATATGATAAATCTCTCATTTATTTTTTCTTTAATTCTTTCAATAGTATATGATAATTTTCTGCATAGGGGTCCTACATATTTCCTCCTGAGGTATTTGGTAGTTTTGATGCTATTATAAATGTGACCTTTTAAAGCATTTTTTATGTTTGTTGCTAATATATAGAAATACAGTTGAGTTTTGTATATTGCCTTATTTTCAGAAACTTTTCTAGACCTACTTGTTGACTGCAATAATTTACATGAAGATTCTTTTGAATTTTGTATATTTATCATCTGAGGATAATGAGAGTTTTATTTTTTACTTTCCTATTCTTTCACATTTTATTTCTTTTTCTTGCCCTCTACACTGATTGGGGCTTTAAGTACAATATTGAGCAGAAGCAGGAGTGATTACTGGCATCCATGTCTTGTTACTGATATCACACTTTCAACATTTTACTTGTAAACAGTACACTTGGTATAAGTTTTTTCGTAGGTACTACTTTTGTTGTTGTTTAGTCGCTCAGTCATGTCCCACTCTTGCAACCGCATAGACTACGTATATTTAAATACTAGTATACTGGAGCTTACCTGGTGGCTCAGAGTGTAAAGAATCTGCCTGAAGTGCAGAAGGCCCAGGTTCCATCCCAGGGTCGGAAGGATCCCCTGGAAAAGGAAATGGCTATCCACTCCAATATTCTTGCCTGGAGAATTTCATGGACAGAGGTGCCTGGCAGGCTACAGGCCCTGGGGTTGCAAAGAGTCGGACATGACTGAGCAACTAAACTTATATATGTATATATATATATATGCACACACACAAATATATATATATTCTCTGGTAGATATATTTATAAATATATGACAAAAATATAAACTGATACATATAAATTGACAGAATACTATATATACATGTGTATAGTATTTTTAGTCCATGTTATCAATGTTTGACACGGGCAAATTTAGACTTATAGTCTCCTGGTGACTTAAGCCTTCTATCATTGTTTCTATCTTTAATCATGTTTTTTGCCTTAAAGTTACTTTGTGTGTGTGGGTGTGTTTTACCTGATATTAATAGAGTTATATGGGTTTAATTTCTAAATGTATTTGCAAAGAATTTTTCCCATTGTTTTATTTTCAGTGTTTCTTTCTCATTATGTTTTACATGTGTCCATTGTAAGCAGCATATTGTTGAGTTTTGTTTCTTTATGTAGTCATATAACCTTTGTTTTTAAATTAGGCTATTTAGTCCATTTAAGCTTAATGGAATTACTGACATATTCAGAATTAAATTTGTATCTTACTATGTTCTTTCCACTTGCTTTATCAGTTCTATGTTGTTTCCTCTTCCTAACCTTCATTTGAATTGACTGTTTTTTATTATTCTACTTTTTTTCTCTATTAGTTTAGAAGTTGTATATTCTATTTCTTTTACTAGTTATTTCCCTGGGGATACAACATACAGCTATAACTTGTCAAAATTTGATATTAATTTGTGTTTTTATTCTCTTTTCCAACCGTGCTAGATCTATAGGATATTTTATGTCCGTTTATCTCCCTGCTTATTTGGATGCTCTTGTGGTATATTTTAATTTTCTATTTTAGATCTCATAAGACATTATTTTTAAAAGTCAGTATTTGGGGGATTTTTCCATATATTTGTCATTTTTGTTGCTCCTTTCCTTCCTAAATTCTCTGGGCATCTGTGTAGGAATATTTCTATTCTGCCAAAAGAATGTTCTTTAGTCTTTTCTTTAATTTAGGCCTGCTGATGATGTGTTACCTCAAAACTGTTATAGATTTTTTTGTCTCTATGTTTTTTTATTTTACCTTCATTCTTGAGAAATATCTTTGCTGTGAGTAGAATTCTAACTTGCCATTTATTTTTTTAGTTCCTTGTAGGTGCCATGACAGTGTTTTGGCATCCATTGCTTTGTTTTGAGATTGGCTGTTGGTTTTACACTTTCTTTCTGTTTTTACACTTTGTTTCTTTAAAGTTACTTAGCTGCTTTTAAAACAGCAACAAGAGTAAAATTGCCAGTTTATGATTTGCAATAATAAATATAACATTAAGCCTGTCAATTGGTCTAAGTAATTTTCTCCAGTATTATTTAGTTTTCTGTGTACAGATGCAGAGAAAGCAGGAGGTAGGGTTCATTCCAGGTCTGGTTGTTGCCAGCTACAAAGACCAGAAATGAGAGAGCCAGGACTTAAGGGTATTTATAGGGTATGAATAGAATGATGAATCCTGGACTCTGGTTTGGACAAGAAGAAAAATGAACTGGGAGGAAATTGATGGGCAGTGAGAAATGATTGCCTTATTCAATGTTGGATCTAAGCTGTCAGTACTGTTTTGTTGTGCAGAGCAATCCTTAGAATCACTGGAGTCAACGCATAAAGGAAGGGGTGGAATTGCTGCCGTCATGCTCAGTAGCTAAGTTATGTCCGACTCTTTGAGACATTGTGGACTGTAGCCCGCAAGGCTCCTCTGTCCATGGGATTTTCCAGGCAAGAATACTGGAGTGGCTTGCTATTTCCTACTCCAGGGGATCTTTCCCATCCAGGGATCAAACCCATGTGTCCTGCATTGGCAGGGAGATTCTTTACCACTGTGCCACCTTGGAAGCTCTCAAGGATGGAATGGGGGATGTGAAACATGCCTGACATTGCCTGACCCACTGTGAGTTGATGGTCTAGTGCAGATGGGCCTTCATTGACTTTTTCTTTCTGTGCCCAGTGGTCCCGTAACTGGATTTCATCTGAGCATTGCTAAGTGGAAATTCCTCCAGGTGTTTGAAAGATTACTGAACTTTTGCACATTTTCTGTTGTCATGATTTTCTTTCCTTCTTTTGTTTTTACTCATTTTTCTTGTGGGATGTTCAGATATATACAGGACAATGAACCAACCCCATGTGTCTGTTACCTAGTTTCAATAACAATATCTGACATTCTTATTTCACATATTCCTCCAACTTTTCCTTTGTTATTGTTAGAGTTTTTGATGCAGATACCTTGCATCATGTTACTTGTAAGTTACATTGAACCATATAAAATAGCCAATGTTGGACAAAATTTGGAACTACAAAACAGAAATTTCATATTGTTCAATCTAACACTTTACTGTTTTTCTCTAAAAGAAACTCCATATACCTATCAAACTATTTTTCTAACCCCCAGAGAAGACCTACCTCCAAATGTCCAAGTACATCTCATAACCTATCAGTTATACTTTTCTCCAGAAGCTTGTCTTCCTCTCTTCCTAAACAGCAGTCATTCTGGTGTTTAGCCCCTTGCCCATTTCATAGAGTGGGTTTCTCTTTCCTCAGTCACATGTTTTCATTACCTTGGTTTAGTCCCTTATTTTGTTGAAACCTAATTCTCCTTATGCTTCCCCCCAAAAGGTTCCTGAGAGACAAAAAGGTTTTGTCCTTGCCTACCTTCATCTGCCCTCATACTCGGTTGTTGGAGTTATAAAATCTTATGCCCCAAGTCATCTTCCATTCAGAACTGTGAAGGCATAGTTCCATGACTTCTTGTGTTGCTGCTGAGAGATTTGATGTCATTTTCATACAAAGGTTTGGGAGCCACACCTGTTTGTTCCTATCAGAAAACTTTTTAGATGTTCAATTTCTTACTCTTTTTCTGCATTTTCACAATCATCTACCTTCATGCATGTTTTGATTTCACTTTAGATGTTGGACTCTTAGAGAAGGAGAATTGTCTTCCTTTGACAATTTCTTCCTCCCTCACTGGTAAAATTTTTATTTTTATTTTGCTTCACTGGGTCTTCCTTGTGGCAAGCAGGCTTTCTTTAGTTGTGGACTTCATTTGTTGCAATATGCAGGCTTAATTGCCCCACGGCATGTGGGATCTTAGTTCCCTGACCAGGGATTGAACCTAAGTCCCCTGCATTAGAAGGTGTATTCTTAACCACTTGGACTCCAGGGAAGTTCCTCTCTCTCACTTCATGGTTCTCGTCTTTTGAGATTTCTGCATGGCCCTGATCCTTTAATTTTTGACTTTTCTCACCTAGTCTCCAAACTTCATTTTCTGGGAAACTGTCTCAACTTCATCTTCCAAACTTCCTATTGATTTTGTTTGTTTCTGCTCCAATATTTTGATTGTTTCTACTTCATAGCCCCTTGTTCTTTTTTTTTTTTCATATTTCTTTTAGGAAAATGTGATTTTACAGTTTTCTTCTGCTTTTTGCTTTTTGTTTCCTCCAAGTTTCTCTTTTTTTCCTTTCACTCCTCCTTGTCTTTTTTTTTTTCTGAAAGTTTTGCTTCTCTCTTTCGTATCCAGCCCTGCCCTACAATCATATTCCAGTGACTTTCTCATAAATATGAACAGACAGCCAAGAATAAACAGATTCGTAAGGAAATTTTCAAACATGTAATTGCAGACTTGTTGAATTGAGGAATGGTGGTGACTGATGGAGAGCTGGCTTTTTGTTGGGGAGCTGCAAATGCTAAATCTTTAGGTCTTGTCTTCTGCAGTCCTTATTGTTGTTGTTGTTTAATCTCTAAGTCATGACTGGCTCTCAACTACCCCATGAACTGCAGCACACCAGGCTTCCTAGTCCTTCACTGTCTCTTGGAGCTTGCTCAAACTCATGTCTGTTGAGTCAGTGATGCCACCCAACCATCTCATCCTCTATCACTCCCTTCTTCTCTTGCCCTCAATCTTTCCCAGCATCAGGGTCTTTTCCAGTGAGTCAGCTCTTTGCATGAGGTGGCCAAAGTATTAGAGCTTCAGCTTGAGCGTCAGTCCTTCCAGTGAATATTTAGGACTAATTTCTTTTAGGATTGACCTGTTTGATCTCCTTGCAGTTCATGGGACTTTCAAGAGCCTTCTCCAGCACTACAGTTTGAAAGCATCAGTTCTTTGGTGCTGAGCCTTAATGGTCCAGCTCTCATATCCGTACATGACTACTGGAAAAATCCATAGCTTTGACTATACGGACCTTTGTTGGCAAAGTGATGTCTCTGCTTTTTAATACATTGTCCAAGTTTGTCATCACTTTTCTTCCAAGGAACAAATGATTTTTTAACTTCATGGATGCAGTCACCATCTGCTGTGATTTTGGACCCCAAGAAAAGAAAATATGTCATGGTTTCCGCTCTTCCACCACTCACATTTTCCATAAAGTAATGGGACCAGGTGCCATGATGTTAGTGTTTTTTAATGTAAAATATTAAGCCAGCCTTTTCACTGTCCTCTTTCACCTTCATCAAGAGGCTCTTTAGTTCCTCTTTACTTTCTGCCATTAAAGTGGTATCATCTGCATATCTAAGGTTGTTCATATTTCTCCCAGAAATCTTGATTCCAGCTTGTGAGTCATCCAGCCCAGCATTTCACATGATGTACCCTGCATATAAGTTAAGTAAGCAGGGTGACAATATACAGCCTTGATGTACTCCTTTCCCAATTTTGAACCAGTCTGTTGTTCTATATCTGGTTCTAACTGTTGCCTCTTGATCTGCATACAGGTTACTCAGGAGGCAGGTAAGGAGTTCTGGTATTCCCACCTCTTGAAGAATTTTCCAGTTTGTTATGATCCACACAGTCAAAGGCTTTAATGTAGTCAATGAAGCAGAAGTAGAAGTAGAAGAAGAAGTTCTTCTGGAAATCTCTTGCTTTTTCTATGATCCAGTGGATGTTGGCAATTTGATCTCTGATTCCTGCCTTTTCTAAATCCAGCTTATACATCTGGAAGTTCTTGATTCACCTACTGCTGAAGCCTAGCTTGAAGGATTCTGAGTATTGCCTGCATTTGAAATGAGTGCAGTTGTATGGTTGTTTGAACATTCTTTGGCTTTGCCCTTCTTTGGGATTGGAATGAAAACTGACCTTTTCCAGTCCTGTGGCCACTGCTGAGTTTTCCAAATTTGTTGGCATATTGAGTGAAGCACTTTGGTCCCTTGGTGTCTCCAAATCCCCAGTCTTCCATGGGTTCTATGACGTAAGTCAACTTGTTTCTCTTTGGTTTTGCTTTCCAGGTGGCTCAGACAGTAAAGAATCTGACTACAGTGCAGGAGACATTTGTTTGATTCCTGGGTTGGGAAAATTCTCTGGAGGAGTTAATGGCTACCCACTCTAGTATTCTTGCTTGGGAAAGCCAATGGATGGAAGAGCCTGGTGGGCAACAGTCCATGGGGTCTCAAAGAGTCAGACACAACTGAGCAACTAACACGCTGCAGACACTTGGGCTGTAACATCCTTCGTTTTTCTGTGCAGTTGCTCTTCCTCCTAGTCTGTTGCTCTTTCTTCTAGTGTGTTTTCTCCTGCTTTGCTCTAGTTTGTTGAAGTCTCTAATTCACACTACAGCTTTGTACCTAACAGGACTGTTTTCAGCAGTAGGTTGGTAGAAAACCATACTGAAAATGGTTGTAACATACAGGAGTTCATTTTTCTCAGTAACATGTATGGAGGTAGATGGTTACTGGCCTTGGTTCAATAGCTCAGTGATATGAGGGCTAGTGTCTCTGTGCTTCTCTTGGCCTTTCCCTGATGGTCAAGAAAATGAAAAGGTGCAGCTGCACATAATATCCATCATTAAGTCAGGAGGAAGGAAGGAAAGAATAAGGATTGTGTTGTTTCCTGAACTTCCCAAAACAGACTGGCTCCTATATGGTCCTATAGTTACTCCTTGCTGCAAAGAAGACTAAGAAATTGGTTTGACATATTGATGCTCTGAACAAATTGTTGTTCCAGTTCATCCAGGAAGAAGGGCAAGGGGATGGATACTAGGTAGTTAATGAGTGATGTTGGTTACATATTTCATATTTTGGATGCTATCATTTGAATGGGGTTTCAGGTAAAAGGAAATGTCATGTTTAACTGCACTGTGAAGATTAAGTGGGAAAATCTGTATGAAGCACTGAGCACAGCACATGGCACCTAATGAATAATCAGCAAACATTCCCTATCATGAGATCACCCAGGGTGTTCCATCTTTGCTCACGCTGTCTTAGTGGCAGTTGGACTGTCCAGGTGGAAGTGCCACTAGGCTCTCAGATATTTGGGTCATCCCTGCAGAGAAACTGGGCTGGAGAAACAAATTTGGTCGTCATCTGTATGTGGATAGTGTTTGCAGTCTTGTACATGGATGGGATTACCCAGGGAGAGCTTTTGTGATGAAAAAGCAAGCAGGCAGCAGACACCAGAGAGTTTAAATCAGACTTAACAAACATAAATTGTGATGTTGCTACAAATAAAAATATTTATACTTTAAACAATGAATTTACTCCTCTGCTGCTGCTGCTAAGTCGCTTCAGTCGTGTCCGACTCTGTGCGACCCCATAGATAGACGGCAGCCTACCAGGCTCCCCCGTCCCTGGGATTCTCCAGGCAAGAACACTGGAGTGGGTTGCCATTTCCTTCTCCAAAGCATGAAAGTGAAAAGTGAAAGTGAAGTCACTCAGTCGTGTCCGACTCTTAGCGACCCCATGGACTGCAGCCTACCAGGCTCCTCCGTCCATGGGATTTTCCAGGCAAGAGTACTGGAGTGGGGTGGCATTGCCTTCCCCGTTACTCCTCTAGCATCTACTATGTGCAATATACTTTTTAAGGTACTGAATTATCAAACAATTAAAGTACAGTAAGTTACAGAAATGGGTTATAAAGTCAGACCAAATGTAGTGCATTTATAGCTATATAAATATGAATTTTTTTTCTAGTTATTAAAACATTTTTAGAATGCTATGATAATAAGTCATGGAAATTAGAACTAAATTATCTTTTAAAACATGGATATGTTCACTTCCCAAGTTATTGAAATGTGAAATAAAACAAGGACCATCATTTAGAGGTTTATCCTGGCTCTGACTATAGCAACCATGCTCTCTTCTTGCTAACAGGCCAGAAACATCCAAGGACACACTGCAGATGCATGTGTTTGTGTGTGTGTTTTTCTTCCTCTTCTGTGTTTCATTTTCTCTGAAAAAATGACTGATGGTTTTCTTTTGTAAACAGCACTATGATTCCAATTGTAGAGGTAAGTTCTGCCAACATTTTTTGATGTGTGGGAACCATTTTGAATTCATCCTTTTATTAAGCCCACTTTTTTTTATTTCAAAATGAAACAAAAAGTACTTTCTATTTCTTGATAATCATTTAAAATTAATATATAGAGTTATGACACTGGGCATTAACCTTTGGCCATATCTACACAAAATATATTTTTCTTAAAGACTAAATAGTAATTTTGTTGAAACAAAACCCCCAGGAAACTAAAAACATTTGTATTTGGAGACAGTGAGCCAAATTCTAAAATTAAAATTCCATCTTGATTACTGCATATTTTGAAAACCATATGTCATGTATCTCTACTCTGCACTTCAAAGGGTAATGGACTCGGGTATGTATACAACAGGATGATCAGTTGGTCACGTGGTCTGGAAAACTGGGTCACAATAGAAGGAATGCTTGACGGCATGGGGGTATTTAGACTGGAGAGAGTACTACTTGAGGGACTCGTGATTGTTTACTTCAAGTATTTGAAGGACTGATACAAGGCAAAGGAGAGATGTTCTGTGTTGTTTCAGAAGGCAATATTTATTTATAGCAATGGGTGAATTTGCTTATTTCAGCCCCCCAAGCAGAGAATTCTCCTCTGAAGGTGTAAAACGTATCTAATGGAATTTTATCAGTAACTGGGAGGGGTCTATATCAGGCATTGGCATACTGTGGCCTTCTGGCCAGATCGGGTCGACTCTCTGTTTTATAAATAAAGGTTCATTGGGGGCACAGCCATGCCCATTTGTTCCTGTTTTGTCTGCTGTTGTTTTTGTGCTACAAAGGCAGCGATGAGCATTTGCAACAGAGACTAGATGGACACAAGGTGTTTCCTATCAGGCCTTTAACAGAAAGTGTTTCAGACTCCTGGTGTAGGTAAGAGTCAAGGGTGTTACAGAAGATCTCACTCATTGGATAGTAAGGTAGTACGTGCTATGTGTGTGTGCTCACTCAGTCATGTCCAACTCTTTGCAACCCAGTGGACCGTAACTTGCGAGGCTCCTCTGGAATTTCCCTCCTCCTCCGTGGAATTTTCCAGGCAAGAATATTGGAGCAGATTGCCCTCCTCCAGGGGATCTTCCCAACCGACGGCTCAAACCCAAGTCTCCGGCATATCCTGCATTGGCAGGCAGATTCTTTACCACTGCACCACCTGGGAAGCTTTAAGTTACTATCAGTTCAGTTCAGTCACTCAGTAGTGTCTGCCTCTTTGCAACCCCATGAATCCCAGAACTCCAGGCCTCCCTGTCCATCACCAACTCCCAGAGTTCACTCAGACTCACGTCCATCGAGTCAGTAATGCCATCAGCCATCTCATCCTCTGTCGTCCCCTTCTCCTCCTGCCCCCAATCCCTCCCAGCATCAGAGTCTTTTCCAATGAGTCAACTCTTTGCATGAGGTGGCCAAAGTACTGGAGTTTCAGCTTTAGCATCATTCCTTCCAAAGAAATCCCAGGGCTGATATTCAGAATGGACTGGTTGGATCTCCTTGCAGTCCAAGGGACTCTCAAGAGTCTTCTCCAACACCACAGTTCAAAAGCATCAATTCTTCGGCGCTCAGCCTTCTTCACAGTCCAACTCTCACATCCATACAAGACCACAGGAAAAACCATAGCCTTGACTAGACAGACCTTAGTCGGCAAAGTAATGTCTCTGCTTTTGAATATGCTGTCTAGGTTGGTCATAACTTTTCTTCCAAGGAGTAAGTGTCTTTTAATTTCATGGCTACAGTCACCATCTGCAGTGATTTTGGAGCGTAAAATATAAAGTCTGACACTGTTTCCACTGTTTCCCCATCTATTTCCCATGAAGTGATAGGACCAGAACCCATGACCTTCGTTTTCTGAATGTTGAGCTTTAGGCCAACTTTTTCACTCTCTACTTTCACTTTCATCAAGAGGCTTTTTAGTTCCTCTTCACTTTCTGCCATAAGGGTGGTGTCATCTGCATATCTGAGGTTATTGATATTTCTTCCGGCAATCTTGATTCCAGCTTGTGTCTCTTCCAGTCCAGCATTTCTCATGATGTATTCTGCATAGAAGTTAAATAAGCAGGGTGACAACATACAGCCTTGACGTACTCCTTTTCCTATTTGGAACCAGTCTGTTGTTCCATGTCCAGTTCTAACTGCTGCTTCCTGACCTGCATACAGATTTCTCAAGAGGCAGTTTAGGTGGTCTGGTATTCCCATCTCTTTCAGAATTTTCCGCAGTTTATTGTGATTCACACAGTCAAAGGCTTTGGCATAGTCAATAAAGCAGAAATAGATGTTTTTCTGGAACTCTCTTGCTTTTATGATGATCCAGTGGATGTTGGCAATTTGATCTCTGGTTCCTCTGCCTTTTCTAAAACCAGCTTGAACATCAGGAAGTTCACGGTTCATGTATTGCTGAAACCTAGCTTGGAGAATTTTGAGCATTACTTTACTAGCATGTGAGATGAGTGCAATTGTGCGGTAGTTTGAGCATTCTTTGGCATTGCCTTTCTTTGGGATTGGAATGAAAACTGACCTTTTCCAGTCCTGTGGCCACTGCTGAGTTTTCCAAATTTGCTGGCATATGGAGTGCAGCACTTTCACAGCATCATCTTTCAGGATTTGAAACAGCTCAACTGGAATTCCATCACCTCCACTAGCTTTGTTCGTAGTGATGGCTTTCCAAGGCCCACTCGACTTCACATTCCAGGATGTCTGGCTCTAGATGAGTGATCACACCATCATGATTATCTGGGTCATGAAGATCTTTTTTGTATAGTTCATCTGTGTATTCTTGCCACCTCTTCTTAATATCTTCTGCTTCTGTTAGGTCCATACCATTTCTGTCCTTTATCGAGCCCATCTTTGCATGAAATGTTCCCTTGGTATCTCTAATTTTCCTGAAGAGATCTCTAGTCTTTCCCATTCTGTTCTTTTTTTCTATTTCTTTGCATTGATTGCTGAAGAAGGCTTTCTTATCTCTTCTTGCTATTCTCTGGAACTCTGCATTCAGAGTTTCCTTTTCTCCTTTGCTTTTCGCTTCTCTTCTTTTCACAGCTATTTGCAAGGCCTCCCCAGACAGCCATTTTGCTTTTTTACATTTCTTTTCCATGGGGATGGTCTTGATCCCTGTCTCCTGTACAATGTCACGAACCTCATTCCATAGTTCATCAGGCACTCTATCTATCAGATCTAGGCCCTTAAATCTATTTCTCACTTCCACTATATAATCATAAGGGATTTGATTGAGGTCATACCTGAATGGTCTAGCTGTTTTCCCTACTTTCTTCAATTTGAGTCTGAATTTGGTAATAAGGAGTTCATGATCTGAGCCACAGACAGCTCCTGGTCTTGTTTTTGTTGACTGTATAGAGCTTCTCCATCTTTGGCTGCAAAGAATATAATCAATCTGATTTTGGTGTTGACCATCTGGTGATGTCCATGTGTAGAGTCTTCTCTTGTGTTGGTGGAAAAGGGTGTTTGCTATGACCAGTGCATTTTCTTGGCAAAACTCTATTAGTCTTTGCCCTGCTTCATTCCACATTCCAAGGCCAAATTTGCCTGTTACTCCAGGTGTTTCTTGACTTCCTACTTTTGCATTCCAGTCCCCTATAATGAAAAGGACGTCTTTTGGGGGCGTTAGTTCTAAAAGGTCTTATAGGTCTTCATAAAACTGTTCAACTTCAGCTTCTTCAGCATTACTGGTTGGGGCATAGACTTGGATAACTGTGATATTGAATGGTTTTCCTTGGAGACAAACAGAGATCATTCTGTCGTTTTCGAGATTGCATCCAAGTACTGCATTTCGGACTCTTTTGTTGACCATGATGGCTACTCCATTTCTTCTAAGGGATTCTTGCCCACAGTAGTAGGTGTAATGGTCATCCGAATTAAATTCACCCATTCCAGTCCATTTTAGTTTGCTGATTCCTAGAATGTCGACGTTCACTCTTGCCATCTCTTGTTTGACCACTTCCAATTTGCCTCGATTCGTGGACCTGACCTTCCAGGTTCCTATGCAATATTGCTCTTTACAGCGTCAGACTTTGCTTCTATCACCAGTCACATCCACAGCTGGGTATTGTTTTTGGTTTGGCTTCATCCCTTCATCTTTCTGGAGTTATTTCTCCACTGATCTCCAGTAGCATATTGGGCACCTAATGACCTGGGGAGTTCGTCTTTCAGTATCCTATCATTTTGCCTTTTCATGCTGTTCATGGGGTTCTCAAGCAAGAATACTGAAGTGGTTTGCCATTCCCTTCTCCAGTGGACCGCATCCTCAAAGATTCTGAACAACTAAGATTCTATGGTTCAATACGGAATTGATAACATATATATACTTAAAATGTGTTTAGTTTGAGTCAGAAGTAGATTAGATGTATTCGTCGATATAATTGTATTTATCTTTTCACAAATAGCATTTGTATGGAATGTCAAATTATAACAGCCTTTTGCTCTGACTATAAAATGCCATTGTTTTAAATTTCTAGCCGTTACAGAAGAGGATAGGAATGAAGCAATGGATTTCATGAATAATTAGGTAGTGTCAGATTCAAAGTTATTTAATATTTGTAAAAATAACTTTTCTCTGACAGATCATTAGTGGCATGAATTTCTATGTTAACAGACTTGCTCGTTTTTCCTAACTTTATCATCCAAGAATCCTAAAGTGCTTTGCTAGTATTTTTATACTTTATTCATTTAAATCCTTTTACAAACTGATAGTGTTATTAAGAAAGTTCTGTTAGATGTTCTGTGTGTGTGTGTGTGTGTGTGTGTGTGCATGTGTGTTTTTCATGACATGTTCTATGGCGATATGGAAGACAGACGTTTTTCAGAAGAACAAAAATTCACTGAGAAGATGTAATTTTGGAAAAAATATTTAATGTAACTTACTTGATATCTGTTACTCTGTTGGAAAACTAGAAACTGAAAAATATCTACAGTGGAGTCAGAGTTCTAATATCAGGTTTTAGAGCTCAAATTCTAAGTCACTGTTTTTCTTCTGCAATATAACGTCCTTATTAAGAGTACTTAGATGCATGACTTTTGCTTTAACGTTTACACTTTAAATATGTGAATTTACTTCATCATATTTAATAAATGCACAATCGAACACATTTTTAAAAAATTAATGGACTTTACTTTTTAGAGCAGTTTTTGGTTTACAGAAAAATTGAACAGAAAGTAGAGAGAGTGCCTATATATCTCTCCCCAACTGACTTCCTCTGTTATTAACATCTTGCATTACTGTGATACATTTGCTGCAATTGATGGGCCAGTATCGATGCATTTTTATTAAGTAAAGCCTATGGTTTACATTCCCTGTAGAAGGAAATGGCAACCCACTCCAGTACTCTTGCCTGGAGAATCCCATGGATAGAGAAGCCTGGCGGGCTACAGTCCATGGGGGTCACAAACAGTCAGACACGACTGAGTGCCTTAGCACACAGACCATTAAAATACTGTTCCCTGCTGCCCTCCCCGACCACAGTGTGTGCTTTGCCCAATATTTTTAAATCGTTGATTCCTAAACATTTTAAATTTGAATGCATTTTAAATTTAAACTTGGTGATTCACTTTTAATTATAGTCTATGAACTATTTTTCAAATAATTACTGAGTCAAATAAGGACTCATGGATGAGAAAATTTTGTTTGCCTTTGTAATTTGTAAGTAAACAATTGAATGATTTTAAGTGAATCAAGTCAATTATAAAAATTAAGAAATTGAAATTAAATAAAGCCACTCTAATCCTGCTATTTAAAAACAAATATGAATAATATTTCAGTGCCTAATAGAAGTATTTCTGTTTCTTTCGCTGTGGTGCTAACATCAAGCTCTTTGTGCTTTTAAAAAATACTTGAAAATCAGGAAATTGTAGAGCTGACCGGCTCACTGAAGGTCACCTACTAGTTTAACAGCAATAAGTTCGAATGGGGCAAGCATCTCATCCAGTCATGTAAAGATGGCAGACTGGGTGGGTGGTAGGGTTCAACTGCATAACTGGGCCTCAAAAACAGTCATAAATTAGCCCTCTTACTGGATTAAACAGTTAAAATAGCCTATCATGATAATTTTTTCATTCAGTGAGTGTTTAGTGTCTTTCCATCTCCCTGCTGAGGGTACAAAATGATTAAAGGTATTGTGAAAAGTCCGAACTGTCTGGGGGAAAGAGGGAAGCAGGTGAATTCAGCACAGGTTGGGAAATACAAGGGAGGAGCCTGGGACTGGAGACCTGGGGTGCCCGGTGGAAGGTGCTCCCTCCTACCTTGAGGGGGCGGGCCTGGGTTTGCCTCTCAGGCCTCATTGGCCGCTCTCCCTGTTACTGGCATTTCAGTCCCCTCGCCGCAGCGTGCTTTTCTTCTCTTAGGACTCTCAGACGCTCTCCCCTCTGCCTCCCTTACCTCCAAGCCTCGCTGATTAACCCCCACTCACGCTGCTATCCCCTCTCACCCACCCTGTGCTCTGCTTCTTCACATCATTTAGCACCGCTGTTAGGAATTACTTGCTTGCTATCCTCCATCCCATCCCCAGAAAATGCTTTCAGCTGTAGTGAGAGTTTAAAGCAAGTGGCTCCAACAGGTGGGGGGTTTTGTTCTTAGATATAAACGGGCTTGGAGATCAGTGGATGTTGCATTCTGGGTGCTGGTCCTCAGTGTCAGGGCCTGGGTCTGTGGGGTTTTCTTATCTTTTTCCCTCATGGTTGTAAAAGGACTGCTCCGACTTCCAGCACTGTGGCTGAAGGCTGGAGGAGGGGATGGCCCTGGGTCCATTCCCTTTTACCTGGGAAGCAAACTCCACACCTCCCCGCCGCCCCCACCTGCCCCCACCCGCCCCCACCAGCCTGCAGCACATTTCCATGTGTGCAACTTGGGCCATCTCTAGCTGTAGCCAGCTTCCCAGCCATGGTAACCAAGGTGAGTGTTCTTTTATAAGATGGTCAGTTTGATGGAGCCACCTATTTGAAGTTCCAGAGAAAAGTTTACTATGCTCACAGGTCCTGGAGACAGAAATCAAGGGGACAACTGCAGGGGAATCAGGAGGCAGCAAGGGGAAGGTTTAGGCCAGAGCTTTTGTTGGGGGTGTCTGTAGGAGGGCAAGGCAGGGCAGGTAAAAAGTTTAGGATTGGCTGTCGGAATCATTCTGGAGGGCTTTGGACTGTAGAGGTTGTCCCTAGCTGCCTGGAATCTGGCCCTGGGACGTTTAAGTAAGTGCTTAGTTGCTCAGTCCTGTTCGACTCTGCAACCCCATAGACTGTAGCCCACCAGGCTCCTCAGTCCATGGGATTTCCCAGACAAGAATACTGTAGTGGGGTGCTATTTTCTACTCCAGGGAATCTTCCAGACCCAGGAATGAAACCCACATCTCTTGCATCTCCTGTGTGGCTAGGCGGGTTCTTTAAGAGGGATATTTAAGAGAAAGAATTACTGCCTATTGGGATGCGGGGTGGGGGGGGGAGCGCCCAGTGGAGGGGGTAGGGTTCAGAGGGGTTAGTTTGCATTAAAGGTAAGCTCAGGGCTATCTCTAAGAATTGGCAAGCCCCCCGGGGGGCAGCCTGTCTCCAGCCAGAAAGGTTTTTTTAAGATGTCAAAAACTTCATAATATAGAGAAAATATACAGTGAGGGAGGGGGATGGGTAATGGTGTGGGTTCACTGCTCTACAATGCCCACCACATCACAAGACTCCTGAAGGGAAGGAAGGGGTCTTCCTGTTCTCCCCGAATTCCCCAAGCCTAGCACAGGTCCTGGCACACAGAACAGACAGAACATGCATGTCAAAAAGAGAAAGTGGGATAAGGACATGCCAGGAGAAGGGAATACCAGGCACAAAGGCACTGAGCCTCTGTGTTCGTTTGGATACAAGTGACAGGAGCACAGGCAAATGACAGGGACTATTGGAAGCTGAGATTAGAAAGGAAGTTTGGGGTCAAACTGTGAAAATCCTGTATGTTGTGTTATTGGCCTTGTCTTCTTTCAGCACTGGGGAGTCATGGAAAAAGTTCAGTCAGGGAGCAGCACAGAATTTGGGGGTTAGGATGTTAACTTGGTAGTGTGGGCTAAGAACTGGAGGTAGAGAGGCGGGAATCAGGGAGATTAATTAACAATATCATACTGTGGTTTGATAAAATAGAGGAATAATAATCTGGGGAGTTAGGAAAGTGTAGTTTTGAGGTCACCATGTAGGACAGATTCTCTAACTATGACTCTGGACTAGTAGTATCAGCATTGCAGGGGGATTGTTTACCAGCTAAGCCACAAGGGAAGCTCAGAAACTTGTTAGAAATACAAAATCTTGGGCCGCTGCAGAATCAGGAGCCCTAGCCCAAGGGGGCGGGGGATGGGGGGAGCTGTCAGTGAGTCCAGCAATCTGTGTTTTGACAAGACTACCATGTGACTCTGAAGTACTTGAAGCATAAGAACCACTAACTAGAGTCATAGGTTTGGGGGGTGCGATCGAGCAAGCTGATCCAAAGCAGCCTCTGTGCATATTAGAATCACCCAGGAGCTTTTTCAAGGCGACTACATTAGGCCTTATAGTAGACAACTAAATTGGAATCTCTAGGGGTAGGACCCAGGCATTGATTTCTTGATATTCCCAGATACTTCCAAAGTGCAGTCAGGCTGAGAACCACTGATCTTGTTTAATCCTCAGTGGTGAGAAAATTCAGAGCTGGAAGGTGAGCTGCTCAAGGTCATACAACAAGTTCAGGTAAGAATCCATTTTTTAATCTTCTTTATGATGCTTTAAACATGATCCCAACTTTCACATACTTTGCTTTAAGACAATGGCTTCTAAATCATCCATAATAACAAATATTACTATCAAATTTTTAGAAGTAATTTACAGCATTATTTGAAACTCACTTCTCCTTTAATTAATAGTATTTCACATTTCAGAAAGTTATCCTTTTTGTAAAGATTTCATAAAAATAGTTATTTTCAACATCAACAAAAAAGACTATATATAAGATATGGGTGAATGGAGCTTTTTTCTATTTGTGTGCATTAAGTAATATTTTTTTTCAACTCTAGGTGGAGCTCTTTAGTTTATACATACATATATTGTTTTATTTATAATTTTGAGACTCTTAAATAGGAACTGAGATTATTTTTAAAGTTTAAAAATTTGTAAGATGTTCTCAACATCGTTCTGCTGTCCTTTTCTGGTTTTAGAGTCATAGATATTAAAAACTCATTTTTGTTTCACTGCTTGACCAAAGAATCCAAATCCAGGCCTCAGAGTCATTTTCAAATGCATCTTAAATCTGTATTGTTACCTCATAGTCCTTAACGAATGGGATCTGTTTCCTATGGCTTTTGTTTTTGATAAGGCTCAGTGTTGAAACAGAATTTCTGTAAGATGGGAAGACGGGCTTCCTTTTCTGAATTGTCAGTAGAAAAAAACCTAGAGGATAACACAGCTGTTGCTATAGTGATTTCTTCAACTATTTTTACCCCACTGTGTACAAAGGAACGTTTACCTGCTATCTTCCTGTGACACAAATGACACGTTTTGCTGCCACTTCTTTTGCTCTTTCCTCTCTGTTATCTTAACATTCTCCCTTCTACTGGGAGTGCTGTTGAAGCAGAATCCCCTGAATATGCAACATGTGAGTTTTAGGTGATGTGAGTCAGTGGTTGTGATTCCTGGACCAGCAGCATCACCATAGGCATCACCTGGAAGCTGGTTAGAAGTGGAGATTCTGGGGTCCCATCCCAGACCTACTAAATGAGAAACCCTGGCAGTGGGGTCCAGCAAGTGTTGAACCACAGGTATAGACTATTTTGAAAGGACAGAAAGCCTATATTCTCTGGAGCCTACATAAAAATCTCCAGTGCAATCAGCTCTGCCCACTTTGGGCTTGTTCAAGGCTTTTAAAATTACCTAGGGTTTCTGTTAAAAAACAGGATTCTCATTCAGTAAGTTTGAGATAGAGCCTGATACTCTGCATTTCTAATCCAAGCTCCCAAGTGAGATGGATTCTGTTTATCCATGGAGCACATTTTGAGTATGGAGGATATCGACCATACTCATACACACATATGAAAGTTACCTATTATTTCTGAGTATGTTTTTGGTTTAATATATCTAAAATCAATGAATATTTTCTTTCCAGTCACAGTGGGAAGAGAGTTTCTGGAATACAGTGCTCACTTGTCTAGTTTAAAGTGACTCACCCTTATTAAATGCGACAAGAGGGTATTGTTTGCCAGGTTCCGTCTCTGAGACCCTCTATTATAGCAGCAGCAGGAACACTTGAGGATTGAGTTATTTTTTTAGCTGAGAAATTTCTTCATGGCATGATGAAGCCAGAAAGACTAGAAGTTTGTTTTAGACAAAGTTTCAAACAAAAAGAAGTGGTTCACAAATGTTTGGAATCATTCACTGAGTGCTTCATATTTATTTAGCACCCCTCCCATGTGAAGCATTGTGCTAGGCACTTTGGGAAATTAAAAATCCTTGACATTGAGATTATGATCTACCTGAGGAAATAAAACCTTTGCCTATGAAATGTAATTACCTATACAGAGAGCACTCTGTTAAATGGTAGAGAAGTGTGGTAGACCCTCAAGAGACCAAAAGAGGTTAAAATTATGGAGTCTGATTTGGACTTTGGGGCGAGTAAAATTTGGATATTCAGAGCAGAGTGAAGAAGTGGAGGGGGAGCTCCATAAAAGACAGGATGGTAGGACCAGGGTGCAACTTCCATAAGTGAACTACACGGGAATATGGAAATAGTTCAGACTATAGAGGATGAGATGGTTGGATGGCATCACCGACTCAGTGGACATGAGTCTGAGCAAACTCTGGGAGATGGTGAGGGACAGGGAAGCCTGGCATGCTGCAGCCCATGGGTCACAAAGAGTTGGACATGATGAGTGACTGAACACCACCACTACCATGGAGTTTAGACTTTCTGACTGGGAGAGATTTTAAAAGTGAGCCAGAGCCAGACTGGTAAGGATTTAACTGTGAGGCTTATGAGTTTACACATACTGGCCATTTTGCAAAATATTATCTCTCCCCAAATCCTTGGAACCTGTGTAAGGGTATTAGAGTCTGAACCACTCAACTTAAATTGTTGTAGAAAACACAGTGTCTTAATAATGCCAAAACACACTCATGTGACCCTCTCTCCTGTGATGTTTGTGGCTTTACATTCCAGTTTAGACAGTCACCCAGTAAAATTAGAGCCTGGTCCAATGGTGCCTCATTGTTGATGTTCTTATCTGGGTACAGCCTCAATTATTGACATGATATTTGGTTGCAGCCAAAGAAACCAAGGTGTGTATATTCCATGTGGCCATGGTGTTGCCTTAGAGCATCCAGATGGCTAAGTCTGTTTTTTGCATCTCTACATCTGTTGATGAATAGATTATTGCCTGTAGCCTGTAGGAAAGCATTCATTCATTCCACAAACACTGAAGTATCTGCTATGTCAGAGTGCTGGAAACTGTGGATATAAAGGTAATATCGTCTCTGCCTTCCGTAACAATGGAAACTGAAGATTCTATAGCAATTTGGCTTTTGTAGCCCCACTTGCCATGTCATTCCCACTCCTTCCCTACTTGCATATTTACCACCCCAGTGCTCATAGGAGCAGTGCCCATGGTAGCATCTTCTGACAAAACTGACAGATACAGCTCATAGGCAGGGAGGGCACCAGCCCCTCTTAATGAAGGAAAAACCCTATTTTGTTACTACCTCCAACAATTCCATTTGCTCTAGCTGCCACAAAAGCTAGATGGTATGCCTTAGGTCCCTTCTTCATCATTATATCTAGTGACCTGTGACCTTCTACTCTGACTCTTACTTAACATAAAAATATACCCAGTGTATCACCAATCATTTCTTTACCAGTCCTTGTTATATTTTTGAATCTTGATTCAGCCATGTAACACATTCATTATTCCCCACACATCAACTAAGAGACATGATAAATATCCTTTCTACATAATTGTCCAAATATGACAGTATCAAACAGGACAGGGTTCAGTAGCATGAGTTAGAAACTTCCCACCTTGTTCATGTATATAG
Organism: Capra hircus; assembly: GCF_001704415.2. NCBI lineage: Eukaryota > Metazoa > Chordata > Mammalia > Artiodactyla > Bovidae > Capra > Capra hircus. Next base: position 36,488,875 of record NC_030818.1, read on the forward strand.
ACATTTTTGCAAAGATATAATGTGTAAAAGAATTATATCATTATGAAAATTTTCAAATGCATGCAAAATTAAGGGAATAGCATAATGAACATCTGTATCTAGATTTTGCAGTTGTAATATTTTTCCATATTTCTGTCACAAACAGATTTTTTTCCTAGTTGGGACAAACCAGCTGTAAAAAATATTTGAGGTGCTGATAGGGGGCATTTGAATATGGCCTGGGTATTAAAGAACATTAAGGAATTAGTGCTAAATTTGTTAGGTCTAGTAGTAACATCATGGTTATGTAGGAAAATGTATTTTAAAATTCAGTTTTTTAAAATTCAGTTTCTGAATTATTTGGGTGAAAAGTGATGTCTGTAATCTTATAGTACATGAGATTGTTGTGAAAATCCAATGGGAAGAAAGTTGGGTAGGGGATATCTAAAGAATCAGAATAACAGCTAAATGGTCTTTGTCAATCTATACTGATGCAATTGTTTTGAGAATAGAAAATTTCAATAAATTCTAAACAACAAGCCAGCTTTTAAAAACTACCATACAATGTGCAAAATCAGGATCCTCACCTGATCCTGGGCTCCCTGCCATCTGAGAGCCTCATTCCATCCCATTTCTCCACCACTGGTATTACTATAATTTATAATAAAAACTGTATCTATCTTTTGGTGTAGATTTCTCAAAAGTGTTTCATCAAAACGTCCATATTCCTCTTTGCTCTATCAGAACATGCCCCAGATGAAACCACTGAGTCAAATGTCCTACATCAGATTGTCCAATAAAGGATAAAAGCAACATGAATGATGACTTAGGAACCATGGAAAGCAGTCAGATATTACCAAAGGAATAGTTATTAACATAATTTTAGACACTATTGGATAATATTTAGACAAGTATAGTAGAAGTCAACTATTGTTTTATATTGGCTGAGTTATTTAAAAATATGTATATGGTAATCATTGAATTAAATTAGGAGAAATTCAAGTTAATAAAGAGGAAGAGCTGTGAGAATGAATATAAAGTATCTCTTGGGAAAGTGTAGAGTAAGTAAGACACTGCTAGTGTAGAGGACGATTATTATAGATGAGATATTAACTCTATAGTCTGAATGTATCTATAACAACTGTTAGAAATAAATTTTTAAGTATTGTCATTTTCTGGATAGCTAAGGATAATATAGGCAAAATCTGTATTGCATATGTTCACTTAAATCCCATATAAAATGATCACCCTGAGTGACCAACATTAAGATAAGCCAAAGCTCTATTTTTGGTGCCACTTTTCACTCCTTTAAACTTGTTGGGATTTGTAAAACTTGATTTTTCTGCATGAGGAGCCAAATAGGAATCTTACAGGAATAAAATACCTTTTTCTTTTTTTTTTTTTACCTAAACCATTTTACATGGTATTCTTTCTCCAAAGTAAAACTGGAAGCTATTTAGCAGAAGTTAACCTTCCCCTGGTGATGATTTCTGTCTATAATTTTAGCAATGAATCTTCTAAGGCCAGTTAGCATGTATAGCACCATTTGTGCCAACACCAGATGGCCACTGTGTTCGTGTGTCCCTGAATATTATTTGTCTCTATTTTGTTGGGTAGGTCTGCCTGGTTTTATCTGCTTCTGTGACTTGGAACATGTCCATGACATCCTTCCAGCCCCCCAAACCCCTACTTTGATTTCTAATCTATGGGCTCTACTGACATATATACAGATATGCTTCTCTTAATTTGGCCCCACATTAGAATACTCACTAAACTTTAACCTGTAGGAATGTAAAACCAACTATGATCTATCAGATATACCCATGTTACCCTAGGCATTTTTGACAAACAGCACACAGAAAACATCCACAAAAATTATTAGATTTTTTCTTAAATAAAATGTTTTATATGCTAATTATGTTTTTTAATAAAATAATATTGAAACCTGCACATGTTGAAAAAGTCTAGTAGTACTTAAATTTTTTTTTTTTAAGGCAGGCACCCCACTCCAACCCATCCCTTCTTACTCCTCAATCACTGTTTCAATGAATTCTTTGGGCATGCCTCCTGATTTCAAAATAATATTCTCACACTGGTGTCTCTTAAATCATTAATTTTAGGCATTATCTGTTGACTTTCTATTATGATCGATGAAGATGTAACTCTTTTACTACTTATACCATACTTTCCTCCCCTCATTTCCCCAGTGTGGTTGTACCTGACTTCTGGTTAAATGAGACTAGCAGCCAGTGTTCACATTCTTAGAACTTTGGGTTCACCACTAAGTGAGGTAGTGTTCTCCCCAAGAACATGGCACTTAGGAGGCTGCCTTTGCAGGTCCACAACTGCGCATCTTCCTCTTAAGGTTCCAAGGAGCAATCTGGCTCCAGTTGTTCATTTCTCCTTTCAGAATTTGATGATGATAATACTTGGTTGTCAATTCTACGCAGGAGGAAAACTTTTATTCCCAAATCCTGTAGCACTTTATTACAGTATTTTGTCAGAACAGACACAGTCCCTTAGATGGTTGGAAGCCTGTTCATTTCTCTGGTTAGACTGAAGATCAGGATTTGTGAATGTGCCTTCACAAAAAAGAGGGAATTTGAGAAAGAAAGGATTCAGACAGGCAAAAGATAGAAGAATAAGCTTTAGACTCTTGGTCTCTTGACCTCTTTATCTGAAGCCCTGGAGCTTCTGGAATGGGACATAGTTAGGCAGTCAAATGTGGGCAGAGGGTTCTCACTCATGGCTAAATTTTTATGGCTCCACTTCTTCAGCTCAGTGCTAGGGCCTGAGCACAAGAGGCCAAGCACATGACTTTTGAGGCTCCTGGTTGATCACAGATTCTCAGCTCCCTGCTGGTTGTCTTTCATATCTGTTCTGTCCAGGCCCAAATATGGACCTTTTCATCTCATGCAACTACTTAGGACTTTAAAAAGAAATACGAGCTCAATTTTCAATCACGTTTTTTCTCATACTGAAGACACTGAGTAGGATGAAATGGTATTATAGAAGAATGACTTTACAGTTGTCTCTCTACTAAGTTTTAATTTACTTTCATATTAAATAAATTCAGCTGCCAGGAAGTTACTGCACAAATTCAGCAGACGATGGTGACAGTTATGGTTATTTAAAAATTACAATGATTGCAAAATACATTATTAACCTGTTTGAGAGCAACCCTGGCAATTTTTTTGTTCATGGAGGTCAATTTTCTCTAGTAAAAGACTCACAAACACAATTACCCGGAGAACTTAATTTTATTTCATGTAAGAGCTTTCTTTTTTTAACTTTAAATTAGTTATTCTAAAAAATTGAAAATGGAGAATTTAATAATAGAGTAAATAGATCTAAGCTTCTTTGGAAGTTGTACTTGTCAGTTCTATTTCTGGTTTCTTAGGAAACAAGTTAACAACAGCTTTTTAACCTTAATACATTTCTAATTACATTTCTTTCTCCCCTCTGGAGAGGCTTGTTTTTCTCTAAAAAGGTGCTGACTTCTTTACTTGTATCAATAGGAATATCAGTTTTAAAAAATTCATATTCCCTCCAACCATAGTCATTAAAAATACATATAAATGCAAAGAGAGAGCACAAAAGTCAGGTGCTTTATGTAAAGCTTTTGAAGTTGTTCAGAGTGATCCTATGTTGTTATTTGTGAACACATTTGTAACAAGTAAGGTTGAATTTCCTTCATTTCTCCAGATCTTCAACCACACAACAGTGTGTACAACCTGTCGCTGTAAATGAGTGTGGAGACACAATTATCTTCCTCCCCTGGAGTAGGAGCAGTGTGAGGATGGGGGAAGGAAAGGGGGGAAACTGAGCTGCAGGAATGTCTCTAGCTCCTGTTCTAGCCTATAGCTCCTGCACCTTGACCTTGAGAGGTTTCTGTTACTTTGATTTCCTCTCCTTCACTCACCTTTTTGCAGGTGAAAACTGCGAGGAGGGAGGGGAATTTCACAGATGATTCGCTGCCTCTTCAGGGGCTGTGAACTGAGGGAAATGGTAGAATCTCTCAGCTTGTCTGCCCTTATGACAGTTTTTTATGTAGACCAAGTGGTTATGAATGACTTTTCGGCCGTCGTCACCAACTTCCAGGGAGATTCTTAGTGTCACTGACAGTCTTTAGAAAGAAGAGGGGCACACACCACCCTTCCCATGGCCACTCTTCCCTTGCTGTCCATACACCTGCCCCACTTGCCCTTTCTTCCTTTCCCTAGTAGCTCAAGCTTGAGGGGCCTTCATGTTCACATGGCTGTCTTCTTGTCCTTCAGTTCCCCACTCAGGCATCGCTTCCTCAGAGAGGACTTAGCTGGGCTCCATCTCAGGGGACCTGGTGTCAGTCTCTATCACATCACTCTTATTTTCCATAGCACTTTCTGCCTTTGGGTATTTCTGTGTTTGTCCTCCATCTCCCTCTGGAACCTACACTCATAGGAGAATTGAGCCTATATCCTGACTTGTTCAATAATGTATCCCATCAGCAAACTTCTTCTGTAAGGAACTAGACAGCAGATAGTTTAGGTTTCATGGGCCTAATAGTCTCAGTCACTACCACACTCTGTCACTGTAGTATAAAAGCAGCCATGGATGATTTGTAAATAATGAATGAAACTGTGTTCCAACAAAATTTCTTCATGAATGCGGAAATCTGAATTTCGTATAACTTACATGACCTGAACATTATTCTTTTCATGTTTTCTAATGATTTTAGCACTTCAGAACGGTGCTTAGCTTGTGGGCTGTACAAAAACAGATAGCTGGCCAGATTTGACCTGTGGGCTGTAGTTCATGAACCCTTGATTAAGAACGCTGATTGGCTGGAACTTACCAACAGCTTATAATGAGTTAATTAATAGAATGAAAGAGAGGAATCATTACATGAAGAAGTCGATATATTTACTCCTAAAAATAGAATGTGACAGTATTCTTGAATCAGTAGATTGTTCCAGAAGGATAATAATATCCTCCTTTGATGTCCTCTGTATTCAGCCTGGTTCGTAGAGTGCATGTTGCAAAATGAGCCTGAGCCAGTTTAGACAGGCATGGCTTTTTTGGTGAATAGTAAGAACTGTAAAGGAGGTGGTGTGTTTAGCTACTCTCTCACACACTTGCTACCAGGTAATAATAAAAGCAGGCTTCAGGCAAAGCTCAGGGACACAAAAGGTATTTATTAACCAAGTATTTATTAACAAATGGCTCAAAGCAGTTCATTCAGACTTTCTGTAAACTCAAAGGAATTCTGCGGCTCTGTGGGATTCTTTTTAAGTGTTTACACTTCATCCTCTATGCAAAATCCACTGGAGAAAGACAGGGCAGCTATGCAGTCAGAATTCTCTCTGAAGCCAGTAGCTAGATATGGGACCAATTAAAGAATCAACCCCCTAATGTCTCTAATGGCACACGTTGTAATTGCTAGATTCTTAATGTTTGTACAAGGGTGATTGAAGGGTGTTTCCAAGTCATTTAAACCAATCCACGTATTTTGGATACTTAAAAAGAATTAATTTACTTGGCTGTGCTAGGTTTTAGTTGCAGCATGCGAGATCTTCGGGGTCTTTCCATTGTAGCATATGCGCTCTAGTTCCCTGACCAGGGATTGAACCTGGCCCCCTGCATTGGGAGCATAGAGTCTTAGCCACTGGACCACCAGGGAAGTCCTTTGAATACTTTTAATTTCACCAGTAATAATATATTTTGAACACATTGTGCTAATACACCACTAATCCAAGAATAAAATCCTATTAATAAAATAGCATAATAGCAAAGTGTTATTCATTGAATGGCAGAAAGATCTGTAGAAGCTGCCTCTGGAATGTTGCCTTTTTTTATATAATGCCAACTGACCACTCTGAATCATGATTCTTGATAGCAAGTTACCTGGCCATTCCCAGCATTAAAAGTTAAACTGACTGGCGGGTACTTGATATCACACTGATGACACTGAAGTATTGGGTTGGCCAAAAAGTTCATTTGGTTTTAAGTACAAATAAGACATTTTTCTTTTTCACCGGGAACTTTAATAAACAGTATGCTCACTCACCGAAGGAACCTTTTGGTCAACCAAGTATTAATAGTGTAACAGTTGCCTCTAACTTCAGTGCTTAATCCGTGCTATGGAGTGTGTAACCACATGTATTGACCTTCTCTCACATACATCTGCATCACACTGGGAATTATAAGAATTACAAGGGAAGACAAATTTCTGTTCTAAATCTTCTAGGAATACACAGATTATCATACAGCAATAACTCATACTTCCTTTTTTTCCAAACTAAATTTACTGAGTATCAAACTAATATATGCTGCTGCTGCTAAGTTGTTTCAGTCGTGTCCGATTCTGTGTGACCCCATAGACGGCAGCCCACCAGGCTCCCCTGTCCCTGGGAGTCTCCAGGCAAGAACACTGGAGTGGGTTGCCATTTCCTTCTCCAATGCATGAAAGTGAAAAGTGAAAGGGAAGTCGCTCAGTCGTGTCCGACTCTTAGCGACCCCATGGACTGCGGTCTACCAGGCTCCTCCATCCATGGGATTTTCCAGGCAAGGGTACTGGAGTGGGGTGCCATCGCCTTCTCCAAACTAATACATATTGTGATAGATTTTAGAACATTTGGAACAACATAAAAGTATTTAAAAAACCCGAAAAGCAGAGCAGGAAACTATCCATAGTTCTTTGACCCAGAGTCAGCCATTGTTGACCCACTCCAGTGTTCTTGCCTGGAGAATCCCAGGGAGCCTGGTGGGCTGCCGTCTCTAGGGTCGCACAGAGTCAGACATGACTGAAGCGACTTAGCAGCAGCAGCCATTGTTGACTGCGATCTTAGTGGACCTGGTGGCCTTCCCTACCTGCCCCCACCCCACCCCCTTGAGGAGGATGCACGCTCAGTGCAGCAGGTTAGCTAATGGCTCTGTCCACGCACTGCCCTTGGAAGGCTCATCATTTCTCTACCTGAAGCCGTAGGTCCTGCCACAAAGCCCTCTTGGACAGCTACAGGTGATGCTGTGCTCAGGTAATGGTTCTCTCCCTTCCTTTCCATCCTTTGGATGGTGATGACTCCCCAGTGATGCCAGCACCCTGGGGTGCTTCATCATCTCTCATTTGTTTCCTTTATCCCTGCCCAGTCGTTGATAAATGGCTACTTTTCTCAGTCACCCAATCTGAATGTACCATTCCTGGCAGCACCATGACTGATACAAAGATGAACTGAAAGCATTTTCCCCTCCTGTAAGTGTTCTTTTAAAATGTGATTTTTATTTGTCACATACAATTCCATCATAAAAACTTACTAGTGTGTGTTTTTTTTTAACAATTCTCTATTGTTGGAGTAAACATATAATTTTTTATTGGTTTTTTAATCCTAACATATCAAAGCATTTATAATACCATTAAAAACTCCCAGTAAAAAACTTTTAAAATGACCACTACATTATGTATAGATAGAGCATGTCCCTTGAGTTGTTTATTCAGTAGTGATGGAGATTTTTTTTTCTAACTTATCTGATTTATTTTATATAGTGTTTATACTGACAAAGGAAATGTATTTTCAAGATGGTTGGCTGGCTTTGCTCTGTAGCTCCCATAGACTAAAGCAAGGTTGTGGTTCAGATCCACAACCTCAAGGTCCTTAGTTCTGGGCTCTTAAAAGAGTTCAGCTGGTGTAAACAACATTTTTACTTCTTTTACCTTTCTGTTTTCTGGGCCAGTCTTTGCTTGGATACTGGAAAATAGACTAGCTGACACTTTTATGTTGCTTATGTGCTCATAATTCTAGAAAAAATATAAATCATTTAGTGGAAAGAATTGGAAGGAGAATATAGCTTTGATCACCATGTAGCTTGCATAAGAATAGCACCATAGTTGAAAATAGTAACAGTAGGGTTTTAATCAAGGAGTATGAGACTGGAACAACGTAACTGTGAATTCTAAAACTCTGGGGTGCTAGGTCTCTTCATAATTTGGTGGCCTCATGTAAGGTTTCTTTACTTAAGTTAACTTTTCTCTATTATTATAAGTACTTAAGTCAACTCATTCATTCACTCATTCATTCAACACATTCAATATTTTTTGAGCACTTAACTATGTGCTCCAGGCACCAGGATATAGCTGGGAACAAGTTGAATAATTTACTTACTCCCATAGCATTGTCTCTCTCGAGTCAGAATATTAACAAATGAGTAAAAAAAAGATAATCATGCAAACTGGTGGCACAGTTGATAAAGAATCCACCTGCAGTGTGGGAGATCCGGGTTCCATCCCTGGGTTGGGAAGATCCTCTGGAGAAGGGAACGGCTACCCACTCCAGTATTCTGGCCTGGAGAATTCCACGGACAGAGGAACCTGGCAGGCTCACAAGAACCATGGGCTTGCAAGACTGAGTGACTTTCACTTCACTCACTGCTGCTGCTGCTGCTAAGTCGCGTCAGTCGTGTCCGACTCTGTGCGACCCCACAGACGGCAGCCCACCAGACTCCCCTGTCCCTGGGATTCTCCAGGCAAGAACACTGGAGCGGGTTGCCATTTCCTTCTCCAATGCATGAAAGTGAAAAGTGAAAGTGAAGTTGCTCAGTTGTGCCTGACTTTTAGCGACCCCATGGACTGCAGCCTACAAGGCTCCTCCGTTCATGGGATTTTCCAGGCAAGAGTACTGGAGTGGGGTGCCATTGCCCTCTCCAACTTCACTCACTAGAAGCAAATAAGATGGTGAAAATAAAAGTGGCAGAGCGCTTAACACTGGAAGGTAAGGGGTAAATATACACATCATGTTACGTGATATAGAAAGTAGCCTGCTGTAGTAGAGGGAGGGAGTAGATGTGAAGCTCAGCTCATACAAGTTCCTTAACCTCTCTGAACACCAGCACAGACTGAGCATCAGTTCAGTTCAGTTGCTCAGTCATGTCTGACTCTTTGCTACCCCATGAATTGCAGCATGCCAGGCCTCCCTATTTCTGCTTTATTAACTATGCCAAAGCCTTTGACTGGGTGGATCACAATAAACTGTAGAAAATTCTGAGAGAGATGGAAATACCAGACCACCTGACCTGCCTCTTGAGAAATTTGTATGCAGGTCAGGAAGCAACAGTTAGAACTGGACATGGAACAACAGACTGGTTCCAAATAGGAAAAGGAGTACGTCAAGGCTGTATGTTGTCACCCTGCTTATTTAACTTCTATGCAGAGGACATCATGAGAAACGCTGGACTGGAAGAAACACAAGCTGGAATCAAAATTGCTGGGAGAAATATCAATCACCTCAGATATGCAGATGACACCACCCTTATGGCAGAAAGTGAAGAGGAACTAAAAAGCCTCTTGATGAAAGTGAAAGAGGAGAGTGAAAAAGTTGGCTTAAAGCTGACATTCAGAAAATGAAGATCATGGCATCTGGTCCCATCACTTCATGGGAAATAGATGGGGAAACAGTGTCAGACTTTATTTTAGGGGGCTCCAAAATCACTGCAGATGGTGACTGCAGCCATGAAATTAAATGATGCTTACTCCTTGGAAGAAAAGTTATGACCAACCTAGATAGTATATTCAAAAGCAGAGACATTACTTTGCCGACTAAGGTCCATCTAGTCAAGACTATGGTTTTTCCAGTGGTCATGTATGGATGTGAGAGTTGGGCTGTGAAGAAGGCAGAGCGCTGAAGAATTGATGCTTTTGAACTGTGGTGTTGGAGAAGACTCTTGAGAGTCCCTTGGACTGGAAGGAGATCCAACAAGTTCATTCTGAAGGAGATCAGCCCTGGGATTTCTTTGGAAGGAATGATGCTGAAGCTGAAAGTCCAGTACTTTGGCCACCTCATGCAAAGAGTTGACTCATTGGAAAAGACTTTGATGCTGGGAGAGATTGGGGGCAGGAGGAGAAGGGGACGACAGAAGATGAGATGGCTGGATGGCATCACTGACTCGATGGACTTGAGTCTGAGTGAACTCCGGGAGTTGGTGATGGACAGGGAGGCCTGGCGTGCTGCGATTCATGGGGCCACAAAGAGTCGGACACGACTGAACTGCGCTGAGGCCTCCCTGTCCATCACCAACTCTCAGAGTTTACTCAGACTCACGTCCATCGAGTCGGTGATGCCATCCAGTCATCTCATCCTCTGTTGTCCCCTTCTCCTCCTGCCCCCAATCCCTCCCAGCATCAGTGTCTTTTCCAATGAGTCAACTCTTCGCATGAGGTGGCCAAAGTATTGGAGTTTCAGCTTTAGCATCATTCCTTCCAAAGAACACCCAGGACTGATCTCCTTTAGAATGGACTTGTTGGATCTCCTTGCAGTCCAGGGGACTCTCAAGAGTCTTCTCCAACACCACAGTTCAGAAGCATCAATTCTTTGGCGCTCAGCCTTCTTCACAGTCCAACTCTCACATCCATACCTGACCACTGGAAAAACCATAGCCTTGATTAGACGGACCTTAGTCGGCAAAGTAATGTCTCTGCTTTTGAATATGTTATCTAGGTTGGTCATAACTTTCTTTCCAAGGAGTAAGTGTCTTTTAATTTCATGGCTGCAGTCACCATCTACAGTGATTTTGGAGCCCCCCAAAATAAAGTCTGACACTGTTTCCACTGTTTCCCCATTTGCCATGAAGTGATGGGACCAGATGCCATGATCTTAGTTTTCTGAATGTTGAGCTTTAGGCCAACTTTTTCACTCTCCTCTCACTTTCCATCAGATTGAGCATAGATGACAATAATGCTCACTACTGGCAGTAACTGTGGAATTGAATCAGAGAAAATTCCTAGTTTGTAAGCATTACTTTCTACCAGGCCACAAATACACATTAGTATCCTTGTCTTAAATTTATACACATTAGTATTCTTGTCTTAAAATTATATATAACCTGAATTCTATGATGCGCATTGTGCAATGATCAATTTAACTAATCAGATACTTACTGAGCACTTACTATGTGCCAGCCCTTGGTAATATATATAATGAGTAAAGTGGACACCATCCTGCTTTGTCAGAGTTCACTTAGTGATCTTATTTGGCTGTGACTCACAAGCCATTTCTTGCCATTGGTTTTTCTGAGTAGTGGTAACAACTTTTCACCCTATTAGTAAGGACATTTTATGTTAAATTTTTGTTGTGAAATAAAATAAACATGTACAAAGTGCTTAAAATATAGGTCATAAATCTTAAAATCTGAGCCTTCTCTTACAAAGCTCCAGATGCTTTTTTTTTAAAAATATTTGTTTGTTTGGCTGTTCTGGGTCTTAGTTGTGGCACGCAGGACTTTTGATCTTCACTGTGGCATGCAAACTTTTGCTTGCAGCATGCAAACTCTTAGCTGTGGCATGTGGGATCTAGTTCCCTGACCAGGGATGGAACCTGGACCCCCTGCATTGGGAGTGCACAGTCTTAGCCACCGGACCACCAGGGAAGTACCCCCAAATGCTTATTTATGTGCCTGTTAAAAAAATTCTGCTATTCCTCTACTAACAGTAACAAAGGAAACAGAAAAATAGAATATGAGGCTTATGACCTCTGTTTGGTGTTTGGACAGCCTTTCTTTTGGATTGCTTTGGGTTTGGAGGAATGGAGATTTAGTCATGCAAATTTATATGACTAGCAGTGACTCAACTTAGAGCAGTTTGTTTAGCAGTGCCCACAGACCCAAGATCCCCAAAACTTGGCAGGTGGACCTGGCCATAAAGTTCTGGAAAGACCTCACATTGAAAGAGCAAAGAATATCTTTAAGAAAACGTCAAAATATTTAATGCTGAAATGCTAAAGGCAAATCCAGTTCAGGTTAGGAATAAGGTAGGGATATCACTGACACGATGGACATGAGTTTGAGTAGGCTCTGGGAGTTGGTGATGGACAGGGAAGCCAGACGTGCTGCAGTCCATGGGGTCACAAAGAGTTGGGACACGACTGAGCAACTAAACTGATTTGCTATCACCACCATTGAACCCTACTTTGACAGTTTGAGGCAATATAATAAAAGCAAAATAAGATCTTGTAAAGCAGGAGACAGATTATCATTATTTGTATTTTATGACATTATCTACCTAGAAAACCAACAAAACCAACAGAAAAGCTGTTAGAATTAGTAAGTGAGTTTAAGAGGGAAGCCATAAAATACATTTGCAAAATTAAGTACCTACCTTAGGTTCCAATGTGGTGGACTTAATTTTAACTGCCAACATCTTTAAGAAATCACCCGTTTCCTACTCCATGAGCCCCCCGGCCTCCAGATACAGAGCAGCAGCTGAGAAGCTGTTGGTGTGATCATGGCCCCACTTGGCTGAGTACCATGGTTCATCTGGAGGATGAGCAGATGGTCCAAGCAGGATTAATAACAAACACTGAGAGAAAGAAGCCCACTTTCTACTGGCCTGGGATATAACTGGACTGTCAGAAGACATCCTACCTAGACAATGTCATTTAATCCCTGGATCCACCCATGAATAGGCTACATAAACAAAGGATCAGGTCTTCCCCTAATTATTACAGGGTCTGGGTAAGAGTAAAAATAGAGGTCCAGAAACTCTATGTTTATATGTTGAATTTTATTCTTTCTTTTCAAGAATATTTATTTTTACTTATTTATTTGGCTGTGCCAGGTGTTAGTTGCACACACAGCATCTTTAGTTGTGGCATGGGAACTCTTAGTTGTGGCATGTGGGATCTAGTTTGCTGACTAGAGATCAAACCTGGGCTCCCTGCCCAGAGCCAGGACTGGGAGCACCAGGACCTTAGCCACTGGACCATCAGGGAATGCCGTATGTTGAGTTTTACAATATAAACCTCGGCATTCTGAGGATGGGCCAGAATTTTAGGATAAGTGGTAATATAGAATAATGTCATAATTCATTCCTTAAGAGTTACTTCCCTGCTTCCATTTCAGCAAAATCACTGATAGTATTATAATAAACTTATTCACTTAATTTTTGTTTTATTCACAGTAGTAATCTAAAATATTTAAAAATTTATAAAGAGAATTTAAAAATATACCTAATTTGAATATATTTCAGCAAAAATGTAAGTTAAAGTAATTGTAAAAATTTGAAAGACTAAATGTTATAAAATATTTTACAAAATGCTGCTTATCTTCTAAAATCTTTAAAATGATGAACTACCATTATAATTAATACCAAATTTTAATAAAACTGGCTGATTCAAGTTGATATATGGCAGAAACCAATGCAATATTGTAAAGTAGTTATCCTCCAATTAAAAATAAATTTAAAAAATTTTTTGAAAACTACTTAAATTTGAAGATTTAAAATTTAATCCTTTGAAAATTTAATCTTATATTTGATTTATAATGTTGTGTTTCAGGTGTATAGCACAGTGGTTCAGTTATACATATTCTTTTAAAACTTTTTTTCCATTATAGGTTATTACAAGATATTAAGTATAGTTCCCTTCTATACAGTAGGTCCTTGTTGTTACCTATTTTATATATGGTAGTATGTATCTATTAATCCCAAATTCCTAATTTATCCCTTCCCTCCTTTCCCTTTGGTAACCATAAGTTTGTTTTCAATGAAACTATTCTTAATTAGGATCAGGGTCTGTCTCCAAGGTCACGGTGGTACAGTATTTTCAAATAATCATTTCTTGAGGACACAGGGCAAGAAATACAGAGAAACATTCCAGGGGCCTGAACAATGTTAGTCATGAGAGTGAATGTTCAACATTACAGGTTGCATTTGCAGTACTAGAGAGCCATGTCCTGAGTAGCAGAGGCTACTCTTTCATTCTGCAGTAAATCTGTTTGTGTTTTTGTATGTGGTGGCGCTATAGGATATGAGCCCAGGGCTGGGGGCCTTTTGCTGAGGCCTAAGGATGTCCCAGTTATATAATCCAATAAACTTCTTTCCCGCTTAAGCTAGTTTAAACTGAAAGGAAGGAAGGACACTAAACTGAAACTAAAAAAAGAAATAAGTCTCAAATCATACAATTAGGTACAAAATATAATAGAAAATAAGATCGTATTTATGATAGAACCCTAAATAAAATGCTCAAGAATTTAATAGACTCGTAGAATAAATAGATACATGTATAAAATATATGTAAAGAAACCATTATTAAAATACATGATAGGCAAGCAGAAAACTTGATTAAATAGGGGAGATGCTATGTCTTTGGATTAAAAGATTCAATATTATAAAAATACCAGTTCATTTTATAAAGATACCAGTTCATTTCAAATTACTTAATGCATTTAAAGAAATTCTAATTTTAATAAAAACTGTTGTCTTTCCAACACCATTCCATGCCAGATCTGTGGTTGCCCCTGATTAATCCAAGCAAATAATTTTAATCATGTCCTTCTTAGTTGTGAATGGTTAAAAAAAAATTGGTGCCAGGACACACAAAAAACAGTTTGCTAGTGGCTTCTAGTCTTCTGCTACATGTGAGTGAGGATACAGTGGCAGCCATCCTACACCATGAGGAGACCTAGCTATGGGCTGAAGTTGACATAGTGGACAGCAGAGCTGGAAAATGGGAGATGGAAACACAATGGGTTATTAATAACATTGATGAGCCACTGTTTCAAGCAATCCTCATATTTGATCTACTTTTGGATTCAGCTGAAAGCCAGTCAATTTCATTTTTGTTTAAGCCTCTTTGAGTTGACTTTCAGTCTTTTTGTGGCTTAGCACGTCTTAGCTAATACAGTAATCATCTCCCAGCAGTGTTTCTTAGAGAAACAACAGAGTGTTTTAAAACTTATTTAGAAGAATAGAGAATTTAAAATAGTACAGTAATTTTAGCATTATGGTTCAAATACAGGCCAGGTACGTCAATGAAATAGAAAAGAAAGTTCAGAAACAGACCCTGATTTATGTAATTACTGTATGATCAAGATGGACTGTTTAGTAAACAATGTTGAGACCATTTGGAAACATAAGTTTTCCTCCCTCCTACCAAATAAATCCTATCCAGGTTAAGAGTTCAGTGTCAAGGTGAAACCATTAAAGAACAGGAAGAAAATATAGATATCAAATCTTGGAGTTAGTGAGGGCTTTATAGACAAAGTTGAATAAAATGTGAAGGAAATACAGAATGATTTTGAAGTATTTAAAAGTTTATATACCAAGGGACAGCATAAACAAAATTTATGATCAAAGGTAAATTGTCAGCGTAGTTGATTATATAGGTTGTAAGTATATATAATAAACATTTGCGTAAAACACAGCACCCCCAAATACAAATAGAAAAAAATAGCCAGGCAGTTCAAAAAAAAAAAAAGAAAAGGCATTGATTAGCAAATATATTCAAAATGTTTCATATCCCTAGTAAACAAATTTAAAGAGAGATTTTTTCAACCATCAAATTGGCAAAGATTAAATAGAATACCAGCACAGTGTTTTGAATATTCTAAGTGCCTCTGAATTGTTCACTTTAAAATTATTGCTGCTGCTGCTGCTAAGTCACTTCAGTCATGTCTGACTCTGTGCAACCCCATAGATGGCAGCCCACCAGACTCCTCTATCCCCAGGATTCTCCAGGCAAGAATACTGGAGTGGGTTGCCATTTCCCTCTCCAATGCATGAAAGTGAAAAGTGACAATGAAGTCCCTCAGTCATGTCTGACTCTTAGCGATCCTATGGACTGCAGCCTACCAGGCTCCTCCATCCATGGGATTTTCCAGGCAAGATAAATAAAATTGACAAACCATTAGCCAGACTCATCAAGAAACAAAGGGAGAATAATCAAATCAATAAAATTAGAAATCAAATTGGAGAGATCACAACAGACAACACAGAAATACAAAGGATCATAAGAGACTACTATCAGCAATTATATGCCAATAAAATGGACAACATGGAAGAAATGGACAAATTCTTAGAAAAGTACAACTTCCCAAAACTGAACCAGGAAGAAATAGAAAATCTTAACAGACCCATCACAAGCACAGAAATTGAAACTGTAATCAGAAATCTTCCAGCAAACAAAAGCCCAGGTTCAAAGGCTTCACAGCTGAATTCTACCAAAAATTTCGAGAAGAGCTAACACCTATCCTACTCAAACTCTTCCAGAAAATTGCAGAGGAAGGTAAACTTCCAAACTCATTCTATGAAGCCACCATCACCCTAATATCAAAACCTGACAAAGATGTCACAAGAAAACTACAGGCCAATATCACTGATGAACATAGATGCAAAAATCCTTAACAAAATTCTAGCAATCAGAATCCAACAACACATTAAAAAGATCATACATCATGACCAAGTGGGCTTCATCCCAGGGATGCAAGGATTCTTCAGTATCTGCAAGTCAATCAATGTAATACACCACATTAACAAATTGAAAAATAAAAGCATATGATTATCTCAATAGATGCAGAGAAAGCCTTTGACAAAATTCAACATCCATTTATGATAAAAACTCTCCAGAAAGCAGGAATAGAAGGAACATACCTCAACATAATAAAAGCTATCTATGACAAACCCACAGCAAACATTCTCCTCAATGGTGAAAAATGGAAAGCATTTCCCCTAAAGTCAGGAACAAGACAAGGGTGCCCACTTTCACCATAACTATTCAACATAGTTTTGGAAGTTTTGGCCACAGCAATCAGAGCAGAAAAAGAAATAAAAGGAATCCAAATTGGAAAAGAAGAAGTAAAACTCTCACTGTTTGCAGATGACATGATCCTCTACATCAGTTCAGTTCAGTTCAGTCGCTCAGTCGTGTCTAACTCTTTGCGACCCCATGAATTGCAACACGCCAGGCTTCCCTGTCCATCACCAACTCCCGGAGTTCACTCAGACTCGCGTCCATTGAGTCAGTGATGCCATCCAGACATCTCATCCTTTCTCGTCCCCTTCTCCTCCTGCCCCCAATCTCTCCCAGCATCAGAGTCTTTTCCAATGAGTCAACTCTTCACATGAGGTGGCCAAAGTACTGGAGTTTCAGCTTCAGCATCATTCCTTCCAAAGAAATTCCAGGGCTGATCTCCTTCAGATGGACTGGTTGAATCTCCTTGCAGTCCAAGGGACTCTCAAGAGTCTTCTCCAACACCACAGTTGAAAAGCATCAATTCTTCGGTGCTCAGCTTTCTTCACAGTCCAACTCTCACATCCATACATGACCACTGGAAAAACCATAGCCTTGACTAGACGGACCTTTGTTGACAAAGTAATGTCTCTGCTTTTGAATATACTGTCTAGGTTGGTCATAACTTTTCTTCCAACGAGTAAGCATCTTTCAATTTCATGGCTGCAGTCACCAACTGCTGTGATTTTGGAGCCCAAAAAATAAAGTCTGACACTGTTTCCACTGTTTCCCCATCTGTTTCCCATAAAGTGATGGGACCAGATGCCATGATTTTCAATCTTCTACATAGAAAAACCTAAAGACTCCACCAGAAAATTACTAGAACTAATCAATGAATATAGTAAAGTTGCAGGATATAAAATCAACACACAGAAATCCCTTGCATTCCTATACACTAACAATGAGAAAATAGAGAAATTAAGGAAACAATTCCATTCACCATTGCAACGAAAAGAATGAAATACTTAGGAATATATCTACCTAAAGAAACTAAAGACCTATATATAGAAAACACTGGTGAAAGAAATCAAAGAGGACACTAATAGATAGAGAAATATACCATGTTCATGGATTGGAAGAATCAATATAGTGAAAATGAGTATACTACCCAAAGCAATTTACAAATTCAATGCAATCCCTATCAAGCTACCAATGGTATTTTTCACAGAGCTAGAACAAATAATTTCACAATCTGTATGGAAATACAAAAAACCTAGAATAGCCAAAGCAATCTTGAGAAAGAAAAATGGAACTGGAGGAATCAAACTGCCTGACTTCAGGCTCTACTACAAAGCCACAGTCATCAAGACAGTATGGTACTGGCACAAAGACAGACATATAGATCAATGGAACAAAATAGAAAGCCCAGAGATAAATCCACACATCTATGGACACCTTATCTTTGACAAAGGAGGCAAGAATATACAACGGATTAAAGACAATCTCTTTAACAAGTGGTGCTGGGAAAACTGGTCAACCACTTGTAAAAGAATGAAACTAGAACACTTTCTAACACCATACACAAAAATAAACTCAAAATGGGTTAAAGATCTAAATGTAAGACCAGAAACTATAAAACTCCTAGAGGAGAACATAGGCAAAACACTCTCTGACATACATCACAGCAGGATCCTCTATGACCCACATCCCAGAATACTGGAAATAAAAGCAAAAATAAACAAATGGGACCTAATTAAACTTTAAAGCTTCGGCACAACAAAGGAAACTATAAACAAGGTGAAAAGACAGCCTTCAGAATGGGAGAAAATAATAGCAAATGAAGCAACTGACAACTAATCTCAAAAATATACAAGCAACTCCTGCAGCTCAATTCCAGAAAAATAAACGACCCAATAAAAAAATGGGCCAAAGAACTAAATAGACATTTCTCCGAAGAAGACATACAGATGGCTAACAAACATATGAAAAGATGCTCAACATCACTCGTTATCAGAGAAATGCAAATCAAAACCACAATGAGGTACCATTTCACGCCAGTCAGAATGGCTGCAATCCAAAAGTCTACAAGCAATAAATGCTGGAGAGGGTGTGGAGAAAAGGGAACCCTCTTACATTGTTGGTGGGAATGCAAACTAGTACAGCCATTATGGAGAACAGAGTGGAGATTCCTTAAAAAACTGGAAATAGAACTGCTTTTTGACCCAGCAATCCCACTTGTGGGCATACACACCGAGGAAACCAGAATTGAAAGAGACACACACCGAGGAAACCAGAATTGAAAGAGACACATGTACCCCAGTGTTCACTGTTTATAATAGTCAGGACATGGAAGCAACCTAGATGTCCATCTGCAGATGACTGGATAAGAAAGCTGTGGTACATATACACAATGGAGTATTACTCAGCCTTTAGAAGGAATACATTTGAATCAGATCTAATGAGGTGGATGAAACTGGAGCCTATTATACAAAGTGAAGTAAACCAGAAAGAAAAACACCAATGCAGTATCAGTTCAGTTCAGTCGCTCAGTCGTGTCTGACTCTTTGCGTCTGAATCGCAGCACGCCAGACCTCCCTGTCCATTACCAACTCAGATTCACGTCCATCGAGTCTGTGATGCCATCCAGTCATCTCATCCTCTCTCGTCCCCTTCTCCTCCTGCCCCCAATCCCTCCCAGCATCAGAGTCTTTTCCAGTGAGTCAGCTCTTCGCATGAGGTGGCCAAAGTACTGGAGTTTCAGCTTCAGCATCATTCCTTCCAAAGAAATCTCAGGGTTGATCTCCTTCAGAATGGACTTGTTGGATCTCCTTTGCAGTCCAAGGGACTCTCAAGAGTCTTCTCCAACACCACAGTTCAAAAGCATCAATTCTTCGGCACTCAGCCTTCTTCACAGTCCAACTCTCACATCCATACATGACCACTGGAAAAACCATAGCCTTGACTAGACGGACCTAGTCAGCAAAGTAATGTCTCTGCTTTTGAATATGCTATCTAGGTTGGTCATAACTTTCCTTCCAAGGAGTAAGCGTCTTTTAATTTCATGGCTGCAGTCACCATCTTCAGATTTTGGAGCCCCCAAAAATAAAATCTGGCACTGTTTCCACTGTTTCCCCATCTATTTCCCATGAAGTGATGGGACCAGATGCCATGATCTTCATTTTCTGAATGTTGAGTTTTAAGCCATCTTTTTCACTCTCCTCTTTCACTTTCCTCAAGAGGCTTTTTAGCTCCTCTTCACTTTCTGCCATAAGGGTGGTGTCATCTGCATATCTGAGGTGACTGATATTTCTCCCGGCAGTCTTGATTCCAGCTTGTGTTTCTTCCAGTCCAGCGTTTCTCATGATGTCCTCTGCATAGAAGTTAAATAAGCAGGGTGACAATATACAGCCTTGATGTACTCCTTTTCCTATTTGGAACCAGTCTGTTGTTCCATGTCCAGTTCTAACTGTTGCTTCCTGACCTGCATACAAGTTTCTGAAGAGGCAGGTCAGGTGGTCATGTCTTTCAGAATTTTCCACAGATTATTGTGATCCACACAGTCAAAGGCTTTGGCATAGTCAATAAAGCAGAAATAGATGTTTTTCTGGAACTCTCTTGCTTTTTCCATGATCCAGTGGATGTTGGCAATTTGATCTCTGGTTCCTCTGTCTTTTCTAAAACCAGGTTGAACATCAGGAAGTTCACGGTTCATGTATTGCTGAAGCCTGGCTTGGAGAATTTTGAGCATTACTTTACTAGCATGTAAGATGAGTGCAGTTGTGCGGTAGTTTGAGCATTCTTTGGCATTGCCTTTCTTTGGGATTGGAATGAAAACTGACCTTTTCCAGTCCTGTGGCCACTGCTGAGTTTTCCAGATTTGCAGCACTTTCACAGCATCATCTTTCAGGATTTGAAATAGCTCAACTGGAATTCCATCACCTCCACTAGCTTTGTTCATAGCGATGCTTTCTAAGGCCCACTTGACTTCACATTCCAGAATGTCTGGCTCTAGATGAGTGATCACACCATCATGATTATCCGGGTCATGAAGATCTGTTTTGTACAGTTCTTCTGTGTATTCTTGCCACCTGTTCTTAATATCTTCTGCTTCTGTTAGGTCCATACCATTTCTGTTCTTTATTGAGCTCTTCTTTGCATGAAATGTTCCCTTGGTATCTCTAATTTTCTTGAAGAGATCTCTAGTCTTTCCCATTCTGTTGTTTTCCTCTATTTCTTTGCATTGATCACTAAGGAAGGCTTTCTTATCTCTTCTTGCTATTCTTTGAAACTCTGCATTCAGATGCTTATAGTATGCTAATGCATATATATGGAATTTAGGAAGATCGTAATGATAACCCTGTATGCAAGACAGCAAAGGAGACACAGATGTATAGAACAGTCTGTTGGACTGTGTGGGAGAGGGAGAGGGTGGGATGACTTGGGAGAATGGCATTGAAACATGTATAATATCATATTTGAAACGAGTTGCCAGTCCAGGTTTGATGCATGATACTGGATGCTTGGGGCTGGTGCACTGAGATGACCCAAAGTGATGGTACAGGGAGGGAGGAGGGAGAGGGGGTTCAGGATGGGGAACACGTGTATACCTGTGGCAGATTCCTGTTGATGTATGGCAAAACAAATACAATATTGTAAAGTAATTAACCTCCAATTAAAATAGATAAATTTATTTTAAAAAATGATTGACTTTATGTGAAATTCAACTCAATTTTGAAAGAGGGGAGAAATAAAGAATGATAATATCTAGCATGGAAAGTATGTGGAGATATAGCCTTTCTCAGCCACTACAGTTTGCTTTGATATAAATATTTCTGGAAGATAAACTAGAAGTATGTACCAAAAAAGACCTTGAAAGTGATCATACCTTTTCCTTTCAGTCTGTAATTCCACTTATAGGTATATACACCTAGGAAATAATTAGATATGCTTAGATTTATGTATAAGCGAGTTATTTTTAATGGAGAAAATTCCGATTGTAGTGTTCAATCATAGAGGATTACATTATAGTATCTGTATAATGAAATATTGTTCACTCACTAAGAATAATATAACCAAATAATATTTTTGAGATACTACACCATGGGAGAAGGAAGACGAAGGGGCTATTTAAATTTCAAATTATTGCTCTTTATCCATAGTGAACCATCTTAAAGTCAGCATTTGTTTCTAATTTCCAAATTTGTTTTACGAGAAACAAATTTTGTTTTTAATTTCCTCTTTGTTTTAGGAGAAAAACGCAGTAGTCTGAGTGAATAGTTTTACTCTAAGCCAGAAAGTAGGAGAGGACTTGATCTAATGTAGGTGCTGTTCCCATCTGAGGGAAGGAGGAAGGAAGGAAGCCTTTCAGGTTGCACTGGGTACAGAGAGGAACAGGGGTTCAGATGGGAGAGTCTATTGCCCTCTTGTTAAAAACCTGAAGGCAGGACATGGAGTATCCTGGAGCACAGGAATGGTGCTGGACCCTGATGCAGCCCATATCCTAGGACTGCAGGGCTGGAGGGAGATGTTTGGGTGGCAGTCTTGAGATGTGCCTTGTGGGGCCCACAACCTGAGCACACAAGGCTGGATGGGGCTGCCTACAGAAAAGCTGAGGGAATAAGTAACTTGCTAGAGACCCAAGGAAGGATGAGAAACCCAAACACCAGAAGCAGCAGGCAAGGTCCAAGGCCTGCATGTGCCCACCTAGTCCTGCAACCAGCTGCTTTTCAGCAAGCAGTACTGCCTGGTGAGCCAGAGGGTCAAGGGGCATCTCAGTGGAGGCTGGTGAGGACCCACAGGGCCACCCTTGGATCAGAGGCTCTCCACCTCGATCACCAGCATAGGACACACTCTGCCTTGCAGTCAGGGGCTCAGGTGCCATCTTGGGGGAAAAAGGAATGGGAAGGAAGCTTTTTGGAAAGAGAAACACAGTCCCAGTAGAGTTTGAACTTTAAAATGATAGCATGTTTACCCAAAACACAGTCTTTAAAATATTTTGAAAATATTTAAATGCCTCTTTTTAAAATGTCACTTATTTTAAAAAGTAACATTTTCCATTCACCATCACTAGGGATGGGAGCTATAGAAAAGAAACAGTCTGGCACAGAAACTCAATAAAGTTAAATATTTTTAGTTTGTATGTTTTGATCTGATTGAAATAATAGTTTAAAATGTTTAAGGAAACTGGAAGGTGTTCACTATATTTAAAAAGCAAGTGGTAGGATACAATGGGATTTTAATTCTCTTAAACAATATTTCCTATTACGTACATAAACATGTAAACATATCAAAAAACCTGGAAAGATGTACATCTAAATATTAACAGTGGGTATAGAATTATTTTATGGTAATTTTCGTATTTTTAAGATGAACTTTTTTCCTTAAAATCAGGAAGAAATTGTTTAACAAAACAAAGTGTAGAGCCTTGTTGTTCACAAGTGTGCTCCGTGGACAGCAGCATCCGCATCACCTGGGAACATGTTAGAAGTGCAGATTCTCAGGCTCCACTCTGACTTCCTGAATCAGCATCTTCACTTTAACCTGTTCCTTAGCCAGTATTTCCTATACAAGCAATGGCAGCCCCTTACAGTTGCTTGCTCAGATCACAACCTTGGTCATCCATGACTCTTCTGTTTCTTTCTCTTCCCATCTCCTATCCATGACTAAATTCTCTTCTTTCAAAATAGATCCATAATCTTCCCCCCACTTCAGTGATCACATAGTCCAAACCACCACTTACCTTTTGGGATTATTGCAGAGCTGTCAGACTTGGCTCCTGCTTTTATCTATGTCCCCAGTATAGTCGGGCTCACCTGGTGGCTCAGACAGTACAGAATCCACCTGCAATGTGGGAGACCAGGGCTCCATCTCTGGGTTAGGAAGATCCCCTGGAGGAGGGCATGGCAATGCACTCCAGTATTCTTGCCTGGAGAATCCCCATGGACAGAGAAGCCTGAGGGCGACAGTCCATGGGGTCACAAAAGAGTCAGACACAACTGAGCGACTAAGCACAGCACAGCACAGTCAATAGTTTTCTCTCTGCATAGCAGTCAGAGTGATCCTTACAAGACACAAGTTGGGTCTTGATTCTCCTCTGCTCAAAATGGTTCAATGCCTGGTCATCTCACTCAGAGTAAGACCCAAAGTCCTTATGGCGTACTTCAAGGTCCCACATAAACTGGTCCCCTCCTCCACTGTACCAACCATCTCTCTGATCTGATGTGTTTCAGTCTCTCTTGTTAACCCCAACTCCAGCCACACTGGGTTCTCCTGCTGTTTCTGGGACATGCCAAACACATGCATTATCTATCACCTTAGGGTCTTTGCTCCTGGTGTTCCTGAGAGGCAGAGTATAGTGATGATGGTTAAGAGAAAGATTTTGGAGTCCGACTCTCTGGGTTCCCAATTCAACCCTTCTATTTACTAGCTGTGTGACTTACACAAGTTACCTTAATTCTCTGAGCCTCAGTTTCCTTATCTGTAAAATAGGGATCATAATAGTACCTGTATGCAATTGTTAAGAGGATTAAATGAGTTTACCTGTGTAAAGCAGTTAGGATACTGACTAGCATAGGAGAAAATGCTTTCTGACTATTAACCATCACTATTCCCACAGGTTTCCAAATGACTCACTCCCTAATTTTATTAGAATCTCTACTTGGATATGCCCTAGTTAAAGATTTCTCTGAATACATTTCCTTCCGCTCTGTCTCTGTGTCTTAACCGGCTTCATTTTTCTTCTTAGCACCGATCAATATCTGAACATGTTAGTTAATTTGTTTGATATTGATCTCTACGCACTAGAATGTAGGTTCCAAGGAGAGCTGGGAATCATTCTGGCTAATAGTATCTGGCATGTGCAGTTAAAGACACAAGATCTTAAATTTATCAAATCTTGTTAGTACTTGAATTGAAGAGTCCCAAATTTAAATCCAAGAACTAATCCTTGGAGAAATGAGGCAAATTAGCATAAACACACAGAGCATATATAAATCAGTGTAGGGAGGCCAGCTATTCTTGTTTGGGAAAGAACATTTTTTCTTAACCTGAAAGTATGCTTTTCCTGTTAGAGTGTCAAACTATTCTTTCTTTAATTAAATGCTTTAGATAGGAGATTATAGTTTAAAATTTCCCTTAGTATTCCTGTTTTTATTGCTCTATTTTAAAATATCCTTGCTATCTCTATTTAATTAAAATATTTCTGAAATATAAAATGTTGTCAACTTATGGTGCTTCTCAAAATTTTAAAAATATTACTCCTCTGGTGAAATCCAAAAATCTGAGCATGGCTCCAAATAAAAATGTAGATAACATATCCATTTGTAATGATATCAGGTTCTAACTCCAGCAAAAACCTGGGAAGTTGTGTTATTAATAAAAAAAACCCTTGCTGCCACTGTATTCATTGTATTTGCCTGTTATTTAAAAAAATAGAGATTTAGAATATTTTTTTAAATGGAAGAAGAAATCTAGGTTTCAATTACTAGGCCATATTATGAATAAAAGTATTAGAGATATGACTTAGGCATGAAAACAAAAAGCCTTTCCCATAACCTACACTTGGTTTCAGGTTGAAGAACTTGGTTTAAGTTTTAATCTATTGAGGTCTTTGCTGTCCTTTAAAGAAAATAAGGTCTACAGTCTCCATTTATCAAATAATGCGCATTTAAGCTTTATTATAACACAGAAGATAATTTTTGTTGTTGTTCAGTCACAAGTCGTGTCCAGCTCTTTGCAACGCCATGGACTGCAACATGCCAGGCTCCTCTGTCCTCTCTGTCTCCTGGAGTTTGCTCAAACTCATGTCCACTGAGTCCATGATGCTATCTAACCGTCTTATTCTCTGCCGCCCCCTCTCCTTTTGCCTTCAGTCTTTCCCAGCATCAGGGTCTTTTCCAATGAGTGGGCTCTTTGATTCAGGTGGCCAAAGTATTGGAGCTGTAGAAATAATAGGTACCATTTGCTGAATGCTTATGTATTTGTTAAAACATTAATACAGTTATTATCTCATTTAATTCCAAGTCTAACTCTCTAAAATGGTGGTTATTAAAGCTTAACTGTTGAGGAAACTAAAGTGTAGGGAGGGTGAAGAAACTTTTGAGACAGGCATCACTTATAGATTGTAGAACTGAAATGAACTCCCAGGGCTGACTCCACCATGAGTCTGAATCATGTACATAATTCCTGAACCTGGCACACAGTCATAATTAGTGCTCAAGGTAAAACAAAACTTTTCTTTCTGTTTGCTTTCTTTCACGTGTGTTCTTATTTTGCTTACAAGGTCAAATTTTCATTTAATAATTATGTGGATTTATACTAATGATAAAAATCAACCTTATATTTTTTAACCTACAATATTATCTGGAAGTAGTCTGTAATGATAGACAACTATTATCTCACAGAAAGCCCATTCTAGCGGAATAATGGCAGCAATTTATATGTTTTGTAATTAAGATATTCTCTTTGTACTTGCAAATACAAAAATAATAATATAAAATACAATACAGTAAAAATATAAAAGTAATAATATGTTAGAAAGTAGTTGACATTATGAATTGGGAGACAATAGAAATATTGTGATTTATGGTTGACTTAATTTGTTTTAAATTGTAGAGTAAAATAATTCATTCATTTTATTTTACTTGTACTTTGTTCAAAAAGATTTGAAAATCAGAGTTTTAAATAGTCATGATATATATATAATCCTCAAGACAGATTATCCTTCACCCCATCAGCATTTTCCTTGGAGAACACTGTATAACAGTGAAAAGACACCAGCAGGGTGTCTGACAATTCGGCTCAATTCTGACACTATCTCCTAGGATAGAATCAGATTCCACAGGTAAAGGACTCAGTCCCTAGTTAGATATGAAAACTGTTTGGATTAGGAATGAATTATCTTCTTCTTTTATACACCTTTACACCTAATTAAGATGCTATCCAGGCAGTAGGTGGTTATTTGACTGTGATGATACTTAAAATATAAATATTCAGTCGGTATCACTAGTGAAAACTCTAAAAGCTATTTTAGGGTTTTTTTTGCTTTTTGATAATGAATATTCAAGTGGAAGTAGGAAAAGAGAACCACATGCATTTGCTTATTTTGGGGACCTCAAACTAAATCAAACTAGAGACCTCAAAACTCTAAAGTGGCTAAGCTGTGTAACTCTCTTGTTTTTAATTAAATTTTCAGGGGCAGGTTTTTATTTTCAAAAATAGTGTGTGCCTCGCTCTACGAGTTGGCATTTCTCTTCTGTTAGCTTTCCTAGTTCCTTTGGGATGTTGCTTTTGTCAGTTCCTTCAGTGCTTCTAACACACGTCTTCTTGGACAGTCATCTTCCATGTGATTCACAGATTTTATTTCTTGAGTAAATGTTACAAATAGGCTTAGTTGTATGTTACAGAAAACCCGAGTAATACTGGCTGAAAGAAAACACAGGTTTGTTTTTCTCTTATGTAAGAGATGTCCTGAGGATACAGTTAGGGCTCGAGTGGCAGTGCTCTAGTCACAAGGATCCAGACTTCATGCTCTATGTGTCCTCATAGTCGGAGGGTGGCTGCCACAGCTCCAGCTTTAATATCCACAGTCCGGGCAGCAAGACGAAGGAAGGGAAAGAGACCTGCTTCCTGACTGGGTCATCTGCCTTTAAAGCGATTTCTTAGGAGCTCCATTCGGTGACCTGTGCTTCATTAGGCACAGGAAGGGGTGGTAAATAAATGCTTTTAGCTGGGCATATTGCCATGTCAAGTAAAACTAGGGTTCTTTCACGGCAGAAAAGGGACTGAATGTGTATATATGGGCCATCTACAGATTTCTGCCACAACTTAATTCCCAAGGGAGCAGAGCCTGCAATCCAGGCTTGGGTGTGGACCATTTATCTGGGAGGTGATCCCAGGAAGCAGAATAATAGAGAAGGGAGAGCGAAATAGGGGAGCCAGAAAAGTCAGTGAAGGGTTGCTGTGGAGTTGGGCTCTGTTACCATAGGGCCAGGGGCACTGTATCTCTGAGGACCCTCTGAAGAACCATGAAGAATGCATCTCCAGGACAGTTTCCCTCTCCCCATTCCCTAGGCTGGGGAGAAGCTGAGAGACTTCTCCACTGACTGTCCCATTGGTTTTCTCCAGGGGGATTAAACTTCCTTGCCTTTACTGATAAAAGTGGTGAACAGTGTTCACAAAGACCCAGCCACTTTTTCTGTGGGGAGTGTGTTTTCTATCCTTATGTAACAAATTACTACAAAATTAATAGCTTAAAATAACACTTGTTTATTAACTACTACAAAGTTAATTAATTACTGACCCATTAGAAAAGACCCTGATGCTGGGAAAGATTGAAGGCAAGAGGAGTGAGGATGCCAGAGGATGAGATGGTTGGATGGCATCACCGACTCGATGGACATGAGTCTGAGCAAGCTCTAGGTGTTGATGATGGACAGGGAAGCCTGGCATGCTGCAGTCCATGGGGTCGCAAAGAGTTGGACATGACTAAGTGATTGAACTGAACTGACTGACAAAATTAATGGTTTTAAACAACACCCATTTATTGAGTGTTGCAGTCAGATGTTTGACGTGGTTTTGGACTTCACCCCACAGGCCTTCAAGTCATGTCCTTGCCCAGCTTCAAGAGTGAAGAAAGAGCCCAGAATCAGCAACAGAGACATCAGTGGTCTAATGGATGGGGGGAGCTTACATGTCTGAGGACTTCCCTGGTGGCTCAGAGGTTAAAGCATCTACCTCCAATGCGGGAGACCCGAGTTCGATCCCTGGGTCAGGAAGATCCCCTGGAGAAGGAAATGGCAATCCACTCCAGTATTCTTACCTGGAGAATCCCATGGATGGAGAAGCCTAGTAGGTTACAGTCCACGGGTCGAACTGAAGCAAGGTCCTAGAGCAATTACCCCACCCTGTGTAGCAGATGGTGGGCAGGATGTGAGGTGAGAGGACTGGGGAAGGAGGAGGGAATTGACATCATCAGGCTGGCTCATCAGTTACCAGGGAAACCAGCGGAGCATATCCCCTCACCACTCCTTTGATAAGCTTTCATAGGGAAGTTCTGATCTACAGATTAGAACAGTCATAGCTGAGACTGGGACAAGTGTGTAGGCACTTACTGACTAGGCTCCATGATTAAGAAGGTAGGTCAGTCAGTCATGTGAGTAGGATATAGGTGGAGCAGGGACTGGTCAAGTAGATGTACAGAGAACAAGAGAACAGCCATCTTGGGTGACCTGATCACACACATGGCATTGCTGGAGTCTCTGACTGGGGCAAAACAAAGCTGAAAACAAGATGTTGAATGGGCTGAGTTCTCATCTGAAGGCACTGGTGAAAAACCCACCTCCAAGCACTTTTGAGCTGTTGGCAGAATTCAGTTTTCTGTGGTTGTAGGACTGAGGTTTCTGCTTGTGTGTGTGTCTATGTCAGTCACTCAGTCGTGTCCAACTCTGCGACCCCATGGACTATAGCCTATCAGGCTCCTCTGTCCATGGAATTCTCCAGGCAAGAATACTGAAGTGGGTTGCTATTCCCTTCTCCAAGGGATCTTCCCAACCCAGGGATCAAATCCTGGTCTCCTACATTGTAGACAGATTCTTTACTGTCTGAGCCACCAGGGAAGTCCAGGTTTCTGCTTACATGCTGGCTATTTTCTGGGGTTAACTCTCAACTCTCAGGAGCCTCGTGGCTCTCTCTGTCTTTAAGGCAGCAACTATGCATTGAATCGTTTTTTGTGCTTCAAATCTGATGTCCTCTTCTGCCATTTACAGAGAACAATTTAGTGGTTTTTACTATATTTACAACATTGTACAACCATTACCTTCTTGCAGAATATTTGCATCACCCCGTAAAGAATCCTAATATTCTTTATATAAGTCACTCCTTCTCTTGTACCCTCAGCTTCTGACAACTGCTAACCTACTTTCTGTCTCCGTGGATTTGCCTGTTCATATGAATGATGTCTTACAATATGTGGTCCTTTGTGACTGACTTAGCAGAATGTTTTCCAGGATTTATTCATGTTGTGGCATGTATGGATACTTCATTCTTTTTTGTGACTGAATAATATTCCATCATATGAATACACCACATCTTGTTTACCCAGTCATCACTTCTTGGACATTTAGATCGTTCCCACTTCTTGGCTATTGTGAATAATGTTGTTATGAACATTCATGACATAGTTTCACGTGGACATGTTTTTAGTTCTCTTAAAATTTCTGGGTCCTTTGGTAACTCTATGTTGAACTTTTTGAAGAGTAGCCAAACTGTTTCCCAAAGTGACTGTACCATTTGACAAAGCAGTATATGAGAGTTTTTCTCCACAACCTCACTAATGCTTATTACAGTCTTTTTAATTTTGGCATCCTAGTGAGCATGTGGTGATATCTCATTTGGTTTTGATTTGCTTTTCCCCAATGATTAATGATGTTGAACAGTTTTTGTGTGTTTATTAGCTATTTGTATATACTCTTAGGAGAAATTTCTGTCCAAATCCCTTGACTGTCTTTAAAACATTTAGGTTATTTGTCTTTTTAATTGTTGAGTTGTAAGAGTTCTTTCTTTTTTTTTTTTTTTACACCCTGCATATTAGCCCCCTATCAGATACAGAATTTGCAAATATTTTCTCCCCTTCTATGGATTCTTTTCTTGATGGTGTCTTTGTAGCACAATATTCTTTCATTTTGATGATGTTCATGTTTCTTTTGCTGCTCATGCTCTTGTTGTCACATATTAGAAATCTTGCTGAAGCTAAAGTCATGGAAATTTATACCTATTTTTTTCTAAGCATTTATATGTTGAGCTCTTATATTTAGGTCTTTGATTCACTTTGAGCTATTTTTTACATATGGTATAAGGTTAGGGATCCAACTTTATCCTTTGCACTTAGGTATCCAGTTTTCCCAGCAACATTTGTTAAAGAGACTATTCTTTCCCCATTGAATAATCTTGATACCCTTGTAGAAAATCAATTCACTATGGGTACATAGACACATTTCTGAACCCTCAGTTCTAGTCTATTGATCCATAATTTGTTCATATGCCAGTACCACACAGTTTTGATTACTGGTTATAGTATAAGTTTTGAAATTGGAAACTGTGAGACCTCCAACTTTAATCTTCTTTTTGAAGATGTTTTTGGCTATTTGTAGTTCCTTGCAATTCTATATGAATTTTAAGACCAGGTTGTCCATTTCTGCAAAAAAATAAAGTTAAAATTTGAATGGGCATTTTACCAAAACTATAGATCAGTTTGGGAGTATTGACATCTTAACAATATTAAGTCTTAGAATTCATGACCATGGGATTTCTTTTCATTTATTTAGGTCTTCTTTAATTTCTTTCAACAATGTCTTAATAGTTTTTAATGCATAGTGTTGCACTTCTTCTGTTAAATTTATCCTTAAGTCTTTTATTCCTTTTGATTCTATTGTTAATAGGGTTGTTTTCTTAATTTTATTTTCAGATTTTCACAGAAATACAATTGATTTTTGGATTTGATCTTGCATTGCGCAGCCTTGCTAAACCCATTATTGGTTCTGATAGTTTTTCAGTGGATTTCTTAGGATTGTCTATCTACAGAATCATGTCATCTGCACATAGAGATAGTTTTCCTTCTTCCTTTCCAATCTGAAAGTAAAAGTGACAATCTCTCAGTCGTGTCTGACTCTTTGCGACCTCGTGGACTATATAATCCATGAAATTCTCTGGGCCAGGATACTGGAGTGGGTAGCCTTTCCTTTCTCCAGAGAATCTTCCCAACCCAGGGAATGAATCCAGGTCACCCATATTGCAGGTGGATTCTTTACCAGCTGAGCCACAAGGAAAGCCCAAGAATACTGGAGTGGGTAGCCTATCCCTTCTCCAGCGGATCATCCTGACCCAGGAATTGAACCAGGGTCTCCCGTATTGCAGGCAGATTCTTCACCAACTGAGCTATCAATCCGGGTGTCTTATATTTTTGTTTCTTGCCTAATTGCCCCGACTAGAACCTGCAGTACAAGGTTGAGTAGAAGTAGTAGTGAGGGCAGATATCTCATCTTAACCTTAGGGGGAAATCTTTCACCATTAAGAATAATGTTAGCTATGGTTTTCTTATAAACGTCTTTCATGAGGTTGAAAAGACTCCTTTTTATTCCTATTTTGTTCCTGTGGTTTTTAATCATGAAAAGGTGCTAGATTTTGTCCAGTGGTTTTTCTGGGTCTGTTGAATTGATCAGATGTTTTGGTTTTCCTTCTTTCTATTGATATAATGTATTGCATTGATTTTAGAAGTTGTCCATATATATAATGGAATATGACTCAGCCATAAAAAGAAATGCAGTTGACTCAGTTCTAATGAGTTGGATGAACCTAGATACAGAGTGAAGTAAGTAAGAAAGAGAAAAGCAAATATCATATATGAATGCATGTATACAGCATCTAGAGAGATGGTAGCGAGGGCAGTGCAGCAGCTGGTGCCCTTTATCTGCAGGGCAGCAGTGGAGATGCAGATGTAGAGAACAGACTTGTGGGCACCAGAGGCGAAGAAGAGGGATGAGCTGTGAAAGGAGCACTGAGGCATATACATCACCACAGGCGAAGTTAGGCAGCCAGCGGGAATCTCCTGTACGACCGGGGCGCTCAAACCCAGCACTCTGCGACAGCCTAGAGGAGTGGGAGGGGGTGGGAGGTGGGAGAGAGGTTCAAGAGGGAGGGGACATGTGTATACCTGTGGCTAATTCATGTTGCTCTATGGCAGAAACCAACACAATATTGTAAAGCGATTATCCTCCAGTTAAAAATGAATTTTAAAATACATTGAACCTGGAGTACGGTTTTGTCTTTTCTAAAAAATTAATTTATTTTTTAATTGAAGGATAATTGCTTTACAGAATTGTGTTGGTTTCTGCCAAACATTAACATGAATCAGCTTAGAGTACTCTTGCAATGCCTTTTCCTTAAAATAAAAAAAGTGATTTGTTTTATGAATTTCCTTATAAGTCTGAAATTTTTTTCATTTGCATTATATAGATTATATCTTTCCTCGACATAGGGGTCTTGGAATACAGCCCTTTTTTCTTTAAAACCTATATACATCTCTCAGGTTCCTGAGTGGCTTATGAAAGATCCAGTGGCAGTTTACCTTTGTGGGTAGTCTTTTCTTGCTCTCTTTATGACTTGATTATTACTCTTAAACTACAAAAACTTCATCATAATTTGTCAATTGTGTGTCTTCTCCCCACCGCCCCCCCCCATTATAAATACCTGGCATTTGGTGAACTCCTTTGATCTGAAAATTCAGTTCTTTCTTCAACACAGAAGTTTTCCTATTTGATCACTGCATCTGTTCTTTTTGCTTTTTCTGAATATTTGCATATTAAGCTTTCTGGATCTGTCTTGAATGCCTCATATTTTTACCAGAAATTTACATTTCTTTGTATTTTTTGCTTTATCATATGATAGTTCCTTTACTTCATTTTCCAGTTTACTAGTTTGGTTTTCATCACTAGCTATTTTTCTTCCTCTACTGGAATTTTAACCCTAGATTTCATGTTTTTTTAAACCCCTCCAAAAATTTTTGTAGTTGTTCTCTTTGGGTAGCCTCTTAAACATTCTTCTTAAACTGTTATTGTTTTTTGCATTGACTTGGCCTTGGTAAAAGCTGCGTGTTCTGTCCATTCTGGTTTCCCTAGTTTGAGCTGTTATGTAGTCTGTTAGATGTCTATGAAGTTTCTTTGCTTTCTTCAGATCAAAGGAGTGTGTTCCTAACACCCGCAGAGGTGTGGTGAGTGAAGTCTGTCGGGCCACAGTGGATATTGCCAATAACCCACAGGAACTGAGCTCAAAAACTGTGAAACACATCGGGGTGTAAAGAGGCTATTTTAGTCAAAGGCAAGGTGAAGAACCAGAAGGAACTAGTCAGCATTGAAGAGGTAATGCCAAAGAGAGCATATAGGCCATGTGAGGGGCAGAAACCTCCATTCTTGACAGGGAGGACAGCTGTTTGTTCTTGTCCTTAGGTTCTCACAAAACCTTTGCATGTCCTCTTATGATACCAGCTATGCATCTCCTCTTCTCACCTATTCCTACCAGACACCCACCCTCCACCACTCTCCTGGGGTGGCTTGAGTTAACAGTTGTATGCAGGCCAGGCAGCAGTCACACCCCTGCTGCTGTGAGATGCTTTCATCTTCACGCAAGGATCAGGAAATGGTGGAGATTCATCTCTTCAGCACCCTTCCTGTAGTGACTTAGACTTCCCTCACCAGCTATCTCCTCTAAGTAGTCTTTTCTAAACAATTCCGTTCCTTTCCTAAATCCCTTTTCCAAAATTCTCGAGTTCCTGAAGTTTAACTCTCTCCCTAGAGCCTTTTATCTGTAGAGTCACCGAAGTATCTCACATAACTGGATCAGGGATACTCACCTGCAACTAATTTTGAACCTTTCATGTGATACAGACTTTGCTTTAGGGTTCAATTTATATAAATAATTATGAGTAATGTACTAATCAAGCAAATTCCCTTTTAGAAGATAATTTTCTAGATATTTACAGTTATATTCTCTTTAACTAATTCATGTATTTACTCTTCTAATTTACTTCTGTTCTCTAGTTCAAGTATCACAAGGTAGTAGCAGTTTGTTGAATTTTACCCAGGACTGATGCATACTGTTGGGATAGAATAAAGCTGTTGTATTGTTTTAATGTAAGCTTACCTTTTATTTATTTATTTATTTATTTTTAATTTTATTTTTTCATTATTTTTTAAATTTTAAAATCTTTAATTCTTACATGCGTTCCCAAACATGAACCCCCCTCCCACCTCCCTCCCCACAACATCTCTCTGGGTCATCCCCATGCACCAGCTCCAAGCATGCTGCACCCTACGTCAGACATGGACTGGCGATTCAATTCTTACATGATAGTATACATGGTAGAATTCCCATTCTCCCAAATCATCCCACCCTCTCCCTCTCCCCTCTGAGTCCAAAAGTCCGTTATACACATCTGTGTCTTTTTTCCTGTCTTGCATACAGGGTCGTCATTGCCATCTTCCTAAATTCCATATATATGTGTTAGTATACTGTATTGGTGTTTTTCTTTCTGGCTTACTTCACTCTGTATAATTGGCTCCAGTTTCATCCATCTCATCAGAACTGATTCAAATGAATTCTTTTTAACGGCTGAGTAATACTCCATTGTGTATATGTACCACAGCTTTCTTATCCATTCATCTGCTGATGGACATCTAGGTTGTTTCCATGTCCTGGCTATTATAAACAGTGCTGCGATGAACATTGGGGTACATGTGTCTCTTTCAATTCTGGTTTCCTCGGTGTGTATGCCCAGAAGTGGGATTGCTGGGTCATAAGGTAGTTCTATTTGCAATTTTTTAAGGAATCTCCACACTGTTCTCCATAGTGGCTGGACTAGTTTGCATTCCCACCAACAGTGTAGGAGGGTTCCCTTTTCTCCACACCCTCTCCAGCATTTATTGCTTGCAGATTTTTGGATCGCAGCCATTCTGACTGGTGTGAAGTGGTACCTCATTGTGGTTTTGATTTGCATTTCTCTAATAATGAGTGATGTTGAGCATCTTTTCATGTGTTTGTTAGCCATCTGTATGTCTTCTTTGGAGAAATGTCTATTTAGTTCTTTGGCCCATTTTTTGATTGGGTCATTTATTTTTCTGGAATTGAGCTGCAGGAGTTGCTTGTATATTTTTGAGATTAGTTGTTTGTCAGTTGCTTCATTTGCTATTATTTTCTCCCATTCAGAAGGCTATCTTTTCACCTTGCTTATATTTTCCTTTGTTGTGCAGAAGCTTTTAATTTTAATTAGATCCCATTTGTTTATTTTTGCTTTTATTTCCAGAATTCTGGGAGGTGGATCATAGAGGATCCTGCTGTGATTTATGTCTGAGAGTGTTTTGCCTATGTTCTCCTCTAGGAGTTTTATAGTTTCTGATCTTACATTTAGATCTTTAATCCATTTTGAGTTTATTTTTGTGTTCCTATTCCTCCGCCATCTTTCCCTCTCCTTATTTTTTTAAAAAGTATTTATTTGGCTGTGCTAGGTCTTGCTTAGTTGCAGCATGTGGAATCTCATTCCCTGACCCAGGGACAAACCTGGGAGCCCTGCACTAGGAGCTGAGTCTTAGCCACTGGACCATCAAGGAAGCCTCAGATGTAAGCTTACCTTTTGATGGGACATGCAAACCCTGCCCCCTGCCCCCCATACCTCTCTTACACCTGACACTTCCCACATTTTTGTCAAATTCCCTCTCCTTGAAGACATTTGGCTTTAAGTTTGGGACCTTGGCCTAAAGATGTCATTGTAATTGATTTGCTTGCAAATATTTTTCTTAAACATTTATGATGGATAACATTGTGAACTAGAGGCACATGTCGTGAATTGCAGTTTAGATCTGTTATTTACCATCATTGCTGGCTATGCTTAGAGAATGACTCTGAATTGTTTTCCTACCCAGTTTTTTTCCCAAGACTTGTGATGTTTATAAAATGTTTATATCCCAAACATGTTATTATATGCTTTCATCTAATTAAGTTGCCTGTCACTTTGCTAAAGGTATAATTAGTAAATTCTACCTTTATTGTGTCTGGCTGAAAATGAATGTACTAAATGGCACTTTGAAAACAAGATAGTTTATCCTCTGTGCTTTGACAGACCTCAGACTTGTAGTTTTCACAAATGACATCATTTATTTATACCTGCTGCCTATTAGCATTATATAAATTCTCCATAGTATTGGTGTGTCTTTGTTTCCTAAAACAGGTGTACCAATCCATTTACTTTAGTTCAACTGAATCTTCTTGTGATCTTTTCCACAATTGTAGAGTAAGTGAAATTCACTTACTCTGAAATATAATTTGGAAATGCAAAGTAAATGTTCCCCTGTAGGGGGTGCAATCTGTTTTAAACTCTTAGTATGTGTAATGAAAGCTATGCACTATAGAGGGAACATTCAGAGGCTTCCTCCATATTAACACAGGTTATTCAAGTGATTTGAAAATCTTGTATGTGTGATAGCCAGTGTTTTCCTCAAGTTATAAAATCTGTATAATGTTAGAGTAAATGCGATACACTTACTTTTAATTGTGGTTTTGGGCATTGCATTAATCAGGGTGCTCCAGAGAAGCAGAATCATAGTATGTGTATGTGGTATACTAATATATGTACATACACACAATGCACGCAGCATACATGGTCATCCATATGTGGGACCTGCCTCTTGAAAAACCTGTATGCAGGTCAGGAAGCAACAGTTAGAACTGGACATGGAACAACGACTGGTTCCAAATAGGAAAAGGAGTACGTCAAGGCTGTATATTGTCGCCCTGCTTATTTAACTTATATGCAGAGTACATCATGAGAAATGCTGGGCTGGAAGAAGCAAAGGCTGGAGTCAAGATTGCAGGGAGAAATATCAACAACCTCAGATATGCAGATGAAACCACCCTTATGACAGAAAGTGAAGAGGAGCTAAAAAGCCTCTTGATGAAAGTGAAAGAGGAGAGTGAAAAAGTTGGCTTAAAGCTCAACATTCAGAAAACGAAGATCATGGCATCTGGTCCCATCACTTCATGGGAAATAGATGGGGAAACAGTGTCAGACTTTGTTTTTTGGGGCTCCAAAATCACTGCAGATGGTGACTGCAGCCATGAAATTAAAAGACGCTTACTTCTTGGAAGAAAAGTTATGACCAACCTAGATAGCATATTGAAAAGCAGAGGTCCGTCTTGTCAAGGCTATGGTTTTTCCAGTGGTCATGTGTGGATGTGAGAGTTGGACTGTGAAGAAGGCTGAGCACCAAAGAGTTGATGCTTTTGAACTGTGGTGTTGGAGAAGACTCCTGAGAGTCCCTTGGACTGCAAGGAGGTCCAACCAGTCTATTCTAAAGGAGATCAGCCCTGGGATTTCTTTGGAAGGAATGATGCTAAAGCTGAAGCTCCAGTACTTTGGCCACCTCATGCGAAGTGTTGCCTCATTGGAAAAGACTCTGATGCTGGGAGGGATTGGGGGCAGGAGGAGAAGGGGACGACAGAGGAAGAGATGGCTGGATGGCATCACCGACTCAATGGACGTGAGTTTGAGTGAACTCCAGGAGTTGGTGATGGACAGGAAGGCCTGGCGTGCTGCGATTCATGGGGTCGCAAAGAGTCAGACATGACTGAGCAACTGAACTGAACTGAACTGATATGGAAAAAGAGAAAGAGGTTTATTATTGTGGGAGCTGGCAAATATGAAATCTGTAGGGCAGGCAGGCTGACTGGCAATTCAGGTAAAGTAGTTAAGTCACCGGCTGGAGGCGGAGTTCCTTCTCTCAGAAACTTGAGTCTTCGCTCCTAACATCTTCAACTAATCAAATGTGGTTCACCCACATTATGGAGGATAATCTGCTTTACTTAAAGTTAACTGATTATAAACATGAATCAAATCTTAAAAATCTTTACAGCAACATCTAGTTGAGTGTTTAACCAAACAACTGAGCACCATAGTCTAGCCATGTTGACACATAAAATTAATTATCACTAGCATCTTGCATACATTTTTGTCAATGTAGGTATGAATCACAATTAAAGAAAATAGTAGCTGGATTTTTGGAGTAGCTTGGATTCAAAATTTAGTACAACTCGCTAGTAATTAAGGTTCAAATGTGTATTTTAGTACTCCAAAGTTGAGTGGGTGGGACATAAAACATATAAACCATGCCATCCTTTTTTTTAAATTTTTATTTTCTATTGGAGTATAATTGATTTACAATATTTTGTTAGTTTCAGGTATACAACAAAATGATTCAGTTATACACCAAAATGATTCAGTTATACACATATCTATATCCATTCCCTTTTTCAGA
The DNA here is from genome assembly GCF_001704415.2 of Capra hircus. Lineage (NCBI taxonomy): Eukaryota > Metazoa > Chordata > Mammalia > Artiodactyla > Bovidae > Capra > Capra hircus. The sequence goes on from NC_030818.1 coordinate 36,527,174, forward strand.
TTCTTTTCCCAAATACGTTATTATAGAAGATTGAATAAAGTTCCCTGTGCTGTACAATATATCCTTGTTGATTATAAACCATCCTTCTTTTCAGTTTGGACTTTTTCCATAATATTTTTCAAGGTAATCTATATAATAGTTTTATTTCAATTTGTCCTTTGAAGCTTAGCTTTCAAGTTCTCTGTGTGCATTCAAAATTGGGCATTGTTGAACACATAATTAGAATAGTGGCCAAAACGTGGATTAGAGAAAGAAGGTTGAAAAACTTGCTATCCTGTGGAATTTCTGAAATCCTAAAATTGTTACAACACAAAATGTTCCAGGACCTCACACATATCCATAAAATGTATCTTCTGGGCTATGCTCCTCCTGTGGTTGGTGTATGCTTCCAACTTGCTTCCAACTCGGAGAGATGTCGAGCTTGCTTTTTGTTTGACCTTGCATGATTCAGTTAGAGGTCGTCTAGTTGGATTCATCCTCTAACATTTTTGTTTGTTTATTTTTGTCTCTAAGTATTTCTTCCTCTTATGTAGTTCAATTCACTTAAAAATCTTTTTAGTTATTTTTTTCCCCTGTAGTCTTAGAGTGGATCTCTCTCTGTCTCCTTTCTTCTTTCTCTTTCAGTTCTGATCCTGATATTAATAATATACTGTCCCTAATCTTGGACTTCTTATTTTCAACTTATATGACAGTCTTGTTTTCCCTAAGAATACTACGATGTTCTTATTAAATCCTAGGATGGTGAATGGAAGTTAAGCATGTGTGTGTATCTTTTTAATTGTTGGAGCTTGATCTCTACATGACTTTTCATTTTATGATGGAAAGCAGACTTTCCATTAGCTTGGAATCATGTGAGTCCCAGGGTTGGGCAGGAAATTAGTTTTTGTCCAAAATAGCAGGATACAACACAAGTGATTTTCTTAGCTCCAAAGCCGCTCTGCTGCAGAAACACAAATTGAAATAGTGGCCTAGTGATTGACTTAACTCATTAGGAAGCCTGCTGATAAGCATTTATGTTTAGACTTTGGAAGGGAAGAAGAGATTTTTTTTTTCAGGTCTTGCAATAGATCCCAGTTACAGGGAACAGTAAAAAGAAAAAAAATGTGACTTTCATATAGTTTTGAGCAATACTGTCTCATAAATCAAATTTTATAGGATTAGTCATTTGTCAGATTGTATCCTTACACCCTATTGTGATTGTATATGTTGATTATATTTTGATTTCTCCATTATTAGAGAAAAATATTGAGGAAATGACAAAAACAAGTTTGGGGCTTATTTTTTAATTAATTTCTTTGGGCAAGCTCAGCTTTTGCAAGCTGTTTATTTTTGCAGATGTATTTCATCAGTTCTTAAGAATGAAGCTAGGAATGTATGCTGGCTTCCAGGTTAGTACCACCCAGGAATTTTTTTTAAATCTATTTTCTTAAAATATTGTTTTTTTTGTGGGGGAGATAGGGAATTTTTTCATTTTTTCTGGCTCAGTAGATTTTTAAAATATATTTAAATGAGGTATTTTAAATACTGTCTTTGAATATACTGCTTTTTTCATTCCATGTTGAAGATTTGACTTGTTTGGGGAATTTATTATTTCACAGTTACTGGTTTTTATGGAAAGGAGATAAAAGTTACTCATGTTTTTCTTTTCTCTGGAAAATTTGAATGTACTGTTTGCATCATTTTAGCATTGTTTCTTATCATTCAGAGAGCCTTCTGTAGAGGCTGGTCTCTAAGGATATCAATACTTGCTAGTAGATCGTGACTATATGTCCCATCAACAAAATTATCCTCTTCTTGTAGAGTATTTCTTACACAGCTAAAGTAACTATATTAAGACAGAGTTCTGACACAGTTTGTTTAAACCAGACTGGAGTAAAAAGAGCTGAGAAAATGACCTTCATTTTGCAAACATTTATTAAGCCTCCCAGTTGTGACAGGCTCTGACGCCATCCTGTCTCTACAGAAACTGACAGTTTAGACAAAAATGATAGCAGTTACATTCAGTATAGTTACTGTTACAAAAGGGGTTTCTTTTCCTGATGGTGTCCGTTTCTGGCCACCTCCAGATGGCCTGCCACTTTGAGCCGGGAAGCTGGGAAACAAAACAGATGCAAGGATGTAGAAAACTTCATTTGAAATAAAAAAGTAGAGAACCATGGTACTATGTTCTTTTTCTCTTAAATCCTGGATAAAGCTAACCTATGTCACGAAGCAGAGTTCCTCAAGTTGAGGGACGTAGCCTATCCTCTTGAAGAATAAAACTGCTGTGGACTTCTTGTATTGACTGAAACTATTACAATATTACTTAAATTCCTCATTTTTCTTGTATTACTTATGTTATTCAGTATGCACATAGTATGTTACTTCGTATGCACACATGTATTTTATGCTTATAACTTATGCTAAATAAAATCAAAACAAATGTAGAAATTAAATACGACAACACCATTACAGTTCAGATGAACATTATAATTGAGTTTAAATCAACGTAGGTTTAGTGAGATGGGTGACACTGCTTTGCTGAAACAGTGTTGATATGGAGAATTTTAGCAGAAACATGTCACCCTAACTGTGGTTCCATGGTTCATCTGTTTTCTGTATTTGGATTTTGATAATACTTACTCAGCAAATGCCTGTTTATGTAGTATGTATTTCAAGCAGTATTAAAACCTTTATGTCTCTGATTGGAACTTAGGCAAACCAAACCTCATCTTTGCCAATGAGTAGTCTTGAAACAGCACATTAAAGATGTATCACTTGGCCACTGTGTAAAGCTTTATTACTTGGAGAAAAAGCTAGCCTAACTGATACGTTCATTAAGTAAATATCTGATGCAACTATTACTAAGGATCAGGGGTACAGAAACTCTTTTTGGAAAATGAAGACCATACTTATTTCTAGTAAACTGATATGAGTTGGCATAGTCAGAGATGTTGCTGGTTTCTCCCACCTCTTTGCTTATATAAAGCCTTCCAGTTATAGCTTTCTTAGATGTTAATCAACAAACTCAGTTGCACATACAAATTACTGCATAAAAATCGTAAAGCAATACGCAGTTGCACAGGGTCATCCCAGAGCTGCAGACTATCCTTAAAACTTCTTTTTTTTAAAGATGGTCATAAAAATAAAATTTCTTTAAATATCATAAGACTTTAATAATAATATTCATAGAACTTAGTTTGAGAACTACTGCTATAGGGTACCCAGCAGTTCCTGATGGGGAAAACCAGATTTCTATCTGAGTATGCTGGTAAATAGATTCTCAATTCTAGATCCTCTATTAAAGTACAACATTACACTGCTACTTACATTTGATGTCCAGGACCAGACATGAAATACAAAGAATTAGGTATGTCCCAGGTTTTGAGACAAGCCTAACTAGGGGAAGTTCTTGCTCTGTGGAGGCTGTGAGGATCATGCTCTGCTTAGCTGAGGTGAAAGACTGACTATAAAGACTGTCTTTGATGTCTTCTGTAACAAGACTGGGCTATGGGCAGTGTAGTTACTTCTCCATTTGAGAATATAATTTTTATTTTACTCTGAGGACTATGATGTTCAGTTTCCAGGTTCTACTGGTTATATTTAATTCCTAGATATTATAAGTGATTCACTTACTAAAGAATAAATTTAACTCTAGGCTCACCAGTTTTTTCCCCCTACCCTTTACGTCTCCCATTTCTCTACACTACAGTGCTGTCTTTCTTCTACAACTTTAAAATTCATTATTTCTGTCTCTAATTTATCAGAAGGGTAGAACAATCAGTGCTTGAACATTTAATCAGAGTAAACCTGTATCTCTCATGATGCCAGGAATTTTGCTTTATTCCTTTTTTTTCCTAATTTATTTTTAGCTAATTTATATGTGGCAAGATTTCAGTCAGGGGTGTTAACATGTTTACATTTGGTAAGGGGTTGGTTGTAAGCTCCACCTACTGCCTGCTTTAGAACTTGGCACATAGTAGGTATTCACTGTAGGTGAATGAAGGGATACACAAATGAAGAAATGAATGAATGATGAATGAATTTGGTATTTGGTGTAGTAATAGGGGTGATGGTGTAACCATGTTCAGTTTTTAGCAGGGCATGTTTTAGATTGTTTTTCCATTTGAAGCTGGAGACATTTTTTTTTGTTAACTGATCTTCATATTACCTAAGCTTTTATTTAGTTTTGGAGATATTGGAATCTTTTGGAAAATTTGTTAATGCCTCTGGCTAATGACACTGAGGGAGAGCATGATCTCTGGATAACTGTAGTGGATGGATTGCCTTTCATATTAGAGGAAACCGTTGTCATAGATAATGCATCAAATTGCACATAGACTTTCTACTTTGTTTTGCTTTTTAATTCTAGTTTGAGTTCATCCATCATCCTGAAGCCTCAGATGTAATCTCTTTTTTCCCTGGACTGCTGACTGAATTAATTTCTCTGTGCTTTACTGGGTCTGGAATAACCCGGTTATGATCATGTTAATAGTTATTGTAGGCCTTTACTATCTACTTCCCTGCTCCCAGCATCAAAACAGGAGTGAAAACACTAAAAGAGTACAAAGAAAATGGCTTTATTTCTGACATGGTACACACAGCTTATTATATGTGATCCTGGTGATAAGTGTGAAACTGAGGAGCTCATGCGCTGCATTCTTCATTAGTCAGTTCACCCGTAGGGTTAGCAGATTTCCTTTTATACAATAGTTGTATAATTTGTAGCTGCACAGTAGTCAGATGCATTTTAAAAATCAAGTTCATTTCATTTTGATTGAATAAATATATTCCTGTATAAAAATATTCAAAAACTTTATGTAAAGAGGAAAATTTAAGTCACCTGTTATCCTACCACCTAGAAATAACCACAGTTTAATAGAAACTATCTCTTTTTTATGTCTTGGCTATTTTCACCATGAAAAAATTTTAAAATACATTTTTTTTATTATCTGGGTAATATAAATTTACTTCTAGAAAAATTAGATGATATATGTTAAATAAAAAGAATACTCATTATAATACCATCTAGAGATAGTTGATATTAAGATTTTGATATGTATTCTTCCAGACTTTTAACTACATAATAAAATATATAAATTTATGATGAGGTACACAATTTTTTATAAAACTGGAAGCATGCCATACATAATTAGGTACAAGTTTTTTGTAAATATCTTTGTGTCAGCAAATATATATATCCCTATGATCATTACTAATGGCTTTTGACATGCCAGTGTTTTGATTATAAAATAAATAAATTTAACAAAGCTCAGATGATCAAAAATTAGGCCATTAAAAACTTCTTTGATAATTGCTTATGTTGGAGTTTGTACCGTACATAATTCTTACATCTTTATGAATCCAGTCTGTCAGTTTCATTATGATTTCTGCCTTTGGGATCATGCTTAGTAATTCCTTCGCAAACAAATATTTTAAAATTATTCAGGCCTGTGTTCTTTTAGTACTTTGGTATTTTCTAGTTTAAAACCAATATAGAATTTATCTTATATATTATGAGACAGGAATCTATTTATTTCTAAAACCTTTAAGTTATGCCTCTGCCAGTTTTGTCATAAACAATGATCTATATAAATAAATGGATATGTTCCTAGGCCTTAAAGTTTTGTTTCATTGATTTATTCCATTGTTTTGCAAGATCCATACTGTTTTAATTATTGAGTGTCTATAGTATGCTTCAGTGGATGTCTGGTTGAGCCAAACCTCTTAGAATTTTTTGGCTAGTCTGACAGTTGGTCATCTTCCAGATCAACAAATGTGAGAATAATCTGTCAAGTTTCAATCATTTTTTACAACTTGAATTTTTTTCTTAAAATTGTGTTAAATGTAAAGATTAATTTGGGGAGATTGACATGTTTATATCTTCCCATAAAAAATATAAAATACAGTTTCTATAGTTGACAGTACTATATTCTACACTTGAAAGTTGCTAAGAGAGTATATCTTAAATGTTCTTACACAAAGCTACATGTTTTGCCATATGTAGTGAAAATCCAATTCGAGTAGCTTAACCCAACAGTTGTTTTTCTCAAGTAAAGAGAAGGGTGGAGGTAGACAGTCTAGGGCTGTTCAGTGGTGTCGTGAAGTCGTTGATGATGCAGGTTTTTTTGGTCCTTAGGTATAGCTCTTGCCCTTGTGTTCACATGAGGCTCTTCCACCTCCAAGCCTCATGTTCGTGTTTATGTCCCTTTCAATCAGGAACAGTATCTTCACTGGAGACCTCTATAAATAGAGGCCTTATCTCTCTAGCCAGCACTTGGGTCACATGGGCATTTTCCATCTACCAGGGATTTTGAAAGGTGAGTATTTTTAAATGGGTGCATTGCCATCCAAGGAAAAATAGTGTTCTATTCATAAGTAGAAAAAGGAGAATGAATCTTGGATGGGTCTGTGTCTTGGTTATGGAAGTTACACTTAAAGACGTTATAATCTACTAAAGGATGGTAAGATACACATGACAAGTTCAACAGTTTAAGACTCCTATGTGATAAATTACATATATACAGTCAGGCAATAAATGCTTTCAAAGATTAGAGGTAGAAGAGCTCCCTGGAAGATGGAGTTAACTGGGAAATCTTTAATATAGGAGGTGGGACTTGAATGAAGTAAAAGATGGATCAAATATTATACAGAGGTACTAGATGCCTGTTTTGCAAGTATATTTTTTCAAATACACTTAAAGTATTTTTGAATCACTAGACCAGCTTGGCAGGAGTAATGCCTATATACCAAGGGGCAATGGAAAATATGTTGGGACAACATAATGGAGGATTATGTGTGCCACCATGAGGAGCGTGGATTTGAGACTTGCTCATATCAGCTGATCTATTGGGGATTTCTGAAAAGAGGAATAATAAGGGAAAGTAGAATAGAAATGATAACGTGTTAGAGTTTAAAAGAGCAATTCACAGATTAGTAAATTAGAAGTCATTGATATATAATGCCATACTTGCTTTCCAGTAGTTGAGATAGCTCATAGCATTTTTTACCAAAGCAGTTGGTTCTAAGGAGGCTCTAATACCTAAAATGGATATTTAATACTGTTTCACTTGAAGCCCCGGATACAGAACAATGGAGCTCTAAAATTCAAATTTTCTGGTAAACTTATTTTTTTATATTGCCAAGAAATTCTTTGTTTCTGTTATCTTCACATGGATTTGAAATATTATGTCAGAATATTTTATCATATTAATACCCAAGTATAATCGTTCTTAATTAAAATCATTTCTCTAAGCTTGCACTGAATAATTTATAAAACATAGATTGAAAACAGATTGGTGCTCCTTTGGCTAAGTGTATTTTTGTTGTCTATTTCTTCATCCCAAAATTTTTCATTTGTTGAAAATGCTTAAACTTCAAAGCAATTATGTTGACTCAATGTTTTATTTTCCTTTTAAAATCAATCTTAATACATTTTGCAAAGTTTTTTTCTTTGAATAATTGAGGTGTGTTAGAGCTCTCCCTAGATATACTCATGGATTTTTTAAATGACAGATATTAATTCTAAGAAATGACATGTATTTAGTCAACTGTAAATCTCACAACATAGGAGGATATGTTATCTTCTACTTTAATAATATCAATTACTTTTAATGGTTTGACATAGCAGTTTGAGTAAAAGACTGATTCAACTGAAACATAAAACATGCTTGAAATACTTCCTGTGTAATTATAAATCCGAAGCTTGAATTACCTCATTTATTTAGTAATTGAAATATCAGAAATTTTCATCATTAGTACCTCATCTCTTCAGAATCTCCTCCTTAATTACCATAAGATCTTTCTTTTTAGAGCTCATTAATATGAATTTAAATCCATGTAGAAGTACAGATATATCACTATAATGCAATTACACCCAACTACTTAAAATTTCAGTATTCATTGTTGGGTACTTTTTGACTGTTGTTCGGCTCCCACCCACAGATGCTGGGTTTGGCTTTGAGACTTGCTTTGGTCAATGGGATGTTAGTGGACGTGACACAAACTTTTAAGTATGCTTTCATGATTGGGCTTTGGTTTTTCACACTGGTAATTTGTCATAAGAAGGGCTTTCCCCGGGGAATTGCTGTCCCTTCAGCCTGGAGAAGGAAATGGCAACCCACTCCAGTATTCTTGCCTAGAGAATCCCATGGACAGAGGAGCTTGGTGGGCTACAGTCCACGGGTCGCAAAGAGTCGGACACGACTTCACTTTCACTTTCACTTTCAGCCTGGTCCCAGAGTGAACACAGGTGGAATGAACCTGAGCCCAACCCACAGCCAGAAGCAGAGCCACCTAACCAAGCCCAGCCTGGAGCAGCCTTATTCCAGTTAACACATAGACCCATGAGCATGAGAATAAACCAGCTTTTTGTTTGAGGTGCTTTATTCTGTAGGATTATTGTGGCAATAGCTGATATATACTGTCTATAAAAAAATATGTCCTTATCTTTTCATTAATAAAATGTGTAATAATATATGATTAGATTATCAGTTGCCTGCTTTATTAGTTGCAAAGTAATAGCATATAATACTAATCAATTGGGGGTTTCTTGTGGTGTGGCCATTGCAAATTTTAAGTAAAATGCCTGATATGAAGCACTTTCCTTTTTACAGACTTGGTTGGTACTTCAGGTCACCACTAAAGGGAATGATTATAGGAGTGACAGCTAGCATTTATTGTGGGCCTGGCCAGACATGTGCTTGACATTCATGCCACATCTTCTTTCATAGCAAACCTGTCAATCAGTAAACACATATTTATCGAGCACTTATTATATGCCAGATGTTGTAAGGTGCTTTGTCCTTTTTTTTTTTTTAGTAAGATATTACTCTTTTATTTATTTATGAAAGAGTTTTAATTTTGTTTCGGTTTTTAAAAAAATTTTTATTGGAATATAGTTGCTTTATGATGCTGTGTTTCTGCTGTATAGAAAAGTGAATTAGCTGTAAATATACATATATCCCTTTTTTGGATTTCCTTCCCATTTAGGTCGCCATAGAGCATTGAGTAGACTTTCTTGTGCTTTACAGTAGGTTCTCGTTAGTTAATCTATTGTATTCATAGCAGTGTTTATGTGTCAATCCCATCTCCCAATTCACTCACCTCCTATTCCCCACCTTGGTATCCATACATTTGTTCTGTACATCTGTGCCTCTGTATCTGCTTTGCAAATAAATTCATCTCTAACTGTTTTTAAATTCCACATAATATTATGCAAATTTCTCTTTCTGACTCATTTCACTCTGTATAACAGTCTCTAGGCATATCCACATCTCTGCAAATGGCACAGTTTCATTCCTTTTTTGTGGCTGAATAATATTCCAAAATCACTGCAGATGGTGACTGCAGCCATGAAATTAAAAGATGCTTACTCCTTGGAAGAAAAGTTATGACCAGCCTAGATAGCCTATTGAAAAGCAGAAACATTAGTTTGCCAACAAAGGTCTGTCTAGTCAAGGCTATGGTTTTTCCAGTGGTCATGTATGGATGTGAGAGTTGGACTGTGAAGAAGGCTGAGCACCAAAGAATTGATGCTTTTGAACTGTGGTGTTGGAGAAGACTCCTGAGAGTCCCTTGGACTGCAAGGAGATCCAACCAGTCCATTCTGAAGGAGATCAGCCCTGGGTGTTCTTTGGAAGGAAAGATGCTAAAGCTGAAGCTCCAGTACTTTGGCCACCTCATGCGAAGAGTTGACTCATTGGAAAAGACTCTGATGCTGGGAGGGATTGGGGGCAGGAGGAGAAGGGGACGACAGAGGATGAGATGGCTGGATGGCATCACTGACTCAATGGACGTGAGTTTGAGTGAACTCTGGGAGTTGGTGATGGACAGGGAAGCCTGGCGTGCTGGGATTCATGGGGTCGCAGAGTCTGACACGACTGAGCGACTGAACTGAACTGAACTGAATATTCCAAAGTATATATGTATCACATCTTCTTTATCCATTCCTCCACTGATGGACATTTAGGTTGCTTCCATGTCCTGCCTATTGTAAATAGTGCTGCAATGAAAATTAGGGTGCATGTATCTTTTTAAATTATGGTTTTCTCTGGGCATATGCCCATGAGTGGTGTTGCTGGGTCATATGGCAGTTTTTAAGTTTTTTAAGGAACCTCCATACTGTTCTGCATAGTGGCTGTATCAATTTGCATTCCCACCTGCAGTGCAAGAGGGTTCCTTTTCTTCACACCTTCTCCAGCATTTATTGTTTATAAATTGTTTGATGATTGCCATTCTGACTAGTGTGAGGTGATGCCTCATTGTAGTTTTGATTTGCACTTCTCTAATTATTAGTGATGTTGAGCATCTTTCCATGTGCCTCTTGGCCATCTGTATGTCTTTGGAGAAATATCTATTTAGGTCTTCTGCCCATTTTTTGATTTGGTTAGTTGATTTTTTTATATTGAACTGCAAGACCTATTTGTATATTTTGGAGATTAATCCTTTGTCAGTTGCTTTGTTTGCAAATATTTTCTCCCCGTTCTGAGGGTTGTCTTTTTGTCTTATTTATGGTTTCCTTTGCTGTGCAAAAGAGTTTAATTTTAAGCTTAATTGGGTCCCATTTGTTTATATTTGTTCTTATTTTCATTACTCTAGGAGGTAGGGCAAAAGGGATCTTGCTGTGATTTATGTCAAAGGTTGTTCTGCCTTTGTTTTCCTCTTTAGGGTTTTATAGTGTCCAGCCTTACATTTAGGTCTTTAATCTAGTTTGAGTTTATTTTTTTATATGGTGTTAGGGAGAAGGCGATGGCACCCCACTCCAGTACTCTTGCCTGGAAAATCCCATGGACAGAGGAGCCTGGTAGGCTGCGGTCCATGGGGTCGAGAAGAGTCGGACATGACTGAGCGACTTCCCTTTCACTTTTCACTTTCATGTATTGGAGAAGGAAATGGCAACCCACTCCAGTGTTCTTGCCTGGAGAATCCCAGGGACGGGGGAGCCTGGTGGGCTGCCGTCTATGGGGTCACACAGAGTCAGACACAACTGAAGTGACTTAGCAGCAGCAGCAGCAGCAGGGAGTGTTCTAATTTCATTCTTTACTTGTAGCTGTCCAGTTTTTTCCAGCACCACTTGTTGAAGAGACGGTCTTTTCTCCACTGTATATTCATTCCTCCTTTGTCATAGATTAGATGAGTATAGGTGTGTGGGTTTATCACTGGGCTTCCTATTCTCTTCCATTGATCTGTGTTTCTGTCTTGTGCCAGCAGCATGCTGTCTTGATTACTATAACTTTGTTGTATTGTCTGAAGACAGGGAGTCTAATTCCTCCAGCTCTTTTTCTTTTTCAAGATTGCTTTGGCTATTTGGAGTCTTTTGTGTTTCCATACAAATTGTAAAATTTTTTGCTCAAATCTAAAAATGCCATTGGTAAACATTGCTTTGGGATAATATAAAACATTTTCACAATATTGATTCTTCCAATACAAGAACATGGTATATTTCTCCATCTGTGTGGTCTTTGATTTTTTTTTTCATCAGTATATTATAGTTGTCTGAGTACAGGTCTTTTGCCTCCTTAGGTATGTTTATTCCTGAGTGTTTTATTCTTTTTGTTGCAGAGGAAAATGGGATTGTTTCTTTAATTTCTCTTTCTGATATTTTGTTGTTAGTGTTAACGAATGCAAGAGATTTCTGTACCTAATTTTGTATCCTGCAACTTTACCAAATTCATTGATTAGGTCTAGTAGTTTTCTGGTAGCATCTTTAGAATTTTCTATGCATTATATTACATCATCTGCAAACAGTGACAGTTTTACTTCTTATTTCCCAACTTGGATTCCTTTTCTTTTCCTTCTCTGATTTCAGTGACTAGAACTTCCAAAACTGTGTTGAATAATATTGGTGTGAGTGAGCATCCTTGTCTTCTTCCTGATCTTAGAGAAAATATTTTCATTTTTCACAATATTTGCTCTGGTTTTGTCATATATGGCTTTTATTATGTGACGTAGCTTCCCTCTATGCTCACTTTCTGGAGAGTTTTAATCATAAATAGGTGTTGGATTTTGTCAAAAGCTTTTCTGCATCTATTGAGATGATCATATGGTTTTTATTCTTCAACTTGTTGATATGGTGTGTTACATTGATTGATTTGCTTATACTAAGGAATCCTTGCATCCCTGGGATGAATCCCACTTATTATAGTGTTTGATCCTTTTAATGTTCGCTGGGTTCTGTTTTCTAATACTTTGTTAAGGACTTTTGTGTCTATGTTCATTAGTTATATTGGCCTGTAATTTTCTTTTTTCGTGGTATCTTTGTCTGGTTTTGGTATCAGAGTGATGATGGCCTTGTAGAATGAGCTTGGGAGTGTTCTTCCCTCTGCAATGATTTTTGAAGAGTTGGAGAAGGATAAGTTAGCTGGTCTTTAAGTGTTTGATAGGATTCACCTATGAAGCTCTCTGTGTCTGGACTTTAGTTTGTTGGAAGATTTTTAATCACCATTTGGATTTCATTACTTGAGACTGATATGTTCATATTTTCTATTTCTTCCTGGTTCAGTCTTGGAAGTTTGTACTTTTCTCAGAATTTGTCCATTTCTTCTAGGTTGTTCATTTTATTGGCATAGAGTTGCTTGTAGTAGTCTCTTATGATCCTTTGTATTTCTGTGGTGTCAGTTGTAACTTCTTTTTCATTTCTAATTTTACTGATTTGAGTCCTCTCCAATTATTTTTTTCTTGATAAGATTGGCTAAAGGTTCATCAATTTTGTTTATCTTTTCAAAGAAACAGCAGTTAGTTTCATTGATCTTATTTTAAATTGTTTTTTTAGTCTCTATTTCATTTCTGCTCTGACCTTTATAATTTCTTTCCTTACACTAACTTTGGGTTTTGCTTGTTGTTCTTTCTCTAGTTACTTTATATGTACGATTAGGTTGCTTATTTGAGATTTTTCTTGTTTCTTGAGGTAGGATTGTATTGCTATAAACTTTCCTCTTAGAAATGCTCTTGCTGCATCCCACAGGTTCTAGTTCATCATGTTTTTGTTGTTATTTGTTTCTAGATTTTTTTTTTTAATTTCCTCAGCGATCTATTGGTTATTTAGTAGCATTACTGTTTAGCTTCCATGTGTTTGTGTTTTTTACAGTTTTTTTCCTATAACTGATTTCTTTTTTTATTTTATTTGCTATAATTGATTTATAATCTCATAGAATTGTGATCAGAAAACAATTTCCATTTTCTTAAATTTACTGAGGCTTTATTTGTGACCCAAAGATGTGATCTGTCCTGGAGAAGGTTCTGTGTGCTCTTGAGAAGAAAGTGTATTCTGCTGCTTTTGGATGGAATGTCCTATAAATATCAATTCAGTCTATCTGGTCCAATGTTTCATTTAAGGCTTTTGTTTCCTTACAGTTTTCTGTCTTGATGATCTGTTCATTGGTGTAAGTGAAGTGTCAAAGTCCCTCACTATTATTGTTACTGTCAATTTCCCCTTTTATAGCTGTTAGCATTTGCCTGGTGTATTGAGGTGCTCCTGTGTTGGGTGCATAAATATTTATAACTGTTACATCTCCTTCTTGGATTGATCCTTAATCATTATGTGATCTCCTTTCTTGTCTCTCATAAGTCTTTATTTTGTAATGTCCTATTTTTTGTTGATCTGAGGCTCAGAAAAGTTAAGTGACTAGGTCAAGTCCCGCAGCTAGGAAAGGGGGAGCTAGGATTTGACTTGTCTGTCTGACTTGAGAGATGATGTGATTATCATCACTGGGTTCTTCATGTTTGGAAGAGTAGAAGTGCAAGAAAAGATAGCATTTACAAACTGATTTACGTAATATGTATTGATGTGCAATTCCTATAATCAGTTGCTGTATTGTATCAGATATCACCTGGAAATTGCCTCAGTCTTTTGTCTATAATTAGCTTAGACCCAAGTGGTTTTGTAGCTTTTGGAAGCCTGAAACTCTCCCCACAATTTCTAATTCCCATGTCTTATACTCATATAGTCCCCCTTCTGTGCATGTCTGGAGGCCACCTCCATCTGCCACAGCAATCTGGGTATAAAGCGCCATCCTTTCTAGCTTCTACAGCACATGCCTTCACTAAGCATTTGCCCCTTAAATGTAATGCCCCGCCTCCTCCCCCCCCACCCCCAGATTCTTCTCCATCTATTTTGTAGAATAGGTTTCCCTTTCTTTTGAAACCATGGTACTCCAGGTACCTGACAACTCTGGGGGTCACATCTCTCCCCCAAGCTAGAGTATTAGTATGTGCCTTTCTTGTCTCTATCTCATTAAAAGCAAAAATGAGGAGATTCTCTTGGAAAAACAAAATTTGGAATTAGTCTCATTAGTCTGACAGCCCTCATTTAGCTCTGTTTTAGCTTGAATTTCATTGACATTTCAACATCAACAATTTTGTTCAACTAACCTTAAATGGTGAGAACTGAAAACATCTAATACAAGAAAGAGCTATTTTTCTCAGATTAGGAATAAAATACTTTACATAACTAAGAAAAAGCCTATCTTTAGAATTCTACTTACTTCCTACCTCTTTCCAAAAATGTGATTTACAAAAATTACAGAATAAATCTGGATGTAAGCTTTTTCTGTGATTTTTTTCCAGACCACTTTTCCTATTAGCTATTCAGAGCGAATTTCAGGAGTTTGAGAGCTTGGTTTGTTTATGAGCCCAGAATATAGATGCTGGTATAAATTTAAACAGTCTGAAGCACTTGGTTGTACAACCCTATGTTAGAAATGGTTGAAAAACTGCTTTCTGCTTCTATCCAGCCCAGACTGTCTTATCTTACACAATGTGCCACTAAAGTTTTAATTCCTGTCAGAATTATTTTAAAGGGGAGAAAGCTGAAAACCCACTGACCAAAAGAACTTTAATTCTCACTCATTTCTGATGTGATTTTAATTGGTTCATCTTTTATTTAGGAGGCAGTTTCCCTAGTAATTTGGTAGACATTTGTTCCTTTAAGTCAAACCTTATTGAAGATACTGCCTTAGTGGTGTTTTGAGGAACTCATGTTTTCTTATATTCCGTTATAGTGGCGCTGTTTTTCATTTAGCAAATATTATTTTCTTTATTAAGCAAAGCATTGCATTAGGATGTGTTTCTAACATGTAAGCAGTTGTAAGGGAGAGTCAGTGAAAGACGGGGCAGACCCCAAATGTGAGGCCTTTGGAAGTGGGATGTCTCAGGTGTCCACATAGGAACACTGATGTTAAGTTCTGTTACTGTTAGTCTAGTCTTAATACTGAGGTTGCAAGAAAGAGCATTTTCTCATTATGTGACCTTGACCAAACTCTTTAATCTTCCTAAACCTTTCATTCCTTATGTGTTAGTTGGGGACTATATCTACCTTGATGGTGGTGATTTAGTAGCTAAGTCGTGTCTGACTCTTTGTGACCCCATGGACTATAGCCCGCCAGGCTCCTCTGTCCATGGGATTTCCCAGGCAAGAATACTGGAGCAGGTTGCCACTTTCTTCTCCAGGGGATCTTCCTGATGCAGGGATTGAACTCTAGTCTCCTGCATTGCAGGCGGATTCTTTACCACTGAGCCACCAGGGAAGCCCTTACTTAACTCAGAATGTTGTTGTAAGGGTTAGATAAAACACTGTATGTGAAAGTGCTTTGTAAAGAACCTATAGACATTAGTGATTGTGTTTGTGAGGCAAACATGTTGGCAGGATGGAGGAGGAGAAAGAAGGTTGCTCTTGAATGGATTCCTGCAGTGTGTTTGAAAATGGATAGTCCTCAAATCCTCAGTGGATGAAAGATGGCCAGGAAGGGGACTACCAGCCGGAGGCCCAGCCTTGACAGGGCTTGTTTACTGCCCTTGTGAAATCATTCCCAATCATTTCAGGTAATATTTGAGTATCGGGCACCATGTTAGTTATTAGGGACACACACTATGACAAGATAAAGTCCTTTGCCTTCCAAAGCTTTCCAGTCCATCTGCGGACAACACAGCTCTGCCCCTCTGGCTGGGCCAGGAGAAGGATGGGCAGTGTGTGACTGGAGCAGTAAAGAGGCTAGTTCTTGAGACTCCATCTTGCAATGCTCTTTCCGTTATTAATCATTAACAATGTTGGACGATTTTAAATCACCATTTTTATTTCATTACTTGAGATTGATACGTTCATATTTTCTATTTCTCCCTGGTTCAAGAAATTTGTATTTTTTTATCAATTTGACCATTTCTAATAGGTTGTCCATTTTATTGGCATATAGTTGCTTGTAGTAGTCTCTTATGATCCTTTGTATTTCTGTAGTGTCAGTTGTAACTTCTGTTTTACTGATTTGAGTCCTCGCCTTAATTTTTTTTTTCCCCTTGATCAGACTGGCTAAAGGTTCATCAGTTTTGTTTATCTTTTCAAAGAAGCAGCAGTTAGGTTCGTTGATTTTTTAAAACTTATTTTTAGTTTCTATTTCATTTATTTCTGCTCTGACCTTTATAATTTCTTTCCTTACACTAACTTTGGGTTTTGCTTGTTGTTCTTTTTCTGCTTATTTTATACGCAAGATTAGGTTGCTTATTTGAGATTTTTCTTGTTTCTTGAGGTAGGATTGTATTGCTATAAACTTTCCTCTTAGAAATGTTCTTGCTGCATCCCATAGGTTCTGGGTCACATGTTTTCATTATTTGTTTCTAGATATTTCCATCATTTATATTTTTAATTGTTTAAATCACACAGAAAAGAAAAAGTTTATGGGTGTTAAACGGTCACAAACAAAATCTTGTAATAACACTTTTTTTCTTTTAATAGATGAGGAGCGGCAGGACTAGTGCTTCTGTACAGGTTTGCCACCTTTCAGGTTTCTTAAATGCTCACGTTGTCCTCACCATGAGGTACTGCTCTTTTGCTAGTTTGTATTCTTGTTACAGGACACCAAGTCTTCGGGCATCATTTTAATTTCATATTTTGTATGAAATTCAAAAGTTAAATTGCTAGTGATCTTTATCTTTGACAGTTTTTAAAGGAAACAAGTGAATATTCCATTATTGGTACGAGTGAGGATCCAGTGATATAGATTCCTCCCAGTTAGTGGTAATCATTTTTGGCTCTGGAATGCTTTAAGGATTTTTCCCTACTTGTTTCTTTCTTAGACAAATAATACAATAGAACATTTTCAGAGGCTAGCACAATGAGGGGGAGCGTATTCCAGAAGATGCCAAGTAATCCAGGGAAGCTAACCTCAGCTTAAAAACTCACTGCAGAAAATCTGGAGGCTGGGAAGGGGAGGGTGGGGAATCTGGTGTTGAATTAAGTTTTCTACTAATTAATGTTTTATTCCAGTAGAGTGCCACTTTGGTGCCTACTTTAACTTAAATATTTAGAGAAAATACAGGAAAGTTTGTGAGAAAATGAAGTCTTGTCTAAACACACTGGTCTCAATTGTTTGTATTTATGCAGAAACCCCAGTCAGTCCAGGGTGACCCATGTACTCAACATTACCATCAATTCACATGGTGTCCTGGATGTTTTGGGACATGGTAGCCAATTGCACATTCAATAATCAAAACCAAAAATATTTTAATATACGAGTAAAAACGGATTCTCCTAGTTAAGTCTGGATCCATCATTTAAAGATGTTGAGCGTCTGGAATTTTTATGTGCCTTGGTGAGGCCACAGTTTCCTCTGACAGACAATCTGTTGTTATTACTGGCCGTAGGCAGTAATAAAGGGCAGAGTCAGGAAAGACAAAGAATTACAGTACAGAGTTTTCAATAATGTGTTGATGTCAGGAAAAGAGTGGGGCCGTTTCTGATAAGGAAGAAGTGTTAATTTTAAACAGCTGTGAATGTACTTTCTGTGATCTCCTCCTGAAAAGTAACAGCGGGGTAATTCATGGGCCGCAGGTCACAAGATGAGTTTGAGTAATCGATCCCTAAGTGAGACCACAGAGAGGAGAAGTAAATACTGAAGGAGGTGACAGAGTTCAGCCCTGGGTTGGAACACAGAGTCTTTCACAATTCTGTGTTCTTGCCCCAGGTTTAGATTTGGCAGAGGCCACATCCCTCCTCTGAGCCCTGCCACTCCCTTACAATGAGTCAACACTTATCAGTAACTATGAGAGCCCAGGATAAAAATTACTCCTACATTAGAGTTACAGAAAAGACCACTGAAAATGATTCAGCGTTCCTACTACCCCGGCTAATTCTTAGTAGCACACTCATTTTAATGCTTACGGAAATGCAATACAATTTTTCTACTCTGATTGAGAATTTTTATCAATATACTTCGCTGGAAGAATGATAAATGCCCATGTCTATGAAATTGGGTAAAAGCCTGTTATTTTGGTGAAGGCAAATATATATGAAGATCTGCCTGCAAGCTATTAGGTACAAATACTGAATAAGGGTTGAGTTGGAAGTTGAATGCTTCACAGTTTCAGATTGGACCATTAGTATTAGGATACATTCAGTTTTAAATCCAGCCTGAATACTTATGTGTGTTTAGAGTATCTGTTTTTCAAAGAATGTGTAACAATCTCCTCTTCAACCCCCTAATCTGGGGCAGTTCATCTTAGTACTAGATGTTTGGACTGGGGTTTTTGTTTGATTCTTCTTTAGGAGTTTGGAGTAAATCATTTGTTCTATCTCTTATTTCTCTTACTTGACTTATAGAATATGCACACTTATTCTGGCTCCCCTGCTTCTGAAACTGTCACACACACATGTAACACTTTTTATGATGCAGCTTTGAAATATATGGGATGGTGATATTTTATGACTTTGTTAACCTAAGGTATTGTTATGTGCATGAATAGTGGTACCAACATTGTGTAGAATAAGAACAGAATTCTGTAAATGGATGTTGTATCATTTAATCTTTATTCTTTTTCATATTTTATAAAAATTCCACAAATATTTAGGACTATGAAGTGAGATACAGAGTTCCATACATGATTGTTTTCAGATTCCATCTCTGAGCTCAGAGCTAAAAATCTCCAGGACTGAGGATCTAAGTGGCCTTATAGGAATGGAACAGGCTTGAACATCTGGAAGTTCATGGTTCATGTATTGCTGAAACCTGGCTTGGAGAATTTTGAGTATTACTTTACTAGCGTGTGAGAGGAGTGCAATTGTGCCGTAATTTGAGCATTCTTTGGCATTGCCTTTCTTTGGGATTGGAATGAAAACTGACCTTTTCCAATCCTGTGGCCACTGCTGAGTTTTCCAAATATACTATAAATTAGAAAGGAGGAATTTACATAAAGTATAGAATAGATCAGAAAATAGTAGACATATAGGGTCAGGCAGATCTTCAGCATTAAACAGGGACTAAAATAATAATACAGACTATAATTCTATAAATGGGTAGATAAGAACCATAATAATAGCAACAAGCTAACATTTAAAGAGTGTTGTCCAGGTGGCTCAGTGGTAAAGAACCTGCCTTTAATACAGGAGATCCAGCTTTGATACCTGGGTCGGGAAAATTCCCTGAAGAAGGAAATGAAAACCCACTCCAGTATTCTTGTCTGGGAAATCCCATGGACAGAGGAGCCTGAAGGCCTGCAGTCCATGGGGTTGCAAAGAGTCAGACATGACTTAACAACCAAACAACAATAATATTTAAAGAGTGCTCAGTGTTTATTTGGAGAAGGCGATGGCGCCCCACTCCAGTACTCTTGCCTAGAAAATCCTGTGGACGGAGGAGCCTGGTGGGCTGCAGTCCATGGGGTCGCGAAGAGTCAGACATGACTGAAGCGACTTAGCAGCAGCAGCAGCAACAGTGTTTATTAGATACAGTAATATATATTATCTACTGGTTAGATATCCATGTGCAAGGCAGATGTCTTTATCCCTTTTGTGGAGATGAAGAAATCAAGGTATAAAGAGATTAAGAATCCTATTCAAGGTCATTCATAGCTCTGCTAGCTTTTAGAGCCAGGGAACCTGATTGCAGAAACCATGTTGTTAACCAGGATGTCATACTGCCTCCCATGAATGTGAGAGTCTAGTCCATCCATAAGTGTTAATGGGGAGGGTTTGGTGCAGATTGGTGGAATATGGCCCTAACAGAGGCAAAGTTCTAGATTCTTTAGGAAGTGGCACAAACACCTTAAATATTAAGGTAATCCTCAAAAAAGTTTATCCCAAAGGACATTGAGTACTATGGGAGTCTCCCGCTAAGTATTAGGGACCTGTAACCAAGAGATTAAAACTTTGCAGTGAGAAACCCAGCCACAGGAAACTGGGATACAAGACAAGGACCCAATCATGGTGGACTGGAGTAAAAATCAGAGCAACAGTAATTCAGGGCAGAGGCAGGAAGATCTTGACAGAGGTTTTCTTATGTTATCTCCCCTGCTGAGGGCTGGAGTTGGCCCTGGAGTCAGATGCATAACTTTGAGTCAGGTTAATTTAATAGATTCAGCTCAGACGGAAAGAAAAGCAGGGGCAGGGAGCCAGGTAGGCCATTACAAATTAACCCAACTGGGTTAGAGTTCCTGGCAAGAGGCTAATTTTGCTAATATTATTTCTCCACTACAGTAACCCTGCTTCTGTGGGAGATGGTGGGAGGTCATATAGCAGTGACATTGAAATACTCAAGGACTGTGGAACAGGGAGATGAATTTTCATGCCATAATTGAAAAATTCAATAGAATCCTTTCACATATGTCTTGTGGCATAATCAGTTATTCTTATTTATTATTTTTTAAAAACCATAGTATGTTATGTAATTGTTGATTGTAGATTTTGCTAAGCCATTTGGGAGATTATTAGGAAGAATAATTGAATATGAAATTATTTAATTATTCATATTCCTTATTTCTGATGTTTATAATAACTATTGGAGGATGTCGGTAATTTGAGGAGCTCTTGATTTGTATCCTTAAAAGACAGAGTGAATATTCATGATAGTAGTATTTTGGAAAATCATTTATTTAAATAGTTTTCATTTCCTAGTCCTGTCTTTTATTCAATGGAGGAAAAAAATAAAAAGCAAGTAGTGTTTATCGTACTACCTCCATATTTTATAACAGCCCTAAAAACTATACAACTATATATTCCTTCCAAAGGTTAAGATTTCTAGATCTAGTTGTTCAGTTCAGTTCAGTCACTCAGGCACGTCCAACTCTGCGACCCCATGGACTGCAGTGCACCAGGCATCCCTGTCCATCACTAAACCCTGGAGCTTACTCAAACTCATGTCCATTCAGTGGCTGATACCATCCAACCATCTCATCCTCTGTCATCGCCTTCTCCTGCCTTCAATCTTTCCCAGCATCAGGGTCTTTTCAAATGAGTCAGCTCTTCGCATCAGCTGGCCAAAGTATTGGAGTTTCAGCTTCAGCATCAGTTCTTCCAAAGAATATTCAGGACTGATTTCCTTTAGGATGGACTGGTTAGATCTCCTTACAGTCCAAGGGACTCTCAAGAGTCTTCTCCAACACCACAGTTCAAAAGCATCAATTCTTTGGTGCTCAGCTTTCTTTAGAGTCCAACTCTCACATCCATACATGACCACTGGAAAAACCATAGCCTTGACTAGACGGACCTTTGTTGACAAAGTAATGTCTCTGCTTTTTAATATGCTGTCTAGGTTCATAACTTTCCTTCCAAGGAGTAAGCGTCTTTTAATTTCATGACTGCAGTCACCATCTGCAGTGACTTTGGAGACCCCAAAAATAAAGTCTGACACTGTTTCCATTGTTTCCCCATTTATTTGCCATGAAGTGATAGGACTGGATGCTATGATCTTAGTTTTCTGAATGTTGAACTTATAAGCCAAATTTTTCACTCTCCTGTTACTTTTCTCAAGAGGATCTTCAGTTCTTCATGTTGTGCCATAAGGGTGCTGTCATCTGCAGATCTGAGGTTATTGATATTTCTCCTGGCAATCTTGATCCTAGCTTGTGCTTTCTCCAGCCCAGTGTTTCTCATGTATTCTGCATAGAAGTTAAATAAGCAGGGTGACAATATACAGCCTTGATGTACTCCTTTTCCTATTTGAACCACTCTGTTGTTCCATGTCCAGTTCTAACTGCTGCTTCCTGACCTGCATACAGATTTCTCAAGAGGCAGGTCAGGTGGTCTGGTATTCTCATCTCTTTCAGAATTTTCCACAGTTTATTGTGATCCACACAGTCAAAGGCTTTGGCATAGTCAATAAGGCAGAAATAGCTTTTTTTCTGAAATTCTCTTGCTTTTTCGATGATCCAGCACAGGTTGGCAATTTGATTCTTGGTTCCTCTGCCTTTTCTAAAACCAGCTTGAACATCAGAAAGAAATGGTTCATGTATTGCTGAAGCCTGCCTTGGAGAATTTTAAGCATTACTTTACTAGTGTGTGAGATGAGTGCAATTGTGCAGTAGTTTGAGCATCCTTTGGCATTGTCTTTCTTTGGGATTGGAATGAAAACTGACCTTTTCCAGTCCTGTGGCCACTGCTGAGTTTTCCAAATTTGCTGGCATATGGAGTGCAGCACTTTCACAGCATCATCTTTCAGGATTTGAAATAGTTCAACTAGAATTCCATCACCTCCACTAGCTTTCTTCATAGTAATGCTTCCTGAGGCCCACTTGACTTCACACTCCAGGATGTCTGGCTCTAGGTGAGTGATCAAACCATCGTGATTATCCGGGTCGTGAAGATCTTTTTTGTCCAAATTTTCTGTGTACTCTTGCCACCTCTTCTTAACATCTTCTGCTTCTGTTAGGTCCATACCATTTCTGCCCTTTATCGAGCCCATCTTTGCATGAAATGTTCCCTTGGAATCTCTAATTTTCTTGAAGAGATCTCTAGTTTCCCATTCTGTTGTTTTCCTCTATTTCTTTGCACGGATCACTGAGGAAGGCTTTCTTATCTCTTCTTGCTATTCTTTGGAACTCTGCATTCAAATGGGTATATCTTTCCTTTTCTCCTTTGCCTTTCACTTCTCTTCTTTTCACAGCTATTTGTAAGGCCTCCTTAGACAGCCATTTTGCTTTTTTGCATTTCTTTTTCTTGAGGATAGTCTTGATCCCTGTCTTCTGTACAATGTCACGAACCTCCGTCTATAGTTCTTCAGGCACTCTGTCTATCAGATCTAGTCCCTTATATCTATTACTCACTTCTACTGTATAATCATAAAGGATTTGATTTAGGTCATACCTGAATGGTCTAGTGGTTTTCCCACAATCTTCAATTTAAGTCTGAATTTGGCAATAAGGAGTTCATGATCTGAGCCACAGTCAGCTGCCAGTCTTGTTTTTGCTGACTGTATAGAGCTTCTCCATCTTTGGCTGCAAAGAATATAATCAGTCTGATTTCAGTGTTGGCCATCTGGTGATGTCCATGTGTAGAGTCTTCTCTTGTGTGTTGGAAGAAGGTGTTTGCTATGACCAGTGCATTCTTTTGGAAAAACTCTATTAGCCTTTTCCCTGCTTCATTTTGTACTCCAAGGCCAAATTTGCCTGTTACTCCAGGTGTGTCTTGACTTCCTACTTTTGCATTCCAGTCCCCAATAATGAAATGGATATCTTTTTTGGGTGTTAGTTCTATAAGGTCTTGTAGGTCTTCGTAGAATCGTTCAACTTCAGCTTCTATAGCATTACTGGTCAGGCCATAGACTTGGATTACTGTGATATTGAATGGTTTGCCTTGGAAATGAACAGAGATCATTCTGTCCTTTTTAATATTGCATCCAAGTAGTGCATTTTGGACTCTTTTGTTGACTATGATGGCTACTCCATTTCTTCTAAGGGATTCTTGCCCACAGTAGTAGATATAATGGTCATCTGAGTTAAATTCACCCATTCCAGTCCATTTTAGTTTGCTGATTCCTTAAATGTCAATGTTCATTCTTGCCATCTCCCGTTGGACCACTTCCAGTTTGCCTTGATTCATTTACCTAACATTCTATGTTCCTAAGCAATATTGCTCCTAACGTATCAGACCTTGCTTCCATCACCAGTCACATCCACAACTGTGTGTTGTTTTTACTTTGATTCCATCCATCTCTTCATTCTTTCTGGAGTTATTTCTCCACTCTTCTCCAGTAGCATATTGGCACCTGCCAACCTGGGGAGTTCATCTTTCAGTGTCCTATCTTTTTGCCTTTTCATACTGTTCACAGCATTCTCAAGGCAAGAATACTGTAGTGGTTTGCCTTTCCCTTCTCCAGTGGACCACGTTTTGTCAGAATTCTCCACCATGACCTGTTTGTCTTGGGTGGCCCTACACAGCATGGCTCATAGTTTCTTTGAGTTAGACCAGGCTGTGGTCCATGTGATTAAATTGTTTAGTTTTCTGTGATTGTGGTTTTCAGTCTGTCTGCCTTCTGATGGAGAAGGATAAGAGGCTTATGGAAGCTTCTTGATGGGAGACACTGACTGAGAGGGAAAAGGTCTTGTTCTGATAGGCGGGGCCATGCTCAATAAATCTTTAATCCAATTTTCTGTTGATGGGTGGAGCTGTGTTCCCTCGCTATTATTTGAAGTGAAGTTGCTCAGTCCTGTCTGACTCTTTGAGACCCCCTAGACTGTAGCCTACTAGGTTCCCTTATCCATGGGATTTTCCAAACAAGAATACTGGAGTAGGTTGCCATTTCCTTCTCCAGGAGTTCTTCCCAACCCAGGGATTGAAGCCAGGTCTCCTGCATTGTAGGCAGACGCTTTACTGTCTGAGCCACCAGGGAAGTCAGGACCAAACTATGGTGGAGGGAATGAAGATAATGGAGACCTCCTTCAGAAGGTCTCATGCATGTGCTGCTGCACTCAGTGCCCCCAACCCTGCAGCAGGCCACCACCGACCCAGGCCGCCGCTGGAGACTCCTGGACGCTCACAGGCAAGTCCAGGTCAGTCTCTTGTGGGGCCACTGCTCCTTTCTCCTGGGTCCTGGTGCACAAGGTTCTGTTTATGCCCTCCCAGAGTCTGTTTCCCAGTCCTGTGTAAGTTCTGGCAGCTCTATGGAGGGGTTAATGGCGACCTCCTCCAAGAGGGCCATGCCATACCCAGGTCTGCAGCACCCATAGCCCTGTCCCTGTAGCAGTCCACTGCTGACCCGTACCTCCTCAGGGGATGCTCACAGTACTGTCTCGGTCTCTATGGAGTCTCTGGGTCCTGGTGCGCACAAGATTTGTTTGAGCCCTCTGGGTGTCTCTGATGGGAATGGGGTTTGATTCTAAATGCAAATTCACCCTTCCTACCGTCCTACTGGGGCTTCTCCTTTGCCCTTGGATGTGGGGTATCTCCTCACAGCCGCTCCAGTGCATACCATCATACCAGGGTTTCTCTGACCTTGGACATGGGGTATCTCCTCACGGCCACTCCCCACTCCAGCACCACACAGCCGCTCCTCGCTAAGTGCTGTTAAAAATTTTCCCCTGAATGTTTTTAAGAACATGGTTTAGTTTTATTTGTGCTAGGAGGCTATTTTCTAGATGACTGGCGTGATAGGGGGTTATTTCTATCCAGAAATACTTCTCTTGCTTAATCTGTGCATTTCTCATGGTCTGTCCAGTAAATAGCTTTGTTATGAAATAGGTCTGAGATGTATAAAAGAAAAAATGTTAAAACGTAGAATGCATCCAGGAAATGCAGTTACTTTCTAGTAACATAAATTTTCTAAATTGATATTGTTCATTTGCATTTTTGAGTCTTGTCTCACATGAGATCTTTGGCCTGAGATGGAGAATGAGCATGGATTTGAGTTGGAACCTGTGCTAAATGCACGTATTACCGTTTAAAGAGCTGCCAATTTAGTTCACCTCTCAGTTTGTTTTGTGATATGTCAGTTGCTGATCAGCTGGTAAAGAATCCACCTGCAATGCAGGAGACCCCAGTCTGATGCCTGGGTCAGGAAGATCCCCTGGGGAAGGAATAGGCTCCCCACTGCCTTATTCTGGGCTTCCTTGCTGGCTCAGCTGATAAAGAATCAGCCTGCAGTACGGGTGACCTGGGTTCAACCCCAGGCTTGGGGAGATCTCCAGGCAAAGGGAACGGCTACCCGCTCCAGTATTCTGGCCTGGACTCCATGGGATCGCAAAAAGTCCGTCAACTGAGCGACTTTCAGTTTCTTTCAGTCGCTGATAATGCCTATCTAGAAGGGTCCTTATGAAAAAACAAATGTATATAAAATTGCAAATTAGGCTTTCAGTAAAAGCTGTTACCACTCATTGGCACCAGAACTATCCACTCAAAAGTATCCACTCAAGACAGTTATATAATTTAAAATGATCAGAAAATGCTTTTGATATAAAAGACTGTTTCCTGCCTCCCTGGGCACTCCACACAGCCTGCTGCACCATTAGCTGTTGCTATCTGCAGTTAATAATGACACTTTGGTATGCATCCAGTACTGTGCTGAGTGATTTGCATATATTATTTCATTTAATCAGTTCTTTCAGATAATTTTTGATCTCTGACTTTCTGCCTTAACTTTGGCCTATGTGTGTTTTCTTTTGAAACAAGCATTCTTTTGACTTTTATCTGCCTTATGCTATGCACATTTTGCATTCATGACTTTTTGCAGCCAACTATAGATGAGCCCTGGGATTTCTTTGGAGGGAATGATGCTGAAGCTGAAACTCCAGCACTTTGGCCACCTCATGCAAAGAGTTGACTCATTGGAAAAGACTCTGATGCTGGGAGGGATTGAGGGCAGGAGGAGAAGGGGACGACAGAGGATGAGATGGCTGGATGGCATCACGGACTCAATGGACGTGAGTCTGAGTGAACTCCGGGAGATGGTGATGGACAGGGAGGCCTTGTGTGCTGCAATTCACGGGGTCACAAAGAGTCGGACATGACTGAGCGACTGAACTGAACTGAACTGAACTGAATAGGTTAGGAGGCTATGGAATATAAACAGAGAATCAGAACTGATTTGGCTCAAAAAACAAAGGTATCTTTTTCTTTTTTCATACATACAACTGAGTAATTTTCCACTGGGCTCTATTTCTCTGTGATTCTTCTCACTCTGTCTTCCTTCATCGCTTCCCTCATTGTATTAGAAATGGCTGAAGCACTTCCTGACCTGATATCTTTACATTTTCCATGGAAATGGAGAACTCCTATTCTCCCAGACAAAATTCTTGACTTCTGTTGACTGGATCAATTTTGATACTGTGTTGCATTTGACATAATCACAGGGACTAGGGGTGTAGGAATGCATTAACTGGCTTATCCCTACCCTTCCTTCAATCAGTCACTGGACAGAAGAATAATGTTAATCTACTTAGTTGAAACCCATGGAGGAGGGTGGTGGAGCAGGGGTAAAGTGGTACTGGAAAGATGTCTTTATCTTGTTTCTAATCTCACACTGACAGCTATCAACAGTTTATCTTCAGTTATGATACTATAGGTTGTTCTTTTTTTAATATTCTTTATTAGTTTAGGGAGATTGCCAATACATTTGGCTAGAAGTTATTTTTTTAAATCATGAATGAAAGCTGACTTTTATTAATTTTTTTTTCTAAATCTGTTGTGTTCTTGTGGATTCTCTATTGTCATTGTCATAAGTTACATTGATTTTAAAATAGCTTTGAAAAGTGAAAGTGAAGTTGCTTAGTCATGTCCGACTCTTTGCGACCCTATGGACTGTAGCCTACCAGGCTCCTTAGTCCATGGGATTTTCCAGAAAGAATACTGGAGTGGGTTGCCCTTTCTCCAGGGTATCTTCCCAACCCAGGGATCGAACCCAGGTCTCCCACATTGTAGGCAGATGCTTTACCGTCTGAGAACAGACGGTAGTCTTCCCTGGTAGACCAGGGAAGTCTTTAGTAGGATATAAAAACATATAATAAGTGCACATATTTGTAGTATATAGAATAATTTGATCATTTTTCACACACACACACACACACACACACACACACATATATACACACACTTGTGAAATCATCCCTGAAATAAAAATAAACATATATGTCACTCCCCTCCAAAAGTTTTCTCATGTCCCTCTGTATTCCCTCTTTGGTCCTTTTCCCCTCACTCATTCCTCTATACAGGCTCCCAGGCAACTACTGATCTATCTTTGGTCACTGCAGATTACTGGTTGAATTTTGAATGTTCAACTAACGTTCCATTTCTAAAGTAAACCAAATGTAATCATTATGTATTAGCTCTTTTTCTTACATATTTATGTATTCATTTACCTTGCATCTAGCTTCTGTGTTTATAAATGAGATTGGCCCATAATTTTTTTCTTTCTATAAACTAATGCCCTTGTCATACTTTGTATAACAGTTAAGCTGGCTTCATAAAATGAGCTGGAGGATGTTTTTCATTCTCTTTTCTATTCTCTGGGAGAATTTGTTTAAGATACTATTTTTCCCTGAAGTATTTGGTTTGAATCAACCAGTGAAAACAACTAGGCCTACAGTTTTCATTGTGGGAAGGTTTTTAATTAATGATTTGATTTTAAAGTAGAGAACTGTTTACATTTTCTTTCTTATGCTGTCAGTTTTTGTAAGATGAATGTTTTCTTGCCCTTCTAAATTGAAATATAATGTACATACTGTAATATATATAATGTTAAGCATGAAGCTTGATTTTTTTTACAAATGCACTATTTATTGATGTAAAGTTCATAATAGTCTTATATTTTAATATCTGAAGACTTTGTAATGATATTGTCTCCTTTATTCCTGATACTGATTATTTAAGCTTGCCTTCTTTATCTCATTATTCTCCATCAAGGTTTATAAACTGACTTGTCACTTCAGAGAAACATGTTTTATCTTTGTTGATCTTCTCTATTGTATATTTGTCTTCTATTTTATTTATTGCTGTTTTTATGTTTTTATTTCTATCCTCTTATTTTCTGTAGGTATAAGTTTTTTTGAACAACTTATTTTTTAGCTCATTGCGTTTTAGCTTTATTCTCTAATATGTGTATTTAGAGACACAAATTTTCATCTTGAAGTGAGATAAATGTGTCTCATAAATTTTCATGAACATTCACTTCAAAATATGTTTAATTTTCACTGCGATTTCTTCTTTGACTCATGGGTTATGAAGAGGTGTATTTCTTAGTTTACAAGCATAGATTTTTCTAAGAGTATTTTTGTTATTGACTTCTAGTCTAATTCCCAAGTAGTCAAAGAATTTACTTTGAATAAAAATAAATTGTGATTATTAGATCACATATACAAATTGTGTTCTTCAAATCTTATGTATCCTTGTAAATTATTTCTTCTGCTGTACCTCAAAAAGATACGCTAAAATCTATTTTTTTAATTTCTCTATTTTGTTTTGTCAATATTTGTTTAATATATAATCTTGGGCTATATTATTAGATATATAAAAATCTAGAATTACTATTTTTTACTAAAGAACTTTTATCATTTTGAAATATACCAGAGGAGCCTGGTGGGCTGCTGTCTGTGGAGTCGAACAGGGTCAGACACAACTGAAGTGACTTAGCAGCAGCAGTAATAGTTTTTGCCTTAAAGTCTTCTGTGCTTGATACAAATATGGTTTGTATACTATAGTTTATGAATTTTCTTTTTATATGTAAAATCCCCTAATATATTATTATATACTTAAAATCCCCTAGTATATTATTATAACTATTGTTATATTCAGTTAAAATTCATTTATATTTGTCCACATTTGTCCTTTTTGTTGTTCTTCATTCCTTCCTGCATCTTTAATATTTTCTTTAAAGTAGGTTAAAGAAATTAACCTACTTTCTTTAGGTGATATTAGTCTAATATTCGCTCCTTTGCGTGAATATTATTTGCTCCTTATTTGCTCCTTTGAAATTAATTTTTTTCTTTGTTTTCTTCTATTATTATCTCTTTAATTTTCAACATTTTACTATAATGAGCTGCAGGGTGCTTTTCTTTTATTTGTCTTGTTTTAGGTTCAGAGAACTACTTGAATCTATGATTTTTGTCAATCTTGGGAAAGTCTCAGCCATTATCTTCTCAAATACTACTTTTTTCTCATTCTCTCTTCCCTCCTTTCTGGAGACTTTCTCACTAAATTTCTGGTCATACCTGAATGGATACCTATTTGCCTCTCTCTATCTTGTTCACATACTTGTTTCTAACTACTTTGCTGATTTTCTAACAAGCAAGCCTTGGAACTTTTGAAAATACTGCTTCCTTAGCTTGGAAAGCTTTTCCAAACATGTCTGAGATTCATTCCTTTGCATGATCAGGTCTCTGGTAAAATGTGGTCTTCTCAGAGAGGCTTTCCCTGATCATGTTTTCAAAATTATTGCCTAGATTCCTCCTCTTCTACCCTCATTGTGCTCTAAGCCTTTACCTGGTTTCAGTTTCTTCATAGCACTTATTAAATATGACACATTATATATTTAATATGTATTTGTTTATTTTCTGTCTCCTTTCACTAGAAAATAAACTCCATGAGAGAGGAGACTTTTTTGTTCCCAGCTATATTGCAATCCTTAGAATAGTATCTGAAGCAGAGTTAAATGCTCAATAAACAACTGTGGGACAAATGAATGACTAATGGATGATGAATATAAGAAGATCGAGTTCTCTAATGATAGTGAAGAAAGCAGACAAGGAGAAATAAACTAAGCAAGTATTCTAACTTATATTTTGTTCTTTTGTGTGTGAAGATAGTGTCATTGATCACATTTCTTTCTGTGATTCTCACTTAAAAGAGCAAAATGAAACATAAGTATGTTTGGAAATATTTCTTTTATTAGTTTAAATTAATTGGTGTCTCATCATTTAGTTTAGACATATGTTCCATAAATTTTTAAAGGCTTTTAATGAAAGAAAATTAAACCTACTGCATTAGGCAGCTTGGACGGTCATAACAAAATATCATAGACCAGGTGACTTAAACAACAGAGACTTATTTTCTCTAAGTTCTGGAGGCTAGAAATCTAAGCTCTGGGTGCCAGCATGGTCACGGTCTGGTGAGGATTGGCTTGCAGGTGGCTGCCTTCTTATTGTATTCTCATGTGGTAGAGAGAGCAATCTCTGGTATCTCTTCCTTTTCCTGTAAGGGCACGAATCCCACCATTAGGGACCCAGCTCTTGATATCATACAATCTAATTATCTCACAGAAGCCCCACGTCTAGATACCATCACACTGAAGTTAGGGCTTCAACATACAAATTTTGGGAGTGTTCATGCTGCTGCTGCTGCGGCGTCACTTCAGTCGTTCCGACTCTGCGACCCCATAGATGGCAGCCCACCAGGCTCTCCCATCCCTGGGATTCTCCAGGCAAGAACACTGGAGTGGGTTGCCATTGCCTTCTCCAGGAGTGTTCATAGCACCTACCAAATAATATGCATTATTTTCCAGTGAATTAATGAATAGGTACATTCAAAACTCTTCAAGTATTTGTCATAGAGTGAAATTACAGCAAATGCATATAAAACACTTAATTATTTTTGCAAAATATTGTGAATGCTTGTAAGTACAAAGGCTAAATTGGCCAGCACCTGGGAAATGCCTGGTCTACTTCATTTGTGATTTGTCGAGGCATCTGTTTATTATGTAGCTATTTAGGGACTTACATGAACACATCATTTTTTATAGGCCAAAAACCTAACTCTGATCTTCTACTTATCTTTTGTAAATTTATTTCCCTAAATAAATCATAAATCCACTTATCATGCCTAGACCTACACACCATATGCCATCATTATAGCTGCTTAGAAAGAATCGTGAAAGTAAAGTCGCTCAGTCGTGTCCGACTCTTTGCGACCCCATGGACTGTAGCCTATCAGGCTCCTCCGTCCGTGGGATTTTCCAGGCAAGAGTGCTGGAGTGGATTGCCATTTCCTTCTCCAGGGGATCTTCCCCACCCAGGAATCAAACCCGGGTCTCCCGCATTGTGGGCAGACGCTTTACCATCTGAGCCACCAGGGAAGCCCAGAAAGAATCATAGTGTAGGTCAGAGCTCCTTGGCGGGAGAACTGACTCCTCTAATAGTAATATTTTTGCCTCACTGGCACCTCCAGTATTTTTCTAGCCTGAGGTCGGCATGTCTTCCTGATGTTCACGGCCTATGCTGCTTTTCCAGGAATGTCTCAAAGGGATCCTGCCTGAAAGAAAAGAAGCCATACTCTCACATTTCACTGCCTATAAAGAGAGTGAGAATGGCCTCTGCCGTGTGCTTTCAGTCAGCTTCAAAACAGAAATGGAACTGGCAGTTACCAACTCAGAACTTCCCCTACTGCCCGTGTATTTTCTAGTCTAGAATAATGAGGTGAATAAATGCTTCGTGGCAAAGTTAAGGAGGAAAGCATCCAGCACCTGACTGCTCCTCTCATTCCTCACCTCTGAAGTAGGGTAGTTAGCATCTGCTCTGATCTAGAGGAGTGTTTGGGGCTGTGCCATCTGTCCCTGTTAGAAGCACTGAGCTCATAATGACTAAGAAACCCCAGGGGGTTGTCTAAGCCACCAAGGTTAGAAAGGGACACAGCATTATTACAGCTGAGCTAAAATTTAATATGATTCTTACTTTACCACCCATGGTGACCTAAGAAGGTGGGATGGCAGACAAGCTCTAAATAGAGGAGCTTAGTCATGGCTCACCAGAAAGCCAAAAAGCTGTTTTCATGGTGGAAGAGGGAAGAAGAAACTGGTAAATATTTCTAAATAGTCATATGTTTACATATGAACTTATTTTTAAAGTTCTCTTGTGAGAACTATGTACCTTAAAAATAAGTCCCAAATTTAAAGCATTTATATAAAAAATTGTATATTTACTCACCAATTAAAAATTACAAGCATTCCCTAGAAGAAAGTGTAACCCCAGTAGCCCAGGGGCTGAGAGTTCTGTCATTAGAGGTGGAAATTTCTTCTCAGAATGAAGATAAAGCTGTATTCCTACCTGTGTGACCTCAGGGATGGTTGAGAGGGGTCTGGGGTTATTGTAATGAAGGTGGGTAGGATGGAGCACACCCACAGCAGTGTGGGGGGTGGGGAGTGTGTCACCATATCTCAGTAGTGTATTTTTATAAGCTAAGTTTTACATGAGGAATGAAACCATAATCCTTGAACTAAGTGAAAAAGTAGATTATCAGTTTATTAATTTATGGTGGAAACCACACCTCAGTCAGGAGTCAACCTGCATGCATACCAAGATATAGCAAACAGAGAGTCATAAAAGAAAATTGCCTTTTTCCAAAAAGTGGCACTTCAAAACTTTTGTAACCTGGAGAAATCACTCCCTTGTCCACTGTTGGGATGTTTCTTTTTCTAAGAACTTGAAAAAATTGTCTCTAATCAGAGCTCCTGTAGCACACCTAAAGACATAAATACTTTTCTCATTCTCTAACTTTCAGTTTTCCCATTTTTATTGGACCTCAGCAATAAGGGAATGTCATTTCAGCATTCCCTCCCTCATCAATACCATAGCAAGTAAAAATTCCCAAGACTGAGGCTTATATTATTACAAAGGGTGCAGTTTATAGTTGTTACGGAGCATTGGGTTTCTCCAGAGAACATTCCAATTCATGCAGTCTTTTCTCGTTTTTGGTTGTGCTACATGGCATGTGAGATCTTAGTTCCCTGACCAGGGATTAAACCTGTGCCCCCTGCAGTGGGAGCTTGGAGTTTTAACCAGTGGACCACCCGGGAGGTCTCACCATGGTTGCAATTAAGATGAGCATCTCTGTGAAATGAGCAACCCTCCCACAAATGGAGTGAGGGACATAATGATATAGGAGTCCGAAAGCCTGAGGGCTAGACCTAGGGATTTATTACCTAACAGCCTGACCTTGACTGTGTTTTTCTGACTTCAGTGGCTTAAGCTGCGAAATGAGATCTCTTTTACCTTTGCCATGGAATCCAGATCTAGCAATTTATTTTAATAATTCTGGAAAGAAAACATTCAGGCTGAAGGGATGAGTTTGAATCTTATTGAAGTAAAGAGGTTTCACAACTTTTTATTTTTCTTGGTAAAATCTTCACTTTATTTTTGTTCTTTTCTTTGCCTTTGGCTAGCTGGAGAACAAGTGGCCATAGACATGGTCCATGGATTATATTCTTTTCACCCTTGGAGCAAGGAGTCCCAAAGTGGAGCACCCTACCTCCTCTGAGCAAATGCCTGCAAATGAAAGATTTTTAATTAAGTCAATTCAGTTATTATAAATTGAATTAATCTGTAATTTTGGCATTATCATGGGAAACTATTTATGGCATATGCCAGCTGACCCTCATCCAAATTTCCATGGAAATAGCCAAGTGTGTACTTGGACTGTTCTAAAATTTCCAGCTGCTTTAAATGTGATATTGAACCTAAGAAACCTTCTATTAGTAAAATGTATTTGAAATGTGTTCTCAGGTGCTCAAGAGGTAGGCCTAGCTTGAAAAAAATTAACTGAAAAGATTCCAGGTGCAATAACCCTGGGATTTCCCTCAAATGTCTTTAATTGAAACCTCTGATATTATTGTGTTGTTTCTATATGAAGTCACATGGGGGAAGATACTGCAAAAAGTTCTGCGGTTTTACATTTTTTCCTCTATGAGATAGACTTACATCAGGAGGAGTGAAAGTAGTTATATTCTTCTCCTGAATGATCAAATAAAATTTCTGTTCAAGAGATAAATCATATAGTACCGATTTATTCATTGAATGTATTGCTGTTAGAAGTATGAAGCTATTTTAGATGAGCTAATAGTATATGAGAGAAGCTACCTGTGTATTTTTAACAGGCGCAACGAAAGTGCAGACACCATGACTACATTGCATGCTTGGTGAACATAATGGCTGGTTGGCCGTATTCATAACATTTGAGTTAATCTGTGCAAACCCACACATACTACTGCAGAAATGACTTTCACAGAGCAGTCATTGCAGTCTGCAGCAACTACAGCATAGTATCAAACAGGATGGAACCACCAGGTTTTGATAAATAGAATACGTTTACAGAATTAGTAATCCTGAGGTGACCTGGCCCATCACTGATGTCCTTGAGACAATTGCAAGCTTGCTACTCATTTTACCCCAGTGGTAGTGTGATTATTGGTTTCTTCCATTAATATGGAAAATAGGATTGTATCTGACATATACTTGGTGCTTTAGGTAAAGTATACATTCAGCTCTCAGTATTCAAGTGGGATTGGCTCCCTGTGGATACCAAAATCTGAGGATGCTCAAGGCACTTATATAAAATGGTGTAGTGTTTGCATATAATCTATGCACAATCTCCTGAATATTTTAGATCATCTCTACATTACCTGCAATACCTAATACAATGCAAATGCTATGTAAATTGTTGCTGGCACATGGCAAATTCAAGTTTTGCTTTTGGAACTTCCTGGAATTAAATATATTTCAGTCTGCAGTTGGTTGAATCTTTCGATGTAGAACCGATGGATATGGATGGCCAACTGCATAATCTGAAGTTAACTTCCTTCTTTGGCAAATCTCTAAATCAGTAAGTTGCAGCCCTTTCATATACATCCTTTCTCACCATTCTAAAAATCTGCTTGTTATGAATTTATGCATTTCCAGTTTGTGATTTTTCTTTTGACTTTCTTATGGATTTTATCCTTACCGTGTAGATTAAAAACTTTTTTCAAGTAGGTATATTTATCAATATTTTCCCTTTATGCCTCCAGAGTTTACATAATAGAAAGATCTCCCCACTCCGAGTTAATAAAGAAGGTCTCCTTTGTTCTTATAGTATTTTAGGATTTCATATTTTTAAAATTTAAATCTTTGCTCCTTTGGAATGTACCTGGTTGTGTAGCATGAGACATGAATCCAGCTTAATTTTATTACAAATGGCTCTCCAGCTGTCTGAAGACAATTTTTTGAGTTGTTTTTCTTTTCTGCACTGATTTCAGATGCCATATGTATCATATACCATATTCTGTATGCACTGGGGTCTATTTCTAGACTTCTTGTCCCATCCTATTGATTCATTTGTTTACTCTTGTATGTAGCTTTACATTAAAATGTGTAACCCCTCATTTCTATTTATTTTGGGGGCTTTCCTTGCCATTTTTTAAAAATGTATTTTGAAATTTGCTTGTCTCTCCCTCACCCCTTTCTCAATTTTTGGCCTTCATATTGTAATTACAATAAATTTCTAAATTATCTTAGGAAGGACAACTTTATGAGGTTAAGACATCCTATCTAAAAACTTGGTATGCTGTTCTCTTTGTCTCCTCCAGGAATGCTTTAAAATTGTATTCGTAAATCTTACATATTTCTTACATTTTTTTCCTTAGATATTTCATCTTTCACTGTTGCTATTGTAAATGGAGTCTTTCCCCATTTCACTTTTAAACTCAGTATGTTTTTTCATCTGAAATGTATTGATATCTATATACAGTAATTTTGTATCATGCTCCCTTAACTAAATTTCCTTGTTTGTACCTTTCCAGCTGACTACGTCAGATTTTCCATAATGATCACAAATTGTGATAGATTTTATTTCCTTTTCTGAATTTCTATACTTTTAGTTTCTCTCTCTTGTTAACCATATTGTCTGTTAAATAATCGTGGTGACAAGCAAACATCCTTCTTTGTTCCTGACTTTAGTGGGAACGCCTCTACTGTTGCCCCAGTAGGCATGATGATCACTTTAAGACCAGGGTATATTTTATCAAGATAAGAAAGTGTCCATCTAATTTCTTTATTAAGTTTAAACCTATCTCTAAATAATAAAGCCCTGCTGCTGCTGCTGCTGCTGCTGCTGCTGCTGCTGCTGCTAAGTCACTTCAGTCGTGTCCGACTCTATGCGACCCCAGAGACGGCAGCCCATGAGGCTCCCCCGTCCCTGAGGTTCTCCAGGCAAGAACACTGGAGCAGGTTGCCATTTCCTTCTCCAATGCATGAAAGTGAAAAGTGAAAGTGAAGTCGCTCAGTCATATCCAACTTTTAGCGACCCCATGGACTGCAGCCCACCAGGCTCCTCCGTCCACGGGATTTTCCAGGCAAGAGTGCTGGAATGGAGTGCCGTTGAGGGGTGTGAATTTGCAGTCTCCCTAGCATGATAAGATCAAAGTTCTAAAAGGAAACTGAAGGCTTTTTAGTCTACCTCACTCCTATCATGAGTAATAAACTGAATCACAGTAATAAATTTTAATCACTGCCTCCAGAAGTCACAAAATTAGACTAGAAAACAAGCTGGAACTAAAAATTATTTTATCTTAGGTCTCACACCAGTGTTCTTTTGGATACACAAAATTAACACTGAAAAATTTTTATAAATATTTTTCTCCTCCATTGTACATTTTGCTTGAGATTTTCCCGTTTATCCCTTTATTTCCATCGTATTGTTGGGATCTCATATGTGCTGTTGGCTCTGCATTCTTCCCCATTGCCAAGGAGCCAAGTTTATTAAGGATTTTTAGACAGTGACATAATCCCTTCCCTACTCAGAAGACCTCTGCTATTTGGTCTTCTTGGACAAAGTGTGTTGTCTTCCAAATACTTCTGGTTACTCCTGGAATTAAGGCTAAAAGCTTGTTGGAGCCACTTGAACACCTGAAAATATGCTTCAGCTGTGACAGTGGCTTTAGCAAAGAGATGTGAACCAACAGATATGTCAAAAAATACCACTGTGTCTTATATGCATTTGTAGGTGGTATTCATATTGCCGAGGAAATTAGGTCATAACATGTTTACATTCCTTAAAGGAGAAAACAATCAGAAGTATTGTACTTCTGATTTTGATGTGTCATAACTTTCATTAATAAACATCAAAATTAGTAAACATTTTATATGCTAAGAAAATTTGTATACAAATGGGAAAAATCGTATCCATTTGGCAAATTATTTTCTACTGTAAAAAAGATATTAGGAGCATTTCTACTTGTATATAGTTACTGGATTCTGGAGTCAGACTTGGGCTTGAATCCTGGCTTTAAATGAGTCCCATTTTCCTAATCTGCAAAATGGAATCAGGAATACCTTGTAGAGTTTTATAAGGATTAAGAGAATAATGTACATGAAGTGCTTAGGAAAGTGAAACTATGATGTAGCCCTTAATAAATAAGAACTGTTATTAGGATAGCCTGTTGTTGAGGGCTATAATGGACATGGACATTATGGAAAAACATAATGGACATGGAACAACAGACTGGTTTCAAATCAGGAAAGGAGTACATCAGGCTGTAAATTGTCACCCTGCTTATTTAACTTATATGCAGAGTACATCATGTGAAATGCTGGGTTGGATGAAGCACAAGCTGGAATCAAGATTGCTGGGAGAAATATCAGTAACCTCAGATATGCAGATGACACTACCCTTATGGCAGAAAGTGAAGAAGAACTAAAGAGTCTCTTGATGAAAGTGAAAGAGGAGAGTGAAAAAGTTGGCTTAAAGCTCAACATTCAGAAAGCTAAGATCATGGCATCCAGTTCTATCACTTCATGGCAAATAGATGGGGAAACAGTGAGAGACTTTATATTTTGGGGCTCCAAAATCACTGCAGATGGTGACTGCAGCCATGAAATTAAAAGACATTTGCTCCTTGGAAGAAAAGCTAGACAGCATATTAAAAAGCAGAGACATTACTTTGCCGACAAAGGTCCAGGTAATCAAAGCTATGATGTTTTTCCAGTAGTCATGTATGGATGTGAGAGTTGGAATATAAAGCAAGTTGAGCACCAAATAATTGACACTTCGAACTATGGTGTTGGAGAAGAATCTTGAGAGTCCCTTGGACTGCAAGGAGATCTAACCAGTCCATCCTAAAGGAAATCAGTCCTGAATATTCATTGTAAGGACTGATGCTGGAGCTGAAACTCAAGTACTTTGGCCACTTGATGCAAAGAACTGACTCATTGGAAAAGACCCTGGTGCTGGGAAAGATTGAAGGCGGGAGAAGAAGAGGATGACAAAGGATGAGATGGTTGGATGGCATCACTGACTTGATGGACATGAGTTTGAGCAAGCTCTGGGAGTTGGTGATGGACTGGGAAGCCTGGCATGCTGCAGTCCATGGGGTCACAAATAGTTAGACACAACTGAGTGACTGAACTGAACTGGACTAAAGGCCTATAATAAAGCCTGCTGTTTTTCTTTAAATTACATAAAATTACAGGTCACGGAACAAATATAACAATTTTGACTCAACTGATTAATAATAATTGCAGAACAGCTCAGTTATAACCTCCTTTCTGAGACTTAGAACTAAGACACTTGTGAGGATTTGACTGAAGTCTGCCCTAGCTCTTGTTTCTTAGGAATTATATGGACAGGCATGGAAATTAACACTTAACCTAAAATGTCAAGCCTAAAATTATGTTATCACCTTTTTAAAATTAAGTTTTCATTAGCCAATTAATTTTTTTAATCATTGTCCATTCAGTGGAATAAACTAGCACAAGACTAATGTGATGCCTACTCTACACATTAGTGGAGAAGGCAATGGCACCCCACTCCAGTACTCTTGCCTGGCAAATCCCATGGACAGAGGAGCCTGGTAGGCTGCAGTCCATGGGGTCGCCAAGAGTCGGACACGACTGAGCAACTTCCTTTCACTTTTCACTTTCATGCATTGGAGAAGGAAATGGCAACCCACTCCAGTGTTCTTGCCTGGAGACTCCCAGGGATGGGGGAGCCTGGTGGGCTGCCGTCTATGGGGTCGCATAGAGTCGGACACGACTGAAGTGACTTAGCAGCAGCAGTAGCAGCAGCTACACATTAGAGCTATAAAGGACTCAGGCATTTTTTGCTTACACAGTCATTAAGTAATTTTGGAGTGCCAAATTTGTCCTAAACATATGTATCCTTAAGGATATATAGATGAAAAAATGGATTGCATACTGTGAAGAAGCTTACCATATGGTATCTAGGAAGGCACTTAAAAGCCACTTTTGTATAGTATATGCCTTCCTTAGTACCCCTAACCTTTAGGTGTGGGAAATAGTGCTCTTACACAGTCCTGTGGAACCCTATGCTTGCCCTTATTTTAGTATTTTTTATGCTGTACATTGTCTTCTATGCAATACTGTAGGCTACTTGAAGACAGGGACTGTGTATTACTCATCACAGAAAAAAAAATACCTAAACATGATCTTGCCCCTTAAATAATTTAAAATTGAGAAAAAGGGCATATAAACTACTAACACATATAAAGAACTAACAAATATAAACTTGTATGAAATAAATTCTGTGGGAAGTAGGAGGTTTCAGAGGCTATTTAGGGGAGATGGCATTTGAATTGAATTCAGAAGGAATGGTTGGATTTCTGAACATAAGAATGTGAGGAAGAGAATCCACGATGAGGGAACATCATGAGCAAAGGCACAGAGGCAGGACTGTGCATGGGCTGCTTGAGGAACAGCACGGACTCCAATGGGAGCGGACTCTGGCAAGTGTTGGGCAGGGGCTTGACTGGAACTGCCCTTGAATGCAATAGTAAGGTGTTAAGACTTTCTTCTGTAGGCAGTGGTGTTTTTGTTTTATAACTTTCTTTATTTTTGACTGTGCTGGGTCTGCGTTGCTGTGTGGGCCTTTCTCTAGTTGCCATGAGCACGGGCAACTCTCTACTCTAATTGCAGCCTTACTGCAGTTGCTTTCCTTGTGGTGGGGCACACGTTCTAGGGCACTTGGGTTGTGATTCCCAGGCTTCAGAGCACAGGCGCAGTCATTGTGGTGCATGGGCTTAGTTGCTCAGTGGTATGTGGGGTCTTGCAGATTCGGGATCGAACCCATGTCTCCTCCACAGTGGTGCAAAGATATTTGTGCAAAAGGGATTAGATCACTTTGTCAGTAGTATGAATGATGCGAAGAGAAAGATCAGACTCAAGTAGGGAAGCCTGGAGATTTCTAGTAATATAGACAAGAGATGTTGAAGTAAAAACAGATAGAGAAAGGGAGAGCAATTCTGGAAACACTGTGCAAATGGACAGGTCAGACCCTGGTCTTGGATTGAGGGTTGGAGATTCCAATTTGAGTCCTTTTCTCAAAGGTGATGGCAGAAGCTCTGGAAGTGGCTAAGGTCACCTAGGAAGAGCAGAGATAAAGTAAGCTGGGGAGGCTACAGAACCTTGGGGAAGGCTTATACTTAAGGGTAAGTAAATCTTCAGATTTAGAAGAAAAGATATTTCAAACTTGTTGAAAAGATGAGGAAAACTGTGTCTTCAGAATTAATTGGTTTACCTAGTTTGGGGGCTTCCCAGGTGGCTTAGTGAGAACCCGCCTACCAATGCAGGGGCCCCTGGTTCAATCCCTGGGTCAGGAAGCTCACCTGGAGGAGGGCATAGCAACCCATTCCAGTATTCTTGCCTGGAAAATCACCATGGACAGAGGACATGACTGAAGCAACTTAGCACTAGCACTTAGCACAGCACTAGTTTATGGCAGAGCCCTTTAGAACCCAGGTACCCAAGTGTCCCAACTTATAACTCAGTTTAACACTCTAGACCCTAAGTTTAATGCTAAACTGAAAAATCCGACCCACCACCTTGTCCATCCTCATCTATTTTGGTAAGACAGACTAAACTTGAATTTTAGGATTCTGAAATTGCATCATATGTCTCTTTTGCTTCCAGCTACCAATAGCAAAGAGAAAATTTTGCCATTGGAAAATTCGGGGCAAGCCATCCATGTGGATGCCATTTGAAATTAAAATGTGTGATATGAATTGATAGTAAGAACTGTAAAAAGTCTAATTAAATCTACCTTACGTTTCAAAGGCAGTAAGTTGATCTTATATATTATTACATGTTTTTATATCCTTTATGTTAAAAAATCTGCCATTTAAAGCTCTGAAGTATCCTTATTGTCCCCATATATCTTGTATACAGAAATGGAAAGATTTTGTTCAAATAAGCCAAACTAAATGCTTTCTTTAGTTTTGCAGAAGATTTTGTTGCTATTAATACTGCCATCTTCTATGGCATGTGCCAAAGGTATAGTTTGAAATTCTGTTTTTAACTCAGTGAAATATTTATATCTCAAATAAAGGGAGGGCTTAGAAGAAGGGATATGAAACTGATACTGATACAGACCATTTTAAGAAGCAAGTATATGAAGGGGCCAAGTCTCAGAAATAGCATCATCTTTGCTGAACAACAGAGTTAAGTAATATGTTAATTTTATCATTTATTTAGCTAGAAGAACCAAGCTTTGAAAATGAACCATCACAAGTAATGATTAATCAACTGTTTACAACTCAACTCTGATAAGAGTCAGTTGATAAAATGAGTGGGAGCAATATAGATACTAAAGGTTGATGTCATATACCAAGATAAAAAATTTCCCCCCAGGAAATGGGTTTTAACCATTTGTGGTATAGAAAATGATCCTATTAGATATCTAATACATGGACTTATAGCCTACCCCCCCAAAATCTGAAACATAATTTTAAATTGGCCAATCATCTTCTCGCATTAAAGTTCCAGAAAAATGGTGGGGTTTTTTTCCTTTGCTTACTTTGGGTTTCTCTTCAATTTTTGTTTTTCTTAAGTAGGCATATTTTATTAAATATGCATATAGAAAAATACATTTCACAAGTGCACAACTCAAAGCAGCACTGAAAATTGAATACACCCATGTATGTAGCATCCAGATCAAGACAGACATCTCCAGCCCTTCAGAATCTACCATCACACTCCCTTCCAGTCATTGGGATACCAGCCCTTCCACCCTCTGCAGCTGTTGGGGAGACAGTGATCATGGGTCTCTGATATTTCTGCCTATCTTGTGAGCAGAGATACTGCCTGCCTTGGTTCAGAGTATCTTTTCAAGCTTATTTAGATAGCCTTGAAAGACAACAGAGAATGTTTTTCTTTACAGGAAAGGGCAGTTTTGCTTAAGTCTTGAAAATATAGAAAAATTGTATCTCTTATTATTGTCTTTTATTAGACTGTTTGATGGGACTTCCCT
Source organism: Capra hircus (assembly GCF_001704415.2). Taxonomy (NCBI): domain Eukaryota; kingdom Metazoa; phylum Chordata; class Mammalia; order Artiodactyla; family Bovidae; genus Capra; species Capra hircus. Next base: position 36,569,838 of record NC_030818.1, read on the forward strand.
GGTGGCTCAGATGGGAAAGAATCTCCCTGCAATGTTGGAAACTCTGGTTCGATCCCTGGGTCAGAAAGATCCCCTGGAGAAAGGAATGGCTGTAGAATTCCATGGACAGAGGAGCCTGGTGGGCTACAGTCCAGTGGGACCACAAAGAGTTGGATATGACTGAATGACTAACACTTTCATATTGTTTAATGAATTAAAGATGTCTCCCTTCAGTGCAAAGGGTAGGCATGTTCACTTCCCATTATGAAAGACTGTGGTGACCTAAACTCAGGTTCCTCTCCTGTAATGCCACCCAGTACGTGTGCAGGTGTCACCTGGCTTTCTTCATATTGCACAATTAGGAAGTAGGGGTCAAGAAGTCTATTGACATAGACTTTTGAGTTGTAAGGTTCTTTGTCTATGATTCAGCATCCATTAACTAGACAGACTAAAATAATAGTTTGTAAGCAGAATAAAATCTTAGACTCTTCACTGTTCTTTGTAGAATCACTATTTCAGCTTCTACCACCATAGATTTGTTTTATCTGTTTTTAAAATTCATATATAAGTGGAATTATACAGCATGTACTCTTGTGTCGGGGGCTTTCCAGATGGTGCTAGTGGTAAAGAATCTACCTGCCAATGCAGGTAGGTGTAAGAGACCTGGGTTCGATCCTTGGGTTGGGAAGATCCCCTGGAGGAGGGCATGGCAACCCACTCCAATATTCTTGTCTGGAGAATCCCATGGACAGAGGAGCTTGGTGGGCTGCAGTCCATAGGGTCACACAGATTTGGCCATGACTGAAGCAACTTGGCATGCTTGCACTCTTGTATCTAGCTTCTTTCATCCAAGCTCATGTTTGTGAGATCCATTTGTAATATTTCATATAAGCAAAATTTTAAAATTTTCTCATAGCATTCCATCATGTGTCTATTTTAAAACTTACTTTTTCTGCTGTTGATGGATTCTGGGGGCAGTTCCCACTATTAGAACTGTGCTGTTATAAACACTTTCATGCATGTCTCTGTGAATATATATGTATGTATTTCTGTTGGGTATGTTCCCAGAGCTGGATCAGAGGGTGTGCATAGACACTGCCAATCAATTTTCTAAAGTATTTGTACCAAGCTACTCTTCCAATAGCAGTGTACATGCATTCTGATTTTTCTGTGTATTTTTCCAACCTTGCTGTTTTCCATCTTTTTAGTTTTTTTTTTTTATACTGACATGCTTTTATTTTACCAACATGCAAATAAGGAAAGAAAAATATGCCAATGGTACACTTCCAATTTTACAGAGAAACCCCCTAAGTATTTCTGCCATTCAGAGAGAGAGATACATCAATTATTAAGTTGTTACCAGGATAAATTGTGAAGACAGTCAGAGCCACAAATTTTTTTGTGTTATTTTTCCTTAAAGACGATAATTTCCAAAGTCTTCAGAGTCTGGCAAGACCAAGTTATTTAATTTTACTTCTAAAGATACAATTTTAACAGAAACACGTTGAAAATCGTCATGAATATTCACTAAAATTTTCATATTGTACAAGAAAGAGATTAGCATTCTTTCAAATGTTCTCAACTGAAAGCAAAAGAAAACGTATACAGCCGCATCTTCCCAGTAAACAGAAACAGAGAAAGTAATAGGGTTTTACTAAATACTAGTGAAATTAAGGGCACAGTATTAATCTTCCACATAATTGCATTGTTTGAATTTCTTTAAAGAACCCATCTTTCAGCAACATAGTTAGCATTTCAACTACCTTCAGTTCTCCCATCCCAATCCTGAGAAAAATATTTCTCCTTCCATCACCACTGACAAGAGAAGATATCCCTTCCTTGCAGGCTCTCAGCCAACCCGGTTTTCATTCTGGGCCCACATTTTCCCTGGGTCATTTCTGCCTCTGGGCGTCTGTTCAGTTTTCTTTCTTAGGGCAGCACTCGCCCCAGTCTCTTCAGTTCTCCCATCCATTCATTCCATATACATCTACCTTTCTTCCAACTGTCTAGGTATTGCTATGGATGGGTGAGGGCTGGGAAGAAGGCAGAGAGGAGTAAGGGCTCTGGTAGTCTCCTTACAGGACCATCTCTCTGCCTCTTGAAATAGTAAAGGCCCAAGTTAAACCGCCTCCTTGTGGCAGTCATTTTGGCTTGTCTCAGGTCAGATTTGGAGAGGGAAATGGCAACCCACTCCAGTATTCTTGCCTGGAGAATCCCATGGACAGAGGAACCTGGCAGGCCATGGTCCATGGGGTTGCAAAGAGTCGGACAAGACTGAAGTGACTAAGCACACACACACAAAAACAGCAAAGCCTGCTTCTGCAGATGTTTCTGAGCTACCACTTTTAAAAAAGAGATAGGAGAGATATAAGAAAGAGAGGGAGAAAGAGAAGAGGAGCTGTTTGTCTGCCCTGGCACCACTGGCTCTTCATCATGTTCAGGAGGAAGAAGGGAGACAAATGAAAGTAGCTAACCTTTGCATGGCTTTACTGGTTGAGGCTGAGAAAACCTGATACTTGTCAAGGACACCATCATTATCCTTGCCATGTAAATGAGTCTAACTTGTCCCCTCAACCACTTGCCTGACAGTAAAAGTAGGGTTCCTGAGTGACGGTGAGGAATGAGGAGAAATACTGGAGTGGGTAGCCGTTCCCTTCTCCAGGGGATCTTCCAAATCCAGGGATCAAACCCAAGTCTCCTGCATTGCAGGCGGATTCTTTACCATCTGAGCCACGAGCAAAGCCCAGAGGAGAAATAGAAAGGTCTTTTACATGCTGGCAGGAAACCTGGGTCTACCACCAATTCTGAAGATTCTTGTTTACCAACAACTTAGAAAGTGGACCTGACAAGGTCTAGAAAACGTTCATCCAGCAGGCGGCAGCCTAAGGTGGTGGGTGTATCCAGTTGCAGGCAGCAATAGGTAATCAGAGAAGCAGGAAGAGCAATAGGGTTGCATAAATCAGAGACCAAGCAGCCCATTGCTGTCCTCTCTTGACTTTATTTAATGCCCAGCAGTTGTCCACAGGGCATGTGCAGAGCAGAATGAGTAAAACAGGCTCTTAAACATAGCTGAAAATCCAGGTGGTAGATAGTAACTAGACCAGAAGCCTTGGGAACAGTGTCCAAGCCGTGCCGACAAAGGCAGAGAAGTCTACATTTGTTTGGCTTAGAAGGTGAGCCACCATGGTGCCGCATGTAGTATTAACACAGGACATCAAGAAGACCGTGGGGAAGTGGAGCAGCATGGCCACAAAGGTCTCAGTCTTGAAAGCTAAGAGAACTGAACGTCGAGTGGAGGGAAGGTGTAGAAAGGTCAGCACAAAACCAGTAAAAGGCATACCCTTGCTGTAGCCAAGGCCCAGGTCGGGCAGGAGGTGGCAGGGGACCTGTGAGTAGTATTCCCAAGAGCAAAGGTTAGCCAGATTGGAACCCAGGGGGCCTGGGGGTCTCCACTGGTTCCCTTATCTGGAGAAGTCTAGCTCTATAGGGCGCTTCATCCAATAGGTAGTATTGCAGTGCCTTTGGCCAGAGGTCCTCTTTGATAATCTCAGCAATCCTGTCAGACTCTGGAAGGCTGTTGTCTGAAAACCAGGCAAAAAAGCCACACATGAGGTCTTGGTTCCTATAAAGGAAGACCTGGGCTTCATGACCCGGGTGCCATATGAGCGGAGTGGAAAGAGAGACCACTTGGCTGGAGGGTGTGACCTCGTATTCCTTCACAAGCCACTTGTTTCTGAAGTATGGGTTTCTTCGAAAGAGGAACTTGAATTTATAGCCCATCCTAGGATGTCTGAGCTCCTTCACCTCCAAACTGGCTAAGTAGCTGAATATCTCTGCATCTCTGCCTCTAATCAGGGCAGACAGCTGCGGGTGGTTCCGAAAGGCAGTGACCCAGAAGCCGGGGATGTGCCGAATGACGTGCTTCCTCCACTGGAGGTAGTGTTGACGCACGCGCCTGTACCTGCGCTCCACCTGGAGGAAGGCGGGGCCCGCCTGAGCGTTCCCAGCGTCCACCTGCAGCTGGCGGGACTCCAGGGCCTTCAGGTGGAGACCCTCACTCCGGGTTGGGGGCCCTGCCTCGTCCTTTGCCTGCTTTACCCCTCTGCGTTCTTCCACCACTTCCCTTTCACCACCCACCGGCTTCTCCACTTCAACCCTCTCCTCGTGGTTCGCTGCTTCTGAGAAGATGGGGCCCCTTTCGGTCTTGGCTTCCGCAGCCTTCCCTCCAGCCGTCAGCTCAGACGCTGACCTCCCGCTGTCACAGGTTTCTAGGGCCTCCCAGCCATTTTCCAGGCTGCTGTTGGTTGCCCCAGAGGCAGAGGTTGCTTCCCTGCCCTCCCTGGGTGGCCCGACCTCTTCTAGTCCCACTTGGGCCACTCCACGACCGTGAGCCCCAGCAACTGGGAGCTGGGGAGTAGGGCTGGGGTCCGCGGGGGCCTGGGGTGCGCCCCCCTCCTCCGGAAGCTGGAGCGGTGGGAGCGCAACAGTCTCCAAGCTGCCCTCACTCGTCTCCACCAGCACTGGGTTTCCTCTAGAAGCTTCTGGCACTGCTGCGGTCCGGTTCTCCCAGGTCGTGGTCAGGAGTAGTGAAGGTATGGGCTTGGGGAGGAGGGATCCCTTGGCTCTAACAGGAACGCTCATGTAGGCCAGCCTGACCAGCTGTTTGTTGGCATCTGTTTTCCTCACAAAAGACTCACGCATGCAAACCAGGGGGTTGCGCCACCCACCCTGCAGTCTCAGGAGACCCACCCTTCAGCTTCCTGATGCTCACCCCTCAGTCTGTAGACACTCTCATCTCATCTAGCCTAGCTCTGCGGGTTCTGCCACTCTTTTATTCTCAGTATTCTCGTGCATGTGTGACATTGTCACACAGTGGTTTTATTGTGCATGTACCTAGTGTCTGAGGAACTGAGAATCTTTCACGTGGCTTTGATTTTACCTTTTGGATATCTGCTTTGTGTTAAGTCTAAGAGTCTTCTCTCCATGTTTTCTGTTGCATATTCTGTATTTTTTGTGTTGTAGGAATCCATTGTACATGCTAGATACAGATCATTTTTCAGATCTGTGTATTGGAAATATCTTCTCCCCTCTGAGTTGCTTTTTCACTGTCTTGGAGAAGGAAATGGCAACCCACTCCAGTGTTCTTGCCTGGAGAATCTCAGGGATGGGGGAGCCTGGTGGGCTGCCGTCTATGGGGTCACACAGAGTTGGACACGACTGAAGTGACTTAGCAGCAGCAACAGCAGTGATGTCTTTTAATGAACAAAAGTTTTTAATCATATATTGCAATTTATCATTTTTTCCCTTTAGATCAGTGCTTTTTGTGCCCTGTTAAGAAATCTTGCCTTTCTATTATTGTTCTCATTTATATCTGCAGTCCATTTGGAGTTGCTTTTTGCCAATGGTGTGACAGGAGTCAAGATTCATTTTTCCCCCATATGACTGTCTGAATGACCAAGCAGTATTTATTGAAGGGAACATCCTTTCCCCATGCATAGGGTTTTAAATGTTTCCATTAAAAGTGACATATGTCATTGGTCAGAGCTGGTCAGATGGTCTTGCCTAACTTTAAGGGGTCAGAGAAGTAAAAACCTTCGCTGAGATTGCAAGGAGAAGGAAGCTGAAAATACTGGTGAGCACTGTATCACTCATCATAGACTAAGTTGAGTAGTGTGTACAAGACCAGCAGAGTTAGGCCAGAGAAAGGCAAGAAAAGGTAATGATGAATATAAAAGAAGAAATTAATGAAAAACAATAAATAAGTATCAACCAAAGATTAATAATAAAAGGAGAGAGAATCAGTAAACAATATTTGGAATGGAAAATATAGTCACAGTACTGATTTAAGGAAATATAAGAGAACATGTTGGACAAACTTAACACTAGTACATTTTCAAACTTGGATGAAATATATGAATTTATGGAAATATAAGTCAACACTGAAATGCAACGAAAAAACTAAATAAAAATAAACAGAATCAAGGGTTAAAAAAAAAAAAAACTTCCTACAAGATTAACATGAGGCTAAATGGTTTGAGACAAATACTTCCTTAACCTTCAAGGAACACATTACTGTGTGCCTGGGGCATGCCTACTACTATTTTAGGCTCTTAGTATATATATTATTATTAAACAGAACAAAGATTTCTTCACTCTTGGAGTTTCTAGCAGAGGAAAAAACAATAATAAAAAAGTAAACAAAACATATTAGAAAGTGATAAGTGCTACGGATAAAACAATACATAGTGTTGAGTAAGGGGATTGAGAGTTGTGGGGGTAGGGAATTGGGAGCAGACTGTGGTTTTGAAAGAGTAGTCAGAGAAAAGGTCTTCCCAGGTGGCACAGGTGAAAAATCAGCCTGCCAGCACAGGAGATGTGGGCTTAATCCCCGAGTCAGGAAGATCCCCTCGAGAAGAGAATGGCAACCTACTCCAGTATTCTTGCCTGGGAAATCCCATGGACAGAGGAGCCTGGCAGGCTACAGTCTCAGTTCAGTTTAGTCACTCAGTCATGTCTGACTCTCTGTGACCCCATGGACTGCAGCACACCAGGCTTCCCTGTCCATCACCAACTCCCAGAGCTTGCTCAAACTCATGTCCATAGAGTTGGTGTTGCCATCCAACTATCTCATCCTCTGTTGTCCCCTTCTCCTCCTGCCTTCAACCTTCCCCAGCATCAGGGTCTTTTGCAGTGAGTCAGTTCTTCGCATCAGGTGGCCAAAGGATTGGAGTTTCAGCTTCAGCATCAGACCTTCCAATGAATATTCAGGACTGATTTCCTTTAGGATGGACTGGTTGGATATCTTTGCAGTTCAAGGGACTCTCAAGAGTCTTCTCCAGCAGCACAATTCAAAAGTATCAGTTCTTTGGTGTTCAGCTTTCTTTATAGTCCAACTCTCACATCCATACATGACCACTGGAAAAACCATAGCCTTGACTAGACGGACCTTTGTTGGCAAAGTAATGTCTCTGCTTTTTAGTATGCTGTCTAGATTGGTCAAAGTTTTTCTTTCAAGAAGCAAGCACCTTTTAATTTCATGGCTGCAGTGACCATCTGCACTGATTTTGGATGCCCCCCCCCAAAAAAATAAAGTCTCTCACTGTTCCCATTGTTTCCCCATCTATTTGCCATGAAGTGATGGGACCAGATGCCATGATCTTAGTTTCTTGAATGTTGAGTTTTAAGCCAGCTTTTTCACTCTCCTCTTTCACTTTCATCAAGATGCTCTTTAGTTCTTCTTCACTTTCTGTCATAAGGGTGGTGTCATCTGCATATCTGAGTCTATAGTCTATGGATCACAAAGAGTTGGATGTGATTGAGCACATCAGAGGAAACCTCACTGAAAAGATTTTGGCAAAAATTCAAAGAAGGAAGGATTTAGCTCAGTGGATGTTCTGGAGAGGAGCATTCTAGGAAGAAAGAGGAGCTAAACAGAAGCCTTAGGACAGGAACATGCTTAGGGTGTTCAGGGAATAACCAGGAGATCAGTGTGACTGGAGCAGGGTGAATGAAAGAGGCCAAATCAAGCAGGATATTACATAATATTGTAAAAAGTTTGGTTTTATTCTTAGTGATGTGGGAAACCACTATAGAAATTTGGGCAGAGGACTCAAAATTGGACGCATTTTGCATGGATCACTCTGGCTCCTGAGTGAAGAATAGACTGTGTGGGGACAATGATAGATACAGGGAGATGTTTTAGAAGGCTATCAAAGTAATCAGGGTGAAGGTGATATTCCACAGTGGATTTGGGTAGCGCATATAGTATGATGGTAAAGCTGGCATGATTTCATGGTGAACTGGATGCAGGGTTTAAGAGAAGGAAAGAAGTCAAGGATGATTACATGAATTTTGACCTGAGCAACTGATAGGATGAAGCTGCCAGATGCAGATATAAGGGATGTTATGATAGAAGAGACCTTTGCAGGAAAATCAGAAGTTGCTTTTGGACATGTTAAGTTTGAGATGACTTTGGATGAGAGTTGAGATAACAAGTGGGCATTATGAGACTGGAGCACAAGAGAGGTCTAGGGTGGGGATACACACTTGGAAGTAATCAGCACACAAGATATTTAAAGCAATATTTAAAGCTGGATGAAATCACTAAGGATGTGAGTAGCAATAGACCAAGCCCTAGGGGCTCCAAAATTACAAGGTCAGGAAGAAGGGGAAGAACCAGCAAAAGAGACTAAGGGGAGACCAGTGAAGGAGGAGAGACTCTGAAAACGTGCAGTATGCTGAAAGCCAAATGTGTAAAGGAAAGTTCGACTGTGTGATGTGGTGCTGATGGGTCAAGTAAGATGAGAACTGACCAGTGGATTTTACAACAAAGTGATGAAGGTCAGAATAGATTTTAAGGGAAATGGGAGGAAAGAAATTGGAGACAGTGAATATTGACACTCTTTTGAGGGATTTGCCCGGAAGGGGAATAAATGGAGTCATCACTTGACAAAACTGTTTTGGAGGAGTGGTGGGGTGACAGCGTGGCTGTAATGGCTTTTAATTTATTTTTTGGCTGTGCTAGGTCTTCGCTGACGCGTGGGCTTTTCTCTCATCGTGCTGGGCAAGGACTGCTCTCTGGTTGTGGTGCGCAGACTCCTCCCTGCAGTGGCTTCTCGTATTGTAGAGCAGAGGCTCCCAGGTGCACGGGCTTCGGCAGTTGCGGCTCGTGGGCTCTAGAGCACAGGCTCGATAGTTGTGGCCCTCAGGCTTAGTTGATCTGAGGCACGTGGGACTGAATCCCTCCTTGACCAGGGATTGAACCCATATCTCCTGTACTGGCAGGTGGATTCTTTACCACTGAGCCACCAGGGATGCCCTGTGATGTCTTTAAGAGAAAATCCAGGAGGGAGAAAGTGAAAATAGCAAGTATATATGACCCTTGAAGTTTTGCTCTAAAGAAATGGGATGATGGCTGGTGGAGAAAGTGGTTCCAAAAAAGGTTTTTGAAATGGGAGAAAAAGAAGTTTGTGTTCCTGCTGATGCGAATGATTCAGCAGCAGGCAAAAATTCATGATGTAGGAGAGAGACAGGAGAGTCATTGGAGGGACGTCCTTGAATAGGTGAGAGTAGATGGAGTCTAGTGCCCAAGTAGAGGAGGAAAAGTCAGCCTTTAGTTGGAACATGACAAGGTCACTGTGGGAACCAGCAGGAAGGCAAAGTATGAGGGCGTAGATGCTGTTTGGTGGGTAGAAGTGATGATGGAATCGATGAAATTCTCTTCACGTCGCTTCTGTGTACTCAGTAAAGGAGAAAGCAAGATTCGATTCAAGTGAAAGAGGGGATGAGGTAAGGGGCAGAGGATTTTGGGAAGAGACAAGTAGGAAATAGTTGTCTGGAGAATCAGAGAGTGACAGGATGATGACATATGCTATGATTGTCAAACAGCAGTAAGATGAATGTAAATGAGGCACATCAGTGTAGCTGTGAATTTTTCTGCAACCACATGCAGTTTACAGGTGCAGCATGAAGAAGCAGAGCTGGATTTAGCACTGAAGCATGAAGGATAAGAGAATGATTATAATCATGGATCTGAGAATCTAAGCTAGAGCAATAGAAGACGTAGGGGTGGGGGCAGTGAAAAGGTGGCCTGATCAATGGATTGCAATACCCAGGGAATCGAAGGGTCCCTGGGGTCAAGTACCAAAGGAAGCTACAAGAATGAGAGACAGTGGTCTGAGAGTGGACTGCAGGAGATTGGTTAGGACTTGACTCCTCCATCCAACTAGGCCTCTGATGAGGCACCTTGAGGACAAGGTCATTGTAGGGGAGGACATCAGTGAACCAAGAGGCCTGGGTGAGAAGGATCACCAATGTGCATACTGAAAGCACTGAAAGAAGTGAGAATAAGCCAGTAGCTAGAATCCTTGAGAAATGAGGGGGAATGACATGAGCAGCAAGCATGCAGGGCATTATGTGATCTAAACTGATGTCAGGAGATTTAAAGCTGGGTCTGTATTTTAAGGTTAATTATCTAACATCACCACCTTTGGCTAAATTAGTTAGAAGGCAGGTACCTTTAGAATTTCATATTAACGTCACAGAGCCTGTATTATATATATTTCCTTAAGGTGTTCAGAAGAAAGTCACATATATTAGCTGATCAAAAACAAGCAATATGTGTGTGTTTTTAATTGGAAAATTAGTAGTGATAATATTCTTTGAGTTCAGTGTGAAATGTTATTCTCTTTGAGGGTCTTTTATTTTTCTTGTGTCTTGCAGTATGGACTAGAAACTGCTAAAAAGAACAAAAGATTTTTATTTTGGGCTTGAAACACTCTGACTATAAAATTTTTTTGTAAGATGAGTAAAGAGAGCTAGTGGGCTTCCCTGGTGGCTCATAAAGAAGCTGCCTGCTAATGCAGGAGACACAGGTTCGATCCCTGAGTTGGGAAGATTCCCCTGTAGAAGGAAATGGCAACCCACTCTAGTATTTTTGCCCGAGAAATCCCATGGACAGAGGAGCCTGGCAGGCTGCAGTCCATAGCGTTGCAAAGAGTCGGACGTGACTGAGTGACTTAACAACAACAAAGAGAGCTAGTACAAAATCTCAAGTAGAGACAGAAAGAAGCCGGCGGGGGGTGGGGGGCAGGGGGGAGGAGCGGGCAGAAAAGAGAAAGGATAGAAGAAGAAACCATGAGTAAAGAAGGAAGGTGGCTTTTTGAGGGGAGTGCAGTTTAGCTACAAATCTGCACATCATTGAATTGTGAAGTGTTTAAATTTTCTGGGAAACAGAAACAGCATGATGTTTCAAAAAACTAAACTTAATATAAGATGAATGAAAAGAGCCTGTGAATTGTATAGTCTTATTTTTCTTTGACTCCTCAAATATTGTTGTTTGGTTCTTAGTTGTTTTGAAAGGAATCTCTTTCTTGACCTAAATTCTTTAAACAAGTGTGTTTGTTTAGTGACTTAACATACAGAAATATTGTTCTTCAGGTTAGGCCACCCAGTTTAGGAAGCCAGGGGCTTCAATGCATTACGTTAAAGACTCAAAAGAGTGTTGGTACACAAGAGAAGGAGATGTACACTTTGTTAATTTCCTCTGTTTCCCAGAGAAAGACCATTAAACTGTGTTTGCAAAGGACATGGTAAAAAAGAAGTTTTGAGTGATTAACCAAGTAGCTTTATAGCTGTGGTCATCTCTGCTGCCTCTCAGAACTAGCATATAAGTATAGAGAAGTAGGAGAAAATATCTGAGTTAACAGGGTATGGGTACTATTTACCCTGGGAAAGCTAATCATTATGATTCAGTGGTTTTCTGCCACTATAGCACTGACAGAAAGCAAACATACATTCCAGTGCCCTAATAAACCTGTAAAGAGGCTGAGGTCTGTGCAGGGGGGGGGCAGAGCTAGATGGCAGGCGGAACCAAATCAGCCAGGGACACACAGAGCCATTTCAGAAGTTTAAGATATGAGTTAAACCACTATATAAAATGCTTATGGTATCTAAATGTTAAACATACATAATCATTCTAGCCTGAGATAATTTAAAATAATAAAACTGATACTAAAATGAATGGAAGTTAGTTAATCATGAAAAACTGAAATAATATTATTGGATCTTTAAAAAAAATGTGTGATTTTAAAAAGCAAAGTCCACTGATGGTGTCATCATTGCAATACAAGTGTCATTTTGGGGTAGAAATTTCCAGCAGGTTTAAAAACTCAGACGCTATACTAGTTGCAGAATGGTGAACAGAGTTTTGCTCTAATTGCTGTTAGTGTTTTCTTCTTAGCTGTTATTTAAAAATAATTTCTGTTTTTGATTTTTTCTTAAGGAACAGCGATATTTTTATGCTTTAGCGTATTATATCCTCATTGCATCCTATGAACTAGATACTATTATTAGCCCCATTTTACAGATAGGCGAACTGAGGCACAGAAATAACAAGTAATTCGCTCACAGACACGTTGTTGTTGTTCAGTCACTCAGTTGTGTCCAGCTCTTTGTGACCCCGTGGACTGCAGCACACCAGGGTTCCCTATCCTTCACTATCTCCCCAGTTTGCTCAGACTCATGTCCATTGAGTTGGTGAAGCTGTCCAACCATCTCATCCTGTGTCGTCCCCTTCTCCTCCTGCCCTCAATCTTTCCCAGCATCAGGGTCTTTTCCAATGAGTCAGCTCTTCGCATCAGGTAGCCAAAGTATTGGAGTTTCAGCTTCAGCGTCTGTCCTTCCAGTAAGTATTCAGGGTTGATTTCCTTTAGGATTGACTGGTTTGATCTCCTTGCATTCTACGGGACTCTCAAGAGCCTTCTCCAGCACCACAGTTCGAAAGCATCAGTGGACATATAGTAAATTACAAAGTTGAGAAATGAACCCAGATAACCAGACTCCAAAGCTCTTTCTGTTAAACACCACAGGGTATACTCCGAACTTTTCTCAGCCTCAGTTTTCTCATCTATGAAATATGGTCAATAAATCTTCTCTCTAGTGGTGGTTGTAACAATTATAATGTGGAGCTTGCATAGGGAAGATATTGGTGCTGCCTTTATCAGTTTCTGAATTGTTTAATTTCTTATAATGAGCATGAATTAGTCATGTATTTTTTAATCAAGAAAAATATGTTAAGGCCTATCAGAGTGTCTGGCACAGAGAGGCACCCAATAAAGTCATTATTATGTCTGAAAGCAAAGTCAGAGTTTCCGTTTAACTCAATAGGGATTTGTCATCTCCAGAAGCTCAGGTGCAAGGGAAGAAATAAGATAGGGGACAGCTAGAGGAGAATTCAGGTTACAAGTTTCTACTTGCCAGTGAGTAGAGCTTGTACATCTTGAAGTAAGGTCTGAGAACCAAGGGGAGGAACAGCGCATTGGTTGAGGCAAGTAGGAATTAACTGATGGAGCAAAGTCCCAAGGAATTTGGGGTGAGGGGTGTCCTTGAATGAATTAACTTATTTTGGAGAAGATTAACAGTGTCCTGTTAGTTGATAGGCCCCATTTTCTTTTTTTTAATTAAGTTTTATTGGGGTATAGTTGCTTTATAATGTTATGTTAGTTTCTATTGTACAGCAAAGAAGCCCCATTTTCTAAGGTAATAAAAATACCATTTTGAAAAATGAGAAGGGAATTTAAAAATAAATCTGTGGTTTTCCTTATTTATCTACCTGGTTCTGGGGGCCGTGAGAATAAGTTTTCTGAAGAGAAGACATTAGTTTATTTTTCCATTTGTGGCTTGCAGTGGTAGAATGATCGCTGGCAAAAGAATATCTTTTCAAGCAGCTTCCCTTGGTGTAGGTCAGGGGGCAACAAGAGGAGTTATTTCTGCAGCTGGAAAAAAGGTTCAGAGCTGTCTTCCTGGAGTCGGCTTTCATTTCATAGTCTAAAATAGATGTGAAATACTGTGCTATTTGGGAATCAGGGCCTATTCATTCTAAGCACATCTGTTGGTAGCTGTTGAAATTCAAATAAAATCAAACGAGGTCCAAGTAATGCTCATGTTATACTTATCAATTTCAAGGAGTGTTAAAAAACACATATACAGAAAACCTACACTCCAGTCACTGACAACTAAGACACAACTTGGAAAGCTTTGATTTTCTGCCAACCATAGCTACTTTGAACCTGAGCCACCACACTTTAATTCCTTTGAAATGCCCCTTCTTCCCTACTTGAACTTTTCAACTGAGATTCATTTTCATTTCAGAAGTTTAAATATGAACTGTATCAAATAGTTCGGTATTTTGATTCTGATGATTCCACAACCTTCAGTAGTGAAATGAGGTGGTTAGACTACTAAACTCATAAAGCCAAGATTGAATGAATGCATTTTTCTCTGTCTTCTCTCCAATTTTAGTAAATAGAAAATTTCAGTTAGGTGCTGTGATTAAGGAAACTTGGTATCTCTATCAGTTTATACATGACTCCAATCCGTAGGGATTTAAGGCATCTTTAAAAAGGCAAACACAAGACAGAAAAACAAGGGAAATTCCTTTTTTCAATTAAGCCATGACTCTCTGATAACAAGATCTGATCTATCAAATGTATTGAAAGAAACAGAGTCATTTTAAGGTTGCGAGTTATAGTTTTTTCTTAAGAGTTAAAATTTTGATTAGTGTTTCAGGTGCCATATTTATATGTCTTTACATGGGAATTTACAGTGTTCCAAGTAGGTATAACACCCAAGTACATTACATGAATTATCTCCTTTAGTTTAAACCTCATAATTACCTTCAGTTCAGTTCAGTTCAGTCACTCAGTCGTGTCCAACTCTTTGCAACCCCATGAATCGCAGCACGCCAGGCCTCCCTGTCCATCACCAGCTCCCGGAGTTCACTCAGACTCACGTCCATCGAGTCTGTGATGCCATCCAGCCATCTCATCCTCTGTCGTCCCCTTCTCCTCCTGCCCCCAATCCCTCCCAGCGTCAGAGTCTTTTCCAATGAGTCAACTCTTCGCATGAGGTGGCCAAAGTACTGGAGTTTCAGCTTTAGCATCATTCCTTCCAAAGAAATCCCAGAGCTGATCTCCTTTAGAATGGACTGGTTGGATCTCCTTGCAGTCCAAGGGACTCTCAAGAGTCTTCTCCAACACCACAGTTCAAAAGCATCAATTCTTCGGTGCTCAGCCTTCTTCACAGTCCAACTCTCACATCCATACATGACCACAGGAAAAACCATAGCCTTGACCAGATGGACTTATGAAGTATTATTATTTCCATCTTATAGATAAAATAAGTTTCCAAGGTTTACAAATAAGTAATTTGCCCAAAGTCACATAACTGAGTCAAGATTCAAATCCATGTCTGTTGTTCTGAGTTATTAACTCTCGGAAAATTCTTCAAGAGATGGGACTACCAGACCACCTGACCTACCTCCTGAGAAATCTGTATGCAGGCCAAGAAGCAACAGTTAGAACTGGACATAGAACAACAAGCTGGTTCCAAATCAGGAAAGGAGTACATCAAGGCTGTATATTGTCACCCTGTTTATTTAACTTACATGCAGAGTACATCATGCAGAATGCTGGGCTGGATGAAGCACAAGCTGGAATCAAGATTGCCAGGAGAAATATAAATAACCTCAGATATGCAGATGACACCACACTTATGGCAGAAAGTGAAGAAGAACTAAAAGCCTCTTGATGAAAATCAAAGAGGAGAGTGAAAAAGTTGGCTTAAAGCTCAACATTCAGAAAACTAAGATTGTGGCATCTGGTCCCATCACTTCATAGGAAATAGATGGGGAAACAGTGAGAGACTTTATTTTGGGGGCTCCAAAATCACTGCAGATGGTCACTGCAGCCATGAAATTAAAAGACACTTACTCCTTGGAAGGAAAGTTATGATCGACATAGACAGCATATTAAAAAACAGAGACATTACTTTGCCAACAAAGGTCCGTCTAGTCAAGGCTATGGTTTTTCCAGTAGTCATGTATGAATGTGAGAGTTGGACTATGAAGAAAGCTGAGTGCCAAAGAATTGATGCTTTTGAACTGTGGTGTTGGAGAAGACTCTTGAGAGTCCCTTAGACTGCAAGGCTATCCAACCAGTCCATCCTAAAGGAAATCAGTCCTGAATACTCATTAGAAGGACTGGTGCTGAAGCTGAAACTCCAATACTTTGGCCAGCTAATGTGATGAACCGACTCATTTGAAAAGACCCTGATTCTGGGAACGATTGAAGGTGGGAGGAGAAGGGGACAACAGAGGATGAGATGGTTGGATGACATCACCAACTCGGTGGATGTGAGTTTGAGTAAACTCCGGGAGTTGGTGATGGACAGGGAAGCCTGGTGTGCTGCAGTCCATGGGGTTGCAAAGAGTCGGACACGACTGAGTGACTGAGCTGAACTGAAATCTAAATTATGCCTTATATATGGGAGGCTGTGAAAAAGAAGATCAAGGACTATACAAATAAACAAATATACTAGAACTTAAAAAAGTAAATTCACATGAAAAAGGAGACATTTGTCCAAATCCAGGCAGTTTTAAAGCAAATATTATGGTGAAAATACAGCATAAGGAAGACAAGCAATATCAACAGCACAGAACAAGGCTCCACAGACAAAGTGTGGCAGAATCACACACTTGATTCTCAAGGTGTGTTCTTGCGTTCTCTAGTGCCTTGGGAAACATGAGTGCTCTCTGTAGGGCTCTGGAGCAGTAAAAGATCCTTACTCTAGGAAGCTTAATAACTTACCATTTGACACTAATACTCCTGGTTTCTTCTAACTCTGTGCTTTCATCTGTATGTAGAAAAATACAACCAATGTTAGACTCTGTAATGTTTAATAATTAGTATTGTTCACCTATTAGTATATTTCCTTATTCCTTCTCAATTTACAGAAAAATTATTACCCATGATTCCACTATTCTTGGTCAATAGTGATTTTCATTGTTGCCTTTTTTGATGTGTATTCTAAAACCGAATTATTATTTCACTCCTTCCACTATTAATAACAATTTTAAGTTTTCATAATTACAATTCTAATGACTATATAACAGTCTATTAAATTGTTATTTATATTGGGCATTTTTTTTGTTTTTAGTATTTTGCTATTATAAATATCCTTCTAAGAAGTGATTAATGTATACAGTTTACTTGTATTTCTTCATAAGTGAATTGTATGTTTATATACTTTGACTATTTATCTCTTGAGGTTTTAACATTTTTGAAATTTGAGTAAGTTCTTTATATATTATATATACTACTGTTCTATCATGATCAATACAGATACTTCCAATTATGTTTCTCTTCTTTTAATTTTGTTAGTTTTTTATGTTAGAACCATTGTTTTACTTTATGTTGTTGAGCTATTTATTTTTTCCTTTGTGATTTTCTTTACTGCCCTAAGTTTTTCAAAGATACTATTCCTCTAAAGATTTCATTAATATTTTATTTTTTCCCTCATAGCTCTGCTAAGAATTAAAGCTAATATTTACTCTTTTTAATCCACTAGAGGCTTACTCTTATAATGTGTTATAAGAGCTTATCTAAATCACTTTTTGTTTTGTGTTTGTTTGCCAGTTACCCTGGCAATTATTAAAGCATAATTAGGCAATTATGAGATAGAATTAGGCAATAAATGTATTATTAATATTAAATAAATATTATCTTTCTTAATTATGATAGTTATATGATACATTAAATTTATTTCTATATGTCCCACACTTTTTTACTTTAATCATTTAATTATTATACTTTGTTTTAGAATTTGCTGGGAACTAGATCAGCATCATGACTTATGGCTTGTTAGTGCAGAATTTTAACATTTAACAAATAGTAAATTTTACTTGGTAAAATTTGTTTGCCTATGATAACAATATATATCTCAATTTGCTCATCTTATTTTATACATTCTAATATACCTTTATAGTTTTCTTTACATATGGCTCATAAGTCTTTACATCTTCTTTATAAATGTCATAGGTAATTCTATTAAATTCATCCATCCCATTTTTTTTTAGAATGGAATTTATTTCCTTTTTATTATGTTATTGAACTGGCTGTTAAGTTATTGAACTTAAAAAAGCATCTAATTATGGTAAATTCATTACAAACCTGAGCACATTGATAAACTAATGGGATAATAAATTTAAACAGATTTCTTAGGACTTATATACATGTAGTGCTTTCTGCAAATAATGAGTTTTATCTCTCCCTTTAATGTATCATTCCAAAGTGAATAACAGTTTCCTAAATAGCAGTTTCCATTTGTGAATTAAAAGGCTGAGCATTAGGCTGAGAGAGAGACTTGAATCCTTCTATCAGACTTGAATCCTACTGCCAATTCCTCAACTAAGAGAGCCATCTAGCAAGCACCTTCTGTGGGTCAGGCACCATACTAGGCACTTTACATAGTCCATCTTGCCTGAGGCTTAGAATAGATATACTATTAAATACCAGAGGGAAGGGAGCTGAAGTTGAGCAGGTATGGCTGGCCTATGCTAGGCCCCCAAGAGCATTGAGAAATGGAATATGGAAGTGTTTAACTATGGTAGTCTGAGTGTGAAAGGCCATGGTTTGTGGTTCTGGAGTCCTTGACCTGGCAGGTTTTTCACTCCCTGTGGAACCCTGGCAACTGAACTTTAGCCAAGGGCCTGAGAAACTAGGGAGACATGGAGAAGCTGCATCAGCTTGCTTTCATCCTTATCTTGTACGTACACTTCACACTTCCTGCTTCCAGGTCACACAGTAAACGTGAGTGAAAGCAGTCCTGGAGGAAG
Organism: Capra hircus; assembly: GCF_001704415.2. NCBI lineage: Eukaryota > Metazoa > Chordata > Mammalia > Artiodactyla > Bovidae > Capra > Capra hircus. The sequence continues at coordinate 36,587,989 of NC_030818.1, forward strand.
TCTGTGTTCCTCTTCTCACCAGCCTTTCAACCCAGATCAGCCTTTTGAGGTCTGGCTCAGCTCACTGGGTTAAGTAATTTGTCCAGTATCATCAGTGAGTAATAGATAAGTGACTTGCTCCATGGACAGTGGTCTTGTCATTTTCCCAGTGATTCTACACCAGGGGTGTGGCTTGGGCAGGTCATTTCACCTTTCTGCCATAATTCCCTCATCTGTACAGTGCAAAAGTCAGATAATGAATGATCCAGTTCTGACAAGCAGACTGTTGTTGAATACATCTTTTACTCTTCTTCAAGACTGTAAATTCCTCAAGGACAGACTATACTTTCCATGTTCTTGAACCACTCTTCTTACTTTGCACATGACAAATGCTCAATGAATATTTGTTGATACAGAATGAATGCATCGATCAATCAGCTGAAGACAAGAGTCTTAATGCTCTTCTCACAGGAGATATTCAGTGCTAGAACACAGGTTCCTGTAGGGTCATTTCACCCTGCAATTGTGGAATTTTTTTTTATAAAGATAGCATTTGTCATGAACCTCTTTATGAGAAGATAGATGCTTAGCAGAGGTCAGCTTATCTTCATCTGAAAAGAACACTTGAGGTTAGGAAAGCAGAAAGCCTAGAAAGGATTCAGATTGGGAACTGTGGTAAGTAGACTGTCCTCTGACAAAGCTGTTTTGGCTGTTTTTATCTTTGTGCTGCTGTCTAGCAACAATATGACAAAGCTGTGACTATTCAAATGTAATCAAACTAGAGCCTGTCCAAAATCAATTCTGAATAAATGATGAACTATGGGGAGCAAATCTTAATATCTCTGGGCATGCAATAGAAAATTACCAAAAATTATGTTCCTGTAATTTAAACACAGTGTTTCAAATGTACCCTTAAAAGATACAATTATATTACTTGCATATTAATTAACAGCATGTTCTCTTTTTATGCCAAAAAAAAAAAAAATTCCAAAGGAAGCTACCCAGCCTTCGGGAAGCATAGAATCTGTGGATTTTGTAATTAGTGATGTTAAACTTAAAATCTCATTGTAGTCATTAGTTAATATTTCTAAATCTTTATGTCTGAAAACTTCTGAGCAGATGTCCCAACAACTTTCTTGCCACCTCTCCATTCCCAGCCAAAGAGGGGAGGGAGAGGAGACCTATATTGCCAATACTTACGAAGGTTATTTGTGGAAGAAAAACAGGAATTTGCAGTATGCACACGTGTCTGGCTTTGTCTCTTGAGCTTCACAAAGACCAGCATCATACTGAACTATAGAATTACTGTTGTCTGAAACTAAAAGAGAAATCTAGGGAAATGAAATATTTTTGTCAAAAATTACTGAAATGTCAAATTTTTTAAACTAAGCTTTTATATATTAATGAAAGGAAGCATATGGAGGGAAAAGCTATAAGGAGTCAGTTTTTTATGAGCCTCAATATTGCTGGAAAAGAAACCATTACAGAGACCAGACCAGTTTCTCTAACACGAATACAAAGGAGAATGACGTCATCATAGCAGCAGGTTTGTGCTGCCATAGTAAAGATCATTGATGGTGCTTTCCATATCGTTTAACTAAATCAAAATAGCTGCATTCAATTGCAACCTGAGAAACAGGCAATAAAGTCACACATGACTTTACTTTCTTTTTTTTTTTTTTTTACATATTATACTTTGTAATAGTGTCTAGTTTTATTGTCCCAGAACAGGAAAAGGAAAACATAAAGTTAATTAAATCTTGGTAGTAACTTACTCATCATGTGCATAATTTTTACATCATCAACAAGAAGAGGTACAGGGCTCAGTTATAGAAAATGCCATGGCAACCTGAACTGAGACGGTCCTGAATTCTCTAGACTTCTTTCAGGCTTCCTAATATTAAAGTTCTGTGCAAGGTAAGATATAAAAGAAGAAAAAAAACCTCCTCATCTAAGCAACCTTGATCTGAATAAATATACTGATAAATTTTATCTCTGTGCTAGAACAGCGTGACTCTACCAGGCCTCAAGGATTTCCTGTGGACCAAGTTCCAAGTTCTAGAGTGGTTGTCTACTTCCCCCTCCTGCCCTTTCTCCATTGGAATCCTGCCAGATGATACTGTGCAAAAGTGATAAAGTCACTTCAAAAAATTTTAAGGAGGCTCATGACTGTGTATATGTAACTGTGGAAAGGTTTATGAGTCACAAAATACTACAGACGTAAAGAGTCTGCCTGCAGCGCAGGAGATGCAGGAGACGGGGGTCGACTCCTGGGTCATGAAGATGCCCTGGAGAAGGGAATGGCAACCAACTCCAGTATTCTTGCCTGGGAAATCCCATGGACAGAGGAACCTGGCAGGGCTACAGTCCATGGCGTTGCATAGAGTCGGACACGACTGAACGACTGACACACACACACAGTTTTATTTTGACCTTCAGTTAAAAGGATCCAGCTCTACTGGCTGACTTGCATGGAGCTGCTCTTTATTTACTCGAAGTAAATTTCAGATCAGCCCTTGAATTATGTGAGCTCAGCTATATTCTCTAAAAGACAGCCAGGCCAGTGTGAATCTGGACCCGAGTTTTCTTATTCAGTGACATCTGGCCACTTGGATCTCATCCTTTGTCGCGTATCTCACCGTGTCACTCCCAACCACAGGAAACTGAGGATCAGCTTCTTGGGACTGTGTGACAGAGGTAGCACTCTCATAAATATATTTTTAACAGATCTAAATTTTGTAAGTAAACTAATACCACTTGACTGTTTTTAACTTCTGATTTTAGATCAGGAAAGAAAACCATTTTAAAAACATTTTCCCTAAAAATCTTGGAATAAGATAGGAAATGAGACATCTTCTCGTGCTTTATTTTGGCAAGTGCTTCTTGAGGCTCTCACCAGGAGAGGCTGACGGCTCTCAGAGTGTGGAGCAGCCATGTAGGGATTTAACAATAACAATCCTCTTTCTAAGGATACCAAGCTCTGGAAAATGACTGAGCAGATTATAGAATACAGTAGATTACAGAATCTAGTGTATTAAGTGAATTCCATTTAGGAGAATTTGGCATGTCAGCCTGTGCTGTTTTCTAATGAACATCCAAGCCCTGCCTGGTTTGTCTAATAGAGTATTTATAAGGACAAAGTAAGTTCCAATTTCAGAGAAGGCAATGGCACCCCACTCCAGTGCTCTTGCCTGGAAAATCCCATGGACAGAGGAGCCTGGTAGGCTGCAGTCCATGGGGTCACGAAGAGTCGGACACGACTGAGCAACTTGACTTTCACTTTTCACTTTCACGCATTGGAGAAGGAATGGCAGCCCACTCCAGTGTTCTTGCCTGGAGAATCCCAGGGACAGGGGAGCCTGGTGGGCTGCCGTCTGTGGGGTCGCACAGAGTCAGACACGACTGAAGCGACTTAACAGCCGCAACAGCAAGTTCCAATTTAATGTAATTTCTTATTAATATTTAGTCAAAGTAAAATGCAACATTAAGCATATTACTAGCTATATTCATTGTAGCAGTTTACATAGCAGTTGCTATGGGTTCTGTATTTATATATCACACATCTTTTTCTGGAAAAAAATTGAAGCTGAAACTTAAATAGCTTACATGTTTGGTCTTTTTTATCCCTCATAGGAGAAATTTCTTTAAAGAAATTATAAATATCTAGGTATACTGTTTTTAGTATTTACTCCCTCTAATCTATCCTCTACAGGCAGCTTGACTCTTCATTCAGAAATACAACTTGGTTCACATCTTTACAGAAAAAATTCTACATCCTCAGCAAGCTGTACAAGACCCTCCACCATCTAGCCACAGCCTCACTAATCCATTTTAATCTATAAGAATCTCCCACTTATGTTGTATGAAAGGAGAGAAGGTTAGCACACTCTCCTAGACAAGAATGGAAGAGGCCCTTGGGCCTCACAGCATCCATATGGTTAAGGCATTGCCACCTACTTCGTGGCATCTAAGAACCACTGTTTAAAGAAAAAACAGTCTCCTACTCAAAATGTCTGGTGTCTCCATGTTGTCAGTTTGGGTACTTTAGCTACCATTTTCCTTTGTTAATAACACATCATAAATATGTTAGTCTAACAGTTTTTCAATATTATGAAACTTACTTACACACAAGGAAACATCACTCCTTATTACCATGTTGGAGTTAACATGGGTACTTCCCTGGTGGCTCAGATGGTAAAGAATCGGCCTGCAATGTAGTAGACCCAGGTTCAACCCCTGGGTGGGCAAGATCTCCAGGGAGGAGAATGGTTACCTAATCCAGTGTGCTTGCCTGGAGAATTCCATGGACAGAGGAGCCTGGTAGGGCTACACTCCATGGGATCGCAAAGAGGCAGACGTGACTGAGCGACTAACACACGTCTTTACCTATAACACACCTTTAGAGAGACAACACCATTGGTAAAATATTGCATAGTAGTTAACTCTGGATGTCATTACTTCCCAAGAAGAGACATTGCCAATAAAATTTCAGCATTCATTGTACTGACTTTGATCACAGTTTATATTTTGCTGTGTTCAGATTGTTCTTTCCCATAGGAAAGGGAAAAATAGTTTTTATTCTCTTAGGCATTTTTCAAACACATTTGTAATATTTTTATTAATTTAAAATTGATACATATCCATTGGAGAATTATGAAAATAATTTGAAAACAAGCAAAGAGAAAAGAAAAAAAAAACCTGCCTATATTTCAGGAGATAGCATTACCACTTTGTACATCTTTCAGATATTTTTCCATGTATATTTTCCTACAAAAGTGAGGCCATACTATACATCTTGTTTTACAACCTGCTTTTATAAAACAATACCACATTACAAACATCTTTATCAATAAAAATTCATCTTAATAACTCTAACAGCTAGTAGTCCTTTATATGGAAATACAGTCATGTACTTACATTCCTAATCATTGGACATTTAAATTGCCTGAACTATTTTCTTGTTACAGACAATGGACATTCTTGAGGCAAAATCTTTACCTATATCCTCAATGATACTTTAGGATGAGAATCACTGAATCACATTTTAAAAAGTAATTTTCATTACAGTATAGTTGATTTACAATGTTAGCTTTTGCTGTACAGCAAAGTGAATCAGTTATACATATATCATTCTTTTTATGATTCTTTTCCCATGTGGGTTATTATAGAGTACTGAGTAGAGGAGGATGCTACCCATCCTTGTTAGTTATCAATATTATATATAGTAGTAGGTATGTTAATCCTATTCTCCCAGTTTACCCCTCCCCTTCATTTTCTGCCTGGTAACTATAAGTTTGTTTTCTACATCTGTAACTCTATTTCTGTTTTGTAAGTAAATTCTTTTGTACATTTTAAAAAATTTTAGATTCTACAAATAAACAGTATCACATACTTGTCTTTACCTAACTTCACTTAGTATGACAGTCTCTAGGTCCATCCACATTAATGCAAGTGGCATTATTTCGCCCCTTATTTATTTGATTATTTCTGGCTGTGCTGGGTCCTCGTTGCTGCGCGGGCTTTTCCTCTAGCTGTGGCAAGTGGGGGCCGCTCTCTGGCTGCAGTGGACGGGCTTCTCATTGCGATGGCTTCCCTTGCTGCAGAGCTCAGGCTCTAGGCATGCAGTCTTCAGTAGCTGCAGAACCTGTGCCCAGTAGCTGCAGCTCCCGGGCTGTAGAGCACAGACTCAGTAGCTGTGGCACATGGGCTTAGATTCTCCACAGCATGTGGGCTCTTCCTAGACTGAGGATCAAACCTGTGTCTCCTGTACTAGCAGGCGGATTCTTTACCACTGAGCCACCAGGGAAGCCCTATTTCATCCCTTTTTATGGCTGAGTAATATCCCATCGTATGTATGTATGAGATCTTCTTTATCCATTCCTCTGTCACTGGACGTTTAGGTTGCATCCATATCTTGCCTATTGCAAACAGTGCTGCAGTGAACAGTGGAGTGCACGTATCTTTTCAAATTATGGTCTTCTCTGGATATATGCCCAGGAGTGGGATTGCTGAGTCATATGGTAGTTCTGTATTTATTTTTTTAAGAAATTTCCATACTGTTCTCCATAATGGTTGTACCAGTTTACACTGTAAGAGGGTTCTCTTTTCTCCACACCCTCTCCAGCATTTATTTTTTGTAGATTTTTTGATGATGGCCATTCTGACCAGTGTGAGGCTGTCACATTTTATTTATCTAATTAGACAATACATGCTAGATGTAAAAAAATTCTGAAGGAACAATAGGATATTCAGTGAAAAATAAGCCTCCCTCTTGCTTTTCCTCAAGATATTCTTCTCCCTCCTGTGGGGTAGTACTTTTACTAATCTTAATTTATTTTCACAGAAATAGTTCATTCATTTATAAACTTTTACATCATCTAGTATGCATAGTAAGAGAGAAGTAAAATGGTTTCAATAGTGCAATTTGTTTTATAATTTTATATATGCTAGATAATCATAGGCATAAAACCTTCTACAATAAGGTGACATTAAGTGATTTCAGTTCTGTGGTCGTGGTTTAGTTGCTAACTAGTGACTGACTCTTGAAACCCCATGACTGTAGCCTGCCAGGCTTCTCTGTCCATGGAATTCTCCAGGCAAGAATACTGGAGTGGATTGCCATTTCTTTCTCCAGGGGATTTCCTCAACCCAGGAATTGAACCTGGGTCTCCTGCATTGCAGGAAGATTCTTTACCAACTGAGTTAGAGCTCTATCAGTTCAGTTCAGTTGCTCAGTTGTGTCCAACTCTTTGCGACCGCATGAATCGCAGCACTCCAGGCCTCCTTGTCCATCACCAACTCCCGGAGTCTACACAAACCCATGTCCATAGAGTCTGTGATGCCATCCAGCCATCTCATCCTCTGTCGTCCCCTTCTCCTCCTGCCCTCCATCTTTCCCAGCATCAGGGTCTTTTCAAATGAGTCAGCTCTTTGCATCAGGAGGCCAAAGTATTGGAGTTTCAGCTTCAGCATCAGTCCTTCCAAAGAATACCCAGGACTGATCTCCTTTAGGATGGACTGGTTGGATCTCCTTGCAGTCCAAGGGACTCTCAAGAGTCTTCTCCAACACCACAGTTCCAAAGCATCAATTCTTCAGCACACAGCTTTCTTCACAGTCCAACTCTCACATCCATACATGACCACTGGAAAAACCATATCTTGACTAGACGGACCTTTGTTGGTGAAGTAACGTCTCTGCTTTTTAATATGCTGTCTAGGTTTGTCATAACTTTCCTTCCAAGGAGTAAGTGTCTTTTAATTTCATGGCTGCAGTCACCATCTGCAGTGATTTTGGAGCCCCCCAAAATAGTCAGCCACTATTTCCACTGTTTCCCTATCTACTTGCCATGAAGTGATGAGGCTGGATGCCATGATCTTCGTTTTCTGAATGTTGAGCTTTAAGCCAACTTTTTCACTCTCCTCTTTCACTTTCATCAAGAGGCTCTTTAATTCTTCAGTTTCCGCCATAAGGGTGGTGTCATCTGCATATCTGAGGTTATTGAGATTTCTCCCAGCAATCTTGATTCCAGCTTGTGCTTTCTCCAGCCCAGCGTTTCTCATGATGTGCTCTGCATAGAAGTTAAATAAGCAGGGTGACAATATACAGCTTTGATGTACTCCTTTTCCTATTTGGAACCAGTCTGTTGTTCCATGTCCAGTTCCAGCTGTTGCTTCCTGACCTGCATACAGGTTTCTCAAGAGGCGATCAAGTGGTCTGGTATTCCCATCTCCTTCAGAATTTTCCAGTTTATTGTGATCCACACAGTTAAAGGCTTTGACATAGTCAATAAAGCAGAAAGAGATGTTTTTCTGGAACTCTCTTGCTTTTTCCATGATCCAGCGGATATTGGCAATTTGATCTCTGGTTCCTCTGTGTTTTCTAAATCCAGCTTGAACATCTGGAAGTTCATGTTTCACGTATTGCTGAAGCCTGGCTTGGAGAATTTTGAGCTCTATATTATCACTTAATTTAGATTATACTTTTATATAACTTTTGTTGTTGTTGTTTAGTTGCTAAGTCATGTCCAACTCTTTGGGACCCTATGGACTGTAGCTCAACAGGCTTCTCTGTTCATGGGATTTCCCAGGCAAGAATACTGGAATTGGTTGCCATTTCCTTCTCCAAGGGATCTTCCCAACCCAGAGACAGAACCTGTGTATCCTGCATTGGCAGGTGCATTCTTTACTGCTGAGCCACCAAGGAAGCCTACTTTTATATAATATCATTTATCAAATACTGTTAATAGTTTTATCTTCGCTGGACACTCTTAAAACTTAAAAAGAAATTTTTTATTGGAGAATTGCTTTGCAGAATTTTGTTGTTTTCTGTCAAACCTCAACATGAATAATCCATAGGTATATATATATCCCCTTCCTTTTGAACCTCCCTCCCATCTCTCGCCCCATCCCACCCCTTTAGATTGATAAGAGCCCCTCTTTGAGTTTCCTGAGCCATACAGCAAATTCCCATTGGCTATCTGTTTTACATATGGTAATATGAGTTTCCATGTTACTCTTTCCATACATCTCACCCTCTCCTCCACTCACCCCATGTCCATAAGTCTATTCTCTATGTCTGTTTCTCCATTGCTGCCCTGTAAATAAATTTTTCAGTACCCTTTTTCTAGATTCCATATATATGTATTTGAATATGATTATTTATCTTTCTCTTTCTGACTTAACTTCACTCTGTATAACAGGTTCCAGGGTTCATCCACCTCATCAGAACTGACTCAAATGCATTCCTTTTTATGGCTGGGTAATATTCCATTGTGTATATGTACCACAACTTCTTTATCCATTCATCGGTTGATGGACATCTAGGTTGCTTCCATGTTCTAGCTATTGTAAATAGTGCTGCAATGAACAATGGGATACATGTGTCTTTTTCGATTTTGGTTTCCTCAGGGTATATGCCTAGGAATGGGATTGCTGGGTCATATGGTGGTTTTATTCCTAGTTTTTTAAGGAATTTCTATATCGTCTTCCATAGTGGCTGTATCAATTTACATTTCCACCAACAGTCCAAGAGCATTCCCTTTTCTCCACATCCTCTCCAGCATTTACTGTTTGTAGACTTTTCAATGATGGCCATTCTGACCGGTATAGTTTCGATTTCTCTAATAATGAGCAATGTTGAGCATCTTTTCATGTGTTTGTTAGCCATTTGTATGTCCTCTTTGGAGAAATGTCTAAGTCTTTTTCCCACTATTTGATTGGGTTCTTTGTTTTTCTGGCATTGAGTTATAGTAGCTGCTTGTATATTTTGGAAATTAATCCTTTGTCAGTTGTTTCATTTGCTATTATTTTCTCACATTCTGAAGGTTGTCTTTTCACCTTGCTTATAGTTTCCTTTGCTGTGCAAATGCTTTTAAATTTAATCAGGTCCCACTTGTTTAGTTTTGCTTTCATTTCCATTACTCTAGGAGGTGGGTCATAGAGGATATTGCTTTAATTTATGCCATCAAGTGTTCTGCCTATGTTTTCCTCTTGTTTTATAGTTTCTGGTCTTACATTAGATCTTTAATCCATTTTGAATTTATCTTTGTGTATGGTATTAGGAAGTTTTCTAATTTCATTCTTTTACATGTAGCTGTCCAGTTTTCCCAGCACCATTTACTGAAGAGGCTGTCTTTGCCCCATTGTATATTTTTGCCTCCTTTGTCAAAAATAAGGTACCCATAGGTGCATGGGTTTATTTCTGGGCTTTCTATCTTGTTCCATTGGTCTATATTTCTGTTTTGGTTGCCAGTACCATACTGTCTTGATGACTGTAGCTTTGTAGTATAACCTGAAGTCAGGAAGGTTGATTCCTCCAGCTCCATTCTTCTTTCTCAGGACTGCTTTGGCTGTGTGGGGTCTTTTGTGTTTCCATATAAAATGTGAAATTTTTTGTTCTAGTTCTGTGAAAAATGCCATAGGTAATTTGATAGGGATTGCATTGAATCTCTAGATTGCATTTGGTAGTATAGTCATTTTTACAATATTGATTCTTCCTACCCAGGAACACGGAATATCTCTCCATCTGTTTATGTTGTTTTTGATTTCTTTCATTAATGTCATATAATTTTCTCTGTACAGTTCTTTTGTCGTCTTAGGTAAGTTTATTCCTAGATATTTAACTCTTTTTGTTGCAATGGTGAATGGGATTGATTCCTTAATTTCTCTTCCTGATTTTTTCACTGTTAGTATATAGAAATGCAAGTGATTTCTGTGTATTGCATTTGTATCCTGCAACTTCGCTAAATTCACTGATTGGCTCTAGTAATTTTCTAATACTATCTTTAGGGTTTTCTATGTACCGTATCATGTCATCTGCAAACAGTGAGAGCTTTATTTTTTCTTTTCCAATCAGGATTCCTTTTATTTCATTTTCTTATCTGATTGCTGTAGGACTTCCAGAACTATGTTGAATAATAATGGTGAAAGTGGACACCCTTGTCTTGTTAGTGATATTAGGGGTAATGCTTCAGTTTTTCACCATTGAGAATGTATGCCATAGACTTATAATATATGGCCTTTACTATGTTGAGGTAGGTTCCTTCTATGACCATTTTTTGAAGAGTAAATGGATGTTGAATTTTGTCAAAAGCTTTTTCTGCATCTATTGAGCTGATAATATGGTTTCTATCTTTCAATTTGTTAATATAGTGTATCACATTGATTAATTTACATATATATAAGAATCCTTGCATTTCTGGAATAAACCCAACTTGATCATGGTGTATGAGCTTTTTGATGTGTTGTTGAATTCTGTTTGCTAAAATATTGTTGAGAATTTTTACGTCTGTGTTCATCAGTGATATTGGCCTGTAGTTTTCCTTTTTTGTGTTGTCTTCGTCTGGTTTTGGTATCAGGGTGATGGTGGCCTTGTAGAATGTGTTTGGTAGGGTTCCTTCCTCTGCAGTTTTTGAAGGAGTTTTAGGTAGGCTTTAGCTCTTCTCTAAATGTTTGACAGAATTCTCCTGTGAAGCCATCTGGTCCTGGATTTTTTTGGGGGAAATTTTTGATCATGTCTTCAATTGTGCTTGTAATTGGGTTACTCATAATTTCTATTTCTTCCTGGTTCAGTCTTGGAAGATTGAACTTTTTTAAGAATCTGTCCATTTCTTCCAGGTTATCCATTTTATTGCCATATAGTTGTACATAATAGTCTCTTATATTCCTTTGTATTTCTGCATTGTCTGTTGTAACCTCTCCTTTTTCATTTCTAATTTTGTTGATTTGATTCTTCTTTTTTCTTGATTGAGTCTGGTTAAAGGCTTCTCAATTTTATTTATCTTCTCAAAGATAAACCAGCTTTTAGTTTCATTAATCTTTACTATTATTTCTTTGATTTCTTTTTCATTTATTTCTGCTTGGATATTTATGATTTCTTTTCCTTCTAATAATTTTGGGGATTTTTTGTTCTTCTCTTTCTAGTTGTTTTAGGTGTAAAGTTAGATTGTCTATTCGATGTTTTTCTTGTTTCTTGAGGTAGGATTGTATTGCTCTAAACTTCCCTGTTAGAACTGCTTTTGCTGCATCCCACAGGTTTTGAGTTTTGTTTTCATTGCCATTTGTTTCTAGAAATTTTTTTATTTCCCTTTTGATTTCTTCAGTAACCTGTTGGTTATTTAGAGATGTGTTGTTTAATCTCCATATGTTTATGTTTCTTACAGTTTTTTTCTTGTAATTGATATCTAGTTTCATAGCTTTGTGGTCAGAGAAGATGCGTGATACAATTTCAATTTTCTTAAATTTACTGAGGTTTGATTTGTGACCCAAGATGTGGTCTATCCTGGAGAATGTTACATGTGCACTTGAGAAGAAGATGTATTTTTCTGCACTTGGATGGAATGTCCTGAAGATATCAATGAGATCCATCTCATCTCACCTAATGTATCATTTAAGACTTGTGTTTCCTTATTAATTTCTGTTTTGATGATCTGTCCATTGGTGTGAGTGGGGTGTTAAAATCTCCTACTACTATTGTGTTCCTGTCAATTTCTCCCTTTATGTCTGTTAGTGTTTGTCTTATGTATTGAGGTGCTCCTATGTTGAGTGCACAGTATAATTGTTAAGTCTTCCTCTTGGATTGATCCCTTGATCATTACGCAGTGTCCTTCCTTATCTCTTATAATCTTTATTTTAAGGTTTATTTTGTCTGATATGAGGATTGCTACTTTCTTTTGCTTGCCATTTGCATGGAATATATTTTTCCATCCTCACTTTCAGTCTATATGTGTCTTTAGGTCTGAAGTGGGTTTCTTGTAGACAGCATATATATGGGTCTTATTTTTGTATCCATTCAGCCAGTATGTGTCTTTTGGTTGGAGCATTTAATTCATTTATCTTTAAAGTAATTATTGATATATATGTTCCTATTGCCATTTTCTTAATTGTTTGGGGTTCATTTTGTAGATCTTTTTTCTTCTCTTGTATTTCTTGACTATATAAGTCCCTTTTAACATTTGTTGTAAAGCTGGTTTCATGGTACTGAATTTTCTTAACTTTTGCTTGTCTGAAAAGCTTTTTATTTCTCCATCAATTTTGAATGAGACCCTTGCTGGGTGCTATAATCTTGGTTGTAGATTTTTCCCTTTCAATACTTTAAATATATCCTGCCATTGCCTTCTGGCCTGCAGAGTTTCTGCTGAACTATCACCTGTTAAGCATATGGGGTTTCCCTCGTATGTTATTTGTTGCTTCTCCCTTGCTGCTTTTAATATTCTTTCTTTGTGTTTACTCTTTGTTAGTTTGATTAGTATGTGTCTTGGTGTGTTTCTCCTTGGGTTTATTCTGTATGGGACTGTATGCCTCTTGGGCTTGATTGACTATTTCCTTTTCCATGTTGGGGAAATTTTCAACTATAATTCTTCAAAATTTTTCTCATACCCTTTCTTTTTCTCTTCTCCTTTTGGGACCCCTATTATTCAAATGTTGGTGCATTTGATATTGTCCCAGAGGTCTCTGAGACTATCCTCAGTTCTTTTCATTCTTTTTACTTTATCCTGCTCTTCAGAAGTTGTTTCCACCATTTTATTTTCCTGCTCACTGATTTGTTCTTCTACTTCAGATATTCTGCTGTTGATTCCTTCTAGAGTATTTTTAATTTCAGTAATTGTATTGTTTGTCTCTGTATGTTTATTCTTAATTCTTCTAGGACTTTGTTAATTGATTCTTGCATTTTCTCCATTTTGTTTTCAAGGTTTTTGATCATCTTTACTATCATTATTCTGAATTCTTTTTCAGGTAGTTTGTCTATCTCCTCTTCATTTATTTGGACTTCTGTGTTTCTAGTTTATTCCTTCATTTGTATAGTATTTCTTTGCCTTTTCATTATTTTTTTTTTAACTTATTGTGTTTGAGGTCTCCTTTTCCCAGGCTTCAAGGTTGAATTCTTTCTTCCTTTTGGTTTCTGCCCTCCTAAGGTTGGTCCAGTGGTGTGTGTAAGTTTCATATAGGGTGAGATTTGTGCTGAGTTTTTGTTTGTTTGTTTTTCCTCTGATGGGCAAGGCTGAGTGAGGTGTGGTAATCCTGTCTGCTGATGACTGGGTTTGTGTTTTGTTTCATTTGTTGCTTAGATGAGGCATCCTGCACAGGGTGCTACTGGTGGTTGGGTGATGCCAGGTCTTGTATTCAAGTGGTTTCCTTTGTGTGAGTTCTCAGAGGGGCTTCCCTGGTGGCTCAGAGGTTAAAGCGTCTGCCTGCAATGTGGAAGACCTGGGCTTGATCCCTGGGTTGGGAAGATCCCCTGGAGAAGGAAATGGAAACCCACTCCAGTATTCTTGTTTGGTGAATCCCATGGATGGAGGAGCCTGGTGGTCTACAGTCCATGGGGTCACAAAGAGTCGGACATGACTGAGTGACTTCACATCACTTCACATCACTTCACTTCACATCACTTCACTTCACTTCACTTCACTTCACTTCACTTCACTTCACTTCAGAGTTAGTTCTCTGGTAGTCTAGGGTCTTGGGGTCAGTGCTCCCACTCCAAAGGCTCAGTGCTTGATCTCTGGTCAGGAACGAGGATTCCACAAGTGGTTTGTTATGGCATTAAGTAAGATTAAAACAAATATCCAAAAACAAGAAACCAAAGATGAACCCCAGACAAATGGCAGTTACAGAATCAGGCAAATAATAATAATTAAAATAATGGAATATACACATATACACCCATGAGCAAAGTGAAAACAGTCCAGCAAAATAAAGTACAGTAGATTGACCTGGCAAACAAAGTAAATCAAAAATTATATTTACCAGTTAAGAACAAAACTAACTAAAGCATAATCTGGAAAAGAAAACTAAAGCAAGGTGCCAAGTGGAGAATAAAGCAATAAAAAAAAAAAAAAAACTAACAAGTGTGTTGAGAGGAAAGAAAAGAAACAATAGATATGCAAATTTCAATAGAGGTAGATGAAGATTGGCTGCAGTCCATGCATGGGGTCACTAAGAGTTGGACATGACTGAGCAAATTTACTTTCACTTTTCACTTTCATGCATTGGAGAAGGAAATGGCAACCAACTCCAGTATTCTTGCCTGGAGAATCCCAGGGACAGGGGAGCCTGGTGGGCTGCTGTCTCCAGGGTCGCACAGAGTCAGACATGACTGAAGCGACGTAGCAGCAGTAGCAGCAGCAGATGAAGATTTATATATATTAAAGATTAACTGCAAGGAGAAAAGAACAATAGGAAAGGCAAACAAAGGAATAAATAGATAAATAGAATAAATGTATAAAAAATATAATAGGTTTTTTAACAAATTAAAATTATAAAAAAGAGGCAAAAAAACGGAAGAAAGAGAAAAGGAAAACGACACAGAACTGCAAAAGCCCAATGCAGAGGCAGAGGTTTATAGCAACAACAAAAAGTGTGACTGAATATACACATATTCATATACACCCATAAGCAAAATCGAAACAGTCCAGCAAAAGTAGAGCACAACAGATCAACCAGTGAACAAAGGAAACCAAAATTACATCTGCCGGAACAAAACTAACTGAAGCACAAACGAAAACAAAACTGGAGCAAGGTGCCAACTGGGGAATAGAGCAATGAAAATAAAGCTAACAAAATGTTGAGAGGAAGAGAAAGAAAGAATAGATATGCAAATTTAAATAGAGGTGGAGGAAGATTTATATACATTAAAGGTTATCTGCAAGGGGAAAAGAACCGTAGGAAAGGCAAACAAAGGAATAAATGTAGAAAAAATACAATAGGTTTAACAAAATCATAAAATTATAAAAAAGAGAAAAGGAAAAAAAGAAATGGAAGAAGAAAGAAAGAAAAAAAAAAAAAACAGGAAAACTCCACAGAACTGCAAAAGCCCAACACAGAGGCAGAGGTTTATAACAACAAGAAAAAGTGTGACCAAATATACACATATACATATATAGCCATAAGCAAAATCGAAACAGTCCAGCAAAAATAAAGTACAATAGATTGACCTGGCAAACAAAGGAAACCAAAAATTATATCTATCAGAACAAAACTAACTAAAACACAAGCTGGAAAACAAAACTGGAGCACAGTGCAAATTGGGGAATAAAACAAGACAAAACTAAAAAATATGTTGAGAGGAAAGGAAAGAAAGAAAAGAAAGAGGATAGATATGCAAAGTTAAATAGAGGTAGATAAAGAAGATTTATATACCTTAAAGATTAACTGCAAGGGGAAAAGCATAGTAGGAAAAGCAAACAAAGGAATAAATGTAGAAAAAATAATAATAGGTTTAAAAAATTAAAATTATAAAAAGAGAAATAAAAAGGAAAACTCCACAGAGTTGCAAACCCAAGGTAGAGGCAGAGGTTTATAACAGCAGTAAAAAATATGATTGAAAAAAAAAAAGAAAGCTCAAAAGCTTACTTAGATTTCATAGTGCCAATAAAACCGACAACTACAACAGGGCGGGGGGAGGAGGAAGGGAAAAAAAATAATCCAAAAGAATCTACACAGCAAGTCAAGACATAATAATAATAAATGTTTTTCTTGAGTCACTGCTATCAGAGTCCTTTCCCTTGCTGGGAGTCACAGTCCACTTCACCTCCCTAGGATGCCCTCCATGCAACACTGCTGATCTCTGGCCCTGCTGTGGGGGCAGCTCAGATTCTAATCTGGTCCTACTCCTATGTGTTCTTGCCTCCAATGTCCACAGCTATCAGAACTAGTGTGTTTTCTTTTGTGGGAGCTCTCAATGACCTTTTATATATTCCATAGACACAGAGTGCCTAGTTGATCGTATGGAAGATTTTGGATCTTCTTGCTTAGTCACACTGCCCCTGGGTTTCAATTGCGGTTTTATTTCCACCTCTGCATATGGGTCATCCACTGGGGTTTGCTCCTGAGGCTGCCCTGGAGGACTTGGGTTTGCCCCTGTGAGGGCCAGGTGTGGAGGTGGTGCAGCTGCTTGGGTCACAGGGGTTCTGGCAGCACCAGGTACTCAGGGAGTTGGCAACTAGGGCAGCAGGAAATATAGTGCTCTAGAAGCAAACAGCCAGAGAAGGCGATGGCACCCCACTCCAGTACTCTTGCCTGGAAAATCCCATGGACGGAGGAGCCTGGTAGGCTGCAGTCCATGGGGTTGCTAACACTCGGACACAGCTGAGCGACTTCACTTTCACTTTTCACTTTCATGCATTGGAGAAGGAAATGGCAACCCACTCCACTGTTCTTGCCTGGAGAATCCCAGGGACGGGGGAGCCTGGTGGACTGCCGTCTATGGGGTTGCACAGAGTCGGAGATAACTGAAGCAACTTAGCAGCAGCAGAAAGAAACAGCAACCAGTATTGGCCAATATGCTCCAGTATTCTTGCTTGGAGAACCCCCGCTCCCTGACAAAGTTCCCTCGAAGGCCACAGTCTATAGGGTCGCAAAGAGTCTGACACTACTGAAGCGACCCTGCATACATAGACATAAGACTTTTTCGCCTGTGGCAGCTCTGTCCCAGTGAGAGCTGAGTGTGAAGGTAGTGCAGCCGCTTGGCTTATAGGGACCCTGGCTGCACCAGGTGTGCAGGGACGGGGACTGCTTCCACCACAGGAGTTTGGGCCCTATCAGAGTCTTTTTCTAGCCTCTTGTAGCTGGCGATCAGCAGGCCTCTTTAGCCAGTCTTTCTCCATAGCTCTGCCCGTTCAGGCAATTAGAGGGCTCCCTTGCCTGGGGTCCTTCTCTGTTGTTCAGTGTGTCAGGCACATAGAGAGGCCCCCCTGGCTGGAGTCCTACTCTGTAGATCTGTGCGGCACTTAAAGGGGCACCCTGGGTGGGGTCCTGCTCTGTAGTTCAGTGTGTCAGGAGTTTGATGGGCCAGCCTCTCTGTTGTTCAGCTGCTGATGCTGGTGTGTGGGGAGAGAGAGGTTATGGTGATGGCTCCACCCCCTACACCTGACTCAGCAGTATCATCTTGCTTCCAGGGCTACCCAGCTTTCTCCACGGGCATTTCCCACCACAGTCTCCTCCCTCACCTCCCCTCGATCCATTTCTCTGCAGTCAACAGCAGCCCTCGCCTTGGGATTGCTCCACACTCCCCAACTCCAGCTCCCAGCCGCTGTGCCTTCCAGGGGACCCTCGTCCCTGTCCAGGGTATGTATGGCTGCAGCAAGGACCCTCTGATTCTCATTCCATTTAGGCTGCCACAGATCAGCTGTTTCGCTCTCAGCCTTAAATGTTTCTCCTCTGACTCAGACAATTGCCCCATGTGAGGATCAGACCCCTGCTTCAGTCCCCCCACCCACTGAGGGCGGGTCCAGTCCTACTAACACTCCTGTTTCCCCCCTAGTTCCTTTGTCCTACTGAGTTTTGCGTGGTTCTGCATATTCTTTTCCTCTGGTCAGGTACTCCTGTCCGCTCTCAGCTGGTGTTCTGCATATACTTCTGTGTCTGAAGGTGTATTCTTGATGTATCCATGGAGAGAGGTGTACTCCACGTCCACCTACTCCTCCGCCATCTTATTCTCCCAAGACTTTTTTTAATAGAAGGCTTCAAACCTACCCAAAAGTAGAATAATGAAGCCCCAAGTACCCACCTAGTATGTAGGCTTTTAATAAACAATGCCAAGTTTTTCTCTGTGAAAGTTTACTGATATATGCTCCCCTCTAGATGAAATTTATGTTCATTTTTGTACAGTTGAATTTTATAGCTGCTGCATCCAGTGTTATATGTCTCAATATATCTTTTAAAATAAGAATAACTTGGTGGTTGGAGAAGGAAATGGCAACCCACTCCAGTATTCTTGCCTAGGGAATCCTGTGGACGGAGGAGCCTGGTGGGCTGCTGTCTGTGGGGTCGCAGAGAGTCGGACACGCCTGAAGCAGGTTAGCAGCAGCAGCGACTTGGTGGTAGGGATGGAAAGTGATGGGAAAAATAAGGCATAGTAACTTTTGTTGCCTAGGACAATAGTTTTAATCTAGCACAGAAATGCTGGTCAACTCAGCATAGCTTCCTGGTTCAGTATGCTTGGAGGGATACTGAGAGCACATCCAGGATCTGTGTAGAAAAGTGTTAGGACTGACGAACAATGTCAACTACAGGGAAAGTGGGGAGAATTGTTGGCATTTGCATTACGTGGTTTTTTGATTCTGCTTTTGCTTATAAGCACAGCAGCATGCTTTTGTAGGATTCTTTTGTTTAGTAGCCATAAAAACCCATTTGATTTATTAAAAGGTGATGAGACATTCCTCTTTACCTATAGACTCCCCAGTGTATGCCCAACTCCTCCTAGGCTTCTCTGTTCATGGGGATTCCCTAACGCTTGCTATTAAATTGGCAAATTTCCTTAAAAATACTATGCTCTTTTGAAAACAATTCCATGATGTTGGGATATATGTAAAAAGGATGTCCTGCACCATCATTAGGGGATCAATTGCAGGGGCTGTGTGAGAAGTAGGAAAGGATGGCACGTGTCCAGGCATGCAGTGTTACCTGGCTCCAAGCAGGAGCATGGATGTGTTGAAGTCTGTGGTGTGGTTTGTGGTCATGGAACAGAGACGAAGCTAACTGACCCACACTGACTCGAACTCCAAACCTTAAATTTTAAACTCCATGTTCATCTTTACTGAGCTAACCAATCAACAACTAACCAATAACAAAAATAAATTTAAAAAACAACATAAAATATGTCAGGTATTTGAGAACTGCCTTTTCATGAACCAATGGATTTAAGTCTGGAAGGCATCCTGGAGATCATTTAGACCAGGCATTGGAAAACTACATCCCATGGGCCAAATACAGCCCACTGCCTGTTTTTGTAATTAAGAGTTGTACTGTAATTACAGCCAGGTCCATCTGTTTACATATTGTCTGTGCCTGCTTTTGCACTACAGGAGCAGAGCTAAATAGTTATGACAGACTATACCGACCACAAATCGTCAAGTATTTACTATCTGGCCCTTCATAGAAAAAGTTTGCCAACCTCTGATTTAAACCAACATTTTCATTTTAGAGATGTGGAGATTGGGAATGAAATAGGTTGAGTAACTTGAGAGAACAGCTGGGAGAATTTCCCAAATTCCCAATGTCAGGATCCAGAGCTGTCATGATTTTGGTAAGAGAGAGCAGTTTTACATCTTCTAGAAGCCCCATTTTACCTTCTTAGGGTATCACTCCCTCCTCCACTGCCTTTCAGGTTTACGATAATGAAGACAATGAAAACTCTCCTCAAACAACACCTCACACGTCCCTTCATCATTGCATTTATCATCCTGAATTGTCATCGTTTGCTTCTCCCACTAGACTGAGTCCACTGGGGGCAGGGATCATGCTGCATTTGTCTCTGTAGCCAGATCTCACAACAGATATCTAATAACCGTGTGCTCAGGGCTTTTCATGTTGCCACTTCATCTTCTTCCATGGCTGTTTTAAGATAAACTTCAACTATTGGAAGATAAAATGCCAACATTATGATCTATAATTTTCCCTTCCTGACAAAGGATCCCCCCATCACTGAGAAATCAATTGGAGGTGTTCAGAGCCAAATATTGTTGATAGAAGGTAAATATCTCAATTTTTTTCAAATAAAGGCCCTAAACCTCAGAGCTAACCTTGACCTATATTCCTGACAAATGGAAAAGGGCCTGATGTAGACCAAGAGCAATAAGGGTGGAAGAGATGAAAGACCATTAGACTCAATGGGACATTATGGTTGACTGTGCATGGATGTTGAGCATCTAGAACTCTAGATTCTGTCAAATTCAGAATGAAGAGGAAGAGCACACTGGATGAGAGAGGTATGGGTGGGAAGGGGATACAGGGCATAAGTGGAGGTGGGTGTGGTGCAGTCAAGTGTGGAGACTGAATAGACAGTAGATTATATGAATCTGGAGCTTTTGTGCTAAATCTAGGATGAACTCATTCAAAGAGTAGATGGAGATTAGGAGAGGAGAGGATTAAGAGCAGAAACCCAGAGATCACCAAGTAAGAACTGAACAAATAAGAGAAACGCCCACTGAGAAGGATCCCCTGGAGAGGTAGAAGGAAGACAAAGGATGATGTTCCAGAAGCCAAGATGGAGAGGATAAATGCCAACTGAAAATATTTTGAGGGGAAAAAAAATATGATGCTTTGGATTTGGAGGTCTCCGATAACCCTTTGTCTATCCAACCAATCCATTCACACACAGGCAACTGGAAATATTTTGGAAGTAAAGGAAAACTTTTATGTCAGTCACTTCAAGTGTAAAGCTGGTAGGAAAGATGATTTGCCTTTACACAGATTTGCTCCACAAATACCTTTTCTAGAGTCTGTTTATCAACTGAGGATTTATACCAATTAGCTCAGGCTTTTAATGAGTTCCAATAAAAACCTGCTTGTGCTATTCAGATGATATTCCTCTTAGACAATAAATGTATGATTTATTATCATCTGATACTTTATGCTGGTTTGAGTACTTTAGGCCTAAAATAAATAAAAGCTTCTCAATGCATAAAATCATGTCCAAATGGGAGCTGTCTTGAGCTAGAATATCTAAAGTATTTTTTAAATGTTAAAAAACAATGCTTTCTTAGTGTGTGTGTTTGTATTAGTTGCTCAGTCGTGTCCCACTCTTTGCGACCTCATAAACTGCAGCACGCCAGGCCTCCCTGTCCATCACCAGCTCCCAGAGTTTACCCAAACTCATGTCCATCGAGTCGGTGATGCCATCCAGCCATCTCATCCTCGGTCATCCCCTTCTCCTCCTGCCCCCAATCCCTCCCAGCATCAGTCTTTTCCAATGAGTCAACTCTTCTCATGAGGTGGCCAAAGTACTGGAGCTTCAGCTTTAGCATCATTCCTTCCAAAGAACACCCAGGACCCATCTCCTTTAGAATGGACTGGTTGGATCTCCTTACAGTCCAAGGAACTCTTCATTGAGTCTTCTCCAACACCACAGTTTTCTCAGTTGTGTCCAACTCTTTGCAGCCCCATGGACTCGAGCCTGCCAGGCTCCTCTGTCCATGGAATTCTCCAGGCAAGATTACTGAAGTTGGTTGCCATTCCCTTCTCCACTTAGTGTATGGTAATAGTCAATAAGTATTTGTTGAATCAATGTATAAATAAATAGTGTATTTTCTTATGATTCTTCACCTACATATTGTGGTAATTTTAAAACAAGTCCACAAATTCTTTGACATTCCTCTCACTAAAAGTGGGACCTGATACCCCTCTACCCTGAAGAGAGACCAGCTTTAGTGACTGGATTCTAGTAGAATGCAGTGGAGCTTACCCTGAGAGTCTTCCAAGACTGGGTTAGAATAAACAATTCTCTTGCGCCTGGCTGGCTCGTTCTCTTGGATGCTGTGCCTTTGGACCCCTGAAGCTGACAGATGTGTAAGAAATGTAGCTACCCTGGAGCACCATGCTGGGAAGGGCACACAGTCATGGAGAGAGATGCCTGAGGAGCCTCAGCTGTGCCAAACCCCAGGTGACTGAGTTCTCCCAGGATGCCACGCCACACCTCTGAGTGGCTAAGCCATCCAGCTATTCCAGACCTCGGGCTTCAAGCCGCCCTCTACAACACGCATGGCCGAAGTGAGTTCTCCCTGCTAAGTTCCATCCACACTGTAGACCTGTAAGCAGGATATTCTTTTAAGTCTCTAGGCTTGAGGGTAGCAACTATACTACTAAGTGCTGTGTATCCGACTCTTTGCAACCCTATTAACTGTAGCCCAGCAGGGGGATTATTCAGGCAAGAATGCTGGAGTGGGTTGCCATTTCCTCCTCCTTTGCAACCCTATTAACTATAGCCCACCAGGCTCCTTCTGTCTTTGGGATTATTCAGGCAAGAATACTGGAGTGGGTTGCCATTTCCTCCTCCAGGGAATCTTCCTGAACCTAGGGGTCAAATCTGTGTCCCTTGTGTCTCCTGCACTGCGGCAGAGTCAGTACTGCTGACCCATCGATGAAGCCACTGTAGTAATGGGAACATTCCCTAATTAGAACATTGGCTATACGTTGCCATGCGATTATCATTGCTTGATCACCATGGAGAATATTATGAGCCTTCAGCACATTCCTTTTCTGGCTAATTCTCTCTGTGGAGAAGACCTACTACTCCAGCAGCCATTGGCTAGAAAGGCCTTCACTTCCTTTGCTGCTGCTAAGTCGCTTCAGTCGTGTCCGACCCTGTGCGACCCCATAGACGGCAGCCCACCAGGCTCCCCTGTCCCTGGGATTCTCCAGGCAAGAACACTGGAGTGGGTTGCCATTTCCTTCTCCAATGCATGAAAGTGAAAAGTGAAAGTCAAGTCTAGGAAATCTTTCGCCTTCCAAAATTGGAACAAATCACCTCTTTCTCAAAGCAAACTGCCTTAAGGTGGGGTGTATAAACACGGGACAGTAAGTGGTAGGTTTTTCTTGTCTCTACCCTAGAAACAAGGACTTACTAGAATATGCTTCAGTATAGTCCAAGTGAAGAGAGAGTGTCCTCAGGAACAAAGGAACTGTAAAGAAAACCACAGTCTCATTAACCTGTGTGAGGCAATGAGGTATTAAGTGAAAAGCAGTGGGTGGTACAGAGTTCTTTAAAAGGTGATCAATATTGCCATTTCAGTGTTTTCTAGGGAAGAAAGTTTTATCATATGTCTCCTAGGCCAAAATACACCTAAACTGGAGAAAGAACAATCTATTGTAATTCTGTTTCATTAATGTGCTTCCCCAAATGGAAAATTTGTATAGATAAGATGATATATTTGACAAATAGAGCACCCAATATAAATGAAAACATGGTATTACATTTTTATAAATTGATCTATGAATTTGGTTACTATGCACTTGTTCCCCTGAACTTGATCATTTCAGAGAAAGCTTTTAAGATCAATTTCCTAGACCACTGAAGACCACTGGCGTCTCCACCAATGTAATGATGCCTCACAGGAGTCTACAGGAAGCTAGCTACTGTCTTTGATGTAAATTTAGCTGTAGCAGGAAATAGTGTGTGAAGAGAAGAGGCTCCCAAACGTGAGTCCTCACCTGGCTGACTGCCAGAATAAATAGTGCTTTCTAGACCCAGTGTCAAGGAGTCTGGTTTCTTTCACAGTGGGACCCATCTTCTGGCTTTAGCTTCATGGTTATAATTTCTGAGACCTCAGAAACTTTTAATGCTATTCAAATGCAAACATCCCACTCTGAGTTTGGATTTATATGCCTAGTTTGGATAGCCTCATCTAAAAGTCACTTTGAAAACTAAATATGACAGCTGCTTACTATGTATGTTGCTTTCAGTTCAAAAGAAAGTGAAGTGTGAAGTTGCTCAGTTGTGTCTGACTCTTTGAGACCCCATGGACTATAGCCCACCAGGATACTCTGTCCATGGGATTCTCTAGGCAAGCATACTGGAGTGGGTTGCCATTTTCTACTCCAGGGCATCTTCCTGATCCAGGGATCGAACCTGGGTCTCTCACATTACAGGCAGATTTTTTCTGAGCCACCAGGGAAGCCCCTCAGTTCAAAAGAGGGAGATGTAATTAATTAAACTGCATTCTGATTCTAATACCAGACATTCTCTAATCTCCATCAGCACCACTTTCCCTGGAGGTGGAGGACCGCAGTGCCAGAACCCCCTCCACCCTCCCCCACCCCCCACAGTCCCAATTTCAAGGCCTGGGTCAGGAGGGCAGCTGTGGAGAAGGCTGCCCTGTAGATACATGTTTTTATGACCTCAGAATGATGTGTGTCTCACTGTAATGGAAAACGTATCTAGCAAAGTCAGTTGTAAAGTAAAACTCTGTAAATAAATCTCCACACCGCCTTCCAATGATTTCCTTCATAAAAATCAAGGGAACAGCATCAAGGAGAAAAAGAAAAAAAACACAACCCTCACAGCTTTGTGTGTTTATATTAATACTTCACTTTGTTCCCAACACAACTCGAAGTGATTTGTGAGGCTATGTAAAACTGTAACAAGAGAGTGCACATTTACAAGTGAGAAAGGATTAAAAACAAGGGTGGGGACGTAAAACAGAGCCAGCAACAAAGCTTTTAAAAATGTCTGAAATAATGGGCTCTGCGCTGGGTGGATCACAGTTTGGCTCTAAACTATCAGCCTATCAGCCAATGGCATCGCCCCAACAACTCAATTTGCTTGTGAGCATTTTGGGGGAGTGGAGAGGTCAGGGTGAGGGGTGGCAGGGGGGATACAGGCGAGTCTGGCCAACTCCCTTCTAATTTGGCTGCATGTAGGAGTAGATTTGAACACATCCGGAATAGAAAACATCCTAGACTGTGTCCTTAAAGCACTCCTCCTCGACTGTTGTTCGGAGGCAAGATGCTTGTAAATATCGGAAGGCACTGAATTCAGAGAAGAGGCAAGCTCAGCTTGCCAAGAACAGAACCTTAACATTGTGTGAAGCTCTTGTGTCTCTCTTCTTCTCCATAATCTGACAGCTCTAGAGACTGATCTGTTCTTGTCATCTTAACACTTCCCCCTCACTCCTAAGTCCACTCTCATCAGGATTTTACACCACCACGTGACTGAAGCTGATCTTGGAGAGGTCTGCAAGGTATCCTTCAGTTCATCTTTCACTTGGGTCTCAGGAGCATTTGGAAGTTGACATCTCTCTCCTTAAAAATACTCTGTATACTTAGCTTTCCTAATGTTGCAGGAAGTGGAACCCTTTCAAGGTCCAAGAGTGGGCTCTTGTCTAACACTTGGAAATGAACTGTCCGAGGAGACACATGTGCTGACAAAGCAAAAGACTTTATTGGAAAGGGGCATCTGGGCAGAGAACAACAAGATAAGGGAAGCCAGGAGTCCTGCTCAGCCACCTAGCTCAGGACTTATGGTAAAGGAGTTAGTTTGCAGGTTGCCTCTGGCCAGTCATCTTGCTTGGCCCAACAACTCAATTTGCTTGTGAGCATTTTGGGGGAGTGGAGAGGTCAGGGTGAGGGGTGGCAGGGGGGATACAGGCGAGTCTGGCCAACTCCCTTCTAATTTGGCTGCATGTAGGAGTAGATTTGATTGGTCTGACTCAGGGTCCTTCCTGATGGCATCCACATATCTCAGCCAAGATGGGTTCTAGTGTGAAGGATTCTGGGAATTTGGAAGGATATATTATGGGCTGGCATCCTCCTCCACCACCACGTTCCTTATTGGGACCTCCTATCAGGAGACAGTTCATGCAAGTGGTTACCATCGTGCCTGGCCAAGGCAGGAGGCTTCGGTCATCGGTTCCCTAACACTAACACCACACTTCATGGTCATCTCCCTCTTCTTTGGTACCTCTTTCTACCTGTCCTCTATCTGCTTCTGATGGGCCACTTGGCCCGTCAATGTTGGTTTTCCTTGGGATTCTGTTCAAGTGGTAAGAAGTCTAGATCAGAAAGAGTTTACAAAACTGTTGTTATCATATAGGACAAGGAAAAATATATATATATATTTCTAATCTTTTGTACCCCATAGTGTAGAGTTTTATGAAGTTCTTGTTAACTGGATATCAGCACTGCCTTCATGCTCACTCAGTTGTGTCCAACTCTTTGCGATCCCATAGACTGTAGCCCACCAGACTCCTCTCTTCATGAGATTTCCCAGGAAAGAATACTGGAGTGGGTTGCCATGCCCTCCTCCAGAAGGATCCTCCCAACTCAGGGATCAGATGTGCGTTTAAGTCTCCTGCATTGACAGGTGGACTCTCTACCATCGAGCCCCCTGGAAAGCCTCTAGGACTACACTAACACAGGAACCACTAGCCACGTGTGGCTGTTGAGCA
Organism: Capra hircus; assembly: GCF_001704415.2. Lineage (NCBI taxonomy): Eukaryota > Metazoa > Chordata > Mammalia > Artiodactyla > Bovidae > Capra > Capra hircus. The sequence continues at coordinate 36,614,127 of NC_030818.1, forward strand.
CTTCAATGTGGCATGTTTGAATTGAGATGAATCGTAAACGCAAAATAGATTTCAAAGACTTGACATAAAAAGTATGTAAAATAGCTTGTTAATTTATTACTTATATAGATTATATCTCTTTATTTTGGATATACTGGACTAGATAAAACATTGCTAAAATTAGTTCCACCTATTTAATTTTACTTTTAACGTGGATCCTAGAACATGTTTAATTATACACGAGGCTCACATTACAAGGCTGTTGGACAGTGCTACCTTGTAGAATTTTAACAAGTTCTGCATCTGTTAGCAAGTTTCATTCAGCATTCCTGATTGTGTGCATGAATATATACATGTATGTGTGTGTCTAAATTCTCCTTTGAATCAGAATCTTCCAGGTTCCCTCATTAATTAATGTATTGAATAGAAATCTTTGACACATCATATTGTATTTGCATGAGAATCACAGTTTTAACAGCTTATACTTTAGCAGCCAATTCTATGGAATTGCTCCAACAGGCCCATTCAGATCTGTTCTTCTAGCCCTTCAGTGGTTTTGTGAGGAGTTAATTCCCTATATTAAACTCCATGTAAACTGGCTAAGGTGGTTTTCATTACCTGCTATTTCATTACCTGACTGATACAATAGCTAAAGGTTAAGTGCTTCTGTTGCCGTTTGTTCTCTGGTTGCTGCCATGTCCGACTCTTTTGTGACCCCATGGGATGTAGCCCCGCCAGGGTTCGCTGTCCATGGGATTTTCCAAGTAAGAATACTGGAATGGGTTGCCATTTCCTCCTCCAGGGCATCTTCCCAACCTAGGAATCAAACCCGAGTCTCCCACATTGCAGGTAGATTTTTTACCAGTGAGTCACCAGGGAAGAGTATTCTCTAGATAGTCTTTCAAACGATTTACACAGATTCTCGTTTAACCTTCATAACAATTCTCTGAGGCAGGCTACATACTCTCCTTTTCACAGATGAGGCACTAAGAGTTTAAGAAACCTACCCAGGATGACCAGTTGGGAAATGGTAGCTGGATTCACATCCAAGCAGAGTGATCCCAAAGTCCGCTCCATCGCCACCGTGCTCCAGCAATGATTTTCTTGCCACTAAGTGAAACAGATGAGCACGCCTGTCACTCTGTGGACCTGGAGACTGTGGTGTGGCAGAGAGGCTAGAGGTTTCAGTCATGCCTTCACTTTTGCCTTCTCCACATGTAGGCCCTTGATTCAGCTGGCTGGTTCTCAGGGTCCTGGGCATAGCTCATGTTGGGTCGTTCTTGCAGACTCTCCCCAAAATGAGGAGGTTGAGTGACATGCCGTTTCCCACTGAAGCTGAGAAGCAGCTCCACCAAGAACAAGAGTTTTTACTAGCGGAGCTGCACTGAAGTGTGTGCCTTGGAGGCTCACAGTTTGCCAAGCAGGCTGTCCATCATCTTTAGCAAAGGCAGAGAACAATAAAATAACTCCTTTTAAGGGCCTGCTGGGTGTCAGACATTGCCTTAGGCAATTTATATACATTCTCTTTAATCCTTTCACTAATAGTGAAGTGGTATTATCCTATTTTAAAGATGAAGAATCTGGTCTCAGCTTAATTATGGATATCCCAGGATTCCCCTGATAATCACTGAACTCTTCACTAATACCTAACAGAAACTCTAGACATTATATCAAAATGCCTTCAAAATGCTTGTATTGATAATAAATATGTATTATTTGTCCACATGTAACTGAACAGTGAAACTTGCTAAATAAGGAGAGTAGCAAAAATATTATATGCTGTCTTTCCATTATTAATGTTAGTTTGAAAGCTTGAAATGAGCAGACAACTCAATATTTTCCAGCATGCATCACGTTAGCTTTTAATTCATTAGCTGTCTTTTCCTACTGTCTGCTTTCTTGCTATGGTCTACATTTTATACTGGTGCTGCAGAGATATGTGAAAGGATTATGCTGCCCCACTTTAGTCCTAGGAAATATAACTGTTCTGAATTATTAATAGTATTGGCTTTCAAATGCTTTATTGATCATTTCACCTCTTTGTTTCAGAGAAGGATATTTGTTAGATGGGATTTTTTTTTTCCCCACCACCTCAGAAGCTTACTATGTTTTGCGGGAAACACTAACTGGCTTTAGTTGAAGAACAGATGGTCCTATGTTGATTTCCACCTCTACCTGTGATGGAGTCTCCCTCCATGCCATGCTCCTGTATTCTTGCTCAGTGATAGGTTAATAGGGAAGTTTTCAAACAGTGCTCTTCAGAGCCCTTAGGATTTCCCAGTGGTGCCTGAGGTGCAGTTGGTGGAAAAAAAAAAGGCCTGGGGTGAGGGGTGGGGTTCTGCACCCCCCACCCCAACTGTTCCCTTTTTCAGAGAAGCACTTCACTCCTGCTATAAGCATTAAGCTTTGGGGCAAGATTATGTTGGGAAGATTCTTTTTTTTTTAAAGAAGAATAAAATTTTAAAAATTAATATGGCACATAAATAGTGGGTGTCTATACATACTTGGGATATGAACAAAAATGTCTAAGGATGATCACAGTATGCATGAGCATATACAACCAACCGTGGGCTGAATCTGACTAATGTGGTGGCATGTCACGTGACTGGGTTTGCAGGATGGACTTGGCCCTCCTGTGGTGTTCAAATAGTAACTGACTTCACTCAAAGTTCAGTTCAGTGAACTCTGAGTGAAGTTCAGTGACTATGTTTATTTACATAGTGAGTAAACTCACAGTCACAAGAAATACAATAAAATTTAGGGACTGGCAAAAATACATGGACAGACTGCACGAGTAAACTTTGTTCACAGGCTTATATTCAGGTTATTAGGTCAGTTCCCAGGTGGCTCAGATGGTAAAGTGTCTGCCCGCAATGTGGGAGACCCAGATTTGATCCCTGGGTTGGGAACATCCCCTGGAGAAGGAAATGGCAACCCACTCCAGTACTCTTGCCTGGAAAATTCTATGGACGGAGGAACCTGGTAGGTTAGAGTCCATAGGGTCACAAAGAGTCGGACACGACTGAGCAACTTCACTTTCATAGGCCTCTAACTTCCTTTAAGAGACTGAATATTGTCATTATTTGAGTTATATCATAGGGGACGGCCACAGGCAAAATATTTATTCACTTTCTGTAATAAAAGCAACTATGTCTTTACCTTTCAAAGAGTTTTTAAAAAAATACACAAGGGTTTTGTTTTGTGTGAGATAAAAATCAAAGCGTTAACAGGTCATGCTCAGGGTTCCTTTCTGTGTGTGGAGTGCACAGACCCTAGGAATGCCCTTCCTCTCATGCATGGAAGGTGCAGACCTGGGGAGGGCAGAAAGGTGACAGAGACTCAATGCATTCAGTAAATACATATTGAGGGCCCACTCTCATTGGGCATCCTGCTAGAGGGTGGGGATCCTCTCTTCCTAGAATTTGTATTCTAATGTGGAGGAGGCAGGTAGTGAATACATAAACAACCATATAAACATAGCAATTATAGAATGTGCCAATTCCCATGATGCTCACAACAGCATGGGAGTGGGGCCCTTTTCAGCTACAGACCATCAAAGAAAGGTCTCTGGGAGGGCAGACACCTAAGTGCATTTTAGAAGGCCACAGCTGGCCTCTTTGCTGGCTGCCAAGGCCATAAATATGTGGCACTTACTGTACTTGATAGCTAAGTGTGTGCCATCTGCACCCACGAATTAGAGACAAGGCTGTGGAAACCTGGAGGGGACTGAGAGTTGGCGACTCTCTGAACAGGAATAGAAAAACACAGCATTTTTAATTTATTAAATGAATAGATTTTTCCTTGGTCATTTAATATTTATTAGCATTGTGTTTTATTAATTTCTTTTTAATACAAAGATGGCCTGCAGAACACTTAAATGTAATATGTACAAGATCATTGTCCTTTGCTGTTTCATAAAAAATTGTTTTCACAACTGTGTATGGTTGTCATCAACTACGTAAGAAAGTGTATCCATAATAAAATTCCTTCTATTATTTCCTCATAATTGTTAAAGACAATATGATTTTGGGAAGAGAATTAAACTTCACAAAAATCAGTTTCATTTTCAAAATATCTACATAAGGCACTTACTTGTATTAGAGTGAAGAGAGAACATGGTTTTCACGTAACATGACTTTTATCAATAGAATTTTCCAGTTTACATCCTTTGTTTTCTTTCTTTTTGTTTTGTTTTTTAAAGCCTGCCAGTGGATCATGTTGCTTAAATAAAAATATCTGAAAGATATATGCACACAAAGCCAACTCAGATTTACAGCAGAAATAATAGACTTCAATCTCTTTCAAGCAAGTATAACTCACCCAGCCATCCAACCATCCATTCAGTATTTATGGAGTCTACAAACTGATAGGTAAAATATGCTGGAATTAGAGCATGTATTAGTATATTATGATCTTGCTGGCCTCTTGGCTGGGTGCGCTGTTCATAATTCAGTTTTTCCCTCTAGCAATTCTCTGAAAGGCATGTAAATAGCCAAAATATAGCTAAAAAAAAAAAAAGTGACAGTGTGAGTTGCTCGATTGTGTCCAGCTCTTTACGACCCCATGGGCTGTTGCCCACCAGGCTCCTCTGTCCATGGAATTCTCCAGGCAAGAATGCTGGAGTGGGCTGCCATTCCCTTCTCCAGGGGATCTTCCCGACCGACCGAGGGATCGAATCTGCATCTCCTGCATTGCAGGCAGATTCATTACCATCTGAGCCACCAAAATGTGGCTAGAGCGACTAAAATAAAGAGCAATTTGAAATTATCCTGTCAATGTGTTAAACATTGACAGAATGAATTTAAAAACACATGGGGTGGTTAACCTAGGCATTCCAAAGAAAAGGAAAAAACTATTATATCACCAAGGAAGTTCAGTAAGGTATCTGATTACAACATGAGAGATCACTAGTTTCTGTATGTACCAGTTTAAAAATATGATAATTAAAAAGCATCTTGTTCAAAACAGCAAGAAAACAGTACATATCTAAGTATAAACTTACCAAGAAATATACAGGATATGAATTGAAGCAAACAAAATTTTAATGAGGAACATAAACACTTGAACAAAAGTAGACAAAAGTTATTTTTTTATACAGGAATCTTGAAATTTAATAATTTTTCAAAGTAATGCAAAAGCATCAGTCAAGAGAGTTTTTATAAAAGACATAATTTGGTTTAATTTACTATAATTGGTTTCCAAGTGTGTTTTTAAAAGCAGTCTACAAAGATTTCTTTTTTGTCTTGCTTTATGAGAAATAAGGGCTTCCCTGATAGTTCAGTTGGCAAAGAATTTGACTGCAATGCAGGAGACTCCAGTTTGATTCCTGGATTGGGAAGATCCCCTGGAGAAGGGAAAGTCTACCCACTCCAGTATTCTGGCCTAGAGAATTCCATGGGTCCATGGGGTCGCAAAGAGTCATTATAGATAACACTGTATCATGAAGATTTTGGGGGATTCCCTGGTGGCTCAGAGTAAAGATTCTGCCTGCAATATGGGAGACTTGAGAAACATTGATCAGCAGATTGCATCTTTGAAAGAGGAGGTCAAATCACCCAGTTCTTTGTGAAAATAAATAAAAATTATTCAATTATTGACTTTGCTTGCTTTATTCATTTTTAATACTTCACCTTTATTCATAAATACTCATGAAAAGTAAAGTCAATATTGAATCATTTTAATACATATAACTTTTAAAAATTATTTTTCATTTTATATTAGACTAGTTGATTTAGACTATAGTTGATTAACAGTGTTAGTTTCAGGTATACAGCAAAATGATTCAGTTATACATATAAATGTATCTATTCTTTTTCAAATTCTTTCCCCATTTAGATTATTACAGAATACTGAGCAGAGTTCCCTGTACTACACAGTAAATCCTTGTTGGTTATCTATTTTAAATATAGCAGTGTTTATATGTCAGTCCCAGACTCCTTATTTATCCCTCCCTCCAACATTCCCCCTTTGGTAATCATAAATCATTCTGTAAGTCTGTGAGTCTGTTTCTGTTTTGTAAATAAGTTCATTTGTATCTTTTTTTTTTTTTTAGATTCCACATGTAAGCAACATCATATGATATCTGTCTTTCACTTAGAATAACAGTCTCTAGGTCCATCCATGTCTGGTGGCTCAACTGGTAAAGAATCCACTTGGAATATGGGAGACCTACAGAAGGGAATGGCTACCCACTCCAGTACTCTGGCCTGGAGAATTCCATGGACTCTATAGTCCATGGGGTCACAAGGAGTTGGACAGAACTGAGGGACTTCACTTTCCCCTACCTATGAGTGAGTTCCATTCTGAGAGTGCATTTCTAAGTCCAATTTGTTCGGAAGTCCAACAAAGACAGCCTAGGTACCCAACTAACACAATCGGCTATATAGTACTGTACTGTAATGGGTTTATAATAATTTTCACACAAATAATACATATAAAATAAATACAATTATTTTTTAAAAAATCTTAACAGTATAGCACCTTGAAAAGTACAGTAATACGGTACAAGAGCTGGCATCCAGGGGCTGGCATCAAGTGAACAGGCAAAAAGAGTTACTGACTGGAGGAGAGAGAGGAGGTGGGAGATGGTAGAGCTGAAGGGTCATCAGCAATAGAAGATGGAGGGCAAGCTGCAATGTCACTCACGCCTGACGCTGATGGCACAGGTTCTGGCTCCTTGCTGGATTCAATTCTATATGTCCCCTTGAAGAAAGAGCCAGTAATGTCTGGGTAGTAGCTCTCCTCTTCTGCCATGGATGATATGACAGCACTGGACTGCATCCTCAGTCTCTCTGCTTCTTCAGTGACTTCTTCCTTGTGCCTCTCTTTGTCCCTTCTCTGTCCATCAGGTCTTCATTAGGAAGCTCCTCGTGTGGCACAGCAAAAGTACTGTGAAGTACACAAAAGCAAAGCCACTTGTGGAGGACGCACACGCATGACATTGTACACCGCTCATCTGTCAGTGGACGTTTACGGCTGCTTGACATTTAGGGTGGCTTGGCTATTGTAGACAACACTGTGCAATGAACACAGGTGCATGTATCCTTTCAAACCATTATTTTCTCTGGATATATGCCCAAGAGTGGGACTGATGTGTCATACGGCTTCCCTAGTGGCTCAGACGGTAAAGAATCCGCCTGCAATGTGGAAGACATGGGTTTGATCCCTGGGTTGGGAAGATCCTCTGGAGGAGGGCATGGCAACCCACTCCAGTATTCTTGCCTGGAGAATCCCATGGACAGAGGAGCCTGGTGGGCTACAGTCCATGGGGTCCCAAAGAGTCGGACAAGACTGAGTGACTAAGCACAGCATGGTAGCTCTATTTTTACTTTTTTAAGGAACCTCCATACTGTTCTCCATAGAGGCTGTACCAGTTTACATTCCCATCAACAGTGCAGGAGGGTTCCCTTTTCTTTAGACCCTCTCCAGCATTTATTGTTTGTAGACATTTTGATGATGGCCATTCTGACTGGTATAAGATAATCTCACTGTAATTTTGATTTGCCTCTCTCTAATAACTAGAAATGTTGAACATCTTTTCATATGCCTCTTGGCCATCTGTATGTCTTCTCTGGAGAAAATTTAGGTCTTCTGAGCATTTTTTTTGATTGGGTTGTTTTTTGCCTCCAAAGAACCAGCTTTTAGCTCCATTGATTTTTTTCTGTTGTTTTGTCTCTATTTCACTTATTTCTGCTCTGATTTTTATGTTTTCTTTCCTTCTATTAACTTTGGGTTTTGTTTGTTCTTATTCCTCTAATTGCTTTAGATATAAGGTTGGGTTGAGGAAAGAACCCCGTTTTAAATATCTATATATGCATCCCAGTATCTAGAATATATCTTTCATGCAGTGTTATTTATTGAAATGAATTAATGGGTACTGTTGGATTATGTGGTTCCTTTTCACATTAAAGGGGATTGGAAAACGATGACATCCCAATCTCATCCTCATTAATTATATAAAAATTTGTGACTGGTTATTTTTTGGCTAGAAAAACACCTCTGCCATTTACAGATCTGAGCCACCCCTATCAAGGGTAAGAGCAGCACGTAAAGAGCACATCTTTCCAAGGGACAGATGGCTGGAACACTCCTAGGTGAGTAGGCAGGTCAGGCAACATGGATGGCATATGTGGAGCCGTGGCATAGAGGGCCCCTCCACTTCCCTCTCTCTCATACACACACACACACACACTGGTTCCGGTTCCTCTCTTATTCTCTCTTGAGTCCATTCAAATACGGCTTTCACTCCACCAGAACTGTTCTTATCAAGGTCATCAGTGACCTGCATGTTGCTAAACACAGTAGTCAACTCTCAGTTCTCACCTTACTTAACCTGCCAGAATCATTGCCCAGATTGACCTTCCCTCTTCCCTGAGGGCTTCACTTGACTCCCAGGACACGCTTGCTCTCCCAGTCTTCCTCTTGCCTCACTGGATGCTTTCTTTTCCTTTGCTGGTTCTTCTTCTTGAGCTCTTAACTTTGGGATGCCCTATGGCATCGCTTGTGGGCCTCTTTCTTTTTCTGTCTACATTCCTTTTCTTGGTGATCTCATCCATTCTTATGGCTTCCAGTGCTGTCTATCTGCAGACAAATTCAAATTTTATCTCTGCGGCCAAATTCAGGGTCCAGCTGCCTACTCAGCATTTTATTCAGATGTTTCATAGACATCTCAGATTTAACATTCCAAAACTGAACTTCTCACCTTTCCCCCAAATCCGCCCTTCTCACAGTCTCTCCATTTCAGTCCATGACAATCCTATTCTAGTAGCTTTTAAGTGTCATCCTTCAGTCTTTTTATTGTACCCACATTCAGTGTGTCAGCAAATCTATTGACTATACCTTCACAGTCAGTATATCCAGAATCTGACCCCTTGTCAACACTAACATGGCTCCTACTCCTACTTAACTCTTCTGTGTCTCTTTCCTTATTAATAACTTAGTAGGGAAAATGGACTACAGCTTATAGAGTTAACGTGTGGGTTAAAGGAAACAGTAAAGAATTCAACACAGTGCTGAGCAAACAGGCAGTGCCTCATTACTGTTAGCTTTTTATTATTACTGGCCTTTCTGTTCTAGAGGATATCAAGGAAATTTGGGAAAATTGAAGCCATCAACCCTTTTCATAATAACTAAACTTTATTTTTCAACATGTGCAATTTTGATTTTTAAGATTTCAGTTAAATAAGTTGAAGAAAATGTGTTACTGTGCTGATGGCTTATCTTCTGAAAAAGAAGTAAACATTCACCTAACCCAGAAAAACTGTCACAGTAAGAACCAAAAAGAGGGTTCCAACAAACTGCTATTTGTAAAATAAATAAGATACAAGGATTTAATCTACAGGACAGGGAGCAGAGCCAATATTTTAGAACTTTAAATGGAGTTTAGTCTATAAAAATACTGACTCACTGTGTTGTACACCTGAAACTACTATTGTAAATCAACTGTACTCCAGTAGTAATTGAAGAGTTAAGTAGCAAAAGGGCAAGCTTCGCTGGTGGCTCAGTGGTAAAGAATCCACCTGCCAGTGCGGGAGACACAGGTTCAACCCCTGGTCCAGGAGGATCCGACACGCTGCGGAGCAACTAGGCTTGTGTGCTCCAGCTATGGAGCCCGTGCTCTAGAGCCAGCGCTGCTGAAGCCGCGCATCCTAGAGCCCACCTCTGCAACGAGAGGAGCCGCCGCAGTGAGAAGCAAGCGCCCCGCATCTAGAGAGCAGCCCCCTCTCCCTGCAACTGGAAAAAAGCCAGCAGCAATGAAAACCCAGTACAGCCAAAAAGATAAAAATAAACAAACAGCATAGGGCAATCTGAGTCACTGGAATTCGTCTCCAGCCTGTTAAGAGTAATTTTCAGCTAATCAGACAACTGTAGCTTAGAAAATGTTTTTAATTCAAGGTTATTGAGATTGTTACATATGATACTGCATAGCTATACACACCACCAGTTTCACAACCTCAAAGACCTTTGGGGATACGAAAGTGAAAGTGAAAGTGAAGTTGCTCAGTCGTGTCCAACTCTTTGCAACCCGTGGACTGTAGCCTACCAGGCTCCTCAGTCCATGGAATTTTCCAGGCAAGATTACTGGAGTGGGTTGCCATTTCCTTCTCCAGCGGATCTTCCCAACCCAGGGATCGAACCCGGGTCTCCCACACGGCAGGCAGACGCTTTACCATCTGGGCCAGGAAACTTAATGTTTCTACAACAACTGGAATAACAGCTATCATCTGTACAAAAATGCTTATTATTAACCTGTAGTCCCACTTAATTTTCATCCCAACTAATTATTAATAGGTAGAAAGATTCTTGAATATCCTTAAAATATCTAATGTGTCAGCAGTATTACAGTAATCTTATTTTATATGAAGCATCTCAGGTAAGTACCCAAATGTATAAATTAAACAAACAATATCACTACTAAATTAAGAAAAAATATTGTACTATATAAGCAAAGAAAATTTCAGAACATTTGTCTCTTTAATGCAGTTACTTTGCTAATATGTGATATGAAATGGTTCTTGAATAGATGTTCATCTAATTTTGTTCAAATATTTACAGAAAAATCACATTTATTTTTTATTCCCTCCCTCATCCTGCATATATATATATATATATATATATATATATATATATATATATTCAACATGGTTTAAGAAAGATGTTCATCTAATTTGTTCAAATATTTACAGAAAAATCACATTCATTTTTTATTCTCTCTCTCATCCTGCATATATAATCTACCATGTCCTGGGTGATAAGAAAAACCCATGGGAATTGTTTTATTCTTTATAAAAAATATTTTTATGTTGTTGCATATAACAGCTAAGTAATAATGACCTTGGATATTTTAAAAGGAGGGAAATTACTCCACAATGAAATCATCAGGAGTTGACTATGCTTAATTGGTCATTAGTTCTTCTTTACCCATATTTGATTATATGTTAAACTATGATATTTTGATATAAAATTCATATTGTGTATATAATTATACATATATATATGTATATATGAGAGACCCAGGTTCCATCCCTGGGTTGGGAAGATCCCATGGAGGAGGGATGGCTACCCGTATTCTTACTAGGAGAATTCTAAGGACAAAGGAGCCAAGCGGGCTACAGTCCATGGGGTCACAAAGAGTCAGACATAACTGAACAACTTTGAGAGAGAGATGTCATGTATATCTTTTATATTACATGCAAAAGTTGCTTATTATCACAGTCATTGTGAGATCATTTCAGCTAGTCCATATACACTAAAATGCTAATTTTTATTTATTTATTTTTTGTAGGAAGTCCTGGCTGAGCAATGTTGGAAGTCCTAGTTCTCGCATTGACCGCACGAACTTTTCCAATGAAAAAACCATCTCTAAACTTGAGTACTCTAGTTTTAATATTCGATACTAATAGAAAAATTCAAATTGTAATGCTTATACTGTACAATAGAATAGACTGTATTCTTAAGTCTGCATACTAGAGTGACAGTAGCAGAATAGGATAAAAAAAGAAACTTTCTGTTCCGAAAGCTGCAACATTACGTTACTAAAAATGGTTGACAATGAAACAGTTTTACTCAACAATGTTTTTAACCAGCCAAATTTAGCATTCTAAAATTTTAAATGTCATTACAAATTATTTAATATGAATATTTTATTTAAACTTGTCTCATGGAATCTTTAATTCTAATGAATATTATGACACACATGTTATTTTGCTGGACATAAAATAACCACTTAAAAATTATTTTGGGGTATTATCTGAATTGAGTTCTAAAACCTCTGAATAATAATTTGTTAAAGTTGAGTACTTTGTTTAACAACAGCAAAATAACCAATAGTTTGATATAAATGTATATGATGATCAGCATAGCCTTAAAATCAATAAAGAGTTAACTTTAAAAACTGGTTGAATGAGAACATGATTCAGTACTTCTATCGGAGCTGCTTAATGTTTTCTAGGAACCATATTCTTCTGTATGGTGAACAGAGGAGTGAAGAAATGACAGTGGTAGTATATAGCAAGCAGCAACTATATTTGCAACTATATTTGCAACTACCCATAATGGATGTCCTATGAACCAGAAAAGGGACTGAGAGTCTAAATAAGTCACACTGTTCCCCAAATTTGGGGACTTCCCAGGTGGCACTAGTGGTAAAGAACCCGCCTGCCAATGCAGGAGACTTTAAGAAATGTGGGTTTGATCCCTGAGTTGGGAAGATCCCCTGGAGGAGGGAGGGCATGCAACCCACTCCAGTATTCTTACCTGGAGAGTCCTGTGGACAGAGGAGCCTGGTGGGCCACAGTCCATAGGGTCACACAGAGTCAGACACCACTAAAGCGATTTAGCACAGCACATCCCCGAAATTTGGCCTGTCATCTGGGGATTCTCACATACAGATAATAATTAAGCCACATAATATTTTAAGGGAAAGTTTTATTTCTACACCACAGAATTATACTCTGGAGAAATGGAGAGCTTTAACTCAAATATTGGGGAATTTCAAATGTTGTAGGTACAATATATACTTACCTAGGGGCTTCCCTAGTGGCTCAGATGGTGAAGAATCTGCCTGCAGTACGGGAGACCTGGTTCAATCCCTGGGTAAGGAAGATCCCCTGGAGAAGAGCATGGCTACCCACTCTAGTATTCTTGGAGAATCCCATAGCCAGAGCAGCCTGACAGGCTACAGCCCATGGGGTCACAGAGTCTGACGTGACTGAGCAATTAACACACATATTCACATATTCCTTCAGTGATTTCCAAATTTTTGTAACAATGGAATCCATTAAACCAATTTACATGGAATTTAATACATAAAGCAAGTGGAAAAGGGCAACCATTATGACTGAAAATGGGGTTCTGTGGAACCCTCAAGGCTTGGTCTCACTTTGCCTCCTGGATCTTGTCCCCTGCAATTGTCCAATAATTTCAAATGCCTTGGGAATACAGACTAGAGGCCGTCGTTCTATCTATGGCGCAAAACTCCATTGCTATACTCCATGGCACAGAGAAAGAATTCAGGCCTCTCTTCTCTATCCGCTGCAAGGTTATAATTAAGGAGATGAAGCATGGGCTGCCTTTGTTCACTCATAATGATTAATTTGATGATAATACCAATATCAAATGTACATAAGAGAACATGGCATTAGAGAATGACAAATTTTTTTTTAATTTTTATTTTTACTTTATTTTGCTTTACAATACTGTATTGGTTTTGCCATACATTGACATGAATCAGCCACGGGTGTACATGAGTTCCCAATCCTGAACACCCCTCCCACCTCCCACCCCATATCATCTCTCTGGATCATCCCCGTGCACCAGCCCCAAGCATCCTGTATCCTGTATCGAACATAGACTGGCGATTCGTTTCTTACCTGATAGTATACATGTTTCAATGCCATTCTCCCAAATCATCCCACCCTCTCCCTCTCCCACAGAGTCTAAAAGTCCATTCTATACATCTGTGTCTCTTTTAAACTTTCCAAATACCCTTAAAGGAATAAAGAGCTTTCCTATTGTTTTAACATCCTCATCAGGTAGAGAAGACTCTGTTGTGTTATTCACTTGGGTTTTGCTCTCCTATTTCCCTACTCCTAGTTCAAGCTGAGTTCCTTTGTCTCAAGAAGGGTTTTGGTGCCAGATCCCCTGAAGACAACTTTTCTTCCAAGGTTTCATTTTAAAGGGGGCATTATGTTGTAAGTTGAGGAAAAAGACAAACACTACCCCTTTAGTGGGTACAAGAGAAACAGAAGTGGCAAAAGCAAAGGGGGCAGGGAGATGGTCCAAGACTTTAAAGGCAATGGATTTCCCAAGAGATGGAGACCTTCCTCTTTCTCCCCAATAGCACCTCTGGGGGATGGCCAAAACAGAGAAGGGAATAGCTATGGTCCACCCAGAGAAGCTGGATGCAAGGCGCAGGGGCTCCCAGCCCTAGCAAGATTGCTACCCCACAGGTGCTGCAAAACTGCTACCCCACAGGTGCTGCAAGACATCCTGGCTACAAGTGAACACGGTGGCCTGGACAGCAGTCATGGAACTGGTATGGACAAGAGACCAGAGAAGTCTTTCCTCAACGTTCTGTTTACTTTAGACTATTACATGAGCCTTTTGAGGATGAAAGATTCGACTTCCCACCTCCCAGCCAGGATGCGGCTTGAAGCAGGCTCAATTTGACTTAGAGAAAGTAAAACAGACATTTCTTACAGTGAAGTTGAAAATAAAATCTGTATCTCTTTACACATAGAAAGGCTAAATGCTTTTAGAAAAATGCAATCTCAGAAGTGACACCAATATGTCACTCTTTATTACCCTGATTTCCTTTGGTAGTTCCCTTCCCTGCTCTCTTCATAAGAAAATCACACTCTGCTAGCACAATCTTCTGACTGCACAAAGTGAATCACATTAGTCAAGGCTGCTTAATGATTAATGCAGAACTAAGTTCTATTACTGGATGAAAAATGTTGTAGATAATGATTAAAAATGGGTGGCTATGAGTGGATAGAAAGAGAAAAAAGGTAAAGCTTTAAAAAATGTGTTATCGAGACCAGACAGCACAGTGAAGTTAATATGGCAAATTTCTAACTGAACTTACACAGGGGGTTTTAAATATACATATCATATTTTATCTTAATATATGATGTTACATAATTTATCATATTAAACATATATTTTGTTTAATAACAAACCTTGATAGCTTTAATGTTTCCAAAATTAGGCATTTAAAAAAAAGAATAAAACAACTAAGCAAAAGATGGGTTTCTATTCCAATGACTGTCAGCCGGGAGTCTCTACACTCCACACACCCACACCCTCCTCAAGAAGCTACACACTGGAATTAGGGGAATATGATTTGTTAAAGCAGGTAACTATGTTTCATATTTATATAAAAATGCCTTTTTAAAAAGCTAACCTGAGAAGTAAAGCTCTTGACTGGAAACTGAAAAGTGAAAGTCGTTCAGTCCTGTCCAACTCTTTGCAACCCCATGAACTATACAGGCCATTGACTTCTCCAGGCCAGAATACTAGAGTCGGTAGCCTTTCCCTTCTCCAGGGGATCTTCCCAACCCAGGGATCGAACCCAGGTCTCCCGCATTGCAGGCAGATTCTTTGCCAGCTGAGCTACCAGGGAAGATGCAAAAGATGGATCCTTTAGCAGGTTGGGTGCACAGAAGAAATAAGGGTGTGGTAGAAATGGGAGATTCTTCTATTAGGAAAGCTATGGGCTTCTAAGTTTGAGAAAAAGCAATTCAAGTTTCATCAAAGACTGGGAATCTCTGGGTAAAGGGGAGTTCCTTGAAGCCTGAAGAAGGCTTGTGCTTCAGAAGTAGGCACAAAGAGCAGAGAAGCACTGAAGGGGGAAACTAAGCCATGGGGGTGGATATGGCAACAACCCTCAGTAGTTGGACTTCGCTGGAAGGTGGTCACCATTTTTACAATGAAACATTTTCAACTCTATCAAAGGGATCTTTCAGAAGCACATGTCTCTAAACTCATAAAGATAACAAACAATCTACTTTTAAAAATTAGCTTATATTTGGAAATATTTTTCATATAGTAGCTCTCCTTGGCCTCCATTAACACAGGTATCACAGCATATTCACTACTTGTTAAAAGGACAAGATTTTCATGTCTGGAACTCATTTTGGGAACTGAAAATAGGCACCATGGTATGGTAGAGGATATTCTGGTCTAGAAATCAGGAGACCTGCATTCTGGGCTCAGCCCACCCCAGGATTAACTGTGTGCCTAGGTGCCCTCAATCACAAAGTCAAGAAGTTAGACTAAACTGGGACTTCTCCCAGGATTCCCATTAAGACAGAGACCTCCCAGGACATGGAAGGAAAGCTACTGAAGGGCAATGAAGAAGCTGGGCAGCTGAGAGCCCCAAGAAGAGCAGCCCTACTCTCCTTTCTTTCCTATATTAGGATTCTTCAGACAACATAGTTTGAGATGAATTCTGCCTCAAACAAAGAAACAACAAAGACCAAATCTAGTATCTTGGGTCTTTTCTAAATTTTTAAAAGTGCTAAACTCAAATGCATTGCCCATTCTCCTGATCACTCTTGTCAGTCAGTATGGTAGGTGTACTTGACCTGCAGACATTTTTACTATTGTGACAAGTGAGTACATAAATTTTTAATTTTCATAGTGGCCTCTATAAAGGTCCACGGTAGTTAAAATATTTGTGAAATTAATGTTCCGCTGTCTTTTCTATTTTGATGTTACCAGAAAAAAAAAATACGTAAGAGGAAATACAAAAATATAATTTGTGGCTTAATGTGCTTTATAAGGATATCTTGAAGATGTCAACCTAACATTTAGAATTATATATGTGTAAAAGGTAATTTTCCTTTTCTTAACAGGTTCAAGTGGTCTTGAATAAAACCAAAGGCTGATAAAAATGTAAAAATTTAGCATTAAAAAGTCTAGTTGCTCTGTGATCTCACTAGCAGATTTTTCTATAAGGTGGGTTCTTGCCCCTTCTAGAGAGCAAGACTTATGACTTCTCCTCTGCTGAAAGGAGGGTAAACTTTCTTGGTTGAATGTCCAAGATACTTATTTCATCCTCAAACTACATTTTTCTTTCATTAGTTTTATTTTCCATGTTGCCACAATGAACTATGCAAGAATCAGTGAATACAATTTTCTAATTGTGACATCGTTTTGCTTTTCCTTCTAGTTTTTTTTTTTTTTAATACTAGAAGACACATAGAGAAGGAAAAGATGCAGGAAATTCATCATATTGGAAATGGAGTGTCTTTCGAAACAATTCTAAAGAGCAAGGATCAGAGAGTCAGGTCATTCAATTATATGCATTAAGGCAGAATTTCCACTGAATTCAGTGCGTATGAATCTGGATTAAGAAGAACATGCCTGCAATATTTAGCCAGGAAATTGGTATAAAATGGTAGATGGTATGTACAATTATTTCCAAGATGCAACATCTACACCAATCAGAAAAAGATGACCAGAAATCCTTCTGCTCAGGTATTATTTTCCAGGGTAGCAAAAAAAGAGAATCCACCCATCTCTCCCGTCTCTCGTCCCAACTGCTATTCCTTCTCCATTATTTAGGATAACAAAACTAAATCATAGCACACATGGGAGAGAAGCAACAGGTAGTAGCTAACTGGGTAGTCCCTTTACTTAAAGTATGGAAGCCAAGGAAAGGTAACCTTACAAGGGCTCCTTTTATAATTATTCAGACTTTATACATGATTTTATATATCCTGTATCTTTGATGTATCTCATCATTTTTTTAAATTTCAGGTTTCTGAAAATCTCTTAGCAAAACAGTAATAAAATACTGGATTAGAGCAGATCAACCATTCTCAGGTTTTAG
The DNA here is from genome assembly GCF_001704415.2 of Capra hircus. Taxonomy (NCBI): domain Eukaryota; kingdom Metazoa; phylum Chordata; class Mammalia; order Artiodactyla; family Bovidae; genus Capra; species Capra hircus. The sequence goes on from NC_030818.1 coordinate 36,631,444, forward strand.
ACCCAAGAGGAATTCCCTCCATCTGTTGCCAAATGCCAGTGTATAACCAAACTCTTTTCATTCAAAGATGAATAAATGGGAAAAAAAGTCAGCCTTGAAATTCAAAAAAGCACTATAGCCAAGGTAAAATGAAATAACAGCCTTTAGAGTCAGAGGAAGTACATATCTCAGTGTTATTATAGGAAAAAATAAAATTTAAGGAAATATCTGCATATATCCTCAATAGGGTATAATGAATGTTGATCTTTGCAAGAGGAGCAGGGAGCCATTGAAAAGAATATGTTCAAATTAAAAGATATGGATTAAGGAAAATTAGTTGAATATAAGGGCTTCCCTGATAACTCAGTTGGTAAAGATTCCACCTGCAATGCAGGAGACCCTGGTTCAATTCCTGGGTCAGGAAGATCCGCTGGAGAAGGGATAGGCTACCCACTCCAGTATTCTTGGGCTTCCCTTGTGGCTCAGCTGGTAAAGAATCCACCTGCAATGCGGGAGACCTGGGTTCAACCCCTGGGTTGGGAAGATCCCCTGGAGAAGGGAAAAGCTACCCACTCCAATATTATGGCCTGGAGAATTCCAGGGACTGTATAGTCCATGGGGTCACAAAGACTTGGACACGACTGATCGAATATAAAAATTATATTCCGAGACACATATACTCACACACTAAGCCATGGACAGACTATAGGAAACCCAAAAAGGAACAGAAGAATTGTAATACATACTGGAATTAGTAACTGGCAAAGTTCAATAGTGATATAGACCTGTGACTGTCAAACCTGCCTGATTGTCAGAATTACTTAGGACTTCTGTGGGTTTTGTCCCTGAATCTGCATGTTTAAAAATGTCCCCTGGTGATTTTGATAAGCTGGCAGTTTTAGGAACCGCTTGTCTAGAGAATAAATCTAGAAAGTTCATCAGGAAAAAGAGATGAAAACGTAAAAAAGCAAATTATTGATATAGAAAAAAGAAAGCAGGTCAATAAGCCCATCAAAAAATCAATGATAGAAATTCATAGGGGAAAAGCCAGAATAATTGAAACAAAAGGAAAAATCAGTTATGATAGAAGAAAACTTTCTTGGGTTATTGTATATAATTATAAACTATACAGTATAAAGTTAAACTGTTAGGAACAACAGTAAATTTTTAGCAAAATTCACTGAAAAGAGGCCCCATACATAAAGCCTGGGTAAAAAATTAAGATAAGAATAAACCCTCTAGCATTCACTTCAGAAAGGACCTATTTGCTGCCCAGAGATGGCTGGATGGCATCACTGACTCGATGGACGTGAATCTGAGTGAACTCTGGGAGTTGGTGATGGACAGGGAGGCCTGGCGTGCTGCAATTCACGGGGTCGCAAAGAGTTGGACACGACTGAGCGACTGAACTGAACTGAACTATTCTGTGTCTCTAATCTATTCACTCTCCCACCATCCTAGACAACCTGTCCATACTTACTCCTTACTCAGCCTCAGCTTTGACTTCTATTTCCAGCAGAAGACAACTTCCACAAGCTTCTACCACTTGACTTACCTACTTACCTATGCATTTACTTACCTACCCACATTTGTGCCCAAGTACTTCCACTTTCCTTCCTGTTACCACAGGTGAGCTGTCTGGACACCTGGATGCCATAACCTCCAGGATGCTGTCCCTGCCCTTCTCACTTCGCATCATCAGTTTTTGTTTCCCACTGAATGCCTCTTTCCCAGCAGCTGACACATGGCGCTGTCCTTTCTCCCTCTCTTGACTCTTCCGATCACAATCACATACCTCTTCCATTTACAGACAAACCCCCGGAAAATCATTGTCTATACCCGCTGTGATCCAATCCTGCCATTCTTGAATCTGTTTCCACCATGCTCCCCCGCCTGTCAACCAACGTCCCTCAGATTTCATTTCAGAGTTCCTAACTCCCCGGTCAGACCTCGGTCTTCCTCTTTAACTGTCAGCACTTGTTTTCACTTGGCTTCCTGGACATCACACACTCACTTGACTTTCCTTTTACCTCAGCATTCACACCTTTTCAGTCTTCTTTTGTGTGATTCCTCCTCATTTCTTCAATCTCTTAACTTTGGAGAATCTGAGAACTCAGGCCCTGGACATCTTTTCCTCGGAATCTGTACTTATCGTTTTCGCAATATCACCCAGTCTCATAAATTCAAGTATTATGTACATGTTGACAACTACAAAACTGACATGTCACACCCAGGCTGATTCTCTCAACTTAGGGTTCATCTAACCAAGAGCTTGCTCGACATTTCTGACTGGACTTCTATTAGGCATTTCAAATTTTGATATCCCAAACTGAGTTCCAAATTTACTTCTCCCATAGACTTATTCCACTTTAGCCAATGGCTCCTCCTACAAACACGACACCTTTGTAGATGGTGGCAACACTTTATTTTGAGATGCTTAAAGGTAAACACTCAGGGCAAAAAAAAAAAGATCATCAACTTCTTCCTGTTGTTGTCTTCAAATGTCCATCATCTACTTAAAAATAATCCAGCGGGAGGAAGGACGGGCCAGGAAGTGGATTGAGATATAGGTAAAACAAGATTAAACATGAGTTGACAACCACTAAAATGGGTCATTGTGGTTGTTCAGTCACTAAGTCATGTCCGACTCTTTGCAGTGTTGTGGACTGCAGCACATCTGCCCTCCCTGTCCTTCACCATCTCCCGGAGTTTGCTCAAACTCATGTCCATTGAGTCAGTGATGCCATCCAACTATCTCATCCTCTGTCACTCCCTTCTCCGGCTTTCAATCTTTCCTAGCATCAGGGTCTTTTCCAATGAGTTGGCTCTTTACATCAGGTAGCCAAAATATTGGAGCCTCAGCTTCAGCATCAGTCCTTTCAATGAATACTCAGCACTGATTTCCTTTATGATTGACTGGTTTGATCTTCCTACTGTCCAAGGGTCTCTCAAGAGTCTTCAGAAGCACAGTTCAAAAGCATCAATTCTTCATTGCTCAGCCTTCTTTACGGTCCAGCTCTCACATCTGTCCATGACTACTGGAAAAACCATAGCCTTAACTGTATGGACCTTTGTCGGCAAGGTGATGTCTCTGCTTTTTAACACGCTGTCTAGGTTTGTCATAGCTTTTCTTCCAAGGAGCAAGCATCTTTTCATTTCATGCCTGCAGTCACCATCTGCAGTGATTTTGAAGCCCAGAAAAAGAAAATCTGTCACTGTTTCCATTTTTTTCCCTATCCATTTGCCATGAAGTGATGGAACAAGATGCTATGGTCTTCATTTTTTGAATGTTGAGATTTAAACCAGCTTTTCCCTCTCTCCTCTTTCACCTTCATCAAAAGGCTCTTTAGTTCCTCTTTAGTGGGTCACAGGAGATCCTCAGACCATTCCCTCTCCTTTTGTTTACATTTTCCATAGTAAAAAGTTTAACAATTTATGCTCAAATCCAAGTATCTCTCACTAACTCTAAGGCAATACCCTTGATCTCAGTCACCATATGCTGCTGCTGCTGCTAAGTCGCTTCAGTCGTGTCCGACTCTGCACGACCCCGTAGACAGCAGCCCACCATATAATAGCCTCTTAACTGAACTTCCTGCTTCCACCTTTTCCCTTCTTCTGTCCAAACTCAACACAACACTGAGAGATACCATTAAAATGGAAATCAGATCATGTCACTTCTCAGCTCGAAACTCTCTGACAGTAATCTACTTTACTCTCAGTAAAAACCAAAATCATTCCTGGGCCTAAACAATCTGGCCTCGCCTTGTTCGGCTGACCTTACCTCGTGCTACTCTCTCCCATGTTTCCTTGCTCTAGCCATACGGAATTCTGTGCTCTTCCTTGAATGCCCAGGCGCCCTCTGCGCCCAGGTCTTTCTACTTACTGTCTCCTCTGAACTGAATGTTCTTTTCCCAGACATCCACAGATGTCACTTCCTACTGCTGTCTGGGTAAATGTCACTTTATCAGTGAATCCTTCCCTTCCCTTCCCTAAACTGTCAAATACTCACTCCCCGAACTCCTTATCGAATGCTCCTCTTTACTATCTTCATAGTGCTTTTTACCATCTAACTAATATTCCATATTTTATTAATACTTATTTTCTTTCACCACAGTGTAAGTTACATTAAGGCAGGAATTTGTGTAAGTTTGTACCCAACTTTATCTCCTTATCTGCAGCATCTACAATAATGCATAGCCATAGTAAGCACTTAATAGTACTTGTTGAATTAAATATAGGAAGAGAAATATTCCTCCCAGGGCTTAAACTAAGATGACGGTTTTAAGACTGCATATTTGTGATGTGTGTGTGTGTGCTCGGTCATGTCCGACTCTTTGCGACCCCACGGATTTAGTCTGCCTAGCTCCTCTGTCCATGGGACTTGCCAAACAAGAATACTGGGGTGGGTTGCCATTTCCTACTCCAGGGGATCTTCCTGATCCCAGGGATTGAACTCAAATCTCCTACATCTCCTGTACTGACAGGCAGATTCTTTACCGCTCATGCCACTATATATTCATGACAATATATAAAAAATAGGTTAGATTCCTTTATTAAAAGTCCTCACATAAGCCAAACATATGCCAATTATAATAGACACATAGAATAAAGTGATAAAACCTATGGACTTAATCTTCCCTTGTAAACAACCAGAACACTGGACAAACTGTTGTCAGACAGTGGACAAGAGGCAGCGTATGACTGTGATCCCTGAGAAAAAGAGGAGCAAATGAAGTTAGTCCTAAAACTGCCACAATTTCTGCCTAACGGTGATTTCCAGACTGCAGGAGCAGAAAGAGGGAATTCAAACAGCACCTGGATGCCTTGCTAAAAAGCAGAGAGAGAGTATGGGGCTCAGGGAGGCTAGGTTACATGCAGCTAGTGGCTGCCACATTGGACAGCACAGCCCTAGATTGATGGGGGAAAATGGAAACGAATCCACTGAAACTGGACAGTGGTTGACTCCAGCTTGTAAGATTTTGATTTATATATATGTCCATCAAATTTTTCTAGAATAAGTATGTATTCCTTTTATAACATGAAAACATCCATTTAAAAATGTATGCATTAAATTCCTAATACCTAATTTGGACTGATAAGCAGTGCTTTCACCAGAAAGTTTTTAGAATTAAACTCTACTGCTTTAAAAACTGAATTAGCACTTAATCTCTAAAAGTAGTGTTTAATCTCTGGATAGAAATTTCTATGCCAACAGGGTTTAGCAACGGAAATCTTTTTATTAAAGGAGTTCAGTTTTAAGTTTTCACGTTAAAGTGAAATCAGTGGCTTCTTTACTATTTTGTTTGTACTGTGATGGATCTCAATAGGAATATTTGTAAGAAATATAAGGAAAGATATTCTATCTCAGAGACATCATGGATTTCTTTGACAATATAAAAATCAATTGAATGTTGAAACTTCCAGTCGTTTGTCTAATTGTATATTATAACTAAAAGGGGAAGAATTTGCACTTAGGTTGTGTAAACTTTAATAAATACTTTCATAATCATAGAAAATAAAATTAGTTTAATGGACCTAAATTGAGCTGAATAAAATTAATATCTGATTTAATATTAAATGTTTTTAGAAAGTTGAGGGAATATACTATAAATTCTTCCAATCTATGACCTCCTTACATTCCCTTCTTCAAACCAACCTGCTTCAATTTAGCAACAATCAGACCTCTGAATGGGCCCCATTCATGCCTACAATATGCTGTCTGAATAATACATTTGAGACATCAGCATTCTGGTGTTTAGGCTGTAGCTTAACTCTGATTTTAAAAGAATGTTAATGTCCCATTCATTTTATTGTTTTACCCATTGTTTGAAAAGAGAGTGGGAAAAAACCCATTAGCTCTTCTGAAATGTCAGCAAACGTGGGTAACTAAATGATTAGAACTGTCAATCCATGGCATATCACGTCTTTAATTCAGCAATCTGTGTATATGTGGGCATCATTGCCAGCCTGAGTTCAAACTCTCAACAGAAACAAGTCTAAGTTCTACACAGCACATCCTTCACTACTAAAAGTTTTGCTACATTAAGAAAATCTAACCATGATAAAGACAAAGCTTGGATGTATTCAGTGGTATTTGTGTGACTAAATTTGAAAATAACACTTTGACATGTGACAAAAGACCATTTTAATGCAAATTATTTTTTTCCCCAAATCATAACATGAACTGTTTTTGAAATGCTGGTTGTCCCTGAGTAGCTCACAATTTCAATAGGAAACAAGATATTCACAAACACATATCTAGAGTGAAATTCTGACGTAATTAGTAATGTTATAGTAGTATAGTCTATGTGGTGTAAACCCTAGAATTAAGGCCTGATGTTATGTGTTTCCTTGACATCTGATGAAACCAGGAGGGTCTCAAATAGCCTATAACTCTTAAGTTCTCTTTGCTAGTCTTCTCCCAAGGAAAAGGTCATGTAGCCAAACAACCCTCCTTACAAGGGACCAGATGCACTTCTTGCTTATCCCTGAGTAACCAGGTTCAGTTCCCTGCCAGCCTTCAAAATTATTCAAACCAGCCAGCCACATCCTCCAGTGGAAACCAGGGGTGATCTCATTCTTGACACTGAAGGCCTGCCTCCCACAGCCTCTGGTTGTCCACTCTGTTCCTATGTGGTCCTGCATGGTGTGATGTCCCGCGTATGCGGCTAATAAATTGCTGCCAGTCTCGTGTGTCCCGTCCCGTGTCCAGGGTCGTGTGTTCAGCCGTACCCATAACCCGAGGACAGCACTCCCTCCTTTGTCAACAACATGAATGGGAGGGGATTAGATCAGGCTATGTCCCTCAGTGCTGTAAAAAGACCCAGTTTGAGAAAAAGACCCTTACAATGCTGTCTAAAAGGGTCCTGCAAAGTAGGCTGTACTGGATGGAGAATGGTGTTGACAATTTGGTTTTGCAAGTGGCTTTGGTCTCATTTCTGCAATTCTCTGCTGAAGGAGCATGCAGCCAAGAAACCACAGCTAAAAAGCAAACAAACTACTGATTTTATTAACTGGACAAGGACCTAAAAGTGGATTACAAGTAAAAGCTGGATCACAGAAAATCATTTAGAGCAGGAAGCCAAAGTCAGCCCTCTTACTTCCAATGCCCTCTCCCTTGAATTCTATGTCCTCTCCAAATAGCTGCATGGTCATGGATGACTGCTGCAATCAGGTCCATCCAGCTGCAGGTAGAAGAGGGAGGGTTGCGGTGGCCAGGCCAGCTGAGACAGACCGTGTCTAGTTTGTCTAATTCCTGGAGACAGGAAGTACAAGAGAGGGCAGGGGCAGGCACCACCCCAGAGCACGGACCTTTAATCCAGTGAACCCGCCCTCTAGTAAAACTGTCCCAGTCAAGGTCCTGTTCTGACAGTCTGCTGAGCAAGTTTGTTCTCCAGGGCAATGAAAGCAGGAGGAGCGTGGGGTACCAAAAATGCAGCAACAGTTTCCTTCTAACCCACAGACAAAGGTGAAAATAAATTCCTTCTCCCCAAAGGAAGAGAAGTATAACCACATAAGTATAACTACATCCACAAAACAGAGCAAAGCAGAAGTGAAGATGGTTTATGGTAAAAGAATACACTATTCGGACCAGAGGATCAAAACTGTGGGGCTGTGAGGCAATGGAGCCAGTGCTAAGACAAAGATTCACACCTCCTGAGAGTGTGAAGTTCAGGGCTAAGAGACAGCTGAAATAACACCCAAGGAAAAATACATAGTCTGATTAAAACAAAAACCCTTTCTTGCTCAATCAAACACAAACGTCTCTCTGCAAAATAAACAAAAACACTAATTCAAAAAGATACATGTACCCCAATGTTCAAGCAGCAATATTTACAATAGCCAAAATATGTAAGCAATCTAAAGTGTCCATCAATAGATGGATAACGTAGATGCTACACATACACACACACACACACACACACAAACACACACACACACACACCCCTCAACCATAAAAGAACGAAATTTTGCCATTTGCAGTAACATGGATGAACCCGGAAGGTATTACGCTTAGTGAAATAAGTCAGACAGAGAAAGACAAATACTGTATGTTATCACTTAAACGTGTAATCTGAAAAATAAACTAGTGAGTATAACAACAAAAAAATCCGACTCATAGCTATAGAGAACAAACTAGCGATTAACAGTGCGGACAAGGAAGTGGGGAGGGGAAAGATAGCGGCAGGAGGTTAAGAGGCACAAACTACTATGTATAAAATAAGTAAGCTACGAGGATATATTATACAACACAGAGAATATAACCAATGTTTTATAATAGCTATAAATCAAATACAACCTTTAAAAATTGTGAATCACTATGTTGTATACCTAAAATATAATATTTTATATCAACTATACCTCCAAAAATATGAAGTTCTTGGATACTCCAGGAGTCCAGCCTCTGGTACCATAACTAGGAAAATTACAGAAGCAGGGAGAAACCAGTGACTGGAAGAGAAAGAGCAGGGACTACATAAAACTTAACTTTTGGGCTGCTTATTCAGCAGCATCTACTTAGAATCTGCTGGATGCCAAGCACTGTGCCTGGGGGTAGGTACACGGAGGGGAAGATGAGACAGTTTCAACTCTGGAAGTGCTTATATCCTGATGGTAATGCTAATAGATAACTAGTGTCTGAGCTCCAACCACATGGCAGATAGTATATTACAGATGGTCTAATTTTAGTGTCACAAAAACACTATGGGGAAAGCAGGCAGGGCCATTATTACCACTTTACTATGAGGAAATTAAGGTTCAGAAAGATAAAATTTACTCAAAGTCATGTTGCTAAGAGATGGTTCAATTCCAGGACACAGTATGTAACCACTGTGCTATATTCCTTCAAATACTGAATGAGAGAAAAGAGAATATTAAAAATAGGAAGTAGAATTTAAGTCCCACTTATATTCAGTTCAGAAAAAAAAAGTGTAATAGATCTAAGTAAAAAAGTATAAAAAATTATTAGAGAAGGTTAAAATAAAAAGTTTAAAGAGAGTCACCATAAGAAAAAAAATCACAAGTCTCACATTACTATATATGAATAGAAAATGATAGGAAGAAAATAAAGTTTGGGATATAACCCCATGAAGTATATCCAAGATAAAATTACATAGCTTCTATATATTTTATTTTATGTAACCTCAACTATTCACTAGGGAAATAACAGAATCATTTTCTTTTGCCATAAGGGAGACCTTCTGTTCTCATCTAATCTAATTAACTCATATTCCAGTTAAAATAAATGTCTAAAGGTAATTATTTGGTCCTGTTTTCTGTACTATTCTGGCCTGTCTGTAGAGAGAGAAACATGAGTTTGGAGCAGATTACCTTGTGTATGAGGTTCTCAGCCCAATATTCTCACACAGATAAAATATGGCTTAAATAGAGGATTAATAGCAGGCTCAACAAACAAACAGAGCCTAAAATATAAACAAAAAGCAAAAGTTAAGGCGAGGCTGCTGCCAAAGAACATGCTAAGACAAACTGTACTTACACACAGGGAGCTGCCTCATCTTTTGAAACTAACCCCAAGAGGGTGAGGTTAGGACACCACTATGGCCCAACTGATGCACTTAATAAAAGGAAGTTACAAAGTTCTTTCATGTATAAATGTTCCTTTAACCTTGTGGCAGCATGTAGGGTAGGTGTTAGTATCTGAGTGCACAGACAAAGGCACAGAGGCTCAGAAAGGTCACTCTTGACCAATCTTGGTTTCCAACAAGGAAGCCCAAGCCCTTGTTCATTGTGGTAACAGTGACCTTCAACAATGGCTCAAAAGTCTTCCCTGCAATCCTCATGGGCTTGAGTAGCCATTATCCAAATATTAAGTAAAGACTGTGATATTTCCCATATCTATTCTCTACCTGGCAAAACATATTTTGCAATGCTGCCTACTTTCTTTTAAAATACAGTAAAATTTCTTTTCCAGAATCTTACAACCCATTATTAAAGCCTCAGAGGTTGGCAGAGGAAGGAAGGAAGGGAAGGGAAGGAGGGAAAGAAAGAAGAAAGAGAAGAAGAAGCAAAGAGAAAGCTTAAATCAGATAAATAGGTAAACAGTTTGCTCCCAGGCTTACTATAAGAGGATAAAAACATGGTTAAGTTTCCAAACTCCTGCAAATCTTATAAATACTGAAATAATTAAATACAGCTTGAAGCACATAATACCATTAGAGTTACATAAGGGGAAAAGGATATGTTAGGAAGAGTCATGACTTGTGGAATGGTCTTTTGCCATACCAACTCCACCTCCCCTCGTACCACTTTGAAAGGAATGATACAGGTCTAGAAGAAGGGAATGGCAATCCACTCCAGTATTCTTGCCTGGAGAATATTCTTGAAAGAGCAGCCTGGCAGGCTACAGTCCATGAGCTCACAAACAGTCAGACATGACTTTGCCTGTATATACTGAACCAAAGGAGGTATTTGAAGTAAACTAAACTAACCCTTATTAATTAAAGTGTTTTTAAAGTGAGTTTCCTATTTACAGCGTCAACTGTGATTTATTTTTAGGTATATCCTACCTTCATTTTTTTTTTTAAATAGAAGCTTTAAGTTAGCCCCTAACTCTTCTCTTTTGGTACAGAAGGAAAGTAGTTTTTAATCTGTCACAGGTCTATATGATAGACCATCCATCCATATAAAAATTATTACTACTGTTTAGCAGTTCATTGGCATAGTCTGAAATTGTGGCGCCACAGTCATGAGTTTACATGGAGTGGTGGTGATTTGTGATTGTGTGCTTATTCTTGGATTGTTATGGTTTGCTTTACCAACCATGGAACCGAAACACCAGCTCTAACTGTTGCACACTTGCCAGAATGCACTGTGTATGGTGACATTTTACATGTTGATAGTGGAAACGTCCACTTTTCACTCCCCTCCCCCCACCAGTAAATGGTTATCGTGGTCTCCTCCCCAAGTGCAGCTTCCTGTCTGGGAGGCTTCCACTTCTAAAACACTAGCCAATTTTACTCTTTCCAGTTATTTTTACCTACTCTCATAACCATAATGACATTAGGAAAACCTTTTTTAAAGTCTTAATGTTCAATTTTTACTGCTATGGTTTAAAGGAAGAAGTAGAGAAACAAGATGTCGAGGCAATGTAGTATAAAAAAGAGCGACTGATCTGAAACCAAATCCCAGCTGTATCATCGTCTAGCTGGGTAATCTTCCACAAGGGGTAAAGATGGGGAGGAGTGGTGGGAAATCATACTTACTGAGCACCCACTTGGTGCAAGATGCCTTATGCATATCTTATTTAACATAACAATCCTACAAGATAAAAGCTTTTATCCCTAATCTTTCAGGATCTTTTCTTATTTGTTTATTTTTTAAAGATTAATAACAGGCATATTCAAAATCTAAATCTCAAAGAATTTAAATAACTTGCCCAGAACCATAGGGCTTTAATCACAGAGCTAGGATTTAAACTCAGGTCAACTAACTCTGAAGTTCAAGAAATATTCGTTCTTTACTCCAGGGAAAATACAGAGAATAGCAATTTGTGTCATCCAAAGGATCAAAGATAGATTTTTTATGGGCAGAAGTTGAAGAATATAAGTTGCTTAGCTTAATAAGTAGTTTTAAACATTGTAAATCAACTATACTTCAGTTAAAAAAAAAACTTTTAAATTTAAAGGTGATTTTTATTACCATTTTTAAAATGTCAAGATTCTCTAAGGAATTTGTTGGACAATTATAATCTGTATCCATAAAACACTTGAAAATGAAAGGTAACATACAGTTTGTATTATATAATGAAGAATTTTTCTGGGACAAGCTTGCTCATAGGGTGTATTGTTTGCAAGGTACTTTTCTAGGTGCTGAGAATCTCAAATGAATAAACTAAAATCTCATGGTCCTATGAGAACAGGCCAGAATATACAAGGAGCTCAATATATATTGGATAGCTCAATAATTAGGTAAGATGTGGTAATAACATGCAAGGAAAATGACTATCTCTGGAAGTCTTCAAGTAGACAAAGGGAAACAGCCTTAAAAAGCAGCTAGATAAAAACAGAAAACCATCAAAATGACAGCTTAGACTAGTGATTTCTAACTTTTTGATAATGGTAACACCCAACCATGTTTCATTTTGCATTGTTCCTTCCTTAAGAAGTTCTATGTTGGTGTGTGTGTGGGGTGTGTGTGTGTGTGTGTGTGTGTGTGTGTGTATGCGCACGCATGCATGTTCAGTCATGTCTAACTCTTTGTGATCCTATGGACTATAGCCTGCTGGGCTTCTCTGTCCATGGAGTTTTCCAGGCAAGAACACTGGAGTGGGGTGCCATTTCCTACTCCAGGAGATCATCTGGACCCAAGGATCAAACCTGCGTCTTTTGCAACTCCCGCATTGGCAAGCAGATTCTTTATACTGAGTCACCTGCAAAGTTGCCTATATGTCCACAGCTATTCACAAATCTTAGCTACATGATCACTCTACTGAGAACAGTACCAAAATGGCCCTCTACTATTTTAGCCACCCAAGACTAGCCTTTCATTCATCCTTGGTTACACAGTTTCTATATGAATGACCACAGCTGTATTAAAAATGAATCTTGAATTATGAAATTATAGAACCCTTCAAAATTTTAAAATATAGTCTTCTTCCTTCAGTCAGGTGAATTACCTAACTATTGATTTCTAACAATGATTTTGAGTAATCCAGGCTGTAATTATTTTAGTTATTTCAAGAAATTTCATAAAATTAAAATTTTAACTTATACATCTATATGAATAAATCCATACTCATGAATACATCCAGGGTCAGTTATTTTGGAGTGATCTATATGATTTATACTAGACATCTTTACTTTTTAAGAGACACAACACTTCTTACTTGTTATATAATCAATTGACTTTGAACTTGGACCAGAGGGACATTAATAGTCCCTTTCATATCTAGAGAAGGGAAAGGCTACCACTCCAATATTCTAGCCTGGAGAATTCCATGGGCTGTATAGTCCATGGGGTCACAAAGAGTCGGACACAACTGAGTGACTTTTACGTCACTTCACTTCATATCTGTAATTCATCCGAACTTATCCATCCTCAAAGATAAAACTAACATTTCTCATTACCACTGCCCTCAAATTAATCTGTTTCTTGGCTTTATAAGTCTTATAGTCTAAGGTAATGAAATAAAGACAATGTAATGCATGTACTTCATGAATTTTCTATCCTGTTAATTATAAAAATAGGAAGAATACTAACAGCCAGTTTTCAATGTGTGCTCCCTGGTGGCTCAGACAGTAAAGAATTGGCCTGCAATGCAGGAAACCTGGGTTGGGAAGATCCCCTGAAGAAGGGAACGGCAACCCACTCTGGTATTCTTGCCTGGAGAAGCCCAAGGACAGAGGAACCTGGTGGGTTACAGTCTATGGGGTTGCAAGTAGACACGACTGAGCAACTAACACTTTCATATTTTTTTCACTTTACTTATGAGGATAAGTTATCTGCATGTATTTTGTAATTTAATCCTTACAAAAATGTAAATGAGGCCAAAAAACCTCCCTTTAAAACAATAAATAAAATTAGAGATAGCTTTGTTTATTTGCCGTCTTCTTGACATCTTCACCTGTATCCCATCATTGAAGAAAGAACTGAGAAGAAGCAGGAGCCTCCTGAACCTCAGCTTTCCCACCAGGTTATACAACTGCACCTTCATTATTTTTGGCATTTTCCTATGGTTCAAAAAAAAGTGTTGACAATTTTCTGCATCTATAACATTTTGGATGAGCAATTTCCATCCTATTGTGTTTCCTCACATATGGTGTTCTAGCTCAAATAGCACTGGTATTTTTATCTTGCACAATTTAAGTATACCACTTTGAATTCTTCACTGACAAGTATCCAAATTACCTAACACAAATGAGAAAACTCCATGTGTGTTCATTGATTTTCAGACAAAAAATTTCCAACAGAATCACTGTATTTTACAGCTAGAATGGATCATAAGGACAATGTAATCTGACTATCTCTCTGTAGAAGTAATAATCTACAGCAGAGAGGTTTAAGTGTCTCTGCTAGGTCAGGTTAACCAGCTGATGGTAGAAAAAACTAATAGTACTTCAGTACACTTTTCTAAATAAAAATGTCAATAGTTATTATAAAAATCCACATTATTTTTCAGTGTCCTGCAGAGGATGTTTCAATAATAAATGTTTATAATATTGTATTGTATTGCACATGTTTATAATATTGTATTATCAGTACTGAAATTGAAAATTTGTGACTATGAGTTATATAATATCATTGTGGTTCAGAATTTTTTCCTGTATCCATAAATAGATTATGACTTCTTTGTTGGTTGGCAGAATACCTTTTTTCTTTATATGTATATATATACATACACATATATAATTAAAGATAGTTGACTTACAATGTTTCAGGTTTACAGCAAGGTGATTCAGTTATATACATACACATATATTACTTTTCACATTATTTTCCATTATAGGTTATTACAAGATACTGACTATAGTTCCCTGTGTGATATAGTAAACCTCTGTTGCTTGTTGCATATCTGTTTTTTTTTTTCATTAGAAATCTAGCATTCTATTCGTACTAAGTTAAACAAGTAGAATCAAACTGTCATAAATTTTTTAGCCAGGCAAAAATTCATGTTTTCTAAAATATATATAGTAGGTTACATACACTATATATATATATATATACACAAAGGCCTATGCTTGACAAAGGCTTGAGAAAGAACATTTAAAAAAAAAAGCAAGAAGAGATGGAGAAACTGGAAAACATAGACTAAATGAAATGTAAGCACTGAATAGAAATAGAAAAACTGAAACACACTAGATAAAAGACACAATTTCTTTTTTTTTAATTTGCATAATCCTGGGACTCTTTTTATTTCCCATTTGTCTACATGTAGCTTGTTATAACTTAAACACAAATTATTATTATTTCTTTTTAAACAATCTTTTTTATGTCCCTTAATAAACCTACACATACACGAACTACTTAACAGCTGAAAAGAGACTGACAGAAATACATTTATATTTTAGACTAATACTATATGACTCAAAATAGAATCAAACAACTGTCATCCTGTATGAATGCAGGTGAATATGTTGTTTGGAGAGACAGAAAGTTGAGAAAACTTTTTTTTTTCCTATCAAGCAATTGAGATTGTCCCTGACAGTGACGGGATTTAGGCACTTCAAGAGATTGGTGAAGACTAGAATAGAAAGTAGATGGAATGATGAGAGTTGACTGAGTCTTAAGACATCTGGTGGCATATGCAGATCAAATTGCTCAATAAAAATAATAGCTAATAATAACTGAGGACTTAGTACATGTTTGGCTCTCCTCTCCGTGCTCCTGAGTTAAATCATCTACAGTTCGAAAGTCAGTTCAGTCACTCATTCGTGTCCAACTCTTTGCGATTCCATGGACTGCAACATGCCAGGCTTCCCTGTCCATCACCAACTCCTGGAGCCTACTCAAACTCATGTCCATCGAGTCAGTGATGCCATCCAACCATCTCATCCTCTGTTGTCCCCTTCTTCTGCTGCCTTCAATCTTTCCCAGCATCAGGGTCTTTTCCAATGAGTCAGTTCTTTGCATCAGGTGGCCAAAATATTGGAGTTTCAGTTTCAACATCAGTCCTTCCAATGAATAGTCAGGAATGATTTCCTTTAGGATTGACTGACTGATCTCCTTGCAGTCCAAGAGACTCTCAAGAATCTTCTCCAACACCACAGTTGTAAAGCATGAATTCCTCCTCGCTCAGCTTTATTTATAGTCCAACTCTCACATCCATCCATGACTACTGGAAAAATCATAGCTTTGACTAGATGGACCTTTGTTGGCAAAGTAATGTCTCTGCTTTTTAATATGCTGTCTAGGTTGGTTATAGCTTTTCTTCCAAGGAGCAAGAGTCTTTTAATTTCATGGCTGCAATTACCATCCGCAGTGCTTTTGGAGCCCAAAAAAATAGTCTCTCACTGTTTCCATTTTTTCCCCATCTATTTGCCATGAAGTGATGGGACCATATGCCATTGATCTTAGTTTTCTGAATGTTGAGTTTTAAGCCAACTTTTTCACTCTCCTCTCACTTTCATCAAGAGGCTCTTTAGTTCTTCTTTGCTTTCTGCTGTAAGGGTGCTGTCATCTGCATATCTGAGGTTATTGATATTTCTCCTGGCAGTCCTGATTCCAGCTTGTGCTCCATCCAGCCCAGCATTTACCATGATGTACTCTGCATATAAGTTAAATAATCAGGGTGACAATATACAGCCTTGATATACTCTTTTCCCAATATGGAACCAATCTTTTGTTCCATGTCTAGTTCTAACTGTTGCTTCTTGACCTGCATACAGATTTCTCAGGAGGCAGGTCAGGTGGTTTGGTATTGCCATCTCTTGAAGAATTTTCTACAGTTGGTTGGAAATTTTGCAAAAAACTTCACAAAACCTTAGGTTATTCTTTCCCTATTCTGTGAAGAAACTGAGGCTCAGAGAAGTCAGAACATTCACTCAACTGAACCAGCTACTCGATAGTGGAATCAGAATTCAAACACTGATGTCCGCCAAGGCTATGCTCCCAACCACAGTTTAATAGTTAGGATACAACCTAACTTAATAGATGAGTATGAGGCACTTAATTCAGTCAGAGCAAATGCTGGGCTCCCAAGCAGGAGTTCACTTAATGTTAATTCCCTGCTTCTGATTTCAACCCACTCTTCTCATACACATTTACTCATCTCCTTAACTCCCTGAGTACACATACACATAACCATATACTCACACACACTCTTGTCTTTTTATCAACAAGGTCCACACTCAGGTGTCTAGGTAATGAAAGTGAAAGAATGTGAAAGTTGCTCAGTCCTGTCTGACTCTTTGCAACCCCATGTACTATACAGTCCATTGAATTCTCCAGGCCAGAATACTGGAGTGGGTAGCCTTTCCCTTCTCCAGGAATCTCCCTAACCCAGGAATTGAACTGGAGTCTCCTGTACTGCAGGTGGATTCTTTACCAACTGAGCTATCAGGGAAGCCCACTATGCGTCAAACTTCTATTCATTTACTCTTCTTCCTCTTAAGCTCATTTCTGTGCAATGATTCCTGCGATCATACCTCAACAAACCTCTGCTGCCCCATATCTTTCAAGGTAAATGTAAACACATACTAAGACTGAGGCTGGGTTACAAAATATATACATGTGCATAGTCCAATATACAGCAGAATTCAATTCAAAAAGGAGTCTTCTCTTCCCATTATCTAGGGAGATGCCCGAGCAATACCAAAGACATTTGGCTCTGGTAGTGGAAATTGGGATGCAATGGTGAAATGAGGTAAGACATTCCAGGGCCCGGAAGTGGACGCAAGTCATCAGCTGCTTCTCTGAGGAACTTGTTCTTTTTGGATAAGGGCTATGCTTACAGGCTTCGATCTGCTGCCACAGCCTCCAGCCCCCTCTACCTGATTCTGAACCCCGCTCAGGCTGGAGCAGATGCCCACAATGCGGGGAGTCTCATTTGTAGGAGATGAGTGTTTCCTTGCTTTATTTTACTGTTTGCCGCCAGCCAGGGTAAGGAGGATGTGTCAGAAATCATGGAGAACACAACAGCCAAGCTTTCTCATGCAAAGACTAAGCAACTCAGGAGCAGCAAATCATGACTTGCACTCAAGTATTTAATGGATCATGGGGAAACAAGCTTCTCTCCTGCCTGCCTGCCCTTTTGGAACCAGCTCTGGCAGACGTGGGCAAAACCGGGGTGGCATCTTGCGGGGCTCTAGAGGGTGGACGATGCAGGGACGAGAATAACTCAGCCCCTCACCCCGCACCAGGGCCAAGGGCCGAGCGGGAGGCTCCGGAATCGCCCCTTGATCCCAAAAGACAGACTGGGCCCTGATAAATATCCCGCCCGGCCGGATATAGGGAGCGGAGCTTACAGCGGTCCGGGAAGTACACAGTCAGATCCAGCCAGCCACTCCCTCCCCATCGCCAGCCTCACCCTCTTGCTGCAGAGCCGATAGGGTTACTACGCCTGCGCAGTACTAGTCCCGCCACTCCCACGCTTTCCGAGGCCTCCTGCTCAGCTTGCTGTCGCTTAGCAACGTACAAGTCACAGTCGCGGCTTCTCCAGTCGCGGATTCTCCGCGCGTCCCTTTCCTGGCAGGGTTTAGTCCATGGTTTTCCCGTGAGGCTCCTCATTGCCTCGAGTCAGACCGTAGGAGCCCATGGAGGGAAAGGAGGATAAGCAGCAGTAAGTGCTGAGCATTGGTTTTCTATTTCTCCTTCCGAAAATGTTTTCTTCCCTGGGGGGAGGGTTAAGTGAGATCCGAAGGGTGTCTTCAGGCCATCAGGGCCTTTCCTCTGCCAGTCCCCTTTCCTACTCTAACTTCTAGTATTGAGTGCAATAATACTTTTTAAAACGCATTGTTTACTGAGCGCCTACAATGTATCAGGCAATTTACATGCATTTCTTGGCCTAAAATTCCTGACACAATACCATCTTGAATCATCCATTGCTTCTGACATCTAATTTATTAGCATATTCTGTAGGCTTTACCTTGAAAATAAATGCAGACTCCTCCACGATCCAGTATCTCTACCGTCATTCCCACTCAAGGCAGCGTTCTGCGTGGTCTTTTTACAGCATAAATTTAGATTCCTGTTCATCCTTGGCCACTGCAGAGGAAAAGCTTCTACAGTGGCCACTGTGTGTCCTTTGCCTTCCTTGGCCTTGTCTGGACTTGCCTCCCTCTGACAGGGTTCTGCTCCAGCACTGAGGCCTCCCTGCTACATCTGCAGTAACTTTCTGAGTGTGGTCCCCAGAACAGCGTCAGCATCCACCTGAGCACTTATTCAAAATGCACATTCTGGGGGGTGGTGAGAGGTTCCCCTTCTCTCCATAGATGCACCATATCAGAAACTCTAGAAGGGCATGATAATTGGGTGTTAACAAAACCTCCAGGTGATTGTGATGTACCCTAAATTTTGGGAACTATTCAATCAAGCAGCTTGTTACAGCTTGTTATGTCGTGAAGCCAGGTTATTTGCTTCCAAAGCCTGATACTTTTGTCTCTAAAATGGTGGTTCTCAAATTTCAATGTATATAAGAATAATAGAGTTTCCTGGGAACCTGCCCCAAAGATTGATTTGGTAGGTTAGGGAGGGGGCCCTTGAATTTGCATTTCTGACAAATTGACAACTGATACCAGGGCTGCTACTCCAGGAACCACGCTTGAAAAACCACCATCCTAAGGTCAGGTACTTCTGCTGCAAAGCTTTGGCAGCTACAGTTCCCTTGCTAGAATGCACTCCCTCAATATCCACTTAGTTCTCTCCCCTCTTTCCTTTTTTCATTGCCACCTTCATAATGCAGCCTCCACCTTATCTAAAAATGCCACCTACCTCCCATAGACACGGACTTCTTTCCCCCATTCCCTGATTTATTTTTGTCCTCAGTACTTAAAAGACTATATATTTTACTTTTTATTTCTCAATTGCCTTCACCTGCTAAAATGTAAGCTCTGTTTACTTTGTTGCTTCTCTATCCTCAGTGCCTCAAACAGCAGCGAGCATATAACTCAAATATTTATTGAAAGAATGAATGATTTAACGTTATTCTCACATGTCTTATGGTAGGTATTATTGTCCCTACCATGCAAAGAATTGGAAACCAAAGCTCAGACAGTAAATGGCAAAGCTGGGATTCCAACCCAGGTCTGACTTACTTCAGAGCCCACTAGTATTTTTAACTGGAGAAGGCAATGGCAACCCACTCCAGTACTCTTGCCTGGAAAATCCCATGGACGGAGGAGCCTGGTAGGCTGCAGTCCCTGGAGTCGCTGCAAGTCAGACACGACTGAGCAGCTTCAGTTTCACTTTTCACTTTCATGCACTGGAGAAGGAAATGGCAACCCACTCCAGTTCTTGCCTGGAGAATCCCAGGGACAGGGGAGCCTGGTGGGCTGCCATCTATGGGGTCGCACAGAGTCAGACACCACTGAAGCGACTTAGCAGCAGCAGCAGCAGTATTTTTAACTGTGCTTTCTTTCTAGTAACAGATAACTGAGAACTCCATATCTCACATTTATGAGTCAATCTAGAGCCACTCAGACCACAAATACTTAATCAAATGACTGCATCAGTATGTGAGCAAACAGCCACAGTCCTTTCCTTAGGGACCTGATTCTAGTACAAATGTACTTCTGGGTTACAACTATGAGAAGCAGATGGAAAAAACTGATGCCAGAAGTCTACGATGATAATGGCCTTTAAATAAATTCATTTCTGAAAAGATAACAGGAAAAGCCTTTGAAGTGATTTACACTTAACCAGTAATCATTTTTTCCAAACCCTTCACAGAGAGCAACTTCTGTTGGGACACAGGGAACTGGAATCCAAGGGTCCTGAATATTGTGTGTGTTCTGGGTGAGGGTTAGGTGTGTACAGCTAATACAAAGCCAGAGTGACAGACAAGTCCAGCAGATTCACCAGAAATGTAGACAGTATAGTGGCAAGACGCTTGTCTGGATACTGGGTACATAATGATGAATGAAACCCAGTCATCACCTTCATGGAACTTAATGGCTTGTAAAGGATATTTGTAGTGCTTACTAGAACAAGTAAACAAAAATAGGTACATAAATGATAAATCGTCATTTGTGTTATGAAAGAAATGAACAAAGTACTAAAACAGAGAATACATGGTGTGGGAAGGGGAAGTCTAGGAAAAGCTTCTGGATTCTTTACCCACTGAGCCACTAGGGAAACCCAAAAGCTTCTGAGGAGATGAGGTTTCAGCTGGAGACCTAAATGGTAATGAGTCAGGAGCTGTGCAGGAAGCTGTGGGGTCCAGCAGATGCCCTGAGGGGAGAGGAGACTAGTGTGTTCCAGGAACTGAAGGTAGGTAGTCTGACTGAAGAGATTAGCGGGAGTAGGGTCACACAGGGTCTCAGAGTTACAATAAGGACGAAGTGTTTTATCGTAAATGCAATGGAAAGCCACTGCTGCTGCTGCTGCTAAGTCGCTTCAGCTGTGCCACTGGAGGGTTTTAATTGGAAAACCTGACAAGATAGAAGAGATGGACTTGGCTTTGGTTTGAAGTAAGGTAGGGTCATGGACACCCACTCCAGTACTCTTGCCCGGAAAATCCCATGGGCGGAGGAGCCTGGTAGGCTGCAGTCCGTGGGGTCGCGAAGAGTCAGACGCGACAGAGCAACTTCACTTTCACTTCTCACTTTCAAGCCTTGGAGAAGGAAATGGCAACCCACTCCAGTGTTCTTGCCTGGAGAATCCCAGGGACGGGGAAGCCTGAGGGGCTGCCTTCTATGGGGTCGCATAGAGTCAGACATGACTGAAGTGACTTAGCAGCAGCAGCAGCAGCAGGGCCGTGGACAAAGCTAAACAGAATACTCACTTTCTCCATAAATTTCTAATCTTATTCATTCACCTTCCATGGGTCAGGGCTTTGACTTTTTTCTACATAAAAAGTATCTAAACTCAATATTTTGTTCTTACCTTTATTTTTCAAGTATCTGAAATTTTTTAAAAAGCACCTTTTATAAAGTCTATTACTCATTTGAAAGGATAAACAACTTTATAAACTATTCCTTTAAAATATTTTTATTGATAACATTAGAAAAAAATCAATAATTTTTATTTTTATTCCAGGGTAGTCATTAGAAGCAAAAAATGATGAGATTGAATTAGCTGTCCTGATGTCTGCATAGTGGTCTCTTCCTGAAAAGATAAATAATAGTGCTCATTTGATAGCTTTTGTAAGTCTGCTAGGTGAGCCTTTAAAATTAAATAGATGGCTTTGTCATCTTGTCCAGATGACTAAATTTACTACATAACTAACTTAAAGAAGATGAATTAAAATTAGCATGTGACATAGGCAACTGAATAAATACTGTAAACATGATTTGTAAGAATGATCAAATCACTACTCTTTCTTTACTCCAAGCAAATGTCTGAACACTGCATCGGTATAACAGTAATAAAGAATCACGATTAAAACAAATATATCTTTATCTTTTATATGATTTCAAATGAGAGGATACCTTCTCAAATTTTAATTGCACCATCCCCCAATATTTATTAATAAAGCCTAAATTGTCTTGATACCCGAAATATATTTAAATCTTATTTTATATGATTATCAATCAGCACTGAAATGTTCACTGGAATAAAGGATATACTATTTAATTATGTTTTTCAGACAGCATAAAATAGAAGATGTTGGTATACTGTATGTAACTGAAAAAGAAGAATTCAAACATGAAAAAAAACCTGGAAAAAGTATTCAACATTCAAAACCATGTGTTGGGAGAGGACGTGTATATTATGCTAAATTCATTAACACAAATGTAAGAACATGCAATGAACCAGTTCCCTACATAGATGTCAAAAAAGAGCCAGAAAATCAGGTTGGATTGATGTTCATTACATACAAATATAGATTTAGATTCAGAAATGTTTTGCAGGATCATTTTGTCACAGACTAGTTAGAGGGTGTGACATATCTCAGACTAATCCTTTGTATAATCCAATAGTTAAAAGCAGTAATCTGGAACAATACTCACAGATAATGTTTGCATGCAAACAATGTGTGTGTTTGTATAGAAGGAATCCAAAATAATTGTTTTTCTCAACTGGATCAGATTATAGTCACTCAGCAGTGCTTAGGGAGAGGAGGGGCTATTGAAGAAATCTCTTCTAAAATACTGTATTTGTGACAGATATTATAAAAATTTCCATGATACTCAGTAATTCAAATACTTTCTATAAAAAATAGCTACCGATTATTGAAAGTGTGCAACATGCTAGGAATGAGCTAAGAGTTTCATGTAAACTATATCCATTAATCTGGACAACTATTTCTAGGAGAAACTATTGGAAATAGTTTAGTGATGACATGCTCTAATACAGTAAATTAACATAACCTGAGATGACATAGTAAGCAAATGTTACAGTCACATTTCCGACCCAGGACTCTCAGTTTAGCTGAATCACACTTTCATTCACTATTATATTAAATATAGTCCATTATCTTTTTTTTAGAATCAGGTTTGTTGAGGTTTATTGTATTAATTTCCTGTGTTGCTGTTAATGATTACCACAAACTTAAAACCATAGCTTAAAGCAACACAAAGTTATTCTCAACAGTTCTGAAGCTCAAAAGTCCACAGTCAATCTCATTGGCCACCGGCAGAGCTGGTTCCTTCACCAGGCTCTAAAGAAGAATCCACTTCCTTGTCTTTCCCACCTTCTAGAGGTTGCTGCATTCCTTGGCTCACAGACCCCTCTTTAAAGCCAACAACATAGCATCTTCAAATCTCTGACTGACTTCCCTGCCTCATTCTTCTATAGACCCTTGTGATTATACTGGCATCCTTAGAAAAAAATAATCTGGATAATCTCCCCTTTCCAAGATCGTCTGTCGTAGCCGCCAAGTCCCTTTGCCATGTAAGGTTAGGTGTGCCTAGTCATGTCCAACTCTTTGTGACCCCATGGACTGTAGCCCACCAGGCTCCTCTGTCCATGGAATTTTCCAGGCAAGAACACTGCAGTGGGTTGCCATTTCCTACTCCAGGGAAGGTTAGGTATAGTTCCGATTTAACTTAACATTTAAATGGAGATTGCTTTTTGTGAGCTCTGTTTACACAGATAACATCAACTATTCATGTCATGAAACAGCACACCACAGCCCTGTGTGTAAATGTGAAATAAATAAATAAGATAAATAGATAAATAAATAAAGTTTACCTTGGTTTTTAAAAATTAACTGGTTTATAGTAATAATGGCTTTAAAATGAATAAAGAAAATAAAGTTACTTAAATATTTAAATTGACATATATCTGTTATGTATTTTTTTAAGAAAATGTCTTTTGCATATAAGATTGGTTGATTTTACTTATTTGCAAGATTTTTAAATTAAATAATCAATTATATAGTTCTACATAGGGACATCAAATTGGTGATATTAGAAAAAGTAAAAACAAGTTTCAGCTCTGTTAGTTCCAATGAAAACTAATTTGGTTGTCTTATATTTTAAAATATTGGTAAATATTGATATTTCAAAGACAATTATACTAGGTCAGTGTTTTACAAATTGTATTTTTTGGAGCACTAACCTTTGGCTTTGTGCTCAACAAAATAAAGCTTCAAAGTCAAATATGCTGTGGAAAAGCTGTATTTTTATATACCCTTCTGAGAGCTTCACAATTCACATCAGTAGATAAAGGTTCTGAGAAATCCTGTGGTAAACTTGTTTAACTTGCTTATCTTAGTATTTGTCAAATCTATTTAACTATGGAAACTTCTTTTATATAATACTTATTAACATGCTGCAGAACTAGTATTCCACAGAACACAATTCAAGGTTAACTGTTGCCTTTTCCTGAAAATGGTGCCGAAGGCAAAGAAGGAAGCCCCTGCCCCTCTCAAAGCTGAAACCAAAGCAAAGGCCAAGAAAGCAGTGTTGAAAGGCGTCCACAGCCACAAACAAAAGATCTGGAGGTCACCCACCTTCCAATGGCCCAAACACTGCGGCTCAGGAGGCAGCCCAAATATCCTTGGACGAGCGCCCCTAGGAGAAACAAAGCTGACCACTATGCCATCATGAGATTCCCCTTCACCACAAGTCAGCCGTGAAGAAAATAGAGACAGCAACACACTGGTGTTCACTGTGGCTGTCAAGGCCACCCAGCACCAAACTAAACAGGCTGTGAAGAAGCTTTATGACATTGACATGGCTAAGGACAACACCCTAAGCAGGCCTGATGGAGAGAAGAAGGTGCATGTTTGACTGGCTCCTGACTATGCTGCTTTGGATGTTGCCAACAAAATTGGGATCATTTAAACGGAGTCCAGCTGGCTAATTCCAAATATAAAAGTTTTCACTACTTAAAAAAAAAAAAAAAGAGTAACTGTTATTGAGCAAAGTATGAATTGCTTAAAAAGGTATTTTTCAGCATTCTTTCTGATCCACAACAAAATACAGAGGAATGTGGATACAATGTAACTCTAGTGTTTGCCATAACACAAATTTTTTAAAGCCACGGAGGTCTACTAAAAAACATATGATTATCTATGTGTAAATTGTTGTCAAAAGTCTGTATTTCCCTAGGAATCCCTACAATATAATGTTATGTTCCACAGACAGCACCCCCATCACCACACCCCCATCATCACCAGCAGTCATCTTGGCCAGGCTGCTCTAGAGCTTGGCTTACCACCTCTAACATTCTCTTAACTAGTTTCTCCAGGATATCCCACTTGCTTTCACTATATCCCCCCAGGATTCTCCCTTAGATTCTCAAAGAATGGAAATAATTTTACTGATGCATTTTTGAAGATATTGGGATGACAGAAGTATAATACAGAAATGGCCTCACAGTGGTTTCCAAGTGTAGCCAAGAGGCCTGCAGTACAACGGCTCTTGGGCATTCCAGGAGCCTGCGTCATAGTGAGTCTTGTCATTAGGAATCTCCAGGTACCTTCCTACCATGGAGCCCCAGTGCTGGTCATCCTGGGGCAGGGACCCTGTGCTGGAAGGGAGGACTTCGTCCTCTGGGTCCAAAGTTTGGGGAACAACTTTTTCTTTAGGCAAAACTCCCTCTACAGTCTGCAGGACTGTGGTCTGACCCCCAAAATCTAGACAGAGCAATTACAGAGCGGGCCTTTTCCAGTCTCCTTTATCATAAATAACTCCACATCAGCCCCTCGCAATCCAGTGTAAGTGACTGTACACAGAGTGGTAAAGTTTTATCCTTAGTCCTCCCCTTCAGCGTGAGGTAAAGGAAAAAAAGTAAGCCTCCACCTTTACCTTTAATCTTTATAATCTGAGCAAATGCTTGGACCAAAAGGGCATGCACAAGTATCTGGGTGCATACTCGCTTTCAGTCTTCTAGGAAGGAACCAGACTTTGGGGGCATAGGGCAAACTATTCAGAAATAGAAAAGATAAAAAAAAGTTTTTGAACTGTAGGATTTCATTCTCCTGAAGTGAGGATTCATCCAATTGATGACAGTAATCAGAACACTCACCAACTCCAAGGGTCTTAAAATCATCAACCACAACAGGAAAAATTGCTCATTGTTTTCCTTATATGTATCTGTAAAACCAGAGAGACCATTTTGGTAAAATTCTAAATTCAAGTTTTCTTGAAAGGTGAACAATCTCTGCTTTAAGGCTAGCGTTTGCACTATACTCTGGTTTAAGGGAAAAAACTGAAGTCTACCAGACATAGTGGTTCACTCGTTCCAGAGTCACTTCTCCAGTAACTTGGATGTTAGCAAAATAAATTTTTAAAACCTTGTCATATGGCTTCCCTGTTGGTCCAGTGGTTGGGAATCTGCTTGCCAGGGTGGGAGACACAGGTTTGATCCCTGGTCTGGGAAGATCCCACATACCGTGGAGCAACAAAGCCTGGGTGCCACAACGAGAGAAGCCACCACCACCTATTGAAACTAGAGAGTAGCTCTCAACTCATTCACAACTAGAGAAAGCCCAAACACAACAATGAAGAACCAGCATAGCAATGAAGAATCAGCACAGCCAAAAAAAAATAAAAATAATAATAATCTTTAAAAAAGCCTTATCATAGAAGATCTTTCTCAAGATATTTACTTATAGCCTCTTTTTATTTTTGAAATAATTTAAATAACTTGGTGTTTGTCTGGCTTTGCCTTCCACAGCAGATTTGTGATAGCAGTGCAGCACAGAAATGAGAGGCTCACACCAATAGATGGGGGCAGCATCGGGTGCAGCTCTGCTACCTGGTAGAGATACACCTTGGAGAAGTTACTTCATCTGCCACCAGTTTTCTCATCTGTACAGTGTGTGTACATATCTGGTAGAACTGGTACACACCTCAACACCTTGTGTCGAGAATAAGGGAGAGAAGGCCTAGGCCCTGGGACATAAGCACCACAGTAATCACAGAGTAGAGAAGAGCAAGAAGCAGGCACTCTGACAACAGTAAGGCGAAACTATTTTGAGCCAGAGTTAGAAGATGCCATCTGTGTAGTGATCTGTTCTACAATTCCTAGGATCTACATCAAGTAGTCTTTTTTGCAATTCACTTTTAAGTTCATTCTGAAAAATGAGGCATTAGCCGGTTTTTCCTACTCCAAAATTCTTTGATTTGTGCAAACATTCATTTCTACCTCTGGTTACAGGTTGTTACTGGCCCTCATTACCAGTTGCAAAGGGAGGTCTAACTCTTTTCAACTGTGCAGGGCTTAGTTCATGCACATGGTCTTTGGTCCATGTCCATCTTATCTTTTTTTTTATTTTAATCGTTTGGGGGCTTCTCCGGTGGCTCAGTGGTAAAGAATCTGCCAGCCAATGCAGGAGACACAGGTTCAATCCTTGATCTGGCAAGATCCCATATGCCACTGAGCAACTAAGCCCGTGCACCACAACTACTGAGCCTGTGCTCTAGAGCCCAGGAACTGCAACAGCTGAACCCATGTTCTGCAGCTGCTGAACCTCATGAGTAGGGAAACCTCTCTAGAGCCCGTGCTCCACAACAAGAGAAGCCTCCACAATGAGGAGCCAGTGCACGGCAACTAGAGAGTAGCCCCTGCTTGCTGAGACTAAAGAAAAGCCAGCAGCAATGAAGACCCAGCACAGTCGAAAATAAATAAATAGATAATTGACTTTTTGGCCATGCCAAACAGCATGTGGGATCTTAGTTCCCCAACCAGGGAGCAAACCCTTGCCCCCGACATTGGCAGTGTGAAATTTCAACCCCTGGACCACCAGGGAAGTCCCCATCCCATCTTTTCAGTTTGAAGATAATTTCTCTTAAGGAAGAACCTCGGATTGAATGGCTCTGACTTCAGCTCTAAACAAGGCACACTTTGAATTCTAAGCCTTTCCGAGATTTCTTGCTATAATAGATTTCTTTCCCCAGAATACCCTACTTTTCCTTCCTTTGGTATTTTCATAACTTTCTGCTATCTAAGCTTCTTGACAATCTCCTGACAAGATGACTCCATTAGAGTATGTTTTCTTTGAATCTACTACTGTGCACCTTTTTATACATACAGGTCTCTTTGGAAATTAGCTCAGTTGAAAGCTAACTCCCTAATATAGCCATATAGGTTTCTCTAGATGTCTCCTTCTTTTTTAAATCAATGCAGTTTCAATTGTATTTTCAGAATTTAACTTACTAGAATTTCATATTTATCGCCCTTGAATCATATTTTAAAGTCTCTGACTGTGCAATAACAGTTGATTTTTTTTAAAGGATGATCTCTTTCTTTAAAGCCCCGGGTAGCTGTTTGAATATACCCAAGGTTACTCTCCAGGCAGTGTTCTTGCCTGGAGAATCCCAGGGGCAGGGGAGCCTGGTGGGCTGCCATCTCTGGGGTCGCACAGAGTCGGACACAACTGAAGCGACTTAGCAGCAGCAGCAGCAGCAGCAGCAAGGTTACTCTCATTCTCTAATATCCAAGAACTCTGAGGTATCACAGTTCCCTTTTCCCAAGGTCCTCTTCTACCTGATCAACCAGATGAAAAATTTTTTAGGCAGTTCTAAGACAAGTAACAATTCACCTCACTGCTTTCTCAGCTTCTAAAAGATCAAATTGTCAAATGGGCTAATGTAGACTCTTCATTTGCTTCATACTTAGGTCATGTTTTATTATGAAAAATTCAGTAACACTGGAGATATTTCTGCTTAGAACAAAATTTTTCAAACTGAGTCATTAGTGAGTTATAAATCCATGTGGACTGCAACCAGCTTTATGAAATGAAAATAAAAAAGTAATATAATAGAAAAATAGCCAAGTGCACTGCATGTCGTAAAAATAAGTATTGTTTTGTGAAACCTCTAGTTATATGTGAATGTATGCAGTGGGTACTCTTGCATGACATAAAATGTATTTTGTGGTAGGGGTCATGGACTAAAAACTTTAAAAAACCATCATCTTAGATGATAATACATTATTTGTATTGCTGAAAGGAAAATAACAGAATGTAAATTTTAGGTTAAATCATGTTTACTATATGTTAATACATAGGCATACATGTGTACATATATATATAACTATAGTACAAAACATAGAAACATAACTATTCTGTTGATTTTTACCACTCCATCTGTGGATAGAAGGTAGTTTAAGAACTTAGCAGCTGTATTTTAGCTAAAAGTACATGATAATGCATTTTTAGATGCCTTTTAAGAAATATAGCCTTTGTGAAAATATTCAATACGTTTATTCCTAGATTTCAGAACTGTATTTTAGTACTAGAAAAGCCAGTAGCTTGTTGAATCAAATTACTAAACATTCACAGACATTAAACAGCACATGAAAATAACTTATAATGTCCAATTTTATGTTTCCATTTTCCTTCTCATGAAGGGTGACTGGTGGCCACATAGTAAAGGACTGGAAAATCCATTCCAACCACCTTATGACACTAAGAGCACCCAGAGGAGTGACTTTAAGAAGCCAACATGCCCATTGGTTTCTCCAGTCAAATACAGCAAGTTGCAAAAGCCTTCTTACGGAATAGGTAAGGTTAGCATGTCGCCATGTCTCAAGTTACTGCTATCAAATTAAGATGTATTAGATGTGCTTTTACCTCCTGGGAAAAACTAGTCCTCTACAGGAGTTGAAAATATATATGCGGCAAGTGCAGCCCTTGACAAGTTTGTTTCTCATCCCTTCCTGGTGGACAATTTAGCTCTAAACATGTTTAATATAACATAATAAAAATTGTAATAATCATTGATAACACTAGCCTCCAAGTCAGAAATATAGTGGCATTCTGCACATTACTGCCAGCAAACTTTTAAAACTGTAACTGTTAAAATAGGAGGCAACTCTAACAAGCAGTATTTCTCAAAAAATACACTGAGGGACACTAGTTTTTATGATGTTTATAGATACTGCTCAAAAAAAAAAAACAGGGAAAAACTGAATTTATATAGTGAAACAGTTTTTTTCTTACTACAGAACTCTTAAAACCCTTATTCTAAGCATAAGCATAATGAGTTTCCAAGAAGAGGAATGAAGTATGCTATGTTTGAATGTAAAAGACAACTTCATCCTTTGCAGAAGATCATCTACATGACTGGTATCTCACAAATAATTTAGGAAATACTGTTCTATACACTATTCATAGAGTTTGAGATCTAAAATTTGTTTTACCTGATGGCATCATTATCATATCTAAATCTTTCACACTTACTCAATTTGTTTCTATTTCTTAACCCAGTCCTACCCATCTCTGCCACAGAAGTAGGATTTTTTTAGTAAGCCTTTTTTTTTGGCCCACATTTACTAACTTACTTTTACCATAATGAGAAATTATTTCTATTTTTCTAAGCCAACTAAAAAAGTCTAGGTCAATTGACTCTACTGGTGAAATGAAGTAAAACATGGCTCCCTCCTCCCGCAAATGACTACCAAAAAAAAAAAAAAAATCACTTGAGTTCTTTCACTTAGGTGAATTGTATTTGATCAATGACACTAATATCAATACATGTTTAGAGATAACAGTGCTTCACATTTTTAAGGCTGAGTGGTGGTTTACCATGGTCTGGTAAGAGCCTATAAAGAAAGAACCATTTTTGTTAGCTCTTGTCCTGAATGTGAATCTTCATCAGTATTAATTAACTAGAATACTTCCAATAAAACACTGCAGTTTATGTATGTTTAAGGGTTTATTTGGGAATACAATTTTTAATAATTCTCTTTTTTGACCCCATGACTGCATTAGTAGCCCGCCAGGCTCCTCTGTCCGTGGGATTTCCCAAGCAAGAATACTGGAGTGGGTTGCCATTTCCTTCTCCATTTAGCAAGTCTTCAAGCAGACATCAAGCTTGCCAGGAGAAGTATCAATAACCTCAGATATGCAGATGACACCACCCTTATGGCAGAAAGTGAAGAAGAACTAAAGAGCCTCTTGATGAAAGTGAAAGAGGAGAGTGAAAAAGTTGGTTTAAAATTCAACAGTCAAAAAAGATCATGGTATCTGGCCCATCACTTCATGGCAAATAGATGGGAAAATAATGGAAACAGTGACAGACTTTATTTTCTTGGGCTCCAAAATCACTGCAGATAGTTACTGCAGCCACAAAATTAAAAGATGCTTGCTCCTTGGAAGAAAAGCTAGGACAAATCTAAACAGCGTGTTAAAAAGCAGAGACATTACTTTGCTGATAAAGGTATGTATAGTCAAAACTATGGTTTTTCTAGTAGTCATGGATGGATGTGGAATTTAGGCCATAAAGAAGGCTAAGTGCCAAAGAATTCATGCTTTTGTACTATGGTGTTGGAGAAATCTCCTGAGAATCCCTTGGACAGCAAGGAGATCAAACCAGTCAATCCTAAAGTTCATCAACCCTCAATATTCATTGGAAGGACTGATGCTGAAGCTGAAGCTCCAATACCCTGGCCTGCTGTGAAGAGCCAACTCACTGGAAAAGACCCTGATACTGGGAAAGACTGAAGGCAGGAGATGGGGACGACAAAGGATGAAATGGTTGGATGGCATCACCAACTCAATGGACATGAGTTTGAGCAAACTCGGGGAGATGGAGAAGGTCAAGGGAGTCTGGTGTGCTGCAGTCCATGGGGTGGCAAAGAATCAGAAATGACTGAGTGACTTAACAACAAATAGAAGTGCAGGATCAAGTCCAAACAAAAATGTATTTATCGAGTACCCTCTCTGTTCTCACCCTATACAAAAGTTCACAAGATAAATATCAAACTTTCTGAACACAACAGTAAGCAGTGAAGGATTGCTTTCAATAGTCCCTCAGTTGTAGCCTTCTGGCCTCAGTGATTGGCCAGTCTAGTTAAGAATACAAAAGGCAGCTAGACTGAAGGTCGGATATTAGAAAATAGTCATATTTGACATCATTTCTACCTCAAGAAGGGCAATACATTGGGAGGACCAGCCATGAGATAATCTATAACAATGGTGTCTCTTTTAGGAATGTAATAAAGTTTTCACTTCTAATTCAAGATGGTAGACTGAGCAGAAACATCTAAATCTCCTGCCTCCCACAACCCTACTACATGATACCAAAGCAGGCAACCCACAAAAGACCCATAAAATGAGAAGAAGGGAAGGAAGAGCTTTCTGACATATGAGAAGGAATGGAAGACTGCTGATGGATAAAAGACAGCAAAGAAGCAATAATCTAGAATATATGGAAGGAGACGCAACAAAGGAGAGCCAATCTGCCTGAAAAAAAACAGAAGTGTCTGAAGGCTCAGTCAGGAGACAAAGCAAAATGGAAAGTGTGGAGGGAGAATTAGAGGGTTACTTAAATAACTTCTCCAAGTCATGAGCACTCTACCCTCTCCCCACATTGGCTGCTAGAGTCCAGTGTCTCAGCCAGATGTCAACTACCACACTAGTTAGTTCAGTATTTCAAACTGGTCTCCTCTCCTATTCTTAACTTATGAAGGGACAACCAAAGATTAGAATTATGCCAAATTATATATATTTTTTAGTTTGGAGCATAAAGTCAAGAAAATATCACAGAGCATAAAAAAAAAAGACAAAAACCTTAGAAAATATGAGAGAATAAAAACAAAATAGAGAATCATTCTTGGAGTTCCAACTCTTCTGGAGCTCCAGAAAAGAGTAAATGTAAAAGAGAGACAATTATCCACACATAACATTTATTGAAAGTGAAAGTGTTGGCCTCTCAATCGTGTCCCCAGGTCTCCTGCACTGCGGGCAGATTCTTTATAATCTGAGCCACCAGGGAAGCCCTAAACATTTATTAAGCATATACTATCTGCCAGGTACTTTATGAAACTTCTAAATGTTAACTCTTTCAATTCTCACAGCAACATTATGGAATATAATATTAATAGTATAGGTGACACTAGTGGTAAAGAATCCGTCTCCCAATGCAGTTCAATCCCTGGGTTGGGAAGATCCTTTGGAGTAGGAAATGGCAACTCACTCCAGTACTCTTGCCTGGAAAATTCCATGGGCAGAGGAGCCTGTAGGCTACAGTCCATGAGGGTCATAGAGATTTGGACACGACTGAGTGACTGAGCACAATACTATTAATACTCTCATTTTTCAGATAAGAAACCAGAGTTTAAGAGTTTTAAAAAATAATTCCCCCAAGACTACACAGCAAATAACTGGTGTCTGAACTCACTCTGACTCTAGTACCTGTAAAAATAACCAGTAATTGGACTTCCCTGGCAGTCCAGTGGTTAAGATTCTGCACTTCCACTGCAAGAGACACAGGTTAGATTCCTCGTTGGGGAACTATAAGATCCCATATGCCATGCAGCAAATATTAAAATTAAAAATAACCAGTATTCTACACAGCCTCTAAAATAATAATAATTTCCCAATTAAAAGAAAGCCACTGAAAGAGTCCACTGAGTACTTCAAAATATGAAGGGGAAAAAAAAGAGACGCACCTACACATCACTATGAAACTGTAAAACAACAATTATAAAAAGATTCTAAAAGTTTCCATTAAAAGAAAACCAAGTCACCACCTAAAGAATAAGTGTATGGAATTAAGCAACACCGCTGGAAGAGCACAATGGAGTTAATGTCTTCAAAGATCTCAGGGGAAATCATTTTTAACCTAGCAAAGAGGATTCTATTTGACATTTACACTAGAACCTTTTTTAACCCCTAGTGACACCAGGCATTGGATCAAATGAGAAAGAAATGTAGTACTAGCACAGTATTTGGTCATTAAATGAACAAATTCATATGATTGTTAATATATTGTAAATACTATATAGTAGTTTTCAACTTTTAGCATCACTCTATAGACACAACATAGAAATTTTTAAAGCTTCCCTGGTGGCTCAGACTGGAAAGAATCTGCCTGCAGTGCAGGAGACCCAGCTTCAATACCTGGGTTGGGAAGATCTCCTGGAGAAGGGAATGGCAACCCACTCCAGTATTCTTGCCTGGAGAATTCCATGGGCAGAGGAGCCTAGCAGGCCACAGTCCATGGGGTCACAAAGAGTAGGACACAACTAAGCGACTAACACAAACACACAGATCAGGCACTACCTACTTGGTCTCCTGAAAGTCATGTTTGTTTCAGAACCAAGTACACAGGCGAAAACTGGTTCTGAAAAGAGCATTCTCTACCTCCTTGGTCTGAGTTATATACTCCTTCTCTAAATCCCCATACCATGATATCAGGACCAGCAGGAGATAAAGTAGGTAGATCTGGCAGGTCAAATAGGATCATGTAGACCACAGCAAAGAATTTGAAATTTATTCTACAAACAATGAGAAATAACTGGAGGCTCTAAATGGGGAGAGTGATATCATTTATGTTTTTAAAAGATCCTTCCAAGGATCTGAGTTGGTTTTTAAGTAGTTTTTTCTATAAAACATTCAAAGTTGAATGCTTTAGTAAAGACTTGCTAAAAGGTCATTCACTAACTTAAAAATGCTAATTAAGAGTGGGTAAAATAACTGTAAAAGAAGAGAGAGCACAAATTTTTAAAATTTTGAAGGACGCTGTAACTCATTTTCCTTCAAAAGCTTCCTTAAGTTTCCATTCTGTGTTAAAGAAACAAACTGAAAAGGATGCATCAGGGTGTGGTTTGCGCAAGAAGTACAAAGTGAAATTCCAAACAGACACTTCCTCAAAGAAAATGCCTTTGCACTTCAATAAAATTTTGGTAAATGGACTGCTTAAAATATCTAGACATGTTTCATCATTGACTGTGATTCTTTGCCAGTTACTGACTTTTTTGTGAGCAAACCAGTCGGTCCCAATACTTTCTCTGAAAGTAGCTGTTTCTTCTCTGGTTCAAGAAGGGACGTGGTGGAAGACAACACAGAGAGACAGGCTTTGTTCTAGGATGAACAAGCAGGACCTGGCCATTTCATAAAGGAACAACCATAATCACTGTTTATAGGTCTGTCAGTTTTCTCAAAGAGGAATCCTCCAAGCTCTGCCTGGAGTAGGGGAGAGAAAATCTGGGAATCCCTCAGGCAATCTTCAGGTTACAGGTTCACCTTGCACCACTTTGCATGCTCCTGGCCTCAGAAGCATTTGATGCCAAAAGCATGAACTAGATTGATTTTCACCCCACCTCCTCCTCCACAAGCACTTAGCTTCCAGTTTTCTGGGATCTACTCAAGTCAATTGCCACTTATCCATCTGCTTCCCAACTTCCAAATTTGTTAGCATCTTTGCTCATATTTAGTTCTCTTTTGTTTCCTTAAGGCTTTAAGACATTTTAATTTCTTTACTATCACTGTACTATCTTTTTCCTCTTTCTGTCTCTTCCTCTCTCTCTTGTTCTTTTATTGGTATTTCTCATTGCCAAGATCATTACTATATTCCAGGTCCTACCACTATGCCCAGACTCAACAATTATTTATTAAGTTAAATGATAATTCATATTATTCAGTAGATTATTTAAAGTCATAATATAACTTAAACTAATAACACACAACATAAACCTGCAATTTATTCAGTTTAGATGGTGTTTGGATACTAGATGAGAATGATTTTATTTTATATAACATTTTAAAATGTATATACAAACCAGTCTGTATATGTCAGATTTTTAATGTATATATACGTGTACATATATATGCATACAGACAGAAAACGTGTATATAAACATGCGTTACTAACAAAAGTCACCTCATAGTTATTCTTTTCCATCAGCCCACTTAATTACGCCTGGCTTTTGGCATTTTAGTAATGTCATCTTGTGCTGATAATGAAAGTGCCCTTTATGTCTTGTACCACCACACAATTTCCTGGCTGCCATCCATGGTCAGTTTAACAAATGGCTATACTCCATCATATCTGAGTCGCTGTAGAAGTAAGTGTTCACTTTTGGTTTTATATAATAAAACTTTATAAATTGGAAAAGCTGATCTAGTTTATAAGGGAGGTATTTCTAATTTAAATGAAATTTTGACTGGTTATAAATTACTTGATATTTTAACATTCTTACAAATTCAGATACAGTGCTAAAAATATTTTTCTAAAATAGGTTTTAGTTTGTGTTGCTTCTTTTGTATCAGGGTATGACAATGATTTCTTGCTATAATTGTATTCAAGTTTCTTATTTTTTCCTGTATTTTGAAAATCTGTGCTGTTGTTTTTACATTAATAATCTTTTTTTTAAGATGAAAATAAATCCTACTTTGAAGAATGGGGTTTCTAATAGAAAAATTATACTGAGGAACGCTTTCTTAAGTAGATACAAACAAAAAGTTAAGGGCATTTTTCAAAGTAAAAACTGCTAAGTTCCCATTAATATGAGGAGCAAGTTGTGTGCTTGAACAAATCCTGCCTTTGTTGATAAAATATAGATGGCTAGACACCAACTTGTTTGGAAAATTCCTATTTTAATTAGAAGTTTCCAAGAAACAGAGAGTGGATTTCAAATATTTTTCATAGACTTTGCCTTACTTTTGGAAGGCTCATCTAACAAGGCTTCTTTTAAGTAATTATTTTGGGTCCAATTTGAATTCTTAAGTAACCGCTAAGAACTTGAATATCTTCTTTGATGTTTTCCCACTTAGATGATCTTCACTACTGTGAGCTTCCTTTAAAATCTCATATATTTGCATAAATGAATATGGTAGTTATGTCTACTTTTAATAATGTCTGAGTAAGGAACGTCTTTCTGTAATACTCTAGATTGCCTTCCTTGCCCCTTTATTAGTCTCCATGAAGATATTTTTTAAGTTACTACTTTTAAGTTTCTGGGAGGTCCTATATAAAAGATGATTTAATTAACTTCCTTCTGAAGTCTTTCTGGCTGTTATCTGCCTAACAAGTCACTCCAACATTTAGTTGCTTAAAACAACAATTATTTTATTTGCTCATGATTCTGCAATCTGGGCTGTGCTCAGCTGGGCAGTTCTTTGGCTGGTCTTATCGGTGGGCACTTGAGTGGCTTAATTTAGTTGACAGGTCGTCTGAGGACGGAACTCAGCTAGGATGCTGGAATGATTGGGCCTCTCCTTCTGCATTTGGTCTCTGAATGTGGTTTCTCTAGCAGGGTAGATGGACTTCTTACATGGCAGTTCAGGGCTCTTAAGAACGCAGTGTTTTCTTAAACATTATCCTGGAACTGGCATGATATTGCTTCTGCCTCCAATTGACTGAAGTTAATCACAATGCCAGTTCACATTCACAGAGGGACTGTGCAAGGATGTGAATACTGGAAGGCCTGATTCTTTGGGGCCATCAGTGTAACACACTAGCTCAATGTCTTTAAATAGTTCTTTCCATTAGAATTTAGGAATGGCCAACTCGTGACCTCTCTTTGTCTGAAACTGTGTAAACTAAATTGCCCTCACTCTTTAATGAATGAAAGTATAGCTGGATATAGAATTCTAGATCCACAGTTACTTAGCTTTTATAGCAGGAAGGCATTATTCCACTGTCATCTGAATTCTATTGTTACGTCAAGTGTGCAAGTAAGCCAGTTGTTAATCCTTTGAAGGGCTCATGTTTCGGTAGATCTTTTTTATGTTTTAAGGGAGTCTTTGTATACAGAAAGAGCTTATAGTTACTTATGATTTAAATTAATATTCTAGTTTTAACATTATAAATTTAAAGATATTTCTTTCCTTAAGCCTTTAGTTTTTAAATACAATAGTAGATAGTAACTTTCACTTATTCTTTGATATTTAAACTCAAGTTGAACATAAACCTTAGGCGCGTAAGGGTTTAAACATAAACCCTTCTTGATTTATTTCTATTCTTGAGTTCTTCCTCTAGAAATTTTTTGAAGTGATCTGTTTTACAGGAAAATATTCTGAGGCCTTCTTTGCCTCCGAATATTTTTTATTCTGGCTTCATAATTAAATGACAGTTTGGCTGAATAAAGAAAATCCAGGTTTAAAGATTTTTCTCTTTAATATTTAAAAAATATTAATGTTATCATATGTCCAATGTTGTTGTTATTAAGTTTGATATAAATCTGCTTATTTACTCTTTTGTAGGTAAGCTACCTCTCCTCTTTGAAAACATTTAAAATTTTTTCTTTGTCTCACATGACTTTAAGTTTCTCTATAAAATGTCTAAGATAAGTTTTTTTTCTTTATCTACCATGCAGGATTTGGAGGAGCGTGAGCCAAATGAGAGACCTGGGGTGCAAAATGTAAGGACGCACTCGCTCCCAGCATTGTGCAAGTGCCTCCTTAAATTTGCATCCCACGGGCCTCACCTGCTCCATCTTACTTCTGACCCTGCTACCTGTTTGGTAATCTGTGACCCCTTTCACTCTGAGGCCTCTGGATTTTAATTCTAATATATTTATCATCCTTAAACATTTCATTCTCTGTCTTCTAGATTTCCTGAATTCTAGTATTAGTATTTCTATCATCCATGTCTCTTAGCTTTTTAATTTTATTCTTTTAACCTTTCCAGATGTCTTCTAGGAGAGCATCTCAGTCTGACTTTCTAGTTCATAAATGTTATTTATCTCATCATTTCCATTTCAACTATTAATTTTTCATTTCTAATATTTTACATGATTCTTTTTTATGTTCTCATTCTTGCTTTATTATTAATACCTTCTATATCTTTGAGGATATTTGTTATGCTTATTCTATTCTTGGTGCATAGGTTCTAATAATTCTCCTTCACATACATGTTTTAAATTTTGTTGTCTTTCTTTTACAGTGTCTCTCTAGTTTAACTTTAGGTCATATTCCACAAGGGGAATTATCAACCTCTATGAGGGCAAGACTAAAGACCAGGGCTTGGACTGTGTGCCTCCCAGTGAATTTAAGGCAAGAAGATG
Source organism: Capra hircus (assembly GCF_001704415.2). Lineage (NCBI taxonomy): Eukaryota > Metazoa > Chordata > Mammalia > Artiodactyla > Bovidae > Capra > Capra hircus. The sequence goes on from NC_030818.1 coordinate 36,670,165, forward strand.
AAGGTCAGGCTGGGCCAGCTGTGAGTCAGGCCCCACAAAACCAGTTTTGACCATCTCTATTTTTTGTCCCTACTGAGACCAATCCTCTAGTCAGGGCTCCACTCCTTTCTCCTTTAAACTCCTGAAAAGAGGCATCACTGAGAGAAAGCTCTTGATGTTTTTAATCCACCAGCACTGACAGTTGCTAGGGGAATGCTGGAGGAGGAAATGCCCAAGGGGGCCGCATGAGTCCATTTTCATCAGCTTCTTACCCTGGAGGGATTTCTGTACTGTTTCGATGATGTCACTAGGTCGACAACAGATGGCTAGACTGTTGCTGCCAGTTTCTGCTGCCTTCAGGCAAACAATGATCTTCCTAAGGCAAGGAAGGGGAAAGTCAAGAGCGGATCTGAAAAGCTCTCAACCTATTCTCCACTGGCTATTTCGGATCTCCTATCCTCCAGCCCAAGCTGCCACCAACCCTTCATACTGGTTTACTAAACTCTTTAGTTTTCTCACAGTCTTTTGATAGTTCATTGGATTCATGCTTGATGGTTTCCTTTTTGTCAGGATATGAAAGAGCTCTCCTGCAGCCTAACTTGGAAATCCCTTTCTAATTTGGTCCATCATCCTGGAGACATTATAGACACTGTCTTTAATCCTCACAGCTCTGAAAGGGAAGTATTATTATCCTCATTTTAGAGACAGAAGTGATTTGTCCAAAGTGACACAGGTGGGATATGTGGGAGAGCTGGAATTTGAAAACACGTCTATCTTTTCCCAAAGCCCATGCTTTGGATACTCCATTGACTCCACCTAATTAATGCCTCAAATTAGAAGAGCTTCATTTTATTCACAAAGTTATCAGACTATGTTCCTGGAAACATTAACATTCTGTGAGCTGTACCGTGACATTTACCCTAAAACTGACAAGTCTTTTCCAAATTGGTAGAAAAATATGTTATGGTTGGAATTTTCTCAGTTTAGTGGTTGTCCACAAATTTTTGGCACCTGCTGTCTTTTGTGTGATAGCAAATCCTAAAGGAAAGGTAATGATTAGGTAGAAAATGAGTTTTGAGTATCTGATCTCAGAAATCAAGGAAATGTTATCAATTAGCTTTTTTTCCTGGTAGCTGGAAAAGAATGCCATCTCATATCATGTAATATATAAATGTTTGAATGCTTCATTCCTGCTAGTAAAATTAGTTTATATTAATGTTTGACTATTGAACTGAATTTGTGAATACTTAATAAATGTAAATTTACTAACATTTTCCCTTTTTATATGCACTCCCTAATTTTAAAGGCATTTTTTAAATTAAATTTTATTTTCAATAGTGAATACATGCATATGGTACAAAATTCGAATGGTACAATAGGACAAAGAGTGAAAGTGAATCCACCTTTCTCCACCTCCATCCTCCAGTCCGCTAACTCCATCCCCCTGCAGCAACCACTGTTATCAGTTTCTTGTTATCACTCGATAGATATGGTAGTGATATGTATGTAATTACCTTATGTATGTCTTTTCTATAAAAAGGAGAAATTTTTATTTATTTTTAAAATTAATTTATTTATTTTAATTGGAGGCTAATTACAATATTGTAGTGGGTTTTCCCATACATTGACATGAATCAGCCACGGGTGTACATCTGTTTCCCATCCTGAACACCCCTCCCTCCTCCCTCCCCATCCCATCCCTCAGGGTCATCCCAGTGCACCAGCCCTGAGCACCCTGTCTCATGCATCAAACCTGGATTGGCGATCTGTTTCACATATGATGATATACATGTTTCAATGCTATTCTATAAAAAGGAGAAAGTTTTAATTTTTTCCTTGACAGAATTTTATGTCACTAAACTGGGTGTTACTCTGACTGCTTATATAACATTGTGTGCTAAAAGCAGAAATAAAGTGAGTTTTAAAAATTAAAAAGTTTTAACATTGAGAGTCCAATATAATAAACCCCTGCATAGATAGCTATTACCCACATTAAAAGATTAATTTAAAGTGATTTTTAGAGAGCTTAATACTCTTGCAAATTTTCAGAGCCTCTGTTAATGGGAAATGAAAAGAATTATGTGTTTAATTCTAGGTGCAGCAGCCCTGGAATCTTCCAGTTGATCTGTCAATGCAATCTGAGAGCAACTTGTGCATGAGTTTCTCAAAACCTTTCTAGTAGTAAAAAAAAAAAAAAAAAAAACCTGACAAATAAATTGTACTTATGCTTTTCCTAGCACTTTGGTTGGTATATGTGCAAGAAGCAGATCTAACAGTAGGTTTTTAAAAGCCATCAAAGCTATGGTTTTTCCAGTAGTCATGTATCGATGTCAGAGTCGGACTATAAAAAAAGCTGAGCACCAAAGAATTGATGCTTTTAAACTGTGGTGTTGGAGAAAACTCTTGAGCGTCCCTTGGACTGCAAGGAGATCAAACCAGTTAATCCTAAAGGAAGTCAGTCCTGAATATTCATTGGAAGGATTGATGCTGAAGCTGAAACTCCAACAATACTTTGGCCACCTGATGTGAAGAGCTTACTCACTGGAAAAGGCCCTTACGGTGGGAAAGACTGAAGGCAAGAGGAGAAGGGACAACAAAGGATGAGATGGTTGGATGGCATCACCAACTCGAGACATGAGTTTGAGCAAGCTCCGGGAGTTAGTAATGGACAGGGAAGCCTGGTGTGCTGCAGTCCATGGGGTTGCAGAGTTGGACACAACTGAGGGACTAAACTAAACTGAATTGCATTAATATTAGCTTTTTAAATTACTAGCAATTCCACATGTGGGGCTAATTTGGTTGTTTTGGTTTGGTTCTTCTCATAGAGAAAGAATGATAAATCTATCATAGTATTATTTAGACGTGTTTAGGTAACCTTGCATACTTAAAACAATTTAGTTTCATTCACATTTTTTATAAAACAAAATATTATAAATACTTATGTTTCCATATACAAATCTAACTTGTATCCTGACCTTCAGAAAATCTTTTTCCCCCTTAGTTCCACTTGTCTCTCCCGACGCATCAGCAGAACTTCAAAGGAACTTTAGAGAGCGCATCTCTTTTATACATCAATATGATGCCAGGAAAACACCCAATGAGCCCATTCGGGGAAAGGTGAGACAGTATTTAGAATCAATGATTTAATACTTTATGATGGTGGATAGATTTATGCTAGAACTCCAAGCTTTTTCAAGTCACAATCATCTTTCTCAAAGTTGATTTAAACAAACTAACATGGTTATTAGGAGGATAAAAATCTTAAACACATGTCATAATCAAAACTAAAGAATGATATCATCATTTTGGATCACAGTATTTGGAATTTGGTTCAAATTAGTAAAATCATTCACTTAGCATAAAGCAAGTTCCAAATAGGAAAAGGAGTATGTCAAGGCTGTATACTGTCACCCTGATTATTTAACTAATATGCAGAGTACTTCATGAGAAACGCTGGGCTGGAAGAAGCACAAACTGGAATCAAGATTGCCGGGAGAAATATCAATAGTCTCAGATATGCAGATGACACCACCCTTATGCCAGAAAGTGAAGAGGAACTAAAAAGTCTCTTGATGAAAGTGAAAGAGGAGAGTGAAAAAGTTGGCTTAAAGCTCAACATTCAGAAAACAAAGATCATGGCATCTGGTCCCATCACTTCATGGGAAATAGATGGGGAAACAGTGGAAACAGTGAGAGACTTTATTTTTGGGGGCTCCAAACTCACTGCAGATGGTGACTGCAGCCATGAAATTAAAAGATGCTTACTCCTTTGAAGGAAAGTTATGACCAACCTAGATAGCATATTCAAAAGCAGAAATATTACTTTGCCAACAAAGGTCCATCTAGTCAAGGCTATGGTTTTTCCAGTGGTTGTGTATGGATGTGAGAGTTGGACTGTGAAGAAAGCTGAGCACCGAAGAATTAATGCTTTTGGACTGTGGTATTGGAGAAGACTCTTGAGAGTCCCTTGGACTGCAAGGAGATCCAACCAGTCCATTCTAAAGGAGATGAGTCCTGGGTGTTCATTGGAAGGACTGATGCTGAGGCTGAAACTCCAATCCTTTGGCCACCTGATGCAAAGAACTGACTCATTGGAAAAGACCCTGATGCTGGGAGGAATTGGGGGCAGGAGGATAAGGGGACGACTGGATGAAATGGTTGGATGGCATCACCGACTCGATGTACATGAGTTTGGGTGAACTCTGGGATGGGAGTTGGTGATGGACAGGGAGGCCTGGCGTGCTGCGATTCATGGGGTTGCAAAGAGTCGGACATGACTGAACAACTGAACTGAACTGAACGCAAAGCAGTTTGATAAATTTCTGTATATATGTAGCAGGGGGATGCATATCAGGTTTATAAATTTAAACAATGATGTAACAGCCAATTGCTGGATTTTTTTTTTTTTACCAACTACAGATGTTTGTTTTCATATTTCACGATGGCTAACAATAACATTTCACAACTATTAGCTGTTGGAACTAATAGATGTTTGCGATGCAATCATAAATCCTTAGGTCTTTAAACTGCAGTTTCTACTGTTTCCATAGCAACCCAAAGAGCAAGAAAGGAAACTTGATATGAATAGTCTCATACAATCCAAATGACAGAAAAATTGAGAATGAGAGATAATGAGATGCTCCTCTGACTTTGCTTTTCCTTTCCTGTTCATTTTCTGGTGCACCTTTGTTCATACTTTGTTTGAATGGTTCACGGATAATAATTAAGCTGCTGCAGTCTACAGTTTCAGACTAAGGTGACAGCTAATGAACAGGCAGAGAAGTAAGAGCCTGTTTCAACCAGGACTTGAGCTAATACATGAACTCAGGTCACAGCTGCATCTTCCAGCAACTTGTGTGCCCTGGTTAACATCAACTTTGTTTTCCTTTCCAGAGACATGGAGTTTTTGTGCAGACAGAGATAAAACCAGGGAGTAGGCCAACAGTTCCTGAGAGAACAGAGGTATTACTGAATGCTTCAGGGTCACGCTCATCAGAACAGTCCAAAAAAACAGAGAAAGGAAACTCAGCGGAAAGCACAATGATCTCACCCGGTCTCTGCCGACAAAATTCCCAGGAGTTGTTAGAGACTAAAACTCACTTATCAGAAACAGACATCAGAGTGGCAGCCAATGCCTCCCCCATAAGGCCTGAGAAAAGGGAGAAGACTGAAAAAGTCTTTCAAATAGCCGTGGTAAATGCTCTTCTCACCAGGCATGATCCTTTAAGTCCACCAATAAAAAGTCAAGACAAATCAGGATAAATTACCTTCTTTAGAAAAAAAAAAAAACCTTGGAACATAGAGAAATTTCAGAATCATCATACAGGCCCTCAAGTTTGTTTTTTCTTTGATCAATAACCTCAAAAATTATAATTTATATAAAATGGGAAGATGAAAAAGGGATAATAAAAATACACCAAAAATTCAAGTGTGGTCTTCAATGAGTGATCGACATAAGACATATTTCTATGTCATAGTTATAAATATAACAACTTTGTTTTGTACAACAATGGATGTAATTAACAACTATAAGAGGCCCTGTTAGATAGTCGTTAATCATGGCTTTAGAATCAAACTGGGGTTGAAATTTTGGCTCCAGCACATATAAGCGATGTGATCTTGGATAAATTACTTAAACTCTCTAGAATTCAGTTTCCTCATCCATAAAATTAGGATAATAGCAACTTCATAAGGATATTAAGCATGAGATCATGCACACTAATCAGTGATCAATGTAACCATCATCACTATTACTATAAATAAAATTTAAATTTAAGGATAACATTCTCCCATATACTTGAATTTTCCTCCTTATTCTAAAATTGTGAACCCTTTTATGCACAGTTAAGAGTGAGAAAACTAAAAACATTCCTTCCAGTACAAGATACACAAACATACCCACTTAATTCAAAGACATGAGTACCTAGAACATCAAAAAATTTCCTAAACTGATTTCTATTTTACTTAAATTATTTCTAGCACTAACTCACTCTTTGCCTTTTTGGCTCAGTTTGGTATGGTTAATTCTTCCAGTTATTCTCTTTGATACATTTTGTGCCAAAAAATGTATCTATTATAAGCTTGTTGTATTGTGTTGCACACAAGTGGAAGTAGGTAAAGTATTCCTCTGATGCCTAAAAGAGTATTTATGTACACAACAACTTTCCAGGGGAACTTATCAGTTGCACTCTATTATCCATAGTACTGGTAAGACTCTAGGTATATTTCTATTCCTTCACTAAAAACATTTTAATAGACTGCAAACAACCAAATGCCATTATTAAATATTTGTGTATTGGGGACTTCTGCTTCTTACAACATGGCAGATTAAACCAAACAGTGAATCCCTTTCATTACAAATACACTGAAATGCTGAATAAAATGGAACAATAAAATTCATAGCCCAGCTCACAAAACAGAGAAACCCTTAATTCCAAAATAGAGAACTTGCTTATTTTATGTATCAGTTCCTATCGTGAAGATCTCTCCTTGTCAACACATCTGGACTACCTTATTATTTTTTTTATTGAGGTATAGCTGATTTATAATAAAGCTGGGCTAGTTTCTGGTGTACAGCAAAGTGATTCAGTTATACATACATGTACATATTCCTTTTTCATCTTGGTTTATTACAGGATATTGAATATACTTCCCTGTACCAGAGGACCCTGTCTATTTTATATATAATAATTCATATCTGACAATCCCAAACTCGTAATTTACCCCTACCCAACCCTCTTTTCCCTTTGGTAACCATAAGTTTTTTTTCTGTCAATCTGTTTCTGTTTTGTAAATAAGTTCATTTGTAGACTACCTCATTATTTTAACATGCTTTGGTGTGTTGGGGAAAGGAATGGAGGTTGTTAGAAGATTTGGAGAGAGGTCTTAAAGGCTATGGACTTGAAAAAAAATTTGTTAAAGTACACACAAATAGGAAAAGGAGTACGTCAAGGCTGTATATTGTCACCCTGCTTATTTAACTTCTATGCAGAGTACATCATGAGAAACGCTGGACTGGAAGAAACACAAGCTGGAATCAACATTGCCGGGAGAAATATCAAGAACCTCAGATATGCAGATGACACCACCCTTATGCCAGAAAGTGAAGAGGATCTAAAAACCCTCTTGATGAAGGTGAAAGAGGAGAGTGAAAAAGTTGGCTTAAAGCTCAACATTCAGAAAACGAAGATCACGGCATCCAGTCCCATCACTTCATGGGAAATAGATGGGGAAACAGTGGAAACAGTGTCAGACTTTATTTTTGGGGGCTCCAAAATCACTGCAGATGGTGATTGCAGCCATGAAATTAAAAGACGCTTACTCCTTGGAAGGAAAGTTATGACCAACCTAGATAGTATATTCAAAAGCAGAGACATTACTTTGCCAACTAAGGTCCGTCTAGTCAAGGCTATGGTTTTTCCTGTGGTGATGTATGGATGTGAGAGTTGGACGGTGAAGAAGGTTGAGAGCCGAAGAACTGATGCTTTTGAACTGTGGTGCTGGAGAAGACTCTTGAGAGTCTCTTGGACTGCAAGGAGATCCACCCAGTCCATTCTGAAGGAGACCAGCCCTGGGATTTCTTTGGAAGGAATGATGCTAAAGCTGAAAGTCCAGTACTTTGGCCACCTCATGCGAAGAGTTGACTCATTGGAAAAGACTCTGATGCTGGGAGGGATTGGGGGCAGGAGGAGAAGGGGACGACCGAGGATGAGATGGCTGGATGGCATCACGGACTCGATGGATGTGAGTCTGAGTGAACTCCGGGAGATGGTGATGAACAGGGAGGCCTGGTGTGCTGCATTTCATGGGGTCGCAAAGAGTCAGACATGACTGAGCGACTGAACTGAACTGAATACACTATTTAAAGAAAAGAAAAGGCTTTGGACTTGAATTTTAATTCACATTGGAACAGAATTGGAACCTTATACCCTCCAAAGTAGAGAGCTGGAACTGAAATTTGCATAAAGCTAGAACTCTGGAATAGCTGGTGTCTCGTTACAAAACAGACAAAGAATTCCAATATTTAACTATTTTTATGAGATTTAGCCCAAATCAGTGGCTCAGACAGTAAAGAACCTGCCTGCCATGCAGGAGCGGGAGACCTGGGTTCAATCCCTGGGTCGAGAAAATCCCCTGGAGAAGGGAATGGCAACCCACTCCAGTATTCTTTCCTATAAAATCCCATGATGGAGGAGCCTGACGGGCCCCAACCATGGGGCTCCAAAAGAGTTGGATATGACTGAGTGACTCACACACACATGAGATTTAGTATGCAGTGATAAAGGTATATCATCAGTCTGCCATCTTGAGTCAATCTTTAATTTTCTTTAAGTAAATCATTTGTAAACTTAGTACTTTAATTATGAGTAGACCACAGATACTCTGAGATAGACCTCGCAGTTGACTGATAATCACTGAGCATTGCTACAGTCCTTCTGCCTTAGACAACATGCTTTAGTGAAGGATAGAGGGTCTGGATCCAGTTAGTGGACTACTGCCATAGGCTAGGTCTGTCATTTTCAATATTTTCAAGTATGAGGACATCTTTTCTGCATTATATAAAGGTTTTATGTTTCCGTACAAAATAGTAATTGGACTTTCAGTATCCATTGTTTGAATAAACAATAACAAAATGCAATGATGACTTTCAGGTTCAATTCTGTTTCTAACTGCTAAGAGTCTCTCCACAATGAATTCTACAGTCTATTAAACTTATAACTGCCTGTCAGTGTAAGTGCTGCTCTTAAATTTTGCCAGAATATTTGAATGTTTCCATGTAGTTCCCTTATTAGGTATTTTCATAGAATGATAGCTTTTACCAGGAAATAGGTAAAAGTTGTTTCATTAATGGGGGTCACAGAGAGTTGGACACAGCTCAGCAACTAAACAACAATAACAAATCAAACAAACCATAATTCTTCACATAATATTTTAAAACCTTCTTAATGAATGTGTTAATGGTTTCAATCCCTGACACTGCTATTAATAATACCATAAATTTACATTATTGTGATTTAAGCTTTAATATATTTTTTAGTCTAATATCTCATTTGATCCTTATAAAACTTCTATGAAGCAGGCAAATAATACTATGTCAAATTTACAGCTAATCATAGGTTCAGAGAATTTAAGTAATTTCCCCAAGTCTGCAATTACCAAGCAACAGAGCGAGGACCTGAATCTAATCCCAATACTCTTGTCCATTAATTCCAAAATGTCAACCACAGGGCAATGCTGGCTCATCACAAATGAGTAAACAAAGACAGTATAAGAAGCATCAAAGCAAATAATTTCAACACTTTTATTGAAAGATTTTCATTCTATTGCTTTGGGGAATTAAAATTCTCTTTGCCAGAGTTTTTATCACTATGATGGACTAAGTTGACATGGAAAACACCAATCATGCCTAACACAGATAAAAGCTCAATAAAATATATTTCAAAAGTTGAAATATACAACTAAGCACTAAAACAAGAAATAAAAATTCTCAAATACCAGAAATAAAGAGAATGCTAAAAAGTGGTGAGTAAAGAGTGAGGCTAAAGAGGCAACTGAAGAAGTGGAATTAGAAGTTGAACTTAAGGGCTAGGATTTTAATATCGGAGCTGAAAAGGGAGCTGAGATTCCAAGCAGTGGAGTTGGGGTTAACATACAGCCAGGATTCCAGAAGAGATTTGCTGCTTTGAAAAGGATTCTAGAATATCTCCTCTCATTAGCTTGAGAATTAGGGGAGAGAGAAGAATGATTACCACCCACATGACGTATCTCCCAAACTGAACTGAGAACAGGCATGTAGGCCAAATGTGCATTCATGAATAGTGCTGGAAACTGAAACAGATAGCAATAGAAAAGCTGGCTCAAATCACGAAAACCTGAAGGCTGCCGGTAGAGACAAATACAAAACTGCTCCATAATAACTCTTTACAATCCTAGATACATGAGACAGTATAGAAAGAAATGCCCAAGAGGAGATGAAAACACATACACACACACAGGGCTTTCTTGGTGGCTCAGATGGTAGAGAATCTGTCTGCAAAGCAGGAGACCTGGGCTCAATCCCTGCGTCAGGAAGATCCCCTGGAGAAGGGAATGGCCATCCACTCCAGTATTCTTGCCTGGAGAATTCCATGGACAGAGGAACCTGGCAGGCTACAGTCCATGGGGTTGCAAAGAGTTGGACAAGATTGAGTGACTAACACTATGACTATCAGTCACATATCAGTGACGTGCGTGTGTGTGTGTGTGTGTGTGTGTGTGTGTGTGTGTGTCTATCTATTTTATGGGAAGAAGTTAGGAGAATTCATTCCCCCAAGAATTACAGACAGTAGGGCAGAGAGACTATGAAATAAGTACAGCACACTTAAATGATTTGAGACATAAAAGAATAAAAACTATACAGTAAAAAATAACAGGCAAATTTCAGGGGAAAAGTTACAGAAATTCTAAAGATAAAAAAAATATCATTTTTTGCAGTGATATGGATGGGCCTAGAGAGTATTGTACTAAGTGAAGTAAGTCAAAGAACAATAAATACTACTGTATGATATTACTTATATGTGAAATCTAAAAAATAATACAAATGAATGTATATGCAAAACAGAAACAGACTCACAGATCTAGAACACAACTAGTTGTAAAAAAAAAAAGAACTAGCTGTAACCAAAGGAGAGAGGTAATGGGGAGGGGCAAATTAGGGGTATGGGACTTAGAGATACAAACTCCTATGTATCAAATAGGTAAATAATAAGGATATACTGTGTAGCACAAGGAATTATAGCCATTATCTTGTAATAACTTTTAATGGAGTATACTCTGTTAAAATATGAATCACCATGCTGTACACCAGAATTTAATATAATATGGTAAATCAACTATACTTCAATAAAATATATATCATTAAAAAAAAACTTAACTCAGTAGACAAAACATAGCTCAAAAGAAAAGCAGTAAATTGGAAGATAAAGCTGAATAAATCTCACAGAATATAATACAAAAAGAGTAAAACATATTAGAAGGAGGCAAAGAGAACAGAATGTTAGAATGTAATGTTATGGAGAGTTCCAGAAGGACATAATAGAGGGAATACGTGAGAAATCTGCAACCAGAAAAATGGTTATGAGGGAGACTACTACTTGTTTCCAGTAACCAATCTCTCCCTCTGCCTTATTCATAGAATCACCCATTTTCAGCTGGGAATTTGGTTGCCTAAAGACAGTACTTTCCAGCTTCCCTTGTATCTGGACTGACCATATGACTGTGTTCTGAGATATAACTAAAACAGCAGAACAGCTTCCAGAAATATACTTAAAGGGAGAAGGTAGGCCCTTCTTTATACTTTTTCCTTCCTAGTAACTGGAATGCAGATGCTAAGGTTTGAGCAGAGAATCTACTTGCGGAGCATGGTGGAACAATAAAATAGAAGGGTCCCTGAGCCCATGGCATCATCAAACACCACCCGAAAGGCCTAATTTATGTGAGAAAGAAACTTCTATCTTATATACATTACTCTGATTCAGAGTTTTTCTGGGTATTTTGGTTTGCTTTTGTCACTTGCAGCAGAATCTCATCCTAATTTACACAATGATTAAGAATTTTCTAGGACTGAAGAAAGATGTGAGTCTTCAATTTGTAGGAGCAAATAATTTTGAGCTAGAAAAATGCAATTAAACTCACACATGAACACATAATAATGAAACCACAGAACATCAAGTATAAAGAAAGAAAGCTTTGAAGCAAATACAGAAAAGAGATTCTTGCCTATAAAGGGAAGGCAATCGCAATGGCAACAGACTTTGCATTCACAACAACAGATGTTAAGAAGATGGTGGAGTAATATCTTGAAATGCTAAAGGCAATAATGGTCAACACAGTATTTCATGCTTAATTAAACTGTAATTCAAGAATGAAGACAAAACATGGACATTTTCTAACATATACAGCTTAATAATAACAATAAGTGCTATGTAATACAATTTTACAGGGTACTATTCTAAGTGCTTTGTATGTTTTCACTCAGTAATCTCCATGACAGTTTAAGATATTATTAATATTTACCATATTAGAAATGATGACACTAATACACAGGGAGGTTAAGTAACTTGCCCAAGGTCACACAGCTAGTCAGTAGCCAAATGGGGATTCAAGCACAGGCATTCCTTTTTTTTAATTGGAGGCTAATTACTTTACAATATTGTAGTGGTTTTTGCCATACATTGACATGAATCAGCCATAGGTGTATATGTGTTCCCCATCCTGAACCCCTTCCTCCCACCTCCCTCTCCATCATATCCCTCAGGGTCATCTGAGTGTACCAGCCCTGAGCACCCTGTCTCATGCATTGAACCTGGACTGGAGATCTATTTCACATATGATAATATACACGTTTCAATGCTATTCTCTCAAATTATCCTACCCTTGTCTTCTCCCACAGAGTTCAAAAGACTGTTCTTTACATCTGTCTCTTTTGCTGTCTCACATTTGGGGCATCGTTACCATCTTTCCAAATTTCATATATATGTGTTAGTATACTGTATTGGTGTTTTTCTTTCTGACTTACTTCACTCTGTATAATAGGCTCCAGTTTCATCCACCTCATTAGAACTGATTCAAATGCATTCTTTTTAATAGCTGAGTAATATTCCATTGTGTATATGTACCACAGCTTTCTTATCCATTTGTCAGCTGATGGACATCTAGGTTGCTTCCATGTCCTGGCTGTTGTAAACAGTGCTGCAGTGAACACTGGGGTACATGTGTCTCCTTCAGTTCTGGTTTCATCAGTGTGTATGCCCAGCAGTGGGATTGCTGGGTCGTATGGCAGTTCTATTTCCAGTTTTTTAAGTAATCTCCACACTGTTTCTCCATAGTGGCTGTACTAGTTTGCATTCCCACCAACAATGTAAGAGGGTTCCCTTTTCTCCACACCCTCTTCGGCATTTATTGTTTGTAGACTTTTTGACAGCAGCCATTCTGACTGCCATGAGATGGTACCTCATTGTGGTTTTCATTTGTATTTCTCTGATAATGAGTGGTGTTGAGCATCTTTTCATGTGTTTGTTAGCCATCTGTATGTCTTCTTTGGAGAAATGTCTGTTTAGTTCTTTGGCCCATTTTTTGATTGGGTCATTAATTTTTCTGGAATTGAGCTGCAGAAGTTGCTTGTATATTTTTGAGATTAATTCTTTGTCAGTTGCTTCGTTTGCTACTATTTTCTCCCATTCTGAAGGCTGTCTTTTTACCTTGCTTACAGTTTTCTTTGTTGTACAAAAGCTTTTAAGTTTAATTAGGTCCCATTTGTTTATTTTTGCTTTTATTTCCATTACTCTGGGAAGTGGGTAATAGAGGATCTTGCTGTGATTTATGTCAGAGTGTTTTGCCTATGTTTTCCTCTAAGAGTTTTATAGTTTCTGGTCTTATGTTTAGATCTTTAATCCATTTTGAGTTTATTTTTGTGTATGGTGTTAGAAAGTGTTCTAGTTTCATTCTTTTACAAGTGGTTGACCAGTTTTCCCAGCACCACTTGTTAAAGAGATTGTCTTTTCTCCATTGTATATTCTTGCCTCTTTTGTCAAAGATAAGGTGTCTACAGGTGTGTGGATTTATCTCTGGGCTTTCTATTTTGTTCCATTGATCTATATTTCTGTCTTTGTGCCAGTACCAAACTGTCTTGATGGCTATAGCTTTGTAGTATAGTTTGAAGTCAGACAGGTTGATTCCTCCAGTTCCATTCTTCTTTCTCAAGATTGTTTTGGCTATTCAAGGTTTTTTGCATTTCCATACAAATTGTGAAATTATTTGTTCTAGTTCTCTGAAAAATACTGTTGGTAGCTTGATAGGGATTACATTGAATCTATAGATTGCTTTGGGTAGTATACTCATTTTCACTATATTGATTCTTCCAATCCATGAACATGGTATATTTCTCAATCTATTTATGTCCTCTTTGATTTCTTTCATCAGTGTTTTATAGTTTTCTATATATAGGTCTTTTGCTTCTTTAGGTAGATTTATTCCTAAGTATTTTATTCTTTTCGTTGCAATGGTGAATGGATTTGTTTTCTTAGTTTCTCTTTCTGTTTTCTCATTGTTAGTGTATAGGAATACAAGGGATTTGTGTGTGTTAATTTTATATCCTGCAACTTTACTATAGTCATTGATTAGTTCTAGTAATTTTCTGGTGGAGTCTTTCTAAGTAGAGGATCATATCATCTACAAACAGTTTTACTTCTTTTCCAATCTGGATTCCTTTTTTCTTTTTCTTCTCTTATTGCTGTGGCTAAAACTTCCAAAATTATGTTGAATAGTAGTGGTGAGAGTGGGCACCCTTATCTTGCTCCTGATTTTAGGGGAAATGCTTTCAATTTTTCACCACTGAGAATAATGTTTGCTGTGGGTTTATCATATATGGCTTTTATTATGTTGAGGTATGTTCCTTCTATTCCTGCTTTCTGGAGGGTTTTTTAAAATCATAAATGGATGTTGAATTTTGTCAAAGGCTTTCTCTGCATCTACTGAGATAATCATATGGTTTTTGTCTTTCAATATGTTAATATGGTGTATCACATTGACTGATTTGTGGATATTAAAGGATCCTTGCATCCCTGGGATAACGCCCACTTGGTCATGATGTTTTTATGATCTTTTTAATATGTTGTTGGATTCTGTCTGCTAGAATTTTGTTAAGGATTTTTGCATCTATGTTCATCAGTGATATTGGCCTGTAGTTTTCTTTTTTTGTGGCATCTTTGTCAGGTTTTGGTATTAGGGTGATGGTGGCTTCATAGAATGAGTTTGGAAGTTTACCTTCCTCTGCAATTTTCTGGAAGAGTTTGAAAGCAGGATAGGTGTTAGCTCTTCTCTAAATTTTTGGTAGGATTCAGCTGCAAGCATAGGCATTGTTCCCCAGAGTCCATGGTTTTAATCACTTACAGTAATGGCCTGTATTACCCACTGACCTTCTCTGAAATTATTACTAAAAGAATGATCTTGAACCTGAAAATAAAAAGTAGGATGTAAGTAGAAAAATAAGACAAATCAGTAAATCATATTGAGTAACTCATGTATTAACTACAAAAATGTTCTTTTGTAAAATAATTCTGATACTAGATTTTAGGGATCTTTTTTTCCTTGTAGAGTCTTTACTTGGCAAAAGAAAATATTTGACAACTCTATGTTAGTTCCCCCAGAAAAAACTTTGGGAATTTTCCTAGTCTATGAAATCATAAAGTCTGGAAACTATTGGTTTAATCTATTGTGCAACAAAGGTTTGTTTTTTGAAAAAGAAAATTAGCCAAGTTAATTACTAATGTGTTATATAAAAAATATACTTATTAGTAAGAGGATATTTCACTGGTATTTGAATTCATGGTATAAAGAGGACACAGGCTACATGTAACCATTAGGGAGAATCACCCAGGAAAGGGCATGCTATAAATCAAAATGTAAAAAAGGAAGGGAAAAAAGCGCTTTTGACCAGAGAAATTTATTGCTAACTTATTAAGATTTATGGAGAGAATGCCATTGGCTGAAGGTGATCTATAGTATTTCATCCAGGAAGGCAGAGTCCAGTGCTGTTATATGTACAACAAAGTCAAAGATGGATAACCAGACTTCACACCTCTGAAAGAGTGAATTTTGTGAGGAAGAGAGAAAATAGTTTGCTTTTTCAGTTCAGTTCATTCGCTCAGTCATGTCCGACTGTGACCCCATGGACTGCAGGATGCCAGGCTTCCCTGTCCATTATCAACTCCTGGAGCTTGCTCAAACTCATGTCCATTGAGTCAGTGATGCCATCCAACCATCTCATCCTCTCTTATCCCCTTCCTGTTACTTTTCGCTTGCTTGTGATGATTAACTTTTTTGGGAAACATTTTTAAAAATGATTTATGTACTCAGTTTTTTGGCTGCACGGGTTCTTTGTAGCTGCACACAGGCTCCTCTCCAGTTGTGAGGCATAGGCTTCCCATCGTGATGGCTTCTCCTGCAGTGGAGCACAGGCTCTAAGGTGCACGGTTAGGTACTTGCAGCTTGAGGGATCAGTAGTTGCACCTCGTGGGCTCCAGAGCTCTGGCTCAGTAGTTGTGGCACATGTGCTTAGCTGCTTTGCGGCATGTGCGATCTTCCTGGACCAGGGATGAACTGGTGTCCCTTGCATTGCCAGGCAGATTCCTAACCACTGGACCACCAGAGAAGCCCGATTAACTTCTTTATTATAAAACTTTCTTCAAATGATTCTGTAAACTATCTTTTTAAATTCTGTACATAAAGAATGCCTAACATTTTACTCTTAGGTAATCACATTTCCTCACTCTTTAGTCAACTTTGCACTAGAAGGAAACAACCCAAAAATGATGCCCAGAGTTCTCAGCTCTTTGTTTCACAATCACAAGCAAATGAGTTGAAGAAGCCTATGACCTTATAGAGTTTTTTAGGCTAGAATCTTAATTGTGGCTCTAACGGATGCTGAGTTTCCAGATTAAGCTCTACTGAAAAAAACAATTTCCTTATTTAGGTTGTTTCTGTTTCTCTATGCTTATTTCTGCTTTGGTATTTAGAGGCTTCAGTATGTCATTGTGGTGGGAGCTGGGTAAAGTGAGAAGGAAATTTTTAAAAGTCAAGCTGTAAAGTAAAAAGTCCTTTGAAAGTCCTTCACATCATTTAGGATGTCTAGTACATGAAATTTGTGGTATAGTAATTTTTATATACACTAAACACTGGACTGGAAGAAACACAAGCTGGAATCAAGATTGCCGGGAGAAATATCAATAACCTCAGATATGCAGATGACACCACCCTTATGCCAGAAATTGAAGAGGAGCTAAAAAGCCTCTTGATGAAAGTGAAAGAGGAGAACGAAAAAGTTGGCTTAAAGCTCAACATTCAGAAAACAAAGATTATGGCATCTGGTCCCATCACTTCATGGGAAATAGATGGGGAAACAGTAGAAACAGTGTCAGACTTTATATTTTTTTGGGCTCCAAACTCACTGCAGATGGTGACTGCAGCCATGAAATTAAAAGATGCTTACTCCTTGGAAGAAAAGTTATGACCAACCTAGATAGCATATTCCAAAGCAGAGACATTACATTGCCGACTAAGGTCCGTCTAGTCAAGGCTATGGTTTTTCCTGCGGTCATGTATGGATGTGAGAGTTGGACTGTGAAGAAGGCTGAGTGCAGAAGAATTGATGCTTTTGAACTGTGGTGCTGGAGAAGACTCTTGAGAGTCCCTTGGACTGCAGGGAGATCCACCCAGTCCATTCTGAAGGAGACCAGCCCTGGGATTTCTTTGGAAGGAATGATGCTAAAGCTGAAGCTCCAGTACTTTGGCCACCTCATGCAAAGAGTTGACTCATTGGAAAAGACTCTGATGCTGGGAGGGATTGGGGGCAGGAGGAGAAGGGGACGACAGAGGATGAGATGGCTGGATGGCATCACGGATTCGATGGACGTGAGTCTGAGTGAACTCCGGGAGATGGTGATGACCAGGGAGGCCTGGCGTGCTGCGATTCATGGGGCTGCAAAGAGTCAGACACGACTGAGCGATTGAACTGAACTGAACTGAAAGTATCATTGAGCTACAAGGACGAAAGAAAAATCTCAATCAGATGTCTGCTTGCCTTAAGGGTTTCCTCTGTTCTGTTTTTTAAATTAGGATTCTATAACCCTACATGCTTGTGTAATAAAGTATTAACCCTGACTAAAGAGAGGAAGGGCTTCCCTGGTGGCTCAGACGGTAAAGTGTCTGTCTACAATGTGGGAGACCCGGGTTCGATCCCTGGGTCAGGAAGATCCCCTGGAGAAGGAAATGGCAACCCACTCCAGTACTATTGCCTGGAAAATCCCATGGACAGAGGAGCTTGGTAGGCTACAGTCCATGGGGTCACAAAGAGTCGGACACGACTGAGCAACTTTACTTCACTTTGTCTTCACTTCAAAGAGAGGAATGACCTTTACTCTTGGCTCCTATAAGGTCACTTCTAAGACTCTGGAATATCCTGACTGATAAGTGTGTCTTTGTTGACCTGGGGACCTTGGGCCATGCCAGATAGTCAATGCAACAATATGATCATTTGAGGGTGGGTCCTGAGCCATGCAGTTTTAGTTTGACCACTACAGGCTCTGGAGACAAAGGTCAGCCATGCAGGCAGTCAACCATGGCTGTATGACCAAGCTCAATAAAAATTCTAGACACCAAACTCAGGTTTGGACACAAAAGCCCAGGTGATAATATTTCATGTATCTGTAACATAGGACCGAGAGAAGTTAGTTCTGTCCACAAGTCCATGGGGAGGCAACTGGACGCTCACGCTTGGATCTCTCCTGGACCTGCCCTATGCACCTTATAACTTTGCTGATTTTAATGTGTATCCTTTCACTATAATAAACTGTAACTGTGAGTATAAGAGCTTTAGTAAATTCTGTGACTCCTAGCAAATTATTAAACCTAAGGGTGGATCACAACAAACTGTAGGAAATTCCTCAAGAGATGGGAATATCAGACTACCTTACCTGCCTTCTGAGAAACTTGTATGCAGGTCAACAAGCAACAGTTAGAACTGGACATGGGAACAATGGACTGGTTCAAAACTGGGAAAGGAGTACATCAAGGCTGTATATTGTCACCCAGCTTATTTAACTTATATGCAGAGTGCATCATGCGAATGGAGAAGGAAATGGCAACCCACTCCAGTGTTCTTGGAGAATCCCA
This sequence comes from Capra hircus, assembly GCF_001704415.2. Classification (NCBI taxonomy): domain Eukaryota; kingdom Metazoa; phylum Chordata; class Mammalia; order Artiodactyla; family Bovidae; genus Capra; species Capra hircus. The sequence goes on from NC_030818.1 coordinate 36,688,852, forward strand.
GGGACGGGGGAGCCTGGTGGGCTGCCATCTATAGGGTCGCACAGAGTTGGACACGACTGAAGTGACTTAGCAGCACCAGCAGCATCATGCAAAATGCCAGGCTGGATGAAGCAGAAGCTGGAATCAAGATGACTAGAAGAAATAACAACCTCAGATATGCAGATGATACCACCCTAATGGCAGAAAGTGAAGAGGAACTAAAGAGCCTCTTGATGAAGATGAAAGAGGAGAATAAAAAGGCTGACTTATGACTCAACATCTCAACACTGAAAAAATTAAGATCATGGCATCCAGTCCTATCACTTAATGGCAAATAGATGGGGAAAAGATGGAAACAGTGACAGACTTTATTTTCAGGCTCCAAAATCACTGCAGATGGTGATTGCAGCCATGAAATTAAAAGACGTTTGCTCCTTAGAAGAAAAGCTATGACAAACCTAGACACTGTATTAAAAACCAAAGATATCACCCTGCCGGCAAAGGTCTATATAGTCAAGGCTATGGTTTTTTCAGTACTCATGTATGAATGTGAGAGCTGGATGATAAAGAAGGCTAAGCGTTGAAGAATTGATGCTTTTGAACAGTAATTCTGGAGAAAACTCTTGAGAGTCCCTTGGACAGCAAGGAGATCAAACCAGTCAATCCTAAAGGAAATCAACCCTGGATATTCATTTGAAGGACTGATGCTGAAACTGAAGCTCTAATACTTTGGCCCTCTGATGTGAAAAACCAACTCATTGGAAAAGACTTTGATGCTGGGAAAAATTGAGGGCAGGAGGAGAAGGGGAGGACAGAAGATGAGATGGTTGGAAGGCATAACTGACTTAATGGACATGAGTGTGAACAAACTCTGGGAGTTGGTGATAGACAGGGAAACCTGGAGTGCTGCAGTCCATGGGGTCACAAAGAGTCAGGCATAAATGAACAACGAAAGGTGATCTTGGGGACCCTAGAACTTGCAGTTAGTGTCAGAAGTGAGCACAATCTTAGAGGCCCTCAAACAAAGCAATACTGTTGTGAGGATTAATTAAGATAATTAAGTCTACAGTGAAGTTGCCTGGTAATATAGCACCTCTCACTACATTAAATAGAGCTGGAATGTTTGACAGAAAAATGTAATAATTTATTTAGCTCTAAAAGTATAACCAAGCATTTTCAAGATGAAATTCTGAAATTTTAAAGGACAAAGTCTTGATTTTACTACAACTAACCTCAGTTGTGGTAAAGAAATGGCAAAAAAGAAGAAGACCTGTGCATCAGTCAATAAACCTCTCATTTCTTTAATTAATCCTATCAAAGGTCCTTTTGGCCTTGAAGTGGTCATCACTATTTCTGGCTATGGTACAGCGTGCTACTTATTAACTTCATTTAACTCTGCCCACAGCTTCCTAAATTATCCCTTTGTTCTCCACATTCACCCTATTTCAGTGGTCATTATTTTCTAGCTGGCTAGATTGATACAGTGATTGGCACTGTCACATATGATCACAGAATCTTCTCAACACCAGGTTATAACTATAAATTGATTAAAGCTGACACTTAAAATACATTTGTCATTCTTAGATTTTGGACGTAATGGTATTCTTCCTGGTTTGAACCTGTACAAAGAAACATGCCTTATTGCTGGACACCTGATGGCTCTCTCGTTTCTGGTTCCTGGAGAAACAATGTCTAGTTATACCACATCTTAGTTACACCACTCTGTGGTCCTAGTAATGGGAACCTTAACCCAATTTAACTGTCTGTCAATAAAGCCTCCAAGATGCCCTGTGACCCAATAAACTTCTGCTTCATACCTCTTTTTTGAGTCACCTGTCTCTGCATCTCAAATTTCCACAGAGAGCAGCAAATTAACCCAAATAAGGCAGTGGTATAAATAATAGTCCTGATTTCTGGTAGAAAAGACTTCAGAAAAATTCATTTCTCCATGAAAGAAATGAGACACTGACAAAAGTGGTTGAAATCAACTACTTTAAAACTTTGAAAATTAACCAAAAACTTACTATAACCAGAAGAACATTAATTCAATAAAAATGACAATCTCTGTGAGAACAGTAAGCTCTATGGTATTTTAACTCATTCTATTTCCATCCCACTCTCAAAGAGAATAAAACACTTAGGAATAAGTGTTTCAAAGACTGCAAGTCTTTTAAATTGAAAATTATGAAATATTGTTGAAAGAAATTAGAGGATCTAAATACGTGGAAAGACAGTGCATGTTCAAAGACTGAACAACTGATGTTAAAATGCAAAATACCCTGACTGGTTTACAGAGAAAATATAATACTTTTCAAAATCCCAGGTGCCTGTTTTGTTTTGTTTTTAAAGAAATCAAAACTGATTCCAAAATTCATATGGAAATGCAAGGGGGCTAGAATAGGAAGACAATTTTAAAAAAGAAGAGCAAAGTTGGAGTACTCACACTTCCTAGTTTCAAAACTTAACACAAAGCTACAGTAAATCAAAATGGTGTAGATTAGGACAAGGATAGACATGCAGACTCATGGAATAGAACTGAGATTCCAGAAATAAACTTATACATCTATAGTCAATTGATTTTCAAGAAAGGTGCCAAAACAATTTAAAGAATAGTCTTTTCAACAAATCATGCTAGATAACTGGATCAGTTCAGTTCAGCCACTCAGTCGTGTCCACCTCTTTGCGACCCCTTGGACTGCAGTACACCAGGCCTCCCTGTCCATCACCAACTCCCGGAGTTTACTCAAATTCATTCCCATTGAGTCGATGATGCCATCCAATCATCTCATCCTCTGTCCTCCCACCCACAATCTTTCCCAGCATCAGGGTCTTTTCTAATGAGTCAGCTCTTCACATCAGGTGGCAAAAGTATTGGAGTTTCAGCTTCAGCATCAGTCCTTCCAATGAACACTCAGGACTGATCTCCTTTAGGATAGAATGGTTGGGTCTCCTTGCAGTCTAAGGGACTCTCAAGAGTCTTCTCCAACACCATAGTTCAAAGGCATCAATTCTTTGCTGCTCAGCTTTCTTTATAGTCCAACTCTCACATCCATACATGATTACTGGAAAAACCATAGCTTTGACTAGATGGACCTTTGTTGGCAAAGTAATGTCTCTGCTTTTTAATATGCTATCTAGGTTGGTCATAACTTTTCTTCCAAGGAGCAAGTGACTTTTAATTTCATGGCTGCAGTCAACGTCTGCAGTGATTTTGGAGCCCCCCAAAATAAAGCCTGTCACTATTTCCACTGTTTTCCCATCTATTTGCCATGAAGTGATGGGACCAGATGCCATGATCTTCATTTTCTGAATGCTGAGTTTTAAGCAAACTGTATCACTCTCCTCTTTCATCAAGAGGCTCTTTAGTTCTTCTTCACTTTCTGCCATAAGTGTGGTGTCAAATGCATATCTGAGGTTATTGATATAACTGAATAACCACATACAAAAGAATAAAAGTGAACCCCCTTTTTTTTTTACATCTAACAAAAATCAACTCAAAATGTATCACTGACCTAAATGTAACAGTGAAAACTATAAAACTCTTAAAAATAAAACATAGGTATAAACCTTTATCATCTTGGATTAGTCAATGGTTTCTTACAGATGACACCAAAACACAAGGAACAAAAGGAAAAAAAAGACAAGTCAGATTTAATAAAACTTGAAAACTTTTGTGCTTCAGAGAACACCATCAAGAAAGTAAAAAGTCAACTCACTGTAGAAAATAGTTGCAAATCATTTGAGAGACTTTTAATATATAAAAAACTTGCAAACTCAACAATTAAAAACAGCCCATTTAAAAACATGAGCAAAGGATCTAAATATGCATTTCTCCAAGAAAGCTATATACATGACCAGTATACACTTGAAAGGATTCTTAACATCTTGAATAATTAGGGAAATGCAAATCAAAAGCATAATGAAAAAATCACTTCACACCCCTTCAGTTCAGTTCAGTTGCTCAGTTATGTCTGATTCTTTACGATCCCATGGACTGCAGCACATCAGGCCTCCCTGTCCATCACCAATTCCCAGAGTTTACTCAAACTCATGTCCACTGAGTCAGTGATCCCATCCAACCATCTCATCCTCTGTCGTCCCCTTCTCCTCCAGCCTTCAATCTTCCTCAACATCAGGGTCTTTTCAAATGAGTCAGTTCTTCGCATCAGATGGCCAAAGTATTGGAGCTTCAGCTTCAGCATCAGTCCTTCCAATGAACACTCAGGACTGATCTCCTTTAGGATGGACTGGTTGGAGCTCCTTGCAGTCCAAGGGACTCTCAAGTCTTCTCCAACACCACAGTTCAAAAGCATCAATTCTTTGGCACTCAGCTTTCTTTATAGTCCAACTCTCACATCCATAAATCCTTGACTAGACAGACCTTTTTTGACAAAGTAATGTCTCTGCTTTTGAATATGCTGTCTAGGTTGGTCATAACTTTTCTTCTAAGGAGTAAGGGTCTTTTAATTTCATGGCTGCAGTCACCATCTGCAGTGATTTTGGAGCCCCCAAAAATAAAGTCTGCCATTGTTTCCACTGTTTCCCCATCTATTTGCCATTAAGTGATGGGACCAGATGCCATGATCTTAGTTTTCTGAATGTTGAATTTTAAGCCAGCCTTTTCACTCTCCTCTTTCACTTTCATCAAGAGAGGCTCTTTAGTTCTTTTTCTCTTTCTGCCATAAGGGTGGTATCATCTGCATATCTGAGGTTATTGATATATCTCCACTCTCATAGGTCCTGTGGCCACTGCTGAGTTTTTCAAATTTGCCTGCATATTGAATGCAGCACTCTAACAGCATCATCTTTTAGGATTTGAAATAGCTCAACTGGAATTCCATCACCTCCACTAAAAATTGATTGGAAAGTGCTTTAAAATTTGTAAAGTGACAGACAGATGTGAGGTTCATTATCACATCTTTGAAGTCATGATTTTATGAAAATTTTAATGGGCAAATAAAAATTGTTTAAATAACTAGGAACAATTCCATGGTTACAGTGGAGCATTGTTTTAAAGAGAGAAAAAGAATACTTCTGAATGCATATTTTCATATATATGTGTGTGTGTATGAAATACATTCCTTCCTAGGCCACAGAGTGACATCAGTGTCATGCTGACATTTCTCATCACACCAATCATGCCAAAGTTGCTAGACTCAAAAGAATTCACTAATGGCAAGGAGGGGTGTCCCACTGATAGATGGTCAAGTGGGAAGTTCCTTTCTTCATTTTGCACCTAACATCACTACCGGTAAATTCAACAGTACAAAAACACCTGGTAATTCTATGCTACTTCAGTCTTATGTTATATTTCAGTGCTGCCAGCTATAAAAAGACAGCAAAATTACATTTTTCAGAGAGAAGAAGGGAAAGGACATAAAATCTCCTATTATCTCTCCAAAACGTTGTAGGAATCATGAGATGTTAATTATAAAAATTACTTTGCATATTCATTTAAAAGCACATATTTTGTTTTGAAATATTAGTTGTTATTTTAGAGCTTTGTCTGAAAAAAACAAAACCATAAAGAGAAGAGTAGCATGAAGTGATGCTTCACTCAGACCAGTTGCTGCACAGCTGACATGGTAATTTTTTGGTTTTGCCATCCAGGATTCCACCCCTCAGGATCTGAAGTGGGCTGGAACCCAAATAACTTGTTGAAAATATGAATCTGTGAGGAGCTCTGCCTGGTGATTCCTTCCAGTCTGCTTACACTGAGGAGAGGTGAAGAAGCCTCACTGGCCTTTAGAAGAGGAAAGCGCTGGCTTAAAAGTGCCTCCTCTTGTGATGGGGGTGGACAGGAAGCCTGGGTGGAGGGCGGGCTGGGACCCAGCAAGACCAGACAGGGTTCCTGACATTCTTGGGAACTTCCTGGAAGCATGAAGAGGTGAGGCCCCACCCCTTGAGGAACAGGCCACTGGTCAGCTCCGGCTGTGCCCTGGGTCCCTGCCAAGGGGACTGTTTTTATTGTTACCAAATGTCACTCCACCCAAGGCAGGATTTTCAAAGATTCCTTAGATGAATGGAAACTTCTGGTTGCTCCTTGTTTTCTGAAGAGTGTTATGACAGGCATTTGATCTGCTCCTCCTTTGTAATTCAGGAAAGATTCCTCAGGGCCTGGAGGGCGACCTTTAACAGGAAGCAGGGGACATTGTTATTCCTTTCCCCACAGTTTCAGGGTCTCGGATGGGCTAAGATTCATTTTCTCACAGATGTTTTAGGCTGTTCAAACCCACCATTGTCCTCAGTAATTCCTTGATTTTGAGCCCCCCAAATAAGGAAGATGGGGCAAGTTGAGATTAAGAAAAGGCCTGAGCTAGGCCAGAGCCTCCAAGGCATGAGAGGGACCACCCAGCTGGGACCGCTGCTGGAGGCTGCCAGCCTTCCCCAGGGTGCTGGCTTGTGTTGGGTTTTTCAGGGAAAGGCAGGCCCATCTTATTTAGGAGCCCCCAACCTCCACAGCCATCTGTGCCCAGAAAGGCGGCAGGAACATCTGGGCTTGGCATCTACTCTGGTGCCGGGTTCAGAGGGAGCAGAGGGCACATTGAAGCGTCCAGTCTCCAGTTCCTACTGGCTTGACGCCACCCCACTCCGACTCCAGAGCAAATGCAACAGTCTGGAGACTTCAAGCAGTCTTCAAGCAGCAGGAGTCACACCTGCTGTCACAGCTGTCCGGGTCTCGCCTCTAGTAAATATCAGACATGCCAGCAGTGGGCGAGGGCCTAGGCAGCCACGACGACATCTCCCAGGAGGACAACATCAATGCCAGAAACACAGTGGCTTTGCCAGGAAGCGAATCCCACAGTGTGGGTGGGCGCAGGAGTGGGCCTGAGGCTTCTGCCTGGGAAGCAGTTGTGCTGGCTGCCTGGGAACAGCCAACTCCAGGCAAGCAGGAAAGCAGGTTTCCGAGTTACCGCTCAGTCACTTGCCAGCTGTGTGACCTTGCAAATGTCACCTAACCTCTCCCACCGTTAGCTGTTAAACAATGATGATGTGAACAGATACATCAGACGGTCCTGGTAGGGAATAAGTGAGATGATGCATGTGGAATGCTTCATAAACAGTAACTGCTAACATGCACTGAAGGTACTATGTGCCTGATACTAGTCTATGAACTTCAGAGGTCTTACTGTATCCTCACCAACCCATTGAAGTAGGTTACTATTATTACACCCATTAAAATGGGATAACATAAGGAAAATGGGGCACAAGGATATTACGTAGCTTGCCTCTGATCACATGGCTAACATGCAATGGAGCTGGTATTCAAAGCTGGGTAGTCTGATTCCAAGTCTGCCCTCTGATTCTAGCAATAATGTTATAATGTGGGAAATTTTGACGTGCATATTCAGCTTTAAGGCTTCCTTCCTCCTTAACCTAATATTCCACCAGCTGCTGAGATCTGTAGAGGCCATCAGTGTCTCACATTTGTCCTTTTGTTTTTTATTCTCTCAAATTTATTGAGCTAGTTTCAAAACATAGCTTGCAACTTTTTGACACTCTCCCTATTGAGAGGTGACTGTGGCCCCTTGCCTTGAATTTGCGTGGTCATGTGACTGCTTAGACCAACAGACCAAGATAGAAGTCATGACATCAAACTTCCAAGGCTAGGTCATTAAAGCCCTCTGTCCACTGACACAGTGAGCCACCATGTGAGAAGTCACTTCTCCGAGGCTGCCACGTGGAGAAGGGCACATGCAGGCATTGTACCAGCTGGGCTGAGGCCAGCCTTCTAGTCTCCTCCACTAAGGTGCCAGAAACAGCAGGAGAAAGCTCATCTTGGAAGTGGCTCCTGCCCCTCCAGCTCTTCCTGTCCCAGTCATCTGAGTCATCCCCAGTCTCCAGCAGAGGCCGCAGATCAGGAGCAGATGAGCCACATATAACTATATATTAAAGTGATCGTTATCCTGTGTTACCATGTTTGAATTCATTCACTGTACTGCCATAGATAACTGGAACACTCACCATGTCCCAACTCAGACTCGTCCCTGCCTATGCTCCCCCTCCCTCATTTCTGCCTTTAGATGAACGGCAAAATCGGTTACCCAGGAGGTCAGAAACTTTCATGTTCCACCTCCAGTTAGTCACCAAGTTCTATTTCATCTGTTTCCTGTCTTCTGTTTCCACTGCCTCTTCCTTTCCTAGCTCAGGATCTACTGCTCACTCATCTAAAGACAATGGTCTCCTAACTGATCTGCCTGTCTTTAGCTTCTCACACCCTGCACATACCCTGCACTACGGCCAGATTTGGTCTTTGCAGATTCTGATCAGTCTCAGCCTTGCTAAAAACCCTCTAAAAGTTCCCCATTGCTGCCAGAAAAACTTACAGGATCTTCACAGCCAGGTAGCCTCTCCCCATCCACCCATCCCCCGGCCCAGTGCCCTGCACTCAGACCTGGAGCAACTCGCTCTTTCCAGAATATGCCAGGAATGTTCAAGCTTCTGTGCCTTTATTCACACTGTTCCCTCGGCCTGAACTGCCCACATCCTCACACCTCCCCCACGTCTGTAACATGTTTCTGATTCCTCCTAGACCTAGCTCAGCTATCACCCTCTCTGAAGGCTCACCCTTCTCCAACTCCCAGCAGAACGAACTGTTCCTTCCTGTACATCCCATTGTTTTCCAGTTTGGGTGTCACTTTGTAGCTCATACTTGGTGTTTGTCTCTACACTCTGCATCTGCAGGGCCTACTGTGTAGCCTGCCTGGCATATAATAGGTGCTCTATCAGTGCTTCTAGGATTTCCACTGCTGCTGCCCTAATTCAAAGAATCATCTCCACTCTATTTTCTTAAATACAGCACCCCAACAGGCCACCTTCTCCTCAGAAATTTAGGCAGCTCTTCACCACATGAAGACAGAACTCCTTAATACGGCATCTGTGACCTACACATATGTCTATGGACTAAGGAGACTTAGCAAAATAATCAAACAGCTGCAGCTGCCCAATAAGTTGGGTGTGTGCTGGTAACCTCTGGGCTGCTGACCAACCCTCCCTCCCCTTGTCTGTACCCAGACATTCATCAGCACGGTGCCATCCTCGATTTTTAAATTTCCATTCCTATTTTATCTTCCTAATAGTCTATTTCTCTCGGGCAATGCTTATCCGTCCATTCCTATCACTGAGTTTCCACATCAAGTCTCAGGAATACCCATGAGGTCCTACTTCATTCTGGGTGCAAGACAGCAAGTTCACTTTCTTTACTGCTCAATGCCTAGGCAATGGCATACAGACACCTGGCATCAGAAGTATAGTTTTTTTTCGCTTCCTCTCCAATTATCTTAACTTGTATTTTACGACACAACATGCCTTCTGCAATGTTCTTTTCTTTTTCTTATCCTCTATACCCTCCATAGTAACTGGTTTTACAGTCTTGTCTAAACTAAGCATTTCTTGCTCTACACTATAATTCTTACAGATACAATCCTAAAATGTTGAAAATGAATGTCTTTCCTTTTTTCTCATTCTATTATGAGATATTTCCAGCAATTATACACCCATCTACTGGGAGCCCTATTTAATAGAAGGCATTTTGAGTAATTAGATTTGAGTTATCCACTTGAGAAATGATATTTAATAACTTGCTGGTATGTTCTCATTTGGTCATGATTTCAAGTAAAAAGGAAAACTATCCCAGGGCAAAAGGAGCATAAAGATTTTAATATTTTAAGTAAAGGCAAAATAATGCTTAGAGAACCAATATATTTGCCCTATGTTTCTCAGAGACTAATTCCTTTCAAAATAACAACATTGTTTATTTCCATTTAAAGAACTTAAATATCAACCAGCACCAGAAGATATTAAGAAGAGGTGGCAAGAATACACAGAAGAACTATACAAAACAGATCTTCATGACCCAGATAACCACAATGGTGTGATCACTTAACTAGCATCAGACATCTTAGAGTGCAAGGTCAACTGGGCCTTAGGAAGCATCATTACAAACAAAGCTAGCGGAGGTGATGGAATTTGAGTTGAGCTATTTCCAATCTTAAAAGATGACACTGTGAAAGTGCTGCACTGAATATGCCAGCAAATTTAGAAAACTCAGCAGTGACCACAGGACTGGAAAAGGTTAGTTTTCATTCCAATCCCAAAGAAAGGCCATGCCAAAGAATGTTCAAACTACTGCACAACTGCACTCATCTCACACGCTAGCAAAGTAATGCTCAAAATTCTCCAAGCCAGGTTTCAACAGTACATGAACCAAGAACTTACAGATTTTCAAGCTAGATTTAGAAAAGGCAGGGGAACCAGAGATCAACTGCCAACATCCACTGGATCATAGAAAAAGCAAGCGAATTCCAGAAAAACATCTACTTCTGCTTTATTGATTTTGCCAAAGCCTTTGACTGTGTGGATCACAATAAACTGTGGAAAATTCTGAAAGAGATGGGAATACCAGATCACCTGACCTGCCTCCTGAGAAATCTGTATGCAGGTCAAGAAGCAACAGTTAGAACTGGACATGGAACAACAGACTGGTTCCAAGTCGGGAAAGGAATACGTCAAGGCTGTATATTGTCACCCTGCTTATTTAACTTCTATGCAGAGTACATCATGAGAAATGCTGGACTGGATGAAGCACAAGCTGGAATATCAAGATTGCTGGGAGAAACATCAATAACCACAGATACGCAGATGATACCACCCTTATGGCAGAAAGTAAAAAAGAACTAAAGAGCCTCTTGATGAAAGTGAAAGAGGAGAGTGAAAGAGGAGAGTGAAAACGTTGGCTTAAAACTCAACATTCAGAAAACTAAGATCATGACATCCAGTCCCATCACTTCATGGGAAATAGATGGGGAAACAATGGAAACAGTGAGAGACTATTTTTTTGGGTCTCCAAAATCACTGTAGATGGTGACCACAGCCATGAAATTAAAAGACTCTTGCTCCTTGGAAGAAAAGTTATGACCAACCTAGACAGCATATTAAAAAGCAGAGACATTATTTTGCCAACAAAGGTCCATCCAATCAAGGCTATGGTTTTCCCAGTAATCACATATGGATGTGAGAATTGGACTATAAAGAAAGCTGAGCACCAAAGAATTGACGTTTTTGAACTATGGTGTTGGAGAATACTCTTGAGAGTCCTTTGGACTGCAAGGAGAACAAATCAGTCAATCCTTAAGGAAATCTGTCCTGAATATTCATTGGAAGGACTGATACTGAAGTTCCGATACTTTGGCCACCTGATGTGAAGAACTAACTCATTAGAAAAGACCCTGATGCTGGGAAAGATTGAAGGCAGGAGGAGAAAGGGACAACAGAGGATGAGATGGCTGGATGGCATCACTGACTCAATGGACATGAGTTTGAGCAAGCTCTGGGAGTTGGAGATGGACAGGAAAGCCTGGTGTGCTGCAGTTCATGGGCAAGCAATGAGTCAGACATGACTGAGCAACTGGACTGAACTGAAACATCAACCAGTTCCCATTTTGGTCCCTTTAGAAGGATGTCATACATTATCCTCAACTGTGTGTCAGAAAGAGAAAATTGGAATGGGCCTGGCCTTGAAAGAGTGGTCACTTTTCAAATACAGAGCACTTGACAGATTTCTCATTCTCTTTCTCTTCTTTTAACGTGGCAAATAAAGACAGAATATGCCAGTGCTAAATATTGGCTCCAGAGGTGAAATGCATACACCAAGACACCTTTCTGGGTCCTGTTTGCCTCCCTCACTCCACTCCCATGCACAGAAGGTTCAGTGCAGCTTTCTACTCTGCATTTTCTTCCCTGAGCTGTGAAAAACATTTCTTAATCTTACTTGGAAAACATTTTTTAAGGTTTATCTAGTGAAGTATTAAGTAAATCCTGGCTATTACTTTATGACATTCATTTAGTGAGACTTTAAGCCTTCCCCTTATCAGCCTTTAAAAAAAAATATCCAAAACAAGACCCTCAAACCCAGAAGGAACAGATGAGATTTTTCTACAAAAAATGTTAAATGCTAATATGGCCAAAAATATAGCTCTACTAAAGATAAAAGATAAATGGCAGAGAGAAAATATTTGTAGCATATAACAAAATATTAATCTATTCCTTAATATATAAAGATATTAAAAGTTCTATATAAAGAACTCATACAAATCAGTAAAATAAAATTTAAAAATGAATATTTTGTATTCAAATAAATACAAAAAAGCCAAAGGGCATGAACAGGAAATTCAAAGGACAAATATTTTAAAATGTGTAAATAATGTCAAATAATTGTAAAATAAGAACAAGACACAAGTTTTCACCCGAGTTCAGCCAAAATTTAAGACTGTTTATATAAAATGTTGGTGAGGATAAGGGGGGTGGGTAGATATTTTACTATAAGGTTGTGGGAAGGTAACAGGTACAACTCTTTTGAAGGGCTATCTGACAAAAAGAAAAGTATAGATGCACATACATTTTTACCCTACAATTTTATTTCTTGGAAGCTATCCTACAGAAATAACTATACTATAAACAAGAACATACTTATAAGGATACTTATTGACTATGTTATTTTAACTGTATATCATTGAAGAAAACTTCAACACTCTTCAATAGAGAAATCTTTAAATATATTATGGTACACTGACATGACTGAATTCTCTAATGCACCAAAAGCATGGTTCAAGATATACTGTGAACTAAACAAGTCACCAAACTATTCAATATCTATGGAGACAGTATGATCCTATTTTTTACCTAAAATTTTTCAAAGCAGTGTGTGTGTGTGTGTGTGTGTGTGTGTGTGTGTGTGCGTGTGTGTGTGTGTGTATGTGTGTGTGTGGATAAAGTTCTGGAGGGATAAATATTGTGATTATTCCAGGAAAGCTAGGATAAAGAGGCAACTCCCTTTCAGCTTTATAATCTCAAATATTGTTCAAAATTTTTACAGTGATATGAGTCACTTTGTAATTTTTATTTTTACAAAAATAATTGAAGAGAAATAATATCCACAGAAATCGTACCTATGTTCCTGTCATGGGTATCTACCTACTAAGTTTGAGGATCCCTAAGACCATGAACCGTGTTCAAGCTGGTTTTAGAAAAGGCAGAGGAACCAGAGAGCAAATTGCCAACATCCGCTGGATCATGGAAAAAGCAAGAGAGTTCCAGAAAAACATCTATTTCTGCTTTATTGACTATGCCAAAGTCTTTGATTGTGTGGATCACAATAAACTGTGGAAAATTCTGAAAGAGATGGGAATACCAGACCACCTAACCTGTCTCTTGAGAAATCTGTATGCAGGTCAGGAAGCAACAGTTAGAACTGGACATGGAACAACAGACTGGTTCCAAATAGGAAAAGGAGTACGTCAAGGCTGTATATTGTCACCCTGCTTGTTTAACTTCTATGCAGAGTACATCATGAGAAACGCTGGACTGGAAGAAGCACAAGCTAGAATCAAGATTGCTGGGAGAAATATCAATCACCTCAGATATGCAGATGACACCACCGTTATGGCAGAAAGTGAAGAACTAAAGAGCCTCTTGATGAGGGTGAAAGAGGAGAGTGAAAAAGTGAGCTTAAAGCTCAACATTCGGAAAACGAAGATCATGGCATCCGGTCCCATCACTTCATGGGAAATAGATGGGGAAACAGTGGAAACAGTGTCAGACTTTATTTTGGGGGGCTCCAAAATCACTGCAGATGGTGATTACAGCCATAAAATTAAAAGACACTTACTCCTTGGAAGAAAAGTTATGACCAACCTAGATAGTATATTCAAAAGCAGAGACATTACTTTGCCGACTAAGGTCTGTCTAGTCAAGGCTATGGTTTTTCCTGTGGTCATGTATGGATGTGAGAGTTGGACTGTGAAGAAGGTTGAGTGCCGAAGAATTGATGCTTTTGAACTGTGGTGTTGGAGAAGACTCTTGAGAGTCCCTTGGACTACAAGGAGATCCAACCAGTCCATTCTAAAGGAGATCAGCCCTGGGATTTCTTTGGAAGGAATGATGCTAAAGCTGAAACTCCAGTACTTTGGCCACCTCATGAGAAGAGTTGACTCATTGGAAAAGACTCTGATGCTGGGAGGGATTGAGGGCAGGAGGAGTAGGGGACGACCGAGGATGAGATGGCTGGATGGCATCACAAACTCAATGGATGTGAGTCTGAGTGAACTCTGGGAGATCACTCAGGGAGGTGATGAACAGGGAGGCCTGGCGTGCTGCAATTCATGGGGTTGCAAAGAGTCGGACACGACTGAGCGACTGAACTGAACTGAAAGATCATATTTGGGGCTCCCCTCATAGCTCAGTTGGTAAAGAATCTTCCTGCAGTACAGGAAACCAGGATTCAATTCCTGGGTCAGGAAGATCCTCTGGTGAAGGAACTGGCAACCCACTCCAGTATCCTCATCTGGAGAATCCCATGGACAGAGGAGCCTGGCAGGCTACAGTCCTTGGGATCGCAAGGGTCAGACATGACTTAGTGACTAAACCACCACCACAACCAAGACCATATTTACCCTAAAAGTTCAAGTTTACTTTATGGTCCCTTCTCTTGGCACTAGAGTACAGGAATGACTTTACATTTGAGACCATGAGTTTTATTTCTGAACCCCTTCCCAATTATTCTGACTTACTCACTTCCAAATACCTTATTTCCATGGAGGTTTAAATCTGACCTTTGGTGACAGTTACCCAGAATAAACCAGTGAACATACTTTGGGGCAATGGGCTGGCAGTGCCCAGCATCAGGAGCCAAACACAGTGAGCTAAAGAAAGCCAGCCAGATTCCAAGCTCTACAACCTGCTCTGAGTATGTGACTACACACCTCACCAGCCAGGGCTGCCCCTTCTTGGCCATTAGCACTGAGGCCCAGGAAGCAGAATATTAAACACACTCCAGGGCTTTTGTTACTGTAAGCACAAGAAACGAGGCTTGCTTTTCCTTGAGGGCACAGGCTCTCCCTTTCAGGGCCACCGTCAAGCTCACACAAGCGTCTTTGTGCTGCAATTGTGTGAAAGACCAAGTGCTCTTCTGATATAAGGAGTCTTTACTACTCAGCTCACCAACTTTCCAGACTTTCTGTTCTTCTGACTTCCCAACCAGGTCTCTATTGAGTGGCCAGCGGATGATATTCATTAGTCCTTATGGATCATTTATTTCATAACAACACCTGTATGGCTACTGCCCCGTGGCTGGTGAATGTATAACAACTGGCTTCTGGAGAAACTATGCCCTGGTTTATAATACTGGGTTGGCCAAAAAGTTTGTTCAAGTTTTCCATAACATGTTATGAACCCCAACGAACTTTTTGACCAACCCAATATTTACTGATTTCCAGAGTGTGGTATAACTCCCATAGCCAACCTCAAGCTATCAACAAACATGACTGCTTATCAGTTGGGAAGAAGTGTACACAGCAGGATACCATTATACAGTATTTCTACCTCAAGAACAGAGGTAATAGTGGATATAATAAAATATTAGAAAGCACTGAGTTGTAACAATGACATTTTAAAATAAGATCTATTTAATGTTTATATATTTCTAATAATGGCTGTGTTTAACAACTTGCTCACAAAATTCCTGAAAACTGAAACAAGTCTAGCAAGCCAATACAAGACAGCTCCAGCACACTCCTAAGACCACTGCATTGCAAGGTTTTATGGGTATTCTTTCTCCTGGAAAACTCACAGTCATTACTTCCTCAAAGGAAGTGCATATCTCCCAATATTTCTGGACAATCTATATGTCTGTTTATATCTGTACACTAATGTGTGCCATCTTGGGCTTGGTGTTGGGGCTGAATAGAGTAGTAGATGAAGAAAGGCATGGCCCTTGGAGTCAAATAGATCAGTGACTGCTCTGCGTCAATGTGCAATTAACCTTTAACTCTTAATTTAAGAATATGTACTGCCCATGGGATCGTTGGAAGAAGAGGTAAAGAAAGGAGAGAGTATACCTAAACACAGAGCAGGTGTATGGTTTAAGGACTGACATTTGTACAACTGGCACGTAACAGGAGATAAACACATGTCAGTCCTTTTCTCTTTAATAACATCTCGATGAAGCCCCATGTAATTGACCAGAGCTTTTTAGAGACCTGCAGAGTCGGGCGGCATCAGGACACAGACAGGCTGAATTTGGCTCTCTCTTTTTACCTGATTTGAAAATCAGGCTGGGAGACACTCTGACTTTATCATTCTGGTGCCTGGCAACGGTCTGTAGTTTAATCCTGTCAATTAGGGTTGTCATTGTGTGGCAGAAAGTTCTAGAGATAAAACTCTCCTGGCTTTGTGGTGATAATATTCCTCTGGGTCACCAAGACCGGATAACCAGTGTGACTCATTCTTGAGGAAACTCTCACCTCACATGCTCTGGGGCTATACAAGTTTATCCAGCGAGCTGGGGGGACCTTGCACCTAAGCAGGCCTGGAAGCAGTTTAAAAAGTTTTTGAAGAGGAAAACTATATACTGCAATTTTAATTCTTCCTTAATTAATTGGAAGCTTTATACATGCTAATAAAATTTTTCTAGAACATTAGAAATTCACTCTAACTTGGGAAAACATGCAGGTGAAATTACTAAAAAATATACTGTCTAGAAAGAAGAAATACAGCAGAGCCTAGCTTTTTCCCAAAACAGAACATATTACAATTAACAGTAAAGTTTGAGTAACAACAATGTATAGTAACACATATAAAAACAGACCAAAAGATATGCAACAACTCACAAAACAATACACAAGAAAGAGGTATTCACTGAAGGTGGAAAGCTGGAATGCCCTCTCTCATTCTATCTCCTCAAATCAAATCCCCTTTTCAAGTCTCATCCTGACTGCCGAGGGTTCTAGTAAATCTTTTTTGGACCCACAGCTTCTGTGTTCTGGGACTTCCCTGATGGCTCAGGGGGTAAAGAATCTGCCTGCAACACAGAAGACACAAGAGACTCAGGTTTGATCCCTGGGTTGGTATAATCCTCTGGAGAAGGAAACGCAACCCACTCCAGTATTCTTGCTTGAAAAATCCCATGGACATAGAGCTTGGCAGGCTACAGTGCAATGGGTCGCAAAGAAAGGAGTCGACTCAGCACACAAGCACTCGCACACTCCCGTATTCCTGCAACTACATACTTTGTTCCTTCCACTGCCCGGTTTATACTTCCCTCCATTCTATACTGTTATCCTTTATAGAGATTCAAATTGTTATATTATAACATCGTTTTTTGAGGGCAGAGAACCTGTACTGTACTTTTATATAAGCTTCAATGTAATAGGCCATTAATTTTATAAATGAATAAGTGAACACATCAAGTCACAAATGAACACCTCTGGACTTGGGTAACGCACAACTTCTGGGGGCCTCAGTTTCCTCCTGTGGCCTTACACAAGGAGACTGCATTGTCTGAGCTTAAAAACCAGGCTTCTACTATAAACATGGTTTCTGGCCTCAGGTCCCTGTGACCGACATCCCTGGAAAGTAGCCTGGCTGCTCCTAACAACTCCTCATCCACCCAGATAATAAAGTAGCCAGAAGAAGACCCCTGCTATTCATCTGAGACCTTATCCTTTGACTTCTATTTTTTTCTCTAGTTCCAGTGTCCTCCAGAAAAATGTTTTTCAAGGTGTGGTTGTTGGGTCACCTCATTGATCACCAGGGCCCTATCTAAATATGCTGGTTTCTTGGTCCCATTTGCAGGCTACTGGATCAGATTCTTGGGGGTGAGGTAAGGCTGGCAATCTCTCCGGCAGCTTGTTGAGACTCTAAAGGTTGAGACTCTCTGAGAAGAGAAGAGAGGGAAGGAAAACAAATGTGTGGCCTCCACATGCCAGATGCTCCCTTTGATTCTCACAACAACAGTAAAGGTAGACCTTCCCGTTTCTTTCAGTGATGAGTCTCAGACGCTAATGTATTGATATGACAAATTGCCAAAGGTCCCTCAGTGAGTGAGTACTGAGGCCGGATTCCAGAGTACAGCCGACTCCATGTCCTCAGTTCCTTCCATGACAACACACGATTGACCCCCACCCAAAACACCTTCCATCTGTTCACAGGCAAGACCCCAGGCTCCAGGTGTTTCCTATACTCACCACAAATGACTTCTGAGATGCTACTCCACAGCTCATTCGCCATAAGAGATACAAGCTCAAGAAGCTCCTCAGTTTAGTCCCAATGATCAGCACAGTTTACACACTCTGACCAGGGCTTAGAAAGGACAATTCAGCTCAGTTCAGCAGAGCACTGTTAGGCCTTTGCCAACCACTGGACTCCAGAAGAAGCATTCACCCTACTTCTAGCAGGCCTCATGGGTGAGGGGAAGGAAGATCCTGGTGGGGCTTGGAAGAGCACAATAGGGTTAGAACCTGCTTCAACAGTGGTGGGGTGCTGTGGGCAGCCTCTGAAATGGCCCCCAAACGTGGAATCCCCCTTCCCTGCATGTGGTCTGAGCTTCCTGACTCACTTCTAATGAACGGAACACAGCAGAAGAGAAGGTATGTCACTTCTGAGATTAGATTATTAGAAGACAGCTGCTTATATCTGGGGTATGAGAACATAGGACTTGGTGAAGTAAAAGGAAAAACATAAATGATGTCCAGGTATTTGGACTGAATACCTGAATGGATGTGTCATTTACTAAGATACTGAAGACTAGATTAAAAATCAGTTTAAACTCAGCCATATAAAAGGATGAAATAATGCCAATCTTCAGCAATATGGATACAACTAGAGATTATCATGCTAAGTGAAGTAAGTCAAAAAGAAAAAAGACAGATTCCATATGTTATCACTTATATATGGATTTTAAAATATGATACAAATGCACCTATTTATGAAACAGAAACAGAATCATGGACTTAAGAGAACAGACTGGTGGTTGCCAAGGAGGGGATTTGGGGAGGATGGAGTGGGAGGATGGGGTTAGCAGATGTAAGCTTTTATGTCTCAAATGGATAAACAACACGGTCCTACTGTATAGCACAGAGAACTATATTCAGTATCCTAGCATAAAACATAATGGGGAAGAATATTAAAAAGAATGATATATGCATATCTGAATCACTTTGCTGTACAGCAGTAATTAGTACAACATTGTAAATCAACCATACTTCAATAAAAAATAAAAATAAATCAGTTTAATAAGAAAAAGGCTCTTAATCATGATTTTGGACTTGGATGTGAAATTTGAGATGTTTGTGTGACATTCAAAGAAAATAAAAATGTCTGCTAAGCAGGTCAGATTTAGGTCTGGAGCTTAGAAAAGAAGTTTGGGTTTGAGTACACATTTGCGGGCTTTTAGAAGAAAAAAAAGCTCCTAGGGATTCCTCACCCACAAGGAATACTACAGGAGACCACAGGCTTATCACCCCTTCTCCCAACTGCAACTCATGTGAGCTGGGTTTGGGTTGTCCATACCTGCCTTGACACACACACAAACACACACACATGATTATGCCCATGCTTTGGGGTGTAATGTCCTATACAGACATGTGCTGCCATGGGAACGCAGGCACAGAATACGTAGCTAGTTCCCCTCTTTCCTTCACGGATATTTTCAAAACAGTGTTTCTTTGGTAATATCTTTTTTAGTCTCCTTGTTTCCCTGACTACAGATTGAGAATGATGAAAAGCCTCTGGTTGCTGTTTAGTAGATCTTTCTCCACTGAGTATGGTGGCTGAATGACTGTATTCCTAGCCCTGATTCAAAGTCTATTGTATTAATTATACCATTCATCTATTTGCAACCCAACCTCAGAGTAAGTCTGCATAAACCACCACCCTGCCTGAGAACTGAGTAGCTTCCATCTCAAGCTGCTGGTGGTGCGTGGCTTAGTTGCTAAGTCGTGTCAGACTCCTGCGATCCCACAGACTGTAGCCTGCCAAGCTCCTCTGTCCATGGGATTCTCCAGCAGAGAATACTAGAGTGGGTTGCTGTTTCTTCCTCCACCATCTCAAGCTGGTCTCCTGCTTTCAAGGGCTGGTGCTGCCCTGCCCTGCTCTGCCCAAACCTTCCTCTGCCACCTCTGGTCCAGGCTGGGTGATATTTCTGACTTCTATGCCTTTGTTCATGTGAGGTTCTAATGTGGGTTTCTAATCCAGTTCCTAATTTACTATGTGATTTGGAACAAGTTGTTAAAAACTCTCTCAGCCTGTTTCTTCCTTTACCATAAACAGGCTCCTTGATCATCAGAGCTACCATTTACTGCCCAAAATATTTTATGTGTGTTTTCTCAAATCCTCCTAATACCTATTCAAAGAGGTATTATTGTTCCTATTATACAGATGGAGAAACTGAAGCTTAAAGAGACTAAGTAAGTTGCCCAAGGACACACAGGTATTGAGGAGCAAAGAAGGCATTAGAAGCTGTGAAAGAAAACTTGCTTTCCTCTAGTTTAATCACTTCTGTGACCAGATGTGTGGGTTTTATCCCCAAAGAGCTGGGCATCCTGCAATTTGACCAGTTCTGACCCCGTCCACCTGAAGTTAGCATTCAGTCCCACAAACTCCTCCCTCATTCAGACACCAACTACATGTCCCCGTTACCACCTGCACTTCTGACTGACTGCCTATAAATTGGGGTTCTCATGACTCCCTCCTCAGGTTTGATAATTTGGCTAAATGACTCACAGAACTCAGAGAAATACTTACTTACATTTACCAGTTTATAATATTATAAAATAGATCAACAGCCAGATCAAGAGATACATAGGGCAAGGACTGGAAGGGTCCCAAGCATCAGAGTGTCTGTCCCCATGAAGTTGGGCTGTACCACCCTCCTAGCACATGGATGTGCTCACCAATCAGGAAGCTCTCTGAACCCCATAATTTAGGGACTTTTATGGAGACTTCATCCTATAGCCATGATTGATGATTAACACAACCTTTAGCCCTTCTCCCTTGACTGGAGATTGAAAGGAATGAGGCTGAAAGTTGGTTCCCCTGGCAACCAGCCCCTCACCCTTAGAGGCTTTCAAAAAAACCACACCACATTAAAAATTAAAATAAGCTCAGGTGCGGTTGAAAGGGGCTTCTTGTAAATAAAAGACATTCCTTTCACTTTGCTCTTATCACTTAGCAAATTCCAAGGGTTTCAGGAGCTCTGTGCTCTTTATATATTTGGTCCACAAATTCTTCAATACTCCTTTCAAAAATTGGAGCTATACTCCTCTCCCCTTGAGTGTGGGTTGGATTTAGTGATTCTCCTCTAGTGAACAAATAGAGCAAAAAGGGCAGCGTGCGACTGCCCAGACTAGGTCATAAGGCGTGAGAACTTCTTCCTTGTTCTCTCTTAGATCCCCGGCTCTGGGGAAAGCCGGCTGCCATGTTGTAAGAACACTCAGACAGCCCAGTGGAAAGGTCCATGTAGCAAGGAACTGAGACCATCTGCCAACAGCCACGTGAGTGAGCTGTCTTGGAAGAGGCTCCTCCAATCTCATTCAAGTCTTCAGAGGACTGTAACCCAGCCAAATCTTGAGATGTGAGAGTCCCAAAGCTAGAGCCACCCAACTAAGCTGCTCCAGAATTTCTGACCAAAGAGATAATATGCTGTTTTAAGCTACTCAACTTGGAGCAATTTATCACACATCAATAGATAAGAGACATACCTAGCCACAAAACATGCCGAGCAGTATCTCACATGCACACACCCTCCTTTTCCCTACCCACCTTTCTACTTTCCTTGTCTTTTTTCCTATGTACCTTGAAGTGAATGATTCGAAAGCTTGAAGACCACAAGATGGAAGAAGCAAGGACCGCCCAGCCACCTGGAGGAAAGTCATCCCTACCATGCAAAACCACAGGCCTGAGGCTTGTACATTATAGTAGCTAGTGTTATTTATTCTGCTGATATACCCTCCTTTCTACTTCTCCTAGAATGTATTGTTCTTTAACACATGATACAATTCTGTGCATAAATGTCTTTCTTCTATTTTGCTCCACAAGTTGCTTTCTTTTAAAAATTAGTATCAAATTAACAATGATGGCAGTATGTGCTTTGCCAGTGTATCTCAATTAATTCTCACAATAACTCAACAAAGTAGATTTTATTAGTATTCTGATATTCTGATTTTGTTAGTACTCAGGCTAAGAGAGGTTAAAGGACTTGCTCAAGATCACATAGCCCAGAAGAGGCAAAGCTGACATGTGTTCAGCTCAGTTCAGTCACTCAGTCGTGTCCGACTCTTTGTGACCCCATGGACTGCACCACGCCAGGCCTCCCTATCCATCACCAATTCCTAGAGCTTACTCAAACTCATGTCCATTGAGTTGGGGATGCCATCCAATCATCTCATCCTCTGTCCTCCCCTTCTCCTCCTGCCTTCAATCTTTCCCAGCATCAGGGTCTTTTCTAATGAGTCAGCTTTCGCCTCAGGTGGCCAAAGCATTGGAGCGTCAGCTTCAGTATCAGTCCTTCCATTGAATATTCAGCACTGATTTCCTTTAGGATGGACCGGTTGGATCTCCCTGCAGTCCAAGGGACTCTCAAGAGTCTTCTCCAACACCACAGTTCAAAAGCATCAATTCTTCGGTGCTCAGCTTTCTTTATAGTCCAACTCTCACATCCATACATGACTACTGGAAAAACCACAGCTTTGACTAGATGGACCTTTGTTGACAAAGTAATGCCTCTGCTTTTTAATATGCTGTCTAGGTTGGTCATAACTTTTCTTCCAAGGAGCAAGAGTCTTAATTTCATGGCTACAGTCACCATCTGCAGTGATTTGGGAGCCCCCCCCCAAAAAGTCTCTCACTGTTTCCATTGTTTCCCCATCTATTTCCCATGAAGTGATGGGACTGGATCCCATGATCTTCGTTTTCTGAATGTTGAGTTTTAAGCCAACTTTTTCACTCTCCTCTTTCACTTTCATCAAGAGGCTCTTTAGTTCTTCTTTACTTTCTGCCATAAGAGTGGTGTCATCTGCATATCTGAGGTTATTGATATTTCTCCCAGCAATCTTGATATTCCAGCTTGTGCTTTATCCAGCCCAGCGTTTCTCATGATGTACTCTGCATATAAGTTAAATGAGCAGGGTGACAACATACAGCCTTGACGTATTCCTTTCCCGACTTGGAACCAGTCTGTTGTTCCATGCCCAGTTCTAACTGTTGCTTCTTGACCTGCATACAGATTTCTCAGGAGGCAGGTCAGGTGGTCTGGTATTCCCATCTCTTTAAGAATTTTCCAGTTTGTTGTGATCCACATAGTCAAAGGCTTTGACAAAGTCAATAAAGCAGAAGTCGATGTTTTTCTGGAACTCTCTTGCTTTTTTGATGATTCGGCAATTTGATCTCTGGTTCCTCTGTCTTTTCTAAATCCAGCACGTGTTCAGATCCCCAAATTCTAAATCTTGGCCCCTCTGATCCCCCTCCTCCCAGGGACCCCTGTATCCCACATTGTGCCCAGTGAAGTCTCGTGCATACAGCTGTTGCTTAATTAATGCCTGCAGCTACATGAGTCAAGAAACAAATGGAAATATGTTAAGAAGGGAAATGTCATGAAAGTTCACAAATAATGAAAAATTCTGTTGTCCTGAAATATTTTGTTCCTCATACAAATGTCTCTTTTTACTTGTATGCCTCTGAACTTTAGGGTGCTAGTGGCTGGGACACATAAATAGAGTCATTCAGTGGATAAAAAGCCTGCTTACGAGAAGGCTAAGAAATTCTTCAAAATGTCTACATTTTCAGATAAAGAGCCACAAGAGCTTCAGGACATCAAACACATTGAGGACTTTTCTCAAGAGCCGACTCAATAAGGAAAGTAGCTGAAATCCGCAGGCACCTCTGAAGGAGAGGACAGTAACTACTGTAACAACAGGCCCCCATTTCACCAGAAACCTGAATCCATTCAAGGACCTCAGCAGCAGGACAAAGGCCGGACTGTTCTCTCCAGAACAACGGGATAGTGCAGTGAAGAGTGGGCGCCCTGTGTACCGAGGGAAAAGGCTGTAAATGAGTCCCTGGCATCACCACAACAGGTCAGCCTCAACAAAGGCAGGACAGAGCTGTTGGCCAAAAAACCCATCACAGTAAGCTCCCTCCAGGAGAGAAAATTCAATCAGATTTAAACTAAAAACAGCTCAATCTCCAAAATATGTAGCCAGTATACCATGAGGAAAAGAAGATCCTGCCTTCCTAGGGAGGGGAGGTAAGTAAGAAATAGTCTCAAACTCTCTTCATGAAAGCAAAGCCCAGGCCTTCTTCTGATTTGTTTGGAACTGGCATTCACTTCAAGTCAGCACCCTGTTCGCCACCTTGAGTTCACACTTTTGTCTATTCCAATTCTCCCTAAGTAAAGCTTAAACTTTCCTTACTGTAATTTTTTTTTTTCCTTGAAATGAAAAATGTTGAAAGTGGTGGGCTCTGGGAAGAGAAAGGGAGACTGGAGCAGAAAGACAGAGATATCTGTTTTCTATTCTTACCTTCTCATATTCATTTCTCAACTATCATTAATTACTAACTTTATTAATGTGAAGCATTCATAACCTTTTGGGTCTTCGTTTTTCTATTTGTTTCGAAAGAAGTCAAATATGCTGTTTTTTCTAGTAAGTTTCATAACTACACATCTCTGCCCTAACACTTTTTTGTTTCCCAAAACAGAAGCCTTGCTTCTCAGAGAAGAGCCCACTGAGTGTGTTTCTTGCAGCAGAATATTACAGAATACCTTTACTGAACAACAACAAAGTGGGTTATTGGGTTTTTTCCTGTGATTTTAATATTGCTTAAGGTGGCACAACCATATATTACTCTTTGTATGGATCCATGGTTTCTAACTTAGGGTGAGTTTTCCCCAGAGGAAATCTGGCAACCTAGCAACATTTTTGGATGTCATAACTAGGGAGGTGGGTCCTACCAGCAGCTGGTGGATAGAGGCCAGGGAGGTTGCTAACATCCCAAAGTGGATAGGAAAGTCCCCTCTACATAGAATTATCTGGTCCAAAATGCCAATAGTGACCAGGATGAGAAATACTGATATAGATACGATAACTCCATTGTATAATATGGAAATACACCCTAAAGTCATGCTCAAGAATAACTCATTAGATTAGGAGTGAGGAGAATGGTGTTCTCCTATTTGGATGACATACCAAGTGTGAGGTTGAGACTGGCCAGATTTAGGGGTAGCTGTTTGTGTCTGATCAAGACATTTGATACATGGACACACAGGCACTTGATAAATGCTTCAAAACACAACGGAATCTATCCTTTATTCTTTATTCATTTATTTAACGGATATTCGTTGGATTTCTGCTATGCTATCAAGTATACACAGCTTATAAGGGGACTCACACTCCAACCAGGAGCACATCTGTTCTTAATAAAAAATAGAAGTACTCGGGCCATGTGGAAATATTACAATCAATATTTTGGCCAGGTTATGTTTTTGGATAACTTACATGAAATGAGAATGAAACTGACATACTTAAATATCTTATATATTAAACCTACATACAATTCACTTCCAGCATGACTGATTTTGTCCTGAAGTCATTATAAATAAATAAACTCCTATCCCTTTAGAAAAGCCAGATCCTCAAAGGGAACCCATGGGGCTAAAAGAGACTGAACAAGCCAAGTAAGAATTTAAGCCTGGGACATGGATGGCAGTGACTGGTCCCCACCCTACCAGTTGTCAAGGGACGGGAGGTGCTCCTGGACTTCCCTCCACAGTTAGAACAGCCGGAAGGACATGACTCTGTGGCCCCAGGGGCTGGACTTGGCTCCGCATTCTGAATGCAGTCATCAGGAAAGTTCCCAAACTAACCCTCCCTAAGCAGTCATGAATCCACACTTAATTCTCGCCCATCGAAGTAAAGCCTCATAAAAATATTCTCCCTTAAAGAAACCCCAGCAGGGTGAATTCTCTCAGAAGTTACAATAGTTGTAGCATTATTGATTCATGAACATTTTAATTCTTTGAATTAGTGCCTATGAACACGAAAGAAGACCCTGTACTTTTTCACAAATCCCTGAAGAATCTCTCATTCCCAAAAAGGCAAGTTACACATTTTTTTTGTTAATTTTGCAAGAGCCCCATTTCCAAAGTAACCACTTAATACAGTTTTTTGTTTATTTAATATTCAGAATATTTTTATAATAAAAAAGAAATGCAGCTAAGAGTCTTAGAAAAAGATCAGAGAAATCTATTTGCAAAAAATAAACTGCAAATGCAGTTTTATCCTATTTTTGGTTGCCTTCAAGGAAAACTAACTTAGAAGAGCCATACTGACACCAGTTCAACTGGGCCAAAACAACAGCTGACTCAGTTTGCTGAACCCACCGAGCTGGGGTCGGAGCAGGTCCAGCCTGACCTCCCTGCTGGGCAGTAGTCTGAGCAGGAATCTGTCTGATTCAGACCAACCCACCTGTGACTGCTCCAGGGTGACATTGCCTCCCACCTCCAGTGAATCTTAGCTTAGAGCCCAACTCCAGTTCTGTATGTGACCAAAGCTCTGGTCAAGGCCCAAAGCTACTGTCACTTTCAAAGTTCAGGATGTCCTGATCTGGCCTGGAAATAGCCCAGATGATTCAGGGCCAGAGCAGTGGATGATGGATTCATCCTAGATCGACATCATAGCTACTTAACTTCAAGGGTTTAAACTGGGACCAGAAAAAGTATGGAGAACATAGCAAACCATCTGCTTGGCTGCATTCAGCCCTGGGTCAATCACAATAGGTGTTCAGAACCCCTAGTCCTGTGTCATCAATCAAAGAACGACAACTTCCACTAAGAACTAAAAACCTGGGGAGGCTGTCTGGCTTTAAATCATGCCTTGTGTCACTTTGGAACTATGTTACGAGTTAAACCTCAGCACGCTCCTTGACTTTAACTCATTCCAGTTTCTCAAATGAGAACAAAGAAAACATCGGAATGTATCCGTCAGCAGTATGACAGGCTTCATACTGGGCTAAGCCCTGGATTTTCACCCCTAACTCAGAATCTCCTTTCACATACAGATTTAGGGCAAACCCTTTGTTTCCTTGGGCTTCCCTGGTGGCTCAGAACGTAAAAGCAGCTGTCTACAGTGCGGGAGACCTAGGTTCAATCCCTGGGTCAGGAAGATTCCCTGGAGAAGGAAATGGCAACCCACTCCAGTACTCTTGCCTGGGAAATTCCACGGATAGCCTGGTGGGCTACAGTCCAGGGGGTCCCAAAGAGTCGGACATGGCTGAGCAACTTCATTTTCACTTTGTTTCCTTAAATGATGGCACACATATTTGTTTTTGTTTACTATGTGCTCAGTGGTGTTCTAAGTGCTTTATAAGCATGAACATATTTATATGTATGCTTTTATATATGTATATATACATTTATCATAAAATGTATATATTATGGTTTGCATACATTCCAAAGGATGCACTTTAAGTTTTATTCATGACTGAATTTATTTTCTAAATAATTTTAATTGCTGAAGTAATATGTGCCCATATTTAAAAAGTGAAGTTTTATTAAGAAAAAGTGAAAATCTTGTTATTCCCTTCAGATCCATCCTTCTGAGGTAACACCAATGGTTACAGAGTGGGATAAGCCTTCTGAAGGAAGTATCGAGAACAAAATTTTAAAGGAAAACTCAAGTCTCAAAGCAAATAATTAGCATGAGGTAAAGAATAACTTTTTTTTTTTAAGAAAAAAATAAAGAAATGAAGTGGAAAACGAGATCAAGGAAAAGCCCTTAGCATGAAAAGAGGCTAAATAGTATGGCCAAGTAGAATTTTTAAATTAATGCTGTTGAGGGAGGAATAGTGAGGAACAGACCCTAAGTCAGCAGACCTGGGAGGTGGCTGGTGGGGAAAGTGACCTGCAGGCCTCCTATAATTGACCTGGCAGTGTCAAACAGTACGGAGGGAGAGCCTAGTAGTTTCCATCGGCAGACATTTCCTTTCGAGAGTTTAGTCACACGTCTTTTTAGAAACAGTCCAGTTATCTCAAGCCCATATACCCCAAGGAGCCCTGGGACTGCATTTGAACAGTCTACCAATGCAAAAAGGAAACCATGTCCCTTGCCCTAGAGAGAGGAATGGAGTGGCCTGAGAGGCAAATGTGGAAACAGTTTGTCCATGGAGACCTAGCATCATTCAAGAACATCCGTTCCCCTGTGATGTGTGCAAGAGGCTCTGGCCTAAACTTCAAGAAGGCTCTGCAGCTGAGGGGAGCTCACAGGTGCCCTGGAGAATGGGATCTGAGGTGGTCAGAGCCAAAGGATCCTCCATGGAACCAAAACACAGCAAAACACAGTGGAAATGATTTTGAGTTGATGGATTCACTGGAAAATAGAGAAGGGAGTAATTAGGACACAAAAAACACTGTAAATCCTGCAGGGTCACGACTGCAAACCTCAGAAAATTGAAGTCTTCAGGCTCCAGGGACCATCCTTCCAGCTGCAAAAATGCTACAGACTGAGCATCTTTGTCTTTCAAGGAGACCAAACAAAGATCAAATAATGGAGGGGGTGGGCACTGGGAATACAGGACCCCCTAGCTCATTGACCTCATCACTGCATGAGATCTGGAAGCTTTGTTGGATCACATAAAAATCAGTCTCTTGGGCATTTAAAAATACATGTGTCAATAGTTATTTCATATCTGCATAAAGTACTCAACCTCTCTCCAAAGCTAATTAATAAGTCTTAATGAGGGCAGGTGTCTTGACTTAAACTTCAAAGTGTTAGAAATACTCATGGGACATGGTGAAGATGGTATCTGTCTAAGGCAATAATTCAGCACCCTGATTGCACATTAGAATCACCTGGAAAGTTTTAAAACATTGATTCCTGGAATCTAGCCTCAGAAATTCTGATTTAATTGTTTTATGGTAAGGCCAAAGTATTAATTTTAGAATTTTGTCAGGTGATTTGAATGCAGGGAGCCATGAAACACAGGTACTGGGATCCCAAGCTCTTCTAAAACAATACTACCTTTCCTATGAGGTACACAAAGAAGCCTGGCAGCAGGCTTCTTTTGTTTTCTTTTATTTTCCTATGAGAAGAAAACAAAACAGGTAACTCTTTACCAGGAGCGTGGGCCCCGAATCTCCCTGCAGTACTGGTAGTGAGCTGGGCTGGAGCTAGTGATGAGTGCTTTGGCATAAATCTGAACAACCAAAACTCAAAGCCAAATAAGAGCTAACTCTCTCTCCATCCCCACATCTGAACCCAAGTCTCAGCTGTTACCACTCCAACAAGGACAGCCACATTCACCAGCAGGAAGTGGAATAAACAATATATTTGCAACTCACATTTTCAACAAAGAAAGCATTCATAGCTCGAAATACCTATCAGTAAGAAAATAGCCACAACCCAATGGAAAAGCGAGCAAAGGCTATAAACAGTTACTTAAAGAGTAGCCTTGAAAAACTAATAAACATATGAAAAGGTCTTCAACTTTGACAGCGATCAGAGAATGCCAACGATAATCACAAATGAGATCAATACCATTTCACACTTAGCAAAATTACTAAAATCCAAATCTTTGGTAATACCCAAAGTTGGCAGGGATGTTGAGGAACGAAAACACTGCTCTATTACTTGTTGGGGTATAAACCTGCACAATAACTCAGTTTTCAATATCTGCTAAATAGTAATGTAGAAGATGCTCATACCCTTCAAGAAGTCAGTTTCCCTTTCAGGTATATGCTGCTCAGATACTGAAGGAAATATAACACAGGGGTGTCCACTGCAGCGTTCGTTGTAATGTGAATAGGTTGGAAGGTTACTATCCTCCAAGAGTGGAAGAGATCATACGGTGTGGCTTCATCACCATACATGAAATAGTTCGCCCAGTTACAATGAATAAATAACATTTACCTATTTCAACATAGATTAATCTAAAAAGTAACACTGAATGAAAAGTACAAGCTACAAAAAATCATTTTCAGTAGGATACCCTTTATGCAAAATATTACAACACAATATATATACTCATGAACAAATATGTAGAAAGAAAATAAAAATGTGAGCAGGAAAAACTGTGCATGAACAATAAGAAAGTTACTGCCTTTGAGGAGTGGTAATTATCTTCTCACATGAGACTGGGACGCATTTCAACTGCAGCTAGATGTTTTCCTTCCTTCCTTCCCTTCTTCCTTCCCTTCCTGGCTCCCTCCCTTCTTTCTACCTGCCTTCCTGCCTCCCCGCCTGCCTTTTCTTAATTGTTTTTAAATTGGAAGCAAATGCTGCCAAATGTTAATTTAAAAACCTAAGCATAGGTAAATGAGTGCTGTTCTAGTTTTATCTGTATCTTATCATATATGGGAAATATTTAATAATCAAGAAAATTTTTTATTATTTTTCTTTTAATAATTAGCTTTTAAAAAACTTTCTAAGGGGCAAATAAAGAAGCCATAAGCATCTCCTTCAAAGGGAGCTTCAGTGTATTTCCTTGAATCCTTTAATGCTGAGATGGCATAACAGCTGTGGTGAAGAAGCCTGCTGCCAGCTCCCAGGATCCATTGGCTGATGGGTGGAGACTTCAGGACTCCCAGGTTGCCCATCCCACAGCCACCACACTAGGCTCTTGCTACATCATCAATGTCCATTCTCCACTTTGGAACGTAAGAGAGATTTAATCTGACTTTTAGAGAAACACATAAACTCTGGAGTGAAGGACTCTAACCTTACTTACCTCACGGGTGTTTTATGTGGGAAAATTACTGGAGTTGTATTGAACCTACATCTGATGTGTTTCACATGCTCTGGTCCCTACAAAGATCAGGTTATGAGTCCCTGACGAGCAAGTCGAGGGGACCTGGGAGCACCTGGAATGCCGGTGATGCACAGAGGAAACCAAGACCATAGCGGCAGGGGGCTTCATAGAGCCTGCAGCTGTGCCGAGGCTGCAGCCAGGGCCCCAGCTTCATGACTCCCTGCCCAGCGCTCAGAGACCCCAGGCTGCCAACGGTGTCCTTTTCAGGGACAGAAGAAACAGCCTCAGAGGAGAAAGCTAGAAAAAGGTGAAATTTCTTGCCTATATCTTTTTCTCTCCATGGTGTTATTTTATTCCTACACTTAAAATTTACAGAAACCATGCACTAAATAAACATTTTAGGTAAACAGTTTATTTGAAAATCCTCACACTGAAGGATACATAAGGAAAAGGCTTGTTATCTACTTTTATTACTGCTTTCAACCATGTCCTGTCCAATCATTTTCTTAGTGTCATTGTAGGCAGATCTGATATCTCTCAGATCACTTTTAGATATTAAAACCTGTCCAAACTAATCTCATAAGGGATTCAAAGCTCTACTCTCCTTCCCCAGGATAGGCTTGGAGTGTGTACTTGTGTGTGTGTGTGTGTGTGTGTGTCTGTGTGTTGGGTGTGGGGGATAAGACTTGGCTCTGACACCGCCAGCCTCTTGCTTCTCAGGCCCTAGCTTACTTGTTAGGGGCTTTTAGATGGACAGGAGAAGTTTAAGAAACATATTACAGTGACTAGCAGTCCTCTGTTGGAGCTGGGGACTGCTGGTATCACACTGCTTTGTTGTGATTCTCTCTGAAACTAGAGGCCTCTGGTGATTAAAGGGCCACCAAGAGTCCATATCGGAGGAGGCAATGGCACCCCACTCCAGTGTTCTTGCCTGGAAAATACCATGGGCAGAGGAGCCTGGTAGGCTGCAGTCCATGGGGTTGCTAAGAGTCGGACACGACTGAGCGACTTCACTTTCACTTTTCACTTTCACGCATTGGAGAAGGAAATGGCAACCCACTCCAATGTTTTTGCCTGGAGAATCCCAGGGACGGGGGAGCCTGGTGGGCTGCGGTCTATGGGGTCTCACAGAGTCAGACACGACTGAAGCGACTTAGCAGCAGCAAGAGTCCATATGGTGATTGCAGCCATGAAATTAAAAGACGCTTACTCCTTGGAAGGAAAGTTATAACCAACCGAGATAGCATATTCAAAAGCAGAGACATTACTTTGTCAACAAAGGTCCGCCTAGCCAAGGCTATGGTTTTTCCAGTGGTCATGTATGGATATGAGAGTTGGACTATAAAGAAAGCTGGGTGCAGAAGAATTGATGCTTTTGAACTGTGGTGTTGGAGAAGACTCTTGAGAGTCCCTTGGACTGCAAGAAGATCCAATCAGTCCATCCTAAAGGAAATCAGTTCTGAGTGTTCATTGGAAGGACTGATGTTGAAGCTGAAACTCCAATCCTTTGGCCACCTGACGCGAAAGCTGACTCATTAGAAAAGACCCTGATGCTGGGAAAGATTGAGAAGGGGACAACAGAGGATGAGATGGTTGGATGGCATCACCGACTCAACAGACATGAGTTTGGGTAAACTCCGGGAGTTGGTGACGGACAGGGAGGCCTGGCGTGCCGCTGTTCATGGGGTCGCAAAGAGTTGGACATGACTGAGTGACTGAACTGAACTGAAGAGCCCATATGGTGCCTATACACTACTGTGTATAAAACAGATAACTAATGAGAACCTACTGTATAGCACAGGGAACTCTCTTCAGTGCTCTGTAGTGACCTAAATGGGGGGATATCTAAAGAAGGTGGGATGTATGAATATGTGTAAGTGATTCATTTCGCTGTGCAGCAGAAACTAACACACACTGTTAAGCAAGTATTGTTGCTGCTCAGTCGCCAGTCACGCAGTCGCTTGTGACTCTCTGCAACCCGATGGACTGCAGCACTCCAGGATTCCCTGTCATTCACCATTTCCCAGAGCTTGCTCAAACTCATGTCCATTGAGTCGGTGATGCCATTCAACCATCTTGTCCTCCGTCATCCGCTTTTCCTGCCTTCAATCTTTCCCAGCATCAGGGTCTTTTCTAATGAGTCAGCTTTCACATCAGGTGGCCAAAGTATTGGAGCCTCAGCTTCAGCATCAGTCCTTCCAATGAATATTCAGGACTGATTTTCTGTACAATTGACTGGTTTGATCTCCCTGCAGTCCAAGTGACTCTCAAGAGTCTATATATAACCCCCAATAAAATTTAAAACAAAAGAGTCCACATGGTGTCTAAGTCAATGAGAAAGGTGTTCCATTGGAACCTAAGGCATCCACAGGAACTGTCCAGGATCTTCAGTCAAGCCCTTCAAAGCCAAGGGTAGCACAGAGAGCAGATTGCTGGAGAACACCAGCTACACAGGCGTGGATTTTCCAGGCCCCACTGCCACCCAAGACCACGTTGGCATCAAGATGCCTTCGCTGATTCTGTGGAGCTGCCAGAAAGAGGCTGAGTCCCTCTCCAACTCAAACAAGGCCGTGCTTTTACCCAGAAAGGAAACTGCTCTAATCTATTAAACTGCAGGCTGGGTATTGAATCCTCCTGAATAATGTATCAGCACTTGTATCAGTGTCCTTTCAGTGAGGAGCTAGGAAAAGAGGGAGAGAACAATGGGCCGCACCCATCCAGGTGGTAATATATAAAGGTGAGAGAGGAGGCATTCAAGGCACTCATTCAAACAGCCGACTCATTGTTTGCTTGTCAGGAGGAAGGAAAAGAAGAGTGGAGGTGGGGAGGAAGACATGCCTGTTCTCACATATATACATATTTTTTTTGTTTTGTTTTGTTTTTTAAGAAAGGAGATCACCAGGAAGTTATCTCTGGAGAAAGCGTTAATTCCTCATCTGACCATATCTGCCCTCTACAACCTTTACCTGTCCTTCCACCTCCAACTTACTTTAATGAAGGCTTTAGGTAGCGATTCCTTCTGAGGCTGACCTGTGTTTTAGGCTCCTCCACACCAAAGGGGCTGTGAGCATTCAACTCCTGAAAGGAAGCTGTCCTTAAACACAGGGCCGTCCACACCAAATGGCTCTCTGGATCTTGTCAGGGACCTTCCATTTTGGATGGAACTCACCACATTTCAATCCCTTTCAATTTAGAGATCTTAAGCATTTAAGCATTCTTGCCTGGAAAACTTCACGGATAGAGGAGCCTGGCTGGTCCATGTGATTGCAAAGAGTCAGACATGACTGAGCACATGCATCCACACATGTGTGCACACACACACACACACACAAGCATTTAAGGCTCTGTTTCTTATGTGCTCTTATTTAAAATGCTGTTTTTAGTGTTAAAACTTTCAAACCTTAGAAGGGTCACTACGTGTATCTCTGGGTAGAAATCAATTTGAACTATGCAGATCCTGAAAAAATCAATGGAATACTCTGGTTAAACACTACAATCTGTATATTAATGCTATTTCAATATTGTTCATGTTGCTGGGATGTTCCATAATCAATACATATTCTGTGCTTGAAAGATGTTTCCATTTTACACTGGTTAGAAATTACAGAACTGACATATAGTCAATATAAATTGCACTTATAAATGTAGAGGCCTAAATTCTACCAAACATTAAAAATAACATTCTGAGGGTAATGAAGGATGTTCAGGGAGAGATTTTGTTTCTTAACATGGTCAACAAGAAAATCTATCTTTTTACCAATTAAACAGGTATTTTATTTTTTCCTTCTTACCTTAAATTTTCAAGACATTACTTTCCCTTTCAAATATCTAATCATTATTTATATTTTATGTCATTCATGTTAGTTAAAATTCTACCCTTATAATATTATTTTAAAACCCCAAATATAATGCTTTCTAGCTTTCTGTTCAAATTGTGAGGAGCAACTCAGTACGCAATTCAGAGATGGAAGGATAAGCCACAGCTCAGACGAGAAGAACACATGGATCTGAAATAATTATAATGTGGGCAGGTCAAGGGTAAATGCACTTGAGGGTGACTGTATGTGTGAAGGTAGCAGGCTGCAGTGTCTAATGATAAAGTGACAGTTGAAAATAACATAAGCCTCTCTAGCTAAATGTACATCTTCCAAATTTCTCTGAACAGTTCAGTGTGTCATTAGCAGTTATCACAGTGATGGTTTTAAAGAACTGCCACATCTTTTTGTAGAAGTGAGTGGCTGGTCCATTCTACCAATCTAGACATGAATGAAGGCTCTAGTTTCCCATTAGAGAAAATTATATGGGTTGAAAAAGGTATGTGTGAGAGAGAGACAGACAAGAAGTCCAGGAACCCAGTCATAAACCCACCCTTCGGCATCCAGGCTGCGAATGGCAGATCACGTATCATGTGTTTTACCTCACCTGACCCCTTAGGATGATTTAGCAGAGGCACTTTCTCTAAAGACACTGAGAATTAACCCAGAAGTGCTGACCAATAGGGAACTTTTCTTCAGCGGGAGTTTTAAAGCAAAAAAACTCCCTGAAGATCTAACTTCAGCTGGAGCTCTTATTGCTCTGGCCACTTGGGCAGTCTGTGTGCCTTGACCACTCTTTTTCTACTCAAGGTGTCTGTTAATTTTCTCATCTTTTTGTATTTTGAATAGTTTATTCTGGGCTTTTAGTTTTATATGCTCCATCTCAGAGTCTTTATCATCATGTCAAGGGAAAATGCTCACATTTTCCCATCATCAATTGAGCTGGCTGCTTGACTATAAGGCACACTCAGTGTTCTGACTAGAAACACAAGCAGGACACTAATGTTTTTATAGTCTACTCAGCTGCCTTTCTCTGTGGTGACTGTGTATTGTGCCCATGTAGCTAAGCTTGGACTACATTTCCTAGAAATTATCCTCCTTACACAGTTGGCTTGGGTCAGAAGAGAAACTCTGTTTGGGATTCAGAAAGTGGGAATGAAGCAGCCATATTCTCTTATGCTCAATTGGGTTGATGTTGGTGTGGGGTGTGACTGCCCTTCACAGGTGTCATCGCAGATTTGCGGGTCCCACCGCTTGGTGTGGGGCAGTGGCCTGGCCCACAGCTCCTCTGGATCCCACTAAGTCTCCTGGGTTAACTTCGCTGACTCCAGGACCAAGTCCATGCTTCTCTGCGGGAGAGGGTACCAGCTTATGCTGCAGGGCCCCTGTATCTAGCGTTGGAGGCTTGGATGTAGTTGAGCTTCCATTCCAGTACTCAGAACATTTTAATGTTTTTTTTCCCCAGCAACTTTACTTTAGTTCTCTGACATGAACAATTCTGGGATGGGTAGTGGAGTACTGAGAGGCCCAAGTATAATCTTGACTGTTGGGAGTGTCCTGCTGCCAGTCTTTTATTGAGGCTGGGCAGTTCAAGGCACCACAAGGCCCTCTGATCTACCCAATAAGCCTTCACACATTACAGGATGGGTTAAGAAGAGGGCTTCTTAGGGAAAACAGTAATCTCCTTGGGTAGCCAAGCAGTGAGAATTTATTTGACTCTTCTACGTGGGTGGTTCTGTTGATTTTAAAGGATATGTTTTAAATTAAGAGAGTTGCCCCAAAGCCACAAAAATACATTTTGGTTATATGTGTGTTTATGCAGAGAGTTGGTGGGATCTGGAAAACCCTTTAGGAAATTCTCAGCATTGTTCCCATGGCTGAACTTTCTTGAATATAATGACTTTTTTTTTTTTTTTAAATAAACAAGAGAGTTTCTTTTGGATCCACTTAGGTGCATGGGTCATGACTCGTACTGGATCTTAAATAATCCCAAACCTAGATGAATAAGAGCAGTTCCCAAACACAGCTGCTTGACAAAGAAGATTGCCAATGTTCTTTTTATGAAGGGAAGGAAAGGATATTTTCAGAAATCTATTTTCTTTCCTCCTGGAATTTGTTTTTCACTCAATCCCAGAATGAAGATTTATTTTTTTGTTAACTCCAAATATCCATCCTTGAAATAATTTGCAGGTAGTTTTACTGCCTTAATCATCTTCACACCTTAGCTAAATGATGCTTGGTTCATTTTGTATAAGTTCAAGAAAAAAGACTAAAATCATATTATGCTTAGTGAAATAAGTCAGGCAGAGAAAGACAAACACTGTATGGTATCATTTAACATGTAAAATCTAAAAAATAATACAAATGGATGTATATGAAAAATAGAAACAAAGATTCAGAAAACAGGTAATAACACCTGTTATTACCAAAGGGGAGAGGGAAGTGGGGAGGGAGAAATTAGGGATACAGGATTAACAAATACAATCCACTCTGGACAAAACAAATAACCAACAAGGATATACTGTAGAGCACAGGGAACTACAGACAGTACCTTGTAACAACCTATAATGGAGTGTGTATATATATATTTTATAAAAAAATCACTGAATTTTTGCAAAATAAGCCTGAATTTTTGAAAAAGCTGAATCACCAGGCTGTATAACTGAAATTAATATAATACTGTAAATCAATAAAAAAATGAATAAAATAAAATGGCTTATGAAAAAAGACTAAAATCAGTCCAGCTAGGCCTATACATGTTCAACTACATGATTCTGGCAGGAAAAAGTTCATAGACATGGAAGTCAAACATTACCCAAATAAATGGGACTACATCTTTTGATGCTAGCTTTCATATTCAAATTTAACAGTGTGGGTCATTAGAAACTTGAGTGTCCCCAGGCCACACCAGGCTGAGGTTACAGAGGATTTCATGCATTTAGGGATATTCACACACAATATCTTTACCCAATTGAGTTCAATTAAAAAAAAAAATTAAGAGCTAGACACAGGTATCAGAAAAAATAAAATCAAATTACTGGCTTCATCACTGATTAAGTCTAAGTTAGAGGATAGAGCTGGGTTGTGCAACAGTAGGCTTATTCCATGCTGTCCCAGTCAAGGCACAGCTGGACAACCTCAGTCCTCAAGCACAGGGTCAAAGGCTGTCCACTACGCTTCCTGCATAATCAGGAATACATGAGTCAGGAGATCCCAAGAGAATGCAGGAATGAGCTGAGCACGCCTAGTTCTTCCACCAAAACCCTCCATCAGAGAAGTCTCTACTCCTCTCGTGGGGATAGTGGAGTAAAGGGTAGGGAGAGAGACCAAGAGACTGTTCTAGGGAAGTTCCTCCACTGGGACACTGCCACCCTTCCTGAGCTCTGCTTCGGCCTTCCACCAGGTTCCAACAGAACTTCTGCAGCTGTCAAGGAACCCCATGATCTTCTGCAAAGCAGGAGAGAATTTATCTACTCTTTGTAGACTTTAGTGGCAGCATCTTGCTAACACAATCCCAATTCTGCTCAGGTAGGCAATATAACAAGCTAACTATAGTCTTCCCCAGCCCCTTTGCATGAAGGGATGGCTATGTGACACAATTTGGACCAATGACACATTAACAGAAGTCTCCTGAGTTTTTCTGTGAAATATTCCAAACTTAAAAGATGTATATATATATATATACATCTCTTTATATATATATAAAGAGAGAGAGAGAGAGAGAGAAAGCTATTAGCATGCTCTCCTCCCACTCCCTTCTTCCTCAGATTGGAAATGATGGATTTATAGCCATCCTGCAGTTACAAAGAGTCAAGGATGAAGATGAAAATTGGCACATTAAGGATGGTGTGACAGATACTAGGTGCCTGGTGGTACTTTGATCAGCTGTGCTAAACAAGTTTCAGCCTACATTTTGTGTTTCCTATTTTGTGGGAAAACAAAAATCAAGACAGAAAGACATTTGTATCAGACACTCTGAGATGGTTTTTTGTCTTCTGTTACTTGCAGATAACTGTGATCTGAACTAATAGCAGCTGCGTTTCCCCAGGCAGCTTCAGGAGAGAATTTCATGAAGGCAGTAAAGGAGGAAGGAGGCACCTCACCCTCCCTTACCAGTACCACTCAGCCAGCAGAGCACCCAAAGTAACACCGGAGACCACAGGGATGAAATCTGTGGCCATCTGACCTCCACCCCATCCTCACTCAATTAAACTGTGGGGCAGAGCCCTTTTCTTCACTCTTGTCACCCACATATTTAAATTCCACTTTCATTGCCTATATCAAGCCACCACCTCACTGACAATAATCACAGAGTCCATTGTCCTGGCTTTCTTGTTTAACCTAAAGATCGGCTAACTTGCTAAGTCATCTACCATTTAGAAAAAACAGGGTAAGTTGGAATTGTGCTTCTAATACAGAGCCCATTTAGAATAAGTTATTTTGTCACCAATGTCTCCAGCTTTGGACAATCAATTGCTTTCTCAAAAAACCCCCAAATTTGTTACCTTCAAAACCAGATCTGTATTGAGTAGAGACAGAGGCTGAGTTAGAGTTTCCTGATCCTATAATTAGAGTAATAAAGAAATTATATTCTCACACCTTAAGTGGTGTATCCTCAGTTCACAGGGAGCACCATCTAACACAACTCAGCAGTATTCTATGCTAGTCAAAGAGGTTGGAGGATTTAGGGAGGGAGAGAAACCACCACCACCTCATACTCTAAGAGGCTGCTTCCTAACACATACAAACTTGAAAAAGATTATAAGCCCAAAAGGTGTCTGGATGCTTGTTTTATAATAAGTAGAACTATAAAATAATTTTTTTTCTGTCAGGAAATGTTAACAGATCTAGGGAGCTTTGCAACAAATAAATTCTTACCGGGTTATTAGTTTTTCACTCCCTTCTATAAGAGTATAACATTTTTCAAATTAATCTGTATATGTGTTGTGATGTTTCCTGTTCTTTTGTGGTTTCTATACAGTTAGCTCTGTGTGCCAATAGGTTTTAGTTTTTTCTGGCTGCATCAGTTAGAATGCGTTGAGTTTCAAGTAACAGAAAACCTAATAGTGATTCAAACCACAAGGACATTTATTGTTATCAAGAAGTCTTAAGGAGTCTGTCCTGGAGTTTATTCAGTGACTCGGTGATGCTGTAAGACAACATCGTGTATCAAGATCTTTCTATCATCCCACATCACCCTCCTCAAACAGTTGGTGATGTTTCAAAATGGCTGCCACAGCTTCCGGAATCAGTGCTCAAAAGCAAAAAGACAAAGCAAAAAGGTTTCTGTTTATGGGTCTCACTTCTTTATCAAGGAGGAAACTTTTCACAAGAGCAGCCTATCAGGCTTCCTCTTGGATTTCACTGGCCAGGAATGGGTCACCTGGCACACACTGGCTGCAAAGGGGGCTGGAAAATCCAACATGGCATTTTCAACCTTGTGCAGAGGAGATGGGCAAAGAGGAAAGGCATTGGAAACAGCTGCTGGGGAGGCCACAAACATGTGCCACAGAATATAAACCTTTAAAGATCACCAATTCATATTTTTATTTGCTCTCTGTGTCCTTTCATAACAAAACAAAAAAATGAAAACTATAATGGCAGTAAATATATTCAAATAGTACTTCGAAAAATACAAGAAAAATCACCCATAATTCTATCCTTGTTACAAAGAGTTCCTTTTTGTGTATTATTTTCTATTGACTGCCCATAGTCTAGTCATAAACATTTTTATCTTTTTACAAACTAATTTTATACCTTTTCATTTACTGTCACATAATTATTTTCCTATTTTCTATATATTTCTCATAATTATAACTTTTAATGCAAAAATAAATTTTTATAAGATCTAATATACATCACAATTTACTTAACCAATGTCCCTATTATTGAACTCAGTTGACTTTTCATTTTGTGGCTAATATAGATTATAGTGCAATAGCATATTTCTGTGCATAAGTTTTCTGTGCAAGGAGGTTAAGTGTAGAAAAAACTACAAAGTCATAGGGAAGTAAGGTATAGCATGGTGATTATAATTTAAAATAGTAGCAAATTTGAAAGTTGCTAAGAGAGTGAATCTTAAACACTCCATCACATGAAGAAAAAATTTTAACTATCTATGGTAACAGATGTTAAGTAGACTTAATGTGGTGATTACTCTGTAATAGATACAAATATAGAATTATTATGTTGTATATGAGAAATTAATGTTATATATCAATTGTGCCTCAAAAACCATGAGTATTTCTATAACTTTTAAAATGTCATAATCTCAATCTGAATGACTGTTCAAATTTAAAATACTACTAATTATATATGAAAGAAAGAAAGTGAAAGTGAAGTTGCTCAGTCGTGTCCAACTCTTTGTGATCCCATGGACTGTAGCCTACCAGGCTCCTCCATCCATGGAATTTTCCAGGCAAGAGTACTGGAGTGGGTTGCCATTTCCTTCTCCAGGGGATTGTCCCGACCCAGGGATCGAACCTGGGTCTCCCACATTGTAGACAGACGCTTAACTGTCTGAGCCACCAGGGAAGTCTATATACGCAAATTTCATCACAACCTGACTAACATGGTGCCATCATTATTTAGATGCTTGTTTGTTTGATCACTGATTCACCAATTATAAAATGTTAACACTATATTTTATTTCCATTATTTTCATTTTTCCTGACAGGGAGACCAGAGAACTAAGCTAGCGAGATCTTATTTGACTACCTTTGGAGCAAGACAGTTTCTTACCCAGAGCTAAGTTAAATCAAAATGCTAAAAATCTTTTGAATCTTTCTGAAAAGTATGTGAGAGAAATTTTGTCTGATTTTTATTTTCTGCCTTGTTTTTTTCTAATTACTCTATGTGTATTTATATAGAATATGTATTACTTTACATGTATTTAGGCAATTACAATATATTATTTCACTTTCACTTTAATGAGTTAAACTTTGACAACACTGTCATAGATGTGTAAGCAAAGAAAAGAGTCCAAACAGGTCATCAGAAGATGGAGAACCTAAGAATACGTAGATGTGATATACAGCCAAGGCTTGGGGCGTCCACACAGACCAGTGTCCAGATCAGTAGTCAGGAAGCTAGAAACAAGGGCTTAGGGACAACTGCTTCTGAGACAAGGCAGAAGACAAACCAGATCTTTAGACTATGGAAGGAAGAGCAAATTATCTGCGATTACTGCCTAGGTGTCTTCTTACTGTTATTGTTCTTGACTGTATTATCTATTCACATCCTAAAACCTGCCTTTGTGATTATATTCATTCATTTCACAAATGTTTATTGAATACCCCTTATGCACCAAGCACTGTGGTAAGAGCTAGGATGCAGTATTAAACACAACAGACATCCAGTCCCTAACCAGAGAGGAAGGTTAACTGTCACAAGGAAAGGAAAAGGACAAGGGTATAGAGCATGTCTGGCAGAAGAGGCAAGTCTCTCTCTCATATAGCAGGTCTAAGAATGCTTCTCTGAAGAGGTGACATTTGAAAGGGACCTGGATGAAAGGAGAAAATAGGTATGCAAATACCTGAGCAAACAGTCTTCCAGACTGAGAAATAGAGAGTGGAAAGCACTCCCAAGATCTGAGTGAACTGGATATGTTCAAGTAAGTGAGGGAGACAGTGGTAAGAGATGTGACTGGAGAGAAACTGAGAAGCCAGATCCCGTAGCTTTCACAGGCCAAGATAGGAATTTGGGATTGTGCTCTCAGTATGAAAAAAGTAGTGAGGTTTGCAAAGACTAACATTTTAAAGGAAACATGCATGGGTGCTGTTTGGAGACTAGACTGGGGGTAGGGGATGCTGGAGGCAAAAATGAAAGCTGAGACTTACTGCAATAGTCTAGGTGAGAGGAGCTAGGGGTTTGGACTGAGGTGGAGGTGATGGAGCTAGTGAACAGCTGTCAGATTCTGGATTTTTCAGGATAGAGCTGCCAGAATTTGCTGATGGACTAAATGTGGCAAGCAAGAGAAAAGGAGGAATCCAGTGTGACTCCTGTGTTCTTGGCCAGGTGAATCTAGAGTCCTTTGTACTGCATTCGGGAACAGTGAGGGAGGGGCAAGTATGGACGAGAAAATCAGAAACTCAGTTCTCTTAAGTGTGAGATTAGGAATTCAATTGAGGATGTTGAGCTGGCAGTCGAATATATTTCTTTGGTGTCCTGGGCAGAAACTGGGACTGGAGGTTTAATTTCAAAATCATCAGGTATAGGTAGTATCTAAAGCCAAGAGCCCGGATGGGATGACCTAGGGAGTGAGTACAGGTGGAGAAGAGAAGCAGCTCTCTGTCACATGGGGCCTGGGACAACCAGGAGGATCCAGCCAAGGTCACTAAGGAGTGGCCAGAGAGGTGGAAGAGAACTGGCGGGTTCAGGGTCCTGGAAGCCAGAGGAAGACTCTATTTCAAGGACTGTTGCAATTAACCATGTCAAATGCTACCAATAAGTCTAGTGAGATGAAGGCTAAAGTTGATCTGCAGCGAGTGATGTTCCAGTGCTAGGTAAACTCCCACATGCCCCAAGGTGGATCAAAAGCATGATAAGCAATCCCAGCAACCACCTCTCCCCAGATGCTTCCAAAGTAACACTGGGAGGATTTGGATCTGTCTTTATGGAAGTTCCCACAAGTTGTTGTACTTCCTTGTTGGAGATGAATGCTCTGGTATTCCTGAGGTTATTCTGAGAGGATTAAAGGGGCAGTAAATGCAAAGCATGAGGCACAAGGTCTGGCACATTGTAATCACCCAACACTATCAGTGTGAGCTCTTACTGTAACCCTGGTGAGGCTCATCTAACGTTCAGCTCTCATCTCAGGCCACTGCTTAGCAGTCTTCCAAAGATAAGCACTAAGTTTTCTGGAGATGATTGAAAGTTATCACAATGCCTTATAGCTGAAAGGGCCACAGAGATTAATCACTCCATTCTCTTCACTTGACAGATGAGAAAACAGAAATCCACAAAGATTAGGTAACTTTCTCAAGGTCACCTACCAAATCTGTGGCAAGACTTAAACCAGAGCACAGGTCTCCAAATGCCAAATTCTTAAGAATTAGAGTAAAGCTTACAGTTAGAGAACTGAACATTCCATTCCAGGGGATCTCTCTCAGATAGCTAAAGCTTGTTCTTTTTAACCACGGAAATTTACTAACAATCATTATCATCATCATTTATCACTCTTGTTTAAAATCTTCTACTGCTTTTGATTAAAACAGTTCTGCAGAGTGGAGTTATTTTAGCCTAAAAGATCCGAAATCCTTAAAGGAGCTTTTCTTGTTACCTCATTTCTTTACCAGATGCTTTAAGCTTTGAGCGATCCCTTTGATTTGTAAAGCAAGTGACAACTTCATTATGATAGTGTTAAAATATTGTCAAAGTGATCACTTGATATTTTCTGAAAAGACAAATCTAAGGAGTTAAGAACAGCAACAAGCACATGATTCCATATCTAAGAGTATCCACCATTATGAGTACATTTATTTATATTATATATGTATAGGTAGATTTGTAAGTGTATTATCATGGAAATTTCAGTGCACAGCACAGATCTGAAACTCATGGAGAAATTAATCTTAAATGAGTCTGTGTTATCTTTCAGTTTTTCAGAGTACACATGAGGCTCATATATATTTAGTTATTGAAAGTGTCTCCATAGCATTTTTCTGTAGACAGATTCTAAACATCACTTCATTAAACACCTAAATACTCCTATGAGAGATGAGGAATCAGATATTACTATTCCTATTCTAGAAACGAGAAAGCTAACATCCTCACATGTTAATACACCCAGAGGACCTATATGAACAAGAACAAAGTTCTGTTCTTCCTTTGCCCTCTCATCAGGCAATCTTTGAGTCTCTCATCCTGGAATCTGAATTTAGCCCTCAGGATTTTCAGCTGTTCCAGGAATAGGCCTTGCCAGAAAATAAAGCCCACTGACTCCTGATGCTTACAAGTCCACCCTCAACTTTTCCCATCACTGGTGACCTCAGGCTCAGCTTCTGCCTGCCTTTGAGGTCAGGGGGTCTCTGTTGCTACAACAACCATGAATCTATCACTGTTACAAGGAAACTGCCAGTCACTTACATTGGCCCAATCTTGTTAGAGCAGCCGAGCTGT
The DNA here is from genome assembly GCF_001704415.2 of Capra hircus. Taxonomy (NCBI): domain Eukaryota; kingdom Metazoa; phylum Chordata; class Mammalia; order Artiodactyla; family Bovidae; genus Capra; species Capra hircus. Next base: position 36,733,335 of record NC_030818.1, read on the forward strand.
GTTATCTCTAGAGCAGAGTAGCAAGTAACAGGCCAGCAAAGGATTCCTTCTCTGCCTCATAGATTTTGCTGCCTGTGAGTGATGGGAGATATGGCTGGATGTTGGGCATGTGAAAAGTCCTGGAGGAAGAAATGACACCTGGATAATTACAGGGTGATTGAAAGGATTAATATTTAAAAAGGTAACACGGGTGAAGTGCTTACTCAAGGGTCTTGCTCAAAGAATGTGTTCAACAGATGTTGTTAGCAGTTGTTAGTATTTGTAGGTTAGCTGGCAGAATTTGCAAAGAGCTGATAAATCATAATCACGGTTGCCATTTATTGAGTTGGACTTAAATTTCACAGCAAGATTACAAGGTGATTGCCATTTTCCCTATTCCACAGAGCAGAAAGTGGCAGACTTGGGATCTGACAAAGATTTCTCTGATTTTACCAAGTTTGTTCATTCATTCATTCACTCCCAAGTACTAACTAAGCTACTATGTACTAGGCACCGAGTTAGGCAAAGAGGAGAATAAGACAGACCCATTCCCTGTCCTCACAGGACACAGAGCACAGAGAGGAATATAGTCGGGTGAAACCCAGAGTCATTATATCCCCATTCTTGCTCTGTCACCTTGAATCCAAGCCTCTGCCCTTCTCTTCATCTTCCTAAAAGAAATCCATTCTATCAGGCAAGGAAGAAAAGGATATCTGAGTGGGGAACACATAGGGGAAGAAGTTTACATTACATAACACACAGAATTTCTCTCCGTAAGTCCCCCATAAACTCTTTGTTTTTTCCACTGGATCAACCCTTAAGCTACTCACCCAACCCTACTTTACCCCCAGCCTCCCAGCCCAGGGACAGGCCCTGGCTCCTCCTTCCTTATGCAGACTAGTTAAGTCTTACATCCCCAGTACCAAAGGTCCTTTTATTAGCAAGACACCCTTCCTTATAAGATGAGCAGAGGATTCAGTTCAGTTCAGTTCAGTCACTCAGTTGTCTCCAACTCTTTGCAACCCCATGGACTGCAGCATGCTAGGCTTCCCTGTCCATCATCAACTCCTGGAGCTTACTCAATTTCACATCCATCAAGTTGGTGATGCCATCCAACCATCTCATCCTCTGTCCTCCCCTTCTTCTCCCATCTTCAATCTTTACCAGCATCAGTGTCTTTTCCAATGAGTCAGTTCTTCACATCAGATGGCCAAAGTACTGGAGTTTCAGCTTCAGCATCAGTCCTTCCAATGAATATTCAGGACTGATTTCCTTTAGGATGGTCCAGCTGAATTTCCTCACTATCCAAGGGACTCTCAAGAGTCTTCTCCAACACCACAGTTCAAAAGCATCAATGCTTCGGTGCTCAGTTTTCTTTATAGTCCCACTCTCACATCCATACATGACCACTGGAAAAACCATAGCTTTGACTAGATGGATCTTAGTCAGCAAGTAATGTCTCTGCTTTTAAATGTGCTATCTAGGTTAGTCCTAGCTTTTCTTCCAAGGAGCAAGTGTCTTTTAATTTCATGGCTGCAGTTACCATCTGCAGGGATTTTTGAGACCCAAAAATAAAGTCTGACACCGTTCCCATTGTTTCCCCATCTATTTGCCATGAAATGATGGGACTGGATGCCATGATCTTCGTTTTCTGAATGTTGAGTTTTAAGCCAACTTTTTCACTCTCCACTTTCACTTTCATCAAGAGGCTCTTTAGTTCTTCACTTTCTGCCATAAGGGTGGTGTTACCTGCATATCTGAGGTTATTGATATTTCTCCCTGCAATCTTGATTCCAGCTTGTGCTTCATCCAGTCCAGCATTTCTCATGATGTACTCTGCATATAAGTTAAATAAGTGGGCTGACAACATACAGCCTTGACATATTCCTTTCCCGACTTGGAACCAGTCTGTTGTTCCATGTACAGTTCTAACTGTTGCTTCTTGACCTGCATACAGATTTCTCAGGAGGCAGGTCAGGTGGTCTGGTATTCCCATCTCTTGAAGAATTTTCCACCGTTTGTCATGATCCATATAGTCAAAGGTTTTGGCATAATCAGTAAAGCAGAAGTAGATATTTTTCTGGAACTCTCTTGTTCTTCAATGATCCAACAGATGTTGGCAATTTGATCCCTGGTTCCTCTGCCTTTCCTAAATCCAGTATGAACATCTGGAAGTTCACGGTTCATGCACTGTTGAAGCCTGGCTTGGAGAATTTTGAGCATTACTTTACTAGCGTGTAAGATGAGTGCAACTGTGTGGTAGTTTGAGCATTCTTTGGCGTTGCCTTTCTTTGAGATTGGAATGAAAACTGACCTTTTCCAGTCCTGTGGCCACTGCTGAGTTTTCCAAATTTGCTGGTATATAGAATGCACCACTTTCACACCATCATCTTTCAGGATTTGAAATAGCTCAACTGGAATTCCACCACCTCCACTAGCTTTGTTCGCAGTGATGCTTTCTAAGGCCCACTTGACTTTGCATTCCAGGATGTCTGGCTCTAGGTGAGTGATCACACCATCGTGGTTATCTGGGTCATGAAGAGCAGAAGATTATAAATACATTATTTTTTTCTTGATCCGACAGAGATCAAGCAGGTCTACTGTAGTATGATCCTCTGTGTTAGAATATCACAGAGTGTCTTGGAAGTTGGACTTACTTAGAGAGGCACAGCAGGTGTCCTGGCAAAAGTGACATCGAAAGCGTGGTGGACATTATGGTTGCCTTCTCAACATCTATTGTTTAACCCTTGGTAACTGCTCTAATTTGGCTAGAGTGGAGTAATATTTGTATCCACAAGCTTTAGGGGAACAATGCCAAAGCCCCAACTCAAACCTAACTTCATCCCCATCCACCTGACCTCACCGCAGTTATTGGTTCAGGGGTGAACAAGGACATAAGCTAAGCCAGTAAGACTGATAAACATGTTGTGGAAAAGAGGAGGGGAGAAATGGGGAAAGGTCTAGAAAAGAAACACTGTCTCCTCTTTAATGGATGTAAGTAAAAAATGCATGTGTTTAATCAATACTGTTGGGCCCTGATCACCACAAGGACCACCAGCCGCAGCAGGAAGGTTATGTGGCCCTGCAGACTGAAGAACTAAAAAGAAACTAAACCCTTTACTACCTGGTAGAGCAGCGGAACTAACCTCAGAGATGTGACTCTCTCTTATCTAGGGCAGTTTGGCTTGAGTTTTCTGATACCTACAATCACACCCAGCCTAACGGACAGAGGTGAGATTAGACCAACAAGTAGGTAGGCAAGTCTCAGATCTACAACATGAAGTTCATTTAAACAAAGATTTAGCAGATCTGTGAGGAAGAGACATTTTCCCTTAAAACTTTATGAGGAATCACAAACAAAGAAAAAGATAGGTACATTCATACATAAATTTTTAACTTCTAGGCAATAAAAAATATTAAAAACAAAAAATACATAATATCTATATCATATGTATATGATATACATATCTATCTCATATGTATATCTCATATCTATATCATATGATATGTATACCATATGTAACAAGTGACTGGGTGATAAATAAGATATAAAAGGAGTTTATTTAAATTTATTAGCTATATATCTTCACTCTGATACATAAATGGGCAAAGAACATAAACCAGCAGTTCCCCCAAGGAGAAAAACAGTAAATAAACACGAGACAAAATGTTCAGCCCTGGTAATAATCAAAGAAATGCAAATTAAAGCAACCTTGAAATATCATTTGACACCTACTAAATTATTATTTTTAAAAATGATGGGCTGGCAAGGTGACAGTGATATTGGCACACTCATTCATTTCAGGTGGCAATGCAAACTAGTACTGCCTTTGAGAAAGCACTATGGCAACACGGAGAAACATTCATGCCTTTTGACCCAGTTAATTCCAGTTTTTCTAATTAGTACTAAGGAGAATAATTTGACAGAAGCAAAGAAACACCCTCAGCACTGTTCTTCAGAGCCTTGGTGATTCAATTAAATTCAATTAGCATATATTTTATACCTTCCACCTGCCAAGCAGAGGCAACAGGGAATCAGAAATTAATAAGATACCGTATCTGACCTCAGGGGGCTCAGAGTCTGGCAGAGGAGGCATGTAGGTAAATAACTGCATTACAAAATGGTTCAGTAAGTCCAGCAAAAAACCCACAGGTGCTGTTAGGTGAGCTAGACTTTTATGATGGGGATGAGTGAGGTAGGTGAGCAGAGAGCAGGCAGGGAGGGTTAAGCAAAGGCTTACAAAGGGGACAAGGTGAAACTCCAGTCAAAACAGCAAAGAGAGTTAAAACAGCGACAATGAGTACTATGGGAACAGAGATTCCAGAAAGAAGTTTGTGGAAAACCAAGATTTGTGTGCAGAGTGGAAAGAGAATTTTATTGCCCTTGTTTAACATCTATAATAGCCAAAACAAAAAAAAGGAACATTCTTAAATCACCAACATTGGAAATATCTCTTAATGAATTATGATACACAATAGACCACTATCCCCCATGAAAAATATATAAGACACTTCAAAATATTTACGATATGCAGGCACGATACCTAGGGGAGAGCGGCTGGCCCCGACAGCCCTAAGCATTGCTCCAAAATTCCCCTTTCTCCCTTTTTTCCTCAATTTTAAAAACTGAAATATAACCCACATACTATAAAATTCATTCAAAATATACAAGCCAGTGTTTTTAATATATTCACAAAGTTGTGCAAAATTCACCACTAATTCCAGAACATTTTCATCACCTGAAAAAAGAACCCATCAGCAGTCACTGGTCATTCCTTCCAGCCTCTGGCAACCACTGACCTACCTCCTGTGTCTATAGACTTGCCTGTTCCTCCTCACTTTGCCCTTGGAGAAGCCTCCCAAACCCCTGCTGTTCTCCCCAGGCCTCGGTGACCAGGGGCAACATCTATTTGATGTGCTGGCCCTCCCCAGGGTGCAGCTGACTGAACATAAGTAAACACCATCCATTAAAGCCTCAGACAGACTACAAGGGAATTCAACATGGATTCAAGTGAAACTAAAGACTGCCACAGGAAGAGTTAGCTTGCTCTGCGGGGCTCTCAAGGTCATAAGCTAACTTGAGCCCCTTCTCCCTCAGGTGATCATCAGCTGAGCTTCACCCCTTGCCCCCCCCGCGCCTCCGCCCCCAGCTTCCTTCTTTATATATCAAGAGCCAAGAGAGCAGGACCAGGGAAAACCAGCATGAGAAAATGAGGGCAGGGCAGGAAGCACACCATCCTGAGCTAACACACACAAAGGAAACACAGGGTGCATTTTCATTTTTCTACTATGGCACTTGCTGGAGGCTGCATGCTTCACGGGGTGGCTTGGCCTCTGGCTGCCTTCACCTAAGTGATTAACTCTTTTCCTCCCCAGCCTTATCTCCTGTAGGACACTATTCTGTTCCTTTCTTGGTGACATTGAGTGTGCTCTGTGGAAAGGATCACAGATGAGTTTCCTTGCAATTTGGGTTTGTCGTGTTTTCCTGACCAGTTAAGGAGGACACTGTATATTTGATGGTGAAGTCTGACTTCTTTGTCACCAGGGGTCTCAAACATTAGAAGTGGTCCCTGGGGTTAGAAGGCCTTACTCTTCACAAACAAACAGAATAGTTTATCACCTCATTCCTCCCAGTTTCCTGGTAACTGTGAAACATGGTGTTGCAAGTGTAGTCACAGAGGCAACCTAGTGATGTGGTAGGTGGGGCACTGACCCAGGAATCAGGATCTGGCTTTAACCTCTGCTCTCAGTTCCCTCATTGATAAAGTGAGGGTTGGCACAGAAGGAGCCCACAGGACTTGCTACTAATTGAAATTCCACAGTTTCTCTAAATTAGTAAGGCTGAGAACCAGGCCTTCCTGTTTAGGAGACATCTGGTCTTAGGCTCCTTGTGAGAGAAAAAAGGGGAGGGGAAGGAGAGGAGGGGACCTACAAAAAACAAGGGAAGGGAGGGGAACTTCAGGAGGTGATGGAAGGAAAGGGGGTGAGAGGGGGTGGGGAAAGACATAAAGAACGGGAGGGGAGGCACAGGAAATGGGGGACAAGAGGAGAGAGGGAAGATGGACAGATGGACAGGAGGGGAGAGGAAAGGGATGCAGCAGAGGGAAGAGAACCATGGAGGGGACGGAGCAGAGAAGAAGGGCCAATGAATAAGACTTCTTTGGAAAAAAGATGAGAAGAAGGGAACATTGCTGATGTCCTACTAGATATTATTTCTCAAAACCACCTCCAAGGTAGGTGCTGACACTGCCCTCTCACCAGTGAGGCCCTGAAATTTCAGATTCTTCAGTACCCTCTCCTGTGTGTTGGCTGAGCAATTTCCCTCTTCGCCAAGAGATTTCAGTGCAGTTGGACAGGCTCTGCAACAAGCTGGGCTAAGTAATGTGTCCAAAGTCTTACACTGAGTTAATCACGATGCTGAAATTTAGACTCAGGTCTATCCAGTCCTAAGACCTTGTTCTTTCCACTTCTGCTAGGAAGCAAAACAGAAAGAGAAGTGAGGACAGGTTTCAGAGTGGATTCCTCTTCAGGTACATAATAAGAAATGGGCTAAGAAACCCTCTCAATAAAATCCATCCTCAAAAAAAAAAAAAGAAAAAGAGGAAGGAAAGAGTGGGCTGAGTTAAATCTATTCGATACAAGGGAAAAGATTTAAGATAAAGTCTCAGAGGCATTCCTGGGACAATAGACTTTTCCCATAATTGACACAGCTCCCTCTGCACTGGGCTGGCAATAAGTCTTACTGCCTTATTCTTTAATAGTGATCTTGATGTAACAATAATGCTTTTCATTTTAAAGCACACTCACCATTTTTAAAGCATGTACACATTTATTATTCCTTTTGACACTTAACAATAATAATAATTATAATAGGCAGGTCAAAGCAAAGTTTTGGAATAAGACCTCAGTTTGATTGCCACCCTGGCCACTTATGAATTGTGTGACCGTGGGCTGATTAGTTAACCATTCTTAGCCTCAATCTTCTCTCCTATCAGATGGGATAATAAAAGTACCGACCTCACAGGGCTGTGGTGAACATCCAAAGAGATAATACATGTCAAGTGTTGCCCAGCACATTGTCAGTGCTTAAGAAACACTAGCCAAGTATTATTTTTACATGTGCTTGTCAGAAAAATTATCTGGCGTTTGAAAATAGAGACTATTGGGCCTTCTTTCAGGGCAGTAATGGAATTGATTTTTTGCTGTGAAGATACAAATGTGTTGTTGTTGTTTAGTCACTAAGTCATGTCCAGCTCTTTGCAACCCCATGGACTAGAGCCCACCAGGCTCCTCTGTCCATGCGATCCATACAGGAGTGAGTTGTCATTTCCTCCTCCAGAGGATCTTTCCAAACCAGGGATCGAACCTGCATCTCCTGCATTGTGGGCAGATTCTTCACCACTGAGCCACCTAGGAAGCCTAAAGATGCAAATAATTTCTGTTTAATAGGGCAGATAAGCACAAAGATTACAGTTTATTGTCATGTTGGGCATTAACCTGTTTTGTATCTAACTTGGCAATCTATTTTTAATTAAATTATATACACATACATAGCTCTAATGCTCTTTGAGCCAGTTTTCACATCTTAACGTTCCCTCAATAAATAAAATCTTTGACATGTATTCATATGATATTTGTCTGAGAGATACGGTTTTACCCTTTTATATTGTAACATACTAACTAATTCAGACAGGCCTGCCCCATTTACTGGGGAACTCTGAAACTCAAAAGTGATTTCAACTTGCCCAGAGTTAGAGGCAGAATTTGGTTTTCTCAAATTCCAGTCCTGTAGTTCTTGTTCTATCTTTTGCCTTTGCACAAATGATATATGAAAATAGGACAATAACAATGAAGAATATAAGGCCTCCTCTCTCTCAGGCTGTAGCAGCTCCCAGGCTATCTTCACAGCCATCACTCAAAGAGGAATGTGAGAAACACCATGTGAACCTGCTTTCAAATGTTCCACTTTTCTAAATGATTTTCAAACTTGTAGAGGAAAAGAACACTCTTTAACAAGACAGCAATGATCGAGCAAAGGGATAAAGTGGGAAATCTGATATTTCACTAAACTGGTGAGTGGAAAATCAAAACTATTCTATGCAAAATAAAGTTAATCTATATTGATTAGGTGGAGGGAGACTGAGTTGAATCTATCTTGGAATTTAAGCAGACCCAGCGTCTCTGAATATTTTATATTCTCTTTTCTCGGCATGAAAGGAAAGTAAGCTCTCAGAATTAGAGGGTAATTGAGAGCGATCCCTGTGCCAGTGGACTGAACTTGCTGTAATGCCCTCAACCCGGAAAGTAACCAAACCTAGCATGTTGCTCAGAGACCAAAGGCCCAAGCCCTTCTGGAAGGCAGAAGCACAAGCAGAGGAGAGCGGTAGGAAAGTAAGCGTGGAGCCAGGGTTAATTTAGATGAAGCAGTGCCTGAATGAAGTGAGAGGAACTACCTGTACCTGTATTACAACTGTGGGTTTATAAAACTACATAAATGAAGAGGGGTTTTGGTATTTTAAAAATTTCACTGACACTGCATTTTGGTACAGATGGTCCCTCATTTGTGCAATTCTTTTGTCTTCAAATTTCCCTATCTCTAACTGTTCCTTCTCAGTCTCCTGATTGTTCGCCCCTAATTCCTCAGTGTCTGTTCACACAAGAGTCATTCATTCCTTAGCCCTATCTTTTCACCCCTACCTGATTTAAAAGTCATTCATAGACTAAGGCTTCCCAATAGCCTCAACCTCTTGCCTGAACTTGGAACTAATATATCCAGTTGCATATGTGAAATCTCCATCAGATGCCAATGATCAATTTAAAATGAGTATGTTCAAGACAGAGTTCTGATTTTCACACCACACCCCTGTCCCCTGAAAGAACAAATTTCAGGTTAGGGCCTTTGCACAGGTTCTTCCCTGGGCCTGGAACAGACTTCTCACAATCATTTCATGGAACACTCATTCAGATCTTGTCCAAACATCACTTCCTTCAGGGAGGTGCCTCTGAGCCTCCATCTGAAGCAGCTCTCCCTTCCCCAGCACAAATCATTCCAGCAGTCTTGGAGATGACCTGGAAACTGCTCCATAACGTCAGATTTATCACTATATGGACATCTGTTACTTTAGTGTTGACTTGTGACCCCTGCCCCGAAGTTCTGCCCCCACCTCAACAGAAAATGAGCCTCTGCGAGGTGGGACTCATATATCCTAGTCACTGCTATTCTACCAATACCTAGGAACTCAATAAATTGTTACCGAATGTGTACACACATGCAAAAAATGCACCTCTAGAGATCTGTTTTTCCGGAAAACTGGAGGGTAATTATCACAAAAAGCATGCATGATGACTGAGAAGGAAGAAGATACCAGTGCAGTCATGACCTTGAATTTCTAAATTGATTCAGAGTTAGTAAATGCCATTGGGGTGATGAGGAGAGCAGAGGATGTGTGTGGGGGTAGGGGGAAGGGAGGAGGGGGAAGCAAACAACACAAGGAAGTGAATTGTTCACTTTCCAGACTTTGAGATTCCAATAATTCCTAAAGGCCCAGAAAACTAAGAGACTGACATAGAGTAATCATTTTATTTTTTTATTTTGCCAAGTAAAATGATTAAGGGGAAACATTATCATCTACTGTCACCATCACTGTCACAAAATAAAGGACATTTAATTTCCAAAGAGTAGAAAAGATGTAAATTTCACATTTTGTTCAAGTTGAATAAACTTGGTTTCACGTAAACTTTCTATAGTGACTATTTCTCTCATTGCTCTGTGGTCCTTTGGAAAGGTCACCACTGACACTGTGGGGAACCACTGATTTAAATGACTGGTTAAGATCAATAAGGAATCACTGGGAAGTTTCCCAAGTCTGTACTTGTCAACATGTCTATGGCTAAGTAAAGCTCTCTGATAAATATTCTCTACTAGGGCATTGTAATGTGCATGCATCCTCAGAAACTTGGCATTGAAATGTTACTTAGAATTTTTCTCATACCTTAACCAATGATAAGGGCAGGCATGCAAAAAAAAAAAAGGAAAGTATCTGAAATAAACGAATATATGAGTATGCTTGCATGGGTGTGAGTGTACATGTATGTATAAAGAAGTTGGTGGTGGATCAATAGTGGTAATATGTAAAAAAGATCAGTAGTACCTACTTAAATTAATGACCAAGACATCTCAGATCATAGTTACATTATATAAAATACAAAATAGAATTTCTTTCATTTTACTGTAACTTGTTTTTAAAATAAATATTTTTTTCAAAAGATTAAAAGGAACACATAATAGAGACAAGCAAAAATAATAATAATAATAATCAAGGGTTATTCACATTTACTGCTGAATCAATTCTCCAGGAATGAAAAACTCATATGAGAAGGAGAATATATTTTGAAAATGGAAATATGAATAATTTCCTCAGATGATTTACTTTATATGAAAAGAGAAAAAGCTGCTTGTAGAGAATATGTAGGACACAAATGACAGTGAATAGAAACAAACTGGAAGGGGAGGAGGAGGGAAGATCTGGGGCGAGGAGACATCGGCCAAGCCTGTGCATGAAAGAAGCAGGGGCGGCTGGGACCAGGGTCACAGCGCACGAGATGCCACTTTAAGAAATGAATTATTCAGGCTCAGGGGGAGCATTGGGTGACTGCAGCCAAACAAATAAGCAAATAACAATAAGGACTACGTGTTCTGGTTACTTCCTTGACCTAGGGCTCCTGAAGGGCAGTAAGCAGGGTCTAGGTATCTGGCTATCTAGATACATAACAACAACAACAGAAAATAATAAGAGGAATAACAGGTCCGATATGGCACTCCAGCTCTGCAGGGGCAGCCGCATAATCCACTCAAGTCAAGAAGTAAGAAAACTCAATTAGCAGCTGTCTCGCCGCCCCCTCGGATGAGGGAAAGGAGGAGGATTTTCTCCCACACACTCTCAAAGCCGTAGGGGTGTCTTCTGAGCTGAACAGCAGTCAGGAAATGAGGCTATTCAGTAAGTTGATACTGTGAACCACACGTCCCCCAAAGAGCTTAAGCAGAAAATAATACCAGAGGATAGATTGGAACACCCAATAACAAACACCAATTCTTTAGTTCTAGTAGAAATTGTATTTTAAATAAACATTGTACTACTACATTTGTGACTTAGAAGCAAATTCAAAATCTTACCTTTTGATGCAACAAGGAGGCAAGCCTTTCACTGCTGTTCGGGACAAACAGTTGGTACCAAGTTTCTTGGAGCAGAGACCTTCCGCCCTGGGCGCTCCCTCTGGAAACAGCGTGAAAACAAAATGGCTCCTAGACCCTCTGGTTTCCCTTGGTTACCTCAGTCAGTGCGCTTCGTGGGCTTCAGTCCTGCGTACTGTCCGAGACAATGGGTTGGCCAAGAGGTTCATTTGGATCTTAAGGGAAAAAAAACTGAAGGACCCTTTTGGCCAACCCAATATATTCCCAAGCAGAAGACAACAGACCCAAAGACCTTGACTTATTTGAATTTTAGTAAAAAGGTTGCAGAGACTTCTATCATCTGTTCCAAAATTCATCTCAGCCGAACTCAGGTTAGTCTTTCACTCACCTGGAGAATCTCTGTGACCAGCAAGGGAAGACAGGAGAGAGAATGAGTCAGGGGACCTGGATTTGGTCTGCCTGGAGCAGCAGTAAGGTTAGTGGTGGTGGTCAGGCCTTGTCACTTACTTTCTCTGTACTTTCTGTTCCTTGGCTGGATAATTAGGGTGTTGAGATCTCTCTCCCTCTCTTTTTTGTGTCCACTGTGGCATGCATGCCAGATCTTAGTTCCCGGATCACGGATCAACCCCTGCCTGAATCACTGGGAGTCTTAACCCCTGCACCACCAGGGAAGAACCTTGGTGATCTTTAAGATTCTTTCTAGTTCCAAAATGATATGATTTGATATTTATAACTATGTGATTGGCCACAAAGTTTGAATAGGTCTGTTGCCTAAGAATAAATGGCAATATCATTCAGTTATTTGAAACGACCAGGATAACTAGATTTTTAAAAAAAAAAAAGCTTGGTTGATTATTTCAGCAACACTGACGTGACCATGAAGAATTCCTTTTGATTGCTTGTTGTTGTGCTTAGTCACTCAGTCATGTCTGACTCTTGACCACCCCATGGACTACAGCCTGCCAGGCTCCTCTGTCCATGGGGATTCTCCAGGCAAGAGTACTGGAGTGGGTTGCCATGCCCTCCTCCAGGGGGTCTTCCCAACCCAGGGGGCGAACCCAGGTCTCCTGCATTGCTAGTGGATTCTTTACTGTCTGAGCCACCCAGGAAGCCCATTTGATTGCTTAAGATAGCTTTAAAAAAAAAAAAAAGAACAGCCATCCATTGATCTCCATCACATAATCTGATCTTGTTCATGGATATCTTGAGACACGTGTCCACAAGGTTATTTTGTAAACTCTCCCCTATAGCACAGCATTTTTGCTGCATCCTGGATGCTTCTTCTTGCTCTGTTTTCCAACACCTCTTTGTCTGCCCACTCCCTACATATTACTTCCTTAGCACTCCTTCTCAGAACTCTTCCTCTTATTATATTTGCCTTCTTCGGATGATTTCACCCTCAACCCACAGTAATGTGTGGTAAATGTTAACAAACAGCTCTTCCAGGAGGGAAAAAAAAAAAAAAAAAGCCCAGATTTGTAGTGTTTGCTGATTTCTATAGTGTACAAGCTTTCTCTCTCCACTGTTGATTCAGTTCAGTTCAGTTGCTCAATCATGTCCAACTCTTTGCGACCCCATGAATCGCAGCACACCAGGCCTCCCAAGCTACCAATCATTGTGGAGCTGGGAACTGATGCACGAAGTCAGCCCTTACCATCTGTATGAGTCCGCTCCAACACACCACTGCACCCACCAGTGCTAACTACCACCTACAGGCTCAAACCTCTCTCTTTTGTGTTGGTACCAAACTCAAATCTACTTGAATGTCATGTCTTTTTAACATCATCAAAGGCAAATGGACACACAATCTTCCTGTAAAACTTTTCCCGTATTCCAGGTTTCTTATGGTTTATGCTCAGTCACTCAGGCGTATCCAACTCTTTGTGACCCCATGGACTGTAGCCCGCCAGGCTCCTCTGTCCATGCAATTCTCCCAGCAAGAATACTGGAGTGGGTGGCCATGCCCTTCTGCAGGGGATCTTCCCAACCTAGGGATCGAACCCAGGTCTCCTGCACTGCAAGCAAATTCTTTACCATCTGAGCCATCAGGGAAGCTCTTCCTGTGGTAACCGTGATTAAGAATGATTTCCCAGTTCAGTTCAGTTCAGTTCAGTCACTCAGTCATGTCCAACTCTTTGTGACCCCATGAATCGCAGCACGCCAGGCCTCCCTGGCCATCACCATCTCCTGGAGTTCACTCAGACTCATGTCCTTCGAGTCCATGATGCCATCCAGCCATCTCATCCTCAGTCGTCCCCTTCTCCTCCTGCCCCCAATCCCTCCCAGCATCAGAGTCTTTTCCAATGAGTCAACTCTTCGCATGAGGTGGCCAAAGTACTGGAGCTTCAGCTTTAGCATCATTCCTTCCAAAGAAATCCCAGGGCTGATCTCCTTCAGAATGGACTGGGTGGATCTCCTTGCAGTCCAAGAGTCTTCTCCAACACCACAGTTCAAAAGCATCAATTCTTCGGCTGTCAGCCTTCTTCACAGTCCAACTCTCACATCCATACATGACCACAGGAAAAACCATAGCCTTGACCAGACAGACCTTAGTCGGCAAAGGAATGTCTCTGCTTTTGAATATGCTATCTAGGTTGGTCATAACTTTTCTTCCAAGGAGTGAGCGTCTTTTAATTTCATGGCTGCAGTCACAATCTGCAGTGATTCTCGAGCCCCCAAAAATAAAGTCTGACACTGTTTCCACTGTTTCCCCATCTATTTCCCATGAAGTGATGGGACCGGATGCCATGATCTTCGTTTTCTGAATGTTGAGCTTTAGGCCAACTTTTTCACTCTCCTCTTTCACTTTCATCAAGAGGCTTTTTAGCTCCTCTTCACTTTCTGCCATAAGGGTGGTGTCATCTGCATATCTGAGGTGATTGATATTTCTCCCAGCAGTCTTGATTCCAGCTTGTGTTTCTTCCAGTCCAGCGTTTCTCATGATGTACTCTGCATAGAAGTTAAATAAGCAGGGTGACAACATACAGCCTTGACGTACTCCTTTTCCTATTTGGAACCAGTCTGTTGTTCCATGTCCAGTTCCAACTGTTGCTTCCTGACCTGCATACAGATTTCTCAAGAGGCAGGTCAGGTGGTCTGGTATTCCCATCTCTTTCAGAATTTTCCACTGTTTATTGTGATAGCCTTAAGCTCTTGCATGAATGCATCTTTTGAGCAATAGAATACAACCACAGGCTGGTGGGTAGATATGGAGTTTCCCCTAGTAGAGAATGGATGTTTCTGCTCCATCATCCTGTGAACTGGCTTTTCTTGGGACAAGAAATAGGAACAGGGGAAATGCTTTGAACTGGAAGAGGAAAGAAAGCTATAGGACTTAAGATCAACTGAGTCTGAACCTCAGATACAGAGAAGCCTAGAGTCGTTTCACTAGCAGCAGCAGAGTAACTGATGCTGTGACATGGAGGCAGTGAATTGTAACATCAAGTCTTTTATCTAGCAGTAAGGTGGAGGCTGGAAGTGCAAAACAAAGAAACAAACAAAACAGGAGGAGGAATGGTGGGGAGGTTGGGGTTGGGGGGCAACTCGTGGAAATGCCAGACTGAGGCAGCAAATGTGGATCTAGTTAGTCCCTAGAGGGCGCATCCCATTTCCTAGGCTGGAATGGGGGTCCACAGGCAGCCATACTCATAAGTCATCTGATCCTGAGGTCATCTGATCTGTGAAGGGCATGAACAGTAGCAGCAGTAATGAAGCAGTAAGATTAGAAGGTTAGAGGGGAAGAACCCAAGAGACTTGCTCTGTGACTCAACTGAGAGGCGCTTAAAGACACAGTCAGAAATAACAAACAAGGCCCTCTGACAGGAGCTGGTTTCTAACAAGTGGTTTCAGGCCAGGCACTATGCTATAGGGGTTTAGCTAGACTAAAGAAAAAATCACTTTCCACAGGCTAGTGGGGCCAGTGTATTCCTTCAGGATTACATTTATTTTTATCTAAATCAGACCATTTACCCCAATGCCTAAGCCTCAAAACTAGGTATCATTCTGCATCGTATCTCACCCACTATGGATAATCGGTCACACGGTGCTGGCAGTGCCATCACCATTTTCTTGAATCCATCCTTGTGCTCACAGTCATTCCTTCATTCAGGCCTTCATCCATTCTCACATGGATTTCTCTGAGGGCCTCCCAACTAGCTTCCCCAGTTTCTATCTTGCTTCTTCCAATCAGACCATCTACCACATTGCTATGGAGAGGTCTTCAACAAAAACCTATTCAAGTCACTCCTTTGCTAAAAATCCTTCAGCATAAAATCCAGACACCTTGGATTGGTATGTGGGATCCTTGATAATCTTTCTCAGCTCAGCTCCTTCTCCCCTCTCCCCTCTTTCACACAGAATCAGCTAGGTAGGAGAGAACTTTGGATCTTTGCCCTACCTCCTTTTTTTTTATTGTGATAATGTGGTTTTAAACTCTCATGCCTTTTATCGTTGGTGAGAGTACACACTGGTGTAGCCATTATGAAGAACAGTATACAGATTCTCAAAACTTTAAACATAGAACCACCATGTGCTAAGTTGCTTCAGTCGTGTCCAACTCTTCACGACCCAGTGGACAGTAACCCACCAGGCTCCTCTGTCCATGGAGTTTTCTAGGCAAGGATACTGGAATGGGTTGCCATGCCCTCCTCCAAGGCATCTTCCATATGACCCAGCTATCTCACTTCTGGATATTTATCCAAATAATACAAAGCACTCATTTGAAAAGATATATGCACACCTATGTTCATTGCCGCATTTACAGTAGCTAAGATATAGAAGCAACCTGCGTGCCCATCAGTGGATGAATGGATAAAGAAGATATGGTGTGTGTATATATATATATATATATATGCCATGAAAAGATGAAATCTTGCCATTTGCAACAACATGAATGCACCTTGAGGATGTTATACTAAGTGAAATAAGTCAGACAGAGAAAGACAAATTCTGTAGGATTTCGTTCACATGAAATATAAAAAAACAAACAAAAAAACACAAAATAAGTGACCAAACAAAACAAAAACAAACCCATAGAAACAGTGAACAGAGTGGTGGTTATCAGAGGGAAAAGGGTGGTGAGCAGGAGGGTAAAATGGGTAAAGGGAATCAACTGTATAGTGACAGATAGAAACTGAATGTTTGGTGGTGAGCAAGCTGTAGAGTATATAGCAGAAATATTGTGTTGTACACATGAAACTTATAAACCAATGTTATCTCAGTTTTTAAAAAAGAAAAACTGTGGGCAAAACTCTCATGCCTTTCTTCGACTATATTGGGTTGGCCAAAACAATTGTTCAGATTTTCCCATAAGATGTTATGGAAAACTTGATAGAACTTTTTGGCCAACTCAACTCTTCTGGTTTTCCTCTTACGTCTCTGGTTGTTTCTTCTCACTTTCATCCTCCTCTACACATCCCTTAAATATTGATTTTCCTCAGGGTTCTTTCCTCAGTTCCCTTTTCTCTCGTCCTGGAAAAAGAAACTCATTTCTGGGGCATCTGCTTCCATCTAATGCTGAATACTGTTGAATCTTTGCCTCCAGATGAAACTTGACCTCTCAACACCTCTACACTGTGTTTCTTAGGTATAGTAAACTCTATGCGTCTCAAACAGAGTTCTCTGACCTTCAGATGGGCTTTCCATCCTATATCCTCTCTCTCAGTTTATGTCTGTTTGGAAGTCATATCAGTTATTTACTGTTGCCTGTCAAATCACTCCCAAACAATGGCTTAATTCAATAGTCATCAGTAGTCATTTATTATTGTTCTTAAGTCTGTGGGTCAACTGGGCATTTCTGCTGACTGGAACCAGACTCAGCTGATCCTGGCTGGGCTCTATCGTGTCTGGAGCCTTGGGTGGGACAACTGGACTAATTGGGCCCTTACCCTCCACCAAGTTAGCCTCAGTTTATTCGCATGGCAGACGGGCAGAGTTCCAAGAGAGAAAGCAAAACTATTCAAGGCTTCTGGAAGCCTAAGACAGGAATGAACACACCATTACCTTCATTGTATTCTATTGACCAGAAGTCACAAAGCCAGTCCAAGCTCAAGGGTTGGAGCACATCCGCTCTTGATGGCAGAAACTGCAAAGTCAAATTGTAAGTGATGTAGAAATGTAGAGTGATGTAGAAGTGCAGTAATTTTTCAGTCTACCACAGAAGTAATCCTAGATACCTCCATAATGATAATGTGCTCCTACTGCTGGTGATGGTGGTGATGATGACGATGGCAGTAAAGTTTCCTGATGCCTAGTGCGTACCTTGCTCTGAGTTAATGTCAAGGAAAAGACAAATCCTGCATTGTGTTAGAGGATATTTATTAAAATCATCTTTCATTTTATTTATAAGAAAATCTCAACTTTATGATACAATATAGAATATGTGTACATTTAGCCAACTTATTTCATAAGGATCAAATCAAAACAAAATACTTGTCATTTAATAGTGCCTTTGGTTTACTAGTCCCCTTGTCCTGGACTGGACTAACTATACCTTTAAAGACTTTCTGAATATTTTCTCCCAAATTTTTTATTGGCTAAAGATGGGCAAAGAAAACTGAACAATGTAATCTTGTCATCTTCAATAAAGAACATGTTCATCTTCTCTAAAATACTGCATTTAGAATATGATACAAAATTTATACATATTCCACAATTGCATGTATTCACAAAGAAAACAATAGAAAATAAGTGCTGCGACTTTTAAAAACTGTTCTCAGTCTTGCAAGTTTAATAATAATAAACAAATTCATTTTAATGATAAGTAAATTGTATCCTCTGGTTTTAACTTTAATTTTGTTGTTGTTATTCAGTCACTCAGTCATGTCTGACTCTTTGCAACCCCATGCACGCCAGGCTTCCCTATCTATCACCAACTCCCAGAGCTTGCTCAAATTCATGTCCATTGACTCGGTGATACCAGGCAACTATCTCATCCTCTGTCATCCCCTTCTTCTCCCACCTTCGATCTTTCCAAGCATTAGGGTCTTTTCTAATGAGTCAGCTCTTTGCATCAGGTGGCGAAAGTTTTGGAGCTTCAGCTTCAGCATCAGTCCTTTCAATGAATATTCAGGATTGATTTCCTTTAGGATTGACCAGTTTGATCTTGCAGTCCAAGGGACTCTCAAGAGTCTTCTCCAACACCTCAGTTCAAAAGCATCAATTTATTAGCATTCATCCTTCTTTATGGTCCAACTCTCATATCCATACATGACTACTGGAAAAACCATAGTTTTGACTATACAGACCCTTGCTGCCAAAGTGATGTCTCTACTTTTTAATATGCTGTCTATGTTGGTCATAGCTTTTCTTCCAAGGAGCAAGCATCTTAATTTTATGGCTGCAGTCACTATCTGCAGTGATTTTGGAGCTCAAGAAAATAAAGTCTGTTACTGTTTCCCCATCTATTTGCCATGAAGTGATGGGACTGGATGCCATGATCTTAATTTTCTGAGTGTTGAGTTTTAATAAAGGCTAAATCAAATATATTTGGGGTTTTTGCATGCATGCTAAGTCACTTCAGTCATGCCTGACTTTTTGCAACCCTATGATCTGTAGCCTGCCAGGCTCCTCTGTCCGTGGGATTCTCCAGGCAAGAATACTGAAGTGCCGTGCACTCCTCCAGAGGATCTTCCTGACCCAGGGATCAAACCTGAGTCTCTTACGTCTCCTGCATTGGCAGGTGGATTCTTTACCACTAGGGCCCCCTAGGAAACCCATTTGGGGTTTATATGAACTTTTTTCCAAATAGGTACTTTTTATTAGCTCATTTAGTCCTCATAATAATTCTAAAAGGAAGTTGTTATTTTTATTAATTCCTTAACTTCTAGTTGAGGTAATAGAAGTTTAGTATGATAAAATATGTAGCTCAAGGTCACACAGCTAGAAAATGATGTGTCTGGATTCATGTAGTCTGACTTCAGCTCCACTTTTAGACAAAACGTTATATTTGTATAGCGTTATTGTTTTTATAGGCAATAGCTATATTGGCAACTCTCTTTCCTTATTCCCCATTGATCTGCCAATTTGACCTCTATATCATTTATTGACATAACCCCTCCTATCCAGTCCGCTGGTCGTGAGTTTGTTCAGGCTTTCTTAAACTCTTGCCTAGATTATTCCTGTAGCATTCTGATTAGTTTCCATGTTTCTAGTACTGCAACTAAAGTACAAATCTGATAACTTCCCTCCTCTATTTAAAAAGCTTTGAGGAGTAACGTATAAATTAAAACTAGAATGTGATGCCACTATTCTGTTAGTCAACTTGGCTTTCCATAACAAGATACCACAGATTGGGTGGCTTAAACAACATATGCTTGTTTCCTCCCAGTTTTGGAGGTTGGAAGTTCAAGATCAAGGTTCCAGCAGTGTTTGTTTCTAATGAGGACTCTCCTCCTGGCTTGTAGTCAGCTGCCTTCTCACTGTGTCTTCACATGGCATTTCATGTGTGTGTGTGTGTCTGTGTCTGTGTCTGTGTGTGTGCAGAGAGAGAGAGGTATCTGGAGTCCTCTTCTCTTCTTTTATGGACACCAGTCCTATTATATATTAGGGCCCCTCTCGTATGACTCAGTTTAATTGTAATTACCTTTACCATGGTTCTAACTTCAAATACAGCCACAATGGGGGATTAGGGCTTCAGTATATGAATTTGAGGGTGAGGCAAAATTCAGCCCATAACAATTACACACACACACATGCACACACACAATGGCTAAAATGAAAAGGACAATATCAGTTGTTGGAAACTGGAACAGCTGGTACTCTCATAGATGGCTGCTGGGGTTTTAAATTAGTCCAACCACTTTGTAAAGCCAGCAGAATCCAATTAAGCTGGATATCTACTCAGCTTATGACCCAGAGATTCCACTCCTGGGTATTTTATCCAGTGGAAATGAGTACATATACTCATCAAAAGACATGGACAAGAATGTTCACAGCAGCACTGTTTGTAATAGCCTCAAACTGGAAAGTACTCAAATGATGACACATAATAGAAATGATAAAATTATGGAAAATTTATAAAATGAGGTATTGTTCAACTATGAGACTGAACGAACCACATCTCCATAGAATGGAACAGGTGGTTCTCAGAGACATCATGCTAACTGGTAGAAAACACGTGCACGTGTGCTCCGTCGCTCAGTCGTGTCAAACTCTGTGACCCCAGGGACTGCAGCCCACTAGGGTCTTCTGTCCATGGGATTCTCCAGGCAAGAATACTGGAGTGGGTTGCTATTCTCTTCTCCAGGAGATCTTTCCAACCCATAGATCAAACCCATTTCCTTCATTGCAGGCAGATTCTTCACTATCTGAGCCACCAGGGAAGCCCAGAAGACAACATATTTGACAATTTCTTTTAAGTAATGTTCAAAAACAGGCAAAACAAATCTCTCATGTTAGAAGTCAGGCCAGTAGTCCCCCTTCAAGAGGGAAATAGTGACTAGAAGGGAACAGAGGGGGCTTCAGGGGTTCTGGCTACATTATGACCTAGTTTCTGACTACAAAACTGTTGAAGTCAGAAAAATTTATCCATCTGAGCAGTTGTTATATGTGCATGTTCCTGCACATATTTTATACTTCAATAAAAATTTTTTGAAAAAAGAAATATTCTGAAGGTTCCATTTCAACCCAGAATAAATTTACAATACTTTGTGTCTATGCTCAGTCATGTCCAACGCTTTACAACCCCATGGACTGTATGTAGCCCACCAGACTCCTCTGTCCATGGAATTTTCCAAGCAAGAATACTGGAGTGGGTTGCCATTTCCTGTTCTAGGAGATCTTCCCAACCCAGGGATCAAACCCACATCTCTTGTGTCTCCTGCATTGGCAGGCAGATTCTTCACCACTGTGCCATCTGGGAAGCCTGGCCTAAAGTCCTTTGCGACCTGGTCCCAGGCCAACCTCGCCAGCCCTATCTGTTCTACTCCTGGCCTAAATTCCAGCCTAAATAAGCCATCATCAATACGCACAATGCATGATGCTCTCCCTCTTTCACACTCTCCCCTGCCTTCATACTCTCCTCACTTCATTTATTGGTTAACTCCTTTCTCAGCTTTCGAAGTCAGCTCAGACCTCATTCTCCACTCGGAAGTTTGTCCTCACTCCACTCAACCCACGCTGTTAGGAGTCCCTGCTCTGTCCTCATTCAACGTTCTATGTGCATACACCCTTACTACATGGCGCTGTCTTTTTTGGTTTATGCATCTCTTTTCACTGCTGGACTGTGAGTGTGATGAGACCAAGGACTGTGTCCTTTATCTCTGCATTTGCAGCATCTAATGTAGTGTCCAGTACATAGCAAATACCCAGTGAACAGCAAATAACTTCATAAAAAGATTAATGAAATTCCCCTTGCATCTTCATTTTGGCACAGATTTTTTCTTTAGTCATTCTAACAAAAGAAAAGAAAGAAAGGAAAACTAATTTGATACAGATTACACCTTGCCCAAAATTTCATTCACAATGACTTCTTTGTTCCCTTTGAACATTAATGTCAGGGAAACCAAACACACATTTCTTAAAACATATAATAGTAATACTGCTTATTCCCTAAAGACTGTACAACTGTACAAAATGATTGCATTCCTCTGGAATATGGGTGAAGTGTTAATGTTCTTGGTTGGCTTGAAACTCAAGAAATTCCTCTGACATCTAGATTGGCCATGTTGCTTGGTGGATCTGCCAAAAATTCCTCAGATAACCCAGTCTGGGATTTATGGACTGAGAGGTTTATGATATTTTAGAGTGTAGAACAGGCTATTGTTTTACATATTAGACAAGTCAAGCAAATGCAGAGAAAGCTGAGATTGGGCTGGGGGCCCAAAAAGTGAACCTAGTTGACAACAGTCATTTTCTGTGCAAGTTTAAAACAGACTTAAACGAAGCAAAATGCTAAGCAGTGATTATATTGATTCATAACAGTGTTCCTTTTTACTTTCAAGCTTGGGTGACAGATTCGGCTTCGTAAGGCTCCATAATCAAAAGCCAGAAAAGGCATTAGTGATGACAGGTGGGATGATGGAGAAATTGCCATGACGACAATTTGTGGTGAATAATGGTACACAAAGTCCACAACAAGCACAGGTGGGAACCCAACTGCTTGTCATCCAAAAATGTTACGGCAAACGTAAAGAGGTAGGAGTCTAACTATTTTAAATACATGTACTATCTGGGTAGTGAACCTCGGCCTACCCTTAGGTCGTTTACCCACCTTCTCTTCACAAGGACTTCTCACTCTTTCCACCACAAGGATCCCACCTAAAGGCTGATGTGTACTGTCCCTTACTCTGTGCATCCTTTTGAGCCACCAGCTGATAGGACCAGACATGGTCACTTGGCTCAGGCTGGACCAATAAGATGCTCTGGATTTGGAACTGAGCTGCAGTTACACCAGGGCTCCAAGCCAGAGGATGTGCAGAACCGTGCGCCCTGCTATTTGGAGTGTGAAGTAGTGGGGAAGCAGAAAAAGTGGATTGCAGAGAGAAGAGAGAGATACAATAAACTATCATGGCAGGAGAGTGGTTGGCAAGAAGAAAGATCAGTTCCTGACACCTTTCCTATTTCTTTTTCCAAACCTCTGGGAAGATCTGATACATCCCCTGCGCACGTCCAGCCTGCTCTTTTCGACAAAATACCACGTTTTGTTCATGCTGCTGTGGGTGGATTTCTGAGGTTCCAGGACTAGGACACAAGTGTTGGTATTTGGGTAGGTCTGTCTTCACTCCCCCAGTGCCTTCAGAAAAGGAGCGATGGTGTGAATGAGCCTGTATCCACAGCCACTGCTGGCTGGAGTTTTAGCTCTGAGCTCTGGGGGTTCCAAACTGCTGGTCTGTCGGGTTGTTACTGTGGTTCTTTAAAATAAGGAGCAAGGCATTGTGAATGTTGACATTTGAGCATCAACAATACAAGATTGAGCCTGTGGAAAATTTTAATTAAGATAACTGACACAGGAAATTGCATTTATGTATGGAGACTAAATTTAGAAGCATGGACAGATTGACAGGATCCTTCCTAGATCCATGTAAACAGCCTTTGCCAGGTGCCAGGAAGTAACTTCCTTAGAGGGACTGGCTAGGCCAGCACGCCCATTGGCTGTCCTAAAATCTGAAGAAAGAAAAAGGACTTTCTCTAGCAAATTATATTTTCAGAAGTCTTATCTTCCAGAGTAAGAGAGAATGGACAGTTTTTGAAAGAATCATTTTCTAGGCGGTGCCTATTCTTTCTAGGCTTGGTGTCCGTAAACAAGGAAAGGGTGTGGTCAGGATTTGGATTTGCTCTGGGTGGTGTTTATGCAACCCGGCCAGCTGCCAGACAGGACCCAGTGGAAAAGGGGAAATGTGAGTCCGGGGGAGGGGAAATCTCTGTGCTTCCTACTCTTAGGGTTCCCTGCTTCTCACAGCATTCCTCTTCAGCTTCCAGTTCCAAATTGGTCTCAGAGGCAGAGGAGTGATATTAATGGTGGCTGAGTAGGGTAAAGACACTGAAACTGGGCAGACATGTCAGCTTAAAAATAGTCTTAACCTAAAGGTTGAGAGTTATGTTTTATTCGGTGGGAGTTTTTAGGACTTCAAGCCTGGGAGACAATATCGCCAGTAACCCTGAGAGAACGAGGAGGGTGTCAGGTTATATAGAAGTTTGCAACAAAGGCAAGAAATCTGAACATCAGAAGAATTTTTGTGAATTAAAGAAAACCAGATATCTCAAGTTAAGGAATTTAGCACTTAACTAAGATCATGGCTTCCGGTCCCATCACTTCATGGCAAATAGATGGGGAGACAATGGAAACCATGACAGACTTTATTTTCTTGAGCTCCAAAATCACTGCAGATGGTGACTGCAGCCATGAAATTGAAAGACACTTGCTCCTTGGAACAAAAGCTAGGACTAACCTGGACAACATACTAAAAAGTAGAGACATTACTTTGCCAACAAAGGTCCATCTATCTAGTAAAAGCTATTGGTTTTTCCAGTAGTCAATGTTTGGATGCGAGAGTTGGACTACAAAGAAAACTGAGCACTGAAGAATTGATGCTTTTGAACTGTGGTGTTGGAAAAGACTCGAGAGTCCCTTGGGCTACAAGGAGATCCAACCGGTCCATCCTAAAGGAAATCAGTTCTGAATATTTATTGGAAGGACTGATGCTGAAGCTGAAGCTCCAATACTTTTGCCACCTGATGAGAAGAGCTGTCTCGTTAGAAAAGACCCTGATGCTGGGAAAGATTGAAGACAGGAGGAGAAGGGGACGACAGAGGATGAGATGGTTGGATGGCATCACCGACTCAATGGACATGGGTTTGAATAAACTCTGGAAGTTGGTGACGGACAGAGAGGCCTGGCGTGCTGAAGTCTTTGGGTTCATGACTGAGCGACTGAACTAAACTGATGTATGGGAAGATGCAAGAGTCTGGGCTCACAGAAAGCATTCCTTTCATATGCATCTCCACTATCTGGGGCCAGTATCCTGCAGTTTTTCCCCAGTGCTCACTATAGGGAGTGGCTGCAACCTGATGGCTGCTGGATAACAGGTATTATTCTCCTTCCCGGTTGCCCTCACATTTGGAGGGCCAAAATGGGTGATGACTGTGACAGCCTTGTTTACTGATATGGCAGGAAATACTCCATTCCTCACTCTGGTATTATGACCAATGCTACTGTCAGATCCAGACAAGCAGGTCCTCTGCTCTGGGCCATGAGCTCTAGAGGGCTCCACTGCAGCCCTTCTCAAGGTGTGCTCCATCGCATAGAGTGAAGGACAAAATCCAAGTCAAAAAATATGTCCACCAGAGCCCATATCCCCTGCTCTAGACCTTAATAAACACCAGAATTCCCTGCCAGTAGCCATGAGCCTACTTCCAGGACCTGTGCAGGCCTCCTTCCCGGTGTGTCCTCCCTAGGGTGTGTCCTCCCTAGGGTGCATATCACCTAGATTTCAGGGGCAGCTGTTTGTAAAGTATGGACAGGAGTAGGTCATTGATGCTGGAGAATCTGTATGTGAATTTCAGCGGTGAGAAGAGAAGGGCACTGGGCCAAGGACTGAAATCTGGCTTTCTGCACCACCTCTTCTGGATCAAACCAAGAAGTCTGAAAACTAAATCTGAATCTGGTCTTTACAGATTGTTTCAGAGACTTATTTTTCAAATCAAGAGAAGAGAACACTTTTTATTTAATTTTAGACAAATGAGTCCCCAATTGTACTTTTGCTCCAGTCCCCCAAATGTTAGGAGTGGGCTCTGCCACCACTTCAACACTGTATGATCTTTAATCAGTTACTTGCTTCTGAGCCTCCACTTCCTTCTCTGTGAAATGAAGGCAGTATTAGTAATAGTTATTCTGAGAATTTAAAATGTAGCTGGTTTAATTATTATTATATTCCCTTCACAAGTTATTTAATCTCTCTCTGTGCCTCAGTTTTCTCATCTGCCAGGTGGGAGGGTACTATTCCTACCTGTCTTATAGGTGTTTATCAGTTGATGCATGCCAAAGTCTTGGAACAGTGTCTGGTACATAGTAGATGCTATGTAAATGTTAGCTGTTACTGTTATTATTATCCACTGCCTGTGATGGGATTAAAGGAAACAGCATATGCAGTGTGTAGGTCATAGTGAAACACGCCTCTGGCACAGTTTTTAGTTACTTTGAGACTTGCCTCATACTCCAGACTCATCCTGTGATTTCAAAATCCCTACCAGACTTCTTAGGAAGCATGAAGCCTGTTCCTGCCTCCAACTGGGACTGTTACTTTGGCCAAGTGTAATCTGATGAATACAAACTGAGTCCTGTCCTGGGATAACCCTTCTTTTTCTCTGTGAAGCGCTTTGAGATCCACTCAAAAAGGTGCAAAATAAATCTTAAGTCTCTGGGCAGAGACACGTTGGTGGCAGCGAGTGAAGAATGGGGGTGGGATGTTGACCCTTCTCCTGAAATCCACCGGTTACCATTCCTCGCTATGGAAGAGGTTCTTCGGCCCTTGTGTTGGCAGGCACTCGGGGCTAGGCTGCCTTTGGGAACTAACTTAAAATATTAGTTTTGTAAACATCTAGAGGGGGTAATGTTCCTGAGGAGGAGATGTGATTGTATAGGAAGAAGCTATAAGCCACAGTAAGCTACAAAAGTGTCTCCCACCTGCAAGTCCCATTTCCTACTCCTACACAACACTGCTGCTGTGAAGTAGCAGCTCTTTCTTTTGCTCAGGACCCAGGCAGCTCACTCTGTTTGCTTCAGCTTTGTGAGGGATCATCGACCCAACAGGCAGCTCAGACACTGGTGCTCTGCATGGGAATGAAACTTACAAGGGGTACCGAGAGGAGCCCAAATGTTCATTACAGGCAGGTTCTTCCTATATCCTTGAGCTTTGTGTACACTTATCTCAGCAACATGCTATTCTTTATTCATATTAAGAGATGAGCAGAGTACATCATGAGAAACGCTGGGCTGGAAGAAGCACAAACTGGAATCAAGATTGCTGGGAGAAATATCAATAACCTCAGATATGCAGATGACACCACCCTTATGGCAGAAAGTGAAAAACTAAAAAGCCTCTTGATGAAAGTGAAAAAGGAGAATGAAAAAGTTGGCTTAAAGCTCAACATTCAGAAAACGAAGATCATGGCATCTGGTCCCATCACTTCATGGGAAATAGATGGGGAAACAGTGGAAACAGTGTCAGACTTTATTTTTGGGGCTCCCAAATCACTGCAGATGGTGACTGCAGCCATGAAATTAAAAGACACTTACTCTTTGGAAGGAAACTTATGACCAACCTAGATAGCATATTCAAAAGCAAAGATGTTACTTTGCCAACAAATGTCCGTCTAGTCAAGGCTATGGTTTTTCCAGTAGTCATGTATGGATGTAAGAGCTGGACTGTGAAGAAAGCTGAGCACCAAAGAATTGATACCTTTGAACTGTGGTGTTGGAGAAGACTCTTGAGAGTCCCTTGGACTGCAAGGAGATCCAACCAGTCCATTCTAATGGAGATCAGTCCTGGGTGTTCTTTGGAAGGAATGATGCTGAAGCTGAAACTCCAGTACTTTGGCCACCTCATGAGAAGAGTTGACTCATTGGAAAAGACTCTGATGCTGGGAGGGATTGGGGGCAGGAGGAGAAGGGGACGACAGAGAATGAGATAGCTGGATGGCATCACGGACTCGATGGATGTGAGTTTGAGTGAACTTCAGGAGTTGGTGATGGCCAGGGAGGCCTGGTGTGCTGCAATGCATGGGGTCGCAAAGAGTTGGACATGACTGAGTGACTGAACTGAATTGAATTCAGAACAGCATACAGTATTATACCTATCTCAAGTATTTTCATTTTAGAAAGACTTAGGAATGCCCTAAGCCGAAGAAATAAGGCGATTTCAGACAGCAGTTGGCAGTTAGAGAGGGTTATTATCACGTTAGTTGTCCCGGGGAACCACAGGCATATTCCAAAGTCCTTCTCATCTCAGGATCCATTTATTCAGCCTTGATGCTTTTTTATTTGAACTTTCAGGTACTATATTAGGGATCAACTCCACAAGATCACTGGCATCACTGTGGTTAGGGGGCAGTATTACAACTATTCCCCAGGGCCTATGAGCTGTGACCAGTGGCCATGGTTTCCAGCAAGATCTTTGCTTTGAACTTCGCTTCACATTACAGTCAACAGCTTTGAGTTCCATGGACAGTCATGGAATGGTGCCTAGACCACCTTTGATTGTGTTGGGTGGTTCTGACCACATACATGCACTGCTACATCATAAGAATTGGATTATTTGAGTATCTTGGAAAATGTTAGAGTGAGGTAAAACAGAGCCATGGGATTGCCAGTGGAAGTACCTGATTTCATTGGCTTGAGTAGTGTATTTAAGATCCTATATGAAGCTGGATGTAAATGTGTAAGTTGATTTGCATGCTATGCTGAATGAGTCCAGCAATAAATTATAAGCATCTTTGTGATATTTCTTAAAGGAAGTAGTTGCTATGTATGAGTAGTAACCACTTTTTCGAGAGTTAAACATCTGAGCTATTTAAATTGCTCCGCAGAGTATGAAAAGCAAATTAAGTCATCATGGCACAATCACTCAAATCACAAGGATGAGGAGTGCAGTCGATTTTAGACTTTTGTGTTTTTTTTCCTCCTTTTAACGGGTGAGGTGATAGGGGAACATCGAATCTGATTGTCAAAATTCAGTCTCAAAATCTCTGACAATTAGAAGTTTTTAAGAGATAAAGATCCCCAGAAGAGTACTAGCTAGGATGAATGTCCTTCTGGCACAATCACAACAACATGTATTTGACTGTTGACTGCTGTATACCACAGAGTGTGTGTAAGGCCAGGGTGTGGGGAGACAATTGTACGAGTGTGTTGTGGGTGTGTCTGTGAAGCAGCAGGATTATTTTTCTCTACAGTCTGTTTTCGAAGCCTAATTTGTTGAACAGCTGTTGAGAAGTCTGACCAAAGGATATGATCATTAGCATGTTTCATCCATAAGACCTAATTAAAGTATATTTAACAATAGTACTATAAGCTATATATTATGCCAGCTCTTTTCTGTTGGAAAAAAAACAAACAAACAAAAAGCAGAGATATTGCTAGTTTGTTTCCCACGAAGGAAAAGTTTTGATTCCATCCTGAATGTACCTTTGTTTATTTGTAAAGCAATTTCCTTTTTTTTCTTATCAAAATATTTCAGCTGTAGCTTAAACTGAAAAGGTATTGGAGGCTCTATCCCAACAGAGTCAGATGAATGTGTTTAATTACAGCCCTGAAGCTATGTTAGCAAGTAGAGCACTTAAAAAAAAAATTAAAGGGAAAAATATTTTTATTTCAGTATCTCCCATGGGAACAAAGGCAGATGGGAAGAATAGCAGTGTTGAGACAAAATTAATATATCCATATTATATAACAACCGAAAAGGCTGCTGTGTAACATTTCCATATCTCCTTCTACAAATAATGTACATTTTTTCCTTTGAATATGTGTTTAGGCTTGAGTGGACAGTAGTCAAGCCTCAAAGGCATAGGCTAGATAATTGATTTCTGTCCCTTTAAAGAGATTTTACTGTCTTGGCCCAGTGCAATTATGTGTTGATTTCATAGTTTATCACTCAAAAAGTATGTTTGTTTCCTTATTTCCTATTCCTTGGCTGTATGTATTTATTTCTCTATTTCGTATTTTGTGGCTGTATTGGGGGTGGGGGATGGTTTTCTTACTTTTGCCCTCATGAACCTCCTCAGTTCAGTTCAGTTGTTCAGTCATGTCCCACTCTTTGCCACCCCACGAACTGCCTACATGTGTGAAATCAAATTCTGAAGCAACGTATTCTAACTCCCTCTAGATGACATACGAAAATGTTTTACTGTTGGAGACTTGAATGTATTTCTGATTGCTGACAAATCCAGCTCTAAGATATCCAAAGCTGGAGATTTCCCCCTTTCTGTTTCTTTCTATAGAGGAGTCAATAGTATTGAACAAGAAAGAACTGCATTACTTCTAGGGCAGAAAAGGGCAGGCAGCACTTAGGAGCGGTAAGAGTGAATCACGTGTCCTAAATGGAGCTGGCGGCCATGTGCCTAGTGCATCCAGTTAACTAATCTTTAATTTGTGTGCTGGGCACAGAGCCAGCACCTCCAGTGGACCGGGAGAGATGATTAGGGAGAACATTGTGAAAACTGCTGACCATAATTCACTATCCCAAATATAGGCATCTCTGAAGCTAACAATCTTATTCACAGGAAATGCAATGACATGATCCAAATTGTGAGAAAAGGATTCCAACTTGATTGGGCTAGGAAAGAGAAAGCGAAAACAACAAAATTTTGGTCCACAAGTCCTTTCTGTTTGAAAAGATTTCTAAAGATTAATCTTAGGCCTACAGTGCACCTAACAGCAAGATCTGCAGGCTGCTATAACGCCACCCCAGAACCAAACCCAGCAGAAAATTAGATGGACAGTCTGCCTTCTGAAGATGCTGTCTTTTTCTTTTTTTATTTTCTCGAGGATGCTCATCTTATCAGAGCTTTCTGAGACCTTCCATAGTGATGGTTTCCAAACTATGCCCAGCTGTTGCAGGGTAATGGGGGGAAGGGGGAAAGGGGAGATTTCCAGCTGTGGACATTGGATTCAATTCCTTGCATCCTGTTTCCAGCTTCAGAGCAATTTCTGCTTCTACCTTATAACCCACCACAGCACGATTTTAGAGAATCTAAAGTCGTTTATTTTTTTGACAGAAAATGACCACAGAGAAAACATTATCCACTTTCAATTATATATATAATATATTTATGTGTATAAATACATAGTGAAAAGTGAAAATGTTAGTCACTCAGTCATGTGTAATTCTTTGTGATCCCACAGACTGTAGGTCATCAGGCTCCTCTGTCCATGGGATTCTTCAGGCAAGAATACTGGAGTGAGTTGCCATTCCCTTCTTCAGATGAATACGTAACATTTATTTTCTTCACACTAGAGACTGAAATCAAATGGCTGTTCAGCCTCTTTTCCCTATGTGGAGAGTTCAAAGAGAAGGATCTGAACATGGTGTCTTCCTAAATTAGGCATTTTTTGGAGCATGTTTCAGAGGATGTTACTGAAGTATTCTAATTAGCTGGACAAAATAATTGTTTATTCATACAGAAAACAAATGGTTAATTTTCTTAGTATAAAAATGAGTCTTAGAAATTGATAAGTAAAATAAACAATTCAGTAGGGAAATAGGCAAAGGATATATACAGATCGCTCAGGGGAAGGAACAAAAACAGGAAATAAGCATGTAAAAATATTTACTCAACTTCGCTCATAGTTTAAAAATTCAAATGGTGATGAGATAGCAATTTTTACTTCCCATTAGCAAAGATTAAAAAGAGTAGTAATACCAGGATAAGATGTGAGGAAATGGTCACTCTCATGCATTGTTGGTGAAAGTATTGATTGAGGTAATGTTTTCGTGGCGGCAAGTTTGCAATATCAAAGTTGACCCAGAAATTTTACTCCTAGGAAGGTAACCAGAAACGCTCACATAAGTACACAAATAGACATGAATGATGATTGCAGCATAGTTTCTTATAGCCAGAAGCTGGAAACAAACCACTAAAAAAAAAAAAAATGAGGTATACGTATATGTACTCACACAGAAAGTATTCTAAGATATGGCAACCAGTAAAAAGAGAAAGTTACAAAAATGGCATAGAAATGGTTCCATTTTTGTTATATCCAAAGGAAAGAAATCTAATGGCATATATACTAAAATATAAATACTGGTTATTTCTAGGAATGGCATTTTGTAGCACCTTCCATTTCTCCTTATGTATTTCTGTAATATTTGATCTCATCTAAAAGGTAAAATAAAAAAGTTTTTAAAATAACAGTATGAACGTCACTGAAGTCATGTTTCTGCCAAATATTAAGTTTGAATCTCAACTTGAGGAGACAATCCCATGAATTCAGATTATGTAATATTTTATGAGATATCCAGGCCAGACTCCTCAAATTTATCAGTGTTTTGAAAAATAGAAAGAAGCTGTTTCTAGATTAAGAATAAAGAGAACTAATAACTAAGTGCCATTTGTGATCTTTGATTGGATCCTGCATGCATAAAATATATTATAAAAGACCTTTTAGGACACAATTGCTGTGGTGAATCTAAGTGAAAGAATAGGATTTCTAGAATTATATTTTGGAAATATTAGTATAGGAGATGCCCCTTTAACTGAAATATATTGGTGGCCTGTAAATGCTAGATGGTCCCATGGGTATATTATCTTGCAAGAGAGGAAGATACTTCTTATTGGAGCTAAAACTGTAATTATTACTATTACTGCTGAGGGATACCAATAGATTCAATTCTAGAATATATTAACTGGTTTACAGATTTCCAATTAGTGCCTAGATGCCAGCTAGGATTTATTACAAAGTTTTTCAGTGGTAAAGAATCTGCCTGCTAATGCAGGAGCTGCAGGAGACGCAGGTTTGATCCCTGAGTCAGGAAGACCTCCTGCAGGAGGAAATGGCAACCCTCTCCAGTTTTCTTGCTGGGATAATCCCATGGACAGAGGAGCCTGGCAGGCTACAGTCCATGGGGTTGGAAAGTTGAACACTACTGAGAACGCACACTTGGGAAATTTCAGAGCTAGAAGGTGTCTTTCAGATGACATGGCCAACTTTCATGATTTTTAAGGATGGAAAAAAGGGACCCGTTTGGGCTATGAGGTGCCCATAGTCAGAGGAAAACTGGTTTTGGAAATCTTGCCTAAATTGAGTACATTTAAATAAAACCCTGTAGAATTATTGAACCCTTGCTGAAACATCAACAAGGGACTAGGGATCATAATGGTCCATCCTGAGATGGGCCCCTTCTGCATAGAAAGAGGCTTAACACTTAGAAAGAAATTGCATGATAATCCTCAAGGAGCCTCCACCTCCCAGCACTTGTGATAATGTCGGCAGACTGCCGAGTCCAAGACGAACCAAGGCATGCCCTTTGCTTGACTTTTTTATTACATAAGAAAGCACGTGGAGTTCAACCCAACACTTTTTTTTCTCCATTAAAAAAATACAAAAGCAAAAAGAAGTGCTTGCTTACAGAAGGTGGATAACAAAATAATCCTAAATCCTTTACTATCCTCCTGATAAATGTTTCCTTCACAACATTCCCAGAGGACTTCATTCCATCTGGCAGAATGATGGGAGAGAGATTAAATCACTTTTTCTTTGTAAAATGTTTGTACCTCCTTCTTGGCTAGACCAAGACTCCAGGTTTACATCCCCTATTTTATATTTCCTTCTGAGAATAATCTCCTGACCTACACGGTGAATTAAAGAAAATCAAAAAGCTCCTTTCCGTAAAATGATTTCCCTGACTGGCTTATCCTCCCCAGGAGTCCTACAGTGGTGGTGGTGGTGGGACTGTGACTTCTTGTAGCCGGGCAGGTACTGGGAGTGAGTCAGGCAAAAGTCTCTAGATGACACAGAGAGCACACAGGTGGACCAGGCTAACAATTGTAGAGGGAAGTCCAAGTCAAATAACTGGAAGAACATATACAAAGTCAAGTCAGGAGTCTACTGAGGTTGCGTTTGCTGCCTCAAGGGTTTGGAACTGAATGGAAGTGGGCTTCTAGGGCAAACATTTCAGAGCCAGGCAACGTCTCTTGGAAAACAGTCCCAGGTTTGATCTGGCATACATGGCCCACCAGCTGTGACTGTCAAGGCTTGGTGTCTTGAAACAGGATCAGGTGGAGTTGGAAGAATCACTGGTCAGTGAACAATAGTTAAAAGCACCAGGGCCTACATTAGGGTCTGGAGTGAAAACTGGATCCCCACAGAAAAGGGGATCAGCAGGATGTAAACTCAAGGATAAACCCATTGTTGCTCCAATAATCAAATCAAAGGAGGAGCAGGAATGGAAGCAGAAAGCCCCGATGGGAAGCAGCCAAGGTTGTCAGTGTTGGAGATGTCCACATGGCGCTGGGGTGGGATGGGTTAGAGTGATGCCAGGATCAAAGGGTGGATGGTACGGCCACTCTCCATTCTGTTCCTACTGCTCTGAATGCGATGAGTCTTATGCCATCAAAAGTTCTACCAGAATATTTGTTTCCTCTGTTTCCTGGCAATTAACTGAGAGTATGAAGGAGAAAGGAAATGTTTGTTTATGGGGAAGATTATGTTAGTGTTGACAAGAAATTTGTCTCAAAAGGAATTCCAGAATTTCAATCCTGCAGGCATTCCTATTGGAATTTGCTGGGACAGCAGGAAATGGGGAATGCGGCCAGAAGGACTGCCCCATGATCAGCTTCACTGAGTTTTCCAACTAGCTGGTTGGGGATCCGTGAGTCAAGCCAAGGTGCTCTCTTTAGAAAAAGTCTGTGAGAATGCACTTGCTTTGGGAAGGGCGGGGAACATCAGCACACACTCAAGAGCTTTAACAGCTCAGCCAAGAGACAGTCATGCATAAGCCTGGAGAGAATGGAATGGAGGAAGCTTGGGTTCCAAGGAAGGCAGAGTTTACAGCATGGCAGCCTGAGAACAGAAGGCACGAACAGGGCAGGGGGCAGAGGGAGACTGCACCCTAGGGGTGCCCCAGAGCTTGCTTGGAGGAGGGGGAGAGTGGAGCCAGCAGACCGGATGCCAAAGTACCCACCTTTACCGCCACTTCTACCACAGTAGGTCAACCTGAGTCTGTTTTGCACATTGAATTTCTGTGATTTTCTTTCATTTGGCTTTAGATCGCCTGAAAACACCCTTTGACACCAACAGCACTAACTGTCGTCTATGTTCTCAGCTCTGTGTCAGATGCTATCTTAGTTATTCATGTAGAACCCTCTCCTCCAAGAGTTTATACTCTCTCTGGAAATTCCCGTTTTCTCTAATGGCTCTAGGGTAGCCATTAAAAAGGAGAGAACGCTCTAGGGTAGCATGTAAGTGCTAGGTGTGAAGGTCTAGAAGTGAATCACAGGTGCAAGAAAAAAAGAAAGAGATCTCTGGGTTATGGAGGTGAGGGGCCGTGTCAAAAAGGTACCCCCTCAAAAGTGGCATCTGACCCTTAAAGGAGAAGAGGAGGAAAAGTGGGGAGGGTATTCTAAGCTGTGAAAACAGCACGAGCAAAGGTGTAGGGATAGAACGCTCAGGGCCAGCTTGGAAAATAGTAGATGAAGAAAACATATGGCTGACTGTTTTCCATTTTCTAAATTACTTATTCAGACTGTATCCTGAGCAAGAACAATTTCCTGTGGTTTATAAATAGGTCTCAGTTATTTTAGTAGAATGTAATGGTGATGATCATTTATGGAATGTTCCACAGAGACTTCAGTTTTCCGAGAGCCAAGAGAAAATGTATAAATGGATAAGACATAGGGAAGTATATGAAACATCATTCATTACCATAGGGTCATCAAACCTAGCACAACATTCATGCAGAAACCAGGTACTGGTCTCTCATTCTCTCTCCTGGATTTGTTCCTGATTTACTATGCAAAGTGCCGAAGGCTTCAGATGACATGTACCTCTGGATACAAAAGAACAAGAAGAGAAATTGGGAAATTAAAAAAAAAAAAACAGGCACAAGAGATAAAGTCATCTGTTTAAGCTCACAGGGAGGGTGGTGTCAAGGTTACAATTCAGGATGACATGTCAAATTTCCTTTCATCCAATATCTTGAAAACAGCCTACCCACCTCAATAACAAGAAATCATTAGAATCGTACAGAGTTCCAATTCCTGTGATTCCTAAAATGAGGACTTTTTTTTTTTACTAGGCTGGTATGTTTCTTGGGTTGTGGATCCCAATAGCCTGTACTTGAGAAACATTCTGATGCATCTGTACACGCTATATGGTTTCCGAGAGAAAGAAGACATTTATAGTGGTAATTAAGTAGGTTAGGGATGGATCTGTATTCTGTTGCAATTAGCACTATCCTCAGTGTTCCTGTTCTATTTTCCAATTTGCTGCACTAGCATTTGCTTTACTATATACTATTCACTTTGACCTTAGAAAGATTATGAATGCGCCTTCTAAATTTCTAAATTTTCCTTCTAAAGTTTTTTAATTTGAATTTTCCTTTGGGCTCCTCTTCTCATATACACTAAGGATAAAAAATGAACTGATGATAAACCTCAATATCCCACCTTCTAGTCATAATGCAGTTGGTAAAAGAGGGAGCCTAGACTTCACAGCTTAGAGTGATGAAAATTCAGTTTTAGTGGCAGTAGCAGCCGGAGAAGGCAATGGCACCTCACTCCAGTACTCTTGCCTGGAAAATCCCATGGACGGAGGAGCCTGGTGGGCTGCAGTCCATGGGGTCGCTGAGAGTTGAACACAATTCAGTGACTTCACTTTTATGCATTGGAGAAGGAAATGGCAACCCACTCCAGTGTTCTTGCCTGGAGAATCCCAGGGATAGGGGAGCCTGGTGGGCTGCCATCTATGGGGTCGCACAGAGTCAGACACGACTGAAGTGACTTAGCAGCAGCAGCAGCAGCAGCAGTAAACTACTTATTACAAAAAATTTCTTAGGACAAAAAGAACACTCAGATCTGTCTTGGGGCTTCCTAGGTGGCTCAGTGATAAAAAATCTGCCTGTCAAGCAGGAGACATAGAGACGTGGGTTCAATCCCTCAGTCGGGAAGATCCCCTGGAGGAGGAAATGGCAACCTGCTCCAATATCCTTGCCTGGGAAATGTCATGGACCAAGGTGCCTGGCGGTCTACAGCCCATGGGGTTATGAAGACTTGAACACGACTGAGCATGTGTGAGTTGAAGCACACACACATGCACAGTTCTTATATCTAAACTGATCACTCTCAAACATCCCCTAGACTACAAAATAACACTACAAGTGATTCTAGAAGTTTTTGCAAAAATTTGAAACCTTCACCCACACCCCAGCTTTCTAAATAAGAACAAATGTTATTAAGTAACCTTTTTATTCTTAAAATTAGGTCAGCTTATTGGTAAATAAGGAAGGACATGGCCACTCACTCCAGTATTCTTGCCTGGAGAATCCCATGGACCAAGGAGCCTGGCAGACTATGGTCCATATGGTCACAAAGAGTCAGACACAACTGAAGCGATTTAGCATTCATGCACATTGGGTAATAAAACCACCATCAATAGCATTTTGGTCATTCCAATAATCCTTCCCCAAATTCTTAAAATGAAAAGGAAACTCCACCCAATTTACCAAATGTATTAACAGTTGCCTGCAAAAATATCCTTTGACAGGTAGAATGTGTAGCCAGTCAAAGAGTGTTATTTTCACAGTGTTTAAGATTTACAGAATCCTTTCTTAATGCCTAAGGTTTTGCTTAGTTCAGTCCTGCCATGTGTAGGTTTTATACTTTATGAGGATTTTCAGAAGGGAGAGGGTGAAGGTATTCTTTTTTGGAATCTATATCACTATATCACTATGCAACAGTGGATTACATAGTAAACCACCAGCTAACTGGAAATTAAGTTCACAGGAATAACCCAGTCCAGCATGATCTACATGTATTTTTTGGTTTCTGACATCCAAACACCTTTACTTTAGAGTATGAAAAAACTAGACTAGGAATTGGGAGATTTCTACCATAGAAATCATATCAAGTTTTTCCATGTTGATCCCTAAAGCAAACAATTAAACAAAGACAAAAACAAAAAAACAAACATACTGGATTTCTGAGATGTGGAAGTTTAGATAAGGTCTTTTCTGTGCAGTTCTCAGGAAGTAAGATTCAAGTGCCCTTTGTGTTTCAGTGTTGTGTATCTACGGAGAGAGGCCGCAGACCCAGGTGATCAGGAAACACACCTTTCCTTCCTTTCTCTGGGATGCTCTATGTCGGCTTTCCCAAACTAGTCAGTGACCTCCCAGGGCCATTTCCATTAAATGTGATCTGAACAAAGGGCTTGGGAATGGTGGGAGAGGAGGACACCATGATAAAATCAGCTTCAGAAATGTGAGACACATACCTTATGAAGTATGGAAGTGTATTGACATCTGAGAAAATCTGCAGTTATATCAAGGTCTGTTGTTTCTCAAGCCAGGCTCACCCAGAAGCCCATTCCTCTCTGGGCCCTGGACTAGCATTCTGTGGGCTATGTTTAGATGAGCAAGAGCACTGGCTTTTGCTGGTACATGGGGTCTTCAAAGGCTTTCTCTGCCCCTTGACAACTTGGAGAATTTGAATAATTCACACTCTCAGGGGCTTCCCCAGTGGCGCTAGTGGTAAAGAACCCACCTTCAAGGCGGGAGACACAAGAGACGCAGGTTCGAACCCTGGGTTGGGAAGATCTCCTGGAGGAGGGCATGGCAACCCAGTCCAGTATTCTTGCCTGGACAATTCCATGGACAGAGGAGCCTGGTGGGCTACAGTCCATGGGTCACACATGAGGGTCAGAGTCGGACATGACTGAAGGGACTTAACATGAATGCACCCTCTCAGGGTCCTAGTTTTCCCATTTAAATTATGTAGAGAATAAGTCTAGCTCTGTCCACCTGCCCTTGGCTCCACCACAGTGCCAAGGAGCGAAGCTGGGACCCCCACGCTGGTGGACACCCAGTGGAGCCATCACCAGCTGCCTTCAGACACCCTGATGCCTAAGTAGCACAGGATTCCAAGCCTGTGGAAGACATAAATAACCTCCTGCCTGCACTTCTGCCCTGATCTCTGACCTTGCAGGTCTCTCAGGATCTGGGATGCTGACCTTCACTGCTCAGTTAAAGGCTCAAGAACCCGACTTTCTCTAAACCCATCCAGCTGTGTAAACCTGGGGTGTTGTTACACCTGAGGGAAGTGAGCAGTGGGTGGTCAAGGCGCTGGAGCAAGAACCTTCTGTGACTCAGGCAGAGGAGTGAACCTGTAACCAAAGGGGAAGGTGAGTAAACTTGGGGACAAACTGTGCTGACATATATAGAGAAGCCCCTGCTGAAGAAGAAGAGGTGACAGACTAACTGTACCACGGTTAACGAACCAGGGAACTTTGTCCGCCTGACTCACGTTGGGTCTTCGGAGGTGGGGCCGGAGATGGACTTGCCACGACAGGGGCAGCTCAGGAGCAGACGAGATCCAGGCGAAGCTGACACAGGCTGGGGAGCAACTCTAGATGCTCGAGGCACTGGTTCTGCTTTGTGTCTAGCCTTCACTCTGTCCAGCGAGAGTTGCTGCCCCACCGGTTTCCCTCTTGCCCTGTCTGTCTAATAGAACCTCAGAAGGCTTGGGGCTGGGCTCCCTGTACTCCCTCTGGCTAAAGCTCCTCCTGGAAATGGGGTCAAGGTCACAGGACCAACCAAGTGACTGCTGGTTGGCCAGAGGAGCTCTGCTGTAGCCCTGGACACTCTCAGATCTAGGGTAGGAGATTTCTGGGAACCTGGAATGAGTTCCCCTCTCCTGAATGATGGACTAGGTGCCATATGTTGTTAAACTCTTAATCTGGAACTCCTTAAATGGGGTGGGTAGTGAGACGACTCCAGTGTTCTTGCCTGGAGAATCCCAGGGACGGGGGAGCCTGGTGGGCTGCCGTCTATGGGGTCACACAGAGTCAAACACGACTGAAGTGACTCAGCAGTAGCAGCAGCGAGACGACCAGAGCTGAAGCCAGCTTTGCTGAGAAGCCCCCTACCTCCCTGCCCTTCTCTTTCCTCCTGGAATGAACCCAAGCAGAGGTCAAGCATGGCCTGGGAGGGTAACCACTGGCTAGTCTACTCTTGTCTCTTTAGATCGCAAACTTTAAGCTCACAGTCCCTCTAATCTCTCTGCCAGTACTAGGGTCTTTCTCCAGGTAAGCCTTTAATCCTGTGTTTCTGTAGCATTGCTGGCTCCCTAAGATCTTTCTTTTTAAATTAATTAAAATTTTAATTTAAAAAAGAAAATAAATCTATCTGTCATATTTTGAAGATATAGTATATATTTAATAAACATTTACCTCCTTTTCTTTGCAATTCATGATAGAATAAATCTGTGTTTCAACAAGTGTTCCAATATCCTTTCTAAAACAACCACTTTTTTGTCCAGTCTCATTTCCCAGTAACAGGAAGAAATATTAACACTCTTTTAAAGCCAGACTCTCAAGAATGTGAACTTACTAGCTGCATGAATCGTGATTTAAGGCCAGTTACCTACCCTGTCTTTACCTGAGTGTTCCCACCTGGAAAATGGAGCTAATAATGGTAACTGCTTCAAAGCATTGTGAAGATTAAAGCACACTGACAAAGCACTCAGAATAATACTTTGTGTAAGGTACTCATTACTTTGCCTTCAAAAGTCTGTCTAGTCAAAGCTATGGTTTTCCAGTAGTCCTGTATGGATGTGAGAGCTGGACCATAAAGAAAGCTGAGCACCAAAGAAATGATGCTTTTGAACTGTGGTGTTGGAGAAGACTCTTGAGAGTCTCTTGGACTGCAAGGAGATCAAACAGTCAATCCTAAAGGAAATCAGTCCTGAATATTCATTGGAAGGACTGATGCTAAAGGTGAAGCTCCAATACTTTGGCCACCTGATGTGAAGAACTGCTTCATTCGAAAAAGCCCCTGATGATACGAAAGATTGAAGGGAGGAGGGGAAGGGGACAACAGAGGATGAGATGGTTGGATGGCATCACTGACTCGATGGACATGAGTTTGAGCAAGCTCCAGGAGGTGGTGATAAACAGAGACACCTGGTGTGCTGCAGTCCATGGGATCGCAAAGAGATGGACACAGCTGAGCAACTGATCTGAACTGAAGTGCTCAATACTCTCATTCAAACTACAGTAGTTTTATCTTCTAATTATATTTTATAGTCCAGACATATGTGGCTCTTGGCTACCCAAACTTACCCCTGATGCTTTCCCACAGCCAGGTCTTTGCTCTTGCTGATCTCTTCACCTGGAATGTCCTTCTTCACCTTGTTCTACCTGTTGAAATCCTACCCATTCTTCCAGACCCAACCATGAACACTACCTTCCTGATGAAGCCTTGCCAGATTTCCCTTAACCTGGTTATCTTCCGCTTCAAAGGGATCTCCTCCGGGCTTCATAGCTCTCTACTGGCTCTTGCCATGTTCACTTTGGATGCAATGAGTTTTATGCTCCTGGAGGAGCAACACACACACACATGAAAGGTCAGGGCAAGGTCAAGATGAAGGGTCAGGGCACGGTCAGGATGAAAGGTCAGGGCAAGGTCAGGCGTGCTGAGGCATGCCTGGGCATGCCCGGGCATGTCGGGACATGTCCCCGTAGAGGGCGCTGCAGACAAGCCCCAGAGACGGGCTGGCAACCAAGCCGACCAATCAGGAGCCGACACAAAGCCCTCGCCCTCCAATCAGGAACTGACACAGAGCCCTTGGACACCAATCACCACTGAACCCGCGTTTTCTTCCTTATATGGGAGCCCCGGCCTGGGCTATAAAACCCCTTCCCCACCCGTCACACCTCGCAGACTCCGCAGACTCCTTTTCCCCCGCAGATTCCCTTTACCCCGCTGACTCCCTTTGCTTCGCAGACCCGCCCCCCCCCCCTTTCTTACCCGCCCCCAGGAGTTCTGCCGGAGAGCGACCGCCCAATAAAAGGCCCTGAACAACGGTCCATAGGGGTGGTTCCTTCTTCCCGTGGCGTTTCTTACAACACACACACACACACACACACACCACCGAGCACACACACACACACACACACACACACACACACCACCGAGCACACACACACACACACACACACACACCCCCACCGAGCAGTGTGATCTGTCAGGGACAGCCTCAGGATGGGAATCAGGAACTCTGGGATCTGGTCCCAGAACAACCACTCTGTAATCTTGGGCAAGTCTTATTCATACACGCCTAAAGAGACTCTGGTCTCTGGCTGGTAAAGAATCTATCTGCAATGCAGGAGGCCCCAGTTTGATTCCTGAGTAGGGAAGATCCCCTGGAGAAGGGATAGTCTATGCACTCCAGTATTCTTGGGCTTCCCTGGTGGCTCAGATGGTAAAAAATCCGCCTGCACCTAGATTCGATCCCTGAGTTGGGAAGATCCCCTGGAGGAGGGCATGGCAACCCACTCTAGTATTCTTGCTTGGAGAATCCCCATGGACAGAGGAGCCTGGCGGACTACAGTCCAGGGGGTCACAAAGAGTCAGACGTGGCTGAGTGACTAAACATAGCACAGAGACGCTGGGCAGGTATCTCTGTTAGAGAGAGAGGTGCCCTGTTAGAATACATAGAAATTCATTCATTTATTTGTTTGGCTGCAGTGAGTCTGAGTTGCAGGATCTGTAGTTAAGGCATACAGGATCTAGTTCCCTGACTGGGGATTGAACCCATGCTTCCTGCATTGAAAGCATGGAGTTTTAGCCACTGGAGCACCAAGGAAATCCCTAGAGTGCAGAGACGTTTTAAAAGTGGTTACCTATAGGAAATGGAGGTGGGGCTGTGAGGTGAGTGGGGACGGAGTGAGAGAGAATTTCAATACCATTTTATACCTTTCAATACCATTTTGTTTATTTTAAAATGTGAATGTATTGCTTTGGCAAAGAAAAAGCTAGAGTTAAAAGAGAAGCCTCTGACTGTGACAGTATTTTAAACAAAACCAGATATTTATCTTGTTGATTTTCAGTGTTCAGTGAGGCCAGGAAAGAACTAAGGAATGACTTACCAATTTATTGCTGCAGCTTTGTACTGGAGTATAAATCCCTATGGCAAGCTTGCCATCGGAAAGATGAAACTTTGCCAGTTGATATGTTCCTGGAGTTTTCTTCTCAAATGAGCCACATGATGTGTCCAGTTTCTGACACAGATGCTCGGAAACCAGAGGCCTTCAACTGTCTGGGGCGTGGCCAGTCATTGTACGAAAGGCCCCTGACTCCAGCATCAGCACCCCTACCCTTTCTGGAGGATGTGGGAGAATTCAGTTAAGGAGGGGAACAGGGTCAGTCTAAGCAAATTCTCAGGTCCACTTGGAGGGCAAATTAATAGGAATTTATGACTGGAGTCGGCTCTGATTCTTCTCTCATGGACAGGAGACAGTTGCACCTACCTGCTGATAACCAAGACACAATTTAGAGAAAGCTTTTGGATAACCTCCCCATAGAATGTACCCCGCCACATAAATCTTCCCACTAACTGGGTAAATCTTCAGTTCTCAAATTCAGTTAGCCCACCACAAGAAACTTAGACCTCAAAATATTTTTGTTCCTACCAGAGTCCCACAGCAATTAGAAATCCAATATATGATTTTTCTCAGCTTGCTTTGGTCTCAGGTCCTCTTTGGAGAGACTCCTGAGTGTCAATTACTTGCAGCTGAGAAGGGCCCATACTGACCCAGCAGGTACCGTATCAAACCCCAGCATCCCGCTTGGCTGCTCCTGGGAAGGCTTCAGAAGAGCTTTTCAAAGCAGACCTCATAAAAACAAACACTCCCACCTCTACCCCATCTCCTGTCCCCTTCAAAAAACAAACAACAATACAGCTCTGTTCACTAAATACAGGGGGGTTTTCTGTTTCAAGTATTTTTTTCTTACTCCACATTGGCAGCACTTATTAAGGAACGGATGACTTTCAAGTTGGGTGAACTTTGAAACATAAGCACAAGAATCCAGGTGCTTAACATTTTTTCAAACTTAGACACATCCTTACAGCCCTCGCCTGAAAAATACTTTTTTAACGTTTTATTAGAACTATGTCAGTTTTTTTTTCTTAAGATGACTTTGACCACGTATCTTGAATCATTGTTTGCTTTTAAAGCTTGTAGTAAAATGACTAAGATCCTATTTCTCTTTTCAAACTTTTGGAAAGAGCTTTGGTGCCAGATGGACCTGGGTTTGAATTCTGTTTTCATCACTTGTTAGTTGTAAGACCTCAGGCA
The DNA here is from genome assembly GCF_001704415.2 of Capra hircus. NCBI lineage: Eukaryota > Metazoa > Chordata > Mammalia > Artiodactyla > Bovidae > Capra > Capra hircus. Next base: position 36,776,786 of record NC_030818.1, read on the forward strand.
ATTAACCCAACCACTTTGTGCTTCAGTTTCTTCATCAATAAGATGGAGACAATTAGTAACACACCATATAGATTAGTTGTGAGGGTTAAATAAGTACATATAAAGTACTTTAAAAAGTGCCTATAAATTGTTGTTGTTCAGTTACTAAGTCGACTCTGATTCTTTTGTGACCCAGTGGACTGTAGCCTACCAGGCTCCTCTGTTCATGGGATTTCTCAGGGAAGAGCACTGGAGTGGGTTGCTATTTCCTTCTCCAGGGGACCTTCCTGCTCCAAGGATCAAATCCACATCTCCTGCAAGTCTCCTGCATTGCAGGCGGATACTTTACTGCTGAGCCACCAGGGAAATCCATGCCTATAAATACATTGTAAAAATAAAAATGCTAAAGCGATAACAAAAAATTTTTATACCTTTTATCGCATTTGAGGAAAATGCATATTAACTGAAATTTAGCAAATATTTCTCTTTTTTGTGATTTTTAAGGGCCTCAATTTCAGTCTTAAATGAAGGTTTATTATTAAAATTGAACTCTTATTTCCAACATGTGTGTAAAAGAAAGAACCCAGAACCAGTCTGCATACCATGAAGAGCAGGCAAGGGCAGAATTTCATTGCCTCTAAGGCAAATGTTCAGATATTGTTTTTGTCATGTTCTGAGAATCAGATGTAACATTTGTGCTGTAACCTCACATCCCCACTCACCCAGTATCTGAGGGCAGAGGATGGGAAATAAGGATGCCCCAATGTCAGAAGTGTGATTAGGGGGACAAGATCCAATCACACAATTCAGACCAAAGAGTTTTCTCTCAGACCAGCTACATGTTAGACTTCTCTGACCTCTGGAAGGAAGTGGTTTTTCTGTTTCTCTTCGTTCCTCACCCATCAGTTCAGTTCAGTCGCTCAGTCATGTCTGACTTTTTACGACCCCATGAACTGTAGCACGTCAAGCTCCTCTGTCCATGGGGATTCTCCAGGCAAGAATACTGGAATGGCTTGCCATGCCCTCCTCCAGGGGATCTTCCCAACCCAGGGATTGAACCCAAGTCTCCCACATTGTAGGCAGATTCTTTACCATCTGAGCCACCAGGGAAACCCAAGAACACTGGAGTGGGTAGCCTATCCCTTCTTCAGGGGAACTTCCTGACCCAGGAGTCCTCATCCATCAGCCTATGAATTTTTGCCATTTCTTGAATGAATTCTAGGCATGAATCTAGCCCACTTCTGGAATCCTTTACATAGGCTGGTAAAATATGTCAAATTGGGGTGGGTGGGCGGTTTATCTTGAGGCAATGATATGATGTCATTGTCAAGGTCATCTTTGGACTTTCCAAAAGAATGGCACCAGTCATGAAAACATTAGCCATGCCTACCTTCTGCTTTCAAAAAGAATCATGGCTTGCTGCCCACAGATACCAAGGCCGTTGTGATGGAGGCACTATGGGAAGCCTGGGAGTTGGAAACAACCTTATTTTGGAGTCTTTGTTTTGTGACATATTCCAAATTCTAGTTGCTTTTCTTCAGTTTCCCAAACCTAAATAGTCAGGATGCCAGTGACTGAGGTCCCTATTGAAAATGTCTGGAACAGAGTTACTCAGTAGAATTATAATGTGAGCCATATACATAATTTTAAAATTTTGCAATAGTTATATTCGGAAAAAAAAATAAGAAAAGGTGAATTTAAAAAACTTTTAACCCATTATACCTGAGATGCTTCCCAGGTAGCTCATCTGGTAAAGAATCCACCTGCAATGCAGGAGATCTCAGTTCAATTTTTGGGTCCAGAAGTTCCCCTGGAAAATGGATAGGCCGCCCACTCCAGTGTTCTTGGGCTTCCCTGATGGCTCAGATGGTAAAGAATCTGCTTGCAATGTGGGAGACCTGGGACCAGTCTCTGGGTTGGGAAGATCTCCTGGAGGAGGACATGGCAACCCATTCTAGTATTCTTGCCTGGAGAATCTCCACGGACAGAGGAGCTTGGTGGGCTACGATCCATGGGGTCACAAAAAGTCAGACACAACTGAGTGACTAAGCACAGCACATATCCAAGATAGTATCATTACAACATACAACTGATATTTTTAAAACATAGATATTTGCACTTTTTAAAAACTCAGCCTCTGATTTTAGTATATATACAAATTTCATAAAATGTAAGTGCTCGCTAGCCATGTGTAGTTGGTGGCTATTGTACTGGACAGTGCAGGTTGAGAAGAAAAGTGCAGGTTGTTACATGGAGCCTTTGCACCCTGCACTCTTCCCCTTCTCATTCTCAGCTGCTACTGACCAAAGGGAAATTCCAAGAAACTCTTTTCTAAAGTTTTTAGTTTTATTCTAACAATAAGGACTCAGAATCGCTTTTCTATTCCTGTGGTGGGATATTACAATCAAGCTGCCTGAAAATATGCAAGTGGAATAACTAGTTTATATCTGAGAGGTTAACTGTGATAAACCCTTTCTCAAGAGGAGCATGCAGGAGAGTGTTAAAGAATACGCAGAAGCCTATTCACTTGATGTGACAAGTGGTTGGTTGGTTGTTAAAAATGATGCTAAATGGGGAATAAATTTTTTTTCCCATTTTTATTTATATTTTAAAATTGAATGAAATTCAAATAATATAAAGGTATCCATTTTAAAAAGCAGAGACATTACTTTGCCAACAAAGGTCCATCTAGTCAAGGCTATGGTTTTTCCAGTGGTCATGTAGAGATTTGAGGGTTGGACTGTGAAGAGGGCTGAGTGCAGTAGAATTGATGCTTTTGAACTGTGGTATTGGAGAAGACTCTTGAGAGTCCCTTGGCCTCTCAAGGAGATCTAACCAGTCCATCCTAAAGGGTATTCCATACCTGGGTGTTCATTGGAAGGACTGATGCTGAAGCTGAAACTCCAATACTTTGGCCATCTCATGTGAAGAGTTGACTCACTGGAAAAGACCCTGGTGCTAGGAGGGATTGAGGGCAGGAGGAGAAGGGGATGACAGAGGATGAGATGGTTGGATGGCATCATCGACTCGATGGACATGAGTTTGGGGAAACTCCGGGAGTCAGTGATAGACAGGGAGGCCTGGCGTGCTGCAATGCATGGGGTTGCAAAGAGTCGGACACGACTAAGCGACTGAACTGAACTGATCCATTTTAAAACAACCATTTCAGTGATATTTAGTATATTTGCTGTTATGCAATTATTGCCTCTATCTAGTTCTAAAACATTTTCATGACTCCAAAATAGAACTCCATACCCATTAAACAGTTATATCCCATTCTCATTCCCACACCTCCACCAGGCCCTGGTAACCACAACCTGTTTTCTCTCTGTATGGATTTACCCATTCTGAATACTTTATATTAATGGAATCATAAAACATATGACTTTTGGGCCTGGCTTTTTCATGTTTGTCCCACCCTCTCCTTCCCCTATCGAGTCTACAAGTCCATTTTCTGTGTCTGTGTCATTCGTTCCCTGCATCGGTACTAGTTTTGTAGATTCTATACATATGCATTCAGTTCAGTTCAGTTCAGTTCAGTTGCTCAGCCGTGTCTGACTCTTTCTGACCCCAGGAATTGTAGCACGCCAGGCCTCCCTGTTCATCACCAACTCCCGGAGTGCACTCAAACTCAAGTCCATCGAGTCGGTGATGCTATCCAGCCATCTCATCCTCTGTCATCCCCTTCTCCTCCTGCCCCCAATCCCTCCCAGCATCAGAATCTGCATGAGGTGGCCAAAGTACTGGAGTTTCAGCTTTAGCATCATTCCTTCCAAAGAACACCCAGCACTGATCTCTTTTAGAATGGACTGGTTGGATCTCCTTGCAGTCCAAGGGACTCTCAAGAGTCTTCTCCAACACCACAGTTCAAAAGCATCAATTCTTCAGTGCTCAGCTTTCTTCACAGTCCAGCTCTCACATCCATACATGACTACTGGAAAAACCATAGCCTTGACTAGACAGACCTTTGTTGGCAAAGTAATGTCTCTGCTTTTGAATATGTTATCTAGTTTGGTCATAACTTTTCTTCCAAGGAGTAAGCGTCTTTTAATTTCATGGCTGCAATCACCATCTGCAGTGATTCTGGAGCCCCCCCAAATAAAGTCTGACATTGTTTCTACTGTTTCCCCATCTATTTCGCATTAGTATACAATATTTATTTTTCTCTTTCTGACTTACTTCACTACGTATAACAGGCTCTAGGTTCATTCACCTCACTACCACTGACTCAAATTCATTCCTTTTCATGGCTGAGTAATATTTCATTGTTTATATATACCACATCTTTATCCATTTATTAGCACTTTAACCATTTTCAAATGTACAGTTCAATGGCATCAGTTCAGTCACATTGTTGTGCAGCCATCACCACCATCCATCTCTAGAATTTTTTCATCTGGAAAAGAGAACTACTTTTTAATAATTAATATGCAATGCTCAAGCACACGGCTCTGATGTACTAGTTTCTAAGCAGATATCACTGTCACTTAGTACTTGTGTAAACTTAGATATCAGCCCTGGGATTTCTTTGGAAGGAATGATGCTAAAGCTGAAGCTCCAGTACTTTGGCCACCTCATGCAAAGAGTTGACTCATTGGAAAAGACTCTGATGCTGGGAGGGATTGGGGGCAGGAGGAGAAGGGGACGACAGAGGATGAGATGGCTGGATGGCATCACTGACTCGATGGACGTGAGTCTGAGTGAACTCCGGGAGTTGGTGATGGACAGGGAGGCCTGGCGTGCTGCGATTCATGGGGTCGCAAAGAGTCGGACATGACTGAGCGACTGAACTGAACTGAACTGAAACACAGAAACTCAAATTATCTGATTCAGTTTTCTCATTTATAAAATGGGGTTAATATCTACCTCACAGAACTGACAAAAGGACAAGAAAGTATGTTATTTGCTAAAACACTGTAAAACTGGAAAGTACTTTATAGTTGCTACTTTCTGGGCTTTCCAGGTGGTACTAGTGATAAAGACTCCACTTGCCAGTGCAACAAGAGAGGGGGGTTTCATCCCTGGGTCAGGAAGATCCCCTGGAAGAGGGCATGGCAACCTACTCCAATATTCTTGCCTGGAGAACCCCATGGACAGAGGAGCCTGGTGGGCTGCAGTCCATAGGGTTGCAAAGAGTGGGACACCACTGAGGTGTCTTAGCACGCACACACATGATCATTACCATTGTTAACAGAAAATTTTGAAGATCCTATATAGAAAGCTGAGACTATTTATTCTGACCATGTTATAAATATTATTTCTAAACATTTATATTACCATATAGTCAGATTAATAATCATACATATATTGTACTTGTTTATTGATCATACCCCCTTCTACAATGGAAATTCCATGAAGGCAGTGATTTTTTTACTGTTTTGCCCACTGCTCTATTTCACAGCCCAGAACAGATTAAGGCATACATATTTCTTGAATAATTGAAAGAATGAATTATTTTACTGAGCAATAAATGTGCTATTGGTGCTCAGAAACTATTCATTAATGGTAATGATACTTTAAATATTTAAGTCTGTAGGTTTCCCCAGTGCAAAATAAATATGTGTAAATCACCAGATGGAACATTTCTAATATGAGGAGACAGGCAATGCCAAAGAACGCTCAAACTACCGCACAACTTGCACTCATCTCACACGCTAGTAAAGTAATGCTCAAAATTCTCCAAGCCAGGCTTCAGCAATACGTGAACCGTGAACTTCCTGATGTTCAAGCTGGTTTTAGAAAAGGCAGAGGAACCAGAGATCAAATTGCCAACATCCGCTGGATCATCGAAAAAGGAAGAGAGTTCCAGAGAAACATCTATTTCTGCTTTATTTACTGTGCCAAAGCCTTTGACTGGGTGGATCACAATAAACTGGAAAATTCTGAAAGAGATGGGAATACCAGACCACCTGACCTGCCTCTTGAGAAATCTGTATGCAGGTCAGGAAGCAAGAGTTAGAACTGGACATGGAACAACAGACTGGTTCCAAATAGGAAAAGGAGTACATGAAGACTATATATTGTCACCCTGCTTATTTAACTTCTATGCAGAGTACATCATGAGAAACGCTGGACTGGAAGAAACAGAAGTTGGAATCAAGATTGCCGGGAGAAATATCAATCACCTCAGATATGCAGATGACACCACCCTTATGGCAGAAAGTGAAGAGGAACTAAAAAGCCTCTTGATGAAAGTGAAAGTGGAGAGTGAAGAAGTTGGCCTAAAGCTCAACATTCAGAAAAAGAAGATCATGGCATCCGGTCCCATCACTTTATGGGAAATAGATGGGGAAACAGTGGAAACAGTGTCAGACTTTATTTTGGGGGGCTCCAAAATCACTGCAGATGGTGACTGCAGCCATGAAATTAAAAGACGCTTACTCCTTGGAAGGACAGTTATGACCAACCTAGATAGTATATTCAAAAGCAGAGACATTACTTTGCCGACTAAGGTCCGTCTAGTCAAGGCTATGGTTTTTCCTGTGGTCATGTATGGATGTGAGAGTTGGACTGTGAAGAAGGCTGAGCGCCGAAGAATTGATGCTTTTGAACTGTGGTGTTGGAGAAGACTCTTGAGAGTCCCTTGGACTGCAAGGAGATCCACCCAGTCCATTCTGAAGGAGATCAACCCTGGGATTTCTTTGGAAGGAATGATGCTAAAGCTGAAGCTCCAGTACTTTGGCCACCTCATGCGAAGAGTTGACTCATTGGAAAAGACTCTGATGCTGGGAGGGATTAAGGACAGGAGGAGAAGGGGACGACAGAGGATGAGATGGCTGGATGGCATCACTGACTCAATGGACGTGAGTTTGAGTGAACTCCGGGAGTTGGTGATGGACAGGGAGGCTATAATTCATGGGGTTGCAAAGAGTCGGACATAACTGAGCGACTGAACTGAACTGAACCCAGACTAGTTCAGCTTTAAAAGGAAGTCAAGTTTAAGAATATTAGAAATGAAAAAAATTTATTCAAGTTTTCAAAATGTGTCCTCCTTTTAAAATTTTAGCATGTGAATTAGTACAATAAAAGATGGGCTTTCTTTTTCTAAATTTTTATTGTGGTAAAATATATACAACTTAATGTTTATAATCTTAATAATTTTTTTGTTATTTTAAAATATCATCTGTATCCTCTGTGTTGTACAATATATCTTTGTAGCTTATTTTATACATAATAGTTTGTAGGTATACAGGTATTAATTGGGCTAATATCTGGCCACCTCATGCAAAGAGTTGACTCATTGGAAAAGACTTTGATGCTGGGAGGGATTGGGGGGCAGGAGGAAAGGGGACGACCGAGGATGAGATGGCTGGATGGCATCACGGACTCGATGGACATGAATCTGAGTGAACTCCGGGAGTTGGTGATGGACAGGGAGGCCTGGCGTGCTGCGATTCATGGGGTCACAGAGTCGGACACGACTGAGTGACTGAACTGAACTGAACTGAATCAAGTAAATAAAGTACCATTTCCTTTTTTCTAAATAAAACAAGTGGTGGCAGACATCACTATTGTTCATCAATCTTTGATTTTAGTTGTATCACCTGAGAAAGCAAGTCATGTAAAATGCAAGTGGAGAAAACACTGTGCCATTTCTGGGCAGAAGTATTTCTGATATGAAGGTACTGTAGCATCTAAGTACCCCGGGATGCTGAGCTGAGATTTGGAAGACAGCTTCCTCAGAGAGTTTCTTGGAACCACAGTTGACTGTGAACAAGCAACAAACTTTTTGCTGATTTGTAACTAGCATATTATATTGAGATTTGGGTACTAGGTGTTACAGCATCATAACCTAGTCTATAGTGACTAATAAGTAGGTTGACCAGATTTCTCCCTACATTTCTAATGGAAAGTTAAAGTAACTATATATATCTGTAAAAAAAAAAAAAAAAAGGAAATAAAGTGTTATCTCCACTTTATTGAAGACAAATAATGCCTGGCGACTCACAAGGTTTTGAAAATGGAGAGTAGGAAGTTACAGAGAGGACACTGATGAGTTTTAGGTTCCTTTAAATCAACCTTAATTCTAATGTGAGGAAAAACTTCAGCAAAGCTGCATCTGAGATACTTAAGAATAATCCTTTTGTTATTCTTTATTATTTAGTTACCTTTATTATTGCCTAAATGTTTTTTCTTTTTCTCGGTTCTGTCCTTCTACAGAGATATGTGCCTTCTTCAATGATCTCTCCCGATTGACTTTTTTTGCGGATGGGGGACATGTTAATTTTTCCTGGTCAGTGATACCCTGGGCTCTCCTAGGTGATGCTTTTTTTTTTCCCACCAAAGGTTGCTAGTCAGGTATTTACAGTGAAACTCTGAATCCTTGTCTTTCACATTTTTTGAATACTTGCTGCCACTTTACTGGAGTACCTTGCTAAAGATATGTGTGGCTTCCCTTTCTAAAGGAAAAAATTTTAAAGTAAGGGGGAGTAGACTGGGGTAGGGCAGGTGACTCATTCATGAAATGAAGATTTATTAGAATACTGTTATCTGTGATAAAGGAAACAAGAATCACAATTTCAGAATAACACGGAAAGAATTTAAACAGGCATTTCTCAGTACTGCCATTGTTTTCTTTGGTATTTCATTAACATTGTGTGTTGTGGGGGGAGGGGCTGGGGCTCTGGCACAAAATAAGTGAAAGGAAACAACTTTTATTTCTAGTTGGATTTCCCCTTACCAAATAAGGGCAGCCACAGACATGTTGATTCTGTTCAACAAATATTTTTTGAGTACCTTTTAAATGCCTACTATGTACAAACAATGGACAAAGAAACCTGCCCTTTGAGAGTTCACCTGGCTGTGGTGATCAGCCTTGTGAGAAAAATGTTAAATTATTTGCCTTCCTCAATTTTTTTCATACAGTTCAAATATAAACTTTGGTCAAACATTCAAGCATATGGTGAAGGCCTGAAAGGAAGGATCATCTTCACTTTGCTGGGATGATTTTGTTTAGTTTTATTTTAAAATATTCATTAAAACTACATACAAAAATACAGTAAATCTACCAGGTCCACTGATTTGCGATAAAAGCATGATCGCAAATCAGTGGACCTGGTTGATTTATAGATCTCTCATGGTCTATTATTATTGTTATTATTTTAAAAAAATTTTTTTTAATTTAGGGTTTGAGGGTCATATCTTCAGGAGAAAAGCCTTAAGGCTTTAAAAACAAACAACGGAGAAAGACATCTTCCCTCGGAAGGCTACACTGCCGCCTTGGGCACTTACAGAGCAGGCAGAAAGTCAGTTTCTCCAGACTGTTTTCTGAAGAGCGTTTCTATTTGTGGTCCTGGTGATGACACCATCTTTTCTCTTCAATAGTGGCGGTTCCAGAATTTCTACATAGCCTGAGGGATTGGCAGGGTGAGCAAACTGGTTGAGAACCTGCTCGCACACTCGCCGAAATCTCGAGGAAACGTCCGGTGTCAGTCTCACGGTATGTGGGTAAGGGGAGAACTCAGCCCTCCCGCCATCGCGGGGTCGCCAGTGCACCGGGGCCGCCCCCACTCCCCGGGAGCGCCTCGGGAAGGGGCACCCGAACCAGGCTAAAGTGAGCGTTGGGGCGTTAGGCGAGGGAGGCAAGAGTTGCACGAACCACTTGTGGGGTCTATTACAGCTACCGCGAGGGAAAGGGTGAAAAATCACTCATGAAGGACGAAGATGTTGACTTCGCCGAGCAACAACCGTCCTCCTTCCATCACCCAGGTTCGTCACCATCGCTCTTCATCAGGCCAGGCAGAACCTATAAGGCATCAACCACCTAGATCTAAAACTAAACCAACCAAACGACTTTCCAAAGCCTCCCTCCACGCGCTCTCTCCATCGCGTTTCAAACGCTAACGTCGCGGGCAAAGACGCTGCACAAGTCACGTAGAAAATTAGGCTGCCCCTTTCCATGGCGATAATCGAATTAGCCTCAAATGAAACGTGAAATTGGACTTCGCCGGCTGTAGGGACAAAGCCCCCACCGTCCCTTGGCTCGGAGAGCGCGGCGGCTGTGCCCACCCTGCCCAGGCCAGCCCCGGCCAGTACCGGCGGCAGGGGACAAGGTCGGCGCTGGGCCAGGGCAGAGCCTCCGCGGGGAGAGCGTGGACGCGCCCGAGGTTCGGGTCGCGCGCGGAACAGGCGCCGGGTGGGCGACTGCGGGGCTCTGGTCGAGCGCGGAGGTCCGGCGCTAGCGAGCCACCGAGGAGGGAGGAGCGCAGGGCCGGGCTAGAGGGTGTGCGGGAGAGAGCGTGTGAGCGCGCGCGTGTGCGCGCGCCCGGCGCCAGCCCGTCCGCGTCCGCGCGCTCCTCTCCCCGCCCCTCGCCCCCTCCCTGCAGCTCCCTCCCCTCCTTCCCCCGCCCCGCGCTCCAGCCCAGCCCCCGGAATCAGTGCAGCTGTTGCCGTGCAGGCTGCGGATTCCTCCAGTCCCTCCCTCGGCCGCCTCTCCGCCCGGAGCGAGCGCGCAGCCCCGCGCAGCAGCGCCCACTGGTCCCGTCCTGTGAGCCCCGGCCCCAGCCGCGGACAGCCCCGCGGAGTCGCCTCCCGGCCCACCCGCCCGGCCGCCGAGGAGCGGGAGGAGGACGGGACCCCGGCGCCCCCAACCCCCCTATCCGCGGGAGGTAGGTAGGGGGCCGGAGGCTGGAAGATGCCAACTCACTGGGGCTGCCTCCCGGGCTGGCTCCGGGGCGGTGGGAGGAGGGGCGCGGGCCCAGGCCGGGAGGACGCCGCTGCCCCGCCGCTGCCCTACGCCCGGGGACCGGCGTGGGGGCAGGGAAGCTGCAGAACCTGGGCGGGGGCGGCGCGGGGAGCCAGGTCCCCAGTGCTTCTGAGTACGCCGGCGGTGCGGGGCGGGGGTCGGCGGTCTTCTCAGTGAGGTGGCTGCACAGCCGCGGTGCAACCCGCGGCCGCCTAGCCTCATCCCCGGACGTATCGGGGCCGATTCCTCGTTTCTCCCTCCGCCACCTCTTCCCTCCAGCCGGGGGCCGCTGCGCGGGGGTGGTTGCGGAGTGGGCAGACGCAAGGGTCTATTTTCAGGTGCCCTCCCTCTAGCCCCGGCTGGTGGCGAGCGGGGGCGGCGTTGACAGGGCCGGGCTCTGAGCGTAACGGTACGGGGGATGCGGCCAGGCGTGGTCCCGGCTGCGCCGCGCTGCAGCTGAACCGGAGGCGGCGGCCCGGCGCCCCCACTCCCGCCCATCCTCACTCCCGCCCCCCGCCCTCCCTGCGGTCCCTGCTCTCCCAGGGCTGGGCGGGAGCCGCCTCGGGGCGCGGAGCTGCCGCTGCGCCCGCCCTTCAGCTCCTGCCACCCTCTCTTCAACAGGTTTGTGCCAACGCGGGGACCCTCCGGGCCTGACTTTGGGGAGGTGGGCTGGAAGCCCCTCTGGTCATCAGCCCTCACATCACGCCCGCGGCCGTCTTTTGCGGGGAGCCTTCCCTTTGTTTTTGTGATAGGAAAGATGCCAAGTGCCTGCCATCAGATAGGGGTGGGGGGGAGGAGTGTTGTGGGGCTCGGTACGCAAGCTGTGCCCGTTATTTTTCCAGTCAAAAGCTGGGCGAGATAGTGAGTGAGGAGAGGGCGAGTGGGGGGGGGGTGCTTCGGCGGAGGAGGAAAATGGATTCAGTAGCGTTTATCTGGACGGGGATGTGATTTTTTGGCAAGATGGATGGCTCCCGTTGCCTTCGCCGTGATGCAGCACAATGCACCAGTATCGCAGCCTCCCTTGCTTCTCGCTGGCGGGGCTTGGCACGGCCACTGGGCGCCTGCGGCCCCCGCCCGGCCCCACCCAGGCCCAGGGCTGCCCTTGGCTGAGACGCGGAGCCGCTTCTACCTTGTCATGCTGCTTCAGCTGGATGGGGCGTCAGGAGGACCAGGTCACCTAGCTGTGAGGGGGGGAGGCTTCTCTTGGGGTGACCCCCGGCTGCCTCGCCTGTTGGCCGTTTGGGATGAAGGGGTGTCCTGCAGTGCTAATGCGGGGCAGAGGGAGTCGGCCTGCGGCTGCGGACCGGAATGTAATCTCTAACCGAGGGACCTGAGCCGCCGTAGGGAGGGGCTGCGGGGAGGACCCGGCCCCAGCGGTGTGCGGAGGCCATGGTGCAGTCTGTATTGGGAGTCTCAGCGTCTTTTTGTGGATCACCTGTAATCCGTAAACCACAACCCAACTCTCCATCAATTTCATCATATTTGGAAAGTTGATGTTTATTAATTGAAGCGTTACAGCTACGGCATTACCTCTTTGATCAACACTGAGTATGAATTTTTCCTATAGGAAACCATTTTTTGAAATGAAACAATTGATATATTTTTAGTTCATATGTCCCTGAGATATTTTTAAAAGATATTAACATGAAGTAGATTGTTTTAAAGGGAATTTACATACGTTTTTGACGCATGGTAAATGATTTCTTTAACCTGTATTTGTTTTAGTCGTTTGCTTTTTCTGTATTCAAATACAATGACATATTTGGATTCTTTATTAAGGATTATTTAGTAAATGAGTGTTATGATTGATGATACATTGGTATTCAGGTTGCTTTTGATAGACGGGTTAAGTCTACCGTCATGAATAGTGGGATTGTGGTAGTAACTAACTGCGTTTGTTTGTTTATATGTATGTATATTTTTATACACATTTTTTTGCAGATGGGGAGTGGGTGGAGAAGGGCAGACCACCAAGGCCTGTGTGGCTCTATCTGGGTAGAAGGAGACGTTCCAGCGTCCTTGTCTATTTAGTCTGGGGTAATACACAAGGAATTTCCCTTCTAAATGCCACTTCTACAGTTCAGCGTGGAATGGCCAATGGGATACATTTCAGATTGCACCCCTCGGCTCTTCTAGAATGTAGAGGTGAAAAGGGAATTTCAGTGTGCTAATTGGAAAGAAGATCAGTGTTTCAAAGCAAGGGTGTGTCTGCTTTTATTTTTTAGATCTCTAATTAGTCCAGGTTAATGGCATTTGATTTTCTGTAGACCAGCCACAGAAGTAGAATCTACGGCAGATTGTGTGGTTTATGTGCCTCATTTTGAGTTTCAATAATAGAGGGCCATTAAAATATAGAATTTCTTAGATTTGGGCTTCGTTGATGTGCTGGTTGTATAAAATCACGTTGCATTGAAATGTTTGGGAGTATTGTTTCCATGGATTATCCAAACATTTTGGATTTACTATGTTGTAAGAATATATCCTGTGTTGATGTCACCAGAGGTTTAGCTGTTCTGACTTAACCAGGTGCAGAATTCCGTTAGGTCAAGCTCTTTGTAGCTCTGTTGGCCCTGGTCTGACCAGAACCTTCATCAGAGAGAATGAGAAGCATCGGGCCAATGAAGAAAAATGCTTGGTGGTCTCCTGCTGTGCAGGCTTTCAGTAAAGAGCATCCCTTGGATGAGAGTAGTAACAACTGTCTGTGATGTTGTTGGAGCAAGGGACAAGACCTTGCTCACTTGTGACAGACACATCCTTAGCAGAGACTTGACAGTGGCAGAGTTTCCCTGGAAGAGTACTGGAGTGGTTATTTTGTCTTGCTGTATGGACGTATGGCTTTTCATGTAGAAATACTCTTTTGAGATGGGAGGATTTTAAGTACTACTAAACAAACATAGATATGACAAGTGGAAATTATTTGATATTTTTATTGAGATAGTAAACTTCATTTTAAAAGCATGCTCTTAGAATTTTAAAGCCCAACATATATATTTTTTACATGCAGTGATGTGATACTCCATAATTATGTTGTTCTCGCCACCACTATCTACATTATAATCAAGGCTTAATTAATGCTCTGTGAATATCATTTATGGTTGTCCTGTTGGGAATGTAAACCATTATTCCATAAGAAAAGAGCTAATACCTAGGCTGGAAGAGCTACTTCTATAGCTCTGTGGAGGTGAGTAAAACCTCTCATGGAGTTCTCTTATAAATTTTCAGTCTGCTGTTTTCCCAAAGCACCTTGTCTTTGCAAAAGACCTGGTTAAGTATTCTTGATTTTTGGATACAGGTATCCTGTATCCAAGTTTTTGTAGTGTAGGAATAATGTCATCAACCTCTACTTTGGGGGCAGAATGAAACTATCTCTACTCTTATATTTATATTTTTAAACATCACCAGAGAAGGCATTTTCATGATTTCTCGCTGTAATCCTGAGGTTCAGCACAGGATCATTTATAAAGTGGACGCTTGTTGTGTATGCAGATTCTTAGAGGCCCAGTCCTCCCAAATAGCATTTGCATTTTAACGTGACCCCTCAGCGATTTGTATGCACATTAAATCAAAAAACTGCTCTACACCTTCAGCTAAGGGACTTCCATATCAAAAGGTTCCTTCTGGTATCTTACTTTTGTCTTTTGCTGAAGTATCAGCACATTTCCCCCCTTGCATCATTAAGAAATTGATACACATACTATATTTAATACAGAAATACTTTTTAAAGTTTTTCTGTAACTTTTAGGTGGAAGAGTTCTATTTATTAATATTATGTTTATTTAGACGCGTCAATTTCTTTAGATTGTTTTCTAAAACACCTCTAAAGTTGAAAAAAACAATCTTCTCCTCCTTCTCCAGAAGATGGTGTTAGCTTTGAGACAGCAAAACTGGAGTCCAGGAAGCTAAACCCCTGAGCTCTACCTCTGGCATCTTGTTTTTTCTCATCAGCTGTTTTTCCTGGTATATTCAATATCCTGACCATCTGGCCCATTTTTTCCCCCTTACAGTTGTTTTTTATTAAGTGATTTGTATATACAGAATAATGCTCATAAAAGGTACTACTGAATCACAAACCAGTGAACGCACAGGCAGTCACCACCTAGTTCAAGAAGAAGAAACTGTTATACACTCGGAGTCACCCATGTGCCCCCCTGTCATCCCATCTGAAACAACCACAGCCCTGAATTTTGTGTTTATCATTCCTTTGATCTTCTTTATGGGCTATCCATTTTAAAAGTCTTATTTATTTTTGTATGTTTCTGAACTTTATATTATATAAATGAAATCCTACTTTATGTATTCTTCTGCGACTTGTCCTTTTAGATTAACATTCCTGAGATTCATTCATTTTGTTGCTGTAGTTCATTCATTTTCATTGCTGTGTAGTATTCCATCATGACTTATTTATTCTTTCTACTGTAGATGGAGATTTGGATTGATTCTAGTTTTTTTTTTTTCCCTCCTTTTATAAAAGGATGGCTATGAACGGGTCCTCTGCATGTCTCTTATTAAGTATGTAGGGGTACATGCATATGCACACAAACATGTTATTTTTCTCTCCTTCTCAGGAATGAAATTTGCTGGATCATAGGGTATGTGCATCACCAGCCTTACTAGATAATGCCAGAGTGATTGTACTAATTATATTCCTACTAGAAGTGTATAGCTGTTACAGTTGTTCTACAACCGTGCCAGACTTCAAAATGTTTTCCAGTAATACTTGTGAAATGTTATCTCATTATGTTCTTTATTTGCAGTTTCCCTGATTATTGGACGTTAAGTATATATTATTGACCTTTTGGGGTCTTTCTTTTGTGAAGTCCTAATTTAGTCATTAGTCTGTATTTCTTTTAGCTATTTTCTGATTGATTGATTTAATATATATTGCCTTATAATCCCTTGTGGATTTCATGCGTTGCAAAAACTACTTCCCGGTTTATGTTTTATTTTAAACTGTGGTTTCTTTTGATGAGCAATCACTCATAATTTCAGTAGAGTCATAATCAGGTTTTGTCCCTTAAGGTTTGTGAGGATGATTATGTTATTGCAGAATAACTTCCCTTAGCATGGGGAGAGCTTAGATTTTAGAGTCAAATAAATCTGGGCTCATATCCTAAATGTTATTATATACCAGCCATGTGCTCACATCTAGGTCCTTGGGTTAGTTCATTACTCTTGAAACCACAGTTTCCTCATAAGTAAAAAGGGAATGATACTTCCTCATACAGTTGTGAGACAGCGGCATACAGTCCTGGGCACATAGTAGGTGTTTAGCTGGTAACAGTTTCATTCCTTTCTCTTTGGACTACAAGCTGTACACTGACCCCCTCTTGGAGTGTTTTCTCAAAACTACCTTAACATTTTTATGTCAAAAGAGCTTTATTATTTTATTTTTTTAAATTTTCTGTTACCAGTGAAATTTTTATATTGAGTAACAGGCTGTGCAGGACCACTTAGTAAAAACTCTTTGTCAGTTCAGTTCAGTTTCCTGTTCTTGAAAGGAGTGTAATTATTGTTCTTTTACCAAGAAGCATTTATATGAATGTAATGCCTTTGCTCCTACTCTAAGTTACTTTCCAGTATGGTTTTTAATGCAGTAAATAATTATTAAGTACTTTCTCTTGCCAAGACTTGTCATTGAGTTAGGATGATGGTGGTGTGGGCTGACCTACAGTTGAGTAAGAATCAGTTTCTGAATCCGAGGACTGTATACTCCTACTGTATAGAATATGCCCTGTTGCTGTGATGGAGGACCCTGCCCACCCTGAGCCAGGCTGAGGAGATCACAGGGCAGGCGGGAGGAGGGCTGGACGTTTGTGACAGTCGCCAGCCTCAAGACAACCTGGCTCTTACAGAAGAGCAGGTTTGGACACTGGTGTTATGGTACAGGAAGTTCCCATGATGGAATTTTCCAACATGTACTTTCCTCTTCCATACAATAAAGTCTTCAACCGGAAAAAAAAAAAAAAAAAAAAAAAAGAATATGCTCTGTATGTGTAGAAGATAAAAGATCGTTTACTGACCAGGTGTATGACTTCAGCAAGCCATTAATCCTTCTGGTCTCAGATCTAAATTTATAAAATGAAAAACTTAGGTGAAATCATGAAGAAATGAAGTGGTACTTGCTCAATTGTGTCCTATTCTTTGTGACCCCAAGGACTGTAGCCCGCCAGGCTCCTCTGCCCACGGGACTCTTCAGGCAAGATATTGGAGTGAGTTCCCATTCCTTTCTCCAGGGGATCTTCCATAGTGAAGGTTAAACTGTGCCACAAGGGCACCCCATAGAAAATCAGTCAGGGTACTCTTTCCACAGAGCTGATCTAGAGCCCCAGAAACTCTCCACACAGTGTTTGAATCAGGAACTACCAGCTGATCGTATCTGCTACTTAGTTTTGAAGATTCATCTAAAATTCTGTGATGATAGTTGAGTAACACAACACTTGAGCTATGTCCAAAACACATGGAACAGAGAGAAACTAGAAGCAGGGAGACAGGAATGAGGTGATGGTGGGAGTCCAGAGTTTAAGGGAGCAAGTGATGGTGGAGGCTGAGAGAATGAGGAGGGAAGGGCTGGGAGAAAGGTTGTGAAGACCGGATCCTTTGCTGACTCTTTGTAGGGTGACTGGATGGGAGTGGACCTGAGTAGATGAGAGATAAAATAAAGAGTTCATATTTGAATAATGACAGAGAACATGGTCGTCATCATGATGAGAGAAATAGACAAGTGAAGGGGAAGAGTGGATATCTCATTGGGAAGAAAATCAGTTTTCTTTAACTGTGCTGAATTTGAGGTTCTGGAAGAAGTCTTAGTGGAGGTAATGTTCGAGAAATTGAAGGAGACAAGTCAGGGCTAGGGTGACTGGGGAGAGGCTGTTGGATGTGGGGGTCCCAAGCCTTAGGCCCTGGAATTCCTCCACCAGATCACTCCATGCACTGATCCTGGGCAAGCTGCCTTGACCCATCTTCAAGCCCCAGTATCTTCATTTGCAAAATGGTAGCAATGAGTTTCTGTCACAAAGGACTAAGAAAGTTGAGTGGAATAATCCAGTGCCCATCACCATGCATTTTAATTGTCATAAAATGTGGAAGTTTTGCTTAGTTTGTGTCACCTTTATGCTTCCTTTCAAATAAGTAGTTTGATTTATTCAGGAAAGATACATTCCCATAAGCAATACCATCTTGCAGCTAAATAATGCTAAGTTTAGTCTATATTAAACTTGTCCCTATGTCTAAATTATAGGAAAGGCAAATCTGATTACTACTTATTTTTAATAAACAAGAAAACGCTAAAACCCTAGTGCTTAGGGAAAGGATAGGAACATAGTTTATAAAAAAATGTAACAACAAAGCCAGTAACCATATTCAGTTGTTCAGACTCAGCAGTAATATGAAATATTAACTAGAACAGTTAATTTTTCACTTGAACTGGTAGATAGGTAATGTTCTCTGGGATGCTGTGAGATTGGACCTCTGCATCACTTGTTGGAAGAATATTTGAATTAAGACAATCATTAGTACAGTAATAATATACATGTATTTATATATATATATATAAAACCAAAAAGATAAAAGTTTATACCATTTGGACTGAAATTCCCCTTGTAGTTCTGTAATCGAAAGAAAGAATTAAAAATAATGACAGGTTTTTAAACAAGAATTTTCTTAGCAATATTAATAGTGAAAAAGCAAATATGGCATAGTCAAATATATTATGGAGCAGTACATAGGATGGAATTCAATGTACTGCTTAAAAAGAATGGTTTGTTAGAGTCTTACTGAAAAGGGCAAATGCTAACAATATAATATTCAGTGGAAATATCTCTACGCAAAACTGTATAATATGGTGTAACTCCTGTTTTGTTATATTAAATAAAAGCCTGGAAGGAAATACGTGAAAATGTTAATGGTTTGCTTTGGATGGTAGGTTGATGGATGATTTCCTTTCTTGTATGAAAGGAAATTCCTATGACTTAATGTTTCTCATTTGGAGTTTTAAAATATTTTACAAATAGGAGTGAAATAAATAATAGAATAGACTACCATAAGGATCATTTTTTTCATAGCCAAAAAATCAATCAACCCTTTAATTTTTAAAAAAAGAAAAAAGTAAGCCTGGCCAGATGTAGATTATTGTTAGGAAATAGTTTAAGATTCCAAAGGATTGTCATATCTGTCTTCTGCTCTTATGTGGAGCAGCGGGAAGACATCAGCAGTGTAAGTCACTTCTGAAGTGAGAGTTTGAGAGGGCTAGAGCATTCGCATATGCTGGGATGCTAGCTTGACTTCATAGTCTACATCAGTTTAAAGAGTGGGGAAGACCAGTTTTCTCTTATTATGTCCAAACTGCACAGTTGCTCGAAGAGAGCAGTGGAATTTTGTGACGTATTTGTTCTCACTTGTAGAAGCCCAAACACTACTGCTGGAGCTGATTTTGTAACCATTAGACCATCAGGTTGCATTGGAATTGGCCAGAAATGCAGAAAAAATTCCAAGTGAAAATGTTAAAATAAATATGACTTCCGATTTAGATTTTCTTCCAGTTAATGGTTTCTTGGCATTTTGAGAATATTCAGTCTAAGAGTAGGAGGAATGAATTTTAATACTATCCTTTTTTTATGAAAATAGATTCTTATATAATGTTATATATGATATTTCTGTATGCATATAATGATATCTTTTTGTCTGTGTGTCACATAAATGAGAAAGAGATGTATGTGATTGAAAATCGTCAGCCATGAAGGGAGACAAAGGACTATTTTAAGACTTTTTAAGTGGGGAATTTTATTGAGATAGTGGTTTGAAGGTGGATCCCAGAAATGAGTCACTTTGTCCGTAGCTGGTGAGGGAAATGTTTGAGAGGAAATAATATTATTAATGTTTTCTGCTTTATGGTCCAAGCACTCAACTGTACTCAGTTCAGTTCAGCTCAGCTCAGTCGCTCAGTAGTGTCCGACTCTTTGCTACCACATAAATCACAGCACGCCAGGCCTCCCTGTCCATCACCAACTCCTGGAGTCCACTCAAACCCATGTCCATCAAGTCAGTGATGCCATCCAACCATCTCATCCTCTGTCGTCCCCTTCTCCTCCTGCCCTCAATCTTTCCCAGCGTCTCTGCTTTAGAATCTGGAGTGCCTTGCTGGTTCTGATCTTCTAACATATTAACTTGAAGCCATTAGCTAGTCAATAAAATCTGTATCAGAATATAATTAGAAATTTTTTAAATCCAACAGATGAACTAGGAAATTTAGAACGATATATACTTAGAATTCCTATTTTTGAAGTGCGTATGTTCAGTGTTTAATTTGTATAATTAAATATATCTCTGCTTAGTAAGTTCATTAGCCTAACAGTGCTTATCTCTGGGTATGGGATTGTGGAAGAATTCTAATTTCATCTCTTCATATTTTGGAAAATACTTAGCAATAAACTTTTGGCCTTTATCAAGAACATCCTGACACTTCCTGTAACCTCATTTTAGCTGGATAAAGACTAATGAATGAAATAATTAATTAGCTAAATATACTCTGTTTGTTTCTATTGGGGCTTTAAGAAATGCAGCATTCATAGTACTGAAGGTGTAAAGAATGATGAAGTTTTGAAAAGATTTTCCATTCCTCATTTAAATATGCAGTTTGTTAGAGCCTTGCCATTTCCGTAGAGTGTGGGAAAAGATGCAGAAACTGGGCCACAGGGGAGCCTGATAGGAGCATCCTCTGGGTGGAGGCCAAGCCTTTGGTTCTAGATGAAATTTTTTTGTTGTTTTCCTACCCTCTTGGGTGGCTGTTTCAGGGATAATTTTTGTCCAGGTATATTTGCTTCAGGGCCAAATCTAAATATTCATGGGCTACACATTTTTCTGGAATGTTCTTCACCAGCTATACAGAAACTTTGGGGTGGGACAGGACATATTTTTATTGTGCTCTAGGGCTTTTTTCCCCTTTTATTTAAAGGGGAAGGAACACCTAGATTCTTCTTTAAGACAATTCTTATTTATTTTTCTCTGTGATGTTTAAACATTTTCCTTTGTATTTTTTAATCTGTAGCACGGCAGTGCTCTGATAGTACAATTGTCTTAAAAGTTAAAATACTCATTTTTTCCACCTTTTTAGAATCCTTGAATTTTTGACAGTGTCTGCTAATTTATACAGTAAGCATAGTTTTTTTTCTGAACAATTTATGAAGAATATATACTTTCAAAAACTGTAAATTAGCACAAAATCATCACAAAATAAATTTTTTTTTAAATGTCAGGAACTTCCCTGGTGGTCCAGTGGTTAAGAAGCTGCCTAGCAGTGTGGGGTACATGGGTTCAGTCCATGATGGAGGAACTAATATACCAGATGCCGCGAAGCAGCTCAGCCCTTGTGCCACAACTTCTGAGCCCCGGTGCCACAACTAGAGAATCCCTGAGCGGTAGCAAAATGTGGTAACAGTCTTCGTGTTGCAGTGAAGATCCATGTGCCACAGCGAAGACCTTTGCTCCTGTTGTTCAGTCTCTCAGTCATGTCCGACTCTGCGACCCCATGGACTGCAGCAGGCTAGACTTCCCTGTCCTTCACCATCTCCTGGAACTTGCTCAAACTCATGTTTGTTGAGTCAGTGATGCCATCCAACCATCTCATCCTCTGTCATCCCCT
This sequence comes from Capra hircus, assembly GCF_001704415.2. Taxonomy (NCBI): domain Eukaryota; kingdom Metazoa; phylum Chordata; class Mammalia; order Artiodactyla; family Bovidae; genus Capra; species Capra hircus. The sequence goes on from NC_030818.1 coordinate 36,798,085, forward strand.
TCTCCTCTTGCCCTCAATTTTTCCCAGCGTCAGGATCTTTTCTAATGAGTCTGCTCTTCTCATTAGGTGGCCACAGTTTTGGAACTTCAGCTTCAGCATCAGTCCTTCCAATGAATATTCAGGACTGATTTCCTTCAGGATTGACTGATTTGATCTCCTTGCTGTCCAAGGGACTCTCAAGGGTCTTCTCTAACACCACAGTTCAAAAGCATCAATTCTTCGGTGCTTAGTCTTCTTTATGGTCCAACTCTCACATCTGTACATGACTACTGGAAAAATCAGAGCTTTGACTAGATGGACATTTGTTGGCAAAGTGATGTCTCTGCTTCTTAATATGCTGTCTAGGTTGGTCATAGCTTTTCTTCCCAGGAGTAAGCGTCTTTTAATTTCATGGCTGCAGTCATCATCTACAGCAGTTTTGGAGCCCAAGAAATAAAGTCTGTCACAGTTTCCATTGTTTCCCCACCTATTTGCCAGGGACTAATGGGACTGGATGCCATGAACTAATGGGACTAGATTACATGATCTTCGTTTTTTGAATGTTTTCACATTCAAAGCTGTTTTGAATGCCAGCTTTTTCACTCTGCTCTTTCACTTTTATCAAGAGGCTATTTAGTTCCTCTTCACTTTCTGCCATATGGGTAGTGACATCTGCATATGTGAGGTTATTGGTATTTCTCCTGGAAATCTTGATTCCAGCTTGTGCTTCATCCGGCCTGACATTTCTCATGATGTACTCTGCATATAAGTTAAATAAGCAGGGTGACAATATACAGCCTCGCTATACTCCTTTCCCAACTTGGAACCAGTCCGTTGTTCCGTGTCTGGTTCTAACTGTTGCTTCTTGACCTGCATATAGGATTCTCAGGAGCAGGTCAGGTGGTCTGGTATTCCCCTCTCTTAAAGAATTTTCCACAGTTTGTTGTGATCCACACAGTCAAAGGCTTTAGCGTAGTCAGTGAAGCAGAAGTAGATGTTTTTCTGGAACTCTCTTGCTAAGACCTCAGTCAGTTCAGTTCAGTCGCTCAGTAGTGTCCGACTCTTTGCTACCACATAAATCACAGCACGCCTGGCCTCCCTGTCCATCACCAACTCCTGGAGTCCACTCAAACCCATGTCCATCAAGTCAGTGATGCCATCCAACCATCTCATCCTCTGTCGTCCGCTTCTCCTCCTGCCCCCAATCCCTCCCAGCATCAGAGTTTTTTCCAATGAGTCAACTCTTCTCATGAGGTGGCCAAAGTACTGGACTTTCAGCTTTAGCATCATTCCTTCCAAAGAAATCCCAGGGTTGATCTCCTTCAGAATGGACTGGTTGGATCTCCTTGCAGTCCAAGGGACTCTCAAGAGTCTTCTCCAACACCACAGTTCAAAAGCACCAATTTTTCGGCACTCAGCCTTCTTCACAGTCCAACTCTCACATCCATACATGACCACAGGAAAAACCATAGCCTTGACTAAATGGACCTTAGTCGGCAAAGTAATGTCTTTGCTTTTGAATATGCTATCTAGGTTGGTCATAACTTTTCTTCCAAGGAGTAAGCGTCTTTTAATTTCATGGCTGCAGTCACCATCTGCAGTGATTTTGGAGCCCCCCAAAATAAAGTCTGACACTGTTTCCACTGTTTCCCCATCTATTTCCCATGAAGTGATGGGACCGGATGCAGTGATCTTCATTTTCTGAATGTTGAGCTTTAGGCCAACTTTTTCACTCTCCTCTTTCACTTTCAACAAGAGGCTTTTTAGCTCCTCTTCACTTTCTGCCATAAGGGTGGTGTCATCTGCATATCTGAGGTGAGTGATATTTCTCCTGGCAGTCTTGATTCCAGCTTGTGTTTCTTCCAGTCCAGCGTTTCTCATGATGTACTCTGCATGTAAGTTAAATAAGCAGGGTGACAACGTACAGCCTTGACGTACTCCTTTTCCTATTTGGAACCAGTCTGTTGTTCCATGTCCAGTTCTAACTGTTGCTTCCCGACCTGCATACAGATTTCTCAAGAGGCAGGTCAGGTGGTCTGGTAATCCCATCTCTTTCAGAATTTTCCACAGTTGATTGTGATCCACCCAGTCAAAGGCTTTGGCATAGTCAATAAAGCAGAAATAGATGTTTCTCTGGAACTCTCTTGCTTTTTCCATGATCCAGCAGATGTTGGCAATTTGATCTCTGGTTCCTCTGCCTTTTCTAAAACCAGCTTGAATGTCAGGGAATTCACGGTTCACATATTGCTGAAGCCTGGCTTGGGGAAGTTTGAGCATTACTTTACTAGCATGTGAGATGAGTGCAATTGTGCGGTAGTTTGAGAATTCTTTGGCATTGCCTTTCTTTGGGATTGAAATGAAAACTGACCTTTCCCAGTCCTGTGGCCGCTGCTGAGTTTTCCAAATTTGCTGGCATATTGAGTGCAGCAGTTTCACAGCATCATCTTTCAGGATTTGAAACAGCTCAATTGGAATTCTGTCACGTCCACTAGCTTTGTTCGTAGTGATGCTTTCTAAGGCCCACTTGGCTTCACATTCCAGGATGTCTGGTTCTAGATTAGTGATAACATCATCATGACTATCTGGGTCGTGAAGATCTTTTTTGTACAGTTCTTCTGTGTATTCTTGCCACCTCTTCTTAATATCTTGTGCTTCTGTTAGGTCCATACCATTTCTGTCCTTTATCGAGCCCATCTTTGCATGAAATGTTCCCTTGGTATCTCTAATTTTCTTGAAGAGATCTCTAGTCTTTCCCAATCTGTTGTTTTCCTCTATTTCTTTGCATTGATTGCTAGAGAAGGCTTTCTTATCTCTTCTTGCTATTCTTTGGAACTCTGCATTTAGATGCCTATATCTTTCCTTTTCTCCTTTGCTTTTCGCCTCTCTTCTCTTCACAGCTATTTGTAAGGCCTCCCCAGACAGCCATTTTGCTTTTTTGCAGTTCTTTTCCATGGGGATGGTCTTGATTCCTGTCTCCTGTACAATGTCACGAACTTCCGTCCATAGTTCATCAGGCACTCTATCTATCAGATCTCGGCCCTTAAATCTATTTCTCACTTCCACTGTATAATCATAAGGGATTTGATTTAGGTCATATCAAGACCTAATGCAGCCCAATAAATAAATATTTTTTTTAAATTTCAAAATAATATTTATTTCCTAAAGAATACATATTGTAGAGCATATGGAAAATAAACATAAACACAAAGAAGAAAATTGAAGTTACTGACTCCATTTGGTGACCCCAGAAACATGCACTTGTCTTTTTGATGTTTGTCTTTTAAACCCCTTTTCCGTCTGTACGTATTTGTTCATCTCATAAATGAGGATCAATTCTCATACCTTAAGCTCAATATGTGAAGTTTTTGCAGTCTAAATCATCCCTTGAAATTTATCAGCCTTCCAGTTTGTACACAAAGCATGACAGGACATAGTATCTTATTATTACTGTTCATGTTTAAAACTGTGGCTTATGGATACTGTTGGTTTCCCTGAGTTGTTTTAGTGATGCAGGTGTTAAGGAAAATGGCAAAGATTTAGAGAACCCCAAATGTGCTTATTATAGATACTTCCTTTAGAAATTGTTTTACAGTGGAAAAGTACCAGAAATTAAGTTCTCATTAGATAATGTGTGCTTTCTGTTTTGTTTTGAGAGGAATTCCCATCAGGGTTGCATGAATTCCCTTGAGTGAGATCCCTCTATGCTTCAGACAACATCTGATTTTATTTCTGTCTTCAGATTTCAGAGTCTGAAACAGCTACCCTAGAAAGTGTTGTTGATAGGATGGAGGTGGTTATCATAATCTTGGTTTTAAATGTAATAAATTTTACGGGGTTGGGTTTGGTGGTAACTGTTGAAAGCACACAGTAGGGCTCTGCTTTCCTAGGGTCTTTCTGTTAGCTGAACTGTTGAGAGTTCTGTCTTTGGATCCAGAATCTATTTATAGGAGAAAAGGCGGTATTGCATACTTGATTATGCAGACCTGTTCCTTAAGTCGTGGGGCAGCCGATGGATGTGATGCGGATCTCGCTGGCGCTTCTCTGTTGCCTTAATTCTAGTAGTTGGCCTCTTGAACTCCTGAAGAAAGTGGTAAAATGATTTCTACATGTGCTGAGGGAATGAGGGTGTGGGAAGAGGGGAGAAATGCCCTTTCATTGGAAGAGAAAGAAAGCCTTTGCCATCAATTTCTGTGAGGTTCTTTGTGGTTCTCACTTGGGTTGGTTGGTCCCAAGGAAAAGTGGCAAATGACCTTGTTCCCATGTTTATACACTAAGGCCAGTGGTAGCTCCTTGTGCAGTTTAGAAGGGAGATCTGAGCTGGGCCCAATGATGGATGGAGCAGGGCTGGGTAGATGGATGGAGCAAGTTTAGGTGATGGAACTCAGATACTACATTGTGTGGACTTAACTCTCCCCAAATGAGGAATTCTTCAGAAACTCCCAATCTGATGGGAACCATTCTCTTTGAGGGTGGCCAAATGCTTGATGGCTAATGTGTCTGGGCTGACTGAAGCGTGGAGCTGGGAGGGATCTCAGCTGACCTACAGGCAGCTACAGACATTGAGTCTTGACACAAGGGGAGGCATTGAGCCAAGACAGTGCCCAGAGTCTGGCCCTGGTACCCCAGGGTAGGGAGAGCAGGAGGCTGGAATGTAGCATTGTCTGGGCCTCTGACTGGGTGAGCACACCTGACACTGTTTTAGAAGGTGATGGTCAGCGCTATCAGTCGGGAGACTTCTCTGAAAGGGGTCTGGTCCTTCTCACAGTGAGGCTGACAACTCTGCTGCCAGCTGTCCTTAAATACCCATCTTATCTCCTGGGGCGGAGTCCAGGAAGCACCCTGAACCTGGAGCAGAGACATTTGTGTGCCATTTGAGCAGAGGAGAAACCAGGGCACACTTTGTGTTTTATTCTCGTTTTATTTAAGGTAGGTTTTGTGTGTGTGTGTGTGCGTGCGTGTGCGTGTGCGTGTGTGTGTGTGTGTGTGTTTTCTGGTTTTACGTCGGCATCCGCTGCTAAAAGAGTTCCTGAGTTTTCCTGATAATCAGGATGATTTCTCATTTTGAAAGGATTGTTTTGCTTTGGAAGTATGTGTTCCTCACAGTAAGAACATCAGCTTTCATCCTAGTTCCAAAAATCTCCTCTGATTCAGAAAGGATGAAAGTTTAATTAGAGAGCAGGCTAATTTATTGTCTTGTTCCTGAGGAAGACTGTTTCTTGTCTGTCAGTTGAGTTTAATATATCTTTATATATGTATATTTATAAATATATATTTCCACCTCTCAAGGATGATTTTGTTAGTATACATTTACATGAATATTTTAATCTAAATTATAGTATATATTTCCTTTGGACTATACCCTTGTTGAAATGAATTTGTTCCCATGAAATAAATATATCTTTAGTGGGTCATGCTTGAGAACTGCTTCACAGTCTTCTCAACTTTTGAAGTGAGTAGTTATTTCATGTAGAGCGTGTGTCGATAGCTGGCCTATCACTGGAATGCTGTGCAGCTGTGCAGAGCATAAGGATCAAATGTGCTAATTAAATATATATATATTTTAGCAAGAATGGAATGTAACAGCGTGTGGCTAACCATTCCAGTTTGTTTTTGAAGAGTACTTTTTTGGGGGGGGCCAAATATGAACAATCAGAGAGTACATTGACTTCGAAGATGGAATGCTATGTTAAATCGTTCTTTTCATGGAGGTAATGGGACTCATTAAATACTGAAATTATCCTGTAAAATACACTCTGATTAATAATCTGCCTCAAAATGTAGGCAGTGGCAGCACGCCTGGGGTCTAACATCTGCAGTCAGGGTTTGAACTTGCTTTTGTCCTGCTGTATCAGTTCTCCTCCTTGGCTGCTGGGTACTCAGCCTTTCTCAGAGCACTGTCACACAGCATTTCCTCCCAGTTTGGATAATAATCTGATCCATCTTTTAGGAACCCATGTGAATTAGATCATGTGGATTTAGCTGCATCCACGCAGATGGTGGTCTGATTTTTTTTTTTTTTGTCAGACATTGTGCAAAGTGAACCAATGGGAATAAATGGCAGGTTGGTTGTGTAATGTGGCAACATTTTACTTAGTGTGTCTTTAAAGATAAGTGGGGTGAGATTCCAGCAAAACTGTGCATAAAAAGTCAGAATGTGTTGGAGAACTGCCAAGACTGGGAGCAAGCTGTGTGACGAGCACTGATGCAGCTTTGTCCTGTCTTAAAATAGCCACCATTTAACAAAATATCTTGAAACTTGTCATTTCACTTGAGCAAATAAGTGAAACAGAGGTGGTGGCTTTCATGTTTAGTTTAGCAAGGTTTATTTTTACTAATTTATCTTTTTGTTCCAGTAATCTTAAATCTTGTGACGATATGGAGGCAAATATTTCTGTGTAACATCAAATCTCGAGTGGTTTTCCCTGGACTAATGAGACCTCACGTGGAGCGTCCTCTATCCCTCCTATTCCACTCACTGCAAAATATGCGGTCTTTGTGGTTTGAATGAAAATCGGGACCCTGAAGTTAAAAAAAAAACTCCTATATTTTATATATCTGCTAATCATTTTGATATGAATTATTGATGGTTGGATGCTAAAACATTGTAGAAGTAAAGCAAAAGGCCTTGGTTACTGTCCTGCAAATTTTATTTTTCCTTTGCTTACTCACTTTTTGACTTCGTTCACTGGCCATTTGTCTGCAGTACTTGATTCTTATGTGTATCGATGTGCTTTGTAACTGTAGCCTTTCAATTTTTTTTTAATTGAAAGTCTTGTTTTTTTAAGTCAACATGATAAAAACAAGGTGGGTGTGGGGCGGAGATGTGCAGTCTTGCTGTGCGTGTCAATTGGAGCCTGATGGTGACATGAACAGCACATGTGGGGGAGCTGAGGGGGCTGGATGAAGGCAGGGGGCTGCCCATGTGGATAATCTGAACAACCTATCAGTTTGGGTTCTATGAAGATGAAATTTTCTGAAATACAGTATTTGGATTACTGAGTGGAAATAAAAATGGAGGATTTAGATGTTAAATATAATATGAAAACAGTGAATGAACTTTATCTTAAAGGGCTTGTATACAAACCAAGTTCCTAGTAAGAATTTTCTAAAAGTTTGTATTAACAGATATCTTAAATATTCTCTAATTTAAAATCCATTGGAAGTCTGGACTTAGAACTAATTGTAGTAATTTTATAGCTTTTTAGGGGACCATGCAAATGGCCTTGTTTCTTTTATGTTGCCGTCTTCAGATTTATATTTTGAATTTTGCTTTGGCACTTTTAGTATCTTATATATGTTTCAGAGGGCTTCTCCTTGTATAGAGACATCATTTCTGGCTCTATGTAGGTGCCTCATACAGAGGCAGATACTTAATAATTCTTAGGCGTTTGGTTAGTAGAGTTCGCGTTACTTTTCTAGGTGTGTTTCAGAATCTTTGAAGAACATTTTGTTTTTTTACAACATGAAAAAGTTTTGTAGAAATTGTGGAGATACTTCTCACAAGTATTGATCTTTTTCATTCTTAAATGACGAATTCTCTATGTGCTATGGTTGACATATGGGAAAATCTATGATTTCTAAATTTTTTAAATTATGTTTTTTCACTTCCCTTCTTTTACACATTCCGTGTCTTTTAAAACATGCTCTTGAATAGCCATACTGGTAAGTTGAGTTCAGAAGGTGTGAAATGTGAGCCAGAGCCAGCAGCCTTCCCTTTTAACTTATACCATAGTCTGATCTGCTTGTGAGACTCCATTTTAGGTTGTTTTCATTTCAAATCATTCCTTTAATATGGCACAAGAGTTCAGTCATTCCCTGTAAACAGTGAAAAGCAAGCAAAAAGGAAAATATTTGAATATCCCTTTTCTGGGTTATGGTCTAAATTAGAAAATTTTTCATTTCAATTTTATACATGCATATTGCATTTTATCTCTCTCTGTATGCCTTGTGTTGTCAGAGCTTATAAGACTAGGAACAAATAAAGTTAGCATTTAAAGTATTCCAGACATACAAGTTTACAAGAATTTGCTTATGTTTGTTGGGAGATCCACAGAACAGACCCATGGTTTTAATTGGTTCTTTGTGCCCTGTGAAGGCAGATGGAAACATTACAGACATCTGCTGTAGATGGCAGTGGGGTGGACAGGTGAGGACCACATGGAAGTTCATACCAGGGGTAGGTGGAGCAGTGAGTTGGTTTATGAAATGCTAGCTGCCTTAGATGTTTCTACAGCTGTTGTCAGCTAGCTGAAAATAAATTGAACTTGTTGAAATGGGAAGAATTTGGCTGTCTGAATAGGCTTAGATAAAATACTGCTTCAGATGCCTATAAAAATGTCTATTGTAACATTATTATATTAGAAAAAAATGGTGATAACCCAAATGTCTGTCATTGGTAAATTAGAGGAAGGAATATTATGGAGACAGTACAATATAGTGGTTTAGAGTGCTCACCCAGAGGCTGCCTGGGTCTGGACCCCAGCTATCCCGTGGAGTCACTTTGTGACCTTGGGCAAGTCATTAACCATACTCTGTCTCAGTTTCCTCATCTGTAAGATGGGGTCAGTTGTAGTACAGACCTTGGAGAGTTACTGTGAGGATTAAGTATGTTAATGTAAGTGAAGAGATGAGTCTAATTCCTGGCAAATAAGTAGCTATTAGTTTTTATTAGACTGATAAAAATACTGTTATTGAAAACCTCCTAATAACATGGAACAGTTTTTAAAATAAAGGGAAGAAAGCAGAAGACGGGATTATATAAATGATGTGATTTCAACTCTATAGAAAAACAAAGAAAAAAAACAAAGGAAAAGAGATAAGAAAAAGGCAAGTATTAATTTTGAGGGGAGAGTAATAGGCTGACTTGTGATTTTTGCTTTTGTGTCGTTGCTTTTCTGTATTTTCCAGTGTTCTACAGTGAGTGCATCTTACTTTTATAGTTTGAAAAAGTAAACTTTTTTTTGAGATGTGCCTGTTACCCTTCGTAAGTGATTAGTATATTGATTATAAGAACATCCTGTTTATTCTTTAAAAGCTCAAGGGCTTTCATTTGGAAGTTTGCCCCTTTTTGATTCTATAATACTTTCACATTCGCATTAGAGTAATGATACTCCAAACTATTTTTTTAAGCTTCCTGATTTAGATATTTCTACTAATTCAGACTAGCAGTATAACAAAAAGAATATAGACACCTATAGTTACATAAATACCATGTATTAGTGGTATGATCTTAGGCAAATTAATAGAGTTTTGGTTTTCTCATGTGAAATGGAGATGTGAAAAGTTACCTACCAACTATCACAGAATCAAGATTAAAAGTAGCAGTCTGTACACTGTTTCTGAGTCTGGCACAGTATGGGCACTGGTTGAGCGATATTACTGCTGTCACTTCTACTTGTACCAACAAACTAAAGTACAGGCAAACTAAACTTGGCCACTTCAGTTTAGTCCATGCCATGGTATTTAGTTTTAGCTCACTGATGTTTTGTTCTTAAGATTCTGTAGGCCAAAGTGGCGGAGAAGGCAATGGCAACCCACTTCAGTACTCTTGCCTGGAAAATCCCGTGGACAGAGGAGCCTGGTAGGCTGCAGTCCATGGGGTCGCTAAGAGTTAGACGCGACTGAGCGACTTCACTTTCATGCATTGGAGAAGGAAATGGCAGCCCACTCCAGTGTTCTTGCCTGGAGAATCCCATCGACGGGGGAGCCTGGTGGGCTGCCATCTGTGGGGTCGCACAGAATCGGACACGACTGAAGCAACTTAGCAACAGCAGCAGCAGACCAAAGTGGCCTTCTTAAAGATGCATTCTCATTGTATCTATCTACCTTCCCATCCTTCACATATTTCTATCTCTATATGTATCTTGTCTCTTAAGTCAACTCATTGATTTAAGAAAATCCATCCCCCGCCTCCCCACAAAGCGTATTAGGCAAGGTAACTGGTGCTGCAGTAACAGACATCTCCAAAGGTTCAGTGGTACAGAGGTGCATTCCTCATGCATACTCTGTGGCCATCATAGGATGGCAGGGTGCTCTTCCCCCATTTTCTCTCCCTCAAGAATTCTGACTGATGGGTCCATGTGAGTTAGTAGCCAGAACTAGTCACATGACCTTGCCCAGGTGCAGGGAGAGCAAGGCAAGTGTAATATGGGTACCCACGTGACCAGAAAGAGAGGAGATTGGGTATGTGTGGGCATTAAAAGTTTCTGACCAATCATAGAAGATAGTGTAGGTAGTATGATCTAACTCGGCATTCCTTATCAAGTTCTTCGAAGTACTAGTTTTGCAGTATGTTAACGTGGTATTCAAAAAGAGAATGCCAGGCAAAGCAGACTGTAATGGGTTTCTTTAGTAAAGAACTTCTCAGAGCCTTTATTAAGAGGCATTGTAGAAAGAAGAATGATGTATGTTTCCCAGACTTCGCTGACTTTGGAATTCTTTTTTCTTTTTTTCATAGCTTCTCTTAGACCACGGTTTCATAGGATATGCTTTGGGATGCTCTCGTCTAGTCTGTTCTCCTACAAAGCAAAGCTATGAGAATCATGTTTTAATTATTGCATATGCTGAGAAGAAGCTTTGTTTTTATCCTTTGCTAGAAGAGTTGATTGTTTGAAGAGTCTGGTTTCTGCTATTATGAATCAAATCACAGGCAGTGTTGTTTTAGAATTTTAGTTATTATTGATTACATGCCTGTGTTGAATCTGTAAGGTTTTGTTTTCATTTTAGTTGCTTTTGTGTTCTAAACTTACCATTGAAAAGACAAAGGTAAACAAACCGCGACCTCACATCTTCGTGGTGATAAAAGCCTAAATTGGTTTGAGCAGATGGCCTAAACATATATAATTGTTTATTGGTTTCTGCATTTTTCTTGATTCTCTCTGACTTTCCATTACAAATTTTCTAGAAGTTTCAACACTACTGAAATGAGGGCTCTGATAAGAAGCAGAGAGACAGGTTTTGTCAAGAGGTATTACTTATTTCTCTACCAGAAGGCTTTGGTTTAGTTTAAACATGATGCTTGTTGCCAGGGATTTTATGCCTGCATATGTAACAAATCTCAATATGCAAATTTTCACTGAAATGTAAACTTCATGTGGTAAAACTTTGGGTGAGAAGGTGTTCCTCCTGTTTCATAACTATGTGTGAGTAGAACTTTATCATTACTAACTCCCCAGACCGTTGAGTTTATGGGTTATTTTAAGTGATGAATTCAGTTTCTGTGAAAAATCATGTGAAATCCAGGCTGAGAATTCAGTTTTTATTTTCTGTTTTTTTTTTTTTCTCCTTTTGTGAGTGACAAGACGTGAAGGGCCATTGCTGTTACGTGACAGAAAACACGCTTTTAACTCCATCAGTTGAATCAGCAGCCCTGCCCCACCCCTTTCCCACTGGTGTTACAGTTAGGACCTGACCAGTGTGTGTGCCTTCTGAGGGTGACTGTGAGGATTCGAGGCAGGAGAAAAAAAGCTTCTTTGGAGCCATGATTCCTAGCTTTGTCCTTTTTGTTGATTTTACTGTCATTGTAGGAAAAGCATTCATGACCCGTCACAAAAGTAAACATTGGAAACCATTTTTCACATGGCCTGGGGATGACTGGAGTCAAGCTTAATGTGTCGGCGAGTACGACAGACACAGAACATAGTTGCTTACCGAAGGCTGCTCCTGGGCCAGGTCACAGGACTGTCATCTCTTAAGGTCTTTAAGGTGTTTGACCCCCTCAGATGCTTGTGTTGGCTTTCTGTAAAGATAACTTTGGTTTAAGTCTGCTTTTAAGAGAGGAGTGTTGATCTCCTCACCTTTGGGGACTTGTGAAAAAAGGGAACATGTTAGTCGTTCAGTCATGTCCAACTCTTTGCGACCCCATGGACTGGAGCCCACCAGGCTCCTCTGTCCATGGGATTCTCCAGGTGAGAATATGGAAGTGGGTAGATCCCCCTTCTCCAGGGGATCTTCCCAATCCAGAGATCAAACCCGGGTCTCCTGAAATACAGGCAGATGCTTTACTGTTGAGCCACCAGGTAATGCTGTGCTTCCGTGGACCATCCTTGTGGACCAGCCAGCTGAGAAGCCAGATGTTAGGAGAGTTTGTGGTGGAGCAGAGTTTTTACATTGTAGGTTGCAGTGGAGAAGGAAATGGCAACCCATTGCAGTATTCTTGCCTGGAGAATCCCATGGACAGAGGAGCCTGGTGGGCTACATCCATGGGGTTGCAAGAGTCGGACACGACTTAGCAACTTAACTGCTACTGCTAGGTTGCAGTGCACAGTCAGGAAGACTGAAGGGAGCACATAGAATCAGAAGTTTCAGAATCAGGCTGGGCCCTGTGGGCCTTAGTCCATCCACTCCTTTGTGTAAGGAGGAGGTAAGCTGGGAGAGGCCAGGGGGAGTCATACAACTTCAACTGTTAAGGGCTGAAATTACCACATTAAGTGGGTGACACTTTCTGTGAAGCATTTGCAACTATGTGGGAACACTCAGTCTGCTTGTGACCATTTCCTTGTCCCGAGCCTTGAGAGGCATCTTACCTGTCCTTAATGGGACCACTTGTCAAGCATTTCACGATGAAGTATATGAGGGGAGCCTACAGGTTATTAAAGTTCCTGTTCGTTTTCTTTATGCTGCCAAACTAGCATTAATGTTTATTGGGAAAATCATGTTTTATCAAAGATTTTATTAGAAAAAAAATTTATTATTATTATTAGGGAAAGATGGGAAGTTCATTGTATATGGAACTAAAAACCAGCACAGGGCTTCCCCAGTGTCTCCATGGTAAAGAATCCACCTGCAGTGCAGGAGACTTGCAGGAGATACGGCTTCCATCCCTGGGTCGGGAAGATCCCCTGGAGGAGGAAACGGCAACCCACTCCAGTATTTGTGCCTAAACAATCCCATGGACAGAGGAGCCTGGTGGGCTACAGTCCATTCGATTGCAGAGGAGTCAGACATGACTGAGCGACTAAACAAACAGTGTGGTCACCTTTGTTTTAATAAAAATAGCCACAACCGTGCTCTGGCTGCCTCGACCCAGCTGAAGGAAGATGAAGGTCATTCCAAAATAGAAAAAGAGCTAGTTAAATATTACTCTGATTAGTTAAGTAAGTTTAAAAATTTTCAGACCCTGTGATGTGGATATAGCTTAGCTGAGGAATTCTCTCTGCTCACAGATGAGTTTTGCTGGGTATTATCAATGATTTAAAGGCAGATAAGGGACAGATGTGAAAAACATGACCCTCACCTCTCTCCCCCTTTACCCCACATTGATTTGTAACCATGTAGAAACCTAGGGTATAATGGATAGATGGGAAAAGGTTAATCCCATCTCATTTTGGAATCCTCTTCCTGGAAGTTAGGACTGGGTCCCTATGTTTCAGTGGCTGGTTTCTGCTTCTGGAGCTGCACTGGCTAGGTGGAGCCCCACCTTTGCTACTTACTGACTGTGGGGCTTTGGTAAGTGACCATGTGCCAATCATCCAAACTGGGTAATTCATGAGCATTTTAATAACTGTACCAGCACAGCAGGCATAAACTGGGACTGTCTGAGGTGAGCTAGAAAATCTTGTCCCCCTAGTTTTATCACATTACCTAATCTCTGTGTCTTGGTTTCTTCACCTTGTAAAGTGGACGTGATAACAGTACTCACTTCTTAGGAGATCAGAATTAAGTGCACGGATGCACGTAAGGGCTTTGGAATGTTGTTTGGCAGATTGTAATTGTTCAATAGTCATTTATTTTAAAAAATACTGTTTAGGGTGCTTAATTCACATAATAATCCCTTATATATTCAGTTTACTTTTTATTGTCTTCATGTGATTTCTCCATAGCAAGTTTTGCTTTTAATTTTATCTAATAAGTAATAGCATTTACTAATGACTTCTTCCATTTAGGGTACTATCATACTTAATGACTTGTTATATCTGAGCCCTTTACCCCTGGCACTGTTATATATAGTTAGCATCTGTGGTCCAGAGAAGCATAAAATTAGGACTCTTGTTTATCAGGAGGTGGCTAATTAGTAGCTGCACTAGAGGGCACAGTTTTCACAGTTGACCTTGAGATATAGGAATGGTTGGGTGCTTGAGTCCCCAAACTAGGCTTCTTTCTTGCCTCTCTCAAATTGAATTTTCCCAGCATGTTGATATGTAGGGTTGCCAGATTTAGGAAAGACAAGCAAGACTACTTAAAGTTTAAATCTCAAATAAACAGCATATCATTTTTAGCGGAAGTATGTCTCATGGAATATATATGGGGTGTACTTGTACTAAAAGCTCATTCATCTGAAATTCACCTTTAACTTGACATCCTGCATTTATCTGGCAATTCAGTTATGTAGTTGAAAAAGGTTTTTTTATCCAGTAACCCACATTCAGATGTATATACAAAAGTATAATCCCATTCCTATTAGAAGTACTGTGTCAGCTTTTAAAACGCCCATGTGTTTTATCCTCCATTGGAAAGGACAGTTGAGAAGTTGTTACTGAGTGGCTGCTGCTGGGTATCCACTAAGACCAACACAAAAAGGACTTCAGTCTGGTTTGCCACAGCCTCAGGGATTACATTTGTTCCATGAGAACTTCTTGGCTGTGAGTGTGGGTGGACTCGGTCCAGCTCTTTCTCCTTGGAGGGGAGTCCATTTGTTAAGGTGACTGATTTTGGAGAGTTCTTAGTTTGAGATTGAACTACTTTGGTAACAATTTGGGAAAGGGGATTTAACTTTGGATCATTTATATTTCACTTGTAGAGGCCAGAGCTGTTAAGAGTGACCTTCAAATACTCTTCCCATTAAAATCACTTCTTCCGACTTTTTACTTTCCCGTAGTGTTGTCTAGAAAATGCTGGTGAAGTTTTTGCATCAGCCTTGGAACTCTGTTAGCATTCAACCTGAAGGGTCCTTTGGGAAATGCTGATTGGAGGATTAGAGGTCATGGAAACCTGAGTGTCTTGTATTTTTTCTTTTTTGCACTCTGGATATGATGTCTCTGTTAAGCCAAGTCTCAGAGAAAAAGCTTCACCTGGTTAATGATACACTGGGTGAAGTTAGTAATGGCAAATGAAGGTTGCCACTGTCTGCTGGAGGACAGTGAGACAGAGTGAATGGGTAGTGGACCAATGCTGGCATCTTAATTGCTACCATTTAAAAAGTTTAACATACCCAGTCAAAAAGCACAGGTTTCAGATTATCTTTTGAAGAAAAATGCACAGTGGTGAGAGCTTACTCTGAGGCACAGATAGTGTGTGGGTGGGTTAGCCAAGACGAAAGAAATCCAATTATAGAGCTGTTTGTTCAGAGTATCCGATTTTGAGGTGGATTTTATTGTTGACTGGTGGCTTTCCAGAAAATAAATTATTTATGTGTAAGGACTCTTGCTAGCTAGGCTTTGAATGCTGATGATTATTTGGAACAACTCTTTCTTTCCTTTTGGAGCTGGTCTCCTCATCATTACCTTTGATGGCCTTTTGCCTTTGGACAGAATTTGCTTCTCAGGCTACAACAAGCCTGAGGTTTATCTGACTGTAGTAGAGTTAATTTGCAGGATGGATTGAATATTCGACCTAATTGTTTAAATGACTTAGTACTTGGAGGTGTCTGATTGGATGAAGGTTGGCTCTTCATGGTAGGAATTTTCACCTTTTAGAGCAGTGATTCTCCATCTTGGCAGCACATTGGAAATCCACTTGAGATTTTAAAAATGCAGAAACCTGGGTCTACCCGTAAAGAATTTGGTTAAATTATCTGGGGTGCAGAATGGGCACTGTGGGACTTTAAAGGGTTCCCCAGGTGATCCCAAGGCTTCCCTGGTGGCTCAGACAGTAAAGAATCTACTTCCAATGCAGGAGACCCAGGTTCAGTCCCTGGGCTGGGAAGATCTCATGGAGAAGGGAATGACTACCCACTCCAGTATTCTTGCCTGGAAAATTCCATGGACAGAGAAGCCTGGAGGGCTACAATCCATGAGGTCACAAAGAGTCAGACGTGACTGAGCGACTAACACTTTCACTTTCAGGTGATTCTAACCAAGTTTGCACATTATCCTTTGGTCTCCTCAGAGTTATGGCTGTAATCTGTGCTGTTTGGAAGGGAAGCTAGGAGCCTTAGTGTGGCTACTAATGTTTAAGTTAATTAAGGAACACTAAAGACTCAGGTCCTGAGTCACTTAGCCACGTGTCAAATGCTCAGTCATCACATACGACTGATAGCCACTGTAATGGATTTTGCAGATACAGAATATTTGCAGCATGGTAGAAAGTTCTGGTAGACAGCCTGCATTTAGGCTGTCGTAGGATGTCCACAGAACTGGGGTGGGGGTGGGGAAGCTGTGAACATTTGAGAAGTCTGACACAGGAAGGACAGGCTTGGAATAGAGCTAATCCAGCAGGACTTGCCAGCACCAAATTGCCACATACATTTTTAGCAGCCTTTTTGTCAATGGTCTTTTGGCACCAGAAGCCCTGCCACAGTTGGTGCGATGTATCAGGTATTGCATCTTGCTGAAAGGTCCGGTTTAGAGCAGGCTAGCCTGAAGGGGTGTGGTAAGCTCCAAGGGCAGGAAGATGTGAGCCCTGGGGAGTGCAGGGCCAGGGAGAGGAGAAGTAAGTTTTATTCTTGCAGAGCTAAGGAAAGGCCCTTTTAGGGACCAAAGCCTGATATGGGGTAAAACTGGGTAGAGTAGTGTCTGTCCTTTCTGTTCAGAAGACACCTGCCTCAGTCACTTGCCTCTCCTGGCTCATCTGTAGTGTGTGGGAGAGAAGGGTGGTACTGGCAATGTATTTCTAGAGAAATAAAGTTCATGTGGGCCCCTGTGTTCTTGGAGTGTTGAGGAGATAGGGCTTGAGAGGATGGGGATGAATGAAATCATGTTTATTCAGACATCTCACCTAGACAGCCAAGTCGGGTAGGGTCTGGCAAAGAGAAGGGATAGAGGAATAGAGGAGGATGCTAAAGGCTTGGATTTTCCAAACCATTCTCCCTTTGGGCAGGTCCTCTGCAGGTGTGGGAAACGCGCCAGGTGGAGAGGCTGTCATGAGGCTGGCGCTCTCGTCTGTACCCTCCAGCCTGAGCCCTCCCTCTCATGTTTCTCTGGACATTAGCACCTCCCCAGGAACAGATTTCTGTTTGGTTTCTGTGAGCCCACTGAAAAGAAAATGCCAAGTATTCACAGGCACAGGGTGAGCGCGGGAAGAGCTCTGATAACGGGAAGGGCTCTGATAACACATGAATCAAAAGAATGCAAGTGGTTCCCGGGTGTGTGTGTGTGTGTGTCCCAGCAGCTCAACAGGGTCTCTGAGTCACTTGAGTTTTTCTTGTGTTATTTGTCATTGTCTGCTGTTAAATCAGGGTGAAGTGTCAATGCCTGTCACAGGCCTCATTTCCTCACTTTGGGACACTTGCCAGGTACGTGTTCTTGACATGGTTGCGTCTAAATATCTGTATTACCAAATTATAACCACACAGCACTGCCTGCTTGCCCCAGTGGAGTAAGTGGTCAGGACATTCCCCCCACCCCCACCCCATTACTTCCACTCTCTTCTTTGGAGGAGGGGTTAATATTTTATTTATTTTTAATTTTTAGGATTTTTATTGAAGTATAGTTGATTTACAGTGTTAGTTTCTGGTGTACAGTGCAGTGATCCAGTTTTATATATACATACACACATACATATATTCTTTTTCAGATTCTTTTCCCATATATGTTATTACAAAATACTGCAGATTGTGCTCTGCAATAGGTCCTTGTTGGTTATCTGTTTTATCTCCAGTAATGTTTATCTGTGGGCTTCCCTCATGGCTCAGTGGTAAAAAATCTGGCTGCCAATGCTGGAGATGGGGGTTCGATCCCTGGGTTAGGAAGAGCCCCTGGAGAAGGAAATGGCAACCCACTCCAGTATTCTTGCCTGGGAAATCCCATGGACAGAGGAACCTGGCAGGCTATTGTCCTTGGGGTCACAAAAGTCGGGCATGACTTAGCAACTCAACAACAACAACATGTATGTGTTAATCCCAAACTCCTAAATTATCCCTGCCCCCTGCCCCCACCGTGCCCCTGTGGTAACCGTAATTTTGTTTTCTATATCTGTGGCTGTTTTTCTGTTTTGTAAGTAAGTTCATTTGTATCATCTTTTAGGTTCCACATAAAGGTGATATCATATGATATTTGTCTTTCTGTGACTTACTTCACTTGGTAGGATAATCTCTAGGTCCATGCATGTTGCTGCAAATGGCATCGTTTCCTTCTTTTTATGGCTAAGTAATATTCCATTGTATATAGGTACCAAAACTTCTTTACCCATTCCTCTGTTGATTGGTTGTTTCCATGTCTTGGCTTCTATAAATGGTGCTACAGTGAAAATCGGCTTCATGTGTCTACTCTGCCTTTGACTGTTGGAAAAGAGGTATGTTTTCTTTTTGTCCCATTGTCAGTAGTTTATATATACTTTGTTAATACTTATCTTTTATTTTGAATTACATCTAACACCTACTTTGCCTGATTTTCTGTATTCTCTTTTCTTAAGCTCAGAGAGCTAGAAAGGAAATGTTAACTTTTATAAAAAGCAGGAAAAGGGTAGATTAGAAAGACCAAAAATAAATGCTAAGAAGATTAATAGAAAAGCAAGCATCGATTCATCAATATCTTCTGTAGTAGGAAGCCATCCTGGTAACTCATTGAGTGCAGCTGGTCCTCTTTTGCTTGTGGATTTCAGAGGTCTTTATAGAATTGAGTTTTAAAGGGCAAGTAGAAAACTTACCCCAAACTTTTGAACATTTGTGTTCTGTAATACTGTAACCTTTCAGTTTTTAGTGTATTAAGTACACTGAGAAGTCTTCTGGAAATAAATAGACCTGGATTCTTGACAGTGAGGTTAAGTTAAGTTGCAATTAGAAAGATGAGGTGGTACCTTAGAGATGCTCTTGTTTGGTGGTTTCCAGACATGTACATCAGAATCACCTGAGAAACTTTAAAAAAAAAATCACAGGTTATGACCACATCCCTGTTGAATAGAATTTATAGACATGGGCCTCAGGAGTCTGTATTTAAAATTCCTAGGTGATTTTGGTGAGTTGCCAAGTTTGAGAGCCTGAGGACTAGGGAGGTGAACTGATTTCCTCGTTGTTAATGGCAGCCAGGAGGAGGACAAGACCAGGGACCTTCCTAAGTCTCCCCCACCACCCCCAAGAATCGGTGATTCTCCAGTTTGACCTTAGTCAGATGTGATGTCTGCCTCAGTCTGTAGTCTTTTTTCTGAAATTGACTTCATTTATTTTTTAATTTTGGCTGTCTTGAATTCTGCTTCCGTTTCATTCCCGAGTCCTTTTTTTTTTTCTCTTCATTTTAAAAGGTGGCATGTTATGGGTCCTGTGTGGTCACACAGCTGGTGTGAGCTTTGAGGGTGATCTCTGGAATCCCTTTTCTCAGATTTCAGTGTCATTCATTGTCTCATCCTAGTGGCAGTGAGACACTTTGGGATTTACCATTTCTTCTCACCATTAAAAAAAAAAGTCCTATCTCCTGATATATTTTTGGCTGCGAAAATAACTCCAGATGGCATGTTTTGTATAGGGAAAAAAACAACAGAATTTTTCACACTTTCTCCATGAATTATTTTGCAGCTTTCAATTTTGATGAAGTTATTAATCTTACAAAGGACCCATTCTGTAGAGAGACTAAGCACTGAACAAATGCGCTTGTATACAGCATTTAATTTTACTGGCAAAAATTAAGAGAATTGTTACTCTTGCATCTTTACATCATTTGTTACTCTTTCACATCTTTAACACCAGATGTTAAAATAACAGTCCAACTTTCTAGAGATAGAAAATTAACAAAAGATTTTAATCCTTGGATTTGTCATTGAGAAGTGAGTGCCAAAAATGGGATCAAATAAAATGATGTAACTGAAAGTACCTTGAAAAACACGTGGCAATATACAGATGTAAGATACTGATTTTTTAACTTTAAATTTATTTATTTTTTTAGTTGAAGGGTAATTGCTTTACAAAATTCTGTTTGGTTTCTGCCAAACATCAATATGAATCAGCCATAGGTATATATATATATATACCCCCTCCCTCTTGAACCTCCCTTCCATTTCCCCAAGGTACTGATTTTTAAAAATCACAATCCTGATTTGATAGCTGATGTTTTTCAGATGATTAAGAGCTTTTACAAAGGGCATTCATATAGAAATCCCTAATTGGGACTTTTTTGCAAAATAGTATGTGGGTTATTTATAGATAATGTTCTTTGAAATGATCTTTTTACTGGGGTCTTTAATTAGTTGGATTTTTCTGGATCAAGGAGAGGACCTGTGATTATTCTTCAAGCCTAAAATATTTTTATTCCTAGCTGTGTGTTTCCATCGGAATATGAGAGCACCTCAGTGTTCGTCATTCAAGATAATCTCTCAGGGCCACCCCAAATCTGTTTAATTTTGCTGGATTGATGATGCAGAGAATAGAAAACAACTCTTTGGAGATTTTATAAACAGATCTTTTAAATTCTGAAAGTATTTAAGGGGTCTCCTTTGGTAATGCGTTAATTCAGGTAGGGGCCACCAAAAAGGACATTTGAACAGTCTTCAACACTGAAATGGTGATAAGAGCATTCTTTCAAAAGATAATGTCTCCAGAAATTTTGGATTGAGAATGAACCCTTTAAGATAACTGGATGCTTTGATGAACTGACAATGTCTGAGTTTCCTCTGAGTAGCAGAGGTGTTTTATGGGACTTAGTAGGGCCACTGCCTCTTGATGGACATGGAGCTTCAGTCAGAATGTTGAGTGCTTCCCTGTACAGACTCTGTGCGGGCACCTGGGCACAGAAACAAGACAGTTCTGCTCTTATGGGGCGAGTGCTAGGGAGGAAACAGGGAACCAGTAACAAGACTTTGCCATGATCGGTGTAAACTGCAGGCACAGAACTGCTGTATCTTGGGCAGGTAGGTGATGGATAGGGGTAGGGACACCTTTCTGAAGAAGGATGATGCCTGAGATGACTCTTGAAGAATGAATGGTGTTAGCTGGAAAAATAAGGGTGTCGGAGGTCCCAAGCAGAGGAGGATCTCCCCGCATAAAACGAGGGAGAAAGAAGATAGTGTTCTTTGGGCAAAGGGCTCTGTTACAGCCAGAACAAAGGGAATATATTGAGGATGAAGGGAAGTGAAGCAAGACATAAGGTCATGTACACCTTGAAAGGAAATTTTCCCCAAAAGACGAAAGGGGGAGGGTGTTGAAAGATTTTAGGCAAGTTTGTGTGTTTTTCAAAGCTCGCTTGAGCTCCAGTATGGAAGAGGATGAATTTTAGTGGGCATAATGGCAGAGTAAGCAATAATTAAGTCAAGAAACGCTCTAACCAAAGTCAAGGTTATAGTTCATAATTTTGGGGGGAGCCAGAGAAATTGCTGATAATAAACCTGACTGACAGGAAATACTGTATCCCAGGGCATCATGGTCCATTACTGTCGGGTTAAGTTGCTTCAGTCATGTCGACTATTTGCGACTATGGGCTGTAGCCTGCCAGGCTCCTCTGTCCATGGGATTCTCCAGGCAAGAATGCTGGAGTAGGTTGCCATTTCCATTTTGACCTTTTCTCCCACATAGTCCTGTATTGTGAAGAGTCTCCAGATCCATATTCAAAAGTTGAAGATTTTTCCTACATGATTAATAAGACTCAAGAATTTTCAAATGTGTTCTCTTTTGATTACTATAGAGTTAGGTAGAAAAAAATTTTCATTACCTACTTGATATTAAGACTTCAGCTATTGTAGTAGTCAACAGTCTTGGTGAAGAACTGGTCAGGAATTTTTAGTCATATTATGTTAGAATGATTTTTTGGAGTAACATATTCCTGAAGAGTTGTACGTGAAGTAAAATTTTGAACATTATGTTTTAAGTGCCCTCTGAACATGCAGCATTTAAATTAATCCTTTTGAAACTTCTGTGGTTTAAAGAATCACTTTTATGTAATTTGCTTCCTATTTTTCTTTTGTCTAAATCCAGATTTTCCAATTAGCTTTTGTTTATAGGCCCTTGAAGAAATTGACATTTGGCATCACTTGGGAACTTAGGTATTTCTTTAGATGTTTCCAGAGAAATAACATGGTAATATAAGAACTTAAAAAAACTGGTAAAATATTTGTTTTACTGGTATATTGTAATTAAAAATAGCTTCTGATTATGATAGCAATAGAGTTCTATAATCCCTTTTAACAGTTTAGTATACTTCTTCCTGGTCTTGCTTATTTGAACTTGCTCACACACACTTATGTCCTTATTTAACACTTTAAAAATTGTATTCATTTTGTTAC
Organism: Capra hircus; assembly: GCF_001704415.2. Lineage (NCBI taxonomy): Eukaryota > Metazoa > Chordata > Mammalia > Artiodactyla > Bovidae > Capra > Capra hircus. The sequence continues at coordinate 36,820,363 of NC_030818.1, forward strand.
ATTATGTGTTGTATCCACGTTAAAAATGTTTTCTGAAAACTTTTTGTGTGTGACTGTAAGATCCCTTATTGGGGATTTAAGTGGTCTTCAAATTTTTTTGCCCCTATAAAAAGTACAATGATGTGAGCATCATTGCACTCCAATTTTTATCCAAATTCACCTTTTCCCATAGATGCCTAAGATGGGAATTGCTGAAACTAAGGAGTTTCATTTAACACCTGTTTCTAAAGCTGTGCGTTCCAGTAATCTCCTTATAGGTATCTTACTGCCCCTGTGTTGACTGACTGACTTGTGTGGCAGGTGCCTTCAAACTTAAGCAGGCTGGTAACATTTATATGGGATTTGGGTTTTGTTACTTAAAGGTTTGCTTCTGGAGAAGTGAAGTGAAATGAAGTGAATTGAAGTTGCTCAGTCGTGTCTGACTCTTTGCGACCCTGTGGACTGTAGCCCATCAGGCTCCTCCATCCATGGGATTCTCCAGGCAAGAATACTGGAATGGGTTGCCATTTCCTTCTCCAGGGGAACTTCCTGACCCAGGGATCGAACCCAGGTCTCCCTCATTGCAGGCAGACGCTTTAACCTCTGAGCCACCAGGAAAGCCCAATGTAAATCCATGGTTTTCATGCTGAGGACACATGGACAAGTTGTCTTACGTCTCAAGCAAAGATACTGCTAGCCTCCAATAGAAATGTAATTGAATTTCTACTGGGTGGCTTTCCTTTCTTTTCATGTGGAATAAGAATGAGATTTATTGGCTTGTATCAACTAGAGCAGCAGAGTTAACAGAAGTAATAAAAGCTGTCAGACTGTTTAGCTCTATTATGCTTTTATACACAGATTCTTTTAAAACTATGTTTAGGAAATTATTGTTCAGTTTAATGTCTTCAGAATATTGAATACAATATTTACCAGAAAACCCAATCCTTTGTTTAGATAGGGCCAAAGAGCAGTTTTCTTATAATTTTCTCTAGACTCCTTATTAATTTTATATTCTATAAACCATATGCTTATATGTGTTCTGAATTTAAGTGGGTCTAAATCAAATTCCTTATGATTATACAGTGGAAGTGAGAAATAGATTTAAGGGACTAGATCTGATAGAGTACCTGATGAACTATGTACAGAGGTTCATGACATGGTATAGGAGACAGGGATCAAGACCATCCCCATGGAAAAGAAATGCAAAAAAGCAAAATGGCTGTCTGAGGAGGCCTTACAAATAGCTGTGAAAAGAAGAGAAGCAAAAAGCAAAGGAGAAAAGGAAAGATATAAGCATCTGAATGCAGAGTTCCAAAGAATAGCAAGAAGAGATAAGAAAGCCTTCCTCAGCGATCAGTGCAAAGAAATAGAGGAAAACAACAGAATGGGAAAGAGATCTCTTTAAAAAAATTAGAGACACCAAAGAAACATTTCATGCAAAGGTGGGCACAATAAAGGACAGAAATGGTAGGGACCTAACAGAAGCAGAAGATATTAAGAAGAGGTGGCAAGAATACACAGAAGAACTGTACAAAAAAGATCTTCATGACCCAGATAATCATGATGGTGTGATCACTCATTTAGAGCCAGACATCCTGGAATGTGAAGTCAAGTGGGCCTTAGGAAGCATTACTACAAACAAAGTTGGTGGAGGAGATGGAATTTCAGTTGAGCTATTTCAAATCCTGAAAGATGATGCTGTGAAAGTGCTGCACCCAATATGTCAGCAAATTTGGAAAACTCAGCAGTGGCCACAGGACTGGAAAAGGTCAGTTTTCACTCCAATCCTAAAGAAAGGCAATGCCAAAGAATGCTCAAACTACCGCACAGTTGCACTCATCTCACACGCTATTAAAGTAATGCTCAAAATTCTCCAAGCCAGGCTTTAGCAATATGTGAACTGTGAACTTCCAGATGTTCAAGCTGGTTTTAGAAAAGGCAGAGGAACCAGAGATCAAATTGATCAACATCAGCTGGATAATCGAAAAAGCAAGAGAGTTCCAGAAAAACATCTATTTTCTGCTTTATTGACTATGCCAAAGCCTTTAACTGTGTGGATCACAATAAACTGGAAAATTCTGAGAGAGATGGGAATACCAGACCACCTGACCTGCCTCTTGAGAAACCTATATGCAGGTCAGGAAGCAACAGTTAGAACTGGACATGGAACAACAGACTGGTTCCAAATAGGAAAAGGAGTACGTCAAGGCTGTATATTGTCACCCTGCTTATTTAACTTATATGCAGAGTACATCATGAGAAATGCTGGACTGGAAGAAGCACAAGCTGAAATCAAGATTGCCGGGAGAAATATCAATAACCTCAGATATGCAGATGACACCACCCCTATAGCATAAAGTAAAGAAGAACTAAAGAGCCTCTTGTTGAAAGTGAAAGAGGAGAGTGAAAAAGTGGGGTTAAAGCTCAACATTCAGAAAACTAAGATCATGGCATCCAGTCCCATCACTTCATGGGAAATAGATGGGGAAGCAGTGGAAATGGTGGCTGACTTTATTTTTTTGGGCTTCAAAATCACTGCAGATGGTGATTGCAGCCATGAATTTAAAAGACACTTACTCCTTGGAAGGAAAGTTATGACCAACCTAGACAGCATATTAAAAAGCAGAGACATTACTTTGTCAACAAAGGTCTGCCTAGTCAAGGGTATGGTTTTTCCAGTGGTCATGTATGGATGTGAGAGTTGGACTGTGAAGAAGGCTTTGAAGAAAGAATTGATGCTTTTGAACTGTGGTGTTGGAGAAGACTCTTGAGAGTCCCTTGGACTGCAAGGAGATCCAACCAGTCCATCCTAAAGGAGATCAGTCCTGGGTGTTTGTTGGAAGGACTGATGTTGAAGCTGAAACTCTAATACTTTGGCCATCTGATGTGAAAAGCTGACTCTTTTGAAAAGACCCTGATGCTGGGAAAGATTGAGGGCAGGAGGAAAAGGGGACGACAGAGGATGAGATGACTGGATGGCATCACTGACTCAATGGACATGACTTTGGGTGAACTCCGGGAGTTGGTGATGGACAGGGAGGCCTGGCATGCTGTGGTTCATGGGGTCGCAAAGAGTCGGACATGACTGAGCGACTGAACTGAACTGAAATTGGAGAGAGTCCCAGCCTAAGTGCCAAGATAGGATATTTCTATGTAGAATTGCTTTCTTTTTTTCAGCTTATGTTGTACTTACTGCTGAATAGGCCTTTGCACAGAAGGCCTTTAAATCTCCCAACTCATTTTGGGTACCGATAGGGTGGCTCTCAAAGGCACAGAAAGTTACTATACCTCCCCCAAAGTCACATGAGTGGGTTACTGTCTTTTCTTGGAACACATACAAAGAAGGATCCTTCTGCAAGACTGATACAGTCACCACGTCACGCTCTTTCTCACAACACTGCTGTAGAGACTTCCAGTGAGAGAAGCAATTAAATGATGCCGTCCAAATCCTGAAAAGAACAAGGCTCAATGTAGGGGAATTGGGCAGTGGACAGAATGCAGATTTTTATGTAACTGTAATTAATTATAGGCATGACTCATTTGCATGGTAAAAAAGCTTCATATATGAAGACTGAATTTTAAAGGTCACAGAGAATGTTCACACTGTAAAATGACTCATCTCTTATAAAAGGATTTATTATCTTTCTTTAAAAAGGATATTCCCCTCATGCATCTGCTCATTGATTTCTGCTTTTTTAAAAAAATTTATTAGAATGTCCTGTCGTGCATTGTCTTTAAAAAAAAAAAAAGAAAAGATCGTTTGACCTATAAAATGACCCAAGGATTCCTAGGCATTTATGCAAGAGAAATGAAAGCACATTTCCACATAGTAACTTATACATGGGCTTCTCTGGTTCATAGCAGCCTCATTTGTGGTAGCCCTGAATGGAAACAGCTCAGATATCCATCACAGGTAAGCAGATACAGAAGCTGAGTTATATCCATATAGTTGAATACTACTCAGCAGTAATGAAAGAATCAGTTATTGCTATATGCAGCACATGAGTGAATCTCAGAATAATTGTGCTGAGTGAAGAGGCCAGACAGAAAAGAGTTCGTACTAAATAATTCTGTGTATATAGAAGACACAGACTATAATCTGCGGGGACAGAAAGCAGATCGGTGGGTATCTGGGGGTCAGGGATTGGGGGGGTTAGGTGGAAATGGGCCAGGAGGAGCAAAACATAGAGGGGAACAGAGAACCTTTCTGGAGTGATGGATATGCTCATTTCCTTCATGGCAGTGATGGTTTCATGGGTTGGTATATTTATGTCAGAACTTATCAACTCATGTAGTTTATGTATGTGCAGTTCATTATAGCTATTAATTGTCAACTCTCCCTCAAGGAGTTCTGTCTCCACCTGTCTACTGACTCTCCCACTTGGCTATATCCCTCCCAACTCACTCACAATCAAGAAGGTGGGCAGGAAGGAGCTGATGATTGTGGTTCAGTGTTCAAAATGCTGTGCACAGGGATTACCATGAAGGCCCCCTGTGGGAGGGGAGCTTGAGCTGAGTGTGAGTGAGGGGTGTCTCAGTGGGCATGCAGAGTCTGGGAACTGCGAGAGGGTTGAGCTGCCGAGAATTGAGGGTGTGCAGGTTTGTGGCAGGGGGTGACACTGGGCGAAAGCAGGGGCCTTGTGTGCTTATTGTATAGCTCGAAGCTTTGTTTTGAAAACCTCAGGACATCATTGCTAGGTGGTAAACAGGAGAAAGACAAAATCAGCTCGGGCTTTGCCCCGTGTCTAGGAGGATGGGGAGATGGGAATTGCTAACTTGGAGCTCAAGGAGCCCTGATGAGATCCCACTCCCCAGTCTGTCCAGAGAATTTTCCTGCCAGAAAGGATCTTATTATCCAAGAGGGGCTGCCCTACCAGACAGCTCTGCACTGTCCAAGAAACTGGACACCACATTGGAATCCCACCTGTAGAAATACTTAACATTTCTCATTTCAAAAAATGCAATGTTCTTTGCAGAAACTAAGGAGAACATGATTTTCTTTCAAAAATAAAATTTAAATAGCCTTTTATACCATCACCCAGTGCTAAGAACTAGTTTTAACATTCTGATATGTATATTACTCCTGACAAATGTATGTTTTCAAACAGAAATAGAATCATCACCTGCTTGTTTTGTTACCTGGTATTTCATCTGAGCATTGTTCCATGTTTTACACCTAAATATAAAATATTGTTTTTATTGATGCATGGGAGTCTACATATTACATACATCATGATTCATTTAACCAAACTTTGTTTTGGAATATTTTTTGTTATAAGATTTTATTATAAAGTTTTTAAAATTCTGGAAAATGCAGAATTTTATTGAAATTAAATCTAAGAATGTACAATTGATTAAAATTTTATTCAGATGTAGTTTTTATTTATATTACCGAAAAATAGCCTTGATCTAGTGGATATTATAACTAAGTGAAGGAGAGGGAGGTCCACTGGTACCATTACATGTGGATGCACACAGTGATTCTCTGTTATCCAGTGATGATTATTTCATCTGTGCTGTTCAGAAAAAGTAACCACCAATGTGAGCTCTGTTGTTTCAAAGAAAGATTTCTTCCTTATCAGAAATAAGTTAAAAAGTATAAATAGTAACAGTTATTTTTAATGTTCCATGAATTGTTTTAAGCTTTTTATATGCATTAACTCAATTCTCTATAAACAGTTCTATGAGATAGAGAATTATTATATTATTATGTAAGAAGTAATATTATTATTATATATTACAATATTATAATTATGATAATAAATTATTATTCCTGTGTTACAGATAAACTGAAGCATAGAGAAGTTAGTAATTTGCCCAAAGAAGTGATCAGTGTAAATAATGAAAACATTCAAGGTCACATCATTAGTAAGCAAAGACATGCAACTGAATCTCCTTATTTCTTTTCTTAACTTACTTGGTGTGATCAGGGTGAAAGGAGAACAGGCCCTCTCCTGCAGTGCTGGTGGGAGAACCCATTTTTCCAGGGTAGTAGGTTTCTCATCTAGAAATTGACCCTAACAAAATAGTGGACACAGTTAACAGTGATATTACCACATTCATGAAAATATTTTTGAGAATAGTGAACAAAACTTCCCTGGTGGCTTAGAGGGTAAAGCATCTGCCTGCAGTGTGGGAGACCTGGGTTCAATTCCTGGGTCGGGAAGATCCCCTGGAGAAGGAAGTGGCAACCCACTCCAGTACTTTTGCCTGGAAAATCCCATGGATGGAGGAGCCTGGTAGGCCTACAGTTCATGGGGTCGCAAAGAGTCAGACACGACTGAGTGAATTCACTTAGTAGGAACTTGGTTAAATAAAGTCATGGTACATCCATACTGTGAAATAGTACTCAGCATCAATCACAAATGATGATGTGAGCACATGTCTGTGGGGATAGTTGTTCAGGAAACTGTATTCTCATCTCTCGGTATCTGGGGGCATTGGTCCCAGGAACACTCGCCCACTCCATACAAAATTCTGCAGATGCTCAGGTCCCTTATATAAAGTGGCATAGTAGAGGCGGCCCTCTGTGGATGAACCCATGGATGCAGAGGGCCACCTGTAAATGGGGACAGACATATGGCATGGAACATGAAGATCTGATGTCCAGCCACAAATTGAACTCCTGGTTGTGGGTATTTGACACCACCACCCCCACCCTGATCCAGGAGCCCAGCATACCTGGCTCCCTCCTCTGTTCACTGCCAGAGAAACTTGCCATCTATTGACTCATATGATGCATGAGTGTCAAGGAAACCCTGGAGTTTCTGTGGGGAACCCTCTGGAGTTCTCTGAAAGTAATCATCATTTTTTAAAAAAGAAGCCTAGTTTAGAAAAGGGAGAGAAGGAATGAGAATATAATATTTTGTTATAGATCTTTTATTGGCTTCATTTAACAAGCAGAGACAGAATCTCACAAGTGGGACAGCCACAGCAGGACTATGAGTTCATTCTGTTTTGTTTTTTTTTCAGTCTTCCTACTTTCATTCTTCCCTTGATACTCACTCCACCCTAAGAGTTTTCCTCTTTCTTTATTTTCCTGGCCCTTAGTTCTGGGACTTGACTCTTTTTCTACCATAGTTCACCCGCCCTGTGTCTCATTTCCCCTTGAGTCTTTTTGGGTTCAGATATTATATTGAACAATGAGGTGATGTGTTACCCTTCTTAAGTAATTAAACTTTCACAACTGCTATTTTGGGAGTTTTAGCTATTTTGGGAGTTGCAGAAATTGTAACACCCCCTCCATCCCACTCCTCAGTGGCAGCCCACTCTGAATCCTCCTCTGAGACAGAATTTAAAGCTGCCTTGATACCAAAAGCTTTTGTTTCCATGTTACAGAAAGAATCATATGTGATGTGCCTTTTGTGTATTTTTTTTAATGTCCACAAATATTTTGGGAGCTGAATTTTGGGAAGGGCTACCCTCTGGCTGAACTCTGCTTACAAAATCTATAAAACAGAATTTCTGCGCTTCACAGCAGGACAGGTGCAAGTGTGCACCAGTGACCTACCAGCCAGAGACCATTTCTGCAGACATCCTGCCGGGAGAAGAATAGAGCGTAACAGGGAAAAAACAAGCCCAGCTTTCTTGTTGAGGACACCTATCAAGAGTCAAGCTGCTATTGGCTTGTTTCTACATACTTTTGCTTGAAGAATGGGTGTTACAGAACCCCAGTTGGAAAGCCCCTTCGTGTTCTGTTTTGCTGCACTGGAGGCTCAGCATGGAGGTGGGAGTGCAAGGTCTGGAGCCACAGCCAGGTGGAGAGGCCGCAGTGGGGCATCGCCTGAGAGTGGAGACCACGCTTCCAGAGGGGCTTTGTGCTGTGGGGGAGTGTTCCCCCAGGCATGGCTCAGTACTGTTGCCTTGAGCTGTATGTGGTTCCTGAGTGCACATAGATAGCTAGCACGTTGGGGGGTTGAATTTTGATTTTCATTCAGTTTTAATTTATTTAAAATTAAATAGCCTCATGTGATTCCTGGCAACCATATTGGACAGCAGAGAATAGACTCAGAACTAGACTGCTTGGTTTCAAATCCGGACTCCACTAGCTTTCTTTGACCTAAGGCAAGTTCCTTCACCACTCTGTGTCAGTTTTCTCATCTGTGAAATGGGAAAGATAAGCATGCCTGCCTCGAAAGGACATTTTGAGGATTAGACGACTTAGTATTTGTAAAGGTCTAGGACCTGACACATAGAGTTCTTAATATAAGTGTTTGTTAAGTAATGCAAATATACATACATACATAGAATTAAAAATTACAGGCAGATCCATGTTATATTTCTTTTAGGAAGCTACCAGACATCGATCATCAATGCATCTTTCTTAAAATCCTTTAATACTGCAGAGGTGAGAAAAGTCATTATTCGGTAAATATTGAGCGAGCCCTTACTTTGTGGCAGCTGCTGTGCTGGGTGCTGGAGATACATACTGTGGGGGATAAGAGACATGGTTCTTATCCCTCATCCTAATAAATAAAATAGGTAACAGCCTAGCAGAGTGTTCTCATCTAATGGTTATTGGACTTCAAAACAGGAAGGGACTTCAGAAGTAATGTCCAGGTAGAGATGCAGACGCCTGGAGGAGCCTTGCTCCTGTTCCTGATCAGGTGACTTGGGTTTCGGTTCGTCATCTGCCTACCAGCTCATGCTTCCCTTTGCACCTGAGGGACCAGGTGTGTTTTGGGTCTCTCACTGCCCACTTCAGAAGCCTTGATGTAAGTTCACCGTTTGTCCTCTTCTGCAGAGGGTATAGATCTTTGAATTTTCTGATGATGATGGTGATGATCCTTGGAGTCTTTATAGAATAGTGGCAGTATCACATAGTAGTCTTTCTTGTTTGTTTTAGTTTTTGTTCCTTACTTAATAGAAGTTAGAAACCTGTATTGGTCCTTTTTTGTTGTTGTTTGTTTAGCTTTAGAGGTTCATGAGATTGAGAAGTCTGTACTGGACTTGTACCACTCCATTTGGCTTTTATAAACTTTTCAAGAAAATGATACAAGCCCCAACATGTATGAAGTTACTAAAAGTGAGAGTCTTTTGAGCCATAATTGATGTTACAATAAAAGACATAAGGAAAGAAGGGGACTGGTTGTCGGTCTGTTGATTTGTTTTCTGCACTTGCTAAAAAGTGGAGCAAGAGGGGAAGAATACTGACCAGTTTGCATTACATATGAAAACTATTAAAACGTCAGCATGGCCCAGCCACTGACATAAGAAAAAGTGTTTAACGTTAAGTATCTAAAAGATGACCTAAAAATACAACGTTTGTAATTACCTAATTAAATTAATAAAGCCTCCAGGTAATGGAAGTAATGTGGGAGGCATTCTCTGGCAAATAAAGCTTCAGAAACGTTGACATCTGCACACGATTACGAAGCCCCTGTTGTTAACTTCGCTTTCTCCATTCCCTAGCCCACGTTTCTCACTATGAACTAATGGTACATAATAATAAAACCCTGGATGTCAGCCAGTCCAGAGTTCTGGCTAACTTTTAGAGTGTTTGTGAAAGTCAAAAAAGCAATGCAGCTGTTACCCTGGGTACTTTCCAGCGGAGGATGTTTTCCAGATGAAAGCGCAAATAGTGATTGAAATGTAATCAGTATTTTTGGCATCTTGGTATTATACTTCTTTTCAGTTTTTTGTTATGTTAATTGTTCATTTCTTAGGACTTGTTTTATGCTTTTTTCTGTGGTCTGTTATCCACTGAAAGTGAGGAGATGAACGAATGCTTAAGCAGTTTTTCATTCTTTGTTTAAAAACAAATCAACAATGGCAAACAGTCTCATTTGTTAGCTGAAGACTTATTTAAAATAACCACAACATTTTCGTTGAAGATATAGTTTATTGTGAGACTCATGTTTCAGGCAGCATAGGGAAGAGAATCTAGATCCCAAATACAGTGTCCACATTTCAGAGCTGACTGGAAACTTCAAGATCCTTCAGGGCGGCTACAGCCCTCCGAGCTCATCCCGTGTTCCTGGGGCCGGGATGGCTTTGACAGTACTTGCCTTACTTAGCAGTGCACTCACTTTTTAAATCCCCATGCACTGCCCTTTAAGGGGAGGAGTGCAGATGACTTCATGGATATTTGGGGCTTAGGAATTTTTTTTTCTAAGTTAGAAAGGGTTCTAGTTGATCCATTATTCTCAACACTTAAGTAAAGAATCCACCTGCAGTGCAGGAGACCCTGGTTCGATTCCTGGGTTGGGAAGATCTGCTGGAGAAGGAATAGGCTACCCACTGCAATATTCTTGGGCTTCCCTTGTGGCTTAGCTGGTCAAGAATCCGCCTGTAGTTCAGGGGACCTGGGTTTGATTCCTGTGTTGGGAAGATCCCCTGGAGGAGGGAAAGGCTACCCACTCCAGTATTCTGGCCTGGAGAATTCTATGGACTGTATAGTCCATGGTATTGCAAAGAGTCAGACATTTTACAGATCCTGCTGCCTGAGTCTAATTTAATCACAGAATCACCCAAAGTGATTGTAATGTGTGCACAGGGCTGGGAACTGCTGTTCTGGCCCAGTCCTCTCTCTTTATAGACGAGGCAGCCGAGGCCTGGAGCCTCTGGGTTACCTGTCCCGAGCCTCCCCTGGTTCTGACCTGCTGCTGCTGCTAAGTCGCTTCAGTTGTGTCCGACTCTGTGCGACCCCACAGACGGCAGCCCACCAGGCTCCCCCGTCCCTGGGATTCTCCAGGCAAGAACACTGGAGTGGGTTGCCATTTCCTTTTCCAATGCATGAAAGTGAAAAGTGAAAGTGAAGTCGCTCAATTGTGTCCGACCCTCCAGTCTCCTCCGTCCATGGGATTTTCCAGGCAAGAGTACTGGAGTCGGGTGCCATTGCCTTCTCCAGGTTCTGACCTGAATGTGGGGTAATTGGTTTCTGGAAGGGACGGCAGAGTCTCTGATTGCAGATCCCTGGTGATCTTTCCCCAAAGGCCCTTGGACTACCCTGCGCAGAGTCAGGCCAGGAAACTTCGGAAAACAGGACCCAGTGCAGAGGACAGGGCCTTGAGCTCCCTGTCCCTTTCCCCCAAGTAGAACCCCCCCTGTTTTCCCACGGGAGCTACCTCATTCCTCAGTGAGAAGGGAGGTGAACTGCCTCAGGTTCTTCTGCCCTCTATCCTGGATCCCCGCCCCAGAAACAGATTTGTAATTAGCTAAATGAGATGGTAGCTTCCGGACCACTTGGTGTTTACCACCAAATAGCCAGTCCCCTCCTGCATCTCCCAGATGCTTCCTTCTCTTTTAGGGAACAGTATGTATTAATTAGGCACAGTGTTTGCTATAACTGACCGTGGCTAATGCTGTATATGTCCATTAAGGATAATTTAAGCCAATTAAGTGCTAACCTGCTGGTCAACAAGGTGCAGGCGTGTGGTATCCAATGAGAGGGGATGGACCATGTGCACTCTGAGTTGGTCGTTTCCAGCTCTTCTCATGTCTGAGGCTTTGTCTGCAAGGCCCTCTTCACCTGTACTTCATGTTGGTGGTTACTGCTCCAGCAGATGGGTGCTCTAGCCGTGCGGTGGGCTGTGGTGCTGGGGGTGGTGACCCGGCTCACCCTGTCTGCTCACACCAGGCATTCCACCCGGGGGTAGAAGCCCCCTACCCTAGAGGAGAGGAGATCACGAAGGAGGGGGACTGGGGAGTTGTGAGAGGAGAGGAAGCCAGGGGCATGGAGCAGTTTATGTGCATGGAGACTTTTCTTGAGGAAAGTTTGAAGAAATTTTGGTAAGTATGTATAGCTTCCTGAAAATTTGTGCTGCAGTTGATGATCAGCATATTTTGGAATGTGTGATAGAAAAACATTTGCATTGTAAAGCAAGACTGGACTAAAGAGCTTTGGTTCATTTCCAGACCTGCCGTCTATTCTTGTAATATGACAGTATCTGTTTCCAAATGTGGAACTTGGAGAAATGGAGCAAATGAAGGAAAGGAAAACGTGTGTGTTTTTATTCTCAGGGTGTCAGTTGGAGAACTCACACATCCTTTATTTAAAGTACTCACTGGCCTTTGAAGTGACCCTGCACCCACACCCCTCCCAGGGAGACTGTGGCCGTGATGGGGGAAGCTGGTGATTTTGTGCTCTCTGGACCTGAATGCCTTACCTCTTCTGTCATTGAGAAGCTGATGTGAAGGTTTGTGACTCTAGGAGCCGGGCACAAGGACCTGAGAATTGTAGGCTGCGCTGGGGGGCGTGTGCTGAGCTGCTGTGGGGTGGTCAGGCCGCCAGAGTGGTCTGATTTCCTTGCCTCCCACCTGCTGCTCTGTGAGGAGCTGGTTTACATCAGAGAGGCTGCTCCTGACCTCACTGTCTATTTCTGGCAAGAGAAGCACAGCAGAGATGGAAGAGACCTCCTGCCGTTTAGAGGAAGTCAGATAAATACTCGCTTCAGAGAGTGTGTCTTGAGCCAGAATGCATATGAGCAGGTGACAGCCCCCGGCCAGCGTTGTCCGCACAGTCCTGGATTAATGGGCTTTCAGCCCTCAGAGACGTGTTAATGAAAACTCTCCCTCAGTGCAACACCAAGGGCAGGTACTGGCCTTGCCGATTTTATTTTCTTCTTCTTTTTGAAATGTACGCTGAGAGCAAGGGGGAGGGGGCTCCTCATCCCTCACCTGGAAAGCCTGTGGAGCTGGTTAGCAGGAACTTTCTGGAACTTTAGAGAGAGAGTTCCTGGAGAGTGTGTGAGTGGTGAGCAGTCAGGTTGAAGAGGGTGCGTGTTTGTTGGCTGTGCCTTCTCTCAGTCAAGAGGGAGCTCTGCACAGACTCTGGGGCTGACACAGCAGCCAGCTCGCCTCTGAGGAGAAAGCACTTATCAGCACTGCACGTTCCCTCTGTCGGCATGAGCCGACCCTCCCTGCCTGCGAAACTGGCACTGGATTTTCCACTAAGAAGGGTTTCAGCAACTGAGTACATTCTTAGTCTTCTGGTAGTGATCCCAGAGTTTAAAACAAATCTTGTTCCCGTGTAGAGCTTATTCTACTGAGCTTATTGGTTTAAAAGAAGAGACATTTTTGGACCCTGGTCATCCAATCTCCACCTGCCCCCAGAGGCTGGAGTCTCCATTCTGATGTATTTCACTCTGTTTCTTTCTATCTGGAGACAGGAGAATGATCTCGCGGGAACTCGGCCAATCTTTCAACACTCTGTGTACACGGAAGACTAGGCGTCATGTGAGGGGTCTGTTTGCTCACTTGCTTAGTGCCTTTGCAGTCAGAGCATGCAAAGAAGACCAGCACACTCCCTGTCGTCCTTCTACAGACCAGTGTGGGGCAACATGCATTTTAGAGAAATCTTGACAACGGCTCCCTAGTCCCTCAGAGAATCTGAGGAATTTCAAAGTATCCAAGGTGAAGATGCAAAAAGTCTCCATAAGCTTGAGAATGATCATCATTGTAGGTCACCGTGTTGACCCATGCTCTCATCACTGGTCTTACAAACAGGCCTTCTTTTTCTGTCTTTGAATGTATCAGTCAGTTCTTTTCAAGAAGCGCATCAGTGTTAGAGACCAGTCTGAAACTTTGTGACCCCATGGACTATATGGTCCATGGAATTCTCCAGGCCAGAATACTGGAGTGGTAGGTAGCCTTTTCCTTCTCCAGGGGATCTTCCTAACCCATGGATCGAACTCAGGTCTCCCTCATTGCAGGCGGATTCTTTACCAGCTGAGCCGTAAGGGAAGCCCTAGAGACCCATCACTATAAGGCAAAACCAACCAGCTTCTGGCTTAGGAACTGCTAAATGCCTTCATTGTCCCATAGCTTAGTGTGATTGCAGTGAATGGCTTTCTTGTGTTTTCTTGATTCTTCCAAATATATACGTTCACTTTTTTTCAGACATGATCTGCCTATAGAAAATGGGTGAGATGAGGATGCTTCTGGGAACTGCATTTTAAAATAGCCCAAATAAAACCAGTTTGGCAGCAGTGTGGTACCTGGGTTGTTTATTTGGTTTGTCACCAGCTCATCTTCTAAGTATCCCCATCCTTATGTCAGAACTAATCTGCAAAGTGACTGATGCTGGGTATGTGAGCACCTTTAAGTGCAGTGGCTGGGACTGATGCAGTCCAGTCCCCTCCGTTAGAGCAAAACTCTGATCAGGAGAATCACAGAGGAATTTCTTAGAGAAATTTGAAATGCAGGTACAGTCTCTTTCCCAGACTGAAGAATCAAGGAAAGGTTTTCATATAAGTTGTATCAACAGAAGAATTATAACGCACAAGCTGTTTCATATCGTGATGTTCTGTGACTTCCTTAGATAAAAAATTTTTGCGTTTTCACATCTGTTCAGATAGCAGGAATGTCTCCACTTTTTGTGAAGGACAAAATCCCTGACTCAGTAATAATGCCCTCAAAAATATGTCACATTAGCACGGGGAGTATTTTCTAAGGAAAAGTTTTTTTTTTTTTTAATGAACAGATGTTTTACTTGCTACCTGTGATATTAAAGAGTATAAACTTACCTAATAAAATATGATAAATATTTCCAGTGGTACTCTTAAAATTAATGTTTTCATTAAAATATAAAAGGCATTCTCAAAACCTTTTGCTCATTTTTTTCCATGGGATTGTGAAACCCAATGTGAATGTTTATAAATGTTTGCAGAAGAGTACTTTTGTTTTAAAGAGAATGCAGACATTCTCTTAATATGAAAACACCCCAACAAAGAATGGTTGTAATTAAAGTAATAAAAGATTCAGTTAAAAATAGGCAAAACCATTCTTTTGGAATATGCTCAGCCCCATGGAAGGGGGTATGGTGCATGCCTGGAGAACCACATTGTGAGCACGGTGGTTATTACTACAATGTGTGATCAGAAGAACGGTGAACACTTTGTGGTTAACCAAATCACAGAGGCCTGTTAGTTGAAAGGGATGTTGGAATTCCTGCAGCCCCTCTTTGCACCCAGTACTCAGTCCGCTGCGGCTGCTCCGTCAAACGATACTTACCCACCCCGGGTGAGCCTCTGCTGATGCTGGTGAACTCCCTTGCTCTCTGGCCAGCCCTTTGCATTTTTGGACAGCTCTAGTTGTTAGAAAGCTCCTTCTAACCCTGAGTCACTATAAATTTGTTGCTCACAGCCTGCCAAGGAGTCTGTGCCAGTGCCCACATGAGAGCTCCTAAGCTACTTAAAGAGAGTTGTCTGGTGTCGCTTTAAGAGTGTTTTCCCCTCGGGGGTCCTAAGTTTTGGCCTGGACTCCCAAGGTGTCTTACAGCCTGGCTGCCCGCTTCTGGACATTCTGAGCTGCTCAGAACCCTTGGTGATTATTTTATTTCTGACAGTTGCCCTACCTTCTGCTGGTGCTTCCTATTGAGCTGACCATGTTTTCTTTGCACTGCTGTCAGTTTTCACCTCTTCTAACTTTGGGTAATTAAAAAATCTAAATGTAGGATGTGTTCTTAAACACTTACGAGCCCCTTCTTGGTCCAGGGTCCTCTGTGTTGCTGAGTGTGCCTCTGATGATGAGGAAAGTGTTGACCAGCCTGGGCGCTAGGCTTTGAATCTCTCCCACTACCTTTTAGTTTTGCAGTCAGCCCTCTTTGAGTATTGCTATTCAGCCAGCAATAGACTTGACTTGGGAAATCAGCCTTTGTAATTGAGATAGAAATTTGATGTTGCCATTTGAAGTTTTCCTTTGGTGATTATGGGAAATCAAAAAATTTAATGTTATAAGTATAGTAGAAAATGTAAAATGTAGATAATTGTTAGGAGATTTGTTTCAGTTTTGTTTGAGTTTTTACTGTTTATGGCTTTAATTTGAACAAAGTTGAAATGACGATCCACTCCAGCACTCTCGCCTGGAAAACTCCATGGACAGAGGAGCCTGATAGGCTACAGTCCATGGGGTCGCAAAGAGTCGGACACGACTGAGCAACTTCACCTTTGGAGAAACTGGAAATTTTTTCTTCCTGATACAGCTGCTCTGTTAGGGAAAGTGCATCTAATACCGTTGGACGATTAAAATTTTTTCCATATGAACTTTATTCATTAAATGTTTACCTATTGTCTACCATGTGCTAAGCATTATACCTAGGGATATGTTGCTAAAAAGAGATACCAGTAATTCATAGAGAGTATGGTAAATAAGGTGAGCTAATCTTTTAACAGGTAATTTTTTAAACAGTCTTGGTACATGCAATGAAGAAAAGATTTAACAGGATGCCCTGGGCTGGGGGCTTCAGAAGAGCCTTCCTGGAGAAAGGAATGTTTAGGCTGACTTGGTTCTTATTTGTCAGTTGTCCCTATCTTTAAGGTCGCAAATGATTGAGAGAGAGCGTCTCTGCTGATAGGAGATTAGAAAGCCTTCCTGGGACTTCCCTGGTGGCCCAGTGGCTAGACTGCACTCCCAGCACAGGGGGTCCGGGTTTGATCCCTGGTCAGGGTACGTACGTGATCCCACATGCCACAACTAAGACATGGCACAGCCAAATAAATGAATATTTTAAAAAAGAAAGCCTTCCTAATTCGGATACTTTCTGGGTTGAAATTTGCATTTAATGCAGGAAAGGCAGCTTTAGAGTTCTCTCAGACACCACTAAAAATCGAGCCACTGCTGAGGTGCCCACTCCATTTTCTGTCTGCACAGAATCAAAGGATGCTAACATAATTTGATTCCCTCCAGTTCTCTGAATTGTCCTCCTGTCCTGTTCATTCTTTACTCCATTGCTGAGTTTGACAAAAGAAACAGCAAACTTCTTTGAAAGTGTTTGGAGGAAGGAAAAACAAAGTGTGTGTTATGTTGTAGATATTTTGGGAAGTAGAAAATTGGTTTATTAATAATATATTTTAAAAATGTTATTAATCACATAACAAGGAGATGACAGTACAGGCTTGACTCTGGTCAGATAAGAAATTTAAAAATACAGCTTCCAAAATCACATCACCAGAGAACTCTTAAAGAAATTCAAAGCTGTCT
The DNA here is from genome assembly GCF_001704415.2 of Capra hircus. NCBI lineage: Eukaryota > Metazoa > Chordata > Mammalia > Artiodactyla > Bovidae > Capra > Capra hircus. The sequence continues at coordinate 36,837,262 of NC_030818.1, forward strand.
GGATCCTCTGATTCTTATTATTTTAAGCCTGTATCCTTCTACTGCAGGAACAGGAAAGGTTCCTGGTTTCCTTTGCATTCTCTCCTTAAAAAATTTTTTTTAAATTATCAATATTTTAATTCAGGTATAGTTAATTTATAGTATTATGTTAGTTTCAGGTATGTAGCATAGTGATGCAGTATTTTTGTAGATTATACTCCATTATAGGTTATTACGCTTGTTCCTCGGAAGAAAAGGTATGACAAACAGTATATTAAAAAGCATAGACATCACTTTGCTGACAAAGGTTGGTATAGTCAAAGCTATGGTTTTTCTAGTAATCATGAGTGGTTGTGGGAGTTGGACCATCAAGAAGGCTGAGCTCTAAAAAATTGATGCTTGGACCGCAAAGAGATCAAACCAGTCAATCCTAAAAGAAATCAACCCTGAATATTCATTGGAAGGACTGATGCTGAAGCTCCAATTACCTTGACCGTCTGATGTGAAGAGCTGGTTCATTGGAAAGGACCCTGATGCTGACAGAGATTGAGGGCAAGAGAGGGGGGCGACAGAGGATGAAATGGTTGGATGGTATCACTGACTCAATGGACATGAGTTTGAGCAAATTCTGGGAGATGCTGAAGGACAGGGAACCTTAGCGTGTTTCAGTCCATGGGGTTGCAAAGAGTTGGACGCGACTGAGCAACTAACTAAACAACAGAAACTAAGTTATTTCAAGTAATGGCTATAATTCCCTGTGCTGTAGAGTGTATCCTTGGTGTGCTTTTGCTTTTGAACCTGATTGAGGACTTCACCAGCTAAGACCTCATTTTCATTTTGAAGTAATTTGAGCAATAGAGGGGGAGCCAAGGAAAATATGGACAGGTTGTGCTTGCTGCTTTGCCTTTCTGCCCAGTTTGGAACATTGGGTTGCTGGCATGATTGGGTTATGGCTTGGCCCTTCAGTGGATGTGTGTGCTTGTGTCTGGTCACCTATAATGAAAGCACACTTGGTTCTGTATCAGAGAGATCCTCTGTGATTCTAAGCGTAGGCAGTGATTTAACCAGGGTGCCTCCTTTTTCTCCTGTGCCATGCTAAGTCACTTAGTCGTGTCTAGCTCTGTGCGACCCTGTGGACTGTAGCCTGTCAGGCTCCTCTGTCTATGGGATTTTCCAGGCAAGAATACTGGAGTGGGTTGCCATGCCCTCCTCCAGGGGATCTTCCCAGCCTAAGGATTGAACCTGTGTCTGTTACGTCTCCTGCATTGGCAGATGGGTTGTTTACCACTAAGGCCACTTGGGAAGCCCAATATCAGTGGTTAAATATTACCAAAAGCAAAAGGGAATCTCCACATTTGCTTTAACTGACCTTTGTTACCAAGCTTGGTGCTGAGGACCTTCGTAATCAAGTTTTAAACTGTAAGGTGTAGGATTCGTATGGATTTCAGTCTTTATTGTTAAAAGTTTTTTTTGTTTTTGTTTTTTTTAAAAAAGAACAAACTTTTTTTTTTTTCCAAATTGAGAAAGTTTAGACAAATTTTGGTAGTAGAGGTTTGATCCTGTTAAAATGGGGATTATTTGAATGTTTCTTTCCGGGATTGATGTCATTTTTCCTTTTCAAGTATCATAGGCCAACCTTTACTCATTTTGTTTATTTGAAAAGTTGCAGATTTCTAAATAGTTTGGGAAACATTTACCAGCCATGCAGAGGGGAGGGTTTGCTGCTAAAGTATAAATGCAAGCAGTGAGGTTTGTTTGAACTGCTCTTCAAGACAATTGAATTCATATTATAATATTTAAACCTTTTGAAATTGGTATTATTAGACAAGCCTAAGATCTTAGGCATTTTGCAAAGGGGAATGATTCTCAGAATATGACATATTTAAGATCAGTATGTTTATTTATCCCGAATGAGATCTGTGAAATTTGTGATTATTCCATTCCTGTCCAGAGAGGACCCTTCATACTTTGCGAGTTGAAAAGAAATTTCTTATAAAGATTCATTCTTTCCTAAATGAATCTGAGTTAGGAGACTGTCACCCCTTACATAACAATTACAGTTTATCCTGATCCAGGACTCATATAATTTAGGCAGAAGGAGGCATTGTGCCCCAGCATTAGAATGTTCCTTGGTGACACTGCCCACACCTCGTGCCGTTTTCTTTCACCATTGTTTTTGAGCCTCTGCGGTGGCCTGAGTGCTGGTGCTGAGGGTATGAAGGTTAGCAGGACAGGGAGGACCCCAGCTCTCATGGATCTTAGTGTGTGTGCCTTGTTCATCATTTCCTGTAGCATTGCCTTGCATTGTGGTTTTACATTTTTCTGTCATTTGATCATTATTCCAGAAAATTGAGATATGCGTTTTCACTTGATAAGATTTGCAGAGGATTTTGGCAATGGGCTGTTCTAGAAGTAGAAGCTTCCAGATAGCACGTTATTGCTCCTCTGTTGTTCAGGCACTCATACCTGATACAGTTTCCCAAAGAATAAGACTGTGAAATGGCAGGCTCACTCAAAGTCAGGATTGGTGTTTTGGCAGCAGTACCCTTAGACCGACATCCTAATGTAATTTAAAACTATCTGGAAGTAAAAGTAAGACCAAAGTGGTTATTTATAGTGGCTCAGAAACTCCACGTTGGCTATAAGACCGTGATGTTAGGTCTGCATTGAGTTAATGATTTCAATTGTAATTGCCTTTCTATGTTAATAGAACAACAACAAAAAAAAGGATAACTGTAAAGGATATGAAGAAGCCTTGTATTTTAATAGGAATTATTTTTTAATGTTTTCAATTGGTTCACATTAGGTGATTTTCAGGCTTGTAGATAGATACGGGAAAAGCTGACCTTACTTTTGCAAGTCTTTTTTTGAAATAAAGCTAGTGTTAAAAAAATTTTAGACCTTACAAATTTGTGTTTAGAATCTAGATAGTATCCTATGAAGGTAGAGAAAAGAAATAAGGTACTTTGTTTAAAATTTAAATGTATGAATAGTACATGAGGATAAATTTCTATGCAGTATATAAGAATTTTTCTTTTGTTTAAAGACACTCAAATAATAAATCTGTTTATAATTTCACTGTTCATTGTGAAGTTTATAAAATGGAGGGTCAGGGAGATGCCTTGTTATTCCCCCTACATTATAATTTTCCTTAGAGAATAATATTCTTGGCCATACTGTATCGTAATGATAAGTTTTTAAGCCACCTTGATGTGACATTTTAAACAGATTGTTATAAAATGAATTATGGTCAGTGTATCTTCTGATAGTGAATCTTTTAAAATATGTAATTTTCTTTATAGTAAGGGTTAATTTTGCTCCTCCAAGTAGAGAACCTGTTTTAACTTGCCCAATTAGAAAATAAAATGTGTCTCTAGGACTTTATTCATAAAATTAGAGCTGGCCTTCCAGTGGCATCTGTCATCTGGATAGTAAAGAAGTTATTTCTGAATATTAGGAATGAAATAGTCTTAGTCTGTGTGGGCTGCTGCTACAACATATTATAGTCTGGGTGGCATATAAACAACATTTATTTCTCGTAGCTCTGCAGGCTGGAAAGTCCATGATCAAAGTGCTGGCACGTTTGGTGTCTGGTGAGGGCCTGCTTCCTGGTCCATAGACTGCTGTCATCCTGCTGTGTCTTCACATGATGGAAGGAATGCCTACACTCTGGGCTTTCTCTTATAACTCCATTAGGTGGTCTAATCACCTCCCAAGGCCCAGCTCCAAATGCCATCACACTGGGTGTCAGGATTCAACGTGTGAATTCTGGGGGGAGGGAGCGCAAACGTTCAGTGTGTAGCAGAAGGTTTGTCGTGAGTGCTTTAGTCTCTGAGTGTTGTAGACAGAAGATGGCTAAGCCATCAGCGCTTCCCTGAACTGCTTATGCTAGTGTGAGGCAGGAGTCACCTCCTGTGGGTTTTTACATCAGAGACTGATGAATGGGACCCATGGTGTATGAAATTCCAATTCTTTAGTGCAAAGTAATGTGCTCTTACGCTCTTGTCTCCTAAGGCCTTGCCTTCAAGTCTTCATTTGCTTCGAGGTAATACACACGTTTTCTTTAGCCTGGACAGTGGGTTCTTAACCTGTTTTTCATATTCCTTTCCTTTACCAGAAGTCTTTTAGATAGTCTGAATTTTTAATGCCGATGAAATTTTAATACCACAGATATACCATATCTGTGCTTACATGAAAGAAAGTTTTTCTCCCCAACTCCCAAGTGAATTTTCATTCTTTGGGAAATATTGTCCCCATTTGGGAATACATGAGCTAGGACACCTGGCTACGTGAGTTGCCTGCCTTACATGGTAATTAGGCTTTGAAGGAGGCTAATCTGTTTTCTTATTTATTAAAGAACTTTGGGTCCATTAGATAGTTTTCTGATACGGATCACTATTAAAGGGTTGTTCCTCAAAGCACAAGCTATTTATTCATTCATGTAGTCATAAATACTTGGTTCAAACCCTCCTGGCTTCCTCAGTTCCTTACTCCACCACCACTGGCAGAGCAATTAATGGATAATTAAATAAATATTAATTTATTTAATTAATAAATTTATTAATCTATAAAATAAGGCAATAATGGTATCTACCTCTGAAGGTTACTGGTGATGACTAAATGAAAAAGCAAATAAAGCACCATGCTCAGCATAAAGTAAGCCAGCAAAAAAATTAGTTTTTTAAAAAAATATAATATAAATTTATTTAATTGGAGGCTAATTACTTTACAGTATTGTGTTGGTTTTGCCATACATCAACATGAATCCATCATGGGTGTGCTAAATTGTTTTTAATAGTACTAGAGTTCTCATTCGGAGAAGGCAATGGCAACCCACTCCAGTACTCTTGCCTGGAAAATCCCATGGGTGGAGGAGCCTGATAGGCTGCAGTCCGTGGAGTTGCAAAGAGTCTAACACGACTGAGCGACTTCACTTTCACTTTTTACTTTCATGCATTGGAGAAGGAAATGGCAACCGACTCCGGTGTTCTTGCCTGGAGAATCCCAGAGACAGGGGAGCCTGGTGGGCTGCCGTCTATGCAGTCTCACGGAGTCGGACACTACTGAAGCAACTTAGCAGAGAGAGATAGAGCAGAGACAGAGTTCTCATTGATTGCTAGCCTCATCAGCTCTCTGCATTTTAAAGATTAGATGATTCTAATGGCTCTAGCTTCAGTGGTGATAAAAAATTACAGATGTCGGGTTCATGGCTGTACGATTTGATCCTATTGTTTTAGGTCTTCAGGCCCCAGTGTCCATATTTTGTTAATTAAGATAGAAAGCAAAATAATTTGGTTGAAACTTCAAATATAGGAGTAATCGTAATAAATGTACATGGGTTATATTTGCCCACTAAATGACAGACTCTTGGATTAGAATAAAAAATAAGAGACAGACCTAAAACAAAATGACTTTAAAGAGCAGAATGGGGGTGGGGAGGGACAGGCAAATATTACTATCAATAAAAGTAGAATTAATATATGCATGGGGATAAAATAGAATATTTCATAATGTTGACAACCCACCAAGAAGATAATTGTGATTTTGCATGTATCCAGGGAGCTACAAGGAAAGTCTGTTAATCCACAATCATGGTTGTAGATTTTAACATACTCTGTCACTGATAAGTAGAGCAGATGGATGTTAAGATGACTATAGAGTATTTGAAGACCGCCTTTGTTAGTGAGATTTAAGTTTAAACAGGTCTTTGAGCACCCTTCCCTCTCAAAATGGTCTGAGTCAATGAATTTTGGCTGCTTTATGCAGCTGTATCATACTCTTTGTACAGTAGATGTGTTCCATAAAAAGTTTCAAGTAAACTAGATAATCACAAAAATGAATGGTAAACATTTCTGAAGAACTTTGTGTGCCTTTTCTTATGTTGTCAGCTATCACGCTAGGACTTTTCCTGGGTGTCCTGGTGTTGGTGAACAGACAGTGTTGTTTAGGATCGACTTCTGACTGGCTCCATGAACCTGAGCAATGCTTGGTTAGCCAGACTTATTCATCACAGTGATTCCAGGTGTGGCTTCTTGCAGAGACTCCTCCCTCTTGGCTGACACGTGCTGCACTGCAGAAAGCTTCGGGGGCAAACTTGTGAACAGGGTGTGACTCTCTTGCTTTCTGGCCACTGAAGAATTGAGTGGGTTGAGGCAGCATTCTCAGAGGTCCCTTCCTGGAACCTTTCAGATGTAGTGTGGTCCCTCCAGAGTCCCAGAGCAAGATCTTTTTGTTTTTTTTAAGATGAGACCACCAGCAGTCCAGTGTATCCTTTTTCAAGTTTTTTTTTTTAGCAAAGTGAGAGGGTTTTTATAAGTGTCTAAAGAACATTTGGATTTGTGAGTCCTGTTGAAGTAATGGTTAGCATATGGTTTTCCTCCTCAAAAAGGGTTGGCAAATGTTAAGTCACCTTCTTCTTTATTTAGTTTATTTAAGTCTTTAATTAATATTGGGTACTAATGAAGTGTGTTTGTGCATGTATGTAGCGCCAGTGGAAATTCCATTTATTCTCTCTTTGTTGCTTTGCTGTTTGATATCTGAGTAGTTGGGACAAAAAAATAAATTACTTTCATGGACAAAAACTAAATTAAAAAGGGAAATATAGATTTTAATATGTGTGTAGAGAAGCGCTTTATTAAATGCATGTTCATTTTCATTAATAGCCTAGTCTAAAAGTGTGACTGCCTTGAAAGCAGAGAGCCAAGCAGATCTCTCTAGCTCAGGAGAGTGTGTGTTCTGGGTTTATATGACTGATGGAGATGGTACCAGTGTGGCAGCTTGAATTGCCGTTGCTTCTGTGGCCTCACCTTCCCATCCTCCATCCAGTCTCCCACTCACCCAGCCAGTCCATACTTAATGCTTCTAGGTGCCTTGCTGGGAGTTGAGAAATATAAGGACATTGTGATGGAGACTTGAACTTAAGAGCCTGTGTCCTGCTGATGGTTAGTAAATAGATGTTTTGAAATTACGAAGCGGTCTTATAGTGATAGGGTGGAGGTATATGAGAAGTCTAGGAGGGAAGACATAGGTGGGTTGCCTAACTCAGACTGGGTGGTGGTGGTGGAGGAAGCACCAGGTGTGGCTTCCGGGATGAGCTAACACCTCAGGTAGCATTTGTGGGAAGAGCAAAGAGTTGTTCTAGGCGGTAGTTTAGAGGTGAGACCAGAGTGTGACTGTTCCTTCAGGAATTGTAACACTTGAGGAGAAGAATACTGAAACCAGGCTGGAGAGCTGGGCTGGCCCCTCACAGACGTTCTCATTTCTCTTCAAAGGGTTCTGGGCGTTATTCAGAAGGCAGATGGATTTATTATTCTGAGGGTTGGGGGCATTTGGTGGATTTTAGTCGTGGGAATCAAGTGGTTAGGATCACATATTAGAAAGGTCCCTCTGGCGTCAGTGTAAGGGGAGTGGATTGGGGGTTGAAATCAGAGGTGAGGCGCTGGAATGAGAAACTATTGCTTCAGCCAATTTAAGATTTTTCAGGAGGTGCAGGGAACCTGGGGGCCTGAATATGGGAGGAGAGAAAAGTGAAGACTGACTGCAAGGTTTCTAGCTGAGGTCGGTGAAGAAAATGAGGTGTCGTTCGGTGAGGGAGTGAGAGAGCAGTACATGGGGTTTGGAGGAAAGAATGAGTTTAGTTGTAGACACTGACTTGGTGATCCTTAGGAGACTCTGCCCTTAGCCGTCTGGGGAGTGATTGTTGGCACAGAGCAGTGGATAACATCATCCCGCAAAACAGTAGAGGGCATTGGAAGGAAACCTGGAGATAAACCGTAAAGAACAAAACCCTGTGCGTTGATCTAATACCCATGTGACAGGGAAAATAGATTTGGTACCTTGGAAAATAAACAGATCATGTTTTCCCTCTAGACTTTGCCAGGTGTTGACTTTCAAAGAGGAGGAGAACTAATAACTCAACTCCCGAAGCTGGGAGTGGTGAAGCTCCAGTTTCTTTTCTGTTGTTTGTGACCTTGTGGCCACACAGGCCAGAGCTGGCGGCACCTCTTGGCCTCGTAGGGCTACAGTAATAGTTTCCTCATCTGTTTCTGTCTTTGCCAGCTTGAAGGAATAAAGTTGCCTTCTTCGTGAAGTAGAAAATGGTAAAGCTTTGTGGAACGTCTGTATTTTGGGAAATTCCAGTTCATAGGAATTAGAGTAGGACAGAGGATTAGAGCAGACTAATTTGTGGAGGGGGCTTGGCTCTTTAACTTGTTTCTTACTTAAACACGCACACGCACACTCTCACATGGTAAGAGAAGAGCAGAGAAGCCCTTCTAATTATCTTCCCAATATGTAGCCACAGAAGACATGGGTTTTATTCATATAACATCTAGGGTATCAGTGATTTTTATTCACTCAAGGACTATTTAGTGGATTCCTGCTGTGGTGATCAAGTTGGAATTCAGGCCCTCACTGAGCCAGGGAGGCAGTGAGAACCCCTCTCAGCAGTGGGGGTGGTTTTATCTCACGCCAGCCTTAAACAGTCCTCTCCAGCTTTTCTGATGGCAGACCGACCACCAGGCAGGCTTCCAAGATGGGCAGCCCTAATCTTCCCACAGCCATTGAAGTACAGATTGCTTCACTGGCCCTTGGGACACATGACTGATAGCACCTTGGGAAAATGTAGCCCTTTATAGATGACCTCCTGGGGACACCTGGATGTATGCTGTAAGTCGGCCCCGCAGCTGACACTGTTGTCCCTTGTTGAAGTGGGTTATAGGATAGTGGTGTGTGTTGCTTGCTGGGCTTTCGGAATCCCTGTGTCACGGACACGCGCTCGTCCACGCTCCTGCCTTGTCTCTGATGTTCCCTCACCATCAGGTTCCTGCGCCGTCGCTCTTGAGTACCTAGAGGCACCTTTTCACTACAGCCCTGATGGGGAGGTGGGATTTTCAGCTTTGGCATACCCCTGAAGTTTTTTAAAAAATTTTTGTCATCATGAACACTCTATAGTTTGGCGCAGGTATTGTCTTTGGACAGAGAACTTTGAGGAAAAAAATGCCCCTGGTATCCAAGTTCTTAGGAGCTCAAGTGAAACAATCAAAAATAATATAATCGTATTTCTTTTGTTTATAGACTCATAGGAACTCTTGTTTCCCAGTCCCCTCTTGAGGTTTGGAGGAGCAATGGCATTATTAAAGAACACCATTAAAGAAGAAAACTTAGAGGGACTTCCCTGGCGGTCCAGGGGTTAAGACTTAGCCTTTTAATGTAGGGAGTGCAGTTTGATCCCTGGTTGAGGAGCTAAGATCCCACATGCCTTGTGGCCAAAAAACTAAACAGAAGTAGAATTGTCATAAATTCTATAAAGACTTTTAAAATTGTCCACATCAAAAAAAACTGGAAAAAAAGAAAATGTAGAAAACCTATGCTTATATTCTTAAAATTACTTATTTAAAACTTGCGTCAAGGACCCAATACTTGCTTGTTGAGGAATTTGTGGAAAAGTCAGTGGTTGGAAGATTTATGGGTTGTAGTTGGTCTTACTCTACAGTCACAGGTTGGCTGGGGGCGGGGGGCGGGGGGGGGGTGGCGGTTGGTGGAGCCCAGGTTGGTCACTGCCCTGGAGTGATGTGGCTTGTTCTCATCGGTCAGCAGGTGGCACCAAATAGCCAAAACAAATCTGGAAAGAGGTGCGTGGTAGTCAGATTTCACCTTGGGTTGGCTTAAACATTTTGGAATTAATAGTACTTTCACATTTTTCCCCTTAGAGATGGTATTCTCCAAGGCAAAATTTTGTAGAAATCTTTGGTTTTAATGGAGTCCTAAAAATTAACATCTCCAAGGTTAAATGGTACATAACAATATTGATTTTCTTATTGAAGGGATTATGACTGTGGATGTTGAAAGCAACTGTAAGATTCTTCTATAGATATACTTATTGGCTTAGGTGTCTGAATTTTACTGCTTTTATTAAATCTTTTAAATACATTGCTAATAGAGGTGTTAAAATTAATCTACTGATAAATTTATGTTGTTAACATGATAATGTCTGCCTTGATGGGAATCTAGGAGTGTACTCCCATCCAAGAAGTTTCTGTTTGAGCAGAGGTGGCTGACTCTGAGTTACAGCTGCGTGGCTCAGTTGTGAGGTGGACACGATACTTCTCAGGAACATGGAGGATGTGCTGGTGATGTTCTTCGACAGCTTGTGAGAAAACAGCTAATGATGAGAGGGGGTGTCTGTGCTTTTGGCACCAACTGTTACACTGCTTGAGGTGCAGTTCAACTTATTGTCCACAGAAACCTGGTTGCATGGGCCATATGCGCTTCTGTGCTACAACTTGAGAAAAGCTACCTTTTGAAGCACAGTAAGAGGAATGTTTCTTTTCTGCATTTGTGTTCTTTGTTCGGTGCCATATGTGGGGAAAAATCAGCTCAAGGGGTCCCTTTGTGATTGCCAGGTGGTGACTGGTTTGATAAGTGCAGGAGCTCCAGCGATTGGGTCTGCTAACTCTGGTCTCTGTACCTATTCTTGGTGCACACTGAATGAGGTTTTCATGAAATGAGCATCCAGGTACAAAATCTTAAAATTTTTGAATCTTAAGATGGGGTAGGTGGGGCAGGATAGGGGGGCAGAAGACAAACATCTTTTTCCTTGGGACATTTTCCCACAACTAAGTGGGGGAGGGTATGCATCTTTCTTCCTCTTCCCTTTTTCTAAATTTACTCAGATCGTTGTGTATATAAAACATGCAGGAATTTGACTATACCGATATAACTTAAGCACATATCCTTGCCTCCTAGAATCTGTTTTTCACACAGCATCAGAATTGATCTTTTAAAGACATTCGTCCAGTGACGTCGGTTGTTACATTAAAAGCCTGCTGTGTCCTCCATCACACTTATCAGCCCTTCGTGTCTGGCCCGACCTGCTGTTGTATCCTCATCTCCTTGTCTCTCACCCTGCCCACCTGACTGGCCACACCGAGCTCTTCGTTCCTCCAACAAGCTGTGCTGGTCTCATTGTAGGGCCTTTACATATGTGATTTGCTTTGCGAGAACGTTATTCCTCTTGATCTGAGTGTGAAAGATCATTGAGGTCTCAGGACTTCCCTGACCCACCACCAGCTCTAAAATAGCCATTCTTCCATTCTTTTCTGTTTTATCTTTAAATTAAGATATAACCGACATACAAGTTTAAGCTTGTGAGTTTAAAAAGGGGTAAGATATGTTGTTTTGATATGTTTATGTAATATAGTATGATTACCATGTAGCATTGGCTAAGACCTCTATCACTTCACATAATTATCTTTTCCTTTTTGTGGCAAGAATGATTAAGTCTGGCCTCTGAGCAGCGTTATTGCTGTTATCCTCTGTCACATCGCTCTAGCTTCATTTTATTTTCTTTCGGCTGTCTTGCCTTTTCTTGTGTGCTGTTTGTCCCGCTCACCCTACTAGGGCGTAAGCTTCGCTAGTGCTGGGTCCTTACCTGGTTTGCTGTTATCCCGGCATCTGGAACAGTGCCGAGCATGTGCTGAGTCCTCAGTACATTTTTGGTTCCATGAATGAATAATAGCTATATTGAAGGGAGAAACTATATATTTACAGCTAAATGTGTTTCACCTAACTCTCTTGAGGGCCCTGTGGTAAAGCAAAGATGGCAATGGGCCAAACATTGAGACCAAAGTTCTGAGAATTCCCGTTTATCCCTGTAAAACACTGTGGCCGTGGTTGGGCCCCTGAGGCGGGGGTATTGGGGTTGGTAGTAGAATTTGTAATAACACAGTCATATACGTAATTTCAGTCATTATTTAGTCATTTTTTTGATGTCTGTTAAACACCACCAGTACGTCATTCAGTTCAGTTCAGTTGCTCAGTCGTGTCCGACTCTTTGCGACCCCATGAATCGCAGCATGCCAGGCCTCCCTGACCATCACCAACTCCCGGGGTTCACGCAAACTCACGTCCATCAATTCGGTAATGCCATCCAGCCATCTCATCCTCTGTCGTCCCCTTCTCCTGCTGCCCTCAATCCCTCCCAGCATCAGAGTCTTTTCCAATGAGTCAACTCTTCGCATGAGGTGGCCAAAGTACTGGAGTTTCAGCGTTAGCATCATTCCTTCCATAGAAATCCCAGGGCTGATCTCCTTCAGAATGGACTGGTTGGATCTCCTTGCAGTCCAAGGGACTCTCAAGAGTCTTCTCCAACACGATAGTTCAAAAGCATCAATTCTTTGGCGCTCAGCTTTCTTCATAGTCCAACTCTCACATCCATACATGACCACAGGAAAAACCATAGCCTTGACTAGATGGACCTTTGTTGGCAAACTAATGTCTCTGCTTTTTAATATGCTATCTAGGTTTACTATGTCATTTAATATTAAGCATCAGTTTTCTAACATGTAAATGAGGTGGTTAGATAAAGTGATGTTAGTTCTCTCACATCACGTTGTATGAATTTCTAGGAGAAGCTAAAAGCTTGCAGTTTATGGTGACACACAATATAAATAAATTTGTTCATTCAGGGACTTCCCTGGTGGTCCAGTGGCTAAGACTCCATGCTCCCAATGCAGGTGGCCTAGGTTCAATCCCTGGTCGGGGAACTAGATCCCACATGCTGCATCTAAGACCTGGCACAGCCAAATAAGTAAATAAACATTAAAAAAAAATGTGTTCATTCAGAAGCCTAAGGAAGGTGTTCATCCAGCTTCAATGCAACTCTAAAATTACAAAGTTTAAACATTAGAAAGAAGGAGGAACCCACCCTTTGTTGGACATCTATCATCTCATTCAGTCTTCTCAACAATCTGTAGAGTATCTTCCCCCTTTAATGTCTGGGGGAACGGAGTCTCAGATGTTAAGTGCTGCGGCCAAGGTCACACACGTGTTATGAGGCATTGCTGACGTTCCAAACCAGCTCTGATGGACTCCCGAGACCTACTCTTGGCACGTAGGACCTGTGTTACCTTCTGCTCACCTCTGCTCAGTAGGTTTGTAGGGTCCAATAGATATCTGACTAGGGTTTTCCTTTTCTTTCTCAGAGACTTCTAAGAAGGCGCTGATGTGGAGGAGCAGCTGAGACGGTCCAAGATGACGACCACAGTAGCCACAGACTACGACAACATTGAGATCCAGCAGCAGTACAGCGACGTCAACAACCGCTGGGACGTGGACGACTGGGACAATGAGAACAGCTCCGCACGGCTCTTTGAGCGGTCGCGCATCAAGGCTCTGGCAGGTAGGTCTTCCTCCCACCCCATCATCGAGGCCTGAGATGCCTTACAGATCCCTTTGAAATCAGTCAGTCTGTTGCCCTCGCACGATAGACTCGTATCTACTTGACCATGTCCTACGAGAGCAAGCTGACCATTTCAGGAGATGGCCAGTTCTCTATTTGGAGAATGGTTGGTCTCAAGGCCAGAATGATTCAGAGCACAGGGTGTTTGTATAGCCGTTCAGAAAGGGTTGCCCTGTGTTTGTCAGATTGTTTTGTTTTTAGCACATCTTATGTTTCAGAATATTGAAGTGTACTGTACCTTAGACATAAAAATACAGTTGACCCTGGAACGATGTGGGAGTTAGGGACACTGACCTGCTGCACATCGAAAATCCACATTTAACTTTTGACTCCCCCAGAACTTAACTTCTGATAGCTCACTGTCAGAACTTAATACTAATAGCCCACTGTTGACCTGAAACCTTATCGATAATATAAACAGTTGACGAGTACATAAATTTTGTAAGTTAAATGTATTATATACTATATTCTTGCCATAAAGTAAGCTGGAGAAAAGAAGAAAATGTTAATAAGAAAATCATAAGGAAATAAATACATTTACTATGTATCTATATATTTATTGAAAAAATTGGTGTGTAAGTGTACCTGCACAGTTCAAACTCATGTTGTGTGAGGCAGGGGTCCCCAACCTCTGGACCGTGGACTGGTACTTCCTGTAAGATCAGCAACAGCTCTAGATTAGAAATAAAGTGCACAACAAATGTACTGCACTCGAATCATCCCAAAACCATCCCCCCGACTCCTGGTCCATGGAAAAATAGTCTTCCACGAAAGTGGTCCCTGGTGCCAACAAGGTTGGGGACTGCTGGTGTAAAGATCAACAGAATACAAACAAACATGTTTATTTATGGACTGTGATATATGAATTAACCAGACGTGTTACAGTACTTACTTTGAGTGGCTAAGGTTAGTTTGTATCACATGCAGAAGTTTTTGATCTGAAGAGCAGTAGCTTAATCTGGTGAGGGCACATTTAATACAGGTAAGTCTGCCATTGATCAAGTTAACAGGCCTGTGTCCCCTACGTTGTGATTTCTCACTCCCTTGTTGCTGTTCAGTTCTTAAAGCACACTTTTACCAGGGCCCTAGGTGAGCAGGGAGTGTTCTGTCCTGTGATGGCCCTGAAGATCAGGAAGGGGCTCACTCACAGTGAAAAGTCAGCAGTACTGAATACGTGTAAACCATGTGGATTTTATTCAGAATCTTGCCTCTGGTACTTTGAGATTTCAAATAAAATGATTTCTGAGTGAGAAAATCAGGTTTATGTATTTTTTTCCTGATATCTTTAATTATGACCTATAAATTGAAGTCACAGCTTAAAAAGGTAAGTTTACTGTTAATTGTGAAGATAGCTCACATTTTTTTTACCTTAACAGTATAATGTGATTAAGAGGTATGTACTTCCTAGAGGAGGAACTTAATCCGGAATAGTTTAAATGACAAAGAGAAGTGACACAGTAGTAGGCAAATTCACCTGTAACCTAGACTTGTTCCTGAGCTTAAGTGGTGTGACCAGGATCCATTTTCTGTCTCTCTGCATTTTGGCTTTGCTGGTGTAGGCTACCATTATCAGGTAGGCTCTTGGGTCCTGGAGTCCCAGGATGGCTGCCCCAGGTTCCGGATCTGTCTGAAAGGACATCCAGCAGAGAAGTGCCCCTCTGATTGCCCAGTGCTATGCTTCCACCGAGGCCCTGGGATCAGCCTCACCCGCTTGACTGATTATGCTCGTTTCACATGCCTCTCTCAGAACCTTTCTCCACTGGAGTCACAAGAGGTTATGCTGGTTGACATCAGCTAATCAGGCTGCATCTTGGAGTGCAGGGAATGGGGAGTGGTGGGGCCGATGAGGGGTCAGTCCCACCCAGACAGCTTGGCTAGAAAGTGTGTAATATAATGGGAAAAGAGGAAGAGGGAAATGGATGTTGGGGATGAAGCCAACTGAACGCTGTGGGAAAATTTTCAGTTGCCCTTAGGAGAGTTTGTTTCTTGAGTGGTGGTGACTTAAAGATCTTTCTTGAACTTACCTGATTTGAGGATACAAATAAATGATTAACCAGATAGTCACTCTAGAATTGGAGCGTTATTTCCTAGCTTATTCACTAACATGGAAACCATGATCCTGTCCTGTGCTAGCAGATTGATTTGTACTTCAATCTCTTACCTCATTTTCTTGAGTTTTCCTTGGAGCCTTTAGACCAGTGTGATACTATAGTGACCAGTCATCTTTGATTACCGATCAGTTGCTTTCTTGTTCCAGACTGCTGTGCACAGTTGACCTTTGAACAACAGGGATTTTTAACTGTAGAGAATTGGTGTCCCTCACTCCTGTGTTGTCCAAGGGTCAACTATAGTATTTCCTTTTACTTGCCGATTGCAGAGCAGATCCTTGTTCTTTGTTTCTGTAGTTCCAGAGGAGGTCCCCAACTGTTCCTAGGATTAATCAGTTGTCTTTACACTTCCTAAGATGCCTTTCCTTCTGTGTTATCCAGGTCCTTGAACATAATGGTAGTAAGCATGCTTACTGTGTGTCAGGCACTGTTCATTTCATATGTTAAAAGTTAATCCCATAGCAGTTGTGGGGGAGGTTATTATTACCTGCAGGGTAAGCCCATGAACTGATTGAACTGACAGGTGAGGAAACTGAGGCACAGGCAGATTCAGTAGCTTGCCAAGGTCACACTGCTGACAGGTGGCTGAAGGCAGACCAGCTCTGAAGTGTAGTGCCTACTATTTTTTTGTATTCGATAAAATGCAAAATGATTCAGAGTTCATGGGTGAGAGGAATGATAATGGGTAATTCAGGGGTGTTAGAAAGATCTTTAGAAGGCTCAGGAATGCATCCTGTGGCTTGAAGAAGCCATGAGTAACTGTGAGGAGTTACTGAAAAGAAAACATGCTGCCTCCAGGATATATAATGTGAAAAGAAAAAAGAAATTGCTTTTAGTGAATCCAGAAGATGCCAGGAAAACCATCTGTTTATTGAGGGAACTATCTTGCTTGTTTTCTGACTTCCCAGGTCTGTGTGACAGAACAATCTCTGAGCTCTCCAAAAAGCCTAACATGCTAATAGCAGGAATAACAGTCCAGTCCAGCAGTGTCTAGAACCGTGGTTCTGGAATTTGAGTGGGCTTCAGAATCTTGTGGAGATCTTGTCAAAGCACAGCTTATGGGCCCACTCCCAGAGTTTCTGATTCAGTAAGTCCAGGATGGTACTTGATGATTGACGTTCCTAACAGTTTCCCATGTGATGCTATCACGGCTGGTCTGGGGAATCATGTGTTGAGACTGGTGTAGAGGACTGATGGTCATCTGGTCTGCTTTGCCGGGTGTCTGAGACCATTTCATCTAGAAACAAACCAAATGAACAAATAAACCAGAAACGAACTCACAGAGGTCAGATTAGTGGTTACCATAGGGAAAGGGGGGTGAGAGCGGGTAATGGGGGTGAAGGGTGTCGACTGGTGAATGGATGGTAACTGAAATTGTGCTGGCAATCACTTTGTAGTGTATATAGATGAGAATTCTATTGCTGTGAGCCTGAAGCTTACACGCTTTTTAAAAAAACCTTTTACTCTTTTAAAGAAATGTAAAAGGTAAACATTTTCTTTTTGCAAGTGATGGGTGTTTATGGTTTAGGTTATATTTTGTAGAATCAACACAAATTAAGGCAGGTAGAAAAAGTAATCTTTTTAAAAGTGTAACATTTAGCTTGATAAAGTAATTAGAATTAATATCTTTATATCAACACTCATAAACAGTGAATTTTAAAAAATAGGCTGTGTACCAAAATATTCCATGTTTCTTTCTGAGTGATTTTTTTTCATATCTGTATTTGAACTTTTTCCTGAAATAAATCTGGGCAATTTGATAATTAGGGAAAAAGCATAAAAACATCTTAACATCTAATATCATATCCCAAAGTTTTGATTAGTTCCCGCTCCCAATATAATGGCACACAGAAGTAGTAGGAGAAAGCCTGTGTACAAATGAACATTTCAAAAAATGTCAGAAATTAAAACCAAAATGACTTTGGGAGTTGTCACTCATCAGAATTTATGAGCTAAAATTTTGCAGGAGAGCCTTGCTGCAAAGCTGTGGGAATGACAGAAGAAATTGACCTCGAGTTTATGTGGTTGTGGAGAATCAAGGAAGCTGAGAAAATGAAGTGAAAGCTCCTAATTGTATCTTTTACATTACATGGATAGAGTAAATAACACTTATTTAGTAACTGTGTGTATCAACTAGATTCCCTTTAAACCTGAGTTTTAATTGCGGTGACCAAGCATTTCTTGCTGAAATCCCTGCCCTCATTATAGGCCCCTTCAGGGTGGATCCTCCTCCAGGAGGTGATTGAGGTTCCCCCCAACCCCCACTCCTATCCCCAGGCCCTGTGGTTATATGGGTCTTTTAATTTGTAATCTCCGGGAGAGCAGGAAATTTCTTAGGGCACTAAATGAGCTCTCTAGTGCTAATTAAAATTAGTGGGGACGTTTCAAAAGTATATCCTAAAAAAACTCTGCAGTTACAGATAAAAAACTCAGGCTGAGGTTTTCTCCAGAAGAAAAGACCTGGATTTTATACAATGAGAGTTAGAGCAGAACTTGCCTCTGCTTTCTGCCCGTTGATTGCAAATTCCAAGGTATCATAAAGGTTACATACTTATATGATTTAGTATACTTAATTCGCAAATGGATAGACCGGCACAGATGGTGGAAACTTATTTTGAAACTGTAGAAGAGGAGATTTCCCTGGTGGTCCAGTGGCTGACTCTGAGCTCCCAATGTACGGGGCCTGGGTTCGATCCCTGGCCAGGGAACTAGATCCCACATGTGTGTGCTAAGTCATTTCAGTTGTGTCCAACTGTGTGACGCTATGGACCCTAGCCCGCCAGGCTTCTCTATCCAAAGGATTCTTCAGGCAGGAAGACTGGAGTAGGTTGCTATGCCCTCCTCCAGGGGATCTTCCCAATTCAAGGGCTGAACTCCTATGTCTCCTGCATTGGTAGGCAGATTTTTTTTTACCACTAGTGCCACCTAGGAAGCCCAGATCACATATATCATAACTAAAGATCCTGCATGCTGAAACAGACCCAGTGCAGCCAAATAAATTAATTAAAAGCAAAAAAAATCAAAAAGAAAAACAGTAACTCCTGTTTAAAAAAAGAAAGGTAAAAGATTTTTTAAATTTACCTTTTTTGAGAGAGATGTCTTATTGTTTTTTCTACCAGTAATAATGAGTTTTTTAATTAGATACTGGCTTCATATTTTTTAAGACCTCCTGTACTATAGTGGTTTTACATAGAATTCTACTTCCCAGAATACGCCTGTTAATGTACAATCCATCTCCCCTGCCAGGATGAATACACAAACAAATATATATAAAATATTTCACTTCCTTCTAGTGAAAGTATGGCGCCAACTTGCTATTGAATATGCAGTGGGATCTATAAAACATGGTCTGGAATGATCCAATTAGGAAGATAAAAGCCTGTTTATTTGTATGCCAGTGCCAAGAAAGTAGTGCAGGCAACTAGCGCTCTAGTAATGTAGAGGAAAACATTGATTGCGAGAGGGAAAAAAACCAAACCATTTTTAAGAGTCTGAGTCGAGTAATATAAAACCCATTGGAACTTGGAGAGAGACTGAGTCTTGAACCTTGGCGCAGCTGCTTCCGTTTCCACTGCAGCAAACGAGGAGAGGCTGGGCTGCAGGGCTCTGAGAATGCCTTTCATGAAAACAGAAAGCACTTTCAGCCTTCCAAGATGGTACACCACCTTGAGCTTGGACTCATTCCTTGAAAATTAAGCTAGAGCTTTTCTTATTTGCTTGCTCACCACCCTGTTCAGATGGAACACTTTTATGCCCCAAGGGAAAGGCTTTTTGCATGATGGAGTGGGGGGCTTCTCTGGTTGCTCAGCTGGTAAAGAATCTGCCTGCAGTGCAGGAGACATGGGTTTAATCCCTGGGTCAGGAAGATCCTCTGGAGAAGGAAATGACAACCCACTCCAGTATTCTTGCCTGGAGAACCCCATGGACAGAGGAGACTGGCAGGCTACAGTCCATGGGGCTGCAAGAGTCAGACAGGACTTAGTAACTAAATCACCAATCTCTGTTCTCATCTACTCTTGAGGCTCTTTGCCTAAATTATGCATTATTTGGGATTATTTCTGAGAGCGGCATGGTCCCTAGTGCCCAGGAAATATACCACCTATTGTTTGTGAAATCTGAATCTGGAAGAACATTTCATACCAAAGGGGTTTATGCAAAGCTATTGAGAGAAAGTCTGTTTAGGTCATTACATTCAATCCTGGGTTATATCCTCAATTTATTTTCTGTATACATAAAGCTTCAGTAGTGTCCCAGCCATAGGACTACAGGAATCTTTTCTTTCTCCTTTAGATACAGGTTCCTCAGATTTCCCTCCCATCTCTTTCTCCTTGCTGCTGTAGATGACCCCCTCTTGACTTTTGAAATCACCTTGGATTCCTGCACCTGTTCCTTATAGTCTTCAAATTCTTTCTCATCTCAGCAGTGGCTGGAACTCCGTAGTAGCTGAGATGAATGATCCTGTCTGGGAGCACCAGGCTCTCCTTTATCAAACCGCTTAACCACATACCATTCTTCTTCCTAACCCAGCCCCCGTTCCTGCCCCTCAGTCACTTTCAAGTTTCATTCCTTTGGCAGAGAACTTCTTGATCCTCATTCCCTTATCATCCCTTGCTGCATCCCCGGTGGCTCAGACGGTAAAGAATCTACTACAATGCAGGAGACCTGGGTTTGATCCCTGGGTTGGGAAGATCCCCCTGGAGAAGGGAATGGCACCCCACTCCAGTATTCTTGCCTGGAGAATGCCATGGATGGAGGAGCCTGGCAGGCTACAGCCTATAGGGTCGCAAAGAGTAGGACACAGCTGAGTGACTAACACTTTTACCTTCACTACATCTTAGCCCTTTTCTTAACTTCTCACCCAACAAGAAAATTTTCCTTAAGTCAGTCTCTTATCTTTGAGGAATTCCGATCACCATTTTTAGGGGAAAATTCCTTATATTTTATGGTTGATTTATGATTTAACTTAGGGAATGTGACCTGTCTTTTGTTGGAGACTCCCTAGGTAAGCAAAAGAGGAAAACATTATGATTTTTATCCAGTCTTCTGCTTTTCCTACTCTCTCTGCATATGTATACCCCCTACCCACAGCCATCTGTCTGTTAAGTATCAGCTTTATTGAGATATTTCTTCAGTTCAGTCACTCAGTTGTGTCCGAGTCTTTGCGACCCCGTGGGCTGCAGCACGCCAGGCCTCCCTGTCCATCACTGACTCCCGGAGCTTACTCAGACTCATGTCTGTCAAGTAGGTGATGCCATCCAACCATCTCATCTTCTGTTGTCCCCTTTTCCTCCCGCCTTCAATCTTTCCCAGCGTCAGGTCTTTTCCAGTGAGTCAGTTCTTCGTATCAGGTGGCCGAAGTATTGAAGTTTCGGCTTCAGCATCAGTCCTTCCAGCGAATATTCAAGACTGATTTCCTTTAGGATTGACTGGTTGGATCTCCTTGCAGTCCAAGGAGATGCTACTTACATATTGTAAAATTTACCCCTGTAAAGTATACAATTCAGTGGTTTTTAATATACTCACAGTTATATCTAATAACACTAATCTCAGAACATTTTTATCACCCCCAAAAGAAGTCACATACACGTTAGCAGTCACTTCCCATTTTTATTCCTCCCCATCTCCAGGCAGCCACTAATCTAGTTTCTGACTATGGATTTGTCTACTCTGGACATTTCGACTAAATTGAATCCTACAATATGTGGCTATTTGTGACCAATTTCTTTTACTTTAGCAAAATATTTTCAGGATTCATCCTTGCTGTGGCGTGTGTCAATACCTCATTTCTCCCTCTGTTCTCTTATGTAAGTAATGGTGGGAGATGAGTAGGAAAGAACAGAAAAAATTCTGTAAAAGTTACCAACACCAGAATAGTGTGATTTTATTTGGCAGTTGCCTTGGAGCAGATGGCAGATCCCTTGTAGGCATCTGACCCTGTGGAGTTAAGTACTTCTCCATTTACCTGGATGCGGTCACCAGAAAAACCTACCGATGGGTGTTTGGTCATCTTGTATGGTCGTATTTGTTCCCTCTGTTGAATTCACTTATACCGTTCAACTCTTAAGCCAGTTTTCCACCAAAGTGGAACCATGAGCAAGTAAAGAAGAAAATATAAGAAAGTAAGAAGATACTATATCATTTATATGCAAGGCATTTATTAAGTCCTGTCTACTTTAAAAACACATCTCACTATGAGAACAAACTAAAGATATCACAAAGTCAATTCTACAGTGAAATTCAGATAGCTAAGGTGTTTTATTTAGCTGCCATTTTCAGCAGTACATTCAGTTTAGTATTCTAATTTGTAGAGAAAACTGATCTGGGGAGATGTTAGTTTCTTGAATTACAGTTTTGATGCTTGACACCAAGCTGATTTAAGAATATGGCTTTGGTTATTCAGTGGTGTATCTGTCATGAGTTTTGACATGACCGCATTCAATATAGTAGTCCAGTGGGAGGGTTGTGGGTACCACGGTAACAAGCATTTGGTTTATGCCTGCTGATGGGCTTCTCTGGAAAGAATTCTGCGTTCAGAATTATTATGGCTCGCCCTTTCTGGTTGTCAGAAACAGGGATTCACTTAAGTATCTGAATAAAAAAAGGTTGAGTGTGGTGAAGTAGGGGCACAGGTTGCTGCAAAGCTTCCAGCTTGGGAGACCCAGAAATTCGTTAGTGACTGAGGCTGCGGTAGGGCTGGAGGTGATCTTCATCTTTCAGGTGGGGTGGGTGCCTCGCTGACCAGAGCCCTTTGCATAGTGCTCGTGTCTGCTCACCGTACATCAGCTCACATGTGGCTTTGGTGTGTTGTAGTTCCAACTCTACCTCCTGCTAGTCTCTTCTGTTCTGACCTCATTGCTAAATGATTCAATATCCTGGCTTCTCTAGTCTACATCTCTGTGAGGTTGAGTATGGAGATGGGGCTCCAGTTGGCCCAGAGAATCTTTTTATACAGGTCATGACCAACTGATTACTTATAAATGACTACCTTTAGGAGCGGTATCCAGAACATTGGTGAAGAATAGGAAGCTATATGGATAAAACACACCCACCCCATCCATCCATGGCTTAGAGAGAATTCAGCTGGCAGTTGGAGGCTGTGGTTGGCGTTTCTCATGCAGAATTGTGGTGTGGTGGGGGAAGGCACATTATGTTAGGACTTTGGGGGAAAGACACTGGTGTATTTTGTGTGACCAAGGGAAGAGCCAAACAGCTGATCGGAAGAGAAGGCAAGGTGCAGACAGGCCCCAGAACAACAGAAAGTAAGGGTTTCTGTCCCCCAGCCTCTTGATTCTAGCTTCTATTTCTCCTCCTGCAGGTGGTCTTCCAGGTAGCAGGGAATGTGGCTGCCATGTGCCTCTGAACTTTGCTGTCTGTCTCTTGCCTCATTTTTCTAGTTTCAGTTGGCATCGTTGGTGGCTGTTTGATAAGGAGGCTGTAATTTAATGGACTTTGGTTAAGGGGTAACTCCTGAATGGGTGAACTGTGATGTGGGGGTGCAGAGGGATGTAAGAACATGGTAGCTCTCCCTGGAATCACATGGAGCTCTTCCTACAAAAGGGGGCGGGTGCTGGGCAGATGGCAGTGCATAACAGTGGATGCTCATGGCCTGTTTTTGGATAGACTGATGTTCTTGATTCAGAGATAAAACTGTTTTATAAAATGGCCCGGTGACTTTCACCATTGACTAAATGCTTCTTTAAAACAAAGCAACCAGTAACCTTATAGCTTCCTATTTGTTAGTCACTTAGTCATGTCGGACTCTTTGCAACACCATGGACTGTAGCCCACCAGGCTCCTGTGTCCGTGGGATTTTCCAGGCAAGAATACTGGAGTGGGTAGCCATTCCCTTCTCCAGGGAATCTTCCTGACCCAGGGATCGAACCCAGGTCTCCTGCATTACAGGTAGATTCCTACTCTCTGAGCCACCAGGGAAGACTCAACAGCTTCCTTTAATACCTTTGAAAAAATATAGAGAAATGAACATTAGTGTGTCAGTCTTTAGAGTGTGCCTTATTAGAGTTAGCTGTTCAGTTTGTACCTAAATTAACTTGTGAATTTGCTTGGTAATTTAGTGGCTTGGAAACAGTCTAGACCGTTGTTTCTTTTGGGGCCTCAACAACCAGAAGAGTGTGACAGGTGCCTGGTGATAGCATGTCACTCCAGATTTCTTAGCAGTATAGTGACGTAAGTACATTAGCATGTTCCTTACCGGTACGTTTTCTATTTTTGGGAAATAGGCTATATAAGACAGTCAGTACATGGGACTGTTATATCAAGGTGTCACAGTTTCCCAAAACCTGAATCTTAGTCTCTATTTTCTGATTGATAAACATACCCATTTCCCACAATTCTGATTTCAGATTATCATTATTTGATTTTTAAGGGAAGTTTTGATATCTTTTCTGTAGACCTGTGAATTTTCAGAACCCTAAGGTAGTGATGTATTACTGGGTGAGGCTGATAAAAATTTTGCCACACACGTTTAAATTTCCTCAGAGTCCTTTGATTTTTTGGGCATGTATGTGAAATGGCTTTATTAGCCACATGATTGTGTCTGTAGGCATCGTAAGACACAGATGGCTGAAGTCAGGGAGATGCTGGGCCATTTGCCAGGTCCCCAGCACCCCCTGCATTGCACATTACCATTTGGGTCACCTTCTTAAGTCTTCGGGAATCCCAAGCTCTCACCACTGCTCCAGCCTGAGTCTTATTAATTTTGTGTGTGTGCTCAAGGTGGATGCGTCCGTGCCTTGTCTCTCTGGCTGATTGCTAAAAATCCTCAGAGACAGTAACAGTGCATCACGTTTTTTCAACATTCTTTGTGTAAGTCAGAATGTGATCATGTGTTAATACTTCTACTTGTTGTGCTGAAGAACCGGTTCATGGTCAGAGCTACTAAGTGTCACTTCATTGGGGAAAATTTCTCCCTAATTTCTGCAATACCCGTTGAAAAATTAGTTCTATGTATTTAAGACTTTTAGCTTAAAATATATTATAAAGTATTAATATTGCATTGTATATCATGGGCTTCCCTGGTGGCTCAGACAGTAAAGCGTCTGCCTGGAATGCAGGAGACCCAGGCTCAATTCCTGGGTTGGGAAGATCCCCTGGAGAAGGAAATGGCAATCCACTCCAGCACTCTTGCCTGGAAAATCCCATGGATGGAAGAGCCTGATAGGCTACAGTCCATGGGGTCACAGAGAGTCGGACACAACTTTGCAATGCATGCACTGTTTAAAAAAAAAGAAGAAAATCCAAACTCTATGGAAGTAGGCAGTGAATGTTCCCCTCCCCCAAGCCTGTCTCTATTCCTAAAGATAATTCCTTTTGAAAGTTTGATGTATGTCTTGATGACTGTTTTATACAGTCTGTTTCCTCAAAACAGATTCCATGTTGGTGAGAAACAGGCTGATGTTGGGCTTAATGTCACCATACTGGGAAAAAGTCTGGAATAACACTTTCTAACGGGGCACCGGTCATACTAAACTAAAAGTTTGAAATATTTTCCATTTAAATTATTGTGAATAGTAGCAGGACCAGTTGATAGTTAGAATTGGGAGTTTAGTCTTCCCCCACCAAAGAGTATTGCTTTAGATTTCTGTCCTTGAAGGGTCTGATCTCCCTACTGTATTGTTAATTGACAGTGAGGCTTCTGGGGGTTTGGGGCATTGTTTGGAAGCTGGTATAGACCATTATGCGGTGGATCAGACATTCTTCCACGATGCTGTCAGTGTGGCCCCTGCCTCCTTTTGTGATGCGCAGATCTGCCCCTAGGTTTTTTGTCTGTTTGTTTATTTGTTTTTTGGGCAGAAGAGTTAAAGCTGAAGATTTCTTGTTTTGTCTGCTCCTCCTTCAGGTCACTGCAGTGTTTCTGGACCTCTTCCCTCTTTGTCTGTCTCTCTTCCATGTTTCTGGGATACTATAGATGCTTAATGTGGGGCATCTCTAAAGAGGCAGGCACTCCTGGATGGGCCTGAAGTTTGCCTGTGTTCTCCTGTGTGTCATTATTAACCTCAAGTGGGTGCCAGCAACTGGCGTTTGATAATTTAGTGGTTCATAACAAATTTGTATGTCAGCCACAGTTTTCCTCCTGGAATACTGTATCCTGACTTTAAGCACATCAGGAATTTGGTAAATGTGGCGAACATGCATGACAGAGAAGGGAATGCTATCATTGTAGTGTGTGGCTCCTAGATTACCTCCCGTTTTGCTGTGGTGGCTCAGATGGTAAAGGATCTCCCTGCAATGCGGGAGACCTGGGTTCGATCCCTGGATTGGGACCATCCCCTGGAGAAGGAAATGGCAACCCACTCCAGCATTCTTGCCTGGAGAATCCCACGGGTGGAGGACCCATGGGGTCAGAAAGAGTCGGACGCAGCTGAGTGACTTCACTTTTGCGGTGACAGCCAAGGACCACTCCTGTGTCCCCCAGACTAGGCTCCAAGTGGACTCGAGTGCTGTTGTCAAGGTGGTTGCTTTCACTGTTGTGTAATTTAAGCCTTTTTCTTCTGTGGTTAGCAACAACAGAAACAATCCAGTAACTTTCTAATTCCACAGGGCTAGCAGCCTGTCATTTAGCTGGTCAGTTTTACCTTTCTTCTAACCAGTATGTGGGTTTGATAGTTCCATGGATTGATAGTCCCAAAGCTATATTATATACTGATGTTGGAGAAATAAGATTAGAGATGAAATCTGTTACCCTCTGTGTGACTCTGCAGTGAAGATACAGACTTTTGTATCTGGAACTGGTCATTCTGCAGAGGATCCGTGTATGCCTCCCATGTTTGCCCTGAGCACACCATTCCTGGAACTGCCTCCAAGCATATGAGGGAAAAGCCCATGTTCGTAGGATGCTTGTAAATAATGGAGAAGTATTTAAGACTGCCCTGAGAAATACAGGATGGCAAGGAGGCCACGCTGGAGGAGGCACTTGATACTAATTTGAAACCCCAAACCCCTGGCACTGAATTAACAGGTGTGCTTGTGCCTTCTTTGTGCATTTAATCAGCCATAATCTTCAGGTGTGCCCACATGTAGGTTTTTTTTTTTTCTTTTTAACTCTTTCACATTCAGGGAGCCATTGTAATTGGCACACTCAACACCGTTATTATCTGAACTCAATTTTATCACGAAGCATGTAGTTTCTGTTTTTAAAACTGAATGGAGGACCTTAGAGTAATCACATTGATCTAACCTATAACTGACTTAAGATTTTGAAACAAAAAATTTGAGGGAAATAATCAGTAAGAAATGAATGTTTGTAGCAGTACTGTGTGCACATAAATTTATGTCCAGATCTTCAATGAGGTTATGTCCTGATAAACCCATCAGCAAGTTGAAAATGTCCCAAGTCAAAAATGCATTTAATACACTTAACCTGCCGAGCACCATAGCTTAGCCTAGCCTATCTTAAATGTGCTGAGAACCACTTAATATTAGTCTGAATCTAATAAAGCCCATTTTATAATAAAGTGTTGTCTATCTCATGTAATGTATGGTGTATGCTATACTAAAAGTGGAAACCAGAAGGGCTGTAAGTGTATTTACCCTCTCGGTTATTTACCCTCTTGATCACCTGGCTGACTGGAGCTGCTGCACAGCGTCACGAGGCAGTATCATAAAGCAGATTGTTATTCTGGGAAAAGATCAAAATTCACAGATTGAAGTATGGTTTCTACCGAATGCATATTGCTTTTGCAAAATCAAGTTGAACTATCCTAAGGGACTATATATGGGTATATGTGTATGTGTCCACCCACATTTGAATTTTGCGAAGTAGTGTTTACATGTATTTCATGCGTTGCTCTGATATTTTCAGTTCCTCTTTTTTAATGCTAGCATTGATATCCTAGTTAGAGTTTATAACAAACAAGTGTTGGAAGATCCTGTGGTAACAGGTTCATTTGAAAGTACATCTGTGTGGTCTCTGTTTTGCAACTTCATGAATCACGATGATTAGAGTGATTATTTCATGTTTTGTTTCATTCACTCATTAGTGAATGAATGAATGAAATAGTTATTGAGCATCCATTATGTGCCAGGCACTGAGAATAGCTATAGAAATACAATTGATTCTTCATCAACGCGGGGATTAGTGATGCCGACCCTCCATGCAGTAGAAAATCTGGGTGTAACTTTATAGTCAGCCTGTGTATCCTGGTTCCTCTGTATGTGTGGTTTTGCATCTGCTGGATTCAGCCAGCCACGAATCATGTAGCACTGTAGCATCTGCTGTTGAAAGAAATCCATGTATAAGTGATCTGCACAGTTCAGACCCATGTTGTTCAAGGGTCAACTGTATAGAGATAGATGATGAAGTGGAAACAAGCCCGTGGCCAACAGAAAAGATTTTCTGTAGTTCTCGCAGAGGAGAGGCAGTGGCAGCAGATGCAGCAGAGTTTCAGGGTGAGCAGGTGGCGCCCTGAACGGCGCGATGGTGCCCAGCTCCCTTGGGGAGCCGCCAGAAGTGAGAAGGAGCTCAAGCAAGAGCCACAGAGTAATCGAGGAGGGCCTCGAATGTCACGCCGAGGAGTAGTCTCTCGTCCTTCAAGCTAGTGGTTTTCTACACTTGGGTTCAGGAGAGTTTTTAAGTAGAATCATATTTGTTATTTCAGTATGTAAAATGGCAAGCCTGGAGCCACTCTGCATGAAACAGAATGGCCTCACCTGGTTTTTTTTAGCCCCAGGGATCCTGAACCTTCTAGTGACTTAACCTGAGAACACTGGTAGGTGGGACTTGAGCCCTCCTGGGGACACTATGGAGGAAGGCCAAGGAGAACAGCTAGATGGAGGGAAGCCATTTAAGGAGACTGTCCTGTTAGTCTGGAGATGAGGAGGAGGCCCTGAAACTGGGGCGGTGGCCAAGGGTTTGAGAAAGCAAGGACTTAAACTGAATCTCTAGGCCTTGTTTGGGGGGGCGGGGTGGGAAAGGGCGTCTGGAGGAGTGGGAGCTTGGTTCTGCTTATATGAAGCCTCATGCTAAGTTGTTTGCCCTGGTGCCGGAAGCTGGGGTATCTTCAGAGTTGTGTGGGGTATTTTGGTCGCAAGTATGCAAGGCAGGTCACTGTTAATTTTTATTTGTTTTTACTCTATAGCAAAATTCATACACCCATGCACAGGTCCTCCTAGGGCCTGAGCACCTGGCTATTCTAAGTTTGAATTCAGGCATCCAGGACTGTCCATCTCAGGTCTGATGCTGAGAAAGGAGAGTGGCTTTCGAGGCCTGGGGTCTGGGATTAAATGCCTATTCTGGTGCTTACCAGCTGTAAGGTCGTGGACAAAGTTACTTTTATAGGATGAGAACCATAATATCCTCCCTATGTAACTGTTGAGAGAACTTTAACATGGAAGGTGCCAAGCTTAGCATCTGTACACGGTAGGCATGTGGTAGGGGCTGCTAATTATAACACTGCATTACGAAGAAGGGCATGGTAACCCACTCCAGTATTCTTGCCTGGAGAATTCCATGGAGAGAAGAGTCTGGGGGCTATAGTCGGCGGGGTTGCAAAGAGTCAGACACAACTGAGCAACTAGGACACATACACATTTGGAAGATCAATCTTGTTAAGAGTGGGCTCCTTTCTCCTCCTACAAGGAGGCCTTCCATATTGAGAAATGATACATGAATGCACAGTGGGTGGATCCGAAGTCAGGTGGAAAAACAGGAACATGGGCATACGTCTGATGGCCTAAAGACAGGGCTGACCTGTGGCCTTTTGTGCTGTGGTGTTCACAGGGCATTTGTGACGCCGGCCCTTCTCCTGGGAGTGGTGGTGGGGGTTTGGGGAGAGCATTGGAAAAGCCTCATTTTTTTTAATAAAAAAAAACTCTTAAGAAGTTTTTCACATTTGTGTCTTCTCTTTGTGTGTGTGTGTGTGTGTGTGTGTGTGTGTGTGTGTTTTTGTTTGTTTTTTTTGTGTGTGTGTCTTCTCTTGCTGCATTTTCCTATTTTGGGGTGCACTCGGTGCACATTACATAATCAGAACCCTAAATGTTTATTGAGAGAATGATTTAGGGAAAGCGTGTCATAAAAAAATACTTTAAATCTTTTCTTGGAGTGGAGGTTGAGAAAAAAATTTTTTTTTCTCTACAAATAGCCAAATTGGAGGGAGCAGGAGGGATGGAGATTTAAGTGGGAGACTCGTGTTCCTCGGAGGGAGACAGGTGAGCTTAGCATAGAACATCCAAGTCGAGGGACTTCTCTGGCCATCCAGGGGTTAAGACTCTGCCTTCCAATGCAGGGGGCTTGGGTTCAATCCCTGGTTAGGGAACTAAGGTCCCACATGCTGTGGGGCACAGCCAAAAAAAAAAAGAACATCCAAGTCAAATTGCCTGCACTTGCTGGAAGAAGGTTGGTCCTCTGTGGGGGTTATTAGCTTTAGGGCCCTGTTCCCTCTTGTTGAGACAGCTGTAGTTTGGTATCAGGGGATAGTAAAGAAGAAATATTGCTAGATTTTCAGGGGGATTATTTGTAATACTCAAAATTTGTGTATCACTTTCATCTTGGGCAAGATTATAAAAATATTACTGTAATATTAAGAGCAGTCTTCAGTAGGGGGCATTAGCCCCTGTTTCACAGATTTCAGTCTGAGATTTTCTGAATTAGGTTGTTATTTGCCCAGCCTGCCTGCTTTAGTGGTGGTATAAATCAGGGGCCCTGCGTTCCAGGGCAGTAATTGAAAGCCTCTGATGCCTATCTGTGACCCAGCTTCTCTAACTCCCTTGGAAATTGTCCTCCTTCCCATAAGTATTTCTTGGCCTCTGAACACCCTTTAATTCATGGAAAAAAGAATATTTTACCTCTCCCCATTAGAGAATTATGAGTAAGGCTTTGAGATACCTTGAGAAAACTTAAAAGAGTAGAACTGCTGTAGGAACAGATATTAGAACAAAGCTTTTAGATTTTTTTTTTTTTGAAAGTAATGAATACTCATTTGTGACATCACTGGTGATTAAGCTGACTTTAAAACCTTTCCTGATAGAGTCAAACGTCACCTGTTTAATAGGAAAGCTGAATAAAGAATCAGATATTTTATAGCATTCTTTCTTCTGATTGTCAAGCACAAGAGAAGTGTGACCAGTTTTAAAAGGGAGACCTAAGTGACCTTTTTTTTTTTTTTTTTTAAAGTCAAACATTTGTGTTAAGTAGTATACTAAAAAGGTATGATGGTATAAATTACCTTATAAGGTATGGAGGTATACATATATCCTAGATACGACTGTTGTTAGGTTATAGAAACAGCTTGGTAAACATCTTTTGAAAAGTGGTAAGTTTTATTTAAGGAAGGATGAAATTAAATTAGTAAAGGTATCCTAGGATCCTGCAAAGTGAGTGGTCACTTTATTTAAATACCTACTGTCCCACTGCTCTTCTACTGTTCTAGAAAAGCCAGACATTAAAGATGGGCATTAAAGTCCAGGGAACATTTTTTTTAGGTCCCAAAGCTGTTTATGGCATTGACGAAAGTGTTGCTGTCAATACTGTTACTGCAGTCTGGAGATTGGGATGCTGCTGCGCTTGGCTAGTTGCGACTTTAGAGAAATCATCTAGCCTCTCTCAGCTTCACTGTCCTCATTTGAAAAACAAGGAGGTGGACTGGTTAGATATACCTTTAAGGTCCATAGGCCTCCATAGGCATGTGGTGCTGGAGAAGACTCTTGAGAGTCCCTTAAGAGTCCCTTGGAGATCAAACCAGTCAATCCTAAAGGAGATCAACCCTGAATATTCATTGGAAGGACTGGTGCTGAAGCTGAAGCTCCAGTACTTTGGCCACCTGATGTGGCCAAAGAGCCAAAATGTGAAGAGCCAACTCGTTGGAAAAGACCCTGATGCTGGGAAAGATTGAGGGCAGGAGGAGAAGGGGGCGATAGAGGATGAGATGGTTGGATGCCATCACTGACTCAATGGACATGGGTTTGAGCAAGCTCTAGGAGATAGTGAGAGACAGGGAAGCCTGGTGTGCTGCAGTGCACAGGGTCACAAAGAGTCGGACACAGGTTAGTGACTGAACAACAATAGGCCTCCAGGAGTGTGTGTGGGCTCCTGAGGAGTTAGCAGACGGCCTTCCTGTGGTTGCCAGGGGGAGTTAGGGCCTCTTTTCTTAGTGGTTTGTGTGTACACAATGAGATGCAGACTGTGTATTGATGATAGCAACCTTTGTCCTTCTCCAGGAAATATTAAATGTCGTGTGACTCTGACTCAAGTCCTAGTCACTTGTTAATTTTTTGGTAAACTTTTTATGTTTGATGAGTCAGAAATGCAGGCTCTTACAGAGTGTTAACAAGACTTTATAATCACTTCAAATTACAGGCCCTTCTTCTGTGTAATGATTTTTGCCATTTGCCCTTCCATAATCTTACCTAGGCAGGATGGAGGATACTTTTGATCAGTCAGAGCTGTGATCCATTGCTTCATGGGCCCTTTTTACACAAAAATTATTCTTAACAGAAAACTATGGATGTACCCACACTAAGAGGGTATCAGTGAGTGTGAATATTTCAGGAGAATTGATGATGGAGTATCACAAAACCTGAGGAGTAAGGAAAGCATTTCTGCTTAATATCTACCAAGGTGATCCTGTGCACCTGTGGGCCTCCTCATGGAGACACTCACCCACACGTATACCCACACCCAGATTGTGTAGGTGTGTGCATGCCTGCTTAACTATGATATGTTGCCGCCGATTCTTCCTAACGTAACAAAAACTGCTATTACAAATTTGTGATTTGGGGATTCGACCTCAAAGAGGCTGACTGAAAAAAATTAATTTTTGAACAATTTCATGAAAGTTGGGCATGTAGAGATCAGAAGGCCTGACATTAGGGGTAACTGGGGTAAATGGAAGTGACTCTGGAGGACTGTGTACGCAGACATGAGGCTTGGAGGCAATTTGAAGTCAATAAGTAATTTATTGGGACTTTTGTTATAAAAATGGGAGTTGGCAGAATTCCCATCCAGTTTTTTCCTTTTTTCCTTCTTAAGGGTTAAAGAGAGGACTTAAAGGAATCAGTGTGTTGGTTGATAGCATTTGAGAATGTTTTGTTCAAGTTTAGAGTCATAGGCACGAAACTTGGCCTTAGATCTGCTTTTATAGCTATGCCCAGTAGTGGATTCCCCTGGAGACTGTACCAGATCTTTTTAATTTTATTTTAAATTGTGGCTAAAAAAACTCATTACATAGAATTTACCATGTTAACCATTTTTAAGTGGACAGGTTAGTAGTGTTAACTGTATTGACATTGTCATGCAGCAAATCTCTAGAACATTTTTATCTTGCAAAACTGCCCGTTAAACAACAGCTCCCAGGTTCCCCCTCCCCCAACTCCTAGCAACCTCCATTCTACTTTGTTTCCTTGAGTCTGACTGCTCTAGATACCTCATGTAAGTGGAATCATACAATATCCATCTTTTATTTTTAACTTTTTAATTTTGTATTGGGGTATAGGGGATTGACAATGTCATGATAGTTTCAGGTGAACAGCAAAGGGACTCAGCCATATGTATACATGTATCCATTCACCTCCGTAGTCCCCTCCCATCCAGGCTGCCACGTAACATTGAGCAGAGTTCCATGTACTGTAAGTACCCGTCTTTTTATGACTGGCTTATTGCATAGTGTCCTTGTAATGACAGCATAATGTCCTTTAGGGTTCATCCATGTTGAAACATGTGAAGGATTTCCTTCTTTTTTAAGGCTGAATAGTATCCTGTTCAGAGAAGGCAGTGGCACCCCACTCCAGTACTCTTGCCTGGGGAATCCCATGGACGGAGGAGCCTGGTAGGCTGCAGTTCATGGGGTTGCTAAGAGTTGGACACAACTGAGCGACTTTACTTTCACTTTTCACTTTCATGCATTGAAGAAGGAAATGGCAACCCACTCCAGTGTTCTTGCTTGGAGAGTCCCAAGGACGGGGGAGCCTGATGGGCTGCGGTCTGTGGGGTCGCACAGACTGAAGCGACTTAGCAGCAGCAGCATCCCACTGTATGTATAAGCCACCTTTTCTTTATCCGTTCACTCATTCATAGACATTCGGATTACTACCACCTCTTGGCTGCTCTGAATAATGCTGCAGTGAACATGGGTGTGCAGCTATCACTTTGAGATTCTGCTTTCAGTTGTCTTGGGTAAACCCAGATTTGAGATTTCTGGATCATCTGTGATTCTATTTTTAATTCTTTGAGAAGCAATCATACTGTTTTCCGTAGCAGCTGCACCATTTTACATTCCCACTAGCAGTATACAAGGGTTCCAGTTTCTACCCATCCTTTATTGAAGCGTTTATTGTTATTAAGTTAAAGGTGCAGTGGGAAAAAGGTACCATCATGGTCACAATGCCTGGTTTTGCTGGTAGGTGGTAATTTAAAAGGGGGATAGAAATGGTAGCAAAAGATGAGTGGAGAGGTGGTTATAAGTGAGCATATTAGGTTTTAGAAAAGAACCTAGTCTGTCCCCTCTCTCTCATTCTTTACCTGTCATTGAAGTGCTGGCTGTAGTGAAAAAACCCATTGGTCAGATTAAAAAAAAAAAATGCCTCCCAAGTAAACTGTTCCCCCTGAACATCATAAGAACAATAGAGGAAAGTCCAGTGAAGAAAACTGAGAGAAAGGGGGTCTTTGCACAACAGGCCTTGGGATTCAGGTTTTTGGGAGCTGACTGTGAGTCCGGGTCTCTACTAGGCTGGGAGGGTTGTATCAAAGAGGCCAGTACCATAGTCCAGGGCCTCCTTGTCTCTCTGCTGGTACAAGCTGGATATCAGAGAATACTCAGAAAGATATGGGCCATCTGCCACCTAGTACCAGTCTCTACTGAGGGCTTGGTGTTGGATGCTGGACAGGAGGCAGGTTGGATGCTGCAAAGGAGGCAGATTGGATGCTGGAAGAGAGGTAGGAGACGGGATGAGTGTGCCTTTTCTCTGATTTCAAGCCCTGGACTCACTTCCCTGACCACAAGGCACAAGAAATAACGTGCCACTTCCTTTGTCCTCAGCCCCTGATACCTTCAGGTTTTCCCTGGAAATGAAAGAACAGCAAAGAATCAGAAGGCGTGCTTTCTGATTGCTGGTGTGCAGTAACTACCTGTGTCTCTGGGCATGCTGCTCTAGGCCTCGGTTTCCTTCTCTGTAAATAAGATGTTTGGCTCAGATGGGTGAATTCTGAGAAGGCCCTTTTTGACCCCTGTTTGGAGCTCTAGCTCTCATCCTCTTGTGAAAGATTAAGGTATGGACAAGGGAGTGTTATAAGGTAGACAGACCTTGCAGTTCACCATGGAGTGTCAGTTCCCTTCACAGAGCCCTGGGTCTGTTCTGTGTTCAGGCTTCTGACATGGCTATATCACTTTTGAACAGTTGTTTCTTAGAGGATACTGGACTAGGTGTGGAGTGAAGATTATGTAAGACTCGCATCTTCCCTAAAACAGATCATGATGTATTTCCAAGAGCATTGTATCCATAGGACCCTGGAGATTTGCTGCTTCAGATCCATTGGTTTTTAGGGAGAACACTGTGAGCAGCCAAGGGACTCGAGTTGAGTCAGCAAGGCTGGTCAGTGTCAGCGGCTGAGACTGCAGCCTACTTTTCACTTCTGTGTAGCTGGTGCACTCTCCATTATTTTAATTAGGTAGATAAGACTGGTGCCTGGGAAGAGATAATCAGTACTTTAGGGCAGCAGCAGCCCACGAAAGGTGCCAGGCAAGGGGGCCTGACAGTGCAGGTGTAGGGTTTCTGAGAAAGAGCCAGAATCCCAGCTAGGATAGTCTGGGAAGCCTTCCTGGAGGAGGGAAGGCTTCCTCCTGGAGGAGGTTTTGAGCTGGGCTTCAAGGATGGGTGGACTTCAGTCAGAGGGAGAGGAGAGGGGAGGGCCAGGACTGGAGGCGTGGAGATGGGAAAGCCTGAGACAGGTGATGGGGCAGGGACTGGTCTGGCTGGAGCAGACAGACAGGTAGGACGAGGGGATGGGGACTGACATTTAAGGGGCATCTGTCTGGTGTCAGGCACAGCATCTGGCCCTTTACCTATGCATCTCAGCATGCTGAGCAGGGGAATGACACCCTGACCAAGTGCTTGTTTGAGGAAATCACTCCGCCGCCACTCCACACCATCTACACTTGGGACCCTGTCCTCCTTAGAGTAAAAGTCAACTACACTTTGATTTGGTGGAAAAGTACATGGTTTCACCTGGGGAGAAAAAGAGCATGGGGAAGGATTGTCAGTTCCTGTAAAGAAGGTCTCCGAGGTAGTTGATAGTATTTCATTCTTTCATCGTAGGCCTGGAGCCTGCCTCCCAGTTAATGGCAGCTGGCGGGCCTTGGCACTACTGAGTGACTGGGCGGACCATGAATTATTCAGGGCCTGTGCCCAGTGGGTGGCTGCCTGACCAGGCCCTGTGGGAAGGAGGCTGTGCTATCTCCTTGAGGGATCAGCAGAGGCTCAGGTGCTGAGGATGAAGAATGACTACTCCCTTAAAGTATTTCACGCTTCATCATGCTGGGGCTGTGAGCACTGTTCCATGGCCCTGCAACTGGGTTTTCGGGGCCTGTTTTTCCAAGAGCAAGAAATCACGTTTCTGCACCCCCTCTCCCCCCGCAATTAATAAACACACTTACACTCGTGTTCGTATGGCACACGTTGGCAGAGATGTGGTGAGAAGCCACATTAAAACTGCTGACAGGATGGTGTGGCAGCAGAGCGCGTTTGGGTGGAAGGAAGCCCGCTCTGCTCTGTTCTTCTCTCAGCAGGGAGAAAAGTACTGTTGTTGGTCCATTCAGAGTGGTCCTCGCTGTGACTGTCACTAACCTATTATGCATTACCACAGCTTTGCATTTGGGTGTGTATGTGTGTGTTGTTTCCTCCACTAGGCTGAAAGTGCCTGCAGAGAAGAAATCCCTTATAACACTGTAGGTCCCTCCAATGCCCGGAGCTGGGGACATGGGGGGCCGAGAACTTGCTGGAGGGGTTAGCTTTTGCCTTCCCCAGACTAGGAGGGGCGGGGCCTGTGTCTTAAATGGAGTTTGCATCCCCCACTCCCTTTCCCGCCTTTCCTCTCCAGGTGCCTGTTCAGCCTGCTGTATTCCTCTTATTACAGCCTGGTCTGTGTTAAGCTCCTGGAGAAGATAAACTGGGTGTGAATACCGGTGGGCAGGGTCCAAAGGCCTATTTTCACAAAGAATAGATTTATATTTCCTCTTTCCCGGGTCTTTCCCATGAGTTGTGCCACCAGGAAGCAGTGTCTTGTCTCTGTCCCATCTGCCCCTTTGTGAAACGCTGGCCTGATGGCTCTGAACACCTGTGTGTCAGCCTTTCCCCTCCAACTTAGAGGTGGGGAGCAGAACCAGAAATCCTGGGCAAGAGCAGGCCTGGCCCCAATTGCATTCCTCGGATGTTCTTTCCTTTGAACCACTCTGCCTGTGTACAGGAGCCTTGGCTCTGCCTGGTGTTGTATATTCACAGGCATAGCAACACCTGTTTGCCAAAGGTGGGGCCTCTGGACTGGGGCATTCTTTTGCCTGTATGGGGAGGCTTTGCATGTACAGATAACAGATGAGATAAGAATGCAGGATTAGCTTTGGCTGGGCTAGAAGATTCAATAAACTGCATTCCTTCCTTCTCCGGGACCTTGAGTGCTTGTTACTGAGGGTAGCTTGCCAGTTTTTCTCCTTCTTAGCAGACATGTCCGTCGTTTGTATTCAGTTCTGCTGTGACTCGTGAAACAAGAAACAGGAAAAGGATATAAATAAAAATTAGGTTTTCCCGCTTATTTCAGCCATATATAACTAGATGATTTTGTGGGAGGGTTGAGTGAGGGGTGTGTGTGTAAAGAGAGAGATCCATCCATCCATCCATCCATCCATCCATCCATCCATCCATCCATCAATCCATCATCTTCAAGTCACAGAGACAGCAGTTGTTGGGATGCAAAACACCTTTAGCCCTCCCTTTAATCTTTGTTCTAGTTACTCTTAGTCTTGAAGTATCATATCTGATGTGCGTGTGTGCTCACTCGTGTCTGACTCTTTGTGACTCCATGGACTGTAGCCTGCCAGGCTCCTCTATCCACGGAATTTTCCAGGGGAGAATACTGGAGTGGGTTGCCATTTCCCTCTCCAGGAGATTTTCCCGACCCAGAGATTGAACCCGCGTGTCTTGTGACTCCTGCATTGGCAGGTGGGTTCTTTACCACTGCACCACCCAGGAAGCATCAGCCCCACCTCAGATGAACATTGGCCTTTCTAAAAACATAGGCCTTTTGTAACTTGTTTTATAGTGAGTACTGTGTTCTTGCTATCTTTGAGGTATTATTACTTTGACTATAAAATATGATTTTGAATATGCCTTTCCCAGTGCATAATAGGGTGAGTTAAAGAAAAGGGAATGGGGTTTGTGAGTACTTCCCAGGTGGAGAACTGGTCTGCTCTTCCAAATTGCCCTTGTCCCCACATCCGAAGGGATTCCCAGCCCGAGAACAGTGGTTCCACATGGAACCTGCAGCATCCTCCAGCTGGGAGCTTCTTGATGAAGAGCTGGGGCAGAATTAGTTTTGAGATTTCCTCCATGAGATGTTTAAAGACTATTACTCATAGCTGCTATGATGGCACTAAGATCTCTGAACATTTAACTCACTTAATTATACTCGGTGAGGTTGGTACCATTTTTGTGCCAGTTTTTCAGGCTCAGAGAATCACAACAGTTAGAAAGTGGCAGAGCCAGCTGCCTAGATTCCAAGTCTGTCTTTAACTACTTTTCCCTCCTCTAGCTTTGCATTTCCAAGCCCAGACCCAGACCCTCAGTGGGTGGTGTTCCAGGGGTACGTGTTGGGGTGAGGGGAGGGGAAGTGCTGCTGACTGCTTCCAGCTGCGCAGGCCCTGAAAATGGAGACATTCTGGAGAGGCTGGCAGGCAGGGAGCGATGGCACAGAAATGCCAGTGTTATAGATGTGTCTGCCAGTGGGACTTTGTGAGAATTGCTCTTTGGAGTGGGAAGAAGAGGTTTCAGATAATTTCTTGTTTCAGGGTTTTAGCTGGATTATGGTTGTACGCTTGGTTGGTTGGTTGAGTTTTCTTCTAACTGAGGCCCTTTCGACTGAGAAAAGGAATGTTTTGGGATTTTTTTTTTTTTCCCTCTGAGAGCAGCTGCTTGCAGAGCAGGCTGTGGGGAATAAGGGCAGCAGTAATAGGTAGTTATTGTGTGGGAGGCTCTCCAGGTATTATGTATGGAAATAGGAGAATGAAGACTGGAGGAGGTGGGCAGGAGGCTCCTGGAGGAAGGAGTGGCTGGACCAGAGAGGTCAGACAGACTGAGAATCAGGCAGATGAGACAGAAAGATAATATAATCTTCAACCTCACAGAGCAGTAGCATGATTGGGAGCTCACTGGTCTGTCTGGCCACACGCTTGGAAGAGGATTATTTTTGTAGTAGTATTTTGGTTTCCTGTAAAGAAACGCTTGGGAGAAATTGGCTGTGGTCGTCCAACTGTCAAGAGATTTGACAGCAGTGAACACGAAAGACAGATCTGGAAACCACAGAAGAAAGTGGCAGAGAATTTGGCAAAACAGTTTGTATGTGAAACCTTGTTCTTTTCTGTTGCTCCCTGTTCCTACCACTGCTTTCCCAGCTCTTTGAGTTGGCTTTTCAAGTCCTTGAATGTGTACAGATCCCATCACAGCTTAGCATTTTGGCCATCCTCCCCAGACATTTCAATCTCGATAATGTTTAGATGTTCAGGAAATGAACACCCCGTGGTTTATACCCTGTCAAGCTTGCTGTGATGCAGGAAAAGCATTCCTTTTTTTTTTTTTCCTTTTGAGCTCCCAGACTACGTAAAGCCTTTTGGCACAACCAGAGGCTTAATCTCAACCCCCTTAGTGTTCTCACATGTTCCATGCTAAATCATACAGAATGTTAGTTACAGGTCCACCAATTATGAGAAAAGGAAGAAAAACAAGACCAAACAAAACCTGTTCAAAACAAGAGAACCCTCTAGGTGGCAACTCCTGTGTGAACCAGCAGAGAATGTGCCTGATCTGACCCAAACTGAGTGTTGTCTGGGCTTGTGGAGGCTGTCTCGGGTTTTAGGCTCACCTTAATACCATTTCCAGAGTCTCAGGGCTTCCTCCATGTCTCAGCAATAAAGATCCACCTGCCAATGCAGGAGGTGCAGGTTCAATCCCTGGGTCAGGAAGATCTCCCAGAGGAGGAAATGCAACCCACTCCAGTATTCTTGCCTGGGAAATCCCATGGACAGAGGAGCCTGGCAGGCTACAG
This sequence comes from Capra hircus, assembly GCF_001704415.2. Lineage (NCBI taxonomy): Eukaryota > Metazoa > Chordata > Mammalia > Artiodactyla > Bovidae > Capra > Capra hircus. Next base: position 36,876,845 of record NC_030818.1, read on the forward strand.
TCTATGGAGTCGCAAAGAGTTAAACATGACTTAGCAACTAAACAACAACAACAGGATTTTTCTGGGAAGCGTAGACACCATTAGGAAGCTGATATTACACTCTGAACACCTAGGAGAAATAGTGCTAGACCAGTAGGTCTGCTGTCCAGGTGTGGCTCCGACTCAGCACCTGTGGGCCCTGGGCCCACTACATCTCTCTGAACTTAGTTCTCTTGTCTGCAAAATGGACACCATACCTCCCATACTTGAGAAGATGCATGTGAAGGCTACAAGGTGCTATAATAATGTGATGTTGTTTTTATGGCCACTCAGTTTATGTGGAGATTGAACCCAAATCACTCATACTTTTAGAACCAGGAGTTTTTATGACCATAGATTCCAACCTGTTTGATTTGGGGGCGAGGATTGCAAGGTCCAGGGTGGTAAGGCACCCATGCAACTACTTAGCTCCTTGGGGGACCCTCAGGAGTTGAGGTGATCCTGAGTACCTGTCTGTGGACTTGAGTCTTTCCACCACACCCTAGCACTTCTGATTTGTGCTGTCTGCAGATAACCATAGCGACTGGGCTTTCCCTTTCTGTCATCACAAGGATAGCAGATAACATGTTACTTGGGCTACAGTTGCTTTAGTCCCATAGCTGACTTGACCAGTTGTGTCCATTACACCTTGGAACCTTCTTTTTCTTTTTTCCTTTTCTTGGCAGTGCCATAAGGCTTGCGGGTCTTAGTCCCTTGACCAGGGATCGAACCTGTGCCCTCAGTAGTGAAAATGCCGAGTTGTAATCACTGGATCACCAGGGAATTCTCACGCCTTGAAGTCTTGATGCAGCCTGAAGGCAGACGCAGCCAGTCCTCAGGGCTGGCCACATGTGTTGATATCCTTGGCATGGGGGAGGGACAGTAAATTTTTAAGTTAGAGAAGATTGTGGGGGATAGGCCAGAATGGCAGGGGCTGTTTCTGTGGGCAGCTTGACTGTTGAGCGTTTTGAGCCCCCATCTGATGTTCCCATTCACATGCTGCATGGCTCTGCCATTGGTGTGTCCTCAGGATTCTTTTTCATAGGTCACTAAGATTAAACTCTGACTTGGACCCTTGATTTCTTGCTTTATCAAGTTAGAGTTGGGCAAACAGTGAAAGTGAAGTCGCTCAGTCGTGTCTGACTCTGCGACACCACGGACTGTAGCCGGCCAGTCTCCTCTGTGCATGGGATTTTCCAGGCCGGAATACTGGAGTGGGTAGCCATTCCCTTCTCCAGGGGATCTTCCTGAACCAGGGATCAAACCCGGGTCTCCCGTGTAGCAGGCTGAGTCTTTACCATCTGAGCCAACTTAAAGAGCCTTAGAGATGGGCAAGCTCCTGTTAAGCTCCTTTAAATTCCTCCTTTCCTCCTCAGAATGTCTCTAGCCCTCTAGCCTCTGAAGGTAAGGGGGCCTCCTCTTGACTAAGGCAGCCTGTCCACACCTGTGAGCCATTTCCCATCAGTTTTTTCCTGCCTGCACCAGCTCGAGGTTGAAGCGAAGGACATGCCAGCTGGACCGGCCCTAGAACCTTTTCCTAGTCCTGAAGCTCTCTTCCCTCATCTTGACTTCACCATAGCTACCTTCTTGTCCTCCATCTTCCCTCTTGTTCTCCAACTTCCTGTGGCCTCGTTTCAGCTCGTATTATCCCCGTGACCTAATTCACACACCGGACCACCTGTTCTCTGTTCCTTGCTCTTTGTGCAGCACACGCTGCCATCCGTCTGCCACCTTTCCTGCTTGAGTATCTCTTCCCTTCTCTGACTCCCTTGGTATCTCCACTGTTGATTCTCTTCCCTCCCAGACACCAGGTTTCCCCACAACTCCCTGCTCGGCCACTTGCCTCTTCTGCCCTTTCCTAGACCTCAGCTACTGCAGTCTCCACTCTGACTCTGTACATGGGCTTTATCTTCAGCTCTGTTTCCACGTCCCTGACCGCATCTGGACGTATCACCCCATGGAGCTGCAGCCTGTCTGGAAGTGTTCAACCCACCCTGCACACCATGGCCATCTCTAAAATCCCCAGAGTCTGAAGTTCAACCCTGACCTTTGAACCTCCCGAAGACTTTGAAGTCCTATAGGACTCGGAGTTGTTTACCAAAGTCCTGTGGATTAACTCTTGCATCAGCCCATTCCTTTCTGCTCCTTTTGCCACATGCTAACTAGCCTTTTGACCTGGACAACTGCAGTGAACACCTAAGTGACCTTGCTGCCTTCGGTCTCTCTGCTTTCTATTCATTCTACCTACCGTTCCCTGCCAATTAATCATCCCTATAGCCCAACCCAGACCCTGTCCACCTCTGGTTCACAAATTTCTGTGGTTCCAAACCTGACTCTCTCGGCTTCTCTCTTGCCCTATGCTCGTTCCTTATGCTTAGGTTGAATGGCTGTGCCCGCTGGTGCAGTTCCTTCAGTGCAGTCGGTCCTTTACGTGGGCTGCTTCCTCCCCCAGCTAGGAGAGGGGCTTCCCCCTCATCTCATTCTGTAGAGGGTCTGCCTGTGCTTCACGGTCTGGCCAGATGCCTGTCTCTCCTGGAGTTGTTCGTCCCCACCTCCCTAGGCAGATGTGCCCTTGTCTTCTGAACTCTAGTAGGTCCCCTGCCGACCCCACCTTCTGTTCTTCTGGTTTCCGACTGTTGGCATACGTATCTGTCCCATTTCTTTAGGCCACCAGCTCTCCCAGTCATCTCTGACGCCTCCAAAAACACCAGGCAGCATGCCCTGCACACAGTTAGTGTCCAGAAGATACTGCATGGAATAGACTGAGTGCCTGGCCAGCCTTGCCCTTCTCCTCCCTGCTGAGGTGGAGGTGGTCACGTGAGCCATTAGGGTTGGCTCCTTTCTTCTTCCTTGGCCCCATCACACCAGACATTCTCATGTTTCGCCACGTTTCACGTCTTGCCCCTAGGGGGTTATTTAACCCTGTCCTAGACTCAAAACTTTTCTAATATTTACACATGTTCACTCTGCCTGGCTTGTTCGAAGCCTGCTCTTTAGGATCAAATGTGGCTACAATAGTCCCAGCCGCCCCTTCTGCCACATCACATGTAACCTGGCTAATTAGAAAGCTTATTTTACCTAGTTCCCTATATCAGAGGGAACTGAAAGGGAGACTAAGTGTGGTGACTCATACTCTATTCGCTAAGTGGCTTAAAGATTTAAAATGTGTTGTAAATTGGCAAGCACTTTGCAGTCCCATTTTCTGTACCCATAGCTAGATACTTGAGAGACTTAACACACCACCAGTATATTTAATAGTGAAGAGGGGCCTGTTAGGAGGACATTTTCAGTTCTGCCCTCTGTAGCTTTGATGGGATACACAGGGGGAAAAATCAAGTTTGCAAAACGTACTCCTAATTGTGAATACTATGACCACTTTTAGGGCATTTTCACATCATTCCCTCAGTAATCTTTGCATTAATCATCCCTGTCTGACAGTGGAGGTTTAGAAAGAATCCAGGGTTTCTTCTAAGGTCATAAGTGATTAAGCGGCTTGGCCAGGACTAGAAACTCAAGTCTTCGGAATCCTCAAGTGCTTCTTCCAAGATCCCACATTTTGCCACCTTGCTGTCAGTGTTTTGAACTGCAGCAAAGTGGCTTTAGAAAATGCTCTACCTCTTGGAGGAAGAATAGCTTCGAATCCTGGGCCTGGCTTTAGCACGCTGAGGGTTGACACTGGATGTATTAAAAACCCAGCAGTGTGGATGGGAGGAATGGGGGTTGTTCCAAGTTGAGCAGTTAGCTGGATGCAGGGTTTAACTTGATCCCTGAATGGGATGTAGTTGCTTGAATTACAAGTGCCATGGGGACTAAAGTAAACCTGTGGTGGAGGCCCACCTCTTTAGTGCAGATTGGAATCCTTTAGGAATGAAATTACCTTCTTCAGCAAGTATGGCTGCAAGGCACCACGCTTGAAACCCTCAGTTTGTAATTTGTTGTCTGCCTGTAGTTACTGAAAAAGGGGGTGGCTGGGCGCGGGGTAATTAGGGTCAGTTATTTTCCAAGAACACATTTTGATCACTGTTCTATGTTGGGGGCTTCCCTGGTGGCTCAGACAGTAAAGAATCTGCCTGCAATGCTGGAGACCCGGGTTCCATCCCTGCGTCAGGAAGATCCCCTGCAGAAGGGAATGGCAACCCACCCAAGTATTCTTGCCTGGAGAATTCCATGGACAGAGGAGCCTGGCGAGCGACAGCCCATGGGGTCGCAAAGAGTCGGACACGACTGAGCAACACAGACACAGCCATTTCCTATGTAGAGGATTTTACTTTGGGTTGAGATTGTTGGGAGAAGCCAGGGAGGAGAGTTTTAAATTCCTCAAGAACTCAAAAATTAAAAGGTTTCATTTTAAAAATCACAGTAGGATTTGAGCGGGGTTTCTTTTATCTCCTCACTGGTTCCTCAGATCCTCCAGGTCAGTGATCCCGGAGGTGTTTACCTGTGTACCTTTCTCCCACAATGCCTTGCAACACGGTGCTCCCAGAAATCTTGCGTCGTTACTGTTACGGGGCCGGTGTTACCCAGAGACCCTCCGCTTAACATGGCGCGCTGGCAGCAGAAGTCTGCTGAGAAGATCCTTCCGTGAGACTGAACTTACGGCGCTCCCCCCATCCCCCGCTGTGTCCCTGCCCCGGAGCCCAGAGGGACTTTGTTTTGCTTTCACCCGCCGACACGGTCCCACCGCCGCGTGGTCGGCGCCCGCGCGCTGAAGACGCCGAGCGCCCAGGTGCGCGGTCCGCGTGGCCTCCTCAGACGCTGCCTAGTGGATGAGCCGCCGCGGCCGGGGACCTGCGGGCTCCTGACCCTCCAGGGTCGCCTTCTTTTCCTGTGATAGTAATCGGAGACCTTTCCGTTACGTGAGGCTCTCAACAAAAGACTGTAATTCCAGCAGCTTTGTTCGGGAAGGTACCACCGCGGCAGGCGCGTCCTGGACCGGCCTGCGGGTCGGCGGCCGGTGGGTGGGGGGCTGCGGCCCGCCGGCCTCCCCCGCGCCCCTCGTGGTACAGCCTGCGTTTCCTCTACAATGCTGTTATGCTAATCAGGTGACATCACCGCCCAGCGCACGGCGAGTGGCTCCTGATTAAATTACAAACCGGCGGCCGCCACGGGCAGCGGGGAGGAGGTGTGTGCGCTGCGCCGGCGAGCTCCCGGGCTCGGCGACTAGGACATGCTCAGGATTGGCCGTATTTTTAAAAAAATTTCAGTGGGACTTGCGGCCTCCCTCCCTCCGCCCTCCCGCCCCTTCTCGGTAATTTATTTCAAGCCTAGGGCCAAGGGCCACAAAAGGAAGGAAAGCCACAGGAATTGGATGCGTGAGTGACCGGGCTAAGGTGGACTCTGCTGCGGCCAGCTTCCTATCAGATCACCCTGCTGGACTTTCACACCGGGATGGGGCTTGCCTAAGGTCCAGCCCTTTTTGCCGGGGCCGAGAGCCAGGCGTTGCGGAAGCCGCTGTGTGCTGAATGGGGGTAGGAGGGTGCCGGAGCGGGATTTCCACCGTTCAGCCCGCCAGGGCGTTACGCTGGGCATAATGGAATTGCAGAGGACGTCTAGCATCTCCGGGCCGCTGTCGCCGGCTTATACGGGGCAGGTGCCTTACAACTTCAACCAGCTGGAAGGGAGATTCAAGCAGCTCCAAGGTAAGCTCCGCACTCTAAGGCCGGGCCTGCCCTGGAGCCGTGCCTCCTGGGGTTCTGAAGCTTTATTTGTGCCATATGGTACGTGACCCTGCTGAAGCCCGGCGGCCGCACGCCCAGCCCCAGAGTCTCTGGTTGGCTGTAAGCAGCCCATGCACTGCTTAAAGGAGACGGTTTCTCACTCTTGACTCCAGAGAAGCCACCATTTGGAGTCTCCCTCTCCAGTTTCCTTTGGGCTCTCTCGGTTGTCAGGTATCTACTTCCCACAGCACACACATTTTCTCCCTTTTTAACTGTCCTTGCATTTCAGTAGACCAATGCTAATAGACCTATTAGGTATGCAAGTATTTGATTCCTGGACGCCTGTATCTCCCAGTCTCCAGCCTCTTACCTCTGGGAAGCCTAAAGGTGTAAAGTGCACTGCTGGACACCCTGTAGCACAATGGCAAAGGGAAGGAGGGAGTGGTCTTTTTGTTCGTAAGCCTTGGGTAAATTACAGTTTTGATTCCGGAGCTTAATTTTAACTCTTTTGATGTTTTGTGTTGGGATAGAGCCTTCCCATCAATTTAGTGGGCTATGTAATTTATAATGAAAACCAGTTATTGTCATTCCAGCGCTATTGGGTTGGATTAGTTAGATCAATTGCAGGTTTCTTGGAGTCTTTATTAGTCTTGAACAGTTGAATGAATCTAATAGTTGACCACACATATTTTTATGGGGAGCACTTTGTGAGGGTGATGGGCCTGCAGCCTGCGGCTGGGGTGGGCCTTGCCCTTGGAGGTCCCTGCCCTGCCAGCAGGCCTGGCCGGCGGAGTCTCCTAGTTGATGCATGAAAAAGGATTCATAACTGAAAACAACTCCTTCCATTAGGAAGCCCCTGGAATCAGCAGTAGACTGGAAATGACTCTGGTGCTCTGAAAAGTAGCCTTTGCAGACCTCAGTTTGTGTTTCTTATTTTAACTCCTCTCAGTGCCACAAATGTGGTTCCTGTGAGGAGGAGGAAGGAAGGAAGCAGCCCAGTCTTCCAATGTTTTCACTGGAAAGAGGGGGGAGGATGTATTTCATTCACAGGTTTATTTGTCTTGTGAAATAGTTGACAGTAATGACACTCTCCTGGAAAACAAGAGGCAGAACAGGACGTGATTTTAAACATTAGCTAGGCTATGCTGCATTCCTCCAGCAGTTAGCTAAGAGGAAGCTCCATCCCCCTTAGGGAACAGTTGTGGGTCTTTGCCTCCTTCCTCTACAGCTCTTCGAAGGTAGAATTTGCTTTTCGGTGCAAATTTAGCGGGGCCAGAGCTGGAACTTGCAGGTGGAAACTGAAGGAGTTGGGTGTGTCCGTTATCTTCTAGATGTGTGATGGCAGGCCCCAGTTTGAAGTTTGAGGTTCTGAGAATTCAGAACGCACCTTTTCTTCAAATGACCCTTTCTCCCCACTTCATTGTGTCACACTGCCCAGGAGAAAACACCACAAGGTGTCCTCAACTTGAAAACCTGTTGCTAAGGTCCAATCAACACCCTCCTGTAGTCTCACAGAACCAAGATGAAAATACACGAAGGTGTGAGGAGGAGTATGCCCACAGGGCCACCCATAACAAAAGACTGTTATTCTGAAAGGTTTGAGGACGGTTGTAAAACTGCTCTCTGAGACGGGTGGAGCTAACACACAGGAAATGTCTTAAACTGTCCTCTCTGGAAAAGTAAAATTTAAAGTTAAAAAAAAAATCACTGTGTCCCTTTGATAGTTTTTATCTCATAAGTGTTTCCCAAGGAAATTCCTTCAAAAGGGATGAGCTTCACATTTTGTGTGGAGATTTTTTTTTTTAATGACCTTTGTCCCCTAATTTAGTTCCAGATAGCTTTCTTATTTCTAAATATTGTGGTTTAGAAGTTGCACAAGTTTAGTGTTGGTATTTCTATAACAGCAAACCACCCGTGTTGAGGAACTGAGAAAGGGTGAATTAACTCCCAAGTGTGGTGAATCCCAGCAGAATTACAAACAGTTGGCACCGTCCTTTGTTCCAAGTGGGACTGATTGTATTTTAAGCAACTTGAGGAATTTTTTTGATAAAACTTTTCCCCATCCCCACCTGTATCCCCTGTGTGGTGTATATTACTAGTTTTTTAGTATTTGTAGTTCTTCCTGTCATCACATCTTTGATAACATATAGATTTTGTCTGCTGATTTAATTTTGTGCATGCTTATTAAGCAACCTTTTTCCTCTTTTTAATCCTTCCTAGTACTTCCAACCCAATACTAGCAAACAGTGCCTCTGAATCGGTATTGATTTTTTTTTTCAGTGCCTCTTGTACTAACTTATTCATTTAGCATCTATACCTGAGAGTACTGTGATTTTGTAGGAGATATTTCTGCATTTTTGTTGATTTCAAATACTTTTACACTGGATCCTAAAAAATCTCAGGAGGGACTGACTTTTGATGTTCTTTCATAGGGAAATACAGTGTTATAAAATGAGCCTGGTCTTTTAGATAGAATAGTTTATAGAGATTTATCATAAGTAAATAAGTATGATTAGAAACAAAACCTCACTGACTTAATAAGGGACTGAGATCTCTTTCACACTGATGCTCCTGACAAAGGCAGGACCTTCCACCTGTAATGGCTTCAGACATTAACCACCAACACCCAGCACACACCTGACAGGCATACCCCAGCACGCTGAGATCTCTTTCGAATTTTTCACCTATAAGATCAAGTTACCACCTTACTCAGAATTTGTTCATGTAGCTTATACAGTTGGATTTGTTGTTTTGTTTTTCTTTGTTAAGTAAGAGAGGACTGCTGAAACACAACAAAACTCAACCTCACATGTTTTTAAAAATGTGTTCGTAGTAACAGAGAAGTTCATGATGATACCTTTTCTCCAGTTTCACATCAGCTAGCTTCCCTTCTTATCAGCTGGATACACCCCTACTCAGAACCTGTCTCGCCTGCCTCTTGCATAAATTAAATTCCAGGTTCCTTAACCTGGCATTCAGGACCTTCCTCCAAATGGCCCCAGACCACGAAATTCCTATACCAGCTCTTACATTCCTACCGAATAAGTCTTCCAGGTGGGCAGCCTGCAACTCTTCATGAAACCCAGCCCTGGGTTTTGCCTTCATCATCTACCTTCTGCCTCAAAGGCCCCATCTTTCCATTTTACCAATAGAAATCCTTCCTACAGTTTTGTTTTTTAAGACTCTGCTTACATTCTTTTATTCCAGAAAGCTTCTCCTTGTCTCCTCTTAGGAGTTGGTGGGGAAAAGATTTCATGGAGTGCTCACCACGCATTCAGTTCAGTTCAGTCGCTCATCACCATACATTAGATGCATTAGTAGGAACTTTGTCTATATCTCATCTTATGTGCACACCTGTAAGGTTTTTTTTAAAAATTGAAGTACAGTTGATGTACCATATATAAGTCAGTCGTCTTCGACTCTTTGCGACCCCATGGACTGTATAGTCCATGGAATTCTCCAGGCCAGAATACTGGAGTGGGTAGCCTTTCCCTTCTCCAGGGGATCTTCCCAACCCAGGGATCAAACCCAGGTTTCCCGCATTGCAGGCAGATTTTTTTTCCAGCTGAGCCACAAGGGAACCCCAGTATATAAGTTACAAGTGTGTATAGTGTAGTGATTTGCAACTTTTAAAGGTTATACTCCAGTTATAATTGCTATGAAATATTGGTTTTGTTTCCTGTGTGTTACGATATATCACACAGTAATATAGGCAATATAGGGATAAGGCTTATCCCTTCATCCTTTATCCCTATATTGCCCATCCCTCTGAGGTTTTAAAGATAGAGTGAAATTGCTTGTTCCAGGTCCCAGGCTGTAGTAAGCTCAGGCTGCATATTGTTATTCTCCAACTTTCTCCTCCCAGACTTCTAGATACTTAGATAAATTAATACTTAATTTCTGCAAAAAGAAGAGACAGGGTGGCCTTGTGAAGTGCTTCCCTCTTCTTCCTACCTGCCTGCCCCCTCAGGGCACTGATCCTATCAGTTCTGGCTGTGGAGTTGCAATGTAGACAGAATCTAGTTGAAAAACATCAAAATGAACTTTTTTCTACCTTCTTCGCATCCTGACCCTGATGTCCAGCGTCTGATGTTTCTGGAGAAGGTGTTTTCTCTTAGCTGTCTTGGTTTCGTGAATTCTTCCAACTGTCTAGAAGGAGAAATGGAGAAATTCTCCACCTGTCTTCTTTGGGACGTAGTGGGACGTAGAGGGAGTTGCAGGCCATTGGAATGGGTTTCTCTCAAGTCTATTACATGCTATCTCAGGGTTGCCTCCTTGAATTTCTTCATCTTTTGGTGCTGATTTCTAAACTGCTAGGGAGAGAATATTGCTGATTTTTATACCCAAGGGTCATGAGGAAAATGCATTCTTAAGTTTTTAAAAAGAACTACCAGTTTGTTATGGTACCTGGATGTTTGTCTTGTATAATTTCATAAAGCTTATAGAGAGATGATTGCTAGGTTTACACCTGCTTGCCATGAAGAAAACTTTTAATTTCTTAGATATAAAGTAATAGCCTTCAAATACTTCCTGTTGTGACAGTGGAAAGAGTCGGTGACAAATGATAACCCTGATCAAATGATAACCCTGGTAGGCAGGGTGGGTGGGTGGTTGGGGAGCAGCAAAGATTTATAAGGATATTTCTGTGTTTACTGAAAGCATAAAAGATTGGGGTTTTGGTCTGGATACCTTCCAATACTGTACTATAATACTATAGATTTTCTAAGCCCAGATAACTATGTGGGACAAGTCATCAGTTAAAATTATTTTCACCAGTTTGCCTGAGTTTCAGCTTAAAATTTAGAAGTTCCTAACAGATTCGTAAATTTGAATCCTTTTTGAGTGATGTGCTACTACTGCTAATTATTAATATTTATAACACTTTAATATGTGCCATCTTGCTTAATTAACTAAATGAGATTGTTCAGAGTACCCAGCATGGGATCTAGTACTTTGTTCTAAATAAGTGGGCATTTCCTTGGTACTAATAATAATCCTGTGGGGTATTCTCTTCCTTTTTATAAAGAAACTGATAATGGGTTGATCAACCAGTATGACGCTGCCTTTCCCAGAATCCAGGTTTTCTGTTTGTTTATTTTTTAATTGAAGTATAATTGCTTTATGTAGAATCCAGGTTTTCTGACTCCCAAGAATGTCTCCTCCTGTAGGACCACGCTGCTGCTGCTGCTGAGTCACTTCAGTCGTGTCTGACTGTGTGACCCCATAGACGGCAGCCCACCAGGCTCCCCCATCCCTGGGATTCTCCAGGCAAGAACACTGGAGTGTGCCATTTCCTTCTCCAATGCATGAAAGTGAAAAGTGAAAGTGAAGTTGCTCAGTCATATCCGACTCTTAGTGACACCGTGGGCTACAGCCTACCAGGCTCCTCCGTCTATGGGATTTTCCAGGCAAGAGTACTGGAGTGGGGTGCCATTGCCTTCTTTGTGAATACGTTCTGGTGGCATGGAAAATTAACAAGCCCGGAACCACTCAGATTTCTGAACATGTGACACCCTCAAATTTTGATGAGCTTGAAACACTGATTCTTTTAGCTTAAGTCCAGTGTTTGACTGGGTTGACTGTTAAAAGGACTCTTGGAAACTAGTTAGGAAAAAGAGGAGGGACACAGATATTCCCTCTGAGGAAAAGATGCCACTTCTCTTAAGGGAGTGAAAGAATGGGACTGTAAACATTGTGACTCCAGGAAGCTTTTTGGGTGACTGTTGTCAAGTTGTCTCCTCTTAGATTTTGAACCTAGAAAGGGGTTTGTCTATAGCCCCACTGCCTCCTGCTCTGTGTTCATCTTTCTGTGGTTTCCTTATGCCCAGCTGGCCCCATGCAGCTGCCCTAGCCTCCCCAGAGGCAGGCTCTGATAAGAGATCTCCCTGTACAAACATGTGAGATTTGACTCAAGCCAGCCTCCCCACCTCCAGCTTTTCCTACTCCTTGCTCCACAGTATTTACGATTCCCTAAAATTCCCCTGTATTTTCCTGGTTTTGAGACCCTGCTCACCTGGTCTCTTCCCCTAAGAATTATTTATGTCAGGATCTTTTTTTTTTTTTTTTTTTTTTTTTTGAGGTTCCATTCAGATGCTACTAAATTCTAAGTATTCCTCAAGGGAGAGATGATCAGAATCTCTCCTTGGGTTCTTTTACTTTAAGATTTGAAGTCTAAGTACTTCGTCATTCTTTTGGGATTTTCACATCCTGCCTTTGGTTACAGTTTGAGAATCTGCCTCTGCTTGCTTTACATTTCATGAAGCCTGGGTGGGTAAAGATGAAAGTCTGATACAGCCTGTCTTACCGTAGCAGTCACTAAGTATTTGTTAAAGGAATAAATGAATGAAGGTAGTATTATGAACTATGTTATGGGAATGGTTCTCGAAATGAGGTTCCTAGACCAGCAGCAGCATCATGACCTGGGAACTTGCTAGAAATGTAAATTCTCAGGCCCTGCTTCTGACCTAGTGAACCAGAAACTCTCAGGGTGGGGCCTGTACATAGGAGTTTTTTAAAATTATTATTCAGTTCAGTTCAGTCACTCAGTCGTGTCCGACTCTCTGCGACCCCATGAACCGCAGCACGCCAGGCCTCCCTGTCCATCACCAACTCCTGGAGTCTACCCAAACCCATGTCCGTCGAGTCGATGATGCAGTCAATCCAGCCATCTCATCCTCTGTCTTCCCCTTCTCCTCCTGCCCCAACTCCCTCGTAGCATCAGGGTCTTTTCCAATGAGTCAGCTCTTCGCATCGGGTGGCCAAAGTATTAGAGTTTCAGCCTCAACATCAGTCCTTCCAGTGAACACCCAGGAGTGATCTCCTTTAGGATGGACCGGTTGGATTTCCTTGCCGTCCAAGAAACTCTCAAGAGTCTTTTCCAACACCACAGTTCAAAAGCATCAATTCTTCAGCGCTCAGCTTTGTTTATAGCCAACTCTCACATCCATACATGACCACTGGAAAAAGTATAGCCTTGACTAGATGGACCTTTGTTGGCAAAGTAATGTCTCTGCATATTAAAAATATGCTGTCTAGGTTGGTCATAACTTTCCTTCCAAGGAGTAAGCATCTTCTAATTTCATTGCTGCAGTCGCCATCTGCAGTGATTTTGGAGCCCAGAAAAATAAAGTCAGCCACTGTTTCCGCTGTTTCCCCATCTGTCTGCCATGAAGTGATGGGACCGGATGCCATGATCTTCGTTTTCTGAATGTTGAGCTTTAAGCCAACTTTTTCACTCTCCTCTTTCACTTTGATCAAGAGGCTCTTTAGTTCCTCTTCACTTTCTGCCATAAGGGTGGTGTCATCTATATATCTGAGGTTATTGATACTTCTCCCGGCAGTCTTGATTCCAGCTTGTGCTTCCTCCAGCCCGGCGTTTCTCATGATGTACTCTGCATTATTAATTTATTTTTAATTGAAGGATAATTGCTTTACAATATTGTGTTGGTTTCTGCTATACACCAACATAAATCAGCCATAGGTATACCTATGTCTCCTCTTTCTTGAACCTCTCTCCCACTTCCCACCCCTTCCCATCCCTCTAGGTTGTTACAGAGCCCCGATTTGAGTTCCCTGAGTCATACAGCAAATTCCATGGAAAATACACTACCATACGTTCATAGGTTTTTAACTAGCCTGCCAGGGGACTGTGATGCACATTCAAGTTTGAGAAACACTTTCTTACTAGATCATGTGTACCCTTTTTGCAGTTTGGGAGTGGAAGGGTTTGGGAAGAATAGACTGCGTGATTTGTTCCCAGATAGCAGTAAATACTGTTATCTGACTTATTACTAAAGAATGAAGAGTAGGGGGAAAGTATGTTTTAGAACAAAATTGTATAGTAGCGGAAAAGTGTTTAGTTACTCAGAAATGAGCTCAACCCGGCTCAACTAGAGGAGCCGTTTAGCATCTGCAGGCCTTGGCCACCTCATGACTGCCAAACGGGTTCAATCATCTATCAGGGCTTCAGTTTTCAGGGAACCAGAGCTTCACAGCCATTCATCCGTTCCTTCTAGATTCACACTTATGCACATTACCAAAAATACGCCAGGTAGATCCCAGCTGTTTTTAGATCTTAGTGCCTGGGCTTCCCTTGTAGTTCAGCTGGTAAAGAATCCACCTGCAATGCGGGGAGACCTGGGTTCGATCCCTGGGTTGGAATGATCCCTTGGAGAAGGGAAGGGCTATCCACGCCAGTATTCTGGCCTAGAGAATTCCATGGACTCTATAGTCCATGGGGCCGCAAAGAGTCGGATACGACTGAGCAGCTTTCACTTCACTTCACTTCTTTATTCCTTTTGCCTGACAAGCTTCTATCAACTCCTTGAAGCCTCAGCTATGAAAAACTAATATTGGAGGGAGATAAGTGATAGAGGCATTGTAATGCCTTTTTACACTTCAGTATTATTTGCTTAATTGGCTTAATTAAAAATCTGGCAGTTGTTTGTATATTATGGGTGCAAAGGACTTGTCGTTTAAAAGCAAAGTTGTTGTTTAGTTGCTAAATCGTGACTGACTCTTTTGTGACCCCATGGACTGTAGCCTGCCAAGCTCCTCTGTCCATGGTATTATTCTCCAGGCAAGAATACTGGAGTGGGTTGCCATGCCCTTCTCCACGGGATCTTCTCAACCCAGGGATTGAACCCTCGTCTCCTGCATTGGTAGGTGTGTTCTTTACCACTGAGCCACCAGGCAAGCCCATAAAAGGCCAGTAGTTGGTTACTAATCTAGGCTTTTTTAAAGCAAGAAGACTCCTAAGAAGTAAAATGATAAAACTGATTTAAATAACAGGGCTTGCTTTTGGTTCTGTTTATTAATGTGTAATAGTTACTGATTGCCTGCTTTTCAGTAAGCAACTGTTCTCTGATTAGGAAGGCTGAAAGTGTGGTTCAGCTATGCTGGAAATGCTGGCTGAGCTGACTGATGAGTAGAAGCAAGTGGAGGAATAAACATGTTCCAGGTGAGAGCCCAGGTAGGCAGAGCTCAGAGTACAGAGAGAGGAAGGGTTGTTAAGAGGGGTTCTAGAGGCCAGAGGATGCATGGTGCTGTCAGGCACGTCTGGGAGCTGGGGAGTCCAGTCAGTGGGAGACTGCTGAAGGATTTTAAGTGAGTGACTTGTTCAAATGATTTCATTCTCCTTAAGGGAAAGCTGGTCTGCGTCCTGAGTGTAATAATTGTCTTGGAGGGTGGGTGATAGTCAGGTGAGGATGTCGGAAGTCCCTTAAGCCATTGCATTTGCTGTGAGGAGAAAGAGGAACAACATAACCTCCTTGAATTTTGAACTGCAAGGTATTTAGAACCTTATTACTCAGTGTGTTCTGTAGATGGGTATTTGTTAGAAATGCAGAATCTCAGGCTCACACCTCAAACTCACTGAGTCATAATTTCATTTTAACAAAATCCCCAAGTGGTTTGTAGGCACAGCCAAGTCTTCTAAGAAGCACTGCCTTGGAAATAAACTCTGCCTGCTCCTCTAGCCCTTGAGCTGGGAAGGACATGGCCTAAAGAGGCTATGACCCCTCTAAGGTTTAACGTTTGTGTTTCATACAGAGTCTGCTTTAAAGGAAGGAGTTTTGGGGGTGTGTGTTTTAAGTAAACTGGATTATTTCACCTGTAAAAATAATATAGTATCTAGATGAATAATAGTTAATTAAAGTAATTATTATTACCCTAGGAGATTACAGGGCTTTAAAGCATGGTTGGTTAATTCCTAGCTTTGTAAATCTTTGTAGAATTTGGCTAGGATTCTCTTACTTGATAATCCTGCAGTTCTAGACATTTGTGAGATTTTTTAAAAAAAACCCGCAAGTTTCTTTTCATTTATCTATTTGGTGTTAATGGAGAATTAAAAAAATACTCTGGGCTACTTTCTCTAAGTTCTTCCAAAATTTCAACATGGTGTCCTGGGAAGTAGAGGCTTATTAAGTCCATTCTTGCTTCATGACTTAAACCTTTTTATATACTTTTAAACTATTTTTTAAGCAAAAAAATCCCCTTTTTCCCACACTCCATCTTAATAAAATAATCCTAATTAAATGAATGTTGGTGTTCTTACAGTTGGTTAGACTTCAGTCCAGTGTCATGTATATCAGACTTACCCAGCAGTGCCTTTAGGTTTTGGTGTTAAAGTGGATTTGAAATACATTAAATATCTGTTACTTGATAAGTGCTCATTTCCTGTGGGCCTGCAGGTGAAGCTTTAAAATGACTGGTTATTGATTAGGTAGGGGAGAAAAAGCACCTGCTGAAGCTTGTCGGCCAGAATTTTTCCCTCTTAAAAGAAAGAAAAGGGGTGGGGAGAAAAATGACTTCTGTTCTTGACTGGCTTCCGTCCAGAACCTTTGTGACCAGGGAAGGGGCGTGGGTACTGAGAAAGTGGTAGTCAGGAGGTGACTCAGATGGTGTTCTTTCAAAGGCAAGGTTGAAAGTTATTAATAGACAAAGCTTAAGTGTTTAGCTGTTGTTTGTATTACTTCAAAAACTTTTTTTATATTTATTATTTCATAGCCATATTAGGTCACCTCCAAAAGGAATACAAATGAAAGAATAATGCTGCAGTCCCAACAGATCTTAACTTTCTGAGAGTTCTTATCTACATACTATTTAATACTGTTATAGTCATTATGTTTTGATTTTTTACTTAGCATTATATCATACACATTTCATATGTGATTATTTCTATGCCTCTTGCCAAATTGCTTTCCAAACCAGGGCAGTTTATCTAACAACCCGAGCCTGCTGTCTCTGCTATGGGGTGGGGTTAATACAAGTTTTTTGTAACAGGATTGTAGAAAGAATAAGGGAGATTGTCCATGGAAACTGTCCTGGCACATAGTGGGCCCTCAGTAGTCAAAGACAGCTTTTATTATTACAGGTCTAGGTGGAAAGGCAAAGCAGTACCCAGCAGGGGCGAGTCTTTTGAACTTGAGTGCCTCAACCCCCACCCCCCGAAACCTGCTCTGGGTGTGGCTTCCTTTACCAGGTTTAGAAAAGTATCAAGTTTGCCTGAAAATGCACCCATCCAAAGCATGGCCTTTTATGTTCCCTTTTAGAAAGTACACGGGGTTGGCAGCAATCTCTAGGACCTGATGGCTTTTGATGTAGGTTGAAGACACAGTAGTGGGGCCTCTTCCAAGTTCATAAAAAGTATGCGGGGCAGCTAATGCTGTGGTCAGAGTATCCACCCCATCGTCAGAAGAGACTGCTATTGCCAAACTCACATTAACCACCCTCTGTGGATTGTTGAATGCCTCTTCTGTGTTTGCTTTTGAAAGGCCTTTCTTAGCCTTTCTCTCTCTCTCCCCCAACCTTGTTTTCAAGCAGCACAGGACCTTTAAGTCGCAAATCCAGTAATCACACACAGTAGCATGGAGACACAGGCTGGCCTATATTTGGTCTCACAAAGGCCCTATGAAAGCTCTGGCCTTAAAGTCTTTTTTTAATGCTTAAATGATGCAAGTGGAAAGTTAATTTGAGGATCACTGAGGCACGCTTCATTCATGAAGAATGTGAGCAAAACATAAAAAGTCTGGAGGCTCTGTTCTTCTCCTGTGGCAAGGAAATTACATAGGCTGTGTCATTACTTGGGTGAATTTTACCCCCCCCCCCCCGCTGAGGGTGCAGTTGTGTTGGAATTTTGGAATGAGAGCTGTGGGTTTAAGCACAACCAGTTGCAGGAGTGTGTGTGTGTGTGTGTGTGTTGCCTGAAATCCTTTGGAACGAGAGCTGTGGGTTTAAGCACGACCAGTTGCAGGAGTGTGTGTGTGTGTGTGTGTGTGTGTTGCCTGAAATCCTTAAGCAAACCATAGACATTTTGGCCACACTGACAGGCAAAAATGGTGGTTATCCCTTGGAATGTGGCCTTGGCATTTTGAATTAGGTTTTCTTTTTTCCTTTTTTTAAAGAGAAACTTTGAAGGTCTGTTTTAAAGTGGATGGAGCCTTTGAAAATCTGCCTAGTCTGTTTGAACTGTTAAATGCCAGTGAGTTTCTGTACATTGCTAGCTTGAATGTATAGTAGAGAGGTGAATACAACTTGAGTGCAAAGTATGTTTTTGGTGCTTGAAACATACTTTTCCTGATTCCTATTGAGGGAGACGTTTATTCCTACAGAGGTTTAAACGACTTGCAATAAGAAAAATCCAGCCTTATAGTGGTAGAGGGAGATTACGTGTTATCTGCGAACAGCTGCCAAGCAGATGGGATCCCAGCTGCACTCAGCCTGTGGTGGAGGGTGGGTAGCAGCAGCCAGGGAGAGCGCTCAGGGGAAGTGGTCAGAACCTGGAGGTGGAGAGAATGGCTGTTGTGTTCAGAAGTAGGACACTTTCTCTGTCATTTCAGAAACACAAGGGTGGTGGAAAGCACATGGGCTTTGGATCCGCAGAAGCCAGCATTCACATTGTGGTTCCACCAGGGACCTCACTGAGCTCCATTTTCTTCATCTATAAAAACTGGGAAAAATAAGTCACCCCCAGAATGGTTGAGAAGCTTGAATTTTAGCATGTTATCTTAACAGGGTGACGGCTCATCCTGGTTTAACAGACTCTCCCAGTTTAGCGCTGGGCATTCCACGTCCAGGGGATCACCCCAAGTCCCAGGCAGGCTGGGTGTTGGGTCCCCCTAATTGTGTATGAAAGCACCTGTTACTATGTATGGGGGACAGAGACGATGTCTCTGTGTGTGTGTATGTTCCTCCTTGCATTCCTTCCTGGTGCTTGGCACATAAATGAATGGTTCACAGACGAAGGAACGAATGGATGAGTAAAGTAGTGAAGGCAGTAATGCCTGTGGAGTTGCTCTAAAGTGAGTCAGCCGCTTTTCTTCCGTGGTGCCTCTTACTCCCTAAGAGGAGGTGGCCTCATGGGCCGCATGGTGAGTAATGTGTTGAGTGAAAGAATAAATCACTCACAGTAATGACTTTAGCTCTATGACGTGCCTAAATTATAACTTCAGGAAGGGCTTATCAGGATCTTTCTCCTTTTTTGTAAGATGAAACTTTGGTAAGACCCTCGGGACCTCCCTTAGGTAGTCCCTGTACCCTGCAGGGCACCGGGAGACTGACTGAGCTTCGATGGGGAGGAGAGAAGGACGCCCGCAGCACTGCTGCAGTGCTCGCAGGGAGGGGAACTGGTGCCTGGAGATTAATGTAGGCATGGGGTTGTTTCTTCCTTTTGTTGTTTTTCTTTTTCCTTGACTGGGTGGCCAAGAGTAGTTGGACCAGGAGAAAAGTTTAAGGGTGACATTAATACACGGCAAAAGAGGTAAAAGTGTACCCTGAGAAACCGCCAGCCATTCTTCTGGGTGTGGTAGCCATTCAGAGTTTTACATTGTATGGCTGTAAATAAAACTCATGAAATTCCTCTCTTGGAGTGATGTCGCATGAGCAATGTTTTTCTAGAAGACAGGCGGTTAGTAATACTCTGAGCAAATAAAGGCAGAGCCTCAGAAATTTAGATACCAGATAATGTGCAAACTTGTCCTTTGAAACGGAAGAAACAGCCATGGAGAAAAGTCATTTTGGCCCAAGAACTACTACTTCCCAACCCTCAGCGCCTTCCAGTTTCTACCCTGACCCTCCCAAAATAGAGAAAGGCACAGTTTTCCCCTGTAAATATATATGATTTCACTTTTGAGATAGGTTGTTTTTTCACTGGACACACAAGGAAGCAATTTTTAAAAGTCATACTCATTCTGCAGTGGGCTTGACTGTACCTGGGCTTAATGGGGAGTCCTTGGCCCCAGAACCACATGCAGTCTTTATCAGGGTAGTAAATTCAAATGGCTCTTGGGGAAGGGAGGGGGTTGCACCTGAGGGAGGGACACTGGATCCGGCTGCCTCTGAGGATTTGCCCCCACCCCCAGCGTGCTGGCGGTCAGAGGGGAGGGCATCCCAGCCATTGTCACCCAGGGATTCTGAAATGACCTCTCTTACCTCATTTTCCTATGAGCTCATAGTTGTCTGCACACGTAAATTGTGTCCTGGGTCCTGGCTCCCCCGTTGTCTGATCAGGAGCTACTCTAATGCTCAGTGCTTTTTGGGAGAGGAAAGTGAGGCCCAGGTGATGCATCAGTTGATTTGGGATCTTCTGTCTTTGTCTCCCCACCACCCCCACCATGGAAATTCACACTATAAGTCATCTGCTAAGGTTCCATGAAAAACCCACAAACCAAACTCCTATTGGAGCAGGAGACTTGGTTATTAGAATAATGAATGGCGTTACTCAACCCCTGTTGTGGTTTCTGCCTGATGAGGGCCTCTGTCTGTAGTTCCTTTCTAGGCAGTGGGGTACAGTTTCCATCTGTGTCCTCAAGAAGCTCACAAACAAGAGACAGGAAAACCGTTTTTGTAATAGGATTTGACTGCGTGTCTATGAGGAAGGGGAGTTGCTTTGTACACCTGCCTAGTGGAGAACACCAGCCCTCCCCTAGCTTCCAGGGTTGCTGTAAGAATCAGTTTACATGATAATGTACAAACTCCCTGTGAAAAATACAAATTCATAATCGAGTCTAAGAAGTTTTTGGTGAGAAAACAAAAGGCAAGACTGTCCTCATGCTCAGATCCACTCAACTGGCCTGGTGTCCCCAGAGGACAGAAGCAGAGACCTTTCAGTAACAGTAACCTAACTGTGCCATTTATCATACACATTACCTCATTGCGCCCTTGAGAGAACGCAGGAGATGGGCACAGATGTTATCTCTGTGTACAGATGAGGAAACCAAGCCTTGGAGAGGTGAAGCAACTTGCTCAGCGGCAGACAGCTAGTACGCGGTGGGCCTGGCAGTCATACTTGGCTGTGTGTCCACAGAACCCTCCTCCTCACTGCCTCGCAGAGATCGATATCACCCCGAGAGGATCTAGGTGTGGCGGGGTGTGGAGGGAGCAGTTGGACCACATCTTCCAGCAACAGCCCACACGGTTTCTTGTCTGCTTTGAAGCATCTCTCTCAACACTGGCTCCTCAGAAAGCGTCCTCCCCTCTGGGAGTGAGATTTATGATGTGGTTTCCTGCCTCCTGCCTCTGGAGGTCAGCGCTTCTGCCCCAGGGTCAGGAAGCCCCTCCGCTGCTGGAGTCACTGCCCACGCTGTGTTCAGTATGGGTCATGGCCTGTGTCACCCTGCGGTGAGCTGGGGTGCTGTGAGTGCTCTGTCAGTGCAGTCTGGTTTGGAATTGGAGGTCACACCCTTTCCATCACATTGTTCATGAGTCTGCTGATGCTGGTGATACAGAAGTTCAGTCACAAGCTGCTTTCTCTTGCCCTGAATGTAACTTAAAAAACGTTTTTGTGATCCCTCCAGCCTAAGGTCTAGCTAGGTATAAATCAGGTGCCAACACCTACATAGGATTTACCTGTCCAGTAGCCCTGTGAGATAGGTGGTATCACACCTGCTGAGCAGATTGAAGAACCTGAGGATCAGAAAGGTGCAACGAGGTGGCAAGGTTCTTATCCAACATGTGGCAAAATGGGCGGCTTTGGGAAATTCTGTAGCAGGAAGGAACCCTTTTCAGTATTTCTTTGAGCTTAAAGCATGTGCTTTTTCTAAACAGGTGGAGGCCGATAGCACGGCTTGTGTACGTGTCTGTCAGCACAGAGGTGGAGTGCATTGATTTTTATTATTGTTTTTAATTTTGTTTAAAACCTGTATTCAGTCATTCTTATTTGAGATCTCACCCAGTTCACAGGTATTTAAAAGTATACCATTTAACCTAGCAACAAATTGAACACACTGCTTGAAAACGGAAGGCTAATAGTTTTCTCATGTGTCAATTTCTGATAAGACTGTTGTTGCTGCTGCTGCCGCTGTTGCTAAGTCTCTTCAGTCGTGACCGACTCTGTGCGACCCCATAGATGGCAGCCCACCAGGTTCCTCTGTCCCTGGAATTCTCTAGACAAGAACACTGGAGTGGGTTACCATTTCCTTCTCCAAGACTATTGTTACTGCTGAGTAAATCCTTCCATTAAAAACAGTGTAATCTGCCGATTTGCTTATCATTGATATTTCAAGGGGCATAACATTGTGGGGATGGGTAATATATCTGCCTGTCTGAAAGCAGTGGTCCTCAACTTTTTTGGCACCAGGGACAGAATTTGTGGAAGACAGTTTTTTCACAAACGGGGGGTAGGGGAAGGTTTCAGGATGATTCAAGTGCATTACATTTATCACACACTTTATTTCTATCGTTGTAACATCAGCTCCACCTCAGATCATTAGGTATTAGATCCCAGAGGTTGGGGACCCCTGTCTTAAAGGACAGAACTAACACTCACCCACGTGTGGATACAGTGTTTGATAAATGCAATTAGGCTCTTTGTGGGGGGTGGGGTATTGAGCCATGTAATAGCCTAAATTCAGGTGATTTTTCAGCCTTGGCATATCAGGGTCCTTTTGAATGTAGTTACAGACATGGATATAGATCCACTGCTAATACTGTAGGGCACTGGACCCTGAGTTGTTGGCCATGAAATACCTGCAGCCAAGCCTCTCTTGTGATACAGTGGTGTGGTGGTGACTCAGTGGCAACCAGACTGCTCAGCTTCCTATATACCAGCGGCTCACTTGAACCTGCCCACAAACCTCTGAACCAAAAGGAGAGGGAAAAACATGCTCACCTACATTTGGAAAACTGGGTCCCAACAGGCCCCTGCTTAGGCTGTTGTGGAAACCTTGTATTTCTTCCTTTCTGCTAGGTGAGACAGGAATCGACCTGTAGCACTAGAGAAACGTGTTTGGATGGGTGCTTAGGATAGCTTCTGGAGCCTGGTTCAGTTTAGGTTATGGCAGCAGAGTTAGAGGGAAAGGTGGCTGTGTTGATGGCCCTTGTTAATTCCTGTCATCACCCAGGTCTGTTTTTTTTCTGCTGCTCCCTTGGCTCAAATAATGACTTAAAGCTAGAACATTGATGGGAAGTTTTGAAGATCGAAAAAATTGCTCTTGGCTCTAGGTTTTTTATTTTGGTGATAAACATTGTTGTCTAGAACTTGTCTTGAAAATTCAGCTGTCAAAAAACCTGAAAGTCAGTTGCTTGGAATGCACTCTAGTTGTGTTCCCAGTTCATACTGGTGGTTGGCATAGAGTAGCCTGCACCTCTAATAAGTGCTATGGAGGGCTTCCCTAGTGGCTTAGTGGTAAAGAATCCGCCCGCCAGTGCAGGAGATGCAGGTTTGATCCCTCGGTCGAGAAGATCCCCTGGAGAAGGAAATGTCACCCAACTTCAGTATTCTTGCCTGGGAAATTTCATGGACAGAGAAGTCTGGTGGGCTGTAATCCATGGGGTCACAAGAGAGTCAAACACAACGTAGCGACCAAGCAACAAGTTTGTGGATGAAGGCGGTTAAGTTTTTAGAACACCTTCATAGCTCTGAAATCACTAAAGGAGCCATTGAATCCATTTACCCATTCAGTCTGCAGCAAGCACAAATGAACAAGTTACAGTACTAATAAGCAAACACTAGAGACACAAGACTTGATGGACCTGAGTTTGAGCAAGCTCCGGGAGTTGGTGATGGACAGGGAAGCCTGGTATGCTGCAGTCCATTGGGTCACAAGGAATCAGACATGACTGAGCAACTCAGCTGAGAGACAGAGAGGTGTAAGAAGGTAGACAGTGTCTGAAATTATGTTCTAAAAGAGAATGGAAAGTGGCAGGTATTCTGAGACATGCAGGTAACATCCCTGGGTTGTGGGATCTGAGAGAGGCTTTTTGTACTAGTTGACATTTGAGCTCAGGACCAAGATTAGGTAATGAGGTGGTGGGTGCCTAGGAGTGGGAATGGGGGCTTCAGAACCTTGAGGTATGGTGGAGAAACTGAACCTCTGCCTCAAATATGATGTTTGCATTTCAGTTATTAACGCTTATTATTTTTAGTTGGGATTTTTGCCTCTTTTGTTAGCCAGCATTCAGCTGATGTTGGCACAGGTACAGGGAATCAGGTGCCTAGCAGCTGATGTTGATGAAATGACCTTGCATACGCAACTTTGTATCTCACTTCTCTCACCTCTTGGGAAGGGTTATTAGATCATCATTGGGTGCAGATTTAAGGGCCCCTGCAAATAGATGCATTGAGGGTACTACACCAAAAGCTCCTTTGAGGCCCCACCAGGTAGATGCCCACTGCCAAACACATGCAAGCATTTCTGGCTTCTCTGTTCTCTGGCTCACAGGACCAGTCCAGTAGTGGAACTTACAGGCTAGTGAAGAAAGGGAAAGCAAAACCAGCTGTATATGCTCTTGCAAAGAGAGAAGGAAAGTAGGTCCCTTCTTACAGTCTAGCCTAGCAGTGGTCGTGGCTGTAATGATAATACAGCTAAAACCTCTTGATCTGTAACCCTGGGCCAGCACAGTTCTACAGTAAGTCCACTGCATGTGTTGATTCACAGGCTCCTTCCAGCATCCCTGTGAGATGAGAATCATCTCCGTCGTAGAGGTGAGGAAACCGAGGTATAAGGGACCCTTGGCCCAAGGACAAATAGCTAGTGAGTGGTAGACTCTGCATCCCAACCCAGGCAGGCTGTTTCTGGACTCCGAATCCTTAGCCCTGAGCTGCACGGCCTCTCAAGAGTATTTCCCACATGATGAGTGAGGCCAGTGCCTGTGTAGATCTTGGATTAGCATTTTGTTAGGACCTGGGATGGAGAAGGCAGTGGCACCCCACTCCAGTACTCTTGCTTGGAAAATCCCATGGGCGGAGGAGCCTGGTAGGCTGCAGTCCATGGGGTCGCTAAGGGTCAGACACGACTGAGCGACTTCACTTTCACTTTTCACTTTCATGCATTGGAGAAGGAAATGGCAACCCACTCCAATGTTCTTGCCTGGAGAATCCCAGGGACGGGGGAGCCTGGTGGGCTGCCGTCTATGGGGTTCCACAGAGTCAGACATAACTGAAGTGACATAGCAGCAGCAGCAGGACCTGGGAAACCTTGATTTGGTGAAAGTCATTGCTGACAAGTGGAAATTCCTGATCCTATTCCAACTGGTAAGAATTTCTGCTGCCTTTAGCTCTTAATTGGCAGCAGTAGTGAGGGGCAGCACGATAGATATGATATAAAATTCAAGCCTTGTTTAATCTCGAAAGACTTTGTTTCCTTTTCTTTGATGTCAATTTACTTTGGCCATTCTGTCAGAATAAGAGGAACTGAGCTGACAGTGCAAAATCTGATTTTTTTCCCCAGTGGTACAAGTTATTCATCACCATATTATAAACTCACCATTTCTATTCTCGCAGTATTGAGTTTTTGTTGTTTAGATATTTTGGTTTGGGTAGTGGTATTTTTTGTTT
This sequence comes from Capra hircus, assembly GCF_001704415.2. Classification (NCBI taxonomy): domain Eukaryota; kingdom Metazoa; phylum Chordata; class Mammalia; order Artiodactyla; family Bovidae; genus Capra; species Capra hircus. Next base: position 36,901,793 of record NC_030818.1, read on the forward strand.
GTTTGTGTCTGTTTGTATTTGCCTGGTATCTTGCTAGTATACAAAATTATTTGTAAAGGAACTTTGAGAACATAGAATGAAGGACACCAGCCCTTAAGTATTACTGATAGAATTTTGGAGTTTAACATCTGATAAACACAGTACTTGGATGCAGTCTCAAAAACAACAGAATGATCTCTGTTCATTTTCAAGGAAAACCATTCAATATCACAGTAATCCAAGTCTGTGCTCCAACCAGTAATGCTGAAGAAGCTGAAGTTGAACAGTTCTATGAAGACCTCCAAGACCCTTGAGAACTAACACCCCAAAAAGATGTCCTTTTCACTATAGGGGACTGGAATGCAAAAGTAGGAAGTCAAGAAATACCTGGAGTAACAGGCAAATTTGGCTTTGGAGTACGGAATGAAGCAGGGCAAAGGATAATAGAGTTTTGCGAAGATAACGCACTGGTCATAGCAAACGCCCTCTTCCAACAACACAAGAGAAGATTCTCCACATGGACATCACCAGATGGTCAACACCGAAATCAGATTGATTCTATTCTTTGCAGCCAAAGATGGAGAAGCTCTATACAGTCAGCAAAAACAAGACCGGGAGCTGACTGTGGCTCAGATCATGAACTCCTTGTTGCCAAATTCAGATTTAAATAGAAGAAAGTGGGGAAAACCACTAGACCATTCAGATATGACCTAAATCAAATTTCTTATGAATATGCAATGGAAGTGAGAAATAGATTTAAGGGCCTAGATCTGATAGATAGAGTGCCTGATGAACTGTGGACGGAAGTTCATGACATTGTACAGGAGACAGGGATCAAGACCATCCCCATGGAAAAGAAATGCAAAAAAGCAAAATGGCTGTCTGAGGAGGCCTTATAAATAGCTGTGAAAAGAAGAGAAGCAAAAAGCAAGGGAGAAAAGGAACGATATAAGCATCTGAATGCAGAGTTCCAGAGAATAGCAAGAAGAGATAAGAAAGCCTTCCTCAGCGATCAGTGCAAAGAAATAGAGGAAAACAACAGAATGGGAAAGACTAGAGATCTCTTCAAGAAAATTAGAGAAACCAAGGGAACATTTCATGCAAAGATGGGCTCGAAAATTAGAGAAACCAAGGGAACATTTCATGCAAAGATGGGCTCGATAAAGGACAGAAATGGTATGGACCTAACAGAAGCAGAAGATATTAAGAAGAGGTGGCAAGAATACACAGAACTATACAAAAAAGATCTTCATGACCAAGATACTCACGATAGTGTGATCACTCATCTAGAGCCAGACATCCTAGAATGTGAAGTCAAGTGGGCCTTAGAAAGCACCACTATGAACAAAGCTAGAGGAGGTGATGGAATTCCAATGGAGCTATTTCAAATCCTAAAAGATGATGCTGTGAAAGTGCTGCACTCAATATGCCAGCAAATTTGGAAAACTCAGCAGTGGCCACAGGACTGGGAAAGGTCAGTTTTCATTTCAATCCCAAAGAAAGGCAATGCCAAAGAATTCTCAAACTACCGCACAATTGCACTCATCTCACATGCTAGTAAAGTAATGCTCAAAATTCTCCAAGCCAGGCTTCAGCAATACATGAACCGTGAATTCCCTGACGTTCAAGCTGGTTTTAGAAAAGGCAGAGGAACCAGAGATCAAATTGCCAACATCCGCTGGATCATGGAAAAAGCAAGAGAGTTCCAGAAAAACATCTGTTTCTGCTTTATTGACTATGCCAAAGCCTTTGACTGTGTGGATCACAATAAACTGTGGAAAATTCTGAAAGAGATGGAAATACCAGACCACCTGACCTGCCTCTTGAGAAACCTGTATGCAGGTCAGGAAGCAACAGATAGAACTGGACATGGAACAACAGACTTGTTCCAAATAGGAAAAGGAGTACGTCAAGGCTGTATGTTGTCACCCTGCTTATTTAACGTCTATGCAGAGTACATCATGAGAAATGCTGGGCTGGAAGAAGCACAAGCTGGAATCAAGATTGCTGGAAGAAATATCAATCACCTCAGATATGCAGATGACACCACCCCTATGGCAGAAAGTGAAGAGGAACTCAAAAGCCTCTTGAGGAAAGTGAAAGAGGAGAGTGAAAAAGTTGGCTTAAAGCTCAACATTCAGAAAACGAAGATCATGGCATCTGGTCCCATCACTTCATGGGAAATAGATGGGGAAACAGTGGAAACAGTGTCAGACTTTATTTTGGGGGGCTCCAGATGGTGACTGCAGCCATGAAATTAAAAGACGCTTACTCCTTGGAAGAAAAGTTATGACCAACCTAGATAGTATATTCAAAAGCAGAGACATTACTTTGCCAACAAAGGTCCGTCTAGTCAAGGCCATGGTTTTTCCAGTGGTCATGTATGGATGTGAAAGTTGGACTGTGAAGAAAGCTGGGTGCTGAAGAATTGATGCTTTTGAACTGTCTTATTGGAGAAGACTCCTGAGAGTCCCTTGGACTGCAAGGAGATCCAACCAGTCCATTCTGAAGGAGATCAGTCCTGGGTGTTCTTTCCAATACTTTGGCCACCTCATGCGAAAAGTTGACTCATTGGAAAAGACTCTGATGCTGGGAGGGATTGGGGGCAGGAAGAGAAGGGGACGACCGAGGATGAGATGGCTGGATGGCATCACCGACTCGATGGACATGAATTTGGTGAACTCCAGGAATTGGTGATGGCCAGGGAGGCCTGGCGTGCTGCGATTCATGGGGTCACAAAGAGTCGGACACGTCTGAGCGACTGAACTGAACTGAATGATGGACTCCTTGGTGCAGGCTGTACAGAAGGTAATCCTAGAGCAGTTTTCAACAGCGATGGCATTACCTAGGAGCATGACGTTGAGCCCAGACCTACATTTAAGTTCAGATTCTTGAAGCTGGCAGATTTTTCTTGACTTTAAACATTTTCAGCTGCTGGAGCATTTGTGGGTGTATTTGGGCCAAGTTAGTTACCTTTTGTTCTGTGATTTCCAATGTGCGAATGAAGTAGATAATCCCTATTTCTGGTTTGGCTGCTGCCAAGTGTATATGAAGACTTCCAGCTGCTGTTCAGATATTTTTCCCCCAGGCCACCTTTTGAGTTCCCTGTAGCCAATAGAAAGGTAGGTTTTTAAGAGGGGCACTTGTTCATCCTTACTTGTTCTACCTTAAAAGCACAAGTTTGATTTTGTTTACCATCTATCGTGCTTTTGGCATAAAAGAAGCAAGTAATTTGTTTGTTTGTACCCCACCTAGTTCAAGAAATTATTTAATTTGGCCTGGGCAAGTGTCTCCTGATGGTCATGTGTGGGTGTGTGTGTGTGTGTGTGTGTGTGTGTGTGTGTGTGTGTGTGTGTGTGATTCTACTGCTGGAGAGTCAAGAATCACAAGACTTGTCATGAGGTCTTTGGTTTGGTGAACAGTAGGTTTGTTCTCTCCTTGGACACCTCTGTCCAGAAAAATGTGAACGTCTTTCATCTTTCTTGGCAAGGTCTGACATTATTGAATTGAACGGTGCCGTGTCACTGCTCCACCTTTTGCCCAAGAAATTTTCTGTGGAGAGTGCTATGGAAAATTCTCATATGGCAAGTGTGTGTGTTGTAAACTCCCATTTTGATCTGAGAGTGAAGCTTATTTTATGGATTTCTGTATAGTTCAAGTGATCTCTTACACCTTATCTCTGCAGAGATGCAGTGTACCTCAGATGTTGGAAGGAGCATGCATCCAGAAGCAAGCATGTGGTCAGAATGAATGATAACAGCTTCCGTGCAGCCTGTGGTACCCCACAGGTGAAAGAACGTCACCCAAAGAGGCAGGATACATGATTATCAGTTACAGGGTTTTTTTATTCTGTAGAGATGACAGCCAGTGTGTTTGTGATATTGTATGATATATGGGTAAGCGATATAATATCACAAACCAGATGTTTTTGAAACCACCTAAACTCACAGTCTTTCACATTTCACATGAAGGGACTGTAGCACCCAGTGAGGGTTGCTTCTAATCTGTATAGTAGAAAGAGCACAGGAGACAGGAATCTGCTGCTGTCTTAATACCAACACTCTAGGCGGACCAGATCCTCACTGGCTGGGGCGCATGTCCAGAGGGGGCACATCAAGGGAGCTGAGCACCGCTGCTGGTCCTGCTTTTGAATGGGGAACACGTATCTGCCTTGTGCTGTTCTGAGTATTGACCTTTGGGTTTAGATTAACGTCAGTTTCAGAGGACTGATGAGAATTCGGAACCGGTTCTAGCCACCGCATGAAGACTGGAATGATTGTATTGTTTGTCAGATCTTTCCAGAAAGTACGGCGTGACAGCGATCCTGAAACTGTAAAAGTAAATACCCTCGAGCAGTTAATTGTATTTACTTTGGAAGCAGGTTATAAACTCGGATCTCTGCTGAACTAATGAGTATTTCTTTACTCTTCTCCCAGAGTTAGAAAGCTGCTGGCGAGAACTGCTCTCTGGTGTTGCTAGGACAAATGTGTATGACCTTTTTTTATGTCAATAATTAATGGGAATAATTTCATTTACATTAAAGCCATCTAGGAAAGTGTTCTCCAGGCTGGCTGTAACAGCCTCTGGTCCTCGTGGGGAAGGAAGCAAATGCTAAAAAAAATTCAGGCTTCTCCCTAAAGTACCCTCTTCATGGCAGTGATGGCTGCAAGGCTGTTTTTCTTTGAAGTAAAAACCCAGTGTGTGAAGGTTACTCTGGGGTGATTTTATTGTTACATAAGGAGGAGGTTTTGTTTCTTGCTGGTATGCTGAGTGGTGAAGGTTAAAGGTAGAACTAACTATGTGTAGAACTAAAACAAAGCACCTGAAGCTTTGAGGAAACCAGCAACATTTAGAGGCTCCTGACCTGCTTTGACCATGCACTGAGTTTTAAAGCCCACACCGGCTCTTCACAGCCTGTTTCTTAAATATATAAAGAGCAGATTCATCCACATTATTGAGAAGGCAGTTTGAAGCACAGGCCTTGTCAACTAGGAAGATAACTATTGCCATCAGGGGCGCGCGCGTGCGTGCGTGCGTGTGCGTGCATGCGTGTGTGCGTGTGTGTGTGTGAAGGTTATATCCTAGTATAGTCAGATTCTCTTTGAACAAAAAACTTCCATCCCTTGTTGTTTCTTGATAGAAGGAGAAACTTGCTGCTTGCTGTTCAGTCACTTAGTTGTCTCAGACTCTGTGACCCATAGACTGCAGCATGCCAGGCATCCCTGTCCTTCACTATCTCCCAGAGTTTGCTCAAATTATGTCCGTTGAGTTGGCGATGCCATCCAACCATCTCGTCTGTGCTGTCACTCCTTCTCCATTTGCCTTTAGTCTTTCTCAGCATCATCATCAGGGTCTTTTCCAGTGAGTCTTTTCTTCACATCAGGTGGCCAAAGTATTGGAGCTTCAGCTTCACCATCGGTCCTTCCAATGAATATTCAGGGTTGATTTCCTTTAGGACTGACTGATGGGATCTCCTTGGAGTCCAAGGGACTCAAGAGTCTTCTCCAACACCACAGTTCAAAACTATCAATTCTTCAGCACTCAGCCTTTTTTATAGTCCAACTGTCAGATCTGTGCATGACTATTGGAAAAACTATAGCTTTGACTAGATGGACCTTTGCTGTCAGTGATGCCTCTGCTTTTTAATATGCTGTCTAGGTTTGTCATAGCTTTTTTTTCCAAGGAGCAAGTGTCTTTTAATTTTGTGGTTGCAGTCAGCGTCCGCAGTGATTTTGGAGCCCAAGAAAATAAAGTCTGCCAGTTTCCACTTTTTCCCTATCTGTTTGCCATGAAGTGATGGGACTGAATGCCATGATCTTAGTCTTTTCAAAGTTCAGTTTCAAGCCAGCTTTTTCACTCTCCTCTTTCATTTTCACCAAGAGGCTCTTTAGTTTCTCTTCACTTTGTGCCATTAGAGTGATATCATCTGCATACCTGAGGTTGTTGATATTTCTCCTGGCAGTCTTGATTCCAGCTTTTGATTCATCGAGCCTGAAATTTCTCATGTTGTACTTTGCATATAAATTAAATAAGGTGACAGTATACAGCCTTGACGTACTCCTTTCCCAATTTTGAACAAGTTTGTTCTTGAATGTCCAATTCTAACTGTTGCTTCTTGACCTGCATACATGTTTTTCAGGAAACATGTAAGGGGGTCTGGTACTCCCATTTCTTTAAAAATTTTCTAGTTGTGATCCACACAGTCGAAGGCTTTAGTGTAGTCAGTGAATCAGAAGTAGATGTTTTCCTAGAATTCCCTTACTTTCTCCATGATCCAATGAATGTTGGTAATTTCATCTCTGGTTCCTCTGCCTTTTCTAAACTGAGCTTGTACATCTGAAAGTTCTGGTTCACGTACTTTTGAAGCCTAAATTTGAAGGATTTTGAGCATAATCTTGCTAACATGTGAAATGAGGACAATTTTACGACAGTCTGAACATTCTTTGGCATTGTCCTTCTTTGGGATCAGAATGAAACTGACTTTTTCCAGTCCTGTAGCCACTGGTGAGTTTTCTAAATTTGCTGGCGTATTGAGCGCAGGACTTGAACAACATCATCTTTTAGGATTTTAAATAGCTTAGCTGGAATTCCATCACCTCATCTAGCTTTGTTCCTAGTGATGCTTCCTAAGGCCCACTTGACTTCATACTTTAGGATGTTTGGAGTAACCACACCATCGTGGTTATCCAGGTCATTAAGACCTTTTTTGTACAGTAATTCTGTGTATCCTTGCCACCTCTTCTTAATCTCCTCTGCTTCTATAAGATCCTTGCCATTTCTGTCCTTTATTGTGCCCATCTTTGCATGAAATTTACCCTTTGTATCCCAGTTTTCTTGAAGAGATACCTAGTCTTTCCCATTCTGTTTTTTTCCTCTGTTTCTTCGCATTGTTCATATAAGAAGGCCTTATCTCTCCGTGCTATTCTATGGAACTCTGCATTCAGTTCGGTATATCTTTCCCTTTGTCCCTTGCCTTTTGCTTCTTTTCTTTCCTATTTGTGAAGCCTCCTCAGACAACTGCTTTTCCTTCTTTATTTATTTATTTATTTATTTATTTGCTTTTCCTTCTTGCATTTCATTTTTTTTTTAGTTTTTTATTTTTTAAATTTTAAAATCTTTAATTCTTACATGCGTTCCCAAACATGAACCCCCCTCCCACTTCCCTCCCCATAACATCTCTCTGGGTCATCCCCATGCACCAGCCCCAAGCATGCTGTATCCTGCGTCAGACATAGACTGGCGATTCAATTCTTACATGATAGTATACATGTTAGAATGCCATTCTCCCAAATCATCCCACCCTCTCCCTCTCCCTCTGAGTCCAAAAGTCTGTTATACACAGCTGTGTCTTTTTTTCCTGTCTTGCATACAGGGTCGTCATTGCCATCTTCCTAAATTCCATATATATGTGTTAGTATACTGTATTGGTGTTTTTCTTTCTGGCTTACTTCACTCTGTATAATTGGCTCCAGTTTCATCCATCTCATCGGAACTGATTCAAATGAATTCTTTTTAACGGCTGAGTAATACTCCATTGTGTATATGTACCACAGCTTTCTTATCCATTCATCTGCTGATGGACATCTAGGTTGTTTCCATGTCCTGGCTATTATAAACAGTGCTGCGATGAACATTGGGGTACATGTGTCTCTTTCAATTCTGGTTTCCTCAGTGTGTATGCCCAGCAGTGGGATTGCTGGGTCATAAGGTAGTTCTATTTGCAATTTTTTAAGGACTCGCCAGACTGTTCTCCATAGTGGCTGTACTAGTTTGCATTCCCACCAACAGTGTAGGAGGGTTCCCTTTTCTCCACACCCTCTCCAGCATTTATTGCTTACAGATTTTTGGGTTGCAGCCATTCTCACTGGTGTGAAGTGGTACCTCATTGTGGTTTTGATTTGCATTTCTCTAATAATGAGTGATGTTGAGCATCTTTTCATGTGTTTGTTAGCCATCCGTATGTCTTCTTTGGAGAAATGTCTATTTAGTTCTTTGGCCCATTTTTTGATTGGGTCATTTATTTTTCTGGAATTGAGCTGCATAAGTTGCTTGTATATTTTTGAGATTAGTTGTTTGTCAGTTGCTTCATTTGCTATTATTTTCTCCCATTCAGAAGGCTGTCTTTTCACCTTGCTTATAGTTTCCTTTGTTGTGCAGAAGCTTTTAATTTTAATTAGATCCCATTTGTTTATTTTTGCTTTTATTTCCAGAATTCTGGGAGGTGGATCATAGAGGATCCTGCTGTGGTTTATGTCGGAGAGTGTTTTGCCTATGTTCTCCTCTAGGAGTTTTATAGTTTCTGATCTTACATTTAGATCTTTAATCCATTTTGAGTTTATTTTTGTGTGCGGTGTTAGAAAGTGATCTAGTTTCATTCTTTTACAAGTGGTTGACTGGTTTTCCCAGCACCACTTGTTAAAGAGATTGTCTTTACTCCATTGTATATTCTTGCCTCCTTTGTCAAAGATAAGGTGTCCATATGTGTGTGGATTTATCTCTGGGCTTTCTGTTTTGTTCCATTGATCTATATGTCTGTCTTTGTGCCAGTACCATACTGTCTTGATGACTGTGGCTTTGTAGTAGAGCCTGAAGTCAGGCAAGTTGATTCCTCCAGTTCCATTCTTCTTTCTCAAGATTGCTTTGGCTATTCGAGGTTTTTTGTATTTCCATACAAATCTTGAAATTATTTGTTCTAGTTCTGTGAAAAATGTGGCTGGTAGCTTGATAGGGATTGCATTGAATTTGTAAATTGCTTTGGGTAGTATACTCATTTTCACTATATTGATTCTTCTGATCCATGAACATGGTATATTTCTCCATCTATTAGTGTCCTCTTTGATTTCTTTCATCAGTGTTTTATAGTTTTCTATATATAGGCCTTTAGTTTCTTTAGGTAGATATATTCCTAAGTATTTTATTCTTTTCGTTGCAATGGTGAATGGAATTGTTTCCCTAATTTCTTTTTCTATGTTCTCGTTATCCGTGTATAGGAATGCAAGGGATTTCTGTGTGTTGATTTTATATCCTGCAACTTTACTATATTCATTGATGAGCTCTAGTAATTTTCTGGTGGAGTCTTTAGGGTTTTCCATGTAGAGGATCATGTCATCTGCAAACAGTGAGAGTTTTACTTCTTCTTTTCCAATTTGGATTCCTTTTATTTCTTTTTCTGCTCTGATTGCTGTGGCCAAAACTTCCAGAACTATGTTGAATAGTAGCGGTGAAAGTGGACACCCTTGTCTTGTTGCTGACTTTAGGGGAAATGCTTTCAATTTTTCACCATTGAGGAGAATGTTTGCTGTGGGTTTGTCATATATAGCTGTTATTATGTTGAGGTATGTTCCTTCTATTCCTGCTTTCTGGAGAGTTTTTATCATAAATGGATGTTGAATTTTGTCAAAGGCCTTCTCTGCATCTATTGAGATAATCATATGGTTTTTATTTTTCAATTTGTTAATGTGGTGAATTACATTGATTGATTTGCGGATATTGAAGAATCCTTGCATCCCTGGGATAAAGCCCACTTGGTCATGGTGTATGATCTTTTTAATGTGTTGTTGGATTCTGATTGCTAGAATTTTGTTGAGGATTTTTGCATCTATGTTCATCAGTGATATTGGCCTGTAGTTTTCTTTTTTTGTGACATCTTTGTCAGGTTTTGGTATTAGGGTAGTGGTGGCCTCATAGAATGAGTTTGGAAGTTTACCTTCCTCTGCAATTTTCTGGAAGAGTTTGAGTAGGATAGGTGTTAGCTCTTCTCGAAATTTTTGGTAGAATTCAGCTGTGACGCCGTCTGGACCTGGGCTTTTGTTTGCTGGAAGATTTCTGATTACAGTTTCAATTTCCGTGCTTGTGATGGGTCTGTTAAGATTTTTCTATTTCTTCCTGGTTCAGTTTTGGAAAATTGTACTTTTCTAAGAATTTGTCCATTTCTTCCACGTTGTCCATTTTATTGGCATACAACTGCTGATAGTAGTCTCTTATGATCCTTTGTATTTCTGTGTTGTCTGTTGTGATCTCTCCATTTTCATTTCTAATTTTATTGATTTGATTTTTCTCTCTTTGCTTCTTGATGAGTCTGGCTAATGGTTTGTCAATTTTATTTATCCTTTCAAAGAACCAGCTTTTGGCTTTGTTGATTTTTGCTATGGTCTCTTTTGTTTCTTTTGCATTTATTTCTGCCCTAATTTTTAAGATTTCTTTCCTTCTACTAACTCTGGGGTTCTCCAATTCTTCCTTTTCTAGTTGCTTTAGTTGTAGAGTTAGGTTATTTATTTGACTTTTTTCTTGTTTCTTGAGGTGTGCCTGTATTGCTATGAACTTTCCTCTTAGCACTGCTTTTATAGTGTCCCACAGGTTTTGGGTTGTTGTGTTTTCATTTTCATTAGTTTCTATGCATATTTTGATTTCTTTTTTGATTTCTTCTGTGATTTGTTGGTTATTCAGAAGTGTGTTGTTCAACCTCCATATGTTGGAATTTTTAATAGTTTTTCTCCTGTAATTGAGATCTAATCTTACTGCATTGTGGTCAGAAAAGATGCTTGGAATGATTTCAATTTTTTTGAATTTATCAAGTTTAGATTTATGGCCCAGGATGTGATCTATCCTGGAGAAGGTTCCATGAGCACTTGAAAAAAAGGTGAAATTCATTGTTTTGGGGTGAAATGTCCTATAGATATCAATTAGGTCTAACTGATCTAATGTATCATTTAAAGTTTGCGTTTCTTTGTTAATTTTCTGTTTAGTTGATCTGTCCATAGGTGTGAGTGGGGTATTAAAGTCTCCCACTATTATTGTGTTATTGTTGATTTCCCCTTTCATACTTGTTAGCATTTGTCTTACATATTGCGGTGCTCCTATATTGGGTGCATATATATTTATAATTGTTATATCTTCTTCTTGGATTGTTCCTTTGATCATTATGTAGTGGCCTTCTTTGTCTCTTTTCACAGCCTTTGTTTTAAAGTCTATTTTATCAGATATGAGTATTGCCACTCCTGCTTTCTTTTGGTCTCTATTTGCGTGGTATATCTTTTTCCAGCCCTTCACTTTCAGTCTGTATGTGTCCCTTGTTTTGAGGTGGGTCTCTTGTAAGCAGCATATAGAGGGGTCTTGTTTTTGTATCCATTCGGCCAGTCTTTGTCTTTTGGTGCATTTCATTTTTTATGTGATGGTTTTGGTTATTGCCTCGTGCACAGTGCTAATGAACCTCTGACCTTGGTTCTTCAGGCACTCTGTCTACCAGATCTAATCCCTTGAATCTATTGGTCACCTCTACTGTATAATCATAAGGGATTTCATTTAGGTCATACCTGAAAGGTTTTGTGGTTTTCCCCATTTTCTTCAATTTAAGTGTGAATTTTGCAATAAGGAGCTGATAATCTGAACCATAGTCAGCCCCAGGTCTTGCTTTTGCTGACTGCTTAGAGCCTCTCCATCTCCGGCTGCAAAATACATAATCAGTCTGACTTTGATATTAACTCTCTGGTGATGTCAATGTGTAAAATCGTCTCTTGGGTTGTGGAAAAGAGTGTTTGTTATGACCAGAGTGTTCTCTTGATAAAAATTCTGTTAACCTTTGCCCTGCTTCATTTTGTATTCCTAGGCCAAACTTGCCTATTATTCCGGGTATCTATTGACTTCCTACTTTTGCATTCCAGCCCCCTATGATAATGAGGGCATCTTTTTGGTGTTAGTTCTAGAAGGTGTTGAGGGTTTTCATAGAACTGGTGAACTTCAGCTTCTTTAGCGTTAGTGGTTGGGCATAGACTTGGATTACTGTGATGTTGAATGGTTTGCCCTGGAAACAAACCAAGATCGTTCTGTCATTTTTGAGATTGTACCCAGGTAGTGCGTTTTGGACTCTTCTTGTTGACTGCGAGGGCTATTCCATTTCTTCTAACGGATTCTCGCCCATAGTGGTAGATAATAATGGTCATCTGAATTCGTCCATTCCTGTCCATTTTAGTTCGCTGATTCTGCAGTCATTGATGTTCACTCTTAGCATCTCCTGCTTGACCGTGTCCAATTTACCTTAATTAAAGGACCTAACATTTCAGATTCCTGTGCAGTATTGTTCTTTACAGCAAAGGACTTTACTTTTACCGCCAGGCACATCCACAGCTGAGTGTCATTTCTGCTTTGGCCCAGCCACTACATCCTTTCTGGAGCTATTCGTCTTAGCTCCAGAAAAAATGGAGCTCTTTCCCATTAGCATACTGGATACCTTCCAACTTGGGGGCCCCCCTCTTCTGGTGTCATGTCTTTTTGCCTTTTGCTACTGTTCATGGGGTTCCCTAGGCAAGAATACTGAAGTGGTTTGCCATTCCTTCCTCCAGTGGACCACATTTTGTCAGAACTCTTCACTATGACCCGCCCGTCTTGGGTGGCCCTGCACAGCATGGCTCATAGCTCCATTGAGTTATGTAAGCCCCTTCGCCACGACAAGGCTGTGATCCATGAAGGGGAATTTGCTGCTAGTAACTAGTTAGTTCTGAAAGGATTGGAGTTCCTGCTGTGCAGTTTTTAAAATGATGATCCAAGCACAGGATGGAGAACAGAAGAGTTTCCCATTGTTATTAAGTGCTGCTTCTTCATAATTAATAGCCTTTTAAATATTCTTAGTTTGGGGGAGGAAGAGATGCTCAGAATTGAGGATTCTCTGTAAGATCTTAAGTGAGACATAAGATGGTGACTGTCCAGCTTCCCCAGGGTATGGTCACTCTTTGATGTTGACAAAATTTGGTGCTGCTCCTTAGGGAGCTGTGGCTGGTGCCAAGCTGCCACAGCCTCTGGGCTCCCATAGCCACTCTTCCTCAGCTGGTGAACCAGCTCTGGGGAAGCCAGCATCCATGCTTTGGTTTCTTTGCCTTAAAAAAAAATTTTTTTTTTAATATGCCCTGGGACCACTTTGAGGTTTTCAGGAATTTTCCTGGAGGTATAGCCCCACAATTTAGGAGAACTGTCCAAGGCCTGGGCTCATAACAGGAATAAAGCCCCTTTTCCCTTGTCATTACTGCTTTCCTTTTCACTGACTAATTAGCCAGCTGCTGCAGGTCTCATTAAACTTCATTAGTCCTGAGCATTTGCCTATTGGAACTGCCTCAAGATAAAAAGGGAAAACTCAGCTAAACATTTTTGTTGCTCCTGCTAATTACCCCGAGCTATATATTTTTATTAATTAATTGCTCTACTTACTTTCAAATCTGGATGAAGACCTTTCCCCATGCCAGACATCAGGCGTTTCTCTCTCCCCTGGCTGAGGAGGCACTGCTGTGTGGTGTGGTATGTGGAGTGCCTGTAGTTATCAGGGCCAAAAATAGGATGGCTCTGGAAACCAGGCTAAAAGGAAAACACACCTGGAGTCTGGCTGTGTATAACCTAGGCCTGTTCAGAGCTTTGAGTTGATATTGATGCCTTTAAAAAAAAATACAGGTACAGTGTTAAATGATCTCATTTCTCTGAAAAAATACATGATGGCAAAACAATCACAAAGCTATTTTCTTGACTCATTGGTTCCAGAATCTAAAAAAAATACTTTAAATGGGGTTTGGGATAGGAGAGAATCAAGACATTTCTGTGTTGTAGCTAAAGGTGATGGCAGAAAGGAAGGTGTTGATCTTGGGTTTGGATTGGTGGTGACTGAGGGCACAGTGAATTACACCCCTCTCCAGTGGGAGGCAGGGGAGAAGAGCACCTGCCTTGATGTACCTTGAAGAGACCCTGGTGAAAGGGGAAGAACAGCTGAAAATATGGAGGGCTTTCTGATGAGGAGCTGTGCCATCATTGAATTATAAGGAAAAGTTTTGGTTTTGGAATTGTCAGGAATTAAGGTGGATGGAACTAAGAGAAGTAGTTCTACGTGGTCCCTTTAGATTGGGAATAAACTAATTCATCATTGAGACTTGAGCCTAATTGCATATTAATTGTGCTACTAAGGTCTTTTTCTGATGTACAGTCTGTTTGGAGTAGTGAGGGCTGTGGCACCAGTCCTTGGGTCTGGCTTCTGGAACTGTGCTTGCTTTGTGACTGTGGGCAAGCCACTGAACCTCTTGGAGCCTTACAGTTTACTGTTAGGCAGAATATGTTTGATGATAAGAGTACCTGCTGCACAGTGTGGTTGTGAGAATTAAGTGAGTTTGGGTGAAGTGCTTAGAAGGGTGTTGTGTGTTCTGGTAAGTGTTCCATAAACTCGTAAGTATGGAGGGGGATATGGGAGATTCCCGATTGTTCAGGATCACGTCCGTGGAACTTCCCACTTGCGTGGCTGGAGTGCTGGTAAATCAACTCCAGTGGGCTCTGATGCTCTCCTTGCTGCTGATTTGTGATGTCATCTTGAGTCAAATCTCAGCTGTGAAGCTTTGACCCCTTGACTCATGTTTGATCAGTTAATCTCTCTCCCGTGCGTTGCTTATTCCTCATTGCCGTGCAGTATAATTACCTGTCATCAAGGCTGGTGTGTCATTAAACAGTAAACTGCACAGCATCTCTCTTTATTTCCCATTGTTCAGTACAGCAGTTTGCAAATACCTTTTAAAAATGGAATTTGTTTTTCCCATAAATTAAATCTGAAGTGGAACTCCAGTAAATAAAGGGTGTGAAATGGAGTGTTTTTGACCAAAGTACAGGTGAGAAAGTGTACTTGGAGCATGCCCTTGGGGATCCTGATTTGAAAACTAGTGTTTCTTCAGTGATTGTCACTTATTTTTGTGCTATAATAATATCCTCAGTTCCCCATTGAAAGGGAGTATTAATATTTGTTTGCCTTATTGTGCTTATAAGTGTTGTATAAGGTTAAATACTGATTTAGTAGTCTCCAGAAGAAAGACAAGGAAATTCAGATTGGTGTTTTATTTATTTAGGAGTGCTCACTGAAGACAGCATTTCACATTGACCCTTTATGGTGCCCAGAGAGGATTTGTTTTTCTCTGGTGAGTGCCAATTTCCACGCCCCCCCCCAATACTCATCAATCTCAGACCCACTGGTGAACCTTAGTTCTCTTATCAAATAAAAATGAGTTACATGTTTTTCTCTTCAAATGGAAATGCCCTTGACATATTTTAAAAATGGTATGTGCTCATTAACAACAACAATAACAACAAAAAGCAACAGTGCAGAAATACAGAAACAGAAATGCCTTCTACATCTGCTGCTCTCTTGGGATAATTAGAGTTCAGCTCAGTTCAGTCGCTCAGTCGTGTCCGACTCCTTGCGACCCCATGGGCTGCAGCACACCAGATTTCCCTGTCCAACACCAACTCATGGAGCCTGCTCAAACTCATGTCCTTTGAGTTGGTGATGTCATCCAACCATCTCATCCTCTCTCATCCCTTTCTCCTTCTGCCTTCAATCTTTCCCAGCATCAGGGTCTTTTCCAATGAGTCGTTTCTTCACATCAGGTGGGCAGAGTATTGGAGTTTCAGCTTCAGCATCAGTTCTTCCAATGAATACTCAGGATTGATCTCCTTTAGGATGGACTGGTTGGATCTCCTTGCAGTCCAAGAGACTCTCAAGAGTCTTCTCCAACACCACTGTTCAAAAGCATCAATTCTTCGGCACTCAGCTTTCTTTATAGTCCAACTCTCACATCCATACATGACTACTAGAATATAGCTTTGACTAGATGGACCTTAGTCGGCAAAGTAATGTCTGCTTTTTAATATGCTGTCTAGGTTGGTCATAACTTTTTTCCAAGGATAAAGAAATATAAATAAAAGATAAATATTAAAAAATAGGTTCTGTGGGAAGACACTTGCATTTAAGTTAAGCAACACTGTGCAACAGATTTAAGTTTCTAAGACAAAACAGCGAAAAAACTAATCTTCCTGTTTACGCCCCCTTTTTGCTACTTTTTTCAGTTTAAGAAATTAAGGTAAATGACCAGTTGTAAGCTAGCGAGATTCCACCAGATCCAGGGCATACCTGGTCCATTGTCTTCTATAAAACTGTACTTTAAAGCTTTGATGAGGGTTCCCATCAATGAGAAATAGATACTGATTAAAAAAAAAAAAAAAAACTAGTTAACTGTCCTGCTCTCCTTTGATTAGAGTGAGGGCCTGTTCAGGGACACCCTCCACCCAGCTGTTTGACTAGATCATTAGAGGGTTTGACTGTGAGGCCATCTCCTCCTCCAGTTTTTTTGTCCTCCTTTATTAAAGCAAAGTACTGTACACTGTGTACTTAGAGAATCTGCCCACCAAAACTGTACTATTTGGCTTTGTAAGAAATCTTGTGTGACCACTTATTCTATGTGTGGGGTTGAGGAAAAAAAACCACAGAGGAAGTTAGCAGAATTGTTTAGTATTTGACCCTGTGAGTGATAATTTTCTCTTTTTCATTTTAACACCTTAAAAATAACTAAATGGCGGTTGAGCATGGGCATCAGTTATCTAGTGCTATGAATTCTTAAGGAATTGAAAATTGCTGGTAAGGTTTTTAAAATTGAAATGCAGTTGATGTAAAGTATTACCAGTTTCAGGTGTTCTACTCAATGATTTAATGTTTGCATATGCTAGGAAATGATCACCATAAGGTAAGAACTCAGGACTTTTAGGTGTTCTTTCCAATGTCTTCATAGCATTTACTCAATAAATCGTTGCTCATTGGTTGATAGATTGACCCAAGATGGAAAAAAAAAAATGACCATAGACCTGTATGGCTGAATGTCAGATACTAGAGTGTAGACCATTTGCTGTTCTACGTGGAGTCAATTTCCAGCAAAATAGTTGGCTGAGTTAAATATATAATCGAAGATTGGGTCAGAATTTATCATTCAGTTATTGCTTCTTGGATGCATAATATACAGTAAGAAGTGAAATTTGGGTTTGATGCATTATGATATCATGTAGAAAATAGTGCTAAGCTCTAAAATTATTTAGTGCAGTCCAGAGAGCAGCTTATCTTTATAGCATTATACATTTTGTATTTTCATCTTGGCACAACTGCTGGTTACTTCTGAAATCCAAGTGTAGTTTGGCCATCTTTCCCCAAACACACATGAAAGCTTGGGCTTATTTAACTTTGAAGTTTGGCACAGAAGTTGGGAGAGCCTTACTTAATTTATTATTCTGCCACTTCATCCCTGATAGTTTCTGCGGTGCATCACGGTTACTGGCAAGAAGGGGTTTAGGTGACTAATTTCTAATGCTCTTCAGGAAAGAAGCCAGTTTTAAAATTGGCCAGTTTTAAAATTTTGTTTCATTTATTTTTATATATAACTTTTCACTAAGTGAAACCTTGTCATCTTGTCATCATCATATAGATACAAGTGATAACAGGCATCACTGTGGCTTCTTTGTTTCAAAATGCCAGTTCTTTTTAGATTAAATGTACACACATAGCCTTCTTTGGAGGCCTTCCATGATACCTTAGATTTTTGTTACATGGGCGCTTCCATAGTCAATTCATTCAGAGATGATTATTTTAGTAAACACTGTTGTTGTTGTTGTTGTCATTTAGGTGCTAAGTCATGTCTGACTCTTTTGGGGCCCCATGGACTGGAGCCCACCAGGCCTCTCTGTCCATGGGATTTCCTAGGCAAGAACACTGTGGTGGGTTGGTGTTTCCTTCTGCAGGGCATCTTCCTAACCCAGGGGTTGAACCTGCGTCTCCTGCACTGGGAGGTGGATTCCTTACCAGTGAGCCACCAGGGAAGCCCAGTGAACACTGTGCGTGCATGCTAAGTCACTTCAGTTGTGTCCAACTCTTTGTGACCCCGTGGGCCGTAGCCTGCCGCTCCTCTGTCAGTGGGATTCTCCAGGCAAGAATACTGAAGTGGGTTGAAATGCCTTCCCCCTCCCTCCAGGGGATCTTCCCTATCCGGGTGTCAAACCCACATCTCTTACATCTCCTGCATTGGCAGGCTGGTTCTTTACCATTAGTGCCACCTGGGTTTTCTTGTTGCCTCTGACAGTAAACACTATACTATTCATGAAAAGCAGACAGCTTTAGGGTGACTTTTAGGTCTTTGCTCCTTCCTTCTTGTTTGTGTGGTTTAAAACAAGAGTCTTTTGGATCTGAGCTTTTTGTCCTTAGTGAATTGCAGTTAATTTGGATATCCTTATTGTATAGACTAGCTATCAGGAACTGTACCGAGAGGCTGGAGTTGGTGCAGTCATCTCGTTGGCAGCATCAGCCTCTCTGAAAACACCCAAGTAGTAAGTATCCTCTTGTATCTTGAGTATCTGACAATAATGTGACTCTAGTGTATGAAAGACATTTCTGTTTTACTCCCTGCACCATTGACCTGAAGAACTCTGGAAAACTACAGAAGATAGAAAAATCATCAAGAGCTAGGGCATGTGCTATTTGGTTTCCAATGTGCTGTCCAGAATAGCTCCCTTTTCTGCTCATTACATGAAAAAGATGCATAGCAAACTCCTCTCTTACCACAGGTACCTGAGAGTCCTGTAATACAGACTTCCCTTTAAGCCCTTGAAAATGAATTGCAGGAAAAGCTCTTGACAATGACTTGCAGAATTTTACCTTTACCTGTGAATTTGTGTGCCACATAGTAGTCTGGGTTAGAATATATTATTCACTTTTTCTTTAGTTGTTGTTTAGAAAAAGTAATACCACACAGACACACACCTTCATATATTGCAATTAAATTACCTTCATAAAGTCTTAAGTGTACGTATTATGTGTGCCCCTTAGAAAATTCTCTCCTACTTAGTCTGTATTAATGTGAGCATTCTGCATAAAAGTTTATTAAGGATGTGCCATCTTTTTAGATCCAAACCTGTTCCATCTTTTGAGCATATTACAAGTTACCCTCAGTTCACCATGACCTAATATTTTGTAATCTCCCAGGAAGGACTGGGGAGGAGAGGTGATGATAAATAAAAATGTCCTTCAGAGTAAGAATCGAGGGCCTGAGGGGTGTGTGTGTGTGTGTGCACATGGGCAAGGGGAGCGTGGAATCTGGGCCCAGCCTCCTGGCCCTTCCTCATCCTTTGAACAGGAAGTGAAGGTTCCTTGAGTTCCAGTGTGTGGTGCTCACCATGCCCTGTCTCTCCTGACAGCTGGAGTAGCGCTGTTAATCCTGTTGTGTGATGGTAACCAGATAAATACTCCTCAGCTGAGAGGGTCCCCCTCCTCCCCACCCTGCCCTTGCCTGACCTGTGGGCAGAGTCCTAGTAAAAGAACTTAAAAAAGAAAGCGCATGTGACCATAGCACATCAGCCCAGCTGCACGTCCTTGAAAGCAAAAGCTAGCAAATGGGATGTGAGACCAAGGATATTCTAAAAGATGTTTTAAACCTGGATTCGACAAACCTTTTCTGTGGAGGTCAGAGAGAAACTATGTTAGGCTTTGCCACCATGCAGGGTCTCTATCTTGTCTCCTCATCCTCCTTCAGTGACCTTTTCCAACCCTCAAAAGAATGAAAAAGCCCTCTAGCTCCCAGGCTGTACAGAAACAGACTCTAAGGCCAGAGTTTGCTAATGCCTGTTTTAAATTTTGGTCATGAAGAAACTGAGCCGAGATGGATGGCAGAGATTTTTGTAACGTGTTTTCCGCAAGCATTGTGGGAGGGGATGTGAGTCGGAACTTCGGGATTCCTTTAGGTTCTGATCCTGGGTGTGCCTTTGCTAGCCGGATGCCCTCAACAGAATCCCCAGAACCTTTCTGGGCCTTGTCTAGTCATAACTGGCAGCTTATAATAAACAAGCTACTGCTGCAGCTCCCTCACCCTCTTGATTTCCCTGGCTGCAGTTTCAGGCTGGTTCCTGCTGGCCTGACCCACAGAGAAGGAGAGTAGCAGAGCCAGTGGGATGGATTTCTGTCTGTGAAGGTGTTTTGAAGCATGCCACAAATTTTCTAGGCAGGTTGAGCAGATGATTTCTGAATATTTCTTCCTGAGGTTGTGTCTGTGTGTTTCAAGGCACTCACTCATCCCTTCTGGTTTGGTGGTGTTCACCCTGGTTCTCATCTCAGGGGAGTCTGTGCTGCTGTTCTGCCTTGGTTTTCAGAGTTGGCCCCTACCATCACCTCTGGCTCCTTCACAGCCTTGGCATTGGCATTTGTGACTCTATGGGGCTCACCTTGGGGTGATACCCATGGCAGAGTGGGAGCCCTGGAACAGGGCCTGCTTTCTCAGTTCATCACTGCAGCCTCCTCCAGAGCTCCCCGCTGTGTGCCTTGGTTTCCACCCTGGCAGAGCCAGGCTATGCTGCTCACAGGAAAGAGCCTCAGGAAGCTGCAAGCCTTGCTCCCTGACATAAACTGTAGGCGCTGGGTTATGGGGAGTTCACGGTTGTTTTATAGTCTGCACATCAGAGTGCAGTTAAGTGTTAGCAGAGAATTTCATATTTACTACACATGCATTTAGAACAGATGTTTACATGTGTTTTGTCCATGAAGCTGGTTAAACTGTTAGGAAAGTATTTTAACTCAAGTTCTATTTATATACAAATCGGCAAACATAAATTAAAGGCCCCCAGACTAATCCGTCACAGGGCCTTCAGTCAAAAGATTAGTTTCCTTCCTTTTGCTGCCTCGAGATAACAGTTTGATTCTCTATTATCAATTCAGCCAGTTGCCTGTTTCCGGTTTCCTGCTCTGTGTATTTTGCATGTCACTCTTGGGAAATGATTTATTTATTTTTTCAAGCCAAGGCACATATGGGGCCTCCACCCTACTGTATTCTTTTGTTTTGAGTTAGAATTCTTTAAAAAGAAAAAAAAAAAAACAACTCAAGAATTGGGCTTTAATGGATAAATTGTTAAAATTAGTATAAATTAAGTCTTGTGACTTTTGGCTTGTTTGGGTCATGTTGAAATAGTGTTATAATTATACCTTTCTGTGTTTTTGCAGCTTCACTCTTACTGTATGGGCATGTGGTGGCAATTGTCCCCAAACAAAGCAGAAACAAACAAAATTCTGTGAAACTACTTTTTAGATTAGCTTTTGGACCCCTTCTTATCTGAAAGACAATATCAGAAAATTGCATTTTTATCATTTATCAGACCCCGAAGAACAGTTGCAGTTCAGTTTTCTTCGTGAGCAGTTGGAACCAGCAGCGGAAGCCGCAAGACTTAACTTGGGAGCTTATTTGTTGGGCACTGGATGTTCAGCAAACGTTTACTGTGCATCCTCCACCCCCCAGTCTCCAGGCACTTGCGAAGGCTCTAAGTGGATATGTAGTTGGGTCCTTGCCCTGGATGCAGTTACAGACTAGTTAAGGAGATAGGGCACAGGGTACATAATAAACAGAGGAGAGAGACAGAGACTTCATCCCATCAAGTACATTCTTCTTGGAAGAACTAATCTTGGCCTGGGTCTTAAAAGAAGTACTTTCCAGGTTAAGAGAATGGTGTAAGCAAAGGTGGAAGAAAGGAATGTGCAAAGTGAGTGTTGAGAACATGATGAGTAAGGATCTTTTGGGTTGGATTTGAGCAGGGAGATGGGTGGGTATTGGGAAGGATCCCAGAGAAAGCAGGTGTCCTGCCAGAGGCTGTTTAGGACCCTTGAATGCCAGGCTCAGATTGGACTGTCTTGTAGATGGCTGGGGGACACTGAAGGTGCTGGTGCAGTGGTGTGCCTTTGAAATACCACTGTTTGGAGGAGACAATTCTGGATGTTTAAGAAGGATAGTAAAGGCAAGGGATTTCAGTAACTGTTGGATGATGGAGCCTGAACCCATCCTTACTATAGTGGGTTTTACCTTTCAAACACCCAAAAAATACATTGCTGAGGTCATCCTCATGGCAGCTGTACTGCTTTGTAATATTTTTTGTTATTTTTAACTTTCCATGTAGTTTCCCCAGCTAGGCTTTCAGTTCATCAAGGGCAAGTCTTAGAGAATTCTGTATGAAGTATGCACCTTGTAAATACTGGAGCTTATTAATACTCTCCATTTCAGATGAGTCCTTACTCAGCTTGCTGTACAGTATTGTTGATTTAAGTAGCTACCTGTGGGATGTATTCATGGAATGATTGTCTTGTCTCCTTTTGATTTCTGCTTCCATTCTGTACCTCATTTCCTTCTCTGAACCCAAGTCTATACCTAACTTGACTGTGTGTTTATATGGAGAAAAATTACATGGTTGCCAACTCTTGCTTAAGATAGGTGACTGTCTTAGCACACCTGAGGAAGATGCTGATAGAAAGCACTGGGTTACACCAACAGGTTCTGACTGTTTGAAAAGTAGAAGAAAGATTTTCCCTCTTTCAGTCAGGTATAAATTCAGTCATTGAGAGAATAATAAATGGAGTCATTTGTCAGTCCTTGTTTCTGTGTTTCCCTTATTTTTCCATCCAGAGATGGTTTCATGCCTCCAGGCCTTTCTTCATCCCTGGCTGCCATCCATCCCATTCCATAGCTGGAGCTGAAGCATATGGTGAATATGGTTATGTTTAGCTTTCTGTACAGAGGGTGTTGTGGAAAGATACTGTACAATCATTTCCATAACACAATGCCCTTCTGTTCATCAAAGCTATTTCTATAACCTGTAGCTTAACTCGTGCTAACACAGTGTTCATTTTTCCAGTTAGAGTCAGTTCTCCAGAGTAAGTTAGTTTTAAAAAGTGTTCCAGCCTTCCAATACTGATAATAGTTATTCCTTAAAAAGAAAGTCAGTTTTGTGCTTCTAGAAGAGGATGATGAAGAGTATATTCACAGCCCTTTGGTTGAAATTAAGCAAGTATATTTCTCTGTTCTACATATCTCATCCTCTTTCTGTGGGACGTCTTCTGAAAATTTCAGATTAGGCTATAGTCCATGGGGTTAGAAAGAGTTGGACACGACTGAGCAGCTAAGCACGTACACAGCCACACACACATACACATCAAAAACAAAAGACAGTGAGTCTAGATACTCAGAGGAAAAGATCCTAATCCTTCTTAACCTAAACAGTGGAAGAGATAGAATGACACCTAAGGACACCCAGTACAGTCAGTGTCACTGGTGGCTGGTGACACTGAACAGCCCACCATCCCCCAAGCCTTGGGCTTTGCTGGAGAGCACGCTGGTGTCCCACGTCCCTGACCAAGTTAGTCTTCTGAGTTAGTGAGCTTTGAGAAAGTGTAAATTATTGTTCAGTGGCATGATAGTGTCATCTTGTAAAATTCTGTTTTCAGGAAAGAGCGCCATGCTAGAATGTCACATGTAATTCACCCCTTCCAATCAGAGGCCAATGCAGATGTTGCTACTCACTCAAGGTTGGGTTTCTTATTTGCTTCCCAGTGGTCCTCACTGACCTGATGGTTGGCTAGTTCATGTCTGAGCCTCTGGAGCTAAGAAGACTTAGCTGGTTGGATCTTCGTGTTTGGAACTGCTTTTCAGTTCTAGGTTCTCAGGGTTCCACGGTAGAATGTGTGGTCCTGGCAAACTTACTTTTGAGAGCAGCCTTACTAGTCGTTTCTGACTGCCAACCCCTGCACCTACACACTGACCACCTCACCAGACTCTTTTTCTCCCTCAGAGGGCTAGGGCTTCATTTTGCCCTTTCCTCATGTGGTTCCCCACTTTTCTTGTATCTGAGGGTTGCACCTGATATGTTTGTTGCCATTTAGTCACTCTTTTGTGACCCCATGGACTGTAGCCTGCTAGACTCCTGTCCATGGGATTCTCCAGGCAAGAATACTGGAGTGTGTCTTGCCCTTCTCCAGGGGATCTTCCCCACCCAGGGATCAAAGATCCCCACTTTAATGCTTCTGGACTGCTGGTGCTGTGGCTGCTTCAAGTCTGAACTTGTATTGGTAGGTGTGTGGTGATATTTAGGTTGCCAAGAGATGGTCAAGTCTTCAGGTGCCATCTTGAGTTTCAATCTGTGCACCACATTGTGACTGTCATGCAAAAAGGGATCAGTGAGGAGTGTTCAGACCTGAAGGCTTTTACGTGAAGGAGTGAGGAGATCTATTTTCCATAGCATCAGAGGTGGAGCAGGCGTCCTCGGCAGGCCACAGAGCCATCTAGTCTTGATGAAGACAGCACCCCAACAGTTGGAGCTGCTCAGTGATGGAGTGGACCCTTTAACAAAGTATAAACTTGGATTACGATGGTGAGATTAGGGTGATTCATGGTATTACCATTGAAACGTGTTTTTTTGAATGTTGTGGTAGAGGCATCATTGCATAGTGATTGAGAACTGGGCTTTGGAGCCAGACTGCCTTGGAGAGTTAATAGGGCCCGCGTCATGGAATAGTTAGGGGAGTAAAGCACACATATTGGTACCAGGGATACGGTAAGTATGTGGTGAATGGTATTGTTATTTTAAAGAGAAAGAACAAGTTTTCTTTCTGTACAACTATTAGCCTCCTGCTCTACTGTATACACACAGTTCCCCCTTTAAAAAAAATTTTTTTTAATAGCTGGTCCAGGTGCAGTAGAAGGGAGTTTTTGCTTTTGAAAGAAAGTTGACTCAGGGACTGCCCCGATGGTCCGGGACTTTGCCTTCCAATGCAGGGGGTGCGGGTTTGATCCCTGGCCAATTAAAAAATAAAACAGAAGCAATACTGTAACAAATTCAGTAAAGACTTAAAGGAAGAAAAGAAAGTTGATTCAGATGACCTGCAAGGCCTTGTTCTACCCTGAGATATGATTCCATGATCCTTGGTAAGTTACTTGAATGGTTGGAATTGTTGAACAGGCTACTTTGCTGGGAAAGGGAGAGGGTGAGAGAAAAGTGTAAGAGTTAGAACATGCCAGGCACTTTGATGTCCTCTCATTGAATGCCAGAACCACCTTTAGGTTAGTCCCTCTGCGTAAGCATAAGGCCAGAGGTGAAGGGCAAGCATAGCTGAAATACATTCACAGGGAGCAGTTATGGGGTACCTGTTCCTTGCAGACACCACTGCTGAGTTTGGGGCGGGGATGGATGGGAATTTGCCACAATGTCAGGCTCCTCAGGGTGAATTCTTAGGTGGAGATATAGGCATGATTTGGATTAACAGCAGTATGTGGCCTTGAAAGGGCAAAGAAGGGTGCAGATGGCAGAGCGGACAGAAATGCCCATGTTACACTGACTGCCACTAAGCCCACTGTCTGTCCTACCGTGCCAGAAAGTGGCAGCTCTTTGTGGAATTGAATGAGCCTGAGAGCAGGGAGTTCTGTTGCCATCAGCCAACAGGCACACCATCCAGGTCAAAAAGCCTTGGATGTGGGCAGAGGGAGTAATAAATGAATACCCCAGCTGGGGTATCTTAATGTCAGCTTCAGTTGGTGTAAGCCCAGAGGTCTAAACCAGGATTTCTCAACCCAGCTCAGGCACCGCTATCATTTGGGGCTGGATAGTTCCTTGTTGCAGGGTCTGCCGTGTGCCCTGGAGGATGTTTAAAAGCATCTCTTACCTTCCACCCACTCAATTCCCGACATCACCTTATGTGCTCTGAGGAGCAGAGTGGCCCCCAGTTGAGAACCACTGGTCTAAATAAGCAGATCAAGTGGAGCTTATAAGGGCTCCCTTTTCCAGAGCTGCTCCTACTTGTAGAACTAGAAGTAGGCACTCTTTTTCTCTGGTGCTCCAGCTGCCTCCTTACTTAGCTCAGGCCCAGCGAAAGCAGTTTGAAGTGGGGAACATGCCTCTGAACTGTCTTCCATTGTCTGCCTCTAGGGCTCCCAGCTCCTCCTTGGGCAGGCGTCTGGCCAGATCTGCCCCGGCCTTGCTGGGTTGGGAGTGCAGGGGTGATGTCATTGTGCCTTCCTGGGAAGGGCAGAACAAAGGATGGAGTCCCCAAAGACAGCAGGCCTCATCCTCAGCTGGCCTGCTGGGGAGATTTTTTTCCCCCCTCCCTTTCCCTCCTTCCGGCTTCAGAAGTGTTTGTTTTTCACCAAGTACTCCATTGTAAGAGGACACGCTAAGCCAGCCCGGCTCTGTGTCTCTCGGCTGAGCCCATTTCCTTCCCCTCATGTGTCGTAAGGGCATTGGTTCTGGACCAGTCCCTGGATGGAATCTTCCATGCCTTTTCCAGTGAGTGGTGCAAGCCTGAGGAACTTGAACCCTCTGGTTTTTCTAGCATGCTCACGCCACGCAGAGCTTGCTCTTGAGGCTGGAGGCAGAGGAGAGAGCGAGATGTGGGAGAGAGGGCTGGAGAGCAAGTTCTCCTCCTTTTTGTTTAGATTTGGTCTTGAACTGATCTTTCTCCTCTTCTTTTCCCACTTCTTCCTGGAGGTCCTGAGGACCACAGCCACCCTGGAGAGCCTTCCCCTCACAGAGCCTCGCCCTCTTCTCTTTGCGCTCAGCTCCCTCTGTTCCATCCCCCTGTGACCTCATTGTTTGCATCTTCCCAAGGACGAGGGTTGGGGTTGGGCTCTGACTCCTCAGGACAGGGTGCTGTAGGGATGGTTGACTGTCTCTGGAAGGAGATCCTCGGAGTCTCCTCGTAAAGGAACCTCTCCATTCAGAACCTGAAAGAAGCCAGAGGTGTTTCTATAAGGTGAGGTTCACCCGAAGGAGTGACAGTTGGCTGGGGACACATGTGGTATTGTTTATTTAGGAATAACTTTATTCAAGCAGTTTTTCATTTCCATCTTGTTCCCATGAGAGGCTGGGTGTGGTAGTGGAACCCCAGACCCTTTAATTACAGCCTAGGATACCATCAAGAGCTTTATTAAAGACATTTCCAACCATGTAGCACATAAAAGATATATAATTTAGAAAGAAATTAGCTGACCCTGAACACCTCTGAACCACAAGTCACTCTCCATCTGTGGCATGCCCCTAGGGGAAGCCTCATGTGTCTGTGTGCTCTGCTCTGGACCTACTCTTGCAGAACAGCCAACCTAAGGCCAAAAACTGCAGCTCCCATGTCTCTGTTGTAAAGATACCAGCCATCAGGATGATTATGTGATTAATAATGCATGGGGGCTTTTCTCTGCCACCGATCATGATGTTACTGGCGCAGCTCCTTTTTCACTCTCCACTCTGGCCCTCACTGCATTTTTCCTTGTTCCCTCAGTCCTGCCCTCTTTGATCTTTTGTCTGTTTTCAGTAGGCCTTTGTTGTGGGGGAAGGCCCTCTTTTCCTCTGGTGGGCTGTTCTCTCAGGGGAGGTTGGGGCCAGGCGAGCTGTTGGCTGCACAGGTGGGCAGCTGTCTTGGAAGGTGCCCCGGTGGCCTCACCTGCCTGGTTGGCAGCAATAAAGGCTCATCTCTTGTCTCTGTCTCAGATGGTAAAAAATAGGCCTGCAGTGCAAAAGACCCAGGCTTAATCCCTCAGTCAGGAAGATCCCCTGGAGAAGGAAATGGCAACCCACGCCAGTATTCTTGCCTGGAGAATCCCGTGGACAGAGGAGCCTGGTGGGCTATAGTCCATGGAGTTGCAAAGAGTTGGACACGACTGAGTGATTCACATAGACTTGTCTCTGTCTAGCTTCCTCCCTGTGATGGTTGGAGGCCTTAGCAGAACCTTCCAGGCAGATATTCCCAGGGCCCCCTGGCCATCCTGGGAACCCAGAACAAGCAGGCCGCCAAGTACACACCTCATCAGCAGGGCTGCTGTTCACTTGTCACTCAGTGGTGCAGAAATACCTAAAACGTTGCTGGGGTCTCCTCCCTTTCTTGTAGTTTTTTCTTGGTGGGCTTGGGCCGCACACGGGAAAGAGGAAGTCTTGGGTCCTTTCAGGACAAATTCATGCTGATGGCGGTGGGGTGAGTATGTGATTAGAGGATAGCTTGGTAGAGAACAGTTGGAGTTTGAGTTGGTGGGCCCGGGCACACTCTGTGGCTCTCTACTGAGCTTGGTAGAGTATAGTCAAGGAGTTTGAATTGGTGGCCTGGGCACACTCTGTAGCTCTCCATTGAAGAGCTGTAATGGCCTGCATTTAAAACACTCTGCAGAGCAAAGAGATGGGAAGCCTGTTTGTATGGGGTATGAAGGGCCTGTTCTAGGCAGTTGGGTCTAGAGTTTCTGGCTTTGGCTTGGACAGACTGGTCGCTGAGGCTTAAAAAGCTTAATCCTGTTTCCTTCATGATTTAGATGTACAACCACCCCACTTTAGACCGTAAACCAGCAGTGGCCTTTTCCACGAACACTCGAAGCTTGGAAATGATGGTCGTCCACTCACTCTACGGAAGGGGACACTGAGCCCAGGGTCTCAGCACATATTTGACAAAGTCTCCTCAGGCCCATGCCCTGCTCTCCCCAGGCTCAGCCAGCGCTCCTGGTACTCTGCCACATTGCCCACCATTTTCTCTGTTGTTCACTGAACATCCAGTTAAGCAGGCGAAAGGGTCAGATCAAGGTCACGGGCGAGTTTGTCTTGTCTGGTGATGCCTGATCCCTTGTACACGAGGGACGCAGTTGCTAGCCGTCTGCTGAGCCTTTCTGCCCCGTGTCCTTCGGCACACTGTGCGCTTCTCCTACACTTGCCTTTGGAGGAGTGACCACTGTGACACACACGTTAGAAACTTCAGCCAAGTATTGTGCAATCGGGCAGGACTGCCCACCATGGCCGTCCATATCCTGCTGCCTCCTCAGCAGAGAGGGGGGAAAATGAAGTGCGTGCAAGCGAAGGATGCTCTGCTGGCGGTTATGCTTAGGCGCTCAGACAGTCGAGGGCTGTCCAGTTCTTCTGTTCCCGAGTTGTTGACTTTGAGGTTCGTTACGGTTGAGCTTTGCTCTTCTTCCTTTGGCGGGCATCTCCTGCCCCTCACCCACCACCCCCAGGCTGTGATTGGTGGTAAAGCAAGTTCTCCTCTGCTTACAGATGAACGTGAAGCTGTGCAAAAGAAGACCTTCACCAAGTGGGTCAACTCCCACCTTGCCCGGGTGTCCTGCCGGATCACAGATCTGTACACTGACCTTCGGGATGGACGGATGCTCATCAAGCTACTGGAGGTCCTCTCTGGAGAGAGGCTGGTAAGGGGGGATGGGGGGTGGCGGCTGTGAAGCGTCCTGTACCATAGGTGGAGAAATGTTTTTGAAAAATCAAGTCTGGGCTTGTCTCTTGTAGATTTATGCGGTTAATGACTGATACTTGTGAGGCGCAGAGGCTTGATGAGTGTGATGAGCACAGTGGGGAAAGCTCCAGGGTAGTGTTCTGAATCTGGATGATTTTCTTGGACTGTAATGAAGTGGCCTCGTTCTGGATATTGGCAAAGTTACTGTCTTTGGTCAGAAAGATCCTGCCTGGTGTCCCCTGTTAAACAGCATGATGCTGGAAATTTAAGGACCAGTCTTAGGCGCTGGCTTCCGGGATGAATCTGTATCCCTTGAGATCATGGAATAATTCTGAACGTGCGTCTTAGTGATTCTCTGGAAAATCTGAGATGCCACTTTAAGGTAGCAGGAACTGAGTTCAGTAGTCTCTGGTGTTTTTTTGTTTCTTCCACGCATACTTTTTATTCTGGGCTGGAGGGAGAGGCTGATGTTTTGTCTCCTTGGAAACGTGGAGCTTCTGATGAACTCACTCAGCCTTTTTGGGCAGAGGAGTTGTCAGCCTATTGTGAAAATGTTCTCCCCATTCTGTTTCCCCAGAGCTCCCACCACTGTCTCCGATATGACTTTTGTTTGTGAACCTTAGACCCAAGAATCTTAATGCAGTCATTGTAACTGGCTCAACAGGTTTTGTCTGGCCTCGGTGTAGAGATGGATGCCGTCTTCTACCAGAGCATAGACAGTTCCATAGGTGGCGGTGGGGCCAAGCCAAAGGCTGACGCCCAGGGATCAAGCCCACATCTGTAGTGACATCACCAGGAAAATATGATGCTGGTGGTTGGCAGGGCTGCCAGAAAGCCTTATTTTTAACTTGATCTCCACCCTGCAACTTGACAGCCGCAGTGGGTCTGTATGCAGGCCAACCCACACACCTCTAACCATAGGCAGAGGTTGTCCCCTGTCCTAACATTATCCCACAGACAGAATTGCTTCTTTGAGCCCGGGTAGTAATGGTCAGGTTTCTGTCTCCCGACCCCTCCGTTCAGAAACAGGGTCTCCAAAAGAGAGCAAAGCCCCGTCTCTTCTCCAGCACCTCTGGTCCACGTTCTTTGTTCCTGAGCATGCACGTCTTGCTGCCTCATTTTCTTTAAGAGGTTATGGGTCAAACTGGACAAGCCAAACAGACAAAGGAGGCTCCTGCCTCCATGGCCGTGATGCCTCCTTGAAAGCAGTCTGTGAGGTGGGAGTGGGGGCAGTGGGTTCACACGGGGAGGGCTGGTCATTTAGTGCATTTTGGTTTGTTTTTTGACAGTCTAGACCAGAAATATTGTGATATGTACCTTTAAATATAATTTTTGTAACCAGACTTTCTCACCAACACTACCCCCTTCCCCTATTTTTCCCTCTTAATGTTTAACCGAGTGTAATTGTCTGTTGATTTGGGGTGGGGGGAATGATGTTTTGAAAGTAGCTAAAAAAATCATTAAAGGTTATGTGAAAATTAGTTTGAACATTTATTTTTGTCCCAGTACGGTCTCATGGGGAGCAAATGGTTCACCCTGGAAGGCCTGTAGTTCTTTTATACCAAAAAGATTGTTGTCTGTGATAATGTCCACATAATAAATGGGGTCAAGCCCATTGCCCTTCATTCTGAACAGGGCAACAAAAATATGAGAAGAAAAAAGCAGCCAACAAAGCATAATTCTTGGTTGTTTGTAGAAACCTCCCACTCCTGTCTTTATTTGCTGCCAGCAGGATATATATTTTCTTTTTTTTCTTTTGCAGTGACCTAGAGGCCTGGGAGAGCAGGGGTGAAGGAACACAAGGGGGCTGCTGTCTGCGTCCCCTCAGGCAGTCAGGGGCAGAGGTTGTCTTTAGCAGTGCCTTGCCACTTCGTAAAACCCCAAGTGCCTTGGCTTGTTTTACTGTCCATTCCTCCCAGCCAACTCTGACTGTTGGTTGGGGAGTCTGATCAGTCTTCTTATTCCAAAAGTGAGGATACCATGGGGAGTTCCCTGGTGGTCCAGGTGGCAGGACTCTGAGCTCTCACTAACGAGAGCCCTGGTTCCATCCCTGATCAGGGAGCTGAGATCCTACAGATTGTACCACAAGGCCAAAAAAAAAAAAAAAAGAATGTTAAAAAAAAAAAAAAAAGTCAGGACACCATAGATAGGCTTTCCTAGTGGCTCAGGTGACACAGAATCTGCCAGCATGCAGGAGACCCAGGTTTGATCCCTTGGTTGGGGAGATCTTCTGGAGAAGGGCATGGCAACCCTCTCTAGTTTTCTTGCCAAGAGAAGTCCATGGATAGAGGATCCTGGCAGGCTACAGTCCATGGGATCAGGAAAGAGTCAGACATGACTGAGTGACTAACACCATTGAAAGAGCGAGCTACAACTCTTATTCATTTGTACTGGAGATTTTTGGCTCTTTCGGCCCTGTGGCTTATCTGATTCATGGAGTCTTCTGGAAAAGACACAAACCACACTCTGCTGTTGGCCGCAGATGCTGCCAGGGACTCGCGTGAGAGATGCTCCCCAAGGAAGAGAAGATTCATCTGTGAGGGCTTGCCCCAAACAATTCTTGAATCTACAGATTCCAAAATGAGCGCTATTGCTAGAACTTCCAGGCCTAGGTAAATTAATGTCCACAGATAAATGTGTGTCATCAGATAACATTCAGTCAGCTCTGGGCTTTCTGCACCAGTGGTCCAAATCCCTGGGCTACACAAACATTTGCAGTCCACCTGCAGCTGTGTCTCCAGCGGCATTTCAGCACAAGCACGCACCACCAACTTGGCAGCATGTAGGAGATAGATGTTTGAGGGACTGGAGTATCTAAATTTATTTTATTAGCAGATTCTTGGAGCCAGCTCATCCTTCTTCACAGAGGAGGAAGTTTTTCTGGATTTTTTTACCGCACAAAGTTCAAAAAAACAGATTCGCTTAATGACCCCACCCTGCATTTCGACTTAATAAAATCTGGATTAGATACGAGCAGGTTTAGGTTCGATGTTGGAGTTATCAAGACACTTGATTCTTAAGTACTGTGGGACATGAGAAGGCAGGAATCTCCCCCACCCACCCCTAGTCCTGACTTGGGTTGGCTCCATGTTGCTGTCTTTGCCCCAAGGTGTGTTAGCTCATGGGGAAGTGAGGAATCTCTGAGGCTGAGCCCGGAAGCTGCTGCAGACTGGAATTGGGTTGATGACAAAACCATTCCTTTCCAGTGTGTTACTCTGAAATTACCATGGACTATAACTTCATAAATATCTGACTTTAAAGTTCCATAAAGATTATAGACCACCCCTTACATATATACAATGGAATATTACTTATCCCATTATAAAGGATGAAATAATGCCGTTTGCAGCAACATGGATGGACCCGGAGAGTGTCATACTGAGTGAAGTAAGTCAGACAGAAAAGTAGAAATATTGTATGACATCCCTTATTTAAGGAATCTAAAAGGAAATGGTACAAATGAACTTACAAAATAGAAAGAGACTTCACAGACTTAGAAAACGAACTTATGGTTGTCAGGGAGAAGGGACAGTTAGGGAGTTTGGAATGGACATGTACACACTGCCGTATTCTAAATGGATAACCAACAAGGACCTACTGTATAGCACATGGAACTCTGCTCAGTGTTATGTGGCAGCCTGGATGGGAGGGGTGTTTGGGGAAGAATGGATACATGGATAGGTATGGCTGAGTCCCTTCACTGTTCACCTGAAACTATCACAGCATTGTTTATCAGCTGTACCCTAATGCAAAACAAAAAGTTAAAATATAAAGAAGGCCCCCCCAAAAGAAGATAGACCGCCTTTGACTTTGGCGTCAACTGACCAGATAGACGTGGTGAGCACAGAACCTGTGCTGGTCACTTTGTCATTAGTTGCAAGTCCCAAAGCCAGAATAGAAATGGGACTTGATGGGTTAGGGTTCTGTGACCCACTGATATTTGGAAGGAGTGAGGCCTCTGGACTTTGGGACTGAAGTAGAGCCCACAGGTCCTGTGGCTGGCCTGTGCCCCCTTCCCTCTGTGGGCCTCAGCGTGAAGAATGGTTCTGTGTGAGATGGTTTCCTGCCTTGCTCCTGCCAGACTGAGCCCTCTCCTCTGATCGAGAGGACAAGGTTTTCTGAACACCTCTACTCTCCCCCAGCTCCCACCGTTACCAATAACAGGTATCACTGATTTCTGCTTGCCTGTTGTTTTCCTAGTATTCTGTCGTCTTATTCTGTTAATCAATCTCAAACAAAAACAGGATTTTTTTTTAAACCACCGTTAATTCCAAAACAGGCTGAACTAGATGGAGAAGATAGACTTACCATGAGATTTACTAAGCCTTAAATAAATCCCATGTTGAACTACCCTGAGTGCATTTTATATAAAACCTTTGTTAGGAGAACCGTGCTGGCATGTATTGTTGTAGAGATAGGATTTTATGGACTGGCCACAGAACCTGCCTGTTTTTTATATCTCTTCTGAGGGAGAATTTGCTTTTGTTCTAAACAACCAGCCAGAGAAGAATGTCCCTGTTAAATTCAGGTCTAATTGCACAGATACGAAAAATGAATTAATAGTTACAGGTAATAATAATACCATATGATAAAGAGCTGAGTGAATGGCCCCAAAGCACTAGAATTCAGAAGAGGAAGTGGGCCTTCTAGATGGAGTGTCAAGAAACCCTACCTGGTGGATGGGGTTGCAACTGGATTCAAGAGGACAGGCTCAGGTGAGGATGGACGTAGAATAGAGGGGTTGTGTGTCAGCGTGAGGAAGAGTGAAGAGAGCACTTGGGGTGGCCATCAGGAGGAAACTGGTGTAGGAAGAGCATCCTGGCTAAATTGGAGTTTGCTTTCAGAAGGAGTGATGACAGTCAGTCACTTTCAGTGTTTCTGTCACACACATAATCTGTTTAATTCTCACAGTCTGATGAAGTGGACTTTAGAGAAGAAGCAGTATCGCCACTGAGGAATATAACTTAAATTCCAGCCACTCTCCTGTATTGTAGGCCCCTCCTTTCTCATTGAGCCCTACTGAAAGAGAAGATTGTCTTGGGGAGTGGGTCCCCACCAGGAACAAAATGGGCAGGAATTAATGAGATGTGGTATGTTGCTTCCCCTTTAATTTTAGTTGGGCAAGAATCACTTTATACTATTCTTAAAGCTCAAGAGTGTGATGTGTAGGGAGGTGTTTGGGGACTTAATGTGAAATAAGTTTGACTGTTGTATCAGAGGAGATTTTGGAATTAGTGTTTCCATCCTCCTCTCTGTATTAAGTAGAGGCACGCATGTGTGGGTAGCAAACATTGATTTTTGATTAAAAGGCAAAGACATAAGCAAGTGTCCGTCACTCTGGCACACTGTGACCTGAAGTGTCCTTTTGTCTATTTCTTCTTCACCTAAATGAGAGATGAGCAGGCACTTTAGAATTTACCTCGTGTGTTCGTGAGTCCTTCACCCTCCAGCTCACAGACTGTGTTTTATAGCTGGAAGAGACTAGGGGCCTGGAAGCTAGAGCCCTTGATTTCACAGATGCTGTAACAGAGTAAGCACCCAGCAAAGCCATCCAGCTGGTGTTCGGCAGTCAGCTTCTCCTAGCTCCCAGGATGGCCTTCTGTCCCCCTGCAGCCCTGGAGATTGCTCCAGGTGGCTTCAAGGTGGCTTTGGACACACAGGGAGAAAAGTCAGAGGGAGCGGGGCTTAGCAGGGTGGAAGAGTGGCCCACCTCCCTGGGTCCTCCCAAAATCCCCTGCCAGGAGTCCTCCTTCAGGTCATCCTCCTCTATTCAGGGAGGCTAAAAATAGCTCCAGGAAACGTTTGCTTTGTCTTTCCCATCTCTAGGCTCTGACGAAAACCCTGCCATTGTAATCACTCCACCATTCTGCAAACCCGGATGTCCCACAGCGTGTAACTGGTCTAAACTCAAGGCTGAGTCCACCATGGACCTGGAGGGGCCATCCAGCTCCCTTTTCCCTTTCTAAGGCGAATTTGCCCAGGACCACCCCACTTCTCAGGGGTGGATTACCTTGTCAGTTGCTAGAGGTTGGTTACTTAGCCCTGTCATTCCCACTCCTTTGGAGCTGGAAAGATGATGGGTCTGGAGGCGGCCCAGATGGGTTGGAGTTGTGGTTGATAAAGATTTGGGACCAGAAGGGACTAAGGAAGGGAAACAGGAAACGTTACCACAAAGCAGAGGAACACGGCCCTGGTGTGGAAGAGCAGGAACCCTTGTTAGGATTTAAAGGAGGAGCCATAAATACAGGCATTTCCTCAGAGGAACCCAGGCCTGCAGAGCACCCCCCTTTGTTTGAGTTGCACGCGAGTCTGGTATTGATCCTCGACTCCACATTCATGGCATCTCAAACTGCCCCATCAGAAAGGACAGCAGAGGGCAGAAATGCGCATATTGCCGTGGGAACGGGCCTTAGTCACACTGGGAATTTGACAATAATTAATGGAGACAAGACAGGGAAGGTTCCTCCTCTTGGCAGAAAGAGCCACTCTTGGGGCAAGGCTTCAGAAAGTGTTTATTACTGAGAGAGCCACCCCTCCCCTGGATCCTTTGTGTTCAGTTTTCTCCATTGTTATCTCTTCTTTTGAGAAGGTGGAAATTGAATAAAGTAAAAATAGCTCTTCTGAAAAAAAAAAAAAAAAAAAGGAAAACTGCCAGATGGGGACCCGAGCCTCGTTATTTCCTTTCACATACTAATGTGTTTGTACCGCACTTGGTTCCCAGTGTAGCCTGAAGGGGGCACGTTATGGAATCCCAGCTCAGCACTCCAGCCAGCCATGCCATCACCTCACCCCTCTAAACAGATGTGTTCTCATCTGTACAATGACAAGAATAATAATTATTATTACTATGTAGTGTTAGTGTGAAGATTAAATGTGATAAGATAGAAACCACCTAACAGGTTAACACAGTTGCCCAGAAAATGGCAGCTAAGAATTCTTAGATATTGAGAGCTTTGCTGTTTTCGTGACCTAATATATGTTTCTGCGTGTAGGTCTGTGCAATCATTAACCCTTCTAAAATTAATTCCCTGTGATGATTCTCCCTAAACCTTCCGGAATACCATTTAAAGTATTAAAACACTTCAGCGACCTTCTCTGAACACGTCTTAGGAGTTGCTATTCTTGAGTTTTAGTCTTAATTCCTACCCCTCCTCCTTGTGACACCAGTATATCATCTAACCTTGCCACATCTGGTTTGTTCTTTTGGTTTAAAGGAGATTGATGTGCCACTGAAGCTGAGTGACTTTCAATTAAGATGAAACGTGGGAAAGTGTTTGAAAAACATGGAGAGAGGTGTAGTGAGGCGATGAAGCAACTTTCACTGCCTAACAGTTAACCTAGCTTGAATTACTAGCTGCACAGCATAATAGTAATATTTAAGCTATCTCTGTAAATCATGCTTTCTAACCTTGTTTCCTAATACACTTTGAATTGCAGAGGTCTTACTATGTCTAGACGCCCCAAGTGTCGAGGTTTGGGTGTCTTCACACCCTTGCCTCTCCCTCCTTCCATCTCCTCTTCCCTCCAGATACCAACTAGTCATAAGTTTTCTCTACCACCATTTCCTTTTATTCCTGTGCAGAGTACCATTTAGGGTGTCAGGATTAGAAGAGTAATATCATTACCACTGTTTGGGGGCACGTTCCATTCTGGTATTAAATTTGTCTTCCAATTGACATGTATCAACTTCTTGGCTCTCAGTGGGAGAGTTCTATCTAGACCCTGAACATTTCCTGTTTGTCTACAGAGAAGTGTGTTATTTCTAAACAATTTGAAATTCAGGTGGGGCATGCTCCCCACCACCAACAACTTTAAGAAGAATTGTTGGGAGGAAAATCCTTGAGGTGCCTCTGTTAGTAGATACATTTTGTGGGTTTGAGAACCCCGTAATGATTAGTTCACCATTTCATTTATGGAGCAGCTCTTTAAGATTATTACTGATATTATCCTCATGTTAGAGGTAGAAGTTGAGAAACAAGGCGCCAATTTGCTAGAAAGTGGAGAAACTGTAACTTAAACTGTGGATATTTTAACAATAGCAGCAGCATTTATACTGAATTGCCCAGCAGAAGCATATTCATGGATCTGGTTTGTTCGTGTTTGATGTTTTAAAAGATGTAATGGCCAGGAGCAGTAGGAAAATTAAAAATAAAACAACTTTAGAGAGAGAAAAGCAGTATATCAACCCCTGCCCAAATCTTGGTTTGACTTTTGTAAGAATTGCAAAAAAATAAAACCTAAGTGGGGTGAGGGGTCTCCTGAAAGTTTTCCATTTCCTCTGACTTTTGGAAATGGGTGAGGTTTGTTTTTTTAACTACCTGAAGAAGTCTAATCATTTACCCAACCGAAGGGGTTTCTCTGCCATCTTTATTTCAGTTCCTTCCCTTGTGTTCCATGCAGTAGTGTTTCTGATGGCTAGTGTTAACCGGAACTTGCGTTTGGGTCAGGGTGAACCACTCTCAGCCCCAACCTGGCATGGCCAGTCAGCATCAGTGTGGGGTCCCTGCCACTTGACGATGGGCTTTTCCAACCTGCAGGAAAGCATTTGGACCCCTCCCATACTTCCCCCTCCCAGACCCCCGCACCCCATATTCATATGGAAATGAACACGCAGTCCACTGGGATTTTGTAGGAGAGAACAGAGGCTTGAGAGGTCTCCTGTGTGTTTGAGGTTGTTTTTCAAGATCACGTCAAAAAAGAACTGTAGTTATGCCTGGAACAGCCTGGGAAGGTCCTGATAGCCCCCAACCTATTCCGTGTCTCGCTGCTCAGATTCTGTCAGATGACAGAACTAAAACAGTTTGGTAGAGAGTTTGATGTCCTTTATTCAAGGGGACACAGTCCATGGGTGGGGCAGTGCTGCCTCACAAGCAGTGGTGGAGCTCTCTTCCCAAGGGAGCAACCCTTGTATGTTCAGGCTCCTTGACAGGTGTTTCTTTCCGGTACAGGCTGACTTAAGTTTGTGATGTGGGCGACCTCTGTTTTGGGAGTCCTGATCCTGGTGGCTCAGACCCTAAAGAATCTGCCTGCAATGTGGGATCTTTGGGTTGGGAAAATCCCCTGGAGGAGGGCATGGCAACCCGCTCCAGTCTTCTTGCCTGATGAATCACATGGACAGAGGAACCTGGTGGGCTGCAGTCCATGGGGTCACAAAGTCAGACAATGGCTGAGCAATGAACACTTTCTCTTGACCTCTTACACAAGTTAACTTTACAAATGCTAATTCCATCCACACTGTTTTTCTCACAATGAGTTAGGATGCAGCCTTTTCTGGCCAGTCAGAGGCGGACTTGGGAGACTGTCTGCCACCGTTAGCACGACATTTGCATCCTTGCCACTCTGCAACTCCAGGCCCAACCTGCACTGTGTGGTCATGGGCTCGCTGGTCAGGGCACAGGCCACGAAGAGGAAGAGGCCTCAGAACAGCCCTGAGAATGCCAGGAGCCCTCCCCCAGAATTTACATGCTTTCTTGGAGGCAGTGAGTCCACACCCCTCAACTTTGGTCCAGTTTCTGCAGGAACCTCACTTGTCCACCTTGACAGGAGGAGAACAGGGGGTCACTGTAGGAACCTTAGATGGAGTCCACCCCCTTTTATGGACATTTTAGATCAGACCTTTTTCTTACCTTGCCAGATTACTCGATTTTGCTGTAACATTGTCAGTTGACCTAACGTAAATCACGGATCCTAGCATTCCTGACATTCCTGGAGTGTAAGTTGTGAGTATAAAGCATCATCCATGCTCCCAAGCCAGTAGTTGGGTTAAAAGTAATAACAGTACATGTGAAGTAACAGCAAAAATGTAAGATATGTGATGAGTTCCTGAACCCTGTGGTCCAGACCATAAATGTGTAGGTTTGGGGGGAAGGGAGGCATCCTAATGACAGTTAAGTGCTTGGAAATGACTTCTAGCAGGAAAGATGTGCCTTGACCTGAACCTCGAAAGGTGGGTGGGGTATGATGCGATGTCTCAGGAGAGAGGATGGCAGCCAGATCGGGTACATCTCTGGGCCAGGATGGGTGTGCGCAACCTGGTGGCCCCTTTGTGGGCTTGTGAGATCACCTCACCTCAGCTCGAGGTGATCTCACCTCGGGAGTGATGGGTGAAAAGAAGGGTAGGAAGCGTGGAGCCAGGCAGTGGAAGCGTGAGCTTGCTCTAGACACATAGGAGGTGATAGTGACCCATTGAAGCTTTTTGAGTATGTATCTTTATCTATTGTTTTGTTTATTTAAAATGTTCACCTTGAAAGGGCCTTTTTAAAATTTTAGTATAACTAAATGAAAGGAACAGACATTTTGGGGTATTCCAATTAGACCACTGTTGTGTTTTCTTTCCTTTATCTTTTCATCAAGTTGCACCCTTTTACTCAACCCCCTCTCTCATCCTCACAAACCACCACTTGAAAATTCTCCTGATTGTATAGCATGTCCTCCCTTTCTCATTTTGAGCCAGCTATAGGAAACAACCCAAACCAGCAGGTGGCAAACCTATTTTTACATTTAAAGCAGCGAGAAAATCCTCAGTCGTGTTCTGCCATGCATCTGCAAAAATTCCATGGACGACAGTGGTAGCTATGAAATTCTCTGTGAAAACTGGGCTCCTTCTTCTCTGAACTTCCAGCTTCCGTGCTCACGTAAATTATGTCGCTTCCATGATAAAACAAACCTCTGAGGAGTGATCGGTTACCATCCCTTAAGTAAACTTTCTCTTTTAAGGCTGTTAGATAAATACTGAATGAACATGTTTTTTTTTAACTTTTTGGTGTGGGTTGGAGAGCGCTGCGTGAATGGGCCTATGTGAACTCTCTGGGCTGTAGCTCTGAGCTGATTTCTGCCCTCCTGGATGATCTGTTTCTACCTTCTGCTCTTCTGTTTTAGCCTAAACCCACCAAGGGACGAATGCGCATCCACTGTCTGGAGAATGTGGACAAGGCCCTTCAGTTCCTGAAGGAGCAGAGAGTCCATCTTGAGAACATGGGGTCCCACGACATCGTGGATGGAAACCACCGGCTGACCCTCGGCCTCATCTGGACCATCATCCTGCGCTTCCAGGTAAGGGACTCGGCCTGGCCACCGGGCCTCCCTGCCGAGAGTGAGCATCCCTGCAAAACTGGGCTCCCCTTCCAAGGGGACCAGAAGGACCAGGTTGAAATGGCATCTCAGAGTCAGGTGTGCTGCACATCATGTTCGGCTGCCCTCTGGGCATGTGGCAGCTGCCATCTCCTCCCTCAGTTTTGCTGCTCCTGAAAGTCTCGACTCTCTTGGCAGTTAAGGGGGTTTCTGAGCCTAGTCTCAGCCCACCACTGGTGTCTGCTACTCAGCTTTCAGGAGCAGAGGTGTAAAGATGTGGTCAACACTAGGTTACTACCAGTAGACTAACTGAACTTTGACAGATCGTGGCATGCATCACAGAATATTTTAGGCGAAGCTGCATAGGATCGTGACATCTGTGTGGGCTGTTTTCACCTTCTCATTCTCCTTCGGGTCTAAGGAAGCAGTTTTTAGGGGAGTGTGCAGAAGCCTTATGCTTGTTTGAATTGACAATTTTGTGGGTTTGTTATACCCCGAGGTAAGATTATAAGTATAGAAACACTCTCAAGGTCATTCTGTCAATTTGCTTCACTTTGTGAGGGGAGGGAAGAGCCTTGCAAGGATCATGAGGCCAGTTAGGGCTGCCACCCTTGCTTCTGACCCCTAAGGAGAAAGCTCAGCCTTTCCTGTCTGTGCGGCAGCTCCATTCTGATGACTGGTTCTTTCTCCAGGCTGTTGCTTCATGCTTCTGCTTTTCAATTAAAAACTGAAATGCAGGAAACGCTTCTTACCTAGCATCAGGTTACTTCGCAAACAAAAGTCCTAACAGTTCTCTCTCC
This sequence comes from Capra hircus, assembly GCF_001704415.2. Classification (NCBI taxonomy): domain Eukaryota; kingdom Metazoa; phylum Chordata; class Mammalia; order Artiodactyla; family Bovidae; genus Capra; species Capra hircus. Next base: position 36,942,482 of record NC_030818.1, read on the forward strand.
TTGGAGGCTGTTTTCTGTGTTTTCCCTCTTTGTTAAGCCCCTCTGATGAAGCTTGATTGATTTTTTTCTCCCCTAGGTAAATAAAAAGCTCAGCAACAAAGAGCCACAACAGAAATCATATTATATACCTCCCTTTATATTCTTACTAAAATGCTGAAATCACCCTCTAACCCGTTGCTTTCCTTCTCACTTCCCTTGGGATTGGGCTCTAGCTTAGTGGTGTGGGTGGGTATGTGGAAGGAGGCTAGGGGTTTAACCCAGAGCTGTTTAGAGACACTCCCTGAATGGGGGTTCCTAAGCCTGGACCGATAGATCATCTGACCCCTTGGGAAAGCTTTTTACTCACTCAGGCTCCCAGGTTCCAGTCCCCAGTGCTTCTGATTAAATAGGTCTGAATGGAACTGAACTGAGGCCAGGAACCATTGTTGAAGATGACATTATTAATGGAGTGAGTTTATTTTGCAAACAGAACTCTTCTATAGGTTTCTGTCATTTGGTTCCTGAATGATTTGAAAATAGAGTGAACACCATTTAAATTCACTGATCACTGCTCTTGGCCTTAGGCCAACAGAGGTGAAATGAGCAGGCCCTCCTTGAGCCTTGCCTCGATTCCGTAGAGTAAGAAGTTCTATTTCTCTTGCCTTTGGCCTGTAATCAGAGTATGGAAGGGCATCCTTACAATGGCCTCCCTTGACAGCAGGTTGGTGCCCACAGCCCTTGGGTTGTGAATTGGGTTGAGTCACTGACTAATTAATACCCGGCCAGCTTGCCTTTTTCTGTGCTTGAACCTGTAAATGCCGATACGTACTTTCTCCCTTTCCTCTGAGGAAAGAAACACAAGCTTATGTCACTTCGTGGCCTGCGGGGATTGGTGTCTGCCATGCCCCCGCTTCCCGAAGAGCTTTATCAATCTATCCCCTGCTCTGCAAACACTTACTGACTCCTCCCCAGCCAAGGCCCAGCTAACATTCTGCCTCCTCTGTGAGGCTTCCCTACTTATCTGCAGAGACCTCTCTCCCCACCGCTCCCCAGCTCCTGAATGTACAGTCTCATCTTGCATTACGTGTGTGTGTGTGTGTGTGTGTGTGTGTCCCCCGGAGCCCCCAAGGTGCGTGCGTGTGTGTGTGTGTGTCCCGGAGCCCCCAAGGTGCGTGCGTGCGTGTGTGTGTCCGTCCCGGAGCCCCCAAGGTGCGGCCAGCCCTGATGTGTGTGTAGCAGGTGTGCATTAAATACCAATGGTGAGAGACAGGTTTTATGCAGCTTTCCCTTTAAAAGAGTAAAAGATGATGTGAGAAACTGGAATAAAGGTCTTTGAGTTTGCTTAGTCCACATAGGGAGATGTCTTCATTTCAGAAGGGTAGGTTCTGTTTCTGGAAGACCAAGTCTGAAAACAGATTCCATTCATGAGATAGAGGAAAGATGATGGAGGTTAATGTGTAAAATTCCACCTGCTTTCCTGGTTAAGTCTGCGTTTTACCCCTTGAGCAAGGGTTACTCTTGTATACTCTTTGTAGTTTAGAATTTATGCAAACTCAAGACTTCTCTTGGAGAACTTTTTTAGAAGCATAATAATTTCATTTTCTAGGTGTTTTTCCTAGTTGACAGTTTCTAACTTCTTAATCTTACACATCTCTCTGTTTTATCCTCTTCCTACCTCTTTTTCTTAAAAAGAATTCCGAGGTGTGTTTCCAGATTAGATGGAGAGACCTTTGACAGGGGCCAGGACTGGGAAGCTTGGAATGGTTAGAACTGAGAGAGAATGGATGGCCTTCTAGGCCGATACCATTTTCCCCCACTCCGTTCCACATTTTATTAGTATAGTCAAGGAAACTGAAGACAGAAGGGTGTTTAGAGCGTTTGTCTAAAAATCACATAACTGGTAGGCAGCCCATGATCCAAAGAGGTGACATGTAGGTTTCCTTACTAAGAGCCCAGCCCTCCATATTTTGTATTTCTTAAAGTGCACAGCAGTGCTCTGAGATAGCCACTTCTCAGTGGGGAAGCCGAGGAGCTCACCCAAGGACACGAAGTATGTGGGGGAACCTGGATTCAAACCTTGGAAGTCTGACTTTGGTCCCAGTGGACCAGGCTCTACGTCCTGTTGAGAATCAGCAGACTGTGAGTGCCTTACGAATATAGGCTGTCTTAGTCCGTTCAGGTTGCTAAACGAAGTGCCTTAGGCTGGGTTGCTTCCAAGCAATAGACATTTATTGTTTACGGTTCTGGAGGCTGGAAGTCTGGGACTAGAGTACCAGCAAGGTCAAAGGAGGGCCCACTTATAGGTCACAGACTTCTCATTGTATCCTCACTTGGTGGAGGGCTCTAGGAAGCTCTCTGGAGCCTCTTTTATAAAGCACGCATCCCATTCATGAGGCCCAGGACTCCCAAAGTCCCTGCCTCTTCATAATCACTTTTTGAGGGGATTAGGATTTGAGCATAAGAATTAGTGAGAGTTGGGAGCACAAATATGCAGACCATGTAGCACAGAGCGTGGAAGCACAGCATTTCAGGGCACCGTTTCTCTGAGAGTTTGGGTCAGTTTTCAGGAAATGGTGCATACACAGTCCTCATCAACAAAGGACTCATTGACTGTGGTGTGGGAAAGCTTTGGTTGTGCAAAAACAGTATTTTCCTAGAGTCTGCTGGGATTCAAAGTGTACCATACCAGCCACCATTCTAGCCTGTGGTTGAGAAAGATGGGCTATGCTGGGAGTAGAAATGATCCCTAATAGGTTCTTGGAAGTCATGGCAGGTCTTGACTTTACTCTTTGTGCAAAGTAGAGAACCTGGTTCTGGTCGTTATTTCCAAGAAGGAAACCGGGCTTCAGAAAGCAGTTTTCATTGACCCTCAGAGTAGACATTCTGCAAGGCTAGGTGTTGACCTAAAGTTTACTCATTATGTATATGCAGACCTGACATATCTGTTCGTCTAATATTTCTCTGTAAACCTTAGATCCAGGATATCAGTGTAGAAACTGAAGACAACAAAGAGAAGAAATCTGCCAAGGATGCTTTGCTCTTGTGGTGCCAGATGAAGACAGCTGGGTGAGCATGAACCCGGGGTTTAGAGACTACTTCTGCCCAGACTCAGTTTCACCAGAGTCATCACTTAACCGGTGTTGACAAGTATCTTTTCCACTGCTTCCACTGAGATGTCTTGTTAACTTGTAAGCAGTTGAGACGCTGACATTTCAGCTAGCTCTTGGAACGGAATGAGTTGATTTATATTCTGGACCTGTCATCTGTACAATCATTTTCCTTCTGTTTGTTTATTAAGGAAGTTCCAGAGAGAAGTTTATCTTGAATTTTAAAACCCTGAAACTGTGTTTAAAAATCTCATCCATGGTATTTGTAAAAGTTGTGGGCTTTCTCCTCTAAGTTCTGTGCTTTGGGAAGCTTTGTGCAGTAAACTTAAGTGGACAGATGTAAGGTACAAACTTAGTCTCTGTACGTTATCTGAGTTTGCCTGCCTTTTATTCTTTCATTGAAATTTCAGTGAAGATATTTTTTAGAGAACTGCATCTTGTCTATTGCTCACTGAAACTGTTGAAGCTCCCAGGTACTAACTGAGAACTGGTTTTGTCCCAGGTTGATTTTTATTAAGTTTCTGTTGAATTTGTTACCATATTTCTTTTGCTTATGTTCTGGGTTTTTGGCCGTGAGGCATCTGAGATCTTAGCTCCCCAACTGATCAGGGATGCAGGGATCGAACCCGCATTCTCTGAATTGGAAGACAAAGTCCTAACCCCTGGGTCACCAGGGAAGTCCCCCAGGTTAATCTTGTAGGTCAGGGCTACATAGAGGACAGTTGTAACTGTAATGGGCGTGGTCAGCGATAACTGTGGAAACCATAAAGAATGTAAGGCTTAGTAAGGGGATCAAGTTAGGAATGAACTTTTAATCAGCCATGGACAGAAAGTTATTAATAATCAATGTAGTGTAGAGTAGCAGATTGATTACTGGTAAGCGTTACAGGGAAGCGTTTCAGGAAGGTACTTGTTTTATGAAACTTCATCCAGTTCAGTGATATAAGGAAGAGGGAAAGCTGAGTGTTTGAACAGGTAACCCCAGCTACTTCCTCTCCCAAAGTGATGTGTGCACTCAGGTATCCGTGTTTGCAGGCTTCTCATAGCTGTGCTGGGGGCGTGGAAAGCCAGTGAAGCAAGGAAACCTTAGAGGCATCTAGTCAGGGTTGCCTTTTTCTCAGTAAGCATGATGTTTTCAATCGAGGACACAGATCACAGGTTGAAATTACCAAGAAAGAAAGCCATGTAAATATGTGTTTGTTTTTATTTTTCAACAAGCAGAAGTTTAGATGATCTTAGCTTCAGCTTGGTTGTCTTCAGTGTCTTTATTTCGTTACTGTCTCACATTTTCTCAGTCCCAGCAGGCTTTTCTTTAAGTACTACATTTAGCAAAGCACAGAACTTTATTTGGTAATTGCCTTGTGTTGTGTTTCTTAGGTACCCCAATGTCAACATTCACAATTTCACCACCAGCTGGAGGGATGGCATGGCCTTCAATGCACTGATACACAAACACCGGTGAGTCCTTCGCGGTCACGCTGACCACGTGGGGGGAGGACGTTGACACCCTTGTGTAGCCGACTGGGGTGATGTTCCATCTTCACATTTGTTGCCTTAGATGTTGCAACACAGTGGAAATCCCTGCCTTCTACTTGAGGAGAGTGGGAAAAAGTGTGTAAAGTGTCCCAAACAAAGGAAACAAGTGTGCCAATTCTCTTCAGTTCTCTTAATAAACTTTGAGGTTGTTTATTCAAAAATTGGGTTTCATTGTTTGATGATTAAATATCGTAGGCTTTTACTCCTAAGTGGACACCATTGGTCTCACGGTGTGTTTTCAAGCTGCGGTTTCTGTTGTGTTCCACTGTTGTTCTCCACAGGCCTGACCTGATAGATTTTGACAAACTAAAGAAATCCAATGCACACTACAATCTGCAGAATGCCTTTAACCTGGCAGAGCAACACCTTGGCCTCACTAAACTCTTGGACCCCGAAGGTAAGGAGCTGAGGGGTAAGAGGAGTAAATAAAAAATCTGCTTCATGTCAGTTTGTTTACGGGCACCATGTGCTTTGGGAATTATCTAAGGAAGAGGAGCTTAATGTTGGTCTATGAATTACTTGAGGATTTGTGTAAAGGATTATACCTGAAAAGGCCTTGAAAGATGAGTATGATTTAAACATGTTCCAAAGGAGAGGTCAGGGTAGGCAGAGGGATTTATATGAGCAAAGGAACGAGGAAAGAGGAAGGTATAACAGGGGGCTAACAGTTCATTGGGGGTGGTATTAGCTTAACAGTAGGAAAAACACAACCAGAAGGATGACTGGGGGCCCAACAGGTAACAGTTTTTCGAGGTTATTCAGCAGGCAGTGGGGAGTCACCATAGGTGATTAGCCTCTGTGTTTAAGGAAGACGTGAGCAGGCTCTCACTTGCTGGTTGACTGATAGTCAGGCCCCCCCACCCCGCCCCCGGGCAAGAGCATGGTTTGGCCTCAGGGCAGGAAGGTTTAGGAGCCTCCTTAGCAGACTGTGTAGTATTTGCTTCTCGGTAAGAAGAACTTAAATGAGGACAATGCACCAGGAGCCTGTGGGTGGCAGAAAGAGTAACACGCAGTCCCTCCTTGTGGCCCGCTGCTTGGCGGCACGGCACCTTACTCTGCACGGAACCAGCCTCTCTCTGCCCCACAGATCCCTGCAGCAGAACCTCAGAGACTGACTGTGGACGACACAGAGCAGACCTGTGCGGGGCAATCCAATGGGCTGTAACTCCTTTATTAACAAAATCCTAATTGTAGGCTTCATCTTAACATGAGCTATCATAATGTTTTCTCATGTGGAGAAGTATTCAAACTGAGAAAGAATTTGTAGGGCTGGAGCTTTTTAGACCCTCTTAGCTGTGAGCAGATACTGAGAAAAAGCTGTTTGTGAGTGAAAGTTTAAAGTTCTTATAAATATAGAACAGGAAGTTAAACTCCCCAAGGGCAGATCGAGGTCATGAGGCTGCCAGGCAGGCTTCTTGCTATTTTCCAGTGCATCAGATTCACTGATAGGTTTACTGCAGGAAGCTGAGATAAAATTATCTTTGTGCCAGCCTGTTAAGTGATTTCTCAATATAAACACAAAACTAAAATTCCTTTGGCTGTGATAAATCTTTGTACTTAACCCCTGCCTTACTGTGGAAAGACATTCTCCCTGAGCCATAGATCTTTGTGCTGAGATAAAGAATCTTTTTTTGAAATCATTGTGATAAAAAATTTAATAACTTGCTCATTAGTTGATCTTTCTAATCACCACCCACTATGAAAAGGTCATTTGAAGACGAGCTAAAAAAAGCAGTTGCTGTCATTCATCCTGTGGTTTTGATCTTGATTATTAGTTGTCCTTAGCTATTGTTAGTTGCCCAGTGTCCCAGAGAACATCCGTTTAAATACAATTGTAAACAAGTTCAAAAAGGTCTTGCTTGCTCTCTCCTTCCCAGTCATCTCCCATTTTGTGTTTATTAAATTATACACACAGCCAGGGCCGGCACTTTTTCCCTAACCTTCTCCAGTTCTGTCTCCGTGGGGCCCACATTGACAGAGCCAGACACAGGAGTTGGTCACGGGCCCTGGAGTGGGAAGAGTAGCTGTGGCCCCATCTTCCACTGGCTGCCTCAGTGACCCTGGGCAGGGAGCTTTCCCACGCTGTGCCCCGGTGGTCTTGTCTTTAAGAGAAACAACCCTATCCACTTCTATCCTCCTGGCAGCAGTGGAGGTGCACAAGTGAATGCGCATTGCAGAAGAGCCCACTGTGTCAGCAAAGAGCGTTCTGTGTGTTCTCTCCTCAGTGTATCCTGAACTGAGTACCTCCATCACTGCCATAGACTGGCCACCTTCATTCATTTGCTCCCTCCCTCAATAAATATTTATTGACCACTCACTCTCTATATATACAGCACATTAGGAGGGGAGGAGCAGAGTGACACTCAGTCTTACAAGACTAATGAAATGTGCATATGTAATCATAGAGCCTGACAGAAAGCAGAGTATTAACAAAGAGGACAGAGGAAACAGTCATTCCAGCTGCAGGCATCAGAAATGACTGTGAGGGAGCGTTAGTTTCTAAACTGGACCTAGAGGATAGGAAGAATGTGACGGGGGCAGGGAAGGCCCTTTCAGGCAAAGGGAAGTTGAAAGTGGAAGGAATATTGGAAATTGCTGGGGTGGTGATGGTGATGGTGGTGATGGTGGTGAATAGTTCAATTTGGTTCAGATCTATGGCACCTTAGAAGAACTAGTAGGCTGTAGGATGAGAAATGTCTAGAATGGTGCTTGCCACTTAGAGGAAGCTTGATAAATATTCAATGGATGGATAAAAGGAAGGGAGAGAGGGAAGCAAAGTTACGGGAAGTTGTAGAGGACTTCGGGACTTATTTTTCAGACTGCAGGGCACTTTTTGAGTAGTTCGGGCTTAGAGGAAGTATGCTCACAGCTCTGCTTCTGGAACATCAGCTGGGTGCAGTGTGTAAAGGGAATTGAGTAGCAGGGAGACCCAGTGAGGAAGCCATTGCTTCAGGTCGGGTTATGTGACCGTGAGAGTCTGATCTGAGAGTGACAGTAGATTCCATGAATAGAATCATCTGGTCTCAGCCCTGGTGACTGACTGGATGTGAGTAACAAGAAGATAAAGATGTCCTCAGGCTTAGTGACTGGGAAAAACTCTGGTGCCATTGTCCAAAATAAGAAGCACAGAGCAGCCTGGGGTGGGGGAGGTGAACATGGTGTGTCTGGGTAGTACCCACATCGCTGAGTTATCTGACTCAATTCTAACTATGTTATTTATTTCCATGTAGTAGTTTTGTGTGTATTTCATCATCTCAGTGGCCTAGGATTCTTGAGAGAAAGGATCAGGTCTTTTAAGACTTTAATGTCTTTATTGGCAATAGGAGGCAGTTTTGAATGTTCATATAATAAAAGAGGTGGTGAGGTGGTTTCATCTTCGTTAGTTAGCGTTACAATCAGCACTCTGATGGCAGAACTTCAAGCCCCCAAAAATGAAGGCACAGGCCTGTTGAGTGTTGAGCAGCTCTTCTGGGTTGTTCCTGTTGCCTGGGTGGCAATGCAGTGAGCAAAGCACCAAACAGAATCTCCTCTGGGTTACAGATATCAGTGTGGACCACCCCGATGAGAAGTCCATTATCACTTACGTGGTGACTTACTACCACTACTTCTCAAAGATGAAGGCCTTGGCTGTTGAAGGAAAACGAATTGGAAAGGTGAGCTCACACCAGTCCTGTAAGTTGTGAGACGCAATGAAGGTTTGTGTCTAAATGTGTTGCCACCATGTCTCAAACGTTGAGGTGCTGGGAGTTCTTGATGAAGTTCTCCAATGGTAGGGAAGTAGGCAGAAGCCTGCCATCCCAAAGAGGAGCAGGAGTTGGGAGGGGTGGCTGAAACATGTAGGAAGAAAGTTCAGGAGGTCTCACCCAGGGCTTCCCTGCTGGCTGAGCTGGCAAAGGATCTGCCTGCAGTGCGGGAAACCCTGGTTCCATTCCTGCATTGGGAAGATCCCCTGGAGAAGGACAGGCTGCCCACTTCAGTATTCTTGGGCTTCCCTGTTGGCTCAGATGGTAAAGAATCCTCTTGCAATGTGGGAGACCTGAGTTTGATCCCTGGGTTGGAAACATCCCCTGGAGGCAGGCTTGGCAGCCCACTCCAGAATTCTTGCCTAGAGAATCCCCATGGACAGAGGAACCTGGCAGGGGCTGTAGCCCATGGAGTCGCAAAGAATTGGACGTGACTAAGTGATGCTGCACACAGGCACGCAGACCCGAAACACCCCTCCCCTACAGCCTTGCCAGAAAATTGGGTATTAAAAATCTGATTGAGTTGCCTGATGTTACTGATGTGAAAATCCTACTTAAATGCTTGGAAAGGCCTTAGAATAGGGCTTTTTAAATTCTTTTGTTTGGCTGATGTTCCCTTGCCATATATTTCAAAACACCTCAGACCAGAGGACCTTGTTTTCCCAGTGCAATTGAATGGAAAATTCACGGGCGTTCATGGAATATGACCAAACCAGATAGCGCCCTTTTTGTTTCTCTAGGAATTTTGGAGCCTAGGCATCAGGTGTCATTCAGCATCTTAAACCCTTTGCCTGGGGGTTGGGAAGTTACAGAACCAATTACAGTTGAGTTAAGCTGTCATTGCTCACAAATAATAGCCACAGTCTGAGCACCTGTTAGCAAATGGTTCTTGGAGTTTAGTGCCAAAGTCTCAAAGAACCATTTCAAAGCCAATCATTAAGCATGTGCCGGCTCCTGGAGGGCTGCAGTCAGGTTCCCCTTAGGTAGTGATACTATCTTGCTTTTCCATTTTTCTAACCCTTGTTTACAGGTGCTTGACAACGCTATTGAAACAGAAAAAATGATTGAAAAGTATGAGTCCCTTGCCTCTGACCTTCTGGAGTGGATTGAACAAACCATCATTATTTTGAACAATCGCAAATTTGCCAACTCACTCGTTGGAGTTCAGCAGCAGCTTCAGGCGTTCAACACTTACCGCACTGTGGAGAAGCCCCCCAAGTAAGATGCAGATTGGAATGCATTACCCTTCCTACAGCCACAGACCCCTCTTTTCTGACTCACATGGTCTCATCTCAAAGTGAATGCCTTTCCCCAGCGGCCTGTCCTACTTGTATGCATCTGAGTCTGTGTTGCTGAGACTTATTACAAATTGTACCCACTGTGAGCCTTTTCCAGTAGAAATGTGCCGCTGGGACATGGGATATGTGAGAATCCTAAGAAATGGTGCAGGTCCCCAGTTCCTTCTCCTGAGCTCTTGGGCCTACTGTGTTTCAGAATTCCATCGTTTCTGGATTTTAGAGAACTAGCAGATATGTTGTGTTATAAGCCTCCAGGTGGTCTGAGGCTGTTACTCATAATCAAGCCCACTAACGTATCAGTAGCAAAACGTGTAAATATTCACAAAGCGTGAATGAAGAAAGGATAGTTTCATATCAGTTCAGATCAGGTTTTGTTGCCCCCCCCAAAGTTTGATTGTTCACATATCTTAAAAATTCATAACTGCCTAGTAAGCATTGTGGATCTTATCTGTTGCTTATTATGATTAGAGTCATTCCTCCTTTTTTCTGAAAACTCCACTCAGTAGTAAATTCCTGGCTGAAGTCTCTGCAGCCTGTTGACAGTGACACTGGGTGGGTGGTTGAAATAATCCTTGTTGAATGCATTCAGCTGTGAAGCAAGTTCATCGTCCAGGGTTTGGTGTCTAAATCTTGATGGAGTTGATTAACAGAAGAGTAGCACTCTGTGCCCCCAAATGTAAATGTCAGGAATAGTAACCAACCTCAAGAAAAACCCCACAGTTGGGCACATATTGAGGTCTGCAGTACCCAAAAACTGTGGTTTCTGTAACACACACGTGTTTTGCATAAATCGGGATGGGGAGAAATGGCTTTTAAAATTGTGAGGCTGCATGAAGTGTCTTTTTCTCCAGAAGCAGATGAGTTTTCCCCTTTGAAGAAACAAAATATAGTAGATAATGTTTGTGGCTGGTTTTCTCTGCCTAGATTTACTGAGAAGGGGAACTTGGAAGTCCTGCTTTTCACCATTCAGAGCAAGATGAGGGCCAATAACCAGAAGGTCTACATGCCCCGGGAGGGGAAGCTCATCTCTGACATTAACAAGGTATAAGACCCAGCCATCTGGCCTGCTCTGTGGGCCCCAGCCTCCTGTAGGTTTTCTGGTGCTCTCAGTGGGTCTTGATTGCTGAGAGATCTTAGAAGACCCCTTCCTGGCCTGTCGAGTTACTGAGTGACAGTCGTTGCTCAGATAGTGCTCAGGATCAATGGAGTGCTTGTGGTGATTTGGGGGACTTGACTGGAGGTTTGGGGGGATGTTAGATTTTATCAAACCAGGTTTAGCCTGTTTACCTTGCTACTCAGATCCACAGTCAGTTTACCTCTCATCTGTCCCAGGCTGCTGGCTCAGCCATCTTTCAATTGCAGACAAGAGAATTCAAAACCTTATGTATCTGGAATCCCTAGAGGTTAGGGCTTAGGATTTTGACTCCTTCTGTCAAGGAAGTTGTCAAAAAAATTGTTTCTATACCTGTTGTGTCTCCAAGTATTTCATTTCATTATTTCTAAGTAGAAACTTGAAAAAAATGTAGAACCGTGATCAGTTGTACACATTTCGATCTCTTTTAAGAGGACTTTGTTAAATAATGTGAAATAAAATATCTCACAGGAATGAATTTAATTGGTGAGGATTTGGGAAAAAATACTCAGATCTATGAATTGAAAATAAGTGGCTCAGAGTGCAGCGAATGAAAGATTAATAATATGATTTCTTAGAAGTCGTTTATCTTTTTTATATGCTGAGAGCTATTGAAGATACTTTGCTTCCTCTCAATGAAAGTTAAGAGATTTGTAACTTAAGTTACGTTGTTCCATATCTTCACTGTTTTGTTTTCCAGATGTAACACAGGTTTTAAATTTAGATAGGGGAGAGTATTCCCATGGGGCTCAACTGAGAGAAAATGATTTTTTTTCCCCAAGGCCAAGAGTCCCTGAGGGTGGGAATGGGATTTCCCTCTTAAGTTCTTAGGTCTTTTTGAGAAGCACTGGCTGTTAACTGCAGCCTAGGAATGGCTCCTTGAATATAGCCGGAAATCATTCTCTTTCATTTCCACAGGCCTGGGAAAGACTGGAAAAAGCAGAACATGAGCGAGAACTGGCCCTGCGAAACGAGCTCATAAGACAGGAGAAACTGGAACAGCTCGCCCGCAGATTCGACCGCAAGGCAGCTATGAGAGAGACCTGGCTGAGTGAGAACCAGCGTCTGGTGTCCCAGGTCTGCTCCAGAACTGTGTCCCTCAGAGCCTAGGCCATGCCTGGGGCCTTCGGACAGCTGTTGTCCACATCCAGCACCCCATCTCATCCACTTCCCGTGGAGAGGATGTTGATGATTTCCAATACAGTTTCTCTTCTACTATTTATCTAACTTTTCATAGATCTGGAAGTAGCTCAAACAAAGTTTGTTGAGAGCTAATGAGTATGTGTGAACCGTTGACACACCGTTTTTAAAATTTCCCCTTTCTCCCAGCCTTTGGCCTTCAAGGCAGCTAGACTGGCCTTGAAGTAAATAAGTGGCTCCTTTTCTTCTTGGCTTAACATAAGCCATCACCTGCTCCAGTCTCATAGGTCAGATGCTGCATACATGCCTCGCACCTCTGTAAAGCAAATTGTCACTGGTTTGCTCTGGGCCCATGAGCAGTTCTGCGGGCCTCAGGGAAGGCAGAGGCCCGTGGGGTCGGCACTCAGGAGTCAATGTTTGATTTTTGGGACTCCACCCCCACCCCCCAAAATTAATGGGTGTGCTCCGGACTCCACTTCCGTTTTCTGTTTCTTTGTTCCACACTGGATGGCTTTTGAATTTTGTGTTTGTTCTTTCTGTCCCCTTTTGTCTTAGGACAACTTTGGATTTGACCTTCCCGCCGTTGAGGCCGCCACGAAAAAGCATGAGGCCATTGAGACTGACATCGCTGCATACGAGGAGCGTGTGCAGGCTGTGGTGGCTGTGGCCAGGGAACTGGAGGCAGAGAACTACCACGACATCAAGCGTATCACAGCACGGAAGGACAATGTCATCCGGCTCTGGGAGTACCTGCTGGAGCTGCTCAGGGCCCGGAGACAGCGCCTCGAGATGAACCTGGGGCTGCAGAAGATATTCCAGGAAATGCTGTACATCATGGACTGGATGGATGAAATGAAGGTAAAAGACATGCCTGCCTACAGGCTGGAGCTCACTCAGTCAGGCCTCTCTCTCTTCTGGGCCCCGCCCACTAACCCCCAACACACAGTAATGCCCCGGTCTAGTCGCCCACGTACAGCCAGAGAAGGGCCATGTCACTCATGGGAAGGCTGTTGGCTCACACGTTAAATGAGCTGTGAAGTGAGAAGTTGTAACAGGACCAGTTCCATAGCTGAAAGTCTGCTGCTGTGACTCAGATCTAATTTAGAGAGATTCCATGGTAGGCGATCAGTAATTGTGATTTTCTGTGGTTTTAATTCTTTAGCATTGAGCCAGATCTCTGTCTCATTGGTCTATGTATGAGTGGCTCTGCTTTGGGGAAGGGCCCAGGCAGGTGGTGTAGAAGAGCAGGAGGCAGCGTGGACAGAGTGCAGCCCTGCCACCAGGCAGCCAGAGTCCAGATTGTGAGTGCCACAGCTTCCCTGCCTTCCTCTGCAAGTGGAGGATGTGCTTACCGTCTCCCTTGTGCGGTTACAGAAAGAATTAAGTGCAGGACGGGGGCTGGAGGGGCTGCCAGTGCTCCCCTTCCATTACTGGTAGCTCTGAGCATGGAGTTCCCAGCTCCCCCCTGACCCAGGAGGAGCCCTGCCTGTCCTGTCCTCTGATGCAGGCCCCTGATAAGAGCTCACTCATACCCAGCCATTCTCCTCCAGCTGGGAGGCGTTCAGCCCCGTAGCCAGGGCAGAGTAGGGCAGTTTTCAGGCAGGACCATGAAGCCTCCTTTATCTCGCACACTGTGTTCGTTTCTAAGCTTGACCTGCGAGGATTTCCTTCCTGGGATGTAAGCCCTTGTCTTGTGCTTACCTCTTGAACTGTTCCTGCCAGGGGGAGCAAGGTCACTTCATACCATTAGTTTTTCCCTTTTATGGTCCCAGATTTGTGATGTTCTCATATTCATATATGTTCTCATTAATCTTAACTGCCTAAAATAGAAATGTTCATAAAATCTAGCAGAGAGGTGCTTTGTACTTTAGAATTGATCCTCCACTTTGTAACTCAGATTGGGCCAGAGACCTCCTCCTAAGTAAGAGTGAAGTAGAAATTCCATCTGGAGAGGATGTCTGATGAGACCACCCTTCTCCCCAAATTGGGGTGATGGAAGAAATGAATGTTAGCCGGTTCAAACTTAAACCTGAGGCATTGCTTAGGGCGTTGTCCTAAGGGTGATAGTCACCTGAGCTGACCCTGTTCTCCTTATTTGATTAAAGATGTGGTCTGTAATTAGCTTCCCTGGTGGCTCAGATGGTAAAGCGTCTGGCTGCAATGTGGGAAGCCCGGGTTCGATCCCTGGGTCAGGAAGATCCCCTGGAGAAAGAAATGGTAACCCACTCCAATACTCTTGCCTGGAAAATTCTATGGATGGAGGAGCCTGGTAGGCTACAGTCCATGGGGTCTGTAAGCTTTTCCACCTGATGCCTTTTCCCATTGACTGTAAGTACAGAGGTATACCAATGAGCTCTCAGACAAGGTGAGCATCCAGTTAAGGAGTCAGCAGCTTCGAGGAGATGTCTTTAAACTGTGATATGAAGCAGCTGTCACCTTTATTGTCTTTTCTTGAATAGTTGTTACTGCACCAGTTTCTTCTTGGAGGCCCGGTTTATTTCATACTGATGCCCCATCCCTTCCTTTTTTTTTTCCCCCTATTCTATACTTTTTAGTGTAGGTTTGGCTTCTTATTCAACATAGATGATCATTAGTTTATTAAGTCTCTCCTGCTGCTTTTGGGTTTGTTTGCTCTGATTTTCTTGCCATCATCTTCCTCTAAAGATACAGGGAGGGTGGCTGGAGGGACGATACAGCTTGGCTGCTGGCTCCCATCCTGTCCACAGATTATGAGACACTGAAGTCCAGGTTGTACTCACAGTTGTCTTCTCTGTGCCTCTTGTGTTCAGGTGCTGTTATTGTCTCAAGACTATGGCAAACACTTGCTCGGCGTGGAAGACCTGTTACAGAAGCATGCCCTGGTTGAAGCAGACATTGGCATCCAGGCAGAGCGGGTGAGAGGTGTCAACGCTTCTGCCCAGAAGTTCGCAACTGACGGGGAAGGTAAGGATGGACCGACCCTGACGGTACCTCCTCATCACCAGAGGCCCATCTCTAGAGACTTGGATGAGCTGTCTGTGGTAGTGCAGCCTTGAAAGGTACCAGCCATTTGTGGGTTCCCAGTGGGCCATGTTGGGGATTTAACAGGATGCTGTAGGGTGGCCTTCTGAACATTTTTAACTTCTTGTTACTTTTCTGAAATGGACCTATCTTTTCCTTCAGTACCCAAGTGCTACTTGCTTATGTTGGGCAGTGAACTTTGCCACTGCTTGGCGTGGCTCTCTTCGCTTTCACACTTGGTCGTGCAGATATTTGTTCTAAGTTTGTTTGGAAAGGTTTGGTTTTGTGCAGGTTCAGAAACATTTAAATGCAGCTGCCTTCTTTTTTATAGTTTACCTCGTTTTTTGGTTCCTAAGTGACCGAAAAGAAAATAATACTTAGGGAAAAAAAATCATTGCTCCTCCCTCCTTCCTAGACGGTGACCCTGCACTTTGCATGAATGGGGGACCTAGGAAGGAGAACAGGGATGTAACTGACTGCCTATCTGTGCATGGGAGCCCATGCTTCCGCTGTCACACCCATGTGCCCGCCTTGATGTTACACAGGTTACAAGCCCTGCGACCCCCAGGTAATCCGAGACCGAGTGGCCCATATGGAGTTCTGTTACCAAGAGCTTTGCCAGCTGGCGGCTGAGCGCCGGGCCCGCCTGGAAGAGTCCCGTCGCCTCTGGAAGTTCTTCTGGGAGATGGCAGAGGAGGAGGGCTGGATCCGGGAGAAGGAGAAGATCCTGTCCTCTGATGACTATGGCAAGGACCTCACAAGTGTCATGCGCCTGCTCAGCAAGCACCGGGCATTCGAGGATGAGATGAGTGGCCGCAGTGGCCACTTCGAGCAAGCCATCAAGGAGGGCGAAGACATGATCGCCGAGGAGCACTTCGGGTCAGAGAAGATCCGGGAGCGGATTGCCTACATCCGCGAGCAGTGGGCCCACCTGGAGGAGCTCTCCGCCATCCGCAAGAAGCGCCTGGAGGAGGCCTCACTGCTGCACCAGTTCCAGGCGGATGCTGACGACATCGACGCCTGGATGCTGGACATCCTCAAGATCGTCTCCAGCAACGACGTGGGCCACGACGAGTACTCCACCCAGTCCCTGGTCAAGAAGCACAAGGACGTGGCGGAGGAGATCGCCAACTACCGGCCCACCATCGACTCGCTGCACGAGCAAGCCAGCGCCCTGCCCCAGGAGCACGCTGAGTCCCCCGACGTGCGGGGCCGGCTGGCGGGCATTGAGGAGCGCTACAAGGAGGTGGCCGAGCTGACGCGGCTGCGGAAGCAGGCGCTGCAGGACACTCTGGCCCTGTACAAGATGTTCAGCGAGGCCGATGCCTGTGAGCTCTGGATTGACGAGAAGGAGCAGTGGCTCAACAACATGCAAATCCCAGAGAAGCTGGAAGACCTGGAGGTCATCCAGCACAGGTGAGCTGCTGCTGTGAGATCCCCCACCCACCCTCCCACCCTGTGCAGCTTCAGTGACCAAGCAGGTGACCACTCTGTCAAATTGCCTTTGCAGATTCGAGAGCCTCGAACCGGAGATGAACAACCAGGCATCCCGGGTGGCAGTGGTGAACCAGATTGCTCGGCAGCTGATGCATAGCGGCCACCCAAGTGAGAAGGAGATCAAAGCCCAGCAGGACAAGCTCAACACAAGGTGAGCGTGAGGCCAGTGGCAGCAGGCTGGCTCCCTATGCTCGCCCAGGAGGGTCGGGGTTGCCCCCCGAGCCTCATGGTCAGGGATTTCCTGCATGGGGTCACTGACACTGTGGCGCCATTGTCGTGGCATCAGCATTTGTCCTTTGACATACTCTGGTTTTCTGAGAAGTGTCTCTGAGGGCAACATGGTTCAGGGCACCCCTCCCCCATGTGGGAAGCGAGAGCCTGCGTGAGACCCATGCCCAGCATAGTGGGTCATGGCATCAAGGTGGCTCTTCTGCTGTCCCTTTTAAAGTGATTTCTGGAACAGGGTTTTAGCATGTTTGAGATGTAATTGGTGGATGAAAGTCCTAATTATCAAGGTAGACTTTTGTCCTGGTCTTATCTTTCTATTGAATAAATACATTTGAGTGGGTCGTGGTGGCAGCTGAAGCCTTGGGGTATGGGACATGTTTAGTAGGTGCAGCTTGGAGGTAAGAGGTGCATTGCAGTCAGGAGTTAAGTGACTTTGGGGGACAGATGTCTTGTCATTGCTCGCCTTTCCGCTCTTTAAGTTCCTTTCCTTGTCAGGCTTCTTACAGATTAGAGTGTGTCCCTGAGCTTTTGCGATGGTGGTACTTGGTGTCCACATACTGAGGGAGGTGGTTTTCCAAACAGCACATAGTCAGAGCAGAAGTGGCAGCAGAATGGCAGCTCTGACCATTACTGTGAATTTCATTGTCCAGCCACCGCCTTTTGTCCTGTCTCTCACACTGCCTTCTCTGCCACCCTGGCATCCACAGGTGGAGCCAGTTCAGGGAGCTGGTGGACCGGAAGAAGGACGCGCTCCTCTCTGCCCTGAGCATCCAAAACTACCACCTCGAGTGCAACGAAACCAAGTCATGGATCCGGGAGAAGACCAAAGTCATCGAATCCACCCAGGACCTGGGCAACGACCTGGCGGGTGTCATGGCCCTGCAGCGCAAGCTGACCGGCATGGAGCGGGACCTCGTGGCCATCGAGGCGAAACTGAGTGACCTGCAGAAGGAGGCCGAGAAGCTGGAGTCCGAGCACCCCGACCAGGCCCAGGCTATCCTGTCTCGGCTGGCCGAGATCAGTGACGTGTGGGAGGAGATGAAGACCACGCTGAAGAACCGTGAGGCCTCCCTGGGAGAGGCCAGCAAGCTGCAGCAGTTCCTGCGGGACCTGGACGACTTCCAGTCTTGGCTCTCCAGGACACAGACTGCCATTGCCTCGGAGGACATGCCTAACACCCTGACCGAGGCTGAGAAGCTCCTCACGCAGCACGAGAACATCAAAAACGAGATCGACAACTATGAGGAGGACTACCAGAAGATGAGGGACATGGGCGAGATGGTCACCCAGGGCCAGACAGACGCCCAGTACATGTTCCTGCGGCAGCGGCTGCAGGCCCTGGACACAGGCTGGAACGAGCTCCACAAGATGTGGGAGAACAGGCAGAGCCTTCTCTCCCAGTCCCACGCCCACCAGCAGTTCCTGCGGGACACCAAGCAGGCCGAAGCCTTCCTGAACAACCAGGTAACGTCCCCCACCGCTTGGCGTCCTCCCCATCAGGCTGGGCCTCGGCTGCCTGTGGGCTGCCGGTTTATACCTACTTGTGTGAAGTTAGAAGAGCAATGGACAAACACTTGTTTTCCCTGACTTCTAAGGCACTGAAACCCGTCACAGTGAAGGGGATAGAACTGAAGATTCCCATGGAGGCTGCCTTGCCTTGCAAAGTATCGTTGCACCACAATAACGGTCTAGGACCTCTTAATGTCTCATAGTATGTTATCATAGTAGTTCATTACATTGGCAACATTCTGAGATGTATTAATCCAATCGAAAAGTATTTGGGGGGAACTTTTTTTTTTCTGAATGGTTCTGTCTTTCTTGCTCTTAGAAAGGTCAGGGTCTTGATCAAGTGACACAATGCAGAAATTAGAGAAAGAGCTAAGGATGGTCACCAGCAGCAGAGTTGATAATGTCTCTTGAAAGATTAGGTTTGAAGAATCTGTTGCTATCACCTTATGGACACATCTGTGGATCCTTGTGGCTGATGCACAAGCCTTCATTTACTTCCCTCACTTGCTTGGGAGGAAAAATGAGAGCATTTAACCACTTACAGGAATCTAATAGTCACTTTTGGCATCTCATTGGGATATTTCCCCTCCTCCCAACTTTTTATATTATCTGACTCCATAGATAATTTTAGCTAAGTGTGACAAAGCAGTTGTTGCAAAGTGTGGAAATAGGGAAGACTGGTTTTTATTTTTTTTTCATATTCAGAAGGCAAGTTGTATCTCATGATTTTTCATCTTGCTGTGATTTTCTCTTTTTAATTAAGGAGTATGTTTTGGCCCATACTGAAATGCCCACCACCTTGGAAGGAGCTGAAGCAGCTATTAAAAAACAAGAGGATTTCATGACCACCATGGATGCCAATGAGGAGAAGATCAACGCGGTTGTGGAAACGGGCCGGAGGCTGGTGAGCGATGGGAACATCAACTCGGATCGCATCCAGGAGAAGGTGGACTCCATCGACGACAGGTGCGGAGTCCTGAGGCCCTTAAGGAAGTCTTGCCCCCTGGGGCTCTCAAGCAACTGTATCATTGGCCAACATCTTTGGGGCTGTGGGTTTAAATTCCAAAGTGGGCAGGATACGGGCTTCTAGTAAAATTTAATCTACAAAAGAAAGCCTGAAAAGCCAAGCTACTCCCTGATCAAAGACTTACAGCGCTGAAGTGCTGAGTAGCAGTGAGGTATAAGCCTGCCCCGTAAGAGGTGACACACAGCACGACACAGAGCACATCGCCCAGTGGGACCCTGAGAGCCAGACGCTTCCCCATCCAGCCAAACCCACATTCACTGTCACCCAAGCAAGACTCCTCTGAGGTCCCAGGAGGGGTAGGGAAGAAGGGCAGGGTTTGCTTGTCTGAGTACCTGGCAGAGCCAAAAAGGGAGCATCACTAGGCCTTTACTAGAAGGCCTAAGGATACTGCTGTATTGGCATCTCATTTATGAGAAAAGACCTTTTTCCTCTTCAGCCAAGCTCTCTCCACCATTAGATGCTGCTGTTTTGTTTTTATTTTCAGTTCCAAGAGATTTTTCTTCCTGGCCACATTCTGTGTCAGACCCTCTCTCCTAACACTCACTCTGCCTTGGTTATTACTAAAGCAGGAGGTCTAGTGGATCTGGTTTGGACACACAGCCTGGCCTCGTTCTGGCCTGTTCTGAGCGGGCCACTTCTCTCCAGGGATGGCCTATCTGAGTCAGTCACCAGTTTCTGTTACAGCTGATCTCCCCTGGTCCCAACCTGGGCCAGATTTACAGGCTCACTGTGAGATGATGTCATCAAGAAACAAGCTCTTTTTCAAGGCTCCTCTGACCTTCCAGTGCAGTGAGGAGGAAGACCTGCCAATGGGGAGCAGTTCCTTACCGTGTCCGAGAGGGTGTCCTGGGACCCTGGGCCACGCAGACGTGCCACGATCTGCAGTGGAGAGGGGACCGACTCGTTGTCCATAAAGATCGCGCTCCTGGCTTTAGCCAGTCTGTCCCGTGCACTGATTCAGATCCTAAACCATATGCTGTAAGGATGGTGTGGGAATAGGATATAAGGCAGATTATAATTTTGTATCTGTTGCTTTTAAAACAGCTACAAAAAAAAAAAAGATCTCTCCACCTTCAAATAAGTATGAGAAACAAGGATTGAGCAAGACAGTTTTAACAAGGAGAAAAAGAATTTCCTTTTCTCCCGGTGTTAAATCTCACTATTTTGTAAACATAATATCCCACGTTCCTCCACGTTAGATGCACACAGCTGGTTTCCTGAAGATGGGCTGGGCCACTGGGGACACTTGTGTTTAGACGGGCGTGCAGCTGCCTGGCCACTTCCTCAGTGTGTTGATCTCCCCCCACCCCACCCCCATGCCGCAGCTGCAGGGGCTTGTTGGAAGCAGGTGATGCTGTGAAGACTGGAGACTCCTGGATATAGAGAACATTTTAGCAGCTCTTTGTTGCAGCTTAAGCTTCCTTTTGTCCTTGACTCAGAGCCTGGGCACCTGGGGTTCCAAGGCCTCCTGGGGATTTCTGTTGTTAAAAGCAGTGGGAAGACGATCCTCTGCTGTCCTTAAGCTTAACAGAGAGAGAAGGGGGTGGGGCTTTCTGGTGATCTACCCTCAGAAGGATTACATTTTCTAATTTTCCTCAGCATATGTTCCCTGAATTCTGGTTTCACTTTAATATCCCCAGAGACCTCAAAATCTGAAACTTGACCCCAGAGGATACTGGTCTGTTATAAAAATATACAAATCTGAGTTCCAGGTGGTGTCGGAGCACGAGCTAAGTAAATATCTAAACCTTTGGGATCTGATCCCCATCCAGAAACATTCTGACGCTCCCATGAAGCTATTTTTGTAGAATGCAAAATCATTATAACGTGCTTACATTCCGGAAATCTTGTCGATTACCGCTGAGTTCGTTGAAATGAAAAAGTGCTAGAACAAAGACACTGACTTAACAGATGTGGGTAGGGTTTGAGTGGCCTTTATAGTGCCTTTGACGTGGTGGGAAGGAGCCTGCAGTCCAAGTCTGCTCAAGGCAAGTAGGAACAGGTGAGCTTCCTGGCTCAGAGGAAAATTCCAGCCACAGTGCAGTCCTGGGAGAAAAGGAAATCTGTCCAGTTTCATAAAGCCAGACCCTCCCTATCTCACATGGGAACAAAACTTTAAAATTACCAGCATGCTTTACTCATTTACCTGTGGTTCTTCACTTTTCATAAGAACCAGAGTTGAACCTAGTATCTGCCTCTTGTGATGAGGAGCTTTTGAGTCTCATTATAGGGGTAGGAGGTGAGGGATGGAAAGAAAGCAAGAAATTTAACCTCATCCCAAACAGCATGCTAAAGAGTAAGAGAAATGGCCAAGTTCTGGAAGGTCCTTCCCTTTAATTAAATCCGTGATCCAACCTCGAAGGACCTCCCTGAGTTTCACTTCACATGAACACCAGGGTGGAGAAAAATTGTCCAGGCAGAAATCTGTTGGGCACATGTGAATCTTCATTTTATAAGAGATACATTCAAGATTCCTTCTGGTGGTATTTCTCTCTATGTTGAATTTTCTTAGTGTCTGAGGTTATTTTTAGCTGTTACTTCAGTGAGCTTCAAGGTTGCATGACCTGTTTTAACTGTCTGTGTCTCTGATTACTTCTTGCCATGACAGCATTTTCGTGTGATGCTTGGGAAAGAAATGAGATCTTTTCTTCAAGGCCTTTGACTCGAAGCAGGACTCTTGCATTTTGTGACTTAACTCCAACTCAGATTACGTTCCTCTGGAAGATTTGCTTTATTTTTCTTAAACCCCCGTGAAAACAGTGACTGGAACTTGAGGGTTGGGAACTTGAAGGACTTTGCTTGACATTCCTTCCCCACCCACATTTTTTGGATGACTAATTCCTTTAATCCGAAATCACAATCTTTAAAAAAAAATTTTTTTAAGTTTTCATCTTTGAGAAAGGATTGCAATAAAGTAAAGGGACTTAGGCCTTTTAAAATTATTACTATAAAAGTCACAGTGTTATAAATGTGGCATAGAGGGTGGAAACTACTACCTTTTAATCTCACCCTTAGCACATGCCACTTTGGTTTTTGCTTTCTAATCTGTGCCTTGGAATTTTTTATCATTAATGCATTAACTTTTTTTAAATTTAGCATCATATAAGAAGTACTTTTCTATTGTTGCATTTTGCTTAAGTGGTATAAACATATTAAGACCCCTTTGCCTGAAGCTACAAAATCCCTTTCAACTAAAAACAAAAAAGTAAACTGTTATCTTATGTGTTGAGCAATTCCCTGACAGTGTTCTTTCCATTCGCATCATCCCTGTGATCTGGGAGCTGGAGGAGCAGTGAGTGATTCCCTTTGGTCTACAGGCAGATGGTGGCCTCAGTGCTACCAGTGTCCCTTGCCACTACTCCCTGCAGACCTGTGTGACGCGCGGGTCATTACGATCTTCTTGCACTCAAAGAAGGTATTTTAAAAGCCAGCCTATAGCAGGTGCTCCCTGAGCTGTCCTTTCTTGGCATCATGGAGAATCAGAGGTCATGTTCTTCCTCATCCCGGCCATGGGGGTTAGTGAGGTTGGTCAAGAGATCTTGCCCAGACACTGCAGCAAGAAGGGACTTGGCAGGAAAACCCAAACCTTCCCATTTGCACTCTCCCTTCAGGAGATCTGGGTTCATCCTTGGGTTGGGAAGATCCCTTGGAGAAGGAAAAGGCTACCCACTTCAATATTCTGGCCTGGAAATTTCCATGAACTCTATAGTCCATGGGGTCACAAAGAGAGACACGACTGAGTGATTTTCACTTTCACCTTTCGCCATTCTTCATACCCTGTGCTTAGGCCAGCTGGCACTTGGGTTCCTTGGAAGTATGAGGAGCTGTGTTACGGTGATGCTTCTCGATTCTCAGTGTAGTATGGCTCTCCTTGAGGCAATAGAACCACATGAAGGCAGTAGTGTCCATGGCACTCACCGCATTCACGTGGCTCTTCTTCACAGTCCAGTGGGAAAGCCCCTGGGAGTGGAAAGAAGTCTTGCAGGGGGCTCCCTGTACCTCCATGGTGTGTGCCAAGAAGCCCTGTGGCTGCGTCTGAGCTGTGGAGTAAGTGCCTGGTGTCACTTGTCATTTCACCAAGTTCAGCAGCTCCTTCTGATTGTTCTAAGTGTCTTGGTTAAGGTTTTGTGCTTTAACTTCTGTAAGCCTTGGTTACCCTTATGCATTGATAAAGATGGGGATTGAGAAGGTAGACGATCTCACAGGTCTAAAAATTTTCATTCTTGGTTTATTGTTGTTTGGGACAAGCTTTTCTCATGATGAGAATCTTATCATCAGGAAATGTACTTTGAAGCCAGTTACATGGTTTTCGGTATTTTCTTAGCCATGTACATGGTCTGTCACCCAGGTATGAGTTTCCTAAAGATCAATTTTACATTTTCCCAGTTCCTAAAATGGAGAGTTGTGCTGAGTGCCTGCTCATGGTATCTTTCCCTAGCACCAGACTTAGGAAGCTCTGTTGCTTGCATCCTGGCTGGCTGTGTGGCTGGGACAGGTGTTCTGGCTTCTTGTACCATGGCTTACTCATTTGAATGCTCGACTCCCTTGTTTATTTTGTCTCCTTGACATAATCAAGAACTGTCAGCAGATTGTTTTCAGCGTGTAGAGAAACCCAGAAAAGAAACTGAATTGCAAATTCTGTATTTTAAGAATTCCTTTCTAAAAAATCATCTTTATTATCATTATAACAGACACAGGAAGAATCGCGAGGCAGCCAGTGAGCTTCTGATGAGACTGAAGGACAACAGGGATCTTCAGAAATTCCTGCAAGACTGTCAGGAGGTACATCGCCCTTTAACGCCTCCTTTCCTCTTTTCTAACAAGAGCCACCAAGCATTTGGCAGAAGAACCCTTGGGATTGTAAAATGAACTGAGGCCAGAAATTCACACCAGAAATTTGCAGGTGGGGCAGTGTCAGTTCTCCAGCCTACAAGCTACCACTTAGAGTAACCAAATTATTACAGTCTAGAACTATGCTATTCAACACAGCAGATACTAACCACATGTGGCTGCCTCATTTTAAATGAAGTTAAGACTGTAGTTTTCCATCATGCTGGCTGTACTTAAGTGCTCAGCAGCCGACTGTGATTCATGGCTGCCATATTGTATGGACAGTGCAGATGTAGAACATTGCCATGGTCAAAGACAGTGATATTCTCAAATATTCTATAGCCTAAAGCATCTACTATTTAAAGTAAGGCAGAGTTACTAGTAGGGAAGGAAAGAAATGAAAGAAACTGCAGTTGGCTACCCAGGTAAGAAGAAAGATTTCAAAAAATACACACAGTTTTCTTACTCATTGAAGACCTTGAAATATCCATCCTTCAGGCTCCTGCCAAGAGCAGTAATCCTGATCTCAGACTCTTGAGTTTTAACATGTGGTATTCATCTGATGATTCTCTATTTTATACTCCCCTGATATGTGCATAAACAAACTGGGAAAACTAAAGTTAGCCAGTAAAACGCAGCCTGTCTGTAAGCTGGTTGGAAGGAAGCATCTAGCTGACTTCACATGCGTGAGATCACTAGCACATCGTATTTCACTATTGACCAGAGAACCATGGTGAGACTCAGTCCTCTCTGGTTTATTAGACTAAATCTCATCAGAGGCAGAAGTGGGATGAAAAATATCCAAGGGAAGCTGTAGGGATCTTGGGGAAGGGGAACTGAAGATGGAGAGGGGAAGATCAAGGTCATATGCTAAGAATATGACCAGACTCTTCATGAATCCTTTGCATGTAAACTTGTAGCTGTGTGTTAAATATGGCTCTCATAACAGTTGAATCAGAGCCGGAGACAGAAGCAATCCTTCATGTCTATTAAACTGCTCTCTTACTGTGAATCTTAAAATGTGCTCCAGCAGCTAAACCTTACGAAGGAAGAGAAGCCCCTCAACTGTGTAGCTTAGGGTCTGTTGACATTCAGGGCCACACTGATGAATCTGGGTCCCTGGAGGGGTTTGCCTGGAGCCAGACAGGCGAGGCCAGGAGTGCCTCTTCAAGTCACTCCCGAGCATGAATAACCCATTTGAATAGGATGCTCGTTTAAAGAGGCATTCATGTCTCCAGACAAGACCCAGGGAAGAGTAATGGATTCAGGGTTAGCTGTGTAGAGTCGCATGACATGCTGCAGTGAATACCAAGTGGCCCTTCAGCCCTAGAGGGAGTGAAAAGTTGTCAAGAGACGTTTGCAGCTTGGGCTGTGTGTGCCGTTCCCAGATTGGAAGTCCCTGAAGTACCTTAACGTTGCCCTTGAAGCCCCGCCAGTGACTTGTTTTAACCTCAGATCAGACGGGAAGGGGGTCTGCTGGGGAAACCAATGGGACCCCATCCCTTTGCTTAAAGAACAGGTTACTGAGATGAAATCCATTGACCTGAGCATGGTGAAATTTGGACTGAATTTAGGGAAAAGAATGCCAGGAAATAAGCAGGAAGTGAGGGGACAGAGGAACCTTTGAGAGAGGCTCAGTTGAAATTTCCAGCCCCTGATTTTCCATTCCCATCCGTGTGGATTCATAAATAGAAACATGTGGGAAAAGTAAGTAGATAAGATGTAGTCCTTCCAAGTAGAATCACAGGAAATAGTTTCAGTAGATCTTTAGATCTTTGTTAATTCTTGTTCCAGATGAGCGTCCTTGGTTACAAGGAATCTACTCCCTGACACACACCAGTGACCCATAGGCACACCCAGAGGGCTCAGCCCTGTGTGATTTCCCCTCCAAGAGTGCCCAGAGGTTTTGGCTGGACTTCTTTGTCCTGGAGATGATTTTCAGGTCTCTTTGTGACTGCTGGTGCCAGGTCTCCCTGGGTTATCTATTTTTTCTTTCCTTGAACCTTGTTAAAAGTTAGTACAACCATAAGATCTGCTGGGGGTACCACATCAGCATATATAGATGCTGAATAAAGACTGAATTTACAAATAAAGACTGAATTTAGGTCAGGTTTGTCAAAATGTGTCAAAGTGTTAGTCACTCAGTCGTGTCCGACTCTTTGTGACCCTATGGACTGTAGCCCGCCCAGCTCCTCTGTACGTTCAGTTCTTCAAGCAAAACTACCGGAGTGGGTAGCCATTCCCTTCTCCAGGGGTCTTTCCGACCCAAGAGTCAAACCCAGGTCTCCTGGATTACATGTAGATTCCTTACAGTCTGAGCCACCTGGGAAGCCCAGTAGTTTCCACAAAGCGACAGAATTTAGGTCAGGTTTGGGGGCTTCAAAACCCTTGGTGTAGAAGTACCAGCAAAGAGTGCTATTATTATTAAGGAATAGTCTTCTTTATTAATTTTCCGTTATTTGGCCTCATTAAAATATGCCCATTTTAAACCAGAATCTCTGAGAATGGAGTCTATGGGTGGACTAGCCCTACATATGAAAACCTACTTCTTATTGTGCTGGTGGATACTTACAGAGCACCCAGAAGTCAGATTTAATGCTGCTGCTTGCTGTTGGTATTGTTCAAGGTCTAGGAAATCCAGATGGTCTCCCTGCCACACCCCCTTCCTGGTTGGTTGGAGGCTAGAGGAGGCTGGGATGTAAGCTCTACCATTGTTGCCACCCACCACGAATACTTCCTGGAGGGGGAAATTCATTGCCGCAGTGCAGGGAGGATGAGCAGGGCCTAGCTAATCACAGTTACAGATGGCAATGCAAACAGCATCATGTTTTTTGTGTTGTTATTTTAATATGATACCCTGAAAAATGAGTGATATAAAAGGTCCTGCTTTTCTATTCTATTCCCTGTTTCCATACCTCCTGTTTTCTGAAACGGATTTCTTCCTCCCCTGGAGGGCAATATAACTATATGCGGTGGCACCGGCATAGCGGGTTCAGCGCTTTGCTTTGAGCTTAATCCAGTGATCAAAGCATTTGTTCCTATCCTTTTCTAATCTGCACAGTGTTCTATTCTGCAGAGAATGAGCATATTCTTAAATGACCTTTGTCAGTGCCCACGGATAATAACTATGGGTCTGATTCCAGAATGCTGATAGAGGTCTGATGAACTAGCAAGTTCCACAGCTCTGTCTCATTGTGCTGTGTCACATGCTGCTTTATCTGCAGGATGATGTGTTCAGCAAAGAGCAGATTTGTTTATAAGCCTCTGATTTTTATGTGGCTCCTTTTTCTTTTAATCTCTCTTGGGTAGGTGGTTATGAATAGAGAAAATATGTGGATGTCCTTTGCACTTTGGATCATTGCCATTTATTATGTTTAGTGTGCACGTGAGGAATACAGGGTAAAGTTTTTCCATTTGCTTTCCTCTTAACGTCTTTTCTCCTTAGATTGAATAGCCTTAGCCTTTCAGGCCTTAACTACTCAGATAACTGGAAGGGAAGTAGGTGATTCTTTTAAAGTAGGAAATTCAGTGCCTTGGCTGTTGTGTAACAGATCTATGGTCCATGCTTACCAAGGGCTTTATGGGATTGCTGTTTTTTCCTTACTAAAGAGTGACATCAAAAATCTCACTACTTTTGCTTTTGACCCCCCTCTCTCCCATACATGGTGGTTGGTCTCCTGAGAAGGGTAGGAAGGATGCCTGGGGGTTCAGCCACAAGCAGAGCTGGGGTCCTCCTGGGACCTGCATCCCCCTCCTTGACGTGGTTCCCAGAGAACAGACTTTGTGTTGTGGGGGCCCTCTTATGGGGAAGCCTCTCCCAGCAGCTGCCCAAAGTGCAAGGGAATGCCCTCAGAATGGTTGGTTCTGTAGGGGTTTATACACCATTTCTAAACCCTTGGTGGTGGGCCCATGACACAGTTTGGGTGCAGATTTGTTATGGCAGCAGCTGGTATAAGAGTGGCTTCTTATGGTCACGTGGAAGAAGGGCACTGCCCCTGAAGACTTACTGGCTTCTGGTTCCAGGCTGACCCTGCGTTCGTTTGCGTATCTTCCGACTGGGCAGACCGAAGCTCTCTCTTCCTGGTAGGAATTAGTACCCTGGTGTGGCCAACTGCGGGCAGGCAGTGAGGAACCAGCCGAGTTGGAATGAGAGCCAACAAGCGGAACGTGTCCAGGGCCTGGGCTAGGCTCAGATATGTCAGTGGGGCAGCGTCTGTGAAGAGGCTTCCCAGAGTTCAGATCCAAGCAAACATGCTGGGTCTCAGAATCCAGTCCTGTGAAGTGTTCTTGATCTTAGTCCGGTGAAGTGTTCTTGGTCTTCTACAGACAGAGGCTATAGAAGAAAAGTTGAAGGTGACTGAGACACGAAGGGAGCTCAGAGGGCATCATGGTTGCCTCACCCCTGTAGCAAGCAAGTTCCTCATGCTGTTTGTCATCCCCGTAGATAGTGTCTGTGAAAAAGAGGAAGTGATGAAAGAGTAGGCACCTTGGTTTCATTTACAGTAGAACTAAAAGAGTTAAAAGATTACCAAATGTAGTAAAGACAGTTAATCTTGTTTAGCATGGTACAGCTAGCCATGGGTATTTGAAGAAGAAAGAAGGTTGTGACTTAGCTTGCTTAGGACAGAATTTTAAACACAAGTGTCTGGAGGGAAGGCTGGTTAAGAGTGCCAAACAGTTTGAAAGCTGGCTCAACGTGCTTTTTACACTTCAGGGTTTAATGTTAGATGCATAGTTTGGAGCAAGTCTCAAGTACAGCATCCATACAGTGGAGATGCCTGTTGAGATGGGTCAGTTGTAAAGTGAATGTCTGGTTGTCTGTTGACGTGGAAACATGGCGTGGCGTGTAACAACATAACAGCTGTTTCCAGGCAGAAAAAAGGCTGATGTCTGTGAACACAGTCTCGGAACCTGATTTTTTTCTTTCCTAGCTGTCTCTCTGGATCAATGAAAAGATGCTTACAGCCCAGGACATGTCTTACGATGAAGCCAGAAATCTGCACAGTAAATGGTTGAAGCATCAGGCCTTTATGGCAGAACTCGCTTCCAACAAAGAATGGCTTGACAAAATTGAGAAGGTGAGTCAAGGGGTTGATGGTGTTCCATCGGTGTGGCTGTGGTGAGAAAACTAACTGGGCGGAAATGAGCTCCTTTGTACTTAGCATGTTTTCCAGCCTATTTGAGTCCTAGATGAGCACATACGGGAGTTACATAGCCAGGAGCAGTCCCACTTTTCACCTCCCAACTCCTATCTTCAAGCCAGCAAGAAAGGAGACAAGCAGAAGCGCAACCAGGTGGCGCAAAATGCCTGCCTTATCTTGTAAAGAGTCCTAGGAGTTGCGTTTCTGTTGTGTGTCTCCTCTGTTGCGCTTGATAGACTGCCAGCCCCCAGGGCAGCATCCTCCCTCTGTTGATTGTCTTGTGTGTGCTGGACTGTGACAGACATTGAGTGGATCCACAGAACTTAGAAGTAGTATGTATTTTAAATTTCTCATTTTAATAATTTAAACTATATTGTTTTGGCACAGCAAGATTCTCTGCAGTGTAACCGATCACGAATGTGACATTCCCCACCTTCCCTTCTCTTCTTTCATACACTATATTGTTTCAAAATCTTAACAGTTTAAGTGTTAAGGTCTCTTGGGGTGATGTGGAAGGGATGAAGTTTTAGGTTACTGGCAATAAATATCCCAGAGCCCCAACCATCACTTGGTGCTCTATGCCTGTGAAAACCAGTCAGGCCATCATTGATTTTGTCAAGCAGTAATTCCATGTAGAAAGACTGCATGCGTGCATGTGTGTATTTGTGTGCGCAAATGTGTGTGTTGAGTGAATAGGTAACTCATAATTCAAATATGTCAGGCTTGTTTTTCACAGTGACACTTGTTCTACAAACTGTATTTATGTGTCTTTTCCAGGAGGGAATGCAGCTCATTTCAGAAAAGCCAGAGACAGAAGCTGTGGTGAAGGAAAAACTCACAGGTTTACATAAAATGTGGGAAGTCCTTGAATCCACCACACAGACCAAGGCCCAGCGGCTCTTCGATGCAAACAAAGCCGAACTCTTCACCCAGAGCTGTGCAGATCTGGACAAATGGCTGCATGGCCTGGAGAGTCAGATTCAGTCTGACGACTATGGCAAAGACCTCACCAGCGTCAACATCCTTCTGAAAAAGCAGCAGGCAAGTGCCTGGGCTGGCGCACTACAGGCTGTTTCCCCACTGTGGTCCTGGTGGTCTCAACTCGCCCACCGTGTCCTCAGACATTCGCTTGGAGTGTGAAAGGATTTTAACACACCTAGCACAGTGGGCTCTGGTGGCATCAGGGGACATTTCCAGAATCAATTTGGAAAGACACCATAGGAGTACTGGGGTCCATGCATGGGAATATATTTTCATTATCATCTTAGTTGATAGATGGTATCACCACTTAACATTATGGTAAATGTTCATTTCATCTAGTTCCACAGTTTACTTGAAGAAAAGTTACCATGTTTGCATACCTCATTGTATGTCTAAATATGTGATAGTTATCTGAGTGGTTCAGGGCACTTTTAGATAATAAGAGAAATTTGGGGTTTTGGGATAACAATAGAGTCCTTCTAAGAGCAAATGAATTTACACTGATGAGAGAAAATAGCTGTGATGAGATTGAGCAGGCAGGTTGGTGGTAGTAGCTTGCAGGAGCTCCCCGGGCCGAGTTTGCAGTGTGTGGCCAAGTGCTCCCCTAGCTAAGAGAGTAGTCAGTGTATTTGCCAGCCCCTTGTCTCTGGGGAGAGTAGTGTGTGGTCTTCCCAGAGTTGTGTTTCCTGAACAGACACTTGTGCTGTGCTTTCACCCTTTTCCCTCATGTAAATATACAGTTAGGCTGTCTTCAGCTTTATTATCAAGTATTTTTAAAAAGAAGAATCAGCTTTCTGATTAAAGCAATTGAAAGGAGATGGTTAACGTTAGTTATCCTTCTGGCCTAAAAGAACTGAAAACTGAAGACCTGACTCCTTCCTGGTGATTAAGCTGGTTTTCAGTGTCTTTGTGACTTCTGAACAGGCAGATGGAGACCATCCTTTCCCCATAGTTAATAATTTCCCCTGTCATCTGGCTCTGAAGTTCCTAAATAAACTTGACTGCTGCTCCTAAGTTTAAAAATCCTTAGAAAGGGAGGTTTTTGTTTTGTTTTGTTTTGTTTGGAAAAATCAGCTGACAGAGTGGAGCACTAGTTGCTGGCTTGCTAGCCATGCAGAACCATTTCTTGGGCTCTCCACTGTATCAATTAATATTCCCAAATCTTCTATTTTGGTCAGTGCCACAAGGGGAGCATGTAAAATCACTGTCTGTGTTTCCCTTGTCTTGGGTGTGAAGGTGGGTGTGTCTTCCATCTTCAGATGCTGGAGAATCAGATGGAGGTGCGGAAGAAGGAGATAGAAGAGCTCCAGAGCCAGGCGCAGGCCCTGAGCCAGGAGGGGAAGAGCACGGACGAGGTGGACAGCAAGCGCCTCACCGTGCAGACCAAGTTCATGGAGCTGCTGGAGCCCCTCAATGAGAGGAAGCAGAACCTGCTGGCCTCCAAGGAGATCCATCAGTTCAACCGGGACGTGGAGGACGAGATCGTGAGTGCCTCCTCACATGGCCGGCTTGCAGCCCGGGTTCCCACTGCTGTACCTGACCCGCCTCAGTCCCTGGGTGGGCTGAGCTGTCACAGTCCTGCACCGTGTGTCCACACAAAATACACCTCGGATTTCTGTCTAGTTTTCTAAGGGTAAACTGAGGGCTTTAATGCCCCAGAACAATCGTTTTAACAACAAGTAATGGGGATTCCTGGAGAGTCTGGCATTGTGGATAAAAGTAAGGTCTGGAAGACTAGCCTGTACCCTTCATTGGAGAAGAAGGGCAGGCTGCCTGGGCTGCCCCTCCCAATGGGACAATTGTTTATTTCTTCTTTTTTTAAAAATTCTTATTAAAGTATAATTGATTTACAATGTTGTATTTCCTGTACAGCAAAGTGACTGACTTACAGATATATATATATATATATATATTCTTTCCCTTTATGGTTTGTCACAGGATATTAAATGTAGTTCCCTGGGCTGCACTGTAGGATCTTGTTGTTCATCCCCCACTAGGGTTGAACATGCTTCCTCTCCCATACTGGCCTCCTTGCTCTCCCCTCCCGCCCTTGTCTGCATCAAATATTTGTTCTTTTTGAGTGGCCCTGACCACCTGTTTACAATTCCTTCCAGTTGTGGGTTGGAGAGAGGATGCCTTTGGCGACCTCCACGGATCATGGCCACAACCTTCAGACTGTGCAGCTGTTAATAAAGAAAAATCAGGTAAGTGTGTCTGCTGGGGCGAGCTCCACGGTAGGAGGCAGAGAAGGGGGAGCTCAGAGGACGGGCAGGTTCTCCTCGGCCTCAGGGCCTGGCACAAGCAGCGTGCTGCTGTGGCTCAGTGAGCTTTGGGTGTGTGCTCCCCAATCGCACAGACCCTCCAGAAGGAGATCCAGGGGCACCAGCCTCGCATCGACGACATCTTTGAGAGGAGCCAGAACATCATCACTGACAGCAGCCTCAACGCCGAGGCCATCCGGCAGAGACTGGCCGACCTGAAGCAGCTGTGGGGCCTCCTCATCGAGGAGACTGAGAAGCGGCACCGGCGGCTGGAGGAGGCGCACAGGGCCCAGCAGTACTACTTTGATGCGGCCGAGGCTGAGGCATGGATGAGCGAGCAGGAGCTGTACATGATGTCCGAGGAGAAGGCCAAGGTGAGGAAAGAGGCTGGGCCCACCCCTGCGCCCTGTCCCTGCGCCCGGGGAGCCTCTGACTCAGACCTGAAGCTTGTGTTGCTGGGGGTGGCATCCTTGTGCAACGTCTGATTGTTGCCTTGTTTACGGGGGCAGCATGGCGCACATAGGTGACTAGAACCTGGCTATTTGCCCCTTGGTAAAGAATTTCCTTCTCTGAATCATGGTATTTATCTGCTCTCCCCTTTTTTAAACAGAAATTTGCCAAAGTTTGTCTTTTACAATATACTGGATGCTTTTGAGACAGTTTAAAAGTATTTGAAATACTTTTCGTATCACACTCCAACCAGAATGCTGTCATCTACATCTGTTAGATGTGGAGAGTTTTTCCAGCCAAGACACACTTGGTTTGCCTGGGCTTCACCTCACATGTCAGAGGGTCCTCGTCACTGCACCACCCTCATGGCCACCTTTCAGAGGCTCCCGCAGCCCAGTCCGCCTCGCCACTCCTGAAACGCTCCAGACTCCGCTGCCCATATCGCACTTGTGGCTTTTTTCCTTTCTGCCAAGTCTTTCTCCCGCCCCCCTGTGCTGTGCAGTCAGCTGGTCCGCTTTCAGGTAGTTTGGATTTGGGGATGGGGGCGGCTGTGGGTGTGACGGTCCCCTGTCTATACAGGATGAGCAGAGCGCCGTCTCCATGTTGAAGAAGCACCAGATTCTGGAACAAGCTGTGGAGGACTACGCAGAGACAGTGCACCAGCTCTCCAAGACCAGCCGGGCCCTGGTGGCCGACAGCCATCCTGAAAGGTGCGTGCTGCTTCATGAACGTGGATTCCCACCAGGGAATCCCATGGTAAAGCGATGGCTAAGGATATGTGGGGTTGTGAAATAAAAGAGCTTCCAAGAGAATGAAATGATGCCACTCTTAACCCTTTTATTTTGAGTCTTGATAATGCCTCAGGAATAAGAAAAAAGTGTGTGGCACCCTGCCCTGTTACATACCAGACTGACACGCTCACTGCAGCAGTAGTCATTTTAGGCTTTCTCTCGAACTGCCTTTTGTGTCTCAGACAGACAAGGATCGGCTTTGGGCATTAACCAAGGCAAGTTGGAGGTGAGGTCCTTGGCTGTCTTGGGATGGGGCTCTTTCAGGAAGGTGGCCTTCCTCATCTCCAAGGCTGGGCATCAGTGAGTCCTTGTCTGACCGCTTATCTGCTGGAAGGCTGTCCTTCTGAGAGAAGTTAGAAGTAGAAGCAGGGTGGCAGGGTGGATGCTGCTCCCCCAGGACCCAGGAAATGGGAGCAGCAGGGTCCGCCTTCCTGGCAGGGAAGAGCATACAGCCCAGAGAAGGTCAAATGCATGCAGATGGGAATGTTCTGTCCCTTTGGCAATGTGGCCCTGAGAACGGAGGACGGCTCCTGCATCCTAGGCTAATAATTTTTTTACGTCAAAGGAAATCCTGACGTTCAGAGCCATCAGTGTAGAGCATTTCGATTTCTCTCCCCGCCCTCCATCATCACAGTCAGGGTGGCCTTTGTCCTTAATGACTGTGTTTTGTTACATGTTGGCGTTCTATTACCTGAAGTTGAGGTCAAAGTTGACTTTTGGTTTTTGGGCTGAGTTAACCTTCAGATTCCTTCGAGAAATTTTGTATAATGTGACCTCCTGGCATTTGCCCTCATTTGCTGTCTCCCTGAAGAAAATGTGGTATTTAAAGTCCACCCCCCACCCCCGCCCCACCTCACCCCATCTCACTCCCCTCAGTGAACGCATCAGCATGCGGCAGTCCAAGGTGGACAAGCTGTACGCAGGCCTCAAGGACCTGGCTGAGGAGAGGCGGGGCAAGCTGGATGAGAGACACCGGCTGTTCCAGCTCAACCGCGAGGTGGACGACCTGGAGCAGTGGATCGCTGAGAGGGAGGTGGTCGCGGGGTCACATGAGCTGGGCCAGGACTACGAGCACGTCACGGCAAGTAACACAAGCAGAACTCGGGTGGGCATACAGCACAGGGTGGGCTGTGGAAGGCCCTTTGCATTCCCTGTCTGTGAGCAGAGGAAACACCCCAGACTCGAGTCAGAGGTCATGGGGTTTCATTTCAGCTGAGCACTTTGATCATCGAGCAACTTGGAAGTTGTTGTGTTTGAATCTCTGTGCCTGTTCCTCTGGTCAGAGGAGGTGGAGCTGTTCCTTCCTCTGCTGCTACTAGTGAGAAGGAAGCTTGATTGACATGAGGCTTTGGATCTGACATCTGTTAAGTCAGGTGTTTTTTTCCAAAGGGTGTTTGAGTGATCAGTAAATGATGTGTTCATGGTGGTCTCGCTGGTTTCTTTATGCCCATCCCCATTTCAGATGCTCCAAGAGCGATTCCGAGAGTTCGCCCGGGACACGGGAAACATTGGGCAGGAACGTGTGGACACAGTCAACCACATGGCAGACGAGCTCATCAACTCTGGACATTCAGATGCTGCTACTATCGCTGAGTGGAAGGATGGGCTCAATGAGGCCTGGGCCGACCTCCTGGAGCTCATTGACACCAGAACACAGATCCTTGCTGCCTCCTATGAACTGCACAAGTTTTACCATGACGCCAAGGAGATCTTTGGGCGCATCCAGGACAAACACAAGAAACTCCCTGAGGAGCTCGGGAGAGATCAGAACACAGTGGAGACCTTACAGAGAATGCACACCACCTTTGAGCACGACATCCAGGCCCTGGGCACTCAGGTAGGCGGGGCGCCACCCTGGGCTGGTGGGAGGTTCTCTTTCCATACAGCGTCTTTGTGCCCCTCTCAACCTCTCTCTCCACTCCTTGGCTCCTCAAGCATGCCTCAGAGAATGGCCCAAATTAAATTAAATGTTTAGACATTGTTTTAATGCTCAATTTAGGAGAACTTACCAGTCCATAGTGATCTCTGTCCCATTTGGAGACACTGTTGGATGTCTGTCTTCATGATTAAGATAGTAAACCAGCTGCACACACACATTTACAGGTTATGGACCTTCTCAAAAATTTAAATTCTGTTGGCATGTCCATCCAGAGTCAGCTTCCCAAGGTGGTGCTAGTGGTAAAGAACCCATCTGCCAATGCAGGAGACATAGGAGACATGGGTTCAATCCCTGGGTCGGAAGATTCCCTGGAGAAGGGCATACCCCCTCCAGTGTTCTTGCCTGGAAAATTGCACAAACCGAAGAGCCTGGCAGGCTACAGTCCATAGGGTCACAAAGAATCAGACATGACTGAGCACATCCATTCAGAATAATTTCCAAAACGATACCTTATTATTTTGCATCAACCGGAGTCTGAGTTATGTGTTGGAGAATAGAGAAAACAAGATTCTAACGTTGTAGTGTGCCTGGCCCTTTCCCCTCTCATAGAGTGGTTAACACTCAGGCTTTGTTTAAAAGATTTCTGATAAAGTGATAACAATATAACAGCAAGGATCTGTAGTGTAGTCACTTTCTAGTTCATATACTCATTTCTGCAGTTTCCTGCGCTGTCTTATATCTGTTAGATGAAAAATAAGTTGTATGTTTTTTCCCCTTAAATTTCATGATCTTAGAGAAGTCTGTTTTATTAAAGATACCAGCCCTGAGGACATCAGAGGATTTGTTTCTGTCTTTTGGAAGCCATCAGTGTTCTAGTACAGAGGTCAGCAGACTTCTTCTGTAGAAGCTCAGATGGTCCATATTTTTGGCTTTTGTGGGAGATACAGTCCATTACAACTACTCTACTCTGCCACTGCAGCATAAAGCAGCCATGGACAATCTGAAAATG
The DNA here is from genome assembly GCF_001704415.2 of Capra hircus. Lineage (NCBI taxonomy): Eukaryota > Metazoa > Chordata > Mammalia > Artiodactyla > Bovidae > Capra > Capra hircus. The sequence continues at coordinate 36,979,020 of NC_030818.1, forward strand.
AAGGGCGTGTCTGTGTGCCAACAAATCTCGACACAGACAGGCAGCCCAGGTTCTGCCAGCCCCTGAAACCTAGCGTGTCTGCCTCCTTTGGTGTGCTCTGGGGGTTGCTCTATGGAGGGACCACCCTTACTGCCATTCTCTTCCCCTTAATCTGCTCCTTATAGAAGGAAAGGTAGGTCACAGGTGCAGCTCCACTCAGATTAAATGGCTTTACCATGTCCATCAAAGAGGTGGAAGATGTGGAGGGAATATTTAAAAGAAATATGTGGAGTGGCTGAGGGTCTGCATCAGGCAGAATTTAAAAGAGCCCACTGTGCAGTGTGAGGGTTTCCAGTCTTTGCTTCAGAGCTGGCAGTCTCCCTGTTCAAAAGTTCATCAGCTTCCCATAAAAGGTCCTGGAGTACCATGTGAGCGTGTCAGGATCCTGAATGCAGTCTGATCTGTTGTGCGCTTGGAGCAAGGCCACCAGAGAAGGTCAGGCCCAGGCCTGAATTGAGCCTGCCTCACTATCGCTGGGAGTTTAGTTTCCTCCCTAACCCTGAGTTGCCTAATGCATTAACGATTGCAGCGTGTACAGGGCATATGCCATAGCAAGAACTCTATTTGTTGTTGTTTAGTCACTCAGTTGTATCTGACTCTTATTGACCCCATGGACTACAGCACGCTAGGCTTCCCTGTCCTTCACTAACTCCCAGAATGAATGTTCTTTAATTATTGTTACCATTTCTAAGAAGCTTCAGAGAACTTCTGCATTACCTAGAAGGCTTACTAGCAGCAGGTCTTTCCTCTGCACCTATAAAATCATTTACTTTTAGAACTTCAAGAAACTCCAGAAATGGGGAGTTGCTCTCTCATTGTTTCATTAAATTCCTTCACCATGTGAGGCTCAGAGAGATGAGGGAGCCCGCTGCGAGTCCAGGAACACCCAGGGCAGGAATCTACCCTGTCGAGCCTAATGGTGTACACCTCTCCGTACCTGATGGGCCAGGCCATTTCAGCCACAGAGGTGTGTGTGCACCACCCCTCGTGCACTAACAGCAGAACCAGAGCAGAAGGGAGGGCTTGTGGGCAGACTCCAGAAGCCGGCAGAGTTTGGGGCCAGCTGACCACCCCCATCCTCCATCCTGCGGGGGAGCAGAGGGCTGAGGGAGCTCGAGGATGCTCTGCAGGGACTCCTCAGACAGTAGTTCATTCTCGTGCACATCCTACTGTTGCTGTCCTCGTCCATCTTGTTTTCTTGTTGTGAGAACAAGTTAAAAACAAGTAGAGGCATAGGAAAAGGTTGTTTTTTTGGTTTTTTCTTTACTTATTTGGAAAGATTAGGTTAGCCACACAGGAGACTAGACTTCCCAGGTGGCACTAGTAGTAAAGAATTTGTCTGCAAATATAGGAGATGCAAAATAGGGGTTCAGTCCTGAGTTGGAAAGATCCCTTGGAAAAGGACCCACTCCAGTATTCTTATCAGGAGAATCCTATGGACAGAGGAATCTGGCAGGGTACAGTCCATGGGGTCACAAAGAGTCGACACGACTGGACACGAACACACATGTGCACGCACACACACAGAACATTATCTATTCAAATGGCTCCCTAGGAACTTGCTTATTGTCATGTGAGTGTATACCTGAGCCATAATTGCAGAATATTTACAGAAGTCTCCTAGGATATGGAAATCAAATCACATATACGGCATTACTATTATGTACTTTATATAAAACATAAGAGAGGGTAGTTTTTGGATATCAGATAAGCCGTGGTTATGAGTTTCTCTTGTAATGATGTATCCTCATCCCTACCACCCCCAACAAAAACATGAAAGCCTTTTGTTGTTTTTTTCCTCTTTTTACACAGAAAGTTGATATTCTCTGTATGCTTTGCTTTTTCTGCATAGCCCCATCATCTTGGAGCACTTTTCCTAGAGCCTGTCCCCTTTCTTTATCATGCCTGCCTGGGAGCCTGTTTACCACATTTGCAGACACTGTTGGATGACCATCCTCGATGATTAAAATAAATAAACCAGATGCACTCATACACATTTACAAATTAAGGACCTTCTCAATAAGAATTTGAATTATATAATTACAGACATTGTGATGATAAATAACCTTACATGTATATTATTTCCTAAAAGTGTAAAAGTATATGTAGGATAAACTCCACCAAATGGAATCATAAAATCAAAAGGCACACACGTTTGTGGTTCCAGTGTGTACTGGAGGAGCCTTCTGTAGGAGCTGTAAGCTGTTCATCCCATTAGCGGTGAGTCAGCTCTCTGGGATAGATGTCATGAAGCTTCCATTTTTGCCAAATGAGAGATGACAAATTACAGTATCTCCAGGTAGCATCTTCTCATAAAACTCATTTTCATTCTTGTTCTCCAAAGCTTTCTGTTGAAATTCGGCTGTTAAGATTTTATCTTCTTTGGCATCAGTTTTTATTTTTTCCAACTACGTTGAGTGTGGCATTTTTGTTTTTCAAGTTGGAATATTCTGTTGTGGGAGCTCTTACAGGTGATATGTGTGCAGTAACATCACGTAGCAATGGAAAAGGTGTTTTCAAAATGAGTTGTTCTTGGCAGTTTCTCATTTGTGATAAAGAACACCTTCTATACCGTGCAGGAGCAAATTAGGTATTTATTTTTGGGTATGTGGAGGCGTGCCATGTGTTTCTGTGCCAGCTTCACCCACCGGGCCGCCTCAAGGGCCTTTCCTGAGCAGGGCTCCGTCACTGGCGGGGACAGTGCGTAGAGGGAGTGGGCAGTGGGGGTGGTAGCTCAGAGGCCAGCTCTGGCCCGGCTCACCTGCCAGCGGCTTCACAGGTGCGGCAGCTGCAGGAAGACGCGGCCCGCCTCCAGGCAGCCTACGCGGGCGACAAGGCCGACGACATCCAAAAACGGGAGAACGAGGTGCTGGAAGCGTGGAAGGCCCTGCTGGACGCCTGCGAAGGCCGCAGGGTGCGGCTGGTGGACACGGGAGACAAGTTCCGCTTCTTCAGCATGGTGCGCGATCTCATGCTGTGGATGGAGGATGTCATCCGGCAGATCGAAGCCCAGGAGAAGCCCCGGTAACGCTGCCTGCCTCTCTGACCAGAGCCTTGCCCCGGAGCCTCCTGTCCAGAGGAAGGGCAGGAAGGGGCCCTGGGGTGAGGGGGGCGCCGCTGTTTCACTCTGCACGCAGTTGTCAGGGAAGGAGGCGTCCAGTGTCATCAGGAGCCCTGTGGAGCCCTCCCTGGTTTTCCCCGACCCTGTCCCCAGGGTCCACGCTCAACCGGGCCCTCCTACCCTCGTCTGTGGGCCTCGTGCCTCACAGCAGCTATGGATCTTGGGTCTGATTAGTGAATGTTACCCCTGGAACAAGATGGCTTTTCTGGGTCTGTTAGGTTAAAATAGTCTGTCCTTTCTTATGCACATTACTAAAGTACCTCTGTCCCTCCACATCTGCTCTACTGGGGTCCTGGGATTTGTATTTAGTATTTGTCCTGTATCTTCTCTTTGGCCGTGTTTCATGCAGAGCAGTGAAAAGAAGCTTGTAGATGAACAGGCAGGCACGCCCACAACCTCTCGTTCACCCCTGCTGGCTCTAGACCCCACCATAATTGAGAAAGGGACTGTGCCCCAAGAGGAAAAATATGGTTATTACATGTATGAAGCAGTTACGTTTCCCCTGGTTATGACTTCCCAGTCAGTAGGTTTTGATGGATGAGAAGTCTTCATGGCGTCATTGATTTCTGCTCTGTCTTCATGTCTAAATAAGGAGACAGTATTTACTGCTCTTTGAAACACGTCCTAAACCTTTGGCAGCTCAGTAGGGCATGATTGGGGATGCCTGTTACTCCTCTGAACCTTCTTGAAGAGGATGAACTGGATTTTAAACTAGAAGTTTGAACAGAGATCCAGTGGTTTTTCTGGTCTCCACTGAGAAGAATGACTATAGCACAAACACATGCAAAGAAAAGTGGGCAGGCCACAAAGCTGGCCCTGAAATACTCCTCTGTGCTGCAGCTCTGTGACCCAACCTGGGCACAGACTGTGAATCAGACACCGTGCTGTCAGTTTCCATCAGAGTAATTACGTGTTTAGAAACCTGCACGAGCATTTGAAAAGCTCGGTCTCATAAAGAAAGTATTGTTTGTATAATTTTAGGGATGTGTCATCTGTTGAACTGTTGATGAATAATCATCAAGGTATCAAAGCTGAAATCGACGCTCGTAATGACAGTTTTACGACCTGCATTGAACTGGGGAAATCCCTGCTGGCAAGGAAGCACTACGCATCTGAGGAGGTATGTGCTGCTTTGCTTCGGGGCCCAGGGGCCCAGGAGCGCAGCTGGTGTTCAGATGTAGAATGCCTCTCTTGGGTGTGTATGTATGTGTTGTACGTATGTATGTGTATGCATATATATTTACACACAGAGAGAAATCTGTGTTTGCATTCATACATACATAAGCACATGTTTACATGTATTTCAAAACTGCTTGCTTCTTTCTTGTGTGTTACAATAAGGCATTTAGGCAAGACTGTAGGTCTAAAACCAATCAATCTGTGGCCCAGAAGACAGTTTTCAAGGACCATGGCTGAGGGTTTGTTCTCTCTCACCTCCTCCATTGGCCCTCTGCATGGGTGACACCCTTCTCTGTCCCCTATGCCCTAGACCAATTTGCTCTTTAGTGCATGGTCGCTAAGTCAAGTTAGGATGCTGGTGATACAGAGGTAAGTGGCTGTCAGCGTGAGGCCCCCTTGTAGGGCTCAGGCGTGCCGTCTGAGAGCTTGGGGCTTGGCCTTCTCACTGCCCCTCTCTTCCTGCATGTGTGCAACCTGGGAGCCCTGGAGTGTGGAGAGGGCTTGATACGTTGTTGGCCACCTCACAACAGAGCAACTTCGGGTGGAGTTTGGCCTTCTTCCCAGCGCCCTCCAGAAGGAACGTTGCCATGCTTTTCTCTCCTCTCCACACAGATGGACTGAGTGGTTCTCAGATCTTTCCTACATTAGTGGTGATCTCTATGTAAAATGTGTTTTTCATACATAAAGTGGCCCATCAAGGGGCAGACTAGGAGGATGTGGTCCAGTCTATTAAGATGTCCCTGGGGTCCTTCTTTTCTCACAGATCAAGGAGAAGTTACTGCAGTTGACAGAAAAGAGAAAAGAAATGATTGACAAGTGGGAAGACCGATGGGAATGGTTAAGACTGAGTAAGGATATACCAAACTTCTCTGCTCTTTCTGGGTCCCCACTGAAAGCAAGCAAGTTTATTTACCTGCTTTTATTGGTTTGATACAGTGTTATCTCTTACTGATTTTTGGAGCCTGTCTGAATGTTTGTTTCTTAATATCTTATTTAGCTCTTTCATGCTAATAAGTATTTTAAAATTGTTCCCTGTGTCACCTTCATTGTCCTTCATTCCCATGATTGACCTCAGTGCTGTGAGTGGTGTCTAGGTGTGCAGGAACAGCATGGGGACCACAGGATGGGCATCCCCTCTGGGGGAGTGCAGTAAAGAGACCCCCCCACCCCCCAGTTATCTTTAGGAAGAATTGTTACTGCAGAGTCAAGAAGATGGAAAGTTGGCTTGGTTAGGTCTTAATGAAAGCTAACAATGATAAAGAATTGTCAGTGAAGCAAGCATTATTCTTAAGTATTCTATATGTTTTTTCTTTATTTACTTTCCACAATAATCTTCTGAGGTAGGTTCTATTTTAGTCTCATTTTATAGGAGAATATGTGAGCTAACAGAATTTGTAACATACAGTATTGGGAGTAGTATTTATGAACACCAAAGGTAGTCCAACTGAAGCATCATTTACCGTATTTACTGTATTCTGCCATTCTGTGCTTGGGGCTCCAGGCTTCAGCCTTACTCTCAGGTACCAGAAGTGCTTTCTAGAAGCAGAATCCAAAGGTCCTTTTCTAAAAAATGTTAGGCCTCATTTCTTGCGTGCCTCAGCTCAAGAAGTCCCACTCCTGACCATTCTCTGGGTGAGAATTTGGTCTATTAATTTCGCCCACTCCCTGGGCAAGTTCATTTCAGTTCAGCAAAGCCCAGGATACACCCTGCACTGTGAGCTAGGCGCCAGGCTGTGTGCTGAGCAGCCCTGATGAGGCGAAGAGTCCCTCATGTGGTGCGGCGTTGGGGGCCCCCAGGGTGGCGCCGACGCCGCCCGCAGTGTTTCCTTACCTGAGTGACCCCCGGCGCTGCTGCTCAGTGTGTAGTGGAGGTGCCGGTCAGCCCCCGCGCAGACAGAGCAGGACCTGACCCGCCTTCTCACAGTGCAGCAGGTGGAGGCCACGCTGCGTGTTCTCAGGTGGAGGACAGAATGGATAAAGCAGAAGCCCTTCAGCCCATACCATCTCCATTTTGTGTAGGGCTCCCAGACCCTTCCCTCCCTTTCAGCCCCCAAAGTAAAACATAGCACTTCCAACCCAGAAAGTGTGATCGGTGAATGGCTGCTCCATCAGGGTCGTCTGGTTGAACATAGGTTGTGAATTCCTGCAGGGCTCCAAAGCTTACTTCACTGTAGTAAGGATGAGTGAGCAGAGCATATATTCTGGTCCTACATGGTCTTGTGGCAGCCACTGTTCTCATGGGGTTCTTTAGAACCTGTACTGTGCTGGTCCAAATTGAGATGTGCTCTAAGTATAAAATTTCAAATACAGAAGAAAGGTGTAACACAGCTCAGTAATTTTTCTTTTTTTTTCACTGATTACATGTTGAAATAGCACTTTGATATATCAGGTTGTCTAAAATGTCCTTCTAAAATTAATTTCGCCTGTGTTTAATGTGGCTAGTAGAAGTCGCAATGTGTAGCTCCCCTGATGTTATGTGGACAGAGCAGGTCCGGACTAGACTAGGCAGCTTGTGCAGGCAGCTGCCACTAGAGGGCAGCACCACCCCGGCTGCCCAGTCACCTGCCCACATTCTCACTCTCTGCTCTCCTGTGCAGTCTTAGAGGTCCATCAGTTCTCAAGGGATGCCAGTGTGGCCGAGGCCTGGCTGCTCGGGCAGGAGCCCTACCTGTCCAGCCGAGAGATAGGCCAGAGCGTGGACGAGGTTGAGAAGCTCATCAAGCGCCATGAGGCTTTTGAAAAGTCTGCAGCGACCTGGGACGAGAGGTTCTCTGCCCTGGAAAGACTGACGACGGTGAGTGACCACTGGGAGCTGGGGTGCTCTGTGGTGCTTCCCATGGGCAGCTCTGCTTCCCGCTCACCTAGACCTGGGAGCTCATGTCATTGCTCTGTTCTTAAAAGCATGAAGGGTCTTCCTGGACTTGATGTTTCTCTTGGTACAGGACCTGGGGAGATGGCCCAGGGCAGCTGCCCCCTCAGTCACTTCCTGGGCATGTAGATCTGTGATCACTTGCTGTCTGGGCATTGATTGATTGGGATTTGCTTTCCTCTTTTGATCTTTTTTTTTTTTTTTTCCTATATCTCATAGAAGCTGTGGTTCCTAGAGATCGTAGCCATACAGTTATCTTCAGATTTCAGAATTGGAATTCCCATCAGGCAGTAGTAGCTTATTCTAGACCACCAGGCTCTCCCCAGTCCTGATGATCTCTTCTGCTTTAGAATAGGGCTTGCTCACTGGTGGTCTCTCTCCCAAGACACTTGCACTGCCGGTGGGAAGCTGATTCTTTATGCTGTACAGAAATGATGTTCTTCTTACGATTCTAGGCTTCTCAGCTATACATGTATACTTCTGTGCTAAAGTGGAATGCTGTGGTACTCACTGCTCATGAAATGGGTTAGTTTCAGTTGGACTAGTTTGTGGCTTTTTTAAAATGTGTTATTGGGGTTTAGCTAAACCCAATTCCCATCGCAGCCCAAGAAGCCTCGTTGGGAGTTACTGCAGCGCTGACTTAGTGGTGTTTGAGCTCTGATGGGAAGTCCGGAATGGACCTTCCCACTCAGCTGCTTTCTTCCTCAGTGAATTCAAGGGCTGCAGAGTTCATGTAGCAGTTAAACTCAATGTCCCAGTGCCACACACAACTCCAGGGATTCTGCCAGCCCGTACAGTGGGTCTGCTTCATCACGCAGACCTTGGTTTCCTGTGGCTCGGGGTTGTAGCCTCAGTTCCTGTGACCTTAATGAGCTTTTGCTTAGGATGTCAGAGCTCCAGGTCGTCCTGTGTGATCCAATGTAGAACACTCAAATAGGGCTCACCTGGAACTGTTTCCTTAAAAGAGGCAGAGTTTGGGGCTCTGCCGGACATCACGGTGTTCTCCCTCAGTTGGAGCTACTGGAAGTGCGCAGACAGCAAGAGGAAGAGGAGAGGAAGAGGCGGCCGCCCTCCCCCGAGCCGAGCACGAAGGTTTCCGAGGAGACTGAGTCCCAGCAGCAGTGGTGAGTCACCGGCAGCCCGCCTGCCTGCACCCAGCCTCAGTGACAAGTGGGGTTGAGGAAGCTCGTTTCTGAGCCTGTGCTGCACTGTGCCCTTCCTGCCAGTCATTCTGCAGACAGCGTAGACCCATCATACAGTCACATTTGAGGACACTGACTGGTCCACAGTAATATTGCTGTGTTGGCATAGAAAGTGGAATGTAGACAGCACTGTCTCTGCTGTGCACACGTGTGTACACACACATACAACTTCCCCAGGAGTAAATGGATGGAGTGAACCACCTGGATTTCAGGCCAGTGACTGCACAGTGATGCTTTCTGAAAGTTCTGGGTGATTTCAAACAAAGGGCAGAAACTACTCTCTGTTTCTGAAAGGCTGAGTATTTTGCTGTGGTTAAAGCTTCCTGACAACTAATGCCACCTCTATGGGCACTGATGCCTGAGGTCTCACCCTCTATCTAGAGTCCATTTGAAACACTTGAAAGTTTTTAGAAAGAAATCCCATTATGTAAGAGGGCTGTTTATGTTTTTCTGAGAGAGAGGCTCTAATAAAGTTGACCTGTGTTCTCCCCCATCCTGCCTTACTCTTCTGTTTCTCCTCTTTTCTTCTTCCCTACCTTCCCTCCTTCCCTGTTTCCTCCTCTCCTCTCCTCCACCTTTTCTTCCCTTTTTTCCCAACAGGGATACTTCAAAAGGAGACCAAGTTTCCCAGAATGGTTTGCCGGCTGAACAGGGATCTCCACGGGTTAGTTACCGCTCTCAAACCTACCAAAACTACAAAAACTTTAATAGCAGACGGACAGCCAGTGACCAACCGTGGTCTGGACTGTGAAGTTCGCTACTGTTTGTCAAGAACCACTCTTTCCAAATACCATTGGTTTGACCTTTTGGCGTCCATTTCACCCACAGTGTTAAAAATTTTACTGAATTCGTAGTCTTCCTTGGTTTCATATTTGTTTTCATTTAATTCATGTTTATTTGAGTCTTTTAACTGATGGATGCTCCATTGCCTGAAAGCAGCCTACATAATTTTTGTTTATTTATCGTGAGCTTTTTACTTTATTAAGATGTTGCAGCAAAAGCCTTACGTGAGTAATTGAAATTAAATGAGATTACAGCAAAATGAAGAAGAGAGCTAGAATCGACAGGTATGGCACATCCAGTTGTACTAACAGGGTGCAGTCCTGCACCATGCGCAGCTCCCTTCACAGATGTGATTAACCTGCGGCAGGTCACCAGGAACTAGGAAGACTGGTGGATGAGGAGGGAGACCTCCGGTACTAAGATTAAAACCTAAGGTCAGCTGTGTAACATTCCATGAAGGATGCAGTCATTTATTGAGAAACAATACAGAAGAGTTGAAGCTGTTTTAGGTGCAGAATCTGAACGGTTTTGAGACCCTCAGATCATTCATTTATTACCTTTTTACAAACCAGTTCCTCTATTTTTTTCTGCCAAGTCCCGAGCTGAGAGTGGTAGGCTCGCTTACAGCAGTTAACACAGCTGGGCTCAGGAGTCAGGTGCCTCCACCTCCATCTGGGTCACCATCAGTGCTGCTGGGGCGTGGATCCTGGCAGATGAGGCAGCACTTCTTGGCATGTTTGGGAAGCCTGCCCAGCCAGACTTCCATGCCTTTCCATCTAGTTGATGACTTCAGGGTGTCAAACTGTTAAAATTTTTCCAACCAGTGGAATAAAAGCCATGCTGGTTCACCCTGATTACTTGAATGATGCACTTGGGAGACCACCCCAGGAGCCATTGCCTGCCTTCAGGCTCCAGAAGTTCTTTCAGTGTCTCTTTAGACAGAAATTCCGTTGTGTGTCTCGTATGGATCTTCCAGTTCATTTTTCATTTTCTTACGACTTTTTGTGACACTCTCTAATAAGGAGTCTTTTAGGATATTGTTTATCAGACCACCAGCAGGGATTGAAATGTTTTATCAGAAATTCTATTCCTTAGGAATAAAAGCTAAAGAAAGAGATGATTTCCTGGTACCGATAAAGGCAAAACCAAACCAGGTCCACATTACATGAAAGCTGTGTGAGACATTCACTTACTCATTTGCCATATTTAGATGTTAGTGGAATTAGAAGACCTGTTTTGATATGTGTTCTCCATGAGTTAAGTCTAATTTGTCTTTTCATTTCATGATGCATGTCTTTTTTTTCTTTTGTCAGGATAACATCATATAGCATCTTGTTTGTTTTTTCCTTATTTCTATGTACATATCTATCTACTTGCAGCTGTAGATGGGTATATAGATAGATGCCAAGCTTCTTATGTTCTGGGAGTAGTATGCACCATTGTTGGGTCTCTGCCTTAAAACATACCAAAATTCATTTTAGAAAAAAATACTGCTTCATCTTTGGTCATTAGGGAGCCCAGTTCCTGGCTCCAACTAGAATGTGTCATTGATCTGTATGTATATATGTGATGTGTCCATATATATATGTTTAAATTTTGTATCAGTAGGACTAATACCCAATTTTATGCCTTTTGTATTCAGAAGACCAAAAAAAAAAAGCCACATAAGCGTAGAGAGAAGGAGTGCTATGATGTTTGGGCGTTTGTTCTCATGCCTATTTTTAATCTAGATTTTAAATTGTAGCTTGCCAGAACAAATTTTTAGTTGTAATTGGATTGTATCAGAAGAAGAAAAGCTCTTTTCATTCTTCTGAGTTACAGTGCAGAGACTCAAGTTAATGACCTTTTGACAATAGTGTTGCTTTGTGCACTTAGAAAACCAATCAGGCATTCCATGTGCTGCTAGTTGTCACGTTGCGTTTATGTTCACCTTCTGATTGAACTATCTCAGGTGTATCCAGCCGCTAAAGCACTCTGGACTAATTGCTAAAGAGAAGCAATGTTGGGTGGGGGTAGGGGGATCCACAGGGACCCACTGTTTGGTCACAGCACTATGATTTGCTTTTGATGTTTGTCTCTAGTTGCGTGTTGTCTGTTGGCATGCTTAAGCACATGTCCATTAAAATTCATTTTGTTCCTTTTATTTTTCTTGTTTTCTTGATTAGTGATTCATTTGCATAAACATTAATTATCTCTGCATACTGGTTTGGGGTTTTCTCTTTCCTTCTAACTCTAAAGAAAAAAATTTTTGCTGCAGAATTTCCCCCAGCTGAGGCTTCCCCTGGCCTTCACCTGCCTTGGAGTCTGACCAAGTATGAGAAATTTTAGCCCTTTCCCAGTAAACATTCCGCTGTCCAGGTCATTGCTGTCGCTTACAGTATTTGAGTCACACCTGCAGCACTAATTTTTTTTTTAACCTGGTTTCTGTCCACACTAACCCCATGTCTCCTTGGACTCATGCCTGACACAGGCCTTCCAGACCAATCTCATACTTCCTCCCCACTAGAAGTCTCTTGAAATCTCATACCAAAACAGACTAGTCAGCCTTAAAGTCCACTCACTTTCTTTCGACTCAGGGGTGTTTTATTGTTTGGTCATTATTTCCCCTCTGTCTCGCCTTTAAAAGTGAAAGGCAAGAGAAATACTTAAATAGCCCATTGCTTATAAGCACAGGTCTGCAGGCTGTCACTGGCAAGGCCAGGATAATCACCATGCATCTCCTCACCCATGCCTCTCTGCCCTCACGATCCTGTTTCCACATTGCTGTGTGGATAAAGAGGTCTAATCACAAACACCCTTCAAGTGCCTCACCTCTGGTCTCACCCTAAACTCCGATGCTGACAGTGATAGTTTGTTTAGACAGAATATAAACTTGACTCCTGCCCTGTCACTTAGTTAAGACCCAGCAGAGACACCCAGTTTCTGAGAGTTGACATATCTGATGTTCAAGCAGTGGTGGCCAGTCTCCCATTGATCCTGTTGAGGTTGTTGCTGCTAATTTGGTGTCACTTGGTTCTGGGCAGCAGTGGTGGGGGACGTTATCTAATGAGCGTGCCATTGACACCTCCATGTCTGTCCGTGTACAAGGGGTGCAGGTTGTCTGTAATCCACTAAAGCGTCAGCCACACCCAGCTTTAGTAACTCGCTAATCCCACACCCTGGGTGTATCAGCCAGGGGCCCGCTACAGTTCATGGTACACAGTTGATGGCACACAGGCTGAAAGCGATAATGAATGGAGACCCTACCGCATTTCCCAAGCCGAAAAGCCATGAGGGTTACCATAGCAATGAGCTTGGGAAGGAACAACTCCCGAAGACGACTCCAGCCTGAAGGGTCAGAGCTGCTGGAAGCCTGGCTGGCTGGGCTTCCTCGTCTCAGTGCAGCAAGGCACCGTGATCAACCAGCACGTGATGGGGAAGGCCCTGGTTCTGTCTTTGTTTGGGGGTAAATAGCCGTGTGGTGTTGAGTGACTGTGATTGGCTTTTCCAGCTCCTTTAACACAAACTACAACCCACTCACGATACAACTTCGGCAGACGTGGTTACATTGATGTTCGTTGACTTGCCTCATTTCCTTCCAGCTCTTAAGTTCCAAAGTCTAACAGGGATGGTAGACATGAAGTGCATGATTGCTGTCTTAATTTCTGCATGTGTTTATGACCATGTTTGGGGAGGTGGGCGGGGAGGGGAGCTGGAGAGCATTTTCAGAAACTGAAGGTCTTTTTTGTCTGACTCTGGGGGAATGCCGTGTAGCTCTGATAGAGTTGTCTATCCATCTGTTTGTGAATGCCCTTTCGCTTCAACTTCCAGCCCTTCTGGTGGCGTCCTTGGTTGTAAGGTGGCTGCTGTATAACGTCCGCTCTTTCATATTTAATACGTGTGATTGTTACTGTTGTCCTTTCGTTTTAACGTAACCATAAGAGGAAATGATCTGAGTTCTATTAGAGAAAATGGATTGATCAGAGGAGCAGAGTGCAGTAAAACTCATCCTGGCATTTCGCTTTTCTCATCTCCCCGTAAACGGGCGGGTATTAATCCACCCCCACCTTCTAATGTCCTTGGTGTCCAGCTGGCTTTGTGGGATGTGCAATGGTTTTACTGTACTGCCTCGATCTGTGCCAGGCATTTATACACAGCCACGTGTGCGAGTCAGAGCGTATGTGGTCCCCCCCAGGGCTCACGGGGTTAGCTGAATGGCCTCTCCGCTGTCCCTAGATGGCAGAAACAGTGGACACCAGCGAAATGGTCAACGGCGCTGCAGAACAGAGGACAAGCTCGAAAGAGTCCAGCCCCATCCCCTCCCCCACCTCTGATCGCAAAGCCAAGACTGCTCTCCCAGCCCAGAGTGCCGCCACCTTGCCAGCCAGGACCCAGGAGACACCCTCGGCCCAGATGGAAGGCTTCCTGAACCGGAAGCATGAGTGGGAGGCCCACAATAAGAAGGCCTCGAGCAGGTAACAGCACAGAGGCCGGCAGTCCTAGGGGAAGTCAGCCCCTTAGAGGTGGAGGTGGACAGCTGTCGACTGAGAGAGGAGTGTTGTTTGTGTGTCTGGTTGGTTCTGTAGCTTCTTGGGCATCACATCCTTCTTGGGAAGTGGGAGTAGAGTGCTTTTTATTCACCAAGAAAGACAAGGAAGAGTTAAGTGTGTGAGAGAAAAGCAAGAAGAGGCCTTAGAAGGGCTGAGAAGGAATGCCACTAGATTGAGAGGGAGGAGTCTTTCCTAGAGTGAAGTGATTTCACTGTTATTTTTCCTCCTTGTGGGTTAAGTGGGTTGCTTAATGTGGGGGGTTTAAGTCACCTTTTCTCCTAGCAGTCTTTATACTGATTATCTCCCAATAGCCCTACTTTTATTATGTTCATAACTGAGGCTCTGGGAGGTTAAGAAAGCTCACCCTGTGTAATACCGTCGTAAATGGCACAGCTGGCACACCTAGTAAAACTTATCTGACTCCACAGCCTGTGTGCTTAACCATTAAACAAACTGCCTGGGACCCACCACGTACAGTTGTACAGGTTGTACACTGTATAAGGGAATCCCATCTGAGAGCTGCCGTCCACACTGAGAACAGTATAATTGATTTGTTAATACAGGAAGGTGGCAGTAAAGTGTCTTCTGATAAAAAGCAGTGTCTTAGGGCAGTTTGTCATGTCCTGGGAGGAGGAAGGCTGCCTGTTTCTAACTCAGCCAGTGCACCATACGTGCTCATGGCTCTGAATCTGCTTCCCTATCAGGTTGCCAGGCCACATTACAGAATGAAGCTGAGATTGAACAGCTACTTAAGGACAGGCATGTTTCCAATAAGGAGCCTTGCCTATACCCCATTACCATGAGAGGGTATCAAACACCCACAAAAAGCTTTCTAGTCAGAGCTGAGAGTCTCTTTATTTAATAGAAGAGGGCACTGTGTTTTTCTTCAAAGTCAGAGCAAAAAGTATCCTTCAAAACCTGCCATTGTAGCAACATATGGTTTTGTCTTGGGAGTCTGCAGAGGAATTTTGCTGCATTGTTAATTTTTAACAATTTAGAAAGGGCTTTTATTATAACAGGATCGTGCCATGTTGTGTGGGGACCATTTTCGTATTAAACGGACTGTCAGTTCTTTAAGGGGGTGTGGCTCAAAGCAAACCTTGTCATTCCTTTCCTTATGGCTCAGGTCCTGGCACAATGTTTATTGTGTCATAAATAACCAAGAAATGGGTTTCTACAAAGACGCAAAGACGGCTGCTTCAGGAATCCCCTACCACAGTGAGGTCCCTGTGAGTTTGAAAGAAGCCATCTGTGAAGTGGCCCTTGATTACAAGAAGAAGAAGCACGTGTTCAAGCTCAGGTAAGAGTTACCAGAGAGGGGGGGGTGTGTGTTGATTTTCACTCCAGGCATTGGTTTTCTTAGATGCTGTGATCAGTTGGTTCCTCTCCTCTACCGTTTAAAAAGTTACCAACAGAGTGACAGACGGGATAGGCACACATCTCAGTTAGGGTCCCCGGCATCTCTGTGGTGAACGGCACAGCTGAACACTGCAGAAAAAGAGCTTTCATTTCTTATCAGCTGGAGCTTAGTATTTCTAAGACAGGGTGAGCTCGTCACATCTCACAGTTTAAGGGGCACTTAGAAAGATAGTTTCCCCATCGTGCAGCTAATCCAATCCTAGGACATGCTGTTCTTTGCTCGTGACTTTTCTGGAGACAGGTCAACTGAGTCATTCAAGAGCTGGATGGAGACAAACAGGAAGGAGGGGGCCCCGTGCTCCCCTGACTCACCCAGTGGATGTTCCAGACACCTCTGGAACCATCCAGTCCACGTGTCTCTACCCTGTAGAATACATTCGACTCCCCCAGAAGGGGATCCAAGCTCAAAAATTCTGCTTATCCTTGGAAATGGGCAGAAAAATCAAGTTTTTTTAATAAAAACATAAGTGAAAATGTTGTAGTTAGGATGATACTAATCTGATCTGTTGCTCTGGGATCTGGAAAGCTTTGGTCCTTGGTTATGGGTGTGTCTCACGCCAGCTGGACGAGGCCAAGGACCACAGGTGAGAGCAATTCAGGCGGTGTGATTTCTTGAGCTCTTGGTGCACACAGAAGGCAGGTCCGGCCTTGGGACACTTTACATACCATAACATCCGGCACAGACAGCCAGGCTCCCTGGCTGCCTCCCTCTGTGCTTCCCTGACACAGTGTCAGAGGGTTGGGACGTTGGCAGAGCACCCGACTGCCACACCAGTAATGCCCCGTTCCTCTTAACGCAGCCCTCCCAGCCAGTCCCCTCTGTGTCACAGCAATGGCCTCACCAGGGCAGTTTCTTCGGTTCTGAGATGTATGTAAGAAGAGAAATCTAGGAGACCTTTTCTGTGACTTTCTGTCAGTTCAGAAAGTCTGGTATTTGTTACTGTGGGGCATGTAAGCTCAGTGGCAAGATTTCAAAAGGGCTTATGATTTTCAAAGAGCTTTCTCTTGCATTCAGTTTAGAGCAGTGATCAGTCCATCCAGGTGGTCTTTGCCGCAACAAATCCAGGTATAGATACATTTGGAACATTTTTGATCCTTCCAGTGAATGAAACAGGCTTCCCAGGTGGCATTAGTGGTAAAGAACCCACCTTAAAAAAAAAAAAGAACCCGCCTGCCAGGAGACCTAAGAGACGTGGGTTCGATCCCTGGGTCAGGAAGAAATGGCAACTCACTCCACTATTCTTGCTTGGAGAATCCCATGAATAGAGGAGCCTGGAGGGCTACAGTCCATGGGGTCACAAAGAGTCACACACGGCTGAAGCAACTTAGCACACATGCAGTGACTGAAACACACAAGTCACTTGTGTATATTGGCCCAATTATATGGCCTTTTGATGTCCGGGGGTGGCTGCCGATCCCATGCAGGCCCGAACACATTGAGTGATGTGTGCAGGGTTCCGACGGGCATTTCTAGGGTGATTCCTGTGTCCCACAGAGGATGTGAGAGTTAAGGGTTTTTTTCCCTTAAGTGATACTGTGACTGACTTTCTTCTTTCAAATTACAGACTAAATGACGGCAATGAGTACCTCTTCCAAGCCAAAGATGATGTAAGTTTTTAAGATTCTTTTTTTTTTTTTTTTCAAATGCAAGTTTACAAGTGTTTGTGGCCTGATGAGCATTATATATGGTGCTCTTCACATAAGTGATGATCAGCGGTGGCATCTGTCCTCTGGTCTCCACAGTCACAGACGCTGGAAGGTTTTCTGTTCTCCTGTGTCTGTCAGGGGCAGTAAATGTCATCTCATTGTTCTCCTACCCTGGCAGGAAAGCTAGCGCAGGGTCTCTTGAAGTTTGTGGAAGAGAACTGTGGGTGATGCACAGGGAGGTGGTCTCCAAACTGGGGTGGAGCCCACAGCCCAGCTAGGAGCCTCCCCTCTATGCCCACTGCACTGTACCTCTTGTAACCAACCATCGCTTGGCTGTATGATCAGCCGATGAGAAAACATGCGTAGCGCGTTAAATTCAAACAAAGCAACTTCTGTTAAGTTTACACAATGTGGTATATCAAATAGATTTCTATTTCAAAAAAGAAAAAGCACTTTGTAGGGTAGGACCTGACCCCCGTGCTATAGGCCAGTCTTCCAGCTCGTCACATTTGTAGGACCATATACTACAGTGGAGACCTTCAGGTACTGTCAACTGAATTCAGGCGTTTGTTAGAGAGCCACTGTCCCTTCTCAGGCAGACATGCTATTCCTAAGCTTTCCAACCCACAGCAGCTCAGACGGTCACCCAGGCGGAGTGAGAGTATCTCATGTCCATCCAACTTAGATGAGTCTCACCTGTGTCCCCCCTCCTTTATCCAGGAGGAAATGAACACATGGATCCAGGCCATCTCCTCTGCCATCTCCTCTGATAAACACGAAGTGTCCGCCAGCACCCAGAGCACGCCAGCATCCAGCCGGGCTCAGACCCTGCCCACCAGCGTCGTCACCATCACCAGCGAGTCCAGTCCCGGCAAACGGGAGAAGGACAAAGAGAAAGACAAAGAAAAGAGGTTCAGCCTTTTTGGCAAAAAGAAGTGAACTCCTTTCTGTCACTTCCTGCCCTTCTCTTCTTACCTTTTCAGTGAAATTCCAGCATGCAAGCTCAGAACCAACACATTACTCTCTGTGCCTAAATGTTTCTCCATGTGGTTGATTTTTTTTCTTTTAATTTATAGAGCATTTCTCGGGGAGGGTGGGGAAAAATACAACCTAAACACTTTATCTCCAAGTTAACAAAAGTTTGAGGTGCAGAGGGAAGACCAGATTTTTTTTTTTTAAACGAAATTATATAGATTAGATCTCAGTATTTAAACTGTTCCTCAATTTTGTGAGGCTGTGTTGGAAATAACCCGCCTCCAGTGCTGTTGGTATGCAAGGCAGTGGTGCTTAAACAATATTTCCTGTGCTCGCCACAGACAGAACGTACCAATGTCCCAACACCATTCTCTCCCATTTACTCCCAGTGGTTTGACTATTAGAAGCGCCCATGATGGGTCTAACCTGGATTAAACTGATTGTGTGTGGTGATCTCGCTGCAGCCACAGTGCAGCCCCACTGTTAACTCTACAGACCAAGCCACTTGTACCTGGCATCACTTACTAACACATGACATGCAGCTTTTCTGCATCAACCTGGACAGCAGTTAAGAATGTCGGGATACAAGAAGGAATAGAAAACCGATACTGTTTTAAATAATCTGTAATTTCAATTTTTTTTTTGCTGAAATACATTATATTGTATGTTTGAGATAATTCTAGTACAAAGTATAATAAAACTAGATGTATAATAAACCCTTTAAATCATTGGTAAGTGTACAAGTGGAACCGAGGCATTTACTGGACAAAGTCATGTTACCGTAATGGTTACTTGCTTGTGCGTTACCACACTGTGTTATAATTTGCTTCATTACCTTGCTCTTTGATACATAGTGTGCATTTCTCTGTCACTGTAACAATTATAATGACAAATTTTCATCTTACTGCACAATCAAAATGGCATTGATAGGAATGAACTCCAGAGGCTGGGCCTGACAAGGAGGTTGGTCACTCAGGCCCGGTGCTCAGTCGTATGACCTGTACCTCTCAACTTTTGCCCTATCTGTTAAATATATGCGATGTCATTAAATGCTTTTAAATCTAGCATGGTGGGTGACTGTTGTTTTTCCTCTCCTTGCGTGCACGCCATGTAGGGGATTTGCACAGTGCAAAATAGCAGATGGGAAACAGGAGACTGTCCATCTGGGTACCTGTTGCACATTCTTGTGTATGTCTGGTGTCCCAGCTTTGAAAAATCACAAGAAACAGAGCAATAAATATGGAATGTTTTGTAGCCATACATGCAGATTTTATCTTTTATTTATGAAAATGTTATCAAAAAGCTCACCAAACCTGAGCTCTGAGACTAGGGTTCAAAAACATTTTCAGTAAATAGAGGTAAGTAGGTATTTTAGGCTTTGTAGGCCATACTCTGTTGAAACTCCGCCACTGTGTATTACAGAGGCAGCCGTCAATGATACGTGAACCCATGGGCACGGCTGTGTTCCAGTAAAACCATGTATGTGGACACAGAGTTTAATTTTATATCATTTTCATATGCCACACAATATTCTTTTCTGATTTTTTAAAAAAAATTTTAAATGTAAAATTTATTTTACACAGATTGTGCAAAACCAGATCACAGGCCATGTGTGGCCCATAGACCAGTTCGCTGATGCCAGCGGTAGGGGTCATGGCTTAGATATGTGTGTCATACTTGTCCTAGTTGATTGATTCTGTACCGCTTGCATATTTTCTAATGTGCAGTAGCAATGAAGGTTAGTATTACAGACTTTCAGTAGTTTATTCCCCAGAGGATATGCTTAACCTGACCTCACAGCTGACTGACATCAGGGGTGTTACCCTTAGGTGAACTGAGATCCCACTGTTTACTACCCACTCCCTTCCCCCACCCCATCAATCCCCATGCCCCTGTGTACCCAGGGTTGTTTATCTCATCACGACGCTCCCTTACCCTTGCCTTACTCAGGACTGGAATCAAGTTGTTCATTTCTTAACAGGTAGACCTCTGACCAAAACGTTTAGTTTAGAAAAGGCATCTTGGAAAATAATCGTGATTGACTACAGCCTACCTAACAAAGCCAGGCCGGTGGCAGGCGGGCCACCCTCGGAAGGAAACTAAGCAGCAATCCCAGATTCCCATGAAAAGTAGATTTGGCTGGAACATTTCACACATAATTCTAGAGGCTTGCAGACCCCCAATGCCTGGTTTTGGAGGTTCGTGATTGCCTCCCTCCCAATGCTGAGGATGCCTGCGGCCTGAAAGTGGAAGGTGATGGGCAGCAGGCAGAGAAGCAGCCACCGAAGATGGGCTTCTGTGAGTCGTCAGGAGCCGATGGCAATAGAAAACCAGAATGAAGGTGTCATCTCAGGCTGAAGTTAGAGGCCACATAGGATCACAATCTTCAGTCCTGTCAGGGTAAATAGCAGATTTTTGTAAAAATCATGCACTAAACATTTTGAGAATTGTGCACATTTATTTTTGTTGCTGCAGTATGCTATTTTACTTGAATTTTTAGTGATACGGGACAGGTAATGCAACTGGTCTCACCTCTGGGAAATAAGCAGAAAGTAAGGCTTTTAGGACACGGAGGAGGCATTCTCGATTAAAGGTTCCTCTTGTCACATTTGAACATCTCTACAGTTGGAATGCACCTTCAATTCGCAAGCCTCAGTGTTGTTTTCTTGGCAGTACTTAGAGTGATGGTGTTTGTACACCTGCAGTTTGTATGCCTACAGTTCTTCAGTCAATGCAATAGAGTATATCAGAGCAGCTGACACATGGTTATCTTCTCACAAAGTTTTTGGCACTTTTCAGGGAAGGGTGGCTATAATACTTCCTTATGCGTACATTCTTTGCATTTATTAGTTGAAATACTTGAGTATTTCATCAAGTGGTAGAATTCATATAGGAAAGGTGGGATACATGCCTGAGTTTTTACTATGATCTGAGCTGGTTTTTTCAAGCCTGATTCATAACCCCAAAGGCCTAAATTAAAGAAAAAAAATAAAACTTCCGTCCACTAAAGCTCAGGACTTCTCACCATTGAAAGTCTTAGGGAAATGATTCACTATCCATTTTCCAAGACCAACCATCCGTGAAATTACCCTTTTGGAAATTTTAAAATATTCCATCTTTGGCTGGTGGAGGCCCCTTCAGGTTGGCTACTGAGCCTTTCTGATATCATCTTTCTCCTTATCTGGCTTGACACAATTGCTCATTTCTTACCCCTGGACCTGCAATCAGATTCCTCTGAGACAACCTGGTTTCTTTTAGTGTAAAATGGTATTTCATAACCATTATTGGTGTGCTCGCAATTCTGTTGCTACTGGTTGGTCCTTGTTTTCCAGGCATATCAGAGATAAGAAAAAAAACTTGATTTCAAGTTTGCAGCGGTCTTTACTGCCTTACATCGCAGTCATTTTCACTCAGAATCATGGCTTTCAAGGATACAAGAGGCATAGAATGGAATATGATAGTTATTCATGTGCTTTATCCCAAATTGCATGCATAGAAACTCAGTACACCACCACCAATATAATTACTGTCAAAATTCTGTAATCATCCTAGATTCATGTGTGTACCCTTTACCCAGTTCCCCCCAGTGGTGTCATCTTGCAAATCTAGCAGGGTATCACCTCCAGGGTGTTTGATACAGTCAAGATACAGGATGTTTCCATCTCCCCACACCTTCCTGCTGCTGTGTTACACAGCCACACCTGCTGCCCAGCCCCTGCCCCTTTTACCTCTGGCAACCTCCAGTCAGTTTTCCATTGCTATAAACTTGTCATCTGAAGAATGTTGTATAAATGGAATCACACAGGGTATAATCTTTTCAGTTCCGTTGCTCAGTCGTGTCCAACTCTTTGCGACCCCATGAATCGCAGCACGCCAGGCCTCCCTGTCCATCACCAACTCCCGGAGTCCACCCAAACCCATGTCCATTGAGTGGGTGATGCCATCCTACCATCTCATCCTCTGTCGTCCCCTTCTCCTGCCCTTAATCTTTCCCAGCATCAGGGTCTTTTCAAATCAGTCAGCTCTTCACATCAGGTGGCCAAGGTATTGGAGTTTCAGCTTCAACATCAGTCCTTCCAATGAACACCCAGGACTGATCTCCTTTAGGATGGACTGGTTGGATCTCCTTGCAGTCCAGGGGACTCTCAAGAGTCTTCTCCAATACCACAGTTCAAAAGCATCAATTCTTCAGCACTCAGCTTTCCTTATAGTCCAACTCTCACATCCATACGTGACCACTGGAAAAACCATAGCCTTGACTAGACGGACCTTTGTATAGTCTTTTAGGACTGGGCTTTTTTCACTTGGCATAATTCTCTAGAGATTGATCCAGGGAAAGGCTACGCATTCTAATATGCTGGCCTACAGAATTCCGTGGACTGTATAGTCCATGGGGTTGCAAAGAGTTGGACACGACTGAGTGACTTTCACTTACTATGTACTTATTCTGTACATTGTGTGTATCCCTTCCCCTTTTACTGCTGAGTACCATTCAGTGGAGTGGATATACTACCATTTGCTTAATCGTTCACTTACTGAAGGACATTTGGATAATTTCTAAATTTTTGACTATTACGGATAGAGCTGCTATAAACATTTGTGTGTGTGAACATACACCTTTATTTGTCTGTGGGAAAATAAACGTGCTGAGAGCAGTTTTTTAAAAAACGTTTTATATGTGGTCTCTCCATTCTCCTCTTTATCCCCACATGTAGGTTGTTTTGTTGTATCTGAAATGTCTAAGTAGTTCTCTCTCCCTCTAAACTCTTCTGTAGTCTTAGTTCTACAAATAATTGTATATTTAATGCTCACCCCAGTCCATATGTGGGCGTTTCCTAGTCATTTTGGTTGTCTAAAGCTCGTTCCCTTGGTGTGGTTTGTGTGTGTTTTAATTAGTTTCTCTTGCTTGCCTCCTCTCCCCCCCGCCCCGCCCCCCACAACCTTTCTTATTTTTGGCCACTTTGCTGGGTCAAGCAGTAAAGTGCTCTTCTGTTATTAATACTTTGAGAACTGAGTAAAGATTTTCCAAGGGAGAAATATATGTGAACTTCAAAGTATTTCAAAGGTTAAAGAATGCAGGCTGTCCTAGAAAAATGAGTTTTTCAACTTGTTTAAAAAAAAAAATCCCATCTGGCCCAACTTTGAGAAAGAATGTTACATCCTGTTTGGAGCTCTAATGTTTTTGTAAAAGGCCAGACTTCTTCCAAAAGGAGGGATTCAGGAAGTGGAATTGACGGGACCTATTCTCTGCCTTTAAATGAGGGGTCAGAATGTGTGAGAAACTGATGCTTCTCTCCCAAGCTGTTCAGGAAATTTTCACTCAAGTTGAGATGGTGCCACCACCCCTAGACTCACATGACCTGGGGTGATTTGGGAGGGGGGAGGTTGGCGACAGTGGGTAGAATGATTTGGTAGAATTCAGAATTTTCTGAGGTGGTACCTCATTTGCCTGTTTGCTCTGCAGAGGAGCTTGGAAGACCAGAGTCCTCAGAAACATCCCAGGTGGCAGTCAGTAAAGAATCTGCCTGCAATTCAGGAGACCCAGGTGGAGAAGACCCTCGGAGAAGGAAATGGATACCCACTCCAGTATTCTTGCCTGGAGAATTCCATGGACAGAGGAGCCTGGGGAGCTGCCGTCCATGGACTTGCAGGAGTCAGACATGACTGAGGGACTAATGCTTCCCCTTTCTGCAGAGGAGCTTGGAAGACCAGGGTCCTCAGAAACATCCCAGTTTCTAAGCCCTAAACATGGGGTTCGTTGTCCGAGCTGCCTTGATTGTCAGAGTTCACTTCAAATTCACATAAGCTCTGAAGGGCTGGGGTCACAGCAGGGTTCCCCCTTGCCCCCTGCCCTGCTCCCCACACACAGCTGTCATGCAGGGCTCCACATCCAGGCCCCAGTGTGAGTTTCCACTCATCCTTTCCGTTGCTTATACTCTGGGGACCCACTGTGTCTGGGAGTGGAAATGAAGGAGGCAGAATATTCATGGAGTTTCCTGGAACTGCTGCTTTAAAGGGAAAGGGGGTTTTCTCTTCCCTAAGCCCACAGGGACTTTCTCCACTAACAGGACATCCTGCCTTCTGGAGTCTGGGCCCTCGGTGGGATGGGCCTTTGTCCTCTGAGCTGAGGCAAGCCTTGGCTCATGGCCTCTCCCTGGAGGATTTGCTCTGTTCAGTCACCATTTTAGTTTCCCTGTCGCAGGGAATGACTGCCAGTGTTAACTGTCCTTGGAGCTCTGGTTTTGTGAGGGAGAAAATCTCTCAAGGTTTTAGCTTCCCGCCAGGGCCTCCATCTCAGAGACAGGTCCCAGGGCTGCAGCTAAAAAGGCCTTGGACAGTGTGCAGACGTCTCCCTGGCGTTTGCTGGTGTGCTGGCGGCCCCTTCCCGCTGCCATCTGTTCCGCGCGTCTGTCACGTCTCTCCCCTGGGCTTTCCTGGGTGCCTGATCTGAGTACTGCATCTGGCTCGCCCAGCCTTTGCTCTTCTGGGGCAAGAGTGTGGGCTCTGAGCCCAGGCTGGTTTCTGTTCAGCCAAGAGATGAATATTCCCTCGTCGCCTTGGCAGAGGCCTACTAAGTGCCAGCTCTAGTGGAGCTTACAATACTCTACTCCATGCCACTGCATACCAGGCTTCCTCAGAGTCTGGATCATCTCCTCTTTACAAGAGGGTTGAAGAAATGAGATGATGAACACAGCGTTGCATAAATCAGTTCCTCTGCCCCCACTGCTAGAAGGAGGCTCTCTGTATTTTTTTTCCCAAAGATGATTATATTACAGTGCTTATCAATTCAATAACAAAAATTCCACATCCCAGTGGTGTAAATGACAGACTCTGTCAGCTCATACAACTAAAACATCCCGGGGTAGAGCCAGCCCATGGGTTGCTTTGCTCTAGAAATTCTCCATCTTCTCAGGACGGCAGGTGATATCTCTGTGTCCTGTCAACCCCGCCCTCCTCCCTGGGTCAGTTGTAGCCTCAGCCTGGCCTCCCTCCCTGGATGGTGGCTGCCAGCACCTCTGAGGCTGTGTCTTCGTTCCCAGCTAGGAGGAGAGAGAGGGTTTCTCTCTCCCCAAACATTGAATGAAACCCTAGGTTTCACTCTGAATGGATTAATTTGGGTTTTGCACCATCCCTGAGCCACACTGACTGCAAGAGATATCCCCTCAGGCAACCAGGATGCCCTCCGAGTCTATCCAAACCACAGGCCTTTACAGTGAACACGAGTGGGGTTGGGCCCCCAGCAACCATTACAACAGAAGATTGAGAAAACCACATCAGTGAATAACAACCTCAAGGGAGTGGCTTGGGTGAGAAGGAAAGAGGAAGTTGATGGAGATTATATGTAAGTATAGGAGTGCTAAAACTCCTGCTTTCTTCCTGATCTCCCAAATTTTGCACATCAACCTGAGAGTGCCAGCCTTCAAAGCGGGGTGTTGTTCAGTTGTTCAGTCATGCTGACTCTGCTACCCCATGGACTGCAGCACACCAGGCTTCCCTGTCCTTCACCATCTCCTGGAGCTTGCTCAAACTCATGCCCATTGAGTTGGAGATGCCCTTCTTGTCCTGCCTTCAGTCTTTCCCAGCATCAGCTCTTCTCATCAGGTGGTCAAAGTATTGGAGCTTCAATTTCAGCATCAGTCCTTCCAATGAATATTCAGGACTGATTTCTTTTAGGATTGACTGGTTTGATCTTGCAGTCCAAGTTACTCTTTAGAGTCTTCTCCAACACCACAGTTCAAAAGCATCAATTCTTCGGAGCTCAGCTTCCTTCACAGTCCAACTCTCACATCCATAGATGACTACTGGGAACACCATAGCTTTGACTAGGCCTTTGTTACAGAAAAGGGAAGCTTCTCTGAAAGTCATATTTAAAAAAAAAAAAAAGGAGAAATGATGGTTCTAGAAGAAACTTTCTTTGATGAGGCCTGAAGCTCTCTGCATTTAAAACACATCTGCTAATGTGTTCAAGTTTGCCTCCTAACTGCACGGTGCCCATACCACCCCTGGGCTTGCCCTCCAAAGTGCTTGTTTGGGGCACACCTGGCTTCAGAGAACAGAGGCCGATTAATGGATCAGAAGGGCCCCTAAAGGTCTAGTCTGGCTCGCTCCCATCCACAAGGCTCCCTTCTCCAGCAACCAGTTGGGGGTTACTTCCCACATTGGTTCAGCTCAGCAGGGAAAGGAGCTGATGTTGGGATGCTGTGAGTTTATGAATTAACCAAATGCTTGGCTAAAGAATTGAGTTCTTTTTTCTTTTCAAGTAAAGCCCTCCAAAAAGTGCTAATTATCTGTTTCTTTGGGGAGTGCTGGAGTGCCTGAGTTAGTGGTTGGAGCCTCACCTGGCCAAAAGACAATCTATGTGGGTGCACATTGTCCCTGGGAGCCCCACCCCATGAGGGAGCTGCTCCCTCACCACTCAACACCATATTTCTTACAAAATCTCTTGTCATTGAACAGGAGGTAGATGTACCCAGAATATGCATGACTCAAAAGGCCAAGGGTGTCCCATGTGACTGGGCTGGGGTGCTGAGGCATTTGCTTGGGTCAGAGGTCTCGGTAGGAGAGGTGGCCATTGGTCTTTGGAAAAGAAGGGGAGGCAGAATGCTTGGCATTCCTCAGTGAGGAAGGGAAAGGATTTGGATTCCAGAGCAGAACATTATGCAAAGCTGAACCTGCCTGTATGTCATCTTTCTGTGACACTTGGCACTTCTGTCATTTCTCTTATCACAACTGCCCCTCAGGGGAGCTGCCTGACTGTGGGAACATAACCACGTGGTTCCCCTTGTGTCTCAGATCTTTGGGGTGTGAGCTGGGAGCAGTGGAGGGCTCGTCTTCTACCCCAAGTCTGTCCTCCTAGCTAAGAGGAGAGTCGTATCTCTCCTGGCTGAGACTGGTGGCTGCTTGCTGAGCTTTGACCGTGCGTATCAAGTGCTGCCCTCAGCTGTTCACCCCGTGAAGCAGACCCTTGCTACTGGGGTTTGTTTTGGCTGAGACCAGAGCTGTCCCCACAGGGAATGTAAGACAGTGAGCCCTGCCTGAGCCGGGAGCAGAAAGCCCACAGGGTCTCAGAGTGTCCTGAAGCTTTGACAAGGTCTGGCTGATGCCACTGCCAACCCATCCTCCTGAATGGGGGTGACCATTCAGCCGTGTTACCTTCAGCTCTTATAAAGGGCGTCTGCCCAGATCTCACTGACATCCTGCCTGCACTCTGTGGATGTGGGTGTGTGAACGTGAACATACTCCAGAGGAAAGGAAGAAGGTCTCTGCTGAGAAATGAGGAGCGCACAAGCTGGATCTAAATGTGCCAGGGTGGGAAGGAGAGGCTGGGACGAGTGGAGAGAGAGATATACATAGATAGCTAGAGGCAAGCTGCTGCAGAGCACAGGGAGCTCAGCCTGGTGCTCTGTGATGACCTAGAGGGGTGGGGTGGGGACTGGGATGTGAGGCTCAAGAGGGAGGAGACAGATATACATCTGATTCGCGTTATTATACAGCAGAAACAAACACAACATTGTCAAGCAATTATTGTGTTTGTGCTCACTCAGTCATGTCCAACTCTTTGTGACCTCGTGGACTGTAGCCTGCCAGGCCCCTCTGTCCATGGAATTTTCCAGGCAAGAATACTGGAGTGTGTTGCCATTTCCTCCTCTAGAGGTCTTTCCCAACACAGGGTTAGAACCCTCTTCTGTGCGTCTCCTGCATCATCAGGCAGATTCTTTACCACTGTGCCACCTGGGAATCTCAAAGCAATTATAGTCTAATTTTTTAAAATAAATTTAAAAAACTGCAGTAGAAGAAAGTCAGTAAACATTTACATTTTACTTCCAAATAATAAATAGATAAATGTGCCAGAACAACTGGTTGTGTAATAGGGGCGGGGCCGGCGTGCAGCTGTTTGTGAGAGAATTGAGCATGGGGTCAGAGGTCGCGGCCACCAACGGTCTGCTGGTCAGTTCACAATGGTCCTTCCGGGTGAGATGCGGGCATGGGTGGATGGCGGCCTTCTCACTCCGGGCCCTCCAGGTCCTCCCGCCTTTCGACTGGCTGGTGAGCTGGGGGACCGGGGACAGGCTGAGGGCTTTGTCCCGCAGAGACCCAGAGCCCTCGCCACGGCCGCCTACTGGCGGGGCGCAGGCCTCGAAGCAGCAGCGAGCCTCTCCCCATCCCCGCCTCCGAGTCCTAAAGGCAGTGCCTGTAGTCTCCCTGGGTTCTGTCCACGGAGGCCTCAGCAACGGGAGTATGTGGACGCTGGCATTAAGGTATGCTTCAACCAGCTTCCGTCTCGCCGTTCAAATTTCAAAACCTGGTCCAGCTTAGATCAGTTGTATACCCCTAAGAGGTGGCCAGAGGTCAGGGTTAAGTGGCAAGGACATGCGTGTCATTACTTCAGGTTCCCCTGGGGTTGGGGCTGTGCTCTAGGAGGGGCGACTGTTGTGAGCTGGAAATTCACCTGACTACTATTTGCTACTAGTGTTCCTACTGATCCTATTCAAATGATTTTATTCTCTCCAGTTTAAATGAAAAGAACCTGAGAGCCTGCTGAGTCCTGGGCACCTTGCTCCCTCGGTGATGACAGCTAGGCAAGGTCTAGAGACAGGCTTGCGAGGTGTGTGAGGTGTGTACCCTGTAGCCAGGCATGTGATTAAAGGGGAGTGTGGCCTGTGAAATGGCACTGCCTGGGGGGAGTTTATGCCCTCAGAGAACTGCCATTGGAAAGAACCAGGTCAGAGCTTGGTCAGCTCCACCTTCATGCAAATATTCTCTCTGGGGATTCATTGCCCTTTCCAGCACTATGTCTTGACCTCAGCCACCTTGACATCTCCAGGAACTTTACATTTCAGGAAAATGAGTTGGGTCTTTATTCCTTGGTTCCCTGAAATCTCCTGGAGTCCTAATGCAAATTTTATCATCCTCGACTCAACACATTTCAAGCCTGCATCAGTAATCTCTCACAAATACACAAATAATGAAGTTTCATCTTACCAGACACACTTCGCCATGTTTTCCTGGGAACTGGTAGGTCAAAAGCTAAGAACATGTTTACAGACTTTTTTTCATTTTCCTATTACCACTTTCCATACAATGCATCCACACAGTTACTAGCTGTAAACAAAAGTAACCGTCTTGCCACAAAACCAATTGCTTTTAATTTTAGTAATTATAGTATAGCATCTCAACCTTGCTTTGAGTTTCTTTGACTATCAGCTAAGGTAAACTTCCTCTCCTGAGCTTGACAGTTTCTTTCTCCTTTTGAATAAATGATCTATTCATACCTGGTTTACTGAGGCTTCTGAGTTACAATCCACAAAAACCAACTCTGGCTAATTTAGCAGAAAGGGAACTTATTAAGCTCCCAGCATCTCCAGGAGGGCCAGGGCACAAGGTTTATGATTTTTATTACAGCAGGTGCATATAATTGGTAGACACAGAGTCCATGGCCCCTTGCCCTCTTTCACTGCAAGAGAAGCCAGGAAGAGGTATCCTAACTTTCTACAGGGGGCTTCTGCTTCAAGAGGGTGTGGATTCCAACAACATAGGAATGGAGTTTAAAGGCTGGGTGGCTATATGAATTTCCTTTTGTTGCCTTAACAAGTTACCATAAACTTGAGACTGAAAACAGCACAGTCTTATTCTCTCAGAGTTCTGCAAGTCAGAAGTTCACACAAGCGTCAGTGGGCTGGGACTGCGGTGTCAGCAGGGCTGCCTTTCCAGAGGTAGGGAAGAATTCATTCCCTTGCCTTCTCCAGCTTCTAGAAACACCAGATTCTTTGGCTTGTGGCCCCTTCCTTCACCTTCAAAGCCAGCAATAGTGGGTGCAAATCCTTTTCACAACACATCATTCTGAACATCTGAATCTCTCTTCCACTTTCAAGGGTCCCTGTGGTTACATTGCATCCAGCTGCACAATACAGGATAATCTCCTTATTTTAAGATCAGTTGATTGGCAACCTTAATTCCTCTTTGCTGTGTAATGAATGTAACATATTCCTGGGTTCTGGAATTAGGATGTGGGTATCTTTCTAGGGGGGGCATTATTCTGTAGAACAGTCAAAAAGTGTGACTACTAGGTCACATATATGGAACCTCACAAATTGATTAGCTTTTAATTTCATGTTTATAATCAATACCATCTAACCCACAGATGGCTTACAGTATGATGGAAATTTGGGGGTAGAATTTGGGCCTGCTGAATTTATTTGCAGATTTCTCTTCATTAGCATATATTACACTCTGGTCCTGGGTATAATATGATAAATATAATTTTATAAAATAATTTAAAATATAATAAAATAGAAAATATAAACATAGAAAATAATAAGCATAATTTTACTTTTTTACCTTTTATATTTATCTTAGTTCACATTTTTACAAAAATGTTTAAATTTTGTATCCTTTTATAAAATTATATTTTATTTTCATTTAGATCATTACCATCAACATGAACGTCTTGCTTATAACATCAAAATTAGTAATTTTACTAAAGCAGAAGTAAGGAAAATATATTTTATGAAACAAAAGTATACCTTATGAATTAAATGTATTTTCACTTTATTATTCATTTAAATATAGCCAGTCCATTAAAAAACTACCCAGATATACAGAATAATACTTAAATTTAGTCATCTGGGATGTTTTTACATGCTCTTAGTATTATTAAAATACCAAGGCTTTTGTGTATTTAAAAATTTTGTCCTTATGGAGGTATATTTATCAAGGTAGGAGGATAAAGCACATTTTATCTATCAATTTTCTAGATTGATTTATAACTTGAAAAAATCATTTTAATGACGTGTGGCTTCCATCTGTACTCATGCCCCAAGTCCTGCAGGTGTTAGTGGCAATACTAAGCACTAACAGTCTGTCTGTTGATATAATCGTGTATTTTTTCTGCTTTGATTTGTTGGAAAATGCATTGTAACAGTGATAGTATTATTTAGCCCAGCTCACATTCCTAATATAAACTGGTCATGATGTGCTGTGCTGTGCTGTGCTTAGTCACTCAGTCATGTCCAAGTCTTTGTGACCCGTGGACTATAGCTCACCAGGCTCCTCTGTCCATGGGGATTCTCCAGGCAAGAATACTGGAGTGGGTTGCCACGCCCTCCTCCAGGGGATCTTCCCAACCCAGGGATGGAACCCAGGTCTCCCACATTGCAGGCAGATTCTTCACCATCTGAGCCACCAGTAAAGGCCAAGAACACTGGAGTGTGCAGCCTATCCCTTCTCTAGGGGACCTTCCCAACCCAAGAATTGAACCGGGGTCCCCTGCATTACAGGCAGATTCTTTACCAGCTGAGTTATCAGGGAAGCCCCCATGATGTATTAGTTTGGTTTTTTATTTTTGCATAGCTCGATTTGATTACTACAGTTTTTTAGGACTTTTGCAGTCATGTTCATGAATGAGAAAAGGCATCATTTTCCTTTCTTATACTGTCCTTTTATGTTTATGGTGTCAAGGTTATGAGAGCTTCCTATACTGAGTTGGGGATTATTCTATCAATTTTGCTTTATGTTGCTTCAAGTTTTATTACCAAGTCTATACAAGTTTAGAATTTTTATTATTTTCCTGATAAATTGAAGTTTTACAGTTTTATGTAGTTACCATCTTTCTGTCTAGTAATGATTTTGCCTTAAACTTTATTTTGTCTGATATTATTTCATTTGATTAGTAAACAAATAACATTTGGCTAATGCATATTTTTCCATTTTTTTGTCCCCCCCCCCCACCTAGTCTTTCTATTATATTGTTTTAGGTATATCTTCTGTAACTAACATTTATCTACTAACATTTACATTTTTATTCTTAAAAATTTAGTCTGGAAATCTATGTTGTATAATCCATGTTTACGTAACTACTCAGATATTAGATTTATTTCTACCATATTATTTTGTGTCTTTAAAACAAAATTTCTCTGTGCGGCTATATTAGTCTGCTCAGGCTGCCGTAAGATTTGTTGGAGTAAACAACAGAAATTATTTTCCTTGTAGTTTCGGAAGCTAGACATCAGAGCAACATGCTGGCAGATTCAGTTGGCCTGTGGGTGTCTGCATGCTCAGTCACCCATTCGTGTCCCACCGCTTGTGACCCTGTGGACTACAGCTCACCAGGCTCCTCGGTCCATGGGATTTTTCAGGCAAGAATACTGGAGTGGGTTTCAATTTTCTTTCTGCAGAGGATCTTCCCAACCCAGCAATCGAACCCACATCTCCCATGTATCCTACATTCCAGGTGGATTCTTTACCCACTAAGCCATCAGGGAAGCCACTTCCTGGCTTATAGATAGCCACCAACTCACTGTGTGTTCACATGACCTCTCTGGGCACACAGAGAGAAGCAGCTGGAAGGTCTCTTCTTATAAGGACACTAATCCCATTGGATCAGGACCCCACCCTTAACTACTTACTTAAAGGCCTCATCTCCAAATATAGCCACACTGGGGGCTAGGGCTGCAACATAGGAGTGGAGAGGGAGGGGCACAGCTTGAGGGGGAGCGTTCCATCCATAACAGTGGCATTCTGCATAATCGCTCTGTGTTCCAGCTTTCAGATTCTTTCTTCTGTTGTATACCCTGTCCTGAGAGATCTTACATTTTACTGGTGAGACACAGACAATTAACAATAAAATACATAATAATATTAGGTGCTAATAAGTGCTGAAGAGAGATTAAAGAGATGTTATGTATTTGGCAGGAGTGGGTAGTGAGTTGCAGTTGAGGTAGGGGTGTGTCCAGCAATGGTCTCACCAAGAAGATGACATTTGGGAAAATATCAAAGAAGGTAAGAAATGAGTCATGCAGCTAAATGAGGGGAAATTGTTCCAGAAAGAGGGAACAGCTGGGGCAGAGGTCTTGAGGACAAAATATGCCCAAGATGTTAGGGCAACAGGACAAGCCTAGGGTGGCTGCAGAGAAGATAGCAAGGGAAGGGTAGGAGGAAGAATTTAGAGAGGTAGTGAGGGACTGGACCACAGGCAAGATATGGTGAGTCTAACCCTCTCATTTTGTAATCCAACCCATGCTTGTATTTCAGTAGGCCGTGGGAAGGACTTTGGCTTTTACTCTGAGAGCGATGGGCATTGTGGAGGGTTCCGAGCAGAGAAGAGGTGTGGTTTCGTTTCATAGCATAATTGTGGCTGCTGAGTGGAAAGTCAACTGGGGAGGAGGTGAGAATGAGAAATGAGGCACCAATGCTAGGGAGCGCTAGCATTTAGTGTGGAGGATGAGTCAGGCTTTTAGGTGTTCATCTTCGTCTGATGACCTTTCTGTCTGTTGAAGGCTGAGAAAGTCATCAGCAACAGTAGGCTGCTTAACTGCCTTGAGGCACAAACGGAAAGGGTGGACCTTGGAAGGTTGAGGACTCCAGTAAATTTTGCCTCTTCCCAGCCAGGTTCCAAGTCAACTGAGAAATAAGACAGGAAATATTCTTTGGAGAAAGGCCAAAATATCAACTTTATTACTGGGTCAATGCTGGGTTAGAGGAAGTGGCTTTGTTAAGGCAAATGGACCTTGTAATGGAATCTGAGCATTAGACATACTTACCTGCCCAGACACAGAAGTGCTGGACCATCTCTCCCTCCATCAGTGAAGGCAGGACGTTTGTTGTTAAGCTACAGCTTAGTGGGGAGCAGGGTGACAGAGCTCCACGCAGGCAAGGTGGATTTCCAAGAGCAAAAACGAGAGGGGATGAGCTGAACTTGTACTCAGACAGGGAGCTAAACAGCCATACTAATTTAGCTCCAAGAGGAGGTGGGTACATTTCCTCTTGGCATTACCCAGCTTTTCATTCTGTTGACTTTTCAGGTTTAATCACTGTTATATACTCTATAATTTACTTTAAATTCTTCAGCATAGGCACTGTGATGTAAATATGTACGTTTGCTTTAATCTACACTCTATATTCAGTTTTCCTAATTCAGGAATATACACTGAAAAATGCTTCAGCTATCTTTATCTTGGACTAACAATAGAGACTCTGTTAATTAGACAAATGGGTGATGCCAGTAAAATGAGAGGTATAGAAAGTGGGTGTTGGAAATTACAGACACTCTCACGCTTACCTAAATAGGATTTGAAATTTTAGTAATAATGGGTAACCACCTATTGAATAACATCCTGTGAGTTCATAATGAAGTAAATAATATTCTTTCCTATAATAGGAATTCAACAATAAAAAAATTGAAATGACAGAATTAGAAACTCATCAATGCTGCCCAAAATAGTAGATGGGTTGCGTGATGAGCCATATATTGACATAGGCTCACCTCTTCCTGGCTGTCATTTAATTACCAAGCAGGAAGCCATGGCTTCTTAGTGAGGAATCTTGGAGGGTCCCATCTCAGCCAAGACGTCACACATCACCCAATAATGGAGCAAGCCGTTACCATGTGCCTCCTGAAACGATGCACCGAGGACACAGCCTCACTTCTGCAGCATCCCTGCCAAAAATACAGAACCCTAACCTAATCATGAAACATCAGACAAAGCCAGAAGGAGGAACATTCTACAAATAAATTGGTCTTTATGCTTCAAAATGTCAAGGGCACGAAAGGCAAAAAATGACTGAGGAACTATTGCAGCTTAAAGGAGGCAACGTGTTGGTGACTGACTGCAGTGTGTGATCCTGGAATGGATCCCAGACCGAGGGGGGAAAAAAGCTATAAAGGGCATTACTGAGACAATGACAAAATCTGAATATGGACTGAAGATTAGATAATAGGTTTATATCAAAGTTAAATCTCCTGATTTTAATATTGGTACAGTTCTTATGTAGGAAAATTCCCTTATTCTTAGGAAACAAAAAACCAACACTGCAACATTTAGCGGAGGATTCTTGTGCCCCCATCTATCTATATCCTGTCAACAGAATGTTGTCACATTTGCATCTAGTTAGCCTTAAACTCAGAGAAGGCAGTGGCACCCCACTCCAGTACTCTTGCCTGGAAAATCCCATGGGCGGAGGAGCCTGGTAGGCTGCAGTCCATGGGGTCACTAAGAGTCGGAGACGACTGAGCAACTGCCCTTTCGCTTTTCACTTTCATGCATTGGAGACGGAAATGGCAACCCGCTCCAGTGTTCTTGCCTGGAGAATCCCAGGGACCGGGGAGCCTGGTGGGCTGCCACCTATGGGGTCGCACAGAGTTGGACATGACTGAAGCGACTTAGCAGTAGCAGCAGCCTTAAACTAGAAGTTAAACTAGAAGTTTAACCTTCTAGTTAATCTCCCAGAACAGAACTGGGCCTTCACAGAGGTCCCAGAATAGGTCTCAGTACTGTTTGGCGTCTGCCTGCTCATCAGTATTTGCATGGGCAGCAGAATTCAATCTAAGAATTGCTTTCATTGTAGCTTGGTAAGGGAGTTACAATGGAGGCCCTGGATATTCATCAGAGGAATCTGTTGTGAATAAACAAATCATTTGAAGTGAGTTTGCAACCCTTAAGCCTGTGCTCAGCCAGGAGTATGGCTATCTTGGGAGCTACCAGTAACTCATCAGGAGGATCCTGCTCTTGTCTTCATAGACTAGCCACTGTTTTGGGGGGTCCCCTCCACACCACTGGTGGGCAACAGAGATGGATTTATCACAAATTTGAGAATGCTCATGCTTCACAACCCTGCACATGCTCAGGCCCCTTCCAAGGCCCTAAAGCTAATTTTGTATTCATCAACTTACATTCTTTTATCCTTAAACTGCTCCCTTCCTACAAATTGTATAAGCTTCAGGCTCAAAAAAATCTGCTGGGCATTTTAAGTTTTGCTGCAGAAGGCTCTGAGATGGGTCAGAACCATACAGTGAGCTCACAAAACTGGACATTTCACTCCCTGTTCTGTTTGTGACCCCCATTTAAATCAGTCATATTGTCTATCATTAGAGGTTCTTTGATGAGAGCCTTGAATTATCACATTAAGATACTCCACAAATAAAGTCCCCGGTGTGAATATAAATCCCTCTTACATTACAAATTTCTCAGGGAGAAATGAAGATCAGACCTACTTGCACGTTAAAAATCCAAAGACAATGACGTTTTGAAGGAATTAAATTTCAAAATCAAATTATCTTGCCCTTGTGAGCTGAAGTTCAAATAAATGAAAGTCTAAAATTGATAAAAATCCATCTCCCCATTTCAAACCCAATTGCTAACGACTCCATCTTGGCTAGAGGTGTCTCAAGGTCTGGGTGGCATTGAGACCCTTCTGGCAGCTCTAGCCAGGACCAGCTCTTCGGGAAACAGGTTAAGACCCAGCCTTGCTTTCCACCAAATTAAGAAAATGGATGACTCTCCAGTCCTGGATCAATTTTCTCGGGAAAAAGCCTATTTTTGGTGTGGCTAGAGATCACAGCAGAGACTCCATAGCATCTGAGGAAAAGAGGATAGAATAAAAGCCCCTTGTCCCTCTGTTTCATACCCTCGGTCTGAAACAATATTCTGAAGAAAGTCCTGTGGAGCCTCAGGAATGAGCAAAGACAGGTTGAAAATACAGTTTGATTTAAAACTACACTGTTGGTGGGAATGCAAACTAGTACAGCCACTATGGAGAACAGTGTGGAGATTCCTTAAAAAATTGCAAATAGAACTACCTTATGACCCAGCAATCCCACTGCTGGGCATACACACTGAGGAAACCAGAATTGAAAGAGACACATGTACCCCAATGTTCATCGCAGCACTGTTTATAATAGCCAGGACATGGAAACAACCTAGATGTCCATCAGCAGATGAATGGATAAGAAAGCTGTGGTACATATACACAATGGAGTATTACTCAGCCATTAAAAAGAATTCATTTGAATCAGTTCTGATGAGATGGATGAAACTGGAGCCGATTATACAGAGTGAAGTAAGCCAGAAAGAAAAACACCAATACAGTATACTAACACATATATATGGAATTTAGGAAGATGGCAATGACGACCCTGTATGCAAGACAGGAAAAAAGACACAGATGTGTATAATGGACTTTTGGACTCAGAGGGAGAGGGAGAGGGTGGGATGATTTGGTAGAATGGGAATTCTAACATGTATACTATCATGTAAGAATTGAATCGCCAGTCCATGTCTGACGTAGGGTGCAGCATGCTTGGGACTGGTGCATGGGGATGACCCAGAGAGATGTTGTGGGGAGGGAGGTGGGAGGGGGGTTCATGTTTGGGAACGCATGTAAGAATTAAAGATTTTAAAATTTAAAAAATAAAAATAAAAAAAAAGCAATAAATAAAAAAATAAATTAAAAAAAAAAAACTTCATTCAGTGATTGTGTATCCAATGGTGTCATGCACTGCGTCATACTCTGGGGGCAGTGGTGAGCAAGGCAAGTAAGGTGTTCAGTCGCTAAGTGGTTTCTAATTCCTGGCAACCCCATGGACTGCAGCATGCCAGACTCCTATGTCTTTCACTGTTTCCCAGAGTTTGCTCAGATTCATGACTATTGAGCCAGTGATGCTATCTAACCATCTCATCCTCTGTCGTCCCCTTCTCCTCCTGCCTTCAATCTTTCCCAGCATCAGGGTCTTTTCCAACGGGTCGGCTCTTCACATCAGGTGGCCAGATATTGGAGTTTCAGCATCAGTCCTTCTAATAAGTATTCAGGATTGGTTTCCTTTAGGATTGACTGGTTTGATCTCCTTGCAGTCCAAGGGACTCTCAAGAGTCTTCCAACACCACAGGTGAAAAGCATCAATTCTTCAACGCTCAGCCTTCTTTATGGTCCAAATCTCACATTCATACATGATTACTGAAAAAACCATAGGTTTGACTAGACAGACCTTTGTTGGCAAAGTGATGTCTCTGCTTTTTAATACATAGTCTAGGTTTGTCAGAACTTTCCTTCCAAGAAGCAAGAGTCTTATAAGGCCCTTCCCCAAAAGGATAAGGCCTGTGCACCCCCAAGTGCAGGAAGTCAGTTTGTCAAGAGCTTGGAGGAAGAACGGGTTTGCCAGCACAGGAGGTTACTTTGAACTCATTTCTCCCCAGGTAACGAGGAATGACAGTTCATCCTGATTTTATACCAGAGCGAGCCACAAAGAGAGCAGTCATCTAAGAGGAGGAGGGAGGGAGCCTCTGGGTCAGAACACATGAAAAGAAGAAAAACAGTTGAATGCTTGTTTCCTCTGACCTTTCCGGCACCAGGCTACATCAGCCTGAGGGGACTTCTCCTCCAGTGGTGTGCCACTGTGCTTCCTGACTCTGAGTTTCTGGGCAGGGGTCCCTGGGCATAGATCTTATCACAGAGATTGCCAGCTTTACTTTTACTTCCCGAATGTAAAAAAAAAAAAAAAAAAATGACCTTTTTCTATCATCTTCCAGCTGCTTCTCAGGGCACAAGTCATTTCTCTTAGCTCTTTACTAACTGTATTACTTTGACATTTCTAGCATTTGGTTGACCTGGCTCAGTGGAAAGTTTCCTGCCAATACACGTGCACCCTTTGAACTTTCAAACTCTGCCAAATTGCTACTCCAGTTGGACTTTTTACTCACCTTTTTGACAGAAACAGGAATTTTAAGTAAATGTGGTGGCTCACATGTTAGGATCCTTTCTCTTGACCTTTCTGCAGAGGAGATTAGGTGACGCCTCAACCAGGCCTTTTACAGTTGGAAGGTAGGAAGTTATAGCCATTGTCAGAAGGAAAATCTGGTTTTTAGATGTTACACAGAATGCAGAGGATGGATTATAACAGTCCCCCCCCCTCTTTTTTTTTAACCCTTAAGGCATCTATCAGTCCACATCAGGCCTTCCTCAACTTCCTCCTACCCTAATTATCCTCTCATTGTTTTTGTCCCCTGCCCTCCTGCAGGTTTTCTTTGGGGTAGAATGCCCTGCTCCCATCTCTCTTCATCTTAGTCTTCAGGGACTTGCGCAAGGCGACTTTTCCCAGGAGAGGCAGCACTGTTGGCCATGTTGGCTCCTGGGATAAAACAAAGGGAGCCAGAGCCCGCTGCC
Source organism: Capra hircus (assembly GCF_001704415.2). Lineage (NCBI taxonomy): Eukaryota > Metazoa > Chordata > Mammalia > Artiodactyla > Bovidae > Capra > Capra hircus. The sequence goes on from NC_030818.1 coordinate 37,017,717, forward strand.
GTGTGTTTCTATAGGAGACTTGTGATGAAGAGGACAGAGAGGAACCTTGTTTCCTGGCTAAAATGAAGGCAATAATGAGTATCTCCATAGCAGCTTTAAGTGATAAACATCCATGAAGCCAATGCCTTTCTGATTCTTTTAGGACTCTATCTACACAAAGGTGGTATCAAACCTGTCTGTACAAAGGCAGATCCAGTGTGGAATGGACTCTGACATCTGGGCAGATTGAACCCGCCACTGATTCAGTCATTCGCTGAGTTCTTCAACTTCCTTTCCGTTTTAGAATTCTCACTTCTCCTCACCTCAGATTGTCAATACAGTGAGAGTTAGCTGGGTGCCCTGCTCATATCTGAATCAAGAACTGCTATTGTACTTGTAAGTATCAGCATACACACACATTTCTAGTTTTACATGATTGCATGGTAACATCCCTAAAACATAGGCTATACCCTCAAAACAATGAAGTCAATAGAAAGGAACTATTCAAAGAAACCAGTTGATTGGCCCTCTTAAAACCATAATGACTTTTGTTTTCTCCATGAATTAACAGAGTTCCAGGCTCAGTTAAGAGTCAAAACAACTTGTATTTCCAGAAAACCTAAACTAGAAATCATTTCCCAGTGTGAGAATAGAGCCACCAAAAGGGCCAGATTTGAGGTAAATATACAATCAATTACATTCCTCTATGTAGGAAACAGGGAGAAGGAATGGCACCCCACTCCAGTGCTCTTGCTGGAAAGTCCCAGGGATAGGGGAGCCTGGTGCGCTGCTGTCTACGGGGTCGCACAGAGTCGGACACGACTGAGCGACTTCACTTTCACTTTCCACTTCCATGCATTGGAGAAGGAAATGGCAACCCACTTCAGTGTTCTTGCCTGGAGAATCCCAGGGACGGGGGAGCCTGGTGGGCTGCCATCCACGGGGTCGCACAGAGTCGGACATGACTGAAGCGATTTAGCAGCAGCAGCAGCATGTAGGGAATAAGAGACCCTATTCACAATAGAAATAAGACCCCATAAAGTACCAAGAAATACTTTTAATGTGAAATATATATGACCTATGAGAAGAAAGGGCTTCCCAGTTGGCACTAGTAGTAACGAACCCACCTGCCAATACAGGAGATGTAAGAGACCTGGGTTTGATCCCTGGGTTGGGAAGATCCCCTGGAGGAGGGAATGACTCCCAGTCCAGTATTCTTGCCTGGAAAATCCCATGGACAGAGAAGGCTGGTGAGATCCAGTCCATAGCGTCACAGAGTTGGACATGACTGAAGCAACTTAGCATGAAAAGAAAACCAACCAACTAAATGAATAAACAAGCAAAAATGATGGTGAGCTACAATAAAGCCTGATTGAATGGATCCAAGAACTGTGCTCCTTTTGGAGGCAAGAACATAATAAAGAAACAATTTCTACTTAAACTATAGATTTATCCAAATTTCCAGTGAAAACCATGGAACATTTTTGAAAGATAAAATCATTTACTTGGAATAGATAATAAATATCAAAGAAAATGACTGTGATCGTCCTATGGGTACCAAGGCTGCCATTTATGAAAAGATATTCTCAAACTATGTAAAGCATATAATACTGATACAAATCAATGCAACATAGTACCTAGTACAGAAATGGGAAAAGGGCAATACTATGCATAAGAAACGAAAATATAAGGAAGGCCACGTGGTCAATAGGAAAAGGAAAGATTATCCAATAAACATGATTAAGGAATTTGGATTAAGGAATTTAAAATACCTATTCAATCCTCTTCTAACATTGCACAGAAATTAATTCTAAATAGATTAAAAAGTTCTAAAAAATCTAAATATATCAAATAGAAGGAAATAAAATGGAATCTTGATTTAAGCCTCTGATTGAAGGGATCCATGTCAAAGCACACAAGTTAGATATGAATTCATAAAAACTCAACATTCTAAAATGAAAAAAATAAAATGCAGATGGCAGAGGGAAAATAGTTCCAATGAAAAAGACAGACAAGACCTGACAATTGCTAATAACTAAAATACGCTTCAGTTCACTTCAGTCAGTTCAGTCGCTCAGTTGTGTCCAACTCTTTGCGACCCCATGAACTGCAGCACACCAGGCCTCCCTGGCCATCACCAACTCCCAGAGTTCACTCAAACTCAACGTCCATCGAGTTGGTGATACCATCCAGCATCTCATCCTCTGTTGTCCCCTTCTCCTCCTGCCCCCAATCCCTCCCAGCATCAGAGTCTTTTCCAATGAGTCAACTTTTCACATGAGGGGGCCAAAGTACTGGAGTTTCAACTTTAGCATCATTCTTCCAAAGAAATCCCAGGGTTGATCTCCTTCAGAATGGACTGGTTGGATCTCCTTGCAGTCCAAGGGACTCTCGAGAGTCTTCTCCAACACCACAGTTCAAAAGCATCAATTCTTCGGCTCTCAGCTTTCTTCACAGTCCAACTCTCACATCCATACCTGACCACTGGAAAAACCATAGTAGCCTTGACTAGACGGACCTTTGTTGGCAAAGTAATGTCTCTGCTTTTGAATATGCTTTCTAGGTTGGTCATAACTTTCCTTCCAAGGAGTAAGTGTCTTAATTTCATGGCTTAAAGAACCCATAAACAAAGCAAAACCTCTGAGATCTCAGTATGGGCAAAGAACTTGGAAAAAAAGATTTTTAGGGGGGAATTAAATAGGTCAACACAAATTTAAAAGTGTTCATCTTCATTAGTTGCAAAAGAAATGTAAAAACAATTATAAAGAGATTGATTTGGCCTATTAGCAAAGACTTTAAAAATGTTAATCAATGCTAGCGATAATTGAATGAACCTGTTCAGTTCAGTTCAGTCGCTGAGTCATGTCCGACTCTTTGCAACCCCATGGACTGCAGTACGCCAGGCTTCCCTGTCGTCACATAAATTCTGCTGAGTTCTCATAAATTTCTACTGACAACAATTTGTTTGGAAAAATTTTCAGGGTTCTGAGAATGTTTATACCCTTTGAAACATAATTTTACTGTTGAGGATTTATGCTATAGCTAGAAAAACTTTTTGTATAAACAGATTTATTGCATCATTATTTATGAAAGGATACAACAACGACAAAAAATCAAAGTGTTCAGCTGTTGGAAAATGTTTAAATAAACCTTGCTATATTAAAATAAGAGATACTAGACTGTATATATTTGAGATTACAAAGCTTATGCATAGAAAAATAATAATTGTGGTTGGATTGAATGATGGAACTATCAGTGGATTTTTTTCTTTATTCAATAGGTTTTAAATACTACTTTTTAAATTACATGATTTGTTTTTGTAGACAAAATAAATACAAATAAGCAAAAGAAAAAAAACTGTGACTTTCTACAGGCAATCAATTAACAGTGATTCCAGAGGCAATCACTGTTAATATCTTAGTTATCGTCTGCCCAAACTTCAATAACTTTTGAACAGATAGCACATTCTCACAGTTTAAAAACCAGGATGTATAAAAAGGTATATGTGAGAAGTCTCCTTCTAGTGTTGAATCCCCCCAGTGTCAGTTTCCTGCTCCTCAGATTTTTAGATATTTTACACCTACATGCAAATACAAATAATAGATTTCTCACCCTTTCTGTCCAAAAGGAAACATACCATGTACACTCTTCTTAAACTTGCCTGTTTTTCACTTAAAAATACATCTAGAAGTTCTTTCCATATTGGTATAAGCGAAGCTTGCTCGTCTTTCTATAGTTACATAGCGCTCCACTGTGTGGATGTACTGGAGTTTATTTACATAGTTCACTGTTAATAATGTACATGCTTTTTGTCTAAGCAAAATTTCTCTTTATAGGTTTCTATAGTTTCATGATTACATTTAATAAATGTACATTTTAATGAAAAAGGAAACTATTTTTAAAACTATTGATTAGGCTATTAAAATTTCATTAGAATTTGCAGATATTAATTACAGTTCAGAGATAATAACTTTCCAATTTCAAGGGTTCAACACAGAGTCGTAAATAGGTAAAAAGATAGAACAAATCCCTCCAGAAATCTGCCACCATGAAGGCAGTTCAAGATTCAGTGACACAGTAGTATGACAATATTCTGTGAAACAATCTGTCAGTGTTTTCAGAAATAAGCTGTGCAGTGCCTGGAGGGCCAGCTAGCTTGGCTCCCTGGAAGAGCCGTCAGTGAGAACAGGGATGTCCTGGGTGACATGCTCTTAAATAGCTCAGAGGCCAAAGCACGCTGCAGGGTTTGAGGCATCCTTCTGACATTTCACTTGGTTATGAACTTAGAGTTGAATCTTTATCAAAATGAAATGTGTGTATGTGAATGCCTTCCTAAGAGAAAACCTAGGGTAAGCACTATGTGTAGTTAAGAAGATAACTTTCAGCACGTGTTAGCTCTCTATTGCTGTGTTAACAAGACATCCCAAAATGTGAACACTAAACAACAATTATTACTTCTTGCAGTTCTGAGGGTTGACTCAGCTCCATTGAAAGGAAGTGTTGCTCCATGTTGTGTGGCTGAGGACACTCACACTGCGGCACTCTGTTGGCAGCCTGGTTGGGACTGGAACGTCCTAATGGCTCCCAGTGCCCCCCCCACCCCACCGCTTGGTCTTTCACCCTTCAGGGACTAGCTCCAAGATGAAGCCTTCCAAGAGGACAAGCCCCTGTGTGCAAGTGCTCATTGAGCCTCTGTTAGCACCACATTTGCTAATGTTCCTTTGGCCAAAGCAAAAAACATGGTGAAGGCCAGAGTCAAGGACTTGAATACACAAAGGCATGAATACAACAGAGTGATTTTCACTGGAGACACCAGAGTAACATATTGCCACACCATGTTTCTCTCTGGTGTTTGGTTTGAAAGGATGGATTACTTCCCACTGGTAAGGTAGGAAGCAAGTAAAACACTGGACTAGGACCAGAGATCACCGAGGTGAGGTTGCTCTGACTTTAAAAAACATCGCTCAGGACTTCCCTGGTGGCTCAATGGTAAAGAATCTGCCTGCCAACACAGGAGCCACGGGTTCAGTCCCCAATCCAGGAAGATCCCACATACTGAGAAACAACTAAGCCCGCATGCACCGCAGCTACTGAGCCTGCTCTCTAGAACCCAGCGGCGCCACTGCTGAGCCCACGTTCTGCAGCTGCTGAAGCCCCTGTGCCCTGGAGCTTGTGCTCTGCAACAAGAGAAGCCACGGCAATGAGAAGCCTGAGCACTGCGGCCAGAGTGTAGCCCCACCGCTCCACAACCAGAGAAAAGCCTGCACGCCTGGCACAGTCCAAAATAAATGAGTAACGTAAAAATCCCTCAAAAACTTAAGAGTTCAGCCGAGTCACATTGACTATCGAGGTAGAATGTGTAAAAGGCAGCCGAGTGTTGGAAAGCACCAAGCTGTACCACGCAGATGGTCCTCTGGACTCTCTTTGCCCAGGTTCTTTGGGAGATCTCTACGGCCTCATATTTCTCTGCCACGCCTGCCGTTAGAGTGAAGCATGAGTGTGGATGGCCAGTCATCACTGCCACCAGAAGGCTTAAGCCTCACTGATGGTGACTAGACCAAAATGAGGAATGACTCCATTTGAAGTAAAGCGTTCAAATTCAACAGACGACCCTGTGTAGAGGATAAATGATCAATTAGCTAAGGGATGCTAGCAAAAGAATTGGGGCTTTATACATAAATTGAATCTGCTTAAAAGAAGAATAAAACAGACCAACCAAATCAACAGACTGACTGAATCTGGATCAGCTGGCATATTGGCTGTTAATATGAAAAATTATTTTGACAATTCTTAAAAAATCAGTGACAGAGAGTGAATGTTGAAAGAACTGCTTAAATCCTAATGTAATTAACAATATCAAGAAGGAAAGGCTAAAAGGTAGTAGTAAAATTAAACCAAACATCTCTGGCAAATATGAGTTGATTGGACTTTCTCATTAAGGTTATATAATTTGGAAAATGGTGCTTATTTTTATTCTCTTTTTTCCTTATAATTGGAGTAAATGCTGAAATAGAAACATGGATTGGAGGATGTAGAAGTCTATTTAAAAGAAGAAATAATTGGTAAAGTTTGGCTTTCTGTACAAAGTTTCTTTATGTAATTTCTAGTTAAAGCAAATATTATAAAGATTTGAAATTACAAACAGAATAGAGTGATTCATCCATTCATCCAATTGCATTAAAATGAAAAACTGAACAACTTGACATTTTATGTAATGAGTCAGATATTAAAGTTATATTCTTTAGCACCTAATTTTCTCCTTGTCTGGGATTGGCCAATACCAAGACCCATGCTTCATCCTAAAATATGGTGAAAGAAAGACTTTGATGAGTCTTCCTAGATAGCACAGACATGACAAGGATAGCAGTTTGGTGATGATTGCTAATTTATTGAATGTGCAGTGTGTGGCAGGCACTGTATTAAGTGCCTCACATGCTTACTCTCAGTAATCATCACCCCCACTTTACAGATGAGGAAACTGAGGCACAAAGATACATGTTTAAATCACTTGTTCAGAGTCACACGTTTAGTCAAAGGCAAAGATGGGATTTGAAGTAGGCAGTCTGTCGGCAGCTCCAACATCCCATTGACTTCTGAGCTGTATCAAAAGGAGGGCTGGGATGAATAAACCTGGGAGTCGCCATAGCAACCAAAGAAAGGAAGCTAAAGAGTTGTTGACATAAGCTCAATAAATAATCTGCTACTCCAGTCTTCTTTCTACTCACATCCCTTTATTTTTCTACTGCTACTTTTATAAAGCAAACAAGCTATCCAAACAGTCTACCCTTTAAACTGACAGGAGACTAGAAAAATCTAGTCCTATAGATATCATTTATTTGCACTTTTTTCCCCCTTGTAGGTCAGTAAGGAAACAATTCTGTCTTTTCCATTTAATTCAAACAGCCCCGGTTGGTCTCTCCGGACACAAGAAAGCGCTCTGCTTTAAAGACACAGTCCTATGTCGCCATCTAGAGGAAGAAATATAAAAATCTTCTTTGCCTTGGGCTGACCATTTTTAACAGTTTCATGATTCAAAGAGTATTTATTATGTACAGAGATAAAAGCAGAATTTAAAAACAAAAATTTTACTGCATTTTGAGTGAAATGTTTCAAGATTATCTACAAACCGGACTATGGTTTTAGAGAGAAAGCATATTATGGAAACTTGATTCTTGGATTTTTTTTAAGGAAAATTGGGGTTTTCATCAAGTTCTAATATATTGAACTATTTTTTTTCCATAAAATATACCTGTGAGCATGGTCCTCTCTTTATAAAGGCTTAGATTCAAGATGAAGAATACAAACTGCGTCTCTTTCTAAGGTGCTTCTGTTGGCGTGGCACCAACACGAATTTAGAACATACCTGAGCTTTTTGCTGGCAGGTCCTGGTGGATCTCACTCACTCTCCCTCCCCTGCAACCAGAGAAGTTTCTGGCCCAATTGTAGGCAGTTGGTAAACACCTGTCAAGTGAATCTTTTCCTTCTTGTGTTCTATAGCTAATCAACTATTGCTGTATAACTGTACGGATAACCTAGAAAAAACCAAAAATGCTGGTAAGGACCAACCAGTGAGTGAAATGAGATTTCTTAAAGGCAAGTCAGCCTCCAGGCTGACTTTTTTTTCTTAAAAAAAGAAATACCCATTGTTTTCATAGAGCCTAAAACTCTGTTATGAACTTCTCACCTTTTTGAGTGATACCATTTAACAATAAGGCTTCTCAAGGTGGCACTGTGGTGAAGAATTCTCCTGCCAATCCAGGAAGCAAAGGAGACATGAGTTTGATCCCTGGGTCAGTAAGATCCCCTGGAGGAGGAGATGGAAACCCATTCCAATATTCTTGCCTGGAAAATTCCATGGACAGAGGAACCTGGTGGGCTGCAGTCCATGGGGTCGCAAAGAGTCGGACGCAGCCGAGCACGTGCATACACGCACACCCAGACCTACAGAAAGAGAAACTCAGGGGCTTATCCTGCTGAAAGTTCACACTTCGTAGGCAAATGAACATCTTAAGTGCTATTAACTCTAAATTTGGCTAAGTCAAGGACAACCCTCTGTACAACAGAGATTGGTGAAAGGTGACTGGTTGAGATATGGGAAGAAAATATTAGAATTTCTATTGATGGCACCTTTAAAATACCATCTTTCTTTGTTTTTCATGTTTTATAAGGTACAGAATTTATAGTATACGTATATAAAAATTGGAATATTTATTCAAATTTTTTTCCTAATAAAGTTGAAGACCACTGGCAAAAACATGACTTTGGAGTCCAGCCTGAGGAAGGAGTCCCGCTCTGTCCATAAATGGCTGTGGGAAACTGGACAAATTTTTTAACCTCTTAAAGTCTTTATTTCCTTTTCCATAAAAGATGATAAGTAATAATACTTTTGCAACATTGTGGTGGAAATCAAATGAGTTGTCTGTATAGTGTTCAGCCCTGGGCCCAGAAAAATCTTAAGTTCAATAAATACGGTCAGCTTCATGGGCATGTGACTTGTGCTGTCACAAGGGCCCCCCTCAGAAGGCGCCTGAGTTTGCTTTAATGCTCTGCTGTCTCTGTCTTAAGATCTTACCAATTTTTGGATAAGGACGTTGCATTTTTCATTTTGTCCTGGACCATGCAAATTAGCCAATCTTGGTAAAGGGTAATTCTTGCTGTCAGTCTAGCTAAATTTGCCATCCATGCTTTCTTAGTTTAGTTATAAAGTTTCCTACTTCGGTCCACATCACCATTTAAAACTTCTTTAGGTCATCAAGGATACTCCCTGGGGGATGAGCAGTCTTTTTGCTTTTTAAGATATTTTTCTTAAGATATAAGACACAAACATAAAACTTGACATTTAAACAAATAATTGGTTGCACTGGGTGCTTGCTGCTGCGTGCAGACTCTCTAGCTGTGGCGAGCAGGACTCCTCTCTAGCTGCGGTGTGCGGGTTGCTCAGATATAAGACACAAACATAAAACTTGACATTTAAACAAATGATTGGTTGCACTGGGTGCTTGCTGCTGCGTGCAGACTCTCTAGCTGTGGCGAGCAGGACTGCTCTCTAGCTGTGGTGTGCAGGTTGCTCATCGTGGCGGCTTCTCTTGTTGCAGCGCACGGGCCCTAGGGTGCAGGCTCAGGAATCATGGAGCATGGGCTTAGTTGCCCCGCAGCATGTGGAGTCTTCCTGGACCAGGGATTGACCCCATGTCCCCTGCATTGGCAGGCAGATTCTTAACCACTGGACCACCAGGGAAGTCCAAAACTTAACATTTAAAAGTATACAGTTCTGTTGTTTTAGCCCCTTTCCCCTAGTTTCATTGGGATATAACTGACAACATTGTTTTAAGTCTATTCATGAGGTTAGCTTGGTCTCTTTAAAGAGCTCTAGATTGGGAGTGAATAGGACAGATTCTCTCGAGCTTTCCCCACTTTTGAAGTAGGATCTCAAGAGATGATGTGTAGTTGGACTGTACTACTTCCCTGAAATGTGTCTTACCAAAAACAGACTAGTGCTTTAATTAACCATAATGTCTTAGAGGTGGAAGAGGCCCTACAGATTGTTTAATTGAACACCATCTTACAGTTGAGTACAGTGAGACATGAAGAAACGGAGTGCCTGTTCAGGGCCTTACAGGAAGTGATTAGGGCTGGAACCCAGGTCTTGTTTGTAATCCATATGCCCCTGGCTTGGTAATTCTGTCCTCTATTCAGATTGCTCACCTTTCCTCCATGGAATCAAACCTTTGCTAATGCGGAAGATTAGGTATTGTGATATTAGAAACAAGGTTCATAAAAGTACATTTTTTTCATGTCCTTTCCATTAGTAAAATGTTTTCAGAAACTCAGAATTTCAGGGGTCAGAATATTTGTATTATAAATATTTCTCCAAACTTGCTCACTCTACTACTACTACTACTACTAAGTCGCTTCAGTCGTGTCCGACTCTGTGCGACCCCATAGACGGCAGCCCACCAGGATCCCCCATCCCTGGGATTCTCCAGGCAAGAACACTGGAGTGGGTTGCCATTGCCTTCTCCAATGCATGAAAGTGAAAAGTGAAAGTGAAGTCGCTCAGTGTCCGACTCAGCGACCCCATGGACTGCAGCCCACCAGGCTCCTCCATCCACGGGGTTTTCCAGGCAAGAGTACTGGAGTGGGGTGCCATTGCCTTCTCCGCTTGCTCACTCTAGGGCACTACTAATTGATTCTTAGGGCTTTGTGTTACCATTCATTTGATGACATTACACTGCCTTCTGTGTATAATTTTGAACTTACCATAGTCTATTATGGTCGTGATTTAATGAACTTGTGGCATATTATTTAGCTCATTAAAAGTGTTGCATTTAAGCAATGTTGATGCTTTTAAGACTGTGGACAATTGTTAGTTTGATGCAGCATCAGTTCCAATATTTTCTACATCTTTGTCAGAAAACTTTGGTTCAGAGAACAGACACCAATTTCATGGAGAGGCAGCATTTAAACACAGCAATAGTAATTCAGGCAATCACATAGGCACATGCATAATTAAGTCAAAATCTTATTTTAAATTCTTTGGGAGCCTTCCTTGGGAGGAATTTTAAATAGTGATGACATATACATTATTAACAATAATAAATATTTTGAGTATTTACCATGTACTAGGCATATACTGGAGAAGGCAGTGGCACCCCACTCCAGTACTCTTGCCTGGAAAATCCCATGGACGGAGGAGCCTGGTGGGCTACAGTCCATGGGGTCGCTAAGAGTCGGACACGACTGAGCAACTTCACTTTCACTTTTCACTTTCATGCATTGGAGAAGGAAATGGCAACCCACTCCAGTGTTCTTGCCTGGAGAATCCCAGGGATGGGGGAGCCTGGTGGGCTGCCATCTATGGGGTCGCACGGAGTCAGACATGACTGAAGCAACTTAGCAGCAGCAGCAGCAGCAGGCATATACTAGGCATTCTAAAGGACTTCCCTGGTGGCTCAGATGGTAAAATGTCTGCCTACAATGCGGGAGACCCAGGTTTGATCCCTGGGCTGGAAAGATCCTCTGGAGAAGGAAATGGCAACCCACTCCAGTACTCTTGCCTGGAAAATCCCATGAACAGAGGAGCCTGGTGGGCTGCAGTCCATGGGGTCGTGAAGAGTTGGGCAAGTCGAGCGACTAACAGTAAACAATATCAAACTATAAAAAAGTAGAGAGAATAGTATAGGGAACCTACTTGTAGCCATTATGCAGCTTTAGTAATTATTAGCTCGGAGCAAATCTAATTTTATCTCCCATCCTCTCCAAATCATTTTTAAGCAAATTCAGACCTCAAAACTTTTCATACGTAAATATTTCAGCATATAATTCTAAAAGATAAGGATTCTTTTAAAAAAGCTGAATCACAGGTCATTATAACACTTGAAAATTCTAACACCAAAATAATCAAATATTAAGTGAATATTCACATTTTCATGGTTATCTCAAAGTCGTTCTTTGTTTTTTGATGGTTTGTTCACGTCAGAATCCAAATAAACTCCATGAGATTGATATGTCTTTTAAGTATCTTCTAACATAGTTTCCCCCTCGATCTAACATTTTTATTTCTTGTAATTTATTTTATTAAAAAAACAAACAAACAAGTTTCCTTTGGAATTGCCCAAAGTCTGGATTTTACTGATTGCATTTCTGTTGTATTATTTACTATGCTCCAATATGATTACTGAATATATTTTAATTGTTTTAACTTTAGAATCTATCTTCAGAGATGTAGCCATTTTATTTTATATATTGTCCTTAAGTACATTCTTGGGAATATACAGCTGATCTGTGTTTTAAAATCAGGGGAATTTTAATGTGCACTTTTCTTATTTTGTTCATTGCTTTTTTTCCCATATGATTAAGGACCATTTTTATTTCTTCTTATGTAAACCGCCTGTTCTTATTTTTCCACAGAGTTAGGAGACATATTTTTTATCAAAAGAAACTCATGTATTAGGGATATTTGTCCCTTCTCTGTGAAATTAATTACACATTTCCCCCTAATTAATCATTTTTCTTTTCACTTTCTTATGTTATTCTCTGCCATGCAAAAGATTCTGAATTTGGGAGGGTAATTGAATATATCAGTTTTTGACCTTGTTACTTTTGGATTTTGCAACATAGTTAGAAATACTTTTCCAGCTTGTAGGTGAATTAACTCATGCATTCTTTCAGGGCTTGATGATTTTATTTTTATATTTATAGATTCATGATTTTAATGTACTTTACGATTAGATTGAGTTTTTGTTGCTGTCTCCTTAGTTGTACTTGAAGTAGTGTCAGACATGACTGAGCGACTTCACTTTCACTTTTCACCATGTGTTGGAGAAGGAAATGGCAACCCACTCCAGTGCTCTTGTCTGGAGAATCCTAGGGATGGGGGAGCCTGGTGGGCTGCCGTCTATGGGGTCGCACAGACTCAAACACGACTGAAGCGATTTAGCAGCAGCAGCAGCAGCTTGAAAGACAGGGGTTTGAACTGCCAGAGCCCACTTACGTGCAGACATTTTTTCAATGGTAAATATTAAGAACTACACAATTTCTGATTGCTTGACTCCAGGGGAACGGTGAATACAGAGGAACTGCATATATGGAGGACCAACTATAAATTGTATGTGGGTTTCTTTTGACTCCTCAGAGATTTGTACACCTCTAACCCTTGTTGTTGTTCAGAGATCAACTGTATGTTTCTGACCCACTTGAAGTTTATACATGTCAGGTGTAAGGAATGAATCAAATTTTGTCTTCAGGGCAGATTTTAAAATTCAGGACCTTATAAAAATAACAAAGGGATGTGTTGAGAAGGCAGGCCCCACATTTTCTGGTGTAATCCAAGCAGAGAAGTCAAAGCCCACAGTGGGCTCCACTCTGCACCTCCAGCTCATTCTTTTTCTTCAATATAATTTTATTTCTTTTTGGCTACTCTGGGTTTTCTCCATTTATGGTGACCAGGAGCTACTCCAGTTGCAGTGCACAGACTTCTCATGTTGCAGAGTACAGGCCCCAGGCTGCGAAGGCTTCAGTAGCTACGACTCCCAGGCTCCAGAGAGCAGGCTCAGTAGTTGTGGCGCTTGGGCTTAGTCGCTCCATAGCACGTAGAATCTTCCTGAACCAGAGATGGAACTCGTGTCTCCTGCATTGGCAGGCGGATTCTTTACCACTGAGCCACCAGAGAAACCCCTCCAAGCTCATTCTTACTCTTGAAGAGCTGGTGCTGACATCTAGGTCCTGAGTCTACTAGAACAATCCGTGCTCTGGTTCACTCATGGCTGGCTGCCTCTTTTCTCTGACCTCACTGGTCACCCTCTTGTCCTAAAGGGCACTCTACCCCACCACCCCATGTTGTGAGTGTGGCTTCTTTGTTGCAGAGTCGTTCCCAGGTAGTTCTTTTTCCTCATATTTACAAATGCTGATGCTGAGTCCGTGCTTAGTAGGGAATCTTTGTCAGTTGATCTTTGCAGAGGGCTTTGCCTCTTTCCTTGTCACTCTCACTAACCTGAAAAGTAGTTTGGACTCTGCTTGGACCTTTAGAAATTTCTAACCTCAGGAGGCTTAACCCACCCGCGTTCTCTGGGCAGGCTGTGTTCTCTCTGGTCAGTGGAAGGAAGGAAAGCTTCCAGTTTGCTACCATCTGTGAGAAGAGTCACTTCCTATAACAACAATGTAGGTCACTTCAGTCGTGTCTGACTCTTTTCGACCTGTGGACTGTAGCACGCCAGACTCTTCTGTCTGTGGGATTCTCCAGGCAAGAATGCTAGAGCGGGTTGCCATTTCCTACTCAGGGAATCTTCCCAACCCAGAAATCGAACCCACATCTCTATGTCTCCTGTAGTAATAGGCAGATTCTTCACCACTAGTGCCATCTGGGAAGCCCAATAACAATAATAACACTGGTTAAACAGGGAGATCAACCCAGTACTCTGTGACAACCTAGAGGGGTGGGATGGGGTGATGAGAGGGAGGTTCAAGAGTAGGGGATGTATGTATACTTATGGCTAATGCATGTTGTTGTATGGCAGAAACCAATATAACATTGTAAAGCAATTATCTTCCAATTAAAATTAAATTAAAAAAAAAAAAAACTAGCAATACTGGTTAAAATGTACGGAATGCTGACTGTGTACAAGGTACCAGGTGTACACCAACAGTTGTGGAGACAGTGAAAGAACACTCCAGGAGTTCATTCCTTATGTCTGTATGCTTGAAAGCTAGATACCGAGCAAACTGTCTCTTACAGTGTCAAATGTGCCTTCATAACAACCTGGAAGGACAGAGTCAAGTGTAGAATTCTTAGAATTCCTTGAGCTTCATACCAGAATGCAGCAGTGTGAGGACAAGGGGAATTATCTCTTTGAGAACTATACAAGCAGCCAATAAAATTGTTGTTATGGGCTTTCTTCATTCTTGGCCATGAGCTGGGCCTCCCCTAGTAGTAAACACTGTTAGCTTAAGTAATATTCTAGAAAGTATACCTGAAGGTAACACAAAAACTGCTAATAAATAAGAAATAATAAGTATTAAATTATGATTATAGAAACCTACCTATCAGTGAGATAGCCACACATCTTTAAAGTTTTGGAACAAAATCAACATTTTCTATACGAAACTCTCATTGCTCTCACTAGGAAATACTGCAAAAATTTTAGAGAAGGCACATTAATTAGCCTAGAGGGTTCACATAGGAAGCATATGTAATGATTTCAATTTCAGTGATCCAGATCTAACAACTATTAATAGATGTTACTCCCAATCAACCCAAAACATTTAACATGTACTGAACATATGTGTGTGTGTGCTAAGTTGTGTCTGACTCTTTGTGACCCCATGGACTATATATAGCCAGTTAAGCTCCTCTGTCCATGGAATTTTCCAGGCAAGAATCCTGAGGTGGTTTGCCATTTCCTACTCCAGGGCTCTTTCCAACCCAGGGATTGAACCTGAGTCTCTCTGCATCTCCTGCATTGGCAGGTGGATTCTTTAGCACTGTGCCACCTGGGAAGCCCAATATATAGCATATGTTATTAAGCTATATGAATAATTTCTCATATTCTCTCTTTGAGATTAGAAATCTCATGTAAGATTTTACATGTGAGATTTCCTACATGTAAACTCATGTAAGAGTTTCAGTAGTGGCTTTATTAGAGAGGAACAGTATGACTACATTATTATCAGCAGCAGAAAAAACTCATTCCAGGGCTAATGTTTGGATTAAGAAATATCAAATGATATGCTGAAGTTGTAGATATCTGTACATTGTAAGGTGGTCTTCAAGTAAACTAGACTTTGTTGCTACTGTCAAGTTGCTAAGTCATGTCCGACTCTTGTGACCCCATGAGCTATAGCCCAACAGGCTCCTCTGTCCATGGGATTTCCCAGGCAAGAATACTGGAGTGGGTTGCTATTTTCTTCTCCAGGAGATCTTGTCAACCCAGGGATCCAACCTGTATCTCCTGCATTGGCAGGTAGAATTTTTTTTTTTTTTTCCTTTTACCACTGAGCCACCAGGGAAGGCTCAAACTAGACTTTACATAGAGTCATAGCTAGTTACCTTTGAAAGACAGGCTTTCTGGGTATTTAGGAATGCTTTTTAGAATGGGTCCTTTTCAAGCCTGGATTTAAAAGGCTTTTTCTTACTTGTCTGATCTGATTCTTTTATGTTATCTTTATTGAACAGGGAATATACAGGAATTTTATCTTCAAAAAAAAAAAAAGGAAACTTTTCATTGACTAGATCTCCTCTTAGATTGTAGTGTCTACCTCTAGCTCAATAGACAGAGCTTCTTTTTCCTTTGTTAAAAATATTTGAAAAGAAATGGGGGGAAATACTTTGAAAGTTCTTTCTCTATAAATTAGTGATAATTGCCCATTCCTTGCAACCCTAGCATTTACATCTTCTAAAGTGATCTGTATAGTTTACCTAAAATGTTTAATATTCCTATAAAACATTAAACAAAGGATAAGTTCTGGATGATATGTTAGAGCCGTGAACTTTAATTTAAAAATCTTTTCCTCTATGAATAAGAAATAATTTCTGCTCTAAAAGTAACTGGTATTTAAGGAATCAAAGAGCAAGAAATTCTTAATATGTACAATATACAGGAAATCTACATCCAGCAACCAAGTAAAATGCATCGAACTTTGTTTTTATTTTTCTTTTAATAGCTTTGATATATAAAGTATGCATTATAAATTTGGGCTTCCCTGGTAGCTCAGCTGGTAAAGAATCTGCCTGCAATGCAGGAGACCCTGGTTCAATTCCTGAGTTGGGAAGATCCCCTGGAGAAGGGATAGGCTATCCACTCTAGTATTCTTAGGCTTTCCTCATGGCTTAGCTGTTAAAGAATCCTCCTGCAGTGTGGGAGACCTGTGTTTGATTCCCCCGGTTGGGAAAATCCCCTGGAGAAGGGCATGGCAACCCACTCCAGTATTCTTGCCTGGAGAATTCCTATGGACAGAGGAGCCTGATGGGCTACAGTCCATGGTGTCGCAAAGAGTTGGACATGACTAAGCAACTAAGCACAACATAGCACTATAAATTCATCAGTTTAAATTGTACAATTCAATGGTTTTCAGTATATTAAGAGTTGAGCAATCATCATCTCAATCTAATTTTAGAACTTTTTATCACCCTCCCCCTAAAATCCCATACTCATTAGTTGTTCGATCACTCAGTCGTGTCCGACTCTTTGCAACCCCATGGACTTCATGCAGCACACTAGGCTTCCCTGCACTTCACTATCTCCTGAAGTTTCTTCAAACTCATGTCCATTAAATCAGTGATGCCATCCAAACAACTCATCCTAGTAGTCATTCACATTTCCCCCACTTACCCATCTTCTCCTCTAGTGAACCACTAATCTACTTTATGTCTATATAGACTTGCCTCTTCTGAACATTCCATATGGAAACAGAATCACACAATGTATGGCTTTTGCAACTGGCTTTTTCATCTAGAATAACATTTTTAAGATTTCATGTTATAGCTTGTATCAGTTCATTTCTTTTCATTGAAGAATAATATTCCATTATGTGAATGTAGATATTTTACTAATCCATTCACTGATTGCTTGGTTCAGTTCAGTTCAGTCACTCAGTCGTGTCCGACTCTTTGCAGCCCCATGAATCGCAGCACGCCAGGCCTCCCTGTCCATCATCAACTCCCGGAGTTCACTCAGACTCATGTCCATCGAGTCAGTGATTCCATCCAGCCATCTCATTCTTGGTCGTCCCCTTCTCCTCCTGCCCTCAATCCCTCCCAGCATCAGAGTCTTTTCCAATGAGTCAACACTTCGCAAGAGGGGACCAAAGTACTGGAGTTTCAGCTTTAGCATCATTCCTTCCAAAGAAATCCCAGGGTTGATCTCCTTCAGAATGGACTGGTTGGATCTCTTTGCAGTCCAAGGGACTCTCAAGAGTCTTCTCCAACACCACAGTTCAAAAGCATCAATTCTTTGGTGCTCAGCCTTCTTCACAGTCCAACCCTCACATCCATACATGACCACAGGAAAAACCATAGCCTTGACTAAATGGACCTTAGTCGGCAAAGTAATGTCTCTGGGTTTGAATATGCTTTCTAGGTTGGTCATAACTTTTCTTCCAAGGAGTAAGAGTCTTTTAATTTCATGGCTGAAGTCACCATCTGCAGTGATTTTGGAGCCCCCCAAAATAAAGTCTGACACTGTTTCCACTGTTTCCCCATATATTTCCCATGAAGTGATGGGACCGGATGCCATGATCTTCGTTTTCCGAATGTTGAGCTTTAAGCCAACTTTTTCACTCTCCTCTTTCACTTTCATCAAGAGGCTTTTTAGTTCCTCTTCACTTTCTGCCATAAGGGTGGTGTCATCTGCATATCTGAGGTGATTGATATTTCTCCCGGTAAGCTTGATTCCAGCTTGTGCTTCTTCCAGTCCAGCGTTTCTCATGATGTACTCTGCATATAAATTAAATAAGCAGGGTGACAATATACAGCCTTGATGTACTCCTTTTCCTATTTGGAACCAGTCTGTTGTTCCATGTCCAGTTCTAACTGTTGCTTCCTGACTTGCATACAGATTTCTCAAGAGGCAGGTCAGGTGGTCTGGTATTCCCATCTCTTTCAGAATTTTCCACAGTTGATTGTGATCCACACAGTCAAAGGCTTTGGCATAGTCAATAAAGCAGAAATAGATGTTTTTCTGGAACTCTCTTGCTGTTTTCCATGATCCAGCGGATGTTGGCAATTTGATCTCTGGTTCCTCTGCCTTTTCTAAAACCAGCTTGAACATCAAGAAGTTCACAGTTAACGTATTGCTGAAGCCTGGCTTGGAGAATTTTGAGCATTACTTTACTAGCATGTGAGATGAGTGCAATTGTGTGGTAGTTTGAGCATTCTTTGGCATTGCCTTTTTTTGGGATTGGAATGGAAACTGACCTTTTCCAGTCCTGTGGCCATTGCTGAGTTTTCCAAATTTGCTGGCATATTGAGTGTAGCACTTTCACAGCATCATCTTTCAGGATTTGAAACAGCTCAACTGGAATTCCATCACCTCCACTAGCTTTGTTCGTAGTGATGCTTTCTGAGGCCCTCTTGACTTCACATTTCAGTATGTCTGGCTCTAGGTGAGTGATCACACCATTGTGATTATCTGGGTCATGAAGATCTTTTTTGTACAGTTCTTCTGTGTATTCTTGCCACCTCTTCTTAATATCTTCTGCTTCTGTTAGGTCCATACCATTTCTGTCCTTTATCGAGCCCATCTTTGCATGAAATGTTCCCTTGGTATCTCTAATTTTCTTGAGGAGATCTCTAGTCTTTCCCATTCTGTTCTTTTCCTCTATGTCTTTGCATTGATCTCTGAGGAAGGCTTTCTTATCTCTTCTTGCTATTCTCTGGAACTCTGCATTCAGATGCTTATATCTTTCCTTTTCTCCTTTGCTTTTCACCTCCCTTCTTTTCACAGCTATTTGTAAGCCCTCCCCAGACAGCCCTTTTGCTTTTTTGCATTTTCTGTGGGGATGGTCTTGATCCCTGTCTCCTGTACAATGTCACGAACCTCATTTCATAGTTCATCAGGCACTCGATCTATCAGATCTAGGCCCTTAAATCTATTTTTCACTTCCACTGTATAATCATAAGGGATTTGATTTAGGTTAGATTAATTACATTTTTGGGTTATTATGGATAATGCTGCTATGAACTTTCATATAAAAGATTTTATGTGGATATATTTCTCTTGGTTATATACCTAGAAATGGAATTGCTGGCTCACATGGTGACTCTATGTTTAACTTTTGAAGGAACTGCCAGATTGTTTTCGAAAGCAGCTGCATCATTTTACATCCTCACTTAGCAATGTATAAAGTTTCCAGTTTCTCCACATTCCCTCTGATTCTTGTCTTTTTGTTACAGCAGGTGTGAAGCATTGTATCATTGCGGTTTTGATTTGCATTTTCATGGTGCTTAATGATGTAAAGAAGCTTTTCATGTACTATTAATATTTTTAAGTCTTTTACTTGGTTAAAAATGTGAACTCTAACCCCATTAGTTGATTTCTGGTGAAATATCGTCATCAGTCTTTTGCAGTTCAGTGATATCTAAACTGCTAATGAGGTCAAGGCTACAAGGTCTAGCTCTAACTGGCTATCTTTTACAGAGAAAATTGTGGTTAAACAACTACACTCATGTGCCTTAGCTCTGTACAGTGATCTGACAGGTTCTTGATATTGCCAATTAACAGGGTCTGGAAAGATCAACCCAAGGGTCTTGTCCTGATGATTACAAATATCATTTTAATAAAAATAAAATCTATCATCAGCAGATATTTCTAACAGCATTGACTTATTTTTTTGAAAGTATAATTGACTTAAAATATTGGTTTCAGGTGGACAGCATAGTGATTCAATATTTTTATAGACTGTACTCCTTTAAAGTTATTACAAAATAATGGCTATATTTAATTATCCAGTATAATATATCCTTGTACTTATTTTATACACAGCAGTTTGTAACTCTTAATTTCACAGCCCAATGTGGCCCCTCTCTCCTTCCCTCTCCTCACCAGTATCCTCTAGTTTGTTTTCTATATCAGTCTGTACATTTTTGTTTGTTTGTTACATACATTTGCTTGTCTTATTTTTTTTTAGGTTCCATGTCTTAAAAAGTGATAACAGAGTATGTAAGTGATAACACAGTATTTGTGTTTCTCTGTCTGACTTATTTCACTAAGCATAAAACTCTAGGTTCATCCATGTTGCTGCAAATGGTGTAGTTTCATTCTTTTTTTATGGCTGAAAAATATTCCATGTATATATATGTGCTGCTGCTGCTGCTGAGCCGCTTCAGTCGTGTCCGACTCTGTGCAATCCCGTAGACGGCAGCCCACCAGGCTCCCCTGTCCCTGGGATTCTCCAGGCAAGAACACTGGAGTGGGCTGCCATTTCCTTCTCCAATGCATGAAAGTGAAAAGTGAAAGTGAAGTTGCTCAGTTGTGTCTGACTCTTCGCAACCCATGGACTGCAGCCTACCAGGCTTTTTCATCCATGGGATTTTCCAGGCAAGAGTACTGGAGTGGGGCCCCACTGCCTTCTCTGGTATGTATATGTATGTGTGTATATATATCACATCTTCTTTATCAACTTATCTATTAGTGAACACCTGACTTGATTTCATACTTGACTATTGAAAATAATGCTGCTATTGAATACTGGGGTGCATGTATATTTCCAAAATAGTGGCTTTTTTCATATGTATACTCAAGAGTGGAATTGCTGGATCATATGGTAGCCATTATGGTGATTATATTTTTAGGTTTTTGAAGAACCTCTATACTGTTTTCCATAGTGGAAAACATCAACAGTATACAGGGGTTTCCTTTTTTCCATATTCTCACCAGCATTTATCATTTGTAGACTTTTTAATGATACTCATTCTGACAGGTGGGGGGTGATAACCTCATTGTAGCTTTGATTTGTATTTATCTAATAATTAGTGATATTGAGCATCTTTTCATGTCTGTCAGCCATCTGTATGTCTTCTTTGGAAAAATGTTTGTCCAGGTTTTCTGCTTGTTCTAAAATTGTGTTGTTATTTGATGGAGTTATATGAGCCGTTAATATATTTTGGCTATCAACTTCTTGTCAGTCATATAATTTGTAAATATTTTCTCCCATTCAGTAGGCTGTCTTTTCATTTTGTTGATGGTTTCCTTTGCTCTACAAAAGAATTTAAGTTTAACTAGATCCCATTTATTTATTTTTGTTTTTATTTCTTTTGCCTTTGGAGACAGATCCAAAGATGATTGCTATGATTCACGTCAAAGGATGTTCTGCCTATGTTCTCTTCTAGGAGTTTTATGGTTTGGGGTCTTATATTTAGGTCTTTAATTCACTTTGAGCTTATTTTTGTATATAGTGTGAGGAAATATACCAGTCTCAGTCTTTTATACATAGCTGTCCAATTTCCCGAGAACCCCTGATTAAAGAGATGTCTTTTCTCCATAGCATATTTTTGTCTCCTTTGTTGTAGATTAATTGACCATAGATGCACAGATAATGACATTGTTTTACTAAAAATGGTACCTGTTCATTTCAACTATTTTTGAATAGTTAAAAAGGTACAAGCCTCACTAAATTCTAAATCTCACTGCTCCAGAAATAACTAGGTTAGGTTTTGGTGAACTGTGTTACAATATCTCTATACAGATATTTAGTTTGATGCATGGACAGATAGCCAAATGAATAGAAATAATTTCATGAGAATAGAATTATACCAGCTTATTTTTTTGATAGAGGGTTTCAACCAATTTTACTTGAGCTAATGCCAATCACAAAAGTGAAACTGAAGAATGAATGGGGAGAACTGTTTCCTTATTAAACTGATTTATTGTTCATCTCCCATCGTTTTACCATTCGTCACCATTTCTGATTCTTTTGTTCACTTCTGAGTGGCTGAATATCATTGTCAGGTAGTTTTTTTGTAAGTATGGAAGCAGATACTTCTGGTGAACACCAGCATTTCTTTTCTCTTTCTTTCTCAGTAAAATATTCCCACAATGTAGTTTATAATCCTCGCCTCCCTCGCAGCTAGATGCTCTCTAAATCTGGCCAATGGGATGTAAGCAGAAGTGTATGAAATTTACAGAAAATATCCATAAAGGAAGGGGATCTTGTGTTCTCCTTCCTGCTAGCTGGAATGTTAATGCTGAAGTTTGCTCTGTCATCTTAAACCACAAGGTGGAAATCTGTATTAATGTATAACAACAAGATGGGAAAAAGATGGGAAGATTCTGGGTGTCTGACAATTTCCTTAATCTGCTATACTTCCAATTGTTTTTTATGTGATAGAGAAACTTCTACCTTTTAAAATGGCTTATGTATGTTCTTTAGCCACTCATCGTTGAAGTTCATTATAACTGTCACAAGGGCTAAAATCTGCCCTGAAGTTCTTTAAAGTCTGAGAATGTCTGCCTGTTTTTTCACACTTAATTTAGCTAGGTATAATTCTAATGTTGCACACTATCCTTCTCTATCAGAACTTATAAATACTGCTCCGTTTTTTCCAGCAATGGAGATTACAGTACAGAATGAGAGGCCAGCCTGATCTCTACATCCTTCCTTCACTTTTGTTTCTGCCTAGATCCTTGAGAAACATTTTCCAGGTCTTTTATAATGTAAAAGTTTAAATTTCAAACATACAGAAAAAGATACACAGATTAAGCAATTGCTAATATTTGCCATATTTACTTTATCTCTCCTGTGCATGCATATTTGTGTGTTTGTGTGTGCATAGAGAACATATTTCTGAATCACTTGAAGGTAAGTTGTAGATTTAACATTTTATTCCTAAATGCTTCAGGATGTGTATCCTTAGAACATGATTTTACAAAGAATATTCAGGTCTGATATCCTTTAGGATGGACTGGTTGGATCTCCTTGCAGTCCAAGGGACTCTCAAGAGTCTTCTCCAACACCACAGTTTAAAAGCATCAATTCTTCGGCGCTCAGCTTTCTTTATAGTCCAGCTCTCACATCCGTACATGACTCGGAAAAACCATGACTTGACTAAATGGACCTTTGTTGGCAAAGTAATGTCTCTGCTTTTGAATATGCTATCTAGGTTGGTCATAACTTTCCTTCCAAGGAGTAAGCGCCTTTTAACTTCATGGCTGCAATCACCATCTGCATTGATTTTGGAGCCCAGAAAAATAAATCAGCCACTGTTTCCCCATCTATTTGCCATGAAGTGATGGGACCGGATGCCATGATCTTCGTTTTCTGAAAGTTGAGCTTTAAGCCAACTTTTTCACTCTCCTCTTTCACTTTCATCAAGAGGCTTAGTTCTTCACTTTCTGCCATAAGGGTGGCGTCATCTGCATATCTGAGGTTATTGATATTTCTCCCGGTATAGAGATGGTTTGGTCTTTATTTCAACTTCACTGCTTTTCTTTTTAGACATACACGCACGCGGCCCAGTAGCTCAGTCACTAGGGAACTCAGGGCGCGACCCAGAGGTTGTGCTTGGTGTGCCCGCCTCTGCTCTGCAGAATCGCAGGCACCTGGGACGTGGTTAGCGGCCTCTATGTGGCCCACTCTGGGCGCATGGAATCCTGGAATTCGTGGTTTGGCACCGCGTGTTCCCTGCCTGAGGCCTCGTGGAGCAGACTACATTTCCCAGAATGCATCGGGAGGGGGGGGAAATGTGGGCGGTAGAGGGAGGGGGCGGACCCAGCGCTCCGGGGCGTCGCCGTTTCCAAGCGCCGAGATTTCGCCTAGTAACCCGCCAGCCTAGGTCCCCGAAAGCGGCGGTGTGGCCCCGCCCCCGGAGCCTAGAGTGGAGGAAGAACCTCTCTCCGGTGGCGTCCCAGTGACGAAGCCAGTCCTCGGTGCGGGAGGCGGGGAAAGGGGCGGGGGGCGGGCAAGCAGAGGATTTCGCTTGCTCTGTGAGATCCAGGACGTGCTGGCGGCGCCGTTTCAGAGCAGAGGTTAGAGGCGGGAGAGCTGGGATGCTCCGCAGGCGAGCCTGGATCGGGTGTGGGAGGAGTGCAGGACGCAGCCGCCGCGGCTCTGTGCGCAGGCCGGGGTGTCCCCGGGGGCTGGCATCCCTCGGGTGGGCATCTACCAATGCCTGGGACGTGTGTGCGCGTGTGTGTGGGGGCTCGCTGTCCCCAGTGGTTCCGCGGGCGCTCCTCCCCACGCCGGGCTTAGAGACGAGACCCTTGAGCCCACAGGACCCCATAGGTATCGCAAACGTTTCCGGGGAGAGGTACACGATTTTGGTCACTTGTTAATTATTTAATTTCTTCTGGACTGAGAGCGTTTGTAGGTTGTGTTTTCCTGCCTCCAGCTACAGTATCTCAGTTTCCTCCGATTCAGAAAAAAATCTTTATGAAGCTTGCCATTGGAGTTCCTGATTAGTGAGAGCTGCTAAGTTCGTTCTGGTTTTCTCGGCCAAGAGAGGGTTCACGGAAGATATAAATTCTGAATATATACACAACTAACTGGAGCGTCTAAAAGATGACCATTGCATGTTTTCCCTGGCTTAATGGGGAAACTGCAAATGTTCTTTCAAATCGTATCAGTAACCACCACCCGGCAGCATTTAGGGCATATTTCGTATCATTAAAAGGATGGATCTTTCGGGGGGGGGACGGGCGGAAGAGATGGATCTGGAGAGAGAAAAGAGGAATAGTTGACAATTTGCAAAAAACTTGGTTTAGTTTGGGGATCATTTGCTTGGACTGGGTGACTTATGCAAAATATCTGTTTCTTTCTTCCTGGCTCTCGCCTCCTGGATGTAGACTGTCAGTTTCGGATCCGAGGATGGCGATGGCAAAGCTTACCGGAGTTCCTTGTCAAATTAAAGCTGTCACAGAATAAATCCCGCTGCCTGCTGCGAGGCCCCCGCCCCGCGCACTGCAAACTTCAGTGAGCGAACTGGGTAATCAGTGTTTGGATATGCAGATCCTTGATTTAAAAGGCGGGGTGACCCTCCCAAGAACCTCTCCCGGGGGCCGAAGCCCGCAGGTGCAGTGAGGCGCGCGGGCGCGCGCGCGCGGGTGAAGACGCCTAGCCCGGGGGAGAGGAAGCCGGGGCGCCCGGCGGGGTCTGGCGGCCGTGCACCGGCGGCTCGTCTCCGGCGGCGGCGGTGGATGATGGTGGCGGCCGGCGTGCTGGTCTGTGTGAGTGCGTCGCCGCGGAAATCAGCGCCCGGCGCTGCACGCTGAGCCCTTTGCAGGTCCTCCGCAGCCCGAGACTTGGCGAGGACAGACCCGGCGCGCAGGGGCCGCGGACCGGTGCGCTGGGGACCCGGGGGCTAGTGGGGTCGGCTTATCATGGCGGATCGGACAGCTCCCAGCTGCCAGCTCCGGCTGGAGTGGGTGTACGGGTACCGGGGTCACCAGTGCCGCAACAACCTGTACTACACCGCCGGCAAGGAGGTGGTCTACTTTGTGGCTGGGGTCGGGGTGGTTTACAACACCCGCGAGCACAGCCAAAAATTCTTCCTGGGACACAACGACGACATTATCAGGTAAGGAGGTGGCCTGGGGCGGTGTGGAGGGGTTGGGTGTGGAGGTTGGAAGGGTGAGAAGAAGGATGACTAACTGGGATTTCGTGGAGTCAGATCTGGGCGCCCCTTGGAATAAGGAGTCTCTCTGGTACCTCAGGGTACACAAGGGCTGCTGATTCTAAGGCTAGGGCAGAAGCAGGGTAAGGGTGCAGGTGGGGAGGGAGAAATCTCTTTTCTCTGTTGCTCAGCAAGGCTTTTTAAATCACTAAGGAGTTAAGTGTCCTGGTGCTTTTTTAGGTGTTCAATCCTGCTACAAGTGGAAGGATCCTAGGGAGCTATTAAACACTTCTCTTTCCCTCCCTTACTAGGAAAATTTAGGACTAATAACCTGAATTGTGGGTATCATCTTTGGGAGGCTCTTTAGAAGGTTGCTCAGCAAGTAAGAGGATTGAAAAAAAAAATAATAAAAAAAAAACCGAAAGGAAATTTTGCTAAAGGTAATTTGGGATCTTCTTTCCAGATGCTTGGAAACTAGGAAATTTCTGCAGTGGGTGGGGAGTTTGTTCTCTAATATTTCACTTGGTAGTGACTTGGTGCCGAGAATCGTATTTATACACTAAATGGATGCGTCCACACCATCACTGAGGGTATAAAAGACTGGCAGTTTCTGTACAACAAAACCCTACCCTCCAGCCCACAGAATGACCAACATCTAGTAGTGAATGGCTTGGACTGGTGAAGACGAAACTGGATGAATAGCCATTTTAGAAGGTCCTCCTTATTAAATTGTAAAGGAATATATTTTGATTTTTGGCCCTGTCCTCTCATCTTTGGACTAGATGCATCTTTCTCCAGCCCTTGTCAGCGTCTCCTGTGACCGTACAAGGTGTGGTCCAGACGCTGTTCACAGGGAATTCCTTTTCAGCCCTTGGCAGTTGGGGAAGGTTTCTACAATATGGGAGCCTCAGCCCACAGGGAAAATGACTTGCTGAGGATGGACTACAGCTGACAGAGACCGTATTTATACCTTCCAGACTTGTGTGTTCACTGATGTAGAACAACCTCCATCACATTTCAGAATATTGCCACTTGTACTCTATGTCTCATTTCATAATGAAATAAATGGTTCAGTGGCATAATGTTAGTGGTCTTAATTACTCCACGGGAAGGATGCTTTAGAAGACTCGCTTCCCCTCGCCCCGCTTTGTACTGTTGTGATTTTTCTGGAGCCGTTTTCCTCCTTAAGCCCTAAAGTTGAAAGAAAATGTTACAGAAAGTAAAAAACTATATTTCTATATTAAAATATAGTGGAAAATATATGTATTAAAAATGCTGACTTTTAAAAGATGAAGATTTTGAGTACTAGGAGCTCTGCTGTTCTTGAGATTTGGTGGAACTGACTTTTAAAACTTTCTTCATGTCACATTTGATAGAAGAGCTTTCTTCTCTCCCTGCTGTGATAATGGCTGTGATTGGGGCGTTCTTACCTAGTTCTGTCCTGGAGATTTTGCTGCTGTAGTTCCAAGCTGATTATTAAAGTCACAGGTGCAGATGATTAACAGTGACTCATGGAAAGGTTAGACGTTTAAAAATTAAAACCCGTTATGTTTTTGTCCTTTCTTAACACAGTACTTTCCATTACACCATCAAAATAAGATGTAGTCCTTTGGGGAAGGGAGAAAGTGGCAATTAAACAGGAAATTCCCTGTGGTTAAATAATAGTAATGTGACAGTTCACTGAACTACTTTGAGGATTTGAACTCTTAATCTTAATTTTTTTCCTCTAACAGGAAAAAAAAATAGATGTTGTGAAACTGAAGGTGGGAAAAGGGTGGAGTTGCAGTAAACCACTGTTATGACAGACTGTTGGACTAGTGGGGTTGTTGTGATATCTGACTTAGTTGAAGAAACACTCAGATTTGAAGAAGAGGTGAATGAATTTATTCATCTAACTGGATTTGCAGGGAGCTTCAATTGTTGAAAACAAAAAAACCTGACGATTTGGTTTCTGTTTATTAAGGCAGTTATATCTGTATGCTGAATAGTGACATAGTAGCAAGGCTGCCTGCGGAGAAAGGACTAAATTTTCCATGTTATTTGGTTGGGTCTGAATATATGTAGGAGAGCAGAGTTCTTTAATATCCATCTATGTGTTTGCACATAGGAATAAAATTAAGCCAAATAGATTAAAAAACACAAATCACAGATCATTATATAATCGGGAGCTGTAAAATTAGAGAATACAAAATATTTATGTTGTTATTTTGCTTTATCTTATATATGTAAATATCTTTATCTGGTGAAGGTAGTATATAAACCATATTTGTTTTCATCCGTAGTATATGGAACTCTTAAGTACCATTTCCTTCATAATTTTATTCCCAGGAACATATTAGATGTTTGAAATTAATATTGTAAAATGTTAGGAATATTAATGTATTAACTATACATATGGAGAAGAAATTGTATTCTTTTATCTTTATGAATTTCAACTCATTTCCGCAGAGCTAGTTATACTACTGATTTTCTATTTAAAATATTAATGTTTGTCATTGAATGAGGAGGACCAAAGCTCAGATTTTAGTGCAAAAATATTTGGGGTGTTTTGGAATCATGACATGAATATTAAAACTTCTAACCCTTGATTCCACCTAACAAGATAAGTAATCATCCACATAGATTTTGCATTTGTTTGAATGATATATTCATAATGCATACATTTTCTACTACGTTATTTATTCTGCTACTTTCCCTAGAATCCTAACTAGAAAGCAGCCAAACAAATATTGATACCATGCTCCATTTTAGAAAACTGTATCATCTCTGAGATCACAATGAACTTCAATAATAATGTGGGATTTGGCAGAGCTCATTAGAGCTCAGCATATGTGTCCTCCTGATTTGAAAGACTATGTGTTTAAGTCAGATTTTAAAAAATGTTGATATGTGAAGCATAATGTGATTTATTGGATGTGGAGGCTTAGTTTTATTCTCTTGAATGATTACCCTTCAATACAGATAACAGATTAGCGGATGATGCCATATTTTAGCTCTGATAACATTGTGATGGGAAGATGCTTAAAGCAACAGAAGCACTCAAATCAGGGCTGGAAGGCAAGGACAGTAATCGAGGCAGGAATAATTACTAACTTGGTTTCGGCTGCAGGTAGCAGACCATGACACAGAACTGGAGCAAATGAAAGAAAAGGTCATGCACAGATTTACTGTCTGTCTCCTCCCAATCATTTTCATGGTGACTCCAGTGGAGACATTTCTCCCTTATTCTGGGACCCTATTTTGTGTCTGACTAGTCCCCTGTCTCCATTTTCATTTCTCTTCTTTCCTGGCTCTGTTGCAAGGGAGGTTTTTCTGCAGTACCACATTAGGGGAAAGGACACTGACTTTGATTTCATACCCACTTGAATCCACTCTCCTGTTTAGTAGAGGCATCTAGGTGAGTGACTTGACCTCTCAGGGCCTCATTTGTTTGTAAGAAAGGAATTAACAACAACTAAATTGCAGAATTTCAATTTCAAATAGTTACCTATTTGAAATCATATATGCAAATAGTTTAGTGTGGGGCCTTGCCCTTAGTTGGTGCTCAGTAAATGCTCTTAGTAACAACAGCAGTGGAGAAGGCAATGGCAACCCACTCCAGTACTCTTGCCTGGAAAATCCCATGGATGGAGTAGCCTGGTGGGCTGCAGTCCAGGGGGTCGCTAAGAGTCGGACACGACTGAGCGACTTCACTTTCATGCCTTGGAGAAGGAAATGGCAACCCACTCCAGTGTTCTTGCCTGGAGAATTCAGGGACGGGGGAGCCTGGTGGGCTGCCATCTATGGGGTCACAACAGAGTCGGACATGACTGAAGTGACTTAGCAGCAACGATAGCAGTAGTACAGTATTTAATTAAAAACACAGTCATACACCAGAAACAAAACAGTGATTCTTATTTGTCCACAGTCTGAAGTCCAAACTCCTGAGTTTTCCTTTCTCTTTGGTGTTAACCTACCTTTATACCTTTATTTTCCGTGACTCTGTGCTTTCCTGCCTCATGCTGGAATGGTTTCTCACCCCCTTCGTCCCTCTCTTCCCAATCCCTTTCCCCAGTGGCATAGTGGTTGGGGACATGTGCTTTGGTCAAACAAATTTGATTTGAACCTAGATCTGCCACCAGCTGGGTGACGGGAAAATTTCTAAATCTCTGTGAGTCTCAACTGTCATCAATAAAATAGCTTGTCATCAGTGCAGTGAAGATTTAAAGTTATCTAACTTGTAGCTAATGGAGATAACATACAAGGTTCCCCACAGTGTTTGGCAAATAGGAAGTGGTCGCCACAGGGAGCCTGTTTGTATCTCTGTCTTAAGTGCCCCATCCATTTCAATCTCGCTTCTCCCATGAACCCGTTTACCACCCTTGGATGAAGAAGTGCTGTGCACTCCTGAAGTTTTGCATCTTTTGTGACCAATGCTGCTCACTTGATATGTATCATTTAGTGCCATTCCTTCACTCCGAATATTTTCATTTGTAAATGTATATAAGATTCTTGAGGCTAAGAATGAATTTAATCAGCAGAATCAACATTTCCTGAGTGCAGACTCAGTGCTATAATGTTGGTACTGTGGTTAGCCTCAGTTTATTGATGAGAAAACCAAGGCACAGAGAGGTTAAAGATGTTGCCCATGGTCAATATTTAGCAGATTGTAGAATGGGATTTGGAACCCAAGTCAGTCTGATTCCAAAGCCCAGAACTATCACTTCACTGCTTTACACACTCTTTAATTTTTCTTAGTCACTATGGTCTCTACTATTGTGCCTTGTTTCTAACCAGAACTCGGTCAGTTCATGACTCCTTGTAACTCTTGTTTTCCAGTTTTGTGCTTTACATAAGGCTGTTTGAAGTAGATCACTAGAACTCTGTCTAGAAATGGAACCATGTTCAGGTTCATCTTAGAACATCACCACATTTGAAGCAATGACCTGAAACAGTGAACTACTGGAGATGTTAAAATAAAATTTTTTTTTAAAATCTCAATTGTGACATGGCTAAAATTATCTGGTACTGCAAGTACGCACAATTGCACTTGTTGAATTTGAAGAGAGAGGTGTAACAGCCATGGTTGAGCTTGGGGTGTTGGGCAAACAGATTCACATGAAGGCCTGGAGATCTGATTTCATATTCTTCGGTCCTTTGACCAGTTTGAATAAGGGAAACTTACGGGTAACTATAAAGAATCAAACCTGTATTGAGTTGAGTGCCTGTTCTGTACCAGACACTGCATACACACACACACACACACACACACACACACACAGGGGAATCCCTTCACCCACAACTCTGAGAGCCTTAATTTTACAGGTACAGCTCAGAGAGGTAAAGAGATTTAAGCAGTCGCTCATCCTCCGTTCATCGGATCTCACTTGCTTGGTCACTGGCATGATCATGTAATAAAAGGGCTCAGTTGGTAAAGAATCTGCCTGCAGTGCAGGAGACCAGGCTTGATTCCTGGGTTGGGAAGATCCCCTGGAGAAGGAAATGGCAACCCACTCCAGTATTCTTGCCTGGAGAACCCCATGGATAGAGGAGCCTGGTGGGCTGCAGTCCATGGGGTCGCAAGAGTTGGACACGACTTAGCAACTAAAGCACCTATGGTCTGTTCATAAATGATTTTACTGTTATTCTTATTAATAAGCTATCAGTCTGGTGATTTTTATTAAGATTTATTTATTCTCTAAACTGGGTAAATTTTACTTTTTCATTTACTTTTTAATCAAAAACTAGTATCTAGAATATACCAGGTGCAGCATTGAGCATGACCAAGTTCTTGCCCCCATTCTGATGGAGGAGGCCAACAATGAATGAACAAGACAGCAAGGTGAATACAGATTGTGCTAAGTACTAAGGAGGGAATGACCACAGAGGGGAACTAGGTCAAGAAGGGTGTGGGAGCTACTTTAGATAAGGTGTCCAGAGCAGCGCTCTAAGGAGATGGTGTTTAACCTGAAATCTGAAGGATGAGAAGGGGCAGGTAAGTGAAGATGTGATGGAGAAGAGAGGTTACGTGCAAAGGTACCAGGATGGAAGAGAACCTGGTATGGCCAGAATTCTGGTCTAGATATCCAGAGAAAGACCAAGGTCATAGTAATTCTCATCCAGGTCATTAATGCCTCATGGGTTTTGCCACCATATGTCCTAGATTTCCCAGGACACTCACAAATATTCCATTCAGTTATTGTTATGAGTATACTTGCTCATATCATATCATAGATCCCTTTTAAATCAGAATATATGACCATGGTTTTATTTTTAAAATATGGCTACTATATAATGGGTCCCAGCTTGAAAAACATGACCCTGGAGTATGCTCTCTTATAAAGAATTATATAGGCCCTACCACCAGTGGTCCACAAGAATGTAGATTATACTGTGGTAAGTGAAACCTATTCCATGGCAGCATCTTTGGGCAGGGCTGTCCTAGAGGCTCTCCTACCTGCAAGGAGGTGGTTCTGGACACCTTTGTGATGTAGATGATGTATTTGCCACCAAACAAGAAAAAGGAAGCTGCTGGGAGGGTTTACTTTGCTGGCTTTGCTTCTGGGACTGACTCCTTCCCCAGGAGGCAGAGCCATATGGAAAGCCATCCTTTAGCCAGCAGACTACACATCTTCAGCCGTCAGCCTCCTCTTGTAGGTTTAACTTGATTTGTCATATGTGGATTGGTCTTAAATGTAATTAAAGTCCTTGACAGCAAACAGTTCTTTGCAAATATCATTGTGCATAGGAGTCACCCAGGCACATGTAGCTGAGTAAGCCTGGTGTAAGGCCTGACATCCTGCATTTCTAACCAGCTCCCATCAGTTGATGTTGATGCTGCTAGTCTACTGTGCAGCAAGATGTTCGGGACCTCATTCACATGTTTCAGAGCTCAATAGATCAGTGGTTTGTTTTTTTCAACCTAGAAGATATTGCTAGCTTGTGAAATAGATTTTTAAATATATATTTATATGACTCATTTATTAAATTCTTAAATTAACAGAATCAATTTTTTCATTAAGTTGTCACCTAGTCTAGTGTTCTTTCTTCTCAGAAAAAAACAAGCAAGAATTGGTTGGAAGAAGTTAAGGAGATGGCTAGTGTGTCCCTGTGGGCAGTGGAAGAGTGTGTCCACAGCCTTTGTGTAGACATGTTTTTGTCTCTTGAGTATATTTCACCTAGGAGTGGAGTTGCTATATCATATGGTAACTCTAAGTTTAACTTCCTGAAGTACTGCCAAATTGTTTTCCAGACAATCCCATCAGCAGCATATGAGATTCTCAGTGACACCATATCCTTGCCAGCACTTGTTACTGTCTTTTTGATTATAGCCACCCTGTGGGTGAGAAGTGGTATCTTGTTGTGCTTTTAATTTGCATTCCCTAAGAACTGATTATACTGATTACTTTTTCATAAATTTTTGACCGTTTGTATACCTTCTTTGCAGGGAATGTCTGCTCAGATCCTTTGCCCATTTTAATTGCCTTGTTTGTTTTTTATTGTTGTAAGAGTTCTTTATATATTCTGAATGTAAGCCTCTCATCTAATATATTATTTTCAAGTATTTTCTCCCATTCAGTAAGCTGTCTCTTCACTTTTTTGATGATGTCCTTTGAAACACAAAAGTTTAAGATTCTGATGATGTCCAGTTTGTCTTTGATGATGTCTACTTTATCCAGCTTCTTTTTCTCTTGTCACTTATACTTTCAGTGTTATATCTAAGAAACCATCACCTAATCCAAGGTCATGAAGATTTATTTCTGTTTTCTTCTTAAGAGTTTTATAGTTATAGCTTTGACATTTAGACAGATAATCCATTTTGATTTAAATTTTATACATGGTGTGAGATGGAGGGTCCAACTTCTTTTTTTTTGCATGCGGATATCCTGTGGTCTCAACACCATTTGTTGAGAAGACTTTTCTTTTTCCACTGAATTGTGTTGGATGCCTATAGCCTTTGACCTTCCATACCAGGCAGCCCATTCCTCTCATACGGAAGATACTGAACATTTGGGGACCCAGAAACAAGCAATCATTAAAAAGATTAACCTAGAAATGACAGAAATTTGAGGCTTTGGTTACCATTCTGCATTTGTAGAGATGCTGTTATATCCTATGAAAGATATGTAGCTTTTTACATATTTAAACAGTATAACTGTTTATACATTGAGGAGTTGGTGCAGTTTTTAGCAACTGCTGGTTTAAGGACCAGCAGCAATCTATATGTTGACTTTGTTTACTTCCAGAGATCCTGAGTTTTGAAAATGAAGTTACAGTCTTCAGTCTTGCTGTTGGAGACAGACTTACTGAGACCTATCTACTGAGGCAGCTGAGTAGGTAGAGTTTGTCTGGAAAACAAAGGGAGTGGTCAGACCTCTTGACCTTGACCTCTTTACCAGTTCACCCCTTTCTTCTCTCAATGGGAGGCAGACACCTGGATGGCCTCAGCCTAGGAGTTGAAGGATTCTAGGATTGCCCACTAATTCTCTGCCGTTCCCCTTCCCATCAGCGTGAAGGAGGGGAGTGGCAGGCCAGCTCTGCCTCCCTGAGAGTAAAGATGCTTTCTTTGGACTGGTAGTACATATATAGGCTGGTCAGAGAATTGTTCTGAGGTTATTGAGAATTCTTGTTTAGTTTACATATTGTTTAATAATATCACTAAAACATTTTTCTGTGTTCATTATGAATTGATTTTATGGGTAAGAGTAAGATAAGATCCACCAGTGATGAGATGCCTTCTAAATAAGAGATCATCAGTTGCAAGAGACTGAAATTTTCTCAAAAGAAGAGTTAAGGAGGGGATCACAAGGTGAGAAGAGAATCTTTTGATACTCAGTTATAGAGTATATTGCTGGCCTCTCATACACTGCACAGTTATCAGGCGGCTAGTCTTTTCCTGTTTCTTTCTCTTGCAAGCATGTATCACAGGAAATCACATCTCTGCTTCTCTCTGGATAAAATCTGCTTTGATTTTCTCTGACTGCAGACTGGCTCCTTAACTGAGTGATCCATTTTACACGTCTCTGTCCCCCCAAAAAGCCATCTTAACCTCCTCACTGTACTAGATTATGCAGCTTGGCCCTACAAAACCAATTGATTAGGTCTTGTGAGCCTGAATTCCAGAGTTCCAGGAAAGAGAATCTGATGGGCCACACCGGGTTGGCAGGGTCGGGATGTCTACCACTTCAATCAGCTGTAGCCTGGAAGGTGGGCCTAGGTTTCAAAGGGCTGTCCTTTTAAGGAAGATCGTCTAATAAGAGAGGTATAGACTGAGAAAGAATGAATGGCAACTCCACTGTGGGAGGCGGATTAGAAGAGGAGGTAGCAAATGGGTTTTTGGAGCAGAACAGTGATGAAAAGTACTGAGCTGAGTCAAGAAGAAGTCAGGAAAATGATACTAAGTTTTAAAAACAAAATTCTGGTGACTGAATACATCATGGAATTTTTAGTTCTTGTAACAGGCCATGGAGGATGTCCCTGGGAAATACTGGCCATTGGCTGATGACCAGTCTTGGGGGGCTAGGTGTACATCAAGCGTCTGTCTACTGGGGTGCCAGTGCTCCTGCTAAGAGTGCTCACTCTCCTGCTGGGGTCTGGTGGTAGGCCTGGAGGAAGAGGGGAGCATGTAGGAATAAGGGCTGATGCTAGCAGGTACCAGAAAGATGGCCTGACGGCACACACAGGAGGCTTCCTGGAGCTAGTTCAGACACCTCAGCTGAGGCAGGTGAGGCTTGGGGCAGCAGCTGTTTACCTGCTGGTGAAGATCTATTTCCATGCTTTACCTGGCACAGATACTGGTGCATCCCTGCTGATCACCAGCCTTGGTGATGAGTGAACCCTGAATGATTTACTGAGCTTGGCCATCTAACAGACATTGAAAAAGAATCTTCCTCAAGCCAGACTTAAAATCTACCTAAGGTTCCCCATTACCAGCAGGATAAGTACCAAGCTTACCCATGCTCGTTCAGAGTAGTCTCCTAGGACGATTCTGATCGGTTCCTCGCTCTTCCTCCAGCTTGATGTCTCTCCCTCTCCTAACATCCTCAGGCCACATCAAACTCCTTGCAGTTACCTGGACCCAGTACCTTATTTTGTGTATCCTCAGCCTAGCACACACCACTGACTGCCTGAAATGACCCGTCCCTTGTCCACACATGCACTGTTTTTCTTCTTTCAATCTCAGTGCAGTATCATCGCCCCCTGAAGCTGTACCTTGACAGCCGGACTCTTTAGGCCATTCTTTCTCTGTGCATCCAGGCCACCACGCAAGGACCTCCCTGCTAGACTCACTGCACTCCTGGTTTTGCATTTGTTGACCTACCCCTCTCCCCTCCTGATACAAGTTCCACGTGTCCCCTGCCTAGCACCTGTTGTGGACAGTGAGTGCTTCGTGTGTTGTTAGTTGTTGTTAGTTCTTCATATCTCAAATTATTTAGAAGGAGAAAGGTATGACAAGGGGGATGAGATTTCTATAGATCTCGTTCTGTACATACTTTCTAAAAATACTAATATATTCTCATTTGGCACTTAGAAGCAGGATTCAGAATCTTCATGACCTCAAGCTAATCATGAATAAACGTGAATATGAATTGAAGGACAGTCTACATTACAACTGGCCTGTACTTTGCAAAAAAAAAAAAAAAAAACATCCAAAACTTATTCTCATAAAAGACACAAGGAAGTAAGGGACTGTTCCAGTTTAAAGGAGACTAAAAGGATAGAAGTAAATGTAATATGTGATCCTAGATTGGGGTGGTTAGTTGTTGTTCAGTTGCTAAGTCGTGTCTGACTCTTTGCAACCCATGGACTGCAGGACGCCAGTCTTCCCTGTCCTTCACCACCTCCCTGAGTTTTCTCAAACCCATGTCCATCTAGTCACTGGTGCATCCAACCATCTCATCCTCTGAGTCCCCTTCTCCTCCTGCCCTCAATCTTTCCCAGCATCAGGGTCTTTTCCAATGAGTCAGCTCTTCACATCAGGTGGCCAAAGTACTGGAGCTTCAATTTCAGCGTCGGTCCTTCCAATGAATATTCAGGGTTGGTTGAGGTGGTTAGGGATTGCTATAAGTGACAGTATTGGGACAATGGGTGAAATTTGAACATGGAAGTATATGTTAGGAAATAGCACTGTGTTTACATTAAAATTCTGAATTTGATTGTAGCAGTGCAGTTACGTAAGGGAAGGTTCTTGTCTTAGGAGAAATGTGCTAGGATATTTAGGAGTGAAGTGTTGTGGAGCTGCAGACAACAGTAATGAGGTGTCTGTGTGTGTGTGTATGTTTGTGTTTCTCATGGCATCTTTTCTCTCCTCTTAACCACTGCTTCCTTCCTGCTTCCATCCTTGCCTCTCCCATTTTATTCTCAACACAGAAGCCAGTTGATCTCGTTGCAACATAAGTCAAGTCATGTTAATTCTTGCTCAGAACTCTGAGAGCAAGCGTAGAAGTCCTTATAATGGCCTCTAAGCCAGAAATGGTATGGACCTAACAGAAGCAGAAGATATTAAGTAGAGGTGGCAAGAATACACAGAACTATACAAAAAAGATCTCAACGACCCAGATAATCATGATGGTGTGATCACTCACCTCGAGCCAGACATCCTGGAATGTGAAGTCAAGTGGGCCTCAGAAAGCATCACTATGAACAAAGCTAGTGGAGGTGATGGAATTCCAGTTGAGCTATTTAAAACCCTGGAAGATGATGCTGTGAAAGTGCTGCACTCAATATGCCAGCAAATTTGGAAAACTCAGCAATGGCCACAGGACTGGAAAAGGTCACTTTTCACTCCAATCCCTAGGAAAGGCAATGCCAAAGAATGCTCAAACTACCACACAATTGCACTCATCTCACATGCTAGTAAAGTGAGGCTTAAAATTCTCCAAGCCAGGCTTCAGCAATACGTGAACCGTGAACTTCCAGATGTTCAAGCTGGTTTTAGAAAAGGCAGAGGAACCAGAGACCAAATTGCCAACATCCGCTGGATCATGGAAAAAGCAAGAGAGTTCCAGAAAAACATCTATTTCTGCTTTATTGACTATGCCAAAGCCTTTGACTGTGTGGATCACAATCAACTGTGGAAAATTCTGAAAGAGATGGGAATACCAGACCACCTGACCTGCCTCTTGAGAAACCTGTATGCAGGTCAGGAAGCAACAGATAGAACTGGACATGGAACAACAGACTGGTTCCAAATAGGAAAAGGAGTACATCAAGGCTGTATATTATCACCCTGCTTATTTAACTTCTATGCAGAGTACATCATGAGAAATGCTGGGGCTGGAAGAAGCACAAGCTGGAATCAAGATTGCCAGGAGAAATATCAATCACCTCAGATATGCAGATGACACCACCCTTATGGCAGAAAGTGAAGAGGAACTAAAGACCCTCTTGATGAAAGTGAAAGAGGAGGTGAAAAAGTTGGCTTAAAGCTCAACATTCGGAAAACGAAGATCATGGCATCTGGTCCCATCACTTCATGGCAAATAGATGGGGAAACAGTGGAAATAATGTCAGACTGTTTTTTGGGGGCTCCAAAATCACTTCATATGGTGATTTCAGCCATGAAATTCAAAGACGCTTACTTCTTGGAAGGAAAGTTATGACCAACCTAGATAGTATATTCAAAAGCAGAGACATTACTTTGCCAACAAAGATCCATCTAGTCAAGGCTATGGTTTTTCCAGTGGTCATGTATGGATGTGAGAGTTGGACTGTGAAGAAAGCTGAGTGCCGAAGAATTGATGCTTTTGAACTGTGGTGTTGGAGAAGACTCTCGAGAGTCCCTTGGACTGCAAGGAGATCCAACCAGTCCATTCTAAAGGAGATCAGTCCTGGGTGTTCTTTGGAAGGAATGATGCTAAAGCTGAAACTCCAGTACTTTGGCCACTCATGCGAAGAGTTGACTCATTGGAAAAGACTCTGATGCTGGGAGGGATTGGGGGCAAGAGGAGAAGGGGACAGAAGAAGGGGGCAGAAGATGAGATGGCTGGAAGGCATCACTGACTTGATGAACATGGGTTTGAGTGAACTCTGGGAGTTGGTGATGGACAGGGAAGCCTGGCGTGCTGCATTCATGGAGTCGCAAAGAGTTGGACACGACTGAGTGACTGAACTGAACTGAAGCCTCTTTGGGGATTTGACCTTCTGTTACCTGCATGATCTAATCTATTTCCTCCCCATCCCTTGCTCCAC
Source organism: Capra hircus (assembly GCF_001704415.2). Classification (NCBI taxonomy): domain Eukaryota; kingdom Metazoa; phylum Chordata; class Mammalia; order Artiodactyla; family Bovidae; genus Capra; species Capra hircus. The sequence continues at coordinate 37,056,406 of NC_030818.1, forward strand.
TTCAGCCACACTGGCCTCCCAGTTGGAATGCCCAGGTACCCTACTGCCCCGAGGCCTTTGCACTTTCCCTCTGTCTAGCTTCTTCTTCTTCTAGACATTACATGACTTCACTCAGCTCCACTGGGCCCCTGCTCAAGGTCATTTTCTCAGTGAGGCCTTCTTGGCTACCCTATTTAAAATGTAGACTCCTCCCCAACACACTCCTTATTACTCATCCCTGTTTCATGGTTCCCCTTAGTTCTTTTTTGTTTTGAACCTTATTGACTCTCTTCACTAGAATATGAGCTCTATGTGGGCAGAGATTTTTGTTTGCTGCCCTGCCTACAGTGCCCTAAATGATGCCTGGTATGTAGAAGACACTTAATAAGTATTTATTGAATGAATAAATGAATGACTAGTATATGTTCACTTTTGTTTGTTTTGAGATCACCTCCTTGAAATTTCTGCTTAGAACAGGATTTTTTGAAGGGGTTGCCTTTGACAGACTGTGAAGCTTATGGATCCTATCTCTGAATAGTAGGTTTCTTTGTTCTGGTTTGTCCTTTTACCAAAGTATAATCTAGATACAGAAAAGTGTACATATCATAGTGTACAGCTGGATCAATTCTCACAACCCCAATGCACCTGTAACCCTCACTTACATCAAGAAATAGAACCTTACCAGCACCACAGAGACCCCTGAGCACCTCCTTTCCGTCAGAGTCCCCCCCTGCAAAGGTAACCTCTATGCTGACTTTTAACAGTGTAGATTAGTGTTGCCTGGTGTTGCACCTTTAAAAGGAATGGTACAGTGTGCATTTTTGTGTGTGTCTGGCTACTTTCAATCAACATTGTAAGATTTGTCTCTGCTTCTGCATGTTTATTCTCAGTTTCACATTTTCCATTGTGTAGAAATATAGTTTATCCATTCTACTGTAGGTGGGCATTTGGATGACTTCTGGTTTCTTTTGACTACTATTAACATTCTAGTACAAGTGAATGTATTTCTGGGGTATTTCTGGGGCATGGGGTACACACATGATCAGTTTTTCTGGGCGCTGCCAGACCCTTTTCCAAAGTGGATAAATCAATTTAGACTCCCACTATCATGGAATTTCCTAATGCAGAAAATAAAGTACATAAATGCATAAAATAAAATACATAAGTAGGATTGGAAAGAAAATTATTTATTTTGAAATACAGTTGGAAAAATATTGTAATATGTCATGATATATGTGCTTCTTTATTAACTTTATTAACTCATGCAATTGAAAGTTCTAGCAGTTTTAATAATAATTGTAAATTCAGAGTAGTAATGGGTATACATGATGTTTGAAAAATCTGTAACAACTGTAATATTATATGAAAATATCTGTGATTTTATTGATTGCAAGTTCACAGGTACTACTATAGTTTGTTGCCTACATTTTGAATGATAGGAAATACTAAAGCCTGTTACAAGTTAGTGAAAAATAAAGACTTTTAGTAACTTTTAGTCCATCTAAACACATAAACCCTTCTGAATTCTATTAAGGAGTTCATGGGCTGTAAGTTAAGAACCTCTTGATTAGAGGGAAAAAAATGATTTACAACAAATATTTCTTACGTGTCTACTGTGTGTCATGTGGGCTTCCCTGGTGCTCAGTTGTAAAGACTCTGCCTGCCAAGGTAGGAGACAGAAATGGCAAGAAGGAAGGAAGTGGCAACCCACTCCAGTATTTGTGCCTGGGAAGTTCCATGGACAGAGGAGCCTGATGGGCTACAGTCCACGGGTTGCAATAGAGTTGGACACAACTTAGCGACTAAACAACAACAGCAAATTTCTCATGTACTGTGCCAGACACTGGGGACCCAACAGTGAGTAATATGCATCTCTTCTCAAGGAACTTATAATTATGAAGGCAATATTCATAAATAAGTTAGCAGCTGGGTCTATGTGTTCAGGTCTGTGATGGCCCACGGCATATACCTAACCCATATGTGGGAGTGGATGGTGGTCAGAGAAGGTTTTCTGGAGAAAGGAGCATCATTAGATTTAGGCTCTGTTTTGATTACTCTGCCTACGGTGTGAATGATGAATTGTTGGAGAGAAAGTCTGGAGGCACTTAAAGTAATCCATATATGAGGTCATTATGATGGCATGCAAAGAAAGCAATGAGTGTGTTCTGGAGACTGAATTCCTGCTGACTGATTCCTGCTGGTGATAGAGGAGAAGGAAGGTGTAAGGTTAACAGTCAACTGGCTGGATGGCAGTTATCATTCGCTGAAGCAGAATGAGGAGCAGGTTCAGGACCAGGGAATGATGAATTCAGCCTTGAACACATATAGATTGAAGTGTTTGTGGAACATCCAAGAGGTGATTTTATGTTTATGTGAGTCTCTCGCTCAGGACAAGGAGCCTGGCAGGCTACAGTCCATGGGATTGCAAGGAGTCAGACATGACTGAAAGAGTGACACTTTCACTTTCCTGCTCAGGAGAGAGCCTCATGAGCTTCAGGGAGCATGCGGGAGTGGATATGATAACCCAGAGAGCACGTAGAGGAAGAAGAGGCCAGGCTTAGGATTTTGGGGTAGATCAGCTTTCAGGTGATCAGTAAATAAAGATGCATGTGAATGATGTGAATAGTCACAGCGATAGGAGGAGAGCGGAGTGCCTGGAGGCCGAGAGCAGAGGCAGTGTCAAGGAGACCCTCAATAGTATCACTGGAGTACAGCACAATAAGTGTAGAAAAGGGCCCTGTGGATTCAGCAATGAGAAGATAGTTGATCAGTTACTTTTACTACAGAAACACTGGGAATGGTTGTTTTCCTCTGGGTTGTAGTTTCATCTGGGTTTTAAGCATTCTGTTATAGCAGTTAGAATTCCAAGGGCCATTTCCTTTTAGCTTTACTTTTCTTCTTGCCTCTCTTTTATACATTTCACTCACGCTCCAGTGACTTTTATGCTGCACCGGTAGTAAGCAGTCATTGCGGCTTAATGACTTATCTCTAACAAACTCTAGCTCTTAAAAAAAAAAAATATGAGAGATATCATTATAGACATTGCTTCTTGATAGAAAGCCTTTCCAGGTCTACTATTTTGCATAAGTAGATATGAGTGCACTCACTTTGGCCAGGCCGCGTTTATCTATGTGGGAGCCTGGCCTGCTGACAGTGAATTCATGTCATCCTTCTTGCCTTGGATAATACTCAAGTTTTGGTCCATATGATAAAATATGATGGGAGAGATAAATTCTATAATGTTTCATAATTATTTTCTTCCCAGAATGTCACTTGGAATTTTATATAAATTATAGGAGATGAGTGGGAAGGTGTTCAATGAAATAAGCCTGTGTTCAGCACTGTCTGTGTAAATGGCAGCGTTAACAGGTCATAGCAATAATAGTTCTCCAGGCAGGAAGCCTCGAGTGCCTGTTACTCCCTCCTCTTTCATCTCCATTATCCGTCAGCCCCAAGTCCAGTTGATCACATCGTCTCTGTCTTGCTGCTTCCACTCTGGTTCACACCCCCGCTACTTCACACCTGGTCCAACCTATGTCAGGACAGTTTTGGTAGCTTCTTAACTAGTGCCTTTACCGCCGCTCCTCTAGTCAATCCTCTGTTTGAAAATCTGCCTAAACTTAAAAATAATGCAGATTTATGAGCCTGTTCCTTAAGATTCTGCTTCGGTAGGCCCAGCTATGAATACCCAAAGTCTATATTTTAAAGAAAATTTTCACTGAAATACAGATATGTGTATGTGTGTATATATATATGATGCACCCACACACTCACTTTCCTTGCTCTGTCCATTGAGAGGACTGAATAACAGTGACTAGCAGGTGCACACCTAGCTCTCAGAACTTGTTTCTAAATACCATTTGCCACAGCAAAGAATTAGAACTCCTTATAAAAAGAGCTGATTCTAGGCCTGGGGCAGGGACAATGCAAGATGCGTCTGAAACGGAAAGTATAGCAGTGCTCAGAAAATAAGGGAAGTTGTTAAAATGACATAAGAGCCAGCTTGAAGGGACCACCACAGGTCACACCTGGGATGATTTGAGCATTAATTATAATCCATTGAATAAAATTAAAAACCCATGTATCTATAGTGATATAAAAAAGTAATGGGAAGAAGAGAAGGCTCTCCATTGAGTAGAACATAAACTATTAAATGCAGATGGAACGATGGAGTTAGAAAATCAACAGATGATGTAACTAGCAACGCAAGTTGAAGAACATGATACTTACATAGTACTTTGCCTCGAGATACTTATTAATTACAATGGACAAGCAATAAGTACTATGGACAAACCTGGCAGACACCCCCTTAACCAAATGAGCAAGCATTGACAACAGTGGAACAAACCAAGTCATTAGAAACAAAAAGCTTCCCCAAGTGGTCCTGGATTCCAGAATTGCTGCAGTGGGCTAGCATTGGAATTAGCCTTTGAAACTACAGGTTTGATCTATCTCTGTCTTGCTTCAAAACTCCTGCCAGCTCTATTACTTTTGGAAAGGGCTTCAGATGCTCAGGCCTGGCCCCACCCTACCTTCCTTCCATCCTCTCCTAGCACGACTCTGTTCCCCACTTTCCTTACTGTTCCTCTCACCACACCATACCCTTTGCAGTGACCCAGATGGTTTCATCTCTCTGTGACTGCACACAACCCTGCTGCTTAGACTGCCTTCCCTGGTCTGTCGAGTAGGTTCGTGTTGTCCAAGAGGCAGCTCCAGCACACCGTCTTGTGCAGCCCTTCATGATTCCTTGAGGAAGAACTAGTGTCTCTCTCTTCAGGACACCTGCAGCACTTTCTCCATATCTCTCGCATAGCGCTTCTCACGTTATGGTTTTCCGTTTGTGTGTTTCTTTACCCCACCCACCCAGCATACTGGAGGCACTTTGTGTGGTGGAAAGAACTAGGACTCCAGAGCCAGCAGACCTACATTTGAATCTGATTCTACCACTTTTTAGTTTTTATCTAGCCACACCCAGCGTCTTCTTCTAGATGTATTGATGGATTATTAGAAGAATGCAGTTAAATAAAGCATGTAAGGAGCTTTACAAATGAGTTTAAAAGAAATAAAGGGGAACCCAAAGAAACTGACCTCAGTAGGCCCTGAGTAAGTTTTTAAAAAAATATATTGATACATAACAAATATTATACATGTATACATTTTCCCCTGTAATCCTACAGAATTTCAAAGGTGTAGTTCCATAGGTGGTACTTGACACACCCCATATTTGAACCCATCTGACTCCAAAGTCATGTTCTTTCTGTTATGTGGGACTATAAACCAGAAGGGAGAGACAGACAGTCACAGTCACAATTACAGAGTCACAGTTAAATGTTAAACCAGAGTCACAGGCTCCAACCCCTTCGGGGAAGTTGTAGTCTCTAAGCCATTCACTAGGGTAGGGGGCGGGCATGGCGGTCAGAGAAGATAGTTGAATGGAGATCCCGATTAGATGGCCTCTTGTATGAGTGGTTGCCAGAAGAGGTGAGAGTCTTCTCACAGATACTGATTGAATGTCCACCAGAGACCATCATGGTCCTCGTCATATGTGTGAGATTTGAGGAGAGCATGAGGAGTGAGAAGGATGAGAGCTAAGATAGAAGCCTGGGATACATCCTCACCTTTACATTCTGGAGCGCAAAGCAGGCTGAGAAGGGGCAGAGCCGCAGAGAGCTGCAGAAGTGCAGGGCCGCGGAAGAGAAGAGGGCAGCGGATGCCTGTCTGTCTGTGTTCCGGGTGGTGAGGGCTGCTAGAGGGGCTCCACTGTGGAACCCAGCCAAGCGAGGGGCCTGGCCTGGGGCTCAAAGAGGTCCCGGGAAGAGCACTTTCATTCCGGTCATGTGGGGGCAGAATTCAGATTGCTGAAACAATGAGTAAGAGTCAAATATGGGGGCAGCAGGAAAGTGTAGACTAATTAGGGCTATACACCCATGGACTTCGGCAAAATGCTTCCTGAGGTCCGGAAGACTTAAGAGTCATCTTGCTCTAGGCACCTATTCTGGGAGATTAAGCATCCCCAGGGTGCCAACTGTTTCAGTAGGGAATATTGAACAAAAATGCCAGTTGACCACCAGCTGTCTTCCTCCCCAAAGCATCCTTAACCAAGAGACATATCTGATTTCATGGAGCCACAAATCAGAGGTTGAAAATCTACCTACTGTTTCCCTATGGACAGGCTCGTGATTTTATCTGGTTTCATAGTGATTTTATCTGGTTTCATTATTTCTTTTTGGACTTCCCTGGTGGCTCAGATAGTGAAGCGTCTGTCTACAATGCGGGAGACCTGGGTTAGATCCCTGGGTCGGGAAGATCCGCTGGAGAAGGAAATGGCAATCCACTCCAGTACTATTGCCTGGAAAATCCCATGGACAGAGGAGCCTGGTAGGCTACAGTCCATGGGGTCGCAAAGAGTCGGACACGACTGAGCGACTTCACTTTCCTTTCCTTTCCTTTATAGTGATTTTATCTGGTTTCATTATTTCTTTTCAAGACTTATACAGCACACTCTTTAAATGGTTTAGCAAAACAAAGGAAGACAGATTTGTTTGGGGTTTTTTTGGTTTGTTTATTAATCCTTATACTCTGCCACACGGCAGAAATTATAGAGTCAAATTTCACATAATTCAGTTTTGGATTTTTAGCTAGAGCGGATTTTCTCTTTAAATGATAATATTTTTGTTATTTTATTTTAATAGATGGAAAATGATTATCTGTTTTATAGGTATATTTAATTCCATATGTGACCTAGTTTCCTCTAAATCTCTCTCAAATCTCAGAAGCTAATTCAGCAGCTTGGTTTTTTTCCTTCTGGGTGCCACAAAAATGTGGAAACCATATTTCCAGAAATAAATCAATGAAAGTATTGAGCAGTAGCATGCCATGAGTAATCACGCAGAGGTGCCGTATCAAGGAGCCAGTCCCACTGGGACGGAAAACATCCCCATAGTCGTTACAGGTTGTCAGTTGCTGGATGTCTAAGTTACTTGTCTCCCGGCCTGTATACACTTCAAAGACACTGCAGTATGGGGGCTATGTATTTTCCACAGCTTATGCTCATTCAGAGTGAACACACGTCTTTGACCTTTTCACTGAAGCATTCTTAGGAATTTTAACTACTATAGGGTTTTAAAAAGTGATTTTTAAAAGAAATATCAAGGAGAGATGCAGCGTTTTAGTAACCATGTGTAAAATACAAATGATAATAATTTTAGGACTTCACCAATCCCATCATGTTGGTGGATTAAATGTTTTATAATTAGACCATCCTGTACAGTGACTTGAGAGTCTAAGGTCCTCCCACATTCAGAGCAGGCCACTTTGCCTTCTTTAGCCACAAAAGAAGCACGTCTAGCAAGGGACATCCTTCTTTTCCTACCAAGTGTGCTTTCTGGATAATAAAGTAAAGGTCTTCTAGACTGGTATTTTAGTGGTAGCAAGTAAAAATAGATAGCTAGAAAATATATTATAACAAGGCAAGCTTCCAGAAATTCAGAACAGTGGAAGTTAACAACGAGATGTTCAAGAGGGAGAGGACATATGTATACCTACCTGTGGCTGATTCATGTTGATGTTTGGCAGAAACCAACAAAATTCTGTAAAGCAATTATCCTTCAATTTAAAAATAAATAAATTTTAAAAATTAGGTTAGCCTTTTTGGAGGGGTTCCAAAAATCCTGATATAAGAACTAAACAAATATTTGTGAAATAACAGAAAAGGTTTAACTCTCTGTGGATTTCTCCTATAACCTTGTTTGTCACTATTCTATGTGGAAACTACCATGTATGTCTGAAACCCTCACAATGAAATGACCTTGATTCTCATTTAGGGCTAATATAGCAATAAAGAATAGAAATGGTAAGGGAAATGAGAACTTAGTAAATTATTTCAGGCTCTTTGTTTTATTTTATCTGGGCCTTAAGCAAAAATATGCTAATTGGCATGATTGATTTTATAATGTTTTATTTATCCTTGAAATATGTGAGTTTATGGGAGGTAAAACCCTTGAAGTATGTGGAAGAATGTTGAACAGTTATTGTTTCTAATAGTATCTTGTTATTAATGTTGTCTGTTCATAACTAAATTATAGAAATTTGTTTAGGAATACTACTTTATATTAATAAATAGATTACAGAAATGAGCTATTATTACTTACCCTAATTTTGCATGTTTTTTTTTTATATAATTTTTCAGTTAAGAAAGTTTCACTTCCTTTTAGTGCAATTTATTACAGAAATTATAGGGGGTAACATTGTTCATTGATTTTTGGCAGACCACCAAAAAGAAATCACAGCTATTTGACAGAGAACTCAGGAGAAATAAACAGTAAGATAACATAAGAAATTATCAAAACTATATGGTGCCAGAGAAAGACTCAATGAAAATTTACTTCCGTTTCATAGATAAGTTTGCCCCAGTGCTTTCAGTGGGCATAATTGTTAAATGATCCTTAGTTGAAGTTATAAACTAAAAATCATGGGTGCTATTAAAAACAACCTTATAAGAATCTCCCTGGATGGGAGAACACGGCATCTGGTTTTGGCCAGATGACTTTTGGGCTAGTGCCTTCAGTTCGCTTTCTGCAGGCTAAGGCAGTAAGAGAGTATCAAAAACAGGATGTGAATTTTATAATTAAGTTTATAAAGGGCAGAATTAAGGGCAGAAAAAAGGGCAGTAGAATTTGGGATTTCATAATAATAGCCGAAATGCTTTAAAAATTTGTATATCGTATATAAACTGTTTTGAAGGTAAACTTTAATAATATCCTCTACTTGTAGTTTAGGCTTCCAAACCTTTATTTCTTCTTCCCCACCTTAAGAATGAGTTCATTCTAGGTCATTATTTTCAGCAAGTCTAGCAGCCCAATGTTTTTCAGTTACACTGTGTTTAAATTACACATGGTACTTAGATTTGGTGGGAACCTCACAGAATCTCAGTTCTGCTATTTTTTTTTCTTCAATATTTCCTTTCTTTTATTTTTATTTTTACTTTATTTTACTTTACAGTACTGTATTGGTTTTGCCATACATTGACATGAATCCACCACGGGTGTACATGTGCTCCCAAACATGAACCCCCCTCCCACCTCCCTCCCCATAAAATCTCTCTGGGTCATCCCCGTGTACCAGCCCTAAGCATGCTGTATCCTGCATCGGACATAGACTGGCGATTCGATTCTTACATGATATTATACATGTTTCAATGCCATTCTCCCTAATCATCTCACCCTCTCCCTCTCCCTCTGAGTCCAAAAGTCCACTATTCACATCTGTGTCTTTTTTGCTGTCTTGCATACAGGGTCATCATTGCCATCTTTCTAAATTCCATATATATGTGTTAGTATACTGTATTGGTGTTTTTCTTTCTGGCTTACTTCACTCTGTATAATCGGCTCCAGTTTCATCCATCTCATCAGAACTGATTCAAATGTATTCTTTTTAATGGCTGAGTAATACTCCACTGTGTATATGTACCACAGCTTTCTTATCCATTCATCTGCTGATGGACATCTAGGTTGTTTCCGTGTCCTGGCTATTATAAACAGTGCTGGGATGAACATTGGGGTACATGTGTCTCTTTCAATTCTGGTTTCCTCGGTGTGTATGCCTAGCAGTGGGATTGCTGGGTCATAAGGCAGTTCTATTTGCAATTTTTTAAGGAATTTTCACACTTCTCCATAGTGGCTGTACTAGTTTGCATTCCCACCAACAGTGTAGGAGGGTTCCCTTTTCTCCACACCCTCTCCAGCATTTATTGCTTGTATACTTTTGGATCGCAGACATTCTGACTGGTGTGAAGTGGTACCTCATTGTGGTTTTGATTTGCATTTCTCTGGTAATGAGTGATGTTGAGCATCTTTTCATGTGTTTGTTAGCCATCCGTATGTCTTCTTTGGAGAAATGTCTATTTAGTTCTTTGGCCCATTTTTTGATTGGGTCATTGATTTTTCTGGACTTGAGCTGCATAAGTTGCTTGTATATTTTTGAGATTAGTTGTTTGTCAGTTGCTTCATTTGCTATTATTTTCTCCCATTCAGAAGGCTGTCTTTTCACCTTGCTTATATTTTCCTTTGTTGTGCAGAAGCTTTTAATTTTAATTAGATCCCATTTTTTAATTTTTGCTTTTATTTCCAGAATTCTGGGAGGTGGATCATAGAGGATCCTGCTGTGGTTTATGTCTGAGAGTGTTTTGCCTATGTTCTCCTCTAGGAGTTTTATAGTTTCTGGTCTTATGTTTAGATCTTTAATCCATTTTGAGTTTATTTTTGTGTGTGGTGTTAGAAAGTGATCTAGTTTCATTCTTTTGCAAGTGGTTGACCAGTTTTCCCAGCACCACTTGTTAAAGAGATTGTCTTTACTCCATTGTATATTCTTGCCTCCTTTGTCAAAGATAAGATGTCCATATGTGTGTGGATTTATCTCTGGGCTTTCTATTTTGTTCCATTGATCTACATTTCTGTCTTTGTGCCAGTACCATACTGTCTTCCCCCATTATATCCATATGTACTCATTAAACAAAAATTTGAAAATAATACCAGAAAGGTAAAATTGTCCTTAGTTGATACCAAATATGTTTACATTTTTATAAACTTTAAAATTCAAGAACACACATATTAGAAAGCACACAGATTATCAGTGATCAACTTGATGAAATTTAGCAAAGTGAGTACACCCATGCAACTATCACGTAGGTCAAGAAATACAACATTACTGCTTTCCAGAGTGTGTCGCCTGTCACCTTCTCATCATTATCTCCTCCGGAAGATAAGCACTCTCCTGACCCCTCTCATAAAGATAAGTTTTCCCTGTGGTGAGCTTTATATAAATTAAATTACATAATATATGCTCTTTTATGTGGTGCTTGACTGCTCACCAAGTCTGTCTATGAGACTCATGCATGCTGTTACACGTAGTTCATTCTTTTTCATGGTATCTGTCTAGTATTCTATTGTGTGAATATAATTCACTCTCCTTACTACTGGACATTTGGGTTGTCTCCACTTGGAGGCTACTAGAAGTAATGCTTCTTTGAATATTCTTGAACATGTCTTTTGGTGGATGCATGTGCTTTTCTTTTGGTGTGTACCTAGATCATAGGGTGTGTACATATTTAGTTTTTAATAAATACACTACTAAACAGTTTCCCCAGTGATTATATTAATTTTTGCACAGCAGTGTATGAGAGTTCTAGTTCCTATACATTCTTGCCAACAGTTAATATTGCGTGTCTTTTTCTATTTAATCCATCCTCGTGGTTAGTATGGCACGTTGTGTTTTTAATTTGATTCTCTCTGATGGTCAATAAAGTTGAGCATGTTGTAGTTAGAACAGTGTCCCTCCGAACATGTCTGTGTCCTAATCTCTGGAACCTTTCAATATGTCACAAAAGGGATATTACTGATGTGGTTTTAGAATTAGGAGATTGTCCTGAATTATCTCAGCAGTCCCAGTGTGATCATAAAGGTCCTTATAAGTGCAAGAGGGTAGAAGGAGAATTGGAGAAGGTGTTGGGATGTAAGTAATGAAACAGCATGAGAAGGATTAGACTGACTGAAATGCAGGGGGCCCACTAGCCCAGGAATAAAGGCAACCTCGGGAAAAAACAGATTCTCCCCTAGAACCTGAAAAAGAACACAGCCCTGAGTATATCTCAGCTTTTGCCCTTAGAGGCCTATTGTGAACTCCTGGCTTCCGGAACTACAAGGTAATAAATGAGTATTGCACTAAGTCACCAGGTTTGTGGTAATTCCCTGATACAGCAGCAGTAGGAAGCTGATCTGGGCACCTTTTCATGGGCTTCTTGCACTTTTGGGCACCTTCTTTTGCAAAGTGCCGGTTCAGGTCTTTTGATCATTTAAAATAACTGACTTGTCTTTTCCTACTGATACATAGAAATTATTTATATATTCTGGATATAAATCCTTTGTCAAATTTATATAGCAAAAATTTTCTTGTAGCTTGTATTTTTTACTCCTAACAGTACCTTTTATTAGAAGTTATCATAATTTGATGAAGTCCAATTTAACAATCTTTCTCAACCTTACACTTTGTGCTTAATGCTTACTGTGTCCCGTTTATACAAGTGTGGGTCCTGATTTTATACTGTTGTATGCAGCAAAATTTCCTTAATTAGTTCCCCTATAGTTGGACATATAGATTGTTTCCTTTACTTTCCTTTTCAGAAATGATGCTCTGATGAGCACTTGTGTATGAAAACTGGTCTGGATTTGGAAATGTCTGTTTTAAGTAGAGTTGCCTATTTCTGTTGCTGTTTGTTGTTATTTTCTCCGAAACTTTAAGGAATTTCTCTTCATTCTCGGCATACTGAAATTTAACAATAATATGCCTTTGTTTGAATCTCTTCTTATCCAGCCATTGTTCTTGCCTCTTTTGGGACCTTTCAGTCTGTAAACCTGTGAGCCTCCATTCTGGAATATTTTCTTGCATTGTTACTGTGATCATGTCTTTCTCTCCAATTTCTGCTCTTTCTTTTTCCAAGTCCTTTAGTAGTTTTAGGACCTCCGTGGTTAACCTGTAATTGGAATCATATTTTCCATATCATTGTCTGTTTCCAATTTTCTGGTAGCTTTTTCAATTTTATTTTGCAAACTTTCCACTGAAGTTTTTAAAATATAAATTTATTTATTTTAATTGGAGGTTAATTACTTTACCATATTGTATTGGTTTTGCCATACATTAACATGAATCCGCCACAGGTATACACGTATTCCCCATCCTGAACCCCCCTCCCTCCTCCCTCCCCGTACCATCCCTCTGGGTCATCCCAGTGCACCAGCCCCAAGCATCCAGTATCATGCATCAAACCTGGACTGGCGATTCATTTCATATATGATATTGTACATGTTTCAATACCATTCTCCCAAATCATCCCACCCTCTCCCTCTCCCACAGAGTCCAAAAGACTGTTCTGTACATCTGTGTCTCTTTTGCTGTCTCGCATACAGGGTTATCTTTACCATCTTTCTAAATTCCATATATATGCGTTAGTATACTGTATTGGTGTTTTTCTTTCTGGCTTACTTCACTCTGTATAATAGGCTCCAGTTTCATCCACCTCATTAGAACCGATTCAAATGTATTCTTTTTAGTGGCTGCGTAATACTCCATTGTGTATAAGTACCACAGCTTTCTTATCTATTCATCTACTGATGGACATCCACTGAATTTTTATTTCTATTACCATATTTTATCTTTTGAAATGTTATTTTAAATGTACTGAATGTTTCTTTTTAATAGCTTCTTATTCTTGTTTCAGTATGTTACAATACTTTCTCTTATTTCTCTGAGGATATTATGTTGTTTAAAAATTTTTTTCTATCCTTTTCGTTGTCTCTATTAATTAAGCATTTCTCTTCCACCTACCCTCTTACATTTGTATTGGTGTTTACTCTTCAGATTCAAGGCTTTCATCACATGTTGGGCAACTTTTGGCTCTCCTTTTGTATATAAGAGCAAGTCTCTGTAAAGTGGTTGGAAGCTCTTGGGGCATAGGGCTTGTTGAGTGGTGTGTAAAGTTGGTGAGCCAGCTCACAGAAGGATGAGAAAATGTCAGAAGTGAGAGAGGTGTTTTCTCTTGTGTTGGCCATTCTCCCTAGAAAGATAGCCCTGAATCTCTTGCCTGAATGTAGGACAGGTGGCTCTAAGCCTGAATGCCAGGGTTGCAGGAGCATAGTGGTGAGGGTTCTAGAATTAAGCAGACACTTGCTTTAGCTCCTGAATGGGCTTCAGTCCTCTCCTCAGCTGGGTGGCTTCCCAGAAAGTAAGCCTCCAGAGGTCTGCCTGGTGGGAGATCTGGTGGCCTGACTCCTCTACAAACTGCAGCCTCTCAGCTTGGCCCTCCTCCCTTCCCCCACCCTCCACTCCTGCCTGCCTAGCCAGCTCCTGTCTCAGCCCTGAGCCTTTCCAGGTTCCTGGCTGTGAACCTGCCAATTCTTTCCAGCCTCCCCTTCTTCCTCCCACTCCTGCCCACCCAGTAGGCTTAGATTTCAGCTTTGCTAGGGCTCTAAAATCAGTCACCACCTCATCATTTGCTTTCTGGTTCTTTTTTTTTTTTTTTTTTTAATTCTCTTGTATATTTTCTCCTTTTCTGTTCTCTTTGTGAGTTTATGTCTTTTAAAATAACTCCCTATCCTTTTAGAAAGAAGCATAGATAAACATGTTAAAACTTGAAGTCTTGCGTTGGTTTTGAATGTCAATGAAGATACTTTTCACTGATACAAATTCTATTTGATTCCCAGTCTTCTTTGTTTTGTTTTCTTCTGTATTATTCTTGCAATGTGGTGTGTGTACCTTCTTTTGTCTTTTTGTTGACTCTAGATGCATGTAGAATCTTTCAAATTGCTTTGGGTGTGTGTGTGTGCGCTTATTCTCTTGTTGGCTGTGACCCCTGACTCTTTCTCCTGCTGGTTTCTTTCCCTCTCTAGTGTGTAATGTTGTTTTTGGTGGGAGTCCTGTTGGCCCTCGTTATGGAGACTTCCACAGAGTAAGCTTAGTCTTTGCATCTAATTGGCCAGAATGCACCCATATAGTTTTTCTCATTTCTAGGTCTCTCCACATGTAGTTTCTGGAATGTTCTATTTTCTCATCTTTGCTTGACTCTTACTTATCTCTCAATTCTCAGTTTAGGAGTGATTTTCCTGGGACACTTTTCCTGATATCCTGTTCCCAATAGTCCCCTCCAGTAGCCCTGTACTTCTCCATCATAGTACTTACCATTCTGTAGTATCAAAGCCAAAGTGTTACTCGCTCAGTCATGTCTGATTCTTTGTGACCCCGTGGACTATAGCCTGCCAGGCTCCTCTGTCCATGGAATTCTCCAGGCAAGAATACTGGAGTGAGTAGCCATTCCCTTTTCCAGGGGATTCTGTAGTATAGCCATGTGTTTCTTTCTCTTTCTCTTCTGTATTAGGCTAACTTCTGGGAGGCCAGGATCATGTTATCTTGTTCACCATTAAATATCTAGTTCCTATCAAAGTATCTGGCAGAAAACAGGTATCAGTAAATATTTCTTAAATGAGTATGATGCTATATCTTATATTTTAAGATGCATGTCAGGGATGCGATGCAGGTTGATCTGAGGGCATTGTTCTTTGTTCTGGTTTCACCGTGCTCCACCTGAAGTCTAGGGTGCAGGCTGTCTGATGGACTAACTACTCTTGATACGACGTTTGGGGCAATGTGGGCGATGCAGGATTGCTGCTCTTCAGGCGTAAAATGTGAGTGGTTCATAAGTTGATTTTTAGCGCTACAGAGATTCTTCCTGTTACCACTTCCACATATAAGTCAGTGGATTGCAAGCTTGACAATGTAACACTGGTGGAATGCTTGGCACTCAGCATATGGCACAGCTTCCTGTGTGGCTCGCCCTCATACACAACGAAGCAGCTTCCATTAAGTGAATGTTTTCAGTTTCTTCATTTGTGAAATGTGTGACTACAGAACAGCTATGTGATAAGTCTGTTGTGGTTTCTATAGTGCCCTCTTTTCATGTAGTTAGAAATGACAAGCTCATATTGGGTAAATAATAATAATGTACATATCTGAAAATTAGGCCCGCAATTTACAGTATCTTTGACTATTTCTGGTAGCTACTCTCAAAATTTGAGCTTGGGAATACTGTCTAAAGTTTTTGGGTATTTAAAAAATACCTAAATGAATAAAGGACTTTGATTTTCTGGAGGATTTCTTATGATAGTAGTAGAATGAAGAATAATGATGGTGAATTGTAAACTTATAAGGATCAACGTCTTTTTGGAGATAGAATAATAATGTTTGCTAATGTTTATTGAGTGCTTACTATGTGCCAGTCAGTCTTCTAAAAACTTTACCTATGCCAACTCATTTGAAGCCAAAGAAAAGTTAGATTTGCATCAGCAGATCTTCATCATCAAGCTACTGTGTGAATGTTTAGGAGAGAGAACATTTAGAATCTGTTTGGAATTGGGAACATTTAAATTACATCCAAATGTTAGACTGTGCTAAGATGATCCTGCTGCTCTAATTCTTTGACTGTTGGGTTTAAAAAAAAATATTTATTTGTTTATTTGGCTGTATCAGGTCTTAGTTGTGGCACAGAGGCTCCAGAGTACACAGGCTCAGTACTTGTGGCTCAGGCTTAGTTGCTCCACGGCACGTGGGATCTTTATTTCCCAACCAGGAATCAAACCCCTGTCCCATGCATCAAAAGATGGATTCTTAACCATTGAACCATGAGGGAAGTGCCCTTTTGACTGTTTTTGAGCAAATTTACTGTTAAGCTTCCAGTAACACCTAGTAATGCCAGATAGGCTAATTTGGCCCAACAAAGACAACCAAAAAGGTTAGATGAAATATGAAAGTAAAATCTTCTAAAAAGCTTAGTAAGATAACAAGATAGTAAAATACTAATCACTGGGGCTATGATTTCAAAGCATCTTAGAACTCAGGGGAGAGAACCTGTTTTTCCCCTGAGTGCCTTGTAGGACACTGAAGAGCTGGGCTGTTGGAGGCTGTAAGGGTCTAGGGTGACAAAAGTTGAACTCTGATATGAATTTATGAATCCTGGTATATTTATCCTCTGTTCTGAGCTGCACCCTAGGAATGAAGGTGAACTGGAATCAAAGCAGTCCTCACACAGCTTGGACAGAGGAACTCAGAGTTGGACACAACTGAGTGACTAACACATTCCTCTCCTCACCACTCGAGTATTATACGTGTTTCACGACTGAAATTTGAAGTCAGACAAACATATAAAATTAGTCTTAACACTTGGGAAAATTTCCTTCCTTCTTTTCCTTCCTTCATGAGAATGGGTTTTTTTTGAAATATTAAGTACCGATGAAACATAAGATAGTTAACTCTCTTGAGGAATTGGTAGGATTCATTATGTGCAGCAAGATCAAAATTCAGACTCTGACTCTGGGCCATTGCTTTGATGTATTAAAAATGTTAGTAGTTCAAACTTGGTCTAATTATCCGTTTTTCTTGGTTTCCATCATTTTCTAATCAAATTGATCTCCTAGATTTGTGTGTGTGTGTTAGTTGCTCAGTCGTGTCTGACTTTTTGCAACCCCATGGACTGTAGCCCACCAGGGTCCTCTGTCCATGGGATTCTCCAGGCAAGAATACTGGAGTGTGTTGCCGTTTTCCCTTCTCTAGGAGATCTTCCCGACCCAGGGATTGAACCTATATCTCCTGCATTGCAGCTGGATTCATGGGGAAGCCCCTAATGAATGCTTAGTTGAAAACAAAGCATAAAATAAGGTGCCTGTTTCCACTAATCTTAGGGGAGGTATCTGGAATTTTAAACGTTTTGGTATTTCCACATTTATAAGCACTAATAAGACAGTCAAGTGAGGTATTTTCCATTTTCAAAGCAGTTTATCAGTTTACTTAAAGCATCCTTTAATAGATGACTGCAACAAATTAAAATATTAAATATTTGGTTAATCAGTTTGAAAAATCACAAAGGCTTAAAAATAGGCATTGATGAATCAGATATAATTTGATTGAAAATGTTTCTTTCGTTACCATAAACTATGGCTTGACTTTGTCTGAATTATAATATGGAAACATTTTAAATGGTTTTAAAAGACTAGTTGTAGATACCTATACTTTAAATTGAAACTATAAACTCAATTTTTAGTTTTGGAATAATTTCAAAGTTACAGAAAGATAGCAAGAGTAGCTCACAGACTTCTTTCGTCTTTAGTACTTTTGACACAATTGCCTTTTGAATCCTCCTCTTTATAGACATATATTAACACTGCTTTTTTCTGAACCACTTGAAAGTAGGTTTCAAGCATTATTCCCTTTACTCCTAATATTAAAGCATGTAACTTTAAAGATACAGACTTTATCTTACAAAGCCATAGTACAATGACTACATTTACAAAATTTAATATTGACATAATGCTATTGCCTATAAATTCTGTAAATCAGTCTGTATTCTGATTTAGTCAGGAGTCCCAGAAATTTCCTTTAGGGCATTTCCCTTTGCTGGAGGTCCCAGTTCAGATCATGTGTTTCACTTAGCTGTCGTGTCTCTTTAATCTCCTTTCATCTGGAAAGACATCTCAGCCTTTTTTTTTTTTCTTTTTTGTCTTTTAGAAATTGATACTTTGGAAGAACCCAGGCAGTTACTTTACAGAATAAAGTTCAAGTTAGGTTGATCCGATGCTTCCTCATGCTTAGATTTAGAGTATGCACTTTTGCCTGGAGTCCCTCAGGAGGGACACGAGTTCACCTCAGGAGTGATATGAGGCCTCCACGGGGCCTTCTGTCCAGAGCTGCAGGGTCTTTATTTGCCTCTCATTGGCAATGTTAAATTTTATCATTAAAGTGCTATCCATTTTCTGCACTGTATAGTTACTATTAAGAAGTAATTTGTGGGGATGCACATTAATACTATAGAAACATCTTATTCCTCATCAAGCTTTTCCCATCCCCATATTTAGAGCCAATCGCTACTAATTTATGTCTGGATTTATGATTTTTTTGAAACTTCATCATCCTTCCATATTTGTCAGCACTCTGCGATAAAACAGTGCCTCCTGCTCTTAGTTATTTGGATGCCCAAATTATCCCCAGGGCTAGTGGGAAGTCCCTTGATTTCCTGCATCCTTTTGATGGGCTCTCATAATTTTTAAAAATCACTTTTGCGTTTTGGCATAATTAGCTGTTCCAAGTCCGTCCTGTACTTTCCGTGCCCCGACCCTGGGATCGAGCGTTTCTCCAGGGAGCCCTGGTTCTTTTATGGAGGACTGCGGTTGCCACTGTGCCAGTATGTCATCGCTCCTTGACCTTTTCAGCAGACAGAGCTTGGAAATACACATACCTCCGCACCCACATAGGTGCAGCTGAAAAGACGGCGACATATTGTTAAGCCTTGAGTTTATGCTGATACTTCCAGTACATCTTAGAATCTCACCTCAAGTCCTTCTTTGCTTTCCCCCATTCTTATTTATGTCTTCCTTCTTCCACTTTTGGCTCAGACGGTAAAGAATCTGCCTGCAATGTGGGAGACTGGGGTTCAATCTCTGGGTTGGAAAAATCCTCTGGAGTAGGACATGGCAATCCACTCCAGTATTCTTGCCTGGAGAATCCCATGGACAGAGGAGTCTGGTGGGCTACAGTCCATGGTTTCCCAAAGAGTCAGATAAGACTGAGTGGCTAACACTTCGACTTTCTTCCACTGTAAGAAGCCTGGTTTAATAATTTACTCATTTGATCAGTCCTGCAATATACATAAAATAGTTTCAGGATTGCTGTACCCCAGGACTGTTAAAAACCAAACCTACTAAGAAGAATTCAAGATTCCTTGCAATTCTTTTATTTTTCTTTACATTGAGAGTAGTCAAAGTTCTGTGTTCAGAAGTTACTTGGATTAGTTCTATTTTTAAAAATTCAGTGTGGTAATGTTATTCATTTTAAATATAGCTGGGTTCATTTATTTTAGTTTGCATTCAGTTTTAGGATCCTCCCCCCACCCTTGTCGATTTAATTTTATATTTGACAATATGGAACATTAACATGATTCTAAAATTCAAGACTACAAAACAAGATATACTCAGGGAAGTATTACAAACTTTCTTTATTTTTAAGTTGATAATCTGCTATTGAGGAATATTGATAAATTTAAAGTATTGTATATAGCTGGATGTGTCTGTGTTATTTTTCCTTGGGAATGTGGGGTAGCTGATATTGGTGTCTGTTCTCCAAGACACAAGTAAAACTTAGATGTGAAATACTAGGAGCCTAAAAGAGTGACTGTAATTCCTAATGGTTAAGGTACAAATTGGGAATAACATTACTTTCACTGGAAAAAAAAGCCTCCACAGTCTTGGAGCAGGGTGCTCCTAAAGGCTGTGTTGCTTTTTTGTAGCACACTAGGGGGCGTATTGGCTCAGATAGGCCTTCAGGCCACCTCCTCTGCCAGGCTGAGGCTGGAGGTGAGGCTCAAGACCCCCACACTGGAGGCGTCCTAAAACCATCCTGGTGGTTCTGTAACATCTCTTAAGGTTTTGACCCAAGAGTGGAGTGGTAGTTGAGCGATAGGTCATTATCAGGCCCCTGGGCTCTTCCTCTTTGATCATATCTTCTTGCCTTTTAATCAACATTTTATTTTTTTAGACTAAGAGTTAAATAACCTGTCCAAGGTCATAATTCAAACCCCATGTTAATTTGTTTCATTCTGCCATTTGAGAAATATTGTAAAGAGCAACCGTGTGTATTGTGTCTCTCTCTGCATGTAAAATAATATCAAGTCTGTATAATTTCCTAATACAAAGCAAACTGGCACAGAGTTGGACATGGTGGAAATATTATTAGTCACACATTATGAAATCAGAAATTTCAAATGAGATCAAATTAAAGCAAATATGGAATTAATGATATTAGGCCAAGAGGAAAAAAGTTGAGCTAATTATTAACTCAACATCTGATTCTCCCAAAGTAGTCATAAATAAATTCATTATCTCTATTGCTTGTGAAACCTTGGGGCACTCCACTTGTATAAAGAATCTGAAGTACATTAACCTTAAATTGCTCTTGTTTGCCTCTCATTGCTGATGCAGACTTATTTGCATTGCTTACATTAATGCTGAGTTACTCAATGACTTAAGTGATGTCCTCTGGCTTTAACTTTGGGAGAGAAAAAATTAAACTTTGTCCTTATCAGTAAATACAAGGATGAGCTGAAAGGTCAACTTGATTTCTAAGAATATCACCTATCTTAGCAGTGAGGTGACTAGTTAAATAATATTCTGCCCGGGGTAAAAATGAAACCCACGTTGGGAAAATGGGGCAGCAAAGGGCCAAGATGGCTTTTTCAGCTTTACTTCTATTTAGTGTACGAGTGTAGGTGATGCCAGATTCTCCTGTTTAACCTCTTCTGTTTACCAGATTGCTTATGCTAAAATTTATCCATGAGTGCTTCCATTAAAGCTTTTAGTGGATTTTCTTCATCTGGGGTTGTTGACATTTTATTAGTGGGAAATGGTTAATTTCCCATAGCTAACTATGAATAGTTAGCTAATGTTTTTGCTGGCAGTGTATATTTATTCCCTTTCTTAAAATTTTTTTTCTTTCCCCATCATGAGGATATTTTTTTCTCTTTTCCATTTTATTATAATAATGTTTTCTGGAAAAGTACCAGCATTTCAAATCCAGGTGGTTATATAAGTTGTAAAAGCAGTAAATATTTTATTATATCCAGCCTCTAAATTCTTGTGTGTAGTTATAGGACATATATCTTTAGAAGTTACTTACAAGTGTGTTTGTAAAAACAGAAATGTTGATAGGTCTTATACTTTTGGTATGGTTTATCATTATTTTAAATCTTAAACAGTAGCTTAAAATTGTTAGGAATTCGTTATACACACCTATAATCTTTAGCACTTAAGGATTTAGCTATTCTTTTGAACTGTTCTCTGATTATTTTATTATATCAGTCCTCCTTCCTCTATAAGTTTAAGGGCAAGAACATTTCATGCACTCTTCTTAATGTAGTCCCTGCAGCACCAAGCGAGCACTGTCTCTGTCACATAATAAGTATTACTAGTCAATTATATTTGTAATTTTTAACAAAACCTGAACCAATTTTTATATACATCATCTATTTTCTTGTTTAGTTTACGTTTTATTTGGAATTAATAGAATTATAGGAAAGTTCCAAGACTAATGCAAAGAATACCCAGATACCCTTCCCTAGATTCCCCAAATGTTAATATTTTGCCATTTTTGCTTTAATATTCTTTCTTGCTGTCTACTTTTCAGGTCTACCTTTCATCCCTTCTTTCCTACTTCGTTCCTTCATCTGATTATATAACTACCCAAAACACATCCATCAATTCATCTAACCATCCATAATACACACTTTCACACATGTACACAATGCATGCATGTATATATGTATGAACATGCATATGTGTATATATATACAATTTTTTTTCTTGAACCATTTAGAGTAAATTGCAGACATGATTGATGGCTCTTTTTCCTTGAATACTTCCAAGAAGTAGTTCTTAAAAACAAGGACATTCTTTTGCATGATTCAGTTCAGTTCAGTTCAGTCGCTCAGTCGTGTGCAATTTTGTGACCCCATGAATCACAGCATGCCAGGCCTCCCTGTCCATCACCAACTCCCGGAGTTCACTCAAACTCATGTCCATCGAGTCCGTGATGCCATCCAGCCATCTGTCCTCTGTCGTCCCCTTCTCCTCCTGCCCCCAATCCCTCCCCAAATCAGAGTCTTTTCCAATGAGTCAACTCTTCACAAAGAGGTGGCCAAGTACTGGAGTTTCAGCTTTAGCATCATTCCTTCCAAAGAATACCCAGGACTAATCACCTTTAGAATGGACTGGTTGGATCTCCTTGCAGTCCAAGGGACTCTCAAGAGTCTTCTCCAACACCACAGTTCAAAAGCATCAATTCTTCGGCACTCAGCCTTCTTCACAGTCCAACTCTCACATCCATACATGACCACTGGACAAACCATAGCCTTGACTAGACAGACCTTTGTTGGCAAAGTAATGTCTCTGCTTTTGAATATGCTCTCTAAGTTGGTCATAACATTCCTTCCAAGGAGTAAGCGTCTTTTAATTTCATGGCTGCAGTCACCATCTGCAGTGATTTTGGAGCCCCAAAAATAAAGTCTGACACTGTTTCCACTGTTTCCCCAGCTATTTGCCATGAAGTGATGGGACCAGATGCCATGATCTTCGTTTTCTGAATGTTGAGCTTTAAGCCAACTTTTTCACTCTCCTCTTTCACTTTCCTCAAGAGGCTTTTTAGTTCCTCTTCACTTTCTGCCATAAGGGTGGTGTCATCTGCATATCTGAGGTGATTGATATTTCTCCCAGCAATCTTGATTCCAGCTTGTGTTTCTTCCAGCCCAGCGTTTCTCATGATGTACTCTGCATATAAGATAAATAAGCAGGGTGACAACATACAGCCTTGACGCACTCCTTTTCCTATTTGGAACCAGTCTGTTGTTCCATGTCCAGTTCTAACTGTTGCTTCCTGACCTGCATACAGATTTCTCAAGAGGCAGGTCAGGTGGTCTGGTATTCCTATCTCTTTCAGAATTTTCCACAGTTTATTGTGATCCACACAGTCAAAGGCTTTGGCATAGTCAATAAAGCAGAAACAGATGTTTTTCTGGAACTCTCTTGCTTTTTCCATGAGTCAGCAAATGTTGGCAATTTGATCTCTGGTTCCTCTGCCTTTTCTAAAACCAGCTTGAACATCAGGAAGTTCGTGGTTAACGTATTGCTGAAGCCTGGCTTGGAGAATTTTGAGCATTACTTTACTAGCATGTGAGATGAGTGCAATTGTGTGGTAGTTTGAGCATTCTTTGGCATTGCCTTTTTTTGGGATTGGAATGAAAACTGACCTTTTCCAGTCCTGCGGCCATGGCTGAGTTTTCCAAATTTGCTGGCATATTGAGTGCAGCACTTTCACACCATCATCTTAAGAATTTAAACAGCTCAACTGGAATTACATCACCTCCACTAGCTTTGTTTGTAGTGATACTTTCTAAGGCCCACTTGACTTCACATTTCAGTATGTCTGGCTCTAGATGAGTGATCACACCATTGTGATTATCTTGGTCATGAAGATCTTTTTTATACTGTTCTTCTGTGTATTCTTGCCACCTCTTCTTAATATCTTCTGCTTGTGTTAGGTCCATACCATGTCTGTCCTTTATTGTGCCCACCTTTGCATGAAATGTTTCCTTGGTGTCTCTAATTTTCTTAAAGAGATCTCTTTCCCATTTTGTTCTTTTCCTCTATTTCTTTGCATTGATCGCTGAGGAAGGCTATCTTATCTCTTCTTGCTATTCTTTGGAACTCTGCATTCAGATGCTTATATCTTTCGTTTTCGCCTTTGCTTTTCACTTCTCTTCTTTTCACAGTTATTTTTAAGGCCTCCCATGACAGCCATTTTACTTTTTTGCATTTCTTTTCCATGGGGATGGTCTTGATCCCAGTCTCCTGTACAATGTCATGCACTTCCGTCCATAGTTCTTCAGTTACTCTATCTATCAGATCTAGGCCCTTAAATCTATTTCTCACTTTGACTGTATACTCATAAGGGATTTGATTTAGGTCATACCTGAATGGTCTAGTGGTTTTCCCTACTTTATTCAATTTCAGTCTGAATTTGACAATAAGGAGTTCATAATCTGAGCCACAGTCAGCTCCCGGTCTTGTTTTTGCTGACTGTATAGAGCTTCTCCATCTTTGGCTGCAAAGAATAGAATCAGTCTGATTTGGGTGTTGACAATCTGGTGATGTCCATGTGTAGAGTCTTCTTTTGTGTTATTGGAAGAGAGTGTTTGTTATGACCAGTGTGTTCTCTTGGCTAATGCCTTTGCCCTGCTTCATTCCGTACTCCAAAGCCAAATTTGCCTGTTACTCCAGGTGTTTCTTGACCTCATACTTTTGCATTCCAGTCCCCTATAATGAAAAGGACATCTTATTTGGGTGTTAGTTCTAAAAGGTCTTGTAGGTCTCCGTAGAACTGTTCAACTTCAGCTTCTTCAGCGTTACTGGTTGGGGCATAGACTTGGATTACCTTGATATTGAATGGTTTGCCTTGGAAACGAATAGAGATCATTCTGTCATTTATGAGATTGCATCCAAGTACTGCATTTCAGACTCTTTTGTTGACCATGATGTATACTCCATTTCTTCTAAGGGATTCCTGCCCGCAGTAGTAGATGTAATGGTCATCTGAGTTAAATTCACCCATTCCAGTCCATTTTAGTTTGCTGATTCCTAGAATGTCGACATTCACTCTTTCCATCTCCTGTTTGACGACCTCCAATTTGCCTTGATTCATGGACCTGACATTCCAGGTTCCTATGCAATATTGCTCTTTACTGCATCAGACCTTGCTTCTATCACCAGTCACATCCACAACTGGGTATTGTTTTTGCTTTGGCTCCATCCCTTCATTCTTTCTGGAGTTATTTCTCCTCCGATCTCCAGTAGCATATTGGGCACCTACCGACCTGGGGAGTTCCTCTTTTGGTATCCTATCATTTTGCCTTTTCATACTGTTCATGGGGTTCTCAAGGCAAGAATACTGAAGCGATTTGCCATTCCCTTATCCAGTGGACCACATTCTGTCAGACCTCTCCATATGACCTGCTCGTCTTGGCAAGAATACACAGAAGAACTGTACAAAAAGAGCTTCACAACCCAGATAATCACAATGGTGTGATCACTCACCTAGAGCCAGACATACTGAAATGTGAAGTCAACTGGGCCTTAGAAAGCATCACTACAAACAAAGCTAGTGGAGGTGATGGAATTCCAGTTGAGCTGTTTCAAATCCTGAAAGATGATGCTGTGAAAGTGCTGCACTCAATATGCCAGCAAATTTGGAAAACTCAGCCATGGCCGCAGGACTGGAAAAGGTCAGTTTTCATTCCAATCCCAAAAAAAGGCAATGCCAAAGAATGCTCAAACTACCACACAATTGCACTCATCTCACATGCTAGTAAAGTAATGCTCAAAATTCTCCAAGCCAGGCTTCAGCAATACGTTAACCACGAACTTCCTGATGTTCAAGCTGGTTTTAGAAAAGGCAGAGGAACCAGAGATCAAATTGCCAACATTTGCTGACTCATGGAAAAAGCAAGAGAGTTCCAGAAAAACATCTGTTTCTGCTTTATTGACTATGCCAAAGCCTTTGACTGTGTGGATCACAATAAACTGTGGAAAATTCTGAAAGAGATAGGAATACCAGACCACCTGACCTGCCTCTTGAGAAATCTGTATGCAGGTCAGGAAGCAACAGTTAGAACTGGACATGGAACAACAGACTGGTTCCAAATAGGAAAAGGAGTGCGTCAAGGCTGTATGTTGTCACCCTGCTTATTTATCTTATATGCAGAGTACATCATGAGAAACGCTGGGCTGGAAGAAACACAAGCTGGAATCAAGATTGCTGGGAGAAATATCAATCACCTCAGATATGCAGATGACACCACCCTTATGGCAGAAAGTGAAGAGGAACTAAAAAGCCTCTTGAGGAAAGTGAAAGAGGAGAGTGAAAAAGTTGGCTTAAAGCTCAACATTCAGAAAACGAAGATCATGGCATCTGGTCCCATCACTTCATGGCAAATAGATGGGCAAACAGTGGAAACAGTGTCAGACTTTATTTTTGGGGCTCCAAAATCACTGCAGATGGTGACTGCAGCCATGAAATTAAAAGACGCTTACTCCTTGGAAGGAATGTTATGACCAACCTAGATAGTATATTGAAAAGCAGAAATATTACTTTCCCAACAAAGGTCTGTCTAGTCAAGGCTATGGTTTTTCCTGTGGTCATGTATGGATGTGAGAGTTGGACTGTGAAGAAAGCTGAGTGCCGAAGAATTGATGCTTTTGAACTGTGGTGTTAGAGAAGACTCTTGAGAGTCCCTTGGACTGCAAGGAGATCCAACCAGTCCATTCTAAAGGAGATCAGTCCTGGGTGTTCTTTGGAAGAAGTGATGTTGAAGCTGAAACACCTTTGGCCACCTCTTTGTGAAGAGTTGACTCATTGGAAAAGACTCTGATTTTGGGCGGGATTGGGGGCAGGAGGAGAAGGGGATGAGGCTGAGATGGCTGGATGGCATCACGGACTCGATGGACATGAGTTTGAGTGAACTCCGGGAGTTGGTGATGGTCAAGGAGGCCTGGCGTGCTGTGATTCGTGGGGTCCCAAAGAGTCAGACCCGGTGTAGCGACTGAACTGAACTGAACTGATCCTTGTTTCTTCACAGTTCTCTCCTAGTTGTCTTAACATATGCTTTATCCTATTTATGCAGTACCAGTGTTTACCACAAATGAAAAACTTTGTAACCGATACTGCTGGGATCATCATCTGTTCCCCTTTGTTTAAAATTACAGCTAAAGTAACATCTAATGTATTAAATCTCTAGCAGAGTAGCCTGGATTTACATTGTTTTGTTAAAATTACTCTCTATGATTGAGGTAATCAAAGTGGATTTTTGTAGAGCATCTATTAGCTGTTGCTGTTTCTTTGAAGCATGACTCTTCTTCTGGCACTTTGTGACATGGTATCAACTGTTACAGCGTAAACACAATTTAATTTAGTGTTAGCATGACAGGTTGACAATCCCTAGTCCATTTAGGATATATATCAATGAAGAAGAAACTGCAGCTAGGAAAAAACCTAAAGTCTCACTGATCAATACAGAGATAGTTTTGTAGTTTAATTATACGATGATAAAATAGAGTCTACTAGATAAAAATAACATCTTTGTGGGTATTGTTACCAAGACTGGAAAGCACATTTTATATAAAAAAACTATTCAAGCTTATTCTTTTAGTCTGGAATCTAAAAAGCTTTATATGCAGATTATGTATACTATTTCTATTTCAGATCAGTTCTATGTAATGCATATTTATTGGGCCTTGTGCTAATTAGGTAATGTGAAATATGTATATACTTATATGTATATATGATACACACATACACTATTGTGATAACTTTAACTTGCATAAAAATTTTGGAAGAAATGTTTTTTATTTAATTTTAAATTCTACTTACAAACCTCTATAAAGGTTATATTTTAGATAAAGATTCTTAGGCTTTGAAGAAATTGTGGAATTATCTTCCAAGTAAATTTTTTACATTGATTCAGATGACCTCCTGAAAAGTAGCCTGGATGAGACCATATTCGAAGGCCTCATTTTGAATGGTGATATCCAGGTTCAGATCTCATCATAGGTCCTTAAATAGATCTGAAAAACAGTTTTGATGATTCATTGGTCTTGAAGAACAATGAAAGCCTTTAGTTTAGCTTTAGCTGATCTTGGAGATACCACATTCAGGTACTCATTTTTTATTTAAAAAGATTCAGCTCCTGTAAGATAATCAAACCATTTAGCAGTATTTTGGCTTCTTATTTCTAGAACCCGCTGAGAAATACATCTCAAGGAGTACATGCAAGGCCTTTTCTCAGTCTGTCTCATTGCTATTCTTCTGATTATGAGTTGGAGGCATTCTGAATTGACTCTCTTAAAAGGTTTTCAGAGCATCAGGCAACAACACAATGGTAAGAACAGTTGTAAGCAGTTTGTTTGCATTAAATAGATTATAGCAGCAAACTCCAGGAGATACTGGAGAACAACCGTCCACAGGGTTGCAAAGAATCAGACACGACTTAGCGACTGAACAACAGGTTAACGTTGTATAGTCAACTTGCACAAATATCTCTTTATGGAGTGTCCATGAGAATTCATTTTGTTCATGGCAAGCAACATGACAGAGATGCTCAGAGTCAGGAGACTAAATTCCAGTTCAAGATCTGCTCTGGACGTTGTATGTCATCTTGGGCAAGCCATTATCTCCTCTGAGTCTGTTCCATCTATTAAAAAGATAGATTATCTCTTAAGGTTTCTTACGTCTCTAAACTTTTCTAGTTCAATATATATTTGCAGTTATTTGATTCTACTTAAAATTATCTCTTTTTCTTGGAAAATTAGTGAGATTTTGACTTCTATACAGATGAAAATCACACAAAATTATGTAAATCCAGATAAAAGATTTATTGATTCCAGTTGAGATACATCATGTTCATATCTACATAATGTGAACACATGTAGGTAATGATGACTTAGACTTTTAGCATGATTTGGAAAAGTGTAGGATGGTTTCTGGTGCAAACAGGGTTCACATAGCTGCACTGGAACTCCTTGCTTCTGCATCACAGAGCTGAAGTTGGGACAGGCTTATGTGTCCGTGAGAGCTTCCGAGACTGTGTAAGATTTTGGCTGTGTGGGTCTTGGTCTGCAGATGAGAGCTGGGCAGCTAAGAACCATGCTAGCCAAGAAGGTGGTAAATAACTTGCTTTAATATATCAGAAGGCAGTGTACAGATAAGCTAGTTAAGCCACCGGAGTTTGACAGGACTTTGTAAATAAACTGGCAAAGATTTATATGAGCCAGTCTGGCTGTAGTGTGTACCTGGTGGGTTGTCAGGAGGCTTTGATGAATTAGTAGTGATGTCAGGAGACTTCATTGTGATTTAATATTAACTGTTCCATTATGTTTTAGTAATTTAGGGTTCAGTACTTGACAATATAGTTTTGCATTAGAATGTTTGGTATGATGAAGCCTTTACTGTTTCCCAAGTAAATTAATATTCTACTGATACACTCAGATATTTGCCCTTAGCTTCTTGTCTGGAACCAGTCTTGGGCAGCTTTCTGAAGTGAAGTGAAAGTTGCTCAGTTGTGTCCAATTCTTTGCGACCCCATGGTCTATACAGTCCATGGAATTCTCTAGACTAGAATACTGGAGTGGATAGCCATTCTCTTCTCCAGGGGATCTTCCCAACCCAGGGATTAAACCCAGGTTTCCCACATAGCAGGTGGATTCTTTACCAGCTGAGCCACAAGGGAAGGTGAAGAAACAGGAGTGGGTAGCCTATCCCTTCTCCAGGAGATCTTCCTGACCCAGGAATCAAACCAGGGTGTCCTGCATTGCAGGCAATTCTTTACCAACTGAGCTATCAGGGAAGCCTGGGCAGCTTTTTATCTAACTTAAACAGTGATCTTAACTTCACTTAAGTGATAGGGCTTGTCCAGTGTTGGGTGGGGAGACAGTGAACTATAAACAGAGAAAGGGTATATAGTTTATTATCTAAACCAGGCTGCTTCAAAAATCCTTAATAATTATGCTAGGCCAACAGATATAAACTGGGACTGTCCAGACATATGGTCAGTCTAAAGGTTGACATCTGTGCACCGAGGACCACTTGTTCCATGGCTCCTGGTTCCTGTTGAACCAGGAACTCTGTGAACTCTGCGGTACCTGCGCACTGACTGAATGAACTGATGACGGATTCTTTTCATGCCCTTTGTTTTTTTTCATAGGAAATCTGCACTGATTCTTAGGGGTACCTCGTAACACTATGACCTCAGATTGTTAACTTTCTTGATTCTTCGTGCAGAGATAGTCCAGCATCCCTCTTTTCCACTCCTCACTTCCTGTTCTCTTCTCAGTCAGCTCCAGCTGGGCTTCTCTTGCCATCACTCCCCCAGACCTGCCCTTGTTAACGTTATCAGTCATGTTCACAAGTCCAGGGTAGTCACATCTGTGTCCTTGCACAATACAGTTGATCATTCCTTCCCTCTTAGCACGTGTTCCTCCTGTCATTTACTTGACCCTCACACTCTTCTGGCTTCTCTCCCCTTTCCAGTGTTGCCTTTTTGGTGTCTCTGGCTGGAGGCTTCATGGCTTGACCTCCCAGTGTTGAAATGCCCCTGGGCCCTCCCCTATTCATAATCTCAGTTCTATACCTATAATTATCATCTTCACGCTGACTCCCATGTTGGCATCTTCAGTCCTGATCCTTCCACTGAACTCAAGACTCATGGATCTAAGAGCTCTCTAAATAGCTTTATCTCGGAATATAAATGTGGCATGGTCAAATCAGAACCTTAGATCTCCTCCGACCCTCACCCGACCTTCAGCATAATCGTCTTCCAGTCTTTCTGTTTTAGTACGTGGCATCACCATTCATCCACTTGCTCAGGCCTAAGACCCATCTTTGACTCCTTCCATTCTTTCCCAGAAAGTCCTTTGTCTTTACTATTCTGTTCACTCTGCTGCTACCCGCCTAGTGCAAACCACCATCATGAATGGCCTGAAGTTGGGCAGTAACCTTCTAACCAGTCTCCATGAGTCCTCTTCTGCCTTCCTGTGGCCTATTTTCTATATCATGGCCAGAGAGTTTTTAGGTTACTTTTCTGCTCAAAATTTGTTTATGACGTTGTATTGCAGATAGGAAAAAAAAAAACCAATCTCCTTGCATGACCTCTGGCTTTTGGTTTCGCCTCTTCTCTTGCTGTCCTCTGACTTGCTGGACAACTCACTGGCTCATTGGTCCTCAGCACCGCCCAGGTCACCCTGTATCACACCCTTCCCACCTGCTGTTCCTGCTGCCCTAGACTTTGCGTGACTGATTCTTGCTTGTTTAGGTTTCGGCCTGTTTCGTCTCCTCCAAGAGACCTTTCCTGACTAGATAGTAACAGTCCCCCTCCAAATCACCATTTATACCATTACTTTATGGACTTTCTTTATAAAGTAGATATTCATTGTCATCTCCCTCTTACCTGCAGGGGCTGTAGCTGTTGTGTTTTCTTTCTTGTCTTGGTACATAGAATGGTGCCTGGCACATGTGAATTATTTGATTCTTGTTGAATGACTAAACAACAGCCACTGTGAACCAGGATGACTTGTGTTCCAGGCAGCTCTTCAACGTCATCAGTGGCCCATATTCATTTAAAAATAAACAGCACTTAGTCTCTAACTCTGTATCCTCTACTTCCTCTTCCACCCTGCATGGTCTTCCTGCTCCAGGCCTTTGTAAGCTTTGTATGTGCTTTTTCTTGTTACCAAATTATTTCTTTCCCATGATGTTCATGTGGAGGTTGATTGGTTTGTTAGGAGACCCTTTTACGCTGTTTGGTAGATTAAACTGATGTAAACACCCAAGTAGTCACTTCCAAAATCCCTTACCTGTCCCTTAGGAGTTTCCATTAACTAGTACTTCGTGGAGATGGCAAAAGAATTAGGAGAAACTGAGCCCTGTCATCTGACCTATGTATTTACTTTGACACTAATCTTAATGACAGGGCTTTCCAGGTGACTCAGTGGTAAAGAATCCCCCTGCCAATACAGGAAGGCTTGGGTTCAATCTTGTGGGTCAGGAAGATCCCCTGGAGAAGGAAATGGCAACCCACTCCAGTATTCGTGCCTGGAAAATCCCATGGACAGAGGGGTCTGGTGGGCTACAGTCCATGGGGTCACTAAAAAGTCAGACATGCCTTAGTGACCAGACAACAACAACAGTCTTAATGGTATGCTACAGACTTTTACAGTTATAATTACAGTTTGGGTTTGCCACCTTCTCACCAGATTATCCCTAAGGCCCATAGTCTGGACTGACTAGATTAAGCATGCTTTGGTTTATGGTATCCAGTTCTTTCTCTCCCGTCGTGCTCATTCCATGTCATCCCCTGAGTCACCATGTCACCTGTAGAGCCCCAGGCAACCACTGCTTAGTCATACTGGAGCAGATACATTAACTGCAGCTGTCTCCCATCCTGTCTACTGTTATTCAAAGGCCAGGCTTTAAGTTATATAACTTCTCTGCCTTGCCGAATCATCAGCTGTTTATCTCCTGCATTTCTATTGCTAATTGCATAAATAAATACAGTGCAAATAATTTGGGATGCAAGATACCTTCTGTGAAAATGAAATTTCTTTAATGCCATTTTCAGAATGTCTACTCCAAAATACCTTCTATAAAATGTTAGCTATCACATACGTGTGTATATGTGTGTATGTGTGTGTTAACACATACATAGGCACAGATGTATTTTCACAGTTGTCCAGTACTCTGTTGACTGATACAGTATCCTCACAGTTCCCTTGATGTGTAAAATAACTGTACCCTGGGCAGTGACACTGCAGTCTATTTTTCTACTCTGATAGTTTCATTTGTGTTACCTCTTCAACCTGAGGATTAGAATTAAATTGACTAGGCAAGCAAAGCTGAAAATTGAATTAATTTCAGGTTTGTAAATGAAAAATGGGATCTCTTTTACTCAGTGTTAACTAGGACCCTGTGGGCTATACAAATGAAATTGACAGGCTGCCACTCAAATGATATTTTCTCCAGTGAAATGTCCTGGCACTGAATAGTCTTTGAGATGCCTCATGCTCCAGGATTCCAGCTGCCATCAGGATTATGGAACTTAGGGCAGTTTTTATGAAACCCATAGAATCCACAGCTTTTATTAAATTCAGTGCAGTTTTGCCAAGTATTTGTGGAGTTCCTTCTCTGGGCTAGCTGCAGTGCTGGGCATTTAAGATTAAGGATGACTAGCTCATGATTCTTGTCATGCGGGGGCTTCAAATCTAATAGGAGGTACAGCATTCTAGCAAGCTTCAGGTGACTTGCTTAGTAATGTAACACAACTGTTAACAATCATGACTGATGATTGATGAATGTGATGACATGGGGAGAGTCCTCGTGTACTATTCTGGATTAACTTAACCAAACATTACATTTGGACAAGGTTTGGAACCAGGCACTTTTCAGTATTGTGGAGGCTTAGGTTCTAATGGTTTAGGCCCAGGACATGACAGTGTTGGCCTGTTCCACCGTCCCCATCCCGGAGGGTTACTGACTCATGGGTGATGAGGCTCAGATGCTTAAGAGAGCAAACAGCCCCACAATGATCCCTGACACGCCATCTCAGTAGGGGTCAGGGGGTGGGTGGCCTTTGTGAGCTAAGTGTCCAGCTAGAGGCTGTGGCTCTTCCCTGACGTACCGAGGCTGCAGGTCTCCAGCTCCTCTAAGAGAAATCTTTTCCCTCCGGAGGAACCAGATGACAGAAGATACCACTCAGCAGAGGCCCAGTGTGTAGCCCAAAGGCGGGAGAACAAGATACTTCAGACAAGCTTCATAACTCCCTTCCCTTTCCCTGGTGCTCCTTGTCTGCCCACCTCTCTTGTCAGCGTTGTCAGCCAAGCTATCACATCGCTTATCTCAGATTCCTCACTGAGCCTAGTCTTCCTCTCCTGGGTCAGTGGCCTGGCCAGTATAACTGGGATGACCACTATCCCCTTCCTCCCTCATACCACTCCTGAAGGGCTGAACTGTCTTCCACTCCTCATTACTCAAGACAGGAAAAGGCATTGCTCATGTTTAGGAAGAAATTGCAGACCTAGAAGGAGATTTCTGAGCTGATATCTGTATTTCTAGGTGAAGCATCACTGGATAGTTACTTCTCATTTACAGTGCCTAATCTCTCAGCTCTCCGTGGAAGGAGCCAACTCTCTCTCTGTCCTCTCTTCTCTAATCTCCTACAATATTTACAATGGAGAACTTTTTTCTTGCAGCTAATTTAAAGTTTGTGTACTTATTTGAACATCCATATCTCTTAATTATGTGCATGAAAGAAATGGATAATCATAATTTGCACTTTTCCTCAGCAAAATTATCACTAAATTTCCTCCCAAAGGCTCAGTCTGATATAGGAGTATAAACTTTGGAGTCAGTTTTGGACTCAGATCTAGTTTTGCTGCTTGTTTTCAGTTTGCCTTTGGGCCCAGTGTTTAACTCTTGGTCAGTTTTTTCATTTGTGAAGTGGGACATTATTACCTACCTCACAATTAAGTGTAAAATGCCCCAAATGTTGACTGGCACAGAGTCTCTTTTTTATCTTGTTGCTTTGCTATCCTCAAGAATATGGCTGCTCCCGCTCCAGCCCTCATGTCTGCATTCCAGGTGGCAGGAAGGAGAAAGTGGGGCAGGAGAAGGGCCTTCTCTTCCCACTTTCTGGAAATTGCACGCACCACTTCCGTGTTCATCCTGTTGTCTAGAGCTCCGTTGCATGGTCATACGTGACTGGTTCCCAGGGAAGCTGGGAAATGCAGCCTTTATACCCAGCATTTATCCATGGGCCCAACTGACATTTAAATGTTCTGTTTCTGAGAAAGAAGAGCATTCTTGGTGAGTTCCTTAGTAGGCAGACTCTGAGACAAAGTTTAACTTGCATGATATTTATTAAGGGGTGCTCTATGGGTCAAAAGCAATGGATGGGAGGACAGAAGGAAAAGTCAAGCAACAGTGCTGGTCCTATGATAGCCTCGGTGGGCCCCAGAGGTTGCTGTTGAGATGGGATGGTCAGGCCTTTATATTCCTGTACTCATCAGTCATTAGGTATGGGCTAGCCCAGGAATAGGCGTGACCTTGGGCAAGGCAACTCTTGGGAGTCGAAGAGACCCCTGAAGAAATTGACAACCGAAGGATGGACCAACTGGGCCCACAAGTCCTTCATGGAAGGGGATTCCAGGTGACTCAGCGTCCACAACAGAGACAAAGGGAGGACCAGTTTGTCTGACACACTACAGCTTAGAGTGGTTTGAGGCTCAGACGACATAAAATGTAGAGGGCTTTTGCAGAGGACCTGGCTTATGGTTAGCACCCAGTCAGTCTTAGCTGTGATTTTAGCACTTGCCAAAGTTATTTTAACAAGATATTTTTCTCCTGGAGCATCCTATGTGGTCTAAAAGAGTTGGCTATCCCGATCTAATGATCAGACTTAGGAAGTGTTATATTGCCAGACTTTATTTTTTTTTTCCAGCTTTATTTATTTATTTAACTTTACAATATTGTATTGGTTTTGCCATACATTGACATGAATCTGCCATGGGTGTACATGTGTTCCCATCCTGAATCCCCCTCCCACCTCTTTCCCTATCCCATCCCTCTGGGTCATCCCAGTGCAGCAGCCCCGAGCACTCTGTATCATGCATCGAACCTGGACTGGCGATTCATTTCACATGATGAATTACATGCTTCAATGCCATTCTCCCATATCATCCCACCCTCTCCCTCTCCCACAGAATCCAAAAGACTGTTCTATACATCTGTGTCTCTCTTGCTGTCTCACATACAGGATTATCGTTACCATCTTTCTAAATTTCATATATATGCATTAGTTTTTCTTTCTGGCTTACTTCACTCTGTATAATAGGCTCCGGTTTCATCCACCTCATTAGAACTGATTCAAATGTATTCTTTTTAATGACTGAGTAATACTCCATTGTGTATATGTACCACAGCTTTCTTATCCATTTGTCTGCTGATGGACATCTAGGTTGCTTCCATGTCCTGGCTATTATAAACAGTGCTGCGATGAACTTTGGGGTACACGTGTCTCTCTCAATTCTGGTTTCCTTGGTGTGTATGCCCAGAAGTGGGATTGCTGGGTCGTATGGCAGTTCTACTTCCGGTTTTTTAAGGAATCCCCACACTGTTCTTCATAGTGATATTGCCAGATTTTAAATTTCTGCCTCATGTCAACCAGTGTTCAGTCACGGTCTCTTCTAATAAAAGATAATGCTGACATTCCTTGTGCCTTTGCTTTTTTCCAAAGTGAAGCGATAGAAAATGCTTTCTGAGTTTAAGATTCTGTGTTATTGATATCCAATACTTCTGCTGACAAATCTGTTACTTAGAAATGTCCAAGATCAAGAAATGAAAAAAACATCATTCATTAAATGAATGCTTATTGAGCACACATCTGTGACTGGGCCCATCCCACCCAATCCAAGTCAGTGTTTCTCACCTGGGCCGCGCTAGTAGTCTCCTCACTGATCTTTCTGTTTTCATTTTTGCTCCCTCTGCAATCTCTTCATTGCCGCAGCCAGAGTGATCCTTTAAAAATTTATCAGTCTCATCGCTCACTTTACTCTCAGCCTTCCAATAGCTGCCCAGTGTGCGTGCAATGAAATTCAAAGTCCTGGCCAGGCCCTGCATGCTCTGGCCCTTCGCCACCCTTCTGACCTCATTTCTGCCCCTGCCGCTTTGCTTCAGCCACACGGGCCACTGCTATTTCTCAGACATCCAGGCAAGTTCCTGACTCAGGACTTTTGCCCTTGTTCTTTCCTGTGCCCAGAAGGCTCTTCTCCTAGGTTTGTGCTTGGCTCCCTCCCTTCATGCAGATCTCTGTGCCCCTGTCGCCTCATCAGAGAGCCTCTCTGTCTTCTCTCTCTAAAGTGACCATGCTGGTCACTCTTTCTCACTCTCTCACCTTACTTAATTTTTCTTATTACTATCTACAACTGCATATTAATTTGTTTATTGTTCACTGTCTGTCTCCCTGACCAGACTGTAGGATCTGAGAGACCAGGACTTGGATTTTGTTTACTCCTGTGTCCTCAGAAGAGTATCAGGAAATTTTTATGAGGGAAGGAGCAAGCTAGTTTCTCAGAATATAATGATAAATAGGACATCACGGACCGTGCCCTCATGGAATATATAGTCTACACCTGAAGCTCTTTCCAACAGAAGAGGCAATAAAAATCATAGAATTTTCTCTTTTAATATAGTATAGTAGTAAATAATTATATGTACATACCTCAGAGATGTTGTGGGTTCAGTTCCAGACAATAAAGTGAGTATCACAATAAGTGAATTATGGGAATTCTGTAGTTTCCCAGTTCATTTGAAGTTATGTTTACCACAGAGAACACTATAGTACAGTACTAAGTTTGAAATAGCATTATGTCTAAGAGAGAACAATGTACACATCTTAATTTAAAAATATTGCTAAAAATACTAACCATCATCTGAGTCTTCAGTGAGTTGTAATCTTTTGCTGTAGTAACATCAAAGATCACTGATCACAGATCACTATAACAAATACAATAATACTGAAAAAGTTTGAAGTATTTATTATCAGAATGTGATACAGAGACATGAAGTAAGCAGATGCAGTTGGAAAAATGGTATCAATAGACTTGTGTAAGGCAAGATTGCCGCACAGACCTTCAATTTGTGGAAAAAAAAGAAAAAGCAATAATTACTAAGTGCAGTAAAGTTCAGCAATATAAAATGAGGTATGCTTGTGATAGTCTCTAACGTTGAACTATCCTTGCATTCTTTGAACAACCTTACTTGGTCATGATGTGCAATTCTTTTCATATGCTATTCTTTTTTCTTTATTTATTTTTGGCTGTGCTGGGTCTTCATTGCTGCACAGGCTTTTCTCTAGTTGTGGGAAGTGGGGGCTACTCTCTACTTGTGGTGTGCGGGATTCTCACTTTGGCGGCTTCTTTTGTTGTGGTGTATGGGCTCTGGAGAAGGGAATGGCACCCCACTCCAGTACTCTTGCCTGGAGAATCCCATGGATGGAGGAGCTTGGTGGGCTACAGTCCACGGGTCGCGAAGAGTCGGACACGACTGAGCGACTTCACTTCCATGGGCTCTAGAGCACATGGGTTTCAGTAATCGTGGCTCCTGGGTTCTAGAGCACAGGCTCAGCAGTTGTGGTACGTGGGTTTAGTTGCTCTGTGACACGTGGGGTCTTCCTGGATCAGGGGTCAGCCCCATGTCTCCTGCATTGGGAGGCAGATTCTTTACCATGAGCCACCAGGGAAGCCCTATTTACTAGTCTTAAGCTTCAGTTTGCTCTTATGTATTTAATTTCGTAGTGGCCTGTGAGAGTAGTTTTCTGTAGTTTTCCACTGTTGTCATCTGGCTTTCATAACCATTAGTGTTAATGGTTATAGGAATCCTACAAGTATTCCTTATAGGAATACTTGGGATGATACTGCTTTCTGTTCTTTGGAGCTGTTAAATTACCATTGGAATCCCTGATTAATCTAGGTTTGGTAGAACTCGACTATAAAACTGCCCAGGCTTGGTAACTTCATGCTGGGTAGGAGTTCTATTATCTTTATAAATTTTTGATCTGTTCAATTATTCTGCTTTTCTTGAGTAACTTTATAATTTTATTGTCTAGGAAAGCTTTCATTTTATCTAGACCTTCATATATGTGAATAGTAAGTAGGCTCCTAAGTGGAGAAGGAAATGGCAGCCCACTCCAGTGTTCTTGCCTGGAGAATCCTGGGGATGGGGGAGCCTGGTGGGCTGCCGTCTATGGGGTCACACAGAGTCGGACACGACTGGAGCGACTTAGAAGCAGCAGCAGCAGCAGCAGCAGCAGCAGCAGCAGCAGCAGCAGCAGCAGCAGCAGGCTCCTAAGGGAGAAGGCAATGGCAGCCCACTCCAGTACTCTTGCCTGGAAAATCCCATGGACAGAGGAGCCTGGTGGGCTGCAGTCCATGGGGTCGAAGAGAGTGAAACACGACTGCATGACTGACTTCCCTTTCACTTTTCCTTTCATGCATTGGAGAAGGAAATGGCAGCCCACTCCAGTGTTCTTGCCTGGAGAATCCCAGGGATGGGGGAGCCTGGTGGGCTGCCATCTATGGGGTCGCGCAGAGTCGGACACGACTGAAGTGACTTAGCAGCAGCAGGCTCCTAAGATCTTCTTTTATCTGTATTTGTGTCCCCTTTGTCATTACTAATATCGTTTATTTGTGTTTTCTTTCACAGGTCTTAAGCTTAAAGAAATTTTGTCTACTTTATTGTTATTTCAAAAAACCACCTTTGATTTTATTACTCAAGTCCACTCTGTTGTTGCTGTTTTATTTTCTATTTCACTGAGGTCTCTGTTTATTCTACTGCAGTTGTCAAAGTAAGGACAGCTGTACTCTTGGACCCAGCTTTTCTTTCCACCTCCATCTGCACGTAGTGGAGGTCTGGAGTTACCATAGTCTCTACCCCACTCCTCTTTGACCTGAACACTCAGAAAAAGGAAGTCTCCCAACCTTGAACATGCTTTGTTTGGTGCAAATCTTAAGGTTTTAGCACAGAGCCAAATGCCTTTTCACTGTCAGCTAGTTATTT
Source organism: Capra hircus (assembly GCF_001704415.2). NCBI lineage: Eukaryota > Metazoa > Chordata > Mammalia > Artiodactyla > Bovidae > Capra > Capra hircus. The sequence continues at coordinate 37,095,676 of NC_030818.1, forward strand.
GGGGGAGTTATGATGGTTGGTGATGGTAGGGAGCCTATAATTGGTCCAGCTATTCTACTGGAAGTCATTCAGTTGACTATCCCAATGACTCTAATCCCGCTTCTTCTTATGTTTGTTTGAACTTGGACTTTTATGCCAATTTTTAGGTTGTAGATTTTTGCTTTGGGTTCCATGAAAATTTGACCTTTATACTCTCTGTATTCTGAGTATATTAAAATTTTTGTCTGTTATTAACACCCTTTCTAAATATTTAATTTTTAGCAAAACAAGATTCCAATGTGATCTTGGGCAGAAAAAGCCCTGGAAACCAGAAACTTAAGTATTATCTTGTTGTGTCCTTAAGGGGCCTCATTTAACTTCTGTATGTTGTAATTGGCCATTTGGGAGAGAGAGTCATAAATTTCACCCAGCACTGAAATTCTTTCCTCTCCTGAAGGGTGATGATCCACTGTTGGTTTAGCAATTCCGGTGATGGAAGCTCTTTCCATGCTTGGACATTTCAAACTGACGTGAAATGTTTATTAGTAAAGGATATCACTCACACCTGTCAGAATGGCTGTTATCAAAATGACAACAAATCACAAATATTGGTGAGGCCACGGAGAAAAGGAAACCCTCATGCTGTTGATAGGATTGTAAATTGGTGCTGCCAATATGGGAGACGGTATGAAGTTCCTAAAAAAATTAAAAGTAGTTCCAGCAATTCCACCTCTGAGTATTTTTCCAAAGAAAACAAAACCACTAATTTGAATAGATACATGCACACTCTGTTCATTGCAGCAATATTCATAATAGCTAAGATATGGAAACGACCTAAGTGTGCACTGAAAGGTGAATGGATAAAGAGGATGTGGTACACACACACACCTACTACACACACAATGAAATATTACTCAGCCATAAAAAAGAACAAAATCTTATCATTTGTGACAACAGGGATAGACCTTGAGGCTATTATGCTAAAGTGAAATGTCAGGCAGAGAAAGACAAATGCTATGTGATTTGACTTATATGCCACTCCAGTATTCTTGCCTGGAAAATTCCATGGACAGAGAAGCCTGGCAGGCTACAGTCCATGGGGTCACAAAGAGTTGGACACAACTGAGCATGCACGTGCACCTGGACTATAAAAAGCAAAACAAATAAACATTAAAAAAAAAAAAAAACAGAAACAGAACTAGATGGAAAGAACAAACGAAGTTGCCAGAGGGGTGAGAACACACGAAGGGAGTAGTGGATGAGAGAAAAAGGTGAGGGAGGTTAAAAGATACAAACTTCCAGTTACAAAATCAATGAGTCATGAAGATGACATGTACAGCATGGGGAATATAGTCAATAATAATAATATTTTATAGTGATGAGTGGTAACTAGTCTTACTTTGGTAATCATTTTGTAATTTATAGAAATATCGAATCACAAAGTTGTACACCACAAACTAACATAGTGTTGCAGGTCAATTATATTTCAACAGATTCATAGAAAAGAGATCAGATTTATGGCCATGAGGGAGGGTGGGGAGAAGGGGGAATTGGATGAAAGTGATCAAAAGGTACAAGCTTTCAGTTATAAGTACATACTAGTGTTCTTGCCTGGAGAATCCCGGGGACGGAGGAGCCTGGTGGGCTGCCATCTATGGGGTCACACAGAGTCGGACACGACTGAAGCAGCTTAGCGGCAGCAGCAGCAGGGATGTAATGTACAACATGATTAATATAATTAATACTGGTATATGTTATATATGAAAGTGATTGAGAGTAAATCCTAAGAGTTCCCATCATGAGGAAAAATATTTCTTTTATATTATATCTATATGAGATGATGGGTGGTCACTATATGTATTATGACAGTCATTTAATGATGTTTGTAAATCAGATCTTTACAAGGTATACCTTAAACTTATACAGTGCTGCATATCAGTTATGTCTCAATAAAACTGGAAGATAAAAAAATGAATTAAAAAAGTTTACTTGAAAGTACCCACATTTTCTTTGGTAAATAAACCGTCTTAAAACTCAGTTAGTGAATTATTTTATAATTGATTTATTTGCAACAGATTTCTACGGCCTTCAAAACAGACTTTCTAAAATTATTGAAAACATTACTGGTAAATATTTGCACGTGAACAAATATTAATGGTTCTGTGTTTAAATGGAAACTTATGTAAAGAGAAGATAAAGAAAAATATTTAAATCAAAAGATAATCTATGACTTCCCTGGTGGTGCAGTGGATGGGAATCCACCTGCCAATTCAGCGCACACTGGTTTGGTCCCTGGTCCCAGAAGATGCCACATACTGTGGAGCAACTAAGCCCGCACGCCATAACTGCTGAGCACACACTCTAGAGCCCGCGAGCAGCAACTTCTGAGCCCACGTGCTGCCCACCACTGAAACCCCTGCACCTAGAGCCTGTGCTCTGCAACGAGAAGCCCTCCCACTGCAACAAACAGCAGCCCTCTCGCGCGACAGCAAGAGAAAGCCCATGCACAGCAACGAAGACCTAGTGCAGCCAAAAAGAAAGAAATAAAAGATAATCTAGATGTTCATCACCTGAACGTTCAGAGAGTGGAAATTTCAACTTGACTAGGCTTTCTGTTTTCTCCCCAACTGTTTGGAATGTTTCACACATGTCAGGGTAACAGTTCTTTTCTGTTTTTTTGTACAAGTGAATCTCTTAATGTTTGGTTTCTTTGGGATTATTTTAGAGTGTGCAAATCCAGAGTTAATTCTCAAAAGAAAATGAGATGAAATCAGTTTAAGATGACAGGTGAAGGATTTGTATTAGATTTCAGTAAAGCTGATTAAGTGCTAAAATTTATTACTAAAGAAGGGTCTGAGGTTTGTGCTAAATATATATAGAGAGGGAGAGACAAGAAGATGATGAGAGGAGACAGCAAAAAGTTTTCTATCTGCGATGATGAAAAAGTTATATATTCCCTTTGAATTGGGGCTGACCTATAGTTCTGACCCTTAAGAGATGCTGTGTTTCTAAATGGTGATTATGATCATCAGTTCAGTTCAGTTCAATTCAGTTCAGTCGCTCTGTCATGTCCAACTCTTTGCGACCCCATGAATCGCAGCACGCCAGGCCTCCCTGTCCATCACCATCTCCCGGAGTTCACTCAGACTCAAGTCCATCGAGTCGGTGATGCCATCCAGCCATCTCATCCTCCGTCGACCCCTTCTCCACCTGCCCCCAATCCCTCCTAGCATTGGAGTCTTTTCCAATGAGTCAACTCATCGCATGAGGTGGCCAAAGTACTGGAGTTTCAGCTTTAGCATCATTCCTTCCAAAGAAATCCCAGGGTTGATCTCCTTCAGAATGGACTGGGTGGATCTCCTTGCAGTCCAAGGGACTCTGAAGAGTCTTCTCCAGTACCACAGTTCAAAAACATCAATTCTTCGGTGCTCAGCCCTCTTCACAGTCCAACTCTCACATCCATACATGACCACTGGAAAAACCATAGCCTTGACTAGAAGGACCTTAGTTGGCAAAGTAATGTCTCTGCTTTTGAATATGCTATCTAGGTTGGTCATAACTTTTCTTCCAAAGAGTAAGTGTCCTTTAATTTCATGGCTGCAGTCACCATCTGCAGTGATTTTGGAGCCCCCAAAAATAGTTGACTTACAATATTGCATTAGTTTCAGGTGGACAGTATAGTAATTCAGTTTTTATAGATTATACTCAATTTAAAGTTATAAAATAACACCTATCTTGCCCCTCGCCCTTTTCTCTCCCTACTAGGAACCACTAATTTGTTTTCTATATCTGTGAATCTGTTCCTGTTTTACTGTGTACATTTGTTTGTTTTACTTTTTAGATTTCGCAAATAAGTGATATCATACAGTATTTGTCTGACTTATTTCACTAAGCATAGTATTCTCTAGTGCATCCACATTGCTGTGACAGAATTTCATTCTTTTTCAGACTGAGTAATGTTCCATTTTATATGCATGCACATGTGCTAAGTCACTTTGGTCACTTCTTTGTGACCCCATGGACTGTAGCCTGCCAGTCTCCTCTGTCCATGGGATTCTCTGGGCAAGAATACTGAAGTGGGTTGCCATGCCCTCCTCCACGGGATCTTCCAGAGCTAAGGATCGTCTCTTATGTCTCCTGCATTGGCAGGAGATTGGCATGTTCTTTACCTCTAGCACCACCTGGGAAGCCCGTGTGTGTGTATACACACACACACCACATATATACGTATATACAGCACATCTTCTTAAGTGTGTTGATGGACACTTGAGTTGCTTTGTATCTTGGCTGTTTTAAATGGTGCTGCTTTGAACATGGGTGTGCATATACCTTTTTGAATTGATGTCCTCATTTTTTTTCTGAGTGTATACCCAGAAATTGCTGAATCATATGGTAGTTCTATTTTTAGTTTTTTGAGAAATATCCATGTTGTTTTCCACAGTGCCCATACCAGTTCATGTTCCTATCACCAGTGTGCAAGGATTCCCTTTTCTCCACATCCTTTTGCTATTTGTAAACTTCTTACAAATAACATTTGTTATTTGTAAACTTTTTGATGATAGCCATTCTGACAGGTGTGAGGTGATATCTCATTGTAGTTTTGATTTCCATTTCTCTTAATACTTAGCTATGTCAAGCATCTTTTCATGTGCTTCTTACATCTTCGTTTTTATGTTTTCTCTGAAAAAATAGCTATTCAGGTGTTGTGCCCAGATTGAGTTGTTTGCTTTTGTGTTTTTTTTAACATATTAAGTTGTATGAGCTGTTTATATTTTTTAATATTAACTCCATGTCAATCATATCATTTGCAAATATCTTTTCCCCTTTGGTAGGTTGTCTTTTTGCTTTGTTGATTATTTCCTTTGCTGTGCAAAAGCTTTTAAGTTTGATCAGGTCCTATCTGTTTACTTTTGCTTTTATTTCTTTTGCCTTAGGAGACAGATCAAAAAAAGTATTGCTATGATTTATGTCAAAGAATGTTCTACCTATGCTCTCTTCACTGTATGTTATTGCCTACTTTGTCGCAGATTAATTGACCACAGGTGCATGCTTTTATTTCTGGGCTCTCAATACTGATCCAAGGTCTGCTTTTTGCTTGTTCTTTGGTAATTTGATTCCTGTAGGGGCTTCCCATGAAGGCAATGGCACCCCACTCCAGTACTCTTGCCTGGAAAATCCCATGGACAGAGGAGCCTGCAGTCCATGGGGTCACTAGGAGTTGGACACGACTGAGCGACTTCACTTTCACTTTTCACATTCATGCATTGGAGAAGGAAATGGCAACCCCCTCCAGTATTATTGCCTGGAGAATCCCAGGGACGGGGGACCTGGTGGGCTGCTGTCTATGGGGTCACAGAGTTGGACACGACTGAAGCGACGAAGCAGCAGCAGGGGCTTCCCAGGTGGCGCTAGTGGTAAAGAATCTGTCTGCCAATACAGGAGATTCAAGAGACAAGGGTAGGGAGGTGGGGTGTTCCATCCCTGGGTCAAGAAGATCCCCTGGAGGAGGAAATAACAACCCACTCTAGTATTCTTCCTGAGAAAAAAATCCCATGAATAGAGGAGACTGGTGGGCTATAGTCTATGGGGTTGCAAAGAGTCAGACAAGACTAAGCGACTGAGCACACAGCTTTGTAGGATTTGAAGTCAGGGAGCATGATACCGTCAGCTTTATTCTTTTTTCTCAGGATTGCTTTGGCAATTTGGGGTCTTTTTTGGTTCTAAATACATTTTAGATTATTTGTTGTAGTTCTCTGATAAATGTCATGGGTGGTTGTTTTGATAGGGGTTGCCTTGAATCTGTTGATTTCTTTGGGTAGTATGGCCATTTTAACAAAATAATTCTTCCAATCCAAGAGCGCAAAATAACTTTCCATATTTTTGTACCATATTCAGTTTCCTTCATCACTCTTTTATATTTTTCAGAGAATAAGTCTTTCACCTTCTTGGTTAAGTTTATTCCTAGGTATTATTCTTTTTGATGTGATTTTAATATATATATATATGTATATGTATTTTTGCTTTCTCTTTCTGATAGTTCATTATTGGCGTATAGCAAGGCAACAGATTTCTGTATACCAGTCTTGTAACCTGCAACTTTCCTGAATGCATTTATTAGTTCTAATAATTTGGGGGTGGAAGCTTTAGAAAAAATATATTTTCCATATATATTATCATGTCATTTGCAAATAGTAGCAGTTTTACTTCTTCCTTTCCAATTTGGATGCCTTTTCTTTTTCTTGTATGATCATTGGATCACAGTCTGTTTTATCACTCTGCTTGAGATGCTGAAGCCACGTGCTAAGTCAGGTCCCACATATTTCTTTTTATTGTGATAAGAAAAAGAAGACTTAAACAGAACTGGAAGTGCAATGTAAAGAGTAAAATTAATATATATTAAATATATAAATGATCCTACTTTATGCTCTTTATAATTGTGATAGTAGGAATAAGTTAATACTTGATTCTCTCACCTGAGAAATGACAGACCTTCAGAATTTTACTTAAGATAGTGTTAGTAAAATTTGAGTAGATATTTCAAATGACAGAGTAAACAGGAGGGGAAAGCCATTTTGGCCACAGTCTCATGAACTTGTCAGTTGTAGAAGTGCAGAAGAGAATGAAGGAGTTTTGACATGTTTTTCTCAACTGACATGTTTTTCTATCTGATATGGCACTAACTTGTTCTTTTAGAATATTTTTTTAAGTCTTTGAAAAGTTGAAAAAGTGAAACAAGATGGTTGTAAAACTATCAAATAATACAGAAATGTACAATGTGGAATGAGACTCCCCCATAACTCCCAAACGTATCCTGCTTTACAAAAATCACTACTATTTACAATTGGGTGTTTATAGGCATTTATCTAGGTAGAATCCAGCATATATGCATTTAATTAACTGAGACACATTTAGTTGTTTACAGTTTTTCACTATTACAAATAGTACGCAACAAAGTGCCTTTAAACCCAATTACTGTAATATCTGTTGAAATGTAATTGGAAATGAATAATTAGATATATAAAAATGATTCCAGTCTGTACTTTTACATAAATCTAAATAATTTACTAGACTGGATTGTTGAAAGTGGTAACTCAAAAGCTAGAGTGATTTAAAGAGCTCAAAACCCAGAGTAATTTACGATCCCTTAGCATTTAGAATGCATTGGAAAAAATGATGCTTATAGCTTTAGACTTGCACATATAGATGACTGACTGTCTAGGAAAATGACTGACTTTCAGGAGACAGATTGTCTTTACATATGCTTGCTCGCCAAAGAGGGATGCCCTGGGCTGTCAGTGGTTTAAAAAAGCTCTTCTTTCTTCCTATATTCTCTATTTTCCCCAGCAATTAAGGAAACTATCATATTGGAGACCTGGAGGAGAATTCGAGTTTAAAAAACAAACAGTGATTATGTCATTTTCTAAGTTGAGGTATAATAATTACAACTTTAGGGAAATATCTCAAATGAACTACACAAGTTTCCAGTAGAATAATTGTACCCTTGCGCTAAATATGGAATGATGGCCTGAACAAGATATTTTCATAGAAACATGCCCTAGGTGTCTCATAGTCAAAAGCTAATGAAGGTAGCACCTGGCTTAGGGCTACTGGGGTGATTAAATGAAATAATTCATGCAAAGGGCTTAGCATTCTGATCAATGCATAGTAAAAGTTCAGTAAATTATAGATGTTTTTATTTGCTGTCAGTGACCATTAGCTTTGTCCCTGTGGATTACTCTACATGTTGGGGAAGTTAATATATGTATGTATGTATGCATGCATATATTATATCAGTAAGTGAATAATAACTGGTAAAAGTCTTATGAAACTGTCACATCCATGGAAAATATTTTATTACAATGCCTACAAAATGTTACTCACTGACCACATATCTTGTTTTATGAGACAAGAAATTATTTATATTCCATGGCAATTGATGTATATACATACTTCCTTTTTATTATTATGGATATTATAAAAGTATGTAATGATACCATATTATATTGCAAGCAAAAATCACACTTAAGTCTATATTTTTAATTTAAACTTTAAAATCTTCTCTTTAGTCCGTATTTTAAATAATCCTTAGAACACTGCAAATAGTTTTCTGTATTGCCATATGGTCAGTACGTACCTAGTTTGAAAATCTTTTTCCACATCTGGAACAAAATTATATTTGATTTTAGGAACTTGTCTAACTAGATAAAGAGGTGAAATAGCGATATATATCTCCTGAATCTGATTTTAAAATGTTATTAACCATGGTGTTGCATAGAAAACTGTCCCAAAGTTAGGCAGTTTATAATGAATTAAGGCTAGCTTGACCCAACAAAGACAGAATTATACATACTGGAAAATTTTGAGGATTCAGTTTTTTTTAAAATATAGATTTTAGAAAGATCTTAGTAAGACTTCTAAATATGAAATTAAAATCACTAATTTTTTTTTCACTACCGTAAAAATAAGCAGAGACATCACTTTGCCTACAAAGGTCCGGATAGTTAAAGCTATGGTTTTTCCAGTAGTTATGTATGGAGAGTTTGACCATAAAGAAGGCTGAGTGCCCAAGAATTGATGCTTTTGAACTGTAGTGTAGGAGAAGACTCTTGAGAGTCCCTTGCACTGTAAGGAAATCAAAATAGTCATTCCTAAAGGAAATCAATTCTGAATATTCATTGGAAAGACTGATGCTGAAGCTGAAGCTCCAGTACTTTGGTCACCTGATGCAAAGAGCTGACTCATTAGAAAAGATCCTGATGCAGGGAAAGATTGAAGGCAGGAGGAGAAGACAAGAGAGGATGAGATGGTTGGATGACATCACTGGCTCAATGGACAAGAGTTTGAGCAAGCTCAGGGAGATGATGAAGGACAGGGAAGCCTGGTGGGCTTCAGTCCATGGGGTTGCAAAGAGTTAGACATGACTGAGCAACTGAACAACAACAACAACCTTTCACTTAATGTAATTGAGGTATTTTTAATTTTTTAAAGTATATATATTTTTTAATTTCAGAATAATTGCTTTACAGAAATGTGTTGGTTTCTGCCAAACATCAACATGAATCAGCCATAAGTATACATATGTCCCCCTCCCTCTTGAACCTCCCTCTCACCTCCCTCCCCATCCTACCCCTCTAGATTGTTATAGAGCCCTGGTTTGAGTTCCCTGAGTCATACAGCAAATTCCCATTGGCTATCTATTTTATATAAGGTAATATAAGTTTCCATGTTTCTGTATCCATACATCCCACCCTTTCCTTCCTTCCCAGACCCCCTGGGTCCATAAGTCTGTTCTCTATATCTGTGTCTCCACTGCTGCCCTGTAAATAATTTCATCAGTGTCATCTTTCTAGATTGCATGTATACATATGTGTTAGCATATGATACTTGTTTTTCTCTTTCTGACTTCCTTCACTCTGTGTAATAGGTTCTGGGTTCATTCAGTTCATCAAAACTGACTCAAATGCACTCCTTTTTATGGCTGAGTAATATTTCATCATTACCATATGTGGTACATATTCCAATATTCCAATATGTACCACACAGCTTCTTTATCCATTCATATGTCAATGGACATCTAGGTTGCTTCTGTGTTTAACTGCAGCATTATTAAAGCTTCCCTAATAGCTCAGTTGGTAAAGAATCTGCCTGCAACGCAGGAGACCCTGGTTTGATTCCTGGGTTGGGAAGATCCACTGGAGAAGGGATAGGCTACCCACTCCAGTGTTCTTGGGCTTCCCTTGTGGCTCAGCTGGTAAAGAGTCTGCCTGCAATGCAGGAGACCTGGGTTCCATCCCTGGGTGGGGAAGATCCCCTGGAGAAGGGAAAGGCTACCCACTCCAGTATTCTGGCCTGGAGAATTCCACGGCCTATACAGTCCTTCTCCTATACAGTCGGAGAAGGCAATGGCAGCCCACTCCAGTACTCGAGCCTGGAAAATCCCAGGGATGGAGGCTGAGCGACTTCACTTTCACTTTTCCCTTTCATGGATTGGAGAAGGCAATGGCAGCCCACTCCAGTACTCGAGCCTGGAAAATCCCAGGGATGGAGGCTGAGTGACTTCACTTTCACTTTTCCCTTTCATGGATTGGAGAAGGAAATGGCAGCCCACTCCAGTACTCGAGCCTGGAAAATCCCAGGGATGGAGGCTGAGCGACTTCACTTTCACTTTTCCCTTTCATGGATTGGAGAAGGAAATGGCAGCCCACTCCAGTGTTCTTGCCTGGAGAATCCCAGGGATGGGGGAGCCTGGTGGGCTGCCGTATATGGGGTCGCACAGAGTCGGACACGACTGAAGCGACTTAGCAGTAACAGATACAGTCCATGAGGTCACAAGAGTTGGACATGACTGAGCGACTTTCACTTTCATTATTTTGAATATCTGCATTCTGGTTGGTGTAACATGTTTATGTTCAATAATTTATTAAGACATTTCCTCAGTGTTTGGTCTTTATGTAATTATAAACTTTTAAATCAATTAGCAAGCAATTAACTTTATTATGTCTTTTTTACATTGAATTAGTATACTTTTGAGTAGTTGTCACATAAATGAATGTAAATGCTAATAACAGTTCTACTACATTTTACCACATTTCTAAAAGTGTTATAATGTTTAATATACCATCATAGTCAATTGCTTTGCCAACCTTGGGTGTTATATTATCTTGCAGCTTGAGAGTGTAAAATGGCATTTGTGTCTGTTGCTTCAAAGCTGAGAAAATTATCATCCTTCTATATATCTGATATGCTGCATTTTTGCTAGCCTATAATTTAAATTATTATATTTAAGCTTTTTAGATTCTTTGGCAGTTTATTTTGGTGCCTTTAAACTTGACCAACATAACATTTTAAATACTCCTTCCTTATTCTTTGTCTTAGAACCCTCATCTCTCACATTGCAGGCAGGTTCTTTACCAGCTGAGCCACAAAGGAAGCCCAAGAATACTGGAGTGGGTAGTCTATCCCTTCTCCAGGTGATCTTCTTGACCCAGGAGTCAAACTGGGCTCTCCGGTATTGCAGCCAGATTCTTTACCAACTGAGCTATCAGGGAAGCCCTATGAACAATTAGTTCATATGTGTACATTTCTACGCACGTCTCTCTATTTAGTCTATTTCTTAACTCCCCATTTTTCGCCTTGCCCTGTGTTTGTCACATTTCTTGTTCTGGTGACTGCGTGTGATCTGGGCGCATGTAGACTGCTGTGTCAGTTTACTGCACAGTTCATCATTGCTTCTGGAACTTTCTTGCTAAGTCATTGTGAATTAGAATCCTCATCTCTTTTCCATCAAAGATAGCAGATTTTCTCAATAGAAATGAAACACAGGGCATCTGTGGCCTGGACACCCCTTACTACATTGTCTTTGCTTATTTTAAATAAGGACCAGAAAAGATGACACAACGTGGTGGGAGGGCTGAGAACAGACCTTTGAGAGGGCACTGCACCAGGGGTGATATACAGACCATGGGCTGGGTGAGTTAGTTTGGTTTGTTTGCAAAGATAAGCCTCAGTTTGCATAGAGTGAACATAAATAACACATGGTGTGTTATTTCAACTCTGTTTTAAAAAACCAAGGTCATAAGGGATGCAGTACTGTAAGCTTTTTAGGGAATGTTCTATGATTTTATACAATTTAACCTCGATTTATATATTTTGCATCATCACGATTAAGATCATTGTTGTATAGGATTATTGCAAGACTGTGTTGTTTGTAAACTTAAGCCATGGGAGATGTCAACTGAGAATAACTACTGGACTTGAAACCTGCCTCTAAAAAAAAAAAGAAACCTGCCTCTACTCCCTGGCCTGTCTAAACCTGCTCTCTACCTCCACTGTTCCAACCAAAACCAGCTCTGGAAACCTTGCTGAGTAACATCAATCCTGATTCCAGGTTCCCTTAAAGAGGTTACTCCGGGCTTTACTGCATATCATTGAGCAAAATATACCAAAGTTCCAGTTCATTCATCCGTTTTCCCAAAGTATTTCCCCAGGCTTGCCCCTCTCTGTTCAGCATTCTTGTTTATTCCTGTCATATCTTCCCTCTTGTCTCTCAGTCTCTCCTCACCTCTGTCCCACCTTCCTTCTCTTCCTTTATTTTTACTTCTTCCCTGCAACTCTCTCCTGACCCATGACCCTCCCTGCTGGGTGCTGCCCCTTGGGAAGTACAGTCTGGTTTCCAGCTTTACCTTCTTTTCTCTTAGGAGGTATAGAGCAAAAATCCTAGTTTTAAAAATCCTCTCTTATTACAGGAGGTGATGAAGAACAGTAATGAGTGTTCAAGGGGCCCTGGTCTTGTGAACAGCTGACTCACACAAGTCAGTTTCTTCCGAAAGAGGACAGAGCCGTGTGACCAGGAGCATCAGCAGGAGAGAAGAGCTGGCTGGGCCTGGGCAGCAGTGCAGGGAGCTCTGGGTATGGTTGGGGGGTGCCAGGTGGTGTAGGGACTGTCCAGAGTGCTGCACTGCAAGAATTAACTGAGAGCATCCATCAGAGAGAACTTTCTGTTCTCTCTGATATAATCAACTTGGGGTATCCAAGGGCTGGAAATAGAGAGGTTGAGACAGCTGCACCTTGTGGCTCCTTTGCTTTCCTAGAAGATTTCTCTCTGCTCTATCTTCAAGCAGGGCTCCTCTCTCTTTAAGTCTTTGGTTCCGGCTCTCTTTAGTTTTCAGTTCAGTTCAGTCGCTCAGTTGTGTCTGACTCTTTGCGACCCCATGAATCGCAGCACGCCAGGCCTCCCTGTTCATCACCATCTCCTGGAGTTCACTCAGACTCACGTCCATCGAGTCCGTGATGCCATCCAGCCATCTCATCCTCGGTCGTCCCCTTCTCCTCCTGCCCCCAATCCCTCCCAAAATCAGAGTCTTTTCCAATGAGTCAACTCGTCGCATGAGGGGGCCAAAGTACTGGAGTTTCAGCTTTAGCATCATTCCTTCCAAAGAAATCCCAGGGCTGATCTCCTTCAGAATGGACTGGTTGGATCTCCTTGCAGTCCAAGGGAATCTCAAGAATCTTCTCCAACACCACAGTTCAAAAGCCTCAATTCTTCGGTGCTCAGCCTTCTTAACAGTCCAACCCTCACATCCATACATGACCACAGGAAAAACTATAACCTTGACTATACAGACCTTAGTCGGCAGAGTAATGTCTCTGCCTTTGAATATGCTGTCTAGTTTGGTCATAACTTTTCTTCCAAGGAGTAAGCGTCTTTTAATTTCATGGCTGCAGTCACCATCTGCAGTGATTTTGGAGCCCCAAAAAATAAAGTCTGACACTGTTTCCACTGTTTGCCCATCTATTTCCCATGAAGTGATGGGACCGGATGCCATGATCTTCGTTTTCTGAATATTGAGCTTTAGGCCAACTTTTTCGCTTTCCTCTTTCACTTTCATCAAGAGGCTTTTTAGCTCCTCTTCACTTTCTGCCATAAGGGTGGTGTCATCTGCATATCTGAGGTTATTGATATTTCTCCCAGCAATCTTGATTCCAGCTTGTGTTTCTTCCAGCCCAGCGTTTCTCATGATGTACTCTGCATATACGTTAAATAAGCAGGGTGACAACATACAGCCTTGACGTACTCCTTTTCCTATTTGGAACCAGTCTGTTGTTCCATGTCCAGTTCTAACTGTTGCTTCCTGACCTGCATACAGATTTCTCAAGAGGCAGGTCAGGTGGTCTGGTATTCCCATCTCTTTCAGAATTTTCCACAGTTTATTGTGATCCACACAGTCAAAGGCTTTGGCATAGTCACTAAAGCAGAAACAGATGTTTTTCTGGAACTCTCTTGCTTTTTCCATGATCCAGTGGATGTTGGCAATTTGATCTCTGGTTCCTCTGCCTTTTCTAAAACCAGCTTGAATGTCAGGGAGTTCACAGTTCACATATTGCTAAAGCCTGGCTTGGAGAATTTTGAGCATCACTTTACTAGCATGTGAGATGAGTGCAATTGTGTGGTAGTTTGAGCATTCTTTGGCATTGCCTTTCTTTGGAATTGGAATGAAAACTGACCTTTTCCAATCCTGTGGCCACTGCTGAGTTTTCCAAATTTGCTGGCATATTGAGTGTAGCACTTTCACAGCATCATCTTTCAGGATTTGAAACAGCTCAACTGGAATTCCATCACCCCACTAGCTTTGTTCGTAGTGATGCTTTCTAAGGCCCACTTGACTTCACATTCCAAGATGTCTGGTTCTAGATTAGTGATCACATCATCATGACTATCTGGGTCATGAAGATCTTTTTTGTACAGTTATTCCATGTATTCTTGCCACCTCTTCTTACTGTTGTCTTAATTTCCCTTTATCAGAGAATGCCATGGGCTAAGGTCTCAGAGATCTTGGCCACAGAGAGAATCTCCTCTAGGGGCTATAAACAGAGACATAAAGGGTGTTGGGAGTTCACCCAAGCTCTAGGAGAGCCAGAGACCACAGGGCCCAGAACAGTGCGCAGCCACAGGGGACTCCCCAGTTCAGACGCTGTCCTGTGCCCCTATCCAGCCCTGCAGTATGTTCTGGTGAAGGAAGAGTCAGCTATGCCCTCTCAGAGGGTCAGTGAACAGTTCACATGAGATAAGACCCATAACACATGTGTTGGAGTCTTGGGTCTCCTTCCTCTCTGTTATACTAAGGAGTTTCTAGCAAATGGTTTAGTTCACCACTTAGTCCACATGTCAGTGAAGAAACAGAGCAAACAGAATGACTCCCAGTTGCTTGAACTTCCATATTGAAGCCAGAAGCTCTGTTATTTCAGAAGTCGAAAATTTGATTCTCCTGAAGTTTTAATAACTCTTCCACTTTAAATATACATCTGTTAGTCAATAAGTAGAGAACTTTAGAATAAAGAATATCTACAAGTACTGATTGATTCTGGCAGACCTCTCCACCATGACCCGCCCGTCTTGGGTTGCCCCGCAGGCATGGCTTGGTTTCATTGAATTAGACAAGGCTGTGGTGCTAGTGTGATTAGATTAACTAGTTTTCTGTGAGTATGGTTTCAGTCTGTCTGCCCTCTGATGCCCTCTTGCAACACCTACCGTCTTACTTGGGTTTCTCTTACCTTGGGCGTGGGGTATCTCTTCACGGCTGCTCCAGCAAAGCACAGCCTCTGCTCCTTAACTTGGATGAGGGGTATCTCCTTACCATCCACCACTGTTCCTGACCTTCAACATGGAATAGCTCCTCTAGGTCCTCTTGTGCCTGTGCAGGCACCACTCCTCGGGTTGCTCCTCCTGGCCGCTGGCCCTGGCCTCGGGCGTGGGTGGCTCCTCCCAGCTGCCACCCCTGGCCTCGGACGCGAGATAGCTCCTCTCGGCCGACACCCCAACCTCGGATGCAGGGTAGCTCCTCTCAGCCGTTCCTGCGCCGTCGCAGCCTGGCACTCTAGGCCGCTGCCCCTGACCTCGAAAGTGGGGTAGCT
The DNA here is from genome assembly GCF_001704415.2 of Capra hircus. Taxonomy (NCBI): domain Eukaryota; kingdom Metazoa; phylum Chordata; class Mammalia; order Artiodactyla; family Bovidae; genus Capra; species Capra hircus. The sequence continues at coordinate 37,111,066 of NC_030818.1, forward strand.
CCTCTCGGCCGCCTGCACTTAGCAACAAAATGTGGTCCACTGGAGAAGGGAATGGCAAGCCACATCAGTATTCTTGCCTTGAGGACCCCATGAACAGTATGAAAAGGCAAAATGATAGGATACCAAAAGAGAAACTCCCCAGGTCATTAGATGCCCAATATGCTACTGGAGATCAGTGGAGAAATAACTCCAGAAAGAATGAAGGGATGGAGCCAAAGCAAAAACAATACCCAGCTGTGGATGTGACTGGTGATAGAAGCAAGATCCAATGCTGTAAAGAGCAATATTGCATAGGAACCTGGAATGTCAGGGTCCATGAACTGAGGCAAATTGGAAGTGGTCAAACAAGAGAGGGCAAGGGTGAACATCGACATTCTAGGAATCAGCGAACTAAAATGGACTGGAATGGGTGAATTTAACTCAGATGACCATTATATCTACTACTGCGGGCAGGAATCCCTCAGAAGAAATGGAGTAGCCATCATGGTCAACAAAAGAGTCCAAAATGCAGTACTTGGATGCAATCTCAAAATGATCTCTGTTCGTCTCCAAGGCAAACCATTCAATATCACAGTTATCCAAGTCTATGCCCCAACCAGTAACGCTGAAGAAGCTGAAGTTGAACGGTTTTATGAAGACCTACAAGACCTTTTAGAACTAACACCCAAAAAAGACGTCCTTTTCATTACAGGGGACTGCAATGCAAAAGTAGGAGGTCAGGAAACACCTGGAGTAACAGGCAAATTTGGCCTTGGAATGCGGAATGAAGCAGGGCAAAGACTAATAGAGTTTTGCCAAGAAAATGCACTGGTCATAGCAAACACCCTCTTCCAACATAACAGGAGAAGACTCTACACAAGGACATCACCAGGTGGTCAACACTGAATCAGACTGATTATATTCTTTGCAGCCAAAGATGGAGCAACTCTGTACAGTCAACAAAAATAAGACTAGGAGCTGACTGTGGCTCAGATCATGAACTCCTTATTCCCAAATTCAGACACAAATTGAAGAAAGTAGGGAAAACCACTAGACCATTCAGGTATGACCTATATCAAATCCCTATGATTATACAGTGGAAGTGAGAAATAGATTTAAGGGCCTAGATTTGATAGATGGAGTGCCCGATGAACTATGGAATGAGGTTCGTGACATTGTACAGGAGACAGGGATCAAGACCATCCCCATGGAAAAGAAATGCAAAAAAAGCATAATGGCTGTCTGGGGAGGCCTTACAAATAGCTGTGAAAAGAAGAGAGGCAAAAAGCAAAGGAGAAAAGGAAAGATATAAGCATCTGAATGCAGAGTTCCAAACAATAGCAAGAAGAGATAAGAAAGCCTTCCTCAGCGATCAATGCAAAGAAATAGAGGAAAAGAACAGAATGGGAAAGACTAGAGATCTCGTCAAGAAAATTAGAGATACCAAGGGAACATTTCATGCAAAGATGGGCTCGATAAAGGACAGAAATGGTATGGACCTAACAGAAGCAGAAGATATTAAGAAGAGGTGGCAAGAATACATGGAAGAACTGTATAAAAAAGATCTTCGCAACCCAGATAATCATGATGGTGTGATCACTAATCTAGGACCAGACATCTTGGAATGTGAAGTCAAGTGGGCCTTAGAAAGCATCACTATGAACAAAGCTAGTGGGGGTGATGGAATTCCAGTTGAGCTGTTTCAAATCCTGAAAATGATGCTGTGAAAGTGCTGCACTCAATATGCCAGCAAATTTGGAAAACTCAGCAATGGCCACAGGACTGGAAAAGGTCAGTTTTCATTCCAATTCCAAAGAAAGGCAATGCCAAAGAATGCTCAAACTACCACACAATTGCACTCATCTCACATGCTAGTAAAGTAATGCTCAAAATTCTCCAAGCCAGGCTTCAGCAATACGTTAACTGTGAACTTCTTGATGTTCAAGCTGGTTTTAGAAAAGGCAGAGGAACCAGAGATCAAATTGCCAACATCCACTGGATCATGGGAAAAGCAAGAGAGTTCTAGAAAAACATCTATTTCTGCTTTATTGACTATGCCAAAGCCTTTGACTGTGTGGATCACAATCAACTGTGGAAAATCCTGAAAGAGATGGGAATACCAGACCACCTGACCTGCCTCTTGAGAAACCTGTATGCAGGTCAGGAGGTAACAGTTAGAACTGGACATGGAACAACGACTGGTTCCAAATAGGAAAAGGAGTGCGTCAAGGCTGTATGTTGTCACCCTGCTTATTTAACTTCTATGCAGAGTACATTATGAGAAACGCTGGACTGGAGGAAACACAAGCTGGAATCAAGATTGCCGAGAGAAATATCAATCACCTCAGATATGCAGATGACACCACCCTTATGGCAGAAAGTGAAGAGGAGCTAAAAAGCCTCTTGATGAAAGTGAAAGAGGAGAGTGAAAAAGTTGGCTTAAAGCTCAACATTCAGAAAACGAAGATCATGGCATCTGGTCCCATCACTTCATGGGAAATAGATGGGCAAACAGTGGAAACAGTGTCAGACTTTATTTTTTTGGGCTCCAGAATCACTGCAGATGGTGACTGCAGCCATGAAATTAAAAGACGCTTACTCCTTGGAAGAAAAGTTATGAACAACCTAGATAGCATATTCAAAAGCAGAGACATTACTCTGCTGACTAAGGTCCTTCTAGTCAAGGCTATGGTTTTTCCTGTGGTCATGTATGGATGTGAGAGTTGGACTGTGAAGAAGGCTGAGTGCTGAAGAATTGATGCTTTTGAACTGTGGTGTTGGAGAAGATTCTTGAGAGTCCCTTGGACTGCAAGGAGATCCAACCAGTCCATTCTGAAGGAGATCAGCCCTGGGATTTCTTTGGAAGGAATGATGCTAAAGCTGAAACTCCATTACTTTGGCCGCCTCATGCAAAGAGTTGACTCATTTGAAAAGACTCTGATTTGGGGAGGGATTGGTGGCAGGAGGAGAAGGGGATGACCGAGGATGAGCTGGCTGGATGGCATCACGGACTCGATGGACGTGAGTCTGAGTGAACTGCAGGAGATGGTGATGGACAGGGAGGCCTGGCGTGCTGCGATTCATGGGGTCGCAAAGAGTCGGACACGACTGAGCTACTGAACTGACTGAACTGACTGATTGATTTCTCTGGCTCTTGGACATGTAAGTTAGAGCAAGCTTCAGGATGTGTATTTGTGTATTTCACCTCATTTTGCAAAGTTATGTGCATATTTTTGTTACATGATTTTTAAATCATGAAAAAATAGAAAGGTAACCTGTACACTATTTGTTTGAATAATGTTTTCCAAAAATACTGAAAGGTTAATATTAATGATTTACATATCTTGTGTGTGCTCGGTTGGTCAGTTGTGTCTAACTCTCTGTGACCCTGTGAACTGTAGCCCATCAGGCTCCTCTGGGATTCTCCAGGCAAGAATACTGGAGTGGGTTGCTATTTCCTCCTCCGGAAGATCTGCCTAAACCAGGGATCAAACCGGTGTCTCCTGCCTCTCCTACATTGGCAGGTGGATTCTTTACCACTGAGTCACTAGGGAAGCCCTTACATATCTTAAAATTCATTAATTAGTAGTGGTCTTACATAGTAAAGATTGAATGGGGGTATTTATTTCTAACAAGCCAGTTAAAAACAAATGGGATAGTTTGCTGTGTGTATAAGGACAATCCATCCATTTTATAGTGATATTTTCTCTTTCACTGTTTTTCCACACATGTGGAGTGTTACTAAGTTATAGGTTAAAACTTTATATTGTGCCCAAGAGAATGTTTGAATAATTAATTTCATAATTATTGTTGGAGGTAAAAAGCATCTTCACTGTGAGTTGAGCTCTAAATAATAAATTTCTGATAGTAGAAATTATAAATGACATTTATGTGCTTTTCAGTCTTAATATGTATATGAACTACCATTTCTGTTCTTTATTGTCACAACCCATTTCAAAGCTAGGGGACCTGTTCTTATCTCGTATCATGACATTTAGATATGACATTTGGGAACCAAGGACATAAATCCTAACAGACTTGGATGTAAAACTGACTTTGGTTATATTTTAAAAGTACTTAATGACCAGGTTCCCATGGGAGATCACTTATATCCATGTCAGTATCAGAACTCCATACATGTGATCCGTATTTGTATTTTGCTTTTTAAACTTTTAAATGTAAACATTAGCCACAGGCCCACATTATTACATTTCCACCAGCATTTCTTCTGAATAAACATTACAAAGTAAAATAAGTATAGACATAAATTCAGAGTGGGATATGGAGTTTTCTTGCTTGGAGTATCCTCATGGACAGGGGAGCCTGGCGGGCTATAATCCATGGGGTTGCACAGAGTCAGACATGACTGAGCGACCAAGTACAACACATAAAGTTTTCAGCTTTATTTTCTGCTTCTCTTGAGTTGTGGATAACATAGATGATATGAGGAATAAATGTCTGATTAGAAAGTGCTATAGACTGACTGTTGTGTCCTCCGCGAATTCAGATGTTGAAACCTAATCCCAGTGGGTCAATTTTAGGAGAGGACCTTTGCGAGGTGATTAGGTCCCGAGGGTGGGGCTGTCATGAATGAGATTACTGCTTTCATAGCCATGGCTTCCCCGGTGACGCATACGGTAAAGAATTTGCCTGCAATGTGGGAGATCTGGGTTTGGTCCCTGGGTCAGGAAGATCCCCTGGAGGAGGGCATGGTAACCCACTCCAGTATTCTTGCCTGGAGAATCCCATGGACAGAGGAGCCTAGAGGGCTATAGTCCGTGGGGTCACAAAGAGTCAGACACAACTGAGTGACTAAGCACAAGATGAGAATGAGTCCTAGTTGTTGTTTTTTTTTTAACTGCAATCTATGCACCTTCAAAATTAAAAGAAATCCAGCAGAATTCCCCCATTCTGTACCTGTGATAGAAAATTATTACTCATTGGTTGAGTTCTCTATCAATATAAGCCTTGCAGTTGATTTATTTTCCCTCATTTCTAGTTCCAGTCAGTACATCCTATAATTAGAAAAAAGAATTGCTGAAGTGCTGTAATAAAATATTTACTTTACACAAACAAAAAACCACAGAGCTATCCCTTTTGTTCCTCTCTGTTTTCCTTGGTAAACATTATACCTGTGATATTGGTCTATGTGCTAGAGCCATTTAGAATTTAATACTTATATATGTAGAGGAAAAACCTTATTCTTTCTTCCCTTTTAGATTCTTTAGTTGTCTAATGATTAAATTAAAATAGATTACCAGGAGAAAAACAAATTTAAATTTGTATGTGCAAGACTTCATAGAAATAAAACTCAAAAGAATGGACCTAAATAGGCAGCTTCTATATCTTTTAGACAAAGAAATAATACATTTGTGAAGAACTGACAAAACAAAGGGCTCTGGACTTAGGGTAGCTAATTAGTGAAGAAGTAACGAGGTTTGCTTAAACAATCTTCTTAACCCCCAGTTCCCTATCCCTGGCCATAAGGATGCCTCCCTGCCAGATCAAGGGAGAGTACCCTTCCATGGGAAATATATTTGCTGCTTTCAGTGGAACAAAGGAGGGTCACAGTAGTGTTTTTTTTTTTTTTTTATTGGAATATAATTGCTTTACAATGTTGTGTTAGTTTCTGCTGTACCACAGTGTGAATCAGCTGTATGTATACACTTGTCCCCTCCCTATTGAGCCTCCCTCCCACTCCCACCATACCACCCCTCTAGGTCATCACAGAGGATCAGACTGAGCTCCTTGTGCTCTACAGCAGTTTCCTACTATCTATCTATTTTGCACATGGACACAGTGAGGGAAGGAGAAGGTAGGGTAAATTAGGAGAGTAGCATTGACATATATACACAGTACTGTTCTTCTGGTTGTTTCTTAAGTAACTTTAACTTAAAATGATCAGTGTGCCAAAATGGCATATTATGCGGAGGTATATTCTGTTTGCCCTCATATAATAGGATTATATTTGAATTCCCATACCATCCACCTGTCTATTTGCCTTCCCCTTGTAAGCAAGCTTCCCTGATAGCTCAGTTGGTAAAGAATCCACCTGCAGTGCAGGAGACCCTGGTTCAATTCCTGCATTGGGAATCGAACCAGGAAGATCCGCTGGAGAAGGGATAGGCTACCCACTCCAGTACTCTTGGGCTTCCCTTGTGGCTCAGCTGGTAAAGAATCTGCCTGCAGTGTCAGAGACCTGGGTTCGATCCCCGGGTTGAGAAGATCCCCTGCAGAAGGGAAAGGCTACCCACTCCAGTATCCTGGCCTGGAGAATACAGTCCATGGGGTCACAAAGAGTCGACACAACTGAGCGACTTTCACTTTCACTTTGTGAGCAAGTGATTTCTCCTCTCTGACTTTGCTTTTCTTCTAATTTGTGAACCTAGAGTGGGATGAGATTATATTTTAGTTTCCTTTTAGGTCTAATTCTAGGAAGGAGTGATATGTCTTATTTGGCTCAGAAAATCCCAACATTTCTTTAAGGTTGATTGTATTATTTATCACAGTGAGTTCCTCTTTAGAAGCTTCCACATAAGCAAACATCAGAATGCACCACGACCTCCAAAAGTCATCTCCATTCTCTTCGACAGTCTTTTTAAAGTTCAGAAATGTGATTTGTAGGAAGAGTAAGAGAAGGAAACGTAAGTTATAGCACCAATGGGAATACATTTATCTTAAGACCATGTATTTCTTTATTGCTTTTCAACATCTAATATTTCCTCTTATTTCAGTGTAAAATAGATCCTGATACATTTTGTCCCTTTACTTGTAACCTACTTTATTAATGTCCCTTGAGCTATATCTTAAAGTATTGGTGCCAGTTTCTCTTTTTAGTAACTTATTATTATGCAGATCTTTGGGGATGACTGTCAAAGTGCTTAATAGAAACTTGATATCTAAGCTAACTTTTGATTTGGGGCTTTGAATGAGTATTTGGTGATCCAGCAGTACTTCTCCTAGGTATTTACTCAAGTGAAATAAAAACTTACATTTACACAGAAACCTGTATAGAAATGTTTATAGCAGCTGCTGCTGCTGCTGCTAAGTCACTTCAGTTGTGTCCGACTCTGTGTGACCCCATAGAAGGCAGCCCACCAGGCTCCCCTGTCCCTGGGATTCTCCAGGCAAGAACACTGGAGGGGGTTGCCATTTCCTTCTCCAGTGCATGAAAGAGAAGAGTGAAAGTGAAGTTGCTCAGTCGTGTCCGACTCTCAGCGACCCCGTGGACTGCAGCCTTCCAGGGTCCTCCGTCCATGGGATTTTCCAGGCAAGAGTACTGAAGTGGGGTGCCATTGCCTTCTCCGACAGCAGCTACATTTGTAGTTGCCAAATACAAGGGGAGGGGTTGATTAAAAAGAAGCGCAGATAAAACTGGGCATTGACAGAACTGTTATATATCTTGATTGCAGTGGTGATAGTTACATGACCACATGTATTTATCAAAACTCATGGACCTGTACACTAAAAAGGGTGAATTTTCCTTTACATAAATTATAGCTCAATTTTTAAAAAATGAAAAAAATTACTGTTCAAAAAATGTACCTGGAAAGAAAGGAATGTTTCAAATATATATTGAAGTATTTTAATACCTAATAACTTTGGAATAAAATAGAAATAAAAGATGTTATATAAATATAAGACATTGTTCACAAGGACTTTATACTTTATTTACAGAGATTGAAATTTAGGATTTTTAAAAAACATGGTTATTAGGGCACAATGGTGTTTTTTATCACACAACTAAAGAGATCACTCAAGGTATAAACAGTTTTAAAGTATGGCATCTGGATTGTTTTATATATTGATTCAAATTTCTTAATCTTTCAGTTCTTAGGGGACAGGAGAGGAGAATAGAATAAATATCACAAAATAAGTAGTAAAACACAGATTAGCCTTGTTTTCCTGAAAAGATACAAGTAAAATACTTATGAATTGATTTCTGGTCCCAGATTATAATAAAACCTATTTTATTTATCTGTTTATAATTAAAAGTGTAATTGACATGCAATATCATATTAATATCGGGGGTACAGCATAGTGACTTACATGCAGTTCAAAATGGTCATCATGATAAGGTGCCATCTGTCACCTTACACAGTCATCACAGTATTATTGTCTCTATTCCCTCTGCTGTACCTTATGTCACCATGACTTGTTTATTTTACAACTGAGAGTTTGTGCCTCTTAAGATCCTTCACCCGCACACCCCTCAAACCATTTCTTCTCCGGCAATTATCAGTTTTTTTTCCTCTGTGTCTATGAATCTGTTTCTCTTTTGTTTTATTTGCTCCTGTGTTTTGTTTTTTAGATTCATACAGGTAAAATCATACTTTCTTTCTCTCTGTCTGATTTATTCAACTTATAAGCATAGTGCCCTGAAAGTCCATCCATGTAGTTGCAAATGGCAAGATTTCACTTTTTATGGCTGAGTAATATTCCAGTGTATGTGTGTATGTATATACATACCGTATCTTCTTTATTCCTTCATATGCTTATAGACACTTAGATTGCTTCCATATGTTGGCTATATATTGCAGTGAACATAGGCCTGCACATATTTTTTGAATGAATGTTTTGTTTTCTGTGGATAAATAGCTAGAATTAGAATTGCTGGATTGTACGGTGATTCTATTTTTAGTTTTCTGAGGAACCTCTATACTGTTTCCCCCAGTGGCTGTATCAGTATACACCCCCACCAACAGTGCACGAGGGCTCTTTCTGCCACATCCTCACCAACACGTGTTACTTAGTAGAAGCTAGTTTTGCCAATCTTCATTTCAAAGAGCATTTATATTATGAAAGCAAATCTATGTATATTCACTTTTCCTGTGCAATTCAAAGACTACATGATTACTGTGAACACTAAATCCTGTTGAACTTCCTCACACACACCCAATACAGTAATTATCATTTCAGGGACTGTGGAAGAGACTGCCAGCTGCAAACAAATATCTGTCCTCCCCTTCCTTAGCAACAGAACCTCAACTTTTCAGAGAAGCAATGTGTCCCCTCCCCCCAAAACAACATTCCCCAGCTTTCACTGGAGTCGGGTGTGGCTGGGCGACTGCTTGAGTGTTGTGTGGACTTCCAGGAAGGCACTCCTGGTGGGAGCTGGCTCAGCTAGGCTGGTGGAGTCCTGGGGCCTCTGTGTCTCCCTTACTCCTGCTGCCTTGAATACAGACCTGATGGCTGCAACTCCAGCCTAGGTTGATTCTCTAGCCTCCCCTGACCCTTATCAACAAACCCCTAGGACACAGTTCCCTCAGCACTGAGAGAAAATGTCTTTACTTAATTGTTGATGGCACAGGGCTCATCCCAAGTTTCCCTTAAGTGGTTTTTTTGGTCAGCCCCCTTGACTTGCCTCACCCAGTAAACATGACCAAAGCTGACCCCAGCTGAGAATTTTTCACTCTCCCAGCAGTGCACTAAGCACATTCCATACATCATCACATACTAAGTTCACATCCCTAGGAAGTAAATCCTGTTATTACCTACATTTCACAGATAAAGAAATTGAATGGCTAGGCTAGATTCCCCTGGCAGGCTCTGTAGCTCGGTCACACAGTGGGGGAGCTTGGATTTCCACTGAGGCTTGTTTGCTTCCAGACTGGGCCATTGCACTGTGCTGCCCATTCATCCTCACTCAAACTTTGTCACTACGTATAGACCACTTAAATACGTAAAGATGCCAAGTCAGCGTTATGGAGTCCTATTCACCTCTTTTTCTGTTCCTGAGTGTTCTTATCCTGAATTAGACAAATTGTTCACAGTGAAGTCTTAATTTGACCACTTGCTGACCGTGTGATTTCTTCATTAAAGTATCAGTCCTCAGTCGTCCTCTCTGGCAGAAACATCTGAGAGTGTGTTTTGAAGGTGGGGGTGATGGTATGGCAGCGTCTACTCAGTTCTCTTTAAGTCAGACCCCTCCCACTACACACCTGTGGGTTCCTTAAACTATCCAGAGGCCTCACGGAGGATCCAGTCTGCCTAATCACAAAAGCTTCTCCGTGTCCAACAGCCTCTTTTTCCTATAAGTGGAGTAAAGTCTCAGTCATCTAGAAATGTTTAGTGAGCTCAGGGATTAACATTAATAATAAAATGATCCTGACATTGTTACATGACTAGTGTCATCTTTTTCGTGTTCAGTAAGCGCCTGAAGGAGGGTCATTGGAGATGAACTTGCAGTGTCGGTAGGTTGTGGTGCCAGGGCTGTCTTTATGACAGCAACGAAACATTTCCAGATGCTGACTCATTTGTTAACTCCTCTATGATCACACCAGTTCCCACTGACCTACACGTCTTTAAACTCTTTTGTTATGTATAGCCTTTACCCCAGGATTGTTTTTGCTTCTTCAACTAACTAGGTTGTAAGTTTCTTGTGGGTATAAAGTTAGTATGGCATAATGAGTCTCATTAAACACACATTTTCTTCATGTATCCTGGAGAAAAAGGAAAGGGATGGGGAGAGAGAACTACTTAAACAGCACTCCTGGGCCTCTTGCCAGCCCTTGCAAGGAGTATGTGCCCTGAAGGACTGTCTGGTTTCCTTATCCGTGGGTCTCAGTACTGTACGGAGTCATAGACACAAACCACATGCATGTACTGTGCTGTCCCGGATGGTGGGCTAAGGGACTGACCGCAGGCAAATTGTAGAATCCATGTCCTTTGTAGAGGATGAGCCTCCTTCATACTCAAAACTGGGTAACTGAGTGAGCCCAATTCCCTGGTCCCTGTGATGACACACAGAGGAGCAGGTTAGAGAGGAACAATTCCAGCATTTTAGACAAATGTTACTCATTTGGTTTTGAAACAAGCTGCTTCTGTGAAATTTGCATAATTTGTATTTCATGGACAGGCTTATCAGCAAGTTATAATTGTTAGCATTAAAAAGCTAGCTCCAAAGTCTAGATGACATGTTCTCATTATTCAAATTTATTAAAAACATTGGGACTTGATGAAATTATGTAAATAATGAAACTATGATCTTCCTATGTGAGAAAGTTTAAGGCGATAAAGATTTCAAAAGGTTCTAAAAAAGAAAGTGCAAGTATGATATAAAACCCATCTAGTGTATAAATAAAATCTCTGGACTATCAATCTATATATGGCATCTCTATCTCTATATATCTTTATCTAATTTTAACCAGAAGAAATCCCCGTGGGAATCAGTCTGATTAATGGATTCTAAAAATGACTGATGAGAGATAAAATATCTCCTTCTGAATTTCCCTATTCTATTCAGTCTTTACTTATTACGCTCAGAATAACACAATAGGAGCATAAAGAAGCTAAACGACCTATTTTTTTTTAGAGAATCTATTTCTTAAATGAGAAATGAAATATTCCTGCTCAAGGCACAATACACATTTTTGTAATTTGTGCCTTTTTGAAGGTCATTAAGTAAATTGAGGGTTTGTTATGGTTTCAGTGATTTTTTTTTTAAGTTGAATCCTATTTTAAGTATGCTTTGACGGTTGGATATTTTAAAGGAGGTCTTAATCTTTTTATGGACTTCTGTTGTGGTTCAGCTGGTACACAGGAGACCTGAGTTTGACCCCTGGGTTGGGAAGATCCCCTGGAGAAGGTATAGGCTACACATTGCAGTATTCTGGCCTGGAGAATTCCATGGACTGTATAGTCCATTGGGTTGCAAAGAGTCAGACACGACTGAGCGACTTTCACTAATCCTTTTATAATGAAAATTGAATATATTGAACATGAGCGTGCGTGCCTGCACACTTATTGTTCAGTCACTCAGTCGTTTCCAACTCTCTGTGACCCCATGGACTGCAGCCCGCTAGGCTTCCTTGTCCTTTACCGTCTCCCAGAGCTTGCTCAAACTCATGTCCATTGAGTCGGTGATGCCATCCAACCATCTCATCCTCTTTCGTCCCCTTCTCCTCCTGCCTTCAATCTTTCCCTGCATCAGGGTCTTTTCTGAGTTGGCTCTTCACATCAGTTGGCCAAGTGTTGGAGCTTCAGCTTTAGCATCAGTGCTTCCAATGAATATTCAGGGTTGATTTCCTTTAGGATTGACTGGTCCAATCTCCTTGCATTCCAGGGGACTCTCAAGTGTGTTTTCCAGTACCACCGTTCAAAAACATCAATTCTTCGGCACATTCTTTATGGTCCAATTCTGACAGCCATACATGACTACTGGAAAAACCATAGCTTTGACTCGAACGTTTGTTGGCGAAGTAATGTCTCTGCTTTTAATACTCAGTCTAGGTTTGTCATAGCTCTTCTTCCAAGGACCAAGTGCCTTTTAATTTCATGGCTGCAGTCACCATCCACAGTGATTTTGGAGCCCAAGAAAATAGTCTGTCACTGTTTCCATTATTTCCCCATCTATTTGCCATGAAGTGATGGGACTGGATGCCATGATCTTCATTTTTTGAATATTGAGTTTTAAGCCACCTTTTTCACTCTCCTCTTTCATCTTCATCAAGAGACTCTTTAGTTCCTCTTTGCTTTCTGCTGTAAGGGTGGTGTCATCTACATATCTGAGGTTATTGGTATTTCTTCTGGCAGTCTGGAGTGGGTAGCCATTCCCTTCTCCAAGGGATCCTCCTGACCCAGGGTTCGAACCCAGGTCTCCTGCATAGCAGGCAGATTGTTTACGGTCTGAGCCATCAGGGAATCCCCAGTGCACACACATACATACACACATTTACCTGGCTGTCGTGGACTCAGCACCCGAAGGCTTAAAAGTAACATTTAAGCATACTAGGCGTGACATATCAGCAAAGTTTGAGGGGATTAAGGCAGGCCCTACTTAGAAGAATATTTCAGTTCTGTTGCGGTGATATGAAATGAGTGTGGAGAACAAACCATTGAAGAGCATCACCAGGCTGTGTAGGATTAAGTGAAGGAGTGATTCAGACCAGCAATTCTCACCCTGAACTGCTTCTCACATTGAAGCTCAAGTCACTGGGAGAATCTTTTTTAAAAGATAAGCACTGATCTAGTGTCTGAGGTGGGGCCTGAGCCACAGCGTTTGCGTGTAATAAGCCTCAGTGGCTGTGCATACTGTTGGTCTGAGGACCACACTGAGTGGCAGGAAGCTAGTGTAGAACAGTTATAACAACAGGAGTTCAAAGCAGGGAGAATGAATAAGATCCAGCCTGGTAACCTCTCTCTAACCCTCTTTACCATTAGTAACATGAATAGTCACATCTTAATTTCTCTGCTTAGAATATATACACATAAACACACATTTAAGCAGACACATTAAGGCATCATTCAGTTCAGTCCAGTTGCTCAGTTGTGTCTGACTCTTTGCAACCCCATGAATCACAGCACGCCAGGCCTCCCTCTTCATCACCAACTCCCGGAGTTCACTCAAACTCATGTCCATCGAGTCGGTGATGCCATCCAGTCATCTCATCCTCTGTCGTCCCCTTTTCCTCCTGCCGCCAATCCCTCCCAGCATCAGGGTCTTTTCCAATGAGTCAGCTCTTTGCATGAGGTGGCCAAGTATTGGAGTTTCAGCTTCAGCATCAGTCCTTCCAATGAACACCCAGAACTGATCTCCTTTAGAATGCACTGTTTGGATCTCCTTGCAGTCCAAGGGACTCTCAAGAGTCTTCTCTAACACCACAGTTCAAAAGCATCAATTCTTCGGCACTCAGCTTTCTTCACAGTCCAAGTCTCGCATCCATACATGACCACTGGAAAAACCATAGCCTTGACTAGACGGACCTTTGTTGGCAAAGTCAAGTCTCTGCTTTTGAATATGCTATCTAGGTTGGTCATAACTTTTCTTCCAAGGAGTAAGCGTCTTTTAATTTCATGGCTGCAGTCACCATCTGCAGTGATTTTGGAGCCCAAAAAATAAAGTCTGATGCTGTTTCCACTGTTTGCCCATCTATTTCCCATGAAGTGATGGGACCAGATGCCATGATCTTCGTTTTCTGAATGTTGAGCTTTAACCCAACTTTTTCACTCTCCTCTTTCACTTTCCTCAAGAGGCTTTTTAGTTCCTCTTCACTTTCTGCCATAAGGGTGGTGTCATCGGCATATCTGAAGTGATTGATATTTCTCCTGGCAATCTAGATTGCAGCTTGTGCTTCTTCCAGCCCAGCGTTTCTCATGATGTACTCTGCATAGAAGTTAAATAAGCATGGTGACAATATATAGCCTTGATGTACTCCTTTTCCTATTTGGAACCAGTCGTTGTTCCATGTCCAGTTCTAACTGTTGTATCCTGACCTGCATACAGATTTCTCAAGAGGCAGGTCAGGTGGTCTGGTATTCCCATCTCTCTCAGAATTTTCCAGTTTATTGTCATCCACATAGTCAAAGGCTTTGGCATAGTCAATAAAGCAGAAATAGATGTTTTTCTGGAACTCTCTTGCTTTTTCAATGATTCAGCAGATGTTGGCAATTTGATCTCTGGTTCCTCTGCCTTTTCTAAAACCAGCTTGAACATTAGGAAGTTCACAGTTCACGTATTGCTGAAGCCTGGCTTGGAGAATTTTGAGCATCACTTTACTAGCATGTGAGATGAGTGCAATTGTGTGGTAGTTTGAGCATTCTTTGGCATTGCCTTTCTTTGGGATTGGAATGAAAAGTGACCTTTTCCAGTCCTGTGGCCATTGCTGAGTTTTCCAAATTTGCTGGCATATTGAGTGCAGCACTTTCACAACATCATCTTTCAGGATTTGAAATAGCTCAACTGGAATTCCATCACCTCCACTAGCTTTGTTTGTAGTGATGCTTTCTAAGGCCCAGTTGACTTCACATTCCAGGATGTCTGGCTCTAGGTGAGTGATCACACCATCGTGATTATCTGGGTCATGAAGATCTTTTTTGTACAGTTCTTCTGTGTATTCTTGCCACCTCTTTTTAATATCTTCTGCTTCTGTTAGGTCCATACCATTTCTGTCCTTTATCGAGCCCGCCAAATTCAGACTTAAATTGAAGTAAGTGGGGAAAACACTAGACCATTCAGGTATGACCTAAATCAAATCCCTTATGATTATACAGTGGATGTGAGAAATAGATTTAAGGGACTAGATCTGATAGAGTGCCTGATGAACTATTGACAGAGGTTCATGACATTGTACAGGAGACAGGGATCAAGACCATCCCCATGGAAAAGAAATGCAAAAAAGCAAAATGGCTGTCTGAGGAGGCCTTACAAATAGCTGTGAAAAGAAGAGACACAAAAAGCAAAGGAGAAAAGGAAAGATATAAGCATCTGAATGCAGAGTTCCAAAAAATAGCAAGGAGAGATAAGAAAGCCTTCCTCAGCGATCAATGCAAAGAAATAGAGGAAAAGAACAGAATGGGAAAAACTAGAGATCTCTTCAAGAAAATTAGAGATACCAAGGGAACATGTCATGCAAATATGGGCTCAATAAAGGACAGAAATGGTATGGACCTAACAGAAGGCATCATTACTATTTATATATTAATATGTATATTGATGTGTATGTATATATATTGTTGCTGTTATTCAGTAACCAAGTCATGTCCTACTCATTGTGACCTCATGGGCTATAGCACACCAGGCTCCTCTGTCCTCTACTATCTCCTGGGATTTTCTCGAAATCATATCCGTTGAGTCAGTGATACTGTCAGTATCTAACCTCATCCTCTGCTGCTCCATTCTCCTCTGCCTTCTTTTTTTCTCACCATCAGGGTCTTTTCCAATGAGTCAGCTCTTTGCATCAGGTGGCCAAAGTATTGGAGCTTCAGCTTCAGCATCTGTCCTTCCAATGAATATTCAGGGTTGATTTCCTTTAGGATTAACTTGTTTGATCTCCTTGCTGTCCAAGGGACTCTCAAGAGTCTTCTCTAGCACCACAATTCCAAAGCATCAATTATTTGGCGCTTGGCCTTCTTTGTGGTCCAACTCTCACATTCATACAAGACTGCTGGAAAGACCTTAGTTTTGACTCTATAGACCTATGTTGGCAAAGTGATGTCTCTGCTTTTTAATATACTGTCTAGGCTCATCACAACTTCCTTCCAAGGAGTGTCTTTTACTTTCGCGGTTGTAGTCACCATCACAGTGATTTTAGAGTCGAAGAAAATACAGGCTGTCACTGCTTCCACTTTTTCCTCTTCTATTTGCCATAAAGTGATGGGACCAGATGCCATGATCTTAGTTTTTAAAATATTGAGTTTCAAGCCAACTTTTTCACTCTCCTCTTTTCACCCTCATCAAAAGGCTCCTTAATTTCTCTTCACATTCTGCCATTAGAATGATAGCATCTGCATATCTGAGGTTGTTGATATTTCCCCTGGCAATCTTGATTCTAGCTTGTGATTCATCTAGCCTGGCATTTCATATGATGTACCCTGCATATAAGTTAAATAATCAGGGTGACAGTATATAGTCTTAATCTATACATGCACAGTTTTAATCTGCTCAGGCTGCTATAACAAAAATTCCATAGACTGGGTGGCTTATAAACAATGGAAACTTATTCCTCACCATTCAGGAGGCTGGAAGTCCAAGAACAAGGAGCCAGCACATTCAATATCCTATAAGGTTCTACATTGGGCTTGCAGACTGCCAACTTCTTGTTGTGTCTTCGTGTGGCAGAAGGGATGAGGGCTTTCTCGGCCCTCTTTTATAATGGGTGCTAACCCCGTTCATGAGGGTGCTACCCTCTGAATGTTTGTGTGTGTCCTCCCAAAATTCATATGTAGAAATCTTAACCTCCAAAGTGATGGTATTAGGCGGTGGGGCCTTTGGAAGTTAGGTAGGTCAGCTGGAAATCACTTCACTAAGTGATTAGAGTTTTCTTAGGAGTTATTTTAGAGGCTGGTTGTTAATGTTCTGGAGTGTCTTAGTGCCTGTCTTAGGGATTTTGGTTCATGTTCATATTTGATTATCTCAGTGAATATGATTATCTTGGGCAGTGCGTGCAGGTTTAGGCCCAACCATGCAACTAGACGAAACAGTCTCCATGCAAGACCACCTTTCCTCTGACATCAGCTGAGTGTGGGGTTCCCAATACCATTCTCAGTTAGGATATTGGTTGGAAAGATTCACAGGACTCACTGAAGGCTGTTGCACTTACTGTTACAGTTTAGTAGAAGGAAAGGATCAGGTTAAGATCAACCAAAGGGAGAGACACATAGGACAGAGTCCAGGAGAGTTCCAAATGCAGAGTTTTCATTGACTTTTTTTCTCTCTCTGTGAAGCCAGGTCATATTACTCTCCTAGTGTCAATGGGTGAGAATATACATGGAAAGTCGCCAACCAAGGAGGCTCACTCAGGCTTTGGTGTTCAGAATCTTTTCTGGGCTCCATAATTAACTGGTTATCCATGTGTTTGATCTCATCCTCCAGATAGACTGACACTGTGTGACTTAAAGCCATGTTGTTGGTCTCTATGCTGTGGCCACCCCACCTCCAACTCATATTGTTAGACTCTGCAGCACCCCCTTGCAAAGAAAGCCACTCTTACCAGATGTAACATTCCAGGGGTCCAGAGGTTATCCCCAGAAGCAGAGGGCAACATTCTTACCTTCTTTCTGAAGAAGACCAAATTCTTTACTGTATCTGGGTTGGTTTTTCAAACTGCTGGTCGAGATGCATCAGCGGCCAGTGAAATCGATTTAAATAGTTTCCACTAGCATTTCTTGGAAGGTCCCAATTAAAAAATTTGAACAACACTGGCTTAGAATAGTTAATGTAAATGAAACCGGAACTGCGTTACTTAACTCAGGAGTAGTTCAGGTGAGATGCTCTGGACTTAGTCGGGACTGACCAGGTCCTTGTACAGCACCATAGGGGTTTCAGTATTCTTGTTTTAGGAAACATGCTTTGTTGTTCAGTCGCTAAGTTGTGTCTGACTCTTTGTGACCCCATGGACTGCAGCCCACCAAGCTTCCCTGTCCTTCACCACCTCCCAGAGCTTGCTCAAACGTGTGTCCATTGAGTTGGTGATGCCATCCAATCATCTTGTCCTCTGTTGTCCTCTTCTCCTCTTGCTTTCAATCTCTTTTCTAATGAGTCGGCTCTTCATATCTGGTTGCCAAAATATTGGAGCTTCAGCTTCACCATCAATCTTTCCAATAAATTTTCAGGATTGATTTCCTTTAGGATTGACTGGTTTGATCTCCTTGCAGTCCAAGGGACTCTCAAGAGTCTTCTCCAGCACCACAGTTCAGAAGCATCAATTCTTCAGTGCTCAGCCTTCTTTATAGTCCAACTCTCATATCCATACATGACTACTGGAAAAGCCATAGCTTTGAGTCTATGGACCTTTGTAGACAAAGTACTGTCTCTGCTTTTTAATACTCTGTCTAGGTTTGTCATAGCTTTTCTTCCAAGGAGCAAGGGTCTTTTAATTTCATGGCTGCAGTCACTGTCCACAGTGATTTTGGAGCCCAAGAAAATAAAGTCTTTCACTGTTTCGATTGTTTTCCCGACTATTTGCCATGAAGTGATGGGACCAGATGCCATGATCTTAGCTTCTTGAATGTTGATTTTTAAGCCAGCTTTTTCATTCTCCTTTTTAACCTTCATCAAGATTCTCTTTAGTTCCTCTTTGCTTTCTGCCATAAGGGTGTTGTCATCTGCATATCTGAGTTTATTGATATTATCCATGCTTACAGGGGGCTAATCTTTAAGATCGATCTGTCTTTTAAAAACAAAATGTACATTGATTTTTACAGTAATACATCCTAAGTATCAAAAATAAGAATATAAAAAAGGCAAATATAAACATGCTCTTGCCTGTATATGTGTGTAAAGAACTTTTAAGTTGTAAATACTTTCCACATTTTAGTGATTATTTGATTTCCTATGTCTTGGTTCATCTACCAAACAGCTTAAATTACAGTTGGTTCTGGAATCAAGCAGGTGTTGGGTTCAAATCCCAGTTCTGCAACTGATACACTGTGTGACTTAGACAAGTCATAGGTTTTTCATCTGTAAAATTAGGATAATAACAGCTATTCTTTTAACTGTTGTGAGGGTTAAGTATAAGGAAATTGTTTAACACAGTACCTGATATGTAGCAGGTGCTTAACAAATGTTGGCTATGATTACTATTAACATTATCAGTTTTTAGACTGTTGTTGTCAGGAAGGGGTCTATGGGAAGCAGTTGGTTTGCAGTGAGACAGTTGTGGAGAGGGAATCTATATAGTGCAAGCTCTAGAATCTGATGACTGGAGTACAGATCCCATCTCTACCACTTACCAGCTATGTGATCTTGGGCAACTTCCTCAACTTCTCTGGACTTCCATTTTATACATACGATTGTCTTATCTTTATGCCAATGCCACTTTTTCTTAATTGTTATATCTTTATAGTAAATCATGAAATCATAGTCCTCTAAATTGTAAGAGGACTATGATCTTAAACACAATTTAAGATCATTGTGTTATTCTAGGACCTTTGCAGTTCTACTTAAAGGGTAAATCAGTGTGTCAGTTTCTATCAGAAAATCTGTTGGAATTTTGATTAGAATTCCAACAAATTTGGGGAGAATTGGAATCTTAACAATATTGAATTTTCCTAGCTGTGGACATGATATATCTCTTCATTTTTTAAATCTTCTTTAGTTTCTCTCTGTAATATTTTATAGTTTTTCATTGTAAAAGAACTGCATATCTTTTCTTAGATGTATTCTCAAGGACTCAATATTTTTATTACTATTATAAGTGATGGTTAAAATTTTCATAATTGTTTCTGCTGATACATAGAAATACAACTGATTTTTATACATGATCTTATATTTATGCTGTTGCTATACTTATCATTTCTAAAGGATATTTTTATAGATTTATTAGAATTTTCTACATAAATATATGTGAATGGAGACAGTTTTACTTTTCCAAATTTTATGCTTTCTTTTTATTTATTCTTGCACATTTTACTGCTAGGATCTTCAATACAATAATGAACACAAGTGAAACTAACAAACTAACATCCTTGCTTTGTTCTGTATCTTAAAGGAGTGCATTCAGTATTTCAACATTAAATGTTTTAGGTGTTTACAGGTGTTGTGTGGTTGCTCTTTATCAGGTTGGGGATTTCCATTCTACTCTTTAACTTGCTGAGAGTTTTTATCAGGAATGGGTGTTACATTTTGTCAAATCCCTTTGCTGCATCTACTGAGCTGATCATATGGTATTTTGCTTTATGTATTAATGGGCTTCCCAGGTGGCACTAGTGGTAAAGAATCCACCTGCCAAGGAGACCTGGATTCAATCCCTGGATTGGGAAGATCCCCTGGAGGAGGGCATGGCAACGCACTCCAGTGTTCGTGCTTGGATAATCCCATGGACAGAAGAGTCCGGCAGATTACAGTCCATGGGGCCACAAAGAGTCAGACCTGACTGAAGTGATCTAACATGCACACAGGCAAACTGATTTTTAACTGTTTAATCAATTTTGCATTTTTGAGACAAACCCTACTTGGTTGTACATTTTTGGTTTACTTTGATAATTTTTTGTTAGTGCATTCTGCATCTCTGTTCATAAGAGATATTAGTTCATAATTTTATTTTCTTAAATTCTGTTTATCTAATTTTGGTGTCGGTTTTGCTGGCCTCATCAAGTAAGTTGGAAAATATCTCCTCCTTTATTTTCCTCAAGAGTCTATGTAAGACTGGCATTATCTCAAGTTTCTTTTGGCTATTCTAAGATCTTTACATTTCCGTATAAAAGTTTGAATCAGCTTGTCAGTTCTATAAAAATAGCCTCTTAGAATTCCAATTGATATTGCATTGAATTAGTTAATGTGGTTATATTTCACCAATGAAACCATATAGGCTCAGAGTTTTCTTTGTGGGAAAGTTTTTGATTATGAATTTGCAATGATGTTTCCTCTTTAACTCTTGATAATTCTTAATAATTTCTGTTCACTCTCTCTTAAATCAGAATTTCTGGTGGCTTATAATTTTTATTAATCTTTTCAAAGAACCAATTTTGGCCCTGTTAATTTTCTGAAAATTGTTTTTCAATTTTCTGTTTGATTGATTTCTGTTCTTTGTTTCTTCTTTCCTACTTATTTTTGTTATAAATTGAAGAAGCCATTTTAAGGGCAATGTAGTCCAATATTTTCAGTTCTTCTTGCTTGCCATAATTTGACATTTAGGTAGTTCTGAAAATTTATCATTTTTGAGAGGTTTTGGTTTTTCTGATAGGTTTAACCATTCCTACTTTAAGGGATATTATTTATTCCCCAGACACTGCTTAGATAAGAAAAATTGGACTTTTTTTCCTATTTAAATTAGCAATTCAGATAAAACCTGAGTGAATAAAAAAATTTTATGTTTGTTAATTATGTAGGACTCCTACATCTTTTATTTTTCTGCAGATGGAATCATTAAAGAGAGTGCAGTGTTTGGAGAAATGCAATGAATAAGAAACTTGGCCCAATGTTAGACTTTATATGTCTTAAAAATTCTATATGAATAGGTGAAATAAATAATTAATCTTTGCCATTAACATTAATATTTGAATATAAGTTTAAAGAATATTTTGCACTCAATTCAAAGCTGTGTTAAATTTAGCTTGGATCAGTAATCTAGAAACCATCCTTCTATGAGTTCCTGTCAGCCTCTCTTTTTCCCCTGGTTCTGCAGTACCCGTGTCACCCACATTTAAGCCCATTGCATCCTCGACCTGCAGACTGCTCTGGTTTAGCTTCTGAGACAATTCTGATGAAGGTAGTTCTGGCCCTTCCCCTGGCTCCTTGAACCCCTACCAATGATTGTACACTGTTCCCCACTTGCACGCGTGTAAATTAAAGTTGCTACTGTGCACTCCATTTTTACATTCCTCTAAGGCCTCCCAGGGTCTCTCAAGAACTGGGGCTTTATAATGCTCTTATTAGTTCATTCCTTAATACCAGGGCCTTGCTCCTGGGTCTCACCTGGTGCCTGGGGCCTCACTGAACACAGATTCTTCTTCCTCAGTCCTCTCTGCCTGCCTTGGTTCTGGAGTATCATGTTTGGCTGGTCTTTGTCCATCTTCCCACCTGCCAGACCATAGCTCCTAGGGAGCCTGAGTCTCCTATCATATGTCAGCTTGTCTGTCCCTCCCTGTGAGCTCCTGTCGCCCTGTCTACACAGCTCCTGGCCCTTCCAGTGAAATCTCAAGCTGCTTCATACCTTTCTGCCCAAAGCCACCTTCATTTCAAGTAAATGGTTTGGCTTTGCCACATTCCGAGAAATAATTGTCCAAATTATTTGTACAAATTTAGAAATTTGAAGTCTAGTAGTATTCTCTGATGGTGAAATTTAAATATGTCAACTATTGAAAATTATTTATACTAATCCTGTTTAATCTTTTCATGCACATTAAAACTTAATCTCTGTGAATTTAATATTCAGATGTATAAGTATCTGATGCCTGTACCCAAAAAAGTCATTCAATAAATTCTGTTTATTTTAGTTTACTTTATTATATGAGGCATAAATGTCTCTTGGGGATTTATGATGGATGATAAATTCCTTTTGATAAAAGTTTATTTTATACAGGTTTTATTAACATATAATAAAGTATTATTTCCAAGCATGATTTAACACAACATGCTAGTCTTATTGAATCCACTATTTCTGCAAACACATCTTGTAACATTTGACATAATAATAATAATCCTGAGTTAACTGATAGTAACTGATTATTCCATGTACGTTTATTATTGGAGGAAAAAACATACCATTGTCATTTCACAGCATATCGTAATCTTCCTGGCTTAATGAGAAAGAACGTGCTTTGGAGCTGGAGTCCCTCAGTGTGCAATGGCTGTGTGTGGATTGAAAGAACAATGCTCTAGGGTCTCCTACCATAAGAATGAGAGTATTTGCTATAACTTAAGAGGACATTTTAGCAGAAGGCAATGGCACCCCTCTCCAGACTCTTGCCTGGAAAATCCCACGGACAGAAGAGCCTGGTAGGCTGCAGTCCATGGGATCGCTAAGAGTCGGACACGACTGAGAGAATTCCCTTTCACTTTTCACTTTCATACATTGGAGAAGGAAATGGCAACCCACTCCAGTGTTCTTGCCTGGAGAACCCCAGGGACGGGGGAGCCTGTTGGGCTGCCATCTATGGGGTTGCACAGAATCGAACACGACTAAAGCGACTTAGCGGCAGCATTAGGACATTTTAAGGATGACAGTGGTGATGGATTAACTTTGTCATGGAGTCACACCGTCTCACTGGCATTGTCACTAGGGAACGTTGACTTTTCGCTTTTAACATTGGCAAACAAGTTCTAGAAGATGCTTGAAGCTTAGCTTTCTCCCAACATATTTTTCATGAAGTTATGAGATACATATGTCATATTTTATTCTTCTGCTTTCTATTTCTAAATACTTCTTTCCAATCAGTGATTTGCAGTGAATTTTAAAGTCATTGTGTACCTGTGTGCTCAGTTGTGTCCAGCTCTTTGCAACCCCATGGATTGTAGCCCACCAGACTCCTCTGCCCATGGAATTTCCCAGGCAAGAATACTGGAGTGGGTTGCCATTTTCTCCTCCATGGAATCTTCCTGACCCAGGGATCGAATCCACATCTCTTGAGTCTCCCGCATTGGAGGGTGGATTCTTTCCTGCTGCACCAAGACTGCTTAAAGGCATTAATGTGAATTAATGCAGCATTGCTGTACTGGTACTATTTCCTAGATTTACTAGTGAGACATCTGGTTTCTAACATTAAGTTAGAGAAAGAATTTTTCTATAAAGAAAGGTAAAGGGCCTGAGTCATTCTAATTAGATGATTGTACCAATTTTAATAGCACTAATAGAACCATTCATTTTACTGGCTTGAAAAGAAGACTAATGGTTTATATCACTTGACTTTCTCATTTTGCCATGTCTATGATTCACTAATGTGCCTTCCGAGCAGCTAGATTTGGGCTTCCCATGGCCCAACTCTGTTAAGTCCCTTTTCCCAAAAGAGAAGATACTTTCAGAGAATGAAAACCTGGGCCCTCCCCGCCAACTCCTGCCCCCACCATTACACTCTCCAGAGGAATTCACCTGCAGCTTCTCTCTCCATCAGTGAACCCTCTGTTTACAGATCTTACTGGTGAATGTTACACTCCAGAAGACATGTTTTGACTAAAAAGATTTGGGCATTTGTTTTAACATATCAATAGTCTCTTTATTAGAAATCTAATGTATATTTTAGTTAGGAATCTATTATCTTTATATAGTTTAAACTTACTCCTGAATATTCCATATACCATGCTGTCATTATCCATTCTCCTGTGGATAGATATATTGCTTGCTTGCTTCCTTTCTTCTTCCCTCCCCCTCCCCCATTTCCTTCTTTCTTATAGCTCTACCAAATGTGGATGCCATCTCACAACATAATGTTGAGTGAAGGAAAGTTCCGGAATACATACACTGTTTTCATAAAGTCCAAACACAAACCTGCATACATGCAGAGTAAAACCATGTATTAAAAAAATTAGGGATTGATGAAGACAAAATTCAAGATGGTGGTGCTTCTGTGGGGAGAGAGGAGGATGTGCCTGGGGGGGGGGGGTGTAGGAGCATCACTGTTGGTAATAGATCTTTTAAATGGTGGACCCACCGGTGTACGCTTTTTTTTCCTTCATGTGTATGTGTGAGTGTATATTTGTATTTATATGTTTGAAATATCTTAGAAGATAAAAAATTTATTTTTCTTGTAAGCCATGTGTTCAATGTCAAAATCATGGATTTTCGTTCTGAGAAGTAAAATTACCCTTTGGCAAACTAGATTTTTTAATTGGCTTCTTAATTGGCTGTTGGCATCCAGTAGATACTAACAGAAGGATGGTATAACTCAGAAGTTGTAAAACAACAGCCCACAGGACAAATCTGGTGGACTCTGTTTTTGTATGGCCCATAAGTGAAGAATGGCTTTACATTTCAAAGTTCATTTTAAACAAAATTTTCATTTTAAGTGAAAGAAATTCAAAGAAGAATAGTATTTTGTGACACATGAAAATTACATGATATTCAACTTTCAGTGTCCATAAATAAAGCTTTGCTGGAGCACAGATGTGTTCATTCACTTGCGGATTCTCCGTGGCTGCCTTCACACTACCATGGCAGACTCAAGTAGTTGCAACAGAGACACTGTGGCTTTCAAAGATGAAACTATCTATTATTTGATCCTTTGCAGAAAAAGTAGAATGTAAAAGAAACTGACCGTAAGAGAGGTAAAATTTCTTATCTCTTATATATTCAGAGTCAGGCAAACCTCAGTTTGAATCTTCATTAAATTCCTTACTAAATGGAACTCTCTGATTCTCAATAGAAATTATTTAATAGGATAGTGAATGAGAAAATGCCTAGCAAACAACTGGCACACATTAGGGACTTCTTTCTTTCCTTTTGATATTAAAATTCTGGCTTATATTAGTCCAAAGAGTCCAAGCAAGACTTCTCTTTATTCTTTGCACACTCATATTAGTTATGTTTGTTTAACTGGCATCTATGGACTGATCTTAGACAAGTCACCTCATATTCTGAGCCTCAGCTTTCCCATCCATAAAATGATGCTGAGGATTAACAGTAACAATGGTCATTACTGTTACTGGCTAAGATCTCTTGCTTACCATCTAGTTATTTATGTAGTACCTTTCTCCAGAACATTTTGCTCATTGGAAATCTAGCCTTTTAAAGGCTACCAACAGGGCTGAACTAGAGGCTAAAAGTCAAGCTGATCTAGAGCTCTGCCACTAACTGGGAGATTCTGGGCACCCTGCTTAATGATTGTACCTTTTTTTTTTTTTCACATTTGAAGAAGGATCAGATGGCTTCCTAGATAGCTTAGGACTTAGTTGTTAAATATATAATCCACTGTTCCATCAAAATGAAGCTTGAATTAGGGAGTATACTTTAGCAGCTTTTTAAAAAGTATCAGTTGACTTCCCTGGTGGATCAGTAGTGAAGAATCCGCCCTCCAATGCAGGAGGTTCAGTCCCTGGTGGGGAAGAGTTCCTGGAGAAGGGAATGGCAACCCACTCCAGTATTCTTGCCTGAGAAATCCCATGGACAGAGGAGCCTGATGGACTGTAGTCCATAGGGATTTAAGAATCGAATGTGACTTAGCGACTAAACCACCACCAATTTTTAAAATATGGGAAATTTTCATCATCAGACATTATTTTCATAATCATAGTCTCCAGAAACCCTGAACACATGGTTGCTCTCATCATTTTCCTTAAAACTAGCTTGAGTTGACTCAGAGGATGGCTCAGGGGTGTCAGTCTGCCGTCCAAGATGGTGAAGCCCCTCGTCGGTGGGTTGGCCCTCTCCGCAGTCTGCGCCTTCTCTGAGGATCTTCCTGATGCAAGGATCAAACCCAGGTCTCCTTGCAGGCAGATTCTTTACCATCTGACCAACCAGGGAAGCCCACTCTCACACCCATCCTTGGCCTAGCAGATATTTGGATGGGTGGATGGATGAACCAATGTCTGGAAATATGAAGTAATGCAAACGGGCGAGGTCAGTCCAGGCATGGAAATGCTGCTTACATGAATTCCCATCACTGGAAGGATACTTATTTTTACAGTGGGTGTTTATTCATGGTGGACTTCCTAATGTGACGTGGGGATTGAAGAGGACCTAACTCCATGCCTCAGTCCTGTGGATGGCGTGACTCTTCTCTTTTTGTGGAATAGCAGAATATAGATAAAGCTTCTTTTCCCCATGAAACAATTCATGCTGAACTAAAATACAAGGAAAATCAGTGACCTGGAATGAAACTTTTTTTCAGCGTTCTTGAGAGTCCCTTGAATAGCAAGGAGATCAAACCAGTCAATCCTAAAGAAAATAAACCCAGACTATTCACTGGAAGGACTGATGCTGAAGCTGAAACTCTGATACTTTGGCTACCTGATGCAAAGAGCCGACTCATTGGAAAAGACTGAAGGCAGGAGGCAACAGGGGTGACAGAGGATGAGATAGTTGGCATCACCAACTCAAGAATAATGGAGTGGGTTGCTATTTTCTTCTTCAGGGGAATCTTCCTGACCCAAGGATCAAACCCATGTCTCTTGTGTCTCCTGCATTTGCAGGTGGATTCTTTACCACTAGCACCACTTGGAAAGCCCCAGGTATTATTGGGGTAACATTGGCATATAATATTATGTAAGATTCATGTGTGCAACATATTGCTACTTCTGCATACCCTACAGTGTGTCTACCACCGAAAATTGTTTCTATCCATTACCATACAGTTGAGACCTCTTACCCATTTTGCCCTTCCCCCTGCCCCATCCCTGTATCTGCCTGGTTTTTTTTCTGTTTGATTTGTGTATTCATTTTGTTTTTGTTTGTTTTTTATATTCCACATGTGAGTGAAAGCATATACTACATGTCTTTCTCAGTCTAAATTATTTCACTTAGCATACTCTCAAGGTCCATCCATGTTGTTGCAAATAGCAAGATTTCATCTTTTTATGACTGAGTAGTATTCCTCTGTGTGTGTGTGTGTGTGTGTGTGTGTGTGTGAGTGTGTGTGTGTGTGAGACATCTTTTTAATCCATTCATTGATTGGTGAGCACTTCAGTTGTTACCATATCCTGGCTATTGTATATAATGCTGTAATGAACATGGGGTATATATATCTTTTCAAATTAATGTTTTTATTTTCTTTGCATAAATACTCAGGAGTGGGATAGCTGGGTTATATGGTAGCCTTATTATTAATTTTTTGAGGAATCTCCATATCGTTTTCCATAGCAGCTGTACCAATTTATATTCCCATCGACAATGTGTAAGTTTCTCTTTCCTCCACATCCTTGCCAACACTTATTATTTCTTGCCTTTTTGATAAGTCATTCTAACAGACATGAGATGATATC
Source organism: Capra hircus (assembly GCF_001704415.2). NCBI lineage: Eukaryota > Metazoa > Chordata > Mammalia > Artiodactyla > Bovidae > Capra > Capra hircus. The sequence goes on from NC_030818.1 coordinate 37,138,835, forward strand.
TGCTTGTGGTTTTCACTTGCGTTTTCCCTAATAATTAGTGATGCTGGACATCTTTTCATGTGCTTGTTGGCTATCTGTATGTCTTCCTTGGAAAAACATCAAATCAACTCTGTCCACTTTTAAATCGGTAGTTTCTTTTTTGTTGTTGTTGAGTTGCATGAGGTCTTTATATATTTTGGATATTAGCCCCTTACTGGCGGATAGCAGTCTTGTGAGAGCCCAGTCATCCCTGGGTGCTCTTCCTCTCTTTTCTTCTGGCGCAGCAGAGTCTGCCCTGCTGCTTGTCCTTGTCCTCAGAGCCCCGGGGCTCTGAATCTTGTCTCCTAAAAGCAGAGGTGCCAGGCACTTGCTCAGCACTTTCTTATGGAAATCACCTCCTCAGCACCATAACTTAGATCCACATGGGAAAGTTTCTCATCCTGGCCCCTTCTGCCTGGCCTCTTGGTTCACAGACTCTCACTTAACTATAGGGCTCTGTAGGGCTTCCCAGCTAGCTCAGATGATAAATAGTCTGCCTGCAATGCAGGAGACTTGGGTTGGATCCCTGGGTTGGAAAGATCCCCTGGAGAAGGAAATGGCTCCTCACTCCAGTATGGTCGCCCAGAGAATCCCATGGACAGAGGAGACTGGAGGGCTATGGTCCTTAGGGTTGCAAAGAGTCGGACACGACTGTAGCAACTAAGCAGACACGCATAGGTGGTTTGACCAAGCTGGTTAGGGAATTGGTAAGTCAAAGGTTACCTCTGCATGGTCAAAAAACCAAATCAACTCAAGATTATGATTTTAAGGCACTCTCACAAAATTGCACAATTCTGTAATTTTAAAGAATCAAAATTGGTCACTTTTCCATTTAGATGACTATTCCCCTGGAAGAAATACTTTCTCCTCATATTGGAGCATTATATAATCTCATGAAACACAGCTGGTTACTTCTCCCAGCAGTTCTGACTCTCTAGTCATGAAAGGAGCACCATCTGAAGTGCTTAATGTAGACCACTTTGAGGAAACAGAAATGATGAAATCACTTTGAATTCAACAGTAGAACAAACAGGCCATTTAATGCAGCCTTGAAATCTTGTGGCTCAGTTGACAGGATATGACGCAATTGTCAGGCCTGCTTTCCACCTTCCAGATTCTTTGATAATGTGAACGAGCAAATTACAACCTACTCAGAAAATAACTGCATGCTATGATACAACAGAGGTAGAATATTCCAAGAAGAAGACAGAGGCATAGTAACATTTTGCCATCTGGCAAAGCCACTAGACCAGATGGATTCACTAATGACTTCTCTGAAGTATTTAAGTAGACCTTGCTAAAACACATGACTGGCATATTTAATTATCCTAAATTAACAGGACTTCTGCCAAATATAACGCTCAGTGCTTGAGTCATGTTCCTTACTTAAAGAAGAAAAAAGAGATGAATAGCTCCAGAAAGCTGGGTTTCATACAGACCCCTTTCATTAGTCAGCGTTCTCATTACCAAATTGGTGTGTTACAATCTTAAAGCATTATTTCTCGTTTTTCAGAGAATGAATTGTAAGACTAACCATGCTGATCAAATTCATTTTATCAGTGACAATTATACTTGATGAGAACATCTGGGGGTTGATAAATCTGATATAGTCACCAGACATCCCTTCCTACTTCCTGCCTGTGGAAGACTTCTCAACTACCAGATGCAGCCTTTTTTGCATAAGTTAATCAATTTTTATTTCTCCGTAACTATTTTCTTGTTTTTATCTGTTTTAATTTCTATGTTTATGTCAAAGCAATATTGACACACAAATAAGAAATTACAGAAGGCCTTATAATGAAGAACTGCTCCTGCTCCGTCCTTCCACATCCCCAATGCAGTTTCCAAAAGAACACTTTCAATGCTTTTTTATTATTATAGTTTATTTTTAATTGGAGGATAATTGCTTTACAATATTATGTCGGTTTCTGCCATACCTCAATATGAATTAGCCATAGGTATATATACGTCCCCTCCCTCTTGACAGTTTTAAATCTCATGACTTTTCTTTCTGGTGATTACCTATGCATCGCTAAACAATAGTAATTGTTATTTCTTTCTATTTTTAATAACTATTTATGGCTGTGCTGGGTCTTCCCTGATGCACAGGCTTTTCTCTAGTTGCGGCGAGTGGGGCTACTCTAGCTGCGGTGCACAAGCTTCTTGTCGTGGTGGCTTCTCTTGTTGTGGAGCACGGGCTCTGGGGCATGCAGGCTTCAGCAGTTGTGGCTCCTGGGCTCTAGAGCACAGGCTCAATAGTTGTGGCTCATGGGCTTAGGTAGCTTTGTGGCACGTGGGATCTTCTCAGATCAGGGATTGAGCCTGTGTCTCCTGCACCAGCAGGTGAATTCGTTACCACTGAGCTACCAGGGAAGCCCTAATTGCTTTTTCTTGATTTATCTGTTTAAACATGATCAACTTCCTTTCAAGACACATGAAGATGTAGCTTATATATGCCATTCTTACATCCCATCTCATGTCCTCCTCAAAGGGTTCCTATTTTTAATTCTGTTAACATTTACCTTTGTAACTTTTATATTTTTGCACTTTTATTTTTGGAGGCATCAACAATAGACAGTGTCTTTTGCCTCCTAACTTTGTATGATGAAGACATTTAGTGATATTGAATGCTCCAGGATTCTTTCACTCAGTGTACTATTTTTGAGATTCATCCATGTTACTGTGTGTATCAGTACTTAGTTCATTCCTTTTTTATTGCTGAAAATGGCTCCATGGTATATATAACAATTTGTTTATCCATTCACTGTAGATGATTATTTGAGTTATTCCCAATTTTTGGCTATTATAAATAAAGCAGCTATGAATATTTGTACATAAGTCTTTATTTAGAGACATTTTATTTCTCTTGGGTAAATATCTAGGGGTGGCATTGTTAGGTCATATGATAACTGTATGTTTAACTTCATAAGAAACTATCAAACTACTTTCCAAAGTGACTTATTACCTTACCTCCCCATCAGCAATGTGTGTGCATTCTAGCTATTCTACATCCTCAGCAACTCTTGGTATTGTCAGCCTTTTCCATTTTAATTGTCTTTGACAGTATTTAAAGTCTTTGGGCTGTATTTTAAAGTTGGGTTGTCTTCTTACTATTGAAATGTAAGCATTCTTTTTATGTACCAGGTACAAGTTCTTTGATAATTTTCTTTATGTTATGGCTTCATTTTTCATTTTCCTAATGGTGTCTTTAAAAGAGCATAAGCTTTAATTTTGAAGTCTAATTTATCAACTGTTTTCTTTTACAGCTAATGTCTTCTGAAAAAATGATTGTCTTTCAAAGATCACAAAGGTTTTCATATGTTTTTATATCAGTTGTATGGTTTTAGTTCTTCCATTTAGCTCTCTGGTCATTTAAGATAATATTTGTGAGCGATGAGAGGTAAGTGATGAGTTTTGTTTTTTTTTTCCTATGTGGATGTCCAGTTGTTTTAGTTTAAAAAAACTATCTTTCCCCTTTAAGTTACCTTAATGCTTTCATTGGAAGTCAATTGACCAGACAAATATTAAGTCTGTTGATGGACCCAATTTTGTTCCATCAATCTATGTCTATCCTTATGCCAATACTCTGCTTTCTTAATCCTGACTCCCTTTTATAAAGGCTTTATGTAGAACTTCCTCTTCTATTAATATTCTGCTCATATTTATTGATTTCACTATCTGAGTCCAGATTCTCTGACTGTTAATCATGACTATATACAATTTTCAAACTTCTTGCCTAGGGTATCTTCTCCTTTGAATCAGTTCTTTAGATAACCAGTCATCCATTTATGTGGTTTTTACCAGTTTTAATTCTCAGAAGGTGGTCTTATTTTTAAATTTTGAAGGATACATCACAATAGCTCTCTATGTACATGACTTTCCCTGTCTTAGAATGTCAGTCCCCAGGGGTCCCACGTGTTTGTTTTGAGCAGTCTGGCAGTTAATTAATAATAGCCACACATCTATATACTGCTTACTATGTTGTAAGCACTCTTGTTTTAATCATCACTTTGTTGTTGTTCAGTTGCCCAGTCGTGCTCAGCTCTTTGCGACCCCATGAACTGTACCACACCAGACCTCCCTGTCCCTCACCATCTCCTGAAGTTTGCCCAAGTTCATGCCCATTGCATCAGTGATGCCATCCAGCCATCTCATCCTCTGACGCCCTCTTCTCCTTCTGCCCTCAGTCTTTCCCAGGGACTTTTCCAATGAGTCGGCTGTTCACATCAGGTGATCAAAGTACTGGAACTTAAGCTAGCATCAGTCCTTCCAATGAATATTCAGGGTTGATTTCCCTTCAGATTGACTGGTTTGATCTCCTTGCTGTCCACAGGACTTTCAGGAGTCTTCTCCAGCACTACAGTTTGAAAGCATCAATTCTCTGATGCTCTGCCTTCTTTATGGTCCAGCTCTCACAACCATACGTGACCACTGGGAAGACCATAGCCTTGACTGTAGGGACTTTTGTCGGCAGAGTCATGTCTCTGCTTTTCAACATACTGTCTAGGTCTGTCATTGCTTTCTGGCTGAGAAGCAGTCATTTTCTGATTACATATCTGCAGTCACCATTCGCAGTGATTTTAGAGCCCAAGAAGAGGGAATCTGTCACTAGTTCCACCTCTTCCCCTTCTATTTGCCATGAAGTAACGGGATTGCTTTCAGTTCAGTTCAGTTCAGTCGCTCAGTTGTGTCCAACTCTTTGCGACCCCATGAATCGCAGCACGCCAGGCCTCCCTGTCCATCACCAACTCCCGGAGTTCACTCAGACTCACGTCCATCGAGTCCGTGATGCCATCCAGCCATCTCATCCTCTGTCGTCCCCTTTTCCTCCTGCCCCCAATCCCTCCCAACATCAGAGTCTTTTCCAATGAGTCAACTCTAGGATTTGTTAAATCCTCACAATAGTGCTTACCTTCTTTTAGGTAGAACTGTTATTATTCTTATTTTATGACTGAGAAACTGAGGCACAGAGAGGCTGAGTAGTTTCCTGAAGTGATTTGTGAGAAACTTGTATGCCAGTAAGTAGAGGAGATATGCTTCAGTGATGTACTGATAACTGCTTAAGAACAAACTCTTGAAGAGAAAATTTATGTATGCATATATATTCATAAGTTTGTTATAAATTTTACTGATATAAATGATGTGTTGTACACAATTTACAAAATAATAATAAAATATATAATACACTATAAATCCCATGTGGCTAATTCTCAAAAATTCTTTCCTTGATTTTTGAGAACTCTTGTATCTATGGCCAACCTATGGTTGCAATTCAACCTTGATTTGACAAAATCAGATGAGGAATAAATACTTTATTACTATCTGGTTCAGAAAGGAAGTCCCTCACATCACTGACAAATGAATGTAGTTCTTTACATGAATGTGAGTTGATATTTTGTTTATATTAATAAGAAAAAAGTGAAACAACAAAAATCTATGTCAGAACTTTAATCATTAGCTAGTGATGTGAGTGACTTCGTTGCTAATTGATACTACTTTTTGAATATTGGAAAACTATTTTCTTAATTGTTCATGTTATTCATAATGTCACAGCTATAGACACGACACACTTTTAATATGGAATATACTACATTATTAAAATTTTATCCTTCTATGTCTTAAGTCTGGACAGTTGAAAAAATAACAAATCAAGCCCTGATTTGTAGCATTTGTTGATTTCCAAGATATGAAAGCTCCCACCCTGGCTGATTTCAAACCACTAAGGTCACATCATTGAAAACAGTTGGAAAGAGATGTGCAGAGAGAAAGCACATTGTTCTGTACTGGCTGGATAGGCTGACAGTTAATAACCTCAAGACTATAGGTAATAGTAACCTAATTAGGAAGTGATGAGTTTTTGTGTGTATTACCTTTGTGGCTAATATAATCTGTTTAGCTGCAAGTTTATATAATTATTAACAGTGGCCTTGTTTAACAGCTGATTTGCAAGATTGCTGAAACTTAACAATCAGTTCTTGCTGACTCTAGCATGCTGCTGCATGCTTCAATCTCAGGCAAAGACAAACCACTAATCTCTTAGCCTTTCTTTTATGTGGCGTCAAGGTATTGCTAAAATATGGTTCCGTACCAATACAAGTATGGCAACACTCTGCATGCAAAGTATGATATTGTATGTCTTTATTTTTCCGAACCACAACTATTCTTATTAGCTGTACCACTCATCAAGGTTGTGAGAAGTCTAATCTGACAGAGCACTGCTCAACCACGGATTGTACAGGTACCCTGAGGCTTGCACAGTTCAGGGCATGGTAGTAGACCTGCTGGTCTGTTGACATTGCTGTCACTTCCATTTGTCCAGCCCAGGCCCACATGGAGGGCAGGGCCATCAGGTGAGATCACAGCCCCAGGCGTGGTACCCTTGTGCCAAGTGCATCTCTGGGGATGAGGACTTGAGCACAACCACCCTCATCTCAGGTTCCACTGCCTCCAGCCCACTATTTTTAAAAGAGCCTTCCTTTGCCTTTTCATTCTCACAGGTGAACATCCACTGAGGTTGGGCCAGTTCCTCTTCAGCTCAGAAAGCAGTAGCCTCCCCCTCTGCCCTCAGACAGTTCAGCCTAATCACTCTGAGGCACTTCTACCATCAACACTAGAAAATTCTCTCAGGGTTATTTTCAGGGAAAGGAGGGAGAAGGCTTTCATGTTTTCCTGAGACTACTGTGGGGAAAAAATGCTACTAACATAGAAAGTTATTACTGAGAAAATCCCTGAAGCAACCTGGGCAAAAATGAAGTAAGGCTTTAAAAAAGTCAAGTCTGAATCATGAACATTTTTTAAAATGCTGCACTTGGAATAGGTACTCAAATATAGTTTTGTGCTTTCAGAAATTGAGACTGATTAGTGTTGATGAGAGTTTTTTGTTTAACCTCATAAAGCTACCTTTTTTCATGACTCTATTAATTCTCATCTCCCCACACAACATATTGGGAAATCTTCCTCATTTTATCTGACATCAAAAAGACATGGTTTTGCCCTCTCGGCATGCTGGAGAAACCAATCAATTCCTTCTCCCAGACAGGGTGATGAAAGTCCTCTGCAGTGCTTTCTATTGCCATGGCAACAGAAAATGGGATTTCCCAATGGAACTAGATTGATATATACACAGAGAAAATCAGTTTTTTAAAAGCTCAATCCCTTTTTTGTTGCTATGTGTACAATAAACTGAGTACCAAGGAAAGGACACCAAACCTTTTTCTGTAGGTGTGGAAGAAGGCCTCAATTGTATTGAGACCTTCAGTGAAAGGGAGTCAATTCTGAAAGTTTTGACATTGTGACATTGCTATTGAAGCAATAGTAATCTACAAATTTTGTAGTGTGCCAGTTTTCTTAGAAAAGCGGAGATTTGGATTTATGGACCCTCAAATGGAAGATGGACATAAAATATAAGTAAACGGCATCAGTACTTCTAGTCACAGAAAGAATTGCAACCCTGTGATATGGTGAAGAAGGTGCTGGGAAACCTAGAGTCAACCAGATGTTTTGTGTTGTGGTGGTGCTTTCCACTTCTGTAATTTCTTCATGGAATAACACAACAGTCGGCTGATTCTGATGAAATCTTGTCAAAAGGAATTCAGGAGGCAGGATAATTTTCATCATGGCCCCTTAATAGGATAAGGAGACTGACCCTCTTTAATCTGTTGGTTGATCCAAAGGCATTACTTAGGGTAGCTTCTTAGTCTTAGGGCATCTCTGTAAAAGAAGCAAAGAGCAGTTTTTAAGTAGGCAGTAGGGGGCCAATTTGGAATCTGTATCTATATCTATAAATCTATCTATCTGTCTATGTCATTTAAATGCCTCTGAACTAAAATTCCAAACATGTTTGGAATTAGATGAAAGCAAATCTGGCTCAAAATGACTTTTCATGAAATTCTTGAATTCCTAAATGCATAGATGTGAGAAAAAGTGAATAGATACCTGATGGTAAGCTTCAAACCTGCTTATTAAAACATTGTTTCTGTAACTGCACCATTACCGATACCTTACGTGTATTACACTCTTGCAAATCTTTTGATTAAGGTTTGCTGGTTTCCCCACCCCACTCTCTTAGGAGGATTAAAAAGTGCTGTTGAAACTGTATGACAAATTCAAAACAAAATAAACGCCACTTGGCTCTGCTCTAAAAGATACGTGGATGTTGTCATTCTGTTACTAAGGTGGAAGAAGTGAAGTTTCTGGGAAGCTAGTGGAGTAATGGAAAGTGAATAGAGTTGTTGTCTATTTGCCCTATTCTTGCCGTGGTTGTGGATAAATAGGAACACTATGAGTCATTGCAGTGTTGCTTGCAAGCCAGAGAATCAGGTCAGAGACTTGGCTTATAAAAGGAGAAGTGGGTAATTTTCTTAATATATTCAAATGGTAAACAGGAACTTGTATAAATGGGCTATCATGGGCTGGGAAGAGGTGGTTTAAAGAACAGTGTTAAAAAACCTTCTGGCAAAAATCCAATGTGGACATTTTAATAAATGTGATAAATTTATGTGCTTTAAGATGAATGAAAAGAATAATAAAAACCAGAGTAAAAACATTTCAAGTCCAAAATGGGATGTTTTTGGGTCACACTGCTAGTTGGATAACATACACTGATAGATTATTTTGAGGGCCTCTCTGTAAAGATTTGTTGAAAGTTGTTTTTTTCACTTCCTCCTTCATTCAAGGAATGAGAAAAGTCAGGAAATCACAAAATTATAGTTAGAACACCTGCCTGAAATAGCAATTTTTTTTACTGTTGGTTTTTTAGAACCCCTTAAATCTACCAAGTCTCTCAAGCATTTTAACTAGAAGCTGTAATCACAGTGAAAGTGAGTTTCATTTGTGTCTCTTGAAGGTGCCTGAGCATGTAGGGGAAATACGCTCATTCCTCTTTATTTTCCAGTCCCCGGGGTAGAGCCTGTGCCAGTAGCAGCACAGAGAGGCAACACGGCACCCATGACTGTTGGCTCATCCACTTCCTTTTCAGCAAGCACCTTGTTAATTTCCTCCACCATGATGCTGGAACTGTGTAGCGTTTTGGAAATGGCCCCTGCTGTCCTGAAAAAGACAGCTTAGTCAAATCCTCTTCTTCATAGCCCAGGGGACTTTCAGGGGTGGTGTAACCTGGAGAGTCTCTTTGTTGGAGACTATGTGGAATTAAGGCCATCTTTCCCCAGGACCAGGCTCGCAGGCTTCAAACTCTAATGCTGCCAACTGCCTAAGCAAAAAACTGTCAGGTTTGACATGTTCAAGCTTTTCCTTGGCCTCAAACATCCTAAACCTTTCTCTCTCTCTTTCCTTTAAACATCTCTTGACTCATCATCTCCATTCCATCTGCCCCTGTCTCACCTCCCTCTCAAGCTAGTGTCTGACTGGCCTCTCTGCCTCCTCTCCTAATAGACCTTACCCATCTGTTCTTTCTACTCTTCTTTACTGCTACTAGGGTTACCTTCTTAAACTATGAAGCTACTGATGTTGTTTCCTGCTAATAATTGTCAGTGATGCTCTCTGACAATTAAAGGGCTTTCAAGGCTGCCCTGGCCAGCCCATTATCTGTTTACTTGTCCGTCCTTCCTTTTAAGATGGGCTTCCTGAAAGAAAGGCAGTGTATCTTCTGTTTATGTTATCTATGGCACCACCTGACATTTCATAGTTTTTTAAATAAGGATTTCTTGAATGAACGGATGAATGATAAAGTGTTCTACAATCTTAAAATGTTTTAAAGCCTCTAAGAGTCACCTATGCAGCTGACACCACCCTTATGGCAGAAAACGAAGAACTAAAGAGCCTCTTGATGAAAGTGAAAGAGGAGAGTGAAAAAGTTGGCTTAAAACTCAACATTCAGAAGACTAAGATCATGGCATCTGGTCCCATCACTTCATGGCAAATAGATGGGGAGCCAGTGGAAACAGTGACAGACTTTATTTTTGTGGGGCTCCAGAATCACTGTAGATGGTGACTGCAGCCATGAAATTAAAAGATGCTTGCTTCTTGGAAGAAAAGTTATGACCAACCTAGACAGCATATTAAAAAGCAGAGATATTACTTTGCCAACAAAGGTCCGTCTAGTCAAAGCTATGGTTTTTCCAGTAGTCATGGATGTGAGAGTTGGACCATAAAGAAAGCTGAGCACTGAAGAATTGATGCTTTTGAACTGTGGTGTTGGAGAAGACTCTTGAGAGTCCTTTGGAAGGCAAGGAGATCCAACCAGTCTATTCTAAAGGAAATCAGTCCTGAATATTCATTGGAAGGACTGATGCTGAAGCTGAAACACCAGTACTTGGCCACCTGATGTGAAGAGCTGACTCACTGGAAAAGACCCTGATGCTGGGAAAGATTGAAGGCAGGAGGAGAAGGGGAATGACAGAGGATGAGATGGTTGGATGGCATCACCGACTCAATGGACATGAGTTTGAGTAAGTTCCAGGAGTTGGTGATGGACAGGGAGGCCTGGCCTGCTGCAGTCCATGGGCTCACAAAGAATCGGACATGACTGAGCAGCTGAACTGACTGAAGAGTCACCTACTGTGAAAAGGCTACCCTTTAACATGTGTTTTATTTTTATGTTACTCCTTATAACTATCCCTGGGGATGTTTTCCAGCAAGCGCTAAGATGGCCAACTCAGACTTGGGGCATCCAGGTGTTTCTCATCCCTGCCCATCCTCTTCTCTCTGCCCCTCCATCAGGTTCTACGTTTACTCCCACCACAACTAAAGCAGTGAAGTCACCTGCAGCTTGTTTGTCTTCCTGGGAACCCCACCCTCCCCCCACCCAGCCCAGGCCCAGCTCAGGCCCATGAGCTCCCTGACAGAGTTCACAAGAGGGTCACAGTTCGTGATGAAGGCCCCCACTGCAGGGTGCTAGCTGGTGGGCCAGATGGGAAAGGAGAGCAGTGCCCTGAGGGGTGTTTCAGGGAAAAGGCTTGAGGAAGAGGCAGCCACAGTCTCCCAAGATGAATGCCAGACACCTTGGTCCTGCTAGAGGGAACAGCAGGCCCCCAGGATGTGCCCTGAGATGGTGCATTAGGATTGCTGCAGCCCAAGATGGGATTGGACCCATCTTTCAGGGTCCTTCCTCCTGAAAGGTGATAGACTTTCAGCCTGCCTGTGTGCGTTTCACTCCCAGGTTCTGAACTCAGGCAGCATCAGCCATGCACAGCCTTTGGGTCAGAGCCTGGTCCCCAACACCCGGCCAGGCCCCCGGGGGGAGTGCCCTGTACTGTGACTCGGCGTCAGGGTTGGGGAGGGGAGGGCAGGCGAGGCTGATTGAGATTTGCCTGATGGGCGGTGTGATCCAGACTCCTTTCTGGTTGGAGTGTCCTCGCTGGCATTAGGAGTACCCAGGTTTTTCTCATCCCCAACTCCTCTGCTTCTGCAGTTCTCCCAAGATCCCGTGAGACCATGAGATGGGGCTGGGTGCTTCTGGGAAGGGTGGTGGTTGCAGAAGCGTCTTGGCTTGATTCTTCTGAGATGCCCCTGATGGTCAGTGCTCCCAGCTCATCCTCTTCCTGACCCTCCATCTGAACCCGCACTCACTCCCCACACCACAGCCAAAGCCACAAAGCTCATCCTCAGAGCAGCTCCAACTATACCCTCTTTGCCTAACAAGAAAAAAACAAAAACCAAAACTCGTCGAGTGTCCAGCCTTGTCGGGAGAGGGCAAATGGAGCATTGGAAGGCAGCTCAGGAGGCAGTTGGGGGACCAAGACCTGTGGATAGGGGTGTTGGAAGTTCCTGAGAAGACCAGCTGCACCTGAGCACCAGGGTCCAAGGGCCTGGGAGGGCCAATGGTGAGGAAGGGGAGCCAGCATTCGGGGTCCTGTGCAAAAGTTGGTGCTAGGTGTGCAGGGAGACCCGCGAGATGAGCACAGTGGGGTGAGAGACTCCAGAACAGGCTATAAGGCTGGGTGGCTGCAGAAGTGGGGGTGGGGTGTGCTACACATGGAGCAAAGAAAGACTCAGAAAGTAGATGGTTTCTGAAAGGAGCACCACGTGTATGTTGGTTGTATCTTTCCCTTGCCAGTTTCACAAATAATGATGGTAATAAAACTTGTATTGCGTGTTTACGCTATGCTCAATGCTCTATATTCATTGTATCATCAGTTTTCATATATTATCTCCATTTTATAGATGAGGAACCCAAGGACAAAAGAGATCAAGTAGTATGTCCAAGGAACTAGAGGTAGTGAGGGGCAGCCAATGTGCAAATCAAGGGGTCAATTCCAGAGCATATATTCTTATAAAAGTCAAGCTGAAAGGTGAACAGGGAAAAAAATCTAGTTGTGTTAGTTGTGTAGACAGATGTTGAATTCTTTTCTGAAAAGAAAAATAATTCTACTTTTGCTTTTTGTGTAAACAGTCATCTGCTTGTTTTTTTTATAGGTCTCTCTCTCTCTCTCTTTTTTTTAAATTACCAACACTTATTTTTAGAAAGGCACAACCTCTTTGCACAACAAATTTGAAACATTAGACTGATTTCTCATCCAGGCATAATAATGATTACATTTCTCCTTCTTGACTACTACAGAGTCCTTGAAATTCCAGTTGGCATTTGACAAAGTTTTATTTTGATTGGACTACAGATGTAAGAAAAATTCTATACAAACCACAGGCAGGATAATTGGCAGTTCTGTTGGTGTCACGGTGATTTATGTAAAATAGAGATTTTCATTTAAAATACATAATCTATGGCAGCAGATACAGAAACAGCACTTGACTCTGATACCACCCTCGATGCTTTGAAATCCTAATAAGGATGGTATCCAGAGCTTCTGCAAGCAGATTTAATTAATTCTGTGAAGTGCATTTTCTCCTGGCAACAGCATTTTTTTTTCAGTTTAAAGTCAAAAGAACTTGAAAGCTGAGTAATATTTTCAAAACCAGTAAGTAAATATCATAACATAAGGCAATTATAGAATATAGGAGGTTTTCTAATCATAGAATTATACCAGTTGTCTGATTTTCAAGTTAACCAAGTGGGTAAAATCTGATGAAATAATAGCTAAACTGTGCTAAGCCTCTCTTCACCATAGTTAAACATTTTTATTAGACCAATCAGCTAAATAATTTCTTTGGGTCTTGGGATTATCTTGTTAGATTAAAATTAGAAATGTGGATAAAAGATAATCAATTTTTTTTTTTAGCTTTGTTGAACAGGATGATGTGAAAGAGGCCTTTTTCTTTTTCAGCCTTGCCTTACATCCAGATAAAACTCTTGTTGCGACTGGCCAAGTTGGGAAGGAACCATATATATGTATATGGGATTCCTATAATGTCCAAACTGTGTCTATTCTTAAAGATGTCCACACACATGGAGTTGCCTGCCTGACTTTTGACTCGGATGGACAGGTATGTGTCTTTTTCCATTTTGTTTTTCCTTAATGACCTCGCACAAGTCACCTAGAATTATAATGAACATAGCCTGTAGGCTCTGAAAGTCGATCAAGCCTCCCTACCTTCCCTTGTCAGCCTCCTAGAATCCTCACCTGCTTGGTCCTTTTCTATGCTCATGCCACTGACACCCGCCTCTGGGTAGGACCCAGTTTTGGTTCCCCCAGTCTCACCATTTGGTTAAACATGCCTCCAGAAAGTGAACTCACGTTGATTAAGTTCATAGTGACTCAATGATTGTCTTTTGTCTTCCATTGTTAACTTCCTGTTTGGAACAAGGGTTGGACCAAACCTTTTCCACAGACCTCCAGCCCTGAGCATCTCCTTGGTTTCCCTTGTTTCAGAAAACAGCATCACCTCCTAATATTCACTGACGAGATTCTCCTTGACTCGTTAACCTTGAGGTGACTTCTAACTCCGTCTCCCTGCCCACTGCCTCTGATTCAAGCAGTCACTGGTCATGCGTATTTATTAGTTTCTTTACAGGGACTCTGACATTCTTTCTCTTCTTCCCATTCTCCCTGCCACCAGTAATCTCTTAACGAGCCTCCTCCACACAGTCAATTTCTTGCTAATGCATTTCATCAACTGCAAAAGTGTCAGAATATTATTTAAAAACAAGAAAAGTTTGGAGCACCCCCTGACTGAAGTCCATACCTTGTGGCTGGGCATTCTTTGCTAATCAGCTTTTCTGTCCTTGTCTTCACTCTTGCCCTGCAGTCAAGTTGGACACGTCAGTGAGATTCCTCTATAAGACCAGACACTTGGGCACCTCCAGACCCTTTCTCATGCTGCCCTCTCCACCTTCAGTGCCTGCTCACACTCCTTGCCCTTTATAGTGATTCATACTTCCAGGACCCTTCATAGGTCTTCATGAAGCCTTCCCAGACTCCCCTTCCAACAAAGTGACTCTCTTTCCTTGGACTTCAGCAACACTTGATAGAAAAGATTTGTTCATGTATTAATAGATAACAATTATATCTCAATTTTAAAAATATGTTACAGAGAAGGGCGTGGAAATACAGAGACCTCATTCCTGGCTCTCCCTACATTCACCTCCTCACTAAAGCTGTGCCTTTTCTTCTAGCCTTCTCCATGTTCCTAAGACACCCTTCCTCTGTCCCTTCCACCCTTTGTATTTATGCCAGTTAATTCCTTCCATCTTTTTTTTGGTAAATTTCAGAGAGACTTCTCTTAAGTTCATATTGGGTTTCCCAGGTGGCACAGTGGTAAAGAAACCACCTGCAATGCAGGAGACACAAGAGACGTGGGTTTGATCCCTGGGTCAGGAAGATCCCCTGGAAAAGGAAAGGGCAACCCACTCCAGTATTCTTGCCTGGAAAATTCCATGGACAGAGGAGCCTGGTGGGCTACAGTCTGTGGGGTTGCAAAGAGTTAGACACGATTGAGCACTCATAATGTAGAAAGACCTGTGAAACTACTCATAGAAAATTGACCAAACAGAGTTTGCAGGCACTTCAGTAAATTATAGGACTTGACCTGGTTTGGGTCATTTTTTAAACTTTATATTTCTTGCTATTTTGAGAGAGTAGTGATCATTTCGTTCAGTTCAGTACACATGTAGACCCCTTGGTGTATGTTTTTGATTTAACTACTCTGTAATCTCATAATTGAATCAAGATAACGCATAAGATCCATTATATCCAGGTCTTAAGAGAAATAGCTAGATAGTGACACTTATTCAGATTTGCAGTTACTGACTTCCTGATTAGGCTGAATGTGTCAGAATGCGTGTGCAAGTGGAGATGAATGCTCAGATGTGAACTCACATGCGCATTCTCTAATCTGATTTTGTTTTTCTAACAAACACTCTATATCAAAATTTGTTCTGAAGCACACAGGGAAAATGTAATGCAGCCGAGGGAGATCCAGCTGTAACCTACAGTTTTTTGTTCATGTTATTTTGTGTTAGAATCCTTGTTATTTTTTTAGGTTCCATTTTGAAGGTGCAGGTGCGGGTGGACTGTATGGTACTTTCATAACTGTCAGTTGAGAAAAATGCCCTCCTCTTTGTTTGCTGTGATGGATTTCATGGCTTGTTGATGCCTATGACTTCAGATCTACCTTTTTCCCTGGACAGAGTTCACTAACATTGAGTGACAAATGGCCTGTCACCTCATGAGCAACAAAAGGCAATAGAAATGCTTTTCGAGTAGCAATAGGGCCTGTCACTGCAAATGAACAGAATAGATTTATTTTGGCTTTTTCTCAATCTTTTTCACATTTCTTATTTGGGTTTTACATTAGGGCCCATGTTTATGTTAACTAATTTTCTATTTAAGTAAAGAGAAAAGAAAAAATAAGCTGAATGGAATCCACCCACTCCAAATTTTCATGTATAGATAAAAATACAACCATGTACTAGAATAATTTCTATTGCTGGAACTCTCAATTGAAAATTACAGCAAAGACCTGCTTTCATTAAGAATCCATTTTAGACCCTCCAGCTGTATATTTTTTTAATCCTAAATATTCCTAATGGAAGTCACCTTTAGTGAAGAAACCTGAATAATTTCTGCATAACAACACATGTATACATTTAGCCATATATGGCTGTCTATCACTGTTTGAATATGCACATATACGTATACTCAGTGAAATACGTAAGCTCACCTAATCTTATATTTGGTAGTGATGTCTTAAAAACCCTTTGATGTACATTATTTCACAGTCCCTACATACAACACTATTTTGTAGACAGAAAAAAATACTTTGCACTCATTTTACAGTTGAAAAAAACAGAAATTTAAGTTTAGTTAACTTTCTAATGTCTGTGTCTAGCTAATCACAAAGTCAAAAGAGAAGCCAAATCTGCTTACTCCCAGCCCAGACCTCTCTCTGTTACATAGTTTTTTTCTTTCGAGTGCTATTCTACTAGAAGCTCCAGTTTTGGTGTCCTTAATACATGTTTCGACGCTATTGATTTTGTATATACACAGGTTTTGGATTTCTTTTCCCTTCCAGGACAAGTTTCTGATCTGAATCCAAAGAATTTAGTTTTGGAGATGAAGTATCAGGTTACTTTTACTAAACTTATGTAGCCTTCTGTAGTCACTTCAAATGTCTGTGAGATGATGAAACTTAAGAATGAAGTTAATATTAATGGGATTTATTCTCCATGTGTTTGTCAAACCCATTCATTTTAACTGTTTGGTGAGGCTTTTCAACTTAAGAATCCTAGACTCTCTTAAAACCATATTAGACTCTTAAAGCCAATTAAAGCAATTTAAGCCCTTCCTTCTAGTTCTGTTCCTATGATTTCCACTGATGAATCAGAGACTTCATGAGATTTTGCATGTTTGTTATGTTTGCTATTATGTTAAATTAGTTGCAGGTTTTAGGTCACTGAAATTTTATTATATGCTAATAGAAAAGTATCTACTTTGATAACTTCAGTTTTGAGAAATCTTTTTTTTTTTTTCATAAGAAATTCAATACCTGGCCCACAGTAGGCAATAAGAAGTTTTATTGAAAGACAGCATAGATAATAGGAAATCTTACCATCATTTTCTGGAGTTAAATTTTTGTTCTTATTCTTAGCGTTTAGCCTCTGTGGGATTGGATGCCAAAAACACAGTCTGCATTTGGGACTGGAGGAAAGGAAAACTTCTGGCCTCAGCTACTGGCCACTCTGACCGGGTAAGAAGACCTTGTTGGATCAAACATGCAGGCTTCATTACTGTGAGGGAACTGTGATGTAACTCTCAAAGTTGTAACAGTTTTTAAAGTAAATCTGCCACATGTAGATTTTCCTTCCATATTCAATTTAAAAACTTACTGTTTAAGAAAATTAATCTATGATTAGTAGCTATGTTGGCATGATCTCTTCTGGTAGTCAGATACTTTAAATTGTTACCACTGTTCCTTGGTAAAATAAATTTTTGATACTGACATTTAGCTTTGTAAAATAAAAATAGAATTGAATTTGAAACTATATGTACCATTTTGATCCGTTCATCTAGAAATGGAAATAGTTGTTAGAAAGTAATATTCACAAATATAGTTTACCAGTATATATGTTTGAATTTCAAATGAATGTGATGATAACTGTGTGATTCTGTTATATTTGAGAACCTGAAATTTAACTGTGGTCTCCTTACCATTCATGTTGAAGTCATTGTGATCATAGATGATAATTCTATGTAGCCATAGCTGGAAAGATGGGATAGGAAGCATATACATATACATTAGCTAGTTGGAAATCCATTTCTCTAGTTGTCTGGAATAATTAAAATAATTTCACTACTTTATCATCTTGATTTCCTAATTTTAGAAAATGAATCTGTATGACTGTCTTATGTTGATTCCTAGTTGTTCTATATTTCTGCAAAATATGTGTGCATGCTAAATCACTTCAGTGTGTCCAACTCTTTGCAACTCTATGGACCATAGCCCACCAGGCTTCTCTGTCCATGGGATTCTCTAGACAAGAATACTGGAGTGGGTTGCCATGCCCTCCTCCAGAGAGATCTTCCCAACCCAGGGGTTGAACATACATCTCTTACATCTACCTGCATTGGCAAGTGGGTTCTTTACCACTAGGACTGCCTGGGAAGCCCCTGCAAAATATAATTCCATGCAAAATGAGGTCCTAATTAAATATTAAAAATTCACCACCTCTTGCCTGGTATGAACACTAAAAGATTTCTTTATATGAATGGAATACTAATCTAGGGAGAATTGTCCTTTTAAGGGCACCCCAAAATTATGAGCTTCTCTGATAGCTCAGATTGTAAAGAATCTGCCTGCAATGCAGGAGACCCAGGTTTGATCCCTGGTTTGGAAAGATCCCCTGGAGAGAAAGGAATGGCAACCCACTCCAATATTCTTGCCTGGAAAATCCCATGGGAAGAGGAGCCTGATGGGCTATAGTCCTTAGGTTGCAAAGAGTTGGACACGACTGAAGCGACTTAGTACACAGAATGCACACATTAAATGGACAGAAGTGGTGACTCAGCTGGTAAAGAATCAGCCTGCAATGCAGGAGAACCAGGTTTGATCCCTGGATTGGGAAGATCCCCTGGAGAAGGAAATGGCAACCCACTTCAGTATTCTTGCCTGGAAAATCTCATGGACAGAGGAGTCTGGAGGGCTTGAGTCCACAGGGTTGCAAAGAGTCAGACACGACTGAGTGACTAACATACACACATTAAAAATTCCTTTTGTTCTCAGTTCAGTCCCTTAGTCTTGTCAGACTCTTTGCAATCCCCAGGACTGCAGCATGCCAGGCTTCCTTGTCCATCACCAGGGAAGTTTGAGCTTGCTCAAACTCATGTCCATTGAGTCGGTACTGCCATCCAACTATCTCATCTTCTGTCATCCCCTTCTCCTGCCTTCAATCTTTCCCAGCATCAGGGTCTTTTCTAATGAGTCGGCTCTTTGCATCAGGTGGCCAAAGTACTGGATCTTCAGCTTCAACATCAGCCCTTCCAGTAAATATTCAGGACTGAGTTCCTTTAGGATTGACTGATTTGATCTCCTTGCAGTTCCAAGGGATTCTCAAGAGTCTTCTCAACACCCCAGTTCAAAAGCATCAATTCTTTGGTACTCAGCTTTCCTTATGGTCCAACTCTCACATCCATACATGACCACTGGAAAAACCATAGCTTTGACTAGATGGACTTCTGGTGGCCAAGTAATGTCTCTGCTTTTTAATATGCTGTCTAGGTTGGTCATAGCTTTTCTTCCAAGGACCAAGCATATTTTAATTTCATGGTTGCATTTACCACCTGCAGTGATTTTAGAACCCAAGAAAATAGTCTTTCACTGTTTCCATTGTTTCCCATGTGTTTTGACGTCAAGTGATGGGGCCAGGTGCCATGATCTTCGTTTTTTGAATGTGGAGTTTTAAGCCAACTTTTTCACTCTCCTCTTTCTTTATCATTAAGAGGCTCTTTAGTTTCTCTTTGTTTTCTGCAATAAGGGTGGTGTCATCTACATATCTGAGGTTATTGACATTTCTCCCTGCAATCTTGATTCCAGCTTGTGTTTCATCCATCCCAACATATCACATGATGTACTCTGCATATAAGATAAATAAGCAGGGTGACAATATACAGCCCTGATGTACTACTTTCCCAATTTTGAACCAGTCTGTTGTTCCATATCTGGTTATAACTGTTTCTTCTTGACCTGCATACAGGTTTCTCAGGAGGCAGGTAAGGTGGTCTGGTTTTCCCATCTGTTTAAGAATTTTCCATAGTTTGTTGTGATCCACACAGTCAAAGGCTTTAGTGTAGTCAATAAAGCAGAAGTAGATATTTTTCTGGAATTCTCTATCTTTTTTTAGTGTATGTTGGCAATTTGATCTCTGGTTCCAGTGCCTTTAATCCAGCTTGAACATCTAGAAGTTCTCGGTTCACGTACTGTTGAAACCTAGCTTGGAGAATTTTGAGCATTACTTTGCTAGCATGTGAGGTGAATGCAATTGTGCAGTAGTTTGAACATTCTTTGGAATGACCTTTCTTTGGGATTGGAATGAAAACTGACTTTTTCCAGTCCTGTGGCCACTGCTTAGTTTTCCAAATTTGCTGAGATATTGACTGCAGCACTTTAACAGCATCATCCTTAATAGCTCAGCTTGAATTCCATCACCTCCACTAGCTTTGTTCATAGTAATGTTTCCTAAGGCCCTCCAGGATCTCTGGTTCTAGGCGAGTGATCACACCATTGTGTTAATCTGGGTCATGAAGATCTTTTTTGTATAGTTCTTCTGTGTATTCTTGCCACCTCTTCTTAACATCTGCTGCTTCTGTTAGGTCCATACCATTTTTGTGCTTTATTGTACCCATCTTTGCATGAAAGATGTCTCTAATTTGTCTCTTGGTGTCTCTAATTTTCTTGAAGAGATCTCTAGTCTTTCCCATTCTACTGTTTTCCTCTGTTTCTTTGCATTGATCATTTAGGAAGGCTGTATTATCTTTTCTTACTATTCTTTGGAAATATGCACTCAGGTGGGTATATCTTTCCTTTTCTCCTTTGCCTTCTTTTCTTTTCTCAACTGTTTGTAAGGCGTCCTCAGACAACCATTCTGCCTTTTTGCATTTCTTTTTCTTGGGAATGGTCTTAATCACCACCTCCTGTACAGTGTTACAAACCTCCATCCATAGTTCTTCAGGCTTCTATCAGATCTAATCCCTTGAATCTATTTGTCACTTCCACTGTATAATCATAAAGGTTTTGATTTAGGTCATACCTGCATGGTCTAGTGGTTTTCCCTACTTTCTTCAGTTTAAGTCTGAATTTGGCACTAAGGAATTCATGATCTGAGCCACAGTCAGCTCCCGGTCTTGTTTTTGCTGACTGTATAGAGCGTCTCCATCTTCAGCTGCAAAGAATATAATCAGTCTGACTTCAGTATTGACCATCTGGTGATGTCCATGTGTAGAGTTGTCTCTTGTGTTGTTGGAGGAGGGTGTTTGCTATGACCAGTGTGTTCTGTTGGGAAAACTCTTATTAGCCTTTGCCCTCCTTCATTGTGTGCTCCATGGCCAAACTTGCCTGTTACTCCAGGTATATCTGAACTTCTCACTTCTGCATTCCTGTTACCTATGATGAAAAGAACATCTCTTTTTGGTGTTAGTCCTAGAAGGTCTTATAGGTCTTAACAGAACTGTTCAACTTCAGCTTCTTTGGCATTAGTCATTGGGGCATAGTCTTGGATTACTGTGATATTGAATGGTTTGTCTTGAAAGCACTCAGAGATCATTTTGAGATTGCACCCAAGTACTGCATTTCAGACTCTTTTTTGACTGTGAGGCTACTCCATTTCTTCTAAGGGATTCTTGCCCACAGTATTAGATATAATGGTCATCTAAATTAAATTTGCCCATTCTGGTCCATTTTAGTTAACTGATTCCTAAAATGTTGATGTTCACTCTTGCCATCTCCTGTTTGACAACTTCCAATTTACCTTGATCCATGGACCTAACATTCCAGGTTCCTATGCAATATTGTTCTTTATAGCATCAGACTTTATTTCCACAACTGGGCATTGTTTTCACTTTGGCTCAGCATCTTCATTCTTTCTGGAACTATTTCTCTGCTCTTCTCCAGTAGCATATTGGGCACCTACCAACCTGGGGAGTTCATCTTTCAGTGTCATATCTTTTTGCTTTTTCATACTGTTCATGGGGTTCTGAAGGCAAGAATATTGAAGTGGTTTGCCATTCCCTTCTCCAGTGGACCACGTTTTGTCAGAACTCTCCACCATGACCTGTCCATCTTGGGTCTTTTTGTTCTAATTCTGTGAAAAATGCCATTGGTAATTTAATAGAAATTGCATTAAATCTGTAGATTACCGTGGGTAGTATAGTCATTTTAACAATATTGATTATTCTAATACAAGAATGTGCTATATCTTTCCATCTGTATCAACTTTGATTTCTTTCATCAGCATCTTACAGTTTTTTGAGTACATGTCTTTTGCCTCCTTAGTGTTAGTCACTTAGCCATGTCTGACTCTTTGAGACCCCACAGACTGTGGCCTGCCAGCCCCTCTGTCCTTGGGATTCTACAGGCAAGGATACTGGAGTGGATTGCCATTAGCTAGGTTTATTCCTGGGTATTTTATTCTTTTTGATGGGATGGTAAATAGGATTGTTTCCTTAATTTCTCCTTCTGATCTTTCATTGTTAGTGTATAGGAATGGAAATATTTCTATGTATTAATTTTGTATCCTGCAACTTTACTGAATTCATTGATGAGAGGTAGTGGTTGTAGCATCTTTAGGGTTTTCTATATACAGTATCATGTCATCTGCAAACAATGGTGGTTTTACTTTTTGTTTTCAATTTGGATTCCTTTTATTTATTTTTCTTCTTTGAGTGCCATGGTGAGGACTTCCAAAACTATGTTGAATAAAACTAGCAAGAGTGGACAGTCTTGTCTTGTTCCTGGTGTTAGAAGAAATGTGTTCAGTTTTAAACCATTGAGAATGATGTTAGCAATGGGTTTGTCATATATGGCCTTTATTATGTTGAAGAAGGTTCCCTCATGTGCTTACTTTCTGGAGAGTTTATTTTATCATGAATGGGTGTTGAATTTTGTCAAAAAATTTTTTTCTTCATCTATTGAGATGATTGTATAGTTTTTAATCTTTAGTTTGTTAATGTGGTATATCACACTGATTTGTGGATGTTGAAGAATCCCAGCATACTGGGATAAATCCCACTTGATCATGGTGTGTATGATCCTTTTAATGTATTGTTGGATTGAATTTGCTAGTATTTTGTTGAGGGTTTTTGCATCTGTGTTCTTCAGGGATTTGTTGTTGTTCAGTCAGTCGTGTCTGACTCTTTGTGACCCCATGGATTGCAGCACTCCAGGCTTCCTTGTCCTTCACTATCACCCAGAGTTTACTCAAACTCATGTCCATTGAGTCTATGATGCCATCCAACCATCTCATCTTCTGTTGCCCCCCTCTTTTGTCTTCAATCTTTCCCAGCATCAGGGTCTTTTCCAGTGAGTTGGCTCTTCACATCAGGTGGCCAAAGTATTGGAGCTTCAGCTTCAGCATCAGTCCTTCCAATGAATATTCAGGGTTGATTTCCTTTAGTATTGATTGGTTTGATCTCTTTGCTGTCCAAGGAACTCTCAAGAGTTTTCTCCGGCACAGTTTGAAAACATCACTTCTTTAGTGCTTGGCCTACTTTATGGTCCAGTTCTCACATCCATACATGACTACTGGAAAAACCATAGTTTTGACTATATAGACGTTTGTCGGCAAAGTAATATCTCTGCTCCTTTAATATGCTGTCAAGGTTTGTCATAGCTTTCTTTCCAAGAAGCAAGCATATTTTCATTTCATGGCTGCAGTCATCATCCAGAGTGATTTTTGGAGTCCAAGGAAATTAAATCTGTCACTGCTTCCACTTTTCCCCCTTCCATTTGCTATGAAGTGATGGGACCAGAATGATGCTAAAGCTGAAACTCCAGTACTTTGGCCACCTCTTGCAAGAGTTGACTCATTGGAAAAGACTCTGATGCTGGGAGGGATTGGGGGCAGGAGGAAAAGGGGATGACAGAGGATGAGATGGCTGGATGGCATCACCAACTCGATGGACGTGAGTCTGAGTGAACTCCGGGAGTTGGTGATGGACAGGGAGGCCTGGCGTGCTGCAATTCATAGGGTCGCAAAGAGTTGGACATGACTGAGCGACTGAACTGATGGGACCGGATGCCCTGATCTTCATTTTCTGAATGTTGAGTTTTAAGCCAGCTTTTTCATTCTCCTCTTTCACCTTCATCAAGTGTCTGTTTAGTTCCTCTTGGCTTTCTGCCATTAGAGTGGTATCATCTGCATATCTAAAGTTGTTGATATCTCTCCCTACAATCTTGATTCCAGCTTGTGATTCATCCACCCTAGCATTTCACGTGATGTACTCTGCATACAAGTTAAATAAGCCAGGTGACAATATACAGCCTTGTCGTACTCCTTTCCCAAATTTGACCAATGTGTTTTTCCGTATCTGATTCTAACTGTTGCTCCTTGACCTGCATACAGGTTTCTCAGGAGACAGTTAAGGTGGTCTGGTAGTCCCATCTCTTTAAGAATTTTCCAGTTTGTTGTGATCTGCACAGCCAAAGGCTTTAGCATAGTCAGTGAAGCAAAAGTAGGTGTTTTTCTGGAATTCGTCAGTGATACTGGCCTGTAATTTTCTTTTTGTGTGATATCTTTATCTGGTTTTTGTATCAAAGTGATTCTGGCCTCATAGAATGAGTTTGGGAGTATTTCTTCCTCTGCAGTTTTTTGGAAGAATTGCAGAAGGATAGGTGATAGTTCTTTAAATGTTTTTTAGAATTCACCTGTGAAGTCATGTGTTCCTGGACTTTTGTTTATTGTTGTTTTTTAATCACTCAGTCATGTCCAACTCTTTGTGACTCCATGGACTGCAGCATGCCAGCCTTCCCTGTCCTTCACTATCTCCTGCAATTTGCTCAGACTCATGTCTATTGAGTTGGTAATGCTATCCAACCATCTAATCCTCTGTCTCCCTCTTTGTTTATTGGAAGTTCTTAAATCACAGTTTCAATTTCAGTACTTGTGATTGGTCCGTTCATATTTTTTATTTCTTCCTGGTTCAGTCTTGGAAGGCTTACTTTTCTAAGAATTTGTTCATTTCTTCTAGATTGTCCGTTTTATCAGCATATAGTTGCTTATAGTAGTTTTTTATGATCCCTTGTGTTTCTGTGGTGTCAGTTGTAACTTCTCCTTTTTCATTTCTAATTTTATTGATTTGAGCCTTCTCCCTTTTTTTCTTGATGAGCCTGGCTAGTCTATGGCCATATCATCCTGAACCTGCCTGATCTCGCCTGGTCTTAGAAGCTAAGCAGGGTTGGGACTGGTTTAGTACTTGGATGGGAATCTGGCCAAAGGATTATGAATTTTGTTTATGTTTTCAAAGAAGCAGCTTTTAGTTTCATTGATTTTTTTATATTGTTTTCTTTGTATTTCAATTATTTGCTCTGATCTTTATGATTACTTTTCTTATAACTTTGGGTTTGTTTGTGCTTCTTTCTCTATTTGCTTTCGCTATAAGATTAAGTTGTTTGTTTGAAACTTTTCTTGTTTCCTGAGGTAAGAGTGTTGTTGCTATTGTTTAGTCACTAAGTCATGTCTGACTCTCTTTTGTGACCCCATGGACTATAGCCTGCCAGGCTTCTCTGTCCATGGGATTTCCCAGGCAGGAATAATGGAGTGGGTTGCTATTTCCTTCTCCAGGGGATCTTCCTGACCCAGGGATCGAACTCCTGTCTTCTGCATCACAGGTGCATTTTTTTTTTTTTTTAACCACTGAGGGCTTCCCAGGTAGCTCAGTGGTAAGACCACATTGCTATACATTTCCTTCTTAGAACTGCTTTGGCTGTGTCTCATAATTTGGGAATTGTTGTATTTTCTTTGGTATTTGTCTCTAGGTATTTTTTTAAATTTCCTCTTTGATTTCTTCAGTGATCTTTTGGTTGTTTGGTAACCATGTTTAACACAAACATTCTACATGTTTATGTTTTTTATAAGTTTTTTCTTGTGATTGATTTATAATTAGTCCATCTGGTCTAATGTGTCATTTAAGAACTGTGTTTCCTTATTGATTTTGTCTGGATAATCTGTATATTGATGTAACTGGGTGTTAAAGTTCTCCACTATTATCGTGTTACTGTCAATTTCTCCTTTTATGGCTGTTAATGTTTGCCTTATATATTGAGGTATTCCTATATTGGGTGCATACATTAATATATTTATAATGTTTATATCTTATTCTTAGATTGATCCCTTTGTCATTATGCAGTGTCCTTCTTTGTCTCTTGTAACAGTCTTTATTTTTAAGTCTATTTTGTCTGATATGAATATTACTACTCCAGCTTTCTTTTGCTTTCCATTTGTGCAAAATACCTTTCTCCATCCCCTTACTTTCAGTCTGTATGTGTTCCTAGATCTGAAGTGGGTCTTTTGTAGACAACATATATACATATCTTGTTTTTGTATCCATTCAGCCAGTCTATATCTTTTGGTTGGAGCCATCTTTTTAAGTGTTTTGGATTTGTTTTTATATGTCTTTTTTCTTCCCTACCTCTGTTTTTCTCTTGTGATTTGATGACTATCTTTAGTGTTATGTTTGGATTGCTTTTTATTTGTGTGTGTATCTCTTGTGTATTTTCTATTTTCAGGTCCCATGAGATTTTAATATAGCAGTCTGTGTATATATATACATATAAACACACACACGATTGTTTTAAGTTAGTAGTCTCTCAATTTCAAATGCATTTCCAAATCCTGCATGTGTGTTCTTCTCTTCTCATGATTGCTGGTTTGATACCAGATTTGTGTGTAGAAAATTTCCTATTTTTACTTTGTGTTTACCTTTACCAGTGAGCTTTCCCATTTATAATCTTCTTGTTTCTACTTGTGGCCTTTTCTTTTTCAACTGAAGAACTTCCTTTAGCACTTGTAGAACTGGTTTGGTAGTGCTGAATTCTGTTAGCCTTTGCTTCTCTGTAAAGCTTTTGATATCTCCTTTGAATCTGAATGAGAGCCTTGCTGGGTACAATATTCTTAGTTGTAGGTTTTTCCTTTTCATCTCTTTAAATTATATTGTGCCACTCCCATCTGCAGTTTCTGCTGAAAAATCAGGTGGTAAACCTCATGGGGATTTCATATGTATGTTGCCTGTTGCTTTTTGCTCTTTATTCTTTAAGTTTTGTTAATTTGATTACTGTGTGTCTCGATGTGTTCCTCCTTGGGTTTTTCCTGTATGGGACTCTCTGAACTCCCTGGACTTGAATGAGTGTTTCTTTCCCCATATTAGGGAAGTTTTTGACTCTTATATTTACAAATATATTCTCAGGTTCTGTCTCTCTTCTTCTAGGACCCCTATAATGTGAATTTGGTGCATTTAATGTTCTCCCAGAAATCTCTGAGACTGTCCTCATTTCTTTTCATTCTTTTTTCTTTATTCTTTTCTGCAGCATTGATTTCCACCAGTCTGTCTTTCGTCTCATTTATTTTTCTGCCTCATTTATTCTATTATTGATTCTTTCTGGGCATTTTTTCATTTCAATTATTGTATTGTTCAGCTCTGTTCTTTAAAGCTGCTGCTGCTGCTGCTAAGTCGTTTCAGTCGTGTCCAACTCTGTGCGACCCCATAGACGGCAGCCCACCAGGCTCCCCCGTCCCTGGGATTCTCCAGGCAAGAACACTGGAGTGGGTTGCCATTTCCTTCTCCAATGCGTGAAAGTGAAAGTGAAGTTGCTCAGTCGTGTCCGACTTTTAGCGACCCCATGGACTGTGGCCTACCAGGCTCTTCCGTCCATGGGATTTTCCAGGCAAGAGGGCTGGAGTAAAGCTAGTCTTTATTAAATATTTCTTGTATCCTCTTAGCCTGTGCTGCCATTTTTTTTTTCCTGAGATCTTAGATTGTCTTTACTATCATTACTCTGCATGCTTTTTCAGGTAGGTTGTCTGTCTCCACTTCACTTTTGGGGTTTTATCTTATTTCTTCATCTGGAACATATTTCTCTGCCATCTCGTTTTGTGTAACTTTCTGTGTTTGTAGTGTCTGTTTCTCAGGCTGCAGGACTGTAGTTCCTCTTCACTCTGGTGTTTTGCCCCTCATGGATGAGGCTACTCTAGGGGCGTGTGCAGGCTTTCTGGTAGGAGGGACTAGTGCTTGTTCCCTTGTGAGTAGAGCTGGGTCTTATCTCTCTGATGGGCAGAACACGTCAAGGGGTGTGTTTATAGGCAGCTGCTGGCTCAGGATGGCTTTAGATAGACTGTCTGCTAATAGGTGGGGCTGTCTTCCTACCCTGTTGGTTGTTTGGCCTGAGGCATCCTAGCAGGTCCCTGGTGGCACAGACGGTAAAGCGTCTGTCTACACCGCGGGAGACCCGGGTTCCATCCCTGGGCTGGGAAGATCCCCTGGAGAAGGAAATGGCAGTCCACTCCAGGACTATTGCCTGGAAAATCCCATGGACAGAGGAGCCTGGTAAGCTACAGTCCACGAGGTCGCAAAGAGTCGGACAAGACTGAGCGACTTCACTTCACTATCCTAGCACTGGAACCTGCAGGCTGTTGGGTGGGGCAGGTCTTGGTGCTAAAATGGCAACCATAATAGCCACTTCCTAGAGAGTTCATGCCAGTGAATATTCTCTGGGATCTCCACCACCAGTGTCCTTGCCCCCACAGTGAGCAACAGCCAACCCCCCTGCCTCCTGAGGAGACCCTTCCTTGACCTAACCCTAACCCTTAGATCTGCCCAAGCTCCTATGGAGTCACTGCTTTGCCCTGGGTCCCTGTGCACATGAAACCTTGTGTGCATTCTCCAAAAGCGAAGTCTCTCTTTTCCCAGTTCTGTGGAGCTCCTGCACTCAAGCCCCACTGACCTTCAAAGCCAAATGCCCTCAGGGCTCCTTCTCCTGATGTTAGGCTGGGGTGCCTGACAAGGGGTTCAGAACTCATTCCTGTGGCAGAACCTCTGATATATTAGATTGGTCAAAAAATTTACTTGAGTTTTTCCATTAGGTATTACAGAAAACCCAAATGAACTCTTTGGCCAATCCAATAATTATTTTCCAGCTTGTTAGTCTCCCACCCAGCAGGTATGTGATTTGATCATATTGTGAACATGCCCCTTCTACCATCTTGTGGCTTCTTCTCTGTCTTTGGGTGTAGAATTTTGGGGGGTGGGTAATTTGAATCTTTTTTGTAAATGGTTGTTCAGCAGTTAGTTGTGATTTTGGTGTTTCCATGAGAGGAGGTCAGTTCAAGTCCTTCTCTGCTCATCCTTGTCTCCTGCTCATCCCTTGCATTTTGGATATTACTGTTTCTGCTGTCCTATAATCCCATTGTATATTATAAAGTAGTTGAGTTGGGTTGCATCGATAAATGATTTTGCTATTGTTTTGTTAATGTACTGTACACCTTCCACTTAGGAATAGACTATAAAAAGTACAGTGCTATCTAGTGAAAACTCTTTAAAGACCCAGAATGTTTTAATGATATACCATTTTTGGAGCTCTGTTCTTCCAGGCTCTATAATTTGTATCACATAGTTTTGCTCTTTATTACTGTTGTCAGTATGAATTATTATTGGTTGATTAGAGGCAGATGGTTTTTCAAGATTATTTTAGTGGCTAAAGTACTTAATAACTAGCACTAATTTATATAATCAGTGCTTTGTAGTCTTCAAAATGATCATACATACATTATCTTAATTGACCTCACATAGCACCGAGGTGACTCATTCATTTTTGAGAAGAGGAGGTTAAGTTTAGAGATGCTAAGAATTGCCTGAGCTCAGATAGCTTCAGGCTTCAGTGCTCTTTCTGTGGTTCATAAGTGTTCCTTTCTACCTAACCAAAGCTACTCCTCCTTTGTCTAATGATTGGAGCAATAGGTCCTTCTTATGTGATAGCAGCCTCTTTCTTTGGTTAGTCTCTGCCTCTGATGATTGGTCCTTCTTTCTATTAGAGCTTCATAGAATGTGGTCCATGGACCACATACATCAGTATCTTCTGGGCTGTGTTTTTAAATGCATGTGCTTGACCCACTAAATTTCTACTAAATTAGTGGAATGTGGTGATCCCACTAAATCCACCCAATTTCCAATCTACTAAATCAGAATCTCTGACATGGACCTGGGGTAATATGCACTTTAAACAATTGCTGTTCTCTTTGTTTTTATTGTAACTCTATCTCAAAAGTGTTTTATTAACATTGTAGAGAACCAAAAGTTTTGATAAATGATCCAAAATCATTGGTTTGTTTACTCTGGTTGGACAAAGTTAAAAATGTGATAGTAGTATGTTCTCAGTGATTATGGTTAATTATTTCTTCTCCATTCAGGCCTAAGGTAAATAGACACAAAATGATAAAATGTGTATTAGCAATTCCTGACTCATCTCCAAAGCCAAATCCTCCATTTGTGTGGGTGACCTTGTGTTCTGAGTGTGAGGGTAGAATCTTGGCAATTAGACAGTATCTTAAAGAAGGCAAAAACACATGAATGTGAAACTTTTTATCTTTTTTAAACAGATTTTTGATATTTCCTGGGATCCGTATCAGCCAAACAGAGTGGTTAGCTGTGGAGTGAAACACATAAAGGTAAAGCAGTTATTTGAAAGAAATTTGGGTGCCTCCTATGAAAATAATTTTAGATGTCTATGTACAATTTGGGATTGAGAAACTACTCAACTTTACATTTTCCCCCTTAAATTTAGAGGCTGCTTACCTGCATCTCTGATCCTGAAGCCTAGTTACTTCGGCTGATGGGCCTCTGTTTCAGAAATGCAGTGTAACAACAATCAAGCAAAGTGCCCAGCTGGTAGCTAAAAAGGAAACTTTATATCAATTACATATTATAAAGAAGACTCAATACTTTTGGAATTGCATGTCTTAAAACATTTCTGATTTTAAGTTCATGAATTAAGTTTTTATATGAATGTTTATACATATTGCATGTCAAAAATTTTTGACGTGTCGCTATGTTCTCTTAGAAGAAAGATGCCATGTTATGTTGGATATAGAAAGAAAGGGATACATAGCACAAACCTGCATGAGCCACTGGCTTTTAAATACCTCTGTTTTCCTGTGGACTACACAGCCTGTAATACTGCTAGTGGCCCAGGACCTGCCTCTGTCTATTTGCTTCTCTATTTTGTTACACAGGTAGCACAATTAACACCATCAACATCCTTTGCTCTGACATAGCAAAAATTTCTCTGGACCCAGGGACATGTCCTGGGATCTTCTGACTATAAGTTTGTAGATAATAGAAAATAAAGTCCATAAATAAAAGAACATAAAGGTAGGTTACATGCTTGAATAGAGCATATGTTGATCTCTGCTGATATAAAAATCATGCATTTCTATACGATTGGAGTAGATGTCTGTATTATTCCTCCAACCAGCACCTCTGGTTTCCCTGTTCTTTTGTTCTTCTTTTTGTCTAGTTTTTCATGTTCCTTTCCATTATTCCTACTTAATGCTGAAAGAGACACATGATAAAATGCTCAGAAGTAAATATAACAAGAAATATGAAAGATTTAAAGACTGTAATAAAGCTTTACAGGCTTCCCTCATAGCTCAGTTAGTTGGTAAAGAATCTGCCTGCAATGCAGGAGACTCAGGTTCAGTTCCTGGATCGGGAAGATCTGCTGGAGAAGAGATAGGCTACCCACTCCAGTATTCTTGGGCTTCTCTTGTGGCTCAGCTGGTAAAGAATCTGCCTGCAATGAGGGAGAGTAGGGTTTGATCCCTGGGTTGGGAAGATCCCCTGGAGAAGGGAAAGGCTACCCACTCCAGTATTCTGGCCTGGAGAATTCTATGGACTGCAGAGTCCATGGGGTTGCAAAGAGTCGGACACGTCTGAGTGACTTGCACTTTCACTTTCACTTGCATAAAACTTTACAGAATGATGTAAAAGAAGACTGCTGCAAATGGGGAGAGAGAACTTTGATTTTGGACATGAAGTATAAAAATTATAAATGCATTATTTATCTCCAAGTTAATATATATTTAATGCAAGTTCAATTAAAATCTTTATAAACTGTCTTTAGGCTTTCCAGGTGGCACTAGTGGCAAAGAGCCTGCCTGCCAGTGCAGGCAGAGGTAAGAGACCCGAGTTTGATCCCTGGATTGGGATGATCCCCTGGAGGAGGGCATGGCAACCCACTCTAGTATTCTTGCCCAGAGAATTCCATGGACAGAGGAGCCTGGTGGGATACAGTCTATAGGGTCACAAAGAGTCGGACACGGCTGAAGTGACTTGGCATAAATAAGTTCATCTATGAGAATAGAGAGTGACAATAACCACAACTTCGGGATAAAAAAAGAGTAATGAAAAGTAACATGGGAGGTTCAAGAGGGAGGGGAACATATGTATACCTATGGCTGATTCATGTTGATGCTTGACGGAAAACAACAAAATTATGTAAAGCAACTATCCTTCAATTAAAAAATAAATTAAAAAAAAGAGTATGCACTACTATTCACTAAAGTCTACTATGAAGTTTCAAAAATTAAAATGAGACTGTGGTAAAGATAAATAAACACCAACAAAAAAAGGAACTAAACTGAGAAATAGACCTTAATATGAATGACAGTTTAGGGTATAATAACTATCTCTGGCAAATGGGTACTAGAACAGTTTATTATTCTTGTTGTATATCATTACTTCATAGCATATACTTCAATAAACTATTTGTGAATTAAAGAGTTAAATGTTTAAAAAACTATAAAATAACTAGAGGAATGTATAAGTAAATATTCAATTTCTTTCCAGTTGGAGAAAGGTATTTTTAAATACAAAAGTAAATAAACCGTAAAGGTATTTGACAAAAATAACCAAGGAACAATACATAGTAAGAAATGGAAGAGAGTTTTATTCAAGCCAAGCTGAGGACTAGCCCAGGAGTGCAGTCTCCACCAAGGAAGAAAGCATTCTGGAGAAACATAGTTTTCAACACACCCTTATATTTTGTTGAAACAAAGAACATACATACATCAAACATGACAGGTATTTTCCTTCAAGGTTTCAACAGAGATGTGGGCTTCCTAGGTGGCTCAGATGGTAAAGAATCTGCCTGCAACGGAGGAGACTGTTTGATCCCTGGGTGGGGAAGATCCTCTGAAGGAGGGAATGGCTACCCGCTCCAGTATTCTTGCCTGGAGAATTCCATGAACAGAGGAGACTGGCAGGCTACAGTCTGTGGGGATGCAAAGAGTCGGACACAGCTGAGCAACTAACACTGTCACTTCACTATTCATAACTTCAGGTTAGTGCACACACAGAGACACCATGACCTTAGCATCTGGGAAGGGAACCTTGTCTTCGAAGGAGAAGTAGCATGGGCGTCGTGGAAGGGACGCATTTGTTCCTACCTTCAAAATAGACATTCTCTACCTCTGGATAATGCATTCCTTAATGGTTAAAGCAGATGTCCAGTGTATGTTTCACAGGCCACAAGTCAAGTTGTTCTAGTTTACAGAAAGTTCAGGCCAGATCAGGTATAAGCCAGAATGGCTTCTCCATACCCTTACAGGTGAAAGTTTCTTCTATCAAAGAATAATACAGTAGGTTCAACTATATAAATATTAAAACATTCTGTTTACTTTCCTGCTACCCTCAAGAAACAGGCAGATCACAAGCTAGAAGAGTAGAAGCAACAAGTGTAGAATGTTGACTTGTTCTTGAAATGTAAAGACCTCTAGCAAATCTACAGAATGGACAAAGAGTGTAAAAAATATTTGTTTTTATCGATTGTCTGCTAATAGACACTTGAAAATATTAAATCTCAGCTATAACTAAGGAATAGACACTTTAAAATAGCAGTGTTTTTAATCAAGATGATCTGGTATCGAGAAAGATTTGGGGAATGAACCCTCTCAAACCTTGCTGATGGAAGCATAAATGAGTATGGTCTTTCAGTCTAGAAATTTGGCAATGCCTGTCAATTGCCTTAGAAATGTTGACACCCTTCGAAACAGTTTCATCCCATTTTTACTATGTGTGCTGCCAAAGTAAAGACTGCAAATAATTTTATATCCTGTAATTTAACCCAAGGAAATAATTAGGAGTGTGAACCAAGCACTGGTTCATTACTAAATAACTTATCAATTGCAAATAAAACTAAACAAAAGACTTGAAACCCTCTGCCTCCAGGCAGTTAAATAAAATTTGGTATATCCATATGAAGAAATACTGTGCAATCATTATAAGTCATGTTTTAGAGGACTGCTTAATGTTATTTAGGGACATATTTAAGATCTATGAACAGTCTACCTCTGAGTGGGATAAATTTGTGACATTGATATTTTACTTTAAAAATATTTTTTTGTGTAGGAAATAAATTGAAAGGCTCTCCTAAAATGTTAAACAGTTATCTTTGAGTAGTGAATTGATGGTTTTTGGATTTCCCCTGTATTTTAAAATTGTTTTACAGTAACATACATTTCTTCCAATATAAGGAAAAAGTAATGAAAAAGCAGGGGACAAAAAGATGAGTGTACAGATTCTACTATTCATAGCTATGTCCTTAGGGCTTCATAAATACTTTATAATCCTTGTGCAGAGAGCTGATTTTTGTTGAAGCAAGAAAGTGCCTTTATTTCAGCAAACAACTTTTTGGCCAACTCAATAAAATCCTTTCTCTTTTTGCAATCCCTAGTGTTTGGCGAACAGGCAAATTACAATTACCTGAAACAAATGCTTGAAAAACAGTAGCAGTTGAGCATCAACTGCTTCATTGGTTTTACAAGAAACGAATCTACCAGGTTTGTTGGATATTATTGCTTTTGTTCCATTCTCTAGTCACAGGCGGAAGGGACTTTAGGGATTACTGAGGGCCAGATGAGCTCCCAGGTACCTGCCAATTCTAACAGAATTTGCATTACAATCTGTGAATGGAGATTGAAGAAGATAAACAGTGTCTTTTCATTTAATGTGAATTGAATGGGGTGTTGCTACACTAATCTATCACATTTTCCAAACAGGTAGTGCTTCTCAAAAAGAGATAGCATCTCAGATTTGCTATTTTCTGCAGAAAATTTCATACCTGTCTTGGTATTACAGCTATGTATGTCTCTTTTAGAGAATTATTTGATCATCTGGAATGTTTCATGTTGACATTATACCATCTGACTGGGTGATTTCATCAGAAAAATCTTTGTGTCTGAGGATACCAGTCTTTTTTGTGTATGTGGTTGTCCATCTAGAAATATTTCAGTAACTTGGGCCAAAGTGCACATCCCAAGTCGAAGGGATAATAATTACCAAATAGCTGCTCTCCTTTTAGTTTTCATGCACGGGGACACACAGAACGGAAGATGTCCGCCTTAAGCATTACCTGTGGAAGGCAGGTTCTTTGGCACGTATGTACGCACAACCAGGAGTTGTTCACGTCTCATAGTT
Source organism: Capra hircus (assembly GCF_001704415.2). Lineage (NCBI taxonomy): Eukaryota > Metazoa > Chordata > Mammalia > Artiodactyla > Bovidae > Capra > Capra hircus. The sequence continues at coordinate 37,173,658 of NC_030818.1, forward strand.
TGTTCAGGCTCAAAGGTAATACTTACCTGCTTTCCCAAAGCATGCACCTATCTGTCCCTAGATTGTTCGTAGTTTTTTGATGTATACTTTAGTGCCTTTTGGTAAAAATATTAATAACCAAAGAGACAAATCCCCAGAGTTGACATTTAATGGAAAAGAATCTTATGGTTTTTTTTTTTTTTTTTTTAATGATTGCACACCTGCCTCTTATCCTCTCAGGAGCCCCCACCCACACAGTTGCCTGAGCCCTGGCCCTCCTGGATGGTGAAGCCATCTAGAACTGCTTCCTTGAATTCCCATCTACTCTGAGAGGACCATTATTTGTCCTCTTCTGCAAGCACAGATGTTAAGGTTGCCTCTGATTTTTGCTCACACATTTCCTGTCACCTCCATGTAACTAACCCTACTCTCCTAAACCACAGTGCAGTGTCTTCCTCACCACTGCTTCAAATACTATTCTTGCTCTTTCCAGAGAATTCTGGTTCTCTGTCTTAGAATTTCCTCACCACTTATATGTAAGTCAGAATATGCTGCTTTAAAATGATCTTTTTTTATTTTGTATATATCTTCTTTATTATATTTAAAGTTCTCAAGACAAATATTTTAATATTTTCTTGTGTATAACTCCTGTTGAACCTTTGGCAAGTCACTTATGCCTTCTTTCTTTCTCTTCCAAATGAGTGTAATAATAATATCTGTCAGCCTATTTGTGAGGATATTATGAAGATAAAATAACTAAACATGTGTAAAGAGGCTTTATAAATTGTGAGGCTACATATGTACATCGCGGTAAAGTTATACCAATTCACATACTGAAAAAAAACTGTGTCAAAGTGAAATATTTAATTTCTACATAACCATAGAAGTCTTCCTGCCACCATCTATAAAGTAGCTTAGCCTTTGTGCTTATGGTTGTCTACATAATAAATTATGCAGCTAAAATGGAAAAGCCTAGTCAATTATTTGACAGTATGAAATATAAAATATTTAGAAACATATTTCTGAGTAATGTTTCTACTTGAAAATTTGTATCATTTTAATTAGAAATTATTTCTAAAAACATATACATACACCAAAAAATACCTAGAAGATACATTGACATGTTGGGATATTGGGAATAATGTCAATTTTCCTCTTTTACTTTTCTGTTTCTAAATTTCTCTATGATAAACCTACCCTAGTGCTTTAATTTGGCAAGAAGTTAAACAAAAACATGATTCATCCATTTTATCCCAGTTCTGAGAACACTGGCATTTTGCATTAAATGAACACTAAACATTTAGCAAAGTTTTGGAATTTGGGGACTTTGAAAGTTTAGAAAGTACTGTTACAATTTTTTTTTACTGCTAGTAGTTGGCTAAAATGTTTTACAATTTCTACTGTTATAGCAAAACAAGTTAAATTATGTATATCTATTATGTGTGTGCTAAGTCACTTCAGTTGTGTCTGACTCTTTGTGACCCTATGGACCATAGCCTGCCAGGCTTCTCTGTCCATGGGGATTCTCCAGGCAAGAATACTGGAGTGGGTTGCCATTACTTTCTCCAGGGGATCTGCCCAACCCAGGGATCGAACCTGTGTTTCTTATGTCTCCTGCATTGGCAGGCAGGTTCTTTACCACTAGAGCCCCCCAAGAAGCCTGTATATCTATTATAGTTCAGCTATAGAAAATTATGTAAAATGTATTGAAACATTACCCAATAATACCAATAGTGAGATACATCAGAATACTCTGTTTTTGGATTATTTATCACTTATGTTCTAGTTTTGGACGCTATGTGGAAATGCCCTGACTGCAAAAAGAGGAATATTTGGCAAAACTGGGGATCTTCAGACCATCCTTTGCCTTGCATGTGCCAAAGAAGACATCACCTACTCTGGTGCTTTAAATGGCGACATCTATGTCTGGAAAGGGCTCAATTTAGTCCGCACCATTCAAGGAGCGCATAGTGTAAGTATTTCTGTATGGAAGTTTGTGAATTACTTATTAAATAAGTTAATGTCACAAATTTCTGTGTTTTTTTTTCCCCCTGTTGCTTTAGTATTAGCTAATTCTGCTGAATACTCAATAGTCATGAAAGATTTCCCTAATTATTTTTGTTCACTTAGAAGAATTTAATATTTCAAAAGCATGATAACTTAATTAGCCTTTACCTCTATGAATTGGCTGATTAGTGTAATTTATCAGCAGCAGTTTCAGAGAAACTAGAAGTATTTCATTGTCAGTTTCATCTTCTAGACCAGCACTTCTCAAATTTTTACATGTTTACGAATCTCCTGGAGATCTTGTTAAAATACATACAATGACTCAGTGGATCTGGAATGATGTCACTGCTGCTGGCCTGTGGCCAACATGATGGAGACAACTATTATTTTTATAGTGGTTAGAAAGGTAGATTTTCCTCACCCCGAGTGAGGGAGTGTCACGTCCACATGCACACCACAAGTTCTTAAAATGCAAACAGAAACCATTGATAAATTCTTCTGATGGTCTGCTCTGTAAGAACAAGGACAAACTTAATACTGAGACACTACACTCAATTCTGACATATAGTAAAGTAATTTCATTGCTGTATCTACAGATGATAGAGTGAAATGCCCAGAAGAATGGGGAGATGATGTGAAAGGTAAAGTCTGTTGTAATAAGTGGAAATTTGGTAAAACAATATCAGAAACTCAGCAGACCTTTAACTTATTGCCTCCAAATTGATGCTGTATTACTGTGAACATGAAAACAAGTTTAAGCAACTCTTAGTAAAGGAACTATGAAATTTTAGATCTTTCTCATATGTTGAAGACCAATTTTCTTAGCTTTGCTAATTATGAAACAGCTCTTGAAACAATTAAAAGGTCAGTATTGGTCCTCATTCATAAAGAACCTGCCTTAGTAACCTGGTTTCTCTTTACACTGGATATTATGTCAACATTATACTCTTGTAGCACATTTTCCCATGAAAAAGCAGCTTTAAGTTCTTAAACCATATCAAATGTGAAAAGCATCTTCAGCTGATGCTTAACAAGCTAACATAAGAGTAACTTATGCTTTCATTTCGGAAAAGGCAATGGCACCCCACTCCAGTACTCTTGCCTGGAAAATCCCATGGACGGAGGAGCCTGGTGGGCTGCAGTCCATGGGGTCATTAAAAAGTCAGACACGGCTGAGCAACTTAACTTTCACTTTTCACTCTCATGCATTGGAGAAGGAAATGGCAACCCACTCCAGTGTTCTTGCCTGGACTATCCCAAGGATGGGGGAGCCTGGTGGGAGGCCGTCTATGGGGTCGCACAGTGTCGGACACGACTGAAATGACTTAGCAGCAGCAGTAGCAGCAGCATGCTTTCATTTAGGCTCAGATAGTGCCTACTTGAACTCATTGGGATGCATTTCTTCTGTTGTACCTATAGAAGTGTTTGTGTTCCTAGCCCACATATCTTTACTTGTTTTGGAAAGGAATTTGATAGCTCAGTTGGTAAAGAATCTGCCTGCAATGCAGGAGACCCTGGTTTGATTCCTGGGTCAGGAAGATCCTCTGGAGAAGGGATAGGCTATCCACTCCAGTGTTCTTGGGTTTCCCCTGTGGCTCAGCTGGTAAAGAATCTGCCCACAATACGGGAGACCTGGTGTTTGATCCCTGGGTTGGGAAGATCCCAGATTCCCCTGGAGCAGGGAAAGGCTACTCACTCCAGTATTCTGGCCTGGAGAATTCCATGAACTGTATAGTCCATGGGGTTGCAAAGAGTCGGACACGACTGAGCAACTTTCATTTATATGAAACACCTCCACCACTGTCTTTATAATGACCAGTTGTCACAGAAAGAAATTTATTATTTCTGTGTCTGCTTCAGCCAAGGAATTCTTAAAAATTTTTTTATAATCCATCATTTGTTTAATCATGGCAAAGGAGCACTTGAACTAGTTTGCTTTGGTGGTTATTATGAATTTTTTATCTAGCTAAAATGGATGTTACAAATGGCTACTTGTTCTATTGCCAGGATTTCAATAGAGAACAGAGGATTTGTCTTCATTTTTGTTTTGTTTTTGGTTTATATTTTAATTATCAAGATCCAACTATAATGACTGTTTAGAATGATTGCAGCATTATGTGCCTTAATCAACAGGCTGGAATCTTCAGCATGTATGCTTGTGAAGAAGGCTTTGCTACTGGTGGACGAGATGGATGTATACGATTATGGGATACTGATTTCAAACCAATAACCAAAATTGATCTCAGGGAGACAGAACAAGGATATAAAGGTAATGCATGTATTGATACTTACCGATAGCTCCTATTAAAGTGTTAAATACAGTGTGGAAATCTGTATTTATATTTCTCTTATCCCATGTTATTCCATTCAGGATTTAAGACAGTTTACATAAATGTAATGAATACAAGATAAAAAAATATGTTGAAAGTAAATGGATACCTCTTTTCCTAATTTTCGCAAAGGTATCTGCAGGTACTCCCTGTGGTCCTGCTGCAAAGATAAACAGCGTAATGGTAAAAACTACCAAGTGGTGTCCCAGGAGCTGGGACTTTAAGTTATAAAACTGGGGATTTGTGAACAAGTTAGTGACCCTAAATGTAACTGCATGCAGCCTCTGAAAAACAAATAAAAAGGAAAAAGAAGAGAAATTATTTAAAAAAAAATAGCTTTAGTGGAATAGCTACCATAGTAGTAGGAGCATGGGCATGGGCTCAGAGTCAGGGGCTCGGGTTCAAATCCAAGTTTTACCCATGATAGATCTGAGACCTTGGCTGAATTTCTGAACATCTCTGGGCCTCAGTTTCCTTATCTGCAGAATGAGCATAATACCAGCACCAACTTCATAGAGTTATATGAGGATCAAACACACTTGCAAAGTGCTTAGAGTAAGTCATTGTACATAGTCAGCACTCAGTAAATGTTGGCTATTATTACAGTATGTTAAGTGTGTGTACCAGAAAATGCAAAGCAGTTTATATACATCTTTTAAAATTCTCATGATAGAATTTGGGACTGAGAGATTAAAGTAGAAAATATAAATATGAAAGATAAGATGAAGTCACAAATGATGTTAATCCACTGAGCTCATGTAGGAACTCTGTTCAGATGCTCCAGGTGGGCCTCAGATGGCTCATGGCCCCTGTGGCCAGCACTCAGGGAAGGGTGATTAGTATCATGAGTTGTGGCATCAGCAAGATGGAAATTTACTCATTGCCCAAATGAAGGGGAATTACTCCCAGTGCTGAGATGGGAGAGAAAGTCCTGAGAATCTTCCTAGAGGGGGCTCTGTGCCATGAGACCCAACATCGTCCAAAAGCCTGAAGTGAACTGATACTCACCTCGTTGTTTTTCATGAACCCCATCTTATGTTGGCTGATGGCAGTGTAGCCACAGAGGTTCTTCCATAGACCAAATGGTGTGGCCATTCTCAGAGCTCTCTGCTGGCCTGGGGTAGATTCCAGAGGACTGAGAGAAGAGTGCATGGATTGCTATGCTTCAGCCATCCTCCTTAAATAATGTTGTTTTCAACCAAAACTTTCTTAAAAATTGAGCAACAGGGAAGTGAGCTAGTCATTGTACTTCCTATATGTGCCCGGAGTCCAGATTCTTTAAATATCTATGAAATACAAAAGAAATGTGTTCACAGTCAGTTCACCTGGAGATTGGATTGCTATTCTCTTGCTCAGGATCCTGATGTGGATACTTTCCTGAGTACAAGACCCTGGGGTCGATACAAGAGGTTGTAGAATTTAGTGGCCACTTCATTGCATGGACAGGGAGACTGTCAAGGCCCTTAAGTTCTCTGTTGGAGAGCATGGGCCAAGGAAACTTTATCCCAAAAAATACGTCGGGCAGACCTAAACAAGTAAGTGCCCATAAGAGCAACATTAACAATGCTAGTAAGAAAGAAAGAGAAGTCGCTCAATCATGTCTGACTCTTTGCTACCCTGTGGACTATACAGTCAATGGAATTCTGCAGGCCAGAATACTGGAGTGGGTAGCCTTTCCTTTCTCCAGGGGATCTTCCCAAACCAGGGATCAAACCCAGGTCTCCTGCATTGCAGGAAGATTCTTTACCACGTGAGCCACAAGGAAAGTCAGAAATAATGATTCCTTTTTGGCAATCACTTTGGCCAGCTCATCCAGAAGTTTTATCATATAGTTAAAGTATAAATTTTAAAGTGTGGGGATCAGGGCAGAAGCCGTATTTACCCTGCTATACTTTTCTACCTGATACCCAGTCCCTGACTTCGGGCTCCCAGAGGAGATTTCATGAGCTGGTTCAGCACAAGCATCTGTAAAGCTGGGGGTTTGTATTGACTGCCAACCCCATGGTCAGCTCCTGTCCCCATAGTCAAAGGAAGATGGTCAGGGACACTTGCTACTTTCTTTCAGTCTCAGCTGATTTCCATACAGACTCGCTTGGCCAAGATCAAAGCTGATGCAGTGGTGCACAGCGGACAGTAGGCCCTTCAGCAGGCCTGCACCTCATAGGCGGGGCCTGTGGTGCCTGGACTTACAGTTGATCAGGGCGGGGGTGTAGGTGGGGATTAGCATGTGTTTTTAGGTGGATAACCAGAGGGACAATAGCCTGTATTTCAGGAAAAGCAATGGACTGTGTTTTTACAGGATTGTATAGACCACACTGCAGTTTGGGCCCAAGGGAGCCGTGAGAATGGGTGTCATTTTCCTGCCACCTTAATTTTTGTAATTGTAGCTCATTACTGCTACTCTTATTTACTTCATGTTTTACTTTAAATGAATGTTAATGCATTTCTTTCTCTCCTTTATTTTACTTCTCCTCATGGGCAATTAATATCCATGAAATTATGGTTTTAATATTTATATATATTTTCTACTTGTTAAAGTAAGTTCTAGCCACTGAAATACAAAATTTTGTCCATGTAGCATCCTCACTTTCAGTGATGCCTTTGCCTGTCACACTTTTGGCAGCACTGTAACAGGAGCGCTGTTACAGTACATACTCACTGTAACAGGAGTATGTACTATCAAGCTCCCAAAGAGTTGCTGACATTTATTCCTGCCCTTAGCATAAAGCAGAATAAATGTCTAGAGTCAAACTAATGAGAGGCTCCTGGTTGAAGTGTTGATAACAACCCCACATCTGGCTCACTCTTCACTCTCAGCTCATCTAGTTCTTGAGCCTGTGTGGACAGGCCCTTGCAGGGGAAACCTGCCATGATCCTGAATCACCTTAGGGACCCCCTCTTGCCTTCAGGTGGGCCTTGGCGCCATCATCACAGGGAAGCAGGGCAGGGGGCTGTCGAGTTCAGAAACTGCTTTGCATATCTCAGAACAGGCCCTCCATGCTGTTCTCTGAGGCAGTTGCCCGGGCCGCCCTGTACTGGGGCACACTCTAAGGCATCTGAAGGTATGAGTGAGGCCAGAGTGAGATGGGAGCCCCAGCATAAGAGTAAGGATTAAAATATGTAGGATTTGAGGTGAGGATTAAAAGTAGTTGAAATGTATACAGTTTTCTGGTCCAGTTTCAACCCGTCAATATCATACATGCCCTTGGCTCTTTGAGTGTTTGCAGACAGTGTGGGTGAAAGAGGAGTGAAGAAAAGAGGGTGGGGAGAGGGAAATAAGAGGAAGAAAGAACGGACAGAACTGTGGAGGTACTTTGTCTCACTCTTTCCTGCCCTATGCCCCCCAGCAATTACCCTCACAAGAAGTCTTGGCTTTTCCTCCACCTTCAGGCTCGGCTTCAAAATGGAAACAAAGAGCCATTTGAAAGGAGTGAATTCTCATAAAGCAGTGTTTCTCGCTGTTGTTCAGGCAGCACGCCAGGCTTCCCTGTCCTTCACTGTTTCCCACAGTTTGCTCAGACTCCATGTCCACTGAATCGATGATGCCATCCAACCATCTCATCCTCTGTCACCCCCTTCTCTTGCCCTCAGTCTTTCCCAGCATCAGGGTCTTTTCCAGTGAGTTGGCTCTTCACATCAGGTGGCCAAAATATTGGAGTTTCAGCTTCAGCATCGATCCTTCCAATGAATATTCAGGACTGATTTCCTTAAGGATTGACTGGTTTGGTCTCACAGTCCAAGGGACTCTCAAGAGTCTTCTCCAACACCACAGTTCGAAGGCATCAATTCTTTGGTGTTCTGCCTTCTTTATGGTCCAGCTCACACAACCATATGTGACCACTGGGAAGACCATAGCCTTGACTATACAGACCTTTGTCAGCAAAGTGATGTCTCTGCTTTTCAGCACATAGGTTTGTTACAGTTTTCCTGCCTAGAGGCAGTGGTCTTCTGATATTATGTCCACAGTCACCATCTGTAGTGAATTTAGAGCCCAAGAAGAGGAAATCTGTCACTACTTCCACCTTTCCCCCTTCTATTTGCCATGAAGTAATGGGGCTTGATGCCATTATCTTAGTTATTTTGAATATTTAGTTTTAAGCTGGCTTTTTCACTTTCCTCCTTCACCCTCATCAAGAGGTTCTTTAGTTCCTTTTTGCTTTCTGCCATTGGAGTGATATCATCCACATATCTGAAGTTGTTGATGTTTCTTCTGCTTATCTCAATTCTAGCTTATAACTCATCCAGCCTGGCATTTCTCATGATGTGCTCAGAGTATAAGTTAAACAAATCGGGTGACAACAGACAGCCTTGTAGTACTGCTTTCTCAATCCTAAACCAATCAGTTGTTCCATGCTGTGCTTAGTTGCTCAGTCGTGTCTGACTTTTGTGACCCCATGGACTGTAGCCTACCAGGCTCCTCTGTCCATGGGGATTCTGCAGGCAAGAATACTGGAATGAGTTGCCATGCCCTCCTCCAGGGGATCTTTCCAACCCAGGGATCGAACCCAGATCTACCCCATTGCAGGTGGATTCTTTACCCTCTGAGCCACTAGGGAAGCCCCAGTTGTTCAAATGGAGTTTGACTTGCTTCTTGACCTGCATACAGGTTTCTCAGGAAACAAGTAAGGTAGTCTGGTATTCCTGTCTCTTTAAGAGCTTTCCACGGTTTGTCATGATCCACACAATGGCTTTAGTGTAGTCAGAGTTAGATGTTTTTCTGGAATTCCCTTGCTTTCTCTATGATCCAGTGAATGTTGGCAATTTGATCTCTGGTTCCTCTGCCTTTTCTAAACTTAGACTGGATGTCTGGAAGTTCCTGGTTCGCATAATGCTGAAGCCTAGCGTGCGGTATTTTGAGCATGACCTTGCTAGCATGGGAGATGAGTGCAGTCGCCTGATGGTTTGAACTTTCTTCACTACTGCCCTTCTTGGGAATTGGGATGAGGATTGACCTTTTCCAGTCCTATGGCCTTTGGGATATATATCCAGAAGTGAACTATTGGATCATATAGTATTTCTATTTTTTATTTTTTTGTGAAGAACTTTTATACTATTTTCCATAATAGCGGTACCAGTTTTACTTTCCTACCAGCAGCGCATGTGGATTTCAATTTCTCCACACCCTCACCAATGCTTTCTTTATGGTTTTGGATAATAGCCATTCTGATATGTATGAAGTGGTATCTCTGTGTGGTTTTCGTTTGCATTTCCCTAATGACTTCTGATGTTGAGCATCTTTCATAATCTTGTTGGCCATTGTATGTTATGTTTGGAGAAATTTCTGTTCAAGTCCTTTGACCATTTAAAAATCAAGTTGTTTATTTTGTTGCCAAGCTGTAAGAGTTCTTTACATATCTTAGATATTAATCCCTTACCAGATATATAACTTGTAAATAACATCTCTCATTGTATATGTTGCCTTCTCACTCTTGATCATGTCCTGTGACACACAAGCCTTTATTTTGATGTGATCCAGTATATCTGTTTTTCTCTTTTGTTACCTATGCCTTTGGTGTGTTGCCAAATTCAATTTTATGAAGATTTCTTATAAATGTTTTATGGTATTGGCTCTTATATTTAGGTCTTTGATCCATTTTTGAGGTAATTTTTGCATATAGTAGAAAGTAAGGGTCCAATAGCCTTTCTTTTTCCAAAATATTTTTTATAACTAATTTGGGAGCAAAACTTGACTCACACTTAGATGAAGCTGTGTATTGTCTTCATATGTGTAAATATTCATGTGCTTTACTACAGAAATATTTGATTTCAAGATGCTGCCCCAGACTCCACTGGGTCTATCGCAAGAGCAGAATCCAGAATTTTCATATTTCCAGAATGTGCCTATCTCCAAAAATTTCAAACGTATGGGATGGTGGAACTCCAATATAGCTTTCAGTGACTATCAAGTTCTGGAGTTTTCATGCTGGGAGAGACAGTGCCACACAATGTCAGCATGTGAAACTCTCTGCGTATGTTGAGTAGGATGAGGCTCAAGGCCACTGGTATCAGGCTAATCGTAGGCTTAGCAGCAGCAGGGCTTTAACTCAAGTCTCACACCAAACTCAACAAAAGTTCACTTTGAGTCTGATCATTTTTAAAACAAATTTGTGATCTGGGTAACATAATGAAGCTTAAGTGACTTATAGTGGTAGCAAGAAAAACAAAAAATAAGTGTTAATGCACGGCAATCAAAATGAATTACATCTATGGTCATAAAATACTTGGAGTTAATGGTTATAAATGAGAATGTCTAAAGGAGTACAGTAATTATTCACACAGTATAAGATGCATCATTCATTTATACACTCATTAAGCATTTATTAGACATCTACTAAGTGTCAGATACATGCCTAGAACTGGTTAGGCTCTTCTAAAAAGTCTGCCTTGGGCATTTTATTGGAGTTTTTGGTGTGTTTGTTTTAACTCTCAACACATATTAACTGAATTATTGCTGTGTCTAATGAACTCCGAGTCTGGCGATATCTTGCGTTAGGTCAAGCAGCATTCCCTCAGCCTTGAGCAAGAGAAGGAGCCTGAAGTCTCGAGGATACGAGACGCCCTCCCCTTCTCATTGTCTCTGCTGCTCCCGCCATCTTGCACACAGGCTATTGCAATCGCTTTGTAACTTGTGTTCCTGCTTCAGCCATTATTCTTAGAACAGCAGCTGGAGGGAATTGTTCAACATTTACACGAGCCAGCTCACATTTCCTCAAAACCCTGCCACAATTCCCATTTTCCTCAGGAAAAGAGTCCACATCCCTAGGATGGCCTACCAGCCCGTCCCCCTCCACTCCTCTCCCTCGGCTCTGCCTTCTGCTCAGGCTGCACCTGTTCCCAGCCCCGTCTCTACGCTCCCAGGCTGCTCCCTCTGCCTGCTCAGGCTGCTCCTGTTCCCAGCCCCGTCTCTACGCTCCCAGGCTGCTCCCTCTGCCTGCAGCCCTCTCCCTAGGAATCTGCATGATCACCACCCTTCTCCTTAAAGCCTTCACTCAACTGAAGCTGCCCTGATGACCTTATTCAAAATCAGAAGCCACTCTACCCCCAGGACCCCGGCACTCCTGATCCTGTCCTACATCTTCTCTTCACCTTGCAACAAGCCATATAACTTGCCTGATTGTTATGTGTGTGGCTGTTTGTTTCTACACGGGCAGGAGCCTCTTTGTTCCCTGATACCTCCTAAGCTCTGAGAACAGCACCTGGCCCAGGCTGGTACCCTGAAAACAGACAAATAAATGAGGAGTGTGTTGTGGGCCTGGAGCACAGAATGACAGGTGATGAGGCTGCAGAGGGAGGAACAGATAACTGCTGTGTTCAAGCCTGGCCCCCACAGACCAGCAGTAGGAGGTCGTAGAAAGGCTTCAGGGAGTGAGCGTCACGGTCAGGGCTGCACCTGCTCTGGAGCAGGAAGTGGGGCAGGATTAGAGGTGGGAGCCCTGGTAACTCTTCCACACTGCCTATTCTCAATACCATTCTTCTTCTTCAGAGTGCACTGAGAATCATTCCGTCCAGTGGTTCTCAGTCAAGGTGTTTTTATCTCCCGGAAGACATTTGGCATTATCTGGAGACGCTTTTGGTTGTCTTCTGGGTGGGTGCTACTGGCATTCCCGAATACAGGACACTGGTAAGCATCCTACAATGACAACTAGTGATGATAGACACCTCGACTAAGAATTTTTCGGCTGCAGATATTAACAGTGGCATGATTGAGAAACCCTGCGATAGAAGGTTCAAAGGACTGATTCTCAGATCTGAGAACAGCCTTGTTGATGTGAGAGACAAAGCAAGTATCTTCTGGGATTCTCCTGGTCCCTTGGGTGCTTGATGGCTCACTTCCACTGCCATCACCTCCATCACCTCTCTCCTGCCTGCTCACCTTTATCCTTTGGGGTTTGCCTGTTACGTCGCTGTTGTTCTGAGGATGCGGAGGCCCTGGAGGGGAACATGTGAGAGCTGAGGGTGGTTAGGTGTGCCACCACTGGCACATATACCGTTGTTTGTTCAGACTCCACATGGAATGAGGTGTCAGACAAGCAAAGGCTGACTGTCTGGTTCTTTCTGGTAGTAGGTCCCCTGTAAACACTCCAAGTGAGCCAGGCTCCTTGGAAAACCAGCCTGGGTATTCCTTCCCTGGAGTGGAGGCAGCTTAACAAGTGTTTCTGTCTTCCAGGGTTCCGTGAGGCTGTGTGATCCTTCAGAATTCCTGAGGCTGTGGGATTTGGGATCCTGTGAAGTGGATTTTGAAATAGCCAGGGGCTTAGTAAAGAATATCTGCTGGAAGTTCTCAGACAGAGAGCCTTTGTAAACAGGAGCAGCAGGCTGTGGACACTTCATGTCACAGACTCATGGTGCTTTGTGTTTTTTTTTAACTTTTTATTTTGTATTGAGGTACAGCTGATTATGGGGCTTCCCTGGTGGCTCAGACGGTAAAGCGTCTGCCTGTAATGCGGGAGACCCAGGTTCGATCCCTGGGTCAGGAAGATCCCCTGGAGAAGGAAATGGCAACTCACTCCAGTATTCTTGCCTGGAGAATTCCATGGATTGAGGAGGCTGGTAGGCTACAGTCCACGGAGTCGCAAAGAGTTGGACACGACTGAGCAGCTGATTAACAATGTTATGATAGTTTCAGGTGAACAGTGAAGGAACTCAGTCATTCATATCCATGTATCCGTTCTCCCCCACCCCTCCTCCCATCCAGGCTGCCACATAACATTGAGCAGAGTTCCATGTGCTATATGGTAGGTCCTTGTTGGTTATCCATTTTAAATATAGCAGTGTGTACATGTCTATATCAGACTCCCTAACTGTCCCTTCCTCTCAGCAACCATAAGTTTGTTCTCTACGTCTGTGAGTCTCTTTCTGTTTTGTAAGTAATTGTATCATTTTCTTTTGAGATTCTACATTTAAGATATGTCATAGTATATTTCTCCTTCTCTATCTGATTTACTTCACTCAATGTGACGATCTCTAGGTCTATATGTTGCTGCAAGTGGATTTATTTCATTCTTTTCAATGGCTGAGTAATATTCCATTGTATAAACGTACCACATCTTTCTTCTTTATCTATTCCTCTGTCGATGGACAGTTACGTTGCTTCTGTGTCTTGATTATTGTAAACAGTGCTTCAGTGAACATTAGAGTGCGTGTATCCTTTCAGATCCTGTTTTCCTCCAGATATGTGCCCAGGAGTGGGATGGCAGGGTCATATGGTAGCTATATTTTTAGCTTTTTAAGGAATTTCCATACTGTTCTCCATAGTGACCATACCAATTTACATTCCCACAAACAGTGTAGGAGGGTTCTCCTCTCTCCACATCCTCTCCAGTATTTATTGTTTGTGGATTTTTTGATGATAACCAATCTGGATGGTGTGAGGTGATATCTCATTGTAGTTTTGATTTGTAGTTTTCTCATAACTAGTGATGTTGAACATCATTTCATGTGCCTCTTGGCAATCTGTATGTCTTCTTTGGAGAAATGTCTGTTTCGGTCTTCTGCCCATTTGTTGATTTGTTTATTTTAAGTGTTATGAGCTGTTCATAAAATTTGGAAACTTATCCCTTGTCAGTCACATCATTTGCAAATATTTTCTCCCAGTCTATGGTTTGTCTTTTTGTTTTATTGTTTCCTTTGTTATTTAAAAGCTTTTGAATTTAAATAGGTCCCATTTGTGGTTTTTTTTTGTTCTTATTTCCATTATATTGGGAGATGGGTTAAAAAAGATATTGCTGCAGTTTACATCAGTATTCTGCATGATGCTTTGTTTTAAACACACTGCATGTAGCATCCCATTTTTCCTTCAATAGCCCTAGGGTCTCCTGGCAGGGCTGGCTCCTGGAGCATGAGATCTGCCTCGTTGCACATGGCTCCATGCTCTGAAGAGTCTTATACTCGGTTTAGTGGTTGCTGTCACCATCTTGAAATTCTTCATTATATTTAAGAATTTAAGTGTTAGACACTCATTCATGTCTGACTCTTTTGTAACCCCAGGGACTGTAGCTCACCAGGCTTCTCTGTCCATGGGCTATTCCAGGCAAGAATACTGGAGTGGGTAGCCATTCCCTTCTCCAGAGGATCTTCCCTGGGGATCAAACCCACATCTCTCATGTCTCCTGCATTGGCAGGGAGGCTCTTTACCACTAGTGCCACCTGGGAATGTGTATGGAAACACAAAAAAAGCTGAAACAGCCAAAGTAATTTTAAGAAAGAAAGAGCTGGAGGAATTAGGTGCCCTGACTTCAGACTATACTACAAAGCTACAGTAATCAAAATAGCATGGTATTGGCACAAAAACAGAAACAAACCTCAATGGAAAAGGACAGAAAGCCCAGCAATAAATCCACACACCAATAATCAAGCTCCCTCTTCCCTTGGAGTGTAATCTGTCTCCTGCTCACCCTTATATTGCCTTTTACCTGGGGCACTCCTTAGTATTGCACCTTTAATAAGGCTAGTAGAAGGCCATCACCCTGTCTTGTTTGACCTTTGATACCATGTCCTGGGGGTGCATCCACCGAGAAGGGAAATACCCTTTTGGAGAAGAGAGTTTACCCCAGACTTGCACGGCCTGCAGCCTCATCTTCTCTCTATCACCTGCTCACTCTGGGACTTGGGGCAAATATTGCAAACTGTCTGTGCTATGGTTTCCTCGCGTATTCAACAGATATTTACTGTCCCCACCTAGGGCCCCGTGCTGTTCAAGAGCCTCCTCTTGAATTGCCATAGCCTTTTCAGGCACATGTGCAAAGCTCTGGGTGCAGGGCTGGGAGTATCTGAGAGAACCATTCCTGCCCATTTACAGGACTGGCTTGTTTGACTCAGAAAAGATTTCTCAAAGTTGCACTTACTTTGGGCTATCTTCTCATCAGGCCTTCTGCTTTCTAATCTACTACAGTAGTTTTCCAATATCTGGCTGAAGAACCACTGTATTAGAATTGGCCCAGAAATCTGAATTTTCAACAGTCTGTCTAAAGGCTGAGAACACACACTAGCTTCAGAACAGCTTGGTAGTGACTGGTTCTTAACAAGTAGTTCTCGGCTGGTTCTCAACAAGTGGTTCTCAGCCCTGGGGAGCTAAAAATAAGTATGCCCTGATCCACTCCAGACCAACTGAGAGAAATCTCTGGGTAGGATAGAGGCATCCATGTTTTAAAAACACTTTCCATGTAGGTTCTGATGAACAGTAAGGTTTGGAGCAACTGTTCTTGGTTTTTACCATATATCAGGCCTCAGCGCACCAGGTTTAAGAGCACCGATAAGTACCACCCCTTCATGGATTGCAACCTTGTCATGGTGAAGGGGCTTGC
This sequence comes from Capra hircus, assembly GCF_001704415.2. Classification (NCBI taxonomy): domain Eukaryota; kingdom Metazoa; phylum Chordata; class Mammalia; order Artiodactyla; family Bovidae; genus Capra; species Capra hircus. Next base: position 37,189,277 of record NC_030818.1, read on the forward strand.
ATAACTCAATGGAGCTAGTAACCATTCCATGCAGGGCCACCAAAGATGGACAGGTCTTACTGAAGAGTTCTGACACACCATGGTCCATTGGAGGAGGAAACGGCAACCCGTTTCAGTATTCTTGCCACAAGAATGAACAGCATGAAAAGGCAAAACAATATGATACCAGAAGATGAGCCCCCTAGGTAGGAAGGTGTCCAATATGCTACTGGGATGAGATGGTTAGATAGCATCATCAAATCAGTGGACATGAATTTGAGCAAACTCCAGGAGATAGTGGAGGACAGAGGAGCCTGGCGTGCTGCAGTCCATGGGGTCACAAAGGGTTGGACACAGGTTAGTGACTGAACAACGACAATAAGGACCAACTCCCTTCCCCTCCCCACTGCCAGTCTTCCCTTCTTGGGCCAAATAATTAAGGAAAAAGCATTTTAAAGTTTTCTTTGTGTGTCAGATACAGCCGTTCCTTCTGAGAGTCAGCAATACTAACATATCAAAATGATAACAAACAACACAACAAATATGTTGTAACCCAGGGCTGTAACTAACAGACTCAGGGAGGACACAGCAGCCGCTTCCCAGCTCCTGGTGCTGACCCCGGCCTGGGGACAGACTCTGACCACACGCACAGCAAGCTGTTCTCCATGGAGATGTGAATCTAATAAAAACCTGCTGGTTGAAATCACAGCAACAATAACATACTTATTGATACTGAGTGCCAGACACAGATTGATACTGAGTGCCAGACATTGGGTCAAGTGTTTGACTACATGCTTGCCCTGAATCTTCATAACAGTGCTGTGATGTGTGAGTGCTAATATCCTCTCCAGGTTACTGGTGGGGCAGCCAAAGATTTGAAAGATTAAACACTTGCCATGTCACAGATCTGGGATATAAATCCAGTCCATGTACTTAACTGTTCAATGAACTAGTGAAAAATAGCCATGTCCTTTAGGTCTGTGTTGATATTCGTGATACTCATGGATTAGATCTCCCCATGCCCAGGTTTCAGGACTGTCACAGAGAAGATTGAAAAGTTACTGTTTTCCACTTCCTGGTCTGAATATAAAATCTGGGCAAAGAGCTGGTGTGAATTTGATGTTAGCCTTAGAATTTTTCTGTTGAAGTGGGTGGTTGCTCTATACTGCCATCTGCTGGCTGTCTGAACCAAGCACAGGCCAGAGCCCCATACTTCTCACAGTGGAGCTAGTGACAGAGGAGGTCATTGAATTCAAAATGTGCACCCCTCACCAAAACGCCTTCCTCTGAAACACACACACTTTTTCATAAGAAAAGAGAATTTCTACAGTTTAAAATAATTAGGATGGTTTTCCCTGGCTCTCTTTTCACTCTTGGTGAATTTCTGACCATATTCCAAATAATGCCTTATATTTGTCTGACTCCCAGAGCAGAAGATAGGGAAGGACAGCTTAATTCCTTCCCAGTGCAGCGGTCACCTCGGCCAGCCTAGCTTGGAAATTGTGGTTAGGTTACCGTTCTCTGCATTTGTGTCAGAGAAGCTAAAACCAAGCCTGGATGGACGGGAGCAGGGACCTACATATCAGAACCTTGTTAGGAACCTGCCTGTCCACAGTGTGCGCATAAAAGCCAGTCTGACCTGTACAACAGCAGTTAGGTTCAGAAATGAAGAAAACAGGGCGCTACTAGGAAACTGGAAGACAGCTCTCTACCCACTGAGGTGTCCTTAGGAAGCAATTCCCATTTTAAATAGTTCTCTTGGAAGTGAGAGTGGCTTAGCGTCTTGTCTGTCTCTTGTAGGTAGACCCCTGGGACCGCTTGTCTGATGTGACAGAATCGAGTTTATCGGTTTGAAGAACTGAGTTTTTGTGGAGAGCCTGAGTTGGTCTCTAGGGAAAATGTTCACAGCTCACTAAATTTATGTTGTAAACAATGAAAATGAGATGACTCCTCCCTTGGCTCTCTCTCCTTCTCCCTTGCCCCTACTTATAGTCAGGAACAATCCATATCAGTTTCACTTCATTGCTTTTGCTACATGTTAAAGCTCCTCCCTTTGGCTGGTTGGTTCAGTGGACGCCTTTTTTAAAATGAAATCTGCTATTAAACACAGCCTGTGAGTTACTAAGGGAAAAGCAGCAGTGGGATCCTTAGACTCTGCCTCTCATCTCTCATTTCCCTGTGGTTTCCTTGCCAGGCCCCTTGAGGCTCTTCTAAGGATCCAAGAGCTCCCTGGGCAGAGTCTGAATATACAGCTAGGTGCTGCATAGCTTGACTGCTTTGTCAGTCTAGTCTGGGGTGGCAGGTTCTTCTTTGTTCTAAACCTCTTAAAGACAAAGCAAATATTTTTTAAATGTTAACGTATCAATTCCATGTGATAGGTTGCTTGTCATAGTATTCTTGAACATTCTGAATGTGTTCCGCAAACAGGAAGTTAAAAAATAGTGGGGATGGTGGGAGAAAAGTGTTTGTACACTGGTGGTTCTTAGGGAGAAATTTTGTGTTCAAGCCATTTAGTTCGAGGCCATGGGGAGAACTCACCTGTTCGTGCTTGTAGTGGAGCTGTGGGTGCCAGGTCTGCTTGGAAAGGTAAGTCTTTAGCACAGTCAGTGGAATCATAAAGGGATTGTGGTTTGAATATTTTGATAACTGTTGGGGTCCTTTAATGGACTGGAACCTGGCGGTCTGGAGGCGACTATAAGAAAGTGAAAGAGAGAAAGAGGCCGATACTCCCTGGTTTATGCAGAAAGCCAGTAAAGTCCTTGACACAGAACTTGTGTCTCTCACGAAGGCACCGGGTGCCCTCTCTAGGTGGGGTGAAGGCACAGGGTGCCTTCTCAAAAGAGTCTTAGAAGCCCGGGCAGGAGAGTGAGCAAGATGGGTCTCTGTGCTCCAAGCAATCAGTGGAAGAGAGAGAGAGAAAGAAAGAAAGAAAGACACGGGGACCCAAGCTCTGATGGAGCAAAGGTGCTTTAATGATTTTTCTGTGAGTATATATAGGCTGTAGTACAAGAAGTTTCTTTCGTCAATGATAAAGATCAGAGAACCAAATGTACAGTAACCGTTACCAAGGGAACAGGGATGATGATGGTCACAACATCAGGAGACAATCCATGTCTCAAGAAAGGGGATCAAAACTAAGCAGTTTTGTCATAAAGAGAATATTTACTAAAGGAGATTCAAGCCTGTCTCACACCATGACCCCAGTTCCTGGGAGCAGCATGCTGTTCCGCTTAGAAAGAAACAAAGGGCTTGTGAGAAACAGCAGGTAGGAATCTCCTGTTAAACACTCCCTGACAGGTAACAGTTAAAATACATAGCATATTGCGGAGATATATATGTGTATATGTATAATATGTGTGTGTATGTATCATTTTTATTGAGATACAATTGAACTATAACCTTAGTTTCAGGTATATAAAATAATGTTTACATATGATGTGTGTGTGTATAATGTATTTGTCTCTAAATGATAACCTCAAGTTTAGTTAACATCACTACACATAGTTATAAATTTTTTTCTTGTGATGAAAACATTTAAGATCTATTCTCTTAGCTGCTTTTAAATACGCATTACAGTATTACTAAATGTCCATGTACATAGTGCTGACATTACACCCCCAGGACTTCCCTGCTTTATGACTGGAAGTCTGTGCCTTTTGATTACCTTCACTCATTTTGCCTGCTGTCCACTGCAGTCTCTGGCAATCACCAATCTGTTCTGTGTATCTGTGAGATTTGGGGATTTTGTTATTTCTTTTTTAGGTTCCACATATATTCCCATAATATTTATCTTTCTCTATATGACATATTTCACGTATCGTTATGCCCTCAGAAGTCACCCACGTTGTCCCGAATGGCAAGAATTTTGTGTGTGGCTGAATAATAATCCATTATCTGTGTGTATGTCACATTCTGTTGGCCGGTTGGTGAAGAGTTAGGTTGTTTCCATGCTGTGGCTATGGTGAGTCATGTTGCAGTGAACATGGGCTACAGGTACGTTTTATGGATAGTGGTTTTGTTCCCTTCAGATAACATTCAGGAGTGAAATTGCTGGATCCTCTGGTAGTTCTATTTTTAATTTTTGAGGCATCTGCATGCTGTTACCCACAGTGGCTGTGCCAGTTTACATTCCCATAGTACACAAGGGCCACCTTTTCTCCCCATTCTTGCCAGCATTTGTTATTTCTCAGCTTTAGAAAAAAAAATAGCCATCATAAAAAGTGTTAGATAATATCTCATTGTGGTTTTGATTTGCATTTCTCTGACTAGGGATGTGGAACACCTTTACGAGTACCTGTTATCTGCATGTCTTCTTTGGAAAAATGTCTATTCAGGTCCATTTTGTAATCAGATTGTTTGGGGTTTTTGCTGTTGAGTTGTATGAGTTCTTTATATATTTTGAATATTAACTCCTTATCAGATGTATGATTTGCAAGTATTTTCTCCCACTGGGTAGGTTGCCTGGCCATTTTGTTGATTGTTTCCTTTGCTGTGAGCAAGCTTTCTTAGTTTGATGTGTTCCCACTTCTTTATTTTTACTTTCGTTGCCTTTCCTTTTGGTGTCAGAGCCACAAAGCCATCACCAAGACTGATGTCAAGGAGCTCACTGCCTATGTTTTCTTTTAGGAGTTTTAGGGTTTCAGGTCTTAGGTTCAAGTCTTTAATCCATTTAGAGTTTATTTTTGTATGTTTCTTTTATATGTGGCTGTCTAGTTTTTCCAACACCATTTGTGGAAGAGATTGTCCTTTCCCTGTTGTGTATTCTTGTCTATATTATTTTAATTGATTTTGGCATGTAGATACCTGCTTACAAATGTCTGGCTCCTCCTTAGAATGCAAACTCCATAAGGGCATGAGCCTGGCTTGTTCAGTGTTTAAGCTCTAGTCTTGGGCATGTAATAGGTGCTCAATAAATATTTTTGTATGTAAACTAGTGACTATATCCATCCTCTGAAATGGTCTCGTTGAGGATGAGGAGGTTGTCTTTTATTTCTTGGTATCTCCAAAGACTCAAGAAATGTTTATGACTTTAATATCTTATTCTTTTAACAATTCTTACTGAGTATCTACCACTATACTAGGTGTGGAGGACACAAAGGTGTATAAAACTGAGAAAACTCTTGTCTTCACAGATGTTAGTGGGGGGGGCAATAAATATAATAAACAAGTAAACTATCTGATATTTTTGCTGATGTTAGAATGTAATTAATATCTCTCTTCCTGTTTCTCAAGGATGAAGTCTTATACCTCTCCTGTAATAAAATTATAGATGATGCAAAGCCTGCTAGGGAGATGACAAATTCACCCCCCTCCTAGAAGAAATAGGAATATGTTAATAAAAGCATGGGGAGGAGATACAGACAAGAAAGGGACAGTAGCAAAAGGGTTTTTTTCTCCTCAGCTGAGCCTCCTGCCTGTCAGCCTGCCATCTTATCCTGACTGTTTTCCCCACACATCTGTCCTTTCCAACCTTGAAAGCCTGCGGTGGTGTTTGCAGTGGAGGATTTTGAGTGATTGACCCTGAAACTAGCCGTTGCCAAGGTATCGCTACTTACTACTCACAGCAGGAATAATAAATCTGCCTGCGTGCTGTCTCCATCCATTTCAAGATACATAGCAATGCATTCAGAGCAGGGGGTAAGGAGAGCTATCTCATGTAAGGATAGCCTTATCCCTTAAAAAAAATTCTATTTTGTAGATAAATTCATTACCTCATTAGATCCTTTTAAGATCATTATGAGCTAAGATGAGGATTTCAGTTAGGGTGTCCAGATACCACCAACTAACTCTTCTATCGTCCAGCATTTGTCTTGAAATTTTTTTTAACAGATTGTACTTTTTAGAGCAATTTTAGGTTCACAGCAAAATTGAGTGGAAAGTACAGATATTTCTCATGTACTTCTCTCCTACACACGCAGCCTCCCTATCAACATGGCCCACCAGAATGGTACAATGGTTACAGTGGATGGACCTGCATTGATATATCATCTCCCAAAGCCTATAGGTCACATTAGGGTTCACTCTGGGTGTTGTATTAATATATTCTTTGAGTTTTGACACGTATAACATGTACCTACCATTATGGATCCTACAGACTCTCATGACCCTAAGAATCCTCTGTGTGTCTGCCTATTCATTCCTGTGTCTTAGACCTTTTCATTCTGCAATAAAGTAATTAGAATTTTATTGAATAGATCTGAAATTTTTTGATAGAATTGTTTAATAGGTCTTCGACATACTAAAGCTGCTTTCCTGGTTAATACATATTTCAAAAAATGTAAATTTAATTATTTTTAGAGCCTACTTTACTTCCAGAATGGTCCTGATTTGGATGATAAATTACATGGTCTCCATAATTATAGTCTACATTTATGGTCCCCAGAGAGAAGGGGAGTCTCCCTGGGATGCCAGTCGGTATAGAGCAGGACTGAAGTCCAGGTACTCTGACTTCTGTTAGTTTCTGCAACAGAGACACAAAGCCCACTGGAGAGGCAGCTCAGATCTTAAAGGTTATCACATCCTTAAGTAGTTTGAAGTAGTTGTGAAAGTGGGATGGCTTATGTACTTCTAATTCAGACATGAGAAAATTCACTGTGTAAGTAAATAAATAACGTACCTTGTAAGGAACAGAATAGACCACAAGAAGTCCACACAATCAAAACTCAGGCAGGCAAGTTGAGTATCTACTTAGAGAGGATGGAATGATATGAGGGGGAAGGTTGGATTTAAAAGGAGTACTGCACTTTTAGAGAAGTTTCCATAAATTGTTAAGTCAATGAAGAATAATATCTTCAAATGTTTGACGGTATTCTGAGACTGAAATTGGAGTTTCATTTGCGTATTTCTGGGACATGGTGCATCTGTTATCCAGCAGAATGAGGCTCGGTTCTGATCAAATACATACTATACTTGCCTAATATGATAATTAACTGTTCTGTAGTATCACCCACATGTAATTATCTTACAATGCTAGCATCCTAAGGATTGAAGTGATTATTAACTTTTCCATAGCAAGTCAGAAGGAAATTATTTTAAAGGAGGTTAAGTTTTCATTAAGACCAATTCCTGCTCTTATATTCACTTTAATGTCATATTTATTTATTTATTTATTTTAGTTTTTTATTTTTTAAATTTTAAAATCTTTAATTCTTACATGCGTTCCCAAACATGAACCCCCCTCCCACCTCCCTCCCCATAACATCTCTCTGGGTCATCCCCATGCACCAGCCCCAAGCATGCTGTATCCTGCGTCAGACATAGACTGGCGATTTAATTCTTACATGATAGTATACATGTTAGAATGCCATTCTCCCAAATCATCCCACCCTCTCCCTCTCCCTCTGAGTCCAAAAGTCCATTATACACATCTGTGTCTCTTTCCCTGTCTTGCATACAGGGTCGTCATTGCCATCTTCCTAAATTCCATATATATGTGTTAGTATACTGTATTGGTGTTTTTCTTTCTGGCTTACTTCACTCTGTATAATTGGCTCCAGTTTCATCCATCTCATCAGAACTGATTCAAATGAATTCTTTTTTATGGCTGAGTAATACTCCATTGTGTATATGTACCACAGCTTTCTTATCCATTCATCTGCTGATGGACATCTAGGTTGTTTCCATGTCCTGGCTATTATAAACAGTGCTGCGATGAACATTGGGATACATGTGTCTCTTTCAATTCTGGTTTCCTCGGTGTGTATGCCCAGCAGTGGGATTGCTGGGTCATAAGGTAGTTCTATTTGCAATTTTTTAAGGAATCTCCACACTGTTCTCCATAGTGGCTGTACTAGTTTGCATTCCCACCAACAGTGTAGGAGGGTTCCCCTTTCTCCACACCCTCTCCAGCATTTATTGCTTGCAGACTTTTGGGTCGCAGCCATTCTGACTGGTGTGAAGTGGTACCTCATTGTGGTTTTGATTTGCATTTCTCTAATAATGAGTGATGTTGAGCATCTTATGTCATATTTAATATAGACTTTGCTGTATCTTCCCAACCCAGGGATCAAACCCAGGTATCCCGCATTACAGCAGATTGTTTACCAACTGAGCCACAAGGGAAGCCCAAGAATACTGGAGTGGGTAGCCTATCCCTGCTCTAGCGGATCTTCCTGACCCGGTTCTCCAGATCTGCTGGAGGGGATAGTCTGGGTTGGGAAGATCCGCTGGAGAAGGGTCCAGTGTCCTTGGGCTTCCATTGTGGCTCAGCTGGTAAAGAATCCTCCTGCAGTACGGCAGACCTGGGTTTGGTCTCTGGGTTGGGAAGATCCCCTGGAGAAGGGAAAGGCTACCCACTCCAGTATTCTGGCCTGGAGAATTCCATGGACTACATAGTCCATGGGGTCGCAGAGAGTCAGACATGACTGAGCACTTTGACTCACTTCACTTGCTGTAAAACCACATAGTTAGCCTAAGTCAGACAGGAAAGAGCAGTCTTTCCTTTACAAAACAGGTTACAAGGGGTGTGGTTGGGGCCAGCACACGGAAGGCAGTGGTCAATAATGCAGAGTGCTGTGTGGCTTGGTTGTCCACCCCCAGGCATTGTTTGGCTATGTTACCTTAGAGGCTCTCCTGCTGACAAGGTTTTAACTTCAGGTGTTTTATCTGTGAATGGTGTGGAAGTATGCTTTTACTTTACTCATGTATTTTCTTTGTCAGGCCTCTCTATCCGGAGTGTGTGCTGGAAAGCAGACCGCCTCCTAGCAGGGACCCAGGACAGCGAGATATTTGAAGTAATCGTGCGAGAAAGGGACAAACCAATGCTGATCCTGCAGGGTCACTGTGAGGGGGAGCTCTGGGCTCTGGCCCTGCACCCCAAGAAGCCACTGGCCGTGACGGGCAGTGATGACCGCTCTGTCAGGTGAGGCCCCAGCAGTGTTGCCGTAACCTCACACACCTCCCTGGGATGACAGATTGATTTTGCCCAAGCTTGCTTGTTACTTTAAGAGAAGGATAACCCACAGTGCAGAACCCCACAGTTTCCAAACAGAATGCTGAGACATTTTGCTTAACAACAGTTGGCTTCTTGATCTCTTTTTGTTGCTATCTTTCTTGGGCCCCATATTAAGTCAAGAAAATGTTCTTAGAAGTGAAAATACACTCCCACTGGTTAGATTGGCCTCCAGGTTTCTTTCAGTTGAAGATGTGAGCTGAGTTCACTTATCTGTGCTAAAGTCATATTTCCCCCTCATATCTTCTGTCCTTCTGGGGGCAGCTTAGCAGTTTCACAGCCTACTCACTTTTTATCAGTTTAGTTGGAGGTTAGCGATCTCAAATAGAACTGAAGTTCTGATTTTCGAAAGTCGTCTTTAGCATGAGAGTCATTAATTCTTTCTTTGTAAATTCTCATGTGGAATTTTGAGCAATGTCCTCAAATCAAGGGAAAGTGCTGGTTTCTAAGAAAATGTGCTGATTTTATTAGGGCCTCAGGGGTTCTTACTATGGATCGCTTGTTGTTTGAGAGCTCGACAGTAATAAAATGAGCAGAATACTATGCTTCCACTGTTCTTGTGACTGTTGAGAGACTGGAACATATGATTTGAAAGTGTGAGATGAAAGCTGTTACACTGAATCCAGCGTTTTTGTATTTACTACTGAACTTTAAATGTGCTCAACAATAAGCAGGCCAGAAAGAGAGTCCGTGGCAGTGAGAGGAAGAGACTGATTGATCAATTCATCGATGGATTACTGCTTCTAAGTTTGAATAGCTAAACAGGAGGACTGGACACGAGACCTAAGGTCATTACTCTCCCTCCCCACCCTTATTCTGTATTTTTGTGAATCCAGTCAAGATGCAGTCAGTATATTCATTAGCATAAATCCAAAGATAAATCCACTGTTCAGTTTGCACCCAGCACTAAAGTCTCATCAATCTAAAAATCAGTGAAAACAATTACAGCTATCTCTACGTGTGCTATAAATGTTTATTTGGCTTCTTACTTCCTTTACTTACTGCCTTCCTCTCTTCCTTTCCCTTCCGTTACTCTGAGCCAAACCAATGCCACCAAGTTATTCAACATCCAAGAAATGCAATTCATACCCCTCCAGATAGAAAGGATTTCAAGAAAGTTTTTAGCTTTTGTAATTTAACAACTATGTTGAATCTTAGAATTGTAAAGAGCCCTTACTGCCAGAATTTGTATTACTCCCTTTAACCATTAATTTGGCTAAGATATTAAATGGAATTTGACACTCTGCGTATTGAAATTTAGCAAGGGTATAAGTCATAACTGAGAAAAGTTAGCTTAGTGACTTTAAAAGGGTAGTGCAGTTTACTGAGGAGTGGTGGTTTCTTCATGCTAGTAGAGCAAAGCTTACATTGCTTAAAATAGTACACGGCTAAAAACAGCATGAAACTATGAATAATGGAAAGGGTATTGAAAGCATACCCTGAGTTTTAAGCTGAGTAGCACAGGCTGCCTCAGGGATAGGCAGACTCCACTGGGCAGCCCAACATGACAAGACAGGTGCCCCTGTCCCTCCTGATGGCAGGACGCACTTAGGAAAACACCACGTTTGACTTACTCTTGCCTCTTTATCGCAAGAGCTTAGATTCTCAGCCACCCTTGCCCCCGCCACAGATATTGTTGTTAACGTAATAAGAGAAGACTGCCTTTAAAGTGGTAACAGAAAGAGGTCACATACCACAACTGCAAGTCATATAGAAACTCTTATTCGAATCCTCAGATATTTAGTTCATGGTCTCTCAGTCTGAAGTGCTTGGATTAGGTGTTCTAAGAGCTGCCCTTACAAGTGACCTCTGTTTCTCCAGCAGTAGTCTGCTCATCAGCCAGGGGGCCCAGTGAAGTATTCCCCCTCCCCTGACCAAGAGGGGCCCTGTCAGTAGTGGGGCGCCAGGGATTTTTGAGGAGTTTTGGCAGATGCCTGTGTACAGCCAGCTTGGAATCCTCCTCAGCAGGGGTACCATTTGTTCTTCTCCATCTCAGATACTTTTTCTTGCTCAGGAGACCAACAAACATAATATGCGTTTTAGTCTATATTTACATAACACAGTTTCTAGAAGAAAACCCATATTTAAAAAACAACTAATAATAACAGCGAGGCAATGACACCCCAATCCAGTCCTCTTGCCTGGAAAATCACATGGATGGAGGAGCCTGGTGGGCTATAGTCCATGGGGTCACTAAGAGTAGGGCATGACTGAGCAACTTCACTTTCACTTTTCACTTTCACGCATTGGAGAAGGAAATGGCAACCCACTCCAGTGTTCTTGCCTGGAGAATCCCAAGGACGGAGGAGCCTGGAGGGCTGCCGTCTATGAGGTTACACAGAGTCGGACCCGACTGAAGCGACTTAGCAGCAGCAGCAGTAGTACCTCTTATCCTGTAAGTGTTATTAACACCCATTGGTATAAATCAGGAACAATTTTTAATCTCCAAAGAGAAAAGTATAATTTTGTATGAAGTAGTATGTAAAATTTCCTCATTTTTGAATCTCAAAATCTTTGAAAATATCTCGTTTTATTTCTTGCTGGATATTTCAAATGGAGAAAATCACCCAAAGATAGACCAAACACCTTTGCAGCTTCCCAGACATGCCGAGAGGAAGGAGACTGGTGTGATGTTACTGCATCCTTTTTTGTTACTATCACCGTGATGGACAGGCCTTTGGCCTTGGGCTGGCTGATGACTATGAGAAAGTGTTTTGTTTTGACTTTGAACTGTACTTAGGCTGTGGAGCCTGGCTGACCATGCCTTGATTGCCCGCTGTAACATGGAGGAAGCAGTTCGCAGCGTTGCTTTCAGCCCTGATGGATCTCAGTTGGCCCTGGGCATGAAGGACGGATCTTTCATTGTTCTCCGAGTCAGGCATGTACTACCGGTATTGAAAATGACATTAGAGATATGCTTCTGTTAAAAATTAATTCTCCAGGTCAGACTGTTTGCCAGGATCTCAGGAAAAAATGCATTTTCTGTTTTGAATAGGGAGATTCACAATCCCCCATCTGTAATTGCCAGATCTGAACACCGAAAATCTGAAGTTCTTTGGTAACTTATTTGGCAGCACAGCCTGACGCAGTGAACTGATGTGAAATTGTTTACAGTCTGTTAGTCTCCTTTTTTTCTAATGTAATTTTTTTTCTCAATATATATATTTTGTTGAAGTATAGTTGACTTATAGTGTTTCAGGTGTACAGCGAGGTAATTCAGTTACACACATATCTATTAATCTCTTAGTAGGAATAATCATGTATCATGTGATTTGCTGCAGAATATTAATGTGTTCAAAAGGGGTCGCTGCCCTAGCTCCTACGGGGCTATTGCATAATATATGTGAACCTTTCCAAAATGCAGTGAGTAATCAACTCCCAAGCACGTCTTGTCCTAAGGGTTTTAGGTAAGAGATTATGGGCTTTTAATGAGATGAGAAAAAGGAAGGAAAAGGAAAGCCACCTCTAATAGCACCAGATTTTTAGAGGTGAGCTTGAGTAAAAGATTTTTTTCCACCTATAATCACTAACAAAATGGAACATTTCCTATTTATTAACATCTAATATTATTTGTACTATACAAAAACTATGACCCACTCTTGTATTTCCTTCAAATAACCTTGGTTATTCTTTGGGATTACACACTTTGTAATTATAGAAAGGAAACGAAGCTATAAATTAGATACTGTATCTCACATAACAAATTCTATATAGCTTTAAAAATGCTGTTGACATGGTTTATTACACTAAATTCTCATTACCAGCTACACATAACTCATTACCAAATGGGTGAGCAACCTTTTCTTTCTTTGCTTAGTGATGTATGAGAAGATGGCTAATTACCAAATTTTCAGTGACACACAAACTTTAAAGCATGACTTGAGGTTCCTATCCCTAGATTTGCTATTTATCACTTTGCTTTTTTATTCTTTCAGAGATATGACAGAAGTGGTTCATATCAAAGATCGAAAAGAAGTCATTCATGAAATGAAATTTTCTCCAGATGGTTCTTATCTCGCAGTGGGATCCAATGATGGCCCAGTAGACGTCTATGCTGTCGCCCAGAGATATAAGAAAATTGGAGAATGCAACAAGTCTCTCAGTTTCATCACACACATTGACTGGTCTTTGGATAGTAAATACTTGCAAACTAATGATGGTGCTGGAGAACGGCTGTTCTACAAAATGCCATGTAAGTCACAAGGGCATTAAATGTTTGTGCAAAACATAGCTCTGAACCATGGCAGAAAATGTATGAGGATATTCTTAGGACCTGAGGGCAAGGAGTATTTTCTCAAACAAGACCCTCAGATCACAAACTCTCAAAGAAAAGATTCATAAACTGAAGCACATTAAAATAAAAAAATTATTCCTCAACAAAAGAGACCATGAATAAAATGAAAAGTCAATGCCTAGGTTGGGCATAAAAACTTGGGATTATTATAATGGACAAAGGCTATTCAGGTGACCTTTGAATAACATGGGTTTGAACTTCATGGATCTACTTCTGTAGATTTTTTTTAGGTAGTAAATACTAGAGTACTACATACTAAGAGATTGGTTGAATCCATTGATGTAGAACCATGAATGCAGATGGTCTGAGTTGTACATGGATTTTTGACTCCCCTGAGTGGTTCAAGAGTCAACTGTATACCTAGACTGTATACAGAGAATGCCTAAAGATAAGGAAAAAGAAAAATTACTAGGAAAATACAAAAAAAAACCCTGAAAATTTGAGGAACACAATCCTAAACTACTGTGATTACTTTAGTCTCTCTATGTATTCTTCATAATTGGAAGCTTTTATTATGTGATTACTTGGTGAAAAGTGCTAATTGGGATTAACAAAACCACACATATTATTTGTAACCCCCTCTACAACTTCTATAAGAAATTCATCTTATTTACATAATACTCATTTAGTAATGCTTAGTTTATAATACTAAAATGCCATAAATACAGATTTATGTATTATCAGTTCAGTCACTCAGTGGTGTCCAACTCTTTGCGACCCCATGAACCGCAGCACGCCAGGCCTCCCTGTCCATCACAAGGTCCCGGAGTCCATCCAAACCTAAGTCCATTGAGTCGGTGATGCCATCCAACCATCTCATCCTCTGTCGTCCCCTTCTCCTCCTGCCCTCAATCTTTCCCAGCATCAGGGTCTTTTGGAATGAGTCAGCTCTTCACATCAGGTGGCCAAAGTATTGGAGTTTCAGTTTCAACATCAGTCCTTCCAATGGACACCCAGGACTGATCTCCTTCAGAATGGACTGGTTGGATCTCCTTGCAGTCCAAGGAACTCTCAAGAGTCTTCTTCAACACCACAGTTCAAAAGCATCAATTCTTTGGTGCTCAGGTTTCTTTATAGTCCAACTCTCACATCCATACATGATTACTGGAAAAACCATAGCCTTGACTAGACGGACCTTTGTTGACAAAGTAATGTCTGTGCTTTTTAATATGCTGTCTAGGTTGGTCATAATTTTCCTTCTAAGGAGTAAGTGTCTTTTAATTTCATGGCTTCAATCACCATCTGCAGTGATTTTGGAGCCCAGAAAAATAAAGTCAGCCACTGTTTCCCCATCTATTTGCCATGAAGTGATGGGACCAGATGCCATGATCTTAGTTTTCTGAATGTTGAGCTTTAAGCCAACTTTTTCACTCTCTTTCACCTTCATCAAGAGGCTCTTTAGTTCCTCTTCACTTTCTGCCATAAGGGTGGTATCATCTGCATATCTGAGGTTATTGATATTTCTTCTGGCAATCTTGATTCCAGCTTGTGCTTCTTCCAGCCCAGCATTTCTTGTGATGTACTCTGCATAGAAGTTAAATAGGCAGGGTGACAATAGACAGCCTTGACATACTCCTTTTCCTATTTGGAACCAGTCTGTTGTTCCATGTCCAGTTCTAACTATTGCTTCCTGGCCTGCATACAGGTTTCTCAAGAGGCAGGCCAGGTGATCTGATATTCCCATCTCTTTCAGAATTTTCCACAGGTTATTGTGATCCACACAGTCAAAGGCTTTGGCATAGTCAATAAAGCAGAAATAGATGTTTTTCTGGAACTCTCTTGCTTTCTCGATGATCCAGCAGATGTTGGCAATTTGATCTCTGGTTCCTCTGCCTTTTCTAAAACCAGCTTGAAAATCTCAAAGTAGGTGTGAAAAAAGTAGATGTTTTTTCTGGAACTCTCTTGCTTTTTCTATCATCCAGTGGATGTTGGCAGTTTGAACTCTGGCTCCTCTGCCTTTTCTAAATCTAGCTTGAACATCTGAAAGTTCACAGTTCATGTACTGTTGAAGCCTGGCTTGGAGAATTTTGAGCATTACTTTGCTAGCATGTGAGATGAGTGCAATTGTGCGGTAGTTTGAGCATTCTTTGGCATTGCCTTTCTTTGGTAGTTTGAGACATTAGATTTAGTACAGTGATCATTTCTTTTCTCATATCTTGAGTTTTGAGCCTGTGCTTTCTTTAAATCCTGCTGGGGGAAAAAAATCACCAGTTCAGGAAAGAGATTAGAATTTATACTTTCCTTAGTTTATAAACATTTTAAAACAAAGGTTTTAGAGTTCTTGAGAAAAATGAATAAGTAAATTAGAACATGATTTTTATTTACATGTAGCATTATATTAAAGTGTATTGATTATTTTCAGCTGGGAAGTCTTTAACAAGTAAAGAAGAAATCAAAGGGATTCCCTGGGCTTCCTGGACATGTGTGAAAGGCCCAGAAGTGAGTGGAATTTGGCCAAAATACACTGATGTCACTGACATCAACTCAGTGGATGCAAATTACAACAGTTCAGTGTTGGTGTCTGGAGATGATTTTGGACTGGTTAAATTGTTTAAATTTCCTTGTCTCAAAAAAGGTAAGGCCAAAAGAAATGCTTCATTGAATGAAGATTTAATCTAGGATATATATATAGTATAATTAAGGCTTTTCTTGATGTCCACTAGTGCAGACTATTCATTTTATATTTGTATATATATTTACTCTTTAATACTTTTTAGTAAAGTTTTATATCTTCTGCTTTTGACATTCTGAAATATATGTGGTTTTGCAAATTTAAGTCAGCATTTGTTAACAGAGATACCACTCAACATTTTGTGATCCATAAACCTCACATTTCACATTTTAAACAAGTTATATTCTATTTTATTTGTATCTATGTAAATATAATAATTTAAATTATATGTTACATTAAAATATTGTAATTAAAATTCATTTATGCGTTACAGCTAATTATGCTTATACATAGGAAGCAAAGCTACTCCTTATAGACTTATTTAAAATAAAATCTGAAAGTGATTGTTCTGGTGATTATACACTTTGTGGACTGCTTCTCATAGCACTAATTTTGCACACCAGACTAACATAACTGGTGAAATTTTTATAGAATTATAGTTGATTTACAGTGTATTAATTTCTACTGTACAGAAAAGTGATTCTGTTTTATATATATATCGATATTGTATATCTATATATACATACAGGTAAATATACATTCTTTTAAAATTGTTTCCCGTTATGGTTTATCAATAGAGTATTGAATATAGTTCCCTGTCCAATACAGTAGGCCCTTTTTGTTTATCCATTCTATCTATATATTATAGTCTACATCTGCTAATCCCAAACTCCCAATCTGTTCCTTCCCCAGCTCCCCTCCCACTTGGCAGCCACAAGTCTGTTCTTTATGCCTATGAGTCTACTTATGTTTGGTAGATAAGTTCATCTGTGTCATATTTTAGATTCCGTATATAAGTGATATCACATGGTATTTTTCTCTTTCTGACTTAACCCCACTTGGTTTGGTGATCTCTAGATCCATCCATGTTGCTGCAAATGGCATCATTTCATTCTTTTTATGGCTGAGGAGTATTCCACTGTGTATATTACCCATCTTCTGTATCCATTCATCTGTTGATGGACATTTAGATTGTTTCCATGTTTTGGTCTTTGTGAATAGTGTTACTATGAACATTGGGGTGCATGTATCTTTTTGAATTGTAGTTTTGTCTGAATATATGTCCAGGAGTGGGATTGCAGGATCATATGGTAGTTCTATCTTTAGTTTTTTGAGGAACCTTCATACTGTTTTCCATTATAGTTGTACCAACTTACTTACCCACCAACAATGTAGAAGGGTTTCATTTTCTCCACACACTCTCCAGCACTTGCTGTCTGTAGACTTTTTAGTGATGGCCATTTAGTGTGAAGTGGTACCTCACTGCAGTTTTAATTTGCATTTCTCTAGTAATTAGCAGAATTGAACATCTTTTCATGTGCCTGGTGGCCACCTGTATGTCTTCTTTAGAGAAATGTTTGTTTAGATCTTCCACCCTGTTTTGTTGTTTGTTTTGTCGTTGTTGAGTTTTATGACCTGTTTGTATATCTTGGAATTTAAGCCCTTGTTGGTTGCACCATTTATAAATATTTTCTCCCAGTCTGCAAATTTGTCTTTTCATCTTGCTTATGGTTTTCTTTGTTGTGCAAAACTTGTAAGTTTCGTTAGGTCCCATTTGTTTATTTTCGCTTTGGAGAGACTGCTAACTGGTGACATTTTTGAGAGAGAAATCTGACTCAAAACCCTTTCTGCCCTTGCATCTCGTTCTTTTGTTTTATTGTTGTCACTTCAATTTTTCTGGCACCTCAGGCTTTGTAGAATGTGACTGAATTAATTATGTAATGATCCTGTCCTCTTCTTCCTTCAAAAGTTTAGGCAAATGCTATACACAGGTTTTTCTGAGACTCCCTGCCTGTACCCTGAAAATCTGATTTTGGGAAAGTAATCGGTAGGGATATGCTGTTGCCTAAAAACCCTTTCACTTTCACGTGAATGCTTTTTAAATTAAGCGTGGAAAGAGACTGAAAATGTAATCAGAAAGGTTTTTTTCAGCTAACTGGCAGTTTCGAAGCAGTGAATTTTGGTACAAAATTGAACATAAAGTGCATAGGAGAAACAACCGTCACTTACACTTGACAAGATGACCATCAGTTTAAAATGCTTGAGGAACAAGATGGCAGAGGAGTAGGTGGACGTGGAGTACATCTCTCCCCACGGATACATCAGGAATACACCTTCAGACACAGAACTGCATGCAGAACACCAGCTGAGAGTGGACAGGAGCACCTGATCAGCAGAAAAGAATTTATAGACCCATGCAAAACTCGGTAGGAAGAAGGAACTAGGGGAAAAAATGGGAGCGTTAGTAGGACTGGACCTGCCCTCGGCGGATGGGGGACCTGAAGCAGGGGTCCGATCCCCACATCGGGGCAGTTGTCTGAGTCAGTTGTCTGAGTCAGAGGAGAAACATTTAAGGCTGAGAGGGAAACAGCCTAAATGGAATGAGAATCAGACAGCCCTTGCCGCGGTCATACATACCCTCGATGGCATAGTGGCTGGAAGCTGGAGTTTAGGGATTGGGGAGCAATCCCAGGGCAAGGGCTGCTGTTGACTGTGGAGAGACAGATCTAGGGAATGTGAGGAAGGAGATTGTGGTGGGAAGTGCCTGTGGAGGAAAGTCGGCAGCCATGGAAGCAGGCTGATGCAGTTGAGTCATGAGTGGGGCAGGTAGCCATCACCATAGCCTCTCTCCCCCCATCACCATAGCTTCTCCCCAGCCAGAACCCCTGTGACCCAGGCAGCTGCACTCCCCCTACACCTGGCCCTCACAGGGGCAAACCCAAGTCCTTCAGGGCAGCCCCAGGAGCAAACCCCAATGGATGACCCATATCCAGAAGTGGAAATAAAACCACAATTGTAACCCTGGGACAGTGTGACTAAGGAGGAAGACCCAAAAGCCTCCCACCAGCTATACAAGATGCAGATTAAATCCACACGATCAACTAGGCAGACTCTGTGTCTGTGGAATATATAAAAGGTCATTGAGAGCCCCTGCAAAAGAAAATGCACTAGTTCTGATAGCTGTAGACATTGGAGACAAGATCACAGAATAGGAGCAGATTAGAATCTGAGCTGCCCCCACAGCAGGTCCAGAGATCAACACAGTGTTGGAGGGCTTCCTAGGCAGGTGAAGTGGACTGTGACTCCCAGCAAGGGAAAGGACTCTGACACCAGTGACTCAGGGAAAACATTTATTGTTCTTATGTTTTGACTTGTTCTGTAGATTCTTTTGGATTTTTTTTTTCTTTTTCCCCCGCTTCTGTTATAGTTGATTTTATTGGCACTATGAAATCTAACCAAGCTTTTAAGTTGTTTTTTTTTTTTTTTCCTCAGTCACATTTTTTATTGTTGTTATAAACCTCTAGCTCTATATTGGGCTTTTGTAGTTCTGGGGAGTTGTTTTCTTCTCTATTTTTAATTTTAGTTTTTTAAACCTATTATTATTTTTTCTGCATTTATTCCTTAGTTTGCTTTTCCTACTGTTCTTTTCCCCTTGCAGTTAATCTATAATATGTATATAAATCTTCTTTATCTACATCTATTTAGTTTGCATATCTGTTTTTTCTTTCTTTCTTTTCTTCCTTTCCTTTAGTCTCAACACATTTGATAGTTTTATTTTCATTGCTTTATAACCCAATTGGCACCGTGCTTTAGTCTTGTTTTCCACTTTGTGCTTTAGTTAGTTTTGCTCAGTTCAGTTCAGTCACTCAGTTGTGTCTGACTCTTTGTGACCCTGCGAGCCGCACCATGCAAGGCCTCCCTGTCCAGCACAAACTCCCAGAGTTTATCCAAACTCATGTCAATTGAGTCGGTGATGCCATCCAACTGTCTCATCCTCTGTCGTCCCCTTCTCCTCCTGCCCTCAATCTTTCCCAGCATCAGGGTCTTTTCAAATGAGTCAGCTCTTCCCATCAAGTGGCCAAAGTATTGGAGTTTCAGCTTCAACATCAGTCCTTCCAATGGACACCCAGGATGACCTCCTTTAGAATGGACTGGTTGGATCTCCTTGCAGTCCAAGGGACTCTCAAGAGTCTTCTCCAGCACCACTTCTCAAAGCATCAATTCTTTGGTGCTCAGGTTTCTTTATAGTCGAACTCTCACATCCATACATGACTACTGGAAAAATCATAGCCTTGACTAGACAGACTTTGGTTGACAAAGTAATGTCTCTGCTTTTTAATATGCTGTCTAGGTTGGTCATAACATTCCTTCCAAGGAGCAAGCAAGTCTTTTAATTTCATGGCTTCAATTACCATCTGCAGTGATTTTGGAGCCCAAAAAGATAAATTCAGCCACTGTTTCCACTGTTTCCCCATCTGTTTGCCTTGAAGTAATGGGACCAGATGCCATGATCTTCGTTTTCTGAATGTTGAGCTTTAAGCCAACTTTTTCACTCTCCTCTTTCACCTTCATCAAGAGGCTCTTTAGTTCTTTACTTTATGCCATAAGAGTGGTGTCATCTGCATATCTGAGGTTATGGATATTTCTCCTGGCAATCTTGATTCCAGCTTGTGCTTCTTCCAGCCCAGCGTTTCTCATGATGTATTCTGCATAGAAGTTAAATAAGCAGAATGACAATAGACAGCCTTGAGGTACTCCTTTTCCTATTTGGAACCGGTCTGTTGTTTCATGTCCAGTTCTAACTGTTGCTTCCTGACCTGCATACAGATTTCTCAAGAGGCAGGTCAGGTGGTCTGGTATTCCCATCTCTTTCAGAATTTTCCACAGGTTATTGTGATCCACACAGTCAAAGGCTTTGGCATAGTCCATAAAGCAGAAATAGATGTTTTTCTGGAACTCTCTTGCTTTGTCCATGATCTAACAGATGTTGGCAATTTGATCTCTGGTTCCTCTGCCTTTTCTAAAACCAGCTTGAACATCTGGAGGTTCACAGTTCACGTATTTTTGAAGTCTGGCTTGGAGAATTTTAAGCCTCACTTTACTAGCATGTGAGATGAGTGCAATTGTGTGGTAGTTTGAGCATTCTTTGGCATTGCCCTCCTTTGGGATTGGAATGAAAATTGACCTTTTCCACTCCCATAGCCACTCCTGAGTTTTCCAAATTTGCAGACATATTGAGTGCAGCACTTTCACAACATCATCTTTCGGAATTTGAAATAACTCAGCTGGAATTCCATCACCTCCACTAGCTTTGTTTGTAGTGATGCTTCCTAAAGCCCACCTAATTTCACATTCCAGGATGTCTGGCTCTAGGTGAATGATCACACCATCATGATTATCTGGGTCGTGAAGATCTTTTTTGTACAGTTCTTCTGTGTATTCTAGCCACCTCTTCTTAATATCATCTGCTTCTGTTAGGTCCATACCATTTCTGTCCTTTATTGAGCCCATCTTTGTATGAAATGTTCCCTAGGTATTTCTAATTTTCTTCAAGAGATCTCTAGTCTTTCCCATTCTATTGTTTTCCTCTATTTCTTGGCATTGATCACTGAGGAAGGCTTTCTTATCTCTACTTGATATTCTTTGGAACTCTGCATCTAAATGGGTGTATCTTTTTTTTTTCTCTCTTTTGCTTTTCATTTCTCTTCTTTTCATAGCTATTTGTAAGGCCTCCTTAGACAGCCATTTTGCTTTTTTGCATTTCTTTTTCTTGGGGATGGTCTTGATCCCTATCTCCTGTACAATGTCATGAACCTCTTCCATAGTTCATCAGGCACTCTGTCTATCAGATCTAGTCCCTTAAATCTATTTCTCACTTCCACTGTATAATCATAAGGGATTTGATTTAGGTCATACCTGAATGGTCTAGTGGTTTTCCCCACTTTCTTCAATTTCAGTCTGAATTTGGCAATAAGGAGTTCATGATCTGAGCCACAGTCAGCTCCCAGTCTTGGTTTTTGTTGACTGTATAGAGCTTCTCCATCTTTGGCTGCAAAGAATATAATCAATCTGATTTCACTGTTGGCCATCTGGTGGCCAACCTACACATATCCATGTGTAGGGTATTCTCTTGTGTTGTTGGAAGAGAGTGTTTGCTATGATCAGTGTGTTCTCTTGGCAAAACTGTATTAGCCTTTGCCCTGCTTCATTCTATACTCCAAGGCCAAATTTGCTTGTTATTCCAGATGTTTCATGACGTCCTACTTTTGCGTTCCAGTCCCCTATAATGAAAAGGACAACTTTTTTGGGTGTTAGTTCTAAAAGGTCTTGTAGGTCTCCATAGAACCGTTCAACTTCAGCTTCTTCAGCATTACTGGTCGGGGCATAGACTTGGACTACCATGATATTGAATGGTTTGCCTTGGAAATGAGTGATTATTCTGTTATTTTTGAGATTGCATCCAAGTACTGCATTTCAGACTCTTCTGTTGACTATGCTGGCTACTCCATTTTTTCAAGGGATTCCTGCCCACAGTGGTAGATATAATGGTCATCTGAGTTAAATTCACCCATTCCAGTCCATTTTAGTTTGCTGATTTCTGTCAACATTTACTTTTGCCATCTCCTGTTTGACCACTTCCAATTTGCCTTGATTCATGGACCTAACATTCCAGATTCCTATGTAATATTGCTCTTTACAGCATCGGACCTTGCTTGTATCTCCAGTCACATCCACAAGTGGGTGTTGTTCTCCATCCCTTCATTCTTTCTGGAGTTATTTCTCCATTGATCTCCACTATCATATTGGGCACCTACCAACCTGGGGAGTTCATCTTTCTCTGTCCTGTCTTTTTGCCTTTTCATACTGTTCATGGGGTTCTCAAGGCAAGAATACTGAAGTGGTTTGCCATTCCCTTCTCCAGTGGACCACATTCTGTGAGACCTCTCCACCATGACCCATCCATCTTGGGTGGCCCCACATGGCATGGCTTAGTTTCACTGAGTTAGACAAGGCTGTGGACCATGTGATCAGATTGGCTAGTTTTCTGTGATTGTAGTTTCAGTCTGTCTGCCCTCTGATGCCCTCTCTCACTGCCTACCATCTTACTTGGGTTTCTCTTACCTTGAACATGGGGTATCTCTTTACGGCTGCTCCAGCAAAGCGCAGTCATTGCTCCTGACCTTTGATGTGGGGCACCTCCTCTCAGGCACTCCTGCACTGTGCAGCCGCCACTCCTGCCTAGTTTTGATCTGGTAGATATAATTTGCCAGGTCAATCTATTGTACTTTTTTTTTTTGTTGGACTGTTTTGATTTTGCTTATGGGTGTATATGTATATGTGTATATTCAGTCACACTTTTTATTGTTGTTATAAACCTCTGCCTCTATGTTCGGCCTTTGCAGTTCTGTGAAGTTTTCCTTTTTTTTTTTTCTTGTCTATTTATTCTTCTTTGTTTTTCTTTTCTCTATTTTATAATTTTAATATTTAATTTTCTTAAACCTATTATATTTTTTCTACATTTATTCCTTTGTTTGCCTTTCCTACTGTCCTTTTCCCCCTGCAGTTAATCTTCATGTATGTAAGTCTTCTTCATCTACCTCTATTTAACTTTGCATATCTTTTCTTTCTCTCCTTTCCTCTCAACATATATGTTAGTTTTGTTTTCATTACTTTATTTCCCACTTGGCACCTTGCTTTAGTTTTATTTTCTGGTTTGTGCTTTAGTTTTGTTAAGTGGTAAATATAATTTTTGATTTCCTTTGTTTGCTAGGTCAATCTATTTACTTTATTTTTGTTGGACTGTTTTGACTTTGCTCATGGGTGTATATGTATATGTGTATATCTATTATTTTAATTATTATTTGCCTGATTTGTCTGGGGTTCATCTTTGGTTTCTTGTTCTTGGATTTTTGTTTTAATCTCACTTAATGCCATAACAAACCATTTGTGGAATCTTGGTTCCCAACCAGAGGTCAAGCCCTGAGCTTTTGGAGTGGGAGCACTGACTCCAAGACTGTAGACTACCAGAGAACTAAGTCTAGGGGGTATCAAATAGTGAGAACTCACACAAAGGAAACCACTGTAATACAAGACCCAGCATCACCCAATCACCAGTAACACCCTGTGCAGGACCCCTCATCTAAAGAAACAAAACAAAATATAAACCCAATCATCAGCAGACAGGATTACCACCTCACTCAGCCTTGCCCATCAGAGGAAAACAAACAAACAAAAACTTGGCACAAATCTCACCCTATAAGAAGCTTAGACAAACCACTGGACCAATCTTAGAAGGAAGAAACCAAAAGGAAGAAACAATTCAGCCTTGAAGCCTGGGAATAGGAGACCTCAAACCCAATAAGTTAAAAAAGTAATAATGAAAAGGCAGAGAAATACTACACAAATGAAGGAAAAAACTAGAAACACAGAAGTCCAAATAAATGAAGAGGAAATAGGCAACCTACCTGAAAAAGAATTCAGAATAATGATAGCAAAGATTATCAAAAACCTTGAAAGCAAAATGGAGAAAATGCGAGAATCAATTAACAAAGACCTAGAAGAATTAAAGAATAAACATGCAGAGACAACACAATTACTGAAATTAAAAATATTCTAGAAGGAATCAATAGCAGAATATCTGAAGCAGAAGAAGGAATCAGTGAGCTGGAAGATAAAATGGTAGAAACAACTTGTGAAAAGCAGAATAAAGTAAAAAGAATGAAAAGAACTGAGGACAGTTTCAGAGACCTCTGGGACAATATCAAACACACCAACATTCGAATTATAGGGGTCCCAGAAGAAGAAGAGAAGAAAGGGTATGAGAAAATTTTTGAAGAGATTATAGTTGAAAATTTCCCCAACATGGAAAATGGAAATAGTCAATCAAGTCCGAGAGGCACAAAGAGTCCCATACAGGATAAACCCAAGAGGAAATACACCAAGACACATACTAATCAAACTAACAAAGTCTAAACACAAATAAAGAATATTAAAAGCAGCAAGGGAGAAGCAACAAGTAACTTGCAAGGGAAACCCCATACGCTTAACAGCTGATCTTTCAGCAGAAATTCTGCAGGCCAGAAGGGAATGGCAGGATATATTTAAAGTACTGAAAGGGAAAAAATCTACAGCCAATCTATTACTATACCTGGCAAGGATCTCATTCAAAATTAATGGAGAAATCAAAAGCTTTTCAGATAAGCAAAGTTAAGAGAATTCGGTACCACCAAATCAGCTTTACAACAAATATTAAATGGATTTATATAGTCAAGAAATACAAGAGAAGAAAAAAGATCTACAAAATCAACCCCAAACAATTAAGAAAATGGCAGTAGGGACATATATATCAATAATTACTTTAAATGTACATGGATTAAATGCTCCAGCCAAAAGACACAGACTGGCTGAATGGATACAAAAACAAGATCCATATATATGCTGTGTACAAAAAACCCACTTCAGACCTCAAGACACATATAGACTGAAAGTGAGAGGATGGAAAAATATATTCCATGCAAATGGGAAGCAAAAGAAAGCTGGAGTAGCAATCCTCATATCAGACAAAATAGACCTTAAAATAAAGAAGATTATAAGAGATAAGGAAGGACAGTACATAATGATCAAGGGATCAATCCAAGAGGAAGACATAACAATTGTAAATATCTGTGCACCCAACATAGGAGCACCTCAATACATAAGGCAAACACTAACAGACATAAAAGGAGAAATTGACAGGAACACAATAATAGT
The DNA here is from genome assembly GCF_001704415.2 of Capra hircus. Lineage (NCBI taxonomy): Eukaryota > Metazoa > Chordata > Mammalia > Artiodactyla > Bovidae > Capra > Capra hircus. Next base: position 37,214,702 of record NC_030818.1, read on the forward strand.
AGGAGACTTTAACACCCCACTCACACCAATGGACAGATCATCAAAACAGAAAATTAATAAGGAAACACAAGTCTTAAATGATACATTAGGTGAGATGGATCTCATTGGTATCTTCAGGACATTCCATCCAAATGCAGAAGAATACACCTTCTTATCAAGTGCACATGGAACATTCTCCAGGATAGACCATATCTTGGGTCACAAATCAAACCTCTGTAAATTTAAGAAAATTGAAATCATATCAAGCATCTTCTCCGACCACAGTGCTATGAGACTAGATATCAATTACAAGAAAAAAACTGTAAGAAACAAAAACACATGGAGATTAAACATGTTTCTAAATAACCAACAGGTTCCTGAAGAAATCAAAAGGGAAATAAAAAAAAATTTCTAGAAACAAATGACAATGAAAACACAGCAACTCACAACCTATGGGATGCAGCAAAAGCAGCCCTAAGAAAGAAGTTTATAGCAATACAGTCCTACCTCAAGAAACAAGAAAAACACCAAGTGAGACAGCCTAACTTTACATCTAAAATAACTGGAAAAAGAAAAACAAACAAACAAACAAAAACAACCCAGAATTAGTGGAAGAAAAGAAATCATAAAGATCTGAGCAGAAATAAATGAAAAATAAGTGAAAGAAACAATGGTAAATATTAAAACTTAAAGTTGGTTCTTTGAGAAGATAAACAAAACCAACAAACATTTAGCCAGGCTCATCAAGAAAAAAAGAAGAATCAAACCAACAAAATTAGAAATGAAAAAGGAGAGGTTATAACAGACAATGCAGAAATACAAAGGATTATAAGAGACTATTATGAACAACTATATGTCAATAGAATGGATAACCTGGAAGAAATGGACAGATTCTTAGAAGAGCTCAATCTTCCAAGACTGAACCAGGAAGAAATAGAAATTATGAACAACCCAATTACAAGCACTGAAACTGAAGCTGGGATCAAAAATCTCCCAAAAAGCAAAAGCTGAGGATCAGATAGCTTCACAGGAAAATTCTATCAAACATTTAGAGAAGAGCTAATGCCTATCCTTCTGCTACTGCTACTGCTAAGTCACTTCAGTCGTGTCCGACTCTGTGCGACCCCATAGACGGCAGCCCACCAGGCTCCCCCGTCCCTGGGATTCTCCAGGCAAGAACACTAGAGTGGGTTGCCATTTCCTTCTCCAATGCATGAAAGTGAAAAGTGGAAGTGAAGTCGCTTAGTTGTATCTGACCCTCAGCGACCCCATGGACTGCAGCCTTCCAGGCTCCTCAGTCCATGGGATCTTCCAGGCAAGAGTACTGGAGTGGGGTGCCATTGTCTTCTCCACTATCCTAAAACTCAAAAAAATTGCAGAGGAAGGATCACTTCCAAACTCATTCTATAAGGCCACCATCACCCTGATACCAAAATCAGACAGACAACACACAAAAAACAAACCTACAGGCCAATATCACTGATGAACATGATGCAAAAATTCTCAACAAAATTTTAGCAAACAGAATTCAGCAACACATCAAAAAGCTCATACACCATGATCAAGTTGGGTTTATCCCAGGAATGCAAGGATTCTTCAATATACACAAATCAGTCAATGTGATACACCATATTAACTAATTGAAAGATAAAAACCATATGATCATCTCAATAGATGCAGAAAAAGTCTTGACAAAATTCAGCACCCATTTATGATTAAAACTCTTCAAAAAATGGGTGTAGAAGGAACCTACTTACACAGTAAGGGCCATATACAAAAGTTCTCAATGGTGAAAAGCTGAAAACATCTCCCCTAAGATCAGGAACAAGACAAGAGTGTCCAATTTCCCCACTGTTATTCAACATAGTTCTGGAAGTCCTATCAATCAGAGAAGAAAAAGAAATAAAGGGAATCCAAATCAGAAAAGAAGAAGTAAAGCTCTCACTGTTTGCAGATGACATGATACTGTACATAGAAAACCCTAAAGATAGTATCAGAACATTACTAGAGCTAATCAGTGAATTTAGAAAAGTTGCAGGATACAAAATCAATACACAGAAATCACTTGCATTTCTATATACTAACAATGAAAAATCAGAAAGAGAAATTAAGGAATCAATCCCATTCACCACTGCAACAAAAAGAATTAAATATCTAGAAATAAACATACCTAAGGAGACAAAAGAACTGTACAGAGAAAATTATAAGACACTAACAAAAGAAATAAAAGATGGCATAAACAGATGGAGAGATATTCCGTGTTCCTGGGTAGGAAGAATCAATACTGTGAAAATGACTATACTACCAAATGCAATCTACAGATTCAATGCAATCCCTATCAAATTACCAATGGCATTTTTCACAGAACTAGAAAAAAAACTTCACAATTCATATGGAAACACAAAAGACCCTGAATAGCCAAAGCAGTCTTGAGAAGGAAGAATGGAGCTGGAGGAATCAACCTTCCTGGCTTCAGATTATACTACAAAGCTACAGTCATCAAGACAGTATGGCACTGGAACAAAAACAGAAGTCCAGACCAATGGAACAAGATAGAAAGCCCAGAAATAAACCCATGCACCTATGGGTACCTTATTTTTGACAAAGGAGGCAGGAATATACAATGGGGCAAAGACAGCCTCTTCAATAAATGGTGCTGGGAAAACTGGACAGCTGCATGTAAAAGAATGAAATTAGAACACTTCTTAACACCATACACAAAGATAAAATGGATTAAAGACCTAAATATAAGACCAGAAACTATAAAACTCTTGGAGGAAAACAGGCAGAACACTCGATGACATAATTCAAAGCAAGATCCTCTGTGACCCACCTCCTAGAGTAAGGAAAATAAAAACAAAAGTAAACAAGTGGGACCTGATTGAACTTAAAAGCTTTTGCACAGCAAATGAAACTATAAGCAAGGTGAAAAGACAACCCTTGGAATGGGAGACAATAATAGGAAATGAAACAACTGACAAAGGATTAATTTCCAAAATATACAAGCAGCTCATACAACTCAATACCAGAAAAACAAATAACCCAATCAAAAAGTGGAAAAAGACCTAAACAGTCAGTTCTCCAAAGAAGGCATAAAGATGGCTAACAAACACATGACAAGATGCTCAATATCACTCATTATTAGAGAAATGCAAATCAAAACCACAATGAGATATCACCTCACACTGGTCAGAATGGCCATCATCAAAATGTCTATAAACAATAAATGCTAGAGAGGGTGTGGAGAAAAGGGAATGCTCTTGCACTGTTGGTGGGAATGTAAATTGATACAGCCACTATGGAAGACAGTATGGAGATTCCTTAAAAAACTAGGAATAAAACCACCATATGACCCAGCAATCCCACTCCTAAGCATATACCCTGAGCAAACCAGGGTTGAAAAAGACACATGTATCCCATTGTTCATTGCAGCATTATTTACAATAGCTAGAACATGGAAGCAACCTAGATGTCCATTGACAGATGAATGGATAAAGAAGTTTTGGTACATATGCCCAATGGAATATTACTCAGCCATAAAAGAACACATTCAAGTCAGTTCTGATGAGGTGGATGAACCTAGAACCTATAACACAGAGTGAAGTGAGTCAGAAAGAGAAAGGTAAATATCGTATTCTAATGCACATACATGGAATTTAGAAAAATGGTTCTGAAGAGTTTATTCACAGGGTAGCAATGGAGAAACAGACGTGGAGAATAGACTTATGGACATGGGGAAAGGGGAGGAGAGGGTGAGATGTATGGAAAGAGTAACATGGAAACTTACATTACCATATATAAAATAGATAGCCAACGAGAATGTGCTGTATGGCTCAGGAAACTCAAACAGGGGCTCTGTATCAAACTAGAGGGGTGAGAGTGGAGGAGGGATGGGAGGGAGGTTCAAAAGTGAGGGGACCTATGGCTGATTCATGTTGAGGTTTGACAGAAAACAACAAAATTCTGTAAATCAATTATCCTTCAATTAAAAAAAATTTAAAAAAGAAAGAAATGAAGAGAGTAGAATTTAGGTCTGTTTGATACAAAAAATTTTTTTAAATTAAATGCTCAAGGCACAGCATTACTTCAACATGCCTAATTCAAACTGTTCTCTCTCACCCTAACAGGTCTTTTGAGAAATAGGGCATGTCTTGTTAGATTGAGTAATGTACTTGCAGAAGTTAAGTAACCAGAAGGTATCTGGAAAATCAGCATTCAGAAGAAACATCCTGAGGGTCAGAAACAATGCTATTGGTCTCAAGTATCAGGACTTGACAATCAGTGAGAGTTGGTGTTTTTTATATATCACTGAGCCTTGTAGGGTGGATTGGATTTAGCAAATAGCAATGGAAATGTAGGCGAGGGATGAGGTGGGAGGTATGGTGAGTAGTGCTATTTGTCAAAATGAGATCCTCTTATATATAAAACAACCCGGAGGATGAAGGGGGCCAGAAGACATCTGAATGAACAAGGAGAGGTTGACAGCCAGAGTGACAGTACGTGAGAGTAATAAAACCCACCCACATGTTCTCATGGCAAATTGACTTGTTCTACTTTTCCTGATACAGAGTTTATACATCTTGTAATTTTGCCTCAAGTCATTTAGGCCTCTCATGGACTTTTTGTGCCAGAACTTCCAACCGAGTAGTTTATAACAGTGTTGCTGATGAGAATGGTAATAGTTGGTACAACTTGTCTTCCTTTAACCAAGGTACCAGTGACAAGTATTCCCCCCGCTTTTGAACCTGTGAACAGGCAAATAAGAGTGGGGGCTGATGACTATGAGAGAGTATGGAGACTGAGCAAACATTACAGTTTTCCATTGTGATTAAATAAAACTCACAATCAAGTTAATTGACACATTTACAATTGTATGTGCATAGTATTCTCTTGCATAATAATTAGACATAAATGTTCTACAGCTAATGAAAATGACTACAATTTGTATTATTGTTGGCTTTGCTGATAACTTTTGGTAAAGAATCCACCTGCAACGCAGGAGACCCCGGTTCGATTCCTGGATCTCTGCTGGAGAAGGGGCAGGCTACCCACTCCACTATTCTTGGGTTTCCCTGGTGGCTCAGCTGGTAAAGAATCCGCTTGCAATGCAGGAGACCTGGGTTCAATCCCTGGGTTGGGAAGATCTCCTGGAGAAAGGAAAGCTACTCACTCCAGTATTCTGGCCCAAATTCCATGGACTGTGTCGTCCATGGGGTTGCAAAGAGTGGGACACGACTGAGCGACTTTCACTTTCACACTTTCGCTGTATTATCGTTATATAGCAGAACCAATTTGTTTTCCTCATTTTGACAGTTATTAAATCTTAATATAATTAAGGTCATTACTGATGATTTTCCCTGATGTCATTTAGACCAGCAGTCCCCAACCTTTTTGGCACCAGGGGCTGGTTTTGTGGAAGACCATTTTTCCAAGTACTGTGGTAGGGGGGGAGGTTGTTTCAGTTTTGCCCACCACTTACCTCCTGCTGTGCAGCCTGGTTCCTAACAGGCCATGAACTGGTACGAGCCCAGTGGCCTGGGGGTTGGGGACTCTTGACATAGACAACATCCTGTTTGACTGTCAACCCCCAGACACTGACATGAGATAAAATCCAAAGCCTTGCTTATTGACATTTGTCATGTCTTAACACCCTTGGCATCTACCCCTGCAAGGGCAGGCTCAAGGCTGAGGATCTCCATGTTTCATTTGTGTGCTACCCTTCTGTTAATCCTTCAGACACACAACACAGATACACACGCACCACAGAGTCCTAGAACAACTACCTCCTATGCCAGGCCTGCTGGATACTGTAAGACTTGAGTTGCAGAAACTGTAGACCTTGGAAGGAAAAGTGCTGACCTTCAGTAGAGCTTAGATAAGCTTGATGCAAGAACAGAAATATCAGCATGACTAGAGCTTGACCAACGATGGGAGAGTTGTGCAGTGTGAGGCTGGAAGGGCAGTGGGGCCAGGCATGAAGGGCCTTAAAGCAACCATTAGAAATGTGGGTCTTATTCTAAGTGCAATGGAAAACTATTGAGATTTTAAATGGAAGAGTGACACGACCAATCTATGTTTTTAAAATACCACTTTGTGGAGAAGGCAATGGCACCCCACTCCAGTACTCTTGCCTGGAAAATCCCATGAACGGAGGAGCCTGGTGGGCTGCAGTCCATGGGGTCGCTAGGAGTTGGACACCACTGAGTGACTTCATTTTCACTTTTCACTTGCCTGCATTGGAGAAGGAAATGGCAACCCACTCCAGTGTTCTTGCCTGGAGAATCCCAGGGACGGGGGAGACTGGTGGGCTGCCACTGACACAGCTGAAGTGACTTAGCAGCAGTAGCAGTTGATATAGTGTGGAGTGGAATAGTGAAGAGGAGGCTTCAAGTAGAGATTATCACAAGAGCCTGAGTGATAGAGGATGTAACTTGGACAAAGATGTCAGGAACGGATGTGAAGAGAGGTAGTTGAGCCTAGAAAACAATGTAAAGTTAGACCTGAAGATCACACTCGTGGATTGGGTGTGGGACTAGAAGGAAAGAGAGGGATTGAGGATGACTCCTAAATTTTAGTTTTGATCAATGGGCTGAATGCTAGTGCCATCTACAGAAACAGGAAAATGAGAGAGTAAAAGGGTATATATGTGTGCGCGTGTTATGGTGGTAACAGAGTAGGAAGGGAAGGGTAAGCTCCTGGTTTGTCCATGATAAGTTTGAAGCAACTATTAGACATCCAAGTGGGCACTGCACACAAGCTGTCAACACTCTGGGGAGAGTTCAGTCAGGGCTGGAGCTGAATGTTTGGCAGTAGTCAAGGGATTATCAACAATATTTAAAGCCAAGGAGAAAGAATCAGTAGAGAGATGAGAGCTGAGGGCTGAGCCTTCCTTAGGGTTTGGGAGGTTTTGTAAAGCCACTCAGTGTCTTAAGGAAAACCTTGGAACAGATGGATGTGACCTTCATGTATTCAATAAATATTTAAGTGCTATTCTAGAGGCTGGAGATAGGTTCAGCAGAAATCCCTGGAGCTCTTGTCCTACTGAGGAGACATAGTCGATAAACAAAACAATAAAAACACATCTGTTGGTGAGAAGTGCTATGATGAAAAATAAGGCGCACAGTGGGAGTAGTGCTCACATGGGGCAGTAGGGTGTCGCTGTTTTAAGCAGGAGTGGTCAAAGCAGGGCTCACTGATACAGGTTCATATGACTAGGAACCTGAAAGAGGTGAGGCAGCCAGCCATTCAGAGATGCAGGGAAAGAGCATTCCAGACAGAACACAAGTGCAAAAGACAGAGGCAGAAGAGGGCCTGGCATGCCAAGACGCTAGTGAGACTAGAGCAGAGTAAGCGAGGGAGAAAGAGGACAGGAAGGAAGATCAGAGAAATAAGGCCTAAATATTGGTGACACTGGTGCCTTCCATGGTGGCTCAGTGGTAAAGAACCTGGCTGCCAGTACAGGAGACATGGGTTTGATACTTGGGTCAGGAAGGTACCCTGGAGTAGGAAGTGGCAACCCACTGCAGTATTTTTGCCTGGGAGATTTCACAGACAGAGGAGCCCCTCAGGCTACAGTTCATGGGGTCACAAAAGAGTCAGACACAATTTAGCAACTAAACAACAAATCTGTGTTTGAAAGTTGAAAGACACTAATGTTTGAAAGTTCTAGTTCCCGCCTACTAAGGGTGTATGAGCTAGCTATGGCTGTATAACAAATTCTCCCCCTCCTAAATTTAGCAGCTTGAATCAATAATCATTTATTATCTCATAGTTTTGGGGAGTCAGGGATTCAGGAGCAGCTTAGCTGGATGATTCTAGTTCCAGGTCTCTCATGAGGCCACAGGCATCTGAAGACTAGACTGAGGCCAAAGATCCTCTTCCGAGATGTTCCCTCACCTGGCTCCTGGCAGAAGGCCTCAGCTCCTTGCCATGTGACCCTCTCCCTGAGCTGCTTGGATGTCCTCATCACACGGTATCTAGAGATCCAGGAAAGAGCAAGGGTGCATCCGCAGCGTCTTTTATAACCTCCTCTTGGATGTCACACACCTTTACTTTTGACAGTCTATTTGTTTTGATTTGTGTCAAATAATGTGTGGACTTATTTTTCCAGCTTTATTCAGATAACATTGACAAATAACATTGTATATGTTTAAAGTGTACAACACGGTGATTTCATTTATGTAAATGCTGTGAAATGATCACTACTTTAAGGTTAGTTAACATATCCATGACCTCAGTTATTTTGTGTGTGTGTGTGTGTGTGTGTGTGTGTGTGTGTGTGTATACACCATGCTGTATATTAGTTCCCCAGAAGTTATGCATCTTATACTGAAAGTATATCTTTGGCAAACATCTCACCATCTCCCCAACCCCCAATCTCCTCATAACCACAAATCTACCATGTTTTTCTATGAGTTTGATGTTTTTAGAATTGTGGGCATTTTTAAAACAACTCCAAAGAGATGGATTAAATCCTAAGGAGGGTGTAAAGGTCAGGGCAGCAAGGGATAGCACAGTAAGGTCTACTGAGATGTGGAGAGAAAGTGTTTACTTTATAATTATTGAATTATCATCAATCGGCATCTCCAGATGATCAGAGTTGGAATCTGTTTGACTTCATTAACAGTCTAATCTCTTTAAACTTATTTAGGAAACTCTGTGTAATGGGCAAGGTTGCTTTTGAGACTCAAGTCCTTCCTTTCCCCTTCTGTGGCAGCATCCCCCTTGTCTTTTTCAGAGGCCCTGGTATAATAAAACCTCACCTGGTCAGAACATACTTTCAGGAAAATAACATGTATCAGCCATTTTTGCCTTCCTATACATTTAAATCATTATCTCCCTTGTGTGTATTTAAATTTTAAGCATGTGATAGTTAAACAGGTGGCTTTTCCCCCATTAAAGAGATGCCGCTTAGAGGGACTGTGATAGCTAGAAGTGTTTCTGAAGAAGGGACAGGGTGCTTGTGGGCCCTGGAAATGCCCCACAGTCTTTGGGGTCCTAGGCCCCCACATGAAAAGATGGACCTTGCTTACTTGCATGAGTGCCTTTATACTGCTGTGTATGGACCATACACTGGAGACTTTGCTTCAGTAATTCAGGGCCAAATATAAGTTCACAAAGCTTTTCTATTGCATTTACTACCCAGGGATGGTGTTCACGGAGTAAAAGTAATCAATTTAAGAGAAAAAAGTTTCGTTCTCCCAACTCTACCTCATATGACCCCAAACAATAACTTAACATTTCCCCCTTCAGAATTATTTTCTGTTTCCCAGTTGTAAAGGATTGCCTGTTGTATCTCATACTTAAATAAGAATGTGTAAGATATTTATTCTTTAGCTTTTATTTGCAGAATCAGTGAAGCAGTAGGTGTTATTTGGAACAGGTTCAAGTGTGTCTTTAGAAATAGAGCTCAGATTTTAAGACCTAGTTTTAGCTTAATCCATACTGGAATGATTGACATATCTTTTGAAACATTCACTTATTTATTATATATAAGACTGAAGATTATATTTTCTAGTTTATTTAAATAGAAACGTAATTTTTTAACCAACAGGTTCCTTTTTTTTCCATAACTAATCTTCTCAATAATATCTTTCAGGAGCCAAATTTAGAAAGTATGTGGGCCATTCTGCACATGTTACAAACGTCCGCTGGTCTCATGACTTTCAGTGGGTATTAAGCACAGGAGGGGCTGACCACTCAGTTTTCCAGTGGAGATTTATTCCAGAAGGTGTCAGCAATGGCCTGCTGGAAACTGCACCCCAGGGTAAAACCAATAATAATTTTTCAACATGTTTTTTTTTTTTCAATAAAAATTTCATGTAATGGCCTGACATCTCTTCTGAAGATAGAGTTAAACCATTTTGAAAAATTCATTCCTACCATAAATTTAAAAATTAAAAAAAAAAAAACAGAAAAACATTTTGAGATATGGGTCAATCGAATATGGGTCAATTGGATAATTTCCTTCAAAGAATTTTGCTTATACTAAATGAAAGCTGAACATCTAAAGTTTACATGAAGAATTAACTTTTGAAAATAATACTACACATACATTTCAGCCTCCTTAGGACAATTCTGATGGATGGTGGGGCTGCTGGGTAAGGTGACAAAGTAACATTTGAAATAGGAGTTGCCTTCCTAATAGAGATCAAAGAATGATCCACAGTCAGGATCAGCTGTGTTCCAGGTCAATGGATATATTGGTCCTTTAATTTATTGTACTTTCAGTAGTAATGACCACGTACTATGTGAGGGAATGGTTTTTATTGGGAGGGATTCTGCAGCAGTTTTGACCATGATAGTTACCAGCACCTAGTGGTCATGTTAACAGGCTAAAGAAGATTTTTACTGAATAAGTGGTTGAATTTCCTTCTGACCCAGCTTCCTCTGTGGTAAAACCTTCCCGTCTCCGCTTTTCTCTTTCAAAGCAAGATTTAAAACCAAAGGTCCATTATCTAATACAAGTGTGGAGATGGTGGGGGGAGTTACGCTAGTCTGTTAATACTCCTAAAAAGAGAGTGAGAGGTATGCCAAACTTAACCAAAAGATGAAAGAAAAAAGATGTTTTAAGAATCTACAGCAAATGAAAATTATGGTGTATGATGTATTTTTATTGAACTCAGTAGGATAGAAGAAAGAAAATATTTTTAAACTTTTTAGCCATTAAGAGTCTCAGAATTTCTGCTTGTTTCTTGTGGGGGTATTTCTGCAGACGGTGGCACTGATTCCTACAGTGAAGAATCTGATTCGGATTTATCTGACGTGCCAGAGTTGGACTCTGATATTGAGCAAGAAACTCAAATCAATTATGATCGCCAGGTCAGTAAACAGGAAGCCTTATGACAAATACCTTATAACCCCAAATCTCAATATTATTCAAATCAGACACTGCACTAAAATTGGTTAGTCCTTCGGCAAAAGAAAATAAAAGAATTAGTAAAATTGCCTACTTCTTATCTTTAAATACAGATTTGAAATAAGGCTTTTACTGATCATGTCAGCAAAAAAATTTTTAAGGAGAAGGTAGTAGCAAATTTTAAACCAGAACCCATGACAATTTGGGTTTTCTGCTTTCCTAGCAGCTAAAATTTTTAAATATCTATTACAGAAAAATGTGCAAGTAAGTTACCTGATTTTTCGTTTTTCTAAGCAGATCACTAAAGCATGTGTTTTCTTTATAGAACAGGAGACGCTGGAGGCATGGTAGTTTGCCAATGAGTGATTGTCCTGGTGTCTCTCTTAGCTTATGGAGACCATTATCCATTTAATTAAAGTAAAAGCCCAAATACAATGCGTATTATCTGTCCAGTCAGAAATCGTCTTTGGTAAAAAAAGTTGGACAATTACAACTAATTGAGTACTATTTTTTTAAACAGATATTTAATTTTAGCACTAAACTGTGTATTAAAATGCACAATCCTTCACTGGAATCTGGACACGTATCACCTTCTTAATGGTAATAACTCTAGAGGTTCTATTTTCTTCCTTGTCATTTAACAGAGGTATGTGGAGCAGATTCCATAAATGGACATAGACTGAATAAGATTTCAAATTTCAGACACAGCAACTGTCAGTGTTGCCCATGGAAACTTACCATAGGCCTATGGCAGCTGCCATGTATCAGGTATCTCTGTGGGGCCACGTCCTGTGCTTTCCGTACACCAAATCCAACCCCACAGTAACCCTGCAAGGTTAAGTACTTTGCCCGCATCCATATTGCCTGTAGTGTTAGAATAAGAAAGTGGATCTGGTCTTCTCTGTAGATGCACATTCTATGTGCTACTTAGCTTTGCCCCTACATAAGCTCTGAATGTGTGACTTTTCAGATGATGCCTTTTTTTCCAGCCTGTCATTGTCACTCACTGCTTTCAATGTTTGAAAAATTAGATTAGCACAAAAGTAGTCCAACTGATGTCTTGGGTCAACTTCAAGACTAAATCAGTTTGACTGTGTATTGATACAATATATTATGCTATAGATAAAGATTTGAAAGGAAATGATTAATATGGAAATATGAAAATATTACACAATATTATATCCTAATATTAAGGTGAAATGGAATGAACAATGAAAGGGGAAAGCAAAATGAACATACAATTTAAAGAAAAAAGAAAGAGAAAAGCAATTTTTTTAGTTGAGATGTTTTTATTTAATAAAATGGTACTTGTAAAAGAACGAAAAGGAATGACTTGATTGAAATTCATGCCTAAGATTTATATATTCTCCCTGACGTCTTGCTTTTTAAAGTTTTCACCTGTGTTATTTGATTCATGTTGTCTGAATTTGATTCCTGAGTTATTCCTGAGCTGGAAGTCTGTTCTACAGATGGGACTTTGAGGCCCGCAGAAGTTATGAGACTTGTTCAAATAAGCAGTAGCAATGCCGAGACTAGAATTCAGTTCTCTAAAGTAGTTGATAAGCTGATGAAAGCATCTGAATTCAGATGAATAATTATCATTAGGCTTTAAAAGCTTACTTCATTGCATCTGTAATAGACAAGGCAGAAGTGAGATGTCTCTTGACTTCCTTTTTTTCAGAATAATTTTTGGTCAAACCCTAAAGAAGAGCTTTGTTATAATATTTTCATGATTTTTTGTAATGTAGTTTGATTGAATTAAATTTCATTTAAATGTATTAAATTTTTATCTCTTGATGGTAGGGCACAAGTACATTGTAGACAAAAGATGGATTTTATCCACATTTACATCATAGGGAATGTTATCCCAGTCAACAACATATTTTAGGTCCTAGATTAGGCCAAGAGCTTTGCTCTATATCCAAGTCTGATCTGGAAGGTTCATGGGGTCATGAAAGAAGGATAATTCCCAAGAGTGATCACCATGATTTGCAAGGCCGTGTTTTACATGTCAGAATAATCTAAAGATTTCCTGCCTAGAAGAAATTATAACAAAATATTTAAATTATATTTTATTGATAATTTTATTTAATAATTTCCTTTCATATTTATCTGAAGTAACTATATTATCTGGATATAAATTGATTAAGAAACATAATAGCAGAATTTTTCAAAAGAATTCTTTTAAATCCCAGTGATTTAAAAGATACTCAAGTTAGCTTTGTTCATTCAGTTCAGTTCAGTTCAGTCTCTCAGTCATGTCCGACTCTTTGCAAACCCATGAACCGCAGCATGCCAGGCCTCCCTGTCCATCACCAACTCCCAGAGTTTACCCAAACTCATGTCTATCGAGTCAGTGATGCCATGCAACCATCTCATCCTCTGTTGTCCCCTTCTCCTCCTGCCCTCAATCTTTCCCAGCATCAGAGTCTTTTCAATTGAGTCAGCTCTTTGCATCAGGTGGCCAAAGTATTGGACTTTCAGCTTCAACATCAGTCCTTCCAATGAACACCCAGGACTGATCTCCTTTAGAATGGACTGGTTGGATCTCCTTGCAGTCCAAGGGACTCTGAAGAGTCTTCTCCAACACCACAGTTCAAAAGCATCAATTCTTCTGTGCTCAGCCTTCTTCACAGTCCAACTCTCACATCCATACATGACTACTGGAAAAACCATAGCCTTGACTAGATGGACCTTTGTTGGCAAAGTAATGTCTCTGCTTTTTAATGTGCTATCTAGGTTGGTCATAACTTTCCTTCCAAGGATTAAGCAAGTCTTTTAATTTCATGGCTGCAATCACCATCTGCAGTGATTTTGGAGCCCAGAAAAATAAAGTCAGCCACTGTTTCAACTATTTCCCCATCTATTTGCCATGAAGTGGTGGGACCACATGCCATGATCTTAGTTTTCTGAATGTTGAGCTTTAAGCCAGCTTTTTCACTCTCCTCTTTCACTTTCATCAAGAGGCTCTTTAGTTCTTCACTTTCTGCCATAAGGGTGGTGTCATCGGCATATCTGAGGTGATTGATATTTCTCCCAGCAATCTTGATTCCAGCTTGTGCTTTTTCCAGCCCAGCGTTTCTCATGATGTACTCTGCATAGAAGTTAAATAAGCAGGGTGACAGTATACACCCTTGACGTACTCCTTTTCCTATTTGGAATCAGTCTGTTGTTCCATGTCTAGTTCTAACTAGAAGAAGTAAAATTCAATCTTATGTTCTCAATTTCATTTGTCTTTTCAAAGAACCTACCCTTAGTTTTATTCATCTTTTTTCCAATTTTCCTATTCTCTATTTCCTTTATTTCTGTGCTAATCTCTGTTATTTCCTTTCTTTTAACATTGAACTTATTGTCCAAACTAAGTCCAAACTTCTTTCTAGTTCCTTGATGTATAATACTAAGTTCTTTATCTGAAATATATCTTTTTTCTTAATGGATATGTTTATTAGCTACAAATGTTCCCCTTAGATATGCTTTTGCTTTATCCTATAAGTTCTGGTATGTTGTGTTTCCATTTTAATTTCTGTCAGATTTTTAAAAATTTCCTTTTTAATTTCTTCTTTGATCCATTAATTGTTCAGAAGTGTGTTAATTCCTACTTATTTGTGACTTTCTCAACTTTCTTCCTGTTACTTATTTCTCAGTTCAGTTCAGTAGTTATAGTTGTGCCTGACTCTTGCGACCCCATGGACTGCAGCACACCAGACTTCCCTGTCCATCACCAACTCCCAGAGCTTACTCAAGCTCATGTTCATCGTGTCAGTGATACAATCCAACCATCTCGTCCTCTGTCGCCCCTTCTCCTCCTGCCTTCAATCTTTCCCAGCATCAGGGTCTTTTCCGATAAGTCAGTTCTTCACATCAGGTGGCCAAAGTATTGGAGCTCCAACTTCAGCATAAGTCCTTCCAGTGAATATTCAGGATTGATTTCCTTTAGGATTGACTGGTTTGATTTCCTTGCAACCCAAAGGACTCTCAGGAGTCTTCTCCAACACCACAGTTCAAAAGCATCAATTCTTCTGTGCTCAGCTTTCTTTATGGTTCAGCTCTCACATCCATACATGGACTACTGCAAAAACCATAGCTTTGACTAGATGGACTTCTGTAAACAGAGTAATGTCTCTGCTTGTTTAATATGCTGTCTAGGAGAAGGCAATGGCACCCCACTCTAGTACTTTTGCCTGGAAAATCCCATGGATGGAGAAGCCTGGTAGGCTGCAGTCCATGGAGTCGCTAGAGTCAGACATGACTGAGTGACTTCACTTTCACCTTTCACTTTCATGCATTGGAGAAGGAAATGGCAACCCACTCCAGTGTTCTTGCCTGGAGAATCCCAGGGACAGGGGAGCCTGGTGGGCTGCCGTCTATGGGGTCGCACAGAGTCGGATATGACCGAAGCGACTTAGCAGTAGCAGCAGCAGGTTGGTCATAGCTTTTCTTCCAAGGAGCAAGCATCTTTTAATTTCCTGGCTGCAGTCACCGTCTACAGTGATTTTGAAGCCCCCCAAATAAAGTCGTCACTGTTTCCATTGTTTCCCCATCTATTTGCCATGAAGTGATGGGACCAGATGCCATGATCTTAGTTTTTTGAATGTTGAGTCTTAAACCAGCTTTTTCACTCTCCTCTTTCACTTTCATCAAGAGGTTCTTTAGTTCCTCTTCACTTTCTGCCATAAGGGTGGTGTCATCTGCCTATCTGAGATTATTGATATTTCTCCTGGCAATCTTGATTCCAGCTTGTGGCTCAGCCAGCCCAGCATTTCACATAATGTACTCTGCATATAAGTTTAATAAGCAGGGTGACAATATACAGCCTTCACGTACTCCTTTCCCAATTTAGAACCAGTCTGTTGTTCCATGTCCAGTTCTAACTGTTGCTTCTTGACCTGCATACAGATTTCTCAAGAGGCAGGTAAGGTGGTCTGGTATTCCCATCTCTTGAAGAATTTTCTGCAATTTGTTATGATCCACACAGTCAAAGGCTTTAGCATAGTCAGTAAAGCAGAAGTATGTGTTTTTCTGGAACTCTCTTGCTTTTTCCATGATCCAGCGGATGTTGGCAATTTGATCTCTGGTTCCTCTGCCTTTTCTAAATCCAGCTTGAGCATCTGGAAATTCTCAGTTCATGTACTGTTGAAGCCTAACTTGGAGAATTTTGAGCATTACTTTGCTAGTGTGTGAGATGAGTGCAACTGTGAAATAGTTTGAACATTCTTTGGCACTGCCCTTCTTTGGGATTGGAATGAAAACAGACCTTATCCAGTTCAGTGCTGAGTTTTCCAAATTTGCTGGTATATTGAGTGCAGCACTTTCACAGCATCATCTTTTAGGATTTGATATAGCTCAGCTGGAATTCCATCACCTCCACTAGCTTTGTTCATAGTGATGTTTCCTAAGGCTCACTTGACTTCACACTCCACGATATCTAGCTCTAGGTGAGTGATCACACCATCGTGGTTATCTGACTCATTAAGATCTTTTTTGTATAGTTCTTCTTTGTATTCTTGCCACCTCTTCTTAATATCTTCTGCTTCTTTTAGGTCCATACTTATTTCTGGTTTCATACAATAGTGGTCAGAAAAAGATACTTGATATAATTTCAGTCTTTTTAAATTTATTGAGCCTTGTTTTGTGGTCTAACATTATCTGTCGTAGAAAATGTTCCTTGTGCACTTGAGAGGAGTGTGTATTTTGCTGCTGATAAATGAGATGTTGCATATTTGTTTGTTGGAATATTTGGTCTGTTGTTGTTGTTGTTTAGTTACCAAGTCATGTCCAACTCTTTGCAACCCCACAGACTGCAGTGCTCCAGGCCTCCCTGTCCCCCACCATCTGCCAGAGTTTGCCTAAGTTCATGTACATTGCATCAGTGATGCCATTTAACCATCTCATCTTCTGTCATCCTCTTCTCCTTCTGCCTTCAGTCTTTCTCAGCATCAGGGTCTTTTCCAGTGAGTCGGCTATTCACATCAGGTGGCCAAAGTTTTTATGCTTCAGCTTCAGCATCAGTACTTCCAAAGAATATTCAAGGTTGATTTCCTTTAAGATTGACTCGTTTGATCTCCTTGCTGTCCAAGGGACTCTTAAGAGTCTTCTCCAGCACCAGAGTTTGAAAGCATCTCTTCTTTTGGCCTGTGGTATTGTTCAAATCTGTTTCATTATTGATTCTCTGGTGGTTCAGTCCAGTTGTTGAGAGTGGGATTTTACAGTTCCCAACTATTATTGTATTGATATTTATTTCTTCTTTTAGTTGTTAATATATGCTTTGCAGATCAGATGCTGTCAGTTGCATAAATATTTACCATTGTTAAATCTTCTCGATAAGTTGGCCCCTTTACCATTATATAATGCCCTTCTTTTGCTCTTGTGACCACTTTTAATTTCTAATGTCTTCAAAAATTTGATTTCCTGCAATTAAAGATTTCCTGAGAATGCCAAGATATTTATGTATTTGAAACCTGAAGAGTGTCTCACTAAGTGCTTCTGTTACCCATGAAGGTTTACAAAGAAGATCTACCTCAGCTAAAGCAGCAAAGTAAAGAGAAAAACCATGCAGTGCCCTTCCTCAAACGAGAAAAGGCTCCTGAGGACAGCCTGAAACTCCAGTTCATACACGGGTAGGTGACGTGGCACCGTCCTTATCAGCTTGTCATCCTTTGCAGGGCTGCCCCACTTCAGGCTGCTCTCCTCTCCACCTTGCACTTACTTGTGCTTAGTGTTTTAACCATGACTCTCTGTCCAGTTTTCTCGGTGTTCCGTGTCCATCTCAGTGTGCGTGTCTAGAGTTTTCGTGCTTCATGTCCGTTCGTGATACATGTGTTACTTTCATTCCTTGTTATTTCACTTCATTCTCTCCGTCTCTGCTTCCTTCATTCCATAACTCCTGCTGTATTCAGCTGGCTTTCCCAGGACGACCTTTCTTTGAAACACTTTTGTTCATATATGTCCTAAATAATTTTGAATTTTGAAAATCATGTGCAACTTTCCACACTTTAAGTTGACATCGAAGATTTTTCAACCTAAACTTAAATGCTTGTAAAAAGAGTATGATATCTAGTGTTTTATAAATACTCAAATTATTTATGGCTCACATTATAAATGGCTCCAATGGAACCTAAATGTCATAGACATTTGGTTTCCATCATTATCAGTTTAAAAAATACATGAACCCATATTTCTGTTCTACTTCTCCCACAGAATTTTACCCTAATGTATTATTTTTATGCTCGTAAGTCTTTTATTGATCACCCTGTCTTAACTTCAACAAGGAAAAAACATATCTATCAGTTCAAATTAAATTTAATTCCCTGTGACCATAACTCTCTAACTCTATGCTCTCCAATACAGTATCTACTTGTAGCCAATGAACACGTGAAATGTGACTGCTCTGAATTAAGATGTGCTGTATATAGAAAATGGACACCAGATTTTGAAGACTTAATGTAAAAAAAGTATACACATCATTAAAATGTTTTATATTGATTCTAGGTGTACGTGATAAAATTTTAGACATATTGGGTTAAATATTAAATTTCATCTGTTCCTTTTCACTTTCTAATGTGACAATTATACCTTTTTAAATTACCTATGTGATTTACATTATATTTCTATTGGACAGTGCTGCTCTTAGCATTAATACATTTTTTCTGGATTTAATTATCATTATAACTATTAATATTAATAATAAAAAGCTGGCCAAATCAACATAAAGATAGTATAAATTCTGATAAACAGTTGTTAAACATGAAAAATTTTATTGGAAAAAATATTTCTTAAGATAGAATTTTTTCAATGAGTTCAGATATATGTGCATATATATTTCTTATTGCTAAACGGTAATACAGTTTAGCATTTTATCTATTCTAATTTTGCACTTTTAATGTAAGCACTAAGAAAACTTACTCATATCTACTTATTTAAGTAGATGAGAATAGAGGCAGTTTTATCACAGCAATGGTAATCAATTCTTTAAATTCCTCTTGAGTTACAGGCCAAAACTATAGATTGCGATTTTGATATATCACACAAAATTGTAATTTAATGATCCATCAGCTGACAATTCAGTTAAATCACTCTTCAATTTTGTTAAAAGCAAAAAATTGTTTTGGTGTCCCTGAATAAGATTCCAGATGAGTGAGAGGATTGACTTCCTAAGTTGGGAGGAAGGCAGTTAGGAAACGGGAAGTGGGAAAGGAAAACCTGCCCCTCATCACAGGTGTGTTCTCAGACCGGTCAGTTTTAAGAGAAAGCACATATAGTAGCTGAGGATCTGGAAGTAAATTCTGTTAAAATTCCCAGTGTCCCTTTGCCCCTTTGAAAGTCATCACTTGCCTTCAGAGATCTCATTCCCTCATTGAAGATCGCTGTCACAGGCAACTGTGGAGACACCTGGGTTCTACTTGTGCGTGTCCTTGTTAGCAGGTTAACTTTATCTTCTCACAGCTTCTGCTCTGTACACTCACTGCTTATTGCACTACTGTGCGTTTCTTGGACCTGTGCTTCAGTTACAGAGGCTACGACTGTAGGAACAATCTGTTCTACACACAAGCTGGAGAAGTGGTCTATCACATTGCTGCCGTTGCTGTCGTGTACAACAGGCAGCAGCACTCGCAGAGGCTATACCTGGGGCACGACGATGACATTCTCAGCCTGACCATTCATCCAGTGAAGGACTACGTGGCCACTGGGCAGGTATGTATCTCCCCTATAAGACGCGGATTTAGCTGGAGAGAGAGGATTTAATTTTAAACTCAGTTTACGTAGAAGAAACTCAAGAAACACTTGGTAGAAATAAACCTGAGGTAGGAAGTTGAAGGTGCAGTGAATGCTGGATCGTTTCATAATGGTGGGGAAAATCAACCAATACATGCTGGGGTTCGATCCCTGGGTTGGGAAGGTACCCTGGAGAAGGACATGGCAACCCACGCCAGTCCTCTTGCCTAGAGAATCCCATGGACAGAGGAGCCTGGCAGGCTATTGTCCATAGGGTTGCAGAGTCGGACATGACTGAAGCGACTTAGCACAGCACAGGAAGTTGCGGGTGCAGTAAATACAGGATCATTTCACGATGGTGGGAAAGTCAACCAATACATACCAGAACTTTTGGGAAGCCTTTGAGAGATTCTTATTCTGACATGATGAAATCTGTGAACAGGATTAGGTGAAACTAAAATAATGTAAGTTCATAAAGTCTTACTATATTTACCTCCTTACTCAGAACTCAGTATATCCTAGGTACTGAAAACTGTTTACTGAACAAACCATATTATAATACCAATGTAACATCTAGTGTATAGTTATTGTTATAGAACTTAAAGTTGTATTAATTTGGGCTCATTTATTATTTTATATTTTAGCCTTCAAAAAACTAAATTTTATCTGAACCATCTTGGAATGCCTAAACTTTGGATTGAGTCTATAAGTGAAAAGCTGCTCAAAACAGAGCTCTGTGTTCAATTCAGCAAACAAAGTATCTGTTAAACTCAGATCTTGCTGGTAAAGCAATAGTATTGTCAACAGTATTTTCAGTATTGTGCTCTTTTCTACCAATGTTTAAATTGCATTTTTATTTGGTTTTATCATGAGCTTTTAACTGTAGGAAATACTTCACCTGATCCTCAACATCAGAGTGGCAAATTCCAAGAAAAACTGCTGGTATGAAGAGACCTGGGTTTGATTCCTGGGTTGGGAAGATCTCCTGGAGAAGGACAGCTACCCACTCCAGTAGTATTCTGACCTGGAGAATTCCATGGACTATATAGTCCATGGGGTCGCAAAGAGTCAGAGGCAACTGAGTGACTTTCACTTTCCCTTTCACTTTCATGAGGGTCAGAGATTAACATGAGACAACAAACTATTTCTGAGACTTGACAGGAGGTAGAAGTCTTTGAACAGGGTTTATAGCCTGATGTTCACAGCCATGGATGAAACGGGTATGTAGAGAAGTCAGCCCCCAGAAATGTGCATTTGGTGGGGAAAGAGTTCATAGCTCTTATATTATTTGTAAAAGGATTACAATCCCCCAGAAGGAAAGAGCCATTAATTTAAACATGATGTGCTTCTCTTCCAGCTGTAAATTACATCATCTATTCTGTCTTAGCTGACATTAAATTTCATAAGTAATTGATCACTGCTTTGCCTTTTCACTCTTTCCTGCCCCCTCCCCCCTTTTTTGTCTTTCTTAGAAACAGATGATGCTTGATTCATGGGTATTTAACATCCTTCCTTTGAAAAAACACCAGAGATTGGTTCTTTTTTTTGTTTTGTTTTTGTTTTGTTGTTTTTTTTTAAAATTTTATTATTATTATTTTTTTAATTTTAAAATCTTTAATTCTTACATGCGTTCCCAAACATGAACCCCCCTCCCACCTCCCTCCCCATAACATCTCTCTGGGTCATCCCCATGCACCAGCTCCAAGCATGCTGTATCCTGCATCAGACATAGACTGGCGATTCAATTCTTACATGATAGTATACATGTTAGAATGTCATTCTCCCAAATCATCCCACCCTCTCCCTCCCTCTGAGTCCAAAAGTCCATTACACACATCTGTGTCTCTTTCCCTGTCTTGCATACAGGGTCATCATTGCCATCTTCCTAAATTCCATATATATGTGTTAGTATACTGTATTGGTGTTTTTCTTTCTGGCTTACTTCACTCTGTATAATCGGCTCCAGTTTCATCCATCTCATCAGAACTGATTCAAATGAATTCTTTTTTATGGCCGAGTAATACTCCATTGTGTATATGTACCACAGCTTTCTTATCCATTCATCTGCTGATGGACATCTAGGTTGTTTCCATGTCCTAGCTATTATAAATAGTGCTGCAATGAACATTGGGGTACATGTGTCTCTTTCAATTCTGGTTTCCTCAGTGTGTATGCCCAGCAGTGGGATTGCTGGGTCATAAGGTAGTTCTATTTGCAATTTTTTAAGGAATCTCCACACTGTTCTCCATAGTGGCTGTACCAGTTTGCATTCCCACCAACAGTGTAGGAGGGTTCCCTTTTCTCCACACCTTCTCCAGCATTTATTGCTTGCAGATTTTTGGATCGCAGCCATTCTGACTGGTGTGAAGTGGTACCTCATTGTGGTTTTGATTTGCATTTCTCTAATAATGAGTGATGTTGAGCATCTTTTCGTGTGTTTGTTAGCCATCCGTATGTCTTCTTTGGAGAAATGTCTATTTAGTTCTTTGGCCCATTTTTTGATTGGGTCATTTATTTTTCTGGAATTGAGCTGCAGAAGTTGTTTGTATATTTTTGAGATTAGTTGTTTGTCAGTTGCTTCATTTGCTATTATTTTCTCCCATTCAGAAGGCTGTCTCTGCACAACAAAGGAAAATATAAGCAAGGTGAAAAGACAGAGATTGGTTCTTTACCTAAACCCCTGAGGATCCACCACACTTTACACTGTAACTGGTGGGAAGCAGACCAGTATGCCAGTACCCTCTCCTGGGGTAATTGGGCCTCCACAGGCCAGTGTGAGAGCTGGGTGGACTCTGCTGAGTTACATGCATGACTTCATGTCCCACTTTTCCTTTTAGAGCCATCATACCCAACAAGGACTTTTTCCGCCTGTGTATTATAAGTGTGGTGGCTTCCCTTGTAGCTCAGTTGGTAAAGAATCTGCCTGTAGTGCAGGAGACCCAGGTTCAGTTCCTAGGTTGGGAAGATTCCCCTGGAGAAGGAAATGGCAACCCACTCCAGTATTCTTGCCTGGAGAATCCCATGGACAGAGGAACCTGGAGGGCTATAGTCCATGGGGTTGCAAGAATTGGACACAACTTAGCAACTAAACCACCACCACCATTATAAGTGAGGAAAACCAATTTAGTGGTACAGTTTTATCTGTTATTGGGAATTGGTGTGATAGAAACTTGTGTCCCCTTGAGGAGAAGCCACTTAATGACAGAGTTAAGCCTTGAGACTTTCACTTCCCAGGGGTAAAAGTAGGCCCAGGCCTCCTTGAGGTGGGTAAATAATTGGGGCAAGTAAAAGAGCTCTTAGAATAGACAGTGTCATGAAAACGAACAGCTGTGTTTTTTGATTAAGGAGTGGAATCGTGTATAGAGTTGAGAAGGTGGGAAGGGAAGGATAGAACTAGCTGACAGAACAAAGCCCAGAAGACATTTGAACTAGAGTCTTAAATGTCCCTTAACTGGGAGCCGTACACCAGGTCAGGCTCTGCTGGGACCCATCAAGACATTTAGACTCTTGGTTCCTCAGCTTCCTCTTCTGAGAAGCAGTGGAGTCGGACCAGAATATTTCCCAGGGTCTTCTGGCTCTCCACATAGGTGGGGTTTGATTTCTGAGAAGCGCTTGACTCTAAGCAGCAAAATCACTTTTATTATAATTTATAAGTTGTTAATAACACTCATCCTTTTATTTAAGGTTGGAAGAGATGCAGCTATTCATGTCTGGGATACACAGACTCTAAAATGTTTGTCACTGTTGAAAGGACAACATCAGAAAGGAGTGTGTGCCCTCGATTTCTCAGGTAAGCACCCGTTTGCTGCCAGAGTCACTGACAGATGGTTCCACATTTACTTTGGGTTTTTTGAATCCTTTTATTTGGTATAGTCCTGCTTGTAAGGAGGTGAGCCCTTTGTGTGTCAGCTGCCCAGTCTTAGACTAGAAATTGGATATGTGAATACTTCACTAAAAACGTGACCTGTAGACCACCCCTCCTTTCCTCCTCTTCGTTTCCTCTCTCCTAAGTCATTACCCAGAGCTCACACTGTGTTCAGCATTTGCTTGAGAGATTTGAAATCCAGAGCAGCTGTTGCCATTGAAAGCCATCGTTGCAAATGTCTGGCAGTGACTCAGAGCATCAATTTCATCTCTTTAAATAAATGGAAAGACAGCACTTGTGATTTCAAATATAAAGGACTATAGGGAGGGCTGCAAATTCTCTGCAAAAGGCCACTTTACAACACTGGTGTTTTGAAAGTCAAATTTCATATTGAAAAAATAGAACTGATGTTTCCATCTCTTTCATTTAAAATTTGAAGACAGTGATGTTAATATACTAACCAATGAATATAATTTACTTCTTCAGAGTAAGGCCATTTCTTTATGCTGGAGTTGAAAAATGAGGGTTAAAACACAAAAGATGTTTTTACCTAGAAATTTTTAATAGTCCCAATTGTAGATATTAGATCTGTAGGAAAAATTTCTAACTTTCTACAGAAAACTGGTTCTGTAATTTCTTTTTTTATAAATTCCACTCAAATATGTGCAATATGTATAATATTGGTTGTTAAATTCCACTTTGCAACTCCAGTCTCTCTCTTATATGCCTCCCTCGCTACTTTCCTCCCTCAAGCTGAACTTCCTCTCATCTGTGCCACAGTGGTTATGCTGGTCTCTCATCCCATCCCCACGTCCTCCAGCCCATCCTGCCCCCTTCTGGAATCCTGTGGAAGTGCAGTAACATGTCTGCTCCATGAACTCTGCTTGGCTGACTGACTCTAGGCTGAGCCCTTATTGAACTTTTGTGGCCTTCTATGATCTGGCCTTGGTCTTCACTTGCAGTGTTTTCATCCACCACCCCAATCACGCTCCTTTACGTCCACCTATCTGGAG
This sequence comes from Capra hircus, assembly GCF_001704415.2. Taxonomy (NCBI): domain Eukaryota; kingdom Metazoa; phylum Chordata; class Mammalia; order Artiodactyla; family Bovidae; genus Capra; species Capra hircus. The sequence goes on from NC_030818.1 coordinate 37,239,129, forward strand.
AGCCTACATGTACTCCTGCCCTTCTTTTTGGCTGTGTTCCTTTGCTTATGCCATTCTCATGTATCTTGTTTAAGCATCCTTTAAGACCAAGCTGAAAGTTTTATACTCCAGCCTTCCAGGGAGAAATGCCTTGTCCCTCTGCATTGCTTAACCCATTTGTTGTTATTGCTCTTAGGGTACCTGTTAGAGTCCATGGGGTACCGTAGTTATTTGTGTTAGCATCTCCTATGGCCCTCTCAGAATGTAAACTACTCATCTAGCCCGTCTCTCTGCTCCCCACTGAGCATGTTATAGTGCTGTGTACACAGGGGCTACTCCAAAATTGTGAATGAATGAAGTTTTGCTTAATGACCTTTGTCTTCCCTTTCACTACTGCTACTAGAACTTTACATGTAAACCATCTTTGGATGAAAATTATCTTTATTCTCTGACCAATCACACAGTACAGGTTTGTGTGGATGTCATATGCACCTTCTCATATGCTCTAAACTACTATACAAGTAGTTTATCCCAGGCCTCTCAGATCGTTGCCTAGGATAAAGAAACCAGATACTCTAAGAAGAGGCTGAGAAGCGGATTCTGTCCCTGCTTCTAATTCTATTTTAGGCAAATTAAGAAATGCTCAGATAAATATTTTCTGCATAAAAAGATATTTCCATTTGAACAATACACTCTTTATTCACCAGATAACAGTCACTAGGGGCATTTGCTGCCCATTTATGCAGCAAATGTGTAATTTTTGATTGTGAAAAATCACATTTTTTGTCTTAGAATTTAAATACCATGTAAATTTTATAAATGGCACCAAAAAAGCTAGGTGATAGTTTGAGAAAGCACTACAAATAAGGACTATTGAGGAAGTGGGGAAGTATCTCTTGTGTTTGATCCATCACCATGTATGGTTCCATGAAGATAAACTGTGGTTGGTTGATCTTGGTGGTTTCTGTGGCCCTTCTGAAGGTATGAGCTGAGCCTCTTCAGTTTAATTTGTATTCATAGTCGTACCTTGTGTTATGATGCAGCTTTAGTCTTAAACAGACACCTGCACAGCTTTACAGGTAATGAAGATCCAGAGAGTCTGATGGTATGGCTGAGATCCAGAGCAGGGATCCAGGGCCCCTGGATCTCAGTCCTGTAAAAAAAGTCGCCAGGCCTGGGGCCATTGGGTGGCAGGAGCTGTGCCATCGCTCTCCCTGCTCATCCTCCTGCCCTTTCCTGCCCCTGCCCTCCACCAGGGCTGGAGTGAATTTTTAGCAGGAGAGTCACTCAGCGTGATCCCTTGCTTCCTCACTCCCTCTAACCAATGGTCAGGGCTCCAGCCACCCCACCCCCATTCTCCAGCGTAACTGTGTCATGGGCATGGTAGTGCATAGAGGCTGCCACATGGGACGACCCCTCACCTCTGGTGAAGAGAGACCCCTAGAATAGCCTTGAACCAAACACTTTTGTGAACTGCAGCAGGAGCAACTATACCTTTCCTTTTGGATACTTACAGGAAACTGAGGAGTTTAAGTCAATATAATGAAAGAGATGGTTTACATTTCCCAGTTTAACCATGTAAACAGGGTGCCCACATTGGATATTATCTAGCCAGGGGCCTATCTGTGTGCCTCAGTATACCCCGACACCCACCTATCTCTTATAAGTTGGCTCATTTCAGGGGATGTTGTGGAGACCTGCTGATGATAGAAAGAAAGTCTCATGGAAATACAAAGCAGGCACATTGTATGACAACTAGACAACAATTAAGCAGTCATAACTAGGAATGTGGATTAAACTATTCTTGCCCCTCTTCCAAAGCAAACAAAAAGAAGACATTTTTAATCAAAGACATTTCCAGCAACATAACCCATACTTGTAAATTATGTCAACAAGAAGGAATGAATTTGTTTTGTGTCACTTAATTGAGCAACTCTTTAACCTTGTTGGATTTATTATCACTGTCTAGGGGAAAATGGAGGTCTTTGTTTCTGTGCTTGCAGTCAGGAAAGTACTTCCACATGAATGGAAAACCAATTAGAAAGAGAAAAGTTTAGCCACATACATATTTTCTACCCTAAATATCATTCTCATATTTTTAAAAACCTTCATTGCATCATAGTAATATCCACAAGGGCACATCTGAGATTGCTTGATTTCATTGTGCTTCAGTTCCAAAAACCTATGCCTTTTTTATGAGTCCTGAATATAGGACCAACTTGTAATTGCCTGAATAAAATATTTCTCTTTCTAATTTGTCCTTTACTGTTGACATTAAGTGCCTTAGAATTATTTCTGGACTATGTCACAAAATATCCATAATTAATATATACTGTGACTAGAAAGATTTGAAAGGACATTTCCATATGTTTGAAAGTCAGAAACTCCAGCTAAATGGTCAAGGAACAATGGATTTTTCAAAGCTAAAGTCAAGCCTCTGTGAGGGGAAATAAAAACTGGGAAGAAATCTGCTTCCCTGGTGATTCAGATAGTAAAGAATCTACCTACAATGTGGGAGACCTGGGTTCTATCGCTGGATTGGGAAGATTCCCTGGAGAAGGGCATGGCAACCCACTCCAGTATTCTTGGCTGGAGAATCCCCATGCACAGAGGAGCCTGTCAGGCTACCATCAATGGGGTCACAAAGAGTCGGACACGACTGAGCAACTAAGCACAGCACAGTTATATTTCAAAACTGTGTGATATGTAGAAATCCCCCACAATTACAGAATTTAAGAAAAAGTCACCATCCTAAAAGAAAAGGTATGTTTGTTGAGGCACCTCTGGATTTGTTCTGGGGCTTCATTGCTACTAGGTCACAAATTGGGGCAGAAAGGTGGTATAACTGTGAAGACAAGATGATGGGGCCTCATAGAAGTTCTAATAAAAAGAAACAAAAAGCAAAAAACAACTTACTCTAAGGCCTTTTTCAAAAGATGTAAACAAATAAATAAATAAAAGACTATCACTTAAAACATGTGAACGTTTGCATTAAGAAGGACATCTAATATAGCTACCCAGGTTACAAAAGAAAACAAAATATAGGATTTACAAATGCCAAAAAAAGGGGGAGACACTGAATAAATATCTGTGCAGTGTTTTTGATTTAAAATTTTATGTAACAGAACATTCCCTCCATACCATCCGTGGAGACATTCCATTTTTATCTCCCTCATCCTCCTAATGTCACCAGTATCATCAAAATTCATTGAAAAACATCTCAGTATGAGGATCATGTTGGAAATGTGATGCAAGTACTATAAGTACGTCTTAAGAGCTTACAATCTAAAAAGGGAACGAGAACTCTCCAATCAAAATAAAATCACCAAATACAGAGACATGCTAAAATAGAAACATAGCCAGGCCACACCAAGAGATACTAGGAAAAGTCATGCTGGTAGTTCTGAACAAGAAGTCATCACCAGTCCCTTCTTCCAAATGCATGAAAAGAGACCAGGCACAAGTTAAATCCTGGTATCATTTAAGCATGAGGACATATTCATTATGATTCAGAAGACACATATGTTTATAGTAGTCACTTCGTGATGATTTAGGCCTTTAGCAAAGTGTTAATGTCTTCACCTAATACTATAGTCTAGGAGCTTGAAAGAGTTCATGCAACTTCCAAATCCTTGCCTCATACTTAGAAGCAGTAGAGGATTGGTGGGGGATTTGGTTTGTTAAGCCAGGCTCTTCCTTTTTCTTACTTTCCTTTTTCCTCCAGAAAAGGAGCAGACTACTGTTCCTAGTTGGTTGGGGGATGGTCTCTGGATCAAGTAAGGTCACTCAGGGGTTGGACATGAGTTAACCAGCATTTGGGGAGTGTTACTAGCTATAGCAAATATGGATACAGAACACCCCGTTAAATTTGAATTTTAGACAAGCAATGCATAATTTCTTCATATAAGTATGTCTCATGCAATATAATATTGCAAGGGACATACTTGTACTAAGAAATTATCCATTGCTTATATGAAATCCCAATTTGACTAGGGCTCCTTTCTATTTCCTGGCTACCCTAATTTGACATCTACCCCAGGGCTATCTTTGAAAATACCAGTTGAAATCCTGAGTGGGCTGTGTGAGAAGCAGTTTATCACATACTCATTTCTTTACCCTGTTAATAATGGTTCCCTGTTGTCAGAGAAGACACCCCGCTAAACTGAGGCTTGGTAAACTTGGCCGCCATCTCCAGCCTACTCCAAGCTGGAGAGGACCTGCTTTACAGACGCTTCTCCTGCCAATCTAGCTCTGTGAGGTGGCCGCAAAGGAAAGACTTATTGACTATACCTTTTCTTTGGTCTTGAAGTGAAAAGCAAATTAACTGTTTTGATTTCAATTCAATTATGTCTCATATATATATTTTTTTATTTGACAAACAGCCTGTCCAAATCATTGATAGTATTATAAATAATATTTAATACTAAGAGAAAATGTTCCTCATATAACAAGTGGAAAAAAATAGTATGTTCACTGTAATCCTGAACATTTATGTAGGGAAGCTGATAAGATATGCATCAAATGTAGGCCTAAAAACTGGGGTCTTAAATGTCCTTTTTCTTTTCTCAATGTCCTACAGCAAACATATTACATTTGAAATAGGTAAAGTAAGAAGTTAATACTTTTTAAATTATAAAGTCATTTTTTGAAGGAATTAAATTTAGTTTCTATAAGGCTCTTATCTTGGAGGGTTAAATAGAACCAGTTTTTTAGAACTCAGAATAGACTAAGAGTCACAAAGTTAAATGACTCTTCCAGTAAATGTCATGAGCTTTATCTGACACAAAATAGACAAGGTTTGGGGGACTTACTTGAGAAGTTCCCCCTAGCCGTATGTCTGAGATTGGAATGTTGGATCAGCAATTCAATTCAGCATCTACTTATTATACGTTGAGAAGCTCTGCTATTAGTACTTATGCATTTCATTTAGTGAGATTCCTTTAGTGAATTCTTCTTCTAAGGTCAATTTCTTGTTCCTCTTTAGTATATAAAATGTTTTGGTTTTTCATTGAAGAAATGAAAAATTTGACATTTGTGTTGTTTTCATACAGCTGATGGAAAATGTCTGGTGTCGGTTGGTTTAGACGATTTTCACAGTGTTGTGTTTTGGGACTGGAAAAAGGGAGAAAAGATAGCTACCACCAGGTAAGAAGCTGCCCGGGTCTTACAACATTCTGCCGATGATCACACTTCAGTAAATGCTAATAGTTTGCCTTTTCTGGTAAGATTTCATCTTCAAACTCAGATGAAATTCACATCTTAACACCTAAGTGAAAACATATTGTAATATTTCGTGGTGACCAACCTGACTTAGAGGAATTGATGTTTGTTTCAGGGAACTGAAGAATTCTGAAATCCTTTCCAGAGAGTTATGCACCACTTTGCTTTTAGTAGTCTACACATTGTCTATATCAGAGCTTTTTACCAGCAGTAGAAAAGCCACTTTTCTCAGCCCTGTGCCTTGCCCCTTGTTTTTCAACTGTCTTAGCATCTGGTGAAGGAGCGTCAATGTCACTGGAGTCGGCAGCATTTGTCATGGAGCTGTGGCATGCGGGAAAGGAGGCCCATCGTGTACATCTGCCACTCGCTTTCAAAGCAGGCAGATTGTTTCACTAATCTCCCTGTCTTATAAATAGACTTTCCAAGACCGACTGCTGTTTATAGACCACCTGTCCTCCCACAGCCTAGCCTCCCTCCCTGCTGAATCAGCCCTAAGTCTGAACATTGCTTTCCCTTCCTGCTTGCTTTGGGCTTAGCTGTTTGCCTGGCCATGGTCAGAGGTCAAAATAGTTGGCAACTAAGGATGATTTGTTGTCCAAGACCTATTATCAGTATATCTCTCTATTGGTTCTTCTCTGTATAAACCAATTTCCTTTTTATCTTGCACCATAAAATCATTTTAAGTTGATGGCTTTGAACTCCAGTATTCAGTTTTTAAATTGATGTTACCCTCTACAATATTAAATAGGGGGAAAGTGGGAGTTTTCACAATTTGACTTAATGAATGAAGATCTATAAATTGCTGGAGATTCAGAGGAGGAGCAGATGGAGTCTTGAGGACTCCAGCTGACCATCTTAGGATAAAAAAGGGAGCTTTTCTGATGACTGCTATTGAGATGGAATTCTTGGCAGCAAATGGCAGCTCATAAATCTGCCTACCCAAGCAGTTTTTCTTTTCGTCTCTCTAGTATTCCTCATGGTTTTTATCACTCCCTGCTGATACTCAGATTTAGCTTCTAATCAGAACTCTGCTTCCTCCTAGATTAATATACTATATTTTACTTTAATATTTCTGCTAACTACCATCTGTATTACAGTTCATTTCAGGTAAAGCACATGCCTACATTTCAAAAGCCACAGGAACTCAATTTCCCTACTAGAACACCCTTTGCAAATCTGATTGGCTTACTTGTTGTATGCCAGAAACAGTAATAAAAGTGGAAGAAAGAAATATTAATATTTTAGAAGTATATGTTTGATATGTTTGGTAGTATTACTACTATTTAATTGCCACAAAGCAACTTATCATTATGTTAATAATGCCATTTATTTTTGGAATTGCTCCCAAGCCGTATGTCACATTCCCTGAAGAGGACACCTGCAGAATTACCCTCAGAGAACAATTTCACAGATGTAACATTCATCCAGTGCTCTTTCCAGGAAGGTGTGTCAAAGATTGTTAAAGTTTTTGGTCGAATACTAGATTTTTAAGCAATAAATATTTATACAATGTTAAAGCAATCATAGATATTTATATAAATAAGTAACCAAACAAAAACTTAAAATTCTCCTTATGGCTTGAGGATTAGACTGCTTAAAAATATAAACTTTAAACAAAGGGACATGAAAGAAGTGACAAAGAAAAAGGAGGAATACTGCTCTCCCGGGAGTCATCGGAGCTCCTCCAAGGGTCTCATTTACTCTCAGAGGACGGCTAACTCAGTGATACCCTTCACTCTGCTCTTTTGTGTCCCGGTCATTGCCACCATCACCGAGCCAGGCTCGACAGCAGACCTGCATCCCGCAGGCTGTGGGTTCTGGCAGGCGATATTCCGCAGTAGTGCCCATGACCCAGAATATGAGATTCCCCATGAGAGGAGGGGCACAGTTCACGGCCGAGACGGTATCACCTGCAGTTCTGTGGCGCCTGAGGCTTACGTATGCCCCCCACCCTCAATAGCCACCCGTCAGCTGTGAGCGTGTTTAAGTGAACCTACGTTTTCATCTGCTCACAGAAATCAGAGAGGTTCAGATATAGCCCATAAAGATCTTATTACAGATTTTGATGAGACTTGAACCAATCTCCTCGCACACTTTTTTGTTGAGCTTTGCTAATTTTCATGAATGACTTCAGTCACCTCCATTACAAATGAATTGTTTAGTCTCTTTTTCCTTTTCAAGGTTGGTATACAAGTAACCCATTTAACAACCAAGAGCAGTCTCTTATGGACAGTAATGAAATAGCCAGATACCAGTGTCACTCGGGACAGAACAAAAAAGACAATTGATCAGGCACTTCCATGTCCCATTTTTTTATTTCTATCACACCAGTAAGCATGACTGAGCTACTTCACTTTCACTTTTCACTTTCATGCATTGGAGAAGGAAATGGCAACCCACTCCAGTGTTCTTGCCTGGAGAATCCCAGGGACAGGGGAACCTGGTGGGCTGCCGTCTATGGGGTCGCACAGAGTCGGACACAACCGAAGCGACTTAGCAGCAGCAGCAGCAGCAGCAGCAGTAACATGACCAGGGACAATGACTTTTATTAACAAACTTCATCTCAGAAGTTTGAACAGTGGGGACCTTAGGCAAAAGGTACAAGTTATCATGGTATGCATAACAAGAATACTTCAACATTGAAAAGTACTTTTGTGTGTTTACTTTTAGGGACAAAACGTAGGGCCATGTGGAGCATGTAAGTGCACTTGGAGAGTGTGCACTTCTGTCTTAGCTCTGCTGCTTGCTCTAGTTTAAGTCCCTACCCTTACATACGTTCAGTGAATGTGATCCCCTCTCCTGAATATGAGAGTGACACCTTTCCTTTTTTTAAAATATGGATCTCTTTTTAAAATAACATTTATTAATTGTCTTCTGTTTTCAAAATAATACGTGATTACAGAAAAGTTAGCACAGAAAATCTCCAAGAAGAAAATTATTCATAATTCTACTACCCAGACATAGCTATGGCTGACATTTTTAGCCTGTATTCTTTGATACATATTCTGTGAGTATTTATCTGTTTTATTCATATATAGAATATTATACATATTGCTCTGTAACTTGCTTTCTTTTCCCCACTCACCAATATATCATCTCCCTTTCTTCTTCTCGTTGTTCCCTGGCTTAGCCTTTGTTATTCTGTATTATAAGCTTTTTTCAATCTTGGGCTGAGGCATACACCAAATATTCAGTCTTCCAGTTGTGGGTTACCTTTGCACATGGCCTTACCTGGGAAATTACCCATGACACAGGCATAGGGACTTGCCCTGATTTAGGGCAGCAGCACTGACTCTCCTCCATTCTTATTCTGTCAGTTGTAGGACATGAAACTCTTTCCATTTTGTTTTTCTTATATACATACACGCACAAACACACACATACACACACAGAGTTGTAGGCAACTTCCATACAAATTTAACACATGTCTAAAGGAAAAAAGTGACAGAGGTAATTCCGTGAGTGTTCTTTATTTGGTGTTGACATTGACATGCCATCATCAGTCAGTTTAGAATTTTAGCCACAAGAGAAACAACACTAGGGTTTTTATGACGTCAAGAAATTAGATGAAAACTAAAATGTGCAGATATGCAGATGACACCACCTTTATGGCAGAAAGGGAAGAGGAACTGAAGAGCCTTCTGATGAAAGTGAAAGTGGAGAGTGAAAAAGCTGGCTAAAAACTCACCATTCAAACAACGAAGATCATGGCATCCATTCTCATCACTTTATGGCAAATAGATGGGGAAACAATGGAAACAGTGACAGACTTTATTTTCTTGGGCTCCAAAATCACTGCAGATGGTGACTGCAGCCATGAAATTAAAAGACACTTGCTCCTTGGAAGAAAAGCTATAACCAACCTAGAAAGCATATTAAAAACCAGAGATATTACTTTGCTGACAAAGGTCTATCTAGTCAAAGCTACTGTTTTTCCAGTAGTCATATATGGATGTGAGAGTTGGACTATAAAGAAAGCTGAGAGCCAAAGAATTGATGCTTTTGAACTGTGATGTTGGAGGAGACTCTTGAGAGTCCCTTAGACTGCAAGCAGATCAAACCAGTCCATCCTAAAGGAAATCGCTCCTGAAAAATTCACTGGAAGGACTGATGTTGAAGCTGAAACTCCAATACTTTGGCTACCTGAGGAGAAGAGCTGACTCACTGGAAAAGACCCTGATGCTGGGAAAGATTGAAGGCAGGAGGAGAAGGGGATGACAGACGATGAGATGGTTGGATGGCATCACTGATTCGATGGACTTGAGTTTGAACAAGTTCTGGGAGTTGGTAATGGACAGGGAAGCCTGGCCTGCTGCAGTGCATGGGGTACAAAGAGTTGGATACGACTGAGCAATTGAACTGAACTGAAAATGTGCTCTCCAAAAAGATTTTTCCAACTGTCTAATTGTTTGCCATTGTATAGACACAAGCAAGCAAAGCAATGTTCTTTTGTATGTAGGGGATATAATCTGTGATATCTGTTCTCACTTTTCATTTCAGTTTTCTCTAGCATCTTCTCTCTAAAGTTGATGTTAATAATTTATACATTCTTTGTATAAATGACTATTTAGATATTTTGTCCAGTTTTTAATTGGGTTATTTGCCTTTTAATTATTGAGTTGTAATTTTTTTTCTAAAAATATATCCTGGATATCAGTCCCTTATCAAATGTATGATTTGCAGATATTTTCTCCTAAGTTCAGATTTTTCAGTCAAAAGCATGAGCACACCTAATCCATACTTCATGTTTGACTCTATCAGAAGCAGCATAATCAGTGGCATTCCAGAGGGTAGGGGCAGTGGGAGCAGTACCTGCCAGGTTCAAGCAGTAGTGCTTGTATTATCTGTAGGAATTTTTTAAAGAATAATAAAACCAACTAAAAGTAAGTCTGTTTTTTTTATTATTCTCCTGAGCCAGCAATTCTAAACAATGACAGGGATGGAATTCCTCTTTCTCAGGGCAGGTCACCATTCCAGTCTACCGCATGGTACACCACAGCCCCCATATGTCTGGTTCTCCAGCTCTTAGTAATACTCAGCTCTATTGTGGTTTCTAGTAGTATCAGCCTCATCCGCCCATTAGAAAGCTTCCTATCAATGTGTATCTAATGGTTGTACCTCCATTTACAACTCTGGGCTAAATTGATTGTTTAATTAAGGGGTGGAGATCGTAATTTTCTAATTCTATTATTCATTCTTCATAGTAGCTACAATTCTTCTATAAAGAAGAGTTTCCCCCCATGAACCACTTGGTTTCTCTGCAATACACTTCACACAGAAAGTAGTCCTTTAAATATTAGTGTTATTTGTCTGTTGTCTCTAGCTTACAGGTATTTCACCTAGTTTGTCATTTGTCTTTTGAGTTTGCTATGATAGTTTTCATCACGCAAAGGTTTTTATTTTTATGTGGTCAAATTTAGCAGTATTGACTGCTTCAAGATTTTGAGACTAAGAAAAGTGTTCCCTGTCCTCAGGTTCAAAGGAAATCACTCATGATTTCTTCTAATCTGCCATGGCTCCATCGTTACATTTAGATATCTGAATCATTTGGAATTTATCCCAGTGTCTATTTCAAGACACAGATTCAATTTTACCCTTCCTCCTTAGAGCTATCAAGGTATTCCAAATACCATTTTTCTTTTCCCTTTTATATAGACTTTATTTTTTAAAGCAGGTTTAAGTTAATAGCAAAATTGTACAGATAATAAGAGTTTCCATATATCCACTATTCCAGCCTCCTTCAAATCCCCTCCTGGCACCAGAGTGGTACATTTGTTATGACAGATGAAGCTTCATTGACACATCATTATCACCCAATGTCCACAGTTTACATTAGGGTTCACTCTTGGTGTTGCACATTCTGAGAGTCTTGACAGATGTATGATGACTCGTATCTGCCATTATAGTATCATGCAGAATAGTTTCACTTCCCTAAAAATCCTTTGTGCTCTGGCTGTTCATTCCTTGCTCCTCTCTATCCTGGAAACCATTCATGTTTTTTAACTGTCTCCCTAGTTTTGCCTTTTCCAGAAAATCAGTTAGTTGGAATCATATAATATATAACCTTTTCAGATTGGCCTCTTTCACATAGTAGTATCCATTTTAAGTTCCCCCATGTCTCTTCATGGTTTGATAGCTCATTTCTTTTTAGCACCGAATAATACTCCGTTCTTTGAATGTGCCACAGTTTTTTTATCCGTTCACCTGAAGAACGTCTTGGTTGCTCCCAAGTTTTGGCAATTATGTTTAAAGCTGCCATAAGCATCCATGTGCAGGTTTTTGTGTAGACATAAATTTTCAGCTCCTTTGGATAAATACTAAGGAACATGATTGCTGGATCTTATGGTAAGAATATGTTTCGTCTTGTAAGAAACTACCAAAATGTCTTCCAAAGTAACTGTACCATTTTGCATTCCCACCAACAATGATTGAGAATTCCTGTTACTCCACATCCTTGCCAGCATTTAGTAACATACAGCATTTAAGTATTCATTTCACCCCACCCCCCACATTGATTTGAGACCTGTCTTTAGTATGTGGTACACTTTAATATTCATTTGGGTCCCTTTCTAGATTTTCTATTTTACCATTAGCTTGTCAGTCACTTGTGCCCCAATACCACACTGTTTTAATCATGAAGGTTTTATAAGCTATTTTAATACCCAGGAGAGATACTCTTCCCATTTAGCTTTTCTTTTTCAGAGTTTTCTTGGCCATACTGTTGTTTTATTCTTCCATAAGAACTTTAAAGTCAGGGTGTCTAGCTCCAAATTAAAGACCAGACAGTCTTAGTATATGAAAAGAGCAATAGAAAATGCTCTTATCTTTTGGAGTCAGGTTGAATTCATAAACAAAACTAGAATTAACATCTTTATGATTGAGTTTTCCAGCTCAAGAACATGGAATGTTTTTCTATGTATATTACCGATACGGTGTTTTTTCCCTTGTTGTTATACTCATTTATATGTTAGTGCACAGTTCTTATTAAACATATGCCTTGATGTTTTTATTGTTGTTTTAAATATAGTCCTTTCTTCCAATGTATTTTTCAACTGGATAACGTAAATATATATTAAGGTTATTGACTCTGTATTTAATTTTGTATACTGTACATTTCCTAAATTATCTTATTTGTAGTTGTTTTTACTTTATTTTCTTTTGGATTTTTTAGACATGAAATTATATCATTTGCAGATAGAAATAGTTTTACCTCTTCCATTCTAGCTCCTGTGTCTTTCATTTTTTAGACCTTGTCTAATTGCATTAGATAATATGTTCAGTATGATGTTAATGGTAGTGGTGACAGTCTTGTTCCTGACTTTATTGGGAATAACATGAAGTAAGAATCTGACTTTCAAGTTCAAACATGCACAAGCATACCAAGGAGAAGCTACTGTTCGAGCACATTCTGTTTTTAAAGAAAAGATAGTGGCACATAACATTGAAGAGACAGTCTGTGTATAGCTGGTCTTGAATGAATCTGTGCTTCCGAGTGAGAGTTAAGAACTGCATGGAATTATAAAAGTCTAAGAGAAATTCTAAAGCATCCATTAATTCCTACTTTATTGAGTGTTAGTTGAATACTTTTTTAAGTCATAAGTGACCACTAGATTTTTGGCGAAATACCTTTTTGGCATCGTTGAAAATGACAACGTAATTTTTCTCACATATTAATATGATGAATTGTACTGTTCGATTCCTTAGTAATGAAGCACCCTTGAATTTAGTCATAGTGTACTATTTTGTTAATGTATTATTGGAGTCTCTTTGCTAATATTTTATTTAAGATTTTTGAATCTATATTCATAAGGGCAATTAGTCATGTTCTTTTTTATCAATAGCTTTTCCTTTAATAATAAAAGTTATGTCCTAATATATCAGAGAAGACCATCACATAGTCCATTACGATCAGTAAATCCTTAAATTTGATGTGATTACTTTATACTCTGAAACAGAAATTTCCCAGGCACGGTGTAATGCCAGTTTACAGCTGCAGCCTCATTTCTATATTTGTCCTTCTGCCTCTTGGGTTATAAACTTAAGGCATCCTTGAGTGCCTTAAATTAATACATGACATCCTTTGTCTCTCCATGAATGTAAGCCAGGGTCTTCAGTTTCTCATGAATACATTTCTAGCTGAAACTCTGTTTAACTCAAAGTTATGCCTTCCACAGCAAGAATATTGCATTTGAAGTTTCCCATTAATACCCTTTTACAATATATTCTACAAGATCTCTGTATGCTAAGGATTAAATTCTGTAGTGGCATTATTAATTTTATATTATGGAGACATTCTGATCCATTTAAAATGTTTCATTAATTTGTTTGAAGCATAATTAGTAGACTGTAGTAGCAATGTTAGAGTAAGAAGGGCTCAAATATGCAAAGAAAAGCCGAAGCTCATTATTCTAATTCACACCCCACCATGTGTATCTTAAATCATCTTCTATCAGTAATTTACTTGTCCTATTAGATGTGCTTAATGAAAGTGAAACCAAGTGCATGCTCTAAATAAAACTCTCTAAAAGTGCTTTCATCAAGACTAGGGTTTTTCCCCTGTTTGTGTCTTACAGAGGACATAAAGATAAGATATTTGTGGTAAAGTGTAATCCACACCATGTTGACAAACTGGTAACAGTTGGGATCAAGCACATCAGATTCTGGCAACAAGCAGGTATTGTTTGGGTTTATCACTTATGTGGTTGAAAGTTTTACTGTAGCTGGGAAAAAAAAAAAAATCCCACCACCACTACCTAGCCTCTCTGTGCAATCTAAAATTAAAATATGCCTAAAAGATGTTTGCTCCCAAACAACGTCTGAGCTGTGAAGCTTAGAACACTCTGTGTGATGCCATGCATATTCATCAGTGTCTAGAGAGTTTTGGAAATGCTGTGCTCTGAAAATAGTTATTTTTATATTCCATCATTGTTCTGAAAGCAGTGATTATGTTGGACTGCTGAGCAGGAAATAATCACTTTAGTTGAGTGGACAAAATTTTTGGTATTTTGAGGGTTCTCTTGTTATTTTATCACTACATTTAGCACATGAATTAACTCCTGACCCACACACACACTGTACACTACACACAGTAAGTGGTCAAAATAAATACTTGTGGTTTATAATGCTGATAACAAGGATGAGTAAATAATAGGACAAACCATGGAAGAATATCTTATTCTTCTAATAAGCCAGACCTTTTTATTAGGATTGTTTCTGAATTCTCAGTTTTGGCTTTGGTATCAAGCCCAATCTTTTACTGGACAAAACATAAATAAGCTACTGCTTCAGTGCTTTCTGCTTTTGAGGAAAAGGTCGTGGTACCCACCATGTCTGGAGAGTCAACCTGCATATAGTTGTCTGGAATGAGTTTAGGTTTCTCAGTGCTAGTCAGAAAGTTCAGGGCAGTGTGAATATATGAGGAACAAACCTGATGTCCTTCTCCTACACAGGGATTCAGTTTTCTCACCTTGAAGTGGCCATAATAAAAATCAAGGCAAAAGATACACAAAACACGTTTACATTTTACATTACAGCTGCTGCTGTTTGCATTTTTCGGTCAGCATTCAGGAAGACTTGCCTGGCTTCCGGGGGCACTTAGTTACTCCTCCCTCTGGCTGGCACAGACCTTGTGCTGAGCCTTGCTTAGAGGATTCTGTCACATTCTCTCCCCAGCCAGACCTTGAGTTCCTTGAAGGCAGAAACTGTTTCTTTTCACCTTTATAGCCCGATGTCGACCACTATGCCTGCCACAAAGTAGGGATTCAATAAGCACTGAATTAATGCGTGAAAGAGAAAACCTTTTATAATGTTTTTGTTCTGATGTTTTCTGCCATTTTTATACACCTTTATGTAGACACATGGGACTTCCTGGGTGGCTCAGTGGTAAAGAACCCACCTGTGATGCAGGAGACACAGGTTTGATCCCTGCGTCAGGAAGATCCCCTGGAGAAGGAAGTGACAACCCCTCCCAGTATTCTTGCCTGAGAAATCCCATGGACAGTGGAGCCCGATGGGCTATAGTACATGGGGTCACAAAAAGTCAGACTAAACAAAGCAATGTAGACACACTGGATTTTCCACTGAAGATAGTCATTCTAAATGCTCATAGAAGGTGTCCGTTTTTCAAAAAGTATTAAGTACTCTTGGTCCACTCCAGGTGGGGGCTTCACCTCTAAGAGAGGAATTTTTGGAAGTGTTGGAAAATTGGAAACAATGATGTGTGTTTCTTATGGGCGAATGGAAGATCTGGTGTTCTCAGGAGCAGCTACTGGAGATATTTTTATTTGGAAAGATATTCTCCTACTGAAGACAGTGAAAGCTCATGACGGGCCTGTGTTTGCTATGTATGCATTGGATAAGGTATGGTCTATTTTCCTCATTAGCTTTCTAGAACTTTAAATTAGGCTTAGCAAGGTCCGCACCAAGAGGATGCCTGTGTGTGGAAACAGTGCTCTCTGAATTAGGATGTAGTTGTCACAGATGGAGGGGAAGCACAAGTGGTCTTTAAATTTATCTTTCGTTTATAATTATTTCTTTATGTGCAGTTTGTCTCTTCTTTTTTCATACTTATTCTTCCTAGCTGTCGCTCCTAAGAACTCCTTAAGAAGTGCTGAGAGAAATGTAGGCACACAGTAGTAAGAGTCTGAGAAATATTTCTACCCAGTCTTCCTCCTCAGTGGTATAATGAGCAGAGATCTGGAAGTGCCTAGTAGCTGGATTATTGTCTCTCCCATCAATTTGACCTGAAGTTATATTGATAACCAGCTAGACTTCCCTGGTGGCACAGACAGTAAAGCATCTATCTACAATGCAGGAGACCCGGGTTCCATCCCTGGGTTTGGAAGATCCCCTGGAGAAGGAAATGGCAATCCACTCCAGGACTATTGCCTGGAAAATCCCATGGACAGAGGAGCCTGGTAAGCTACAGTCCACGGGGTCGCAAAGAGTCGGACACAACTGAGCAACTTCACTGTATTGATAACCAGCTTGTTCCTGTGTAGACAGGCTCAGCTTTAATAAGCATGTCAGAGTCCTGGCTGTGTTAGTCAGGATCCTCCAGAGAAACAGAGCCAAAAGGATGTAGATATAGACAGAGATATACATATACAAAAAGGAGACATTATAAGGAGTTGGTTTGTGTGGTTTTGGAGGCTGAGAAGTCTCACTAAGCCATCTGCAAACTGGAGACCCAGCAAAGCTGATGGTGTAATTGAGTTCAAGTCTGAGGGCCTGAGGACCAGAGAAGCCAGTGCTGTAAACCCTAGTCTGCTGGGAAAAGATAAGATGCCCCAGCTCAGTCAATCAGAATAAAAGGAGGGCAATTTTGTCCTTCCTCTACCTTTTGTTTTATTCAGGCTCTCAAAGGATTAGATGATGTCCACCCACATTGGGTAGGGCAGCTTAATGAGTCTGCCAATTCAAATACTGATCTCACCAGAAACACCATCACAGACACACACAGGAGTCATGTTTAATCTGAGTACCCTGCAGCCAGTCAGTTGACACACAAGGTTAACCATCACACCAGCTGTATTTCTACTCAGGCTCGTCTTTGTCCTGATCTGTCCAGCTAACCCCCTGCCTTGCGGTGGTGTTGTTCTTGTTCTTTCTAAATAAAGATCACACTGGGGACTTCCCTGGCAGTACAGTGTTTAGGACACTATGGTTCCACTACAGAGGGCATGGATACCATTTCTAGTCAGGGCACTAAGATCCTGTATGTTCAAGGTATGGCCAAAAAAAATTATGTTTAATTTAAAAAGGTCATACTTCCCTTCAGTGCTCTTAAAACACTTCCTTCAATTTGCCAGAAAATAGAAGTGTTTTATTCACTGCTAGTTTGCTGATGGTACCAGTTTATGTATGTTCTCTGACCTCCAAACAGCCTAAGCCACCCAATACAGCATATTAAGAGAAGATTCATTTTGCATTTGCTTATTCCCAGGTAAATATGCTGATTCTGCTATAGAAGTAGGTTCTTGTTAGATGTGTAATTACAATGATTGCTTTAGTGGTAAAGCTGTTTTTCACTAGCAAATTTGTTTTGCTTAAACTGCAAATTTTAGAAAAGATTAAAGCAGAAAGAAAATTTTTGCAGGCCCAGAAGTTGATGTGATATAGCATGTTTAAACTCTTTTATTGCTTGGTAACTAAAGCTTAAAGATCATGGGAAAAGGCAGGAATATCACACTATAATATACTGCATTTAGATTTAATTTTGGGAGTAAATGTCTATAGGTTCACAATCTATAATGAGGATAAATAAGGATATTTAAGATATTTAATGCAGTAAACTTCAAAATATTATTTCCTTTTCAACATCATTGAAATGAAGTAAATTAAAAGTTTTTGAGAAAACAGAATGAATTACTCAGTAATTTTCTTTTTAAAAAATTTCTAAGAACAGTTGGTAGTTGCCAGAAAGGAAAACTAATAAGGCCAAGAAATCATAAACTTAGAATAAGAATAAAGATCATTGTCTAGCAAAAAAATATCCAATATGTTAGGCTTTATACTTTCCAGGTTTTATAGAAATTAATCTGGATCTTAATTATGGTAGAAATTGATATCTCATGAACAGAAGAGCAAGATATTCTTGTTGCATGAAATACTTGTTATTCTTAATAGAAAAATAATGATTTTTTTCTAGAAGTAAATATTTTAAAATAGTTAGCAATCATTTTTTATTGTGACATTAATTCCAGTTCATTCAGCAGGAGCATGAGATATCAGAAACTCTGCAAACTTTGAGGCTGGTCCTGTTCTCTAGCAGCCCACATCCCAGTCAGGGAACTGGGCACAGAAACAGCCATCCTTAATCCAGGGTGCTAAACTCTAATCAATGGTCTGAAGAAAGTGAAATGGACACACAATGAGAAAGTGTTTAATAGTGCTAGAGAAATGAGAGATGTGTCCAGAAAATATGATGTTATCATCAGATTTTTCAGTCTCCATGCTTAAGAAGGAAACACAGACAAAGCTTCTTTACCCAAGGGGGAATCCTTTTGAGACTGGGTGGGTCCTTGTCACTTTGATGTGTATATAATCCTTCTGATGTGTGCCTTTACAGGGTTTTGTAACAGGTGGAAAGGATGGAATTGTGGAACTCTGGGATGATATGTTTGAAAGATGCTTGAAGACTTATGCCATTAAAAGAGCAGCCTTGTCAACTAGCTCAAAAGGTGCCACTCCTGAGTATGCGATGGAAGTCTTTCTGTTCATAGGAATGAAAAAGATAGTAATAAAGTTCTTAGAAAACCATGACCAAATCAACTCTCCCTTTTTCTTCCACATTCAGAGCTTGTGGCCTTTGGTAGAAATATCAAAGAGGATTGCCTAGTACTTAGTACTTTGGAACTATAAAAACAGAACTTATATAATCACTATAATCATTTTATTTTTGTTATATTAAGTACAGCATGTAAAATATTAAATTCAGTATTTGCCCTCCTCAGGCTTGCTTTTGGAAGATAATCCTTCAATTCGTGCCATCACTTTGGGACATGGACATATCCTGGTGGGAACAAAAAATGGAGAGATCCTGGAAATTGATAAAAGTGGCCCAATGACACTGCTTGTTCAGGTACTGTGTTTGCACATATTCTAAACCACAATTCACATCAGAGCTAGAGCCAGGGTGAGGCAACAGGGGACACTTAGGATGCCAAATTAAAGGAGACATTCTCTCCAAAGATCAGGCAAACGCTGTATTATCTATCTCTGTATAACAAACTGACACAAACGTAGCTTGAAGCAAAAACATTCATCATCTTACGGTTTCTTTGTGGGTCAGGAGTCTGAACAGTCTAACTGGGTCTTCTGGTTAAGGTTTTGTAAGGCCGCGATAAAGACCAGGGCTGTGGTCTCGTCTGAGGCTTCACTATGGAAGGATCTGCCTCTAAGATCACTCAGGTTGTTGGCAGAGTTTTGTTCCTGTGAGTACAGGACTGAGGGTGTCTGTTTCTTGCTGGCTGTTGGCCAGAGGCCACCCTCAGCTCTCAGAGGCTGCCTGAAGTTCCTCATCACGTAGGGTACCCCCAACGTGGCTGCTTGCTTCCTCAACGCAAGCAAGAGAAAAATAAAAACAATGCCTTAAATAACTTGAAATAACATAATCATATCATCACGTACATGTAATACATCCATCCCCTTTGCATATGTTATTGGTTGATAATAAGGCTATAGGAGGGGCTTCCCTGGTGGCTCAGCAGTAAAGAATCTGCCTGCAATGCAGGAGCTACAGGAGACACCGGTTCAATCCCTGGGTTAGAAAGATCTCCTGGAGAAGGGCATGGCAACCCACTCCAGTGTTCTTGCCTGGAGAATCTCGTGGACAGAGGAGCCTGGTGGGCTACAGTCTGTGGGGACTGAAGCGACTTAGCATGCGCACATCCACAAGGCTATAGGACATTCAAAGGAGGCGATTACACTGAGTGTGAAAGCCAGGAGGATCCTAAGGGTCACCTGTCCAGCACAGTCTGCTCTCTGGCTACCAATTATCATGTCCCTACCACATGCAGAATACATTCCCACTCCCAGGATCCCCAAGAGCCTTATCCCATTAGAGCATCTATTCAGAGTCCATAATCTCATTGTCTGAATCAGGTTCAGATGTGGATGGGGTTTCTTGGGTATATTTCCTCTCAGTCTGTCAAAAATGTGTCAAACTAAAAAAAAGTCTTTGCTCTGCACACACCAAATATATGTGTCTCTTTAGGTTTTGTGCATCATTCTAGTCTCAGCCTCAATTCACATAAACATATAACATACTCCTTACCCTTCCTCTCCTCTCAAAAATTTGATTCAGATAATACCAGATTAAAATAAGCATCAGCAGTATCCTCAAAGATCCAAGAAGTGATCACATGTCACCTGATGAGTGACACGTGTCTTTGGAGGTGATGACTAGATCATAGAGGTGAAAGAGGCCTGGGCAGGGACGAGGAGGTGGGTTCAGAGGGTGGAGTGGAAAGAATCTGCACTGCTTATCTAAGCTCTGGGACTTCTGTGGGTCCAGTGGAGGAGAATTGCCTCCTTCCCTCACCTGATGCCTGCCTGCAGGCTTGCTGTGTTAGGCCTGACCCCCAAAATCCCACTGAAAGGGGCCCTCTGACTTACTACACCTGAGAGCAGGTCTGCGCACACATCAGGGTTTTAAAATGCCTATGCCCAGGCCCCACCCTGGCTATCTTGAATAAGAATCCGTGTTTTACAATGTTTCCTGTGTTAGAAACAAACCTCAGAAGCTCTGTAGCTGATGGCACCAGGCAGCCCAAGTTGAGAACTGAGGTGCGACCTCGAGAAGGGGTGACATCTTTGTCCTCCAGCTGCTCTTACCTTTCTTTCTCATTCTGGCCATGACGGTTTATTTAATTTCATTCAACATGAAATGTTTCTTTTCAATCCCCAGATGTTTGAGACTTCAAATTATTTAGTACGTGCTATACTGCTAAATATGTGTGTAAGATTTGTGCTATACTATGGATTTAAGCAGCATTTGAAGGTTCAAACTCTAACATTTTCTCAGGTTCAAAAGTATTATAGTTGAACTAAATTTTGTCTAAATATGTTTTAAACTCAATAACAAAGTCTTTTCACTTTTACATTCTCTTCAATTCTTTCCTGTATTTGTTTCTATCATTCTTCTAATACAATTATCCAAGGGTGTCATTTATTGATCACTTGACTGTGTGTCAGGCAATACCATTGTGCAAAATTCCTCTCTCATCTCTAGAACAGATTTGCTTGGTTGTGATTGTTTTATAGATGAAGGGCCTAAAGCCCAGTGAACTTCCCACAGCCACATCTTAAGAACTGGAGAGCTAGGATTCGTACCAAGCTTTGTCGGGTACCAGAGCCTTTTCTTTATGTCTCCACACATCTCAGCGTGGAGACTGCATGAAACAGTACAGAAGCCGGGCTCCCTGAGCCCTGGGCAGGCAGTGGAGCTGGGAGAACCCTCTTCTCTCTTTACACGTGTGCCATTCTTTCCCTTTTATCTCAGCATCTCTCTTTCATCTTCTGGTCAATCATTTGCCTGTTCCTCCTGGGTAGAACTCAGTAGTTCAGTTCAATCAGTGTTTGCTGTGCTCCTGCCAAGACCAGCCCTATGCTGTGTGCTACCCAGGATAGAATAGGACTACTGAAGGGGCCGACAGTCCTGTTCTGAGAGGTGGACCCCGAGGGAAACTTGAGGAACAGTAGAGACGATGTGGTTAAGACCATCGGCAGTCCTGCTGTGGGAAGATTTCAGAACCACTTTTACAGTGTCCGTGGCTCAGCAAGTCAACATCACTTGGAATAGATTGCTTTTTTTTTTTAAGAGACTAGTTTAGGGGAAGAGAGAAGTGACAGGAGGTGAGTTCTGAAAATCCCTATTGTATATACTTCGAATATAATCAACTTTGAATTGTGCAGCTGGTTATTATCAGCTTTAGAGTGGTCAGGAGGAAAGGAAGGTCCCAAGCTCATTTTCTGGTGCCATTCAAGAGATTCCCTGCCCACCTTACTCACTGAGCATCCCTATGTTATACAGGAATCAAAGTACACAGTCACATTAGATTAAGGAAATACAACTTTTAAATCAATATATGAAGCAGTGATTTGAAAGGGTCTCAGAGCCCCATGGAGAAGGCAATGGCAACCCACTCCAGTACTGTTGCCTGGCAAATCCCATGGATGGAGGAGCCTGATAGCCTGCAGTCTATGGGGTCACTAGGAGTCGGACACGACTGAGTGACTTCACTTTCATGCATTGGAGAAGGAAATGGCAACCCACTCCAGTGTTCTTGCCTGGAGAATCTGGGGATGGGGGAGCCTGGTGGGCTGCCATCTATGGGGTCACACAGAGTCCGACACGACTGAAGCAACTTAGCAGCAGCAGCAGAGCCCCACAACCCTGTCCTCAGTGTACAAAAGGACTTGGTCTGTAAAAGAGCTTCAGGCAGATGCAGTCTAGGGGGAACAAGAGAGGGCTCACACCTGACCCATCCTCAGAGCGTAGCTTTCAGTGTGGGAGGCTTCCCAAGGGAAGAAAACTAGAAAACTGGGGATGTAAGGTGCTCCAAATCTAATAAACTCAAAAACAGTATCTACGCCCTTCTCAGATATTTGAATGTCAGCTCAAAAACAGTATCTACGCCCTTCTCAGATATTTGAATGTCAGCAGTATTGAGAACTTTCTATCTTCTGCCAAATTACTGTTTTGCTCAAACAGCTCCCTAGTCAAACTGGAATCGTCCAATTTCTCTTTGAAGAGCCACCTGTTCCCCCAAAGCATTCCAACTACAAACACCTTTCAGATGCCTGCGTATGGTCTTCTTTCGGCTTTACTAAGCAAAGCCTTTTCGTAATTAGCCGCTAAAAGCAGAAATTCAGTAAACAATCTGGTCTGTTTTATTGTTCCTTGTCTAATCGATTCTTTACACTGCTTTAGTGAGTTATAAGTTAGAAGAATCAGGTTCATTTTTTCCCTAATTATTCATTCATTAAATATATTTCATCACAGTTATTATTCTAAGCCAGCTAAGTGTGTTTGTGATAAGACATTAGCATGTGGAATTGGTCCAATGCTTGTCAAGCCCCTTTCAGTTTTTTATGATCACTGGATAGAAAAATTTGGGAACAAATGCTGACCCTGAGTTATACCCAGGATACTGGAAATAAAATTTTAGATCTCTCTAATTCTGCTCTGCCAAATGATGTGCACAGAACTGAAATGGAATTAATTAGCAAGAATATTACTGTCCAATTCCTCTAATATAGATAAGTGGTACCTACATATTTTAGAATATGGTTTTATGGAAGAAAGTAGTTTGTGTCTTTGTGACCAAGCTGTGTTACTAGGAGATACATACATACTGTGTTTATTCAGTGTCAAATCACAGGATAAAATGAGGACAGTTCATTATTCACTAGGATGCTTCTACATGAGAAGATGTTTGGCATCATTTAAACAAAACTTAGCAACATGAATCCATCCTTTGCTTTTCAGATGAATGCCTTAGTATCATGTAGGCCCAGCTTTAGATTCAAGTTCAAGTGAAAATTTTATTCAGTACTATCATTTTGGCTCAAGGAAGCTCAAACCGTGTGTGTTCCTATTTGAACCTGTTTGGGATTCTCTTGGAAAGGGCTCGCTGAGAAGCACTGAACTGATTTTTGTTGCCCCATTTCCTTCCTCACAGGGGCACATGGAAGGAGAAGTGTGGGGCCTGGCAGCTCACCCCCTCCTGCCCATCTGTGCAACAGTGAGCGATGATAAAACCCTCCGGATCTGGGAATTATCCTCCCAGCACCGTATGCTGGCAGTGAGGAAACTCAAAAAAGGTGCGTATGTCACCTTACACATCTGTGAAAGTGTTTACAACCACAAGTATTGGATTCATTCACCCATTCATTCAACTAATATTTACTGTGTGTGCCTATTATGTGTTCCCAGATATGCTTGGAAACGGGGACTTAGTGTTTATTGCTACAGATATAGCTAATCACATGGAGGATGGTTCCAGAAGGCTGGCCTGATGCATCCGTGCCCAGCTCTATTCTTTATTTCCTTGCACTGCATAGACATTTGCCACCTGGGGGCAATATGTCCTTCCTCTTCTCATCTGAATTGTGGGAGTCAGTTGAAACTCATCAGCTTGTAAAGAATGGTGTTTATCTTTATGTCCGACAGTCTCCAGAACTGATTTTATTACTGAAAAAGGAAACTTGGTTTAAAAATAATAGTTAACTACAAGAAACAGATAAATATGTATTAAACACCTATATGCATGAGAACCAAGAGTTATACCAAGAAGTAGAAATTCAACAAACATTTATTGAGCAGCTTCTATGTATCAGACACTGGGGATCCCAGGATGAACAGTCACATCTCTAGTGTCAGAGATGGACAAGACTTGAACAGAGTCCCAGCAACAGCTGGTCCATTTAAATTGGGTAATTTGAAGAGTCTCAAAACTGGACTCTTTATGAAGGGGCGGGTAGGATGTAGGGAAATGACCAGGGCTAGTGCAGTAGAATGCAACTAGTAGTAGCTGGTAACCACTGCCAGCCTGGGCCTGAAAGGACAAGAGGAAGAACAGAGGAGAGTGAGAGCTGTGTGAGATGGCAGCCTGGCAGGAGGCAGCAACCGTCCAGCCCAGAGGCTCAGCCAGCAAGCGGTGACCCAGCAGGGAGGCAGCCAGGGACCCCGCAGGGGAGAACATGCCCCAGCCTCCCTACCCTCTATCCATTCTTCCCTGTACCCTCCCTCATGCTCCCCCTGACCAAACGCATCAGAAGCCAGGGGGCGAGGGAGCCTGTTGGTAGAGTCCATGCAGGCCAGCTCCAGACACAGAGCAGGGTGGAGAGTGGGTGAGAACAGACAAACGGAAGATCTCTGGCACAAACAAGGTGTCACGGAGGCGCAGGGTAAGGCCCACTGCCAGGGACAGCCCCACTGGGGAAAACGAGAGCCGAGGCTCAAAGGATTAGTGAAAGTTAAGACAGGAAAGGATAAGATTGGGGCCTGGCCCCTAGACTGTGCTGGGTACTTTTATAGATGGACATGGGGAGACAAGTCTAGGGGGATAAAGTGAGAAAAGGTGTCAAGACGGTGGTGATGATAATGACAGTGGCTGACACCACTGAGCCAGTAGCTGCGCTAGCACTTCGCCTGTGGTCTTCACGAGGACCTGGTGAGTAAGGCCTCTATTGTTTCCACTTAGAAATTAGGAAACTGAGGCGCAGAGCACTTTAGTCATTTGCCCAGAGTTGCAGCTAGTAAGTGATGGGTCTGAATTCAGACCCAGGAGTGTGGCTTCAGAGGGCACACCTGTGGCCACTGCGTGCCGCTGGCTCCCTCCACCATATGGACGCACTTTACACTCGACTTCTGGGTCTTCATAAGTGGTGGAGGGAGCCAGGATTCAAACCCGAGTCTGACTCCAAAGCTCATGCTCTTATCTACCACAGAGGTGGATAATCAGGCTACTCATTTACACTGGGGAAAATAACAGACCAAGGACTCACTGTGAGTACCTTGAATATCAGCCAATGGACTTTATTCACCAGGTTAAAAATGAGTTCAAAAGAACAACTACCAACACCTCTGAGATAGGATGGCCATTCAACTCAGTTTATAGCTCGTGTCCTGGTGTAATTATTAATAGCTCTCCCTTTCGCTCTCGGGTATCCTGGTTTGTGCAATAAATCTTTATGCTTGACCTAAGCTTGGTGACTCTCCTCAAGGGCAGGCTGGTCTTTCTGTTCTTTCAGCACTAGCACAATGCCTGATTCACAGTAGGTAAATAACTGCAAAGTGAATGGATGAAGAAAAGAAGGAAGATGGACTTTAGATGAGCCCATTTAAAGTTACTGGTGTGAATGTGGCTTTTCAGCCTGTTGGAAACAGTGGATGGGGAGGGAGGGATGGAAACTCAGTTTAGAATGTCCTAGCCCAAGGCTGCATGACCAACCCATCCTGGGGCTGTGCTCACCAATATCTTGACAATAAAAACATGGCCAAGGAGGGGGCGTATCCTTAAGTAGGATTCCTATTTAACAGACTCCGTATTCCGCGTTCAGAAGTGCCTCCCATGACCCTGCAAAGCGTTAGAAAGCATTCATCGTGTAGTCCCCTCAGCCCAGTATTGGTTAGTTTTGCAGAAACCTTTGGAGAGAATGTCTGTACTTCATTCTTCCCATGACAGAAGAGACGGGAATAAAATCTTCCACCTCTAGAATTATGCATTACAATCCACGGCTCAGAGATTAGAGAGACTAAAAGTAGAGCAACAAGGTGCTCCAAAGCAAATTTTGTGTGTAAAGCATGGTAGAAAAAAAAACAGTTTCTGGAAATTTTGTCCCATTCTTAAGTATCGCATCTTGGGAGAAGAAATACTAGTTTTATTAATCCTTTATTCCTTTTCCTGCTTCACTCTGCTTGTCACTTGAAAACTCCAGGTCTTCATATATGAAAAAATGAATGGATAAACCACAGAGAAATGGAAAACTTATTTTTAATATTAATGATTATTGTCTTTGGGTTTGGTGGTAAGAAATGTTTTAAATTATGAAGTTTTAGTTCTCACCAGCAGTGTTAAAGACACAGTCACAGGTCCATGACTATATGTACATTTCCCCCCTCTTCATTTGTTTGGTAGCAAAGTCACGGATCATAATAGTGCTGTTTGTGAATTCTTTTGTAGGTGGAAGATGCTGTGCCTTCTCCCCAGATGGGAAAGCCTTAGCAGTTGGCTTGAATGATGGGAGTTTCCTGGTTGTAAATGCTGACACTGTCGAAGACATGGTCTCCTTCCATCACAGAAAAGAAATGATCTCTGATATTAAATTTTCAAAAGGTGACAGCAAAAACTTGTAAAAATATGTTGGGACAAAAAGTTGCAAGAGTGGATTCTTTTTAACTATTTCCTTAACCTCTAACCCATTTTAAAATGCTCAGTTCCTGGAAGTAAATTCCCACATGAAATATTTTGCTGTTAACCACTGATTTTTCTTCATAGATACAGGAAAATACCTTGCCGTGGCATCCCATGATAACTTTGTGGATATTTACAACGTCCTGACAAGCAAAAGGGTTGGCATCTGTAAAGGTGCCTCTAGTTATATTACACACATTGACTGGGACTCTAGAGGTAAAGTATGCTGTGGCTTTTAAAATATAATTTCAGTTTTTAAAAGTCATGTCCATTCATATATTATTTCCAAGAGCAAATGGCAGTTTAAAGAGAAACTTACAACATAAACGACTATAATTTTACAACCCAGAAGTAGCTGCTGTTAACGCATTATTAACTGGGGGATTTTTGCAGAAGTTACTGCCTGTGGCCGGCAGTTTGTCCTGTAGGTGAAGATTGAAACATCTCTGGTCAATGATGTTCGGGTAACAAAAGACGTATTACTATATCTCTGGTCAATAAGTTGTTAAAATTTTTAGTATTTTTCCACCTTTTTATTATTGTTACTACTATCACTACCAGTACTATAATTATTAACTCAGCCATTGAGTTTTAAGACTGTTGAAGATATACGATGCCTTCTGTTACCATAGCAAGCCACCTTCACCTCTGGGTCTGGCACACTATGTCCTTGCCTTGTATTTCCTCCTTAATGCTTTCCCTTTTCCTACCAATTTTCTGTCTACCAGAGAACTGCCCAAGAAGTTTCAAGTCATTTTCATCCTCCAGTGGAGGTAGGAAGCTATATTCAGCTCACCTAGAGTTTCTCTGATTTCTCGCAAAACTCCCAACCTATCCCCTCCCTCCTCCAGGTCATGCCCACAGATGCCATGGAGATTTATCTGTTTACTTATGCAGCAGATCTAGCTCTTGCCATGTAAAAAAGTCTGAAGCCAGAAAATGTGGAAGGTCCAGAAGGGAGTGAGACGTGATTCCTACTCTCTGCAGTGTTTATCACTGAGTGCGGGAGCAGGCTGGTACCTGAACCACACCAGAGCACAGACCAGAGGGTCACAAGGGAAGTGGTGAGCAGGGGCTCAGAGTGCCCAAGCCAGCAGTAAGCACCTGGGGTGCTCTAGGGTGGATCACTTTGAAAACCCACCCCAGGGACTTGGCTGATGTTAGAGTCCAGGGCAGGCATTTTACAATGGGCAGGTTCCCAGCTTTCAGCGAAGTTTAGTCCATGTGGTGGAAAGCAGCATCTCTGAGGAAAGAGCTCCCAGGGGAATCCATGGAGCCTTCATAGAAGGAGTGACCTTTGAGATGGATCTTGAAAGATGAGTAGAAGTTCAACAGATGGCGATGTCTGAGACCGGCGTTCCAGGCTGGGAAGGAACAGGTTGTGCTACCATGTGGAGGTGGGAAGAACAGGGGGATTAAGAAACAGTAATGCTGAGTGGCTGAGGGCGAGAAAGGCAGGGGAAGCCGCGAGGCCGAGACAGCAAGCAAAGGAACTGTTAGGTCATGCTAGGAAGTTTAACCCTGAGCTTTATCCCATAAGCATTAGGTAACTCTGCCAGATTAGAGTGGGGCTTTCCCTACCATCGTGGGAAGGGTGAGCAAGCCTGGAGATGGAAAGCAAGTGAAATAAACCAAGACAAAGAGATGACGAGGGTCTCAACCAAAAACAGCTTATTTTAGAGATGCCAGTGTATTTCATGCACTTGTTTAAGGAGTGGTAGTAGACTGACCCTTCTGCCGAGCAGGAATTTCCTTGTAGCTATACGTACTGCGCTGGAATTTGGACTTAATCAGCATTTCAACCCGCAGGCGTTTTACACAGAGCAAGGAAGGCATGCGTGCCATTCATTGTGAGAGGTGCAAGTCCCAACAAGGGCAAAGGGGATCAGATAAGTCCCGCTCACTTTCACGTCAGGGCCAGGCAGACACAGTGCCAGGGGCTTGGGCTGATGTGTGGAAATAGGCAGGACACGGGCCTGGGAGGCGTCTAGGAACCAGTGAGGCCCAGGAGGTGAGGGGTGAGTGTAAGCAGCCGCTTCTCAACCCCTTCTTTGATAGCCTCTGCTTTATTGTTTGCTTTAAAAAAAAATGAAAACAAGGATTTCATCCTGTTTGATTTCTGGCTAACATCTCTGGCTATGCCCTGTTGTGAGAAAGATTTAGAACACTGAGGGCCATCTTTATGCATATGAAGACCAGAGTGTGATGAGTTATATTTAGAACCCAACACACACACCCCGCACCTGACACAGTATGTGAATCCCACCACTACAATGACCATTAGGGAGTTAAAACCAATTATTACTTACGTTTTATGGAGTGAAGAACCAAGAGAAAATGGGACATAGGAAGAATATGTTTTGATTGAGGAGATTACTTTAAAATTCTTTTTACTTGTGATAAAATACACATAACATAAAATTTGCTGTCTTAATCATTTTAAGTGTACAGTTCAGGGGTGTTAAATACATTCACATTATTGTGCAGATATTACCACCAGCCATCTCACCTCTCATCCATCTTTTCATCTCATTAAACTGAAACCCTGTACCCAGTAAATAATAATTCCCCTTACTCCCTCCCCCAGCCCCTGGCAAGCACCGTTCCACTTCATGTCTCTATTAATTTGACTGTTCTAGATACTTCATATAAGTGGAGTCATACAGTATCTGTCTGTTTATAACTGGCTTATTTCACTTAGCCTAATGTCCTGAAGATTCCTCCGTGTTGTAACGTGTGTCAGAATTACTTTCCTTTTTAAGTTGAATAATATTCCATTGATGCTGGAAATGATTGAGAGCAAGAGGAGAAGGAGACAACAGAGGATGAGAGATTGCATGGCATCACCAAGTCAATGGACATGAATTTGAGCAAGCTCTGGGAGTTGATGATGGACAAGGAAGCCTGGAGTGCTCTGGTGCATGGGGTCGCAAAGAGTCAGACATGACTGAGCAACTGACCTGACTGAATATTCCATTATGTGTACATACCACATTTTGTTTATCCATTCATCGATCAGTGGATATTTGAGTTGCTTACAGTTTTTGGTTATTGTGAATAATATAGCTATGATCGGGGTATACAGTTCTTTTGAATATATGCCCAGAAGTGGAATTTCTGGATAAAATTCCATTTTTAATTTTTTGGGAAACTTCCATACTATCTTCCACAGCAGCTATACCATTTTACATTCCCATCAACAGTGCACAAGTTTCAACTGCTCCTCATCCTCACCAACGGTTGTTATTTTCTGGGTTCTGTTTGTTTTTGACAGTAGCTATCCTAAATGGCTATGATATGGGACATTGCAGCTGTATTTACACTTGGGGAAGGTTTTTATTTTTTTATTCTTCAAATGCATTATAGGCCCTGTGTCAGATGTAGGAATATAAAGAGGAATAAACCCTAGGTGGAAAGAACAAGCCCTTGCCCAGGAACCACGAGCTGCCACCACAGAGAAGCCAGGTGGAGGTCTGTATGAAGGCCGTCGATGTAGAGCCATCACTTCGCAGGGAGAGAGGCAAACCTCACTATTTCCGTAATTTTGCCCAAAGCTAGATCTGCGATCCAGCCAACACTCAGGGTGATCGAAAACGCAGTGAGAGAACGGAGGCCAAGACCTTTAAAAAGCCACTTTACCTCTCATCCTAAGTGGCCCCTTCAGTCAGTTAAGAGGATCAGACCAAATGGTTTCTGTGGCCTGAGAGGAGAACAGAATATTTTTGATTTTTAGGGAGGAGTTATACCATCTGGAGAATGAGAGCAAGTGTGCGCATGAAGCGTCCCTGGTTTAACTCCAGTTTTGTTGCCATGAGACCTGTGTCATATCAATATTCTTCTGCTCCTGATACCCCAGTGCCTTCAACCTGTGCCAGGGTGCCTCAGGATCAGCCTGGCTCTTCACGCAGGGCCTGGAGGGCCTGCCGGGGGTAGAGAGCAGAATTTAGGAGCAGGGGTCTGTTTCGTTCCTTTGATCTTGTCAAAAATAGTGAACGCATTTGCTGGAGCCAGCTGGCTCATCAGGGCGGAACAGCTCAGCCGTCAGCCTCCGCAGCCTTCCGTGTCCATGGCAACCACAGGCCCCAGGAAAACCAAAAAGCACATCGGGGTTTTGCAGGAACATCAGCTACCTCTGCACAGAATGCCTAAGAAAGAAAAAATATATATGGAGAGAAAACATGGAAGAGTATTTTCTAGTGGATGTTAGTTCATTTCCATAAACACTGGACTGTAAGATCGTTAACCAATGAACAGTTTAAGCTGTAATAGGACATCTGATTCCCGTTTTCATTGCAAATAGCCTAATACGTTTGGTATATTTAGCACCAATTTTGGAACTGTTCTTTTTTTAAAATATAAATTTATTTATTTTAATTGGAGGCTAATTACTTTACAATATTGTAGTGGTTTTGCCATACATTGACATGAATCTGCCACGGGTGTACATGCGTTCCCCATTCTGAACCCCCCTCCCACCTCCCTCCCCATCCCATCCCTCTGGGTCATCCCAGTGCACCAGCCCCAAGCATCCTGTATCATGCATTGAACCTGGACTGCCGGTTCGTTTCACATGTGATAATTTACATGGTTCAATGCCATTCTCCCAAATCATCCCACCCTTGCCCTCTCCCACAGAGTCCAAAACACTGTTCTATACATCTGTGTCTCTTTTGCTGTCTCGCATACAGGGTTATTGTTACCATCTTTCTAAATTCCATATATATGCATTAGTATACTGTATTGGTGTTTTTCTTTCTGGCTTACTTCACTCTGTATAATAGGCTCCAGTTTCATCCACCTCATTAGAACTGATTCAAATGTATTCTTTTTAATAGCTGAGTAATACTCCATTGTGTATCTGTACCACAGCTTTTTTATCCATTCATCTGCTGATGGACATCTAGGTTGCTTCCATGTCCTAGCTATTATAAACAATGCTGAGATGAACACTGGGGTACATGTGTCTCTTTCAATTCTGGTTTTCTCGGTGTGTATACCCAGCAGTGGGATTGCTGGGTCATAAGGCAATTCTATTTCCAGTTTTTTTAAGGAATCTCCACACTGTTCTCCATAGTGGCTATACTAGTTTGCATTCTCACCAACAGTGTAAGAGGGTTCCCTTTTCTCCACACCCTCTCCAGCATTTATTGCTTGTAGACTTTTAGATAGCAGCCATTCTGACTGGCGTGAAATGGTACCTCATTGTGGTTTTGATTTGCATTTCTCTGATAATGAGTGATGTTGAGCATCTTTTCATGTGTTTGTTAACCATCTGTATGTCTTTGGAGAATGAGCCCAAGCAGTGGAATTGTTCTAAGTTGTAGGTTATATAGATACTGGGGTGATGTGTATGAATCGCTCTGTGGGTTATAAAGCTCTAGGCCCCAGCAGTATGTGATGTACTGTACCTGCATCGTAATGAGGACAGCTGTCTTTTTCAATTCTCTTATTCTGTGTATATAGACATTTCTAGTGAATTTTATTTAAAAAGTGAGGATTCTAAAAGAATAGAGTTACTGTTATTCAGGGGCAAATTATACCTGGATTATACAGAATTTTTGCCCTTTGCTTCTGCTCCCATCCTCAGAATATTTCCATGGTTATATATTACAGAATAGCAGGCAGTGGAAAAAAGAGTGGTGACCTAAATAGTTCCTCTATGCTTAAAAAAAAAAAAAAGACAGTTTAACAACGGCAGTAATGAAAATTTGAGGAGAAAAACACACCCATAATGCCACCTTCCTAACATAATAATTGATTTTTTAAAAATTTCTTTATATCCTTGGTTTCAGAAACCCCCTCAAGCCAGCTTAAATTAAAAAATAAGGATAAGGAATGACTTTATTGGAAAGATAGGGATATCTCATAGAATCTAAGAACAGGAAGCAGCATCTCCTGAGAAACTGGCTATAGAAATGAATCAGAAAATGCCTGGAACCCAACCAGGGAGTGCCCCTCTCCCCTCCTCTCCTGCTCTGAAGGGCCCATCTCCACTGCTCTCCTGGGTCTGGTGCCTGCGTGTGGCCCCTCTTTGCACAGGCAGGCTTTCCCTCATTTGTTCACACAGGGCCCACTCTCTGTTGCCCCCAAATGTCACCCCTAGTCCCAAAGGCCACATCCATCTCCTCCCAGCAAGGCATCTTCTGATTCAGCCTAAGGTTCCAGTCTCCCAGGAGAGGGAATTTGATTGCCCAGTGTGGTCACTCCTGGGTCAGTGTCCACCTCCAGAGTGCAGATGTGACCACAGGGGCCCAGTCCAGGGTGGAGGGCAGTTCTCAGGGACGGGGTGTGGGCTTGGGAGATAGCCACAGGTGTATGGTGCTTGCCAAAGTGGCTTTTAAAAACATTCCTGCAGTCACAAAGTACTTCACTGAGCTGTTCTAATAGTTTGTGGTCTGTTTTAGAAAGTATGATCTTTGAAACAATAGTGTAAAGTGAATTGTCAGGAAATTATGTCTATTCTAAGAATGTTTCCATTGAGTCTTTTAATCCTGTTCCCACATCCTTTGTTATTTGCAGTCACTCTTAAGAATTCTAGAAGTCACTTTGCAGATTTATCTAGTTCATTGGGAAAATATTGATTACTCATTTTCTTATAATGCTAAATAGCCAAAGCTGATTTAACTCTTTTTCTTTTCTCACTTTGTGTATGTTCAGCTAGTAAGTCAGGAAAATGGGCCCATTTCAGAGAAAATGCTTTCAAATTTACTTGCTCCTCACAGCAAAGGCAAATCCCCCATGTCACCATGTTACAACTCAGCAAATTGGAAAAGATTCAGGTTTCAGTTATGAAATGAGAGAACCTTGTTTTTAATTAGTCACTTAGAAACAGACCTGCAACTCCTGAAGGTTAGCCAAGCTAGATTTTAGATCTAAGTGCTACCCACTTAAACATTAAAGAACATGGTATAAATCAGAGAGTTCTTAGTTTGGTATTCATTTTTCCAGGAAGGACATTTCAAGACTACCAGATATAAAAGAGCTATGGAAGAAAGAGGGGGCGAGGACATGCTAGTATGTGTGTATATACACTAAATTGCTTGCAGATAAAATGTTAGGTTAGCTGATATTTGCTTCGAAGTAATCTGGGGTGAGAGAATGAGTGGAGATTCCTGAAACAGGGCCAGCCATGTGGTAATAACCATTGAGGTTGGACATTGGCTCTCTAGGGTTTTTTTTAAACCATTACTTCCATATGTGTTTGAGATTTTCCATTGTTTAAAAAAATGCTGAAAAAAATACTCAAAAGTATATCGTTTGGGTCATTTAAATTTTCAAGTCATAAAGGATCATTGATGTGGTAGGAAGAGAATTAAGAAATCTAATCTTTTTCAACATTAATTGAAATGAATCCAAGATTAAAATCCAAGATTTTACACATCAGACCAAAAGACTATTTTTGCTCAACATTTTGTTTTGGGAAAAGTCTTGGATTTCTTCACAAATTTTCAAGTATAAACGGAAGGGGAGAATGGAATGAGCATTTACAGTTTGTTTTATATGTCCTTGTCTTCCTGTTTCTAAATGTGAAATGGCAAATCTGGAATTTATACCTTAGTAAACACAAACTCTTACAGGGTCTTTGCTTCTGGTATCATAATTCTTGCCAAAGCAGTTTGCTTTTACTAGGTTTCTGTGCTAGGAAGCAACAGGGGAAAAGAGCATAAGTTAGATGTTGTTTGGCTTTGGAAAAATAGCCAGTGCAGCAGAGTAAAGTAGCAACTCGATTCTTCTCTTTTTGAAGGATGTTCAAGGTAAGGTTTTATGAAGTTCGTATGTTTAAAAGTCATAGCTTTGGAGTTTCCACCCTGCCATGTAGTTGTCTTTACATACATCCTGGATCATTCAGCATATATTTACTCAAATTATGAGACTTTGATTAAAATGAATGAAAATATCAAATGGTTGGAATCATGTTCATTTTATCACTAAAAGATAAATGCAGAGGTTAACTGTCTCCTGCTTTATTCTATCCTAACAGGAAAATTACTGCAAGTTAATTCAGGTGCCAAAGAACAACTCTTCTTTGAAGCTCCAAGAGGCAAACGGCATATAATAAGACCTTCCGAGGTAACAATCACACACAAAGCTTTTAAAAAATAGTTCATGATTTACTATGTGCATTTAAGTAAAACCTATCATTACTATTCACTAAAATGAGTTACAGTTGTGTGTCTTTCAGGCTTGACCATTTCTTAAATCTGACTGCTTACCCTGGTTTCCTACTTTCTGAGGAGGTATGGATTTACTGTGCCACTGACATAGCAATCTCTAATTGGTGTTCTACTTAATTTTTCTCTGCCGGAAGACAATGACTGAGCTAACAGTTTGAATGCTACATATTACTTTTCCTGTTCCACATGTTCTGTCATTTTGTGCAAAGCTTGTTAGGAACTTAAAATTCTGAAACATGCCTTCTCAGTGGTTACTGTTTACAATAGTAAACAATATCTTTTGCAACAATAAGAGGAATTATTTTTCAAAACAAAACCATCCACAACCTGACCATCCTAATATAGCAAGCTGTTGCCTTTTCCCATATTTTCCTCATGTTTCTATCCACATACATCGTTTTTTAATTGCTGAAATAAAATCCTAGACAAAATTTTTGAATCCATGAACTAACACCCTCCTGAAATCTCTTCCTAAAGGCTTGGCTGCTTTAGTCTCTCAGGCTGTACAGTGCTTCCATGTAGTAAGCCCTGTTGGCCACAAAGGCCATTGCCTGATGGAGCGCTAAGGACGTCCTTTTAGTCCCAGGAGACATTCTAACTCATTTATTTACTAAGTAACCTTTGATGAAAGAAAAGGAAATATTGCTTCTTTAGAGGAAAAAGAGTCAAGGGTATGCCACCAAGGGACAAGCATCTTCCACTCTCTAGCTTCAGTTAGCTAGCAGTGTAAACTATCCCAGTATTCTAATGTACTTCTGGACTTCTGTTCATTCATAATATTTTAATTGTTTCTAAAGGAAATATATGTGCAGTATGTGAGACACCCAAGTGGTTACAGAAGATGGCACTGTATTAATGGAAATTGTTAATGGACCGATTAATCTCACTCCCAAACTCCAGTCTATTTACCTCTGATCAATCTATATTTTAACTTTTTTATATGTGGAAACTTTAATAGCCTTGAGTAAGGGATATTTTAAAGCATGCCATTCCTTCACTGAATATCTGTGCACTGTTCCAGGCACTTTGTATACCTGTATTCTAATCCTCAGAGAGTGGTTTACCTACTATGAATCAGGCTGGTGTGTGATAGTTTTCAATCTCTTTTTACAGACAGGGAAATTAAGGCTCTAAGAAAGTAAAAGGACCACGGAGCTTTGGTCCCTGCCTAGAAGGGTCTGTGTGTCACTCCACAGCCTAGACCACGCAGCGTCATTTTGCATCACTTTATCTGTATTTTCCCTTCCAGTTCTAGTCCCTCAAATAAGTTTACTAAAATAAGATTCGGTAGAACCACGTGGTGGAGGAAGGATGAGGTCAACTTGGGACAGATGAGCAATTTTAGATTAAAAAATACCTCCAGAAGTAGCTCATCCTTTTACTTAGCAATATTGTCAGGCCCCTCAATTAAGTGTGAAGGATTTTGAAATTTTCCTTTGCAAAAAAGGTTTTTTTTAAAGAAATAGTCATGGTGAAACTAACAGAAAGCTTATCCAGCAAATTTTTAACTATGACAGCTATTAAAATGTCCATTTATATACATCCAATGCAGCATGGTACAGTTAAGGCAGCTCTATCCCAGGAGCCCAACTCCTTAGAGCTCGACTTCCTCTCTGCTTGCTAAGCTGACTGGGATTTAAATGACTCACTTCTCATTGGGCTCCAGTTACCTCCTCTGCAAAGCAGTGATGATAATGACATACCTGCCTGGGGCAAGGTGCTATGGGAGACACCCTTGGAGGGCTCTCCTTCTGTCTAAATTCCAGGGTGTTTAACAAGTTTATTTACCCATTTTGGGTTTTGTTGGTTACAGGGATCATTCTTTTTTAAATTTATTTTATTGAAGTATAATTGATTCACAGTGTTGTGTTAGTTTCTGCTGTACAGCAAAGTGACTCATATTATGTAACTCAATGTTACACATATATATACACATTCTTTAATGCTCCATTTTAATTAAATGCAGTTTCTATAGCTTCTAACAAGTTAGACATATGCCTCCCCCAGATAGCATGGTGTTCAGATCTGGCCAAGGGTGTTCTGTTGGGGTGACTATAGAGTGAGCAAGACCAGCTCACCCCCATCCCTCCCTGTATAATGAATCCAGGAAAGGTGCTACCCACGGAGGGTGTCAGAAATGAAATCTCATATCTATAAGGGAGTCAGTGACCAGAAGCCCATTTCTGGAACCAGAGTGGGGGGTTCCCTGCTTCTCTTCCTGTGAAGGTCAGTTGGGGATGTCATAAGGAGTTGGGGAGATTCCACTTGTAGCTCAGAAGACTGAGGTAGTTATGGGGGAACCACCTCACGTCACCTCGGTCTGCGGCCTTGCTTAAGCACCCAAACGCACTAGGTGAACCACCGTTTTTTGGTTCCAATCATGCATGTGTCCAGAAGAAGCACAGAATATTAAATGAGAAATTTGAGTGACTAAAATATGTATAGCACCTCCTCACATTGTGACTCAAATCCTAGCTGCATCTTGTCATTTCCCTCCCAGGCAGTGGTGCCAAGTGGAAAACTACAGAAATGGATGGTGAGGTACATTAACAACGTGCCAAGCAACTGCCAGATCCACAGAGAGCAATCTGGCCTTTCATTTTAGCTACAGGTCTCTAATGAGTTTTTATAGCTTTTAAACAGTGCTTCAAAGTGCTTGTGCATAGAAACTGTACTGATAAGGTACCCTAGTAGGTCTTGAACGAAAGTAAGTAAAATCATATTCCCCTGGGAAAGTCTAATCCACAGTGGTGGTGGTACTGCTATTGTTTTCTTTTTAAAAAAGGAAAGAAAAGCCTTGATTTTGTCAGAATTAAAATGTTTGAATTGCGAATCTTCCTGTCCATGAATTTCAGATAAAGCAATTTTAAAGGATAAAACGTATATTCATGCAATAGAGTATGAACATCCCATCTCTTCCAGTTTTTAAGATGGTCTTTCTAGAGCATAAAGAATACTAAGCTAGCTGCAGAATCTTATTGCTCTTTCCTCCAAGGAAGCAGTCCTTTAAAAAGTTCTGTCCTGTGCCTTTTTAAAATACTTTGCTAAATGATCAGCCCCATTGATCAATTCTAGCTCAGTGGTTCTCAGCTGAGGTCAATTTGCCCTCTCTCCCACGGATATCTGACAATGTCTGGGGACAACCTGAGGTGGTGTGCTACTGGGATCCAGTGAGTAGAGGACAGGGATGCTGCTGAACGGGCAGGACAGCCCCTGAACACACATAATTATCTAGCCTGGAATGTCAATAGAGTTGATGCTGAGAAACCCCGATGGCATTTTGATGTTTGTTCAGTTGCTAAGTCATGTCTGACTCTTTGTGACCCCCTGGACTCCAGCACACCAGGCTTCCCTGTCCTTCAGTATCTCCCAGAGTTTGCTCAAACTTATGTCCATTGAGTCGGTGATGCCATCCAACCATCTCATCCTCTGTCACCCTCTTCTCCTTTTGCTGCCAGTCTTTCCCAGCATCAGGGTCTTTTCTAATGAGTTAGTTCTTCGCATCAAGTGGTCAATGTATTGGAGCTTCAGCATCAGTCCTTCAAATGAATATTCAGGACTGATTTCCTTTAGGATTGACTGGTTTGATATCCTTACTGTCCAAGGGACTCTCAAGAGTCTTCTCCAGCACCACAGTTCAAAAGCATCAATTCTTCAGCACTCAGCCTTTGTTATGGTCCAACTCTCACCTCCATATGTGACTACTGGAAAAACTATGTCTTTGACTATATGGACCTTGTTAGCAAAGTGATGTCTTTGCTTTTTAATGCTCTGTCTAGATTTGTCATGGCTTTCCTTTCAAGGTGCAAGGGTCTTTTAATTTCATGACTTTTAATTACAGAATTTCATGTCTTTTAATTTCATGACTCTTTGCAACCCCATGGGCTGTAGCCTGCCAGCCTCCTTTGTCCATGTAATTCTCTAGGCAAGAATGCTGCAGTGGGTAGCCATTCCTTTCTGCAGGGGATTTTCCCAGCCCAGGGATCGACCCTGGGTCTCCCACATTGCAGGCAGATTCTTTACTATCTGAGCCACCAGTGAAGCCCCAGCTTATGACACATACAATGATAAATATCTAGGTGATAATTAAGAACCTTTGTTATTGTCAGGTGTCCACAATTCAAACGTGTTCATTTTATCTAGGGGAGCATATATGGAGGTTTGACTGCAGTATTGATTTATTGAAACAATATATATGCCACTTTAAAAATGCAGCTGAGAATTTTAGGCACTGTAGCATACAAAATACCCGGTGTTAGCAAAGTCATCATTTAGAACTATTCAACCTCAATCTGTTTCTTTTAAATAAAACAAAAAGATCTCTGGGTTGTACAAAATACATTAACTTTCCTTCTTTTCAAGATTGAGAAGATAGAGTGGGACACGTGGACCTGTGTGCTGGGGCCCACCTGTGAGGGCATCTGGCCAGTGCACAGCGACGTGACTGATGTCAATGCTGCCAGCCTCACCAAAGACTGCTCCCTCTTAGCCACAGGAGATGATTTTGGTTTCATTAAGCTTTTCTCATATCCTGTCAAGGTAATGTTGCATGTTTACTATATGTATTTTCTTAGTTTCAAATAATAACCCAAAATCTATCTATTGTATTTCAGTGGATTTTTAAATATCAAAGGAGTAAGCAACCGACATTGTCATCTACAGTTATCCACATTTGCAGTTGCACAGTTATCTACACCATGGTTGTTTATGCCCATAGAAACCTTGGTGACCTTAGGTGTACTAGTTTGAGTCAGAGTCTCGTGGTGTAGAATTCTTCCCTGAAAGTCTGTCAGTGGACATCAAATTCAACATCTCACGAACTGCAAAGTAAGAATTTTCTTTACAACTTGGGCTGGCACTTTCACTAGCCTACATCTAGAGATGAAGAATTCACTACTGCACAAGGTAGCGCAATTCACTTTTAAACCACTCCATTGTTAAAACGCTTTGTACTAGAGCAAGCTGATTTTTGTTTTCCTTTAGCCAAAGTTCTACCTTCCGAATTGTTGTTGAATATAGTCCAGTCTTCTGACAGCCTTCATGTGTGGGAAGATCGTATCTGAGCCCCTGAAGTCTCATTTTCTCCAGTCTAAACATCCAGTTCCTTCAGTAACAAGGTGTCTAGCTGTCTCTTCCTCTGGTTTATCAGTTCCATTAAATTTTGTGTTGTTTCTTCTTTCAGTTTTATTGAGATGTAACTGACATGCAGCACTGTATAATTTTAAGGTGTACTTAATGATTTGACTTACATACCTTATGAATGATTATCACCATAAGTTTAGTGAACATCTATCATCTAAACAGCGACAAAACAACAGAAAAAGAAATGTTTTTTCTTGTGATGAGAACTCTTGGGA
Organism: Capra hircus; assembly: GCF_001704415.2. Taxonomy (NCBI): domain Eukaryota; kingdom Metazoa; phylum Chordata; class Mammalia; order Artiodactyla; family Bovidae; genus Capra; species Capra hircus. Next base: position 37,279,281 of record NC_030818.1, read on the forward strand.
TTTATTCTATTAACAACTTTCATTATAATGTACAGAAGAATTAGCATAATATTGCATCTCTTGATATTTACTTATCTTGTAACTGGAAGTTGTACCTTTTGACTGCCTTTATCTAGTCCCCCCACACCCTTCACTTCTGATTACTACAAATTGGTCTCTTTTTCCAAGAGTTTATTTACTTGTTTGTTTTGAAGTATAGTTGACTTACAAAGCTGTGTTAGTTCAGATATTATGTTATTATTGACTATATTCCCACTCTGCTCATTTCATCCTCATGACTCATTTATTTTGTAACTCTTAATCTCCCTTATCCATTTCAATTCCATTTCAAAGTAACTCTTCTAGGACCAAATTCAGGTCCATCCAGGTTGCTGCAAATGGCATTATTTCATTCTCTGCAGTGGCTGAGTAAAATGCCATTGTATGTATGAGCCACAGCTTCTTTACCCATCATCTGTTGATGGACATTTAACTTGTTTCCATGTCTTTGCTATTGTAAATAGTGCTTCAGTGAACACTGGGGTGCACGCATCCTTTCAAACCATATTTTTCTTTGGATATATGCCAAGGAGTGGGGTTGCTGAATCATATGGTAGCTCTATTTTTAGTTCCTTAAGGAACCTCCATATTGTTCTCCATAGTGGCTGTGCACCTAAAACTAACACAACATTGTTATCAACTGAACTCCAATATAAAAGAAAAATTAAAAAAAAAAAAAAAGTGCTTCGGATGCAGTCTGATCAGCTCAGGGTTCATCTCAGTAGGACTCTTCTTGTTTTGACTTTATTTTTGTATTTAATCAACCAAAGATGGCATCAGCTCTTTTGGCTGCCATACGGAACAATTGAATCATAGATATTATTCCCCCAAATGGTAAGGTTATCCCCCTTCTTGGACTTACACAACTGATCTTCTAAAATCTGAGTACACAACTAATCTTCTAAAATCTGAGTACACAGCTTTGTATTTGTACCAAATAAGATTTATTTTGTTTATTTTCCCACACAAACATATCTTGTTTATGTTTCAACCTATCAACATCTTTGAAATCCCTTTCCAAAGTATTTATTTACTTTCCCTTTCAGCATCATATCGTTCTCTGATTTCAGGAGTGCGAGTTACAATTCATAGAAAGAAAGAAAACAGACTAGAACAACCAAATACCACCACTAAGTCCCCCCATTCAATTTGGCATTCTGTTACTTAATGCACACATATTAGTAACAGGCATTCGAATCTGTCTGACCATGCCATCATGGAACTCATATTTCTATCTCTAGTCTGATAAGATATCGTTAAAACTTAGCAGATATCTTGCTGAAAGCCAGATTATGTCTCTGGTATTTTTAATCTCTCCTAAACAAACCAACCAATAAAAGACGTGCAGTTAGTTCACTGTGAACCCCTGTTGTTGCCTCGTCATCATTACTTTTCCAAGTGCTTATCAACCTTCTGTGTAATAATTCACCCTAGAATCTTCCAGGCATTGCATCAACTCATGAGTCAGTATGTGCCAGAGTCTACGTGTTTTCCCTTTTGGATCTGGGAACTTTTTTTTTTTTGGATGCCACTTCTCCTGGCTTCCAAACTCTTAACCATTCAGTTCAGTTCAGTTCAGTCGCTCAGTCATGTCCAACTCGTTGTGATCCCATGAATCGCAGCACGCCAGGCCTCCCTGTCCATCATCAACTCCCGGAGTTCACTCAGACTCACGTCCATTGAGTCAGTGATGCCATCCAGCCATCTCATCCTCGGTTGTCCCCTTCTCCTCCTGCCCCCAATCCCTCCCAGCATCAGAGTCTTTTCCAATGAGTCAACTCTTCGCATGAAGTGGCCAAAGTACTGGAGTTTCAGCTTTAGCATCATTCCTTCCAAAGAAATCCCAAGGCTGATCTCCTTCAGAATGGACTGGTTGGATCTCCTTGCGGTCCAAGGGACTCTCAAGAGTCTTCTCCAACACCACAGTTCAAAAGCATCAATTCTTTGGCGCTCAGCCTTCTTCACAGTCCAACTCTCACATCCATACATGACCACTGGAAAAACCATAGCCTTGACTAGACGGACCTTAGTCGGCAAAGTAATGTCTCTGCTTTTCAATATGCTATCTAGGTTGGTCATAACTTTTCTTCCAAGAAGTAAGTGTCTTTTAATTTCACAGCCACAGTCACCATCTGCAGTGATTTTGGAGCCCCCCAAAATAAATTCTGACACTGTTTCCACTGTTTCCCCATCTATTTGCCATGAAGTGATGGGACCAGATGCCATGATCTTCATTTTCTGAATGTTGAGCTTTAAGCCAACTTTTTCACTCTCCACTTTCACTTTCCTCAAGAGGCTTTTTAGTCCTCTTCACTTTCTGCCATAAGGGTGGTGTCATCTGCATATCTGAGGTTATTGATATTTCTCTCGGCAATCTTGATTCCAGCTTGTGTTTCTTCCAGTCCAGCATTTCTCATGATGTACTCTGCATAGAAGTTAAATAAGCAGGGTGACGATGTATAGCCTTGATGTACTCCTTTTCCTATTTGAAACCAGTCTGTTGTTCCACGTCCAGTTCTAACTGTTGCTTCCTGACCTGCATACTCTTAACTTCCAAACTCTTAACCATTACTGACCTTATTACTGTAATTACATTTGAAGGTGTCTACACTCAAGGACATGAGCTCTGTTTGGACCTCTCTGGTTTGAGAAGCATCCCCTTTATTAGAGGTGATCGTTAAATCTGCTCCCTGTTCATATTAAGCCATCTGATGTAAGCCGTGCTCCTAACTTCTCTCTTTTTCTTCTAGCCCTAAATATATCTTTAAAATCCTTTCCAGGTGTCTTGGCTTTTTATTTTTGCATTCCTGAAACTGTACTAAAGTTGTCTGTAGAATATTTTTGTGTTCATCCCTGGTTATTTGCTCCTGCTTCTGTTACTTTTACATTTAAAACCTGAATACATCAACTCCCTCTTCAGCCACTTTGGTTTCTTTAGATGCCTTCTTTCCTTCTTCATTTGTTAATGTCTCCTCAGATTATCATTTTGGGGAGCCTTTTCTAATATACACTTCTGAGTATGGCTTGTGCTCCTTTCATTGACATCGAGAAGCCACTTGGTAGCGTTCTCCCAGTGATTCACCACGTTACTGCCACCTACCAGCCCTTTCTATTTGATAAGAGTTCTGTTCTGTGTAGCAGTTTTCCTTGCTACTTCTACATTTTTTGAAATGAGACTGCCAGCAGGACAAGTCAAGTTAGTGCTATCCTGGTTTTAGTGGACTGAGGTCTGGGCAGGTGTTTAGATACCTGATATCTTCATGATACTATTGAATTGGGCTCCTGAGCCAGATTTATTGTTCATCTTGGGAGCTCATCACCCACATCCCTAGTGTGACCAGGAAGGCTGTCTCCCGCAGTAATTTTGAGGTGTGTTCCTCCAACTCCTGGAGTTCTGGAAGGCTCCTTAGGGACAACCCCCAGGAAACAAGGGTGGGGGAGGAACTGGAGGGGCACTGGGGTTCCCCTCCTTCTCCAGAGACACTCTATGTTTTTGCCTCTTATACACTGAGCTTCTATGTAAGATTTTCCCCCAAGATTTTGTTGTGAAAATTTTCAAACATACAGGAAAGCTGAAAGAATGATAGAGTGAACTCCTATAAACCCACCACTTAGATTTTGTGATTCGAAGTAAATTGTTGACATCAAGATGCTGCTGCTGCTGCTGCTAAGTCACTTCAGTTGTGTCCGACTCTGTGCGACCCCATAGACAGAAGCCCACCAGGCTCCTCTGTCCCCGGGATTCTCCAGGCAAGAACACTGGAGTGGGTTGCCATTTCCTTCTCCAAAGCATGAAAGTGAAAAGTGAAAGGGAAGTCACTCAGTCGTGTCCGACTCTTAGCGACCCCATGGACTGCAGCCCACCAGGCTCCTCCATCCATGGGATTTTCCAGGCAAGAGGACTGGAGTGGGGTGCCACTTACTCCTAATTGTTTCAATTTGCATATCATTAACTAGAGTTCATTTTTTTAAGTTTTTTTTAAAGTAAATTTTATGTATAGTTGAGATGCACCAATTTTAAGGTTCCTTTTGATGAACTTTGACAAACACATACACCTGAATTATTCAAGTCAGTCAGTCATCTCAGTTCATTCGCTCAGTCGTGTCCGACTCTTTGCAACCCCATGAACTGCAGCACACCGGGCCTCCCTGTCTATCACCAACTCCCAGAGTTTACTCAAACTCATGTCCATTGAGTCGGTGATGCCATCCAACCATCTCATCCTCTGTCGTCCCCTTCTTCTCCCACCTTCAATCTTTCCCAGCATCAGGGTCTTTTCAAATGAGTCAGTTCTTCGCATCAGGTGGCCAAAGTATTGGAGTTTCAGCTTCAGCATCAGTCCTTCCAATAAATATTCAGGTCTGATTTCCTTTAGGATGGACTGGTTGGATCTCCTTGCAGTCCAAGGGACTCTCAAGAGTCTTCTCCAACACCACAGTTTAAAAGCATCAATTATTCGGTGCTCAGCTTTCTTTATAGTCCAACTCTCACATCCATACATGACTACTGGAAAAACCATAGCCTTGACTAGATGGACCTTTGTTGGCAAAGTAATGTTTCTGCTTTTCAATATGCTGTCTAGGTTGGCCATAACTTTTCTTCCAAGGAGCAAGCATCTTTTAATCCAAACACCTATCAAAATATAGAACAGTATCATCATCCCAGGAAGTCCTCCCATGCTAACTTCTGGGGCACTCTCCACCCGCACTCCACTCTCAGATGAAAAAACTATTCCAATGTTGTTTTTGTTTCTGTTACCATAGATTAGTTTTCCCTGTTTCAGAACTTCGTATAAATTGAATGATCAATTAGGAACCATACTATTTCTGGCTTCTTTCACTCAGGTAATGTTTCTGAGATTTCTTCATGTTGTGAGTAACAATGTTGTTGTTTTAGTCACTAAGTCATGTCCGACTCTCAGTAATCCAGTCCTTTCCTTTTTATAGCTGACTAGAATTCCATTGTGTGGATATAGCAAAGTTTGTTTATCCACCCAGCCATCAGTAGACACATGCTTTTCCTGTGTTTGGTTATAATGAAGTTGCAGTGAACATTTTTGGACAAATCTATGTGGACATATTTTTTTTTTCTTTCTTTTAAGTAAATATGTGGGAGTGGAATTTCTGTGTTATTGGGGAAAACGTGTGTTTATCTTTTTAAGAAACTGCCGGATCTTTTTCCAAAACGGTTGTATCATTTCATGTTCTCACCAAAAATGTCAGGTTTCTAGTTGCCAATTTGACGTTGTCAGACTTATAAAATTTAGCTGTCTTGACGAGTAGATAGTGTGATATTATTGTGTTTGTAACTTATGTTTCCCTGGTGACTAATCGTGCTAAGCATTTTTCATTTGCTTATTGGCCATTTGTGAAGTGTTTGTATAAATCTTTGTCCACTATTTTAAATTGAATTATTTATCTTTTTATTCTTGAGTTCTACTGTGTAAGATTTGATTGAAGAAGTTTCATAATTTAAAAGCATTTGAAAAGCAGTCAAATATAAACCACTTTGATAGTATCACTTCTCTCCTTTTTTTTTTTCATCTGATTTTCCTGGTACTCTTTCCTTCCCAATTTCGTGGACCCAAGCTGAAGAACATTTCTAGATGTATAGTCACACTCTTACAATGCTCTGGGTGTGTTGGCCACACTTATCTGTTACGGACTGAATGTTTTTGTCCCCACTAAACTTCCTATGTTAAAACCCTAACATCCAATGTGACAAGATATGTAGAGAGGGCATTTACAGAAATAATTAAGGTTAAATGAAGTCATAAATGTGAGTCTCTGATCCGATAAGATTAGTGTCCTTAGAAGAAGGGACACCAATGAGCTCACTCACTCTCCCCATGCACACACACGCTGAGCAGGAAAGGCTAGATAGAAAGTTTCTCCGTGCTCATATAAGGGGTCCACAAGCTGGGGCGAGAGCCCACACCAGGAATCAAATTGGCTGGCACGTTGGTCTTAAACTTCCCAGCCTGCAGAACTGTGTGGAATAAAATTCTGTTGTGTAAGCCACCCAACATGTGGCATTTTTTATGGCAACCCTACCAAACTAAGACACCATGCTCTTGCAGTGTTCTCGCACTGAATACCATGTCATCAAGTCCTGGTGATGCCTACAAGACCATGTTATCATCACACAGCTCTCTGTCCAAAATTCAAGTTCCGCTTGTTAGACTCTAATGTCATGTCTTCTTCTTAACCCTTTTCCTTGTTCTCCTTTCCTTTGAGTTACTAGGTCTCTCTTCTAGGCATTTTTTCTATCCATGTCTTACATAGGCACTTTTACAATTTAAAATCTTGATGTGGGCACTAATCCCCTGACAATCATACTGTTTCCACATTTGTTTCCAAAGTAGAATCCATGAAATAGACTCTGCTTTGTCAGAGCCCACCCATTTGTCCAGTACCTTAAACCACGTCCCAGAAAAACTGATGCTGTCCTTTAACACTGTCCATTTGCTTCCCATAACCTCCCTTCCTTTCCAAAGCTGTTCCCCTTCACCCTATCATTGAGGCTGAAATACCACCATGTTGCTTACATTTTTAAAATGTAAATGTTTACTTTTTTAAAAAATCCACCCTCAAGCTGTTAAGTGTCCTTCTCATAATGTCAAAGGCTCTAGAGAAAGATTCATCAAAGAGGAATCTTGTATGTAGAATTTTACAGACAGAGAAACTATATGTAAAATGTTGTAAATATGGGGAAAGGGTACATAGCTTTCATCAGATTCTCACGAATTTCCTCTTAAAAGCAGTTAACAACAAGCACTCTGGAGACATATTTCAGATTCTCTATTCTTTCATGACTCAGTGGAAGAGGAAGATTGTGGTTTTGAGTCCTGATGGGTGTTGCAAAAGTACATAGTTTGGCATGATGACCCAGAAAGACAGCTCATCTGACCCAGCTGTGCCAGGCCTCCAGGAGGCTCCACCCATGGGCCCTCAGGGAACCGCCAAACACCCTGCTCCTGGGGGAACAGCTGGCTTCCTGGAACCTTCTAGTAACTGTGAATTCCCATTGTTCTGTGGAGCAGGGACCTGGTTTCCTATTCTGAGAACCTTGAATCATCTTTACTGGAATAATCTCAGCTTTGTTAAACAACTTCAGTGACTTAGAACTTTTTCCTTTTTCTCTTTCTGCTCTGTGTCACTTTCTTTTCCCCTGCAGCCTAATTCTGATCATTTTAGAGTGTTTTTTTCCATTATCTTTCCTTTTGAATTCCTCTGTCTAGATGCAGGAGTAGAGAAGGATTTCTCGAGCGCTTTCACTTTCTCCGCTTCTCAAGAGACCAACTGGCATTTGTAGTGGATCAAAATGGGTCGCTTCCAGCTTCCAGCAGGAAGGCCAGCAGGACACGTGGCTGTCACCACTCTGACCGTCCTCTCTGTGTCCACGCCTTCTGGATTTCACATGGTCACACAGTGGCTTCCTTAGAAACCCTTACTTTGCTCTGCCTGTTCTCTAGCAAGTAGTGGCTCTGGAGGGCTTCCTAGAAATGCTGCCTGCCTGCTTGCTTCCTAGTCTGTCTAGACTCCGTACTCTGCTGAGGAGCGGGCACTTCCACTCAGCTGTCAGGTAGGGGTCAGACAAATACACAGAGATCTTGACCATGAGTATTTCAAAGTCACGTACTGTCCTGCCCTGCCCGTGTCTTCTGCCATGTGTCTGCACTGGTTTCAGGTTTCCCAGCACGCCCGTCCAAAACTCTCTGGAAGCCTCTTGTCGACGACTGAATAAAGTTTTCATCTGAGACACACCGATGCCCCTTGCATGACCTCAGAAAGTTCATGCGGGTTCCCACGTCGCATAAGGTATTCCCTGGGAGTCGCTGAGAGGATGGAAAGTCTCTCCCTCTCTCGGTGCTCCCACTAAAGCTATTTTTGCCAGGCTGTGGCTCCTGCCCTGAAAATGGAAGCCGGTCTCTGGTGCCAGCCTGGGCTTCTCACTGCTTGTCAGGACTCCCTGGACGTGAACAGCTGCTCTCACCTCACTCTCGGCCTTCCCCCCTGGGGTGGTGGGGCTTGGTTGCCACTCTGAAGAGCTTTCAATAGAGACTAAGAAATTGGGTTCTATTTATTTGGTAATGTTTGGCTTTTTAAAAGTGTGGCCTACTGTAATAAGTTCAATATATATGGATTTAATTTTATTTTACTTTTTCAGATATAACCTGAAGATTGTTTAGTTGTGGAACTTTTTTTGGGGGGGGTTATATTTGTTTAAAAGGAGCTAACTTTGGTTTGTTTTTTTTTTAAGGTGACTTGTCAACCCGTTTATTAATTGTATTTTTTCAGTTTGTGTTCTTTATTTTGGGGAGTTTTGTTGTTTGTTTTTTCCTTTCTCTTTGAGCTCACTTTGTTTTAACATCAATTTACTTGAGTGTTTCTAGTGTTAGAAATTGTTTCCAGTGTCAGAAATTGTTTCCAGTGTCTGTGACAGAAACTGTTGCTTTGCTTTTAAGCCTTCCTCGCTGCCCCAGGATCATGAGAAGGCCCTTGCTCATCTGTCACAGCCTGGACTGTGGTATAAAAAGGCGCTGAGGGGGATGACCTGGGAGACACGTTGATCTCAAATGTCCGCCAGACTCAGCATCAGGAGTTTACACTAGATACCTGTGGAGAATAGACGTCTGACAACTAAGAGAGGCAGAAACAAGCTTTTTATCCTTTCTTAGGCTACTTTGTCAGGTGTCCAGAAATAGGTTCTATAGTTTACATTTCATTCATTTCCTCACAGACTATTTGTTGAGAACTTACAGTGAGGCAGGAAATGTTTTAGGGTAGAAAGAGAGCTAGTCCCTGCCCTCATGGAGTTTATACTCTAGAAAAATGTAGGGAAATTACTCCTCGTGTGAACTGTTTCATTTGTATCCTGTAGAAGCCTCTCGAGACAATAACATGGATGAAATAGTCCAGAAACTAGAATAATGAGACTCCAAGTCCGAGTGGGCTCATCACTGTTTTCTGACATCGCAGGGCCAGCATGCGAGATTTAAGAAGTATGTGGGGCACAGCGCCCATGTCACCAACGTGAGATGGCTGCACAATGACTCTGTGCTGCTCACCGTGGGCGGCGCTGACACGGCCCTGATGATCTGGACTCGGGAGTTTGTGGGGACCCAGGAGAGCAAGTTGGTGGACAGTGAGGAGTCGGACACCGATGCAGAGGAGGATGGAGGTGAGCACAGTGCCAGGTGCCTACCCTGCCTTCCTCCACCCCCTCCTGCACCATCACAAACCGACTCTCCTCCCGCGTCTTTCTGTCGTTTGAGGCTATGACAGTGATGTCGCTAGAGAAAAGGCTATTGACTACACCACCAAGGTCTATGCTGTGAGCATCAGGGAAATGGAAGGCACCAAACCGCACCAGCAAATGAAAGAAGTTTCGGTGGAAGAAAGGTATGCTGTCTCCAGGTTTGCTTGCATTTATGACGCCTGACGGCAAGAAACTCATTGAAACCAGAGTGTGTTTTTTCTTTGCCCCCAGAGTTGCTACTTAGGCCCGTCTTTATTTATGTGTATGCAGAGTCTTCACCTGTACACAGGCTTGAGCTGAGGGAAGTTTCCCACAGCCTTCAATATGAGGGAAGGGTGGGTTACAGTTTGCAGAAGTTGTGTATGGAAAATGACTTGATGAGACGTGAGATTTGATGAGACTACCAGGCTTCCCTTTGCCTAGAGAGGTTGTCAGGACAGCCCAAACCGATCTTGAATGTGAACGTGATGGCTGATGGCAGGGAGCATGCTGACTTGGGAGGTAGAAGGGAAAGCAGGCTTCTAAAGTCCTGGAGGAATACTTGTGGGCTGTGAAAGATAATCTCCCATTCTGCCAGTCTCTGCACTACACCATACTACTTGGTGTGCCTTCTCTAACTGTGTCTTCACCCGCCCAGATTTGTTCAGGCTTGTTTGATCATTCCAGGCCTAACCAAAGTGATTTCGTTGCTATGGATCCTCTGTGTAGAATGAGAGTTTCTCTTTTTATTTTGGGCCTTTCTGATGTGCTATTGTAAGTCTTGGTAAAATACGTTAGCATTTCTTTTTTTAAAAAAGTTCGTAATTACTACGATTACTTAATCTACCATATTCATACTAAGGAGGATAAAGAGTGAATAAAAACTCTAGCATGTAAACAGAATTTCATGGATCTCAAAAATGTTTAAGACTTCTGTGTGGGCTCTTTCCGTTGACATAGGTTCAGTGTTCACAAGTACCCTGGTCCCATGATGTATTATTAGCAGGATTCAGGTTGTTTTGCATTTAGCACGGGTTTCCTGGTAGCTCAGTCGGTAAAGAATCTGCCTGCAGTGCAGGAGACCCGGGCTTGATCCCTGAGTAGGGAAGATCCCCTGGAGAAGGAAATGGCAAATCACTCAGCATCCTTGCCTGGAAAATCCCACGGACAGAGGAGCCTGGTGGGCCACAGTCCATGGGATCACAAAAAGTTGGGCACGACTGAGCAACTAACACTTTCACTTTCATGGCTTTCTGAATAGTTCAGTTCAGTTCAGTTGCTCAGTCGTGTCCGACTCTTTGCGACCCCAATCGCAGCACACCAGGCATCCCTGTCCATCACCAACTCCCGGAGTTCACTCAAACTCACGTCCATCGAGTCAGTGATGCCATCCAGCCATCTCATCCTCGGTCGTCCCCTTCTCCTCCTGCCCCCAATACCTCCCAGCATCAGAGTCTTTTCCAATGAGTCAACTCTTCACATGAGGTGGCCAAAGTACTGGAGCTTCAGCTTTAGCATCATTCCTTCCAAAGAAATCCCAAGGTTGATCTCCTTCAGAATGGACTGGTTGGATCTCCTTGCAGTCCAAGGGACTCGCAAGAGTCTTCTCCAACACCACAGTTCAAAAGCATCAATTCTTCGGCCCTCAGCTTTCTTCACAGTCCAACTCTCACACCCATACATGACTACTGGAAAAACCATAGCCTTGACTAGATGGACCTTTGTTGGCAAAGTAATGTCTCTGCTTTTGAATATACTATCTAGGTTGTTCATAACTTTTCTTCCAAGGAGTAAGCGTCTTTTAATTTCATGGCTGCGATCACCATCTGCAGTGATTTTGGAGCCCCCAAAAATAAAGTCTGACACTGTTTCTACTGTTTCCCCATCTATTTCCCGTGAAGTGATAGTAGATATTTAATAAATCTTCTCTATTACCTTTTACTATTAGGTGGAAATTTAAATACAAAGAAATAAAATAGCATTTCCCCTCCTGCATCAGTCCAGTGCCAGATGTTAAAATAAGCCTGATAAATGGTGGGTGTGCTACAGGCAAGAAGATTGAACTGATGCAAAAAATTCCTAATTCTTCCCTGGCATCTTTGTTAAATGTTACTAGAGGGGTTCAGAGTTCTCTTTTGATTAAACATTTTAGAGATTTTTCTGCAATAATCTGTAAATTATAATTTATTTTGCTTGCAACATGGTTTTTTAGTGGCCACAAAGAGGAAATGTTTTTAAAGGACCTAATTCTAAGAATAAAGAAAAATTTTAAAAGTTCATAAGCACATAGTACATGAATAAGCCTCCCACCTACATGTGCTGTGCTTAGCCCCTCAGTCATGTCCAGTTCTTTGCAACCCCATGGACTATAGCCCACCAGGCTCCTTGGCATCAGGATTCTCCAGGCAAGAATACTGGAATGGGTTGCCATGCTCTCCTCCAGGAGATCTTCCCAACACAGGGAAGATCCCACATTACAGGCAGATTCTTTACCATCTGAGCCACCAGGGAAGCTCTTCCCCCCACACCTAAATAATCCACTCTAAAAAACACTTGGCCTAAATTATACATGCTTAATAAAAAGCATTACCCAACTTCTCCAATTTCACATAACATTATGAAATGAGTTGACTTGGCTATTATTTCAAGCTTGCTTCTGGCTAATTGCTACAACCTAGTGATTCATCATGTTGAGATTTGGACTGGCCAGTAAGACATAGAAATCTAATCACATTCCTAAATCCAAACACTATAGCTAGTTTCTAACCTATAGTGAGGTTCACTTGAACCTCTTTTGGTCTTGCTGTCTCTTTGGGCAGGTCTATAAAAATCTCATACCTGCCCAGTTTAGGAAGAGGTAAGAAAGCTGGCTCAGTGGTAAAGAATCCACCTGCAGTGCAGGAGACACAGGAGATGCAAGTTTGATCCCTGGGTCGGGACGATCCCCTGGAGAAGGAAACAGCAGCCCACTCCAATATCCTCGCCTGAAAAATCCCATGGAAAGAGGAGTCTGGGAGTCTACAGTCCAAAGGGTGGCAAAGAGTTGGACACAACTGAGTGACTAAGCACGGCAAGAAAGGTAAAGATAGCTGCTGCTGCTGCTGCTAAGTCACATTAGTCGTGTCCAACTCTGTGCGACCCCATAGATGGCAGCCCACCAGGCTCCTCCGTCCATGGGATTCTCTAGGCAAGAACACTGGAGTGGGTTGCCGTTTCCTTCTCCAATGCATGAAAGTGAAAAGTGAAAGTGAAGTCGCTCAGTCATGTCTGACTCTTAGCGACCCCATGGACTGCAGCCTACCAGGCTCCTCCACCCATGGGATTTTCCAGGCAAGAGTACTGGAGTGGGGTGCCATTGCCTTCTCTGGGTAAAGGTAGAGAGGACCCTAAAAATTTTGAGTCTTAAAATCCAGAATTTTGAAGCTGCCTTATTTTCTTCATCACACAAGATCATCATAGATTAGCATGTGTAGAATTAACTTTTTTTTAAATACCAATGGTAAAAAATGCTTCATGGTGTTGTGCCTACCAGGGGTAGGCAGTTTAGTACTTAGTGCTGTGCTGTGCTTAGTCGCTCAGCCGTATCCAACTCTTTGCGACCCCCTGGACTGCAGCCCGCCAGGCTCCTCTATCCATGGGATTCTCCAGGCAAGAATACTGGAGGGGGTTGCCATGACCTACTCTGGGGGATCTTCCCAACCCAGGGATTGAACCCAGGTCTCCTGCATTGCAGGCAGATTCTTTACCATCCAAACCACCAGGGAAGCCCATTTTAGTACTTTACTGGCATATAAAAACAAATACTTTACTGGCATATAAAAACAAACTACTTCCCTAGTAGCTCAGCTGGAGAAGGCAATGGCACCCCACTCCAGTACTCTTGCCTGGAAAATCCCATGGACGGAGGAGCCTGGTGGGCTGCAGTCCATGGGGTCATTAAAAAGTCAGACACGGCTGAGCAACTTAACTTTCACTTTTCACTCTCATGCATTGGAGAAGGAAATGGCAACCCACTCCAGTGTTCTTGCCTGGAGAATCCCAGGGATGGGGGAGCCTGGTGGGCTGCCGTCTATGGGGTTGCCCAGAGTCAGACACGACTGAAGTGACTTAGCAGCAGAGGAGTAGTCAAGCCTTTTCTATAGATAGCAGCGTCTTTGATAACTTAAAAAGGCCTTGACAGCATCAGTTCCCGGAGGGGGCTGTAACCACTCTAGGGTTCCAGCTGCACAGCATGCTGGGAGCTAAGCAGGCCCACACCAGGAAGGGGCCAAGGGAGAAGGAGCAGTAAGTAGTGTCTGAGTTAGCAGCCTTCATGGGGACAAGTCTGTTCCTAATCAGAACTGAGAACAGCAGTCCTCCCCAATCCTGGTCAGTAATTTAGGGGAGCTTGAATCTTAGAGACAGGACTATAGACAGCTTCTGAACTGCAGAAGAAAGAGGCGCCAGGCAAGACAGGCATTCAGAGAATGTGTGAGAAAGCAGGATGAGACAGGGAAGGGGGATAGTACCGGGCCCTTGGGGTTGGGGGAGCTCCTCCCAGTATCAGGCAGGCAAAGCTCACCTGGGGTACAAAATGTGCTCCATGGAGTCCAGCACCTGGCTCGAGACAGAGGCAAATGCTCTGGGCCTCGGATGTCGGGCCCAGGGGACCAGGTGGCACCCAGGTTCTCCCTGGGGATATTGAGGACTGTCAGCCCTGACACCACTCCCTTTGACTACTTCAAGCCCTGCAGGAGTGGCCTTGACCTTCCCTTCACCATTCCCTCCTGTATGTACCTGCAAATACCCTCCTGTGCCTGTTCTAACACCTGTGCCAAAACGTGCACCAGTAAGACTAATGGGAGATAAATACTCAAGGATCACCAGAGACCTAGGCTCAGAACACCCACTCAGGGCAGGGGACTTATCTTGCCTCCCGTCAGTGTTTCAGGCAGTTCTGCATTCCGTTTACATCCCTTTCCACCTTAGAACCTGTGAGAGGAGTGCAGCATCTGTTATGTTGAGAACAATGCCTTGAAGGCAGCTGTACATTATGCATCCATCAGTTTTTAAGCAACTGAATTCCTAATTCCTGAAATTCATGATAGTCATAGATTAAGTAGCTGGGAGGCTTTGGGTTATGTGTTTCGGTATAATTCTATAACCTTATGAGTTCCTGTTTTTCAAAAGCCATATGATCTTCAGTTTCAGTCTTTTGAGAGGTGGGAAAGCTGAGAGAAATGGTAAATGCTTTCAAAAGAATACTAGGCTACCCCTATTGATGCGTAGTCCCTTCCAGGTGATCCCCAAGCATCCTGGCCCCTCACTTCAGCTTTGCTCTGGTGCACTGGATGCCTGGCCTCCTTGGTGCCGCCACACCTGTCTAGCCAGGCCCCAGTCTTGGTAAGCTGTTGGGTCAGCCTTCCACTCAGCAGTCACATGTGGCACATGGCTGAGGGAAGTCCAGAAGTCTCATCTAACACTCAGATCTCTGGTTTTCCTGTCCCAAGCAGGGAATCTGGTCTCTATTGAGGGCACATTAATTTGTTCCCCCAAATGACTGGATATTGCTTAAATTATTGTAGACCTAAAATGAAAAAACTGACTCTTTTTAAAGTCATGAAGTTGTATTGATATTTTAAATGTGAGTCTTTTTCTGCTTTCTTTTAATAGGAGCTTTTTTCCCCCTGTCTTTGATGCACCGTGTTGTATGTTGGATAGTCTTGTCTAAAACATCAGAAATCTTTCTTTTCTGGTTTTGATTCTTGGCTCAAGCTCCCTGAAGTTGGCTTCAAAGACCATAAGAATATAGGACTTCTGGTATCTTAGATAGAATTTCGTAAGATTGGTAGGCAGTGACAAAAATAGCCTAAATCTTTCACACTTGGTCGGAACTCCCTGTGTCAGCTGTGGCCTCAGCAAGAGAGAGAGATACTCTGCAAAGGAAGTCATTCGGGGAGCGCTTAATGAAAAGACAGCGACGTGGGCAGGATTGAGAAGGTGGTGTGGCACCTCGGCGGTGATAACGACTAGAAGGGCAAGGGCAGGAAGCTGTTGCCCAGGTATGGAGAAGGTGGCTATAGGAGCAGGCCACCTTCCAGGAGCTGAGACCTGAGGGGAGGGTTGCAGGTAATTAATCTGAGTCCCAGAAAGGAGGTGTTGAGGGAATGGAGGCATCAGCTGCGTTCTCTCCTCGCCTGCTGGCCTCCTGCTGCTTCTCTCTAGCTGAATGCAGTCTGTGCCTGAAGGGCAAGGCCGTGCCTTGATGCAGTCTGTGGCAGGCAGCCATGGAGGGCAGAGAGCAGAGCAGAAGGGTAGACGGGAGATATGGAAGGACACACAGAAAACACCGGCCCATTCTCCTTGAATATTTTCCTTATGGAAACTAATATCATTATCACCAAAGAGAAATTCAGGCCACTTTAATATTGAGCAATTATCGCCCTTAATGCTTCTGGATATGTACAGGTATTTATTACCTAATATTATAACGGTATATATATATAATCAAAGACATCAGTAAATACATCCAAATCAATATCAAGAGTTATTAGAGACACTTTAAACCTTACCTAGTTTAAGTGGAACAGTTTTGATGAGCCATAGTTTTTACATCACTGTCTAGGGGTACCATAAGAATCGGCTCATTAGAGATGAGAATTACAGCTTTTTAAAATCAATAACATTTCAACATTTTGGCCCATCTCCAGAGATTTTTATTTTCACATTAAGACAAAATCAAGAAATTAGAAACTTAAAACTATAGAATTGTTTGGTATCAATATCCAGTCTTTAGTATGGATCAGAATTATCATGCAACCTGTTTTTGCATCCCATGGTAACTGGGTGATCACCACAGAGGTGAATCACAAAAGGCATTTTCTTACTTTCTAGATAGGATCTAACAGTATCTCCAGATGTGTGGGATACCGTCTTTTATTAAAATCCAAATATGCTGGCCACGCATTAGTCTTCCCAGTGGTACCCAGTGGGGCCATGTCCCCACCTTTTCCTCACTTCACTGCTTACATTAACCATCTGCATGGGGAATAGTAATAACGGAGGTTCTTACTTAATATATTCAGTTGTAACCCGCATTCAGACAAAACCCCAAATTTATGATGAAAGAAAAAATAAATACAAATTGAATTATTTGTATGGAAATTGGCATTAAAGTATTTACTAACTTTTATTTTTCTAAGTGGATGTAATTGTTAGCTTAGGGATTGTTTTCTCAATGCACCTGAGTCAGCAGTCTGTATTTTTTCAGGGTTCTTTATTAACGAGTGCTGAGGCTTGCAGCTTCTGGGGCTCTGTCCAGGGACGAATGAAAGAATGTGGGACTTAACCCTTTCTGTTTCCGCACCATCTTTATAGCATCATCTTGCCTATTATAGCATCTTCCACCTTTTACTAAAAGAAGGAGAGACTCAACCCTCCGGTCTTGTTTTCTCACCTCAGAAGCTATATAACTTATAGTCACAAATTGCAAATCAAAATACCATACTAAAGCATATTTTTTCTTCTCTCAGAAAGGCCTTGGGCTTCCTTCTAGCATGTTCTGTTTCTCTCAGACTGGCAAGGTCATTTTTCTTAAAAAAAAAAAAAAATCTGAATTAGAAAAGTTAGTTGTTAATACTTAAATTGTCTTAGCACCAGTTTGATGTAGTTTACTTATAAATTATGGATAACTAGAAATTGTGTGTGTGTGTGTGTGTGTGTGTGTGTGTACCATAACTTCTTTTTCCATTTCCTTCATTGATGGGCACTTAGGTTGTTTCCATGTCTTGGCTACTGTAAATAATGCTGCTGTGAATTTAGGGGTACAGTTGTATTTTCAATTTAGTATTTTTCATTTCCTTTAAATATTCCAGAAGCATAATTGCCAGATCATTGGGTAATTCTGAGTCTCCTCCATACTTTTTTCCATAGTGGCTGTGTTAGTTTACATTCCCAGTGCACAGGGACTCCGTTTCCTTCACACCCATGCTGGCATTTATCTCTTTTTGATGATGGCCATTCTAATGGTCATGAGGTGATCTCTCACTGTGGTTTCAGTTTGTATTTCTCTAACAACTAGTGGTGTTGAGCATCCTCTCATGTACTTATTGTCCTTCCATGGATCTTCTTTGGAGAAATGTCTATTCAGGTCCTGTGCCCATTTTTAAATTAGATTATTTGGATTTTTTTGCTTTTGAGTTGTATGAGTTTTATAATACATTTTGGTTGTTAACTCCTTATCAATATATGGTTTGCAAATAATTTCCCCAATCCATAGATTGTCTCTTCACTTTGTTGATGATTTCTTCTGTTGTGCAGAAGCTTTTTAGTTTACTGTAGTTCCGCCTGTTTATTTTTTATTTTATTGCTTGTCCTTTTGTGCTTGTGCATTAAATCTATAGATGACTTTTGTAGTAGTGACAATTTAACAACATTCTTCTAATGCATGAACGTGATGTACCTTCACATTGACTTGCTTCTTCTTTAATTTCTTTCATCAGTCTCTCATAGTTTTCAGAGTAGAGATTTTCACCTGCATAGTTAAATTTATTCCTAAGTATTTTGTTTTTGATGCTCTTGTAAATGTGACTGATTTCTTTCTTTCTCTGAAAATTTGTTGTTAGTGTATAGAAACACTACTGATTTTTCTCTGTTAATTTGTATCATGTAACTTTACTGAAATCATTGATTAGATTTAACAGGTTTATGATTATCTTTAGGATTTTCTATATATAAAAACATGTTATCTAAAAATAGAGATAATTTATCCAGTTCTGATACTTGTATTTCTTTTTCTTACCTGAGTACTCTAGCTAAGACTTCCAACTATGTTGAATAGGAATGGTGCAAGAGGCACCCGTGTCTTATTCCTGATCTTAGAGGAAAAGCTTTTAACCTTCCACCACTAAGTATGATATTCGCTATGGGCCTGTCTTATGTGGCCTTCATTTTGTTGAGATATGTTCCTTCTATTTCTAATTTGTTAAAAGTTTTTATTATGCATGGATGTTGAATTTTGTAAAATGCTTTTTCCATGTTTATTGAGATGATCATTTATTTCCTTCCTTTCATTCTTTTAACATGATGTATCACATTGCTTGACTTGCATAGGTTGAACCATCCTTGCATCCCCAAGATAAATCCCATTATTCATGGTGAATGATTCTAGTAATGTGCTGCTGAATTCAGTTTGCTAGTATTTTATTGAGAATGTTTACACCTGTATTCATCAGAGATTTTGGCCTCTACTTTTCTGGTAATGTCCTTTTCTGTTTTTGGTATCAGGTTAATGCTGGTCTCATAAAATGAGTTTGGGAGTGTTCTCTCCTCTTTGGTTTTTTGGAGGAGTCTGAGAAGGATTGGTGTTAATTCTTCTTCAAGTGTTTGGTAGAATTCACCCAGTGAAGGCATCTAATTCTGGACTTTTTCTTCAGTGGGATGGTAACCATATTTTAAAGTAGAAATCCTCACAGTTAAAATTTTTTACTTTGAAATCAGTCTCTATCTTGGCTATTTTTTAAAGCAAAAGTTAGTTGATGGCAGAGTTTTATATCAACTTTATTATCACTACCACTACCTCTCCAACATTTGAAACCTTCCACATGTTTCCATTTTCCTAGTTTTTTGGTTCTGGAATCTCTCTAACTTTTATAAAAAGAATTGGCTTGGTGAGAGTCAGTACAAAATTTAGCTGCCCTTGGATTATTCTCTTACATCTAAAACCACAGTAAATAATCCAGGAAAGCAGCTCACTGTATTCTGGCAAGGGCTTCAGACGATCAGAACTGGGATTGGTGTCAGAAGTGGGATTAATGCCACTGCTTTTTCATCCTACTCATGTTTGTTGGAGGTCTGAGGATTGCCCTAAGAGTTGAACAATCACAGGCCTTTGTTATTTGCCAAATTCGATTCTCCTAAATCCCCTCATCCAACTAGGATGTCAACTCTGTGAAAGCCAAATTTCTGATATACTGCTTGATCCCCAAATTGATAACAGTACCAGCACTCCATAAATATTTGTTGAATGAATGGATAAACTTCTAACAAGATTTAGGTTGATTTCCAGTCGCTGACACCCATGGATTAAATATCAGTCTATGATTTTGTCAGCATCTTGTCTTTATATCCATAATCTGTCTCTAAGCAGTTGGTAGCCCTGGTCCCTTCCAGCCCTCAGGTTAAAGGATTCTGCCTTTAGGCAATTGCGAACACCAGCGCTAAGTGGAGAGACCCTTACTCCTAAGCTCCATCTCTGTGGCACTGAGGGTCGTTGTCCCCTTTGGCAGGGAGTGTGACAGTGAGTGTTTAGGAGGGATCTAGAGGGTCAGGCAATTTCCGTGCTCAGGCACACATGCTACAAGCTTCCCTTCATGTGGCTGAATGAGTAGTGCCTCCAACAGTTCCCATGGACAGGGAGGGACTCATCCCTGGGCACCACTGGCCCGTTGCAATGTTCACCCACATTTGGCTGCCAGCATCTCATTAGCTTTTAGTAACCCCCACTTGTGGATCTACAGACAGATCAGGATCCTGAAGGGTGGTCTTTGTCCTCCCCCACCCTCTAGAACCTCACTCTGGAGAGGATGGTGTGAGCACCCCCTAGACAGTACTGGGTAGGGGGGAGGGCATTGTATGCTGGGTGGAATCCTTCTCCCAATCACCCAGAGTGAAGGGCAGGGAAAAGAGTATTTTCCACTCCACAGACTGCCTTCCCCCAGCAGGCAACCTCGCCGCCCATCCATCTCAGCTACTCAGCACAAGGAAACTCTGAGGTGGCAGCGCCAGAGCTATTCTTAGCAGGGGATTATAAAGGAGGAGTCTGCGAATACTCTTACATTAATCTTTTAGTCCCTCTGGTGCATATTCACTCTCAATCTAGGCCATATGTTCCTGAGGAAACCAGGAAGCTTTTATAAACCAAAATTAGAAGCAGATTCTGAGCCTTCTCTGAATGGTGGTCCCCTCCTCTCGGAACTGACAAGTCCTAGACTTCACTTTCACTTTTCACTTTCATGCCTTGGAGAAGGAAATGGTAACCCACTCCAGTGTTCTGGCCTGGAGAATCCCAGGGACAGGGGAGCCTGGTGGGCTGCCATCTGTGGGGTCGCACAGAGTTAGACACGACTGAAGTGACTTAGCAGCAGCAGCAGCACCAAATAACCTCAAAATTCCACTCTGGCACTAGCGTTTTCCAGACTTTTTCTTAAACTGTACTTATGGCTGAATGAGAAAGGCTCTAGAGCTTATCTACTTCTACTGTCTCACATCATTTCTGAATCAATTTGAACAGATTTATGAACTGAAGAAGAAAATCCTATGACTAGAACTGTACATCATGGCTATATAAAGAAATGTTAAGGGGGGTTGTTTTGTTTTTGTGTTTTTTTTTGTTTCCCAAATTAATAGCTGCCTTTGATGCATAGTTCCTTAATATATGAGTCCATGGTGTAAGATTGTTAAAAGTTCCACTAACTTGTAAATGTCGTCTATCTGACTCTCCATTTCTCAAGGGCCAGCCCCGTGTCTGTCACCGTGGCCTCTGTGTGCCTCACACCGTGCCTTGCACATGGTATATAGTGAGCAAGTATTTCCTCAGTGAGTAGACAAATAGGCACATTTATTTAACCTGCTCCTCTGCTTATTTAAGTAAATTAATCTGTTCTCAAAATGGCCTACAAATCTGTCCTTTGTCAGCAGACCACTTTTACCTTCATTTTGCCAGCACTGATGGGTGGTCTTACTATTGTGGGGAAGGTGTGACCCATGTAGAACTGAATGATGCGCCATCTGGCCATGGAACTGCTCTTGGTTAAATGATTTCCTATCTTCATACCCCTTGTTCATTAGGGATTAAATTTTATTTGGTTTAAATCTATTTAAATAACCCAAGGCAAAAAGGACTGAAAGAAAAGTCTATATTTTTATAGCCACCACACCCATCTTACAGGCAAAGCTTCTTAGCAGATTTATAGGGAAATAAAGAATATGCTCACAAGTAGCAAAGTCTAAAAATATGGAAAGTTTTAGATTTCCCTGAGTTGAAGCAAATCCCCATCTATAGGTAATGCCAGTTTTCCTTTGTACCTTTTGTGCTATGTTTGGGGACAGAAGTCCACTGGGAGAAACTGCCCCAATTTTTTTTTTTAATACTTTATTGAATCAGTTAATCCACATTTCAAGTTTGCTTGAGGCTTGATGAACATGAAGAAGCAAGACAATGCTCCCATCCGTAGTGATATCAACAAATAAACAGCCCAGCTCTCCTGGCGCTTTCCTCAGCTCCACTGGCCTGACAGAAGCCCTTTGTCATCACTGATCAATAGCTGCTTTGTGAGCTTGTATCGAAGAGCTGCTAAGAACTGACAATCGTGCTGGCAGGTGCTGCTGAACTTAACATAACTGAGATCTGTCAAAAGCATCTGATCCCATGGTGGAGGGACCATGAAGGGCATAAACTTTGGTACAAAGCCCTGCAGTTGCAAACAGGTTGCCTGTGAGCTAAGCTCAGACCTCATGCTGGGAGGGTGTTTGCATCTGTGTAGGGTGGAGAGTCCCTGCTACTCCAGAGCATTTCTCTCCAAGCTGAAGTCTTCTTCTTCCCTGCACCCCTTAATCCTGTGAGAGTTCTACACGCAGAGCTGCCCTGAGCAGGTGGAAGGTGGCGAGTTTCCTATTCTCTAGCACGGTGGAGGGAACTGAAGGTGCAGAATCTATTAATCACTTCAAAGGCCGGTTTCTTAGTCATGTAACTCTTCTGAAAGTTTGTTAGTGATTCTTAAGGGAATTTAATGCTACCTTCATAAATGATTTTCCCTTTTCAGATCTCTTGGCTTTCTGTGTTGTTTCAAGCAAAGTAATGACTATGTAATTGGTAGTTTTAGGAATTGAGCCTTCCATTCATTAGAAAATAGCTTGCTCACTTTTTATCACAAAGAATGGGCCAGGGTGTAAAAATGCAGAGGTGTTATAGAATGCTATGAAGTGCTATAAAATGATTTTTAAATAGATTAACACACCTAGGAAATCATACTCCTACAGTGGGATCAGTTGACTCAAACCCACTCACACATGGAGCTAAAGAACACATCACAAATGGGTAAGCCCTTTTCTACCCAGAGGGAGTCTCTTTCAGAAGATAGTGGCAAAGTTGGGTCTTACTATTTTAGTCAACTGTTTAAATGTCTCTTGGATCTCCATTTAGAGGGAATGCATGCTACTAGGGTCGTTTACCCTCCCACTTTTTACTGTTGTGTGGTCAAGATGTGATAACTGAGGTCTTTGCAGAAGCAGTTGTTAGGATGCACAATCTGTGCCCCTTGACATGATGTCCATGGGTGTATGACATGGAGGACTGGGCTTCTTGTGGGTGTGTGGAAAGCATATTGGTGCCACTGTTGTGCTCTAAACAGCCCCATCCACTCCTTTGAAGTTCACATCGTGCCGGGCCATCTTTCCCCCTCCCAGTTCCGGTCTTTTATCAGTTTCCTGTCCCTGTTTGGCTGGTGGTCAGCTGGCTGACCCCAGCTCCTGCCGCACTGCGGCTTATGTCATCAACCATCGCTCCTCTCGCTGACTTAACCTTCTCTCCTCTCGATTTCTCATTCCCAGAACACCTGACCTTCATCCTCACCAAGATACCCAACGCCTAGACACCTCCATTTTTCTCTCAGCTCCCTCCCAGCCTCCCTTCTTGCCTCCTTAAATGCCACCCCTCCAGTCCTCTGGGCTCTTCATCCCTGTATTTCTCCTACCCCTCTACTCCTCTGACTAGAAGATCACACTGGTGCTGGTTGCCCTCACCAGAGTCCTTCCCATGCTCCACCCCACAAAACCATCCACTCCTTCCTTCTTCTCAGAGGAGGTGAGTCCCTCCTATTCATGGTGGTGCTTGGGCCCTGACCTTCCTACTATCCAAGCTCCCTCATCATTTCTCGTCTTCCCTCTGTCTCCTGTGCCCCAAACTGGATCCATGTCCTTAGTCAAGAAACACATCCCAGTCTTTCCCATCCCACTCAGCTCTGCTCATGAGAGAAACAGTCCTTTGGCGGAGTTTACACATGTATCCCCCCCTTCACCTCCCCTCCCTGCCCCCTTCTCGTCCGTGCCTCATCTGGCCAGCCCATCTGCCTTCTGTCCCTGCTGACGTGGTCACTCAAGTTCCCAGTTTCAATCTACTCTCTTTGTCTTGTTTAAAGGACAAACTCGTTTCTTCTGTAGTAGTATTGTTCAATAGAAATATAGTGTAAGCTACAGAGGTGATTTTTCTAGCAGCCACGTTACAAAAAGTAAAAGAAATGGTAAACTTTAATTTTAATAACATATTTTTAACCCAATACAAAAAATATACCATTTTAACATGTAATCAATATAAAAATAATTCATTATTTTATACGTATTTTAACTATTATTTTTACTAGGTCTTCAAAACCAGGTCTGTATTTTGCAGTTACATTACATTGCCATGTGGACAAGGCACAATTCAAGTGCTCATCAGCTGCGGCCAGTGGTGACCATGTTGGACAGTGTGGGTTTAGATGATATTCTACTGCTTACCCTTTGGAAACAATCTCTTGTGGCCCTCCTCCTACCACTCCAACCATTCCTTCTCAGGGCCCCATGTCTGCTTCCTCTTCCAGCCCCTCATATGCTGTTGGTGCTCAGAATCTCACCTTTGGCCATTCTCTCTTTTCACCTTACACCCTCTCCCTGATTCATATGTCCCACCTATTGGCCATGGTTCCTAGTGTTCTGTGTCTGAGTCCCACCTCTCAGTTGAACCTCCAGCTAGAATAGCCAACCCACAGACGTCCAGAGTTTGACATGCCAAAACTGAGCTCCCCATCCTCCCTCAGAAATCTCCTGTCTCAGGCGGTGCTGACGCCAAAGCAGGACACTGTTGTCCCACCTGAACTGCTCTCCCTCCTCATCCCCTAGAGCTCATCAGATGCAGTGTCCTTGAAGCCGACGTCCTCTGTGATAGTCTATTCACCTTTACTTGCGCTTCCCTCTGCTCCAGTTCATCATGCCCTCGACTTTTCACCCGTATAGTTGACTGCTCACCTAAAACAGCTGAGTCTGGAACTGTATTTCTATTTTGTTAAAAGGGACTATGTCGTAGGCCTCAGTCAAGAGCATTTTCAAGATGGAAGGCTCCTTTCAGGATTGCCCATAGTTCTGCCTGATCCCCTTCTTTCAACTCCACTTCTTCACTGAGCAGCTCTACAGACTGTTCTGGAAGCCAAATAAATATTGGATTGGCCAAAAAGGTCATTTGAGTTTTTTCCATGTGATCTTATGGAAAGATCTACATTTGACAGAATCCAGTTTCTTTTGTTTTGAAAATAGTTCTCATGGCTTCGGAGACTTCCTAAACCTGGACTTATCCTAGAGCAGAGGTTCTTAATTAATGCCTCTCTCAGTCTCAACCTGTCTCTCTCATACTACAGACATCTTTGAAAATATGATTAAAGCACACCTCTCTTCCCTAGAAAAATGTATGCATGCACACACAATTTGACATGAATGCCAGGGGTGTCACTGGATCCCTGAAGCCCACTCATAGGGGAGACAGATCTTGCTAGAGGACAGTCCTAAACCAGTGCTCAAATCATCCCGTTTCCACCTGCAACCAGGATCCAGGGTCACTGGGTTTCCCAAGACTTTTTGAAAACTCCTAGAGCATTTTAATAACACATCTTGGAATCTGAAGAAAGCCACGCTTCCTCCAAGGACACTTTGAACATCGTTGGACTAACAGCGCTAAAAACGATTCCAAATGTGCATTTCTTGGCTAAACGTAGCTGAGTTTCTCCACACCCACACCTCTCTTTATAGAAGCTGCTTGGAATGACTGTTTCTCACCAGTTCTCTGAGCCTTCCCCCCAGTCGGCTCTCACATTGCACTCCTCTCGGGTGGTGACTGACTTCCATAACATCCTCAGTCGTTTCAGAAGCTGCCCAGGAGCCTTGGCATTGACCCCTCACCCGTACAACTCAGGTCATCGTGTGCTCTGTTCCACCCCTAGCTCTGCCAGCCCAGCACCCCAGTGCGGGGCAGTGGGTAAGGAGGTGAACGCTTGAGCGCAGGCCACCCCTGGGGCCTGTTGTGGGGTGACAGCCCGTGCCACGGTAACACTCCACACACCTTCACGTGAGTCGAAGCTTTCTCGTCCACGGCCGAGCTGCTGGGCTATGGGATTGCAGGTAGCGCTGACCTGTCATAGTCCTTCTGTGCCTAGAGGGAACACAGGACCTGGAGTGGCGACTCGTGGGTGTGGGGTGGGTCTCCAGCAGCCGCCCCCCTAGCACTGGAGCTGCCTCATTACTTAACACCGAGTCACAAGCTTGAGCTCGCAGGCCCCTCACTGAGGTTCCCACCTCCACCCTCTTTTCCTTGTACCCTCTCCAAGCTCAGGCCTGATCTTCCTCCTCTCTCCTGATTATCCAGTTCGCTTGCTCTCTTGGCCAGGTTCCCTCCTTAAATTTTTTCCCTATGGAAACTTTCTGCTTTGTTTCCCCGAGTCTCTTCACAGCCCCACTTGCCCTGTGAGACCCCTTCTTGTCTCTGCTCCTCCCGCCTTCGGCCCCACCCCATCACCTTCCCAGCCCTACACCTCCCTGCAGATTCCCAGTCATGCTCATGGCCTTCCTCGCTCTCCATCCTGTGTGCCAGCTGCTAACAACCAACTATAAAGAGTTTATTGGACTGAAAAGTGAGTGAATGTTCTCACACGCTCTGCTCTTTCCCACCTCAGCAAAGCTTTTCAGAGTCACATTTCCAAAGGAATCTGAATCTGGAAGGATTTAGATCCACTGAAAAATACTAAACCTCCAGGGTTTGGCTGTGGTTGAAACTGTTGGCAGTCCCTCTCACGTCTGATGTTACGAACCCTGTTTATAGATGCCTGGAAAGAAGCCTTTAATGCTTGTATTGTGTTTTAACTTGCTTTCCTTTGGAGGCAGGGAATTGTCAAGTAAGTATGCGCAGCACTCTGCAAAAGCCCAGGTGTTGGATGAGCATCTAGAACTAAGCGTTCATGCAGAATTCACAGCCGTGGAGGGTCTATACTTAACACTCTGCTGAATTTGCCACAATGCAGGTTTCTGCCTTTTGCCCCCTCATCTTCAGTTTTGAAGCAATACAGCTGTAAACATGCTTGTGAAATAAGAAAGAAAACATTCTGAGATTGCTTTACTTTTCAGTTTTTTACTGAAAATCAAGGTGAAAAAAAGCATCAGATTGCCTCCACGTGTATATATATACAACCCACTGTATATATAAGTACACAGTGTCTGTGCTTGTATGCATACTCTGTATACACTGTATAATATGCAACATATTATACAGCCCGTGTATGCCCTGAAAACGAGCCCTGCGTGTAATCTCAGATTCTGCCGTATGAACCGTGCTCTAGTTCCCCTGGCCCCTTGCTCCCATCTCAGACCTTGGCTTGCTTTTATCGTACACGCAGACACTCTTAGGTGGAAGAAGAAACCCATGGATGTCGTTTAAAAGTTCCACTAAAACAGAAAAGAGCAGATGTCCCGGGAAGCGATAATTACCATGCATGCAGTCTAATTGTGAGAACCGCCTGCCCCCAGCCTCCCGCTCTTGCCCAATTTGGCAGCGGTGATGTCAGCCGGGGGTGTCGTTTGCAGAGATGTGCTCTCTCCCTATTCTTTGGTGCTGACAGTGATGCCATTTGGTCCAATTATCACTTATGATTACATAACATGTTTTGATTGAAGAGCTTCTGAGAAAATAAAGCTACCTTGTTTCTCCTGAGCACAAAAATGCAAGCCGTTCCAGCAGGCACGCTGCCCTCCCCAGAAACGTTGCGAACTATTAGGCTAAATTATGAGTTGAACTTGATTCGGAAACAAAGTGGCCATTGTGCCTGACTCCCACCGACATCCAGGAGGATGTGATTGTTTTCCTGACCACAAGTCCGTCTCCAGCGCACTCTGAACTAAGCAGAGGCCCCCTGGCGCATTGGCACAGCCCAGAGAGTGCGCGGAAGCAGTGACAAGGCCTCCTTTTTTCTCCCTATCCTGTAGGCGCTTTAGTGCAGAGTTTGCCCAGAGACGCCAGGGTATGAGCTTTCTGAATTTGGTAGAGCGGTGCACTCTTTCATTTCTGTTTTAGTTCTTTGCTGGCATGTTCGGGGAGCATGGTGTGTGCCACGCAGGAATGTCTGTTCACTGGGACGATGCTTGTGCATGAATGAGGTGGTTGCTAGTGCAGCCCTAAACTGTACTAAGTTTCTCACTTGGCTTTGTTTGCTGCTTACAAGGGGATCCAGGTAATCCTTTCTCTTTATGTAGCCCCCAAAGCCAGAGCTAATGAATTGAAACATGTGGCAGGAGCTGGGCCCTTCCCCTGCCCCTCCCAGGGTCTCTAAATGCAGAGAAGTCCCATTTGAGGGAAGCTTGTGGTACCCAAAAATTGCCCTCTTCTTATAGGAGTCCTTGAGGGCTTCCCAGTTAGAGAAATTTCTTAATTAAAACTGGAGGCCCAAATCTGCAGAGCTGAGCAGGGAAAAACAAGCTTTGGTGTGGTGGTAGCAGTTGAATGCAGACCATGAGCTTGCCCTGAGGGGTAGGGCCAAGGCCTTCATTCTTTGCTTCCTATCTGCCCTTTGTGTGGCAAGAATGACCTGGGCACTTGACCTTCAGGGCCGGTTCCCCAGCCTGGCTTGAAAGTCCTACTTCACACCACACCAGGATCTCTGAGCACCTAATTCTGAACAGTGCATCCCCATCTGAAAATGCCCAGTAGATTTAGGAAGTGCAGCCCCTTCCTTCTCAGGCTTAGATGGCTCTTTAGTTTTAAAACCAACCCCTCTGGCTCATGCATTCTTCCTGGCTCCCAGGAGAGAGGGGCTGACTCTGACTTCTATGCCTTACGAAGCTCAACTCCGTGCCTGTGAATCCAGGGCCCAAAGTATCAGAAGCTGCTTTTCCTGGAGGCGGAAGAGGGGCTAGGGAGGGGCCTGGACAGGACAAACCCAGGGGTGTGGGGTCCTCCGAGTAGGGGAGGACAGAGAGAGCCTGGCATTGGTCTTAGCTGGCCGCACTGGACAGGCAACCTTGCTGCCTTTTATTCAACACTTTGCTTCTTTTGGACACTCTCTGTTCCAGACCACCTGTTAGCAGAGCGGCTCCCCAGCCTGAGAAGCTCCAGAAGAACAACATCACCAAAAAAAAGAAACTGGTTGAGGTGAGGAGGTCACACTATTTTGTTCTTCCATCTGCCGTCGATGTTCTAAGATCTGCCCGGTGGACATCACCACCTGCAAGTCCCACGGACACCTTCAGGTTACCCCAACTGGACCAGCTGGCTCTCGCTTCTCCCGTCCCTTCCACACAGCACTGTGTTCCCCAGCAATGACCAGAGTCACATCTCCTGGGTCATGTTCCTTCAGCCCCACCACCAAGCCCTTTGGTTACTAACCCCAAAATATCCTGTGTCCTTCAGACCTGGTCCCTTTCCCCTGTACCTAGTGCCACCCAGGGGGGCTTATTCACCACCTCTAATGTCACTTGTCGGGTACTGGGTGCTTTCCTGTATATTGATACTTCCCGCAGAGTATTTCACACATGCCTCGAGTCTACAGGGTAGGTCCCATTATTGTTCCATCTTACAGATGAGGGTGCTGTAGCTCAGAGAAGTCCAGTGATGGGTTAGGTCCCAGACCCGGATCATAAGCCAGTGAGTGGAGAGGGCTTTGAACTCTGCTGTCAGGACCTGGGGATGAGAGCTTCGGGCTACCTGCTGATTTCTGAGAGAGCCCTCCTAACTGTTCTCGCTGCCTCCAGACCCGTCCCTTTCCTCTCTGACACATGCCCCGCTGCTCACAGAGTCAGCTCGTGGCAATATAACTCTTCTCTCTCCACCCCGGCTTTGAGACCCAGGAGGGCCCCACTCTCCCGATGGGATCCACGATCATGGTTTCAGAACCTTACCCAGGAGCCCTCGTCCTAGCTCGTCACCTGAGATTCTCCGCAGCAACTCACGTCCCTAACCCCAAAGCCATCAGTGTTCTCTGAAGCTGCCTGGAACTTTCAGGCCCCTGTGCCCAGAAGCCTCCTCCTCTTCCCTCCCCACACCCCGTCCTTCCCCGCCCTTCTCTGTGCAGCCTTCTCTGGTGCTCCCCACCCTAAACCCTCCTGCCCTCCACCCACCCCACACGCCCTCCTCCGCAGCCCTGCCCCACACTCTACTGCCATTACTTCATGCTCATCTGTCCCCTACTACACTCTGAACTCCTTGAGGCCAGGAAAATCTAAGTTAAATTTTTTTATTAGAAGAGGAAAATATATTAGGGGTGAGGGGTGATTATCATGGAAACAGCACAGGTCAGGAAATGCAGCCGAACTTCAGGAAAGACGCGGTTCGGAAATGGAAAGGCCGTCATCAGCCAAGACAGTGCCTCTTTCTGCCCAGCAGGGCCTCATGTGAGCCTGATGCATCCTTCTCTTCTCCTGCAGACTTCTTGAGCTACTTTAGTAGACTGTGGTGCTGTCTGATGCGGGCATTTACATCTTCTCAGTTAATCAGGCAGCTGAGCCTACCAGCATCCCAGCTCTAAATTCCTGGGGGAAACTATCTAATTGGCCCAGCTTGAGACAGTTGCCCATGGGACTGGGGATCACACAGTACACACATGGTTTCTGGGAAGCACATGGTGAGGGGAGAGACTCGGGGTGGGGAGCTGCTAAGGAGGAAAAGAACTTTCCGGGTGAGAGATTTAAAAAAAAAAAAGAGTCATATAAATCGGAAAGCTCCTGATACATGGGCTAATGGGTGTATCAGCTTGACGAAAGGTCATGGGAGATTGTGAGAGCAGGGCCTCATTGTGCCAACTTAAGGAGTTTGGACTTTATCCCATAGGTAGTGAAAGTCAGTGCGTGTTTTTGAGTAGGGACGTGTTGTGGTATTTTAAAATTAATCTCATGTTTGTGACTGGCAAGCTTTGGAGAGAGAAAAGGCTAGAAGCAGGGAACCTAGAGGAAAGGGACCCACATCTTCTCAATCTTGGGTCAGTCCCCACGTCCCACCCCAACCAGCACGGTGCCCAGGACAGGAGAGCTGCCAGCAATGACAGCCAAGCCATCACACGGAACTAAGAACAGGTCTGATCTGAACCAGTCACTGCTCTTTGTCCTGAAAGACGAGACAGGAAGAAGAGAAAGACTGTAGGGAAAAAAGAATGCAAATGGTATAGAAACTTTGTAGGGCAAGCACCCAGCAACAGAATGAGCGTGACGTTCACCTCAGTGTTCTGCTTTGCAGTCCCTGCTGTATCCGAGGGATCAGAGCAAAGAGCCCTGAGCCACCCCTCAGCTCACCTCCAAGAGTGCCCGCCAAGTTGCAGATGTGCAACTTCAGGGCAGCCTTTACTGGGCCTCCCTTCGATAGGCTTTGCCTCACCTGAGAAGCAGGGAAGCAAATCCAGTTTATTTAGAAAGTTAGTTGTTCAGTCGTGTCTGACTCTTTGCAACCCGATGGGCTGTGGCCCGCCAGGCTCCTCTGTCCATGGGAGTCTCCAGGCAAGAATACTAGAGTGGGTAGCCATTCCCCTCTCCAGAGGGTCTTCCTGACCCAGGGATCAAACCTGGGCCTCCTGTATTGCAGGCAGATTGTTTTCCATCTGAGCCATTAGTCACTTAGCCATGTCTGACTCTGCAACCCCATGGACTGTGGCCCCCCAAGCTCCTCTGTCCGTGGGATTCTCTAAGCAAGAATGCTGGAGTGGATTGTCATTCCCTTCTGCAGAGGATCTTTCTGACCCAAGGATCAAACCCGGGTCGTCTTCATTGCAGGCAGATCCTTTACTGTCTGAGCTACAGGGAAGATCTTATCTGAGCCATTAGGGAAGCCTTATTTAGAAAACTCATTGTAATTCTATGTGTGAGGCTGCCCCCCAGCATCTTGGGGAGCTAAAGAAAGGGCTGCCCTGTATCCCCACCTGGCCGAGGAGTGAGTGGTTCCTGTGCTGAGTGGCTGTCCCCACAGTGCAGGTTTGTTCCTCTGCTCATACTTCCCCTAAGGGCCCTTTCATCTTGTGTGGGAGTGTAGGAGCTGGCTCTCGACCACGTGTTTGGCTACAGAGGCTTTGACTGTCGCAATAACCTGCATTACCTGAATGACGGTGCCGACATCATCTTCCATACAGCCGCAGCCGGCATCGTTCAGAACCTCTCCACAGGTAAAGGGATTGGGAGAAACAGTGGTTACTGTCTGACACAGACGTTTGTTTTAGCCCTTTGTGCAGTTTCCCGCTGGTTATATGCCCCATAGCTTAAACTTGCTCTACCCTTCAGAGCCATTCCACTCCATTCCAGACTGGTGCCCTTCAGTCCTGGAAGATTCTCAGGCCCATGTTCACAGAGTCAGACCCGCTTTCTCCCTGCCTCTCGCCCAGCTGCATCTCATCTCAGCCCCTGGCAGGGAGGTGGTGTTTCCTTCAGCTCCACGGAGGCTGAGAGGGATGGAGAGAAGCCAGAAAGAGGGTGTGCAGAGCAGAGAAAGCTTTACAGACAGTAACCAACTACCAAGCAAGGAGGAGAGAGGGGTGGTTTTCTCATTGATTTCCAAGTCACCAAATTTTTTAGCAGCTCAGATTTTCAAGTTTTGCCTGTTTCAAATATTTAACCAGATTCACAAGGAGAATGAGAACTGTGAAATAATAAACAAAAATTCCTTAAATTTCCCTTATATAGAATTTAACTATAAATTTAAAACTCATTTTTAAAAGAAACAACTGAAGCAAAAAGAATCACTCAGAAATTAAGAGACACCCCTATTTTTACCACAAGATTTAAATATGGTAATATGTTGCACTCATCTCACACACTAGTAAAGTAATGCTTAAAATTCTCCAAGCCAGGCTTCAGCAATACGTGAACCGTGAACTTCCAGATGTTCAAGCTGGTTTTAGAAAAGGCAGAGGAACCAGAGATCAAATTGCCAACATCCGCTGGATCATGGAAAAAGCAAGAGAGTTCCAGAAAAACATCTATTTCTGCTTTATTGACTATGCCAAAGCCTTTGACTGTGTGGATCACAATCAACTGTGGAAAATTCTGAAAGAGATGGGAATACCAGACCACCTGACCTGCCTCTTGAGAAACCTATATGCAGGTCAGGAAGAAACAGTTAGAACTGGACATGGAACAACGGACTGGTTCCAAATAGGAAAAGGAGTACGTCAAGGCTGTATATTGTCACCCTGCTAATTTAACTTATATGCAGAGTACATCATGAGAAACGCTGGGCTGGAAGAAGCACAAGCTGGAATCAAGATTGCCAGGAGAAATATCAATAACCTCAGATATGCAGATGACACCACCCTTATGGCAGAAAGTGAAGAGGAACTAAAAAGCCTCTTGATGAAAGTGAAAGAGGAGAATGAAAAAGTTGGCTTAAAGCTCAACATTCAGAAAAAGAAGATCATGGCATCTGGTCCCATCACTTCATGGCAAATAGATGGGGAAACAGTAGAAACAGTGTCAGACTTTATTTTTCTGGGCTCCAAAATCACTGCAGATGGTGATCGAAGCCATGAAGTTAAAAGACACTTACTTCTTGGAAGGAAAGTTATGACCAACCTAGATAGCATATGCAAAGGCAGAGACATTACTTTGCTGACTAAGGTCCGTCTAGTCAAGGCTATGGTTTTTCCTGTGGTCATGTATGGATGTGAGAGTTGGACTGTGAAGAAAGCTGAGTGCCGAAGAATTGGTGCTTTTGAACTGTGGTGTTGGAGAAGACTCTTGAGAGTCCCTTGGACTGCAAGGAGATCAACCCTGGGATTTCTTTGGAAGGAATGATGCTAAAGCTGAAACTCCAGTACTTTGGCCACCTCATGTGAAGTGTTGACTCATTGGAAAAGACTCTGATGCTGGGAGGGATTGGGGGTAGGAGGAGAAGGGGACGACAGAGGATGAGATGGCTGGATGGCATCACCGACTCGTTGGACCTGAGTCTGAGTGAACTCCTTGAGTTGGTGATGGACAGGGAGGCCTGGCGTGCTGCGATTCATGGGGTCACAAAGAGTCGGACACAACTGAGCAACTGAACTGAACTGAATATGTTGCCTTTATTTGCTTTATATCTTAAACTTTTTTCTCTCTCAAATTCTAATGCTCCTTCATAATTCTGTGTAGCTTATGCATAGATTTTTTTTTTAAGATAGTAAAATCACTGGGCACATAAAGATTTGTCTTTTGAGGGGAGGACCTTGGAATTTCTTTGTTTTTCTCAGTCTTCTAGCCACGTGTTACCAGGTTAGTAGCAAAGTGCTGTTTCCTTGTATTAGATGCCGTCACTCATCTCTCAGTTCCTGTGTGTCTACAGTGGCCACTTGGGCAGTCAAGTCAGCAAACCATTTGCTGCAATAGATGATAAAGCTTTTCTTGTCCTTTCTTCCACTTGTGACATATGTTGACTTAGGGCTTCAAGGGATAAAACCATCACCCTTGCCATCCAAGTACCCAGTAGGTTGGCACTTTGATGGATAAAGATAATTAAAAGGGATTTCCCAAGCATTTTCCTAGTGTAGTCTTCCCTTTCTGATGAGTAAGTGGTGCCATTTTGGTCAGTAAAGCACTGTCTCCAGCACCCCCCACCACGCCCCCAACACCCCTCCCAGAGGAAGAGAGTGAGAAGCCGTGGGTCCTGGGCCGTGGAAGGAGGAACTTTCTGGGCCCTGGAAGCCTCTGCACGTGGCCTGCACTCTGGCTGCACCCAGGACGCGGGAGGATTGAAGGGAGCCTGTGTGTTAGATCTGGATTAGATAACAGGCACTAGCTCTCCTAATCTTGGGACAGAATGTGTCCAGGTGACAAAGATCCCCCACTCCCCAAGGACAATTCTGTAAGTGAGAACTGGGCGCTGTTAGCTCTCCCTTCTACCGGGCATTTGCCAAGCCTCCTCACAGAGCCTTGGGCCTACCCTCAGAGCTTATCCGTGCCCCTGCCCACCCTGCCCCGTCTCTCCTAGGGAGCCAGAGCTTCTACCTGGAGCACACGGATGACATCCTCTGCCTGACGGTGAACCAGCACCCCAAGTACAGGAACGTGGTGGCCACCAGCCAGATAGGTAGGAGGGGCCTGCCAACGCCAAGTGGCTCTCCTCAGAGCAGAGACATTGATTTATTGATTTATTGGCAGCTCCTGGGGCGGCAGTGGGGGGCGGGGGAGGGGTCACCGATATCCACCCTTTCTCGATGTCGATGTTGAGTATTTGAGCCCTGGTTGAATCTGTGTTGTCTCAGTTGCCACATGCAGTGATCCTGACTCCAAGGGACCATTAAGTCAGACCAGAGACTCAACATCCAAATAAACGACCCCCAGCCCTGGGGGCTGTGGGAATGGTTTTTCAGAGCCCAGGTTCAAGTGAAGGGCCCTGGAGGTTGTGCTCGGCGAGGGTGGATTCCGCTATGCGTGCCTGACTCTCCTTACCCTAGGGAACTGCCAGTGGCAACTGGGCACTGATTCACACTGGTGGTGAGTGGTGGTTGTTGTGACCTTCGTCATTTCAAAGGCAGTCTTTACAAACATATCTTGCTGCTTGTTTTCACTGAACCCATGCCCATTGTTTTAATTTAATTTGGAACTTTGATGCTGGTGTTAAGTGCCTCGCTCTTAGAAACATGACTTATTTCAGCTGTTGTTTTCCCTTGACGCTTCCTCATTGCCATTGCTCACCCAATGCAGGTGATATTGCGGAGACCCCAGGTAAGGCAGTTCCATCCGTGAGTAGTTTGAATCTGCACAGCCAAATCATGTCAATCTACCATGTTTGCTGACTGTATCTGGCTGAGTCGCAGATACAAATCATTGACCTCACCGATTTCCTTTGTATCAACTCCACCTGATACAGAGTGTGTGTGTTGGACGTAAATACCCTTAGGTCTCTGCCTCTGAAAGCACAGCTGGCAAGTGTTTCCCTTTATCTCTCACCTCCGGCCAGGCCAGGCTGTGGGTCTCTTCAGTTCAGTTCAGTTCCGTCGCTCAGTCATGTCCGACTCTTTGCGACCCCATAAATCGCAGCCCTGTCTTAATGACTCCCCTGAGCACTTGTCATAGAGGCTTTTAGGTGGGCGTCAGTGCTACCCGTGCTCTGCTGATCTCCAACCTCAGCTCTTCGTCCTGCCTCCCACGCTCAGGGACGACACCTTCCATCCACGTGTGGGACGCCATGACCAAGCACACCGTGTCCATGCTGCGGTGCTTCCACTCGAAGGGCGTCAACTATGTCAACTTCAGCGCCACCGGGAAGCTGCTGGTGTCAGTGGGTGTGGACCCCGAGCACACCATCACCGTCTGGCGCTGGCAGGAGGGTAAGGGAAGCGGGCTTTCTGTCCCCCTGTGGGGCTTGCTCGGGGTGTGGGCTGGGCTCCAGCCCAGATCTGCCTCACGCCACAGCCTGCCGTCAGCACCGCTCCACACCAGCCTGTGGAGTCCTGGAGAAGGTGCTGGTCAGCTGCTGCTGTATCCTGAACCCTGTGGCCCCCAGAGTCCTGGGCTGGGCAGTGAAGGGTCTTTGGGAAAGTGGCCCAGGGCTGACTGCCTTCCTCCTCAGGCAATAGGCAGCACCCTCCACTATTTCTGTCCTAACCACCTTCCTACCCAAACTTCCCAGTCTATCTGGTGACCCTTGGACCCTGCTGTGGCTTTGGCACCCTCGTTGTCTTATTACAGGAAATGGGATGGGTTTTACCACCATCGTCTCAGAAACTTTTTTTTTTTTACATTTTTGAAATGGGGATTCACCTTATAATTGAGGTTTACATTTAATGGAACAAGATTTCTTTCTTATCCTCCCCCAATACACGTGCACACACAGGCTGCTACTAAATTTACAGTCTTCTTTGAATCAAAATTAGGCAATCTTTTGGGTATATTCTCTCAGTTGGCAAAAGCAGATCCAATTAGTTAAGACATTAATGAGGTCCATCTCCAGCCCGGCCGCCTGTATCTGGGGCATACCCAGCCAGGCACGCACAGAGGCGGCACTTCTCCAGACAGGACTTCAAGAGTCCCATGATCTCAGCATCTTCCCATGGCGGGGCCATGAGAGGGGACAGTAAATGAGCCCAGCAGGAGGGAAGTTCCTCTCCCTCCTGAGCCTCCGTCTGAAGAAAAGAGGCTGGGGACCTGCAGATATTTATGATGAGATTCGTCATGTTCCCTCCATTTCTCATGTTCTTGTTCATCAGTGTCTTGCATCCAAATGGCCCCATAGTCTGTATCCTTGGGATGCAGGTCATTGCTTGTGATGTTACATGATCAGCTGATTAACTAGACTCAGCCTCAGAGGAGAAACAGAGTGTCTTCACTGATAGACTTATACTGTCTTAGAGCTGGAAGGACTTAGAAAAGCCTTCCTCCCTGGTCAGGATCCATCCCAGGGACAGATCCCTCCAACACATTTCTCGCAGGCTTCTTTCCATTTTCTGCTCAAATGCTGTCACATATACAGCCAGCATCACTTCCTCAGACAGCCCACCCACTGTTGGAAGCCCTTTCTTAGGCGAGGGTGTAACTTGCTTCATAAAGCCTTTCTGCTATGGTGAAAGTGAAAAGTGAAAGTGAAGTCGCTCAGTCGTGTCCGACGCTTTGCGACCCCATGTACTGTAGCCTACCAGGCTGCTCTGTCCATGGGATTTTCCAGGCAATAGTACTGGAGTGGATTGCCATTTCCTTCTCTGGGGGATCTTCCCGACCCGGATTGAACCCGGGTCTCCCACATTGTAGACAGACGTTTTACCATCTGAGCCACCATGGAAGTCTGCTATAGTACTAACTGTATTCTCTGTAGCCAAGAACACGTCTGTTCCTCATTCATTAGAAGAAGGTCATATCAACCCTGTACACAGTATCATCCTTTTCGGCTCAGGCTCACTCTCCCAATGTCCTGTCTGTCCCTCTGGGCAGTACCTGCTCTGTCCCTGCCACAGTGTATTCTTACCCTGCCTCTTGGTCTCCTAGGGCCCCTTCTGCCCTCCAAGGGTGCACTGGTAGAGCCAGGACTTTTAAACAAGTTCCCAGGATAAAGAGAAGACCTCTCTCTGGTAGTTTTCTCCCATTGTCTTTGTTGGAAGCAGTGCTAGACCTGTATAGAAGGGTTCTGAGCCAGTGATAGGATCTAACAGCTGATCCAACCACCAAGGCTTCAGAGCTGAGCATAGCCCGGCCTCACCCGACTCTCTCACCCTCATAGGTGCCAAAGTTGCCAGCCGAGGGGGCCACCTGGAGCGCATATTCGTGGTGGAATTTCGCCCTGACTCAGACACGCAGTTTGTGTCGGTTGGGGTCAAACACATGAAGTTCTGGACCCTGGCAGGCAGCGCCCTGCTTTACAAGAAAGGGGTCATCGGGTCTATGGAGGCCGCCAAGATGCAGACGATGCTGTCCGTGGCCTTCGGTGCTGTGAGTTCCAGCAGAAGCTTCCTGAGAGGGAAGCCTGGACCCCTGGGCACGGGCATGCGGTGGGCGGGTATATGCTAAAAGCTATGAACAACAGGAAAGCCATTTCCACGGGCTCTCCTTCATTGGACTGTTTTGTTTCCTTAGCATAAATGAATGAGTTGTCTATATCATTCCCCTCAGAATGTTAATTAGAAAAAAGCAGAACCCCCCCACCCAAGGCTGGAGGTTCATTATTCCAGAGACACACTGACTTGCAAGCCCATTGTGTTGAGCTCGATAGATGCAGAGGCTGAGGGACATTGCCATCACCAGACTGCCTCCCTGCCCCCTGCCCTCTCGTACCACAAGTCCCCTAATGACCCCCTTGCACAGGCTGTGGGTGGCTCTTGGGCAACAGGAGCTGCCCAGGGACATTCTAGAACACAGCCAACTCAGTGTGGGTTTACCTGGCCAGGTAGATGAGCCCAGGAGAGTCTGCTGGCAGGCTGGGGTTCCGCCCGGCCCTGCAGCCACCGGGGGCTGCTCCCAGAGTGGAAGTGCATTTAAAAGCAGAGCTGTGCTTAATGGGGAATCAACTGTCCCCAGAGCCAACTCAGCAGAGTGAACTGCAGAGCTGGGTGATTTCCTTACTGTGTGCTCTTTATAGGGTTCTCTTTCCTTCCCCTGACACAGAAGGCTGATCTAAGCTGTGTGTGCACTTCTCTGGCTACTGTTTCTTGGCACTGGAGCAGGTGGCTGGGAGGGGGCCCTCTTGAGAACCGCAGCCACTGTCCTGGTGTGGAGGGTGTCCCTCTGTTGACAGAACAACCTCACTTTCACGGGTGCCATCAATGGTGACGTCTATGTGTGGAAGGACCACTTCCTCGTCCGGCTGGTGGCCAAGGCTCACACAGGCCCCGTCTTCACCATGTACACGACCCTTCGGGACGGGCTCATCGTGACTGGCGGGAAAGAGCGGCCGTAAGCCGGAGCTCCTCTGGGAACAGCTGGTCTTTTGTCATTGTCTTGGGAGAAACGGACAGAGGCATCTCCAACCTGGAGAAAACGCAGATTTTCACCCTCTTGTTTCTTCTGTATCATGGAGATGAGTCTGCCATCTCTCCAAGAGGGCCCTGGGTCGGAACCTTCAGAAGTAAGGCTCAGAGAGGCAGAGTCCTGTAGCTTAACAACTGGACGGATGCTTTTGAATAGCCCTGGTGACTCTGCTGTCCATCAAGTGTTACTGCCGGTAGCTCTTCTGGAGGGGTGGGAATGGTGAGATGAGGGGAGAGATGTCCAGTGGGGACTGTGACCCTGTGGAGGCCAAGTACTCCTCTTCATTGTCCAATCTAATGAAAGCACAGTTTGATTTTTTAGATTGGGATTCTCTTTCCTCTTACGATGGTAGCATTTGACAGCAATCTAGGAAATCTGCAAATTCAAGGGGTTCTGGTGGCTCATCAGCAAGACCTGTGACAGGGGCCACCCCAAGGGGTTGTCCTGCTGGGCCCCAGGATGTGGGGCTGAGACCTTGAGGAGATGGCAGGGGGAGAGGGGAGTGGAGGGTCCTGGGCGGTCTTTGGACAAGGGCCGACCTGCTAAGTTCTTGATCTTTCTCA
The DNA here is from genome assembly GCF_001704415.2 of Capra hircus. Taxonomy (NCBI): domain Eukaryota; kingdom Metazoa; phylum Chordata; class Mammalia; order Artiodactyla; family Bovidae; genus Capra; species Capra hircus. The sequence continues at coordinate 37,318,578 of NC_030818.1, forward strand.
GGACCAAAGAAGGAGGTGCTGTGAAACTGTGGGACCAGGAGATGAAGCGCTGTCGGGCCTTCCAGCTGGAGACGGGGCAGCTAGTGGAGTGTGTGCGCTCCGTGTGCCGCGGCAAAGTGAGCGGGCGGGCCAGCCTTTCCTCAGCCACACATTTGCCTGTACTGGGTGGTGGTCAAGTCCTGAGAACACCGCTCCTGGGTGTGACTTAGACTGTGGAGGGAGGCAGCTTAGCAGAGTGGGACAGAGCTGGATGCAAAGTGGCTCACCCAGGAGAAGTGGCTGTGTGACCTTTGCTCTGTTACTTAGCCTTTCTGTGTCCAGCTCATGGTGATTGTGAGGACTGCACGAATCCTCAGTGCCCGGGACCTTTCATTATGCCTGACACATGGTCGCAGTCAGTAGATGTCAGCTGCTGCTGTTATAGACACAGGGATATTAGGTAGTTTGCCCAGGCCCAGGGGTTCACAGCCAGGATGGGGAAAGCTAAGGACCACCACACTAAGGCATTTGGTCAGATGCTTCACTAAATATCACACACAGCTGTTGAGTCTGGCTTTTGTTTTTTAAATATGGATATCCAGGCTCTTGCCCAGTATGCCAAATCGGGATCTTAAGGGTAGGGCCTTGGCTTTGATATGTGTATTCTTTTTTCCTTTTCTTTTTTTTTTTAATTCCCCAGGAGATTGTAAAGCACTTGAAATCTCCTGACCTCTGTTTAATACCTTGTATTTATATGTTGGAATTGGTATCAGTCTACAAACTTGCTTTCGAGATGCTCTCCATTAAAAAGGCAAACCTGAGTCTACATAATTGTAAACTGGGAATTTTGGTTTTAAATAGATACATAGTCATCTGGAAGGGAAAGGTAATTAGATGAAGGCAGAATGAGGTCTAGAACCTGGAAGTCGTCAGGAGATGGATTTTGTTCAGTCTGAGGAAGACCTGAGGAAGAGTTTGCGCTGTGCTAGAGCAGAAGTTAGCTACCCTGCTCTGCAGTGAGCTCAAAGTCACTGGAACATTCCAGCGGAGACGAGAGGATGGGGGACTTTGGGGGACTTCTTCCCAAAGGGCTGGAGGGAGAAAAGGCCTAGTGGGGCCGGGGGTGTCACTTAAGGATGGCGAATTTGTTGTTAAAAACAAAGCACTCCTGACTCTTGCTGTTTTTGTACCAGTGCCAGCGAATGCACTTTCCCAAGTTGCTCTGATAGTGTTTTATTATTATTTTATATTTTGACAAAATCTAGAGAACATAAAAGGTACCATCTAGCCATTTTGAAGCATACAGTTCATTGGTATCGTATACATTCACATTGTTATGCAGCCAGCAGCACCATCCCTCTTTGGGACATTTCTCATCCTGTACAACAGAAGCTCAGCATCTATGAAATGACACGTGCCCTACCCAGGCCCTGGCAACCATCATTCGACCTCCAGGCTCCATGCATTTGACTCATCCAGGAATTTCGTATGAGTGGGATCCTACAGTGTTTTTCTTCTAACACTGTTTTGATTACAACAGGGAAAAATTTTAGTGGGAACCAAGGATGGAGAAATCATTGAAGTTGGTGAAAAAAACGCTGCTTCCAACATCTTGATTGATGGACACATGGAAGGGGAGATCTGGGGCCTGGCCACACATCCCTCCAAGGACATCTTCATCTCCGCCAGCAATGACGGCACAGCCCGCATCTGGGACCTGGCTGACAAGGTGAGGGGCAGACCCTGCCTGGGCTCGGAGGCCCCAAGTGGGGTGAGGGTAAGTCCAGCCAGGGTCAGGCCAGGCAGAGATGGGGCATGGGGTTGGACAGGAGCTCAGCCACAGCGCAGCAACTAAGTTAGACTCATAGTAAAGAGAAGTCCCATTCACACTCACCCATTCTGTAGCTATATGCTTCTATGAATATTTATAGTACAGGAATAATCTCACTGAGAATGCTTTATTCTCTTGTCACAAAAGAACCCACGAAACTAAACAAAGAGAGAAAACATGTCTTCCCCAGATGGGGAAGAGAAAAAAATGATTTAAAATGTCAGATGTTCCCAAGTGGAACATTTCAATCAAAATTCCAACAAAGTTACTCTTATTAGAGTTTGGAAAAAAATTTAAAAATACAAAAAATTTCAAAAAACAGATCCAGATCCATCTGGAGTAAAAATGTAAAATAGCAGAGAATAATCAGGAGTAGGGGAAGAAAAACTGATGTTTACCAAGCCTTAGCTGATAGTAAAAAAAGTACTTCTGTTCTAATAATTAAAATACTTGGTTTCATTACAAAACGGCTTGTAAATATTTCAGTCATATTTTCAGTGTCAGGATCATGGAACAGACTTGGAGAAGCCTAAGCTAAGTGTGGCTGTCATACTCAAGTTGGAAGTGAAAAGAAAGTGAAAGTGCAAGTTGCTCAGTCATGTCTGACTCTTTGAGACCCCACGGACTTTACAGTCCATGGAATTCTCCAGGCCAGAATACTGGAGTGGGTAGCCTTTCCCTTCTCCAGGGGATTTTCCCCACTCAGGGGTCGAACCCAGGTCTCCCACATTGCAGGTGGATTCTTTACCAGCTGAGCCACAAGGGAAGCCCAAGAATACTGGAGTGGGTAGCCTATCCCTTCTCCAGGGGAATCTTCCCAACCCAGGAATCAAACTGGGGTCTCCTACATTGCAGGTGGATTCTTTACCAACTGAGCTATTAGGGAATCCCCATACTCATTAGTTTGTAATTATTGATTATGTTTATTAACACCCACTACATACCAGATGTTTCATAAATACCATCACTAATGCTTACAACAACTTTGCAAGACCAATATTAATATCACTTCTCTACACATGGGGCTTCCCCGATGGCTCAGCAGATAAAGAACCTGCCTGCCAATGCAGGAGACAACAGGAGATGCAGGTTCAGTCCTTGGGTCAGGAAGATGCCCTGGAGGAGGAAATGGCAACTCACTCCAGTATTGTTGCCTGGAGAATTCCATGGATAGAGGAGGCTGGCAGGCTATAGTCCATGGATCACAAAGAGTCAGACATGACTGAGCATGCACACACACATACACATATACACATATGGGAAAAGAGAGGAGCAACTTACCCAAACACACCCAGCTAGGGACAGAGCCAGGATCCGGGATCTGAACTAACACATGCTGAAGCTCAAACTGTTTCCCCTGAACAAGAGGTCAGCAAGCTGCCGCCCGAGGATGAAGTCTGCCTGCTGCCTGCTTCTGCAGTTAGCTGCACTTTAGCGTTTACATCAAAGCCCATGGCTGCTTTCGTGCTTCACTGGCAGAGCCAAAAATATTTACTGTTTACTATCAGACCATTCACAGAGAAAGCTCACCAGCCTCTGCTTAAACCAGTCTCCCCAGCTGCTCAGTCAAAACACACTGCCCGCCTCGGAGCCTCCCTAGAGGTGACCTGGGGGCAGGATTTCCCCTGGAGACTAGCTGAGGTGGCCAAGAGCTCAGGGTATTACGTTGTGTCCATGTAGAAGCTGCTAAACAAGGTGAGCCTGGGCCACGCAGCCCAGTGTGCAGCCTACAGCCCGGACGGGGAGATGGTGGCCATTGGCATGAAGAATGGAGAGTTTGTTGTCTTGCTGGTGAACAGCCTGAAAGTTTGGGGGAAGAAGAGAGACCGGAAGTCTGCTATTCAAGATATCAGGTACATAGCAAGCGCTCTGGGCAGGGAGGAGAAAGGCAGGCATTCATTCCCCCTCCCCATGGTTCCCGTTCCAGGAGGCTGGGATGAAGAACTCACATATGAGAGGGTCCCTTTCAGTGAGCCAGCTCTGGTAGGAGATCCTCTCACACGTTAGTTCTCAGGCACTTCTTTGCTGATTCCCACGAGTGTGGTAAAAACTTCTTGTGAAGAGCCTTCTATAGAAGGCTGCACACACCCATTTTCTTTTTTCCTGGGGAGTTTGATCCAGAGGAGCGGTCAAATTCCTTAGACTGTTGGAGAAGCTACCCAACCTGACCTTGAGCTTGGGAAGTTCATCCCAGAGCAGACCTCATGCCTGACTGGCCCCAGACAGCCCTCCTCACAGACGGTGCTCTTGAATTGCTTTTTCTAGAATCAGCCCAGACAGCAGATTCTTAGCCGTTGGTTCTTCTGAACACACAGTTGACTTCTATGACCTCACTCAGGGCACAAGTTTGAACCGCATCGGCTACTGCAAAGATATCCCCAGCTTCGTCATTCAGATGGATTTTTCTGCAGATGGCAAGTACATCCAGGTGTGCTTCGGCTTTACTGATAATAGTATAACCATTAATATACTATAAAGTATTTATAGTATAACCGGGGTAACCATTGATAATATTACTGTGAGTAATATTACTGTGAGTATATTACTGTTGTGAGTAATAGTATTACTCACAACAGCTTAGGTGAAACCAGGGCTGACTGTTCGCCAGGCAGTGTGTTCACAGGAACCCCTTAAGGACGTTGCTTTTCCTATTTTATACCTGAACAAATAGAGGCTTAAGAATTTAAGAAAGTCAAATAGAATTAAAAATAGAGTTATTCTTCAGTAGGAAAGCAGGAAACAAGCCCTAATCATCTTGAGCTTCTCGCCACCGCCCCTTCAAAGCTTCCTAATTCCTAGTTCTCAGGGCTGCACTGAAGCCTGTGTTGCCTCTTATACTTCATCTCAATTCCAAATCCCATGGGTAGTGTGGCCCCTCCACCCTTGGGACCTAGACTCCAGACCATGACCCTGGAGTGAAGGCCCTGGGGGACTGACCCACAGCGAGGGATCAAGAGGGGTTCCACTCGTGGCCCTGAGAACAATGATATCTCCAGCACTTTGAACAAATATTATGCATTTGTGAGCTGGCCAGGAGTCAGGTAGTCATTTGGAAAGGAGAAGAGGACACGTTCATTTGTCAAGTGTGAACTGAATCAGGCGCTGCATTAGACTTCTGAAGGTGGAGGAAACGGGCCTGATCCCTGCTCTCCAGGAGCTTGCCTTGTTGTGGACAAGAGGAGCATTAAACTCATCACACAGTGTACCCATAATAAAATTTTGATTATGTGCTGAGAAGGAAAAGCACAGTGCCCTGTGGGGGCATTTAACAGACACTGGGTTTAGATTGACTTGCCCTCCCTGAGGTGCTGTTCACACTGAGGTCTGCAGGGTGTGCAGAGGGCAGCCAACCAAGACAGTGGAACGTGGTTCCAGGCGTCCGCGTGAAAAACCAAATGTGGGAGAGACTGCAGCTCGTTCCTGAACAGCAGGGAAGTCAGGGTGGCTGGGCCAGCACCGCAGGGGGACGGGGGCTGGAGATGGAGGCAGCAGCCACGTGCTGGAAAATGGTTGGTTTCCTCTAGAAGGTTCCCAGAGAAGCCAGGATCAGGTCCTAGATACTTCAGAGATCATCTGTGTTGGCTGTTATCCATGAGAAACCTTGCTTCAGTTCTTTACTGAAGGACCTTGCTTCCCAGAGAACAGGGATCCCCAAGTCTGAGCAAGTACCAGCATCCCCTGGAGGCTTTATTAAAATGACCGCTGGGCCCCACCCTCTTCAGGGTATCTGATGGGGGGTCGGGGGTGGGGGTCCAAGAGCACACATTTCTAACAAATTTCCAGATGCTGCTTCTGCTGGTGGAGAACCACAGTTGGCGAACCACTGCCTTAGAACTTTGGAAAGTAGCAAGAAAATGGATGGGAAATGCCATGCTTGTGTAGACTTGGCCGCAGGCTGACCACAGGCTTTGCAGGCTGGAGCTGAACTTGGGTTTGGTGGAAAGGTCTGGGGATGTGGAGGTTGGGAAGCAGTACCTGGGAAGGGGAGTCCTTTGGGCAGAAAAGAAAGAACATTGATGGGCACGGCTGCCTCCCGTCTGCAGGTGTCCACAGGAGCCTACAAGCGCCAGGTACATGAAGTTCCCCTGGGGAAGCAGGTCACCGAAGCTGTGGTCATTGAGAAGATCACCTGGGCCTCCTGGACAAGGTGACTGCAGGAAAGGTCCCAAGGGAGACTGCTCTTGTCCCAACCTCAGCCTCAAGTTTGTGTGGGGCTGGGATCAGAAGCAGCTCAGAGACAGCTCTTTCCCTCGGGCAGTCGGTTGGGAAGGAAGCTTCTAGCTCCCAGGTTGGGCCACAGGCTTTGATCTGACCTGGGCTTTTGAAATGCAGAGTCCCTCTTGTTGTGTAATCTGTCCCACCCATCCCCAGCTCCACCCAACCAGTTCAAAGGAAAACCATCTCCCAGCTCTTGGCCATGCCCCCTCCGGTACAGTGAGGCCTTCTCCAACCCCTGGGACAGGGAGGGAAGGCTGGTCACCAGGGAGCAGGGTAAGCAGCAGGGCCCTGCCAAGTCAGAAGAGAGGAGACCACCAGTCTGGGAGCTTAAAGGAGCCCCCACTCTTCCACCAAACCCACACATACTCAGAAGCATTATGAGGAAGAGGGAGAGAACCAAAGAAGGAGGGAACTTGTCTTTTGGGGTGAAAGGGGCCAGAGGCAGAGAACAGCAGGAGCTGGGGCAAGTGCACAGAGGGGTAGGGGACAGAGGAGCCATGTGACCGCACTGACTCTTCCTCTCCTCCCCGGGAGAGGATGCCTGACTGCAGGAAGCCTTGTCACACACCTCACACCTCTTCCTGTTGGAACAGCATTCTGGGAGACGAAGTCATTGGCATCTGGCCGCGAAATGCAGACAAGGCTGACGTCAACTGCGCCTGTGTGACCCACGCAGGGCTGAACATCGTCACGGGAGACGACTTTGGGCTGGTGAAGCTCTTTGATTTTCCATGCACAGAGAAATTTGTGAGTTTCCCTTAGAGTAACTCCCTGCACAGCCTCTAGGCTCTCTGACGTTGTACATTCTCCCGGAGATTGTGGCCACATGGACACGACTGTCTACAGTCTAGCACAAGAGGAATCTTGTCACAGCCCTGGGGAGACTTGGCCACCCCTAACCTTTTTCTCTCCTTCACAAGGGGAAGTCTTGGAAGCCAGGAGGATGGGGGTGAGGGTACCGAGCAGGGCAAGAGTGAGGCAGGAAGCCATGAAGGGCTGGCTCCCAGAGACGTCCAGACCTAACAGGCACCCTGTGGGTGAAGGGAAGCCTGGGGAAGCGGAGCAGAGTCCTGGGAGTGGTCCAGGGTTGCTGAAGGACAGGCTCTCTTAGTCACCTCCATTCCCTTTTGCTCACAGGCCAAACATAAGCGTTACTTCGGTCACTCAGCTCATGTGACGAACATCCGTTTCTCTCATGACGACAAGTATGTAGTCAGCACTGGAGGAGACGACTGCAGGTACCAACCTGATTCATCCGGCTCTGCCCCGAGGCCTGGCCTTCCCCCCTACCATCCCCACCTCAATTGTCAGCTCCTCCCAGGGACACAGGAGGGGCTGGTATGGGAAGTGACCAAGAGATGCAGTGAGGACTTCCCCAGTGTAAGGTATTTAGTCTCCAGTGACCCCAAACCCTAACTGTGATGGGCCTCTGTCCCCACTAGGTTGGCCTGGGATTGGAGTGAAGCCAAGGGCAGGTCAGAGCTACTCAGCATTGCTGGTTGGAGGGGCAGGTGCTGAGAGACCCAACCTCCACGCGGCGATTTCAGTAGGAGCTGTGGGCTGTTGCATATAATCAGGAGCTTGGAGTGACCTTGATCCACGGGCCTTGTAACTCAGAACTTCCAGTTCATCACTAGAGTTCTTACATGGATGATTAATCCGCAACTCTGTGAGAGGTTTATAAGTAGTAATATTGGGCCTCAGTCACGCAGAACACATTACCCGATTTTACACGTGAGATCAGACAAGGAGTGAAGACATTAGGACCAGTGCTGGTTAGCAGCCGGAGAACCTCCACCAGCTGTGTGGACTCCTAAACTGGGTCTGCCCCTAACCTTCACCACTGCTCAGTGAGAAACAGGCCTCATGCTCTGGGAGGCATGACTGGTCTTCCGAGCTTTTGGAAGGACCCCCTAGCAGCCTACTCCAGAGATGCTATCCAAGGAGCTCTCTCGTGTCCCTCCACCAAGGGCCTTTCTTATTTGGAGTGTGGGGGACCAGCACGAGGTCATCCGAAGTCATTCGGCTTCTCCACATCTCATGTAGATGAAGAGCTTTACAGAAACATGAATACAGTTTTCTGTTCAGTTGAGGACTGGGCTCACAGGGACATCAGGAAGAAACGCATGCATTTTTAGTAGTCTGAGTAAGGTTGTGGAAAAGGTACCTATAGAGAATTTTAACCCACTTTCTATCCAAAAGCATTTTGTAGAAAATGGCCCCAAAGGATGCTTTCTGCTGCCCCCCCCCCCAGAAACATCCATCTCCAGGCCACTGTGTCAACCGCCGCAGGCACTGAGAGCCGTTGGGAGAGGGCCAGCAGCAGCTCCCGGGGTGGGGAGGGGTGGGAGGACCCCCATCCACTGCAGCACCAGCCAAACTGTAAGCAAGCAGCCATAGGAGACAGGAGTTAACCTGGAGATCTGAGGGGGCTATCGGTCATTATAAAGGGCTTGGATGTCACCTTGCCAACACAGGGCCCCCTCGGCCCGGCAGCCATGGGCTCCTGTCACCCCGGCCCTGTGCTCAACACTAGAAAGAGCTCTCCTGCTTGAGTGGAGCTGATAAAACCTCTTCAGTGGTAACGAGAGAGAAGTGTGAAGTCAAGCTGCCAGCAGTCCTCCTGTTCAGAAGGGACATGCTGAAAGAGCCAGACCAAACAGATAACATAGACCTTAAAAAAAAAACCCAACAGACCTTTAATTGGTGGCAAGATCCCTGGTTTGTCTTCTAAAATTGAAATCGAAATGTTCAGCCTGAGCTTGACTCTGGAGCTCTTGGCAAGAATGACTTTTGTCACTTGACAATAGTTATGATGTCCAGCCCTGCAAAATGTTTGGTCTGTCTTTTCAGTGTATTTGTGTGGCGATGCCTGTAAATGCCAGAATCCGCTTTCTTGCTGCCGCCAACGGCTGGCAACCACAGAGGCCATGACGAGGTACCTCCTGGCTGCCAGCTGCTGGGAAAGGTCTATGCCGCAACAAGCTACATGAGCTCCAAGTGCTGATGAAATGTGACTGCTCCCATCACCTGGAGCTTCCAAAACTGGGATGTCAAGAAGGAAGGTCAGTGCTGACGTGTTAAGACTGCTTGCCTCTCTTCCTGAGACTAAAAACTACACGTACTCACTACACTGACAAAGAAATCCTATCTGATAATGTAGCCCACTGACAAAATTTAAAGCCTCAGTTACCCTAACCAATATGTAGCTTTTAATTTGCATCAAAACTTTTACAAAAGATGTTTTGCTATTATGTTTCTATATACTTTAAAAATGTTCATTTTTACAAATAAGGAAGTTGAACAGGACAGCTTAAGTTAGAGTCACTGACATACTAGAAATACTGATAGCCTCTGTTCTCCACATTTAGCTTTCAAAACCAAATGAGCCATGTATGAACAAGTTGAGAAACTTAATTTTTTTAATGTTTTGTTTGCAGAGTTTTATATCCATTAAGTGCCTTTGAAAGCTTCCAGTTGTGTGGGCTGCTATCTCACCTCCCACAAATTATCTCATATGGTGCTAAAACTTCAAAACTGAGGAGGGCTACAGGATCCCAGCAGATTCCTGGTCACCCATGTCATGTGTTTAGGTCAAGGCTTCCCAAAGGAAAGACATTAGTTACGTGCTTGGGAAACAGTAGCTATTTGAAGTTGAGCAGCAAAGAAACTTAGGTTCAGGTGTTGGAAGATGGGTGGGTAGAGTGGGTTTCATTATACTGCGTGCCAAACCCACAACATCCAAAACATTTCAAATAAAACAAAACTCTACTACAAAATAGAAGAAGAAGGGGGGAAAAAAAGCTTAAGTAGGTCCAGGAAGATGAGCTGATTTATCCTACTGAATCTAAAATGGTAATAGAGGAGGTGCCTGGAGGCTGCGCTGGGAGGGCCACTCCCAGAGTGGGGTGGACTTGATTCCAGTGGTGTGCTTCAGGTGAACGGTACAGGTCAAGTCTGGATTCAAAAAATCTCTGCAGAACAAATTTCTAAGCCCAAAGCAGTATTTGATAACTCAAGATTATAAAACAAAATAATGTAGCTCAGAGTTGGCTGGATGACAGGATGTGACTTGGCCAAAAAAATCAGAATCACCCTGGACCACCTGCCATCATACTTGACCCTTGCTGACCACTAACAAGAGGGGCTGATGGTGGCACGTGTGGGAAGGCAGGCTGGGGACAGACTGGGACTCTGAGCATATACATTATACCAATTAGACCTTCTAGTCAGTGAACTGAAATTCTGGATCTTGAGTTACTGGCTATTTTCAGTTGTCAGTTTAGAGGACCGGTGAAACGAAGCATTTTCAATTAAATAGATTAACATTTACCACAGAAGTGCTTCAACATTCTAAATGGATTAGATCTCTCATTAAGCTATTTTTATATGCCAGTTTACTAATGCCTTACATTAATCCACTGATAGGTTGTTGGGCCCACAGTTAGAGTCCCTATGCAGCCCTAATTCTGTTTTCCGTATCCATGTGACTGGTGATGCTGAGTGATAACCACGTCTGCCTATATTGTACACTGACCTTTCATACTGATTGACTCTTGCATTGAAATAACTATGTGAAGAACAAATTTATCAATGATGATATATGTACACACTGTATTTAAAGAGCAATAGTGTCTATGTGTCAAGAAAAGTTCTTAAATCTGATTTGTAAACATTTATATGGTATGATTTTATGTATGTTCATAAATCCTGCACTGTATTCCATATGTTAAAATATTGGTGCATGAATTTATTTTCAATTAAAGTATAAAAAATACATAATTTAAAAACATTTTGGTATGTGTCAAATAGATTTAATTATGTAATAAACATGGCTACACTGAGCTTAAAGCCTTTCTGGAAGCGCAAGCCAGTGCACACACTGGTGGAGGCGAAGTCTACCCTTTGTGTCTAATACTTTCATTCTATAGCAGGTTCATGAAACCAAAATACGAAACATCTTTTAAGTCTATAAGCTTTATTGATACTTTGCTTTTACAGTTCACAATGCATTCCACAGATTTAGTTCAGTACAGCTTAAACCACAATTGTATAAATCATCATTTATAATTTCTTACATAACAATGTTTGATATTTGCAAACATTTTTGGAAGCATTAGATTCAGTCCAGAGTTTGTGATAAAATTAACTACAGTAAGTCTGTGCAATGAAGTTTATGTTGAGGAGTTCTGTTTGCATGGCATCGGTTTGTGTTGAAAACAGATGGTAGTGCGCCTAGAAATGTTTTTTTCCTAGCTTATATGCTTTGGAACTACACACATAAAACCAATGACAGAAGTATCAAGCACTGTGGGGCAGCTGGAAAGGTAAAGGTCTAAGCTTTGTGAAACACTATATATAGATATATATATAATCTATATTTACTTATATTGGCAATTAATACAACAGTAAATTTCACAATACACCTAGAACATACCAGGAAAGGCGAGCTTTTTCACTCTTGCCTTGGTGGTATGATCTCGTCTAAACATTTCATTTCAGAAAATCTGCATCAACCTACACAGACCGTACACAGTGCACAAACTGTGAAAAGGGTTATTTCTTTCAGCTCCCCTTTCTTTGCAATTCCCCAAATACAGCAAGACTACCTGCGACAAAGTGTAATATACAGCTTTCTCAGATCTTTGTTTATTCACCAGTGCCTCATACAGGAAAAACAAATATGATTACGATTTAAATCCATACATAGCAGCTTACAATACTTAAGATGATGAACACAGGGCAGTCAAGACAGGTCATTTTTCCTCAGACACTGCGTTGCTAAAAATAAAGATCTGTGAAACTGCACTGCAGTGTCAAGGCTTTGTTCTTCCCTGACCCTCCCCAATGGAATCAAATGAATATCCCCTTTAAAGATAAACTCCTACTGTTAACTCTTTCAGGCTTTCTCATTCAGCTTTACGCTTCAATCCAGGGATTTTTGCTTGGATTCTACAAATGAGAAGGAGGGGGAAAAGGTCAGTGTAAATACTGTGGATTTACAATATTTTGTTTTCTGCTTCTTAAAATGTCTATCCTTCAAGACTTACATGTACATTGCTCAGCTTATACAAGAAATAAAATCCTAAGGCTGTCAAACTACAAGCTATAACTTTGCCACCTTGACCTCACAAATTAGACTCAAAGCCTTAGATACATGTAAGTTGATACAGAATCAATGATCCAAATGTTAAGAAGAAAATCTTTTGGCAACTCACACTTTAGGTCTGACTGAAATTGACTACTATGTCTTAACATGAAAATGTCTTTTCATGTCTTAACATGAAAATACTGCATTGTTGTCAAAGTCCAGTACGCCTAGCTTTAGTGTAAAAAAAGTGCAGATTTTAAATACTTACTTAGCCATAGCATCTTTAACATTCTTATTTGCAAGTCCTAGATAATGATCTATTTGCGCCTGAAAGAGATAAAGAATTTATTAGAAAATCACCATGGCTAACAAATCTTAGAACTGTGTTCCAACATATTAAAGGCTTAAAACTGCCACATTTCTCGTTTTTCATAAGGTTTTGGAAACTGGCACTGATATTTCTAAGTTCCACATAAGAGAATGAGGTTTGTATTCTGAAATCTACAGTTAAATTACCTGATGCCGTTCATAAATAACAGGAACACTGAAGAGTGAAATCAGAGCTGAAAAAGGAAATACACAGGCTTTAAAGTAGATTGCAGTGTTTGTTCCCTAAATCATACCTAAGTCATCAAACTGGCAGCACTCTTAAGAGCCAGGAATGTTCCTACTACAGGGAGACACAGCTGCTGGTGGGCAGAGGAATGAATTAACCAAGGGAGCCAGGAGCCACTCCTGGCTTCACATTACAGACTTTATAAAATATAGGCATCCCTAGTTAGTTAGACATATGAAATAACATCAAATAAGGCCACTCTTGATCTGGTTTATCACTGTTGGAGTAGTCTTCAGGAAGTAAGTGGCACTTCCATAAATAGTATAATTATTAGCAATTTATTTACGGTCACAACCTCTAGTGTATATCCGTCTTATTTTTTCTACAGTATAAGAATATTTTCCACTAAAACATCTTGAAGTTCGTTGCACACCTTTTTTTTTTTTGGCTGTGCTGTGCGGTATGCAGGATCTTGGTTCCCACACTAGGGATCAAACCCATGGCCTCTGCAGTGGAAAAACGGAGTCTTAACCACTGGTCTGCCAGGAAGTCCCCAATCTTTTAAAAAATTTTTCATTCTATTGGTTTTGTAGACTTACCCAAAATTAGTAGTGTCAGACCATTGAACAAGGCACCAACATAGGTAAATACCCACATCAACACTGCAAACTGTAAGAGAATAACAGACAATTAAAGACAAAATTCAAGTCAAGTTTTTAAATTAAATCTTCAAATAAGTATATCCCATGTAAATGCCAAACTACTATAGGCATACTCCTTGGAGATTGGGTAAAAACAATATGGATATTTCACTAAGCTGCCAGGCTCGATTCAGGAATTTCAGGATCTAATTAAAACAGTTACTAGATAGGATTCATTTTCCTCTGAAGTACATTACCAAATAGTTGATTCTGTTTCCTCTAAAATCAGAAAGCCCGTCCAGCTCTACTATAGTATTCAACTTCTAAAATGGGAAGACTGGAAAGCTATCGTGAGAATTAACTATTGAAAATGATTTTCAAGTACCAACAAGTGATTCAAGATTTACATGAGCTGAATGACTCAGACATATATCTGAATAAGCAATAATGGCGCAAGGAGACTGTCTCAAGCACCCAAGATATCAGCTCTAACATTTTATTAAGGATCAGAAGGACTTTCTCTCCAGTAATAAATGTTTTAACAGCCAATGAGGACTCCTCAAACTTTTAAACCTAATAATAAAATTGACCATTATTATTCTTTTAGCCACTGCCTTCTTTATTTAGCAAACACTAACCCAGTTCTTACTATTGATGTATTAGTACCACACACTGTTTTAAGTGCTTTACAAATACAAATTCATGTATTCCTCCTAGCAATTTTACGAGGTGGGCACTGCTATCATTACCACAGCAGATGAAGACACTAAGGAAAAAACAGAGGTTTAGGAACTTGCTAGAACTGAGGTTATACTGTCATATTTCACTGTGCCCTCCAGGGACTGCTGCTGCTAAGTTGCTTCAGTCGTGTCCGACTATGTGCGACCCCATAGATGGCAGCTCACCAGGCTCCCCCGTCCCTGGGATTTTCCAGGCAAGAACACTGGAGCGGGTTGCCATTTCCTTCTCCAATGCATGAAAGTGAAGTTGCTCAGTCGTGTCTGACTTTTTAATGACCCCATGGACTGCAGCCTACCAGGCTCCTTTGTCCATGGGATTTTCCAGGCAAGAGTACTGGAGTGGGGTGCCATTGCCTTCTCCTCCCAGGGACTGCAGTGCAGACTAAATACTCCTATTTTAGTAATCCTCATCTCAAAATCTTTGATTAAAAAAAAATCATTAAATACAGCAGTTTGGGAAAAGCCTTGTTTCTATAAAGTGCTTTCATTTTGAGAAGTCCTTTATTTCCTCACCATATTATAGTTTACTCATGAATGGCTGAATAAGAGGATTTCAAAGTTTTCTTCCAGTTCTTGGTGACACCATATAGTAAAAACTCAATGATATGTTCAAGCAGTTCTTGAAGACTTATAAACACCAAGTCAGTCTGGATTTTATTAAACATTCAGCAGAAGCAGTTTCTCTGTTTCCTAGTAAAAGCCTTCATATGTCTGGCAATCTCTCTGCCCTGTTTAGTAGGTCACAAACATCCCACCACGATGCCACCACTGACAATTATTTCGGTTTCTAAGAGCAAAGTATAAATGAAAAGGAGAGAGGAGTGAGCACCTCCATCATCTAAAGAAGGGATCAGCAAACTTTCTGTAAATAAAGACAGAAAACAAACATTTTTGGTTTTATGGGCTACAAAGGATCTCTGTCACATATTCTTTTATTATCCTTTAAAACCATAAAAAGTATAATCAGCTCCCAGACTGTACAAAAACAGGTCACAAGCCAGACCGAACAGTAGCTTCCTAACCCTTATCTAAAGCAAATATCTTTGTCCATGTAGCATTCATTCAGCAAAATCTGATTGAATACCTACTATGAGCTGGGTGCATGCTAAGTCGCTTCAGTCGTGTCCGACTCTGCGACCATATGGACTGTAGCCTACCAGGTGGGTTGCCATGAGCTGGGTACTGAGCCATAATTAAAGTATTCAGACTCTAGGAAGTTTATTTACTGCAGGTTAGGAAGAATCTTGGATTCCTGCACCAACTGTCAGTTCTACAAAGAGCAACACTTTGGTTACCCCTGTAACTGAATTTAATGTCCAATGAGCAAATATCAAGCATTCTTAACAGCTGCCAAGTGCAAATCAAAAATTAAATGCTGTCCTGGTCTTTGCAACTTCTATGGAACCTCTGGTAGAAGGGTTTGAAGTGTGACTCCAGTTAGCAAGCCCTTTCCCTCTCACATAGTTCTACAGACTCCTATTGCAAAAGCTAAATATAACTCCTGCACTTGAGCAAGTTTACCATAGAGCAACAGTTATTTTCATCCATCTCCATCCACCAAGTCAGAAAGAGAAGGGTCGACCTACATTTTAGGAGAAATTGCTTTAGCAATAAAGATACCCTTACCATGACAAAATTCAGAAACTAACACACAAGCTAAACGTAAGTCCTAATCTGGTCATAAAGTCACTGACAAGGCTGCACTCTAAATCCATAAAAAAAGAGAAGCCCAAGTCTTCACACCAAGGTGATGTAGGGGGTTCAGATGTCATTAGATCTGCCTCTTGCAGGACATGTTCTAAAAGCCCGATGATCCAGGTGCAGAGAGAAATGGAGGGAGGCTTCAGACCTCTGTGGGGGCAGGCCAGTGACACAAATGCACGAGGGAGTCTCGGTGAGGACCACGGCAGATATGTGCCTTTTACCTCTCAAGAAGCACCTGCAATCCAGCTCCACAAGCAAACGTTCCAGGCCAGTGCCGCCATGTTTCCCCATTTTAGGAGAGAAATCCAGAAATTCACATTTTTATGTGCTATCACAGAATTTACAAATGTTGCAGCTAAGTCTGGAGAAAATTTAACACTTCAGGGCCCCAAACAAAAATACTGGGTAAGGGTTTCCAGAGAGGACTCCATCAGAAGAGAAAGGACTTAAGAGCTAACATCAAACAATTGCACAATTACTGAAACTTATTATGTAATAACAGCAACTAACAAATTTCTCAGTTAACTTCATCATAACCCCAAAAGTTAAATACTGTTATTATCCCCATAAAAGAAAAAAACAAGATACAGAAAGATGAGAGCAAGTTGCCAAACCAGAGGTGACAGTAATTGTAGGTTCATCTGACTCCAGAATCTCTGCTCTGCTATAGAGTAAAGCCACTTACAGAGTACATGTGTGCTAAGTTGCTTTAGTAATGTCTGACTCTGTGCAACCCTATGGGCCGTAGCCCGCCAGGCTCCTCTGTCCATGGGATTCTTCAGCAAGAATACTGGAGTGGGTTGCCATGCCCTCCTCCATTTATTAACGGTCATGAATGTACATGCTGTTATAAAGAAGCAGGGAAAAGTCCAATGAATACTTTAAACCTACAAATTCTGTGCTATTCCATGGCAAACACTTGGCAACACTGCAGCCAATATATACTAACTGAGGAAGTCAAAGGCTCATGTCTCTTTAGCAGTAATGAGACAGGAGGAAAGCGGGGGCAAAGCACAGTGAAGGTCTAGTAATACTTACTGGAAAAGGGCAAAGGCCATGTCTTGTCTTTTGTCTGGGGTATAGGGAATTCAATTCAGTGTGTATCACATGTATACCTCACTGAAAAGCTCTGTAGATTTGATTTGATGATGTCTCTATGGGGTGGGGAGGCATTTTAAGGAAAATGGGGAGAGGGTGCATGACAATTTCAGAAATTACTTTGGCAATTCACATTTTCAAACTTTTTCTGCAGTTTGAAACAATGAAAATCATTTGACTTTTGCTATCTTCAGCCTCATTCATTACTAATCACATTTTCACAAGCTCATTTCCTATCTAAATTTTCTGCGAGCCAAAGGAACCAGAAAGGAAACTGTCAAAGTGTGTATGTTAATAAATGCCTAAGAGCCTGAGGGCTATATTTAATGTTCTTTTGGGTCACCTATTTCTGGAATTCAGGCCTTTTTTCTCATTTTCAGATTTCAGACAGAATTCTGGAACATTATGGTTACCTGATGTTCAGACAAATATAGCTAGACATTTTATTAAAATTTTAACATATATTTTACCTGAAAGTCTACTTTCATAAAGAATCCAGTGTTTATCATGCAAAGTCATGTGACAGAAAAATAAGAACCTCTGCCTAAAACACCTGGTCTTAGTATCTGGTAAGAACAGAAATGGTATGGACCTAACAGAAGCAGAAGGTATTAAGAAGAGGTGGCAAGAATACACAGAACTATACAAAAAAGACCTTAATGACCCAGATAACCACGATGGTGTGATCACTCACCTAGAGCCAGACACCCTGGAGTATGAAGTCAAGTGGGCCTTAGGAAGCATCATTACACACAAAGCTAGTGGAAGCGATGGAATTCCAGCTATTTCAAATCCTAAAAGATGATGCTGTGAAAGTGCTGCACTCGATATGCCAGCAAATTTGGAAAACTCAGAAGTGGCCACAGGACTGGAAAAGGTCTGTTTTCATTCCAATCCCAAAGAAAGGCAACACCAAAGAATGTTCAAACTACCGCACAATTGCACTCATCTCACACGCTAGCAAAGTAATGCTCAAAATTCTCCAAGCAAGGCCTCAACAGTACATGAACTGAGAACTTCCAAATGTTCAAGCTGGATTTAGAAAGGGCAGAAGAACCAGAGATCAAATTACCAACATCCACTGGCTCATAGAAAAAGCAAGAGAACTCCAGAAAAACATCTGCTTCATTGACTACGCTAAAGCCTTTGTCTGTGTGGATCACAACAAACTGTGGAAAATTCTTGAAAAGATGCGATTACCAGACCACCTGACCTGCCTCCTGAGAAATATGTATGGTCAAGAAGCAACAATTAGAACTGGACATGGAACAACAGACTGATTTCAAATTGGGAAAGGAATACATCAAGGCTGTACATTGTCACCCTGCTTATGTAACTTATATGCAGAGTACATCATGTGAAATGCTGGGCTGGAAGAAGCACAAGTTGGAATCAAGATTGCCGGGAGAAATAACAATAACCTCAGATATGCAGATGACACCACCCTTATGGCAGAAAGTGAAGAAGAACTAAAAAGCCTCTTGATGAAAGTGAAAGAGGAGAGTGAAAAAGTTGGCTTAAAACTCAACATTCAAATAACTAAGATCATGGCATCTGGCCCCAACACTTCATGGCAAAAAACATGGGAAACAATGGAAGCAGTGAAAGACTTTATTTTCTTGGGCTCCAGCATCACTGCAGATGGCGACTGCAGCTAGGAAATTAAAAGACACTTGCTCCTTGAAAGAAAAGTGATGACCAACCTAGACAGCATATTAAAAAGCAGAGATGCTACTTTGCAGACAAAGGTCTATCTAGTCAAAGCTATGGCTTTTCCAGTAGTCAGGTATGGATGCAAGAGTTGAACTATAAAGAAAACTGAGTGCCAAAGAATTGATGCTTTTGAACTGTGGTGTTGGAGAAGACTCTTCAGAGTCCCTTAAGACAGCAAGGAAATCAAACCAATCAACCCTAGAAGAAATCAGTCCTGAATATTCATTGGAAGGACTGATGCTGAACCTCCAATACTTTAGCCACCTGATGATGCGAAGACCTGACCCATTTGAAAAGACCCTGATGCTGGGAAAGATTGAAGGCAGGAGAAGGGGCTGACAGATGATGAGATGGTTGGATGGCATCACTGACTCGATGGACATGAGTTTGAACAAGCTCTGGGAGCTGGTGATGGACAGGGAAGCCTGGCGTGCTCAGTCCATGGGGTCACAAAGAGTTGGACACAACTGAGCGAGTGAACTGAATTGAAAGTACTAGACTTGGGATCTGAGGTTTCAAAAGGCAGAACTCCCTAGTGAAGCTGAGCCCAGTGGAGACCTTCACATACTTTTCTAATGAAGAGGGTGGGAAGAAAACTATAGCCCAGGGTTACATACAGCTTAAACCACAACTTTTAAAAGCAGTGACTATCCAAGCAGTGTCCTTAGAAAAGTTAGATCACAATTTCAGGGAATGGGACTCCCACCTCTTCCCCCTCCCAAGTATCATTAAATTGTGTAGCTTCCAGTGATTGTAATGTGCAGCCAAGACTGAGAACCATTGTTTTAAAATAAGAGCCCCCATCTAAAGACCCCTTACACAGAAGGTCAGTCACAGAACAGAATTAAACCTTAACCAGGTGGTTTAAATTTGTTCAACCATCTTATACTATGGTTCTGGTAGTAATGGGTGTTATTTAAACAAGGTTGACAAATATCACTAGGTTAAATCAAGTTATCCAGCCTCCTTTGGACTTCTCAGAAACTAATAAGGTAATACACATGAGGCTCTCCAAGAAAAGGGCACTTACACAGCTTTGACAGCTTACTTTTATTAGAGGACCCTCCTCCTCTACCTCCTTTTCCATTAATTCTCTTCCCCTTACCTTATGTCTGGCATTCCATGTAACAAACCCACTTTACAACAAATTCTGAGGATTGATCAAAACATTTGCCTGTGGTAAAATTTTATACTAATGTTTGAAATAAATGCTACTGAATGGAATTAGAAATATTTTGTCAATGATTTTGCCCATAATATTTGACTGGAATTAGTCTTTTGGCAAATGGACTGTTTCTCAATCTAGGGACACCTGAACTCTTTTCTAAGATTTAGAAGCCTGCAGTTAACTGCAAGGGAACAAAAGAAATGCAGCAATTACAGCTGACCTCTGAACACAGGAGTGTGAACTACACAGGTCCACTTGTCAGCACAGTTTTTTCAGTGGTAAATACTACGGGATCCTCAATTGTTTAAACCTGTGAATTTGGAGCCAGGGGTACCAGAGGAACCGCAGACACAGGGGCCTTGGATAAGGAGGAACTGGGGCTGTGGAGAGCCAGCTGTAAACTGCACACAGACTGTCAACTGTGTGTGCGGAGGGGGTGGGGGGGTCAGTGCTCCTAATCCCCACACTGGTTAAGGGTCAACTGTACACAAGAATTTAAAAGGAGAAATCCGCAGCATGTGTCTTATTTTTATTTGTCCAGGTCAACCACCAAAAGGGAGATCTAGACCAGGCACACTGATAACCACCGTCTCATGTCAGATCTTTTCCAACAGGCCTGATGAACCTTGGGGTTTGGTTATTTCTTCAGAATAACCTATAGAATAGCCAGGCCCCCTCACATACTTCCAAAAATATCACAGTAAGAAAGGATAAGAAAAATTTCACATGCTAAGAATAATAACTCTAAATTTTGTAATTTCTGAGGAAGAAGGTTTCAAATAGATGTAGTGGTAATTAGGACCCAGAATCTAGAAATGTAGATTATATAAATTTGAGGGCATGAAACACAAAGATAGTGATGTATAGAGAAACTTCTTTCAAATTTTAAACAGCTATTATTTTAAATAAGCCACAGAGCTTAATACAATGTCTATTTTCTAAATGAAAAAAATTATAAATGAGACTACTTCCTTCTGTATTTTCTTAAAATTAATGTGGTGTCCATTTTCCTAGCTATGAACGATATAAAATAAAAGTAATCCCAATCAAAAGCTGGTTCTTATAAATTTTTTAAAAACTCTGTTATTTAACAAGAAAAATTCATTTGGGAACTGCAGAGACAGGGGCTATTAGCAAACTTTCCAAATTCAAAATCTGAATAAAAGGAAATACAATCAATTTAACAGAGCAAATTGATTTTTCCTTTACACTGAGGAAGAGAAAGAAAAAAAAGATCTGAAAAAACATTTTTACTCGCTTTAGGGAGGAAGAATATGATTCTCCCACCAACTGCTGTGGCTAAAATGCAAAGGGTAAATAAGTCGGAAGGAAAATAATCTTTTAAAAAATGCTCTCTATATGAATAAAAACTATGGAGGTGCGAGTGGCAAACACTCAAGGAACTTCCTCTAGAAAAGGAATACTATTAAGTCATTTCAAAGAGAGATAAAAGTGCTTTGTTTTCCTCAGCTTTTCTCAGTAAGACATATTAAGCAAGTATCCTGTGTTTCTGTAGTTCCCTGATTCAGTGAAAACAAGTGGAATCTATACTACCCATACACAATGATGTAAGAAAAGGTTTAACTGTACCCCATGTACAGCAGAACCACGAAGTTTATCAAGGAAGACCCTCCATGTATATTATCAGAGGGCTTTGTATTGCAAGAATAAGACAGAAACCCTGCTTTATTCCTTGCCTCAACAGATTTTGAGACCTAAATGCAAGGATCATTCAGAGTATTAATACAAATGTTATTTGGAGCCCTGAATGAATTTGCCTCAGCAGAAGTCACCAAGCAGCTTTCCTTGAGCTCTGGGCTTGCCAAAAAAACACTACTTTGGAAAAGCATTCAAGGACGTTTTCTCTTTCCTAATCCTTAAGGAGAAGCAGTAGTAAACTAGGCTCCTAATTCAACTGCTTTTTTTCCCCCCAATATTAAAAAACAATATTTTTAAAATAAAAGATAATTTCATAAAATTTAAGTGTTCCAAAAAGTAACCTATCTCATTATATGCCACTTCCTATTACCTTCAAATTAGCAAAATCACTAAAGACAAGAATTTACCAAGTTCAGATTCTTTCATTTACGTTAGCTTCCTCATTTAAAAAACCCAAAAAACCCAAGGTAATTTTCAAAGGAAATTTTTAAAATGAGATTTAACAGCAAAAATAAATTATCTCATAAAAGTATTTATTAATAAAATTTCCTTTTACTCTCAAATATCTGTGCAAATCAGATTTTAAAGGTTTTCTCAAGTATTTAATCAGTCCTCCTGTAGTATTTTCTCACTTCCCTAGCCTTTGCAAATATTTCCACACCTACATAACTGAGAGCTGTGTGTAGATGACAATAAACTCTGAAAGAATAAGATTTCAACTGATTAAGGACAGGGGAAACTTGAAGCTCTAGAAAACAATGAATGAGTCATTCCCAGATCAATTTGTTTTGTTTTAAACAGATTTCTTCAAGAATGCCTCTTAAGAAAAACGTTAGACATGCATAACTGCCTTCACTGTTACACAGTGCAAACATGAGGACTTTTAGTTTATATCTGTTGCAGTTTTTATTTATAAGTATAAAAAAAAAGACTCCTCAATCCAGCTCCATGATGCCTTTGTTCAAAGCCCTCTGCTCCCCCTCAACGATTTTTGACTGCCCAATTCAGAGATGGCCCTACGCTGTTTGAACCTCCACGTCACTATTTAGTGTTCCTTTCAATCAACTCCTACCTACAAAACCCTTCATTTGAAACTACACTAGTGCATTCCCCTCAATAATTTTTCAAACATGTTCTACCCCCAGCAGTCAAGCTATTCACTGCAAATACCACTTCAATGAATAGAAACTGGTTTCTTCCAGGACCCATGAGTACAAGGTTGAATTTGATTTGCTCCCAAATATTATTTGTTTCCTCTTGATACTAATCAAAGATCCCAGTGATATAACCATGATCTCTTTATTTACAGACTGACATCAGATTATTTTAAAGCACTACTACAGAATGGGTCACTAAATGCAAGCACTCTACACAAAAGAGATAATAAATAATAAAAGGAAACTCAATTTTTTACCATTAATGTTATTAGTAACTGAGGTTCCAAGTCTTAATAAACTGAGAGAAGCATACAGCTGAAAATAATGTCCATTACTGGCCTACTAAGGCTAAGACACACGTTAAAAGCACTTTGAGCATTTAAGCCTATTCTGACCACTACAGAAACTATTTTGCCAAATCTAAAGGCCCAATCGTCCTATTGCTATGACATCCTTGGTTTGCACAACAAATTGCAAACTTGTACGTGTCTCTTGGAAAAGAGAAATTGTGGTAATTACTACCATAGTACATTTCTACCCACGCTTAGATAGGAAACAAGTCTGTCTTAAGTCACAGGCAGTAATACACAAAACACAGACAGTAGGTTCTACACAAAGGAAAAGTACTGTAGTCCCAGTTCTTGGGGTTCACATTATGTGACCAATTTAGTGCTCATTTAGAATCAGTCTGAACTCTGGCAAGCTTACTTACAAGGTGAGACTTAGCAGCAGCAGCAAGATCCAAAAACTAAATTCCAAAGATTACCAACTGATGATTAGTTGAAGTGTTTCAGAATATTAACACTTTTCAAGAAAACATTTGAAAAAAGTGTAGGGATATGAAATAGCTTATATGTATATATGAATTACACACAAGCTAAGAAATTAAGTGCCAGACTCTAAAAGTCAAACCAGATGAAATAATATTTGGCATTAAATCTACTGCTGCTACTGCTGCTAAGTCGCTTCAGTCGTGTCTGACTCTGTGCGACCCCATAGACGGCAGCCCACCAGGCTCCGCCATCCCTGGGATTCTCCAGGGAAGAACACTGGAGTGGGTTGCCATTTCCTTCTCCAATGCATGAAAGTGAAAAGTGAAAGCAAAGTCGCTAGTAGATAATCTTTATTTTTACAGCCAAAATTCTCACTTTTAATCTTTATGATTTCCAAAACTTAGAATTTATAACATTGTCCTTTAAAAAGGAATTGACTTTCCTCCATCTTAAATACTTTATTTGATTCTGAATTTCAGAACAGAAGTTTACAGTAATGATTTCATTATATCTTTATCATTTACTTTAACATAGAAAACAGAGTTTTACTCTCTTAACTCCAATGTTAAATTCTGGGTATGTCAAAAAGTGGAAAGCAAATAAACTTACCTTCAGAGAATCAACTAAATCATCAACTAAGAAGAGGCGTCTGAGTTCTTTTATTGTGCAGTTCACATGACCAAGAGCAGAATTACTGTACTTCTGAACCAACTCCTCAGATATAGCAACTTCAGATTCCAAATATGCCCTAGAAAAGAAGACACATCTTAACTGTCACTGACTGGAATGATTTTTTACAAATGTCAATCAATTGGCAAGTAGATATCCATAAAGGAGCACATTAATAAAATATTTTACTATAGAAGCGTACTCCTTCTAAATAATAAGCACAATGTAAAACTCACCAAGCATAGGGTGTTTGATTGATAAGGCAGGTATAGAAAACAAGCATATCCTTTGAAGTCAGACCTATCTGAGCTTGAATGTTAAGCTCTGCCACTTACCTGGCTGTGTAACTTTAGAAGTTATTTAGTCATCCCTTTAAATCAGTTTCCTCATTTATACAACAGAGATTATCTTGAGATTTCAATGAGTAAATTGCTTATTAACACAATCAAGGACAAAGAAGCACTCAATTAATGTAGTTATTATTGCGGATTTGTTTTTTTCAGGTAGACAAAATGTTATCAACTTTTCCTAACAAAGATCCTACTCACTTCCAAATAACTATACTCTCTTCGCCTAATCTTTAGAGGAAGGTAAGTCCCTAAAGTGAAGGGACTTTAAAGTGAAGTCGATCAGTCAGGTCTGACTCTTTGCGACCCCATGGACTGTGTAGCCTACCAGGTTCCTCCGTCCATGGGATTTTCCAGGCAAGAATACTGGAATGAAAACACCAATAAATCAAGCCCCGGACTGTTCAATCAGGTGCTCCAATCTATAGTGAAATAGCTGGAACTGTCAAGTTTAAGAAGACAACTGTAATGGGGAAAAATAGCCAAGTCAGCAGGAATTGTTTCATTATTGTTTCAAACATCTTGGAGCAATCAGAAGTGCTATTCTCTCTTATCTGTTGGAAGCAGCTCCTTATCCAGTCCCTCTCAAAAACTCCCCACGTCTGTGGACACTAGTCACACTGGAAATTACAGTCCTCTCTAGTGATTCCTTGTCCCCTAGTTTTACTCCTGCAATACGCCCAAATATATCTCCTTGTTTTTAGCCACTATACCATCACTATAATTCAAGTGGATTTATTTGGGTTCCCTTTTTTTTTTTTTTTTTTTTTTTTTTGAGCTATACTAGATAGTGCTATTCAGGCTGAACTCAGGTAGGAATCAGAAGACCTGATACCACCTAGGTATTTAACCTTGCAAAGGCACGTAAATTCTCTGGGTCATGGTTCCAACTCTACAAAATTAGAGAAACAGACTTCCTGAATCCATTCAAACTCAAACATTCTATGATTCTGACTTTCCAACCCTGAATGTTTCCAATCTTCTTTCTCACTACTCTGCTGTAGTTCAAAACTGAGCTATTCATCAAACGTTCTTAACCTTCCTGGGAGGCTTTGTCCCTTATGCTCTTCTCCCCATCCACAGCGCCCTCCTCTCACCTCTGGCGACAGCACACCCAAGTCAGTCAGCACCACCTCAAATCCCACCCATACATGAAAGCCTCTCCCCCACCCTACTATGTAACTCAAATAATGCTTTCTTTTGTATTATTCTTACAGTAATTATCATATCCATCCTGAAATATAGACGTGTATACTTGTACATTTTTTCCTACTACAGTATAAACTGTCAAGGACTAGAACATTATCTTTATTAGTACAATGTCTAATTATTTCAGTTCAGTTCAGTCACTCAGTCAGGTCCAGCTCTTTGTGATCCCATGGACTGCAGCATGCCAGGCTTCCCAGTCCATCATTATTTATCGGCCAACAAATAGTAAGTCATTATTATCAAGTTAAAAATGGTCAAACATTCACACCTAACCCTTAAACCAGCAAAAGTTTATTAATGCAGTTTTAAGAAATATAGAGAAGTGGCTGATATGACTTGAGCTATATTCTGTTTCTCTGTACCACTGCTTTTGCTCCTGCTGAGGCCCAAAGGCACGCACCAGAAGATATTTACATTCATTCACCTGGCATTTATGTGCTGTTACTGCAATGGCAGCACAGTTGTCACTCTTTCCCAGAGACCACAGGTATTACATATCAACTATATGACATTAACTTTACTAACGTGACTGGAGAACTTGGAAAACTGTCCAAAAGGCGGTTAAATTGGCATGTTAGCTGAATTTACTTTATGACTATAAAAGACCTTTGAGCTAATGATAATGTTTTATTAGTTTCTTTTAAAAGTCTTCGTTAAATCAAACAATATGTAAAATTTATAATAATTTAGAATTGTTGACCTGACAACATTTTTATATATTTCAGTTTAACTAATTAAAAATCATACTCCTTTACAATTTGTGGCATGATATAACTGCTATTTTGAAACTGCAATTTCATATTACTGAATTCACAGTTTGTTTCCTCTGTAAAATGTAGTAATGTCTAGTCTCAAAGAGTCTCATGAAAACTGGGAACCTGAAATTAGGACAACAGGGGTGTTAAGTGATAGAAACTGGTGTTAAGTCTGAGATAGAAGACTCATTTAAAAATATGAAAATTTAGTGGCTGTCAGGGGCCAGGTGGGGAGCAGCTATAGATACAAAATGTCTTTTGAGTATAACGAAAATATCTGGAATGAGATGGTGATGGTTGTGCAATTCCATGAATATATGGAAAACCACTGAATTCTACAGTATGTGAATTATACTTATCTCAGGTTTTAAAGGAGGGGATGAGGGTGGGGAACGTGCTGAGTGTGAAGTGAGATCAGAAGATCCAAGCTGAGGTGTGTCCACCCCATTAGCAACCAGAGATATAATGCTAGTGTACTTGTCAAAATAAGGTAAGAAGATGATAATTTACAGACAAGAAAATGGTGAAATAAAGTTCTCCAAAGGATAATAAAAGTAATGCCTTAGGGAAGGAGGAGAAACTAAACAGAGTAGGAAGGAATGGTAAGAAAAGACACAGACAGAGTGAGGAAGCACAATGGAAAAGCATAATATCAGATAGCCTAAAAAGTAATCAATTAAGAAAATACAACTCTCACCAATCCCAAACATGTGAAAAAGACACAGCTTCCTTAAAAGTAAAATTAGGTAACCAACACCTACTTCTAATAAGTAAATATTACTAACATGTAGTGGAGTTAGGCTATGGCTAATGATACATAAACCCAGGCTTTTCCATCAGGAGCCTATGAAATGACCATTAGGAAATCTCAAAAGCAGATGCTTTTGGTATAGCTTTTTAGCAAAAATTTGCAATTTTCTTCTAGCAGTTAAAAAAAAAAGCATGCCTGTAACTCTACAAGTAGCAGAAATTAGTCTCAGTCAATACTGAGACTGTTTGCAGTGCTGCGAACATGTGCCTTGTTTTCCAGACATCTCACCTGAATGGGTGTCCTTCATCAGATTTCTGGATAGCCTGGATCACACCCTTATATATCCTAAAGCTGATAGTCACAGAGAGCAGGGCCAAGGCAATGTAGGCCGTTACACTCACAATGCTGAATACTGTCAGTGAGAGCAGCAGGAATAAGCTGGCACCAAACACCACTCCAGTCTTCTTAATGTCTCTCCAGTAGAGGAGGTCAACAACTGAAGATGTAAAAAGAAGAGATCCAAAATTAGAACATTACCTTACCCATTTTTATCTGCCATATTTTTATTTACCTACAAAAGTAAAATGGCCTTAAGTATATATATATGTATATATATTCAAATAACAGAAAAAAATAACACAGAAAAACTACTAACTCAAAACATGCTAAGAAATGAAAACTTTACTAAAAACTAAACAGGTGAGTTTCACGGCTCTGCTTTTAAGAGTTCTCTGAGAAACTTCACAAAACGATAACCTAACCTGGCTATCACTGAAACAAACATTTCCTACAAAGTTAATAACAGAGGGAAACAGCCTTTACACTACCCAGAAAGCTATTTTCCTCTAGGAACAGGTAAATGCAATGCCATAAAACTTTAGGTGTCAAAGAAGGAAACATGTTACACTATTATATAATGTTTATTAATAGTAAGGAGTCAGACAAAGCCTAACCTAGCAAGCCTGCTCTTGGCCCATGGTCACAGGCCACTGTGGGGATTGAATTACCAGGGGCCTGTGGTCTCAGGATCAGGTTATGTACAACCCAAGGAGAACATAATTATGTATAACCCTCCTCTGCAGGAGGCCCAAGAGCTCTGCAACTCACAGGCTAAACATAGCTCATCCCTTTCTGGATTGTGGACAGTTGGGATCAGGGAGCGTTCTTATAGTAAAATAAATATGGATATACTCTTGAGTACATTTTTAAATAGTTAATTTTTAAGACGAAGGAGGCAAGAAAGAAAAATCACATCTAGGGGCTACTTCAGTCTTGATCCCCAGGTCCTCTAATGTGTTTGAACTTCCTTTAGTGTTAAGGGTACTTTTGTGGGAAAATTTATGTATACAAACTACAAAATTTAGATACTTTTATGAAGCCCTAAATTCCTATTAGTGAATATCATATGAGTACTGATTAAGATATTTTAAATGCCCATAAGTGTGCTGCACATACCAGGGGTTCAACAGTTATTATGTTTAAGGAACATTTATTCCACCCTCCTAAATATAATCTGATTTGAACGCTATTAATTTAACATCCTATATATGATTTACAGCTTTGTTTTCAAACTCTTATTTCAACTATTTATTAAAGTTTCTCTATTTCGAGTTCACTCCAACTCTGCCTAAAACACCCACATCAGTTATGTTATCCAACTAGTCTCTACGACTACGCCAATATACTAGCACAGCTGCGACCTGATCAGAACTTGAAATGGGGCACCTGTACCATGAATAACAAACACTGAGTAATAGCAGTGCTAACGGCTTTCTCACATTCAGCAAACACTTATTGAGCTGATACTGTTAAAAAACAAAAACAACTCAACCTACTAGAGTGAATTTTAAAAGCTGAAAATGGGGCCATGGATTTTTCTTTAAGCCCTGTCCACTCTGCTGCTAAGACGCTCAGTCGTGTCCGACTCTGTGCGACCCCATGGACGGCAGCCCACCAGGCTCCTCCGTCCCTGGGAGTCTCCAGGCAAGAACACTGGAGTGGGTTGCCATTTCCTTCTCCAATGCATGAAAGTGAAAAGTGAAAGTGAAATCGCTCAGCTGTGTCCGACTCTTAGACCCCCATGGACTGCAGCCCACCAGGCTCCTCCATCCATGGGATTTTCCAGGCAAGAGTACTGGAGTGGGGTGCCATTGCCTTCTCCAACTCTAAAACACTATCATTCTAGAAAGATGATAAGACACATAAAAAGAGTATCAGTAAATTTTAAAACAAATACCATACCATTGTGAGAATTTAGAAAAGGAAAAAGACTGGAGGAAATTTTAAAAGACTTTGTGAAAGAGACAGATATCAAGCTGAGTCTTGAAGAACGGGTAGGCATCTAGAAAACCTGCAGGGACAGGGCTCACTGTAAGTCTCTGCTAGCAACAATTCTAATAACCAGTGCAGTTTTCTTTCTTTCAGCAAGAGGGTAGGGAGAGCAGTAACAAAGTTAGCCTTTGGTAACATTCTTTCCTGGAGGCTCCCCCTGTGCCCCACAACAGCAGCTTACCTAAGACAGACACAACAGGAGCTTACACAGACAAAGCACTTAAGACTCCGGAGTCGAATCACCTAGACTCAAACACTGGTTCCATAACATACTAGTTATGTGACTTCAAGCAAGTCATTAAATCACTCTACACTTCACCTTCTTCCTCTATAAAATATGTATACAAATAGGAATGACTTTACTGAGATCATTACCGATTTCACTGAGATGTTGTAAGGATTAAGTGAGATAATGAATTAACAAAATTCTTCATCAGTAAGATAATGAATAGAATGCATTTAATATAGTATACAGCATAAAATAAATGTCTTAATAAATGTCAAAGCTATTATTTTTATTATTATAAATGCCACCATAATCATTATCACCTTCTTATTCAGATTTTTAAATAATAAATACACAGAGAAAAAGAAAATGTCAGCCTCGTGTTTTCCAGATGGCACTAGTGGTAAAGAACCCACCCACCAATGCAGGAGATGTAAGAGACTTGGGTTCCACCCCTGGGTTGGGAGATCTCCTGGAGGAGGGCACAACAATTCACTCTAGTATTCTTGTCTGGAGAATCCCATGGACAGAGGAGCTTAGTGGGCTATGGTCCATAGGGGTGAAAAGAGTTGCGCATGACCAAAGTAACTTAGCACACATTGCTGTGTTATATCACAAACATGTCACTTTATAAATCACCCGGAAAAGGATTTTAAAACATACTCAAGTTTTCATCATTACAGAGCAAATACAAGTTGATAACCTAGATGAATGAGCAAGTAAACACCCCAAATCTATTTTTATATGAAAAAGAGAAACTCTTCCTTTGTAAAAACATCTGCCAGAACATTTATTAACCCTCAATATCACTGTTGCTAATAAAAGATAAACGCAGATATCCTCACTATTTTTTACCATCATTAAAAAGACTTAGAGGTATTTACAACATGTATTAACGTCAAATCAAGTTATATAATAAAACAAGAGTTACTCTCTGAACAGTTTCAATGACTAGATAAGAATTATTTATAAGTAGTCTCTGATTGCTGTATAGATGGCTGTGGTGTAAAGAAGTACCAGGAACAGGGACTCTAGAAACCCACACCCTGGTACCCACATCCTCAGCACTGTATAACTTTGGATGAGGCTCTGCTTCCTGTAGACTCACAGAAACTAACAGGATTCACAGTTAGTACAAAGATACGCGTCAGTCCTGCATTCAAATTCCCAATCAGCGTCCAAATTAGTCAGACTTTATGTTCTATTGTTTGTGCGGGATAAAAATTTTAAATATCTGCTTTCTTTTTTGATCTAGATTTACTAGGGGGTGAGAAGCTTAAATATTTTTATTTATATCGGTTTTTTGAAGTGAACATTCCTTTTGGTCAAACATTATTAAAGATTTAGGAAAACAAACTCACATTCCTATAATGTTTCAAGCCATTATAAACTATGCCATTATGACAACAGCAAGAGAGGAGCTAAAAAGAGAAAAAGACTGAAAAGCTACAGACTTTTTACACCTAAGAAATGTCTTTCGCGTTGCCGATCTACTATCTCCACATATCCCTTTATTTACTGAGTCAGCATTTACTGGGCACTCAGACCAAATACTGTCTATAGACATTATCTCTTTCAATTATTAAAACTCTATATGAGACAGGCTTTCAGACAAGAAAAGCGAGACCCAGATCATTTAATAAGTGGTGCACTTGAATTTTTAACACAGGCTTCCACTGATAAAACTCACCCTCTTCACGCATGATGCCAAATTAAAGGCTCAGACTTTTATTAAAAATACGTAACTATGAAGTCTGAAAGGCTATCTAGTTAACAGTTTTTATCTCTGGGTTGAACTGTTATGAACTTAATTTGCTTCATTTCCTTTTACACCACCTGAAATTGTCCCTTTTTGAGGGAAGCATGAATTACTACTATATTTACCAAAAAAGCACCCTTTCTATTCCTGTTTCATACCACTACAGAATCTTATAACAAATGTGGTTCTCCCAGTAGGCTTTCCTACTGGGAAGAAAATACCCTCCCTGATAGCTTAATACTAATATTTACATACAGTTCATAGTTAAAGTTCTGGTGCTTTGGGCTGAATCAAGCCAATTTCCCCTAAGCTCATGATACGAGGACACTCATGTGTATGATCCAGTGATATTCAGTGACTGCTGCCTAAGATAAACCTAACTGCAGGCAAGTACAGTAAACTGTAACCTACCACGTCCTTTCTACCTATCAAATGGTTCCTAAAAATGAGGTCTTTTGAAGAAATGGAAGAGCTCTGAAGATCTTGTCTGCAAGTCTATATATACTGTGTGAAAATATCCAAAGAGTGATGTAAGAGTTCTCAAAGCAGATACGATGAGAGTCATGTGGAAATAAGTCCCAGAGATGCCCTGGTGATGAGGAGGAACAAAGGGCAGAAGAGTCAAGAGACACGACAGCTAGGTACTGACAGGCAAGCATAAGCCAAAAGTAACATACCCTATAGGAAGGTCTGAGAAGCAGCCCGCATGGTCATCATGTCATTGTGCAAAGTACAGAAGGGTTTCAATCTTTTTTTGTAAAGGAATTTAACAGATTGTTAGTGAAGCTGCAAGGATTAAAAAAATACAATTTCTAGCAAAGAGGGGTATAATTTTAATTGATATTCACCAGTATTTCCAGTTTCACAGACTCCTTAAATTGGTTCTAATGAAAAAACTTTGAAAGATGAAGTTTATCTGGTATTGGTGATTCTCAATGGAGGGAGTCATAAAATTTTTTCAAAATCCTTTCCTTCCTGAGAAATATATTCAAATATTACTGCTTCTAATATCCATCAAGAAATGTATGCGTTATATCCATTAGTTAATTTAGATGTTTGTTCAACCCTGACACCAAAATCAGGCAGACACATGACAAGAAAACTACAGACCAAGATTCCTTATGAATACAGATATAATAATCCTCAACAAAGTACGAGCAATCTGAATCTAGCAACACATAAAAAGGGTTACATACCATGGCCAATGGACTTCCCTGGTGGCTTAGACGGTAAAGCGTCTGTCTACAATGCGGGAGACCTGGTTCAATCCCTGGGTCTGGAAGATCCCCAGGAGAAGGAAGTGGCAATCCATTCCAGTGCTACTGCCTGGAAAATCCCATGGACAAAGGAGCCTGGTAGGCTACAGTCCATGGGGTCTCAAAGAGTCAGACACGACTGAGCCACTTCACTTTCACTTCACCATGGCCAAGTGGTATTTATCACAGGAATACAAGGCTGGTTTCAACATATGAAAACCCATCAATAATACACCATATTAAAAGAATTAAGGACAAAACCCCACATGATGACAACAAAGAAGCATATGACAATATCTAAGACCCTTTTCATTATAAAAATACAAACTAGCAATAGGAATGGAAGGAATGTCCTCAAGCTGATAAATGTTATCTACAAAAAACCCACAACTAACATCATACTTAATGATGAAAGACTGAAAGCATTTCCCCTAAGGCCAAGAACCAGGCTAGGATATTCCTCTTTCAACTTATATTCAACACTGTCCTGGAGATATGGAGGTAGGGCAGTCAAGAAAAAGAAAGAAAAGGTATCCAGACAGTAAAGAAAGAAATTCAACAATCTCTATTTGCAAATAACACAATGTTATAGGTGGAAAATCCCAAGGAATCCACCAAAAAGGCAACAAACTAATAAACAAGTCCAGAAAGGTTGTAGGATATATATATACACACACACACACATATATATATATTGATCAATATATAAAAAATCAATTGTATTTCTATACTAGCAATGAATGATCTGAAAATGGATTAAGAAAAGAATTCCATTTACAATAAGCATCAAAAAGTTTAAACAGAGCAAAAGACTTAGAAACTGAAATTACAAGTGTTGAAAGAAATTAAAGACAAATACATGTTTACAGATTAAAAGCCTCAAATTGATCTATAGAGCAATCTCTATCAAAATCCTAGCTGCCTTTTAGAAAAAACTGACAAGCCAATTATAGAATTCCAATGGAAATGCAAGAGATCCAGAATAGCCAGAATAATCTTGAAAAACAACAGAGTTGGAGCTTTCCTTTTTCAAAGCTTCCAACAAAGCTACAGTAATCAGTTTGGTAGCTGTGTAAGGATGGACAGATAGACAGATTATGGAATAAAATTAAAAGTCCAGAAATAAACCCTTACATTATGGTCAAGTGATTTTGACAAGGATGCAAAGACATTCAATGGGGGAAAGAACAGTTTTTTCAACAAGTGGCACTAGGACAACTGGACATTAACTTCAAAGAGACCGACTGGACCCATACATTACGCCATATACAACTCAAAATGGATTAAAGACCTGAAGAGTTTACAGTACAAGACTTAGAAGAAAAAAATAAGCATAAATTTTCATGATTTTGGATTAATGTTTCCTTATAGCAGAAACAGTTTTAAAAAAGTAATAAATTGACCTCAGTAAATTAAAAACTTCTGTGCTTTAGAGGACATTATCAAAGTGAATATTCAACCACAGAATGGAAGAA
The DNA here is from genome assembly GCF_001704415.2 of Capra hircus. Classification (NCBI taxonomy): domain Eukaryota; kingdom Metazoa; phylum Chordata; class Mammalia; order Artiodactyla; family Bovidae; genus Capra; species Capra hircus. Next base: position 37,352,684 of record NC_030818.1, read on the forward strand.
AGTATTTATAAATTAAACATCTGATACAAGACTTGAATTCAGAATATATTTAAGAAACTCTTAACAACTCAACAATAGCAAGACGAATCAGCTGAAAATTGGCAAAGGATTTGAATATAAATTTCTGCAAAGAATATGGCCAGTAAGGAATGTAAAGATGTCATTAATCATTAGAGAAATGCAAACCAAAACCACAACCAGATATCACTTCAGACACACTAGGCTGGCTAAAATAAAAAAGGCAGATGACAAATGTTGGCAAAAAGTAAAAGACTGGAATCCTCTTACGTTGCTGATGGGAATATAAAATTCAGCCATGGTGAAAAACTGGCAATTCCTCAACAAGTTGAACAGAGAGTTACCATATGACCCAGCAATTCCACTCCTAGAAATTTCCATCCAAAAGACTAGAAAAATCTATGTATACAAACATTCACAGCAGCATTACTCATAGTAACCCAAAGAGGAAACAATCCAAATATCCATCAACTGATGAATGGATAAACAAAATATTCATATGACAGAATATTATTCAGCCATAAAAAGGAATGAAGAACTGATAACATGCTACAACATGGATGAGTCTTGAAAATATTTCGCTAAGCTAAAGAAGCCAAACACAAAAAGTTACACGGTTCTGTTTACATCAAGTGTCTTGAACAGGCAATTCTATAGAAGCAGAAAGTAGATTTGTGGTTGCCAAGAACTGGGAGTAGAGACTGGGAATAACTGATGATGGGTTTAAGATTTTTTTGAGGGTGGGGATGAAAATGTTCTGAAATTAAATAATGGTGATGGCTCCACAATTCTGGAAATATACTAAAAATCAATGAGTTGTATATTTAATTAAAAAATTAAAGACAAACAAAAAAACCCTTCAGTAAATATTACTGACTGATTAGAATAAAAGCATACTTATGCCAGTTTAAAGCATGCAGTAATTCTAATTATTCAAAAAATGTTTCTATGCTTTGGATTTAACATTTGTTTATTTAAACTATCAGATATCTACACTTTTAAATAAAAAACAGTGATGCTTTCAGATAACTTATAAAACAGTAAATACTATCTTACAGGCTTTTCTCTCCTTACCAGAACCTGAAAGACTGCTAAATGCCTTTAATCTTTATATTACCTGCTTCATTAATATTTGCTGCACTGTCTGAATAATGGCCAGATTTACAAGTTTCTATTCCTAAGAATAATTAAAGAGTTTAATATTTTCAAATTAAAGGACATCTTTAAATAAGAACTACAAGGTCTCTAAAATGTTAATTTTTGATTCATCTGTAATCACTTCAGTACTGCTGTTTATGAAGGAAGAGTTTAATGGCCTCTTTATTCTTGCGAAACCAAAATTAAGACAGAGGGCTTGTACAAGGAAAAGTTTACCCTTTCATGCTTCCTGAAGTCCCTTCTGTATTGCAGAATGGAGTGTTAATTATGCAAGGCAACGTAAACTTTATTCTTAAAGAAAATGTTCATGAAATTTCTTTTAAAAATCTGAAATTAATCTAACAGTGCCTCTTCCTTTTGTAATGCTTATGGATTACCAAATATTAATAATTTTGATCAATTTAAACAAAATTTGTCATTTAGAAAAGAGTGATTTATTCCCTGCAGTGCTTCCCCACTTTTGTTTTCAAAATAAAACTGTGAAAAATCTTTGATTGTGCTTTGTGCAGTGCACAGAGCAGTACAGCATCATTATCAAATCAAAATTTTAATTTAAAATAATTCCCCATACACTACAGTCTTTTATGCAAAAGAAATAACTTCTGGCCCAAGGAAGAGTAGGAAGAGTTTGCGTGCATGTGGTAATCATAAATTGTCGACTGTCATAGCTAAAAATAGTGCCAGCCTTACATGCAGGAGTCATCCAATTACATTTTGCCCCTAATCAAATTCTTACTGAAGCTCTTCCTTGAATAGCCTGAAGTCAGGTTTCAATTCTTAAATCTTTTATCTGGCTAGGAAAAAACACTGAACTAGGTGGTCTAAAAACGCTGAGAGAACAAGCCACAGCTAGTGGTAAAGCGCCTACTTTCTAAGCAAAAGCAAATACTAAGTACTCTTTAATAAAGTAATGTGAAGAATGAGAAAGGAAGAAAGGCAGTTAAAAAGGAAATTAATAAATATAAACAAATAAATGTTTAACTATTAGAATGATCTCCAAGCCAGGCTTCAGCAATACGTGAACCGTGAATTTCCAGATGTTCAAGCTGGTTTTAGAAAAGGCAGCGGACCAGAGATCAAATTGCCAACATCCGCTGGATCACTGAAAAAGCAAGAGAGTTCCAGAAAAACATCTATTTCTGCTTTATTGACTATGCCAAAGCCTTTGACTGTGTGGATCACAATAAACTATGGAAAATTCTGAAAGAGACGGGAATACCAGACCACCTAACCTGCCTCTTGAGAAACCTATATGCAGGTCAGGAAGCAACAGTTAGAACTGGACATGGAACAACAGACTGGTTCCAAATAGGAAAAGGAGTACGTCAAGGCTGTATACTGTCACCCTGCTTATTTAACTTCTATGTAGAGTACATCATGAGAAACGCTGGGCTGGAAGAAGCACAAGCTGGAATCAAGATTGCTGGGAGAAATATCAATCACTTCAGATATGCAGATGACACCACCCTTATGGCAGAAAGTGAAGAGGAACTAAAAAGCCTCTTGATGAAAGTGAAAGAGGAGAATGAAAAAGTTGGCTTAAAGCTCAACATTCAGAAAACGAAGATCATGGCATCTGGTCCCATCACTTCATGGGAAATAGATGGGGAAACAGTGGAAACAGTGTCAGACTTTATTTTTGGGGGCTCCAAAATCACTGCAGATGGTGACTGCAGCCATGAAATTAAAAGACGCTTACTCCTTGGAAGAAAAGTTATGACCAACCTGGATAGCATATTGAAAAGCAGAGACATTACTTTGCCGACTAAGGTCCGTCTAGTCAAGGCTATGGTTTTTCCAGTAGTCATGGATGGATGTGAGAGTTGGACTGTGAAGAAAGCTGAGTGCCGAAGAATTGATGCTTTTGAACTGTGGTGTTGGAGAAGACTCTTGAGAGTCCCTTGGACTACAAGGAGATCTAACCAGTCCATTCTAAAGACGATCAGCCCTGGGTGTTCTTTGGAAGGAATGATGCTAAAGCTGAAACTCCAGTACTTTGGCCACCTCACGTGAAGAGTTTACTCACTGGAAAAGACCCTGATGCTGGGAGGGACTGGGGCCAGGAGGAGAAGGGGACGACCGAGGATGAGATGGCTGGATGGCATTACCGACTCAATGGACGTGAGTCTGAGTGAACTCTGGGAGTTGGTGATGGACAGAGAGGCCTGGCGTGATGCAATTCATGGGGTTGCAAAGAGTCGGACACGACTGAACGACTGAACTGATTAGAGTGATATTAAATTTTTAGTTTATTTTTCACAATCATAATCTTCATACTAATACATACTATGTTATTTATTATAAATCACATGCCTTAAATAAAATTTTCCCAATTGCCAGGAAAAATGAGTAGAATTCAGAGTTAATCATTTATTACCGCATAGCAAGTTTTTATCTCCATATAATAAGCAGTACTCTTGCCTGGAGAATCCTATGGACAGAGGAGCCTGGTGGGCTACAGTCCCTGGGGTGGCAAAGAGTCAGACACGACTGAGTGACTAACACGCACACACAGTAAGCATTCGCCTGGCTAATAAACGACAGGTGAAGGTACACAAAAAGATCTGTGCAGAGTGGGAGTTTAACCTTTCTGCAAAGACAGTAAGAGAAGCTTGAGTCCTATTTCTTCCATCTATTTACCATCAGTATGACCCTGGTTAGATCACTTAACCTAGTTTCCCATGTATAAAACTGGAAAAATGATAGCCACCTAACAAGTTAAGTTGAAAATGAAATGGGATTTCACACGTGAAAATGCTTGATGAACTAAATACTAAATAAAAGTAATGTCTGAAGAGATAAAGTCAAGTAACTCAATCAAATATTAAACACTATGCTTTAATGCTCAACTAAGCTCTGATTTTTTTAAAAGGTGAGTTCAACTTTCTCTGAAAGAAAGCACTGCTAACTTGGTTTCAGTTAGGAAGTTTCATGTTGAAGGGTACCTAGTATTGCTACAAAGTATCTCAACTAAATACCTGGCAAACCAGCCTCCCTCTTGGCCATCTCTCCTCATCCTGTAGCTTGAGTTTCTAAAAGACATTAATTTCAGACAGGTCCTTGTGTCTCTCATAACTAAATCTTCCCTGTCTTACTCCTGACAACTTTACAGTATGTTGTCCATTTTGACCACCACATATCTCAGGAAGAAACATTTTACATAAAATTAGTATAAATTCTATATTTGCCCTTCCCATAGTAATTTAGCAATCCCCTATTCTGAGCAAGGAACTGTGCGACTGTTTTGTATACATTATCACTGATCACAACACCTCTATAGAGTGCTTATTACCTGCATTTCATACATAAAGAAAGCGAGGCTACGGAGTATTAATATTATTAAATTGTGCAGGGTTACCAACTGAAATTCAGGTCTGACTATGAATGTCTCACTCCTTCCATCATACCACATTTTGTATTTAAAGGACTTTATCTAACTCCACATCCAAGGTCAGAGGTGGCAGTCGAGGGGAGCTACCCCACGCCCAATGTAGGGAGCTGTGGCTGTGCTTTGCTGGAGCAGCCGTGAAGAGATATCCCACGTCCAAGGTAAGAGAAACCCAAGTAAGACAGTAGGCACTGAGAGAGGGATCAGACAGACTCAAACCACAATCACAGACAACTAGCCAATCTGATCACATGGACCACAGCCTTGTCTAACTCAGTGAAACTAAGCCATGCCGTGTGGGGCCACCCAAGACAGATGGGTCACGGTGGAGAGGCTTGACAAAATGTGGTCCACTGGAGAAGGGAATGGCAAACCACTTCAGTATTCTTGCCTTGAGAACCCCATGAACAGTATGAAAAGGCAAAAAGATAGGACACTGAAATATGAACTCCCCAGGTCGGTAGGTACCCAATATGCTACTGGAGATCAGTGGAGAAATAACTCCAGAAAGAAGAGGATGAGATGGTTGGATGGCATTACCGACTCAATGGACATGGGTTTGGGTAGACTCCAGGAGTTGGTGATGGACAGGGAGGCCTGGTGCACTGCGATTCATGGGGTCACAAAGAGTTGGACACAACTGAGTGACTGAACTGAACTGATCAGTACTCATTAGCTCTTTATCCTTCTTGAGGATTCCATATAGTGTTTCAACCCCAGTTTAAATAACTGAGGAGATGCAATTTCAGTAATACAGATTCATTAATAGGACTGAATCATGTTCTGTCTAAATTGCAAATTGTGATTCCTAGAACCTATCTAAATTGTCCCTCTCTTTGAAAATAATAAAAAACTATAATGGCAATAGATTTAGATAGATGAGACAACATAAATCGACCACAAAACTGCACATCTTCCTAATAATGTAGCATTTTTTAAGATCAATGTCTTAAGCAATGTTGGAGAATTACTCCAAAAGAGACTGATAGTCCAATAGGCACTTCAAAATAGAATATGTGACCTCAAAAGATTAAGAGTAAGCAACAGGAGAGTCATGAAAACCCTTGAGCCTTTTTTGTAAAAGGACATTATGTATGATCCACTGTGAAAATTCAGCTATAAAACATGTCATTTTGTGTTAACCAATTTCATAGTAAAAACTACACATCAGAAAGCCCCCAAACTTGATTCATTTCTGTTTATTCTAAGAACTTATGCACAGCTGTGATTACAACCTAAATTTTAAATTTCATAACTGTTGGTTTTATGTTTCAAAATAAAGTCTTAAATAAATTTTTTGCCCTCTGTTATTTGCCATGAAATTTGAGCTTACTTTAAGTGGTTGTTTCCCCTATATTAAGTATCCTCAAGGAGAAAATGTTTCAATACAGTGCAGGAAAGTAAAACTACTATTATTGTTGCTGACTTCTAAGGAAAATCCAAACTTCTACGAGTTAAGAGAACTGTGAGGTTCCCTAACTAGCCAACCAATTTACTTAATTCATTAGTTCCTGTTGTTTTCAACACTTTCTTTAATCCCACATTCCATTTCTAGCTGTATTAGAAGAGAACCAAAAAATACACCAGAAAATAGTTCTAACTTCTCACTTGCAATGTGCTGGCATCCACACATGACAAGAAATAGGCACCAAACCTTAGAAACAGGAAATTGCTGCAGAAGTCCTATTTTCTACTAATAAAAAATAAGTGGGAAACATACTGTTCCATTACTCCAGAAATCTTAATAAACTGAAATAGGTGGAAAAGTCAGAGCAAATTACTAGTTTAAAAAGAGAATGAACTTCACTAGTAGGTAAACCTCTATAACCTTACATATCTATTGCATACTCAATATAAGTGCTCAATGAATAAATGGCTAATAGTACATACAGTGTGTGTGCATGCGTGTGTGTTAGTTGCTTCAGTCGTGTCCAACTCTTTGTGACCCTAGAGCCCGCCAGGTTCTTCTGTCCGTGGGATTCTCCAGACAAGAATACTGGAGTGGAGCCCTCCTCCAGAGGATATTCTCAACCCAGGAATCAAACCCAGGAATCACTGGCAGCACATATGCAACGGTATTTTAGTGCCTATCAATACCTTACATAATGCTTAAAATGTGATTGGATTAAAAATTTGAGGACAATGAAGCAGACTAAAGTAGACATATTGATATATTTATACACTATATACACAGAAACACACATCCAGTAACATAAATAAGCATTATCCTTGATGATGACCCTATGCCACTAGCTATGTAGTGCTAAACAAATAATTCAATCTCTTTAGTTTTCCTGTTTTCCTTACCTGTAAAACATGACTATTTAGAATAGGATAAATGACTAATAAGATGTCTTATCTATGGGTAAAATATAAAAATCCTGGATTCACAAAAGTTGCTTAAGTTACTTAACTGCTCCTTTAAGAAGGGGTAAGGTAAGGAGAATCTCTTTTATTTTTCCCATTTGAAAATACATTTTTAAAAATTCCCAAGAATGAATGTATGGGTGTCCCAGGTGGCAGTGGTAAAGAATCCTGCCAATGCAGGAGATGCGGGTTTGATCCCTGGGTCAGGAAGATCCCCTGGAAAACAGCATGGCAACCCATTCCAGTATTCTTGCCTGGAGAATCCCATGGACAGAGGAAACTGATGGGCTACAGTCTATGAGGTTACCAAGAGTTGGACACAGCTGAATGACTGAGCGCGCACAGAATGGATGTATACGGTTCAAGGACAGAAGTAAACCTGGACGAGTATCAAAGTTCTCATCCTCTCACTCTATTGCAAAGCTATGCACAGTCAGTGAGAAGACCCAATGATGAGGCCACCGCTATTTCTTCTGCTTTCAAGGAATTTACAGACTAGAAAAAAAAAAAGCCAATATTTTATACATATACGTGTGTGTGTGTGTGTGTGTGTGCACGTGTGCTGTGCTAAGCTGCTTCATTTATGTCCGACTCTGTTGAGACCCTAAGGACTATAGCCTGCCAGGCTCCTCTGCCCATGGGATTCTCCAGGCGAGGATACCAGAGTGGATTGCCATTCCCTTCTCCAGGGGATATTCCCAACCCAGGGATCGAACTGGCGTCTCTTAACGTCTAACCTGCGTTGGCAGGCGGGTTCTTTACCACTATAGATGTAAAACTGTAACCGAAGGCACAGAATGAAACCCAAGAGATTGGAGTTCTGAGGAACCTGGATCATCTTCACTTGAGAGGTGAATACCTCAGGAAGGACTGGGCCTAAAACTTGGACTGGATTTTAGACAGAGAAAAAGAGAAGCAAATGCAAAGAACAGGCATGTTGAGGGAGTGAGTCCTTCAGTGTGGCTGGAGGCAGAATAATGGGAGATGGGGTTACGGAGGCGAGGACTAGACTGCGGATGCCTTTTAAAAGTCCAGGACAGAAGTATGAACTCGATTTGAAAAGTAAAAGAAAATCTCTTAAGCGCTATAATCACAGCCATACTTTAGGAAGTGTTTGGCTTGATACATAGGAGTTAGTAGAAAAGCCAGTTAGAAGTTCTGGTGAGGAATGAGGAAAACCCAGATTTGGGTAAACATAAAAAACAGAGCAGATACTTCCATTGTTCCCACTACTTATCCACTTAAGATTTTAAACCATATAAAGGAGGAAAAAAGTGCAAATTTACTCTTTTTCAACTTAAACTGGTTCTCATCAAGTAATTTACTTACAACAGACAAAAATAGCTATCTTAGAAAAGAGTTAAAACCATCAAGAAAGCATATGGAGTATTTAATTTTGGCCAGGGTTTCAGGACAGGTACTTCTATACATTGCTCAAAATCATTTGCATCTTTCTGGAGGGTAGTTTTGCAACATGAATCAAAAGTCTAAATACTATAATCCAGCAATTTGGAAATAATTATAAATAAGAACAATAATTTACCTCCAATACTTTGGCCACCTGATGTGAAGAACTGACTCATTTGAAAAGACCATGATGCTGGGAAAGATTGAAGGCTGGAGGAGAAGACGCCCACAGAGGATGAGATGGCTGGATGGCATCACCGACTCAACGAACATGAGCTTGAGTAAGCTCCGGAGTTGGTGATGGACAGGGAAGCCTGGCGTGCTGCAGTCCATGGGGTAGCAAACAGTCTGACACGACTGAGCGACTGAACTAAACTGAACTGATGTTTGTTCTAGCACTGCTCATACTTGCAAAAACTTCAGGAATAACTTGAGTATTTAACTATATGGGATTAACAGGGCATACTTAGAAGACTACATCCATTAAAACAATGTAGAATGTTTTGTGAAGTGATAGCTTCCTTCTTCCACAGAGCTTCTAAGTTTTCTACAACATACACATACACACACACAGTATAACAATACTAAAGCAGTAAAAAAAACTAGAAGAAATCGCTAATGAATGACTCAACATTGGGTTTCAGCTAAGTTTAGAACTGAAAAGCAGGGAGGCTTCCTCTAATCAATAGGTCTCTCAATTGATTAACATCCAAGTTCCCTTCTCAGGATTTTTTTGGGGGGTGGGTTTAAGTAAGGGGTTTAGTAAGGCATGTTTCAAGCAGCAAGATTTCTTCTTCTCTCTACCTGAATGTCAGTATAAGCATACGCCTGTATCCACATACTCAGTAACCTTATGCTTTGAAAGAAACTGAAAGTGACTTAGCAACAGTAGAGAAAGCCCTAAACTCCAGAAATGGTCCTAGGTCAATCTGTCTTGCCTTACAATCAAACTAGGTTTAAATGCTAGAAAACTTCTGTCCCCATTCTACACAAACTTCTCTCGAGGTTCACTTACAGCATGTTAACTGCCAAATCCCAAAAGCACTGGTAATAATGCGTAGTGTTGCACATTTCTAAAATTCAATAGGGTCCACAGTTATTCCTCCATCTTCACATTAAATGACTTCTCTGTAGTGTTTTAACCACCCATTCTATTTTCTCTTGAAAAATCTCTCTCTCCTTAAGATCAGGGAACCAGCACCATCCTGCTTGGACTCTAACTTCCTCGTCTTCCTGGTCCGTACATCCCCACTATTTCAGTAGGTTTTAGGATTTCCTTACTTAACCTTCTGTTCTTTTCATGCTAATATCCTCACAGTATTCATCTGTCTCACTTTGCATTCAATTCTCAATTAGTCATTCATCATTAAGCCTGTCATTTCACTAAGCTTCAGTAAATTTCCAAAATGGAACTTGGCATCATTTCTACCTACTTTAGCTCTATTTCCACTGACACTAAAGCATGAGCACTGCCAAAGTTTCACTCTGAAATTTCATGTTGTCCTCCGAGTCCCTCCTTCACCCTAGTCCCACAAATCTATGTCAAATGTCAAGTACTCCTCTCTAAATTTCTCAAACCTGCCACCCCCTTTTCATTCTTATTTCAGGCCAAATCGAGGCACTATTTGCTTTAAACGTAGGCACAAATACAGTTATCCCCTTCTGCCTCTAAGTTCTTCTCCAATTTATCTTATATAGCACCCCAAAACAGTCTTTAAAACTTCCAAAGGCTCTTCCCTCCTTTTATGATAAAATCCAAAGATTGCAGTGTCTTCTGCAATCTGACCCAGAGTATCTTTTCATAAAACCAGAGAACATCAACACTGGTACACCAGAAATCATGCAAAAGAGGAAAATGAAGACAAAAATAAGGTTCAGTTTCTTACTCTGGCCAAAATCACACACAAAGAAAAACCACAGAAAGAGAAACCTGAAAACATAGATTGGGGTTTCCTAAATGTGTCTGATTATAACATAAATGGTGTTATAACCCTAGTGTCAAGGCCACACACTTCCCCTGTAAGTTCTGATTTGGTAGACCTGAATAGGATCACAGGAATCCATACAAAAAAGAAGGTAATTCTTCTCTTCAAGGAACTTTGAGGAAACCTGACCTAGATCTTACAAATCTTCTACATTCTTTAATCATACCAATCTTATCTTGCAGCTACTATTCTATAAACATTCTTTTCTACCCAGAAAGCTCTATTATACCTTGTTTAGTGGTTAAATCATTCTCCCACCCCACCCAAATCTCCAAACCTACCTATTCCTTCTATTTTGGGCTCTTTAAAATCTTTTGACTGTCTTAATCAGTGCTTTTCAAATCAACCTCAATGGTCAAGTACTTCATAGATTTCATTTGTTATAAGTATTCCACTAAGAACAACAGAAAACCCAATACAAAAAATATATAAAAGAATATAAATTATTAATGTGGGGCTTAGCCTGAAAGATAGAATGTCTTCAACAATAATCAGCAAAAACAAAAACAAAACCAAATTTTAAACAGAATATCTGAAATCAGATATCTCATTTCTTTATACCCTTCTATATTACCATCATTAGATGTGACAACTGGATGAACAGGGGTGGTAAGGGAGGAGAAATAAGAATATCTCATTTCTTTATACCCTTCTATATTACCATCATTAGATGTGACAACTGGATGAACAGGGGTGGTAAGGGAGGAGAAAAATATATGTATGGGCTTAAGACTGTTTTTTGTTTAGTATACCTAGAGAGCTTAGATTAGATTCTTTCCTCTATTGTCACACTTTTCATAAAATGAAGAAAAACTCACTGCATGGTAGTTTCAGCTTCTCACTGATTTCCACTTAAGTCATAACCTCTAATCTGCAACACTAAAATTATCTGCTGATAAACACTAAAATATAACTTAACAAATGAATACGAACAATAGATAAAGTTAGTCTTCCCACGTAAAAAAGCCAAAGGCAGGCACTAAAAAAAGTATCCGGCCATTCCACTTACATACAAAATGAGGCTCTCCAGAGATATTTCAGAATAAATTTGATTTTATATATAGTGCCTGAAAATAATCAAAATAAATCTCTGGTATAATATGGATTATACTCGATCTTAATGTCTCCAATATCAAAGTATTCCTAAATTAGTTCAGCAAATAAAGAACTTAAGACGTTGTTAAATGGTCTAACATTCAAATTATTAATATAGAGACTTAATGGTTGCTGAGTAGGCTGTGATGTGACTTTTCACTTATTTTTAAAGTCTATATTTATTGTATTGTTACCCTTAGTGATGTTTTTACTTAACAAAACCTAATAAAGCAATTTACTTTCACTTTCTAATGCTAATGGTCAGAAGGATGAATAAAAATCCTTCTCTTCATTAAATTCATATGTAAGGAAACCATAAAGGTAAAAAAAATCCAGCTATATTGTTTTTTGTTCTTTAAGTGTTAACTATAAACTCTTTCAAATGTCTCAATATGACCTCAATCTTAAGCTCACCTTTTTCCCACAATACTTTACTGACCAAATTTTTAAAGATATTGTAATTAGCTCCACATACTGCTTTTAGAAACATTTACCACCAATCCTGCTAACAATTTTGCTATAGAAATATTTTAATTATAAAACTTAAATGTGGCCAAAAAATTGCTTGTATGGAATGTCTAATCAGACTACTTAAAAACAGCTCTAACAATTTTTAAAATAATTTATTATAAGGTCAGATATACAGTCTGATATACCTTCCTTTTTCCTTAAAATGGCACATTTAACCATCTACATAATAAAATATTTTTAAAATATTCATTACACTCATGAGCTTAAATTCTTACACAACCCAGATCCACTGAGACTTGAAAGGATCTGGGCTTTCAAGGGGGAGGAAAGGGGATCAAGATCACTGATTGGTTATTACAAGGACAAAGGTTACTGATTTAAATATAGACACACAGTTAAAACTACTATATATTTTAAACGTTTTAAGACATACAAAATTATAATCTAATTAAAAGGTAACTGGTAATAACTTTAAAGGTTCAATAATATTTCCAAAGAAGAAAACAGGCTTAGTGCAAACACAGAATCTTGCTACCTACAAATCTTTGGATAGAATTTCAACTACACCAAGTCAGCTTTAAAAAAAAAAATACTGAGTCACAGAAAATATGTCTTTACGGAATACAAACATGCCTATGTAGATTTATCACACCCAAGTGACCAAATGAAATTCTGTTAAAAGGACATTGTTTAAAACATGAAAGATTTAAGAACAGAACCTAATCAACGACAGGACTGCAAAGACGAAATAGACTGCCAGTGAAACAGAACAGCGTGACATTTTCTCATACACAGCCAAATGCAAAAACATCTGAAATAGCTGATTTAATCCTTTACTCCTAAACCCTTATCAACTTCATTTTCAATCCAAAATAGATCTAAACTGCAAAGGTTATTCATAGAAATACATTACTGGTCACATAAAAAATGAACAAAAGATTAAAAGCAGATATACCCTTGTCCTTCCAATTTTTCTTCTGACCGTCCATCTCTTGTCACGATCTGCCCTACAGATGCAATTATCAATTATGCATACCAGCAGAAAAGCTGCAACTGCAAAAATCTACCCCCTGAGACATGAAATACCCGTTTCCTCAACCGAAGCCTGCAGTCTCCTCTGCTGCACAACTGCAGCAGGACTGAAGTCACCTGACGCCTTCTGGGTGTGGAACAGTCTGACGCAGTGCAATCTGTAACTAGGCTACCAATGCCCAGGCACTGCCGCCTTCTCCTGTCTGCTTATTGTTCTAGTCTTTTGCTTGTTGCTCACACCCAATGGAGCTACTTTTGTAGGGTGGGGTGGGGTGGGAGGCAAGCCACCAAAAGAAAGGAAAGAAAAGAGGGTTGCTCTGGCAGAGTTAATCGCTGAATATATCTGTAACATACTTGAAGACCACGTTCGGTTTTTGTTTTTTTTTTCTTGACAAGGGAATTATGCTGCTGCTTTCCAGCCGCATTTAAAACTTTAAAATTAATGATTACCTGATAAGATAAAAATGGACTGATCCAAAGAAGGGTAACAGCTTAAATTTCAAGTCTTGCAAATGCATTCTCTTTTTACTTTCTCCTAAATTATCAGCATTTTGCTGATATGAGGGTATGACAAGAGAATCTTAAAAGTTAAATTATTACTGTTTCTTGAATATAAATTAAATAGAAAAAAGTTTTTATTCTATTTCAGCAATCTATTTCTAATGCAAGGCCATTTTTTTCTTCTTTTGCAATTACAGAAATCCAGAGACTTGCAAATATGCACTTATTCGTAATCACCACCTGCTCCAACTCAATCTTTCAATAAATATCTATTAGACACCACTGCAGGTACTATTAATAGACTCTTTGCTTGAGGAGAAATATTCACATGCTAATTATATCATTCACTTTGGGAAAGTGACATAAGACCAAAATAAAATTTTACTGATAAATACAAAAACAAATCTAAGGAATTTCCAAAATTTTTATTATAAAATTATAAAACTGACATTCATTTCAGTACAGAATATTTTATCTTTACTAACATTTCACAACTGGTTTGACTAATGCTATCATTTGACTTTAGCAGGAAAGGCAACATATATTTTTTAATGCTTTATATGCTGAAGTATAAAGAATGGAGCCTATGCAGGAAACTACATACTTCAGAAGATTAGCTACAATGAAATAGTATAACATATATATATGTTTTATATATATATATTATATATATATATGTATACATATTAGAACTTGCTGTAAAACTGGGGCTTCAAAAAACCAGTGATCATATCAGAAGTGGCCTGAATAAAGAACTCAGTTCTTTCCCTCTCTGCCTCTCTAACTCCAAACACAAATAAAGCGAAGCAATTTTTAAAGAGAGTCTAGTATTCTCAGATAAAAAGTTAATATTTAACTTTAAATTCTCCTCACTGGACCCTTGGATAATGTGATATTTGATATGACTGTCACCAAGTCATATCACAGCTGAAAATCTCTGGCCTCTTCCTGCAGTAGTTAGAAATGCCAAAATATGCACTAACTAAGTAACATTTCCAAAGCAGTATTTTCTAATAATGAATTCCTCAAGACTGAAGGCCACTAACTACTTTAACTTTAGAATAATGCACTCAAAAACATCACCCAAACAGTTTCCAAGTCAGAGATTACTACACTAATAGGAGAGGGAAAAAAGAATTCTTAAGACAAAAGGTATTTACCATCCATATTATTCACATCTTCTGCTCCTTGACTCGGTTCAGTCTAGGATTTCAGACAGCAGAGGTCTGTATTTTGGAGTAGGTAGCAATACGTAAGCTGTAAGACCTCCCAGGCCACCTCTTGCAAGATAGTCCTCCTTTTCCATTTCTTTCCTTCCTCTAATTCTGAACCCCAGAAAAACTCAAGTTTTTGTTTTGCTTTGTTTGCTTTGCCATGTTTAGAGATGAGGACAAATAAGGTGAGAAAGAAGGGATCATTTGGGTTGAAGTGCTACTCTCTAAATTGGCAGTTGCTAGTATACAATTCTTAATAACTAAAAAAATTATTTCTACTTTCCAGCAATGGACAACAGGAATTTGTAATAAAAAAGTTATAGTTACAGAGTAGTTTTAAACTTACTTCAAAATTTAATTATTCTGAGCTATACCAAAGTATGAAACTAAACATATGTCCCATTACTGAAAGGGATTAAAGTATAATGCTTAACACCATATGCTGTAATATAATGCCCTCTATGGACTAAATTATAGCACTTCAGCATTAATTACTGAATTTAACCTAAGACATGAACAAAGACTGTATTCTAGAAAATGAACAAGCTAAAAATAACCAAAAAATAATGAACATTCTAAGATCTATAAACAATTTCATATAAGCTGCTAAAAATGAATGCTACAAACCATAAAGAAATTGAAAGTGATACTATTCAATGAGAACTAAATAAACGTTGATTTCTTATATTATAATCCAAAATAAATACAAAAGATCCAAAGCATTTTAAAATTTGGAATTAAATAGTCATTAGGTTTTGAACAAATCTTTGAAAACTTTTAAGTTTTCGCTGAATACATGTTTGGGGGAATCTTCAAGGTCACTTCATAATGTTTATCATAGCATGATTCAAGCATTTGTTTGATTCAATATGTTGTGCCTGAATTCAAAATCCTCTTATATATAAAGTCATTTTCAAAGTCATTTCTTAGTGTGAAGCAAATATGCACAACTCACTAAACTCCTTTGCCCAACTGAATATGGTGGATTACAGAGCATTCCACAGATACCCTTTTCTGTCTCCAACACTAGATGGCACCAACACCCACAGTACAGTTGACTGTCCAACCCAAGACATGCAATCTGGCAAAAACTACTCAATTTTCCAGCTCTTTCCCAGGATTGATTGGCAGTCAGGAACTAGATCAAAGTACCATGGGAAAATGAAAATAACTCCAACACCAAAAAACATGTGGAATAAAACGATCTTTGACCAGAATTCAAAATCAATTTTGAACAGATCTGAATTAAACATAAAGAAAGAAAGTGAAGTCGCACAGTCGTGTCTGACTCTCTGCAATCCCATGGACTGTAGCCTACCAGGTTCCTCAGTCCATGGAATCTTCCAGGCAATAGTACTGGAATGGGCTGCCATTTCCTTCTCCAGGGGATCTTCCCAACCCAGGGATCGAACCCGGGTCTCCCGCACTGCAGGCAGACACTTTACCGTCTGAGCCACCAGGGAAGCCCAAATTAAAAATCGAAAATGAAGCTATAAATTAGTAAATAAATTAAAGGTTATAAATATTCCCATGTGAAAACTGAAAATATCCACTAAAAAGTAAAACAAAATTTAGAAAACTAAGGGAAAATTATAAAATGACAAAAATTTGCATCTTTGTTCTGTATACAAAGAACTCTCAAAATCAGAAAGGTGATTCTAAATTTTAAATGGGCAAAGGGGATGAACAGGCACTTCAAACAAGAAATACAAATAATCGATAAATATGTGGAACACGTTCACTTTCATTAATAATCAAAGATCAAAACAGCAAGATAGTTACTTTAACCTGTCAAACTACTAAAGGTTTAAAAAAAAAAAGCCAAGTACACAATGTCTGGAAGGATACTTACGAAGCAAGTCCTAGTAAATGACTCTAGGAAGGTACACTAGACAGCTGGTTAAGAAAGGGAGAAGACTTTACTGTAATTATACTTTTTGAACTTTGTATAATGTGTAAGTCATTAACTACCAAAAATTTTTTTTTAATTAATAAATATTAATTGTTGGTAATCAACAGAGCAATGGGTTTTCTAACTACTAGAAGGGCAAAAATTAGTACAAGTCCTGACAAGGGATTAATCTCCAAAATATACAAACAGCTCATGCAGCTCAATATCAAAAACCAAATATCCCAATCCAAAAATGGGGAGAATTAAACAGACATTTCTCCAAAGACGTAAAGATGGTCAACAAACACATGAAAAGATGTTTACCATCGCTAATTATTAGAAAGATACAAGTCAAAACTACAGTATCACCTCACATCAGTAAGAATGGCCATCATCAAAAACAAAAAATCTACAAACAATAAATGCTGGAGAGAGTGTCGAGAAAAGGGAACCCTCCTAAAGTGTTAGTGGGAATGTAAATTGGTACAACCATTATGGAGAACAGTATGGTGGATCCTTAAAAAACTAAAAATAGAGCTACCACATGACCCAGCAATCCCACTACTGGGCATATACCCTGAGAAAACCATAATTCAAAAGGACATATGCAGCACAATGTTCACGGCAGCACCATTTACAGCAGTCAGACACGGAAGCAACCTAGATAACTGTCAACAGAGTGGATAAAGATGATATGGTACATATATACAATGGAATATTACTCAGCCACAAAAAAGAACAAAATAATGCCAGTTGCAGCAACATGCATGGATCTATCGAGATGATCATGCTGACTGAAGTAAGCCAGAGAAAGACAAATATCACATACTGCTTATGTGCTTGCGTGCTAAGTCACTTTCAGTCGTGTTCAACTCTGTGAGATCCTATGGACTATAGCCCGCCAGGCTCCTCTGTCCATGGGATTCTCCAGGCGAAAATACTGGCGTGGGTTACCATGCCCTCCCTTCAGGGGATCTTCCCAACCCAGGGATCAAACCCACGTCTCTTACATCTCCTGCACTGGCAGGCAGGTTCTTTACCACTAGCGCCACATGGGAAGCCCCATGTTGATTATATGCAGAATCTTATTAAAAAAAAAAAAGGTACAAATGAACTTATTTACAAAACAAAAATAGAGTTAGCCATGTAGAAAACAAACTTATGGTTACCAGGGGGAAGGGATAAATTGAGACTAAATTGAGACTATACATACTACTACATATAAAATATATAATAAGGACCTATAGTATAGCACAATGAGCTCTACTCAATACTCTGTAAAGACCTATATGAGAAAAGAATCTATTAAAGATTGGGTATATGCATAACTGATTCACTTTGTTGTACACCTGAAGCTAACACAACATTGTAAATCAACTATATTTCAATAAAAAATTATTTTGCAAAGTTAGCCCAATATCTGAAACACCGTAGAAGCTCAAAAGGTATTGTGTTTACTATACCTAATTTGCTATGCAACCTTGGAGAAGCTTCTTAACATTCCTGGACTTAGGTTTTTTCATCCATTAAGTGATTCCCTCTTTCAGATTATGATGAAGACTAAATGAGATGATTTGCGTGAAAGTTCTTGGTGCTTAAAAGATTTCCCATAAATGGCAGTCCCTCCTTTCCAGGTAAAATGCAAATAATTAGGCTTTCCTTGGCCGTGCAAAATACTTAGTTTAAAAACATCCCAAATAGGAAGAACACCTAAAAGTGAAAGCGAACTGAAACAAATCTAACTTTATTTCAAATGAGTAGTATAACCACACTGGAGTGGGGGGAAATGGAAGGAAAAGGGAAAATAAAACCAACCCAAGTAACTGCGCAGGGCTGAGGCAGGTTGTCAGGTGGATTTGAAAAATAATCCTCTTCATTATTTTATTATAATGATATTATAAAACATTCTAAGACTATTTTAGATGCATTCAAGGATTAAACAAATTAATAAGTGTGAGGAGTCATGTTCTCACTATAGAAAAGTGTTAAGTCACTCAGTCGTGTCTGGCTCTCTGCAACCCCATGGACTGTAGCTTGCCAAGCTTCTTTGCCCAAGGAATTCTCCAGGCAAGAATACTGCAGTGGGAAAGCCATTCCCCTTCTCCAGGGGATCTTCCCGACCCAGGGATCGAACCCGTGTTTCCTACATTACAAGCAGATTCTCTACCATCTGAGGGAAAATACAAATGTGAAATGAGGGAAGCAAGAAACAGTACTCTAGGAATGTTTTGGATCTGGAAGTATACATAAACTCATGACTTCGTAAATACATGGATGTACTTATGTTTATTCGTATGTGTGTATAAAAGTATTTCCTCCCTCTGTCCATTGAAAGGGCTAAAATGCACAGATCCCATAGGAGCAAAGTACAACTCTTCGTATTTTGCATCCAGCTCTTGATCACTGAAAGGAATCAGGGACCCTTGGAGAAACTGCTGACTTTGTGTCTGGGACAAAGCGGGCAAAAGATGAGCCTAGAACATTTCATTATGGTAGAAAGTAGGAAGTGTTTCCCTCTTCACTTAAAAGGATAGCTGCATGTCACTGAGCCAACTCGAAGGGGAGCCCTTCAAATCTGGGTCAATTTATAACCAAAATAATTTAAGTATGGTAATGATTTGTAAACCATTAGGGGAAAAGAGAAATTCATGGATCCATACTGATAATTAATTAGTCAACTAACGGAAAAACATATTTCTTGCTACGAGTAGAAAACTGGTATTGATTGACAAATGTGGAGGAAGTTTTAGAACTGGAAAATCATCTTTTGTAAATTTAGTGGTGAAGAATAAATCAACCAAGATTCATCAATAGACACTAAATCTAGGGAAAGAATTTTAATAAAGGGCAGGATATTTGCAGTGTCACCCATCAGCTGTCACAAAGGACAATAATCATATAAGGAAATCAGGAACCACTTGACCAAATGACCTAGATTAACCTCATCAATGAAGGACTGATGGATAGTAGGTACCTCCAGATTGACATCATGAGAGGGGCACTATACCATCTTCATTTTGGCCATGAATCATAACCTCAATCTAATCACTAACAAACATTACACAAATGCAAAAAAAACAAAAAACAATAAACAAAAAAAAACAAGGAATTTTCTACAAAAACGAGAGAAGGGAAAGGGCTTGTGTTCTTCAAAAATGTTAGTCATTAAGAGAAAAACTGGATATGCTGCAGATTAAAGGAACCAAAGGCAACATAACAATATAAAAATTGGCTCTAGACTGGACCCTACAGTAGAGGACACTAGGTCAACTAACAACTGGAATGTGAATGGTAGATTAGAAAAAAGCACTGTTATCAATGTAAAGTTACAAAGTTAATAGCTGTACTGAGGTTACGTAACAGAATATCCGTTTTTGAAGTATTTAGGGGTAACACAGAATGTACAAAACTTATCTCATGGGCTCTGGAAAAAAGGGTGTATTTATGTATCCATTGTCTAGTTATCACTAGAGAAATATCAATAACCGCAGATATGCAGATGACACCACCCTTATGGCAGAAAGTGAAGAGGAACTAATTGATGTGATCACTAATCTAGAGCCAGACATCTTGGAATGTGAAGTCAAGTGGGCCTTAGAAAGCATCACTACAAACAAAGCTAGTGGAGGCGATGGAATTCCAGTTGAGCTGTTTCAAATCCTGAAAGATGATGCTGTGAAAGTGCTGCACTCAATATGTCTGCAAATTTGGAAAACTCAGCAGTGGCCACAGGACTGGAAAAGGTCAGTTTTCAATCCAATTTCAAAGAAAGGCAATGCAAAAGAATGCTCAAACTACTACACAATTGCACTCATCTCACATGCTAGTAAAGTAATGCTTAAAATTCTCTAAGCCAGACTTCAGCAATACGTGAACCGTGAACTCCCTGATGTTTAAGCTGGTTTTAGAAAAGGCAGAGGAACCAGAGATCAAATTGCCAACATCCGCTGGATCATGGAAAAAGCAAGAGAGTTCCAGAAAAACATCTATTTCTGCTTTATTGACTATGCCAAAGCCTTTGACTGTGTGGCTCACAATAAACTGTGGAAAATTCTGAAAGAGATGGGAATACCAGACCACCTGACCTGCCTCTTGAGAAATCTGTATGCAGGTCAGGAAGCAACAGTTAGAACTGGACATGGAACAACAGACTGGTTTCAAATAGGAAAAGGAGTACATCAAGGCTGTATATTGTCACCCTGCTTTTAACTTATATGCAGAGTACATCATGAGAAACGCTGGACTGGAAGAAACACAAGCTGGAATCAAGATTGCCAGGAGAAATATCAATCACCTCAGATATGCAGATGACACCACCCTTATGGCAGAAAGTGAAGAGGAACTAAAAAGCCTCTTGAGGAAAGTGAAAGAGGAGAGGGAAAAAGTTGGCTTAAAGCCGAACATTCAGAAAACGAAGATCATGGCATCTGGTCCCATCACTTCATGGCAAATAGATGGGGAAACAGTGGAAACAGTGTCAGACTTTATTTTTTGGGGCTCCAAAATCACTGAAGATGGTGACTGCAGCCATGAAATTAAAAGACGCTTACTTCTTGGAAGAAAAGTTAT
Source organism: Capra hircus (assembly GCF_001704415.2). Taxonomy (NCBI): domain Eukaryota; kingdom Metazoa; phylum Chordata; class Mammalia; order Artiodactyla; family Bovidae; genus Capra; species Capra hircus. Next base: position 37,373,780 of record NC_030818.1, read on the forward strand.
GACCAACCTAGATAGTATATTCAAAAGCAGAGACATTACTTTGCCGACTAAGGTCCGTCTAGTCAAAGCTATGGTTTTTCCTGTGGTCATGTATGGATGTGAGAGTTGGACTATGAAGAAGGCTGAGCATCGAAGAATTGATTCTTTTGAACTGTGGTGTTGGAGAAGACTCTTGAGAGTCCCTTGGACTGCAAGGAGATCCAACCAGTCCATTCTGAAGGAGATCAGCCCTGGGATTTCTTTGGAAGGAATGATCTAAAGCTGAAACTCCAGTACTTTGGCCACCTCATGCGAAGAGTTGACTCATTGGAAAAGACTCTGATGCTGGGAGGGATTGGGGGCAGGAGGAGAAGGGGATGACCAAGGATGAGATGGCTGGATGGCATCATGGACTCAATGGACGTGAGTCTCAGTGAACTCCGGGAGATGGTGATGGACAGGGAGACCTGGCGTGCTGTGATTCATGGGGTCGCAAAGAGTCGGACAGGACTGATCGACTGAACTGAACTGTCTAGTTATTTACAGAAAGAGATCATAATAAAGCAAATGGGGAAATGTTAGTAGGTAAATTTAGATGAAAAGTGTAAGACATTCTTTGTACCTTTATTTTTGCAATTGTTTTTAAGTTTGAAATTACTCCCAAATGAAAGTTGTTTTTAAAAAAGCAATTATCTTAAAAACTCAAGTGGTACCATAGGTTTTCTAAAAATTCAGCTTAATTCCAGTCAAAGGAAATTTAGCATCTCATGTGTAATAAACCCTCTTTTAACACAGATTGGTTTTTCATTTTAGTTCTGAATAAACCTGATGTTTCTTTTCACCAAGTCCGTCGTGGCCAGTTTGCAAATTCATCTGTCTGCAGCTTCAACTGAATAAGTTTCTACATATTGACCATAATACCCACACATTGCCCCCTAAATATCAAAACAGGATCTAGAAAACTTTTATCATATTTATATAAATGAATAAGTCTATATGTTTACTCACATTTGCTAACTCTAACTTTTAAAGTAGCATCTCTTTGTGAAGCCATTCCTAATATCCCAAGGCAGAGAGAGCCTCTTTGTGCCCTTAGTATTGTTAATGATCTTCCAATCATTATACATTTATATCCCTGAACTGTCACTCTATGCCAAACTGAGATTTCCATTCGTCATCTGAGAAAAACATTTCAATTGTCATCTGGTAGTGCTATCAGTTAACTATTCAGAAGTTTCACTATATGGGTCTAAATTTAGTAGTATAAATTTAAGCAATTATTAAAATATTTTAACTTAGATATTTATATTTAAAATAAGTGGAAAGTGAAAAATTAAAATGCCAATGATAATCATAATATATCTTAAGAAAAAATAAAAACCATCAAGGTACCAAAAGCATAAATCTTTCGTTATGAATCTTCTTTAAAGAAACTAAAGAACATATATGAAATGCTCAGCCTCTAAATAATGAGGTACAGTGAAGCAAAAAGTTACATTATGAACGTTCATAATTATGAACTGAGAGAAACCAGTATTTACATTTTATTATTAAGTATACACTTTGAGGGAATTCCCTGGTTGTCCAGTGGTTAGGACTCAGTGCTTTCACCACAGTGGGCCGTGTTTAATCCCTCGTCAGGGAACTAAGATCCCACAGGTCATGCGGTATGGCCAAAAAAGTAAAAAGAATACAGCTTGACTGAACCAGATAAAGGGCATGAATATAAAAAGCAAAAAGAAGCTTTAAAAAATGGTCCAGATACATAAGTAATCAAAAAAATTCAAATTAAAACAAAAAAATGTTTCCTTTATTTTTCAAAATGGCAAAAATCATTTAAAAAATAAAAAAGCTACCACTTGTTGAATGCCTATATATGCCAGGTAATTTCTAGGCCTTTTTAAAAAGAACATTTAATAAACTTTTTTATTTTACAATAGTTTTGGATTAACAGAAAAATCACAAGAATATTACAGAGAGTTAGCATATACCCTGTACTCAGTTTCTTATTATATTACTATGGTAAACTTGTCACATATAATGAGTCAATAGTGATATATTTTCATTAACTAAAGTCCATGTTTTATTTGGGTTCTCTTAGTTTTCACATAATCTCCTCTTTCTGTCCTAGTATTCCATCCAGGCTATCACATTACATTTAATCATCATGTCTCCTTAGTTTCTCAGACGCCATTGTTTCTGATGACCTTGACAGTTTTGAGAAGTACTAGCCAGATTATTTTGTAGGATGTCTCTCAGTTTGGGTCCAGAATATCAGCATAGCTTATCACTGTGGATGTTAACCCTGGCACCTGGCCGAGGGAGTAGTTCAGGCTTCTCCACTATATAAGTGACTCTTTTTCTCCCTTTTCCATGCTGTACTCTTTGTCATACTGAGTGAAGTCAGACAGAGAAACACAAATATCATATGATATCGCTTTTATGTTGAATCTAAAAAAAAGTGTACAAATAAACTTATTTACAAAAAATGAAATAGTCACAGATATAGAAAATAAACTTGTGGTTATATGGGGGGGGCGGTTAGGAAAGGGGAAGGATAAATTGGAAGATTGAGATTAACATTTACACACTACTACATATAAAATAGGTAACTAATAAGGACCTAATATATAGCACAGGGAACTCTACTCAATATGCTATAATGGCCTATATGGGAAAAGAACCTAAAAGAGAGTGGATGTATGATATATAGAACAGATTCACTTCACTGCACAACCTGAAACTGATACAGTAGTGTTTATCAACTATATGCCAATAAGTATAAAAAACAAAGCAAAAAATACATTTTGATAAAATACCTTTTTATCAAGGGAAAAGAAGACTAGCATTCATTTTTCTCCTAATTAATTTTATCTAAAAATACCAACAAGGCATCAAAGTCTGCATCACATTTTGCTCATCTCCTTTGCTGATTAAAATCAGTCTTTTTTCCCCCCAATTAAAATTGAATCCTGCCTATAAATATCATTTTAAGAAAACAAGGAGAACAAATTGGAGATAATAAATTATCTGAGCAAATTTAATTTTTATTTAGCACTGATTAATGTTTTCACATTTAAAAGTATATTCAGTATGAAGATACAGAAATTAAAAGAAAAAAACACCTAGATCACAAACAAGGATGCAGAAAATCATTAGCCCTCTGAGAACAGAGATGACCATTACAACTCCCTTCCTTCTGACAAATCCTCGATCCTTATCTTAACTAAGCCTCTCCAGAATTTGTTAATGTTGATCAATTCTTCCACCTGTAACCCTTCATCTGTGGCTTTAACGACTGCCTCGAGTCCACAGTAAATACACGCATACAGTTAAGGTCCCTCTCAAGAGCTTCCTGTGTATAATCTCTCTCATTCTTGGATGTCACATAGGTACCTTAACTACAACATTCTCAGAACTGAATTTTTATTGGTCATCTGGTGACATGGATGAACCCAGAGTCTGACACACACAGTGAAGTATGTCAGAAAGAGAAAAACATATATGTGGTATCTAGAAAAATGGTACTGATGAACCAATTTGCAGGGCAGGAATAGAGCTGCAGTCAGGGAACAGACTTGCGGACACAGATGGGAAGGAGAGGGTGGGACGAACTGAGAGCGGCACTGCCATAGAAACACGACCATGCTAAGAGATAACTGATGGGAAGCTACTGTGTAACATGAGGAGCTCAGCTCCATGCTCTGATGACCTAGAGGGGTGGGACAGGGCTGGGTGGCAGGGAGGTTCTAGAGGGAGGGAATATACTATACATACAGCTGATGCACAGCAGAAACAAGCACTATACTGTAAAGCAATTACACTCCAATTAAAAACCATTTTAAAAAGGCATCTGCCTTGCACATGAATAATCTACAGGCAATATATACTACTATGTCTAATAAACACTGAGCACTCTTAAAAAAAAAACTGAGCATTTTGTCCCATTAAACCCACTTTATTTTCTCATGTTTCCAACTCAGTTTCTCACACTGCCATCCATGTATCTGCACATGAAAGGAACCCAGGTTCCCCAGAGAAAGCTTTAACTCCTCTCCTTATCTTCATGTCCGATTCCAATCAAACACTATTACTTACGTCTCTGTGCCCATCCCATTGCCTTAATGCTCATGATCTCCCCTTTCTTTGATTATAGCAACAAACTGTAAACTGGTCTCTGCCACCAGTACTACCTATCTCCAATGCCTAAGTATATTCAGTAAATTCATAGTAATCATACATATTTTTATAGAAAACACATCTAAATTAGGATGCTAAATAAAAACAAATGCACAAGTTACTTTATACAAATCAGGTATGTGGGAAATGTGGAGTCACAAGAAAAAAATGAGAATTAGTACTTTCCAGGAGAATTAATAGCATACCTCAATGCACACTTCAACAAAATGTCTAATACTCAATATGCTTAACTTTACACCTATTACTGGAATTACTGCATTATACTGAAACAGTAGAGACAAGTAACAGAAATGTTCTTTCCTTAAGATTTTAAAATGAAGATATTTCTGGGAAAACAAAAGTAAATATATCTGAAAATACTTCATTTTTAATACCTCTTGCTCTTGATGCTATTAGGAAACACTAAAGCAAAAGAGAAGAAAGAAACAGATGTTGAAGTCAATTCTAATAAAATTTTGTTCCAGTTCTGTGGTGCAATATAAAAATTACCAACAAATAATTATTGGCAAGTTAAGAGCAAGAGTGAGTGATGAGTGCAAGGGTTGGGGGGGGGGGGCACTAAAACCTTTAACTGAGCCAGTAAAAAGAATTCTTACTGATGTGATATATTTAGACCCTATAAACATAACACACTACACAAAAGGTAGAATGTTCCACAAGTCACAAGGTGGCAAGAGAGCACACAATAATGTATGGATTGATTACCTGAAGTTTTACTCAGCTCTGCTGAAAATATAGCAGATGGTGATCTTCGCTCTTTTTCTGTATCAGAAGGAAGTTTTTTCTCAGCTTCTTTCACAAGAACTTTGGGTTTTTCTATGCTGCCTATCTCTGCTTGAGCAGCCAAAGCAGAAACATCTGGAGGCAGTATGGGCACCTTTGAAACATCACCCCTATCTTTGGAGAACTCATCTGGGACACGAACTTCTTCCTCTTTAGGTTGTGTACTCTTGAAAGAAAGGTCATGGGGCAATCCTGCACAAGCCAATGACCCAGCTCCATCCTGGATGTCAGCAATTTCACTTTTGTGGGATACTTCTAGGTCAGTGTATTCCCTGGCTAATGTAGGAGAAGAATCTGCTTTAGAACTGACAAGGGTAGGGAACTCATCTATAATCTCAATTGGAGATGAATCTGAAAATGTTTCACTTTCTCTTAGGTTTGCTTCCTGAGCAATGAATAAGCCATCACTTGAATAAACTGCAGTATTGAGCTCCTCCATCTGCAAAGGTATTTTCTCCTTTGGGGTCAATGCTGAAACTTCATCAGGTGCTAAGGTATCTTTTGTGATGCCTAAACTGGGCTGAAAAGACTCCAAATACGGTTTTCCTCCTTCAGGTGGTGGTGAAGCACTGAGTTTTCCCTTATTTTCATGTCCTGTCATTGACTCAGATGAAATTTCAATGAGATTTTCTTTCACAAGTATTACAGCTTCATCTTGTTTTTGTGGAACTTCGGGTATTGAATCATCACTAAATAAGTCAACTGGTTCAGAATCGGGGGAGGAATCTTCAACTAGCTCAGAATGCTCGGGCACTGGCTGTGCAACTTCTGCTATTTCTGAATAACTAGAGAAATCTGGAGTTGGTTCAGTAGAGATCTTTGTTTCTTTAATTAAATCACATGCAATAGATATATAAGGAGCTTCTGTTTCCTGAACAGCTACACTAATGCTTTCAGGCTCTGTGATTTCTTCATTCATTCCTGATTCTTTTTTTAGTGATACATTCATGGCTTCCTCATATGGTGGGGGATTTTCAGGCTCAAACATTATGCTTTCATAATTAACTGAAGGAGGAGTTTCTAATGGTGATGAACTGAGCTGCACTGCAGAAGCACCAGCACTAGGAACTACAGAATTTAACGGTGCTTCCATGACAATGTCAGGCAAAACCGGTGAAGGAGTAGCTTCAGATTCTTCAAAAGATGGGCAAAGCTGTGTTACGGGGTAAAGTGACTCCTGCACAGCTTCTGAAGTTTGAACCAGGTCCATTTTTGTTTCAAAGGCAATTTTTGTACCAGTAGCGTCATTCAATTCACTTTCACATGCTTCCTGAACCAAATCTGGGGTTAGACCTTCAGGCATGTTTGCCACTACTTCCTGGGTCACCTTTGACACATGATCTGTTGTAACGTAATCTGTCTTAGACTCCTGTGCTGCCACAAGGAAAGGGTTTGATGCTTTGGCGCTTGCATTCTTCTCTGTTACAATTTGTGCCTTTTTTTCTTCTATCTTTTTTTCATCTGTCTTATTTTCCGAAGTATGATCTTCCAACAAGGGGAAAATGTTTGTTGAAACATTCTCAGTTGTTGGGTTAAAGGGAGCACACGTGATGTATGCTCCTGAACCACCTCTTATAGCCTCTGGTGTACTGGGAAATGAAGTGTCATCATTACTGCTTTCACTATCTTTTTCAGTATTTGTTTGTTCAAGGCTATCTGAAAAACGTTTCTTATCCACTTTACCTTCCAATTTGCTCTCTATATTACCTTCAGCAGCCAAAACATCACTACCTTGCTTGTAAGTATCTTTCACTTCCCATACTCGCTCAAACGGTTTGAAGTCTGCATATTCCTCCCTCATAGAAGCTTCTGCTGCAACTCCCTTTTCATTAAAACTGTCCTTTGTTTTTTCTGGAGACAGAACTCTATCTTCTGTAACGGATTTCGTAAGGACTGTAGATAACTCCTGCTGAGTATGAAGGATGTTACGACTAACTAAGTCCTCTTCTTTATCTTTACTCCTCACAACTATTTCGGCCCTAGGATTCACTACCGTTATCGCAGGTTCTGCTTTTTGAGAGCCACTGAATGATGATTCCATTTCTGAGTACTCCAATTCTGAAAACTCAGTTAAATTTCTCTCTACAAATGGATTTTTTGCCTTCTCTGAGAATGCTTTAGAAGCTTCATTTGAAATTTCTGGAAGTGTTCCTTCAGTGGGTAGTACTGCTGGTAAATCACCAAGGTATTCACGTTCTTTAAAAGAAGCAGCTGAGAGAGGAGATAAAGAAGGAAGAGAAGCAGCAGTTTCAAGCAGGACAGATGGAAAATCCTCTTGACCAGCAGAAACAGTGTTACCTGGCTGCTCCTTCAAATCCATAATTTTTTCTGTGACCGTGGACAGAAAGGAAAGTTAGAGAATGCCAGTGCTCTGATACTAATGCTCAGAGTTAATGCAAGTTTTATTACAGATTCAAAAAATAGTGTTAGTAAAGACTTACTGTTAACTAAAATGCTAATAACATTTAGTTTATAAATAATAACCAAGTAGACTGAATAATTACTGAAGAAATTAAAGCTAGGGTCAAAAAACATGTGCACGGCTATAAAGGCAATTATATGCCATGCAAAGACATCAAGTCTTTGAGAAATACCTCAAGTAAAATTAACTGAGAAAAACTACTATTAACTAGTCTTAGAGGAAGAAATGAGAATTTGAGAAGAGACTTTGACCGACAGTATAGGAAAGACGGGGCACTGGATAATTAAATGCCATAGACTGGCATTCTTTTCTGTGAAAGCCTTTTAGCTATAAGAAAATACACTGTATTTGGAGGAAATGATTAGTCAATAAGTAAACATAAATCAAGGGTCCAAGAATTCCTTACACATTTCCAATTATTAATCGGGTTTCTGCCCATTTCTCTCTTGGATACAGCATATAAAATGCAAATTTCAACTTGGTCAGCAGACAAACATTCTTGGAATCATGCTAATTTTTAGTAAATTCAAACTACTAAGCATAGTTAACAAAACTAAAAAGTTAAAGTTAGAATACACAGAAGATAATAGGCTAGCAGAAAGAACTTGCCTGCAGAGGAGTGTATCACAGGCTCAGATGCAGCAGGAAGAGCAAAAAGTGTCTCATCTGAAAAACAAATAGAATATATCCTCAGCAGAAATAAAGACAGAGCTGGAAGGAGACTAAAGAGGAGCAAGCAAGGGGTTCAGTTTGTAATGAGTTAACACAAAACTTAATCTACAGAGAAAAAGTCAAGATGGAAAGGAAAAAGTAGTACCATTAGTAGTTCCATTAATCCAGATTAAATTATAATTTACAAAATTGATTAAATGATATCCATAGAACCTATCATTTCCCAAGAGGCAATAACATGTTAACTTTATGAACCATCATGGCTTTAATACACTAATCTTTTCTTTTTTATTCGTCTATGTTCAATTTTGGAGAAGGTAATGGCACCCCACTCCAGTACTTTTGCCTGGAAAACCCCATGGATGGAAGTGTCTGGTAGGCTGCAATCCATGGGGTCCCTAAGAGTCGGACACGACTGAGAGACTTCACTTTCACTTTTCACTTTCATGCATTGGAGAAGGAAATGGCAACCCACTCCAGTGTTCTTGCCTGGAGAATCCCAGGGACGAGGGAGCCTGGTGGGCTGCTGTCTATGGGGTCACACAGAGTTGGACACGACTGAAGTGACTTAGCAGCAGCAGTATGTTCAATTTAGAAGAACACTTTCAGAAAATCATGCATATTCTCTATTTGTTATTCTAAGTGCTTTACATGATGCAAGAACTCATTTTACTCATTATAATTCTACTGTTACAGTGTTGTTAATATCCCATTTAACAGATTAAAAAACTGAGAGACAGACAAGTTAAGAAACTCACTCAGTACATAAGCAACAAAGACTCCAGCAATACATTAGTAGCAAGACTCCAGAGCTCCCTTTCTTAACCAATATATGCTGTATGTTATAAACTGTGTTTCCTCCCAAATTCATTATGTTGAAGCCCTAAGGTCCAGGGAGTCATGTTTGAAAACGGGGCCTTTCAGAGGTAAAGAAGAATACATGAGGTCATGAGGGTCGGACCATGGTCACATGAAGAGGTCATGTGAGCACACAGTGAGAAGGCAGCAACCTATACGCCAAGAAAACAGGCCTTTAATGAAACCTAACTTGCCCACGCTTTAGTCTTAAGACTTCCCAGTCTTCATAACTGTAAGAATTAAAGTTCCCTTGTTTAAGTTACCTAGTCTATGGTGTTTTGTTATGGCAGCCCATTAATACACTAGATATTGGTATATTAACCTTGTACAATGTCATTTTATACCTGCTGGTGGGCAATCTTATGCAAAAGATCTTTGGTTTACACTAGAGAAAGCCCCCTAACAAAAGACAATTTGAAATAGTTTGAGAGATGACAGGAGGTATTTCTTTCGCGTAGAGGACATAATAAATTTGGATACTTCTACTGGGAAGGACAAGCTAGACAAGCCTGATCAACAGGAAAAAAGAGAAATCAGAGATGTGGCTATCATGAACAAAGACTTTTCTTCCAAGGGTATTCCTTTCAAAGAATTCAAAATGTCACATAAAATGTAAAAACAAATTCTTCCTAGGTATGATACCTAAAGGAGTCTCAGGGCTTCCCTAGTGATTCAGTGGTAAAGAATCCAGCTGATTATGCAGGGGACACAGGCGGGTTCAATCCCAGATCTGAGACAATCCCACATGCCGCAGAGCGACTAAGCCTCTGTGTCACAACTACTGATCCTGCGCTTCAGCGCCTGAGAGCTGCAACTACTGAAGCTGCATGCTGCAACTAGCAAAGCCCACACGCCCTTGAACCCGTGCTCCACAAGAGAAGCCAGTAGAGAAACCGGTGCACCGCAACTCACCGAAACGGAAGAAAACCTCACACAGCAACAACGACCCAGCACAGCCAAAATAAATAAATAGACAATTTTAAAAAGAAATAAACGCTTTTTAGATTGGTGGTGAGGTGAAATCCATGACAAGCATTTAAAAGTCTCCTGTAACCCAGAACCACAGGCTGGACAGACCACTCACCCACACCACTGAGACACTTTGCCTTAGGAGATTTTACAAAATGTACACATATGCATGGGCTTCCCCGGTGGCTCAATGGCAAAGAATCCGCCTGCAATGCAGGAGGCGCAGTTTGATCCCTGGGTTGGGAGGACCCCCTGGAGGAGGGCATGGCAACCCACTCCAGTATTCTTGCCTGGAGAGTCCCATGGATAGAGGAGCCTGGTGGGCTACAGTCCCTAAGGTCGTAAAGAGTCAGACACGACTGAAGCGACCTAGCACACACACACGCGCACATATGCATACACATTTTATTTTTTCTAATACTTAGCATTTATTTCATGCTCACTGCCAGGCCAAGGACTTTTCATATTTACTTAATCTACACATCAACCCAATGAGAAATATGAGAATTTTTAAGATGACAATCTAGTAGCTTGCTCTAAATTACACCACAGCCTAGATTTAAAATCCATGCTCCTGCTTCAGTGTACACACTTTTAAAAGATGACTTCTGTAATCTTAGTTAAATTAGTTTCTCATTTGTAATATAATAATCTGAAAATTCCTTTCCGCTAAGATAATGAATTAAAATGTTGTACAAAACTGAGATTTGGGGGTCAAAGGAAAAAACCAAATAATTACACAGCTGCTCCATCTAAATAAAAGGCAGCAAATTCCTGACAAATTGGTTTTTTTTTTCTTCTAGACAATATAGTTAAAAAACAACTAATTCAGAAGACAGTCTATTTGGAAAGTGAACTAGAAACCTGTTATGTTAAAATTATAGGGAAAGCAAAATATATCTAAAATTGTGCCAAAAATTTAAAGTTTTTTTTTTTTTTTTTTTTCAAAATATATCCTTACTGCTATCCAGAATCACTCTTACAGTAAAAATTATATTTCTGGCACTTGGTCAAGTAAGAAAGTTTACAAATTGGTAGTTGAAATATTCACTAAAAAAATTTTTTAAATCCCCATTTGTAAAATGAGATTCAATCCAAAATTAGCCACAAAACAAGTATTTCATTTCTAAAAGTGCTTAGGGAAAAAAATCCAGAAGAGATCACTAACATTTGGCCCTGAAGAAGAGAGTTGCTCAGACTCTCACTAAGGCCCACTATGAATCATGGGATCAAGCTGCCTGGGTCCAAATTCCAGATCCGTCACTTATAAATGTACAACCCTCAGAAAGTTATTACTGAGCCTTCCTGGGCTTCATTTCCTCCTATGAAATAAGGAAAGTAATAGTAACTACCTTAAAAAGTTGTGAGAGAAGGAAGGGGAAAAAAGAAACAACTTGCTCTAAGTCACACTGCTAGGATGCCGGAGAGCCGGGATCTGAAAAAGGTCTCTCAAGCTCAAGTGCTTTACCTTCTGAGGGATGTATTTATGCACAAATGCCTGTTGTAAATTATATATTCCTAGTTGATCAGCCCCATAAGTTTGAGCTCCTGAAACAAAAAAAAAATTGTCTCCCAGCAAATACCTTGTAATTATCCAAAATATTTGACTGTTTGCTTCTACTTCACAATGTAACATCTACACTACGTAAAATAATCTATAGAGTCAATGTAATCTCTATCAAACTACCAATAGCATTTTTCACAGAAGAACAAAAACATTTCACAGTTTGCATGGAAACACCAAAGATTCCAAAAAGCCAAAGCAATCTTGAGAAAGGAAAACACAGCTGGAGAAATAAACCTTCCTGACTTCAAACTATACTACAAAGCTACAGTGATCAAGACTGTATGATGTTGACACAAAAACAGAAATATAGCCCAATGGAACAAGATAGAAAGCCCAGAGATAAACCCACATACCTATGGGCGCCTTATCTTTGCCAATAGAGGCACGAATATAAAATGGAGAAAAGATAGCTTCTTTAATAAGTGGTGCTGGGAAAACTGCACAACGACCTGTGAAAGAATAAAACTAGAATACTTCCTAACACCATACACAAAAGAAAACACTCCAAATGGATTAAAGACGTAAATGTTAGGCCAGAAACTATAAAGCTCTTAGAGGAAAACATAGGCAATACATTCCCTGACATAAATCACAGCAAGATCCTCTATGACCCACCTCCTATAGTAATGGAAATAAAAACAAAAATAAACAAGTGGGACCTAATTAAACTTAAATGCTTCTGTACAGCAAAGGAAACAATAGTGAAAGTGAAGTCGCTCAGTCGTGTCTGACTCTCTGCGACCCGTGGACTGTAGCCCACCAAGCTCCTCCATCCATGGGATTCTCCAGGCAAGAATACTGGAGTGGGTTGCCATTGCCTTCTCCAGGGGATCTTCCCTACCCAGGGATCGAACCCAGGTCTCCCACATTGCAGGCAGATGCTTTAATCTCTGCACCACCAGGGAAGTCCTTAAATACAAGAACACAGTCTCTCAGAAAACCTTCTATAGAGACACAGAACTTCAGATCCAAGTACTAACATCAAAGATTTCAAGGGAGGAAAGGAAGCCAGGTTGAAAGAAGAAGGGGGAGGAGGCGGGAGATGGGGGGCAAAAGGGGTGGCCCTACAGATGTCTCCTGCTACCCACAGATACCCAGGCGTTACGGGACTTTTCCCTGGGCCTCCAGAGAAGGGAGGACTGGAACTCGGCCCTACCAGATATCAGACCAGACCAGAACCAGAATTCGAGTTCTCTGCCAAGAGGAGGTGATCAGTCTCCAATCCTCAGCTCAGGCTGAGGGCCTTTCGACCAGATCCCTGTGTCCAGGACCAGGAGACTAGAAAAACAGGGAAGGATAAGAAGGGTTAAGGAGAGGAAAGAGAGAGGGAAAGGGAGATAGGTCAATAAAGTCTCTTGTTCCTTACTGGTCGGGGTACTCTGGCCAGCTGTCCACATCAGGAGGAGACAAGGGACAAAAGGGTCCTAGTTGCAGCCGCTGGGTCCAGTCCATTGGCAGGCAAGCTGGCCCCTGAGTACCCCGAGTGGTCAGGATGTCAGTCTCAGCGAAGAAGAGTCCCCGCCAGAGTCGCCATTTGTTGCAGGAAGAGGAACCCCTTCCAGGGCCCGAAACTGGGCTCTTGTCTAATGCTCGGAAATTAATTGTCCGAGGAGACACATGTGCTGACAAAGCAAGAGATTTTATTGGGAAAAAGCACCCAGGTGGAGAGCAGTAGGGTAAGGGAACCCAGGAGAACTGCTGGAAACAAAAAACAAGATTAAAAGATAACTCTCAAGATGGGAGAAAATAAGTGCACATGAAGCAACTGAAAAAGGATTAATCTCGAAAATATAAAAGCACAAATCCAAAATTTAAAAAGCACAATATAAAATCACAATATAAAAGCTCAGAAAAACAAAAACAGCCCAATCAAAAAATGGGCAGAAGACCTAAACAGACATTTCTCCATAGAAGATATACAGATGGCCAATAAACATGGGAAGACGCTCAACATCACTCATTATTGGAGAAATGCACGTCAAAACTATAACTAGGTATCACCTCACACCACTCAGAATGCCCATCATCAAAAAAAACCAACAAACAATAAATGCTGGAGGGGATGTGGAGCAAAGAGAACCCTCCTGCACTGTTGGTGGGAATGTAAAATGATACAGCCATTGTAGCAAACAGTAGGGACATTCCTTAAAAAAACTAGAAATAAATCTATCATATGACCCAACAATCCCACTCTTGAGCATACACTCTGAGAAAACCACAATTCCAAAAGACACATGTACCCTAATGTTCACTGCAGCACTATCTACAATAGCCAGGATACGGAAGTAACCCAGATGTCCATCAACAGACAAATGGATAAAGCAGAAGCAGTATATGTATACAATGGAAATTTACTCAGCCATTAAAAAGAACGAATTTGAGTTATTTTTAGTGAGCTGGATGAAGCTACAGCCTAGTATATAGAGGGAAGTAAGTCAGAAAGAGAAAAACAAGTATCATATATTAACACATATATATGGAAACTAGAAAAATGGTATTCATGAACCTATCTGCAGGGAAGAAGTGGAGACACAGATGCAGAAAACGGACTTGTGGACAGAGCGGCGGAAGAAGAGGGTGGGACGAATGGAGAAAGTAGCATCAACACATACACACCGTAAGTGTACGCTACTGGTGGGAAGTTGCTGAGTAGCACAGGGAGCCCAGTGTGCTGCTCTGTGATTAACTAGAGAGGTGGGATGAGGGGACAGGAGGTTCAACAGGGAGGAGATATACATATAATTGTAGCTGATTTGAACTGTTGTATGGCAGAAACCAACATAATACTGCAGAACAATCTTCCTCCAATTAAAAAATAAATTTAAAAAGGAGTCAAAAATAAAAGAATGACAGATTTTTAAAAAATGAGAAACAAAAACAAAGAAACCAAAACCTTAGCCATCAATCTCATTTGTACTATTTGAACAGACAGCCAGAGAAATAATAAATATTAGGGACTTAATTATACCCAAACTAAGTAAAAACATAATGGCATATTGAAAAAACAAAAACAAGTTTTCACTAAATAGGCAAAAGGAATCTAGAACTCATTAAGTCTCTCCCCTACAGCCATCAAAAAGGACAATTTGGTTTATTTTCTTGCTCAAAAGACATTTACGAGCTCCTGCTTATACACTGAATTATACCAAAAACTCTTAGACATATTAAGGCCTGCACTGAAAAAGTGAAAGTGTTAGTCACTCTGTTGTGTTCGACTCTTTGCGACCCCACAGACTGTAGCCCCGCCAGGCTCCTCTGTCAATGGAATTTTCCAGGCAAGAATGCTGGAGTGAGGCGCCATTCCCTTCTTTCCAAAGGATCTTCCTGAACCTGGGTTTCCTGCATTGTAGGCAGATTCTTTACCATGTGAGCCACCAGGGAACCCCCAATTTAACTGTCCAAACTTATCTCAACATATTATCTATGCCAATCAAACAAACTTCTTCCTATTCAAACCCATGCTTCCCTCTCCTGCATATCTGAATATTAACATCCAGTAATGCTCAAATTCACCATATTCAGCCCCAATAACTTTCTAAAATATACTCAACCTTACCTTATTTTTGTTAATCCTCTGCATTTTTACCTACCAAAGCTCAGAGTAACTTACTTAAAGTAACTTATTCAAAGCTTAGTTAATGACAAAGCTAGACATTTGAAATTTAAACTATAATCAGATATACGCTAATTTCCTTATTACCCTCAGTAAAAGGAACAGAATCGCTGAATTGCATGATCTATTCCTCACAGAGGCCCTAGTGCTAGATTCTTTTCCTTACCAAAGCCTAAAACTAGAATGTAAGTTTAGACTAACTGCCTTAGGACTACAAACTTTGAATGCTGATTACTTCTACCAAACAATAATCAGTTTCAAAATTAAAATTTACTAGAGATTTCTTTTTTTAAGTAAATCACTTCTCAAAAAAAGTAAAAATGGCATTATCAATTTTGAATTTGTTACTGGTAAACTGGAAAACATATACACTATCAATCTCTGGAGAAGGGCATGGCATTCTTGCCTGGAGAATCCCAAGGACAGAGGAGCCTGGTGGGAGTCCACGGGGTCGCAAAGAGTTGAACACGACTGAACCAACTTAGCACGCATCACAATCTCACCACCGTCCACACATTCTTATGCTGAGTGTTTCCCCTGACACATTTCTTCCAAAACCAACTGGTTAGTAAAATCAAACCTAGTTTATAAAACAAGGAAAATAAACTGCATTTTAAAATCATGGAGAAGAACCTCTGCTTCTGGCTATGAGAGTAATTTTATCACACTAACCCTTCCAACATAAACAGCTATAAAACTGGGCAAATATATGAAGCAACTGTCCTGAGACACTGGACCACAGGCAGCACTTAATTCCTAAGAAGAGGGAAGCACACCAGCCGAGTGCCCTGGCTTTCCCAAGGCACTTGCTGTCAACAGCACATGGCAGAGCTGCCCAAGGAAACTGCACTCTTGCTGGCAGAGGAAGCTGTTGAGTTGTCTGAAATTGTGGAGCAGGGTGACATACAAAGGAAAGCTTCAAAGAAAAGGAGCTCCAGAAATCTAGACAGATGTTCCCTTTAAACCTGTGGCTGAACACAATGCTGCACACACACCTCACAAGACTTACCAAGACCCGGCAGACTAATCTATGGTCACGCTGTGAGCTGCGTGGTTATTCTGGAGGTCAGACTGTGCTGTAAGGCCTGACCTAAAAGCGCTGGCCAATCAGAGTGCAGAGAGTTCACGAGCATCCCAAGCATAACAATAAGACTCCAGGAAAGGCACACCTTAAGAGTGGGACTACGTAACCCTAAAGTAAGGGATACTCTAGGTCAAGTCAGCAAATATGGCTCACGGGCCAAAGCTGTATTGGAAAAAGTCCACTCGTGTGTCATTTGCCTATGGCTACTTCTGCACTATAAGGGCAAAGAGGAGTAGTTAGATAGAACCTGTATGACCTGCAAGCCTAAAATATTTACTACTTTGCCCTTAAAGAAAAAGTAAGTCACTGCTCTAAACCCACACAAATTTTAAAATCAAGACTTGAAAAGATCAAAGTGATTGTCAGCAACCGTCTGCCAAAATGAAACTATCACCATATCCATGACAAGCAGTATAAAATTTAAAAATTACTGGACAAAAAAAGAAGCAAGAAAATGAGAATAAGAAAAAACAGCCAATGTAAACAAAAAGAAATAGTGTAAATGTTGGATTAACGAATATTAATTGGAATTAAAATAGCTTTCAAAAATTCCTAAATATGTACAGTAAAAGACCAACATAATGAGTGAACAGAGAATCCTGACAGAAAAACACAGACTAGAAAAAGAACCAAATGGAAATGCTATAACTGAAAATTCAGTTCAGTTCAGTCGCTCAGTCATGTCCGACTCTTTGCAACCCCAAGAATCACAGCACACCAGGCCTCCCTGTCCATCACCAGCTCCTGGAGTTTACCCACTCATGTCCATCAAGTCAGTGATGCCATCCAGCCATCTCATCCTCTGTCGTCCCCTTCTCCTCCTGCCCCCAATCCCTCCCAGAATCAGGGCCTTTTCCAATGAGTCAACTCTTCGCGAGTTGGCCATGAAGTGGCCAAAGTACTGGAATTTCAGCTTCAGCATCAGTCCTTCCAATGAACACCCAGGACTGATCTCCTTTAGGGTGGACTGGTTGGATCTCCCTGCAGTCCAAGGGACTCTCAAGAGTCTTCTCCAACACCACAGTTCAAAAGCATCAATTCTTCAGCACTCAGCTTTCTTCACAGTCCAACTCTCACATCCATACATGACCACTGGAAAAACCATAGCCTTGAGTAGATGGACCTTTGTGGCAAAGTAACGTCTCTGCTTTTGAATATGCTATCTAGGTTGGTCATAATTTTCCTTCCAAGGAGTAAGCGTCTTCTAATTTCATGGCTGAAATCACCATCTGCAGTGATTTTAGAGCCCAAAAAATTAAAGTCTGACGCTGTTTCCATTGTTTCCCCATCTATTTGCCATGAAGTGATGGGACCAGATGCCATGATCTTCGTTTTCTGAATGTTGAGCTTTAAGCCAACTTTTTCATTCTCCTCTTTCACTTTCATCAAGAGGCTTTTTAGCTCCTCTTCACTTTCTGCCATAAGGGTGGTGTCATCTGTATATCTGAGGTTATTGATATTTCTTCCAGCAGTCTTGATTCCAGCTTGTGCTTCTTCCAGCCCAGCGTTTCTCATGATGTACTCTGCATAAGTTAAATAAGCAGGGTGATAATATACAGCCTTGACGTACTCCTTTTCCTATTTGAAACCAGTCTGTTGTTCCATGTCCAAACTGTTGCTTCCTGACCTGCATATAGGTTTCTCAAGAGGCAGGTCAGGTGGTCTGGTATTCCCACCTCTTTCAGAATTTTCCAGTTTATTGTGATCCACACTGTCAAAGTATATGTAAAATGGGGTCCTCCCAAAAGACAATAATATAGGGGGGAAAATTATGATTATTAATGGCCTAAAATTTGACAATCATGATAGAAAATACCAGCCACTGAAGCTCAATGAACTACAAGCAGGATAAACACAAAACCACAAAGAGATTAACTGTAGAGATCAAATTACTGAAAACCAAAAACAGAGAAAAATCTTAAAAACAAAGGGAAAGGGCAGGCAAACAATATTAAGAATGACCTACTTCTCAATTGGAAACAATGTAACCCAAAAGATAATAGAACATTCTTTAAAATGATGAAGGAAAAAAAAGTGAAAACCTAGTGAATTGAACGCAGCCAACCCTTTGCTGTTGTTCAGTCACTAAGTCATGTCAGAGTCCTTGTGACCCCATGGACTGGGGCACACCAGGCTTCCCTGTCCTTCACTATCTCCCAGAGTTTGCTTAAACTCACTTCCATTGATTTAGTGATGTTATCCAACCATCTCTTCCTCTGTCACTCCCTTCTCCTCCTGAGCTCCATCTTTTCCCAGCATCAGGGTCTTTTCCAATGAGTCTTTCACATCAGGTGGCCAAAGTATTGGAGCTTCAGCATCAGTCCTTCCAATGAGTATTCAGGGTTGATTTCCTTTAGGATTGACTGGTTTGATCTCCCTACAGTCCAAAGGCTCAAAAGCCTTCTCCAGCACCACAATTTGAAAGCACCAAATCATGGGCGCTCAGTCTTCTTTAAGGTCCAACTCTCAGATTCACACATGACTACTGGAAAAACCACAGCTTGGACTATACGGATCCTTGCTGGCAACGTTATGTCTCTCTGCTTTTTAATATGCTGTCTAGGTTTATCATAGCTTTCCTTCCAAGGAGCAGCTGCAGTCACCATCCTCAGTGATTTTGGACCCCAAGAAAATAAAATTTGCCACTGTTTCCACTTGTCCCTCTTCTATTCACCGTGAAGTGATGGGACCAGATGCCATGATCTTAGCTTTCTGAATAATGAGTTTTTAAGCCAGCTTTTTCACTCTCCTCTTTCACCCTCATCAAGAGGCTCTTTAGTTTCTCTTCATTTTCTGCCGCAGAGGGGTTATCATCGGCCTATCTGAGAGTGTTGATATCTCTCCCTGCAATCTTGATTCCACATTGTGATTCATCCAGCCTGGCATTTCACATGATGTCTATGGTGGCTCAGACGGTTAAGCATCTGTCCACAATGCGGGAGACCAGGGTTCGATCCCTGGGTTGGGAAGATCTCCTGGAGAAGGAAACGGCAATCCACTCCAGTACTATTGCCTGGAAAATCCCATGGAGAGAGGAGCCTGGTAGGCTATAGTCCATGGGGTCGCAAAGAGTCGGACACGACTGAGTGACTTCACTTCACTTCACTCTGCACATAAGCTAAATAAGCAAGTGACAATACACAGCCTTGACATACTCCTTTCCCAATTCTGAACCACTGATTCCTTAATGCCAATCTACTCACTAAATTGATAAACTGAAAGTCAGTACTTACAGAACTGGGCAAGAGCAGAGGAACCAAACATTCCAGTCCCCCAACATACTGAATACACTATCAGGTGAGGTCAAACAAAGCAACCCTATGCCACCTCGTTTCAGCTCCCATACAGTCAACAAGTATTCTTTTAGCAGTCTATTCAGTGCCCCACTGTTTACATTTCTATGCTTTTTGTTGGTGATTCTGATGTGGGCCCTAAGCATAGTGTTGAAGTACTATCTCGTGTTCTTAAGAGCAAGATTATGATGTACCTTACAGAGCAAACACATGTTTTAGATAAGGTTCATTCAGACATGAGTTATAGTACTCTTGACCATGAGTTCAATGTTAATGAGTCTACAATATATATTAAATATTGTGTTTCTTTAAATAGAAACACACCTAAAAATAAGTTATATACTTATCATTAACAAAAACACTATGAGGTTCACAGGAACCTAACCCTGTATTTCCCCAAGTGACAATGATTCAGTCAGAGTCTGCTAATTCAGTACCTTCTGTGATTTTATAGACCATAATTATTACAAACTATAAAATTAACTGTATTCTTCAAAAAAATCCTTCAAAAATAAAGATGAATTAAGATATTAGAGATAAAAGATGAAAATAAAAAATGAAAGATTTCATCACCAAAAAACCAGAACAAGGAATGTTAAATGAAGGTCTTCAGAAAGAAGGAAAAAAGATACCATATGGAAACCCAAATCTTCATAAAGGAATGAAGAAGGGGAGAAATGGTAAATATATGAGTAGATACAAAATAATCTCACTTCCTAATTTCCTTAGAGAAAAGGTAAGTATATGAGTAAATATAAAGTATTCTCATATCTTAATTTCTTTCAAGAATAACTGATTTTTGAAGCTTAAATAACTACAATAGAGAGAGAATTAAAATGACAACGACAATAAAAGCACAAAGGATGGAAGGAACATACAGAAGTACAAAAAAAAAAAGGCAGATGGAACTCAAAGAGACTTAAATGAGCTATACTAATAATTACACTGACTGCAGTAAACTGCTCCAATTAAAAGGCAGAGATTTTCAGACTAGATGAAAACCCTACTATATGCCACTTACAGGACACACACTTTAAATATAAAAACACAGGAAGATTACAAGTAAAAGGATGTGAAAGGATATACGATCCAAGTACTTATCCTACAAAATCTAGAATGGCGATATTAATATCGCCAAAACAGATTCAAACAAAAAAAGTATTACCTTGAGATTACCAGAGGTAAACAGAAGCATTTGATAATGATAAAAGAGCAATAAGACATATGCTAAATACATATATAACAATGCTAAAGGTTACACAGGAAAGGTGTAATGAAAAATCACGAAGCAAAAACTAAAGGGAGACAAGGACAAATCTACAAACATTATTTAAAAATTTTAACACTCAACTCTCAGTTAACTGAGAGACTAGGCACACACACACACGCACATACGCACATTCTATAAACAAGGATATAGACGGTTCAGACAATACCCCAGCAAACTGACTTCATTACAGAGCACTCCAACCAGCAACAGAACACACATTCTGCTCAAGTGCACATGGAACGCACACCAAGAGAAACCATTTCCTGGTCTACAAAGTAAATCTCAGTCTCAGGACTGAAATCATGCAGTACATGTTCTCTGACCACATGAATTAAGCTGAAATCAGTAAAACAGAAAAATTCTGGAAAACCCCTCAAATGTCTGGAAATTAAACACAATTCTAAATGGCTGATGCATCAAAGAATGTAATCAAATGATAATGGAAAGCTGCAGAATACAGCTAAAGTAATGCTCAGAGAGAAGTTTATAGCTCTAAATGCTCTTAGAAAAAAAGGGTTAAAGTTTAAAGCTTCCACCAAAGGGAACTAGGAAAAGAGCAAGTAAATCCAAATAAACAATAGAAAATAAATCAAATAACAGCAGAAACCAATGATACAGGGAACATGCAAACTAAAGAGAAAAGTCAATGAAACCAAAAGTTGGTTTGTTGAAAAGATTAATAGAATTGATAATCCCTAAAATGATTAAGAAAAAGAGAGGAAAATACATATTGGAAATAAAAGAGGGACTAGCTCTATAACTTCTAAAAAGGTAAGAGGTTACTCAAACAAGTCTATGCCAATAAATTAGACAACTTAGGTTGAGTGGACAAATTCCTTGATGTTTCCTCATAAAGATGAAATAGTCAAGATCTTTGCAAAGCATACATTTCCAAAACTGACACAAGATGAAATAGAAAATCTGAATAGCCCTATATCACATTAAAATAGTATACCTTTAATTTAAAACCTTCTCCACACAGAGAACTCCAAGGCCAGATAGCTTCACTGTGCGCGTGTGTTCTCAGCCGCTTCAGCTGTGATTCTTTGCCACTTTATGGACTTTAGCCTGCCAGGCTTCTCTTTGTCTGTGGGATTCTCCAAACAAGAATACTGGAGTGGGTTGCCACTTCCTCCTCCTGGGGATCTTCCCAGCCCAGAGATCTCTTGCATTGAAAGTGGATTCTTTACCCACTTATCCACCTAGGAAGCCCCATCACTAATAAATTCTATAAACACTAAGGATGCTTACACAAACTTTTTCAGTATATTAAGCAAGAGGAAGCACTTCCCAAAATGTTTCACAGATTTATGCACTAATACCAAAACCAGACAGAATTATTACAAGAAAATAAAAAATACAGAAAAATAAGGACTTCCCTGGTGATCCAGTGGCTAAGACTACAAGCTCCCAATGAACTCCCAGGGGCACAGGTTTGATCCCTGGTCAGGGAATCAGATTCCACAGGTTGCAAATAAAGATCCTGCATGTTATAACAAAGACCCAGCTCAGCCAAATCAGTTAAACACACACAAACACACACATACACACACACACACACACAATGAGAAAAAAGAAACAAAGCTATTTTTTAAAAAATAGAGAAAAATATTCCTTATACAAGCCATGCAAAATTGTTAGCAAAATATCAGCTAACTGAATTCAGAACTTGGTAGAAGAATAAAACTCTCAATTTAATAACGATGTTAATTAGTTGAGATTGAGAAGTTCTAAAGACTTTGTGAAAGGGACTTACATGATAGGTTTAGGTATATTTAATAAACTTCCTTAGAACAAAGATGAACAGAATTTTAAACAAGTAAATTCCCTCTGAGACCAAAGACTCCAGTAGATTTTTAAAAATCGTTAATGCTTTAGGTCAGCTTCACCTAGGGCTGTCAGTATACTAAGATAAATAAATTTAATAATGGTGCCTTCAATTAGTGAAGTTTATAAGTCAATCTATAAAGTTCAGGAGGAAAAAAGTTTTCCTCTCTTTCCACAAAAGCAGCTGACAGGTTTGTAAATATATGATTGTTCCTACAGTAAAACCACAGGAGTCCTCTGGTTTTAAGACAGCAGAAAATATTTCACAGGAAGGGGCTTGTATTCTTTCCTTATCTGCCACATGTACCTCTCATAACTACAGTCTCTACTCATCTTTAAGTCTCCACACTCAGCTCTAAACCTGGTTTTAAAAAGGAGTATGCTAACTTTCCTTAATATTGAACTCCCAAGAGACCACCAATATGACCAGCCTACTGCCAAATCTGTTTGAACAAAACTGTATAAGCCTTCTTCATCTATCGTAATAAGAACACATCATTAAAGAAGTAATTTTTAGAGAGCCACATAAGGATTCAGAGACTGCTGAAAAGATAATTCAATCTTTAGCAGCTACAGCTCCTACTACAGGAGTAGGAGTAACATCTACTGTACTACCGTTTGGCATTATCTACCGACATTTTCATCGCTTATACCCTTTGAATCAGTAATTCCACTTATGTGAATTTATTCTACAACACACAACAGCATGTATTTGCAAAGAAGTATATATAAAGGTGTTCACAACAATGTTACTTATAACAGAAAAAGCTGAAAAATAACCTAATCAACTATCAATAAGAGACTGGTTAAATAAAAGAGTACATCCATATACCTTGCATTTTTAAATAAATTAATGCTTTAATTCGTAAGACTTGGGTTTTTTTTTTTTCTTTCTGGCCACACCACAATGCGGAACTTCCCTGACCAGGGACTGAACACGTGCCCGCTGCAGTGGAAGCACAGTCTCAACCACTGGACAACCAGGAAAGTACCAAGACTTGGGACTCCTATTTGAGAGAAAATATTTCAGTACTTCTAGAGCCATACTCCTTGGAAGGAAAGTTATGATCAACCTAGACAGCATATTAAAAAGCAGAGACATTACTTTGCCAGCAAAGGTCCACCTAGTCAAGGCTATGGTGTTTCCAGTGGTCATGTATGGATGTGAGAGATGGACTGTGAAGAAAGCTGAGCGCCGAAGAATTGATGCTTTTGAACTGTGGTGTGGGAGAAGACTCTTGAGAGTCCCTTGGACTGCAAGGAGATCCAACCAGTCCATTCTAAAGGAGATCAGTCCTGGATGTTCTTTGGAAAGAATGATGCTAAAGCTGAAACTCCAATACTTTGGCCACCTCATGCGAAGAGTTGACTCATTGGAAAAGATTCTGATGCTGGGAGGGATTGGGGGCAGGAGGAGAAGGGGACGACAGAGGATGAGATGGCTGGATGGCATCACCGACTCGATGGACTTGAGTTTGAGTGAACTCCAGGAGTTGGTGATGGACAGGGAGGCCTGGCGTGCTGCGATTCATGGGGTTGCAAAGAGTCGGACACCACTGAGCGACTGAACTGAACTGAACTGAGAGCCATACAAAATACAGATCAGGATTCATCTGTAATATTAGTTCAACAAATACCTGACTGCCTATGCCACATCTAAGGGACTGTGCTCAGCAATGGAGAGATAATGCATGTAGTCCTTTCCCTCAAGGTAAAAAGGTAATACAGTCCCTTTACTCAAGGAGCATATAATCTGGGGAACAGAAATGAGTGAACATACCATTCCCATACATATAGTATGGTGAGGTAAGAACAGAATGTTATGGGAATGCATGAGTAAAGTGATTTAAAAATTAAAAATAACCATTCCAAGAAACAAAAAATCATTCGTGTAAATGTGAAATTATCAATTCCTCCTGTAGAGCTGAAAGAATGATGAGGCCTTCAGGCTGAGAAAACTCGAGCATCAGTAGAGCTGGGTCCTCCCACAGTGCATATGTCTGTGTCCTGCATCAGCTAGACACAAAGGTCACACTCACCCACTTAAACACTGGTGATGAATTATGGTTCTGCTCTTATAGTCCCCATCCCTGGGCTGTCACCCCCAGAGGAATCTTCTAGGGTCTATATTTAGAAACAGGAATAAAAATTCTCAAAGAATACACTATAAGAACAGTGTTATCTACCAACATTTGCTTCTACTTCGAGGTCCCATGGTAAAAATCAAGAAATATCATCCATTTGGTTGGTACTTTTATTCTGGGCTAGCAAAGGACCTTTAAAATGTGCCATTTAAACTGGGGCTTTGCAACAGCAGTGTTTCAAATAATCTGCTTTTAAGTATATTATGAAATAACCACACATAATACAGAGCCAATTATTAGACAATAGGTGTGTGCGTGCTAAGTCACTTGAGTCATGTCAGACTCTTTGCCACCCTATTGCAGCTTGCCAGGCTCCTCTGTCCATGGGATTCTCCAGGCAAGAATACTGGAGTGGGTTGTCATGCCCTCCTCCAGGGGATCTTTCCAACCCAGGGATCAAACCTGAGTCTCTTACATCTCCTGCAATAGCAAGCGGTCCTTTACCACTAGCGCCACCTGGGAAGCAAGCACACACAGATAACATAGTAATCTTCCAAGTTTATAGAAATAGAGTGTCAAGATAGCATGTTTCTAAATGTTATCTCACATAATTAGATAGTTATTAAAGATTCAATATAACTTCATCACTTCATTTTAAAAAGGATTTGAGGAAGTTTGTTAGTTACTAAAAAGAACTATAAATTCGATACTGAGCTTCCTAGGAACCCATCTGAAAAGTAATTCACTTTATCCATAAGTCAGACATGATTTAGCAACTAAACAACAACAAGCACACCACCTGTTCCCAACTTTATTCCTAGTCAGAAAATTAGAAATAGTTAACAAGAGAATTATTCAGAACCTCTATATCCATCAGTTTCATTCCTTGTTAACATTTTCCAGGTAAAAATGAAGGGAGGATGGGAAACAGATTTTGACAAAACATCTCTTTCTTTGGTGACAACTACTTTCTGGGAATGTCACATCACTGTTCACTTGAACTTTATGTTAAAGACTAATATTTAAACTGTATAAACTATATATCACTCAGAATCTTTTAATACTCCTATCATGTGCTTCTATACTGATATAATATAAATGACTGTAAAAATGACTAATTATTTCTAATCCTTAAGCCATATAATGAGCAGTATTATACTGTACTTATGAGCAATATCCAAATCTATACAAATTTCCATTTCAACAACTTTGGATAGTCTCTGAAAATGATTTAAAAACCACCAACATTCTATTCTTTGTATCCATGGCCGCCTAGTCCTATCAGTTCTCTTTCATAAAACTTCTTCTTAACCTAACTATAAAAACAGAGACTCAGAGCCAAAAAGCTCATCCTTCCTAAAGTTTCTTATATTCCTCCCTATATTCCATTTCCACTAAATGAATGAGTTCAGGCTCTACTCACCTCTCTCAGAACTACTGTGAAAGATTTCTAAATAGTTTCCATTTTTTCTTTCCAACCTATCTTGAAAATTGCCAATTCACTTTTCTAACACTGCTTTCATTATTCCATGCCTCAGTTCAATAATTTTTGATGGCTTCCCAATGCTGAAAGCAGTAATTCAGGAAAGGGATGATAAATAATGAAATAACATCATATTTTGGAAAAAAAACATGAAAACATTTTTTGCCTCATAATTTAAATTGCCAAGTGCAAGGGCAACTGTGGATGGCAGAACATGAATAAAAGCAGGATGATAAAACCCTATATCCTTAACTTGGCATCCGACACATTTCAGAATCCAGATCTACCACACATTTTACTGGTTTAAAGAACATGTCCAGAGATCAGCTCAACGCCATCCTTAATGAATGGTCTGCATCTCTCAACTCAAATTTCTATCCAGTTTCCCTTGCATGTTCTCAAAGCCTACGTTAAACAACCATCATTTTAACCTGAAGCCAATGTTTCTCCATGGAAAACACTCAGCAGGGGAAAGACTTCAGTCTTTCAGCATGGCAATGCTCCAAGTACTGATACAACAGCAAACAGCAAAATCACAATTTCTCAAATAAGGGAAATCAGCACTTACTCAAGAAGAGGTTAAACAACAATATGAAATACACAAGTGTCAGGGATCTACCATATGCAGTAACATAAACCGTCCTCCAGTCAGATTGATCTATGTTTCTAACTATGCTCTGCACATTTCCCACCTCTTTGTCTTTACTCACGTCCATCCTTTTAGTTTCTCTCAATCTTCAAAACTGTATTTCTGCTCCAAAACCCCAATATAATTAAGGAGCACATTTCTAAAATAAACAATCTTTCAAAAAGCGAAAATGTTTACCATGGCCTATGAGAGACCTCAAACGACCTAAGTATAGTCTACCACCCCACTCTCTCCTTAGCTTTCTTACTAGTCTTCTCACGAGCTTCTCAAACATACATTACTGCCGCAGGGCTTTTGCCTCCCAGGAGCTTCTTGGAAATTTTTTATACCTGCAGCTTAAATCTCACCTCCTCAGAAAGGCCTTTCTCAGTGCCACCCTATCTAAAAAGGTTCCCACACATCTCAATAATTTTCCACATCATCCTTCCTATGCTGCTCATAACACTTAACACTATTCTCAGTTCCTTAATCAGGTGTTTATTATCTGTACTCCTCTCATGGGGAACACATCTGTCTTGCTGACTGCTCTATTTTCCTAGCCTAGAATAGTGCCTCTGTAGGTAAATCAATAACCAGCTGCAGGAAAGAACTGTTAAGAAAGCCAGACTCAGTGACACTATCTGACCATAATCACAGTGTTCCTTTATGTCCTAAAGGAACTAAAATTTCTAGATAGGCAACATCAATACAGAATTAGGGAGCCATGTAAAGATAGAATCGCGAAGTGACGCAATATTCTCTTTGTCTTCCAAAGTTAGTATTCCTAAAGTCAAAATACAGAAAGAATGCTGTCACCTCCTGACTCTCCAAGGTTCCAAGAACAGAACTCTTTTGTTGCCACATAGGAATACAATATGAAAAATCAGTTTGCTTTTCTTAATCATTAAATTTATCATTTGTAAATGTCTTATTACTTGATATTTTTCCACCTCACTTTAGTTTCTCGAAATGTGTTTTCACTCATAAAAAGGAAAACTTGAGTTACTTCTCACATTCTAATTATCTGTAGTGTAGTAATTAATGTTCTGAGTAATGCTGTGGGGTATGTCAATATCACTATTGACTTATTTTCTTCCTTGTGGTGCAGGAGTGAGCTGAAGAAAAGAAAATTCTTCCATGATCTCCCACTGAGTATCTTTTTCTAGAAAAACAACCGTTTCTAAAATCCTACAAGGCTATGACAATTTCTCACCAGACTGTTACACTACCTGATTCTTGATCCTTGCCTTTTTACACATAAAGGTCCTATTTCTAGTGCGACGCTTTCTGTCCCCAAACTAACAAGCTACTTGTTAATAAGTTAATGTTAATAGGATGAATTCTCAACCTCTAAACTTTTTTCTCTTCCAAAATAAACAATCTCCCAAAATCAAAAGGATAATAAAACAATTTTTCCTAATAACGGTAATAACAAACAATCGGGTGCTGGTAAATGAAAAGATTTGAAAACTATTTACGGACAATGCAAATCTGTCTCTGCAGCCCTAAAATATATATATTACTTCTACGAAACAGTATTTCTAACCAACAGATGAAAACGTCTGTCTGAAAACATTTCATGAAGTCCCATGGTAAATCTGCCACAAGTTCAACTGTCCTCTTCCCGCCAGGGAATCCACAGGTTTCCCCTTCTTTGGGAATGTCAACCATTTTGCCTTTTCCTTTTATCTCTACGATTCAATTACGATGCATTGAGACTAAACCTGTGCATCCTAACAACTATTCCCCTCCTGCGGCAGAGCTCCCGGCAGAACTGCGCCCCCTTGGAACACGGTGCCCAGGTCCCATCTCCCCGGCGCCGTTAAGCTCGTGGTAAATAGCCACATCACAACCCGGGTAAACTGGGCGGTGGCAGGACCTCGCCGAAACTCAGCTCCGCAATTCTCCACGCGTCACACCGCTGGAGGCGCTCTCCCTTCACTGCAGTCAGGTCAATGTGGACGTCTTCCACTGGACCGGCTCCCCACAAGCGCGGGGCCGGGGTGGGGGAGATGAAGAGCATGGGGCCACCCAAGCCAAGGAAGGGGTGAGGAGAGGGGCCAGGGCTGAATGCAGGCGAAGACCAGCAAGAAACTGCGTCTTCTCCCCAGGAGCAACCTAGTTGGGCAGACAAAAGATTAGGGCGCCAAGGCCTTCCATCCTCATCCCGGAACCAAGGCAGCCCGATGAATCCACACCCCTAGTTCCCTCATTACAGACCCAGTTCCTGCAAGGGCTGGGTTCCTAACTTCCCCGACCAGGTGGAATGGAGAGCAGACAGAACAACCCGGGAGCGGTCGGGGCGCACGTGCTCCCCGATACCCAGACGGACAATAAAGAGTAAGCCCGGGCTTCCTCTGCCGCCCCACCCTGCTCCCCGCGGCTCCCACCAGCGGGGGCGCCTTCGCCCAAAGATCTGCAGACAAAGCCCCCTCCGGATGGAGAGAAGGGCAGGGTCCAGGCTTTAGGGGCTGCGCACAAAAGAGGGAGGGGCACGAGGGGCGGCGCGAGGCGGAGGGCGCGGCACTCACCCACTGAGCCCGAGGAGCCCCTGCGTTTGGGCGCGGCCGGCGTGGAGGGGGGCGCGGCGGGGGCTGGGGCAGCCGGGGTCCACGAGGGCTCGGCCTGAGGGCTCACGTCGGCCGGTGGAGGAGGGGGAGGCCGGGCCGGAGGCCCCTCGTC
Organism: Capra hircus; assembly: GCF_001704415.2. Classification (NCBI taxonomy): domain Eukaryota; kingdom Metazoa; phylum Chordata; class Mammalia; order Artiodactyla; family Bovidae; genus Capra; species Capra hircus. The sequence continues at coordinate 37,403,194 of NC_030818.1, forward strand.
CTCAGAGAGCTTGGAGAGCGAGTCTGCTGTAATGGAGGGTGGGGACGGCGCGGGCACCGACGACGACACGGGGCTCGGGTCCCAAGACGGCTGCCGCTCCGGAGCGGCGAGAGGCGCGGCCGGCAGTGGCCCCCTGGGCGCCGGGGGCACGAAATCATTGCCAAAGTCCAGCAGGGGCGCGCTAGCCGGGGTGGCGGCGGCTGCGGCCACCGGGGCCGCCGACAGCGCGGCGGCGGGCTTCCTCTCTAGCACCTCCAGCTCCTCCAGGTCCTCGTCCTCGTCCTCGTCTTCCTCCTCCTCCTCTTCCTCTTCGTCCTCGGGCTCCTTTACGAACTGGTACTTGAATGCGGGCTGAGGCCGAGGAGGGCTGTCCGAGGACGAGGAGACCAGAGGCGACTGGTCCATGTCTTCCATGGCTGGCAGGTCAGAGGTGATGCTGCAGCTGCTGCCTCCGCCGGAGAAGCTTCTTCTCAGAGCCGCGGGCGGTTGTGGGGGGCGGGGAGGACTGAGAGGGGCAGGGCCCAACGAGCCGAGGGACCTGCAGTGGCGACAGCTCCCGGAACAATGAGACTGCTCCTCCAGCCTCCGCGCCCGTGATGCGCCACCCGCCCCGTCCCCAGTTGCCGCCGCCGCCGCCCAGATGAGAGAAGGAGAGAGGCCAGCCGACGCTCCGCCCAGTTTGGCGTGACACCCTCCCAGCCAGGGAGAGGGAGGCACTAACGCAGGAGGGAGTGAGCCAATCGGCGAAGAAATAGAGTTGACGGGCAACCAGTCGGCCCAACAGAAAAGGAAAAAGACGAAAGTGGGTGGGTCTCACTGCACTTCCTCTCTCTTACCGGCTCGGGTGGGTTCGATGGGCGGGGTTTGGAGCTGGGAACCCCACCGACTGCCTAGGGTAGTTGCGGGTCTGGCGGGGGTCTTGGTCTTGGCCTTGGGGAAGCTGGAGTCTGTGTGTTTACAGCACTGAGAAAACGAAACGACTCCCTCCCAGCACTGAGGGGTCGGAGACGTTCCTGGCACGCCACCGGAAGGGCGTTATCTTGGAGACTGGGAGTGGAAACTTTCCTCCCAGGAAAGGAAAAAACCCAGAGCGCAGGAAGGTTATGAATAACGGTACTGTGGAGTAGGCCCTAAGGATTGAAGCAAACGTTAAATTGTAGATTTCGAAATAAAAATTTGTTTTCTTTCAAACTTAAATTCCCAAGCCACCTTATCACCTAAAGGGGATCACCATCTTAAAAGAAAAAATAATATTTTTTACAGGTTTTAAGTCACTCCCAGTCTTAACTGCAGACCCTGGATGAGGTAGGCAAAACAACTAGGCTAGACGATATAGGGACTGACTGGAACAGACCATTTGATGAGTCTGTACTTCTTCAAAGAGGGCTTTGGGATCTGCACGCTGCTGAACTTAACTGGTAGAAGGATGAGTCACCCAAAAGAGGGAGGAGAGAGAGGAAAGTGGAAAGAGAAGGATGCCTTGGAAGGCAAATTTGATTCACATTGTATTTCAGTCACCTTAGGCCCATGAGTCAACATTCTGGATGATTCAGGCTTTCTGGGAGTCAGGATACATACATACTCATTTCTTTGATATGTATGTCAAAACGAGTATAATCCCCATCCCACTTTTTCCAGAACTGGAGAGTTTAAAGAAAGTGATTGCAGAACATTTAAGTATCAGCATCCAGAGGTTTAGAGAGTCCTTTTTGTCTTTCTGATGTACTGAATACCTTCCAAAAATATCCCCTTCCTGTCTATTCTAGAGGCCCTGGAGAGAGGAGGATAGCTTGCTTTCAAGTTGCTCTCAGTCTAGGCCTGCATTATTCAAGTCCTTAGTCACTGGCTACTCCTGGCTACCGAGCACTTGAAATATGAGTCGTTTGAAATGAGATGTGCTGTAAGATTGAAATGCATACTATATTTTGAGAGTACCAAAAAAATTAAGTATCTCAATTTTTAGAGTGGTTATACTGGAATTGATAAAATTTTGGATATATTGGATTAAGTGTAATGTATTAATTTTACTTGTTCTTTTTAATACTGCATCTAGAAGTTTTTAAATATATATGTGGCTTATATTTTATTTCTGTTTGACAGTGCTAGTCTAAATTGATGATTAAGAAATGTTGATTGCCATGGAGAATCATGGATTACTTAAGCAAATTCTTAACTTCAACTAATACTACCCTCAATTGGGGTAATTAAAAAGGAAAAGCGAGGATTGGGGGGACAGAGGAGGGACACAGAGGGGGAACACAGGAGATTTTTAGGGTAGTGAAACTGTTATGTATGACACTGTCATGATGGATACATGACATACATTTGGCAAAACTCAGAACTGTTCAAAGAGGGAATCCTAATGTAAACTGTGGGCTTCAGTGAGTAATATAATCAATATTGGTTCATCAGGTGTAACAAGCCTACCACAAGCCTAATGCAGGATGTTAGTTATAGGGGAAATTGGTTGGGAGGTAGGCATGAGAGTGTATAAGAACTCTCTTTTCTGTCAATGGGAAACAAGATTTAATTTTTAAAAACCAGCAAAGGTAAAACTAGATTTCCTGGCATTGTTACCTGATCAGGTTAGTTATTAGTTAGTTATCAACAGTACATTCAAGACCTAGCTTAATAGTCCCACAGAGATGAACTTTAGCTTTATTTTTAGAAAATTGTTATGAGTTGATAGAAGTTTGTTTGTTTTTAGAAGAATTGGGAAGAGTAGGAAGAGAGAAATATTAGTGTAGAATTTGGAGGCAGGAGATTTAATGCCAAACTAAAAATTTTAAAACATTCCTCAATAATAACTAAACATATTTCAAGTATTTGTCAAATATTTGTCAAAAATTGTCAAAAACATACATGATTTTTCAGCTAAGTCCATACACATACAAAAATACACTGGCAAAATTCTTTGGTGTGAAGTTTTCAATTAAATCACAATTTAGCCATCAGTTTAGTCTCCCCAATACTATTTTTCCTACTGTGATTGTCCTGAAACACCTTAATGGAAAATTCCACAGGGTTTTCATTTATTAACTGAAGTTATTTATGTGATATTTCTGCATTCATATATCTGTGTATCTGATTATTACTAAAATAATCACAAAGGAATATCTTTAGTTTATTAAAATTGTCATAAAAGAATCATTACAGAAAAGTGGTAGATCTACAACTTTAATAGTTAATAGCATTAAATATTGAGGCAATAATTAAGCACTCACTTCTGATGCAGAAGAAAAATAAGAATTTTATATTATTATCTCAGTGACTTCTAAAACATTAAGTATTTGATGGATGAAAAAAAAAAATAAAGAATTTATCCAGTTTTCATAGAATGGTCAACAAAGCATAAGGAAAGGAGAATGTTGCTCGGTTCAGTCGCTCAGTCGTGTCCGCCTCTTTGCGACCCCGTAAATTGCAGCATGCCAGGCCTCCCTGTCCATCACCAACTCCCGGAGTTCACTCAAACTCATGTCCATCGAGTCGGTGATGCCATCCAGCCATCTCATCCTCTGTCGTCCCCTTCTCCTCCTGCCCCCAATCCCTCCCAGCATCAGAGTCTTTTCTAATGAGTCAACTCTTTGCATGAGGTGGCCAAAGTACTGTAGTTTCAGCTTTAGCATCAGTCCTTCCAAAGAACACCCAGGACTGAACTCCTTTAGAATGGACTGGTTGGATCTCCGTGCAGTCCAAGGGACTCTCAAGAGTCTTCTCCAGCACCACAGTTCAAAAGCATCAATTCTGAGGTGCTCAGCTTTCTTCACAGTCCAACTCTCACATCCATACATGACCACTGGAAAAACCATAGCCTTGACTAGACGGACCTTTGTTGGCAAAGTAATGTCTCTGCTTTTGAATATGCTATCTAGGTTGGTCATAACTTTCCTTCCAAGGAGTAAGCGTCTTTTAATTTCATGGCTGCAGTGTTGCTAGTACACCAGAACTCAAAGTAGAGTTAGTGCCTATTAGTGTAACTAGTTGTAAATACCACTGTCACTAACGAGAGCATTCTGGTGGGTATTTGAAATGGCTAAAGGAAGACTATAAATTCTAGATCATAGTAATAATTATTCAATGAATCATCTTTGAAATTATCTTACCAGATGTAGGAGATTAAAGTTTCCAATTACAATGGGTTAGTAACTGTCCTCTATTAGAACATGAGAGATCCATTCAGGCTGGTGGAGTCTCAGAGTTGGAAGGACTCTGGGAGATCAGCTTGACCAATCTTCCTCCCATTACAAGAATTCCATACAAATGTGTTTTTTTAACTTGGCCATCTGTGGTAGATTAAAAATGGCTACAAATCTGCAACAACACCACCCATCAAGAGGTCAGGTAGATTGCCTCATCTCTGGATCTGGCCTTGTGACTTTTTTGTCCAGTATAATACACTGGAAACGAGTTCCCAAGCCTAACCAGCAGAGGTATTACAGCTCCCACTCTCACTCTTTCAGAATGCTGAGAGACATGGAGAGAAAGACTTAGTTGTCCCAGCTAAAGAGCTCATGTCCCAGAAATATGAGACCATCTCAGACTGTTTAGCCAACCACAGAATCTTGAAAAATAATGAATCACTGTTTTAAACTGCCACCTTTTGGCATGGTTCATTACATAGCAAAAGCTAACTTAAACATCAGCCCTTTTGTGCCTCCATTATGTGCTTCATTCATTCATTCACACACACACACGTGCACACACACATATATATATGCATATACACACACATACTATATATACATATATAGTGTTTACTGTGCACCAAGCACTGGTCAAGACTGAACTATGGCACTGAAAATATCAGACACAAATGTGCATGAACATTTTCAGTAAAGGGAGAATCACTACTTAGGGAAATAGCCCATTCCATTTCTGTAGTATTATACCTTACAGGGGCTTCCTTGGTGGCTCAAACGGTAAAGAATCTTCCTGCTTTGCAGGAGACCTGGGTTTGATCCCTGGGTCAGTAAGATTCCTTGGAGAAGGGAATGGCAACCCACTCCAGTATTCTTGCCTGGAGAATCCCATAGACAGAGGAGCCTGGCTGGCTATAATCCATGGGCTCGCAGAGTTGGACACGACTGAGCAAGTAGCACTTTACTTTACCTACGCCTTATTGGAAAGTGTTGAATTGACACCCAATCTGGTATACATATATGGAACAGGTTAATTGTCCCTGCATCATGTATGCTCCCTGACAGAGTTAAAAGTGTGGGATTGGTGTACTCTTATCTACATACTGCAGGATGTAAACTAGACAGTAGGTTCAGTAACCATGGGAGAAAGATGAAAGGTAGGTTCCTGACAGATCTGTTTCAAGAAGTTGGGCATAACAGCTTTTTTGCCTATGAGAATGCCTTGCTTGCGTTCAAGGGCACCAATGAATTACATTCAACCTTTGTATTAAAAAAGGACTGAAACATCATTTTGGCACTCTTCGGGGAAAAATTAACAACTTGCTATCTCATTGTCCCTACCATTTTGCTGGGATTTTAGATCTTCTGAAATGTATCATTTTATGTAATGCAGTTTATGGTTCTGGTTAACATCTTACATCTAAGTTTATCATAATAAGAATAGATATATAAATAGTATAAGATCAGCACTGGTGATGCACTGTCAATTAGTGCTGGACCTAAAATTAAAATTTCAAAGAGAGAATGATACAACATGCAAGTGAAAGTCGCAAGGTCCAAGAAGGTCCTCTGCATTAGTACTGTGTTTCCTCCCTAGTTCAACAGGCAACATTTCTCTGGTGAAATGTATTTTGATCTGGCAAAAAACCTATTTTGATCCAGCAGAAAATCAACTGGTCTAAGCACCACAAATCCAAGCAAAGAAATTCCTAAACCATCTTAGACACATAAATCTGTCTTCATGAGAAAAAAGAACTACAAAGAAGAGTTTACAAAATTACCTGGGTTATAAAAAACTCATTCCAGTATGTCTCCCACTCTTCATAATACCTAAACATTGAACTATAAATGTCATTTTATTGTGAGTGGAAATAGAAACCAGGTGGTTACTATCTTTAAACATTCATTTCTTCAACTAAAATCTATTGAGCATCTGGGGTTTGGTGATAAAGAGTAAAACACAATTCCTAATATCAAGGAACATATAGTCTAGTTTACATAAGTATATATAGGTATATACATATGTGTGTACATAGACATACATAGTTGGGAAGATCCCCTGAAGAAGGGAAAGGCTACCCACTCCAGAATTCTAGCCTGGAGAATTTCATAGACTGTATAGTCCATGGGGTTGCAAAGAGTTGGACATGACTGAGGGACTTTCATACATACATGGAGGAAAGAACGGGTTCAAAATTGGGAAAGGAGTACATCTGTATATTTGGCTGTATATTATCTCCCTGCTTATTTAGCTTATGTGCAGAGTACATCACACAAAATGCTTGGTTGGATGAATCAGAAGCTGGAATCAAGATTGCCGGGAGAAATATTAATAACCTCAGATAGGCAAATACCACCCTTATGGCAGAAAGTGAAGAGAAACTAAAGAGCCTCTTGATGAAAGTGAAAGAGGAGAGTGAAAAAGCTGGCTTAAAACTCAACATTCAAAAAACTAAGGTCATGGCATCTAGTCCCATCACTTCATGGCAAATAGATAGGGGAAAAAACTGAAACAGTGACAGACTTTATTTTCTTGGGCTCCAAAAATCACTGCGGATGGTGATGGCAGCCATGAAATTAAAAGATACTTGCTCCTTGGAAGGAAATCTATGAAAAACCTAGACAGCATATTAAAAAACAGAGACATTACTTTGCTGACAAATGTTCATATATTCAATGCTATGGTTTTTCCAGTAGTCATGTATGGATATCTGAGTTGGACCATAAAGAAGGCTGAGTACCAAAGAATTGATGTTTTCAAACTGTGGTGTTGGAGAAGACTCTTGAGAGTCCCTTGGACAGTGAGGAGATCAAACTAATCAGTCCTAAGGGAAGTCAACCCTGAATATTCATTGGAAGGACTGATGCTGAAGCTAAAACTCCAATACTTTTGGCCACCTGGTGTGAAGAACTGACTCATTAGAAAAGACCCTGATGCTGGGAAAGATTGAGGGCAGGAGAAGGGGTCAACAGAGGGTGAGATGGTTGAATGGCATCATCAACTCAATGGACATGCGTTTAAGCAACCTCCAGGAGAGAGCGAAGGAAAGCAAAAGGGACGCCTGGCGTGCTGCAGTCCATGGGGCTTCTAAAGAGACACAACTTAGTGAGTGGACAACAACAACATATGTATATGATAAAAAAAAAAAAAATAGAAGGAGACCGACAGGCTGGCTTAAGTGAAACATAACCACTTCTCATAGTTCATGCAGAAGTTGATGAGAGACTAAACTAATAGCACAGTAAACAGAAGATACATTTCAAAAAGATTTAAATTGAATTCATTGAATTTGGTGATTAATAGAATGGAGGGGCTGAAGAAAGAAAAGCTGATTCTAAGACTTAAGCCTAGTTGACAAGGTAAATAGGTGTTGCCATTATTAAAGAAAAGAAGTCAGGAGAGGAGCACAGATGGGTGAGTAATGCTGGGAAGAATTTAATGACCTAAGTTTTTAGATCCATTGAACTTGATTTGCCTGCAGAACACTGGACTAGAAATAATCAGAAGGCAGCTGAAAACCTAGGGCTGGAGCTTAGATCTAGTCTGGAGAGCAGGTAAGTAAATCTGTTGGTTAGGTTTCATGGGTGAATATTTGAGGAAAGTGGTGGGTATGGGAGGGGATGGCCAAGCAGGCTGATGGATACCATCTAATACCCATGGGAGGAAAAGGCCTAGAATAGAGCCCTGGGAAACGTTAGGTGAAGCATCTCAACATATTTGAAGAGTGTTATTTCCACTGATCTTTTTCTTTTCCTAGAAAATACAAATCAAAACAAAGGATCTTCTTTTAGCTTTTCTTCATGTTAGTTGCAATATCATGTCCAGCTCTTTGTGACTCCATGGACTATAGCCTGCCAGGCTCCTCTGTCTGTGGAATTCTCTAGTCAGAAATACTGGAGTGGGTTGTCTTCCCTTCTCCAGGGGAGCTTCCCAACCCAGGGATTGACCCAGGTCTCCTGCATTGCAGGCAGATTCTTTACCCTCTGAGCCACCAGGGAAGACCTTTCTTCATAAGTCTGGTTTTTAAACAGGTGCTCATTTTATTTTCTCCATCCACCTCAAACTCAGAACTCAAAATAATATTCCAATAAGCACTCAATCAATTGTATTTAACACCAAGTAATTCTTGCCGGGAGAATCCCCATGGAGAAAGGAGCCTGACAGGTTACAGTCCATGGGGTTGCAAAGAGTCAGACCCGACTAAGTGACTAACAAACACACAGTCTATAGTAATAGGGATAGTGCCAATCATTTAAGCCACAGAGACTTCTCAAACCCTCATTAAACTAGTGACTCCCACAGAGACATGGAGAACAGACTTATGGACAAGGGCAGTGGAAAGGAAGGAGAGAATGAGATGATTAGAGAGAGTAGCATATACACATGTGAAATAGATAGCCAATGGAAGTTTGCTCTGTGACTAAAGGAGCTCACACTGGGGCTCTGTAACAACCTAGAGGGGTGGGAAAGGGTAGGAGGTGGGAGAGATGTCCAAGAGGGATGGGACATATGTACACCTATGGCTAATGTATGTTGATGTGTGGCAAAAATCAAACTAATACTGTAGAGCAATGGATTAAAAATAAATGTAACTTTTAAAAAAACTAGTAATATCAGCCTCTTAGCCAATAATAAGTGGAAGAATTGCCTGGTGGACTTTTGCCTTTTTATGTAACTAAATGGCAACCCACTCCAGTACTCTTGCCTGGAGAATCCCAGGGATGGGGAAGCCTGGTGGGCTGCTTTCTACGGGGTTGCACAGAGTCGGACAGGACTGAAGCAACTTAGCAGCAGCAGCAACCAGCCACTAATAAAAATGCTAAAGAGAAGGAAATGGCTGAAAGAAAAGCAATAAGAAATTAAGCAAATGCTATAAATTACAATAAATGATTCTTTTATATACTACTTGTATTTATGAGGTATATGATTTCCTTTTAAATCAACAGACTTATACTGCTCATATTCAACTTTTTCCCTACTTTCCTGAGAACTGAGAAACACATTCATCACTGGAAGTATATTGCCTTACATATGTTTCTTTGTGAAATTCTTTTTCCTTTCACTACTACAAACTTATTGTGATCTAGTATTTCCATTTTATCTGAGTTCTATTTATTGTCCTGAGTGGAAGTTTTTCCTATCAGGTGGTAAAAGAAATGTAAATAATTTATGAATGATAAATACTATTTAATGAGTTAAATATAGTTCATCATGTGTTCATTTCCTCTCCCTCCTAAAACCCCATTAAAATGTCAGTAAAGCAATAAAAATGGTATTAAGCAGTAAGGACAAAGAGAATAAGAGCAGAGACAACAGTGGATAAAATATATCAACATCTTTTTGGAAGACAAAGCAGACAGAGGAGCAATTACTAATTTAGCAGACTGTGAAGTTACAACCTGAATACCTCTCAAGGGGCATTACCAACTAGAAGTACGTCGTTTTGTGCAATGGAATCCTTGAGGCACTCAGCCCTTGGAGGTGCTAGAAATGAAAACAAGTGGACTAAGTAAAAGAGAAATCCTTAGCCCCGTGTCCCCTTTCTATACTCAGAAAGCCTGCAGCAAAGCTTAAGCATGTCACCACTGCCCAACTCTCACTGCCCCCACGATCCCTGCTGTCCCTTATGCCTTGTTCTCTTCAGACAGGAAGTTGGAAAATTCATTTGTGGAGAAACAAAACAGTTCCAGGGAAAATTTCTCAAAGTACTGACATACCCCAGTATATTGGCATATCCAAGTATTTGAAGTACCCCAGTAAAAAGACCTGATGAGCCCCACCTGCCCCCTACTCCCCACAAAACTTCTGTCCATTTTTTTAAAAAAATTCTCTACTCTTAAAACATATGAAACACCAGATATTTAACAAAAGTCTTGAATGGAAGCTAAAAATGAAAATAAACAAAAGAAACTTGAGGAGGGAACAGGCATACAGAGGATAGAAGAAAATATCATAGAAACTATAATATTTATAGGGAGATAACAGATATCACTCCATAAAACAAAGACAGAAATAATAAGTGAAAAAATTAAAGAACATGAAAGAGTTCACAAAGTAAAACCAATTTCATGTTCATAGCAGCATTATTTACAATGGCCCAAAGAAACAACCAGAATCTTTTTATTTTGGAGGCTAATTACAATATTGTAGTGGTTTTTGCCATACATTGACATGAATCAGCCATGGGTGTACCTGTGTTCCCCATCTTGAACCTCCCTCTCACCTCCCTCCAGAATCTATTAATGAATGAATGGAAAAATAAAATCTGGTATATACATACAATGGAATACTGCCACTGCTGCCCCTGCCAAGTCGCTTCAGTTGTGTCCAACTCTGTGCGACCCCATAGATGGCAGCCCACCAGGCTCCCCCGTCCCAGGGATTCTCCAGTCAAGAACACTGGAGTGGGTTGCCATTTCCTTCTCCAATGCATGAAAGTGAAAAGTGAAAGTGAAGTTGCTCAGTCGTGTCTGACTCTAGCGACCCCATGGACTGCAGCCTACCAGGCTCCTCCGTCCATGGGATTTTCCAGGCAAGAGTACTGGAGTGGGTTGCCATTGCCTTCAAATGGAATACTATTCAGGCTTAAAAACGAATGAAATTCTGATATATGCTACAACATGTTTGAACCTTGAAGACGTTATGCTAAGTGAAATAAACCAGAGACAAAGGGACAAGTATGATTCCACCTATATGAGGTACATAGAATAGCCAAATACACAAAGACAGAAAGTAAAACAGTAGGTACCATGGTGATGGGAGGGTGGAAATGGGGAGTTCCTATTTAGAGAGTATTTAGTATATACAGGGTTTAATGGGATGATAAGTTCTGGAAATGGGTAGTGGTGATGCTCACACGATAATATGAATGCAATTAATGCCACTGAACTGCTTATTTAAGAATAGTGATAATGGTAAATTTCATTTTACTACATTAAAATGATTTTCATTGCAACTTTAAAAAATTGAAGTGTTGGAAGATACATTTACAAAACCTTCTCTGCCATTGAATTCTCCAGGCAAGAATACTGGAGTGGGTAGCCATTCCCTTCTCCAGGGGATCCTCCCAACCCAGGGAACAAACCCCGGTCTCCTGCATTGCAGGCAGATTCTTTACCATCTGAGCCACCAGAGAAGCCCTGTAAAACCTCCCAGGGAAATAGAAAAAAAAAAAAAAAGATGTTTTAGAAACAAACAGAAGTTGACGTGTTTTTTTTTTTTTGTAAAGCAACATCATTTACAATAGCCTCAGAAAACATGAATTAATTTTTTAAAAAAATTTTAAAAAAACATTGTAAAGTAATTATCCTCAAATTAAAAATAAATAAATAAATTGGAATTCCCTGGTGGTACAGTGGATAAGAATTCCCCTGCCATGCAGGGGACATGGGTTGGATCCCCGGTCCAGGAAGATTCCACACGCCCTGGAGCAACTAAGCCTGTGTGCCGCAGCTCCTGAGCCTGTGCTCCAGAGTCCATGTGCTGCAACCAGTGAAGCCCATGCGCCTAGAGCCGTGTTCTGTAATAAGGAGACCACTGCAGTGGGAAGTTGGTACACCACGGCAAAGAGGAGCGCCCCCTACCCAGCGGGAACAAAGAACAAAGACCTAGTCAACCAAAAGTAGATAAATAAGTAAATAAAGTTCATTTTTCAATTAGTAATTATTTCATAATTTTACATGAATTTACATGAATTATTTAATGAGGGATTTAACAAAATGTTCCCAAGACCATAACATTGCCAACATTGCTAGAGAAAGAAACTAGAAGGGCTTCAGCTGGATTTCAAGATTTAAAGCTCAATAATTAAGACAATGTAGGACTGGCGTAAAAATGGACAAGTAGATCAATGGAACAGAATAGAGTCCAGAAAGACTCACAGACCCACATACACATAGTCAGTTTTTTACACAGGTGCCAAAGTATTAATATTTCAATGGGGAAAGCATAATCTTTTTCAACAAATTGTTCTGGAACAATTGGATATCCATATGCCAAAAATAAATAAATAATTCAAAACGAACCTAGACATAAATAGAACAGTCAAAATTAAAATGTGGCAAGACTACATAATGAAGGCTGTTGGAAGTATAAAGTGGTAACACCATTTTGGAAAATGATTTGCTAATTTCTCATAACGTTAAACATACCTAAGGATATGACTTAGCAATTTTACTCCTAGATATTTATCCAAAAGAAATGAAAACTGGAAACAATCCAAATATCCATCAACTAATGAATGGACAAGCATATTGTGACTTTGGAATCCTACTCAGCAATCAAAAAAGAACAAACTATTGATAGAAACAGCGTGAGGAAACTGAAAAGGATTATATTAAGTGAAAGAAGCAAGACACAAAAGCCTCCGTACCCTACAATTCTGTTTATGTGATTCCTAAGAAGGCAAAACCGCCAGGGGCAGGGGGAGGGGAGGGAGTTATCAAAGAGAGAACAAGCGAACTTCTTGACGTGATAGTGTTGATGGTTACACAACTATATACATTGTCAGAACTCACTGAACTGTGTGATTAAAATAAATGTATTTTGTTGGATAAAAATTATATTGCAGTAAAGCTGATGATTTTTCTTTAAAAAGACAAAGGTACAATACAGAAGACAACGGATGAAAAAGCTAGAAGATAAATTTGGGAGGCCTATGAATCACTAATAAGAGATCCAGAAGGAAAGAACAAAATAACACAAAGTTTCCCGTTAATCCAATTTGTCCTCTAGAAAGGTGAACCTGCAATATGGTTTTTCAAACTCCATGACTGAGCATTTTTTGAGTTTTCATTTTAACTTAACCTTATAAATGTGCACAGTATTTGGGGGCATCAGTAAATGTCTTAAGACTATATCTTATACAATTTTCCTTCTCTAAGTCACCTTCTATCTCTATGAAATTGATAGTGCGGTAAATGAAACCGAGTCTAGTTTAAGTTGCTATTTAGATCTTAAAATTGGGGCTAGTTGCTGTTTTCAGCTGACTCTACTGTGCAATTTTTAAAGAAGAAACTATTATTTAAAATGAATGTTTCCTAAGTGTATTTGTACTTTCATTGCTGTACCTCTGAAATCCAGCCATTCATCTCTTTTAAACAGTTTTACTGAGATACAATTCCTATACCATGCAATTCATGCATTTAAAGTACACAACTCAGTGCCAGCTATTCCTTACCTGTTGTACAAGTTTTGAATAAGATATGGAAGAAAAAACAATGTGATGCAGTAAAGCAAGATTCTGGATCCAGCTTTGCCAACCCCAGTTTGGTGACCTTCAGGAACCTCTGGGTCCCAGTACCCTCATCTGTGAATCAGGGGATTACACCTAACAACTCCTTCCCTCTGATCTTCCTTCAGGATCATTTTTTATTGTTCATCTTTAACCTTTAATATCTGTCTAGTGCCAATGTCAAATATTGGGATAAGCCACTCAGAAAGATGTATTTTATGATAGGAAGGTTGCAACAATGGTCTGAATTAAAGCAAGATTCTTTCTAGCCTTTTTTGAAAGAAGATAGTTTTCCTTTTTATATGTTTCAAAATAAGAAGATAAAGAGGATAGTACATAGTGTGTTTAACTTAGGTGAGTTTCTCTTTTAACTTTATCGTTCTCATTTCTAACAGCAAATATGAAAACTATGTAGAAAGCTGAATAGGCTTAGAAATACATTCAAGAAAACTGTATTAAAGTCAGTGATTCAGCCAAATAGCTTAATCAAAAATATTTTTAAAAATATTGCCTGAAGAGCTTCTGTTCAAGTGAAAAATGAAGATTTTCCATAAAAGCCTAGTAAATATGCAAAATTTCATCACTGCATATTTTAATAGTATATGCCTTCATTTGTTTCTCTTCTCTATTTGAAATAGCAAAGTTGACATTATGCTTTTAAATGAATATACCCACATTCCTAAAAAGCTTATAATGGATTTCTTAGTAACTAGATATTGCTGTGGGTTGAATCCTGTCCTCCTGAAAGATATGTTGAAGTCCTAACCCCAATACTTTAGACTAGGCTTTATTTGAAAGTGCAGTCATCACAGGTGGCTCAGACGGTAAAGCGTCTGTCTACAATGCGGGAGACCAGGGTTCAATCCCTGGGTTGGGAAGATCCCCTGGAGAAGGAAATGGCAATCCATTCCAGGATGATGGCCTGGAAAATCCCATGGACAGAGGAATCTGGTAGGCTACAGTCCATGAGGTCGCAAAGAGTCGGACACGACTGAGCGACTTCACTTCACTTCAAAGATGAGGTCATACCAGACTAGTTCAGTTCAGCTCAGTTCAGTTGTTCAGTCATGTCCGACTCTTTGCCACCCCATGAATCGCAGCACGCCAGGCCTCCCTGTCCATCACCAACTCCCGGAGTTCACTCAAACTCACGTCCATCGAGTCGGTGATGCCATCCAGCCATCTCATCTTCTGTTGTCCCCTTCTCCTCCTGCCCCCAATCCCTCCCAGTATCAGAGTCTTTTCCAATGAGTCAACTCTTCGCATGAGGGGGCCAAAGTATTGGAGTTTCAGCTTTAGCATCATTCCTTCCAAAGAAATTCCAGGGCTGATCTCCTTCAGAATGGACTGGTTGTATCTCCTTGCAGTCCAAGGGACTCTCAAGAGTCTTCTCCAGCACCACAGTTCAAAAGCATCAATTCTTCGGCGCTCAGCCTTCTTCACAGTCCAACTCTCACATCCATACATGACCACTGGAAAAACCATAGCCTTGACTAGACGGACCTTAGTCGGCAAAGTAATGTCTCTGCTTTTGAATATGCTATCTAGGTTGGTCATAACTTTTCTTCCAAGGAGTAAGCGTCTTTTAATTTCATGGCTGCAGTCACCATCTGCAGTGATTTTGGAGCCCCCAAAAATAAAGTCTGACATTGTTTCCACTGTTTCCCCTGTTTCCCCATCTATAGGGTAGACCCTTAATCCAAAATGACTGGTGTCCTCTTAAGAAAAGTAGGAGACAGAGATGCATAGGGTAGACAGCCATGTGAAGACAGGCAGAAAGCCAAGGAAGCTTCCAGAATCTGGAAGAGGCAAGGAAGGATCCTAGAGGCTTTGGAGGGAGCATGGCGTAGTCAACACATTAACTTTCTACATCTAGTCTACAACAGTGAGAGAGAATACATTTCTATTGTTCTAAACCATCCAGTTTGTGGTGTTTTGTTACAGCAGCCCTAGGAAACGAACACAAACATATAGACAAACGTTACGTGCAAATAGGTGGGCACAAACAAAAAGAGAAATTTGTCAAATTATTGGATTTCAAAAAATCTAGTATAATCAGTGTGAACTTGAGTAGTTAAAATAGTGCATGATGTCGTCTAATCTTTACATAAAGCTCTTTAAAACATTGCTTTTTAAATGTTGTGTTATGTAAGGAAACTAAGGGGGCTTCCCTGGTGGCTCATCAGTAAAATATCTGCTTGCCAGTGCAGGAGATGAGGGTTCAATCACTGGGTTGGGAAATCCGCTGGAAAAGGAAATGGCAACCCTCTCGAGTATTCTTGCCTGGAAATCCCAAGGACAGGGGAGCCTGGCAGGCTACAGTCTATGGAGTCAAAAAGAGTCGGACACAACTTAGTGACTGAAAAACAACAACAAAAGGGAAAAGAAGCTGATAAGAAAAGGCATATTTTTCCAAGGAAGAAATAACACAATATGTTTGAGAGAGGCAAGAAAGCCTACTCAAGTGATAAAAACTCAGAAAACAGCTACAGGGAACTATTTCTAAATTGGCAGCCAAGTTACAGCATTTGTTATTACTAAGCCACTTGAGTCTCAAAGGAAGAATCTGAGAGCAGCAATCATCTCTGGTCTCATCACTTCATGGGAAATAGATGGGGAAACAGTGAAAACAGTGTCAGACTTTATTTTTTTGGGCTTCAAAATCACTGCAGATGGTGACTGCAGCCATGAAATTAAAAGAGGCTTACTTCTTGGAAGAAAAGTTATGACCAACCTAGATAGCATATTCAAAAGCAGAGACATTACTTTGCCAACAAAGGTCCATCTAGTCAAGGCTATGGTTTTTCCAGTGGTCATGTATGGATGTGAGAGCAAGACTGTGAAGAAAGCTGAGTGCCGAAGAATTGATGCTTTTGAACTGTGGTGTTGGAGAAGACTCTTGAGAGTCCCTTGGACTGCAAGGAGATACAACCAGTCCATTCTGAAGGAGATCAGCCCTGGGATTTCTTTGGAAGGAATGATGCTAAAGCTGAAGCTCCAGTACTTTGGCCCCCTTATGCGAAGAGTTGACTCATTGGAAAAGACTCTGATGCTGGGAGTGATTGGGGGCAGGAGAAGAAGGGGATGACAGAGGATGAGATGGCTGGATGGCATCACTGACTCAATGGACCTGAGTCTGAGTGAACTCCGGGAGTTGGTGACGGACAGGGAGGCCTGGCGTGCTGCGATTCATGGGGTGGCAAAGAGTCGGACACGACTGAGTGACTGAACTGAACTGAACTGAATCATTTATTTCATAATTTTATGATGAAATTTTCTAATAGAAAATTTTCATAAGAAACCTTTTTATGAAAATATTGAACAAGGGTGTGATAGGTTTGTTTTTTTTCCATGTCCACTGTTACTAGGTTTGTGATTTTGAGCAATTGTTTTCTTTGTGCCTCATTCTTCATCTGAAAAATACGGATAATAATCACGGCCAACTCATAGAGTGGTTTCAAGGATTAGTTAACTAATCATAAAATACTTATAAAAGTGGCTGGCACACAGAAGTATACTATTCAGCTTAGTTTTTATTCATAAACATAACTTAGGTTATTTTATAGAGTGTGAAAAAACTTCACACAATCCAAGTTTTAGGAAGTTCTGAGAAGATGCTGCTATATTTAGAAGGAAGGATGGAAGGAAGGAAAGATCGATGGAAGACTAATACTTGTTCTGCTGGAAAATCTCACCTAAAGAGACGTTATCTCTTTTGCTTTTCTCAAATAGCTTCTACTAACACTGTGATCAGTTCATGGATAAGTAAAGTATTGATAAGATATAACATCCATGAAGTTCCTTTAGCACCATTATGAAATGTAAATACATTAGATAATGTAAATGTAAATGTAAATACATAGGATAAGCAGATCTCCAGGTCTCAGGAGAGTATGCTATTCACACTCTGGGTTTTTTCCCACCGAAAGGAAAAAAGACCATCAGCACTGGGTACCTACCTGGAACAAAGGTGACCTCAGGGCCATAAAAATTAATAGCTAGTTGACTACAGTCAGCAAGACCGCTTTCGGGCACCGCGGGGGATATTAGGCTGGCCCACAACTCTTTGGTTTAAGGACTTCCTTACCCAGGGCTGAATCCCTGGCGTCTATGCTTGTACTGTTTCCCTGCTCCCACGTCCAGAGCTGATCAGTCAAGCACATACACATGACCCTAGTCACCTCATTATCTCTGTCTCTGTCTAAGAATGAGCCCTAAGAGATAAGGGGCTGGGCTGGTCACTTGAACTGAGGATAAATATACTCAGGAGCAAGGGGGTGCCTATGTTTGGCCTTATGCAGCCAAAGCTGCTGCTGCTGCTGCTGCTAAGTTGCTTCAGTCGTGTCCGACTCTGTGCGACCCCATAGACGGCAGCCCACCAGGCTCCCCCGTCCCAGGGATTCTCCAGGCAAGAATACTGAAGTGGGTTGCCATTTCCCTCTCCAATGCATGAAAGTGAAAAGTGAAAGTGAAGTCACTCAGTTGTGTCCAACTCCTAGCGACCCCATGGATGCAGCCTACAAGGCTTCTCAGTCCATGGGATTTTCCAGGCAAGAGTACTGGAGTGGGTTGCCATTGGCTTCTCCATGCAGCCAAAGCAACCAGGTCAATTTGGAAAAGAGAGATAACTGAAGACAATGAGCACAATAAGTCAGACAGAAATTGGCTGCTGTGTTCCTGATGGATTGACAAGTCCTGGTTCCAATCATTCCTGAAACCTGGCTGTATTTTATGCCTTCCTTGAGATATTCCATTCTTGAAAGAAATTTCTTGTGTTGTTGTTGTTTACATTGGTATGAAATAAACTTCTGTCACTTGCAACCAAAAGAGCCTTGATGAATGAAGCCACAGACATTATTGTACTATCTATGGTATTAAAATATTTTTTAATAATAATTATCAATAAAAGGCAGATGGGAGTGAGACTTCTCTGATTAGCCTTTTTATGTGGTTTTGACCTTCAAACTGTCTAACTATATTACCAATTCAAAAAATATTTAATTTAAAAATTATTGTTGGAATAAGTTGTGCATATAGTGATAATATCTTTTACATTAAAATTCAGGACATCTCATTTAGTACAGAAAAAAAAAAACGATCAGAATTTTAAAACTCAGGCCCATGCACCTTAGCTAGAAGTTTTTCTACAGTGGAGAATCAGAGAGTGTGCAATAAGAAATGTATTTCCTCTTTTTAAGTAGGAATGACTAAAAGCATGAATTGGTATTCAGAGACTAACTCAGTCCTCTTCATGGACCTCTCTAGAATGCTGTGGGATCTCCTGACGTAGGAAAATGCGCAAGTGCAAAATACACCACTTTAGGGCTGCCCTGGTGGCTCAGTGGTAAAGAATCCTCCTGCCAGTGCAGGGAACGAAAGTTCAATCCCTTATCTGGGAGGATCCCACATGCCACTTGTGCACCAGAACTACTGAGCCTGTGCTCTCAAGCCTGAGAGCCACAACTACTGAAACCCACAAGCCTATAGCCTGCGCTCCACAGGAGACGCCACTGAAAAGAGAAGCCAGTGCACCTCAACAAGAGAGCAGCCCCCACTCGCCACAACTAGAGAATAGCCAGTGCAGCAACAAAGACCCAGCACAGCCAAAAACAAATACTTTTAAAATATCAGTTTAAATGGCTCATGTACCGTTTAACGCGCATCAGTGGCTGCCAATGTATGACAGCTTAACGGGGGGTAAATTTACATCTCTGAAATGACTAATCATACAATTGTATTAAACATCTTAGTGTATGCTATAGAAAGGGTATGAAAAAATGGACTAGAAAAGATCAATAGTGCTGAATAATTTGAGGGGATTTTTAGAGGAGCTGAAAAATTATCTCAGTATGAAAATATTAATAGAATTTGGAGACAAAGAATATATAGAAATAGAGAATAGTATAAAAAAGAGCAAAGCCTACATGGGAAACATAAAGACACAGGACTAGCTGGAACAAGAGTTTGTGTTAGCAAACTGGATATGGACAGCACCTCACACAGAGCCTGGGATTTGTGCACTCAGTTAATAGTAATTACTGTTGTTAATATTATTTAGAGAGCAAGGTAACATCACTAGATAAGGTGAGACCATATTCTAGAGGATCTGGAATGTCAGAGCAACTAAGACTTTACAAGTTATTGTATGTTTGAGCTGGAAAAGAACTTGACTGGTGTTAGTTCTAGAAGGTCCTATGGCTCTTCATTGAACTGGTTAACTTTAGCTTCTTCGGCATTAGTGATTGGGGCACAGGCTTGGAATACTGTGATGTTGAATAGCTTGCCTTGGAAAGCAACTGAGACCATTCTTTCATGTTTGAGGTTGCACCCAAGTACTGCATTTCAGACTCTTCTGTTGACTATGAGAGCTACTCCATTTATTCTAAGGGATTCTGGCCCTCGGTAGTAGATAAAATGGTCATCTGAGTTAAATCTGCCCTTGCCTGTCCATTTTGGTTCATGATTCCTGAGACATCGATGTTCACTCTTGCCATTTCCTGCTTGACCACCTCCAATTTACCTGATTCACGGAGTTGACATTCCAGGTTCCTACGCAATATTGTTCTTTACAGCTTCAGACTTTACTTTCATCACCAGACACATCCACAACGGAGCATCATGTCTGCTTTGGCTCAGCCACTTCCTTCCTTCTGGAGCTACTGGTAATTGCCCTCCACTCTTCCCCAGTAACATACTGAACACCTTCTGGCCTGGGGGGCTCATCTTCTGGTGTCATATACGTTTGCCTTTTCATACTGTTAATGGGGTTCTCACGGCAACAATACTGGAGTGGGTTGCTGTTTCCTCCTCCAGTGGACTGTGTTTTGTCAGAACTCTCCACCATGACCAGTCCATCTTGGGTGGCCCTGCCCAGCATGGCTCATAGCTCCATTGAGTTACACAAGCCCCTTTACACAGATCCCTGAAGGGGAATTTTTTATTATTTACTTATTATTAAATATTACTAAATTGATTTTCTATTTTATGGATCCTACAAGTGTTGCACTATGGGAATGTTTGTTCTGGTAAAGGGTACAAACATTCTTGATGAAGCCACCCACACCTCACACCAAAACGAAGCTGAGATACAACGTGGGAGGGAATCAGGGGTTTCTCCTAAGCCATGAACAGCTTTTAACTGAATGTGTAGGTGGTGATAATGTTAAATGCAGCATTCAAAATCACAGATTCTTTTTTACTCCTAAGAGATTACTATGGTATACATGCCAGCTAACAGCCACTTTCAGCTGGTATGCATTTCACAGCTTTGTTGTGTGGATGAAATTTTAGCCGAAGTTCTAGTAGAATGCACAATGTTCTCTTATTGGGTGAAGCACAGTTCACGGTAGTTGTCTCTGGATGATGGCATTGGGTGCAGCTGCAGGAACTCAGCAGGGAGAAGAGGAAAGATAAAGCGGTATTTCTTGGCTGCTAAAAAGAATGGGCAGTGGGGGGTGAAATCCCACAGAGTGGACAGAGTTTTAGAAATCATCTTCAAGTCCAAACGTACTTCAGTCATTAGATAGTTCAGTTAGTTATCCTTGGCACACTGCAGAGTTAAAGATGCAATGCTGGTCTCAAGTTCTGGCTTTCAGAAGGTAGCGCCATGTTCAAGGATGCGGGGCAAGAGTCAGATGACAAGGCTTCTGATATCAGACTTACCTCTAAGTACAGAGAGGACCTTGAGCAAGTCAACTAATCTCTTTTGACTTAGCCTGCAGTAAGGTATCATTTCAGGAAAAAATGGAATGTTATTGTCAAAGCTCTTGGTGAATATGAAGCACCAGGGAAAAATATTTTGGGGGTTTTTTACTTTTTTTTTCCCTGTGTTGATCCTGACTCCCCAAGAATAAGATATGCGATTTAGACTTATACTTTTTTTCTTTTTTAAAAAATTAATTCATACATATAGTAAAAATTTAATTATTACTTTTCAATTAAAGATGCAGGCAAGGAAAAAACTCTCCTCAGATGCAGTTGGCTAATTAGTAGAAGGTACAGCCAGCAAACGTAATTACTGAATCAAATTTGGGTCCACCAGCCCAAAGCACAGTAAAGCGCATCTACTGATATCAGGTTGTGGTAAAGGAAAGTGCAGTGTTTACTGCAAGGCCAAGCAAGGAAATTGGTGACTACTGCTCAAAACTCCAAAGACTCTCCAGGAAGGATTTTTAAAGGCAAGGTGAGGAAGAGGGTCATGGAGTGCCTGATCAGCTTGGGGACATTCTTCTGATTGGTTGATAGCGAGGTAACAAGGTGATGTTACACGGGTCAGTGTTATCAACTTTCAGGCTCCAGTGTCTGGGGACTACATGCTGATAGTCACTGTACAGTTAGATTCTTACACCTGGTAGGGTTTTAGTACCTGCAAAACGACTCAAGGGTATGGCTCAGGATGTTATCTATAGCCCCTGAGGAGGAACTAAAGGTCCTTGACTTCGTTTTATGGCTAAACTATTATTATTTTGTCTTGCTTGACTGTTTTCCTTTGTTTCTGCAGGTGTTTCTTGGTTTTTGTTTCTTTCTTTTTTTAAACTTCTTTGATTAAATCCACTGTTTGGAATTCAGGGAATAAAGCTTTTTTTTACAAACAAGAGGCAGGGGAAACAGGGGTCCCTGGAAGATTCTGCAGGGTCTTGCTTAGTTTCAATGGATATCTATCTTACTATTGCAGGATTAGGAGGAAGAGAGAAGCTGGGGAGCAAGCAGGAGAAAAAATATATACACTTGAATTTTAAACAATCTCCTGTATAACACATGGAATTTAATTTTTCATATTTAGCTCAGTCAGTTCAGTTCAGTTCAGTCACTCAGTCGTGTCCAACTTTTTGCGACCCCATGAATTGCAGCACGCCAGGCCTCCCTGTCCATCACCAACTCCTGGAGTTTAGATCAGTGGTTCCCAAATCTTTATTCTCAGGACCCATTTACACTCTTTGTGATGTGGGTCTTAGCTATCTACATTTACTGTAAACTGAAACAGAAAGTTTTTAAATACTTATTTAAAAATAATTTTAATACACCCATTCGTTACATGTTAACATAACTAAGTTTTGTGAGAAAGAGCTATTTTTGTCTAAAACAAAGAATAGTGAGAAAAGAGATACTATCTTTACATTTTACAAAGTTCTTTCATATCTAGCTTAATACAAGACAGTTGGGTTCTCACATCTACTTTTGCATCCCATCTGTTGCAACATGCTTTGGTTGAAGTACATGAAGAAAATTTGGCCTTTCATAGATATATCATTGGGGGAAAAAAAGGACTATATTAATAGCCTTTCAGACAATTGTCAGTATGACTTTGATACCATATCAAAACCCAGTAAGAGGTGGGTTTTTAAAGGTTATTTGCAATCTGAATCTGAAACCCACAAACTTTGTTCATTGCTTTTTTGTGAACAAAAAGTTGTTCACAACAGGGACTGTCCTGGTGGTTCAGTAGTAGAGTATCCGCCTGCCAGTGCGGGAGATGTGGGTTCCCTGGCCCAGGAAGATCCCACATGCTGTGGAGCAACTAAGCCCGTGCACCACAACTACTGAGCCCACGCTCTAGAGTTAGTGCTCTACAGCAGAAGCCACCACAATGAGAAGCTTGCGCACTGCAACAAAGTGTAGCCCATGCTTGCCACAGCTAGAGAAAGCCCACACTCAGCAACCAAGACCCTGCTGCTGCTGCTGCTGCTAAGTCACTTCAGTCGTGTCCGACTCTGTGTGACCCCATAGACGGCAGCCCACCAGGCTCCCTACTCCTGCTCTAAAATTAAATCCCTGTGTCTTGGTTTCATCATTTCACAAATGGCTGCAGTAGTACCTCACCTACCTTCTGTACAGGAGATTATAAGGGGATGATCAAAGGAGATGTAAAAGTGCTTTGAAAAGTTAAGAGAAAATATACTCATATGTAATTAAGTCATGTTCTTTGCAAAAACTGAAACCCAGTAACAACCAGCCTCAAAGTGTTTCGTGACCTTTTCTACTTTTAACTGCATATGATTGGTCTTACCGCTGTAGGAGTGGGACTGTTTGCCTCTAAAAATATCAGTCACTTGCTACTACTGGTGCAGAGAACAAATGTGGTCTGATTCTAAGAAAAATCCTACAGGCAATCACTGACTTCAAATGCTGAATTTCTAGACCATCTCTTCTTAGCAAACAGTAACCCAAGCCTTCATCGTAATCCCAGCACAGCAGCCATGGCTGCGATTGTAATGAAAAATCCAAACAAACAAGACCCCAAAATCTTTTTGAGAGATTCTGTGGATTTATTACTGAAGAAAGGGGAGAATCATAACAGTCAGGAGAGATGAATCTAAGTAACTGTGACATAGCAGTGTTACAGTGACTAGGTTAGTTTAAGAACTTTAGAATCCAAAAGGGATTGGGATGCGTGCTTGATCATGAAGTTTGTGGATCAAAGTGCACACACATTTTTAAAGCTTTCATTTCTGAGAATAAATTTTCTGAGGAAGTTCTTGTCTTTAATTATCATGGTGCCATCTTGGTGTTCTAGATATATCTCCACCACTTAGCACTTGAGCACATGCCTAATGAGACTTGATAGTCATTCTAATTTTGAAATTGTCCAAAGGAATGTTTACATGATCTTCAAATGTGGAAATCTCTAAATATAAAGATCACAAATATAGCTGTTATTTGTCTTTTTCACAGGTACCATTTGTGCTTTATACTTCCTTAAATGGGCCGTATTTCATTCAAATAATCAAAAGATAAATTGTTGGAGTTCTTTCTGTAACTCTACCCCTTGAAACAAGCTTTACCATCTTTTCTCTTATTCAATTGCCTCTTCTAGTTTCCATCCCCCAATATAATTATCTATCCTCTGCAGTTTCATTGGGCAATGCTATTAAGAGACTAGGCTAGACTTCACATATTTTTGAATAAATCATAAAGAAAAGTTTTATTGTACACACCATACAAAAAAAAAAAAAAACAAGACAATTCTAACTGGCCCTGTTTCCCAAAGAAACCATTTTTAAATGGACTTACTTGCTACGCATGCACTTAGAGGACCTTTATCTTTCCAACTGGGGATAACCTTTAGCTCAATCTTATTATTCATTTCTCTCCATAAATATCAAACAACTAAGGGTATCAGTTTCCTAATCCAGTGTGCATTTCTTCATAGTTAACTGTTTATGGTATTGTCTACAAACAACTGTATATGAAACATAAATATGCAGCAGCATAACTTTTAGTTGTGATCATTAGAAGAAACAGTCTAGTTCAGTTCTCACGTGCTGTCTACAGGGCTAAGAGCCAAGGAGAAAGGGGACTAGGAAGGACAGCAAATTGGCTTGCTTAAGGTAATGCGTTAATGACTGCCCCAACATCTTCTGGGAAGAAATTGGGGAATTACAACAAAATTCTAACATGTAACATCTATATGAAGTTTATCTTGGTGTCAATGTATACAAAAATTGCAGGGAGCTATTCAGTTCAGTTCAGTTCAGTTGCTCAGTCGTGTCCAACTCTGCGATCCCACGAATCGCAGCATGCCAGACCTTCCTGTCCGTCACCAACTCCCGGAGTTTACTCAAACTCATATCCATCGAGTCAGTGATGCCACCCAGTCATCTCATCCTCTGTTGTCCCCTTCCCCTCTTGCCCCCAATCTCTTCCAGCATCAGAGTCTTTTCCACTGAGTCAACTCTTTGCATGAGGTGGCCAAAGTACTGGAGTTTAAGCTTCAGCATCAGTCGTTCCAATGAACACCCAGGACTGATCTCGTTTAGAATGGACTGGTTGGATCTCCTTGCAGTCCAAGGGACTCTCAAGAGTCTTCTCCAACACCACAGTTCAAAAGCATCAATTCTTAGGCACTCAGCTTTCTTCACAGTCCAGCTCTCACATCCATACATGACTACTGGAAAAACCATAGCCTTGACTGGATGGACCTTTGTTGGCAAAGTAACGTCTCTGCTTTTGAATATGCTATCTAGGTTGGTCATAACTTTGCTTCCAAGGAGTAAGCATCTTTTAATTTCATGGCTGCAATCACCAACTGCAGTGATTTTGGAGCCCAGAAAATAAAGTCTGACACTGTTTCCCCATCTATTTCCCATGAAGTGATGGGACCAGATGCCATGATCTTCATTTTCTGAATGTTGAGCTTTAAGCCAACTTTTTCGTTCTCCTCTTTCACTTTCATCAAGAGGCTTTTTAGTTCCTCTTCACTTTCTGCCATAAGGGTGGTGTCATCTGCATATCTGAGGTGGTTGATATTTCTCCCAGCAGTCTTGATTCCAGCTTGTGTTTCTTCCAGTCCAGCGTTTCTCATGATGTACTCTGCATAGAAGTTAAATTAGCAGGGTGACAATATACAGCCTTGACGTACTCCTTTTCCTATTTGGAACCAGTCTGTTGTTCCACGTCCAGTTCTAACTGTTGCTTCCTGACCTGCATACAGGTTTCTCAAGAGGCAGGTCAGGTGGTCTGGTATTCTCATCTCTTTCAGAATTTTCCACAGTTTATTGTGATCCACACAGTCAAAGGCTTTGGCATAGTCAATAAAACAGAAATAGACGTTTTTCTGGAACTCTTTTACTTTTTTGATGATCCAGAGGATGTTGGCAATTTGATCTCTGGTTCCTCTGCTATTAGTTGCCACTTAAAAATACAATCTCTAGAATTCCCAGTCTGCTCACATCAATGGTTTTCCGAACAATTTTGCCAATTCACTTATTGAAAATCACAATCTCACAGTGTGATTCACAGATATTGAGAACTGAAAAAAACTTGAGAGGTAAAGCACAACTTTCTTCACTTCGAGGCCAAGAAAGAGTGATAAACTAGTCTGGATCACTCATTGGTAAGCAACAGTGCCAGGAGCTGAGATCCAGTCTCCCACATGAGAACTGGAGTATCACCCACATTACCACATTCTCTTAGGGCCACCTGCCCCAGTCGCATCACCAGGTTACATTTGTAAGTCTAAGTCAAAGCTACAGTATATCCCCAAAGCTACTCACATGCTTAATTCAATCAATGAAATTAGCTGGTGATATTAACCCAATCCATCCTTGACATCAGTTTCCAGTCTTCTCTCAGACACTCACATTCACGGGTGATGTGCTTCAGTAATTCACCTGCTTTGCAGGATGTTGTAGAAGTTGATAGTGACTCTAAAGCTAGCTCATAGAGGAGTGTCATAAAATAAGGAAACATCAAGCTAGAAATAATTGTTTTACCATATTATTCTTAAGCCAAATAGTATAAATTTAGAAATGATATTCTAATTCTTCTTTAATATTGTAGAGGCAAAGGAACAGTAGCAAAAATAAACAATTTCCTATTACTAAATACTTCTTTGCTTTGTAGGAAACATTAGCCTGTCTTACTTTTTTCCCCTTACATCAACAAATATTGAAAACCTTCTGGAAATATTTATAAGATACCATTCTGGGAGTTGTGGGCAATACAAAACAAAATGAGCATTCCAAATGGTTAAAAAAACAACAACAACTATACTTTCAAAAGCTTTCCTATCAAGTTAGGGACACTTTGTAAACACAGGTGAAAGCGGGTGCATGTAAAATGCTGTGGGAATTCGGAGGGGCAGTAATTACGTTCAGGTAAGAGCATATTAACATTCAAGGAGAAAGTAAAATTTAAGGCTATAGAAGAGAATTAAATTTTCATAAATGGAAGGGGAAGAAGGGAATTTTAGACTGAAAGAATGGAATGATAGCAGAAGTAGAAAAACCCAGGGCAGGTACTGGGAAAAAAACAGAGGTTGAGTTCATCTGAGCACTTGGGACAAGGATGAGCACTGAGAAATGGAAAATAAAGTCAAAAAGATAAACTGGAGCCTGTGGACCAGCAAGAGGTATGGATTATGATGTTCAGGCACAGGGTAAGGAGCGCCTTCGTTAAGCTGGCATCTTGAAGGAGAGCAAAGAAAATACAGAGAAGCTTGTGGGCACAAAAGGTTTTGGGTGGAATCTGGGGGTTGGCAGCTGATTAATCTTTTAGGCAAAGACAAGGGAACAACCAAAAAGGTTGCCAAGGTTTCAAAGCTCTGGAATTGGTATCATCATTAAGAGAACAGATTCTCAAGCCACAGATTGCCTGAGTTGAAATCCTGGCCCCTTACTAGCCAGGTGATCTAGTGCAAGCTGTTATGCCCAGAGTCCAAGTCCCCAAAACTGAGAGAATAAGACATCCACAGCAATGCAAAAGCATGAAGGGGTTTTATTTCTAGCTCAAGCTAGGGCTCCCGCCACATCCAATGCAGTGGAGTGGAGCAAGGAGCCCCGAGCCCAGATTTACAGCACTATTTATAGGTTTTAGAACAGAGCGTTGGCAAGGGCTGATTGGCTGCAGGAGTTTCCTAGTATTTACTAATTGGCTATTGGCTACAGGAGGATGTCTTTTATGTCCTGATAAACTCAAACCAGGTTACCGGGAGTATGCTGATTAGACAAGTCCTGGCATCCGCGGGGATGACCTCACTGGGCAATGACTCAGCCTTTCCCGTGAGTCCTACCTTAGTCCCTGAAGCCTATCATGGCATTTGTTAGGTCCCAACACAAGCTACTCTCTAGACCAGAGTTTATTCAATTTAAAAGTGAGTATAATAACATGACCTGCCTTAAAGAGTTGTAATGCTAAAATGAATTAGTATGTTAGAACAGGGCCTGGTACAGGGTGAGTCCTATGTAGATTGCATTAGAGTTGGCCTTTCCCATCAACAGATGTGGATTCCACGCATACGGCCGACTGGCTAAGGGAGGTGAAAATTCACAGAATTTGATATCCAGTGGGGGTCCTGAAATCTGTGGATACCAAGGGACAACCGTATTTTTGTTTAGTTTCAAGGGAAAAGGGAGGGACCCTAACTTATGAGTGTAGGGAGTGGTTCCACACTGAGTGGATTTCCAATTATCCTGGTTGGGTGGAGGTATTGAGTCAAATTTAATTTTGTACAAAAAAAGAAAGAAACGTGAATCCTCGTATCTGAGTGACAAAGAGCACATTCATATCAGTTACCATGATTCTGTTGTCATATTTCACCTCCACCATGGTATTTCTCTCCACATCCTGTGTCAGACTCATAACTTTCATATCCTCTTTTAAGGCCTTAGTACCACATTCCTCAGTTACTCATATCAAGAATAGAACTTGTTTCATTTCAAAAATGATTATGCTTCAAACTCTTCTTTGAGAGAATTTCAATGACAAATCTCTATTGAAAGCAAAGGGAACTGAAGAAAGGATAGGAAAAACTGAGTAGACTGAAACCACCTTTCTACTAAGAAGAGTTTTCCATCTTCTTTTAAAGTATTCTAGCTTTCCTAATGTATAGGGCACATGGTCCTTTCTCTTTTATTTATATCCAATAAACTACAGTGTTTTTGCACATTTATAAGTATGATGCATATCACAAACTATGCTTTTGATGATATCTCTTTAGTGAGATTTAATTAAATTGATTTTAAATAATTTACTTTATACTGGGTAGAGAATAGATATGCTTTATCTTTCAAAAATCTTTTGGTCTTAAAAATGAAAAAAAAATTTCTTTCAAAAGGGAGTGTTGATATGATACTGTTTTTTTCCTACATTTAGATCTCTCAAAAGGGTACGTGGCCTTCCCCTTCTCTTAAGATACTACCTACAAGAAAAGGAACCCCAAACTCATTCTTTGTCTAATTTAAATGTCAAATTTGCAACACAGAATTATATGTGTATAAATGAACAGACAGCATTTTGAATATTAAACATTTTTGATTATTGCACTAACTGCAAATCCAAAGAGCTTATTTCATCTCAGTGATAGAAAAAAATGGAATGTCCTTCCTTTCTGCTTATCAAGATTGTTAATTCATTCTTACCAAGTGTGGGGGAAAGGAGGCCTGAACACACATAAATTCTATTCTTTATCTTCATGCTGACTTGTAATACTACTGCCATTCTATTCTTCCCAGCAGGTGGGCGTTTTTCTTAATAGAAGGCCCAAATTGAATTTCAGTCTTTGATGCAATCTCTGGGCATAAATATGCAAAAAAAAATTGTCTTCATTAAGATTATAATTTCTGAAACTATAGAGACTGTTTCTTACTGGCTCTATCATGTCCTGGATTGGAACTCAGTTCAGGCTGACAGAGCTGTGTCCAGGGTGCTTGTTAATATAGGAACCAAGGCTCATTCCCCTGATACTTTGGTTTTCCATAAAAGCAATAGTAAATAATCACCTCATCGTTTTCTACACAGTCAGAACTTATGTCACAACTGAAATGTTACTGGAGATACATTTAGCCCCTCCATGTGAAGGACTCGAGAACACCCAGATCAGAAGCAGCTCCCAGAACTACACCACCACACTCCTAAATAAATTCCTAAAGCAGGCAATCCCGTGGTGGGTTGCCCTAGCAAGCCAATCATGGTGACTAGCCAGTTTTACCTGCCCATGGCCTGGTGGCCCTGGTTTGTTCCCTTCCCTAGAGGATGGGAAACTTTGGTGGCAGTGGGACTCAAAGCCAAGCCCCTGGTTATGGCTATGGTCCTGACTCATAGCAGATGAGGCCTGCTGCTTTCACTCATAAATACATTTCCTGTTTGCATAACAGCACTTAAATTGAGTCAAACCTTTTAGGAGATCAATCTATAACATGTTTAAAAGGCCCTCCTTTGACCTAGTAATTCCACTTAAGAAAATAATCCTACATTTCTGCAAAGCTCACTAAAGCAGTCAATAGTTCAACAAATACATATTGTACTGAGTACAATGTACTATAAACCAGATTAGGTATTGGAAATAAAACCATTGCTTGCTCTTGGGGACTTTACAGTTGACTGGAAATTTTATATTTATCATTTACTGAATGCCTACCATGTGCCAGGTATTCCACTAGGTATTTTATGTTTTCTCAGCTAATCATTATAAAGTAAAGTAGTAGCAGCCTCATCTCACACTAAAACGGTTGAGTAACTTGCCCTGAATTATACAGCTAAGTAACTTTTCTGAAATTTAGGCTCAGGTTTAAAGTCTCCAGAGTTTGTGCTTTACCCACTGAACTTTGCTGCATTATGATTTAAAATAGTAGTAACAATAATCAATGCATCAATAACCAAAGGTACTGAATGAATAATTAATAACATTAAGTAGGATATGCAATCATTAAAAGATACTTTTGACAGTTTGTCACACACACAAAAATGCTTACATTTAAGCATTTATATAATATAAAAGCATGATGGGGACTTCTCTGGTGGCTCAGTGGTAAAAAATCAGCCTGCCAATGCAGAAGAGACAGGTTTGATCCCTGGGTTGGGAAGATACCCCTAGAGAAGGAAATGGAACCCACTCTAGTACTCTTGCCTGGAAAATCCCATGGACGGAGGAGCCTGGTGGGCTACAGTCCATGGGGTCACAAAAAAGTCAGACATGACTTGGTGACTAAAGAACAGAAAGCAGGATGTGAATATGTACAAACAGAATGACCTAAACTATGTTTAAAGACACAGACACTTACAGAGACACACATATATGAAGGAAAAATACTAGTTTTTTTTAAAATAGGGAAACCTTTCCTGGTGGTTCAGTGGGTAAAGAATCCACTGCAATGCAGGAGGCCCAGGAGACACACGCTCAATCCCTGGGTCAGGAAGATCTCCTGAAGAAAGAAATGGCAACTCACTCCAGTATGAGTATTCAAGATACTCATTCCAGTATCTTGCCTGGAAAATCCCATGGACAGAGGAGCCTAACGGGCTATAGTCCATGGGGTCGCAAACAATCAGAAACAACTGAGAGATGAAGCACACACACACAAATGTTCACTTAAATAATACAAAATTAAGGAGAATTGTAAGAGGAACCACTGCACTTTCATAAGTAATCCAGAGAAAACAGTTCACCCCAGCCTGCAGTTCAGTTCAGTCACTTAGTCGTGTCCGACTCTCTGCGACCCCATGAATCACAGCACGCCAGGCCTCCCTGTCCATCACCATCTCCCAGAGTTCACTCAGATTCACATCCATCGAGTCAGTGATGCCATCCAACCATCTCATCCTCTGTCGTTCCCTTCTCCTCCTACCCCTAATCCCTCCCAGCATCAGAGTCTTTTCCAATGAGTCAACTCTTCGCATGAGGTGGCCAAAGTAGTGGAGTTTCAGCTTTAGCATCATTCCTTCCAAAGAAATTCCAGGGCTGATCTCCTTCAGAATGGACTAGTTGTATCTCCTTGCAGTCCAAGTGACTCTCAAGAGTCTTCTCCAACACCACAGTTCAAAAGCATCACTTCTTCGGCACTCAGCCTTCTTCACAGTCCAATTCTCACATCCATACATGACCACAGGAAAAACCATAGCCTTGACTAGACGGACCTTAGTCGGCAAAGTAATGTCTCTGCTTTTGAATATACTATCTAGGTTGGTCATAACTTTGCTTCCAAGGAGTAAGCGCCTTTTAATTTCATGGCTGCAGTCAAAATCTGCAGTGATTTTGGAGCCCCAAAAAATAAAGTCTGACACTGTTTCTACTGTTTCCCCATCTATTTCCCATGAAGTAATGGGACCGGATGCCATGATCTTCGTTTTCTGAATGTTGAGCTTTAAGCCAACTTTTTCACTCTCCTCTTTCACTTTCATCAAGAGGCTTTTTAGTTCCTCTTCACTTTCTGCCATAAGGGTGGTGTCATCTGCATATCTGAGGTTATTGATATTTCTCCCGGCAATCTTCATTCCAGCTTGTGCTTCTTCCAGCCCAGCGTTTCTCATGATGTACTCTGCATAGAAGTTAAATAAGCAAGGTGACAATATACAGCCTTGACGTACTCCTTTTCCTATTTGGAACCAGTCTGTTGTTCCATGTCCAGTTCTAACTGTTGCTTCCTGACCTGCATACAGATTTCTCAAGAGGCAGGTTAGGTGGTCTGGTATTCCTATTTCTTTCAGAATTATCCACAGTTTATTGTGATCCACACAGTCAAAGGCTTTGGCATAGTCAATAAAGCAGAAATAGATGTTTTTCTGGAACTCTCTTGCTTTTTCCATGATCCAGCGAATGTTGGCAATTTGATCTCTGGTTCCTCTGCCTTTTCTAAAAACCAGCTTGAACATCAGGGAGTTCACGGTTCACATATTGCTGAAGCCTGGCTTGGAGAATTTTGAACATTACTTTACTAGTATGTGAGATGAGTGCAATTGTGCGGTAGTTTGAGCATTCTTTGGCATTGCCTTTCTTTGGAATTAAAATTCACTTTAAAAGGGCTTTGGATCTTCTTTTCTCTAACAGCCATAAAAGTTTCTCTCTTACCCTACTGTCAACCTTCCCTCACCTAACTTGTATTAGTCAGGATTCTCCATAGAAACAAAGTCAAAGGATATATATATAGAGAGAAATATATAGAGATTTAATCTAAAGAAATGGCTCATGCAATTGTGGGGTTGGCAAGAAAGAAATATGCATGGCAGGAAGCTGACATTGCAGCCTTTGATCTGAAGGCTGCATGGAGGCAGAATCTCTTCCTCATGAAGGTGTCTTGGTATTTTCTCTTAAGGCCTTCCACTGACCGGAAATGTACATTCATATAACAAAGGCTAATCTGCTTTAGTCAAAGTTTACTGATAGAGATGTCAGTCTCATCTAAAAACATACCTCACAGCTATACTTAGACATGTTTGATTAAACAACTAGGCACCACACTCAACCAAGTTGACATTATAAAGTTAACCATTGCATGATCATTCCCCCATCTACACAGAAAAAAATGAATTTGTGTTGCAGATCCTGTCCAGGCTCATTCCATCCCTTGATGCACATCATTAAAGACCCCAGCTTCTGTTTGATGTCAGACCTTATGGGACATGAGTATCATCTCACTATACATTTTTTGGATCATAATAAATAAAATTTGTAGCTCTAAGGTTTAAAACATATGTTCATAGATATATCTTGTGTGGTCTTCACAACAAGCCATTATTGTAGTTCTCATTGAGTGAAACCTAAGGCTAGAGAGAATATTATGACATGACCAAGATCGCAGAGTTAATAGATGACAGAATTCAGAAAAATCAAGACTTCCAACTTCAAGCCCTTGCTATCAAATACACGCCACACACAGAAGTGTCATTGGCCCTCAAGGATAACAGCTATTTCAACTGAATTCAACTTCTCATTCATCTAAATTGGAAACAAAGATTAAGGTGCCTGTCATATTAGCCAGGGCAGGAATATAAAGCTGTACACCAAGTTCAGGAATTGACTGTCTACAAACACATGTAAGCTTGTTTTTGTTGTAACTTTGATTAACATATAGCATGCTACCCAGATTATAAATTTACAGCTCAACAAATTTTCACAAAATGAATACTCCCATGTAACTGCTACTGAAACCAAGAACTGGAACTAACTGGCATCTCTGAAGTCCCTCAGGGAGCCCTTGCAGCCACCACCTTTCCCCTGAAGGTTGCCACCATCCAGATGTCCATCACCATCAACCAATTTCGCCTGGTTTGCACCTTTATATAAACGGAGTCCTATTGGATGTGCTTTTTTGTGTCTGGCCTCCTCTACTCTACATTATGTCCATGAGATTAAGCCACCACTTTGTTTAGTCCTGTTGCTGTGATGTATTTCATTGTATAAAAATTTAACACAATTTGTTCATCCAGGTGACAATTTGGGTTTTATTTTTTCCAGTCTGGGAATGCTGTGAACAGTGCTGCTATGAACATTCTTATACATGTTTCATGGCCGATCTATGTATCTCTGTTTAGTACATACCTAGAGATGAAATTTCTGCACACATCTGCACATATTCAATTTGCCTGGAAACTGCCAAACAGCAGTGATTGTACTAGTT
The DNA here is from genome assembly GCF_001704415.2 of Capra hircus. Taxonomy (NCBI): domain Eukaryota; kingdom Metazoa; phylum Chordata; class Mammalia; order Artiodactyla; family Bovidae; genus Capra; species Capra hircus. The sequence goes on from NC_030818.1 coordinate 37,437,397, forward strand.
GCTAGAAGAAGCACAATCTGGAATCAAGATTGCCAGGAGAAATATCAATCACCTCAGATATGCAGATGACACCACCCTTATGGCAGAAAGTGAAGAGGAACTAAAAAGCCTCTTGATGAAAGTGAAAGAGGAGAGTGAAAAAGTTGGCTTAAAGCTCAACATTCAGAAAACGAAGATCATGTCATTTGGTCCCATCACTTCATGGCAAATAGATAGGGAAACAGTGGAGACAGTGTCAGACTTTAATTTTCTGGGCTCCAAAATCACTGCAGATGGTGACTGCAGCCATGAAATTAAAAGATGCTGACTTCTTGGAAGGAAACTTATGACCTACCTAGATAGCATATTAAAAAGCAGAGACATTACTTTGCCAACAAAAGTCCATCTAGTCAAGGCTATGGATTTTCCATTGGTCATGTATGGGTGTGAGAGTTGGACTGTGAAGAAAGCTGAGTGCTGAAGAATTGATGCTTTCGAACTGTGGTGTTGGAGAAGACTCTTGAGAGTCCCTTGGACTGCAAGGAGGTCCAACCAGTCCATCCTAAAGGAGATCAGTCCTGGATGTTCATTGGAAGGACTGATGCTGAAGCTGAAACTCTAGTACTTTGGCCACCTCATGCGAAGAGTTGACTCATTGGAAAAGACCCTGATGCTGGGAGAGATTGGGGGCAGGAGGAGAAGGGGACGATAGAGGATGAGATGGCTGGATAACATCACTGACTTGATCCACATGAGTTTGGGTAAACTCCGGGAGTTGGTGATGGACAGGGAGGCCTGGTGTGCTGTGACTCATGGGGTCACAAAGAGTTGGACACGACTAAGCGACTGAACTGAACTGAACTGAACTGACACACCACTAGTGATTGATGAGGTTTCCAGATGTCCCACATACTCATTAGCATCTGTTACGGTTATCTTTTCAACACTGTAATTTTACAGCATATGGATCCACAACAATACATAACTTTGGTTTCCATTTATAAAAAGTTCCTATAAATGGTATGCTGAAAATACTCTACAAGTTAGTTTTTGAGATTTATCTATTTGATAAAAAATAGTCCAATATATTTTCTTTCACTGCTATAAAACATTCTGATTTTTCAAGTCTGAATTCTGTTGATGTGATTGCTCCCATTTTTTCACAATGATAAATGATACAAACTCATGTATGCATCTTTGTACCTTTACACGGGAATTTCTCTAGAGAGAAATGGTTGAATTATGGTACATGCATGTCTCCAATTATACCAGATATTGCCAAGATTGTTTTCCAAAGTAGTCATACCAACTATACTGCTACCAGCTGATTTCAAGTGTGTCCTTACTCCAGATCATTTGTATGGTCAGGTTTTTAAACAATGTTTGTCAAAAAAAAAATGCTCTCTTAAGTTTTCCAAATAATTTATAAATACACTTACAAATGGAGAAGGGCATGGCAACCCACTCCAGTATTCTTGCCTGGAGAATCCCATGGACAGAGGAGCCTGGTGGGCTACAGTCCATGAGGTAGCAGAGTCGGACACTACTGAAGTGACTTAGCATGCACGCACACACACATGAACACTTACAAAGAAAAAGACAGCCTCATTCCCCTTCTCTGTGCCCCCAGAGCTGTGGTTCTAAAACCCCAGGACTGTTCATCTAAGTAGGGCCCAGGAATCTGCCTGACTATACATGCAGATGTCTCAAGAGCCTAGGTTGGGGAGTGCTTCCTCTTGGATTTTCGTGTCCAGCTAGAGTAGCTCTCTCATTGCACTTAGTGGTTTATGTTATCTTCATCCAGCTAGGACTATGAGCTGCTGGGAGGCAGAGACCAACTCTAGGAACAGTTTGGTATCCCTAGGGCCCAGTCCACAGAGGGGACTTGATCCATGTTCAAGGACATACGGAAAGGAAGGGAAAGTGGAAATGACCACTTTTTCCCTGCTTGGTCTTCATCACAGCTTAGAGTGTGTGGGGACATGTAAAGTTTATTTGAAAATGCTAGACTTCCCTGGTGGTCCAGTGATTAAGAATCTGCCTGCCAAGGCGGGGGACATGCGTTAGATCCCTGGTCCGGGAAGAGCCCACGTGCTGTGGAGTAACTAACCCCACGCACCTAGAGCCCACGCTCTACAACAGGAGAAGCCACCTCAATGAGAAGAAACTAGAGAGCACTGCAGCCAGACAGTAACCCCTGCTCGCCGTACCTAGAGAAAGCTGGTGCACAGCAGCAAAGAATCGGTGCAGCAGAAAATAACAAGTGAATTTAAAAAAATAAAATAAAAAACAAAAATGCAAACCACACATGCATTCTTTTGGACTAACTGTCAGGTGACTTGATAATACTCTTTAATAGCTTTTGACTTGGACTAATGGCACATCAAAACCTTTTATTATATATTATTTTCTCATATATTCTCTCAGGAGGAATATATATCGGAACATGCTCTGAGCAGGGCACTCCTTGGATCTAATAACTAATAGCACATGATATGGGGCTGGCAAGGGAGAGACAAACAAGGAATTGAAGTCAGAAGGTACCTGCAGAAATCATTTAATCCAGACACTTCATTGGACGGAAGAGGGAACAGGAAGGCTTGCCGTGTGGCTTGCCGTGTCTACAGTTTACAAGGCTTCTCCTGTTGTAGAGCGTGGGCTCTAGGTGCGTGGGGTTAGTTACTCCATAGCACGTGGGCTCTTCCCGGACCAGGGATCTAACCCATGTCCCCCACATTGGCAGGCAGATTCTTAATCACTGGACCACCAGGGAAGTCTAGCATTTTCAAACAAACTTTACATGTCCCCATACACTCTAAGCTGTGATGAAGACCAAGCAGGGAAGAACAGAGTCCGTGTTTACAGGACTCTGCAGTGAGGCCAGACCATGCCTTCCCTCACCAGGGCCATTGCTCTGCCAAAGGAGCAATGTGTGCTCAGTGGTCAGTCATGTTCGACTCTTTGTGACCCCAGGTAGCCTGCCAGGCTATACTGTCCACGGGGTTTCCCAGGCAAGAATACTGGAAAGGGTTGCCATTTCCTTCTCCAAAGAAGCAATAGTTCATAATCGTAATCCCGAGCTCCAAACTCCCTCCCCACTTCTTTCAACCATCTCATCGCACCTCAGGGGAGAGTCCTTAACCTGGGCTCTGTGGATAGAGTTTAGGAACCTTGACAATTACTGTTCCTTTACATACATTTTTTGGGGGAGGTGAGGTCTACAGCTTTCCGCAAAAGGGCCTGGTAAGCAAAACAAGATAAAAATGACCACTTGGATTTGGTGAAAAGCAGAAAGAAAATAATCTTCTAAAAGAAGAGACACACACACACACACACACACACACACACACACACACACACACACGGTGCTTCTTCCCTTGGAGACTTTGTACTTGTTATTCTTCTGCCTAGAATGCTTTTCCCATAAATTTTTGCTTAGCTGCTGCAATCTCCAAACCTGCTCACTTGTCACTCTACATTTTACCTTGTTTTATTTCCTGATGACACATATTTGCTGTTTGACTACATATTTTTCATCTTTCTCTCCCTGTTAGGGAGAATATGAGCCAGCTGAAGGGAGAGATTCTTATCTCCAACTCTTAGAACAGCACCAGGCACAGAACAGTCTCCATGTGCGAAAGAACACGTCCCAGTTACACTTGTCATCTGCTTTCCCTCCACCAAAAGCCATCCTAAACGGTGGCATCTGCTAACAGCCTCACTCATCTAAGTTTTGTCATTTAACTGTTTCCCTGTCAGATGAAATGGACCACGACTACCTGTGGATGCCCTGGGGCCTCCCCTGGGAAAGGCAGAGGCCCTGCTAGAGCTGGCAGGATTGCAAGGAAAATTCCCACACAAAGAAAGCTTCTTTCTTTCCAAGTATTCGCTTTGTCTCTTTCTGTAACTTTGTTGAAATGTTTTACTCTTGCCATTACATTTTTCTTCAGACCTTTTCCCAAAGGGTAAAACATTTGTGTTTGACTTTTAGTCACTAACCACAGTTAATGACTAAAAAAATTCACTTTTTTACTTACTTATCAGTTCAATGTTGCTTAGGATCCTGATGTGTACTTAGTCGTTCAGTCATGTCTGACTCTTTGCGACCCAATGGGCTGTAGCCCGCCAGGCTCCCCTGTCCATGGAATTCTCCAGGCATGAATACTGGAGTGGGTTGCCATTTCCTTCTCCACAGGATCCTGAAAACTAACATACATAATCATGTGCCTGTGTATGAGCGTGTGAGTGTGTAAACAGCACATGATGAGGGACTTGCCTTGCTCTGCTTGGTTGAAAATGCTTCTGATGGTTGATGACGCACATTCATGAGGCTACAGATTATAGTAACAGCTATTGTAGTGAATGAAGGTTACACATGCTCATTTTTTTTAAATGTAATACAAAATTTTTATTTGTTCTTAGTAAATACCTGTGAACAACCTAGTTGAACAGATTCTGTGGCTGAAGTGCTCAAAAATACATTTGGACTGCCATCAGCTTCTAAGTGGCTGAAAACACATGTACAAATATATTGTTTATATACATATATATATTTGTTGTTTAGTCATTAAGTTGTATCCAACTCTTTTTTGATCCCATGGACTGTGGCCCACCAGGCTCCTCTGTCCATGGGATTTCCCAGGCAAGAGTACTGGAGTGGGGTGCCTTTTCCTCCTCCAGGGGACCTTCCTGACCTGGGATTGAACCCTCATCTCCTGCACTGCAGGCAGAGTCTTTACCACTGAGTCACTGGGTAAGCCCCAAATATTTATATATAAATTAAGCAATAAGATCCTGGGCCTGAAGAAAGTGTTTTTCTTTCTCCTGCTAATAACTTTTTTAAGGTCAGAAAGGTATTTCTTGTAATTGAGGGAGGTCCTGGCCCCATAACCCCTAAGGGGTCCCCCAGCCCAGCTTAAAGGTGATGTTTCTCCTGGATCAAGGCCTCTATCTCACTGGAGTGTGCAAGGACACCCACAACTCACCCCCAGCAGACCAGGGGAATTAGAAGAGAATCAAAGATAGAGAAAGAAGGAGGGAAAGAAAATGTGGTAAGACGAAAAGGGTAATAGGATAAATGTGGCCAGTTCTGCCCTCCCCTGACCTCAGCAGGGTCCTTTACTTCATTCCTCTCTAAGATGTGCCAAGGAAAAGGTGCATTTCACTTAAATATGCTTCTGCTATCTGCATGCTTTGCTTTGTCTAAAGAGAAAAAGAATTGGGGAAGAAATTATAAAGAGAAACATTTTCCTGCATTTAGTCTTTTTAAAAAGGGAGTGTGAGCAGGACATGGGAATACAAGAGCCGGTTTTCCTGCAGTCAGTAGTACCCTACGCTAAGGTGCCTGCATGGCAGAGGAGATGGGGCCATAACGGACGGCTCTATAAGCTTTCTCTCTCCCTCTGCCACGTGAGGACACAGCAAGAAGAAAACCATCTGCACGCCAGGAAGAGAGTTTTCACCAGGAACCAAATCAGCTAGCACCTCCATCTTGGACCTGCCCAGCGTTCAGAACGGTGAGGCAGAAGGGTCTCTTGTTTAAGCCACCCAGCCTGTGGGGTTTTGTCATGGCAGCCTGAGCTAAGACAGTGATTTAGGTAAATTCATGTAGCAGATATTTTCTGAGCATATCCAGGTCCAGGTATTGCTGTGGACAGAGAAATGACAAAGCAGATGAGGTTCTGCCTTCTTGGTGGGACTTGGATTCCAGTGGGAGATCTACCACCAACAATAAACAAAACAAACAAGGAAATCTTAGGCAGTGGCAAGAGCTGTGAAGAAAACACAGCAGGGCAGCGCAAAGCAGAATGACTGGGGAGGGGCTGCTTGAGATCAGATAGTCAAAGGAGGCCTTCTGGGGAGGGAATATTTGAGCTGAACGATAAGGAAGAGCCAACCACTAGACAATCTGGTGGAATACAGTTCCAGTTACAGGAAACCAAAATGTTAGCACTGGGCTGATGTATGCATGACCTTAGAGTTAACTGAGTTAGGACAGGCCAAGAATGAAGTAGACTTAAGACAGACTTGAGCATTAACATCCAGAAGTGGCAGTAAGAGACGCATAGCAAGAATATTTACATAAGAAGCTTCAGATTTTGAAATATCAGTGAAACAACAATGGTCTTAGAATTACCTGCTACTCCACAAGACTCCTCCCCTGTATTTCCTACACCTCACCCACCATCCATAATATGTAACAGCCATGCAATACCGTGATGTTAATTACAGCGCTACCCACCTCCAGGTCAGTTTTATTAGATTAGTGGGGGTACATCTGTTACAGTTAATAAACCAATGATGATGTGATATTATTAACTAAAGTCAATACTTTATTCAGATTTAGCATGTCATTTTTCTATTCTAGAATCCAATCCAGGCTATCACATTGCACTCAGTCATGTCTCCTTGGGCTCCTCCTCTTGGCAGTAACGGTTTCTGAAGCATTCTTTGTTTTTGATGACCTTAACAGTTTTGAGGACTGCCAGGTATCTTGCAGAATGTCTCTCCTTTGGGATTCATCTGATGTTTTTCTCATAATTAGACTAAAGTGATGAGTTATTGGATAAAAGACCACTGAGGGAAAGTGCTGTTTCTCATCACACCATAAAAAAGGGGCATGTGATCAATGTGACTCATCACTCATGTTGACCTCTATGTCTTGGCTGAAGTTCCCAGTCATTTTTGATTATTCACTCTCTCACCCCTGGCATCCTACCAGCCGCTGGGTTTCACCTAATATAGTCCCAGACCCAACTTCTCATTCACATCATCCCTACAGCCTCAAGTCCAAGTCCAGTCCCTCCTCAGCATCTTCCATTACACCATCAAAGCTGTCTTTCTAAGACAAGCTCTAGTCATAGCCTTTCTCTAGTCAAATAATCTCACTTAGGAGGAAAAAAAAAAACCCAAAAACCCAAAACCAAAAAAAAAAGCCCTTTATTTTCATTGGAAAATAAAGTCCAAGTTTTCCAGCACCACATGTAGGCTACTTGGTCATAAGCTACTTTTTCATTTCAACTCCTTGAGCTCTGGGTTTGGCACTAGCACGCATCACTCACACCCTGCTCATCCCTTCATGAATGCTGTGTGGGTCACTGTTAACCCAGCTTCTGTCCTGTGATGGTCATCCCTCTCAGCCCTGGAATACAGAAACTGCTGAGAAGGTGTTCCCTCCACTCAAGAAGTGTAGGGAGGCTAGAGTGACAAGCCTTGGAAACAGGTAATTGCAGGCTTGTGGGGTAGATGTGCTACGGGTTAACTTGGATGTGTACAGATTGCAAATGGAGCATCTAAGCCAAAGTCCCTCAGTGCCTCCAGAGGAGACTACACAGGGGAAGTGGTATCAGAGCAGAGACTGGAAGCAAGAAAAAAGTTCACCAATAGGCCAGGAGAAGTCTAGGCAGAGGAAGCCACGACTATGGAGCAACATGCAAGTATTTGCAAAACATGAATAAGAGCTAGATGGTTTAGCTTTAAAACAAGCTAAACAACTTGGATATTAATCCACAGGACACTGTTTTCAAGCGGTGGGTCTTAAAATCCATTTAGTGTGCCCTGACTATCATTATTTTAGAGTGAAAGAGAATAGAGGAGAAAAAAATTAGCTTTCTGGACATTTAGTTTCTCTGACTGCACACAAATATTTGCATGTACTGGCTTGCAACATAAACTCTACTTCTTACTGGAAATCACCTTTAAATAAGTTCTTTAAAACACTGCTATAGGGTGGTCTTACAAGCATGGTAACAGGGATGTGTGTTCAAACTGCCCCAATGATAATACTAATTAAGGGCCTATGTTATAAAAACAGATTCGTAGGCCTCAGTCCAGACCCACAGACTCAGAATGTCCAGACAAAGCCCTGGTAATCTGCATTTGTAACATGCACTTTGACTATTTCTGATGAGGGAAGCTTGGAACACTGATACTCTGATCACAGGATAGAAAATGGATCTGAATGAGAAGAAGCTGGATAGAAGGAGCAGTCAGAAGATATTTGCTATTGTCCAAGAGACGCTAGGCTTGAACTGAGGCAAGCGCAGTGGGAAAGGAGGAGGTGGTGGCTTCAAGAAATCTTTAGAAGGTGGAGGCGTGGGACACGAGGGCTCCTGAGTCAAGAACATTTGTATCTTGGGCACCTGCATAGTCATCAGGAATAGGAGAGAGAGGGTATGTTTTGGGGGAAAGGTACGAGTTCAATTTTTGGACGTGTTGAATTTGAGGTGAAACCCATAATGAAGAGCAGGCATTTGGACATATCGTTCAGGAGAGAGGTCAAAGTTGGACATGAGAATTTCTGAATCATTAGCATGTAGATTAGAACTTGAAAAATGAGATTCCTCAGGGAAGGGGTGGGGTCTGTGGAACCAAGGACCACAGAGGCACAGGGCTTGCAGCATTCAGGGCTCTGCCTTATCATCCTCAGTCTCCAGGCCTTTCCTTCTGTGAGATAGCCCTTCTCCCAATCCCTTTCTCTGCCTAACAGAATCGCACCAGACTATCTCTCCAGCTCTCACCACCCCAGACAGAGTGGACCCCAGCACTATACTAAGTGTCATATCTCCAGTCATTTTGGATTAGGGCTGGCAAAGTCCTATTTCCTTTTTCTTCATGTTAGAGGCAAAAACCTGTCAGTTCCAAGTATCTAGCACAGAGTGGGTGCTCAGTACCTGTTGGTGACATTGTGGTAAAGATTTAGGGAGAGTTCATTAATTTGGACCTAAAATTCTAGTGTTGAGTTGTAAATGAGTCTACTGAAATGACAGCTACCAAACCATTTTACATTATTGCCTTTGATATGTCTTGACACACTACCATCTGGTTTTTGTCTTCCTATTCCTAGCTCAGGGTTCTCACGTTTTATTTTAACATAAGTTACTCAAATTTATCTTTTTCATACCACTGCATCGCATAGAAATGGCACACATTAAAATCACAAGCGATAAGTTTCATTTCATCTTAGTATTTAAACTATTTTGAGCCAAATTACTCACGCATTCTTTGATCAGAAATAGTGTGTACTCCCCATTTCCTTGCATATTATTTTGAAGCAAATTTCAGAGAACATATTCTTCATCAGTAAAAGAGAAGACTTTTTAAAAAACAATTGTAATATCATTATTACACCTAAAATAATTAACAATATTTCCTTAACATCAAGCATTCAGTCATTATTTGAATTATCAGTTTTTCACAAATAGAATTTCTTTTACAATTTAAAAAATAAGGTCCACACATTGCAATTGGTTGATATGCCCTTTAAGTCTCTTTTAACCTGTAAGCTTCCCCACTCTTATTTTTTCTTGTAAATTATTTATTGACATGGAGAAGGTATTGGCAATCCACTCCAGTATTCTTGTCTGGAAAATCCCATGGACGGAGGAGCCTGGTAGGCTACAGTCCATCAGGTCACAAAGAGTCAGACATGACTGAACGACTTCCCTTATTTATTGACAAAATCAAGTCATTTGTCCTGTAGCATTTCCTACAATCTGAGTCTCTGCTGTTGGTATTTCCACAGTGTTGTATAAGATGCTCCTCTGTCCTCTGTATCTTCTGAAATTGGTAGTTGGAATGAGAAACTTGCTGAAATTCAGATTTTGGGACTGAACTTTTTCATGGGGTAGCGGTATCTTCTTCCTCCTTCCACCAAGAGGTGAATGATATTTGTTTGTCTCTCTTTGTATTATGTTAGGGGGCTTCCCTGGTGTCTCAGATGGTGAAGAATCTGCCTGCAATGCAGGAGACCTGGCTTTGATCCCTGGGTTGAGAAGATCCCCTGGAGGAAGGCATGGCAATACACTCTATATTCTTGCCTGGAGAATCCCCATGGACAGAGGAGCTTGGCGGGCTACAGTCTATGGGGTCACAAAGAGCCGGACACAACTGAGTAACTAAGCACAGTAATCAGTGATGCTCAATGTCTAGATCCATTAGCTGTTTAGGAGTTACAGAAAGGTGAAATGCTAATAAATTCTTCTTAGTTATCATTCAAATGTGATGAATTTTTTGAGCATCACTAAGGAACTCATAATTAAGCATATTTAAACATATTCATATGTTTCAATCTTCTGCTGTTGCTATTCCTATTGCTGCAAAAATTCTCACATCTTTGGCTAATGGGATGCTCTTTACCTTGGCTTTGGAGTCCTTTTGGAATGACGTTCAGTTCAATTCAGTTCAGTCGCTCAGTCATTTCTGACTATTTGTGACCCCATGGATCGCAGCACACCAGGCCTCCCTGTCCATCACCATCTCCCGGAGTTTACTCAAAATCATGTCCATTGAGTCAGTGATGCCATCTAGCCATCTCATCCTCTGTCATCCCCTTTTCCTCCTGCCCCCAGTCCCTCCCAGCATTAGAGTCTTTTCCAATGAGTCAACTCTTCACATGAGGTGGCCAAAGTATTGGAGTTTCAGCTTTAGCATCAGTCCGATCTCCTTTAGGATGGACTGGTTGGACATCCTTGCAGTTCAAGGGACTCTCAAGAGTCTTCTCCAACACCACAGTTCAAAACATCAATTCTTCAGCGCTCAGCCTTCCTCACAGTCCAACTCTCACATCCATACATGACCACTGGAAAAACCATAGCCTTGACTAGATGGACCTTTGTTGGCAAAGTAATATCTCTGCTTTTGAATATGCTATCTAGGTTGGTCATAACTTTCCTTCCAAGGAATAAGTGTCTTTTAATTTCATGGCTGCAATCACCATCTGTGGTGATTTTGGAGCCCAAAAAAATAAAGTCTGAACTGTTTCTACTGTTTCCCCATCTATTTCCATGAAGTGATGGGACCGGATGCCATTATGTTAGTTTTCTGGATGTTGACTTTTAAGCCAACTTTTTCACTCTCCTCTTTCACTTTCATCAAGAGGCTTTTTAGCTCCTCTTCACTGGAATGATGCTAGTGGTCTTCAAAATCTTCCTTGTCATTTATATGACAAGATGCTTCAAGTTTCTCTTGTTTATTTCCTGCCTCAGACTTTGAATCAGCCTAGCTCCTTTTTTATTTTTGACATTTGCTTTGTTTTCTTAATTTCTTTTACTTTCTAAATTTATATTTATTTTTAAATTATTTTTACATCCTTGCTCCTTTAAATGGAAGATGGTATTTCCAGACCTCCATCCAGGCTCCGGGGGTGTTCACTGCCCTTGGGTTGACTTGACATTGACTTCAGAGTTTTAAATTTCTCAGACATGCTAGTGGCTAACAGTGCAGGCTCCAGAGGTAGACAGACAGACATCAGAGGCTCCTGGGTTTGAATCACTGCTCTACCACTTATTAGGTGAGTGACATTGGTCCAATTTATCAACTTATCTGTAGTTTAGCTCCCTCAGTTGTAAAATGAGGAAGATCCTGGTGAGATTCACAAGATCCTGGTGAGATTCACAAGATCCTGGTGAGATTTAAATGTGGTAATTCCTGTAAAGTGCTTAGAATTGAGCTGACATACAGGACTTGTGTGAGGGTTGGCTATTAATATTCTTATTACTATTCTCTTTTTAGCCTTGTCATTGTGGCCTGCTCACACGGTGGGTCATCTGGTATCTGACACAGACTTAGATTTTATTCATAACTAGTGACACACTGTTTTTTTTTTAAATGATTCTAAAGTTCCATCGGCAACCTTTATCCCACAAGTGCAGCTCTAAATGATGTAATACTCACACATATTAGAACATTTCTGATAAAGGAATCCAAATTCAACAAAGCTAATAGCATTCATATGGCCCCCAAGCACCAGCGTACTTCCTGCTTTTCCTACTCATCTGGAAAGGGGTAAATTGTCAGAAGCCTGGCTGGGAGTGGCCCAACCGGGGAGTTAAGGTCCTACTTTGCACTGGATCACTGCCAAGCCACGTCTGTCTGGCCTCTTCTAGTGAGCACAGGGAGCCATGAGGGGTGGCATTCCCAAAGGCCTCCAGCTCCGTTTCTAATCAAGCTGGTGGAGTTGTAAGACATACTCAGGTCACGTGAACCCTAACACTGGTCCTGTCTGGAAGCCCATCCATATGATCAAATAGCCATCCATTCAACTGTTTGCAACACAGCTCTTTCTTCAGGTTTGAGGGGTTAAAAGATTGGCAATGCTGCCACTGAATAGTTCAGAATAAAGACGATGAAAGAGAAGCAGCAGCCCAGGGGTTGTTTCCCTGGTGGTCCACTAGGTCCCAACAAAGGCTCCAGGCACCTCTCTCCACGGAAAGCCAGAAAGAGCCCTAACGTGGACAGTGACTAAAATGCTCATGCCATGCATGGCTCCTTCAGCAAAGGCACTTGCTTGCAATTTCACCTCCTTGTATCACTGACATATAATTGCACTGTCCTTGCATCAGCTGCACCAAGTTGTCTGCAAGGCTCTGGCCAGAAATTCCCAGGATGCACCAAGGTCTATCACTGTTTAAATAAAAATGTACTTGTTTTCCTCTTTGTTTCGGTGTGTGTCTGTGTGTGTGTTGACAGAACTCAGGACTTTTAAAGTAGCTATTTGTCATTAAGATGATATAGCATTCAAAGCACTTTAAAAACAACCATTGTAATCCAAATATTTGTCAACAGGGAAGTGTCAACAGATGAAGTGTCTATCTATGGATAAATAATGATAAATTTATCTAATGGAAACTATTGTCACTAAAAATAATAAAATAATAAAGTGGATCTTTAGGTGTTGACACAGAAATGTATTTTTGAGAGGAAAATAAAAACAGTTTCAAAACAGTATGTATAGTTGAGTCATATTTTAGTAAAACAATAATTATTATACATGTTGGCATATGCATAGAAAAAAACTTGAAGAAGGATAGCCCAAACTGTTAATAGGGATTATCTCTGGGGTGAATGGCTAGACCCATAGCTATAGGTTACTGGCCTTTACTCCAGGCCAGCATTTGATGCTTAGAACATGCTGCTTCTCTTTAGTCCTGGAATTTCATGGGGGGAAAGGGGAGGTGGGGTGGGAAGTAGTGGAAGAAATACAAGAAATGTATAAAACAAAACTTCATATTATTACTTTAATAAAAGTAACTTTAAGCCTCTTTTTTAATCTAAGAAGTTACCAACATGAAGTACATTTTTAAGCCAAGTTAAAAAAATATTTAAAGAAACAGTTTATAAAGGCAGCTTTGAATGAAAGAGCTGTCCATTCTTTGCTGGTGTTTTTGCTGGACATTGGAGAATAATGGTTATAAACAAAAAATGAAACTCTGGTTGGATTAATAGGTGAGAAATAGCATCTCTCTGTTGCTTTCACTTATGTCTCTTTGATTACTACTCATGATATTTTTCCAAGTTCATATGCCATTTCTATTTCTTTTCTGGTGAATTGCTCATTGTCTTCTACCCACTTTTCTGTTAGGGTATTTATTTTTCTAATTTAGTTTATGCAAGCTCTTTATATTCACATGAACTCTTTATCTACTACTATTGGTAACAAATGTTTCCCCATTCTCCCTAGCTTTTTTCTTTTCTGTAGGGTGTTTATGATAGTTCATCTTTTTATTCAAAAGCAGTCTTTTCACAACCTACCAACTGGGGGAAAATATTTGCAAATGATGCAACCAACAAGAGCTTAATTTCCAAAATATACAAAATGATCATACAATAATCAAGTCAAATCAACAACCCAATAAAAAAAAAAGGAGGGGGGGCAGAAGACCGAAATAGACCTCAAAGATTTCTCCAAAGAAGACATAAACAGCTAACAGGCATGTGAAAAGATGCTCAAAATTATTAGAGAAATGCAAATCAAAGCTACAATGAGGTATCACCTCACACCAGTCAGAATGGCTACCATTAAAAAGTCTGTGAATAATTAATGCTGGAGAGGGTGTGGAGAAAAGGGAGCTTTCCTATACTGTTGATGGGAATGTAGATTGGTGGGGCCACCATGGAAAACAGCATGGAGTTTCCTTAAAAACTAAAAACAGAGTTACCATATGATCCAGCAATCCCACTCTTGGGCATATATCCAGATAAAACTCTAAATCCAACAGATACATGCACCCTGATGTTCATAGAAACACTTTTTATAATAGCCAAGGCACTGAGGCAATCTAAATGTCCATCGACAGATGACTGGATAAAGAATATGTGGTATAAACACAATGGAATACTATCTGTGACCCCATGGACTATAGCCCTCTAGGCTCTTCTGTCCATGGAATTCTTCAGGCAAGAATACTGGAATGGCTAGCCATTCCCTTCTCCAGGGGATCTTCCCAACCCAGGAATTGACCTTGGATCTCCTGCCTTGCAGGAAGATTCTTTACCATCTGAACGACCAGAGAAGCCCAGTGGAATTCTACTCTGCCATAAAAAATAATAAAATAATGTCATTTGAACCTTCATGGGTGGAACTACAGATTATCAAACTAAGTGAAGTAAGTCAGACAGAGAAAGACAAATATAGTATGATATCACTTATATGTGGAACCTAAAATATGATGATACAAATGGACTTGTTTACAAAACAGAAAGAGACTCACAGACAGAAATTAAATTTATAGTTATCAAAAGGGAAAGGCAGGGTACAGATGAATTAAGGATTTAGGATTAGAAGATAAAAACTACTACATATAAAACAGATAAACAACAAGGTCCTGCTGTATAGCACAAGGATGTATATTTAATATCTTTTAATAACCTATCATTTAAAAGCATATATGCGTGTGTGCGTGTGTAACTGAGTCACTTTACTGTATACCGAAATCTAATACAACTTCGTTGATCAACTATACTTGAACTGGAAAAAGTGAGAAGTTGAAGTGGTTTAGTCATGTCTGACTCTTTGCGACCCCATGGGTTGTAGCCTGCCAGGCTCCTCTGTCCATGGAATTCTCCAGGCAAGAATACTGGAGTGGGTAGCTATTCCCTCCTCCAGGGCATCTTCCCGACTCAAGGATTGAACATGGGTCTCCTGCATTGCAGGCAAATTCTTTACCATCTGAGTCACCAGTCTTTCCTTTTTTCTTATGCTTAAAATAAACTTCACCATTTCAAAATCACATAAACCTTTGATTATATTTCCTACTATTTGGGGAGTTGCTTTTTTTTTTTTTTTTTCTTCCTTTTTGGCAGCAGTGTGAAGCTTACAGGATCTTAGCTTCCCAACCAAGAGCTGAATCTGAGCTCTTGCCTGTAAGAGCGTGGAGTCCCAACCACTGGATCACCAGGAAATTCCCAGGAGTTTCATTTCTTATTAAATTGTTAGGACTTGGAATTTAGTTTGATGTATAAACTAGGGATCCAAAGTAATCCTTTTCTAAATAGCTCGCCTATTTTCCTGTATTCAAATCCTGCCAAACCTTCAGTCTCAGCTCAAACACACATCCATGGAGGCTTTCAGGATCCCCCACTTGGGAGAGAGTCACTCTCCCCTCAGTTCCTACAACCCCTTCTCTCCCTCCTCCCCCATGGTTACTCTTTCTTGTATTATAATTATCAGCACAGCTCTCTCCTATTGTACCACACCATGAGCTCCTTGAGAGCTGGGACTGAGTTGTATTCATCTTTGTGTCCCCTAAAGGCCTCATCAGGGCCTCACACACTGGAGGAAAGAAAGGGTGAGTGATAGCAGTAGAGGCCCTGTCCCTGTGCCTCAGCTCCCCCTCTGAGGAAGGGCGGATCAAAGCTCACAGCCAGGAGGCGACTGCCTGCCTGGTGCATCTGGGGGATTTGTGGTGGCCACAAGTCCAAAGCAGCTCTTAGTTAAACAAGGCTGGTATTTATAGAACAAGGTCACGCACTCTGGGCTGAGCAGATACAAAAGTGAGTAGAACTGTCAGTCAGGCTCTGGGTAGATGGAAGCCCTCTGGGTACCCAGAGACCTCGTATCGGTGAGCATCAAGAATGTCCCTGCCACTCCCTGGACAAACAGGGACCCCAAGACAGGATTTTTCACCCTTGACCAAGTATAAATATGAAAGCAGAGATTGGGAGATACTGCTGAATGACTCAGGAAAGGCTGTGTGCCAGACATGGAAATCAACATAGCCTAGATTCTGAAAAATCTCACCATACCCTACGCTACCTTAGAGACAGGACTTTAACTATATGTCACTTTTCTTATCCTGTTAAATTCAGATTTTTTTTAAATACACATACACACACCCCCATACATAGCTTTAGGGAAGTATGATTAAACATTCTAAAATATTGTACTATTTCTGTTGTAATCCTACAAATTCTAAGCTATTTCAAAGCACTTAGCAACTTGAGTGCCTATTTCCTGCCAGGGTGGGAAGGGAACAGGGTGGAGGGGGCTCCAGGGTGGAGGATGGGCCTGGAATTCCACGAGTGTGTGTGTGTTTTGTTGGGGGGTAGTATTTGTGTGTGACAGAGAGAGAGACAGAGAAGAAGAGAGGGAGGGAGAGAGGGAGGGAGAGAGGGAGGGAGCAAGCGAGGGAGCGAGGGAGGAGGAGAGAGAGTTGGGGAGGAAGGTAGATACTGAGAACCAGGATTTATTAGGGGCAGGACTCCCTGGCTATACAAGAATGGGTGGGAGTTTCTAGTTGTTTTTTGTTGTTTTCACTGTATTTTGATGGGAAGAGTCAGCAAGAGTGGCTCCAGTGGAGAAACTGGGGAAGGGATACTAATAAAAATCAACCATGCTGGATTTGGAAATAAAAAACCACTAGGCCTTGCCTCTATTCTTACCTACCTCTCCTCTCTCTATTACTCTGATTGCCCCAAAGAAATAAATAGAAGAGCAAATCCTATGGCTAGAATCCAGAAAACAGTAAGAACAGAGGATCTACAGGAACTCTTAACAGTTATATTCCTAGAGAATAATTCCAGGAGCTAAGAAAATGGCAAAGAGAAGGTCAAGGCCAGAAGTTTTTCAAGTCCTCTGCCTTTTCTAGTGACCTCAGGCTCAGCTGGCAACTGCTACAAGTACCATTTCTGAATAATAAGAAGCAGAGCTGTTTTAAATCTACAGATTGAGCTATTATTTTTAATTACACCCACATGTGAAATGTTTCAGTCACAACTCTTCAAAGACTGATAAACCATAAACTCCTAAAATCTTGAAATTTAATTTTAAAAAATCCCAGCTATATATATGAAAAGAATGCTGAATTCTTTTAAAAATGCAGTAAATGTCCAAAATCAAAAGCCATAATGCAAAGTCTGACAAGTGAATGCCTGCATGAGAGAAAGTCTCCAAACAGCCTGAGCCCTTCAATAATAGATGCAAAGTGGAGCAGGCGTCAACTCTAATGATTAACCACTCAGGGTGATTCCAACACAACTATTAATCACTCCTGGTATTATTAATTACTCCTAGTATTATCTGTGCTTACAAAAGACAAGTGCTTTTATTTCTCCTGTGCCACAGAAGGACCAAAGAGATAGTGCCACATAGTTAGGTGGGTCCTGAATAGAAAAGGGATGCGTGCATGCTCAGTCGTGTCCAACTGTATGCAACCCCATGGAACGTAGCCCGCCCAGCTCCTCTGTCCATGGAAGTCTCCAGGCAAGAACACTAGAGTGAGCAGCCATTCCCTTCTCTAGGGGATCTTCCTGACCCAGAGATCGAACCTTTGTCTCTTGGCTCTCCTGCACTGGCAGGCAGATTCTTCACTACTGCGCCACCTGCAAAGCCCTAGAAAAGGGATACACAGCTTTACTGAGAACATTCGTCCCTGGAATTTCTGTCCTGTGAAATTTTTCATTATGGATATTTACTTCCTATTCACCAATCTTTATGCTGAAATGCCTTCTAGAAAAGAAAGAACTTGAGCAGAATGGATATTTGCTCTTATGCCCTGGAGCAAGAGGGTGTCACGGTGTAAGCACCCTGTCAGGGGTTCGTCAGTGAAAAAGCAAGAGTGACTCAGAGCATGGGATGGCCTTGGTGCCCTGCAGCACACAGCATCTCCAGGCAGAGAGTAAATAGCCTCTATTTGAGAAGGGGAATCACTCAGTTAAAGCAAGAGACTGAGGACTCAGTCAAATAAATCCTCAGACCTGTGCTGCTGCTGCTGCTGCGTCGCTTTAGTCGTATCCAACTCTGTGCGACCCCATAGACAGTAGCCCACCAGGCTCCCCCGTCCCTGGGATTCTCCAGGTAAGAACACTAGAGTGGGTTGCCATTTCCTTCTCCAATGCATCAAAGTGAAAAGTGAAAGCGAAGTCACTCAGTCATGTCCAACTCTTAGCGACACCATGGACTGCAGCCTACCAGGCTCCTCCGTCCATGGGATTTGCCAGGCTAGAGTACTGGAGTGGGGTGCCATTGCCTTCTCCCAGACCTGTGAGGGGTATTATTTACTCCCCAGGGAACAACAGTTGGCCTCTACACTGAAGAGTGAGACATTTGGCTTAGAATCATAAGCAGGAAGAGAAAACTTTGGGTAAAGCAGGAATGTTAAATAGTGGAACAAATTATCAAAAGAAAGTTCTGGAATCTCAATTTCAGAGAGTCTGTCTTATCAGTAGGAAGTATAATTGTGGCTGTAAATGAAGCAGGGTAATAGGCCAAATGATGCCTCAGAACCCCTTCTCATCTTCCATTTTCTTATGATGATGGATATTTATTCAAGGTTATAGTAAAATCAAAAGAAGCTTGGAATCCCCTGGCAGTCCTGTGGTCAGGGCTCTGAGCTTCTGTGGCAGGGAGAACAGGTTCAGTCCCTGGTCAGGGAATGAGCAAGATCCCACATGCTGTGTGGTACATAAAAAAAATAAAAATACCTCAATGAAATATAAATAAATACATAAAAATACTTCAAAAAATTTTTTAAAAAGAAGCAGAACAATCAAGACTACATACATATGTATCCCTATGGGTGATTCATGTTGATGTTTGGCAAAAATCAACAAAATTCTGTAAAGCAATTATCCTTCAATAAAAAAAGAAAAAAAAAGAGGATTATGTTAAAAAAAAAAAAAAAAGAATACCTTTTGATATATCAGAGCCAATAAAGGCTGGAGAAATTCTTGTTGATGAAGAAAACAAATGTTCCCAAACAACCTTTCCTGATTCCTTATCAATAATGCAGACCAGTATCAATCTATCTTAAGAGAGATATATATCCATTGGATCTTTTTTTTCTTTTTTGGTTTTCTTTAACAAACAAATGGGCTTGCTCCAGAAATAAAAGTCAAACTCAAATCAGAAAAAAAAATACAGGTTATAAAAAATAATACATTATCTTTCTTTTTACTCATTTGCTTGTAAAACTTGGAAAATCTGCTAGTTACAAAGTTGTTTTTTATTTTTCAATAATTTCTGAGAGAACATTGGAATACCTGCAGGAAAGAAGTCATTTCACTTTTACCTCACTCTTGTGATTTCCAAGCAGAAAGTAGAGTAAGTATTGACACAGTGATAAAGCAATTTTTAGAGACATCCTCATATCCTAGGCCCAGATAAACAGTGGTATCAACAAAAACAACTAAATATCCACAGCAACTGTGGAAAGCAGATCTCGTGTCATAGTCCACATTGTAAGTCACTTCCTTTTGGGATGACCTCCGAGAGAAATCAGTGCTTTCCTCTCTTGTCCCTAGAACCCCATTTCAAAGGCTGTGTGTATGGATGGCGCAAGGGGAGCAGAATATTGTCCCCACTCCAGGACCATGCCAGTGAGTCTCCCTTCACAGCCACCTCCCACCCTCTGCTGGGTGTCAGGGTCTAGACCCCAGGGACCCCTCACTCAGGAGGGTGGCAGGCTATTTGAGAGGAGAGAGTCCCCACTGGGCAGTTTGGGTTGAGCTCAATGAAAGCAAAATCCAGTTGTGGGGGCCTGGTAGGTGGTAAGTGTTTAATAAATATTATCATCTACCGACCCCCGTCCTTCATCCAGACACATTAAAAAGAAGTATTTACTAAAATCCCTGTGAAAATGATTGTGTGCACCATGGTCATTTGTCTTCCAGACTGCTGCTGCCTTTTGTCTTGGTGGCTGGCTGGGGCAGACCCTGCAGCATGACTCAGCGAGCTGAAGTCTGCCTTGCGGGCACGCTCAGCTCTAAAAACTGCTGTAACTACCAGAAGCAGCTGACTGCCATGGGCCTCTGGGGACACTGCTCCAAGGATAATGATCAAAAGGAAGCGGGCTCTCAGGCAGTACCTTCCAATTCAGCACTGCTGAAATCAGGGGAGGGGCACCTGAGCCTCAGGAAGTGTCCAGAGGCTCCTGTGGACGAGCTTGCTTATACCTGGCCCGCCTCTCCAGCTCACGATATTGGGTGATGCTGATGACCATGATGATAACACACAGCGCTACTGACAAATGTGCTCTGGGCTGAATGTGTATTGCTCGCTAAACATTTGGCACAGCTTCACTTACCCCCATGGCAACCTTGGAAGGTAGACAGCAAAATCCTCATTTTACAGATACGGAAACGGGGGTCACAGAGCTTACAGTCAGCTGGTGATCAAGCAGGATTGGAGCCCAGACCTGGAGTTAGAAGTCCAGGCTCCCAACACCATCAACACTCCTGACTTTCCAGAAGCTACACTATCCACCCCTACACCTAAGTAAGCATGGCCAGAGGGAAGCTAGGAACCCCCAGTTGGCCCGTGAGCTTTATACAGAGTAGAATCTCCCCAGGCACTGCGCCCTCAGTGAACATGGAGCCAGGCTGCCTCCGCTTTGTCTGCAGTGGCCCTCAGAGGCTCCTCTGGAGCCTGACCCTGCAGGGCACCACATCCATGCTGTTACTGGCTCCCAGCCCAGCCTTGCAGGTTGGGCGCTGTCTCATGAAAACAGATTTCCAGATGGATAAATGCTGAAGTTTCAGGGTAGGCCTGCACTCTTATAACTGAGTAGGTAGGTATTGAAGGGGCAAGGATAATTATAACAGATGACCTCCAACCCTCATCTAACTCTAGAATCAAGGTTCTCCTCTGATACAGGGTTCATCAGAGCTGCTCGTGACTCTGGCTTCCTTGTTTGATTTCTTCTGCAAACCCTCCACTGGAGTTTGTGGGCCACAAAATAGCTCAGGGTGAAAAGGGAAAGGGGAAGTGGCAAGAGTCTGGTGCTTACAAAGATGGGGAATTTGGTTTCTGAAGAACACACTGTAGAACGAAAGAGTGTGACCAGAACAACGTGAGCAGACAGGAGCACAGGGCATGGTCCAGAGAGAGCAGGCTGGGCCACACTGTGATTCCTGGGCCCAGATGAAACCCCGGGGCTGGCTTGAGGAGGAGGCAGGCGGCGACCCGATGGGGAGGGAAAGGTCTGTCCTGTGCTGCTGCTAGAAAAATAGAAAGACTCAGGACCAAGAGACTCCCCCTTCTGGGAGGAGGGGAAGGGGCTAGGGCCATGGCTCCCCAGGACGGAGGAAGGTATGTTCCTGTCCTTGTTGGAGGGGGGCACCGCCTACCTATAGAAGAGGACCCCCCAGAGTCCAAGTGTTGGGGTTTCTACAGTCCAGGGACACACAGGCCAGTATGGAACTGAACTCAAGCCTCATGGATATTCCCTGACCGAAGACTAAAATCTCAGGCAGGGCTGCGGCTGCTTTCCTCCTCAACAGCATCTCTGACTGCTCAGCCCTCCTAGGAAGCTTCTGTCAGTCCGTCCACAGCAGGGAGAGAAGACAGAATGGCAGCGGCAGCTGCTCTGAGAGGGAAGGCTGCCGCAGTGGCCCTTGTTGCAATTGGACAATATTACAAATTTCCCTTCATTAGGTGACCTCTCACCCAGCCTGTAGGGGCCCCATGCAGATAAACTGGCCCATCAGCTTGGTTTCCTCCTGCATACGGCTTCCCACCCATGTAGGGGTTGCAGAAACACTTACTATCCTTGTAGGAAGATGAGGGAGAGGTGACCTCCAGTCCAAAGTGAGAGGGGACCAGAAGGCCAAGGAGCCCCAGGCCCAACAATCTAGTGCCTAGTGCAGGAACTTCTCTGCCTGGGAGTATTCTTGGTCACTTCTCCCCAGCCAAAAACAGAACATCAACTCCTTCTGACCTGGGTCCTGAGCAAGTAGGCCAGGTTGGGAAAGAAACACTTTTATGTTTGGCCTCTTGGTCCCTGCAATGGCCTCACAAAACTTGCTTTGGGAAACACATTTGACTTTAAACTTGATTTTCTTTGTATTTGTTGACATTTGCTTTCCTTTTAAAATGCTCAATATTCCATTTATAGAAAAATATAGCTAGGCTTCTATTTTTCCCAGTCAGCAGTTTGGAATCGATTATCTTTCCATGAATCTATAATACAGCAGGCACAGTTGGAACATTTCATGATGTCACTTCTTCATTCTGGAGCCTGGAGTATCTTTTGCTCTTATTGATCCTGGTTTGTTCTTCCTCATACTGCCGTGAATGAGTCTGCAGTTTCACTGTGCAGCCTGAGACATGAGTCAGCACAGGAAGAAAAGTCCCTTCTTCAAGCAGGGGCTGGAGCTGGAAGGGGGCAAGAAGCTCCAAAGCCCAGGTCACAGAGATGCTATGATTGACAGGTAACTCCAAAGAAGCAGAGAAGGTCCCATCACGCTGCCTTTGACAAGTAGTCCTATTGTGCTCTCCTCTGAAGCTTCTCTGAATACAAGAGTCAGGGGTGGTGACAACATGGAGAACAGCAGTCCCCATCTCCTCTCTCTGTCAATCCCAGGAGACCCCAGAAGGTGTATCAGCTGACAGGTAGCATTAAAGATAGCTTGAAAAATAGAAGCACATACTGTTACTGCTACCACACTAACACTTCCATCTGGGCCTATGGGTCTCATGAACTTGGGATATAGAAGCCAGGATTGTAAGGGAAAATTAAAAATTGCCCCCTCCATGCACGAATTATATTTTTGCCAGTGGTTAAACTGTGTACATTCGTTTTTTTACAGCTTATGTAACAACCTACCACAAACTTAAGTGATGTAAAAGAATATACATTTATTATCTTACAATTCTGTAGGTCAGAAGCCTGACAGGGGTCTTCCTGGGCTAAAATGGAGATGCTGGCAGTTCCATGTTCCCTTCTGGGAGCTTCAGAGGACACCTCCTTCCTTGCCTTTGCCACATTTCTTGCTCCCGGCCCTCATCTTTCCTCTTCAAAGCCATCAGTGGGGGCTGCCCTGGTGGCTCAGTGGTGAAGAGCCTACCTGCCAGGGCAGGAAGCGTGGGTTCAGTCCCTGGCCCAGGAAGATCCCATACGCCATGGAGCAACTAAGCTCATGAGCCACAGCTAGTGAGGCTGCGCTCTGGAGCCCCAGAGCCGCAATTACTGAAGGCCGCATGCCAGTTATTAAGTCCAAACGCCCAACAGCCTGTGCTCCACAAGAGAAGCCACTGCAATGAGAAGCGCACTCACCGCAGCTGGAGAGTCGCCCCTGCTCCCTGCAACTAGATAAGAGCCTGCGCAGCCGTGAAGACCCAGCACGGCCAAAAACAAAGAAATAAGTAACAGTTACTTTTTTTAAAGCCGTCAATGGCTGCCTGAGTCTTTCTCACAGCACATCTCCCTAAAACTGGTTCTCCCACTCCCTCTTCTTAGAAGAAACTTGGGGACCCACCCATACAAACAGGGTCCAGGGATCGGCATGTGGACATATCTGGGGTGGGGAGAGGGCATGATTCTACCTATCATACTGTGGACAGTCTTTAGGAATTTGAGAATAAAGGGGGAAATCTCCTTAAGCTCAAAACTGTGGGAAAAGAAGGGAAGAAGTTCTCCCCACCGTCTTGAGCTACCAATGTTACTGCCCAGGAAGGTAGCTTGTTCCCAATAGCCCTCAATAGTCCACTCCAGGGCACTAAGACTTTGTCATCAACAGAAAGAGAACATTCTGTCAAGCTCATGCCTTTCAGCAGTTGCTGCTTCTCTTACTACATGTCGGCAGGGGAAACTGTCAACTTTCATATCTTGTTCGAAGTTAGAGTCACCAATATGAATCTACCAAATGACCACCAATTCAGCTAAGCTGTCCTTTCAGGACCATTTTCCAACCTTTGACCCATTTTGACTCTCATTGCTTGCAGAATCCCAGCTCAATGAGGCATGAGGCTTTGGGGCAAGCCAGGGCTTCTGAAAGGGATAGCTGAGACCTTCTGGGATGCATCTACCATGGCTACCATTGTCCTCACCAGTTTCTGTAGTGAGAGACAGCCCTCAAAAGAGGACCACAGAACAAGGAGATGGGCTATCCTCAAATTACAAAGCTGGGCTTGCTTGCTTCATGAGGTTGATGTGGACAGGCAGCTGACAGGACCCTGGTTGTGCTAGAGATCACGTGAGAGGTGTGAAACAGACAATGGAAAAATACACCAAGAGTACAAAATAGAAAGATGATAAAAATAACTAAGACTCGCTGAACCATACACACAATGGTTAAGAGCAAAGACTCTGGTGTTAGGCTCTTTCCACCACTTACTCTCTGTGAGATGCTGAGCAAGTTTCTTAACCTCTCTGGGCCTCAGTGTCTTCATCTGAAACTAAGGGTAATAATAGAACTAATCATATAGGGTTGCAGAAGCTGGCACACTGGAAGCATTCACTATTAGTTGTAATTATTATTAACCAGATGCTATGCTAAGGATATTTGAAAGATTTCCTAATTAATCACCAAAACAGCCCCATGAGATATATACTATTATTATAATCTGCATTTTTAAGATGGAGATGAGCTTAAGGTCACCTCCTTGGTAAGGAGCAGAGCCAAGATCAGAATGCTAGTTGGTCTGGCTCAAAGGCCTTGTTCTAAACCTCTGGGCTGAGAAGAGCTTAGGGGGAAAGCTGACAGTAACTATGCCTCAGGTATCTTGTCTCTTCTACTCTTTCCAGCATGTGCTCTAAGTATAGTTGTTGTGTGTGATAGATCAGAAAACTTGATGAAATGAGCAGGAAGACAGATGTGTATTGCCTTGAAGCAGTCCTGGGTCACCCTGTACCTAGTCCAGTGCCACACACTGGTTGAATGTTGGGTTTCGAGGCCCCTGGGACTCCGAGCATTTCCTTTCTCTGGAGGTAGGGTGCCCCCTCCCTGAAGGGCCTCCTAACCACCTCCTTGGTCTTCTCTCTGGCACAGAGAAGACACAGTGGGAGCCCTGCAGCGGTAATCCCATCCTCATTCAGCAGCATCCTGGGGAATCCATGACTGGCTCAAGGAGCACCATGAAATTCTCACTAACCAAGTTAATGTTAATGTGCTGTGATTTTAAGGGAAAAGCTGTGCATCTCCGAGATACTGCTCTGGATTCAAGCAATGAGAAGGTGCAGCAGCTTTACAAAAGACAAAAATCACTGTGCTGAAAACTTAATGAAATCTCGCAGACAAAATGTTGAGCAAAAGAAACCAGACACCCAGGAGTAGGTACTTTGTAATTTCATTTAGATAAAGGTCAAAAATAGGTGAGACTACTCTGTGCTATTTTGGGCTACAGTTTTAGACTGTAAAAATACGAAGGAGAGAAGTGACTACCACAGAAGTCAGGAGAGTGGCTCCTTTTGGAGTGGAGAAAGGGTCTGGCATTCCCTTGAGAAGGGGCCTCGTAGGGTTCTGGCGAGGTTCTATTTCCTGACCAAGGTGAAGTAACCGAGAGCTACTTTTACAATAAAATTTCATTTAGTTTTACACAGTTCCCTTGATAGTTCATCTCCGCACTTTGCTGTGCATTATTTTGTGATAACAAAGGTTAGGTTTGGTATAGTTTCACTAAGGAAATTTGCATCAACCCCGCCTGAGTAGACATAGAAAAAGCTATAGGAACAATTAACTTCTAGTTGGATGGGAAAGACTTTAAAAGATACTCTAGCTAATTAATTTTTAAACTTTAGCATGTGTAAGGGTCACCTAGAGAGCAGGTTAAAACCTAGATACCTGGGCCTCACCCTCCAGGGATTAGGATTCAGCAGGTACAGAGTCTGAGGCTCAAGATTCTGAATTCCTAATGAATTTCCAGATGATGCTGATGTAGCACTCTGAGTAGCACTGATCTAGTCTTCCCAAGGCTTTGCCCCATCTTTTAGAAGACACCCAAGGAGACAGTCCTCATGATGCAGGCTGTAAGATACAGTCCTCTACTGCTACTGCTAAGTCACTTCAGTCGTGTCCGACTCTATGCGACCCCATAGACGGCAGCCCACCAGGCTCCCCCATCCCTGGGAGTCTCCAGGCAAGAACCCTGGAGTGGGTTGCCATTTCCTTCTCCAATGCATGAAAGTGAAAAGTGAAAGTGAAGTCACTCAGTCGTGTCCGACCCTCAGCGACCCCATGGACTGCAGCCTTCCAGGCCTGATTGTTAATGCAGATCTGTGTAGCTTCTAGTCTTGACAGATTATTGAATCTAATTCAGTGTTCTTAACGGGAAGTAATCTGCCCCCAGTACATACACACACACTCTCTTTCACTCTCAACACAATCAGTGGTCTGTGTCCATTTGAACTTCTCCAAAAGTAAGTAAGTGTAGTGGTGTCTGAAGTCATGCAACCAGTCATGAGTGCAAAGGGAAAAGGACAGAAAGGTTCTAGCTCCTGAGATCCTGAGAAGAGACTGCTCTCTCACACAGCAAGGGCACAACCTGTTCCCTATTCTACTGACTGCTATCAGCCAGCAGCCATCAAATATGGATGATGGCCAATTTATCAGGAAGAAAACAGCCTGACTTCTCTCCTATCTAAATTCTGCATTATATTTCCTTGTCTGCTATGAAAATGCAAAACAGAAGCTAAAATTAGAAGCTGAGGTGCTAGTGCGGCTGGTGTGTATGGGGAGAAGGCAGAGAGGAGATGTCAGAGGGACAGATTCGGGGGAGGGCTGCCTAGGGCCCCTTTCTGAGCTGTCACAGACAGCAGTCTGGAAAAGAAATACAAAGGAAGGGGGACAGAGGCGGGAAGCTGCTGGTCCCCCCAGTTACACACCTGCAGAGAATCCTTGAGGCTTTATGGGTTCTCTAATAATGCCCTGACCTACTTTTCAAAATGCTGTCTCCTTATTCACCAAAACACATTCTTAGTGAATTGCAGTCAAGTTTTCTGCAATTATCCAATACAGAGTTTCAGTTTCTACTCTGAAAGCTATCATTTGTGACTCCATGCATAATAGTAATATATTCAATAGTATCAGGCTGCAGGTGGATATGTGGAATTTCTTAAAGTGATAGGTAAGCTGCAGTTTTAAATGAATCTATCTGAAAAGCTTAGAGCAAAGCCTTGAGTCTATTTAAGAACATGTGATAGCTGAAGCCTTTATCCCTCAGCTAAGGGGCCCAGGCTCACCAGATGTGAGTACAAAAACCTTAAAGTGGAAATAAATATAATGATCCCTTGGATGTATAGGACATTTTCCTTCATAGAACCTCAGGCATTTCCTAGTTACAGTGTAATACCATATTCTCTGTGCTGTGACCAGACCACCTTGGAATGCCATAGCGGAAATTTTGGAAGTATTACAGGGAGCATTTAAAAAAAAAAAAAAAAAAAAAAACACAAGGGAGAGAAGTAAATACCTTCCCAGGGATGTCCCAGGGCAGCCTTGCTCCCAGGCAGGTGGAACCCTGCTAAGATCCAGGGCTTGTGGTTTCATCAGCTGTCTCCTCCTCCCTCCTGTTAAAGGGCTGTTTGAGAAAATGAGATGGAACTTGTGGCCAACCCATAATTATACAGGGGCGGAGGAACTGGGCCACTGACTGGTCGGCTTCCTATTTCTTCTCCTCTCAGCCGCGGGCTAGCCTGAGAGGCGGAAGGACATGGATGCGATTCTGGAAGTGCCTCCCCACTGGCTTCTCAGGAGCTGGAAGACATGCGGTCAGCGCAGTGCTGTCAAATGCAAGCCCATGGCCATGGGCTGTGTATGTACGTACAGGCTAGGCAGCTGAGAGGAGGGTGACGGATGAGTCCCACACCCATTCTGGGCGCCTGCCCCGTCTCCAGGCAGCACGTGAGCAGAGCCGCAGCACCACAGCGCCTCTCTGAAGAGCAGAGGCCCAGGCAGAAGGAAACAAGGTTCTTAGAAGGAAAGCAAGCCTTCTTGTCCTCTGAGGCTGCTGGTCCTAACAGGCCTTCCCCGTCCCAGGTTCAAGACCCAGGCAGACACAGAAGTAAACCGCTGCCAGGCTTCTGGGGGAACAAGAGCCTAGGACCAGGTCTCCCCAGGGGCCCTCCTCATGGCCTGGAGCTGACCAGCCTCTCATTGTTCCTCAGCTCTGCTTGTCCCCTTCCCACTGTCCAGCAGCCAGGAGAGGAGCAAGAGAGTCAGAGAACCTGAACCCAAACAGATTAAGTTGTGATGGCTAAACAAATGTCCAGATGACTTCCCTGTGTTTCTATGCTCCTCTGACTCCCATTTTAAGACAAGTGAAAAGTGTCTGTGTGAGTGAAAGCCTGGGGCTCTGGCTAAGAATATAGTGTTGTTATTATTAGAGCAGCTGGGAGGGAGGCATGCCACCTCCGGGCAGGGCTCTGGTGGGCTGTGTGGGAGGCGACTGTCAACAGCTGCTGGGTGGAAAGCTTGTTTATTGTCAGCAGCCTGGTGCAGAGATTTAAGAGGAGCTTGGTCTCCAGCTCACACCCACGTGGCTGCAGCAGTGGCTGCTCCAGACACGGCACCCAACTGCAGGGGCCCCCAGGGCCTCCACTCAAGGATGATTCAACCAACAAGAAAACCCAGGAGGCCAACTAGGACAGCTGGGAGAATTCCTGTGGGGCAACCCAGGTGAACACCCCCACTGGAAAAGTGCAGCAGATGACACCTTCCCCAGCTGACGAAATGCAGGACCCCAGAACTAGCTGCAAATCCCACATAATAGCTCCATGTCCCAAGACAGTTTCTCACTCATTCACCAACTACCTATCGGGCACCTTCTCTAGCAGATACTGTACATGGAATGAGGAATAGACTGGGGACAAGACAACAGAGTTTATGGTCTGGAAGAAACCAAAGTTTATGGTTTGCAGTTAGGCTGGTCATTATGCGATGAGTGTTTTGATAGAGGAGGTTCAAGGAGCTAAGAGCACAACAGTAGGGGAATGTAAACTGACCACAAGGAATTGCCTTGATGAGGAACCCGTCACTAAGAGATACTGTGAAGTTCTAGCTAATAAGATCTCAAGAGATGTCAGCCTAGGACTGTCGCTGCTTTCTCGCTTTCTTCAGCTAATTAAACTTTTGGCTAGTATCTACCCGTCTGGCGCCTGTTCTATCTCATTGCCAGTCACTTGAACATAAAGCTCTGGGAATAAATAATTGTAATCATACAGCATCCATCGAAGTATCCAGAATTCTCTGGGAAGCATGACAGAACCCTTTATCTACTGCGGTCATTATAGTCACCATGCTATTATCATGTTCCATTATACTCCCTCTTTCCCTGACAATGATAATCACCAGGGGCCTCCCCACAAAGAAGGTCCAGCCCTTTGCAGCAACACATAAGCAGCTTCATATCAACTAAGAGCAGAGGATCCGTTAAGACAGCCTCAAACACAGACAGAAAAAATGAGGTGATAAAAAGTTTCACCAACTTCCTCTGCCACAGCAACCAGGGTGAACTTTTTAAAATGCAACTTCAGGGCTTCCCTGGAGGGCCAGTGGTTAAGACTTTGCCTTCCAGTGCAGGGGGTGTGGGCTCAATTCCTGATCAGGAAACTAAGGTTCCAGATGCCTCAGGGCCAGAAAAACAAAACATAAAAAGCAGAAGCAATATTGTAACAAATTCAATAAATACTTTAAATACGGTCCACATCAAAAAGAAATTAATTTTTAAAATAAAATTAAAATGATCCACATAAACAAAAAAACTTTCAAAAAATAAAGTGTAAGTCAGATGATGTCCTCTCCTGTTCAAAACCCTGTAATGTTCTCCAGCTTTCTCAGACTAAAAGCTGAAGTCCTGATGATGCCCGCAAGGCCCTCTGTGATCCAGCTTCTCATTACCTCTCTGACTTCCTCTCCTGCTAATCTCTCTGTGTCAACCGTATGTGTCTCCTGGTTGGTCTTCTTGAACACACCAAGCACACTCTTTGTACTCATCACTCTCTCTGCCTGGCACTTTCTTCCTTCATAGGTTCACATCCTCACTCACTTTCTTCAAGTCTCTGCTCAAATGTTAGCGACACCAGTGTGTAAGCGGCGTTCCCCAGCCACTCCACTTGCGGTACCAAAGCTTCCTCTACAATCCTTGTCCTCCTGCTCAGCTTCATTTTTCTTCACAGATGGTGTCACTGTCTGGCACACTGTATACTTTGTTTATTGTCTGTCTCCTCTCCAAGAATGTATACCTCTTTAGGACAGAGTTTTTTTCCCCATTTTGTCTTTTTTCCCCCTACTGTTTTCAAGTGCCTGGCACATAGCAGAACCTCAACAAATATTCACTGAATGCATGAATGGATTACTTAATTAATTAATGATAAATTAATTGGGAAAGGAAAACCTTTTAATTAATGGTGTTGGACTTGGTGTTCTGGATAGAAAATAATAAATTCAGTTCTTACCTTGCACCACACATGAAGTAAATTATGGATGGATGAAGTGTGTGTTAGTCTCTCAGTCATGTCTGACTCATTGCAACCCCATAAACTGTAGCTCATCAGGCTCCTCTGTCCATGGAAATCTCCAGGCAAGAATACTGGAGTGAGGGGCCACTCCCTTCTCCTGGGGATCTTCCCAGGGATTGAACCGGGGTCTCCTGCATTGCAGGCAGATTCTTTAATCTCTGAGCCACCAGGGAAGCTGGTGTATGAAAAGGTATAAAAAGTGAAACCTTCAAACTTCCAAATCATAATATAGGAGTCTTATATTTATGATTTCAAACTAGGGGAAATTTTCCTAGATAAAAAGTAAAAGCACAAGCCATATTTTTAAAAAGATTCACACATTTAACTACAATAAAAATTTAAATTGCTACATATCAAATGATAACATAAGTAGCAAAAGAAATTTTAAAATAAAATAAAAAACCAAAATAGGCTAAGAGATTTGCAACATACTAGCTGCACAAAATATTAGCACATGGAATACATAATAATTCCTACATTAATAAAAAGTAAGTCCCAGTAGAAAGAGAAGAAAAGGAAACAGAAAGGCAATTCACAAAAGAAGAAATTTAAATGGCCACTAAATTTAGGTATTCCCATTTGTTTCAGAATTTTCCACAGTTTATTGTGATCCACACAGTCAAAGGCTTTGGCATAGTCAATAAAGCAGAAATAGATTTTTTTCTGGAACTCTCTTGCTTTTTCGATGATCCAGCAGATGTTGGCAATTTGATCTCTGGTTCCTCTGCCTTTTCTAAAACCAGCTTGAACATCTGGAAGTTCACAGTTCATGTGTCACTGAAGCCTGGCTTGGAGAATTTTGAGCGTTACTTTACTAGCATGTGAGATGAGTGCAATTGTGCGGTAGTTTGAGCATTCTTTGGCATTGCCTTTCTTTGGGATTGGAAAGAAAACTGACCTTTTCCAGTCCTGTGGCCACTGCTGAGTTTTCCAAATTTGCTGGCATATTGAGTGCAGCACTTTCACAGCATCATCTTCTAGGAATTGAAATAGCTCAACTGGAATTCCATCACCTCCACTAGCTTTGTTCATAGTGATGCTTTCTAAGGCCCACTTGACTTCACATTCCAAGATGTCTGGCTCTAGGTGAGTGATCACACCATCGTGATTATCTGCATCATGATGATCTTTTTTGTACAGTTCTGTGTATTCTTGCCACCTCTTCTTAATATCTTCTGCTTCTGTTAGGTCCATACCATTTTTGTCCTTTATCAAGCCCATCTTCGCATGAAATGTTCCCTTGGTATCTCTAATTTTCTTGAAGAGATCTCTAGTCTTTTCCATTCTGTTCTTTTCCTCTATTTCTTTGCATTGATCGCTGAGGAAGGCTTTCTTATCTTTCTTGCTATTCTTTGGAACTCTGCATTCAAATGGGTATATCTTTCCTTTTCTCCTTTGCTTTTCACTTCTCTTCTTTTCACAGCTATTTGTAAGGCCTCCTCAGGCAGCCATTTTGCTTTTTTGCATTTCTTTTCCATGGGGATGATCTTGATCCCTGTCTCCTGTACAATGTAACGAACCTCATTCCATAGTTCATCAGGCACTCTGTCTATCAGATCTAGTCCCTTAAATCTATTTCTCACTTCCACTGTGTATTCATAAGGGATTTGATTTAGGTCATATCTGAATGGTCTAGTGGTTTTCCTTACTTTCTTCAATTTAAGTCTGAATTTGACAATAAGGAGTTCATGATCTGAGCCACAGTCAGCTCCTGGTCTTGTTTTTGTTGACTGTATAGAGCTTTTCCATCTTTGGCTGCAAAGAATATAATCAATCTGATTTCAGTGTTGACCATCTGGTGATGCCCATGTGTAGCGCCTTCTCGTGTGTTGTTGGAAGAGGGTGTTTGCTATGACCAGTGCGTTCTCTTGGCAAAACTCTTATTAGCCTTTGCCCTGCTTCATTCCATATTCCAAGGCCAAATTTGCCTGTTACTCCAGGTGTTTCTTGACTTCTTACTTTTGCATTCCAATCCCCTAGAATGAAAAGGACATTTTTTTGGGTGTTAGTCCTAAAAGGTCTTGGAGGTCTTCATAAAACCGTTCAACTTCAGCTTCTTCAGCATTACTGGTTGGAGCATAGACTTGGCTAACTGTGATATTGAATGGTTTGCCTTGGAAATGAACAGAGATCATTCCTTCGTTTTTGAGATTGCATCCAAGTACTGCATTTTGGACTCTTCTGTTGACCATGATGGCTACTCCATTTCTTCTAAGGGATTCCTGCCCACAGTAGTAGATATAATGGTCATCTGAGTTAAATTCACCCATTCCAGTCCATTTTAGTTCGCTGATTCCTAGAATGTCGACGTTCACTCTTGCCATCTCCTGTTTGACTACTTCCAATTTGCCTTGATTCATGGACCTAACATTCCAGGTTCCTATGCAATATTGCTCTTTACAGCATCAGACCTTGCTTCTATCACCAGTCACATCCACAACTGGGTACTGTTTTTGCTTTGGCTCCATCCCTTCATTCTTTCTGGAGTTATTACTCCACTGATCTCCCATAGCAATTTGGGCACCTGCCTACCAGGGGAGTTCCTCTTTCAGTATCCTATCATTTTGCCTTTTCATACTGTTCATGGGGTTCTCAAGGCAAGAATAGTGAAGTGGTTTGCCATTCCCTTCTCCAGTGGACCACATTCTGTCAGAAATTCTGAAAGAGATGGGAATACCAGACCACCTGGCCGGCCTCTTGAGAAACCTATATGCACATCCAGAAGCAATAGTTAGAACTGGACATGGAACAACAGACTGGTTCCAAATAGGAAAAGGAATACGTCAAGGCTGTATATTGTCACCCTGCTTATTTAACTTATATGCAGAGTACATCATGAGAAACGCTGAGCTGGAAGAACACAAGCTGGAATCAAGATTGCCCGGAGAAATATCAGTCACCTCAGATATGCAGATGACACCACCCTTATGGCAGAAAGTGAAGAGGAACTAAAGAGTCTCTTGATGAAAGTGAAAGAGGAAAGTGAAAATGTTGGCTTAAAGTTCAACGTTCAGAAAACTAAGATCATGGCATTTGGTCCCATTGCTTCATAGGAAATAGATGGGGAAACAATGGAAACAGTATCAGACTTTATTTTCTGGGCTCCAAAATCACTGCAGATGGTGACTTCAGCCATGAAATTAAAAGACGCTTACTCCTTGGAAGGAAAGTTATGACCAACCTAGATAGCATATTCAAAAGCAGAGACATTACTTTGCAGACTAAGGTCCATCTAGTCAAGACTATGGTTTTTCCAGTGGTCATGTATGGATGTGAGAATTGGACTGTGAAGAAAGCTGAGGGCCAAAAATTGATGTTTTGAACTGTGTTGTTGGAGAAGACTCTTGAGAGTCCCTTGGACTGCAAGGAGGTCCAACCAATCCATGCTAAAGGAGATCAGTCCTGGGTGTTCATTGGAAGGACTGATGCTGAAGCTGAAACTCCAATACTTTGGCCACCTCATGCGAAGAGTTGACTCATTGGAAAAGACCCCAATGCTGGGAGGAATTGGGGGCAGGAGGAGAAGAGGACGACAGAGCATGAGCTGGCTGGATGGCATCACCAACTCGATGGACATGGGTTTGGGTGAACTCCAGGAATTGGTGATGGACAGGGACACCTGGTGTGCTGAAATTCATGGGGTCACAAAGAGTTGGACACGACTGAGCAACTGAACTGAAGTGAACTGAAATTTAGGTAAAGTTATTCATCTTCACTAGAAAATGCAATGGCCTATAGGCACATGAAAAGATGCTCAACACTGCTATTTATTAGAGAAATGAAAATAAAACTACAACAAACAAGGTCATTACATATAAAACAAAATTAAAAATTAAACAAAATAAAATACAAAAACTACAATGAGTGTCATTCCCATCACACCAGTCAGGACGGCCACCATTAAAAAGTGTACAAACAACAAATTCTGGAGAGGGTGTGGAGACAATGGAACCCTCCTACACTGTTGGTGGAAATGTAGGCTGGTGCAGTGGGGAACAGTGTACACTGTGGGAAACAGTGGAGAGGTCTCTCAGAAAACTAAAGTCAGAATTACCACATAACCCAGCAATCCCACTCCTGGGCATATGCTCAGATAAAACTATAATTCAAAAAGGTAGGGCTTCCCTGGGGCTCAGTGGTAAAGAAGCTACCTGCAAAGGTAGGAGACACAGGTTTGGTCCCCGATCTGAGAACATCCCACACGCTGAGGGGAAGCTAAGCAGCTGCTGAAGCCTGCACACCCTAGAGTTTGTGCTCCACAACAAGAGGAGCCACGGCAATGAGAAGCCTGTGTACCACAACTAAAGAGTAGCCCACGCTCACCGCAGGTAGAGAAAGCACCTGCAGCAATGAAGACCCAGCACAGCCAAAGATAAATAAATAAAATTTTATATATGAAAAATTTTATGATAAACCATAATGGTAAAGAATATTTTTAAAAAGAATGTATATATTATATAACTGAATGTATATGTATAACTGAATCACTTTTTTGTACAACAGAAATGGACAATGTAAATCAACTATGGTTCACTTAAAAAATAAAAATCTTTAAAAAGAAAATAAAGTTGCAAAAACTTTCTAAGGTACCAGCTTCACTATTGAACATGTCCTATTTGGAGAATCCTGGATGAAGAGAGAAATCCCACTTCTATCTTTGGATAACTTGAGTATCATTCTGAAGAAAGCACTTACACTGGCTCAAAACAAGTACCAGTCATCTTGCCTAGACATAAGACCATGTCTGTTTCTGTCCCTTGTTTCTGCATCCAGTGAACACTCTTCTCCCGGGCTGGGCAAGGCCTTCGGACACTTGAGGCCTCTCACTGGGCCTAGGCCACCAGCTCTTGGAGGAGAGGTGGAGAGAGTAAGTACCATCAATTGCTTATTGTGGTTTCCTCTCTCCCTTGGAAAGTGAGTCTTTCAAGCTGATTATCAGTATGGAAGCCCTACTTTGCCACTTGATGTACTGGGTCTCCATTTTTAGAACACAGTCCTGGTGTTTATGGGCTCCCAACTTGGAGTGCTGTCTGGCTTGCTTCTCTACCAGGGTTTGCTCCCATCCCCTGAATCAGGGCTGACTCCATGGGTGTGTGAGCTGTGCAATCATACAGGGCCCAACTCTCAGATTTGGTTGTGAAATATCTTGAAATATCTCATAAAGTTATCTTTGAATTTGTGTTTTGTAAGCAAAGTCTGATGACTCTAGCAGCAGAGTGCACACGCACACACGCACACCCACATACACAATCCAGCCTGTGGGCACAGCAGGCAACGTGCTGAAGGGACAGCCAGGCCCAGATCTAAGCTCAGGTTAGTGACAGTGGTGGTGGCAACCGCAGAAGCGTTGATGGCGGTGCTGGCCACAGCCCCAGAGAAGGGAGAAGCTCCTCGTGGGAGCGGTGAGTCTAGTGAAACCACCCCCCCCAGCGCCCATGCAGTCTGCCACATCCAATCTGAGCTCTGGGATGGGAGCTTCCATTGCTCAGGAAATAAACTATGACAGTAAATTATTACAAAATAAAATTGTGCACATGGACATTGCAATAAAACCTATCAGGAAGTTATTAGAATTCTTTAAATAGTTCAGAATCTCTAGTTTTGAAAAATATAATGGCACTACAAA
Organism: Capra hircus; assembly: GCF_001704415.2. NCBI lineage: Eukaryota > Metazoa > Chordata > Mammalia > Artiodactyla > Bovidae > Capra > Capra hircus. Next base: position 37,473,451 of record NC_030818.1, read on the forward strand.
ACAAATACCCACAGACTTAGAAAGTAAATTTAAAGACCACTGCGTTCAACAGAAAGGACATGATTTTCATACAGTGCTTCAGATTACCCAATTATTAACAAGAAAGACAACTTAGAATTTTTATTATAATGAAGATAAAGCAATAGAATGCATAAATAAGCATTTTAAATTATATACAAATCATGAAACTGCTTTCAATTTCTTGTACAACCTCTGCAAGTTACCAGAAATACTAGAGAAACATTAAAATGCCATTGTATAAATTTATATTTAAAATTAAATTCAGACTTAACGTGAAGCTGATTATCAGCTCTAGATATACTAAAATTTATTCTTTGTAATAATTTGCTGTGTGGTTTCAGTCTCTAAAATACACCTAACCTTTCCAGTAACAGTTGTACCAGGAGAAGGATCCTTCTCAAAACTAGCAATTATTAAAAATTATTTAATATCTTGCATTTGCCAAGATTGACTAAGGTCACTTTCAATTATATCAATTGAAAATGAAGTTTCTAAAAGTACAACTTTTGATGACCTAAGAAATTTGCAAAAAAGCAAACCAGTAAAGTCTATGATCAAGTTATTGCATTAATGTAAAATGTTATTTACTATATTATATGACACTAAAAGTGTAGTTTTGCATTTGTAAGTTTTTATTCTGTAATTTATGTGACATTATTATGCCTATTATAAGTAACAAGATCCTTTTAAAAGAAAACGTTTTATGTTTTAGTACCTTTAATTGCATTTTTCTTCCCTACTTTTTGGACAAGAGTCTCACATTTTCATTTTGCACTGGGTCCTACAAATTATGCAGCCAGCCCTACCCTGGATCATTCTCTAGAGGGGAGCCAGCCACCATCACCCTTTGTAGAGAAGACCAGTCTACTAGCTCTTAGGCAGCTGGTCTTGGGAAGCAAAATGACCCATTTAGAGATGGACTGGGGACCTTGTGTGCTGATTACACAAGTCCACAGCTGAGCAAAGGCAAAATAACGCACAAGCCAGTCAGAGGCCTCTTCTCTGTTACCACAGTAGAACTGCCAGCCCTCATACATAAGCTCTGCAGCCAGCTATGACTGGAAGCATCACCCCAACCTCCCTGTCCTTCAGTGTCTTGTCCTTGTCTGATGAACATCTGCATTTCTCTGGGGACACACAGCGAAGTAAGACTAAAGTTCCGCTGAGAAGACTCAGCATGGGATATGTCACCTTTTCATTACTCAGACCCCAGCAGCCAGTTTCTCAGCCTTTCCCTCTAAATGCTATTTGGTTATTCCTGTTAGATACACAGCAGCTGTCACAGGGTCACTTCACCAAGACTGTCAGTGGAGTCCTGGCAGTGGAGGAAAGCCCTGCAGGCACTTGCGGCTGAGTCAAAGGAAAAGACTGTCATCCTGCGAGTGAGGAGGAGTTTGGGACAGAAGGTGCCCCAGGTGATGCTCCACTGTACTTTGGAACGAGGTGTGACAAGGAGATTCTACTAACACGGTGATCGACCACCTTTGGATTGCTTCATTACACTTCATACAAACCACTCTGGCGACTTTCGTAACAACACAACCACACATAGGATTGTACTCGGGCCACCTGAATCCTTCTCCAACTTCTACTACAGTACAGTTTGACAACTTAATCATTTCCTGCCCTGAGCTGTTTTCTGTTTCTGTTTTCTGTTTCCAAGGAGCTTGTTCATCACAAGCTCCTTGAGGACAGAGACCATGTCTTCTCCTTCACGTGTCCCTGAGGCTCCAAGTATAACAATAATGCTATCGTTTCTAGAACACTAACAATTCACTTTCTCACCTATTAACTCATCAACTCTCACAGCACATACTGCCCCCCAAGCCAGGATAATACCCATTTTACAGAGGAGATGATCAAGACCCTAGAAGATCACTGGTTTGCCCATAGCTCCACAGCTGCCAAAGAGCCCACACACAGACCTAAATGACTCAGATTACAGCACCTTTGGGGAGGGGGCCACCTCTAATAGGGCAGGCTCATTCCTTCCGCACACTGTCTAACACAGTGTATTACAAATGTGGATGCTTACTGACAAAGAATTAATCTCAAATATATACAAGCAACTCCTGCAGCTCAATTCCAGAAAAATAAGCAACCCAGTCAAAAAAAGGGGCCAAAGAACTAAACAGACATTTCTCCAAAGAAGACATACAGATGGCTAACAAACACGTGAAAAGATGCTCAACATCACTCATTATCAGACAAATGCAAATCAAAACCACAATGAGGTACCGTCTCACACCAGTCAGAATGGCTGCTATCAAAAAGCCTACAAACAATAAATGCTGGAGAGGGTGCAGAGAAAAAGGAACCCTCTTACACTGTTGGTGGGAATGTAAACTAGTACAGCCACTATGGAGAAACAGTGTGGAGATTCCTTAAAAAACTGGAAATAGAACTGCCATATGACCCAGCAATTCCACTGCTGGGCATACACACCAAGGAAACCAGAACTGAAAGAGACACATGTACCCCAATGTTCATCGCAGCACTGTTTACAATACCCAGGACATGGAAGCAACCTAGATGTCCATTGGCAGATGAATGGATAAGAAAGTTGTGGTACATATACACAATGGAATATTACTCAGCTATTAAAAAGAATGCATTTGAATCAGTTCTGATGAGGTGGATGAAACTGGAGCCTATTATACAGAGTGAAGTAAGTCAAAATGAAAAACACCAATACAGTATATTAATCAATATATATGGAATTTAGAAAGATGGTAATGATGACCCTATATGTGAGACAGTGAAAAAGATACAGATGTAAAGAACAGATTGTTGGACTCTGGGAGAAGGTGAGGGTGGGATGATTTGAGAGAAGAGCATTGAAACATGTATATTATCATATGTGAAATAGATTGCCAGTCCATGCATGCCAGTCCATGCTTCAATGCATGAGTCAGGGTGCTCAGGGCTGGTGCACTGGGATGACCCAGAGGGATTGGATGGGGAGGGAGGTGGGAGGGGGGTTCAGGATGGGGAACAGATGTATATCCATGGCTGATTCATGTCAATGTATGGCAAAAACCACCACAATATTGTAAAGTAATTAGCCGCCAATTAAAATAAATAAATAAAAATTTTAAAATGATACTAAAATAAAAATTTAAAAAACACACATACAACAAATGTGGATGCTTGAGCGAGGCCTTGTGATGACAGATGTTTTCACATTTAGCATCAGAACCACAGCTCTGTGTCTGCTTTTTCTACTACTCGGCAGCGCATCCTCTACCTCTCTTGTTAAGCTCGCCTGCACTGTTCTGGGACTGCTGAGCATGTCAGGGGCTTTGGGCAGGAAGGGATGGGACTCTCCATGACTTAGCCTTCCCAGTGGCCTCATGCTTTCTGCACCCTCCCAGGATAGAGTGGACAGCAACAGCAGCTTGAAGGATTGTCTAGACTTGCTTCATGGCAGTGGTGACCATCCACAAGCTGTGGCCTCTTTTCTTTGCCCTGGATGAAAGACGTATGGAACTGTTGGCCTCTAGGCAGAGCCGGCCCCATCTGGGCTTCTCTCCTAAGTGTCTACAGCCAAGGAAATGCTGGCCTACAGCTCACTGCAACTTTAATAAATGTTTTCATTTGTTTATAACCATGGGTGAGGAAGGCCTACCGAAGGTACAAAAGCATCGAAGCCACAAAGAACAAAGATTAAAAACCTGGGCCACATAATCATCCAAAATTTGGAGCCATTAAAAAGATCACAAAGTTAAAATAACATTTAAATGTCTGCAGCATGTAAAACAAGCTAGGGCTAATATTCAATATGTCAACAATTTTTACAATTCATTAATAAGGCAAACCATTTAATAAAAAGGGAGAAAGAATATAAAGAGGTACTTCATAGTAAAAGAAATAGAAATGGAAAATGGCAAAGGAAAATATTCCATTTCTCACTGTAAACAAAAATACAATTAAAACACTAAAATGTTATAGTTCATCAAACTAGCATATATTAAAAAGACAGATAATATCCAGCATTGGAATTTCAGTTTGACCTACCAAGAAAAAAAGAAGACAGAGAATTCAAATAAATAAAATTATAAAGGAAAGAGAAGACATTACAACTGATACCACAGAAATACAAAGGATTCTAAGAGACTACTATGAACAACTGTGCTGTGCTCAGTCGCTCAGTCATGTCTGACTCTTTGTGGCCCCGTGGACTGTAGCCTACCAGGCTTCTCTGTCCATGGAGTTTCCCAGGCAAGAATACTGGAATGGGTTGCCATTTCCTACTCCAGAGGATCTTCCCAACCCAGAGATCGAGACCACGTCTCTTGCATTGGCAGGCAGTCTCTTTACCACAGCGCCACGTTCAGTTTGGTTCAGTCGCACAGTCGTGTCTGACTCTTTGCGACCCCATGAATCACAGCGCGCCAGGCCTCCCTGTCCATCACCAACTCCCGGAGTTCACTCAGACTCACGCCCATCGAGTCAGTGATGCCATCCAGCCATCTCATCCTCTGTCGTCCCCTTCTCCTCCTGCCGCCAATCTCTCCCAGCATCAGAGTCTTTTCCAATGAGTCAACTCTTTACATGAGGTGGCCAAAGTACTGAAGTTTCAGCTTTAGCATCATTCCCTCCAAAGAAATCCCAGGGCTGATCTCCAGAATGGACTGGTTGGATCTCCTTGCAGTCCAAGGGACTCTCAAGAGTCTTCTCCAACACCACAGTTCAAAACCATCAATTCTTCAGCACTCAGCCTTCTTCACAGTCCAACTCTCACATCCATACATGACCACAGGAAAAACCACAGCCTTGACTAGACGGACCTTAGTCAGCACCATGTTATAGCCCAGCAAACTGGACAACCTGGAATAAATTGATAAATATACAACCTATCAACACTGAATCATGAAGAATTAGAAAATCTGAACTGTCAGTAATGAATAAGGAGATTAAATCAATAATTTAAAACTTCCCAACAAAGAAAAGTTCAGGACTAGATGGCTCCACTGGTGAACTCCAATCCTTCTCAAACTCTTCCAAATAATTGACCTGAATAGAATTCCAAAGAAGACATATAAATGGCCAAGTAGAACATGAAAAGTACTCAATTATCAGGGAAATGTAAATAAAAACTACCATGAGATGTCATTTACATCTGTTAGAATGGTTATTCTCAGAAAACAGGTGATAAGACAAATACTATATAATTTCACTTACATGTGGAACCTAAAAAAGCCAAAATCATTGAAACAAAGTAGGCTGGTGGTTCCAGGGGCTTACAGGGTGGGGAAAATGAGGAGATTTCGGTCAGAATATAAACTATCAGTTGTAAGAGGACTAAGTTCTGGGGATCTAATGTACAGCATGGTGACCATAGTTAACAATACTGTATTACATACTTGTAAGTTGCTAAGAGTAAATCTTAAATGTTCTCACCATAACAACAATAACAAAATAGTAATTATGTGAGGTAATAGTTGTGCTAACTAACCTTATTGTGATAATAATTTCACAATCTTTGTGTATCAGATCATCACTTGTGTACCTTAAACTTACAGAATATTATACATCAATTATATCTCAATAAAAATAGAAGAAGAGAGGAAGAAAATATCCAGTGCTGGGAGTTAGGAGGGCAGTTATGTCGGATCAAATTTTAAAATATGCTGTGCTCTGTGACTCAGCATTCTAACAGTTACCCTAGAGAAATGTATGCACTTACGAATAGAGAAGATCAGACAGAAATGTTAATCACAACACTGTTTATCAAAGCATACCACTGGGAATAACCTAAAAGTCCTCTAGTAAAGGAGTGGCCTAATAAGACAGGGGATAGTCATCTCAGGGAACGTCACACAGCCATTAGAAAGAATAGATGAAGATGATATGCTGAGTACTGACATGGAAAGTTTTCCAAGACACAGGAAGTGAAAACTGAGCTGCTTATCAATATGCATGGTGTAATCTATTTCTATTTTAAACATGTAACCCTGTGAAACCACCCATTTTTATATGTACATACATGTCTGCATCAATGCATAGAAATACATCTGGAAAGTTGTCTCTGGGGAGCAGAGTGGGTTTGTCTCCAAGTAGTCCAGTGGAGAGGCTCTTGCTCTGGCTATTCTGCTGGTTGATATTCTTTAAAAAAGTATGTGTTCACATATTACTCTTGCAATTTTAAAATAGAAAAGAGCTAGCATAGGCCCAGCGTTGCTGAAGAGGAGACCTATAAAATCCATTAGGTCTGCCTTCCCTCTGGGGGCCCACATAGACTGACCAGGGTCTGGAGATGGGGGGTGGGGTAGAGAAAAGCAGTGCCAGCCCCACCCACGTGCCAGTGAGTCCCCTGACTTGGTGATTCTATTTTCCGCTGCGTCTCAGGTCAGGTCCCTTGAGAAACAGACTCTGAGACATCTGCATGCAAGAGGTTTACTGAGAAGAGCTCTTGGGAACAATACCTCTGGGAAAGAAGACAGGACTGAGCAGAGGGAGAGGCTGGGCTACGACGCAGTCACAGCAAAGGCCTGAGCAGATCCCATAAGGAGCTCCGGAGCCAGAGGGCTCTTCAGAGGTGTCCTGGCATGGGGGAAGGGGACTGGGCCTTTGCACCTCCTTCTTCACAGACCAGTCACTGGATGTGGGCTGCCTCTGGGAAGAAGTGCAACTTTGGCCAAAGCACCCCTCTTCAGCTGAGGGGCCGATTCTGGAGAGACCCAGCTGTGGGCAGCAGCTGGAGGAATGAACACCTCAGTCCTGGAAGGGAGTCTGGGAAGTGCACCATGTCTTGGGGAATCTGGAGCTAAGTGAGCATTTGTCTCAATGCTAATTCCTTCAAAGATGTCAGGTTGCAAAAATGAGGAAAAAATTCAGATGGACCTAGCACCAGTGCTAAGCCCCTAACCCACACTGTCTTCTTTAAACCTCACAAGTCTGGGGTGAGTACCAATATTCTGTTTTACAAGTACTAATATAATTTGGTTTATAGATGAAATTAAAGAAATTATACAAAAATTATACATTGCAGAGGAGCTTGAAAGCTCAGAGAGGTGAAGTAATTTGCCAAAGGTTATAGAGCTGTCAAGTAACACAGAAAGGTTTCAGTCTAGGTCTGGCAGATTACAGAGCCACCAAGAGGGGAGGTGGTTTACAAAGACTCACAACACTCAGCCAGGACAGAGAAAAATAAGAGCAACAACTGAGAGGTGTCAAGAAGATAATTAGTGCCATTCTTTGGAATAGCAGGTTGGAAAAGAGATGTCCAGGTGCCATACAAAAGTCCTGGGCCCCTTCATTGTATAAAGAAAATCAAGTATGTAATTCTCTACATATTGTATGATGCTAAATTTAGCATGTTTTAAAACATGCAAATCAATCAGTCAGTTCAGTCGCTCAGTCGTGTCCGATTCTTTGCGACCCCATGATTCACAGCACGCCAGGCCTCCCTGTCCATCACCAACTCCCAGAGTTCACCCAAACTCATGTCCATCGAGTCGGTGATGCCATCCAGCTATCTCATCCTCTGTCATCCCCTTCTCCTTCTGCCCCCAATCCCTCCCAGCATCAGGGTCTTTTCCAATGAGTCAACTCCTCGCATGAGGTGGCCAAAGTATTGGAGTTTCATCCTCAGCATCAGTCCTTTCAATGAACACCCAGGACTGATCTCTTTTAGAATGGACTGGTTGGATCTCCTTGCAGTCCAAGGAACTCTCAAGAGTTTTCTCCAACACCACAGTTCAAAAGCATCAATTCTTCGGCGCTCAGCTTTCTTCACAGTCCAACTCTCACATCCATACACGACTACTGGAAAAACCATAGTCTTGACTAGATGGACCTCTGTTGACAAAGTAATATTTCTTTTTAATATGCTTTCTAGGTTGGTTATAACTTTCCTTCCAAGGAGTAAGTGTCTTTTAATTTCATGGCTGCAATCACCATCTGCAGTGATTTTGGAGCCCCCAAAATAAAGTCTGACACTGTTTCCCCATCTATTTCCCATGAAGTGATGGGACCAGATGCCATGATCTTAGTTTTCTGAATGTTGAACTTTAAGCCAACTTTTTCACTTTCCTCTTTCACTTTCATCAAGAGACTCTTTAGTTCCTCTTCACTTTCTGCCATAAGGGTGGTGTCATCTGCATATCTGAGGTGATTGATATTTCTCCCGGCAATCTTCATTCCAGCTTGTGCTTCTTCCAGCCCAGCATCTCTCATGATGTACTCTGCATATAAGTTAAACAAGCAGGGTGACAATAGACAGCCTTGACGTACTCCTTTTCCTACTTGGAACCAGTCTGTTGTTCCATGTCCAGTTCTAACTGTTGCTTCCTGACCTGCATATAGGTTTCTCAAGAGGCAGGTAAATATTTACTATTTATTATTAATATTTACTATTATTTATTATTGATATATATTGCTTTTTAATACAAATAAGTATAAAGACATGCAGGAGAGAAGCACCTGTGGAGGGACAGGGGCTGGATGAGAAGCCATTTAAGAAGCTTCCATGTATATTCTGATACTATTTCTTAAACTGGGTGAGTAATACAACAATATTTATTATATAATTGTCTCTACAAAAGGTAGAAAGGATAATTTAATACCTTTTGGATTGTGAAACAGTTCACAAAATTGTTTTTCAAAAAGGAAAGTGTTCAGATAAGAAAGCTTATAATAGCTAAGCACATTATTTAAACTTGTACTTGGTATTTGTTTATTTTAATCCTTACTCTAATTGGAGGTGTTATATGACTTAAAAATAGAACGTACATATTAATAAATGTGCAGATCCTTTAACAAAGGCTTATTATTGAAAAATCCTGCTGAGTGTGTGCAAAGGATGGCCCATGTGTCAAGTCTTTAACCCATTCTAATGATGAACCTATTACCCACCTGGATCTTTTATGGAAATAGGATAAAAATACACACAGGATTGACATGTAATGTACACACCAGATTGACAGGTCTTGTTCTTCAGTCCGCAGGTGTTCACACAGGAAGCCAATGCCTACCCTCCCCCACATACCCTGATGCATGTGATCGCAGCCCTTTGTTCTATCAGTCTGCCCCTGTGCAGGGCACAGAACATTAGGTTTCTCGTCTCCAAATATACAGATTCCACCTGCCTCACCAACTGCCCAGGGTCTCCTCTAATCCCCAAGCACATCCCTAGCTCTCCTGGGCTACAGATGACCCAGCTTCCTCCTCTTAGGATTGCACGGCAGAAATGCTTGAGGTAGTGTTCCTGCATGAAGGACAGTGGAGAAGGGGGTGCAGAAACTAGGGGTGAAGAGCATACCCCACACTGCTCTTGGGGAGTAAAAGCCCAGTGACACCTGGATCTCTGAAGCAGCCCATTCCTGTAAGAATCTGGAGTGTTAGGGACACCAATTCCCTTGGCTCCTTGGGGCCTCTGGGTTCCTGTGTGGGCCCCTCGGGGAAACTGGCTGGGAACCACACTGTAACTTGTGACATCTGGCTCAGCATGCACCAATCGCCAACAAGCCAGTGAGCACCATGCAGGACAACAGGAAATAACCTTCAAGCAGACAGCTCACAGACCACAATCAAGACAGCAGGTTTTAAAGTGTTTTTAAAATATTTTGTAAAGCTCCAATTATTCTTTCACTGATTCAAACAAACCAGTGGGAAAAAAAAGATTAAATCAATCAGGAAAACTGAATATATCATTATCTAATATTTTTTAAGCTATTGTTAATTGTGTTGGGTGTGCTAATGGTATTATTTTGTTCTTTCAGAAGTCCTTACCTGTTAGAAATACTTATTCAATATTTATCCATAGAATGATATGACATTGGGAATTTGCTTTAAAAACCGCCAACAAAACAAAGTAGTGGTGGGAGGAGTGAATGAAACAAAAATGGCAGTATGTTCATTGTTGAAGCCAGGTGGTAGGTGCATGGGTCTCCTTGTCCTACACTTTTGGGTATGTTTGGAGACTTTAAAAAATTTAAAACTGAGATGTTTAGTTTCTCACCGCACATAGATACCTTTTTTATTTCCCTTTCTCTGCCTTTTTTCACTTACAAATGTAATATATTCTTATAAAAATATCAAGCAATACAAGCACTGTAAATCCACTTTTCATTAATACAGGTAAGAACTATGTCATGTGTTTCTTGTCACCTTCCTGGTGGCTCAGTGGTAAAGAATCTGCCTTCCAATGCAGGAGATGTGGGTTCAATCCCCGGGCCTAGAAGATCCCCTGGGGAAAGAAATGGCAACCCACTCCAGTATTCTTGCCTGGAGAATCCCATGGACAGAGAAGCCTGGTGGGGTGCAGTCCATGGGCTCGCAAAGAATCAGACATGACTGAGCAACCAAGCACAAACAGCAAATCTTCCTTACGCAGGACACTGCCCAGCGCTGGTATGTGCTCCATTTAATGCAGTTAGAATCACTGTTCCTCACAAGAGCCCAGAAGGGACCTTTGAAGTTGTCTACTCTGATTCCTTCATTGTACAGATGGGAAAACCGACACCCTGAGGAGAAGGTAAGTTGGTCAGTGTCCCTGAGCTAGTTAGTGGCAAAATTATAAAAATCTCTCACAATACTTAAGGCAGCCTTTGCTGGGTAACTCTCAAGGAGAGCTCTCAACCATAGGGCTGGTGAAGCCCTCATTTGTTCTCTTACCAGCACTGCCCATCCCCCCACCCTTCTGACTTCTTCTGGACAGAAGCTGGGGGCATGAGAGGGCAGATCCCAGGTTGAGAGAAGGCCTGGGTGAGCTGCAAGCCCACTCTGTACCAGCACTCTCCCCAGCTGCAGCCCCACTCACTCCACCTCTCAGGGGCTGATGCCCACCCAGTGGGTGCCCTCCTTAGCTCCCACAGCCCCTCTTCCTACTCCACACCCACCCCCTGCATGCAGTCAGTGAAATAAATTTGCAATTTGATGCAAAAGGGAAAGTAAGAATGTGTTCTCTTAAAGCAAACTGTTAGGCTACTTGTCAGGCTTAAAAGAAGGTGGGATGGTAGATGGGAATTCACACAAAATCCTAGGTTTATGATCTAGATTCATGAGATCCATTCTCTGACCCAGAACCCCACAGGACCCAAGATCTTCAGGGCCACAGAAAGGGCCAGCTCAAAACTATTCAGCTGCAGATTTGAGCCATTGACCCAGAATTCACCCAATCTGAGCCGAGGGGAGGGGGTTTCACTGGAGGGTCTAGATCTATGCTGTCTAGCACAGTAGCCACTGGTTACATGTGGTGACTGAACACTTGAAACATCCAGTCCCAAGTAGATGTTCAGTCACTGTAAAATGCACACCAGATTTCAAAAACAGTACAAAAATAAGAATGTAAAAAGACTTCATTAACAATTTTTATGTTGATATGTTAAAATGATGAGTGAGTGATAGTCGCTCAGTCGTGTCCGACTCTAAGACTCCTTGGAAAGTAGCCTGCCAGGCTCCTTTGTCCATGGAATTCTCCAGGCAAGAATACTGGAATGGGTTGCCATTTCAGTATTTTGGATATATGGGGTTAAAATATATTATGTAAGTTATTCTGTTTCATTTCTATCACTTTACTGAAATATACCAGACATGCAATCAAATACATGTATTTAAAGTGTTATTTAAACAGTCCAATTTGACAATGTATACACTGGGAAGCCATCATTACATCAATATAATGAACATGTCCATCACCCCCCAAAAGGTTTCCTCATGCCCCTTTGTTGTCCTGCCTTCCCATCCCTCATCCTAAGATAATTACTGATATTCATTCTGTCTCTATAGAATAGCTTGCATTTTCTAGAATTTTATGTAAGTGGAACCAGAGAGTATGCATAATTTTTACTGCTTTCACTCAGCATAATTATTGTGAGATTCATTCATGCTGTTGCATATATCAGGAGTTCATTTTTTCACATTGCTAAGCAGTATTTCTTTACATAAATCTGTCATAGTTTTTTTTGTTTTTTTTTTTTTTTTATCCACTAACCTGTTGATGGACATTGGGGTTGTTTCTAATTGGGTGCCATTCCAGATAAAGTAGGCTTCCCAGGTGGTGCTAGTGATAAAGAATCCACCTGCCAATTCAGGAGACACAAGAGACTAGGGTTCGATTCCTGGGTTGGAAAGATCCCCTGGAGTAAAAAATGGCACCCATTCCAATATTCTTGCCTGGAAAATTCCATGGGCAGAGGAACCTGGCAGGCTACAGTCCACAGGGCCACACAGAGCCTGACATAACAGTGACTGAGCACAGCACAGATAAAGTAGCTATGAACATTTGTTTATCTGTTTCTTTTACTTTTTTAAAATACATCAACTACGAAATGTAAAATGTGCTCATGTTGTATTTCTGTTGGACAGGGCACACCTAGATTCTCTTCTCAGCCCTCTGCTTTCCTGGCTTGGGCCAACTGCCTGCTTAATTGTGTTTAATTCAACCAGCTGGTGCCCTGGGCCAGATGTGGAGCCAGAGCAGAGAGGTGAAGGGCCCAGGGAGGGGGGACCCTGAATACATCACTGCTATGTGCCCTCCTGGCCTTTCCAGGGACTGCCTCAAGGCACTGGCAATGGGGCATGGAGTAGGGGAGCAGATGCATAAACGGTCACCTTGAATTCAACCTCGAAAGCCAGAAAGAGCTGCATAAAGGCTCAGGTGATGCAGAGGAGGAGGCATTTGTGTCTAGGGAGTCTGGGAAGGTTTCCCCAGGAGACCACACTGGCACTGGGTCTTGGAGGGAGAGAATTCAGGAACCAGAGTAGGGGGAGGAGTTTCTAAGTACAAGAGAAAGCTCTGAAATTCCCCGGAGCAAGGCCGGTGCCATGGACTGGGAACTCTGGACAGAGAGGAGGGCACGAGATGAAGGTGGTGAGAGCACAGGCTGGAGAGGGGCTGGCAGTCAGATGAAGGGTCTGCTACAACATGGGGAGGGGGCTGCTTCTTGTCTTCCATGCAGTGATACTCACAGCTAGAGAAGAGAGCCAGGCCAGAAGGCACTTTAGAAAAACCCCAGGGTGGGGGAAGAACACAGGAGTGATGACTGCTTGGGCAGTGCCAGTGGGAACAGACGAGGACTAAGTTCTGGAGAGTTCAGAAGCTGATTGAACACAAATTGGCAACTAGCCCGATGGGAGGCCCACAGAAGAGCACCACCCTGGGGTCCCCTACAGCTGGGCTCTGGGTGGAAGTCATCCTCTCCTGCCTAGATTCTGGCTACCACTCCCCCCCAAAGGTGTCCCTCTCACCCTGTCAAGACCACCCACCCCACTGCTGGTACAGAGAGATTTAAACTCCATAACTGTTTCCTAGCACTTCCCCCTGTGGCTTTCTACCACCTATAAGATGAAATCTCACTTCTTAAATGCTCATGAAGCCCTGGGCAAGCTGGGCCCACCTACTCACATGTGCAAGTACACATATGTACACACATGTTTGTGTACACACACATACACATACTCATACACACCCACACACTACAACAGAGCCCTGGCTTTCTACCTCCATGATCTCTTGGTGTGAGGGCCTTGTCGCATGGCTTCGCCCAGGCTGAACATAAAACCCTCCTCCTTCCAGGCATGGTTTAGGCTCCTTCTCCTAAGGCCTTCCGACCCCTGCATCCGAGGCACACTGGGCAGCTCTAACCTCTTTCATGCCCACTAAACTGTCACTTCTTGAGGGCGATGTCTAAATCTTTTGTTTCTGGAACTGGATTGCTGAAAATAGATGTGAGAATAACCTGGTGCTGGCAGTAATTGCCTTGGGAAAGCAGAGATGAGGGCAGAGCCCCAAGGCAACACTCCAGGCAACAGAATTTCTGACCCAACGCAACATGGAAAGGGGGTCAGAAGTCATCTGTCCATTCTCTACTCTGCAAAGTCCTGGGAAGGGACAAGAAAAGACAACCAGAGGTCCCTGCCATTAACATATTAGCAATTAAGGTGACTATGATAGAATAAGCATACGTAAAAGGACAACGAAACATTGGATATCCACCATTTTTAAAAGAGCAACAAAAAATGTGATTTACACGTCAAGTGTGCATGAAATTAACTGAATATTTATTGAGCTCCTACAATGTCATCAGGTCATCCTCAAGCTGTAAATGATGCCACAAGTGAACCTAAGTTGTCTGCCCTTGTCTCCAAGTGTTACCACTCCTACTAGGAAGCAAGGTCCATGCTCAAGGGGACATTTGGGGATCAACCCATCCCCAGGTGAGGAGGCCCAGTAAATCAATTTTCACAGGTGTCTGGAAAAGGGCTTCCAAACTTTTCTGTGCATTTGCAATTCCCGAAAGCAATTCTGATCCAGTAGTTCTGGGGCTCAAGATGCTGCCTTTCTCACAGGTTCCCAGCGGAGTCCCCAGCTGTGGGTCTGGGCCCCACTGTGAATAGCCAGGACCTTAGCGATGAAGAGAACCACATGAGCTGGGAAGGCTCCACACACAGAACTGAAGGAGAGGGGGCCTGGATGAAGCAGGAGGGCATCTGGGGAGGGCAGCCTGAACAGGGACGTGGACAGCGGCAAGCTCACAACAGGAGAGAACCCTGGTACAGGAAGTCCGTAGGCCGGAAGTGAAAATACTCACTAGCCAGTGGCAGGAGTGGCGCAGGACTGAATTATGTGGAGTCTTAAATGCCGCACTCAAGAGCTGCAGTTTGATTCAAAAGGGGAAACTGAGCTGGAGTTGGTTATTGAGTCACATTTAGCTGACACATTTAGGAAAAGTAGAGGGAAAAGTAAGGAATATATATATCCACACAGAGGATGAGGTGAAATAGAGCATGGTTCCTCTCACTTCTTACTTTAAGACACTCAGGTCAGCTCTTTGATGCCATGTTCCCACCCCCTACCCTCCATCTCTTTGCCTCAATCCAGGCCTTGCTCCCTAAGTCTTTTGGCTCTAGAAGCCTTTCAAGTCTCAGATGATCCATGAACATGAGGAAAGAAACCTTCTACGGTTCTGCACAGCCTTTCTTTCTCTCTGTGAATGTATAAACAATTCCACAGCACATGATAAAAGCAACGGGAGGGGGACCCACATTAATTTCCTTGAGGCAAATGATAAGCTGGCAGGTCTGGCTCTATGGGAGGAGATAAAAGCACCAAACACAGCCAAGTGGCTCTCGGGATCCGAGCCTGGTACGGATGCAAATTAAAATAAAAACTATATAAACAGCCACACAATTGCACCATTCAGGGCTCCTTCATTAGAAGCCAGCTCTCCAGCACCACTGCCCACAAAGACAACTTCTCTTTCTTTTCCCTCCTAACGAATTTCCAAGCTGATCAACAAAAGGAGGCTAAGGACAAAAGCAGTTCTAATTGATGAGGCTCTGGGGAGAGGTCGTTGGGGAGACTCATTTTATGTGTGTAAATCAAAAAGCAAATGTGATGTGTCAGACTAGCTGAGGATGGGCCTCCCGCTGCGGATTGCAGAGGTGCCAAGTCCCTCCTCTCAAGGTTGGGCACAGCCGGATAACAACCCAACAGTCACATGAACCAGCCAGATCTCCCAGTGCCTGAAAGAGCCAATTTCCCCAAATGCCACCTCATGCAAGAGGACCCACCCAACAGCCAGACCCAGTGTGCAACCACTCACTACTGTGGCAGCCTCTCCTGTATATTGCAGAGGACAGAGTTCATTGGTTGTATTATCAAGCATCTTTAAGCTGGGGAATCACTGGGGTGAGGAAACACAGTCTTACCAAAATCCACCACTTGTTAAACATTCAAGCTCCAGAGGGGATCTCTGCTCATAAACTATAGGCCTCCCTGATTTTTTTTTTCCCACTTGGTTGGTATTTCTAATCACCTAGGCCATGCCAGAAACCTCTTCTAGTGACAGTGTCTTCAACTGTATCATTCATCCAAACACCCTACTCTGCAGCCAGGAGGATTTCTTCACAGGTCCAGATCCTTTCACACTCATCCCCCCAACCCACACTCCTCCCCAAGCTTGGAATTCCCTACTATTCCCCTGCTGTCCTTCAACATGAAAACCTCATGTTTTCTCAATAATCTTTACTCTACTCATCTCATTGGAGAAGACAATGGCACCCCACTCCAGCACTCTCACCTGGAAAATCCCATGGATGGAGGAGCCTGGAAAGCTGCAGCCCATGGGGTCGCTGAGGGTCAGACTTGACAGAGCAACTTCACTTTCACTTTTTACTTTCATGCATTGCAGGAGGAATGGCAACCCACTTCAGTGTTCTTGCCTGGAGAATCCCAGGGACGGTGGAGCCTGGTGGGCTGCTGTCTATGGGGTTGCACAAAGTCAGACACGACTGAAGTGACTTAGCAGCAGTACACTCATCTCATGGGCTATTGGGAGACTCAAATAAAATGAATGTGAAGTAACTATAAATGGCATAAATATTTATAGTTACACAGAAATGCCTTAGTTGAGGCTATAGCACTGGACCATTTGCTGCTGCTGCTAAGTTGCTTCAGTCGTGTCTGACTCTGTGCGACCCCATGGACAGCAGCCCACCAGGCTCCTCCGCCCCTGAGATTCTCCAGGCAACACTGGAGTGGGTTGCCAGTTCCTTCTCCAATGCATGAAAGTGAAAAGTGAAAGTGAAGTCACTCAGTCGTATCCGGCTGTTCGTGGCCCCATGAACTGCAGCCCACCAGGCTCCTCTGTCCATGGGAGTTTCCAGGCAAGAGAACTGGAGTGGGGTGCCATTGCCTTCTCCGCTGGACCATTTAGTGACTACCAAAAATCTATTGTTAAATGAGACTTCTTTTTTCAGCCAGTAGGACAAATGAAGATTCTTGCACATCAACGTCAGAAGGAACTCCCAACATTTTTAAATGATGGAAAGCCAAACAGCGAAAGCGAGCCATCCCCTACTTTGGTCCCTTTGTGGTTCCCCAGATTATCTCAGCAGCACGTGCCTGGTACTCACCCTCTGCTTCACCCAGTTTATGCTTCTAGCCACACTGATCTGACATCAGGCCAAAGGGCTGGTGCCTGGGAGAAGCAAAGACCAAACAGAGTGCTGAGGATGAAAGAACTATTTTTTTCTCCAACTCTGGGTATTGCTTTACTTTGCCCCTTTATGGAGGAGTCCATCATTTAGAAAATGAACTGTGTTTGCAGTCTCAGTGAGGGCAGCTGCTGTGGATGAGGGCCTTGTGTTTTTCCT
The DNA here is from genome assembly GCF_001704415.2 of Capra hircus. Classification (NCBI taxonomy): domain Eukaryota; kingdom Metazoa; phylum Chordata; class Mammalia; order Artiodactyla; family Bovidae; genus Capra; species Capra hircus. The sequence continues at coordinate 37,490,575 of NC_030818.1, forward strand.
GCTTATATCCTAAGAAGCAAAGGAGGAGTGGAGAGAGATATGAAAGGCTCATGACCAGACTGCCCTTTCTACCCTCCCCAGCCAGCTGGGTGGTCACAGAGCTCCATGGTTATTCTCTCATTTTCCCAGTTGATAAGGATAAGGGAGGTGCTATCTGCCACAGACACCCTCAGCTTTAGGAGAGGACAACCGTAGCACTGGTGGGTAATAGCACATGACCCAGCACTATTTTCCTCAACACTTCCAAGCCCTGGCTGCCCTGGACAATGCTGCTGAAAAGATAACAAGGTGGGGTTGATATGCTCAGGTCTTTTCCAAACCACACTCACATCATTACTTGTGAGAGCTTCCTAGGGCTGCCACAACAAATTACCACAACCTGGGTGGCTTAAAACTACAGAAATTGTATCATCTCATAATCGTGGAAGCCAGAAGTTCAAAGTCAAGGTGTGGACAGGGTTGGTTCCTGCTAGAGGCTCTGGTGGAAAATCCATCCCATGTCTCCATCAGGGGCACTCAATGGCACTGCTTGGCTTGGGCTCCATGGCTCTAATTCCTGCCTCTGAGCTCATATCACCTTTTCCTTTTTGAGTCTGGAAGGCAAAGTTCATTAACAGGCTTCTGGGAGAGTTTCCAGGGCTCAGCCCAGGATGCCACCTCGCTGTCAGTGGACATAGCACCCACTCTAAGTCCAAGATGATCTTGAATCTTTGTATCTGCAAAGATCTTTTTTCCAATGAAGTCAACTTTGCAGGTTCCAGGGACACATCTTTGGGGGTGACCCCTATTCAATCCATGACAAAGGGAAAGGCAGATGAGCACCTAAACAAAGGGAAAGGGAGACGAAGAGGAAACTACACTGAACTTCTGTTGAAACCTGCAAGAATTCATGGGGCAAAGTGGGGAGGGGAGTTATTCAGCCTAATTATGGTAACAAGGGCTGTGGAGTACTGAATGGGCATTCAGCATGGCTGCACTAGGGAAGAAGGGTGCCCTCCACTGAGACTGCCACTGAGAGGGCACCATATAGTTGCAACAGCAGAGTAACTGGCCAAGAGCCACCTCATCCATCCCTTGCTCCCACTTACCCACCCTCTTCCTCCTGCTTCACTTACCCCCACTGGGTAACCTATGAATCACCCATCTTTTTAATTCCCTAGGGGTTTAAGTGAGGTGGCATCCTGGGCTGAGCCCTGGAAACTCTCCCAGAAGCCTGTTAATGAACTTTGCCTGCCTGCCTTGAGAAAGTCAGTCAGCTCTGTCCACCAAGAGGCTGCTCAGATGACCGCACTTTCATGCCCGGTTTGTGAACACAGATTCACCACTTAACTGTCTTCTGCTGCTGTCCATGTTTAAAGGAAAAGCCCTCCAAAACGTAGTGCACAAAATCCCAATTTAAGGATCAGAAAAAGGTACACCATGTATAAAAATTCTAAAAGATCCTTTCTCCCAGGAAGATAATACTGAGTGAATCACCATTTCCAAGTTTCAAAGGAACAGTTCCTTAAGTTTCTCTCCAAGAAATCCCTGCCGTGTGTAAATAGATAGAGAAGATCTGTCAGTGATGGCTACCAATAAAGCGTCTGAGTCTGAGATGTCAGGCCTTCAGTCAAGGCCATGCCTATAACACATCCTTGCACATGTGTGTGCATGTTAAGTCACTTCAGTCGTGTCCAACTCTTTGTTACCCTATGGACTGTAGCCCACCAGGCTCCTCTGTCCATGGGAATTCTCCAGGCCAGAATATTGGAATGGGTTGCCATTTCCTTCTCCAATAACATGTCCTTAGGTCTTGTTTTTAGGCCTGGAGTTCATTAACAAATTAATAGTCGAAAGTCAAACTTTTCTCTATAGTGCTAGGAAGAGGAAGTCTGGCAAATGTGGTCTGAAAAACGTCTATGGATTGGTTGTGGGGCAGGTATTTGTTGAGTGTGTACCTTGCATGGGTCACTCTACTGAATATCAAGGGTATAGCAGGAACAGAAATTCAGACATGGCCCTTCATAGAATGGAGGAGAGGAGACAGTAAACTATTACACAGGTAATTGTAGTTGAGCTAAGTGGTAGAAAGCAAGAGCATGGACTGTTGTGGAATCATACACAAGGCTCTTGCATACCTAAGAGATGATATGGGTGGAAATAAAGGAAATAGGTACTTTGCCCCCAGTGATGATGAAATGTCCAATGAGTCTCCTCTGAAGGTTTTATATATACTCCCTCTCCTTTCTTAAGGATAGAGATCCTTGCCCCTCTAGGACCTACAAGTATTTGAAGCACATTTTCCAACAGGTTGTGTAAGTGTGTGCCCAATAAGCCCAAAGGGAATCCTAGAGGCCCAGAGGACAGGAGAAGGATGCTCTTGGAAAGATGAAAGCAGTAGAAACAGGTCCCAGGAGCTGAGATGAGAAAATAAGACTCTAGCCACCTAGAGTCTATTACCAAAAAAGCAAAAGAACAAATGTTGGCAAGGATGTGAAGAAACTGAGACTCTTGCACATTTTTGGAGGGAATATAAAAGGTTGCTATGGAAAAAGTATTGGAGGTTCCCCCCAAAATTACAAATAGAACCACCATATGATCCAGCAATTCCACTTCTGGGTATTCATCCAAAAGCATCAAAGTCAGGATCCCAGAGAGAGATTTGTACTTCCATGTTCACTTTCAGCTGTTGACAACAACATGGATAAACCTTGAGGACATTATATTAAGAGAAATAAGATGGGCACAGAAGACCAAATGTTGCATGATTCCAGTTAAATGAGATACACAAAATAGCCAGATTCATTGAAGAGAGTAGTATGGTGGTTGCCAGGGGCTGGGAGGAGGGAGAAACGGAATTGCTGTTCTATGGGTATAAAATTTCAGTGATGCAAGATGAATAACTTGGAAAGTTGCAGAGATCTGCTATTCAACACTGTGATTATAGCTGACAGTATTGCGTTATTGTTCACAGCATTGTTCACAGTTTGTTAAAGAGGGTAGATCTTAAGTTAAATGTTCTTACAGAGAGAGAGAAAGGAAGATAGAAATTAAAGAAGAGGAAAAGAAAAGGAAAGGAAATAAAACAGGGGAGAAAAGGAAACAGAAAAGAAAGGTAGAACTTTAGATCAGGAGTTGACCACCTGTGGCCTATAGTCAAACCCAGCCTGCCACCTGTTCTTGTACATAAAGCTTTATTGCAACCCAGCCACATTTCATTTACATATTATCTGTGGTTCTTTGGCACTACAACAGCAGAGCTGAGTGGTTGTACAAGAGGGTGCATGATCTACAAAGGCTAAAATGACCACCATGTATAAGGGTTCAGCTGTTGGCTGTCTTCAGATTCTCCACATTTCTGTTCTTGTTATTTTCCTACAGGAAAACTTGAATCTTTCCCATACTGCTCATTAGTCTGTCCCTCAATCCACTGACTGGGCTTAGCCTTTTCTTTTTGCAACACTTCTAATTCACAAGCTTCTAGCTTGCTACCGGACACATGTGACTATTTAAATGCAAATTTAAACTAATTACTTCTGGTGGTGGTGGTGGTTTATTCACTCAGTCATGTCTGACGTTTTGTGACCCTGTGGACTGTAGCCCACCAGGCTCCTCTGTCCATGGCATTTCCCAGGAAAGGATACTGGAGTGGGTAGCCATTTCCTTCTCCAGGGGATCTTCCCGAACCAGGGATCAAATATAAGTCTCCTGCATTGCAGGCAGATTCTTTACCAACTGAGGCACCTGGGAATCTGGGCTTTCACAAAGAGAATTGTGCCACCCCTTGCTTCAGAGTCGTCTGTACTGTTAGCACTACACCAGAATGTCTTTAACCACTTTTACCTGGGCTACTTTGGAGGAAGGAGAATCAAAACTTCAAGAGATGTCCATGTGCTAAGAACATCAGCGGGTACACATAAGCCCCTCCTATGAGCCAGGCACTGTTTTAGAAATATCAATACTTTTAGCCCTCACTTTGTGAGGTAGGAATAATCATCCTGATTTTACACATGAGAAAACAGAGGCTCAGAGATGTAAATTGTTGAAGTAGAAGAGCCCTATTTGAAAGTAGATCTGTCTGGGTATGCGTGAAATCACTTTATCCAAATTCCTACACTGTCTGCTGCTTAAGCATTTCTACAGGATTACTGAGGAGAATTCTATAACTTTGGATAAAGAGATGATCAATAGGAACTACCACAATTGAATCCACATAACTGACAGTATCAAGCTGCCCAATGGGCCAATGCACTGTTTGGGCCCTTGGAGACTTGGAAGATTAGAGAGTCAGCTACCATTGGGTTCTTTTTGAATTCCTATAGTTGTGTCCTGCAGTAAGGGTGCAGGCAAAAGGGGAAAGTTTGCCTTATTGTGAGACCATCAAAGACATAGTTGCTTCCTGCCAGACTATTATTACCCCAGCAATCACATCATAAAAATGTACACTCCTCATCCAGGCAAGGGAACCAGGATTATGAGGCAGTTCTGGCAACTACATCAACAATAAAGGAAATTTACAAGACCAGGCAGTGTTTAGTTCAAAGAAGAGAAGCTGGCTAGCTGTGCATTATGTCTTTAAGAAGCCCTGCCATATTGAGAAGGGCAGCATTCTGTGTGCTCTGTCAGACTTGAGAATGTATAACAATACAAGTAAAATGAAAGCCAATTTTGGCTCAAAGGTTGAAAGAATGTTCCAACAACTGGAATCTAACAAAGGAAGGGACTTTTGAGATAATGAGCCCACCCACCTCTGGAGATGTCCAAGCAAGAGCAAATGACAGCAGGGATGCTCTGGTATGGATTTCTGAAAAGTATGAATGTTAGACTAGCTCACCTCCACAGCACCCTCCAACTCAAAGAGCCCACAATTCTGTGAACAAAGAGGTCAGCCTGAGATCACACTAGGAAAATCAGCACTTTGAACCAAATATTAATGCTCTAACTCTATCCACATCCTAATCACAACATCTCACTAAGAGCTAGTGGCTCTTTCCAACAAAGCCCTAGTCACCTATGGTCATATTCCAGGACTAACTGAATATTTAATGACATAACTATAAGAATGATTTTTTAGTTTGCCAAGTGAAATTGTAAGATCTCTGGTTTTGGAGGAGGCAGCAGGGAGTGAGTGGGTGGTCAAAATAATAGTATTAGCTAATATTTACACTAACTTTGCCATTTACAGGGAAATCTATGATCCAGTTAATCTTCACAACAACCCTGTTACACATGTTAGTCATTATCAGACATTGGTACAGGAAGAGGTTGCCCAGTTCCCCCAGATGGCTATAGACCTACTGAGTGACACTCCAAGACAGGAGCCACCTTGATAGATACCATTTTGATCCATGTCCTACAGAGACTAGCCAAGAGCTTAGGGTTATCCATTAAAATTTGTTCTCAGTTTTTGTAATGGAGGTAGCCGTTCTGGCACACAAAACGTGGCAGAAGTGAAGCACATTGCTCAGAACATCATGTATTTATAGTATATACTTTTTACAAAACTACCAGTGTTTGCCAAGTCAGTTATCAGGATGAGTTTCACATCCTGAGGATGCATTCAGGTTAGGAGGCTAGACACTGCAAGAGATAATTATTAAGGCTCATGCCATCTACACATAGGTCATCATTGTCATTCACAGCTCCCATCGGCAGCACTGGATTTTGTATCCCATATGCACATCAGGTCTGGACTGAATCACCCCCTCTTCTGTCACAATACCTGTGGAGGCTTCTGGAAGGAAAACAGTGTGCACATCTTAGCTAACCTGTGTAGGGATTAGAGGATGTGCACTCAATGTCACCTGGAGAAACCCTCCGTGTTGCTGGGGTTCTATTAGAGTAATTAAAGGGCCTGGGAATAACTGGAGATGACCATCTTTGCTTCTAAAAACACAGAACATCCCTCATCAGAAACACACCTTCCAGCATTTAAGCCAGGCAAAGCATTTAGGTAAAGCATCAGGTAGGGAGATAAAGGGTAAAGGCAGGGGAGAACATTCCAGGCAAAGGAGCCACCTGAGTAAAGGCAGGAAGGGATGAAAATGAAGAGCCTCTTCTCTGTAACAGAGTACAGAGTATGCACAGGGGCACACACACAGGAAGCTGAACAGTTGGCCTGGGGGCCATAATAGGGTGTCCCTCTGACAGCAAGCTCCAGAGAATACTTAATGCTGGGGTCCAGTGTTTGTCAGACGTGTATCAAAATCAGCTGGAGGGATTGTTAAAGCTCAGCTTTCTGGTCCCCTCTGCAGAGTTCCTGACTCAGTGGGTCTGTGGAGGGCCCAAGACGGTGCATTTCTAACAAGCTCCCAGTTGATGCTGATGCTGCTGATCCAGGGGTCACTCTTTGGGAACAACTGCTATAGTCAACAGCAGTTGATAACTGCTTTGGATGGGGAAGTGAGGTGATCAGAGCTGTGTGCCTACTGTCTTTTTTGACCAATTTGAAGAGCCAATAATTCTGTGAGAAGATGTGTAAGGAAAGGAATCTGAGGGGAAAGGAATTGGCTCAAGGACTCAATATATGCTCAGTGGTGAGATCTGATTCAAAGCGTCTCATTTTTCATCCATCTGGCAACAGGGACTAAGGAGGATGAACCACATGACCCGTGCTCCTCACAGAACAAAGGAATGTCAAAAGTTCTTTAAGTTACCAGATAACCATATCATTTATAAAGCTCTAGAATGGAGTTTTTAACTCCTCAAATTCATTTTCTTTCTTTTTTTGAAGCAGCAAAGAGATCAAACCAGTCATTCCTAAAGGAAATCAACCCTGAATATTTATTGGAAGGACTGGTGATGAAGCTCCAATACTTTGGCCACCTGATTCGAAGAGCTGACTCACTGGAAAAGACTCTGATGCTGGCAAAGATTGAAGGCAGGAGAAGAAGGGGACGACAGAGGATTAGATGGTTGGGTGCCATCATCAACTCAATGGACATGAGTTTGCACAAACTGAGAGACAGTGAAGGACAGGGTAGCCTGGCAAGCTGCAATCCGTGGGGTCTCAAAGAGTCGGACATGAGCAACTGAACAACAACATAGTTAATTTACCATGTTGTGATAATTTCTGCTACACAGCAAAGTGATTCAGTTATACATATATATATATTCTTTTTTATATTCTTTTCCATTACAGCTTATCTTAGGATATTGGATATAGTTCCCTGTGCTATAGGGTAGGACTTGTCCAAATGCATTTTCTTAGTGTCAGGTTTTCTAAAGACACTAACCATGTTAGTCATCAGTGATCCCATCGGCTGGTAGAGGAATACATTATAGCTTTTCCTTTTCTATTCTTGATTTCTTAGGTATGAAGAAGAATAAGGGATTATGAGATTTAATCTGAAACATCTTGAGTTTCACTTCCACCACAGAAATGGTAATTAGAAAAATACAGAAAAGGCTTAAAGACATGTCTTGTCTAGGAAATTCTGACATGATCCAAAGACGAGTGTTAGCACAGTGTTCTTCTAGGCTCAACACTAACAAAGATGCTGCCCTAACCAAGGTGGGCGTGTGCTTTAGGGCAGAGCAGGAGGAAAGAAGGGGGGAGGTTTTCTACCAGTAGTAGGGATGGGAGCAAGCTAGTCTTTTTAAAAAAATTTTTTTTATTTTTTATTTTAATTTTTAATTTTTATTTTTACTTTATTTTACTTTACAATACTGTATTGGTTTTGCCATACATTTACATGAATCCACCATGGGTGTACATGCGTTCCCAAACATGAAACCCCCTCCCACCTCCCTCCCCATAACATCTCTCTGGGTCATCACCGTGCACCAGCCCCAAGCATGCTGTATCCTGCGTCGGACATAGACTGGCGATTCGATTCTTACACGATAGTATACATGTTACAATGCCATTCTCCCAAATCATCCCACCCTCTCCCTCTCCCTCTGAGTCCAAAAGTCCGTTATACATATCTGTGTCTTTTTTGCCCTCTTGCATACAGGGTCGTCATTGCCATCTTTCTAAATTCCATATATATGTGTTAGTATACTGTATTGGTGTTTTTCTTTCTGGCTTACTTCACTCTGTATAATCGGCTCCAGTTTCATCCATCTCATCAGAACTGATTCAAATGTATTCTTTTTAACGGCTGAGTAATACTCCATTGTGTATATGTACCACTGCTTTCTTATCCATTCATCTGCTGATGGGCATCTAGGTTGTTTCCATGTCCTGGCTATTATAAACAGTGCTGCGATGAACACTGGGGTACATGTGTCTCTTTCGATTCTGGTTTCCTCGGTATGTATGCCCAGCAGTGGGATTGCTGGGTCATAAGGTAGTTCTATTTGCAATTTTTTAAGGAATCTCCACACTGTTCTCCAAAGTGGCTGTACAAGTTTGCATTCCCACCAACAGTGTAGGAGGGTTCCCTTTTCTCCACACCCTCTCCAGCATTTATTGCTTGCAGACTTTTGGATCGCAGACATTCTGACTGGTGTGAAGTGGTACCTCATTGTGGTTTTGATTTGCATTTCTCTACTAATGAGTGATGTTGAGCATCTTTTCATGTGTTTGTTAGCCATCCGTATGTCTTCTTTGGAGAAATGACTATTTAGTTCTTTGGCGCATTTTTTGATTGGGTCATTTATTTTTCTGGAATTGAGCTGCAGGAGTTACTTGTATATTTTTGAGATTAGTTGTTTGTCAGTTGTTTCATTTGCTATTATTTTCTCCCATTCCGAGGGCTGTCTTTTCACTTTGCTTATATTTTCCTTTATTGTGCAGAAGCTTTTAATTTTAATTAGATCCCATTTGTTTATTTTTGCTTTTATTTCCAGTATTCTGGGAGGTGGATCATAGAGGATCCTGCTGTGATTTATGTCTGAGAGTGTTTTGCCTATATTCTCCTCTAGGAGTTTTATAGTTTCTGGTCTGACATTTAGATCTTTAATCCATTTTGAGTTTATTTTTGTGTGCGGTGTTAGAAAGTGATCTAGTTTCATTCTTTTACAAGTGGTTGACCAGTTTTCCCAGCACCACTTGTTAAAGAGATTGTCTTTCCTCCATTGTATATTCTTGCCTCCTTTGTCAAAGATAAGGTGTCCATATGTGTGTGGATTTATCTCTGGGCTTTCTATTTTGTTCCATTGATCTATATTCCTGTCTTTGTGCCAGTACCATACTGTCTTGATGACTGTGGCTTTGTAGTAGAGCCTGAAGTCAGGCAAGTTGATTCCTCCAGTTCCATTCTTCTTTCTCAAGATTGCTTTGGCTATTCGAGGTTTTTTGTATTTCCATACAAATCTTGAAATTATTTGTTCTAGTTCTGTGAAAAATATGGCTGGTAGCTTGATAGGGATTGCATTGAATTTGTAAATTGCTTTGGGTAGTATACTCATTTTCACTATATTGATTCTTCCGATCCATGAACATGGTATATTTCTTCATCTATTAGTGTCCTCTTTGATTTCTTTCATCAGTGTTTTATAGTTTTCTATGTATAGGTCTTTAGTTTCTTTAGGTAGATATATTCCTAAGTATTTTATTCTTTTCGTTGCAATGGTGAATGGAATTGTTTCCTTAATTTCTTTTTCTACTTTCTCGCAAGTTAGTCTTAAATCCTATCCTATGCCTGGTTGATGTAAGAGAAAGCTGTCACTCTCTGCTCTAAAGTATTATTAATGATTGAAGCTGAATGCATGGCTTCATTCTATATTCCATGAAGGCTCTTTTAAGTCAAGCGCTATAGCCCAGTCTAACTGGGGAACACTGTATTCTAAGGCTACACCACAGTAGAGGTGAAAAAGTGACCCAGCAACCGTAGGACCTGAGTTTTTTCCTTGGCTCTGCAACCCTGAATTTGGGCAAGATTTTATGGTTAAGAATCTGCCTGCAATGCAGGAAACTGATGTTTGATCCCTGTGTTGGAAAGAGCCCCTGGAGAAAGGAATGGCAACCCACTCCAGTATTCTTGCCTGGAGAATTCCATGGATAGAGGAGCCTGGTGGGCTATAGTCCATGGGGTTGCAAAGAGTCAGACACAACTGAACTACTAACACTTTCACTTTATCTTCACTGGACCTCAGATTCTTCTTGTGAGAGAGAATGGAAGTCATACCTGGTTATCTGCATGATCCCCACCATCACTGGTCTTCTAGACTCTGCACCACCTAGCAGATGCCAATTACATGGAATGAGAGCACCCTGACTGGTGGTCACAGCACCGTCCCCTAAGACAGCTGGCTTTACCTGAGCTCTGCTAAGTTTAAGTCCCTGGTGTCATTAGCATTTATCTCTGTGCTGGCCAGAGAAAACCAGATGGGAAAGTGTCCATACTCACTAGTAAGAAAATACTCTAGCGTACTAACGGTCTCCTCTGGCTAGAGTGAATGAGGAAGTTCAGTCCTCATCTCCTCATCAGCAGTATCAAAAGCATTTATGCCACAAAGAGGAACAAACACTATCAATCATTTTAAGGGATTTCCAAGGAGGCCTCAACACGGCTCTTCCCATTCAGATCACAAACGTTGGCCAAACCTACACTCTGCTCACAGGCAATGTTTCCTCGCCTTACCCATCACCTCAACTCTGTCCACTCCCCTGTATTATGTGTGTGTGTGTCTGTTTCCCTAACCACCCAACACAGAGTCATTCTCTTTGAGGACCTGTGACATAGTTTGTTCTTCTTTACCTAATTGTAGTTTTCTCTACCCACCACGACTTGGAAAACAATTAAGGGCACAACTGTAATGTGTTTAAGTCCTTATTCTCCACCTGTTGCTGGGAGTCTAAGATCCCACCATTCCCAAACAGGCCCCTTTACTCCACGGCCCAACAGGACAACAGCCCTTCTCTGTAAGCCCTCACTGCCACCATGGGTGAGGAGGAGTCCTGGAGCTCACTGCCACTGGCAGCAGGAGCCCAGGTCCCTGCCCCTGCCTGGTCCAGTGCTCACCATGGGTCTGCTCTCACAGTTTTGCTCCTGGCTGTCATCACAGAAGGGAAAGCTCCTTTCTTCACCAGTGATAACAGTTGCTCATTCCTATAAGACTCCTCCCACCTCCCAAGGAAACCTGATATTCTTCATATACAGTTCCATCTGCAGGTAAGCAAAGCATTACCCAGAGATAGACAAGAGAGTGTTGACTGCTACCTTCCCATGCATTACTCCTACCAACCGTGAGCTAAAGTCCAATGTCAGGATGGATAAGAATGTAACTTTTCTCCTATCCCTCAGTAAGTTCTTTCTCCACTTAAGAGTATTAGGATTACTCAGGAGATGTCTCCTCTCTTAATTTATAATTATGAACACAAGTGAGTTGCTTACAATGTAAGAGCTCAATTTAAGTCCCTAAATTCTTCTATTTTTTCCCCTTGGAAAGTTTTAGGAGATTCTCAGAAAAAAAATAACTGTCAACAGTATATTCTGAGTTTCTGGAAAGGCATATCTTCAAAACATTACTCTTCTGTGGTGCCTTTCACAACAGAAGGTACATGTTTGACAAGCAAATACATGTATCAAATAATTCACTCGTCTCTTGGAAAATGCAAAGCTCACAAGTGAATGAGCATGGAGCAGTCAGTTTGTAGGAAAAGGTGAGTAGTAGGAAAGGTGAACAGACTCTTGCCTGGGCCATACATGTTCAGACAGGCAGTGGGGTGTGGAGATGAAAGGAGACTGGAGGTCTGGGAACTGGGAAGGTAGGAAAGGGCATGTGAAGAAAACCAAAACACTTGGCTGAAGAGGAAAACAATGGTGTGAAAAAATGAGACAGGAAAAGAGGCAATCAAAGTGAGCAGATATCACATACCTATCTGGCCCAGCCTAGAGCTATCTCACAGAAAAGATTCCCAGTGTAAAAAGAGAGAAATGGCAGTGTAAACAAGTTAGAGAATGAGGTGGATACTGTACAGACAGATGACTCTGTCCTCTAAAGACAGGTAAGAGGGGACTTCCCTGGTGGTCCAGTGGCTAAGACTCAGCTCCCAATTCAGGGGGCCCGGGTTCAAGTCCTAGTCAGGTAACTAGATCCCACATGCTGCAACTGCATGCTGCAACTGTATGCCACGACCAAGAGTTCACATGCCACTAAAAGTTCCTGCATGCTGCAACGAAGATGGAAGATCCTGAAGACTGCAACTAAGACCTGGCACAGCCAAATACATTAATAAATGTTTTTAATGACAGATGGAAGGTCTGAGACTGGGTTACCAAAGGGTCCTCAGAAGTGCTCAGAAGTTGGGCAGCCAGTTCTTTGCTATGATATTGGCATCTACCGCCCATCCAAGGGGTGGCATATAAGGGCCAAAACAGAGACTGGAGGGGAAAAGCTTACATTGTTCCATGAACCATCAGCTGTGAGACCAACAGAAATGAGAGCATTGGCTCTCTCAAAGTCAGGCCAGGAAATAAAGGACACATCATCCATACGACAGATCTCTAACCTGTCAGGTCCCCAGACAGGCTGGGATGCACTTCCCCAAATGGTAGCTCCGCTCAGTGTTGAGGCCACTGGAGAGCTGGGGCTCGGCCTCCCCCCTCCCCCCCGCCACCCCGCATGGACAGCAAAGCTGTGAATTCTGAGGTAAATGCAGAGGACCTGTGAGCAGTGGGCTGCTGTCACAAAGCCCATGTGCTGAACTCCCCCAGGAGAGAAGAGCTATTGCCAAGTTCTTGCTCCTGTTTGAGACATAAGGCTGTGGATTAGAAGCAACAGAATATGCGGCAGCAGGGTGAAATGAGAGTGGAGGAGGCAAAAGATTCAGAGAAACGAGCTCAGGCACTGTAACTATCGGGGGACAAAGGGCCAACCCCACGCGTTTCAGTTGCCCTCAGGCTATCATTGACTGACAGCAGTAATGTACAATCTCTGGTAGTGAAGGTCTCCAGTCATTAAATTAAAAATTACATTAAATATGTAATATTTAAGAAACCAAGACTATAAAATCTTAACAGCTAATTTTTAAACGTTGAAAAATCAATTTTTTTACTTAAAGAGGTAAACTTTCAGTTCAGGTCAGTCGCTCAGTCGTGTCCGACTCTTTGCGACCCCATGAATCGCAGCACACCAGGCCTCCCTGTCCATCACCGTCTCCCGGAATTCACTCAGACTCACATCCATCAAATCGGTGATGCCATCCAGCCATCTCATCCTCTGTCGTCCCCTTCTCTTCCTGCCCCCAATCCCTCCCAGCATCAGAGTATTTTCCAATGAGTCAACTCTTTGCATGAGGTGGCCAAAGTACTGAAGTTTCAGCTTTAGCATCATTCCCTCCAAAGAAATCCCAGGGCTGATCTCCTTCAGAATGGACTGGTTGGATCTCCTTGCAGTCCAAGTGATTCTCAAGAGTCTTCTCCAACAGATACCAGGAAAGAAACATGTTATTTGGAATACAGCATTGCGGGAGAAGGCTAGAAAGTTGGAAAAATAGAATGTTACTTGTATATAAGAATGAGCTCTAAATTTCTGCCTTTTCATGCATCCTTACCTAAGAAACTAAGTATTAAGGTGGTGATCAGTGCAAGCAGGAAAAAGAAAGTCTTATACAACACTGATGGTTATTACATAGTATAGAAATTTCACAAGTATTCTGGCTGGTGTATATAAAAACTCCCCTGGAGAGCTAATGATAGACCCTAGGGAATTCTGGTTCTAACAAAGCATCAATAAAACCAGCAGCAACTCCCCAGAATCAAAGGCTATGATCGCCACCCAAAGGGGCTGCTGACAGCCCAGCCTCTGAAAGAGCTACCAAAATCATTACCAATCATTAGACAATGACATTCAAAGGACATTGAGCACTCAAATGATTGTGTCAGAGTGCCATTTGTCAGAGCCAAGCACTTGCATTTCCAAATGGCAAATCCCTTTCAGGAGCAGATGTATGACCATTAGGACCTGGCTATGCTGAGAGCCTTAGAAACTGTTTTGCAAGCTGTTATCATTAAGCAAGTAATAACACTTCTTAAGTCTGCTTCAGTGCATAATTAAGACAGGTTTCAACTCATCAGCCACCACGCCTATTGTCTAAAAGCCATCACAGAAAGGATAAGTATGCCTGCAATAAAATGAACTAGGACAGAGTTAACAGCTTCCAGGTAAGCTACAGTGCCAGAAAGCTGCGCCTTCGAGCAGCAGCAGGACAGATGCCCAATCCCTGGCACCCTATGTTACCAACCTGCCTTCCTCCCTCTGAACAAGCGATCGGGGGGCATGTAGGGGGCTTGCTGGATCCCCAAAGTACAGGAAGGTGGGAGGACCTGGATGTGGGATGAGTCTGCCCCAGGAAATAATTCATTCCTTTCCTGAGCTCCTCCACACAGCTAGGAACTAGGAACATGCAGGCTTTTACACAAGAAGGTGGGTTCAGTCTCAGATGGCATTTCTGCCAAAGACCAAGGAAAAGACACTGCACTGGGCCCACCACCAGCAGCCTCGGCCACATCCGTGGGTTGAGTGTGGGCACTGCCGACGTTGTACTGAACACTACCCTGTGGTCACCTTTCTACTAGGAGCTGCCTCCTCTGGGCAGATTCCATTCATCTGCCCTCAGCAATCTGAGAAGAGTGGCTAGGAGCTGGTGGGGTGTAGTGGAGAGTGTATGGCCTTGGAGCTGGGTGAACCTGAGTCACAATCCTGGCTCACTACTTATGTAATTGCTGGGTCGCTTCTTCCCTTTCCATTCACCTCCACAAGTATAAAGAGGGATTAATAATACTTATCTTTCATGTCTGTTTTAAGAATTCAAGATAATATATAGCAATGTGATTGGCACAGAGTTGGTCAATGAAAGTGAAAGTCACTCAGTCGTGTCCAACTCTTTGTGACCCCATGGACTATACAGCCCATGGCATTCTTCAGGCCAGAATACTGGAGTGGGTAGCCTTTCCCTTCTCCAGGGGATCTTCCCAACCCAGGGATTGAATCCAGGTCTCCCACATTGCAGGCGGATTCTTTACCACCTGAGCCATAAGGGAAGCCCTTATGGTCAATAAATAATAGCTATTATTATTACTAATATATTATCTTTGGGAGTATATGACTACATGGAGATGATTTGAAGTGGGGAGGGGAGAAAAGAGATGTTAACACAAACAATGAAATGGGCTTCACTTGTAAAGAAGACTTTTCAGACTGCCATGCATCTCTCCTATAGAAACCCTGCCACCCTCAAAGGTATCACGAGTATGAACACACTCTTTACTTTCATTAAGTAAGTTTCCCACAACCTTGTGATCTGCAGCTGGCAAGCTGCATCCTGTTTACGTGGGTAGGAGAAACTGAGGTACACAAGATGACCCGATTCTCTGTGTGAGTCAGAAGCACTACCCAAACAGAAACCCAGGGGCATCACAGTGCTCACTCTTTCTGGACCTGAACTGTTTTAACAAATGATTCATCTTGGTAGAAATCCCAATTAAAAAAAAAAAAAAGATTAGTCCTACAATGGAGAGCACTATGTTTGGGGCTCCCAGGAAGTTCACATGCAGTAGCCCCAGGCTGGGCTCCAACCCCATTCTGTGCCAACTCTTCCTCTCTTGATTGTTTCTGATTCTCAAAGGAGTTGAGCAGGATTATAGACAAATAGAACCCACAGCTCATCTTCCTCTCTAGGGCCTTCTGGAGTCAACCATAGGACTATGTCCATGCTGGGCACCTGCCTATCCTCAGATTCTGGCTCTCAGGCCAGTTCTTGAGCACACACCTTTCCACGCAGTAGGCTAATTCGGATTCAGTTCACTGAGCCTGAGCTGAGAACCTGCAGGGCCCCTGCTTGCTGTTGTAAAAGGAACCAGTTTCATCAGGGGAGTCCGCTCCCACCACTCTGCAGGATTTGACCTTGAGTTTTGTTTCCTGCTGGTTAGATTATTCTCCCACCTCTCGCGGTTTAATGGTCTCCTGCTTACATAGCCCTGCACAAGTACCTTTCCTTACGAAACTTGGTAGCCTCACAAAGTTCAGAGAGGGTGAGACCAAATGGCTACCAGAGACCACTGAAGAAACCCCTTCTCTCACCTCCCTCTATTAGATGGTCTTCCACTGGAAGAACCTGAACCTGGAGTTCTTTGCTCACTTAGTAGGATAGCATCCTGATCTTATGCATTTAAGAGCATAGTACAAGGGAGGCATTTATAAATAGGCAACTAGCTTTGCATGTAGTAAAGCGACTTAACTATAATACAGGACAAAAATGTCGTTAACCTATACTCTTATTTCGTATCTTGCTATTTTTAATTGTACCTGAAGTGATGATGTACCAGTCCTTTACAAATGCAAATTCAAATTAAGTTCCTTCAGCGAAACCACTGGAATGTAGCTATATTCAGGACAGCAAATGCAAGGACCCAATCACCTATCTGATTAGTAATTTTTTCTGCTGATTTGACACAGAGTTCTGTCAGCTGTTACTATATTTCAGAGACCACAGGCATTCCTCTGTAGTCAGGGAGAAGAAACCAAAGCAACTTCTTGCCACAAGTTCAAAAAACCAAAGAAGCTCACAACCTAGGAAGGTCTCTCCACAGGCCTGGACGACTTTGCTGCCACGGTCACCGACACAATAGCAACATAACAAACATCAGAGCATCAGCTGGCTGGAGAGCTTGCTCTTAAAATCCATCTGGGCTTGGCCCCTGGTATACTGTCTCCACTTTTGCTAAATTTACGGCAGTAGTTCAGAAGCTCTGCGACAAGGAACTGCTCCCTCTCCCTCCACATTCCTCCTGCCAATCCTCTTTGTAAATGTTTGTTTTAAACGTAATCTGCAGCTTTACTAAGATTATGTCCCGAGCACACATTTTTTTCCGTCATCTGTATCTGTGCTAAAAGAGCCAATGCCTTCCTGCACCCTCAGTTCCCGCCTCCGCCTTCACTCCTCAGCCTCTCCCCAGGCCTTTCTGTTCTGATTTCAAAATCCGAACCCTGCAGAATCCTTGAGGACAAGGATCACCCGTTACCCTTCCTTTGTGTCTTCTCTGTGCCTCACACACAGGAGGCACTCGATAGATATTTTCAGCAAACTGGTCTGTTCATTGCTCCCTGAAGCACATTCCCATCTCTGAGTTCTCGATGAAGCCTTGCCTCCTGCCAAGAATGCACTCTCTTCTCTTTCCCATTTATGCAAATCCTGACTGTCCCTGGGGACCAAAATCAAGCCCTCTGAAATCTCATAATTAACAAAGCACTTTTTTTTCCCAGTTTGGGTCTACAAGTTGTCTCCACAGTTAATCTGAAGTCCTGTAAGCTTCATCTGGACTGAAGCAGCTTGCCAGAACCAAAACCAGGTGAGAAAGGGGGTCCAGGGCCAAACGTTTGCCTCAGGGGTGATGTCTGGAGTCTTTCCAAATCAGACACTGGGATAGCAAATGAAAGATGCCTGCCTGGAGGTGGAACCTATGCAAGTGACTCAAACTCAAAGGCAAAAGTGAGGAAACAGAATGGGTACAGAAGCTGAGGGTAGGATGTGGTCTGTCCAGAAGGAGGCCCTGGGACAAGGCTTGTTGGCTGTGATACTGATGTTGAAAATCCAGGTCCTGCCCCTTCAGGCAGGATGACCTGGCCCTTAAAGCAGTCCTCCCCAGTCCTCCACACTGACACTGCCCAGTAGGAATTGCTGATCCCTTATTAGAATACTTCCATCCTCACCTGGGATCTAGCACAGTGCTGTACACACAGCAGGAAGGAAAGGAAGCAGAGAGGGCAGAAGGGAGACGAGCAGATCGTTGGTCCACTCCCCTCGGCCAGTTCAGATGGCCAGAGTGAGCCCAGGATCCACCACCCTCGCATCCACTTGTCTTTAATAGCTGCCACTTCTTTCATGCTTGGGGGATTGCTTTAATCTCTTTGGAAGGGTTTGGGTTTCTCAAGCACAGGGACTTCAGCTCTCTTCTTTGTATCTACCCCAGGTGGCTGGAACTCACTTTTCCTGTTCCAGACCCTGTGTGTTATCTCTGAGCAAACATAATCTCTGTGGAAAAAGAGATTCCTATCTCTGAGGAAACAGGCGCTGGTTCCAGCCTCAAGCATGGGGCCTCACTGCACTGCTCACAAGGGGCTCTGGGCAAGACTCTGCCTCCAGTTAAGCAAGGGCGACTGGGACACCGTTGTGAGTTCAGACACTCTGCTTTGCCTAGTTTCCCACAGTTGCCTCATTCTCCATCCTACCCCAAACACACGAAGACAACTATGCCAAGAGGGGAGCAGTGCCCCCCTACCCCATCCGCCTCCCGTAAGCTTTCCGCAGACCTCTATTTAGGGGTGGAGGTAGGGGACTGTCTCATGATCCTTCTCACAGTCATTAGCAGAATCACTCCCGGTGCATGTTAATGGCCCCATCCGAGTCCTCCCAAACTTTCCAGTGCCAAGTGCACCGAAAATGGACCTGGTCTGAGTGTGACTTGAGCCTCGGCCTGCCCCATCCCTCTCCTTACTGTTTTTCAAGGCAGAATCACACCTATGGGAAAGGAATGTTAGCATCATGATGCCCCTCCCTCTAACTACATGCAAAGTTGGAAAACTAAGTGTATCAGGGGAATTCTGAGCAGTAAAAACAAAATCCAAATCCCTTATAAATAAATGAGTGGAAAGTTCTGCTTCATTCAGTGAAACCTGATTTCAGATCAACTGAGTGTAGAAAGAGAAAAAAAGCCCATGCTACATAAGAGTGAATTAAAGCAGCCAAGCAAAACCCAAATGGCAAAATGGGGGAGGTGCGTGGTTATTTTCATAATCAACGAGAAAGAGGCAGGACTACGGGAAAGAGAGGTGAAACGGTCATAGCCTCAGAGAAGCAGCTCCCTGAGCAGACAGGCGGCGGGAACTCACCTTTCCTGTTCCAGGTCCTGGGCGTTATCTCTGAGCAAACACGAGCTGGTCTCTTATCAGAGGACAGTGCTGACCCAGCACATGGAGACTCCTGCTCAGGATTGGGACTACAACCCTGTGGGCAGGGGCACAGGGGCTGTTGAATTCATTAATTACATAGATGAGAAA
Organism: Capra hircus; assembly: GCF_001704415.2. Lineage (NCBI taxonomy): Eukaryota > Metazoa > Chordata > Mammalia > Artiodactyla > Bovidae > Capra > Capra hircus. The sequence goes on from NC_030818.1 coordinate 37,509,505, forward strand.
ACCAAGTCCCAGGAAGATTTGTTCCAGGTCTTCTAAAAGAAAAATAAGATAACCAGAACTTGAATTTGGCTGTTCTAATGTCAAGTTTAGAGCTCCCTGCACAGGCTGGGGGGCCCTGGGACCTCTGCTGGAAGGGAAGGAACTCAACTGAGTAGTTGGTGGGGTCCCCTGGGCTTTTTTCACCGTTTCTAAACAGGAAGTGAGAGCACAGACTTCCGGCCAGCTCCCAACCAGCCCTGTTATTCCAGTGTAGCCCCCGGGCTCAATAGACTTTCGATGGCCATGAACTGGCCCTCCACCAAAGGCATGAGTTCAGCCCTACTCCTTTATACCAAAGCTGCTTCTAGTAAAACACATCTATAAAGAGATTTCTCCTCGGGAGGCCCCACCCGGCTAGCCAAAGGGAGAGAATGGGTGAGTGACAGGGCTTCCTATTTTAGGAAATCTGTCAGTTCTCTATCAGCAGAGCCTGGGCCTCCAGCCAACACGTCCTTGGAGGGAGGAAGAATGAGTTGGAGGCAGCTGTAGAGAACTGGTGTCCCCACTTTGGGGACTCCTGGGCTCCAGCGAGGCGGTGGTCTCAGCCCCTGAGCTCAGGCTACCGCAGGATCACTGGCCTGGCCCCTCTTCCACCTCCACCGAAAAGAGGCTCCACTTCCCACAGCCTGGCCTGAGGCCACTGGGGAAGGGTGGGGGATGAGGCTGTGCCCCTTCCCTTAGCAAAGTGTCCAGAGGCCAAGAGGTCCACATGTGTCCTCTGCCCCTGAAAGGAAAAAGCAGTCCCTTGCTGTGTGACCCTGGGCAATTTCCTCATCTGGAAAAGAGCGACAGCAACACCTCCTTCATAGAATACTATGGTGACTGTGGCTGAAGCACTCAGCACCCCAGGCACTTGACTAGCAGCCATTGTCCCCTTCTCCCAGCAGATATTCTGAATCCTGTGACCTCAGCCCCTCAAATATCTTGTTCTGTATCAAATACATTTCTCCTTGAAGCCCAGACACATTTCTCTCTATCCCAGCTTCGTATTCCTGTGTGTCTCTCTGGCATTTCTACCCCTTAGTTCTACCGGATATTTTATCTACCAAGCAGGTATATCACATTCACTACAGACCCAGCATTTTCTGAGACCTTAACAAATCTGTTTCTCAAGATGCCAGCACAAGTTGCACTGGGGAGGAGTGCAAAGGGAAGAGCCACACGCTGTTTGGGCTCTGTGGTCGGAGGGACAGCACCTCGGTGCAACCCCTTTTCCTTAATCATCACCTAAACTGGGCTTTCCACCTAATGCTCCCAACAGCACACAAGAAGTGCTAATTTTGCAAAGGAAAATTTGTGGCTAACCCTTGTCTCTACTTCCGAATACAATGCATGCCTTCTCTGGGGTGTTTTCAAACTCTTATTCTGCAGATTTCTGATCTTAATGTGTTATCTTTCTTTAAGAACTTTCTTTGGCTCAGCCCCTCCCACCAGACATTCCGGGACTGAAGCAACCTCAAGAGCAGAAGCCAAAGTGCTTCACCAGCAAATGCAGAGCATGGACGCCCTCTTCTCTCAGGCCTCTCGGCTCAGCTACGGAGGACATCAGTGACTAGGTGAGGGCCGCAGCCAGAGGAGTAAGCCTCAGCAGCTTCCAGAGAACGAAGCAAGACATTTCAAGTCAAAACCTTGCACAGGCCCTGGGCCAGGGCAGCGTCTGCAGTGTCATTACAGGGAACAATATAGAAAATCAATCTTAAACAGGCAGCCAGTGCAGCGCCTCTGAAAACAGACAACCATTAGGTCTTCTCCTCCCAGGAGCTGGCAGCCGCTACCTGGGGCAGCACAAACAGGGGAAATTTTTAAACCAAAATAGTATTCTGGGTCTGAGGAACAATGAAAGACAAATGCCAAAGCTCAGGAAAGGGTATTTTATAAAGGCCTAAAGCACCTCTGCAGAGGGAAACTAAAATAAGATAAACCTGCTGAAGGGCTGTCATTCCCCGCCCCCCCATCCTTATTGTGCTCCTATTAACTCATGATAGTGGCAAGGAGGAGGCTCTGTCATCATGCGCCTCATCCTCCTCTCCATCATCCCCTTCATCATCACCATCATCTTCTCCCTCCCTGATCCTCCTCACCATCCCCTCATCCTCACCATCATCTTTTCCCTCTCTCATCCTTCTCCCCCTCCTTCCCCTCATCTTCCTCCTTCATCTTCCTTCTCCCCTTCTTCCCCTCTTCATCAAGGCCCACCTTCACCATTGGAATCAGCTCCTGCTCAGTCTCTGGACCTGCCTGCAAGTTTGATGAGGCAAAAAGAGGAGGCTAAATTTGCTTAAAGAGGTCAGTGTGGGGACAACAAGAAAGCAAGATAAAAAGAGAGGCAGAAGCACAAATTCCTAGCAGACAAAGCCTACTACCAAGTATCTGAGACTCAGCTAATTCTGCCAGAAACATGAGTGCATGGGTGGACTGAGGCAAGGGCCTTCTCACCTATTCCCTACCAGCACCAGAATCTTTGAATTACAGCAGATCTTTGAAAGTACCAAGGGGCACCAAGTTTCTAAGACCCTGTCCCACATTTATTTCCTTTTCTAGTTCAACAGTCCAGTTCAGTTCAGTTCAGTTGCTCAGTTGTGTCCAACTCTTTGCAACCCCATGAATCGCAGCACGCCAGGCCTCCCTGTCCATCACCAACTCCCGGAGTTCACTCAGACTCGCGTCCATCGAGTCAGTGATGCCATCCAGCCATCTCATCCTCAGTCGTCCCCTTCTCCTCCTGCTCCCAGTCCCTCCCAGCATCAAAGTCTTTTCCAATGAGTCAACTCTTCGCATGAGGTTCAACAAGGACACTATTTTGTGCTTGTTTGGTGAGATTTTGAAGACAGTTTTCTTCTGGACAAAGGATGGTTTTACCAGATAATTCAGGCATCTACTGGGTGCCCACCAACATGTCCTCCTAGGAAATGGATGGTGTAAGAGTGTTGATTCATTAAGTAAACAAAGGAACAGCAAAATATCACACACCCAGAGGCAGTGGGCCCCCCGGACAGGGAGGCAGGGCTAACTCAGAAGGATTCACCTTAGGACAGACAGTGAATCCTGAACTTCACCAGCATGTGGGAGCCCCTCTACTCCCCTATACTTCTTTATTTTTGTCTAGGAATTTTATGTATTGAAAGTTAATTTATAATGTGTTAGTTTCAAATATACAAAGTGATTCAGTTATATATATATATATATTCAGATTATTTTCCATTATAGGATATTACAAGATATTGTAAGAGCTGTATATTGTATATTGTCACCCTGCTTTCTAAACTTGTATGTAGAGTACATTATGTGAAATGCCAGGCTGGGTGAAACACAAGCTGGAATCAAGATTGCCAGAAGAAATATCAGTAACCCCAGGTATGCAGATGACACCAACCTTATGGCAGAAAATGAAGAGGAACTAAAGTGCCTCTTGATGACGGTGAAAGAGAAGAGTGAAAAAGCTGGCTTAAAACTCAACATTCAAAAAACGAAGATCATGACATCAGGTCCCATCATCTCATGGCAAACAGATGGGGAAACAATGGAAACAGTGACAGACTTTATTTTCTTGGGCTCCAAAATCACTCTGGATGGTGACTGCAGCCATAAAATTAAAAGACACTTGCTCCTTGGAAGAAAAGCTATGACCAAACTAGACAGCATATTAAAAAGCAGAGATATTACTTTGCCAACAAATGTCCATATAGTCAAAAGCTATGGTTTTTCCAGTAGTCATGTATGGATATGAGAGCTGGACAATAAAAAAAGGCTGAGCAACACAGCCTTCGAACTGTGGTGCTGGAGAATACTCTTGAGAGACTCTTGGACTGCAAGGAGATCCAACCAGTCCATCCTAAAGGAAATCATTCTGAATATTCATTGGAAGGACTGATGCTGAAGCTCCAATACTTTAGCCACCTGATTCAAAGAGCCGACTCATTGAAAAAAAAAAAACCCTGATGCTGGAAAAGATTGAGGGCAGGAGGAGAAGGGGTCAACAGAGGATGAGATGGTTGGATGGCATCACCAACTCAATGGACATGAGTTTGAGCAAACTCTGGGAGATGGTGAAGGACAGGAAAGCCTGGTGTGCTGCAGTCCATGGAGTTGCAAAGAGTTGGACACAACTGAGCAACTGAACAACAAGATAGAGTTCCTGTGCTATAGAGTAGGTCCTTGTTGTTTACCTATTTTATATATAGTAGTATTTATGTTAATTCCAAGTTAATTTATCTCTACCCCACACCCATGCTTCTGCTCTGAGGCTAATGTCCTAAGAAGACATCCCAGGATTTAACAACCAAGCTCCATTTGTGCCTTTCCCCATGCTGGGGCCTGGCCTCCCGAGTTCCCAGCAAGCAGAGGTTCCACTGAAAGTGAAAAGCCCCCTCAGGTGAATATCATCACATTCATCAGATGCTGACATAGCCCTTCATTACACCTGCCACTCTTTCCCTTTTCTCCACCTCCCAGAATGAGGAAGGGTTTCTTTTCTGCTGAGCCCACAACTGATGAGTTTCAAGGTGCAACATGACATTAAAACTGCCCTGGTGGGGCAGTTGCCATGGTGCCCTGGAGGGCCACTCAGCTCCCTCCTCACACCCAGCCTGCAGCTCCTTAGGCAAAAAGGCAGAATGCCCTTAAGATAATGAGCAGAGGCACTGAAATCTCACTTCAGTCAACCTCACCAAGTATTCGACTTACATACTCCCTATCAACCCTGGTCACTAGGGGTTAAAATAAGAGCTCTAGAGGGCAGGACTGGTGAAAGGAGAAGAGCATACAAAGCACCTGCCAATCCGTAAGACAGAAAATAAGCCCCTGGGAACTGTAAATATCTGTTTAATGTATAAATGAACAAATACAAGCAGCTCGAGTATGGCATAGGCCTCTTAAGGGACATTTTCTGAAAAGATATGGTTGATATTAATAATTGGGATGCTTGATGTGTCATTTTCTGCCTTCCAAAATGCTTTCCTGTGTTATCACACTTGGTCTCTGAAAAAGAAAGGGCACTAGAACTGGGCTGGGAAATTATTTCCATTTTGCAGCTGAGAAAAGGAAGGCATGATGAGTTTCCCTATTTGAGCAACTCAGACTCGAGTGGAGGTCTTGGAGGGAAGCCCTCTCCCACCTTCTGTAAAGGCTCAGCCACAGGCCCTCCCCTGCCCCCCGTCCCAGCAGGAGCCACTGAACACCTGAGGGGCTGCTGGGGACTCAGGCATCCCAAAGCCCTCCTCCATGCTTCCTTGGAGTCCATGCCTCCACTCCCTGGGGCCTCAAACAATGAAATATTTATTTGGTGATAAGACCATGCCCTTCAGATAAAATGGCTGCTCTTGCCTGGATTCAGTTCAGTTCCACAGTTATGTCCAAGTCTTTGTGACCCCATGGACTGCAGGATGCCAGGCTTCCCTGTCCATCACCAACTCCTGGAGATTACTTAAACTCATGTCCATCAAGTTGGTGATGCCATCCAACCATCTCATCCTCTGTTTTCCCCTTCTCCTTCCACCTTCAATCTTTCCCAGCATCAGGATCTTTTCATGAGTCAGTTCTTTGCATCAGGTGGCCACAGTACTGGAGTTTCAGCTTCAGCATCAGTCCTTCCAATGAACACTCAGGACTGATTTCCTTTAGGATGGACTGGTTGGATCTCCTTGCAGTTCAAGAGTCTCTCAAGAGTCTTTTCCAACACCACAGTTTGAAAGCATCAATTCTTCAGCACTCAGCTTTCTTTACAGTCCAACTCTCACATCCATACATGACTACTGGAAAAACCATAGCTTTGACTAGACAGATCTTTGTTGGCAAAGTGATGTCTCTGCTTTTTAATATACTATCTAGGTTGGTCATAATTTTTCTTCCAAGGAGCAAGCATCTTCTAATTTCATGGCTGCAGTCACCATCTGCAGTGATTTTGGAGCCCCCAAAATAAAGTTTCTCACTGTTTCCATTGTTTCCACATCTATTTGCCATGAAGGGATGGAATTGCATGCCATGATCTTCGTTTTCTGAATGTTGAGCTTTAAGCCAACTTTTTCACTCTCCTCTTTCACTTTCATCAAGAGGCTCTTTAGTTCTTCTTCACTTTCTGCCATAAGGGTGGTGTCATCTGCATATCTGAGGTGATTGATATTTCTCCCAGCAACCTTGATTAAAGCTTGTGCTTCATCCAGTCCAGCATTTCTCATGATGTACTCTGCATAGAAGTTAAATAAGTATGGTGACAATATACAGTCTTGACATATTCCTTTCCCAATTTGGAACCAGTCCATTGTTCCATGTCCAGTTCTAACTGTTGTTTCTTGACCTACATACATATTTCTAAGAAGGCAGGTCAGGTGGTCTGGTATTCCCATCTCTTTCAGAATTTTCCACAGTTTGTTGTGATCCACACAGTCAAAAGCTTTGGCATAGTCAATAAAGCAAAAGTAGATGTTTTTCTGGAACTCTCTTGCTTTTTCCATGATCCAGCAGATGTCGGCCATTTGATCTCTGGTTCCTCTGCCTTTTCTAAAACCAGCTTGGACATCTGGAAGTTCATAGTTCACATACTGTTGAAGCCTGGCTTGGAGAATTTTGAGCATTACTTTGCTAGCGTGCAAGATGAGTGTAATGGTGTGGCAGTTTGAGCATTCTTTGGCATTGCCTTTCTTTGGGATTGGAATGAAAACTTACCTTTTCCAGTCCTGTAGCCACTGCTGAGTTTTCCACATTTGCTGGCATATTGGGTGCAGCACTTTCACAGCATCATCTTTTGGGATTTGAAACAGCTCAACTGGAATTCCAGCACTTCTACTAGTTTTGTTTGTAGTGATGCTTCCTAAGACCCACTTGACTTCGCATTCCAGGATGTCTGGCTCTAGGTGAGTGATCACACCATCATGACTATCTGGGTCGTAAAGATCTTTTTTGTATAGTTCTATGTATTCTTGCCACCTCTTCTTAATATCTTCTGCTTCTGTTAGGTCCATACCATTTCTATCCTTTATTGTGCCCATCTTTGCATGAAATGTTCTCTTGGTATCTCTAATTTTCCTGAAGAGACTGCTAGTCTTTCCCATTCTATTGTTTTCCTTTATTTCTTTGCATTGATCACTGAGGAAGGCTTTCTTATCTCTCCTTGCTATTCTTTGGAACTCTGCATTCAAATAGGTATATCTTTCCTTTTCTCCTTTGCCTTCAGCTTCTTGTCTTTTCACAGCCATTTGTAAGGCCTCCTCAGACAGCCATTTTGCTTTTTTGCATTTCTTTTTCCTGTGGATGGTCTTGATCACTGCCTCCTGTACAATGTCACAAACCTCCATCCATAGTTCTTCAGGCACTCTATCAGATCTAATCCCTTGAATCTATTGGTCACTTCCACTGTATAATCATAAGGGATTTGATTTAGGTCATACCTGAATGGTCTAGTGGTTTTCCCTACTTTTTTCAATTTAACTCTGAATTTGGCAATAAGGAGTTCATATGCGAGCCACAGTCAGCCTCCAGTCTTTGTTGACTGTATAGAGCTTCTCCATCTTTGGCTGAAAAGAATATAATCAGTCTGATTTTGGTGTTGACCATCTGGTGATGTCCATGTGTAGAGTCTTCTCTAGTGTTGTTGGAAGAGGGTGTTTGCTACAACCAGTGCATTCTCTTGACAGAACTCTATTAGCCTTTTCCTTGCTTTATTCTGTACTCCTAGGCCAAATTTGCCTGTTACTCCAGATATCTCATGGAGAAGGCAATGGCCCCACTCCAGAACTCTTGCCTGGAAAATCCCATGGATGGAGGAGCCTAGTAGGCTGCAGTCCATGGGGTCGGTAAGAGTCGGACACGACTGAAGCGACTTCACTTTGACTTTTCACTTTCATGCATTGGAGAAGGAAATGGCAACCCACTCCAGTATTCTTGCCTAGAAAATCCCAGGGATGGGGGAGCCCGGTGGGCTGCCGTCTATGGGGTCACACAGAATCGGACACGACTGAAGTGACTTAGCAGTAGCAGCCAGATATTTCTTGACTTCCTTCTTTTGCATTCCAGTCCCCTATAATGAAAAGGACATCTTTTAGGGATATTACTTCTAGAAGGTCTTGTAGGTCTTCATAGACCCATTCAACTTCACCTTCTTCAGCATTACTGGTCAGGGCATAGACTTGGATTACTGTGATATTGAATGGTTTGCCTTGGAAACGAACAGAGATCATTCTGTCGTTTTTGAGATTGCATCCAAGTACTGCATTTTGGACTCTTCTGTTGACTATGGCTACTCCATTTCTTCTAAGGGATTCTTGCCCACAGTAGTAGATATAATGGTCATCTGAGTTAAATTCACCCATTCCAGTCCATTTTAGTTTGCTGATTCCCAAAATGTCGACGTTCACTCTTGCCATCTCCTGTTTGACCACTTCCAATTTGCCTTGATTCATGGACCTAACATTCCAGGTTCCTATGCAATATTGCTCTTTACAGCATCAGACCTTGCTTCCATCACCAGTCACATCCACAACTGAGTGTTGTTTTTGCTTTGGCTTCATCTCTTCATTCTTTCTGGAGTTATTTCTCCACTGATCTCCAGTAGCATATTGGGCACCTACAGACCTGGGGAGTTCATCTTTCAGTGTCCTATCTTTTTGCCCTTTCATACTGTTCATGGGGTTCCAAGGCAAGAATACTGAAGTGGTTTGCCATTCCCTTCTCCAGTGGACCACGTTTTGTCAGAACTCTCCATGACCTGCCATCTTGGTTGGCCCTATATGGCATGGCTCATGGCTTCACTGAGTTAGACAAGGCTGTGGTCCATGTAATCAGACTGGTTAGTTTTCTGTGATTGTGGTTTTCAGTCTGTCTGCCCTCTGATGGCTTATGGAAGAGGCTTATGAAAGCTTCCTGGTGGGAGACACTGAATGAGGGGGAAACTGGGTCTTGTTCTTATGGGTGGGGCTATGCTCAGTGTATCTTTAATCCAATTTTCTGTTGATTGGGGGGGGGGCACTCTGTTCCCTCCCTGTTATTTGACCTGAGGCCAAACTATGGTGGAGGTAATGAAGATAATGGCAACCTTTCTTCAAAAGGTCCCACGCACGCACTGCTACACTCAACCCCTCAACCCTGCAGCAGGCCACTGCCACATGCCGCTGCTGGAGACTCCTGGACACTCATGGGCGAGTCTGGGTCAGTCTCTTGTGGGGTTACTGCTCCTTTCTCCTGGGTCCTGGTGCACACAAGGTTTTGTGTGTGACCTCTCAGAGTCTGTTTCCCAGTCCTGTATAAGTTCTGGCAGCTCTATGGTCGGGTTAACGGCGACCTCCTCCAAGAGGGCTTAGCCACACCCAGGTCTACCGCACCCAGAGTCCCTGTCCCTGCAGCAGTCCACTGCTGACCCACACCTCTGCAGGAGAAACTCAAACACAGTTCTGTCTCAGTCTCTGTGGGGTCTCTGGGTCCCGGTGTGCACAAGGTTTTTTTGAGCTCTCTGAGCGTCTCTAGTGGGTATGGGGTTTGAGTCTAAACGGGATTTTGCCCCTCCTACCGTCTTGCTGGGGCTTCTCCTTTGCCCTTGGATGTCTGGTATCTCCTCAAAGTCACTCTAGTGCCACACAGCCAGATTACCTTACAGTAAAGTATATGCAGTGTCAGTGTCTGCTGCCCCCACATGCTGGAAGGTCACCCACTCCAGCTTGCATGGAGAATTGCCCCCGACCTCAACCCCCTGGCAGGGAGGCAGAACCACCAGGAGGAAGATTCCTGGCTCTGAGGAGTAAGAGAGAGAGCGCAGGCCCTGTACCTCTGGACCCCAGACACCCACCCGCTCAGGACCCGCCAGCTCTGGCCTTTCCCTCTCTTGGAACTGGCCTGATGTTTCTGCAAATCACTGTCACTGCCTGCAGCAACCCACAAGATCCTCTCCCCAAAAGGGCTGCCTAGTGAGCAGAAGACAACCTTCTTATTGTTGGGAAACATTCAGGGTAAAAAGCATAGGTTACAAAGTCTGAAGAAGGAGGGAAGATTGTTCATAGGCACTGTCCCAGGGATTCCTTCCTAATTTACCCTGAGAATCCCTTTGGCCTCAAGCTCTTGATGGGCGTCAACCTGCTTCCCTCCTATTGGCTCACCAGCCCAGATGCGCCGTCGGGCATGCAAATGCCACTGTGCCCACAAGCTCTGGTATTCCGAAGAGCCCCAGGCCCAGCCTGCTTTAGAGTAATTTTGAAGATGAAGTGAAATAACATGTAAGAAACACAGGTAATGTAGCTATGTGGTAACCAGGTTAGTTATCATTGTGCTAGTTTTTTTCCATTTGACTCACCTCCATGTATTCTCAGCTCCAGGAGCTGACCCTTGAGGAAAGTGCCATTGTGATCACCCTCGCTGGCTGGCTTCTGGTTTTGCCAACAGGAAGCAGGAGAAATGGGCAAGGATTTCTTCCCCACTCCCTCCCTGTTCTGGGGCCCTGTCTCTGGAAGCCCTTCCTTGTAGCCCGTAGGCCACAGTCCTGCTAGGTCAGGCACCGAGACTTCCTCCTGCTCTTTGCCCTTACAGAAGTAATGGCGCCCCCTGATGCAAGTCTTCAGGTACCACAATGCTCCCTATCTGTTTCCCTCATGCCCACTGCTGTCGATCCTTTCATTAGTCTTTCTATTTGAACCACCTGGGATAAATTCTGTTTTCCTGGCAGACCCCTGACTGATAAACTTATAGACATCTGCATCTGTGTCTGGCCAGCTGAAGTGGCCCGCCTTGGCCTCACTGGTCACTGAGAGCAGAGGAAGACAGTGTCCAGTGTTGGTTAACAGAATCTGCAATGCAGAGCTTCCAAACCCCCAGCAGGGCCAGCTGGCCCCTCCTTCCTCTGCTTCTTTCTAGTGCCCTAGCTGCACTGTCTTATAAGGCAGCTCAGCGTGGGCTGCCAGTAATCTGACATCAGAATGGAAGAATACAGAGGCCTCAGAGGTTCTGCATTTTCTGGAATCTAATGATTCTGCTGATCCTCTGGTGTTTGGCAATTGCTATTTCAATTTCAAGATGCTTCAATCACTTCTTTGTTCTTTCCGCTGTGTAACTAGGGCGCCACTGTGAGTCTGGAGCAATTGCTGTTTGAGGTAGGCGTTTTTATTGGGGGGAGTGGATTACGTAGGGTTGTTTTGTTTTGTTTTCTTTGTTCTGGAGGACTCAACCCATGCGCTTGGAAGAATGTCAAGTTTGTTTGGGGCTTTTCTACTATAGGAGGTCCACAGCTGACTCTTTCTTCAAATGGTGCTTCTTCTGTCCATCTGTTTCTAGCATTACTTCCTCGTTTCAGGGTGGGTGTCTAGCTTGGGAGCTCCAAGGCCTCGCCTCCCTCCAGCTTCCGGGTAGTTGCAAGCTTGTCTGCCAAATTCACTCATGATATATGTATTTACTGAAGGCCTGCCTATTGCCAGGGAGACTGGGCTCAGGAAAACAATGGTGACCAAACATTGTCCCTGCCCTTCAGGACCTCATAGTCTAGCAAGAAGGGAATACAAGGAAAGCTCAGCGAATTACCAGGAGCACCAGAGGGGGAGAGCTGTGGGGGGTCAGACTGGGCTCTGCCTCCTCACTGTCAGCGTTCTAAGGCCGGGATCAGGTTCACAGCTAGCCCATTTTCCACACCTCAGAGGAAATGTGCTTCATAAATAAGTAACCACACCTGCTACTATGCAAATAAGCTCAGCTCTGCTCTTGAACAGCCAGGTTCACATTTCCACTAGCCTTTTCTCTCCAGCTTCCACATTCTGTGCTGTTATTTATCACAGTCTTTAGTTACTGAATGAGACAGCCAACTTCAAAAAGAAAGGACCATTTGAAGGGCCTTTACCTGGCCCCCATGTGCCTGGGTTCGCTACAAGGGCTACTGGTTACCCTAGCCCAGTCTCATGCAAAAAAAACCAACAAAAGACAAAGACTGAAGAAAATACCGACTCCACTAAGACTAAGCAAAGGGTGGGAGGCAGTGGGGGGAGGGGTTGGGAAACAGGAGAGTAAACTCAGCAGGAAACCACTCTTGCCCCAGTGGACTCCCTGAGCATTTCAGATGCAACTCAAGTCCTGACTCACCTTCACTGGCCTCACAGGAGAGCCTCACAGAGGCTAAGGATGGCCAGAAGATGGGCTGCTAAGAATTTTCTGGTTTCAGTTCAGGCTGCTTTCCAAAATTATCTGGGGAGTCAAGACACATTTCAGGTTATGCCATAACTAATCCACACATCTTGCATTTATTTGGGAAAGGAGGCACCAATCTTCTATGTGGGTGGGATAGGAAGTGAAGACTAGGGAATCTAGTATCCCCTTTTGTTCCCATTTTCCTTTGTGAAAACCCTTCAAATCAAAAAGTCATTGAATGCTGAAGGTGAAAAAAGATGTTGGGAATCACTTGGTCCAGTGGCCTGTCCTCATTTCAGACAGCTAATCGAGAAAACAGGCTGTGATCAAAGTCCCACAAGCTAGAGGCTGAGCTGACCCGGGCTCCAGGCCAGCTGCACTACTGCCCTGGGAATTCAGGCACAAGGTATTGGCAGAGGGTAGAGGGGGAATGGAAGAAGGCAATGGCACCCCACTCCAGTACTCTTGCCTGGAAAATCCCATGGACAGAGGAGCCTGGTAGGCTGCAGTCCACGGGGTCTCTAAGAGTCGGACATGACTGAGCAACTTCACTTTCACTTTTCACTTTCATGCATTGGAGAAGGAAATAGCAACCCACTCCAGTGTTCTTGCCTGGAGAATCCCAGGGACAGTGGAGGCTGGTGGGCTGTCATCCATGGGGTCGCACAGAGTTGGACACAACTGAAGCAACTTGGCAGCAGCAGCAGCAGCAGAGGGGGAATATGTGGCCATTAGGGGAATAATGGAAAAACTCTGAGGAGGGAGAAATCAGCTGATACTCAGCTTGTCATCCAAGCTGGCTATCACGAGGCTCAAATTGGAAGCAGGTGAATCTGCTTGATGAGAGTTGAAGGGAAGTGAGGAAGAGTAGGAAGGAGGGAGGGGAGGAGAGAGGAAAGAATATATTTCAGAATCAACAGAATCTGTGACTCTGTGTACTAACTAGGGTGGCAAGGGTTGGATAGGAACAAGAGTAAGGGACATATGTTCCTGCAGGAGGGAAAATGCTTCTTATATAATAAGTAAAGGGCAAAAGTAATCTTAAAGCGAGTAGAAGGTAGGAAAGCTGCCTGTGGTTAACATGGGGATGCACCCCTAGGTGCCCTTTCCTGAATGGAGGGTTTATTCCCTCACGTGGTGGGAATGCTGCTGGAAGGAGACCCCCCCACCCCCCAACGTGTCAGCCTTCTTTGGGGAACGCCTGAGCTAAAGGAAGCTGCTCTGCCCAAGGTCATGCTTTTTCTTCAGTGGCTGCCACTTCTTCAGTGGCCCAACCCTCTTGCCCTGACTGGGGACACCTGAGAGGGGCCAGCGCAGCCTCAGAGCTTTCCATGTAGTCAGCTGAGTTCTCTGTTGGGGTTGCTTCAAAGCTCACCTTCTCCCTCAGTCTGATCCTACTTTCCCCCCTTCCCTCTCACAGCATTGATACCAAGAGCGCCCTCTAGAAAACAGCCTGTATGCAAATCTTCATCTCAGAACCAGCTTGTGCGCTAAGTAGCTGAGTCGTATTCCACTCTTTGCGACCCCATGGACTGCAGCCTGCCAGGCTCCTCTGTCCATGGGATTCTCCAGGCGAGAATACTAGAGTGGGTTGCCATTTCCTTCTCCAGGGGATCTTCCCAATCCAGGGATCGAACCCGCGCCTCCTGCAGCTCCTACATTGCAGGCAGACTCTTTACCATCTGAGGCACTAGAGAAGCCCCCAGAATCGGCCTGAGGGAACCCAAATGGCCACACTGCATATCTAAGGAACACACAGGGTGCCACTGAAGGCAGAGATAAAGCTCTGTGAAGTTGGTCGTCACTCCCACCTGTGAAAGCATGTGGATTTGGAGATGCAGTTAAGGCTCTGTCTAGGCGACAGGTTGTCACCTCACCGCCATTCAAATGGCGGAGCAGTGAGACAGAACAGGCCATTTCTTCCCTTGCAGGGCCACACCCTACCTGAGCCAACCAGACAGAATCAAGTTCAGGCAATTCTTAAACACCTTTAAAGAAGATTCCAAAACCACTCTTGCAGCTGGCACCCCATGTAAAGCTGAGAAACCTTAATTAACTAACAGAAATGTTCCCCTACAATAAATTTAAATTCCTCATACCCTGTAGGTTTTCTTTTTGCTCTCTTAGGCAGAGGTAGAAAACGTAAGCTTGTTTAGTGACAACTCATGATTCATCTTCAATCTCTTCAAGGTGAACAAGCCCATTTCCACTATTTTTTTTCTTTTTGCAGTTATACTTTTCATCCTGTCACCATGTCTGTGGCTTTCCCTAACAGCGATAAAGAAATCTCTCTCAAATCTCGGTCAATTCAACGGTTTTGTCCATTTCTCTTCTATTAGACTTAGCTTTATCATCCTGCATGGCAAACAGCAAAATAATAAGGCAACACCAACAAGCCAACAAGGGCACTGTCCTTGGTTTCTACTCTTCAAAGTCAGCATTCCCCCAGCCTGAAGATATAACAGGGCTTCTAACTGAAGAGGTGGGAGGCAAAAAGGATAAACTTGAGGCTGCACAATTCCCAAGAACAGAGAAGCTACTGTGCCCCCCCCGATAACTGAAGTAGGGTCGTATTCTGCAGAACTTGCCAGAGGCAGGCAGCTCAGGTTCTGGGGTTGTGTGCTTCTGCCTATGAGAGAAATCGAGGCACATCAGTTCTTTCTCTCTTGTCAAGAATCCTTGAAATATTTATATTTCTGAGTTATGAACTGAAAGTGAGATAAGCCCTGTTCTATTTGCTTGTTTTCCTGCACTTATCTCAGGATGTTTCCTGGATCTGTGTGGTAAAATAACGATTTAAGTAGGGGAGAGAAATAAAGGAAGTACATTCAATTATTTGGCTTTGGCCCACAGAATAATTATTATGTTTTACTGTGGATTGGTAGGGTTTTTACACTAATTAGGAAAATTTACACCAATGGTTTTAATGACGTGGCAAGGCCCGGAGACATTTCTGCTTGACCCCGCTAGTTGTGGTGCAGGGGGTCGGGGAGCAGGGCGCGCTACCGCCATCTAGTGGATAAAGGCCAGAATGCCGCTAAACACCCTACATGGCAAGGACAGCCTCACACAACAAAGAATTGTCTGTCTAAAATGCTTTGGTTTGGTTTGTTTGGGCTGTGCTGGGTTTTCATTGCTGCACAGGCTTTTCTCTAGTTGTGGCGAGTGCGAGGTTACTGTCTAGTTGTGGTGCACTGGCTTCTCACCGTGGTGGCTTCTCTTGTTGCGGAGCACAGAGGTTAGTTTGTGTGCCAAGCAGTTGTGGTGCTAAGGCTTAGTTGCTCCATGGTATGTGGGATCTTCCCAGACCAGGGATTGAACCCAAGTCTAATGCATTGGCAGGTGGATTCTTTACCATGGAGCCACAGGGAAGCACTTCCCCAAAATGTTACAGTGCTGTGACTGAGAAAGTCTGACTTACAAATAATTTCATGTCCATGTACTCACGTCTTCAGGAAGCTTCAAGCATTGCTGATTTTCCTACTCTTCATACTCAGCGGGCCTGGGAAAATTACAAGCTGCTTGACCAACAATGCACTGTCTTATTTTTGATGGAGACAGAGCTGAGGAACAAAGATAAGTGAAACCCAAATGTGAAGTGAAAGCAAGCTGACCTTGGCTCATGGGTTCCCTTCAAAAGCAATTATATACTTTATGTGTAGGAATCTGTGAGCAGAAGGGCTGGAGCTAGTGGTGAAGAACCTGCCTGCCAATGCAGGAAGTGTAAGAAATGCGGGTTTGATCCCTGGATCAGGAAGATCCCCTGGAGGAAGGCATGGCCACTTCAGTAATCTCGCCTGGAGAATCCCATGAACAGAGGAGCCTCATGGGCTACAGTCCAAAGGGTCGCAAAGAGTCGGACACAATTGAGTGACTGAGTAAAGCACAGCACAGCACACATGAGCAGAAGGGTTGATAAGAAAATAACAAGGAATTCTTATAATTACTTCCTAGATCAGCGTTTTGTTTACAGGCACAAAGACATACCTCTTGTTTTCAATTCTGTCATAATCTCATCCCCAAACTCTGAATCAAGGATTGAATATGGTGTAAGCAGAATAACCAGATACTCTCTTCAGTTGGTTTTGAAACCACTTCAGTGATTTTAAGAAAACAGACTTTCTACAATCTGGCAGTAAATTGACCAGCCTGGGATATTTTTGCATATACATTTCTTACTTTTCTGAAGAAAAGACTGGTGTGCCAGAATTTTTCAAAGCTAAAATTATGGTATAAGCAACAACTCTGCAGGCAGCCTGTGCTTCAACATGCAAAAGCAGAAACAGGAAAGTCAGCCAGGCTAGGAGGGCCTGGTCCAGCATATGACAGTGTGGGATCACTGCATGACGGGCAGGATCCCACTACAATACCGCCTTTGAAATGCCTTGAAAAGCAATCTTATGTCTAGAAAATAAAGTCCTCAACTCCAGGCCCGAACTCACCCCACTCATCCCACTCTCATCCCTACTTCAACTGAAAAGCTCAAAAAGAGAAAAAGTGCTAGGATTTAAAACATTTTAATGTAGAATAATTTTTTTTTAAAGGGCCATCTCCTTAAGAATACAAATCCCCTGAGAACAGTCCTCAAGGAGGCTTCTGGGAAGCTGGCTGGCCAGGGAGCACGAGGAATCTGTCTCTCCACCTAGACGACAATTGCAGAACCTATCTGACATAACTATTCTGGGACTCTGGAGTCTACTGAAGGCTTGCAACTTCCAGGGGAAGGCTTGGGCAGTAAAGTGCAATTGATTTCAGTCAATTTTAGCTCTTAGTACAGTAGCAGCTCAGAGAAGGCAATGGCAACCCACTCCAGTACTGTTGCCTGGAAAATCCCATGGACAGAGGAGTCTGGTAGGCTACAGTCCATGAGGTCGCTAGGAGTTAGACACAACTGAGCGACTTCACTTTCACTTTTCACTTTCATGCATTGGAGAAGGAAATGGCAACCCACTCCAGTGTTCTTGCCTGGAGAATCCCAGGGACAGCAGAGCCTGGTGGGCTGCCGTCTATGGGGTCGCACAGAGTCGGACACAACTGAAGCGACTTAGCAGCAGCAGCAGCACAGTAGCAGCTACCCATTCCACACCCCTAGCCCCATGGCAGGCAGCTGTGCACTTGTTCCTGGAGCACCTGCAGATAGCTTGCAGAAGCCAGGTTGGGCAAGAAGAACCCTGTCTTCCAAATACAGGGTGCTCTGAACTCTGATTGCCACTCACTAATTGAGCTCAATAAAGAGGCCTTTGACTATTATTGTTTCACCTCCCTCCATTGTTGCAAGTCCCTCCCTGTTCCAGCTGAATGAAGAGACTTCCAGGGGATTTAAAGGCCCCAAACTCACTCTTTTCCTCCTTCCATTTTTTTCGTTTTCCTTTTTTGAAGGACAGTTACAAAAGAGTAGGACATTCAAAAGCAACTCCATATATAGTGGAAGTTAGAAAGTCATTTCATTGTGCACACTTAGAGGAAAGATGGGCTCAGAAAAGATGTGAGAAGACTCTAAGTTTACACCTCAAACAGATCTCTGGCACAGAGATGGCCTACAACAATTAAAACAGAAAACCCTGGGGACCAGAGAGAAGCTGATTTTCAGAGTCACCAAATTATTAGATCAAATATCCAGTTTCCAAAAAAAGGCCCCACAAGGTATATAAAAGAAATAGAAAAGTATTGCCCATTCAAAGAAAGAAAAAAATCAAGAGAAACTACCCCTGAAAAATAACTGATATCAGGTCTACTAGACAAAAACTTAAAAACAACTGCCTTAAATGTGCAAAAAAAAAAAAACCTACAGGGAGAGGTGAAGACAGACAAGAAAATGATGGCTGAGCAAAATGAAAATGCCAATAAAGAGATAGAAAACCTAAAAATACACCAAAAAGAAATTCTGGAGCTGAAAAGTACAATAATTGAAATTAAAAATTCACTAGAGGGATTCAAAGGCAGCTGCAGACAGAACAATGGAAATACCGAGTCTGAGAAAAAGAAAGGAAAAAAAAACTGAAGAAGGAAAAAACAGAGCCTAAGGGACCTATGGGACACCATTAAGGGGATCAAAATATGCATTGTGGAAATCCCAAAGAGAGAGAGAAAAGAGCAGAGAGAATATCTGATGAAATAATGGGTTGAAAACTCCCCAAATTTGATGAAAGACATGAAATAAACATCCAAAAATTTCAAAGACCTCCAAACAAGATGAACTCAAAGAGACACACACTGAGACTAATCAAACTTTCAAAAGACAAAAACAAAGAATCTTGAAAACAGCAAGAAAGAAGTGATTCACAAATACAAGGGAACTTCAATTTGATTATAAGAAGATTTCTCATCAGAAACAAGCCTGGGAGCTCAGAAGCAGTGCTGTTCAAAATGCTAAAAAAAAACAAAAACAAAAACAAAACTGTCAAGCAAGAATTCTAGATCCAGAAAAACTGTCCTTCAAGAGTGAGGAAGACATTAAGACACAGTGAGGGAGAAATTAAGACATTCTCAGATAAATGACAGTGGATGGAATTTGTTACTAGCACAGTGTCTGGCACACAGAGAACACTTTAAAAATATTTCTCTTCAAACATGGTAGGCAGAGATGCCTTGTATAAAAATGAAAATACCATGGGAGATGAATAGGTAAAGCACAGAAGAATTTTAGGGCAGTGAAACTATTGTGTCTGATACTATAATGGTAGATACATGTCATTATAAACTCATCCAAACCCACAGTATGTACAACACCAAGAGTGAACCCTAACGTAAACTATGGACTTTGGGTGATAATGATATAGAACTGAAGGCTCATCAATTGTAACAAATGTACCACTCTGTATGAGGGGGTGTTGATAACAAGAGAGGCTGTTCATATGTAGGGAAAGGGGATATATGGGAAATCTCGGTATGTTTTGCTCAATATTGCTTTGAACCTACAACTGCAAAAAAAAACCAAACAAACAAATCTACTTTTAAAAGTCATGTGTTTAGAATAATATGGATTTTGGCTATTTCTAACCCAATGGAAATTTTCTATTATAGCTATTTCATTACAGCTGTGAGAACAATGTCATAAATCAAACATTAATGCAGTGCTGACCCAAAAAACTATAGCTACTAATATGACCTAATACCTATTAATATGCAACCTAAAAAACAAAGCAGGCATCCAATAGAAATGCACACGTGTTCATGTACAAGACATGTACAAAAATATTTATGAAAGTACTATATGTATGTCCCATACTGAAAACAATGTAAAGGCCCATGTAGGTAGAATTGTGGTATACTCACACAATGGAATAAGAAAGAGCTATGAGAATAAACAAATTTACCTGACATGGATGAATACCATAAAAATAAATACTTTTTGACACTTACCTAAAGTCAATAACAGGCAAAACTCATTTGAGGTATAAGAAGTCAGGCATGGCTGTCTCTGGGAGGTGGACAGTAGTGACTGAAAGGGGGCTTCTAGGATTCCAGGGGTGTTGTTTCTTCATCTGGGAGTTGGTTACACAAATGTGTCGCTGCTGCTGCTACTGCTGCTGCTAAGTCGCTTCAGTCGTGACCGACTCTGTGCGACCCCATGGATGGCAGCCCACCAGGCTCTGCCGTCCCTGGGATTCTCCAGGCAAGAACACTGGAGTGGGTTGCCATTTCCTTCTCCAATGCATGAAATGGAAAAGTAAAAGTGAAGTCACTCAGTCATGTCCAACTCTTAGCGACCCCATGGACTGCGGCCCACCAGGCTCCTCCGTCCATGGGATTTTCCCGGCAAGAATACTGGAGTGGGGTGCCATTGCCTTCTCCACTTTATGAAAAATTATTGTGCTCTACAGTCATCACTGTGCAATTTTTAGAATGTATTATTGTGTATATATATATTTAGTTATCAATCAAATTTACCAATAAAATAAAGCAAGAGTAAAGCTAATTCACAAAATTGGCATTAAATATGAAAGATTCCAGGTCCAGCCTGAAATTTATTCATTGAACTACTTATTGAAATTTACTTTGTACCCAATACTGTGTTTGATTTGGTGATATAATGGTAACTGTTATGGGTTGAACCGTATGTGTCCTCCCAAAATTATTATGTTGCAGCCCTAATCCCAGTACCTTAAGATGTGACCTTACTTGAAGATAAGGTCTTTACAGAGTTAAAATGAGGTCATTAGGGTGGGCCCAAATCTCATATGACTGGTGTACATATAAGGAAATTTGGACACAGACAGAGGGAAGATGACATTAGAAATATAGAGAAGGTGGTCACCTATAAGCCAGAGAGAGGCAAAGTCCTTGCTGCTGCTGCTGCTGCTAAGTCGCTTCAGTTGTGTCCAACTCTGTGCGACCCCACAGACGGCAGCCCACCAGGCTCTGCTGTCCCTGGGATTCTCCAGGCAAGAACACTGGAGTGGGTTGCCATTTCCTTCTCCAATGCATGAAAGTGAAAAGTGAAAGTGAAGTCGCTAAATCGTGTCCGACTCTTAGCGACCCCATGGACTGCGGCCCACCAGGCTCCTCCGTCCATGGGATTTTCCAGGCAAGAGTGCTGGAGTGGGGTGCCATTGCCTTCTCCGAATCATTCCCTTACAATCCTCTAAAGGAACCAACCCTGCCAACACCTTATCCCAGACTTCTGGCCTCCAGTACTGTGAGCAATAAATCTGTGTGGTTAAGCCATTCAGTTTGTGGTACTTTGTTTCAGCAACTCTAGAAAACTAACACAGTATCCTTCCCCCATTTTCCACACCCTCAAAATGCGCTGTCCTTGCCATCAATAAAAAGCACTATCCCTGACTGTAACCATGATAATGGCAATAAAGAACAGCCTAGAAAAAAGAAACATGGCATAATTCAGGAAGTCATAAAAGGCTTCCCTGAGGAATTTTTAACCAAGGTAAGATCTGAATTAAAAGAAATTCTTAACTGGGTAAAAAAGAAAGGGACGAACCTTCCAGGTAGAAGCAGCAGCATATTTTCAAGCCCCTTACAAGAACAGGCTTCCCCGGTGGCTCAGACAGTAAAAGAATCTGCACACAATGCAGAAGACCTGGGTTCTATCCCTGGGTCGAGAAGAGCACCTGGAGAACAGAAGGGCAACCCACTCCAGCATTCTTGCCTGGAGAATCCCATGGGCAGAGGATCCTGGAGGGCTTCCCAGGTGGCGCAGTAAAGCACCCACCTGCCAATGCAGGAGACCTAAGAGACCCGGGTTCAATTTCTGGGTCAGGAAGATCCCCTGGAGAAAGAAATCGCAACCCACTCCAGTATTCTTACCTGGAGAATCCCATAGACAGAGGAGCCTGGTGGGCTACAGCCCATGGGGTCGCAAAGAGTCAGACACGACTGAAAGCAATTTAAGAACTAGCACTAGCAGTATCACCTATGAAGCATCCTTGCCAATATCAGTTCAGTTCAGTTAGCTGAACCTAAATCTAGTTAAGCCTTTACAGCTAACTTCCATTTATAGGAAATATAGGGAAAAAAATCAAGTTAAATAATACCAAAAGGAAGTAATCAGACAAATCTAGAACGTGGAACATTGCGGATAACAAACAAGCCAGTCTAATCAGTCAATGGCAAGAGAGCAAAAAAGAGAGGGAGGAAGAATATATGCAGAGACACAACAATAGAACGCATGAACCTTGTTTAGATCCTAATTGGAACAGCTCAACTGTAAAAAGTCATGTTTAAGCATCTGGTGAAATCTGAATATAGACTGGATATTAGATAATACCAAGGAATTATTGTTATTTTTACAATATGCTGTCTCTTCCCATTGTAGCTGTAATCTTGACAACAGAGACCATACATAAAATAGGTATTCAGAATGTGTTATTGATAGTGATGTTGACTCTTGATACTTACAATTAAGGCAGAAGGTCAAAAGCACTGGAAAATCATTATTCCTTTATGGAATTAATGAAGTTTTGAGTTGTAAATGACAAAAGGAATTATCTAGTCAAAATAAATTCGAGAGGAAAATGACACAATGCTAGATAGATCATGGTAGAGCTGGTCTATGACACGGGCTCCTATGCCATGACGTTCCTGTTATACCTCTTTCAGTGCAGCTTATAGGGAGGTTCTCGCAGCTTCCAGTCCTGTACAGTTCACAGCTCAACTCTTTGTCCTTCCCCTACTTGACATTATATTTTTGTTCTTCCTCCTAGCTCCATCTCCAGGTGTTTTAATTTAGATTCATTTGACAAATTTCACTTTCCTTGGGAAAACTGCCAAAAGTAATGCTAACAAAGAAGAATAATGAGTGGAGGAAAAACATTTTGGTTGAAACCAAAGGAAAATTAACAGTAATAACAACAGCTGCTGTTTCAAGCTTTTTTCCAGATTTATGTACCTAATCCATCCTACTGGCTTTCATGTATACATTTTTTCCCAAGTCTGTCAATGAATAACACAGTACCTTTCTATCAATCATATAGACCTCAAAGGAAAAAAGGTGTGAAGCCATAGTACATAGAGAATCAATGCTGTTGAAATACCCTCTCTCCTCCCCTTCCTTTTTCCATCCTTCATCTTTTATTTTCAAAAATCATAGCTAATATGAAGGACAGAAATAAAAATATTATTAGATTTATTCTTTCAGCACTTCTGTTGGTTTTTAAATTGTGCATATGTATTACTTTTAAAAATATTACATTTTAGAAAACTGAATTATAATTCTCCAGTACTGTGCTTACCAATATACGGAAAATTGAGAACTCAGTCAATACTCTTCTGGATTTATAAGGTAAGCCCAACAACCTTCATATTTGTGTAAACAGATAGCTTAATATAGGCAGTAAGGTGTGTTATATGAAATACTCCAAAGAGGGATAATTATACAAGTATAAATGGACAGATATATGGGATTTAGTAAGTCTAAACCAGAGGAATATGTGTTTCTGGGACCTATTACATCAAAATAAGGGTTATCTTCTACTAAGTTCTTTTACTACATAATATACTACACATACATGTCACTAAACCTTTAGGGGAGGTAAATAGTCCATATTTTACACAGAGGAAGAGAAAGAATTTGAATTTGATAATGACGCTATCTGATTTCAAGTCTCCCATTCCCTTTTCCAGGAGGTCTTCCCAACCCAGAGATCTCCTGCATTACAGGCTAATTTATTTTTACCATCTGAGCCACTGGGGAAGCCCATAAAATAAAATGTATACACTCAATAATTTGGGAGGGAAATACTTATGCTCTTTTATTTTCTCTAACAGCAGCTCATGTTTACCATGTTCCATGATCAAGGCTGACATTCAGTTATCATGCTCTGGTATGGCATAAGGGCTGAAAGCTATTCTGATTAGTTAGGTATTCGTTCTGTTTTGATTGATGCCTATGCCATGCTGATCATTAAATATTTTGAATATAGACACGCGTCCAAGACACAGAACTCTGAGTTTTCAATCAAACACTTAGAGACTTGAAATTATCCAAAACTGCTTTGAATGCCATTTTCCATGCCTATAGGTATCCCAGGTCTATCTATTTGAAAAATTTGACTATTCTTTCTCTAAATAAGAACATGCTAAAACTCTCATTTTATAGTAGAAGCTTAACATTGCCATTTATAAACACCAGAGCTTGGAGCACATCTTTGAGTCAGTAGTACAAAATTACTATATTTGAGGGTTTCACCAGTGAAAACCTTGAATTGACATCCTGCCTTTAAAGTCAGGCTTGTAGCATTTAATATTTGGGAAGTCACCTAACAGACAGGATACTACTACACCTTCCTCAGTTCTTGCTGTTAAATTAGATCACCAGAATGAAGTATATTTAAATATTAACTTATGCCCTTAGTAATACCTAAACTGAGATTTATACAGACTTATGCTCTTAGATTTTTATCCAGTCAATATATGAGAGGGATAAATTAGGAGTTTGACACTAGCATATATACACTATTATATATAAAATAAATAATCAATAAGAACCTACTATGTAGCATAGGGAATTATACTCAATATTATATAATAACCTATATGGGAAAAGAATCTGAAAAAGAATAGATACATGTATATGTGAATCACCTTGCTGTATACCTCAAACTAACACAATGATGTAAATCAACTATACATCAATAGAAAATAAAAACTAAATTAAAACCTTTTTAAAAGAAAAAACAAACAGGAAATTTCTCTAAAAGATTCAATATACAAAATGACCATATTAAAAAAAAAGAAAGCAAAGGTATAAATATTTCAAGGACAAATCTAAACATCATCATAATAAAAGAAGCATGATTTATTTCTGAGACCTTCACACTCCAGATTTATTATACCAAAATCAGTTTGCCCAACCAATACACATAATATGTTATACAGGCTCCCTCAACTGGTTAAGATGTAGAACTACCAAAAAACATGCTGCATTAAGTTGACTGTATCATCCTCTTCAGAAATTTCTGTAACCCCAGCTTGAGATCGAAGAACAGACATGATGTCATTAGATAATTGGTCAAAGCCATTCTGTAAACATATATTTGCTACTTCTTGCCACTTTTCTAGGGAGCAAAATGGATCAGTTATCATAAGATGTTCAACTGCATCTGAGGAAATAAAATCCAATATTATAGTATAGCATTCATCTGATAATTCATACTTAACAATTCTTCAAAAATAGAGATCATTTCAACACCATTTCTGTTAGATCCAATTCCTTCAAGTGTCATATGGAGTTCCCAGTTGAGCTCATAGTGAGTACTCAAGTGTTAGTTCTTTCTCCTCCTTTTTCATTAACCTTTCTGTGCCTCAGTTCACTCCTCCACCATTTCTCACATTCCCTATTCTTCCACTCATCTCCTTCTTGGTAAGGTCAGCAGATGCTGAAGGTTGAGATGTAGGGAACTCAGAAAGTGAAGACTGTGGGACCAGCCTCATTCACAGTCTCTAAGGTACCACTAGGAACTAGCTAATAAATCTGATGGTCAACTTTTTATGATCCTTCACTTTCATAAATGCCCTAATAGTGCTAACCTAAGGATTTAAAAAATCTCTGGCAAAACCTCTATCCAGCCACTAGACAGAGACCTTTTAATGATGAGGCTTCTGTAACAAATGTTTTTCTAAAGGAAATAAAAGAAGGATTTAGTTTATTAAGGAAAACTAATGATATTATTTATTTAAAAAAAAGAAATTATTTTCATAATTACTTTTAAAAATCAATTACAGTCACCCTCTCTGGGACTATTTATGGAACTCATTCATCTATTACCTTCATTAGTTATGATACTTAATGAATTGAGGATCTTTATTCAGGATATTGTAATCACTGTTATTTTATTCCTACCATGATTACTATTTTTCTATCAAAATATTTTAGTTGATGTCTGTAATGATAATTTCTAAATTATCTTCCCAAATATGTTTTCATGTAATTTACTCTTCATTCTTTGGCCTCATGTAATAATTTAAAATCAAGGTATCTGCTCAAATTTCTATATTTAATTAGAGAAAGGAAAGAAAAAAAATTGAGATCTAATTATTCTTGATTGCACTGCAGAGTGAGGTTCAAAGTAAATGATATATGTAAATAATATTTACATATATATTTAGTTTGGGAATAAGAACCAAAGTTTGTCTAAATAACATTTAAAGTATATATAAAAATTATTAAATATATGCATGTTAATATATATAAAGTTTTAGAGTAGTCATAGCAGTTATAATTATTATGATGTTCTCCTCAAGCTTCATAAAGAATCTCTCTTCATTCTAATCCTCTCAACAAATATACACTATTGCCAACAGAGTATTTTGACATGGTAATCTTTATAAATTCCTAACATGCCAAGAAGGAGCTCTGAGGAAGATAGAGTTAACGCAAACATAATAATCTTGACCCTTTCCTTAAATAACTCACTATTTCTTCTACAACAAAATTTTACCTCACTTACCTTTCCCACCTTTACTTATTCCTTGAAGTAGCTTAATCCCAACTTTTTTCATGTCTACAGAGAACAGGTGAAGTACAGCAAGACCAAAAGATAAATATGGTGGTTTCCCATTCCACTCTTTAGTGAGACACTGAATCAATTCAGTGTTGGGACATAACTTTATTAACTGCATCAGGTCATCTAAAAGCAAAAATTAAAAACTGTATCTCAACATCCTAATATGATGCTGCTGCTGCTGCTGCTGCTAAGTCGCTTCAGTCATGTCCAACTCTGTGTGACCCCATAGATGGCAGCCCCCCAGGCTCGCCCGTCCCTGGGATACTCCAGGCAAGAACACTGGAGTGGGATGCCATTTCCTTCTCCAATGCATGAAGGTGAAAAGTGAAAGTGAAGTCACTCACTCATGTCCAACTCTTAGTGACCCCATGGACTGCAGCCCACCAGGCTCCTCTGCCCATGAGATTTTCCAGGCAAGAGTACTCGAGTGGGGTGCCATTGCCTTCTCCACCTAATATGATGAGGGACTAGCTAATGTTTATCTTTGTCAATAAACTCTTCATTTTCCAATCCTTCCAAAGCTCTCAATGAATTCAACATTACCATCTCCAATCCAAAAATAAAACAATCCTACTCAGTATAGAAAAAAACAAAGGAAAAATACCTAAACAAAGAGTACAAGCAAAAATTTATCCAAAAATTGTCATGAAAAGAAATGTGGTATTAAAAAAGACCAGGTTGACAATCAAGAAAACTGAATTTTAATCGTAGCTTGATCAGTCACTTAATCTTTTGGATATCAGTTTTATTCTAGAAATCATTGGTGGGAAGGGGGTAGAGGAGCAGGATAAAAAGAATTTTTCCTTCTAAAACAGATGCACTATGAGTCAGATTTTTCTTTTGGAACAAAAGACTTTTTTTAGAACTACTGCGTTTGTTTTCTTTGATTTGTAAATGTAAATGGAAAGCTGACAGTCTAAATCTGAGAGAGACCATTTTCTTCTCAAACCAGAAAGTATTAACAAACTGAGTATGTCCCCTTATGGCAGAAAGTGAAAAAGAACTAAAGAGACTCTAGACGAAGGTGAAAGAGGAGAGTGGAAAAAGCTGGCTTAAAACTCAACATTCAAAACACTAAGATCATGGCATCCGGTTCCATCACTTTTTGGCAAATAGATGGGAAACAATGGAAACAGTGACAGACTAGTTTCTGGGGCTCCAAAATTACTGCAGATGGTGACTGCAGCCATGAAATTAAAACACGCTTGCTCCTTGGAAGAAAAGTTAACGACAAACCTAGAAAGCATATTAAAAAGCAGAGACACTACTTTGCTGACAAAGGTCCACATAGTCACAGCTATAGTTTTTCCAGTAGTCATGTATGGATGTGAGAGTTGGACCATAAAGAAGGGTTAGGGTTAGGCAAAGAATTGATGCTTTTGAATTGCGGTATTGGAGAAGACTCTTAAGAGTTCCTTGGACTGCAAGAAGATCAAACCAGTCAATCCTAAATCAGTTCTGAATGTTCATTGGAAGGACTGATGCTGAAGGCAAAGCTCCAATACTTTGGCCACCTGATGCAAAGAGCTGACTCATTAGACCCTGATGATGGAGAAGACTGAAGGCAGGAGAAGGGGACGACAGAGGATGAGATGGTTGGATAGCATCACCAATTGAATGGACATGAGTTTGAGCAAGCTCTAGGAGCTGGTGAAGTACAGGGAAGCCTGGCGTGCTGCAGCCCATGAGATCGCAAAGAGTCAGATATGACTGAGTGACTGAACAACAGCAACAAATGTCCCCTAAGGCCAAGGATGATACTTTGGAAAGCTGTGGCTGTTTGTCACTAAAATGTAAAATAAGCAAAGTAATCTTTTAAACATTGTTTCTATTTTCTAAGCTTAAGTTTCCTCAGGTTATTATTATGACGCTGTGCTAAATAAATTCTGAGGATAAGTATCAAGGTTCTATTTATAAAGAAGTATTATTATTTCTTAAATTAGTACAATATACAGTCGTTCCTTGGTGCCCATGGGGTATTGGCTGCAGGACCCCTTGCAGATACCAAAATCTGAGGATACTCAAGTCTCATATAAAAAGTCTCTTATACAAAATGGCATAGTATTTGCATATAACCTACACACATCCTTCCATATACTTTAAATCATCTCTGGGTTAACTAACACAATGTAAATACTACGTAAATATCTGTAAATACAACGTAAATGTTATGTAAATAATTGCTGGTGCACAGCAAACACAAGTTCTGCTTTGTGGAACTTTCTAGAATTTTTTCCCCTCAAATATTTTCAATCTAACGTTCTTTGAATCCACAGATGTGGAACCCATGAATATGGAGAGCTGATTGTGAATTTAATTATTTTCTAGTGCAATGTGTTACTAGAAGAACAGGATAATATGATAGTGAGTCGATTGTATTTCTATGTACTCATGTGAGGCAAATTTTGTAAGCAAAAAAAGAAGCTTCACATTTCATTCAATAAAAATTCCAAGAGTACTTAAAACTTACATTCCATGTCTAAACCTTGACTAAAATAATTCTAAGGAAAAACAATAAAACAGAAACTGAATCTGTATAATTTAACTATTAAAATAATTATTCATTCAATAAATATTATGTCGTAACTGTTCTTGCTAGATTCTGATCTGTTGCTGTGTGTATAAAGGCGAATTACTTACCTCTCTGTGCCTTAGCCTCTCTGTGAACACATAGTTATTTTTCATCTATAAAATAGGGGTAATAACAAAACCTAGTTCATAGAGTTAACATAGGGCTTAAGTGAGACAGGGATGTAAAAAGGTAGACTAAGCTATTATTATACTAACTGTATCAGGCATGCTGTTACATAGTATGTGAAAAAAACTAATAGTTTTAAAAACCAGATTCTAAGTAAAAGTTAATTTTTTCTTCAAAAATGATTAGATTCAACAACCATAAAAGACTATTTACCTGGAAAAAATGTGACCTAAAAGTGCTATATTTTGTTCCATTTTGTGATTTCTTAGAACTGGAGTATATAGCTTGCAAAATCAGGATTGATACAGGCCTGGGGTACGGGGATTTGTCAGGACTGCCTGTACATTAAGGCTAATGCTGAACTAGACTACAGTAAGAGATCAGCTCATTCAACTCGGGTCACTCTAAGGTCCTCAATTCTCTCAGATCACTGTTCAGCTGCAACCTAGGTGTTTTAAACTTTTAAAATCAACATTATTCCACTAATTCTAATGCTTATAGTTCAGAAATTATATGTTTTTTAAAATTCTTAAATAGCATGGTCCAAATGTCCAAAGTTTACTAAATGTCTATGTATTGAGGAAATATATAATATATTTGAAAGTCTGGCATCAAAGTCAATCAGTTCCAGCTTCTCTGTTTTCACTAAAAATTACTAAAGAAATCTACTTACCAGTATATATAAAACAAGTTTTACAATGTAAGTCCAAAATATTGCCTAATATTATGGGTGATCTTACAACTGAAGTTCAGAATCTGAACATATACAAATAATAGGCTTTTTCACTCACCAGAAGTAAAATCCTTGAATTGTTGTATGTATTCCATGGCCCCATGAATCTGACCCTGTTTACACAGGCAAAGAAGAGCCTTCTTGTGCAAGCCACATTCACTGTAGATAATCTGAGCTAAAGCCAGACATTTGGCCTTGTTATAAGTATTCTGCTCCCCATAATCAAAAATCACATCCCCAGCCTCCTCAGAAAATGTCAGCCTAGAGCAAGCAGATCAATAGGGCACACATTAATGAGTTCTTAATGAATGGATGAGAATGAAATATTTGAAAATTCAGCACAGTAGAACTGGATTTTTTATGGTCTGTAAGAATCCCATGTTAGGCAATTGATGAAATTAAACATATTTAAGAGTTAATCACAAGAACAAAAACAATCAACATGTCTTCCTTTGGGGGAAGTCATTTTGGTGCAATTGAGCTCAACTTTTAAAAAAATCTACAAACAAGGTTAAAACTCTCCTGAAAAGACTGGTGGGGTTTAAATTTTCAAGGTAAACAAAAATTCTCTCCTAATTGAGGCTCTCAATGTTCTTAGCTGTTATATAGATTCCAAAACCCTGTAGAATGTAAGAATTTATTAAGTGTTGGTTAAAGACAATGACAAAGTTTTTAGCTTGAAATTAGCATCACATCTTGCAAACACTATATAGTACTAAAAGTGAAACAGAAAGTATGAAGCAGTGTTTTGTCTTTTATTGTTATAGATTTGTAAGAAACAATGCGGAGGGGCATAAATGAACTTAACTGTGTCTATTAGGGGAGACTAAAGAAGCAGCTCTTTTGAGATGGTTCGACTAAATAGATTTCACTTTCCATCAATTTTAGTGCACCATCTTCATACACAATTGAAGGAAATCACATGTACTACACAGTAACTCCAGGCAAGAACACTGGCGTAGGCTGTCATTTCCTTCTCCAGGGATCTTCCTGACGCAGGGATCGAACCTGGGTCTCCTGAGTTGCAGGCAGATTCTTTATCATCTAAGCCACCAGGAAAGATAGAAACTATAAGCATAAGCCAAAAAAGATTTGGATGGACAGAGAGGCCTGGCGTGCTGCAATTCATGGGGTCGCAAAGAGTCGGACATGACTGAGCGACTAAACTGAACTGAACTGAAAGAAACCACTTCTATACTGGCTATACTGAAATTGTGCTTTAGTTAAATTTTTATTTAATAACTACAGAATTTTATATAATATTAATTATGTAATATTAATCACATATATTAGTGTCTGCATATATGTAATAAAATGCCAATAATAATAAAATGAAATTCTGAAGCCCCTACAAACTGGTCTCTTTATTGAAAATTAAGTAGATAAAGCCCTCTGTGTTTGCTGGTGGGGACAGCAGAGAGGTGGGTCTAAAATAAAAAAGCAGGTTCTGAGTACAAATTAATTATGTAGTAAGCAATTCCCCGACTTCCACATTTCAATACCAAAATATGGGTTTTGGTAGCTATAGTCACAGTGTTTCCTGAGTTTGAACAAGTCATTATTTCTGTTGTTTTTAGTGACATTACTGAAGCAACATGAAAATATAAGTACTTTAGTATTTATTTCTCTTATTAATACTATTATTTCATTATTTTCAGTGGTCACCCTCACGATGCTGTCCCACCTGAGAGAAGGCCAGAGTTGAGACTAAGACTGTTCTGTCTTCGCTTGTCACTTTCCAAAAGGATGATGAGATGCAAAGAGTATGATTAAAAAGAAAATTATCCAAAGGGAGGAGGAGGATCAAACCCCAAAAGAATGGAATTGGCCCTGAAGGAAAAGGAGGGGAAGAAAATTATGGATGCTACTAGCCCTGGGGGTAAGAGAGGCACCCTGAACCAGGCTGGGAAATGAGCCTGGGAACCTCCCGCCCCTCTTCTCCCCCTAATTACCTCATCATGGCAACCCACTTCAGTATTCTTGCCTGAAAAATCCCACGGGCAGAGGAGCCTGACAGACTACAGTCCAAAGGGTTCAAAGAGTCAGACATGACAGAGCAACTAACACGAAGCCCCTTCTTGGCTCTTCCAACCTCAACTTCCAACTCTAAAGAAGGCTCTTTCAAAGACTTCTGAAAGTGGACCCGAGACCAGACTAGCTCTGGGGAATACAAATGACTAATAAACAAAATATGTTTAACTCCACAGGCAAACTAAGGTAGACTTGATTATAAGCCAGACTGTGGGCTTCCCTGATAACTTTGTTGGTCAAAGAATCCACCTGCAATGCAGGAGGCCCTGGTTTGATTCCTGGGTCAGGAAGATTCCCTGGAGAAGGGAGAGGCTACCTACTCCAGTGCTGTAAAATTTTCAGAAGTCAAAATAAAGGTAATCACCAAATCTATGCATGATATTCATTTATTGTTGTCTTACAGGATTGGGTTTGTAAAGTTAATATTCTATTTTTCCTTTCTAGGGGCAATGTCTGCAATTTGGAGATATCAGTACCAACAAAGCACCATTTCTTAAATTTAGGCTTTGTGGGTCAAGTGATTAGACTTTTCCTGGTAGGAATGACTAAGAGAGCCAAGTTTAGTCCATAACCCAGGTTGCTCTAGGGCTGGCTCTGTGCTGAGCTTCAGGAAAAGAACTGAAGCAGTTTTAAAGGCAGCTATGTGGTAAAGGCCAGGTCATCAGAGTCAGAGATCAGGGGACAGAGGCTAAGAATAAAAAGTGTGATTTGCCTTGAGTATTCTTTTCTATCATCTCTGGATCAAAAAAAAAAAAAAGGAAACATTCTAATATATAAAAAACAGTATTCTATCTAAATAGAGATTAAGAAAAAATGCAGATTAAATAAAGATAAAATGCAGCTTATCCTCACACATTTTTACTGATGTGCAGTTTATCTTCACACATTTTTAATGATTAATTCATTAAAAATCATTGGGAATCCTTCTTTCTACATGGTATGTTTCATAAGAATGGGCATAATTTACGATGGTTTATAAATAACCTAAAGGCTTTTTCTATAAACTAGTATATTGAGTTCATACTCTTAAAAGGCTTTGCCTTACTTTCAACTTGTAGCATATTTTCAGTAGTAGTTCATCCAATCATTTTTTGGGAAAAAGGTCAGATTTTTTTTTCTATGAGTTCCTAATGGAGACTTGAAATATATGAATAGGTATAATCCATAGTTATCCATAGTCTTCTAATTTTAGTGCATAGTTTTACCACATAGTTCCATCAAAGCTTAAGAAAAAATGAAAATACTGCCAGAAGACTGAAATCTAACATTTTAAAATCAATTGTTGCAAATATGGTATGGAGTAAAGTTGTAATGATTTTTATAGTGTCTAAACTAAGGTAGATCAGTCCTGGGTGTTCTTTGGAAGGAATGATGCTAAAGCTGAAACTCCAGTACTTTGGCTACCTCATGCAAAGAGTTGACTCATTGGAAAAGACTCTGATGCTGGGAGGGATTGGGGGCAGGAGGTAAAGGGGATGACAGAGGATGAGATGGCTGGATGGCATCACCAACTCGATGGACGTGAGTTTGAGTGAACTCTGGGAGTTGGTGATGGACAGGGAGGCCTGGCGTGCTGCGATTCACGGGGTTGCAAAGAGTCGGACACGACTGAGCAACTGCACTGAACTGAACTGAAACTAAGGTATCTAAATAGAAGAAATCCCAAACATGGAAAATCCGAACAATATTAATTAGCTTATAAGTGCTCTAGAGTTGAGTTAAGTGCTCTAGAGTTAAGTCAAATTGTCCTATTTAGAATAAAGAAATTTATGCTCAATGGTCAAGTTGACTGGGACACAGAGGGCCCAGGTATTTGGTCAAATATTATTTGGGGTGTGTCTGTGAGAATGTATTTAAAGAGGGTAACACTTTAATTGGCAGTCTGAGTAAAGCAGATTGCTCTCCTGAATGTGGGTGGCCCTCAACCATTCAGTTGAAGGTCTGAAGTGTACAAAAATGATGACACCCACTCAGGTAAAAGGGAACTCTTCCTGCCTGACTACTTAGCTGGGAAACCAGTCTTCTCCTGCCTTTGGGTCTCAAGGCTGCCAGTTTTTAGACTGGAACTTAAACCACTGATGATCTTCAGTCTCCAGATTGCCAACTGCAGATGTGGGGACTTCTCAGCCTGCACAATCATGAGTCCATTTCTTATTTTATTTTTTCTGTTTCTCTGGAGAACCCTGGCTAACACACTCTGCAAGCAGGCTCCTGGGAGTGACAGTTGATCAGGGCCACTCTTTATTTCTCAGGTCTACTGAGAATACAGCACCATATAATGATCATTAGTTTAAGAAGCACTGTTCATGCTGAAAGATGAAGACATACGTTGGCATCACTTCAGTTCAGTTCAGTGGCTCAGTCGTGTCCGACTCTTTGTAACCCCATGGACTGCAGCACGCCAGGCTTCCCTGTCCACACCATTTCCTGGAGTTTACTCAAACTCATGTCCATTGAGTCAGTGATGCCATCCAACTGTCTCATCCTCTGTCATCCCCTTCTCCTCTTGCCTTCAATCTTTCCCAGCATCAGGGTCTTTTCAAATGGGTCAGCTCTTCTCATCAGGTAGCCAAATTATTGGAGTTTCAGCTTCAACATCATTCCTTCCAATGAACATTCAGGACTGATTTCCTTTAGGATGGACTGGTTGGATCTCCTTGCAGTTCAAGGGACTCTCAAGAGTCTTCTTCAACACCACGGTTCAAAAGCATCAATTCTTTGGTGCTCAGCTTTCTTTATAGTCCAACTTTCACATCCATACATGACTACTGGAAAAAACATAGCTTTGACTAGACAAACCTTTGTTGGCAAAGTAATGTCTCTGCTTTTGAATATGCTGCCTAGGTTGGTCATAACTTTTCTTCCAAGGAGTAAGTGTCTTTTTATTTCATGGCTGCAGTCACCATCTGCAGTGATTTTGGAGCCCCAAAAAAATAAAGTCTGACACTCTTTCCACTGTTTCTCCATCTATTTGCCATGAAGTAATGGGACCAGATGCCATGATCTTTGTTTTCTGAATGTCGAGCTGTAAGCCAACTTTTTCACTCTCCTCTTTCACTTTGATCAAGAAGCTCTTTAGTTCTTCACTTTCTGCCATAAGCGTGGTGTCATCTGCATATCTGAGGTTATTGATCTTTCTCCTGGCAATCTTGATTGCAGCTTGTACTTCTTCCAGCCCAGAGTTTCTCATGAAGTATTCTGTATCATTAAGTTAAATAAGCAGGGTGACAATACACAGCTTTCACGTACTCCTTTTCCTATTTGGAACCAGTCTGTTGTTCCATGTCAAGTTCTTATTGTTGCTTCTTGACCTGCATACAGATTTCTCAGGAGGCAGGTCAGGTGGTCTGGTATTCCCATCTCTCTCAAAATTTTCCACAGTTTATTGTGATCCACACAGTCAAAGGCTTTGGCATAGTCAATAAAGCAGAAATAGACGCTTTTCTGGAACTCTCTTGCTTTTTGATGATCCAACAGATATTGGGAATTTGATCTCTGATTCCTCTGCCTTTTCTAAATCCAGCTGGAACATCTGGAAGTTCGCGGTTCACATACTGTTGAAGCCTGACTTGGAGAATTTAGAGCATTAATTTGCTAGCGTGTGAGATGAGTGCAATTGTGCAGTAGTTTGAGCATTCTTTGGCAATGCCTTTCTTTGGGATTGGAATGAAAACTGACCTTTTCCAGTCCTGTGGCCACTGCTGAGTTTTGCAAATTTGCTGGCATACTGAGCACAGCACTTTCACGGCATCATCTTTTAGGATTTGAAAAAGCTCAACTAGTATTCCGTCACCTCCACTAGCTTTGTTCGTAGTGATGCTTCCTAAGGCCCACTTGACTTCATATTCCAGGATGTCTGGCTCTAGGTAAGTGTGAGTGAACATACCATCATGATTATCTGGGTCGTGAAGATCTTTTTTGTACAGTTCTTCCGTGTATTCTTGCCACCTCTTCTTAATATCTTCTGCTTCTGTTAGGTCCATAACATTTCTGTCCTTTATTGTGCCCATCTTTGCATGAAATGTTTCCTTGGTTTCTCTAGTTTTCTTGAAGAGATCTCTAGTCTTTCCCATTCTATGTTTTCCTCTATTTCTTTGCATGGATCCCTGAGGAAGGCTTTCTAATCTCTCCTTGCTATTCTCTGGAACTCTGCATTCAAATGGGTATATCTTTCCTTTTCTCCTTTGCTTTTTGCTTCTCTTCTTTTCACAGCCATTTGTAAAGCCTCTTCAGACAGCCATTTTGCTTTTTTGCATTTCTTTTTCTTGGGGATGGTCTTGCTCCCTGTCTCCTGTACAATGTCACGAACCTCCCTCCATAGTTCATCAGGCACTCTGTCTATCAGATCTAGTCCCTTAAATCTATTTCTCACTTCCACTGTATAATCATTAGGAATTTGATTTAGGTCATAGCTAAATGGTCTAGTGGTTTTCCCTACATTCTTCAATTTCACTCTGAATTTGGCAATAAGGAATTCATTATCTGAGCCACAGTCAGCCTCTGGTCTTGTTTTTGCTGCCTGTATAGAGCTTCTCCATCTTTGGCTGCAAAGAATATATTCAGTCTGATTTCGGTGCTGACCATGTGGGGATGTCCATGTGTAGTCTTCTCTTGTGTTGTTGGAAGAGGGTATTTGCTATGACTAGTGCATTCTCTTGGCAAAACTCTATTAGTCTTTGCCCTGCCTCAATCCGCATTCCAAGGCCAAATTTGCCTGTTACTCCAGGTGTTTCTTGACTTCCTACTTTTGCATTCCAGTCCCCTATAATGAAAAGGACATCTTTTTTGGGTGTTAGTTCTAGAAGGTCTTGTAGGTCTTCATAGACCCGTTCAACTTCAGTTTTGTTCAGCATTACTGGTCAGGGCATAGACTTGGAGTCCCATGATATTGAATGGTTTGCTTGGAAATGAACAGAGATCATTCTGTCATTTTTGAGATTCCATCCAAGTACTACATTTCAGATGCTTCTGTTGACTATGATGGCGTCTCCATTTCTTCTAAGGGATTCTTGCCCACAGTAGTAGATATAATGGTCATCTGAGTTAAATTCACCCATTCCAGTCCATTTTAGTTTGCTGATTCCTAAAACATCTACATTCATGCTTGCCATCTCCTGTTTGACCACTTCCAATTTGCCTTGATTCATGGACCTAACATTCCACGTTCCTATTCATTATTACTCTTTACAGCATCAGACCTTGCTTATATCACCAGTCACATCCACAACTGAGTGTTGTTTTTGCTTTGGCTCTATCTCTTCATTCTTTCTGGAGTCATTTCTCCACTGATCTCTAGTACCATACTGGGCACCTGCCGACCTGGGGAGTTCATCTTTCAGTGTCCTATCTTTTTGCCTTTTCATACTATTCATGGGGTTCTCAAGGCAGGAATACTGAAGTGGTTTGCCATTCCCTTCTCCAGTGGACCACATTTTAGAGTCAGAACTCTCCACCATGACATGTCCATATCGGGTGGCCCTACCTGGCATGGCTCATAGTTTCACTGAGTTAGACAAGGCTGTGGTCCATGTGATTAGATTGGTTTTCAGTGACTGTGGTTTTCATTCTGTCTGCCTTCTGATGGAGAGGCTTACCAAAGCTTCCTGATGGGATAGACTGACTGAGAGGAATACTGGGGTCTTGTTCCCATGGGTGGGGCCATGCTCGGTAAATCTTTAATCCAGTTTTCCTGATGGGTGGAGCTGTGTTCCCTCCTTGCTATTTACCTGGGGCATCTTAACCTTCCAGGAACAAAGTTCGGGTTTTTTTCCTTCTCCTTTCTGCTTATCTTAGGTAACCCCACCCTTGCATGAGCCCTTAGTTACAAGCTGTTGAAGTGGTATCAGTACCCGTAAGACCCTGGGAATTGACATGGGGTCTGGGCCACTTACTCATGGAGCTTACTCGTGTGCTCTGGGCCTGACTGAGCACGATCTTGGTCATGCTTGATTTTGGATGGACTCTTCTGAGCCCGAGGCCAGGGCCGGCGGCCGGGAGGAGCAACCCTGAGGAGCGGTGGCTTCGAAGGCACAGGAGGGCCTAGAGGAGCTATCCCACGTTGAAGGTCAGGAACAGCGGCAGAAAGGAGATACCCCTCGCCCAAGGTAAGGAGCAGTGGCTGTGCTTTGCTGGAGCAGCCGTGAAGAGATAACCCACGCCCAAGGTAAGAGACACCCAAGTAAGATGGTAGGTGTTGCAAGAGGGCATCCGAGGGCAGACACACTGAAACCATACTCTTAGAAAACTAGTCAATCTAGTCACACTAGGACCACAGCCTGTCTAACTCAATGAAATCAAGCCATGCCTGCGGGGCAACCCAAGACGGGCGGGTCATGGTGGAGAGGTCTGACAGAATGTGGTCTACTGGAAAAGGGAATGGCAAACCACTTCAGTATTCTTGCCTTGAGAACCCCATGAACAGTATGAAAAGGCAAAAAGATAGGATACCAAAAGAGGAACTCCCCAGGTCATTAGGTGCCCAATATGCTACTGGAGATCAGTGGAGAAATAACTCCAGAAAGAATGAAGGGATGGAGCCAAAGCAAAAACAATACACAGTTATGGATGTGACTCGTGATAGAAGCAAGATCCGATGCTGTAAAGAGCAATAATGAATAGGAACGTGGAATGTCAGGTCCATGAATCAAGGCAAATCGGAAGTGGTCAACAAGAGATGGCAAGGGTGAATGTCGACATTCTAGGAATCAGCGAACTAAAATGGACTGGAATGGGTGAATTTAACTCAGATGACCATTATATCTACTACTGCGGGCAGGAATCCCTTAGAAGAAATGGAGTAGCCATCATGGTCAACAAAAGAGTCCAATATGCAGTACTTGGATGGAATCTCAAAAATGACAGAATGATCTCTGTTCATCTCCAAGGCAAATCATTCAATATCACAGTTATCCAAGTCTATGCCCCAACCAGTAACGCTGAAGAAACTGAAGTTGAATGGTTTTATGAAGACCTACAAGACCTTTTAGAACTAACACCCAAAAAAGATGTCCTTTTCATTATAGGGGACTGGAATGCAAAAGTAGGAAGTCAAGAAACACCTGGAGTAACAGGCAAATTTGGCCTTGGAATGCGGAATGAAGCAGGGCAAAGACTAATAGAGTTTTGCCAAGAAAATGCACTGGTCATAGCAAATACCCTCTTCCAACAACACAGGAGAAGACTCTACACATGGACATCACCATATGGTCAACACTGAAATCAGACTGATTATATTCTTTGCAGCCAAAGATGGAGAAGCTCTATACAGTCAACAAAAACAAGACCAGGAGCTGACTGTGGCTCAGATCATGAACTCCTTATTGCCAAATTCAGAGTTAAATTGTTTAGAGCAACTAAACAACAATATATATGTCAATACTTGTCAAATTACACACCTAAATATGTGCAGCCTACTGTGTATCAATTATATCTCCATAATGCTGTTTTTAAACAACTCATCAAATGGTACACTTTAAATACATATAGGTTATTATTTATAAACTATATTTCAATAAAGCTGTAAAAAAGCAAATTACAGCCCTAGGACTTGGTAACAAGGGTTATAATTCATCCTGCTCACCTTCCTCTTATAAGTTTCCCTGAGAATTATGACCACAGAATCCTAGAGGAGCTGTGCCTGGATGGAGTGAACTTAACGTGAAAAGCAGAGAGATCTGTATTATGCAAATGGTTGACTAAGGCAGATGCTGTTTTGGTGTCCTGCCCAAATCCTCCTTACTGAGTCAGCATACCCTTCCCCAACTGCTCTAGGTATTGGCTCCCAGTGGCTCACAGGTGCTTGCCTTCCATAAGGGATTACCCAGGGCTAGTGGGAGCCGCTATGGCCAGAAAGTTATGTATTCCTACCCTATCCAGGCAGCCCACAGCCCTTGACTGACGGAGAAGCATGGAAGCCTGGCCCCTTCTGTCAAGTGGGAACAGCTCTGTGATGTGCTTTATGCTTCAGAGGCATCCCTCTGTAAATAAGGTCAATACTTACCTGAGGTCACATCCTTGCTTGGCTCTTTCCATTTCCCTATTCTGCTTCACTCAGTCCCTTACAGGTTTTTCTTGAGAAGCCATCCTTCATGAACACCCAAATTCCCATCTTAGGCCTTGGTTCCAGGGAACCCAATCCAAGGCCACCCTGGTACAAGTCTGCCAATTTGTGCCAAGACTCAACTCCAAGAAGCCACCTCCTGCCTGTGCTTGCTGGTTTGTATGTTCTTTTAAATGTTACCTTGGTTCACGTCCCTCCTGCTTTAAGTTTTCTCCTGGGCTTATCCTTTACATGTATCCATAGCCTGTCTGAAATAAAGTTATCCCTCTGAGCAGCATGATACTGATCAACCCTTTTCTATCCTTACTGATTAACTTCCATGCTCCAATAACTGGTCACAAATCATCTTGCCAATTGCCTTGAGGCAACTCCTGACCTGAGCTCATTGTGACTAGGCCCTATTACTTCATCCATGAATGCTTAGTAAATACTTTTGGATAAATTGCAATAGAGATCTGAAATAAATGCTCAAATAATGTCCTGACAAGAAAACCATTAAAATTTTGAGAACTTTTTATGTTTTATCAAGCAAATGCTTGATAAATGCTTTATCAAGCAAATTTCAAAATTAAGTTAAAAGCATAACTTTGCTTACCTTTCTTGGGTGACCCAGTTGATGACTAAATCTAAACGTTTTTCAGACAATCCACACTTGATTCCTTCCAGAGTTAGCACTGCATCAACAGGATGTCTAAAAGCATGACTTATGCTAAAGACAGCCTCAAAAAATAAGAGTAATGGGGAAGGTTTTCCTCTAATTTTTCCAATAGCTACAAAGAGAAGAAAAGGTTTTCGGTCAAATATTTTTAAGTAATAATTTACTTTTTCTTACTTCACATTCTTATTTTCATCTCATATCATTTTCTAAAAATTTTAATCCAAAGTTATATATCAACATTTGTAATTTTTAACTAATGCTTGTGGATTAAACTTTATATTTTGGATAATGGACAGGGAAGTCAGTTGTGCTGCAGTCCATGGGGTTTCAAAGAGTTGGATATGACTTAGCAACTGAACAACAACAATGACTAAATTGCATATGCTATGTGAAAACCAAGGCAGAGATTAGAGAGATGGGTCTACAAGTCAAGGAATGCCAAAGATTGCTGACTTTAAAGTTATGAGAGCAGCATGGAATGGAAATCTATTCAGAGCCTCCAGAAGGAGGTGAAAGATGGGAATTCCCTGGTAGTCCAGTGGTTAGGTCTTAGTGCTTTCACTGCTGTGGGCCCAGGTTCAATCCCTGGTCAGGGAACTAGGATCTCACTTAGTGTCTTACTTAATATTTTGTGATTCTACGAAACACTCAGTAAGTTATCACCAATCTAGTTTTGGTGAATTTCTTAGAGTAAGATCCACATACCTAGTAAATGAATAAAAGCTGGCTGTTTTTCAATTTCACTGGTAATTATATACTATTTAAGCATTAATTGCAAGCACTGATTTTTACTGAAACTTGCAATCCATAATTTGAGTAGACTAATACAAAGGGAGAAGAGAAAGAAACTCAGGACTATACCAATATCACTTAAAAATTTTTATCACTTTTAACTTATACTAAGTTAAAAGCACATCCAAAGAAAGAGTTCCTGGTTACTTGCAAGATGTCTCAAAATTTCTGAGTAAAAATCGAACATTTCAATGTTAAAAAAAAAAAAAACACAAAAAACAGAACACTATAACCTATAAAACACTGCTAATTTTTTTAAAACCCTAAAAACAAAAATGGAGAGATAGACCACGTTTATGGGTTCACTGGGTCATAAAATTCAGTATTGTTCACTGTCTATTCTCCCCATGTTATATTATAGATTCAAAGCAATTCCTAGTAGATCTTTTTTTTTTTCTAAGAAATTTACAAGCTGACTTCAAAAATTTAAACAGAAATATAAAAGACCTAACATAGCCACACCAAATTTGATAAAGAAGAACAGAGTTTGAAGACTAACACAATCTAATTTCAAGACTTACTATAAAGTTACATTAATCAAGACAGTGTAGTACAAACTTCAAGATAAACAGATCAATGAACAGAATAGACAATCAGTTGATTGTCACAAAGGTACAAAGGTAAACGAGTGGAGAAAGTCTTTTTAAATAAATTATCCTGGAGTAACTAGATAGCTATTAGCAAAAATAAACTTTGAAAAGAAAAACCTTAACTCATACCTCACATCATATATAAAAATTAACCCAAACTGGATCACAGACCTAACTGTAAACCTAAAATTATAAAATCCTTAGGGGGAAAAATAGAAGAAAAATCTCTGCAGAGTAGACATAGATTTCTTAGGTACTATACTAAATTCTCAATCTATAAAAAAAAATCATAAATTAGATTTCAACATAATGAATGACTTCTACTCTTAGAAAGACACTGTTACGAAAATGAAAAGACAAGCCACAAATTGGTAGAAAATATCTGATAAAGCATTTCTAGTCACAGAATAGAACACTACTCAGCAATGAAAAAGAATAAATTATTGATAGATGCAATAACATGGATGAATTCCAAAATAATTATGCTCAGTGCAAGAAATCAGTCAAAAAAGCATACCTACTAAATTTCTTGTAGTGCATTTGGCTGTCTTATAGAATAGGGCAAAAGTGGAGAAAAACAACAGTGGATCACCACCCTAAAAAGGCTGTCAATGATTTCAAGACAATTTCTCCTGCCCAAGGGAACAGTAAATTAGTAGCCTCTATTTTCAACTGAATTTGGAGAGTGCATGAATACTATT
The DNA here is from genome assembly GCF_001704415.2 of Capra hircus. Lineage (NCBI taxonomy): Eukaryota > Metazoa > Chordata > Mammalia > Artiodactyla > Bovidae > Capra > Capra hircus. The sequence goes on from NC_030818.1 coordinate 37,551,854, forward strand.
ACATTAGCCATCTCCAAAGATAACTGCATACTTATGTAGTATGGCAGGAAAGGTCCCAAGTGTGGCGTGAAATGAGCAAGATGAACATCTCTGGAAGCATTTGTGGAAGCTATATGCACCCCCCATGCACTGCACATACATACACTGTATTAGTTTCCTAGAGTTCCTGTAACAAATCACCACATACTGGGTGCCTTTAAAAAAACAACAGAAATTAATTTTCTCACTGTTTCTGAAATAAACTTGAAAATATAAACAAAAGAATTTTACACTTGTACTTTTTGGTTTTGTTTTTTTTGTTTTTCAGTCTTTATTTTTATGTTGCTCTGTGATTTCAGATTATGGTTTGTGGTATACTGTGTAACAAGTAATTTTAAAATTGAGCATTAGAACAACTTATTTCTAGGAATATTAGAAGTCTCTTATAAAGAATTGAACCAAGACTGATTATTCCAGTTAGATAAGCAGTTCCTGTTTGGGGTTTAGTAGATTAAAAAAATAAAAAAGGATACCTACATTATAATTCATTTATATGAAATTCTAGTAAATGAAAACTACTCTTTGGTGATTGATAGCAGGTAAGTAGTTGCCTGGGGGCTGGAGAGAAGCCATGTGAGGGAGACCAGTGGCAGGAAGGGGAGTAGCGGGAAAGAGGGATCAGTTCAGTTCAGTCACTCAGTCATGTCCGACTCTTTGCGACCCCATGGACTGCAGAACACCAGGCTTCCCTGTCCTTCACGAACTCCTGGAGCATGCTCAAATTCATATCCATTGAGTCGGTGATGCCATCCAACCATCTCATCCTCTGTCGTCCCTTCTCCTCCCACCTTCAATCTTTCCCAGCATCAGGGCTTTTTCCAATGAGTCAGTTTTGGGCAACAGGTGGCCACAGTATTGGAGGTTCAGCTTCAGCATCAGTCCTTTCAGTGAATATTCAGGACTGATTTCCTTCAGGATGGACCAGTTGGATCTCCTCGCAGTCCAAAGGACTCTCAATAGTCTTCTCCAACACTACAGTTCATTTCTTCCAAAATCACTGCAGATGGTCACTGCAGCCATGAAATTAAAAGACGCTAACTTCTTGGAAGAAAAGTTATGAGCAACCTAGATAGCATATTCAAAAGCAGAGACATTACTTTGCCGACTAAGGTCCGTCTAGTCAAGGCTATGGTTTTTCCAGTAGTCATGTATGGATGTGAGAGTTGGACTGTGAAGAAGGCTGAGCGCTGAAGAATTGATGCTTTTGAACCATGGTGCTGGAAAAGACTCTTGAGAGTCCCTTGGACTGCAAGGAGATCCAACCAGTCAATTCTGAAGGAGATCAGCCCTGGGATTTATTTGGAAGCAATGATGCTAAAGCTGAAACTCCAGTACTTTGGCCACTTCATGTGAAGAGCTGACTCACTGGAAAAGACTTTGCTGCTGGGAGGGATTAGGGGCAGGAGGAGAAGGGGACGGCCGAGGATGAGATGGCTGGATGGCATCACTGACTCAATGGACGTGAGTCTGAGTGAACTCTGGGAGTTGGTGATGGACAGGGAGGCCTGGCGTGCTGCGATTCATGGGGTCTCAAAGAGTTGGACACGACTGAGCGACTGAACTGAACTGAACTGAACTAGCTTTCTGTATGCCATGAAGTGATAGTACCGGATGCCATGATCTTAATTTTTTGAATGTTGAGTATTAAGCCAGATTTTTCACTCTCCTCTTTCATCAAGAGGCTCTTTAGTTCTTCTTCATTTTCTACCATAAGGGTGGTGTCATCTGCATATCTGAGGTTATTGATATTTCTCCCGGCAATCTTGTTTCCAGCTTGTGCTTCATCCAGCCCGGCATTTCCCACGATGTACTCTACATGTAAGTTAAATAAGCATGGTGACAATATACTGCCTTGACCTACCCCTTTCTCAATTTGGAACTAGTCTGTTGTTTCATGTCCAGTTCTACCTGTTGCTTCTTGATCTGCATACAGATTTCTCAGGAGGCAGGTCAGGTGGTCTGGTATGCCCATCTCTTTCAGAATTTTCCACAGTTTGTTGTGATCCACAAAGTCAGTAGGTGTTTTTCTTGAACTCTCTTGCTTTTTCGATGATCCAAAGGATATTGGGAATTTGATCTCTGGTTCCTCTGCCTTTTCTAAATCTAGCTGGAACATCTGGAAGTTCACGTTTCACGTACTGTTAAAGCCTGGCTTGGAGAATTTTGAGCATTAATTTGCTAGCGTGTAAGATGAGTGCAATTGTGCGGTACTTTGAACATTCTCTGGCATTGCCTTTCTTAGAGACTGGAATGAAATTGACCTTTTCCAGTTCTGTGGCCACTGTTGAGTTTTCCAAATTTGCTGGCATATTGAGTGCAGCACTTTCACACCATCATCTTTTAGGATTTGAAAAAGCTCAACTAGGATTCCATAACCTCCACTAGCTTTGTTCGTAGTGAAGCTTCCTAAGCCCCACTTGACTTCACATTCCAGAATGTCTGGCTCTAGGTGAGTGATCACACCATCGTGGTTATCTGGGTCATGAAGACCTCTTTTGTATAGTTCTTCTGTGTATTCTTGCCATTTCTTCTTAATATCTTTTGCTTCTGTTAGGTCCATAACATTTCTGTCCTTTATTGTGCCCATCTTCGCATGAAACATTCCCTTGGTATCTCTAATTTTCTTGAAGAGATCTCTAGTCTTTCCCACTCTATTGTTTTCCTCTATTTCTTTGCACTGATCACTGAGAAAGGTTTTCTTATCTCTCCTTGCTATTCTTTGGAGCTCTGCATTCAAATGGATATACCTTTCCTCTTCTCCTTTGCCTTTAGGTTAAAGCGTCTGCCTCCAATGCGGGAGACCCGGGTTCAATCCCTGGGTAGGGAAGATCCCCTGGAGAAGGAAATGGCAATCCACTCCAGTATTCTTGCCTGGAGAATCCCATGGACGGAAAAGCCTAGTAGGTTACAGTCCACGGGGTCGCAAAGAGTCGGACACGACTGAGCGGCTTCACCTTACCTTCTCTTCTTTTCACAGCTATTTGTAAGGCCTCAGACAACTACTTTGCCTTTGTGCACTTCTTTTTCTTGGGGATGGTCTTGATCACTGCCTCCTGTACAATGTCACGAACCTCCATCCGTAGCTCTTCAGGCACTCTATCAGATCTAATCCCTTGAATCTATTTGTCACTTCCACTGTATAATCATTAAGGGATTTGATTTAGAGAGGGATCACTGAGGACAAAGAGGGAACTTTTGGAGGATACATATGTCAAAACCTAACAAACTCTATACTTTAACAATGTACAGTTTATTGTATGTATGTTGACTCGCTACAACAAAGCTGCTTTTAAAGGAAGTGGAGCAAACCTGACAAAATATTCACATTTTTAAGCTTGGTAGTGAATTGTTATTGTTCAGTCGCTAAGCTGTTTCTGATTCTTTGTGACCCCATGAATTGCAGCACGCCAGGCTTCCCTGTCCTTCGCTATTCCCCAGAGTTTGCTCAAACTCATATCCGTTGAGTCGGTGATGCCATCCAACAGTCTCTTCCTCTGTTGCTCCCTTCTTCTCTTGCCCTCAATCTTTGCTGTTATTCATACTTTTCTGTACACTTGAAATATTTCATAACTTAATTTGGAAAACCTAATCAAATTCCTTAATCTTATAGGTAAGGAAACTGAGTAAATGATAGATATAGGGCTGGAGCCTGAATCTTATTTTCCAGTTCAATATTCATCCCATTCTATCAGGGGGAAAAAGAAAAGTATGATTAGCATATACATGTAAGATTCAGAGAGAAATGCTTACCCTTAAATTTGTTCACTGTCCCAATATTTTGAAGAATTCTTCTAGGACCATTCACTGCAAAATAAACTGCCTTTTCATATTCCCCAAGTGAGATTAATTCATTGAACCTACAGTCATTGCATTTCATTATATAACAGTATACAAAAAAAGTAAAGAAAACTGATTAGAAATATCTAATACATATTAAACATAGTAGTATAGTAATACAAACAACACCTCTAATAAACTATAACTAGATTCATTCACTCTCTAAAATATTCTTTCACTCCCTTCCCTAATATTATTTTTTGTAGCTTCAGAAGAAGATTCTCACCTGCCAGGTGACTTGAACCTGATTATGTACCTTATTCTTCAGTACCTAGAACAATCCATAGGAAATGGAAAGAACTTCACTGAATTTATAATGAGCTCAGATTTTTTTTTTCTCATATCATCTCCAGAAGAAAACGGGAACCAGAGGAAAAAGAAGGGCAATCTGCTTAGAGGCTCAATGTAGGGTAAATATTAATTGAACTCAAAGGCTGCCAAAGCTAAAATCAAGGAGTCCTTGGTATTCGGAAGCATAAGTTGTTCCACCAGTAACCAGACTCCCAACTGAATGTGAGACTAAATGAAAGAAGAAAAGATAATAGTTCAGATAACTTAGGCTTCCACTCCTCTTCCTAGGGCAAAATGTCTCCAGTTCAACCCTTACCTCACTATTAATAAAACTACGCCAAACAGCATTTAAAGAGTGTTGCAAATGAATGTGGAACCTCAGAGGAGGAAAAACACTGAAATAATATTAAGCAAAATACATAAAACTTTTATCCTCAGGGTTTTTCTCTCATATTGGAAGCTGGTAGACTTAGAGAAGCATAGAGTATGAGGAAACAATCCAGGCTTTGGGGCCCCTCAAAATGATCTTTACCCCTTTTTTATATCATACTGCTACTGCTGCTAAGTCGCTTCAATCAGGTCCAACTCTGTGCGACCCCGTGGACTGCAGCCTACCAGGTTCCTCCGTCCATGGGATTTTCCAGGCAAGAGTACTAGAGTGGGTTGCCATTGCCTTCTCCTTCTTTATATCATATCAACAAGCAAATCAACAAGAGAAAACTGTTTAACATAGAAGACTAGGAATACTACATATGTTCATTACAGATTGGCCTCATAGTCTATGAATTAACCTCTTAAAGAATAAAGTCTTATGGGGGTGGGAAGGAGGTTCAAGAGGGAAGGGACAAATATACATTTATAGCTGATTCACATTGTTTTATAGCAGAAACCAGCCCAACATTGTAAAGCAATTATCCTCCAATTTAAAAATTAAAAAAAAGAATAAAGTCAGATCTCTTTAAGCCTTTACTATACATATATAATAATTTAATACATATTAGAGAGAAATATGCCTTCCTAATATGTCACAGGATACAATGAGGAAAAGAAGGACTAAATTGGCTTGGATAATCTGATTCAAGAAGATGTTCCTGGGCTTCCCTGGTGGTCCAGTGGTTAAGAATCCACCTACGGACATGAGTTGGATCCCTGATCTAGGAGGATCAAACATGTCGAGGGCCACCTGGGTCAACATACCACAACTGGTGAAGTGCCAGTGCTCAAGCCCAAGTGCCCTAGAGCCTGTGCTGCACAACAAGAGAAGCCATGGGAATGAGAAGCCTGTGCATCACAACGAAGAGTAACCCCAGCTCTCTGCAACTAGAGAAAGCCGACACACAGCAACAAACACCTAACTAACACAAGCAAAATAAATAAACAAGTATAAGAAGACGTTCTCAGAAACATTTAGTAAGATCAGGTCAATGGTTAGGGAATACAAGAAAAATATAAATAAAACAACATTATAGTCCAGCTATATCTTCCATAAAATCTCTGAGACCATCAATCTGGTATTTATTTTCATAAAGAATCTATATTCTAAAAATTCCTGTTTATTTTCTAATTTGTCTACTAGAGTAGCATTTAAAAAATACAAAAGCTAGAGACTACAGCTCAAAAAGATGCTAATATTTCAAAAAGATGCTAAAAATGCTAAATATTGAGTAAGCATTTAAGCAAGTATTAAATAAATGCTATAATAGCTTAAGGAAGATCAAAGCTTTTAAATATTTGCCTTTCAATGAAGTACAGCAAAATTTCAGCTTCTTTCGCCTTGCTTGGGTCTTCTTCAAGTAGCTCTTCAACAATGCCTTGTTTATCTGTAAATATTAACAGCATCATCAGATGATATTTAAGGTTATCAATCAATATAAACAACAAACATAAATGTTTAATACCAACAATCTAATGCTATAGTTCTAATAGTACCAACCTCTTCCTAAACTGAATGGCCTCCCCATCTCTTGCTTCCTTATTTTCAGGTACATTTTCAGGTATTCTCTCCCTGGCTAACCAAGTGTACTCTTCACAGATTATCTGCCAACTGCTGAAGGAAGAAGCCCATAGGGTAACAGAGCCCTAACAAAAGTAAGTACATTTTTATATTTTTAGAACTCAGCCTAGGAAAATCCCTATTCTTTAGTTTTCAAGGGGAAACAAAATGTTTTCCATTATATATGATACTTAAAAAATACAGATCATCTACCGTGTAAATCTTTACTTTTCTGGATGTTCTTCACGATGTCTTGAAATGATCTGCTCATATCAGATTTTACCCACAAAGTAAGTGCTTGTGAAATAATCTGCAGTCTTTGATGACTATAAAGATACAAAAACGTTAATGACATACTGAACCTAAAATCAAATAGTGGAATATTAAAATCAATACAAATAAAAGCTTCAAACTTTTAAAACATAGATGCAACTTTCATACCTAAACTGTAATTCATTGTTCAGATTTTCAGTTGAATCTCGCCGTTCTAATACCACAGTCATTTCCTCATCTAAATCTGCCTTCCTCTGAATAGGTACATATTTTTTGGACATAAGTTCTTCAATTTCTGCGTATTTACCTTCAAGATGTTTCAAATATTTAGTGAGAGCATCTAAACTGACAGATTCTTGGAGAGTCATGCCTAAGGGAAAGGGAACAAATAGAACAAGACAAGTCGTGTGTGGGATGCTTGTGCTCAAAGAGCAAGTCTTAGTATTAATAAAATAGGTCAGATGGTTGACTATGTTAAGAAATAATTAAGAGATGGCTGTATGAACTCGTAGATTACTGAACATTAGCATACATTTCTAAATGGCTGGAAGTTTTAAACAAATCATCACTGAAGACTTAATGAAGGGAATTCACTGGTGGTCCAATGGTTAAGAATCTGCCAGGTAATGTAGGGGACACAGGTTTGATCCCTGGTCTGGGAAGATTCCACATGCTAAGGAAACAATTGGAATTTCTCACAAATATTTTAAACAAAATACTGTACCTGGAATAGGTTTTAAAGGATCTTTGCAGAAAGTACAATATTGTTCTTCTTTTGTGTTATATTTTGCCCTGACTTGTTTCATTTCATTTATCTGCAATTGAATCTTTGAGGAATTATTTTCAATAAGTCCCATCCTGAAAATCAGAAAGGCTTTTTAAATATGTTTCTTTCAACTAATTATTTAATCATATCATTCAAAGTAAAACAGGTTAAATTATCACTTTAATTTGGCTAATCATCATTTTGTACCATGAATGTGGGTATAAGTTTACCAAACAATGGCAAGAAGTTAACTAATCTCATAGGTGAGAAACCATTCTCTTTCAAAGTATCAATAAAATCTTATACTGACTATGATTTGTAACCTTACTGGAAATTTGTAAATGTTAAATACAATAATCTGGCCACAAAGTATTAAGTCCATTCCCTTTAGCTGAAAATTACCTTTGCAATTTAAAAATCATTTTTGTTAAGTAATCATATTAGTTTCCTGTGGCTGCTATAACAAAATACCACAAACTTGGTGGCTTAAAACAACAGAAATCTGTCCTTTCATAATTCTGGACCTCAGAAGTCCAATATTATTCAGTTCAGTTCAGTTGCTCAGTTGTGTCCGACTCTTTGAGACCCCATGAATTACAGCACGCCAGGCCTCCCTGTCCATCAGCAACTCCCGGAGTTCACTCAGACTCACATCCATCGAGTCCGTGATGCCATCCAGCCATCTCATCCTCTGCCGTCCCCTTCTCCTCCTGCCTCCAATCCCTCCCAGCATCAGGGTCTTTTCCAGTGTGTCAACTCTTCTCATGAGGTGGCCAAAGTACTGGAGTTTCAGCTTTAGCATCACTCCTTCCAAAGAACACCCAGGACTGGTCTCCTTTAGGATGGACTGGTTGGATCTCCTTGCAGTCCAAGGGACTCTCAAGAGTCTTCTCCAACACCACCGTTCAAAAGCATCAATTCTTTGGTGCACAGCTTTCTTCACAGTCCAACTCTCATATCCATACATAATGACTTCAAAAACCATAGCCTTGACTAGACGGACCTTTGTTGACAAGGTAATGTCTCTGCTTTTGAATATACTATCTAGGTTGGTCATAACTTTCCTTCCAAGGAGTAAGCATCTTTTAATTTCATGGCTGCAGTCACCATCTGCAGTGATTTTGGAGCCCAGAAAAATAAAGTCTGACACTGTTTCCCCATGTATTTGCCATGAAGTGATGGGACCAGATGCCATGATCTTCGTTTTCTGAATGTTGAGCTTTAAGCCAACTTTTTCACTCTCCTCTTTCACTTTCATCAAGAGGCTTTTTAGTTCCTCTTCACTTTCTGCCATAAGGGTGGTGTCATCTGCTTATCTGAGGTTACTGATATTTCTCCCAGGAATCTTGATTCCAAAGAAGCTTTAGTGCTCCTCTATCTTTTGTCTTCTGATTTTGCCCTAATATTTCTGTTACTATCTTATCAGCCTCCTGTCCCTTTCACAATTTTTTTTTTTTTTTTACTGTTTTATGTAGCATTTTCTCCCAACAAGAAGTGATCCCAACCTCTAGCCAGCTACATTACCAAAAATGGAGGTTACATGTCACATAATTTTCCTGGTTGACTTGAAATTATCTATAAGAACAATTTACCCATCAATTACCAAATGGAACACTGAAAATCTGAGACTGTTCAAAAAGAGTGAGAGTTTTATCATCTCCCAGTAGGTTACTTACTTTTTTGCATCACAAGATTAAGTGCTCTATTTCAGATGGTAATCATGAAATTGTACCATTAAACCTTCCATGCAAGAAATTACCTGGAGCAATTATCTGCATCCTTCATTTTACGATACTACAATGTGCCTCCAATTATCCTAAGAGATACTATAAATTTCTCAAAGTGAATTAATATTATTTTTCAAGTAAAAATACAGTAATTTCAATAGGAAGGGTAACATAAAAACATGGCTTTAAAATAAAATCAAAGTTGAAGATGACGAAGAATCATTAGTTATAATTACAATGGCTAGTTAATAAACCAAGTAGCAATTATCACCTTTTGGGCTACTTACAAATATACTTACTTCGCTTGAAGTTGGGCTATTCTTTTCCTGTGGTATACCAACGCTGTGGGCTCTCCTGCCAAAACTTTAAGTTTTCCATGAAGATAAAATGCAGTTCTTTGGCCTTTCTTTATTGTCTCAATAAATGTGTCATATTCTTTCTTGATTGAAGTAAGAATGGATTTGTATGCAGTGACATACTCTATTACCTGAAACAGGATTTTTTCTGTCTATGGCACTGAATTTTTTTCTAGAAGACTATAGATCAAAAGCCTTGCAAATAGCATTATAATTTTTTTAATGAATGATGGGCAATTAGAAATCTAAAATTTTACAAATTTGAGCTTGCACTTATATACAATATGCCTGGATATTAAAGATAGTTCATGGTTACTGAATATATGATCTTTGTGAATCATTACAATTCTGTATGCTTAAATATGAGAAAAAAACATTTTTTGCTCTACTCAGGAATTAACACATACATTATATGAGGTCAGTTAAAACCAATAGCAGGTCTAACTATCCCAACTCTGAATCTCTTAAATACAATTACATATCATCCCTCACTATCTCTAAATCTAGTCTCTGACTTCATTCAGACCTTAAAATCCTGGACTCCCTGTATCTCCCTGTTTTTCTAACCCATCTGCTCTTGTTGATCAATAATCTCAATTACCAAACTGCATTTCTATCCCCAAGATGTCAAGTACAATTGTAGAAAACCCTTCACATCTTATATTCATGGTTTAAAATGATGTTTATGTACATAATATCTCTGGAACGATAATGGAAAAAAATAGAAACCTACAGAGGAGGAAAGAAGAAAACTATAGAGAAAGAAAGGGTAAGTAGGTTCTAAAACGAGAGGGACCTGACTTCATTGTATACTCTGCTTATTGGTTTTTTACTTTTTCTTTCTTTTTCTCTGGTTAACCTTGTGTAGGAATTACTCAAATGAAAAAGCAATAATAACTAAGAAACACTTTAAAGAAGTTAAAAAACAAAAACATTAAAAATTATCTATAGTTGCCAACTCATGAGAATTTCAGAAGGCGTCAAGTGATATAAGGAATAAATATGACCAATCCACAAGTTCCTCTGAAAGATACAATTACGCTTTCTACCCCTGCTACATATCTAGTCTATAGTATACTCCACTATGGCTAGAAAATACCTAGAAAAAAATAATGCAGAAAGACATCTGGTCTATCAAGAAACGGTATAAGGAGGGGAGTTCCCCATTGGCCCAGTGGTTAGGACTTGTGCTTTCACTGCTGTGGCCCAGGTTCAGTCCTGGGTAGGGAAACTGAGATCGCAAAAGTGGTATGGCCAAAAGAAAAAAAAAATGGTATAAGGAGATAACTGATCAACGCCAAGCACCAGAAGAGGATTTCTGAGTGGAAGATACTGGTCATCTTTCTGACATGACCAAACTACCTATCCACCAAAATCAAGACTGCTGCCCAGCAATTTTCAATAAAGTGAAGACCATTAATTTATGGTCTTTCAAGCTAAACACTTCACTGTTACCTGCTACCAGCTCCCATGGGTTCACTAGAAGAAACAGACTTCAGAAAGACACTCATGAAGTTTTGAGAATGCACAGAAAATGTATTAGAGTAAAGGAGGCAAGCTGGTATGCTAGAGGTAGAATAGTTTTGGTTGGCCAGCAAAATATTTAGAGATTTAGGAAATTTCACTCAAAGCTCGCATTTTTAGCTTCTCCTGAAAATTCTGAAGAATCTACCAACATGGAACTCCCATTCCTTTAATGGCAGTAGTCAGCTGGAGCTTTAAATTGGATTTGTTCTTCATTTCACCACAGTCCCCATGATTCCTTATTCTCTTAAAGCCAATCCACCTAACTCTCATATGACCTTCCTGACCTCTAGGCATTCAAGCTTCAGTCTCCATATTAAGGCTTCCCTTAACTCCTCCAAAACAGAGCCGTATTTCCCAGGTACAGAACTATGAGGAAGAAAAGGAATGGCACTCATTCCACCTCAGCTCCCACTCACAGGACATACACTATTTGCACAAAACACCACGAGGAACACAAAGGCCAGTCACTTTCCAGAGTCCGGCTGCCTCTATAATTCATCCATATCTCCTGAAACTCACTCTTCCTAGCCTTGATCGTCTTTGCTTATTAAGTCCTTGGCTCTCTCTGGAACCTACCCTCAATTCTTGTAACACAAGCCTCAGGTCTCCTTGCTTTGATTCAGGCATGGTTCTCTAGGCTGAATCCTCTACCTCTGATTTTAAACAGAATTTGGTACTTGTTCTCCGGTGCTAAGCACTCAGGGATGCAAGTTGGTACTTTCATCTTTTGCCAAACTAGACCCTTCCAAGAGATAGGGAAGATTAAAGAAGGCAGATATTAATAGTTTATTAACAACCAAATGTGCTAGCATAACATGAAAATGAAAAGGCAGATTATTTTTGTGAGAAGCTAGAAGAAAGGTTCCTCTAAGTACCACAGGATTTCTATTTCAGATCCCCTCTTAGTTTTGAAGAATAGGATTCTTCACAATGTACAATGTATAACTGTATAACGTACAAATAGTTCAAATGGAAATCTTGGGGGGTAGGGAGAAAAGGACTAAAGATACAGAAATCACCTTTTATTTAATCTCCTGTCTTTTTTCTAGGAATTAAATTTACCAACACCTCCTCCAAAATGACTTCACCATAACTATACTAATTTAAAGCAGAGAGCTCTTCATGTGTGAAAACTTGTGACGAGAGTTAGCATTTGGATATGCAAAAATTAGTATGTTACAGTTATAACTTTCCTTTGCTGATTTCACACAAGTAGAGTCTCAGCACGATTTCTGATATTTATAAAACCTATTCAATACACTACCTATAAACATTCACCTAATACATTCCTTAATGACTAAAACACCAAAACAATTCCATTGACCATAACAACTTATAAAATGAAGCTAACCACAGCTTTCTTATCCATTCATCTGCTGATGGACATCTAGGTTGTTTCCATGTCCTGGCTATTGTAAACAGTGCTGCGATGAACATTGGGGTACATGTGTCTCTTTCAATTCTGGTTTCCTCAGTGTGTATGCCCAGAAGTGGGATTGCTGGGTCATAAGGTAGTTCTATTTGCAATTTTTTAAGGAATCTCCACACTGTTCTCCATAGTGGCTGTACTAGTTTGCATTCCCACCAACAGTGTAGGAGGGTTCCCTTTTCTCCACACCCTCTCCAGCATTTATTGCTTGCAGATTTTTGGATCGCAGCCATTCTGACTGGTGTGAAGTGGTACCTCATTGTGGTTTTGATTTGCATTTCTCTAATAATGAGTGATGTTGAACATCTTTTCATGTGTTTGTTAGCCATCCGTATGTCTTCTTTGGAGAAATGTCTATTTAGTTCTTTGGCCCATTTTTCGATTGGGTCGTTTATTTTTCTGGAATTGAGCTGCAGAAGTTGCTTGTATATTTTTGAGATTAGTTGTTTGTCAGTTGTTTCAGTTGCTATTATTTTCTCCCATTCAGAAGGCTGTCTTTTCACCTTGCTTATATTTTCCTTTGTTGTACAGAAGCTTTTAATTTTAATTAGATCCCATTTGTTTATTTTTGCTTTTATTTCCAGAATTCTGGGAGGTGGATCATAGAGGATCCTGCTGTGATTTATGTCTGAGAGTGTTTTGCCTATGTTCTCCTCTAGGAGTTTTATAGTTTCTGATCTTACATTTAGATCTTTAATCCATTTTGAGTTTATTTTTGTGTACGGTGATAGAAAGTGATCTAGTTTCATTCTTTTACAAGTGGTTGACCAATTTTCCCAGCACCACCTAGATGTCCATCAGCAGATGAATGGATAAGAAAGCTGTGGTACATATACACAATGGAGTATTACTCAGCTGTTAAAAAGAATTCATTTGAATCAGTTCTGATGAGATGGGTGAAACTGGAGCCAATTATACAGAGTGAAGTAAGCCAGAAAGAAAAACACCAATACAGTATACTAACACATATATATGGACTTTAGGAAGATGGCAATGACGACCCTGTATGCAAGACAGGAAAAAAGACACAGATGTGTATACCAGACTTTTGGACTCAGAGGGAGAGGGAGAGGGTGGGATGATTTGGGAGAATGGGAATTATAACATGTATACTGTCATGTAAGAATTGAATCGCCAGTCCATGTCTGACATAGGGTGCAGCTTGCTTGGGGCTGGTGCATGGGGATGACCCAGAGAGATGTTGTGGGGAGGGAGGTGGGAGGGGGGTTCATGTTTGGGAACGCATGTAAGAATTAAAGATTTTAAAATTTAAAAAAAAAAAAAAATTAAAAAAAAAAAAAAAATGAAGCTAACCTGAACCTGCCAATGTACCAGTTCTTAAAGACAGATTTTCTACATGACTTTAAAGGAAGAAAAGACTCTTTTTTCCATTTTATACTTTTATGGATATGCAAGTGAAGTGAAGTGAAGTGAAGTGAGGTAAAAGTCGCTCAGTTGCGTCCGAGTCTTTGTGACCCCATGGACTATACACTCCATGGAATTCTCCAGGCCAAAATACTGGAGTGGGTAGCCTTTCTCTTCTCCAGGGGATCTTCCCAGACTAGGGATCAAACCCAGGACCCAGGTCTCCCACATTGCAGGCAGATTCTTTACCAGCTGAGCCACAAGGGAAGCCCAGGAATACTGGATTAGGTAGCCTATCCCCTAACGAATCTTCCCAACCCAGGAATCTAACCAGGGTCACCTGCCTTGCAAGCAGATTCTTTACCAACTGAGCTATTGGGGAAGCCCAGTAGATAGGCGTCAATTTTCTTAATTCCACTTTTAGGTATCTATGACTGCTTTATGCTCACTTTTCCTTAGAGTGAGGCATTTTATTTTTATTTTAGAGGAGAAATAAGACTCAGTGTATAATGCTTAAAAATTAAACAAAACAGAGTTCTTCTATTTTGCCTATGGCTGTTTAACTCAGAGACAAATAGTTTACAGAAGTCTTAACATAAGTATTTCTTCCAGGTAAGGAGGAAAGGATGCTAATTTCACTTATTTTACTGTCAGGGCATTTTCAAAGACAGGTGAGAAAGAAAAAGTGAGGTTAAAAAAAAAATGAGGATCGGTGGCCATAATGCAATCATTTATAAAGAAAAGGTGGTTTTTCTAAAATCTTAAAAAGCAAAATCAAATGTTAGCTAAAACTGCAGCTGGAGGAGGAAATGGCAACCCACTCAAATATTCTTGCCAGGATGATTCTGTAGACAGAGCAGCCTGTTGGGCTACAGTCCATGGGGTCACCAACAGTTGGACATGACTGAAGCAACTGAGCATGCGTGCACCAACTGCTTGTATACTGTGCCTATAAGACCTCTAATCTATGAGGGGTCTCAATTCAATATTATAGATCAAATTAAAAGCAAGATTTTAGTGACACTGCAAACCAACCCAAAACGATGAAGAATCACCAAGTTCTGGCTACTGCCCAATTCCTAACAAATCAGATAATAATTTAAGATGGAAGGTCAAAATGATGTTTGAAGGCACAGATTGTAGCTCAAAGCCTGACAGCCTGCAGCTATCATAGCCTTAAGCTATGATAACTGAAACACTTATTAACTGTCTAGTAATATAAATCCAGCATAGCATTTTCCACATTCATCTCTTTCTGACAAATTGGGCAAATTTCTCAAAACTGATAAATGGAAGTAGTCAAACAAGCAGTGGTGTTACTAAGGTATGAATCTTATTGTCAGGATGGACCATTTCTACCACATAAAAATTCCACTGTTTTAGAGCGTTACGATACCTTATCAAAAACATTTCGGTATATGATGTAATATTCATCAGCAGGTCCTTCCTCATTACAGCACACTCTTTCAGTTTCTGTAATTATGTATCTTTGCATTCTTTCCAAAAATTCCTTGTCACTTCCACTAATGATAGGAGGGAGAACAGCATGCTTATTTATTTCCTGGACGGACATATGTCAATCTAGACTCCTGTTCACGAGAGAAAATTTATGTCTTGATCTGCTTACGCAACAAAGCCAAATTTTTGATAAGCCTGAAAGAAAAAAAAAAATCAATTAACCTAAAGCTTTACATAAATTAGGTCAAATATGGATCTAAATAAAATGTATCAGAAAAAAAACTCATGGGTCTTCATGAAATAAATATTTCAACCTATGAGTGAACAGGTCTAATAAATTCTACTGTTATGTGCTATACTATACCTCTGGGATAGAAATACCAAACACCAGACAATAAAAAGCTCTTTTCTTACTAAAGAAGCATTTGTATCATAAGATCGAATGGTTTAACATTTTCTAACAGAAGTTTAATTAGCATTTTATTTGCTTCATGTGGGAAAACTAGTTTGAAAGCATCCTGATGAAACAAACAAGGTCAAATATTGTGGCCTGCAGTCATTCTGGTATGGCAGTGATAGCCTTGCTTATAGGAACTTAGGCTTAACTCTAAGACAAGAAGCTACTGGAGGACTGTGTGCAGAAGACTGACAGCTGACTTACATTTTCAAAGAATTGCTCTTACTGCCCCGTGAAGACAAGGGTTGAACTCAGAATTACTGGGAAGCTACTACAATAGCCCAGGCAAAAGATAATAGTGGCTTGAAACAGTGGTAACAGCAGAGCTGTGAGAAGTGTTCAGCGCATACATCAAAAATAAAACCGTAAAGATTCGTTGAAGGATGCAATGTGGGTATGAGAGAACAGTCAAGGATGACCATAAAGTTTCTGGCTTCAGCAACTGAAAAGATTGTTTTGCCTTTTATGAGATGGGAAGATCAATTTCATAAGATCAGGAGTTTGGGCCCACCTATTAGAGATGATGAATTGACAGCTAGTATGCGAAGCTGGAGTTCAAGTGAGTAGCCTGAGTGAGAAAGAGGTTTATAAGTCATCTGCATATAAATATTTAAAAGTTATGAGGCAGAATGGAAAAAGATCTCGGAAACGTAAGCAAAGCAGATATCCAAGGATGGGGCCTTGAGGGGCACTTCAAAGCTTAGAGGTCTAGCAGATAAGGAAGAAGTAGCAAAACAGCCTGGAAAAGAGGGTCTATGGAGATCAAGTCAATCAGGTGAAGAAAGTGTTTCAAAGAGGAAAGGCATGATCCACTGTGTCAAGCGCTGCTGACAGGTCAAAGAAGATTAAATGGATATTGAATTTAGCAGCACGGAGGTTATTCCCACAGTTATTCAGTTGGAATAGTAGGGGAGACAAAAAGCTTGTCCCCAGAAGTGGGTTCATTCAATGGAAGGAAAAAAATTAAAGAGACAATGAGTATAAATAACTTTCAAGGAGTTTTGTTGTAAAAGTGGAGAGTAATTGGCAGAATATGGGATGAAGAGTGTACCAGAGAGAAGAAATGGATTCCTCAGAAGTGCCAAAGTAGGAAAGACATGTCCGGAACTTCAGTTAGCAAGAGTAAAGTGAGTAATGGCTTTGGCAGATTAGGCTCTAAGGAAGGCAGAGGTTCACTATCACACTAAGGAATCTGGGTTTTATCTTGAAGGTGAAATAGCATAATGACATAATCATTTTTACTTGTTAGAATACTTTGGCGGCATAATAAACGTGGGTTAGAAGACGACTGGGGACAGAAAAAATTAAGAAGCCTGAATTTGGG
The DNA here is from genome assembly GCF_001704415.2 of Capra hircus. Taxonomy (NCBI): domain Eukaryota; kingdom Metazoa; phylum Chordata; class Mammalia; order Artiodactyla; family Bovidae; genus Capra; species Capra hircus. The sequence goes on from NC_030818.1 coordinate 37,568,696, forward strand.
GATGGGGAAGCAAGAATGGCAGAGAGAGAAAGACAGTAGGGTACATGACAAAAGGCCATATGGCTCAGCAGGTAAAGAAACCACCTGCACTGCAGGAGACCTGGGTTTGATCCCTGGGTGGGAAGATCCCCTGGAGAAGGAAATGGCAACCCATTCTAGTATTTTTGACTTGAAAAATTCCATGGACTGAGGGCCCTGGCCGCGTTAGCATATCGGGTCGCAAAGAGTCGGCACAGGACTAAGAACAAACGCGTAGCAAAGGTTTAGCTCGCTAACCCTCCTGCCTTGCCAGGAGAGCACCCTACACATACTCCAAAAACTTCCTCTTAGGACTTTCACAACTCCCAACGTCCAAACTTGGAGATTCTGCAGTAAATAAACTACCATCGGGTTTCTTTCCCATATGACTTCATGTGAAAATCTTAAAACTCCTTAGACTTAACATACTAAACCTTTTCACACTGCGTAGTGACATACAAGACAAGCTCTCCCTCAAAGTAGCAGAGCCGAAGGGGTTGAGGACACCACCTATTTTTCTGGTTGCCCGGAGCTGGCCACTGGAAGGCCCTTCCCTTGAAGGCCCTGGGAGCTTCTGGTGGTAGATTGCTGATTCTCCGCCCCTCACCGCCTCTGTTAGTGGGTGACGACACTTTTGGTCCCCCTGCTCTTCTCCAGCTTCTTAACCTTCTCTCCTAGTCACTTCTGACCCGTTTCCATCTCCCCGAAACCATTACTGCGCTTGCCTCTTCCTCCTCACCTTAACCCCTTTCTCCAAACCTACCGCTAGGCGATAGTAACTAGGGAGCCGGGAGGTGGGGAACTGCATCTTGGGACAAGTAGTCCTGCTGAAAAGAAAGCAGTGGAAACTACAATTCCCAGAAGACACTGCCATTTCCTCCCTTTTTCTCATGAAGCCCCTTTAACTCCACCCCCTTTTAAAGGCCCTCTTACCCACGTCAACTACAGGGGGCAAGTCTTTTAAAGACATTTCTAAGTTGCTTAAATCTATTATTTCGAGAAAGTTCTGGGTGATAAAGTGAGAAATAAGCTAAGCTAGAGGGAGGAGAAATGAGGTCACGACCTGGTCTGGCATATGGCTGGACAGCCGCTGCGACAGTGCTCAGGCACTTGGTGTGGCCGCCTAGGAGGCGGGGCCTCCAGGAGCGCCCGGAAAGCTCGTGGACCAGCGTGGGGCCTTCCTTTCGGATCCGCCATCTGCGGTGAGTGTGTGCGTTCGGCCCCGCTCTGGCCCGTAACTTGCCATCGCCCTTCGTGTGTCTCCGGGTCTCATCTGTCTCCTCCTTTTCCTCACCCTCAGGTGGAACCGCCGCCGGGATGCAGATTTTCGTGAAGACCCTGACGGGGAAGACCATCACTCTTGAGGTACGGGCCAGGCCGGGGAGAAGCCGCGGCCTGAAGGAGGGAGGGCCTGAGGCGGGTTTCGGCACGCGCGCTGCTTTCCGCCGCGCAACGCGTTTCTGAGCCGGGCTTCTAAAGTCTGTTCTTGAAGTGAGGGTTGTTTGTTGAGCCGCGGCCTAGGGCGCGGTTTCTATGCCTGAAGTCCGAGCGTGTCACCTCAAGGCGTTCCGACTGGGTAGCCGGAGCCGGTGCCGCGCGGTGGGAGGGAGGCGCTCCTGTAGGTGGGCGCGAGCACGTGTGGCCCGGCCGCGCAGTCTGGGCTCTCCTAGGTAGGCTTCGGACCCCACCGGCTCGGTTCCTGGGTGACTTTCAAGTTTCTTACTCTATTACCAATATGTTTGCGTTTTAAAACTCATAGGTCGAGCCCTCGGATACAATAGAAAATGTAAAGGCCAAGATCCAGGATAAGGAAGGCAAGTTGGTACTTTCTGATTCAGAAAAACTGACCTGTAGAGGTTCTTGTCAGGCGCTAGACATAGCTGCTTTCTGTAGGGTGGGAAGAGGTCTGATTGAAACGCGTTGTACGAAAATGCTTTTGGAATAAGACAGTAGACAAACGTTTATCAGTGTGGAGCCAAACTGCAGTACGTTTCACGTGTGTGAATTCGAACGAGCTGGCTAATTTACACTCTTAGCGTCTTCTGTAAAGTGGCTGTGTTAACATATATTGAGTAAATGAGATTAAAATGTGTAAACATTTACAGTTACACCTTTGCTGTAGTCAAAACTCACTGATGACTGTCAGTACCATTTATTTGACTCAGGATTGTAAATCTTGAGCAGATATGGTCTATTTGCTATCACTTAATTTATGTATTCAACTTGTTTCCCATTAGGAATTCCTCCTGACCAGCAAAGACTGATCTTTGCTGGCAAGCAACTGGAAGATGGACGTACTTTGTCTGACTACAACATTCAAAAGGTCTGTTTGGAGGAAAGCAGCCCCTTAATAAATACGTCTTACAACTGGGAATTTTGACCAATATTCGAAAGTAGGGGGAATAGCGTTCAATTAGCAATAGTATCCCAGGTGATTCCTGCATCAGCATTTGAGAAGTGCTGCTACAGTCCCCTACATTTTGGATTTTGCACATTGCATCCCATGATGTTATTTAACCTTTCTATAGTAGTTTATAGGAGAAGGCAATGGCAACCCACTGCAGTACTCTTGCCTGGAGAATCCCAGGGACGGGGGAGCCTCGTGGGCTGCCGTCTATGGGGTGGCACAGAGTCGGACACAACTGATGCGACTTAGCAGCAGCAGCATAGCAGTTTATATAAGAATCAGATAACCCCTCCCCAACATTCCATCATCTGTGGGTGTGCTTGACATCCAGTTAGAAGGTGTATGATGCTGGTTGTCCCTTCTCTGAACACTAGCATTAATTTAGCCATTTTTAAAGCTTGTTTCATTCTCTGTTCAATAACAGGAGTCCACTCTTCATCTAGTGTTGAGACTTCGTGGTGGCGCTAAGAAAAGGAAGAAGAAGTCTTACACCACTCCCAAGAAGAACAAGCATAAGAGAAAGAAGGTTAAATTGGCTGTTCTGAAATACTATAAGGTGGGCCAAATAACTTTTTTTGTCTATAGATGAATAATTTTGTTTGCATTTCTGGTTTCAAACTCTTTTTTTATTAAAGAAGTTCGGAGTTTTTCCCTGTTTTGGTATTTGATTGGGCTTTATGTAATGGGGATTACCTGTAGCTACTTCATTTCAACTAAGCTTCGGGTTCTAATGTCAGTTTGGGTTCAGGTCTTAACTCTATCACTTGCATGGTTGGACTTTTAAAAACTCAACTTTTTGTTGAACTAATTATGGTGAGAATTTGGGATGCTTTGGTTTGTAAATATTAAAAACTATCATTGTCGTGTAATTTAAAGGATAAATATTTTGAGTCACTTATAAGCCAGATTTCAGAATATGTTGCAAGATTATCTTAATAGCAGGTTTCTGCTTTTTAGGTGGATGAGAATGGGAAAATCAGTCGCCTTCGCCGGGAGTGTCCCTCAGATGAATGTGGTGCTGGAGTTTTTATGGCCAGTCACTTCGACAGACATTATTGTGGCAAATGTTGTCTGACCTATTGTTTCAACAAACCAGAAGACAAGTAATTGTACATTGGTTAATAAACATATGAGCTAACATTTAAATGTTGGGTTTTATTTCACTGCTTTTAAAAGTAGACTTTAAGCGTTCTAAAGTAACCTGTACTTTGCAGAATTATGTTGTATTTAGTATCAGTTTAGATTTCAGCCAGTTATTTTGACCTCAGCAGTACTGACATTTAGACTGATAATTCTTGGTTGTAGGGGCCTTGCTGTGCATCAGTAGGATAATGAACAGCATTCCTGACCTCTACCCACTTGATGCCATGAGCATACTATCCCTCCCCACAGCCAAAAGTATCCACATTGCCAGATGACCCCTGAGGGTGGGGAAGAACTATGCCCTTTCTCACCCCTGCAGATTGGGAAACACTGGTTTGTGTGAATTGGTATTACAACCTTGCCTTAAAAAGCAACAATATACTTGTTTCCTACAAATGAAGTTTAAAGGCTGAGCTCCTGAGTTGCCCATTAATCCATCTCAAGTCTCTGGGTGGTTTGGCTCAATATTTGCTGTTTGCAATACAAAGGGTACATGCTGTTATTCAGTGCTAAGTGTGTAAATTCTAATGTTTACTTACTGGTAGTGTTGATGCTAAAAAATACGGTTTCATAGTATTGGTATCTCATTTTGCCTCTAGAGCACAGTTCAGAATCACTGAACTAAAGCACCTGAGACTTTTTTTTTTTGAGACTTTTTAAATTTATTTTTAAGATTTAGTGATATACCAATAATAGTTTCCTTTAGCCATATTTTCCCATACCAGGATTTCTAGTTGTAGGCATCCTTAAATAAGATTTCCTAGGACTAGAGTATTTTAACAGGTAAACATCAGTTAAAGCTTGGTAGAGCTTTTTGACCAGTAGTGAGTGATGAACTAGTAAAAACTAGTTGTTCTATAATAAGACAAAAACATTTAATCATTTATATATTTTTAAATAATTTTAAAATCCTGGGTCCCAAGAAGTCTTGGCTGGAACTTCTTTTTCTTCATAACAAACAATAGCATCTCCCACTTTAAATTCTATCATTTCTTCATCCAAACTAAGACCACAATCCATTCCAGTTTTGACAACTGAAGTATCATCTTTATGGTGTTTCAGTGAAAGTAACGAGCCTTTAGGGGAAAAAAGAAAATGCATGGTTCATACAGTCAACAAATAAGTATCCAGCAAGTACTGTTGTCTGCTTACAAGGAAAATTATACTGAAATTGTTACAGGTTTTACACTTCTTCCATGTTACATGATAGGGGTAAATACCAAGGAAAGGGAGGAAAAGTTACATGGCTGTAGTAATCTTCCTTTTTTAAAGGTAACACTGCAAGGGATGGGGTGGTTCTCAGGACTTCGATGAGCTAAACCAGCATGACACTGCAGGCAAAGGTGGTTGCTGCTGCTGCTAAGTCGCTTCAGTCGTGTACGACTGTGACCCCATAGACGGCAGCCCACCAGGCTCCCCCGTCCCTGGGATTCTCCAGGCAAGAACACTGGAATGGGTTGCCATTTCCTTCTCCAAGGCATGAAAGTGAATGTGAAGTCGCTCAGTCGTGTCTGACTCTTAGCGACCCCATGGACTGCAGCCTACCAGGCTCCTCCGCCCATGGTATTTTCCAGGCAAGAGTACTGGAGTGGGTTGCCATCGCCTTCTCTGCAGGCAAAGGTGGTTAGAGGATGGAAATAAGTAGACGTGGCTGGAAAGGGCTTCCCAGGTGGCCCTAGTGGTAAAGAACCTGCCTGCCTGGTGCAGAATATAAGACAGGTTCAGTCCCAGGGTCTGGAAGATTCCCTGGAGAAGGGCATGGCAACCCACTCCAGTATTCTTGCTGAAAAACTGGACAGTCTGGTGGGACTTAGTCTGCAGGGCCACAAAGAGCCGGACACAACTGAAGCAACTCAGCACACATGGCTGGAAAGGTAGTTTGGGGTCACTTTTTAGAACCTTAGAAAATCAAGACTGGGGAACTAACAATCCTGTGGGAATCACTGAGACTGGAGGCCAGATAGGAGTTGGTAAGAGGTGACCTGAGACTACCTAAGACTAGGGCAGTGAAAGACCTCAGATAGTAACCCATAATCAGGTTTTTAGTGACTGGATATGATAGAAACAGTTTTATGTTGCTTACCCTTCCAAATAACATGTCCATTGCGGATTAACTTAAATTTTTTTTGCTTTTCTATCTGTCCCTTTTGGACTCTGCAGCCAGCCACAGGAACTTTTTTCTTCCCTTCTGTTATAGAGAAGGTAGCTAGTATAGAAGCCTCACCTTTAGGAAGAAGAGAACATTAAGTATACTGAAAACAGAAATTCTGACAAATACATAATTTCTGACATTCTGCACAGCAAGAATTAAAGGCATGAGGAAAATATACAAACTCTGGTAAAGAAGTCCTGGTTTTCTCTGACTCCACCACTCTTCCTGACCAATATTAGAAATAAAAGCATAAAAATCCTTGGAAATGTACTTACCAAAAGAATGAACAAAAGAAACACGGTTACTGTTTTGGCTGAATAAAATGCAGTAGAAGATGCTAACAGTTGACTGTAAAATGAGTGTAATTTATGTCCACTTTGTGAAAAGCTAGTCATCCTTTAATCCAGTTTCTCAACTGGATCATCTTACTAAGCTCACCACTGGTAGATTATACACACTTAGAGTACTAAATCTCTGACTCAATTTTTTTACTGACTGAAATTTGAAACATTCCAATACGACATGGTATCACACACTAGAATGTACTAGTCTTCTAGGGTTAGTGCTATTTGGTGTTCACTTCCTCCTAGAAATCCTCATATGACTTTTCCAAATTGCTCTTAGCACAAGAACATAACAAATCTCTGTGATCATATTTAGCAGGTCAGAAGAGCCTAAAATAAATCTGCATTGTGGACCAAAAATGCAAATACTGAGTCTCGTCACGAGGAAACAGACATCCAAATTAAAGTACATTCAACAAAGTCACTGGCCTATAACACTTCAAAAATGTCAAGGTCAAAAAAGACAAGAACAGGGAACTTCCCTGGTGGTCCAGGGGCTAAGACTCCATGCTCCCAATGCCGGGGGCCCAGATATAATCCCTGGTCAGGGAGCTGGATCCCACATGCTGCAACTAAGAGCCAGGGCAGCCAAATATTTTTTAAAAAAAGAAAATCTGTCATCCTGAACCAGGGGGAAAATATATATCTATAATACATTATAGAAACAATGAACATGGACTGTTGACTTACAGTATTAATGTTCCATTTCCTGTTTATTTATTTTATTTTTTTAGGCTTAAAATGTATTTTAATAAGTTCATGTTGCATTATTTCATTTCTCAGAAAAACTTCAAAGGTATTAGGGACAAATCAAACATGGTACACCAATAAAAAATGCACAGCATAACTACCTAAGACAGGCAAAGCTAAGAGCTACCGTCTGACATTCAGCATACAGCAACCCTGTTCTCAAGATTGTACTAGGCCTATCAAAGCTGTGAATGGCAACATCACAGACACAAAAGGGCCATTTCTGGGTTGTCCTTACCCAAGAAAAAGATGGAGGCAAGTTTAACACAAGATTTTTTAAAGATACACTAAATGAAAATCTCTAAGAGAAAATGTCTTCCTTGGGACATGAAAGGGTAATATATGGGACATAACAGAACCGTATGTATGTTGTCTGTGACCTCTGTGGACATGTGCCTGAATTCCCACCTGGGAGTGATTGGAACAGTGGGGCCAAGGTCATTGGGGGATGTTTCATTTTTGTGGTATATGTGGCAGGATCTCTGGGGTAAGACAGTGCACTAAGTCGTGTCCAACTCTTGTGACCCCATGGACTGTAGCCTGCCAGGCTCCTCTGTCTACAGGATTCTCCAGGCAAGAATACTGGAGTGGGTTGCCATTTCCTTCTCCAGGTCCTAAGTTTATATTTGTTCTGTGGTTTTATAAAAGAACATCCTTGTGCTTAGAAAATAAACACCGGGTAGGCCAAAATGTTTGGATTTTACAGACGAACTTTTTGGTCAACCCAGTATTTAGGGGCAAATGAATACAATACCTCAAATTTACAATTAAATGGTCCAGAAAAAAAAAAAAACAGTGAGTGTGTATGGAGGAAGGGGGTGGACTAAAGCAAATGGGGCAAAATGTAAACAACTGAACTGGAAGCTAGTTCCTTATACTTTTCCAGTGATTTTTCAGGAAACTTAAAAACTATCATCAAAAGTTAACCAAGAAAATCTGGATGTAGGGAGGAAAAAACATAAAATGATTCAGTCCATCTTAAATAAATTTAGCCTTTAATCTGGCCAAAGGATATGTTAGAAAAAATAATTTTAAATGTTAAATATTTAATGTAAGTTTTCTTCTCATGGTGGATTTCTCTGCCAGTTGCAGGACACAATCAATGGCTCCTTCCACAACACTATTAACCTTTATGCCTCCATCCAGTCTACTTTGTATTATGAGTAGTTTATGTCTTAACTAGAGGGCACGTTCTTACTGCCTTATTGCCTTTATATCCTCACAGCCAAAGCATAACACCTTACAGAGGCCAGGTGTTTATAATTCAGATGAAATTATGCTGAATCCTTATCTACAGGAGTCATTTTTTCTAGAACACAGGATATGTGTTGGAACAGTGAACATATTCAAACAGTGAAATACATTTCCCCTTAAACTTTGCTTTCAAGTGTTACTCACAGCAGGTAAGGTATGAATGTTTAGAAGTACCATTCAGTGAACACTCACCTATTGGGTGCTCTTCCACAATGCAGGGCAATCTGCTGTTCAGTTCTTCCTGCAAATCTTCAATAAGATGGTAAATGACTTTATGAAGTTTAATTTTTACTCCTTTTTTTGCAGCCAACTGCTGGATAACATTGCCTGCATTCACATTGAAGCCGTATATAACACCTGGAAAGCATAAATAAAGTAGCACAAATATTGCATTACACAGTCTTTCAAGCAAAAACTCAAATCTAAATTTTTTGCTTCTATGTACGTTAAAAGCAAGTAGGAGAGATAAATTCTATAATATTTTCTCATGAAAGCTAGTTTTCAAATTAATAAAAATATTTTATAAATTCTGTTATGTCTTACTAAACAAGGAAAGTTTCTTTGATTTTTAAGTGTCCTTTATGATGTTTAATGTTCGTTTAGGAAACATTTAAAGTGCCCAAAATGTGCAGGGTGATATGCTAAATGTTAATTTTTACACCAGGGAAATAAGAAAAAAAATGATTATAGCTGAAATATTATTACATTATTTTAATAACTGTTATTAATTATAATCTTATAGCCTACAACTTTTGTGGTTTGCTTTGAAGTATTCAGCTGACCAAAAGATGTTCAAAAACACATGACCCTTGAGCAACACAGGTGTTAGGGATGCTGATCCTCCAGACAGTTGAAAATCCAACAGTAACTTATAGTTGGCCCTCCATATAAATGTGGTTCCTCCACATCCAAGGAGTCAGCCAACCTCAGATCTTATAGTACTATAATATTTACTACTGAAAAAAATCCATGTATAAGTGGACCCACAGTTCAAAACCATGTTGTTCAAGTGTAAACTGTAGTTACTTAATTAGAAAAGTTCAAGAGTTATTTAAGAAATGAAAGAAGTACCATGGAGCTGACCATTTTACCAAAGAACAAATGGGGGAAGCAAAAGCAAAACACTCTCCTTAAACAAGTGAAAAAATTAAAGCAAATGGCTTCAGTTCAGTTCAGTTCAGTTCAGTGGCTAAGTCGTGTCTGACTCTTTGTGACCCCATGAATCGCAGCACACCAGGCCTCCCTGTCCATCACCAACTCCCGGAGCTCACTCAAACTCACATCCATTGAGTCAGTGATACCATCCTGCCATCTTATCCTCTGTCATCCCCTTCTCCTCCTGCCCCCAATCTCTCCCAGCATCAGAGTCTTTTCCAATGAGTCAACTCTTCTCATGAGGTGGCCAAAGTACTGGAGTTTCAGCTTTAGCATCACTCCTTCCAAAGAACACCCAGGACTGGTCTCCTTTAGGATGGACTGGTTGGATCTCCTTGCAGTCCAAGGGACTCTCAAGAGTCTTCTCCAACACCACAGTTCAAAAGCATCAATTCTTTGGTGCTCAGGTTTCTTCACAGTCCAACTCTCACATCCATACATGACCACAGGAAAAACCATAATCTTGACTAGACAGACCTTAGTTGGCAAAGTAATGTCTCTGCTATTCAATACACTATCTAGGTTGGTCATAACTTTCCTTCCAAGGAGTAAGCGTCTTTTAATTTCATGGCTACAGTCACCATCTGCAGTGATTTTGGAGCTCAAAGAAATAAAGTCTGACACTGTTTCCACTGTTTCCCCATCTATTTGCCATGAAGTGATGGGACCAAATGACATGATCTTCGTTTTCTGAATGTTGAGCTTTAAGCCAACTTTTTCACTCTCCTCTTTCACTTTCATCAAGAGGCTTTTTAGTTCCTCTTTTCCACTTTCTGGCATAAGGGTGGTGTCATCTGCATATCTGAGGTTATTGATATTTCTCCCAGCAATCTTGATTCTAGCTTATGCTTCTTCCAGCCCAACGTTTCTCATGATGTACTCTGCATGAAAGTTAAATAAGCAGGATAACAATATACAGCCTTGACATACTCCTTTTCCTATTTGGAACCAGTCTGTTGTTCCATACCCAGTTCTAACTGTTGCTTCCTGACCTGCATATAGGTTTCTCAAGAGGCCAGTCAGGTGGTCTGGTATTCCCATCTCTTTCAGAATTTTCCACAGTTCATTGTCATCCACACAGTCAAAGGCTTTGGCATAGTCAATAAAGCAGACATAGATGTTTTTCTGGAACTCTTGCTTTTTCAGTGATCCAGCGGATGTTGGCAATTTGACCTCTGGTTCCTCTGCCTTTTCTAAAACCAGTTTGAACATCAGGAAGTTCACAGTTCCCATATTGCTGAAGCCTGGCTTGGAGAATTTTGAGCATTATTTTACTAGCATGTGAGATGAGTGCAACTGTGTGGTAGTCAGGAGAAAAACATAACCACCTTGAAAATCTTGTCATTAAGAAATCATTCAACACACAACACTATCTACATTAATAGTATAGTCAGTGCCCATAAAGTACTTTGAAATAGCCAGCATTATGGAAGACCATTTCAGTAGTAGAGGTAACAACTAATTCTAATCAAGTTAGGTCATGAAGTACCTCCTTCCTAAATGATTCACTAATTCAATAAAATTGGAACTTTGCCTAGATGTTAAACCTAGTCAAAGTCACAGTCATGCAATCATGATTCCCCATTCTGTATAACGTAAGTTTGGCTTATAAATAGTCCCCTTGCCTTCGAGGTATTTAAAGCTAAAAGGAGCTTTTGATCTAAGAAAAATATATAAAATTACAAGTGAACAAAAATAGGCAGTCTCTAAAAGAAAACACTGAATAGGCTGTCTGCAGATTTCAGGAGCATTCAAAAGTCTAAGTGAAAGAGAGCACCAAGCTTGGGTTTGGTTCAGGAACTGGGCGAGATGAGGTGGCAGTAATGGTACACTGGGAAAAAAACATTAAGGAAAACTACTGGGGCTTGAAATAGTTCCCCAAGATTTCAGTACAACAATGACAAGCGGGGCTGTGCCTGCAGTAGTGCACATCCTGTGCAACGTGCAGCCGCCAGCTGGGACTGGACTGCCAACAGGAAGGGGAATGCGGATGCGGAGTAAATGTCAGGTGTCAGCAGCCCAGCAACAAAAGACAAAAGTGAAAGGTTCAGAGTGTGTTCTAGGGAACACTGTTAAACAGGAAATGGAAAACTTACCATGAAATGTTTCAGCAAGTTTGACATCATTTTCACTAATATCACCCACACCAAAATGTACCAATTCTAGTTCACACTCATGTGAAGCATCATAGGTATCCATAATGTTCAAAATGGCTTCAACAGAACCATCAACATCACCTAAATGCAGCAAAAGTTTAAAAGTATTGATGTTAGGAGTTAGGAATTAACAGACTCAAAAATTATAATAATCTATTTAAAGCAGTAACAAGAATGGCGTTTACCATGGAATATATTCTTATTTAGGTTTAGCATGATAAATACCTTCTTAGCTGAACAAAGTATAATGAACCAGATATACATTTACAGCAAAAGTCACAAGAAAATTGTTTAAGGAAATCTCCCCCAGTGGAGGCGGGCAAAAGGTACAAAATTCCAGCTATAAATAAATATGTAATGGGGGTGTAATATATAGCAAAGTGACTATAGTTAATAATACTGCATTGCTTATTGGAAAGCTGCAAACAGCAAATCTTAAAAGTGTTCAAGGAAAATTTTGTAACTATGTATCAGTGAGAGATGCTAACTAGATTTACTATGGTGGTCATTTCACCATATATACAAATATTGAATCATTATGAAAATGTTACATGTCAATCATATCTCAGCTTTTAAAAATTCCCTTCCAAAATACTGAAATCATTTCAGCTTATGGCCCAAATTAATGAGAGAATGACAAAATATGAAAAAATGGCAAAAAAAAAGAGTTGTAAAGTAAAATCTTTTAAAAGTCACCTTTAACAATTATAGGAAGTACATTTGAATCTCTTTCTAGTTTTTCTTTCAGCTTTAAGGGTTGCTGCTCTCTTCTTTCTTTGTACTTTATATATGATCTCTCTTTCCAGTGCAAAGTGCCGTACTTCTCGCGGTCTTTCCGATGTGCTTCTTGGTGTTCCTTTCGCTTTTCTTCTATTAATTTTAAGTCCTCTTTATTTTTCTCCTGTTCTTGCTCATACTTTCTCCAGTCAACAACTTCACGTGCCCTTGGCTTTACAGAGGGAGAAAGGGAATTACTTAACTGAACAGAAACCAATAACTGCTGGTTTTTTCCTCCACTATAAAATTAGCTTAACTTATATATGAAACCACTCATTAAAACTTTAATATGGAGGCTTTGTGTAAATGTGAAATTATTTAAAAATCCCATCTTAAATTGCTAAAAATTCTATAGCCAAACTCTAAAATGACATCACTGGTCACTCACACATGTTATACTACTGGATTAACATTACTTATTTTGTATTGTAATATTATAGACTGACATTTCAAATCACTATATCATATTCTATATTATAGGAACTGAGCTTGATATACCTCAGATTCTACTTCAAGAATTTCATCTCCTGCAGAAGGGAGGTCTCTCCAGCCTACGATTCCCACTGGCATGCTAGGACAGGCTTCACTGACTGCTCTGCCATTTTCATCAAACATTAAGCGTACTTTCGCCCAACTCTTTCCAGCAACCAGAATGGAGCCTTTTCTCAAAGTTCCTCTTTGAATTATAGCTGTAGTAACAGGACTAATATGAAAACAAAAGCATATATTCTTAATGCCATAATCAGGATGTAATAGCACTTTCTCAAGTAAAGATAGCTTTAAGAGATTACAAAATATTTATTAATATGAACAAACAGGGTTAATTCCACCATTTCTTAACTTCTCAAATAATTTTTCATACTATTTGCTGTTCAGCTGCTTATTTGTGTCCAACTCTTTGTGATCCCATGGATTGCAGCACACCAGGCTTCTCCTTCCTTCACCATCTCCCAGAGTTTCCTCAAACCTATGTCTACTGAGTCAGTGATGCCACCCAGCCATGTCATCCTATATCGTTCCCTTTTCCTCCTGCCTTCAATCTATTCAATTTTCATACTATAAAAACATTTTTCATAATAGTAACCTACGTGTCCATTAATGGAAGAATCAATAAAGAACATGCAGTATATACATAGAATGCAGTATTATATAACCTTAAAAAAGAAAAAAATCCTGTCACATGCTAGAATATGGATGAACCTCCTCAACGAACATTATGCTAAGTGAAATAAGTTAGTCAAAAAGGACAATATTATATGATTCCACTCATACAAAATATCTGAAGCACTGCAAATCACAGAAACACTGCTGAAAGGTGTTGCCAAAAGGTGGGGGAGGGAAAGGGGAAACTAACACTATATGGGAATAGTTTGTTTTGCAAGATGAAAAATTTCTAGAGATCTGTTGCAAAACAATATGAATATACTTAAGACTACTGAACTGTACGTTTAAAAACGGTTAAGATGGTGATTTAATATTATGTACCTTTTACCACAATTTAAAAAAAGAAGAAAACACACAAAAAAATATTTCTTGTAAGGTTATGGTGGTGAAGGGTGCAGATAGCTGAGTATTTTGACAAAATCCTAATCCTCTTTCTATAACTAATAAGTAGTGAAAAGACCTCTTCTGCTAATAAGGAGGGAAATTAAAGATGAGAACACTATTCCAACAATCTTACTATATATTAATGGGTAAGGACATAAAGGATTTAGAAACCCAAAAATGCAACAATTGCTATTTCATTCTAATTGATGTTAGCCTATAAGATTTTACCAATTCAGCTAAGTCAGTGGGGAAAAAAACAAAAATCAGATTGAACTACTAAGTCACCTAAATAGGACTACTAAATGTATACACATAGTTGCTATGGTCTCTTGATAACTGCATGTTGGGTTCTGTGTGCCAGTGCAATAAACAGCTTTTAAAAACAAATACTTTGAAAATACTGTTCATGTGTTAACAATAATATGTAATACATACAATAATATACGGTTATATAATCAGGTCACAAAAACAATGAAATAAAATTATTAGAAAGTATGCATTTTAACAGACCTACCCTCTTCCTTTGTCTGTGAAAGATTCTATTACTGTTCCTTCAACTGCACCAGTAGGGTCTGCTTTCAATTCCAACATTTCTGCAAGAGCAATAGTTGCCTCTGCCAAAGCCATCATGTTTTCGCCCTTAGAAACAAACAAAAAAAGAGTTGTTAATATACATTAACAAATATTATCTGTAAATGTAAATACCAGGATCAGAAAGTCAAACAATCCCTGACTGCGATACTTTTCTCTTTAAGCACAAAAACCAGGAATTAACCTATAAGAAGGAAAGGAGGATAGAAGGGAGAGAGGGAGGAAAGGAAGGAAGAAAAGAGAGATGCAAGAAAAATCTGACCCTGGGACAGATCTTGCAAGGAACGGTGCCTGTATTATTTTTCAAAGAATAGGTACTAGTGCTTGTCAATACCTTTTTATAAACATATGCTTCTTTCACCCTCATTCCTTAATCTGTTTCTAAAGATGAGTTTTCTTCCTCTCACTTTCTTTATAATGCTACTTTACCTTTGAATTTCTAGCCAATTAAATAAACTTTCACTGATTTCATTTTGATCACTCAAGAATTCAATGAAATACTACTTATTCTTATTAAATAAATGAGGAGACAAAGCACTGACTAGACCCAGGCTATAAGCTCACTCTAACTACTCAGCTGTGAAACCTTGAAAATCACTTCACCTCTGTGCTTTGGCTGTTATTATTCAGTCACGCAGTTGTGTCCAATTCTTTGTGACCCCATGGACTACAGCCCACCCAGCTCCTCTGTCCATGGGATTCTCCAGGCAAGAACACTGGAGTGGGTGTACATTTCCTTCTCCACTCTCTGAATTGCCTTTCCTCAATTGTAAACTGAAGGAGCTAGATTAGATGACTCTTTCGCCTTTAATGATCTCTGTTTATTGTGCTTTCTAAGGCTCCAAGATCATGTAGCTGATTAACTAGTGATGCAACTGGAATTGATGAGCAAGAGAGTTTTCCATTGTCCATGTCAGCTAAGAGACTGCTCACAGTTGTTACAAAGTATGAAACAATAGAAACAACCTTAACAAAACTAGCTAAACACTCTGCTTAGTTAATTCAGTTGCTCAGCTGAGTCCGACTCTTTGTGACCCCATGAATCGCAGCACGCCATGGGGATCACCCTGCGCATCACCAACTCCCAGAGTTCACCCAAACTCATGTGCATCAAGTCAGTGATACCATCCAACCATCTCAGCCTCTGTCGTCCCCTTCTCCTCCTGCCCTCAATCCCTCCCAGCATCAGGGTCTTTTCCAATGAGTCAATTCTTCACATGACGTAGCCAAAGTATTGGAGTTTTACCCTCAGCATCAGTCCTTCCAATGAACACCCAGGACTGGTGTCGTTTACCCATCTACTTAACCCCTAGTATTTATTTCAATTTACAAAATGCTGCTCTGAAAAGCAGAGTTGGGGTTGTTTCTTTGCATGTAAAGTCCCCTATTCCTTCTTGAAAAAGAAGGCCTCATCTTACTTCCGTGCTACTCTCTTACCTCCACTCCCCAGGAATCATATCTGCCATGCCTTCAAATTTACGTAAGCAGAGTCACATCTATCTATGCACTCATCTGATGGTATCTAGGCAGAAAAAGCAGTCATGTCTTCAAATGTTCTCTTCTTGCCATCCAGTTTTCAGAGTGGAGTAAAAGTCAAGGTACAGTAGAAAGATAAAAAAGTAAGGTGGCATTTTATGAGTTTCAGAAAAAAAGAGGCAGAGTTTTTAATGGAGGCATAACTTCTAATCATCTTAGAGGAACAAATTTAGGAAAAGTAAAGATAAAATGAGACTTAACTGGAGGAAGGTGGCCAAATAAAGTAAAATTTCTTCAGTGAATGATCAGAAGGAAAAAAGTCCATATTATGAGTAAACCATCGAAAATGGTCAGAATGAACAAAAAAGAAAATTGTTACTTAGTAGCTACCTATAGAGGTCAAGAAAATTGGAAAGTGCTGTCACAAAACAAGTACTGAGTTTCTTTGGTGTTTTTTTATCCAGAAAAGAATAACTAGTAATTTAATGGGCTTCCCTGGTGGCTCAGTGGTAAAGTATCTGCCTGCCAATGCAGGAGACAGGGGTTCGGTCCCTGATCAGGAAGATCTCACATGCCAAGGAGCAACTAAGCCCACGCGCCCTAACTACTGAACCTGTGCTCCAGGGCCCGGGAACAGCAACAAGAGAAGTCACTGCAGTGAGAAGCCTTCGCATCGCAACTAGAAAGTAACCCCTGCTTGCCAAAACTAGAAAAGCCTGAGCAGCAAGAAGCCGCAGCACAGCAAAAAAAAAATGAACAGATTAAAAAAATTATTTTAAAAAGAATAATTGGTAATGAACAGAAAATGGAATTCATCACAAATAACACCATAAAACTTATAGTAATTTAACTCATAGAAGCATTGGGTCAATCAATAACAGAATGAATCCAAATGTTACAACACTGTATTAGTAAAAAGTTTTATTTGTTTAAATCTTTCTTAAGTGCCCTAAGACCTAGTCTATAACTTTCCACTTAAAAACAGGCCCTTTTTATTACCAACCAAATTTCATTTCTGCTTAAAATAGTCTTTAGCCTACTAAAACTAAATCTATAGTAGGCTAAAGACTATTTTAAGCAGAAATGAAATTCGGTTGGTAATAAAAAGGGCCTGTTTTTAAGTGAATTATCCTATCTATTGGAGAAGGAAATGGCAATCCACTCCAGCACTCTTGCCTGGAAAATCCCATGGACGGAGGAGCCTGATAGGCTACAGTCCATGGGGTCTCAAAGAGTCGGACACGACTGAGCGGCTTCACTTCACTTCACTTCATCCTACCTAATCCTACAACATTTACCACTTACTCTCCTCATTCTAAGTATCTCATAGTAAGTAAAGCACAGTTTAAACCTGATTCTCATGGACTGGTGACTGACCTTTCTGAGACTAATTTCTAATCTGCCAAACCAGGATAAAGATACCAGCTTTGCTGAGTACTGAGAGAATTTTTAAACGACGACAGAAATTCTGTGGGTCAAAATGTTCTTGAGCTACAAGGCATCCTGTGCATTTCACACAGCACTTTCATCTGAACACACCTGTACTTACCGTGAGTGCAGAGACGTGCACTGCTTGAACGTCACCTCCATAATCCTCACACACCACATCGTATGCTAGCAGTTCTTTCTTCACTTTCTCAGGATCCGCCTCAGCTTTGTCACATTTGTTTATGGCAAGGACAATAGGAACTGAAAGAAACAGAGTTAAGAGTGCAAATGATGGCACTTCAACTCCAGGTATTCACATCAAAACACAAAATTTTCTGGCTTTCTCTTGACTCAGTGACTGTATTTATCTAACAAAACACCCACTTTAGACCCACTCTACCCTGCTTTCTACACATGAAGAATTCCAGATAAGAGATGTCAAAACAGCAAGTGTAAGATTCTAAATTAAGACTAGACAATTAATGATGATTAAAAAACAAAACCACAACAGTATTAAGGGCAGAGAAAGGCCTATCCTTAAATCTGAAAGCAGGATCAGCAACTATACTAGAGATAATTTCCAGAAAAAAAGATCAAGAGAAGACTCTAATTCAACTCCACCACTAGATCACCCTTTCATGGGTCACTGCCTTGTCATGGTGAAGGGGCTTGTGTAACTCAATGAAGCTATGCAGGGCCACTCAAGATGGACAGGTCACAGTGGAGCGTTCTGACAAAACATGATCCACTGGAGGTGGGAATGGCAAACCACTGCAGTATTCTTGCCTAGAGAACCCCATGAACAGTATGAAAAGGCAAAAAGACATGACACCGAAAGTGAGCTCCACAGAACAGAAGGTGCCCAATAGGCTACTGGGGAAGAGCGGAGGACAGTTACTCCAGAAAGAATGAAGCAGCTGGGCCAAAGCAGAAATGACTCTCAGTTGTGGATGTATCTGGTGATATAAGTAAAATCTGACGCTGTAAAGAACAGTATTGCATAGGAACCTGGAATGTTAGGTCCATGAATCAAGGTAAATTGGAGGTGGTCAAGCAGGAGATGGTAAGAGTAAACATCAGTATCTTAGGAATCAGTGAACTAAAATGGACGGGAATGGAAGAATTTACTTCAGATGACCATTAAATCTACTACTGTGGGCAAGAAACCCACAGAAGAAATGGAGTAGCCCTCATAATCAACAAGAATCTGAAATGCAGTACTTGGGTGCAATCTCAAAAATAACAGAATGATCTTGTTTTATTTCCGAGGCAAACCATTCAACATCACAGTAATCCAAGTCTATGCCCCAACCACCTATGCCAAAAGGGCTGAAGTTGATCAGTTCTCTGAAGACCTACAAGACCTCCTAGAACTAACACCTAAAAAAGGTGTCCTATTTATCATAAAAATTGGAATGCAAAAGTAGGATGTCAACAGACACCTGGAATAACAGGCGAGTTTGGCCTTGGAGTACAAAATGAAGCAGGGTAAAGGCTAACAGAATTCTGACAAAAGAATGCACTGGTTATAGCAGACATTCTTTTTCAACAACACTAGAGACGTCTTTACATATAGACATCAGCAAATGGTCAATACAGGAATCAGATTGATTACATCCTGGTGGGCTGCTGTCAATGGGGTCACACAGAGTCGGACACGACTGAAGCGACTTAGCAGCAGCAGCAGCAGATGAAGACAGAGAAACTTTAAACAGTCAGCAAAAACAAGACCTGGACCTGACTGTGGCTCAGATCATCAGCTCCTCAGAGCAAAATTCAGACTTAAACTAAAGAAAGCAAGGAAAACCACTAGGCCAGTCAAGTACAACCTAAATCAAATCTTCTATGAATATACAGTGGAGGTGATGAATAGATTCAAGGGATTAGCTCTAGTAAACACAGTGCCTGAAGAACTATGAACAAAGGTTTGCAATACTGTACAGGAGGCAGTGAACAAAACCATTCCAAAGAAAGAGAAACGCAAGAAGGCAAAGTGGTTGTCTGAGGAGGCCTTACAAATAGCTGAGGAAATAAGCAAACAGCAAGAGAGAGAGGGGAAAGGTACACCCAACTGAGCCCACGGTTTCAAAAAATAACAAGGGGAGACAAAGGCCTTCTTCAGTGAACAATGCAAAGCAATAAGAAGAAAACAACAGAAGGGGAAAGACTAGAGATCTCTTCAAGAAAACTGGAAAATACCAAAGGAATCCATCCAAGACGGGTATAAGAAAGGACAGAAATGGTAAAGACTCAATAGAAGCAGAAGAGATCAAGAAGAGATGGCAAGAATACACAGAACTGTACAAAAGATTCTTAATGAAATGGATAACCAAGATGGTGTGGTCACTCACCCAGAGCCAGACATTCTGGAGTGTGAAGTCAAGTGGGCCTTAGGAAGCACTGCTGCCAATAAAGCTAGTGGAGGTGATGGAATTTCAGCAGAGCCATTTCAAATCTTAAAAGATGATGCTGTTAAAGTGCTGCATTCAATATGTTAGCAACTTTGGAAAACCCAGCAATGGCCACACAACTGGAAAAGGTCAATCTTCATCCCAGTTCCCAAGGGCAACACTAAAGAATGTTCAAACCATTGGACAATTGCACACATCTCCCATATTAGTAAGGTTATGCTCAAAATCCTTCAAGCTAGGCTTCAGCAGTATGTGAAGCAAGAACTTCCAGATGTTCAAGGTGGGTTTAGAAAAGGCAGAGAAACCAGAGATCAAATAACCAACATTTGCTGGATCATACAGAAAGCAAGGGAATTCCAGAAAAACATCTACCTTTGTTTCATTGACTACACTAAAGCTTCTGACAGCGTGGATCACAAAAAACTGTGGAAAACTCTTAAGGAGATGGGAATAACAGACCACCTTACCTGTCTCTGGAGAAGGAAATGGCAACCCACTCCAGTATTCTTGCCTAGAGAATTCCATGGACAGAGGAGACTGGTGGGCTATAGTCCATGGGGTCGCAAAGAATAGGACATGACTGAGTGACTAACACTTTACCTGTCTTCTGAGAAACCGTAGGCGGGTCAAGGAGCAGCAGTTAGAACCTTATTTGGAACAACTGACTGGTTCAAAACTGAAAGGAGTATAAGGCTGTATATTGTCACCCTGTTTATTTAACTTGTATGTAGAGTATATCATGAGAAGTGCTGAGCTGGATGAGTTACAAGCTGGAATCAAGATTGCTGGAAGAAGTATCAACAGCCTCAGACACGCAGATGATACCATCCTAATGTCAGAAAGTGAAGATGTCTTGATAAAGGTGAAAGAAGCGAGTAAAAAGCTGGTTTAAAACTCAACATTCAAAAAACTAAGATAATGTCATCCAGTCCCATCACTTCATGGCAAATATAAAGGGGAAAATGTGGATGCAGTGAGATTTCCTCTTCTTAGGCTCTAAAATCACTGCAGATGGTGACTGCAGCCATGAAATTAGAAAATGATTGCTTGTTGGCAGGAAAGCTATCACAAACCTAGACAGTGCATTAAAAAGTAAAGATATCACTTTACCAACAGAGGTCTGTATAGTCAAGGCAATGGTCTTTCCAGTAGTCATATATGGATGTAAGAGTCAGACCATAAAGATAGCAGTGTCAAAGAACTGATGCTTTTTAACTGTGGTGCTGGAGAAGGCTCTTGAGAGTCCCTTGGAGAGGAAAGAGATCAAACCAGTCAATCCTAGAGAAAATCAACCCTGAATACTCACTGGAAGGACTAATGTTGAAGCTGAAGCTCCAATACTTTGGCCAACTAATGCCAACAGCCAACTCATTGGAAAAGACCCTGATGCTGGGAAAGACTGAAAACGGAAGGAGAAGAGGGTGACAGAGGATGAGATGGTTGGATGGCATCACTGATTCAATGGACATGAACTTGGACAAACTCTGGGAAATGGTGAGGAACAGGGAGTCCTGGCATGCTACTGTCCATGGGGGTCACAAAGAGTTGAATACAACTTGGCAACTGAACAACCACCACCACCACTAGATCATCTGCCTCTTCTTTTCAGAAGCTTTTAACTCACTGTTAAAACCCAACATCTCACCAAGGGCTAAGGGTCGTTATTGTAAACTTCCTTTTAGGATTTACAGCAACTCTTTCTTCATACACTTAGCTCAGAGACTGACACACAACAGAGTCTCAATAAATGTGTACTTAATGAATGAATCAAATAATCTTATCATCTACTTGTCATTACCAAACATACCCTCTCATTAGAGAACTCACACAAAATACAGAAAATTCTCTGGTTAGGTTTCACCAAGTCTACAATGTCAGGTATCAAAGGAACAGAAATTGAAAACAGACAAAAAAGAGCTATGCAATCCACAGCCTACTTTAGGAAAAAGTACATTCTATATCGATGAGCTGTTTCTTAACAGGTACAGGAAGCCTGATATAAGGAATTTATCCTGTCTCAACCAACTGCTTTGTTATGGGATCCCTGACAGATTTCTCACTCATATTTGTTACACTCCTTAGGATCATTAAGAACATAGCCCATTCCGCAAAAGCAACTTTGAGAAATTAAAAATTAAAGAGAGGAACACAGAAGCTAGAAGACTGGATTCCAAATGCAGACATGATGCAAATTTACTGTAATTGGGAGAAGTTCCTGCCACCTTCTAGGTCTTAGTTTTTCTGTTTATGAGATGGAAGAAAAAAAAAAAAAACTGGACTAGATCAATGACTGTCAACCTTTCTTTTTTAACTTGCCACCAAACCTAAGGGGACATGATGCACTCTGTCAGGTACATTTTCTC
Source organism: Capra hircus (assembly GCF_001704415.2). NCBI lineage: Eukaryota > Metazoa > Chordata > Mammalia > Artiodactyla > Bovidae > Capra > Capra hircus. Next base: position 37,590,669 of record NC_030818.1, read on the forward strand.
AAGACAACAGTATTTTCTCAGTGAGTGTAAGGTCATTTCAGAATAAGAATGAATGTACAAAATATATGTGTGGTGTTTACTATTACAATTTTTAAATGGAGAAAAAAGGAAGAAGACAGCCAAGTGATTTCCAAAAGTTTCAATTTTATACCTCTGACCAAAGAAAAACTTATTTAAAGCAGATGAAGGAAAAGTCTCTTTTTAGAGAAGAATTCCAGATAATAAATGAATAAGGAATAACAATTAGAATATCACTGTTTTGGAATTTAGTCAATGGATACATAGGGGTTCATTATTCTAGGCTTATTTTTTATATCTGTTTTAAATTTCATTGATAGAAATGTTTTCAAAAGTCATTTGAGACTGTTAAAATTGTTACACCATGCCAAGTAAGTAAACAGTAGAGCAAGGACTATATTTGTGGTCACAAGTCCCAAGTTGAATCCTGCTACACTCTTCTTGGTAGATAATGTCTTTAGCAAAACAATTCAACTTTCTTTGAGCCTTCCCTGTTAAACAGGTATAATAATCCTGGAATTCCCAGGAAGTTGAAATGAGCAACATGTAAAAACAGTAACTCTATTTAGTAGATCCTTTAAAGAAAAAAGCAACTTCCTTCCTGATACATGGAAGTCAACCACACAGTACCGTGAGCATCTCTGGCATGCTGAATGGATTCTACGGTTTGTTTCATCACTCCATCATCTGCAGCTACCACCAATATAACAATGTCAGTGACCTGAGCACCTCTGGCTCGCATTGCTGAGAAAGCAGCATGTCCTGGAGTATCAAGAAAGGTTATCTTTTCCCCAGAGGGCAAAGAGACTGTGGAAACAGAAATACAAGATCACTAAGGACTCAAATAAGAACATACATGACGTTATCAACACAATTAATAATTCTTCAAGAAAGTTTATTTTTCCCATTAATCTTAATTAGAACAATACAGATCATCAGTCCACAATGAAGTGATAACATACCAGTGAGACCTTAAGAGTTTCTTTTTATGTAATTGTTTCAAACTAAAATTTTTCCTATTTCTAGACTATAATATAAATGTATAACAGTATATATATAATATAAATGTATATATTATAATAAAATACCAATTGAAATCTAGAGGAAAAAACAGACTGATGGTTGTATAGGCAGCCACTCCTACATTAGCAAACAACAGCTGCACAACTGCTTTGAGCAACAAATACAATTTAATACACAGTTAGAAGCTCAGGATTTGAGTCCAATAGCGTTGGGTTTAAATCCTGGCTTTGCCACTTTACTACCTGTGTACTTTGAAGCAAGTAGCTTAACCTAAACAAGTCTCAGCCTCTTTACATGTATACAGGACTACTAAAACCTACCTCATGATGCTGTTGTGAAGATAAAAAAGATAAAGCATACAAGGTTCTCAGAATAGAGCTGGGCACATGCTAGGTGTTCAGCAAATGACAGCTGTTATTGAATTACGAGTAGTAACATTATCACAACCTAGTATTGAAGAGTCTTTGGCTCATTGGTCGCAAAGAGTCGGACACGACTGAGCGACTAAACTGAACTGAAGAATGGGCTAGAATAAAAAAGGTATAATTTTCGTCTTCTACTATGTACAAAATAACCTTTACCGGCCACCTGCCGTACATTTCATCTAATGGCTTTAAGCTTTAGCCTTTCTTTTACTTTAAATTTGTATACTCATACTATGAATACCTGGTTTAAGAAAATAATCTGTGGGGTTCCCAAGCACATTGTAAGGTGATTTGTGTTCATACCAAGAAAGGCACCAATGTGCTGAGTGATGCCTCCAGCTTCCATTGCTGCCACTTGAGTTTTTCGCAGTTTGTCAAGTAACGTCGTTTTCCCATGATCAACATGGCCCATTATAGTAACAACTGGGGACCTTGGTATTAATAAAGCTGGATCGGCCTGGGGCCTACAATTAACAGCAAAGGAGTTTTATTTCTTAAATATCAGAAATACTTTATAGCCTATGAACTGATTTGCAGTTACCTCTGTGCACCACCTTTAGCAACAAAACCCAACATTCAGCTCTGATTAGATATGACTATCTTCCTCTTCCATACATACCAGTGACTTATGATGATATATACAATGACTGCCCACCTGCTGTGGCATCTTAATAACAATGAGTAGAACTGAATGAAATTTTAAAATTCAGGATCAGTATATATAAATCAGCACACTAAGAAAAATAACCCTTAGAGTTTTATAATAACCTGAAAATATACTTTTTGATGCTTTAAGCACTTTGAAGAAAAGTTTAACATATACTCACAGATCATTTTAATTGCAAAAGAAATTTTAAGTCAAATCTTTCCATTAAAAAGTGTGAAAAAAAACCAATGTTGTCTCCTTCCCCCAATTTACACAGTTACATTTTACCTTTTGACAGCATCTTTATTTTCTCTGACTTTGTCTTGTTTTAATTTGCTCCATTTTAACTTCATTCCTGACTTCTTTATCACTTCTTTGATCCAGATTTCATCTAAACGTGAGTGTGTTTCTAGTGAATCTATGTCAATAGCAGTGTTCATTAAAGATTCATATACACAGTCTGGGTGAAACAAGATAAAACCTTTAGGATCATGAATTAAACACAACTAAAAAAAAAAAAAAATCCCAGATGCTGCAACTAAAGATCCTGCATGCCATAACCAAGACCTGGAGCAGCCAAATAAATAATTTTTTTAAGTTGCATTGTTACTACACTGTATTGTAATTGTTATTGTATTGTATAGTCATTACTACAAATATTGTTTTTGCCTATACTACACTATAAATATTGTCAAAATGAGTGCAAGAAGAAAATTTGAGAATTACAGATAAACAAAGGGAAAGTAAATGAGTATAAACAGTCTCTCAGTCCAAAAACATCCTTTGGACTTATTCTAATAGCCCATAAGACTTCTGAGAAAGAAAGTTTCATTCAAATTAAAAAAAAATCTTTCCCACTTTTATTAAAACAAAATCTTGGAGAACTATATTTGGCAAAGAGCCAAGAAACTAATTAGGAACTGTCACCTGAAGTGAAAAAATTGGAATTACTTAACATCTTTTTAAACCACAGTCTAATTTTCATCCTTAAATACCTGAATCTCACTGCAAATAAAATATCAGGTAGTCCATATTTATAGGAAAGTATTTCCCTATTTTTCCTTATAAACTTATCTGGCTTACCTATGTCTTTTTCCATTGCTCTGGCCAACTCCTCAACAGTCATTCCAAGCCATACCTCCACCTCCTTTTTAGATTTTGTTGAAGGTAATGGAGATTTCTGTGATCTTTTTTCCTATTAAATATTCGGAATGCATAAAGAAGGAAGAAAACACTTTGAGACTTATTCTGGAATATACACCACAGTCACGGCTCCTATTTCTACCAACTCTCCTAAGTAGTTAAACCTCAGACTAAAATTTAAAATCCTGCATTTTTAATTCACTGTTATATACTGATATAAGTCATCAAATTCATCAATATTACTAAACAGCTAACTAGAACCTCCCTTCCTCACAAAGATTTATTGCCTGGAGTATAACATCAAGGCATAAAGATTTCATAAATGACAAAAATACTCAAAATGGACTTCTACTCATCAGTATAGGAACTTTCATCTCAGATCAAATAACAGAGAAATCTCTAAATACCTTCTTTGTCACCAGAAGCCTACGTTGAAATAATGCAGCCCTGATGAGTGCATCTGTTTGCCAGGGCCGGGTGTACAGCTGAGCCGTCTGCACCGCATAAGCAGATGAAAACACGTGCCTCCACTGTGCCAACATTCTTCTTTGACACAGGCTGTGCAGCTGCCTACAAATAGTGTGAAACCGCAGCAAGTTCTCCAACTTCAGTATCTTCCGGTTCATGTTTCTCCTAAGAAAAAAAGTTTTAAAAGAATATTATGTTCAATATTGAAACCAAGTTAGGAAACGTTAATAGGATATGTACCACACGAAAAGCCTGTGCTAGTGTTTCAACAATGAGTAAAACTGGGTTCCCACCATGAGAGAGCTCACAGTCCAGTCAGAGATGGGATGTCGTACCAAGTATTCTCTAGATATTAACTATTACTGCTGTTAATAGTCCTACGATTTCATATGTCAGGAGAAGGCAATGGCACCCCACTCCAGTACTCTTGCCTGTAAAATCCCATGGACGGAGGAGCCTGGTAGGCTGCAATCCATGGGGTCGCTAAGAGTCGGACACGACTGAGTGACTTCACTTTGACTTTTCACTTTCATGCATTGGAGAAGGAAATGGCAACCCACTCCAGTGTTCTTGCCTAGAGAATCCCAGGGATGGGGGAGCCTGGTGGGCTGCCGTCTATGGGGTTGCACAGAGTCGGACACGACAAGCAACTTAACAGCAGCAACACTGACATACAATAACTTATAAGGGCTCTTTTTTCTTGAAACATCAACTAACCAAATCATAACTAGAGTGATTTTTTTAACACAAATTTGAACTCAACTCTTTGCTAAACATCCTTTGTGGGGGCTGGAAGGGGATTATCCCTAGTTTAATATACAACTTCAAAACATGCTATATAAGGGGTCATTATCTGCCTTCTGTTAATCTCTCACTTCATCTCTTACAATCTTATAGTTGCCTCATGCCTACCTCCCAAATTTTTGTTGCTGTTCCACATATGATCTCTGATGGTCATCATCTAATCTTTGAACCTTTGCATATGCTTCCTCTACTTGGAAGTGTCTTTCAACCCTAAAATTTTCTGTTCTTCCATAGCTCTTTCCCAAAAAAGGATGTAACAGAGTGGGAAGAAGGCACCCAATAAATACCTACTGAATAACGTTTTCTGATTACTCTTGGATTTTTTTAAGATTTATTTATTTTTGCCTGTGCTGGTCTATGTTGCTGCTCATGGGCTGGCTCTAGTTGTAGTGAGTGGGGGCTACTCTCTAGTTGGGGTGCACAGGCTTCTCACTGTGGTGGCTTCTCTCACTGCAGAGCACAGCCTCTAGGCACAAGGGTTTCAGCAGATACACCACGTGAGATCTGCAGCTGTGACTGGCGAGCTCCAGAACACTGGCCCAGTAGTTGCAGTGCATGGGCCTAGCTGCTCCTTGGCATGTGGAATCATTCCGGACCAGGGATCAAACCTGTGTCTCCTGCAGTGGCAGTAGGATTCTTAACCATGAAACCAACAAGGAAGCCCCTGAATATTACTCTTCAGATGAAAGAAGAGTTTATTGAGAAACTCACAATCGAATTCAATAGTACAGCTCAGAACTCAGTAGTACAGTCTTTTCCTCCTTGAGTCTTCTATTTCTTCTGATCACAAGACTGCATTTCCACAGCTTTGTTTTTCAGTGTTTAAAGCAAGAAGCAACTAAAAGAACATAAGAAGTACTACTTTTCTCCTCGGCAAACATTTCCTTAGCACCATCTTCTAGGGACTGCATTTGAGGTTGTTGATTCAAAGGTTAATAAGCCAGAGTCACTTCCTTTGGAGTTCACTGTCCCTAAAATGTTCCAGTATAATGATTCTTAAACACCTCAAGAATGGCACGTTTAAACAATCTTATTTGGGTACATTTCCCAGGATGAAGTAGAATGCTCAGGAAGCATGGAATTCCTCGGGCAGGCGGGGGTGTGGGTAGAGTAGATTTTTTTTTTTTTTTTTTAACGAGTCTAAAACCAGATTTAACAAGGACACGAGTTAATGCAGTGGTAGGAAAGGTCCTTCATGGAGATTAACCAAAGCACAGATATTTCACTGAGGCAGATATTCGAAAAACACATGGGGGCTGCGGCAGGCAATAAACCAAATACCCAAACTGGAAGGAAAACTTGCCACTTATTCCAAGCCTCTCGTTTTATAGAAAAGGAAAATGGAGTCCAGAAAGCTCAAAAAGCCTTCTCCAAAGTCATACCGCTAGTTACTGACAGGACTAGAACCCAAGCTTTCTGACTCCCAATTCCGGTGTTCCTTTGCCGCTAGGATATTCTTATTATGGAACCTGAAAAAAAAAAAGATGTTGGAAATAATGTAGTTGCGTTGGTCCAAACATCTGAATGAAACAGTTGAAAACCTTGGACTTTATGTGCAAGGTAAAAAGAAGTCACTATACAAGAATGATGGATCTAAGGTAGCTTCACCTGGAACCCTAGGCCAGTAAGCCTTGAATACAGCGGAGGCAGGGGACGGGGCGCTCAAGGAAAGGAAGCAGCCCTCTGCTTCCGGCTGGATAACTCCTTCATCATGCCTAAAGCAGGGTCACGCACGGATTAGGTGCATCATGGAAAGGCTCCCGAATGCGCAATGTTTCTCATCTGTGCCGCTGACACTTTAGGCCAAACAATACAATACACGCCACCCAGTACGACCCGGCTAAGGGACCCACCCCTGGGCCCCTCACCTAGCTCCTACCTAGGACCCAGGGCTTCGGGATTCTGAAGGGGGCGGAGATCACCTTCCGGACCTGCAGGACAGTCAATCAGCCAGTCCGTCCCTGAAACGGTCCCTCTCCGGCTTCCGTTGCCGCCGGAAGCGGCTCTACTCGGAATTCAGAAGTCGCTACTTCGGAACAGTAGCTGTAAAGTTTGTTGAAGGCGTACCGGTGTTGCTGTGCGTGGATGAATAATCGCTTTTACAAATCCCTTCCCCTTCCCTGGTGGCTCAGAGGTTAGAGCGTCTGCCTGCAATATGGGAGACCGGGGTTCGATCCCTGGGTCGGGAAGAGTCCCCTGAAGAAGGAAATGGCAACCCATTCCAGTATTCTTGCCTAGAGAATCCCATGGACGGAGGAGCCTGGTGGGCTACAGTCCACGGAGTCGCAAAGAGTCGGACACGACTGAGCGACTTCACTTTCACTTCCTAGAAAGTAAATTACTGCAGTTCTGGGGCCGTGAGTGTCCTCCATGCGTACGCTCAAGGGAAAGTTAAACGGGGAAATGTGGGAGAAATAAGTCCTTAAAACACATACTTCCAAAAAGAGAGAAATGCAAGGGAAAGCGGTGATAGAATTAGTGATGAGGAAGGAGCGCTTTCTCTTTTAAAAGTCGCTTCCTGTGGGTGGCATTTGAAGTGGTAAAGCTAGAGTGGGCCCCAATCCCAGTTCATTCCCAGCGGTGACTCAGGGACCTTTATGTAAACTCCCTGTGCTGCAGTTTTGCAATATGGTAACAATACTGGAGTGGGTAGCCATCCATTCCCTTCTTTAAGGGATCTTTCTGACCCAGAGATCGCACCTGGGTCTCCTGCATTGCAGACAAAGCCCTGGTAATGGTGGTGGTTTCGTCCCTAAGTCGTGTCCAACTCTTGCAATCCCATGGACTGTAGTCTGCCAGGCTCCTCTGTCCACGGGATTCTCAAGCAAGAATACTGGAGTGGGTTGCCATTTCCTTCTCCAAAGGATATTCCCGACCTGGATGTTAAACTCGGGTTTCCTGCATTGCAAGCAGATTTTTTTTTTACCAACTGAGCTATGAGGGAAGCCCCATGGTAATAATAGTAGCTGCTTAGTAAGATAGCAGTAGCAGGAAGGTTCATAAAGTAGCTGGTTCATAAGGGTTTGCTGTTGTGATTATTAGCTTCCTCCCAGAACATTTCCACACCTTGATGGGATGTTGTCTTCTGGCTTGTCACCTTGACCTCAACCGCCACTATTCTCAAGTCTTAAGTATTGTTTTATTTCTGTCCTCAAGGTCTAACACTACCCTAGGCTAATGATGTAGGTATATTAGAGTTTCTTACTGTTATCTGCTTTCTCCCTCCCTAGTGTGGACTCCTAACTCATGCCCTATCCCCCCTAGTGTGGACTCCTAACTCATGCCCTATCCCCCCTAGTGTGGACTCCTAACTCATGCCCTATCCCCCCTAGTGTGGACTCCTAACTCATGCCCTATCTCTTTTTTTGTCTCCCCAGTGTCACCACAAAGATGTGTAGGCAGTGTTGCTGAATGATTGAATGGAAACCTCTGTCTAGAAAATCTTTTTAATGAACCTAACACACTTGAAAACTACTGAAGTGCGTTTCAGTTTGCTATCATTTTACTTACCTTTCACACTCACTGAAGTGCAATTTCTGTAAGAAATTCTTTGCTCTCTCTGCCTTGCCAAATAGTTAAGAAGCAGAAATTGATTGGCAGAACATCAAAGTAATGGTCATACCATTCTCCCCAATATTAGAATGAAAATAACCAATACATTTCTGATCATGAAGATATACATACTAATGTGGAAAATTCAAGCAATACACCGAAACACAGAAAGTGAAAGGAGCAAGGAAGGAAGGAAATGAGGAAGGAAATAGAATGAGGGCAGTTAAACAGGCACCAACCTGAAAAAGTCTAAGCTGGAAACTTCTGAACAACGAAATAATGGAGTATTAGATTATAACTCAAAATAACAAATGAAGGATAGGGAGAAATCCTCCTTATAGAATAATTCCATGTTTATTAACTTCAACTATGAGTTAAAGCATAGTTCCCACCTCCAATCCCTTGGGTGTGGACTGGACTTAATGACTTGCTTCCAAAGAACAGAATATGGAAAGGGAAAAATAGTACCTTCTTAACAGAGAATCTGGGAGACACCACCTTAACCAACTGATCAAGGTAAACATCAGTAATGTCATGTCGACATCACATACCCCCTGAAATAATGTGATAAGGACGCTACATCTCTAATATTTGTCCCCAAAACCCACAACCCTACTACAATCATGGGGGAAACATCAGGCAACCCAAATTAAAGAGCATTCTACAAAATATCTGAGCAGAATTCTTCAAAGTAGTCAAGGTCATGAAAAACAATGAAAGACAAGGAAACTATGACAGATCTGAAGAATAAGGAAATGTAATGACTGAATACAATGTGGGGTCCTGTATAGAGTCCAGGAACACAAAAGCATACTAGTGGAAAAACTTGTGAAATCTAAATAAAATCTGTAGTTTAGTTGATTCTAATACCCCAGTGTTAATTTCTTAATTCTCACAAACGCATCACAATATGTTAACATTAGAGGAAACCGAGTGAAGGACAGTCAGGAACTATCTACTATCTTTGCAAATTAAAATTTATTTGAAAAAACAATTTTGAAAAAATTTTGGTTGCGACACTCAACTTGCGGGATCTTAGCTCCCAAACCAGGGATCAAACCCGAGGCCCCAGCAGTGAAAGCCCAGAGTCCCAACCACTGGATCACCAGGGAATTCCCTAAAAAGATTTCTTTATAAATTTTCCCCCTTTGTAAAATAGTTCAGTCACCTGTATTTATCAGATACTACCCTCTCCTGGGCTTTCCTGGTGGCTCAGTGGCAAAGAATCCGCCTGCCAATGCAGCAGACGGGTTTGATCCCTGGGTTGGGAAGATCCCCTGGAGAAGGAAATGGCAACCCACTCCAGTATTCTTGCCTGGAAAATCCCATGAATAGAGGAGCCTGGCGGGCCACACTCCATAGTGTCACAAAGAGTTGGACATGACTTAGCAACTAAACAAACCCCTCTCCCAGCATCATGACATTTCATATTCAAGTTCTGTGACTAGATGTCTAGCTCAAGTTCATGTTGATAATTTTGATTTAATGTCTCATGTTCTTTCCAATGTAAATTTGAGACTGTATTTGCTTTAAGGACAAGGGACCATGCAAAGGATAACATTTCTTTTCTATTTAATACAATGCTGACATATATGTTTGATAAATAAATATGCATGAACTTGGGTTAGGATAGTTTCTAAACAGTGATATAAGATTCTTTTACCATAGATTTAGCTCCATTTTATAATAAAAATCTTTGGTTGTAAGACTTGTTTGGAGCAGGATACCCGGTCATCACACCACAGGTAGACTGTAATTAGGGCGTCCCTGGTGGTTCAGACAGTAAAGAATCTGCCTGCAATGCAAAAGACCTGGGTTCAGTCCCTGGGTTGGGAAGATTCCCTGGAGAAGGGCATTGCAACACATTCCAGTATTCTTGCCTGGAATCCTCATGAACAGAGGAGCCTGGCGGGTTACAGCCCATGGGGTTACCAAAAGTCAGACATGACTGAGTGACTAAGCACAGCACATAGCACAGAATATAATTAAGAGAACATTAGTGTAGACCAGGAGAGATGATAGTAATTTGGGGTAGAGTGATGGAAGTGGTTAGAGTAGAAGGATTTAAGAAACTGAATTGTGATGGATTGTCAGTGGGGCGGGGGGAGGGCTTCACACCTTGCATAACTGATGGATGGCAGTTCATTTCTAAAGAGATTTCCAGGTCAGAACACCTTCCTTGTCTAGACAATGTGGTGGATGGCATTATCAATTTTCCTCTTTGTGTTTCTCTTTTGTAGCTGTCATGCAGACCTTATTCTGGTTAATTGTTTCCTTACTTTTGTACATGGCTCATATTTCTTTTTTAAAAAAACTTTATTTGTTTTGGGGTATAGCCGATTAACAAACGATGTTATGATAATTTCAGGTGAATGGTAAAGGGACTCAGACATACATATACATGTACCCATTCTCACCCAAACTCCCCTCTCATCTAGGCTGCCACACAACACTGAGCAGAGTTTCCTGTGCTATACAATAGGTCCTTGTTGGTTATCCATTTTAAACATAGCAGTGTGTACATGTTCATTCCAAACTCCCTGACTGTCCCTGCTCTCCCCCAGCAACCATAAGCTTGATCTCAAGGTCTGTGAATCTGTTTCTATTTTGTTAAGTTCATTTGTATCCTTTCTTTTTAGATTCCACATATAATAGATGTCATATTTTTTCTTCTCTTACTCCACTCAGTATGACACTCTCTATGGAACAACAGACTGGTTGCAAATAGGTAAAGGAGTACGTCAAGGCTGTATATTGTCACCATGCTTATTTAACTTATATGCAGAGTACATCATGAGAAATGCTGGGCTGGAGGAAGCACAAGTTGGAATCAAGATTGCCAGGAGAAATATCAATAACCTGAGATATGTAGATGACACCACCCTTATGGCAGAAAGTGAAGAAGAACTAAAGAGCCTCTTGATGAAAGTGAAAGAGGAGAGTGAAAAAGTTGGCTTAAAGCTCAACATTCAGAAAACGAAGATCATGGCACCTGGTCCCATTACTTCATGGCAAATAGATGGGGAAACAGTGGCTGACTTTATTTCGGGGGCCTCCAAAATCACTGCAGATGGTGATTGCAGCCATGAAATTAAAAGACGCTTACTCCTTGGAAGGAAAGTTATGACCAACCTAGACAGCATATTCAAAAGCAGAGATATTACTTTGTCAACAAAGGTCTGTCTAGTCAAGGCTATGGTTTTTGAAGTCATCATGTATGGATGTGAGTTGGACTATAAAGAAAGCTGAGTGCCGAAGAATTGATGCTTTTGATCTGTGGTGTTGGAAAAAGACTCTTGAGAGTCCCTTGGACTGCAAGGAGATCCAACCAGTCCATCCTAAAGATCAGTCCTGGGTGTTCTTTGGGAGGAGTGATGCTAAAGCTGAAACTCCGATACTTTGGCCACCTGATGCGAAGAGCTGACTCATTGGAATAGACCCCGATGCTGGGAAAGATTGAGGGCAGGAGAAGGGGACGACAGAGGATGAGATGGTTGGATGGCATCACCGACTCAATGGATATGGGTTTGGGTGGATTCTGGGAGTTGGTGATGGACAGGGAAGCCTGGCGTGCTGCAGTTCATGGCGTCGCAAAGAGTTAGACACGACTGAGCGACTGAACTGAACTGATGTCCAGCCATGTTGCTGCAATATGGCATTATTTCATTCTTTTTAACAGCTGAGTAATATTCCATTTTATGTATATACATCTTCTTTATCCATTTCTCCATCAATGGACATTTACATTGCTTCCATTTCTTGGTTACTGCAAACAGTGCAGCAATGAACATTGGGGTACATGTATCTTTTGGATCATGTTTTTCTCCAGATATGTGCCCATGAGTGGGACTGCACGGTCATATGGTAGATCTGTTTTTAGTTTTTTAAGAAACCTCCATATTGTGCTCCGTAGTGGCTGTACCAATTTACATTCCCACAAACAGTGCTGGAAGCTTCTCTCCTCGTCACATCCCCTCTAGCATTTGTTTGTGGATTCTTTGATGATAGCCATTCTGGCTTGTGATTCACATTTCTTAGCTACAATTCTTCTTAGATTTCAATTCTTCTTTTCCCCTTCTTTCAATGCTCAGGTCTCCATGATTGAATTTGGGTGTTCTTGAAAGTCTTCAAATATTTAAGGACAATAATTTGGGATATGCCACATCTTCGTATATGTGGTCCTTGGTATTCTTATGCTTTCCATTTTTATTCTGAGAGAGCGTAGTGAAAAAAATAAGCCTAACCATATCTTATATACCAAAGTAAAATTTAAATATTAATGAGTTGAGTATTTCTAAGAAAATAAAAAAAAGATTGCATATTCTATTGGTAGAGGTTAGCTTTCTATACCTAGATCAGATTAACTTAAAAAAAAAACACATTTGGTTACACAAAAATAAGTAACATCTGTAGGTAAAACCAAACTAAAAAAAAAAAATCCCCTCTTGTGAATTCCCTGGCAGTCCTGTGGTTAGGAGTCTGGGCTTTCACTGCCAGGTGCCCCAGTCTGATCCTTGGTTGGGGAACTATGATCTCTGAAAGGTATATGGTGGTGGTGGTGGGGGGGAAACCTCTTCTTTAATGGAAAAAGTATATATGATATTTGGAGTATATAGGACAATGAAAGATACACAACTTGATTATTTAAAGAGCTCACGTAAACCAATGTGAAAGCCATTAACATTCACTCCATAGCTAAATGAGCCAAGACAGAAATGAAACTAACTCACAAATGGGGAAATAAAATAATAAACATAGAAAAAATGTTCTGAGTGATCCCTTTCTCCTTATCTAAGTTTTCTAAATACTCTTTAATGTGGTACATTTCTTTTGCTGTTGATCTGAATTTAGGTGGCCACGGGCAGATGCCTGTTGATTCCATAATCAAGTATCAAAGAACTGGATGGACTGTTTGAAGGAAGACATGGCATAATAATTTTAAGAGGTTGGTTAAACTGAGACCTTTTAAAAGTGCACTGTCCAAGGCTAATTCTGGGTGAATTATGAAGTTGGCTCTGATTTTCTCTTTCACAGCTGCCTCTGAGGCTGTCCTGTGGGGGAGGACTCAAATATAGTCCACCTTTGGTATCCAAGGGGTGTTAGTTCCAGGGATCCTCCACAGATGCCAAAATTTGTAGATGCTGAAGTTCCTTATATAAAATGGTGCAATTTTGCATATGACCTATACACATCCTCCTGTATACTTTAAATAATCTCTAAATAATATCTAATACATTGTAACTATGTAAACAATTGCTAGTGTGTGGGAAATTCAAGTTTTGGCTTTTGGAACTTACTAGAATTTTTTTTTTTTCCCCATCTGTTGTTACTTGAATTCATGGATTCAGACCTGTGCATATGGCAAGACAACTGAACTTTGCAGTATCTTCTTAAGAGCATTCTTCGCCAGGCCTTCCATTTGCACCCCAGAGATGACCTAAATATATTCCTACCAGAGTTAAATGTCCCTAGGAATAGCTATGATTTAGCTCAGATTCTATTACTGAATTGGTCTACTTGGCTTGTGCTGGGGTTCTAGCCCCAGCCATGAACCCTTGTCCCAGTCAGGAAGGTTCTTTTCCTGAACAGATTTGCACAGCCAATAATAAATCCTATGCTAAGACTGGAACAGCACAAGCTTTATTCAATGGCTAAAGAATGGAGAATCTTGTGTACAAATCAACCTAATTCAAGGGGAGACACTATTTATATAGGAGGGTGGAGATAGAAGGGAGGGAATTGGAAAGAGTGAGAGGAATATTCATGACTTACCTGAGAAGAGAAGTGTGGTTTGGACCTGGCACTGATATAACTCTTTTTCGGTCTTTGTAACCCTTTTCTAGAGGAGATCAGCCCTGGGATTTCTTTGGAAGGAATGATGCTAAAGCTGAAACTCCAGTACTTTGGCCACCTCACGTGAAGAGTTGACTCATTGGAAAAGACTCTGATGCTGGGAGGGATTAGGGGAAGGAGGAGAAGAGGACGACAGAGGATGAGATGGCTGGATGGCATCACTGACTTGATGGACGTGAGTCTGAGTGAACTCTGGGAGTTGGTGATGGACAGGGAGGCCTGGCGTGCTGCGATTCATGGGGTCACAAAGAGTCGGACACCACTGAGCGACTGAACTGAATCCTTTTCTGGTGGTTGTCATGGCAACTGTCAACTGTCACTGCACTTATGGGTGTATCATTTAGCATGCACTGACTATATAATGAGGCTCTAGGTCTACTGGAAGTTAAATCTTCAACCATCTAGTGCCTAATTGGATCTAACCAGTCCCTGGTTTTTGCTTTGCAGCTCCCTCCCAAAACTTCAGATAAGAGCAACTGGTTTCCATTCAAGAGAGGGGTAGGGGTATGATTCTGGGGCAACAGTTTTGGTAACAATTGGAAGCTTAATCTAAACTCATAAATGAAACTCTAGTGGAATTTCAGGCCTCATTCAAGGTGGGGAGTGAGGGTTTTGCAGGATAGTGGAAAACACTCCACCAAGAGGCAGGAAAAAATGCCTCTGAAAAAGGTAGTCAAAAGGATAGAGATTCTGGCTCTTTCTCTCCTTGTTGGTCCACAACCTTAGGAAGTTTTCCAGGTGAAACCGCTGTGCGCGCACACACACCCAGAGACCCCACCCTCCACCCCAGAAGGGCAAGGAAAGACTGAAGAGGCGGGGCATTCCTCATTGGTAGGTGGCAGTTTTAATAATATTCAAAGGAACTTATATTGGTGGTTTGTCTTGGGCATCCACCTGCCAGCATCTTAAGAATTTATCTAGAGGCCTTAAGGGGCGAAAGGGGCCTCACTTACCTAAAAAGTCCAGGTTTCAATGACACATTACTCTCTCAAGGCTGCATCCTTCAAGTAGCACCTAGCTCAGAACAGTGGGTAGTATGTACATTCCAAGGGCAGAAGGGATAAGGAGACTGCCTCAGTCTGCTTCCTGGGTAAACCCGAGACCACATACAATGAATCACTCCCTCAACATTCCTTGAGTTGAGTTGTTAGGTTTAAATCTATTTAAATGGAAGACAAGCTGGATCTAGGGAACCTGCGGCGGGTATGGAGTGGGCTGTGAGAACGCAGGCGCCTCCCTCTTGCGGGACGCGGGTTAAGGACACTGCATGTCAGGGGCAGGATGTCCTTGCGGACTCGGACGAACCTCAGGAACAAACGGTAGATGTCGAGCGAACACGGTACGACCTCGCCTCCAGAAAACGCGGGCGCTGGACTTCCAGCACCGCCCCTGTCCCTCCAGGAACTTCCGCCTCGGCCTGCAGTGGGCGGTCCGCGGGAAGCCACGCCCAGTTCCGCGTCTCTCGCCGCCGCCACGAGGACAGCATGGCAGGCGCCGAGTTGCGGGCGGCGCTGGAGCAGCGGCTCGCCGCCCTGGCCATCCGCACAGAGGTCGTGGAGCACCCGGAGGTGAGACGCTCCCCCAGGACCACCCCGGGAGGAAGTGGGCTCTACTGCAGCGTCTGCGAGGCGAAGCCGCTGAGACTAGACGTCCTGGGGGGTCACTGTAAAGTCCGTTCCTAAGGCATTTCCCGGAATCCAGAGTAGAGAGGGATCTGAATGCACCACCGAGTGCATCTCCACTTGGGACTCTGCTGTTATTATGAAAAAACCTGTTTTCCTTTTGGAGCGATTTTTTTTTTTTTTAATTTGGGGAACTAGCGCAACATATTGAGAACTTGTGCATCTCAAACTGGCCTGGGTATGTAAGTTGCCAAGCAGTAAAACGTTTCTGCAGTGGCTATGACGCATGCGGGACACCAGGGTTAGAGTTTGGTTTTTTTTTTTAACGATTCAGTTGATTGATGGAGACTTTTTGTTTCTGCAAGTACCTCACGTAGCCAGTATATAACCTGACTGTTGGGAGGACATAGTTTTTGCCTAACTCTTTGAGTAACAGCTCCTGATAACTAGCTAGATACGGTGATAGTCTTCAAAGGGTAGAGAAATTCATCATAACTATTTTCTTTGACTCTTTTGCCTCGATACTCTCTCCCTTTTTACTGTGCATATTGCCAGCGTTTCTGATATTCTTTTTATACTAGTCCAGGCTCTCATTTCCTGCCCTCACTCCCTCTCTGTAGTTATATTTTATAGAGTAGAGGTTGTATTATGATCTGGATGGAATGCCAAGGAATAGGAGTCTGGGCTGCTATAAACTCCCCCCCCCCGCCCCTTTTTATTGGAGTATAGTTGATTTACAGTGTTGTGAGGGCTGCTATAAACTCGACTAAAAGTCTAAAGGAAAAACAAAAATAGCATTTTAGAAATGTGAAGGTTTAGCCAGCATATTGCAATGGAGAATTGGCCAAAGAGAAACTACTTGAGGTCCAAGATGAGATATAATTATTTGATAATAGGCTGGGAATCGGTTGCTACCAGTGATATCCTGGACACCGAGTACTCCCTAACCACGCTGTTTAGACCCAGCAAGCAATGTATATATAACTGTATGTTTGCAGTGTACATGCATGTTATTTTAAAAGTTCTCATGTGGTATTTTACAGGTGTTTTCAGTTGAAGAAATGATGCCTCATATCCAGCATTTGAAAGGAGCACACAGTAAGAACTTATTTCTTAAGGACAAAAAGAAAAAAGGCTATTGGCTGGTGACAGTTCTTCATGATAGACAAATTAATTTAAATGATCTCGCCAAGCAGTTAGGTGTTGGGAGTGGAAACCTGCGGTTTGCCGATGAAGCAGCCATGCTAGAAAAACTGAAAGTTGGCCAAGGTTGTGCCACCCCATTGGCACTCTTCTGTGATGATGGAGATGTGACGTTTGTTCTGGATTCTGCCTTTTTGGAAGGTGGACATGAAAAGGTGTACTTTCATCCAATGACCAATACTGCAACCATGGGATTGAGCCCTGAAGACTTTCTCACATTTGTGAAGAACACAGGACATGATCCCATAATACTAAACTTTGATAAAAACTAACTGGGCTAAAGTTCAGAGTATTTGTTTCTGAAAGCTGTTTTTCTTACTTGTAATTATAAGCAGCATTAAAAGTGGGAAGATATATCTAGCACTCGGTTTGGTGACTACCTGAACTATTGAAAAACTATCTCATCTTAAAGTTTTTCTTTTTTTAAATATATTGAGGTAGCTTTAGTCAGGCCAGAGGTTCCACCCTCCCCATCCCCATGACTACTTGTTACAAGAATGCCTTCATTAACATCAGGAGTTCCCTGGTTACTGTGTGGTTAGGAATCCAGGCTTTCACTGCCTGGCCCAGGTTCAGTGCCTAGTCACAGGAACTGAGATTCCCGCACGCAGCAGGGTGGCCAAAAAAGAATAAATTAACATCAAAACTAAGATTATTTATCTAAGATTAACTGTCTTACATCTTATTTATTATACTTGGAAAAAAGCAAGTTTCAAAAATAGCATATGTAAAATTACACATGTGATAGTGACATACAGGAGAAAAAATAAAAAATAATATGGGAAGACATTAAATTGTAAATAGTGGTTATCTCGAGGGAATGAGGATTAAGGAATAAGAATTTCCCAGCAGTATAATTAAACAAGGGGGCAAGGGAAAACCTTTCTGTTACCGAGTGTTTGTTTTTAAACCAATGCTTTTTTTTCCCCAGTGAAAATATAAGCTAATTTTTAAAATAAAATTCTATCGTTACAATATCTTAATCTAGAAAAACCCTCAAAGTAGGGATAGAAAATATGCCGTAATCATTATACTAATGAAATTACATTTTAACTCAGGAGCAGAACATACAGAGGCCATTAAGGATTTGTTTGGTCTTTGTTCAGAGGTTAGAAATTTGAACATGCTTGAACAAGTTTCTGTCCTTTAGGCTATATTAAATTTACTCATTTTTCAATTACGCATCTAAAAAGTGTAAGATAAATTTTATACACATATAAACGAAAACGTGTAAGAACCCAGGATTAGGTATTGTCAGTTGCCATATAGAAGCTAGTTCAAAAACAGTGAGGAAAATTAATGTATTTTTTCACCTCTCTTAAACTCAAATAAGACCCTAATTGAGGGTCTGAGTAGGCTACAAAACAGCCTAGAGGACTTAGGAAAATTCTCATTTCCTCTAGTACAATCGGATATTTGAGAGATAAAATGTTTCTTCCTAAGGTTGAAGATGCAGTAATTGCTTCCGGTAGAGAAACCGTTTTTAATTTGTACCGATTTGCATTTCTGAAAGGCAAAGGTAAAAACCTGTCATTTTTCAATATATGTGGTTAGAGACTACAAGTCTACTGATGGCAGAATTTTTATAAACTATAGATGAGTGAGTTAGTAAGAAATATCTTCCATCAATGATAACATTCTGAGATGCTACACTGGTTTTTTGCCTACTCGGTATTATGTCTCTAAGAAAGAGGAAATTTAGGTTGCTTTGAATATAAAATGAAGGTTTACTGAATAGAATCAAAGACACTGAGGACCTCAGCAAACTGGTCTGTCTTCCTCACCTTAGAGTGAAAATAGGCCCAGAAAGACTGACCTGCCCAATGACACAAGTCAAGTTGCCATCTCTTAACATTATGCCTCCCAAAGTCTACGTGAAAATGGAAAGAGACTGATGTGTACAGTCTGTTATTATAATGACACTTCTGGGATTGACAAAACTAATAGATTCTTCTCTTTCTCCCCAAACCTCTAATACTCATCCCAAAGTGATTAGAACAGAGATAAACAAGATTATGTCTGAAAATTGATTTTCTAGGGCAAAGAGAAAGGAAAGAATAATACTTGGTTAAATTATATGTTATGATTGCTAACCACTTGTTATAAAAATCATATCAGTTTGACAAGTGAATGTTAAACCAACTTAATTTTTTTAGGAGAAATAAAAGTTAAAAACTAAAATGAAAAAATGTTTTTGAAAAACGATCAGCCAAATGATGGTGTCTTTTTTGTTATGAACTGGGTTTTTTGCTATCAACTGTGGCTTTAATATAGCCAAGTAATAAACATTTTGCCATTTAACTCCAGATTTCTCAGTAGCATTACTTTAAAGGAAATGTTACAGCTCTTGTATTATTTGATTTGGTATTTAATAACAGTTATAAGTACAATGGCAAACATTGAAAGAGAGAACCCTTAGAAAAGAAAGACAATTTAAAATCAGGTTTTGTTAAAGGGTGTTATAAGTGCAACTTTATCCATAAGCATTCCTTTTAAGGCATTTTCACTGTTGTCCAAATATCTCAACTTGTACATCAAGGTTTATATTATAAAATGGGCTCCGTCTGTATTATTCATTCAAGGCTTAAAGAAAAAAACATATCTCAGGACTAAGAGTAGCAGAAAAAAAAAACACAAAACTTCACTTTTCTCATAAAAAGTAACTTAAAGTACAAAAGTTATTTAGCATACATTATTACTCCTCATTGTAATTCCAGATTTGGTACAATATCTTTTTCACTTCCTGACATAAACTGTTAAGACAGTACAGGCTGTAATAATATTTATTTGTGAGGTGGCTGCAATTCTGTAATACGCACAGTGATTTTTAAATAGGCTCTTACCATGCCTTGCATGAAAGGTGCTACATACAAACCTGTTTCGTGAACTCTTTGGTAACCACCAGTTCAAAAACTTGGACCGAACATTTCCACATTGCCAGATCTCAAGCACTTTATCGGAGCTCTGGGCCGAACCTATTACCCTGTATATAAATTCTTTTAGTTTCCAAGGGGGATTAGAGCTGTATAATTAAAATCATGTCAGGCGCCAGTCAGGAAAGTGGCCCCAGTTATTGTACTTTCTAGTTGGCTACATGGTTTCGTTTGGCAGAAGTAGTTTATCTAAAGGAAAAGCATGACTTCCTACTAAGTTTGCTTCTGATGCTATCTTTTGGAAATGGTAAAACACTCATGTGGTCATTTAGTCCTTTCTTGAAACGGTATGAGAAAGGTGACGAATGTGATTTGAGAATATGCCTACTTTTTGCAGTCTCAGGTGTTCTTGGTCGTCTTGCTGCATTTTCTGAGTCAGCCCTTTACAGGCGACCCTTAAGCATTTTCTAACTGAAGCAATAATGTGTTGCTTCAGTCAGCAGGGTCTCTGTTTTAGGATATTAGTGTCCTGGAGAGATCAAGCTGTGGTGCCACACACCCTCACTGGACTACCTCCTACTCATTAAATTTCAACTTGAAGCAAATGTCCTGGGATGTGTCCTAGTTGTGCAAATTAGATGCTAGTTAATATAAATCTAAGTTACACACTTACTGTATTTAGCTAAAACATAATTTCTATATTTACTCTCAATTTATCCACCTAAAAATGAATTTACAGTTTTTACATGCAGACGTCTCTAGACTGCCACAATGCCCATTATCAGTCTGATACTTGAATCTAGGAAATCATGATGGAGACATGTTTCACAGTCTAGAGAATAGGTTTTAAATATGTCTGTTGTGCAATATTTGTATCTTAGTAAGAATCCTTTGTATTTATATTTACATAGCACCTTTCATCCAAGAATTTAAAAGTGATTTAACTTTACAGCATTATTTGGTGGCAAAACCTAACTTCCATTTCAGTTTCAACTATACATGCCATATTTCTTTTCATTAATGGTCTTTCTGAAAGTAGACTATCTTCTGAAAGTAGAACACAACACTGTTACTGGCCTACCAAAAAGAGGGGAAAAAAAGAGAAGGGCATGAGGAAGGAGGGGGAGAGGGAGACACATTTTTCATGGCTACTAGGTTAGTGATGAAACACACAATTCATAAACCACACACTATGGAATTATTCCAAAAAGATTTTTAGAGCTGGTAGTGAGAGCCTAAGAAGTACATTGTTAAAATTAAAAAATCAGTATCTTTCTCATTTCAGACCTTTAAGATTATTCATATATTTATGTTAAATAATGAATTTGCATTAATATATATCAATGCAATTTTTGATTGCATAAGAAAATAAAACTGTGATAGAAAATTGGAACTACAAAAAAATTGATGTTTCCCTGGGTTAACTAAATTTACTTTTTTGTGCTTCTTTCAAATGTAAAACAAATGCATACAAATATTTCAGAAGTACTGATAACAGTTACCAACTTTAATGTAGTCTTATAAAGGACAAAACCAAAAATTCTTATTAATAAGTGATAACCTTAATAATAAATGAGTTCCTGGCAAAATGCGGATCGTAGTAAATTATTTACATTATTTTTGCCATAAGAAAACTTCTTAAGCAACAGTCAGCTCTCAAGTTAAAAAAAACGTACATACATAACCCAACACTAAAGAAGGGAAGTGAGTTCAAACACAATAGCTTTATCTTGGGAATGTCTTTTTCTAGAAAACCACCTTACTAAAAAAAAGTTTCAGAAAAACACGTTCTAATTACCTTGGATCCATGTGTGAATGAATTACTTAGTGTTCCTTAGCAGGGAATATGGAAATATTCATATCACTGTAAATTTTTTTTATAACTCCTATCATGGATTTTTCAGTTATTTCATAAACTGAGTTTCTTTTGCAGTGCATCAAAATAGTCGGCTTAAAAATAAGAGAATACCAACACATGCAGTCTGCTAACCAAATAAGGCTCTGACATGCCTAAACAATGTTCTCTGTATCTTGATATATAGTACATTCCACAGCATACTACAGCATTTAATTTAGGTTTACACAACTAAATATAAATGGCTAGACTTAGGCTAATACTTAGCAGAAGCATTAAGCAAACATGGATAAATTCATAAACAAATGATGAAAGAAGTATATTCTTGGAGTACTTCTTGAACCCTTAAAACACTTGGTCCTTAGCGAGAGAACATGCTTTATTCAGTAGATTTTAAAAGTACAATGTACATAATAAGTCACAAAAACCTTCTAAAAATTTTGGCAGTTGACTCCAGTAGTACTCCTTGATTCAAGGAAGGAATGAAGGTTTGTATTTCTTTCCTGCTCTAGTCACGAAGGATTGTTAAGTCTCCTTAAAGATTTTAAAAAATGATTCCTATAGTTGGGTGTCTTGTTACTTCAGAAATAAAGGCTTCATACTGAGAAACTGAAGGACACTTTTCTCTCTGTATTTAGTTGGAAAGTAGAAAGAAAGAAAATATAAGAAAAGTTTGAAGATAAGAGATATAACATACAGAGCAACCACTAAAAGAACAGCATGCACTAGGTACTTTTACAGGGGTAAGAGTGACAGAGAGTCAGAGAATTTGTCTAAGCAGCTCTTCGTAAAAAAGACATTTAATTTCTTCTCCTCAATTACCAAGAACATTGCACAGAAGTTACATTCCTACCAGAAAGATTTTAAACTGAAGAAATAATTTCTAAAACATTATTCATTAGTAAAATCAAATTTAAATTGAGGGGAAAAAATATTTTTAAAGATTGTTTTCCTGCACTAAAGGGCTTCCCGGGTAGCTCAAATGGTAAAGAATCTGCCTGCAATGCGGGAGACCCGGGTTTGATCCTATGTTGGGACGATCCCCTAGAGAAGGGCATGGCAACCCATTCCAGTATTCTTGCCTGGAAGATTCCACGGACAGAGGAGCCTGGTGGGCTACAGTCCATGGGGTCGCAAAGAGTCGGACATAACAAAGCGTGCACTGATGGCCAAACGCTCTGAGGAATCATGTAATTTTGATTTACTTACTAATCAGACACACAGAAAATCATGAATTAAGCAAGCAATATTTACATCTGTTAATGCAATGTGCACTTGTTCTTATACTTAATGCAGTTAGTTTGTACAAATGAGATTAATCTCATTTACAGTTTAAGCAAGAAACTCACCACTTGGCCCACATGTCATGTAGTGGGGTTATAGAATTAGGAGCTTTGTTGTTCCCTAGACCTGCTTTTTGAATTTCTGTTTTCTTGTACTTTGTCCACATCTGCAGGAGAAAAGCATTTCATGTTATTTAATGAAAAGCTAAACATAAAATTCATGAAGATAAGAAACTAAAGAGTTTTCACTGCCTAAGGCAAGGAGAAGGAATCTAATTCTGGAAATATTATTAATCTGATAGACATCTCTACTTAAAGACTGATTTACATGTTTTAAAAGCTATAATAATAATGCCCTCTTGATGTCTGATAGGTTTATGATGTTTGTTTACTAAATGGTCACATATAGTTTTAAAGTAAAATATAATCTTGCATGCAGCAGCAGAAACATCCACAATGAAATATTTGTATTGTTTACTAAGAAAACCAGGCCTTGAGGCTTACTTTGTAGGAAAATATATCTACTTACACTGTTAAGAGTTAAAACTACTTTGGTCAAAGGGGACCCAAAGCCTGACATGACTTTATAATACCACAAAATAATAAGGATATCATTTATAGAAACCTAAGCCAGGAATATGAAAGCTATTCAATTTCATCTAAAATTAGGGTACTAATACAGGCATACCTCGGAGATAATTGCAGGTTTGGTTCCAGACCACTATAATAAAGTGAATTTTGCAATAAAGTGAGTCACATGAATTTTTAGTTTCCCAATGCATGTAAATAACAATGTACATATCTTAATTAAAAAAAACTTTATTGCTAAAAAGAGCTATCCATTATCTGAGCCTGTAGCAAGTCATAATTTTTTTTTTGCAATTGTAACATCAAAGATCACGGATCATCAATCACCGTAACAAATATAACAATAATGAGAAAGTGAGAAATATTCTGAGAACTCCCAAAATGTGACAGAGACATGAAGTGAGCAAATGCTGTTAGAATAATGGCACTGATAGGCTTGTCTGACAGAATTGCCACAAACCTTCAGTTTGTTGGGGAAAAACCCCACAGTATCTGTGAAGTACAAGAAAGCACAATAAAACGAGGTATGCCTGTAATCCTCTGAAATTGGAGAATATTTATGGAGATAAAAAAAAGTACAGTTATTCAACTGAGTCAGAGCTGCTTCACTTTGATCAGAAGATAATTTTTTTTTTAATTGGGGCATCTTGTAAGATTTCATTTATAGAAGGTATTATGTTGATTTTTTTAAGAGTTTGGGAAATACTAGCTCTATACGATTTCTAAGGCTCTTATCACTACTAAAAATGTGATTTCAAGTAAGTGCTATCAAGAAACACTGGTAAAACAGTGTTTTAAGGGAATTTTATGACCTTACACCTGGTGACAGTTTCTGGAGGAAATATCACCTATATTCTCTGACAGTCCCAGACACATGGACGTGGTATATATCTCTCTGTCTTACATGCACAATGTGTATGTTGCTTTGGAAAACATGCTGTATATGTTACTACAGTCATCTGGGTTAGAAATGCTTCTTTCCTGTAAGTCTAACATTGTAAAATAATCACAGTGTTTACCATATAGTAGCATATGATTTCTCAATGTATTTTAATAAATAATCTTAAACTTTTTAAAAAGTCTTATTATCAGGTTATGAAGAAAGAAAAGGGACACCAAAAACATTTGAAATATTAGGACTAATTGTGAAATAAGTGACAAATGGATTGATGTTTTCATGTAGATAAAATATATTAAATGGTATTAAAAATAAAAAAATTTCTGATTGTTTATTTGATGAGCTGCACTGGAAGCATTTTTTTAAAAATAAAAGGCGAAAGATTTATTCGACCTGAAGTGAAACCAACGCACTGGAAGCATTTTTAGTAAGAGCTGGCTGTGAGAAAAAAAATATGGTCAAAGATATAAACAGAAGGGGCCTATGCCTGAAATGATCTTGTGTAAGTACAAGAGAATAGGGTAATTTACAAAGGATACAAATTTCCTTCTTTTCGTTTCCTTTTAAAAAAATTTTTGCCCATGCTGTGTGGCTTGCAGGATCTTAATTCTGTGACCAGGGATCGGACACAGGCCCTCAGCAGTGAAACTGCAGAGTCCTGACCGCTGGGCTGCCAGCGAATTCCCAGGTCACATTTTATTAAGCAAAGATTCTTTAGAAACTTTGTTTTCTCTGGCCCAATGAATAAAAATTTACTATAACAACACGTGTAAAATAATAATTTCCTCCTTGTTTATCAAGTTACATTTCAAATCATTTTTTCTAGATGCCAGGCTGCATTACTGTCAGTGATATTTAGGCTGAATCAAGAGAGCAAAAACATTTCAGAGATAGAGCTAAGTAAGGTATACTTCTCCAGAAGTGAGTGAGTCAGGGTTATGGGTTTCTTGGGGCTTTCTTTTTTGCTGTTTTATTCTGGAAGTTAGAAACTCAATTTTGGCTGATTCTGTTTTAAAATGCTATGACCACAGGAAGATAATTTTAAAGTTTATGACATGAATCAGAGTTAGCAAATATTTTCTCTATCTTTTATGATTATTTTTTAGCTAAGAAGTTGCAACTATTCTTAGTTTTAAAATTTATTCTACTAGAAACATGTCTGTTTATACGGCTAAAAACTAATTTTACATTTTATTTTAGCACAATGTACTCATTTTAGAAAATTCTGTTTTTAGGACATATATAACTTAGCAAGAAATTATAGAATTATTTAAGTAACAATCTTCACCACTCAGTAAACTTGCTACCCTTTTAAAAGAGAAGTAAAAATGCAAATCTCCCACACACTGAGTATGATTTGCTTTATTTCTCTTTGATTCTACATTTTAAAAAAACCCTGAAAAAACTACTGTGTTAACTGATTCCAAGTAAAAAAGTCATCCTGAAAGATAGTACTTGAACTCTTCTGTTCATCAAATGAAGAAAAGTACAGGGAAGAAACAGAATATAAATGCTCCTAATCACTGTATAAGTCACATTTAAATTCAATGGTGTTTTTTTTTTAATTACACTAAATTTATGAGTATTAACAACATTTTAAATCTGAACAATTTTATAAATATGGGCAATAGTTAATATTTGCTATGTAAAGTGTTGACTTATTAACTATTTCTTTGAAAATAAAACAGCAGGGCAGAAGGCAAAATTAAATGGCAAAAGAAAATGACATCTTTTTAACATATTTTCCTTACTAATACTGTACATGTGCAATATGAATTGCATGTTTTGGGAAAAAAAGGAAAGGACAAGAGGGAGGGAGAGAGGGAAAGGGGAGCAAAAGGGACAGTGAGCATTCTTTTTTGGAATCAACAAATATGACTTGGAAATGCCTTCTTAGTAACTATAGCATGCAACCATTTTAACATGCTTCCAGGTATCAAAGTAACAATCTCTTATTGGGTGACAAGAAATGTGAAAGAGGAGCATGTATTGTTAAGGTTCTTGAAGTCATGCAGAAAATGTACAATGTAATTAATAGTTCATGCAGGCTTTGCTGTGGTTACATAATCATATTTATATACATGCCACAATGTACACTTGAACACTATGCCACAACTTAAAAATAAAAATATAAACCTAGTCAAATGATTCTTTTCAACAGCAGCTCTTCAAATCAGATTAGAGAAGCATAGTGTGTATCAAATGACATCAGTATTATATTGTGCAGTTTTGATCATACACAACCATATTCATACCAAACCGTTTGATTATCCTCAGAAACCAACAATGCAGCTTCTGTGTCATCAGGATAGAGGCATGCAGGAGTGGTAAGATTATTATTGTCTATAGAGGATTGTGGATTAATGCTACTGTGGCTCTGATGATCAGAAAACTGCTCATTATCTTTCTGAGCTGTTTTTTCCAAAGAAGCAGAAGCCTGGTCAGTAACTCTGGTGACTGGTCTGAGAGGTAACCCACTTATGTTACTAACTAATTCTGTATTCAGGGATAAAAATGGCTGAGCTGGATGAGCCACAGTAAAGGATTCTATGCTATCTGTAGCTGATTTTCCAAATGCATCATTAGACATATTAACCATGGCAAAAGTCTGATTTAGAAGATGTGACCTTTCAGTTCTTGAGTTTCTGGCCTGGGTATGTGGAGACTGGGGCTTGTCTGTAGCTAAATAATTTTGTGCTTGAGAACCTAGAGCAGATGTCGGACTGTGAAGTGTATGAGAGGACCACTGGTGTAAACAGTACTCACTAGATGGTGCAGTGACGCTGCTATCAGCAGTAGCTGGTGGTGAATCAACTGACATAGGTAGTCTACTGTCCTTGGTCAAAAAGTCATGGATGCTTGTCCTTCGAGTAGTTCCTTCGGCAGTAGAGATAACACTGCTTGCACGAGGTAAAGTGGCATAGGGATTACTATCTTTTGATTGTCGTGACAGAGAAGTTTCTTTTATTAATTTTATCTTTCCTTGAGCGCCTCGTGTAGGCTTTCCTGAAGAACTCATGAAACAGGTATCTTCAGCCTTTTGAGGACCAGGTCTCACAAACTGTTCAGGCTTAGTTGTCCGTCTATCATGGAAGTCTCCTGGAGTTTTTCCACTTACTGACCTGGCCAGACCACAGCTAACTGGTTTGTTTTTTCCCAAAAAGTCAGAAGAGACAGACAAACTTTTCATTACTTCATCTAAAAGATTCTCTTGACTTGAGGGCTTTAGCTGTAAAAAAAAGAAAAATCAAAGCAGATTAGTGAATACAGCCATATTTTTGCTTTCCTGATATGGTAGATTATAAAAAATCGCTAATGTCTCTAAACACTCCTTAACTTTAAAAAAAAGGCTCTAAAGTTCAACCATAGAAATTTAACTTATAGTGTCCATCTAAATTAAGGTCACCATAGATAAAACCAACCTGCATTGAGGTAAGCTTGTTGCTTTCTTCCAAAAACTGTTGTAGAGTAACAACTTCACTTCCAGGGGAACCAGTTTTGATTTTGTGATGTGCCCGATTCTCTAGTGTTCTGTGCTGGAGCACCGGACTTGATCTGGTCTGTCTTTTCAAGTACTGGATTGGACTGCTACCACTGCTGGACCACGCCTCATGCTCATGAAGCAGGCTAAATTCTCCACTGCTGTGGCTTTGTGGCCTGCTCTGGATATTAACTGCACCTGCTTTAGGAGTAAAATGGTGTGTTAAAAGTTCAATAATAGACACAAGATTAACACTACGTAAGTACTGATAATTTATTGACTGGATTCTTATGAATAGCCAAAATGACGTTCAAAGCTTTATTCATAATACTTAGTAAATAAACCATGTTAATCTTTCATCAGTCTAATAACTATCTACCATAGCATGCTTCCTTATTTGTCACAATGACAAAT
The DNA here is from genome assembly GCF_001704415.2 of Capra hircus. Taxonomy (NCBI): domain Eukaryota; kingdom Metazoa; phylum Chordata; class Mammalia; order Artiodactyla; family Bovidae; genus Capra; species Capra hircus. Next base: position 37,618,818 of record NC_030818.1, read on the forward strand.
ACTGTAAGCTCCACAAGGGCAAACACTTGCCTTCACCACCAGACCCAGAACCTAAACATATACATTTGATGAGTAAATGAATAAACAAAGAAATAATACATTTTTTAAAATTCAGGTTAAAAAACAGTAAAACACCTTATAATTTTTAAAAAAACATTTGTTGTTTTAGTCATGAAATCATGTCTGACTCTTGTGACCCCATGGACTGTAGCCCACCAGGCTCCTCTCTCCATGGGGTTTCCCAGGCAAGAATTCTGAAGTGGGCTGCCATTTCCTTCTCTAGGGGATCTTCGTGACCCTCAGATCTCCTGCATTGGCAGGCAGTTTCTTTACCACTGAGCCACTAGGGAAGCCCAAAATATGATTATATGAATTTTAAATTGAGAATGTTAAAACCAAACACTAATAATTCTAATTCTTTGACTTTCTATGAAGTCTGTGTTCCTTATTTGAAGGCTTCTCTGTTCATCCTAAACGAATAACCTTAAAGAGTGTGATAACCTAGAGGGGTGGAAGGTGGAAGGAAGATTCAAGAGGGAGGGAACATATGTCTGTCTATGGCTGATTCATGCTGATGTATGGCAGAAACCAACACAACACTGTAAAGCAACTATCCTCCAATTAACAATAAAAAAATAAGTAAAAAATAATCTTAAGAAATTAAAAAAAAATTTAAATAGCAAGTATCTAAGGAAAGTCAAACGGAGACATGATATAATTAACTTAGAAAATTCCAGTAAAAATCAAGTATGTAGTATCTCATTCTTTATTTAATGTCTGAAAAATCTGATTCTCCCTGCTTTCCTCTCTTTAGAAGAATCAGCTGAGACTGAACAATGATAAAGAATGCAAACTACTAGTTCTGGAAAAAAGCTCCCCAGAGTTTATGCTATTCCTTAAGACTGCTTATTCATTTTGATCAATCACAAACTGTGTAGAAGCATCAAGATGGAAAATGCAACTTTCCATGGTTTCCTAATCACAGAGGGTAAAGTGGGTCATGAAAGATTTTGGCTCAAACTATGTAACATTTTGTAGGAAAATAATTTTCTTAAAATTTCAAATCAGAAAAGGCTTCTTCACAGTTCAGATAATATTTTTCTAAAGGATATAAGAACATGATTATAAACATGAAAAAATACTCGCTCAAAATCAGATTTTCAGATCATTGCAACAAATATTAAAATTATAACTGAGACAAAATTATTATATAATACAGAAAAGCAATCGAACAAATGCACTCATTATAATTTAACAATTCTGTTCTGTAGAAAATAACTACTTTAACAAACTTTTATAATTTATTAAATAATTCCAGAATTTGACTAGGCAGTATACCTTTAAGAAAAAAGGTATCAGTTGATACTTCCAGACATTCACATAAAATTTCAGCTTGGAATGCACATTAATAAACTGAGGAAAAAGGTATCTTGAACTAATTTTTTCTATATATGAGATATATGCATCCATTTGGCATTTGTTACACTCACACAAACACAACTGTCTTCTCAAATTAAAAAAATATATTCCTCCTTATTTCGTGGATAAACAAAGCTAAAAGTATTTCTAAAACACTTTCTGTGAGTTCAGTGTACACGTATCATGAGAAAATTAAGGCCAACCATTTTCATGACAAAGACAAAATGTAAGAAAATAAGAACTTACAGATACTTTTGAAATAGAAAGATAACAAGAGAAAGATTTTACCTGTGAAGATGAAAAATGGAAACTAAAATAACTGCTCCTGTTTTTACATTTGTACACATTGAAATACATTTGTATTACAATGTGAAAAGCATAAAATATTCCAAGGAACTATGTTCCAAACACAGATGATTTGGATTTCATTTTCCCCCAGAAACTAATCAATTTCCCACTTGGAAATGGATGGAGCATATTAGTAAATTTACCTACAGCATACCTTTGACTTCATGGAGTGAAGCATTATTATTGCTATTGCTAGTGGATGTTCTGCCACTATCAAGGCTGGCTGGTCTCGAAGCTAAATGAAAAAATCAGGAGACAGTGATAAAACTTGCAGCTGAAGACACTGAACTTTACATTCTGATTACAGAATGCTTTGAGGAAGCAATCATGCATACTTTCACAGACTGAGCATGCCCACAGAGAGTTGAGTCTTATAGATTAGCAAGCAAAGGCATTTCCAGATAGTTCAGTTAAACAACTGAGAACAGGACACTTCTGAGACAACAGCTGAGATTCAAACAAAAGAAGATAAAGTGAATAATACATTTGGAAATGGATTTCTAGACAGATACCAGGACCGTTGTAGTTGAACAGAACGATATGTCACCAAAGGAAAAAAAAAAAAAGCTAGTGATTAGGTCACAAAAGATCAGACAAGGAACCCTGCACACTGCAGAGATGCCACGAACAGGAGGAATATGAGCATCCGCAGAGTTAATGTCTTGTATTCCTATCCATACAAGGGAAATAACTACACTGTTAACACGGCCCCACCCTGCTTCCTAAAATCCTGCTCACATATGAAATTTCTTTAACGTATTTCTTTACATATTAAATTCATTCCTTTTCCATTTTTTTTTTTGTTAATAATTTAGTTTGGTAAGAGACTTTCCAGTCAGAAACTAAAAACTGAAATGCTCAACACTGCAGAAAATGTGGTTTCTTAGAGTTTGTCCTTTACCTGAGTATTTTTATAACCAAATATGAAATGTATCTCTAATAACTTTATGCCAAAATGGCAACAAAATTACCTTTAAGCATTGTGCAGACATACTTTATATATGACCCTGACTAAAGCAGAGACTATTTAGATGAAGTAATAACCTTATAAAAGGGAAAAGGGAGTATTAGGTTTGAAGAAATGGCAGAAGTAGCTATGAGATGCAGGTTAGAGAAAACATGCTTGCTGGCAATGCCACATTCATGAGGTCAATGCAAGAGTCTTAGCATTCTCATTCTGTATGTAATATGTACTTGCTAAATAAAGTTCATATCTTACCATGAACTCTTGATCCCGTACTAGAATCATCACTAATACCTTGTGGACTTACGTCTTCAAAGGATGTAGTATCTACGTAAAATAGTAGAATGGATATAAAATTTTTTTAACAAAAAAAAATTGTAACATTTATGCAGAATATGGAAATTCTTTTTTAATCATGTACAGTACATCTTGATTTAACATATTTCATATACTCAGTCAGAAACTGGAATAGGAGTAAGAAACAGAATAACTCTGATGTGAGTTGACTTGCTTAAGGAAAATACCAGAAGCACTGAAACAACCTCCCTGTGACCCTGCAAAGCAAAGCAAGAGCCTGGGTTGTTCTATGTGGTTCTCTGATGTTGTAGTGTTTCTAGGTTTTTTGTTTGTTTTTCTAAAGCTTCTATCACTCTCTCCTTTTCTGTCTTTTACTTGGTTTACTTTTCCATTTCTTGTTAGTTCATTAGCTGTTTATTACGAAAGACCTAGGAAAGATGTAGTTATCTGTATGATGTTTTAAATTTTTGAAATGACTTGAAAATTCTTAGATTAAGTCCGGATTGTTTTGATAGTTATTTCAGGTTGCTGCTGTCAAAAAAAGTAAACATTAAAAAGTCAAATAAAAATTCTTGTTGCCAACAGTTACACCACAGTGCAAATAGCAGACGGCCTATACCTTTATTATTAACCAACTGCTTGGATCTGAAGCCTGTAGAAGAGTTGACAGTTGAAAAGTTGATGGCTGTAGTAGAGAAGGCCATAGCTCCCAATTCTTTTCTCCTTTTACCCGTTGAAATATCATCAGGAACCTCCAAATTCTCAGTACTACCTGTCCACTGTCCTCCTGCTAGGACCATGGACTGCACCAGGTCATTCATGGCTGGGATGCAAATGAAAGCAAATGAATCAGCATGGTTAATGTACTTGCTCTTATTTCTATTTTGTATTGATTATTGTCTATGGATTAATGCAAGGGAAATAAAAAACTAACCACAAGGTCATTTGAATTATGACATGCATTTAGCTGTATGAAATGAGGAGGCCAAAGCTTGATAAACTTCAGTAAATAATTTTATCACCCTCCACCCCCTTTAAAGGTAGGAAAAGGAATTTTACTCTGTACAACTGCCTTTTGAGCAGTGATGTGCAATATAATTAGAAGCCTTCAAAATGTGGTTTTGTGGTGACAAAAATGGAATGAATAAAGGTAAGATGGAGAGCAGTTCTTTATAGCAACACTATTGAAAATGATAAAGAGTCCTTGGTCAGAGCAGGTTACTGAAGAAATTATTCATTTTATGAGTCAAATAAGTATACCACTCAATAAAAACCTGAAAGAGAGGATATCCAGTGACAGACATTTAATGTGATTAATTACCCATTCCACTTAAAAAAAATAGAAACCAGAGTATCAGTATATAAAGAATGACAAACATTTTCAAGGATTACAGGCCATTTTATTTATTTATTTAATCCTAGTTCATTAAGAAAATAAATACCTAATGCTAAAGGTTTTGTTGTATTTTCTTTAAGCAAATTTCTTTGGGAAGAAATCTTTATGGCATATAAAATTAAAGTTTTTTTTCTGCCAACTTTTAGAAAGCACTGGAAATTTATAAGTATATTACATGTATGACTAAACATATGCATGTATATGTATAAATGAACATACATATAATGCAGATTCAGTGCCAGTTTTGAAAAAAAAAAAAAAATTCTTCCAGCTCCATGGGTTACAGGAAGACTGCACTTTGCAAAATAAGAAAATTGGCACAGTCCAGAGAATGGTTAGTGAAAATTAGTAATGGAAGCCAGTGTAGTCATTTGAAAGAAGCTGAACTGTCATAAAGTCTTACACATGGAACGACGGTAGCAGGCCTTCATTTTGTCTTTATCCTTCGGTCTGTTCCTCAAAAAGGGCAGTCTTTTCAGTGCAACCACTTTAATGTCAGAGCATGAGAAAAAACAGAAACAGAAAAATGAAAGAAAAAAGGGAGAAGAACAGATGGGAGTTAAATGTTGAAATTAAGGACAGAAATGAATGTCTGAGTTTCAGCTATGTAAGCTACACTAAAGCTATTATTCTCGTGCTGCTGAGTGATTATGAAATATGAAATATGTACTTTGATACTTTAAAATACTTGGGAAAGCACTGAAGACAATGATGAAAAACATATACTTAGAAAACCTGGACTGACTAAAGTCCTATAAATACAGGAAATGGTAAGAACTACTTACTGAAGGAACAATTTTTCTAGTTAAGTTGTAAAGATAGATAGACCTATATTACTAGGGCCACTCTTGGTGGACCAGGGAATGTAGGTGATGAAAATGCAGGAGGCTTTTCACTCCTCTGTTTTAACTGTTTTTTGCCATGCCAAGTGGCATGTGGGGTCTTCATCCCCAACCAAGGACCACACCTGTGCCGCCTACAGTGGAAGCACATGGAGTCTGAACCACTGGACCACCAGGAAGTCCCCATCTTCTTTAACTTTTTAAATTATAAGGTTTTATTTTGGAAAAAAATAGTTTAGGAAAATGTAGATCCTGTATTTTGGTAAAATACTTCCAACAAAAACTAAGGTGTTCCAGGATGTTTACAATAACCTAAAGAAACTTTTAAAACTTTCATTATTTCTTTAAATGTTAAAAAGGAAAATAGGAAACTACTTCTTGGTTTAAACTGAATTCTGATGCATTATTTAGAAGCACCACAGAAATATATATTCTTCTAAGACAAGTCTTTCAAAAGATGGCATGAGAAATTATGTTAATTTCATTTTGCAAAAGGTTGGCTGGAAGAAAAAACAGAAGTATTTTAATAGTAGCGCTTAAGCTCTGATAGCCTAAAAAATAAGGATGCATCCTAAAAAAGCAAGAAAAAATGATAGAAAATTATGTTTTTATAACATTTTTAGATATGTTGAAGGGCTTTGGGAGTCAGTTTATTTAAAAAAAATCATAGCATGACACAGGGAAGTTATCAATATACGAATGAAAATTAGGATTATAACTACAGTAGGAGTCATTAACATAAAAATTTAAATGTTCAGTAGAGTAACATTCTTAAGCTATACTTTAATAAGATTTTAATGGAAAATATTATTATACCTCTTTGGAGCAACAATTTAAGAGGCAGGGAAAAAACTCACATTGAGATTTAAAAGTGTATTGCATACAGCCTTAATAACTATGCTCTTTCTTATGGTTTGCTCTTATCTTATAAATAATAAAAAGCTCTTTTGACAAACTGACAAGTATCACTCATTAAGGAGAATGCAAAGACATACAGCTTTTTAACTTACTTATTTGATTGCTATTAAGAACAGTCATGACTCTTTTAAACTTTTTGTTTCTAGCTCGGAAAACACAGCTGTTTTCAATGATTAAAAAGAAATGAACTGAAAGCAATGTAAAAATGGACACTTAGCTAAAACAAAGCTGAATGGTTGCAGCATGCACATGTCTTGTTTAGATACTTTCTTTTTCTGTTTTCAACTGTTTTCCATAGACTGCTTTACTGACAGACACTCTTCCAAAATGAAAAGGATAAAAGGAGTTTTATATTTGCCAGTGGTGGAAAATGATTATTCTTATGGCAATTAGTTTGTAGACATACAATGTTCGCTTCCCAAACTATATGAAATTATGGGAACATTACAATGGTAGGGTTTTCTGCTTATTTTTAAAATTCTAAAACTGAATAACTGCTGGAAAGAAGAGTATTACTTCCTTCTCATTTTTACTCTGGATGTTTCTAGCATAGAGTATGAAGGAATGATAGATTGATAATTTAAAACAAGATGACCTTAAAAAAGACTGTTGTACCTTTCTTGTGTATATTCTCCTACTTGAATTATCTTCCTTTAATTAAAAAAATTATATATACCCATAACCATTTCTCATTAAATCAGATGCCAGATATTTTATATCCAAAGGTAGATAAAATTGAATCATCTGGCACCTTTTTAAGGAAAACTTGATAATCTCTCTAAAATACTTGGAGGTTTCATGTAGGTTTGGCTAACAAGATTAATCTTATGAGAACAGACAGAACTAAACCACTTTCTTATAACACAAACATATTTGTATGTGTGTATGTATGAATATGGTACTCATGTACGTGTATGATTTTTTGTTGCTTACTTGTGGATTCTAGTTCTTAGGGTGCTATAGTTGCATTCTTAAATACAGCCTATAATGAATGTCTAATCTCTTACACTCTAAAACACTGTCTTTTCAGAGATAATTCCCCTGAGGACAAAACCATGTCTATACAGTTTTTTGAGTGTTTTGAGAGCTGCCCATACAGTGTCTATCCCTGGGAGAAATAGTGGCTGCTTTTGCCTGCTATTTACTTCTAAAGAATAATATTGAAATGTATATATTAATACATACAAATGTATACATATATATAGTATCTATCTTGTACATGTGTCTTATGTATAAACATACACATATATATATGCTTTTAAATTTAGTGATTCTGGTGAGGGTGTGAGTGGATTCAAAATATCCTGTTTACATATAAGAACATTGCTAGCAGTCAAATTCTCCTATATCTTCAAAGGGCCTACCACTGGATTCTTTTCTTTCTCTTAAAATACTCTTCCTTAGGCTTTTACTTTGCTCTTAATGTTTAGCTAAGCACACTAGTAATGAAATCAAGAGAGTATTAATTGCGGAGGTCACGTTATGATATTACACTTCAACATTTGTAATTTAAAAAATTAAATCACAAGTTTATACGAAAACTTGTATCTCCAAATCCATTTTATTTTAACTGAACCTTTACTAAGCAATCCCTCAATAACTTTTATAACCTTCAATTATTTCTAAATCATTGAAAAACATTCTCTTCCAATTCATAGCTATTTTTCTTTGCTTCCTCCCCCTCAATGTAACTTTTTTCCAATTTGATACCAACAAAGTATGATTAAAACCTCATTCTAAAAAGCCTTATTACTCTATTCAGTTACAAATAATTATGAAAATGAAATCTTATAAATATTTCTCAGTTGCTCCTCATAATCACCCTGTGAAGTAGGATGCAAGAGTAAAAGTCTTGCCCACATTAACAGAACTAGCAAGTGGCAGAGGTATTCCGGCTCTCATTTCACTGTTCTTTCTATACTATTTTACCTTCCTGGTCAAATGATGGTATCTTTTTGTATTTCTCTAAATATACAATAAAGAAAATCACGTGGCTATGCAGTACTGCAGTATGCAATGAATTTTAAAATCATATGAAGTTAAAAAGAAATGCATTCATCAGACATTATCCCAAAGGACTGTGGAAGATATTTAAAAGAAATCTTTAGTAAGGAATCTAAATCAATTCTAGAGATCACAAATGTTTAAAGAGTTTAAGCACTCACTGCTGCTTTTCTTGGTCCCCAAAGTTTGGCCATCTTCTAAAGAGTTTGAACCTACTGAAGAACTATCTTGACTATCTTGATGGGGGAGTTGAAGAAATCCTTCACTGGAGTCTGAGCGGGTTGGTGTTAAAGTTAGTGATTTCTGTCGTTCCCGATTAACGTCTTTCTTAGACTTTATCAATTTTCTCATTTTCAGAGTAATCCAGTTGCCTCTCCTAATAAAGTAATTTTTAAAAGTCTTATCAGTTTAAAATTCAGCATACAAATTCCTCTCAAAATCAGAATGTTTTTCCCCCAAAATAAAAATGAAAAAAAAAAAAAAAAACAACCAACTGGATAATAGTACCTTCTAGGTGGAGATGGGTCATAAAATTTGTATTGATCCATAATTTTCTCTTCTAATTTCTCCTTTTGTCGTCTTAATTCATTTAACTTATCACTATAAAAATAAAGTTACATTTAGGACATCATATTTTGTACAGTTATGAATATTATTTGGATTCTATAACCTAACTTCTCCCCAAAACACAAAGAAATACAGATACCATAGTTGACAACTAAGAATTTAATAAGCAGTAACAACAGAACTGCTTGCAAGTTTTTCATTGTCTTTTAATTTACAACTTACTTAAATAAAAGGATACAGGACTTAGAATCTCAATTTTCAACAGGATTTATTTGTCTGAAGGAAATAATCATCTATATTACAATACTATCATGACAAAAGAATATTCTCAACATCTTTCTACAGTTATTAAACAACATTATATGCATAAATGGGCTTCCCTGGTGGCTCAGAGGTTAAAGTGTCTGCCTGGAATCTGGGAGAACCGGGTTTGATCCCTGGGTTGGGAGGATCCCCTGGAGAAGGAAATGGCAACCCACTCCAGTACTCTTGCCTGGAGAATCACATGGAGGGAGGAGCCTGGTAGGGTACAGTCCATGGGGTCGCAAAGAGTTGGACACGACTGAGCGACTTCACTTTCCTTTCACTTTCATATGCATAAATACACTAGCTTCACCACAATTTACTAATAATCAAGGTCTGTCGATTCTTTCACATCTCTCTTGTACTTGATCTTAACTACCACTGCTTGTGAATTATTTTTCACTAGGTTATTGCAACAACCTTAAAACTTATTCCTTGTCTCTAATTCTTAGAACCTCCAATCTATACGCTAATGTCATCAGTGATTTAAACAAACAGCACAAATCTGATCATATTACTGCCCTGCTCAAATTTTTCAGCCAGTTCTCTGTACAGCAAAGAAAAACCTTTGTAAAGTGGCTCCTGAGTGTTTAGCCACTTCTCTGCTACACTTCCTTCCACAATTTTGCTCCAGTATGAGCAATTAATTTTTAGCCCATATATCATAATCATAATACAGTTTCATTACACCTCTTTGTCTCTGCATTTGCTGCTCTCTTGGCCTGTTATGCCTCCTCAGGCAAAATCCTACTGAATCTTTAAGTCTCAGCTCAATCATCTTTAGAAAGTCCAGCCTCTCTTGCAAGCTAAGGTACTTTTGCCCCTCTATTTGCTGTATTTCTATGGCTTCCTATAACATACCTTCATTATAAAAATTATTTTTACTTCTTGTTTTATATTAATAGAACATTAAGAGCTGGATCTATATGTTTTCATTTTAGTATTTCTGGTTATTAGCATACTGCCCAGAGCATAACCATTAAAAAAATACTGAAATAATAATGTTGAAAATTAGGAAAAATTAGCATTGCATTTTCTCTGCCACCGGAGTAATATTTCAGAGTGAAAAATTATTTGGTACCTACATGTACTGTCTTTGTTCAACATGGAAAAGATCCTTGCTTTCCATATTCTGCTCCAATAGTGTTCTGTTCTGTAGCATTAATGTCTGAATTTGATCTAGTAGATGTCGATTTTCTTCTTCTAAATTTCCTTTAAGTTGGCTTAGCAACTGTTTTAAACACAAACATTTATTTTTTAAAATATCAACATTTACATTTGACACAAATCCCCCAAAGCATCTGAAAAATATAAAGTACTTCACAAAGTTTTAAGTCTTCTGCCAGTGAACAATCAGATGGTTGTCCTTTGATTAGAATTAGTGATTATTAATAATGACATTAGTGATTATTTTAGTAATAATGACATCTAAACTACTGGGTTATGTGCTAGACATTTATGTTTTCTTAATTCTCAGAAACACTGGGTTTAAGCTATCTACTTCCAAAACCACTGCTGTCTTTACAACCATTTTGACTTAGAGTTCAAAGCTAGATACATATCTCTGGCCTTCTGTTTAAATAGCTATTAAATGCTAAACAAATTAGTAATTCTCTAAATCTTAACGACTCCACCCATCTATAAATTGAAGACTGTCAATCCCCCAAGACTGTTGCAAGGATTAAATAATATATGTGAAGTAGCTGGTGTCATGCCTGTGACACATAGTAGGTACTTCATATACCTCATTCTTCCTCTAAACATTGTTGTCAAGAAACCTCAAAAGTTTGTGTATAATTTTTATGGCTTGAACCAAGGGAGTCAGGTGATACTGTAAATGGGTGGTCATATTACTGATTATTACTGGCAGTTAGGCTGCCAACATAATTGAGCTGCTTCTCTGTAGTCAGCAGAAACCAGAAATATGCCTCAGTTAGGCCAGAGGTTCCAGCAGAAGTCAGAAAGCCCAAAGCAGTGATTGTCAAAATTTAATATCACTTGTAGAATATATTTTTAAAAAAGATTTTTGGGTTCTAGCATTAGAATTCAGCAAGTTTGGATTTTTTTTTAGAGTTCTGTATTTTTTTTTTAAGCCAACAACAACCCCTTCCCCCCGCCCCCCCAAAAAAGACAAAACCTGAAAACTCTCAGAAGGTAGAAATAAGCAAATAGTATAATACTATGAATATGCATAAACAGCCATCTAGTTCTAACAACTGTCAATACTGTGCTGTATGTTTTATTTATCTGTATGTTGTTAAATTGAAACATAACACATGTGGTAGATTCACTGCAAAATTGAATGCAGTTTTCCTCCCTGTACCCTCTTGTGCTGTGACTTCTTACTTTTCCTATCAAGAACTGAAATCTATTAATACTTCTCTTCTTGACCCGGGAATCCCTTTGGCTAAGGGAAGGAGGCAGAAGCGGTGGTGTGACAGTTCCAAGCCCAGGCCTCAAGAGGTTTATGTGTTTCCACTCAGGCTCCTGGAATCCTCTTGAAAGATGAGAGACCACATGGCACAGAAAAGTTACACCAGCTGGGGCCACCTTAGACTAGCTAGCTCGCAGGGTGCATGCTGGCTAATTGCAGATACACGAGCAAGCCCTACTAAGGTCTACTGATCTTGGCCCACACATCAACGCAGACCAGCACATCTGCTCAGCTGACCCAGAGACTCAAGAGCAAAAGTAACTGTTTAGTCTCTTACCACTGAGGTTCTATGTTTCTTACACAGCATTACTGTATCAGCAGACAACTCATAAAACATATACAGAAAAAAGAACAAATTTTAAGTGTACATACAGCTCAGTGAATTACCATAAAGTGAACTCATGAGTGAACCAGTACTCAAATCAAGAAACAGCACATCAATTGTATTCCAGAAACATCTGTTGCGTGCTCTTCCAATTACCACACTTCCCATAGAGAAGTCTCCAACACTATGGATTCATTTTTCCATTCCCTTCAAATCACATTATTATATGACTTAATCCCTAGCCAAGGGTGGATTGATTGTTGGGACAATCAGGGCCCTTTCTGATTTCTCTTGAGTGGTCTTTGAGACCAGCAGTGACATGCAGGATCTTACAAGACCAATTATGGCTACTTGTCTCATTCTCTGGATCTCCCATGTTAAATTTCTGAGTAGTTTGTTCATCTGTGATTTGCACCATCCAGTGTTTCAGGCTACCTGAGTTAGCCTTTGACAACCCTCCAGTAGCAAACCTGCTGGTTTCAAGGCATGCCTCTTGACTGAACTCCCAGTTATGGAGAAAGGGGAGGAGGAGACTCAGAATGGGAGAAGTCACTTAATAAACTATAATTCCTACCAAAAGCTAAGTAGTTTTTCTTTAATTCTTCTCAATTTGTTTTATGTCTCTGCTTGAGTTCCAGAGTCCTAAAAGTGGTTGTTTTTGTATTTTTTCCCAATTCTGTTGTTTCCGGGAAAGTGGATTTGTCATGTTCCTTTCTTTGTTCTGGCCATGCTGTGCAGCATGCAGGATCTCAGTCCCTGTCTGTCATGTTTTTCTGTAAGTCTGGACTTCCCTGGTGGCTCAGATGGTAAAGCGTCTGCCTACAGTGTGGGAGACCCGGGTTTGATCCCTGGGTTGGGAAGATCCCTGAAGAAGGAAATGGCACCCCACTCCAGTACTCTTGCCTGGAAAATCCCATGGACGGAGGAGCCTGGTAGGCTACACTCCATGGGGTCGCAAAGAGTCGGATACGACTGAGCGACTTCACTTCACTTTCTGTAAGTCTATTACCTCTATTATATTTTATTTAGATTTTATAAATTACAAGCAGAATGAAGGTTCCATAATTTCTGAACTTTCCTGTATAATTAAATATATATGATATCAAACTAATTTTTTTCCTTCCATTAGTTTGTGATTTCAGACAAAAAGCTTTTAAGTATTACTTTCTGCTACAGTCTATTCCTTTTTTTTTTTTCAGTCTATTCCTAATTCTATTTAAGGGTTTTGCTTAAGTGCTGATTTTCTAAGTTTCAAGAAATTCAGATGTTAAGCTATACTCAAACTTTAACGATTTAAAGACCAATCATAAAATGTAAGAATTATAATATTTAAGGCTTTCAGTATTCTTCTATTTCAAAACTTCTATCACATTATCAACTCATCATGGGAAGAAGCACAGAATCATGTTAAGAGCACAACTGTATACATAAGGCAGATGTCACTTCTGTTCTAAACTTTCCAATAGCTCCCCCTGTTTTACTCAGAAAAGTATTTTACAATGGCCTGTAAGGCAACACGGGCTTCCCCTGTGGTGCAGTGGTGGTGAAGAATCTGCCTGCCAATGCAGGAAAACAAGAGACGCGGGTATGATCCCTGGGTCAGGAATATCCCTTGGAGTAGGAGATGGCAACCCACCCCAGTATTCTTGCATGGAAAATTTCATGGGCAGAGGAGCGTGGTAGGCTACAGCCCAGGGGGTTGCAAAGAGTTGGACAAAACTGAGAACAACACATACATAAGGCAATATATCTGGCCCAGGAATATCTCCGAGCTCATCTCCTACCACTCTCCTCGTTTGCTCATTCCACTCCAGCCACACTAGCTTCCTTGAGTGTTTCTCAAACACACCAGGATTCCTCTGGTCTAGATTAACTGTGTGGGCTGACTGCCTGGAAGGTTCCTTCCTCAATGTCCACATAACAACATACTAATCTCCTTCAAATCTTTGTTCTCTGATGCCTAGTTAAAATTTCAATTTGTATTCCTCATCTACTCTGGCAGTCCTTATCCTCTTTACCTCTCTCCATTTTTACTTGTACATAACTTTTATCTTGTAACATACTATATGTGTTGCAGACTAATTTTCTAAGTGGTTACAGCAGTATTTCCAGTCCATGTGCTCTTCCAGAATCCTGCCATTCACCATCAAGAGGCTCAGTCTCTCTTTCCCTTGAACCTGGATGGGACTCTGCCTCAATGACTAGAATGCAGGGGAAATGATGCTTCATGACTTTTGGGGCTTGATCATTAACACAGAGATGCCTTCTGTCTGGTTCTCACCATGGTGTTGGAAAGCCCAAACCAGTCCATGGGGAGAGATCACAAGAAGAGCAGACTGACGCTTTCAGCTGATGGCCAGCATCAACCACCAAACATGCAATCAGCCTTTCAAATCTTTCAGCTGGGGGCCCACATTTAAGTGGAGGAGGCAAACTGGCCCCACTGTCCCTGTCCAAATGCTGACCCACTAGCTATGAGAGCACTCATATATACCACTGTATTTTATACCACTGTATTTTGGGGTAAACTGTTACACAGCCATATGTAACAAAACACTGAAACACTATATATTTTAACTATGTATTATATTTATTGTCTACTTCCTTCCACCAGAATATAAATTCCACAAAGGAAGAGATCTTTCCCTTTTTGGTTTACTAATACATGCCAAGTGGTCAGTAAACATTTTTTCATTAAACAAGGGTTAATTTGTCCAAGTATCTGAACATATAAGTTTAAACTAATAGTAAAAATTGTTGAAATTAAAGAAGGAAGAAGGAGGCTTTTCTGAATTATTTGTGAATTTAAATTATCCTTGACCAATTTTTTTAGAAATACCTCATTAAACATTAAACATCCTGCTATTGTCATTATGATGGTTTACCTTTTTAGGCTAGTCTTAATGCATAAAGGAAGGAAACGGGAATTAAATTTGTTAAGCTCACCTCACACTGGTTATTTAGCTTGGTGGATGTGATGTCCAATTGTTGGTATTGTTCCTTTAACTTTGAAAATTCCGCTTCTAATCTTGTTTGTTCCAGTTTCGAATTATTTAGAAGACTTTTCAAGTTTTTATGGTCAGTTTGTAAAACTTCAGTCTCTTTTAAAAGCTGATTATATGTATGATTCAACCTATAATTGGAAATCAGGATAGAAAGAGATTCTCTTCATAGCTTTCATTGTAATTTATACAATGTGAAACTGCTGTAAATCACATTTAGACATACTTAAAGAATAGAAAAGATTCTCTTGCCAGTGACTAAACTCATCTAGAATCAGTTCCAAGTCTGTAAAAACTAAATTTAAAAATTTTAAGCATTAATTAGAAAATATTTAGCTTAAAGGACAAAGAAGAAAATAACCAATCCAGTATTAATTAACCTAGAGAATTCAAAGATTCTATAATTCAACATGAAAAATAAAGAAAAATCAGATCAAACGAATAATCAATCCAGTTTGAGACATGGTAACCTATCAATCTGTTGCCAGATAACTAAGATATACATACTAAAATCAAAATTCTAGTAATTGAGATTTCTGCAAATTATTCATATTTATGCAGTCCTCAATTACTAATGACAAATTTTGGATTTTTTAAAAAAATCAAACTATAGCCTTATCTGTCCTTTCTGCTATTACATCTTTAGAACAAGGTCCACTGACCTCTAAGAGAGAGATCAGCATATTCTTTCTGTAAAGGACCACAGAGTAATAAATACCTTAGGCTTTATGGGTTGCATGCTATCTATAGCGTGCTCTTCTTTTTTGTTCCCCATCACATTTTAAGGTGTTAAAAACTGTTTTTTGTTTGGGAGCTATACAAAGCAGGCTGCAGGCTAGATATGGCCTGCTAAGTTAGCTGTAGTTTACCAACCTTGATCTTACGGCATTAAGATCTGGAACTCATACAAGGTAGAGAAAGCCAAACAAACTTTTGCTCAGCAAGATATTTGCTCATAACTATCTAATAATTTATTTCAACTCATTTCCTAAAGGATTTGGGTCCATTTATAATAATTATAAATAACAAAATAATACATTAAAAAAATAAGACTTGGTAAAAAAGTAAAATGGCAACACCAGAAACATTCAATAAACGTTCCATTAGCAGGCTGAATCCATGTGTGAATGCATCCCATGTGTAAGCAACTGTGTAAACTTCACAGAGACATACAGATAACTACTTAATGCTTTAAGGAGAGGGAGATATAAAAAGAATATACAATGTCCTCAATATCATCCCAAAGGCAGATACTAAAATCAGCTCTTTAAGAAAGTCTTTTTTACACTGTCCCTCAAAGCTGAGAACATTAACACCGAAATGCAATTCAGAAAACATAATTCCAAAGACGCCAAGATAACCTAGTATATGTAAGAAGCTTTCTTGACTTGGCATTACCTAAGATTAAAACTTAGGTGATTTAGAGAAATGAATAAACTATTGTTCTTTAGATTAAGTCTCCACAAATATCTTTTATTTGTGAAAGAGTTCTTCCAGGTTTTACTTAACGCATTTTCTTTCCTGAGAACACAGGCATGAGTGCACAAAAGCTGGGTAAGAAACCAAAGTACTGAGAGACAGAAAATACTCTACTTAAGACCACTCTTCCCATCCAAGACTGCAGACTGGGTGAACTGCAATCAAATTCATCAAGCTCAATTTCTTCTTATCAATTAGGTTGAGTTCGTTCTCTGGAGACTCATCATTTACGTATACAATTAGATTCTGCAAGGTCTACTCAAGTTCACAAACTGCCCCAGTTTGAATTCCAACAAGAAAAAAGGTTAGGTTCAAGATGGGATTTCCAGAGTAAATGCATTCCCCAGTGTTCTACATGTAATAATAACTGTGTCCTTATACCCTATAACTTGTCACAATTTGGTCTTCCATTGTTTATACTATACAAATACATGCTCCTTGATTTTAGCTTGGTGTTAAGATTATTAAAGTTCAAATCCATCAGTATAGAATTTCTATCTGTAACAACTAAATTAAAAACTACTGAGAATGAAAATGGCTCGAGAAGCTTAGGGATTTTTTTTAAATAAAAGAAACGAAATAGATGTTTAATTCTAAAAATACACTACATTAAATTCATAACAATGATAATACCCATTTGAATTTTGTGTGCTTTTAGCACTTCACTAGGGCAATGTAAATACAGTAAACGATGTTCAGATTGTTTAAATTTTTCAAAGGCTTCTAAACATTTTTTGAAAATGTACCCTTATGAAGTAGGCTGATCACCAGTTGACAAGTTTTGATTTTGCCAAGGCTTTAAACTAAAAATTAACTGCCCCATGGTATCATGAGCCCATTAATATGTAAGACAATTAAAAATAAGACTACAAAACCAGTTAGCTAGAAAATGACAAGGTCACTCACTTGTAGCAACTCTGAAAGACAAGAATTGTGATACCAGGCTAGTAGAAAGAAAGATATAAAAAATCAGGTCTCACTACATTCTTCCTCAATAAAGTATACAAATGCAATCAACATACAGAAATGTTGTTATATATTGTGGCTTAAAAACTTAAGTAGTTGAATAAATCAAAAGAGAAACAATCAGAGAAAGTTCAAGACCCACATTCTTGTCTGAATCACTTACAACTAGCTAAATGATGCTGTTGGGTAATTTACGCATTACCCTGGGATCTTTTTTAAAAATTCTAAGTTATGGGTAGTACTGCAAAGGGGTAATATACCCGTTGGATATAATGAACAAATACAAAATTATATATATACATATTTATTACCTATCATTTTCACCACAAAGCTTCTTGAATTCTGCAGCTACAGTTTCATGGTTTTTGTTTTTAAGCAGCATTTTTTCTTGTTCTGCTTTCAATGTTTTTTCCAAATCTTCCAACTGTCCTTTCTGTTTTAGTAACTGATTGTAACTGGAAAAAAAATGTTATGCATTTGTTTTATAATATTTCCTTAGGAAAAAAATTTAAGAAATAATGGAAATGAGTTTATTTTATAAATATCACATAAAGCATGTAAGTTTATATACATTTCCTATATAAATTATCTCAGACATGTTTAACATTTGAAATTTATTACATTATTCAATTCAAATTGTTTTCTTAAATTGGTTTTAAGGCAACAATACAAGAAAAGATGATAAATTACCGATCTTCAAGGTCTTTATGTTCCACCTCAAGATTTTTGTGGGCAGACTTTAGAGTTCCATGTTTAGCAATGAGAGTCTCATATTCTGAAGCCTGCCGTTCATGTAGAAGTTCCAGCTTTTCATGATCTTTGACCAGAGAATCATAGAGAGATTTCAGATCTTCTCGCTCTTTGATTACAGATTCATTTTCATTTTCTAAGGAAGACTGCTGGATTAAGAGTTGTGCATTCTGGTTCATAAGTGAGGTACTTTGGGAATTAAGCGTGGAATTTTCAACCTACAAGAATGCCAGACATCAGAAAAATAGTTTATTTATAATTCTTTTAAAATAAAAGAATGTTAACTTTAGGAAGCACTAAATAAATCACAGCACATATATTCATATTATACTAAGAAAATCTGGATTTTAGATCCCAAAAAGGCAGGCTACCATTTAATTTTGATTTTTGGTAGGTGTTACATATTTTTTGAGTTGAATTATTTTAAATGAAGGTCATTAGCAACAATTCCATAAGAGTAAAAAATTTTAAATGCCAGTTTATCAGTTTATAGAAGTTGACAGTTGATAGAGCTGAAAAACTACTTGTGAAACTCGACTGGTAATTTTCTCAAGTCTAAATTAAACCAGGGCTTTCCAGGTGGCTCAGTGGTAAAGTATCCACCTGCCAATGTAAGAGATGCAGGACACATGGGTTCAATCCTTGGGTTCAGAAGATCCCTTGGAAAAGGAAATGGCAACCCACTGCAGTATTCTTGCCTGGTTAAATCCCACGGACAGAGGCGCCTGGTAGGCTATAGTCCACGGGGGTCACAAAAGAGTCACGCACAGCTTAGCAACTGAACAACTAAATCAAATCAGTATATTCTTTTTCATTTGGAAAGAGTTATAGAAAGAACTTTTAGATTCAGAGGGGGAACAATTCCACTTTTTTAAGAGGTTTCAGAGAGTTGTACTTTCCCGCACCTGACTGCTCTATTTGGAAAGACACTGGTAGTATTAATTGCAAGATGGATCCTTTGAATTAAGGGTAAGTTTAAAGACAAAATTTTCATGCTGTTATTTTCCAATAACCTAACTGATATGTTGCAGTAATACTTTAAAACAAGGGTTTCTACCTGATTAATTATAATTAACTGGTTGAAATGGGTGAAAGGCCATAAAGTCAATGTAAATGAAATTTTTATTTAATGGATAAATTTATTACTTAATTTAGACACTGACATTTTAAAAATGCTGATATCCAAAAATTTGGCATAGTACTATATAAAAATACTTTATCTTCAACTAATTGTTAAATTAAATTCACTCACTAAGAAACAATGTTACTTATGTCTATTCATCCTTATTTTAAAGCATAATTCAAGAGTTTTGTTGCATATCCCCACAATGTTACATTACAACCTGAAGCTTGGCGTTCTGTGTTTGAAGAGTGGTATTCTGCTCCTGTAATGATACTGTCTGCCTCTGAAGTGCAAGAATCTGAGCCTGCAAATTATTGTTCTGTGTTTCAAGTTGCTTCAGTTGAGTTTTCAATGCTTGCTTCTCTGCTTGCAGTGTAGCATTCTGAATACAGAAAATACATATTAAAAATAAAAGCAGCATCAAACATATTTCTGTTTAACAGATACTAGAATGTTATACAAATGTTCATTACCATGATAATCCAAAAAAATCTCAACAACCTTAAAAGAGAAAAAGACAAAACATTTCCCCTGTAACCCAAATTGTTAAAAGATACTTAATCTAGGAAAGAAAGCAGTACTAAAACCTTAATACTATTGTGTCTGTGTTCTGCCTGTTTTATGATGTCCAAAGAACAACATATTCCATTATAAGTATATTTATTAACACAGAAAACTAGAATGGGATTGTCGGTTCTGTGATTTTTATGCTACTCAAAAGTGCCCAGAGCAAACAGGGCTGTGTCTAGCCGAGAGACAGTGAACCTTTTTCTAATTCCCCAGAGACAAATACCCATATACACATACACAAATATGTAGTGGTCCCTGGGGTAGCAGCAAAATTAAGTGTTTCACAAACACAATTATTTAGAAGAGAGGTAGGAACAATCTTAACCATCTGTTTAAAAAATTTAGTACATAATGGACCTAACAGATGTTACATATATTTCTCCAGTGTTTTTTTTTCATGGTAGAACACACTTACTACAACTATTTTAGCTATATGACTTCTGGAATGAATCCAAATAAAACATACTATTTTCAATTTTCCTAATATATAGGATCATATTTCAATTTTATAATTAAATGGTTGAATTACCATGCAAATCATTATATTTAAAATGTGATGTTATAAATATTTTATTTTCAGGATTATTTCTAAATAAAAACTCATTTAAAAATTAGCATCAAAAAGTATAAACAAAGAATCATCTGGAAAATCAAAATAAAACTTTAATATACAAGGCCAGAATTTATATATAATTGCAACATGCAAAAAAGATTACAACTGATTTACAACAGATCATCTTTATCATTATTTTATATTATTGGACAATGACAACATTCACTTTATAGGCTTTCAAGTCATATATACTACATGTCATGCATAAAAGTTAAATCATGATTTAATTGATATATTATGAAATCAAAGGTGAAAAAGAAAAATGCTTTAAAATGAATGTTGACATTGTACTTCTCCTTTGTTCATCTGATCACAAAGGGTAAAAAAAGTTTACACTAGAAAAATAATATGGAATCTGTTCAGTCGTAAAGTTGCTCAGTCGTGTCCAACTCTTTGCGACCCCATGAATCACAGCACGCCAGGCCTCCCTGTTCATCACCAACTCCCGGAGTTCACTCAAACTCATGTCCATCGAGTTGGTGATGCCATCCAGCCATCTCATCCTCTGTCGTCTTCTTCTTCTCCTGCCCTCAATCGCTCCCAGCATCAGGGTCTTTTTCCAATGAGTCAACTCTTCGCATGAGGTGGCCAAAGTACTGGAGTTTCAGCTTTAGCATCAGTCCTTCCAAAGAACACCCAGGACTGATTTCCTTCAGAATGGACTGGTTGGATCTCCTTGCAGTCCAAGGGACTCTCAAGAGTCTTTTCCAACACGACAGTTCAAAAGCATCAATTCTTCGGCACTCAGCTTTCTTCACAGTCCAACTCTCACATCCATACATGACCACTGGAAATACCATAGCCTTGACTAGATGGAACTTTGTTGGCAAAGTAATGTCTCTGCTTTTCAATATGCTATCTAGGTTGGTCACAACTTTTCTTCCAAGGAGTAAGCGTCTTTTAATTTCATGGCTGCAGTCACCATCTGCAGTGATTTTGGAGCCCCCCAAAATAAAGTCTGATACTGTTTCCACTGTTTCCCCATCTATTTCCCATGAAGTGATGGAACCAGATGCCATGATCTTTCTTTTCTGAATGTTGAGCTTTAAGCCAACTTTTTCACTCTCCTCTTTCACTTTGATCAAGAGGCTTTTTAGTTCCTCTTCACTTTCTGCCTTAAGGGTGGTGTCATCTGCATATATGAGGTTATTGATATTTCTCCTGGAAATCTTGATTCCAGCTTTTGCTTCTTCCAGCCCAGCGTTTCTCATGATGTACTCTGCATAGAAGTAAATAAACAGGGTGACAATATACAGCCTTGACGTACTCCTTTTTCTATTTGGAACCAGTCTGTTGTTCCATGTCCAGTTCTAACTGTTGCTTCCTGACCTGCATACAGGTTTCTCAAGAGGCAGGTCAGGTGGTCTGGTATTCCCATCTCTTGAAGAACTTGCCTCAGATTCTTGTGATCCACACAGTCAAAGGCTTTGGCATAGTCAATAAAGCAGAAATAGATGTTTTTCTGGAACTCTCTTGCTTTTTCCATGATCCAGCAGATGTTGGCAATTTGATCTCTGGTTCCTCTGCCTTTTCTAAAACCAGCTTGAACATCAGGAAGTCATGGTTTATGTACTGCTGAAGCCTGGCTTGGAGAATTTTGAGCATTACTTTACTAGTGTGTGATATGAGTGCAATTGTGTGGTAGTTTGAGCATTCTTTGGCATTGCCTTTCTTTGGGATTGGAATGAAAACGGACCTTTTCCAGTCCTGTGGCCACTGCTGAGTTT
The DNA here is from genome assembly GCF_001704415.2 of Capra hircus. NCBI lineage: Eukaryota > Metazoa > Chordata > Mammalia > Artiodactyla > Bovidae > Capra > Capra hircus. Next base: position 37,640,865 of record NC_030818.1, read on the forward strand.
TCCAAATTGCTGGCGTATTGAGTGTAGCCCTTTCTTATATACCATTCTGATATAACAAAAAGGTGCACCATTTTCCACTTATATATGTGAGATATATAAGTATATTCACTTATACTGTTATAGTTCAGCTCTTCAGAAACCAAAATGTAAAAGCTCTAATGAGTCTGGGTATCCTTAATAAGAAAAACTCCTACAGTCTATAATGAATAGAAGAGATAACTGAGAGTAGATAGGGTATCTAACAACAAGAAAAGATTTACAATGGAAAAGGATGCAGTTAACAAACGTACGTACTAGCAAATCAGCAAAAATTATCAGTCTAATACAGGGTAGCCATCTTTACAAACCCATTATCTAAATGAGTACAATATGTCAACCAGGTAATTTCTCTCCAGTGGAAGTTTATAGATGAAGTAAGTGGGAAAAGAGATTCATCTTATAGAATATAACACACCAAGTTTTCTGAAATGTAATTTTTAATCTAAGCGATTGATTATAAATATATATGACTGAATAATGAGACATGAATTTTCATATGTAGCTGATAAATACATAAAAAGGATATAAAATAGCTCACTAATAATTTAAAACACACAAATTAAAATATTTTCTATCACTTAAATAGAAATTACAAGGTTGGTAATACCCAATGTCAATCTGGAATAACAGATATTCTATTAGTGGAACTGAAAATTCACTTTTTTGAAAAGCTTTTACAACAGTATCAATTAAAATTAACTACACACACAGAAATATCACTCTATATATGCTCTTTGACCTGTCAGTTCTACTGTCAGCAATTTACTACCCTAGGAACTTCCCTGGCAGTCCACTGTTTAAGACTCTGCCAGCCCAATGTATGGGGTGCAGGTTCGATTCCTGGTTGGGGAACTAAGACCTCACATGCTGTGGATCCAAAAAAGTTAGGGCTTTCAAGGTGGTGGTAGTGGTAAAGAACCCGCCTGCAAATGCAAGAGATATATTAAGAGACTCGGGTTTGATCCCTTGGTCCAGAAGATCCTCTGAAGGAGGGAATGGCAACCCCCTCCAGTTTAGAGAAGGCAATGGCGACCCATTCCAGTACTCTTGCCTGGAAAGTCCCATGGACGGAGCAGCCTGGTAGGCTGCAGTCCATGGGGTCGCTGAGGGTTGGACACAACTGAGCCACTTCACTTTTACTTTTCACTTTTATAAAGCACTGGAGAAGGAAATGGCAACCCACTCCAGTGTTCTTGCCTGGAGAATCCCAGGGACGGGGGAGCCTGATGGGCTGCCGTCTATGGGGTCGCACAGAGTTGGACACGACTGAAGCGACTTAGCAGCAGCAGCCAGTATTCTTGCCTGGAGAATCCAACAGACAGAGGTGCCTGGAGGGCTGTTGTCCCTAGGGTCGCAGAACATGTTAGGGCTTCCCAGGTGGCGCTAGTGGTAAGGAACCTGCCCGCCAATGTAGGAGATTTAAGAGATGCGGATTCAATCCCTGGATCAGCAAGGGATTCCCCTGGAGGAGGAAATGACAACCCACCCCAGTATTCGGCTGGATTCGGTCCATAGGGTCGCAAAGAGTTGGACACAATAGAAGAGAATCAGGATGCAGAAACGTTATAACATGGATTTTCACGGAAGCAAAATCTGAAAAATAACTTAAATGTCCACTGATATGGAATTTATTTAAATAAATTATGGTAATATATACACAATGGAACAGTATGTGTTCATTAAATAAAATTATATAGCTCCATATATGCTAAAATAGATCTAAGATAAAATAATTGAAAAATGGAAATAAGGTCTCAAAAATGTAAATCTGTAAAAGAAATAAAACTGCTATAAACAGATAACTCACAAACATTTTTCTGGAAATATAAAACAGTTTTCAGTGATTATTTTTGGATGAAAAAGTAGAAATCAGTAGTGTAAGAGATTAACTTCTGTCTTCATGGCTTAGTTTTCAATAAACAAATTAGAAAACAATAAAACCAAAGTTGGCTGAAAGCTCAACATTCAGAAAACTAAAATCATGGCATCCATCCCATCACTTCATGGCCAATAGATGGGGAAACAGTGGAAACAGTGGCTGACTTTTTTTATTTTTCCCAAATCACTGCAGATGGTGACTATAGCCATGAAATTAAAAGACGCTTACTCCTTGGAAGGAAAGTTATGACCAACCTAGACAGCATATTAAAAAGCAGAGACATTACTTTGTCCACAAAGATCCATCTCATCAAGGCTATGGTTTTTCCAGTAGTCATGTATGGATGTGAGAGTTGGACTATAAAGAAAGCTGAGCACAGAAGAATTGATGTTTTTGAACTGTGGTGTTGGAGAAGACTCTTGAGAATCCCTTGGACTGGAAAGAGATCCAACCAGTCCATCCTAAAGGAGATCAGTCCTGAGTGTTCATTGGTAGGACTGATGTTAAAGCTGAAACTTCGATACGTCGGCCACCTGATGCAAAGAGCTGACTCATTTGAAAAGACCCTGATGCTGGGAAAGATTGAAGGCAGGAGAAGGAGATGACAGAGGATGAGATGGTTGGATGGCATCACTGACTCCATGGAGATGAGTTTGAGTAAACTCTGGGAGTTGGTGTTGGACAGGGAGGCCTGGCTTGCTGTGGTCCACGGGGTCATGAACAGCAACTGAACTGAACTGAACTGGACCACAACTCTTTTACTTGTTAGCCCATTAAGTTTCTTCAGGCTCACTCATCTTTGAAGAATAAATGGTTGCTGAATTATTTTCTACAGTAAATATTTAATAAATAAATAGTGCATACTTAGTGCATATTTAGTGCATATTTATTAAGAATCTGCTATCTACCAAGCATTGTTTTACACAGAGAAGGCACAGTGATGTAAAAGAAAGACAAGCTACCTGTGTTCAGGGAGCTTTTTATAGTCAAATAGTAAATCAGTGAATACTAACAATTAATTTTAATTGGTAAAAAGTTCCATGAAGAAACTAAGCAAGGCAGTGGTGTGAGAGTAAATGGTTTTAGGTTGGGGATGACTGCTTCAGTGGAGAAGGGGTCAGGGAAAACCCCCTATAGATGACATGTGATGTGAGACCTGAATGTTGGCAGAAGCCTGTCACGTGTTCCAGCTAGGGCAAGCAAACAGAAAGGCCCTGAAAGAGGAATAAACAGAAAACGCCAATATGACTAGAATTTATTTGCTTATTAAGTGCCGGTCACTGTTCTGTTTTCCACATATTAACAGATACTAATATTATCCTCAGATTAATAAATAAGGTAGGTAGAAGACTAATATGGTATAAGGCTAGAGATACAGGCAGGGAAATGTCAAATAGGATCTTATGGATATAGTAAAAAGTATGAAGTGAAAGTTAAAGTGTTAATTCATTTGTGTCTGACTTCGCGATCCCATGGACTGTATGTAGCCCACCAGGCTCCTCTGTCCTTGGAGTTGGTAGTCATTCCCTTTCCCAGGGGATCTTCCCGACCCAGGGACTGAATCTGGGTCTCCAGCACTGCAGACCTATTCTTTACCTCTGAGTCACCAGGGATTTCATTATTAATAAAATGGGAAAACACTGAAGATTTTAAGCAGGAAAATGACATGACCTGGATTATGTTTTAAAAATAACTCTAGGGTTTCCTTGGTGGTCCAGTGGTTAAGAATCCACCTTGCTGCAATGTAGGGGACACTGGTTTGGTCCCTGGTTTGGGAAGTTCCCACATGCCAAGGGGCAACTAAGCCCAAGAGCTGCAACTACTAAGCCCACGTGCAGCAACTACTGAAGCCTGCAAGCCCTAGAGCCCATGCTCCACAAGAGATGCCACTGCAGTGAGAAGCCAACACACCGCATCTAGAGAGCAGCTCCCACTTTCTGCAACTAGAGAAGCCCATGAGCAGCAACAAAGATCCAGTACAGCCAAAAATAAATGAATAAAAAACTTCACAAATTATTTTAAAAAAACATTATTTTAAAAAAACATTGAGAATGGGTCAGTTTGGGCAAGAAGTGAAAGGGGCAGGCCGGTTAGGATGATACTCTTTTTTAACAGGCCAGATGAGGGGTAAGGGTAACTTAGACTAGAGTGTTAGCACCAGAGAGAGAGAAATAGATGAATTTGCATTCTATTTACATGACAAGAGTTGACAAAGCTTGCTGATGGGCTTACATGACGATGATGAAGAAACAAATATTAAATTGTTCTTAATACTATACTTAATACTATAAAACAAACTGATCAAGAAAGTATAAAATGAACAAAACTACAAAACCAGATTAGATAAACTTTATTATATACTCAGTGATCCTTTACTTCTAAAAAACTTTTTTCCTTCTAAAATACTTACATTTCTTTCAACTTCAATTAATCTGTCTTTAACTTTCAGAAGCTCTCTAGTTGTTTCTTGACTTTCTCGCTCCCACTTGTTGTCTTCACCAGCAGCTGGAGGAGAGCTCTGAACCATTCTTTCCTCATCCTGTCTCTGTTTGAGAGCCTCATAATTCTTTTTCACCTAAAATATTATTTTAAAATATCTTTTAAAATCGAAGTATAGTTGATTTATAATATTGTTTTCATTTATTTAAAAAGGGAGAAAACATACCACCAAGGTTATATTTATCATAATTAAACTCCACAACGGTCTGGTGAATGTGACAGACAGTTTATTTAAAAATATAATAATATATACAATTACCATTATTATCATGATCATAATTTATGCATTGTAAAGTGCAAATGTTTTCCTCTAAAATATTAATATACCCTGCTTAAGTGTCATGTGGCTATTATTTTGTAATTTCAGATCCTTTGCTTATGATGAAAATATCACTGAAGAATAGATGAATACAGACTTGTTGCTAAGTACTAACAATTGTTTTTACAGCTATTTATAATTGGTTTAGAGATTTCAGAGATCTCCATGTCAAGAACAAAAACTTGACACATGTATTAATTCCCCTTAAAAAGAATAACTGAAGCTGAGGAAGTAACTATCTATGTATGATCTTTTTAAAAGGATTTTGTTGCCTGGAATGACCTGTTAATAAATAAATGACTTCTTTATACAGATACTGACCCACATAAAATTACTATTATTCATTTTATAAAGAGTGAGCAATCCAAGGATATTATCTTATCCAGGGTTTTCTGGTATGATTATAACCAAATCCTACTTTAACAGAGCAAAGTCAAAACTAACAAATTGGTCATCATCCAAAGTTAACGATTAACTAAATTGCTCTCTTCAATTTAAATTATTGTTATACTGAATTACTAGTTTTTCCTAGGAAATGATTATCATAAATTTCTAACTTAAACCCAAACTTTCTATTAAGATAAGGATACAGATGTTTAAAATAATTCAATGTCTAATGCAACCTCAAGAAAGCTTTATGGCTCAAACTTTGCTACTACTACTGAGTGAGACAATAATGATGTGAGATTATAGAAAATAAGATGCCAAGATAAGAGTGTCACTTAAATTTTGGCAAATGATCGAACAGATATTCTGAGATCCTGATTTTCCACTTAAAAAAAATACTTCTGACACCCTAATAATACAGATGGATAACATAATTTCCAGTCTATTTTACATTAATTTCTCACAGGCTCTTTTTTCAAGGCTTGTAATAGTTATGGACATATGTCATTATTAAGAAGGGGACATGAGAATAAAACTCAGAACCTCTCATTTTCAGTCCACTGTTCTGTAAGTTTCAAAAATGGTCCTTTACCTTATATATTATTAATCAGAATCGTTAATTTATGTTCATATTGAAAATGACATTTTCCATCAGGGTTTTTCAGAGACAGTGTACAGGTGGGTGTTGCCTTATCTAATTTATTAATTTAAATAAATTAAATGCCTTTTAATTGGGATGTACAGACCATTGACATTTAATGTGATGACTGACATGGTTTGGTTTAAAATTGCTATCTTGCTATTTATTTTCCATTTGTCCAACCTGTAGTTTGTTCTTTTTTCTTTTTCTGCCTTTATTTGGATTTTTTGATTCTATGTAATCTCCTTTGCTGCCATTTAGTTATACTTCTTTGTCATACTATTTTAGTGGCTACTTTATACTTATTACTCATATTTAGCTTTCATAGTCTATGTTAACTATGAAAAAACTAGAACAGGATAATTAATTAATCATATATTAAAAACTAGAACAGTATAATTTCAGTTGAATGCATGTTTATGGCAGAAAACTAGTTCAATAATAATAATTTGGAAATCTTCCACTTCCAAATGGCTGAAAGTGGAAGACAATCTCTAACTTTTAGACTTGAAACACATCATATACCAACCCATACTCAAACCCATTTATTTCCTGGCTTAGTAGCTTCATGAAATTGACTTTATTTGCAATATAGTGATACTGCATAAAGGGCAAAAATTCAGAAAAAGAAAGATGATTAATGAAATGTGGTAACAAGTTTTACTTTATATTTTTTTGGACAACACTTTATGCTGACTAAACAAAGTTCTAAAATTCCTTCCGTAACAAAAAACGTTCTGTGTTAATGTCTGAGACAAACACCAGCAATGATGGTATGGGCAAATGAGGAACCAATCCTTTTCCTCTCCTGTATAAGAAATTAATCTTTGGGTAACTTTCTCTGGAAACCTGATAAAACTACAATGTTACATGCTACCAGTCAAGAAAAATGACTTCTGATTGGTAAATTGTATTTGTACTACAAGAACTATAAATGCCTAATAAGAAGCTACATCTTTGGACTTCTCTGAGTATAGGAACTCTTAAATCGTAAGACTGTGAAGATCTTAAATCCATGCATTTGGAGATGTTGCAAGGGATGATGACTGGTATTAAGCATGATGTCCCAAAGCCAGAGCAGCTTTCACACCCAATGTGAATCTTGTCTTCTTGCATCTGAACTATCATCTAGTGAGAAGACGACTCTCAGACAAATATGTGAAGAGGGACACCAGATTGTGCCCTACTATTAGCTTATACTTCCTATAGTGCTCTGAATTGAATGGTTCTAAATGTAGCCTATAATAAGCTTGTCAGCCTGAATGTTTGGTTGACTGTAAAACCACTCCAGGTATGACTACAGAGCTAATAAAAGGGAGTAAAAGGCAGATCATGATTCTACCATTCTACCAAACACTAACCCTATAGAATGGGCAAGTCCCTTCAATTTCAATTCATTCACATAGGGAAAACAGAAAGCAGCCCCTACCTCACATATTTCACTGAATAATTCCAAATAGCACAATTAAAAAATTCAGAAAAGACCTCAAATTTTTTAGATCAAGGGCTCTCTTATACCACACATACTGCTTCCTTCTACTTGCTATCCTCACCCCCATATTTTTTTTTAATCTAACTTTTACCTGGATTCTCAATAGGAAAAGAGTGACAGTGAAGTGTCAAAATCACACTGAGAGCTTTTCCCAACGTAATAAGTCTGCCTCTTCCCAGTTCCACTCTCACAATTCCAATATGTGTCTTCATACATATTGAGGGACATTCATACACAAAATAAGACTGAATAAGCTATAGTATATAGACAAAATAGTTTGTTATAAACTACATAACAAAGATCTGTTTAATAATAATCTCTAGTTTAAGAAAAAGAAATAGACAAAACAGTAATAAAATTTTATGTTTCATTTTCTACTTTATATTTTCTTTCTTTATTTTTTTAGTGAATTTATTGCTTAAGAAAATGGTACAGAATGGATGTTTACAGCTATAGTATCTTCACAGACCAAGGTAAAAGCAAAGAAAATATTCAACAGATGCATAATTTTTATATCAGATCTTGCTTTACACTTTGTGGGTTTGAGTCTACCTATTTTATATTATCAATTATAATAAGTAACAATTGGAAAAAATCAAGTTAAAATGTAAATGGAGTCTATGAAAAAGTCTTGGATAAAAGAAAAAATACAACTGAAATGTAAATTAATAAATTATATGAAAACAATAGAATTGATAGGATTCTAAAAAACGAACAGAGGGGTGTTTATACCTCTATATGTTTTTGTTATTAAAAATCAAAGATTAAAATTAGTGAGTTAAATTCTCAGCTCAGAAAACCAGAAATAGAACAGCAAAGTACATTGAAAGAGTGCACAAGAAAGGAAATAATTAATTTTTATTTTTATTTTTATTTTTTGGGGGAAGAAAATCCTTTATAGCACCACCACCCAAATTTAACAATTGTTACCATTCAGTTGTATTTCCTTCCATATTTTTTACTGTGCATTTATATGCATATTTTTTTATTTTTATTTTTTTAATTTTTATTTTTACTTTATTTTACTTTACAATACTGTATTGGTTTTGCCATACATTGACACGAATCTGCCACGGGTGTACATGAGTTCCCAATCCTGAACCCCCCTCCCACCTCCCACCCCATATCATCTCTCTGGATCATCCCTGTGCACCATCCCCAAGCATCCTGTATCCTGTACCATTTCACACCAGTCAGAATGGCTGCAATCCAAAAGTCTGCAAGCAATAAATGCTGGAGAGGGTGTGGAAAAAAGGGAACCCTCTTACACTGTTGGTGGGAATGCAAACTAGTACAGCCACTATGGAGAACAGTGTGGAGATTCCTTAAAAAATTGCAAATAGAACTGCCTTATGACCCAGCAATCCCACTGCTGGGCATACACACCAAGGAAACCAGAACTGAAAGAGACACATGTACCCCAATGTTCATCGCAGCACTGTTTATAATAGCCAGGACATGGAAGCAACCTAGATGTCCATCAGCAGATGAATGGACAAGAAAGCTGTGGTACATATACACAATGGAGTATTATTCAGCCATTAAAAAGAATACACACAGTTCTAATGAGATGGATGAAACTGGAGCCGATTATACAGAGTGAAGTTAGCCAGAAAGAAAAACACCAATACAGTATACTAACACATATATATGGAATTTAGAAAGATGGTAAGGATAACCCTGTATGCGAGACAGCAAAAGAGAGACAGATGTATAGAATGGACTTTTGGACTCTGAGGGAGAGGGAGAGGGTGGGATGATTAGGGAGAATGGCACTGAAACATGTATACTATCATGTAAGAAACGAATCGCCAGTCTAGGTTCGATACAGGATACTTTATATTTTCTGTCCAGATATCTGATAGGGAATTCCCTGGCTGTCCAGTGGTTAGGACTCAGTGCTAACTACTGGGTCCCAGGTTCAATCCCTGGTCAGTGAACTAAGATCCCACAAGCTGAGCAGTGTGAAAAAGAGAAAAAGTTGACAATCAAAATTCTTCCCAAGAAAATCACTTACTGTTTTTAGTTCTTGGCGCAACTGCTGGTTGTAATTTGTGGACTCTTCTAGTCGAGCTTCTAAAGCAGCAATTTTTTCTTCTTTTATTTCAAGAGACTTCTTTAGAGTGGATTCTAATTTTGATTCCAAAAGTTTGTATCTATTATCCAAATATAAAAAGAATATAGTTCATTACTGGAGGTCAGAAAATTATTTTTAAAGATAATTTATGATTAGATACCTTACATAAAAAAGCCTTATAAAATAGTCTTTTTTAAAAAAGAAACAAATTATTTTGTTCTTCCTGTCTACTCTCCCTTTTTAACTATTCCTGGTAATGAGAAAAAAACAAAAAAGCCCTGAGTATACAGCTCCAGATTACAGTCTAGGTTGTTAAAAGCAAAAATTAATGCTACAAAAAGGCATCTGGAAGATCCCAGTCTCAAAATATATCTTTTAGTTTCATAAGAATAGAATCTACAAGAAGATTAAGTGGATGGATTAAGCACATTATTAAGCATTTGTCTATGATATTAATATATAATATATTTACACAGGTACATATGAATAGTTAAGACTTAAAGCACTCTGAAGACTACCTTCAGGGCATGGAGAACTTGCAGAATATTAAAAATAAAGAGGGGGGACAACATAGTAAAGAGCCAAGATACTGGTAATAGAAGAGGAAGGGGCAGATAGGTTTGAGTGTTAATATTTTATTTATCTTTCTGATTGATGGGTTCATGAATATTTGTATTATTAAGATTTTTTTCTTTATAAAAAGGATGCCCATGAACATACACTGAGAGGGAACCACAGACTAGGAATTACAGATTAATCTATTTCTTACACCTGAGAACCTCGATGACTAAAGCAAATAAAAACCTGAAGTACGTATATGAGAAATTCTATCATACTCTGCCTCTTATTGTAATTAATTTGTGTGCATATATTTTCTGCTCAATTAGATTTTAAGTTCATTGAAAACAGAGGAAAAAAATCTCACTTTGATATTGGCTTGAGTCAACAAACAATTTTAAAGCATGTAATGTGTATGACTCTGGATGTATTAAATTTGTGATGCCTGAGTTCTGATTGTCCAGGTAGAGATGTTCAGTAAGCAGGGGATAATATGCATGTCAGCTGAGATGATGGATAGAATGCTCATGGAACGGATAAGAGGCCTAAGAACCTAACCCTAGGAAACTATATTTAGAGAGAACGCACAGGACAAAGAACTGTTACAAAGAGAAAGACAAAAGTGATCACAGGGCACTCTACCACTAAATTCACTTTATTATATTTATACATTCAATTCCACAATTAGACTATATATTCCACAATGGTAAGAATAAATTCTTGCTAATAAATACAATCTGCATTAATTTTTCCCACATACATTTATTTATTATAAAATATAAACACTAGAACAGTAATGATGGTTAGGCAACAAAATACAAATTATATAATTACAAAAATTCTAATGAAATAAAATCTAGTGTATAACAATATTCTTAACAATACATACTTCTATCCCAGCTGGAATCATGTGGCCAACTGGATGCTAAACAGCAGACTATTTGAAAATCTAATTAACTGATAGACTGTATTTACCATGGGAGAACAGAAATTCTCTTCAAGCCTGTACTGAATATTTTCAAATTAAAGTATATATAAGTTAACTTTTTATTCTGTTTGTTAAGCCCTAGTTTTCTACATTATTTTTCTGCCTTAATTGCTCTGCAGTCTCAAAATTAATTCTTGAGCAAAATAAATGATTTCCACTGTTGCTCAGATAGCTTAATACTCACCGGTCATCAGTACTTTGCTCATCATGTAAGAGTCGCTCTTTATTTAACCCTATCTTCTCAAGCTCATGAGTTAATTTTTCAAGATCATTATTCATTTGTTGAGTCTTCAATTTTTCACTCACCAAATCCTTATTTTAAAAGTAATGCAAAACTCACATTAGTGTTGTGAACATAAACATCAAAGAAATTCAGCCAAGATTTCATCCAGGAATACACATAATTTAAACCAGGAAAGACAGAAAGGCTGTTGCTGAACTTTTTATCAATTAAAAAATAGTCAAGCAAAAAAATTATAATCCAATTCAAAGAGCAATGTTTTCCTTCTTCTATTTTGCTAATACTTTTTAACTTTTTAATGTTAAAAAGTAAAACGAGAAACTTATACTTGTGATTACACACCTTAGGTTTGAAAAGTGTGGGGGAAACAACATATATCCATTAACTTTTCATAGTGAACTAGAACTCTAGTGCATATTTCTTTCATGAATATATGTTGGATACAACATATATTCTCCCATCACAAGCACCCCTCTCCCAGTGGGAGGCCTGACATTGATCTGAATAACTAGGGGGAATTCTTAGAGATGTGGGGACCAGGAACCTAATGCTTATGTGTGTAAGACTGTAGAACAACAGAAAGGAAACAGAAAAAGGATAATAATGATCCCTTTTCAACGTCTCTTTAGCAAAAAGGCAGATTTCCCAGTGCAAGCATCTGCCAGAATGCTAAGTTTTTTTAAATTGAACTTAAAAGGTTATCATATATAGTAGAGCATACGGACAGCAAATAAACATTATTTGCTCTCTTCTGAGCTACACCAACCATTTATTGCCAATCTACTCCTATAAATTTTAGAATTCTTCATGATACACCGATCCAACCAACTACCAATTGTTCGATGTTGACCAGATTTGCATTCTCTTGCTTATATTCTCTCAGTCAAAATCCAAGGGACTTTGAAATCTGAAAGATCTAGATGTGAATACAGAAATCCAAACCTACCATTTTGTTCTTAAATAAGTTACTTAATGTCTCTGAACCCCAGTTTTCTAACCTAATGGAGGTAACAGAAATAAAGGATTGGTTGTAAAAATTATCCAGTATTTGGCACATAGCCAGTATTCAATAACTAGTAATTATCACATTCAGTAAGTTTTGATCATATATTTTAATATTACCTTGAAACAAAAGTGTAAAATTATAAGAAATAAGTCAGATACTACATGGATAACTTATTAGTATAATTTCTTAAAAAATACAAATTGCATTCACTTCTTAATTTAACACAAGTTGGAAACTTGGAAAATTTTTAATTCTAAATTTCTACTTTGAACCATAAAATAGATTATACAAATTACCATAATAAAGCTTAAAGAAGTTCTAAGTTAAAAAGATTTAAAAATTTGTGTGAAATTTAAGTAATTAACTTACCTCTCGTAATGTAACCAAAGTTTTTATATCAATAGTTGCTCTTTTCACAAGCTCTTTATTTTCTTTCTCTAATTCTTTCAGACGAACGCAGGATTCTTTATAAATACCAATCTCTTTGAAAAGGGTTTTGTTTTCTTTTTCCAAATTTCCAATTTTCACATTATTTTCTTCTAATGTGGTATCTTTTATTTCTGCTTGTTGCCGGAGTCTCTTATTTTCCTTTTCCAGTTGTTTTTTATCCTTTTCCAGTTGAGAAGTCTCTTGCTCTAATGATTTATTTTCTTTTTCCAGCTGTTCTAGTCTTTTGCTAGATATTTTTAACTCTTCTAGATTTTTCTGCAATGTTTGATTTTCCATCTCTAAGTCCTGTAGTTCACTTTCCAATTGTTGGATTTTTTTATTGCTGTTTTCAAGAGCTTTCTGTAGCCTTTGATTTTCTGTATCTAAACCCTGATAACTAACTTCTAAGCGTTCTGTCTTCTTGAAAGATGCTTTCATGAGCTCTAAACCTTTCTTAAGTTGTTCTTTTTCACTTTCCAATTCTTTATTCTCTAGTTGTAGCTGAGCCATCTTCATGCTTGCACACTTCAAAGATTCCACACTCCTTCGAAGTTCTAAGTTTTCCTCATCAAGCTGGGAATTCTCTTTTTCCAGGGATTCTAACTGAAAAGTGAGGTTTTTAAAGCTATCCAATGTTTTTTTAAACTTCCTATTTTCTCTTTCTAACTCTGAATTTTCTTGTTCTAAGGCCTCAATTTTTTCGCAAGTAATTTTTAAATTGGTTATCTTTTTCTGTAACAGTTCATTTTCTTTTTCAAGGTGATGCAACTCATTTTCAAGTTCTTCTGCTCTTTCTCCTTTTTCTTTATAATGTTCCAATTCTTTTCTGATTTGCCTTTTCTCAAATTCAATCTTGCTTAGCTTGCTACTTGTTTCTTTGATAGATTCATGGAGAATTTTGTTTTCTTTTTCAATGTCTTTCACCCTTGCTTCAGCACTTATCTGGGAGCGCTGCCTTAAGGAGGACACAGTTTGATTCAGATGTTCATTTTCCTGTTCTAATATTTTAATCTAATTTAGTAAAAAAAAAAAAAAGGAGAAAATTTAAAACTTAATGGAACATGAACTAAATATTTAAAAATTACATAGTTTTCTACCTCCAAAAACTAGCAGGGAAATCAGATCATAAAAAGGTGCTAAAATTGTCTATTTTAATTTTAATTCTGACAAATATTTACTAAGAGATCACCATGTACATGTACTGCCAGGTGTTTAAATTTCATATCTTTAGGGAGTCCAAAATGTATAGGAACTGTTAAGAGAGATGAATATTAACCAAAATGATCTTCAGATTATATAGTGGTGATATGTTTCAAATTCAAATATGAGTCTAGATGAAATGTATACACATATCTTCTTAAAGATACATGCTTTTACATTCATTCAAGAAATTCACAATGCATATATACAGGAAGACCTCAGTAAACACATTATTTGCTCTATTATATGCGTACATATGTATATGTATGTGTGTGTGTATTATTTGTGTGTATTCATTTCCTAAAAGAATTCTAATTTGGAAACATCAAAATAACAATATTCCTGGTACATTTAAAATGAAAACATCCAATTTATAGTATGGTCTATTATAAAGGTAATGGTTCTTAAAATACAGTGTGTTAAACAATCAATTCCAAGAAACTTGTAAAAATAGAGATTCATGCTTAGCTCTAGAATTTTTGTTCCATCACTCTATGGAAATGCGTATTTTTACAGGTGTCCTAAGGACTAACCCTAGTGGTTCAGATGGTAAAGAGTCTCCCCTGCAATGCAGGAGACATGGTTCAATCCCTGGGTCGGGAAGATCCCCTGGAGAAGTAGACGGCAACCCACTCCAGTATTCTTGCCTGGAAAATCCCATGGACAAAGGAACCTGGCAGCCTACAAGACTACAGGGTCACAAAGAGTTGGACATGACTGAGCAACTAACACTTTCAACTTTGAGGACTATAGCTCGATAATACAAATAATTTTACTTCTAAAAACTAAAAAATTTAAAACAGCCAGTTATTTAATTTATTTGATTCTCAGTTTCTTCAAGCATAACATGTAAATGACCAATAAAACTTGAGAGCAAGTATGAAAATATACAGAACAGTTGCTGCCACCACTTCAGTGGGATCAGAGTAGAGCTGCACTTCATCCCAACTTCATTCAGGGCCTTCAATATCTGCAGTCTCATTCCACTGACACTTGGAAAGCAATTCATGCACAGGTACCACGAAATTTTCTATCAGACAACTATTAAGCACACTGATAATTTTAAAAATTCTAAGTTTTGTCTTCAACTTTTCAAAAATGCATGGGATAGAAAATGAGGTAAAACTATAGTTACTTTAAAATCTAAAAAGTTCTAAAATATTTCATTTAACGTTGTTATGAAAATTTTACTTGCACAAACTTTAAAATAACTGTTGTTAATAAGTTTTAAGATCTGTTGCTTAATAAAAAAATTTATGAACCTGTCTCTCTGAATTTTCTCGAAGTGTTTCGATCGTTTTTTCAAGCTGAGCTTTTTCCTTCATTAGATCCTTGCTTAAATTCTGACAATTTTGAAGACTTTGCTTTTCTTGAATAATCTCATTTTCAAGGATTTCAACCTGGTGAAAATGAAATCACAAAACAACATATCATTAGTATTTCAAAATAGTGGAACCATGTATAAACAAAAGCTAATCACTGAATAAAGGGTAGAAGACAGATTTAGAATAGTGAAGTTTAAGAATTTCATAGAAAAATTCAAGTAGTATTTCAAGGTAATTTTAGCAGCTATCTAAAATACACAGACATGATTATCTTTCTTGTCCTCTGCATCTTTGAAGGCAAATTTCCACTTCTAAACACAAACAAATACAACTGCATACATACACACATGCCACAGGAAGAATACACAAAACATACTGAAAAAAAACTCTCTTGGCTTGAATGGATTTGTAAAATGGAAATTTAATTAGTCAAGGAATTTAGTGTACAAGAAGGAACAGATGAGAAAATGAGACAAGAAGGAATCTGGATTAAAAAGAGAAAAAAAGGAGACTACTAGAGAAAAAAAGATTTGAGCAAAACTCTAGCAAAGTATGAGGTTAACGAGTATGAAAAATTCAACTTCAAAATATGCCATACTAGTGATTTCCCCATTATTATGTAACATATTCAAACCAGATAACCAAAAAAAAAAAGATTTAGACATATAAAATATACCACTTCACATTTAAGTATTACCTAAATCCTTGTAACAACAGTAAGAAACTCTAAGAAATGATATTAATATCTCAAAAGCATAAAGTCACAAATCTTATTCAATAATTCACATTAAGTTTACACAATCAGGAACCTTTAAGCTATTAATAACTAATCTGGTTCTCACATTACATACTGAAATATATGGATAGTATTTATTTAATTAAACTCATTTGCTATATTAATGGAATTCAAATGAAACATTCAGTTTACAAAAGATATACAAAGAATCAAAAATTGCTGGAATCACTAATTTACTAATCAGACTTTAAAGTTAATTTCAAAATAAAAATTCCAGATGTATAGTGGCGGCAAAAATAAAACCATTCCAAGTTCTAAATGGCCACTTCTATTTTAACACTAATTTATTGTGAAATGCTTATTTGGTTAATGAATTAAAGATGATGCAAAGAATATTTTAAAAGAGAAAAAATCTTTCAAGAAAATCAAAGTGTCTATCTGCATTATCTAAGGCAGTGATTCTCATGGCATGGTTCCACAATAGCAGGATGAGTCTCACCTAGGAACTTCTTGGAAATGAGAATTCTTATCCTACCCTGGCCCTACCACATTAGAAACTCTGGGCATGGGGCTCAGCAATCCGTATCTTAACAAGTGCTGAAGGTTACTGTGATGAATACCTACCTATCCAAAGCTACTGGTCTAAAAACTAGGCAGATTTTCATAATCAAATCTAGAAACAGAGAATCCAAAGGAAAAACTAGACATAGCTGACACATGTAGAAAAATATTTATTACAGTATATTTTTCAGTGACCAAGAACTGGAAACACATTTTGAAGGGTATACATGATGGAGGGTATTCATGATAAAAATATCATGTATGTCTTTATAATATGATTTCTATTTATGTATATTGTGTGTATGTGTTTGTGTAGGTAGAAAGCTATGCACAAGTAAATTACTTGGTCTAACTGTCCCACAACAGGAAAATAGAGTATCTCAGAGATACTGCAAGTTTGGTCAAGACCACTGCAATAAAGTAAGTATCACAATTAAACAAGTCAAATGAATATTCTAAAAGCTATGTTTACCCCACACTGTAGTCTATTAAGTGTGCCATACCATTATGTCTAAAACAACCAATGTACATACCTTCCTTAAAAAATACTTCACTGCTAAAAAAAGTTAACCATCACCTGAGCTTTCAGCAAGTTTTAATCTTCTTGCTGGGGGAGTGTCTTGCCTAGATGCTGATGGCTGCTGACTGATCAGGGTAGTGGCTGCTGAAGGTTGGGATGGCTATGTAATTTCTTAAAATAAAACAATAAAGTCTGCTCTGTCAGTTGACTCTTCCTTTCATGAACAATTTCTCTGTAGCATGCAAGGCTACAAAAACTTGTTTTTTCAAAATTGGAGTCAGCTCTCTTAAACACAGCCACAGTTTTGTCAACTTTATGTAATATTTAAGTCCTCTGTTGATATTTCAACCAACTTCACAACATCTTCAACAGTAGACTCCGTCTCAAGAAACTTTCTTTACTCATGCACAAGAAGTAACTCCTAATCCATTACAGCTGTATCATGAGATTGCAACAAATCAATCGCATCTTCAGGCTCCATTTCTAGTTCTGGTTCTCTTGCTAATTTCTCCACATCTGCAATTACTTCCTCCACTGAAGGCTCTAAGTCATCCATGAGGGGTAGAATCAACTTCTTCCAAACCCCTGTTATCGTTGTTATTTTTACTTCTTCCCATGAATCACGAATATTTTTAATGGCATCTAGACTGGTAAGTTCTTTCCAGAAGGTTTTCAATTGACTTTGTCCAGACCCATCAGAGGAATCACTTTTGATGGCAGCTATAGCCTTACAAAATAAAGAGTAAGACTTCAAAGTCAACTTACTCTTTAATCTATGGGCCACAGAATGGATATTGTGTTAGTAAGCATGGAACAACATGAATCTCAATCCTAAGTCTCTAACAGAGCTCTTGGGGATCAGGAGCACTGTCAATGGGCAGTCATATTTTGAAAGAAATTTTTGTTTGAGCAGTAGACCTCACAAGTGGGCTTAGAATAGTTAATAAACCATACTGTAAACAGATATGTTGTCATCCAGGCTTTGTTGTCCATCAAGAGAGTATAGGGAAAGTAAGTACAGAGAGAACACATTAAGCAGAATTCTTAAGGGCCCTAAGATTTTTGAAACTGTAAATGACCACTGACTTCAAGTCACCAGCTTCATTAGCCTCTAACAAGAAAGTCAGCCTGTCCTTTAAAGAAAAAAAATATATTTATTTGGCTGTGCCAGGTCTTAGTTGTGGCATGCAGGATCTTCAGTTGTGGCATGTGGGATCCAGTTCCCTGACCAGGGATCAAGCCTAGGCCCCCTTTACTGGGAGTGTGGAGTCTTAGCCACTGAGACTGCCAGGGAAGAAACCTGTCCTTTGAAGCTTTGAACCTAGGCATTAATTAAACTCTTCCAGCTATGGAAGTCCTAGATGGAATCTTGTTCCAATAGAAGGTCGTTTGTCTAGCTAAAAATCTAGTTTAGTGTAGTCACCGTAATTAATTATATCTTCTGGAAAACTAAATACAGCTTCTACTTTAGTACGTGCTGTACTTTTCTGTTATGGAAACATCTCTCCTTCAACCTCACAAACCAACCTCTAAAAGGTTAAAAGTTTTCTTCTGAAGCTTCCTCACCTCTCTCAGCCTTCACAGAACTGAAGAGAGGGCCTTGCTCTGGATTAGGCTTTGGCTTAAAGGAATGCTGTGGCTGGCATGTCTTCTATCCAGACCACTAAGACTCTCCATATCAGCAACAATGCTCTTTTATTTTCCTATCATTCAAAGTTCACTGAAAGTACTTTTAATTCAAGAACTTCTCTGCATGCACATCTTGGCTGACTGGTGTAGGAGGCCTACCTTTCAGTCTATCTCAGCTTAACACTCCTTCCTCACTGTTTTTAATCATTTCTAGCTTGTGACTCGATTGTGAGAGTGAGAGATGTGCAACTACTCCTTTCACTTGAACACATACAGGCCACTCTAGGGTTATTAGTTGCCTAATTTCAATATTGTTGTGTCTCGGAATAGGGAGGTACAAGGAGAGGGAGAGAGATGGGGAAATCAGCAGTCAGTGGAGAAGCTGGAACACCACATCACTTGATTAAGTTCACTATCTTATATGGGTGCAGTCTATGCCACCCCAACACATTAAAATACTAACATCAAAGATCACTGACAGAGATCACCATAACAAATACAGTAACAATGAAAGAGTTTGAAAAATTGTGAGAATCACCAAAATGCGACACAGAGACATGAAGTAAGCAAACGCTATTAGAAAAATAGTGCTGAGAGACTTGTTTGAAGCAGGGTTGCCTCAAACTTTCAAGTTGTAAACAACAACAACAGCAATTATCTGTGACGTGCAATAAAGTACTATGCAATAAAATAAGGTAAGCTTGTTATTTCTTTTCAAAGTCTACTTAAATTCAGGTTTCATAATCCCTAAACTGTGGCCTCTAAATACCACTATCGACTAAAAGAAAGAAGGGCTTTTTAGAGAAATGGCTGTGTCCAGGTCTGAGGCAGGAAATGTTTCAGAGGAACCTAGAACACTCTGTCACAGCAGAGAGCAAGGAAGCTCTCCAGGAATGCTCAGGTCATGTCATAAGGATTCAGGTAGCAGCTTAAAAGAGTTGGGAGGGTAAGAAAAATGCAGTGTATTAAAATAAGTGAAATATTTTTAAATCTGTGAGTTTATTATGACACCACAACAAACTCAATAATTATCTCAGGAGGATATGAGAGAACCAGTTTATTACTAGGAAACCAGTAAATAAAGGACAAGAATCAAACATTCATCCCACTTTACCCACCCTAAGAGTTATTCCTCAGAGTAACTAACAGTGGTTTATTTTTTAACCCAGTATTTTTTTTTAAAAAGAAATTTTCCTTACAGAAACACTCTAGCTACCAAATTAAGAATGGATGATATACTATCAGGATTTTGTACCCTCTGATTAATTAAGGGATCTAAACCAATGATTTTCTATGACTACAAACATCACTTTCTTCAACAGAAAAACTACTAGGAAAGAAGAGTAAATCTATAGACTAAAAAAGACTTAAGGGACACGTCAACTGATTGAACATACCAATCTTATTTGGATTTATATTTAAAAATATTTGAATATATTTATATTCAAAATATGAAAAAAATTTTTTAAATCATAATAGATTTGAGAAACTGAAATGCTGATCAAAAGCTATAATTTTTTAAGTGTGATATCATAACTGTTCTTTTTAAAAATTCCTTACTTTTTAGAAATTTATAACTGAGATATTTATTGGTAAGACATTACCATGTCTAGAACTTACTTCAAAATTATCTGGTGGTTGCACAGACAGTATCTAGGGTAGAAGTAAGATTAGGTGTAAGATAATAACTGTTGAACTTGAATGAGTCTACGAGTACATTCACTTCATATTTATGTAAGTTTGAGATCTATATAATAAGTTAAAATAGTATTGAGGGTATAATAAAAGTTGGAAAATAAATGTTCTATCTAAACACTATTTACTTTTACATATACCTTTTTTACATTATCTTAAACATTAATTTTTATACCTTCTTACTTAGTCTTTGATTTTCTTTTTCAATTTTCAGGATTTTGGAGGTGGTGCCTTCAGCAGAATCCATAGTACTCCGAAGCTCTTCTACAGTTTTTGTCAAACTCTGATTTTCCATCTCCAACTTCAACAATCTACTTGATGTCAATTCATTCACCTCATGGCCCAAGGATTTCTGTGGTGCTGTAATATTGAAAAAGATGACACTGGTAAAACTATGCTTACTCTTCACTATTTAAAATACTTAGTGTGAATACACTAAATCATCTGATCCTTAACTTTAATAAGTTATACAAGATAGACACAATTAAAAAACAGAGATAAATACAGGTAAATCTTTAAATTCTAATGCATTCAGAAGTGGGGGCTTTCCTGGTGGCTCAGTGGTAAAGAACCCGCCTGCAATGCAGGAGACGCAGGAGATGAGGGTTCGATCCCTGGGTCAGGAAGACACCCTGGAGAAGGAAATGGCAACCCACTCCAGTATTTTTGCCTGGAGAATCCCATGAACAGAGGAGCCTGGCTACAGTCCATAGGGTCGCAAAGAGTCAGACACAACTGAAGCGACCTAGCACACACACGTGTATATATCCACAAGCATTCTAGTTGGAAAAAAAGTACAAAATTTAGACTGAAGTGACTAGACTTTTAGTCCTAATTCCATGAGAAAACAACTTAAACCTCAATGAATCTTAACTTACTTGGACAAAATATAGTTACTATCCTGTGTATCTAACAGAGTTACTGTGTGACTCAAATAACAAGTGTAAAGCATATTCTATGCCACACCTTCAAAGATTAAAAAAAGGAAAACAGTTTGAAGGGGAAAAAAAAATCCCAATCTGATTCTGAGAAAGGCAAGACAGTACTATACACAGGTCACTTCAAAACAGTCTTTCTCTAAATGAAGATTCTAGTTAATTAAGTATAAAGAGCAACAAGCAGTCCATTTTGCCAATGGAAACCATCTTTCTAAGCAGCTTTTGGAATTATATTTTTTAAAATAAGAAAACTCAGTTTTAACATCTGGAAATGTTTTCCAGTAAGCCAAAAATAATTATTTTCTAATAACTGTATAATAGACTCATTAAATATTTTGAAGATATAAAAATATTAGGATTCACAAATGAAATATGACACTTAGAATTTATTTTGAAATCCTAGATTTCAGGAAAGGAAATGAACAGAAATACAGGAGGGCATTTCTAGGTCTGTCTACTTTGTATATGTTTGAAATCTTCCATCATAAAAATCAAACACACACATAAACACACACACAAACCATGTATCCCCACAAGTCATACATTCTTTTTTTAAAAATAATGTAGAGTAAAATATTTCCTAAGATTTAAGAAAGCCTCAATTCTTATTTCAAGTTTTTGTTCTAGTCAGCACACTGTTAATCTTTTATTAAAAGCTGGTATCATAGATAGTCACTGACTTCATAAATTTTATTAGTTGTCCATGTCTTCTTAAGTAAAACTGATTTCAATTAAACAAGATTAGGCTACAAAACATGATATGCCTTAACAAAACTTTCAATACTAGGTGCTTCAAAGAAACTTCAAGCCATCTTACAAAGAATAAAAAGGATGCATACAACACATTTTTAACATGGGAGAATTGTCTATATTTTGGATGAAAAAAGGAACCCTGATTGTACATACACACTGATGATGATATATAAAATAAATGTGTGTATAGAAAAATTCTAGAAGCAAATTTTGTGAAACGTAAAAGGCAAGAAATTATTAGCGACTTTGATTTCCTTCTTTACATTTTTCACATTCAACAAATTTTCTAGAAAGTTCCTTGTATAGTTAAAAAAACTATACTATACTAATATTCTGTTCTATGACTGCAGCAAAACAACTAATAATAATAATAATAAAACACTCAAATGCTATTTACAAGGTGTTCTAAAGAGCTTCATTAACAAATTCAACTCTCACAACAACCCCACCAGATAGTCCTTACTATTACTGTCCCCACCTAACAGCTGAGAAAACTCCTAACAGTGTAATTTTAACTACTTGAATAGTTAAGTTCAGTTGCTCAGTTCTGTCTGACTCTTTGCAACCTCGTGAACTGCACCACGTCAGGCTTCCCTGTCCATCACCAACTCCTGGAGTCCACCCAAACCCATGTCCATTGAGTCGGTAATGCCATCCAGCCATCTCATCCTCTGTCGTCCCCTTCTCCTCCTGCCCTCAATTTTTCCCAGCATCAGGATCTTTTCAAATGAGTCAGCTCTTTGCATCAGATGGCCAAGTATTGGAGTTTCAGCTTCAGCATCAGTCCTACCAATTAACACCTAGGACTGATCTCCGTTAGGATGGACTGGTTGGATCTCCTTGCAGTCCAAGGGACTCTCAAGAGTATTCTCCAACACCACAGTTCAAAAGCATCAATTCTTCGGCGCTCAGCTTTCTTCACAGTCCAACTCTCACATCCACACATGACCACTGGAAAAACCACAGCCTTGACTAGACAGACCTTTGTTGACAAAGTAATGTCTCTGCTTTTTAATATGCTGTCTAGGTTGGTCATAACTTCCCTTCCAAGGAGTAAGCATCTTTTAATTTCATGGCTGCAATCACCATCTACAGTGATTTTGGAGCCCAGAAAAATAGTCAGCCACTGTTTCCCCATTTATTTGCCATGAAGTGATGGGACCAGATGCCATGATCTTCGTTTTCTGAATGTTGAGCTTTAAGCCAACTTTTTCACTCTCCTCTTTCACTTTCATCATGAGGCACTTTAGTTTTTCTTCACTTTCTGCCAAAAGGGTGGTGTCATCTGCATATCTGAGGTTACTGATTTTCTCCTGGCAATTTTGATTCCAGCTTGTGCTTCCTTCAACCCAGAGTTTCTCATGATGTACTCTGTATATAAGTTAAATAAGCAGGGTGACAATATAAAGCCTTGATGTACTCTTTTTTAATTTTTATTTTTACTTTATTTTACAATACTGTATTGGTTTTGCCATACATTGACATGAATCAGCCACGGGTGTACATGAGTTCCCAATCCTGAACCCCCCTCCCACCTCCCACCCCATATCATCTCTCTGGATCATCCCTGTGCACCAGCCCCAAGCATCCTGTATCCTGTATCGAACATAGACTGGCGATTCGTTTCTTACATGATAGTATACATGTTTCAATGCCATTCTCCCTAATCATCCCACCCTTTGCCTCTCCCTCTGAGTCCAAAAGTCCATTCTATACATCTGTGTCTCTTTTGCTGTCTCACATACAGGGTTATCCTTACCATCTTTCTAAATTCCATATATATGTGTTAGTATACTGTATTGGTGTTTTTCTTTCTGGCTTACTTCACTCTGTATAATCAGCTCCAGTTTCATCCATCTCATTAGAACTGATTCAAATGTATTCTTTTTTAATGGCTGAGTAATACTCCATTGTGTATATGTACCACAGCTTTCTTATCCATTCATCTGCTGATGGACATCTAGGTTGTTTCCGTGTCCTGGCTATTATAAAGAGTGCTGCAATGAACACTGGGGTACATGTGTCTCTTTCAATTCTTTTTCTTATTTGGAACCAGTCTGTTGTTCCATGTCCAGTTCTAACTGTTGCTTCCTGACCTGCATACAGATTTCTCAAGAGGCAGGTTAGGTGGTCTGGTATTCTCTTGAAGAACTTTCCTCAGATTCTTGTGATCCACACAGTCACAGGCTTTGGCATAGTCAATAAAGCAGAAATAGATGTTTTTCTAGAACTCTCTTGCTTTTCCCATGATCCAGAGGATGTTGGCAATTTGATCTCTGGTTCCTCTGCCTTTTCGAAAACCAGCTAGAACACCTGGAAGTTCACAGTTCACGTACTGCTGAAGCCTGGCTTGGACAATTTTGAGCATTACTTTACTAGCGTGTGAGATGAGTGCAATTGTGCATAGTTTGAGCTATCTTTGGCATTGCCTTTCTTTGGGGTTGGAATGAAAATGGACCTTTTCCAGTCTTGTGGCCACTGCTGAGTTTTCCAAATTTGCTGGCATATTGAGTGCAGTAGAAAACATTGAAATCTGAATTGTTTTCTTTGTAACTCAATTCACATGGAATACAATTAAAAAGTTCCACAAATGTTTTATGTAACACCTCTTGGCAAGTTCATTGGCTGAGTATCATCACTTACTATGAAGTCAATTTACATGAGGTCCCAGAACTTGGAATTAGGTTCCCAAGTGTAAAATTAGGAAAAGCCTAATAGTAATAAATATGACAAGTCATCTGCAGAAGTTACCATTTTTTAGCACCAGGCTATAAGCTCTCAGAGCCTGCTACAATAAAACAGGTATAATAATATACTGGTTTACTGAGAAACTGGGGAACCAGTCTAATTGAAATAAATGTGACTGGGGTATAATTTCAATAAAGTATATCAGTATTAGCAAACTCAAAGTTTTAACACAAAAGGCCACATTGTATGTATGTGTCTAGCTTTAATAAAGAGGACAAGTTAATGTGGAGGCAGAGACATAGAGCCAAAAGTTAAATATTTATCTGAGGTCTTTTATTACCTCCCAAGTATAAGTGGGCTTGAGCAACTGGTAGGTATAATCCTAAAATGGCGATGACACATATGGATGAAAGTAACTGTAAAGGTCCTTAAGTTGCTTTATTCTGGCTACATATTCACCAAAGAATATTCCCATTACATTCTGATGTCCTATTTAGGTTTGCCTACAGTCAAAGAACAGGCTGACCAGTAGATACGACTTTTCTGTTCTATTTAGTAGATGATTATATCTCTCAAAATACATTAATAAACCGATACCCCCACTTCTTGGGATATTAACATGAAATAGTGCCTAAACAATGGATCAAATCTGTTACTGCACTCAAAGTTGAGCTGTAAAACACACAGAGATAAGGATCGAACCCAGAATTGTGGAAATTAATATATTCTTCTGTGAAATCCTATCTAGGGAGATAGCTGGTCTTTTGAGACATCTCCAGTCAAGGAAAATAAAGACAAGTAAGAAAATATCCAGAAATGTAAGCATACATACAATGTCATTTATTCATTTATCCATTTAAATAAAACAGTATCAGAAATACCTTCAGAAAGTTCACTAGTTCTAGATATTTGTTCCAGTTCCCAGCCAAGATGTAATGATTCGTCCATACTTTGCTTCTGTGCCATTTCCAAAGTCATATTTTCTTCCATTAATTCTTCAATCTTTTTTCTATCCATATCACGTTCCTTTTTTATTGGCAGAGTAGGGAGAGAAAAGAAAGCTAAGAAACAGTACAATTTCAAGCTAATATTGTATTACTTTATAAATTTCAATTATCAGAAACTGTATAAGTTAAATTTTGAGTTCCTTAAAATTTTCACAATTTGAAGCTCTTTATAATAATCAATTATACTTATTACTACTGGTCATTAAACTGATCAGTTGTCTGACCTCCTTTTAAAGTGATTTTTGGGGACACTGAAAACACTTCTTCAGAGTCATTATATTGTTCTAGTCACATAACAAATGACTTCTGATCCAATGCTAAATTTTAGCAATAGTTGTATTTCTATAGTCTAAAAAATGTTTACACAATAGCTTATTAGGGTTTTCTGAAAAGAAGTAGAAAAATTAATAAATAATACCCCTTTGTAAGAAAGGCAGAAATTTCTTCTACTCCTGAACTTACATAAAATCAGGAGCATCTAATTTATTTAGTTCTCACTTTTCTGTTAAGACCTTAAGAACACTAGCCATCCTTATCACTACAGGGAAATCAGATGAATCTTAGAATTTTTACTTAGAAGCTATGTAATGGATCTACCTTATACACTTACCATTTCCATATCATGCAGTTTAGCCTTAAGTTGTAAATTCTCTTTTTCTAATTCATGCAATTTATCAGAACGAGCTCGAGTTCCTTCTAACTGGTCTTCCAACATGGTTTTTGTTTCCAATAAAACTTGATTGTCTTCTTTTAATTCCTATAAAAATTTCAAGTAGGCTTTATTGGTCACAAATGTTAATATGATAATTTTTAAAGTTCTGAAACATATTCTTTGTTAAAAAATAAGACATTAAGCTACCTTTATCAACAGGTCTATGCAAGATTAAAGGTACTGAGGAACAAATATAGTTGGTTTCATTTTATTTCCAAGAATTTAAATTATTATGTAAACAGGGGAGGGAGATGGGAGGAAGTTTCAAAAGGGAGTGGATATATGTGTACCTATGGCTGATTCATGTTGAGGTTTGACAGAAAACAGCAAAATTCTGTAAAGCAATTATCCTTCAATAAAAAATAAATTAATTAAAAAATATGTAAACAAATACTCAGCACCTATATTAGGATGAGTCTACTATAATTTTACATGCAATTGTCAGGGTATATTTAAATTCTTAAGTCACAAGGATAAGGAACTCAGTATAAGTAGTCTAGATTTTTAAGATGCAAATCTACATAGAATTGGGGCTTAATTTATTTAATAAAATAGATTTAAGTTTCTCTCTACTTGAAAGTGAAGAGTTTGGGGTTTTGAGTAAAATATCAAGACTACAATCAATATTCAAGTAAATCATAAACCAAGGCTTTATCAAAAAATACTTTACATAAACATCTTAAAATTACTATGTATGTTTTGAAGACATGTTCACAAATCTATATTGCTAAGTTATATGCCTGCCGTTTATAAGCTGGTCAAGCAAAAGTATATTAAAACATGGCACACATGAGGACCCCTGAATAGTCCCACACATGCACCCATTTAAAAAAGTATAAAAGAATTAACAAGCAGCTTATCCTTGCACTCTATTGGGTCTATTTTCTGGTAACATTCAGGCTAAGTGTTAACTTTCTCTTACAATGTTTTCACTTGATATTGCAAACTCCTTCTTTGTTATCCCCATACCGAAACTGATGAAAATCTCCTCTATTTACAGACAAAGAAGAAATCATTGAGAAAGGAAAAAAGAATGCAAGAAGTAAGATTTCCAAATTCTTGCTATCAAACTCAACTTTATGTAACACAGAATTGCAACCATTAAGTAAGAAAAACTGGTTTTCTTCTAACTTGTTCATATAAGGAGACAAATGGCATTGGGGAGGTGAAGGAAGAGAGAGAAGGAGAAGAGGAAGACAGATACTGATTTTGCTTTCACTGATCCTAATTTAGTATTCTGAGTTGAGCAGCAATCAGAAGCATTCACTTCTAGGCATGAGTTCAAAATTAGGAGAGGCATATATACTTTATTTTAACTTCAAAGTCTTCCCTACCTGTAATGCTAATTAAACAAAGGAATGAAATAAAACCTCCAATGAATAGCGTCCAAAAATTCCTTTTTACAAGTCTAAACAATATGCTGATCTATCATAAAATAAGCATCTGATGGTATTGAGCAAACATGAGTTTGCTCAATGAGTTTGCTCAATGTTTTCAAGAGTTCTTTACATTTACTAAAATGCATTTTAAATGCATTTTGAAAAATCGTAACTTTTAAAGAAAAAAATTGTGAATTGTTTAACTTATGCAACATACCTCAACTCTTGCCTTATAAAATTCAATATCATGTAGTCTCTCTTTATATCTGCTGACTTCACTTTCAAGCTTATCAACTCTGACGGCCTTCTCCCGAAGTGCATCTAATTCATCTCGATACATTCTTGCAGAACGAGCATCCGAAAGCAAATTCATGTTCTAAATATAAACACATACTAATATTTAAAATATTATTCTCTATTTTCAAATTGATAATGCTCAGGTTGTGCAATCCGATGAATTTACAAAAAAACCCCAAGTACTTCTGTACTTTAAAAGTATGAATTTTTGTGGGACGAGGAAGCCGAGTGGTTAAGGAGACAGACTGCTAAAAGTGTGAATTTTCTGGTATAAATATTATACCTTAAGTTATTTTTTAATGCGATATATAAAGTCTTTTTTTTTAAACCAAGAGTAAGAAGTCTTTTTAAAATATACACTTCTATACAAATATAAAAACACACGCATACATACAAGTTTTTATATATAATGTTCACTACTAAGATTGTAAAAAATATTCAGGACATTTTAAAATAAGTAAATCTCTTCACATAACTGTTTGCAATGAATTTAAGGTTAAAAGCTAACTTCAAAATACAAGATAGTAAAAATACAGACGAGGCAAACTACTACAAAAGTTGATCATTAGTTACTTTAAAGAAATGTTTCCATCCAGATATGTTACCAAAATCCTGCTGAGTTTTTAAATACCTCCACATGAATGATTACTTGCATATGATTAGTATACATCTCTACATCATTTGAAATAAATATTAAAATTCAAACTTTAAAAAGTCCTCCTGCAATCCTTTGAATAACAGTAATTGAAGCATGATCCAGAGACATCTGAGGGTCTCTGAAAGCCTTCTGGGGAGTTCATCAGATCAAAACTATTTTCATAATGATACTAAGACAGTACTTGCTGTTTTCACTCTCATTCTCTCATAAGGGTACAGTGGAACTTTCCAGAGGCTACATAGATGGTATGTTATTAACTTAACAGACTGAATGCAGAAACAGATATGAGAATCTAGTAGTCTTCAATTAAGGAAGGCATTAAATAAAGAGATTTGCAAAAATATAAAAGATTACTATTCTTCTAATTTTTCTGTTGTTTTGGAAAATAATGGTTAGTTAGTTACCATATAATTTTTATGTTAACATGGAATGGGCTGAGTATTATTTTCAAATGAATTAATAAATATTTTTCAATTACTAGTTTAAATTTCAAATATAGTTAATTCCAGTAAAGGGAATTCACATTAAATAATCCTCATTAATTTTTAAGAGTAAAGAAGGGTCTTGAGACAAAAACAGATTGAGAATCACTGTTTTAGATGGAACACAAAAAAACCCTGCTACCAAGCAGTGGAACAGCAGTCACAGCATATCTAAAACTAAAGGTTATGATTCCTAGATTCATTCACCTAGAAAGGTCACAGGTTTATGATCCCACAACTGAAGTAACCCTGGAATTTAAAATGGCAGCTTGGGGGAAGTAAGGACAAGAAAGAATTTTCCAGCCTTATCCCAATCTTTATCATTTATGGCTTAAAGAAGACCTCTTGCACTACCTTCAAATGAAAACAAAACATTACAGAGTAATTAAAAGAAGCAAATTCTTAAATAGTTTTAGTTCATGATGAAAAAACACAAAGCTTCAGAAAAAATAAACACATTTTAAAAAGTACAGGATCTACATGGTAGAAAAAGAGAAAAATTAAAATGTATTCTATTCTATGGAAGTTAACATAAAGCACCGTAAGAGAGCAGAGACTTAGGGAAATATACATAAGCAGCACAGTTTAGCAATAGAGGTATTCCAGCTGTCAAGTCCACAGATGCCAATAAATAAAAAAGGAAAACCTGGAACTGTCCTAGTCCTAAGAGGTTCCCTGAAAGCTCAGCAAGGTTTGAATAGCACACTGATAGAGAAAAAAGAAAACTCCAAAGTTCTTTCCAGTTTTGATTTCTAGTTTTCACTCTGGCATTTCTGAAGACAGAAACACTGAAAAAGTCATTACATTTCATTAAATCTCGGTAAGCAGTAAGGCAAATGCTGTAAATTATAACGAAAAAACTCAATTTCCAATTTATATTATATAATGAAAGTTCCAGGTACAAACCTCTTGCTGCAGCCTTTTTAGCTCTATTTCCATTTGCTCTAGTTCTTGTTTACAGTCCAACAATTGTTCAGTCTTTTCCTCCCTTAAATGCAAAAAATATTTATTAAATAAAAAACTTTGTGCTTTGAAAACTATGATCATCTGAACTAATACAAAATACTATCATTATTAAATATCTAACTTAACATAATATTGGTCATGACCTCAAGCTGGGGAAAAAGACAAAGAAATTGGCATTAGGAATTTATATGGTTGAATGTCATCAGACTCACCCTTAAAGTTCTCCAAATGCTAATACCCTCAATGACTAATGTCCTCATAGTTCATAATGTAGCTTTTTTTTCTTCATCTCTTCTGTCATTTCTTGATTCCCATCTCCTTACTCTCTCGCCCTCTCTGTATAGTCACAGACAAATTAGCTGGAAGAGTTCTTAAGCAAGGCAATACTA
Organism: Capra hircus; assembly: GCF_001704415.2. Lineage (NCBI taxonomy): Eukaryota > Metazoa > Chordata > Mammalia > Artiodactyla > Bovidae > Capra > Capra hircus. The sequence continues at coordinate 37,671,354 of NC_030818.1, forward strand.
GCTGGGTCTGAGACTTTAAGGGTCTCCAAACTATTTTCAATATTTACAATGACCTAAAGAAAATAATACAGTGCCACACAGATATGTAAAATCTTTGACTCTCTCTTAGTTTCTACCCTGAAGTCTGGACACTTTTGTATTTCTCCTACTACACTTTTTCCTTTTTACACTGTGTTCTAACTCCCATTTTCTCTCTCTCCTTTAGAGCCAAGCTCCTCAAAATAAGTCTCCACTCATTGTCTCTGTCAACCTTCTGTTCTTAAATAATAAAAAATAAATGTTCATTATGTAGAACAATCTGCTTTTGACATCTCATATGTGCTTATTTTAGTTTTTTCACCAGAGAAAATTTTTACTGAAGTATAGCTGATACACAATGTTATATAAACTACAGGTTATTGTGCTTCACAATTTTTAAAAGTTATACTTCATAAAATATTAGCTATATTCCCTGCATTGTATAATATATCCTTGTAGCTTATTTTATACATAAGTTTGTACCTTTAATCCTCTGCCTCTATATTGCCCCTCCCCACTCCCTCCTCCCACCAGTAATTACCTGCTTCCTGTATCTAAAAATCTGTTTTTCTTGTTACATTCACTAGTTTTATTTTTTTGATTCCACATATAATTGGCATCATACAGCATTTGTCTTTGTCTGATTTATTTTACTTAGGATAATACCCTCCAAGTCCATCAATGTTGTTTTATTTATTTGGCTGTGTTGAGTCTTAGATGCTGCACGAGAGATCTTCATCCCAACATGCAGGCTCTCTAGTTGCGCCCTGAGGGCTCTGGAGTGCAGGGGCTAAGTAGCTGCAGTGCACAGGCTTAGCTGCTCTATGGCATGTGGGACCTTAGTTCCCCGACCAGGGATCAAACCTGTGTCCCCTAGATTTCAAGGTAGATTCTTAGCACCTGGACCACCAGGGAAGTCCCATGTTTTTAAAATAGCAAATTTTATCCTTTTTATGACTGAGTAGCATACCATTTTCTCTCTGTATATATATTTTTTTCTATATATCTTTTTTTAAAATTTTTAATTATCTTAATTTTAAAAACTTTAATTCTTACATGTGTTCCCAAACATGAACCCCCCTCCCACCTCCCTCCCCACAACATCTCTCTGGGTCATCCCCATGCACCAGCCCCAAGCATGCTGTATCCTGCGTCAGACATAGACTGGCGATTCAATTCTTACATGATACTATACATGTTAGACTGCCATTCTCCCAAATCATCCCACCCTCTCCCTCTCCCTCTGAGTCCAAAAGTCCATTATACACATCTGTGTCTTTTTTCCTGTCTTGCATACAGGGTCATAATTGCCATCTTTCTAAATTCCATATATATGTGTTAGTATACTGTATTGGTGTTTTTCTTTCTGGCTTACTTCACTCTGTATAATCGGCTCCAGTTTCATCCACCTCATCAGAACTGATTCAAATGAATTCTTTTTAACAGCTGAGTAATACTCCATTGTGTATATGTACCACTGCTTTCTTATCCATTCATCTGCTGATGGACATCTAGGTTGTTTCCACGTCCTGGCTGTTATAAACAGTGCTGCAATGAACATTGGGGTACATGTGTCTCTTTCAATTCTGGTTTCCTCAGTGTGTATGCCCAGCAGTGGGATTGCTGGGTCATAAGGTAGTTCTATTTGCAATTTTTTAAGGAATCTCCACACTGTTTTCCATAGTGGCTGTACTAGTTTGCATTCCCACCAACAGTGTAGGAGGGTTCCCTTTTCTCCACACCCTCTCCAGCATCTATTGCTTGCAGATTTTTGAATCGCAGACATTCTGACTGGTGTGAAGTGGTACCTCATTGTGGTTTTGATTTGCATTTCTTTAATAATGAGTGATGTTGAGCATCTTTTCATGTGTTTGTTAGCCATCCGTATGTCTTCTTTGGAGAAATATCTATTTAATTCTTTGGCCCATTTTTGGATTGGGTCGTTTATTTTTCTGGAATTGAGCTGCATAAGTTGCTTGTATATTTTTGAGATTAGTTGTTTGTCAGTTGTTTCATTTGCTATTATTTTCTCCCATTCAGAAGGCTGTCTTTTCACCTTGCTTATATTTTCCTTTGTTGTGCAGAAGCTTTTAATTTTAATTAGATCCCATTTGTTTATTTTTGCTTTTATTTCCAGAATTCTGGGAGGTGGATCATAGAGGATCCTGCTGTGATTTATGTCTGAGAGTGTTTTGCCTATGTTCTCCTCTAGGAATTTTATAGATTCTGGTCTTACATTTAGATCTTTAATCCATTTTGAGTTTATTTTTGTGTGTGGTGTTGGAAAGTGATCTAGTTTCATTCTTTTACAAGTGGTTGACCAGTTTTCCCAGCACCACTTGTTAAAGAGATTGTCTTTACTCCATTGTATATTCTTGCCTCCTTTGTCAAAGATAAGGTGTCCATACGTGTGTGGATTTATCTCTGGGCTTTCTATTTTGTTCCATTGATCTATATGTCTGTCTTTGTGCCAGTACCATACTGTTTTGATGACTGTGGCTTTGTAGTAGAGCCTGAAGTCAGGCAAGTTGATTCCTCCAGTTCCATTCTTATTTCTCAAGATTGCTTTGGCTATTCGAGGTTTTTTGTATTTCCATACAAATCTTGAAATTATTTGTTCTAGTTCTGTGAAAAATATGGCTGGTAGCTTGATAGGGATTGCATTGAATTTGTAAATTGCTTTGGGTAGTATACTCATTTTCACTATATTGATTCTTCCGATCCATGAACATGGTATATTTCTCCATCTATTTGTGTCCTCTTTGATTTCTTTCATCAGTGTTTTATAGTTTTCTATATATAGGTCTTTAGTTTCTTTAGGTAGATATATTCCTAGGTATTTTATTCTTTTCGTTGCAATGGTGAATGGAATTGTTTCCTTAATTTCTTTTTCTACTTTCTCATTATTAGTGTATAGGAATGCAAGGGATTTCTGTGTGTTGATTTTATATCCTGCAACTTTACTATATTCATTGATTAGCTCTAGTAATTTTCTGGTGGAGTCTTTATGGTTTTCCATGTAGAGGATCATGTCATCTGCAAACAGTGAGAGTTTTACTTCTTCTTTTCCAATTTGGATTCCTTTTATTTCTTTTTCTGCTCTGATTGCTGTGGCCAAAACTTCGGGAACTATGTTGAATAGTAGCGGTGAAAGTGGACACCCTTGTCTTGTTCCTGACTTCAGGGGAAATGCTTTCAATTTTTCACCATTGAGGATAATGTTTGCTGTGGGTTTGTCATATATAGCTTTTATTATGTTGAGGTATGTTCCTTCTATTCCTGCTTTCTGGAGAGTTTTTATCATAAATGGATGTTGAATTTTGTCAAAGGCCTTCTCTGCATCTATTGAGATAATCATATGGTTTTTATTTTTCAATTTGTTAATGTGGTGAATTACATTGATTGATTTGCGGATATTGAAGAATCCTTGCATCCCTGAGATAAAGCCCACTTGGTCATGGTGTATGATCTTTTTAATGTGTTGTTGGATTCTGACTGCTAGAATTTTGTTGAGGATTTTTGCATCTATGTTCATCAGTGATATTGGCCTGTAGTTTTCTTTTTTTGTGACATCTTTGTCAGGTTTTGGTATTAGGGTGATGGTGGCCTCATAGAATGAGTTTGGAAGTTTACCTTCCTCTGCAATTTTCTGGAAGAGTTTGAGGAGGATAGGCGTTAGCTCTTCTCGAAATTTTTGGTAGAATTCAGCTGTGAAGCCGTCTGGACCTGGGCTTTTGTTTGCTGGAAGATTTCTGATTACAGTTTCAATTTCCGTGCTTGTGATGGGTCTGTTAAGATTTTCTATTTCTTCTTGGTTCAGTTTTGGAAAATTGTACTTTTCTAAGAATTTGTCCATTTCTTCCACGTTGTCCATTTTATTGGCATACAACTGCTGATAGTAGTCTCTTATGATCCTTTGTATTTCTGTGTTGCCTGTTGTGATCTCTCCATTTTCATTTCTAATTTTATTGATTTGATTTTTCTCTCTTTGCTTCTTGATGAGTCTGGCTAATGGTCTGTCAATTTTATTTATCCTTTCAAAGAACCAGCTTTTGGCTTTGTTGATTTTTGCTATGGTCTCTTTTGTTTCTTTTGCATTTATTTCTGCCCTAATTTTTAAGATTTCTTTCCTTCTACTAACTCTGGGGTTCTCCAATTCTTCCTTTTCTAGTTGCTTTAGTTGTAGAGTTAGGTTATTTATTTGACTTTTTTCTTGTTTCTTGAGGTATGCCTGTATTGCTATGAACTTTCCTCTTAGCACTGCTTTTATAGTGTCCCACAGGTTTTGGGTTGTTGTGTTTTCATTTTCATTAGTTTCTATGCATATTTTGATTTCTTTTTTGATTTCTTCTGCTATTTGTTGGTTATTCAGAAGTGTGTTGTTCAACCTCCATATGTTGGAATTTTTAATAGTTTTTCTCCTGTAATTGAGATCTAATCTTAATGCATTATGGTCAGAAAAGATGCTTGGAATGATTTCGATTTTTTTGAATTTATCAAGTTTAGATTTATGGCCCAGGATGTGATCTGTCCTGGAGAAGGTTCCATGAGCACTTGAAAAAAAGGTGAAATTCATTGTTTTGGGGTGAAATGTCCTATAGATATCAATTAGGTCTAACTGATCTAATGTATTATTTAAAGTTTGCGTTTCTTTGTTAATTTTCTGTTTAGTTGATCTGTCCATAGGTGTGAGTGGGGTATTAAAAGTCTCCCACTATTATTGTGTTATTGTTGATTTCCCCTTTCATACTTGTTAGCATTTGTCTTACATATTGCAGTGCTCCTATATTGGGGGCATATATATTTATAATTGTTATATCTTCTTCTTGGACTGATCCTTTGATCATTATGTAGTGGCCTTCTTTGTCTCTTTTCACAGCCTTTGTTTTAAAGTCTATTTTATCGGATATGAGTATTGCCACTCCTGCTTTCTTTTGGTCTCTATTTGCGTGGTATATCTTTTTCCAGCCCTTCACTTTCAGTCTGTATGTGTCCCTTGTTTTGAGGTGGGTCTCTTGTAAGCAGCATATAGAGGGGTCTTGTTTTTGTATCCATTCGGCCAGTCTTTGCCTTTTGGTTGGGGCGTTCAACCCATTTACGTTTAAGGTAATTATTGATAAGTATGCTCCCGTTACCATTTACTTTATTGTTTTGGGTTCGGGTTTATACACCCTTTTTGTGTTTCCTGTCTAGAGAATATCCTTTAGCAATTGTTGGAGAGCTGGTTTGGTGGTGCTGAATTCTCTCAGCTTTTGCTTGTCTGTAAAGCTTTTGATTTCTCCTTCGTATTTGAATGAGATCCTTGCTGGGTACAGTAACCTGGGCTGTAGGTTATTTTCTTTCATCACTTTAAGTATGTTTTGCCCTTCCCTCCTGGCCTGATGAGTTTCTATTGAAAGATCAGCTGTTATCCTTATGGGAATCCCCTTGTGTGTTGTTGTTTTTCCCTTGCTGCTTTTAATATTTGTTCTTTGTGTTTGATCTTTGTTAATTTGATTAATATGTGTCTTGGGGTGTTTCACCTTGGGTTTATCCTATTTGGAACTTTCTGTGTTTCTTGGACTTGGGTGATTATTTCCTTCCCCATTTTAGGGAAGTTTTCAACTATTATCTCCTCAAGGATTTTCTCATGATCTTTCTTTCTGTCTTCTTCTTCTGGGACTCCTATAATTCGAATGTTGGAGCGTTTCATATTGTCCTGGAGGTCTCTGAGATTGTCCTCCTTTCTTTTAATTCGTTTTTCTTGTTTCCTCTCTGATTCATTTATTTCTATCATTCTATCTTCTATTTCACTAATCCTATCTTCTGCCTCCGTTATTCTACTATTTGTTGCCTCCAGAGTGTTTCTGATCTCATTTATTGCGTTATTCATTATATTTTGACTCTTTTTTATTTCTTCTAGGTCCTTGTTAAACCTTTCTTGCATCTCCTCAATCCTTGTCTCTAGGCTATTTATCTGTAATTCCATTTTGATTTCAAGATTTTGGATCATTTTCACTATCAATATTCGGAATTCCTTCTCCGGTAGATTCCCTACTTCTTCCTCTTTTCTTTGGTTTGGTGGGCAACTCTCCTGTTCCTTTACCTGCTGAGTATTCCTCTGTCTCTTCATCTTGGTTATATTGCTGCGTTTGGGGTGGCCTTTTTATATTCTGGTAATTTGTGGAGTTCTCTTTATTATGGAGCTTCCTCACTGTGGGTGGGGTTCTATCAGTGGCTTGTCAAGGTTTCCTGGTTAGGGAGGCTTGTGTTGGAGTTCTGGTGGGTGGAGCTGGGTTTCTTCTCTCTGGAGTGCAGTGGAGTGACCAGTAATGGGTTATGAGACATCAAAGGTTTTGGAATAATTTTGAGCTGCCTGTATATTGAAGCTCAGGGGAGTGTTCCTGTGTTGCTGGAGAATTTGAGTGGTATGTCTTGTTTTGGAACTTGTTGGCCCTTGGGTGGAGCTTGGTTTCGGTGTAGGTATGAAGGCATTTGATGAGCTCCTATTGCTTAATGTTCCCTGAATTCAAGAGTTCTCTAATGTTTTCAGGCTTTGGATTTACGCCTCCTGCTTCTGGTTTCCAGTTTTATTTTTACAGTAGTCTCTAGACTTCTCCATCTATACAGCACCAATGATAAAACATCTAGGTTAAAGATGAAAAGTTTCTCCACATTGAGGGACACTCAGAGAGGTTCACTGAGTTACAAGGAGAAGAGAAGATGGAGGGGTTAGTTAGAGGTAACTGGAATGAGATGCGGTGAGATCAAAAGAGGAGAGAGCAAGCTAGCCAGTAGTCACTTCCTTATGTGCGCTCTATAGTCTGGACCGCTCCGAGGTATTTACGGAGTTATACGGGGAAGAGGAGAGGGAGGAAGTAGACAGAGGTGACCAGGAGGATAAGAGAGAGGAATGAGAAGGAGAGAGACAAATCCTGCCAGTAACCAGTTCCTTAGGTGTTCTCCACCGTCTGGAACACACAGAGATTCAGAGTTGGATAGAGAAGAGATGGGGGAGAAAAGAGACAGAGGCCACCTGGTGGACAAAAAGGAGAGTCCAAAGGAGGAGAGAGTGGTCAAGCCAGTAATCTCGCTCTTAGGTAAACTTGGGTAGTGAAGTTTGGGTTTTTAAACGTACAAAATTGACAACAAAAACCTAAGAGCAAAGATTAAAAATCTGTTTTTGAAGACAATGGTCTGCTTTTCTGGTTGCCTGAGGTCCTCTGCCAGCCTACAGAAGTTGTTTTGTGGAGTTTGCTCGGCGTTGAAATGTTCTTTTGAGGAATTTGTGAGGGAGAAAGTGGTCTTCCCATCCTATTCCTCCGCCATCTTTTTTTTCTCTATATACATCTTCTTAATCTAATCATCTGTTGGTGGACACTTAGGTTGCTTCCATATCATGGCAAGTATAAATAATGCTACTATGAACACTGTGGTACATGCATCTTTCTGAACACCACATTAACAAACTGATTAATAAAAACCATATGAGCATCTCAGTAGGTGCAGAAAAAGCTTTTCACAAAACTCAATACTCATTTATGATAAAAAAAAAAAAAACCTCTGCAGAAAGTGGGCACAGAGAATAATAAACTCTATATCCAACAAAACCAGAACTAACATCAGACTCAACAGTGAAAAGCTGAACACATTTCCATCAAGATCAGAAACAAAAAACAATGCCCACTCTTGCCACTTTTATTCAACATAGTCCCAGCCACAGCAATTAGACAAGGAAAATAAAAGGAATCCAAATTTAAAGGAGGAATAAAACTGTCATTATCTGCAGATGACATACTACAGATGAAACGGAGCAAGACTCTGGCAGGTCATTCCAGGTACAAATCTTTGTTGTCCCCCATTTCTTGTTTGTAGGAAATAGGCCTCATTCAGCCTGCTGATTCCCTGAGATCTAAAGGGCAGATTCAAACAGCTGCTACTCACAGAAGGAAGGGAATGCAGAAACAGAGGAGCAGCAGCTGAGAAACAACAGTCCAGCAATAAAGCAGGGTTCTAGTTCTTCCTCAAGGAATAGATTTAACAATATCTTTAAGCTTTTCTGCAGAACTAAGGCCTCCACTCAGGTGGAGAATGGTGCTCAGAGAATGGTTAAAATTTTAACCATTTTAAAATGGTTAGTTTTAAATGTATGGTTCAGAAGCACTAATTAATTTTACAATGTTAAACTATCACCACTACATATTCCCAAAACTTTTTCATCACCTTATTCAGAAATTCTATACTCATTAAGCAATAACTCTCCAATTTATTTTCTCTCTCAATTTGCCCATAAAAGATATTTCATTTAAGTGGAATTATTCAAATTTATCCTTTTATCCGGCTTATCTCACTTAGCAAGCTGAGATGGCTCATCTTATGGCTCATTCCATGGCTCATCCATGTTGCAGCAGCATATCAAAATTTCATTTTTTATGGCGGAATAATAATCCACTCATCTCACATGCTAGTAAAGTAATGCTCAAAACTGTCCAAGCTAGGCTTCAGCAATACGTGAACTGTGAACTTCCAGATGTTCAAGCTGGTTTTAGAAAAGGCAGAGGAACCAGAGATCAAATTGCCAACATCCTCTGGATCATAGAAAAAGCAAGAGAGTTCTAGAAAAACATCTATTTCTGCTTTATTGACTATGCCAAAGCCTTTGACTGTGTGGATCACAGCAAACTGTGGAAAATCCTGAAAGAGATGGGAATACAAGACCACCTAACCTGCCTCTTGAGAAACCTGTATGCAGGTCAGGAAGCAACAGTTAGAACTGGACATGGAACAACAGACTGGTTCCAAACAGGAAAAGGAGTACCTCAAGGTATATTGATGTACTGTATATTGTTACCCTGATTATTTAACTTATATGCAGAGTACATCATGAGAAACGCTGGACCAGAAGAAGCACAAGCTGGAACCAAGATTGCCAGGAGAAATATCAATAACCTCAGATATGCAGATGATACCACCCTTATGGCAGAAAGTGAAGAGGAACTAAAGAGCCTCTTGATGAAAGTGAAAGAGGAGAGTGAAAAAGTTGGCTTAAAGCTCAATATTCAGAAAACGAAGATCATGGCATCTGGTCCCATCACTTCATGGGAAATAGATGGGGAAACAGTGGCAACAGTATCAGACTTTATTTTGGGGGCTCCAAAATCACTGTAGATGGTGATTTTTGCACCCATCTGATCATTCTATCTACAGTGATGAGGCTTCCATTCACATCTTCCCACTGACACTATTTATCACAGTCAGTCAGTCACCTATTGCCAAATCCAACACCTTATTTTCAGATCTTTGAGAAACAATGCAGTTCATGCCACTCTTCTTAAAATGCTTCTCCTTTGGTTTCCATGACTCTATACTCTTAGGATTTTCTAGTTCTCAATATATTAATTCTCTGATTCTTTTGCTGATTTCATGTTTTGTGCCTATCTTTTGACTAACAATTATCAAGTTCTCATTATCTGTGCCACACACTTCTGCTATGCATTTTACACTCTGCCAAGCACTTAATCCTCACAAGAGCTCTAAAGAAGCAGTAGCTCATGACTGCAGCTTACATTTGTTGAGCACTTATGTAATACACACTGTTTACTTACATATTTACCTCATATAACAACCCTACAGTAAGCACTAATATTATTCCTATTTAACAGTCTAGGAAACTGAATAGTCTTAGAGTTTCAGTAACGGCCACAGTCACCCAGTTAGGAAGTGTTGAGAGCCAGGATTCACATTTTAGAATGCCTCTAAAGCTCATGCACTCGATTATTTGCTCTACCCATTATTTTGTATATGAAGAAACAGTAATGTGGGTAATAAGTGGTGACATCTACCTTCAACCACTTAAACACCTTTCTAGTATTTGTATTCTTCAGATTACATCCTTCACATCCTTCATGCTCATGGGCAGTCTGATCCATTCCAAAGGTTTCAATTACGACTTACATGCTGCTGCATATAGTACTCTGCATGAGTATACTAATGATCTGAAATCTCTACTCTGCATCATGGGCCAGATAGTCAATTATCCAACTGATCATCTCCACAGAAATATTTCAAAGGCACCTCAAACTAAATATGTCAAAACTAAACTTGTCTTTTACCTTAATAGTATTCCTCTCTCTTATGTTCCCTGTCTGAATGAATGGCATCACCATCTAGACAGACACTACTTATAGGAAACTAGGAATTATACTGAAGACACTACTTTCTTCCTTAACACCTCCTCTTTAACCTCATCATTAAAACCCTGGATCAGGCCCAAACCACTTCTTGCCTGGACTGTCCTTCAGTCTATCTTTACAATGACACCAGAATTTATTTTTCCAATTTGAATACTCACTGAAGGTCAGCTACTAGGTTGATATCTCTTTATTAAAACAGAAATCTGTTTTTAAACTACTCTCCTATACAAAAAATCTTCAGCTGGCCCCCACTGTTTAATATTCAAACTTCTCAGCACTGCACACATGACATTCTACTTACCCACTCCATCATTTCAACTTCACTTCCCCATGTCCCTCTTCATATTCTATTGCTGCTGTTTCTTCTGCTTCTACCCATCTGAGCCTTTTCAACTTACTTAATGCCTAACATCAGGTGAAATGTTACTGTCTCTATGAACTTTTCCTGAAACCATTCCTTTTTTCCCCCAAGTCAAAAGTGAATAAAATTCACTTACTCTCAACTGTAGGGTATAGAGATTTGTAATATCCCTCCAGTTTTCATGTAATTTCATGACAGACAGGGAGGCCTGGCATGTTGTGGTCCATGGGGTCGCAAAGAGTCGGACACGACTGAGTGACTGAACTGAACTGATTAAAAGTTTATCTCAAAATTCAACTTAAAAATGGGCAAAGGAACTGAATACACATTTCTCCAAAGAAGATATACAAATGGCCAATAAGCACATGAAAAGAGACTCAACATTATTACTCATGATGGAAATGCAAATCAAATCTATGGTTGTAATAAAAGGGTGTATAATAACAGGTATTGCTGAAGATGCAGAGACACTAGAGGCCTCATACTTTGCTGGTGGTGATGTAAAATGGTACAGCCAAATAGTTTGACAGTTCCTCGAAAGGTTAAACACAGAGCTACTATATGACCAAGAATTTTCACAACTCAGTAAATACCTAAGAGAAATGAAAATATATGTCTATACAAAAATACACACATGAATGTTCACAGGAGCATTATTTAAATAGCCAAAAAGTAGAACACAATCCAAACGTCCATCAACTCATAAATGTGTAATCAAAATGTAGAATGTCCATAAAAGAGAGTATTATTCAACCATCAAAAGGAATGAAGTACTGCTATATGGTACAACATGGATAAATCTTGACAACATTACGTTAAGTGAAAGAAGCCAGAAATAAAAGGACACATAATGTATGATTCCATTTATATATATGAAATGTCTAGAATAGACAAATCTACAGAAATAGGAAGTATATTAGTGGTTTTGAGGAGGCAGAAGCCAAAGGTGATGCAGTGACTGTTGATGGGTATGCAGTTTCTTTCTGGGGTAATGAAAATGTCTTAATATTAGATGGCATGCGATGATTGCACAACTCTAAGAATAAACTAAAAATCATTGAATCTCACACTTTAAAAGGTTCAATTTTCTGATATATGAATTATATTATATATTTTTTGAATTATATTTTAATAAAGCTGTTTTTTTCTAAAAAAAAATATTTTGCATGAGAGAAAAACTCTTTGGAAACATGGGATCCATGAAGACAAAGAGAATTATTAGAGGAAGCATTTGATAATGTTAAGTATTGCATAAAAGTGAAATTTATAAGGAATTACTTCTTCTTCCATCCAAATTACATTTTTACTCTGTATGTCAATAAATCAAAAGCAATTATATTATGATGTACCACCCACAAGTATGCTATCAATCTGCATGTTCTTATTACAATTATTTATCTCCATTAGGTATAAGGCAACCTAAACTATTTTTATCTACCATGATTCCACACTTCTATCACTTTAGTAAAGATCTATCCCAACAAAAACACTTAAAACAGATGTTAACAGAAGAAACCCATGAAGGAACACATTTTCAAAGGACAACAAAAGATATAGATGGTATTTGATGTAATGCTAGTTACTGAGAAAGCTTGCTATATCTGGCATATTTATTTATTCATTAAAAATATTCATTTATATTCTCCAGTCAACATGAGACCAAATTTTACTAATCTCTTTAAGTTGTCTGGAATTTTAACAAACACTATGCTCAAGTAAATTTTATTTTAAAATCAAATTTTAATATAGTGCAAAATGTTAAATGAATTCACAGCCATCACTGCAGTTCTAATTGCATGCTTTATCTAAAGACTGAAGAAGATTGTGCTAAATTATATGGAACGAACTAGTGTTCACTGTTTAGGCTATCCATTAACTGCCAGTCAAACTAATAACAGCAATCTCTTCCCTAATTTTCATGGTGCAGCTGTTTATAGAATATCTTGGGCGTATTCACTTCAACAGATACATAATACAGCAGACATTCACAATGAAAGCTGTATTTTCTTGTTTTCAAATTTTCCTATGGACTGTATATTTTTTCTACCTTGCACATTCAGCCACTTTCTTAAAACTAACTGCTTTAAACAATCAATAAACTTAATTGTTATATGGTGGTTTTAAATTTAAAATCTACACCCCAAAGCCTAAATTTCAAGAAAACAAAACCCTCCCAAAAAAGGGGAAAAAAAAGGAAAGAAAAAGCCTATAACACACAACTCCTTTGTTTTTTAAAGTGCAATATAAAAAAATCTCCAGCAGAGACTGGTTGTGTCTTTACAAGTTATTCACCAATGTGACATTTATACTGATTTTCCTGTAATGATTTTTGAAAGTTAAATAAATATTAATTTTATCATCACTAACCAATCTGAATATTTACCATTTTTAAGTATGTGACTCAGGCATTTCAATTACTCCATGCAGAAGATACACAAAATTATTTTTCTGTAACACTGTACACCAAAAATTCATTTTATAACATTAATTTTAAAAAAGCTAAACTTAACAATCTGTATCAGTGGTTGTCAGTATTTTGGATTTCATGGAATGAAAAAATAAAAAAATTAAGCAGACCTTAATTTGCCAAGGAAAAACATTATTTTATAAAAGAAAGGACATCCTAACACTAGAAGAATAGGAAGTACATAGATACAGGATAAAGGGCATCCTTTAAGTTGATAAGATTTAGCATTAAGAAAACTTTGATAGTGTCTTCATTTTGACAAATACTACTGAAAACTGTGACACAGCCTACCAACTGGGAACCGCACAATTTCATAAGTCTAAAAACATTGCATTTAGGTCACCTTTGCAACCATATAAATTCAACAAGCCTTGAAAAGTAGCAACTTACAATTCCTGCCTAAGCCTTCTTATCTTGGCTTTAGCATCTGCCAACTCCACTGACAGATGCTGTCGACTTTCTGTTCGCTTCATGCCTGGAGAACCACACGGTGACTGTGCAGATGAAGAGGCGTGGGGTAGAGAATGAAGACCATCCCGCTCTTCAGAGAGTTCCACAATAGTCTAACGGAACAGAAATCACAGAAGCACTTTTAGTATTTTACATATCAGAGAACCAAATACACAACACTAGTCACTAATTCTAAGTATTATACTACAATATCAGAAAGAATCCATTGGTCAAAAATGTCTTATTTATTATCTTTATCATTAATGGTGAACTTTTTGTTTTTTGATTATGCCACACAGCATGTGGGATCTTAGTTCCCCAACCAGGGATCAAACCCACACCCCTTGCATGGTGACTTAAAGACAGCACCACCAGGTAAGTCCCTTAACTTTAACATATTTAGCTGTCATTTTTCAAAAAGTTTCATTCAACAGTACATGGTTGAGTTATTTAGTAGATAACACAAGAACAAGACAATACTTTTTTCCCTTCTCAGTGTTTTAAGAAAAATTAATAAATTGTGGTAAAATCTGTAGAACAAATAGCAACTGTTGGAAAAGCATAGAAGATTTGCTGACACAGTAGAGAATTAACTCAAAATTATTATGTCTGTAACTGTTCTGTCCAACACAGTAAGCAGTAGCACAAGAGGCTAATTTCAAGTTTTAAAAATCAAAAATACAGTTCCTTAGCCTTCTTTACTAGAACATTACTCCTATATCACCATTCCTATGCCTGAACCTCCAATCACTCAACTCTCCCCCTCTGCCCAGTCAAACAGATTATTCTTGGCTACTCTAGAGTCCCGATTTGGCCTGAAACTGCAATTAGGCTGTTAAATGTCACTCTTACTTTCTAATTTAACACTACTATGTCATTCTTTGACTATGGTTCGTTCACTCTTCGGGGAAAAAACAAAAGGAAACAAATATATATAGAACTCCTAGCTAGAGAATCTTCCAACAAGATCCCATCCAATACTATAATTGGCAATAGAGGCTTTACATCTATTTTAGATATAAGGAAACTGAGGCACATATAGATTAAATAACTTAAAAGTCACACAGGAATATAACACAAATTCAAATTCAAGTCTGACTTACAATGCTATGTCATTTTCCTTACCTACTGTCAATTTTTCTATTCCTGTTCCAAGGTGATAAAGAACTCTAAAAAAACTAAACAAATAAAATACAGCCCTACTACAGAAGTTGTCATCCACTTTCAATTAAGCTCTTTCCAATGTCCATCAATTCTTTCACTGAAAATCTTGATGGTTTCCTGGCAAAATTTTCCCATAAAGGCAGATGTAAATATATTCCCTTTTCTCTACACAAGCCCTCAACTACCAACTGCTATCATGACTTCCAACAAATGAACTCTCCTTCAATTTGTCAAAGAAACAGAACCACCTGCAATAAATTCCTCCATTTTTATGCATCTCTTATTTCCAGCACATATCCCTTATTTCTGTAACATTTTCAGTTTCTCTCTTCCTATTGCTTTTTTCTCCTTGTTCTTCAAAGACATACAAGTTTCTACTATCTAGGGAGGGAAAAAAAAATCACATTTTCCCCTTTATTATCCTTCTACTTCTCTTTCAATGTTACGTTTTGAAGGATGGTTTGCTCACTGACACTACTTCACCTGGTCTATCTACTTAGTATGTCCAGCCCAACTCCACTGTCTCTGTGGATAGTGTTACTAATTTCCACAGCACCCCAAGCTCAAACTTCACAGAGTCAGCTTTTATTTGCCTATTTTCTTACTGTCTCAATTAATATTGTCTCTTACTGTCGCTTTAATATTGCCTTATAACATCTCATACGTGTGTGTGTCTGTGCTCAGTCATGTCTGATTCTTTGTGACTCTTTGGACTGTAGCTCGCTAGGCTCCTCTGTTCATGGGATTTTTCAGGCAAGAATACTGGAGTGGGTTGCCATTTCCTCCTCCAGGGGATCTTTCTGACCCAGCGACTGAACTTGCGTCTCCTATGTCTCCAGCATTTGCAGGCAAATTCTTTACCTGTGAACCATCAGTATCTGCATATAGTAATTACTAAATATCTGTTTCATACACAAACTAGAACTTAATTACATGCCACCTTATTTTTCATTTACAATGTGCTTTTTTAAAATAAATCAGATACAACCTTCCTTATACTTCCTTTGTATCCCTGATGTTATCCAGCATAGTAGTGAATAAAAAAAGTGTTCAGAAATATTTAACTGAATTATTCACAAAACAGAAAACTCAAGAAAAGTACTGAAGATACATATTATATTTGAAATTAGCAGGTGGTAAAATTAAAGTATAACAACAATTTCCAGTTGTAAACAAACAGAGCACAAAAGATCTATGGATGCAAAATATTTTTTAAAAAGAAAGAAACCATGGGGAGGGAGGTGGGAGAGGGGTTCAGGATGGGGAACACATGTAAACCCATGGCTGATTCATATCAATGTATGGCAAAAACCACTACAATACTGTAAAGTAATTAGCCTCCAACTAAAATAAATAAAGTCATAAAATAAAAAGAAAGAAACCTAGTATTAAGAATTAAGAGAATACCCAGAGGTACTTTCCATTTTGCCTTTTCTCTAATAGTGGTAGTTTCTCGAGCTCAAGAACTCCAAACATTTTCAAAAAGTCTGATAGGAAATGTTATTAAGGCATACTTTTAATTTCTGAAAAGCTTTCTCTGATCCTTCCAATCTTAGGTATTCCACTATCAGTTGCAAGTAATATCTTTCTTCTTTAAATTCATATAGTACAACATTTCGGAGAAGGAAATGGCAACCCACTCTAGAATTCTTGCCTGGAGAATTCAATGGACAGAGAAACCTGGCGGGACACAGTCCATGGGGTCGCAAAGAGTCGGACATGACTGAGTGACCAATTCACACACATGGTACAACATTTAGATACATGTCTCTTTTTTTTGGTACTTGTCACTTAACAACTTTAATTACAGTTAACTCACTTGTTAAAATAATTTCCCTATTAGACTGTAATCATCTTTGGTTCTTCTTTGGAAGTCTGTTGCTCTCTCGTACTCTAGTAAAAGTTCTTACAAAAAGCAGGTATTTATCAATATATGGTGAAGAATGAACATATGATACAACAAGGCTAAAAATTTCAGGTGATGATAATTACAGAAATCATCATTAAGGAAAAGTATCAGAGCAGAGATTTAGGCAAAGGTATTATAAAGGTTAGGATCACAAGTGTTGGAGTTAGAATGGGCAAGTCATCTAACCTCTCTGAACTTTAGAATCTTCATCCTTAAAATGGGATTATTGTGCAGATGTACTAAGATTAAGTACACAATAAATCTATAATACAAAGCTTGGCCTAAACAGTGACAATAAATATTTAGTTTTTAGTAAAAGGAGAAGATCCTGCTGGAGTTTAGTAAAAGAAGATCCCGGCCTGGGGAGATCCTGCTGGAGAACATGCTACCCACTCCAGTACTCTTGGGCTTCCCTGGCGGCTCAGATGGTAAAGAATCCGTCTGCAGTGCAGGAGACCCAGGTTCAAACCCTGGGTTGGGAAGATCCCCTGGAGAAGGGTACAACTACCCACTCCAGTATTCTGGTCTGGAGAATTCCACGGACAGAGGAGCCTGGCAGGCTACAGTCCACAGCGTTACAAAGAGTCTGACATGACTCAGCTACTTTCACTTTCAAAAGGAGATGACTGAAGAGATTCTTGTTTCACAGCATTAAGAAAAAAAAAAGACGTATAATTAAAACAATGTCACCAAATTATACTTTCTAGATCAAAGGGAAACAACGATGACACAAGAGCAATAAAAACAGAGAAAAGGGCTCTCTGTTCTAACAAGGGGGAGCACCCCTCGTGGATAGCCTGTGGCTGCCCAATTCTGGCCATGCCAACAAATGGAGGATTTGAGTACTAGGATACCCACTTGAACTCCCAGTGTGAGTACTACCGCCTACTGAAACTGTTTTTACTAAAACAGTAAAAAGATTACTAACATAAAAAAGAAGATACAGCATATGGTTCAAAACTGACTGAAAATAAAGTGATCTGAGTATCTCAGGGTAGGTTTCATATATACTAGGGATGTTTTGAAACTCATTCGTTTCTTCCTTTGGTCTCACTGTCTTAAATTTTTAAAAAATTCAGCTGTTGCTTTAAAAAACATTTCTTTATTTCCTATATATTCTCTTTTAAAGCCATAAGAAAAGCTAAAAATTCCCATCAGAAATGAATATATTTTATAGAGCAACGAGAAAGCTTTTTATTTCAAAAACATCTCTAGAAATTTCTCCTACATAGTCTTTCATTAGTCCCAAGACTAATCAAATTCTCCATAAATAAACTCAAATCTGTCTCTCTCATGTAAATTGAACGACTGATCAAAGTTTTACAGTCTCCAGAATGACAGAGTATTTTGGTCTGCTATTAAGAAAATATTACTCACCACCACATGCACTAACGTCTAGACTTCTCTAAAAATTATAAACTGCTCTCAAAGAATCCAACCAAAAAGTCTGGCGCAATTTTACTCCTTTTAAAAGCAAAGTGCTTTCTTAAAAAGAGCTTATAATAATTCTTTTTTAAAAATCACACCTCATTAAACTGCTACAAAAATTTGAGACCTTTTGCGGCACATTTTATTCAGAACACCTGTTATTCTCCTTTTATTAACACATTTTTTACAGTCTCAAAATGTGGTAATGAAACTACAAGATTAACCTTAATCAAATTCTTAAACTTTGAAAAAGCAATGGTTTTTCCACTTACATCAACGATATTTTTAGTTTTATAATTTGCCAGAACTCTGGTTTCGTACTTTTTGCCAGAACTATAGGGATGAGTTTTTAAAAAAACACAGAACAAAGTCAGAGCACTTTAAAAGGAAGGGGAAAAGAAAATCCAATTGCAATATGTTTACTAGCACTTTGGGGCTCTTACGCATCCTTCCTGGTTCCTATGTTACACAAAAGACATATAGTACCTTATTACCTGTCCCTAAGAAACAGACTATCAATTCTCAAAAATCTCTGAAGTTTTTTGGAAAGGAAACTTTCATAATATACTAAAAGAAATTTACAAACCTCTGAATGTTCATCTCTCTCATCTATAAGCCTTTTTAGATGCAACACCATGTTTTTCAAGAGTGGTTCTATTTCCTCCTGAGACATATCAGTCACTTCCATCCATTGTAGATCAAACACATTTTCCTGATTATGGGTTACCTTTAGAAAGCAACCAAAATAAACAACTTTTAAATGGCTGATACTTAAAAATAGATTTTAGTACATTAAGTTAAATATTATATATCCCATATAATAAAAATATGAAAAGTAAATATGTCTAAAAGCATTTGAAATTAACGAATGCTGAAAAAGCTTCTACTAAAAATTATTTTCACTAAATATAATCTTTAAATG
Source organism: Capra hircus (assembly GCF_001704415.2). NCBI lineage: Eukaryota > Metazoa > Chordata > Mammalia > Artiodactyla > Bovidae > Capra > Capra hircus. Next base: position 37,690,245 of record NC_030818.1, read on the forward strand.
AATTTATTTTTATCTTCTAATTAAAAAATAAGATTTAATTCAAGGCATTCCTAAGGAAAGGTGATACTATTATTTCTGACAACTGCTTTAATAGAATCAATTGATCATTTCCTTAGATAAGACTAAATAAATTGTAACTGAAATCAAAAGCAAAAGGTTTTTCTAATCCTATACTATATATATTATTGCACTTTTATTCTTAAAAAGCAAAGTTTTTACAGATTCTGAGGTGACACTATCACAGCTCCTTAGGAGAAAAAGACTCCTAATAAAGATTTTTAAAAGAATGGAGAAGTTATATAAGTGAGATACTTATTTCTTGTTTTCCATTTCTCACTGTGATTCTGATATTTTGCTTTAACTTTCACAATAAACAGAAAAATAACACTTTCATGAATGGTGGCAAATTCAGTAACGTGTGGCACTCAACATTTATTCAAAATAAAATACAAATCACAAAGCTAATGGAAACATACATGTAAAGGGAAAGTACCAACAAAACTGCATCTTGTTGCGTACTAATATGCTTACTGTTGACAATATTACTGACAAGAAAGCAGAGTTCTATGAACATTAACTAACAGAAAAGAAAACATATGGAACACAATGTGATTTAAATAGAGATTATTTAAATATAACTCTTCCCCCTTCCGTTTCCTTAGTTCTCTCTAATCAAAATGTAAAATTTAACACACTGTAGTTCTAAAAACTAATAAGTACACAAGATTAAAAGCCCAAGACTAGACAGATGCAGAAATAGCAGCTTAAAAAAAGAAAATCTAAACAAATATTAACTTCAATTATTTGACATTGCACATTAGGTCCTATATTTAGGTTTTACATGGATGATACAATCACTAATGTATTTATAATTCAAGCAATATCTTCAATAGAAATTCTGCTGTGCCCATTCATTAAAACAAAATCACTGGAGTGATATAATACATTGCCTTAGCTCACTTTAATTTGAATTACAGGCAGTGATCCACTTTATGCTGTTTCCATTCACTATATCATGCATGCTACGCTGTCTAACAAAGAAATATACATTCCCCAGATAGCACTTTCTGCCTATATCCCTATGGATAAAGTCAACAGTACATCTGTAGTCAGCACTGTGCCATTATAGATGATTCACTTAAGAAGCTATGTCTAAAGAAAAGAGGATGACCTAAAAGCAGAGTGCTTAAGTTGACTTGTATTTATTCTTGCTTAAGTTATGACTTTAAGTATTTGACTATATTTGACTTTTATTTATTCTTGCTTAAGTTATGACTTTAAGTATTTGGGGAGATATACAAATATAATGTATGATGAACTTCATAAAAAACACATGAACATTTTATACAGATTATTACCTCTTGAATATGTGCGGCAACTGCTGCTTTCGTATCAAAATCTAAACCTTGAATTCTTTCAATAAATTCTTCTTTTTTCTGACACTAAGGGAAATGAATAGAACAATCACTCATACTTTATAAGGAATAGTTGCTAATATGTTGTAAATAAGTAAAAACTCATTAGGCTAAAAAGCTTGGCTACAATGAGGGTTTAAACAGCACAATGAGGGTTTTGTTTTGCATTTAAATGATCTCTCTAATATACTTACCTAATAAAAAGATTAAAATTTAGAAATATTTATTTAAAAAGTAAGGTACTGAAAATCCATATTACTTGTATGCTGAAAAGTTCTAAAGCAGGTAATCATTACACAACTCATGTGAGGTCAGTAAAATATTATTATGCTAACTTTACAAACAGAGAAGTAAAGAATCAAGAACTTGTTTCAGGGAGGATAAGTTACTTGCCAAAAAACACAGTGAGTCAGTGGCAGAATTCGGAATATAGCCAAAATGCTCAGTCAGTCTTTGGCTGTCATCAAACAACACAGCCTTTCTTCTTGGAAAAAAAAATTCTGAGCAATTTTTACTTCAAACTTACAATTCATTCTCACATCTTTATCCTATCAATCTCAATAAAAGAAATCTCTTTTTGTGGCCCAGTTCAACACATATAAGATAATACAATAAATATTTGATTTGTTTCTAACAAAAAGTTACCAGGGGCAAAATTTAAGAATGTATATACAAGTACACATGTAGCAAGTAGAATAAAGGCAGCAATTCTTCATTGTGCACATTAAAAAAAACTTGATATAAACTAAAAGTGTTACAATGCAAACCTTATCTTTTCCTTTCCAATCAGTACTGAATAAGAGCTTAACATGCATCTTATTGTTTCACTCTATCTTCCCCCTACATCTCTTATACTGCAATCCAACTGTTTGTGTAACTGTATTTTTACAGCTACCAAATGAGGAGTGCATACAAAATAGACAGCACAGCCTTGTCTAGCTTAGTTGCATCTTTTGGGCCAATTACTGAACTCCTAGTGAAAGCATTAAACTCAAAAAAGAAAAATTGGGTCTTCCGTCAATAAGAAACTTATAAGGTTCTGATTTATACTCTACATATTACATTATAATATTCTATTTCTACTGCCACACAATTTAACTTAATTAAGCACATTTCTATCAGTGCAGAAAGTTCCTCATCCTATAAAAACAAAATTATTAGGATAATACAAAAATATTTAAAATTAAATTACAAGAAATGTAAAGTTTTCAGTTGTAACGAGGAAGTCAGAGTTTTGGGGAACATGTGATAAAAATTACCAGGTTTAAAAACAAGATTTTTGGTCTACTAATATCTGACAGGCATAGTAAGAATAATTAAGAACGACTTTCAGATAGTACCTTTGTAGCACCTATAAAATAACTTTTTAGGTATGGTAACCCCAATTTTTAAATTTTATGCTTCCAAAGTATTGCCCAATAAACAGTTTGAGCCAATGAGCATACACTAAATAGCAGGGTTATAATAACTATGACTCAATGAAGAGTCATAATTCAACTGCCATACCTCTGGCTGATTTAAATTAAACATATACTACAGTTCCCTTTTCTAAGTCCTAGAGCCACTTTTTATATTTATACTATTTTTAAAAGCTCACCCTTTAACACAATCTCAACATAAATCAATGAGAATTCTTCCTTTACTCTTAAAATGCCTACAATTTGTACTAAATCTCACCTCTATTCAAACTTTAGAAGTTTTAAGAAGGCTAGACTTTCTTAAAGAATAAACAGGCTAGACTTTCTTAAAGAATATAGGATGAAGTTGATAGGTTCTTGAAGGCTAGAAAAGAGAGAGTACCAAGATGGAAAAGAGAATGAGAAGACACTAATTTTGAAATTGAAAAATCAGAATATCAGAGTTGTCCTACACAGTACTCAAGAGCTACCTATGGCTGAGTATTGAAATGTAACTAGTGCAAATGAGCAATTGAGACTGCAATTTTATTTAATTGTAATTATCAATAACCTCAGATATGCAGATGACACCACCCTTATGGCAGAAAGTGAAGAGGAACTAAAAAGCCTCTTGATGAAAGTGAAAGAGGAGAATGAAAAAGCTGGCTTAACTTCAGCCTTCAGAAAACTAAGATCATGGCATCTGGTCCCATCACTTCATGGGAAGTAGATGGGGAAACAGTGGAAACAGTGTCAGACTTTATTTTTGGGGGCTCCAAAATCACTGCAGATGGTGATTTCAGCCATGAAATTAAAAGACGCTTACTCCTTGGAAGAAAAGTTATGACCAACCTAGATAGCATATTCAAAAGCAGAGACATTACTTTGCCGACTAAGGTCCGTCTAGTCAAGGCTATGGTTTTTCTAGTAGTCATGTATGGATGTGAAAGTTGGACTGTGAAGAACGCTGAGAGCTGAAGAATTGATGCTTTTGAACTGTGGTGTTGGAGAAGACTCTTGCGAGTCCCTTGGACTGCAAGGAGATCCAACCAGTCCATTCTGAAGGAGATCAGCCCTGGGATTTCTTTGGAAGGACTGTTGCTAAAGCTGAAACTCCAATACTTTGGCCACCTCATGCGAAGAGTTGACTCATTGGAAAAGACTCTGATGCTGGGAGGGATTGGGGGCAGGAGGAGAAGGGGATGACAGAGGATGAGGTGGCTGGATGGCATCACTGACTCGATGGACGTGAGTCTGAGTGAACTCCGGGGGTTGGTGATGGACAGGGAGTCCTGGCGTGCTGCGATTCATGGGGTTGCAAAGAGTCGGACACGACTGAGCGACTGAACTAAACTGAATTTAAGCTTTAACAACAACTTGTGACTAGTGGCTATTCTACTGACAGTCCAGCTCTAGAGCATAAAAAGTCTGGTGTTAAAAACAGAACTACAAATAGTTTTACTTCCAATTATAAAGATAGGCATGAAGACTAAATAAGCATTAGCAAACTTTTTCCACTTAAAATTAAGCTCTTTTATTTTTATGTTCAGTTCTTAAAGTGTTATGGGCACTGAAAGATTTCTAATTCTATTACAGTAACTAACTTCTAAGCCAGCAGATGATTGAGACTTCATAATTTCTGCCTTTTTATCATCACTCCTCTTCCCTTCAATAACACATACACATACACGCATAAGTCATAAGGATGTTTTGGGAGAGGTTTTCAGGGTACCTTTAGGGAACTTGTAAAGCCTGGGGTCTTTAAAAGCCTCTGTATTTTAAAAAAAGATAATTAATTTTAATTAAATTACAAGAATTAAATTAACAAACATAATTTATGCTATCAGATATGATTATCTGATAACATAAATAAAATTTGAAATAACACAAAGTATTTTTCTTCAGAATCTCCTTAGGTTATACAGCTATGTTAAAATTTCTAACATGGACTCTGAACAGCAAAGGCCCATCCTTTAAGTCTTTCAGAAACTAGAGCCTCAAAAAGTTACAAAAACTTATTAAAATAAAATATGAAGTATTTTAACTTACCTGAACTGCACAACCCAGTAAAAGCAAAAGCAACTTTTTAACTTCTTCTGTGCCTTGTTCTGAAATAAAAATAATTACTAGGTACAACATTTTACTTTAGTTCAACTTTGTGATAGTGGTAGAATTAACTCTAGAGATGGTATTCACAACTTGATCAAGGAATTAAGTTTCTAACTACAGTGGTAAGAGCAGAAGAAATGTGCAAGTATCTCAATTTTGAAAGGCTGCAGTACAGATAAAATAGCTTTCAAAGCTCCATGTGATAACAGATGCTAACTATAAATCCACTACTTCTCCATAAATCATTATATTACAACAGGATACCAAATTAAGAACTGCTGCTATAGAGACATGCCAGAGTCAGCCAAAATGGTCCCGAATAAGTCTGGCTTCTTTTAGGCCTATTGGTGTTTTTTTTTTTTAAACATATATCTTATATGATTCATCTACCTATAAAATTTAAATGGCTTTTCCACTATGTAGAGTCATAAGAATCAAAATCTTAAATGTCAGTTACAGTGAGGCTGGTAAAATAAAGGTATATAACAAGCAGGATAAAAGTAATGGTCTGTAACAGAGCTGGAAAGTATATTCACTGTCCAACAGTATTCAATCCAAATTTTCTTAAAACACTGGGTTACTCCAGAATTTCACCATCAAGCCAATCTGTCTACAAATAAGTCCAAACTTTCTTTTCAAATAATTCCTCCTCCTCTCCATGAAACCTTCTTAGCTATACTAACACCCTCCCCAAATATACACACCTACACATGCCACTGCCACAACTTCTGTTACTCCCTCTGCCTGTCTTTTTTCGCGACCCTCTTTCCTCTAATGAACTACCTACTAATCTAATCACAATAATATGCACAGCTCTTACATCTCTGTGTAGTCTTCCTTGACCCAAATACCAGTAGTCTCCAACCATCACTAATTTGCCAACTTTAAGAATAATCAATAGCTTCATATTTTATAAGTCTTAACATTTTTACATCTATTTTGCATTAATTACTACATGATCCAGTAATCTGTTTATCACACACCAAAACATAAGATCCTCCAGAACATAAACCATTTTCTTTATATTCCTGGTCCCTCTAACTTGGTTTAAGTAAATCCTAAATATATGTGGAATTGAAAACAATTCCATAATACATACAACACTTTTTCATTTTTATTTGTATATTTAAACATTCCAGAATGTCTCAAAAGAGCACCTAACCTCCTAATTCACCTCCATGTAATTGGTAGTTTCCTCAACAAAACCAGCTGCTTGGATTTAGTTTTTATTTTGGTTTTATCTTTGTTTTGACTGAAGGTGGGAATTGGAGAAGATATACTTGATTTGGGTTACATGTAGCCTGTAAGAATCAAGTCCTTTGTTGAAACTGTTAGGTAGCTGTTAATTTTCCCAATTGTTCAAAAATTAAAACCCTGAACATGTCACAATTAAAATCTGGCAAAGGGCAGAAACTTTGAAGAAAATAATTTAAATGATCTAAGAAACTATTTCTCATTTTTTTTCCACTCAAAAGTAGTTTAATATAAACTAGAAAATGTGTGTGCATGCTCAGTCATGTCCAGCTCTTTGTGGCCCCATGGACTATAGCCTGCCAGGCTCCTCTGTCCATGGGATTCTCCAGGCAAGAATATTAGAGTGGGCTACCTTTCCTTCTCCAGGGCATCTTTCCCACCCAGTGATCAAACACTCATCTCTTACATCTCCAGCATTGACAGACATGTTCTTTACCACCAGCGCCACCTGGGAAGCCCAAAGCAAACACCCGAACAGAGTGAACAGAATCCTAGAAGTCACTTCAAAATCACTTCTTTTCAAAGCTTATATTTTTCTAAGCTTTTAACTACTGTACTTATCTTCCATACTTATCTTTAAGGCACTAAAAATCATCACAGGAAAGTATCAATTTGGTAGGGTCAGAAAAACACTGGACTTAGTAATGCTTGTCTGATTTCACTACAACTTACAAATATTCTGTTCATTTTCTCTATACAGAATGGATTATCACCTCCAATTCTCACTACAGACTGATGAAAAACGTAGTGTGTTAGTGGAAATAAGCAAGATCTTAGTTAGCATTACAACATTACACAAAGATGGTATTATATTTATTATCAAATTATGCTAATTTTAATACTTACCAGAAAAGGGATTTTTGCCAATGATTAAGACATTTGGCAATGACATCATGATCAACTGCTGCAAAGTCTCCTATAAAAAGATACACAAAGGTTGCCGTATGAGTACAGCTGACAGGGTTATTACTCAACAAGCTATAACTTACTATTTGCACATCTCTTGGGCATGCTATACCTACAATGTTGCTGCTACTAAGTCGTTTCAGTCGTGTCCGACTCTGTGTGACCCCATAGACGGCAGCCCACCAAGGCTCCCCCGTCCCTGGGATTCTCCAGGCAAGAACACGGGAGTGGGTTGCCATTTCCTTCTCCGAGGCATGAAAGTGGAAAGTGAAAGTGAAGTCGCTCAGTCGTGTCCGACTCTTCGCGACCCGATGGACTGCAGCCTACCAGGCTCCTCTGTCCATGGGATTTTCCAGGCAAGGGTACTAGAGTGGGTGGCCATTGCCTTCTCTGATACCTACACTGGTATACTGCAATTAAAAAGCTTACAAAATGTGAAAAAAAGGTAACTAAAGTCTTAAATCTTTTTTAACTATAAGTTAATGACTTAAATAACTATAATTATAATATTAGATGTCCATAAAACAACAATGTCCAAGTTGAACTGAATTTTAGGTATTAGATAATTAAACAAGCTTCTTCAATAAAAATTCAAGTATGTGTACTTTTTGTTGTTTTGTTTTTTACTACTTCTAAGAGAACTAAAAAAATCAACTGATAGTAAAATTAAGAAAGCTAGTTAGTTCATTAAAAATCCTATCTTACGATCATTTTCATAAAAGTGGATGATTCTTCCTTGTGAATCATTATTTTTCTCTTATCAAAAACAGATGTTTCACTCCCTTTGATTTCTGTCAAACTTTTTGTGACAAGAATATATACAAATTTTGATGGTAGAGAATGATTCAGAAAGAACTGAATGCTTCCGAATTACTCATTTTATTTATATACCCAAGATGCATCTTCTGTTCTTTGAGCAAATGAAAGAACACACCACGTCTATCATTACAACCACCAACAATGACCATTAAAGGGTCTGGGAAGAAAGAGACTACAGATTGATCACTGTAATGTGGTAATACTGAATCTTTGCAATATTAAATACTAATAAGTGCTTAACTATTGGGCTTTCACTACACATTCAGACATACTAGCTGCTGAGGAATAATTTTTTGTTATTTCTTTCTGAATCATTCTTTACTTTAATACTATGACAAAGAAGCAAATAACCATGAAAACCTAATTTGTATTGCTTTTAAAAAACTGTGTGATTTTCACTCTAAGTGTTTTCCTATAGTCAGAGAACAGCATGATACCAGAGGCTAGTTAGAATTGATCTTTTATCTATTTGTTACAGATACATAGAAATTTTCTCAGTATTATATTCACTAGTTCTTAAAAAAACTAATACCAAAAATATGCACACATTTAAAGAAAAGTACATATTTAGCATATGCTGAACACAATAAAGAATACATATAAAATATTATGTAAATATTGTTAAGAATATTAAAAATAAGTGTCAAAAACTGCTACAATCACTTACTCCAACAGATGATACTGAGTTTGGGAGTATTTAATAAGTGAATTTTCAAGTTAAAAGCAAGTTATCTCAAGATAAAATATGCTATAGCCAAGTATATAACAGCTAAATGGACTTAAACAAATGTCAAATTAATTGTGATTTTTAGTTTCCTTGTTCTTATTTTTTTCTTATTTTTTATGATTTTCTTGAGTATGTAGTTCTAAAATCCTTTTTGTTCTTTTAGAGAGAGAAATAAAAGCCTGCAAAACACTGAGAGAAAAGTAATTATTAACCTATAACTACATACCCAACAAAACTATCTTTTAAGAACAAGGATGAAAGAAATGCATTTTTAGACAAACACTGATAAACATTACTATCAACAAGCCTTTTCCACACAAACAACTAAAGGATGTACTTCAGGAAGAAAGTAATATCAGGGCAGATCTGAGATACAACAGAAAACGTGTAGCAGAAAAAAAGGAAACTATGTGGCTTGATCAAATTGATTTATTTAACAGTATGCTCAATATTTAATTAATGGGGTTTAAAAAGAACTAAAATACAAGACAAGAAGAGCTTAAAAACAGTAGCAGGGAATGGCTGAAATAGGCCAAACTGGAAGTGGTCAAACAGGAGATGGCAAGAGTGAATGTCCACATTCTAGGAATCAGTGAACTAAGATGGACTGGAATGGGTGAATTTAACTCAGATGACCATTATATCTACTACTGTGGGCAAGAATCCCTTAGAAGAAATGGATTAGCCATTATAGTCAACAAAAGAGTCAGAAATGCAGTACTTGGATGCAATCTCAAAAACGACAGAATGATCTCTGTTCGTTTCCAAGGCAAACCATATTACGGTGATCCAAGTCTATCCCTCAACCAGTAACGCTGAGGAAGCTGAAGTTGAACGGTTTTATGAAGACCTCCAAGACCTTCTAGAACTAACACTGAAAAAAGATGACCTTTTCATTATAGGGGACTGGAATGCAAAAGTAGGAAGTCAAGAAACAGGCAAATTTAGTCTTGAACTACAGAATGAAGTAGGGAAGAGCCTAATAAGAGTTCTGCCAAGAGAACACACTGGTCATAGCAAAGACCCCCTTCCAACAACACAAGAGAAGACTCTACACATGGATATCACCAAATGGTCCACACTGACTGACTATATTCTTTTCAGCCAAATATGGAGAAGCTCTATACAGTCAGCAAAAACAAAACCGGGAGCTGACTGTGGCTCAGATCATGAACTCCTTATCGTCAAATTCAGACTTAAATTGAAGAAAGTGGGGAAAACCACTAGACCATTCAGGTATGACCTAAATCAAATCGCTTATGATTATACAGTGGAAGTGAGAAATAGATTTAAGGGACTAGATCTAATAGACAGAATGCCTGATGAACTGATGAAGGTTCGTGACATTGTACAGGAGACAGGAATCAAGACCAACTCCAAGAAAAAGAAATTCAAAAAAGCAAAATGGCTGTCTGAGGAGGCCTTACAAATAGCTGTGAAAAGAAGAGAAGTGAAAAGCAAAGGAGAAAAGGAAAGATATACCCATTTGTATGCAGAGTTCCAAAGAATAGCAAGAAGAGATAAGAAAGCCTTCATCAGCGATTAATGCAAAGAAATAGAGGAAAACAACAGAATGGGAAAGACTAGAGATGTCTTCAAGAAAACTAGAGATACCAAGGGAACATTTCATGCAAAGATGGGCTCGATAAAGGACAGAAATGGTATGGACCTAACAGAAGATATTAAGAAGAGGTGGCAAGAATACATAGAAGAACTGTACAAAAAAGATCTTCACGACCAAGATAGTCATGATGGTGTGATCACTCACCTAGAGCCAGACATCCTGGAATGTGAAGTCAAGTGGGCCTTAGAAAGTATCACTACGAACAAAGCTAGTGGAGGTGATGGAATTCCAGTTGAGCTATTTCAAATCCTGAAAGATGATGCTGTGAAAGTGCTGCACTCAATATGCCAGCAAATTTGGAAAACTCAGCAGTGGCCACAGGACTGGAAAAGGTCCGTTTTCATTCCAGTCCCAAAGAAAGGCAATGCCAAAGAATGCTCAAACTACCGCACAATTGCACTCATCTCACACGTTAGTAAAGTAATGCTCAAAATTGTCCAAGCTAGGCTTCAGCAATATGTGAACTGTGAACTTCCAGATGTTCAAGCTGGTTTTAGAAAAGGCAGAGAACCAGAGATCAAATTGCTAACATCTGCTGGATTATCGAAAAAGCAAGAGAGTTCCAGAAAAACATCTGTTTCTGCTTTATTGACTACACCAAAGCCTTTGACTGTGTGGATCACAACAAACTGTGGAAAATTCTGAAAGAGATGGGAATACCAGACCACTTGACGTGCCTCTTGAGAAACCTGTATGCAGGTCAGGAAGCAACAGTTAGAACTGGACATGGAACAACAGACTGGTTCCAAATAGGAAAAGGAGTACGTCAAGGCTGTATATTGTCACCCTGCTTATTTAACTTATATGCAGAGTATATCATGAGAACGCTGAGCTGGAGGAAGCACAAGCTGGAACCAAGATTGCCAGGAGAAATATTAATAACCTAAGATATGCAGATGACACCACCCTTATGGCAGAAAGTGAAGAAAGCTAAAGAGCCTCTTGATGAAAGTGAAAGAGGACACTGAAAAAGTTGGCTTAGAGCTCAACATTTGGAAAACTAAGATAATAACATCCGGTCCCATCACTTCATGGCAAATAGATGGGGAAACAGTGGAAACAGTGTCAGACTTTATTTTTCTGGGCTCCAAAATCACTACAGATGGTGACTGCAGCCATGAAGTTAAAAGACGCTTACTCCTTGGAAGGGAAGTTATGACCAACCTAGACAGCCTATTAAAAAGCGGAGACTTTACTTTGTCAACAATGGTCCATCTAGTCAAGGCTATGGTTTTTCCAGTGGTCATGTATGGATGTGAGAGTTGGACTATAAAGAAAGCTGAGCACCGAAGAATTGATGCTTTTGAACTGTGGTGTTGGAGAAGACTCTTGAGAGTCTCTTGGACTGCAAGGAGATCCAACCAGTAAATCCTAAAGGAGATCAGTCCTGGGTGTTCATTGGAAGGACTGTTGCTAAAGCTGAAACTCCAATACTTTGGCTACCAGATGCGAAGAGCTAACTCATTGCAAAAGACCCTGATATTGGGAAAGATTGAAGGCAGGAGGAGAAGGGAATGACAGAGGATGAGATGGTTGGATGGCATCAGTGACTCAATAGACATGGGTTTTGTGGACTCAGGTCATTGGTGATGGACAGGGAGGCCCGGCATGCTGTGGTTCATGGAGTCACAAAGAGTTGGACACGACTGAGCGACTAAACTGAACCGAACTGAACTTCGGTCATAATACTATTGCATAAAAAGAGTAAGCTACTGATTAGTTTTGGCCCTTGCTATGAAAAGAATAAAAGGTACAATTTCAAGAGCAGTTTCCAGAAAAAACCAACGTAGGGTGAAAAATTTTAAACTAGTAGATAGAAAGACATGTAGAAACAATTATAAATGGTATAATTTCTCCAAAATAATAAAACAATGCGAAACTGATTTACACCTAAAGTGTTTCACTATACAAATTATCAGGAAATTTAAAAAATCATAAAACAATAATTATTTATAAATTTAATAATTATGAAGTACATGTTTATATCTTTCACACTCCATAAGAAACAAACTGTGTTATGACTACTCTACCTGCAACAAATAGACCAATACCTGGCATATAATAAGCCTTTAGTATATATTAGGTGACTAATACTAAACAACACAAAAATGTGACTATGAAAGCAGTTATTAAAATATTAGATTAAAAAAAGAACTACTTACCTGGTAATAAAATTTTATCTGTCTCACCAAAATGGACAGATTATGAATTCGAAGTGAAGCATCATTGTTGACTTTTTTATTTACTCTCTGACTCTCTGATTTAGGATTACTGTAAGAAATAAGAAAAGGAATACTTTAAAAATTATATTGAAATATACCTATCAATTTATAGATGACTAAAAATAATCATATAATACATTTTTTCTATAAACAAACTGTGTATTCATCTTCATTAATAGATGATCCAAAAGGACACATGATTATTTTGACATGTATTCTGTAGTTTTAATTAATATAAATGTATCTGATATTTCACAGACAGTGGTAAAATATAAGTCAGATGTTGCACTTCATTCTCATTTTATCTCATTTTTTCTGAAATGAATAACACTTATTTTCTTTGAATATATATACTTCCACCACCCAAAATAAATCTATTTAAATCAATAATGTAAATTTGGACTAATAATCAATAAATGTTGTTTCTTCTCAGTGGCAAACGAGGACCATACTTGAGCAGGCAATGTCCCAGAGAAATTAAAGAGTGAAGTGATGACACAAGATATCACTTTCATCTTGGATAAACTCTGCAGATTTAATAAGAGCAAAGGAATGAATGATTGTGAAGTAGCAGAAGCTGAAAAAGAATAAAAGATAGGACCTGGTTAAGAAAGAAATTCAATGACACCAAAAGCAAAGGCAATAAAAGCAAAAATAAACAGGTGTGACTACATCGTCCTAAAAAGCTTCTGGACAGCAAAGGACACAGTGAAAGATGATAAGGTAAACACTGAATGGGAGAAAATATGTACAAATCACTTATTTAACGGGGTTAATGTTCAAAGTATACAAAGTACTCATACACCTCACTAGTGAAAATGATTTTAAAATAGCCAGAGGAACTGAAGAGGCATTTAAAAAAAAAAAAACACCATACAAATGGTCAATGGGTATATGAAAAGGTGTTCAACATCACAAGAATCAGGAAAATGCAAATCAGAACTACAAAGAAGTATTACCTCATACCTGTTGGAATCTCAGTTATTAAAAGACAAGGGATAAGGGTAGGTGAGGATGAGGAGAAAATGACCCCTTGTGCACTGCTGTTGAGAATACATTGGTGCTACTGTGAAAGTTTCTCAATAACTTAAAAACAGAACGACCATATGATCCAGCAATCCCATTTCTGGGTATAAAAACCAAAGGAATAAAAAACAAGATCTCAAAGAGATAATGGTGCTCCCATATTCACTGCAGCATTATTTACAATAGCCAAGATATAGAAACAACCCAAATGTCCTACAACAGATAAGTGGATTAAAAACATATGAAATACACACACAGACACACACAGGTACATACAGATAGAGGGACTTCCCAGGTGGTACTATTGGTAAAGAGCCTGCCTGCCAATGCAGGAGACTTAAGAGACACAGGTTCAATCCATGGGTCAGGAAGATCCCCTGGAGGAGGACATGGCATCCCACTCCAGTATTCTTGCCAGGGGAATCCCAAGGACAGAGGAGCCTGGTGGGCTATGGTCCACATGGTCACAAAGAGTTGGACAAGACTGAGGTGACTCAGCATGCACACAGACAGAATATTATTCAGACATGAGAAAGAAGGAAATCTTGCCATTTGTGAAAATATAGATGAAATTTGAAGGGGTCATGCTAAGTGAAATAACCTAGAAAGAGACGGAAAAATACTGTATGTTCTTCTTTACACGTGAAACATAAAAAAACACTCAAACTCACACAGAGTGAAATAAGTCAGAAAGAGAAACACAAATCCACATATATATGGAATTTAGAAAGACAGTAACAATGATCCTACATGCAGGGCAGCAAAAGAGACACAGATGTAAAGAACAGACTTTTGGACTCTGTGGGAGAAGGCGAGGGTGGGATGATTTGAGAGAATAACACTGGAACGTGTATATTACCACATGTAAAATAGATGACCAGTGCCAAGTTCGATGCATGAAACCTGGCACCCAAAGCCAGTGCTCTGGGACAATCTGGAGGGACAGGGTGGGGAGGGAGGTTCGGGCAGGGCTCGGGATCAGGGGACACATGTATACCCGTGGCTGACTCATGTCGATATATGGCAAAAACCTTCACAATAAAGTAATTATCCTCCAATTAAAATAAATAAAATGATTTTTAAAAGAATGTCAAATTCATAGAAATAGTAGAAGAACACTTGCCAGCATCTGGGATGGGAGAGTTGCATGGAAAGAGGGAGAGGTTGGTAAAAAGGTTAAAATTTTAGCTATAAGATGAATAAGGCCTGAAGATATAATGAAAAACATGGCAACCACTATATTAAATAATTGAAATTTGCTAAGAGTGTGGAACTTAAATGTTCTGACACACAGTTAAAAATGTGAGGTGATGGATGTATTACTTAATTAGATGGTGGGAATTCATTCACATGTACACATACATAAAGCCACCACTACGTACACTTTAAATGGTTACAATTTTGTCAACTGTATGTCAATAAAGGTGAAGAAAATAAAAATTTTTAATTAAAGTTTTTTTTTTTTTTAAAGAATAGGAAATTTAAGTAAATGCCAGAACATTAGCAAAGATCTAGTTCCTCATTAGGACAAGGAGGTCAAGCTAGAAAAAGACATTGCCAGGTGAAATGTCCCTATGAAAGGGCTGAGTGTGTAATATCATAAAGCAGGAATCTAAGAAGTTGCTGGGACAGAGTACTAACCCATGGTTACAGACTCTAAGTGCAGGTCCCTCCACAGGAGAATGCAGAGAAGACTGACACTTACCCAATAGAGAATAGGAACTGAATGGACACTTCTCATTCCTTAATCCCTCCCTTTTTTATACAGTCTATTGTACCTGATGCCTTCAGTTCCTTCCCTAGACAGCACTCTATGGTGCTTTATTTCAGCAATTACTTTGTGGGTTACATTTATCAGTATTTATCATATCAGAAAATGAAACAGAAAATTTCACGGTTGTTTACTTATTGACTCATTAAAAAAAATAAATAAACCCATTACATGCTTATAAACACCAAATCAAAAAAAATTTTTATTGAGAGGACTGGCACTGTTTTACTATTTTTAAATATCTCTTTGATATCTACCTTAATGTCAAAAAAAAGGGGAGGGCTGATGTTCATCTTTGCTTCTGCATTCCATCTACTGTTTGTGTTATTTTGGTTCATGTATATGAAGAAATAAAGGGCTTCCCCAGTGGTTCAGTGGTAAAGAATTCACCTGTCAAAGCAGGAGACATGGGTTCAATCCCTGGTATGGGAAGATCCTACATGCTGCAGAGCAACTAAGCCCATGTGCCACAACTACTGAGCTTGCACTCTAGAGCCCTGGAATTGCAACTGCTGAGCGCGTGTGCTGCAACCACTGCAGCCCATGTGCCTGGAGCCCATGCTCTGCAACAAGAGAAACCAAGACAGTAAGAAGCCCACACACCACAACGAGTTGCAGTTGTTCACTCCAACTAGAGCAAAGTCCATGCAGCACCAAAGACCCAGCACAGCCAAAAATAAATCAATAAAAATTTATATATATATAAAAAAAGAAATCGGCCTCTCACAGACATTTAGTTAAAAGTTGACAGAGCCTAGGGACTCTCTGAAAGGACCCTCAAACTATACTGTGAGAACTGCTGCTTTACTTCAACTATTCTCTTGCCAGCACTCTCAACACTAATCCTGTTTTCTTATCACATTCACACTGTCAATCCCTGATACTGGATCAGCTCAACTGTGTACACTGAGGTTGCCCATAGTACTAGATGAGAAAATAATACAATTAAAACTCAGCTAAAACATCACATAGGTAGAAACAGCATCAAATTTGCCCTTTGCCATAAAGAATTAGAAACTGGACAAAACATACAAAATAACTAATTTCAGACTTTGAACAGCAAATAATACAAGACTATAATCTCTAGCAAAGCTCTAATGAAACAGTAAGTACTTTCCAGAATGAGACATAAGGAAGGGTAGCCCATGTCTCACTGAACTCAGGGCGACAAAGTTTGGAATTTAAGGGAATTAAAAAACTGAAATTTTCAGAAAAGAAAACCAGAGACAAGGAAGCTATACAAGCAAAGAGCTCCCAAAATATGCCCTTAAGATTTTGACTAAATACTAAGTTGTACATATGCACCCTAAAACTCCAGGAGGCTGAGCAGAGGACAAGTACAGAAAAGCTGGAAACTAGATAACACCCAAAGCTCACAGAGTGCAGAGAGAAATTTAAGTTCTGACCAGTCAGAATAAATACCTAGAGCATCAGTAGAGTCCTCAGGAGAATCATGTCTTGGCAATTAAACTAGCAGTTGAGTAAAAGCTATTCCAGAAGCTCCTTAGAAAGCTTTGCAAACAAGCATTGAAAGGCTCAAGCTGGGGATTCTCTGGCAGTCCAGTGGTTAGGAATCTGCACTTCCACTACAAGGGACAAAGGACTGAACCCTGGTCAGGGAACTCAGATCCCACATGCCATGTGGTGGGGCAAGAAAAAAAGGAGAGAAAAGAAAGGCGCAAGCTGATTGCAAGTAACTTGAAAACCTGCCAAAACAAACTTCATCACTGCTTAAAGAACAAGATCTAGACCCCACCATGTAATAATCACAATATCCAACATAAAGTAAAAAATTACTAGACATGCAAAGAAGCAAAACAAATAAATAAATAATGTGATTTGTGAACAGGAAAGAAAATGGAAACAGTTAACAGAAACAGATCCAGAAATTAAGAGAGAATGGACACAGCAAACAAGTATTTCAAAAGAGCTGCTATGAATATACTAAAGAACTTTTAAAAAATAAACATTATATGAAAGAAAAGTTAACTACTTTTATTTATTTTTTTTAATTTTATTATTTGTTCTAACCCCTTGTTTTGGCTATATCAGGAATTCCTGTTATCTATATACTGCATGTTCAATGCTTTATAATGTATCCCTCTCTTTTACATCTTTTTCCTTTAAAAAAGAAAAATATCCTAGTCTTATATTTTATTGTGATTTGCAAAATTTTCCCTTATCTCATCTTTTATTTTGAGACATTACTTTTTGTGTGTGTGTGTGCTCTTTTTTATTTTTTTTACTTTACAATACTGTATTGGTTTCGCCATACATTTACATGAATCTGCCATGGTTTTCATGAGTTCCCAATCCTGAACCCCCCTCCCACCACCCTCCCCATAAGCATCTCTCTGGGTCATCCCAGTGCACCAGCCACAAGCATCCTGTATCCTGTATCGAACCTAGACTGGCGATTCATTTCTTACATGATAGTATACATGTTTCAATGCCATTCTCCCAAATCATCCCTCCCTCTCCCTCTCCCAGAGTCCAAAAGTCTGTTCTATACATCTGTGTCTCTTTTGCTGTCTTGCATACAAGGTTATCGTTATCACCTTTCTAAATTCCATATATATGTGTAAGTATACTGTATTGGTGTTTTTCTTTCTGGCTTACTTCACTCTGTATAATCGGCTCCAGTTTCATCCACCTCATTAGAACTGATTCAAATGTATTCTTTTCAATGGCTGAGTAATACTCCATTGTGTATATGTACCACTGCTTTCTTATCCATTCATCTGCTGATGGACATCTAGGTTGTTTCCATGTCCTGGCTATTATAAACAGTGCTGCGATGAACATTGGGGTACATGTGTCTCTTTCAATTCTGGTTTCCTCGGTGTGTATGGCCAGCAGTGGGATTGCTGGGTCATAAGGCAGTTCTATTTCCAGTTTTTTAAGGAATCTCCACACTGTTCTCCATAGTGGCTGTACTAGTTTGCATTCCCAACAACAGGGTAAGAGGGTTCCCTTTTCTCCACACCCTCTCCAGCATTTATTGCTTGTAGACTTTTGGATCACAGCCACTCTGACTGGTGTGAAATGGTACCTCATTGTGGTTTTGATTTGCATTTGTCTGATAATGAGTGATGTTGAGCAACTTTTCAAGTGTTTGTTAGCCATCCATATGTCTTCTTTGGAGAAATGTCTGTTTAGTTCTTTGGCCCATATTTTTAAAAACCCAAATGGAACTTCTAAGGCTAAAAAATATAATATCTGAAATGAGAAATTTATTTGTGTAACAGAAGATAAGAAACTATTACAAAAGATCAGTGAATTTGAAGACACACACACACAAATTCAAAAAAACACAGGAAAAAAAAAAAAACAAACACCTGAAATGAACAAAGGAGACTAAAGGAGCTAAGGGGCAACAGATTAACAAAAAAGTTGCATGGACAATACAGTTTTTTTCCTAAACCACCTGAGAATAAACTGATGGCCTGATACCCAAGAATCCACACACATTTTAGTATTTATCTTGTACAAACACATGTAACTATCAAAATTGGGAAATTAACAATCATGTAATTACTACCATCCAATCTGTAGAATCCATTAAAACTTGTTCCAATTACGAATGGCTTTATAGGAAAAGGGTCTAGCTCAAAACCACACTTTGCATTCAGTATTCTGAATTACAATCCCTAGTCTCTTTCAGTTGGAACAGTTTCTATCTTTCCTTGAAATTCATGACCTATGTACTTTCAAAAGTTATAGGCCAGTTACAGGCCAATTTTTTATAGAATGTCCTTCAATTGGGTTTGTCTGATTAAATCGTATACTGCCCATAATTAAGTTCAGGTTACATATCTTTGACAGGAGAAATGCAGAAGAGATGCTCTGATCTTCTCAGTGCATGCTAAGAGGAGGTACATGATTTCACTTTATCCCATTACTGATAATATTCACTTTTATCACTTGATTAAACTGGTATCTGCCAGTTTTCTCCATGGTAGTCATTATTTTCCTTTTGAAATTATTTTGTGAAGACATACTTTGAAACTATGTCAATAATCTGATTTACATCTATCTTTAATTTATGTATGTTTACATCAGTATACACTTATGATTCCTCATAATTATCAGTGATCATAATCTATTAATATATAACTTCTTTTATAATATCATAGATTGTCTTTTCATTTTGTTGACTGTTTCCTTAATTGCACATAAATCATTGATATGATCCACTTTTAATTTTTACTAAAAATTTTTACTATAAAATCAGTTTAATTCTCTTTAGGAAGGGCTTTTATTGGCTACATTCATAAATTCCTTCCAGTTTTTGCTGTTAATATGAATGTAATTTTTAAAAATTTATTTGCTAGTAGATTACTACTGATATGTAAATACAGTAAATTTTTGTGTATTTCTCTTATCTTTAGAAATCCTGTTTGTTGGTGCTCTTACAGGTTCTCTAGAATGTAATTTATAGTTTTTGCATACTGAAAATCAATGATCCCAACACCAATTACTAAAGAGCTTATTGTTTTCCACTGATCTCTATGATTATGCTAGATTTCTATCTAAGTGTGCCTGTAAGTGTGGCTGTACTTTTGGCATCTATTCTGTTTCTTTAACCCATCTGTCTATTCCTGCGTCATTAAAACCCTTTAAATATTACTATGGCTTTATTGCCATCTTGATTCTATTAGAGCAAGTTCTTCTCCTTTGGTTTTGTTTTGTATATCGTCCTGCTTAGTCACACTTGCTGCTCTTTTCTATTAGTTTTAGGATATTTATTAAGGTTCTATGAAAAAGTTTGTTGAGATTTATTGGGATTTTATTAATAAACTAATTTGATACATTCACATTAGTAAATTTTTTAAATTTATGCACAATGGTATTTACATATTTAAGTCGGCTTTTTTTCCCTTGGGTTTTTGTTGGTGAAATGGGTTTGTTTTCTATCACACTGTCTTCTTGGTCACTGCTAGTGTGTAATAGGAAAACTGTAGTTTTTGTATATTACACTTCTGATTAACCACCTTTTAAAATTTAGTTTATTCAGTTCATTTCTTGGATTTTCTAGCTGAAAAATGTTAAGTAAATGACAATTTATCTCCTTTCCAATTGTATATCTCATTTCTGTTTTTTACTTACTGTATTAACAATAATGGAGATAAGAGCTATCCTTATTTTGTTCTCAAATTTCATGAGATTGCTTTTAATGTTTTGCCATAAATACCTAATGTTCACTGTCATTTTCTGATCAACACCCTCCTTCAAATTAAGTTCCCTCCTAATCCTATTTAATATCTTAATTGGTGAATTTCTCAAATATCGACTTCCATGTGATTCTTCTCATTTAATGTGTTAATGTAGTGAATATTACATTGTTACATCTTTAACACTGAATTGTCCTCACGATCCTAGACTATTACTCCATCAGCCCCACCCCATAGTGTAACTACTGTTCCCATGTTTGGTACATCATTCTATTATAGGTCTTCCAGTACTAATTGCCTTTATGCCTTTTACTTTCTCACCAGAATGTAAGTTCCCTGACAGCAGGGACCTCATCTTATTATTCTCTACAATCAGCATATATCCTAAGCAAATGTTTGAATAGGTAAGAACAATAAATGATCTGAGACCAAGCAAAGAGTTTTTTTTTAATATAATTTTATTTATTTTAATTGGAGGCTAATTACTTTACAATATTGTATTGGTGGGGTTCAGGATGGGGAACATGTGTATACCTATGGTAGATTCATGTTGATGTATAGCAAGCAAAGAGTTTTAAAAATTGTTGCTTACTATTAAGAGTTACGAGATGACATTCTCCAAGCTAAAGTCATTTGGCAGACTCGAGTAGACATTCCCTACTAAGGTTTGTGTCCCAGATATCAGTTGAATAACACAGTTCTAAACCACAATTTGAGACATACAGAGCAAGCAAGAATAATAGAAAAGTAAGTTAAATTTCACTTGTGACTGACTTATTCTTAAAGCAAATAATGAACAATGAATAGCCAAAGCAAAAGGATGTATAAGTGGAAAAGTAGGTCTCTTAGATGAAGGTACCAACCAGAACTAGTTATCCACAAAAACAAGGAGACTATATCACAGAAGTCAGATTACGTGCCATGGCAGACAAAAGATAAACAGCAGTAAAGTCAAGTCATGGTTAAAAATTCAGACAGCTGAAGGGAAAATCCTGTTTTACGTAACTAACTTGGTATACTTTTTGTCAGTAAGTTACATACTACACATACATACTGTAGCTATATTCAGTTCAGTTCAGTCGCTCAGTCATGTCTGACTCTTTGCAACCCCATGAATCGCAGCACGTCAGGCCTCCCTGTCCATCACCAACTCCCGGAGTTCACTCAGACTCACGTCCATCAAGTCAGTGATGCCATCCAGCCATCTCATCCTCGGTCGTCCCCTTCTCCTCCTGCCCCCAATCCCTCCCAGCATCAAAGTCTTCTCCAATGAGTCAACTCTTCACATGAGGTAGCCGAAGTACTGGAGTTTCAGCTTTAGCATCATTCCTTCCAAAGAAATCCCAGGGCTGATCTCCTTCAGAATGGACTGGTTAGATCTCCTTGCAGTCCAAGGGACTCTCAAGAGTCTTCTCCAACACCACAGTTCAAAAGCATCAATTCTTCGGTGCTCAGCCTTCTTCACAGTCCAACTCTCACATTCATACATGACCACAGGGAAAACCATAGCTTTGACTAGACGGACCTTAGTCAGCAAAGTAATGTCTCTGCTTTTGAATATGCTATCTAGGTTGGTCATAACTTTTATTCCAAGGAGTAAGCGTCTTTTAATTTCATGGCTGCAATCACCATCTGCAGTGATTTTGGAGCCTAAAAAAATAAAGTCTGACACTGTTTCCACTGTTTTCCCATCTATTTCCCATGGAGTGATGGGACCGGATGCCATGATCTTCGTTCTCTGAATGTTGAGCTTTAAGCCAACTTTTTCACTCTCTTCTTTCCCTTTCACCAAGAGGCTTTTTAGTTCCTCTTCACTTTCTGCCATAAGGGTGGTGTCATCTGCATATCTGAGGTTACTGATATTTCTCCCGGCAATCTACTTAATGTATAAGAGCTTAGTTTAATCAAGCTATCACTGTGGAGAAAAGTACATTTGTAATTGAGAAAAGACTGTAGGAATGACTCAGTAAAAATGTTAGGTATACTATAGGTACATAAATTTCATTTGTAATCACAGACATTCAGTAAGTATCTTTTCTCTCTAGTCTTCCATGTTTTATTTCTATTTTCCTTATTCTGTATTTGAATTCTCTTAAATTACCTCTCACCTATAACTATCTCCTAAATGATAACATTTAGACCCCCAAAATACTTTAGAGATTATCTAGTTTCACTATAAATCAGAAAATTGAAGTCCAAAGTAGTAATTTGCCTAGGCTGTCACGGATTCTTCCCTTTACTCTCTTTCAATCTTTTCTCTTACTCAAGAAAACAAAGACAATACCAACAGAAAATGGTTTTGGCAATGTCATCTATAAAATCCATGTGTACAATAAATCATTGCTTTTTTGTTTGAGTATATTCCTGATTGTTTTCATAGTGATTAATTAAAATAAAGAAGATTCATTTCCTTTGCCTCTCCAGTTCATTACAGTACTATTTTCTTTAAAAATCTAGGTATTTAATTCAGATGAAAAATATTTAAGAAATTCTATTTTAGTAGTACTACTGAAGAGGTATGTACACCCAAAATCCCTCAAATATACAGTACAAGTCCACTGTTACATGACAATACATAATTCAGATTATACTTTGGAATAGATGCATAATATTCCAATAAACACATGTGATTCCATTCCCACTTTAACTAATTTTATAACGTAAATATTATCTTTGCCTTCACAGAGTTGTTACCAAGTTTCTCTGTGTTCTTAAAGTGCTTTTAAACTTAAGTCTTACAAGTTTCTGTTAATATTTTATGTCCAACATTACTCATATGATATTTCAAAATTTATTAAATTGCCAGAAAGGCCTATAGTCTCCTTTGCATAAAGCTCTTCTCCAAGAATTAGCAAGTTTTAAGAATTTAGAATATTAGTTTGCTCAAATTCTTTTAAGAAATTTTTGCAGAAAAAAATATTTACGTTCTGTATCGTTTCTTCAGCCTCTGAGAAAGACTGTGTATAACAATTAAAACAATTCTGAATATAAAGAGCAGGAACTGTCCAGTTTTTATACACTAAGTATAGCAGATGAAATTATTTTAGAAATCTAGGAAAATAGGAAATATGCCATTAAGAGACGTTAGAGAAAGTATTTTGAAAAATTTACAGACAGTACTTCAACACCTAAAATTAACCTCACTTTCAACAGGGGTCTTAAAAGACAGGGGAAATGAAAGTTTTCTAGTGGCTTTATGTTTATAGATATTTGCTATGATTAACATGGGATTTGAGGGGGTTTCCAGATAATTAGTAGATCCTACAAGATACTAGATGGAGTAGATCTAGTAGACTCATGAGCGATTTCAAAGGAGTAGTGCAATTCTCTGGTAAGAACTGGCTGATACCTAGGTATTCAAGACCTCAATTTGAAGTTATTTTAATAATCAATCAGAACTGGAAAGTTCCTACTGCTTTAGAATCATTGGATATTGCATCACAGTCTACCCATAAAGTTCTGAACTGGAGATGGCGGTAACTGCTAAGCACTCTAGGCATGGAGTGAAAGCAATAAACTTTCAATTACAAGGCTTGGGTTTCCCATTTGATTCATGCTTAATTTGAGTTAGGGTCATACTGACATATGTTAGGACCCTGAAAACAGGCCTTTTGACCCCAAGAACGTCACCTCTTTATGTGAGAGACTTCTCTCAGGTGAAACTGCCTGAAAAGTCTTAATCTCAATTCCCATGAAACGCTATTAAACATTTAAGGATGGATCTACTGAAAATAATGCAATTTAAGAAAATTAGTAACTTTAGGAAAAGAAGTATTTTTTTTAAACGAAGAAAAATATAATAAGGATATGCTACCTGGCTCTGAAGAAAACATTACATATGAATATTGATTACTGATTTAACTTGCAATAAATTAGAAGGATAGTGTAAGAAAATAAACAGATGGGACATTAAAAAAAAGCTAAAATCTCACCTACCATTATCAGGAAGTTAGTAGATACTGTCTGAAAGGGATAAATCAAGAAATACTAGGGTAAAAAAAATAAAAAGAAATACTAGGATAGGTATATTCTCACTACATTCCGGGCTAATTGACAGAGGAAACTACTTTTTAAAAAAGTTAGAAGTTTTACTCTGGGGAACAGAAATTAAATGTGGCTAAGTTAGGGCAGAGATTATAGTTTTTCACTGTGAACCTTTTGGTATTAACTAATTCTTTTAACCAAATGGCAATCCACTCCAGTATTCTTGCCTGGAGAATCCCATGGACGGAGAAGCCTAGTAGGTTACAGTCCACGGGGTCGCAAAGAGTCAGACACGACTGAGCGACTTCACCTCCTTACTTCACCTTAACCATGTAGAAAACTCTTTTAAAGAGGGAAACGATACAAAAAATGCTGTTTCATGAAGCTTTTTTATTTACTTTTAGGAAAAATATCAGGTCATACATGTGGCACTCAATGCTAGCGATTCAGAGTCACAAGATGTGTGATACTATGCATAAACATAAGAAAATAAAACAATATAAAACATTTCTTCTGTAAAAAGTATGCATTCTATGAAAGACAGAAAGGACTCCACTCCCACTGTATATTTTAAGGTTTATTTCTTTACAGGATACAGGGGTCACAGTGTAGCAATTTAAACATACTTACTATAAGTCCAGAAATCTCTAAAAAGAAACTGTAGTCTATTCAGTATTCTAAAATCCTGTTTTTCCTTCATGTTTAATACTTAAAATGCTAAACAAAGATTAATTCAGAAAGAGTCATAATTAATTAAGTTTTGTTTAAGTTTTTGAAGGCACACCTTAAAAAAAAAAGGCTATCTTTGAAAAAACCTTTTTCTAAAACAAAAGATGAGCTATTGAATGATATACACATAATATGTGAGGAAGTACCTTTCTAATCATACACAGCTATCCCTAAGTCAACGTAATTTCAAACTGTCCGTTTCCTCTTATAAGATGAAAATCGAGAGAGGCAAATAGCCTAGCAATATAAGTATAGCTCAAATCTGTCCAGCCACAAGTTAAATGCAACATGGCAGTAAAAGACTGCCTCAAGCAATTTCACATTTATAAATGACCTACTTATGACAAGATACATTAATTTCAATAAACAGGCTATAGTATTATCTGTCACTGCATACAGTAATTTTTAAATTAAGAGTAAAAGAGGAAGGAAAAGTTAGCAATTCTGCAACTAATATTCTAAGATTTGGTCCTTATGTAACGAGGATTATATCTTTATTTATTCATTGACTATTATCTATGAAAAAGAGAAATCTGATAGTTTTAATGGCTTTATGCTCTTCTACCCAGACTGCAAACCTGTTATGTATCCTCTTGGACCATCTGTTTAGTGTTGGTGCCTAACAACTACATGTGCTCATGTTCTTGACAATGCCATTCTAATTTAAAGCTAGTTGTACACAGGGCTTTTTTTTTTTAAATTTTGAGATATATCACATAAAAGAATAGTATTTACATGTCATCTTGAAACATACTGAAATAACTAATTTGCATATTTAATTTAAAATGCACATATACCAGAACGATAGCTTTATGAAATATTAACTGGAAAAATATCATCACATTTAGGGTTATCCAAGTAGTAAGGTATCAGGGAACTAAGTGGTTTGTTTTTGTTTTTGTTTTTTTTTAATTTTTATTTTTACTTTATTTTACTTTACAATACTGTATTGGTCTTGCCATTCATTGACATGAATCCACCACGGGTGTACATGCGATCCCAAACATGAACCCCGCTCCCACCTCCCTCCCCACAACATCCCTCTGGGTCATCCCCATGCACCAGCCCCAAGCATGCTGTATCCTGCATCGGACATAGACTGGTGATTCGATTCTTACGTGATAGTATACATGTTTCAATGCCATTCTCCCAAATCATCCCTCCCTCTCCCTCTCCCTCTGAGTCCAAAAGTCCGCTATACACATCTGTGTCTTTTTTGCTATCTTGCATACAGGGTCGTCATTGCCATCTTTCTAAATTCCATATATATGTGTTAGTATACTGTATTGATGTTTTTCTTTCTGGCTTACTTCACTCTGTATAATCTGCTCCAGTTTCATCCATCTCAACAGAACTGATTCAAATGTATTCTTTTTAACAGCTGAGTAATACTCCATTGTGTATATGTATCACTGCTTTCTTATCCATTCATCTGCTGATGGACATCTAGGTTGTTTCCATGTCCTGGCTGTTATAAACAGTGCTGCGATGAACACTGGGGTACATGTGTCTCTTTCAATTCTGGTTTCCTCAGTGTGTATGCCCAGCAGTGGGATTGCTGGGTCATATGGCAGTTCTATTTGCAATTTTTTAAGGAATCTCCACACTGTTTTCCATAGTGGTTGCATTAGTTTGCATTCCCACCAACAGTGTAGGAGAGTTCCCTTTTCTCCACACCCTCTCCAGCATTTATTGCTTGCAGATTTTTGGATCGCAGACATTCTGACTGGTGTGAAGTGGTACCTCATTGTGGTTTTGATTTGCATTTCTCTAATAATGAGTGATGTTGAGCATCTTTTCATGTGTTTGTTAGCCATCCGTATGTCTTCTTTGGAGAAATGTCTATTTAGTTCTTTGGCCCATTTTTTGATTGGGTCATTTATTTTTCTGGAATTGAGTTGCAGGAGTTGCTTGTATATTTTTGAGATTAGTTGTTTGTCAGTTGTTTCATTTGCTATTATTTTCTCCCATTCAGAAGGCTGTCTTTTCACCTTGCTTATAGTTTCCTTTGTTGTGCAGAAGCTTTTAATTTTAATTAGATCCCATTTTTTAATTTTTGCTTTTATTTCCAGAATTCTGGGAGGTGGAGCATAAAGGATGCTGCTGTGATTTATGTCGGAGAGTGTTTTGCCTATGTTCTCCTCTAGGAGTTTTATAGTTTCTGGTCTTACATTTAGATCTTTAATCCATTTTGAGTTTATTTTCGTGTGCGGTGTTAGAAAGTGATCTAGTTTCATTCTTTTACAAGTGGTTGACCAGTTTTCCCAGCACCACTTGTTAAAGAGATTGTCTTTACTCCATTGTATATTCTTGCCTCCTTTGTCAAAGATAAGGTGTCCATATGTGTGTGGATTTATCTCTGGGCTTTCTATTTTGTTCCATTGATCTATATTTCTGTCTTTGTGCCAGTACCATACTGTCTTGATGAGAAAGTATCCCTTCACCTTAGCATCTCCCCCTTCTCACAAACTCAATCATAATGCACGATGGCCAATAATAAAATGTAGTATTAATATAATCTTTTATAAATCTATATAACATTTTCACATTTTAACTAATTTGTTCTTCACAATGAGTAAACAGTCATTCTTGGAGAGGTATGTGACACACAATTACCACATTGAGATTATGGATACAGCCCCAACCATCTTCATGTATTAAAACACTTTCATAACTTAAGATAGAGAATGTAAGATTCAAAAGTTGAAGAAATATCTGATATTTTCTAGTTAGCCCAAGACTGAGCTAGCAGTACAGCACAATCTTCCCTTAACAAACAGAATTAATGCTCTGATTTAAAAATCGCAAATGGACCCAAAGAGAATAAAACTACAATACACTTAACTCTGGTTTTATCTGAATTGGATAAAATGACTAAAGATACACCCCTTACTTGTTAGAATGAGACAACATGAGCTCTTCAAATATTAGGTTAGCAGTTTTCTAACTTTTCGGTCTGAAGACGTCTTTCCCACTCCTAAAAATTATTGGTAACACTAAGGAGCTCTTATTTATGTGTTATATCTATCTATATTTTACTATATTAGATATTAAAATTAGGAAGTAAAAAATAATTTGTTAGTCTATCTAAGAATAACAAACTCACTGTATATTAACATAAAGAGCATTTTTATGACAAGTATTCTTTTCAAAACCAATAAAAAAAATTTTAGTAGGGAATGACATTCTTTCATAACTTTGTAAATTTCAAGTCTCTTTAATGTTTGGCTTAGTAGAAGACATCTGAATTGTTAAATCCACTTCTACATTCAATGTGTTGTGATACATTATTCTGCTCTAAGTATATGAAAAAAGTTGACCTTACACAAACATGCAATCAGAAAAAGGAAGAGTACTTTAATAGTCCTTTCAGATAATTACTGATATTCTTCTCTGATACTATCGAAATTCAGTGAAATGCTACTTTTTTAAAAGGCTGGACACAATCTGGAATTCGAGCCCTTATCAATGAACTTGTCTTGCTGTTATAACATTAAAATCTACTGGTTTATCTGACACGTTGAATGGATCTTTTACATATGCATGATTTCTTACCAAGCACCGGTCATTTTGAAAATACTGTTTTCACTGAGTTACACAGATCTTCCCAACATTGCACATTTTATTATTTAATATTTTAAAATTACATTATTACCACCTCCAGTCTCACCAGAAAAGTCTTTAAATATTGAGAATCTACCAAGTTCATGATTTCTGTAATTCAGTCTTATCACCGACAACACATAGTATCAGATATCTTCCTTGAAGTGATAGGCTCACTTTATTCATTTTTGAGAAAGTGTTTGCAGAGAACTCAAGCTTGAATAACTATAGTTTGCCCATCAGTCATTCTCTCAAGTAAAAACAGTGTTCCACAAAACAGAGACTTGCTCTGCCTTGCAACTCAAAACATCATGAGTATTTTTTCTTGAAAGAATCACCATACCCCATTATACAACAAAAGTGTTTCAGGCATACTTCCCATTTTGTCCTTCAGAATGTAAAAAAGACACACACTCAAGAGTCAAGACTAACCAAGGTAAATTTTACTTTATCAAGACATTTTAAAGTAAAGCTGGATTTCTTTTTAACTGCAAATACATAGTGTGAAGAATATAAGTACATATATAAGTATATAGTGTGGAAAGTATAATGACCACCAGCACAGTCTGGTGCTACTCCACCATTTATGCTAAGATGTGAGCAGTTTTACCCACTCTTGCTCTTCTACCATTACTGCTTTTGCAACACAGGTAAGAAAGGCAAATGCTATCTTAATATTATTATGAAGATAATTCTGACTTGAGAGACAACCAGACAGACTCCCAGCTATCTCCTGGTCTCACTTTGAGACCACTGTGTTAGGCTAATCAACTCCTGTTCTTGACTATGGAACTCTGAGGACTTAGTATTACACTAATCAGTGCCTCCATAAAGTAACAGAATCTTCATGTGCTCAGTGATCAACCACATGGCGAGTCACTGAAACAGAAATTGTTTATATAGTACCAATGAGCATCACCGACCAGTGGTGGAACTTTCATCCAGTGCCCTTAAGCCTTCAGAAAGGGTCACAGGAGTCTGTCTAAATCAGTATTCTAGGGCAGTATATGCTCCAGATCCAGTTACCCTAGAGACTCAAGAAACCTCAAACTGAGTTGATGTGCAGTTAGGTACTTTCCTCGATCAGTGACCAACTTATTAACTAGTATGGCTTTCACTCCCACACTATCAATTCTCTAAAGATAGTTAACCCGAAGTCCATAAATCCTCCTAGGGTAATTTAAATAGTTCATTTGATTAATTATCAATGACATGTATCATTGTCATTTCTGAGAAGTAATAAAGCCCTCTAAAATTACGAAAAACTTTAGAAAGTATTTTCTAAAGTACAATCTCTTCTAATTAATGAACTAAAATACACAGTCAGAGAAACTTATCTCAAGTAAGAAGTTTAAAAATTTGATAAGAAAATGCCTTTTCATCATCAGTTTCTCTAATATAAAACAAAAATAGTTTCTCTAATATTAAACAAAAATAGTTCCCATAACTCTAGGGATAACTCTAAGAATATGAATTCTATTAAGAGCAGAATTCTATTAAATGATACTGGTTTAATATACGCCCTTTTCAGTATTCCATAAAAGTGATCCAAAAGAATCACAAGCTAACTTCATTATAAGTCCACCAACTAAAGGCAAAACAATAGATGCTTATTAAAAAAGCAATGATAAGGACAGACTGAAATGAAAGAAAAAATACAGTAAAAAGAAGTAAAACAGAAGGGGAAAAATAGCCACACATATAACAAGCATAGTACTGAAAAATATGTGATCAATTGAAAACCAAGTAAGAAGAAAAGCACAAATAGGGAGGTAAGAAATTATCAATAGGCAAGATGGTCTACAAACGGGAGGAGGAAACTGTTCCAGGGGCCTCCAGTTTCATAAATATGGATCACTAGTTTTTAATAGAGGAACATATGACTTAGGATTTCAGAATATTTTAAAAGTGCCTAGGAACAGCAAAGTTGATGGATAATGGGATGTTCAGAGGAAAAACATGCAATATTCACTAAATACGGAATTTAATTTCTCTATAAATATAAGAATTTCATTTTAAAAATAGAATTAAGAACAAAAAACCTCTGGAGAACTATGCAAAGAAGGCCAGAGTAAATAACTGTGTAATAGCCTATGTCTTCAGAATAATGTGCAATATACGAATATTCTCAGATAACAGAAAAACTTGAAGACAGCGCTATCGAAACTCTGAAACACTGTTTTAACGTCTATTAGCACAGACAAAACTTTAAATCCTTAAAATTACCAGATGTATGCCATAAAGATAGCTAAATTCTAAACAGTTAAACTGCAAAAGGAGAGTTTCTTGGTCAAGAAAGGTGCACAGCACAACCGAAAAAAAAAACAAAAACAAAACCCACACTCAACCTAATTTTCAGGGGATTGTTAAATCCCCTAGATAAGCTATATTCTTTAAATGTAGACTTTAACGCATTCTAAAAGCCCAAAATAATTGTAGTAACACATCCTAAAACTATTCTGCAAAATAAATTCATAAACAAAATATGCACTAAATGATAGTCATGAGAATTTGAACAAGAGCACAGACACAGAGCAATTGAAATATTTCTCATACAAAATTAGGCCTCATTGTCGAAACACACTGCCATCTCATAGATTTAAATGTTAAAATTAAGTATTCAAACTTCACATCATTTTTCTTATAAGCACATAATTTTAAATATAGTCTGTCTGCTCAACTTATATCTTCACATCATCTTTCATTCTTCCTTTTCACACACTGTAACTAGAATTTCATTAATTCTTTTGCAGTAATTCTTGAATTTGCTCCTTCTGTAGTCATACACCTCACCCTGATCAAGGACCTCAACACCAAAAGCGTAAATGACATCACTACTACCCATCTATCTTCCTTACCTATTCCTCAAACACTAGTATTAATAGAACATTCAGTTCAGTTCAGTTCAGTCACTCAGTCGTGTCCGACTCTTTGCGACCCCATGAATCCCAGCCCGCCAGCCTCCCTGTCCTTCACCATCTCCCGGAGTTCACTCAAACTCATATCCATCGAGTCAGTGACGCCATCCAGCCATCTCATCCTCTTTTGTCCCCTTCTCCTCCTGCTCCCAATCCCTCCCAGTATCAGAGTCTTTGCCAGTGAGTCAACTGTTTGCATGAGGTGGCCAAAGTATTGGAGTTTCAGCTTTAGCATCATTCCTTCCAAAGAAATCCCAGGGCTGATCTTTAGAATGGACTGGTTGGATCTCCTTGCAGTCCAAGGGACTCTCAAGAGTCTTCTCCAACATCACAGTTCAAAAGCATCAATTCTTCGGCGCTCAGCCTTCTTCACAGTCCAACTCTCGCATCCATACATGACCACTAGAAAAACCACAGCCTTGACTAAAAGGGCCTAGTTGGCAATGTAATGTCTCTTCTTTTGAATATGCTATCTAGGTTGGTCATAACTTTTCTTCCAAGGAGTTTAAGCGTCTTTTAATTTCATGGCTGCAATCGCCATCTGCAGTGATTTTGGAGCCCAAAAAGATAAAGTCTGACACTGTTTCCACTGTTTCCCCATCTATTTCCCCATGAAGTGATGGGACCAGATGCCATGATATTCGTTTTCTGAATGTTGAGCTTTAAGCCAACTTTTCCACTCTCCACTTTCATCAAGAGACTTTTTAGTTCCTCTTCACTTTCTGCCATAAGGGTGGTGTCATCTGCATATCTGAGGTGATTGATAGTTCTCCCGGCAATCTTGATTTCAGCTTGTGCTTCTTCCAGCCCAGCGTTTCTCATGATGTACTCTGCATATAAGTTAAATAAGCAGGGTAACAATATACAGCCCTGACGTACTCCTTTTCCTATTTGAAACCTGTCTGTTGTTCCATGTCCAGTTCTAAGTTCCATTAATTCACTGGTGTAATTCTCAGTACTTGTAATACTATAAATAGTATGTGCTCAATAAACTGAATAAACAAATCAATTCCTTCCTCAATCTGTGCTGCCAATTAATGCCAAAGTGATTTTCCTAAAATATTACTTTTAATCCCCTAATGAGGAATTTTAAATGGCTCTCCAATGCCTATATATGCAGTCTAATTCATAACTAGTGAATTTTCAGGTTTTCTATAATCTGGCCTACTATGGGTCCCCAAATTGGATTTTCTGCTAAGGCTAGTCCCCTCACCATCTTCCAATTAATAAATATACATAATATACTTTTCCCTCAAGCTGCTCCCCTACTTTAAAACACCCTCCTCTCATCTATGGCTATCAAGTCCAATCATTCCACAAGATCTGAATCAAATCTAGCTTCCTCCCTATTTAGGTTTCCCTGACTATCCATAACTCAAGAAGCTAAACCAAACTTCTAACATATATATAAACAGTAGCTTCCCTACTCTTTTAGGTTTGTTCCTAATCGAAACCTGCTAACATACACACACACTCTCTCTTTGAAAAGAAACATAAAACTCATGAAAACTAAAGAAAGAAAGAGAAAAGCTACTAACAAGAGATTTGTTTTCAAATACATGCTTGGAATCATTCATCATTCATCTAGGTATACATTCAATACTTAACACAAATACTTAACTTTAAAACAATAAAATTATATATTGTAAGATTTTGAATCATCACATATACATTTACAGAGGTAGAAATCCAGTTTAATTCATTTGCAAAGATTTTAAACAAAGAGTTGGAGAAAATGAAATTAGCATTCAATTGTAAGTAAACACTCCATTTTCACTGAACATTCAAATCAACTAGGATTTTACTGTGATTTACCCTTTCATAACCAGTCTCAGCGAAAATGGTCTGGAATAGTGATGAACGTTCATTGGACTTCTGTGATCATTTTACAGTATATGCAAATACTGACTCATTATGCTGCATACCTGAAACTAATATAATGTTAATCAATTATACCTAAAAAAATACATTCTCAGAAATAATGCAAAATAAAATTTTGCTTAATCTTACAAAAAAATAAGAAGGATTGGAGTATTGCCTCCGGTGGTCTTTCTTCACTTCTTATCCACTGCTAAGTTGCTTCAGTTGTGTCTGACTCTGCGACCGCAGAGATGGCAGCCCACCAGGCTCCCCCATCCCTGGGATTCTCCAGGCAAGAACACTGGAGTGGGTTGCTATTTCCTTCTCCAATGCATGAAAGTGAAAAGTGAAAGTGAAGTCGCTCAGTCGTGTCCAACTCCTAGCGACCCTATGGACTGCAGCCTACCAGGTCTTATCCACTACCACTTTGTAATAAATAATCCAGGTCTTATTCAAGGACTAGAACTCAACACCTAAAACTTGAGCCATCATCCTTGGTTCCTTACCACGCTAGGGAAAGGCAACAGTCGTGTTGTCAATGGTAACGTGAAGTTCAAATATTTTTCTGGTTATCATTAGGAAAGTAAGTCACATTAAGAATACATCATTTAAAAAGACTTCCCCAAAAACTATTAGCTATTTCACAAAGTTTGATTTTTAATACAAGGGTTATGCTAATAAAATTTCCAGTTACTGGTCTTTTTTCCCTACTATTGAAATTTTCTTAAATTATAACATCGTTAAAATGAGCTATTTATTATCCAGCTTTCTTTTTTAATTCAAAATACTTTTGCCTACCTCTAATGGTGATCAAGAGACCACAGCTTCATTAAGCATAAGGAAATAAGTTCCTTCTCAACTTTAGTTACCTTCACTCTATTTTATTGTATTCACCCATTACTATGGTGTAAGTTTGGCTCTAAATGACCACCCAGAATTGAAACCTCCAAAAGCTCAAATTCCAAAAGTCCCCTCTGACCTCAACATCACACACTACTCTGTCTCACTTCTTCACTCCTTCTAAACCAACTTTTCATTACTGCAAACGCTAGTCTATCAACCTCCCTTAATGACACTTCCCTCCCTCCTCACTTTAATGCTCACATTCTATTCATTTCACCTCTCATCTGAAAATGTTCCCACTCCACATATCTGAATCAATCCCTAATTTTGAATAAACTCCACAGATCTTCTGGGTCAGTTTCTGAGTGCTAAGCATCACCGAACTCAACCATGCTGACTGGCTTGCTAAAATGTGTGGTTTCCAAATCTCAAATAAGCCATCAACCCTGCAAGACAATACTTGTATTCATTTTTAACTGACTCCCTTTGTGATTTCCTCCCAGCAGCCTTGTGAAATTTTCCACTTTCCTCTAACTTCCAGCCTTTAAATGTTGCTGCTTCCTAGGATATGTCATTGGCCCTTTTGTTTATTTTTTGAAATCCATGTCCTTAATTTCTATTACAAACTTAAAAGCTAATTCCCGTATTTCTCTCTCTATTCTAAGCCTTTCTCCTGAGCACAAACCTATGTATATCCACCTGCCCACAAGATATTTCTCACTGTTCACCAGACATTCCAAAATAAAATTATTTTCCACACTTCCCCCCCCTTAACTTTTCATAATGCCTTACTTACAAAAGGCACTACCACTATCATCCATTCTTTTTTTTTTAATATATATTTATATAGCTGCATCAGGTCTTATTAAGGCATATAGACTTAGTTGCCTGTGACATCTTGGATCCCTGGGTCAAACCCACATGTGACATCTTGGATCCCTGGGTCAAACCCACATTCCCTGCACTGCAAGACGAATCAGTAATACAGAATCACCAGGGAAGCCCCTCTACCAACCATTCTCCACCCAAGCAAAAAGCTTGATAATCATCTTAAACACATCCTTTTCTCATTCTTCATACCAAAATGGTAGCCGAGTCCCATCATGTCAGCATTCTCTCTCTTCCATATCATTTCTACATCAATGTGGTTTCTATCTCTGTTTTGGCCTCAGACTCAGTCCTTCTAATGCAAATGCTATCTGCTTAATTATTCCAATGTTCTTTAGTTTATATTAATGCTTTTCAAGATGGGAATAAAGTAGTGAGTGACAAATTTTAAAGAAACAAATTATCAAGAATCTCTGAGGATCTGTCCATAGACATCCTAAGAGTCTTAGGCGCCTGTCTGAAAAAAAGTCGCTTAAGAAACTAATTTAAAATCTATGATTTAAAAAAAAAAAACAACATTCAACAGGGAATTACTACTGCAAAAGAAATGTTTTACTATTACTAATTGAAAAAGAATTTAAAAAACTGACATGAAAGCAAGAAAGTTAAAATTTCTAAAGATTCCCAAGAATACCTGAGGACCCGGTTAAACAAACACTAGTGATGTTGGCTAATTATATATGTTAACTTGGCTGGAACACACAGTGCCCAGATAGTTGGTCAAATATTATTCTGCATGTTTTGTGAAGGTGTTTTCTGGAAAAGATTAACAATGTTAAGTCAACCGATTTTAAGTAGAGCAGATTATCCTCCATAATTGGGATGGGCATTGTCCAACCATTTGAAGACCTTAATGGAACAAACAGAATCTTCTGCTAGAAAATTGCCTTTGAACTCAGCGCATTTCTTCCCTGAGTTCACGCAGGCCCATTCCATTAAATTTCAGACTAAGCCTCCACAATCTCCTGAGCCAATTCTTTAAAATAAATCTATCAATACATCTCTCTCTCCCCATACACATGTACACACATACACATACAGACACACTGACACAGATACAATCTTGTCAGTTTCGTTTCTCTGGAGAGGACCTGAACAAATAGTCATCTCTCCAGGAAAACACTCGATCTTCTCAATGCGGTTTCTTAAGGACAGCTTGCCACTCTCCACCTCTTCAAATTCATTTCCCATGTGCAAGAAGCATACAATCTCTGCTCTGGCCACATAAAATATCCTACAGCTCCCCAATTCCACCATTTTTATTCACATTTTCATGTTTCTTTTCGTGTTATCTTCTTTACTTAAAACGTCCTCCCTCCTATTGCCACTATTTGTGACTTCTATTCACTTGACTGCTCCTATTCAATGTAAATGATTACCTCTCTGTGCCAACACTGTACCAAGAACATAATTCCACTACATAGCACGTATGTCACGCTGCAATTTGTTTACATGTCGTCTCCATTACTAGTGGGCAAAAGACTGTATCTTACTCAGCATCACATCCCAAACACCTATCAAACAGTTTGTGTACAGATTTTGCTATTAAATGAATGAAGTGATCTCTGAATGAACCATCCCTTTTATCCTTCTCATTATGTTTATAGATCCTGGCAAAAGACGTCTGTCCAGAGTGGCACTCTGGCCCTCCTCAGGACATGCCCCTCACCACTGGGCAAGAAGTCCATGAAAACAAGAGGACAAACCCCTACCACTTCTTGATGACACTCCACTTATGTGGAACTGTGGAATTTCTTATTAAAATACCTCTAACCCAATTTCAGCACCTGCACAGGCCTCTCTTCCCGTAAGTTCTGAGGATGTGCTCAGTGCTACAGATGTGTACATCCTTGGGCCAAGCGGCAGCTGTCTGGAAGAGGGAGGACAAGAGCCTGGACCTCAGGCACGTGCAAGATGCCCACAGGCATGCGCAGAGGACCCCTCTGTGGTGCCAGAGTCAGCGATGGAGACAGGAGGCTGGGATTCACCTCTTCAGATGCAAAACTGTGAATTTATGAATTCTAAATTCCACCAATTATCAATCTGAATTTTTACTATTAAGCTGGGGACAAAAAATCTCAGTATGTTGAACATCAACAAGAAAGTTACTAGAACACAAACTGAAGGCTTTATATATTCTAATACCATACAAAACCACCAACTATGACTTGTTCT
This sequence comes from Capra hircus, assembly GCF_001704415.2. Taxonomy (NCBI): domain Eukaryota; kingdom Metazoa; phylum Chordata; class Mammalia; order Artiodactyla; family Bovidae; genus Capra; species Capra hircus. The sequence continues at coordinate 37,727,689 of NC_030818.1, forward strand.
TACCACCTCACATAAAACATAAGGGGAAAACTCCAATAAAGGTAATGAAAATAAATAAGGGGACAGAAGGAAAACAAAAGCAAGGAGAAATGGAAGACAAACTAAAGGGCTTCCCTGGTGACTCAGTGGTAAAGAATCAGTGTGGCAGGACCACTGAGCCTGTGCTTGAGAGCACAGGAAGCGCGACCACTGCAGCTGGCACACCCTAGGGTCTGCGAAGTCCATGCACCACAACTAGAGACTAGCCCCCACGCTCCACAACTCAAGAAAAACCAGTGCAGCAATGAAGACCTAGCAAACCAAAAACAAATAATTTTTTTTTAAATTTAGGGAAAAAAGGGAGACAAACTAAAAAGTAAAACAAAATAGTACAACACTAAAACTAGAGAGTGTCCTCAAAATTTTGACAATTAATAAAATTACAAAATGTGCATTCATTCCTTTGACTTTTACTGAAAACTTAGATGTACCAATCTATGCTACATGCTGACGATACATGCCACGCACTTACACTATGCTAAGTGCGGGTGACTCGTAACACTGAATCTCTAGCCTCCAAATGCTAACTGTCTAGTAGTAACAACAATTTAACAATTTAGTAAAGGTAGCTGAGGAATAACACAGGAGAGGACAATTAACTCTACAAAGGGGCTTCTCAGCATGTTAAAGGATGAGTAAGAATTTGCTGGCACAAAAAAAAAAAAGGTGGGGGGAGGAAGGGAAGTCCAGAAGACAGTTATTATTATAACAGAAATAAAAGATTTCAACAGCTAACACTTACTTAGCACTCGCTATATGCTAAGCATTGTGCACAAACCATCCTATTTGATTCTTATAATAACACTGTGATTCTCTTTTTATCCTGTTTATAAATGAGAAAACTCAGAAGTGAGATGACACCAATAGAGATCATACAAAACCAAGCTGTGAAAGATCATGACTTGTTTGAGGAAACATGAACAGGCAAGTATGGTGACGTGAAACCAAGTCCACCTGATGCAAAGCCCAAATTCATTCCACTTTACCACACATCCTACTATTCATTTATTCAAGGTAAGTGTAGCAAGAACCTACTGTGTATCAAGCACTGTGTTAGGAACAAAGATATAAAAGATATAGTCTTTGGTACCAAGACAGTCACAGGTTAGTCAGTAGAGTCTAGCATACCAAAAACTGCTATTACCAAGGTATATATAGGGTCCTACGGAAGCACAAGGAGTGCTAAGCCTCAGATGGCCCAGGGAATGGCTGCAAAGCTAAAGAAAACACTAGTAAGGAGGTGGAGAGTGTTCTAAGGAAGGGAAATGTGTACAGAAAGGCACAGAGACATGTGAGAACACAACTTGTCTTTGGGAACTCTAAGTTTGCTCAATCCTCGGGCATGCACTGAGAACTGGTACTATGCAAAGATAAAAACAGAGAATCGGGCAGTAGCCAGATCTCAAAGTAGTCTAGACATTCCATAACATGTTTACTCTGAAGGCAGAAGAAGGCTGCTGAGCCATCTTACAGATAGGAGTGACATGCTAAAATCTGCATATTGAAAAATTTCCCATGATTACAGATGAGGAGACAACTTGAAGTGGGGCAAGCCAAAGGTAAGAAAACCAGTCAGGGGCTACTGCATTAACCAGAGTCAAGGACACATCTGAGAAATACTTGGGAGGTAAATCAAAAACCAGGTAGAAAGAGAGCAACTCTGACTATATCATGAGTGCATTCTTAAAGAAGTCAAAACAAACAAACAAAAAAAACTGAACAAAAACTGTATGAGAGATCATACCAAAATTCAGAGTCAATGCCATACTTGGTAAGAAAACATGCATTTTATTAGACATTTGACAGTTACTTAGTCATGAAGTTAGCACAGTATATTTTTGAATCTTAAGCACTAATAGAATAAAGGAAGATTTCTCAGTCAACTTCCTCTATTTAATGCCTTCTTTAGGTATACTTTATGAAGCTGCTTCTTCGGAAATACTTAAGCAGAAGTTGGATGACCATGTGTCACATAAGAATGATTTTCATGGTAGATGATTTTTTAAATCCCTTCAAATTCAAGATTTCTAAAAGAAGAAATGCCATAAACAAGTATATCACAATTACTACATAATTCAAGTACTGTAGGGGTCTATCGAATGAGGTTGAATCACAGAATTTCCAAATATGGTTTTGATATTATTAACAACTTTTCAGTACTTAAAACCCTAACATAACCATATTTTCAACTGCTTATAGTAGTATGACTAAAATTATGAAATCAGCTACAATGTCACAAATACCTTAAAAATTCACAGCAAGTAATATCCTAAATTGGTTGCAAAACTGCATGACATCTCAAACAGGAAAATGATTATTTCCACTTCACTGTCACCAAGCCCTATGTCTGATAACTAGCACTGAAGAGAAAAGATCTCATCTGGTTGAAGTAGGAAAATGCCCTGCAGCATGCAGAAGAGCTGGCCATCATTACAGACCTCTGAATAGCTTCCTCTTCCCATCAGTTAGGGGGCTGATGCCTTGTCACAGGCTCTTACAGAGATTCTTTGATTCAAGGAGCTACTCAATGAAATTCAGGATTCATCTCTGAATAAAGTGAATCCCAAACCAGTGAACAGACTCTGAAATGATAAGGCAGAGTCATAAACTAGAATGAAGAGGTCCACTCTTTACTTTCAAATCCTGGGTAAAAAATGGCAAATCCAGAAGTCACTAAATTAATGAATATTCTTACTCTTTAGATGAAAAAAAAAAATTCTACCATAAGGATCCTATAATGAAATTCTGTCACATCTGAAAGCAGGAATACAAGACAGGTTTTAAGTATATAAACAGATTTTCACATCTGGCCAAGATGAAATTAAAGGAACCAAATTTACCCTCCTGCCTGAAACAACTGAGGGGGTGGAGGGGTGGGGAAGGACACAAAACATACGAAGCATTTTTCAAAACAATGGACGCCAGGCAACAAAGAACAGTAGATCCTTCATAGATGGGAAACATACAAAATAAATCCTACCATTGTACCAGTTTATTGCCTTGAAAGAGTTTCTAGGCCGCAAAACAGGAATGGGGAACGGAGGCAGAGCACAGTGGTCTCCTTGAATCCAGGACACATAACTTAGCCTGGCGACAGCAAGGTGACCTTCATATACACAGCAGAGCACCTAAGAGAGAGCTGCTCAGAAAGATCCAGAGATCTGCACAGGTTATCCCTCAAGTCTTTACCTGAGTACTTATCAGTACATATGTGTGAAGAAACCATCCACGGGCAATGAAAGAACCACTAAGAAGGATTAGAAGGAACACCACCCAGAGTGCACAGAAGGCCAGGAACAGGTCCCTGTTCCCACTGCCAGAGTACTCAAAAGGGTTTTGCCTCAACAGTGCCACAAAGCAAAGTGGTACTGCCTAACACAACTTCAAAGCAAGATCTGAAAAGACCACTGTTTCCAAGTAACTTAACTGCATTCCAAAACAAAGCTCAAAAATATTTTTAATGAGATGCAAAAAAATCCAGCACCCAACAACAAAGTAAAATTTCAAATGTCTGGCATCTAATAAAAAAATTACCAGGTATGCAAAAAGCAAGGAAGCACAATCCATAGCGAGAAAAAAAATCAATCAAAACCAACCAAGAAACAGCACAGACAATATTAGAAGACATGAACATTAAGCCAATTATTACTGTACTCTCTATGTTCAAGAAGCTACAGAAAAGACAAAACATGAAATCTATAGACATGGAAGATATAAAAAAGACTGAATTTTTAGAGATGGAACTACAGTATCTAAAATGAAAAACACACTGGATGGGACTAACAGCAGATTAAACATTACAGAAAAAAAGGATTAACGAATTAGCAAGATTACCCAAAGTGAAACAGAGAAAAAGACTGAAAAGAAAACTGAATGGTATATCAACAAACATCAAGGAGCCTGATTTACATGTAACTGGACTTCCAAGAGGAGGAAAGGGGACAAAGAAAAGACATATATACATATATACTTAAGAAATAATGGACAGATTTTTTCCAAATTTGATAAAAACTATAAAACCACAGATCCAAGAAGCTCAATGAACTCCAAGCACAAGAAATGTCACACACACAAAATAATCCATATGCTGCATTTACAAACGGTTCTCACTCACAAATTCTATAACCAAACTTAATCTAGAAATTATTTTTAGGTTAACTTACTAGGTACAATTTCAACTGACAATTTAATATAATAAATCAAAAGTTAATTTGAGCAAAGTGCTCAGTAGAAATCTTAATGATTTCAAAATTAGCAAAATATTGCTTTTAAAACAATGTGTATTTTGTTGCCCTATTAGGTAAATAATTAGGTAATAAATTACAATAAATTTGTGTTGATCTCATAAGACACTTTTTAAAAAACTAAAACATATGTCTTTCTTTTTTTCTTAATTTTCTTTTCCTTTAATTTATACAGGTCATTCAGAACAGAATTAGGACACTGAAAACACTTTTAAAGAAACTAAAAGGTGGAATTAAAAACAGAAGCAGATTTGAGGTTTGGAATGGAGCTAGTCTTCCCAAAAAAACAACCTGGCAACCACTATTTTGGAACACCATTACTTCAAAATATACACACACATATATATTTTAAGTATAAAACTATACCCAAAGTGGAAACAAGCTAAAGTGTCTGTTTTTAGCACCTCGGCTAACTATTCTGGCTTCAAAAAAAATCCACTAAATACTTCTTGGAAAAAGGATCATTCAAATAAAAACCATTAAAGGAGAAAACTGATATATTTTCCTATATTTATGAACACACCTTCTTTTTAGGGTTTAACATACAAACTCAAAATCTTCTGTCTAAAAACAAATAAGAAAAGAGACACAGGGGAACAAGTTCTGAGTATCTACTGTAATGGCTACCCTTCCTGTCATTTGTGTTCCCTAAAATAGAAGTTGGTTTAATTATTCTACCATTTTGCTTGGAAAATGGAGGGATATTTCAAAGATTAAAGATACTTCCATAGGAAAGCTGCCCAAAATATATTTATTATCCCTGGAAATAATTATGTCCACATTCCCTTTTCCTTTCTTAAGAAAAAAAAAAACATTCAGATAACATATTTCTTTGGGTGCCTATACAAAAAAAAAAAACACTTTTGGAAACATGTAGTAGTGTAATACTTTGCTGTACGATCAATACATATATGAAAAACAACACAAAGTCTCTGAGCATAGACTACAAGACTCTGAGTACACAGACTGAAGTTACAAGTGGAACAGTCATTTATGGATTTCACTATACCTTCTTTTAAGTAGAAAAATCTAAAGAGAAAACTAATACCAAAAATATACAAAATTGATCATTTTTATGTTAGGGTATTAGTCTATTAACAGTAGACTTATTCTCTGGTAACATTTACTAATAATGCACTAAATTCCCCACATATCTAACACAAAGAATATCTTAAAATAGAAAGTTTCAAACTACTCTTGTAATCAGGTAGTATTCAAGAGAAATAAGGCTAATACACATAATTTTGAGCACAGCTGTAATATTCACTACACTGATGTGCTGAGAATGCACCTAATGCTACAATATCTATGATAAAGAGTTTTTATTTCATTGACCCAGCTACCAATGTGATTTCGATATTCAACTGCCACCTCAAAAACACTTTTCTACTTAATTTAAAGCCAACATTATAAATATAAAAAACAAAGATTTGCCTACTAAATCATTAGCTAACTGTCATCAAGATTTCGATCACCTGCATTTCAAAACAAGCTCTAAGAACACCTTAAAATGATTCCCCAAATATTAATCAAATAATTCACACAATCAATCATCTAATCAGACTTTAGTTATTATATGCATTTAAATTACTTCCTACAGCAACAGTCTTCACCAATCAGAACTGCTATTTGAAATTCTTTTCTCTGAAATCTGTTACTTCACCAGTTTCAAAATTTGAGCCATTTATTTTTAGACACTAAGGTTAATAGGAAACATTCTGTACCAAATGCACATAACTTTACAGTAAACGCTCCCCCCCCCAGCCCCCCACCTCAGGAAACTATTCTAATTCTCCTCCTCATTTTACCAAATTATCAAAAAGGACACAATGTGGTTTGGATTTCAGCACTGAAGACAGTAAGTGACAATATATGATTTGCAGAATGAAAAATTAAAGTTTCACAATTTTAACAGGTATAATTACTGGCTTGTGATAAATGGGGTGGGCACGTAAGATTATCACCTTTCAAGGTGCAGTTCTTAAACCACCTGAATTTTTCTGATCAAAGATCTTAAAACATAGTCTCTAAGTTCACAGTGTGCAATTAAAAAAAAAAAAAAAAGCTGCCTTGAAAGAAAAAACAGAGCACTTACATTTGAAGCATGACTTGGTTCAAGAATACCCCATCCACCAAAGCCACATACTCATCCAGGTTGGTCCCATTTCCTGCAGCCAGAGGTCCAAACGTTTTAACCTAGAACAGAAGGATCATTACGACACGAACGCCCACCTCCATCTCTGCAGCCACAAATAATGCAGCAAAATATGCAACAAATAACACCCCACTTACCCAAGTGACCAAGGGGCTGGTCATGAACTGCTCCAGAAGGGGAGTAAAAACCTCGTTCTCCATTTTACAGAGAATGTACTTGAAAAAAAAAAAAAAGGAACTACCACAAAAAAAACGCCTAGAGTATTGGTCACTAAACGCTGAAGAAGTAAGTAGAAATCAATGAAAGTCCACTTTGGCACGGGAAGAAAATCCCATCGTGGAGGGGAAAAAAACTCTCCCTCCTCAAAAAACACCCCAGAGGGAAACGAATCGAAATCCCGAAAAGTGGCTTCGACAGCAGCCACGAGCGGCAGCCTGCGCTGGAAATGTCTGTACCGGGCGAGGAGGGGCAGAGAAAAGGCATCTGGAGGAGGAGGAAGGGAGAAGGGGCTGGAGCAGCAAGACAAAAAGCCCGTCAAGGTTGCCCAGCTCCTGGAGGAGCCAGACCAACGAGGCTGCCCCCAACGAATTAATCCCACCGTGGGTTAAATGAAATCCCACGTTAGATACTATGTTAAGGGTTCCGAGCGGCCGCCAGGCTAGACCTCAGTGTTCCGCTCAACACGTTCCACCCACCAGTGGGCATGGAACAGATTTGACCCACGGAGCTTTCCCTGCCTGCAGCCCCTCACCAACGACAGGCAGCACTCGCTCCTTCCCCCCGAGCACACACCATCTCTCAGCCGCCTTCGAGCCTCGCCGCCTGCCCCCTTCCCCTCCCGGGGGGTGGGGGCTTGAATGAGTGTCCCTAACCCCCCAGCTTCCCAAGCCCCGCCAGCCTTTTCAGTGCGCCTCTGGGAAGCCCTGGCACAAAATCACCGCCGCGCTCCAGCCTCCTCCTCCGCCCTCTCTAGAGGAGCCGGAGTAACGGCCTCAGAACCGCAGTGCCGCATCACACCCCGCTCCTTGCCGCTCAACTAGCGCCTCCAGCCAGCCATCAAAGGGAGCGTGCAGCTCCCTCCGCGGCCATATCCTTCCGCCAACACCCCGCCCCTCCCGCGCCGCAAGCCTCTGGATTGTGGGAGAAGAAAACCGCTGCATGAGCGCGCTCCCGAGTACGCGCGACCCCGGGCCGGCCCCGCCGCCGCCCAGATCCTAGCGACGGGCGCGGCGTGGACGCGCGCTCGCTGCAGCTGCTGCGGTGGCCGGCTCCTCGCTCGCGCCCAGGATGGTTGCCAGGGCCCGGGGGGCGGGGATGGGGAAGGGAGAGGAAGGGGTCGGTCTGCTCGCTTGCTCATGCCTAATTATGGTTTATTTCCTCCCCGAGTGCTTTCTTTGATGTGTGAAGGAAAGAGAACGAAATCCCTCTCTTCTAAACATGAGGGATGCAGACGGCCTTTTTCGGACAGTTTGATCTGTTGAGCGTGCTTTCGCCAGCGAAACGGAGTAGGAAAACTCACTGCAGTAAATAGCAAAGAAGGGACTTGAGTCGCAAACTTGTTTGTTTTAGGGGTTTTTTCCTCTTTTTGCTTCTTTAAAAAATCCAGTCCATGAAAGCATGCATGCTCTTCAAAGTTGCACGTGAATGTAGTAGGGTTTTAAATAACCAAAGCTGCCTTTCAACATGTTGGTATTTTCTAACTGGAGCAAACGTGATTCAGACATTGTTGTTTGACTATTTGGTGATTGAAAAAAATCCAAACAAAAATCAAGAGCTACTAAGAGGAAACATTTGGAAGTCAGCCAAGTTGGGTGACAAATAAACAGATTACATATTTGTCATAAATCTTAATGCTGTGCACGACTGGAACCATCAAAGTAATTTTAACAGTTCCCCCACAAAATCAAATGTTATTCCTCTTCATTCTGAAGGAAAATAAGGCTTTTCCCTGGGACAAAATAGCATGCAAAAACATTTTTTTTAAGAAAATAAATATTATAGTTCTTCAGTGTGTGTTTACATAAATATCTACTTTGAGTACTTACATGATATTTTTAATTAGCAGTAAAAATGTGTTTGTCATAACACTGAATTAAGAACAGCACAATTTCTTATTTAGGTTGTTGAGAGCCTGGGTTCTAGAATCTTCTAAGTAAGTAAGTGAAGTCGCTCAGTCGTGTCCGACTCTTTGCGACCCCAGGGACTGTAGCCTACCAGGCTCCTCTGTCCATGGGATTTTCCAGGCAATAGTACTGGAGTGGGTTGCCATTTCCTTCTCCAATGGATCTTCCCGGCCCAGGGATCGAACCCAGGTCTCCCGCATTGTAGACAGACGCTTTACCATCTGAGCCCTAGAATCTTATGCTGAATGCAAATCCAGGCTCTAATACTCAACAACTGTGTAAGCCTAGGCAAGTCTCTGAACCTCTCTGCACTTTACTTTCTTCACGTGTTAAACAGGGTTAACTTAATAGAGTTAAATAGCAACCTAGGGTAAGGGCTTTATACATATTATTGGTGTTGTCTTCATTATTATTCCTCTCAAGAATCTTGAGGGAAAAAACTTGAAATGTAACCTGTCTTACTTCAGTTGCAGGAGAAACAATCTTGCTTTGGAGAGCAGATAAATGCACCTCCTAAATTATCTTAATTAAAATTAGGATGCATTCATGTGGCACTTTGCTAAGTGATATACAGAGTAGAATCTTGCATTGCCCTGGCCAGTACACAAGTCCTTGGTCGTCCTGGTTGTTAGCAGTCTTTCCCCTTTGCTCTTGATGACTCTTTCTTAATCACAATCCCTTATTTGGAAACAGACCAAGAGTGAACAGGCACCAAGTAGGAAGAATTGCCATATGCCTAACTTGTCCACTTTTCTTTGTAATCTCTCAGAAGCCTGGCTAAAAACAACATGGAAGTGTTCATGCCTGTACTGTGGTTTGTGTTAAGACAGACCAACCTGCTTCATTCATAAAGAAAAACACCATTAAGTTTAACACCAGTGTGAGTTAAGGGCATTTTGGATGGTGATGACTGAAGGTTAGCCCAGGACTTGAAAGTTAAGATAGAATTGTTTATCCTCTTTACATTTAGTAGCTAGCCCTGATAGAAATCTGGATTCCCCTTTAGAACCAGATGGCCCCAGATGCTTCCTGGTCTATCTTTAGGTTTCACACACACACACACACACACACACACACAAGCACGCAACAAAGAAACATGAGGAGTTAATTGTAAAACCAGGAAGCTTTAGACCAGACGGAGGTCTGGAGTAACTTATTTGAAAACCTACCAATTCACAATTCTCTAGTTTAACAGCAGTCTTAGAAACGCTTTATAATATCTCAAGAGTACAATCAGGAAACTTCTCTGTCTGGCAAAAGAGGATTGCACATTATATACAACTTAATGGTCTTTGAATTGCAACATCCTGTAAGAATAAATCCCAAAGTTCTCCCTATCCTCCTTTCACTTAGGAAGAGATTTCTCAAGATTTCTTCAAGGTATTTTTTTTGTGTGCTTTGTAATTATGTGTCCTGAATTCATTCCTTCTTAGAACATTAAATCCCCAGGAAAGGACTTTGGAAAAATCATATCCATCTGGCTAGGGTCTAAAGCTCCACCCTCTTGTAAGCAGAAATTAAATGATTGGAATGGACCAGGATCAGTTTAGAAATCACTAGAGAAAGATTCTTTCGGTCTATTATAATTGAGGCTTCCCCTGCAGGTTACACGTACATAACACGACCTGTGTACTAAAAGCACCCATTTTTACCTCCATCTTGATTTACACTACAGGAAGTGATAAACTCACTCAGAACCAGGCTCCTTGGTGACAAATATTTGCAAAGCTAATCACATCCATAAGCTAGTATAATAAATGTCATAAATACAGTAGCAGAATGGCACTGTTATTTAGAATAGCTGAAAATGAAAATAACCCAAATGCCCATTGGCTGATAATTGAATAAATTAAATGCGGTATATCTATAAAATGGAGTATTATTTGGCAATGAAAAGCAATGAAGTACTAACACATGCTAAGTATGGATGAACTTTGACAACATTATGCTAAGCTAAAGAAGTCTGTCACAAAGGCCCGTCACATATTGTATGATACCATTTATATGAAATGTCCAGAAGAAACAAGTCTATAGAGACAGAAAGCAGATCAGTGTCTGTCTAGGTCTGGGGAGGTTGGGAGGAAATAGGATTCATGATTTAGGGGTGTGGGTTTCAAGAAAATACTCAATGACTGTTGTGATGGATACAAAATACTGTAAATATATAATAATCACTGAATTGGACACCTAAAATGGCTGAATTGTCAATTAGTTCTTAAAAAAAGGAATAGCATCATTGCTTCATGAATATTTAAAAACAAAATGCCAGGTTATCAAGAAATCCAATCTCTCAAAGATTTTTCAAAAGGGTCTCTAAGTCCCCTTGATGTAAGTCCCCTTGATGTAAAGAATAAGATTTTAAATTCACCTTAGAATATAGAATATATATGTTTTAATTATCAAGCATAGTTTTAAGAGAAACATAATATGATGACAAAGAGAAGGTATATTTCCTAATTTATTTGAGCATCTGTTCCCTCAGCTGTAAAATGGGATAGTGGTTTCATTCCCTGCTGCTGCTAAAGTCGCTTCAGTCGTGTCCGACTCCGTGCGACCCCATAGATGGCAGCCCACCAGGCTCCCCCGTCCCTGGGATCCTCCAGGCAAGAACACTGGAGTGGGTTGCCATTTCCTTCTCCAACGCATGAAAGTGAAAAGTCAAAGTGAAGTCGCTCAGTCGTGTCCGACTTGTAGCAACCCCATGTACTGCAGCCTATCAGGCTCCTCCGTCCATGGGATTTTCCAGGCAAGAGTACTGGAGTGGGTTGCCAGTGCCTTCTCTGGGTTTCATTCGCTAAGGACATCTAATTAGTGTACTTGTAGTTCTGTTCTATATCTCAAATGGGCAGAAGAAAGTAAAGTTGGAAGAGATGACAGGGCAGAGAAAGGAATCCTCCTCTTAGCCTGGTCATCAGTAAACTGAAAGTCACTCAGTCACGTTCGACTCTTTGCAACCCCATGAACTATACAGTCTGTGGAATTCTCCAGGCCAGAATACTGGAGTGGGTAGCTTTTCCCTTCTCCAGGGGATGTTCCCAACCCAGGAACTGAACTGGGGACTCCAGCATTGCAGGCGAATTCTTTACCAACTGAACTATCGGGGAAGAGTGAAAGTCACTCAGTGGTGTCCAACGCTTTGTGACCCCATGGACTATACAGTCCATGGACTCTCCAGGCCAGAATACTGGAATGGGTAGCCTTTCCCTTCTCCAAGTGATCTTTCCAACCCAGGTATCGAACCCAGGTCTCCCACATTGCAGACGGATTCTTTACCAGCTAAGCCGCAAGGGAAGCCCTGTCTACAATGATTCCTCTCAAATGCCCTAATGCTGTATTCTGAACAAGGTGAACCATCACAAATTCATCATTACATTCCATGCTTGTTGTTGTTCAGTCATGTCTGACTCTGCAACCTCATGGACTGCGGCTCGCCAGGCTTCCCTGTCCTTCACCATCTCCCAGAGCTTGCTCGAATTCATGTCCGTCAAGTCGGTGATGCCATCCAACCATCTCACCCTCTGTTGTCCCCTTCTCCTCCTGCCTTCAATCTTTCCCAGCATCAGGGTCTTTTCCAATGAGTCAGCTCTTCGTATCAGGTGGCCAAAGTATTGGAGCTTCAGCATCAGTTTTTCCAATGAATATTCAGGATTGATTTCCTTTAGGATTGACTGGTTTGATCTCCTTGCAGTCCAGGGGACTCTCAAGAGTCTTCTCCAACACCATAGTTGGAAAGCATCAGTTCTTCGGTGCTCAGCCTTCTTTATGGTCAAACTCTCAAGTCCATACATGACTACTGGAAAAACCATAGCTTTGACTATATGGGCCTTTGTTGGCAAAGTAATGTCTCTACTTTTTGATACGCCATTTATGTTTGTCATAGCTTTTCTTCCAAGGTGCAAGCATCTTTTAATTTCATGTTACCATCCCCTGAAATGCTCATTCCTAAGTTCTAACAAAGTGAACTCCCAACCTTCAGGATTCCAGGGTCACTTTCTCTGAAGCATTCCTCTTCCACGGGATAAGTGGTGCCTGCAGATGATCTAATCTCCATTTGTTTCTGTAATATACTCTGAATGGCATGTATTTGCTGACATGTTCTTCTGGATAGATGGGGAAATCCTGAAGAATGACCTCATTTTATTAATCTTTGTATCCCTGGCCTTTAGGACTGTGCCTTGCTCTTATGGGAACTCTTGGTCAGTGAGTCAGAGTCTTCCTTCAACCATGGTGACCAGTTTAAATTCCTGACAATTGTCAAGAGCTCACAGATGAGCGACTTCCAAGAACTATTCTAGTTAACTAATGACCTAGAGAAAGCATTAGCTGAAGATAACACTTGCCAGTGAACATGAAGAACTGAAAAGATACTGAGATTATAAAACACATGGCTTTCAAGACAGATTTTGCCAAAGTCCATAATTTTTTTCCCTCAAGGAAAAGCATAGAGGGATACATAAATATCATGCAATCTTTCATTTCTCAGCAATACCCAAACTGTTTTCCATTTGTTATCATTTTATGAAATCTTGTAGAAAGGTGTTATTATTGTTTAAGCTTTATTGAACAGAAATGGATATTTTATTAAAGAAATATGTCATTGCAATTGACCTAAAAGATTGCGTCATGCTTTTAATATAACTATATTCAGAGGCTCTTTAGAAGTATGAGGGTGTTTGACCTGTCCTCACGGGTCCCAGACAACTATGTTTTGAGTTTTTACTTTGAAGAGTTTTCCTATCTTCTCTCCTGGCTCTTCATTTTTGTTGCTGAGAATCTATCAAGAGTCCCCATTTAAATCTGCAGCTACTAATTTTCTATCTGCAGGAAATTCACACATTGTGAAAACAGTCTGAAAGAAGTAATAATTTTTGAGTGAGAACCTGATGGACTCTCCTATGAGTAAAGTCTATGAATTTGTGATGTGCCTAAAAGTAATGTGTAATGTTTTGGCTGTGGTCTGACAGGAAATAATCTTCTAAGTTAATGGTCACTTGTCAGGTATTTCCAGGGTATGGCTGTCATAGCATGTGTTCAGTTCCTTTTATTTGTATGATTTCCTCCCCCTCCTTTAATTCCTTAAATCTGTGCAATAGGTGGTGATGACTCATTCCTACTTAAGATGCTACTGATGGAAAGACAGCAAACAAATAGAAGCTAGATAAACAGAGGAGAAAATAAAAACATGTATGGAAAAAGGAAAATTTTATAAAAATGGACTTTTAAAAGGTGGAAAAAAATCACTCTCCTATTCTGATGGTAAATCTTTATGATCTTAGAGGCAAACATTAGCAATACTTAGTTAAGAAAGAACTTATCTGTGTCAGAACAAATGATGGAGCATCAATAAAGCAGACAAAACTTCCATGTGGCAGGAAGTACCCTCACAGTGGAGGAAGACCACAGAAATACAATTGATAAATTATATACCATGACACAAAAGCTTAAGACCTTCTGATAAAAGAAACACAAACTGGCTATTCTTGGGTATAATAATACCATTTTAGGGAGTCATTTGAATTTGTCACACAGCATTCCCTTTGGGGTAAATCAGCAAGTCAATTCCACATAAGGTACCAGTAGTGCTCTGAGGCTGCTGAAAATAAATGAGGGCTAAAACAAATACTTCTAATCATAGAAGAAAATGTAGGTCTTCTTTCATATAAAAATATGAATTACAAATGATGAACACTGCAAATGAGGAAATATGAAAGCGTTTTATTTCCTTCTGTCAAATGACAGTAGGAAGATGTGTTAAAAATGCGTATGCAAATATGAGACTATGTATTTGATGTTCTGCTGCTTAAAGTTAAAATTCATGCAAAACTTTAAAAAATTTTAATGTGAATATTTTTATTTTCTAATTTTCAATTGAGATATGCCAGTTGAATATTTTCTTAAAATAGTAGCTTCAGAAGAATTCTCAGAGTTAATTTTATCCCATGAATTTTGTAAAGATCTTTTATTTCCCAAACCAAAAAAGCAGTATGAAATATTCAGTTACGTGAAACTAAACATATTCCATATTTTTAAAATTATCAATAATACATTTCATTGTCCTATTTGGAAAAATCAACAACGCAAAAAAATGAAACAAAAAAAAAATCAAGCCTATAATTCTACCACTCAGAAGTTAATACATTTCTGCATATAATTCATATAATTTTAAAAAACTGTACCACTCTCAAAACACCACTAGGAAATATAACTATGATCAAAATTTGAACATGTATCTCAGTTTAAATTATTCAATAAATGGAACTCAAATAAAATTTTAATAATGATATTCATCATATGTTAAGTGTATAGAACTACCAGGTTACCAATTTTTGAAACAGCAACCCCTAAATTTCTGTAACCATATCTAAAACTTGGCTAATAAATCTTGTAAAAGAATAAAAATGAATTCTCTGGGTTTAAAGCAAAACTGGGATTGAGTTCTATATTGGTCAGTGTATTCTCGCTTTCTTTATTAATCAATATTGATTGAGTTACTGTGTGTGTAAGATAGCATATGGACTATAAGATTCAGAGAAGTATCCAAATGAGGCCAAAATAAATAAAATGACAAATATATTATTCAATCAACTATTTCAAAGGTCAGCAAAGTTTTCTGTAAAAGGTCAGATAGTAGATATTCTAGGCTTTGTGGGCCATAAAGTCTCTGTTGCGAGTACCCCCTCCGCCATGGCTGCACAAAGCACTTATAGACTATGCAAAAGAAACAGGTGTTGCTGCACTGTAGTAAAACTTTATTTGCGGAAAATAAAGGTTTGGTTTTGTCAGGCCATAGTTTGTTCCCTGTAAACTAGCAGTCACTTTATTTATATTGTATGCAAAGAAAACAAAAAACAGGGTTGAATTTTTTCCAGTCAAGTCATTAACTTTCTGAATAATCAACTCTATTGCATATATATTCTGGAAGTGTGGAAGAGTTTGTCTACAAGTTGCTTGGAAACAGAATTCCATTATTCCAGTGCATCGGATATAGCTCAAACAGCTTTCTCTCTCTCATCATGTTACCATTGGAAACCAATCCCCTGGATATAAAATTATTTGGGGGGCATTCTCTTGAGTCTCAGCAGGAAAGAGGGGTTACCTTTGAAGTGGTTAAAAGGGGAATTTACTGAAGGGATGGCTTAGAGAGCTGTGGAGAGTTAAGTGAACCACCAAGATGGAGAAGCACCGAGGGAAGAGCAATACCAGGAGGGCTTCTACCCCTCTGCCAAAGGGTTCGGGGAGGAGGAAATTGTTCTTCTGGAACCCCGAAAGACTGTCATCTTGGAAGAGGAACCACTGGACAGGAACTGTGTCCACAGAGAATGGAGCTACTGAAATCATCACGCTGCAGAAGAAGAAATGGGAAAGAATATCCCAACCTCTGTCTTTCTCACTTATGTTGCTGGCCAATGATCCCCACTGCTGAACCCCATGAGAAGCAGAGAGCAAGAGAACTCAGGTGATGTGACTCTCTGGTATAGAGCTGCATGTGGAAAATGTGGATAACACCTGGAACCATGTCTTTAGATTCTTTGATAGCCATCAGTTCAGTTCAGTTCAGTCGCTCAGTCATATCCAATTCTTTGCGATCCCATGAATCGCAGCATGCCAGGCCTCCCTGTCGATCACCAACTCCCGGAGTTCACTCAGACTCACGTCCATCGAGTCAGTGATGCCATCCAGCCACCTCACCCTCTGTCGTCCCCTTCTCCTCCTGCCCCCAATCCCTCCCAGCATCAGAGTCTTTTCCAATGAGTCAACTCTATGCATGAGGTGGCCCAAGTACTGGAGCTTCAGCTTTAGCATCATTCCTTCCAAAGAAATCCCAGGGTTGATCTTCAGAATGGACTGGTTGGATCTCCTTGCAGTCCAAGGGACTCTCAAGAGTCTTCTCCAACACCACAGTTCAAAAGCATCAATTCTTCGGCGCTCAGCCTTCTTCACAGTCCAACTCTCACATCCATACATGACCACAGGAAAAACCATAGCCTTGACTAGCCATACAGGTTGGCAGTTCTTATCAAATGAATCTTTGGTGCCCTGCCATGATGAAACATGAGGGAGTGAATAAATATGTTAAGATGTTAAGAATAAAATGCCATAAAATGTGTGGCATGTCATTTGACATATAAGATATGTTAATGCAAAGTATAAACCAAATCTCTTTTTTTAGACTAACAAATATATAGTATCAGTATCCTGCAATGTCTTGCACATAGTATGTACTCTATATTAGTTGAATGAATAAATTTGTTAAGATAATTAATTTTTCATAACTTTCATTTAAAGAACTTGACTTTTATGTAGCAGGAAATGTAATTTATTAGGAGATGTTATTTTAAAAGAAAATAGCAAGATTAATGTGACAATGGGGCACTGGCACTGGTGTTGTCTCTTATCTGCGTCCTTCACTCACAGTAAAAAGCAGAAGTACTATACACAAACCAACTTGCACTAAAACCTATTCATTCAACATTTAGAATGAATCCTCATTTGAAATCATTTAGTCATCGTTCTGTTTAATAAAAGCAAAATGGATAACAAATCAGAGTTATACCCTTTACTTATATCTGACAAAGTTTAATTAGCATCTTCCAAATTCTTTGTGAAATCAACATGGTAATGACTGAAATAATGTTAGTAGATAATACCAACTAGAGCTCCTATAGTTAATACATTAATCCTATGAAGACTTTGACTCTAAATTAGGAAGAAATTATTTGTATGTAACTGTTACTTTTCACAAATTCATATACATGTTCTGTAGAAATTTACTAATGTAAGTGTGAAAAATTAAATTTTCTAGTCCTGAATTGAGCATATTTTGATCCCAGAAGGCTTTAGATTTCATGCCCCTCCCTTTTAGTTTGAGACATGGTAATAGTATATCAATTACATTACAGCTACGAACAATTTTTGAGTTTTGGTAGTTCTGAATTAGTTACCCATCTGTCTGCATCTCCTTCATTTTATCTTTTGTTTACCATGGCCCTATCTTACTCATACTTACATTTTTTTAAACTAAGGTCATAAGAACAATGGCCATATTTTTCCTGTAGCTTGATGTGAAAACACTTTGCTCTTACTCATTTTGCAAGAGCATATCAAATTACATAGAATTGGCAAAAATCAACATGATTTTGTGAAGAGCAAATCCTGCCAAACTAATTTCTTTTCTTCTTTTTTTTTTTAACCAACTGCAGGACCTGGCAGATGGTATAGCAATGACCACCTCTACAAAACATCATCTGTGTCTACTTACCAGTATATATATCATGTGTTTTTTAACATACTCTGGTGCTCAAGTCTGAGGTAGAACCACGAAAGGAATGCTTGCTCTCCCTTCATTGCACTCCTGAATGCTGATCTCAGCATCAAAGCGTCAATGAGACTGAAATCAGTGCCTGAGTGTGCCAAGTACACACAGACTGTAGATCACCCTTGTCTCCTGAGAGGCAAAAAAGTAGAATTCCACCTGGTCTAGAAATCAAGTAACCTGGTGCTTCCAGGATTTCTCCAAACTATAACACAATATCCCTGTACTTCTGCACTAAAGGACCCGCACCTGGACAAATACCACAAACAAAATAACAAAACAAAAAACCTGGCCACTAAGAAGCTGTGGAGAAATTAAAATTCACCAAAAAAACTCTATATATTTCAAAAATAATCTTTTAGTAATATCAAGTGCTTCCTAAACTCATGGAAAGCACCACCCACATGCCTCAGCTGTAATGTCAGTCTAAAATTTTGTCCAACAGGTTTTGTCCACTATGAGAGCTTTCTGTTCAGCTCTTTTTCTTTTGTGTATTCAGTGAACGTGCATTGTGAATAATTATTATGAGCCAGGCACTGAGGATACAGAGGTGAATAAGATGTTTCCTTATAATACATGAACCCTCACAGACCTTACAGTCAGCTAGGAAATACAGACAAACTGATTATTCTTAAACAGTGTAATGTGTGATGGGTAGTACTTGAGGAAGAAACAAGGTTCAGTTTTAGTGGAAAGCAAAGAAAGGCTGCACAGAGAGATGACCTTTTATTCAGGCCTCGAATAAAAAGTAGATGTTCAGTGGGAAGGGAAAGTCCAGGGCATTTCAGGTAGAAGAAAAACAGAAGTAACATATCAAAGTACAGAAGAGCACGGTGTCTTTGGGCGTCATGAATAGCTTTCTGTGGAGAAAGAACGTAGTTTCCCAGGGGTGGAGACGAGTGGGAAATGAAAGTTGAGGTCATACTATGAAGAAACCAAAATATCATACACAAGAGCTAGTCTTAGTCAAATAAAGCTTAAAAAAAACAAAAAACAAAAAAAACAAGTGAATGGTATCAGATTTCTCTTTTAAAAAGAAAATTCTAGTAGTACAGTAGTGAGGGGATTGGAAAGAGGTGAGGCTGCAGGCAGAGGAACCAGACAGGAATTCCTCCTACTAAAGTTTTATAGATTCAATACACACTGCTTTCGTTTGTTGCAAGTTTAACACTGACTTTCTTGAACTTTGTTGACAGACAAGAGGTTATGAACACTACCACCCATCAGGCAGCTTGTTCTTGTTGCCCTCTATTGGCAGAAAGGAAAAGTAATTACTGCTTGGGGCATTATTTCAGATTCATTTGCTGGTGGAATTTAGATTTCCCTGAAATAATGTTTGTTCTGTTTGGTGATATAAAAACACATGCCATTCCAGGGTATATATCTGAAGAAAATAAAAACACTAATTCAAAAAGATGCACATACTCCAGTGTTTATGGCAGCGATAGTTACAATAGCCAAGATTATGAAAGCAACCTAAGGGTCCATCAACAGTTGAATGGATAAACAGGATGGGATACAAACACACACACACACACACACACACACACACAGGCACACATGTGACGGAACACCACTCAACCATAAAAAATGAAAAATTTCCATTTGCAACAACATGAATGGATGTGGAGAGCATTATGCTTAGTGAAATAAGATAGAGGAGGACAAATACTATAAGTTTTCACTTCTATGTCGAATCTAAAAAATAAAACAAGCTAGTAAATATAACAAAAAAGAAACAGACTCATAGATACAATGAACAAACTAGTGGTTACCATGGGAAGAGGGAAGGGAGGAGGAGCAAGATATGGATGGGGATTAAAAGAGACAAATTATGCATAAAATAAATAAGCTAAAAGGATATATTATATAGCAAGAGAATATAGCCAATATTTTATAATAACTGTAAATGGAGTATAATCTTTAAAAATTGTGAATCACTGTACACTTCAAATTTATATGTTATAAACTAACTATACAAAAATAAAAAAAAATGCCAGCATTAACACAAATATATATGTATGCTATCATGGAGGTTTTGAATCATCCTCCATACACTATTAAACAACAACTACAAACAAGATTTCTCCTTCTTTGAAATTCAAGTTAATCATAAATTTCATTGCAACCAAGTGCCAGTTAAATGTGCTAAGAATAAAGGATACAAAAAAGAATCTCAAGATGTTCATAACATGATAATAGAAAGAAAATTAAGATACCACTAATGTAGTGATCTAAATGTATAATAAGAATATGTATTATACAAAATGCTCTATGATAAATACAAGTAATTTATATCTGTGTCCTGAACACTATTATAATTATACGTCTTAATATATTCAGCATTAATCACACTAAGACAAACTATAACTTATATTTATATAAATTGACCTGTAACAGTATCTTACAGGTATCTATAATCAGATATTATAGATAATACAAAAAGGATAAAAATGAAAAAATAAAAATAAAAGAAAGAAATTGGAAAGATTCCACCCATAATCCCATCTACTTAGATGCTTTCAAATTGTCATACAGATATGCACACACACACACAATCACACACCTGTGGGATCAAACAATAGACAATGTATAGTACTCTTTTTTTCCCACATAACAATACACCAAGACTATATTTACACATCAATAAAAACTTTTTAGAATATAATTTGAATCAGAAAAAAAATTAAAGTTTTTTTCCTGTTTTCAGATATTACTGACTTATATGTAAGTTTAAGGTATACAACGTGATGCTTTGATGCACATGTAAATAACAAAATGATTTACAGTAAGGTTAGATAATACCTCTGTTCCTTCACTATGCTGTACATTAAATCCCTAGAACTAACTTATTTATCTTATAGCCAGAAGTCTATATCCTTTGATCAAAAATCTCTTCATTTCCCCCAGCCACCAGCCCCTGGCAACCACCAATTCTATTCTCTATTTCCAAGAGATTTTTAAATTCCACATATAAGTGAGAACACATGATATATCTCTTTTTGTTTGACTTTTTTCATTTAGCATAATTTTCCCAATGTCCATTCATGTTGTCATAAAAGACAAGATTTCTGGTTTTTTTATGGCTTGATAATATTTCAGTGTGCATGTGTTTGTGTGTATCACACTTTTTAAAATTAATCTGTTGTTGATGGACACTTAGGTTGTTTCCATGAACTTAAATAATTTGAATGATGCAGTAACATGGAAGTGCAGATATTTCTTTTTAAGATCCTGATTTCATTTCCTCTGGATATATACCCAGAAGAGGGATTGCTAGATCATATGGCAGTTTTATTTTTAATTTTCTAGGGAACCTCCATACTGTTTTCCATAGTGGCTATACCAATTTACATTCCCACTAAGAGTGCAAAAGGAGTCCCTTTTTTTTTAATAGCCCCATTAACACTTGTTATAACTTGTCTTTTTAAGAATAGCCATTCGAAGAGTTTTAAGGTAATCTATCATTGTGATTTTGATTTGCATTTCCCTGATAATTAGCGGTGTTGAGCACTCTTTCACATACCTGTTAACCGTTTGTATGTCTTCCTTGGAAAGTTTCCTTTTCAGTCCTCTGTCAATATTTTAATCAGATTGATCTAATGTTGAGTTGTATGAGTTCTTTATATATTTTAGATATTAACTTCTTATCAGATATATGATTTTCAAATGTTTTCTCCCATTTCAGAGGTTGCCTTTTCATTTTGCTGTGTAAAAAGTTTTGTAGTTTGATGTAATCTCACTTGTTTATTGGAGTAGGAAATGGCAACCCACTCCAGTATTCTTGCCTGGAAAATTCCATGGACAGAGGAGCCGGGTAGGCTACAGTCCATGGGGTTGCAAAGAGTCGGACATGACTGAGTGGCTTTCACTTGTTTATTTTTTCTTTTGTTTTTAGTGCGTGTATGTGTGCCAAGTCACTTCAGTCGTGTCTGACTCTTTGAGACTCTATGGACCATAGCCCACCAGGCTCCTCTGTCCATGGGATTCTCCAAGCAAGAATACTGGAGTGGGTTGCTATTTACTCCTCCAGGGAATCTTCCCAACCCAGAAACTGAACCTGCATGTCCTATGTCTCCTGCATTGGCGGGCGTGTTCTTTACCATTAGTGCCACCTGAGAAGCCCTTTTGCTTTTAGCATCATGTTCAAAAAATTATCGCCAAGCCAAAGTCAAGGAGATTTTTCCCTGTGTTTTTTTCTTGTAGTTTTATAGTTTGGGGCCTAAAATTTAAGTTTTAAGCAATTTCAAGTTGAATTTTGTAAGTATTATAAGACAGGTTTAATTTCATTTTTCTTGTGAATATCCAGTTTTCCCAGTACTATTTATTGAAGAGAGTATCTTTTCCTCATTAAGATTTCTTAACTCTTTTGCATGTGTGAGTTTACTTCTGGGCTCTCCGTTGTTTTTTTTTTTTCCCCCATTGGCCTATGTGGCTGTTTTTAATGCCAGTACCATACTGTTTTGGTTACTATAGCTTTGTAATAAAGTTTGAAATTAGGTATTGTGATGCCTCCAGCATTGTTCCTTTTTCTTGAGATCGCTTTGGCTATTTGGGGTCTTTTGTGCTTCCTTATGAATTTTAAGATTATTTTTTCTATTTCTGTGGGAAATAGCAATGGAATTTTCATAAGGATTGCATGGAATCTTTATATCACATTAGGTAGTCTGGACATTTTAGCAATATCAACTTTTCTAGTCCATGAACACAGACTATCTTTCTATTTATTTGTATCCTCTTACATTTCTTTCATTGATGTCTTAAGTTTTCAGTGCACAGATCTTTCACTTTTTTGTTTAAATCTCTTAAATATTTTATTGTTTTGATGCCATTGTTTTCTTAATTTCTGTTTCAGATGGTGTTTTTCAGTGTATAAGACAGCTAAATCTTATGTTTATTTTGTATCCTATGATTTACTGAATTTGTTTATTCAACTAATGGTTTTATTAATGGAATTTATTAATGGAATTTAATAAATGATTTTTGGTGGAGTCTTTAGGGTTTTCAAACAGCCTTTCCCTTCTTCAGGGATCTTCCTTAGGAAGATTTAACCCAGGGATCGAACCCAGGTCTCCCACATTGCAGCAAGATTCTTTACCAGTTGAGCCACAAGGGAAGCCCAAGAATACTGGAGTAAGTAGCCTATCCCTATGCGAGCAGAGCTTCCCAACCCAGGAATCGAATCGGGGCCTCCTTCATTGCAGGCAATTCTTTACCAACTGAACTATCAGGGAAACCCTTTCAAACAGAGACGATTTTATTTCTTCCTTTGTGATTTCAGTGCTTTTTGTTTTTCTTGCCTAACTGCTCTGACTAAAACGTCTAGTACTCTGTTGAATAAAAGTGATGAGAGTGGGGCACTCTTATCTTCCAGAAAAGCTTTCAACCTTTCACCATTTAATACGGTGTTCAGTTCAGTTCAGTTCAGTTCAGTCGCTCAGTCGTGTCCGACTCTTTGTGACGCCATGAATCGGAGCACGCCAGGCCTCCCTGTCCATCACCAACCCCCGGAGTTCACTCAGACTCACTTCCATCGAGTCAGTGATGCCATCCAGCCATCTCATCCTCTGTCGTCCCCTTCTCCTCCTGCCCCCAATCCCTCCCAGCATCAGAGTCTTTTCCAATGAGTCAACTCTTTGCATAAGGTGGCCAAAGTACTGGAGTTTCAGCTTCAGCATCATTCCCTCCAAAGAAATCCCAGGGCTGATCTCCTTCAGAATGGACTGGTTGGATCTCCTTGCAGTCCAAGGGACTCTCAAGAGTCTTCTCCAACACCACAGTTCAAAAGCATCAATTCTTCGGCGCTTAGCTTTCTTCACAGTCCAACTCTCATATCCATACATGACCACTGGAAAAACCATAGCCTTGACTAAACGGACCTTTGTTGACAAAGTAATGTCTCTGCTTTTCAATATGCTATTTAGGTTGGTCATAATAGTTGCAGTCTGTCTTACAATGCCATTATTATTATCAAGGGTGTTCCCGCTACACCTAATTTGTTGAGAGTTTTGTCACTAAAGGATGTTGAATTTTGTGGAATGCATTTTCTATATTTATTGAGATGACTTTTAAAATATTTTATTCTATTAAATGACAAATCATACTTATTGATTTGCATAATGTTAAACCATCTTCATGTCCCAGGAATAAATCCCACTCGATGATGGTGCATGTGATTCATTTTTTTATTGTGGTAAAATATAAATAACATAAAACTTACCTGGTGGTTCAGACGGTAAAGAATCTGCCTGCAATGCAGAAGACCCAGGTTCAATCCCTGGGTCAGGAAGGTCCCCTGGAGAAGGAAATGGCAACCCATTCCAGTATTCTTGCCTTGAGAATTCCATGGACAGAGGAGCCTGGATAATAACAAATGAACTCAAGTACTATATTACAAATGAATGACATAATCTTACTGAAGGAGGAAAGATAAAAACTAACCTAGGGAACTTTGAACAACAGTATTTGGCCTATACAGTTGACTCTTGAACAACACAGATCTGAACTGCACTGGTCCACCTGTATGGGGATTTTTTTCAGTAAATGCATCACCAATTTTTTTTGAGATCTGCGACAAACTGAAAACTGCACAGATGAATGGCATAGCATAGAACTATCCAAAACATCAATCAAAAGTTATGCCAGTAATGCATAAAATATATAGATATACATATCATATATAAACTATGTGTTAGTTAGCTGTTTGAATTATTGGTAAGGCTTTGTGGAATCTAAGGGCAGTTGTATCTCAGAAGGAGCATGGGATAATACAATGGTTAGCAACCAGGAACCCAGGAAATGCCTTCTAGTATCTTGTCCTGTTTCTCTGTTTAATTTTCATTATTCTTCCTAGCAACTGTCTCTGCTACTCAGTTCACATGTCAGGTTAACCTGTATCCCAGCTTCAAAGTTTTATAATTTCCTTCACTTGAAATAGTAGCTCAGTCTGAATAAGAATATTATGGTACCAATTTCAAATTCCTAGTAGAGAGAATCTGATGATCTCAGTTTAAGTCAGACCTCTACCCATGATCTCATCATCTGTGACCAAGGAATGAAGTCATGTAAACAGAAATAGGGTTGTCTGGGGCCCATAGTGTGGAGAATGAGTTAAGCTAGGTCATTGTAAGATAAGCCAGTACCCCAAAAGAACTTAATATAATTGCTGAGTAGAAACCAAAAAGAGCCATGTATAATGCAATCTCATTTCAGTAAAATAGAACAAAAGTATCTATATACAAATACATATTTATTGTTAATACTTATATTAGAAAAGTCAGGAAAGACATCAGTGAGTAGGAAAAATATTTTTTGTTATTCACTTTTAAAATTAATTTTTATTGGAGTATAGTTGCTTTAAATTCTTGTGTTAGTTTCTACTGTACAACAAAATGAGTCAGCTATATATGAAAAATACTTTTTAATTTTAAAATTTTCATTGATATAATTTCAGACTTACAAGAGTTGTAAAAATAGTATAAAGAATTTTTGTATGCCCTTAACTCAATTTCCCCAAATTTTAAATGTAACATAACCCTCATTAAAATGATCAAAATCAAGAAAATACCACCAATAAATACTACTAATTAATCTATTGGCCATATTCAAATTCTGCCAACTGATCCACTAAATGTCATGCTTTTCCTGGACCAGGATGGAACAATCCAGGATTACACAATGTATTTAGTTTTTTGTTTCTTTAATCTTTAATCTGGGACAGTTTCTCAATCTTCCTTTGTCTTTTGAGACCTTGATACTTTTTCTCTTTGCCATGAATAAGTGTCTTCTGGGGAGATCTTTGACTTTATGTAAAAAATTCCATTTTTCCATTCTTTGTTCTAACAATTTTAGATCCATTAATGATTCTTGCCTAAAACAATTCTTACTATACTCTTGGGCAAATGGTGATTTTCTATTTCTATCACTTCTTCAACATCTAGTACTTGAAATTCTACTGTTCCAAAGAGCTTTCCCTATCCCACTGATTATTTGATTTTTTGATTGATTTGATTTTTTATCATATGGTCTCATGGACATTGATTTTATTATTGGATTATAATATGCTACTCTCGTTTATTCTGTTGCTTAAGTTATCCCAAATTTGGCTACTGGAAACCCTTCACATTGTTTGTAATGTTCTTTCAATATGCCCGTATGTTTGTTTTTTTTTTTTGCTGCACCTTGGAGCATGTGGGATCTTAGTTCCCCGACCAGAAATTGAACACATGCCCCCTGCACTGGGAGCACAGTGCCTTAACCACAGAATGATCAGGGAAGTCCCACTCTCATCATTTTTGGCACTGCAAAAATGTTCCAGGCTCTTCTTGTTCTCTCCGTGTTCGAACCTTGGAGTTAACCATCTCTCTAAGGAGCTTTATCTTTTTTTTTTTTAAATTATATTTATAGAACAAAATCTGGGTATTGAGTGAGGTTGTTGCTACTAGCGTGTCATTCTTACAGGCCCTCTTATCAGACAGAGCTGGGGAATATATGTATATATACATAAATTAATATCTATCTATATGTATATATACATATGCATACACCTCTGTTTCTATATTTCTGTTTATCCAGACCCAACAGTTCATATTGATACTTTTTCCCCAGTTTTACTGAGGTGTAACTGACTCCCTTGGACTGCAAGGAGATCCAACCAGTCCATTCTGAAGGAGATCAGCCCTGGGATTTCTTTGGAGGGAATGATGCTAAAGCTGAAACTCCAGTACTTTGGCCACCTCATGTGAAGAGCTGACTCATTGGAAAAGACTCTGATGCTGGGAGGGATTGGGGGCAGGAGGAGAAGGGGATGACAGAGGATGAGATGGCTGGATGGCATCACTAATTCGATGGATGTGAGTCTGAGTGAACTTCGGGAGATGGTGATGGACAGAGAGGCCTGATGTGCTGCGATTCATGGGGTCGCAAAGAGTTGGGCACGACTGAGCAACTGAACTGAACTGAACTGAACTGACAAATAAAGCTGTGTATATTTAAAGTGTACAACATGAATTGATGTATGTTTACACTGTGAAATGATTACCACAATTATACCAGTTGACACATACATTACCTCTTTTGTGTATGTATCATGAGAATGCTTACTCACTTAGCAAATTTCAAGTATGCAATACAATATTATTAATTATAGTCACTGTGCTGTAAAATAGATCCCCAGAACTTCTGCAAGTAAAGCAAAACTGTTCTTATTATGCTCTTCATTTTGTCTGTTCTCAGATTTTTTTGCCTCAAAATGTGCTGGAACTTCTCCCCTGGACTCACGGACTCCTACAAGGGTACCCTTATCTGTAGGTGATTGCCAAAGTTGATGTTTTGTGGTAGAACGATGGTAGAAAACCCCTTTTCCACCATCTTTTCCTGTTGCTTTTATTCCATTCCAACTTCATAGAGGTCATTCTAGCCTTTCTCCTTTTCTTATATGTTATTCCTTCTTTGATGCTGCAAGTACCAATAAAATACTAAAAAGGTGCTGAGTACTTCTATCAGAACTGTGCTGTACGCTTTATATAAATACCTCATTTCATCTTCATGACAACCCTGTTCAGTTCAGTGCAGTCGCTCAGTCGTGTCCGACTCTTTGCGACCCCATGAATCGCAGCACGCCAGGCCTCCCTGTTCATCACCATCTCCCGGAGTTCACTCAGACTCATGTCCATCAAGTCCGTGATGCCATCCAGCCATCTCATCCTCTGTCGTCCCCTTCTCCTCCTGCCCCCAATCCCTCCCAGCATCAGAGTCTTTTCCAATGAGTCAACTCTTCACATGAGGTGGCCAAAGTACTGGAGTTTCAGCCTCAGCATCATTCCTTCCAAAGAAATCCCAGGGCTGATCTCCTTCAGAATGGACTGGTTGGATCTCCTTGCAGTCCAAGGGACTCTCAAGACTCTTCTCCAGCACCACAGTTCAAAAGCATCAATTTTTCGGCACTCAGCTTTCTTCACAGTCCAACTCTCACATCCATACATGACCACAGGAAAAACCATAGCCTTGACTAGACGGACCTTAGTCAGCAAAGTAATGTCTCTGCTTTTGAATATACTATCTAGGTTGGTCATAAGTTTTCTTCCAAGGAGTAAGCGTCTTTTAATTTCATGGCTGCAGTCACCATCTGCAGTGATTTTGGAGCCCCCCAAAAATAAAGTCTGACACTGTTTCCACTGTTTCCCCACCTATTTCCCATGAAGTGATGGGACCGGATGCCATTATCTTCGTTTTCTGAATGTTGAGCTTTAAGCCAACTTTTTCATTCTCCTCTTTCACTTTCATCAAGAGGCTCTTTAGTTCCTCTTCACTTTCTGCCATAAGGGTGGTGTCATCTGCATATCTGAGGTGATTGATATTTCTCCCGGCAATCTTGATTCCAGCTTGTGTTTCTTCCAGTCCAGCGTTTCTCATGATTTACTCTGCATATAAGTTAAATAAGCAGGGTGACAATATACAGCCTTGATGGACTCCTTTTCCTGTTTGGAACCAGTCTGTTGTTCCGTGTCCAGTTCTAACTGTTGCTTCCTGGCCTGCATACAGATTTCTCAAGAGGCAGATTAGGTAGTCTGGTATTCCCATCTCTTTCAGAATTTTCCACAGTTTATTGTGATCCACACAGTCAAAGGTTTTGGCATAGTCAAGTAATATTTTTACCTGAATTTTATAAAAGGAGAGAATGAAATATCAAGAAATAAGTAATATTACTAATGATTTATTAGGTGTTACAGCAAAGATTTAGACCCAAGGGATTAACTCCAGAATTCACATTTTTGACAGCTATTCACATCTTACTTATAAAACCTGAGGCAGTTAGCACAATATAAACCAATCTCATTCATATGTATGGATGCAACAATCTAACATAGCAATTAAAATATTACATGCAAAAATATCAAATAATAAAAGAAGAAGAAAATGTAAATGAATATTTATTCAGTACTTGGATGAGATAGAACTCTGTGACCTCACAAGTTCCCAGCACCCAGATGTATCAGTCACTTCAGGATATACCCCCTCATTTGGCTGTGGCAGGAACCAGGTTAAAAAAGAATTTGTAGCTCTATGTATTTTTTTCTCAGGGATCGTTCTTGGCTTGTCTGCTTTCCTCTCTGCTTGAATTCCCTTTGTACTCCATTATCTGTCAGACAGATAAAATTAAAGCTTCCTCTTCTTATTGTCCTGTCTGAATTTGGCATCCTGACCCTAGACTATTGGTCTTGGCACTACTAACCCAGTAACTCCATAGGAAACTGACCTGGTAATTATCCTCTTGGCTCCACTTGCCACAGCTTCATGCCCACTTCCAGCCCAGGAACTCAGGGCTTTCCCATGCCTCTCAGGCCCCCATCTGTCTAAGACAGGAGATTGGACAAAAAGTAATGGAAAATACACATACGAATAAACAAGCAAAGATGATTAGATCTGACTAAACAGTGACATGTAAAACTTCTATTATTCAAGACAATGTACAATTCTATGATTCTATATACACATGTATAATTAAGGTTTTTAATTGCTAACATTTCTACTAATGTAAGTACTAATGTTTGCTGAATATTATTCATTTTTTTTACAAGTTTATATTTTGAAATGTTTAAAACCTACAGGAAACTTTAAAAAATAGTACACAGAACACCCACATTTGTGCGTGTTTATGTTCAGTTCACTCAGTCGTGTCTGACTCTTTGTGACTCTATGAACTGTAGCCTGCCAGGCTCCTCTGTCCATGGGATTTTCCAGACACGAATACTGGAGTTAGTTATCATTTCCTCCTCAAGGGAATTTTCCAGACCCATGGATCGAACCTACGTCTCCTGCTTCTCCTGCATCAGCAGGAGGATTCTTTACCACTGAACCACCTGGGAAGCCTCCAAATACCCACATACCCTTTATCTATATTCAGCAATCAACAGTTGGATTTTCCCACCAGATCTAAATATTTATTGTCTCTATACAAAGGCATTTACGTGCATTTTGAATCTTGTTGCATGCCATGTGTTTCAGGGGTATTATGACTGCTTCAAGTTTGGTGATTTGCTAGAGGATTTATAGGACTCAAATCAGGTTATACTCATGGCTACGGTTTGTTGCAGCAGAGTGTAGAGCAAAAGCAGCTGGCAAAAAAAGATACACATGGGGCAGAATCCAGAGAGGTCAGATACAGGCTTTCAAGTCCTTCCCCAACAAGGGCCATATAAGATATACTTTCTCTCTAGGCATAGGACATATGCAGAATGTCTCCATTCAGGGGAGTTGGTTCAAGTCTTAGGGTCCAAGGCTTTCATGGAGGTCTGGTTGCCTAGGCATATTCTGGTACATGACCATTCATGCCAAATGAAACTCAGGGCTCTAACAATTCTGCATGATGCTTGTGGGATCTTATTTCCCTGACCAGGGATTAAACCCTTGTCCTGGCCGTAGAAGCTGCTGCTGCTGCTGCTGCTGCTGCTGCTGTTGCTAAGTTGCGTCAGTCATGTCCGACTCTGTGCGACCCCATAGACGGCAGCCCAACAGGCTCCTCTGTCCCTGGCATTCTCCAGGCAAGAATACTGGAGTGGGTTGCCATTTCCTTCTCAAATGCATGAAAGTGAAAAGTGAAAGTGAAATCGCTCAGTTGTGTCCAACTCTTAGCGACCCCATGGACTGTAGCCCTAGGCTCCTCCGTCCATGGGATTCTCCAGGCAAGAGCCCTGGAGTGAGTTGCCACTGGGAGTCCTAACCACTGGACCACCAGGGAATTCCCTCAGCCATCTTAATGATTATGCAAAGCAATGTGACAAGCTGGTAAATCATGGCCCATTGCTCCAAGTAAATACAACAGGATAACCCCAGTTAATATAGCCTTCAAAGGGCCACATGCCCAGGTATGGGCAATGGTCAGTCATGGTCCAGGCTTCCTTGGGGATATGCAAGGAGAGGTCACCAGACCTACTGCATTAACTCCTCGCACCATACCTCTGCTTGTGCTGTTCCTGTCATTTGGATTGCTTTTCCCAGAAACTTAGCTCAGGTTCCATAATCTTTCCAGCACCTGCACAAGGCCCTTCTTGGAACAAGTAGTTCTTCAACATGGGTTCAGTGAGGGAAACTTGAGTGAAGCCTTCTCAAACAGATTTGACCCAGTGACCTCTTCCTTTATATTGATTTTCCCATTTATTTTACAATTTATTGTAAAAGGCCTAGATATATCTCTTATATTATCATGTGATATTGTCACTAAAATTTTCAAGTTTCTTTTTTTCTTAACCAGATGTTAAATGATGGGGGTGTCTTAGACCAACTCTCTCTCTCTTTCACACACACACACACACATACACACATCTACTCTGAGAAAACATATTGGCTGTAAAAATATACATAATATAAATATTTGTTGATGCTGATTGATCACTTGTTCCCAAAGTATCTTTTTACAATTTAATTTGTAATTAATATATGAATAGTAAGGAGTTAATTATGCAGCTTTGGCTAGTACACATGAATGAAAGGAGTTTATCCTAGTACAAAGTGACATAAGAAAATTCAAGCCTTCCAGTCTTGTGAGAAAAAAAAAGTTAAAAGGAAAAACAAATGTTTAAAGAATATATGTTATAGAGAAGAAATGTCTTCGTTGTGTTAACTATTACGGACAGTATTTGTATATTACATGGCATTGATTAAAGACAACAGAAGCTAGAACTCTAGAAGTAAAAGTAACCTGAAACGTTCCTGTTGATGACCTAAAGAAATGGAAACTTTCAACCTCCCTAATGTGTGGGTTTGAGGATTAGGTGAAAGAAGTCATTGCAACACTGGAGGTCTACTAAGCTGGTTTAACTGCTGAAAAAGAGACCTGTGTATGACACTCATCTACGTTGTCAAGTCCTATCCCTGGGGCTTGGCACAAGCCACCAGGAGAGGGTGGTACTTCTTAAAATTTATGGTGCCCCAGAAGCATGTGGAGGGCTTGTAAAACAGACAGCTGGCTCAACTCCCAGAATTTCTGAATCAGTAGGTGTAGGGTATGGCCAATTAATTTGCATTTTAAAGAAGCTGCCAGGTGATGCTGATGCTGCATGTCCATATACCACCGTCTAAGTATTAAGGCACTAATAATATATCAGTCATGTATGTATGCAGCAGTATGTATTTTCAGTATCCACAGTGTAATTCCTAGCAAACAACTAGGTCCTAAACAGCAAAGCTTAGACATTATCATTCACTCTTTCATCTTTAAAATTTTGGTCTTATTTATCTATATGAAGGTACTGCTGCTGCTGCTGCTGCTAAGTCACTTCAGTTGTGTCTGACTCTGTGTGACCCCACAGACGGGGGCCCACCAGGCTCCCCCATCCCTGGGATTCTCCAGGCAAGAACACTGGAGTGGGCATATGAGGGTACTATCTTCCATATATAAATATTAATACTAATATGGTTTTTGCTACAATGACACTCATCTTCAGACTATATTCAATAATAAAATTTCATGCCAGAAAGTTGCTAATCATTACATTAAAGTGTTTCTTTTAAAACTTAAAATCAGAACTGGTACTATTTGTCCATTTTTATTCAACAATGCTATAAACCAGTTATAATACAATGGTCAGATAATCATATCACCATTTATTGTTGCCTGGAGAGTGTTCTCACAATTTGTTCTCTTTGTTCCTTTTTGAAGCTTCTTAGTAACTGAGAGAAATGGAAAAATAATGGTGTCCACATTGCATGTGGTCAGTTGTTGACCTGGCACTTCATGTCTGACAGACAGTATGTGGAGTGAGCTATTACCAGCAATCTGTTCATTCCACCCTCCAGTAGGCACAGCAAATAGGTTGTGTTCCAACTAGGCTGCAGGTCTCCTTTAGAGCTAAACACTACATATGGCATTTGTTGAGTCACTTCATTGTCCACAAGACAGAGAAATATTTATCAGGAGCATCATTTACTTGGAAAATCCAGGAGCTTATTACCTATAGACAGTGATTAAATGTGTAAACAGGCTGTTTTTTCTAGTCCCACATTCAATTAATTTCAATGATTAAGGAAATTAATTTTGGTTATGATATTCACTGCTAGGGCACATTGGCACTTTTTTTTTCAGATCAATGTTACCTCACATCTGCTTATAAAAACTTTTAGATTTCAATTTTAATGGTATCACTTGGTGGTGGTGGAGGGGGGCGGGCGGTAAATCCCAGAAAATTCTTAAGCCAGTTCTACATGGTCTTTCCTACTAAAAATAGGAAGTGGATCAAAGCCGACATGCTACAAAAATCTTAAGACATGGAAAGTTTTAATTCTTCTTGTTTTTCATAACATCCATTTTAGCACAGAGAAGCCAAAGAAAAACAGGGATGGAGCAAAAGGGATGGTGGGGGAGGCATGGCCTCTGTAGTTTGGGGCAATCTGGCTCAACCTCTTCTTTTGCTGTCTTCTCCCACCCACAAAGCACAGGGCAAGTCCCCCAGACTTAGAGCACCCCAACCTCCCACAAGAGATTAATCCAGGAAAAAGGTGACAGCAGTGGCAATCAGTTGAGTTCAGTTCAGTCGCTCAGTCGTGTCTGACTCTTTGCAACCCCATGAACTGCAGCACATCAGGCCTCCCTGCCCATCACCAACTCCTGGGGTTCACTCAAACTCATGTCCATTGAGTCGGTGATGCCATCTAGCCATCTCATCCTCTGTCATCCCCTTCTCCTCCTGCCCCCAATACCTCCCAGCATCACAGTCTTTTCCAATGAGTCAACTCTTTGCATGAGGTGGCCAAAGTATTGGAGTTTCAGCTTTAGCATCAGTCCTTCCAATGAACACCCAGGACTGATCTCCTGGACTGGTTGGACCTCCTTGCAGTCCAAGGGACTCTCAAGAGCCTTCTCCAACACCACAGTTCAAAAGCATCAATTCTTCAGTGCTCAGCTTTCTTCACAGTCCAACTCTCACATCCATACATGACCATTGGAAAAACCATAGCCTTGACTAGACAGACCTTTGTTGGCAAAGTACTATCTCTGCTTTTTAATATGCTGTCTAAGTTGGTCATAACTCTCCTATGAGTACCTTCTTTATGGGTTTTCTGGATTTTCTGTGTTCCCTATTCTCAGATTAGACTATATTTAGGGGGCAGAAGAAGTCATGAGATAGGAAATAATATTATATAATAAAGAAAAAAAAAGGCTATGAAATCAAACTCAAACCAATAAAGAAAATGTTAATAGGATCATGTATATCAATAATTAATTTAAATATAAATGGATTAATGCTCCAACCAAAGGGTACAGATTGGCTGAATGGATACAGAAATAAGACCCCTATATTTGCTCTCCACAAGAGACCCACCTCAGACCTAGGGACACATACAGACTAAAAGTGGTGGCTGCAAAAGATACTCCATGCAAATGGAAATCAAAATAAAGTGAGTAGCACTACATATATCATATATAAGAGGCTCTAAAATAAAGACAACAAAAGACACTACACAATGATCAAGAGATCAATCCAGGAAGATTTAGCAATTATAAATATGCATGCACCAAACAAAGGAGCACTCATAACATAAGGAAAATGCTAGCAACTATTACAGGGGAAATCGAAAGTAACACAATAATAATGTGGGACTTAACTCAGCACTCATACCAATGGACAGATCATCCAGAAAGAAAATTAATAAGGTAACACAAATGTTAAATGATATATTGGATCAGTTTGATCTAATTGATATATATAGGGCATTTCATCCCAAAACAGTAGATTGCACTTTCTTCTCAAGTGCACACAGAACATTCTCCAGGATAGGCCATATCTTGGGTCACATATCAAGCCTTTGTAAATCACAAAGAATTGAAATCATTTCAGGCATCATTTACAACCACAATGCTATAAGATTAGATATCAACTGCACTCAGTTGGTAAAGAAGCCGCCTGCAATGTGGGAGACCTGGGTTCGATTTCTGGGTTGGGAAGATCCCCTGGAGAAGGGAAAGGCTACCCACTCCAGTATGGGTTGCAGTTTGATCTCCTTGCAGTCTGGAGAATTCCATGGACTATACAGTCCATGGTCACAAAGAGTCAGACTGAGTGACTTTCACTTTCATGGGGGGAAAAAAAAAACCTATAAAAAACACAAACACATGAAGGCTAAACAACATGCTTCTGAACAAAAAAGAGGTCACTGAAGAAATCAAAGAGGAAATAAAAAAATACCTAGAAGCAAAAGACAATGAAACATGACAACTCAAAACCTAAGGGACACAGTAAAAGCAATGATAAGAGGGAAGTTTATAGCAACACAAGCCTACCTAGACTATCCTGAAGCAAGATCACCCTAAAGTGGGTTTTTCTTTTTGATAGCTTTCTTTTGTGTTTTGATTTTTAAAATTTGATGAATTATCAAATTACTAACATTTCGAAAAATGATAAAAGCTATTTTCCCCAAAGTATATTGCAAGTGACTATAATCAGAATTTCTAAAGCAACAGAATCACTGCCTTTCAAAGGCTCTCTGCATTCCTTAATTTCTGGTAACTTGCAACTTTTCAAACAGTTCTCTTCCATTTTCGCCTTTCTTGTCTTCTTTCCCTCCTTCATATTTTTTGTTGGTGGTGGTGGGTTTTGGCAGGGGGCGGTTTAGGGTGAGGTGGGTTTTTTTTTTTTTTTTTTTTTTTTTTGATGGGGGGAAGTTTCTTCTAGCTCTACCAATCACAAGGAGTGGTAAAACACTCAAGTTTTTAAAAATTCTTCAAACCAGTTGTAAGATTCATTGTCTGTAAAGAAAATTACTTTGGCCTATAACATGTGTTTTCAATACAAATGCATCGCATGAAAGTAAAAAGACCTCTTGCCTAAAAAAAAAAAAAAAAAAAAGGAAGCAAGAGAACCTTCAGATAAACGATCTAACCTTACACCTATAGCAACTGGAAAAAGAAATAGAACAACAACAATAAAAAACACCCCAAGTTAGTAGAAGGAAAGAAATCCTAAAGATCAGAGCAGAAATATATGAAAAAGAAATGAAGGAAGCAATAGAAAAGGTCAATAAATTTAAAAGCTTGCAAATTGAGAAGATTAAGAAAGAATGAAAAATCATTAGACAGACTCATTTTGAAAAAAAGAAAAGACTCAAAACAGTAAAATTCAAAATGAAAAAAAATTACATCAGACAACACTGAAATACAAAGGATTGTAAGAGACTACTAGAAGCACTCTATGTCAAAAAAAAAAAAAAAAAAAAAAAACCAGGAAGAACAACCTGGTAGAAAATGGACACATTATTACAGAAGTATAACCTTTCGAAACTGAACCAGGAAGAAATAGAAAATACAAACAGACCAATCACAAGCATGGAAATTGTAACTGTAATCAACAACCTTCCAACAACAACAAAAAAGGCCAGGGCCAGATGTCTTCACAGGTGAATTCTACCAGTAGTAGAAAACAGCTGATACCTATCCTACTCAAACTCTTCCACAAAGTTGCAGAGGAAGGGTGCCAAAGTGTACAAGGCCACCATTGCCCTGATACAAAAACCAGACAAAGATTTCAGACAAAAAGAAAATTAGAGGCCAATATCACTGATACGTATGGATGCAAACATTCTCAACAAAGTTCAAGCAAACAGAATCCAACAACGCGTGATCACACAGCATGATCAAGTAGGGTTATTCCAGGAATGTAAAGATTCTCCAATATATACAAATCAATCAGTGTAATATACCATAATAGAATGTGAAAGATAAAAACAATATGATCATCTCAATAGATGCAGAGAAATCATTCAACAAACCCAGCATCCATTTATGATAAAAGTTCTCCAGAATGTAGACTTAGAAGGAACTTACCTCAACATAAAAGAGGCAATGTATGACAATCCAAAGTGAAATGCAGATGGCGACCGCAGCTATGAAATTAAAAGACGCTTACTCCTTGGAAGAAAACTTATGACCAACCTAGATGGCATATTCAAAAGCAGAGACGTTACTTTGCCAACAAAGGTCCGTCTAGTCAAGGCTAAGGTTTTTCCAGTGGTCATGTATGGATGTGAGAGTTGGACTGTGAAGAAAGCTGAGCGCCTAAGAATTGATGCTTTTGAACTGTGGTTTTGGAGAAGACTCTTGAGAGTCCCTTGGACTGCAAGGAGATCCAACCAGTCCATTCTAAAGGAGATCAATCCTGGGTGTTTTTTGGAAGGAATGATACTGAAGCTGAAACTCCAATACTTTGGCCACCTGATGCAAAGAGCTGACTCATTGGAAAAGACCCTGATGCTGGGAGGGATTAGGGGCAGGAGGAGAAGGGGACGACAGAGGATGAGATGGCTGGATGGCATCACTGACTCAATGGACGTGAGTTTGAGTGAACTCTAGGAGGTGGTGATGGACAGGGAGGCCTGGCGTGTTGTGATTCATAGGGTTGCAAGAGTGAGACATGACTGAGCAACTGAACTGAACTGAGACTTTACTATATTAATCAACTAGCTCTATTAATTTCTGATGGCATTTTAGGGTGTTCTAGGTGTACTTTTATGTCACCTGCAAACAGTGATGGATTCACTTCTTCTTTTCCAATATGCATTATTATTTTTTCTTCTTTGATTTCTGTGGCTAGGACTTTCAGACTATGTTTAATAGTAGTAGCAACAGTGGGCACACTTGCTGTGTTCCTGATCTTAGTGGAAACACATTTAAGCTTTCACTGTTGAGAATAAATTCACTTTGGATTGTCATACTCCCACTCAGTTCAGTTCAGTTCAGTCACTCAGTCGTGTCTGACTCTTTGTGACCCCATGAATCGCAGCACGCCAGGCCTCCCTGTCCATCGCCAACTCCCAGAGTTCACTCAGACTCACTTCCATCGAGTCAGTGATGCCATCCAGCCATCTCATCCTCTGTCGTCCCCTTCTCCTCCTGCCCCCAATCCCTCCCAGCATCAGGGTCTTTTCCAATGAGTCAACTCTTTGCATGAGGTGGCCAAAGTACTGGAGTTTCAGCTTTAGCAACATTCCCTCCAAAGAAATCCCAGGGCTGATCTCCTTCAGAATGGACTGGTTGGATCTCCTTGCAGTCCAAGGGACTCAAGAGTCTTCTTCAACATCACAGTTAAAAAGCATCATTCTTTGGCACTCAGCCTTCTTCACAGTCCAACTCTCACATCCATACATGACCACAGGAAAAACCATAGCCTTGACTAGACGGACCTTAGTCGGCAAGTAATGTCTCTGCTTTTGAATATACTATCTAGGTTGGTCATAAGTTTTCTTCCAAGGAGTAAGCGTCTTTTAATTTCATGGCTGCAGTCACCATCTGCAGTGATTTTGGAGCCCCCCAAAAATAAAGTCCGACACTGTTTCCACTGTTTCCTCATCTATTTCCCATAAAGTGATGGGACCTGATGCCATGATCTTCGTTTTCTGAATGTTGAGCTTTAAGCCAACTTTTTCACTCTCCTCTTTCACTTTCATCAAGAGGCTCTTTAGTTCCTCTTCACTTTCTGCCATAAGGGTGGTGTCATCTGCATATCTGAGGTGATTGATATTTCTCCCAGCAATCTTCATTCCAGCTTGTGCTTCCTTCAGCCCAGCGTTTCTCATGATGTACTCTGCATGAAAGTTAAATAAGCAGGATGACAATATACAGCCTTGACGTACTCCTTTTCCTATTTGGAACCAGTCTGTTGTTCCATGTCCGGTTCTAACTGTTGCTTCCTGACCTGCATACAGATTTCTCAAGAGGCAGGTCAGGTGGTCTGGCATTCCCATCTCTTTCAGAATTTTCCACAGTTTATTGTGATCCACACAGTCAAAGGCTTTGGCATAGTCAATAAAGCAGAAACAGATATTTTTTTGGAACCCTCTTGTTTTTTCCACGATCCAGCAGATGTTGGCAATTTGATCTCTAGTTCCTCTGCCTTTTCTAAAACCAGCTTGAACATCAGGGAGTTCACAGTTCACGTATTGCTGAAGCCTGGCTTGGAGAATATTGAGCATTACTTTACTAGCATGTGAGATGAGTGCAAATGTGTGGTAGTTTGAGCATTCTTTGGCATTGCCTTTCTTTAGAATTGGAATGGAAACGGACCTTTTCCAGTTCTGTGGCCACTGCTGAGTTTTCCAAATTTGCGCATATTGAGTGCAGCACTTTCACAGCATCATCTTTCAGGAGTTGAAATAGCTCAACTGGAATTCCATCACCTTCACTAGCTTTGTTTGTAGCGATGCTTTCCAAGGCCCACTTGACTTCACATTCCAGGATGTCTGGCTCTAGATTAGTGATCACATCATCATGATTATCTGGGTCTTGAAGATCTTTTTTGTACAGTTCTTCTATGTATTCTTGCCACCTCTTCTTAATATCTTCTCCTTCTGTTAGGTCCAGACCATTTCTGTCCCTTATCGAGCCCATCTTTGCATGAAATGTTCCCTTGGTATCTCTAATTTTCTTGAAGAGATCTCTAGTCTTTTCCATTCTGTTCTTTTCCTCTATTTCTTTACATTGATCGCTGAGGAAGGCTTTCTTATCTCTTCTTGCTATTCTTTGGAACTCTGCATTCAAATGGGTATATCTTTCCTTTTCTCCTTTGCTTTTTACCTCTCTTCTTTTCACAGCTATTTGTAAGGCCTCCCTAGACAGCCATTTTGCTTTTTTGCATTTCTTTTCCATGGGGATGGTCTTGATCCCTGTCTCCTGTACAATGTCACGAACCTCATTCCATAGTTCATCAGGCATTCTATCTGTCAGATCTAGTCCCTTAAATCTATTTCTCACTTCCACTATATAATCATAAGGGATTTGATTTAGGTCATACCTGAATGGTCTAGCGGTTTTCCCTACTTTCTTCAATTTAAGTCTGAATTTGGTAATAAGGAGTTCATGATCTGAGCCACAGTCAGCTCCTGGTCTTGTTTTTGTTGACTGTATAGAGTTTCTCCATCTTTGGCTGAAAAGAATATAATCAATCTGATTTCAGTGTTGACCATATGGTGATGTCCATGTGTAGAGTCTTCTCTTGTGTTGTTGGAAGAGGGTGTTTGCTATGACCAGTGCATTTTCTTGGCAAAACTCTATTAGTCTTTGCCCTGCTTCATTCTGCTTTCCAAGGACAAATTTGCCTGTTACTCCAGGTGTTTCTTGACTTCCTGCTTTTGCATTCCAGTCCCCTATAATGAAAAGGACATCTTTTTGGGGTGTTAGTTCTAAAAGGTCTTGTAGGTTTTCATAGAACCGTTCAACTTCAGCTTGTTCAGCATTACTGGTTGGGGCATAGACTTGGATAACTGATATTGAATGGTTTGCCTTGGAGATGAACAGAGATCATTCTGTCGTTTTTGAGATTGCATCTAAGTACTGCATTTTGGACTCTTTTGTTGACCATGATGGCTACTCCATTTCTTCTGAGGGATTCCTGCCCGCAGTAGTAGATGTAATGGTCATCTGAGTTAAATTCACCCATTCCAGTCCATTTTAGTTTGCTGATTCCTAGAATGTCGACATTCACTCTTGCCATCTTTTATTTGACCACTTCCAATTTGCCTTGATTCATGGACCTGACATTCTAGGTTCCTATGCAATATTGCTCTTTACAGCATCGGACCTTGCTTCTATCACCAGTCACATCCACAGCTGGGTATTGTTTTTGCTTGGCTCCATCCCTTCATTCTTTCTGGAGTTATTTCTCCACTGATCTCCAGTAGCCTATTGGGCACCTACTGACCTGGGGAGTTCCTCTTTCAGTATCCTATCATTTTGCCTTTTCATACTGTTCTTGGGGTTCTCAAGGCAAGAATACTGAGGTGGGTTGCCATTCCCTTCTCCAGTGGACCACATTCTGTCAGACCTCTCCACCATGACCCGCCCATCTTGGGTTGCCCTGTGGGCATGGCTTGGTTTCATTGAGTTAGACAAGGCTGTGATCCTATTGTGATTAGATTGACTAGTTTTCTGTGAGTATGGTTTCAGTGTGTCTGCCCTCTGATGCCCTCTTGCAATACCTACCATCTTACTTGGATTTGTCTTACCTTGGGCGTGGTGTATCTCTTCTCGGCTGCTCCAGCAAAGCACAGCCTCTGCTCCTTACCTTGGATGAGGTGTATCTCCTTACGCCACCCTTCCTGACCTTCAACGTGCGATAGTTCCTCTAGGCCTTCCTGCGCCCACACAGCCACCGCTCCTTGGGTTGCTCCTCTGGGCCACCACCCCTGGCCTCAGGCGTGAGGTGGCTTCTCCCGGCTGTACTCCAAAAATAGTCAGGGGGGCCACAAAAATCCCCCACCTGCAGGCTGGTGGGACTTTCCCTACTCTAGCACATGTGAATACCTCACACTGTCCTATACTAAACTAACTTTTGGCACATATTGGACTCATTACCTGCTCATAAATATGCCATTAATACATACATCTAATTATAACAGACTGAATCATGGGAAGGACATGCATGGCAGAGCATCTTGTAATATAACCTGCAGTTATCAATTAAGACTGTCAATCAAATACCTCCCTGGATTATGGAAATGACTGCCTTAAAAACTCTGTACCCCAGCCTTCCAGGGCCAGGTGCCTCCCGCGGTGTGGTCCACCTCTTTCTTGAGGTGTTGTCTCTGTTCTTTCTTTTTGTGTGCTCACTTGTACCCAACTCTTTGTGATCTTTCTTTCCTTATTGTTAATACACTTTCTTGCAATGGGTAAGACCTTAGATTCTTCTTTGCACCCTTACCAAGAACCCAGGCCCACAGGAGAAATGGTTTCCCAACTCTCTTTCAGCTAACAGACCTAGACGAAAGTCAAGTACCTGGTGGAAAGTCAAGTGCCTGGTGTAAAGTCTTATCAGAAATAGAAAAGAGGCTAAAATAGACAAAAAGATCTGCAAGGAAGAAACACAAAGCCAAGGAAAAGAGAGAGAGAGAAAGAGTGAGAAGAGTTTTCAATATCCTTTTTAGTCCCTAGGTCCAGAGTGTCTATGGTCAGATCCTTCCTTGTTCTCATCAGGACCATGATCCACTAAATTCTTTGCTTAAATCAATTTGAGTAAGATTTCTGCCACTTGACTAATAGTAAGGCATATTACACTATATCTGAGTCATAGCAAATATTTTTAAAATCAATGTCACTTCCACCTTGAGGAGAAAAAAAAAACTGTGGGAAACAAAATTCATTTTAAACACTATTAGTTAAAGGTATCTGATATTTTGTCTTGAATTTGCTTGAAAATACTCTAGTTTGATGTATATGTGTGTGTACATTAATCTGTATCCCAGGGATAATGATTTAATATTAACAGCCAGATCAGAAATCCACACCCCAGGCAGAGGCGATTAGTTAGCAGTTGGAGGATCCTAATCAGTATCCCATCCCTTGAAGGAGGCTTGTACAGCACTTTACAAATTGCTATCTGAAATTGCAGCATAACAGATTTTTTTAAAATAGTGAAATGAGTGTTATTCAAAATATATTGCACAAGCAACTATGGAGAACAGTATGGAGGTTCCTTAAGAAACTAAAAATAGAGTTATCATCAGTTCAGTTCAGTTCAGTCACTCAGTTGTGTCCTACTATTTGCGACCCCATGGACTGCAGCACACCAGTCCTCCCTGTCAATCGCCAACTCCCAGAGTTTACTCAAACTCATGTCCGTTGAGTCAGTGATGCCATCCAACCATCTCATCCTCTGTCATCCTGTTCTCCTCCTGCCTTCAATCTTTCCCAGCATCAAGGTATTTGCAAATGAGTCAGTTCTTCACATCAGGTGGCCAAAGGATTGGAGTTTCAGCTTCAGCATGGGTCCTTCCAATGAATATTCAGGACTGATTTCCTTTAGGATGGACTGGTTGGATCTCCTTGCAGTCCAAGGGACTCTCAAGAGTCTTCTCCAACATCACAGTTCAAAAGCATCAATTCTTTGGCCCTCAGTTTTCTTTATAGTCCAACTCTCACATCCATATATGACTACTGGAAAAACCATAGCCTTGACTAGACGGACCTTGTTGGCAAAGTAATGTCTCTGCTTTTTAATATGCTGTCTAGGTTGGTCTTAACTTTTCTTTCAAGGAGCAAGCGTCTTTTAATTTCATGGCTGCAGTCACCATCTGCAGTGATTTTGGAGTCCAAAAAGATAAAGTCTGACACTGTTTCCACTGTTTCCCCATCTATTTGCCATGAAGTGATGGGACCAGATGCCATGATCGTAGTTTTCTGGATTTCAAGTTTTAAGCCAACTTTTTCACTCTCCTCTTTCACTTTCATCAAGAAGCTCTTTAGTTCCTCTTTGCTTTCTGCCATAAAGGTGGTGTCATCTGCATATCTGAGGTTATTGATATTTCTCCTGGCAATCTTGATTCCAGTGTTACCATATGATCCTGCAATCCTACTCCTAAGCATACATCAGGAGAAAACTATAATTCCAAAATATATATGCACCCCAATGTTTATTGTAGCATTATTTTACTTGCTGTGTTTTCACATGACCTCTTCTCTGTGTACAGAGAAAGTTCTGGCATCTCTTTGGCTTCTTATAAGGACACCAGTCCTAAAGGATTAAAGTCCCACTCATTTAAACCTTAATGGCTACCCTAAAAGCCTTATCTCCAATTCTGTCATCTTGAGGGTTAGGACTTCAACATTGAAATTTGGAGGGGACACAATTCAGTCCATAACAACTTCTATACTACAGTCCAAGTGACCTTCCCAAAACACAAAGCTGCAAACCTTTCCTGTTTGGATTCCCCCATCCTTACCCCCAGCATTTTTTGCCTAATTTCTCTGGCTAGACCTTTTCAGTACAATGTCGA
Source organism: Capra hircus (assembly GCF_001704415.2). Taxonomy (NCBI): domain Eukaryota; kingdom Metazoa; phylum Chordata; class Mammalia; order Artiodactyla; family Bovidae; genus Capra; species Capra hircus. The sequence continues at coordinate 37,771,318 of NC_030818.1, forward strand.
ATTGAAGTGGCAAGAGTGGGTATCCTTGTTTTAATCCTGATGTAAGGAAAAAGACTTGTCTTTCACCACCGAGTATGATATTAGCTGAGCATTTTTCTGGAGATGCTCTTTAGCATGTCAAGGAAGTTCCCTTTTATGTTGTTGTTGTTTAGTTGATAAGTCATGACCAACTCTTTTGCAACCCCATGGACTGTAGCCCACCAGTCTCCTCTATCCATGGGATTTCCCAGGCAAGAACACTGAAGTGGGTTGTCATTTCCTTCTCCAGGAGATCTTCCTAACCCAGGGATCGAACCCACATCTCCTTCATTGGCAGGTGGATTCATTACCACTGAGCCACCAGGGAAGCTTAGTTTATTAAGTGTTTTTATAGTGCAAGGGTGTTGGATTTTGTCAGTTGAGCTGATCATGTCACTTTTTTGCTTCAAATCTTTCACATTCTGTGTCATTTAGGGTTCTCTGGTAGAGAAATAATTGACAGTGATCATTTTAAGGGCGTTGCAGGAGCCTTTAGGATAGAAAGGAGGCTGAACACCCAGCTTGGAATGAAACAGTTCCTGAAGGCTTCAGTAGTAGGAATCCCTGGTTGATCTTGTTTGGATATTCATGCTTCAAGGGCTGAACACTTTCTTTCTCTCCTTAAATCACACTGCTTAATATACTAAGTTCCTGATTGCATGACATTGTGAATGTACCTTATGCCACCGAGTTGTACACTAAAAAATAGTTAAAATGGCAAATTTTATGTTATATATATTTTCCCACAATAAACAAAAAATTTAAAATAGTCTAAATGCAGTCAAATACTGAAAATTTTCAGGAAGGCAATTTAGAGCATTGAAGCATAAATCTTTCTAGGGATTAAATGACACATGATAATATATGGAAGTAAACAAATGTTTTCAAGTTAAATAAAATTGATACAACTGTGTTTGACTTTGGAGGTAACAAAGATTGGTTGACAAAAAGTCAGAGAAACAGAAGATGATGAGACCCTGACATTTCTTCATTCTTCCAACGAGGAAAATACTTTTTTTCAGGCCTTGTCATTTTCAGTACTGGGCTCTGAAAGGACTCTAAGAAAGCATAATTTATAGCACAGAGCAATACGTTTATCAAACTAACTTAAAGGAGTCGAATGGCTTATATTAGTAATACTGGATAAAATATTTCTTGATACTATATCTCTAAGATTAGATTCAATAAAACCTGGGGACTGGAGGAAATGGAGAAATATATACACAGTTTAGATTGGCCATGAATTGATCATGGTTGAGAATGAGTGTGAGTTCAAGGAGATTCATTATACCATTCCTTTTACTTTGCATATGCTGGAATAAAGTGTTAAATTCTTTTTTAAAAAGTTTTAGGACACAGAGTACAGTTGTTCTAGTTAGGTCACATGTTCACCCCCTGACTCTCCCAAGGAAGTGAGAGGAATGTTTTTCCTCAAGACTTATTGCAAAATAATATAATACAGTATTGTTGTAATAGTAAATCACTAGAGGCAATCTACATGTTTTAAAATAGAGTATTGGTTAAGGAAATACATGCATGTAATTGAGTATCATAGAACAATTTAAATGACTGGTTATTTATTCATGCACACAAAAATAAAATTGCTGTCAATTGTCTCTAAAGGTTTATATTAATTCTCACCCTTCTCAGCGTTACAACTACATCTTCAACAAAAACAGCCATTATCATTTTAAAAAATGTGTCAATAGTATCATGTGTTCTTTATATATAATTTTCAAAGTGGAAAAATGCTAAAATAATGTTTAAAGGACTGTCAATTAGGGAGGAAGTATACATGGCATCATGGTTGAATATCAGTATTTTTATTACTCTTAATGCCTGTAATTGGATGTGGCTTAAGTTTTGAACTGGATTAATTCAGGATAGTTCTGTCTCTAAAAAGAATTATTCAGTGAAGGCCTGATGATCCTTCAGTTTTTTTTTCTTATTTAACCTTATATTAATATATTTGATTCATTTAATCCTGATTGTCCATGAAGGACAAAGTTCTCATTTGCATGTATTTGTATCTATTTAAATAAGGAATCATATCTAAAACATAAAATGAGCCTTTAAAATGTCCTAATATTTAGGGCTAGTAATTATATTTCTGAAAATAAATGCTGTAATCCAAATGGTTATAATAGTGCAAAATTACTCAATAGTAGAGAATATTTAAGAGTATTATTTTGTGTACAAGCTGTTTTAAGAACATAAGTGTTAGTTGTTCAGTCATGTCTGACTCATTTCAACCCCATGGACTATAGCCCACCAGGCTCTTCTGTCCATGGAATTCTCAAGGCAAGAATACTGGAGTGGGTTGCCATTCCCTTTCTCCAGGGGATCTTCCCAAGCCAGGGATCGAACCTGGTCTCCTGCAACGCAGGCAGATTCTTTACTGTCTGAGCCACCAGAGGTGTTTAAAGAATATAAGAAAATGTTAAATAGGAAAAGGAGTAGATTAAGCTTGAATATTTATTATGATCACAACTATGTAAAAAAATTTTTTTTGTACTGCAAGAAATCTAAAATGCTAACCTCATTATACTTGAAGACTGAAAGAATAGATTATTTTCTTTTTTCTTTCTACTTATCTATATTTTTCAAATTTCTTTTACAGTGAGTACATATTACCATTACATTTAGAAAAATGTTTAAAATAGAGACTATTTCAGTTGAAATGGACAGAAACACAACTCAGATTAAACTAAAGAGGGAGAGGAGTTGAGGGGAGGGTGAGAAAGAAGGAAAGAGAAGTTCAGTGGAAGGACTTGGATTTAGTCCCACATGGAAATAATATCATCAGGTCTCTCTCGTCCTCCCTCCCCCTAATTGCTCAGCTCAGCCTCCTCTGTGTGGTGACCTCACTTTCTTCCACGTTCCAAGTTGCCAGAGAATTAGGTTGCCCACAGCTCTCAGCTTACATCATCTGCTTTAGGAGTCTCAGTGGAAAGAGACCTCTCTCCCTCAACATCTACATATCAGTACCAGAGAAGAACTCTTATAGGCCCTGCTTGGGCTGCATGCCCACCCCTGTACTAATCACAATGTCTGGGGAATGGGGTACTAAGATTGGGTTGGCTGGCGATGTATGCTCATGTCTGTTCCGGAAGAGATGTTCTAGTATTGGGAGAGATAGATAGCGTGATGGCCAGCCAAAATTCAGAAAGATATCAGGCAGGGATCTTCTATCTGCACTGCAGCTTTCAAATTCTTAGCTATGGCAAGTGGGATCTAGTTCCCTGACCAGGGATCAAACCTGGGCTCCCTGAATTGGAAGCATGGAGTCTTAGCCATTGGACCGCCAGGGAAGCTCTGGAGGAGTTCTTTAGTGATTCAATCTTGCTGCCCTTGAGTCTGTCCCTATGAGAGGCTAGTCTCCCTCACCCAACATGTTCCTGTTCGGTACTTCTTCAGCCACCAACTTCTTACTGGCCTCATTATGGAGCCTGCACATTGCCTTAGGCTTTGAACATTCACAGGCTTGTTTCCAAGTTGGGTTTTTCCGGCAATACAACTCCCCTCAGATCTCAGCTGGTGTTTTGCCAGTTTTATACCTGGGGATTCCATAAGCTAGACACCAACACCAGAAATCATATCCTGCCCTTGCAGTTACTCTTAGCAACAGATACCAGCTTTGCACTTCTCATGGGTTTTCAACTGTCTCCCATTATGGCATCCTGCCCCTGGGCTATAACGCAGTGGGTAGTGTTTTTCCACGGGCACGATTATTAATTATATTTGGCAGGGAACAGCACAGTTGTTTAAGAGAAAGGGACAAGGGAAACAGGATTTTCTAATTTTTACCGTGTTTCTGGTGTGATTCCTGCTTCCTTTCTTTGCAACACTTTTAGATTGGAGCATAGATTTCAGCTTTTTCAAATCAGTAAGAAAAATTATTTGACACTCAGTGGTCCTGGATTGCTGGTCAGAGGCAGAAAGGGCCTCCCAATATGTTTTTGCCTTTCTGCTTTCAGGTAAGTGAGTTTGAATTCAAGCTCATCCTTTCCTCTTTGCTTAACAGGGTTCTTCTAGCATCTCCATGTTGGCATCAGTACATCCAGATAAATGGGGTACCACATTTGATTGGACCTGGGTCATGTGTCCATATCCAACTAGATGGGGTCTCCTGGAAAAAGGGAAAAGGAATGGGAACGCTGAGGTAGACTACAAGCTACCTTGTATCTTTAAAATTCCTTACAGAATTAAGGGCTTCATATGAAAATCATCAAATCCAAAACTGAAAATATATGAGGAGGAAAGTTTCTTAGGATCACACCCTCATGCTTAAAAATTGCAAGGTGATCTCAAACAGAATGAGGAGTCAGAAACAGAGAACAACAAAAATAAAAAGAACACTTTGTCTTGTCTTCACACATCAGAAATGCAAGAGCCAATCCTGTAAATATTCAGCAGTTTCCTTAGCTTTTGTCAACTGGCAGCTTCCAAATTTTTGACAGGTAGAGTCTAAATTTCAGAAGTACTTCTAAAAGGTGCATCAGTGAATGTTCTGTCCATCCTTCTAATCTACATATATGTTTTGATTTTATAACACTGTTATTAAAATCTCATTTCTAGATTTATATTAACATTTAGTGGCCACCTAGAGATTTCTTCTCCTTTTACCAGTTTTGAATCTCCTCACCCAGAAACTCTTCTTGTTCCATCCTTTTTGGTTTTGCATCTTGGTTCTGTCTTGTCTTCCCCAATAGCCTCAAGTCCAATCCAGATACCTGGAATTGGAGCTGGCCCCTTTACTCACGCAGACAGACTGGAAAATATAACTTCAACACTCTGCTAACTTAAAACAACAACAACAACAACAAATCTTTAAATTTCAGAGTAATTTTAGACTTAGAACAAAGTTGAAAAGAGGGACTGAGAGTTCCTTTATATCCTTCATCCACTGTTTCTTAACTTTAACATCTTCCCTAGCCAGTATATAGGAGAAGGCAATGGCACCCCACTCTAGTACTCTTGCCTGGCAAATCCCATGGGTGGAGGAGCCTGGTAGGCTGCAGTCCATGGGGTCGCTAAGAGTCGGACACGACTGAGCGACTTACTGTTACTTTTCGCTTTCATGCATTGGAGAAGGAAATGGCAACCCACTCCAGTGTTCTTGCCTGGAGAATCCCAGGGATGGGGGAGCCTGGTGGGCTGCCATCTCTGGGCTCGCACAGAGTTGGACACGACTGAAGCGACTTAGCAGCAGCAGCAGCAGCGGCAGCCAGCATATATTTATCAAAACTAGGAAATTAACATTGATACATTATTATTCACGAAACTCCAGAATGTATATGGATTTCATCAGTTTCCCAGTAATATTCTTTTCTATTCCAGGATCCAATCCAGGAGAAGCACATTGCATTTAATCTGCTAAAATGAGTTCTTTCCCAAGTCACTTCCAGTTAAGCTGTGACAATTGTGAAGAATGTGGCATTTTAATATTTAAGATAAACTATTCATTAGCAAAACAACACAAGTTGTCAGGATGTCACTTGTGCTGTGATTATGAGATCCTCTGGTGAAGAGTCTCTATTATTTGTTTGGCATATTTTAGCTATATACAGTTTCATACATTTTCTACAGAACGTAGTAATAGTTTCACAGTAGTGAGAGGTAAGAGAAGTACACAAAAATTCAAAGCATTCTAACTTCTAGGGGAAAACAGTTTCATTCTTCCTAATGTAATTAGTAGAGTTTGAATTTTATCCCAGCGACATGCTGTAAAGGTAGTGGGAGTATAATTTATGAAAACATTACAGGTCTGACCCACTCATCACAGTCTGAGCCACAGAAACCGCAAAAGACCACAGGGTGAGATTCTTGCCAAATCAACTTCTTTAGGAGGACAAATAATTGCCAACAACACAAAAGTTCTCTCTAGGAAAAGAAAGCTCTCTTTAGGAGAAATATCTGGAGTAATATGGGGGAATCTGAAGGTAATCTGGCCTCCCACCTACTGCCCATCCCCCACCCCCAACGAGTCCCAAGTGGCTTGTGGGATTTTAATTCCCTGATCAGGGATCAAAACTGTGCTCCCTGCAATGGAAGTGCAGTCCTAACCACTGGACCACCAGGGAATTCCTTGCATTGTTAAATAAAGCTGTTTTCAGACCAATAGAAGCTACCTTGATGCAGGGTTTTTAAAAAATTACAGGGAATTCCCTGGTGCTCTAGGGGTTAGGATTATGCACTTCCACTGAAGGGGGCATGGGTTTGATCCCTGGTTGGGGAACTAAGGTCCCGTACGCCACATGGTGTGACTGAAAGAAGAAAAGGACTCACTGAAAAATTTAAAGACTATGTGTCTTTCATTACAAGAGAACAATACTGTGGGTATTATAACAAAGAGCTATAAAGAATTCTACTTGAAGTCAGTTGAAGGACTTCTTCAATCCAAGAGAAATATAGAGCTTTGCTAAGTATTATTCCATCTTGCTCCTACCACAATTAATAGCTTCAGATGCTGTCATCAATTACAGGATGACAAGCAAAATTTCTGTAGAAGTTTCCTCCACCCCAGAAAAATATTTAACAATTATCTAAGTGAAGACACATGAAAAAATATCCAGAAACAACAAAATTATTTTGCCAAGTATTATCCTATAAATAAAGAAGGCTAATGAAGATATTAAGTGTTTAGATTCTCACTGAGCAACTTGTTTTCTGCAGGGATAAGGGATATAGTAATATTGCTAATTAATTTTAAAAAAAGGAAACCTCAAATAGTGCCTACTGCTTCCCAAACAGTTGCTCACCCATGATATACTGAATAGTTTATTGGTGTCTTTATATTTTAGGCACAGCTGCCACTGATGCTGACACAAAGTAGGCAGTGTGTAATTGTTCGCTGACACCACCTCACATATGACCACCTCTGTGAAGTCCTCTGATTGCTCCCAGCCCCGGCATCAAGGAAGAATCTGCATTCTTTCCTCTGTGCTCTCACTTTTACTACATAATTCTGTGATAGCACTTCTCACAATGTCCCTCTTTTAGGAACAGCATCTTATTCAATTTTTTTCTTCATAGGCAAATGGCAGTGTTATGAGCGTGCACAGAGGGAAAAAACCACATGAAGACACAATAGGAAGGCCACCATCTGCAAGACAAGCAGATAGGCCTCAAAAGAAACCAAACCTGCTGACACCTTGATCTTGGACTGCTATCCTCTCAAACTGTGAGGAAATTAATTTCTGCCCATGGTGTTCAGTCTGTGGTATGTAGTTACAGCAGCCCTAGAAGGCAATGGCACCCCACTCCAGTACTCTTGCTTGGAAAATCCCATGGATGGAGGAGCCTGGTAGGCTGTAGTCCATGGGGTCGCTAAGAGTCGGACATGACTGAGCGACTTCACTTTCACTTTTCACTTTCATGCATTGGAGAAGGAAATGGGAACTCACTCCAGTGTTCTTGCCTGGAGAATCCCAGGGACGATGGAGCCTGGTGGGCTGCCATCTATGGGGCTGCACAGAGTCGGACACGACTGAAGCGACTTAGCTCAGCTTAGCTTAGCAAACTAATACAGATGGTCACAGGTAAATGATATACAGTAAGTGCTTAAAAATAGTAGCATGCAGTTTATTTTATATATATATATAGTATAATAGTAGTATGCAGTTATTTTATATATATGTATATATATATACACACACATATACATACACCCTCTTGAATATAGATTATGCATGTACTTAGCAAGTTTAAGGACTTTATGTGCATTCATGTCTGTTTTAATGGTTGTCTTTAGATTGTGTGTTAGGCAGTTGAGTGGATTATTTTTTAAAACTGTTCATGCAAGAAATTTTGACTTCCGTTACAAAGACTTCTGTCATGGATAAAATTGATTCCCTGAGGTAAATAGGTTTGTTCCACAACTCAGTTGGGCAAATATCTTATTCGGATAAAAGGCATAGAAATTTTCAGGATTCAAATTAATCCAAGAGGTAAGTAGCTCTGGTTAATTTTTCAATTGTCTTTCCTAAATCTTCATTAATCTTTTCATAAGTCATTTAGTTTTATCACAAGACAAACACAGAGTGAGGAAATAAAGAGTTGATCATTTTTGATAAACCCATGTGGATAAAAATCCACAGAAAAAACTAGTTTATAAAATCTCTTGCCAGTATGATTTATGGACCAAAGGAAAAAATGTAAATGCAGTCGTTTCACTCTCTGTTCTCAACATTGCAAGGGCTTTGGCTTACATTCACCTTGTCTTGAGGGCCGTGAATGATCTGGCTTCAGACTACCTGTTCTGATTTACCTTTCTATCTTGTTCCCCTTTCTTTTTTTCCTTTTCGTTCTTTAGCTTCAGAAGCATCCCTGTGGATCCTGACACAAGCTGTGTGTTGTTTCTTTCTTTTTTTAAGGTTAGTTACTCATTCATGTCCGATTCTTTGCAACCTCAGGGACTGTAGCCCACCAGGCTCCTCTGTCCATGGGATTCTTCAGGCAAGAATACTGGAGTGGGTAGCCATTCCTTTCTGCAGGGGATCTTCCTGACCCACAGATTGAACCAGTGTCTCCAGCATTGTAGGAAGATTCTTTACTGTCCGAGACACCAGGAAAGCCCCACTAAATGCATTTATCAGAAAGACTGCTTTCCCTGAGAGTCATATGACTCACTCTTCCCCTCCATTACATTCTTCCTCTCTATTTCAGCAGGATGGGATCAGGGAAATCTTCCCTACTCATTCAGCAGAAAAGCATCCTCTGTCATTCTCCATCTTAGTGTCTTTTCCCCTCATAGCACTCATTAATACCGGGACATTATGTTTTTGTTTATCCACTTATTTTCTCTCTCCTGTCTAACAGATTTTCAGCTCTGTGAGAACAGGGGTCTTGTCAAGAAATGTTGGTTGAGTGGGAATTTGTAGCATCAACCACTGAAATCTGAGATAACAGTTTTCAATATTTCTTGAGATACAATGAGTATTGTAATGAAGCAGTCAAATAATGCTGAGGAAATATAATCCAGTATCAGTTGAGTACCTTAGGTTTCCCCAGAAGTCTCTGTGGTATTTGTTCTGTGTGGTTTACCCTTTGAGAGTTTCTTCTGCTCAGAACTTTTATTTAGTATCTTGGATGTACCCTAGATACTCATAAATAGATCCTTGATAGTTATTCAGAGGAGCACTGAACAGTAGATATATAATGTGCACTGCACATGTACTATAAAATCTTCCAAGAGCTAAAATTTTTAAAAGTAAATACAATAGCTAAAACCAATTTTCAGATATTTTATTAAACCTTCGGATTGCAAGATCAAACCGGTCAATCTAAAGAGGATCAATCTTGAATATTCACTGGAAGGACTGACGCTAAAACTGAAGCTGCAATACTTTGGCCACCTGATGCGAAGAGCTAACGCATTAGAAAAGACCCTGATGCTGGGAAAGATTGAAGGCAGGAGAGGAAGGGGACAACAAAGGATGAGATGGTTGGATGGCATCACTGACTCCATGGACATGAGTTTGAGCAAGTTCTGGGAGATGGTGAAGGACAGGGAAGCCTGGTGTGCTGCAGTCCATGGGGTTGCAAAGAGTTAGACACAACTAAGCAACGGAACAAAAACAATTTAACCCAAAATATCCAAAATATTATTTCAACTTGTAATCATATACTGATTTTATTTATAATACAATGTTAACACAATGTGCAATATTCTTTTGCTTTGTTCATAGTACCTTCAAAATTCAATGACTTCCCTGGTGGCTCAGATGGTAAAGCATCTGCCTACAATGCGGGAGACCCAGGTTCATTCCCTGGGTTGGGAATGCCTTCTGAAGAAGGAAATGGCAACCCACTCCAGTACTCTTGCCTGAAAAAATCCCATGGATGGAGCAGTGTGGTAGGCTACAGTCCATGGGCTTGCAAAGATTCGGACATGACTGAGGGACTTCACTTTGACTTTCAAAATTCAATGAGTGTTTTATGCTGGCAGCATATCTCAATTCAGATTGTAAATTTTAACAAAGTGAAATGAAGCTCTACTAAAATAATAAAGTTGTATATAATGGGAAAATATTTTACCTTGCTTTAGTTCTAAAATTTAAGTTAGTGACGAATAAAATAAAAATTCAGTTCCTCAATGTATTAGCCACATTTCAAGTGCTCCACAGCCACGTGGTGGCCAGTGGCTTCTGTATTGGACAGTGTGGATATATTAGACATGTGACCCAGTGTCCTGGTCATACTTGATTGGAGCATCAGCAGCCTTCTAACCACAGTTTAGCCAATCAGATTCTCACTCCCAGGAGTTTTGAGTTTTGAACTGAGAAGCAGAGACAGGAGAAGTTTGGCTCTGAATCATGTTAATGGCAGAATTCCAAAAGGCACGTTTGTGAGCAGCTGTTGTTAGGGTCTCCAGAGGTTCCCTGTCTTTTGCCCTTCCAGAGGCCTGGTTGGTGGTTCAGTTCTTTGGATTCTGTGAGAGAGCCTAATATATTATTTCCAATAAGTTTTTATTTTCCCTTGAGTCAGCTCAGGCTGGTTTCTATTACTTGTAATGACATTAATAAAAAAATAAAATGAACAAAAACTCATAACAAATTTCTTTAAAAGGAGATGCATAAGAGTACAGAAGGGTATACATTTATGCAAAACTGCTTTGAATACCTTAGAAAAAATCATAATTGTCCAGGATGTTATCAACTCTAGCAGGATATAGATAATTCAAAACAGTAAATTGATACAAAAAGAGCATCTATTTGATTTTGGAATGCATTTGTGTGAACTGGGGGTGGGGATGGGGCAGAACAGGAACAAGATACAGCCTTCTAATTGTTTTACAGAGAATTTAATCAGCATGAATTCTCTAAGAATTACGTTGATCACACAGCAGGTGCTTGATAAATGCATGTTGATTAATTGACTTAGAATACACCAGCTGTCGGTGAAAGAATGTGATCCACAATCAAACCATTTGACAAGAAAGCCAGGATGGCTTTTAAAATTAGTAACAACGTGGAATTCTACATGCAAATAGTCCAGAGATGGTGTCGCTATCTTTGGTTCTCTTCCTAGATGAGAATAAGATAATCAGACTCTGCTTTGGGAGGAAGGTATTTATCGTTTAAGGCCTTCAACCTAAGTAAACATATTCTCCAGTCATTTGGTTTTAGCATCTGGAAGGCCTTTATGTTGCATACACCAAGTCTGTGGCGATAAGTGGGTAGGGGAGGGAGATACAATTATAAATGAGCTCTCCTGATCCTGGGGAGCTTTGATTTTCATCTCTTCTTAGGATCAGATAAGCAATGCTTACATTTCATGGGGCAGAAAAAGAAAAGTTAAAAAAGATTTCAGAATACCACATTTAAATGAATGGATTTGAACTTGAGCCTTTAGTATTACTAACAGTTCACAGAAAGTATCAGAATAAAACTACTCACAGGGATACTATCAGCCAAATCCAGAACATGGAAAATTCTACAGAACAAATGACTTGGATTTTTCAACAAATAGTAAACTGTGTAACTACCACACATTGTAAATGGCACAATTACGTTAGAGGATAATGGCACCTCCAGTAGACATGGTTTCAGAGTTAGTTCCCTACATGAAGGTTCTAGGGTGGAGAGTTGTAAGCAGAAACTGGTATTTGGTATTAGATAGAGACCTCTGGGGAGGTAAGGAAGGCAGGGCTGAACAGTGGAGAAGCTGACTCCAGTGAGGTTTCAGCTGAGGCATCAGTCATTCCATGTGGGGTTCTGAAGGGGAGCTGACCCTTCAGAGTTGTCTCAAATTGAGACAAGGGGCCAGACTTTATATTCATTTGATACAGGCTGCCTCCTAGTAGGGGTATAACTTTGGGAGAGGCAGGTCCCTGCAGCCAAGAGGGGTTCCCAGCAAGAGAGGTGGCAGTGAGCCAACTATAGTCCATACTCCCAGCAGTTCGGGGATGAGACTGCTGGCCCTGAAGGGCTCTTGTTGGAGCACAACAGGATTCAGCACAATGCAGTGTGGTATAAAACAGTCAAGTGCTGAGATTATTAGTGACACTTAGCTAGTCTTTGGGCTCCCCTGGTGGCTCAGACAGGGAAAGAATCTGCCTGCAATGCAGGAGACCAGGCTCAATCCCTGGGTGGGGAAAATCCCCTGGAGAAGGGACTGGCTACCACTCCAGTATTCTTGCCTCGAGAATCCCCACAGACAGAGAAGCCTGGTGGACTACAGTCCATGGGATGTCAAAGAGTAGGACACAACTAAGCGATTGATACTTTCACTTTAGCTAATCTTTAATCCATAATTTGCTCAATAATGACTATTTTATTTAAAAATTCTAATGGAGTACCACAGTACTATGAAAGTTTTGGCATTCAGTCAGTGGATATGCTGAAATAAACTACTGTGTTATAAATAAGTATTGTGTTATATGCACTTGGTAAACCTTTAGTGGAACTGTCAGTTTTGGAACCCTGGGTGGGGGGACACTAGCCATTTGCCTCTCAGGCTGCCATATCTGTTCTCCTCAACGGCCTCTCCCTTCTGGTCTCTTCTCATGACTTCTCATATCTAGCCTGAGAACTTTCTAATGCTGTAGGGCTTAGTTCTCAGACCTTTTTTATTCTTTTTTGAAAAAAAATCTGATTATCATTTCCTAAATATTCCCATCCAGACTCATGACTTTAAATACCATGTAGACTTTGATGATTCACATATATTTATCTCCAGCCTCATCTATTTCCCTGAACTCCTGACTGGTACATCTAGGTACTGGTCCATCTAGACGGTCAACATCTCTACTTGATTATCTACACACTAGTTGGTTAGCAACACATATCTTAAACTTGGCAGTGTCAAACCAAGCCCCAGTCCCTCTGCAAAACTGGGTTCACCTGCAATCTTCAAATATCACAGCAAATAACAGCCTCACTTCCCAGTTGCTCAAGCCAGAAATCTGGAACTCATTCTTGAGTATTTTAAAGAAAAAATTTGGACATTATGTCAATTAACTCACAGATACTTTCTCTAACTGATAAATATTTCCCCCAAATAACCACCATGCCTAACAAAATTATGCTTAATATCATTTGATAACTGGTGTATATTCAAAAATCCCTAGTTGTCATTAAGATACCATTTTACAGTTGCTTTGCTCAGGCTGGAATTGAAATAAAGGATAAAGTCAATAAACAAATATAAAATATGTCAGGTGGTAACCAATACTGCAGAGTAGAGGCGTAAATAGTACAGAGCAGAAAGGGCTAGTTAGTGTGGCTATTTAATTCAGAGTGCTCAGGAAAGGGCTCTCGAAGCAACATTTGAGTTTGGAATAAAGTGTTTCAAGGAAGAAATGACCAACTATGTCATACGCTATATATAGGTTAAATGCAAGGTGAAGACTGAGAACTGATCTTTGGATGTGGTAACACAGAGGTCACTGGGGACTTTGACTGAAGCTGCTTTTGTGGTCTGTGTGTATGCTTAGTCGATCAGTTGTGTCTGACTCTTTGCAACCCTATGGACTGCAGCCCACCAGGCTCCTCTGTCCATGGGGATTCTCCAGGCAAGAATACTGGAGGGGCTGATTTTTTTTTTCCAAATGGGAGATCTTGTAGTATGTTTGATACTAATGGGAATGATTACAAGGGAGAAATAGTGCAGGAGAGAAAAGGGAACATTTGCTGGAGGACCTTGAGTACATGGATGGGGAAACAAGCCAGTGCACAACTGCAGGGGGTGGCTTTAGACAGGAGGGGTGTATGTGTGTGTGTGTGGCTGTTAGTTGCTCAGTTGTGTTCAACTCTGCAACCCATAGACTGCAGCATGCCAGGCTCCTCTGTCCATGGAATTCTCCAGGCAAGTATACCGGAGTGGGTTGCCATTTCCTTCTCCAAGGGATGTTCCTGACCCAGGGATCAAACTTGAGTCTCCTGCATTGCAGGCAGATTCTTCACCATCTGAGCTACAGGAGGACCACAATATATCCACAGATCCAAGAAAGGAAACAGATATTTGAGCACTGATGCTGGCAGGCCAGTAGCTATGGTGGTAGCTGTGGATATTCTCTTCTCTGCAAAATAGGAAGCAAAGTCGTCACCAGAGGGGTCAGGAGACATTGAAGAGTTGAGGAAAGAGGAAAAGGAATGAAATCACTCTCTATGAAATCCAGCCAATGGGTTAGGGAACATACTGGGATTTCATTACAGGCCTGTTTGAGGTTGGGGCCATGAATTTGTAACGAGTAGCTGTTGGTTCTTCTCCAGTCACATTTAGCTGCTGGGAAGTGAGTTGGTTTTAAGTGGGGCTGGAGTTTGGACATAAAGTACAGTAGAGGGAGATCAGGGTAGAGGATTTGAGGGGGTATGCAAAAGAGTAATTATAATGATGAATCATAGGATATAAGCTGGATAATAGAAACTAGACAAAATGAGGGAGAATAATGAGCAGTGAAAAGGAAACAGTGGCCTTTAGGTTTCAGAAGGAGTGGAAGAATTGTGGGAGTCAAGGTATGGTGTGAAAAAGCTGGGAAACAGGAGGTGGTGGTAGACATAAAGCCAAAATAAATAGTCAAAAAAATAAGGGAGTTGCATAAATAGACAGTTTTATGTTCTGATAGTGGGGATGCAAATTGGTATTCTTTCTCTTGGGAGGCAATCTTGAAATAACTATCAAAATGTTAAATGCTTTTGACTTAGCAATTTTCCTCCCTGGGATTTATCTAACAGTTACGGTTGTGTAGTATTGTTTGTAACAGCAATAAACTGAAAACAATCTAAATCCATTGACAGGGAACTTAATGAATAAATTATGATACAACTCTAAAGGCTGGTATACTATGCAGCCATTACAAAAGAGTGACTTAGACAACCACCATTTAAAAACCTCAGTGTAACTGATTTAAGAAAGAGGCATCAGTTCAGTTCATTTCAGTCTCAGTCGTGTCCGACTCTTTGCAACACCATGGACTGCAGCATTCCAGGCCTCCCTGTCCATCACCAACTCCCGGAGTCTACTCAAACTCATATCCATTGAGTCGGTGATGCCATCCAACCATCTCATCCTCTGTCATCGCCTTCTCCTCCTGCCTTCAATCTTTCCCAGCATCTTTTCAAATGAGTCAGTTCTTTGCATCAGGTGGCCAAAGTATTGGAGTTTCAGCTTCAGCATCAGTCCCTCCAATGAATATTCAGGACTGATTTCCTTTAGGATGGACTGGTTGGATCTCCTTCCAGTCCAAGGACTCTCAAGAGTCTTCTCCAACACCACAGTTCAAAAGCATCAATTATTTGGCACTCAGCTTTCTTCACAGTCCAACTCTCACATCCATACATGACCACTGGAAAAACCATAGCTTTGACTAGACAGACTTTTGTTGGCAAAGTTATTTCTCTGCTTTTTAATATGCTGTGTAGGTTGGTCATAACTTTTCTTCCAAGGAGCAAGTGCTTTTTATTTATTTTATTAATTTTTTTGAGTTGGAGATGTAATTTTTTTTAAATTTACATTTATTTAATTGGAGGCTAATTACATTACAATATTGTATTGGTTTTGCCATACATCAACATGAATCTGCCACGGGTGTACACGTGTTCCCCATCCTGAACCCCTCTCCCTCTTCCCTCCCTGTACCATCCCTCTGGGTCATCCCAGTGCACCAGCCCCAAGCATCCTGTATCCTGCATCGAACCTAGACTGGTGATTCGTTTCTTATATGATAGTATACATGTTTCAATGCCATTCTCCCAAATCATCCAACCCTCTCCCTCTCCCAGAGTCCAAAAGACTGTTCTATACATCTGTGTCTCTTTTGCTGTCTTGTATACAGGGTTATCGTTACCATCTTTCTAAATTCCATACATATGTGTTAGTATACTGTATTGGTGTTTTTCTTTCTGGCTTACTTCACTCTGTATAATCGGCTCCAGTTTCATCCACCTCATTAGAACTGATTCAAATGTATTCTTTTCAATGGCTGAGTAATACTCCATTGTGTATATGTACCACTGCTTTCTTATCCATTCATCTGCTGATGGACATCTAGGTTGTTTCCATGTCCTGGCTATTATAAACAGTGCTGCGATGAACATTGGGGTACATGTGTCTCTTTCAATTCTGATTTCCTCGGTGTGTATGGCCAGCAGTGGGATTGCTGGGTCATAAGGCAGTTCTATTTCCAGCTTTTTAAGGAATCTCCACACTGTTCTCCATAGTGGCTGTACTAGTTTGCATTCCCACCAACAGTGTAAGAGAGTTCCCTTTTCTCCACACCCTCTCCAGAATTTATTTCTTGTAGACTTTTGGATCGCAGCCATTCTGACTGGCATGAAATGGTACCTCATTGTGGTTTTGATTTGCATTTCTCTGATGATGAGTGATGTTGAGCATCGTTTCATGTGTTTGTTAGCCATCTGTATGTCTTCTTTGGCCCATTTTTTGATTGGGTCATTTATTTTTCTGGAATTGAGCTGCATAAGTTGCTTGTATATTTTTGAGATTAGTTGTTTGTCAGTTGCTTCATTTGCTATTATTTTCTCCCATTCTGAAGGCTGTCTTTTCACCTTGCTTATAGTTTCCTTTGTTGTGCAGAAGCTTTTAATTTTAATTAGGTACAATTTGTTTATTTTTGCTTTTATTTCCAATATTCTGGGGGGGTGGTCATAGAGGATCCTGCTGTTATTTATGTCGGAGAGTGTTTTGCCTATGTTCTCTTCTAGGAGTTTTATAGTTTCTGGTTTTACGTTTAGATCTTTAATCCATTTTGAGTTTATTTTTGTGTATGGTGTTAGAAAGTGTCCTAGTTTCATTCTTTTACAAGTGGTTGACCAGTTTTCCCAGCACCACTTGTTAAAGAGGTTGTCTTTTCTCCATTGTATATTCTTGCCTCCTTTTAATTTCAAGGCTGCAGTCACTATCTGCAGTGATTTTGGAGCCCCCCAAAATAAAGTCTGTCACTGTTTTCACTGTTTCCTCATCCATTTGCCATGAAGTGATGGGACCAGATGCCATGATCTTTCTTTTCTGAATGTTGAGTTTTAAACCAACTTTTTCACTCTCTTCTTTCACTTTCATCAAGAGGCTCTTTGGTTCTTATTTGCTTTCTGCCATAAGGGTGGTGTCATATGCATATCTGAGATTATTGGTATTTCTCCCTGTGATCTTGATTCCAGCTTGTGCTTCATCCAGTCCAGCGTTTCTCATGATGTACTTTGCATAGAAGTTAAATAAGCAGGGTGACAATAGACAGCCTTGATGTACTCCTTTTCCTATTTGGAACCAGTCTGTTGTTCCATGTCAGTTCTAACTGTTGCTTCCTGACCTACATACAGATTTCTCAAGAGGCAGGTCAGGTGGTCTGGTATTCCCATGTCTTTAAGAAGTTTCCACGGTTTGTTGTGATCCACACAGTCAAAGACTTTGGCATAGTCAATAAAGCGGAAGATGTTTTTCTGGAACTCTCTTGCTTTTTCAATGATCCAGTGGATGTTGGGAATTTGATCTCTGGTTCCTTTGCCTTTTCTTTTTTTTTTTTTTCTCATTAAACTTTTTTTAATGGGTCTCAAATTCTGTGACAGATTTTTGGTCAAGTTGTTTTCATTAAAAAGTACTGATTTTAAAAACTAATAACTTAAACTGCCAAACACAAAACATATGGTCCACAAAAACATTCTCCTTTCCTTCTGAAGGTTTTACGATGCATTGTTATCATTAACCAGTCTTTTACTATTAAACTTAAATGGCCAATTGAGACAAACAGTTCTGAGACCGTTCTTCCACCACTGATTAAGACTGGGGTGGCAGGTATTGGGGATAATATTCATTTAGCCTTCTGAGCTTTCTGGGCAGACTTGGTGACCTTGCCAGCTCCAGCTGCCTTCTTGTCCACTGCTTTGATGACACCCACAGCGACTGTCTGTCTCATGTCACGCACAGCAAAACGGCCCAGGGGAGGATAATCAGAAAAGCTCTCGACACACATAGGCTTGCCAGGAACCATATCAATGATGGCAGCGTCACCAGATTTCAAGAATTTAGGGCCATCTTCCAGCTTTTTCCCAGAACGACGATCAATCTTCTCCTTTAGCTCAGCAAACTTGCAAGCAATGTGAGCTGTGTGACAATCCAGCACAGGTGCATATCCAGCACTGATTTGGCCTGGATGGTTCAAAATAATCACCTGAGCTGTGAAGCCAGCAGCTTCCATGGGTGGATCATTTTTGCTGTCACCAGCCACATTGCCACGACGGACATCTTTGACAGACACGTTCTTGACATTGAAGCCCACATTGTCCCCAGGAAGGGCTTCACTCAATGCTTCATGGTGCATTTCTACAGACTTCACCTCCGTTGTTACATTGACTGGAGCAAAGGTGACCACCATGCCAGGTTTGAGAACACCAGTCTCCACACGACCCACAGGGATGGTACCAATACCACCAATTTTATAGACATCCTGGAGAGGCAAACGCAAGGGTTTGTCAGTTGGGCGAGTTGGTGGCAGGATGCAATCCAGAGCTTCAAGCAAGGTGGTTCCACTGGCATTTCCGTCCTTACGGGTGACTTTCCATCCCTTGAACCATGGCATATTAGCACTTGGCTCCAGCATGTTGTCACCATTCCAGCCAGAAATTGGCACAAATGCTACTGTGTCGGGGTTGTAGCCAATTTTCTTAATGTAGGTGCTGACTTCCTTAACAATTTCCTCGTATCTCTTCTGGCTATAGGGTGGCTCAGTAGAATCCATTTTGTTAATGCCAACAATTAGTTGTTTCACACCCAGGGTGTAAGCCAGAAGGGCATGCTCACGGGTCTGCCCGTTCTTGGAGATACCGGCTTCAAATTCACCAACACCAGCAGCAACAATCAGGACAGCACAGTCAGCCTGGGATGTGCCTGTAATCATGTTTTTGATGAAGTCTCTGTGTCCTGGGGCATCAATGATGGTAACATAGTACTTGCTGGTCTCAAATTTCCACAGGGAGATATCAATGGTAATACCACGCTCACGTTCAGCTTTCAGTTTGTCCAAGACCCAGGCATATTTGAAGGAGCCCTTTCCCATCTCGGCAGCCTCCTTCTCGAACTTTTCAATTGTTCTCTTGTCGATCCCGCCACATTTGTAGATCAGATGGCCAGTCGTGGTAGACTTCCCTGAATCTACGTGCCCAATGACAACGATGTTGATGTGGGTCTTCTCCTTTCCCATTTTGGCTTAGGTTTAACGGTGGTTTTCACGACACCTGTGTCCTGGTGGCAAACCCGTTGCGAAAAAAAGCTCCTTTGCCTTTTCTAAAACCAGCTTGAACATCTGGAAGTTCACGGTTCACATACTGTTGAAGCCTGGCTTGGAGAATTTTGAACATTATTCTGCTAGTGTTGAGATGAGTGCAATTGTGCAGTAGTTTGAGCATTCTTTGGCATTGCCTTTCTTTGGGATTGGAATGAAAACGGACTTTTTCTAGTCCTGTGGCCACTGCTGAGTTTTCCAAATTTGCTGGCATATTGAGTGCAACACTTTCACAGCATCGTCTTTTAGGATTTGAAAGAGCTCAACTGGAATTCCATCACCTACACTAGCTTTGTTTATAGTGATGCTTCCTAAGGCCCACTTGACTTCGTATTCCAGGATATCTGCCTCGAGGTGACTGATCACACCATCGTTGATTATCTGGGTCGTGAAGATCCTTTTTGTACAGTTCTTCTGCGTATTCTTGCCACCTCTTCTTAATATCTTCTGCTTCTGTTAGGCCCATAACACTTCTGTCCTTTATTGTGCC
Source organism: Capra hircus (assembly GCF_001704415.2). Taxonomy (NCBI): domain Eukaryota; kingdom Metazoa; phylum Chordata; class Mammalia; order Artiodactyla; family Bovidae; genus Capra; species Capra hircus. The sequence continues at coordinate 37,791,063 of NC_030818.1, forward strand.
CATCTTTGCAAGAAATGTTCCCTTGGTATCTCTAATTTTCTTGAAGAGGTCTCTAGTCTTTCCCATTCACATGGACCACAGCCTTGTCTAACTCAGTGAAACTATGAGCCATGCCAGGTAGGGTCACCCAAGATTGACGGGTCATGGTGGAGAGTTCTGACAAAATGCGGTCTACTGGAGAAGGGAATGGCAAGCCACTTCAGTATTCTTGCCTTGAGAACCCCATGAACAGTATGAAAATAGGCATCAGTGGATGACAAAACTATTGAGTGGAGGGTGATTAGGAAACCGGTGATTTGTCTTGAAGAATCACCCGGCAGATTACTAATTACAAGAGCAACGGTACCTTTGCATTGGAGAAATCTGACACCATCTGTGTTAAAAGGTTCTTAGCATCATTGAGTGAGAGGAACTAGAATCATGATGTGATGTGATGGGAAGGGCACACTTTTCCTATGACATTCTTAAAAACAATGCTGTACTTGAATCTAATCAAGATGAAGCAATGGGATAAATTTAGAATGTAGGACATTCTACAAAGTAATTTCCTGGGCTCTTCAAAATTGTCAGTGTCAGGGTTTCCATGGTCACCCAGTGATTAAAGACCCACCTGCCAATGCAGGAGACACAGGTTCCATCCCTGATCCAGGAAGGTCTCACATGCCGAGGAACAACTAAATCCTTATGCCACAACTATTGAGCCTATGTTCTAGAGCCCAGGAGCGGCAAGTACTGAAGTCTATGTGCCCTACAGCCTGTGCTCTGTGACAAGAGAAGCTATGGCAATGAGAAGCCCGTGCGTCACAACTAGAGACTATCTCCTGTTGCCACAACTAGAGAAAAGCCTGCACAGCAACAAAGACCCAGCGCAGTGAATAAATAACTAAAATTATTAAGAAAAAATTGTCAACTATCATGAAAGACCAGACAACTGACAACTAAAGGACAATCAAGAAGACTACAGACATATTTCTATTACGTATAATGAGTGAGTCCTGATTGAAATTTGGATAGAAGAAAAGCTATAAAGGATATTTTGGGTGACAATGGTGGAAATTTGGATATGGGTTAAGTCATAGGTATAATAGAATCAATATGAAATTTCTTGGCTCTGATCATAGGCTTGTGGTTTTATGAGAAAATGTCCTTGTTTCAGGAGAAGCATGCAAATGGTGAATTGTCATGCTGTCTGTAACTTGTTTCCAAATGACTCAGCAAAAGCAGAAAAGAGAAAGCAAATGTGGCAAAAAATCTAATCATCTGTGAATCTAGATAAATGGTATACAGGCATTTATTATACTATTCTTTCAACTTTTACTAGCTGATATTTAAAAAAATAAAACTTTGTGAGGTAAAGAGTAACATAACCCTGTAAATACTAATATGTATTGTCATCAGAACCAAGATTTTCAGCATAAGTAAAAAGAGATGGAAATAGAAAATCAAATAAGCCTAGTGAAAGCTTTGTAATCTTAAATCCGAACAGTCTGTTATGTGATCTGTAGAGCCCCTATAGAGAGGAAAATGAAACCTTACTATCTAATTTTCCTATCAACAATACTTACACAGTTATGTCAATGGTGTTAGCAGTTTTCAATTTTTAGAAGCAACCTATGAATTAGTTCAGGGAAAAGTTACTTATGGTTACTAGAGAAAATATGGGCTTCCCTTGTGGCTCAGCTGGTAAAGAATCCGCCTGCAGTGCGGGAGACCTGGGTTCAACCCCTGGGTTGGGAAGATCCCCTGGAGAAAGGAAAGGTTACCCACTCCAGTATTCTGGCCTGGACAATTCCATGGGGACTACAGTCCATGGGGTTGCAAAGAGTCAGACACAACTGGGTGACTTTCACTTCATTTCAGAGAAAATGTAAATGCCAACCTTTATATTTTGAAAGTAAAGGTACAAGTACAGAAAGCAGGAGGAAGACTGAGGAGAACACACGGAAGAGGGGAACAAATCTTCTCATTTTAATACAGTGATTTACCAGTAAATCAAGAAATAGTAGTAAAGGCTCATTTTTTAGAATTAGAGAAGTAACTATCAAAAATCCTTGAAACAGAAACAAAAGTGATTCCTCCTGGGAAATCGAATTAGGGGAAGAGGAGATAGGGCAGTAGACTATAGTTTCATTATAAACCCTAGTACATTGCTTTTTCCATATGTGATTACTGTGGTAAAATGTTTTTAAATAATATATTAATAAAGCAAGTGGCTCAGACAGCAAAGAATCTGCCTGTAATGCAGGAGACCTGGGTTCGATCCCTGAGTCAGGAAGATCCCCTGGAGGAAGGTATGACAACCCATTCCAGTATTCTTGCCTGGAGAATCCCCACGGACAGAGGAACCTGGCAGGCTACAGTCTGTGGGGTCGCAGAGTTGAACACGACTGAGCGACTAAGCACAGCAATAAAGCAAGAATGGCCTACAATTCATAGTGCCTGTCTGTACAAGCACAATAAAAACCTGGTGTTTAAATTACATCAGTTTCACAAAGATTGCAGGGTGGGATTCGTTTATTACAGGACACACCAGCAGGAACAGCAGAGGAGCCTCATGTAGAGAGAGGAGAAGGGATGCTGGAGATGGGGAGGATGAAGCGGGGAGGAAAGCAGGGAGCAGGGAGGGAGAGAGAAATCAGTTTACTGAAATGAAAGATTTGGCTGTAATTGAACTGAAATGAAAGGTCTGGGGTAATTTTGAGTTTGGTGCAGTATATTAATCATATCATTTACTATCCAGTTGTATCTTAGGAACTTGAGGCAAAGCTCTGGGGAAAGATGACTATTAATTTAGGAAGAGTAAACTCCCCAGAACCTCTGAAGGTGTGAGATGTGCAAACACTGCTCTGCAGAGAGACGTATGGAGGTCTACAGAGGAAATATTGCTCATCTCTTGGCATACCGTGGACCCAGGCTAGAGAGGTACCAAGAAGAATCCTCCTGGGAACCACAGGGCTCCTTGAATTAGCCCATGAAATAGCTGGTGAATTTTGAGCAATGAGGTCTGGCATTGCTGTGGGTATAGGTTAAGGTAGAAAAATACTGCTTTCCTAATGTTATTATAACTCATAGTAGCCACAGCTTGGCATGGCCTGTAAAAACATGATCAGCATAGCTAATTTTATAGCAAAAGCATTAAGGGAGACAAACAGTATTTTATCATGATTAAAGATACATTTGAAAATGGAAATGTAAATGCTATAATGGTAAATCTCAGATCTAATCCAACAATTAAATAGAGTTTTGAACTGACAGAGATGCAAGGATAAACCTTCTGGGTTGCAGCATTACAGGAGATAACATGAGGTTAGATTCTACTATTGTTTCCCTATTATTTACTGCCCTGTCTATGAAAGGATTATGCCATCAGGTTTAGCCTTATGACTTGCATGAACTTAAGGAATGCACGCAGAAGTGATGTATGCTCCACATCTGAGCAGATGCTTTTAAGAGACATCTTGTGATTCAGCCATAGACCAGCATGTCTCACACAGGTCTGTTCCTTCAGTTTACATCCTGGAATAAAGGTCCTGGAACAGAGCTGTAGCAAACAGGTGCAGTAGAGGAGCACTAAACCATTGCTGTTGTAAGCCAGGGGCTTCCCCAGTGGCTCAGTGGCAAAGACTCCGCCTATAATACAGGAGACCCAGGTTCAATCCCTGGGTCAGGAAGATCCCCTGGAGGAGGAAAATGGCAACCCACTCCAGTATTCTTGCCTGGAGAATACCATGGGCTAAAGAACCTGGTGGGCTACAGTCCATACAGTCACAGGGTTGGACACAACTGAAGTGACTGAGCAAGCATGCACATTGTAAGCCACAAGGATTAGGGAGATGATTTGTTCCACAAAATAAACTAGTGAAATCATACACAGTATAATTGTCAAACTTTTTTTGCTACCAATACCTAGAAAAGCTAACTGAGTTATAATAAACATAATTTGAAACTCACATTTAAACTCCACCAGGACCTCAAATTAAGAGGCTAAAGTCTAAGTGCCTGAAATGATACCGCAGCTATAAATAGTAATAAGGAAAAAAAAAATTAATGCCATAAATTAACATAACAAATCTAGAAAAGGAAATAGGTAATATTTTAAAAGCACAAAAAGGGAAATATTAAACATAAAAGCAGAAATGAAAAAATTGAGCAACAGAAAGCAGAACACTAAATACATGTGCCCAATGACTATATCTATTCATTAAAAAATTGTTCCTAAAATGCACCCCCCTCCCTGTTGTGGTTCCCCTCTCCTACTGTCAGGCTTAATTTACAAACTGTCATGGGTTTGATGTTCACTTTGAGAAAATGGATACATTTTTAGTACATCCACAAATGACATTTAATAACAATGAATTAAAGTTACATATAGAAACTATTTAAATTCTGAACAAAGTCAACTTCCTTTAAAAATAATACAGAATTGGTACTTCCCTGGCAGTCCAGTGGTTAAGATCTGGTAACTCCACTGCAGGTTTGATCTTTCGTGGAGGAACTAAGATCCCACATGCTGTGAAGAGTGGCCAAAAGAATAAATTAATTAAGAAATAATAAAAAGAAACAATGTATTCTCCATCAAAAACTCTACATCTTGGTACTGAATCTTGAAATCAGTTTAGTGGGTTGAAATTTACACTAACAAAATAGAAGAGAATAGAATTGAAAATATCACAGTGCAATACAAGCAGTAAAGCTAAATACAGTTTCATGAAACCTTAGTTTCAGTTATATAATTTGTATGTGTGGGAATATGTCTTATATCCTAGTTTGAAATAAAAATGTGTATCTTAGTATAGGTAGGGTGGAGTCAAAAAAGGTTGAAAGTCACTGGTTTAGGTCCCTGAAATTGAAAGTAATGTTCAAAATATTTCACAACTTGTTAAGTTGGGTGTAGTCCAGGCAGAGAACTAAAGCTGTGCTGTGTTGGGACATGGCCCCAGGGAACTCTGCCAGGCCATGGTTACCCATTTGTTTATGGATTGAGAGTCCCAAAAGGAGGCTCAGGATGGCTGAGGAAGCAGTGGGTGTGGGGCAGTGGCTTTGTAGGTATATTTATTTTCTATTTTTGCAGTAACAAGTTGCCATAAACCTAGGGTTAAAATAACACAAACTTATTATCTTACAGTTCCGTAGGTCAGAAATTAGGCACAGGTCTCACTGACCTGAAATCAAGGTGTTTTCACAGCTATCCTTCTTTCTGCAGGCTCCAAGAGAATCTGTTTCCTTGCCTTTTTCCGCTTCCAGAGGCTGCTTACATTCCTCGATTTTTGGCTTCTTTCTCTATCTTCAAAGTCATCAATATTATACCTCCCCCTCGTTCTTCTTGCATGGTCACATCTCACTCTAATCACAGCTGAGAAAAAGTCCACTTTTAAAGAGCCATGTGGTTAGATTGAGCCTTCTGGATAATCCAAAATTATCTCCTTTTTCAACATTCTTAATCACATCTGAAAAATCCCTTTTTTGCCATGTAAGATGCCAGGTTCTGGATCTATAGGAAATGGACAACTCGGGGACCATCATTTTTTCTACCACCACAGGTATGGAAAAGTCTTGTTATTTGGAGAAAGAGCACAGCCACACCTGTGCAGACCACCCAAATGCAACTAAATACAGGCCATCTGTGAAATGACCCCTCTGGGGTCTCTATGCAGTTCTCTATCGCTGTGGCTTGAATGTTCACCCTATTACCTCCAAGAGGTGAAAAGGTTAAGTTACACACACCAATATAACTATATCCACTGCTTTCACCCTTCCAGTATTTTCCTAGGAGGATTAACTCTGAAAAGGATTGACTTACTTCAGACACAGGAGAACTGGGTAGAGAACTGTGCACAAACTTAAGAAAAGCATCTGACAGAAATACTCCTTTTTATCACGTGACAATATAAATATATTTATATGAATTTATTATTTCCATATTACTTTACAATGAACATATAGTACACATTTCATGATGACAGCAAGTGGCAGCTTTAAAAATGAAGTTCTAGAAGGATATTTCAATTTTTATAATTCTTAAACATTTCATAATTCTGAAAGAAGTCTCTGGAACATCATTGGATAGTGTTACCCCACAAAATATAGTCATAAATTATACATATATACTATATATGTATATACAATATATAGACTAACTCACACATCCTGGCAAGGAACAAAGTTCATTTTAAAAGCTAATGTTTTACTGATGAAAGAAATCAAAGAGGACACTAATAGATGGAGAAATATACCATGTTCATGGATAAGAAGAGTCAATATAGTGAAAATGAGTATACTACCCAAAGCAATCTACAAATTCAATGCAATCCCTATCAAGCTACCAACAGTATTTTTCACAGAGCTAGAACAAATAATTTCAAGATTTGTATGGAAATACAAAAACCTCGAATAGCCAAAGCAATCTTGAGAAAGAAGAATGGAACTGGAGGAATCAACTTGCCTGACTTCAGGCTCTAGTACAAAGCCACAGTCATCAAGACAGTATGGTACTGGCACAAAGACAGAAATATGGATCAATGGAACAAAATAGAAAGCCCAGAGATAAATCCACACACATATGGACACCTTATCTTTGACAAAGGAGGCAAGAATATACAATGGAGTAAAGACAAGCTCTTTAACAAGTGGTGCTGGGAAAACTGGTCAACCACTTGTAAAAGAATGAAACTAGATCACTTTCTAACACCACAACAAAAATAAACTCAAAATGGATTAAAGATCTAAATGTAAGACCAGAAACTATAAAACTCCTAGAGGAGAACATAGGTAAAACACTCTCCGAGATAAATCACAGCAGGATCCTCTATGATCCACCCCCCAGAATTCTGGAAATAAAAGCAAAAATTAAAAAAAAAAGGGATCTAATTGAAATTAAAAGCTTCTGCACAACAAAGGAAAATATAAGCAAGGTGAAAAGACAGCCTTCTGAATGGGAGAAAATAATAGCAAATGAAGCAACTGACAAACAACTAATCTCAAAAATATACAAGCAACTTATGCAGCTCAATTCCAGAAAAATAAACGACCCAATCAAAAAACGGGCCAAAGAACTAAATAGACATTTCTCCAAAGAAGACATACAGATGGCTAACAAACACATGAAAAGATGCTCAACATCACTCATTATTAGAGAAATGCAAATCAAAACTACAATGAGGTACCACTTCACACCAGTCAGAATGGCTGTGATCCAAAAGTCTGCAAGCAATAAATGCTGGAGAGGGTGTGGAGAAAAGGGAACCCTCCTACACTGTTGGTGGGAATGCAAACTAGTACAGCCACTATGGAGAACAGTGTGGAGATTCCTTTAAAAATTGCAAATAGAACTGCCTTATGACCCAGCAATCCCACTGCTGGCCATACACACCGAGGAAACCAGAATTGAAAGAGACACGTGTACCCCAATGTTCATCGCAGCACTGTTTATAATAGCCAGGACATGGAAACAACCTAGACGTCCATCAGCAGATGAATGGATAAGAAAGCAGTGATACATATACACAATGGAGTATTACTCAGCCATTAAAAAGAATACATTTGAATCAGTTCTAATGAGATGGATGAAACTGGAGCCGATTATACAGAGTGAAGTAAGCCAGAAAGAAAAACACCAATACAGTATACTAACACATATATATGGAATTTAGAAAGATGGCAATGATGACCCTGTATGCAAGACAGCAAAAGAGACACAGATGTGTAGAGCCGACTTTTGGATTCAGAGAGAGAGGGAGAGGGTGGGATGATTTGGGAGAATGGCATTGAAACATGTATACTATCATGTAAGAAATGAATCGCCAGTCTATGTCCAATGCAGGATACAGCATGCTTGTGGCTGGTGCACGGGGATGACCCAGAGAGATGTTATGGGAAGGGAGGTGGGAGGGGGGTTCATGTTTGGGAACGCATGTACACCCGTGGTGGATTCATGTCAATATATGGCAAAACCAATACAGTATTGTAAAGTAAAATAAAGTAGAAATAAAAATTAAAAAAATAAATAAAAGCTAATGTTTTACACTCACAATATTTAAAAAATTAAATGTGCTTTACTATAGAGTAGAATTTTCAAAACAATCTTTGAAATGATCTTCCTTGGAAGGAAAGTTATGACCAACCTAGACAGCATATTAAAAAGCAGAGACATTACTTTGTCAACAAAGGTCCATCTAGTCAAGGCTATGGTTTTTCCAGTGGTCATGTATAGATGTGAGAGTTGGACTGTAAAGAAAGCTGAGCGCCGAAGAATTGATGCTTTTGAACTGTGGTGTTGGAGAAGACTCTTGAGATTCCCTTGGACTGCAAGGAGATCCAACCAGTCCATTCTGAAGGAGATCAACCCTGGGTGTTCTTTGGAAGGAAAGATGCTAAAGCTGAAACTTCAGTACTTTGGCCACCTCATGCAAAGTGTTGACTCATTGGAAAAGACTCTGATGCTGGGAGGGATTGGGGGCAGGAGGAGAAGGGGACGACAGAGGATGAGATGGCTGGATGGCATCACTGACTCGATGGAAGTGAGTCTGAGTGAACTCTGGGAGTTGGTGATGGACAGGGAGGCCTGGCGTGCTGCAAGTCATGGGGTCGCAGAGTCAGACACGACTGAGCGACTGAACTGAACTGAACTGATACATGTTTATCCATAGAGTAATCATCCTCCTCAGCATTGCTCACTGGATGTTTTTATGCCACCTAACAAAACAGGAATTAACTCATTTCTGAGTCATATAAGCCACAAAGCCCCCGTGAACTCTAATAAAGCACTTTGTGAAGCAGAGTTAAAGTCGAAGAAATATAAAGAAGTTAAAAAAATTCCACATCAGGTATCAACTGATGGTGATGTGAGCCTTTTACAAATGCTAGTGGATATGCCTGGGCGGATGATGAAAGGAAGGTAATTTGGGGACAACTATATCTGCTGTTTCACTCTCTCTAAAGAGAGTGAAGGTGCTAATTTATGCATTTAAAAAATTTTTGTTGATTCATTTCTCTTTCATTACAAAGGAGAATTTGTAAGGTCATATAATTAGTGATGTAGATTCCACCACGCTCCTCTAATAAAACTCAATGGCTCTTGCTCAGTTCAGTCACATAGTCATGTCCGACTCTTTGCAACCCCATGGACTGCAGCATGCCAGGCCTCCCTGTCCATCACCAACTCCTGGAGTCCACTCAAACTCATGTCCATTGAGTCGGTGATACCATCCAACCATCTCATCCTCTGTCATCGCCTTCTCCTCCTGCCGTCAATCTTTCCCAGCATCAGGGTCTTTCCTAATGAGTCAGTTCTTCACATCAAGTGGCCAAGGTATTGGAGTTTCAGCTTCAGCATCAGTTCCTCCAATGAATATTCAGGACTGATTTCCTTTAGGACGGACTGGTTGGATTTCCTTCCAGTCCAAGGACTCTCAAGAGTCTTCTCCAACTGCACAGTTCAATAGCATCAATTCTTTGGTGCTCAGTTTTCTTTATGGTCCAACTCTCACATCCATACATGACTATTGGAAAAACCATAGCTTTGACTAGACAGACCTTTGTTGGCAAAGTAATGTCTTTGATTTTTAATACGCTGTCTAGGTTGGTCATATTTTTCTTCCAAGGAGCAGGTGCTTTTTAATTTCATGGCTTCAGTCACCATCTGCAGTGATTTCAGAGCCCAAAATATAAAGTCTGTTACTGTTTCCATTGCTTTCCCATCTATTTTCCATGAAGTGATGGGACCAGATGCCATGATGTTCGTTTTCTGAATGTTGAGCTTTAAGCCAACTTTTTCACTCTCCTCTTTCACTTTCATCAAGAGGCTTTTTAGTTCCTCTTCACTTTCTGCCATAAGGGTGGTGTCATCTGCATATCTGAGGTGATTGATATTTCTCCTGGCGATCTTGATTCCAGCTTGTGCTTCTTCCAGTCCAGTGTTTCTCATGATGTACTCTGCATAGAAGTTAAATAAGCAGGGTGACAATAGACAGCCTTGACGTACTCCTTTCCCTATTTGGAACCAGTCTGTTGTTCCATGTCTAGTTCTAACTGTTGCTTCCTGACCTGCAGATTTCTCAGGAGGCAGGTCAGGTGGTCTGGTATTCCCATCTCTTTAAGAATTTTCCACAGTTTGTTGTGATCTACACAGTCAAAGGCTTTGGCATAGTCAATAAAGCAGAAGTAGATGATTTTCTGAAACTGTCTTGCATTTTCAATGATCCAATGGATGTTGGCAATTTGATCTCTGGCTCTTGGTACTCAGACAAAAAGAAAGGTTTTCAGAATTTAAAAAGACACATGTACCCCAATGTTCATTGCAGCACTATTTATAATAGCTAGAACATGGAAGCAACCTAGATGTCCATCAACAGATGAATGGATAAAGAAGTTGTGGTACATATACACAATGGAGTATTACTCAGCTATAAAAAGGAATGCATTGGAGTCATTTCTATTAAGGTGGATGAACCTAGAGCCTATTATATTGAGTGAAGTAAGTCAGAAAGAGAAAGATAAATATTGTTCAGTTCGGTTCAGCCAATCAGTTGTGTCCAGCTCTTTGCGACCCCATGGACTGCAGCACACCAGGCTTCCCTGTCTATCACCAACTCCCGGAGCTTGCTCAAACTCATGTCCATCAAGTCAGTGCAGCCATCCAACCAACTCATCTTCTGTCATCCCCTTCTCCTCCTAGAAAGATGTTACCAAAGAATCTATTTGAAGGGCAGCAATGGAGAGCCAGACATAAACAGACTTATGGACATAGGAACAGGGGAGGAGAGTGTAAAATGTGTGGGGAGAATAACATGGAAACTTATGTTACCATATGTAAAATGGATAGCCAACAGGAATTTGCTGTATGTCTCAGGAAACTCAGACAGGGGCTCCGTGTCAATCTAGAGGGGTGGGAAAGGAGGGAGGTGCAAGTGGGAGGGGATATATGTATACTTATGACTGATTCATGCTGAGGTTTGACAGAAAACAACAAAATTCTGTAATGCAATTATCCTTCAATAAAAAATAAATTTAAAAAATAAAAAAGAAAGGTTTTTTATTGTTATTGCCCTACCTCCACAATTTTAGAGACAAAATATTTTTTAATTAGAAAGATGAAATTTTTTTCAAAACCCATGTTTTATCAAGTTAATTATCCACGTCTGCCCTGTCCATTCTTCATCTTTTCAACCATCCTTGACTCTCTATCTCTGTCTCATGCTACTGCCTTCTTAATAAGTCTCAAAAGCAAGATTTCCCAAGAAATCAAGGGAAAGAAAGTGATTATTATTATACACTTATCTAATCCATGCAGAGGTAATTTTCTATCTAATGGATCAAAATGATTAAAGATCTACCTGAGAACATTACTGTGCCAATTATTTTTCTGTTGGCCCAATGGCACACTCTCCCTTCCTTATCCCATAACTGTAGGGGCTGTAAGCCTGTAACTCTGTTCTCCAGAATCCTTTATCAACTGATTTTCAGTCAGGCTTGGTCAATGGGAGTCACTGGTGCAAGAAAGAGGAAGCCATTTTAAGCCTTGTACCAGTGATAGAGGAGTATCAACAGCTTATTTTGGAGCCCCCCAAAATATAGTCTCTCAGTGTTTCCATTGTTTCCCCATCTATTTGGCATGGAGTGATGGGACTGGATGACATGATATTAGTTTTCTGAATGTTGAGTTTTAAGCCAACTTTTTCACTCTCCTCTTTCACCTTCATCAAGAGGCTCTTTAGTTCTTCGCTTTCTGCCATAAGGGTGGTGTCATCTGCATATCTGAGGCTATTGGTATTTCTCCTGGCAATCTTGATTCCAGCTTGTGCTTCCTCCAGCTAAGCGTTTCTCATGATGTACTCTGTATATAAGTTAAATAAGCAGGGTGACAATATACAGCCTTGATGTACTCCTTTCCTGATTTGGAACCAGTCTGTTGTTCCATGTCCAGTTCTAACTGTTGCTTCTTGACCTGCATACAGATTTTTTCAGGAGGCAGGTCAGGTGGTCTGGTATTCCCAACTCTTTAAGAATTTTCCACAGTTTGTTGTGAACCACACAGTCAAAGGCTTTGGCATAGTCAATAAAGCAAAAGTAGATGTTTTTCTGGAACTCTCTTGCTTTTTCAATGATCCAGTGAATGTTGGCAATTTGATCTCTGGTTCCTCCGCCTTTTCTAAATCCAGCTTGAACCTTTGGGGGTTCCAAAATCACTGCAGACAGTGAATGCAGCCAAGAAATTAAGACACTTGCTCCTTGGAAGAAAAGCTATGGCCAACCTAGACAGCATATTAAAAAGCAGAGACATTACTTTGCCAACAAAGGTCCATCTAGTCAAAGCTATGGTTTTTCCAATAGTCATGTATGGATGTGAGAGTTGGACTGTAAAGAAAGCTGAGCACCAAAGAATTGATGCTTTTGAACTGTGGTGTTGGAGAAGACTCTTGAGTCCCTTGGACTGTACAGAGATCCAACCAGTTCATCCTAAAAGAAATCAGTCCTGAATATTCATTGGAAGGACTGATGCTGAAGCTGAAACTCCAATACTTTGGCCACCTGATGTGAAGAACTGACTCATTAGAAAAGACCCTGATGCTGGGATAGATTGACGGCAGGAGGAGAAGGAGACAACAGAGGACAAGATGGTTTCATGGTATCAACAACGCAATGGACATGAGTTTGAGTAGGCTCTGGGAGTTAGTGATGGACAGGGAAGCCTGGCGTGGTGCAGTCCATGGGGTCGCAAAGAGTCAGACATGACTGAGCAACTGAACTGAACAACAGCAGATTCAGCACTGGCCCCAGGGGGCTCCTTTTGTGGAGGCAGGGTTCCTGTACTGGCCACCCGGGGAACTTCCAGGAGCAAACACAGCAGGAGTCCAGCCGATGCCTTGTGATAGCAGCTTTCGCACTTCTGGGTAGCACTCCTTTTCTCCTCCTTTTTCCTCTAGGCCTCTCAACACCTTTGTATCCATTTCCTAGAATTAAGTCCCTTTCTGTTTCAACTACATACGGTGGTTTCTATTTTCTTGACTCAACTGATTGAACTGATTACAGACCAAATTACTTCCTAAACTACCAGAGCTTTGGGAAACTGCAATGTTCATAAGTCAAAATAGTGGAACATTTCTCTGGAAGCCATTGCTCCCCACAAACTCATAGTAGGCAAGTTTACAAAGTTTTTAGTCCTAAGGACACATGAGAGTCCGCCCAAGTGAAATGGATTGTGGAGTCTGACTGAGTCCTGTTTTGGGGGTACAAATGAGATACCTAGTATGCAGTTTCAGTACCCTGAACATTGGCTATAGGTATCACTGAAAGTCCTTGGCCTGTGGGGAATACAAACAGCTAGGTTTATCTGCTCTTCAGATACTCCAGACTGAGGTCTCAGCTCTGGTAGTTCCTTGAAAATTCATTGAGAATATTTAGTAATTTGCAAGTGGGAAAGGAAATTGGTCAGGCAATAAAAGGTTTAGGCACCTAACTGAAGGTGGAGTGGTAGGTAAAGTCTGTTCTACCCAGTTTTTCATCTGTTTGACAAATGTGTCCAGTAGGACCCTCTTAGTCTATTTTGAATCCTTGTTTCAAAAATCAGGGATTTGGGATGGGCAACTCCAAAGGGAATGGTTTCAATTAGGGTTGGATTTCCTGTGCAAAGTTAAGGTCACACTGGAGAGGGTTCTGTGGCTGCCATGATTTCTGGGCTCCTCAAATTCTCCACTCCAGGAACAGATGATGTATTTATCAGAGTGAGTCTTTATTTAATGTCCATCTACCCTTGAGGTCTCTTTTTCTCATTAGTAAACCTTCAGAGCACAGGAGGTGCTACATGTATTCATTCACTTTATTAATATTAAATAAATGCCTTTTTTATTGATTGCCAACACACCAACATAACAATAACCTCTTCAAAGCTTCAGAAGTTTATGGCAACAAGTTTCAAATACCCTGAAAGTGATCTTCCTCTAACAAAATCTTCCCCCTAACAAAATCTTCCCCATGCACCCTCGAATGTCTAAGCAGAAACTGCTATTTCTAAATTGATTTGTAGGTATTCTGGAGTATAATTTGCCTATGTTATTCTACTCTGCAGGCAAGAGCCCTTTCTCTATATGATAGATCAGTGCTATCAACCCTACTGAGTCTTGAACTTTAATGAACATTATATGCATGAAATGAATAGATGTTATTTTTGATTAAGAAAATAGATAACAAAAGAAATTTCTATTTTGGGGGAAGAATATAGAATAAAGAGTTCAGAAAAATGCTTGGAAATAAGGTAAATATATAAAATTGAAATAACATTAATATATACCAATCATACTGTTTGATATACTTAATTAAATAGGAATCCTAATTTGTAATACCAGCAGATATGTTAATGACTCTCAATGGGAAATAGATCATTCAGTTCATTTCAGTTCAGTTCAGTCACTCAGTTGTGTCTGACTCTTTGCGACCCCATGAATCGCAGCACGCCAGGCCTCCCTGTCCATCACCAACTCCCAGAGTTCACTCAGACTCGTGTCCATCGAGTCAGTGATGTCATCCAGCCATCTCATCCTCTGTTGTACCCTTCTCCTCCTGCCCCCAATCCCTCCCAGCATCAGAGTCTTTTCCAATGAGTCAACTCTTCACATGAGGTGGCCAAAGTACTGGAGCTTCAGCTTTAGCATCATTCCTTCCACAGAAATCCCAGGGTTGATCTCCTTTAGAATGGACTAGTTGGATCTCCTTGCAGTCCAAGGGACTCTCAAGAGTCTTCTCCAATACCACAGATCAAAAGCATCAATTCTTTGGCACTCAGCCTTCTTCACAGTCCAACTCTCACATCCATACATGACTACTGGAAAAACCATAGCCTTGACTAGACGGACCTTTGTTGGCAAAGTAATGTCTCTGCTTTTGAATATGCTATCTAGCTTGGTCATAACTTTCCTTCCAAGGAGTAAGTGTCTTTTAATTTCATGGCTGCAATCACCATCTGCAGTGATTTTGGAGCCCCCCAAAATAAAGTCTGACACTGTTTCCACTGTTTCCCCATCTACTTCCCATGAAGTGATGGGACTGGATGCCATGATCTTCGTCTTCTGAATGTTGAGCTTTAAGTCAACTTTTTCACTCTCCTCTTTCACTTTCATCAAGAGGCTTTTAGTTCCTCTTCACTTTCTGCCATAAGGGTGGTGTCATCTGCATACCTGAGGTTGTTGATATTTCTCCCAGCAATCTTGATTCCAGCTTGTGTTTTTTCCAGTCCAGCATTTCTCATGACGTACTCTGCATATAAGTTAAATAAGCAGGGTGACAATATACAGCCTTGATGTACTCCTTTTCCTATTTGGAACCAGTCTGTTGTTCCATGTCCAGTTCTAACTGTTGCTTCCTGGCCTGCATACAGACTTCTCAAGAGGCAGGTCAGGTGGTCTGGTATTCCCATCTCTTTCAGAATTTTCCACAGTTTATTGTGATCCACACAGTCAAAGGCTTTGACATAGTCAATAAAGCAGAAATAGATGTTTTTCTGGAACTCTCTTGCTGTTTCCATGATCCAGCGGATGTTAGCAATTTGATCTCTGGTTCCTCTGCCTTTTCTAAAACCAGCTTGAACATCAGGAAGTTCACGGTTCACGTACTGCTGAAGCGCAGCTTGGAGAATTTTGAGCATTACTTTACTAGCGTGTGAGATGAGTGCAATTGTGTGGTAGTTTGAGCATTCTTTGGCATTGGCTTTCTTTGGGATTGGAAAGCATATTGACCTTTTCCAGTCCTGTGGCCACTGCTGAGTTTTCCAAATTTGCTGGCATATTGAGTGCATATAGATCATATAGATCATTAATATGAAGAAAATCAGAAGATTTTCTTGAAAGATACTAACGGCAAGAAAAGAAGTACCATTATTTAAGACTAATATTTTAATAATGCCACTCTCCTACCAATTCATTAATACACTTAAAGCAATGTGGCAAAATCCCAGTTTGATATACTTTCAAAGAACTTGATAAAATAATTCTGAAATCTACCTGAAAAAATAACAGGTAGGGAATTCCCTGGAGGTGTAGTGGTTAGGATTCTGTGCTTGAACTGCAGGGAACCCAGGTTTGATCCCTGGTCGGGGGACTAAAATTTCACAAACCACACAGAGTGGCTAAGAAAGCCAAAAATAAAGACAGGTTAAAAAAGTTAATATCCTGAGCCAATATAAAAAATGATCTTACATTATATAACTCTAATGAGGTAATCACAGAAAAATAGATTAATATAAAGGACAATCTCATGTTCTTATGTTATTTACTTTGTTCACATTATTATTCTGATAGAAAAATGTTTTCCTAAGAAGCAGTGCAAACTTCCATTTTATATCATATATTGTGAGCTAGTGGGGACCAAGGTAATAAGATTACGTTTTATCAAGAAGCTAGACTAATCTTCTGTTACTGATCTGAGTGAGGTACAGCATCTCTTTTCTGAAGAGTTTGTGAGTTACCTCCCTCATCCCTATTAGAATGACCTCAACCACCAGACTCAGCATCTTAATAGAAACTTGAGTTCTTTTAGTATCCAGCCAGCCCAATATTTCAATGTTTTCAATATGTGAATTCCAGCCACAGATAATTTCATTTAAAATTAGCTTTTTTAAAAAAAATAGGTAGTGATCATATTCTCAGCTACTAAATGATGCAGGTTTAGCTTCAAATGAATGGTTATTCCGATCTCTCTAAAATAGTACTCTGCAATCTGTTAATCAAAAGATAATTAACAGAAATAATTCCTGCATCTTATTAGATCATTTGAAATCATAAAACCTTCCAAGTATACATTCAGATTGCTGCTACAGAAATACAAGCAGCAGCATATGTAGTATTGTTACAAAAACATAACCACCAAATCTTAAAATTTTAATAATACTGGAGTTAGATGCTGAGACTACATATAAAACTGGTATATACTGGAGTGTATATTCTCGGAAAGTTTAAAGTATAATTATAGTAAAGGATTAAGCAAAATGACTTCATTTTTGAAAAGCAGTTCAGTGATATAGCTGCAATTTCCTTAATGAAGTGCCAATTCTATTCTTATAAATTCTCATTAAAATTTTTTTTGCAAATTCTTCTTGATTATTTTTTACCCATGACCATTTTACTGATATAATTCTGATATTATTATCCATCATAATACACGGCAGAATGTTCATGTTCAATTTTTAAACCAAATCACTTCTTTTAAGAACGTGACAAAAACTCAGTTGGTTTGGATACAAATTACAAAATACCTAATGGCAGAGCTAAAAGCATGTAAACAAAGGGGAACCACAACAACAGCAAATGCTTAATGACAGGAAAAACAGAACATGTCTCAGAATGGCAAAAGAAGGTGGATCAGATAGGAGGAGGTAAGTATTAAACCAAGTTTTTAAAATGAAAATATAAATAATTTTAGAGAAGTGAGCAGAGACTAATTTTGATTCTCAGTTGTCAAAACACTGGCAAGTGAAATTTACTTATGCATAATAAGGAACTGTTTAGTGGTGAAAACATCCTGGTTTTTTTGATGTGACCCTACCAATTAAATTTTGTACCTTAAAAGTTGAGCTGTTCAACCTGGTAGTCATTAGCCACAAGTGGCTATTTAAATTTAATTAAAAATAAGTAAAAATAAAAATTTATTTCCTTATTTGCACTAGCCACATTTCAAGTCCTTAAAGTCACAGCAGAGACTAGACAGAGAAATAGAACATTTCCAACATAGCAGAAAGTTCTGTTTAACAAAGCTGTGATCTTTCAGAAGTTTATCAATATTATTCATCTGGAAGTTTACCATAGCTACCTGCCACGAGCGACTTCAACAGGCAAGATGTACAACTAGATAAAACAAGAACCAAAATTCTTTATTGCCATTTTTTGCCCCCTAAGAAATGCGCTTCCTTGGAACAGTATTATCTACCAGCACCTGGCACTAGTGGTAAAGAACCTGCCTGCCAATGCAGGAAACGTAAGAGAGGTGGATTTGATCCTTGGTTTGCGAAGATCCTCTGGAGTAGGAAAAGGCAACCCACTCTAGTATTTTTGCCTGGAAAATTCCATGGACAGAGGAACTTGGCAAGCTAACAGTCTATGGGGCCACAAAGAGTTGGACATGACTGAGCGACTACACACACACACAGCATCTAAGCAATGCAATAGCTTATTGCGAAAAACATATAGGCAGCAACTTACTTTTGACTTGGTATACCATTTCAGACGCTGAATCACTACGCATAATTTTCTCTCCGTGATTGAGAAGAACAGCTGAGAAAAAAAAGGATTCTGTCTGCTTTATGTAATGTATAACCCAGAGCACACCCAGACAGAGATAATTTTATAATGGGTTTGGGAGGCATGTCTTTAACATTTTGGAGTGGGGAAATAACTTTTATTACAGTTCTTTAAGGTTTGAATTATAAAACATCTCTAATACAAGCCTTTGTTTACTTTCATTTAAAATTTAAAAATAGCACTTCTTTCAGAACAGCCTTAGAAATATAATAATAATACAATAGATAAAAATCATTATATATTTATTCTGGAACATAAAACAGAGAAAATGATTGGATGTTATCCAATTCTTTTATAAGCTAAACATAGTTCCAACACTATAACATAATAAAGATGTCACATGCCAAAAAAATTTTAGACAAATCAAACTTATGAAGATTAGACACAAAATAAATGAAATGATAGCAATTCTAGTTCAAAATACACCAAAACTTTAACTCACGAAATCAAGAAGAATTTGCCTTAGACTGGAAAGCTGACAATGTGAGGAAGCATTAATAAAATAACCATATCAATTGATTAACTAAAAAAATTATATGATCATCTCGGTAGATGCTAAAAGGCCACCACTGAAATTCAATGCCCATATATATTCTTATAAAATACATTACTATATAAAATAAATAAACATGATGAGTGTCTATTCCAAATAAAAATTCAATTATACATACTAAAGGGCTTCCCAGGTGGCTCAGTTGTAAAGAATCGCCTGCCAATGCAGGAATCACAGCAGACCTGGGTTCAGTCCCTGGGTTGGGAAGATCCCCTGGAGGAATGAAATGGCAAGCAACTCTAGTATTCTTGCCTGGAGAATCCCCATGGAGAGAGGAGCCTGGGGGCTACAGTCCATTGGGTACCAAAGAGTCAGACATGACTGAGCACACACATACTAAAGATATGCTACTTATAATTATTAAATATTTCACAGTTTTATGACATTTTTAGGTAATGCAATGATGGATAAAACAGAAATAAGAGAAATAAATACTAGAAAGGCAAGCAAAATAATTTTATGATGTTTTTCAGATTAAGTTATTCCACAGTAGGAAAATTAGAAAGAACTAACTCAGGGCTATTTCTTGATAAAAGAATACAGAGAATAAACACTAACCTTACAAAAATCAATATATGTCCAAGAAATCATCAAAATCCAGTTACAATATATGCAAAATAAATCTGTTCCCAAGTAAAATTTTTAATGAGTGATGTGCATGATCTTTAGAAGGGAAATTGCAATCCTTATTCAAAGATATCAATAGTATAAGGATATTAATTTTTTCAAATTAACTTGTAGTTCTGATGCAATTCCAATTAAAACATTACTTGGGGGGATTTCGCTGGTGATCCAGTGGTTAAGACTCCATGCTGTCAATGCAAGGGACCCAGGTTCGATCCCTGGTTAGGGAACTAGATCCCACATACCGCAACCAAGAGTTCGAGTGCTGCAGCTAAAATTCTGCATGCCACAAGGAAAATATCTTGCAGGCCACAACTAAAGTGCCAGCAGGCCACAACCAAGATGGGAGATTCCTTAAGAAGCAGCTAAAACCTGATGCATCCAAATAAATATATAAATAAGTTATTTTTGGAGGCCTAAATATTCATAGGAGAAGGCAATGGCAACCCACTCCAGTACTCTTGCCTGGCAAATCCCATGGACAGAGGAGCCTGGTAGGCTGCAGTCCATGGGGTTGCTAGGAAAAAAACTGAAAAAAATATAAAATACATCAGATAATAAATGACATTACTATGGTTTAAAACAATGTGTTTGACTAGTCTCCCCTTCCTCCTACTACTAATAGGAAACAAAGTTCCCTAAACCCTCTGAACTACCCTGAAGCTGGGTCTTGGTAGGTATGGATTTCTTCTTTTTCTTTTGCCCTCTGGTCTGCCATCTGGTGACCTCAATCTGCAACTACATTTTCAGTGCTGCAACATATCTAGGATTGGCTGGTACCCTTTAGTTTACATTCCATCTAGCTAACCAAAGAATTAGAGCTGAGTGCCTGGGTCAAAGGGCCCTAAATGACATCTTCCAATCTTTGGTAAAAGAACTCCCATATAAAATGACATGATGGGTTTGGCAAAAATGTTGGTAACTGCTGAAGCATGGTGTTTCTTTTCGGTACATGTGCAAATTTATCCAATAGTTAAAAAAGAAACAAAAATTATTGCTCTCACAAATATAAATGGCCAATTAATATATGAAAATATCCTCAATCTCATTAACAATTAAACATAGGTGAATTAGGCTTCCCTGGTGACTCAGACAGTAAAGAATCTGCCTGCAATGGGGGAGACTTGGGTTTGATCCCTGGGTTGGGGAGATCCTCTGGAGAAGGGAATGGCTACCCACTCCAATATTCTTGCCTGGAGAATTCCATGGACAGAGGAGCCTGGTGGGCTACAGTCCACGGGTCGCAAAGAGTTGGACACAACTGAGCGACTAACACTTCACTTTCACTCAGTTCAGTCGCTCAGTCGTGTCCGACTCTTTGCAACCCCATGGACTACAGCCCGCCAGCCTTCCCTGTCCTTCATCTCCCAGAGCATGCTCAAACTCATGTCTATTGAGCTGGTGATGCCATCCAACCATATTATCCTCTGTCATCCCCTTCTCCTCCTGCCTTCAATCTTTCCCAGCATCAGGATCTTTTCCAATGAGTCAGTTCTTCACAAGTGGTCAAAGTATTGGAGTTTCAGCTTCAGCATCAGTCTTTCCAATGTTAATATTCAGGACTGATTTCCTTTAGAACTGACTGGTTGGATCTCCTTGCAGTCCAAGGGACTCTCAATAGTCTTCTCCAACACCACAGTTCAAAAGCATCAATTCTTTGGCATTCGGCTTTCTTTATGGTCCAACTCTCACATCCATACATGACTACTGGAAAAACTTTGACTAGATCGACCTTTGTCGGCAAAGTAATGTCTCTGCTTTTTAATATGCTGTCTAGGTTGGTCATAGCTTTTCTTCCCAGGAGCAAACATCTTCTAATTTCGTGGTTGTGGTCATCATCTGCAGTGATTTTGGAGCCCAAGAAAATAAAGTCTGTCACTGTTTCCACTTTTTTTCCACCTATTTGCCATGAAGTGATGGAAACGGATACCACAATCCATGTTTTTTGAATGTTGAGTTTTGAATCAGCTTTTTCACTCTCCTCTTTCACTTTCATCAAGAGGCTCTCTTATTACTTTCATAGGTAAATTAAAACAAGAAAATTTTTTTTACCTTTCAGATGAAAAATAATCATTAAGACACTAACAGTCTCTGGTGCTGAAAAGGTGTGGAAATGTAAACACAATCTCTTGGTATCAGCTTGTACTGCCTTTTAGAAGGCAATTTGTTAATACTGATGGAAATTTTTGTTCCCAAAACATTTCATATCCTTACACCCAGAATTCTAATTATTTTATGAAATGATTTGGCAAGAATGCAAAAATACATGTACACTGGTGTTTAATGTATCAGTGTTTATAAGAGGGACATATTACAAATGAGCATGATACAATATTCATTTTAAAAAGATACCTCTACATAATAGAATACTATGCATTCATTTGAAAGAACAGTTTCTTTGTATTAATATTGAAAGATCTTCAGAAAATAAAGTGAAAGCAAGTTAGATAAATGAGACTGGCCTCATTTTGGTTAAATAAGGAAATAATATATGTCAACAGGTACATTGAAAAAAATTGGGAGCCCAATAAGCACACAATTACAGTGGGTTTTTTATTTTAGGTGGTGGGAAAAATAGAAGACTTTCACTTTCTTCATTGTGTTGTTCTATACCATTTGAGTTTTTTTCAACATACATAGACAATCATTCTTTGTTATCCATGGGGGATTGGTTCTGGACCCCTGTGGATATCAAAATGGATGCTCAAATCCCGTTATGTAAAATTGCATAGTATCTGTATATAACATATATATATCCTTCTATTTAAATAATCTCCAGAACACTCATAATACCTAATACAATGTAAATGCTATGAAAATAGTTGCCATTGTGTGGCAAATTCAAATTTTGCTCTTTGGAAATTTCTGAAATCTTTTTTCAAGTACTTTCGATCCATGTTCAATTGAATTTGAGGATGCAGAACCCATGGATATGAAGGGATGACTGCATAACTTTTCCAACAGAAGAAGTAATAAAGATTGTTGTTGCTGTTTAGTCGCTAAGTCATGTTCAACTTTTCTGCGACCCTATGGACTGTAGCCCACCAGGCTCCTCTGTCAGTGGGATTTTCCAGGCAAGAATACTGGAGTGGATTGCCATTGCCTTCTCCAGGGGATCTTCCTCACTCGGGAATTGAACCTACATCTCCTGCATTGGCAGGTGAGTTCTGTACCAATGAACCACCAGGAAAGTCCAGTAATAAAGATAAACTTTTAAATGAATAAATAAAAGAAAGTTTCCTACCCATCCTTAAAAAATGCTCCATTATTAAGCTCAATTTCCTACTGCTTCCCATATCAGATGGTTCCCTGTCAGTAAATCCAGTTCTACCACTTGTAAAGGTGGAAGAGGCTTCTGTCATCCCTTTGTTTGAGAGTCTTGATCTCAATGTTCTGGGCTCCAAATGTGAATCTTGAAACTTTATCATTTTTTCCAGATATTCAAAATGGGACTAAAGCAAATAGGACAATCAGTGGTTTGCTTACTATGCCAGAAGTCCAAATTGTCAAGTTTATCAAGCCCAAAGTAGTGGCCACCACAATGGGTCCACAAGATTATGCATTGGCACTCAGGGAAAAAGTATTAGAATTTCAACTTATATATTTTTAATCTCATCTTTTGTCAATTTCAATTTTCAACTTTGTCTTTTAAATTATATTCCACAGTTGTTTATATTCATGTGTGTATATGTACATGTCTGTAAGTCATTAATAAATATATATTCAAATAGTAAGTGGCATTTGGACATTTTATTTTACTGATGGAGTAGCTCATCAAAAAATTCAGAAACCATTAATTCAGGCTATAGCTGCTTTTCAGAGAACTAAAGACAGATCTAAGGTACATAAAACATGTTCTATAAATTAGTCATTGTCCCCAAAGTCACTAATATAATGAATAGTTAAAAGAAAAATAGAAAATAGATAAGAAAACACAATAGAGGACAAATGCAAGAGTCAACTTAGTAGGTAATAAAAGGTACAAGGGAAGAGAAGAAAGTAAAACATGAAAATTATCTACGCATACACAAATAAAACAAGGAAAAAAACCTCTTATGACAAAAGAAAGGGAGATCAAAGAGAAAGAATAATTCACACAAGGATCCTGAACATTTAGAGATAAATGAAAATAAGCAAACCATCATACAGTTGGAATTGAGAATGTACCATATTTGGAGCTCTTTATTCTTAGTGTCTAGCATGATGCTTGGCACATAGTGTGCACTCAGTCAGTAAAGTAAGGATTCTAAACTATGCCATTTTTATACCAAATCAATGTGTTAAGTCCAATTTGAGAAGTCATTGCATTTTTATTTCCTTGTTGTTGTTTTATCAAGTTGTTGAATGCTTTATATATTATGAGGAACACAAAACAAAAGACAATGAAACGACAATGGAAATTCTGTGGTGCTACGTCTGCAAATGCCATAAAAATCTAAGGGCTCGCTGGAGAATTTGAAGATATGGCAGGTAATTATTTATTTGCCAACCCATGGAAACCTCCTCCATCCCTTTGCTGCTATATAAACCAAATAATAGTGAATATTTGGTAAGAACCTATAATTTAGAACTTCTAAAAAGTCTTTCTATAGCCAGGGTAAAAAAGGGATTTGGAGGATTAAAGCAGTGACCTTTTTTCTTTCTTTTCTTGAAAGCTGAATTCATACCATTTGGAATAGCAATTAGGTAGTTCATTAGTGATGTTTTATATGTTCTGTAAATTATATATGAAAATGACACTTATGTTGCATTGGTATTTTTAAGCCTAGTGCTAATAATAACTTTAAGCCATCTGATCTAGAATGCAACCATGTTTTGTTAAAGAAATAAACCCTGCTCTGCTAGCAGTTACACCTTTACTTTCTTCCCCAAAAGTAGAAAAGCGAAATGGATTCTTTTTAGGCAAATATGAGGTACTATGTACTCCAGTCACCATTCATATACCCATCAAATATTCATTGTGGATCTCTTAGGATTAAGTATTGTATTGGAGTTGGAGATATATTTGTGAAATTAAAGAGTTTAATTCTCTGGACTTCTCTGCTGGGCCAGAGGTTAAGATTCTGCTTGCAATGCTAAGGACATAGGTTTGATTCCTGGTTGGGGACTAAGATCCCACGTGCCTTGGAGCAATTAGGCCCACAAACCACAACTACTGAGTCGGTGTGCAACACCTAGAGAGTCTGTGAGCTGCAAAGGAAGATTTGGCATGACGCAGTGACGATCCTGCATGCAGCAACTGAGACCTGGTGCAGTCAAATAAATAACTAAATAGTTTACTTCCTTTGGAATTTACAATCATTTCTCTAGTTCTCCCCTAATTAAATTAGCAATCTTCCAAGTATCAGAGATATGTCTGTGCATAACCATGATTACTGCAGAATGCACAATGTTTCTTCTTAAAACCGAAACCCTTGGTATACAGGTCTTTAAAAACTGCTTGCTATGATTTTTCAATTCCACTTTTAGGAACACATTTTCACAAAATGATAAAGATTAGGTGCCAAGATTTAGTTCCAAGGGTGTATTTGTTTTAAAAATAGTGCAAGAAACAGCCTAGGTAAATATGGAATTGTTTAAATAAATTGTATTACAGCCACACAATGGAAAAGTAGGTTGTTGGTATAGGCTGAATTGTTTATGTACCCCTAAAATTCATATGTTGAAACCCTAACCCCAAAAGTGATATTAGGAAGTGGCAGCCTTTGGTAGGTGATTAGGTCATGAGGGTAGAGCCTTCATTAACAGAATTAGCGCCCTTATAAAGAGACCCTGTTGGGCTCCCTGACTCCTGCCACTTGTGAGGACACAGCAAGAGGATGGTGGTTTGTAAACCAGGAATTGGGCTCTCACCAAATCTGCTGATGCTATTATTGCCCAGCCTTCAGAACTGTGAAAAAGAAATTTCTGTTTATAAGCCCCCTAGTCTGTTGTATTCTATCAGCAGCCCAAACTAAGACAATAGGTTTCCTTCAAAGGGATCATGTGGACAGGGAAAAACTTCTGATATATTATAAAAGGAATATTGGAAGTTACATTGTTGCTTAAGTATCAAGTACAGGGAAATGCAGGCCCTGAATTTGTGCTGACACTGGGCAAGAAACTCGACCTCATAGTTTCAGTTCTACCTGTTATGGGCTGGATCATGTCCCTAGATTCATACATTGAATTTCTAACCCACAGTACCTAAAACTTTGACTGCATTTGGAGGGCCTTTCAAGGGGTTATTAAACTCAAGTTAAAATGAGGTCATGCATGGGCAGGGGTGGGGCGGTGGCTAGTGCAATATGATTATGTAGGGAAAGAAAAAATTTTCCTCTACTCTTTTAGGTTTAGTTATTGGGGCTGGTGTATTAAACTGACAAAAGACATACTGACAGGAGAAGAGGCTACAATTTTATTAATATTTAAAATTTTATATGCATGGGGGCCTCACCAAAAAAGAAGTGAAAAAAATCAAAGGGCAGACAGATTTGGGGGCTTACATACCATTTCAACAAAGGGTGATAAACTGGAGAAGGGACTACACAAAGAAAACAGGGCTTGGGCTTCTAGGGTTGACAAACTGTGCAGAAGTGACTTGGAATATATGGAGAGGAGGTGGTTAAGAAATCTTCTAATGGAAGACAAGGGTCATTTTAATAGAGTTTGTTATGCAGACGCATTCCAGCATTGACTCCTCATCCCTAGTGATGAGAGTGCTCTCCTTGTCTCTGCCTAGTAGGTTTCTCATGGGAAATTTATGCCCCATTTTACACAGATGGAGAAGAGTAGAGAGCTGGTTCTGCATCTGCTGTTTCTCAGCTGACTTTAGCTCAAAATAATCAACATGCCAAAGTGGCATATTTCAGAGTGCCACATTCTGAACCCCTTCAACTGACGTCCTTATGAGAGGAGGAGATTTGGACACAAATGAGTACAGAGGGAAGACCAAGTGGACATGGTGAGAAGGTGGCATCCAGACACCAAGGAGAGAGGCCTTAGAAGAAACCAACCCTGCTGACACCTCCAAGTCAGCTTTCCAGTCTACAGATCTATGAGGGAATAAAACTCTGTTGTTTAAGCTGTTTAAATCAGAAACAAAGGGAGACTGACTTTGAAAATTCCCTCAGCAGATAAAACCAGTTTACTCATATAAACAAGGCTTAGTTTAGCTTGCTGTGTGAGACCTACTTGACCTGGGTCATTTCTTGTTTACACCTCTGGAAATCATAAGCAAAACTGGAACTGTTCCCCAACGTTGATATGAGATAATTACTGACAAATTCTCTATCATTTAAGAAAATTCTAACATTATAATCAATCACTGTAAAGAATAAACAGTCACTGCTTTCTCACTACATAAGCTGCTTTATGACAATATACCCCTGGGCCTCAGTCCATGTTTTAGCTGAGGAGCTCCTCCTCAGCAAACCGTCTTTTTCATGTGTGCACAAAAAACTTTAACTAATTACTACTTCCGTGATTCACTGGTTTTATTTTGGGTATTTCTTAACCTTTGACAAAGCCACCCAGAGTGTGGTACTTTGCTACAGCTGTCCAAGCAAACTAATACACATCGCCCGTAAGATGGGCGAATCTTAATACCATCTTCACTTAGCTCTTAAGGGTGCCCTGAGTCAAACAGACATAAATTCCTTTGTAGACGATGAGGTCCTATACAAGTATAAGTAGTTGTTATTCACAGGGTCCCTGAGAAACCTGGAGGAATGGTAGCTCAGTGGTAAAGAACCTGCCTGCCAATGCAGGAGATACAGGTTCAATCCCTGGTCTGGGAAGATCCCACATGCCTCTGAGCAACTAAGCCCATGTGCCACAACTACCGAGCCTGTGCGCTAGGGCCCTGGGAACTGCAACTACTGAGTCCTCGTGCAGCAGCTACTGGAGCCTGCTCACCCTAAAGCCCATGCTGTGCAACAGAGGAAGCCACCATAGTGAGAAGCCCAAGTACCACACCTAGAGAGTAGCCTCCGCTCTCCACAGCTTGAGAAAAAGCCTGCACAGCAACCAAGACCCAGCACAGCCAAAAACAAAATAAATATAAAAGCCGCTGATTCATGCTGATGTTTAACAGAACACAACAAAATTATGTAAAGCAATTATCCTTCAATCAAAAAAAATTAAAAAAAAAGAGTTAGACACAACTTAGCAACTAAACAACAATCTTAAAAAAATCATCTTGTTAAGATTGAACTTTTGGGGGGAGTTTTGATCTTTTTTAAAAAATTTTTAAAGAAAGTTATTTAATAATGATAATCAATTAATGCTAAAAATGAGAACATAAATGCTGTGCTTTGGTTTATCTTCTATTTTTCCTTTCATCAGAATTCCTATTTTCACATTTTAAACTTTTTATTTGGTATTGAGTTATATAGCCAATTAACAATGTTACGGTAGTTTCAGGTGAACTCAAAGGGACTCAGCCATACATATACATGTATCTATTCTACCCCAAACTCCCCTCCCATCCGCGTTGCAACATAACATTGAACAGAGCTTCATGTACTATACAGTAGCTCCTTGTTGGTTATCTGTTTTAAATATAGCAGTGTACACATGTTCATCCCAAACTCTCTAACTATCCCTTCCCTTAGGCACTGGTCATCTCCTTCTTGAAGTCTGTGAGTCTCTTTTCGTTAAGTTCATTTGTATCATTTCTTTTTAGATTCCACTTATAAGGGATGTCATATGATATTTCTCCTTCTCTGTAAGACTGAACTTTATAACCCTTTAGTAAGGTAGAGGTTCAGTTCCCACAGAGGGATGGAGGGAAGCAAGAGAGTTCAGTAAGACAGCAGTAAAGATCACAAATGACTCATCAGTGGAGACAAAGAGAATGTAAGTTGTTAAAGAAGATGTAACTTACACATAACAATAATAGCTAACATATATTGAGCATTTACTAACTTACCAACACATGGTCCCAAGTGTTCTCTAATTAATCCTCTTATCAACTTCATGTAAAAGTACTGTAAATATGTATGTGTGTGTATACCCAGAAGAGTATGCCTATTACCTATTTCGGTCTTTTCCATCACAAAACACAACTTCGATATGAAAATTTGTTCATATGTAGCAGACAAAATTGCCAAAATAAGAAGCTGTGATTTTTATCAAGAGAGACTATGCCGTGCAGAACTGCACAACATGAAAAACACTACTTGGCTGGACAAAGTGATACATGGTAAAATACAAAACACACACCACCTTTCCTTTACATTCTTACTTCAGGGCATCCCCCTGCATTGCCCTAAGAGTATGAGCACTGTTCTTTTGAGTTTGTGTTTATTTCATGATAGGCATATTGAATATATTACATTAAATCTGTATAAGCATCCTGCTTATAAAAGCCCCAAGGACTGAATAAAAAGAAAATCCTTACACTTTGAGGAGAAAATTGCATTAACACAATGTTTTGAAATAAATGATAAAGCTTGCAGGCTTGAGGGAATTCACATTAGCCACATCAAGAAAGACACTAAGAAACTTCCCTGGTGGCTTGGTGGCTAAGGATCCACCCTCCAGTGCAGGCGACTGGGGTTCTACCCCTGATTAGGGAACTAAGATCCCACATGGTTTGGGGCAGCTAAGCCTGCCTGCCACCAACTAGAGAAAAGCCAGCCAGCCAGGACAGAGGATCCTGCGTGTCCCAACTGGGACCTGACACAGCCAAATAAAACAAGTGAATAAATATAAAAAAAAAAAAGAATGATGCTGAGAAAATAAGTGAAAGGAGAGTTTGTACATTCCAGTTTTTATCTGCTTTGGGTGGAACTTGAAAGCACTTGAGACTAAAGATAAAGACCCTAATGCCAGGTAATGCTGAGTGCAGCTGGACAGAATTTTGTGGCCTTCAGGCTCATTAGCAATCTTACAAGTAACTTCTTCATGAAAGGAGGAAATTGGCAAAATAGAAGTGGGCTTTCTCTTTTAAGCTGCGTTAGAAGACAGAAAAGGAGAGCAATAAACCATAGTGATCCACCGCTGGTGTCACAATATATTGGCTCCCCAAAAATAATGTCCTTCTTTCCTTTTACCTCTTCTTAGTATTAAAAAATCACCACAATTTACCACACTCATTTCTAGTAAGTGATATTTGGAACATGGATATCCATTAAGAAAATAACTATTAATAACTTACTGGCTACTATTTAAAGTCTACATTAAAAAATATAAAACTTCTATATGACAGAAGACACAGTGAACTAAAAGACAAATGACAAATGTGTCACTGCAACTTATGATGAAGAGTTAAAATTCTTGTAATAATGTATAAAGAGCTCTTTCAAATCAATAAGAAAAATAAATCCCAATAAGAAATGGTCAAAAGATATGAAAAATAACACAGGAAGAAACCAAAGACTAATCAACATGAAATAAAGCTCACATTCAAATTTAAAAATTCCAGTTAAAATTATGTGTCATCTTTAACCTAGTAGATTGGTAAAGGTATTTTTCAAAAAGGCTTTTAAAAATAGGTTCAGAAATCTTTCCTTTGGGAATTTATCCAAAGTAAATAATGAGACTAGAGGTGAAAAATATTTGCATGTGTGTTCATTACAGAATTGTTGTTTAAGAAACTGATGAAATTTAATCTAGCAATTGAGGATTGGTCACATAAATCAAGGTATATATACTCTCTCACTTGGCAATTCTGCTAGACTGTATTCCTTGGAATAGTCAATAAAACCAACAGTTCTTAGAGACACAAAGATGTTCATTTCAGCTGTTTATAGAAGGGAAAAATGGCATGGTACATACATCCACACCATGGAGGGAGAGAAAAACGGCACACTAAACACATCTATGCATCCAAGTATGGTACTGTGTGTATATTTGTTATTGGTTAATCTAAATTGTGTCTGACTCTTATGCAACCTTGTAGTCCTCCAGGCTCCTCTGTCTATGGGTTTTCCCAGGTAAGAATACTGGAGTGGATTGCCATTTCCAGGGGATCTTCCCTTTCCAGGGATTGAACCCACGTCTTCTGCATTGGCAGGCGGATTCTTAACCACTGAACCATACATGAAATATGTATTTAAAAATGCTAGTTTATAGAATATCTTGTAGCTGTAAAGAAACGACAATTTAATATTTACATGGACAGATGATTATACTAAGTGAACAAACCTTCCCAACTGTACATATGATCCCATGTATGTAAATACATACAAAGTTGTCTGAAAATATTTTGGGGTTCCAAATACCCTGGCAGAGACCTTTGAAGACCCATTCCACAAAGGACTCCAAGCTAAAAGTAGTTAGTGTTATTTAACATTAAGGGTTGATTACTTAGACATTTATTTAAAAGAATACTGACCTTGATTTTACTCCTGAAAAATTCCTAATTCTAGTTATTTCTATAAAACTCAGCAGTGGCCACAGGACTGGAAAAGGTCCGTTTTCATTCCAATCCCAAAGAAAGGCAATGCCAAAGAATGCTCAAACTACCACACAATTGCACTCATCTCACACACTAGTAAAGTAATGCTCAAAATTCTCCAAGCTAGGCTTCAGCAATACGGGAACCGTGAACTTCCAGATGTTCAAGCTGGTTTTAGAAAAGACAGAGGAACCAGAGATCAAATTGCCAACATCCACTGGATCATGGAAAAAGCAAGAGAGTTCCAGAAAAACATCTATTTCTGCTTTACTGACTATGCCAAAGCCTTTGACTGTGTGGATCACAATAAACTGTGGAAAATTCTGAAAGAGATGGGAATACCAGACCACCTGACATGCCTCTTGAGAAACCTATATGCGGGTCAGGAAGCGACAGTTAGAACTGGACATGGAACAACAGACTGGTTCCAAATAGGAAAAGGAGTACGTCAAGGATGTATGTTGTCACCCTGCTTATTTAACTTATATGCAGAGTACATCATGAGAAATGCTGGACTGGAAGAAGCACAAGCTGGAATCAAGATTGCTGGGAGAAATATCAAGAACCTCAGATATGCATATGACATCACCCTTATGGCAGAAAGTGAAGAGGAACTAAAAAGCCTCTTGATGAAAGTGAAGGAAGAGAGTGAAAAAGTTGGCTTAAAGCTCAACATTCAGAAAACGAAGATCATGGCATCTGGTCCCATCACTTCATGGAAAATAGATGGGGGAAACAGTGGAAACAGTGTCAGACTTTATTTTGGGGGGCTCCAAAATCACTGCAGATGGTGACTGCAGCCATGAAATTAAAAGACGCTTACTCCTTGGAAGGAAAGTTATGACCAAGCTAGATAGCATATTCAAAAGCAGAGACATTACTTTGCCAACAAAGGTCCGTCTAGTCAAGGTTATGGTTTTTCCAGTGGTCATGTATGGATGCGAGAGTTGAACTGTGAAGAAAGCTGAGCGCCGAAGAATTAATGCTTTTGAACTGTGGTGTTGAAGACTCTTGAGAGTCCCTTGGACTGCAAGGAGATCCAACCAGTCCATTCTAAAGGAGACAAGCCCTGGGTGTTCTTTGGAAGGAATGATGCTGAGGCTGAAACTCCAGTACTTTGGCCACCTCATGCTAAGAGCTGACTCATTGGAAAAGACTGATACTGGGAGGGATTGGGGGCAGGAGGAAAAGGGGACGACAGAGGATGAGATGGCTGGATGGCATCACTGACTCGATGGACACGAGTCTGAGTGAACTCCGGGAGTTGGTGATGAACAGGGAGGCCAGGCGTGCTGCGATTCATGGGGTCGCAAAGAGTCGGACACGACTGAGCGACTGAATTGAACTAACTGACGCCGTAAAGACTCGCTGGCAGCTACTGCATGCAAACTGGCGCTGGGACAATCAGCAAATCTTACAGAACTGCTTTCCTCGGGTTTGTATTTTCAAAAATCAACCTTTCAATTACAAACGTGTCTGGCTCAACGGGTCGGAAAATGGTCGGGAGTGAGCGGTGGGGATACAACCGTGAACTGAAGCCTTTAAAACCTTCAGTCAGAGACCAGGTGAGGCGGGCCTTCGTGGCGCCATTTCTTATCCTTGGTCCCACGGACTTCTCCCGTGAGAACATTGAGATTCCTCCCAGGATTTCCAGCCAATGGCTACAACAGCTCCGGGCCAATGAGATGAAGGCTATCTTTCGACTGGCTTCTACTCCTTCCCAGCCAATTGGAAACATTCTTCAAATGCCACTTTCTAAGCTGCGCAGGCTCTGAGGAAGCTGGCTTCACTTCCGGGCGGCTGCCGGAGGCGGCTCCTCTTGTTGCCATAGCGACCGTTTTACGTTAAGTGGTTTGTAGATTTTTAGCCAGGTGACTGCGGAGACTGCTGGGGGACATCGTTTCCCTGTCCTCTCGGTTCCTTGCGGCCGAAAGGCCTTCTAGGATCCGGGGATCTGGCCTAGGCTTCCGCGGCGCCCCGCGGGGGCGGAATGGCCGCGGAAGAAGAGGATGAGGTGGAATGGGTGGTGGAGAGCATCGCGGGGTTCCTGCGGGGCCCGGACTGGTCCATCCCCATCTTGGACTTCGTGGAGCAGAAATGTGAAGGTAAAATACGAATCTCGAATCGTCAGTCCTTGCTCACCTCTCACACCAACAACCTCTCCACACACCGCCTCTCATCTTCTCGATCTCCCCTCCTGTCGACCAGGTTTAGAGCTGGATTTTTAGGATGTGTTGCTGTCACCGCGCCTGTCTTTTCCACGGTAATGGAAAGGGGGACGACATACCTCTCCCCGCTGGGCCCAAGCACGCATTCGAAAAACAGTAGACTTTAATGCTGTGTTGGGCCTCCCACTCCATCCTGCACCTTTCTGCCTTGGCCGGGTGACTGTGGGTTTCTTTCTTCATCAGCTTCCCCAGTGACTTGGGAGGAGAGATGTCAGTTTGCTTCAGAGTTCCTTCTGATTCCAACTGTTGGCCAAAAAGTGGGTGGGCGAGGGGTATGTGGTTACTCCGGTAGGCCTAGAGCAGGTAATCTCGGTGGCCTGTATTGCCCTTTTTGAGCTCTCTGTCTCGGTTATACCAAAAATGGAGGGTATCTTCCAACAAATGAGATATGAAGACGTGGCATAACGTTCCCTGTGAGGAAAGAGTACCTCCAGATTCTGGAGCTTTGCATTCAGTTCTTAGAGATAGTTTGGAGCCCATTTATGGAAAAGGAACCAGAAGCGATGTCATAAGAGTAATTTCAGGCTGTTGTCCTGGTTGTTTAGCTGGCCAAGACCTTAAGGGTAGTAATATCCATTAATCGTTCGAACGTCTGTCGTATGTTGGAGGGGTTAGACTTGTTTTTTTTAAGGTTCAGTGGGCTAGAGCTAGCGTCCGTGGGTACAAGCTAGAGGTAAACAAATTTCTGTGAAGGAAGTGCTTCATAACAGATAGTATCCTGGATAAATTCGCCTGTCTCGCAAGGTAATGAGTTCCCTAGGCCTTAGCAGTGTTTGAATGAATCTGATAGCACCTTAATGGAGTTATTACAGAGGGGAATTCAACTGTCAAATGGTTGGTTATCATGAATGATCTGTTAAGAGTCCTTTCAACCTTAAGTTTCCATGAATCTGGTAAAGATGAAATTTACTTTGACCACTGAATCTTTTCATTACATTCTCATTGCCATGAGCAACATTCAAATAGTATTTACTAGGTATTGTTCTCGCAGGTAATTTTTAAAAGAAGTTCAAAATAACTTTTATTTCTGCTCTATTAAAGAATTTAAAATGCTGTTCTGAGACTGAGGAAGCATGTGGTGTTCTGATCTCCTTTAGGAGAAAAAAGAAATTATGTCACCGTTTGATTCCACTTATCCCACTGAACCTAAATGCTGAAATGGAAAAAAAAAAAATAATTTTATGTCCACACTTTAAAAGTGGCTGCATCTCAGCTATAACACACCTGATTGTGTAATTTTATAGGGAAATAGTAATCTTCAGACTTGTAAACATGTAATGTAGTAATTTGGCTTCAAAATTATCTGAAAACAGGTTTATTAGCTGCTATATTGCATGTATGCCCAGTGCTATGTAGAATAGATGCCAAGAGAAATGGAAGTAACATTTCAGTGGCACTTGAAATAATAGTGTTTATATTTCACTGACTTTGGTTTGTTAATGAGGTATTCTTCACCTTAGGTAATTTAAAAATTAGTTTTATATAACTTTGTAAATATCAGCATTTATTTCAACATTTATTGAGTGTCTTTGAGCCAGAAGTTGAGGTTAGAAAAGTTAATAAAACAAATCTTTGTCCCTGAGAAGTTTATAATTTGGTGGGGAAGACAAGCAGGTAAATGGACTTTAAATGTAAAGTGACCAGATGTTATTATAAAGGTGGACATATGGTGCTGTGTATTCAAATAGTTCTGAGGAAGGAATCTAAATAGCCAAGGGAGTTGGGAGTGGGTAGCAGATCATGGCAGAGAAGGCATTGGCACCTCACTCTAGTGTTCTTGCCTGGAGAATCCCAGGGACGGGAGCCTGGTGGGCTGCCGTCTATGGGGGTCGCACAGAGTTGGATACGACTGAAGTGACTTAGCAGCAGCAGCAGCAGATCATGGAGAATGTGCCTCTTACAGTATTTTGAAGAATGGTTGGGAGAAGAGGTATTGGGTAAAGGCAAAGAGATCCAAGAAGGGCTTGAGCAAAGACCTGGGGCTTTGAAGCACCTTCTATGTTTTTACATTTGTCCACATTCCAAGTAATTGTGTCCTGTTATGAGGGCAAAGTTTGGGTTTTGGGTGGTGGGAGATGAGACTTGGGATCCAATCTTGAAGAATTTTGTCTGGGATTCTAAATATTCTATACTTATTCGCTAGGCAAAGAACTGAAGAGTTTTAAATAGAAAATTACCAATGTTAGTTTTGTATTTTAGAAAGAATGGGGGAATTTTTTTTAAAGGTGGCTTATGGTTTACAGTTCATGAATTTGTCTTTTCCTTGATCACATTGTAGCTTTTTAAAGGAATATATATCTTTCTAATCTACATTGTTTCACACATATGATCATTGAGTAAACATTTGTTTTTATTCATTTTTGTTTCATTATTGATTTATATGTAATAAAGAAGGAGTCGGTTTCAGTAAAACTTGGATCAGCAAAATTCCAATATGGTAAAATAATCTGAAACCTGTTGTGAAAGGAATTATTTAGAAACTTACCAATAATGTTCCATTTAAAGTTTGTAAGTAAATTTTTGCCTTGTATTATTGATTGAAAAGTGGCAAATTAATGCTCCTCTCCCATATGAAGTAGCTCTTAGGTACAGACAAAAACTTGTTTACAATCAGTTATTATTATTTTTAATCCCAAGAATTTTAAAGTGGAAGAGCCAGTTTACAAGAATGAGTGTTCTATTTGTAACGTCTGTTTGTGGAGCTGACTTTCATATTTAATGAAATTTTTTTACACTATGCAATATTTTTCTTTTAAATTTAGTTTTCGATGATGAAGAAGAGAGCAAATTGACTTATACAGAGATTCATCAGGAATATAAAGAACTAGTGAGTATTTTAAAACTGATTTTAAATATAATTTGAATAATATTAATTCAATCTGTTCTGAATTTAAAAAATAGACTTGTCCATTTAAATTCCAAAATTCCAGTAGTATTCCAAAATTCTACCTTAGTAGTGCTATCAGTTGCATCAGACTCCAGGAGTTCTCTGGGCATTTCCTCCATAAGACTCTGGAATGTAAGGAATAGATTTAGGACAACTATTTTAAGGGATCTTGCATCTGATCTTTAAATTTTATTCCTGTTCTTCTGCTGGTATATCCAGGGGAGTGTTCATTATTAATTTAGCCATGTTGTCTTGAGATTTTAAGAAATGCCTCTGGGTAGCACAAGGATTATACCACATCAAACTTCATAATCCTGACTTTAGTTATTTCTGGTAGAGGAAATAAACTTTCATTTGATTCTCTGCAGAGATTTTCACTTTTAGTTGTTTGGGTTTTTTTGTGGTGAAAAAGATTGTCACTGCCATATAATGTAATTTTATGTAGATTAATAATTGCAAGCAAGCATTTGATTATACTTTTCTAAACTTAATATAAAAACTCATTTGGAATCTTTCAATGTAAATTGTAAAAGTTAAACTTTTTTTTTAGGTTGAAAAGCTGTTAGAAACTTACCTTAAAGAAATTGGAATTAATGAAGATCAATTTCAAGAAGCATGTACTTCTCCTCTTGCAAAGACCCGTACATCACAGGTTTTTGTGTTTTTCTGCTAAAATATAATTTTAACAAAAATGCCCAGGATTCCACTTAGATTTGCTGTGTTTGGTTGTCAAAATATAATATTCTAGAGACTGTAAGAGTGAAAAGCCAATTTAACACATATGGATTCTTTCTTTATAAGTACCTTGTGAAAAGATAAATTTGAAGCATTAATAAACTGATGCTATTAAAAAAGGACTTCCTATCAGAACTATAATAGATCACAGGCTTTATGCAAAAAAAATTATATATATAAGTCTCTAATGGTTTTGCAGTTGCCCCTTTTTTAATCTTAGCAGATACATAGTACATGGTTCCTGGGGCTTTCTTCTGTTAGAACTAATTTTATTGTCTCATTTGTTCTGCAGTGCTGAATTGAAGTA
The DNA here is from genome assembly GCF_001704415.2 of Capra hircus. NCBI lineage: Eukaryota > Metazoa > Chordata > Mammalia > Artiodactyla > Bovidae > Capra > Capra hircus. The sequence continues at coordinate 37,828,061 of NC_030818.1, forward strand.
GGTTTTAGGTGTATTTGTAACTAATATTTACTGGGGGTTCATGCTAGCTGCTGTTTTAAGCACTTGACATGTATTATTTCATTGTATCTTCCTAACAGTCCTTAAGAAATTGGTACTATTTATTTTACTTTGTTAGAATTGAGAAAACTATTGCACATATATGTTAAGGAACTGGTGCACAGTCTACAAGTAAAGTAACAAAGCCAGAATATCAGTTCAGGCTCCGAGACTGAGTATAGAGATATGTTATTACTACACAATAGCCTTCTCAAATAGTTATTTTAGCTTTTCATCTTCTACCAAATTAACTATAATTCCTTAGTGAGATGATAGGATTATCTAGGATGTGATCTCAAATTATCATTTTCAACCTCCTGCTGTCATTCTATAGTACATTACATACTATAGTAATTCTGGCTACTTGTTTTTGTAAGCATTGGTGCACCTGGCTTTGCTCATGGTCGTTCCTTAACCAGGAATCCTTAGCCCCCACCTTCTCACTACTCCATCCTTTCCTTACCCAGAGAAACCCATCCCATCATCATGGCCTGCTGCAGTGCGACTTTCCTGATATCTCTAGTCAGACCAGTACTCATTCTGCCCCGCTGAGCACTTTTTCATTTTCAATTCAGTTTAATTGCCTTGAATTGAAGTTTTTACAAGTCTATTTACCTTGAGGAATTTATTGAAAATTATTAATTAGTATTTAGGGTTCTTTTAAGGCATTGGTGTTTGTTTTTATTTTTCTTGTATTTCCAGAATATTTTCTTCTTTGGTTAATATTTGTCAACCTCTTCATTAAGCTATTATGAATGAATCTGAAATGCTTTGTGGAAAAAGATGTTCATAGTAATAGTAGTCACATCCATCTTTTGTTTTCATCATCAGGATAACTTGTGAATGAAGACATTCAGAATTTTAAAATACTGTTTTCAGATCAAAAGTAACATATCTTTCTGCTTTGTTCTATTACATAACACCTTTTGCTTTGGAGTTGGTTCGTAGTACAGTCTGGTTATATACAAGCATGGGAACCTGACACAGACAGACTTGGATTTGAGCTTAGATCTTTTGATTACTTTCATTTATCATGGACAGAGTTGTTTTACAGTTTTCCTGCCTTGTCTATTCTGATTCTCAGTTTGAACATCTGTAAAACAGGGACAGTATCTACTTTGAAAGGTTTTTGTGAAATTTGAGCAAATATGTTCATAAAACATTTAGCACAATACCTGACACATATAAAGTGCTCTATAAATGGAAGCATCTTGTAATTAATGGTAGCTATTTTGGTGGTTGATTAGCGGGGTGCTAATTAGGCCAGGGTCATGTATTCAATCCCCATGTGGACTAGTTAGCTTTATTCTCTTCTCAAGCAAACTTAGCCCCAGATACTAAGGGCAGTATGACTGAATCAGCACATGGCCATCTCCAGTAACCAGAAAAATAGCCCAAAGCCTGCTAGTTACTGCTTTGCAGCAATAATCTAATCTTTGTAAATAAAGATCAGAATGCTGATTCCATTATGCTAATTTAGAGTGCCTATAAGGAATTCAAGAAACCAATTGTTTGCCCAGGGTAGTTTAGGAGGTATTTTTTCTTTTGTTTTGGTCTGTTTGGTTTGATTTTTATTTTTATAAACAGTTGCTCACTCCCCTCTCATTGAACTGTACTGCTAAAGATGACTTGCAGAATTCTTTTCACCTGGTTTGGTCACCATTAGTCCTAGACCACTGGTCCTGGCATTCTTGTGTATTAAAATCAGCAGGAGTTGTAAGGAGTGCATCGGGTGAAGATGTCTGTTTTAAAAACACAACAACCTTTTTTTTTTTCCTTCCTTCCTTCCTTCCTTTCTCTTCCTCTCCTCTCTTCTCCTCCCCTCCTCTTTCCACCCTTTCCATCCTTCCTTTCCCATCCTTCCAACTCTCTTCTCCTTCTCTTTCTTCTCCATACAGCTTGTGGGATTTTAGTTCTCCCACTAGGGATCAAACCTGGGCCCTCTCTGGTGGAAACACTGAGTCTTCACCATTGGCCTGCCAGGGAAGTCTCAACAACAGACTTTTTAAGAGCATGTTTTCCTGTCATACGTGTGTAGCTTCTCAAAAAATGCTCATAAATTAAGATACCTTTCTAAAAAATTCAGAAAAATATGATAATAGAATGCATATTGAGATATTATTTCAGTTGTGTTCAGTTGATTTTGTAATTTTATGGTGTTTTCAACTGAAATAGGCAAAAGTGGCTTTTTTCATTGCTTGTAATTTTTTTGGTGAGGATAGAGCTCATCACTGATTTCCATGTATAGCAGGAGCCAGGGATGACTATATGGCAAGAGACAAAGTATTTTTTGTTTTTGCTTTTCACGTGATTTACTTTGACTTTTGTAAATTAGAACTTAATGCTTTCAGAAACATATGTCTTCTAATATTAATTTGAGAAAATTATTCTTTTTTTCCCCAGTAACTTATATCACTAAAATGATTACATGTATGGTATAACTTTCATTTTCTAAAAACACACACTTATCAATTAATAATATTTTGTCTGATTGCTCATAAGATTTTTAAAAATTAATAGACTTTTTTTTTAGAGCAGTTTTATGTTTACAGAAAGTTGAGCAGTTAATGTAATGTCGTCTCTTTTTATTGAAGTCTTTCATTAGTGTAGTATATTTGTTGATGAGCCAGTATTGATATATGATTATTAAGTAAAGTCCATAGTTTATATTAAGGTTCACTCTTTGGGTTGTACAGTTGATTTTGACAAATACATAATGTCATATATCCATCATTACAGTATCATACAAAATAATTTCGCTGTCTTAAAAATCTCACGTATTCCACATATTCATCTTTTCCATCTTTGCACCGAACCTCTGGCAACTGCTATTCATTCTACTGTCTGTATAGTTTGGCTTTTTCCAGGATATTATGTAATTGAAATCATAAAGTATATAGCTTTTTCAGACTGACTTCTTTCATTAAGCAATATGAAGAAGTTTTTTCATTGTTTGATAGTTTTCTTTTTATTGCTAAATAATATTCCATTTTATGGATGTACCACATTTTGAAGGTGGTATATAACCTTGTGAAGGATATTTTGGTGCATTCCAATCTTTGGCAATTTTGAATAAAGTCACTATAGCTATTCATATTCAGGCTCTTATGTGGATGTAAATTTTTCATCTCATTTGGGTAAATACCTAGAAGCAAGACTGCTAGATCATATGTTAAGATTCACTCTTAACTTTGTAAGAAACTGCCAGACTCTTCTAAAGTAGCTATATCATTTTACATTTTTATCAGCAATGAATGGAAGCTCCTGTTGCTCCATGTCTTCAGTAACACATGATATTGTCAGGTTTTTGGATTTTAGCCATTCTAATAGATATGTAGTGATATCATTGTTTTCTTCTGCCCATTTTTAAATTGAGTTATTTATTTTCTAATTGTTGGGTTGTAAGAGTTTTTTGTATATTTTTGATACAGATCTTCTTTATCAGATATGTTTTGCAAATATTTCACAAAATATTCTCCTGTAGCTTTTCTCTTCATTCTGTTAACAATGTCTTTCACAAATTAGAAGTCTTTTTTATTTTAGTGAAGTCTGATGTATTGATTCTTTCATTGTTTATGGTTATGATATTTTATCTTAAGAAGTCATTGCCAAAAGCCAAGGTTAGCTAGATTTTTTCTATGCTATCTTTCAAAGTTTTGTTTTTACGTTAAAATCTGTGATCCATTTTAAGTTAATTTTTGTGAAAGATGTAAAGTCAGTGTTTAGATTCCTTCTTTTTTTCCATGTAGATGTCAGTTGTTCTAGCAGCATTTTCTAGAAAGATGATCCTTTCTTCATTGGATTGCCTTTGTTCCTTTGTCAAAAATCAGTTGACTGTGTTTTTGTTGGTTAATTTTCAGGTTCTATTCAGTTTCATTAATCCTTTGTCTGTTCTTTCACCAATATCATACTGTCTTGATTATTCTAGTTTATAGTAAATCTTGAAGTCATGTAGTGTCAGTCCTCTGACTTTGATATTTATCAATTTTGTGTGACTGTTCTGGGTCTTTTAACTTTCCATGTACATTCAAATATCAATTTGTTGATATCCACAATTGCTGGGGTTCTGATTGGGGTTGCATGAATCTACAGATCAAATCTGGGAGAAATGACATGTTAACAATGTTGAGTCTTCTTATTTATTAACGTGGAATAGATCTCCATTTATTTAGATCATCTTTGATTTCTTTCATAAGAATTTTTTAGTTTTCCTCATGTAGATCTTGTTCATATTTTGTTACATTTATTCCTAAGTACTTTTTTGTAGTGCAAATGTAAATTGTATTGTGTTTTTTATTTCAAATTCCAATTGTTGATTGCTTTGTTGTTGTTGTTTAGTCACTCAGTTGTGTCTGACTCTTTGCGACCCAATGGACTGCAGCACGCCAGGCTTCCTTGTCCATCACCATGTCCTGGAGCTTGCTCAAACTCATGTCCATTGAGTCAGTGATGCCATCCAACCATCTCGTCCTCTGTCACTTCCTTCTCATAGCTTCGATCTTTGTCAGCATTAGGTGGCCAAAGTATTGGAGCTTCAGCTTTAGCATCAGTCCTTCCAGTGAATATTCAGGGTTGATTTCCTTTAGAATTGACTGCTTTGATCCCTTTTGCTATCCAAGGGACTGTCAAGTGTCTTCTCCAACATCAGTGTTTGAAAGCATCAATACTTCAGTGCTCAGCCTTCTTTATGGTCCACTCTCACATCAATACATGACTCCTGGAAAAACCATAGCTTTGACTAGACAGAGCTTTGTTGGCAAAGTAATGTCTCTGCTTTTGAATATGCTATCTAGGTTGATCATAACTTTCCTTCCAAGGAGTAAGTGTCTTTTAATTTCATGGCTGCAGTCACCATCTGCAGTGATTTTGGAGCCCAAGAAAGTAAAGTCTTTCACCGTTTCCGTTGTTTCCCCATCTATATACCATGAAGTGATGGGACCAGATTTCATAGTTATACTTTTTTCCCCCTTAGTCCTTTGAATCAATAGAAAGGCTTTCACATCATTTCTATAGGCTATGCTATTGAATTTCTGCAAATAAATAATCATTATTCTTTTGAGAAGTAAAAGGAATCTATATCTTTTCTTTAAAGTTCTATCTTTATTTGTATAGAATTATATAAAATTCTTTAAGTGTTTGATAGAATTCATCATTGACCCCGGCTGGGCCTGGTGCTTTTTGTTTTGGAAGATTACTAATTATTGATTCCATTTCTTTAATAGATATAGACTTATTCAGATTGTCTGTTTCTTGTGTGAGTTTTAGCAGGTTGGTTTTTTAAGAAATTGGTACATTTCATCTGGATTATCAAATTTGTGGTCATAGGGATGTTCATAAAATTCCTTTATTACTTTTTTAGTGTCCATGGGATCTGTAGTAGTGTCCCCTTTTGCATTTCTGATATTTTTTAATTTATGTCTTTTTGTGTGTGTCTCATGTCCTGGCATATGGAACCTGCCTGACCAGGGATTGAACCAATGCCTCCTGAAATGGAAGCACAAAGTCTGAACTACTGGACAACCAGGGAATTCCACACACCCCCCCCCCCCACTTTTTTTTCTAAACTTAACCTGGCCAGAGGTTTCTCAGTTTTATTTATTTTTTAAATAATTAGCTTTTAGTTTTGTTGATTTTCTCTATTGATTTTCTGTTTTCCAATTTCATTATTTCTTCTCCAATTTCTATTATTTCCTTTCTTTGGATTTAATTTGCTCTTTTTTTAGTTCCTAAGGTGGAAGCTTTGATTGTTGATGTTTGTTATTTTTTCTTTCCTAATATATGCTTCAGTGCTTTAAATTTCCTTCTAAGCACTAACTTTTGCTGCACCCCACACATTTTGATGAGTTGTATTTTCATTTAGTTAGAAATATTTTTAGAGATTCTCTTAAGACTACTTCTTTGATCCATGTGCTGTTTTAAAGTGTGTTTCTTAATCTCCCAAGTATTTTAGGTTTTTCTAGCTGTTGTTCTGTTGCTGTTTTCTAGTTTAATTCTGTTGGGTCTGAGAGTCTCCTCTATATGACTCCTATTCTTTTTAAGTTTATTAAGGTGTGTTTTATGGCCTAGAATGTTGTCTATTTTGGTGAATGTTCCCTGTGAGCTTGAAAAGAATGTATTTTTCTGTTGTTGGAAAAATGTCAATTTGATCTAGTTGACTGAAGGTGCTGTTCAGTTCAGTTATTTCTTTGTTGATTTTCTGCCAGCTGATTCTGTCCATTATTGAAGTTTCCAACTATAGTAGTGAATTCATCTGTTTCTCCTTGTGGTTCTATTAATAGAGCAGCATAAATGCATGAAATCACTTGTAACTTCAGGCTAAGTATGAACATGTTTGGAGGTTTTTAAAACTCATTTAAGTCAGATTCTGAAAGACTCAGTGTTCATATTTTTGTCAGTGTGCTTTTTTCAAACATATATGACACCATATTTATTTATTTATACCATTTATCTCATAGTCTTCTTTCAAAGTAGTTTGACATTTCAATTAATTTAAAGGATACTTAAGATTGTTGTTGTTTTTAAACCACTTGCTAGCTTTTTGAAGTAACTCTTGTATTTAGTTCCTCTAACTACCCTTATTGGAAGCTCTTAGGCAAAGGGTGTTCCATTTCCTTGGACCAGTGTAGCCTAATTGCTCTACAGTTGTTAGGTTTAGCACACCAGTTTGATATTTAATCAAAAGGCCCAGAAAATTACTTTTATAGGACTTCTTAGTTTTAAAAAAATGCTTTCTTACACTGCTCAATTCTAACACCCAGCCAGAAAGTTACTATATTTCCTTCATTCTCAAATGAAAATTTTCTATCATAAATATCTCATCAATGAGAATGCATTTTGTAATTGATGGCATGTTGTAATTTAATTGATAGGGTTTTTTTCTTTTCTTATTGGTACATGAAATAATGGTTTATTTTGCTAATCTATAGAGTCTTAGAATTGACAAAATACTCTATTATTATTGTTGTTATTATTATGCTAATTTTCAGGTGAAGAAACTAGTGCCCAGAAGCCTAAATGATGTAATCGGAATCAAACAACTAACTTATGGTTAAGCTCAAAGTAGCCTTTCATATCAGGGGCTTATTTTTTCCCCCCATTGTATCAATAGTTCTCAAACTTAAATGTTATAAGAATTATCTGGGGAATGGGTACCCCTTGTCCAGAAATTTAGATTAATTATGTCTAGGGTAGGGCTCAGGAACATGCATTTAACAGTCCTTCTTTCCTGCATTTCTTAGAAGGGTTAAACATACCCTTTGAGAAGCCCTGCATTATATGTTTAAGGATCAGCTCAAATGCAGACTTGCTGATAGCTCTAGCTGACACAATGCCATCAGTAGCAGTACCCTTCAAGTGTTTGTCAGTGATGAGGACAGAGAACTTGATATTACTAATAAGTCTAAGAAGACCAAGAATAATGTTATGTGGTTGTGTAATCCCACAAAGGTGCCCTGGCAGATCAGATATACTACGGTATTACAGAGGCTGGCTACAGTTGTCTTTATGTATATATTTTTTATTTTTAAAGGAAATTTAAAATTTTTTTTAAAAAATTGGGGTTTAGTTACTTTACATGGCTGTGTCAGTTTCTGCTATACAGTGAAGTGAATCAACCATAATGAATACATACCTGTATCCCCTCTTTTTCTGGATTTCCTTCCCATTTAGGTCACCACAGAGCACCCCAGAGTTCCCTATGCTACACAGTAGTTTCTCATTAGTGGTCTATTTTATACTGCACTTGTCTTTAATACTGCTCTATGGGCTGTAACTTTCGGGTAAACACCGATGAAGCCTATTTGCCGTCCCCTGCCCTTGGCCTTTTGAACAGTATATGTGAATTTAAAGGACAAGAAACTTTCTTTTTTCCCTACAGTTGACTCCTTGTAAATGTCACTACTTTTGCACTTTATTTTGTTTGACTGTATTGCTTTTGTCTAGAATGTGAGCTGGCTGCTGCTGGAGGGACTCCTTCCTCTTTGCTTAGCACTCTTTGACGGAACATTTGTTGCGGTGTGTCTTTGACATTATCACTGCTGCCTACCTGGTGAACAGTAGCACACCCTTGGTTGCCTCTGTATGATTCCTGTGGTCAGCTTTTTCATGAATGTCATGTAAAGCTTGAAATAAGGTTTAGTAAGGTGAATAAGGTCTGAGTGTTTTCTTTCGGGTTTTCCTACATTTCAGAGCTTATTCTTCTTACTGATTAGCTTGGGAATTTGTTTGCTTTTTTACATAATAATAGTTCTCTGTAGCTAAAGGAGTGTTAATTTGGGTGCTCTAGGGTAGATGAGGAGGACATGACAACCCACTCCAATATTCTTGCTTGGAGAATCCCCTTGGACAGAGGAGCCTGGCAGGCTACAGCCTATGGGGTTGCAAACAGTTGGACACGACTGAGTGACTAAGCACAGCACAGTGCAGGGTAGATACTGTTATTGTTTCTTAACTTATTACACTTCAGTTTCATCTAGAAAAAGATTTCACATAATTTCTGTCTCTTTCATGAAACTTTTTGCCTATAGGACTACTCCTGTTGTGTTCTCACATTATTCCTACCATGTTACACTTATTTTTCAGACTCCATTTTTTTTGGCATTTCACTCAGTTCAGTCTCTCAGTCGTGTCCGACTCTTTGCAACCCCGTGAACTGCAGCATGCCAGGCTTCCCTGTCCATTACCAACTCCCGGAGCTTGCTCAAACTCATGTCTATTGAGTCGGTGATGACGTCTGACCATCTCGTCCTCTGTCATCCCCTTCCCCTTGTGGCTTCAATCTTTCCCAGCATCACGGTCTTTTCCACTGTCAGCTGTTCACATTAGGTGGCCAAAGTATTGGAGCTTCAGCTTCAGCATCAGTCCTTCCAATGAATATTCAGGACTGATTTCTTTTAGGATTGATTGGTTTGATCTCCTTGCAGTCCAAGGGACTCTCAAGAGTCTTCTCCAACACCACAGCTCAAAAGCATCTTTTCTTCAGCACTCAGCTTTCTTCGTAGTCCAACTCTCACATCCATATATGACTGCTGGAAAAACCATAGCTTTGATTAGATGGACCTTTGTTGGTAAAGTAATGTCTCTGCTTTTTAATATTTGCTGTCTCAGTTGGTCAGCTTTTCTTCCAAGGAGCAAATGTCCTTTAATTTCATGGTTGCAGTCACCATCTTCAGTGATTTTGGAGCCCAAGAAAATAAAGTCTTTCACTATTTCCCTGTCTATTTGCCATGAAGTGAATTTTGGCATTTATTCTTATTCAATTTGGCAGTTTTATTAATTTAAGGATTATTTGTAGTTACTGCTTTATCACTAAACAGTAAATTTCAGGTGGTTGTTGTTTAGTCACTAAGTTGTGTCTGATTCTTTTGTGACCCCATGGATTGTAGCCACCAGGCTCTTCTGTCCATGGGATTTTCCAGGCAAGAATACTGGAGTGGGTTGCCATTTCCTCCTCCAGGAGATCTTCCTGACCCAGGGACTGAACCCACGTCTCCTGGATTGGCAGGAGGATTCTTTACCACTGAGCCACCAGGGAAGCCCCAAATTTCAGATTGACAGAATCTAAACCAAATAGTTATCATTATTTTGACTGAAAAACAGATTTATATACTGAAGTGGTAACTTTAAAAGAGTAAGACTCATTCCCGTGTTGTTTATCAGAGTTGCACAGCACTGGCTCATTTGGAAAATGTGTCACTGTGTGCCCTAGCCTTGTGGGGGTGGGAGGGGTTGGAAGACCAGCCTCTTGAGAACCCTACTTTAAAGGCTTTTAGAAAAAAATCTTAAAATTGTCCTTTTGAGTCATCTAGTCATAAATAATAATGCAGCATTCTTTAATTAATGCACCTTTTGCAGTGGAAATGATTTGAGTGTGTGGGAAATAGTTCTGTAACTTCCTGACTTCTTTCCACAGGCCATTTTGCAACCTGTATTGGCAGCAGAAGATTTTACTATCTTTAAAGCAATGATGGTCGAGAAAAATACTGAAATGCAGCTGCAAGCCATTCGAATAATTCAAGAGAGAAATGGTAAAAGGTTGAATTTAGAAATCTAAGTGCTAAATGAATTTTGTTTTGGTCTTAGTTTTAACTAATATGATCTTAATGTTGCTGCTTTGTATAAATTTATTTCAAGTTTGAAAATCTAAGACTGACTTAAGAACTATTGGAGTGTAAACTTCCTGATAACCGATTGGTTGACATCTCGAAGAAAGCAGAGCAGAATTTGAGTTGATGTTTTAGGTTTCAGAGAGCTCGGTTTTTCTGCTCAGCCATCATGTTTATGAAAGTCAGTATTTTTGGGTGGTCACAGTTACAGTTACTGTTGAGTGTACAGTTACTTTTTCCCTCCTGGCTTATAGAAGACAGTGGTTCTAAAGCTTTAGTGAGCAATTAGAAGCAGTTGAGGGCTTGTTGAAACACATGCCTGTGTCCCCGTTTCTGACTCAGTAGGTCTGGAGTGGGGCCTAGTACTTTGTATTTTTAACAAGTTCCTAGCTGATGCTGAAGCTGCTGGTCTTGAGGTAGCACTGAGAACTAGGACAGTGGGCCGATAGCATTATGACACCATAAGGTGGAAGAGAAAACAGCTCACAGTCCTGGTGACCACCTTTAGCCTTATCTTTTCCTTAATTCTCTACCTGAACTCAGTTTTCTCCTAGCTCTTTCTGCTTTTTTTCCCTTCCTGTGTACTTGAACTCTACTTGACATCTTGATTCAAAATGTCAGAGTTTCTAACCATACTTCTTGTTACCGTACTATCTCTTTTTCAACCCAGATGCATATCTAAGTTTCCGATTTTGGACTCTAGTGACCTTAATACCTGTGTGTTCCTTTGCTTAATAGATTGCCACAGATATTCTTTATCATGCCTATATACTCTCTAATGGTTTGGCAGTGAGGCCTTTTCTTTGTTTATTTCTTGAGCATATTAGAGCTATAGTTTAGTTGTACTATTTGCTTTTAAGGGTCTGGAATATGCAGCAATAGGGCATCTGTTGTTACGCGGCAAACATTAGACTGTTGGAGGGTCTGTTGTGGGTTCTCCTCTCATTTGTCTGAAGTGAGTAAAGACCACACCCCTAGAGCCAACCACCATCATATCTATTCTCTAAAATGCATTTCACCCCAGGAAAGACTGTTGTCCCTGATGTGGAGATAATACCACCCTAACCCTGAACAATGCTTGACACTGAACTGCAGCTTTTGTGTAAAGTGTGGAAAACAGTCTCTTTCTCTTTGTTTCTCTACCATGGTTTGCTTCATAAGATCCTTTTCTCTTGTGTTTTCCTGCAACTATGCTTTTTATTCTGACCTATAGGATAGAGAATCTGAATAATTACTTTATGCTATTTCACATTGCTTTAGGGGACCTTTTGATAAAAGAAATAGGAAGCTTGATAATGGCACTCTGCAGTCTTTAGAATTTAACTGGAAACAAGGAGATTTTAATTAAAAGAGAACAGGTAACCATAGCTTGTATCAGCTGGGTACCTCAAGTTGCCATTAGCAGAATACCTCAGAGAAAATGGCCTAAGCAATCATCTCACAGAACCAGAAGTAGAGGAAGGGAAGGAAGACAGGTCCAGGCTTGGTTCATTTGGTGGCTCAGTGATGTTTTCAAGGACCCTGACACTTTCCCACTTTTACTCTGCCATTCTCAGGATCTTCTCTCATGATCGCACTCAAGCATCACTGAGTGCACACTCAACAATATCTCAGGAAGAAAAGCGATGCTTCTTCCTGTACGTCTCCTTTTCTAAGCAAGACAATACTTTCATAGAAGCCCCTTAGGAATTTTCCTCTCAGGTCCTATTGGTTAGGATTGGATTCACATGGCTTTATAAACCTCTGGCAGGGGGAATGAGACCATGGTGATTGGCTTAAATCATGACTCACTCTTGTGGGGTGGGGTTGGGCCCTGCCTCTAAGTACTTGGCTGCCTGGTGGCACCCCACTCCAGGACTCTTGCCTGGAAAATCCCATGGATGGAGGAGCCTGGTAGGCTGCAGTCCATGGGGTCGCTGGGAGTAGGACCCAACTGAGCGACTTCACTTTCACTTTTCACTTTCATGCATTGGAGAAGGAAATGGCAACCCACTCCAGTGTTCTTGCCTGGAGAATCCCAGGGACAGGGGAGCCTGGTGGGCTGCTGATCATGGGGTCGCACAGAGTCGAACACGACTGAAGCGACTTAGCAGCAGCAGCAGCAGCTGCACACAGATGGCTTCTATTAGCAAGGGAGGACCAGGGGAATGATGTGGAATGCTGCTGCAGTCAAACTGCAGGGTGGGACAGTTTGCTTACATTTAAACAAAAACTAATGCTTAGTTTTTGCCACAGAACTTTTAATACTTGTATTTAAGTATCTCACTTGACATAAATCCAGGGTTGTACTCAAAACTGCAGACTGTTTGTGTGAGAAAAATTCAAAGGCTCTCGGAATTCCTGGTTGTATCTTCTCAAAGAATTTGGGGCAAGTGCAAATCAGAGCAATATTTTGATGGTTTTGAAGTATTGCACACTGTTGTTTTATTCTTTCCTTAGTTTTTAAAATTTTCCTTAGAAAGATCAATAGGAGAATACTAATTATATAGCTTTTGACTAAGCAAAAATGCACTTAAGGTCAGTGGGTTATATAGAAGTCAGTTTTCTGGTTGTGATCTATACTACAGTTTTGAAAGATGTTTCATTGAGGGAAACGGTAAAGAGTGCATAGCATCTCTGTATTATTTCTTACAACTGCATGTGAATCTGAAATTATCTCAAAATGAAAAGTTTAATTTTAAATGTACTTAAACATCAAGGGCATTAGAATAATAAAGCTACTTTAATTTAGAACAGATCCAAAATCCCATCATCATATATGGATAAAGAAATGAAAGGTAAAAATTAGGGGATATACTGTTTACGTTTTGGGAATATACTAATTATAGATAAAAGCAGAACACTTATTACCATCTACCTGCTTATCAGGAAGATATAGGTAATAAAGTAAATTAAACCATTACTTAAAATTACTTGCTGTGAATTGCTCTGCCTTGGGCTAAAGTTGGTACTGCCCTAGTTTATGGTTATTAGCCCACTATCTGAATAGAAGGTCTGAGAGCAGAGACTGTTCTATTCATGTTTATATTCCCCTTAAGTGCTTAGCACCATGCTTTTATGCATGTAGTAAGCTGGGCTCTTTTGGTAGCATATGTTGTAGTATGAATGAAGAGTGTTAACATGCTGTTTCAATTAACAAAGTATTTTATATTTTGCTTTGTAAACTCTTTTCCCTTTTAAATTATACTTCTGAGAGCATAGTTTCATTATTAGGAGCTTGTTAATTTCATTGGTATGTCCTGTGTAGTATATGATTATGGAAGACAATAGATTATATTAATTAATTTCTATTATCATATATTATTATTATTTTAAACAGACAATACATGGTTACCAAGAGTCATTTCTAGGTACAGTTGTGAGGTTTTTTGTTTTGTTTTGTTTTGTTTGTGGAGCTGATTCCTTAAAAGAAGAAAAGGTTGAAAAGACCATAGTTAAAAAGATAATAAAACATAATAGCATAAAACATTTTTTTTAAGTGATAGATCTTAATAAACTACTTGGTACTTCTTGATGAACTAGAATAGTGAGAAATAAAATGTTTTCAGTTGAGTTGATGTTCTCCTGTGTGATCTCTGGTTTTGAACAGGTGTATTACCTGACTGCTTAACAGATGGTTCTGATGTGGTCAGTGACCTTGAACAGGAAGAGATGAAAATCCTGAAAGAAGTTCTTAGGTATCCTCTTTAATTATTTGAATGGATCATTAATAACATTGCAATATGATCTGTACATAAACTTTTTACCCCAAAAATACTGTGAACTAGTAAAATATCTAAATTCTTTCCTAAAGACCATGAACATGATTTATCGTTTTATTTGTTATGACTATGTATGTATTACATTTCTTAATGGACATATCAGCCCAAATAGGAGGGTCTTCCTCCACTCCCATCATGGGCCTAGGAAACTAGCATCAATGGAAATAAGGTGCGGTGGATGCAGCCTGATGCTTGGAAGGGCTGTGTGGCCTGAGCTGAGCAGGAGACTGCATGGCTTCTGGATCTTGGCATTGGAGGAGGCTCATGCCAGGTGTCTCATGGTGGGAGGCTGGACATCCAGGCTCCACAGACCAAATAGCTGACTATTTGCTGACTTATCTATGGGCTTCCCTTGTGGCTCAGCTGGTAAAGAATCTGCCTGCAGTGTGGGAGACCTGGGTTCGATCCCTGGGTTTGGAAGATCCCCTTGAGAAGGGAAAGGTTACCCACTCCATTATTCTGGCCTAGAGAATTTCATGGACTGTATAGTTCATAGGGCTGCAAAGAGTTGGACATGACTGAGTGACTTTCACTTTCTTATCTATTATGTGATTGTCAGACCAATGCCTGGCATGAAATGTGCAGTCCAGTAAAGGGGATTTTTTTTTTCCCCGTAAAGCCTGTTGTCCCCTGACCTCTATGGGAGTTTGAGAAGGGAGGGGCAATTGCAACATGTAATATTTAAGTCTATGGGGATGTATAGGTTTAAGGCAAAAGGATTCCTACAGCTGCTGTGTCCCCTGCAGAGTGGAACCTTGGCCTTTAGGGGCCCTGGCTCTCCATTCTAACCACATACGTGACAATCTTATAGCATCCTGTGGTCCTCCCACCTTCCCAACTTGTCCGCAGTTCCAAAGCAGGAGGGGAGGTGGTTAAAAGGATGGGCCTAGTGGGAGTTTGTGGCAGGAGCTCTAGGATTTAGTCCTTCATTTCAGGGGATTTGAGTGAGTGTGGGGAGGGAGGCAAATGTGTGGGTGAACCTAGGCCTTTGCTGCCATGTCCTCCTTTCCTATGTGCCACGTAAGGGTGTATAGGAGCCTGAGACAACACAGAGAGCTTTGAGTTTAGATTGGAAGAGTTCAGGATATTTGGTAGTTGGTTTAGAAGACACTTTGTTTTGACTTACACTGGTTGCTTCTGTTGGTTGATTGGTGGTTTGAAACATGATCAGTATTGTACTTTTAGATTTTATTTTCTGTAAGCTTTTGGTGGGGGTGTGCTACTGTATAAACAGTGGAACTTAGTTATAGACATGTAAGATAGTTGACTAATTTCCTAAATCAGATGGTCTTTGTGAGCAGTTTACAAAGGTGATACGGCTTTGGTGTAAGGGCATCAGGAGAGCTTTGTGATAGCTCATCTGCCATGGAAAAACTAAAATGAGGAGAGAAATGGATCTTATCAGGGGACATGTAACTGATCTGTCTAAAGTAAGAGATCAGAGTCCATATTCATGGAATTTGCCATTCAGATTTGGGTTTAGAATTTCAAACCTGCTAAATTTTGTTCATCTAGGATCCTTCACACAGGATATGAGTAAACCTGTGTTTTATGTAGCTAACCATATTATGCTGTTTATGTCTGTGTATATCTTTCTCGATTGTAAGCTGCTTTAAGTGAAGCCTGATTATTTCCATCTTTGTTTGCAAAATTCCTTGCACATATTGTACGCTTTGGTTAGCATGTTGCTTGTTGAATATTTGTTCTTTGACCAAAAGAGAAAGTTTACTTTTCTGCTTTATTTTTGTGTATTTCAGAAAATCAAAGGAGGAGTATGACCAGGAGGAAGAAAGGAAGAGAAAAAAGCAGGTGCCTATAAAACATACTAATATAAAGAAGTATTTCATTGCTGTTATCCCTTAAGTTCACGCCTAGGATTTCTGTTCAAGTTTAAGCTTAGGTGAAATGACACAGTTCCTCAGAGTATTCATATTTTCTTGGCAGTTCTGAGCATTTATACTTTTTTATTCACTTTATAATTCATCCAATGACCAGCCGTTTAAATTCTCAGTGAAGAATGAGATTATTCACTCCAAAAAAACTTAATACCATTCATATTTGGGGGAATTTTTAATAGAAATGCCCCTTAATTTTATGAATAAAAGAAGATTAAGAAAATATTTGACTTCCCGACTTGCCTTGATTCCTTTACTGTTTTGAAACAGCAGCTGCAGTTACTATTGAGGGTCCCCATAGACTTTAACGTTGCCAGCTTGAAGCAGAATGACTCCGTTTCACATTTCCTGATGTACTGTTCTTTCATTAAAAACTTCTTCCCTAAAGTGCCTAATTCTTCCTAAGGAAGAATTAAACATGTATCTGGTTGAGGTGAGGGAAGCTAATATTTATTTTTTCCTCCCGCCTTTTTTTAGCTGCCTCTCTTTCCACATTTTTCCCAAATCTCCCCAAAGGGAGAGGGAAACCTAATATAAACTAATTCTCAGTCACTTGATAGTCATTTTCCTTTTTTTTCCTCAATCACTGTGATTCATGCTTATATCATTTACTGTCTTTGAAAAAACCTATTTTACTCCAAGGTACCCAATGAAGAGCAGAAGAGAGATTTTTAGGATTTACAGGGGATTTATTTCTCTTTGACTAACTATCCTTTCAGTAAGTGGAGGTGAAATTCATAGATAATACAATTTTTTAATATAAGAATATAGAACAGAAACTATTCAAAACTGGTATCAGTAGACAGTAGTATTGGGAATTCCCTGGTGGTCCAGTGATTTGAACTTCGTGCTTTCACTGCTGTGGGTCTAGGTTCGATCCCTGGTCAGGGAACTAAGATCCTGCAAACTGCATGATGTGGCAAAAAAAAAAAAAAAGAAGAAGACCGTCTTAACTTTCTGATTTATAAATAAACTATATCAGGATTCTTGAATATAGTATGTTTTAGGGGCATGTGAATTTTTTTTAGACTTTTTTTTAATGGGAATTTTCAAACACAAAAGTAGAGCTGATAATAATTTCAGTCCTTGTGTTTCCATCACTCAGCAAATATAGAGACTTATGGCATAGGTATCCATGAATTACCTAAAAAGTTACGTGTGATTGGATTTTCCTATTTTTATGGGAAAATGAATTATTTTACTTAGTTCTTTCCAAGATTTAAATGATTTCTTTGGTTTAAACGCAGCATCTTATTTTAGAAATGGAAATATAGGCATACCTGAGAGATGATGTGAGTTTGGTTCTCGACTACTACAATAAAGTGAAGATAATAATACAATAAATCACAAATGTATTTGCGTTTCTGAGGGCATAGAAAATTTAGTTTACACTAAACTGTAGTCTTTTAATTGTGCAATGGCATTATGTCTGAAAATTATGTACATATCTTTATTAAAAATTATTTTATTACTAAACAATGCTGACCATCATCTGAGCCTTTGGTAAGTTGTAATTTTTTTGCTGGTGGAAGGTCCTGCCTCTATACTGATGGCTGCTGACTGACCAGGATTGTGGCTGCTGAAGGTTGCGATGACTGTGGCAGTTTCTTAAAATAAGACAACAGTGAAGTTTGCTGCAGTATTTAACTCTTCCTTTCATGAACAATCTCACTGTAGCATGAAGTGCTGTTTGATTGTATTTTACCCACAGTAGAACTTCTTTCAGTATTGGAGTCAGTCTTCTCAAACCTGGCTGCTACTTTATCAACTAAATTTGTGTAATGTTCTAAATCCTTTGTTGTCATTTCATCTTCCCTGGGAGCAGATTGCCTCAAGCAACCATTTTCTTTGCTTATACCTAAGAAGCAACTCCCTGACCCATTAAAATTTTGTCATGAAATTACAGCTATTCAGGCACATCTTCAGACTCCAATTCTAATTCTGGTTCTGCTATTTCCTCCATATCTGCAGTTACTTCCTGCACTGAAGTCTTGAACCCCTCTTAAAGTCATCCAAGAGGGGTAGAATCAACTTCTTCCAAACTCCTGTTAATGTTGTTATTTCTACCTCTTCTCAATGAATCACAGAGGTTGTTAATGGCATCTAAACTGGTAAATTTTCTCCAGAAGGTTTGCAATTGCCTTTGCTCAGATCCATGAGAGGAATCACTATGTATGGCCTCTGTAGCCTTATGAAATACATTTCTTAAAGAATCAGGCTTGAAAGTTGAATTACTCCTTGATCCATGAGCTGTGTGTTGTTGTTGTTCAGTTGCTCAGTTGTGTCTGACTCTTTGCGACTCCATGGACTGCAGCACACCAGGTCTTCCTGTCCTTCACCATCTCCCAGAGCTTGCTCAAACTCACATCCTTTGAGTTGGTGATGCCATCCAACCATCTCATCCTCTGTCATCCCCTTCTCCTCCTGTCTCCAGTCTTTCCCAGCATCAGGGTTTTTTCCAGTGAGTTGGCTCTTTGCTTCAGGTGGCCAAAGTATTAGAGCTTCAACTTTGGCGTCATGAGCTGTGTAGCAGACATGAAGATGACTTGAATGTTGTACCTCTCCATTAGAGCTCTTGGATATCCAGGTGCACTGTCAACGAGTAGTAATATTTTGTATAGAATCTTTTTTCCTTTTTTGGAGGAGTAGGTCTCAACAGTGGACTTCAGATATTCAGTAAACCATGTTGTTAACAGATATGCTATCATCCCGACTTTTGTTCTTCCACTGATAAAGCACAGGGAGAATAGATTTACCATAGTTTTTAAGGGTCTTGAGAAATCTGTATGCAGGTCAGGAAGCAACAGTTAGAACTGGACATGGAACAACAAACTGCTTCCAAATAGGAAAAGGAGTACGTCAAGGCTGTATATTGTCTCCCTGCTTATTTAACTTATATGCAGAGTACATCATGAGAAATGCAGAGTACATCATGAGAAATGCTAGGCTGCATGAAGCACAAGCTGGAATCAAGATTGCCGGGAGAAGTATCAATCACCTCAGATATGCAGATGACACCACCCTTATGGCAGAAAGTGAAGAGGAACCTAAAAGCCTCTTGATGAAAGTAAAAGAGGAGAGTGAAAAAGTTGGCTTAAAGCTCAACATTCAGAAAATGAAGATCATGGCATCAGGTCCCATCTCTTCATGGCAAATAGATGAGGAAACAGTGGAAACAGTGACAGACTTTATTTTTGGGGGCTCCAAAATCACTGCAGATGGTGACTGCAGCCATGAAGTCACCTTGAAAGGAAAGTTATGACCAACCTAGACAGCATATTAAAAAGCAGAGACATTACTTTGCCAACAAAGGTCCGTCTAGTCAAGGCTATGGTTTTTCCAGTAGTCATGTATGAATGTGAGAGTTGGACTATAAAGAAAGCTGAATGCTGAAGAATTGATGCTTTTGAACTATGGTGTTGGAGAAGACTCTTGAGAGTCCCTTGGACTGCAAGGAGATCCAACCAGTCCATCCTAAAGGAGATCAGTCTTGAATGTTCATTGGAAGGACTGATGTTGAAGCTGAAACTCCAGTACTTTGGCTACCTAATGCGAAGAGCTGAACATTTGAAAAGACCCTGATGCTGGGAGGATTGAAGGCAGGAGGAAAAGGGGACAACAGAGGATGAGATGGCTGGATGGCATCACCGACTCAATGGACATGAGTATGGATAAACTCTGGAAGTTGGTGATGGACAGAGAGGCCTGGCATGCTGCGGTCCATGGGGTCGCAAAGAGTCAGACAAGACTGAGTGACTGAACTGAACTTAAGGGCCTTATTATGCATTAGCCTCTAATAAGACAGTGTGTCCTTTGAAGCGAAGCTTTTAAGCTGGGCATTGACCCATCCTCACTTGCTATGAAAGTCCTAGCATCTTCTAGTGGTAGGCAGTTTCATCTCCATTAAAAATCTGCTGATAGTGGTGTTGTTTTAATCACCAAGTTGTGTCAGACTCTTTTGCAACCGCTTGGACTGTAGCCCACCAGTTTCCTCTGTCCATGGGATTTCCCAGGCAAGAATACTAGAGTGGTTTGCCGTTTCCTTCTCCAGAGGATCTTCCTGATCCAGAGATTGAACCTGTGTCTCTTGCATTGGCCGACAGATTCTTTACCACTGAGCCACCTTCATTAATTTTGCTGGTGAGATCTTCTGGATAGCTTGCTGCAGCTTCTACGTTAGCACTTGCTGCCTCACCCTGCGCTTGTGTGTTAAAGAGGCAGCTTCTTTTCTTCAATCTCATGAACCACCCTCTGCTAGCTTCACACTTTTCTTCTGCAAATTCCTCACCCCTCTCAGCCTTTATAGACCTTTGCTCTGGATTAAGCTTTGGCTTAAAGGAATGTTGTGGCTGGCTTGTTCTTCTATCCAGACCACTAAGACTTTCTCCATATCAGCAGTAAGGCTGTTTCACTTTCTTATCTATCTTATCCATTGGAGTAGCAGTTTTAATTTCCTCAAGAGCTTTCCCTTTGCATTAACAACTTGGTTAACTGGTGCAAGAGGCCTAGCCTTAGATCTGTTTTAGCTTTCGACACACCTCCTCCCTAAACATAATCATTTCTAGCTTTTGATTTAAAGTGAGAGACCTGTGACTTTTCTTTTCACTTGAACACTTGGAGGCCGCTGTAGGGTTATTAATTGGCCTAATTTCAGCATTTTTGTGTCTCAAGGAATAGGAAGGTCTGAGGAGAGGGAGAGAAGGAACAACCAGTTAATGGAGCAGTCAGAACACACACAACTTTCATCTGTTAAGTTCACTGTCTCATATATAAGGATGCGATTTGTGGTGCCCCCAAACAGGCACAATAGTAACATCAAAGGTCACTGATCCCTGGTGATATGATAATAAATATGATAATGAAAAAGTTGAAAATATTGCAAGAATTACCAAAATGTGACAGACACAGCGAGCAAATGCTGTTGGAAAAATGGTACCTATAGACTTGCTTAATGCAGAATTGCCACAAACCTTCAGTTTGTGAAAAAGAAAAAACAAAGAAACACAGTATCTAGTAAAGACAGTAAGTTGACGTGCATTAAAATTAGGTATGCTGTAAATCAGTTTTTGGCTGCTTCAGGCATATCATAATACTGGTAGTAGTAGTATTGTATTTTTTAGATAATTTTAAGTTAAAGCATCAGTTCTGTGGTGCTCAGTCTTCTTTTTAGTAGACAGTAATTTTTGAAACTAATATGTTTGAATCTGTTAAGTAGTGAATTATTCAAAATTAATCTAAAATATTTTCTAAATTGTGTTCTTGATGCCTGAAGTTATCAGAGGCCAAAACAGAAGAGCCTCCGACGCAGGCCAATGAAACGGCAAAAATGAATAATTCCCAAGGGGATGGTGAACATTTTGCACACCCAGCATCAGGTAAGGTTGAAGTGTACTGAAATTTCTGAATAATATGAATACTTAAACAATGTAAAGAGTGTGTTTTTTTCTCATACATGCTTCAGCTTCAAAAACCCTGTGAGGGAGTGTTCAGTGGCCATTGGTGTTTAATGCTCTTTGTGAATTTAGCTAAAGTGTTTGCCTATAGGAGATAGTCAGCTGACAGAGAGGGCGTAGCCCCTAAATTTCTAAGTGAAGCTTGGAACCCAGAGCAGTGAGCAAAATTCCTTGGGGGAGCCCCTAGCCTGTAGGCCATGACTACAGCGTTCAAGGTATGGTCATGTAACATTCGGTACTTTCTTCCTTTATCACAATCAGATGATGTGTGGGACTTAGCAGCTGAACATGGAAAGATAATATTAACTTATTTTCCTAGTGAATTAACAGTAAATAAAGTTATCCAGTTTGTTCAGAAATTTAGTCTTAAACTGTCATTGAAACTAAAATTGAGGAGACTCCTTGTGGGAAATGTTAGTGGATGATCTTGTTCAGTATGTGGGAAACCATTTCCAATGTATGTATCCTGATTTGTTGTATAAGAAGACAGGTAATTCTGAAGCAGAACTTGAATATGATGATGCATTTAGCTCATTTTTATTTTGGATTTCTACATTTTTTAGATACATGTCCTTTTCCCAATTTAAAAACCCTGTAACTCCATGAGGTAGATATTATGATCCTTACTTTTATTTTTTTAAACAAGAAACTCAAGGAAGTTTCAGTTTAGTTCAGTTCAGTCGCTCAGTCGTGTCCGACTCTTTGAGACCCCATGAATTGCAGCACGCCAGGCCTCCCTGACCATCACCAACTCCCAAGTTTAGTGATGTCCAAAGTAACTGAGCTCTAAAATAGTGAGACTGTGACTTCCTTTGGTCTTCTGACTTCAAGTCTTGTATTTTTCTGCGCTTTGCAGAAGTTTTATAATTGAGATAGATGGGTTTGATGTTTATCAACTATTTTAAGGAACTGTATTCTTAGTTGATAAGATAATGGGCATGTGAAACAGAAGCAGGTTTATCAAGTTATCTTGCTTTTTGATTCTTAGCAAATCTAATACTTTTTTGTTTGCACACCCTGAGTAGAATAACCTCATTTGAATTATGTCTGTAAAAGGACTTGCTTTAGATTTGAGTGCTTTTAAGATTTGCTGGTCCAAATTTAACTTTTTGTTTTGTATAGACTTAAGCACACGTAGGGGCTTCCTTGGTGGCTCAGATGGTAAAGAATCTTCTACAATGTGGGAGACCTGGGTTTGATCCCTGGGTCAGGAAGATCCCTTGGAGAAGGGAATGGCAACCCACTGCAGTATGCTTGCCTGGAGAATTCCATAGACAGAGGACTGGCGAGCTACAGTCCATGGGGTCGCAGAGTCACACATGACTGAGTGACTGATACACACAAGTACATGTACTGTTCAAGTCTCATGTCTGACATAATTTGAATATATTTGCTTATCAGACTATTAAGCTATAGAAAACTTAATTTCAAGCCATTTGTATCTCAGTTATACACATTAACAGAGAAACAATGGAAGGTAATTTTAAAAGTAATGACTTTAAGTTTTAAAAACTGTTCTATTTTTAAAAATGAGTATATCTGATATTCCAGGCAATCACTTCATACAAAGTGATAGGAGCCCAAGAGAAAGGCCTAACGTGGGAGGAATCATAAAGGTGTTTGGCTTCCTGCTTATCCCATTGCCCACATCTTTCCTTGGTTCCTGCTGCTGCTACTGCTGTTGCTGCTAAGTTGCTTCAGTCGTGTCCGACTCTGTGCGACCCCATAGACGGCAGCCCACCAGGCTCTGCCGTCCCTGGGATACTCCGGGCAAGAACACTGGAGTGGGTTGCCATTTCCTTCTCCTGCTAGAAATGGGTGACTTCTGTTTTTCGGTAGATTCAGGGTTGCCAGTGATCAGTTGATCTTCCTTTAAGCTAGCTGGCTTTTCGAGTCTCCATTCATAGAAATTAGACAAGCTGAGTATTTTGGTCTTAGGCGTTTTTTCCTCTAGGTTCAAGTTAGAATATAAAATATGTTCATGACAACAAACTGAAGGCAGGAACTGTCCAGAACAAGTACATGAATATAAATGCTTATGTGCCTGGAATCTACCCCACCCCACGCCACGCACCCAGCTCTGTGGTTCAAGTCCATCTCTGCTTAAAGTCACTATCATATGAATGGCATTTTAACTTTGCATATTTTGACCAAGTTGTTGAATAAAGCTTATCTTCATTTCTGTTATAGTCAGTCCTGTAGCTTCCTGTATAGGTTGGTTGGAGTGTTAACGGCAGCCTCATCTCTTTCATGGAAACTTCCCTTTCAGTCCAAGAGCCTGAAGAACTTTGCCTCTAACCTCCTTGGCCCTACAGTCAGTCTGCTCACCCCATGCTAAACAGTGGTCCTTGGGCAAATTTCTTGCTCATGCAAAGTTCTATTTCTGGTTTTACTGTGCTGGCAAGATTTTTAATCATTTAGAGACATGTATATCATGTTCTCCCATCATGCCTTTAGTTCTTGGCATCATTTTTATGTGAGTCTTTGCTCTCACTTGCTGTCTTTCATAGTCCATGTATTATAGTGAAAATGTTTTGTTTTTAAAATCTCCACCTTATAATAAAAAATGGCTCAGAAAAGCAATTAGCATGTTAATCCAGTCTCTTGGCACAGTTACCAGATCATTGGAAGGTGTTGAGTGCTCATATTGTATCTGCTTCCAAATTCTCCTTTAAAATCTTTACATTTTCTTAATGTTATTAGGTTTATAGTTATCTTTAGGATGTACTTACACCTTATTGATACTACTTGTATTTTATATTAATTGTTCTGCAAATATAAGGTCACTTTAACAGTTTTTGCCTGCAGGCCAAAGTTTGAAAGACAGTTACACTGTTAGTAAGGGATTTTAGTGCACTTTATTCGGCAGATTATTTCTGACTCTTTGCAATCCCATGGACTGTAGCTGGCCAGGCTCCTCTGTTCGTGATATTTCCCAGGCAGGAATACTGGAATGGGTTGCCATTTCTTTCTCCAGGGGATCTTCCTGAACCAGGGATCAAACCCTGCATCTCCTGTATTGGCAGGTGGATTCTTTACCTGGCTTGTCTGGCAACCTTGTATTACAATAGTTCTGATCTTTAGACAAGAATTATATCTTTTTGTAGCTATAGTACCAAACAGCAGGAGCTTGGTATTTGTCAAAATGCCAACAAGAAACCATAGTTAAAGCTCCTTGAGGCCCGAGACCATGTTTATTTGTTTTCACCCAGTCAGTGCCTAGCACAACAGAAGCACTGAACCAATGCTTGTGAGTGAATGAGAGAAAAAACCCAAGTATTATTAACATTAGCTCATTTTGGTAAATCTAGCATAACTTAATATTTCTTATAATATTCTAATTGGTCTCTCTAATTACTGCCAGAAGTTAAAGTGCATTTTGCTAATCAGTCAGTCCAACCTTTGACAAGAAAGCTGGAAATGTTGCCTGAAACTTCTTCCCTCCCACAAAAAGGCCTGAAGATTCCTGGCTTCGAACATGCAAGCATGGAGGGACCAATAGCAGTAAGTGAAACATTATTTTTTAAGAACTATGAGCAAATGACAAAGTACTAGAAACATTGTAAATGGCCATAGACACCCAGCTTTTGTTATGGTCTTGGACTCAAGCTTCTAATTTGATCAGTCAGTGGGTATCTGTGCCACTTATTATGCAGTCTTGAATTTAAACAGTTCCTGCTCTCATTTGACCCAGACTTTATCAACACTTCGAACAGAAGAGCTCCGCCAGCGGGAACACTATCTAAAACAGAAGAGAGATAAGTTGATATCCATGAGGAAGGACATGAAAACTAAGCAGAATCAAACTTCGGAGCAGAAAGGAAAACCTGCTGGGGAGGTGGAGGTATGGCCAGCTCTAGTATATGAAAATTTGCACATCTGTGGGTGGGATTCTCAGAGTGTGTGCTCTTGTAGATGCATTCATAATAGTCTCCCTGACAGTGTAGCACTGCTACACTGAGAAAAGTCTTTTCTCAGCAGTGAAAGGGTTGATAGGGTTGTGTGAGGTGGACATTATAGCAACTTCATGATTTACTTGCCCTGCTTTGAACACTGAAGGGTCAGCTGTTTTACCTAAGCCTTTTGAAATACTTCATCATAGAACAGCATCAGTACCCTAGCCACTACCTCTAAAAGGCTTCCCTAAGAGATTTTTACAAAGAAGAAATTTAGGGAACTCAGCCCATGTATGGCTTTTTTTCCTTTAGTTCACTGAATGCTCTACTATTTGTTCAAGGCAGTATGCTAGGAATTTTAGACAAATGAACCCATCTTCTACTGTAGCCAATATTTTTCTTTTTTTTTTTTTTAAGGAAATGACAGAGAAACCAGAAATGACAGCAGAGGAGAAGCAAACATTACTAAAGAGGAGATTGCTTGCAGAGAAACTTAAAGAAGAAGTTATTAATAAGTAAATTTAAGAACAATTTAGCAAGCAGTTCAAAATTTCTTAAAAATAAATTATTTAATCCTTAAACTGAACCTGTATATAAACTGATTACTTTTATTAAACTCTTCAGGTATAGGGCAGTGGGTTACTTATGTGGACCAGTTCAATACAAATTTCTGAATAATATTCTCTTGTGGAGAGAAGGTATAGAAAGCTAAGTGATAGTGCATTCATTCATTCATTCTTTGTTTGTGCTAATAATAAGCATTGTGCTGCATGCTAGGGATACAGTGATCAAGTAAATCGACAGGGTCCCTGCTTTCATGTGGCCAGTGTTAGATGGGAAGAGTGCAGTGTTATAAACAGGATCCTGCAGTCAATGAGAAGAGAAGGTTAGCATATGAATTGGAGATAGGTGAGGTACTGATTTGCAAGGCCTGTAGGGAATGTGAGTTTTAAACATTTTATAATGGTAGTGGGAAGTCACAGAAATTTTAAAGCAGGGAAGTTTCATGATCAAAATGTCCATTTTAAAAAGATGTGTAGTTGCAGTGTGGTGATTGGGTGAGTTAAGAGTAGGTGTGGGTGAACAGGTATAGGGTAATCAATGTAATGCAATAGTGGTTCTCTGGCAGAATTTAGCACCCTACATTGAGGCAGGAGCAAATGGGACTTCAAAAATAGATGTGGGGGATGTTCAAAATATTCAGTTACTCTTTTTAGAAAAGCAACATTAAAACAGATAAAGGAACAATCGCTTGAGCCTCCTTGGGGAATTCTGCCATGGGTGTAGAGTCTTCTGTGTTTGAAGTGATCCTGGGGTGGTGTGTAGTCCATTTGCTAAAAGGTAACACAAAACAGTAGGAGAAACCTTCCTTTCAGAAACTGTTTTGTGTCATCCACAAGCACCTTCTTTTCTGGTTACAGGCCATTCCCAAGGTTTAATTTATAATTCCATTTAATCTCCTTATGTCTATAGTTATAAGCTTTTAAAAAAGGATTCTAACACTTCCCTGGTGGTCCACAGGAAAGACTCCACGCTTCCAATACAGGGGGTGTGGGTCCCATCCCGTCAGGGAACTAAGTAAGATCCCACATGCCCAAAGGCATTCTCCCCCGCCCAAAACCCACCCAAAACGGGATACCAAAATTACCTTAGTTCCAACCTTCAGTATGCAGAGAAAACCCAGCCTTACTTTATATTTGTCACATTTTCATCGCTTACATGGACAAGTGGAAAACTAGTGATTGAAACACAGAAATTTATTTCATGAAGCTTTTTATTAAAAATAGGTTTTATATTGCATACATGTTTACAGATAACTATTTTAAGAGAACCTCAGGCATACAAATGTGGGCTCTGGCTTGCTTCACTGAGTGAAGATAAAAAATCTCGATCTGCCTGAGGGTAGTCATTTAGGACAGCAGCTAACATATGTCATCTTAAGTTATTCTTTCAAGCGATATTTTTAAGTCTTGCTCTCATTTCACTGTGGCTGAGCATCTGTACCATGAAAAGTGTTTTTCTGTAATTCAAGAAAATATTCACAATTATGCTATAAGAAAAGGTTCCTATGATAATAATGCTTCACATGTTTCACCTGTGGCAGTTCTTCAGAAAGAAAAACTTCCTAAGATAAAGATAAAACTTCCTGCTGGAACTCAAAGTTACTTTACCAGGAAGAGTCAAGAGTAGAAAGGGAAATGTTTTAAGGCTGGGCTTCTTAGATTCTAAGAGGAAATTTAACAAGAACTAAGAAGAGGGAACGGGCTTGATAAAACTTGCTTGAAAGAAAATGTTTTCCTGTAGTAACTTGACTGATTTATCCTGAGTCACTTGACTGATATGAGGTGGAGTTTCCATTATATGCACCTTTAATCAAAGAGGAGCTACTGCCCCCATGCTGTGATCCTTCGGTGCTAGGACTTTAGGACTCAAGGCATACCTTCTCTTAGTATCAGCGATATTTAATGTGAGGTTGGCCTTTGTTTGTTTAGAATTCTTTCATTCAGATTGGTGTTATGACACAGTGGTCTATAATAAATATCTATGGAAAACATACTGGCTTTTAAAAAATACTGTAAAATGAACATAACTCAAAATGGAGTTTACTTATACTTACAACAAACCAAACAAAAGCAACCACCATAGAATTACAGGGTCACATTTTAATTCCTGAATTTTACAGGTCAGCATTAATATCACCACATGTATACAAATGGTGTAAAACAAGTACAGTGGTATTTTTAATACAAAATAAACATCTGTTTTATGGAAAAACTATACTTCATATCTACACAACAGCCCATCCTCCAAACAATAGCCAAAATTAAAATTAACTACAAAATCTCCAAAACAGGGGAAATTGCTTCAGTTTAAGCTATTCCAGGAAAAATGGACCCATAACACATTACAAGGGTGATCTGAAGACTGTAGCTGGAATGACTAATTTTAGTCTTTTTTTTTTCCCCAATGTATTAATAGTTTGGGGGATGTTTTTCTCACTTCAGCATGATCTCAGATCACAGATGAGCAAACTAACATTAAAATATTTAGTTAACTCGCTGTTCTAAAAATAAAACCTCTTAACTGTTTGCCTCAGTTTATTATTTTAAATTCATTTTCGTACATGGAATGTGCTTTTATTCTTTAAAAAAAAAAAAAGCAGCTTTCATATTACACCCTTGTTTATGGAAAAGCTTCAGGTGCTGCATACTGACTGACACTGAAGTAACTTCTTGGACCAAAATGGCCTGTAGATATTAAATGCCACTTAATTCAGCACTATTCTTTGTATGTTAGTCTTTATAAATTACACCTTAAAACTTGCCTGCAGGTCTGCAGAGAAAACTTTACTAACGAAGTAGAAAGTGACTTTAAAGTATCTTCCACAAAATATTGTACTGGTAGGCAGTTGAAAACATTCTGTTCAATATACTCCCGTTTCTAGAGAACATAACTTTGGAATACTACTGTACTGATTCTTGGCATCTGTTATCTCTAAAAGTGCTGATTTTAAAGTTATAGTAACAAAACTGTCCATTTTAATCCAGCTTGTTTTCATCAAAATACACACAAATTTCCTGATGGAGAAAACTCAACATGTGCTGTAACACAGGGTGTATTTCCCTCCAACTAGCAATAGGGCTGAATTTCTGTTAGATCTTCAAAGACATGGTCCCAACAGCTTAACTTCATTTTTTAATGATAGTTGAATGTTTTCCATAAAAGTTAGAGGCAACTGATTAAAAGAACAACATGGCCAGCACCATTATACAAGTAATGTTATTGGGTTTGCAACTGAAGTTTTAGAATTGTTTCTAGATCAGAAACCCCCCTGGAGCAACCCTGCATTAATAATATCTTACCAACTTTATCCCTTCCCTAAACCATCCCCAAACCAGAGAGTTTTCTTGCTGAGAAGCTACCTCCCAGGTTACTTTTTTTTTTTTTTTGACATCCTGAAGAGCAAACCTCTTAATTACTAGCAAGCGATCAAGTTCCTGGGAAGCCTGTTTTTGTGTTTTTTTTTTTTTTTAAACAGAACTAAACTCTCCTAGCTGATATACTGAGTGTCTTTTGCTATTTCTTGTATACTTATAAGTTCAAGTGAGAAAGCTTTCTGATTCAGATTTTCAGCTCATTGAACAGTTGCAGCATTTTTGTTCAACCACATGTTGAGGGGCCCCAGTAAAAATTTTATGAGCCAAGACGAGGTCTTTTCCTGGGAGATGTTTCTTCCTCTTCCTCTTCCTCTTCATCATCTGGATAATCCACTAAACCAACCAAACTTCCCTAGTGAAGAATAAAAACAAATTTTAACATATGTAACTAAAAAATCATTTTTCTAAACTAATCACATATCTGAAACAGATTATTTCTGAGTTTGATAAAGGAACTGCTTGATATTATGACTACTTAGTACAACTGGTGGCAGTCTTAAATTACCCTCAACTTAGGACAGGCAGCCAGTGACAAGGAGTCTCCTTTTAGTCTCTGTTCCGCATGCATGTATTTCATCACTACACACATCGTTTTTGTTCTGCTTTTGAAAAATACTTTAAAATGGCTGACATAATAAACACATGAAATGGTTTCTAAAAACTAATGACTGAAAAATTGAGGGCTAGCTCTCTCTAGCCAAAAGAAAAGGATGCGGTATTTCAGGCGTTGGACCTTTTATGAGTAATGGACCCCTTTGAAAATTCTATTAAAGCTCTGGATACTTTACCCAGAAAATTATATGTCCTCAGGTATGCATTAGTATGAGCCAACCCCATGAAATTTATACACTACATCTAGTTTAAACCCTTAAGATTTCTATTGGATAAGCAAATACAACAGAAATAAAGTCATATTTCAAACCTAAGTAGCTTATCCAGGCATCTGGCATTAACACTATACCAGAATATAACTGAAGCACTGCAACATTAATCAACAAAGGGCTCTGAGCAGCTAGAAACAGTTATCAGAAAGTCTGTGAACCAGATAAAACTTACATAAGTGAGCATCTTTCTGCTGCTTTCTCAGCTTGATAACACAGGATAAGCAAGAAGCAGTATGGCTAAATTTAACTTATAAAGCCCTTGGTACAGTGCTTGGTATGTAGTTACTATTTGCTAATTGATATCAGCTACTATTATCATAATCATCATTATTTGTTATTTGGTTTCTAGTTGGAGTGGAGGTAAGAGGGAGAAGACATCATTACAGTACAAAAGGCACCAGTCTGATAGTCACAGGAATGACAGCAAATGAAAGTTTTAATTCTGCTTTTAATCCTGTATATCACAAGGTACACACATTTCAGTTCCAAAAGGTTAACAATGATTTTTGGCGTAAGATCAATATTCTGTCTGAAACACTCAGCTACACAATTTTTCAGTTTTATCTCTTATCTATACATATACACACCATAAACTCATTATACATTTAAAAATCATATTTAGCATACAGAAAGAATAAAAATACAAAATAAGAAATATTGGAAGTAAAAGGAACTATAAATCCACAGATGCATACTGTGAAGAATTTGATAGGTTCCAGACTTTTCATATACAACTATAAATGTTATTTTTAAATAAATATCAGCTTTCAATGTTAGTTCACAAAGTTCTATATCATTCTTTTAAACTCTAGTATTCCATGGTACGGATACATCACCAAAATTAAATTCCTTGTTGGATTGCTTTCCCAGGGATTATTATACTCTCTTGAAAATTTTTTGTTTCTGACAATATATCAACAAAGACCAAAAAGGAATCGAGAAAACAGCAGATGAAAGATGTCAAGGCATTTTTGGAAAAAGAAATCAGAGAGGCAAAACAACTCATTTTTAATAGAGAACAAAGTCAAGAAAGAAGTATTTCAGGAGAACACAGAAATGAGAAGGAAGCAATCCCAGAAAAGAGTAGACAGAGTACCAAAATACTAGGGAAAGCAGGAAGATAGTTAATGGTCGAGTCAGTGAAACAGACAACTGAGTCCTCAATTCTATAATTCATTCCCCTACTGCATGCCCACCCCCACCATGAGATCTCCCACCAGGAGATTCCAGCTCGCCCACCAACAACCATAAGGAGGAGGAGCCAGAAAGGTTCTGCATTTCAGGACTTCGGACACAGTGAAGGGCAGGTAGGGTAAGGTGCCAGGGTGAAAAGGGACAAATAAATTTTTTTACATAAACATGTTTTAAATGAAATCAGAATGTTTACTAATACTATATACAAAAATAAACTCGAAATGGATTAAAGACTTAAATGTAAAGCCAAATACTATAAAACTCCTAGATAAAAACAAAGGCAGAATATTCTATGACATTATTTTTGTGGATCAGTTTCCTAAAACAAAGCAAAAATAGACAAATGGGACCTAATTAAACTTAAAAGCTTTTGCAAAGCAAAGATGAAAAGACAACTTATTGAATGGGAGAAAATATTTGTAAATGATATGTATGACCAGTAAGGGGTTAAAATCCAAAATTAATAAATTGTTCAAGGCAACATAAAAAAAGAACCCTATTAAAAATTGCGCAGAAGATTTAAATAGACGCTTGTCCAAAGAAGACATACAGATGGCCAACAAGCACATGAAAAGATGCTCAATGTTGTGCGGAGGGGTTCCTTAAAAAACTAGAGTTACCATATGATACAGTAATCTCACTCCTAGGCATATATTCTGACAAAACTATAATTCAAAAAGATCCCTGCACCCCAATGTTCAGCACAATTTACAATAGGCAAGACATGGAAGCAACCTAAGCATCCATCAACGGATGACTGGATAAAGAAGATGTGGTATACATACACAGTGGAATGTTAATCAGCTATAAAAAAGAATGAAATAATGCCATTTGCAGCAACATGGATAGACCCACCCCACTCCAGTACTCTCGCCTGGAAAATCCCATGGACAGAGGAGCCTGGTAGGCTACAGTCCATGGAGTCGCGAAGAGTCGGACATGACTGAGCAACTTCACTTTCACTTTTCACTTTCATGTATTGGAGAAAGAAATGGCAACCCACTCCAGTGTTTTTGCCTGGAGAATCCCAGGGACAGGGGAGCCTGGTGGGCTGCTGTCTATGCGGTCGCACAGAGTCAGACACGACTGAAGTGACTTAGCAGTAGCAGAGATTATCATATGCAGTGAAATCAGAAAAACAAACATGGTATTGCTTATACATGGAATCTAGAAAGAATGATACAAATGAACTTATTTACAAAACAGAGACAGACTCACAGACATAGAAAATAAAATTATGATTACCAAAGGGGAAAGGGAGGAGGGAGAGGATAAATTAGAGGAGTTTGGGATTAACATATACACAATACTATATGTGAAACATAACCAACAAGGACCTCCTGTATAGCACAGGGAGTATATTCAATATCTTGTAATAACCTATAATGGAAAACAATCTAAAAAAGAACTTATCTATCTCTGAATCAATTTTCTGGACACTTGAAAAACAATGATGGTGAAAATGGTTAAAGGACCATTGGTGATAAAGAACTTGCCTTCACTTAGAAATGTGGTCAGTTTATTGAAAAAACGTTGAGAGCCAATATAACTAGTGCTTTACTCTGTGAGCTCCTATCTTGCTTAATATCAAATTTTTGTGATAGTCTTGAGTGACTGAACAATTAATTTGTTTTCTAAGAACAACTGCTATTTTTCTACCTGTTCCCCCTTAAAGTGTAGATCAAATGTATCTGGCAATCTGCCGTTAGTGTCATTAGGGTGAAATAAACATTTGTGCTTGCACTTGATGTTGCTTGTTCATAAATAAAAAATTATCTGGAAGGATAATAAACTGAAAACTCAGGGAGACAACCCAGCAAACAGAACCATTTAAAAAAATGAGTAAATGGAGAGAAAAATTATATTATCAGATAAATTAACAAGGCACAATATCCAAACAGAAAGCTATAGTAAAAGAATATAAAGTGTCCCCAAACTAAAGGTCATGACTTAATTGAGAAAGTCCAAAGTATTTCATTTTTAAGTTTCAGAATACAGGGATAAAACCCCAAATGCTTCCAAGAAAGACAAATTAAATTCACACACAAAGAATTAGGAATAAGAATGTCTCTGGATTTCTTGGCAGCAATATCTTCAAATTTTTGGAAGAAAATTATTTCTAATTTGGTTCCTTCTACATTCAGTTAAACTGTCAATCAAGTATGGGGATACAATAATGACATCTTCCTACATGCCAGGTCTTATACTTCATCTCTCATGGAATCCTTTTCTCAGGAAACAGAGAGGGTATGCCCCAATAAAATGAAATGGAAAATCAAGAATGAGAACAGAGACTTGACATCCAGGAAACAGTCAATGTAAGAAAAAAAGAAAGGCAAAGGAAGTATTAGGGTGATGGCAGAAGCAGCCTTAAGACAACAGTTGTGCAGCAAGTCTAGAGAGCAAGCAATTCAGGCTGGGATGAGATGGGAGTCTTCAAGAGAGACATCTCCAAGGAAGAGACTATGTGGAAACTAACTTGAGAGGTACTGAAAGAATGAGTAAGAGGCACGTAACTGTTGCAATGAATGAAAAAATGGTGGCAATTAAATTATTTAAAAAAGGAAGTTACAAAGCAAAATACACTATAGAAAAAAAGAGCAGGAAAA
Organism: Capra hircus; assembly: GCF_001704415.2. Taxonomy (NCBI): domain Eukaryota; kingdom Metazoa; phylum Chordata; class Mammalia; order Artiodactyla; family Bovidae; genus Capra; species Capra hircus. The sequence goes on from NC_030818.1 coordinate 37,861,851, forward strand.
AAATCAATGAATAAAAATATGTACATTGTTATAGCTCTAAGATTACCAAATATTGTTTTAACCAAAAATTGTGATACAGAGAATAGTAAGGGTGAGGATGTGGTAAGGAGTGGTAAAATAATATGGTAGTATAAGCACACCGTTTAGAAATAGAAGAAACAGGTATTAACAGAAGAGATCCAAGCTTTCTCTGTGGAGAGGAAAAGAGGACTGTTTTTTCCCCCATAATTTTAATACTATTTGCTTTTTAAAAGTAAGTACATGTATTAGACTTAAAAAAAAAAAGCTAGTATATATTGAGTTGTGCCAAATAGTGTTCTAAGCTCTACATTTATCAAATAATTTAATCTTCACAACAAACTGATAAAGGAGGTACTGATTTATTCCTATTTAAAATGAGAAAACTAAAGCCTGGAGAGATTAACCAGCTAAAAAAGAGGCAGAGTCAAGATCTGAATCCAAACAATATAATATTCTTAATACAGTGTCACAATATTACACTAAATTGTCCTATCAAAAAAATGAAAACTTAAAAATTCTTGTTCCATTACATAAACTGTGTTTTACTAAACAGAAGAATCCCACTGAAAATGCTATTTCTGTAATACTTAGTCAAGAACCCACCTTACTACAAATCTTAAGAAAGATTCTACATTTTTGTAAAAAAAAAACAAAAAAAACCAAAAAACTCAGACTTGTATTTTGTGTTTAAAACGAGCTTGACTTCAGTTACGTTTTTGACTATGGCCTTCTCTTGTCCTTCTACCCTTATACTGAAGTTGTCCTATATTTATGCCTTTTTAAGCCACTCCTTTTTGGGGAAAAGGATATTTTCACATATAACGTAAAGGAAATAAAAACATTTTATATACAAGTTAAACTATTTTACATAAAAAATGTAACCATTGGGAAATACATTTGCTCTGTGAATAATAAAAAGGTTATTAGTAATATTCTTAAAGACTCACTAAAATAACAAACCAATTTTAAAAAGGCAAGACTATGAAGAGACAACAGAAGAGCAAATCAAAAAGGCTAATATTCAACTTTACTAGTTACAAAAGACACAACTGGGGAATGAGATATATATTAATACTGTTTCCGCTACTGAATGAGTAAAGATTAAAAATCATTATAATAACACTGCCAAAGCGGCAGTGAGCCAAGCACACTCATACAATGCTTATGGTAACTAACTGGTATAGTCTTTCTGGAGAGGAATTTGACAATATGTTCGAAAACATTTTTACTCATCTATTCAAGAAAATAATTTAAAATTCAAGAGCAGCAGTAGTCAGTGAAACATCCGAATCGACTTATGTGCTCCAAAGTACTGGTCGGGGGAGAGGATGCTTACAAATACTATGATACAGCTAAATAAAATGAAATTCTAGTCATCAACAATGTTTTAATAACAGAAAAATTCTTGTAACAAATAAAAGCAGGATACAAAACTGTGCTTATACAAAGATGGTAACTGTGTCGGATAAACCCCCCGACAAGAGCAGGCAGTCGGACGTTAGCAGTCATTTTCTTATGACTATGTGTGCAACTTTGTTTCTTCTTTTAAATTATTTTTATTATCCAATTTTTCTTCAGGAAACATAAACTAATTTTACAGATGAAAACAGCAAAGTTTGTTTGTGTGTAGAGCAGTTTCACATACCTTGGTGGCTGTTACGGATGTGGCCAAGTTTGTAGTTTTGGAAGAGGATCCATTAGAACTTGCTGGTGGTGTCTGAGCCACTACAGATTTGCTGTTTGTACTGTTTGTTCCATTAGCAGCACTGGTGGAGTGGGAGAAAGTAAATTTGAAGCCACCAGAAGATGTCCTTTTAGGAAGGTTTTCCTTATCTTCACTTTCCTTTGCTAAAGCAAACATAAATATTTGAATCTTTGTTGGTAAATATTGCTAAGTCAAAGCATCTGAAAAGAACAAATAATTTAATTCTTTTGCTTTTTTGTAAGAACTAAGAGGGCAAAGCATGATGAGTAAGTACAGTGATACGTCTTCATTAGCTGTCATCTTAGAAATCCCGGGGTTAGAAAAGACCTTAAGAATCAGGTGACTGATTAGCCACCCTACCCTAGAATTCTCCATTGCTCTATCTAGGACCCTTCCAAGGTCTCACTTGCTGTCTCTCTCTCTCTCTCTTTTTTTATTGTCTCTCTAAAGTGTCCACTCACTGAATCTACACTTCCATACTCATGAAAACCTAATAATCTCTCTCACAAGTCAAAAATGCCTAAAGAAAATGATTATGATCATGCTTATTTATTTTCTGAATATTTCAGGTTCCTTTATCTGTTTCCTTTATGACAAGGGTGTCTACTATCTTTTAACATCTGGCTGCTACTATTTTTATATATGATTCTTATGCAGTACTTCAGGTATTGCCTCACTGCCTCTCTTGACAGTAGTCAGGGCAGTGGGTGTAATGAGTAAAAAAAGAATTTGGCTACCAAAAGGTACCTGTTTCTTAGGACATTTTCACAGGTTATTTGCTCCCCTAGGCTGAAGTAAACAGAACCTAGCAGTGAGAAGAAAATGAGTGAGGCTAGTAAGAAGAGTTTCAAGGAAAATGTAGTAAGAAATTAATAAAATACTAACTCCTGAGAAATGCCTTAAGAAAAATCTAACATTGAAAATCACAAACTTACATAAAGCCTAGGAAGTGCTTTTGCCCTTCAAGATATAAATTTCTTGAAACATTTAAATGATATATGCAGTAAGGTACTAATAGTGGTAATTTCTCATGTCATAGAATTAAAAGTGATTGCTTCTTTTGAAAAACACTAGTAAGATCCTAGTTTTACAGACAAGTTAAGCATAGTTGAAAGACAGGAAATAGTACTTTTCCGCTCGACATTTTATCTTTATGAATGTTTTACTAACAATTAAAAAATTTCAAAGAGTAAAGTACTTCTCTCTTTAAGCTTAAGTTTCCTCAGCTGTAAATGACAGAGTGCACTGGAAAGTTTCTTTGGATCTCTATGATCTCTATCATTATTGGAGACTTCAGTATAAACATAAAGCCGTAACTGTTCACAGAAGGCAAAGTATAAACAGACAATGCAATTTCTAAATAGCAAATGAAGAGCATCACAAAAGAGCAAGTTTCAAGAAAAATATTTTAAACATAAGAAATGTTTTGAAAAATCAGATTTAAAAGGTTTTTATTTAGCATAAAATTCATGCCTTTCATGCTTTATAAACTGGGATCACAACCTCACAAGCAACTATATAATTTCTATATTGAATAAGAGAATGAGCTAATCAAAAATTCAACACTTTAATACCTTTTTTAGTCTCCATGAATTTTTCATAACTATCTGGAAAATCATCTTCTGCCTTAGATTTTTCCACTGGTGCAACAACTGTTTTTCCTTCCTCCTCATCATCTTCATTAAACCACATTTCTTCATCCTCTTCCAACGCCTTTGCATCTCTGCGAAATCTGTTACTACGTAATATAGATGGTACACTGTAAGAAATATATCACAGGTATTGAGTAACGACTTAAAATTCCTGACCAGTTTAAATGAGAATAAATACGTATAACCAACAGGAGATGAAATAATTTTAACTGAGTATAACTTATAACCAGTTGTGAAAGAATATGTAACCAGAGAACACTCCAAGGATGTTTGTACACTAACCTAAAAATTTATCTTGAGTTAAGATATGGAACAGTAATTTTTTACATAAAGGATTCAGACAGGGAGAACAGCCTACCCTCCTATACAACCCTGTATGTTCTAACGATAGAAAGGAAATTCCTGGGTAAATTTTAACTACATATGGCTTTGGACATAATTTTATAGATTATAAATGTATAATCTATGTACTTTAAGTATAAATATACTTAAAAAATACCTGTTCAGTTTCTGATTTTGTCTGTCTTTTTCTTGCTCATATTTAGTCTTCAATCCTTTGAATGTCTGAACATATTCAATCGATTCAAGTGCTTTATAAAAGTTTTCAACTATATGTGCAGTAAGAGACTTGATATCTTCCTGTATAAGCACAAAATTTATATTTCAAATACAATACTTGCTAGAAGAAAAACTTAAAAAATTTTTTTTTATAGTTCCAAAGCTGATCGAAAAAAAGGTTTTTCAAATCACCTTCCAAAAATAAACGTCCTAGTTTCTTTATACATGAGCCAGGACTCCAAAGAAAACTTGGGAAAAAAAGGAAGCAATTCCCTGAAGCCCTTCTGGGAGACTATACAGAACATTTGAAACATAAATGTATTTACTTTATATCACCTATTTATTTTTTCTATTTACATAATAGTACTTTACAACTTAAAATAAGCACTTTCACATATAATTTCACTTGACTCTCATAACAATTCTATGAAACGGGCTTTATTATCCCTATTTTACAAACAGGGAAAATTGAGGCTATAAGAGACTAGATGGCCTGATCAAGAGTGCACACCTAGATAGAAGGCAGATTTTGAAATTATATTTTCAAAAAACACTGAAAGACATTAATGACTCCTTGTTTACCTATCAAAGCAAGATAAGTCTTACTAAAAAATAAACACATTCCTCCAACTATATCACATACACATAGCTGATAAAACAACTTGACTTCCTCCTGTGTATTTCCAGTTCTCTAGACCAACAGTAGTAAATTCTAAATTCTTAATGAATGATTTTAATCGATCAATGCAGATCCATGGTGAAAAGCAGGCTCATTATTAAAAACAGGTTGTGATCTAGGACTAAAGTATACATATTGTTTCTTTAAAAATAAACCGTAATCTGGACTTTTAGGATTTTTAAGTCTTTAAACTAGTTCCCCTGAATATGTGAATCAAAAAATATGCAAAGGAGAAAAATTAGAACCCAAGGTAAAATGGTTGTTATATATTGAAAGGAAAAAAAAGCTAAGTCTTGGGATTCAAAGTATATCTATCAACCACTCAAAATTATTTTCAGAAAAACAAAATCAATCATAGGAATAGGGATGGCGTTATGAACCCTACACTTCACTTGATCTGTATCTCAACAAAAATTTTAAAGGGAAAAAATATAAAAATTAATCTCTAATTCACGGAACAGTGTACTGTGAACCTGGGTTCAGAAAGTAGGTGAGCTAATTAACTATTTTCCCTTTTTTCTAAGGCTAGTACTTCTATCTTCTTCATCCTTTTTGCAAACTATACTCATAGCAAATGACTACTCTAAGAAAATCTGCCAAATAATGTTGACATGAGAATAGTGTGTCATCAGTTCAAATTTGACTTGAAAGAAATAAAAGTAATTTCTAGCTTTGATTTTCTTTTTTCAAGTGCTTTCTGATCATGTGGCCATGTCCGCTAGTAGAATCATTTCAGTGTGTGGGACAGGGTAAATTTACTGTACCAGTTCTTCAGTTTTCATCTTATCCCTGCTATTCACACAGAGCTTTCTCTAGATCTTTTACGACAATTATCTCGTTGCCTGAGACTGAGCTGCACCGTATCTTCAAGCCCTGACTGTGCTCCTAAACAAATGAATGCATTTGAATAGGTCAGCTAATCACTTTGGGTGTCTCAAGCCCTCATCAATAAAATAAGGCAGTTGGAATAGTTCACCTAACAGTCTCTTCAACTTTAAATTCCATCATAACATCCTACCTTTTATGCATCTTGTATCAATGTCTACCAAGGGAATTATTTTCAACTTTTCTATTCATTTTTATCACTACCCTTACAACAGATCACAGAGATCATATGAATGGCATGTCAGAGTGAAACATCCACATATGCTAAATATCCCGAGTCATTTAGCAAAAAAAAAAAGGAACTGAGAATATAAACATGATTTAAAATACTATGATGAATTTCACAATGTAAAATATTAACATCACTAAACATATATTTTTACTAAGAATCTTTTAATATAAACTTACCACTCTTATAAATTCAAATAACTCAATAACAGCTGAATTCAATAGATTGTACCGAGTTCCATTATCCAGAAGAGCATTTACAACTGGCTCAAAAAGATTTCCCTTGGTGATGTAACGATTGTAAAATTCATCTTTAAGGCCAATTATTCGCCTCATAAAACGAAGAGCACCTAATTAAAAAAAGATAAAGCGAATAAGTGGATAATCTTACTAATATTAATTATTGTACAGGAATTTCTACATAAAGAAACATATATGTTCATCTAAAGTAAAAAGCAAAACTGCATTAAGAATAACTGGGTTTTGAAAAAAACAGAATTAAGGAAAGACCACTCAGAACTTGGAAAACTTACATAGGGAGCTAACAAAATTCCAACAACTGGTAGGCAGAGAGCTACAAGGCAGAGAGATTAGAAAATACACAAAACCCGCACAATACAAATGCTGGCACTACTTAGAGCAGTGCTGGTGGACATGAGACAATATAGTGAAGACAGCTTAGAATCAGCAGGGGCTGTCATTAGGAAAGCGACAAGAATGGTGCAACCTACCAAGAGCCAAGACTTCCTTAACTCTTTGGGGGACAGCGGGGAGAAGGGAGTGGGGGAAGCTTTTGAAGTAGGTGCTTCTTTTAAATTTTCTGAAAATACAGCCGAAACTGCTCCTGTTACCTGTATACAGGAGAGCTAAGGGGTTGCTTTACTTTTCTGGTGAAGGCTATTCCAGTTTTCTTTGCCTTGGGAAAAATCATCTGTGAAACCTCCAGATTATAATAAGCTGTTTAACCTTTGGTAAACATGTAGTATGGCAGATCAGACTGTATTTGTAAAAGAGTGACAGAGTAATAAGCAAGCAGTATAATTTGGCTCTTCACATTTTAGAATATTGAAATGAAAATTTCCCTTTAACTAGTCTTTTCCCTGGTTAAATAAAGCTAAACAAATTTAGCAATATTACTAAAACTTTGATGAAACACAAACTAATTTCAATCCCTTATTTTTAATGTTTATCTTTTAACTTATAACCTCTCTCCTAGGTAGCTTAATTTATTCTATAGATACCACTAAGCCACATCCTTTAAAACACAAAGCTTCCAATTTTCTTAGTCTCATTACAAACCCTTGTTCACAGATGGAAGTTACTAAAAGAAGAAGTTGTGTCTATCGAAAGAGGTTCTAAATATTATCTGAAAATAAAACAGAAATAGGACACATAAGGTATGAATGTGTGATCACTGTAACACTTAAAACAGATGCGGACAAAAGTGTTAGACTTAAAACATCACCTCTTTTTTATAGTAGGGTAAGAACTAGTTTATTCAGGATTAAAAAGATTGAAGTACTGGCAAAGACCTAAGAAAATAGGCAATTTCATATGTTGCTGGTGAATGAACATGCACACAAAGCTATAGTTAAAACAGCATGTTTATAATAATTGAAATCTTAAAGGAATATAAACATTTCAATACTGGATATTCATTCAGTTATGATCAGTTCAGTTCAGCTCAGTTGCTCAGTCGTGTCTGACTCTTTGCAACCCTCCCTGTCCATCACCAACTCCAGGAGTTCACTCAAACTCACGTCCATCAAGTCGGTGATGCCATCCAGCCATCTCATCCTCTGTTGTCCCCTTCTCCTCCTGCCCCCAATCCCTCCCAGCATCATAGTCTGTTCCAGTGAGTCAACTCTTCGCATGAGGTGGCCAGAGTACTGGAGTTTCAGCTTTAGCATCATTCCTTCCAAAGAACACCCAGGGCTGATCTTTAGAATGGACTGGTTATCCATTTAAATAGGACCAATAAGCAGTCATTTCAGAAGGGACTATTTATAGAAAGCCATACAGGAAAATTTAGCATGAGAACATCAATTCTTTCAAAATATAAAGGTTTAAATTAAATCTAATCAGGATGAACTGGATAAAGTTATTTTTATGTTGCTGTGGAAAAACAAATGTCTAAGAATCAAGAAAATTATGAAAAAGAAAACAGACGTGCTAGGCAGATATTAAACTTTATACCAGAGATACTATAATGACAAAATAAACATTCTCATTCATTTTATCTTGTGAAATAAAAGGACAGATGATTCAGACATAAGACAAATGTATACGGTAACTTCTTATGTATCAAAAGTATTTCGAAAGTATTTTAATTCAGTAAGGAAAATATAATTTATTTAATAAGGTATTAGTACAATTGGTTATCCATCCAGAGAAAAGCTAGGGGACTTCCCTGGTGGCTCAGATGGTAAAGGATCTGCCTGCAAGGCAGGAGACATGGGCTCAATCCCTGGGTTGGAAAGATTTCCTGGAGAAGGAAATGGCAACTCCTTCTAGTATTTTTGCCTGGAAAATCCCATGAATAGAGAAACCTGGTTGACTACCATCCAGGGGTTGCAAAGAGTTGGACACAACTGAGCAGGTGTGCAGGAGACTCTGATTTGATCCCTGATGGGGAAGATTCCATGTGCCCTGGAGCAACTAAGCCTGTGTGCCACAACTATGGAGCCTGTGCTCCAGAGCCCTGGAACTGAAACTACTGAGCCCATCTGTCACAACTACTGAAGTCTGCGGGTCCTAGAGCCCATGTTCCCAATAAGAGAAGCCACTGCAATGAGAAGCCTGCACAAGGCAACTAGAGAGTAGCTGCCACTCCTTGCAATTAGAGAAAAGCCCCTGGAACAATGAAGACCCTGCACAGCCAAAAAAAAAAAAAGGAAGAAAAAAAATCAAATTATTAAAAAACAAAACAAAACAAAACTCCACACTCCCAGTGTAGGGGACTATCCCTGGCCAAGGAACTAAGATCCCACATACTAAAAAGGTGTGGCAAAAAAAAAAAAAAAAAAACCAAACACAACAAAAAACATATCAGAAGAAAATCAAGGAGTATACTTGTATAAACTTAGGACATAGAAGACTTTAAGCAAGACAAAAAAACCCATAAAGACATATTTGTCACCATGAAGAATTTTATAGCAATTATATGGAAAACATGCCACAGTCAAGGTAAAGACAAATGAGACGGGATATTTTGTTCCCCAAAATGTGATAAATTGCCAATATCTCTAATATATAAGAGCTCTAAGAAAAAGATAATAGGCAATTCAGAGCAGATAAAATACAAAAGCACTAAAATGTGAAAAGATGGTATCAAGGAAAATATAAATTAAAACACAAACAGAATACATTTTCCATCATCATCTGGATAACATTTAAAAAAGCAGCCACATTGAGTGCTGTTCAATGAGTGCATTTTTCATGTCAGGTGCCTCAGCCTTTAGAGAAAGTAATCTGGAGGCTATAATGTTAAATTAAAATTGAAAAAGGATATATTAAAAATATAGTAACATTTTGCCCCGGCAATAGCAATACTGAGGATCTACCTTACGGAAATAAACCAGTAAAGATTTATGTACTAGGCTAATTACTACAATTATTATTTAGAATGGCAAAATACCCAAACAATCTTGTAATCCATATAGTGGAGAATGGTAGAATAAGTTGTGGAAGAGCCACTTTATGAAGTGTTACTCAGCTATGTTTAGGAAAAATCTTAGTTCATGCCATATCCAATGAGCTAGAGTAACATGAAGGGGCTGAGATATGTGTTAGCATGATCATGTTTCTATAAAAATAAAACATGAAAACCTATACATGTGTGAATGTTTATGTAAATTTGCACAGGTATGGAAAAAGGAATGGAAAAGAAGTAGTGCAGGCAGTTAACACTGGCTTTATTAAAGCCTTGAAAATTAAGGTTGTAGTAGGGAGATCATGGAAAAAGCAAGAGTTCCAGAAAAACATCTATTTCTGCTTTATTGACTATGCCAAAGCCTTTGTGTGGATTACAATAAACAGTGGAAAATTCTGAAAGAGACAGGAATACCAGACCACCTGACCTGCCTCTTGAGAAATCTGTATCCAGGTCAGGAAGCAACAGTTAGAACTGGATACGGAACAACAGACTGGTTCCAGATAGGAAAAGGAGTACGTCAAGGCTGTATATTGTCATCTTGCTTATTTAACTTCTATGCAGAGTACATCATGAGAAATGCTGGACTGGAAGAAACACATGCTGGAATCAAGATTGCCGGGAGAAATATCAATAACCTCAGATATGCAGATGACACCACCCTTATGGCAGAAAGTAAAGAGGAACTCAAAAGCCTCTTGATGAAAGTGAACCAGGAGAGTGAAAAAGTTGGCTTAAAGCTCAACATTCAGAAAACGAAGATCATGGCATCCAGTCCCATCACTTCATGGGAAATAGATGGGGAAACAGTGGAAACAGTGTCAGACTTTGTTTTTTGGGGCTCCAAAATCACTGCAGACAGTGACTGCAGCCATGAAATTAAAAGACGCTTACTCCTTGGAAGAAAATTTATGACCAACCTAGATAGCATATTCAAAAGCAGAGACATTACTTTGCTGACTAAGGTCCGTCTAGTCAAGGCTATGGTTTTTCCTGTGGTCTTGTATGGATGTGAGAGTTGGACTGTGAAGAAGGCTGTGCGCTGAAGAATTGATGCTTTTGAACTGTGGTGTTGGAGAAGACTCTTGAGAGTCCCTTGGACTGCAAGGAGACCCAACCAGTCCATTCTGAAGGAGATCAGTCCTGGGATTTCTTTGGAAGGAATGAAGCTAAAGCTGAAGCTCCAGTACTTTGGCCACCTCATGCGAAGAGCTGACTCACTGGAAAAGACTCTGATGCTGGGAGGGATTGGGGGCAGGAGGAGAAGGGGACGACAGAGGATGAGATGGCTGGATGGCATCACTGACTCGAGGGACGTGAGTCTGATTGAACTCCCGGAGTTGGTGATGGACAGGGAGGCCTGGTGTGCTGCGATTCATGGGGTCGCAAAGAGTTGGACACGACTGAGCGACCGAACTTAACTGAACTGAGGGAGATTAACCTCTTCTCTATATAGTAAATGTTTACATTTTAACTATGATTTTCATGCTCAGAAAAAAATCCACAAAGCTCTTATTTCGAGAGCTGCTCTATCTGCAGGTGAAATTATGAGGAAGAAAAGGAGTGTGCCAAAAATCAACTTTTGAGCAAACATCAGCATTAAAGTTTGATTTTTATTGGTCCAAGCAGTCTACTGAAGGGCTAACCATAGCTTAATTTTACAAGTTTAAATAGCCTGAGTTACAGAAATACATATCAAGGCCCATATCTCAAAAATAAGAGTCACTACTAAATGACAGTTTGATGAAACAGATGTAAAAGATGGCAGGAGAGGTTCTGTTAGTGGTATCACTGCACATGGTATTATAGCACAACTGAATCTATGTGAGCAATATGTGGGTGGGAAAAGCACTATGACCTATTCCTCTTGTCCTTTAAATAAAAGACTAAAACAATTAAAAATGTTGTTCCATAAGACATTTTACAAGAATGTTCATTAAAACTGTTACTTACACAAGGCCAGGAAAGTGTGCTTTGAATTCATCAAGACCAAGACTCTTCTTAGCAAGTCCTTGTTCATAATATAGTTTTTTATGTGATATGTGTGATGTTCCACACAAAATGTGAGTAGTTCTAAAATTAAGGCAAGCAGCTGTGCTGTTTGATAATTATCTGCAAAGAAAATCATTGTATGAAAATATACACTGCAACACATCTAGACAAAGAGAATACTACGTATAAATCCTTTATTTTAGAAGAAAAGTAAAACTGTTTTCTCCTAATTTTTGTATCAATTAAAGAAGCTACAGATTTTTATTTTTTCATTAGGTAGACTCTCCAGAAGTATTAGTAGTTTTATCTACTAAATACTTTCTAAGGCTCTAATATAAAATATTTAAGTATGTTAAATAAAAGTCTACAAACATGATAATAAGACCCTCATTGCACTGAGATTTTCTTAGTAATGATTTTGTAATATGTGCTATCATTATTAACATTAATGGGTCTATAAAAGGATCTACCCATAGTAAAGAGGAAATATCCTAAACTTTTTGCCTAAAATGGTGCAACACAAATTTCTCAAGAAAAATTAATATGCTTTCTTTAAAGACATCTTTAAGAAAAGGACATTTCTGACTGACTGAATATCAAGTGAAAAATATTATATCAAGATTTTAAGACAATAATCTTTTTAACATCAAATCATGATATTGATGAAAGGCCTACTAAAATATTCCAGCTTTTTCTTCCTCAAGAGGCTTTTGTTTACATACTCATGGAATGATTTATAATTGCTTCTTGAATATCAAGATTGAATATATAGGTAATTACCCATACCTACTATAAATATTTTAAGCAAGAAAACATTACCATTAAAAACAATTCTCTTTAATTTCTCAATTCCCAAATTTTATTTACAAAAGATTTTGCAACAGCAATCTGTAGTGTTAAAATTAAATGTCTTGTTTTCACTTTCCCAAATTAGGATGTGAAATCACTCACTATGTATCTAATAATTCAATCCCTGAATTCCTTTCTTATTTGAAACTGGCTTCCCTAGAACTCTGATGAGCCTGGTAGAAAAGACAGGATGCTTAGGTACACATAGCATATTTTCCGTATTACCAGGTCAATACCTGATACACATGTTCCAAGTAGAAATAATAGTGCTTATACTCAGATTCATGAGCCATCTATGTATGCAAAGACTGTTATGAAGACTATTTACTAACTATTTGCCTGAGTTTACTGTATTTAAAAAATAAGAAGGAACTAATCCTCAACTTTTAGAGGTCTTCTAAAAAAAAAAAAGCAGGACATAAGGTCTAAATTTACAGAAAAAAAACAACAAAGTTTCAAATGTATTTTCCATCTTTGATATTAGAGTTGAATTTTTTTCTTTAAAAAAAAATCTAGTTTTGGATTTCGGGGCAAAAATAAACCTTTCCTAGTTTTGTGTAAGTACATTATATTCTGAATAGGAAAAAACTTATAATTTCTATTAGTTCATAAAATAAGAATGTATACTTACCAGGACAAATTGTGCTGCTTTTGTTAGATCCAACTATATTATCTAATAAAAATAATTAAAATCAGTGACTTTAGTAATAATACCTCACACTTCCTTAGGACTTTATAACATACAAAGCACATCTTTGATCATAACCTCATTTTACCAGCATAATAACCATTAAGAATTAGGTGCTTTAGTCAAATATTATACCTCTATCTGCAATTTTTTTTGAGACTTGGGTGCGGATGAACAATTATTAAAAGATGGTATCAAATATTCTGATATGATAACACAAATTTTAACAATTAGTCACTTATGCTTTGAATTTAAAAAAATTAAGAATATTAAAAGTTTCAATTCCTAGGCTCACATCTTAGAGCATATTTATGTAAGGAAACATAATAATGTACACCAGAGCATTGTCTGTAACAGCAGAAAGCTAGAAACAAGTTACTGTGAAAAAATAACACCACATTATACATGTCACAGTAATATAAAAAACAGGGGTGAAAAACTCCAAATTCAGCATTTCTTGAGGGATGGGGATGGGGTAAAATGAGAATGCATAAGAAACTATGTATAATTTATTTTTTAAAAATGGAAAATCACAAGTCAGTACTGACAAAGCCAATGGGAAATATATATCTGTGATGCTATTATCTAAATATTTCTGTATGCTGGAAATGTTTTACTTTAAAATAAAAGCTAAAAATGCATTTAATTTATATAAATGGAAACTTTCTGAAAGAAAACATTGTGATATGCTTTATCTATTCAATTTTATATTTTTGAGAACTAATCAGTTGACAGATTAAAATTCAGTTATTTTGACTGCTAATTAGTATTCCACCATACAAATATGCTACATTTTCATCTCCTACAGTGAACAATGTAACAACATTCTTATATCTGTCATGCATATGCATAAATGCCCCCTGAGATATAAATTAAAAAATGGAGCTGATAGTATTATCTAGGGTGTACAATTTTTATTAGTTTAACAAACATTTTAACTGACTTCCTCTTAACTGATTTAACAGATAAACCATTATTTTCTGAGCTTACGCCCCCCAACATTTCTCATTTCATCAGTTGAGCTGTATACTTCTCAAAGAGTCAGTTCTTTAGCTAGTTATATTTGGCACATGATCACATAATTTAAACACTGCAGACTGATTAAATGTCACAGAACTGTAATATCTATGGCTAGGTTAAATACAGCAGAACTCAACTTAGATACACAAAATTATGAATACTTAAACACTTAAAGGGAAAGTACTTAAAACCACAGCAGAATTCTACAATCAGATTGCTTAAAAAATGTTTCAGTTTTTACTCTACTTTAATAAACTGAAACCAGAAATTATAGCTGATAAATTATATGTAAGAATGCAATATGGAAATACAATTGAAGAAAAGAAAGTGAAAGTGACAATGTTAGTTGCTCAGTTGTGTCCAACTCTTTGCAACCCCTTGGACTGTAGCCTGCCAGTCTCCTCTGTCCACAGAATTCTCCAAGCAAGAATACTGGAATAGGTAGCCACTCCTTTCTCCAGGGTATCTTCCCAACCTAGGGACTGAACCCAGTTCTCCTGCACTGCAGGCAGATTCTTTACTGTCTGAGCCACCACAATGAAAGAAAACCCATGTACAAAAAAAAAAAGACTTCCCAGGAGCTCAAATGGTAAAGAATCTGCCTGCAATATAGGAGCCCACAGTTTGATCCCTGGGTTGGGAAGTTCCTCTGGAGAAGGGAATTCTCCAGTATTCTTGCCTGGAGAATTCCATGGACAGATAAACCTGGTGGGCTACAGTCTGTGGGGTAGCAAAGAGTTGGATACGACTGAGTGACTAACATACACGCACATGCACACACACACAGAAAGAAAAAAACAAAAACAAAAAAGGACTTGACCCCATTCGAACTATCACTAAGAGTCAGCATGTAAAGTAAATGTTTAGTTTATTTTTAAAAATTATTATTCTCTGCTTTAACCAACTTAATTAAACTTCTGATCCTTATGTTCTGAAATTAAAGCATTTTTTACTGTATTGCCAACTCTAAAATGATGGTTCCCTTGGATTTTCTAATGTAGGCAATATACTCTCCACACTTACTCTGATATTAACTCTTAAGAACTTTGGGAACAAGCTTCTCTTGCTAAGTGTTTACATTTCTCTTCCTCAAGGTGTAATACTTTCTGCCACATTTTGTATACACTTCTCTACCACAGACACTCTAAAACATGGGAAACCATGATTTTGTATTGCAGGCTAAAATTTTAAGTAATAATTTCCCTGTCATAAAAAGCATCAAGTAAAGAGCCTGTTAGCTTTAATTCTTATCTTGATCTTTTAAAACAGAAATCATAAGCAGGTAAGTAAGAGGCCCTACCCTTTTCACGTCTGTCTTCTGAAGTATTGGTCAAAAGTGGTGCTGTGAGGACATGCATACAATGGTTGTAGAAGAAATTTAGAAATTCACTTTTTTCAGTTTTCTGAAATATACAGAATTAAAATAAAAACTTTATTATCTTTATAATTAATAGAACATCTTCAAGAATTAGCAGTGCAAGTCATATACAAATAAGAGATACTTTAGGATACTGTGAAAGACTCAACAAACTTATATTCACCTTAATCTTACTTCTGAAGAACTGACAAGCCTATTTCATATTACTTATTAAATGAAAAAAAGGTTTCTCCAGGGAAAATTATTCAAAATATTTTTTTTCACGAGTATGATTTGAAATGCAACGAAAATCTATCAACAGAGAAAGCAATGGCAACCCACTTCAGTACTCTTGTCTGGAAAATCCCATGGACGGAGGAGCCTGGTAGGCTGCAGTCCATGGGGTCACAAAGAGTCGGACATGACCATGGGGTCACAAAGAGTCGGACATGACTGAGCGACTTCACTTTCACTTTTCAGTTTTATGCACTGGAGAAGGAAATGGCAACCCACTCCAGTGTTCTTGCCTGGAGAATCCCAGGGATGGCAGAGCCTGGTGGGCTGCCGTCTATGGTGTCACACAGAGTTGGACACGAATGAAGCGACTTAGTGGCAGGAAGAACAACTAAACTGCTTAAAATTTGATTTCACAACGTATCCAAATTTGAACAAACACCAAGTTTATTTAGAAATGGTATAGATTTTAGATATTTTAAAAATAGTTTTAAGAATTTGTTACTTGGAAATTTGGAAAATAGTGCCTTTTGGTTTTTTTTTTTTATAATTGGCTCTATAAACTTGTAATGATTTGAAAATATACTTTTTCTCTAAATTTGAGGGAATTCTATAAAGGAGAAATATTCAAGCATCTGGAGATAACCACTAATAATATTTTGTGATATTTCCTTAAGTCCTTTTTTGGTAATCACTCCTTTCACCATGCAATTAACATAATCTGATACATACTGTTTCTTTCTTATTGTGATAAAAAACATATAGAAGTTACCATCTTAACCATTTTTAAGTTTACATATAGTTCAGTAGTGTTAATTATATTCACATTGCTGTTTTAATTTTTAAGATGCTAACATCAGAGCCCAAGAAACAAAAACAGAAGTGCTAGCATTTTACCAAGATTTTAGCAGATTACAATCTTGTATTTTGCAGCAAAAATAACTGCTAGAGGAGTATTACTACTTGAATACTGAGTGTACAAATGCTTGAATGCTTTTCAAAATGGTACAAATTTTCAAAATTTAAATATTTACATATAATTTATCTATTTATACATAGTATATATAAAATCATCTAAAAGTGACTAGACCAAAATGAGAGTAATTTCTTACATTAGTTGTAGCCAGCATGTTCTCTGGATCAATTAGAGTACGAAGAAGTCCCATTAACTGAACAGCACCTCCTAGCTCAGGATCAGTGTCACAGATCATTTGTTCAATTACTACATTAATAAGAAGGATATCCTGAAAAGAAAACAGATTTCTATGAGACCTGGTTTGGATATAAGACAAACACACCAGTTGAAAGGACAAAATCAGAATCATACAGGAAGGAAAAAAAAAAGAATGGATGAAGTTATTTAAACTTTTTAATCCTCTTGTCTTCAAAGTTCTATAAACATATTAGAGTAAAAAGAAACCCATCAAAATAAAAATCAGAGCACATAATAGTTTATGATGTCATCAATATAGGCAACAGAAAGCAAAATCATTTACCAGCAATTCTTATTCGCTAATGTATTCTCAATCTCGGTAACAAAAAAAACACTGAGAAAATATATGAAACTACAACTGGTAATACAGTAGACACCAGACAATGAAAGACACTAAGAGAAGGGTAACAAATGAGATGAGCCCTATGATATATGTTAGGTATTATAATCAGTATTAATTAATGGATTCTGCAAACTAAGTAAAAATCAACTTCTAAAAAAACTGGCATTAACCATGTGGCTAGAGATTATGTTGTGGAGAGTAGCATGGAATAGCAAAATGGTCTTATCCCAGAAGTACACTCACCTCAGCAAACAATTAAAATTAGTCTACCTATAATGCATGACTAAACCCACTTCAAAGTAACAATGTGCTGAGACAATGAACAAATAATTCCTAATATAATGAACAATTTAACATTCATCAACGAGCTAAAAGCATTACCAGCGTTATAAGTTAGTTGTCTGTAAAACTGGCTTCCCTTGTGGCTCAGTGGGTGAAGAATCCGCCTGCAATGTGGAAGATCTGGGTTCCATCCCTGGGTTGGGAAGATACCTTGGAGAAGGGAAAGGCTACCCAATCCAGTATTCTGGCCTACAGAATTCCATGGACTATATTAGTCAGTCCATGGGGTTGCAAAGAGTTGGACACAACTGAGTGACTTTTCACTTTCACTGTCTGTTAAACAGGCTTCATTTTCTTAGCAAACTTGATGAACAGGAGGAACAGCTAAATTAAAGGACCAAGCCTCTAACGGCAGTACAGCTAATAACTAGCTAGGTAAGTGGCCGTATTTTAACTCTTCCATGCTGTTTTCTCCAATGGAACTAAAATTCAGCAGTCATTAAAGTCAGACCACTCTCAAAATTCAAGCCAGCATTCCTAACTGCATGGTAAAGTTCTTTTCTGGTTAAAACAAATCTAATCTTCCTTAATCTGCTTCTCCAACAATGGCATTCATCACACTAGAAAACTCAAGATCAAGCAACTTTTAGCAAAATAATGGAGATTTAAGACAAACAACAGGAAAATCACTTCTTTGGATGTCACACTATGACTTGATCTGACAATAGGCCATTAAAGAGTAACCACAGTGACATTATTCCAGTGCTAGATCACCAAAATCTACTCTTGAGAATACTCTCTAAGTCTTAGGAGAGGCCTAGTAACTCCTATCCCATTAATGTTGCTTTACTACCATGGTCTCTGAGTTTTACTTCTCTTTATATTATCAGAGAAGCTTTGCAATTAGAAACTTCAATTCAGAACCAGCTTCCAAATGCCACCACTATTTACTTGCAATATTCCAGAGTCTAAGCCAGGGGTCATTAAACTACCAAACTACCTGACTGGTTGTTCACTTTGTAAATAGCTTTACAATAAAACATTTACTGGAACACAGCCACACCTATTCATTTTCAAATCATTTATAGATGGTTCATACTAAAAAGGAAGACTTGAGTAGCTGCGACAGAGCCTGAAGGACCCACCAAGTCTTATTTACCTTTTGGCCCTTTAAGAAAAGTCTGCCACCCTTCATCTAAATAGCATGAGTGAGATTAGTTACAGCTTTTGGGAGATGCTTCAAAGCCTTGGTATAACAGTTTCTAAATCAAGTTTTAGAGAAACAATACTTCTGTTGGTTTTATCACATTCCAATGTCATAGTATTCTTAGAAATACATACTTTTGTTTTTAAAGTACATTTAAGTGGGTTTAAGATTTTTTCAATTCTTAAATAATTAGCCACAGAGGAAAATAATTAGCAACAGAAGGAAAGTTCTGGGTATCTACACATGGAATTAGGTATTATCCAGATAATCAGCTGGCCTCCCTGTTTTCTGATTGGGAAACAAAGAACATACTTTATTCCACTGCTTCCAAGGTTTCTTAAAAACTTTTTAACTTCTAGATGCTAAGATATATTTTATCATCCACAGCTTTATACAGTCACTGTTAGTCAAGTGGCAACCATGACAAACTTACATGACAGATTTGCACTGACACTTTCTGATAAGATCAAGAAAATATTAGAATCTGTGCAGAATCTGTGTACAGATATAATGACTATAGTAAAAACGTTAACATTTCCTTGTATCTTAACACATTTTAATCCTGTAATCCATGTTGCTAAAACCAAACCTTCTCTATAGTACTAGAAAGAAAAGTTTGAATGTTGTACGTTTATTTTGAGAGAGCACTAAAACATTAACTGCACACTGAATACAGAGGTAAGTTATTCCTTCAATGTTACCACCAATTTAATATAGAATTCAGCATGTAGACTCCTTAATTCTGGAAATTAAAGAAAAAATAATTTAGCTTCATTTGTGGGCTAACTTATTTTGATGTAAACAGAAATTTTAAATTGGAAAATTGTTAGACCTCAGAAAATTCAGGGAAATCAGACTGAAGACTGTGACTACAAGAAAAAGAGAAATTAAAAAGGGACTTTTCAATGTTAAAAATGAGTAACTGCTTCCCCATGCCTCATGCATCAGTTAAATGTAAACAAGGAAATATCTCTAATGAAAACATAAATAAAAGACTTAAGTTAAGAATTCTAAGTTACTAGGTTTTTAGAGATTTTATGATGAATGCTCATAATCCCATGCATCACTGAGGATGAAGTAACAGATGTGTTTGTTTCAAAGTTACCTTTTGTAAAAATGACACTAAGATGGTATCAACAGTGACATGGTAAATTGATTAACAAACTAAGTATTTCTTTAGTCAGCTTTAGCATCATTTAAACTTTAAAATATACTTAATACAAAATATTTCTTCTATTTCTTTCCTACTACCTGAACAACAGCATTAGTCCTGATTCTAAAAACTGCCTTAAAAAAACTGGAAATATCTAACAAAAATAGAATGCAAAAATCCAAACAGACATTAAGAAATTAAAAATAACACATAAAAAACTATAGTTTAATTTAACAGTAACAAAAACATAAAAGAATCAAATTAGCATTGGGAATCTAGACCTTCTTTAAGAAGAAACATTATTAAATTTTAGTTATTTTCTACTTAACACTAACATATATTTAATATAAAGGTACTTCATTATGAACATATGTTCATTTTGTCTTTAAAACAGTTTAAGGGGAAAGTTTGGCATTTTTGTAGTGGAAAACACAACACTGGTTGCATTATTAAATGTTCATCCTCACTAAAATAACAGACACATCTGAACAAGCAAGAGCAACTTCTTAGTTATACTAGAAAAGTCCTTGACCTAAGGGTTTAGAGTTACATTTCATTAGATTCACTAAATCTATCTCAATACTAGTTTGAATTTTTTTTTTTTTTTAAACAATAAACACATCAACTGCTATATATTCTGGGCTTGCCAAAGTCACAACTGATTAGAAATCCAATTATTCTTTATAAAAGATTAAAATTATGGTTATATCCCTTTCCTCTCAACAGTCTGCAAACATTTTTCTATAGGTAATTCACACAGAACCAAAACAGTACCACTTACGTCATCACTCTGCTGGGCTTCTTGCATTACAAATTCTCGGACCATGGATGGACTAAACTCTACTAGATAAGAAAATATATCTGTTGCAGCTGACCTGACTTGCAAATCGTCCATGCCCTGATAAAAGGAGAATCAGATTACTTGGAGAATGTTGACCCCCTCTTTCTCCCAGATCTATGTCAAACATATTTTGGATTTAGACATGGTACTAGAATCAAAATACACACCTCTCTCATCATTTTCTTTTACAAATACTAAAAACTTTAGGCAGCTTAATGATTAGTGTCGGCCAGGTGTGTGTTTTTTTAACCACCACAAAACTAAACATTCATAGAATTCAAATAAAAGAATGAGCACAGAATTATAAAGCACTGCTCTATAAATGCTGCAAAAAATTTGGGGGGTAAGAAGGAAGATTCTTGATTTAAACAAACGCAAAAATGTGAATGATGTCTCTCAGATAAGGCTTCAAAACTTTCTACAATCTGTCTTTAGCCCTGGATTTGCCAGTTTACACCTGAATAACTGAGTCTCTCTTTTACTCTTTTAATAGAGGATGCTTTTGAAAACAATCTGGGTATTTTCATTTCTTTCCATAACTTAGTTTTCTAAGGTAGTGATCCTGAATGATTTTTCCCCATTAAGTAGTACCTAAAGGATCGCCTTTTTCAGCGATCAATGCAAAGAAATAGACGAAAGCAACAGAATGGGAAAGACTAGAGATCTCTTCAAGAAAATTAGATACCATGGGAACATTTCATGCAAAGATGGGCTCGATAAAGGACAGAAATGGTCTGGCCCTAACAGAAGCAGAAGATATAAAGAAGGGGCAAGAATACACAGAAGAACGGTACAAAAAAGATCTGCACGACCCAGATAATCACGATGGTGTTATCACTCATCTAGAGCCAGACATCCTGGAATGTGAAGTCAAGTGGGCCTTAGAAAGCATCACGACGAACAAAGCTAGTGGAGGTGATGGAATTCCAGTTGAACTATTTCAAATCCTGAAAGATGATGCTGTGAAAGTGCTGCACTCAATATGCCAGCAAATGTGGAAAACTCAGCAGCGGCCACAGGACTGGAAAAGGTCAGTTTTCATTCCAATCCCAAAGAAAGGCAATGCCAAAGAATGCTCAAACTACCGCACAACTGCACGCATCTCACAAGCTAGTAAAGTAATGCTCAAAATTCTCCAAGCTAGGCTTCAGCAATACGTGAACCGTGAAATTCCAGATGTTCAAGCTGGTTTTAGAAAAGGCAGAGGAACCAGAGATCAAATTGCCAACATCCGCTGGATCATGGAAAAAGCAAGAAAGTTCCAGAAAAACATCTATTTCTGCTTGATTGACTATGCCAAAGCCTTTAACTGTGTGGATCATAATAAACTGTGGAAAATTCTGAAAGAGATGGGAATACCAGACCACCTGACCTGTCTCTTGAGAAATCTGTATGCAGGCCAGAAAGCAACAGTTAGAACTGGACATGAAACAACTGACTGGTTCCCAATAGGAAAAGGAGTCTGTCAAGGCTGTATATTGTCACCCTGCTTATTTAACTTCTATGCAGAGTACATCATGAGAAACGCTGGACTGGAAGAAACACAAGCTGGAATCAAGATTGCTGGGAGAAATATCAATAACCTCAGAAATGCAGATGACACCACCCTTATGGCAGAAAGTGAAGAGGAACTCAAGAGCCTCTTGATGAAAGTTGAAGAGGAGAGTGAAAAAGTTGGCTTAAAGCTCAACATTCAGAAAACAAAGATTATGGCATCCAGTCCCATCACTTCATGGGAAATAGATGGGGAAACAGTGTCAGACTTTATTTTTTTGGGCTCCAAAATCACTGCAGATGGTGACTGCAGCCATGAAATTAAAAGATGCTTACTCCTTGGAAGAAGAGTTATGACCAACCTAGATAGCATATTCAAAAGCAGAGACATTACTTTGCTGACTAAGGTCCATCTAGTCAAGGCTATGGTTTTTTCAGTAGTCATGTATGGATGTGAGAGTTGGACTGTGAAGAAGGCTGAGTGCCGAAGAATTGATGCTTTTGAACTGTGGTGTTGGAGAAGACTCTTGAGTCCCTTGGACTGCAATGAGATCCAACCAGTCCATTCTGAAGGAGATCAGCCCTGGGATTTCTTTGGAAGGAATGATGCTAAAGCTAAAACTCCAGTATTTTGGCCACCTCATGCAAAGAGTTGACTCATTGGAAAAGACTTTGATGCTGGGAGGGATTGAGGGCAGGAGGAGAAGGGGACAACAGAGGATGAGATGGTTGGATGGCATCACTAACTCGACAGACGTGAGTCTGAGTGAACTCCGGGAGATGGTGATGGACAGGGAGGCCTGGTGTGCTGCAATTCATGGGGTCGCAAAGAGTCGGACACGACTGAGTGAGTGAACTGAAAGGACATATGATTCATAAGTTAAAAATCTCCAGGTTTTTCTGAAAACATTCCCTAAGTTTGCAGTTCTCAAAGTGTGGCCCAGGGAATCCTGAGGAGGGGTCTAACAACTCCAAAAGGGGGTTATAACACCTTTTTGAAAAGTGCACTAGAGTAGAACTATTTTTCATAGTACTTATGAAAATAAGTATTAAGGCATTACTGGCCTTTTTCACTCCCAGTCTCTCAGAAGTCTAGTGGGTTTTTCCAGAGGCTATAAAGTGTGACATCATAACAGATTAAATGCAGAAGCTGCTACGAGAATCTAGCTATCTTCTATTAAGCCAGACATCAAAGAGATTGGCAAAAAAAGTTATAACAATGCCACGTCTCACCAAATTCTGTTTTGGCAAAATTATTTGTTCATCAAAGTTATTTATGTTAACTATGTGTTATTAATAAATGAGTTAATAGTTTAAAATCTGTTCATTTTTCATACAATAAATGCCATTGTATATAGTTCATAAAAACCGAAGTGTGAAAATCACTCCCTCTACCCCATATTGCAGCACAGGCCCCCTTGGTCATCTTCCTTCCCCCTACTCACTGGTCTAAAAAGGAAAGGAATTTTATTAGTTTCTATGAAACAGACTTAACTTTGTTATAGGAGAGATAATAGTCTTGTAAAAACATGTGGGATTTTTACTCACTTGAAGTCATAGTATATGAATCACACATTAATATTATAAATTTAAGTTATTAAAAATCTAAAGATGACTCACTACCAAGTGAATTACAATTTAAAACATTCAGCATGCATTACTATAATAAATTATTTCCCATCCACAACATAAAACTATTACATATTTTCAATTTCAAAAACATGAAATGAAGCTATATAATTACCATTACGATTTCAAGAGCAGGAAGAATCCCCAACTTTGCCAGAGTTTTGAAAAATGCGTCTCTGTTTTGAGGTTGTAATGTCTGAGAAAATGCACAAAATTCCTTGAAAAAATTAACCTGTAATGTTAGAAAGTATAGTGAGAAGCCTACACACATTAAAAGAAACCTTGGGGCAAACTGTAATGTGAACCACCAGTGTGGAATTAAACCTCAAGGACCTGAAAACCCAGCTACCATTTATTATAGCATGGTTTCTATGTTCTTTAGGTTATGAGGAGCCAGGATACCCTGACTTCAAATCAGCCAATTCATCTTTGGTACAGTTATTTATTAATGGCATATTACTTTTTTCATTTATAAAATTACCCCTTTACACTGCTGCTGCTAAGATGCTTCAGTCGTGTCCGACTCTGCGAGACCCCATAGACGGAAGCCCACCAGGCTCCGCCGTCCCTGGGATTCTCCAGGCAAGAACACTGGAGTGGGGTGCCACTTCCTTCTCCAATGCATGAAAGCGAAAAGTGAAAGTGAAGTCGCTCAGTTGTGTCCGATTCTTAGCGACCTCATGGACTGCAGCCTAACAGGCTCCTCCTTCCACGGGATTTTCCAGGCAAGAGTACTGGAGTGGGGTGCCACTGCCTTCTCCTAGGAAACCTCTAATTCTTTTTCAGTATTTCTTTAGCATCTGACTATAAAGTTCAAAAAAATGGTAAACTGTTGGTAAACAGTAGTCACCATTCTCTTTTCCCTATGGATGGTTTATATCTCAAAAACCTAACTATCAACACATTTGAAATAAAACCATCCCTAAGAGCCAAATTATTTATCATTTATTCAAGAAGGATTCTCCCTTTTTATTAAAATTTATTTATTTTTAATTAAAGGATAAGTGCTTTACAATATTGTGTTGGTTTCTGCCAGGATTCTCCTTACCTGTTTTAAAAAAAAACAGCATCTCAATAATGTTTCTACAACCACAAAAATATATGAGTTCGTAGTTCTGTCCTAACATAATCCACATGCCTGATTTTATAATTTATAAGGCACATATTCCCTCACTGGGGGGAAAATTAAATATCTCTAAAAACTTCTAAGATATAAAAAATAATAATTTTTAGAAATATTGAGAACAATCATTTTATAGTATAATTTAAATACAGTAAGGGGTTAGGGAACCCACCCTCCACTAAGTCAAACACCTGCATGTAACTTTACAGCAGGCCCTCCATATCTATTGTTCCATATCCAACCTTGGACCATGCAGTACTGTAGTATTTACTACTGAAAAAGAAAAAGAAAATCTGTGTCTAGATGGACTCCTATTGTTCAAACATATGTTGCTCGAGGGTCATCTGTTCCTTTTATACTAATTATAAAAATCTTCCTCTTAAATTAATAAGCTCAATATTAAAAGCTATGTATGCCAAAAGAGTAAGTGCTCTTTAAGAGTGTGAATTTCAGTAACTTACCAATTCACGTCGTTTATCATCATCCGTGGCCTCATCTGTTAATTGTGCAAAAACTTCAGACAAAAATTTCTCATCTTCCTACATGAGAAGAAATATTACTATGAAATATTAACAAAAGTATAAAGTTATACTCACTTATCTGATTTTAAAAATTGTAATAAAAGTAGATGAAAACCTAGTAGCAGTTTCATTACAAACTTAAAATTTCAGTATATTCATGTTATAAGGTTCAAAATTTGACAATACCTTTCAATATTAGCTAGACATATATTATTACCTCATTTACATTTAATCAGAAACCCCTAAAGAACTATTTGAAAAACAAAAATTTGATGTTCTAAAGGGTATGCATGAAAACTTTATTTACCTTAACTGAGTGCTTCTCTAGTTCCTGTTCAGGGTCTATTTATTTATGCTTAATTTAAACATAATTCAAACAAATTTGAAGATTTCATTATTAGTCCATAGTGGATCAAAATAATGGGAGTTACAAATTCGGCAATAAAGAATACTGAAATCTGATAGTGGTAAGATTATAAATGCTAACAGTGATTATCTTTTGGTAATGGAGTTTGAGTGATTTTCTTCTTTGCTCACCTGTATTTTCCAATTTTCTAGAATAAGTATGAACAATTAAATTACAACGGAAAAAACTGACATGAATATTGAAATTCACTTTAGAGATTTTCATCAAAACCTACTGAAAGTCATGCTTTAAGCTTTAGTAATCTTCAAAATTCACTTTTATGAAATATTATTCAAATAATTTAATTAAAAGAACAGAACCTAAAATTATTTATAATAATGGTAACCGCATGGTTGATAATAAAAATCAAACCATGACATAGTAAGGATATAGCTAGTAAGTATGTTGTGTACAAATCACTTCAGTTGTGTTTGACTCTTTGTGACCGCATGAACTGGGGCTTGCCAGACTCCTCTGTCCATCAAATTCTCCACGCAACAATACTGAAGTGGCATGCCCTCCTTCAGGGGCTCTTCAGACTCAGGGATTGAACCTGGGTCTTTTATGTTTCCTGCACTTGTTGGCAGGTTCTTTACCGCTAGCTAATATACCTGCCCCTTTTCTTACTGTGAATCCCCCATGAAGAGCTATCAATTCTTTAAAGCCTTTCTGAAACAAGGTAGAACATATATGAAAAAATGAATGAAAAGCACTAGGTATGACTATGGAAAATGTAATATGCTCTCCCAATAAATATCCTTTGGTGCTACTCAAAGACACATCATTGACAAATAACCCCTTTCACTGACTCAGAAGTGTTCCTTTCGTTAATTTGATTCCCTTTGGACTTTATGTATGGAAGTCTGAATCATTCACCTTCTGAGAGAGTGCAACTGTATAAATCACTTATCCTTCAAATCATTTATCTTTCTCAATATTTTAGATTTTAGTGAATAAGTACACATTTATCTCAACTTAACACCTTTTATAAATTCTTTTCCTGCGTTGCTCCCAGATTAACTCCTTCTTTCCTGTCTAAAGATTTTTAACTATTTTCAGAATGTTTTCATTGGAAAATAGTTCCAGTTCCTTGATAAATGCTATTTCCCATTTAAATTCTTCTTATAGGATTCATTATTTGTGTGCTGACAGCTAAAACTCCATAAAGGATTAGAGAAGCAATTTCAAGTACTACAGTCTGCTAGGAGAATGCTTTCTGATTCCTAGTATTTTCTTCCCCTGATCTCTATTATTTAAAAAAAAATTTTTTTTTTAATTTGGCTGTGCTGGGTCTTAGCTGTGGCATGAGCACTCTTAATTGTGACTTGTGGGATCTAGCTCCCCGACCAGGGATTGAATCTGGGTCCCCTACGTTGGGAATACAGAGTTTTACCCACTGGACCACCAGGGAAGCCCCTATTATTCTTGATAATATTCTACAAAAGCACTCTGTTCTGATATATGTATTAAGGGAGCTACTGAATGACAGCTTAAAGCCTATCATAAATACAGCTGGGAAATCTCCCCCTAAATCCCTGCTTCTCTAAGTATTAATAATTAAACTATTTTCCTTAGATCATTTCAGTTTTTCTTTACCATTTCACTTTAAAAGCTTTTAATAAATCATAATTATTCTAAGTCAAGTTGTGCATGTGTTGGAGAAGACTCTTCAGAGTCCCTTGGACTGCAAGGAGATCCAACCAGTCCATTTTGAAGGAGATCAGCCCTGGGTGTTCTTTGGAAGGAATGATGCTGAAGTAGAAACTCCAATACTTTGGCCACCTCATGCGAAGAGCTGACTCATTGGAAAAGACTCTGACGCTGGGAGGGATTGGGGGCAGGAGGAAAAGGGGACGACCGAGGATGAGATGGCTGGATGGCATCACCGACTCGATGGAAGTTGAGTCTGAGTGAACTCCGGGAGATGGTGATGGACAGGGAGGCCTGGCGTGCTGCGATTCATGGGGTCACAAAAAGTTGGACACGACTGAGCGACTAAACTGAACTGAACTACTTTAGGTAACAAAACCTTAAGGGGAAAAGAGGAGCTGCTCCTATAAAGTCTGAAATCAAAACTTTTTTCTCTGCAACAATGTAAAAATGGGCACACGCACAAAACCAAAATGCCAAACCCAGGACTCATTCACCATTAGAGGTATAAAACTTCCATTATACAGTTCAAGGAAACAGAATAAAATCAGTTAGTCTCAGTCCTGGCTGCATATCTGAATTACCTGGGAATCTTTAAGCACACACAGTCACACATACCCACAATAATAATTAGGTCTCACAAAATGGCATAAAAGGTATTTTTAAAAATCAGCTGGTTCTGTTTAAGATGGAAAAGTTCGGGAAATGGATAGTAGTGATGACTGCATAGCACTGTCAATGTACACACTATGAACTGTACACTTAAAAATTAAAATTCTGAATTTTATGTCACATATACTGTACCACAATGTTTTAAATGCGAAAAAAGTAAAAAAAAAAAAACCAAACTCCAGCTGCATGACAGGAGATTTAGAAATATAAAAGATCACACTAATAAATGACTCTACAGAAAACTATGAGATAAAGCCCTGTTTTCAGTGTTTGATAGTACATTTAAAGCAAACAAAATAAATATTTCAAAAAGAAGGAACAAACTCCAGCTTAACTATTAGGGTGACTACGTATTT
Organism: Capra hircus; assembly: GCF_001704415.2. Lineage (NCBI taxonomy): Eukaryota > Metazoa > Chordata > Mammalia > Artiodactyla > Bovidae > Capra > Capra hircus. The sequence goes on from NC_030818.1 coordinate 37,890,261, forward strand.
GAAAACAGAACTGTGAAGAACACCTCAGTTTACTTACCTGCAACATGCTGACTATTTCAACTTTGTTGAAGAAAATAAAAGATGTAAGAGTAGAAAGAAAATTCTCTTCAAAAACAGATGGTGTAGGCAAAATGATGTCCTGAATGTACTGTACCCTGTAAGTCTGATGTATTTTTTGCCTTAGTTCAGAGTCTGTTATTGGTATAACTTCCTTAAACTTTGCAGTTTTGGTCAAGAATTCTCGGTGCCTTTTTGGCTGAGCCAAAGCAGGGTCATATTCAAGACATCCCACGACATCCATGATACACTCATCAGAAAACATAACCTCAAACAGAGTTGCCTTATTTAGGAATAAGATTCCTCTAATAATTTCATACAAATGGTGTAAGCCTTCAGTGTTTTCCAGGTTCTCACAAGCTTGGAATAACTGCAGTAGTTTTTTAATATAGCCTTCATTTTCCAAGGCCAGAGCCAGCTTTTCTCTACGGATAGGTGAGGAGAGAACTGAGGTAACTAAGTCAGCAATCTCTTCAAGTTTATTGAGTTCACACGTGGGTAGGTCAATCAGATGACTAGTTTCAGGCATTTCTTCAAATCGTTCTTCTTCTGATTCATCAATAAGGTCCTGTGTGACTTCCACTGATGGATCCTTACCTTGAACCTAAAAATATACAGCTGGTTACCTTAAAATACAAAAGAATTCAAAATTTCGGAAACCAAATCACTCACCACTGAATTTAAGTAAACATACCTTTTAAGGAATTAATCCTAATACATTGTTAATTAAAAGTGAAGTGTAGAGGAGGAAATACTACTAGCTTACAGTCAGTTATTTGAGTCTTCAGCTGCTGATTGCAGATGATTTCACTTCTAAATTTCCCAACTTATAACTTGAGGTTAATTCTGATACCTAATAACCTCAATATTTGATAATGCGGAGTGAACTTTGCAGAAATTAACTCTTCTCTCAGTCCTCAAAATTATTATGTATAACAAAGCACCACCACACTGGCTTAACAAGGACACTATTAAGTTCAAACCAAATTAAAACCCAACTCCTTGTCTATTCAAGAATAAGAAAATAAGATTTCCTCAAAATATTTTTGAAAAAATATTTGCTTTTGCTCTGAGTCTGAAACTGATAAACAGACTAATAAAAAAAAAATCTATTATTTCAAAAACTGGCATTCATTTAACATCTGTGATAAAGCCTCCAAAGGTTCTAACATCTAGATAAAAATTACACCATAATGAAGAAAGAACTGCTGTATGATTCAGGTTGACTGCTTTATGACTGAAGAAAAGCAAGGCTAACAAATTTTCTAGTGAATTATTCTAAAAGAAAAAGTTTAGAATTTGACTTTTCATAAATTTTTCTAATTCCTAATCCAATCGTGTAATAATCTGTTCTCTACCTTAAAACATCCTGAATATCCTAAATAGACAAAGTTCTACAAATTTCCAAATTCACCAAAGCAACACATGAAAAAAGATCTAAGAACTTAAGAGAAAAAAATAGATGGATATACTAATGCATCTGTATTTTTTTCTCTAGAGGAGTGACAGTATTTTTTTCACTTCTGAGTTTTCAACAGAATATCTGGGCCTAAGGAGGATGACACATAAATTTAAGGTACACTATAACCAAGGTCATAAGAACAGTTCAGATAAAATATCTTGGAAATTCACAGGAAGGAAAATTCCTTCCAGCTTTTGGGGTGGGAGTGAGCAAAGAATACAAGGAAGGGATCATAAAAGCCATGGCATTTGAGATTTTAAGAAATCTTAAGAGAGAGAAAAAAGTAAGATTCAGAGGGAGAAAAAGGTACTCAAAGTGCAAGGGGAAAGAGCACAGAGCCAGAGAAATGAAAGTATAGGACATACACATGGCAAACAGCAAAACTGGAAATGCAGAGTGAATGAAACCAGATCATGGAAAGTCAAGCTAAAATATCTGGATTGTTCAGGGAAGTGAATGTGTAGCACTTTAGAAAGTTGACCTAGCATCAGCTGCATGAGATAAATTTGAAAATATAGGTAAAATAGGTTGTTATTCCAAAGGCTAAATGAACAACTGAATTTGGATTGTGATGTTGGAGCAGATGAGGAATAGCTATAAAAGAGAAAAGGAATCACAATGACCCCACAGCTTTAAACTTGTCATTAGGAAGATCATGGCTTCTTTAACCAACTGATGTTGAGTTTGAGGTGTTTGAATATTCAGCTGACAACTAAACCTGTGGGGCTACTGTTGTTTAGTTACTAAGTCACGTCTGTCTCTTTTGTGACCCTATGGACTGTAGTCTGCTAGGCTCCTCTGTCCATGGGATTTTTCAGGCAACGATATTGGAGTGGGTTGCTATTTCCTTCTTCAGGGGATCTTCCCGACCCAGGGACTGAACCTGTGTCTCCTATTCGGCAAGTGGATTCTTAATAATTGAACCACATGGGAAGCCCATGGGCCTATTACTCTGGAAAGATAAGACAGAAGATAGATATTTGGTATTAGGGTGGCAGTTAAGCCCAGAAGACTCTAACAGAAACCAGAGAAAAGAGGAATGGAAGCCTGAGGGAAGGAAGAAGAATCAGAGGTTACAAAGAACAAAAAAGAGGAAACCAGAGAGTTAACTTACCCTTCAAATGAACACGGTTTGCATAAGTTTAAGAATAAAAGCACAGCTCTGGAACCATTAATTTGGTTATAGCATGTTTTATTTGTTATCTAGTATTAACCCTTACAAGCTTCCTCAATTCTCTCCTAAACGTAACTCTGATGTGTCAATTGCACACAAACCCAAGTATCTATTTGGATGTCAAAAGTGTCATCCACTGGGCTTCCCTAGTAGCACAGGTGGTAAAGCATCTGCTTGCAATGCAGGAGACCTGGGTTCGATCCCTGGGTCAGGAAGATCCCCTGGAGAAGGAAATGGCAACCCACTCCAGTATCCTTGCCTGGAGAATCCCATGCACAGAAGAGCCTGGTGGGCTACAATCCATGGGGTTGTAGTTAGACATGACTGAGAGACTAACACACAGCAGTGCTGTCCACCAGGTATTTCTGGTTCTGTCTCTTGTGCATGTGAGTTCATTGATTCAGTGAAGTTACACGGAGCTCTGTGACTTGCTTTGGCCAATAAAATGTGAACAAAAGTGCCATGTGTAACTTCTGGAAAGAGATTTTAAAAACCAGTGCCCCTGATTCATCACTTTTCTTTCCCACTTTGCAATAACCTTGGAAATATTAAAATGAATTCTCTTATCAACTTGGGCCCCCGAGTGACTCTGCTAAGCAAAGTTCCTTCCTCTCCAATATTGGTCAAACAGCATTAAGGGAAAAAAACCAAGCTTTTGTTGTGATAAGCCACTGAAATTTCAAGATTTTGTTATTACAACATAAACTGTCCTTAACATTCTTAAAGTCAGTCAACTTTATGATGAAAACGTTCATGGCAAGTCCACTATCAATAGGATTCTCAATGAAAATTTGTATTTGCCACACACCAATCAGTCATCAGTGCCTTATAGTTACTGCTTTAAATTGTTTTCCTTTTCAACTGTCAAACACTATTTCTCCTTTAAGTCTCACAAAAGAGATCTTTTTCTCCAAGAGGCCACTGAGTATTCAACTTCCTCCAATATTCTTCTTTTCCATCTCACAACTTACATCTTTACTCACTTCCTTCATCTGTTTCAAAGAAAATGTCCCTACCATTTTCTAAGGTTAAAAGTTCCATATGTATTTTTGACTATGCTTTCTAACAGCTCCATATTTTATCAATTATCTGAGCTCCAGGTTTCTGTAATTTCTTTCTTCCCAATAATTCTTTCTATCATTCACCATTACCCTTAAGATACTTAGTACTCCTTGAGCTATCAATCTTTTTCAGAGAGGAATTCTATTTTCTCATTATAAGGAGTTAAGAAATGACCAAGAAATGTGTTTTTTATTGAAATTGTTCTTTCAAAGTCAGGAATGACCTCCCAGAACTAAAACATAATGTATGGTTCTATAGAATACCACACAGTAGCTGGGAGCAATAAACTAATGTATACTCAGAAACACGGATAGATCTTAAAAGTGTAGTACTGAGTTGTGTAGTAAAAAATTAACCTTGGGAGACCAGCAGAGTGGCCAAACATAACATTCCTTTCAAAGGTGGAAAAGTTTGGGTAAAAATCAATGACAAATAGGGAGGAGAAATGATAACAGAGGGCAAAGTAATGAACAAGTAGGTAATGTAATGAGAGAAATCAAGTATTAACATGTGCCTTAAAAAAGCTCAGGGTAAGAGATGGTATTCTCTTAGCTCAATTATAACAGATGCCTGGAGGCTGAAGCTATATATTTACTAAGTCTACCACTGCTCCTGGGACTCAAAAAAGTTGAATGGAAGTCTGTAGGTCAACCAGACAGAACTGACACCACTCTGGGAGACACTGCCATACAATATGATGAACTCATGGACTAATTATTAATGACTGAGTGGGATTCTACTGGTTTGGCCAAAGAAGCTTGTCCTTTCTACAAAGAAGCTTTGTAACATCTTCCGGAAAAGCCACAAACAACTTGGCCAACCCAACAGTAATGTGCCAGTATCCACTTGGATTCTTACTTTTCAGATTATATCTACTACCACACATGGTATAACATTACTACTGTTGATCCAACTACCTTACGTACATAAGCTTTATGATAATATTGATATTCATGATCAAATGTTCTGGAAAATTGAAGTAAAGCTCCTTAGCATGTAATGTCAATAGAAAATGATTGACATGAAGAATAAATGGACTTACTAGCTATTAACCATCAGCTAATTTCTATACTAAAGAGTTTTCTTAAGAGTTGACCGTAAGGTATTAAAACAAATTATAGTAGATGAAACAGGGAAATGATCAGTCAAAATAGTGCAAAAAAGTAAATCATGGCTTTATAGGACAGAATAGTTTTTTCTTTAAATCTATCCCTAGCCCAGATTGGCTCCTCCAAATGTTAGGCATGTTGATACCGATACTACTGCTTTGTCGCATATATGCTACACTAAATGTACATGCTAAGGCAAATATGATCATTTTGGTGTAACAGTCTCAGCCAAGGGGCCAAATGGTGATCTTTGCAGTAAAGGACTACTCTTGCCTCAAGGAAGGTTTGGACCTTGCCTAATTCGTGGGAGGTAATCCCTAAGCATTCTGAATATACGGTCTATTAGGAGTGATTTTGTTTACCTGGGTGTCTTGTGCTATGCCAGATATATCATGCACATACATGTATGGCTAACTGTATGGTTTATGGTGGAGATCTTGGGCCACACAGTATCAGCTCAACATCTGGGAGTGCTGGAGACTAGAGTCAGCCACATGGGCAGTCAGCCTTCCTATATGTTTGTTTTCTGTTTCATCTCTCCACATTTTAACATACCTCTTTTAGATAAAATGGAAAAAAAAAATCAAGAATGCATGCAAGTTAAGTATTATTAAAATAACCTTACCTGACAAATTTTTTCCCAGATCTCATCACAGCCAGCTTTTTCCTGGAAACTTAGTGCCAGATCATAGTTTTCAGCTTCTGACCAAACAATTAATGTATCCTGTTTAAAAATAAAGATTTGTGTCATCACACCAGAAGAAATAACTACAAAGTATAAATAAAAATCAAGCGGACAAGAAACAGCAAAGCAATGCCCTCAGATAAGTGCAATTAATGTGCACTCAATTGACACCATGTAATTGCATTTTGTTATCCTTTGTAACTTTAGTATTATACAGGCAAAGAAATCATAGCTTTGACACTGTAAGTGTCAGTAAGCAATCTTCTGACACAAAAAATATTAAGATATGTTACCAGGCTCATGTTACCGAGATAACGTTTAATCAAAAGTCTAGCACTTGGCCAAAGTATAGTATACACATTCAGATGTCTTTAATTATGTCTCTCCCAAAGGTTATGCTTTTGGGGAAAAACTGTCAACTCCCTTATTAAAAACTAAAGTTTGGTTTTAAATTAAAACACAAGTATAAACACTAAAATCATTATGAGAACTTAAATGAAATGGACTTTTGAAGGATACATAATAATGGAAGTTTAATATGGCTAAAACTTTGAATTTCAAAAAAATGCCATCTGAGGTTATTTCAATTATTAAAACTGTAATTTATGAAAACATTTATTAACTGTTCAGTTAACTGGTAATTTATAAATATTATAGCCTATTAAAAAATAGAAAACTAAAAGTGAACCCCAATAAAGACAAAATTTTCAAAATGAAAACATTTCAGTACTTTGGTAGCTCTAACAAGAAAGTAAAAAATATCTTTTAATTAATCTAGGACTCAGATTAACACTTATTTGTTGTATAACCAGGTAAAAAGAATACTGAGAATCTGTGTTCTTGCTTCTTATTGGCCATGCTTCTTAGAAGGGATTGTTTGCCATCGTGCTTGTGTGCTAAGCCGCTTCAGCCATGTCCAACTCTTTGCCCACCAGGCTCCTCTGTCTATGGGACCTATAGCCCCAAGCTCCTCTGTCCATAGGATTCTCCAGGCAAGAACACTGGAGTGGGCTGCCATGCCTCCTCCAAAGGATCTTCCTGATCCAAGACTGAACCCCTCTCTTTTGTCTCCTGCACTGGCACAAGAGTTCTTTACTGTTGGCACCACCTGGAAAGCCCCTTTATTTGAGTAGGCCACTCTTTGATTTAAAAACCGTTAGTTGCTCCCGTCATGTACAGAAGAGGTTTTGAAATCTTTTTTAAAAATCAAGAGAGCTCTTTTTATCATCAAAATTTTACTAAGAATCTCCATTAAAAAAAAGAAGATAAAAACAAAGCTATTCTGGTTTAAGCACTAGGGCACCTGCAGAGGGTCCATGTTCTTTCCTTAGTTCCCGAGTTTCTTAGAGCTCAACAGAAAAGCAGCTGCAGAAATAGTGATCTCCAAACTTTTAAAACCTGTGTGCCTCAAATTACTTATATATTATTTAAGGAATATATTATTAGTAGAGCCATATGTACTTTATAAAACATTAATTTCATACTAAAACAGAAATTAAAAGGCTTATATAAAGCTTAAAAAGATAAGCCATATTTTTAAAATGTTGAAACTGTAATGGCTCCATATTATTATTACTAAGAATTTTAAGACCCAATATAGTTAGGGCATAGTATATCCATAACTGACGGGAGATACAAATCCATATTTAATGCCATCCTTTTAGCAATCCTGAATTTGGGGGGGAGGGACAACTTTTTATACTATTTATTTTAATCATTGTTTTGGCTTTGTCACTTGGCCAACAGACAGACTACACTAAGTGTAAATCAGTTTGACAACTATCTATCTTGTTGACTTGCACTTTCGTTACTGTCTTCAACCCATTTTAAGGCACACGAACATTTTTGTTAGGGTTATGTTATTTTAGTTGGAAAATATCTGTAAATATTTATCTGCATATACAGTCTATAACAACTCATAATAGGTGGGGAACAGTCTTCATGGAAATGTTACTCTTCTCTCAGAAAAGTGAAAATTGCTCCATCATGTTTGACTCTGCGACCCCATTCTCCAGGCCAGAATACTGGAGAGGGTAGCCTTTCTCTTCTCCAGATCTTCTCAGCCCAGGGATCAAACCCAGGTCTCCTGCATTGCAGGCAGATTCTCTACCAGCTGAGCCACCAGGGAAGCCCAAAAATACTGGAGTGGGTAGCCTATCCCTTCTTCAGTGGATCTTCCTGACCCAGGAATTGAACCGAGGTCTCCTGCATTGCAGGTGGATTCTTAAAAGTTGAGCTACCAGGGAATCCCCTTCTCTCAGAATACCATGCTTATTTTTGATTCTTCACCATGTGACTTCATTAAATATTAGCAAAATTCAATTTTTGATGAACAGGTTTCTTCTCCAATGATTCATACTGTGCATTCCATTTTGGAGATCACTAGTATAGCAGAATGAATGAAATTCAAAACCCTTTCTTTATCCAGGTATTAAATGCCCCTTCTATTTTGGTTCCAATCTATCTTCCAAGAAAAGTCCAAGTAAGCAACAAAGTCTGAATTAAAATGATGCAGTATCTTTCTTCTTAACCATTTTCTTTTGTTCTTTCTTTCCCATCCTTAACAGTAAACTCTTTATCCATAAGCCAATCAAAATCCCAGAAACTAAATAGGATTTATATTCAGAATTGTTTTCAATGCAAAGGGGACTGACCTCAGGAGATGGTAAAAAATATAGATTCCCATGCTTCTCCCCTGGATACAGGTCTGGAGTAAGTCTAAGAATCTTTATTTTTAACAAGGATCTCAGGTAGTTCTTTGGGTAAGTCAAATTTGAGAACATGACCTAAGTACACCACCAGCTGGTTAACAGAGAAAAGGGAAATGCTGTCAGAGACACCTTCCATCTCTCTGTTGTTGTTATTCAGTCAAATGATGACAAAATCCATCTTTCCTTTTCTCTCTCCTCCGTACCTTACTGTCTGGGTAAAAAAGCACCCGTTAAAAAGGACTGTTTAGAACTGCTTATTCCAAGGGTCAAATTGCTGGGTAAGGGAACATATATAGAGAGCTGGCATAAGAATATTTATACCAGAATGAAGTGTCATATGGCACAATTTCTTACATACCAAAAGGCCTAAATTGAGTCAAGCCCAATTTTTCATAGTAAATTGTTTTCAATCACTGTACGTTGTGATCTTTCATTTTTTTCCTAATCAGTGTGTGGCACACGTATCTTTGGGATGTTATTAATGTCTCAGTTTAAACCAAGGAAAGCGTAGTTTTCCTCTATTAACTAAAACAGTTAATCACCACTATATCCCTATGGAAGTCAGATTTAAAATGAACTTTAAAATTTTATTTGGTCTGATTGTGTAAAAAGAAAGAAGAAGAAAAAATAAAGGTGATTATGTTCAAGCCCAGCATGGGAGTAAGACATGAGCTAGAGAAACCTGACAATTTAGCCTCCACTAACAGGTTTTCACAATGCAGTTTTATTATGAGAAATAGTTATTTTCAATTTTATATATTAAAAACACATTCTTGAGCCAAATACTGTTTAAACCAGAGGTTCTTAATCCAGAGTCTACAGATGCCTTAAAATTTTATCTAAAACCTGATTCATAACATCTTTTGTGGGGAAAGGGGCTCCAATTTTTATATATTCGCTAAGAAATCCATGACACATTTTTAAAGGGTCTAACTAACCAATGAATTATGTTTCAGTTCTCTTCCTTAGTACTGATCCACTTTATTAACATGAATAGAATATGTGAGATCCTACTGCTTGCCAGACTAACCCTATCTTTGCTCCCAATGACTTTGACAAAATCAATAGAGGAAGAGCTAAAGTTTTTCAAAAGGAATACTAATTTTTTATAAAATAGGAAAAGATTATTAGATTTACAGTATTCAATTTACAGGTTCAAAATCAATGTGATGCCTGAAATCAGTGAGATTAACCAGAAAATGCAGCACGTAACTCTCTGTTGTTGTTTAGTCGCTAATTCCTGTCCAACTCTTTTGTGACCCCGTGGACTGTAGCCTGGCTCCTCTGTGCAGGATTTCCAGGCAAAAATACTGGAGTGGGCTGCCATTTCCTTCTCCAGGGGATCTTCCTGACCCAGGGATTGAACCTGCATCCTTGCAATGGCTGGTGGATTCTTTATCACTGAGTTATCCAGGAAGCCCCTGCAGTTTATAACAACAGTTGGCCTAAATGCTTTCTGAGAGATTTTTAAATCTATGCATAGTATTACATACAGTATGGTATAACATATAGTCCAAGACAGACATGATGACACCACTTACAGTAGTAGTGTCTTATCGTCTCAAAATCTGATATATTTGGTGCAATGGGAGTAACCCTGAACTAGATCGAGGACCTGGTGGCACCACCCACAGTTTCACTGTCCACTATTTCCATGACTTTCAGCTGAATATTTTACTTCTTTGATTGTCTTTCCTTTCTGGAAAAGAGGAAAATGCTGCCTACATAAGGATTATTATAAGATGACCATGAATACAGTTATCTTACTGTGCTTATGTGTCAGGTACTGTGCTAAAGCAATTTTCATATATTAATTCAAAACTATTACATGAGTCAGGTAGTATCTCCATTTAAAAAGGGAGGTTCAGAGAAAATTTGCTCAAAATCATAAAGATAGAAATAATGGAATTAAAAACTGTTAAAGAGTATCCATGAAATTCTAAAACCCATGTTTCTATCACTATGCCCCATAAGAAATGTGAACAAATTCTAAAAGATGGCAAAATACACTTGCTTCCCAAGCATCTCTCCTGCTGCATTTTAAGAAACAAGTGAAGTGAAAGTGTTAGTTGCTCAGTTGTGTCCGACTCTCTGCAACCCCAGGGACTCGGGCCTGCCAGGCTCCTCTGCCCACGAACTCTCCAGGGAAGAATACTGGAGTGGGTTGCCATTTTCTTTTCCAGAGGATCTTCCCAAACCAGGGACTGAACCTGCATATCTGGCATTGCCAGCAGTTTCTTTGAGCCACTAGTGAAGAAAGGAAATAAATAAAAAGGACCCTAAGTAAGAAAGACCTCTCCATATGATATCCAGATTCCCTCTTGGTTCCGTTCCAGACCACTACCCAATCACTCTGCCTCATGTTTCGTACTTAATCATTCATGTCCTCTACTTATGCACTTGATTTACAGTTCAAAGTGCAGACTGGATTCTACTCATTACAAATTCATGCAGCTATTTTAATGCAACATTCAAAATTTTATAAACTTCTTTACCTCTCACATACTCATTAGTTCATTCCTCATAATGGTTCTTAGGCTAAACCTCAACATCCTCAATTTTATTGGATTATTTTGCCAATTCATAGATAGATACAGTAAGATTATTTTTATTATTACCTTCATTTCAGTGGACATTCTTCCAACCAAAATGTAGAATATTCTCAGTCTTTCTCTTGAAAGGATATGAAACAGCATTTGCTGCCTGACTGGCCCTTCTTTCCTTACCAATTATATTTTCCCTTGGTTTGAAGACAACATATTTTCCTGATGCTCTATTCTTTCCAATTGCTTATTCCTTCTTCTTCGCTGTATCTTCCTTATTCCTGACTACCAAACATCTAATCCTGCAGTATGCCCTGTCAATTCTATCTTCACATATATCTCAAATCTAACCACCCCTCCTCTTTCCATCTCTACTGCCATTACCCTAACTGGATTCAACATTCTCTCTAGCTTACTAGACTCTGCTGCACTCTCTCAACCAGTCTCTCATTTATTGCTTGTCTTCAATTCTACAGACTGATTTACTATTTTGGATCATGTCATTTTCTATGCTGAAAACTCTTCAAAAGCCTTCAACTGCACTTTAAAAATCCAAATTACTGATAGTAACCAAACCACAAATAGCTCTCAAACAAGTATTACTGGATGAATGAGTAAATGTAGACAGTTTAACCAGACTCAGCCTTAAGCTCTGTTCTTTTCTCTATCCTTCTCTCTCAAAGGTAATCTCCTCTTGTCGCTAAAAATAACATTCAATGATTCTCAAATCAGAATCTCCTATACCAAACTCTTACTCTAATTCTAGTCCCAGAATGTTTAATTTTCAGACCTATTCATTTTACTCATGTCAAAGACGAAATGAAAATAAGGCACAGAACAAAATGCAGTTTGCTGCCACTTATGCCAATAAAAGGGAGAATTTTATGTAGTTGACTGCATGCAAATTTGTTACATACGCATAAAACCTCTAGCAGGGTATACAAGAAACTGGTAACACTGGTGGCCTCTAGTAAAGGAAACTGTATGGACAGAATCCAGAGTACAAGAGACTTCAAAGATACTTTCTTGTTTTAAAAAACATGAATGTATTACCTATTCAAAATAAAAACATTAAAAAAAAAGCAGCACATAACCATATGATAAATGTAAACCTGCTTTCTTCTCAACTTCCCAGTTTCTGGAGAGAACCATCATTTTCATGGCCCCAAAACTCAACACTACTAGTAACCTTTGATTCCCTTAAAAAATTTTTTTGTGTGTGGTAAAAAGTTTTTTAATTAGATAATTACTTTATAATGTTGTGTTGATTTCTGCTGTACAAAAATGTGAATCAGTCAGTTCTCTTTCATATTTAATCATTACTCAAATTTTCCAGCACTTTCTTGAAAATATACTGAAGTTCTGTTTCTTCTTTTCCAATTCCACTTACTATACTTGAACAGACTTTCATTTTCTTGATCTTAATTACTGCAAAGGTCTTGCTACCTAAAGCTCTTCTGTTTCCCTCCTTACCCTCAATTCAATATTCATAACATTGCCACACTGGGTTCCTAAACAGGGTATTACTTTCACGTTAGACTCCTACTCAAGAAACTATACTGGCTCCCTTTTGTTTAGCAAACCAAGCTTTCAAATAAGAAAACTCTGCTGCAAAGAGGCTTAATAAATACCTTTTGTGTCAGGTGTACTATTTCCTTCCCTATCACAGATCCTTCAGCAGACACCACCAAGAAGTGAAGATTTTCTCAATGATTCTGGCTCAAATCAGTCTCTCTTTCCTCTTATTTCCTAACGCTCAAGTCTCTGGAATAAAGTTATTTTACACAGTATTTTTTGTTGGTGCATACCTGCTGTATAACCTCAGTTAAAAAACTTAAACTTTCTGTGAAATGCTTTCATGGGCTCTCAAGAAGGACTGGGTTAAAGCATTTTATTAGCTTTTGTATTATAATTCTTTAATTGTTTCACTTGTTGTGTCTTGTCTCCCAATAAGACCCAGGACGAAGACTTCTTTATACATCTCTCCCAAACCCAATTAACACAAAATTATGTTCAATATACAAAGTATACACCCTATAAGTCTGCTTCTGATTTAGTCAAGATCAACTGAAACTGATTCTAAATAACTTGTAATTTTGACACAGGTATCAGGTACTGTATTTTGTGTCAGGCCGTATAATCATTGTCTTTTCCTTCTAATGTGTTTATTTAAACACTTTACAAGTTTATGCGCTACTTAAGGTTAAGTATATCTTCTCCCCATTAACTACTTCAATACTGCCCATAGTAAGCAAAGGAAGTGACATCAATCAGTGATTTCTTACTGAGTCATTTGACATTAAACTCAACTCATTCTAACTCATTTTGAGCCCATAATTTAGTACTTAGCTCATTTTAGAACTGTAATGTTAAAAGAAGAACGTTAAATATTCCTCTCTGTATTTAATCTATGTACTTTAATGTAGCAAAATATCCTGTAACTATGAATGTCTCATTAACTCACTGAAGGTATTTCTTTTTTAATTAAAAATCCACTAATGGAGGACTTCCCTGGTGGTCTTGTGGTTAAAATTCTACACTTCTAACACAGGGAGCATGGGTTTGATCCCTGGTCAGAGAACTAAGATCCCACATGCTACAAAGCATAGCCAAAAACATAAAAAAAACAAAAATTCCCACTAATGATCAATATATTTCATATAAATTTTGGAAATAAGGGGCTTCCCACGTGGCACTAGAGGTAAAGAACCCGCCTGCCAATGCAGGAGATATTAAGACACATGGGTTTGATCCTTAGGTCAGGAAGATTCCTTGGAGGAGGGCACAGCAACCCACTGCAGTATTCTTGCCTGGAGAATCCAATGGACAGAGAAGCCGGGCAGGCTACAGTCCACAGGGTTGCAAAGAGTCGGACACGACTGAAGTAACTAAGCAAGCACACGATTTTCTAGGCTAATTTATTGAATACTCAGATGATAACATTTAAAAAAAAGATAATTCTAATGAACATAGAAAAATATTAATGTGCTTGGAAATCCCAATTTGTGTAACTTGGTAATAAGGCAAATGAAACAAGATCTGGTGAAAGAAACAAACGTAACATAACCCTTATATAGTTCTTTGATTTCTATTAGAAAAGTATAATTTAAACAAATATAAAGATAATTAAACAACTGACCCCATCTACATAGGTTTTTCATTCTTATAAACAAAGCTTTTCCAGAGTATTCTTACTGCTGAAGAGCTCTTAAGCTTTATTAGTAAAAGTACTAAATTATTAGTACTTTAATGTTATTTAGTACAATTATTAAATTTTCAATGAGGGAAATATTTTTTTAAAAGTCCTAATGGTATATTATTTAAGTGTGATTAATTACAAAAACTACTCCCCTAATGGCATTAAAAAAATTTTTTTAAGTAAAGATCTCTCTATTATTTAAATTTTCTAGCAGAGTAACAGGACACACAAAATTATGTCCCAAAGTTTCTAAAAATATTCACAGAAACACTGTGTAATTCTGAACTAATGATGATGGATTAATTTTATACACAAACCTCCACCATAAGGGGATCTTTCCAGTTAAAACAACTAAAGGATTTCATATACAATTTAAAAAGACTCCATAATATAACTAATTTGTAGGGAGTCATACTTAAGAAAACAGTTCCTGAGAATTTTATATTTATGCAGGTGGAAAACAAAATGATTACAAAATATTAGTCACGAAGCAAGCAAGCAAACAAACAAAAAAACAAACTCAAAGTGGCTATCTGGTATGAGTCAGTATAAAGACAGAGAATAACCATCTGACTAGCTGACTTAAAAGAAATATCTTCAGGGTTCAACACAGAATAAATGTTTGATTCTCTCTCAAAAAAACACATAGTATTTTATAAGCAGAAAAAAACACTATTACTTGAATATTAAAAATTCAAAAATATTTCAAATTACTGATTATGAATGTATTGTATACACAAAATAATTGTTTTAACAGTAAGACTTTTACTAACAATGCACCGTGCAATAGACATATAATTTCATTTCTCCAACTGTAAAGTATTTGTTTCTGAGCATCAAAATTTTCACTGATCTTGAAGAGAGTAGGCACTGATGATATAAATATAATGATCTTTTCCTTCAAATTATTTATTTTTTCCTTTAAAAACCTCTACCATATTCACTTTACACACTGCACACACACACAAAATACACTGGAAAATTATCTTTTCCTCCAAAAATCTCTGCCATATTCACTTTACACATCAAACACACTAAAAATTAGTAATAATCCAAATTTCTAACAACAGGTGTATATCATATATCATACAGTGTTTTTAAAAAAAGCCCAACTAGATCTGCATTGTTAACATGAACAAATCTTCAAAATAGTACTGAGTGAAAAATGAAAGCTGCAGAGTACATGTAAGAATAGGAGATCAATTGTGCAAAGTTTAAAACAAACAAAAGACTACATATTCTTTATGGATACATACATATGCAGAAAAGGTATAAAAGCATGTACAGAAATAATACACATCAATTTCAGAATAGTGGTTACCTATAGGGAGGATGGAGAATGGATAGAATGAAATGGGTACAAAGAGAGTTTTAATTCTATCCACAATGTTCAACACTACAAAAAGATTTGAAACAGATATGGTAAAATGTTAACATTGTTAAATTTGGAGGTGTTACACAGACGCTCATTATATTATTCTCTGTACTTTTCAATTTTGAAATTTTTCATAATAAAAAAGAAAACATTCACAGAATAAAGGAAAGGTTGAATCACTGCTGCCATTTCCAGATTAGATAATTAGGCACACTAATACACAACATAGATTTTCTTTTCCCAGATAAGACAATAAATATTAACAGAAAACATTACATAATAAGCAGTGTACACTTTCATAAAATATCAGTTGGTTATTATATTAAAAATATACAATTAAAGAACAGGATGTTAAGTGCTTCTACTTCAAAGTTTTACCTCTGTATGAGTCAAAGAATCTACTTTCACACCACAAACAGGCTTTCCTTGCTTTAAAGAGTACTCCTATGAATTTTCTTTTATGCCATTTCCTTTAACTGTGATTGAGAATAAAAGGCTTAGTGTACAGTGTATAAAAGATACCTGACTAGCTGCAGTTAAGTAAGACTAATGAATACATTGTATTCTACTAAAAACGAACAGTGGCTCAATTCAAAGATAATAAATTACTGCCAGTACAAAAGCTTGCACTTTTCAGTTTGAAAACTTTTAATCTGCAAGGAAAATACATACAGTATGTAACTTTGTTTACCAAATGTTTTTTTTCTTGTCAGGAAAGCTTTCCCATTCTTTGTCTGATTAATACTTCCTTGATCACAGATGAAGTCTTTCAAATTAAAGATAAACAACTACTTGCCTGCTGTTTTTGATATGCAGTGTTTGGATTTATCTTTGATTCCAAGAGTAGTGATCCTGAAAGTTAAAAAAATAATATTTATAAGTTTCAACTTACAAAACCCTGAGTAAAACATCAGAATACACATTAAAAAAAAACTTTTTTCTTTCCCCGGCAAGACATCTGAAGTCATCAAATATACTCCAGTTTACATTTTTCTCTCAAGATCTGGACTTTGCATTAGAACATATCATTCTATCCCCATAATACTCTTAAGGGAAAAAAATCCATCTAAGACCAACATTCAGACCAAGAATATACAGAGACTAGATGACTTATAGTTTTATTGAAAGGAAACTTTTTAAGGTCTAAATGACCACCTGAAACCAAATTCTTTTTAACAAAGTTATTTTTATTGCATTTCCAGTTTAACAAATAAAACAAATTACAAAGTACCACAACAGGGATCTAAATACTTTGCACACAAATTACAAAACTGCATTTATCCTTTTCTAAGAACAAAGGCCACCTCATGTAAAAATAAATGTCTATGATTACTTTTAAAAAAAGGTGCAAGAGTACAAGATGTGTCGAAAATAAACCGAAGACTATTATTCTTTTATCTGCACGTTATCAGCTGCTCAAATCCAGCGGTCAGATTACAGTGAGGAAGGTGTCTTCATTAAGGCTATACATTTTATCATTTAAAAATATTTCACATTAGACTCGTACAATAAATCAAGGAATACAAGTTTACAGTCTGGTCTGCTGTCCTAACTTGTTTAAGTTGTAAAGTATTCACTTGTTCACAGCACCCTCTACAAAGATAGCCTGGAGGGATCCCAGTCTGAAGATGTATGTGCTTGTGAGTGCATGTATCGTGGCAACAATCTGCAATAACCCCAGGAAAAAGGCGTCTTTTGGTTTTTCCCAGCACCTGTCTACTGTGGCAACTGGAGCTTGTTAATAAAATCAATATTTTAGAAAAGAGTAACGTTTCACTAAATTTTTTGTATCAGAGATATAATGTGTAAGAAAATAAAGGGGGACGGGGAGGGTAAGAAGGAGAGCACTAAATTGTTTTTCATTACTTCCTCCCTTCCCTCCCACACTCTCCCCGCTTCTTTAAGAGGCCAGACTGCAGAGAAAGGGATCAAGTGTTTTAATAAGGCTAGCAAGAGGAGGAACAGAGACTCGGCGTACGACTGAGGGTCAATCCCGACAAAGTAGTTTGTTTTTACCTTACTGAAGTGAAGACACAAAACCAATGCGCTGTTCCAAGTGGCTGGCAGTAACAGTACTCGGCTCAGGGCCTAAACCCCAGGCTGTGCCCAAACCGGAGGCATTGTCCCCTATGCTACGGTTCCAATAACCTTACCGTCGGACTCTGCCCGAACCAGCAGCGACATTCCCTTGAGCTCCTCCACATAGGTAGAGGAGACGTGCCCGGTGCCTCGGTCGTCCCATTGCCGGTCTTCGTTCAGGGTATAGACCTTCACTCGCCGCCGCGTATCCGACATGGTGACTGCTGTCCCCACTGTTCCAGCCGCCGCCTCCTTGCTCACCTCCTTTACGCCCCTCACTCTTGAGAGACGGTAGCGGCGGTGGCGGCAGCGGCGGCGGCGGCTCCGGAGAGGCCCGAGTTCACCATGGCTCCCAGGTTCAGCCGCGGGAAAGGGCAACAGGAGCCACTGAGACCTTGCCGCCCAGATTCCCAGTTACCTTTCAGTTCACCCCCGAACGCACCCACCCTCCCCACCCTTTACCCCCCAGAGCTCGCTCGCTCTCCCGCCGCCGCCGCGCCGCCGCCGCGGTAACTACTAAAGACCCGCCATCTTGTAACCCGATTCTCTCTGCCTTTCTCTTCCTCCTCCAGCAGGTTCGCACGGGCTGTCCTAGCAGGGGCTACGGCGGCCGACGAGTCCAACGTGTGACGCCTCCGTTTCTGCACGCGCTACCCAGGTCGGCTGAGCTCAGTGTTCTCGCGAGGAGGGGTAGTGGAGTGAGGTGGGTGGGTCTAAGTGCGACTTCCTCCTCTCTCGGCCCCGCCTGCAGGCGTGGGCTCTCGCCAGGTGGGCGGTTCTCGCGAGCTCCGGGTCTTCGCTGGTGCCGCGAGACTCTTCTCTGCACTGGCGGCGAGGGCGGAGTTGTGGTTTCGGCTTCGTGCCGTTTGTTGGGGCTGCGCACGGCGTGTGAGGAGCCGTGGACTCCAGCTCTGTGGAAAAAACGAAGCAAGTCTGGGAGGTACGCATCCTTGGACGGGACTCACCCTGAGCAGAAGGGAAGGAAATGTGCTCGCACTCCATAATGGAAGCTCGCCCTTTCAGCCTGTGAGAGAAAAATAGTTTAAACCTCTTTCTGTGAGGACGTTAGCCCTTTACTGCGACTCGAAACCCACTAAAACTCGCTAAGGAGTCTGCTACAGTTAAGCATCTCCTCAGGATGTTCTGTGGCTATCCAGGAGATTATAACATCGTACAAAAGTGCATTGGCAGTTTATTTCTCGTTCAGGCGTTATTTCTTGTCAGGCTTTTGTTGGCTGGCATACTTTCCGCTTCTTGAAAACAGTGTCCTTCCTGCGTTGGTAACCTCGGAACGTAAGTCTTCAGATAAGTTTAGGCAAGTGGCGGGGAACTACCTTCCTAACACATCTAAGAGCACTGTTTCCATATCTTTGAGTGTCTTCTGCTGGCATTTCTAGCGTTCTCTCTCGGGAGGTCTTCCGCACTGAATAAGCGAGGGAGCAGTCCTCTGGACGTTCACTTCGGTTGTCACACATCACATTAATTGTCAGACACTGCGCGGTATTGTTTGTCAGTCGCTGTTCGTTCTTGGTAGATTCTTTTTGTTCGTTTTTAAAGACAGTTTCAGTTTGTTCTGCCGCCAGCTCTTGACAACCCTTTAGTCTGAAGGGTGAAAATCAAGCGAGATCGACAGGTTTTACCCTGCGGCGCATCTTGGGAGTTGTAGTCATTCCTTACCAATGGTGTTGTCAAAGCGTGCTTCTCTTTTGACCAAATCTTGTGCGTAAACCCAGCATACGAACTGACACGTGACATGCTTACACAGAGTAGGCTCCTGATGAAAAATAAACTCTCATTTCAAAATCTGGCTACATAGGGTTTTCTTTTAATCTAAAGAGAACCTAAGAAAATACACTTGAATTTAAGTAGTTATATATGTTGGGGATTTCCTAGGTGGTGCAGGAGGTCGCAAAGAGTCGGACATGACTGAGCGACTGAACTGAACTGCAGGGGTAAAGAATTGCAGGAGACGAGATGCAGGTTCGATTCCTGGGTGGGGAAGATCCTGTGGAGAAGGAAATGGCAACCCACTCTAGTATTCTTGCCCGGGAAGACCCCAGGAACAGAGAAGCCTGGTCGGCTACAGTCCATGGGGTCACAGAAGAGTCTGAAATGACTTAGTGACTGAGCACAGATGCGTGCAATATATGTAGCAAAAGAGCACATTAATTGCTGTGACTAATGTGCACAAAATGCATTTTGAACCCAGAGAAAATAACATCTCTATCTCAGGTCAGAGAAGGCTTCACACTGGTAACTTTGGGACCTGATGTTAGAGGATCCCTGAGTGGAAGTTCGGCTTGAAAGGTGTTTAAGGCTGTGGGGACCAGGTGAACAAAGTCATAATGTGTTACTGGCCTAAAAGAATTTATGAGCAAGTTATGTATTAATATTGAAAATGAGAACTATATAGAAGTCACTTTGACACCATACGTTAAAAGCTTAATATCCTATGCTGCTACTGCTGCTAAGTTGCTTCAGTCGTGTCCGACTCTGTGCGACCCCACAGACGGCAGCCCACCAGGCTCTGCCATCCCTGGGATTCTCCAGACAAGAACACTGGAGTGGGTTGCCATTTCCTTCTCCAGTGCATGAAAGTGAAAAGTGAAAGTGAAGTCGCTCAGTAAGTGTCCCACTCTTAATTGAAATCACAGGAGTCATTTCCTGTACTTATTCAGTCATTCAACACTCATTGACTATATTAAGTGCTAGACACTGTTCTATTCAATGGATAAATAGGAAAAAATCCCTCTTTTCATGGCGCTTCCATTCTAGTGTTGTTTAGTCCCTCAGTTGTGTTCAACTCTTTGCAACTCCATCAACTGTAGCCCTCCAGGTTCCTCTGACCATGGGACTTCCCAGGTAAGAATACTGGAGTAGGATGCCATTTCCTTCACCAGGAGATCTTACGGAACCAGGGATCAAACCCGTGACTCCTGCATTTCAGGTGGATTCTTCACCACTGAGCTACAAGGGAAGCCCACATTCTAGTGTAGGAAGACAGTAAACAAATGTATGCTAGACACTGGTAAATGTTATGACCAAAGGAAAAAAAAATAGATTAGCAGACAGAGAGTGAGTTTGGGAAGGGTAATAATGTTCACTGAGGGAGGCTTCTGAGGGGAGGCAGTGTGCTATGCATTCCCCTGGGGGCAGAGAGAGCCAGAAAACAGCAACTGCATGTACAAAGCCTTGAGGCTGTAGCATGCTGAGTGAGAGGGCTAGCAAGGAAACCAGTGTGATTGGAGTGGAGTGAGAAAGGGGAAAGATGGTGGGAAGTAAATTTGGGAGTGGGAGAGAGGCCGTTTTGGGGCCTCGGATTTACTTTGAATGAGTTGCAAATTCACTGGGGAGTTTTGAACTAAGGAATGAAATGACCTCAGCAGTGTTTCAAAGCAACGCTTCCATCTTCCCTATAGTATCCCTTTTCTGCTATACTCCCCAAGATCTGAAATTAGGGAACAGAGTTAAACCCTTGTGACTCATCTCTGACCCTTGCTGGATCCTCTGGCCCAGGTTCTGTTTCTTTCTTGTTCTAGGTCACAGGGGTTCTCTCTCTCTCCTGCAACGGGCTGACCTCTAACGTTAGTAAGATCCAGGACAGGCATACAAATGGAAGAACATATACTGTATGTCTGAAGATTTTAATTTTTTAACTCAATCTATTAAATGAAAATATATTTTCTTTTCCTACCTTTGGCATATCTTGAGAAATACATATTCATATGGTCTGGAAGCTAGATTCAAATCTAGAATTCTTGAACTCTTCAGAGTTCCACCTTCTCCCTTTGGCCCTTGAAGTCCTTAGCCTGCCTTCTCTCTCACACTTCAGCTCTGTCCTGCACTTTGACAGCTCTCATGTTCACAAATAGGATACCCTAACCTTTTGTCCAAATTCTATGTTTGCACTCCCTGAATGTAGTCACCCTTGGGTGTTCCTCAAGAGGACAGAATTTGGGAAGAGGACTGTGCAGACCCTGGGAGCAGGCTTGGCCTTTGGGACAAGGAATTCCAGGGTGGCCAGAGCATGATCTGGAAGGGAAAGAGTGGATTCCAGCTGGACACATTCCGTTGGTGTCACTGACTTCTCTTCCCATGGAAAGAAGCACAGACAGAGGGCCAGAACAAGATTCTCTAAAATACACTGAGGGCAGTAATGCACTGCAACACTGTGTTTTTCCCAGCAAAAAGTTTTTTTAGGAATGTTCAACCCCAAAGGCTAAGATAGTTAGGTATCTTTATCTATATATGTAACATTTACTTCTACCACTCTTTTTAAAACACAAATAATGGAATATCATACGTACTGGTGTTCTAGTGTACCTTGGTTTGTTTAAACCTTCTATATATACGTATGTCATTTCCAGTACTTTGTAATTTCAAACAATAAATGGTTGTACAGAAGTAGTTTTATGTGTGTCAATACATGTGTGGGTTAAATTCCTAGAGCAGGGCTTAACAACTTTGGCACCACTGAAATTTTGGGCTGGATGATTCTATGTTGTGAGAGGCTGTCCTGTGCATCACAGGATGTTTAGCAGCATTCTTTGCTTCTACCCACCAGATGCTAGTAGTATTGTACCTCATCCTCCTGTTGTGATCATCGGAATTCTCTCTCATCCTTGCCAAATGTCTCTTGAGAGTACATTACACTTTTTAATTCTTAAGGATTAAAAATAGTTCTCTCTACAGAGTAAACTGGGTTCTCAATCTTATTGCCTCATGTCCTTGAAATGTGAGGCTTTCTGTTTTCACCCTTCCTAATTATTTGATATTTCTATGCTGCTGCTAAGTTACTTCAGTTGTGTCTGACTCTTTGCGACCCCATGGACTGCAGCCTACAAGGCTCCTCCGTCCATGGGATTTCCAGGCAAGAGTACTGGAGTGGGTTGCCATTGCCTTCTCCGGTTATTTTTATGAAGAAACTTTTATGAGAGGTTTTTTGCTGTATAATTAGTTTTTCCTTGAGGTGACTAATCTTTAAGGCCATCCCCATTTTAAAAGTCATCAAAACTGATAACCTGTATCTTAACTGATATTCCTATTTGCCTCTTTTCAGCCAAACTCTTCAAGGGTTGAAGTTGTTTTATACTCATTTCATATTTCCTCACCTCACCATTCACTCCTTAATTGAACCCACCTATTCTGATTTCTGGGCTTCACCAGTGGCTCAGCAGTAGAGAATCTACCTGCAATGCAGGA
This sequence comes from Capra hircus, assembly GCF_001704415.2. Classification (NCBI taxonomy): domain Eukaryota; kingdom Metazoa; phylum Chordata; class Mammalia; order Artiodactyla; family Bovidae; genus Capra; species Capra hircus. The sequence goes on from NC_030818.1 coordinate 37,912,919, forward strand.
GACTTGGATTTGATCCCTGGGTTGGGAAGATTCCCTGGAGGAGGGCACAGTAACCTACTCCAATATTTTTGCCTGAAAAATCCCACGGACAGAGGAGCCTGGTGGGCTACAGTCCATAGGGTCAGAAAAAGTCTGACACAACTGAAACGACTGAGCATGCACGCGTGCACATACACACGCATATTCTGGTTTCCATCACTCAGCCCTCACCAAAAAGCTCTTGTTAAACTCAACTAAAGACCTCTATGTAGATAATGCCCACAAACATCTTTCAACCTGTTTTACTTGATCTAAGTTAAAATTGACATTTTTGTCTGAACTTCCTTCTTTCCAGTCACCTCATGATGATTCCTGCTTTATCCTTCAGATGTCACTACAATTATTTATGTAGAGGAGCCTTCCTTGACTTCCTTCCATATCCCCTTGGAATGTACCAAAAAACCTAATTCACTTTAGTTTAAATGATAAGAGAACTCATTGGCTCATGTGAACACAAAGTCTGAAGATAAGATGAACCTCAGTGTTGATTTGATTATCAATGAGAATTTTATTTCCTTCCTCGATTCTACTTTCTGCTCTGCCTCATCTATCCTCAGGCTGAATCCTTACCTTTATTTGTATGGGTTTTGATTAATAACTTGTCTCCACATGTAGATAAAAAATTTTCATGAGTCTGAGGAGCTATGTTTTTCTCACCATTTCATCTCTGGTAGCTAGGATCTCATTCTTCTGAGATGGTCGTGGCAGTTCTACAAGAGCATGCATGTATGGGGGTGTGTGTGTAGGGTGATGGTAGTCCTTTGGTTATGTGAAATTGGGAAGGGAGTCAGGCATGTAAGTCTCTGTATAGACTTTTAACCCACCCTCAAATTCTCAGCCCTGATACTTTTTTTGGTGAAGATGATTTGTGCTGTTTTGCCTCATCACCTCTGTGGGTCATACAGATTGTGACTTTCTCAGTTCTGCTGAATTTACCACTGCTTTTCTATTTGCTTGTCATGCAACCAACATTTGTTAAAATCTCATCTCTGCTATTGTCTTTTGTTTGCCTTTTGGACTCTACTTTAAAAAAAATTAACTGTGTTATTCATTTTCCATGTTTCACCAAGGTATTCTGTCATGTTTTTATGGTTTTTTAATGTTTAGTTTTCTAATTCACTTGAAACCTTTTGTATATGTGAAATAGGATGTCAATTTAAAATTTTCCTTTCAAATGGGAGAGTCAACTGTCAACATCATTAACAGGTGAAATTATTGGAAATGCTACTTATATTCTTTATTAAATTCACAGACATATATCTAGATTTGAGTCTGAATTCACTCTATCCATTGTTTTATTTGGTTAACTCTAGTATGACAATTAATTGCTGTAGCTTTAGTTGTTTTGATTTTTGATTGGTGTGGTGGCCATATACATGCACCATTCTGATTTCCTTAAAGATACTGTACTCTGGAGAACAGTTATTTGACAGCAAGTCACCTCTTTGGGTGACTTGTCCTTTCTTGTCCACAGAACTCCTCTAACGGACAACTTTGGCTTGGGGAACTTAGCCAGGATGAGACTTTCTTGGAATTAGACTAGTCTGAAGTTCCACTCTGTATTTTCTTCCCTTCCTCCTTTTACAGGGGTCAGACTTGGCACCATAGTTTGTAGGCTCTCACTGTCAATCCTGAGCCCACCTGTTTTATCCTTCACAGACATTTCTCCCGATCACTATCTTGCATGTGATGCCCTTCTTGGCACCTGCTTTTCTGAGGATCAGGACTGACAATAGGTGATACAGGGAGTGGTGTCAGAGATCAGACAGTAAGATGTGGTTTGGGAAATGTTTACTCAGTCCCTGGAACAACGTGGCCACCTGACTATTGATTTCACCAGTAGTGACCTAGTAAAACATCCTAGAAGGGGTGGATGCTGTCACCCAGACAACAATTCAGGATTTGAAAGATAGAGGGGAAACAATGCTTATGAGAGCAGAGCTGGCCAATTAAGTTATACTACTTCCTTGAAGAGGGATAATGAGTTGAGGGCACTTAATGCTTAATGCACAGTTAAAAACTAAGTTTGGAAAAACAAAAACTTAAGTGTGAGCCAGAGGGGGCTCTGTGGGCTTCATAAAGAGGCCCTTATTTCCTACAGTGAAAAAACTGACATGGGATTAGACAGTTACAAGAGCTCTGAAGATACTTGGATCTTCAGCCTAGGGAGGTTTACTATACAGCTAGGGCCCTGCTTGAGAAAGCCTGAAGCTTTGAAACGTGGGGCCGGGGGGGGGGGTGCCCCTGAGGATTTTGGCTTTGTAAACATCCCTGGATCCTTGGGGATTGCAGAAGTGGCTTATAACTCCTAGAAAGAGATAACACTTGCCCCCTTGTAGAAAGTTCTCTTCCATATGCTTCCATTTCTTCTGGCTGAGAGGCTGTGGTAACTAGGGTTAAATCTAGTTGTAATATGCCTGGGGACTGCTTTGCCTGATAAGGGAGATTACACACCAAAGGAACTGAAAAAATAAACTAGCATGTACTAGCAGGAACCAGAGTACACTTGGGCTTGAATTTTGAGGGTTCTTGATCAAGAGGACTGGAGGCTAAGACTGGATAATTAAGATTTCATTGACTTTGGGACAGAAGATTTAATTCTGATCAGTACCCCAGAGGATGGGGCAAACTCACTGCTGGTGTAGCTCTTTGAAACCTGGAAAAAGTGAGATAAGTGGAAATGAGCTTATACCATAACAGCAGCTGACTGCTATTTATTTTGGCAGATATACGTGGCCTGTTTTAAAACAATTTAAAGTGTGTTTTAGATAATCATCTGCAAATGTTTTTTCTTTTCCCCCTGTTTTTAATCTCATCACACTGGTTAGGACCTCAGAACACTGATGGTGTATTATGTTCATCATTCAACACTGATGAATCAAATAGTGGTGATTCTTGTTTTGTTCCTGACTTTAATGGCAACATCTTCAGTGTTATATACATGTTCTTCATTGCTGATAGATGCCACTTACCAAGTTGAGGACAAATACTAATATTCAAAATTCTCTAGGAAATGTACATTGAATCCTATAAATTGCCTCTCTTGCATCTAGTTATCATATGGTTTTTCTCTATAATTCATTATAGAGATTATATGCCTACCCATCCTTGCATTCCTGTAGACTATTTGGTCCTAATAGCTATTGCCAATATTTTATTAAAATAATTTATCTGTTTTCACAAATGATAATGGCCTACACATTTTAGTGTTTTTAAAAATATCATCTCTTCTGAGTCCTTTGGCAACTGCATTAAATTTTATGGCCACAATATCAAAACTATAGCTGGCTATGCAATTTTGGTTTTCATGAAACAACGGGTATTCTTTAATGTTTCTCAGTATATGCAGAATAAAGTTCAGAGTCCTAAGTCTAATATCCTAAACCCCTCTACAATCTGGCCTCTACTTACTGCCTTCTTCATCCACTGCTAAAACTGTTCCATTCCACAGGCAGCCTTTCCCTTTATAATCATTCTTAAAAGCCCAACTCAAATATCACCTTTCCCTAATGATGTCCTATTCAAATTCCACTTCTTAGAAACTTTCACTTTTTCTTCCAATTAGAATTAACCTATTCTTTCCCCTATCTTTTTATGACTTTTAAAAACCTTTACTAGACTGCTTATCAATCAGCTTTTCATAAACTACTGACTCTATATGTAAATCTCAGAAGGAAACAAACTATTCCATAACTTAGTACTGTGCTCATAATAGGTAGTTTTAATTACCTTTAATTTTGTAAATTTCAGAGTTACTTTGAAACCTGTTGCAGTGATTTGAGATATGCTTGAGATGGTAAAACTAAGATTATTTTAAAATATTGTCTCTGCAAAAGTCATTTATGCCTCAGTTGCTTTTTCAGATATTCAGGTGAATATCCAACCAATATGTTGGTTGGTGATTTCATGCTCATATTTAATAAATCAAATACTTTTTTCTTTAAAACTATTTACCCCTCCAGGTTTACTATTCATGTCATAGATCCACCTGTCTTCACAACCCTCAGGCTGAAATCTGCCTTTTCTTCTCTCACCTGCATCCTCTACTATCTGAGTTAATCTAAGTCTGTCCATTTTCTTTTTATGTTTGTTCTGCAGTATCTTGGGTATAGGCTCAGTCCATTTTTTCTGTACATTCTCCTCGCCCAGGAATGAGCCCTTAAGAATTCCTCCTTGCACTAGGTTTAGGGTTATCAGATTTAGCAAACAAAAATACATGAAACCCAGTTAAATGTGAATTTCAAATAAATGAGGAATAACTTTTTAAAAATATAAGTATATCCCAAATATTATAGAGGCCATACTATACTGAACATTTGTTTACCTGTAATTTCAATTTCACTTGGCATTCTGTTAGTTTATCTGGCAATCCTGATCAGGTTTGACACCTTTCTCAAGTTAAGCCTGTCCTTTTCTCCTCAAGAAGTTGAACTCAGAGACAAGTAACTTCCTGTGGACAGCCATCTTTTGCCCCATGCTATGAAAATATATTGACTTAGAAGAAAAAAGCTGTTATATGGAAAGAAGCTCAAATGAGAGGTCATGAGACTCCATAGGTAGGGAGAACTGTCTTAGTTCCTAATAATTACCTGACAGTCCTAGTTCCATTCCACCATAGGGATTGTGACTAATTTTCTGTAAAATAAATTCATGGTCCTATGATAAAATTCCCTCTTAGGTTTAGCTTAATTTAGATTGGTTTCTGACCCTTGATACCAAGATACATTCTCTTTTCCATTTTCGCTGCCTACCACCCTAGTCTGTCATGAGCCTGGAATTTTGTAAAAGCCACTTAAACTTACACGACCTTCATATCTTTCCTCTTCTTACAAGTAAGCAAACATTATTCTTTCCAGATTAAATGCTTTGAAAATTATCACCTTGCATTGATTATATCTCCTCTAATTTTATATTCTTTTATAAAATGTTTTCTAATTTTGGTGAACAACAGGCACACTACTAAGGAGTAAAAGGACTATGTGAAATTGGTTCCTAGAATAGAAAGGCTGCTGTATATTCTACACATACCATACTAATAAAGTTGTTAGTCCCTTTATTCAGAATCTTCTTTCCAAAATTGCTGTATATCTTCCTCCACTTGATTTAGGTCTCTGCTCAAAAGTTACCTATTCAGAGATGCTATTCTGGATCATTTTATCTACAATAGTACCTTTTATTTTTTAATTTAAAAAAAAAAATCACTCTATCCCCTTACCCAGTTTTTCTTTAAAGAACCTACCACTATCTGACTTAGTTATTGTTTCCATCCACTAGAATGTGAGCATTGGAACTTTGTTTTTTTACTGATATACCTCCTGTACACATTCTAGAACTTGGCACATAGTAAGTATTGAATAAATGAATGCTATGCTTGGCTGAACTGAAGTAAGAAAGATAATGATGTTAGATCCAGAAATTCAAGATATTCTATAAGAGAAGAAAAAAATTTTGTATTAAAATCTGTGATTTATGGGCAGGGACGTGTTAGTAACAAAGATTATAAAGGAACAAGTCTTGTGAGTACCTATACTGCATTACTACCAAAGATAGGGAGTCAGTTTGAGTTATTATAAATTAGAGATCTTAGCATATAATAGCCCTCACAGAAAAACTTTATTGGAAAGCAGGGAAAACTACCAAGATATGAATGAAGACAAAAAATAAAAAAAAGTTCAGACATAAAGTGTATGACCTTGGTTTAAGTGGAAATGGAACCCTTTAGTGGTTTGTAGTTAGTGACCTATATTTTCAGTTTGTGGCACTGATGCTGCTACAGCTAAGTCGCTTCAGTTGTGTCTGACTCTGTGGGACCCCATAGACGGCAACCCACCAGGCTCCTCCGTCCCTGGGATTCTCCAGGCAAGAATACTGGAGTGGGTTGCCATTTTCTTCTCCAAGGCATGCATGCTAAGTGGCTTCTGTTGTGTCTGACTCTGTGCGACCCTACGGACAGCAGCCCACCAGGATCCTCTGTCCACAGGATTCTCCAGGCAAGAATACTGGAGTGGGTTGCCATTTTCTTCTCCAAGGCATGCATGCTAAGTGGCTTCTGTTGTGTCTGACTCTGTGCGACCCTACGGACAGCAGCCCACCAGGATCCTCTGTCCACAGGATTCTCTAGGCAAGAATACTGGAGTGGGTTGCCATTTCCTTCTCCATTGGTCTCTAGAGGTTAAGAACTAGTTTTATTTTTCCAAATTATTAGCAATTGGGAGTCTTATATGTATAAATGATTTAATAATATGTATTGATTTATAATGTAAATAATAATACAGGTAACTCGGAATTTAAAAAATGGAACACCTAAAGTAAGCATTTTCATACAAATCATTAGACTATATTTATATTATATATACATCTACACGTTAGAAGATGCTACTGAAATTTTGCTCTATAGAATATCACTCTAGAATTCTTAAAAAAAAAATCACCGGGAAGAATTAGATGATGACTGTGAAACAGATTCTCCCATTACAATACTACTTCTGTCATTTAAAGTTTTGACAACAGTTGTAGCTGGAGACTGGAGCACTTTACGAGAAAGCCTCATTCTTCCATCAGCTGGATCACGTCCAAAGTATTTCACCTGTGTTAAAGAAACAAGTATACTTTAAATATACTGGTGTGCTTCAGTCCATGGGGTTGCAAAGAGTTGGACATGACTGAGTGACTGAACAACAACATACTTTAAAAGTTATAGCACACTGACTGATACCCAAATTAAAAGATACTTGGTCTAAAAAGGCAATGATTAAGGTTTTTACTTGTTCACTGAAAGCATACCTCAGTGCTAATTGGAGGTATATGCTAATAAATACTTGGTTAAGGAGTGATTTTAATCTTCTTTTAGACTTATCTGTGCCTTTTTGTTTGTCCCTATTATGGAAGAACAGTAAAAACTACGGTGAATGAATCTAAACAAGAGCTTCTTGACCCTAACTGTGCTACACTCTATATAGGATTATGCTTGGGTCACTCAGACTAACACTCAAAGGACCATCTATCATGTTGAAGGTTATTTGGCTTGACCTTAGACACTGAAAGTCAGAGGGGGATGTACTAACTTTTAAGTCCCTTCTGATGTAAAAAAATAAAAATCTTATACAGAGAGATTATGTTGTAGTTCTTAGCTTTCCCTGGAGGCTTTGTGAATAATGGAATGACAGATTGGGAATAAATTTGTGTCTTAGTTTTTACTCAGGTCATAGGTATTAGGTACTACTGGAACAGAATGTAGTGTAGCCAAAAAAAAACAAAAGCAAAACACCAGACTGGCAACCACTTCTTTCATCTATTGATAAGGACTATTACAAAGGTCAATTTGGTTATCAAAATTCCAGAACTGACATCATGGCTTTCATCAAACTCAAAAACTTTCAGCCTCAACCAGTATATACCAAAGCAGTTCAAGTCTTAACTCTCAAAGTTACCTATCATGTTCCTCATGTCCTGTCTCTGAATCATTGATTATACATATCCATTTCTGAGTTGCTCATGTATTTTTTAAAGCTTTAAAGGGGGTCTGTTGTTCTAACTAACCTGTAAGCTCTTTGAGGGTAAGAACTGTATCTAAACCCCTAATGAGTCTGTTTTAAGGAAGAAGTTAAAAAAGAAGACAGCATATAAATAATATAAACCACAAACGTAGATTTGAGTCTTTCAGCTTATTTGATTAAACAAATAATTGAAACTTAAAGTATAATTTACAACTTTAAGGCTAAAAGGATGAATACAAGTACCTGAATTTCTTGGCCAACTTCTAATCCTAAAGCACTGGGATGTTTAATCTGAAAGACAACATGTTAATCTATTAGTTGTCATGCATAACTACCTACTATCCATGGTAGTACACATTTTTTTCGAAGTGGAAAATAGCTTTATTGGTTTAATCTATGAATCTAGGGAAAGGTATATGAGTATTTGGTCTATTACTTTTTCAACTTTTCTGTAGGTTTAAAAATTTTCAAAATGCTGAGAAAAAATAAATCGCAGTCTTATAATGATTATATATTCATGTCTTCATCTTCTCAGAACAATGTCCTACATGTGATGGGACTTGTACCAAAGGTACCTGTACCTTTACTAGATACTCTCCAAAAAGTTTGCCCCAATTCACATTTCTGTATGTCCATTTTTATCTCTACACTCTGATGCACACTGGGAATTTTCAACTATCTGAAAAGCTGAAAAATGGGAACTTGGCTTTACTGCATTTAAAAAAATTGCTATTGATACTGAATATCTTGGTCAGCTTAAAAAACAATTTTTCCATGTTCTCTGCTCATTTTTCCTATTGATACTCATCTTTCTTACTGGTATATGAAGTATATACCAGTATATGAAGCCTCTGTCATATGTTAAAGTATTTTTTCCCCTAAATTGCTGCTTGTATATGAAGCCTCTGTCATATGTTAAAGTATTTTTTCCCCTAAATTGCTGCTTGTCTTTCAAACTTACTATAATTTTGTCATAATTTTAAAAAGTGATGGGGTCAAATGTTATCACTTTATTTACATTTTTGGCTATGATATCATGCTGAAAAAGATTTTTCCAGTTCCAAGATTAATATCTATATTTTCATTTAGTGTCTTGCCTCAACCCTTACCCTTCCTGATGTCCAGATTTTCTTTTTCTGCCCTCACTGCCTTAAAATTTTTTTTTCTTTTTTACATTTAACTCCTTGAGCCAAATAGGACTTTGGTATAAAAAGAGGAAAGATCCAGTTTTATGAAAACAGGCTATTCCAGTATGATTTGTTGAATAATCTTGGTTTCTCAACTAAAAATGCAACTTTTAGTATGTATTATATTCTACGCACATAACTGGGTTTATTTCTGATTTTTGTTGTCCATTTCTGGGCCAGTAATCCATTGTTTGATCCTGTATTGCTTTATATAAGATTTTAATATTTGGTAAAACACCTATTATTTCTCTGCTCCATAGTATTCTCGAATGGTTTCATATTCTTAAGTCTTCCAAATATAGACTATAATAAAGATTAAGGACATCTTAAGAATTATCTTTCCATGACTGGCTAGTCAGGAAAATTGGGAAAACAGGGCTATAGCTAGATATTTTTAGAAATTGCTATGTGTTAACTCTAGAACTGTTCCACCTCAAAACATTCAAGAATGTTTCTACTCCATCACTGAAGGAGAAACATTATCTGGTAAACAGAGTAAACCCTTTTGTCAAGCAGTATTTCTGTCTTTTTTGTTTTTTCTTTGTATTTAGTAGTGGACAACGTGTATAGTCTTTATCAACCTAGGTAATTTCACTATGGTTATTTTAAGGCAGTTAATCAAATGCCTTTCTTGTTTTTACCTTTCGTTGATCAAGTTGTGTGTTGTGAAGCAGTACTGCAGTCATATTTGGATAGAGTTTAACCATTACTCCAGTGTCTCTATAGTAAGGAAATAAGCCTGATTAGAATAATAAGGAACCTTATTATCTACAGATAATTAAACTGTGGTTATGTTTTCACAGGAGAACAAAGTAAAAAAACACATAAAAACCACTCTCCAGTACACATTTTTTATAACCATAAAAAGTATGATTATCTAAGTGGGATACTTATTTTTCCAATGGAAAATACACCTTGTATTTAAATACTGACGGATCAAAGGACAGAGAGAAGATAAAGGAAAAATAGGTAGGGAAAAGCTTTTGGAATATATATTCTTTTATATTTCTTTTCATAATATTTTCTAAAAACTTTTGAAATGGCATTAAATATTTTAAAGTAAGTGTAGAATGATCAACCTGTTAAATAGTGATTTAAGGAAGTGAAGTGAAGTGAGTGAAAATTGCTGTCATGTCTGACTTTTTGCAACCTCATGGACTACATAGTCCATGGAATTCTGCAGGCCAGAATACTGGAGTAGCCTTTCCCTTCTCCAGGGGATCTTCCCAACCCAGGGATCAAGCCCAGGTCTCCCACATTGCAGGTGGATTCTTTACCAGCTGAACCACAAGGGAAGCCCAAGAATACTGGAGTAGGTAGCCTATGCCTTCTCTAGTGGATCTTTCCGGCCCAGCAATTGAACTGGGCTCTTCTGCATTGCAGGGAGATTCTTTACCAACAGAGCTGTCAGGGAAGCCTGATTTAAGGAAGTGGGTTAGAGAAAAGCGGGTACTTATTTTATTAAAAAAATATCTTTTTTCCTCTAACCTACTAAAATAAGCCAGCCCATTTCTTAGTTTTCACCTGTGATATTAAACAAACTATTCCATTGTCTTTTATGATTCATTTCAATTAGTTCTGAACATTTATGTTACATCTGATAATTTCTTTCTCTTTTTTCTTAAGTGAATTTTCTTTCTTCTGGTGGGAAGGTGGGAGGGAGGGGATGTGGGATCATAGTTCCCTGACCAGTGATTGAACCCACATCCCCTGCAGTGAAAGCCTGCAGTCTTAACCACGGGACCACAAGGGAAGTCCCCAAAAGGTAATTTTCTGATTGAGAAAATTCAGTCTTTATAGCTACTTTCAAAAAATGAAGTTGAAACTGGCATTTAAAAAATTGTAATACTTAGGCATTTAATAAACTATCTTTAAAACAAGTCAACAAGAAACTACCAAAAAGAAAAAAGTACAAAGAGAAAGGAAATATGTTTATTGGAAGGTTAAAATGGTGGGAAATGTGGTTAAAGAAAACAATTCAGTCAGAAAAATCTATTAGTATAATAATCATCACAGAACCATGTTCATGAAAATCTACAAACTGGTATAGAAAATAAATTTTATCGTAAGAATAATGATTATATGGTAAATGACACGAATCTAAAAACCTTATACTTTCAAAATAAATAATGCAAATGTGAAGTTAATATGAGGTTATAATATAAAATCTTACAAAAAGTAGCATAGTATTTTAGTTGATATTACCTGATTTCAGTTATTGTGGCAGTGTACACTGCTCCAAATTCTAACTGCTGCTCTTGCTGTAAGTACAAAATAAACCATAAGATTCATAAAGAAAACAGTAACAAAAGGTAGGAAAAAAAACTATCAAAAGCTCAATACTTACATCATCTTTGCAGATATCAGTAATGAAGTCTCTTGCTTCATGCATGGCACTAGGTGTTGGTGCAAAGATAGAAAATGTTTCTTCATCTACCTGGCTAATAGTGACTCCTTTTAAAAAGATAATTTTACATATTGAAGTTAACTTGCTCATTCCGTGGAGAAAAGAAAAGTTAATTTGAGAGCAGGGGGTGACCTGGAAGTAGCTGAGCAGGATTGTCTGTTAAATCACAAGGAATCACGAAGGGATTCATTCATCAACAAATACACATGGCACACCTGCTATGTATCCAGCACTGCGCTAGGCCCTGGGGATTCAATAGTGAACCAGTGTCCCTACTTTCTTAGTGGGAGAAAATATTAAGTTCTAATTTTGGTTCTGTGCTTTTAATTAGAAGAAACTATAGAACACTTTCCTCACCGTTTCTTGTTTTTCCCTCTTTTTAGAGTGGTCCTCGGATGGATGAGGGATGAAACCATGTCATTTCTCAATCTTGGGAACTGCCTGAGGTTATTTGACTTCTTATGCTCCTTCTAGAACCTCAAAGCTGGTAAGTGACTAGGTATCCCAAAGATTGATTCCAGAAAAAAAAGCAAATTAAAGCATACTACTTCTACACATTCTCTAAAGAAAATAAGAGTCTAAATAAATAAGACTAAGTGAAAAATAGAACTCATAATAAGAAAAATTAAAACTCTCTAATGTGAAAAAGTAGTTTTTCTAAATGTCTGATTTTAAAATGTTGAAGCAAAAAGGATTAATTCTAAGTCACCCTTTTTGAATATAATTAAAGATGATCATTTACTCATGTCAATGTTACATCCTTTTCTCATCTCATTGAAATGTCAATGTTACATTTCTCATTTCTCAAACATATTTTTGGAGAGAAACAGTAGAGATGTAATGGCAAACTTACATGACCTAAATAAAAAAATCCCAAACTTCATACAACTCTTACCTGTTTCAGCCTGAAGTTTTTTTAAATGATATCCACCCGGTCCAACAAATTTTGCTCGTTTTGATAACGGAACCTGAACAGTTTCTGAAATGTAGCATAGACAAAAATAGAAATAATTCATATTCATTCATATATATATGTATGTATGAACCTAAAAATGTACTGTTCAGTCAAGTCTTGGCTAAGACACTTGTACAAATATTTTAGTATGAAACAGAAAAACAGTTTACTACGTGACTAAGAAAGTTCTTATGTTTCAGATTATCCCCTCAAGTTTAAAGTATTTTAACTATAAAAGCATTTAAATTGTTTTGTGTATAGATTTTTAAAAAGTTTTTAAATAGCAGTGTACTTCCATATAATGTTTACCTTATCATCAAATCAATAATTTTAATGTATTACCTACAACAGGTCCATTTTCTTTTCTAGATGCTCGAGGTTTTGAAATAGTTTTGTTCATTATCTGTAATATCTCCTTTTTTGCCACTAGAAGAAATAAAAACATAATAATCAAAGTTCTTTGCATCTCAATTACCTTAAAAATTCTACTTGTATTCCCCTCTCCATAAATCCTATCTTGAGGAGTCAGTTTGTAAAAATTGAATTTTCACTGGTCATCCACTTTGGTGGATGAAACTTAATACTTCTTGATTTAGGTTATTACATTAAATTTCATTTTCTAAAGCAGTATTTTAGAATAAGCCTATTTTAAATAATAAGCCTAATGGGAAATATAATTCACGTTTAACACATAAACAGTGATAAAAGAAGAATCAGGCATACTGGCTTGGCATACCTGAGGCTTGCTGAATGGCCTCCATTACAATTTTTATTGGTATTCCAGGTAATTTGATGTCAGCCTAATATGGAAAAGCCAAAAAATTATATAAATATTGATTTCTGATATAATTTAAGTGTTTAAAAATAAAATAGGTTCTAAAATACCTGCAATGCAGTTATTCCTTTAGAAGTGCCAGCTATTTTGAAATCCATGTCACCATGGTAATCTTCAATCCCCTTAAACAATTTAAAAAATTATGATATAGTAATAGTTGTAAACAAAAGTGAAATTCACCCATAGTCAGTATAGAGGAATTTTTAAAAATAGCTTTATAAGTAAACTATGTCCTTTAGAACATCCATATTTCACATATTAATAAAATAAAAAACTCATGTATTATATACAAAAAAAATATGGAGTTTTAAGTTACATATATTTCATTAGAAAGTCAGTTTACTTTTAGATAATGTCCCATAAATGCATAAGGACTAATTTGTAATCATCCTAAAGTGAGCCAATGTGAATACTTATACTGTAATATTTGTTTTTAACTTACATCCTATAAAATACAAGGCAGATATGAAGGAGGAAAGTTAAGAACAGAGACTTCTATTTTTCCAGCACTAGCATTCTTCTAAGCACTTTGTTTACAAAGTGTGTATAATCTTCACCACTAAACATTTGAAAAGGTGAATATACTTGCCAGAATATCTGTCAGCAAACGATAGTCTTCTATTTCACCTTTGTCAGGATTGTTTTTGGTGACCAATCCTATTGCCACACCTGCCACAGCAGATGAAATTGGAACTCCTATAATTGAGAAAAAGAACTTGTGTACAATGTATACATATCAGCCGAACATAGGTTATTCATCGTTCTGCTGACATTTATTTTCATACAACTGGATGGTGTTCTATATTGACAGTTAGCAAAACTAAGTTAGAGGAAGTCAAAGTGAAAGTCGCTCAGTCGTGTCCGATTCTTTGCGACCCTATGGACTATATAGTTCATGGAATTCTCCAGGCCAAAATACTGAAGTGGGTAGTCTTTCCCTTCTCCAGGGGATCTTCCCAACCCAGGGATTGAACCCAGGTCTCCCACATTGCAGGCAGATCCTTTACCAGCTGAGCCGCAATGGAAGCCTTAATAAATCATCAGCCTGCCTCATTTCTTCTTAAACATATAATAAAAGTTCTTTAACATAATTCTTTGTTCTCAACAAAAACTTCTCTAATAATGGCAAACTTAACTTTGAAAGTAATCCATTTCTTTCTTTGTGCTTTGCTTTTGGAGCCGCCTTTTTGAAAAATAATCATGTATTTGATAAATCTTTTTAGCCTGAGTTCTTCAGTCCACTTCCCCATGACCACCATTAGATTTTGTGTATCCTCCCAAAACTTATACCCAGGAAATCTAAATGTGAGTCTAATCTTTTCTTTACCTTATTCTTTTGAATAGCTGCAGAGTACTCCCTGGATGTGTTTATAAGCTACACAGTAGAAGTGGGGTTACTGAGTTGAAGCGGGTGTGGATTTACATTTCTTATAATGTCAAACTGTCTTACACAATGTGTAGTATTTTATACTTTTACCAGCAGTATATGATGCTCCTTGCTATTCTACAGTCTTGTTAATTTTTGTTAAATCCTTTGACCTTTGGCATCTGGATGATAAAGATGGTAACTACTCTTTTTAACTTGATTTCTGTTTTTATGATTGAAGTTGAACTTTTTAAAAATGTTTTTAAATCATTTATATTTCTTCATCGGTGAACTGGCTCTTCATGGCCTTCAGCCTTTTTCTTACATGGTTGTTAGTCTTATTGTTATTGATTTATAAGAGTTTTTAATATGGACTGACCTTTGTTAAATATGTAGACTGTTACAATAAATAAAATACAAATGTGAAATACACGATAAAATACTATTTTCTAGTCTGTTGATTTTCTTGTGTTTTTTCTTGTATAGGATTTTCTATGTAATCATAGTTCCTGGATTTTGCTTAGAAAGGTTTTCTTATTAAAAAAATATTTTGGCTGTACTGCATGGCTTGTGGGATCTTAGTTCCCCAACCAGGGGTTGAAGCCACGCCACAGTAGTGAAAGCACTGAGTGCTAACCAATGGATGGCCAGGGAATTCCCTGCTGCTGCTGCTAAGTCGCTTCAGTCATGTCCGACTCTGTGCGACCCCATAGACGGCAGCCCACCAGGCTCTGCCGTCCCTGGGATTCTCCAGGCAAGAATACTGGAGTGGGTTGCCATTTCCTTCTCCAGTGCATGAAAGTGAAAAGTGAAAGTAAAGTCGCTCATGTCTGACTCTTCGCGACCCCATGGACTGCAGCCTACCAGGCTCCTCCATCCATGGGATTTTCCAGGCAAGAGTACTGGAGTGGGTTGCCATTGCCTTCTCCAGGGAATTCCCTAGAAATGCTTTATTTTTTTCTGTCCAAGAGTTTCATAAAATCTTGTTTAATTTTTTAAAAGGAAGTTTAAAGTTTTGATCACTTGAAATTTACTTGGCATAAAGGAATGTGGTAGAGACCTCATTTCATATTCTTTACGCCCACAGTTTTAACTATCACCTATAATGTTGATGACTTAAAAATCTATCCCTCCTACCTAGTTCTCTCTGGTAAACCTAGATCTGTACAACCCATCTGCCTGCTGGATATCTCCAGCTAAACGTCCCTCAGTTCAGTTCAGTTCAGTCGCTCAGTTGTGTCCAATTCTTTGCGACCCCATGAACTGCAGCACGCCAGGCCTCCCTGTCCATCACCAAATGTCCCTAATGCATCTTAAATATGTAAATAAATATAAAATTTTAAATTTCAAAATTTAATCACCCTCGATAAATCCCTTTTTCTCCTGCATTCCCTGTCTTGATTGAAAGCAATGACATGCTAGAATCAACACTTCTTTCCCCATTTCCTTCATCTTAATCAAGTCACAAAAATCTAATTAGAGGTACATCCTCTAAATATGTTTTTGTAGAAAATTTGTCCTTTCCTCCAAATACTGAAATATCCATTGCTACTTCTTTAGTCCAATTCACACTATTTTTTCCCCTGGCAAGAGTTTCCCTGTCCAGTTTTCAGATTTTTAGCTCCCCTACCCCTACCCCAGCTCCTATTCTCTCCCACGTCATCACCTAGGTCTATCATGTAAGCTAGGAATAACTACCCCCAAAAGAATAGCATGTTCACATCATGCTACTTTTCTCTATAAAATCCTTCAAGTTCCCCATTACTTGCTTTCAGGAACTTTTTATGTAAGTTCTGTGGTCAAAAAGTTTGGGAAATATCCTGTTCCTAGAGATTCAATGTTCACATTAACCTATTTAAGTTTATTTAAACCATATTAACAAACTTGTTTAATCCCGTGTAAACGTTTTTTTTTTCATAGTA
This sequence comes from Capra hircus, assembly GCF_001704415.2. Lineage (NCBI taxonomy): Eukaryota > Metazoa > Chordata > Mammalia > Artiodactyla > Bovidae > Capra > Capra hircus. The sequence continues at coordinate 37,929,126 of NC_030818.1, forward strand.
TATAATAACATCCTGTGATACTCTTTTTCATGGAATAGTGAGTTGGGAGAATTTCAAACTCCTTAGTATAATAATGATCTTTGAAATAAGGTCCCAGTGTATTACATCATCACACCTTTCAAATATATTTCAGAAACACACTGTACTGTTTCATAACTTTGCACATGCTCCTTTCACATGAAATACGGGCCTTATTGCTAATATGCCTGGTCAACAACCACTCAACCTTTAAATTCAAATGAAATGAAGCTGTCTCTATGAAGCCAATTATGTTCAACCAGTTCTTCATCTATATTGTACATATTTGTGCCTTGTACATATTTGTGTTATCTCTTTGATGTGTTAGTATCTTTATGTTTGTTTCTGTTCCTGTAAACTTAAAAAACTGGGTATCCCTGTAGCATAGATAGTGTCTGATGTAAGACATTGCAAGCACTCATGTTATTTGAATTGAATACTATTTGTTGGCTCTTCCCTCATTCTTGTCAACTTCTTTTTCTATTTGGCTCCTTATTTTTTAATGTTAACATTTTTTTTAAAGAGATCAAAACTGTCATGTAACACATTATTCACATACTGCTTTTTATCAGTATCTTTTTTATTGGCAGACCAGTATTCTTAGTCAATTCGGTAACATTTTTAGTCAGTTTCTAAGGACAAGGTTTAGGATGGAGCATCTTGAAGCTCCAATTCAGAACTCTCTCCAACCTACTGATCAGATTATCTAGTCCTGGCTGCTCACCCTTCAACTAGTTATACACGGTATACTTATCACCCCTTATCAATTTCTGCATCTTTTTCTGCCAAGGTCACAAACTGCTAAGCTGAACTGTAGATATACTATACAAGCCCCATCCTCCCTTTGCTCTATGGTATGGCTTGGAGTGACTCTCTTCTACCTCCTTGTTAAAATACTTATACACTAGGGTCACTGTCAAGTTCACTGGGTTATTACAACTTTACAGGAAATATATATATCTTTTGAAAGTAAGAATTCTTTGTTTCTTTGGTATGCTAACCTCCATGATTTCTCCATTACTGCCAAACTGGTTCAGTTATGTTATCCTGAAATTCTCATTACTTAGGATGAATTTTTGTCTAGACCTGAAGATCTGAATTCATTTAGAGCAGATAAAGACTCTCTTGTGATCTTTTATCTTTCAGGTCACCTTTTTCAGGATTTCTTCTGTATTTTCCAATATGAAATTGTAAGAGTGATAAATGCAAGCTGCATGAGATAGAAACTTTGTTTTGTTCACCACCAAGTCCCAGGAGTTTAGATCAGTGCTTGGCACAGAGTTAGCATATAATAAAGATTTGTTGAATTAATATATGAAGGTGAAAATAGAAACGGTATTTTAACCAGCTGCCTTAAATATCAGGTTGTTTTCCTTCCACTGAACAGAACTAGAAAAGTGCCTTTAATTGCCTTTAGCTTTTTTTGCTTTGCCTTGTTTTAAGCTTTTTAGATAATGGTATCATGGTGGCTCTGTGGTAAAGAATCCGCCTGCTAATGCAGGAGATGTGGGTTCAATCCCTGAGTCGGGAAAATCCCCTGGAGAAGGAAATGGCAACCCACTCCAGTATTCTTGCTGGCAAAATTCCATGGACAGAGGAGCCTGTGGGCTACATATGATTCATGGAGTTGCAGAGTCAGACATGACTGAGTGAGTGAACACACATTATACACTTACACCATTCTTTCATTTCATTCTTCATTATATCATCCTTTCTATCTTTTTCCTTTTCTGTACGGTAAATGTGAGAACTTATAGGGAACTCTTGAGTGTCTTTAGGTTCCTCTTCTCTTTCTTCTTAAATAGCATCACTGGTAATTGGCAGATACTGTTTTCAGAGTCTCTTAACATGCTGCCTCTTTCCTTTTTGGTGTTTCAGATCCAGAGATTATACTGAACCACTTACAATCTTCCTTCCTAAAGTTCTGTGTACTCTTCTATGAGTGGTGTTCTTCCCAGGGTTTGCTTAAAACAACTGAAAGATTACATAAATTATTTTCCTTTATGGGTCCTAATACTGCTGCTTGCTAAGCCAACCTTACTTAGTGAATGGTATCAATTGCAGAGCTCTCAGAAACCTAAGGGGTCACCAAATAAATAATTTCAATTCATTACTTTTAGCGAAGAATAAGAATTTCAGCAGATATCTGTAGTTGAAACTGTGCTTTTTAATTATCTTCCTTCTGGCCTGGTTTGGTAATCTGTAATCTGACTTCTTCAAAGTCTTGCTAAAATACAGTTTTTAAAAATCCTATATTTTATTACTGATTAAGTCTATATTATCTAAATAAGCTTTGGTAGTTTTGAGACATAATTCTTTTACCTGCATCCATTAAGGCTAAACTTCCACCACATGCGGATGCCATAGAAGATGACCCTATAAAAATAAAGGAAAATACTTGCTTTAATACTGATTTTTGTTAAATGTAGAAAATTGCTACTGTTAGTTATTTCCTTACAATTACTCATTTATAATTTAAATATTCAGTATTCTTTCCTTCTTTTTAAAAGCACTTAAGGCAAGCTCTCCTAAACCACAGACTACAGAGAGCTGCACAGACAATGTGACAGCCATTAGCAACGTGTGGCTAAATTTAAATTATCTGAAATAAATTCAGTCCCTTAGCTGAATTTAGCACAGCACAGAGATAGAGAATTTCTGTCACCACAGAAAGTTCTGTTGGACAGCAGTACTAGAGATTCTGCTTCTAAGAAACTACCAGAAAAACCAGCATGCCTCTTTTGTTGCTTAACTAGGAGGCAGTTAAAAATACAGGGCTCTAGCTCTCTCACTGGGCCATAAGCTTCACACCCAGTAAAGAACTCAAAGTCCTTTTTTAAATTTTGAACTTTGGTATTTTTTACAAAATATCTATAACCATTTGATCTAGGTAGGCTACATGTTTTGAGAATCCTGTGCCCTTTCTGCCTTTAATGATTATGCCACCTTTCCTTGACCTGTGGACCAAGTTTCAATTTAAAGTTGACTTTTGGAAATTTCCTGGCAGTTCAGTGGTTAGGACTCTGTGCTGTCACTGCCAAGGCCTAGGTTAAATCCCTGGCTGGGGATCTAAAAGAACTAAAATCCCACAAGCTGCATGGCATGGCAAAAAAAAAAAAAAAAAAAATTCTCTTGAAAAAATGAAAAAATAAATTTGACTTTTTAAACCCAGCCTCTCTCTGTGATATCTTCTTATATCTGTGATACATGACAAGTGTCCCCTGCTTAAGAGTTCACTATATTCCCCGCCCCCCTTCTTCTTTCCAAGCTGGCCCTGCTCTATGGTTTGCTTATAAAAATAAGGAAACAAATAACCAAAACTTGATCTACTGTAAAAGAGACACAAAGATAAACATTTTTTTATATTATATTGTTTTCAAAAACATTAGGTAAGAACAGAGATTCAGACAAGTATATGATTAAACACATTTTTCTCTTGCAGTGGTTTTGGGTACTACAGTAATAAATGTAATGAAACATTACTTATGAAAAGCTAAAACTATAACAGGGAGTCCATTCTTTTTCATTAGGAAAAATGTTTCAAAACCATACCATTTGACTCTAGTACTTCCGATGTGACTCTTATGGTGAAAGGAAAATCTTTAGGAATAACGGGATACAGAGCTCTCTCAGCAAGAGCACCTAAATTAAAACAGAAAATAATGAGAAAAAAAATGCTAAGTCTCTGTAATAAAATCATGTATATACCGAGATTGGTACTTACCATGCCCAAGTTCTCTTCTATTTATACCAGTGACTTTGCCAATTTCATTAGTTGCATAGGGAGGAAACTTAAACAAACAAACAAAAAAGCACGTACATATACAATTGACATGGAAAGATATCCCATATATATAAATAAGTTACAAATATAAATAGAATCCCATATTTGTTAAAAAAAAAAAAAAAAAAGAAAAAAGTACATTCATACACACAGAAAATGTCTGGACCTCTAAGACATATACCAAACTGCTAAAAGTAGCTATTTCTAGTGTTTATATGACCTGGGGTAGGAAATGGATGGTTATGAGGATTTACAACTCAAACTTCTATAATATTTAAATTGTTAACAATAACAAAATACTATATTTTTATAATATAAGAAATATACATTTTTAAGAAATGCACATCAAGGAAACAAGATTTCCAATAAGGTATTACTTAGCCAAGAGTTGCAAACTATTTCATTTGACTGATATACTGTCTTAAAAGAATGTAAACTAGATGTAGTTGTTTAAAAAACAAAAATTTCCTGTAAAAATCTGGAATTCCACTTACTTTAACTAAATATTTTTAAAAAGAGAGATGGAACATGAATCTGATAAACTCTCTAGATCTAGTGGTCAATTTGCAGGAGATAGACCATTGAACTGTACCATGAGTGCAATTAGCATCCAGGCTGTGGGGAATACTATAGGTCAGATGGCTCTGGGAGTTCAACAGAAAGACTGTAAAGAAAAGAATATGATGGAGGAGAGACCTATTGATTAAAAGAGACTTAAAGAATATCAAATTAAAAAAAAATACGGACAAGACTACACTGTTGTATCTAGGGATGTGTGACAGAAACCCAAGGGTGTGATTACTATTAATATAAAACTTCTTTTAGGGAAAGAAGGTTTTTAAGACTGGGATGAAAAACATGGAAGGACTGACTGGACACGTTCTATTCTACGACTTTGGTGGTAGTTATAAGGATGTCTGTCTTATGAAAACTCATTAAGTCATCCTTTGTTTTATATTGATTTTAGTATCTGTATTTTATGATAAAAATATTTTTTTAAAAAATGAAATAAAATAGCAATACAGCCTGTATCTTTCTCCTGCCTCTGCCCTCACCTATTTTCCCAATTATCAGCTAGAGCTGTATATTTTGCAGGTGCCCTTTTTAAAGACTTTATAAAAGATTTTTTTTAAAGATTGCCATGTGCTCTTCACTTCCTGATCTAAGATTTACCTTATCAATTATAATTCCTCTCTGGCTTCTCTAGCATCTGTATATATCCCAAACAGGATATTAGGAATTTAAAACCTGTGAGAATCTCCAGGTTTAGATATTCTCTAGCATATATTTTCTACATGAAAGATTCTCTATTAGCTATAGCAGATTCAACAAAATTGAGATGCTGGGATTCTGGGCAGCCAACAGCAGCCACTCAAAAGGCCTGCTGCTGTACACTAGTCTCCCAAACTGTGTGCTTCAAATACTAAAATTAGAGTGTTGTATGGCTGTGTCACGTCTGGTCCTGAGAGGGTAACAAGCAGGAAGGCCAGGGGTCTCCAAACGGAAGAAATAGCCTGCAAGTGTCAGACATTTTTATCTCTCTTAAGCGGCAGGAGGAAACAAACTAGCGATAGTTTTTCCTTCTCTATACAAATTTAAAAGGAGGTTTCTCTTAAAATTCTGTGTTGCCATAATGACACCTGGTTTCACCTGAAGTTAACCAATGCCTTTTTCTTATAAAAATGTTTATCTTAAGCTATGCTAATGTACTATGCATTTACCCCAAACTCTGTCTTCAAGTCGGTTCTGCCTTTTGGGCTCAGAACCTACTTGATAAACCAGTATGTTATACTCCGATATTGTTCCTCTAATCTATGTAAATGAAACTATTTGTATGGTGATCTGCCCTTCTTCAAGATTCAAGTTAATCATTTTATGGCCCAAGATAAACCATCTGGTGCCAAGATTATCCCAAAATACATCTTATGGGTGAGGGGCCTGGTGTCATTCTGAGTTCTGAGACATTCCTTTCTTTCATTAACCAGCTGCTTTTGACTATATAACATCCAGCTGAAGACTAACAGGGGGGTACTCTTTCTGCCCCCTTTTGATGCCTACGTCAGAAGCTTTCTCTATCTCCTTTATACTTTAATAAAACTTTATTACACAAAAGCTCTGAGCGATCAAGCCTCATCTTTGGCCCCGGATTAATTCTCCTCTGGGGGCCAAAAATCCCAGTGTTGTAATTCAACAACAACCTTTCAGTCCCTTAGAAAAGCTAATCAAAAACTCAATTACATGTACTGATATCATACATAAAATAATTTAACATTAAATACCTCAGTTCTTTTGCTGCTAATCAACTGAGTAAAAATATGAACATTTAAATGAACTAAAGGGAGATGGTGATTTGCCAGTCGAAGTATTTGAAAAGCCCCACTTGTTGGACATACGTGTGAACAGTTACAACTCTTTGACTAATACACTATTGTCTACTATACTTTAGCCTTTATCTATTGACTCAGAACAGGATGTTGTTGGTTGGAAAGGTATTACTTGTCTCTCTACTCTCTAAATACCTCTGCAAGCATTAAAATAAGTGCCCAAACCTTAACAGATATATGATAAAACTGGCATAGTAAAATGTTAATGGCAGGAACCTAGGTAGTGGATATACAGGTTATCTACTGTAAAAATCTTTAAAAATAAAATACTGGGGAAAAATTCACCTTACCTCATAGTGCAGCATGAAATTTTTATCTTTTATCCCACTACAAACAAAAAGCATAATATTAAAGACACCATGCAGATATAAATTTATTCAATAAACAATGAAAAAAGATGTAAGGGAATTTAAAAAACAACTGGTTATTAAGGAAAATTGGTCTGAAACTGAATACCAGAAGAATTAGAAGGATGAATGTCAGAGACAGTTGTGTCCCCTGACCAGGGTCGGGGCTTTTGAAGGAATTCTATACAGATTTAAGAAAACAATTTTGCTCCAAATAAAGACTTATTTGATATAGATATCCAAACTTAAATACTAAGACAATAGACACATTTTAAAGCATTAATAACTAGTGAGAATCCTAAATGTTATAAACATATCATTTAAATCTCAGTTATGATCTTCTAAGTCAAACATGAAATGAAAATCAATAACTGAAATGATATAACTGAGAACAATCAGAGGATATGACAGGCAAAGATTTTTTTCAGGGTTTGAAAAGATTGAAAAGAGAACTGTTACTGAATGTACAACATTGGGAATAAAGATGAGAATAAAAAATTCCTGGAAGCAGGAAACCAAAGTTTTTTTAACTGAGGAAAGGACAGGCATACACAGGTTCTTGGCACAAACAGTGTTCTCTGAGTGGGATTACAAAAGGCACCTCTCTGTACAGAGGCTTTAGAAAGTCTTGAGCCAGGGCTGGATCTATACAACCATAAATTACAGCCTTTTGGAAGGAAATTTGAAAACAAGATACCTCCAGAAGACTAAAGCAATCATAGATTCAGGGGGCTAGAGAGGAGCCTAGGGATCATTAGCCAAGTACCTGCACTTTATAAGGTGAGAAGACAAAAGACCAGCATAGATGTGTGATATGTACCACCTCACTTACAGAGGTTAGAGACCTGGGACTAGAATGTAGAGAGGTACCCTGGCCAAACCCAGTACACACACTTATGAAGCTGTGTTGCCTCCTAGAAGAAAGGAGTCAGCATGAAGAAAAGGGCAATCAAGTTTTGGCCTAGGTGGGAATTTAAAATACAGAAGTTTAAGAGCTCCCCTGCCACAGAGAATCATCATTATGATGAACAGTCAAGTCTTATACATGCAGCTGCGTTGTTATTTTTGTTAGGTACATGAAAAATAATTAGTGATGCTGTCTTGGAGATGGGCATCCCTGGTGGCTCAGTGGTAAAAAAAAAATCTTCCTGCCAACACAGGAGACACAAAGACATTTGGGTTCGATCCCTGGGTCAAGAAAATGCCCTGGAGAAGGAAATAGCAACCTACTCCAATATTCTTGCCTGGGAAATCCCATGGACAAAGGAGCCTAGTGGGCTATAGTTCACGGGATCACCAAAGAGTTGGACACAACATGGTAACTAAGCAACAACAATCTTGAAGGTACTGGGGATTATCGTCATCAGTTGGGAAGCAGGAAATGGGAGGTGGTCCTTTGGTCATTTGAGACCCTTAATAAAGGAAAGGGAAGCAACCCTGTTAGGCACTGAGGAAAATCTGAGGCTGTGAGTTCAGAACTCTGCTGCAAAAATGTTGGTGAGGACTGTAATTCTGATCATGTAAAATTGATCAACATGATTTTACTGCTGACTTTTTTGGAACAGAGGAGGAGAATCAAGTATTGTTTAAAACACAAGTTCAAATGTACCTTAGAAATAGGTAAGGTTTTTTCATTTAACAACTTCCAGATTCTTTTTGGGAACTGGGATTCTTGCTTATTATTAATAGAAAAATCTATCCAGAGTAATGATCTAGAGATAAGAGAATAAACTAAATGTACCCATGCTAGAGAATTAAATGCTTTGTGGAGACAAATATAGCACAAAAAACCCCTTGCAATCACTATTACATAAATTAGGTAGAGAGATACAGGCTTTAAGAAATAATGATAATATGCCATATGAATTATATATTGTGACATCATAACCAGGAAACAACTTACTTTATAGCTGTTATAATTCGGTCTGACTTAAAATTGGATTCTAATGAATCAAATGTAACAGTACAAAGCACCTAAAAAAGAAAAAAAATAAAATTCTTCAGGCTTTAATTTACTAACAACAAAGATGAAAACAAAAAACGTGAAAAACTCATTTAGCTTTTAAAGAAATAAGTACATTCTATTCAAAGCTTGCCAAGGTACAATAAACATTTATTCAAGGTACAGTAAACATGAGAAATTATATAATTTACATATAAATAATATATATAAATCTCAATAATCCAGATGTCTAATATCACATAGACTACATATGAAAGGTATTAGGAGTGCTGGGAGAGGAGAAGAAAAGGAGTATTTATAAACCTGCCCATAAAGGAATCCTCAATAAAAGTTCAGCCAATAAAACTTCCTGCTTAAAACTGGAAAGAATTTTAAAAAGTCAATCTAAGAAGACTGGAGGGACATAATATAATCCAGAGACCCTACACTGTATCATTCACAACATCTAGGATACAACCTATAAGAAAACAGAAAACAGGGGCCCATTCTTGAAAGAAAAGACAATGAATAGAGACAGATCCTGAGCGGATTCAGATGTTGGATTAAAAGACAAAAGATTTTCAACAGCTAGTATTCAAGGACATAAAAAAGAACCAACAAATTCTAGAACTGAAAAATAAGATAATGCAAATAAGATAATGCAACAGTCAGTGAATATGAACAAGGATTGGAAGAAACTGCCCAACCTATAGAACAAAAAGCGGGGAAAAAAGAACACAGCCTCCAGGACCTATGGGACAATATCAAAAGGCCTAAATATATATACTGGCAATCCCAGAAAGAGAAAAGTGAGAATGAGATAGAAAAAAATATTTGAAGAAATCACAGCTGAAATTTCTCAAGTTTGATGAAAGATACAAATTTACAGGTGTAAGCTCAGGAAACTCTTAGTAGGATAAATAAAAGAAAACCACACTTGTCATAGTCATGCTGCTGAAAACCAAAGACAAGGAAAACCTTGAAAGCACCCAGATAAAACAATGAATTACAGGGACAACGATAAATGAATGAGTCCTGACTTCTGAGAAAAAGGAAAACAAAAAGGAATAGGCCATTTCTTTGAGTGCTAAAAGATATCAACCCAGAATCTATATTCTGGCAAAAAGATTCTTTGTAAAAAGATAAAGACATTTTCAGATAAATGAAAAATAGTAATTTGTTATCATAAGATCCAAAGGACAATACTAAAGTAAGTCTTATCAGATTGAAGGAAAATAACACCAAATGGAAACTTGGATCTTCAGGAAGAAATAAAAACCATCAGAAATGTCAAATATGCAGGTCAATGTAAAAGTCTATCTTTTTTTCTTTAAATAGATAATTGTTTAAAATAAAGGTCATAATGTTGCCTTGTAGAGTTGTTAACACATATAACTTGTGAAGTAAATACAGCATAAAGGATAAAATGAGGGGCAAATATACCGAAATGGTTGCACTTTACTCACTTTGTGTGAAGTGGGAAAAATTAACTGTAAAAAGACTATGAAAAGTTAAGGATGTACACCATATTCTCTAATAGTAACCATATAAAATAATATAGAAGTATAGCTAAAAAGCAAATACACAAATTAAACTGGAGATCTTAAAAAGTATTCAATTAATCCAAAAAGAAGGCAGAAGGAATAGGAAAAAAACAAAAAAAAGTGGGGCTAGACAAAAAACAAATAATAAAATGACAGACTAAATTCAATTAATAATTAAACTGAACCTTAATGAACAAAACACTCCAGTTAAAAGGCAGAGATTGTCAGAATGGTTAACAAAAGTATACAAAATATCTTAATGGAGCTATTTATTTTAATTTTTGGGAATTCCCTGGTGTCCAGTGGATAGGACACCATACTCTCATAGTGAGGGCCCACATTCAATCCCTAGGTGGGGAACTAAGATCCCACAAGTGACTCAGCATGGCCAAAAAAATAAAAATAATTAACTTTTACTAAAAGGCATAAAAGAAAACACAAAGAAGACAGGTTATATTTATTGAAAGACTGATTGAAATTGTAAAAATACCATTTTTTTACTCACTCCATAAAGTCAGTGCAAAGCCAAATCTAAATCACTGATTTAAATGAAGGAACAAAGGTACCAGAATATCTAAGACAATTTTGAGGGGGAGGGAAGGAAGAATAAAAAGGGAGGTTTTATCCCTCAGGTATTAAAATATATCCCCCAACTATAATAATTAAAGGAGTTTGACACTGGCCCAGGGAACTCAAGCAATGGAACAGAGTATATAGTTCAAAAATGTACATTTTTCAATATGATAAGGTGACTACAAATTAATGGGAAAAAATGAATTTTTAGTAAACACTGTTGCAAAACTTATTCAATCTGGAGGGTTTTGCCTCACACCATGTATAGGAATAAACTCCAAGACAGATATAGCTAAAACTAGAAAGTTAATAGTAGGTGCATAATTCTATGCCTTTGGAGTAGGATTTCTTAAAGATCTCAAAATTAAAGATTTTAGGCTCACTGTAGACATATATAGGCATGCCTCATTTTACTGTACTTCACTGTATTGTGTTTAACTTTTTAGTTATTTGCCAATAATGATTTTTTTTAAAGCAAGCTGAAGGTTGCTTGACCCAGGCAAACCTGCGTCAAGGAGGTATATCAGCACCATTTTTCCAACAGCATTTACTCCCTTCTTGTCTTTGTGTCACATTGTAGTTAGTTCTTGAAATTTTCAAAACCTCCACCAGCAAAAAGATTATGACTTGCTGAAGGCTCAGATGATGGTTAGTGTTTTTTTAGCAGTATTTTTAAATTAAGGTTTGTACAGTTATTTAAGACATATGCTATCATACTATGTACTACAGATTACAGATAGTTTAAAACGTAAGTTTTATATGTGCTGGGAAACAAAAAAATTTGTGTGATTTGCTTTGCTGTGATATTTATCGTGCTGCTTTGAAACTGAACTTGCAGTATATCCGAGGTATGCCTCTAGTAGACTACCACAAACAAAGCTAGAAGGCTTATGGCAAAGAGGGAGATGATACATACAAATTATGGTGGCTGAAAAGGATTCATATTTAAAACACATAAGAATTCACTAAAAAATAGCATGAAAAAGACAGTAAACTATATTAAAAAAAAGAAAAATCAGTCAAAGGATATAAGCAGGTAATTCATGAGAAAGCAAAACTAAAACTAGGGCTACCACTTTGTTGAACTCTAGGGACACTATCTATAGGAGTGCCTTGGAGGTATGCACCCCACAAGGTATGGTTTATACCGTTATCATGTTAATTGGCTATCATATGAAGAGATATCCATTCCTCATCAGGAAATATAAATGAAAGCAATGACATACCACTTTGTACCCATTGCTAATTGCTAAGTCACTTCAGTTGTGTCTGACTCTGTGCAACCCCATAGATGGCGGCCCACTAGGCTCCCCCATCCCTGGGATTCTCAAGGCAAGAACACTGGAGGGGGTTGCCATTTCCTTCTCCAACTGTACCCATTAGGTGGGCAAAATTAGTGATTTACATAATTAAAGCATTTTACCATACATGAAACAGTGCATACAAATATATGTTAAATATAAGAGAACAGGTGCCTATGTAAAGGAAAAGAATAGGACTGATGTTCAGGCTAAATGGAGAAAACAAGTGAGAGCCTCAAATAGACCAACAGTGACAATGTCATAAACTGAGGAGTAAACTGAGTAACTTGGGACTTCTCTGGTGGTCCAGTGGTTAAGACTCCACACTGCCAATGAAGGGGACAGGGGCTCAATCCAAGATCCTACACGCCATGTGGTACAGCCAAAAAAAATGTGGGGCTTCCCTCATAGCTCAGTTGGTAAAGAATCTGCCTGCAGTGCAGGAGACCTGGGTTCAATCCCTGGGTCCGGAAGATCCCCTGCGGAAGGAAATGGCAACCCGCTCCAGTACTCTTGCCTGGAGAATCCCACGGACAGAGGAGCCTGGCAGGCTACAGTCCATGGGGTCGCAAGAGTTGGACATGACTTAGTGACTTGACTAAAGAGGAAAAGAGAGAGATGAGTGACTGACTTAGTGACTAAAGAGAGAGATGAGTGACTTAATTTCTTATACCTAAGATTAAAAGAAAAATGTAATAAAACCACAGGTAATTCTAGAAAATGCAGCTAATTCGCAGTGATGAGAGTTGCCTAAGGAAAGGGAGGGGAGCAGGAAGAAGAGACCAGACAGCAATGAGGAAATTCTTGGGGGCAACTGATAGGTTCATTATCTTTAAACATTTTTAAAAAATCAGATCTTCTGAATAGAAAATATATTCCATATGCTAAAAACCTACATAAATGTACTTCTATTAGGACTATCTAAACAATCATGTATTAGCAAATAATTGTAGCTTTTTACATACATTACCTGTGTCTGTCCCCTCTGAAATAATGACGATCCGTGAAGAATTTTAAACATATCTACCTCACAATTTATATTCCTAAGTGAAGTCAAATCTCGACCGTCACACCTAGAGTAATAAAGGAAATGATTATTTACAGCAGTGTTGTAAGTCAGAAAAATCACATATTATCTCTTGATCACTACCACAAAGTTCTCTAATTGAACTGCATATCATAATCACCTGCAGAACTTTAAAAAATAATATAGATACCTGGGCCCCATCCTAGGTCCCACTGAATTAGAATCTCAGAGGTTGTGACCCATATACCTGTTAAAAAGCTCTGCAGGTAATTCTGACATGCAGTAATGGCTTTGAAGCAATGCTCTACACATGAAGCCTAGAGAGAGATAGTCAAAACATATCAACAGAATCCACACGCTTGTCAACAAGTATCCATGTATAAAATAAACATTATATAATCATTTCCTGTTATCTGAAGGAAAAAATCCTAGTTTCTAGCTTTCAGCTAGTTGTCACTTTCAAGGAAACTTGCAGAGAGTACATGCTTCAATTCCATCAAAAAAGGATATGTAAAAAAAAAAAAAGGATATGTTTACCTTTTGTACTCATTCAAAATAATACTTCTAAAAACATCCTTTGTAGCAACATTGAAGGATTCTATTATTTCACAGGAATCAACCTCTGGAAATTTTTCTATAGAAGAAAGATAAACCAAAACAAAGACTTTCTCATTTTGGAAGATAAAATTTCTCTTTAAGTTCACAGTGTCGAATCAATTAACTATGGAATTGAGCCAAAGGAGCTGACTGAACATTAGTCCTCTAAGCAAAAGTTTTTAAGTAGGAGAGACACAACTATTATACCTCAAATGTACCATTAATGGGAACCTAGTTTGCTTTCTACCAGAACAACAGTGCTTTAAAATCAACTATTTCATCGTTATCTGACATATCCAGCCAACCATTTTATGAGAAGATTTAACTGATGTTTTTAACAGTAGTCTCCTTCACTGTTTTGCTTTAGGAACTTTTATTTTAGTCCACAAATACAGGAATAATTTTCTTTATACATTACAAATCCCTACTTTTTTTTTAATAGACTTTCTTTTCTGTCTTTATTTTTGGCTGTGCTTGGTCTTTGTTGCTGCATGAGCTTTTCTCCAGTTGTGGCGAGCAGGGGCTACTCTTTAGTTGCGGTGCGCAGGCTTCTCATTGTGGTGGTTTCTCTTGCTGTGAAGCATGGGCTCTAGGGCGTGACTGCTTCAGCAGTTGTGGCTCCTGAGCTCTAGAGCACAGGCTCAGTAGTTGAGGTACATGGTCCTAGTTGCCTCACAGTACGTGGGCTCTTCCCCGATCAGGGATTGAACCCACGTGTCCTGCATGGCAGGCAGATTCTTTTATCAGTGAGGAAAGCCCTCTGCTGACTAGTTTTTAGTTAACATTTATCAAGTTCTTTCATAACCCAGGTATTTTACATGTTTTTATTTAAATACCTTTAATCTTTATAGGAATCTGTGAGATAAATGCTATTACTGTTATCTCTGTTTTACAGAAGAAAAAACAGACCTGAAGAGAAGCAAGTTGCCCGAGATCACCCAGGTAGTAACTGACAGCTGTGACCTGAATAAAGATGTCTGCCTAGGCTTATGCTTTTCAATGTTAAGCTACTTTATCTTATTATCTTAATGTAGTTGATTCATGCCAAGTTCTAAGCACTGTTCTCTTAAGCATTTGGTTTATTAAATATAACCTGAAAGTGGGCAGAACATAAGAAATGGCCACAGAGAGATAGATATTGTGTCTTTGTCAGACAGGAATAATTTTTAATATGAATTTTTATGGTTTAACTAGGTTGCACTTAGAAAAATAATTAGTAACAAAACATTAAAAATATTATCCTGTGAACCCAGAGAGTCAAGAAGGTATTTGACTCTGTATTATTACTACTACTTTTCTTTTTTTATTGGAGTGGGTTGCCATGCTCTCCTCCAAGGGATCTTCCTGACCCAGGAATTGAACCCACATCTCTTACGTCTCCCATTTTGGCAGGCAGGTTCTTTACCAACAGTGTCACCTGCGAAGCCCCACGACTATGTATTATTAAAATCACTTTCTTTTTAAATAAGGCAGCAGGTGTTATACAATTTTTTTTTTACATTCCCCCCCCAGCTTTTTATTTTGTATTGGGGTATAGCCGGTTAACAATGTTGTGATAGTTTCAGGTGAACAGTGAAGGGACTCAGCTATGCATATACATGTATCCATTCTGCCCCAAACTCCCCTCCCATCCAGGCTGCTACATAACTTTGAGCTGAGTTCCATGTGCTATTCAGTAGGTCCTTGTTGGTTATCCATTTTAAATATAGCAGTGTGTACATGTCCAAACCAAACTCCCTAACTATCCCTTCCCTCCTTTCTTTCCCCACTGGCAACCATAAATTCATTCTCTAAGTCTGTGAGTCTCCTTCTGTTTTACAGGTAAGTTCATTTGTATCATTTCTTTTCAGATTCCACATATAAGGGATGTCATATGTTATTTCTCCTTCTCTATCTGACTTACTTCTAATCCTTAATAGGATGAAATATAGTGAGAAAAGACCAAACTTTTTCAATGGCAATTACACATATAGATAATGGATATAGATAATTATAGAACTACGTAATGGCCTTAATATTGATATTAGCAGCAAAATTTTTGTCTTGAGATATGCAGGTGAGAGGATATTTGTCTATTAGCAGAAAAATTAACAAGAACTATATGTCATGCGTGGTAGCTCAGTTTGTGTGACTACTATTAAGCAATAAAATCCTTTTGTTTAATAATTTTTAGAAAGAGTCTCTAAAATCTAAATTTTATAATTCCACATGTTAATAACATCAATTAACATTTACTGAAAACCTGCTATGTGTCAGGCACAGATGTAAATGATTTATTCATTCAATCCTCACAAACTGTATTAGAATTGCAATTTTATAAATTAAACTCAAGAATTTTAAAGAGTATCTTTTAGGTTTTCATAGGAAATGATACAAGGATACCCATTTTGGAGTATGAGAGTTTGATCTAGAAAAGATTAGGAACACCTCATACTCAGCATTTACTGGTGCTAACTTTGGGTCAGGTGCAGTTCTTACCTATTCACAGAAGTCAGTTTAACAGTAACTTTGGGATGTATCATTATCACAAGTTTACTAAAGATGAAACTAAGGAGTAATAAGAATAACTGATCTCTTAACAACTGAAATTTTAAAATCTATTATTTCCTTTATTTTTTTATACTAGAAAAAACTAAAATTTACCTTTTAGTTGTTCCTCTGTATCTAATCTAATCTTATTAATAGCTTCATCTCTGGAAATCTAAAAGAAAGTTGAAGTTCAGTTGTTATATATGGCTTTTGTATTTAACATTTCTATTTTTAAAATTACTATACAATTAACACTTTGTAATAGTAATCAGATTTCCCTAATGGTAATTTGTAAGAAATAGTACCTGTTTAATTCATTTAAATGTATTCACACACTGCCCTTTTCATAAAAATATGACAAATATTCATAAACAAAATTGTGTGAGCTATTACAAAAAAGAATTCCCAGAACAATTATATAAACAAAATTCAGGTATACCTACTTTATCATGTTCATGATCTGTAAAAACTGTGTAGAGTTTTTCCATGGCGAGTCTATTTTAAGCAAAAAGTAAAGGTCAGCATAATATGTAGAAACATTAGGCAGTGTTTATTATAAACAAGACTGAAATATTTAACAGGCTAAAATACTTAACATTTCATAATTAAAAATATGTATTTATTGCTCTGTAACACTGCTAATCTGTTTACTATTTATGATGAAGTGAAAGTTGCTCAGTTATGTCCAACTCTTTGCGACCCCATGGACTATACAGTCCATGGAATTCTCCAGACCAAATACTGGAGTGGATAGCTGTTCCCTTCTCCAGGGGATCTTCCCAGCCCAGGGTTCAAACCCAGGTCTCCCACATTGCAGGCAGATTCTTTACCAGCTGAGCCACAAGGGAAGGAGAACACAAATTTCTTTCTCCTCACTTATTAGGGGAATCACTCACACACACCTTCCCTTAACTGTTCAATTAATTTCATCTTAGATTTTTCTCTCTTCACTCACTCTCATGGAACCAGCTGCTTTTTTTTTTTTTCCCTATGCATTTTGGCTGTTATTGCAGATAACCCTGTGATTGGGTAGTGTTAAAACTCTAATCTCTAAGTAATGGCTGTGAGACTCATACTAAGAGAAGTATGAACTTTTTCAGTTTATTTCAAATGAAATAATTCTCTGGTCATTCATTCATAATTTATGAGTACTTTATGTACAGGCACTATTTTAAGGACTGGGCATATAGTGGTGGCTGTATTTGAGAACCTCAACAGTTTCCTTAGATATTCAAATATCTTATGCTTTATACTCTTCTTCCTTGACAGAGAGAGAGGAGAATTATCTTAATTTTGACAAGTACACTCACTCTCCCCTTTCCTTTAAGATTTAAACTTAGGTCCTTGAAGAGAGATGTAGGTTTATCCTTCTAAAAGCATTAGACTGCTATTTATGGCAATGACTATTAAAATAGAAAGCTGGTATTTAGGAAGTAACGTATGGACAGTGCTTCTATGAGAAGTTATTTCTGAGAGGAAATTAAATTTGGTGATACGTTCATATTTTCTTTCATACAGATTTTCTTACTTATGAGCGTGTTTGACAATCTCTGGTGAAGGGACGAATAACTTCTGAGGTGTCCTCTTGGTAACACCATTTTCTTTTACCAACTGCTGGATGCCCTGAATTATTTGTTGTGTATGTTTTACTCCCACTTTGATAGCATGGCAAAAGTCCTGCTGTAAAATATTCTCTGCAGAGGCTTCCAACATGACTAAAAAAAAAAAAAGAACAAGACTGCCATTGAACCTTTTACCAATTTTCAAATGTTTCAGATTTGAATTTTCAAATATCAATTTTACCATTTTCAAAGACCATGACATGACAAATACTACAGATCAATTTTCTACCTTTTTGATTTCTTTCCTCAGAATTAACACAATTCCAAAATATAAACAGTAGTAAATGAATAAAGAAACCTTGATATTTGAAGTTAAGTATATATTCTTCATAAATTTACTGAGAAATTTCTCATTAAAAAAATGAAACACAAAATGAAATGTGCACACAATTTTTTGTAATAGCTCTATAAGATATAATTAAAATATCATAAAATTCCATCCTTTAACATATACAACTGCATCTATTTTTAAAATGTATTTAAATTGAAAATTTTAAATATTAGCACAGTAGGTGTCCAATAACATTTCCTGTTTAACAGTTATTTGATGTGACCTCTCTCTTAATTTGGTCCTTGTCACATTTTCTAATTCTTGCCTGGGTCAGGAAATCTTTGCAGTGATATTGTTTCAAGTTAGCGAGCTAGAGGACCCAAGCTACTACCATAAAATGGTTGTTTTTAGTTTTGTAAAGTATAACTCCTGTGGAAAGCAGGCAAGCTCCAAAGTAAGGCTTCTAGCATTTTAGCTTTGGTTTCTATAAGGCTGAATATGTGTGCCATTTCTGGCAGGTATCTCTCAACTTGTCCAAAGTCTAAGATGATGTAATGCATAGCTACCATCAAACTAGTGTGTTTAACCACATCCTGTCATTAAGATTTGTTATGGCTAAAAAGTCATAATGAATCACTTCTAAAAAGTCACTTCTGAGGCTTCTAAGCATAATCAAGAATGGAAAAAAAAAATCTTATATGCTTTACATGTTGGAATTACATCAGTCAGCTGAAGCAGATCTGTAAAACTATAATGGAAGATCTAACATTTCTGTCACTGCTGTCTTGGAAAGAGGAGAAAGATGGCAGGGCTGAAAAGTACTGGGGGAAAAATAGCTGGCAATTTCCCCAATTTGGTGGAAACATAAACCTGCATATTCAAGAAGCTGAATAAACCCTACATAGGATAACCCAAGAAAAGACATATCATAATTAAACTTCTGATAACCAAAGACAAAGGAAAAAAAATCTTGAAACCAGCTAGAGAAAAATGACACCATGCCAATGTGGGAAAAGCAATTCAAACAACAGCAAATTTATCATCAGAAACCATGGAGGCCAGAAGGAAGAGGCATAATATCTTTCAGGTGTTGAAAGAGAAGAACTGTCAACCCAGAATCCTATTCCCAGTGAAAATATTTAAGAGTGAAGGAGAAATCAAAACTCTTAGATGTAGGAGAAAGAAGAAAATATGTCACCCTGAAATGGCTAAAGAAAGGTCTCTAAACAGAAAGAAAACAATGAAGGAAGAAACCATGTTAAGAATGTATTAAGCAGAAATATGGGTAAATACAACACACTGGAATACTTGTCTGCAATTTTCTAAACTGTCTGATGGTTAAAGCAAAAATTGTAACACTTCCCTGTTGTGGTTCTAAATGTAGAGAAATATTAAACAAATATACATGGAGGAGGATGAAGGGAGGTTAGGTTTCAGTTGTTCACTTGAGGCACAAAGAAGCTTCCTCTGATACCATGATATGGAGATGGTTATAGCCTTTCTCTTATCTGTGTTCCCATGACATCTCCTCTCCCTTTCACAGAATTGGAGATTTAAAAACATGCATTTAATGTATGTAAACTGTACCTCAGTAAATTAATTTTAAAAAGAGCATAGGAACAGGTCAGAACAACAGTTGGAAGGCTGCCTATTGGGTTTGTGCATGCTGCAGATACAGTAAAGATCCTTGGTTCATTCCTCCAGTATCTCTTTAAAATTAGAGTGGTTCAGACACAAAGGCAGATAAAGATATATGACCATTTAGAAGATGGTTTATTTTGCATCTTAACAGTAATATTAACCACTTGCTTACTAGGTTCTAGGTACTATGTGGGGTACTCTACAAACCTTGACTCTAATCTTCATAATGGTCCTATAAAGTAGCCAAATCAATTCACTAAAAAATTAGTAAATTTCTTTTTTACTAATTTTGCTGAAAAATTTCAGATATAGACCAAGTGAACTTCAAATAGCAAACCAACACTCTACTCAGGGCCCTTTTTGAGATGCTCAAATATAATGTAGGGGTCATTCATTCACAGCCTCCCCAAATCTTTAGAATCTTCTCTATATGGTGATAGTTCCCCACCTTCACCTTTAAAAGGGAGGGTGACTTACTCAGTGGGCACACAACTTTTTACTATTCCTCCTGGTCTCTTGTCCCTGCCTCTTTTTTCCCCTCCTGCCTGTAAGTAAGATAAGTTGGCCAGAGTTCTGTTAGCTAGAGTTCTGGAATCCCATGATCAGACAAGCCTGGCAGGCTGCAATCCATGGGTTGCAAGAGTTGTACTCAACTTAACGACTACACCACCACTGGTAGCCAGTACATAACCATGAAGATGTGGGCAACACCCTAAGCATAGCAGAGTGGAAAGCTATAAAACGATCTAGATTTCTTAAGACATTAGGGGAGCTGCTGTAACTGTCCTGGACTCATTATCTCTGAATTTTTGTTACTTGAGAAAAAATAAGTACCCATCTTGTTTAAGCCTTGTTATTTAGTTTCACCACACAATTCCTAACTAACATGTAGATAATACACAATTCCTCTTTCATGTATTTTGTCTATCATCTAGTTCTAAGTCATTATGAACATTCCAAAAGCAGCAGCTGGAAATGAGGTATTTTACATGTTAACCGAACAAAAAAAGCACTAAAAGTTTAATACATTTACATTTCATCAAAATGTTCCCACATCAGAAGATTCTGTGTCAAAAAGTTCCAGACAACAAATATCAGGTAGCAGGATAAACTAAGAGACCTTAATTTATTTGTCCAAGGTTGCATGGTTAACTATGGCAGATGCTCGGTTTCAAACCCAAGTCATTTTGACTGTTAAAGGCTATTCCCCTTCAACAGAATCAGCCTCTGATTTTTGTTCATGTTGATTATGGCATTTTAGTTGGAAGGAGTAAAGGTGACCCATGGTCCAGTGCATATCTTTATCACTAGTTTCCTATGAGGAAATATGATACCTCTTTCTCAGAGGACAACAGGCTTCGAATGACTGCATTAGCTAAATTAACATATTTAATAAAACAATTAATTTACTACCAGATTTAAAACTTCAAATTTTAGACTAGCTTATCAGTCTAAAAATAATTACTAAAATTATCTTAACAAAGATTTTTGCATTTCAATTAGTTATATAACATTCTATAATTCTAGGTATTGTTTGACATGATGCAAGAGCACTACCAAAATGGGGCAGCAATAAAACAAAACAAAAATTTTTATGGCTAGTTAACAAAATACACATACATTCTTAGAAGCCAAAACCTGTACAAAAAATCCAGAACAAATCTACCACATAAACTACTTACCAATCTGACTTTTAGGTGCTCCAGTAACCACTAAATTTAAAGTACTGTTAGCCATTTCTTTTCGTGTTGGGTTAACTACACATTCTCCATCAATCATTCCTATCCGTACTGCCCCTAAAATATATTAAAATATTGGCAATTGTTTAATAAAAACTCAGTTTTCAAGACATTCCAGTAATGACCTCAAACCATATCTTCAATTGTGACCATCTTCTGGCCTCACTGGGTGACTCAAGTTCAGCATTCATCTCGGTGGTCTTTTCCTAGTCTTGACTATATTTTCTCTTAAGACAAGTGCTTACCTGCTGATCCTACTAAGGTACAGCATAAATATCAGTGACTCTTGAGAAACCCTCTCTGACACCTAACTACACAAATATAAACCTGCCCTTCTCTATCATTTTCTTAACACTCTGACTATACTTTTATAGTACTGTTTATAAAAAATTGTTTCGCTCATGCTGAAACCAAGAACTGTCTCATTCATCTCTGTACTACTGATACCTAGTCTGCCTTAGTTTTTTCATTGCTAAGTCCAATATTGGGCATTTAGGACACAATGATTATTCACCTGATAAATCATTTGTATATTGCATGAATACAACTTACATGAGCTGTAAGTTATCAACAAGTTTATATTTCAATATTATCTTGAAAGAGTGTGTACCCTGACAATTTCTCAGTCCAAAAATAGAAATTCTTCAAACAGAAGAGGCAACTAAGAAGTCACAGAATCTGAGAACATAAAATAATCTCTAACACATAACATATTGCTATAAGAAACAAAACCCAAAGCAAAGAGAAAAGTTTCTTAAAAGATCTGAAAGGACTCTTCTTAGAATGTCATCTAATCAGACTCCCCAAGAAACAGTAAATCAAAGTTAATAAATCTATGTCCTTGCTATAGCATGCTCACTCCAATTTTTTTGGGGGAAAAAAAAAAAAAAAAAAGTTTCTTCAGTGCTCTTAGCCAAAAAGCTGAGAAGTGATAGAAAAAATGTTTTTTATTTTCAAATCCTAACTTACCAATAGGTCCATTCCAAGGAATATCTGATAATGAGAGGGCTACAGAAGCTTTAAAAAAGAAAGAAAATAACAGCTGAAATAAAAATATTTCATTGCTTAAAAAAGAAAATTAATAGTAATAATTTTAATCTTTATTTTTATACTTACCACCATTAATTGCTAGGACATCAGGTTCATTAACACCATCTACTGCTAACAGATTACAAAGGATCTAGTGCAAGGGAAAAAAATGCAAAGCACTTAAAAAAAAAACCTACTTGATGTGGGAGGATTATCATTTGGAATAACATTTTGGCCTAAAATATAGGAAAACTATATGATATGGTTCAAAGCAAAAGCTTTGTAGTCAAACCCCTTACTTCTATCATTTAACTACATGCTTGACCACAGAAAAAATTACTTAAATTAAGCCTCAAAAGTTTCCTCATCTTTAAAAGGGAAAAATAATGGTATCTTCCTAAAAAGTTCTTAGGAAAATTATAGGAAATACTGTGTATAAATTATTTATAGTACTGAGCAGTAAATGTTAGTTAGCTATGTTAGTAAATGCTACATAAAAATACTGTTGTCTTCTGTTTGTTAAGCACAGACAAATTACATTGTAATAATATGCTTATGTCATGTACTTAGGAAAATAACTTCTCGAAGCAGTGACATTCTAACAAAGGAATATTTGCAAGGCATATTTATTTTTTTCACACATAAAATAATTAAAGTATATAAATGGGTCATTATTACAAAAGAAGGTATTATTCAGAAAGTAACAAAATATAACAAAGTAGAGGTTTAGAGAACCCAATGATAAAAAATAGGTAATAAAGACTAGTTGACAGTCCTTGTCTGTTACTAATATGACCTTTGGGGCCCAGTCTGAACTGTCCCCACCCACCTCAATTACTCTAACCTTTTTTCAAATTTACCAATTTCTTTCCTGCCCAAGAATTTTGTGCTTCCTGTTCCATCTTCCTCTACTCCTACATTGGTTAATTCCTACTCATAATTCAGGTATCACCTCATATTGATACCAAATAAATGTTAGGTTTTAAAAACTAATGTAAACTGCAGCAGCATCACCAAAAATTCTTATTTTATACTGTTAAAATGTTGGGCCTAGGAAGTATTAAATAGAGATTACATCTTTTTTTTTTCTTTACTGACCTGAAAACAAATAAACCTAAAACAGAACATACCTGTGTATCATAAAAGTAGCCAGCTGGAAAGAGAGGTCTAATTGAACGATCTGCCAAAAGAAAAAAAAAAAGAGATTAAATTGTTACTAGCAGAAGTTGCTTCACAATTCAAAACTTTTCCCCCATTAAAGACCAAGCTAAAAAGTAATGTAACTAGCCATTTAATAAAGCAAAACAATAACAGCAAAAACAAAACCCTTGGACTAATTTACTCACAGGGACACAGATAAATATTAAAATACACCAGATCCTAAAGATGAAAAACTAGCAGGACAGGAGCACCCAATTGTAAAATTGGGGAGCAACTTTTCATTCTGGTTCCACAGACATCAGAATTCATTGCTTGCTGCTGCTGCTGCTAAGTCGCTTCAGTCGTGTCTAACTCTGTGCGACCCCATAGACGGCAGCCCACCAGGCTCCTCCGTCCCTGGGAGTCTCCAGGCAAGAACACTGGAGTCGGTTGCCATTTCCTTCTCCAATGCATGAAAGTGAAAAATGAAAGTAAAGTCGCTCAGTCGTGCCCGACTCTTGGCGACCGCATGGACTGCAGCCTACCAGGCTCCTTCGTCCATGGGATTTTCCAGGCAAGAGTACTGGAGTGGGTTGCCATTGCCTTCTCCAACTGTTATTTATTTATTTAAGCAGAAGAAAGAGGCTTAAGACCAACAGCACACCAAAATAAAACCCTTCCTTGGAATTCTGTGTCTGATGAGTGCGTATAAATATACATAAAGTAGAACTTTTGGTTAGAAGAACTATAAACTACAAATGATCCCATGATATTTAAGGATATCAAAGATTTGAAAAATCATAAACATATTTCAGTAGTTGATGAATACAACGCTTTCAGGAATTACTACGATGAACCTACAAATGAAAACTACTTAGGTTCAACAGAGTAGAGGTGTGGGCCACAGAATTTATATGATTAATAGAGATTCATTCATTTGGTCAACAATATTTGTTGAATGCCTATTTTGTTCCAGGGAGTATGCTAGGTATAGGGGATTCAGTATTAAACAAAAATTTTTTTCTCATGAAGCCCACATTTGAATCGGGGATACAAAAAGTAAATAATCTTAGGTTGTGTTAATGTAATGAAGAAAATTTAAGAGAGATTATAGAACACAGATGGAAGAGAAGAGATACTAAGACAGGTATATATATCAGAGACCTTAATATCTTACCTATTACTCGACTTGTAAGAATTTCTTTATCAGAAGATCCAATCTCTCTTCTGAGATAGTTTGTGGGAATCCTACCTGCTGCAGCAGCCTTCTGTCTATAGTCAACCTGAAAGAGCGAAGAAAAAAAAAATGCTGTTCATTTGACTGACTTTTGTAGTGGCAGATTTTCCCCAAGAAATTACTACAGAGATACAATTGTCCTGAGGTTGCCAACAACATATTCCAGACTAAGAGTGAATATCTTGCTTACTTTTAGTGTTTTGTATCTCTTAGAGAAAGGAGAGGTGACAGAAATAGTCAGTAAATTGATTTTTTTAAAAGCCTTCCACTACCCAGTTAGATGACTGTGTAGACTCAATACTTCCCACAGTAGCTTATCCTGGTCAAGTTTAACACTGCCTTTTTTTGTGTCAACTCTGTAACTGCATTCCCCTTATCATAAGAAAAGAAGCCATAATATACTATTTTCACCAAAAATATACTTGTAGACTCATACAAAGGGAAATCTACAAAAGCAATGAATTCACTGCTTACTAAACATCAAAGTACTTGTGCACTTCCACTGTTTCTGTCAACTTGATAAACCTGGATCTTATGATGACCACTGATATAATGACTCAATATCAAACAATTAAGGAAAATCCTTTATTGTGCCAAGTTTACAATTTGTACTCACTAGACACTGGACAAAAATATTACAGTTCTATATTTATTCTATATTACAGTTCAGAAAAATCAGCAAATACTTACCACCAAAGGCATGAATTGGGAAGGTGAAGGTTTTGTTTTACTGACTGCTGTGACCATCACTGCAGTGTCACCTGACTTAAACATAAACAACAACACTGGTAAATTCCTTTAAAATTAGATATTAACATATAAGCAGTTATTCATATAAGACTGAATCCTCCCTCAGTTAAACCCAAGGAAAGAGAATTGTTATTCTGTGACACTGTGACTATGAACATAATTATTCACAAGCAGTCCAATCTTAATCACTTCTGCATAATCATGATCTATATTAGAACAGTCACTAAGTTTTTCAAAAGTAACAGAACTAAAAGGGAAAAGGCTCACTGATAGTTTAGTCACATCCAATCATATTTTCTACTTATTAGGAAATTTAGGCTATAAATAAAGAAAAAATTATTACTATTGAAGAAACCGGTAAAATTACTTTCTCTAAAAAAGCGTTACAGAATTTATTAACAGAATAAATTAGAACCCCAAGTTTGGAAGAGACCTTAAAGGTCATTTAGTATACTTAGTCCTCCGACTCCCTGGTTGTCTGGAATGATTCTGACACTACAAATGGTCTGAATTAATTTCCAGTACCAGAATTCTAAGAAGTTACATGATGTTATAAAGATATTCAGTACCAGTCTCTATAAACATTTTTAGGGTGAAAATTTAACAATTTGGACTTTTTACCTGTACTACAGCAGAGCCATCTGCAAATCTGGCCAGTTTTCCAGAGGATATTTCTAATTTTCTGTTCAAAATAAAAATCCAATACAAAAGGACTTAGGTCATTAATACAATTCCTAACTTAGAATAAATCAATCAAAGATTTAAAGAACCAAAGGTCCCATAGGCCCCCAACTACCAACAAACAAACAAACAAAAAAGGGACAGAGCTCACTATCATTACCAAAGATTCAAGGGGAGGTTAAGATCTCCTTCAGAAAAAATACAGAAACCGAGGCACAGGAGTAATCTGAATGACAGTATTTCTGAAGGGAAGAAGCTCCTTTCTTAAGGTTAATTTCCCATTTATCACATCTTTTCTCCCGTCTTACCACTCTTGCCGTGTTGACTAAAGTAGCCTTTTAACACACAAACTTTATCATTTCTCTCCTTAATTCCTTTAAAATCTCCCTCATTGCCTTTAAAATATAAACTCCAAAACTTCCAACAGAAACTTGCATGTTCTACAACAGTGCCAAGATAACTCAGTGGGGGAAAGAAACAGTCTTTTCAACCAATAGTGCTGGGACAACTGGATATCCATATGCAAAGAAGTTAATAAACGTTGGACCCTTTCCTCATATTATAAATAAAAATTAACTCAAAATGGATTATTGACATAAATGTAAAAATTAAGACTGTAATACTCTAAGAAAAAAATACGGGAGTAAATCTTCATAAACCTGGGTTACACCACATCTTCCTATAGATGACATCAAAAGCACAAATAAAAAAAATAGATAAATCTGACAATCAAAATTAAAAACTTTCATGCTACAAAGGACATCATCAACAAAGTTAAAGAAAATCTACAGAATAGCAGAAAGTATTTGGAAATCATATACCTGATAAGGGACTTGTATCTAGAATATGTAAAGAATGCTTACAACTCAAAAATAAAAAGAAACCCAATTTTATAAACTGGTAAAGGATTTCAATCAATGTTTCTTCAAGGAAGATCAACAGTACTGCATGAAAATATGTTCAACATCATTAGCCGCTAAGGAAATACAAATCAAAACCACAATGAGATACTATTCACATCTAGTAGGATGGTTATGATGGGTATGTGTTGATGGGCATGTGGAGAAATTGGCAGTCTCATACACTGCTGACTAAAATGTAAAATGGTGCACCTGCTTTGGGAAATAATCTGGCAATTCCTCAAAAGATAAAACACAGAAGTACCCCAGATGTTCTCAAATACAGGCTTGGATTAACAGTCAAATACCAAATCCTCCCACTTTCTTTGTTCTGTTGATCTACACAATGTCTCCTTTAGGTGTCCCAGACCACCTACCAGATAGTTCTGCCTTGGTGACTGACCTAATTTAAACTTTCTTCCCGCTAGGTGGTTACTTTCCATTATGTCTCATGATTTCAGCTGGTGTCTAACAGACACGTAATTTTTTTCCTGTATTTCATGGTGATTTTACCTCTTTTCAATTCACTTCCCTATATTTTAATGTATAAAATACCTCCAAATATAAGATTGTTAACATATCAATG
Source organism: Capra hircus (assembly GCF_001704415.2). Classification (NCBI taxonomy): domain Eukaryota; kingdom Metazoa; phylum Chordata; class Mammalia; order Artiodactyla; family Bovidae; genus Capra; species Capra hircus. Next base: position 37,956,767 of record NC_030818.1, read on the forward strand.
GCTTCTGGAATTGGAACTGGATGGCTATGGAACCGTATGAGAAGATTTTTGAGCTTTTAAAATATTGAACGATGTGAGTGAATACCTAAATCAAAATATACTTTTGAAAAAAATAATAAAAAGGATAAGAAGAGAAAGGAGGTTCTACTGGTGGGCACAAGAGTAGGACGAGATAGCTTAGGAAGAGAGAAGGGAAAAGAGCAGCTATCTGCCACAGGAAGTAGAACTCCAGGGAGAGAGAGATGCAAGTATTTTTGGAGACACTTGCAAAATGGTATAGCTTCCTCTAAGAAAAATTCAGTAGTTCAAAACTCACGCTACTCCACCCCCACTCCAGCAAAAACAAAACAAACACCCACCTTTATGATTTGGCCTTGCCTTTGCTGCCAAACTCATACTTCACTTTTCACTCCATCCACAGTGAGTTATTTGTAGCTAGTCAATACACTCTCTCACTTCTCTGCAACTGCACTTGCCATTTTCTCTGCTACTTTCTCCTTGCTAATTCCTTTTTGCGTTTCAGGATTCACCTTCAACAGCAAGCTTTACAGTGGGATAAACACCCCTTTGTGCTCCTTCAGCATGCTATTCATACCTTTCCCACAAACTGATTTTCTCAGCACTGAATCTGTGTTCTTCCTCATCAGACTATCTCTAGTTGCCTTGGAACTCAATATAGTAAATGCTCTATAACTTGCTGAAATGAAAATTACTACAAAGTTTATTGTGTGTAGTAAAGACGTTTACCACAATAGTATACAACCTTCTAGGACATTGTAAAGGATACACATAGCAAGTATCAAGTTGGTGGTACAAAGCAGTCACCCAAAAAAGTTTGTTGCAAACTTATGACAAAGAAAATAATTGACCCAGCAGGTATGATATTTATGAATCTCACTGCTACAACACATGACACAGGTTTAAAAAGAGGTTACAAAAAAAAAAAAATCCCAGTTGACTAATAAATGAGATTCAAAGTAGACTATTATGAAAAATTTGGAGGGCAAACCTAACCTTGTTGTTTTGAGTCCCTGCTGCTGCTAAGTCACTTCAGTCATGTCCTACTCTGTGCAACCCCACAGACGGCAGCCCACCAGGCTCCCCTGTCCCATTTCCTTCTCCAGTGCATGAAAGTGAAAAGTGAAAGCGAGTCGCTCAGTCATGTCTGACTTAGCGACCCCATGGACTGCAGCCATCCATGGGATTTTCCAGGCAAGAGTACTGGAGTGGGGTGCCATTGCCTTCTCCTTTGAGTACCTAGTGCCTAACAGTAGATGTCTGTGTATTGAAATGTTCTGGGACATTTCTTCACAGAAGAATAAATTTTCAGTCCTTGAAGAATGGAAGAGATATCTTTCCCCTCAAAAATCAGAATCAAAGAATGCAAGAGGTGGAAAGAAAGACCTTAGAGATCATCTAGTCTCACAGTCTCTAGAGCTCTTTTCTTTTTATAGTCTTTAACCTAACAACTTTTTTTTCCCTACATTTTTAGAGGGCATGTAAACGCATATGATTATGTGACTGACACACAGTAGGCAAAACCAAAACACCCAGCTTTATGATTTGGTCTAAAATATTTATTATCTGACCCGTTACAGAAAAAGTTTGCTGACTCTTGATCTAATAAAAGTCTCCTCATTCAGGGGAGTGCAAGGAGTGGTGACATGGTGACATAGCTTGTTCAAAGATCATTGAGTAAGTCAGGGAGGAAGTGCTGGGTTCAAAGCCAGATTTTCTGACTTTCGTATGAATTAGGGTCAACGTTTTTTTAAAAATACACGTGAAAAGTATATATAAAGTATTAGCAGTTTCATTTTTTAAAATGAATCCCATACTACTTTTATAAAAGTCATTTTAGAAATGAATTCTGGGAAACAGACCCCAAGAGAAAGTATCAATCTGAAACACAAATTTAAAATCCACCTAGTCTCATAGGAGTAGCTTTGACCCTGAGAAAGTTACCTAAGCTTCTCTGAGCCTCTGTTGCTTTAACTATAAAATGAAAGTAATAGTACATTTACTACAGGCTTCCCAAGTGGCTCAGACCATAAAGAATTTGCCTGCAATTCAGGAGACCTGGGTTCCATCCCTGGGTTAGGAAGATCCCCTGCAGAAGGGAATGGCAACCCACTCCAGCAATCTTGCCTGGAGAATCCCATGGAGCCTGGTTGGGGTCGCAAAGAGTAGGACAGGACTAAGTGACTAACACTTGCACAGGCTTTAACAGAGTATCATATAACCAGCGTCAACAAACCGACTTTGTCCTTTCTTTCCTACCCAGACTCATACGGGCCAAGCTTCTTAGCCAGTAAACTGGATTGAAGGACGTAAGCATCAATTGTTAACGCGTTATCTTTTTCATTTCATAGCCGAGGAATCACCAAAAGTAAAGAGAATGGAAATCAGGTGGGCAAACTCGGTTGGGGAAAAGAAGCTCGGAACAGGGAGAGAGGGAGGAAGCAGCAGCAAAGGGCACGGTACTGAGACAGCAAGAGAAGTAGGGGGATGGGGCTGGGGGTGCCAAGAAACAGGTTCCAAACGCGGAAAGGGAAATTTGTAACTTAGGTTTAGGGTAAAGAGACTTGGGTTGCCGGATTCGTACTCTAAGAAGTGAATGTACTCGGACCCGCCTTGTGAAAGGACAGAGAACACACACAGTTCCTTACCTGCTGCCTAAATCCACGGCCACGGATCGCGGCCCGATGCCACCCCATAGTGCTCGCACCTGTAACTGGGTGAGTGTCCTATCCCGCCCTGGCAGACGGAGGGGACCATCGCCCAGAGGCCGCAGCCGGAGGCACGAGCAGCAATGCCTGCAGGCCGCCATGACACCTGGCACGCGATCAACCCGGGCCGCGCCCTGATTGGCTTAATCTGCAGATAGTGGGGCGGAGCCTGATGCAGTTTCGTTTCCGCGGTACCGAGGGGAACGCCGGGGAAGCGGATACCTGGCCGCTTTCTACGAAGCGTAGAGAGGGTCAAAACTATCTGAACGCAATCGAGACAACTCATTCTTTATTAGCCAATCAACAACAATTAGTAAAATAATGTGAGTTTTTGGTTTGTTTTTCATTTTTCTATCGTAGTTTAAAAGAGAATCTAAAATAGCACAAGTATTTAAAAGAGTATTGCAGTAATAGAAGTAATCAGAAAACACATTGTTGTTATCTGGCTTCTGCCAGCTGAGAATTAGGAGAATTTGCGTAGTGGGCCATGGAAAGAGACCTTTCTGTCTTCCATCCTACCCCCTGGCTTTTATTTTATAAATTTCAAGCAACAAATATATTACTACTTTACCAAGGGAGTACCAAGTACCACCATAGGAGCCCAATTTATTTCTAGTAAGTTAATTTCACCTCTGGTTGACCTGTTATCATTTTATATATTATTATGCTCATTTTGGGTTCATTTCCATTTTAATATTTAGCAATTAATTTCTCTATTTTTGTCAAGTGTTGATACTTTCTAAACCAACTTGCCACTATTTTTTAAAAGTTTTGGATAATGAAAAAAAGTTTTTGGAATTTGATTTGATAAATTTCTAGGGGGTGGATAAATTTCTCCCACCCCTCTTAATCCAGTCTGTTGGAGAAATCTTTATATGGTTCATGGAATGAATCAAATGATTATTCTTCTGAGGATCATATTTCTCTTTTAAGGTCATAACCCTGTTCTCCAAAGAAATCCAAACAACAAATTGCTCTTGAGCAATTTCAATCACTGATTTGGAATTTCCATGTCAATAAAGGGATTACAGATAACTCTGTTTATAGGTATTTAATGTTAAAGTAGTTTTTGCTTCTTTTCTACCTTTTTCTTTACCTTGTGTTGCCAGTGTTTTCAAGACCAATCCACTGAAACCTGTCATAAGGACAAATCTATCAGAATCTACCTGCCACAATTCAACATGATTTTAGTTTTATAAATTAAGAATATTAAATCACCTTTTAGTAAAGGACCTAAATACTGTATAATACTTTTCATTTAGGCCTAATAGTTTAGAGCATAGAATTGAAGTTGTTGTTGCTGCTGCTGCTGCTGTTGCTAAGTCGCTTCAGTCGTGTCCAACTCTGTGCAACCCCATAGACGGCAGCCCACCAGGCTCCCCCATCCCTGGGATTCTCCAGGCAAGAATACTGGAGTGGGTTGCCATTTTCTTCTCCAATGCATGAAAGTGAAAAGTGAAAGTGAAGTCACTCAGTCATGTCCAACTCCTAGTGACCCCATGGACTGCAGCCTACCAGGCTCCTCTGTCCATGGGATTTTCCAGGCAAGAGTACTGGAGTGGGGTGCCATTGAAGTTGTTACCAATCCCCAAAGAGTCAGTGACCCCTCAATTGGTCCTTTGCCTGGAGTTGCAAATGCCACTCAAATGAAGCCAAGTTTGGTATAGTACAGCAGAAGTTTTATTTATAGATTAAGGAATGGAGAAAGGAGAACTCATACTTTAAAAACAACTTCTCCCCAAAGGGAGGAGGAATAAAGAAATTCTAAGGGGTAGGAGGCAGATAAGTCATCAGGGCTCTAGGAAAGGAGTGGAGATTGCCAGCAGCTGGGACATATGTAGTCATTCACACTTCTTTGCAGAAGGCAGGCAGTATGCCTAGTATGCCTAGCCTAGTACAAATCATCCCCTCCCCACCCCTTCCTTAGGCAGAGATAGTAGCACAATAATGAAGCAAAAGTAACTTTTAGATACTTCCAAGTCTTGTCTGTGTAGGTGAGTTCCTGTGGTAAAGTTAGAAGTTCAGGGCAGTTGACCACTACATATCTCTCAGCACAGCAGCAAAACAACTCTGTTAAATACCAGATGATTTCGAAACCAACAGAGATAAATAAAGGCAAGGATCGTTAGTTCTCAGGGGCTGGTATGGGTGACAAAACATCTCCTTTCTCCATTCCTTGATGAATGAATAAAGTTTCTGCTCTACTACAAGGAACCTGGTTTCATTTGATTGACATTTTCAACTCCAAGCAAAAGACCCATTGACCCATTGAGGGATCTCCAACCCATTGGGGATCGGTAACAAAGTTAGTCTTGAGTGGTCCTAGTCTTGGCTTTGCCATTTCCTAGTTGTCTGACCCTATCTCTCTGAGCCTTAGTTTTCTCATCTATACAAATGGATAATAATACAAATCTCACAGGACTTTTTTTTTTTTTAAGATTAAATGTGACAGAGGGTGTAAGGTGTTTACAGTACCTGGCACACTGTCAGTTCAGTTCAATTCAGTTTCTCAGTTGTGTCTGACTCTTTGCGACCCCATGGACTGCAGCACACCAGGCTGTCCTGTCCATCACCAACTCCAGGAGCTTGCTCAAACTCACATCCATCGAGTTGGTGATGCTGTCCAACCATCTCATTCTCTGTTGTCCCCTTCTGCTCTTGCTTTCAGTCATTCCCAGCATTAGGGTTGTTTCCAAAGAGTAAGTTCTTCACATCAGGTGACTAAAGTATTGGAGTTCAGCTTCAGCATCACTCCTTCCAATGAATATTCAGGACTGATCTCCTTTAGGATTGTCTGGTTTGATCTCCTTGCAGCCCAAGGGACTCTCAAGAGTCTTCTCCCCGATACCACAGTTCAAAAGCATTAGTTCTTTGGCACTCAGCCTTCTTTATAGTCCAACTCTCACAGCCATACATGACTACTGGAAAAACCGTAGCTTTGACCAGATGGACCTTTGTTGGCAAAGTAATGTCTCTGTTTTTTAATATGCTTTCTAGGTTGATCATAACTTTTCTTCCAAGAAGCAAGCGTCTTTTAATTTCATGGCTGCAGTCGCCATCTGCAGTGATTTTGGAGCCCCAAAAAATAAAGTCTGACACTGTTTCCACTGTTTCCCCATCTATTTCCCATGAAGTGATGGGACCAGATGCCATGATCTTTGTTTTTTGAGTGTTGAGTTTTAAGCCAACTTTTTCACTCTCCCCTTTCACCTTCATCAAGAGGCTCTTTAGTTCTTCTTCACTTTCTGCCATAAGGGTGGTGTCATCTGCACATCTGAGGTTATTGATATTTCTCCTGGCAATCTTGATTCCAGCTTGTGCTTCATCCAGACCGTCATTTCGCATGGTGTACTCTGCATACAGCAACTCAATAAATGGTAGATTCAGCTTTGATTCAGTCTTTTCATAATTTTTCCTCTAGTTTTCTCTGTTGGAAATATCGAACGACCTTCTTTTCCTCAGAAAAGAAGAAAAATTTCTTTACAGTCATAAAGAAACCATGAGTCAGTTACTTTTCATCCAGTTGGAAATGCTAGAAAGCAGAAATCGCACATTGAACCCATCTATTTCCTCCCACCAATCCAAAATAATTGAAATGGTAGTAATTGGATCATAAACTGAAAGGCAAATGTAGATGCTGAGATATTGTGGCAGAGCTTTGTTATGAAGTAGTCATCCAGACTGAGAGACTTCACTTTCACTTTTCACTTTCATTCATTGGAGAAGGAAATGGCAACCCACTCCAGTGTTCTTGCCCAGAGAATCCCAGGGATGGGGGAGCCTGGTGGGCTGCCATTTATGGGGTTGCACAGAATTGGACATGACTGAAGCGGCTTAGCGGCAGCAGCAGCAGCAGTTATCCAGATGATCCAGACTATGTTCATATTAAGCATTTTAAGATTGACTTAGAAACACATGAGGTTTACATTCTTGTGGTTGCAGCTACCAAAGCTGTGATCCACAAGGTTCAATCTGAAATGTCACATTCTAGAAGTACAGTTCTGCCAAGTCTAGTTCAACAGGCAAAATATAATTTAAAATCAACTTCTTTACCTTGAAGCACATTAAAGGTGATTGAATTTAAATCCACCAGCAATGTTTCTCAATGTTTCTCTGTTCCTTCTCTTCTTTTCTTCAAACTCCAGTGAACCTGCATCAAAACAGTTAAGACCCTCTGAGTAGCAATTTCATTTAAGTAAAACACCATTGCATTAAATGATTGCTAATTAAAATTTAATTTGGTTTGTAGCTTGGTTTAAACCATATATATATATACACATATATACAAATTTGTTGTTGTTTAGTTTCTAAGTTGTGTTCTACTCTTTGTGACCCCATGAACTGTGGCCTGCCAGGCTTCTCTGTTCATAGGATTTCTCAGGCAAGAATACTGGAGTGGATTGCCATTTCCTTTTCCAGAGGATTCTCCCGAGCCAGGGATCAAACCCATGTCTGCAACATTGGCAGGTGGATTCTTTGCCACAAAGCCACCAGGGAAATCAATATATAAATATATGTGTATATATACATACTTATGTATTTATTTAGTTTATGACTAAGATACCAGAATAAGGAGCTTATGGTTTGTCATATATATATATATATATATGTGCCTATTTAAGCAACATAATAAAAAGTGTCTTCAGATATTGAAGGAATTGATGAAAAAAATGTTTTTTTCTTGAAAGAATGTAGCCTATTCAACTTTAAGAAAGTCTGCTCAACATCATTGCCAGAGGAATCTTTCTAAATTACAAATCTAACTGTGTCTGCACCTTGATTAAACTTCTTCAGTGCCTTTCTAAGTCCTTAATCTACACAATAAAATTTCAACTGCTTTGTGTGGACTATGAATTTTTCCTATTCAGCCTTATAAATTTTTTTGAAATAAATTTATTTATTTTAATTGGAGGTTAATTACTTTACAACATTGTATTGGTTTTGCCATACATCAACATGAATCCGCCACAGGTATACTCGTGTTCCCCATCCTGAACCCCCCTCCCTCCTTCCTCTCTGTACCATCCCTCTGGGTCATCCCAGTGCACCAGCCACAAGCATCCTGTATCCTGCATCGAACCTGGACTGGCGATTCGTTTCATAGATGACATACATGTTTCAATGCCATTTTCCCAAATCATCCCACCCTCTCCCTCTCCCACAGAGTCCAAAAGACTGTTCTATACATCTGTGTCTCTTTTGCTGTCTCACGTACTGGGTTATTGTTACCATCTTTCTAAATTCCATATGTATGCATTAGTATACTGTATTGGTGTTTTCCTTCCTGGCTTACTTCACTCTGTATAATAGGCTCTAGTTTCATCCACCTCATTAGAACTGATTCAAATGTATTCTTTTTAATGGCTGAGTAATACTCCATTGTGTATATGTACCACTGCTTTCTTATCCATTTGTCGGCTGATGGATATCTAGGTTGCTTCCATGTCCTGGCTATTATAAACAGTGCTGCGATGAACATTGGGGTACATGTGTCTCTTTCAGTTCTGGTTTCCTTGGTGTGTATGCCCAGCAGTGGGATTGCTGGGTCATAAGGCAGTTCTATTTGCAATTTTTTAAGGAATCTCCACACTTTTCTCCACAGTGGCTGTACTAGTTTGCATTCCCACCAACAGTGTAAGAGAGTTCCCTTTTCTCCACACCCTCTCCAGCATTTATTACTTGTAAACTTTTGGATCGCAGCCATTCTGACTGGTGTGAAGTGGTATCTCATTGTGGTTTTGATTTGCATTTCTCTGACAATGAGTGATGTTGAGCATCTTCTCATGTGTTTGTTAGCCATCTGTATGTTTTCTTTGGAGAAATGTCTATTTAGTTCATTGGCCCATTTTTTGATTGGGTAGTTTATTTTTCTGGTATTGAGCTGCAGGAGTTGCTCAAATATTTTTGAGATTAGTTGTTTGTCAGTTGCTTCATTTGCTATTATTTTCTCCCATTCTGAAGGCTGTCTTTTCACCTTGCTTATAGTTTCCTTTGTTGTGCAGAAGCTTTTAAGTTTAATTAGGTCCCATTTGTTTATTTTTGCTTTTATTTCCAGAATTCTGGGAGGTGGATCATAGAGGATCCTGCTGTGATTTATGTCAGAGAGTGTTTTGCCTATGTTCTCCTCTAGGAATTTTATTCTGGTCTTATGTTTAGATCTTTAATCCATTTTGAGTTTATTTTTGTGTATGGTGTTAGAAAGTGTTCTAGTTTCATTCTTTTACAAGTGGTTGACCAGTTTTCCCAGCACCCCTTGTTATGTCTTTTCTCCATTGTATATTCTTGCCTCCTTTGTCAAAGATAAGGTGTCCATAAGTGCGTGGATTTATCTCTGGGCTTTCTATTTCAATGGTTTTCTTGAGCTCCCATTGCTTAGTTTGATTGAGGTGGGAAGGGCAGGGAATACTCTGTCTTCCTCCATGGAAAGGGCAGAAAAATGCCATATCATTCCTTATTAGGCTAGCAAACCTTTACCTACATGCATGCATGCATGCTAAGTCACTTCAGTCATGTCCGACTCTGTGTGACCCCTTAGATGGCTGGGGTCCTTTGTCCACCAGGCTCCTTTGTCCACAGGATTCTCTAGGCAAGAATACTGGAGTGGGTTGCCATTTCCTTCTCCTTTACCTACATGGCTCTTCTTAATTCGAGTTCCAAATTGTTAGTGTTCTCTGTTTTGGCTGGAATGGCTGTTGGGAGTTGACAGTTATGGACTGGTTCTGCTGTCTTGTATCTTGTATAATGTTGGGGTAATTATCACTAATTATTTTTATTTTTGGAACCTTAACCCAAAGTGTGGTACAGTAGGAAAAGTCCTCATTTAATACCCTGTTTTACACATACTGGAAGGAAATTTTCCTTCACTGAAATAAGGGAGAAGGTAGAGAGAGGAGCAAATGCAGGTGAGTTTGAAGATTTGCCTAAAGGAGAATTAAGGAAATTTGTTCTACTTCAATATCTTTAACGAAGTTTGAGATAAAACCAGTAGCTGAGAGTTGAGGGTAGAAGGTTGTGGGGGAGAGAAGACATATAAAGTTTAGGAAGGACGTTATTTTGGGGGATAGAAAATTCAGTCTTCTCAGGAAGTATGATGGGATTGCCAGACACTGGGGTTGTATGGCTGTGTGCCCTTAGAGATTTGTGATCATGTATTTCAAGGGAAACCAATCTATTCATTTGGGTGAATTTTTTTTCTAGCAAAGTCAGCTGTTTGGGGAATAAGGTTTATTTTGAGCTGAACGAAATTAAGAACCAACAAATATGAGAAAGATTCTCTGCTCTCCCCTTATCTGCCCAGAAATAGGGCATACATTTCCCTTTGCGAAGGTGGCATAAATTCCCCTCTACCCCTTGTTGTGTATCAGATTGAGGAGAATGGATTTTATCACTGGAAATGGAAGGCTGGAACTGAGATGAATCTGAATAAACAAAACCTTCCTAAAATAGCTCTCATTTTCCACTAGTTTCCCTCAATTGATTACTTTAGAAGCTTAACTGCCCCCCCTCCTTTTGTCTAGTTGCTTTTCTGCAATTTATCACACTTTGTTAAAACGGTACAGCCCCTGGGTCTAAATGCTTTGGGTTTTCACTTGTTTCCTTTGAAGCCTCTGTTTATGTGTAAATATTAGCATGAGTAAAATTTATATACATTTTCTTTTATGAATATATCTTCTGTCAGTTTAATTTATAGACCTCACTTAACCTAAGAGGGTAGAGGAAAACTTTGTAAAACATCTGTTCCTCCTTGTCATGGATTATTAAGAAAGCTGTGACTGGATATCACCACTGTCCCACATTTTCTGCTGTGAGGAAAGCAATAATGGGGATTAGGAAATTTTCCTTCTATGGAATAGTCACCCAGCCTTTCTGATACATGAGATAGCAGATATCTCTTTGGTATCTTCCCCAGGAACCAAGTGAACTGAGCAGTTTTAGGGCTTTGAATCATTTAGATAACTAAAAATTTCCACCTTATGATGGAGGGTAGGAGCTAGTAAAGTAACACAGAGATAATACTTGCTGCTATTTTTGGGAGGAGAATGCGTGCTAAATCACTTCAGTCGTGCCCAACTCAATCGTGCGATCCTATGGACTGTATCCTGCCAAGCTTCTCTGTCCATGGGATTCTCCAGGCAAGACTAATCAAGTGGGTTGTCATGCCCTCCGCCAAGGAATCTTCCAAACCCAGGGATCAAACTAGTCATTGGCAGGTGGGTTCTTTACCACTAGCGCCACATGGAAGGAGAATAACGGATAGTAAAAATCCCTTCCACTTCTCTTTGTTTTGGTGTACTGAAATCTCCCTCCATCCCAATAAAAGAAGAATCAGAAAGAGGTCTGCCCCAGTGAAGGTATCATCCTAATTTTTCCATACCTTAAAACAGCTTAGGTTCTATATCCAGATCCTCAGTCTCAGGGGTGTTCCTCTGTGTCCTGATACCGTCAATCACCATTATGGTTATTTGTTACTCATACTACCACTAGTCATTGTCACTTTTCCTAATGGATGGGTTTTCCTATACTGATCACATTCCTGATGCATTCACTCATTGTTGAAGGTGAAGGTGAAGGTGAAGGTGAAGTCGCTCAGTCGTGTCCGACTCTTTGAGACCCTGTAGACTGTAGCCTGCCAGGCTCCTCCGTCCATGGGATTCTCCAGGCAAGAATACTGGAGTGGGTTGCCATTTCCTTCTCCAGGGGATCTTCCCAACCCAGGGATCGAACCCAGGTCTCCCACATTGAAGGCAGACGCTTTAACCTCTGAGCCACCAGGGAAACACTCATTGTTACTGTCTAGGAAAAAGTTTTCCAGAATTTTAATGAATAAGACCAATTTACAAATAGGTTTTTGCATATGTTTGTGTGTCTTTTGAATTCTAACTAATTGCATCCTCCACTGGATTGTTATTTAAATTTTGTTAGTTATTCTTTGGATAGTGGAATCATTGTTCCTTCTCACAATACAGTTTCTTTGAAGTCCACAGGAAGGAACAATAACTGAGCACAAAAGCCTGACCTTGCCAACACTGCATTGCATACTCAGTTAAATTAGTTCAGGCCACGATGGCTTATAGTAACTGTGTTTGTCATTTTTAATTAACATAGATTAAAATTTGGAGATTTTGGGGAGCTATTTTTTGGTAATGCTAGTGGAAATTTCAGACCATATTAAAATTTTCTCCTGCTTCTTAAATTTGTTCTGTGTCTTAACAGAATAATTATATCTTTAATCTGATTTTGGAATAGGCTGACATTAATGTTTGGTCAGGAACAACACAGAGCCATCTTTTGCACAATTTTCTCCTCTTCCCTTTGACAATTCACACAGAAGTCTGATCAGGAGAGAAGCAATCCACACATTGGAGTTTTGGCTATTGGGTAAGATGATAATGTTGATACAAATTTGGAATGTCTTGGAGAAACTTAAGGTTTTGTATTAAAATACACTTACTGTGTCTTGGATATGAAATAGGTGACTGCAAAAAGGTATGAGCTGTTGCTAATAAGTGGACTGTAGTATGCAAAGTAGCTTTATATTATCATCGTTAACCCTCATTAAAATCACAAGCCTTTAGCCTCTCACAGCTTGTTCTTTTTTAAAGAGATGATGTCTAAGGTCACACACTATTCCTTGAAATGCTTACATTTAAAATAAAGCTTCTCTTGTGGTTGTACACATGCATCAGTCTTATGAGAGAAGAAGCTTTGAAGTTGCGTAGCAATATTAGCTTTCATATTTTGTTGTCCTTTTCAGTCTTTCATATAGCTTTCAAAAATCAGTAGGCATGTAAGAATTCCATCTGTGCATCTGTATTTTCTCTTCCTTTAAACAATTGGTATGTCTTTTTTTCTATTTCAAATATTCATCCTTCTTATTTCCACTAAACATTTATGAAGCCCACACAATTATATGAGAAACCAGAGCAATTTTTGTAGCAAATGCCTGCACATTTTTTGTTTCTTAAATACAGACTCTCATGGACTCCAAACAAGGCAATTCCAGGGTGAAGAGGGCAAATGAGATTTCTTTCAGCCTGCTGCCTAGTTCTCATTAAGCCTCCTTTAATTTGGTTTTGGCATTAGAACATAGCTTAGTTTAATTTTCCATGGATGGCTTCCCATCAAAGTTTCATTCTCCCCCTCCCATATTTTCTTATGGAAAACTTTAATTTTTATCTTTCATAAAGTTTGATTGCTTTGACTGTTAAGAAAGTATACTTCATTCAAACCTTGATTTCAGTATGTTGCTGCTGCTGCTGCTAAGTCGCTTCAGTCCTGTCCAACTCTGTGCGACCCCATAGATGGCAGCCCACCAGGCTCCCCCGTCCCTGGGATTCACCAGGCAAGAACACTGGAGTGGGTTGCCATTTCCTTCTCCAATGCATGAAAGTGAAAAGTGAAAGTGAAGCCGCTCAGTTGTGTCCGACTCTCAGCAACCCCATGGACTGCAGCCTACCAGGCTCCTCCATCCATGGGATTTTTCAGGTGAGAGTACTGGAGTGACTTGCCATTGCCTTTTCCATGATTTCAGTATACATTTCAATTATTTTTCCTTTTGATGAAGAGGGAAATTTGGAAAAGGTACTTAAATTATTAGGGATTCCCAGGTGGCTCAGTGTTAAAGAATCTGCCTGCCAATGCAGGAGATTCAGGAAACCTGAGTGTGATCCCTGGGTTAAGAAGATCCCATAGAGTAGAAATGGCAACCCACTCCAGTATTCTTTCTGGGAAAACCCCATTGACAGAGCAGTCTGTGAGGGAGGAAAGAGTCTAAGGTGACGGAGTGACTGAGCATGCACACACACACACACACACACACACACACTATTAGAGTTTAGTTTCAACAATAATTTATTGAGTATGTTGGATATAGGCACTATACTGTTTTCACATTTATTATTTTACATAAATTTGGAAAAGGTACTTAAAAAAGTATTAGGGTTCAGTTTCAACAGTAATTTATTATTTTATCTAATTTTAGAGAATAGGGGAGCATAGCCATGCAGACTTGGCTTAGTATAAATTCATGAGCTACAGGGAATTCAAATGATGCAGAAGATTGTTCCTCTTGAGACATTTGCAAGGAGACATACAAGTATAGGAAAATTATATTTTCAGATACTTATTCATCTTTTCTAGTATTTTCTGCTATCTTGCCATTTTCCCTCACTTAGGAGGTAACTTGGGTATAATATTCTCACTGTCTCTGGGAAAGGTTATACAAAAGAGAAGATGATAGATACTTAGTTTATGAGTTTGAAAATGGATGCAGAGAATACTTTGAAATAAATTATCTGTGAGACTTCGGGCAAAAATTTCTGCATACCATAAAACATAGATTAGAAAGAATACAATATGATGTAATAATAATTTTTCCAGTTTGTGAAAAGATCTCTAGTGAGTGGATAAATACAGGTGGGGAAAGAGTGGCAATAGAAACACCATGGAAGCTTGAGGATCTGTGAGTAGAGGTGACTTCATCCATGAGAGCTACTTTCATTCCCTTAAAGAACCACGCTCACTTATGCCTTGATGATTTTGTTCTTACTTATACATTTGCTTTCTCATCTGTATTTGTAGCTGATTCCTTTCTTTCAATATATAGCTCAAATGTTCTATGTATTAAGAGGTCCTCCTTAGCCCATTTCAGTCTACTGAGTTTCTGTAAATTGAGAGGGATTAACTCAGCAGGCCTGGGTTGCCCAAACCCTGCACATTCTGAAGGTCTTGAGGATGGGCCCTTGACGAATGACCTCCTGGCATATAACCTCTGAGCCCTTGAAATAATCCTTATTGACAAGAGTATATAACTGAGACTTTATACTGTGCCAGATACAGTTATCCTAGGACATTCCGGAGTTCTCTTTACACCACTTCACTTTCACAAAAGACCTGTGTTAGTTCTTGTGTTTGCTAACCGAAAGAAATCTGAAGAGGATTTTCACTTTTATGAGAAAAGAGAAAATAGTGTTCAGCGTTTGTTCTGAGTGAGCAGTTATAGAGGTAGGGGCACTCCCTGCAGCGGGAGTGGCACCCTAAGCTCCTTCCCCAGAGAACGGCACTCAGCACCTCAGCATCCAGCAGCCATAGTTTTGAACTGGATTTATTTTGATTTATTTTGTACATCTGTTAGCAAGGTGTTTCCTAAGGTGATTGCTGCTTCACTTTACACCATTTGGCTTATGAATGTTTTCATAGACATACTTTATTTTTGCCTATCTGGGGAAAACAATGGTTTATACTAACAGTATGATTTGTGGTGAATGCCTTTTTTTCATTCCTATCTTTAGGTTGGGAACAGGATACTGAATAACTAAACTCAGTCATACAGGTACTTTATGCCTTTGTGACTGACGGCCCCAGTAAAAATTCTGGAATCAAAGCTCAGGTGGGTTTCCCTGGTTGGCAACACTTTGCATGTGTTCTCACACATCTTTGTTGGAAGAATTAAGTGCTGTCAGTGAGACTCCTCTGAGAGGACACTTAGAAGCTTGTATTTAGTTTCTCCTGGACTCTGTTTTATGCACTGTATTTCCTTGCTGATTTTAATCTTTATTCTTCTGTAACAAATCATAACACACATTCGGTGAGTATATTCTGTGAGTATAACACACGTTGTGTCTTGTGAGTCCTTCTAGTGAATCATGGAACCTGAAGGTGGTCTTAATACCTATGATAATTTTATGATAAATATATAACACTTATCATATAGTCTATTCATTAGTTCATTTATTCTTCCATCCATCCATTTGACCAATTAACTACTGAATTGTACTACCATGTACTGAGTATTGTGTTAAGCCCAGAGATTTGGGAGTGAATGTTATAGGCAAAATCTCTACCTTCAGTGAGTTTATAGTCTGCTGGGAAAATAGACAATTAAACAGACAAGCACAATTTAGTAAGGTAGCACTGATAATGGGTATAATACAGGGAGATTAGAATCCAACATAAACTGGTTATGGAGGAGGAGGTATCAGATAAGCTTCTAGATAGGTAGAAAAGTGGCCAAGAGATCGAAAAGGTGGTTAATGCGAATGCAACATACATATGGAAGCCAGAAGTGAGACAGGAATGAAATAAATTCATTGTGTCTGGATAAGGATGTCTGAGGGGGAAAGTGGCAAGAGATGAGGCTGGAGAAGGGGCCAGAAAATGCAGCATTCTTTTAGCTATCTTAAGGGGTGTGCCCTTTATTCTACTGCAAATGGGGAGCCATTGAAAAGTTATAAACAGGAGAATGAACTTATTAGATTTGTTTTTTAGAAAACTGGTTGTGGTTTGTAAGAATGAATTGGAAAAGCATAAGGGGGCATGGAGGGATACCCATGACAAAGCTATTTCAGAAGTCCAGATATGAGATGATAGAGGTCTAAATTGGGATGTTGGAAGTTCACTGGAGAAAAGTGGACAGATTCACAAGATACTTAGGAGGTAGCATCTATAAAACTAGGTGATACCTTGGATGTTGGGGAGAGGGCATGAAAAGAGTCAAATGTGTCAGGTATGCCTGTCTTGGAGAGGTATGAGAAAACATGTCTCTCTTAGAGAAGTGGGAATAAGGCCAGATTTGGGGAAAAATATGAGTTCCAGTTTTGTCATGTTGGTGTTTAATGATTTTTTTTTCTTCTTTAGTCTGTAAGCTCCATTTGATAAGCCAGTTGTCCCAATGCCCTTTCCTTTCTGCTATAACTTAATAGTATCATTCCTGAGATACTTCTCACTATGTAAGTATGTTATCAAAACAATTGTTTCAGTAGAAAAAGGAAATTAGGGGTTAGAGAGTTTTAGATTGGCAATAACCAAGTTATTTTTTGCTGCAGGGATTTCAATAATAAAGGAATTTTGAATAAAAGTGTATTTAGTTATTAAACACTAAAAATAATAAATTATATTAAAATAGAAAAAAAAAGCAATCTGCTTCATTTTCTTTACATTCCACTCACTCCAGAGCCTCATACCACTTTAATCTTAAGCCTTGACCTGGCAATTTTTCTTGTAGCATTACTCACAAACACCAAAAGTAAATATAATAGCAAATGTTATGCCCAGGTAAATAAATATTGGACATGCCAACAGAGAGGTTAGCCTTCCTCTGTTGTCCTATGCTTTATACACATTTTCTATACTTAGTGTTATCTCCCTATCACAATTAAATGATTAAACTATTGATCACAGAATATCTTATGGATATGATAAAAATTAGCACTATTGGAGAAATAATTGCTATCCTTCCCCTCACCTTCCAGTACTATGAAAGGTCACCTTTGTAATATACTCCTTTCTCAGAAGCTGTACTTAAAACTCCTCAGATTCTGATAGCTTTGTGTATGATGAGTATAGAGAATGGAAAGATATGTACCAGAAGCCAGAATTCCTCCTCTCTAGGAAACCATAATCCTGACAGCAAAATGGCATGAATATAACATTTCAGTTTAACCAGTATTTATTGACTGTATGAAACACTGGGTTGGAGCTACAAAGATGAGTAAATCATGGTCTTCACCTTCAAGTCTGTTAATGGGAGAGGCAAACACATAACCAGATGATTAAAAATAAATATGGCAACATGCTATACTAGAAGCCATGTGCACAGACTACTGAAGAATTCCAGAGAAACTTTCTGGGAAAGATGAATTTCAAACTGAACCACAATAATAGATCTGAATTCATCAGGTACAGAAGTGGGGCTGGGGATGCCAGGGGCTACCGCTGGCACAGCTAATTGTTGTTCAGTTGCCAAGTCATGTCGGATTCCTCGTGACCCCATGGATTGCTGCATGCCAGGCTTCCCTGTTCTTTTCTTTCCCTCAGAGTTTGCTCAGATTCATGTCCATTGAGTTGGTGATGCTATCTATACCATCTCATCCTCTGTCAATCCCTTCTTCTTTTGCCTTCAGTCATTCCCAGCATCAGAGTCTTTTCCAGTGCATTAGTTCTTCACATAAGATGGCCAAAGTATTGGAGTTCAGCTTCAGCATCAGTCCTTCCAATGAATTTTCAGAGTTGATTTCCTTTAGGGTTGACTGATTTGATCTCTTTGCAGTCCAAGAGACTCTCAAGAGTCTTCTCTAGAACCACAATTTGAAAGCACTAATTCTTCCCTTCTTCATGGTCCAACTCTCATATCTGTACATGACTGTTGGAAAAACCATAGCTTTGACTATAAGCAGCTTTGTCGGCAAAGTGATCTCTGCTTTTTTATATGCTGCCTAGGTTGGTCATAGCTTTCTTTCCAAGGAGCAAGCATCTTTTAATTTTATGGCTGCAGTCACTGTTTGCAGTGATTTTGAAGTCCAATAAATTCAAATCTGTCACTGCTTCCACTTTTTCCTCTTCTGTTTGCCATGAAGGTTTTTGAATGTTGGAACTAGATGCCATGATTCTAGTTTTTTGAATGCTGAGTTTTAAGCCAGCTTTCCCACTCCCCTCCTTTACCCTTATCAGAGGCTCTTTAGTTCTTCTTCACTTTCTGCCTTAAGGGTGGTATCATCTGCATATCTGAGGTTGTTGGTATTTCTCCTGGCAATCTTGAGCCCAGCATGTGATTCATCCAGTCCAGCATTTCTCATGATGTACTCTGCACAGAAGTTAAATAAACAAGGTGACAATATACAGCTTTGTTGTTCTCATGTCCAAATTTGGAACCAGTCTGTTGTTTCATGCCCAGTTCTAACTGTTGCTTCTTGACCTGCATACAGGTTTCTCAGGAGACAGGTAAGGTTGTCTGGTATTCCCATCTCTTTAGGAATTTTCCATGGTTTGTTGTGATCCAATTAAAGGTTTTACCATAATCAATGAAGCAGAAGTAGATGTTTTTCTAGAATTCCTTTGTTTTCCCCATGATCCAACAAAATATTGACGATTTGATCTCTGGTTCCTCTGCTTTTTCTAAATCCAACTTGTACATCTGGAAGTTCTCAGTTCATGTACTGCTGAAGCCTAGCTTGAAGGATTTTGAACATAACCTTGCTAGTGCAATTGTATGGTAGTCCCACCACAGCACTCCAGGCCTCCCTGTCCATCACCAACTCCCGGAGTCCACCCAAACCCATGTCCATCGAGTCGGTGATGCCATCCAACCATCTCATCCTCTGTTGTCCCCTTCTCCTCCTGCCCTCAATCTTTCCCAGCATCAGGGTCTTTTCCAATGAGTCAGCTCTTCACATCAGGTGGCCAAAGTATTGGTGTTTCAGCTTCAACATCACTCCTTCCAATGAACATCCAGGACTGATCTTTAGGATGGACCAGTTGAATCTCCTTGCAGTCCAAGGGACTCTCAAGAGTCTTCTCCAACACCATAGAAAGAAAGGAATCTAATAGAGCAACAAGTTTATGGAGATAATATGTGCTAGAAGTACTAGGGGGCACCTTCAAATAGAAGACTACCTTTGTCCTCGCTTGTCTTTTTCTTTCTTAAAAGCAAAGAGATAAAAAGAAAACAAAAAGGGAGATAGTGTGCCACACTGCTAAGAGTATAGTTAAGGCTTCTTGGGTTTAAATCTCTGTTCTGCTCTTAATGAGCTATACTTGGGTGAGTGCTCCAACCACTGTAAATCTGAGTTTCCTGATCTGTAACGTGGAAACAGCAAGAGTGCTCATCACGTAAGGTTGCAGTGAATAGCTATGGCAGTTATTAAGTGCTAAGTGTTATTATTAAAATCCTAAAAGGAAGGAAATACTGCTAAATATGTCAGTTGCTATGTTAAAAATATAGTTCATTCAAAATTTTCATCAGCTCTTCTAGATGGATTGAAGGTTGGTAGGAAGATATCAATATCATGTAATAATATTCCAACTGGTGGTTACTAGCAACTGAGCAAGTGCTAGAGATTACCTCTTAGACTTTATTACTAATTTAAAGATGTTCTGAGCTGAATCCCTTCGGCCTGATTCCGAACCTGTAGGTGTGTGCTGTGGATTCAAAGAGATATATACAGCCAGTCAGTATGCTTTACAAAACACAAAAGAGGGCTTTTCAAAATGTCAAGTAAATGGAAGCAAGCCTGGTGACTTAAACAAAAGACATGGGCATTTTCAAGTGAGACCAGCAGAATATTTATAACGAGATAATTTCAAGAGTTTACTAGAATCCTAGGTTTGTAAACTCCTAGGACTTCCCTGGTGGCTCAGAAGGTAAAGCGTCTGTCTAGAATGCGGGAGACCCGAGTTCAATCCCTGGGTTGGGAAGATCCCCTGGAGAAGGAAATGGCAATCCACTCCAGTGCTATTGCCTGGAAAATCCCATGGACAGAGGAGCCTGGTAGGCTACAGTCCATGGGGTCGCAAAGAGTTGGACACAACTGAGTGACTTCACTTCATACTTCAGGTTTGTAAATTAACTGTTGTTCAAGTGCTTTGGAATGTATAATATAAATAAAAATATTTTTCTGTCATCATCATAGTAATTGATTGAGGCAAGAATCATCAGTGAAGCTAAGACTAGTGGGTAAAAATTTGAAGAGGAACAGATTTGATTTAGAGCCATATGTTAGATCTAAAATTTAGCTATTTTCATAACAGTGCTCTCCAAAATCTCTCTTCCCCAGTAATCTTTTCCTTTATATTTGTTCTCAGAAAACATTCTCCAATTTCAAAGGGTTGGAAAAGAAATGGAAGTTTCTCTAATGGTTGCTTAGCACAGGAACCCTTTCGCTTGGGCAGTGGAGAATTCACTTCCCACCAGAGGGCGCTCGGGTGTTACTTAAGTTATCTCTCTCTTTCCAGACCTTGTAACTCAAAATGTAAAATGGAATTTTTATTGTTTTGTACTTGTGTAAGTAAGTAAGTGTTAGTCGCTCATTCGTGCCCGACTCTGCGACCCCATGAACCGCAGCCCTCCAGGCTCCTCTGTCCATGAGATTTTCCAGGCAAGGATATAGGAGTGGGTTGCCATTTCCTTCTCCAGGGATTTGGGTCTCCTGCACTGCAGGCAGATT
The DNA here is from genome assembly GCF_001704415.2 of Capra hircus. Taxonomy (NCBI): domain Eukaryota; kingdom Metazoa; phylum Chordata; class Mammalia; order Artiodactyla; family Bovidae; genus Capra; species Capra hircus. Next base: position 37,977,432 of record NC_030818.1, read on the forward strand.
CTTTACCAAATGAGCTACAACTTAGTTTGAGATTTGGGGATAAATGTAATTCCAGTGTTTTGCAACTGGACTATATCTTTTTTTCCCATCAGATTAAAATAATTACCCAAATGACACATTAATCAGAACCTATTACTATCACCACCACCTCTGAAAAGAATAAAAAGAAAAAAAATCAAATTCCCATTACCTAAAAATCCATTGCTTTTGTTTTTCAACAAACACTTTCAACGCTGGTTCCTTGCTGGTTTGAGAGCAGATTTCCTTCTCCACCTTAGCCACCTTCTGTGGAACCAGATTGTGAGAGTTAGAGCAGGTTGAAAGGAACTCTCAGTTTCAAGGGTTCTGGTGTCAGAACCCTGATGACATTCCTATGAATCCTGCTTCCCAGGATGGTCATGCTTTCTATTAGGCTATGCCAATGGTTCTCCACCCTTCACCCTCCTCCTGCCGGATCTACTGAATCAGAACTTCTGGGTTAGGCCCCAGGAGTATATGTTTTAACAAGTTCTCTAGGTGATTCTGATGTATACTACCATTTGAGAACCGCTAGGCTAGACACTCCAGTACTCTTGCCTGGAAAATCCCATGGACGGAGGAGCCTGGTAGGCTGCAATCCATGGGGTGGCGAAGAGTCGGACACGACTGAGCGACTTCACTTTCACGCATTGGAGAAGGAAATGGCAACCCACTCCAGTGTTCTTGCCTGGAGAATCCCAGGGACGGGGGAGCCTGGCGGGCTGCCGTCTATGGGGTCGCACAGAGTTAGACACGACTGAAGCGACTTAGCAGCAGCAGCAGGCTAGACACTGTTTTCACAAGGTGTGCTGCATTTAGGCAGTCAGAGCTTCAGTATTATTGTGTAGCCCTACTCTGAGAATCAGAAGCAGACTTCCTTCCAGGCTAGGTCTCAGACTCTTAGGCAAATGGTAGTCAGCATCAAGTGGTTTTCTAACAGCTTCAAACTTCTAAAGGAGCTTGTTTTTACTGATCTAAGCAGGGATACCATGGAAGGAAAGTTTGGAAGTAGATGTCTCATGTATAAAGGGGGCCAAGAGAGTCAGTTGAAAGTCTGGAAATAATATTAAGCTTGGTGGTTAGGTCTACAGATTCTGGATCCATTTTGCGTGCTTCAAATAACAGCTCTGTATAATATTGGGCAAGTTATTTTACCTCTCTGTAATTCAATTTCCTTATCTGCAAACTGAAGATAATAATAGTACTTATAGGATTATTATGAGGATTAAATTAGATAACATTTCTAACTCACTTAGTCAGTCCCTAGTACTATTTAAGAGTTTAAAAATATTGCATTTTGCAGAAGTCACCTACCATCCTGACAATACAATCCTATCATCTTTGATCTGCCATAAACCAACATAGTCCCCACATCCCCAATTTTTACAGGAAAATCTTATATAAGCAATATTTATCACATCTACATTGGTGACAGTGACATAGGCTGGGACCTAGTACCTTTTGCTGTAGTGCTTACACTGAGACAAATGGCTCCCTGAGCAAAAAAATACAGAGAAATTTTAAGAGACTAAAAACAACTGTGTGCATGCACAGTTGGGGCAAGTTCTAGACAAGATACAAAAGACCAGAAAAACTCAACTATCCTTCTGAAGATCTGGGAGCAAAAAGCTGGGTGTTGGAAGGAAAAGCAGGTTACTGTGCATGCCCCCTGCACTCAACACCACCAAAGAGGTGGGCAAACCACCTAAGCCACCCCTCTAGCCTGACCTGTGGACATACCACTTACCCTCACTCCATATAGGAACCAGCTTGTCCCTACCCCACCAAGGGAGTCAGCAAGGGAAACTTTTTTCCCTTGTTTTCATTCCCTCTTGCTGCAGCAGGAGCCCCAATAAAGGCTTACCTGAATTTCTTGACTGGCTCCTTATCAATTTCTATTGATTGGGGAAGGCTAAGAACCCTGGTCAATATCAACGGGAGTCCTAGGATCTTCTTTGGAATCAGACAGACCCATTCGTTTAATCCCAGCTCTTCCATCTAATAGATGTCTGATTCTGCATAACTTACTTGACCTGTCTTTAAATCTCACTTTCTTTTTAAAAAACGGGGAATATAATACCCATCTGGTAGAACTAGTATAGAGAAAGGAACACAGTCAGAGGGTAAACTGTGGAAATAAAGCACATTATCTGTATACTACTGTTCCAGGAAACTCTATAGTGTAGAATAGTGCTTGGTACATAATAGGGCTCAATATACATTAGTTCCTTTTCATTCACAGCTTTATACATTTTAAGTACTCAAGGATCTTTTAACTCACCAAAGCTAATTATGTTTTTATACTGCTAACTTCCAGCTTTCCAGTCCAGCTTTTGGATTTCTAGCCTGGGGTGACTGGGAGAGTTCTGTTTCCCCTCCTCCATTTGGGCCCAATTTTCTAGTCAGCTCTTTACCACTTCTTTAGGCTGAGTTTCCCTGCAGATCAAAAAGCTTTTATTTTTCATTGTAGAAAATTTAGAATATTCAGTAAAGCATAAATGAGAAAATAACATCACCAATTATTCTCTAAAAGAAAACATCATTAATATGTTGATGTATTTCCTGCTAGACTCCCCCACCTTTGCTTACACAAAATTACTATCATAAAGTATGTTCATTTTCCTTCCTGCCCTAGGGCTTCTATAAATGTGATTCTCCTGGCCTGGCATGTCCTTCCATGACCTGGAATGCTCCTTGTTTCCCCACCCCTTCCCCCTGTCCTAGCCATTCCTGGTGTTTCAGATGAGATTAGGTCTCTCTGTTAGACACTTTCAAAGTATATTGTAGTCATTCTGGACAGTGTTATTCCTGATTTGTACTGATAGATTTACTTGTGTGATTTTGTGAGTAGTATCTATCTCCATGACTTAACTGTAAGCTCCAGGGGAGTAGGAACCATGTCTGGTTTACTCATGACTACATCCTAAATGCCAGCACCATGCCAGACAAATAGTATGTTCTCAACCAATAAATTTGAATGAATGAATGAGTAATTGAAATATATTATAAGCATTCTTCCATACTGGACATGATTTTGAATGACTGATTTTTATCTGGCATGATTTTAACTGGTTGATGGCAGGGTGATAGATGAGATGATGTCAGCATTTCAGAGAACTTCATGGATTTCTGAAGCAGTCTGTTATGGTGGGAGGATTCTGGGCTGGAAATCAAGAGACTCGAGTTTTCCTTTCTGCTCTGCCAGTTCTTGTCATCTTGAGCAAGTTGCTAACCACCACTGAGCCTCGTTTTCCTTATCTCCTATGCTCCTCTTTCAGGGAATCTCATACACCAAATAAAACAATGTATATGAAAACATGTCTTAAAGTGTAAAGGACTGTATTAATATGTGACTGACTTTTCAAAAGACATTTTTCTTGGTTGATAAACAGAGCCACTTGCAGATTTGCAGCAAGTCTCCAATATTCAAACTTCAGATTGAGTTTGTCCCTAAGAGAATCTCCTATTTCAAAACTTAATGATTAAAATAATTGTAGCCAAAAACATTAACTACTATAACTGCCCTTTATTAAATACTATAACTGCCCTTTATTCCTTAAGGGCAATTATAGTAGAAGTAGGTTCAATTTTGTATTTAAAGATTGCAATAAATACTTAGGTATATTGTGACAACAGAAGCTTAGATTTCTGTTTCTTTAAAATTTTAGTTGACTAATGTGGTCCAGATATTTTTGGCAGACTGGCCAATGAATGTAAATTAAATGGATTATTTAAAAAAAACAGTAGTTTTTGAATATGCTTTTTAAATTATTCAGCAAGCAAGGAATACACAAAGGCTTGAAATTTTCAAAATGGAATGAATACTCCTGTGGTATAATTAGTGTTCATATTTGAAGGCAGTATAGAAGAAAACATTCCACCATTATCTTCAGTTCTGTTCAGTTGCTCAGTTGTGTCCGACTTTTTGTGATCCCATGCATGCCAGGCTTCTCTGTCCATCACCAACTCCTGGAGCTTGCTCAAACTCATGTCCATTGAGTCAGTGATGCCATCCAACCATCTCATCCTCTGTCGTCCTCTTCTCCTCCTGCCTTCAATCTTTCCCAGCATCAGGGTCATTTCCAATGAGTCAGTTCTTCCCATCAGGTGGCCAAAGTATTGGAGTTCAGCTTCAGCATCAGTCCTTCCAATGAATATTCAGGACTGATTTCCTTTAGGATTGACTGGTTTGATCTCCTTGCAGTCTAAGGGACTCTCAAGAGTCTTCTCCAACACCACAGTTCAAAAGCATCAGTTCTTCAAACTAATTCTGCATCCCCCTGCATGCCCTACTCTCCATCATCCTCTGAGACTGAACCCCTCCTCCTGCCCAAGCCACTTAAACTTTTGACTAGACAAGGGGAGATGGACATGCCATTAGAGTTGTGAGTCTTCAGCCTGGTGGAAAGTACTATGGTCCTCTGAGGACCACCTACAGAGAAGGGCACTAAAAGAGGAAAATGATGTCTTATTTCTTAGTCATCAAACCAGATTATCTGACCCCATTGCCTGTGCCAGAAACAGACAGAGAATTGAAGTGAAGTAAGTGGGCCGAGAGAAGTGAGGCAATGGAACAGCTGTCCCCAACTTATGGCATGGCACTGATGTATGGGTTTTGTAGGGGTTGAGAAACCCCTGGGGAAAGTAGCCAGACTTGAGCTAACTTGCCTGTACCCTACATAAGAGGCTGTTGGGGTAATCCCAGGGGTAGCAACTGAGGGGGTATTAGAAGAGCAAGGTGGAGACTATGCCCTGGGGAGGCCCCTCCCAAACCCCTAAAAACCCCTCACATGGAGGAACCAGTGCTAGGATGTCTGTCATACAGATGCCAATAAGCAGCATCAGCCCAAAGAAGGCTACAAGGCTGCGCTGAAACAGATGCTTGTTCCTCCCCATCTCTGCTTCCATGATAAGCTCCAACCCCCAAGCCCACTACTCCAGAGGAAAGAGAGGAGAAGTGAAGGAGGAGACCAAGCCTTTTCTCCATTTCTTAGGCTCTGGCCACAAATGTCTGAGCTGCAGAAAGGGATAAGCTAAAAGGAAGTTTTAAACTGGGATTGGACTTCTTAATAACATCATCATTTCAAAGCTGTAGGAGTTGCCCAGAATGTTGTTAAAGGATAAGGAAAGAAGATTCAGCAGACATGATTAAAGTAGTAATTGGAAAAAAGAGACAGTATATGTTTGTACTCTACTGAGTTCAGGCTGTTTAGAATAGATATTATATATGCTTCAAAAATATATGTAACAGCCATAGCTTACTTGGACAGCTCTGCATCCTTTTCAAATATGCAGAAAGTTTTATGAGATGATGTTATCAGGAATCAAGAAATATCTTTAAAATCCATCATTATTGCACATCCAAGGGATGAAATTGAGAAAATGTGGCTCAGCCAAAAAAGCAGCCCTCTTCTTCTTCTTCTTCTTTTTTTTTTTTTTTTTTGCCACAGCAGATATTTTGGCATTTGACCTGCCAGAATGAAAATGTATGATTCCAAGCCAGGTAGGTCACTTCTGCCTTAAGAAATCCTGACAGATAGATCTAATTAAACAGTCATTAGTTAATGTTTGCCTTCCATGATAATACCATAGAGATGAGAAATATACAAAAATGGTCCCTACTTTCAAGAAGGTTACAATCTAGATAAGTATATACTATATACTCGTCAAAGATAGGACTATTGTACACAATAGTATACAACAGGTGCCAAATGAATGGAAGTGACAGTTAAAGTACCATATGAATTTAGATTACTTACATACCCTCTTGGGCTTCCCAGGTGGCTCAAATGGTAAAGAATGAGCCTGACAATGCAGGGAAACCAGGAGACACAGGTTCAATCCCTGGGAAGATCTCCTGGAGGAGGAAATGGCAACCTGCTCCAGTATTCTTGCCTGGAGAATTCCATGGACAGAGGAGCATGGTGGGCTACAGTCCATGGGTTCCAAAGAGTTGTACACGACTGAGCACACATGCACAGATACCCTATTGCAGTGGTCATTAGATCAGAAAAAGTGAAGGCTTGAACCATGAAGAATGAATGAAGAGTGGATGGCTCAGTGGTAAAGAGTCTGCCTGCCAATGCAGGAAACAGGAGTTCAATCCCTGGATCTGGAAAGGTCCCTGGAGGAGGACATGGCAACCCACTCCAGTATTCTTGCCTGGGAAATCCCATGGACAGAGGAGCCTGGTGGGCTACAGTCTGTGGGGTTGCAGGAGTCAGATATGACTTGGCAACTAAACAACAACAAAAGTGGGCAGAGACTAAAGGGATTCTTCATGAGCAAATGGGCAGAGATCAAGGTAGTTTGAAAGTCATATTTAGAGGCAATGAGTGCCCCCAAACAAATGTAAATCAAACTTATTTAAAAAATAAAAGGCATTTATTTGTTGGCATAAGTAATTGAAGACAACTAGAGGTAAAGTGGCCTTTAGGTGTGCATTAATTAGGGCTGTAGCTCCATTTCTTTATGATCCTCATAGCCCTTTACCTTAGGAGAAGACAGTGGCAACCCACTCCAGTACTCTTGCCTGGAAAATCCCATGGATGGAGGAGCCTGGTAGGCCATGGTCCATGGGGTCGCGAAGAGTCTGACACGACTGAGTGACTTTGCTTTCACTTTTCACTTTCATGCATTGGAGAAGGAAATGGCAACCCACTCCAGTGTTCTTGCCTGGAGAATCCCAGGGACTGGGGAGCCTGGTGGGCTGCCGTCTATGGGGTCGCACAGAGTTGGATACGACTGAAGTGACTTAGCAGCAGCAGCAGCAGCAGCCCTTTACCTTTAGCTTAGTGTTCTTAGTTTCTAGAATGATTTCTCAGGTGTATGAGTTATCTATTGCTGTGTAACAAAATTACCCTAGTGAAGTGAAGTGAAAGTCTACTCAGTCGTGTCTGATTCTTTGTGACCCCTTGGACTATATAGTCCATGGAATTCTGCAGGCCAGAATACTGGAGTTACCCACTTTCCCTTCTCCAGGGGATCTTCCCAACCCAGGGATTGAACCCAGGTCTCCTGCATTGCAGGTGGATTCTTTACCAGCTGAGCCACAAGGGAAATCCAAGAATACTGGTGTGGGTAACCTATACTTTCTCCAGTGGATCTTGTGACCCAGGAATTGAACCAGGGTCTCCTACATTGCAGGCAGATTCTTTTTTTAAAATAATTTATTTATTTTAATTGGAAGTGAATTCAGTTCAGTTCAGTCACTCAGTCGTGTCCGACTCTTTGTGACCCCATGAATTGCAGCAAGCCAGGCCTCCCTGTCCATCACCAACTCCTGGAGTTCACTCAAACTCATGTCCATTGACTCGGTAATGCCATCCAGCCATCTCATCCTCTTTGTCCCCTTCTCCTCCTGCCCCCAATCCCTCCCAGCATCAGAGTCTTTTCTAATGAGCCAACTCTTCACACAAGGTGGCCAAAGTACTGGAGTTTCAGCTTTAGCATCATTCTTCCCAAAGAATACCCAGGACTGATCTCCTTTAGAATGGACTAGTTGGATCTCCTTGCAGTCCAAGGGACTCTCAAGAGTCTTCTCCAACACCACAGTTCAAAAGCATCGATTCTTCAGCTCTCAGCTGTCTTCACAGTCCAACGCACATCCATATGTGACTACTGGAAAAACCATAGCCTTGACTAGATGGACCTTTGTTGGCAAAGTAATGTCTCTGCTTTTGAATATGCTATCTAGCTTGGTCATAACTTTCCTTCCAAGGAGTTAGTGGTCTTTTAATTTCATGGCTGCAGTCACCATCTGCAGTGATTTTGGAGCCCCCCAAAATAAAGTCTGACACCGTTTCCACTGTTTCCCCATCTATTTCCCATGAAGTGATGGGACCAGATGCCATGATCTTAGTTTTCTGAATGTTGAGCTTTAAGCCAACTGAATTACTTTACAATATTGTAGTAGTTTTTGCCATACATTAACATGAATCAGTCATGGGTATACATGTGTCCCCCATCCTGAACCCCCTCCCACCTCCCCATCCCATCCCTCAGGGTTGTCCCAGTGCACCGGCTCTGAGTGCCCTGTTTCATGCATCGAACTTGGACTGGTCATCTATTTCACCTGTGGTAATATACATGTTTCAATGCTATTCTCTCAAATCATCCCACCCTCGCCTTCTCCCGAACTTCATTGTGGTTTTGATTTGCATTTCTCTGATAATGAGTGATGTTGAGCATCTTTTCATGTGTTTGTTAGCCAGCTGTATGTCTTCTTTGGAGAAATGTCTATTTAGTTCTTTGGCCTATTTTTTGATTGGGTCATTTATTTTTCTGGTATTGAGCTGCAGGAGCTGCTTGTATATTTTTGAGATTAATTCTTTGTCAGTTGCCTCATTTGCTATTATTTTCTCCCATTCTGAAGGCTGTCTTTTCACCTTGCTTATTGTTTCCTTCGTTGTGCAAAAGCTTTTAAGTTTAACTAAGTCTCACTTGTTTATTTTTGCTTTTATTTCCATTACTCTGGAAAGTGGGTCATAGAGGATCCTGCTGTGATTTGTGTCAGAGAGTGTTTTGCCTATGTTTTCTTCTAGGAGATTTATAGTTTCTGGTCTTAAATTTAGATCTTTAATCCATTTTGAGTTTATTTTTGTGTATGGTGTTAGAAAGTGTTCTAGTTTCATTCTTTTACAAGTGGTTGACCAATTTTCCCAGCACCACTTGTTAAAGAGGTTGTCTTTTCTCCATTGTATATTCTTGCCTCCTTTGTCAAAGATAAGGTGTCCATAGGTGTGTGGATTTATATCTGTGCTTTCTATTTTGTTCCATTGATCTATATTTCTGTCTTTGTGCCAGCACCGTACTGTCTTGATGACTGTAGCTTTGTAGTATAGTCTGAAGTCAGGCAGATTGATTCCTCCAGTTCCATTTTTCTTTCTCAAGATTGCTTTGGTTATTTCAGATTTTTTGTTTTTACATACAAATTGAGAAATTATTTGTTCTAGTTCTGTGAAAACTACTGTTGGTAGCTTGATAGGGATTGCATTGAATCTATAGATTGCTTTGGGTAGTATACTCTTTTTCACTATATTAATTCTTCTGATCCATGAACATGGTATATTTCTCCTTCTATTTGTGTCATCTTTGGTTTCTTTCATCAGTGTTTTATAGTTTTCTATATATAGGTATTTTGTTTCTTTAGGTAGATTTATTCCTAAGTATTTTATTCTTTTCATCACAATGGTGAATGGAATTGTTTCCTTAACTACTCTTTCTGTTTTTTCATTGTTAGTGTATAGGAATGCATGGGATTTCTGTGTGTTAATTTTATATCCTGCAACTTTACTATATTGATTGGTTAGCTCTAGTAATTTTCTGGTAGTTTCTTTAGGGTTTTCTATGTAGAAGATCATGTCAACTGCAAACAGAGTTTTACTTCTTCTTTTCAATCTGGATTCTTTTTATTTCTTTTTCTTCTCTGATTGCTATAGCTAAAACTTCCAAAATTATGTTGAATAGTAGTGGTGAGAGTGAGCACCCTTGTCTTGTTCCTGACTTTGGGGGAAATTCTTTCAATTTTTCACCATTGAGGATAATGTTTGCTGTGGGTTTATCATATATGGCTTTTATTATGTTGAGTTATGTTCCTTCTATGCTTGCTTAACGGAGGGTTTTTTTTTAATCATAAATGGATGTTGAATTTTTTCAAAGGCTTTCTCTGCATCTATTGAGATAATCATATGGTTTTTATCTTTCAATTTGTTAATGTAGTGTATCACATTGATTGATTTGTGAATATTGAAGAATCCTTGCATCCCTGGTATAAAGCCCACTTGGTCATGATGTATGATCTTTTGAACATGTTTTTGGATTCTGCTTGGTACAATTTTTTTTTTTTTGAGAATTTTTGTATCTGTGTTCATCAGTGATATTGGCCTGTAGTTTTCTTTTTTTGTGGTTTCTTTGTCTGGTTTTGGTATTAGGGTGATGGTGGCCTCATAGAATGAGTTTGGCAGTTTACCTTCCTCTGCAACTTTCTGAAAGAGTTTGAGTAGGATAGGTGTTAGCTCTTCTCTAAATTTTTGGTAGAATTCACCTGTGAAGCCGTCTGGTCCTGGCCTTTGTTTGTTGGAAGATTTTTTATTACAGTTTGAATTCTGTGTTTGTGATGGGTCTGTTAAGATTTTCTGTTTCTTCCTGGTTCAGTTTTGGAAGGTTATACTTTTCTAAGAATTTGTCTATTTCCTCCAAGTTGTCCAAATGGACATATAGTTGGCATATAGTTGCTGATAATAGTCTCTTATGATCCTTTGTATTTCTGTGTTGTCTGTTGTGATCTCTCCATTTTCATTTCTAATTTTGTTGATTTGATTCTTCTCCCTTTTTTTTCTTGATGAGTCTGGCTAATGGTTTGTCTATTTTATTTATCTTCTCAAAGAACCAGCTTTTAGTTTTGTTGATTTTTACTATGGTCTCCTTTGTTGCTTTTTCATTGATTTCTGCCCTAATTTTTATGATTTCTTTCCTTCTACTTACCCTGGGGTTGTTCATTTCTTCTTTTTCTAGTTGCTTTAGGTGTTCAGTTCAGTTCAGTCGCTCAGCCATGTCTGACTCTCTGTGACCCCATGAATCGCAGCAAGCTAGGCCTCTCTGTCCATCACCAACTCCCGGAGTTCACCCAAACCCACATCCATCAAGTCGGTGATGCCATCCAGCCATCTCATCATCTGTCGTCCCCTTCTCCTCCAGCCCCCAATCCCTCCTGACATCAGAGTCTTTTCCAGTGAGTCAACTCTTCACACGAGGTGGCCAAAGTACTGGAGTTTCAGCTTTAGCATCATTCCTTCCAAAGAACACCCAGTGAATACTCAGGACTGATTTCCTTTAGGTTAGACTGGTTGGATCTCCTTGCAGTCCAAGGGACTCTCAAGAGTCTTCTCCAACACCACAGTTCAAAAGCATCAATTCTTTGGTGCTCAGCTGTCTTCACAGTCCAACTCTCACATCCATACATGACCACTGGAAAAACCATAGCCTTGACTAGATGGTTTGTTGGCAAAGTAATGTCTCTGCTTTTGAACGTGCTATCTAGGTTGGTCATAACTTTCCTTCCAAGGAGTAACCCGTCTTTTAATTTCATGGCTTCAATCACCATCTGCATTGATTTTGGAGCCCCGAAAATAAAGTCTGCCACTGTTTCCACTGTTTCCCCAACTATTACCCATGAAGTGATGTGTAAAGTTAGGTTATTTATTTGATTTTTCTCTTGTTTCTTGAGGTAAGCTTGTATTTCTTTGAAACTTCCCCTTAACACTGCTTTTACTGAATTCCACAGGTTTTGGGTGTGTTTTCATTTTCATTTGTTTCTATGCATATTTTGTTTTCTTTTTTTATTTCTTCTGTGACTTGTTGGTTATTCAGAAGCATGTTGTTTAGCCTGCATATGTTTGTATTCTTAATAGTTTTTTTTTTCCTGTAGTTGACATCTAATCTTACTGCATTGTGATCAGAAAAGATGTTTGAAATGATTTCAATTTTTTTGAATTTATCAAGGCTAGATTTATGGCCCAGGATGTGATCTATCCTGGAGAATGCTCTGTGTGCACTTGAGAAAAAGGTGAAACTCATTGTTTTGGGGTGAAATGTCCTATAGATATCAATCAGGTCTAACTGGTCCATTATATCATTTAAAGTTTGTGTTTCCTTGCTAATTTTCTATTTGGTTGATCTATCTATAGATGTGAGTGGGGTATTAAAGTCTCCCACTGTGATTGCATTAGCGTTAATTCCCCCTTTGATACTTGTCAGCATTTCCCTTACATATTGCAGTGCTCCTATGTTGGGTGCGTATATATTTATAATTGTTATATCTACATCTTGAATTGGTCTTTTGATCATTATGTAGTGTCCTTCTTTGTCTCTTTTCACGGCCTTTATTTCAAAGTCTATTTTATCTAATATGAATATTGCTACTCCTGCTTTCTTTTGGTCTCCATTTTCATGAAATATCTTTTTCAGCTCTTCACTTTCAGTCTGTATGTGTTCCTTATTTTGAGGTGGGTCTCTTGTAGACAGCATATATAGGGGTCTTGTTTTTGTATTCATTCAGTCAGTCTTTGTCTTTTGGTTGAGGTATTCAACTCATTTACATTTAAGGTAATTATTGATAAGTATGATCCCATTGTGCAGGAGGATTCTTTACCAACTGAGCTATCACATGTATGAGTTATCTATTGCTGCATAACAAAATTTCCCCCAAACTTCAACAAATTAAGCAATAAACATTGCCACATAGTTTCTGTGTGATAGAAATCTAGACACAGTTTAGCTGAGTAGTTCTATCTGAATCTCTCACAAGGAGGTAATCAAGATGTCACCTGGGGGGTAGTCATCTTAGGCTTCACTGGGGGCTTGAGAACCTGCTTCCAAGTACATTCATGTGGCTGATGGCTGGAGGCTTCAATTCCTTGTCACATGGGCCTCTATTTCAGTTTCTCATGATGTGGCAGTTAGCTTCCTCCAGAGCAAATCGTGAGAGATAAAGGAGAGGAGAGAGAACCCAGTCTGTTATTATCTAATCTCAGACATGGCATACCATCACTTCTGCCCGGTACATACAGACAGACATATGTTTGTCTGTCATACAGACAAATCCTGGTACATTGTGAGAGGGGGATTATACTAAGATGTGAATATCAGGAGGCTATAATCATTGGGGGTCATTTTGGAGTCTGGCTACCACATTGGCCTATGTGATTTCCATGTTCATATTCAAAAAAGAGTTGCTTTTTTTTTAGCCACTGAGCAAAAATGGTGATATTTGCTCTGATTGTACCATCCTGAAGCCAGTCACAGTGGCTGGTAGAATAACAGCTACTGAATGATTTGAGCTCATTCAAATCTGAGTTACTGAGCTCATGTTTGTTTCAAGGGCGAAAAGATGACAATGATTGGCTTAGAGAAATTAGTGTCCACCTAGAGCTGGAGATGTGGTTTGTTGCCACTCAAACAGCATGGTTTTTCTACAAAAGGAGCAGATAATTGGGGGAGGCACTCACAGAGTCCTCCATAATCTGTTTCTGGCTCAGCATCTGTCCATATCCTTTTTTCCTACCCATGCACTGTTACATGCATTTACAAACTCTCTCCAAAGGAAGATAATCCAAGTCTAATTCAAGTTCCAAGTCCAGGATCTCTAAATGTTTTTCCTTCCTCTCCATCAGGTGTGGACACAACTCTTTACAGTTTAATGATATATGAGCTCCACTTCCAAACAAAACAACCAATATGGAATTGTGGGAAAAGAACAGGATAATTTCAATAAAACTCTTATTAGTAAGAGTGGTTAGAATACAATACATAGATTCCCCTGGTCCACAGCACACATCATATCCCATTGGATAGGAATTTTAAGTTCTTCTTGTCTTGGTTGGAAGAGAGTTTGGGTAGAGAGGGTAGGAAGTGAGAGCACTGTCACTAACTGCTGCCATATTGTTGAGGAACTTTTAGAACTTTAGCCTGCAGGCAATGGAGAAATCATTGAGGGGTTTAAGTAAGGTAGTGACATGATTAAAATTGCTTTGGTGAAATTAATTTGGAAGCATTATGCAGTTTAAATTCACAAATTCCCTTAAAGTAATGCCCTGGGGACAAGTTTCCTCACATAAACTGAAAGTGATACTTGAAAAAGAAATAGTAACAGATTCCACAGTAAAAGTACATGTATAACCCAGATTTGTCTCTTTCCAAATAGAAATTATAAGTTGTTTCTAGGCACCTACATGAGACAAACAGGGTGGTTCATGTTGTGTCACTTCCCTGGCATTAATTCCAAATAGAATGAATGAGCTTTTAAGGCTTTTTGGAAAGGTTTGTATTAGAGGTTGACTTGGTAGGTAGAGAATGACTGGAACTAAATTTAACTTGAAAAAAGTAAGAAAAAATTGGTAGAGAAAGCATTTTAGATAACAATAACCCTTCACTTACCTGTGCATAGAGAAGGAAATAATATGGCAAACCACTCCAGTCTTCTTGCCTGAGTAATCTCGTGGACAGAGGAGGCTGGTGGGCTACAGTCTATGGGATCACAAAGAAACGGACACAATTGAGAATGCACTGTGTAAAATATTTTACTATTGTAAGCCCTAGACACATTAATTGGTTAAAGGTTTGTGTAGGTTGTGAAGCGTTTGTTTTTTTAAAAAGAATCAATTCACTTGTAGAGTAAGTGAAGCAGTGAATCTGCAGCATCACCTGCTGTTGTGAGGACCCTTTACTAGTTCAGAATATGAAGGAATATGCTCTTCATAGAAAACCTATGGGATTTCTCCTCAGATGGCCTGGAAGGAATCCAAGATGGAAAGTGGTGGAGAAATTGATTATTCCTATTTGAAATTTCAGATATTACAACTGAATTTTTATTTGACTTATTTCTCAGAAACATGATGGAAATACCCACACCCCTCAAAAAATAAGGTTGTTATTTCTCTGGTCTACAGACTTGAGTGAATATGGGTGAGTGAAATGTATAAAAAAAACATTTTTTGAGGTAGGAATAGATTCATCATTGAGTTTCCCTGCCAAATTCAGAATTAGATAGTGGAAAAATTCTATTTATTTTGAATTTGTGAATCTGCCAACAAACTGTTGGGAAAAATAAAGACAAGCCAGATGAGGACTTGGGTTATGGAATGAACCATAGATGACATATGAATGAACTTTTAAAAAGAAGAATATAGTTGTTCATAGTTTTATTTCCTAGTTTTAGAGTTTTTAATAACCTATCTGCAGTATGCTTCCTATTATATTGAACTCTAGCAGCAAAATGGAAAACACAGCATATTATAGTATTGAAATCAACCTTGAGAGTCAGGAAATTGAAAATATCAAGTTTCCATAGTAACACTAATTTAGTCAAATCACACATTTTGTTTCTGAGCCATTAGTTTATGCTTATGATGTTAAAAGAACATAATAGTCAATATTTACTTTGTAATGTGGTTAAGCTAATATTAAAATACAAAGTATTTCATATTTTCTTCATGTACATTTTAAATCATTTTATTATGGTAGGCTTGACTTTCGATTGTTTGCACTGTTTTGGAAAATGTGAAAATGTTGTAAATTTTTTTTTTTAAGTTTCTGAAGAAAAATTAAACAGGAAATCATGAACAAATCACAACTTAGGAAAATGATAAGATAAACTGGAGTTTAAAGTTAGCAGAATTCTTTGCTGAATTTCCGAGAATTTATTTGATCTTTCAGCTGGGTAGCTTTGATGTGATCTGATTTTAGTTTTCACACTTATCACATTCTACATGGTGTATCCTTGATATCAGCTAGAGATTTGTCTCAAGTCCTTTTCGAATCCTCAAATTCTTGAATACTACTATAGTTTTGTTTGCTGACTGACTTTTCGAGCCCACTTTCCACAGAGACACTTTTTCCTCCACAACTTTATAGGAGTTACTACAAAGGTAATGATCTAGAAAAGGGCCAGTTTGCCTTCTCAGCAGACCCCCCTTTTGGTGCACATTCCAAGCATATCTTCATGATTGGTCTTCATATATTAGTTTCTCACTGCATGTGGTTCAAATTTGCCTCTTAGTAAAATGACAAAATGTTACATCTTCAAGGCCACTTATGATGATCATATTGATTTTCAGCCATTAAATAACTTTGCATTCCTGGGATAAATCCCAGCTGACCAATGTGTATAATTCTTTTTATATGTTGCTGTATTTGGTTGACTAGTATTTTGTTGAGGATATTTGCATCTATGGGTTTTCCAAAAAGTTTGTTCAGGGTTTTCCTAAGATTTTATGGCCAACCCAATATACTTATAAGTGATACTGGTCTGTAGTTTTATCTTCTGATGACATTAATGAATATTAGAGTGTACTCTTCCCGTTTGGTTTACTTTGTTGTTGTTCAGTCGCTCAGTCATGTCCGACTCTTTGCAACCCCATGGACTGCAACACGCCAGGCTTCACTGTCTTTCACCATTTTCCAGAGCTTGCTCAAACACATGTCCATTGAGCCAGTGATGTCATCCAACCATCTCATCCTCTATCGTCCCCTTTTCCTCCTGCCTTCAATCTTTCTCAGCATCAGGGTCTTTTCTAATGAGCTGGCTCTCCGCATCAGGTGACTGAAGTCCTGGAGTTCAGTTTCAACACCAGTCCTTCCAATGAATATTCAGGACTGATCTCCTTTAGGATTGTCAGGTTTGATCTCCTTGTAGTTCAAGGGACTTTCAACAGTCTGCTCTAACACCACAGTTCAAAAGCATCAATTCTTCAGCACTCAGTCTTCTTTATGGTCCAACTGTCACATCCATACATGACTACTGGAAAAACCATAGCTTTAGCCAGATGGGCCTTTGTTGGCAAAGTAATGTCTCTGCTTTTTAACATGCTGTCTAGGTTTGTTATAGCTTTTCTTCCAAGAATCAAGTATCTTTTAATTTCACGGCTGCAGTCACCGTCTGCAGTAATTTTGGAGCCCAAGAAAGTAAAGTCTCTTACTGTTTTCACTGCTTCCTCATCTATTTGCCATGAAATGATGGGACCAGATACTATGATCTTTGTTTTTTAAATGTTGAGTTTTAAGCCAGCTTTTTCACTCTCCTCTCACTTTCATCCAGAGACTCGCTAGTTCCTCTTTGCTTTCTGCCATAAATGTGGTGTCTCATCTGCATATCTGAGGTTATTGATATTTCTCCCTGCAATCTTGATTCTAGCCTGTGCTTCATTTACCCCAGGATTTCTTATGATGTTCTCTGTGTATCAGTTAAATAAGCAAGATGACAATATACAGCCTTGACGTACTCCTTTCCCAATTTGGAACCAGTCTATTATTCCATGTCTGGTTCTAACTGTTGCTTCTTGACCTGCATACAGATTTCTCAGGAGCCAGGTAAGATGGTCTGGTATTCCCATCTCTTTAAGAATTTTCCACAGTTTGTTGGGATCCACACAGTCAAAGGCTTTAGCATAGTCAATGAAGTAGAAGTAGATGTTTTTCTGGAATTCTCTAGCTTTTTCTATGAGCCAATGGATGTTGGCAATTTGATCTCTGGTTCCTCTGCCTTTTTAAAATCCAGCTTGTACATGTGGGCATTCTCATTTCACATACTGTTGAAGTCTAGCTTGGAGAATTTTGAGCATTGCTTTGCTAGCATGTGAAATAAGTACAGTTGTGCGGTAGTTTGAACATCGTTTGGCATTGACCTTCTTTGGGATTGGAATGAAAACTGACCATTTCCAGTCCTGTGGCCACTGCTGAGTTTTCCAAATTTGCTGGCATATTGAGTGAAGCACTTTGACAGCATCACCTTTTATTTAACTAAAACTGATAAAAGCAAGTTCAGTTCAGTTCAGTCGCTCAGTCGGTCTGACTCTTTGCGACCCCATGAATTGCAGCAGACCAGGCCTCCCTGTCCATCACCAACTCCTGGAGTTCACTCAGACTCAATGTCCATCGAGTCGGTGATGCCATCCAGCCATCTCATCCTCTTCATCCCCTTCTCCTCCTGCCCCCAATCCCTCCCAGCATCAGACTCTTTTCCAGTGAGTCAACTCTTCGCACGAGGTGGCCAAAGTCCTGGAGTTTCAGCTTCAGCATCATTCCTTCCAAAGAAATCCCAGGGCTGATCTCCTTCAGAATGGACTGGTTGGATCTCGTTGCAGTCTAAGGGACTCTCAAGAGCCTTCTCCAACACCACAGTTCAAAAGCATCAATTCTTCGGCACTCAGCCTTCTTCACAGTCCGACTCTCACATCCATACATGACCACAGGAAAAACCATGGACCTTTGTTGGCAAAGTAATGTCTCTGCTTTTGAATATGCTATCTAGGTTGGTCATAACTTTCCTTCCAAGGAGTAAGCGTCTTTTAATTTCATGGCTGCAATCACCATCTGCAGTGATTTTGGAGCCCCCCAAAATAAAGTCTGACACTGTTTCCACTGTTTCCCCATCTATTTCCCATGAAGTGATGGGACCGGATGCCATGATCTTCGTTTTCTGAATGTTGAGCTTTAAGCCAACTTTTTCACTTTCCTCTTTCACTTTCATCAAGAGGCTTTTGAGTTCCTCTTCACTTTCTGCCATAAGGGTGGTGTTATCTGCATATCTGAAGCTATTGATATTTCTCCCAGCTATCTTGATTCCAGCTTGTGCTTCATCCAGCCCAGCATTTCTCATGATGTACTCTCAGTTCAGTTCAATTGCTCAGTCGTTTCCGACTCTTCGCGACCCCATGAATCACAGCACGCCAGGCCTCCCTGTCCATCACCAACTCCCAGGGTTCACTCAGACTCACGTCCATTGAGTCAGTGATGCCATCCAGCCATCTCATCCTCTGTCGTCCCCTTCTCCTCCTGCCCCCAATCCTTCCCAGCATCAGAGTCTTTTCCAATGAGTCAACTCTTCGCATGAGGTGGCCAAAGTACTGGAGTTTCAGCTTTAGCATCATTCCTTCCAAACAAATCAGTTAAATAATCAGGTTAATTCAATGAAAAATGACAGCCATGCTTTTTGATAGATACTGTGAATATGAATATGATTTTTTTTGGTTGACTAGATTATTCATTCCTTGCTTGTCTAAGTAATGTGGGAATTTAAATTCAAGAAATATGTATCAAATGCTTATTATGCTAGGTATCATGCTAGGTACAGGGTGTATATTGATGAATAATGAATGGAAATAGCATTACTAGTAATAATAAGTTGCATATTGAGTAAGAATACTTAGATTTGACTCTTGTTTCTACTACTCCCTAACTGACAGACAACAAGCAAATTACTTAACCTCAGTTTCCCCATCTGTAAAATGATACTACAAATAGCATGTCATTCATAGGATTGCTGTGAAGATTAAGTAGTGCATGTAAACAGTGTCTGGCACTTGGTAATTACTAGATACAGTTTACCTATTATTACTATTATTATTATTTGCTTTTCATTTGCCATAACTTATTTACATTACTTCATTTAATTCTAGTAACAACCTTGTTGAGGAGATTATTAGTATTATCTCCACTTTTATAGCTGAGAAACCAGGGCTTATAAAGGCTATGTAACTTGCCTGTGATCATCAATATGGTGACTTGTGAAGCAGAATTCACACCCAGAATATGCTTGACTGCTAAGTTAGCATTCAAATATATTACCCTATATAGCCTGTCTCTGGCTCCTTAAAGGAGTTCTCATCTAGTTTTCCAGGAAGCCCTGTCCAATAACTGGCTTAGATTCTTCCAAAGTTCCAGAGGAGGTCTTTTGGTGCCATATTCCAGTGGCTTGTTCACCTAAAGTAAGCCAGAAAAAAATAATCTAACACAAATTTCATCTATTGAACTTGAACTCTGCTTTTTCCTTAGTATAGAGAAGGAAATATATCTATTCCAGTGGCAACCTAAAGTCAATATATTCCAGTATTTTCTCTTACATTTATTAAGATAATTCTTTGTTCAATGGGGGAAAAACACATAATCTATGAGCACTTTGGTTTTCTGGATTTCTCTTTAATGTTATAAAGCTCAGTTAAGGAACTGATTCTTTTGTTGTCTATCTGGATACTCTTTCTGCCCTTGAATTTGATCCTGTTTTAACAGTATTTTCCAGGGCCTTCTGACTTCCTAGTCATGGATTAGGCTCCTACCTTGTAGTTTTTAAATGCTGTCCATTTTTCCACCATCTGATGGACATAAGAAGTCATAAGAAAGTGGGAAGAGGGTCAATAAATAATGTGAAGGCAAAGGTAGAAACATTGAGGGCCACATTTAAGGCAGTTTCTCTTGTGAAGAAACAACTTTTCTGTGGTTTAAAAAGGCTCTCATTTTTGGGGAAAGATTATAGGACTTTAGATGCTGAGGCATCAGGGGAAGGAGTTTAAGGACTGAGACATAGAAACATAATGCAGAATGAAGGTAGGGTAACTATAGCTTCTACCAAGAGACATCCTATGACTTGACAATAGTCTTGCTTACACTTCAGGGAAAATAACATTTAGAAAACCAACTTGCGTTTCCCAAGGGGAGAAATTGTTTAACATTTCCTTTCTTTCTTCCCATCCACTGACTCTTATAGGTAATGTTTTTAAACTGTATCTCAAGGGATTGGGTTAATATTTCCCCTAAAAATTCAATATTATGAGCAATATATACTTAGAGTTGAAATTCTCTGTGAAAGATGGGTGAATACCTAAAAACCAGACAACATTCTGAGAGGAGAAAAAAGTCTTTATTTTAAAGGAAGAAAAACTACCAAGTATGACACAAGACTGATACCCACCCAGTGGCCAGATATGTTTTCCTGAGGGATTTCACTGTGTTTATTCCTCTAGCATTTTTTCATTCCTGACTTTTGGGGTGGCCCTTCTGTGAAGAGTTTCCTCATCCCAGCTGTTATGATGTTTAATCTAGAGTTGCCAACTTCTGATCTGGCGGTTCCAAGACACAGGGTGAGGAAAACAAAGCTTTCCAGTATTTCTGAATCCTATCCTCCACCCCCACTGGAATGAGCGCTTTCATCTCTGGTCAGTCCTGAATTGTTTTCAACCCTAGCTTCATCCTTCCTCTCCCCCAGAATAGCAGAACAATTACTAATGGTAAAGATCCACGTCCATGTTCAGAGTTCAAATTACGTATGCCCCACGCAAATCTCAATTTATTCTTTTTTCCCTTTTCTGTCCCTCTCCTCCCCTCTACCCAAGTGAATTATAGAGGTTTTCTTTGGGGGAAATATTTACTTTAAAGAGATTTTTTTTCAAGATAAAAATTAAATTTTGTTTTTTAAACTAACTAGGAAAAACAGGGTAATCTTTAAAAAGGATAATCATCTGGTTTTGATACTAAGGGATATCATGGGATGGCTTGACACTTCCAGTAAGGGAAGTCATGGCATTTCATTCTAGAAATTCACAAGGATGGCTCCCTCCTGTCCTCAGCCTGAGTTGTTTAATGTTAAGAAAGAAAAGTTATGACAAACTTAGACAACATATTAAAAAGCAGAGATATTACTTTGCCAACAAAGGTCCATCTAGTCAAAGTCTGATTTTTCCATTGGTCATGTATGTATGTGAGATTTGGACCATAAAGGAAGCTGAGCACCAAAGAAGTGATGCTTTTGAACTGTGGTGTTGAAGACTCTTGAGAGTCCCTTGGGCTGCAAGGAGGTAAAACCAGTCATTCGTAAAGGAAATCCACCCTGAATATTCATTGGAGCACTGATACTGAAGCTGAAGCTCCAATACTTTGGCCACCTGATGTGAAGAGCTGGCTCATTAGTAAAGACCCTGATGCTGAGAAAGATTGAAGGCAGGAGGAGAAGTGGAAGACAGAGGGTGAGATGGTTGGATGGCATCACTGACTCAATGGACATAAGTTTGAACAAGCTCTGGGAAGTGGTGAAAGACAGGGAAGCCAAGTGTGCTGCAGTCCACGAGGTCACGAAGAGTCGGACACAACTGAATGACTGAACAACAACAAGGTGAGGTAGTCCTGGCTGGTATTCCATTTTAAGCCTTGTCTGCTGCAGAAGTAGGCAGATGAGGAATTAGAGGTAAGCAGAATTAATATTTGAAGACAGAAAGCAGAGCACAGATATAGATGAAGAAACAGCCTCTTTTGCCAAATGTGGAAAGGCATAAATCTTACAATACTAAAACATGCTGCTTTCTTCTGGTGTGTTCAACTTGCTATTATTACTATGAATTTATTTACCCCTGGCAATGGAAAATATTTAGGAGATCAAATAGTAATGTAGAAATATGTGGCTCTTTGGTTCTCCTACTATTCCCAAGTATCTGTTATAACATGGCTTTTCCCCCGTGGCTTTATTTAAGGACCCCACACTCAGAGGTCCCACAAATTTGCCTTTAGGTCATACCTCATTCTGAACTTCCCTGGTGGCTTAGACGGTAAAGCGTCTGCCTACAATCTGGGAGACCCAGGTTCAATCCCTGGGTTGGGAAGATCCCCTGGAGAAGGAAATGGCAACCCACTCCAGTATTCTTGCCTGGAAAATCTGATGGATGGAGAAGCCTGGTGGGCTACAGTCCATGGGGTCACAAAGAGTTGGACACGACTGAGCAACTTCACTTTCACATACCTCATTCTCTGGATATTTTCTTCACCTTTACCATCCACAATAAAGATGGATATCCACTGGCCTGAAATAATTTAGTGTCCCCTTCCTTTATATACATTTGTTCTCAGCTATGTACAACTGGGCTTCCCTGGTGGCTCAGATGGTAAAGTATCTGCCTGTAACGTGGGAGACCCAGGTTCAATCCCTGGGTTGGGAAGATCCCCTGGAGAAGGGAATGGCAATCCACTCCAGTATTCTTGCCTGGAGATTTCTATGGACAGAGGAGCCTGGCAGTTCACAGTCCGTGGGACTGCAAAGAGTTGGATATGACTGAATGACTGACACATACACATGTACATGTACAACTGGCTAGCTGGTTGGAAAAATATTAGCATTAATATAACATTTTGTATTTTAGCAATACAAATCTTTCAGAATTAATTCCCTATGCCCAGAGACACTCTAATATAACAAATTAATGGAAATTTAAGATGATGTCAGGCTAATTGAACAGGTGTCTAGGAACAGGCGGACTCTAGTGTTTTCTATAGGATCTTATGCATAAGATCAAAACTGCCTTTGAATTTTCATTTGTTTTCCATTGAGAAAAATTCTTATAACTGCCACTGAAATGTGCAAAGAAAACTGCAAAGAAAAATGCAGATTGTTCTTTGAAGAAAGGATGAAGAAAGGATGCTTTAATCTCAAATGCAAAGATTAAATTATGTCCCCAGTATTTCACAGCAGTCTGGATGGGAAAAACACAGATTCCTATAATGTTTTTGCTATATAATTCTAAGACTTTTGTATGCCTGATAACCCTTGTTCATGTTTCCTCTCCTTTCTGCCTCATCTGTATTAATAATACTTTTGTTTCCATATAAAAAATTCCTTTCAAATATTTGAAATGCCTATAAAGTTTTTGTTGTTGTTATTATTATTTTAAGAATAAAGGTAGAAATGTACCTTTGGCAGAATGGAAAGTATTTAGAAGATCCCAAATGGCAATCCACTCCAGTGTTCTTGCCTGGAGAATCCCAGGGACAGGGGAGTGTGGTGTACTGACGTCTATGGGGTCGCACAGAGTCGGACATGACTGAAGCGACTTAGCAGCAGCAGCAGTCACATTTAAATTATTATTAGGGGACTTCCCTGGTGGTCCAGTGGTTAAGAATCCACCTTCCAATGCAGGGAATGTGGTCGATCTCTGATCAGGGAACTAAGATCCCATATGCCATGGGGCAACTAAGCCTGTGGGCTGCAACTAGAGAGAAACCTACTTGCTGCAACGAAAGATCCTGCATGCCACAGTGAAGATCCCACATGCTGCAACTAAGACCCAAAGCAGGAAAGAGAAAAAAAATTCAGGATTAAAAGACTACTATTGGTGTTAATACTGTATATGATATCCCTCAATATTAAATATGCTGGAAACCTTTTATGAATGACGCTTGTGTTGAAAGGATCCAAGTCTGGCTTATAGACTAGGCATGCCTTCTTTGGAATATTTGTTTTTATAAATACATACGTCATATACCATATACTTGAATTTGCATAATAATTAACTTCTACAGAATTTAAGAAAATAATTCCCTCCTGTTTAAACATTAAAATGTGCTTCTTAAATTGTATATTAATATAAAGCATAATTATTTTGTTTACTATTAGGAGGTTACATTGATCAACATATTAAACTATTTTTGGTTTGTTTACTCATTTTTAGTTGTCAAAATAAGTATAATTGGAAACAGCTGCCTCAAGATTATTTCTGACTACTCATGTTCAACTCTAAAATGGATAACTTTAAGAAAATGGGCCTTGTATAATTATGATTTTTCCTAGAGTATATATTCAGATTACTATTCTGCAAATTAGAAGTTAATTAAAACCAGAAATGAATCATTTTAAAACTAGTACCATAGTTTTATAGAAAGACATTTTCCATGGCTTTCTTGTTTTTATATAAATTGATTAACTTCTTTTGGCTATTTTACCATATTTACATTTTACTATTATTTGGAATGATTAAAATGTGGTAGAAGACTAATAAAGTGTTTTTCTACCCTTTTATTCTTGTCTTCAAGCTATATTTAAACTTCTTTTCATTTCTAGAGCAGCTTAGCAATGTGATTTGATATTAGCAAGAGGTTTAGGAATTTTCATTATTTTAATAACTTCTATGATTAAATAAGTACATTTATTTTAATAGTTCCTCAGATTAATTTATCTCATTCTAAGTGAGATCTTGATTAAATTAGAAATTAGGAAGTTATTGGAGATTTTTTTTAAATGCCAGTTTAATATAAAGGTCTCTACTATTGGATAACTTTATTCTAAGTTTATCCTTACAGTATTTCTAATTTATCTTAGAAATTTAAAAAGACATATTTTGCGCTTTTTTGTTTCTTTCTTAGAGCAGAGAGTCTGGAAAAGACCAAAATAAAGATAGTCAAAGATACCATATCTGAAAGTATGGAGACTGCTTATTTTACTATTAATGCTATGATTCCATTTCTATGCACATATCACATACAACTGACTCCTCATGTTTCCTACACTGTCCATTTCAAGCATTTTATATTTTCTAAAGGTCCACACTTTATGACAGACAGAAAAACTCACTGACTGCAGATGACTGTAAATTTGCTGCTACTGCTGCTGCTAAGTCACTTCAGTTGTGTCCGACCCTCAGCGACCCCATGGACTGCAGCCTTCCAGGCTCCTCAGTCCATGGAATTTTCCAGGCAAGAGTACTGGAGTGGGGTGCCATTGCCTTCTCCGGACGGTAAATTTGAGAGCAACACAAATAGCATGTCACAAACCACAATAAAAGCAAACAAAATGCAGGAACACTTTGTCTAACATGAGCTCCCGAATAATGAAGCCTGAATTCTTTCTGAGGAAAATAAATTTACTTCTGACTTCTGTCATCTACATGTAGGTGGCCATCCTTGCCCACATGGTAACCATGTGAGGAAATGGCTGAGTAAACAGATTTACTGTTATCTTGATAACCTTGCTTCCTCTCCTCCCCTGCCCCCGCAAATACGTTCTGTATTCTTTTTAGGGCTTCCCTAATGGTTCAGCGGGTAAAGAATCCACCTGCAATGCAGGAGACATGGGAGATGGGGGTTTGATCCCTGGGTCGGGAAAATTCTTTAGAGAAGGAAATGGCAACCCACTCCGGTATTCTTGCCTGAAGAATCCCATGGATAGAGGAGCCTGGTGGGCTACAGTCCATGAGGTTGCAAAGAGTCGGACATGACTGAGCAACTAGGCATGCATGCAATATTCTTTGTTTGGAGTAAATTCTTTTAATGGCTAGACTCCATTACAAGGGGCTTCTCAAGTGAATCACTGGTAAAGAATCTGCTTGCCAAGCAGGAGACTTGAGTCGGATGCCTGAGTCAGATCCCCTGCAGTAGGAAATGGCAACCCACTCCAGTATTCTTGCCTGGGAAATCCCATGGACAGAAGAGCCTGGTGGACAGCAGTCTGCATGTGTCCTTCAGTTGGGTCCAACTCTTTGTGACCTTGTGGACTGTAGCCTGCCAGGCTCCTCTGTCCATGGGGAGTCTCCAGGCAAGAGTACTAGAGTGAGTAACAATGCCCTCCTCCATGGGATCTTCCCAACCCAGGGATCGAACCTGTGTCTCTTATATCTCCTGTATTGGCAGGTGGGTTCTTTACCACTAGCACCACCTGGAAAGCCCAGTGGGGTTACAAAAGAGTCAGATGTGACTTAGAAACTAAACAACAACAAAAAAACGGCACCTCTACAAGGCATTAGCTGTAAAAACACTTCTTTCCCTTCTGTTTTATAAGATCTATCCTCTTACAACTTTCAGTTATGCAGTACAATATTATTAACTATGCTCACCATGCTGTATATCCTCCCAGGTATTTATTGTATAAGTGGAAGTTTGTCACCCGTTTTGCACCTTGCCCCCTCTAGTAACCACTAACTAGGTCTTTGTTACTATGAGCTTATTCCACATATAAGTGAGATCATGTGGTTTTGTCTTTCTCTGACATTTCATTTAGCATAATGTCCGCAAGGTATATTCCATGTTGTCATAAATGGTAATATTTCATGATTTTTTATGGATGAATAATATTTATATATATCATTCATTATATCACATTTTCTTTATCCACTCTTCTGTCAATGAACACTTAGGTTATTCCCATATCTTGGATATTAGAAATAATACTACTATGTACATGAGGGTGCATATATCCTTTCAAGTTAGTGTTTTCATTTTCTTTGTATAAATACTCAAGAAGGGAACTGTTCGATCGTATAGTAGCTCTATTTTCAATTTTTTGAGGGACCTCCATACTGTTTTCCATAGCGACTGCACCAAGATACGTTCCTACCACAGTGCACAAGGGTTTTCTTCTCTTTTCTTTATAAACACTTTCATTTCTGAGTTTTCCTTTCAGGCTCAACATTTTAATAGCAAAGATCCTTCTGCCTCAGACAGGGTGTGAGGTCCTCCTTTCAAAGACTCGCTCTTGCACTTGTGCTCTTGTGGTTCTTAGATCATTCCTTCGTTTACCTGCTCTGACCACCGTTCTGCAACTTTAGTATTCCTTCATTGTAGTAGTCTTTGTCTAATAAAAGGCCCTTTTCTTTTGACTTAATTACTCTCCTGTTATTTTCCTTTCCTTCACATTTTCACTACCAAAAGTTTTGAAAGCATCACGTCTGCTTCCTCTGCTTTAGAGTGATTCATAATTCCATAATTGTTTGTATCCTGACTTCTGTCCTCAAAAATGTGCTGAAATCACTCTCTTTAAGGTGTTAAAACTGGTCTATCACTGAGCACAATCACTTTCAGTCAACCTTCTAACCCACTGTTAGAAACTCTTTCGTCTTTTGGTTTCCTTACATTATATTCTCCCTTTCTGCCAGTTCCTTTTCTGTCTCATCATTCTTTTTCTATAACTTTAGTTGTTCCTCAAGGTCTGATCTTAGCATCTCTTTTTTCATTTTTGTTCATTTTTAGGCTTGTCCAGTCTCTTGGGATGCACTATTAGCTGTGTGTGGCTGACGTCTAAATCTTTATCTATACCTCTACTTTCTCAACTACATGACTTTCCCTCCCTCATTTCTTCCCATATTGTATTAGTCACCTCAGGCTGTAATAACAAAACACTGTAGACTGGTGGCTTAAACAACTGGAATTTATTACTCACAGTTCTGGAGACCGGGAAGTCCAAGATCAGGGGCCAGCCAATTTGGTTCCCCTCTAGGGGATCTCATCCTGGCTTGTAGACGGCTGTCTTTTGGCTGTGTCTTCACATAATGGAGAGAGAAAACTGGTCTCTCTTCCTCTTCTTACGATGACACTAATCCTATCATGAGGCTTTACCCTCATGGCCTCATCTAAACCTAATTATCCAAAAGCCTTACTTCCAAATATCATTACATTGGGGGTTAGAGCTTAACATATGAATTTTGAGGAGACAGAAACATTTAGCCTTTAATTCATATTTATAGAGAATCTAACAGGTCTAAATCCAATGGTCAGCCAAATATCAGCAGTGGAATATTTTTCTTTCTTTTTAAAATTTTATTTATTTATTTGGCAGGCCAACTCCTAGTTGTGGCATGTGGGATCTAGTTCCCTGGCCAGGAATCGAACCCAGGACCCCTGCATTGGAGTTTTAGCCACTGGACCACCAGGGAAGTCCCACAGTGGGATATTTTCTGGTACCTCAGTATCATTATGTACAGAATGGAACTTGTCATGCATATGCTTAAATCTCCCTTGCCTCACATACTTATTTTTTTGCATTTAATAAAACCATCGATAGAAGTTGCCTGGAATTGAGACCTTGGAGCCATATTTGACTTTTCTGTCTTTTTCTTTGCTTTACTGACCAATTGCTAAGTTGTACATGGTTAACTTCCATACCACCATTTCCATTTTGTTCCAACAGATGCAATTTTGAGCTCTCATGTCCCCTTATAGTTCTCTTGCTGTCAACTGTTTTCCATACTGCTGCCAGCTGAGCTGTGACATTGTTAATTCCCTGTTCAAAAGGTCTTCTGTGTTGTATCTATTTGTGGCTCCTAGATGGATCTGTTTTCAAAAATTACAGTCTCCTTACTGAACTCATATTCTCAGGGCCTTGACTATGTAACTGACTTCTTACTCTCCTCCAGACCATGTGGACTTTAACATTTATGTATAGTTTAACAAATATTTTTAAACACCCCTGTAACTATCACCCAGGTCAGAAAATAGAACAGTACTGGTACACAGAAAGCCTCTTGTGTATGTCTTCTTAATTATCCTCTCTCAATCCCAAGCTCCTTTCCTTCCCCTCAAGATAATCATTACCTTGACTTTTATAGAAGTATTTCCTTACTTTTCTTGATAATCTTACCACTTCCTGAACAACAAATTGTTTCTTGGTTTTTGATTTTTATATAGATGAAATCATTATTGTATGCTTTTTGTGTGTGACTTGGCTTTTTGGTCTTGACATTATTTTAAGAATTATTCATATTGCTGTTTGCAGCTATGGGTTGTTCATTCTCACTGCTGATTAAGACTTGCAATAAGTATAATTAAATATATAAATATTAATTTATATATTAATTAAATTAATTAATATTACAATATAATTATAATAATTATATAATTGTAATAAAATTAATTTATATTAAATAATATAAATATATTGCTGATGGACATTTGAATTCTTTACACTTTTTGGTATTTTTAAATAGTGTTTCTAGGAATATTTTTATTTATATACTGTGGTAATTATAAGGTGTGCATGCGGGCTAAATCACTTCAGTTGTGTCTGACACTTTGCGATTGTATGAACTGTAGCCTGCCAGGCTCCTATAAATGTATATCTCCAAGGTAAAGATTTGAAAGAATTGCAGAGTCATAGGATATGCATGTCTTCAACTTGACTAGACAATGCAACAGGTTTTCAAAGAATTTATACTAATATACACAATTCACATTATTAAAATTCCTGATGGTCCATAATTTGGCTGATAGTTGATATTGTCAGACTTTTATATTTTTTCTCATCTTATGAGTGAGTAGTGGTATCTCATCATGGTTTTAAAATGCATTTAAAAATTAGTGACACTGAAAAATAGTGACACTGAACATTTTAAACTGTGGGATTGGTCTTTGGGATTACCTGTTTTGTGAAGTGCTTTTTCAAATCTTTCCACCACTTTTACTTTTGGATACTTTTCCCTTGTTATTTGTAGGAGTTTCTTTATATTCTGGATCCTGGTTCTTTCTTTCTTTATATATTTAATTATACATATTGCATAAGTCTTTTCCTACTCTGAGGGCTGATTTTCCACTCTCTCTCTATTGCCTTCTTAATTTAAATTTAGTTTACTAGTAACTTTCTCCATTATGAAGAATTTTTGTGTTTATTTAGGAAAACCTTCCTGAGTCTGAGGTCAAGAAGAAATCATTCTGTATTTTCTAAAATTCACTGGGTTTGATTTTTGCATATGCAATGAAAGAGGGGTCCAATAAAAATTTTCTCATTGTCCTAGTGCTTTCTTTTGGAAATCCATTCCATTCTTACTGTTCTGCAGTGCTGTCTCTGAAATAAATCAAGTGTAACACAAGTCAGTTTCTATGCTGTTTCTAAGCTCTCCTATTCATCTATTTTTCTGCTCCTATGCCAAAACTGCACTGTCTTGATTACTATAACTTTGTAATATGTCATGATGTCTAGAAGAACAAATTTTCCTTTTTGTTCTTTTTCTTCAAGATTGTTTTAAACTGAATTGTGTCCCTCTATAAACAGATATGTTGAAATATCTGGTACCTCAGAATGTGATCTTATTTGGAAACAGGGTCATTGAAGTGGTTATTAGTTAAGATGAGGTCCCTACTTCAATATGACTGATGTCCTTATAAGATGATGGCCTTGTAAAGACAGAAACATAGGGAGAATGCTATGTGATGATGAAGGTAGATATTGGAGTTATGGCAGCTGCAAGCCAAGGAAAGCCAAAGATTGTCAGGAAGCCATAGAAACTAGGAAGAGACAAGGAAGAATTTTCTGAACAGGTTTCAGAGGAAGCATTAACCTGGTAACATCTTGATTTTGGCATTTTAGCCTTCAGAACTATGAGATGATAAACTTGTTGTTTAAGCCCTCCAACTTGTGGTGGTTTGTTAAGCAGTCCTAGGGAGCGCATATAAGTGCCTTAACTGCTTTTAGCCTTTTGCACTTGTATATAAATTTTAGAAGTAGTTTGTCAGGTTCCATAGATACTTGTGATTTTGATAAGATTGCATGAATCTATAAATAAATAGGAGAAGAAGTTACATATTTTTAATATTGAGTGTTCCAATCCTTGAACATGGTATGCTTCTCCATTTCTTAGGATGTCTTCAGTATCTCTTAACAAACTTTTATGATTTTTCTATAAAGGTGTTGGAAATCTTTAGTTAGACTTTTTATGAACTAATTGGTAGTTGTCGATTATAAAATTATATTTGTAAAAGTAAAACTTTATTGCTGGGGTAGAGAAATAAAATGGATTTTTGTACATTGATTAAATATCCAGTGACTTTGCTAAAATTTGTTGTAAATTCTAACAGTTTATTTGTAAGTTCTTTTGAATTTTGTGTAAAATCATTATCATTATTTATAAATAATGATAGCTTGATTTTTCTTTTATAATTTCTTACCTTTAATTTCTTTCTACTTTCCTATCCATGGGCCCTTCAGTACAATGTTGTAAGATTGCTAGTGGACTTCCTTGTCTTGTTCTTGATCTCCAGTGGAAAACTTTCAGTATTTATATTAAGTATGATATTTGCTGTATGTTTTTATAAATATTCTTTATCAGATTAAAGAAGTTTCTTTCTGTTCCTAGTTTGCTAAGGGTTTTATTTGATTGAATCATAAATGGGTGTTAAATTTTATTAAGCACTTTTATCTGCATCTATTGAGACAATCACATGATTTTTCTCCTTTAATTTGTTAATGTGGTGAATTACATTACTAGATTACTGAATTATTATTAAAACAATCATGAATTTCTGAGATAAATAAAACTTGATCATGATCTACTATTATTTTTATATGTTGCTAGATTTGGTTTGCTAATATTCTGTTTAGGATTTTTATATCTATGCTCATATAAGTGAGTTTGGTCTGTAATAACCTTTTCTTATATAGTCACTGACAGGTTTTGCTATCGAAATTATGCTAGCCACATTAAATGAGTTGGGTAGTATTTGCTATTTTTCTAATCTGAAAGAGTTTGTATCAAAGGAGAATTATTTACTCTTTGTATGTTTGGTAGAATTTAAGAGTAAAGTTATCTGGGACTGGAGTTATCTTTGTGGGAAGGCTTTATCATTATTGATTTAATTTATTTAATGGCTAAAGGGCTTTAGAGTTTTCTGTTTCTTTTGATGCCAGTTTGATGCAGTCTACTTTTATAAGCTTTTTTAAATCTCATCTAAATTTTCAGACTTGTTGGCAGAAGCTGTCAGTAACTGGCATTGAAATCTTCTATGTGTGCAGCAGCGGTAGTAGTTGTCCTTCCTTATTTTTGATAATTGTTTTTCATTTCTTCTCTTTTTTCCCAATTAGTTTCGCCAGAGGTTTGTCAATTTTGTTAGTCTTTTCAAAGAAGAGACTCTTAGTATTCTTGTTGCTTCTCTATTAGTTGCCCTCTATTTATGTTATTTCTTTCCTTCTATATTCAATAATTTTATTTTGCTTCTGTTTTTCTAATCTCTGGAGATTCATGCTTAGCTTATTAACTTTCAGCCTTTATTCTTTTCTAATTTATACAGTTTAAGTTGTATGTTTTCTTCTAAGTACTGTTTTAGCTGCATCTTAAAATTCTAATATTCAGATTTTTACATTTTTATTCAGTTCAAGTTATTTTCTAATTTCTTCCATTAGTTATTTTTTACCTATTTGATTCACTTCATAATTTCTCAAACAAAATTTTTGAAGTTATCTTTTCACATTGTACATGGTCAGAAAACATCTGTTTAATTTTAGCCATTTGAAATTTTTGAGATTTGCTTTATGGCCAAGTATATGGTCAATTTTCATATAAAGGTTTCTGTGTACTTAATAAGAATGTGCATCTCACAGTTGTTATATTCAGTGTTCTAACTGAATCTAATTAAATTCATTTGTGTTTAAACATTTTGTGTGTTTTTAATTGTTTTACCACTTACTGAGAAAAGTATGTTATATCTTTCTGCATGATTGTGGATTTGTTTTATTTAACCTTGTAATTCAGTTTTTGTTTTACATATTTTGAAGTCATGTTACCAGGTGCATACAATTCTAAAATTATGTATTTTTGG
The DNA here is from genome assembly GCF_001704415.2 of Capra hircus. NCBI lineage: Eukaryota > Metazoa > Chordata > Mammalia > Artiodactyla > Bovidae > Capra > Capra hircus. The sequence continues at coordinate 38,009,835 of NC_030818.1, forward strand.
TGAATTAAAATTTTTGTCATTAAGAAGCCTCCTTATTTCTAATTTTCCCATAAAGTTGGTTTTGTGTGATATTAACATGTATATATATATATTATTTTGGTTGTTATTTGCACAGTATATGATTTTTCATCTTTTTATTTTCAACTTTTCAATGTCCCTTTAAAATCCAGTTTGAAAACCATTGTTTCTTAAACTGTTAATAGTACATTTAGTCTGTCTCCATTGTATATAGCTACTGATATATTTTGTTTAATTCTATAATTTTGTCTATTTTTCTATTTGATACACCTGCTCTACTTTTTTCTCTCCTTGTTTTTTTTAATTGATTGAGTATATTTTAAAAATCATTTTCCCCTTTATTAGTTGGGTAGTAATATACTGTAGTTTTGTTCATTTAGTATTTAACCTATGTATTACAACATGCATAATTTACTTTGCTTACAGGTAGCGCTACTGGTAAAGAACCTGCCTGCCAGTGCAGGAGACATAAGAGATAAGGGTTCAATCCTTGGGTCAGGAAGATCCCCTGAAGGAGGGCACGGCAACCCACTGCAGTATTCTTGCTTGAAGAATCCCATGGACAGAGGAGCCTGGCGGGGTACAGTCTGCTGCTGCTGCTGCTAAGTCGCTTCAGTCGTGTCCGACTCTGTGCGACCCCACAGACGGCAGCCCACCAGGCTCCCCCGTCCCTGGGATTATCCAGCCAAGAACACTGGAGTGGGTTGCCATTTCCTTCTCCAATGCATGAAAGTGAAAAGTGAAAGTGAAGTCGCTCAGTCGTGTCCGACTCTTAGTGATCCCATGGACTGCAGCCTACCAGGCTCCTCCGTCCGTGGGATTTTCCAGGCAAGAGTATTGGAGTGGGGTGCCATTGCCTTCTCCAGGGCTACAGTCTATAGGGCTGCAAAGAGCTGAACACAACTGAAGTGACTAAGCAGTAAAAATTTACCCTTCTTCTAGATGATACAAGCAGTTTAGAATATCATTTCCTAACCCTAACTTTATTTTTTTCCTCCGTTTGGACTTTTTGGATAATTTCAAATCAATTGTTCCACAGAAACAGAAAAAGCAATTTAGGAAGACATTATAATTTAATACTGTTAGATACAATTCTTGCAACATTTTAACTGGAAATCTCAACTCCATTGAGTTTCAGAGCTGCTAAGGAACATTTCAGTCAGTTTATGAATTCTTAAGTTTAGACTTCTGAAGATTTTTTAAATGAATAGTACATTCTAAGGGTGGGTTGTTTTTTGCTTCAGCATCTTTATTGCAATGGATCAATTCCAGACCAGATATATCCACTTGTTCTGTGTAGCACTTGGTGGGCATTTTAAATTTGAGGACCCCTGTATTTCTTCTATTTTGGAAAAGTTTATGCCATTTCCTTAATGTTCTTTTTTTGGTTGTGCTGCATGACTTGTGGGATCTTAGTCCCCTAACCAGGGATTGAACCTGGGCCCTCTGCACTGAAAGCACTGAGTGCTAACCACTGGACCACCAGGGAATTCCTTTAATGCTCTTCTTGTGACTCTCTCATTAGATGTATGTTGGAGATGTCCAATTGATCCTACATATTTTTAAACTGCTTTATCATAATTATGGTTTAGCCTCTTTATCTCACTGTGATAGGTTTTGGGGAAGTTCCTCGATATTCTTCCATTTTAGTAATTCTCTCACAATTATCTTGCCTATTAAAATTTAAAAAGTTAACTTCTATTTTTCATTTTGTAGGATTTCTAATTTTTTTCAAAATGCCTATTTTCATTTCATTTCGGCTTCTTAATTTCATAATTTCTTGATCCATAAATGTGTTATTCCTTTTTAAAAAGTCTCTTTGAGCATTCTAAAATCATGTCAAGATTCCTTTTATTTATTTTCATTTTGTTGCTTCTTAGTTTTCTTCATGTGGTTTAAAATTTTAATTTGTAGACTCATCTTAAGGGCAAGTATTTTTTCCCTTTATCTTTGTTTGCTCACTCATTCTTCTCTGCTTTGTTGCAGTTGTCTGTATACAGCGCCTGTCTCCTGTCCGGAATCAGGTCTTTTAAGGACAGCTCAGGGCACTTACCTCTGGTGAGTAGGTGCCAGCACAAATCCAATCACTTAGCCAAAGGTAGCTCAGCCCAAGTCCTGACTGTGTGAGGCTCTCCATTTGTCTCATGTTGATGGGTACATAGTTATAGTTATAGCCCCACAGCAATCAGTTATAGCTCTTTCCAGCCCCTTTTCCTTTCCAGTCTGTTATTTCAAGCAGTGAGGCTGGTTCTGGTGTTCTGCCTTAGATAGGACACTTTTAGTCTCCATCACCCTCCTAAGGAATTAAGCTCCTGGCTCCTTTGCCTGCTGCATAAACTTGGTTTATTGCTTTGTGTTTCTATAGAATTTTCTCCTTTCAGATTGTAAGTTCCATAAGGGTGGAGACTTTGCTTTGTTTAGTGCAGTATCCTGTGTCTAAAACAATATCTATCACATATAGGTACTGAATAAAAGCTTGCTAAATGAATGAATGAATGAACAAATGAATGAATGAATGGTTACTGATTCACAGAGATATTGATCTCTTTGTAAGCTTGGCTACATTTTAAAGATCTTCACTTTTTTTTACTTTTTATCTTTCATTGCTCTGATCTTCTTTGGGATGGAGAGTGGCTCAAAGCATGCATTTATGACATTGTGATCTGAAGTTGTGGCCAAATATATACATTAATACAGTTAGTCATTTGCCTAATAGGGATGGAAAGTGTGTGCCGCAGTTATTAGTCCTTATGCTCTCTTACACAGCCAAATGCTTTAAAGATTTAAGAATTTGAGTTCTACAAACTCAAACTAATTTCCTAAGCACATCTTTACTTAATTTTCCTCCATGCTCTATTGGTGGATAGCATTAAAAATTTCACATTATATTTTGCTTGATGAAAACCTGCCAAATATAGTCATTGAAGAAAGCTTTTCTAATTAGCCTTTTTCTGTACTGTAATTGTGAAAATGGTGGAAGATTCTGTAGAATATAGCATGCCCAGAGAATTAATTAGAAACATGCTACCAAGGAGGATTTGACATGTGTTAGTTTTCTACTGATGCTGTAACAAATTGCCACAAATGTAACAGCATAAAACAATATCCATTTGTTATCTCATAGATCTGTGGAACAGAAATCTGGCATGGCATAGTTGAATTCTCTGCTCAGGGTCTCACAAAGCCAAAATCTGGACTGCATTTCTTTCTGAAAGCTATTGGGAAGAATTAATATGCAAGCTGCATTAATTATGCCTTCTTATTTCCTATATTTCTGATGCTTTGACATCTTGGACTTTGTTAGCCCTGAAGAGGCTGCCCTTCCCAGGGCTAGCCAATTGCCAAAGACCGTAAATTATTTACGAGGGTGCCTTTCATGTGTAAACTAACCAGTCCAGAGCTCATACCCTCATTCATCCTATAACGGGATGTCACAAGCAGGGCCAGTATTCCTCTGCTCTAATCAAGTCACTCCTGGGTACCAGGCAACTAAGGACAGCCTCTGTGCCATAGAACCTGATGAAATTATTCAAAATAGCCAATGCCAAGCCTGTTTTCCCTGCGTTGGCCTTTTTTTCCCAACTAAACTACAATGTAAGACAATTGCCCACATAGTCTCGGCTTATTCTGCTTCCTGAGTGACCCTAGTGCTTCCCTATGTGGCCCTGTGTGGTGTAGAATAACCCTCCTCTTGGCAACTATGAGTAACAAATTATCTTTTCAGTAGTCATGGTCTCCTGATCTGTTGTCCTTACCTTACTTAAATAATAATAAAACCTATATTTCAAAACAAGCTTATTCAGGTTGTTGGCAGAGACCTGTTCCTTTTCATGTCTTCCATGTGACCCTTCTGCCTTCAAACCAAAACATCATATCAAATACTTCTCATGTTCTGAATCTCTCTTACTTCCTCTTCTGCTTTTAGGGGCTCATGTGATTACACTGGGTTCTTTTGGATAATCCAGAATAATCTCCCTATTTTATGATTAGGGTATCTCCCTAATCATATGATTAGTAATCCTAATTACATTTGCAATATCGTTTTCCCATGCAGTGCAACCTAACTACAGGAGTCATACCAGGGGGCAAAGATCATGGATGTCAAAATTCTGCCTACCACAGCGTTTTAGATGTTAAATAAGGAAAGAAATACTGGCTTCACAATTTGCATTGGGAAGACATCATAAGAAATTGTAATATTTTTTATCTGTTCAGACTGCAGGCTATGTCTCTCAGTTTATCTGTTTAGAATTTCTGTGGCTAAAACAGCTTTAGATAACGCTATAACTAAAAGAATTACACTGTAAAGAATTGCTCAGATATGAGTCCAGTTTTGATGCTATCATGCATAAAGCCAAGATATTAAGCTTGTTTGACAGTTAGACTGTGTTCTCCTCTATTTGAAATTACTCACATTTCTCTAAAGGGAATCTTAGATGTTTGCTTCCCATCATGTACATTTATCCCCAACAGGACATCTCAACAATTATCTTATTTTTGCATTGTAGTTAACTTTATATTGACTTTGCCTATTTTCTTATATACTCATTGGGGGAAAATTTCTGACATAATTATACATTGATAGTTTAAAAGCTCTGACTTAACTGCCTAGTGCAAACGCAGTCAAAAATATACTATCCTCTGCAATTAATATAGGACCAAATAATGCAAATGTAAAACATCACAGAGGCAAACATTTTCTAGGATCACTTATGCCAGTATGCAGGGGCTCTTTGAAATGGTCACACGTGTGTTCTCACCCTCTGAGCCCTCATCCTCATTTCCTCTCACACTGTTTTCTTATGCCCTTTTCTCCTTTTCTTATGTCTACTTCTTGTCTATGTCTTCTGATTTTATTTTTTTCTGTATATGCATGTCCTAATCCTGCTTTATGGATTTTATCACTGTATGATTTCATCACTCATATTACATTAGTTTTTCAGCTTCCTTAGTTTGTCCTCTTATTTTTCCAAGTATTGTTGCCTTATATCATCTGTTCCTCAAATACAGTATTTCCCTTAGAGCAGGCTATGCAACCAGTTGTTTGGCAATAAGTCTATAGTACTTGCTCAAGTCTGTTACTTGGTGAGGTAAGAGAAGTCAAAATAATAATAAATAGTTGGTAATTTGAGCCTGGATTTCTATAGAGGCTTCCTTACCCATAGTGACTAACCTTGTTTTCTTGAGTTTTATCTTGAATTTTCTGACTTCAGAATATTACAGATTAGAAAATGATGAGGACAGATAACCACTTGAAGGTTAAGCGTTTTTCAGATACTTGCCAAAACAGGAGGGCATGGCAGCCTTATGAGTTGGCTCAGGTTCAGAGACATGCTTCTCATGTTTTTCGTGCTTTTATAAAAGGAGTTCAGAGCTGCTCCAGGCCTAACATCTCATGCGCCAAGAGTTCTGAATTGATCCCAGTAGGGTACACTGTGGTTAGTACACTGTGTACTTAATGAGCCTCTATTTAAGGATAAAGCTTTACTCTGAATGCCTTCAAATCTGAACTGTCATTATTTTCCCAGTGTAAGTAGATTTAACATAGCCTTGCCGTTTTCTTAGTGTGCTGCTATGCTGCTACTTTAACTGCTAAAAGATGAGTGAAGTTTCTCATTTGGTTGTGAGAATTTTAACAAATACAGGCTTGGCCTTTGCAAAATCATTTTGCTTTTAAAAAGTTAAATCTGGTCTTTGAACACCCTTAGGGTCCTTTGCAAAGGTTTTAAGAAAAATATTTTGTGAGAGTCAAGTCCAATTTTTTTTATTCGCCACTATCATGGGAAATCTGAGCAGATGAATTCCCCCTGTTTCAGAGTTAAAGCAATGCCATACATAATGCAAATAGGTTGCATGCATGAAAATTCTTCGACCATTTTTCTTCTGCTACACTTATAAAAACAAGGAAGACATTATTTTCCTATTTAACCAAATGATTCAGGCCCTTTCTCTTTGTCTCTTGGTTTTTCAGAGTGTAATCTCTTTCCTCAGCTACAGAAATGGGATTTTCTTCCTGTCTACTTGAGATAATCGGGTGGGACAACTGACATGATACTTTGAGGTTCTGATAATTGTGCTGATTGAGAGACATTTTTCTGTAAGAGTTAAGGTTTATGTCCTGAGAAACCCATCGTAAATTGAAAATATCTTAAGTTGAAATGCATTTAATACACCTAACCTATGGAACATCATAGTTTAGCCTAGCCTACCTTAAACTTGCTCAGAACACTAATGCTAGCCTGCAGTTAAGCAAAATCATCTAATCATCAAATGTAAATTCTATCTTATAATATTTTATAAATATGTGCATATATATATATATGGATGGATATATTTCCACAGTGTGAAAAGAAATAAAAAATAAAATGTAGCAGGAAAGATTTGAGCACAAAATAAGGTAGAATTTCTTGAATGCTGCGGTTGTTAAAGGATTTAGCATTGACTGAGTGTCCGCTATGTTTCTACACTTTTTGTATATTATTTAATTCTGCTAACCACCACATGAGGGAGGTATTATACTCCTCATTTTATAGATAACATGGGGACTCAGAGAATTCTACAAGTATTAAAGGTGACTAAGAGTGGGGAAGTTGGTATTCAATACCAGGACTATCTTTCTTCCAAATTTATGCTCTTTTCAGTACAACAATAGCTGTGATTTGAAGTTTTCTACCCCTACAAGTCTTTATATTCGTATTCACAGCAATCCAGGATCTTTTAGTTGAAGTTTGCAGGTGGAAATAATGCAGAGAGTTCTTGTAATCAGGAGATTGGGGTTCTAGAGCTGACCCTGGTTTCCACATGTGAAAGCAGAGATGCAGCTGCTGGCTTTGCATGCACTTTGTCAGTTGTAAAGTACTGTTTACAGTCAGGGTGGCATTATTGAATAAGAAAATGTCAGCCTGAGTTTTCTTGTGAGATAGGATGACACAATTTAGGATTTTCCCACTACCACTTACTTTACTTAATCCTCTACTGTCTTTTGGACTCTCAGTTCCATGAAGCTATGATTTTGTAATATCAACATTTGTCAGTTGAGAGAAGTAAAGAACCACTTGCCAGTGATAATGATCAATTTAGACAGTCACTTGGAATTAGTGTTTGTTTTTTTAAAATGAGGCTCATTTTAAAAATGCCTCTTGAAATTTCAAAGGGACATTGGGAACTTTTGTGCTTTTGGTAGAGAGGTCTGAGAGATGAGAAGAATAGGGTAAATTTGTCAATTTCATTGCTTGACTCCAACCATTGCTGCCCTTGTTTCTCATCTTCTGATGGTCTGATAAGTGTTCTATAATTTGGTTATATCAAACTTTTGCTCAAAGGGCCAGATAGTAAATACTTTAGGTTTTCTGGATCATACAAAGTCTCTGTTGCAAATTCTTTTTTTCCTTCTCCATCTTCTCTTGTTTGTCCTCCTTAATTCTCAAAAATTGTAGAAACCAATGTTAGCTTGCAGGCAGTACAAAAACAGACTGAGATCCAGGGGTCCATAGAGAGCAAATTCCTGTACTATACCATAGTTATTTTTTTCTTAAACAGTTTTCTATTAATAGACAGGCTTTTGCATTTTTCACTATTTAAAATAATGCTGCAATTAAAAATTCTACTACTCACATGAAAAGATGCTAGCATCACTAATCATGAGAAAAATGCAAAGCAAAACTACAGTGAGGTACCACCTCACATCAGTCAGAATGGCTATCATTAAAAAGTCTGCAAATAACAAATGCTGAAGAGAATGTGGAGAAAAGGGAAATTTCTACACTATTTGTGGGAATTTAGGTTGGTATGGCCACTGTGGAAAATGGTACAGAGGTTCCTCAAAAAGCTAAAAGTATATTTACCATATAATACAGTAATCCCTCTCCTGGGCATATAATTCAAAAAGATACATGCACCCCTGTATTTATAGCAGCACTATTCACAATAGCCAAGATATAGAAACATCCTAAGTGTCCACTGGCAGATAAATGGATAAAAAAGATTTGGTATATATATATAATGGAATACTACTCAGCCATAAAAAGAAAAAAATAATGCTATTAGCAGTTACATGGATGCAACTAGAGATTGTCATACTAAGTGAAGTGAGTCAGAAAGAGAAAGACAAATACCATATAATATCCCTTATATGTTGAATCTAAAATATGATACAAATGAATCTGTCTATAAAAAAGAAATGGAATTAGGGACATAGAGAATAGACTATTGATTGCCAAGGTGCAGGGGGCGAGAGAGGGATGGATTGGGAATTTGGGATTAGCAGATGTAAACTGGTATATATAGAATGGACAAACAATAAGGTCCTACAGCACAGGGAACTATATTCAATATCTAGTGATAAACCATAATGGAAAAAAATATGAAATAGAATGTATATATATATATATATCTGAATCAGTTTGCTATGCAGCAGTAATCAATAAAATTGTGTAAATCAACTATACTTAAATTTAAAAAAGGAGAAACAAATGGAATCCTACTATTCACGTGTCTGTTCACTTTTGCCAGTTGAATCCTAGAAGTGAAATCAATCCTTAAAGTGTATTTGCATTTAACATTGTGACAGATATTGTCAGATACCCTCTTTAAAGTTGTACCACTTACATTTCATAGTGTTACCATTACCGCTCATAGTAACATTGCTGTTCAGTTGCATCCAACTCATTGCAACCTTATGGAGTGCAGTATGCCAGACTCCCCTGTACTTCGCTATCTCCTGGAGTTTGCTCAAATTCATGTCCACTGAGCCAGTGAGTCTATCTAACCATCCTCTGCCACCATCTACTCCTTTTGCCTTCAGTCTTTCCCAGCATCAGGGTCTTTTCCAGTGAGTCAGCTCTTCACATTAAGTGGCCAAAGAATTGGAGTTTCAGTTTTAGCATCAGTCTTTTCAGTGAATATTCAGGGTTGATTTCCTTTAGGATTCACTGGTTTGATCTCCTTGCAGTCCAGACTCCTATTGCAGTCCAAAGCCTTCTCCAACACCACAATTTGAAGCATCAGTTCTTGAGTTCTCAGCCTTCTTTGTGGCCCAACTCTCACATCTATACATGACCACTGGAAAAACCATGCTTTGACTATACACACCTTTGTCAGCAAAGGGATGTCTCTGCTTTTTAATACTCTCTCTCTGTTTGTCATGGCTTCCCTGGTGGCTCAGACAGTAAAGCATCTGTCTGCAATGCAGGATACCCAGGCTCGATCCCTGGGTTGGGAAGATGCCCTGGAGAAGGAAATGGAAGCTCACTCCAGTACTCTTGCCTGGAAAATCCCACGGACAGAGGAGCCTGGTAGGCTGTAGCCCATGGGGTCACAAAGAGTCGGACACGACTGAGCGACTTCACTTCACTTTATGTTTGTCATAGCTTTTCTTCCAAGGAGCAAGTGTCTTTTAATTTCATGGCTGCAGTTACCATCTGCAGTGATTTTGGAGCCCAAGAAAATAAAATCTGTCATTACTTCCACTTTTTCCCCTTCTGTTTGCCATGAAGTGATGGGACTAGATGCCATTATCTTTGTTTTTTGAATGTTGACTTTTAAGCCAGCTTTTTCACTCTCCTCTCTTACCCTCATCAAGAGGTCACTTTCTGCCATAAGGGTAGTGTCATCTGCATATCTGAGGTTGTTGATATTTCTCCCGGCAGTCTCGATTCCAGCTTGTGCTTCATTCAGCCTGGCATTTCTCATGATGTCCTCTGCACAGAGGTTAAATAAACTTGGTGAGAATATACAGCTTTGTCACACTCCTTTCTCAATTTTGAGCCAGTCAGTTGCTCCATGTCCAGTTCGAACTGTTGCTTCTTGACTCGCAGACAGGTTTCTCAGGAAACAGGTAAGATGGTCTGGTATTCCTATCTCTTTAAGAATTTTCCAGTTTGTTGTGATCCACACAGTCAAAGGCTTTAGCAAAGTCAATGAAGTAGAAGTAGATGTTTTCCCTTGCTTTCTCTATGATCCAATAAATATTGGCAATTTGATCTCTGGTTCCTCTGCTTTTTCTAAATCCAGCTTGTAGTCTGAAAGTTCTCAGTTCATGTGCTGCTGAAGCCTAGCTTGAAGGATTTTGAACATAACCTTACTATCATGTGAAATGAATGCAATTGTATGGTAGTTTGAACATTTTTAATACTGTTATTCTTTGGAATTGGAATGAAAACTGACCTTTTCCAGTCCTGTGGCCACTGCTGAGTTTTCCAAATTTGCTGGCATATTGAATGCAGCACTTTTACAGCATCATCTTTTAGGATTTCAAATAGCTCAACTGGAATTCCATCACCTCCACTAGCTTTGTTTGCAGCAATGCTTCCTAAGGCCCACTTGACTTCACACTCCAGAATTTCTGGCTCTAGGTGAATGATCACTGCATCTTGGTTATCTGGGTCATTAAGACCTTTTTTGTATAGTTTTTTTGTATATTCTTGCCACCTCTTCTTAATCTCTTCTTCTTCTGTTAGGTCCCTACCATTTCTGTCCTTTATTGTGCCCACTCTTGCATGAAATGTTCCCTTGATATCTCCAATTTTCTTGAAGAGATTTCTAGTCTTTCCATTCTACTATTTTCCTCTATTGCTTTACATTGTTCATTTAATATGACCTTCTTATCTCGCCTCACTATTCTCTGGGTCTTTGTATTCTGTTGGGTATGGGTATATCTTTCCCTTTCTTCCTTGCCTTTCACTTCTCTTCTTTCCTCAGCGATTTATCAAGCCTCCTCAGAGAACCACTTTGCCTTGTTGCATTTCTTTTGCTTTGGGATGGTTTTAGTCACTGCCTCCTGTTTAGTGTTATGAACCTCTGTCCACATTCTCTCTGCTGCTGCTGCTGCTAAGTTGCTTCAGTTGTGTCCGACTCTGTGTGACCCCATAGACGGCAGCCCACCAGGCTCCCCCGTCCCTGGGATTCTCCAGGCAAGAACACTGGAGTGGGTTGCCATTTCCTTCTCCAATGCATGAAAGTGAAAAGTGAAAGTGACGTCGCTCAGTCCTGTCTGACTCTTAGCGACCCCATGGACTGTAGCCCACCAGGCTCCTCCATCCATGGGATTTTCCAGGCAAGAGTACTGGGATTCTCATATACTGTTTTGTAAAAATTTGATATTATCAGACTTTAAAAATTTTGCTCATCAAATGGGTAAAGATAGTGTCTCACTTAAAACATTGTATTTTCCTCATTTCTAGTGATGTGAGGGATTTTTTATTTTCTTGATGTTTAAATATGTATTCTGTGAATTTACTATTAATGTGCTTTTTTGCCTTTTTGTTTTTAGTTTGTAGGAGCTCTCATTAATCTTGTCTTTGCTTTATATGCTGCAAAGTTGCCAGTCTGTCACTTGTCTTTTAATCCTGTTTAGAAATTTTGTATTTTTATTTTAGACAAACTAAATATATCTTACTCTGACTTCTGGGTTGTTGTGTATTGTTTTATATGCCTCCACTATCAGGTTAAAGGTATGTCCTTTTTAAATAGTACATTTGACTAAATTTCTATCAGAATTTGACGTAAGGAAAATAATGGTTTCTCTCAGAAAACTCTAATGCTTTCACTTTGATTGTCAGAAAATAACTAAATCTATAGTTCAAGTATGGTAACTATCCTATTTCTTAGGCTATGTAATTGTTATTGCAAGATATCAGCGATAAAATGGTAGCTGTAAATCGGAAAACAGATGCTGAATATAGCTGAGTAAATATGAAAACTTAGCCTCTGACTCAAAATACAAGGCAGAAAAACAGGAGACCTCAAGTATGAGTAAAGAAGCTCTCAGTATCTGAGTTTGGGGACAAATTTGATCAGCAGTCCTGGGGAGTTGCTGAGGGCAGCCAAGGCCTGGGAATGGAATTAGATTCACACAATCTAGGGAAAACTATAGCCACAGGTTCTGATCTTGTGAACTTGCAACTTCTATAGATTCACAACATTTTACCTGCAATTCTGAAATACCAAAAGCTGTAAAGGCCTGGACTTTAAAAAATTTTGTTCTCAAAGTCTTACCTAAATTGTTGTATATAACTATTTAAAGCCTTTATCCAACTTAGTTTGAAAATTCAGACTATCTTTTTCTTAAATAACAATGTAGTTGATTTTAAGTTGTTTAGTATTATGAAGGCTTCCCTGGTGGCTCAGAGGTTAAAGCGTCTGCCTCCAATGCGGGAGACCTGGGTTTGATCCCTGAGTCGGGAAGATCCCCTGGAGAAGGAAATGGTAACCCACTCCAGTATTCTTGCCTGGAGAATCCCATGGACGGAGAAGCCTGGTAGGCTACAGTCCATGGGGTCGCAAAGAGTCGGACACGACTGAGCAACTTCACCCACCCACCCAGTATTATGTAGTATCTGGTATATGTACTTCCTTACCTTTATAAAATTAAACAAATTTTGAATTCTAAAACTTATCTGGCCTTAAGGGTTTCTGTTAACGGACTATGGACTTGTAATAAATATCTTACCTGAAGGCCCAGCTGGAATTAGCTTCCTTCTTGCCTCTTTCTGGTTTCTGGTTTCATTTTCTAACATTATATTTAATAATCCCGTTGCATATGTATTTTTAGTATAAGCTCTCAATTTTTGTAGCAAGAGGGCCTGTGGTAGTTTTGCCCTTGTGTAGTCTCCTGTATTAACTCAGAGCTACTCTCTGTGTGCATACAGAAAATGGGCGACAGTCCTGGTGTGTGACTTCTGAGGCCAGGCCATAAAAGGCATTTTAGCTTCTGCTTTGGTTTTTTGGATTTTTGGTCTGGGGGAAACCAGCTGCTGAGGCATGAAGGCACACAAGGAGCTACAAGAAGTAGCCTAAGTGGAGAGGGATACATTTGCCAGCCATGGAAGTGAATTCTCCAGGCTCAAACAAAATTTTAGATGACTGCAACCCCAGCCGACACCTCAACTGCAAAATCACGAGAGATTCCGAGTCACAACTCTTCAGTCAAGCTTCTATATACATGCGCCACAGAAACTGTGAGAATAATAAATGACTATTGTTCTTTTAGCTACTAAGCTTTTGGGTGACTTTAGGTACAAAAATAGCTAACTGATGTAATGAATGACAACTAATGAATAGTTGGTTCTAAAAAACACTTTGAAAACTGTTTTCTGCAGGACCCCAAACCAATGAATGAATAGATTTTATGAGGCAATTAATCCCTGCATTACATTTCATGCATAATTTGCATATTGAAAAAATCTGGGATTTTATCCTTTATCATATATATTATATTTGATTTTTTTCCTCTTACCCCTCCGATAGAACTGTTGATATATTTTCATGAAACTCTTATTCTGATTCTGACCCAGAAATAGTTTTGCAGCAATAATCTGTTGCTGGGTAACAAACCATCCCAAAACTCAATATTTTAAAACAAAGACAGTTTCTGTTTTTCATGATTTTGTGGCTTGGCTGGACAGTTCTTCTGCTGGTCTTGCCTAAACTCTCTCATGGAGCTGCATTAATCTGGTGGATCTGCTAGAGGTGGAGTCTTGAGGATCTCACCTCATGTTTGGGACCTTGGCAGGAAGGATTGGAAACCTGGGGCCTCTCTCTCCACATGGTCTCTCATCAGTATTTGGACTCAAGCTTTTTTTTGATGTTGGCTGAGCCCTAAGAGGGCACAGATGGAAGCTACAAAGAATCTTTAGATCTAAGCTCTGAAACTTTCACAGTATTACTTCTGTTACTTTCTAAAGGTCAAAGCAAGTCACCAGGCCAGCCTGAATTCAAATGCGTGAAGAAAGCCCCGCACCTCTTATTGGGGAAGCAATAATGTAACATTGTAAAAGGAGCATAGGCAAGAGGGAGAAGTGAGCCCTTGGGGCCACTATTATAATGACAGGCCATCTGTATGCTTCATTAGAAGAAAGGATAAAAGTTAATTTACAAATTTCTAACAACCTGCATTCTTTAACCATAGAACTGGAAGATCTATATTAATTTCATTAATCAGGCATAGCTATATTGAGAATCTACTACTTGACCCTAGGAATCCAAATATATAATTCCTTACCTGAAGCAAGAAATATATATTTTTTGTCTCGCCAAATACAGTCTTTTAGAATCAGGAAATGAGTGTTCTACATAAATAAACAAAACAACAGATATTTTTGAATGCCTTCTGTGTTTAGAATTGTGCTATTATCCCTGAGGTGCTTTGCCGGGAGATAAGTAAGTTATGGACACTCTGTGCAGATGTTTCTATGGATCCCATACTCTTGGCCATAACATCTGCCCTCAGGGTGTTTGATAGGGCTTCTGAGTCCTGTTTGGCACCACCTGCCTTTGCTATTACACACTTTACCATATGGCAAAGATGCCAGGAGTGAACTCTCGTCTTAAAACAATTGGAGTAGGTGTCAGAAGGAGGTTATGGAATAGTCTGCCTGTACTTCGTGTGCTGAACAAAGTACTGAGTGTGAGATTACAGAGAACTGAATAAGACATAGAGTCATAGAGTGGAAGGGAAAATACAAATCATATGGCCACCCCTCTCATTTGAAAGATAAAAAAATTGAGACTCAGAAATGTTGTGATGTGTTCACATTAAAATATCTATTTAGCAACAGACCTGAACCTCCTTCCCATCTCCCTCCTCATCCTACCCCTCTAGGTTATTTCAGAGCATCTGTTTGAGTTCCCTGAGTCATACAGCAAATTCCCATTGGCTATCTCTTTTACATATGGTAATGTAAGTTTCCATGTTACTCTCTCCACACATCTCACCCTCTCCTTCCTCCTCCCGTGCCTCTGTGTCCATAAATTTGTATTCTATGTTTGTGTCTCCGTTGCTGACCTGCAAAAAATTTCATCAGTACCATCTAAGAACCTACAATCTAGGAATTTTGACATGCTGTCTGATTTTTTTCCACTGGTGCCTGCCATCTTAAGACTGTATAACCTTAGTGAGGAGAAATTATAATATGTAAAATTTATTGAGAATTAACCTAGTGTGCATCAAGCAGTGTTCTAAACTTGGAGTTTCTCAGTGTCTCTTTATAACAGCTGGAGGAGTGAGTACTGTTAGTACTCTTGTGAAGAGATGAGGAGAGCTTGAGTAACATTCCCAAGTTCCCAAGACTAAAAATTTCAGAGGCTAGTTCTCACCCAGGCATTTTTTACTCTGCAACTGTGGTCTTCAGTTAAGTTCAGTCACTCAGTCATGTCCAGCTCTTTGCGATCCCATGAACAGCAGCATGCCAGGCTTCCCTGTCCATCACCAACTCCCGGAGTTCACTCAAAGTCATGTCCATTGAATCGGTGATGCCATCCAGCCATCTCATCCTCTGTCATCCCCTTCTCCTCCTGCCCCCAATCCCTCCCAGCATCAGGGTCTTTTCCAATGAGTCAACTCTTCGCACAAGATGGCCAAAGTATTGGAGTTTCAGCTTTAGCATCATTCCTTCCAAAGAACTCCTAGGGCTGGTCTCCTTTAGAATGGACTGGTTGGACCTCCTTGTAGTCCAAGGGACTCTCAAGAGTCTTCTCCAACACCACAGTTCGAAAGCATCATTTCTTCAGCATTCAGCTTTCTTAGCTTTCTTCTTCTTTTTTTATTTTATTTTTTTAATTTAAATTTACTTATAATCCAACTCTCACATCCATACTGCTGCTGCTGCTGCTAAGTCACTTCAGTCGTGTCCCACTCTGTGCGACCCCAGAGACGGCAGCCCACCAGGCTCCCTCGTCCCCGGGATTCTCCAGGCAAGAACACTGGAGTGGGTTGCCATTTCCTTCTCCAGTGCGTGAAAGTGAAAAGTGAAAGTGAAGTCGCATGACTAGAAAAACCATAGCTTTCACTAGGCAGACTTTTGTTGGTAAAGTAATGTCTCTGCTTTTGAATATGCTGTCTAGGTTGGTCAGAGCTTTTCTTCCAAGGAGAAAGCATCTTTTAATTTCACTGCTACAGTCATCATCTGCAGTGATTTTGGATCACAAGAAAATAATGTCTCTCACTGTTTCCATTGTTTCCCCATCTATTTGCCATGAAGTGATGGGGCTGGATGCCATGATCTTAGTTTTCTGAATGTTGAGTTTTTAGCCAACTTTTTCACTCTCTCTCACTTTCATCAAGAGGCTCTTTAGTTCTTCTTCCCTTTCTGCCATAAGGGTGGTGTCACCTGAGTATCTGAGGTTATTGATATTTCTCCCAGCAGTCTTGATTCCAGCTTTTGCTTCATCCAGCCCAGCATTTCTTATGATGTACTCTGCATGTAAGTTAAATAAGCTGACAATATACAGCCTTGATGTACTCCTTTCTCAATCTGGAACAAGTCTGTTGTTCCAATGTCTGGTTCTAACTGTTGCTTCTTGACCTGCATACAGATTTCTCAAGAGGCAGGTCAGGTGGTCCGGTATTCCCATCTCTTTCAGAATTTTCCACAGTTTCTTGTGATCCACACAGTCAAAGGCTTTGGCATAGTCAATGAAGCAGAAGTAGATGTTTTTCTGGAACTCTCTTGCTTTTTCGATGGTCCAACAGATGTTGGCAATTTAATCTCTGGTTCCTCTGCCTTTTCTAAATCCAGCTTGAACATCTGGAAGTTCCTGGTTCATGTACTGTTGAAGCCTGCCTTAGAGAATTTTTAGCATTACTTTGTGAGATGAGTGCAATTGTGTTTGAACATTCTTTAGCATTGCCTTTCTTTGATATTGGAATGAAAACTGATCTTTTCCAGTTCTTTGGCCACTACTGAGTTTTCCAAATTTGCTGGCGTATTGAGTGCAGCACTTTCACAGCATCATCTTTAAAGATTTAAAATAGCTCAACTGGGATTCCATCACCTCCACTAGCTTTGTTCATAGTGATGCTTCCTAAGGCCCACTTGACTTTGCATTCCAGGATGTCTGGCTCTAGGTGAGTGATCACACCATTGTTGTTATCTGGGTCATGAACATCTTTTTAATATAGTTCTTCTGTGTATTCTTGCCACCTCTTCTTAATATCTTCTGCTTCTGTTAGGTCCATACCATTCCTGTCCTTTATTGTGCCCATTTTTGCATGAAAAGTTCTCTTGGTATCTCTAATTTTCTTGAAGAGATCTCTAGTCTTTCCCATTCTATTATTTTCCTCTATTTCTTTGCACTGATTATTGAGGAAGGCTTTCTTATATCTCCATGCTATTCTTTGAAACTTCTGAGATCTTCACCATTGTTCTAATCCTATTCTATGAATGAGGGTGACAGTGCTGAAAAAGCCAAAGGAAACTGGGAGCCTACTGAGGTTACATGAAAAATGTTTAGGCCCCAGGTGAGGAACTATGCAGAGCATATGTGCCTTTTGGAGGGAGGACACAGAACCAGGCTAATGGTAGAAGCCTAGTCTGATTTTGAATGAATTCCAGATTTCCCATGTCTTGGTGAACCAAGTCAGTAGAGTACACATGATTAGAATTTTTCTTTTGCACTGAAGACACTGCTGATAACATGAATGAGTTAAATCTAGACATTCCATGGCATGAGCAATAAATCTCTTTTTTTTTTTCATACTCCACTTTAGAAATGATTAGATTTGTGGTTTGTTCATTCATTCACTCATTTCATTCAAGAAACTGAGCATCAGTTTTGTGCAAGAAGACATTGTTTTGGGCACTCAACCACATTTGGAAGCTGTCTCTACCTTCCTTTCAGCTCTAATTATGTCTTCCTATTTACCATGGCTCAAGGTTCTTTCTTCACTTTTTGTTTTCTTGAGATAACAGCCAAAGTTTGAGATTCTTTTAATTTATTTGTTATTTGGCTGCATCAGGTCTTAGCTGTAGCAGTTAGGATGTTTGTTGTGTCATGTGGGATCTTTTGTTGTGGCACACAGACTCTCTAGTTTGTGTCACTTGTGCTTAGTTGCTTTGTGGCATGTGGGATCTTAGTTCTTTGGCCAGGGATTGAGCTGGAGTCTCCTGCATTGCGAGGCAGATTCTTAACCACTGGACCAACAGGAAGGTCCCTGCAATTCTTATTTAAGTTCACAGCACAAACAAAACTAGAAAGTCCTATGTCTAAAATGATTTTTGATTTGGTATTTTTTAAGAGATTCCAGAAAGAAGGAACACAAATCTGTCCTTGGTCAATCTGATTGAAAAATTATTGTGCCAGTTTGAGTATAGCTGCCTGAAAAACAATGATATTTAATGGCTAAAACATGTGTAATGTGTAAAGCATGAATAAGTTTGCTTCTTGCTTGAATAAAATGCCAAATGGGTATTTCTAGTAAATAAGTGGGTCTCTTCTAAGTGTTAATACATATGCCCATTTCCTCTCAAGGTGGTTGACGTGTCCACATCAAGTTGGTAGAAGGGGAAGAGCATGGAGGGTGTCACACAAGTGGTAGTTTAATGGGCTAGACATGGAAGAGAAGCCTATCATTCTATCACATTCCTTTGTTGTTGTAACTCAGTTGCTCAGTTGTGTCCAACTCTTTGTAATCCCATGGACTGCAGCACACCAGGCTTTCCTGTCCTTCACCATCTCCCGGAGTTTGTCCAAACTCATGTCCACTGAGTTGATGATGCCAGCCAAACATCTCATCCTCTGTCATCCTGTTCTCCTCTTGCCATTAATCGTTCCCAGGATCAGGGTCTTTTCCAAAGAGTTGGCCCTTTGCATCAGGTGGCCAAAGTATTCCTTTGACTAGAACTCAATTACTTGGTCAAAACCTAACTGTGAGGCAGCCTGGAAAAAGACCATCATGGATGCCCAGGAAAAAAAGGAAATAGTTGAAAAAAGGGGAAGGACTGTGAAAGCCTTACTCCATTTCTCTCTTAATTCACTGACCCTTCTTTAAACCTATCCATTTTCCTCAGTTTCATGTAAATATTTATATATTTAAGTTTTTTATATAATAAATTAAAAATTATATTGTCAAATTTCTTCCAAAATCATGTGCACTGCTTTTATTTTATAGATGAGTGATATGACACCCAGAGAGATTAAGTAACTTGCCTAAGGTCCCACAGCTTATGTACAACAGAACTAAGACTACAGCTTAAAGGTTTATTGATTTTCTCCTTTATTTTAACTTGATATAACATCAATAGTATCTGTCCAAGCCCTGATTATCTGTTTTACATTTTAGCATCACAGAGAACAGTTTTGTTCAGTTCATTTTGCAGAGAGCCTGATATGAATATTTTTAATTAATTAATTTTATTTATCATTTATTATTTATTTTTCTTCATCAAAGATGTTCTCACTATAGCCTTTAGATGGCACAAGTTAGCTAATCCAAGGCTGTTTTGTAGCTCCAATAATTGCAAAAGTTTCAAGAAGGATTATGAATAATGGCAGCATTGAATAATAATTTCAACAAAGTAAATGTTACCAGCAAAGTATCCCTGCATTAAGAATCCATCTTCTAAATTAGTCTTTATGTATAGAAAGCTAATGTTTAGGAGTTTTTCCAGGAGTTCTCTAATTCTGCTAATGTTGGGAGTCACTGGTAATAAGTGATGTTTTGGGACAGATTTTGGGTTAAGAATTAGAATTGGAGAAGACTTTCTGAAGTGGATAGAATAGAAATCTGGGAGATAGGAGGTCTCAGTTTTCCATGAGCTCTCAAATATTCAGGAAAAGTTTTCTATTAGAATTATACTACTTATTGTGGATCCTCATGGCATTTGCTAACCTCACCATGGTTTTCTGAAAACCTTTATGATTATGTCTGGAAATCTGGTATTTTATGTAAAACTATAAGATGGTGCTGCAGCACAGTGCTTTGCCCTTGTTAGGGATACAGCAATTATTTGTGGAGTTGAATTTTCCCACTTGATTTTCTTCTCATTTTTATCCCTGAAGGGATTATAAACATCTTTGCTAAGATAGGAAGGAAAAGTGCTATTTACCTATTGCGTTTTATGTTGACCAACACTCTTGTAGCCTGTGTGAAGAATCTTAGGAAAATCTGCTCTCTCTTGAAATCTAATTCAGCTGAAACCAATATTCAGCTAAGAAAAACAAAACAAAACAGAAGAGGTACTATAAACCAAAACACTGTGATATGTGAACAATTAGTTCTTCTGCTGTGAGCATATGCAAATAGCCGTTTTGTACACCAAATAGATGAAAATGTGTTGAACTGAGGAAACAGATGATAAAATATTCCTCTAATATTCATCTAGAGTGTGCTATTTGTTTTTTTTTTTTTTTTTTTTGACCTTGCTCTGTGTCATGTGGGGTCTTAGTTCCCCATCCAGGGATCAAACCCATGCCTGCTGGAGCAGGGGCACAGAGTCTAAACCACTGGACCACCAGGGAAGTTCCTTGGTGTGTGCTCTTTGGGTTCACTGTCTGTAACTTTAAACATTTTTTGATTTTACATGAGTATTGGAATCTTAATTAGAGTTTGAATTTGTTAAATTAATTTTCCCCAACAATGTCAGTTTCCAGGTTTATGTAATAACATGAAACAGGTAAAGCTAATTGTTGGTGATTTTGAACTCAAAATGGTGGGTCACTTCTCATTTTGGGTGATATCCCTAACCTCACCTTACTCCCAAGCAGCGAAAATCTTCTTATTCTCCTCCTGTAATTCTGACAAAATCCACTCTCTCAACCTTCCAAATAAGGTGTATGTGACTGATACTAGCCTCAATTGTTTCTGATATCCACAGAGTTTTCCATTTTAACCGTTATCAACCACCTTCCAAGCCAGAGATATGAAGTTAATTAGAAGTACTGTTTTTGTAAACATGTACACATGGTCACTATAAAAATTCAAATGGTATATATAAGCATATCCCAAATTCTATAATCCAAAGATAACCACTACAGACTCTTCAGTGAAAATTCTTCCCTATCATATATACATGCATACAACATGCACAAAAATGGGATATGAAGTACTGTGGTGAACTGAAGCTCTTCAGCAGGTAGCCTATTGAAACAACTATGTAATTCGTTTTGTCTACTGGTAAGACACCTTGCGTAATGGGTTCAGTAACTTAAAATCCACTATATCCAATTATCCTCTGTGATTTAATGATATGTCTCTCTTTTAAATATTTTTTTTTCTTTTAAATATTTTGAAATGCAAAGGATTATTTCTGATGATTCTCATATTGGAAAATAATTTACCACAATTAGAAAGTCTATTCCTATTTTGGTACATCTTACTGCACAGTTTTTGGTAAGAGAGAACAGACATGAACAACAATTCTGTTAGGAGAGATTGTGAGTATGGTTCCTGTTGACTGTATGAGGGGAAAAGTTTAGAAAATGTTGGGTATGAGTCAGAGAAAAAGTGACTAGAAACATCTATAATAACTAGTCTATTGTGCAGTCACTATTGTGTCTCTTAGAAGTTTGATGTCATGAAATGATGTTATGGCTTCACCGTACCCCTATTAAATTTTAAAACTTTATTTAAACTTTTATATGGAAATACCTTTCATGGAACATAAAATTCCATGCATCTGATTTTGCAAGTACTTTTCTCCCATTCCAAATACCTACCTATCATTTTTTTTCTTTCAGTTTTAGATTTTTCCTCTCTCTTATCTTTATTCTAATCTGGACCAATTTTTCTTCTTTTCATTCTGAAAAATAAGGATTTTAATCCAGCTAAAAAGTTAATTAATTAAACAATTAAGCTAGTTATGAGTGTGTGTAAGTACACTGCCAGGCTCTGTGAAGGTTATGAGAAGAGGTAGTGCTACCTAGTGGTCTAGCGCTTAGATTTTCGACTCAGGCTGCCTGGCTTTGTATGCTTGTTTTACTGGTTGTGTGAACATGGGCACTTTCACTTCTGTGTTGCAAAGATGACAATAAAAGTACTTCCATCCAATATTGCTGATATAATTAATTGAGCTAACCTTTGTAAACCATTGACCCCAGTGCTTGGTACATAGTAAATAGTCAGTAGATGTTATTATTATTATTTATAATTATTTTTCATTATTATTAAAGAGTATTAAACATGAAGCCTGTCCTAAGGAAACTCATGACTCAATTGAATTAATATTCATATGCAAGACCACAAAGAATGGAACAAAATAGTAAAGTTGAATGACATAGATTGTGATTTTGGCAATAAGAACCTTAACTAAGGAGGAATTCATGTGGGTTACTAGGATTTAGCTGAGCCTTGAAAAGTGGGTAAGGTTTGGGTCTGCAATGAATAAAGAGAGACAAGATTCCCTTGTGTAGACAATATGTGTTAGGGTTGTTTTTCTTGAGTATCAAGAGTTTTGGGATCCTTCCATCTTTTATGGATAAGGGCTAGGTTCTGGCAAGATCAGGAACACCATTGCTTCAGCGCTTCAGGGTTTGATGAATTTGTTCTGTGGGGATTAACAGAGTAGATGAATGAGTAACAGAAAAGGTAATTAAGCAATATGATAGGACAGACTGTAGCATAACAATGATTAATGGGATGCCTCAGGTGAGCACTGAGGCACAAGGCAGAACTGAGAGCTCTTGGTGTACCATTGAAGTGTCATTAATCAGAATTACATCATGCTTGAGAGTAGTTTATTGAAATTAAAAAATAGGTACTTAAAATAACATTAAAAGTACAATTTTAAGCATGCACAATTGATTCTAGTGAAGTACTATGCCAGAAATGAATTCCAGCCTTCCAGAGGACTGTATCCCAAGGAAAAGAAAAAAAGCTACGCTCTTCAAAGCTGAAAGTAGCCCATTGACACAGTGTGGCCCTGCCAACTTTACCTTCTTAAAGATGTTCTCTTCATTGGAAACCACAGTAGAGATCAGCAAGAACAGAAATGAAATCTTGGCTGTGCTTCTTTCTGCCTCATGTGCCTTGTAATGTTGCCCAATGTGTCAGCCAAGGCTGGCCGTTTCTTTCAAACCAGGTCACCAGGGAGTGTGTAAAGGAAGGGGTCCTGGACAATGCACAAGCATTTGTTGAATTTGAGACAATCTATCACTTTTACACATCAAAGAGAAACGATGGAGCTTGAGTGTTGTGATAAGGGAAAAGGGGTCAGGTCTTTCACCTTGAGCTGCTAGAGTGGGTTCATCCCAGTAGGGGTACAGTTCAACATCAAGCACTGAAAATCAAGTGGTTATACAAGAGGTCAACATCCAGAGTCAGATTTGGGTTGCTAGTTTGGTGTCTTAGGATCTAGAGGAATGCTCAAGGTTTGGAGAAGGCTTTCCAAGTAGTTTAGACAGATGAGGACAGGGAAAGCAATGTAGTACAGAGCTGATGCACCTGACAGGCCCAAAGGACTTCTAGAATACCTAGTAATGCCCTTCCCCCACCTATCCATGTTCATGGTTAGGCCCCTACCCTTAGCTTGGGTGCTCCTTTAAGGGACTATGATATTGATTCATCAGAATTAATTAAATAATTATGCACCTACTTTTCCTCTTTTTCTATTTACTAAAAGAGGGGAGACTTCCCTGGTGGTTCCAGGGACATGGGTTCGATCCCTGGTCTGGGAAGATTCCACATGCGTGGGGCAACTAAGCCTGTGCACCACAACTACTGAGCCTGAGTGCTGCAACTACTGAAGCCCATGAGTGCTAGAACTGGTGCGTCAGTGCTCAGTCATTCAGTTGGGTCTGATTCTTTGCAGCTCTATGGACTGTAGCCTACTAGGCTCCTCTGTTCATGGGATTTCCCAGGAAGGAATACTGGAGTGGGTTGCCGTTTCCTCCTCCAGGGCATCTTCCTGACCCAGGGATCAACCAGTGTCTCTTGCGTCTCCTGCATTGGCAGGCAGGCAGTCTTTACCACTGCACCACCTGGGAAGCCCCCTAGAGCCTGTGTTCCAAAACAAAAAGAAGCCAGTGCAACAAGAAGCCTTCACATTTCAGTTGGAGAAATGTCCCCACTTGCTGCAAATAGAGAAAGCCCATGTGCAGCAATGAGGACCCAGTACAGCCAAAAAGAAAAATAAAAGAGTTATGCTGCTGCAAACATCTATTCTCGTTGTATTGATTCAGATAGCTACCTCATTGGAATTGCACAAATTTTTAAACTTTAATCCTGCTTTATTCCTTATAGTGGGTTGAATGGTGGCCTCCCAAAACATATGTCTGCCTAGAACCTTATTAGAAAAAAAGTCTTTGTAGATGCAGTTAAGTTGAGGATTTGGGGATGAGATTATCTTGGAATAGCATGAGCCCTAAATCTAATGCCACATGTTCTTAGAAGAGAAGACACACAGAGAAGAGGACACAAATAAGGCAATATAAAGAAGGAGGCAGAGATTGGAGGGATAGGTCTACATGCCAAGTTTGTCAGAGGCCACCAGAAGCTGGGAGAGAGGTATGGAGTGGAATTCTCCCTCAGAACCTCCAGAAGGAACCACATCTTGTCACACCTTGACTTTGGGCTTCTGACCTCTAGAACTGTGAGAGAATAAATTTTTGTTGTTTTAAGCCACTAAGTTTGTAGTAGTTTGTACAGCAGCTATAAAAACTTATGCAGCCTTGTGGAGCTTGCCTCAAGAAGCAATTTTGAATTGAAGGGGTGCAGAAACTGACTCTCTTGCTGACCTTAGTATCCAGTGATGACCCCCTGAAGTCTGTTGATGTTCAGTGATGACAATTCACTCCTGAAGTCTGGGTTTCTGGTACCAAGGTAGCAGAGAGCTTTGACATGGATGAATGGATGGCTCATTCTGTCAGTTTCATTGCAGACCATGTTATGATACTGTTTTTTTTTTTTAAATTTCCCCTGATATAGATGGAAACCTTTTATTCTGTGACTAATGGCAATCAGTTTGCTATGAGAACTGTCAAATCAGATGACCTTAAATAGCTAAAATACCATCTTGAAATGCAAAGTTGTTTCTTATTTATTAGAAGAGCACAATTCCAGAAACCACGGCCAAGTGCTCTGAGCTCTAGTTTTATTAATTTATTCATTAAAATATATAATAGGCATATTCTAGGTCTCCATTTTCCTGAAATCTACATTTTATGAGGTCATTCCATTCTGTACAATAAACTTTATTTAACTTGGTTTACTCTTCCTTCAAGTTCTTCTCAGTTGATATGCAAAGATACAGACTTTCAAAACGGATAAGAAAGAGGATGATGGTTTGCTTTACCAAAGGGCCCTTTGCTTCATAAAAAGATTAAATACATAGTTCATTCATTCATTCAGTGTGTGGTTATTGAGAATCTCTATGGCAGACAATGTTCTTTGCACTGGGAATACAGGAGTTAACAAGGCAACCTTCCTACCCTCACCAAGCTTACTCTCCTTTTTTAAAATTAATATGCTTATTTTTGACTGTGTTGTTTCTTCACTGCTGTACATGGATGCTCTCTAGTTGTTGTAAGTGAGGGTTACTCTTTGTTGTGTTGTGCAGTCTTGTCATTACAGTGGCTTCTCTTGTTGCAAAGCACAGGCTCTAGAGTTCAGGCTCAGTAGTTGTGGCACATGGGTTTTGTTGCCCCCAGGCAAGTGGGATCTTCCCCGGGCCAGAGGTCGAATCTGTGTCCCCTGCGTTGGCAGGCAGATTCTTTTTGTTTGTTTATTTATTTCGGCTGCATTGCATCTTGGTTGCTGCCTGAGGACTTTCTCTAGTTGTGGTAAGCAGGGGTCACTCTTTGTTACATTCTGTGAGCTTTTCATTGCAGTGGCTTCTCTTGTGGAGCACGGACTGTAGGGTGTGCGAACTCAGTAGTTGCAGCTTGCAGGCTCTAGAGCAGGGGTCAGTAGTTGTGCCCCATAGGCTTAGTTGCTCTGTGGCATGTAGAATTTTCCCCTGACCAGTGATTAAATCCATGTCTCCTGCATTGGCAGGCGGATTCTTAACCACTGGACCACCAGGGAAGTCCAAGCTTACTTTCTAATGGGAGAGACAGACACTGAAGAGATACACAATTATATACATTAATAAATGTATGTCAAACCATAATAAGTAGTATGAAGAAGCCCTCTTTTCCCCAGTGTCTAGACATAGTTTGACAGGATGTGTTTATCATTTATGACTCTGTTTTTCAAGGAAACTTGGTTCCTCTAAAGGTAACAGCTTCCATTTGATTTCCTGGCTTCTACTCTTGAAACTCTTCAAATCTACCCTTCACCTAGCAATCAAAGTGATTTTTCTAAAGTGTAAACTGGCTCATGTTCCCTTGGCTTTGGCCTTCAGTGGCTTCTCTTGGACTTAGAGTGGAATTCAGACTCCTGTAAGGTCTTGTAACCTTGTTTAATGCTACATGCCCCTTTGCTTACTTGTTCAGCCACGTTGTTTTTCTCTCAGTTCATTGAGTACCCATACAGGTTGATTCCTTTACGTGCAATGCTTTTTACTTCTACCTCCTTTCAGTAGGTCCCTCCTAGTATTCCCTATCACAGCATGTGTTACAGATTAGAAACATATATTTATTTGTTTGATACCCACTCCCTGCCAATATTCACTAAACCTCCTGACTTTACCAGTCTGACACTTTGTGAGGGGCTGGGATTACAGGTTTCTTCATAGAATCTTGTCCAGCACTTGGTGCACAGAAACTGCAGACAAATATTTATTGGATAAATTAAAAAAAAGGAAATGCACTAGGAATGAGAGCCAAACTTGCAAGAAATCAACACATTACAAACAGTGAGTTACTTAAATTATTCTTATATTAAATAGTACTGCTTTGTACATTTATTAGTCTCAGTTCTTTTGTGCCTAATGTTGTAGGTCCAGAAAGGAGAAAATTTATGTAGTCAGGTGATGTGTTGCCTTCAGAAATACTTTTGTCTTCCTTCCAAGAACCAATATGTTAGTTAACAAATAAAAGGAAGCTGTCTGATAAATATGATTGGCTGTTGATTGTATGTGTCACCAATAAAGTAGGATATGATGAGACCATTCTAGTAAACAGGCTCCCAGTTTGTGAACATTCAATCCACCAGTGACCTTTGCACACTAAAGTCCTTTTCTTTAACCAGATGGTTTCATCTTCCTTCCAGCTATGGAAACTTTGGACACTCTTAATGATGCTTGAGGGAGGAGATGCCCATAAAACTGGTTGCTGTCTGTTTGTAAAGTCAAAGTTAGAAATCACCATTGCTTCATGCCCAATGTATGCCAGTGCTAGGGGTTCAGAAATGGATGGCAAAGTCTCTGCCTCCTAGAAGGAGCTTGGAATCTGGTAGCCTTGTGTCCAAGCCCTACCCATGCTGCAGTTCAGTTTAATTTTTCATTAGGTAGGGTTTCGTGGGCTTGTTTAGAAATCTATTGGCCTTTCATGATATTATTTGAAAGGAAGAGTGCAACCAGAATGCCAGATAATAAACTTCCAAGGAAAATTTCAGAACTTAATTTACCTACAAAATAAGATTGGACTTCACTTTTTTATTCTCTGAAGAGAATCAGAAAACAATTTTGGAGCTACTGGGCTGATTTCTTACTTAGCCAAGAACACCTTTGTATTTTCTAAATTTTAAAATAATGAACATGTCCTTTTTTTTTTTTTTTAATGAGTTCCCAAACATGAACCCCCCCTCCCACCTCCCACCCTATATTATCTCTTTGGATCATCCCCGTGCACCAGCCCCAAGCATCCTGTATCCTGCATCGAACATAGACTGGCGATTCGTTTCTTACATGATAGTATACATGTTTCAATGCCATTCTCCCAAATCATCCCACCCTCACCCTCTCCCTCAGAGTCCAAAAGTCCGCTCTACACATGTGTCTCTTTTGTTATCTCACATACAGGGTCATCATTACCATCTTTCTAAATTCTATATATATGTGTTAGTATACTGTATTGGTGTTTTTCTTTCTGGCTTACTTCACTCTGTATAATCGGCTCCAGTTTCATCCATCTCATTATAACTGATTCAAATGTATTCTTTTTAATGGCTGAGTAATACTCCATTGTGTATATGTACCACAGCTTTCTTATCCATTCATCTGCTGATGGACATCTAGGTTGCTTCCATGTCCTGGCTATTATAAACAGTGCTGCGATGAACATTGGGGTACATGTGTCTCTTTCAATTCTGGTTTCCTTGGTGTGTATGCCCAGCTGTGGGATTGCTGGGTCATAAGGCAGTTCTATTTGCAATTTTTAAAGGAATCTCCACACTGTTCTCCATAGTGGCTGTACTAGTTTGCATTCCCACCAACAGTGTAAGAGGGTTCCCTTTTTTCCACACCCTCTCCAGCATTTATTGCTTGCAGACTTTTGGATTGCAGCCATTCTGACTGGTGTGAAGTGGTACCTCATTATGGTCTTGATTTGCATTTCTCTAATAATGAGTGATGTTGAGCATCTTTTCATGTGTTTGTTAGCCATCTGTATGTCTTCTTTGGAGAAATGTCTATTTAGTTCTTTGGCCCATTTTTTGATTGGGTCGTTTATTTTTCTGGAATTGAGCTGCATAAGTTGCTTGTATATTTTTGAGATTAGTTGTTTGTCAGTTGCTTCATTTGCTATTATTTTCTCCCATTCAGAAGGCTGTCTTTTCACCTTGCTTATATTTTCCTTTGTTGTGCAGAAGCTTTTAATTTTAATTAGGTCCCATTTGTTTATTTTTGCTTTTATTTCCAGAATTCTGGGAGGTGGATCATAGAGGATCCTGCTGTGATTTATGTCCGAGGGTGTTTTGCCTATGTTCTCCTCTAGGAGTTTTATAGTTTCTGGTTTTACGTTTAGATCTTTAATCCATTTTGAGTTTATTTTTGTGTATGGTGTTAGAAAGTGTTCTAGTTTCATTGTTTTACAAGTGGTTGGCTAGTTTTCCCAGCACCACTTGTTAAAGAGGTTGTCTTTTCTCCATTGTATATTCTTGCCTCCCTTGTCAAAGATAAGGTGTCCATATGTGTGTGGATTTGTCTCTGGGCTTTCTATTTTGTTCCATTGATCCATATTTCTGTCTTTGTGCCAGTACCATACTGTCTTGATGACTGTAGCTTTGTAGTAGAGCCTGAAGTCAGGCAAGTTGATTCCTCCAGTTCCATTCTTCTTTCTCAAGATTGCTTTGGCTATTCGAGGTTTTTTGTATTTCCATACAAATCTTGAAATTATTTGTTCTAGTTCTGTGAAAAATATCACTGGTAGCTTGATAGGGATTGCATTGAATTTGTAGATTGCTTTGGGTAGTATACTCATTTTCACTATATTGATTCTTCTGATCCATGAACATGGTATATTTCTCCATCTATTAGTGTCCTCTTTGATTTCTTTCATCAGTGTTTTATAGTTTTCTATATATAGGTCTTTAGTTTCTTTAGGTAGATATATTCTGAAGTATTTTATTCTTTTTGTTGCAATGGTGAATGGAATTGTTTCCTTAATTTCTTTTTCTACTTTCTCCTTATTAGTGTATAGGAATGCAAGGGATTTCTGTGTGTTGATTTTATATCCTGCAACTTTACTATATTCATTGATTAGCTCTAGTAATTTTCTGGTGGAGTCTTTAGGGTTTTCCATGTAGAGGATCATGTCATCTGCAAACAGTGAGAGTTTTACTTCTTCTTTTCCAATTTGCATTCCTTTTATTTCTTTTTCTGCTCTGATTGCTGTGGCCAAAACTTCCAGAACTATGTTGAATAGTCGTGGTGAAAGTGGGCACCCTTGTCTCGTTCCTGACTTTAGGGGAAATGCTTTCAATTTTTCTTTTTATAAAGAAAAAATGTATTTTTAGAAGGAAGGGGAGGTATTAGAATGGCATAAGTATAATAAATGACAGAAGGACCCATTGTGGTCAGGGCGAGGGTAGGAAATGTGCACCCTGCTGGGAATCATGTACCTTTGATGCTGGCAATCTTTGGGTGGCTTTCAGCCTCAGCCTGAAGAAGAGTGGATGTGAAAGAGCAGATTTGAAACCCACCTCTTACACTGATGTGATCTCCTGAGACTCAGTTTTGACCTTTCCCTTTGGAAGATGGCTCTAACTCTTGAAAGCATATTCTAGCCTCCATTGGACAATTCAGAAAGTGGCTAGAGACGGTGTGTGTAGTCAGGCTTTGAACCTGCCGATTGTCCTGTGAAAACTAACTTGGACCCACTTTTTTCCCTCCTTATTTCTATTCTTCCATTAGGACTGCTGAAGTAAAGATACTACCATTTTACCCTAGGCTTCCCCTATTTTCATAATTTATTCAAGATATTCAGAGAGAACTAAAAGTGAGTCATATAAAATCCTCTTCTGGAACTTGCTGATTTAGAAATTAAAAAGAATAAACACCATCATTAATAGTTTTCATATGTGTGGCACTTTATAATCTACTGTTTTCTTCTTTAAAAATTAAAAAATACGTGGTAAAAGCACATTACATAACACTTAGCATCTTAATCATTTTCAGGTGTATAATTTGGTAGTATTAAGTCCATTCACATTGCTGTGCAACTATCGCCACCGTCTAGCTCTATAACTCTTCTCACCTCGTGACACTGAAACTCTATATCCTTTAAATGATAATCTACTAAGTGTTTTCTCACATATTATATTATATCTCAGGCTCCTGTCTATAGCCGTGGAAGTATGAGGGAATGTCACTCACTAGCGTGCAGTGCTCTGCTAGAGTGCACTGCTCGCTAGAGTGCAGTGGTAATGGGGCAGGCTCTGAAATAAGGCCCTGGTTTGAACTTTGCTCATCAAGTACTAATGATTAAAAATAGAACTTGCCTTATGAGGTTGTTGTTAGAATTACATGAGGTCACTCATAGTGTTTAGAATGCCATAAATATACAAATGCTGGCATTAGTCATCCCCATTTTGTAGATTAGACAAGTAAGACTCAGAGAACTTGAGCAATTTGCCAAAACTCACAGAACTAATAAAATGCAAGTGGAAACCTGAGCTGTGGTTGACTCAGTGTTCTTTTATACCAGTCAAGAATTAGTCAAGTCCCACCTCACTACCGACATAGACAGTGTTTAATAATCCAGATTTTAGGCTAGTAAAAGGAGATGATATTCCATGTTTTAACTTCAGAGTCAAGGCCTTGCAAACTTCTTTATCAGCTCTGGAATCCCACTGGAGGTGTGACACAGCCCTGACCTTCAGGCATGTGGGGAACCCAGGAGAGTGAGAGCTGAGGATGCAGAAGTTAGAGGAAAGCTGAATGAAGGTCAGATAGAGGTGAGGAAATTTTAGTCTAGTTCTCAGCAGACACTGGAGGCTCAAAAGGAGTTTCTTTTGTGGGGACTGCCATAGGGGATGATTTTAAATTATAGAATAGCAATGGTAAAGGAAATAGGCAAAACTGGGTTGTGCTAGAAAGCCTGTTTAAAAATAGGGCAGGGAGTAGAAGAAGTTCCAGACCCAAGGCACAGGTTTACATGTGTGTGTATTATGTACCTCATCAGGTACCCGAGATAGAAGGCAGGATTGTCTCCTCACCTTCCTGACCACTTGCTGTTTGTACTAGGGCCCTGGGGATGTGGACAAAGCTAGGCTGAAGCAGGTACATAGGTGATCTGGTCTCCTTATAGTTTAGGGGTTGGTGAGGATGGCAAAGAAGTTTTGCTATTGATAGCAGCATTGAAGTGCCTGAGTCTTTGGCTTTGAGGCATAAGAGTTCTACCACCTGTTTCCAAATCCCACTGGTTTGGAGATTTAAGACTCTTGGTTAATGATTCTGAGAGTAAAGTGGGGCAGTCATTACATAGCTGGATGCTCCCTTCAGAGCTGACATGTGCCTTGGACACAGCAGGAGATGATACACATAAGACTGCAAGATGAACTAGAGAGTCCTCCCATTTCCTGTTTTTCCCTCAGGGACCATCTTCATCCACTCCTGAAACCTCCACCTTTTTTTTTTTTTTGTACTACTAACCACTTCTTTTCTTTTTTGAAAAACTTTTAATTCACATTTTTCTTTTGCATGTAAGCATGTTCAGACCTCTCATATAATTAAAAACCAAAGAAATGAAACCGGAAAAGTATTCCCTTATCCTTAACTCTCTGTCTGCTTTAATTACTGTTCTTCATTCTTGCCTCTCTTCATGGTCACCCCACTTTAAAGAGTTGTCTCCATTCGCCATTAGAGCTTACTCAGCTCTCAGTCTTTCCTCAATCTACTGTAATTCAGCTTCTCTCTCCAGTAAAATGGCTATTCCCAAAGTCACACAGCTTTATAATCCCAAATCTTATGGCTACTTTTTCTCCTTTTGATGATAGTGACTGGGTGTGTGCTTTTCACTGCTCTGTCCTCATTACCCAGTAGCATGTCCTGGCACATAAATATTTGTGCTTAATAAATATTTATGGAATTGACCTCTCTGTGGCATCTGATACTTTATCATTCTCTTTTTTCTGTTCTACTTTGGCTACTTTCTTGCTTCCCTTCCTTGACTAGTTCCTTAAAGGCCTACTTTTCCCACTCTGTAGACTTCCTCTGGATGATATAATCTAAACCAGAGGCTTCAACTGTCTGCTCTGAGACCATGACTTCGTAATCTGTATCTGTAGCCCAGACCCTATATTCTAACTGTCTGCTAGAAACTTCCCGCTGAATGTCTGCTGTGTACCTTAAACTCAACATTTTCAGAACTGAATTCATTATCTCCCTCCTCAACCTCCCTTTCCTATGTGCTCTTAGCTCAGTGAACACCTGCAATGTACCTAGTTGTTCAAGCCAGAAACCAGCTATGTTTCATTCCTCATTCTTCCTCATCTCTCACATCTAGTAAGTCATGAAATCCCACCAATTCTATCTTCCTACTAGCTTTCAGATCCATCTCCTTTTCTCTAACACTGTTGTTACCCAGGTTCAGGCCACTGTCACCTCTCCCTCGGTTATTGCAGTGGCTTCCTCATCACTCTCTTTGGCCCCTGGCCTTCCTTAGCCTCTTTGTCTCATCTTCATCCTACTCGGCATAGATAACTTCCAGTCATCTTTCAGTTCAATTCAGTTCTGTTCAGTTGCTCAGTCGTGTCCAACTCTTTGCGACCCCATGGATTGCAACACCCCAAGCTTCCCTGTCCATCACCAACTCCCGTAACTTGTTCAAACTCATGTCCATCAAGTTGGTGATGTTATCCAAACATCTCATCCTCTGTCATCCCCTTCTCCTCCTGCCCTCAATCTTTCCCAGCATCAGGGTCTTTTCCAATGAATTGGTTCTTTGCATTGGGTGGCCAAAGTATTGGGGTCTCAGCTTCAGCACCAGTCCTTCCAATGAATATTCAGGACTGATTTCCTTTAGGATTGATTGGTTTGATCTCCTTGCAGTTCCACTCAGTGTCACTTCCTTTAGGAAACTTAGCTGACTAAGCCCTCCTCACCTGTGAGCCCTAGGGTATGTTGAATGTTTTATTAAGTGTGTTCCATGCACTTAAATCATCCTATTATAATTCCTTGTTTAATTGCTTAATTATCTAGCTACCCTACTAGATTGTAAATTATCTGTTTGCGCTGCTGTATTTTTTTAGCACCTAGCACAGATCCTAGAGCACACATTATATAGTAGCCCATAGTAGGTACTCAGCAAGTATTTGTTGAATGAATAAGTGAAAAGGTTCTCGTTCTCTAAATTGAAGAAGCACCATTTTGTCGTTCATCTAAGAATAAACAAGATCAATAGTTTAGCAAATAAATTTATGGTATATGTAAATGCCCCACTCGCAGTTCATGTGGTTGATAAACCTCAGTTACGTAAGTGAGACCTTATTTTCCAAATAAAAATATTCAGTGTGAATTGCAGCATCATAACTTTTGGTGCTCATGGCAACAAGCAGCTGCACCAAACAAAATGAGCAAAGAAACAAAGGTAACAAAACCTCACTTATTAATCCAAATCTTTTTTCTTTAACTCCACAATCTTAACAGTTTAACTGCAAATTTGTTAAGATTCATTGCTTTCCAAGCCTATCACATGCTTAGGCCTATTTGCTTTTCTCTTCTGGGAAACTATTTGTGGAGTGGCCCAGAAAACAACTTTATTCAGTGTTAATTACTCAAAGATTAAGAAAAGTAAAATGAGAGTTATATAATGGAGGGTTTGTTTCGCTCCTGAATTACTTGGTAGTGAGCATGCATACCAAGTGAGTATGAGTTTTGGGAATGCTTACAATGGCATACTTAGTCTTTATGAATGATAGCTTTTCATCCATTGTATTCATATTACTATGAATAAGATACTGATTTCTATTTTACTCTCATAAATTAGGTAAATATGTCCTTCTGTACCTCCTGTTCCAATAATTAAAATTTTGAACTATTCATTATATATTATCTACTGTAATGTGAGAACTGCCAAAGGAGAAGGAGCTGTGTTGTAGGTCCTCAATCCTTGTGGAAGTGGTAATCCAAACCCTCATGAAGCACACAAGCTGGGTTTGAAGAAGTGATTGTAAATGAAACCTCAAAGGCCAGAGTTCGTATTAATTCCTCGACCATTGTTTTTGGACCTAATACTTAGGTCCAAAATCACTTAGATTGAGCTTGAACTTGAATACCTGAACTCTAAGGGTAAGTTTTTTACAAACTGAAAAATTGTGAGCAGTTGGCTTTCTTATCATAGAACTATGGTTGTATAATATGTTTATACCACAGCATGTTTATAATAGCATGCAAATAACAGCATATTATTATTTGATTTAACATTTTTAGACATTATTTACTTTGGTCCAGGTGGCTGTAGTGGTAAAAAACCCCCTGCCAATGCAGGAGACATAAGAGATGTGGGTTCAATCCCTGGGTCAGGAAGGCTTCCTGGAGGAGGGCATGGTAACTCACTCTAGTAATCTTGCCTATAGAATCCCATGGACAGAGGAGCCTGGCAGACTACAGGCAATTGCAAAAGAGTCAGACACAACTGAAGCAACTTAGCACACACATGTGTATAAATCTATTTTAAAGGGGAAAGCTTCACTTGTCTCCCTACCTTTCTTTCTTTTTATAAAAAATTGTTACCTTCTTTTCTTCACAGTAATATGGGCACTTAGTCTTAAAGTCAAATAATGCTAACAGGTTTAGGCAAAATCCAATGTTCTTTTAATTCCTCTTTACTCCATTGCCTCTCATCCTTCTGGCTCTCCCAACTCCCTTAGGTAACCATTTTCAAATTCTTCAGCCATTTAATTCAGTGTTTGCTTTTCATATCAAAATACTATGCATATACTGCTATTATTTGATTAAACATTTTTAGACATTATTTATTTTGGCTTTCTTATACTTCCTTTCCTCATTCCATTCCTTCCAAGATAGCAGAGTCACAATTTTTGGTTGAATTCATATTCAGTGATTTATTATAACTTTATATAGTTGTGTATTTATATAATTTTTATGTATATATGAGATATATGTAGTTTATACTGTATATATTATCAATAGTTATACTATGTATGGGCTTCCCAGGTAGGGCTAGTGGTAAAGAACCTGCCTGCCAGTGCAGGAGACGTAAGATAGGTAGGTTCAATCTCTGGGTCTGGAAGATGCCCTGGAGGAGGGCATGGCAACCCACTCCAGTATTCTTGCCTGGAGAATCCCATGGACAGAGGAGCCTGGTGGGCTACAGTCCATAGTGTTGCAAAGAGTTGGACACAACTGATACGACTTAGCATGGACGCACTCATACGATGTATACTGTATATAGTTTGTACTATATAGCATATATATATATAGTTTATACTATATATTGTACATATAGTTTATATTATATATGCTTATAGTATTTAGTCAAAGATGTAAAAGTCAAAGTCAAAGTAAAGTTACCCTCAATACAGCTTTCTACATGATAAAATCTGTAGGATAATCTGCAATGTCCATTTTATTTCCTTCCTAGGGAAATCCATCCTGTTATCTTTTATCTTCCGTTTTCAATAAAGATTGGTTTCTTTTTAAATCTGTGACACATCTGTTTATGAAGTATTCATTTTTATACCATCTTGAGAAATTTTTCTCTCCTGTGCTGAATCTGCCTTTCTCTTGGTTTATGCCATCACTTTAGAGGAGCACATTCCCCAGTAGCTTTCAGAAAAAGAGTGCCTGGGAGTTTGTGTGAGATATCTGTGTCTGGAAAGGACTTTATTTTACCTCATACATTTTGATGTTGAAAATTATTTTTCCTCAGAGTTTGTCTGGGACTTTATTTGTTATAATTTTTCTTTAAATATCTGGCAAGCCTTGGCTGTTCATTCATCATTAAGAGTGACCATTAGAGTTCAGTGTTTTGGTGCCTTGGTTTGACTGGGGAAGGAGGCACTGAGGTTGTTGTAACCCGAGAAGCATCACAAAAGGTTGTTTTCAAGTTGCCAATTATTGGTCTTTTCAATTCTGTCCTTTTTCAATTTTGTTTATTTTTATCCTTGAGATTTTAATATTTCCCTTTTAAAAAATGTGTAAGTTTGTTTCTTTTCTAAAGCTCTTGAAAGGAAAATATACCAGCATCAGCTAAAATTTAATTTTAAAATATGACTAAAATCTCTTAATTCACTCATTCCCTTGATTATTTGTTTAATGTGTGCTAAGAAATCACCTTTATTAACTACTAAGATAATAACATATTTCTCTTATAATCATACAGGTATAACAGGCCTTTGACCATTTGGTAACTTTTAGTTGAAAGTTTTCTAACCTGATCTATAAGGTATCTAGAATTATATTCCAAATTTCTGTCTGTATGCCTATATGTATTTCCTACTCTGATTCAAAGGATTCCTAGTCTAACTCCCAAGTATGTAAGAACCACTGCTAATGTAACTTGGATATGTTCCTCTTGCAGAAGACAATTAAAAATAAAACAGCAAAAATGAGAGAAAAAAACACAGCAAAAGAGATATCTTATGTCTTAGTATGGTATTTGGAGTTAAAGTTTTTGAGCTCATTTTTTACTTTTCTTTTTTCTTTATATGGTTTGTGTGAACTAATTTTCTTTCTTTTAAAAATTATTTT
This sequence comes from Capra hircus, assembly GCF_001704415.2. Lineage (NCBI taxonomy): Eukaryota > Metazoa > Chordata > Mammalia > Artiodactyla > Bovidae > Capra > Capra hircus. The sequence continues at coordinate 38,046,599 of NC_030818.1, forward strand.
TTCTTTGGCAATTAAAATTGATTTATAAAAATAGACCAGTTTGAGGGGGAGGAAAAAGATCTGAATCACATAAATTCTACAGCTATATTTTTAAATTTTTTAAGTTTTTAAAATAAATATATATACATACATATATTTGTATATATAAATATATACTCAAGTACATATATACAAAAATATATGTACACATACATATATATATACATACATATATATCTGTGCATATGTATATATTTATGTAACATTTTTCACATACAGTGATCTTAAATGAACAATTAATGAGTTATGACAAATAGATATATCTGTTTTATCAAAACGCGATTGTGAAATAATAGAATATATCCATGGCCCCAGAAATAACCTTCAACTTAAAAGCTTTTAGATGTTGAAAGAAAATTCTAATCATATTCATCTTAATCTATCTTCATTGGTTTTTTAAAAAAAATTAGCATGGATATTAAATGCTGCAATTAACTATGTGGACTTTTAAATACTTTATAGAAGAGAAAAGACATTATTTGTTGTTTGGCTCTGATTTTCTCTTCATGCCTTAGGGTTTCCTCAAAAGATTACCAAGTTGACTTTGTATTGATAGTATTCTATTAATACTTTATCCACTTATTCTCAAGAGTCTGTCTTCTTTTTTTAAATTCCTTGATGGTTTCTTGCATTATTATTGTTGGTGTGGGACTTTGTTAACACTTAGTTTTAGGTCCACAGTGATTTGAGATTTTTCTCTTTCTGACTTCAAAGAGAAAATTAACTTGGGTAGATATTGCACTTATGGTTATAAATCCATTAATCTTGGAGAGGGAGACCGAGAGCTGATTTTTTTTTTCCCCCTCACTATGTGTACTTCATCTTAGTAATTATCCTAACTGTCTTTAGAGGTAGAATTATTGTACTCATTCTATAGGGTATAATAGAGTAAATGGAACCAAATTCACCTATCTAGGACCAGTGCAGCTGGGATTTAACTCAAGTCTTTTCAACTCTTTGACCTTTGTTTTTCCCATTCCAATATTTCTGCTGAGCTTTGTCTGGGTTTTTCCTTTAGCTTCTTATTTCCAAGTGAGACGTACAAAATCATTCATTTCATCCCTCTTTGATATGTCTTCTTTAGAACCTTTTAGAACATGAAAGCACGTTTTTATTATCATTTAAATCAAATATTTATTGAATACCTATACTTCTAGATGTGGGAGATACAGAGAGTTCTAAGCCACCCTTCACATTCACAGATGCATATATAAACTTACCAATACTTGGCAAGTAGAGGTCTGTGTTTTGAGGGGGCAGGGAAGGGAACTGTCATTCTTTGTAGTATGTATCTGAGTGAAACTGTTTGACTTTCTTATCCAGACTGATGCTTTTTCAGATAAAAATTTAAGAAATGGTTTTCAAGTGCTGCTGGCCGTCCTCATTTTCTTCAGTATACTTTGTTCTTGCTGGTTAGGTTTACGGTTCCATTTTCCAGCTATGATTAGTCTTGTGCATTGTTTCTATTGCTTGTCTAAGCTGATTATCTTAGTGTAGCATTCCTTTGACATCTTGACACCACCGATTCTTTGCTGTGTCCTATGTCTGCTGTCTTATGAGCCTTCGCTTAAAAAAAAAATCTCTCTCATTTAATCAGTGGTGTTCAACTGGGGGATGGTTTTGCCTTCCAGGGAACATTTGGCAATGTCTGGAGACATTTTTGTTTTTCACAGCTGGTGGGGGCTGGAGGCTGCGACTGGCACTTGTTGTTGTTGGTTAGCTAAGTTGTGTCAGACTCTTTGCGACCCCATGGACTGTAGCCCGCCAGGCTCCTCTGTCCATGGGATTTCCTGGACAAAGAATACTGAAGTGGGTGCCATTTCCTTCTCCAGAGGCTCTTCCCAACCCAGAGATCAAACCCATATCTTCTGCATTGGCAGGCGGACTCTTTACCAATGAGCCACTAGGCAAGCCCACTGCATCTGTATACTACCATAAATAGGTCAGCCCCTCAAAACAAAGAATTATTTGGTGCAAAATGTCCACAGTGCTTGACTATTCATGATAGTATTGAGAAATCCTGATTTAGACCATTTACAAAGTTTAAGGTAGTCACTTTCTTTAGATTAATAATACTTCTAGCATTATGCATGCCATTCTGTTTCTTATCAGAGATTCATTTGAAGCCTTCCTTTTTTTCTCCAGAGATTTCAAAATTACATCTGACATTTGATTTTTATAGAAAACAAACTGGTCTCCTTTTATATTAGTAGTTGCAGGTGTTTGTTTACTTTGGCACTTAAAACAAGACCCTCATTTGAGGCATTTCCAATAGCATATTATTTGTAAATCTTAACTATTGCTTTCCCCACCCTGTGTACTCAAGGGACTTCATAGATCAATGAAAAAAGAAAGGTGATTACACTTATAAAACTAACATAATAGTCCTTCTTTTTAACTTGGATCTTTCCCCCCTAAGTATTATTGAATGAAAAATACATTCTTAGCAAAGTCTTTTTAAGACTTCATCATTTTAAAGGGATTCTCAGCATGGACACACCATGACATTTGCTCAAGAAGTGATTTAGCATGTGTGTTGAAAATTCTGAAGTTGAGAAACTGAACTAGATCAATTTTTCTTTCTCTCTGGTTGAACTTCAAGTACTAATAAACACTGTAGCTTGAAAACATAAGGCTGATTTGGATCTGAGTCTTGGTGAAAGATAGTTTGTTATCATTTTTTCTTGCACTTAGGATTTGAACTAGGATATGAAAAGAAATACGAGAGTTAATGGTTTACTCTGAAGTTTTAAAAAGGAGGAAAGGGAGAAACTGTGTTCGCTCTATTTGCTGATTAGTATATCTGAAACCCCAACCAGCCAGATGACTTCCAGACTTCCTGAAAAGAAGTGGAGTTTCTGTGTGCTTCTCATGGTTTCCTATGCACATGGCCTTTAGAACATGGAAGCACACTTTATACTGTATAAATCAAATGTTTATTGACTATTATTGTGCTAGGTGTGGGGAATTTTAGAGCATTAAAGGATTGCATTTAAGGGATGCATACATTAATAAATTAACAACTTTCCAAATTAGAACCTTCTGTTTGTAGAAAGGGTGGGACAGGCAGTTCTTCCTACTGCAGTTTCCTTCCCCTTCTCATGTGGCCAGCCCTGCCTTGAACTAGCTGTGGGGTAGTCTGCTCTCAGAGGGATTTGCTTGATGTGACCCTCTTTCATCTAGTGTGCTGAGAACAATGCATCCTGGCTCTTGGATATCCACATGGACCCTGCAGACTTGTGTCTGTGGCTTGACCTCCTTGGTTTGGTGGTTGATTCCGACCACCTTTTCTGGATTACTGACTCTGTGCCTTGCCTGTCCTTCCCTTCTGCAGCCTGTCTTGATTTTGTTCTTTAGCAGCTTCTGTGAGGTGGCAGCCTGCATTGGCTTCATAGCACCCCTACGTTTCCTAAGCCTACCTTTTGCCACTTCTTTCTCCTACCCTGTTTCCCCTCCTGCCAGGGAAGATATAAGGCTTCATGAAAGAGGTGGGACTTCAGCTGAACCTTGTACAAAACAAGATTTTGAAAAGATTAATCTGAGAAGGGCATGCACAATGTAGTGAAGACAGGAAGACTTCATGGAAGTTTTACAATAGCCCAGTATCAGGGGATAAAGTCCAAGTTGGTGGCAATGATAAAGAGGAAATTGATGCTAGTGATGTTACTAAGAAATAATTCTCAAGACTGACTGAGCAAAAGGAAAAAAGGAGGACTCTTTGAATTCTTAGAAATTTTAAATGTAAAAATGAAAAGTTTTGCTTTGAAGGTAAAAATGATCAGCTAGGGGAAACATGAGAGACCTTTGATGCATCATCTCCCATCAGGATGACCAAATGTCCCAATTTGCTTGCGACTAAGTAGGTTTCCTAGACATGGGAGTTTTGGTTTCAAAATTAGGATGGTTCTTGGCAAGTCAGGATGAGTTGGTCACCCTATCCCCAACCAATGCCAACATGATAAAGTGTAGGGTTGAGTAAGAAATTTTATCTTTTTTTGATGAGATTTTTTTTGACACTACAAGTCAGCTTTGCCTGGATCATCTTTGCCTAGGACAGGCATTTCCAACAGCTGTTGGGATTTTAGTCAAAGAGGCTGAGATTTTATAACCTGGGGAGATGGCCACATATGAGTGTCAGAGGCTTTTGTGAGCATAGCCAAACTTAATGCTTCCATTCTGATGAGAGGCAAGTTTAAAAAGTAAATCTTCATTTTGATGTACTTTTATCCTTCTCCTGCCAATCATTTAACCACTGCCCACTGCCTCCCCAAAATCAAGATTCAGTTTGCATTGATTAAAATATTTTACTCTTTCCTTTATGATTTCTTTCCTTATCACAATGGATGATTTAATGCTTATGGAAATTGCTCAAAGAAAGAACCAGAAGGATGAAGAGAAGACAAGAACAAGAAGGAAAGAGAACACTGAGAGTGAACAAATTGCTGAACTTTAGTGTGCAATACTACCGAAGGACAAGTATCTGGTCATGTTCTTCTGTGTAATACAGATGAAGAGCTCAAATGGCTTTGAGTAACCAGAACAGCAACTACACATTCATATCCTGATGCTTATGCATTTAGATCAGAAGGCTGAGCTTCACAATACCATCCAAAACTGATTTAATTTTCATGTAGATATTGTTACAGCAAATTTATTTGGGTTTCCAGCCATCTGCAAGCTGAAAGCAATGAACCCACAGTTTGCTTCTACAAACTGACATGTGAACATCAATTCAAAGTGAACACAGATAGTTTGAAATAGTTTGATAGTATGGAAAGGGACAGAAATATAAATATAAAAATTTGCCAAAGTAACCAAGAAAATATAGTGACTTCTGAATGTAGGGGCAAATAATTTTATGCACTGATTATTATTATTTTTTTTTTATGAAAGTGAAAGTGTGAGTTGCTTAGTTGTGTCTGACTCTTTGCGACCTCATGAACTATAGCCTGCCAGGCTCCATGGAATTCTCCAGGTAAGAATACTGGAGTGGGTTGCCAGTCCCTTCTCCAGGGGATCTTCCTTACCCAGGATTTGAACCTGCGTCTCCTGAATGGCAGGTGGATTCTTCACCATCTGAGCCACCAGGGTATACTCCAGTATAAAATAACTGATGGTTTAAAGATGACCCTAACTCATCAAGAGTCAAAGATACTTTTGGCATACCTTGTTTGAGACCCACCAGACAATGGCACCCCACTCCCGTACTCTTGCCTGGAAAATCCCGTGGATGGAGGAGCCTGGTAGGCTGCAGTCCATGAAGTCGCTAAGAGTGGGACATGCATGACTGAGCGACTTCACTTTCACTTTTCACTTTCATGCATTGGAGAAGGAAATGGCAACCCAGTCCAGTGTTCTTGCCTGGAGAATCCCAGGGACGGTGGAGCCTGGTGGGCTGCCATCTATGGGGTTGCACAGAGTCAGACACGACTAAGTGACTTAGCAGCAGCAGAACTATTTAACATTTTAGAAAGTTTTCTTTTTTTTAATCAAACTTTTACTTTAGCAAGTCTTCAGTTATCTATAAGGTAGCTTCTGTGGAATACTTTATTCCAGAAACTATCAATAAGGGAAATGTTACTGCATGTTTAAAACAAACATGATGGAGGAAGTGAAGGGAGATTCTATGTTAGAATATTAGGGACCCTGAATTTCTGAGAAAATTGGCTTGCAACCTCTCTGTTCAACTGGGGCTACACAATGAATGCCAACTGTAGGGCAAAGCTGGATCTTGTAGATATTCTGTTGCCCTGACTGCTGGCAAAGAGCCATCACAAGCTTCAGTACAGCCCCAAGGGATGCATATATTAAAGAAAAAGCAAGAGCCATGCTCCAAAATGGCTTATTTAAAATGCAAAGGGTAATAAGAGAGCTATATCTGGGGAAAGTCCAGCTCTCAGAAACAGTAAAGTAATACCAAATCTTGGTTAAAGTTGCTTACTCTTGAACTAATTAGCTAGGGATTGAATTCAGCCTAAGAAGTCAGATTGTGGGTTAAGAGTGAAGGAAAATGTTATTTATTTATTTATTTTTAGATACCAGCCTGGCACTTAAGAATGTAGTAGCAGGCAGCTCGTGAGATTCAGCCAATTTGACAAAATCACAAAATTATGAAAAACCCCATGGTTGATTGAAAAGGAGTTCTAGAAATATAATTTGGGCCAGATGCATGATAAAAGGCATTTTTATCTTCTTTGGTGGTAGCCTCTTTGTAATAAGATATGGGCACACTTGTCATTAAAGAAAAAAAAAGAGGATGAATAATACAGAATACAGAGGAACATAAAATAACATGGTGCCACTCAATCCCTGGGTCAGGAAGATCCACTGGAGAAGGAAATGGCAACCCACTCCAGTACTCTTGCTTGGAAAATCCCATGGATGGAGGAGCCTGGTAGGCTACAGTCCACAGTGTCGCATAGAGTTGGACACAACTGAGTGACTTCACTTTTACTTTTCACTTTCACCACTTTTGAAATACTATTCCTACCTAGTATTGATCTACTATTCTTTTCTTTCAAATCTCTTTTCTTATTTTCCTATGATGGGAGATTTGTGGGAAAATCATAAATAAAGAAGAAAGCCAAGATCTTTTGCTTTTTTTTTTACTTGTGAACTTTTAAGAAAAGGATAAAACTTATAACAAAATCATACTAGCCATTGATGGCATCTCTCACTAGATACACACCCTTGACAGAACATGTCTGCATATAACAAGACCTTCTTAACAGGCCTGTGCTAGATTTAAAATTTTCATGTCTAATTAGCTGTGTAAACACATTTGGAATTTAGGGAATTTTCTGTGTCACAAGGGAGTGAAGGTTTATAACCTATTATGTAGATGGTAATTTTGTAGAAGGTTCTAGTTTATAGATGGGAACCCCCACCCCCTAAATGTGAAATGTCTACATTGTCTGAAATCCATGCTATTCCTGGTGGTGTTCCCTTTGACTCTACATTGTGTATTCCATATTACTTCTGCTGCCACCTCTGCATTCAGAAGGGTTTGGAGCCAGAACCAAGGGTAGAACACCTCAGGAAGAATAATGCTGCCTATAGAGTACAGGGTCCTTTTCAGTCGAGGGCTTCCAACTCGTCACTCCTGACCTGGCAAAGCCAAAATGTTATGTAAAATTCCCGTGTCCAGGTGTCTTCCAGATTTGGGGGTTCTGTGAATTTCTCTTTAGCCTATTGCTGAATGAAAGGAGAGGAACATGAAAAAAAAGTGAAGCTGTTAGTTGCTCAGTCGTGTCCAGTTCTTTGTGACCCCATGGACTGTAGCTCACCAGTCTACTCTGTTGATGGAATTCTCCAGGCAAGAATACTGGAGCGGGTTGCCATTCCCTTCTCTAGGAGATCTTATCAACCCAGGAATACAAACCCATGTCTCCTGCTTTGCAGGCAGATTCTTTACCATTTGAGTCACCAGGAAAGCCAAATCAAGGGTGGGGAAAGAAATGGAATATTCGAGTGTACCCTTCCATCTGCAGAGAGTGTCCACTGCAGTATCAGCTGGTCGGAATCCATGGCAAAGCCAGGGGTGGGGTGGGGGCAGGGGGAGCACGGTACTGGTCACCGGAGGTGGATTTATCTCTATGACTGACACTTAAATGGGACTGCTCATTTGATACTGTTCCAGCCTTGCTGCTGGGTGTTTTTAACCATATATTTTAATTAATGTTTTCATTGTACTTGGGTCCAGAGGCTGTTTCAACAGAGCAGCTTATATTTAGAGGTCTCTGAATAAATAAATGTAAAACAAAGGAAAACTGACTCTGCTGAAATGATGAAAGTGATTGTTTCTAAAAAGATGGATTTAGGCTTCAGACTCTATTTACTGCTTGAGACTCAGTCCTTTGCAATATTACGGACTGTTACCTAAACATACCTTTTTTGTATAGCAGAGCATGGTTTCAAAATCTTATCCAAGATCTGGCTTTAGAAAGTCTACAATCTGGGTTTTGAGGCAGGTGGGGACACTGTAGAATTTACTGTGTCAATTTTGACTTAAAAAAATTAACAATGAAGTAGTACAGTTATTAAGTTGGAGTAGTAGCAAATTTTTGAGGCAAAATTTATTTGGACCTGTATAGATCTCTTCTACTGCTGGAGAAAGAGATAATTGGATTGGGCTAGTTCCTTTGTCTCCTTTTACTATTTTCTCTTAAATTTTTGCTCTCTCCTTTAAAGAGGGCTAATATCTCTTCCCTATACATTTTAAGTCAGAAGCACATTTAGGGAGTATATTTAATTCAATTTAGCCAATGTTTACAGAGCACCTCTTCATTCAAGGGAGGAGCTAGACTTTATAGGGGAATGAGATGTTTACAAATTATAGGAAATATATTTGTAGGATACAGCTTGCTTCGACATATGTGCTGAAAAAAATACGTACTGAGTTTGGAGTAGATGAAAGCATCTTCCATTTGTTTTTGTCAGGATCAATTATTAGTTCAGTTCTCCACTTGTTATTTTCTTTGGGTCCCAGAGAGCTCATGAAAGTTACTCAAGAACTATAAGGCTGGAGTGTTAGCACATTTTTTGGTGATTGTAACAAGGTTTGGTCCTGGGTGGAAGAGTGAGGTTCTGAAGTCTGTTTGGTTGTCTGCCATCACTTTTGCTTATCTTTCCTAGTGGCATCCCTTTTATTTCCTTTTCTCTATCTTCAGGCGTCCAAATTCTTTAAAATGCTCTGAATTAGTGGTTCTTGACCCTGACTGCAAGGAGCATTGAAGAAATATTGATGTCTGGACCTCACGCTTAAACCAATGAAAAGCACTGCATTGATTGTGTTGAAGAGCTAGGGTTGAGACTACAAATATCCAACTCTGTCGATAGGGAAAAAATGACTACGTTAAAAGCACACCTTTTAGGTCATGACATGATTGCAGAAATATTACAGTGTGAAAGAGAATGTGGTTTTCAGTACTACATTGGCAGAGAACAAAAACTTTACCTGTAATTTTTTGAGGACCATATGCATTGTGAAAGAGTTCTTGTTAAACCAACATATTGCAAATATTGTATTTTTTTTTCCTCTGAGGCATTTTATTTGTATTACATCCCTAGAAAAAGAATCCAAGTGTTTTCCCTATTGTGTTTTGTCTTGCTTCTTTATGGTCCATATGCCAGCTCAGGTTTTCAGTACAATGTAGCCAAACTTGGTGGGATGGGAGCAGATTATTCTGCCATTTTTCTAGATCTTTGAGTCTCGCATCAAATCTGAGGCTGATCACTTCACCCTTATTTATTCTGCCTGTATGTTACAATTTTCTCAACCCTATGATCATCGATGATTTAAAATTCACCAATGTAACCATGCTTCATCCTCACAATTAGAAACCTGATGATGACTTTGGAGCACAGCCTTATAAGCACCTGGTGTTTGCCTCTTTTTTCAGTTATGTTGATATTCTTAAGAGTATCAGCCAGGAAATTCATGCACACCATTATGGCAGCATGGAAAGATGGCAGAAAGAGGCAAATACTATATTTTAAATGATTAACTTTCAAATTCGATTCTAGGCTAGGGAAGGGTTTCTCAGTCTCAGCACTAGTAACATTTTGGACTGAACAGTTCTTTGTTGTGGGGGTTGTTCTGTGCATTGTAGAATGTTTAGTAGTATCTGGTCTCTATTCACTAGATGCCAAGAGTAATCTTCCTTTTATATGTGACCCCAAAATGTCTCCAGACATTGCCAAGTTGAGAACCATTAGGCTAGTGAAGTAGATATTTTGGTAGTAGCAGCTTGTCTCAGTTAGTGCTCAGTAGCAGAGAACAGACCCCACTTTAGCTGGCTTAAGCTGAAATGTATTAATGACAGGGTATTCAATGGTCTACAGAACTGGTCTGTGGGTAGAAGAAATAGAATCTAGGCTGGTGAGATTCCAGAAACAAATCCTGAGGCCACATCACAACTGAATCATCATAGAAACTGCTGTACTTGTCTTGATCTGGATGCTGCCTGTCAAACAGAGAAGCTGTGGTCAGGAAACCACTTCTGCTAAACTGGGGAGTTAATATTCCATCTGCAGCAGTAGAACGATACTTCATGTCCAGTCCCTCTCCTTGCTTTACAGAGTCTGAATTCCCATTCTGAAAGTGAATCTAATAATGGAGTCTATATCATATCTAGAACCTTAGTTATAAGAAAGTGTGGAAAAAGGCAGTTTTGTTTATTAGCCTCTGTAATACATAAGAAGGCATTGCAGAAGGAGGTTGGAACAGATGTTAAATAAGCTTATCTCTAGTATTTTCCACAGGGTTCTTCCCAGAACTTAACTCACACCAGGAGGTAGCCACCTATTCTAGATTACTGGGGTTGGTCCAAGGGTCTTCTTCACTTCCTTGATATTTTTGATATTTGTATTTATAATTTTCTTCTTTCTTTTATCAGTTCTCCTTCCTATTTTCTCTTTCAGTTCAGTTGCTCAGTCATGTCTGACTCTTTGCGACCCCATGAATCACAGCACGCCAGGTCTCCCTGTCCACCATCTCCCGGAGTTCACTCAGACTCACCTCCATCGAGTCAGTGATGCCATCCAGCCATCTCATCTTCGATTGTCCCCTTCTCCTCCTGCTCCCAATCCCTCCTAGCATCAGAGTCTTTTTCAATGAGTCAACTCTTCGCATGAGGTGGCCAAAGTATTGGAGTTTCAGCTTTAGCATCATTCCTTCCAAAGAAATCCCAGGATTGATCTCCTTCAGAATGGACTGGTTGAATCTCCTTGCAGTCCAAGGGACTCTCAAGAGTCTTCTCCAACACCACAGTTCAAAAGCATCAATTCTTCAGTGCTCAGCCTTCTTCACAGTCCAACTCTCACATCCATACACGACCACTGGAAAAACCATAGCCTTGGCTAGACGGACCTTAGTCGGCAAAGTAATGTCTCTGCTTTTGAATATACTATCTAGGTTGATCATAACTTTTCTTCCAAGGAGTAAGCGTCTTTTAATTTCATGGCTGCAGTCACCATCTGCAGCAATTTTGGAGCCCCCAAAAATAAAGTCTGACACTGTTTCTACTGTTTCCCCATTTATTTCCCATGAAGTGATGGGACCGGATGCCATGATCTTCGTTTTCTGAATGTTGAGCTTTAATCCAACTTTTTCACTCTCCTCTTTCACTTTCATCAAGAGGCTTTTAAGCTCCTCTTCACTTTCTGCCATAAGGGTGGGATCATCTGCATATCTGAGGTGATTGATATTTCTCCCGGCAATCTTGATTCCAGCTTGTGTTTCTTTCAGCCCAGCATTTCTCATGATGTACTCTGCATAGAAGTTAAATAAGCAGGGTGACAAGATACAGCCTTGACGCACTCCTTTTCCTATTTGGAACCAGTCTGTTGTTCCATGTCCAGTATAACTGTTGCTTCCTGGCCTGCCTACAGATTTCTCAAGAGGCGGGTTATGTGGTCTGGTATTCCCATCTCTTTCAGAATTTTCCACAGTTTATTGTGATCCACACAGTCAAAGGCTTTGGCATAGTCAATAAAGCAGAAATAGATGTTTTTCTGGGACTCTCTTGCTTTTTCCATGATCCAGCAGATGTTGGCAATTTGATTTCTGGTTCCTCTGCTTTTTCTAAAACCAGCTTGAACATCAGGGAGTTCACGGTTCACATATTGCTGAAGCCTGGCTTGGAGAATTTTGAGCATTACTTTACTAGCATGTGAGATGAGTGCAACTGTGCGGTGTTTGAACATTCTTTTGCATTGCCTTTCTTTGTGATTGGAATGAAAACTGACCTTTTCCAGTCCTGTGGCCACTGCTGAGTTTTCCAAATTTGCTGGCATAGTGAGTGCAGCACTTTCACAGCATCATCTTTCAGGATTTGAAACAGCTCAACTGGAATTCCATCACCTCCACTAGCTTTGTTCGTAGTGATGCTTTCTAAGGCCCACTTGACTTCACATTCCAAGATGTCTGGCTCTAGATTAGTGATCACATCATCATGATTATCTGGGTCGTGAAGATCTTTTTTGTACAGTTCTTCCGTGTATTCTTGTCACCTCTTCGTAATATCATCTGCTTCTGTTAAGTCCAGACCATTTCTGTCCTTTATCAAGCCCATCTTTGCATGAAATGTTCCCATGGTATCTCTAATTTTCTTGAAGAGATCTCTAGTCTTTCCCATTCTGTTGTTTTCCTCTATTTCTTTGCATTGATCGCTGAAGAAGGCTTTCTTATCTCTTCTTGCTATTCTTTGGAACTCTGCATTCAGATGCTTATATCTTTCCTTTTCCCCTTTGCTTTTTGCCTCTCTTCCTTTCACAGCTATTTGTAAGGCCTCCCCAGAAAGCCATTTTGCTTTTTTTGCATTTCTTTTCCATGGGGATGGTCTATATCCCTGTCTCCTCTACAATGTCACGAACCTCATTCCATAGTTCATCAGGCACTCTATCTATCAGATCTAGTCCCTTAAATCTATTTCTCACTTCCACTGTATAATCATAAGGGATTTGATTGAGGTCATACCTGAATGGTCTAGTGGTTTTCCCTACTCTCTTCAATTTAAGTCTGAATTTGGTAATAAGGAGTTCATGATCTGAGCCACAGTCATCTCCTGGTCTTGTTTTTGTTGACTGTATAGAGCTTCTCCATCTTTGGCTGCAAAGAATATAATCAATCTGATTTCGGTGTTGACCATCTGCTGATGTCCATGTGTAGAGTTTTCTCTTGTGTTGTTGGAAGAGGGTGTTTGCTATGACCAGTGCATTCTCTTGGCAAAACTCTATTAGTCTTTGCCCTGCTTCATTCCACATTCCAAGGCCAAATTTGCCTGTTACTCCAGGTGTTTCTTGACTTCCTGCTTTTGCATTCCAGTCCCCTATAATGAAAAGGACATCTCTTTTGGGTGTTAGTTCTAAAAGGTCTTGTAAGTCGTCATAAAACCGTTCAACTTCAGTTTCTTCAGCATTACCGGTTGGGGCATAGACTTGGATAACTGTGATATTGAATGGTTTGCTTTGGAGACGAACAGAGATCATTCTGTTGTTTTTGAGACTGCATGCAAGTACTGCATTTCGGACTCTTTTGTTGACCATGATGGCTATTCCATTTCTTCTGAGGGATTCCTGCCCGCAGTAGTAGATATAATGGTCATCTGAGTTAAATTCACCCATTCCAGTCCTTTTTAGTTAGCTGATTCCTAGAATGTTGACATTCACCCTTGCCATCTCTTGTTTGACCACTTCCAATTTGCCTTGTTTCATGGACCTGACATTCCAGGTTCCTATGCAATATTGCTCTTTACAGCGTCAGACCTTGCTTCTATCACCAGTCACATCAACTGCTGGGTATTGTTTTTTCTTTGGCTCCATCCCTTCATTCTTTCTGGAGTTATTTCTCCACTGATCTCCAGTAGCATATTGGGCACCTACTGACCTGGGGAGTTCCTCTTTCAGTATCCTATCATTTTGCCTTTTCATACTGTTCATGGGGTTCTCAAGAATACTGAAGTGGTTTGCCATTTCCCTTCTCCAGTGGACCACATTCTGTCACACCTCTCCACCATGACCCAGCCATCTTGGGTTGCCCCGCAGGCATGGCTTGGTTTCACTGAGTTAGACAAGGCTGTGGTCCTAATGTGATTAGATTGACTAGTTTTCTGTGAGTATGGTTTCAGTGTGTCTGCCCTCTGATGCCCTCTTGCAACACCTACCATCTTACTTGGGTTTCTCTTATCTTGGTCGTAGGGTATCTCTTCACGGCTGCTCCAGCAAAGCACAGCCGTAGCTCCTTACCTTGGACAGGAGGTATCTCCTTATCGCCGCCGTTCCTGACCTTCAATGTGGGATAGCTCCTCTTTGATTAGCATTAACTTCATATATCTTTCCTTTTCTCTCACCCTAACTATAGGTTTTCTGAGAACTTGAAGAGTATTTATTCACGCTTGGCTTTGTTAATAGATATGGCATGTAATGTCTTTGTTGATGAGATATGAGCTGAGGCCTAGGATGTTCAACTAACACCACGTGTGTCTCCAGTTCATGGAAGACAGTTTGAGAACAGGTATTTTGGTGCAGAGGTTTGCATCTTTAAACTGTGTTCTCTCCATGTAGAAGAATAAAACACCAATTAATGTGAACAATTACATTGTCTGATTTGAAATAAACATTGATAAGTAGCCTTAAGTACAAGCAGGTAAAAATCAAGTGATGCTTTCTGCCTCTAGGTTGTAGTCTTTTAATTTTAGAAAATGACTCCTTATGGCTGGGCATAATAAGTGATTGCTTACCTGGTACAATATATTTTTCTTCTAGTTTGTTGTTAAGATCTCCTAATTATTAATTTAGTTAGAGCTATGGGGAGTTTGGGAGAAGGCAATGGCACCCCACTCCAATACTCTTGCCTGGAGAATCCCATGGATGGAGGAGTCTGGAAGGCTGTAGTCCATGGGGTCACTGAGGGTCGGACACGACTGAGCGACTTCAATTTCACTCTTCACTTTGATGCATTGGAGAAGGAGATGGTAACCCACTCCAGTGTTCTTGCCTGGAGAATCCCAGGGACGGGGGAGCCTGGTGGGCCGCCGTCTATGGGGTGGCACAGAGTCAGACTCGACTGAAGTGACTTAGCAGCAGCAGTAGCAGTATGGGGAGTTTAACCCTAAGTTAAAATTCAGACAATAGCCTTGGGAGAGGTAAAAACATCCTAAGCCATTTACTCTTACATGTAGTCATTTACTTATTTAGTGCATAGGACAAATGTTAATTTTGAAATTCAAATAAACAGTACATAATCTTAATATAAATATTTCCTAAATGTTGGATGAGACATGGTTGCACTAAAAAATAATTATTGTTTATGTGAAATTCAAATTTAACTGGATGCCCTGTATTTTTACCCCTGTGTTTTTATTTTCTAAGTTTGCTGTGAATGAATTGATCAAGTTATTTCTTGCTAATACATTTCCTGAGATTGACAGAGGCTGAAGAAAACATAAGGGTAATGGACTCCTGAGAGGAATAAAGGTGAGAAAGTTGGGCTCCGTACAAAAAGGAAGAGGGACAACTAAAAACAAACAGGCACTAAACTGATCCTGGTTAAGCTGACCATTCTTTAGGCATGCAAATAAAGTCCTGATGTGAAGATAAAACTCTCTTCCTTCCTTGTAAATGTAGCCACTTTCCTAAAGCACTTGGATCTGGTCCCAGTGCAACATTCCCTTGCCCAGGCTGGACAAGCCAAGCTTCGAGGTAAGTGGAAGAGATGAGCAGCGCAGGCACTGGATACCTTGGAGCCTTGTAATCTTGCTTGCACAACCTCCAGATTGCATGGTTCTTGGCTTCAGTGCAGCTGGGCACAATTTCAGTGCACATCTATGGAGACCATGTCACAACAACAAAACAAACCAATGTAGCTGAGAGTTACATTAATAGCTTGAAAAAACAAGTCAACAGACTTGAAGACTGCTCTGGGAGTCCCTCCCAGGGAGTCAGCCTTTGGCAGAAAGGGAGTTACTGTGCCTCCTTCTTGACATTTTTCAGCTAAGATTATTCTATATGATCTGTACCTTGTCCCTTTCAAAGAGTGGTTGTTTGTTTGTTTTGACAGAGCCCTTAGTTGCTTTATTGTTGATCAGCACTAGATCTTCCTGAGGAGCAGAATGTCCTTTACTGCATGCAAGTGTCTTATCCTAAGAGATGGCTTCCCTGCTATAGGTTTCACACTCATGAATAGTACATTCTTTCTTAAGCTCTTACACTGCTATTGGTCAAAAATACAGTGAGCCAAATTTTCACCGTCTTCTGATACTTCAGTTACTGCCTTGTTGTAGACTGGTAGTCAGGAGGAGTTTACACACCTTGCAGCAATATTGTATAAAAGAATTCTGAAGATCTGTTGGAAACATCTTGCTCCTTATAGAGAGTACCCTAGTACATGGAAACCAAGGCTAGTAGAACCTTCTCCATTACTGAACTAAGAGCAAATTGGCTTCTTAATGTTAGTGGGTCTAGCCTAAGAGTATATGTGAATTGGAGTCTTGCCAATATCAGGAACCTCCTGGGTTCATATGTATATATATTTATTTCTGATTTTTAATGAAAGGTTTATTTTATGTGCCACCAACAGAACAACAACAACAAAAACAGCAAAGCCATCTTCATTTTCCTTATTTTTCTTTGGTTGTCTTTTTTTTTTTTTTTTTAAATCAAGTCTCTCTGACTCATATCCTGGGCTATCTCAATTTGTGCATGTTTCCAGAATTCTTTTTAATTTTCAGTTTTCCCCTAATTCTTTTTTTTTTTCCTGTTATTCATTTCCCAGCTCCTGTTTCCACATAGCCTCCCTTTTCTGCTCCATCTCTTCCTATTTCTCTACATCTTTGTGGAGAAATATAACCTTCTTTGCTCTTTTATCACAGAACTTTCATGAAGCTCTATGCCAAGTCTCCTTAAACTATGTGGGACAGATTGCCCTAGTTTAAGGGAACACTCAGGAGAGAAGCTTGGAGTGACTCATGATTGCAGGTGTGAAAGGTGATGGGTTATGACCTCTTGTAGGTCCATTCCACTCTTAGGACCCCATGATTCCATGAAGAGATACTCTTGAGATTTGTGTATCATGTAAACTTTTTTTGCATGTTTAGATTCTCCTTCAAATATTATAGTTTTAAATTAGGTTATGGTGAGCTGAAAAACAGATGAAACAATTTCCAAGCCATAAAAATTTTTGGCTGTTTTCAGAGAGGTCAAAAGATCAATATTGTCAGATGGTCAGAAATCCTTATAATATCTGAGAAGAGAGGAACTCTCAGAAGAGAGAGTAGCTGTGGCAAGAATAACTCCTAATGCAGTTAACATGCCTTGCTTTAGTACCTTTTGGTTTTCCCCACCAGTATGGTAACTTTAATCTCTCCCAGGGGAATTAGACGTCATTGATCTCTGAAGTTCTTCATGCTCTCCCCTTGGATTCCTGTGGTGAGGGCTTTATTCAGGGTGAAAAACCTGCTTCCTCTATGGGAATGTGCCCCAAATGGGAGCTACGTATTGGGAACCTACACATTTATGTATCACAAATGATAAATGTAAATTTAAATCTGTTTATTTTGTTGAGGCCGTTCATTTATGTATTTGTTTCATAGTGTACCTACTTTGTTCCAGGCACACTGTTAAACAGTGGTGAACAATGGTGAGTAAACCCAGGTATGGAGTTTAGAATCCAGTGGGAAAGACAGATGGTAATCACATAACCACACAAATATATTCAAAATGATATCAGTAGTAAGAGTTAAAAAAATGAAAGTACATGGAGCTATTAGAGCATAAAGTAGGTGGGTTTGACATAGTTGTGAGGTGGGAGGAGATCTGAAGGAAGAAGTGGAGTTACTCGGTTGGAGAGTGGGGTGAGCCATTCCCTAGAAGCTGTGGCCAAGTACCAAAGCTCTGTGATGGGGGACAGGGAATCTGGAATAGAGTGAGGATGAGGCAGCAGGAGGGGCTAATATGAAGATGGGCAGCCGAGCCCAGATCATCCAGAGGCTCAAAGGCCATGTTCTTTAATCCTAAGAACAATGGGGCTGTGGCTACGCTTAGTAGCTCAGTCTTGTCTGACTCTTTCCATCACCATGGGCTACAGTCTGCCAGGCTCCTCTGTTCATGAGGATTCTCCAGGCAAGAATATTGGAGGGGGTTGCCATGCCATCCTCCAGGGGATCTTCCCAACCCAGGGATTGAACCCAGGTCTCCTGCATTGCAGGTGGATTCTTTTCCATCTGAGCCACAATGGGGAGCCATCAAAACGCTTTGGGGAGAAGGTTGGAAAGGTGATCAGACTTCCATGTCAAAAATACTTATTTTGTTATTATAATAAGCACCCTGTGAATTATTGGAGGTCCTCAAGCATTTAAAACTGAGATATGTTTTCTGTTTTGTTTTATTAATGCAAGAACACTTAACATGAGATCTACTATCCTAACACATTTACAGTTTACAATATATTATTGTTGGCTACAGACACAAATATTGTATAGATCTCTAGAACTTTTTCATCTTAACTAACATTTTATGGCTGTTGATTAAAAACTCCTCATTTTCTTCTTCTCTTAACCCCTGGTAACCACCATTCTAGTCTCTGGTTTTATGAATTTGACTATTTTAAATATCTCATACAAGTAGAATCATGCAATATTTGTCTTTCTATGCTCAGTTGCTCAGTTGTGTCCAACTCTTTGTGACCCTATGGAGTGTGGTCCTCTAGGCTCCTCTGTCCATGGGATTTTCTAGGCAAGAATGCTGGAGTGGACTGCCATTTCCTACTCTATTTAGTCTTCTATACCTGGATTATTTAAGCATAATGTCCTAAGGGCCCACAATGTTGTCAAATATTGCAGAATTTATTTTATTTTAAAATGCTGAAGAGTATTCCATTGTAAGTGTATATCACATTTTAAAAATCCATTCTTTTGTCAATGGACATTTAGGTTATTTCCACCTCTGCTATTGTGAATAGTGTTGCAATGACTATGGAAGTTCTAATACCTTTTTGAGATCCTAATATCAGTTCTTTGGATGCATACCCAGAAATGGGATTGCTGAATCATAACAGTAATTCTATTTTTAAGTTTTTGAGAAACTTTCATAATATTTTCCACAGTGACTACACCATTTCACATTCCCACCAACAGTGTTCAACTGTTCCAGTTTCTCTATATACTTGCCAATTCTTATTGCCTTTTATCATAATAGTCATTCTGACAGGTAACAGATAATATCTTGTGGTTTTGATGAACACTCACTTTTTCTGTATACCTGTTGACCGTTTTTATGTATTTGAAGAAATATCTATTCAAGTCCTTAGCCCATTTTCTTTTTGGACAGGTGTTCAGTTCAGTTCAGTTCAATCGCTCAGTCGTGTCTGACTCTTTGCGACCCCATGAACCACAGCATGCCAGGCCTCCCTTGGACAGGTGACATTTACTATAAAACATTATTTTTTTTACAATGTTTTTTTACAATGGGCTTAGCCCATTTTTGAAATCAGATTATTAGTGGGATGTTGTTGTTATTGAATTGCAGGATTTCCTTGTATCTATTGGAGATGAACTCTTTATCAGATATTTGATTTGCAAATATTTTCTCCCAATCCATAGATTGCTTTTCAGTCTGTTGATTGTTGCCTTTGTTGAGCAGAAGTCTTTTAATCTCATGAGGCTCCACTTTTTAATTTTGTTTTTGTTGCCTGTACATTTGGTGTCATATTCATGAAATCATTGCCAAAACCAATGTCATGAAGATTTCCCCCTATGTTTCTTCTAGGAGTGTTATGGTTTGGGGGTTTCTATTTCAGTCTTTTTTTTTTTTTTTAATGGCGTAAGAAAAAGGTCTAGTTTCATTCTTTTGAATGTGAACATTCAGTTTCCCAAAGTCATTTGTTGAAAAGACTATCCTTTCCACATTGTGTGTTCTTGAAATCTTTGTTGAAGATCATTTGACTGTATCTGTGTGAGTTTATTTCTGGGCCCTATCCTGTTCCATTGGTCTATTTGTCTTCATATTCATACCATACTTTTTTGATTGCTATAGCTTCATAATCTATTTTGAAATCAGAAAAGTGATGCCTCAACCTTTGTTCTTAGTCAGAATTGACATGGCTATTTGTGACCTTTGGTGGTTCCATATAAATTGTAGAGTAGTATCTTACATCTCTATAAAAATTGTCTTTGGGATTTTGATAAGGATTGCATTGAATCTGTAGATCACTTTGAGTACAGATGTTTTAGCATTCTTAAGGTTCCAGTACACGAATATGGGGTGTCTTTCCATTGTTTTTGCCTTTCTTAATTTTCTTCATCAATGTGTTATAGTTTTTAGTGTATAAATCTTTGACCTCTTTAGGTAAATTTACCCTTAAATACTTTATTCTTTTTGGTGTTAATGAAAACGTGATTGTTTTCTTAATTTCCTTTCTAGCTAGTTCACTGTTAGTGTATAAAAATGCAACTGGTTTTTGTACATTTATTTTGTATCCTGCAATTTTACTGAACTCCTTAATCAGTTCTAACATTTTTTTAAATGTCTGGAGTTTTCTGTATATGAGATCATGATATCTGAAAACAGGGATAATTTTAATTCTCCCTTTGAAATTTGCATATATTTTATTTTTTTCTTATCTAGTTTCTCTGGAACTTCTGGTACCATGTTAAATAGAAGTAGTAAGAGTGAGCATCCTTGTCTTATTCTTGATTTTAGAGGAAGAATTTTCATTTCTTCACCATTGAGTATGATGTTAGCTACGGAGTTTTCATATGTAGTCTTTATTATGTAAAAGTATTTCCCTTTATTCCTAGTTTGTTGAGAGTTTTTATCATGTAAGAGTGTTGAATGTTGTCAAACACTTTTTTTCTGCATCTATTGAGACAATCATGTGACTTAAATTCTTTGTTCTGTTGATGTATGGTATCACATTCATTGATTTTCTTATACTGAACTCCAGGAGATAGTGGAGGACAGGAAAGCCTGTTGTGCTTTAGTCCATGGTGTTGCAAAGAGTAAGGCATGACTTAGCAACTGAACAACAACAAGAACATAACTGAACCATTCTTGCATCCCAGGGATAAATCCCACCTGGTCATATTGTATCAGTCTTTTAATGTGTTATTGGATTCTGTTTTGCTAGTATTTCACTGAGGATGTTTGCCTCTATATACATCAGGGAAGTGAGTTAACACACATATTGCAATTTTTAGGAACTGTGAGCAGTTGTTATAGCCAAAACCAAGTCACTAGGAGGTAGCAGTCTTTACTATGAATTACATAGTGTTGTATTTTATTTTTTACATAAATGAACTAAATATAGTCATTCCTAAGAAAGTAAAATGGTTGCTAAATTATGATAGAGAATGTAATAATGAAAGTTTCTTCTTTCTTTCAAAGAGAGTTAGGTACTAGGTATAAATAAAACAGGATATTTTGATCCCACATTTTGATTTTGCTGCTTTGATCTTACCATTTTGACTCCATTACATTGATATCAATAGCATTTTGACCCTTCTGCTTTTTACTTAACACTAATAACAAAAGTGAAAAGTATGATAGCTTTGATTTCTAGGTGCCAGACTCTCTTTTAGGTGGTTTGCATGTATTTTCTCATAGCAATTTATAAGGTATGCACTATTATAACTTTGATTTTATAAATTAGAAAACAGAAACAGCCAGGTCATCAGGTTAAACAACTTGATCAAGATAATTCAGTCAATGATATGGGATGTAGACAGTTAGCTCATGGAATACAGAGGTGATTAGAAGTATACAAACCATACAACTGGCTGACCATTAATAAATATGTTAATACTGGATTATCTGAGAGAAATTACTCATTATCATGAACTAACAAAGCAGTTATTTTTTAATCAAGATCATAATGAATATTATATATGTAAAGAATCAATAATAAATAACAATGACAGTCATTAAAACTTCACATTATAAAATGTGTTATTTACAAAATTTAACAGAAGAATAAAATACTGACAAAATTGAGATGGCAAAATGCTTACTTGGTATGAAAAAAATGATCATGAAAAGAAAATTTGGAATGACTGAAGGTATAATCAGTAACATTTGATGTATATAAAAATCTTATAAATGATAAAAGCTTCATTGCAAAACTTACTCCCAAAAGAAGTAATCACACTGGAAATAATATAGAAAGTGAAAATAAAGTAGAAAAATTAGAAATACTACAAGTGTATGTAGAAACTTGGTCAAAGAATTTTAATGATTTAGTGAAATTTACTACACTGTGTCTTTCTCCATTAAAAATGTAGTTAAACTAGTGGTGCTAAACTATTTTAGACCTATTTAAAAAATTTTTAGGTATATCTCATGAGCATCTATTATGTAGTCCTGTTCATCATGTTTATCTTACTAAAACAAGATACCATGCTTGGTTTGCTTAGTTTATAATTTTTTTTTGAAATCAGATTTTTACTTTATCTTATTTGAAAAGTGAGAGAAAAAATGAACTGTTGAGGCTCCTGTGCTACTTAGAGAAGAAGAGCTAAAAAGAAGTTGATCTTCCACATTTAATCAATAATTAACCCTTTTATTTCTGCCTATAAATAACATGGATGCTTGTTTGTTACTGGTACTGACTAGTTACATTATATTCAACAAATTCTATTGAATTGTAATTACTCAGATTATTTTGTAAATTGAAAATGAATTAATTTGTTGTTTTTCAACAGTGATTTATAATTTGACACTTTGGAGAATTCTGATCAGCTTAAATGTATGTGATAAGTATTTGAGAGAGAAGCCATTTCCTATTTTGACCATTAAAAAAAATTCAGGCTTTTTGTTTCAAAAAGTGAGCTCACTTGTAGTTACAGTTAATTTATCATTGATAAAATATGTAGTAACAATTGGCATCTTTTATTTACACTTAGTGAAAAGTAATCCCATTTACAGTCTGCAATGGGTTATTCAAACCAAGCATAATTTCCACTAATAAATTATGAGGACTAGAACAACTTAGGAACGATGACCAAAAGATAGAGGTACTAAATCTCTAGTTTAAAAAAAGACAATATTTAGAGAAGAAGTCTGCATTCTTGAGAAATGTTAAAATAAGTCCATACCTTTAGTTATTAAACTGAATGCAGTCATATTAATTAGTCATAAACATTAGCTAGTGCAATGAAATGCAACACATCAGTGAAGAGGACAGCTTGAAAACTGTGGGATATTGTATTATTCTACTGTCTTAGATCAACAGTTCCAAGATCTATATAAAAGTAGAAAAAAATTTTAATTTTGTATATAGAATAAAACTTTAAAAAATTAAATCAATCTTATGCATATTGTTTATGGTTGTGTATGTTAAGTCTGACTGATGGTGACTGCAGCCATGAAATTAAGAGATGCTTGCTTGCTCCTTGGAAGAAAAGCTATGACTAACCTAGATAGCATATTAAAAAGCAGAGAGATTACTTTGTTGACAAAGGTCTGTCTGAGCAACTGAACTGATTGATATTAAGGCTAGTCAGTACCAGCATAATGGTTAAGAGGACAATCTCTGAGGCTTGACAGCTTAGATCTAACTTTTTGATTTCTCATTGATTAGCTATAGAACCTGTAAACAATTGGGAAAATTACTTAACCTTTTTTGAGTCCTGGTTTCCTCACTTCTAAAATGGGGGTAATAATAATTCTGCTACATAGGATTGTTGTCAGAATTAGGTGTGTTAATATACCTAAAAAATTCCACCTGTTTTTGTTGTTGTTATTATTTTACTAGCTACAGGTGAAAAATTTCTGGTCTATTACAAATAACCTTCTTTACAACTAAACATTTAGTTGGTGTTTGGAGAATATTCTCTTCTGCCTTAATTATTTTTAATCCCTCTATATGTGTTACTCCAGAAGGCCTGCTAGTCAACTGTTGGTTCTGTGTGGTTATTAAGATTATAAAGCATAGCTATGCATATTATTATGTGGTTGTTGTCTAGTTGCTAAGTCGTGACTAACTCTTTTGCGACCCCATGGACTGTAGCCCACCAGACTCTTCTGCTCATGGGATTTCTCAGGCAAAAATACTGCAGTAGGTTGCCATTTTCTTCTCTAGGGGCTCTTCCTGTCCCTGGGATTGAACCCGTGTCTCCTGCATTGGCAGGCAGATTCTTTACCGCTGAGCCACCAGGGAAGCCATTATATTGTGATAGGAATCTAGTATTACAGGTATTAAAACAGTGGCGGCACAAGAGAATAACTAATTCTGAGAAGATACTTGTAACTATGTGAACTTGGTGAAATACTTTCTCTCATGTCTTGGCTTGTGTAAAAATGTTTCAAGTCGTGTAAAATGCTGGCATTGGATTAAATCCCTAATTTCCTTCTTAAGCTTCAGATTCGTAGTAGTACTCTTTCTTCTGTCTGAAATTCTCTCCTTACATGGCTGGTCCCGTATTAATGATGCCGTGCCTGCTTGCCCACCTGTAGGCTGGGCTAGTGTAAGGTGGATCATCTATTTTTAAGCCACTCAGGGTTGTCAGTGGAAACCACAGTATAAGGGGTAAAGACATCCAGAGTGAAGTTTACAATATTATATGCAATATTAATATAGAGGCAGTGCTGAATGACAAGATGACTTGATGAAAAGAAGGGACCACCCAAACTCCTGTGGTGCTGAATACTAATAGGCATTGACTAACATCTTACTGAACCGAACTTTCTTTAGGCAACATATTCCAGACAGAAACTGCTGGGAATTTTTATCTTTAACTTTCATCTTCACTACTCTTGTCTTCTCCATTTATAAAAAGGTACTGTGTAAATGGTTATTTGTTACCAGTGTAAAGTGTTACCACTATCAAGGACCCACCGTTTTTTAAAGTACTTTTCTGGGTATTGAATAAATATTTGCCAGTGTTCTAAATGCCAGGGCCTCTTGAGAACTTAAGAGGAATGTTGCGTAGGCAGGGATGGGGGAGGGCAACTTGCTGAGCCGCAAGTTTTGGAGGTTTAGGCTGAATGTCTTCAAAACATGTACCATATCACTATTGCTTTAACTGTTACTGTGTTGGTGGCTGCATCTCCCTCAAGCTGCCTTGTTGACACTTGAAACGTGAGAATTCTTTTCTCCTTAGGGTTTTGCTCTGTGTTTGAAAAGGGAATCATTTAAATGTAGGTCTGCAAGAGCACGAGAAGGCAAGCAGTTGACCTCACAATGAGAGCTCAGCAAGTTGCTTCGTGTTTTCCATTCAGAGCTGTCTCCTCCCTGTCAGCTCTTTTGAAGCACCTATAAAACAAAATAGGCTCATTAACTATGAAGGGATAAGTGAAGCTGGCAGTTGCACCTATTCAAATAGGTTTTCCTTTTTAGATATTTGCCCTCCAGAAAAAAGAACAGTCAGAAGACAAATGCCTCCCTATCCTTGTCTACACATGGCCTCCCTTTTGGGGTGAGTGAGGTTAGTCTGGATCTGGGGGTTGTGGGTATTTTGCTCCAGATCTGTTGCTAACCTGGAGGTTATTGTCATGGTGAAAAGTCAGGATGAGCTTGTCACCATCATTTCATTCAATAAGTTTGCTTATAAGGATAATGACTGTATCTCTTTCTAAACAATCAAGGGCAATGCTTCATGGCTTGTCAGTGTGGACACAGACTTGTCTTAGCTGTGCCACGTTGCTAATAGGGACAAGCAATAGTTCTGGCCTGTGGACCAGCTCTTCCCATCCATAGATTCTTCTCTTTTCATGGAGCTTTCACTTCAAATTTGATTCCTTTTCTGAACTTACTGCATTCACATTTTAATGAGCTTAGAGGGATGCCAAGATACATAAGAGGTGGTTTTAACCCTCGAAATCTTAGTCAGTAAATGAGGTAACATGTGATGATGTTCAGTAAATCACCACGCAAATGTGAGGCAATTTGAGACTATCCTTGAAAGAAATATGGGAAATGTTTCTATGGTTTCTAGTTGTAGAATAGTTTGAGCAAAGGCACAGAGGTGTTTATAGTTAGGGCACAATCATTTTGGTCCTCACTTTATTTGGCCTATTTGATACTGTTGACCCTTGGCTTTATCCTGAAATATTCTCTTGGTTTCATGACACCACACTCCACTGCGTTTCTGCTTTTCTGACAGCTTTTTTCAGTCTCACCCCCAGGTTCTATGACCAAATGTAGGCTGATGATACCTCACCTGTGCCTCTAGCCAGACTGCTTTCTCAAAAGTCAGACCTATATAGCTAACTGTCTTTTGTACATACCCACATATCCAACTCTTATTTAAGTACCTTAAATCTAGCATGGCCAAAACTGAACTCCTTATTTTTCTCCCTAGTTATGTATCTTCCTTAGTGTTTTCTTTTTCAGTGAATAATATACATAGTTATTTAAGTCTGAAACATGATTTAGTCTTTGACTCCTCCTTCCCTAATACCCTCCATATGATAAATCATAACACCTCTTATATTAGTTTCTCAATATCTCCTGAATTTGTCTGGTCTCTTTGTCTCCACTGTTACCTCCTTGGGCCAGTTCTCCATTACCTTCTACTTGAATGACTACAGTAACCACCTGCCTTCAATATTTCCTCCAGCTAATTTTTCCTTTACATTGTAGGCAGAGAAATCGTTCTAAAGCACAAATGTGGTCATTTTTTTCTTACTTTAAACTGTCTGATAGCTCTCTTCTGCCCTAAGGATAGTGTCAAGATCCCCAAATAAGGCTACTGTTCTTTCTTGTTCTGGTCCTGCTGGCCTTTCTTGCCTGATGTCTTGCTACCACCACTTAAGCTCTCTGAGCTTTAGCCATTTTGAAGTGCTCTTGCAGTTTGTGGACTCCCCAGATGAGTTCTCCCATCTCCAGGTCTTTGTGCACACTCTTCCTGAGCTAGCACACTCTTCTCCCTTGCTCTTCCTCTGGTCTCAGCTGGAAAGTCAATGTTCATCCTGAATTCTCATGGCTTGTTCACTTGTTTATATCCATTTAGGTTTGTCAATACCTCTTCTAGAGTATGGAATATTTTAGATATTTAGTAGATACTTTGTGGATGAATTGGTTAGTGATAATGCATGGGATGTCTTTAAGGATGGCAGATGCCCTGGCTTGACTGAAATGTAGGCATTATATGAAGGACAGAAGTGAAAGATATGAAAGGTGTTTGGGTGTCTTAGCTTGGGTTCCTTGAACATAAATTCTGAGATAAAGATTTCAGTATAGAAAGTTTATTGGGGAATGCTCTTGGGGTCAACTCCTAAATTAAACTTTATTATGCCATGAGATGCCATTGAAGGTATTTAACAGAGAAGTGATGTGACTTGGAGCTGAAATTAGGAAGATTAATCTGGCTGAGGTATCTAGATTGGATTAAAGGTAGAGAAGTTGGAGACAGGGAGGACAATGGGAAAGTTTTTAAATGGCCCAAGTGAGAAAATAGGCCTGAACAAGGGTGTTGGCAGTGGAATTGAAAAAGGCAGGTGGTTATTTGCAAGAAATATAACAATGCTAGAATCTACAGGCTGTGGGACTCTTGGAAGAGTAAATATGGGATATATGGAATAAGAAGGAGACTCAAAAGTAAGTCCAAGGTTTTGAGCCTCATTGAAATGTAAGAATGCTGGTACTGGTGATGGAAGTTCAATAAGAATACAGTCTTGATGGCAGACTAGATTTGTTGAATTTGCAGTATGGCAGCCACTCAAGTAGAAGTGACCTACAGGCCGCTGGGCAAGGATGATGACGTTCTAAGTGGTGTTCAACGGTTCAGGATAGGGCAGCAAGGTAGCAGTGCACATCACATTTTCAGGGGACCAAGGGAAGACCACTTTGGCTAGAAGAGAGAATTGATTGATAGACATATTGGTAAAAAAAGTTGGAATATTGACTGTGGAGGTACTTGAATGACAGGCCAAATAGCAGTGGGGTTTAGAGGAGTTCTGGAGATTTCTTATAAAAATTGCCTTCTTTTCTGAAGTTTGATCTTATCTACTGTCTGAATGTGGGTCTCCATAAACCCAAAGAACTAGAGCTCTTCACTTGAGAGACACTCTGTTTTTTACACTGAAGTGGTTCAGAAGATTATTGGTCATTGACATTCTTTTTCATGGAGATTATATGAAGACACATTAAAGGAAAGTCCAGTCTGCATGCGTTCCTGAGATTTTTTATATTCAGTCTTAGTTTTCATGAGGCACCAAGAATCTGTGGCCTAATTGGTCAGCTGATATAGTGGCTCACCCTGTAAAGTAAATACTGTATATCTGCAAGTGGAAAGTCAGTATGTGTAATCTAACTGCCTAGTCACTCCTGCCCAAATGCTGTTGAAAACTTTGACCAAGGGCTATAAAACTGTTAAGAGCCAGGGCCCAAGCTTGCTTCCACACCAAATAGCTCTTTATTGAAGCTATTGTGAAGATAATAGGGCATTTGACTTGCTGGGAACCTTTTTTGCTACAGAAGCATATGGCAGAGCTGAAAAACTTTGTGTTACATAATTTTGCATTTGTTGTTTTTTGTTTACCCTCTAGTTCAGTTTATTTGACATCAAAACTTATCCCACCCTCCTTTAAGCACACTCATAGAATATAAAGTGTATCTTGATATCAGTGCAGTGAATTAAAAATGAAATCTTCAGACTGGCACTCAAATCATTAAAAAAAAAAAATCCAAAATTTCTTTGCTGTTTTTTGAGCAGATGTTTGATTTTTACCTTCCTCCAAGGTGATCATGGGCTTCCCTGGTGGCTCAGATGGTAAAGAGTCTGTCTGCAATGCAGGAGACCCAGGTTCAATCCTTGGGTTGGGAAGATCCCCTGGAGAAGAAAATGGCAAGCCACTCCAGTATTCTTGCCTGGAGAGTTCCATGGAGAGAATTCCATTCTTGCCTAGAGAATTCTCACCAGAGGAGCCTGGCAGGCTACAGTCCATGGGGTTGCAAAGAGTCAGACACTACTGAGTGACTTTCAATTCACTTCACTTCACTTTACTTAACTTCATTTTACTTCAGTTTCATCCCAGAGTATTTAAAGCATCTCTTGGGGAAAGGATGAGAATTGCTGCTGAAGGGTTAACCTTTTTTGTTATTTTGAACAGGAGGAAGTAAATTATTCATACTGGGGCCCCATGGTTACTTTTGGAATGGTCTGCTAGATTTGACCAGCACGTGGAGTGTATACACTCCGATGATTTGCAAACAATTACCTCTGTTAAGGTAAAGTGGCCTGACCATGTTTGTAGCTTTCTGCACAGCTAATTGCATGAGCTTTCACTCAACAGAAGAAAACATATCAAATCGACACATTAAAAAAAAAAACTACTAAGCATGTTATTAAGTTACAACTGATATTCAACAGCACTACATAAATCTCTGAGAAGCAAAGAAGGGAGTATTTACTCTTGTATTCATTGTTCAGCTTTGCCCAGCTGATTTTATGCTTCAGCCCACAGAAATGTTTGCTGTACTGTAAAGGCATTTTTATATTTATATTTTACTGTTCTTTGGATGTTTGGTCTAAAGAAGGTACAATTCAGTGATCCAAAGAAGAATTAAGTAAGAACTGTACATTGTGTTTTCAAACAGAAATCTTAATTGCTTAATACCTTACTTATTCCATTTAGATCCTTCCTGAATCTGGGCTAATTTTCATGGTTTCTTAGCCATCTCTAGTATAAACTTTTCATTTCTTCCTTATTTACCTTGGCTAGAGATAAAGAAGAGTCAACTTCAGAGCTTATGATGTAATGTTAGGAATGCTGAGGAGACTTCCTTATTTTCCAAATTAATGCTCATAAATAAATATACATATATATATATTTCTTTTTTAAAGTAGTAATATTCTTTTAACAGGCATCGAAGATTTTAATGTTCTTTACTCACCTGTGGTTTCTATTAGCCTCATCCCTGGTAGATAGGATTTTTGGTTCACTGACATGTTTAAAAAAAGAAGCACAGAAAATATCCATGGCCACAGGGAACTAACCACTGACCTGTAATGAATTGGTTAGGCCTATGAGCTTCGGTGTCAGACTAACTTGGGTTGCAGACCTGGTACCACCACTTTCTACCTGTGTGACTTGGGCAGTGCCCCTGTCCAAGACTCAGTCTCTTCATCTTTCAAATGGGATAGAAATGCTCATGTCATAAAATGAGATAATATCTGCAAGCATATAAAGCATTTAGTGCAGTGTAAGGCCACAGTAAAAAGCATATAATAGGTGCTCAGGAAATGTTATCATCATTACTATTGAAATATCAAGGCATTAAAAAGTACTTTTCTTGGAAAAAGGTAGCACTGATTTGGTAACACTAAGCTAAAATGTTTGTTTGTTAAGATGTTTGCAGGCATGCCTTAGATTTTCACCTGAGGCATGAAATTCCATCCTAGGAGATTAATGTGAACTCCTTGCTCCTCGCCCTCACTTAACACTTTTGAGTCCAAACTGCTCCTGCAGCTTTGCCTTTTACATCAACTTGTTCAAAGCCTGGACTTCCTGCTTTGCTTTTGTGTAGCCAAAGTCCAGCCTTTCCCCCAGTTCTTTTACTAGGAAGTTTGGCTTTGTTATGCCAATCATCCACTGAGGGCTAACTTTCTGGCCTCAGTACTGCTTTTTGGGTTTGCCTTATCAGCACTGATGGACCTGACACATCCACAGTGATCTTTGAAGCATGTAGGTCACCAAGATGTTATCAGTTCAGTCAGTTCAGTCACTCAGTAGTGTCTGATTCTTTGCGACCCCCTAGACTGCAGCACGCCAGGCTTCCCTGTCCAGCACCAACTCCCAGAGCCTACACAAACTCATGTCCATCGCATTGGTGATGCCATCCAACCATCTCATCCTCTGTCATCCCCTTCTCCCACCTTCAATTTTTCCAGCATTAGAGTCTTTTCTAATAAGTTAGTTCTTCACATCAGGTGGCCAAAGTATTGGAGTTTCAGTTTTAGCATCAGTCTTTCCAATGAATATTTAGGACTGATTTCCTTTAGGATTGACTGGTTGGATCTCCTTGCAGTCCAAGAGACTCTCAAGAGTCTTCTCCAATACCAGAAGCATCAATTTTTTGGTGCTTAGATTTCTTTACACTCCAACTCTCACATCCATACATGACTACTGAAAAAACCATAGCTTTGACTAGATGGACCTTTGTTGGTAATGTCTCTGCTTTTTAATTTTTTTTTTTATATTTTACTTTACAATACTGTATTGGTTTTGCCATACATCAACATGAATCCACCACGGGTGTACCTGAGTTCCCAATCCTGAACCCCCCTTGCACCTCCCTCTCCATACCATCTCTCTGGGTCATCCCAGTGCACCAGCCCCAAGCATCCTGTATCCTGCGTCGAACCTGGACTGGTAATTCGTTTCTTACATGATATTATACATGTTTCAATGCCATTCTCCCAAATTATCCCACCCTCTCCCTCTCCCTCAGAGTCCAAAAGTCTGTTCTATACATCTGTGTCTCTTTTGCTGTCTCACATACAGGGTTATCATTATCATCTTTCTAAATTCCATATATATGTGTTAGTATACTGTACTGGTGTTTTTCTTTCTGGCTTACTTCACTCTGTATAGTCGGCTCCAGTTTCATCCACCTCATTAGAACTGATTCAAATGTATTCTTTTTAATGGCTGAGTAATACTCCATCGTGCATATGTACCACTGGTTTCTTATCCATTCATCTGCTAATGGACATCTAGGTTGCTTCCATGTCCTGGCTATTATAAACAGTGCTGCAATGAACATTGGGGTACATGTGTCTCTTTCAATTCTGGTTTCCTTTGTGTGTATGCCCAGCCGTGGGATTGCTGGGTCTTTTTAAGATGTTATAGTCCCCAATTAACGGGACTGGTAGGCTCTTACTACTATTGAACAGGAACTCATATGGAAGATTGTGGTAACCACCTCCAAAATTTTAGACTGAACCTTCAGCTTCACTGTCCAGTTTTTGCTTCAGTTCAGTTCAGTGGCTCAGTTGTATCCAACTTTGTGACCCCATGAATCGCAGCATGCCAGGCCTCCCTGTCCGTCACCGACTCCCGGAGTTTACTCAAACTCATGTCCATTGAGTCAGTGATGCCATCCAGCCATCTCATCCTCTGTTGTACCCTTCTCCTCCTTCCCCCAATCCCTCCCAGCATGAAGGTCTTTTCCAATGATTCAACTCTTCACATGAGGTGGCCAAATAATTAGAGTTTCAGCTTCAGCATCAGTCCTTCCAATGAACACCCAGGACTGATCTCCTTTAGAATGGACTGGTTGGACCTCCTTGCAGTCCAAGGGACTCTCAAGAGTCTTCTCCAACACCACAGTTCAAAAGCATCAATTCTTTGGCACTCAGCTTTCTTCACAGTCCAACTCTCACATCCATACACGACCACTGGAAAAACCATAGCCTTGACCAGATGGACCTTTGTTGGCAAAGTAATGTTTCTGCTTTTGAATATGCTACCCAGGTTGGTCATAACTTTCCTTCCAAGGAGTAAGTGTCATAATTTCATGGCTGTAATCACCATCTGCAGTGATTTTGGAGCCCCCCAAAATAAAGTCTGATACTGTTTCCACTGTTTCCCCATCTATTTGCCATTAAATGATGGGACCAGATGCCATATTCTTTGTTTTCTGAATGTTGAGCTTTAAGCCAACTTTTTCACTCTCCTCTTTCATTTTCATCAAGATGCTTTTGAGTTCCTCTTCACTTTCTGCCATAAGGGTGGTGTCATCTGTATATCTGAGGTTATTGATATTTCTCCCAGCAATCTTGATTCCAGCTTGTGCTTCTTCCAGCCCAGCATTTCTCATGATGTACTCTGCATATAAGTTAAATAAGCAGGGTGACAATATACAGCCTTGACGTACTCCTTTTCCTGTTTGGAACCAGTCTGTTTTTCCATGTCCAGTTCTAACTGTTGCTTCCTGACCTGCATACAGGTTTCTCAAGAGACACGTCAGGTGATCTGGTATTCCCATCTCTTTCAGAATTTTCCACAGTTTATTGTGATCCACACAGTCAAAGGCTTTGGCATAGTCAATAAAGCAGAAATAGATGTTTTTCTGGGACTCTCTTGCTTTTTCCATGATCCAGCAGATGTTGGCAATTTGATCTCTGGTTCCTCTGCCTTTTCTAAAACCAGCTTGAACATCTGGAAGTTGACGGTTCATGTATTGCTGAAGCCTGGCTTAGAGAACTGTGAGCATTCCTTTATTAGCATGTGAGATGAGTGCAATTGTGCAGTAATTTGAGCATTCTTTGGCACTGCCTTTCTTTGGGATTGGAATGAAAACTGACCTTTTCCAGTCCTGCGACCACTGCTGAGTTTTCCGTCTGTGATTACCTATCATATTTTCAAGATTTCTGTGGCTTCTTTGAATTTGCTTTAATTTTTAAAAAGAAAACTTTTAATTTGATATGAATATCATTGTAAAGAAACAATTATAGATAAAAGGAACTACAGAGAGGAGACTACAATGTTCTTTTGATCCTATCTCAGAAATAACTATAGTTAATATTTGGTGTACTTCTTCTCTCCATACATATATTTATGTAATTGAGATAGTCCTTTATGCATTACCCACTTAACACTATGTCATAAATATTCTCCATTCCATAAAAATCTCTTTCTAAACATTTTAATCACTGCATAATATTCCATTTTATAGGTGTGCCATAATTTAAATGCCCCCATTTTTTGTACTGTTCAAACTGTTTTCATTTGTTTGGTTACTAGAAATAACATTAAAGTAATCATATGTGTGTTAGTCGCTCAGTCATGTCTGACTCTGTGACCTCATGGACTCAAGCCCATCAGACTACTCTATCTATGGAATTTTCCATGCAAGAATACTGGAGTGGATTGCCATTCCCTTCTCCAGGGAATCTTCCTGATCCAGGGATGGAACTCAGGTCTCCTGCATTGCAGGCAGATTCTTACTGTCTGAGCCATGAGGGAAGGCCAAAGTAATCATATTTGCACATAAACATTTTTCTTATAAATTTAAAGTATTGATAACCTTTTTTTTAACAGTAAAAGAATAGTTTTCTTTCTTTCTGCCTTCTCTGGATAAGAAGTAAACAACTAGACTGAGACAACTGTAGACCCTTAAATATCCACTGAATGGATAGGTATTGAAAAGGTGATTTGCTCTCATTAAAAATGAATACATACGGATGTGGAATTAAGTAATGCTCCTACTTATTCTTGAACACAAACAGTATGGTGAAGAGAAGGGATATAGAGAAAAACAAATGAAACTGAAAAAATTCTAGAAGTTAGAAAACTGTTCTCTGCCCCAATGGAACACTTCCATTGCCCTACTAAAGAATATATACTTGACCTTTGAACAATAAGAGTTTTTATTTAATGGGTCCTTTTATATGCACTTTTTTGGTAGTAAATTAAACAGTACTACACAGTTCACAGTTGCTTGAACCCATGGATGTGGAACCTCAGATATAGAGTATAAGGAGAGTCAAATGGATTTTTGACTGGTCAAAGGGCTGTTACCCCAACACATTTGTTCAATGGTCAACTGTACTCATTTTCTAGTTTCTCCACTGAGGCAGAGACTGCTAGCTAGTGACAAAATCCCTTTGCTCTTCTTTCTGTATACACAACTAGATAGACTCTGTTTCCCAACCTTCCTCAAAAGTGTGGCCAAAGGAATATAGCAGAGTGATGTAAGCCTCTTCCAGTCCTGCTCCATAAAAAGTTCTCATTTTCAATCTGCTATTGATCTAGCTCTTGATGTAGATGATCACAGGGACCTTGGAAGCCATCAGTTGCAGGTGGTAGAGCGCCCAAATGGAAGAAGCTTGATTCCTGAATCTCTGCTTAGAAACAATTATCTGCCTATTGGGCTACCAGACACCTAGGCTTATTTCCAGCAAGTCCTTCTCCCTTGCTCTCCACTTCCAACCTATCATTAAGTCCTTTATTTTGTCTCCTATGTACAATCTGTTCATTTCTCTCTGTGCTCTCCACCAATTCTTTTGTCCAAATTAGCATATCATTTTTTCCTGGGTTGCTTGCATAATCGTCTTCTTCTTTTTCTGTATTTTTTTAGTTCTTTTTAAAAAAATTGGAGTATAATTGCTTCATAATGTTGTTACTTTCTGCTGTAAAATGAAAGGTATCAGTTATATGTGTATATATATACACATATGTATATATATTTACCCTCCCTTTTAGGCCTCCCTCTCATCTCCCACCCCTTCCCCCTCATCTAGGTTGTCACAGAGCACCAAGCTGAGCTCCTTGTACCATACAGCAAGTTCCCACTAGCTATCTATTTTTCACATTGTTGTTGTTGTTCAGTCACTCAGTTGTGTCTGACTCTGCCACCCCATGCACTGCAGCATACTAGGCTTTGCTGTCCTTCACTGTCTCCTTGAGTTTGCTCAAACTCATGTCCATTGAATCAGTGATACCATCCAACCATCTCATCCTCTGTTGCCCCCTTCTCCTCATGCCCTCAATCTTTCCCAGCCTCTGGGTCTTTTCCAGTGAGTCAGCTCTTACTATTAGGTGGCCAAAGTATTGGAGCTTCCACTTCAGCATCAGTCCTTCCAATGAATATTCAGGGTTGATTTCCTGTAGGATTGACTAGTTTGATCTCCTTGCAGTCCATGGGACTCTGAAGAGTCTTCTCCAGAACCACAGTTTAAAAGCATCAGTTCTTTGGTGCTCAAACTTCTTTGTGGTCCAACTCTCACATGACTGCTAGAAAAACCATAGCTTTGACTATGCAGACCTGTGTTAGTAAAGTGATGTCTCTGCTTTTTAATATGCTGTCTCAGTTTGTCATAGCTTTACTTCCGAGGAGCAAGCACATGGTAGTGTGTAAAAAAAATTCATTCTGACTCCTTTCCAGTTTATCTGAAGATCAAAGGGAGTTTTCCCAAAGTGCAAATATGATGACATTACTTACCTGCTTAAAATATTTAAGTAGCTCTCCATTGCTCTAAGAATAAAGCCACAGATTCTTCAGTGGTACCCTGTCTAGCTTTATCTCCTATCCTCTTATGTTTTCAGCTTCACCTACACTGGTATTCCAGTCCCTTGGACTCCGTCCCACAAAATACTTCTTCCCTCCCAAGGGCCCTTGTGTATGTAGATCCTTTTCTGAATATCCTTCCCTCCCTTTTTATTCGGTTATCTCCTTCTCATTTCCAATAGCTCAGCTCTGGAAACATTTTCCAAGGGATGCCTGGGTGGGTCATTTGATTTCCCTCATTATAGACTCTTGGAGCACCACCTCCCTTTTTGGTAGAATCTGTCATAGCTGCAATTTTATATTTGTTTGTGGGATTATTTATTTGTTTCCCCCATTACTAAATTTACTAAACAATAGGAAGAGTATTTTAAAAGCCACTGTATCCATGCTTGTGGGAAGATTAAAATAAGGAGAGACATAAAGAAAGGTTGGGGAAATGAAAAAACTGATGGATGGAGTGAGATTTGTCACCACATTATTCAGTATTAGGAGTCAGGATCTTGGTTAATTTAGGAGCTACAAGGTTTAAGAGGTTTCTTGACATGTCCCTTGTTGTGTTTTACTTCCTTGCCTTTGTGTGTAAATTCCCCTCTGCAGGAATAACCTTTCTTTGCTGGGACAAACTCATTCCACCTTTCAGACCAGCTCTGCTTTCTCCGATGTCCCCCAGTCAGGGTTAAGTGCTCTCCGTTGTGCTCCTGGTAGATCATATTAAGGCTCTAGAGAAAGATAGGTCTTGTTTCCAGTCTTGATCCTGCTCCTGCTTGACATCTGGCCCTAAACAAGTCGTTAAATCTGCTTCTTCACCAGTGAAATGGAACTAAACTTCATTGTTTAAAATGGAACTCCTTCTTCATTGGATGAATATGAGAAATGAGGTAATGGACTGAAAGCTAAATAAATAGTGACTATTGAAAAAAAGTTGAACTGATATTATTGTGTTTAATTGTCTAATCATGTTGTAACTTCTTTGAGGCCAAGGACTATGTCATATTTACCTTTGCTCCCTTAGTACTTAGCACAGTGCCCTGTGTATAGTGGATGTCCAGTGAATGTTTATTGAAGTGAATTACACTGGAATTATTATATGACATGTCCCCAGGCCTGGAGCTGGGATGTAACCAGGGGTTTGGAAAGCTTATCTCTTTGAGGTCTTTGTGAAAGTTAAAGTGAAAGTCGCTCAGTCATGTCCCACTCTTTGCGACCCCATGGACTATATAGTTCATGGAATTCTCTAGGCCTGAATACTGGATTGGGTAGCCTTTCTCTTCTCCAAGGTCTCTTCCCAACCCAGGGATCGAACCCAGGTCTCCCGCATTGCAGGCGGATTCTTTACCAGCTGAGCCACAAGGAAAACTCTTATTAATGGCTAATCAACAGATCTTAGGAGGAAATAAAAGCAGATAATCACCGCTAAGAGACAAAGTGGAGGAACAGCTTATGTTTAATCACTGTAAGAACACACCTAATGGAGGCCAGAGGTTGAAAGAGACTTTTCAGCTTTTGAGCTTGAATCAGAAATTAGCAACTTTTAAATACACAATTGCTATTAACAAGATTAATTAATGGCTATGCATTGTGCTGCTAAATTTGAAATTAAGGGTTGTCTCCTATACCTTTTTCCCGTGCCTATGCAAATATTCTAAGGCTCAGATTAAATATTCTTTTCTCTTTTCACAAAAGCCCCATAATTGCTAGATGCAGGACTACTTCACGTGATCAGGGATGCATCCAGGCTTTGAGCAAAGCCTATACATATTTAGAAGCTCACTTTACAGGAAAGAATACAAATTATAAATGCAAAATTAGACACAAAAGGGGATTATTATTTAAAATAACAAAACAGATCACAAATCACAAGATTTAAAAGCTGACAGTAAACATCACAAAGTCTAGGAAAATAATATTTTTTATTAATTAGCTACCAGGAACTCCTTTGTAATACTTTTCCTTCTACATTTTGAATACATATCTTTTGATTGCCTATGGCCACAACTTTGTAACATCATTTATTTTTTTTGAAATTTTTATTTTATATTGGAGTATTATTGATTAACAATGTTGTGTTAGTTTCAGGTATACAACAAAGTGACTCAGTTGTAAATATACATGTATTTATTCTTTTTAAAATTTCTTTCCAATTTAGGTTATTGCAGACTGTTGAGTAGAATTCCCTGTGCTCTACAGTAGGTCCTTTCTTATAGAAAGAATAGAAAGATAACACAATCTTTCTTCTAGAATGGTTGAGAACAATTTTAAATGGACACATTTACAAAAAGATTTCTTTGGTTTCAAGAGCCATTTTGGCAATGTCATATGAAATTTTGAAATTGTTGTCAAATTCGGAAACCTCTAGCAAGCTTCAATCATATAAGATATATACAACTGTAAATCACTCCTAGTTTTCTTGTGCAAGAACTAATGTTAAACACCCTTTGAAATGGCCACATTCACTTACCAATGAGTTGTCAATGACCTTGTTGTGGTGGTAAAATTATCAGTTTTATGTTTTCTTTACTGATATTAGTGTTCCATATCAAAGTAGCAGGACTCTTAAATTCCATCCCAACATGTTCACATAACTCATTCTTTTTTATTAATTTGATCAATGTAAGCATCTATTCATTATTTCTACTTGAAATTTATTTCTTCATTTCAGTGAATTACAGTTTTGGGGGGAACTATAGATTTGGGGGGATTATAATTCAATTCTCATTGTCAGAATAATTTCTAGTGAGTTCTTATAGAAATACATGGAAAATATTTTCATGATATGGTGCATTTATAATTGCATATGCTACGTGCACTGTTCATTGAAGAACAATGTATTCAAAACCCTAAAGGATGATGCCATCAAGTTGTTGCATTCAATTTGTCAGCAAATCTGGAAGACCTGGCTACAGGATTGGAAAAGGTCAATTCTCATCCCAGTTCCCAAGAAGGGTAGTACTAAAGAATATGCTAATCATTGGACAATTACACTCATCTCCCATGCTTAAAATCTTGCATGCTAAGACTTCAGCATTATGTGAACTAAGAATTTCCAAATGTCCAAGCTTGATTTAGAAAAGGAAGAGGAACCAGAGATCAAATCACCAACATTTGCTGGATCATAGAGAGAACTAGGTAATTCCAGAAAAACATGTACCTCTGTTTCATCGACTACATCAAAGCCTTTGACTGTTTGGATCATAATAAATGGAAAGCTCTTAAAGAGATGGGGATACCAGACCATCTTACCTGTCTCCTGAGAAACCTGTATGCAGGTCAAGAAGCAATAGTTAAAATCCTATATTAAACAACTGATTGGGTCAAGACTGAGAAAGGAGTATGATAGTGTTGTCTGCTGTCACCCTGTTTGTTTAATCTATATGCTGAGCACATCACAAGAAATGCCAGGCTGGATGAGTTACAAGCTAGAATCAAGATAGGTGGGAGAAACATCAACAACCTCAGATATGCAGATGATACCACTTTAATGGCAGAAAGTGAAGAGGAATTAAAAAGCCTCTTGATAAGGGTGAAGGAGGAGAGTGAAAGAGACAGCTTAAGACTAAATGTTAAAAAAACTAAGATCATGGCACCCAGCCTCATTACTTCATGGTATATAGAAGGGAAAAAAGTGCAAGTAGTTAATAGATTTCCTCTTCTTGGGCTCTAAAATCATCGTGGATGGTGACTGCAGCCATGAAATCAGAGGATGTTTGTTTCTTGGCAGGAAAGCTATGGCAAACCTAGACAATGTATTGAAAAACAGAGACATTACTCTAACAACAAAGGTCCGTATAGTCAAGGCTATGGTCTTCCCAGTGGTCACGTATGGTTGTGAGAGCTGGACAGTAAAGAAGGCGAAGCACTGAAGAATTGATTCCTTCAAACTGTGGTGCTGGAGAAGACTCCTGAAAGTCCCTTAGACAGCAAGAAGATCAAACCAGTCAATCTTAAGGGAAATCAACCCTGAATACTGGTTGGAAGGACCGATGCTGAAACTGAAACTCCAGCATTTTGGTCATCTGATATGAACAGCTGACTCACTGGAAAAGTCCCTGAGGCTGGGAAAGATTGAGGGCAGAGGAGAAGAGGATGTCAGAGGTTGAGATGGCTGGATGGCATCACCAATGCAATGGACATGAACTTGGGAAAACTTTGGGAGATGGTGAGGGACAGAGAGGCCTGGCATGTTGCAGTTCATGGGGTTGTGAAGAGTTGGACATGGGAAACTGAGCAATAACATGTTACATAATTAAATATATTCCTGAAAACGTATCGAATAAACACCAAATTTTTTGGTTTTCATTTTACACCTCTGATGATTGGGAGAATTTTTCATAGATTAGCTTCTGGCTCTTTCAAAACTTGTTTTTCTTCTACTACCTACTCTGGTGCTGGATACTGTGTGAAAGTGTTAGTTGCTCAGTCACGTTCGACTCTCGTAGGACACATTAAACTGTGATAAGACCCCTAGCCTTGAATCTCTGTGCATGCTGTTAGGTAAAATCAACAGAGAGGGTGGGTGGTAGGAATATTTTTAGGGGATATTCCTATACCAGACAGGAACTGGAATTAAACATACATAGAAGTGTCGGAGAAGGCAGTGGCACTCCACTCCAGTACTCTTGCCTGGAAAATCCCATGGATGGAGGAGCCTGGTAGGCTGCAGTCCATGGGGTCGCTAAGAGTCGGACACGACTGAGTGACTTCACTTTCACTTTTCACTTTCATGCATTGGAGAAGGAAATGGCAACCCACTCCAGTATTCTTGCCTGGAGAATCCCAGGGACGGGGGAGCCTGGCGGGCTGCCTTCTATGGGGTCGCACAGAGTCGGACACGACTGAAGTGACTTAGCAGCAGCAGCAGCAGAAGTGATTGTGAACTATATAGTTATATTTCTCTAAGGCGAAGTTAAATGTACTTTCTAACTCAATTTCCTGGGCTGGATTCCCCTAAATCCTTATGACCATCCCAGAGCTACATAACACAAGAAGTGTGAAAGGCGGCACCTAAGAGGAATGATCAGTCCTAACCCATTTGGCTAAAATGTATTACTTTTTCAAATTTTACAAAAATAATATGATAACATGGACATATTGTAGCTTCAGAGCCTTGGAAAGGATGATGCAAGGGAAAGGCCTTGAAGCTTTAGCTTTACTAGCTTCCATGAAAATTCATCTTTGAATGACAACTAATTTTATATAAAACTCTATAATTGGACTTGTGCTCTGGAATCAGGCTCATGGTGTTAAGTGTACAGTACCACTGTACATAATATCTTGTGTGTCTTTGCATCGAATGAACATGTTTGGGGCCTGATTTGCTAAATGAGTGATACACAGAGGAGAAGAAAACTTGAGTTTTTGCCAGAGAAAGGAAGAGGGCGGGGGGAAAGATGAAGAACCAACAGAAAAAGGTTCAGGAAAGGCTTATGTGGTGTGAAACCATCAGGCCATGTGCTTCTGTGGTCAGAATCCAAGCAATGTGGGTATTGCTGCCTGGCAGACAGTCCTTCAGCAGCAAGAGCTTACTGAGGTTTTCAGTAGAAGTTTCTAGCTCCCTGACAATATCCGGTATCAAGCCTCAGTCTCTCTCCTCCTCTGCCTGAGGGCTTTCTCCAGTGCCAGAAAGCTCACCCTGCTACAGGTAGTTGTAACTGGGTGTGTGTGGCATTAATGCCCCAGGGGTAACCCTCCCACAGGGATGGGAGTCTGTCTAGGCAGCTTCTGGTGGGAGGCTTTTGAGGAGAGTTCCACACTGTATCTCAGAGGATCCCCAGAGAAACTAAGTACTAATCTGCTCACAGAAGAGACCCACTCATTTACTCACTCAGTTATTAGCATCTCTCCCTTCCCTGACTCACTTTCCCTAGTTTCTCACCTATGCTTCCTAAGTTAACCTGTCAAACTTCCCACACTCAGTTCTGTGACAGGGTCTACTTCTGGGGCAACAGAAAGCAAGACACCTGGTTTAAGTCACTTTAAGAAACATAATATAAACATTAAAATAAAAAACATGGAATACAGTTTTTAAAGGAAATAGTTTGGTATTCAACAAAATTATTTATTTGTATTAAATGCGTCTGTTTAAAAAGAATGCTGAGATTCTGAAGAAATTAATTTAGTTTCTATGGGAAGATAAAAAAGAACCAAATTATTGCATTCAGGGCTTTAAAATTCTCTTGTGTTTATAATCCAACTCTGGCTTATTAAAGGAGTCTGTGCTCTGTTAACATACACATGCGCTTATAATATAAACAGCTTAAATAGACATCTGTGTTGACTACATATAAATGGCAGTTAACTTTTTGCTTTGTTTCTGTTCAGCAATCCTGATATTTTAGTCTGCTGGCCAGATGAAACAAGATTGGTTTTTTGGTACCAGATGTGTCACAGTTTGCATTTGTATTTTGCAGGTGCTCCCCCCAAGCTGGGAAGATGGAAACTTGCCCTCTCTCTGAGATGATGAGTCAGGATAGAAATACAAACGTGTTAAAAATAATTCAACATATTAATGGAAGGCCTTGTCCCTTGTGGGCTTCTTATGTGTAACATATGAGTAGGCCAGCAGCTGTTCTATATTTTAAAAAGAAGAACTAGAAAGTTAGAAGCATACATGGCCATTCAAAACATAAGCAACTGCTTGCAATCATGGAAACAGGGTTCAACAATAAACTTGTATTTGTGAAGCTTCCCCCCAAATAATAATCTCACTGGGTCGTGTTCAGATGGTCTTAGGGTATTGAACAATCTTTCTATTTCCATCCTTTGCATTTACGAAAACAACTTCCTTGTAGAGGCAGAGTGGTAGAGATAACTATATTCTTTAGGTAAAAACGGGGATTGATTTCTAGCTTATTTCCACCCTCTAATATTTATATATTTTAAATCACAGTAAAAAGTCCTAACTTTTTTGGGGGGTCATTTTTCAAATTGAGGATGAGGTGAACTAAGTAAGTAAACGATGT
Organism: Capra hircus; assembly: GCF_001704415.2. NCBI lineage: Eukaryota > Metazoa > Chordata > Mammalia > Artiodactyla > Bovidae > Capra > Capra hircus. Next base: position 38,089,046 of record NC_030818.1, read on the forward strand.
CATCATAGTATTTATTTTGGCTGCACTGGGTCCTCGATGCAGCATATGGGCTCTTTGTTGGTGCACTTGGGCTTTCTCTAGTTGCAGTGAGTGGGGCTTTATTCTCTAGTTGCAGAGGCTTCTCATAGGGATGGCTTCTCTTGTGGAGCACGGGCTCTAGGGTGCGTGGGCTTTAACAGTTGTGGTGCACAGGCTTAGTTGCCCCACAGCATGTGGGATCTTAGTTCTTGAACAAGGGATCAAATTCATGTCCCTTGCATTGGAAGGTGGATTCTTAACCACTGGACCACCAAGGAAGCCCCAGGGAGATCATTTTAACTTAAACATTGTGAAAGAACCAAAAGCCCCACAGTCGGCTGAGTTGTTAATAAAATATGGTATCTCTTGTGTTATTTCAAGCCTCTAAAGCAAGAATACTTTAGGTGATGAGGTGATGATGTTTGTTGTTTGCTCCTTCAACACCTAATGAATGTTAACTGATACCAGGACTGGCAGTAATCTCTCATTAACCCCTTACCTTCCACTGATCTTATGGGAGGAAGGACTCATTGTCTTTTGGTCTAGTTTCTGAATGAGGAGAATGCTAACCCCTTTCCACCCTTACTGTCGCTCTCAAAGCTCCCCTGTGCAGAGAGTTCTGTTTGTACCTTTAGGAATAGGCTTTCTTTTTTCCTTTTAGAAATGTCTAAGCTCTCAAGTATAGTAAGGTCTACATGATTGGTCCTTGAGTTTCAGTTTCTAGAGTTCAGAAGTATTTTGTGTAACAATTATTTTCGCCTCACTGGAGTTTTTTAGAGAACAAATGAGCAAAGTTTAACAGAGTAAATCAGAATCAGGTTAGTACCTGTGCTATTTCAATCTTTTTGCAGTTAACAGCAGTGGTGACAACTGCTCCTGGTAATCAGCAAAGCTGGTCCACAGTTTGGGGTGGATACTGCAGGAAGAAGCTTGGAAGGAAAGTGATTGCTTGTTGGTGTTGAAATTTAGAGTATAGCCAACAAAAAGAGCCCTAATCTAAGTCATAAGACATTCATTCAAGGCACAGTGCTCTTGCTCAATAAACTGTGACCTTGAAAGTCTTTTAAAAAAAGTTTTGTTTATTTGTTATTGGAGTATAGTTGCTTTACAATGTTGTATTAGTTTTTATTGTACAGCAAAGTGAATCACATTTAGGTCACCATAAAGCATTGAGTAGGTTGAGCAAGCGTTAATAACTTGTTTCACCAGGTGGCATCTAAGTTTAGAATCCTATTATTATTAAAAAGAAGTGTAGGTAATGGGAGATTTTACGTTTAGAAGAGATGAAGTCTGCATATTGTCAAAAAACCTATTAAAGAGGGAAATTTGGCAGCTGAAGGGAAGTTATTCCCCTTTTGAGAAGTGCTAGCAACCAAGAGGTCTTTTCTAACTGCTATCAGAAAATACCTCTGTCCAGTCAGAGAGCATGGATGTTTCAGGACCCAGGTATGGGCATTGGACTGGTGATGGAAATTACTAGTTCAATCTTCATTATTGAGGCTTACTGAGTAAGAACATGTGGTTTTTCTGGAAGCATGTTCGGAAGTGTGGGAACCTATGACTTGAATTTTTTGCTGGCAAAACTAAGTAAAATCATTTTCAGTTTAACATGAGAAATAATATTTCAGTTAGAATCAGTAGAAAGGAGCAAAACATGCATAATTTAACAGTGAAAACTAAAAAAAGTTATCTTGAATTGTAATTTTAAAATTTATAGCTAAACTGGATTACTTCTCATGTCCTTGTCCCTAGCAATGAACTCTCATTTTGAAGACATGTTTTGGGGTAGGAGCTATTAGTTTTCTTTTTTACCAATGTGGATATTGTGCTTCCCAAGGGAGAAGGAAATGGCAACCCACTCCAGTGTTCTTGCCTGGAGAATCCCAGGGATGGGGGAGACTGGTGGGCTGCCGTCTATGGGGTTGCACAGAGTCGGGCACGACTGAAGTGACTTAGCAGCAGCAGCAGCAGCAGCGCTTCCCAATAGCCACTGCATACAAAGAAGACTCAAATGTTGTAAAAAGTTTGGCAAATAGAGCCACCTTTTCTGTCAGTGCAGCTCAGGTATAAGGAATAGTTATAGTTTTTAATGATGAAAAAAACATCTTGTTTCAATATCCTATGTATAAAGAAACCAAGGTACCAAGAAGCTAAGTCTCATACCTCATTAATGTTAGAATTGAGACTCAAACCCTGGTTCTTCTATGCTCCATCACACTGTTAGATGCTGGTAGAGACTACCATAGAAGCTGCTCAATTAATGTTTGCTGCTGAATAATAATGACTCTGATGATGAATTATTTTCATAATTTTTATTCATGGGAGCTGGTGATTCTCATGGAGGAGGGAAGGTGGGAGTCACGTGTAGTTTGAAAACAAAACTTTGCTTTACTGCTTTGGTTTGTTTTCAGTGATGATATTTACTTTATTTTGAACTTCAAATTATGTTTGAAGACAGCATGAGATTTTTATGTTTACTGAGGACAGTTGTACCTGTAAAGTGACTCCTGTGTTAGCTTCTTTCAGGATTTTGCTTCTGTGAATAAAATTTATTTTCACTTGCTCTTCCTTTTAGTTAAAAATGAAACTAAAAATGGGTGATTTAGACGTTACTCAGTTTCCTTTTGGATACTCCAGATACAAAGAAATTGCAGGTGGAAGCAACCTATCAACTATAGTCTATCAACTGATGAATGGATAAACAAATGTGGTATATTTATACAATGGAATATCACTCAGTCATAAAAAGGAGTGAAACACTTACATATGTTACAACATGGCTGAACTTTGAAGACATTGTGCCAAGTGAAAGAAGCCAGACACAAAAGGACATCTGTTGTATGATTCTAGTTGGATGAAACATCTGCTGCTGCTGCTAAGTCGCTTTGGTCGTGTTGTGCGACCCCATAGACGGAAGCCCACCACTCCCCGTCCCTGGGATTATCCAGGCAAGAACACTGGAGTGGGTTGCCATTTCCTTTTCCAATGCATGAAAGTGAAAAGGGAAAGTGAAGTCGCTCAGTCGTGGCCGACTCTTAGCGACCCCATGGACTGCAGCCTACCAGGCTCCTCCATCCATGGGATTTTCCAGGCAAGAGTAATAGGCAAATTCAGAGAGATAGAAACTAGATAAGTGGGAACTCCCACCAAAGCTTGTGGGAAGGGGGAATGAGGACTGACTGCTAATGGGTATGGACTTAATTTCTGAGTGATGGACATGTTACAAAACTAGGTAGTAGTGATATTTGCAAAATATTGTAATATACTAAACACCACTGAATTGTACACTGTAAAATGGTGAGTTTTATCCATATTTTACAATTAAAAAGAAGAACGAGGATTGCATCAGTGACACTTTATCAACCCTTTTCATGTGTTTATGGTTTGTGAATAGGACTAGCTGTTGGGATGAAAGGGAAACCATCTTATTTGCAATTAATGGCTTCTGTAGGTCCCCAAAATATATACATAAAATATATTATTGTTTTATCATGATCCTGCTGCTGCTAAGTCACTTCAGTCTTTTTTTTATCATAGATTATATTTAACTTGTACAAATATATAAATTATATGTTATATAAATTATATAAATATATAAATAATATATTCTACAAAAAATATTTGTAGAATATATTACTGTGTGTGCTTAGTCACTCAGTTGTGTCTGACTCTTTGCAACTCTGGGCTGCAGCCTGCAAGGCTCCTCTATCCATAGGGATTATCCAGGCAAGAATACTAGAATGGGTTGCCATGCCCTCCTCCAGGGGGTCTTCCCAACCCAGGGATTGAACCCAGGCCTCCCACATTGCAGGGGGAGTCTTTAACTGACTGAGCCACCAGGGAATACTGGGGTGGGTAGCCTATCCATTCTCCAGAGAATCTTCCTGACCCACAAATTGAACTGGGGTCTCCTGCCTTGCAGGTGGATTCTTTACCAGCTGAGCTACCAGGGAAGCCAGAAGTATATATAACCTATGCAGGGGCTGCCCAGGTGGAGCAATGCAAGAGGTTCAGAGATGTGAGTTCAATCCTTGGGCTGGGAAGATCCCCTGGGGTAGGAAATGGCAACGCATTCCAGTATTCTTACCTGAAAAATTCCATGGACAGAGATGCCTGGTGGCCTACATTCCATGGGGTCACAAAGGGATAGATACAACTGAGCAACTGAGCACATAGACACATTTTAATACATGGATTATATGTACTTCTATAATTATATATATTTTAGAGGTTGGGGTAGAAGGTCAGGGCTTATGCATGTCATCAGAACCTGACCATGCTGGCACCCTGATCTTGGACTTCCAGCCTCCAGACTGTGAGAAATAAATGTATGTTGTGTATAAGCCACTCAGTTAGTTATAGTATTTTGTTATAGCAACTCAAACTGACTAATACACCAAGTTTGCTTCTGCTGGTCAACTCTAAAGTGGTTTAGAAATGAATTTGTTTTCTCATCTCCTCCCCATAGATTTCTCAATATAAATTTTCTAGGGGCTATCTTAATCGTTTGGGGAATTTTGCTTACTGTTTTTGTTTACTTTCATAACAAAAATTTCTGGAAAAATGTAAAATATAGAAACTACTATACTATGCGATAGTGATTTATTACTATGTAATAAACAACTACATTTAGACTGATCATAAAAGTAAAAACCAACACAAATACCCTCATTTTCTAAAGAAATATATCTTTATTGACTTTTTCCATTTTCTTACAAAGCAGTTAAAATCTCATTCTTGAACTTGCATGCTGTTCAATGTAACGGTGGCTGTCTCCTTATGAGACTGTCAGTGGAGCTGTGGTAAGTTTCCTTAAGCACCACAGAAGACAATCATTGTGTGGTCCCACTTTTCCAGAAAAGAATCCAAGTTTCACCAGAAAGAGTATGCTTAGCTCTCTTGAAGAAGACCAGTTTAGTGGATTAATGTCTAATTTACATACAGTAAGAAAGACAACCTTTGAATCTTTACAGATTAAATGCCCACTTTATACCATGGTGTAATTGTTTGAATTATTTATGAGTGTACAGTATATAGATGTAGATGAACTAGATATGTCTATAAATAAAATAGTGCTTTAAGATAACAATATTCTTTGGCTGATTTAAATGCCTACAGTGGATTCTTTAAAAACACTAAAATGAAAATGGCCCCACTATTATTGTCAATCTTAACACTGAACTAGTGCGGAAGGTTCCTATACTGTTGACTGTCAGCATCTCCAGGTCCACTATATATTCTCTTGGTCCTGAGAGCGACTTCACCAGCACAAGCATTGCACTTACAGGACTTGTTTGCTAAAATGAAAGAAAAATGAGGGAGTGAGAGAATAATTTTTCCTCTATTGGAGTTTCTATTATTTGTGAATATACTTCCTTATAAGAATTAGGGGAAGAATTCTGAGGTAGGATTAAAGTCACTACTTAGTCCATTCTTGGTTATAATCCTTCTTGAATCTTGTCTCTTGCCCACACAGTCATTAGTTTCAGATATAGGGACATGCTTTTTTGATAGTTCTTTGTTTTCTTTCATCTCTCTGTGTTAAATTTTCTCTTCATTTTTATTGAGTAGTTATATCAATAAGAGACTGCAGTTCAAGTGAGAATGACCATTATAGTATGTCATTATGAATGACTCATTATATGCAGTTTATGTGAGAATCTGATATTTTTTTGACTGATAAAAAAAGTTGTCACCTTTCACTTCTCACCATTGTGGATCTGTTTATATTCTAATAGGTGAAGAGATATGTAAATACTTTTAATAGAATGTGGAAAATGCTAAGATATGCGGGGATATGCAGGGTTACACGAAGATACATAGAGGCATATGTATGTGTATGTGTTAGTTGCTCAGTCGTGTCTGACTCCTTGTGACCCCATGGGTTGCAGCCTGATAGGCTCCTCTGTCCATGGAATTTTTCAGGCAAGAATACTGGAGTGGGTTGCTGTTCCCTTCTCTAGGGGATCTTCCAGACCCAGGGATTAAACTCGGGTCTCCTGCATTGCAGGCAGATTCTTTACCATTTCAGCCATCAGGGAAGTCCATATAGAGGTGTATACACACAGGGAAAAAGAGAGGGACTCTGAAGCATTAAGGGAAGGCCTTTGATTGCCTGAGGACAGTCACCCAGAATAATTGGGAATTTTGTAAAGAAGGATGTTCTGGAGAAGTGGATGCAGTTTCATTTTAATGGACAATATGATGGGCACTGGAGACTCCAGAGAGATCAGTTTGGACAGGCAGGCAGGTAGATGTGTGGACCTGGATGCCAAGAGGAGGGCAGGGATAGAAACAATGGATTAGGACTTTCGCTGTCACTTCAACTGTGTGCGTGCTAAGTTGCTTCAGTCATGTTCGACTCTTTGTGACCCTATGGACTGTAGCCTGCCAGACTCTTCAGTCCATGGGATTCCTCAGGCAAGAACACTGGCATGGGTTGCCATGCTCTCCTCCAGGGGTCTTCCTGACCCAGGGATGGAACCTGAGTCTCTTATGTCTCTTGCACTGGCAGGCGGGTTCTTTAATACTAGCACCACCTAGGGAGCCCAGTCACTTCAACAGATGAACATTAAACCAAGGGAGAAAATGTATGATAATACATGATACATGATAATACTGGGTCTGGAAGAGGCCAACATTTAAGGATGGGCAGAAGAGAAGCCATTGAAAGAAGCTGAGAAGAAATAGATAATTAAGTAGAAAACAGATGAACAGCAAGAAGTGCCCAATAGAGCAGGGGAGGATGAGGGTGACTAGGACTAAAAAATGCCTCTGGATATAGAAGTATGGATGCTGTTGGTGGCTTTTTTACCAGAGCAATTTCAGTAAGGTAGTGGGAATAGAAGGCGGAAGAGTAGGAAGTGAGAAAGTAGAGATTGTGATTACAGACTATGCTTTAAGAACCTTGGCTAGGAAGGGAGAACAGAGAGAGGAGGCAACATCTAGAGGGAAAACAAGTTGGATATGTAGGAGGTATATTAGAATTTAATAGGGTAAGTTCCCAAAGGAAATGGAATGAAGAATATAGGAGTGAGTTGGTCTTGATGGATAGAAATGAAAAAAGTTTGTCTTTGGAAAATTCAAGCAAGAAGGATAGAAAGGAGACACATGGAGTTAAATTTGCAAGGGATAGGATGTTAAGTTAAAATAATTCATGACTGTTGGTTTCAGTGGTTTCAGAAGAGTAGGAGGTGAGTTCACCTACTGAAAATGAATGGTGACTACTCCATGGACATGAATTTGAGCAAGCTCCAGGAGTTGGTAATGGACCAGGAAACCTGGTGTGCTGCAGTCCATGGTGTTGCAAAGAGTCAGACATGACTGAGCAACTGAACTGAAGTACTTAAAGGGTATGGGGACATTTGCAATCAGCGACTGAAAAGAAGGAACAAAAGAAAGTAATAGGATTGTTGAGCATATTGAGGACACATCTGAAGACTTAAAATATTACCAATCTGTGCTGACAAGGTAGGTATGAAAATAGATATGGATTATGCGATTGATCTAGGGTTGCTGGACAGGGAGTGGAAGTGCTGATCACAGTAGTTCAAGGGTCCATTAGGAAGTTGATAGGCTGTAAGAAAATGGGGGGTAAAGGGTCAGAGGACTAACAGCACTTTGAGGTAAAGTGAGGGCATGAAAGAGAAGGAGAATTAGTCCCTGAGGGGATCACTGGAGACTAAGATTCCAGTGTGGAACTGTTCTGCATGATAAAAGTGTCCATCACGTGGCTATGGGGTGGTGGCAGAGTGACATGAAGCTGAAGTTCATGGGGGATGACATGGCCAGAGATTTGTAGGCTAAGGTCCTGGATGACTATAATAGTGCCCAATTCTGAGTGATCTCACTTATTCCCTACACACTTGCCCCGAGTGAGCTCATCCATAGCCATGGCTTCAAGTATGACATATCTGCCAGTGAGTTTAAAGTCTATACTATGAATTCCAAGCTCACATATCCAATAACCCTACTCAGATTTACTTGGAAGTCTCAAGGCAACCAGTACTCCATATGTCCAAACTGAACTCCTTGGCTTCCTCTCCACACTAACTCCTTCTTCCTTATCTCAGTAAATGGCCCCATCATCTACTGTTGCTCAAGACAGAAACTTGGAGGTTATCCATGATGTTTCATTCTCCTTCACCTCCCCATAAAAAACAGCTTACCAAGTCATGTAGTTCTTCGTATATCATCATAAATCTGTCCACTTCTTTTGGACACACTGCTACTACCCTAGTCTCCCAACTGCTACTACCCTTGTGCCCCATCTTTTGAATTAATGGTCTCTCCATTTCCATTTTTGCTCCACTTCAATCCATGCTCTACAGTGTAGCCAGGGTTTTTTTTTTTAAATGAAAATATGATAGCAACTCCTCTTCTTGAAACCCTTAGTATGGTTTGTCATGCATTTTGTGATATAGGCCCTGCTCATCTCTCCAGGCTTCTCTCAAATCACTCTGCCTATAGCACCTGGAGTTGTAGATCAACTTGTCTGCTTTTTATTGCTTCCATTTGCTAGTCTCTAACTGCTAGTCTTCAGTTTAAATCTACTTCCAGGAAGCTCCCAGACCACCACTACCTTGGTTAGGGTTGACATGTAGTGTACTCATGAGGAATTTGCCATGTTCAGTTGAAACATTCAGCACACTTGTGAACATTTGTTCAATGTCTTGACCATAAGACCCACTGGGGCCAAAACTGGTTTGGTTTTATTCACTGCTCTATCTCTAGAACCTAGCATGGTACTTGCCTCTTATAGGTAACAGTGATACCTTGAAGGTGTTGACTGAATTAATTCATTCATTTAAAAATATTTTTGAGCACTTGCAAAATGCCAGGTACCATTCATTCTATGTGCTGTGCATGGAAAAGTGAACAGATAGACAATGTCTCTGCTCATTGCCCTCACATTATAGTAGGTGACATTGACAAATAAATATTATGGAAGGTGGTGCTAGGGGTTATGAAGAAAAATAAGTCTCAGTAAGGGAGGAAAGATATTGGTTGGTGTGGGTGAAGGATGGTATTCTACCCTCAATTTCATGTATTACTTCTTTTTAATGTGTTCACTTTTCTAAGGAAGAAGATTTTCTCAGTATTCTCCCAAAAGGAATATAAATAAAATCCTATATCCCTCAGATTCTTTCAAGGATAAGGTCCAGTCTTATGCTTCTCAAGAAATTGTCTTTAACTCCTAATTCTTTGATGTCTTGGGCCATGGAATTAAACACAGTTAAACACTGCTGCTGTTTTCGTAGATGTTAACTATGCCACAAAGTAATATTTAAAGCTCTTTGATATAAGGAACTGTATATTACTTACACTTAGCATGGAACTGAGCATAATAAGTGTTTAATTAATGCCTGCTGATTGTAAATGTCCTCTGCACAAGTGGAATTTCAATAAAGACATTTTGTAGGATTTTATACAACTACTTTTTGAATTATGTGATAAGAAGTAGTCTTGAAATATCTTTTTGTTTTTCAAATAGTAGTATTTAACTCTGGGATTATAAAAATTGACAATGTTTTATATCATTCATTAAAAGGGCTTTTACTTGAGAAAAATACTGTATTTATGATAAGTGCACTGATATGAATCATAAAACTTTAATAATGCCATGTTTATTAAAAAATATGCAGGAACTTTGCAAAACTATTTGTTGATACTCCTAGGAAATTTTTTTTCTTAAATTATACCTAAGAGTCCCAAGTGGAAAATTATTTTTAAATGAACCTGTTTTGTTGCCATGAGTTATAAATAATGTGATTTCTTTGGGCTAAAATTATTAAATTGATATTATCTGAACTGTGTGAAGTTTCTTTAAAGTAAATTTCTTATAAATATCTATTATATCTCAAATTTAAAGCATCAAATGTTAAAGAAGTTTATTTTTAGTTATTAGAAAAAAGAATAGTAACAGATTGTATTTGGGTTGGGTTTTTCTCTTCAGAAGTTGGTCATGAGAAATTAATCATTTTTAATTTACTGGCAAAGAAACAGAATCACATAATTCTAGAGCTGGAAGGGAACTTAATATATCAAAGAACAGGATAAATGTGTAAACATTAAAAATCTGTAAACTTTACCACAAGGATGAATTTCCCAATTTACTTTTCATATTCTCAAAATGAAATATTGACCTTAAAATTTGATTAAAAATGAAGAGTGCCCAAAGGAGTTTTGAGAAAATTGTAACTGGATGAATAACATCCTTAACATGAAACAGTTACCGTAACTCTGCAAATTGGTTGGTGGGGTGCCATCATTTTCACATGAAGTGGTGAGCCATATTTAAAATGTCAGAATTTTAACCTAAAATGAACTTGCTAAGATTTTGCAGGGGGACTAGAAGACTGAAGCATTGGAGTCAGGAAGATCTGCTGGGAAACCTTTGGAGGGATTAGAGAGGTGCTAAGAGCCAGTTTAAAGGAAGAGAGTCAGGGACATGAGGAAGCAAAGATAACACACGGGACATTGTGAAGAGAGAAATGGCAGAATTCAGAGAAAGATTTCGTATAGGCAATGAAAGAAAAGGAAAACATAAAGGTGACCTCACATTGTCTTCCTGGTAATTTGCAAGAATGGTACAACTTACTGGTTGTATACATGGTAAAAGGGTGGGAGGTTGGGGTCACTTCTCAGATGCTTCTGGGTCTTAGTTTTAGTGCAAATCTTGTGAATGTAGCAATAAGGAATTCAGGGTTTTTGAAAAGTTCTGTAAGAATTAGTTTTTCTATGTACAATTAAATAGCTATCACTGATTTGTAGTATCTATTTTGTGTGTGTGTGTGTGTGTGTGTGTGTGTGTGTGTGCAGGCAGGCTTGTATTTTGGTGATCACATATAACTCTGTTAGAGTCTGTAATTTTTATCTGAGTGACTTTAGAGAAGCTATTTCATCTCCCTGGGTCTCACTTTTCTGTAAAATATGGAGATAAATATTAATCTTACTAAGTATCAATATTACTAAGAGGATTATGAGATAATGCATACAGGAAGGCCTTACACAATGCCTGCACATTAAAACTTTTTAAATGTTGGCTTTCTTTCCAAGTGAATTACTATCAAACAACAACAAACTTGAACCAAGTTTGCTAAGGTTGCCCTCAGGATACTTACTCTTAGGTAGAACTCTCCGTTTTCATTTCCAGATTTAATCCGAAAAGTGTTGATAGTGTTGGCATAAATGGTTGTGGCCTGTATTTGGAAGATGTCTGATGGTACAGACCTATCAGATCGAATGCTCATGTATTTGTAGACGATGGATTGAGGAAGTTCTCGGCACATTGCATTTGAGACTGGGCAAACACATCGGCTGCAGAGACAAAAGTATTCACTGTTAGGCTTGGTAAAATCAGAAGATTCTCAGTTTCAAAAGTTCTGGTTTTTCTTACTTCTCTGATGTTAGAACATAGGGATCTTGACAAGGATTTCGTGGGTAACAACGGAAGCCGCCATGATAATTCCAACACATTTCATCTTCCCGACATTCATTTGTGGTCTCACACTCATTTATATCTGTAGAGATGCAGAGTCAAAGAGTTTACTGATATAAGTAAATTGCCTAAGTGGCAGATGCCAGTTTGCCACCAGAAGGAAGTATATGAGAATCTGGACTGTTTAATTTGATTTTAGACCTAAAATTTGGTGGGACCTGAATTCATTGCATTTAATTCAGAACAGATGTAGTGAAACCATTCTCAACTGATTAATATGTGTCATTTCATTGTATTTTATCAAGCATCTATTATTCATCTGTTGAATTAAAAGCCAAATGCTAGGCTATTGACTTTGCTTAAATAAAAGTGAAAGACACCACTTCTTGGGGGATTAGAGAACGCTGAAGGAAGGAGGAGCCCTCTCAACTTGGCCTAGAAAAGGTGGTGGTTAGATAGGATTTTTATCATGGGGGTGGGGAGGGCCTTCCAGGGTGAGAAAGCAGCAAACAAAAACTCTGGAGATGGAAGTTTATTGTCAGGCTCAGGAGCTTGAAGAGAGGGAAAAGCTAGAATGTGGTTTCAGAAAGTTGTAACATGCTGCTGGATAGTGGGTGCTCTGGGAGTGGGTTACACTGTCCTTAAGAAGCTGTTTACAGGGAAAGAAATGAAGCTGTGAAGCATTCCAGCATGTGAAAGTGAAAGTCACTCGGTCGTGTCTGACTCTTTGCAACCCCATAGACTATACAATCCATGGAATTCTCCAGGCCAGAATACTGGAGTGGGTAGCCATTCCCTTCTCCAGGGGATCTCCCCAACTCAGGGATTGAACCCAGGTCTCCCACATTGTGGGCAGATTCTTTACCAGCTGAGCCACCAGGGAAGCCCAAGAATACTGGAGTGGGTAGCCTATCCCTTCTACAGCAGATCTTCTCGAATTGGAAATCTAACCGGGGTCTCCTGCATTGCAGGCAGCTGAGCTACCAGGGAAGCCCATAGAATGTGGCTATGTAAAGATCATGGGGAAGAAGAGGAATTAAGGAAAAGGCAGTCAGCAGTGAGAAGCAAAGATCATGGGGAAGAAGAGGAATTAAGGAAAAGGCAGTCAGCAGTGAGAAGCAACCCAGGAAAACGCAGTTCAAGGAGGTCAGAAGAGAAGAGTCTCAGGAAGGAGGGTTGTGGAAAGGTCAGGCTGGACAAAAACTTAAGTTTAGACATGGGAATCAAGAGTTCCCAGATAACATCTGAGAGAATTTTCTCCAGAGAACCATTACATTTACAACAATGACAAAAATTATATTACTATGCATAACCTTATGTGTGCCTCCCTTTACATTTGAATAGTGATAAGATTTTATCTGATATAAGTCTTTTCTGAATCATTCCTTCCACACAATCAGATATTTTCATTCATTAATTTACTTATTCCATAAATAATTAACTGAATTCTTGTTAACAAGGCAGTTATGGCCTAGTTGCTGGGATGTGATCTCTTTCTTCCCTCTGAATTCTTATATCTCATTTTTGCTCTTTTGGGGCCTTTATTGGTTTCTGCTTTGCATTATTGAAATCTGCATGTTTGTTTCAATCCTTCTATTAGCTTGTAAACTCCTGGAGGGTAAGCGCCATTGTGCACATCTTTCTATCTCTTTATCACATAGCATGAATGCACTGGAGGCACCTGGATTTTAGCAAATATTAAACTGAATGTGAGAGTTGGACTGAAAGCTGAGCACCAAAGAATTGATGCTTTTGAACTGTGGTGTTGGTGAAGACTCTTGAGAGTCCCTTGGACTGCAAGGAGATCCAACCAGTCCATCCTAAAGGAGATCAGTCCTGGGTGTTCACTGGAAGGACTGATGTTGAAGCTGAAACTCCAATATTTTGGCCACCTGATGTGAAGAGCTGACTCATTTGAAAAGACCCTGATGCTGGGAAAGATTGAGGGCAGGAGGAGAAGGGGATGACAGAGGATGAGATGATTGGATGGCATCACTGACTCAATGGACATGAATTTGGGTAAACTCAGGGAGTTGGTGATGGATAGGGAGGCCTGGCGTGCTGCGGCTCATGGGGTTGCCAAGAGTTGGACACGAATGAATGACTGAACTGACTGAAACTGAACTAAGTTGCACCGACTCAATGGACATGAATTTGGGTAAACTCAGGGAGTTGGTGATGGACAGGGAGGCCTGGCATGCTGCAGCTCATGGGGTTGCCAAGAGTTGGACATGACTGAATGACTGAACTGACTGAACTGAACTAAGTTGCTCTTCACACAACATGCGGAGATAGTGAGAAAGTTATCTCTATTTGGCATGAAGGAAAAACAAGTAAGGGTTAAGTGGCTGACTCAAGTGTATACAGATAGTGACAGGCATCTTTCTACCACAAGGTACTGCATCCTCTAAATGAGAATAATTCCATTCTTTGTCTTTGGAGAAAAAAATTTTTTTTTTAGTTTCCAAACTGGCAAGAGCTCTCTGGAACCCAAGAGGAGACTGGAAAAGCCATGCAGTTTCCAAGAGTCAGTTACAAAAAGTATCTCTTTTGGACTGGCTGTGGCTAAAGAAAGACCTTAGATTCCTCGGAAGAAATCACAGCTGACTCGTCCTTTCAATATTTTTTACTTTTTTGAAAAATAAAGATGCTGTTTAGCTACAGGACTGGTTTGTTATATGGAGTTCAAAAGTGGCAAAAGGAAACTTTATGTAATAATTTTTATTTATTACTTCCAGTAATTTACAGCCTAGCATAATCAGCTCCTTAATCATTTTGGAGGGTTTTTCAGAAATGATTAATAGTATTAAAATATTTCATGAGTGTGTCTGTGTATCTGAGTATTCTCTCTCTGTTTCTCTTCCTCACCACTGTCCCTTTCCCCTCCCCACACCAACCAGCACATACACAGAGAATTTTCATTTTTGCAAGACTGTGGAAATGAGAACAGTTATTTCATCCCCCAAATAAACTTTTTAGGGGAAGGTGAGAATCGAAACTCTTTTGGTATTAATTTAACCTGTGGACTGTTGGGAAGGGATGCTTTCAGTTGGGTAAACCAATTGTTTTATACCTTAAAAGAATGGTCTCTTTCACAAAAAATGTTTTAGTTTAACAAATATTCTTCAAGATATAACACTGATGAATCCCTTATTTGCATTTCACCTTTCATCCTAACAGATATAAATGTTTCCATAAAGTAGGCAGGTAACTGAATGTTAACTTGTTTCTGTCTTTTGCTGGGTATCAAGTCTATTTATGATTAGAAAAACACATAGATATTTGTTTGAAGGGCTCCAGAGAAATTGGTTAGGATAACCCTCTGGCTAACATTTTCCTGCATGTAATATTCATGTTAAAAGTCTCAATTAGAGTTTAGAAAATAAAACCTTTGGAATGCAACGTTTTTCCACAATTAACATTACAGAGTCTCTAGTAACCTTGAAAGGGGTAGAAAGATGTTACTTGTGTAATGAGCTACATTCTGATTATGCTCATGCTTTGTGGTTAGATTCTAGTTGAATAATCACATGCATGCTATAAAGTATCAGGTAATAGATGTTCCTGTGAGTTAATATTTCTCTGCAAAATCATGATGCAGACTCAGAATCCTGTCTCCTTTCCGAGATATTTTCTTTTCTTAACAAAATTTTACTGTCCTTCTAGAAAAAAATTTGCTACTGGTAATTAATATTTCTAGGTAAATTTCATAAAAACACCTTGAATTTTCCAGGCTTTATAGTTTATAGTTTTTCTGTGTATTATTCCGTTTCATTCCCTCAACTCCCTTTTTCAAATGAGAAAGTTCAGGCTCAGAGAAGTCTGATAATTTGTTAAAATTGTATAGATAGAATGTCATATAGCTGGGTCTTCAACAGATTTTGTGTCTTCAAATTCAGTCATTTTTTTCACTTATTTATATAAACATGTGTTTGTACCAATTTATCCAGGATTTTCAAATCTCTCAGAGAAATTCTGAAATCATCCTATGTAGGGAGCTGTATCTTTTCTACCTATATATCACTATGAAGATCACCTGAATATTTATTTTAAAACTGGATTTAAAGACATTAGCTATTTTTGGATTAATAGTTTTTTTTTTTTAACTGAAGAATTCAGGCACATTTAGTACACATGATGCTGACTTTGTCAACACTTATTACTATCCAGTTTATAATCCTAGTGTTTTAGAGTATTGAGATCTTTTTGAGGTACACCTAACTACACATTAAGCTTATGTTCTATACTGAAATTCATGGCAAAATATTTTAATAATTGAATAATTTTTGCTGGATGATTAGAAGATGTATATCATAGGAATTATGTAGGCTATTTAGAAGGCATATTAATATTTTATTAAAATTATTTCTATTTTAAGAAAAAATAATTACTTTAAATTTCAAAGAAAGATAACACTGAATATCCTTTTTATGAGGTGTGCATGTCTCATGATCAACAGGGGAAAAAAGAGCTCAAATTGTAAAAAACGAGAGTCTGTGGTAGAGATTCCAATACTTCCTCCTTGCTTCTCTTGGTTAAAACTTAACAGATCTGAAAACAATAAACTTACCCTGACATGTTCTACCTCTCACCACTTGGTATCCTTGGGGGCACATACATGAGAATTTCCCAGGTTCATTGACACACTGATATTGACACAAGTAGCTCGAGGTTCTGCATTCATCAATGTCTGTTGAACCAGACAAAAGCAACAACATAGAGTTGAATACTTACATGTCATTATTTTGGTATTTTTTTTAAAACATTGCAATCTCTGAAACAGAAATGTAATACTTTATAAGAGGCTCAAATGCAAGTTCTAACAATATCAGCTTATTTCTCATGGAACTTCACAGAGCAGAGAATTTTCTTACCATCAGTTTTACTCAATTACTGCTGACACTTTGGCAAATCCTGGAACTAACCATCCTAGCTGAGCAGACTGAAAGAAGTGGTTTGTGGTTGATGATCCTCGTGTTGTGCTTGGCAGACCCACCCTTGATGCAGATTCATATTTGCCTTCTCAGAAATTGGGTGGCTCTGCTTCCAAGTTCATCTGAGTTTTGAACTCCAAGTTCCATCCCTATGCTAGCTTCTAGAGGTTGATGCCCTGGCAGAAGGCTTTGCATTTCTCAATGTTGCTGTTCTTATAGTTTGCTCAGAAGGGCAGAGGCAGCCGTCCAGGGCCAGCCCCTTTTGGTTTTGAGCGCAGTGGCATGATGGGAGGCCTCTCTGTGTAGGGTGTGATCTTTGTGGCCCCAAGTAAAGCTGGGACAGTTTGTGAGGAAGTCAAGAGCGTGAAGTGTCAATGGCATCCCTCAGGATGTCTTAGGCCATTTGAAGTACACAGTGGAGCGAGCATGTGCAGTGGACTCTGATTGTGATCCCTCTAGTTAAATGGCCCTCTTCTTGATCATGTGGAGAGTGAAACGAAAGCACCTTAAGAAATGTGCCCTGAGCACGCAGTGGCAGGGATGCCTAGAGGCCAGATCTTTTGGTTTCTATTCTAGTGTTCTTGACATGCAATCAGCTACTTTTGAACTTAAATATTCCACTAGTCCCCTGGAATTCTCATTAGACAGAATTTGATTCAGTAGGTCCGGGCTGGGGCGTGAGAGTCTACAATTTCACAGGCCCCTAGGAGGTGCCAGTTCTGCTGGCCCATCACACTTGAGAAGCAAGACACTAGAGTACCTTTGCTAATTATCAGATCCAGCCTACATCTAGTATTTCAATTATTTTTTCTTCTTTCTTTTGATAACATACTAAAAAGACAGTATTATAAGTGAACTAAGTTAACTGGATTTTAGAACATAATAAAAATTTGCTTTCTTAAACAGGTATATACTCAGATACAGCAACAGCAAAGACAGGAACTGTACTATTACTACCAATTATTTGGATAATAGTTTACCTTCACAGTTGAGTCTGTCACTGCTTAGCTCATATCCTTGATTGCACTGACAGATGAATGAACCAAGAATGTTGTAGCATTGCTGAGCACATTGATTGCTGGCATCACATTCATTTATATCTGAAAGGCAAGGTCATACACACTTATATATTTATGTCTTTAAACATACTCTTGCTCTTTTGTACCTATGTCATCTGATGATAAGTGAGTAATTCCCTAACTGGATTCTTTGCCTTGCAGAAGCTCACTGGAGAACATCCATTCAGGTCTCATATTTATTGGAACAACTTCAAACATCTGTCATGTACTTTCAGAAATACCAGAATATCTTTTTTCCTGGGAATGACAGTTAGTTTGGTGTTTGATGAATCTTTCCAAAAGAATTTAATGATTCTAATAAATATACATTCCAATATCTATTTTCTTTTATTGTTAAAATGCAAAATGCCAAGTCTATAAATAATTGATATAAGACACATACTGATACAGTCTCTCAGCATGCTGTAGTGAAGATTTATCTGTGCTATTTATTACTTTTTAAATGGGTCCTGTTAAATTCCATTACAATTATAACATAAGCCTTTGAGACCCATACAGAGTTTTGCAATGCTCTAAGGCACTGAAAATATTGTGAAAAGGCATTTTTCCTGCACTAGATTTTTTCCATGTCATGCCAATCTTAAAATTGTGTGCCGTGACATTGCATTCTGAAAGGGTAGAAGAAGCATGTGAAAATCAGATGCACTCTCAGCAGAAAGTTTATGTATCTGAACTTGTAGTAACCCCTTTGGCACCTTCAGTGTTTGTATCACACACTGTTGACTAACTGGTGTGTGTATATCAATTGATCTACAGTTAAAACCTTTTTTTGATACTGTCACAGAGGAGAACTAAAACCAAAGTTAAAATTTTTTTCCATTTACATCTTGATGTGTTTTTAAAAACCAGATTGGTTACTGTCTTTTCAGCTATGGGGAAGTTGATGGAAACCATGAATACAGAAAACTGGAGATACTGCTGGGAAAACAGAAATTGGTTGGCTGTTTCCAGAAGACTTACCTACACAGGTATAGTTGTTTGCTGCCAACTGAAACCCAGGATTGCACTGGCAATAAAATGATCCTGGTGTGTTCACACATCTTTGGTGGCAATATGGAGGGATGGTGCATTCGTCTACATCTAGGTTATTAAGCACACACGCAAAGAGAACCAAATTACCGACTATCCAAATTACTATTATTGATCTGTTTAATCTCAAGTTCTCAGCAGAGCATTATCTAGAAAACCTGGAGACCTCATTTTAAAAGTAATTATTATTTTTTTTTAAACTGGGGTATCTGTGCTTTAAATATACTTTTGTATGCTCTCTGTAGCTGATGAAATGTTAATAACAAAGACTTCATAAACCTGGCTGGATGGTTGAGATTTAAAGAGGGAAAAGTAATTAAGACTATTTCACATATAAGTGAGAATGTAAGGCTGGGAATATAAAAGCTTATTTATAATTAAAGAAGTAGAAAAGAACTATGGAAGAATTGAGGTATAGTATAAAACTAAGAAAGGAGGCTGTTGCTTAGCGGGTGACGTTGGTGAAGTCACTCAAATGTTCAGTAGTTCATTTTTTCTTCCGTATAATGTAGACAGTAATGCTTGCTATGTGTATCTTATGAAGTTTCTGTGAGAATCAAGTGAAAGAATGCTGTGGAAGGAATGGAATACTAAACAAGTTACTTTTTGAGAGTGCCCTTCTGACACACTGATCAAGTGTTCCAGCCTGTGTCCTTCTCATATAAATATTTCCAACTATAAAATGCTCAATTGAGAACTTGCAGAATAGAATTAATATTTTAGAAGCATAATAAAATTTCATTAATTTACAACTGTACACTTTGTGACAACTCAAATATGGCATATGTAATTTAAAATAATAATTATATACTTTCAATGCAATGATACTATCTTACGGGAAAAATGAAAACAAAACATAACTTTATGCTGAACTCTTCTGATATTTTAATAACTACAAGTGTGGGAGGCAGTGTGCTTAAGTAAGTAGTGTACCACGAGGTAACCTGAGTTTAATTCTTTGTTCCGGCATTTACTAGCTTGGTCTTAACCTCTCAGAACTTCCACTTCCTCTTTTGTGAGTAATAATACAACAATGTGGTAGGGTTGTTGGGAGGATAACATGAGATGATACAGGCGAACTTCCTTGCACAAAATAGGTAAAAACAAATGGAAGCTATTATGAATAAGCTGCAAATATATGTGATTTAACTTGAATATTAAATAAACAATAACAATGTTCACATAGCTTCCCTCCTAATTTATTTAGCTGTCTGATCAGATGTCATGTCAGGGAGGCCATTTCTGTCCATCCATATAAAATAACTTCTGCTCCATTTACCCCTAGTCCTGCTTTATATTTCTTTGTAGCCAGTGACACTCCCTGCCATTGTGTTATGTGTTTATTTGCTTCTTGTCTGTCTTCCTCACTATAATGCATGGCAAATAATATCCATTTTCTCCCCTTGAGGTAGAGATAAAGTATTTTTTGTCTGTTGTGTGCTTAATACCTAGAATAGGGTCTGGCACGGTAGGTGCTCAATAAACATTAGTTGAATGAATGGAAAGTTCATACTAATTAACAGCTGTTGTGGCACAGTTCTTCCTAGTACCTAGTATCATAGCCAGGTGACAATATCAATAGCTAAGTTATGTAATTGGTACTTTCTAATAGCTCCACGAGGGCTGTGATTCTGTAAAATCTGTTTGTTTACCACAGTGGTCCAGCACCTGGCACACAGTAAGCCCTCAATAAATATTTGATGAATAAATGGTGCATGTCTTTTTAACAAGTAAACATTCATTGAACCTTTGTTATTTGTTAGCATTGTGGTTGGCAATGTAGGTTTATACTGCTAAACATATGATGATGATCATATGTATATTCTACTCCATCTTGTAGGGAAAACAGGCATGAAAACAAATTATTGTATGGAATTATAAGATTAAAAATAGAGAAGTATACAAGAGATAGAGGGAGCACCATTCCATGCGACTTGCTGATAACTGCTGGTCTATTTGGACCAGTCCACAATGAATAAATATAGAAATTGGAAGCATGTGTTTAGGAAGAGCAATTTGGTGTTACTGCAACATTCCTATTGTACTCTGCAGAAGTACTGATCTATAACAGGCTAGAAATTTACAAAAAGAATCCATCAAAGTTTGAGAATTACTGGCATAGAGGAGGAAGTGACTATATTTGGGGAGATATGGAACACTTCCCAGAGGAAGTGACTTTGACCTGGAATTTAAGATTTGAATAGGAGTTTGTCAGAAGTGCATGTCTCTGGTACTGAAAGCTTATAAAGAGGTAGCAAAGTGTGACACTGTGTGATGTACAGGGGAACTATAATTTGTGGGACAAAGCTAAAGTATAATTGTTTTGGCAGGAAAAGGGTGTTGTTACAACAGAGTTGGGCGAGGATAAGATGGGGAAGACCTTATATGCTGTTGAGGAATGCAGTGCTGATTCTGGGGGTGAGGGGAACAGCAGGGAAGTCACATGATTAGATCTGAATTTAAGGACATCTCCTACCATCTTATAAAGAGCTCTAACCATATGGTCCATTTGCTTTGATTCTTCCCATAGTAGGCTGGGTTTGTTCTTTTTCTATACTTATTATACCCTCAGTTGTTTATTTTCCTAATACAACGGGCAAAACTTTGGTGCCTATGACTTTTTCCAAACAATTTTCTCCTAAATCACAGCTTCAGTCACTGCAAATTCCTGGTCCTTCATCAGAGACTGGACTAACTAGCCCCAGCACCTAGCAGAGCCTAATGGCAGAGAGAGCAGGGCCAGGGCCTATGAGAGCTCAGAGTGGACACCCTGACACCAACAGCTTACATTCACCACTGAAAACTGAATGTGGCGTTGCCTGTCCCCAGACATTTTTATCCTCTGTTCCTAAGAGAAAATAAGAACTCTTCATTGATTTAATGGTACAAGGAAGTATGTAAGTCAGTGGACGAAGGGAGTCAATTACAGAGTTTCATCCTAGTGCTGGGCCTCAACATTGCACCCAGAACACTTGAGTTGACTTCTTATTTGCCAGCCTCCCCATATTGTGTTCTTCCAGTCATTCAAAATGCTTGCACTGAGCATCTCATTGGCTGGCAGACTTCAGGGACTGGGGAGACAACAATGACACAAACCAGACCTGGCCCCTGCCCTCAGAGAGCTCAACTAGAACTCTCAAGGAGGGCTCATGTGTTGCGGTTCTAGTACTGGAGCCACTTGTAACATAAAGAATGTTTAGTACAAGTCTGTTAACTCATTACATAATGATGGCACACAACTATTCAACCCAGGACCAGGCACCATTCTAAGCATTCCTGCACATGAGCTCTTGAGATAGGGGCTGGTTTTATTTCCACAGTGCAAAGGAAAGAAGTGAGACACAGAGGATTTAAGTAACTCAAAGTGAGTTAGGGATGGAGCTGGGATTTGAACCTTACTATTCGCTCTATAGAGCTTCCCAGGTGACTCAGTGGTAAAGAATCCACCCGCCAATAAAGGAGATGCAAGAGATTCAGGTTCCATCCCTGTGTTGGGAAGATCCCCTGGAGTAGGAAATGGCAACCAGCTCCAGTATTCCTGCTTGGAAAATTCCATGGACAGAGGAGCCTTGTGGGCTACAGTCTGTGGGGCCACAAAGAGTTGGACATGACTGAGTGACTGAGCATACACACAGCACACATTTGCTCTGTAAGCTATGTTACACTAAAACCTAGTGAATGAAGCCCATAGCATCAGTGTTTTAGAGCTAGGACACCAAATAACTAATTTAAATGATTTTCCTCTTTGCTTTTGTGGTCTCACTCATACCCTAAATTTCTGTTTCTGCTTAGTCTAAGACGTAACTGACACTTTGATATCCAGAATATGCTTAACCTATAAAGTTGTTTTTTTCTCATTAATATGGAAAATGGGTTGGTAGTCAACGAAAGAATAAGTATTATCATTCTGCAAATAAAGATGAGTGCTTTGATTTGAAGGCCTGAGTATTAAACAATTAAGATGCTCCAGACAGGATTTGGCTCACTGCACTGTTGTACTTACCTACACACTGCTCTCCTCGCTTCTGATACCCGGGAGGGCATTGACAGGCGAAGGAACCTCGTAAATTGATGCACACTTGATCGGCTCTACAGTTGTGTGTCCCTGCAGTGCATTCGTCTATGTCTGATAAAGACATGCAGCACAGAAAGAGTTTGAGTCGACTGTGGAGATGTTGATATTTCCTCCATCTTTTTTGCCATACTTTTCTTAAAGAAACCAAGTTTTCACTCTATTCTTAAAACATTACTCTGTAATACTGTTTTATTGGAAATGCTTAAAATGATAAATTATTTCAAATGTTCAGAAAGTAATTTCATAGATGCCACTGTATATCACTTATTAATAGATTTAACAAATGCTAACATTCTGCCATGCATGCTTCAGTTCACTTTGTTTTGTTAAGAAATAAAACACTGGAGGTGTGACCAAAGCTTTACTTCTTCTCATCCCTTTATTCATCCATCTACTACCATCCTGGTAGGCGTGAATCCTTCCTTGAGATTTTTTTTTTATACTTTCATTGAACATATATGCACCCATTGAACATAAACACCCATTGTTTTGGGTGTTTTAAAATGTTAAATTGGCTCTCTTTTCCTCCCTGGCTGCTTGAAGATCAGCCGCCATCATGAACGACACAGTAACTATCCGGAATAGGAAGTTCATGACCAACTGACTGCTTCAGCGGAAACAAATGGTCATCGATGTTCTTCACCCTGGAAAGGCAACAGTACCTAAAACAGAAATTCGGGAAAAACTGGCCAAAATGTACAAGACCACACCAGATGTCATCTTTGTATTTGGATTCAGAACTCATTTTGGTGGTGGCAAGACAACTGGCTTCGGCATGATTTATGATTCCTTGGATTAGGAGAAGAAGAATGAGCCCAAACATAGGCTTGCAAGACATGGCCTGTATGAGAAGAAAAAGACCTCAAGAAAACAGCGAAAGGAACGCAAGAACAGAATGAAGAAAGTCAGGGGGACTGCAAAGGCCAACGTTGGTGCTGGCAAAAAGAAGGAGTAAAGATTCTGCAGTGACTGTATCTGTGGTGATTGTGCAGATTTTTCATGAAAGAGAAAATAAACTAAGACCTTTAAAAAAAAAAAGTTAAATTGTATAATACTTGCTTTTCCACTCAATATATCACATTTGAAATAATTTCTAGTGACCAATCTCTAAAAATCTGCCTAATACCTAGGTAAAAATCAAGCTTTAATATTATGCATTGCTTGTTGCTGTTTTTTTTTTTTCCGTAAACTTTAGCATAACATGGATGAATAAACTTTTCATTGCAGATTTCAAAATAAAAAGGATTAAATTTAATCATATTTCTCTAGGAGAGATAGGCTGGTGTAGTTTACATATTTTACCAAAGCATTTCACCTCTTGGAATAATTTACTAAATGTACCTTAAGGAGTAGGTAGATTTAGTTCTGGAAAAGTAAAAAAAATGTTCAGTTTGAGATCAACATGTATATGCATGGCAGAGTCCCTTCACTGTTTACCTGAAACTACCACAACATTGTTAATCGGCCCTACCCCAATACAAAATAAAACCTTTAAAGTCTGGGGAAAAATATGATGTGGATTTGTGTGTGTGCACTCATATTGGAATAACTTATAAGTGAAATTTAGTTCTGACTTCTCCACATCACCTTTGCATTCATTTGAATCTCATATTTATGAGGTTAAATAGCACAGATGAAAAGATTATGAAATATTGGCATTCTTCAACAACTGAAGACTCTAAGCTTCTTTCAAAAATATCTAAAATTTGTAATTCCTAGATGACAGATTTTACATAAAAACTGAGAGAGGTTTTGGGGTATCTGAATCATCACTGTGGTAGACCCATGGAAGTGCTTTGGAGGAAATAGTGGGCCAAAAATCAGTACTGAAAATGAACCATCAGTAATTAGAATTTATTCCTAAATCCTGCCTTCCCTTTAAGAGGCTCAGAGAGTAGCCCCGGGTGTGTTGCCTTTCCTCTTCCTTTATTTTCAAGCATAATTGCTGCACTTACACTACCCAGAATATTAATGTAGGAAGCTCAGGTTATAAGAGAGTTGTCCTCAGATACCGGCTTTGGTTAGCTGGGTGTGGAAAAGACAAGAGGGATTCTTTCCAAGAGAAAGAGGGAGGGGAGATAAAGAATCCCCAAGGGGTGCCTGGCTGTTTATTGGATAATAACCTATAAAAGCATCTACTTACATAATTCTTATTATACGGGTTTAAAGTTCTGGCAAAATTTTTGTTATTATTTTTATGTCTGTTTTGAAAATTTTTATTGCTATTTTTAAATCAGTGATTACAACTCTGTCCTTTCTAGGTACTATGCAAAGGTACAGCAATCTTTCTTTGAGATTATCTGCTTTTTGTGTGTGTGTCTTTTATTATTTTCTCATATGCACTTGATGAAAACATGTCTACTGGGGTTTCTTCAGAGCTTTATGACTCGCTAATACAGAAATGACAGCAGAATTCCTATTGTTTTATGTCAAGAACATTTGCCAGCATTTGCAGTGATAACAGCCCTGAGAGATACAGCAATGTGAGATTCAGATGTGGCAAGTTTCCTCAGTACATGCTGGCGGAAGATCAAGGGCTTGGGTTGGCTGCTACATATTCTAAAGGAGGCCTCACCAGTGACTGTGGCTTTTCTTTCTGAGACATCCCTTTGCAAACTGCCTCCACCCCATCGCATTCCTGATGTGATTTCCTTCCTATTCGGGGTTTTTTTTTTTTCGGTCTTTCAGTTCTCTTTGATAAATAGGTTAACATTTCCAGTGGAATTAATATATCATTAAATAGGTTTCATACATAAAAGTCGTGCTCCCTGGACCAGTTCTTTTTTAAGAGCCAGGTTTGTTTACCTTCTAAGAAGGATAATTTAATAAAAGTATTAGGTGAATTAATTTAATTTAAAAAAAACCCAAAAAGCAAATAAAATGCCACCATCTCTACTGCCCCTATATTCCTTTCTCTGTCAATAACAAACAAAACCGAAACAGGGTTTACCTCACCTAGGATTGACTGGTGATATTTTTAATATACTTTCTATTTACCTGGATTCACTTTTAGTTTTAATTCTTTCAGATGGGAAAACTCCCTGAAATTCAGTAAAACACAATTGCATGAAATCCCCTTCAAGAAATTATTCCAAAGGAGTTGAATGGATGCTTCATCTTATACCTTGAGCTGCCATCTGCTAGTAAATGAACAGACTACATTTTCATTTATGGCTTTTCTGACTCGAGTTTAGAATATTTATCTCCTTTGCTCTTTGCAAGTTATGTAATGCTGAAATTACGTGTAGATAGACTAGATTTCTCTGAACTATCTTCAATAAGACTGTAAATTTGTTGGTTTATTTAAATAACATGGTTTTATTAATTTGAAAGTTGTTCTTTGAGATCCTATTATTATCTACACATCTATACAAAATCACGCATAAATAATTTTACATTGTTACACTCTTTTATGATTATCTTTTCTACTTGTATGCATCTAAAATATACTACTATGCTAGAAACTCAAAGCAGAATATCCATCTCTGTGCAGATGCACCAGCAGACCTAGCTTTCCCAGATATGTTTATAAAAGTCCTCTGTGGTGGGAATACCTTACTGGCAAAAGCAATTCTTTATTCATACGGGAAACTACTCAGGTAAGCCACAGTTTCCCTGATAATCTAGGAAACAGACTCTGGGGAGAGGAGTTTTTGTGTTGTTTTTAAACTATTTGTAAGTTATCTTTGACAGTTCAGCTCATTAGGTTCTTCAGGTAGACAGTTATCATGGTTCTTGGGCCTTGAAACCAAGTTCTTTGAGGACAAGGTCTATATATTACTTTTTTTCTGTATTCCTAGAACCTTATAGAGTGCATGAAACATGATGGGTTTTCAAAACATAATAGTTCAATAACGGATGAATGAATCAAGGTTGTTTTCTAAGAATGGATGCCTATAGTTTAAAGAAAGTAGGGTCAGTGTTTTATCTCACCGAACTAAACATTTACAAGACAGAGTAACAGGTAAAATGTAAGAAACACACCAAAATGTCAGCAAATGGAAATGGCTATAAATCAATGGAGTAGAGAAATACAGAAGCTAGGAAGAAAAAGGCAGCATCAGAGGTGGAAGGCTGGCCCAAGGAGGTGAATTTTGAGCTGCATTTTGAAAAAGGTAAGGTATGTGGATTGGCAGAAATAGGAGGTTAGGGGCTTTTTTCATGGCTCAGTGGTAAAGAATCTGCCTGCCAGTGCTGGAGACATGGTTTCAGTCCCTGGTCAGGGGAAGATCTCAGATGCCATGGAACAGCTAAGTCCATGTGCCACAACACATGAGCCTGTGCTCTAGAGCCCAGAAGCTGCGAACTACTGAAGCCCACACACCCCGAAGCCTGTCTTCCACAACAAAAGAAGCCACTGCAATGAGAAGCCCACACACTCCAGCTAGAGAGAAGCCTGTGCTGCAATGAAGACCCAGCACAGCCAAAAATAAATAAAACAACACATACGAAAAAAATTTGAAAAGAAAAAGAAATAGGAGGCTATTTCTAGGCAGAAGGGAGATCACATTAGAAAATGCTGATAAGATAGAATTGGTTTGCACGAGAAGAACGGCAGACAGCTGGAGTCAGCATGGCTGGAGGTACTGTGTATGAGGAGTTTGGTGCAGTGCCTGGTTAAAGGCACTCATAAAACGGTAACTCAAGTCATGAACAAAATTCAAGGCCTTAAAAGTGTGATTGGGCTTCCTAGGTGGTACAGTGGTAAAGAATCTACCTGCCAATGCAGGAGATGCAGGAGACGTGGATTCGATCCTTGGCTTGGGAAGATATCCTGGAGGAGGAAATGGCAACCCACTCTAGTATTCTTGCCTGGAAAATCCCATGGACAGAGGAGCCTGGCAGCCTACACTCCATGGGGTTGTGAAGAGTTGGACACGACTGAGCACGGCACAGAGCACAGAGCAAAGGTGTGATTAGAGTTTAGATTGAACACCACAGGAAGCAGCTCTGAACTATGTAGACACAGCCTAATGTAAACATTACCAAAGTACAAAATAATAGAATGTGCTTCCTAAAATATCACGACACATAAATCAACTCACATTTCATCATTCTAATGTATTAAGAATAGCTAATGGCAATATTTGGTGATTCCTTCATTTTTCAAAAATGTGCCCACACTCTCCCTTCTAGTGATTTATACTATTGTAGGTCTCTCTCTTGCTGACTTTGGCATCATCACTGTGTTAAATAATCCAGCTGATTTTCGCTCAGCTCTCACTCCTAGCCTTTTTATCGCACTGATCCCCAGTCTATGGAGCTGTATATTTGGTTTTCTCTGAGTTAGTAGAGGCAACTGTGTCCACATCTCTGTGGTGTCCATTAAGTCCCTGCTTAGGCCCTCATTCTCTATGTTTTTGGCTCCTGCCCTTCAGTATGACTCATATTTCCCAAACCCCTGACTCATGCTGCTTTCTCTCTCTTATGCAACATTTTAATCTTTGCAATGTTCTTTCCATAATTTGATAACTTACCACGACATGGAGTTACTTCAGTGTGTTTTCATGGGCAAAGATTTTGTGTACCTTAAACGCTCTATACTACCACTTATACTTTTCTTGTGCTGCTTTACATTATGGGAATAATTTAGAACTACTTTGGAATAAGCCACCATTCACTAGATGTTGTATTTCATGAGAATGCACTGAAACAGAAATAAGGGACTTAAATTATTTTTATTCTGTCAATGCCTCTGTGATCTAGGGCCATGACATCAATTCCTTTCTGTTTCTCTGTCTGTAAAATGGACTGTTTGTCCTTAATGATATGCACAGATTTTTAATTAGTTCAGAATTTTCAAAATACATCTTTTTAATTCCAGACCATAAATCCTTAGAGTAAAATAACCAGATCTTTCCTAGTTCCAAGGGGGCCACTGTAAAATATTATTTGATAGCAAAGAAAAGGTAATGGTTAAATTCAAGTTGCTGCTATTTCTTGATCTTTGTGGCTCTAAAACCTTATTATGTCTTCACCAACAATACTAATTTAATCTCATAAATGAAAAGAAGTAGGAGAAAAAGGTCAAGATTCACATTTGCTGTAAGGAGAAGTTTCTTTACTCCTAGCTGCTTTCTTCCCTCCCTCCCTCCCTCCTCCTTTCTTTTCTTTTTTCCTTCTTTTTTTCTATAGTGACAGGATAATAAATTAGTTCCTAGCAAAGTACACTTTCTACTTAATCTATGAAACTTTTTGAAGAAAAGAGATTCATTGGGTGAAGATCTTATAGTTATTTTGGATATTAATCTTATTTTTCAGTACAATCCTGGAAGATAGCATCTATTTCAGCAAGTGCTGAGGCATTGCTATTTTATTGCTGTTTCATCCATTAATGGCTATTGATAGTGATAGCCTGAGTAATCAAGGCATTATATTATATTGACTGAAATCTATTAAGGATAAAATGTGTAATATTTTATATGACTTCATATACAAATTTGTTAAAATTCTAAAATTAACTGGTATAAAAATAGGTAAATATTTAATAGTATTTAAACATCTATTATTTGTTTAGGAAATAAGACCTACAAGTCTCTGATTTTATCCTAATAACAATCCTGTAGAATAATGGTCTCATTATCCACAATTATTGGATGAGGCAGGAGGATGCCACTGAAATGTAGGTTGGTAAGTGACCTGCTCAAGGTAACACAGAACAGAGAAATCTTGGAGTCAAGAAACATTTCTCTTTTGCTTCTGTAATTTAGGTCTCCAGAAACGCTTATTTCTTAAGAGTTCTGCATAGTAGAAGTTCTATTATAATATATATATAATTTTTCTTAGAATTAAAGAGAGGGTTGTTAATCATTAGGGTCTTGATTCTTCCTTTGCATCTTTCTGCTCCATCAGAGTAACATTCATAGCTCTCCAAGTCTTCTGTTTCCCTCCCCAGTCCTTAGCCAATTATCAACAATTTTTGTCAAAGACTTTCTATTTCCCTTGCTGCTTCTTTAATAGTCCTGGAATCAGATTTCTCTGGGACAGATGCCCAGTTCTAGTTAGCTTTTCACCCTTCTGAAATTATCAGCTAGAATTCACCCAAGCTAAGCAGTTCTAGTGGGGAAAATAAATACTAACATTGAGTAACAAAAGGGGACTGTCTTTGTTGATGGCCAGCAGTAGATTTATAGTTCTAGATTCTTATCTGTTTTGGCAAGACAGATTGTTAATAGTTTGGTTTGCTTTAAATGATAAACAAAAATATCACCAAAATCAAGAAATATCAGCTTCCCAGATAGTTCATTTGTTCCTTTTAGAAGAGTAGTCAATCAACTATACTGGAAGTCCTTGGTAAAACAGACCCTTGAAATGTGCTATCACCATGTGGAAAAGTCATGGTACGTGTGCCTGGGGTTGCCTTGTCAGCCCTGATAGTGGATTTGCACTTCAAATGACCTTCTCTCACCTAGTTTCCTCTCTCTAGAGGTGTTCATTTGCAAGATGTTGGATGAGATTAGACATGAAGTTCAAGTCTAACCTCATGAAGTCATATCTAACATTCATGAATGTGGGGAAGAAAATCAACTGGTAAACATAAATAATCAACTTATGACTCATCTCTACTACAGACAAACCAAATGGACCCATCAGGCCAAAACAAGACAGCAAGCAAAGACTCAAAGACCTTAATCCTCATCCTTTAGTTCTTTTTGCACACTGTCAAAGTGAAGCTTATTACTTTCAGTCTTAAGGGAAATACATTTTCTAACTGGTAAATGGTTGTTAATTGTCAGGAGTGTTCTCTGGAATCTCTGTGAATATGTCACATCCAGGTAAACTCTCTTTTTTCTTCTTAATCTTAATAATCCATTAAAAATATTTGAGAGAAGATGACCCTGGTATTTGAATGATATTACAATCAATCATTAATCTATAATCAATCATTAATACAGTGGAGGTAAAACTGTATTTTGAAACAAGCAGTACCATCAGTCTTTGTTCTAGGGTGGCTCAGTACCAGGAATAAGGGATTCTGTGTGAAAGTTCAAGCCCATCCCATACATGTCAAGGACCTACTTCACACTGAATGGCCTTCAGAGGAGTTGTGATCCCATTTTATTAGGGGATGCCTTTGCATTGACTGAGAAGGGAATGGAAACCCACTCGAGTATTCTTGCCTGGAGAATTCCATGGACAGAGGAGCTTGGTGGGCGACGTCCATGGGATCACAAAGAGTTGGACATGACTGAGAGATTTTCACCTCACTTGCACTTATATTTCTTTTTTTTTTTTAATTTTATTTATTTTTTTATTTTTTAAATTTTAAAATCTTTAATTCTTACATGTGTTCCCAAACATGAACCCCCCTCCCACCTCCCTCCCCATAACATCTCTCTGGGTCATCCCCATGCACCAGCTCCAAGCATGCTGTATCCTGCATCAGACATAGACTGGCGATTCAATTCTTACATGATAGTATACATGTTAGAATGTCATTCTCCCAAATCATCCCACCCTCTCCCTCCCTCTGAGTCCAAAAGTCCTAGCACTTATATTTCAATTGTGTTTTCTGGTGCCCCACTACTTCATCTTGCCCCTCCCACCTCCTTCCTATTTCCAGCTCCAGATCACACCACTGGAGAGTGATGAACTGAATGGAGGCTGAGTATATTCGAAGGAGTCCACCATGCCTTCCCTGAACACTGTGATTCGACTCCTGGCCCCAATCCTTAAGGCTTTAACAGCCAGATTAGTCAGTCTCTCTAGCCCAAGGCACACACATTCCTGGCTTACTCCTTCAGCCCAGTCATCACTTGAGGTCACATAAACCGCTGGCTATGGCAATGCCAATTATAAGCATGGCTTGAGGACCTCCTAATTGTATGAGACCAATTACATTATACTTCTTGTTCATTTAACAATAAACAGCTTTTGTGCCCACTAAATTGAGGCATACTACTAAATTTGCTGAATGTAACTTGGCAATACTTCTCCAAATCATTAACTACCTAAGACTTTGAAAATAAAGTGTATCTTTGTGCCTCTTGCCCTCAGAGCATGTTCCGTTCTTGTGTGTACTTTCCTACCCATTTCATTACACTGTACTTATGATGCTTCCGCATAATGTTTTCCCATATGCCTGAATGCCCTTCCAGTTTTCTGAATTCCAAATGGATAGGTAGGATGAAGTGAGTGAGGTGTGTGACACCAAATTTGTGCTAAATTTCCTTTTCTTTTTCATTCAAAATTTCAGCACAATGAAAAGCAATGAAAGGATAAATGTGTGTGTAAATCTTAATGAATACTGACTTTATAAAACAATAATAGTAAGGTCTTTCATAATTTATAAAAAATTAGAATTAAAATACATGGGAATAAAGTGCATATGCTGGCAGGAATATAAATGGATTTTAAGTATTTTAAAGTCCTGCTATAGTCTGGGAAGAGGTAAAACCAATAAATAAAACCAGTTTATTCTGGACTTTGATAAGTCAAGGGTATATGTTAAAGTATTCCCTAGGGAAAGCACTAAAAGGAATAGTAGAAGAATATAAAACTCAAATATAATACAGGGGAGAATGGAATAATACAAAATAGTCCATCATTTTAGTTTGAAAGCAAAAAAAGAAAGGAAAGAAAAACAAACTATAATATGCAGAATGAAAAGAAAAAGGCAAATAGAAAATGGTAGCTTAAACCTAAACTTATCAATAGTTACATTAAAGGTAAGTGAATTAAATGCTCTTATGAAAACCAAAAGTTCTCAGGTTGATTACAAAAACAAAACCCAAATATGCTGTTTCAATAGAAATGATTTAAGTATAAGGACAGGTAGATTAAAGAAAAAAGATGGAAAATATACTATGTAAACACTAACCCAAAGAAAGTTGGCTTTACAATATTAGTATCAGACAAAGTTGACTTTAAGGGAAAAAAGATTAGAAAGGATAAAAAATAATACTGTGTAATGATAAAAGTTTAGTTCACCAGAAAAATGTAGAAATTCTAAATTTAACTGCATTTAATCACATGGCTTCAATATAGATAAAGCAAACATGAGTCAAACTAAAGGGCAAATGGCTATATACAGTAAAAGATTTTAATAATCTCTCCCAGTAACTAAAAGAATAAACACACATTTGCAAAAATGAATAGAAAATATGAATAACATGGTTAAAATCTTTGAACTGACATATATAGAACACTGTACATAATATATAACCTTTTCAAATATTGAGAAAGCATTAATGGAAAATAACTATATGCTGCTTTTAAGTCTAAATAAACTTCAAAAATTGCAGTATACAGATTTTATTCTCTAACTGCAAGGCAAGTAAGATAGAAACAGCAACAATAATGATGACAAAACTAGAAAAATCACTCTCTTTTGGAAAAGAAGACATACACTTCAAAAGAGCTCATGATTTAAAGAAGATAACAAAATTAAAATTTAAGACTATTTCAAACTAAGTGAAAATGAAAATGTTACGTATCAAGGCCTGAGGGGGCGGGGAAAATGCCAGCCTTTAAGAAGGACTATAGCCCCTACTCTCCTTACATCATCCTTATCTTCCCCCCACACTGTACCCAGTTTACAAAATGAAATTTGAATCTGAGCTAGTCTGCTGTGAGAGTGACTTGAGGATTTTGAAGGTCTGCTTAAAGAAGAAGAAAAAGATCTTGACCATGTCTTTCCAAAGAGCAGAACTAGAATAAACAGAAATCCAAGGAAGGCAGATTTTAGTTCAGTGAAAGAAAAAAATGTTGTGGTCATTGAACATTTTAAGATATTAAGAGATAATGAGGTTCCTATCACTGGAAATATGCAACTGGTGTAACTTTAATCCCAGTAGTGTGTGTGTATATGTGTGGCAGGGGCAGAGGTGGGATTTGACCAGTTATCTGTGTTTAAAGATGGTGTTAAGGTACTGCATGCAAATATTAATAGTTTCTAAATCTGGATGGTGGGTGATCAATGTTCATTTATCACACACTCAACTTTAAGTTTGAAAATTTTGATAAAAACACTGAAAAATAGGTGTTGCATCTATCCCAGGGTAGAAAGTTGTGAGGATTCAATAAGATGAAATATCTATATTTTCTCTCTTTGACATATGGTGTACATACATATATCTTTGTGTATACACAATATATATTGTGATGTTTGCTTTTATAATTTTTCCTCTAACATCTGAAAAACTTACTCTATGACAAAGTATAACAAGGAAAGATCTCATCTTAAGTGTTTTATTTTTCATTCTCTCTTCCTTGAGCAAGGAAGTAGTTAAGAAATCCTAGACTTGTTATTATACTAATATATACTATATGTTATAGTTATACTATACTATACTGTATAATATACTATATATTATTGGTATATATAGTTTACTAACAAATACTAACAAAATATATACAGTATACTAACAAATTCCTTGTTAGTTTTAAGAATTTTTCAGGAAGGAAGACTCTGCAGGCTTTACCATATTAAGGCAGAAGATTATTCAGTGTTCAAAATGTTAAATGCAAGCAACTATCAGCTTGTGCCCAAGTGTTTCATGTGCCATCATACTAAGTAAGATTTGACTTTTTGGTTTTGTTCCAAACTGATAGTATAGTTACCATTTCCTCCAAGTTATTCATGAATTATCATGCATACTTGAATTTAATTTGCTGATAAATTGTGTTTGACCTAGATAAGCTATGGGATATCCCCTTACCCACTGTTAAAACACTTTTAGTGATGTGAAGCAATAGCATTCAAATAACTCCTGATTATTAGTTCAAAGAGTACCTAAAGGCAATAGGGGGCAAAAGAAAATACTGTTCCCTAAAACTATGACCTGGTGAGTTTTGATGCTAAAGATTTCTCAAGCTAGCATATAAATAGTCTTTGGACTTTTTAAATGAGTTTGGGGCATTTTGCCCTCCATTTCCATTAGAAGGAAAAATACTATATATTCTCTGAAATTTCTTTCAGTTTCAAAAATCTGAAATTAAAGCTCACTTTGCTGAATTCCTGAATGCTGTTGTAAAACGGATTCATTTTCCAGCTCTTATCACCTCTACCCTTTCTAACACACAACATTGGATCCTGGAAAACCTGAAAAACATGCTCTTGCTTCTTGAGAGCCATGACTGTTTCTTCGTCCCTTGTGTTCCTCTTTTTCCTTTCTAATCTGTAGAATCAAAGGAGGATTTAAAATGGACTCATCTTTCTGAACAGGATTAAACGGCTCTGTTAGCAGAGGGGGATGCACAGAAAGTTCTCTTCAATGTTTAGGCAGTACTGTGTACCTGTAAAATTACATACTTGCCCAGAATTTAGAGAAGCTTAATGCTTGATTGCCAGCTTAAACTCTGAAAAAAAATCTTGTGGGGAAACATGCCCTAGACACGGTTTCTGTCTGTAGACTACAAAAAGAGGTAGACCCGTGCCAGTTATGTGTTAAAGGTAGATGCCAAACTTAGTCTTTAAGAGAATTTCTTGGCATGAATAAACACAGATTGAAAAAAAATCTATATTCTTAGATCTGTTATATACACTTAAAATGGTTACCGCATGGGGCACATCCATAGAGTCTATCATATTCCAAGTTTTCATTTTAGAAGAAAAATAGAAAAATTGAGTAATTCATATTGTTAATTTTAAAATTAGCCTATAATTACTTCTCCCTAGAAATATAACAGTTTGTTTATGGAAACCTTTAAATGAAAACCTTTGACTTCAGGCACATATATAATATGGTCAATGTGGATGACTGTGAAGCTGCCAGATAGCTGTAAGGAGGTCCCCTATCAGTGACCTTCAACTACAGATCTCTTTCCATGGCTTTTGGAATTTGAATAGCCATACTATTTTCTCTTCATTTTCTGCCATAAGGGTGGTGTCATCTGCATATCTGAGGTTATTGATATTTTTCCTGGCAATCTTGATTCCAGCTTGTGCTTCTTCCAAAGCCTCTTGAGGAAAGTGAAAAATGGCTTAAAGCTCAACATTCAGAAAATGAAGATCATGGCATCTGGTCCCATCACTTCATGGGAAATAGATGGGGAAACAGTGGAAACAGTGTCAGACTTGTTTTTTGGGGGCTCCAAAATCATGGTGATTTCAGCCATGAAATTAAAAGACTTGCTTGCTCCTTGGAAGGAAAGTTATGACCAACCTAGATTTCATATTAAAAAGCAGAGACATTACTTTGCCAACAAAGGTCCGTCTAGTCAAGGCTATGGTTTTTCCAGTTGTCATGTATGGATGTGAGAGTTGGATTGTGAAGAAGATGAGCGCCAAAGAATTGATGCTTTTGAACTGTGGTGTTGGAGAAGACTCTTGAGAGCCCCTTGGACTGCAAGGAGATCCAACCAGTCCATGGTTGGATCAGCCCTGGGTGTTCACTGGAAGGACTGATGCTAAAGCTGAAACTCCAATACTTTGGCCACTTCATGTGAAGAGCTGACTCATTGGAAAAGACTCTGATGCTGGGAGGGATTGGGGGCAGGAGAAGGGGATGACAGAGGATGAGATGGCTGGATGGCATCACCAACTCAATGGACATGAGTTGGGGTGAACTCCGGGAGTTAGTGATGGACAGGGAGGCCTGGCGTGCTGCAATTCATGGGGTCGCAAAGAGTCGGACACAACTGAGACTGAACTGAACTATTTTCTCAGTACATAGTATTTTTAAGTTTTAAATTACATTACTTGAGATTGTTTCTTTCTTTAGTTGCTTGTGCTAGATTTTGTCCTAGCCTTATTATACCAAGAATTAAGAGTTTATGGGAGGACTCAATCTTTTTAGAAAATTTGGGAACCACAGAATAAATTTTTTCCCTGTGCACCTCCCTGACAGAAAGATATGAAATATGATTGAGATACAAGAGTAGGTAAGATCATGGGATTTGGAGTCAAACAAGTCTCAATTCAAATCCAAGCAACACCAGTTTTTTGATATGTGTCAGGGGAGAGTCATTTAACTTTTCCAAGTCTCACTGCCATGTCTGTCAAGTAGGGATAATATGCATTTCATAAGGTTCTTGTGAGGATGGACTGAAGTCATACACATCCCAAATGGCACCTCATTGACACTAAGGGCTCAATAAATTGTATTTAACACTGTGAGGTTTTTACATGTTGTTATATATCAGGATGGTACTTCTGTTATAGACAAGTGGAAGGAAGCAAGAAAACTGCAGATGTCCTGGTATATTATTACATATCCTATCTTGGTTTCCTTGCTCAGTGTCATATTTTGAATGTGGTGGTCATGACTGAAATCCACTTAGGAGGAACAACTATAGCATCGAATGACTTCCCTTCCTTTGGCATATTTCAGATGCATGGATGAAAGAATAGGCAAAATCACCCTTTCTTTCTTAAAGTTATTTCTCATTAGGGAAATTGCAAACAGTTACACAAATGTGATCTGGCAAAACAGAAAGAGTCTACATCATTTGCATTTCATATTTTGAAATATGAAAGGACAGTTGGTGGCAATAGGACCCATCCACAGAAATGGAGTATTAATGTTTATGAAGTATTAATGTTTAGCAAACATAGCTTTAATTGGCGCTCTGATTAGAACCTACATGTAATTCTGATAGATTTGAAAAAACTGTGAAAAATACAAATTTCAGAAGCAATTTTTATTATTATATTTGTGGGATACCTGGGTTTGATCCCTGGGTTAGGAAGATCCCCTGGAGGAGGGCATGGCAACCTACTCCAGTATCCTTGCCTGGAGAATCCCCATGGGTAGAGGAGCCTGGTGGGCTACAGTCCATAGGGTCAGAAAGAGTCAGGCATAACTGAATGACTAAGCACAGCACATGTCAAGGATATGGTCATCATTTCTCAAGGTGTCAATGAAATTATAAATCAGAACTTGAGAACAGATGGGGAATATTTTCAAACATGTGGGAAAAGCTACATGTAAAGTCATGACAAATGTTTCTGGGTGTTCGCTCATTAGGGACAAGGCTCAGCATCACATTCTAAGATGAAAGCATCAGGTGCTAAACTTCTCAAATGAGGAGATCTGAGGAATCTCCACAAGACATAATGGTGATGTATATCATTTGTAGTTAATGAAACATCCATTCAATCATATCATACAGGAATGTTTGATCTGGAGCCAGTTTTTGTTGGTTAAAAGTTATGCTATTAATAAAGCAAAAAAATATGGCATATGAGAAAAATAAACTTGGGAAAATTAATTTTGGTTCCTTTGGATACCAAATGACCTCTAAATGCTTTCATTATATCCATATATAGATTATATAGGTGCATATGATAAATTCTTGTTCTCATATTAAAAGTAAAACATAGAAAATTAATAGGAAAAATTAAAGAATTTAAAGCCTGAGGAAAAACACTATGCTTATGGTGACAGTGTGACAAATCAGCAAGTGACAAGGGTGACTTCCTTCTCTGTTGTCTTATTATGCCACCTTTTTCATCCTGCATTTCTGACTCTTTCTTCCTATTTCAGTGTTCGATCTTGCATTTCAGTTCAGTTCAGTTGCTCAATCGTGTCCAACTCTTTGCGACCGCATGGTCTGCAGGACACCAGGCTGCCTGGTTCATCACCAACTCCCGGAGCCTGCTCAAACTCATGGCCATTGAGTCGGTGATGCCATACAACCTTCTCATCTTCTGTTGTCCCCTTCTCCTCCTGCCTTCAATCTTTCCCAGCATCAAGGTCTTTTCCAATAAGTCAGTTTTTCCCATCAGGTGGCCAAAGTATTGGAGCTTCAGCTTCAGCTTCAGCATCAGTCCTTACAATGAATATTCCAGACTGATTTCCTGTAGGATTGACTGGTTGGATCTCCTTGCAATCCAAGGGACGCTCAAGAGTCTTCTCCAATACCACAGTTCAAAAGCATCAAATTTTTGGCACTCATCTTTCTTTATGGTCCAACTCTCATATGGAGAAACCGTAGCTTTGATTATATAGACCTTTGTCGGCTAAGTAATGTCTCTCCTTTTTAATATGCTGTTTAGGTTTGTCATAGCTTTTCTTCCAGGGAGCAAGCATCTTTTAATTTCATGACTGCAGTCACCATCTGCAGTTATTTTAGAGCCCCCAAAAGAAAGTCTCTCACTGTTTCTACTATTTCCTCATCTATTTTCTATGAAGTAATGGGACCAGATGCCATGATCTTCATTTTTTGAATGTTGAGTTTTAGGCCCACTTTTTCACTCTCCTCTTTTACTTCCATCAAGAGGCTCTTTTCCTCTTTGCTTTCTGTCATAGGGTGGTATAATCTGCATATCTGAGGTTATTGATATTTCCCCTGGTGATCTTGATTCCAGTTTGCATTTGTAGTTGATCTTGTATTTGCCCTTTCTTAATTTCACTTCAGTCGGGCAGACCATTCTTTTACCTTGAGAATTCTGATTGATGCCACATCCAAGGTTAGTGTGAGGATCTCCTACTAGTGCAGGCCTTGGGCACTGTTGCTTTAGCAATGGTTTGTGAGTGCTGTTTCCCTGACCCAGGGCTGTGACTCTCCAGTGCACCCTCAGGAGCTCAGCAGATTGTCCCTGCCATCTCCATCTCTTCAGTGAGGTGATCTGCTGCTACCCAGGTCCCCAGAACCCCAACACCAGTGACTTAATCCTGTGACTAATGCAAATCCACATGGACGTCAATAAAATGCAGAAGGTCCGTATAACTGGATGAACCTCACTATACTATAACAGGTAATTTCATATAAAAACTAGTCTTTTCATCAATATCATCTTGTATGACCCTCAATATCAGCCAGGCTACATATTTCCATGGTGCGAACACATGTTGCCACTTGTCTGCCTTTGCCCACGAGCCTCTCCCCAGCCCTTCTACCTTAACAGGATAGATTGTCCTTCTATCCAGTTCCTATCCACCTTCCTGAAGCTTCTTTTCCCAGGTTCCTTTGCCCAGTGTAAGATGACTGCAGAAAGTAACCTGTCCATTTGAGCTCTTGGACTGCCATATCCACAAATCATCAGCTATCTTGGAGAGATCTTGGTGACAGCTGCTCCTATCCCCTCCTGCTTAACTAGACTCACCTTAAGGATGAAGGAGTGCCTCTGGCACTTTGTCTGGCTTAGGGTCCTAAATAAGTTTTTCTCTGACTACTGAATTTTGGCACACTCCATTAGGAAAAACCGACAGCTGAATAAACCTAGGCACACATCAGTGGCCTATATAATTTTATAGCCTCAATTTGTTGAAGGTACCAATTGAGCTCTCTATTAGATCTGATGTGTAGTTTCTAGCACTATTATATTATAAACTGGCAAAACACTTAAGATAAATAACACTCGATACTTCCATAGCATTTATACAATTATATTGTCACTATAACAATTTTTTTTAATAAGGCTAGGGGTGCTATGCCAAATAAGGTGAATGTGTGGAAACTCTTGTAGCTTCTGCAAAGTTACAGAGAGGTTGAGTTACAATTTTATTTTCAAACTAGTTTTCCAGTAAGTTTTAGTACAAATTTTAAGATGGAACAGATCTCAAGTAGTAAAAATCCTTTAAGAGTTTACAGTTATATTCTGTGTGGATAAAATCATAATGGCCTAGAACAATGACTAAATGCTGAGTGGAATTTTAAGGCTGGATTTGACTTTATAAGCTTTTCCTTGAGCTAAGATATTTTTCCCACTGTGTTATGTTTGATAAAGATTGAAACTTATAAACAGGACTGTGCCATTTTTATAATGAAATTCATACTTAATTTGCCTTTGTAGCACTGGTATGAAATGAAGAATTAAACCAGTTCTAATTAGCTACAATAAAATTATCTCACCAGGTTAACAAATTTATAATTTAGAAATAAGTTTTAAAAGCAAATGATGTGTGTGCCTCTTCTGTAAACAAACCTGATTATGTCACCTCCCACCTATCTTCACGATGAAATCCAAACTTTTTAACAGGATGTTCAGGCCCCTTCCTGATTTGACTTGCTTATCATTTAAAATGCTCACTGAACTATACAGAGCACTTATTTCTCCTGTATTTCACTTAATGACTAGCAAATGCTGTTCCCTCTGCATAGAACATTTTTTCTCTTTCCCTCTATCCCTTCCCCCAGTTCATTAAAGGCTAATCCCCACAACTTCCTAAGACTGAGGTCTGGTGGTACCTTCTCTGGGAAGTTTCTGAAATGGGACTCAAAATGTCACATTGGTATTATTGTCTTCTTACTCAGACTGTTAGCTCTTTGTGGGCAGGCACCATAAGCTTTCATCCTTGTATTCTCAATACCTACTATGCTTTGCACACAGTAGTTACTCAACTCAGGCTTGTTGAATAATCTCACACTTTGAAATTATGCTTAGGGATCCAGCTATAGGATGTCTCTGTAGTCTTGTGCCATCTCCCAAACTATAAGAAACAAAGCAAATGTTAAAATATTTCTACCTCCCATTTTATTATTCCAAAATCCAACATCATTAAAAAGCAAATTTAGACAACTAACATTTCATCTCCGGGAGACCCACCCTTGAAAAGCATAAGCATGACTGTTTATGAAGTATTCCAGAATGGACACTTAGATCAATACATAAACAAGTCAGGTGTTTTGTCTTTGCAAAATTCTAGCTATGAGTAGATCCTCAAAAAAACCAAAACCAAACCAAAACAACCACCCCCAACCAAATAGTATCAAGACTTAGTGATCTCTAAATCTAGTTAAAATTCCTCTGGATTACTCTATAGGCTAAACTATATATTCTTATGGTTTTAAGTTCTTTCTGTATTAGCTTAGCAATCTAGCCTCACTCCCACTCTAAAATTGCTGTTCCCCATTTTGTATTTTTAAACAAAGATCATTTTTAACTGGAAAATGCATTTTCCACGCATATTCTCATGACATATCATGAGAACTTGTTGCTCTCCTCTGTTTATAATCAGATTACTCCTTTAGTTTATGCTGATTTACAAAATGGATAGTAGGAGACTCACAGGGGAGTCTGGGCCTATGGATAATTGCCTCTTGCCATAATTTTCTATAACTGCAAAACCCTTATTTAATTAGGGTATGACTCTACTTCAGTTGTATTCATTGCATATGCAGTGTCACAGACTTAAATATGTTAAAATAAGAGAAACTGTTGTTAACAGTCTGTGTTTAGACAGTTTATGGTTAGAGACTTGCTCCATATTCCTTCAGTCATACAGTATAACTAATGAGCATTCTACAGTTTAATGGATGTGGGCACGAAGCACAAAGGCTGATTGTTCAGAAGATCATTTAAGGGCTTACTTAGCTCCTAATTGGCTATTTCATTGGGTACAGGAGCTGAATTACACCAGAATGTGATTAATTTCAAATTTGATGTTTACTTTGGTAAAACCTATGAATAAATGGGTTGCTAAACAATATTATAAACAGTTTACCCTACTTGAAGTGGAACTTGTTTTGAATCATCATTTGACTCAGGAAAAGCACTTGCATGCAAAAATAGTGAATGTGTTTATTAGAAATAGTTTCTAACAAAGTATTAAATTATTATTATGATTCTGAAAATAGTCCTTATGGAGCAAACTTTTTTATACCAATTATTAGCATCATTACTGTATGTATTAACTTGAAAGTTATGTACAATTCTTTCTTAAAAACTCAATTTTAAGCAAATCAGACTAACATATGCCCTCTGGTCTCAGTTCTCCACCCCAGTCCTATTGAGGTGATTTAACACATTTAACCATATGTGTATGCTTATTTCTCCCCCTCACCTTACAACTATCTGAAGGTAGCATTTTTATTAGATCACTCCTTGCTCAAACATTTTACTAATTTTGACAGTACTAAATCTAAATAGCTTAACAAGAATTCAAGGTTCTATATAAATTTTCTCCAATGACTTTCTTGTCGTGTTTCTTGCTTCCCCTGTAGAAGACCCTCTTTCCATCACCCTGAACAGTAATATAGTACTGTTACCATTACTCAGGTCCATCTAGCAGAGCCTGCCCTTTTTCTTCTGATTTATTCACATCTGTCAAACATCTGCTCCCTACAAAAAACTCTTAACTGGCCCTTGGTTGCAGCAACCAATCCCTCCTTTGGACCCTTCCAGTTCTTTTTGTTAAATTAATCAATTAGTTAATTTTTAATTGGAGAATAATTGCTTTACAATGTGTTAGTTTCTGTTGTACAACATCATGAATCAGCTATATATAAATATATATATATAGCCCTCCATCTTGACCTTTCCTTCCACTTTCCCCATCCCACCCCTGTAGGTCATCACCGAGCACCAAGCTGAGCTCCCTGTATATAGCAGCTTTCTATTAGCTATCTATTTTGCACATGGTAGTGTATCTATGTCAATGCTACTCTCTAAATTTGTCCCACTCTCTTTACCCTGCTGTGTCCATAAGTCCATTCTCTACATCTGTGTCTCTATTCTTGCCCTGCAGATAGGTTCATCAGTATCATTTTTTCTAGATTCCATATATATGCATTAACATACAATATTCATTTTCCTTTTCCTGACTTACTTCAGTCTGTATGACAGACTCTAGGTTCATCCCCCTCCAGTGCTTCTTGGTAACCATCATTTACCATTTACTACATAGGGACTATGGCACTTAACTAGGGTTTTGTTGACTTGAATTGTTGAGCTGAATTATTTGGTTAATTTTCTTTTTTATTGATGTATAATTGACATACAACATTA
Organism: Capra hircus; assembly: GCF_001704415.2. NCBI lineage: Eukaryota > Metazoa > Chordata > Mammalia > Artiodactyla > Bovidae > Capra > Capra hircus. Next base: position 38,132,235 of record NC_030818.1, read on the forward strand.
TATTAGTTTCAGGGATATAACAATTTAATATTTGTGTATATTGTGATCACCACAATAAATCTAGTTAACATCCTTTTTTTTGTGATGAGAACTTTTTGGATGTACTCTCTTAGCAACTTTCAAATATACAATACAGTGTCATTAACTATAGTTGCCATGCTGTATGTTATATCCCCATGACTTATTTATTTTATAACTGAAAGTTTGTACCTTTTGATTCCTTTCACTCATTTCACCCACCCTCCACCACCCACCTCTGGCGACCACCAATGTGTTCTATCTATCTTTCATTTCATTTTTTAAATCTGACACGTATGAACGTGAGAGCTGGACCACAAAGAAGGCTGAGTGCCAAAGAATTGATGCTTTTGAACTATGGTGCTGGAGAAGACTCGAGAGTCCCTTGGACAGCAAGGAGATCCAACCAGTCAGTCCTAAAGGAAATCAACCCTGAATATTCCTGGGAAGGACTGATGCTGAAACTCCAATACTTTGACCACCTGGTGAAAAGAGCTGACTCACTGGAAAAAACCCAGATGCTGGGAAAGATTGAGGGCAGGAGGAAAAGGGGAGGCAGAGAATGAGATGGTAAGATGACATCACCTATTTCAATGGACATAGCGAAAGTGTGAAAATTGTTCAGTCATATCCGACTCTTTGCGACCCCAAGGACTATACAGAGTTTGAACAAATTCCAGGAAATTGTGAAGGACAGGGAAGCCTGGCGTGTTGCAGTTCATGGGGTCACAATGAGTCGGGAGTTGCTGAAGAACAACAACAAACCTCTTCAGATAGACTGAAAAGTCCTTGCAAGAAAGGTGGTGTGTCTAAACATCTAGTATAGTTTGAACACATATTAACTGAATGCATTGATGCAAAAATTGATGAATAAGTGACTAAAAATTGAACAAATGAATGTATGAATGGTATGAATTTCAGAGTACACATGGAAAAAATACATCCTAAATTTACACTAACAATTCGGAATCTACTGAGGAAAAGAAAGGGAGAGTTCTTAAAAGCCAAGACTCTTGATATTTAAATTATTCTTCGATGTCTGCAGGGCAAAAAAGTAGTGAGTCCAGAAAGAATAGCCAGAAATGGGCTCTTTTAGTTCCATAATCTCTCTGTTGAGTCCTGTGTGTTTAGGAATTTAAGATCAGTGTGAAGTTATGGTGACTACCTGGCCACACAATGTCCCCTTTTCCTTCTCTCCATGGAGGGATCATGACCTTATCCTCTGGAAAGTGGACTCTCCTCCAAAAGCATTTGAGGACCGCTTCTCTCAAAGATTAAATGAAATGCAAAATGGGTCCAGGACAAAACCAATCTTATTAAGAGATCATGCACAAGTTCTGGAGGGAAAAGTCATTGCTAAGTTATATATGTATTTTTTTCCTGAACTTTTGAAAAGATCAACTCTGGTTTCAGTTTAATTTTTTTTATTTTTTTTTTCAAAAGAAACCTACATGGCCACTTCTTCAAATTTGTTCCAGATGGATTTAGTCATAGAATGATTGATTATCCACTCAGTTGTGAGCTATGTGGTTAAGCTCAGAAGAGCCTGCAACAAACTGGTCTGGAGCTGTTTCACGGTTAAGTGGCAGAAAGGATAATCCTTACACTGTCATTTTAGAGTTAGTGATGAGGAAAGAGGAATTTAGTGAGGCTACTTATGTCAAGGGAATGTATTAGCAAATGGATGGCTGAATATGAAGAGATATTATGAGCATAATGCTCCCTCCACCACTCCACCTCCACCCTGTATTTCATGGTAAAGGGAACCAGATCTGACTGAGAGCCCCATGAGAGCTGCCCCAGCTCTCACTGCCTGCTTCTTGAACCAGTCCAGCCTCCTGGGAATGCTCCAGGCCCAAGGCCAGAGGCTGGCTGCTACCTGGCTGCTGAGGCACCTATTATCCTACTACCCACTCAACAGGTCCATAGAGCCTTTTATTATTGGCGTCAGAAACACCTGAGAAAACCTGGAAACTAATTCTGGGGAAGAGTGAACCAAGGAGAAAATGTACTGCTCTCCATACAGAGCTGTATTATGTACTTTAAAAAGCAATTTAAGAACATTTTGTTCATTTCCATTTTCTTTTAGGGGGAAAAAAAAACCCATTTCCTTTGGATTTTGGTTACTCCTTTTAATAGCTGCATTAGCCTTTTCTTGGTTCTTTCACTCTGGTTAAGTTACAATCTGGCTACCAGAATATTCTTTTAGGGAGATTGGATGTGGCTGATGGCCTTTCCTACATGTCACCATTTGATTTCATAAGTTGTTCAATCCTTAGTATCTCCCATCATGGTGATTTTCTATTTTTGCTCATATACCCTTTCTCTTTTTTTTTTTTTCCCCCTTAGAGTGCTATTCTACCTCATTATTGCCTTCTTGTTGAAAAACAAACCACTGTTCTGTCTCCTATCAAGACACCAGCTCCTTAAATCCTAAGACAGTTCATGTTGGATTTTATTGCCGCTGAATTTTTAAGTCTTACAAAACTTATTTATTGTAACCTTAGGTTATATTCATCACAGGTCTCCTAGTAGAAATTTGAGGCAAAAGAAAAGATGTAAACATATTTAAACACAAAAATGACAACTCTAGGAGCAGGCTTTTGAATAGGTTGTAGGAAGAAAAATGTGACAAAAACATAACAGCGATTTCTATTAGAGAGATGGAGAACATTTTCCATGATCCTCTAACCAACACACAAATATCACAGATGTCTAGGACAAAAGTTCACGTGAAGTAAGAACTGTGTTTATTAAATTTCTTTTATATAACAAGCATGTGGATACATGCTGATCTGCAAAAATAAAGGGAGTTTTTGTGTTTGCTCATAAAGTTCTTGTTTCATGGTTATTGTTTATTTGTAGAGTGGAGTAAAGCAGGATTTTAACTAAAACATTTGAAAGTCAGAGAATATATTCATAATTATTTAGGGGTGGTTTTGGAGAGAATTGATAGCATTCTAGAAGTTCCACGTCCATGAAGAAGAGAAGGGTACATTCAATCAAAAGGAGCTGTTAGAAGCTATGAGGCTCTTCTTTCGAACAGGACTTCGCCTGTTTGGACCGCACCCATCAGGATGCGTATCTGAATGAGTCATCCACTCTCCTGAACTGCTGGGGAGGTGGGTGCATTTTGCTTTTTGACCCATATTTTGCCTTTTGAAACCATTTAAAATTCTAGATTTAACTCTAAAGGTTTAGATGGAATCATTTCAGGGAGAATTTTAATTACAGATTATGTAGGCTTCTGACATGGCCCTCAATGATCCTAGATTCCTGGCATTCACACCCTTGACTGTGAGCTGATCTAGTGGCTTGTTTCTAATGAACAAAATGTGCTAAAAGTTCTGGACTGTCACTTCAGTGATTGCATTACAAAAGGCTGTGACTTTAGTCTTATTAGTGTTCTCTCTTTTGCTGACACCTCTTGCCTTTTCTCTTGCTTACTCTGATGAAGAAGGCTGCTGTGCTGTGAGATGCTCTATGGAGAGGTATATGTGGCTAGGAGTTGATGGAGGAAGACCTCATGAGGAATGGAGGCAGGAAATGAATCCTACCACAAACTCTAGCTGAGTGAGCTGGGAAGGGGATTCTTCCCAGTCAGGCCTTGAGACAACTGCATATTATAAAAGACTCAGAGCCTAAAGACCCAGCTAAGCCATACTTTGATTCCTGACCTAGAGAAACTGAGATAATGAATTTTTGTTGTTTCAAGCTGCTATGTTTAGGTCAATTTGTCACGTGGGAAGAGATGACTCATAGACTTCGTTATGGTTTCTGTGCAACAGACAATAATGCACAAAGTCAGGAAAGACCTTTGGTCATAAGCCTGGTTTGAGTCTGAGGCTGAAAAAGTCTTGAAATGTGAAATGAACGAACCTGTAGACTTTTAACAGGTTGTTCTTTGCTGAAAGGTATTCATGCCCCACAGTGAAGACAGGAAATCTTAATTCAAAAGCAATAAAAAGAGAAAAAGAAAATAATAAAGAACCTGTAACATTCAATGTTGGCACATTTACATTTTAAATGAGTTTAAGGTAATAAATAAACTACTTAAATACATAAAATACATAAACATATTTTAATATATAAAATACATAAACATATATACTATACTATGTAGTATAATATAGTACACTGTATGGTACTAGTGTACTATATTATATGACATCAGTTCAGTTCAGTTCAGTTCAGTCGCTCAGTCATGTCCAGCTCTTTGCGACCCCATGAATTGCAGCACACCAGGCCTCCCTGTCCATCACCAACTCCCGGAGTTCACTCAGATTCACGTTCATCGAGTCAGTAATGCCATCCAGCCATCTCATCCTCTGTTGTACTAATATTACTATAGTAATATTGTAATACTGCCTCTTGAGATATCTCTGCAGGTCAAGAAGCAACAGAACCAGACATTGAACACTGACAGGTTTCAAATTAGGAAAGGAGTACATCAAGGCTGTATATTGTCACCTTGCTCGTTTAACTTATACGCAGAATATATCATGTGAAATGCCAGACTGGATGAAGCACAAGCTGGAATCAAGACAGCCAGGAGAAACAGCAATAACCTCAGATATGCAGATGACACCACCCTTATGGCAGAAAGCAAAGAGGAACTAAAGAGCCTTTTGATGAAAGTGAAAGAGGACAATGAAAAAGTTGAATTTAAAACTTAACATTCAAAAAACTAAGATCATGGCATCTGGTCCCATCACTTCATGGCAAATAGAAGGGGAAACAATGGAAACAGTGACAGACTTTATTCTCTTGGGCTCCAAACTCACTGCAGATGGTGACTACAGTCATGAAATTAAAGGATGCTTGCTCCTTGGAAGAAAATCTATGACCAACCTAGACAGCGTATTAAGAAGCAGAGACATTACTTTGCTGACAAAGGCCCGTCTAGTCAAAGCTATGGTTCTTCCAGTAGTCATGTATTGATGTGAGAGTTGGACCATAAAGAAGGCTGAGAATTGAAGAATTGATGCTTTTGAACTGTGGTATTGGAGAAGACTCTTGAGAGACCCTTGGATTGCAAGGAGATCCAACCAGTCAATCTTAAAGGAAATTAGTCCTGAATATTCATTGGAAGGACTGATGCTAAAGCTGAAGCTCCAGTACTTTGGCTACCTGATGTGAAGAACTGACTCCTTGGAAAAGACCCTGATGCTGGGAAAGATCGAAGATGAGAGGAGAAGGGGACGACAGAGGATGAGATGGCTGGATGGCATCACTGACTCAATGGACATGAGTTTGGGTAAATTCAGGGAGTTGGTGATGTACAGGGAGGCCTGGTGTGCTGCAGTCCATGGGGTTGCAAAGAGTTGGACACGACTGAGTGACTGAACTGAACTGAACTGAACTGATAGTAATACATGCAAAAAAGTATATTTACCCTGCACACACACACATACCAACCAACCCAACTCCTTTACAAGCTAGGACTGAAATGGAATCCTTAGCTGTGGCATGAACCACAATAATTACCTCTGTCAGTGCCTGGGGGGGGAAGACTGCAGTGATCTAGCTTTTAAAGCTTCAGTGATTTGGTCCAGACTTTCAGCAGACAACTAGTACTAGGTGTGAACTGTTTTGTCAGTAAAGCTTTAAATCATTAGAAATGTCTGGTTTTTTGCTTCTGAGTCATTAATTTTATTATAATCACAGAATACACCTGCATTCTTCTCAGGGCAGATTTTAACTTGCTCTAGTATGCTTTTCCTTATAAAAAAATGCCAACTGAAAGGCAAAGAGTTCCTATCAATAGAAATAGTTCAAGAACCATATAGTGACCACACTTCTAGGGCTTGTAGCTAGACAAAGTACACTTTCTCTACCTCTCTTTTTCTCTTTCTCATTCTTTTAAAATTATTTTGAATGAGAGCTGGAAGAGACAACTCTTAATTTTGACAGCGGAGAAAGCTGAGTCTCAGAGAGGTTAACTGGTTTAATACAGTCAGAGTCACTGGGGGAAGTTTCAGATGGGAACCTTTTTCTCTTACTAAGTTTTATGGAATTTCTGCCACTCTTTTCCTGTCAAACTACTTTCTGTATCCTCCTGAGCATTCAAGCACAAAAACATCCCACTACAGGAGAAAATTCTATTAATTAGTAAGCAAAGGAAATATCTATGTATTATAGCTGTAACTGTTACAGTGGGATTTATATTGGAGACATTGAGTATCTAATCAGGGAAGAAGAATATATTTTTGGGAAAAAAAAGCCCCACCACATGCAGATCTAATTTTATCCAAAGTATACCCACTTTGATAACTGCAGAAAAAAGAGAATGAAGAATCGCTAGACATATCAGTTTCTTGGTGGGAAGTACAAATTGCCAGCTACTGGAAGGTAGGCTCTGTTTATATCAACAAAATCTGGGAGCTTGTTAGAAGTGTGAATCCTGGGTCTCATCCCACACATAGTAAATCAGAACCTTCATATTAATAGGATCCCAGGGATTCATATGTACATTAAAATTTTAGGCCAGAATTGGTGATCTATCACACATAGCATATTGAAGTTTCTCAGAAACATATTAGAACATTTAATCTCAAATTTAAAGACTCCCTTAGCCAATTTCATAAAAACAGCAAAACTGATTTACTTAGTTGTCACCTTTTCTTTTTCACCTTCATCAGTCTTTTGAGGAAAATATACATTTATACCTACTATGCTGCTGCCAAATCGTTTCAGTTGTGTCCAACTTTGTGCGACCCCATAGATGGCAACCCACCAGGCTCCCTCATCCCTGGGATTCTTTAGGCAAGAATACTGGAGTGGGTTGCCATTTCCTTCTCCAATGCACGAAAGTGAAAAGTCAAAGTGAAGTCGCTCAGTCGTGTCTGACTCTTAGCGACCCCATGGACTGCAGCCTACCAGGCTCCTCCATCCATGGGATTTTCCAGGCAAGAGTACTGGAGTGGGATGCCATTGCCTTCTCTATGCTTACTATATACATAGGTAAAAAGTGGTCCTTGTTATACTATTTTACAAGAATCTTCAGTACGACCCATTTTTGATGAGAATAGTCTTACATTTGCTCATTGTCCTCTACTTGTCTACCTTGCTCTATTTTTCTCTCTCTCACAGATTCATTCAACATCTCCTTTTCTGACTCTCATTCCTCTTACAGCTGCTCATCTCCCAGGGAAACGGGAGGTTCCTGGAAGAGAAGGATATGGTTCAGCTGTTTATTTTGCTTTTTCCTCCACAAAAGTGTGAATATTGTACTGGCCTCTACCCTCACAGGTGTTCACTGCATTTTTGCTTTCTCCTTAGATAACTAATTTTCATAGTGAGTGGTGTGTGGGGATGGTAGGTGGGTGTTGGGGGGAGAGTGTTACTGTTACCTTGAATCACTCAGCAGAGGAGCCAGGGAAATTTTCATAACTGGCATCACTGTTTCATCTTAATTTGTGGTTTATATAGTTGCCCCTCTTATCTCTGGTTTCAGTTTCTGGAAGTTTCAGTTACCCACATGGTCAACTATGGTCTAAAAATATTATATGAAAAATTCCATAAATAATTCATAAGTTTTAGACTGCCCACCATTCTAAATAGCATGATGAAATACCTTGCCATCCTACTCCATGCTGTCCAGGACATGAATCATCCCTTCGTCTAGCATATCCTGCCCAGCAACCGATTAGTAACATCTAGCTTTCAAATCCATTCTTTTGGGTATTGCAGTGCTTGTGTTCAAGTTAATCATATTTCACATAACACTGGTCCCAAAGCTCAAGAATTGTGATCCCGGCAATTAGGGTATGCTAATAGTAGCAGAGAAACTATAAAGTGCTTCCTTTAAGTGAAAATGTGGAAGTTCTTGACTTAACAAGGAAAGAAAAAAAATTTGTCCCTGAGGCTGCTAAGATCTACATTAAGAAGGAATCTTCTAAATATGAAATTGTGAGGAAGGAAAAAAAAAATTTGTGCTAGTTTTGCTATTAAAACTCAAACTGTAAAAGCCATGGTCAGTGTGCAATAAGTGCTAAAATGAAAAAGGTATTAAATTTATACAAAAAGATATTTTGAGAATGAGAGAGATCACACTCACATAACCTTCATTACAGTATATTGTTATAATTATTTTATACCATTATTAGTTATTGTTCCTTATCTCTCACTGTGCTTAATTTATAAATTAAACTTTATCATAGGTATGTATATATAAGAAAAAACAGTATATATAGAGTTTGGTACTCTCCATGGTTTTAGGCATCCACTGGAGGTCTTGAAATGTATTTGCAGACGAGTGGGGACTTTTGTATTTAAAATTGATCAATGCCAGCAAAAAAGACACAGATGTGTATAACAGACTTTTGGACTCAGAGGGAGAGGGAGAGGGAGAGGGTGGGATGATTTGGGAGAATGGCATTCTAACATGTATACTACCATGTAAGAATCGAATCGCCAGTCTATGTCTGACGCAGGATACAGCATGCTTGGGGCTGGTGCATGGGGATAACCCAGAGAGATGTTATGGGGAGGGAGGTGGGAGGGGGGTTCATGTTTGGGAATGCATGTAAGAATTAAAGATTTTAAAATTAAAAAAAAAACCTTAAAAAAATAAAATTGATCAATGCATAAGCAACACTTAAGTCATGAATTTTCAGCATCAGTAGTTACCCAATTAGGATCTTTGTTGTTAAGAGATTCACCTAACAGCAACAGAGAAGAGAAAGTATCTCTTCTCCTTTAGGGGAAAGTGGTGTTTTCTTTTTCGCTGAGTAATAGAGTTGACATAACAGAGTGTGTCAACTATTAAACTGATTTTAAAATGTCTCCAAGTCAACTGCAAAGGCTGACTTGACTCTGCACTGATTTTTCTTTTCCTAATGTGAGATTTATACTGAGGAATAGGCAGTTGCTTACTAGTTGGTTTTACCCACTTCTCAGGACTTCTACTTGATGTTTTAAGTTCTTGAGAAAAGAAAAAACATCATTCATATTTAATCAAATAACTCATTCAATTTTCCTTACTGATGTCTTCTCTATTCTCTATCCCTATATATATATATTTCCTTTTAATATGAGACCAGAAACAGTGTATTTCACCAAGAAAAACAGTTATAACAATTTTGTTATGGATTAATAATGCTTTGGGAAATGTATAATTCTGCCTATTCCTGACTTTGACATTATAGTCAGCTTTTCCAATAATTCTTTTACAACCCTATTAGAATCCTAATACTGTTTGGGGCTGGGTTTTTCAATGACAGCTAAATAACCCAAGCTCTTTTTCTAAGAGTGATTATTCTATTTGGATATTAACCATTGGTGATAGCTTGGTTTATTGGAAACTTGTTCTGGCATGCTTACACAATCTATTTTTCTGCTTAAATTGAAAAATCAATGAGAATATTTTTTTAGTTTACTTAGAGTTGAACTCCAATTTACGATGGTTTTTCTAATTAACATTTTAAAAAAATGAACTAGGGGCTTCCCTGATAGCTCATTGGTAAAGAATCGGCTTGCAATGCAGGAGACCCTGGTTGGATTCCTGGGTTGGGAGGATCTGCTGGAGAAGGGATAGGCTATCTATCCCAGTATTCTTGTGCTTCCCTTTTGGCTCAACTGGTATAGAATCTGCCTGCAATATGGGAGACTTGGGTATGATCCCTGGGTTGGGAAGAAGAAAAAGGCTACCTCCTCCAGTGTTCTGGCCTACAGAATTCCATGGACTGTATAGTCCATGGGGTTGCCAAGAGTCGGACACAATGGAACGACTTTCACTTCACTTCAAAATAAACTAGTCACCAAATAATCTTTCCCAGCCTTTCAGAATTATCATTAGCTGTATAAATTCAGTTCAGTTCAGTCGCTCAGTCATGTCCGACTCTTTGCGACCCCATGAATCGCAGCACGCCAGGCCTCCCTGTCCATCACCAACTCCTGGAGTTTACTCAGACTCAGGTCCATCGAGTCAGTGATGCCATCCAGCCATCTCATCCTCTGTCATCCCCTTCTCCTCCTGCCCCCAATCCCTCCCAGCATCAGAGTTTTTCCAATGAGTCAACTCTTCACATGAGGTGGCCAAAGTACTGGAGTTTCAGCTTTAGCATCATTCCCTCCAAAGAAATCCCAAGGCTGATTTCCTTCAGAATGGACTGGTATAAATTGCACCACAATTAAATTTCCTTTTTTCATTTAGGTTCTTTTTATCATTAGCACCTCTGTACCCCCATCACTAAAGAAGAGAGGTCTTGCAATCGAAGTTTAGAACAAAGCCCAGCATCTTTACCAGCTTGTGTGGGAAAACTTTTTTCTCTAGCTACCTTCCTGCTTGGATTAGGGTTCTTCTTATATGCCAGGTCATGAACAAAAAGGGTCCATAGCTTTTATTGGGAAGTTTAATTAATTGAGAATGACTGGAATTTTCTGGCTTGCCTGTTGAGTGAACTTTTATTCTGGGCTACATCCTGACTATAATTCACCAGAGTCTGTCTAGTCAAAGCAATGGTTTTTCCAGTAGTCATGTATGGATGTGAGAGCTGGACTATAATGAAAGCTGAGTGCCAAAGAATTGATACTTTTGAACTGTGGAGTTGGAGAAGTCTCTTGAGAGTCCCTTGGACTGCAGGGAGATCCAACCAGTCCATCCTAAAGGAAATCAGTCCTGAATATTCATTGGAAGGACTGATGCTGAAGCTGAAGCTCCAATACTTTGGCTACCTGATGCGAAGAACTGACTCGTTAGAAAAGACCCTGATGCTGGGGAAGATTGAAGGCAAGAGGAGAAGGGTAAGACAGAGGGTGAGATGGTTGGATGGCATCACCAACTCGATGGGTGTGAGTTTGAGCAGGCTCCGGGAGTTGGTGATGGACAGGGAATCCTGGCGTGCTGTAGTCCATGGGGTTGCAAAAAGTTGGACATGACTGAGTGACTGAACTGAACTGAACTGAAGAATAAAAGAGTATGGCAATTCAATAATAGTCCCAGATACATTATTTTCTAATTCATTCTATGATGGTCTATCAAAAAAGTTTATTTTGTTAAAAATTCAGTTGTTTATTTCTTATTTTCTAACACAAAGATAGGTCAAGATAGAATCTTGGTAAATCTCTAAGAAAGATTACTCAAGACATGGCCAGGATGCTGTAGAAGTGTAAGAGAACACAATCTTAGAGGTTATGTCTTAACATTTTTATTTCTATTTTGTTGACTCTTTCTATATTCCATCCAACATGTTTTTTGTTGCTTGAAACATGTAGTAGCTGTCCAAGGTGACCTGTTTTCTTGTGATAGGTAAAAACAGGAATTTATAAAGCAGTTCCTAGAGTTGATTTTACAAGAATAATGAGAGAATCCTTCTAGAAGCATTTTCAGCTTTGATCAGTTTAATTTTCATATATGTTACTTTCCTGTAAAAAAAAAATGGTGTATTACATGTTTGTGCACATGAATCTGTGTGGGCTAAACTTGAGTAGGTATGTGTATATATGTGCACATGTGTGAATGTAAATAGCTGCAACAAACTAAATCCAGGCAAGGAAGGGGGTGCATTTAGGCCGTGTAGGCAGGTCTCTAAGGTGTCTTTTAACAACTTCCTTTGGAATATCCTTTCCTTTTTTAGAAGAGGTAACTTCTGATCTCACAAATTTCTCAGGGCAGGACATGGATAAGCAGAAAAAACCATCTTACACCACATTATCTCTTTAGGCCTCAAATGATGAAAAACAGTGATTAGGAAAAAAGTTTACTGGTGGGTTTTGAATGATGCCAGATACATAAACTGCTCACATATTTTAGGAGAATGATTTATTTTGAACTAATTCTTTAAGAAGCTTCTTCAAATAAACAAATTCAAATGACTGAATAACAGACTCTGGAAAGCAGACTTATACTGCTCTGCATTATTTTGGTATATTAAAAATATTGAGATACTTAAATTTTTTAGTGAACAGTAACAATTTAATGACAATTTAATGACATTTTGTGAATATGACAGCAACAATTTAATGACATTTTGTGAATGTATGTATAAGAGGAGGGCCTTATGGCAAAATAGTGAGATCTAATTAATCACCACGAAACAAAAATTCTTCCCTGATCCACATAGTGACAGATCTGGTCTCCAGGTTGGACAATGAGTGGGAGCCCCAAGTTGTTTCTTATTTTAGATTGTGTTCCACTGTCCACTCAAGGGAGTAGGATTAGATTATCTGCAGCACACAGCTGTTTAGAGTACAAAACTTATTTCACTACAGTCCCTAGAGCTTTTTGAGATTTTATATGCACAAAGGAAGTTGTGATTTCCACCATGATTCTCACTTTAGCTGCTGCTAAGTCACTTCAGTCATGTCCGACTCTGTGTGACCCCATAGACGGCAGCCCACCAGGCTCCCCTGTCCCTGGGGTTCTCCAGGCAAGAACACTAGAGTGGGTTGCCATTTCCTTCTCCAGTGCATGAAAGTGAAGTCGCTCAGTCATGTCCGACTCTTAGCGACCCCATGGACTGCAGCCTACCAGGCTCCTCCATCCATGGGATTTTCCAGGCAAGAGCATTGGAGTGGGATGCCATCGCCTTCTCCGCCACTTTAGCTGGGCACACATAAAGCAAAACACACAGCTTTCATGGTTGTCTCTAGTTCTGTTGTCTCCTTCACACTCCTAATTCATGTACAATTAAGTACAAGCTAGCTATTAGCTCCCAGGGTCCCCTCAGTATTCTGCATTCTTTCTTCCTGGCAGTCTCAGATCTATGGATTTCTTTCTCACTTCTCTAGAAATTCGGTTCTTCCTACCTTGGGACCAGATCATAAGTGTGCTTCTTTAAGTCACCTATAACCAACTAAGTAACTTTCTTGGATTCTACCCTTTAGCATTTTAACAGGATAGATTTTAAAAGAATGGTTTCATTCCTAGCCACAGCAATAAGACAAAAAAAATAAATAAAAGGTATCTAAATTGGAATACAAGAGGTAAAACTATTTGCAGGTAACTTGATACTCTATACAGAGAACCTTAAAGACTCCACCAAACACTTTTAGAACTAAATAAATGAATTCAGCAAGACAGGCAGGATAAAAGATTAATATACATAAATCTGCTGAATTTCTTTATACTAACAATGAAATACCAGAAAGAGAAAGTAAAAAAAAACAAATCCCATTTAAAATCACATAAAAATACTTGCCAAAGCAATTCTGGGGAAAAATAACAAAGCTGGAGGCATAACCCTTCCACACTTCAGGTGAAACTGCAAAGTTATAGTAATCAAAATAGCATGGTATTGGTACAAAAACAGACACATGGATCAATGGAACAGAATAGAGAGCCCAGAAATAACCCACACACCTACAGTCAATTAATCTATGACAAAGGAGGCAAGAATATACAATGGAGAAAAAGACAGCCTCTTCAACAAGTAGTGTTGGGAAAGCTGTACAGCTACATGTAAATCAATGAAACTAGAACACTCTCTCACACTATATACAAAAATAAATTCAAAATGGTTTAAAGACCTAAACACAAGACATGATACCATAAAACTCTTAGAACATAGGCAAAATATTCTCTGACATAAATTGCAGCAATATTTTCTTAGATCATGCTCCCAAAGCAATAGAAATAAAATAAAAAATAAACAAACAGAGCCAAGCAAACTTAAAACCTTTTGCACAGCAAAGGAAACCATTATCAAATGAAAGGTAACCTACAGAATGGGAGAAAATTTTTGCAAATGATGCAAAAGGCAAGGGGTTAGTATCCAAAATATGCAAACAGCTTATATAGCTCAATATTAAAAACAAATTAAAAAATGGGCAGAAAACCTAAACAGACAGTTCTCCAAAGACATACAGATGGCCAACAAGCACATGAAAAAATGCTCAACATCACTAATTATTCAGTTCAGTTCAGTCACTGTCATGTCTGACCCTTTGCGACCCCATGAATTGCAGCACACCAGGCCTCCCTGTCCATCACCAACTCCAAGAGTTCACACAAATTCATGTCCATCTAGTCGGTGATGCCATCCAGCCATCTCATCCTCTGTCATCCCCTTCTCCTCCTGCCCCCAACCCTCCCAGCATCAGGGTCTTTTCCAATGAGTCAGCTCTTCACATGGGGTGAAATTGGGGTGGCCAAAGTGTTGGAGTTTCAGCTTTAGCATCAGTCCTTCCAATGAACACCCAGGACTGATCTCCTTTAGGATGGACTGGTTGGACCTCCTTGCAGTCCAAGGGGCTCTCAAGAGTCTTCTCCAACACCACAGTTCAAAAGCATCAGTTCTTCAGTGCTCAGCTTTCTTCACCGTCCGGCTCTCACATCCATACCTGACCACTAGAAAAACCATAGCCTTGACAAGATGGACCTTTGTTGGCAAAGTTATGTCACTGCTTTTTAATATGAAATCTAGGTTGGTCATGGAGAAGGCAATGGCACCCCACTCCAGTACTTTTGCCTGGAAAATTCCATGGGCAGAGGAGCCTGGTAGGCTGCAGTCCATGGGGTCGCTAAGAGTCTGATATGACTGAGCGACTTCACTTTCACTTTTCACTTTCATGCATTGGAGAAGGAAATGGCAACCTACTCCAGTGTTCTTGCCTGGAGAACCCCAGGGATGGTGGAGCCTGGTGGGCTGCCGTCTATGGGGTTGCACAGAGTTGGACTGAACTGATTTAGCAGCTTAGCAGCAGCAGGTGGTCATAACTTTCCTTCCAAGGAGCAACCAAGTCGTTTAATTTCATGGCTGCAATCACCATCTGCAGTGATTTTGGAGCCCCCAAAAAACAAGTCTGACACTGTTTCTACTGTTTCCCCATCTATTTCCCATGAAGTGATTGGACCAGATGCGAGTGTAATGCAAATCAAAATCACAATGAGTTATTACCTTGTATCAGTCAGAATGGCTATCATCAAAAAGTTTACAGATTGTAAAATGCTTGAGAGAGTGTTAAGAAAATTGAACTCTCTTACACTATTGGTGGGAATGTAAACTGGTACAATCACTATGGAAAACAACATGGAAGTTCCTTTAAAAAACTAAAAATAGAGCTACCATATGATCCAGCAATCCCACTCCTGGGCATATATCCAGAAAAGAAGAAAACTAATTTGAAAAGATATATGCACTCCAATGTTTATAGCAGCACAATTTATGATAACCAGTATATGGAAACAGCTGAAGTCACATCAACAGACAATTGGTTTAAGAAGATGTAGTATGCCAAAGAAAGTTCAAACTACCATACAGTTGTGCTCATTTCACGTGTTAGTAAGATTATGCTCAAAATTCTTCAAGCCAGGCTTTAGGAGTATGTGAACCAAGAACTTCCAGATGTACAAGTTGGGTTTAGAAAAGGCAGATCAAATTGCCAACATTCACTGGATCAGAGAGAAAGAAAGGGAATTCCAGAAGAACATCTACTTCTGCTTCATTGACTACACCATGGAAATCAGAACATACTTATGGAGTCACAATAAACTATGGAAAATTCTTAAAGAAATGAGAATATGAGACCATTGTACATGCCTCCTGAGAAACCTGTATACAGGTCAAGAAGCAAAAGTTAGAATCAGACATGGAACAATGGACTGGTTCCAAACTGGGAAAGGAGTATGTCAAGGCTGTATATTGTCACCCTGCTTATTTAACTTCTATGCAGAGTATATCATGCAAAATGCTGGGCTGGATGAATCACAAGCTGGACTTCAGATTGCCAGAGGAAATATCAACAACCTCAGATATGCAGATAATATCATTCTAATGGCAGAAAGTGAAGAGGAACTAAAGAGCCTCTTGATGAGGGTAAAAGAGAAGAGTGAAAAAAGCTGGCTTGAAAGTTGACATTCAAAAAACTAAGATCATGCCATCTGGTCCCATCACTTCATGGCAAATAGAAGAGGAAAAAGTGGAAGCAGTAACAGATTTTATTTTCTTGGGCTCCAAAATCATTGCAGACAGTGGCTGCAGCCATTAAATTAAAAGATGCTTGGTCCTTGGAAGAAAAGCTATGATGAACCTAGACAGCGTATTAAAAAGCAGAGACAACATTTTGCTAACAAAGGTCTGTATAGTCAAAACTATGGTTTTTCCAGTAGTCAGGTACAGATGTGAGAATTGGACCATAAAGAAGGCTGAGTGCCAAAGAATTGATGCTTTTGAACTGTGGTGCTGGAGAAGATTCTTGAGAGTCCCTTGCACAGCAAGGATATCAAACCAGTCAATCCTAAAGGACATCAGTCCTGAATATTCATTAGAAGGACTGCTGCTGAAGCTGAAGCTCCAATACTTTGGGCACCTGATACGAAGAGCTGACTCTTCGGGAAAAATCCCGATGCTGGGAAAGATTGAAGGCAACAGGAGAAGCGGGTGGCAGAGGATGAGATGGTTAGATAGCACCACCAACCCTATGGACATGAGTTTGAGCAAACTCCAGGTGATAGTGAAAAACAGAGGAGCCAGGTACACTGACGTCCATGAGGTCACTAAGAGTTGGACACAACTTAGCAACTGAACAACAACAACAACAACCATACACACACACACACAAACACACCCACACATATACATATATACAATGGAATATGTCATAAAAAAATAAAATATGTCATTTGCAGCAACAGATGGACCTAGAGATTATCATACTAAGTGAAGCAGTAAAAGACAAATGTTTTATGGTATCACTTACATGTGGAATCTAAAAAATAATACAAATGAATATACAAAACAGAAAAAGATTCACAGACATAGAAAACAAACTTATGGTTACCTAAGGAGAAATGGAGGGGGAGAAGGGATAAATTAGAAGTATGGGATTAACATATACAAACTACTATACATAAAATAGATAAGCAACAAGGATTTACTGTATAGCACAGGGAACTATGTGCTTCCCAGGTGGCTCAGTGGTAAAGAATCTGACTGTCAATGCAGAAGACACAAGAGACTTGTGTCAATTCTTGGGTTGGGAAGATCCCCTGGAGAAGGAAATGGCAAGCCACTCCAGTATTCTTGATTGGAAAATTCCATAGGCAGAGGAGCCTGGCAGGCTATTCTTGGGGTCGCAAAGAGTTGGACATGACTGAAGGACTGGGCATACATGCACAGAGAACTATATTCAATATCTTATAATAACTGATAATGGAAATCTAAAAAATACAACTAAATCAGTTTGTTGTACTCTTAAAATTAACACAATATTGTAAGTCAATTATATTTCAATTTTTTAAAATTACATAACCAAAAAACAACAACAAAAAACCTACAAACGGTTTGTGGCTTGCAGTCAAGGGACAGGACCAAAAGAGATTGCTCTGATCCCTTCTTCCTTTTTTGCTCTTATTTTACAGAGTTTTATCCAGTGCCCTGGTTTCTGCCACAATATTGGAGAGCTTACATAAACATTTTTCCAGCCTTGTGATTATTTCACTTCAAATACCATAAATATTAACATTTCCCTGAGCCAACTGTATTTTCATTATTCACCATTATATTTCTGATGAAGGGTATAGCTGATACAGAGATGCAATCACCAGTTAAATGGCTTGTCAGAAAGTTAAAAGAATGATAGTGTTTCTTATTATTACTTTTGCTTTAGGAATAACAGCAACTTATTTATTTGCCAATGTTTTTTAAAAACCTAACAATCCATAATATAAAGAATAAATTTCATAGTTTCTTCTTTCAAATGTCTTAAGCTTAAGACAGGTACTAGATATCTAAGACTTCCATTGTTAATAAAAAGTTTGATACATACAGAGTTGGGAAATATAATTTATACATATATGGTACACATAATAGCTCATTTTCAAGGATGATTTTAGAACTCAAGTAAACTTAAAGCATGAATTCTCTAATGATTAAAATACATTCATTTATTCAAACAACACACACACACATACACAAACACAAAACATTTGCTTAGTGCCATTTTAATAATAAGTAAAATGGGACATAATTTAGGAAGATACTGAGACAGAGCTGGAGGACCCCACTAGTATTTTGTTGGGATGAGTTACTGAGGATGGAACCAGTCATAAATGTTTGCTCTGCAGTGCTTCAGCATCATGGGTACTGTCTAATTTTGTATTCCTCCACATACCATTATCCCCAACCTTGTTAGCATTCCTATCAGCAGCACCCTGCTTCTGGGGGAGTCTCCTGGGAAACCGCTCTTGAGTAGGAGGAACATGGACACAAAGCTGTTTTTCCCTTGTTCTGGCTTGTCTACATGATGCTTACTTCCCTCGCTGTTTGGATCTTAATTTCCTCTTCAGAACTCTCAACTTCCCCTCATTATTCTCTTCTAAATACTCCATTCCAAGAAGGAACCAGACTTTTGTTCTTCACCATACATCTGGGAACATGTTCTTTTTTTCTGTCCAAATGTGGATTTTAGTAAATTGTAAGGATACCTGTAACACATATTGATTTTGCTACTACTTCTGGCAATTCATTATGTACTTCTCGTGATGTCCCATGAGTTATTTTCCAGAGTTATATTTTGTTTCTTTTATTGTTATTTGATAATTCATGGGTTGATGATGGCAAATTCCCAAAGGACAATGTCCACTCCTACTTTGATTCTACCAAAGTGCCTTAACAACAAAAAGTGATTCTTAAAATTTGATGGAATTACTGAACATTAACTGAATGGTTTTGCATTCTGTTTGATCAGTTTCACTCGTGATATTGCTTGGTTACCCTTGATTAGTATAAACATACAATTATTTTAAAGGTAGTTCAAGTTTTAGAATTGAGTTAGCCAAATATCTTATGTTTTTAAGTTTATTTAGTACACATTTATATAACATTAATTCATACTCTGTCCCTCCTTTTAATCTGTGGTTATGCAAAATTGATAGCAATAAGCTATCCATGCTGCTGCCAATATCCTGGCACTCATCCTTCCTTTCATGTCATTCCTTAGCTTCATCTTTATTAAATGTTTACAGATCATTTAGGTTCAAGCAACAAGTCTGCAATTGTGGCTAAATGCTTACAATGAGAGCTGTTTTCTTCTGCCAATATTTGAATGCAGTTTTCTTGGTCAGTTTTATTTTTGAGTGTGCAATTTGCAGTTAACTCCTGGAAAAAGAAGCATGCTAATGAACTTCAGATGTGGCACAGATTACTTATTTGTACATTCGTGCAAAATCAAACACATTTGGGACAAATTTTGTTTACTCTTTGGTTTCAAAGAACAGAATTGTGCCAATAATTCAACAAGTGCACAGGCAATCTTTACCAATGGGGCTATTTGTTGATTTCAGAGACTCTAGTTTGACATTTTCTTCTGGAGAAAGAGATAATGAATATCCAGTGCATACTCCTGAAGTTACCCAGACTTGCAATTCTACTATAATCTGCTTCTTTTTGCTTCTATGGGGTGAGGAAAATTCATTCTGCAGATTAAGTGTTAACTAGTTTTAAGAATCTTGTCTTTGATGGGAAGTAAATCTTTGATAAAGTTTTAATTGAACAGAAGATACTCATATGAATAGTATTCTAATATTTGATGATATTCACAGAATCTAAAGGGGATGTCAGCCATGTATCTGGTATTGAAAGGATCTCCTATCAGTTTGGTAAATAAAGCACACTTTTAAGGCCAAAATCAGAATCAACATCTTCCTCTATTGCAACTCTACATGAATTGAACCACCACACAACGTTTGTGCCTTGAGTGTAAGGGGGATGTCTTTAGAAGGTACGGGTATCACTTAGCACCAATCATTACCACAGGCAAAACATAACTGTGAGTTTCACCTACTGACAATTTAAGGGCATTTATAGTATTTCACAGGGCTTCCCAGATGCAGTGGTAAAGAATCCGCCTGCCAATAATGTGTATTTGACCCCAGGTTGGGAAGATCCCCTGGAGTAGGACATGGCAACCCACTCCAGTATTCTTGCCTGGAGAAGTCCATGGACAGAGGAGCCTGGTGGGCTACAGTCGTTGGGGTCCCAAAGAGTTGGACACGACTGAGTGACTGAGCACAGGACAGCAGTGTGGCATTGCACACTTGCAGAAGCCTTCACACTTGCAGGCTCCACAGACAGGCCAAACACCTCTGGTTTCTTGTGAAGATGTCCTCTTTCCTCTAGATTGCACATATATGCTCTTGGTTCAGGAATACAGTCCTAACCAGGACTTATGGTCAATCATGTTTGGGGATGAGGGCACTGGTGATGGCAATAAGAATGGTGAGAGAAGTAGACACATTATTCTGTCCCATAAACAGAAAGCATTTTTGATGTTTTCTCTTCATTATTTCCCATATCCCACATAAAGTATTCTTACCCCACCCTTTGATTTTTACAACTGAATGCAACTTCCTGAGATTAAAATTATGTTAGACCATTGGTTCTCATACTTGAGTAGTGATCAAACTCATAGGATTGTTAAGACATAGATTGCTGAGCCCCATCCTTAGAGTTTCCAATTCAATAGTTCTGATGGGGTCCATGATTTTGCATTTCTAATAAGTTACTGGATGATGCTAATGTTTCTGGTCTGGAAACCACATTTAGAAAGTCATTGAGTTAAATAGTTATATAACTTATTCTTTTGTGACGGAGAAGGCAATGGCACCCCACTCCAGCACTCTTGCCTGGAAAATCCCATGGACGGAGGAGCCTGGTGGGCCACAGTCCATGGGGTCGCTAAAAGTTGGACACAACTGAGCGACTTCACTTTCACTTTTCACTTTCATGCATTGGAGAAGGAAATGGCAAACCACTCCAGTGTCCTTGCCTGGAGAATCCCAGGGACGGGGGAGCCTCGTGGGCTGCCGTCTATGGGTTGCACGGAGTTGGACACGACTGAAGCGACTTAGCAGCAGCAGCAGTCTTTTGTGGCAGAAGTGTGATCATATCAATATCTTCCATCCTTCTACCTCAAGTAACTATCATTCAATTTTTATGAAGGAATTTTCTGACTATACATGAATCACAAAGATGTACATATTATTTACAAATATGTATTAAAATATGTCTTAAATTAACTGAAATTTGATGACTATAGTGTTTGGAGATATAAATCATGAAACAATGCTAGATTTTTCAGGAAGAAATCAATGCAATTATATGGCATCAGCTTATTTAAAAAGTAATTAAGTTTTCCCTATAAACTCAACTTCTATGCATTTACATGGCCTTAGAGAATTTTAAGATACTCAAAGATAATTAGCACCTAAACACAATTAACTATTAGTAGGTGAAATACCCATTTTACATTCTGCTTGAAATATTTCTTTTCTGTTAATATAATAATTTACTCAATTATAGTCTTCTTTTTGCAAAATATCTATTTTCTGAGATCAAAGCTCTTTGCTGGGCTGTATAATTATATATAACAAAAATTAGGCACTTCTTCACAAAACTAAGCGGAGCAACCAGAGACCCTAATGACAGTAGTGAGGATGAACGAAAGGCTAGTATTTGAAAGTTTCTTGGTAATGACAATGCCAAGTATGCTAAGCTACTTGATTACACTGTAATTTATAAATCCTCTTTTGGATATGATATCATTTAAGTTTCAAATGAAAGAAGCCAACAAGAGATGTCCCTAACATCTGAGAATCTCTATGTGTTAGTTCAAATTTCTCTTTTTTAAAGTAGTTGTATAGATAATAACTTTTTTCCTTTTCAAAACAGTACTTTAGTTATGTTTATAAAGAAACGTGCAGAAGATAATATATGGTCTCCAAGAGTGTGGAGCTTTTTAACCCTAAGTATAATTTTTTAATTCCTTTAGGCTTGACAAAAGGCAGTATATTTCTCTTTTTAGCTTTTTAGTTGCTCCTGCATCATAGGTAATAATAACAGAAATCAAATAAAATCGTTGAAAATACAGCTAAAACTGAAAAAACAAATTTGGCAAACAAAAGTTTGTAGTTGAAGTATGGTTTTTAATTTAGCTGAGTGAAAATTTTTCCCAGTGGAAATGAGGAAAGATGAACTAACTATGGTATGACATATATCCAAGTATGTAGGTGCTAATGTCTAGGTATCCTATACATGCAATCTAGAACAATGTGGAAATTGACAAATGGGCAGAATCCTGACAACTGCAAAGAAAGGCTCTGTCCAAGTACATAAAGCTCAATGAAATACTGTTTTTCAAAGTTTAAAACAAATTGAAAACACAGTCTTACTGGACAAACAATGCCTTAACCTGAAAAAGTGGCTTTAACACTGAAACTTTCCCACTGTTGGCTGTGGTGTGCAGAACATTTGTTTATTGGGGGTTTGCTGAGGTGCTCAACAATTCCATTTCTCCAGGACTGAGGCATTTCCAGGGAAGTGGGACATTTAGTTTTCAGATCAGGACAGTCTTGGGTAGACACAGATGGTTGGAAACCTTAGGATATGTTTTCACATCTTTCAGTTATACCTTATATAATACAAGCCAGGAATTGCACTCTGGATTTGACTCCACAATCAGCTTTATTAGACATTTTATCAAGTTCATTTTCTAATGGCATGGTTTCTTAAGCAAGTAAGTAATGATACTTGCAAACCCTGGCTGAGTTTAGTAATGATTTAATTACTAGCCATTCAAAATATTCTACATGTAATTTTTGAAAGTTCAATTAAATGGACAAATTCCTTTCAATTGGTCAACTGATTCTCTTATTTCTCTTATTTTTTCCCCTACAAGAATGGGGCTCTTAGAACGTTATATATGGTAAAAAAAATTCTTTCTCAACTTGAACTAGTGTTTTCTGACTCCATATCCTTTGAAGATTACAATAGTGACTATGCACTGAAGATCCAACTTCCTTTAGGAACAGATGAATATCTGTTATCTTTGAAGTGGATGATATTTCATGGAAATATAATTAATTTCTAAAGCTTAATTTTTACATGACTCCAGGCATGTGACACTGAAATGATCTTCATGAAATTTGATAGCTGCCAACATTCAGACAACTAAGATCATGGCATCTGGTCCTATCACTTCATGGTAAATAGATGGGGAAACAGTGGGAACAGTGTCAGACTTTATTTTTTGGGCTCCAAAATCACTGCAGATGGTGACTGCAGCCGTGAAATTAAAAGACGCTTACTCCTTGGTAGAAAAGTTATGACCCACCTAGATAGCATATTCAAAAGCAGAGACATTACTTTGCCAACAAAGGTCCGTCTAGTCAAGGCTATGGTTTTTCCAGTGGTCATGTATGGATGTGAGAGTTGGACGGTGAAAGCTGAGCGCAGAAGAATTGATGCTTTTGAACTGTGGTGTTGGAGAAGACTCTTGAGAGCTCCTTGGACTGCAAGGATGTCCAACCAGTCCATCCTAAAGATCAGTCCTGGGTGTTCATTGGAAGGACTAATGCTAAAGTTGAAACTCCAATACTTTGGCCACCCCATGCGAAGAGTTGACTCATTGGAAAAGACCCTGATGTTGGGAGGGATTGGAGGCAGGAGGAAAAGGGGACAACAGAGGATGAGATGGCTGGATGGTATCACCGACTCGATGGACATGAGTTTGTGCGAACTCTTGGAGTTGGTGATGGACAGGGAGGCCTGGTGTGCTGCGATTCATGGGGCCGCAAAGAGTTGGACACGACTGAGCGACTAAACTTAACTGAAAGATGCCACCTGTCATTTGAAATTCTCAGTGTGAATGACTTCCCCAGTATCATGCTCACTTGGTAAAAATTACCTGGAAAAAAATGCTTACTGTGAATTGATAATTGGATGTTATGTTTTAAACCCCTTGGTTTTGCATAAAATTGAAAAAAACCTGGACAAATAGATGAATAAAGGTTAAAGAATCATGTTTTGACTAAATGTTAAAACATGGAAAGCTGGTTAAAAATATATTTACAAAATAGAATACATTTCTTTATTTACTTTTTTAGTTTTGGCCACACTACCCATGGCATGAGGTATCTTAGTTCCTTGACCAGGGATTGAACTCTTGTCCCTCTGCATTGGAAATGCAGAGTCTTAACTGGACCACCAGGGAAGTCCCTAATATAGAAATATTTTAAACTATCTAGTGGTATTTAAATTATTAAGTGCCAACAGTGATTGATAATAGTACATGCAAAGGCACAATTAACTAACATTGAAATACAGTTCAGATTTCAGTCATTACATTAAAAATGTCCTAAGCTTTAAGTTATATAATGATAAACTGTACCTGTTGAAAAATATATATGGAAAAGAAATAATTTTATGACAAAAATATGACTCATCTTAGGCATTCATTTATCCTGATCCAGCAATCATGGTAAATGTGTTTGGATTACTAGTCATAAGTATGCAACATTTAAAAGGAGAATGGAGATCTTTATTAAAACAGAAAGTTCCTCAAACTCTACAATGATGTCAGTAATATAGGTCCTTGGAGCACATTATTGTTTTAAGCAGAAGTCCCTACACTTTCACATTGGTTATAAAACATTATTTTGTGCTGCTGGCCTGGAATGAGAATGTCATACATCTGTAGGCAATTAGAAGAAGCTGGACTGCATGTTTGATCAGCTCAGTAATAAATGGGCACAAGTGTGACTCGACTTATGTTAGTCAGATTCCCTAGACAGATTATCCTGTTGTTATCATATGAAATAACCCCCTTTTATCAACAATTTAGTAAATCCACATTTATGGGCACTTTGCAAAAGTGTGTGATGGGAAGAAATCCAACTTAAGCCTTAAGTCATCCAAAAAAACTTTTAACCCTGCTTTTAATGATACAGACCCCCAATCTCAAATTGTAGAAATTGGTTGAATTATGCGAAACAGTTTGGGTTGGAAATGCCTCATGTGCACACAATCAATGAATATGTATTTAGCATCTATCATAAGCATTTAAGAGTTTTAGCTTATAACTGAAAAAGAAATTCCCAAAGAAGAAAAGACCTTACTTTGTAAGGTAGTCTAAATCTTTGTTTAAGAAAGATTAAATAGGATTTCATTTTTATTATTCACTTTTTATTATACAGTTTTTACTGTAACCAATGCATGTTGTAAATCCTGAATATGTTTTATTCTAGAACTTCATTCGATTCTAGGCATTCTTCTTGCTTTTAACCACAACTGTCAATGATGGATGAATTTACCTGCTTTTTTCCCCTCCTAAGTACCATTCAAACATTTGTCCAAAGTATAAAAAAATAATTCAATATGTAAAAGTCAATACTTTAAAACTTTCACCAAACCTTTTCAGTTTCAGGAAAAATACCACCAAACCTTCCAATATAATTATATATTTAAATACCAGAATTAAAAGTTGCTATCTTAAATAAATTCAAGGTATTTTTAAACCAATATTCACTCAAATACACACACCATACAAATATAAATATATATTTATTTGTAAATATATATTTATTTATATATATATAAATAACCTCATGAGGTTATCTCTTTGACATAATCCTTAAATTAAATATCTGAATATCAAGCAGATGCTGAATTGGAATTCTGACTCATGACAGTAACACAAAACAGATGCTAATAAGATAGGCACTCTGAAAAGTGACACCATCACAGCATGGCTTAGCTCTTGATGTGGGATACTGAAAATTTGAATGCAAATATAAAATAATAAAAGTCAGAGCCTGATAGGTTTCCTTACTTCATCTATAAACCATTTAAAATCTACTATATTTTTATACAGAAGATAAAACTCAACGCTCGTGAATAAGGAGCAGCGTCCTAGAAGACCAAAAGATGCTTCTTTCACTTAATACAGCAGGTAGGTGACCCCAGTTGAACCCTTCTGTGTTGAGGGAGGAAGGTGCTCTCTTCTTCACTTATGTAAGTAGAAGTTAAGAACTCCTAGGCCCTTCCTATTGGCCAGTGTGTACCAGGCACTTATGGTGTATATGGGGTATACCCAGCCAGCACCTGGCAGTGAAAAAGTAGTCCAAAGCTTCTATGGCCACATCAGGCAGATCTAAAAGGGTTTGCTAAGTAGGCAAAGAGGAAGAAAATCCCTTAGCACAGTCCAGTTAGTTCATATGCTACACGTCTTCAAAGCCCAAGATTCTTATCAGTTTGCTAGCATGAGTCTACCGGATGTGTATTCTTTGTGAGAATAAACAGAAAAACCCAGGCAGATGGTGCCATGGTGCAAGTGATATAAGCAAAATGTGCTCAAATGAGAGCTTAGGAATAGATATAAGTGTGAGCGGGGGAAGATTCCTTCAAAGGTAATGACAGGCAGAAGTCCCATTTCTTTATTCCTCAGTGAGGAAAACAAGACACTGGCAAGTTCAATTAAGAGACCTTAAAGGGGGGCATTTGTGGAGTAGCTTGACAGCACAATTTCAAATTCCAAATGAGTAATTTGACTGCTCCTTTTGACAGCTGTGACTCTAACCCCATCTGTCTGGGTTTGAAGGCTGGCTCTGCACTCACCACCTGTGTGACCCCTGGTTCTTAAACTTGGCTGCACACTGGAACCACTTGGGGAGCTTAAAAAAAATACTGATTCCTGGAACCCATCCCCAGAGAGTGTTATTTAATTGGGCTAGGGTGTGGTTTGGACATGGAGAAGTTTTAAAGGCTCCCAAGTGACTCTAAATATGTGCCACTAAGGTTGAGAACCATTGGTGACCTCACTGAGACAGTTTCCTCATTTGTAAAATGATGATGACACGGGCAGCAACTACCTTTTATGATTTTTGTGATGATTGAATATGATAATGCAGGCAAAGCACTTAGCACAAAGAATGGTGAGGGGGAAGCTCTCAATAAATGAGAGCTGTTGTCTTTCTCACCACAAGGTGCACTTGGGCAAGAACTTTTTCATTAGCATAGAAAGTCATGCTTACCTTGGCACACGTTATGCTCACTCTGCTCATAGCCTGTTGCACACTGGATCCGGTGAGAAGGGTTGGTGGGAATGCGCTGAGGGTCAGCTGGGTTCCGCCGGGTGACAAAGTTATTTCGGCCAGTCTGCACTTCAACAGCAGCACTGGCAACAACACCACCCCCAGGCACCACTCCACTGGCAGCGATGCCAGTGGCTGCCACACCCCCAGTGCCTGTACTAGAGGTCGCAGCTGCATTTGCAGCTGCACCCACACCTTCGGCTGCTGGTGTTTCTTGCTGAGGTTGCTCATTGTTGACAATAATCTGGGCTGTTTTAGGAAGGCAGAGGTATCCTCCATAGTGGTTGACACATTTCATTCCACCTTTGCAAGCGTCTTGGACAATGTCACATTCATCAATATCTGTGGTAAGTAATAAAATAAGTCAGGAATCTTCTTACAGGGGAAACCAAACATGTAAACACATGCTTACACGTTTTGGGTATAATACAGGTGGGGCATGAAGGACATACTAGATGGAGACAGAGAGCTATGGTCAGATGGGACGTTTTTGAAGCTGGCTCACCTTTGCACTGCTGTCTTACAGGATCCCACTCATATCCATCTGTGCATTGCTGTGAAGAGGGGCCAGAAGACAGTTAATTGAGTATCCACTCTCTAAAAAGTCACTCTAAAAGCTTCATATTTATGGCAACAGTCTTGGTACTAGAGTCCCACATAGATGATGAGATAGTTAGTTTAACATTGTGTAGCTTTTTAAAAAAGACACATCTGTGCACTGGACTGCTTCAGGGATCCCTTCTCAATCACCACCTGTCTCAGCTCTTTTGTTGCATTTCCACTGGATCCAGTTGCCCATAACCATCTTGGAATTCCTTTCTGTCTTGATACTAATACTCTGTAATCTCTCTCTCTCTCTCTCTTTTTTTTTTTTTTTGCTTTACTTGACCCTTCTTCCACATTATAAATTTTACCAAAAAAAAAAAAAAAACCAACTGAGTTCTTTTATTCAGCCCTTGACTATTCCCCCTCTCTCTAAATCCTCTTAGAACACTCCAGCACCTGACTTTCCTTATCATTCCTATTCAGTTAAGTCCTGATCCGTCTTCTCATACCATGGCCTGCCTCCCAGCTTCAGTTTCTAAAGGTCCTCTCCAGTTCACTCACTGACAGAACCATCTGTCAAGTACCCTTTCACACCAGGCACCATCCTAGTCTCTGGGAAAGCAAAGACGATTAAGATCTTGTTCCCATTCTCAGGCAGCTCACAGGCCTGAAGAGGAGACAGACAGGTAGATTGGCTGAAGCAAGATGTCAGGTGTCGTGAGACAAGTTCACCTGTGGAAGGAGTGATGGACTCTGCTCAGGACTGTGGATAGGCATGACAAGGTGGAAAGGAGGGCTTTGTGGGCAAAGCTACAAGTGAGTTGGATTTTTTTCCAGGGAGATGTGGTAAGTCTAGGATGAGGGACCACATAAGCAAAGGTGCAAAGCTGGAAGGAGCTACCAGTAGTCCTGGGTGGATGGAGTGAGGTAAGAGAGGTAGGCAGGGCCAAACCTGGGAAGCCTTTCTTTGGAAAGGCCAAGCGGGAACTGAATTTGACCTTGAAGGTCAGTGAATCTCAAGCTTTATTATGCTTAAGAAAGTCTGGTGCTTGTTAAAATGAGATTCCTGGGACCAACCAAAGGCTCTGACTCTGTAGGTCAGGTAGGGGGCATGGAATCTGAATTCCTAACAAGCATCTCAGGTGATTCTTTACAAGTTATCTATGGGCTACTTCTTGAGACATGCTGGTCTAACTGATGAGGCCTCTGAAGAATTCTTAAGCTCAAGAAAACATCTGATCACATGCAGATTTGAGGAAGAGGTTTCAGGAAGGATTAAGCAAAAGTAGAGTAAACAAACAAATAAACTTAAATTCTTCCATAAGAGCCAAGAGTTGCTTGGCAAACAACAGATGCTTGGCAAATAAATAGCTGAATGGAGACAGAGATGAGTTTAGATATTTTACTGACTTCTGAGACTTAATAAGGTGAAAACGAAAATCATTTTATCTCCCAAACTAATGCTTCTACTTTTACCAACACTGTCCAAGGGACTATACCACATTTCTCAGGAACCAGGATAACAATTTTAACATTAACTTTTCCATTATTTTCCTTCAAGCTCTGCTGTTATTGCGTCCATTTTTATATCTCCCATGTTGGTGTAAGCCTTCCTGACCTCATGGGAAGGCAAATCTCCTTAGCTGGTCTCCATATCACTGCATTCAGCACACAAGTCCCTATGATAAACTTTCTTTGCTCTCTTGGTTACACTGCTCCTCCATCTAAGAGCTCACAGGGGCCTGTGGACCCCTCATCTTCCACTATTACCATCTTTAGGTTCTCCACACCACCCAGCTCCTTGTCACCTCCTGATCTTGACTTGGCTATGTTCCCTTCTAGTCTTTGATTATGCTACCTTTTCTGATTCAGGTGCCTCTTCAGCCTTTCTAGAATAATCCAAAGTCCTCACTTCCTTCAAGAAGTAGCAGCAAGTTCTAACTCCTTCAATAAGCCAGTCGCTTATTGAAGGCAGCATGGGCTAAGTCGCTTCAGTTGTATCCAAACCTTTGCAACCCTGTGGGTGGTAGCCCACCAGGCTCCTCTGTCCATGGGGTTCTCCAGGTAAGAATAATGGAGTGGGTTGCCAGTATGAACATTAATCACCTCTCTGCTTTTGTATTTCTTTAGCAACATGTATAAGCTGCATAATACTTTGTACTTTTCAACAGTACTTTTCTCAAAGTAAATTCCCCAAGGTTAAGGTCTGAAATTTTTTAGTAAACAAATAAGCTTGAATTGTTTTGATAGTGATGAGAATTGCTTATGCACAGGGCAGGTACAAGACGAATACATAACTGAATGGATCCTATCTTTAATATGAAAGGAGAATATGAGGCTGTCTTGTGGATATGATCCCATCCTTCTGAAAAGTATCATTTAAGCCAGGTAGAATGGTAGTTCACTTGATAAATTTGTATGATAAATAGAGGAGACTTGCAGTTTGTTTTAGGGTTTCAGTTCCAGGACATTCAATATGGATCATATTAAACAAGCCTAGACTGAATTTAGTTTCACCACTTATTGGCTGTGTAGTCCTTAATTTAGATACCTCTCTAATCTTTAGTTCTACTGTTAGTAGAAGTAAGAGCATGCCACTTAGCTCATATTTTGCTATAAGGATGAAAAGAGATAGTGTCTCCATAGGGAGTTACTAAAAAAATAGTTACATCTTGTCCTTTAACCATGAACTAATAGCCATATACAGTTTAAAAGAGAATAGATTTAATCTTGGCACAGAAAGGGTGCCATATCTGAGAAACCTGGTACACTACTGGTGAACCCTAGTTAGCGGTCTTAAAACTACAGTGTCTAAACCACAGGGAACTTTCTCTGCTGAAGATGAGTAAGGTTTAGGTGATTAGCAAAGGGAAGGGAGTACAAGATAAGCAATTGTAAAAAGCAATAAAATCTATTATTACATGAATATAAAAGGGGGTAGCTAATTTAATTTTAACTCCCTAAGAAGGTAGTAAGTTTAGCTCGAAGAACAAAACAATTTCATCTGAAGATAAACAACACATGTATTCATTTCTCTTGCTTTATTTATCTTCAGCAGAGGAAGCAACTACATTTACCATTAAGTTAACAAAATATTTATACTAAACCCCATTTGATTTATAGTTGATCTGGACAACAAGGAACATTTGCCAGATGAATACTAACATTCTAGGGATAATACTGTATCAAAAAAGTGAGATAATGTTTATTATCAGTAATTAACATTAGCTCACTTTTAAGAGTTTTATTTTCAAAAATTTTCAACATTCTTTTGAGTAAGATTACTTAATTTTAAGTTGGGAGCAAGTAGAAAAATATGTTTTTCATATTCTGATCCAGGACAAATGTCATTTGCCTCACAACACTGATTAAAGACTAGAAAACACAAAACAGAGGTGCAAACAAACTCAACAGAAGTGAGGCAAGCACTGCTCTCTGTTCTCACCATCCATTCTGGGCAGTGGTGGGGAGGGGTGGTTAGATGATGATATTTTCAATACTTTATTCAATGTTGATTGTACTCATACAATTAGCTAATTAATAAAAATTACTTGGAAATATCAGATATGCTAATGAGAAAATACAAAACCAAATTTCACACAATGCATTTTACCAGATACTGCATCCTGGTAACACATGTCTGAGTGGCATTTATATGAGCTATCAGTTAGATTGTAAGTGAATAATAGCCTTTATAAAGTTGAGAAAATCCACTTACATGAGAACATAAGTCACATGCACAAATGAGGTGATGGGCCTTTATGATATTTAACATTCCTATTTGAGTCTTACTCCTTGAGTTCTGGTTTTATCTGCATATATATTTAATTCATGTTTTCCAATTACTTACACTCATTAATATGCTGAATGTTTCATAAACATGTAGCTTACTTTGATTTTTGTTTTAAAGGAGTTTCCCTTTTTGGCCTTGCATAAATCCTTACATTTTGGTCCCTACTCAAATGGCGATCTAAGTGAACTTTTGAAAGGACGGGCTATTTACAACGGATCTTAAACGTGAACCTTGCTAACGCTGGTTTAATTTATTACCCTCCACAGAGAATAGCCCACATAGACTGGCAGGACTGGATAAAGTCTCCCTTGTGCCACAGAATCCCACTGAACCGCAGTTGTCTCAAATTCCAACACCCCTTACCGTGTATGTGATGGTTTCTTCAGTGTCCTGTGACTTGACCAACGCCAGAGTCAGCATAGTTAGGAAAAGGGCTTTCAACATCGTGAATCTCAAATAAAACACAGTACAAACCGATGCTTAGCAGCTGCAGCGGAGGAAAATAAAACTTCAGCTGTAAAGTAACGAGCAAGGTAGAGAAGGTGGAGAAGGCTGAGGCTCTGTCATACACAATTTATAATCTACTTCTCATCTCCCCACCCCCTCCTCAACTTTCCCTTGGCCAAACGGGACACCAAAGGCTGAAGACGGCTGCAGAATTACATTTCGATTTACGTTGTCCGGCTACGATGAACATACACAAAAGCTGTAAGATACGCAGTTTACACTGCACCTACAATAGGCTCGAGAAAGGGGATGAAAGAGAAAGAATACAGGGTAATTAATTTCAAAGGTGACGGTGCATTTTTTTTTTCGAGGGTGGAAGTGGGGCAGCAAATCTCATATTCCTTTGAACGTTAAGGCTTTCCCTATAAGCTCACCTCTAGCTAGTTAAGTTCCTTGCAAAGTTCAGTAGAAAAACTTGTGAACCAATATCAATTATCTTGGCTTCAAACTTTTTTTTTTTTAAATAAAATACCACAGCGAAACTCCGGAGCAATCTCCTCCCGTAGTAAAATACCTGCCCTTCAGAACTCCTTCTCACATTCCCCAGCGCAAACTCTCCAAGTGGCATTTCCACGCGTTCTCTCTGAGCAGCTTTGTTTAAAAGCCCCAGGTGGTGTAGAGGAGCAGCCCAAGCGTCTAGTTCCCTCGCGCCTTACGGGTGTCTCGGTCCCCGAAATGCTACCTTCAGGATCCGGTCTGTCTAAGGCCAGAACTGGGGAACCACCCCGCAGTCCGAAGTACCAGTTTCAGGGCGGCCGGCCAGGCGTCCTCAGGGAGGCGAGGTCCCCTTTCTTAACTATATTAACAGGCGGCTGTCTCTGGGGAGCTGCTCGGTGCTCCAGCTTCTAACCAGTTCCGGTGGAATCCAGGTGCGGCTTAAATTTCACACACTGGCCCCCTGAAACTTTTAAAACTTCGTTTTCGGGCAAAGCCTTGTCGGTTGATTGTCGGCACGCACACACATGCCCATCCAAACAGATGTCACCTAGTGCTCGCACATCCTGACAGATCGCATTCCGAGACCTCACACCTCCACCTCCCTCTCTGCCTGAGAGATCCTGCACTGTGTGGGGGCAGTTCTCAGGTCCACTGCACCCCTCAAGTCACCCCACTTACTCCTCGGCGCGCGGCCCCGCGGGCACTGGGTGCGCTGGTGTGACCCCGGCTCTGGGGCTCCTACCTGCGCGGCCGCGCGGCGCTCCGGGCCCGGGCAGCGAGGGGAGAGCACAGGGGAGGGCAGCCCCGTGGGTCTGAACTGGCGAGGTCTGGCAGCGGCCGCGGCAGGAGGAGGAGGAGAAAAGGAGGAAAAGGGGAGGGCGAAGGGGGGCGGAGGAGAGAGCTGAGGGAGGCGCAAGGGCTGAGCTGAGCGCAGCAAACCCGGAGGGAGGGCGCGCTGCGCAGCTGGGTCTGCGCCCCTTCCTCCGAGGGCGCTTGCCCGCCCCTCCCAACCCCTCACCCTTAGTTCCCAGACGCGCCGGAACTCTAGGCAGAAGATGGCACGTGTGGCATGTGATGTTTGGGATTTGAATAGGCCTTGGTGATGCTCCAGTCTCCCAGGCAATTTCTCGTGCCCCGCGGAGTGGAAAACTGCTCTCCTAGAGAGCGTGCGAGCGTCCTGAGAAATTACTTAAAAACACACACACACACACACACACACACACAATAAGTGAATCCTAGGAGAGTAAATTAGCCCCATTTATAGGATTAGTTCTTTTGCCTCATCTTTAAGATATTTTTTGGGGGGGAGGGGATAGGGGAGTGTCTGCTGCTGCTGCTGCTAAGTCGCTTCATTCGTGTCCGACTCTGTGCGACCTCACAGAGGGCAGCCCACCAGGCTCCGCTGTCCCTGGGATTCTCCAGGCAAGAACACTGGAGTGGGTTGCCATTTCCTTCTCCAGGGGAGTGTCTACTTCCTCAAATATAGAAAAAGAGCATTCATAATGTTGTAGCCATGCGTTCTGGGAAACAAACTCACTCAGAAGGACAATGCAGATAGTGGAGTGCAGTTTATTACACTGAGGGGCCCAAGGCAGAGTCTCCTCTTAGCCAAGGACCCTGACCAGTTTTTCTGAAAACCTTATATGCCCTAAGTGCTACTGCTACTGCTGCTAAGTCACTTCAGTCGTGTCCGACTCTGTGCGACCCCACAGATGGCAGCCCACCAGGCTCTCCCGTCCCTGGGATTCTCCAGGCAAGAACACTGGAGTGGGTTGCCATTTCCTTCTCCAATGCGTGAAAGTGAAAATTGAAAGGGAAGTCACTCAGTCCTATCGGACTCTTAGCCACCCCATGGACTTCAGCCTACCGGGCTCCTCTGTCCATGGGATTTTCCAGGCAACAGTACTGGAGTGGGGTGCCCAACTCACCTCCCCAAGTTCCCTGAAACTAGTCTGAACAAAGGAAAAGAAAGATACAATCAAAGGTAACCCGTGATTCATATGCCTTAAGCCTAGGTAGTTAACAATGGACAATTATCAATAGGCCTGTGGTCATACCCCAATAAGCATAATAGAAGTTATGATTCTATTTGGTTACACAGATAATTAGGGTATTCTTTTAGGCAACAGAGAGTCTAGGTACGAGCCCTGGGGCTCCTCCATCCAGGGGCCCTGGTTTTCCAGTTGGTATATCGTTTCCATAGATACTGGGCATTTAGCTCAAAGTCCACAGTCTGGCCCAAGATGGAGTCCTGCTTTCAAGATGGAGCCTGTTCTGTCTGTTTCCTCCTTCAATTCAACAAATATTTGTGACTTACTGTGTGCGAGGTGTTGGGAATAGGCCAAGTAGAACTCACACAAAATTGTGAGGTTGCGTTGTTTTTTGTCTCTCAACCACACCCCTCACTCCTTTATCATCTACTGCTTTTCTTCTCTCCACTGGTTCATTTATGGGAGTCCCCAACATTGGTCATTCAAAGTTGGATATTTCACTCTCACCTTTCATACTAATGGTGGCATTTCAGGAATTTGGAGAGAAAAAAAAATTTTTTTTCTGG
Source organism: Capra hircus (assembly GCF_001704415.2). NCBI lineage: Eukaryota > Metazoa > Chordata > Mammalia > Artiodactyla > Bovidae > Capra > Capra hircus. The sequence goes on from NC_030818.1 coordinate 38,166,903, forward strand.
CTTCTTCAAGTCATACCACACAGATTGTGGTTATCTTTGAAAGCTCCAACTCTAAAGTCAGATTAATAGTTTGCCTCCAAGGCAGTTATGACTTCTGAAGAAAATAGTTTCATGAATAAGACAATATGCAAGCTGAAGTTGTTTACTCAGCACCCCCTCAGCAGGGACAGAGGCTCCGCCCAATAGCTCCTTCTCCCTTCTCCTTCCCTGCAGACCAAAGGGCAGCTAATGATAGGGAATGCAAGAGAGAGAGGCTGCCGGGGTGGGGTGGGGGGAGCCTCTGTCCTTATCTCTGGGCTATGTAGTAGGTTGCCAACCTTGCTAGTTTGGTTGCAAGTCCCACAACAGTGGACAAGATCAGAGGAGCTTCACCACTCTATGCTTCACCACAGTTATTTTAGTGTATGGGGTTTTGGTAATAGTATTGAAGATTTTGGTGCCAGAATTTCAATGTTTGTTTCCCCAGTCGTTCAGTTCAGTTCAGTTCAGTCGCGCAGTCATGTCCAACCATTAGTGACCTCCAAACTTTAGTAAATTGTATCTTTGCTTTTGTACAGTAAGAAGATCTGTCTAGGCATTTTCTTCTACTTTTTGAGTTCTTTTTATCTATCTTCAGCCCTTTCCCCAGGAAAAAAGGGGGTTAAAACTCCCAAATTTCTATCTCCAGCCAGGAATTGTTCCTGTACATCCAACTCCTGACCTGCTATCTTCATTTGTGCACCTAATGGACATTTCAAACTGAACAGTCTGCTGACTTTCACCCTTCTTCCCAACCTTCTCTGCCTACCTGCTTCACCATCTCAATGAACAGCAATTTCGTCTTTCCATTTGCTTAGATCCAAGATCACAGAGTCATCCTTGGTTTCTCTTTTTTTCTTACACACCCTGCAGTCAGTCCTTCAGAAAACTCTATTGGCTCCATCTTTAAACTGTATCCAGAACTGAACAACTTCTCATAACTTCTTTCATGACCATGCCACCACCATCTTCCACACAAATTATTTTAGCCTCCTTATCTTTCTCCTTACTTATACCCTCACTTCTCTGCAGCCATTTCTCAGCAGAAGTTCATGTAAATGGAATTCTAGAACATGTACATTTTTGCATCTGGCTTCCTTCACTCAGCATACTTTTGAGATGCATCCTTGCTGTTAGGTATATCAGAAGTTCACTCCTTTTTAATAAATGAGTATTGTTCCACTGTGTGGATATACCCTGGTTTGTTTATCTGTTCACCTGTTGATGGGTATTTGGATTGTTTGTGGATAAAGCCATCATGGACATTTAATGTAGAAATTTTTGTGTGGACATATGTTTTCCCTTCATTTAGATAAATACTTAGGAGTGGAATCTCTGGGTCATATGGTATAGGTATGTTTAACTTTATAAGAAAGCGCCAAAGTATTTCCCAAAGTAGCCATACCACTTTGCATTCCTACCAGCAGTATGTGAAACTTTGTGATATTGTGAGCAACTTATAATATTAGCCATTTTATGGCAGGTGTGTAAGTGGCAGCTCATTGTGGTTTTATATTATGTTTCTCTGATATCTAATGATACTGAACTTTTTTATATGCTCATTATCCATCATTATGTCTTCTTTTGTGAAGAGCCCATTCAAATCTTTAATTTATTTCTTTATTTTTGTTTTTTTTTGTCTTATTAGTAGTAAGAGCTTTTTTAAAAATGCAAGTTCTCCCTGCAAGTTCTTTGTCTGATTTTTGAATGTTTTCTCCCAGTCTTTGTTTTGCCTTTTCATTCTCTTAATGCTGCTTTTTTTGAGAGCAAACATTTTTAAATTTGATGAAGTCTAACATTAATTTTTTTTTTATGTTTTGACCTCTTTATTTACTATTTATAAAATCTTACCTTTGGGAAATCTTGTAAGTGCTATAAGCCTCAGTTCCTGCTTCTATAAAATGGGAAGGATAACATACTTTCTTTCTTAAGGTTGTGGGGACTAGGTAAGAAACTCATGGTAAATATCAAATACATGTGAATGATTGTTCTGAGATATTAGAATATATAGTGTGATGGGCTATAGTAGACTGTTCCTCCATCTTAACTTAACCCAGGATTCTTCAGGTATTCCTTACAATAGGGCATCTCCTGACAGGTCTAAGGTAATGAAATCAGCAATGGCATTCTCTGGCTGTTGTTTCAGGGTAGCCCATCGTCCCACCTCAACCAATCAGAACTGAGGGGAAGGATTTCTTTCCTAGGTGAAAGGTCTCCTAAGCCCACACTGGAGAACAGTGGAGCCCTTTGCCTCCATTGCCGTTGTGTTATGGCAGCCATAACACAGCCCAGAGGTAAGCCAGCCTGAGCATATAGAGGTGATACATGCTGTGTGTGGCCAACCACATGGAGAGAACCTGGATCTTGATGGATTGTTCAGATTGTTCTATTGACCCTAGAAATCATGATACTTTTAGGGGTCCTCCGCAGTGTTGTTTTAAGAATTAATTAATTAATATTTGGCTGTGGTGGGTCTTTGTTACTCTTTGAGGGCTGTCTCTAGTTGGTGAGCAAGGGGCTACTCTCTAGTTGTGGTGCGTGGGCTTCTCATTGTGGTGACCTCTCTTGTTGTGGAGCACAGGCTTTAGGTGAGCTTCAGTAGTTCTGGTGCCTGGGCTTAGTTGCCCCATGGCATGTAGAATCTTCCCAGAGAAGGGATTGAATTCATGTCTCCTGTATTGGCAGGTGAATTCTTAACCACTTAATCGCTAGGGAAGTCCTCTCCACAATATTTTAATTTTTAAAGTCAGAAGGAATAAATAAATATCCTCCAGTCTGGATTATATTTGTCCCTATACTATTGCAGTTGTAAAATATAATTTTTATGGAGAAAGGGGCCCAAGAAGGTAAAACTACCAGGGACCAGAAAGTTATAATGTGGTCCTGATTGTTGAGCTTCCAAATTAGCCAGACTTGAACTCTGCGCTGACTCTGCACCCCTGTTTTGTGAAGTAATATATTTCCTTATGGCTCAAGCCAGTTTGAGTCAGGTGTTCAGTTACTTGAAACAGAAAACATCTCGCTGTTAACAGGGGAAGAATCCCACTCTGGGAGCTCTGGTTCCTGTGAAGTGTTGTACCTGTGTCCTGCACTCCAGAGTGCCAGGCCTTGGCTGTTCCTTAGGAGAGTCTATTGGGAGAGCTTCCCAGGCTTTCTGTCCTGGGACAAGTTGAGCATTTCAACCACTCTGCTCGGATCAGCTTCTGGATCCCCCTCCATCCTTTAACCTTTGTGTGTGTGTTTGTGATTTTCAAAGATTTAAGAATTGAGATCTTCCTTTAACAGTCACTGCCTCTGGAAGACTACTCTGGCAGACAACGCTGGCTTCTCTTCATAGGATTTAAAAAATAACCAGTGATAAGGGAGCCATCTCTTTTCCAGTTTGCCAAATATTATACTATATGTATCACAAAGAAAATTTTATTATTGCTCCCTTTTTAAATGGAGAAGGAAATGGCAACCCACTCCAGTACTCTTACCTGGAAAATCACATGGACAGAGGAGCCTGGTAAGCTACAATCCATGGGGTCACAAAGAGTCAGACACGACTGAGTGACTTCACTTTTTATTTCCCTTTAAAAAAAAATTCCTTGAAAATAATTAGAAGTCTCAAGGACCCACAGGCTTTAATTGAGTCATGGAGCCACAAATCTTGTGGTTAAAACCTGATTAATAATTTTCACTAGTATGTGGGTAACTGGAAAATGAAATCTGTGAAAAAATGTTAAGAAGGCAGTGAAGATGAAACAATTATGTAGGGATTAATGGCAGGGTGATTGACTCATTCCAGTTTTCCCAGGACTTTTCCAGTTTTTGCACTGGAAGTTCTATATCCTTGGAAAGCCCTCAATCCTAGGCAAACTTCAAGGTATAGAAAAGAGAACTCCTTGGCAGGCAAGTGGTTAGGACTCTGAACTTTCACTGCTGAGATCTGGGTTCCATCCCTGGTACGGGAACTAAGATCCTGAAAACTGTGTGGTGTGGCCAAAACAAACAAAAGTGAAGAGAAAAGGTGTGGTAGAAAGAAAATATGAAAGGACACAGGAGTTCTTGCCTGGATTTTTGCTGTGCTTTAGCTGGGTAATCATAGCAGTTGCTCAACTTCTTTGTGTCAGTTTCACACAAACACTGACCTGGGTAACAACATTTATTTGTAGTTATTATACTGAACCTACCTGTTGTCACATTCTACTTACCTGTATTTCTCACATTGCTTTTGCCTGTTCGTCATTTCTTTCCTTACAGTGGTAGGCCATCAGCAGTCTTGCGCATAGAATGCCCCCTAAGTACAAAAAGGAAAAATTCCTAGGTCCAAAAAAATAAGGAGAAATGACTTAGTGCCAGTAAGAGAAGAATGTCAAAGTTTAAAACCTGGCTGTTAGGTCTAGTAAATTATGGCAGAAGTATTGTCTTCTCTAGTGCCAGTAAAAGAAGAATATCAAAGTCCAGAACCTGGCTGTTAGGTCTGGTGAGATGGTAGAAGTATTGTCTTCTCTAGTGGTTTAAGTTGTTTCTGTGCTGATGAGCCTGAGGACACAAAGAACACTGAGCCCATGATTCCAGGTTCCTCTGACTGGCAGACAACTCATTCTGCATGAGCTGTCAGGATTTCTGGATTTAGGTTTGCCTCTGCAAGCCACATTCAGTATCACGGTAATCCAAGTCTATGCCCAACCAGTAATGCTGAAGAAGCTGAAGTTGAACGGTTCTATGAAGGCCTACAAGACCTTCTAGAACTAACACCAAAAAAGGATGTCTTTTCGTTATAGGGGACTGGAATGCAAAAGTAGGAAGTCAAGAGATACTTCGAGTAACAGGCAAATTTGGCCTTGGACTAAAAAATGGAGCAGGGCAAACGCTGACAGAATTTTGCCAAGAGAATGCACTAGTCATAGCAAACACCCTCTTCCAACAACACAAGAGAAGACTCTACACATGGATATCACCAGATGGTCAATACTGAAATCATATTGATTATATTCTTTGCAGTCGAAGATGGAGAAGCTCTATACAGTCAGCAAAAGCAAGACCGGGAGCTGACTGTGGCTCAGATCATGAACTCCTTATTAGCACAGACTTAAATTGAAGAAAGCAGGGAAAGCCACTAGCCCAATCAGGTATGATCTAAACAAAATACCTTATGATTATACAGTGGAAGTGACAAATAGATTCAAGGGATTAGATCTGATAGACAGAGTACCTGAAGAACTATGGATGGAGGTTCATGACATTGTACAGGAGGCAGTGATCGAGATCATCCCCAAGATAAAGAAATGCAAAAAGGCAGAATGGTTATCTGAGGAGGCCTTACAAATAAGTGAGAAAAGAAGAGAAGCTAAAGGCAAAGGAGAAAAGAAAAGATATACCCATTGACTGCAGAGTTCCAAAGAATAGCAAGGAGAGATAAGAAAACCTTCCTCAGTGATCAATGCAAAGAAATAGAGGAAAACAATAGAATGGGAAAGACTAGAGATCTCTTCAAGAAAGTTAGAGATACTAAGGGAACATTTCATGCAAAGATGTGCTCAATAAAGGACAGAAATGGTATGGACCTAACACAAGCAGAAGATATTAAGAAGAGGCGGCAAGAATACACGGAAGAACTGTACAAAAAAGATCTTCATGACCCAGATAACCATGATGGTGTGATCACTCACCTAGAGCCAGACATCCTGGAACGTGAAGTCAAGTGGGCTTTAGAAAGCATCACTATGAACAAAGCTAGTAGAGGTGATGGAATTCCAGTTGAGCTATTTCAAATTCTGAAAGATGATGCTGAGAAAGTGCTACACTCACTATGCCAGCAAATTTGGAAAACTCAGCAGTGGCCACAGGACTGGAAAAGGTCAGTTTTCATTCCAATCCCAAAGAAAAGTAATGCCAAAGAATGCTCAAACTACCACACAATTGCACTCATCTGACATGCTAGCAACATAATGTTAAAATTCTCCAAGCCAGGCTCCAGCAATTCATGAACTGTGAACTTCCAGATGTTCAAGCTGGATTTAGAAAAGGCAGAAGGACCAGAGATCAAATTGCCAACAGCACTGGATCATTGAAAAAGCAAAATAGTTCGAGAAAATATCTACTTCTGCTTTATTGACTATGACAAAGCCTTTGCCTGTGTGGATCACAACAAACTGTGGAAAATTCTTCAAGAGATGGGAATAACAGGCCACCTTACCTGCCTCCTGAGCAATCTGTATGAAGGTCAGGAAGCAACAGTTAGAACTGGACATGGAAAAACAGACTAGTTCCAAATTGGGAAAGGAGTATATCATGGCTGTATACTGTCACCCTGCTTAGAAATGCCAGGCTGGATGAAGCACAAGCTGGAATCAAGATTGCTGGAAGAAATATCAATAACCTCAGATATGCAGTTGGCACCACCCTTATAGCAGAAAGTGAAAAAGAACTAAAGAGCCTCTTGATGAAAGTGAAAGAGGAGAGTGAAAAAGTTGGCTTAAAGCTCAACATTCAGAAAACTAATATCATGGCATCTGGTCCCATTAGTTTATGGCAAATAGATGGGGAAACAATGGAAATGGTAAGAGACTATTTTTTGGGGCTCCAAAATCACCACAATTGATGACTACAGCCATGAAATTAAAACACGCTTGCTCCTTGGAAGAAAAGCTATGACCAACCTAGACAACATGTTAAAAAGTGGAAACATCAGTTTTCCAACAAAGGTAATTTAGTCAAAGCTATGGTTTTTCCAGTGGTCATGTATGGATGTGAAAGTTGGACTATAAAGAAAGCTGAGCATCAAAGAATTGGTGCTTTTGAACTGTGGTGTTGGAGAAGACTCTCTAGAGTCCCTTGGACTGCAAGGAGATCCAACCAGTTAATCCTAAAGGAAATCAGTCCTGAAAAATATTCATTGGAAGGACTGATACTTAATCTGAACCTGCAGTCCTTTGGCCACCTGATGCGAAGTGCTGACTCACTGGAAAAGACCCTGATGCTTAAAAAAATTTGAAGGTGGGAGGAGAAGAGGATGACAGACAATGAGATGGTTGGATGGCATCACTGACTTGATGGACTTGAGTTTGAGCAAGCTCTGGGAGTTGGTGATGGACAAGGAAGCCTGGTGTGCTGCAGTCCATGGGGTCGCAAAGAGTCAGACATGACTGAGTGACTGAAATGAACTGAACTGAACTCTGAGCTACAAGGTAGGCCAGGACCTGGGGCATCCACCTTGAACTTTTATTTTCATTTATACTGTCATCTCCTTCTATCCAGAGAGTATACATTCCAAGGCCTCCAGTGGATGCTGAAACTATGGAAAGTACTGAAGTTTATATATACTATGTTTTTCTTAGGCATACATAATTATGATAAAGTTTAATTTATAAATTAAGCACAGTAAGAGATAACAACTCTTCCCTGGTGATTCAGTCAGTAGAGTCTGCCTGCAATGTGGGAGACCTGGGTTCAATCCCTGGGTTGGAAAGATCCCCTGGCAAAGGAAATGGCAACCCACTCCAATATTCTTACTTGGAGAATTCCATGGACAGAGGAGTCTGGTAGGCTACAGTCCATGGAGTCGCAAAGATTCGGACATGACTGAGTGACTAACACTTTCACTTTCACAAGAGATAATAACAATAACTAGTAACAAAATGGAACAATTATAATAAAATACTGTGATAAAAGTTATGTAGTCTCTCAAATGTCTTATACTGTACTCATGCTTCTTGTGATGATGTGGGTTGATAAAATGCTCACGTGACAAGATGAATGAGGTGAATGACAACAGAAATTGTGACTTAACGTTAGGTTGCTATTGACATTCTGACAATAAGTCAGAAGTAGTATCTGCTTCTGGTGATCCTGGATCATTGGACCATGATGATGTCTTTGGATGTAGGCAAATGATGTCAATGGTTAGGATCTCAGGTAGGATGGAGCAGGACAGCTCAAGATTTCATCATGACACTCAGAATGGTGCAATTTAAAACTTGAGTTGTTTATTTATGGAATTTTCCATATAATATTTTCAGACCGTAGTTGGCCTTGGGTGACTGAAACTGTGGGAAGCAAAACCATGGATAACTGGGAATTGCTGTATCCTTTGCTTGCTTACTCTTATGGTTCTTCAATCCAGACACTGCCATCTGGTCTTGAGAATTTCCATTTCAAGTAATTTGTAGGGAGCTTATTTTTCCTCTGACTTTTTGAGTGAGCATATGGCTCAGACTGTGCCAATAAATATCAAAACTATAGATGCAGTAGTTGGTTCAGAAATAATGGACATACCCTAAGATAACCCCCAATGAGGAGAAGGTGTCGTGTAGGGCCTGGGTCCAGACAGCTTGGGTTCAAGTCCTGCTGTGCCACTCACTCACTGTGTGAACTTGGGAAAGTTACTTAAGTCTTTTGGGACCTCGGTTTCCTCATATGTGAGATGGGAATAATTATAATTCCTAGTTCATAGAGTTTTTATGAGTATTAAACAAGAAAATGGACATAAAGGCTTTAGTACAATTCTTTGCACATAGCTGTTGCTGTAGTTGTTATTACTGATCATGGTGACTTAAGTCAGATAATCAGATTAACTGAATGATAGAATGAAAGAGGTCATTAAGGTTAAAAAATTTCTTCATACTTTTGTGTGTAACTTTCTCTAATTTATGGGATATTTAGAAGAATCAGGGTCTAGACACTTAGTCTGCTGCAGTTTGATGACTAGGTCATGGAAATCTGTGGCCCCACTCTGAACAATGTCCTCAGACAATAGTATTTTTTGAATAAATGGATCTAAGTGGCTTATGAAAGTATACTTCTTTACTGGTAGTAAATAGTAGTCGTTACCATTTGTATAGTCATTACACCATGTGTAACAGAACTATTATTGTGCCTGTTTTACTAGAAAAGAAATTGAGTCACTGAGCAGTTTAGTAACTTGCTCTGTTCATATAGTAGTGAGCAGCAAAGTGAGGATTCAAAAAGCAGGCTGTCTGGTGCCAGAACCCTTGTTCTGAATTCTCATCTCTGTTACTCCTTCCCCACCACCAACGGAATTTAGGATTTCAGGGACAGAACAGAAGCATTGTGTTGCTACTACAGAGATTCAAACTGATATGTAGATTGAGCAGACTGTAATTGGAGATTGCAATAAATTCACCTTGCTAAATTACCCTGAGCCCACAGGAGTCTGAAATTTTAAAGATTTGAAGATCTGTTTGGTTGGAGTGGGTGGGGGGAGGGGGCATGGCAATCACAGTTTAGAAGGAATTCGCAGATGTTGATGACTACACAGTGTGTTTTAAGTCTCCATTTACATCTAAAAGAAAGATGCCCTGTGAGTGTAGCTCAGTTCTGCTGCTGCTGCTGCTAAGTCGCTTCAGTCGCGTCCGACTCTGTGCGACCCCATAGATGGCAGCCTACCAGGTTCCGCCATTCCTGGGATTCTCCAGGCAAGAACACTGGAGTGGGTTGCCATTTCCTTTTCCAATGCATGAAAGTGAAAAGTGAAAGTGAAGTCGCTCAGTCGTGTCCAACCCTCAGCGACCCCATGGACTGCAGCCTACCATGCTCCTCCGTCCAGGAGTGGCTGATTAAGGTGCATGCTGTGTCCAGCTTTGGGTACCCCTGGTATTCTAGAGACCAACACATGAATAGCAGAAATGGCCTATAACTTTTGGCCATATAACCAAATCAGACAGTATTTGGGTCCAGTTGGTTTGTGAAAATATATGCTGTTATGAATATGTTGAAAGAGAAGCCAATGTTGGGATCAGATTTGCCTGTACAAACCTTTGCCTTTCATAAAAACAGCTTTTTTTGTTAAACACTAGATTTCTTAGTATCATGATAAAATTTGATTACTGGCTACTGGTAGCCCCTGTAATGTCATTTTGCAAGAATAATGTTGATTAAATTATTTATTTTCTTGGGCTGCTTTCATATTGATGCTTAAAAAATCAGCATTTTTAATAGCTAAGTTTATCATTATTATCCAAGAAAATTTTCTTGTGGTGAATACACATATGAGTTTCTGATATACTTGTCTTTATTAAATAAGTAATCTTTAATAGTCTTTTTAGTGCTAAGTTTCTTTTATTTTAATATTATTTTTTGTCGCTGAATTGGAGTCAGCATCAGGCAAAAGAAAATATGAATTTTAAGTGGGTTTTCAGCACACACCTGAGTCTTTTCAAATACACACATACACACACACACGCACTCCACAGAAGATAATGTGTGTATGAAATTGATTGCTGAAACAACACCAAACATTAACCTATGTGATTGGTGGCCTGTGCTTTAGAAGACTTGTTGAAATACATGGAAGTTGGATTGCAGCTTTGGCCTCAAAGAATATTGGCAAATTTGCTTTTATGTGATATTAATTTGCCTCAATTATGTCATTGGTGAGTTCTTTGTTTTAGTGAATGCCAGATGTATTCTTCTTCAGAATATATTTGGTGAAACTCTTTTTCTAAATGCCAAACGGACATGAGAAAACTTTCAGTCATCTGGAGCTCGTAAATTGTTCTGAAATTTTTGGAATTTTATTGAAGGCTTGATTTCATCATAGAGCAGAGAATACCTTGGATGAATAAAAAGCAAATCAATCAGAAATGATTGGAACCAGTAATTAGAATTTCCTTGGAGAGAAAAAAATGTATGATGTAAATCCATGGCCTGGCAAAAAAAACCCTCGAAAAAACCAAAGTTGCTTTCTAACAAGTTATCAGATCTTACAGAGCAACTTCAGATGCGGACACAGATGTGAAGCTTTATTTTGTTTCCAGCAACAAGTTCCTCCCTCTCTTTTTTCGAAATTAGCTTTTCCGGAAACTTCATTTGACTAATCAAGGCTGATGGGATTTTGAGATGACTGCACTGTGGAGCATGAAATTAGAAATAACGTCCTGTGAAAATCACTGACTTTATTTCAATATGTAATTTAATGAAATGGGTCATCACTCTCCCACTTTTGTGAGTTTGGAATCTTTCCATAATATTCTGTTGACTTTTAGAATTTTCTGTGTTCTACTTTCCAATTTTGTTTACCTTATTTGAAGTATTTTTCCCTTTTGTTGTGAATTTTTATTTGAATAGAAAATCTCCCTTATCTGTCCTTTTGTGAATACTTAATCTTGTATCTTGATACTGATTAAAGATAACAAAGCAGGTTTCAAATCTCTTTGAAAATGTTTTTTAAAATGTGTTAATAGAGTTACTAAAACTGATTTATGATTTTCCCCCTTTAGTATGTCTTATCTTATACCAATGGAACTACTGAGACCAAAGCCTAAAATGGAATGGACATTATTAGTTTCTCTCTGCCCTTGGAGGAATTTTAAGGCATAAATTATTTTGATAAACTAGCATTAACTTCTTTCTCACTGTAGAATGTAGAAAGGGAAAAAAAATCCCTTTCTTCTTGGAATTTATAGTATGCTGCTAACGGAAAAATTATAAGGAATGAAATATCTGACTTTTATCATTGATTAAATAAGGCAAATATGGAAACTCTATTCAAGGTAAGAGGCTAAAAGTTTATATATCTGCAAGGGAGATATCACAAAGATATTGCTTGGGTTTAAGTTGTTGTTGGTTTTTTAAAAAATAACTCTGTTCATTCAGATGATTCGATTGCAGTTAATTTTTTAAAAGGCCAAGATTATAAAATACTTGAATTTATTCAGTACATTGGAAGAATGGCAGGATAAGAAAAGACTTTCCAATCTGATCTAAGAAAGATGAATTCCTTTTATGGAGAAAAGGAAAAAGAAGAAAAAGGGAATCTTAACAGTCATCTGCTCCAATTCCCATGAGGGAATTAGAACTTAGATGACTTGTCCAGCTTAACTCTTGTTAGTACTAGAGCCAAGGACTAGAACTAGGTGTCTTCATACCTTGTCTTTGGAGCATTCCACCTCCCTGTCCAATCTCTTTATCTACAGCCTCCTTGGTCTCTTTCACATAACCATCATTATTATCATCTATTCATGCAATACAAATTGAGCATTAGACTGAGGCACTGTTTCAAGGTTTAAGGAGCTGTTGGGTGGAGCTGACAAGTAAGTGTGCAGGATGACATGGATCTTATCTCTTTTGCCAGGCTCTGATTTTCTTGAAGTCAGGGACTGTGTTTATTTGCCTCCCTTCCAGTCCACATTGCAGAACATGCTCTATGAAGTTTTATGCAGAATGTCCTCTGCCTTAGGAAATTTCTCTACCGGTCCCTAGGCTATGAATCTTTCTGTATTGATTTCTACCTGTTGCCTCTTATTAGGAGTCCTGTATCCTCCTTTGGACTAACAATTTACTTGGTTAACCTGACTTTGATTTTGGTGTTTCTCCTGAAGATTACCTTTTGTATTAATATCATTTCTGCTTAGCACTATGCTCTGTAGTCTTTGGTCAAATGACCCTTGTATTTGCCCTTACTGCAAGCTCCCAAGATACTGCCCATAGCCTGTGCTAGAGCCCAGCTCCCACCCACCTGGAGCTGAAAGTAGTTTTATCTTTGTATTGATGAAGAAATGAGGATAACCTTACACTTGGTAGATACTCATCAGATGTTTGTGGAATGAGCAGTAAAGACACTACGTAGCGTGGTCTTTATTGTCATCCTCATTTTTTATTGAATGTTTGCCTTGGAGGGAAGGTGCAATGCAAAATGGTTTATGGTTCAAATGATCACATTCAGATAGATACATAAAAGTGAAACCTATTCTCATTCTTGAATTTCCAAATAGCTGGTTTAAACATCTGGCAAATTCTATGAATATCTGGTTATTATTTTCCTTCTCTGTGTATTGTGAAGACTTAGTTTGTATATAAGTTTTGCTATATTAAGGAGTTATTTTCTCTTCTCTCTGAGGAAATATCCAATCAGTAGAGGAAATGGGGTTTGGCTGTGTATACATGCTGAATTTCTATCACTTAGTCTTTCAAAAACTTTGAGAACTTCTTGGCTGGAGTTCACTAATAACTAGCAATTTAAAAATAATGCATGAATCAGCTTTACTTTAGACAAAATAGCACTTTTTTTTAAGAAGAAGTACATTATATTAAAGGAATATGGACAATAGATTTAAAAATTTTAATTGGTTAGAAGCTTATTTTTAGTAGTTTGCTAGCAGTTAAAAATGAGTTTATTCTGTTTCTAAGCATTCTCTAGCTTCCTTCTTCCTAATGACTCTTATAACAACAGTATTTGTCTTTTTTTGATTTTTAAAAGTAATATTTGCTCAATGCAGAAGTTTATAAAAATTGTTGTTGTTCAGCGGCTCAGTTGTGTCTGACTCTTTGTGTCCCCATTGACTGTAGCACACCAGACTTCTCTGTCCTTCACTGTCTCCTGGAGTTTGCTCAAACTCATGTCCATGAGTCAGTGATGCCATCCAACCATCTTATCCTCTGTCACCCTCTTCTCCTTAAAATCATCCATAATGAAAATGACTTAAACATTATCATTCTAAGAGACAACTGCTGTTAACATTTGGTTGTATTTCTTTCCAGACTTTTCCATATGCTCCCTTGCTCTCTATTTCTCTCTTTGCTGCACATTTATTCTAAGCATGTATGTAAATGTAGACAGTAGTAGACTTCCCAGGTGGTACTAGTGGTAAAGAGCCTACCTGTCAATACAGGAGACTTCAGAAACATGGGTTCCATCCCTGGGGTGGGAAGATCCCCTGAAGGAGGGTATAGCAACCCACTCCAATATTCTTGCCTGAGAATCCCATGGACTGAGGAGCCTGGCGGGCTACAGTTCATGGGGTCGCAAAGAGTCAGACGCAACTTAAGTGACTTAGTTGTGCATACACACATACATGCAGACAACATTGTTATTTTTGAGCATGTACATTATATTAATATATATACAAGATGTATATTGTTTTAGTCTTTCTTAGCATTTATATTTCAAACATTTCTTTGTATTTTATAATATTTTATAAAGCTTATCTTTGATTTTCTCTGTGGTAGGTGAGACAGGTAATGCTTAATCCTTTCTGGAGGAATCACAGGTATTTTTTGAGACTCATTCTACATGGTTGTAAGATAGTTATCCACATCTGGGAAGTGGTTTATAATAACAGTAAAATTATAAAGGCATATTATCAAGATGAGAGTTAAGAGATTCTTATGTTTTCCCCTAGTTATAAGCTACTTTCAAATATTCATTATATCTAAGTCTAAGCTACACAAGGTAGGGGCTATCCACTTCTGTGTTAGCACGTGGCATGAAATTCTCGAGAAAAATGTGTGGATGGCTTATTGAATGATTAGTTTTTTTTCTTGGAAGCTCTGGTTTAGCTGAAGAATCTCATAGCACACCGACAAATATTATCAAGAACGTGTCTCTCTTCCTCTCTTCCTCTCACCCTCTGGTTAAGAGTGATTGGCTTCAATAAATGTTCATCATCTTCTCTTTGTGACTCTGTTTTGCTACCATTTTCTTTGGAGTATTGACAGACCTAAAGAGACTGCTTGCTTAATGGACCTTGGAAACACAGTAGAGTTAATTTGTGTATGTTTTAGTCTTTCCAGCTAGATTTCCTATAGTGCAAATTTGTAAAAGTGAGGATTTGTGTCTTATTCTTTTGCTTCACTATTTCATTTGGACAACAGTGAAATTTTTAAACTCATACAATGTTTAAGATACAGCCAAACACAAAAGTCCTTTGCAAATAGAAGTGAACATGCATTTCTATTGTTTGTAAGTGCTAGTGCAAAGTTTAACTTCTAGTTGGTAATGTTTATATGAGAAAGCTCTTAATCATTTATTTGAAACTGATTAATAGACTATTCCTAAATTATAAAATCACTGTGAAGTCAAAGACTATATGCTCTTCAAGTAGCCAGTTAAATCAGTACATTCTGTGAAATATAAACCTAATAGTCAAACTATTTATGGGCAGCAATGTACTAACTAATTTATTTTTATTTTTACTGTCATATAGAAATACGAGTATTTAATTTGGTATTTCGATTTAATGAGGTGATTATGTGCTGATTAACTGGTATTGCACTTTGAAATTTTTAAATGTATTTGGTTGCTATGAATCCTATGGTTCATTGAATCCTATGAACAAAAAGTAAAACTTAGTCAAATACCTATGTAATATCATCTGGATGGTTTTTGTGGCTGGATGTTTGTTATTTATTTTACAAATTGTTTTTAAAAATTTTTTAAATTTTTTTCCCTTACTTTTCCTACAAATATCTGTAGAACACATACCATGTACTAAGCATTGGGTTTACCACTATGCCCCTAAAGATATTATAGTCTGGAGGGGTATCAAAAGTTTAAGCAGGCACTTAAAATGCAATGTGATGGGGGTGGTACAGAGACCACAGGAAGAGGCAATTCACCTCACTTTGGGAGGCCAAGGAAGACTTGTTTCCCAAAAGGAGGGACATTTACGGCAATCTTGGAGGATAAGTCAAGCTAGTCACCAACAAGGGAGCAAATGACCCTTCACTAAGGCTTAGAGAGCCTCCAGAAAAGCTGTAAGCAATGCAATATAAATGGAGTTGAGAGATCAAGTAGTGGAGGAAAAGGAAGTTGAAGCTGGAGGGATAAGCTGGGGCTGGATTTTGAGGCCTTGTTTGCCACACTAGGCAACCTGGGCTGCATGGTGCTATGTAAGTGGATTTCAAGCATTGAAAAATGTCAGCTGGATTTAGAAACAAAGTTGTATTTGACCTTGAAAAGAGAAGTTTAGTTGGAGCTGTGGGAGTGAAAACCAGATTGCAGCAGGTTGAAAAGTGAGTAAAAAATAATGAGAGTAAAAAATAAGTATAGACAATGGCTGTTGTCAGAAAGTTATTTTGATTTATGAAACGTTTAAAATTTGTATGTCATTAAATGTATAGGATTAGTCTTGAATTATAGATTGGCTACAATAACAGATACTAGATTTACTATTAATATCACACACCTCTCTTGATGTATGGTAATTTTATTTTCCAAGAATTTTTGAAGAAATAATGTTAGGTGATAAAACTGTTTCCTCTAAAAAGAAGAGTCTCTTTATGATCAAGACTAATGTCTTCTACTTAAGAATTATGGTTTTTTTTAGATCTGATAAGTTCCTACAAAGTTCTATCTACACTTAAGTAGTTACTGCTATAAACAAAGCAAGCTACAAGAATTAATTTTTGAGAATAGTTTATTCATTTAAGAATTCTTGACATTATTAGAGACATTGGCTCTAGGATTTCTTTGGTATTTTATACATGTAAAATTATTTGAGTAAGAAGAATTCTGCTTTCATAGTATTACACAGTACTGTGTTGCCTTCCTTTTAGTACAAATTATTGGTTTGGCCAAGAAGTTCATTTGGTTAGTGAATATGTTGTTCAATAAAGTTCTTGGTAAAAATAAAAAATGCATCTTTATATTTTTACTTAAAACCAAATGAACTTTTTGACCAATCCAATTTTTTCAGGCTGCAAGCATTAAAAATGAAACTAGTAGATGATGCTTTTAATGTTAAAACTGCTATCAGAGGTGGATTTACCTTGAAGTTTATGAAACTTCAGAGCCCCCTCACTTGTGCAGCCCTATATTCAATTTTCTATCTCAAATTTCTAACTTTATATTCATAATTATTCTTTTTCATAAACAGCATCCCCAAATTGTATACATTTCAAACCAGAAAAACTGAGTCTGCCCTGATTTTTCTGTAATAGATTATTCCTAGATAAAGAACCTCAATGTATTTAAAGCTTCTACTTTGAACTTTATCAAGGAAACTGGAGAAGTAGGCTCCTAAAGGGAGAAACATACACACTTAAATTTTAAACAAATGATAATGAATCGAGAATATGCTTGAAAACCAACAAAGTGAAAAAGTTCCTACAACTAAGTAATTTTATTTTATCTTGTGTGGCTTTATGGTGTAGAAAGAGGACATGATTTTTGAGGCTTACTGTGTGTGAGTCCTCGATGGACATGAGTTTGAGCAAGCTTTGGGAGTTGGTGATGAACAGGGAAGCCTGGCATGCTGCAGTCCATGGGGTTAAAAAGAGTTGGACACAACTGAGTGACTGAACTGAACTGAACTGTGTGTGAGACCTGAATCGATCTTCTCAGCAATGAAGACCTCCTACTGTCTATGGATGAGGAAGCTGAGTCCTCAAGACCTGAGACTAATCTGGGCCTGCTTATTAAGGATGTGCTTAGCTTTCTGTGCATTTTTCAAATGGTCCACACACACTGTTCAAGTGGTCAAGTTTATCTGTTTGATACCTGAACAAACTTAACTCTTCACGGGAAAATATATCTAAAGACAAATGCCCTTGAACATAAGGGGCCATGGCTGGCTCAGAAAATGGAACTCCAAGCACATGTCTCTTCAACAGTGAGTCTTATCTGTGCTATTATTAGCATATACAGATAATGGATCATTACCTTGGTATATTTTAGATACCTTTTCTACCTAAGGTATTTTATTGCTTTTCTATTTCTGTGCTGTGCTATGCTAAGTCGATTCAATTGTGTTTGACTCTTTGTGACCCTGTGGATCATAGCCTGCCAGGCTCCTCTGTCCATGGGATTCTCCAGGGAAAAGTACTGGAGTGGGTTGCCATGCCCTCCACCAGGGGATCTTCCTGACCCAGGGATTGAACCCGTGTCTCTCATGTCTCCTGCATTGGCATCTGGGTTCTTAACCACCAGCACCACCTTGCTGTTCTACCTAAGGTATTTTATTGCTTTTCCATCTCAGAAGAGCATTAAACCACTAAAAAATCCACTGGTTGTCCATAATTTGGATCTTACTAGAACATTTGAATTGCTATCAGAAAATTGACTTTTTAAGAAAGGAAGGGTAAAGCTACAGTTTCACCACAAAATCAAATGAAAGACATGAGTCTAAATTAACTATGGACATGGGAAAAAAGAAATGTTCAATAAAAGCATTCAATAAAAATCCCCTTGAGTAATTTCTTATATGACCCAGGTACCTGCTGTCATGCAAACAACTTAAAATTTATTTGTCACTAAAATACTCAGCATGCACAGGGTTTGTGGTTAGACACAATCAGAGTCAGGAATCTCATCTATTCTAAAGCCATCTATGAGTAGCTGAAGAATAGGTCATCCTTTTTTTTTTTTTTTTAACCCAACTGTCAAAGCATTTATATTACCCAAATAGGGTCATGCAATTCCATAGAACCTAGAGTATGTTTAATTGAATCCTCCTGTGGTGATTCTGTTTTGAAGCTGGTTCCTGGTCTTCAGGATTTCTAGAAGTCTGGAAAGGGTTTAGTTGTTTATTACTGGCTTTTCCCAGACTATTAAGGCCTCCCTATTCCCTGACTCTCCAGCAATATTTTATGTTTAAAGAGCACCTGGTACTCTGAGAATAGTTGATTTTCATGTTTCTAATCTGAAATATGATTTTTAGAAAAAATAAAAAGCCAACTGCTGGAATCAGGAAGTGTCTATTTAGCTTCAGTAACATATTTTTTTAAGTAGCTCTATTTGATTTTGTCTTTTTTCCTATCCTTTGCTGATAGAAACATTTTCTACAGAAATTGAGGTTGGAAAGGAGGCTGAAACAAGTGAAATTTTTAGGGCTACTACTCTATAATATTACTGTAAAATTATTTTTAGCATCTATTTGGTAAGAATTACCAAAAAAAAAACTCCTGTTAAAAATTTGCCAAATAATTTTATAGCTGGAAGAACTGCTTCTGAATGTTATATTTAACCTAAATAGCTGACAGATTTATCCTTCCAATAACCTCCCACCTCTGCTCCTCAGACCCCCTACCCACTAATTTTGTCTTCTTTAGTCATGAATAAATAACATTTATGGTTACAGTTTGCGATGGCCCTTGGGAACTGTGAGATGCTCTCAACTGGAATTTAAATCTACAAGCAGTAATCCAATTTGTCAGATTTTGGGACTTTAGCCATGTATACTTAGCATTATTCAATCACCAGTCATATCTCTCAAAAGAACGGGTCTCGCCACATAAATTCACTTTTGAAAGTGAATTTGAAAGCCAGTGTGAGTCAAACAGACACAACTAATTGGGTCTTCACTGTAAGTAACATTTGTTAGCAAGTTGCAACGTAATTGTTCATTATCCGATAGAAAAAGCTCTATTGGGTAAATATTTTGCTATGAAAACATAAAATATATGATGAATTCAGGGTACTTACTGGGAGATGCTCATTGGGAGGTTTCCATGGTTTAAATGTAACTAAAATCTTGGACTTTTGATGCTAAAGCATCAAATTTGAAGTGAAATTTAAAATATTTTTGGACTGATCGTGTTTGTCTTCTAATTACAGCATGGTTTAGTGTTAATGAAAACTTATCGACACTTTTGTGAAAGTTAGACTGGATGATTTCATTGGGAATTTAAGCCAGTTACATCCTAACTTTTTTTTTTTTTACTTTCTCATGGCCTCTTTTGATACCTGTGTAATTATTTAGAGAAGAAGTAAAAATCAGGACCAAGTTTTAATTTCTACAGTGTTTGCAAAGTCCTAGTAGAAGTGCCATCTCCATGGGTTCCTCTTGAATACTTTCCTCCAGGCAAAAGGGACCTTGTAACCACTGGGAATGAAGTGTAGGTTATAATTCTTAGTCATTTGTTGTTGTAGGCTTAAGTCCAAACAATGAGCTAGAGGTGAAAGTCCCTAGGTCCTATTACTAATCCCCATGGTCTCTTAGGTTCCTTTTGATTTTCTTCTCATTACATTATTAACTGTATAGTGTCAGGGGATACATCAAACTCCCATAATGGAAGTACAATGTATAAACAACTTATAACCTGGAAGATTTCTTGTTCTGTATGTAGGGTTCTTATATTTAATGTATATCTCGCCAAACTTGGGATAACTATTTTAAAACTTTGTCAAATTTCTGCACCTTTCCTAATGTTTTCCCTGATATTTTATTTTAATTATTATGACTTCCTTACTTTGTTGTATTAAATTGTGGCCACATTACAATAGGGCACTTAAAAATCACTTCACTAGAGACTACTATTGTATTCTGTAGTTTGAACAGTCTTGGTTGGATTCCACAATATTTCTTCTTGAGTCTCAGCATCTTCTCTTTGAAAAGTTTCAGATTCACCACAAAACAAAAGGTGAAGTTTAAAAAAGTTGTATTATCTCTGTTATTATTTACACACAATACACTTTTTCTAATTAATACATTTGAATTTTTTTAAAAGTTCAAATGTATAATTCATTATATGTGCATATTGCAGAAATAATGACAAGCAAATAGATAAAAAATTACTTCACATCCTACCACTCAGAGGTGACAAATGTTAACATTTTCTTTCTGATGGATATTTTTTACTGTCTCTATATTTATACATATATACATATATATTGACCTCCCTGTGGCTCAGACAGTAAAGTGTCTGCCTGCAATGCAGGAAACCTGGGTTTGATCCCTGGATTGTGAAGATCCTCTGGAGAAGGGAATGGCAACCTACTCCAGTATTCTTGCCTGGAAAATCCCATGGACAGAGGAAATTTTATTTATATGTAGATAGAAATATCTCTATATTTATATATAAATACATATATATTAATAAATATAATATGTGTATAAAATGGGATCATACTATGCCTACTTGTTTGGGCTTCCCAAGTAGCTCAACTGGTAAAGAATCTGCCTGCAATGCAGGAGACCTCAGTTCAATTCCTGGGTTGAGAAAGTCCCCTAGAGAAGGGATGGGCCACCCACTCCAGTATTCTTGGGCTTCTCTGGTGGCTCAGGCAGTAAAGAATCTGCCTGCAATGCAGGAAACCTGGATTCAATCCCCTTGTTTTACCCCCATTCAGTATTATTAACAATAGATTTTCCTGTTTATAATTAGTTATCTATGGTATCATTTAATGGTTGCTTAAGGTGATGTTGTGTAGATTGCTATAATTTATTTAGTCAATCTCTAATTATTGGACATTTAAATTGTTGCCAAGTTTATATTATTATAAAGAGTTTGTGCTGCGCTATATTACTTCAGTCGTGTTTGACTCTTTGCAACCCTAGGGACTGTTGCCTTCCAGGCTCCTCTGTCCATGGGATTCGCCAGACAAGAATACTGGAGTGGGTTGCCTTGCCCTCCTCCAGAGGATCTTCCCAACCCAGGGATGGAAACTCTTATTGAATCTGCCTTGTAGGTGGATTCTTTACCATTAGTGCCACGTGGGAAGCCTCTATAAAGAGTTTGCTAATCATAAATTCTTATACATAAATCTTGTGCAACTAATTGTTTATTTTCTTAGGAAGAACTTCTAAAGGCATAATCCTGCTGCTGCTGCTGCTGCTAAGTCGCTTCAGTCGTGTCCGACTCTGTGCGACCCCATAGATGGCAGCCCACCAGGCTTCCCCATCCCTGGGATTCTCCAGGCAAGAACACTGGAGTGGGTTGCTATTTCCTTCAATGCATGAAAGTGAAAAGTGAAAGTGAAGTCGCTCAGTCGTATCAGACTCTTAGCGACCCCATGGACTGCAGCCTAATCCTAGGTTAAAGGATATGCACACATTAAGGCTTTTGATATCTGTTGCCAAATTGTTTCCCCTAAATAATACATCAATACATAGTTCCTCCTTTGAATATGAATGATGTTTTATCCCTTACTATCCTTTTCTTTTTAATGTTTGATGTTTTCACAGTTGAAATGGCATCACATGGTTGCTCTGATTTCTATTTCATTGATTACTAGTGAGATTGAAATGCTTTTTTAATGTATTTGTGTGTTTGCTATAATTTTTTTAATGGATTGTTTCAATGTTTAGCCTATTTTTGTATTAAATCTATTTGTAGGACTTAAAATGTAGTAACTTTTGTCTATTAAATAGGAGATTTTTTGCTTTGTCATTTACCTTTTAATGTTTGTGGTATTTTTGATATACAGTTTAAATTGTTAACTTTAAAAAATTAAATATATCATTCATACAAATGAACATGTAAATACCGTACATATACTGTTTGAAGAACAATAAAAATAAAATGAGTAATCGTGTATTTACATCCAAGTTTAAGAATAATACATTTCCAAAATCTTTAAAGTTTGTATGAGCTCCTATCATATCATATTTCCGTTTCTCTCTGGAGGCTACTGAGTTCCTTAATTTTGTTATTTTCTTTATATTTGTATCAAATACGGAGAATTCCTAAATAATATATTATTTAACTTTGCATATTTTTGAAATGATTTAGAACTAGAATCATATTTTGTGAATTCTTTTGTAGCTTCCTTTAAAAATACTAAACGTTCATTTAGAATCATCAATGTTGTTGCTTCCTTTTTAGTGCATGTATGGTATTCTGTTGTAAGGCCATATCACAATTTATTTATTCCTCTGTTGTTTCCAGTTTTTGATATTACAAAAAATGCCTCCATAAACCTTGTACATATCTCCTGGTGCTTATATGCAAAAAAAAAAAAGTATTCTTAGTATTAGAATTGTAGGGTTATAGGTTAGTCATATTTTCTGCTTACAAAAAGCCGAATGTTTTCCAAAGGATTTGGACCATTTTATCTTTCAGTCAGTAGTGTTTAAGAGTTTATGTTGTTCCAGATTATTATTAACATTTGATAGTATCAGTTTTTAAAACTACTGGTGGCAGTAAAATGTTATCTCATTGAGGTTTTCATTTGCATTTCTCTGATTACTAATGAGGTGAGCATCCTTTTTGTAAGATTACTGGTCATTTGTTGATGTTCCTCTGAGGAATGCCATGTCATGTCTTTTGATGATTCTTTTATTGGGTTCTCTATCTTTTCATTATTCCTTTCCTTTCTTCTTTACTTTCCTCCCTTCTTTTCTTTCCTCGCCTACTTCTGCCTTCCCTCTTTCCTCCTTTTTTCCCCCTATGTTTTTTTATTCCAAGGTGGTTTTTATATATTCTGGATACTTAAGTTGCTTTTATGTGTGAAAATGCCTTCTCTCCATCTGTGACTCCTCCCTGCGTCCCTTTTTGGTAACATCTGAAATTAATTTTTGTGAATGAGGGCTTTCCTTGTGGCTCAGCTGGTAAAGAATCCACCTGCAATGTGGGAGACCTGGTTTGATCTCTGGGTTGGGAAGATCCCCTGGAAAAGGGAACAGCTACCTATTCTGGCCTGGAGAATCCCATGGACTGTATAGTCCAGTTCAGTTCAGTTCAGTCGCTCAGTCATGTCCAATTCTTTGCAACCCCATGGACTGCAGCATGACAGGTCTCCCTGTTCATCACCACCTCCCGGAGTTTACTCAAACTCATGTCCATTGAGTCGGTGATGTCATCCAACCATCTCATCCTCTGTTGTCCCCTTCTCCTCCTGCCTTCAATCTATCCCAGAATCAGGGTCTTTTCAAATGAGTCAGTTTTTCACATCAGGTGGCCAAAGTATTGGAGTTTGAGCTTCAAAATCAGTCCTTCCAATGAATATTCAAGACTGATTTCCTTTAGGATGGACTGGCTGGATCTCCTTGCAGTCCAAGAGACTCTCAAGAGTCTTCTCCAACACCACAGTTCAAAAGCATCAATTCTTCAGTGCTCAGCTTTCTTTATAGTCCAACTCTCACGTCCATACATGACTACTGGAAAAACCATAGCCTTGACTAGATGGACCTTTGTTGGCAAAATAATATCTCTGATTTTTAATATGCTGTCTAGGTTGATCATACCTTTCCTTCCAAGGAGTAAGCATCTTTTAATTTAATGACTACAGTCACCATTGGCAGTGATTTTGGAGCCCCCCAAAAATAGTCTCACACTGTTTCTCCATCTATTTGCTGTGAAGTGATGGGACCAGATGCCATATTCTTTGTTTTCTGAATGTTGAGCTTTCAGCCAACTTTTTCACTCTCTTCTTTCGCTTTCATCAAGAGGCTCTTCAGATCTTCTTCACTTTCTGCCATAATGGTGGTGTCATCTGCATATCTGAGGTGATTGATATTTCTCCTGGCAATCTTGATCCCAGCTTGTGCTTTGTCCAGTCCAGCATGTCTCATGATGTACTCTGCATATAAGTTAAAGAAGCAGGGTGACAATATACAGCCTTGACGTACTCCTTTTCCTATTTGGAACCAGTCTGTTGTTCCATGTCCAGTTCTAATTGTTGCTTCCTGACCTTCATAAAGATTTCTCAAGAGGCAGGTCAGGTGGTCTGGTATTCCCATCTCTTTAAGAAATTTCCACAGTTTATGGTGATCCACATAGTCAAAGACTTTGGCGTAGTCAATAAAGCAGAAATAGATGTTTTTCTGGAACTCTCTTGCTGTATAGTCCATGGGGTCTCAAAGAATCAGACATGACTGAGTGACTTTCACTTTCACTTTTACATGTGGTAGGTTGCATTACTGGTCCCATTTCTTTCCTCCTCCCTGTACGCTCTTTGGTATGTGGCTTCAAGTTCCTTACACAAAATCAAATGGTATTTCCCCAGCTCTTTACTTGGAATCAGTCATGTTACTTGTTTTGGCCAACAGAATGTGCAGAAGACACGTCAGTTCCAAGCCTAGGCCTTAAGAGGCTTTGTGTGTTTCTGCTTCTTCCACTTCTATGATAAGAACATGTCTGAACTAGTCTACTAATCCCAAGCGAAGGAGAGCTACTTTAGTCAAGCTTTATAAGTTGAGTCCAGTCAATTTCAGCTGAATCCCAGATGACTCATAGACCTACCAGTGATAGTAAACCATTGCTGTTTTAAGCCATTGAGTTTGAGGTAGTATGTTCTGTGACAAAGTTAACTGATACAAGTGCTGATTCAATTTCATATTTTTTTTCTATATGAAAACCAATCATCTCTCTTATCATTATATAGTAATCTCTCTGGTCTTTCGGTTTTCTTTGTATTAGCAATTTTTCATTGATAGTAACTATTATTGCTTTTGAATTTATCTCTATCATCTTAATTTCATTTTCTCCTTCTCTAATTTTTGCTGTGTTCCTTTTTCCTCTCTTTTTACTTTCTTTTGGTTTGGATTGTAATTAGCCTAATTTTTATTCTACTTTTTTTTTTTACTTTTTAAATTGTACTTATTAGTTCTATTAATTTTATGGTAACCTTAAAATTTTTAACATACATATTTAACTTAATAGTCTTTAAAGGTTATTACCTTTTCATCCTCTGGAACAATAAAAGGACCTTACAACACTTTAACAACCATATTTTGTAGTATTATTTTTGTCTGCTCTACCTTTTTAAAATGCCACAAATTACACGTTGTTATTATGGTGCTCGGGCTCCCTCCTCCAATGCAGCAGAGGCTGGTTCAATTTCTGGGCAGCGAAGTTCCCCTGGAGAAGGGATAGACTACCCACTCCTGTATTCTTGGGCTTCCCTGGTGACTCAGATAGTAAAGAATCTGCCTGCAATGTGGAAGACCTGAGTCTGACCCCTGGGCTGGGAAGATCCCCTGGAAGAGGGCATGGCAACCCACTGCAGTATTCTTGCCTAGAGAATCCCCATGGACTGAGAAACATGGTAGGCTATGCTCCATGGGGTTGCAAAGAGTTGCACACAACTCAGCCACAAATCACACACAACACAGCATCATGGCAGTCAGTGTTTATGGTATTTGCCAATATTTACTATATTTTCTCTTAGTATTTCCTCTTCCATTTCATATTTTTCTTTGGTGCCTTGTCCTAGAGTGCTACCTTTAGAAATTTATTTAGGAGGCATCTGTTGGTGGTAAGCTCTCTCCTTTTTTTGCTTTTCTGAAATAGCTTCATCATGCTTATCTTGAAAGGTATTTTTGCTGGTATACAATTCCAGACTGAGAGTTTTACTGTCATTTGGCATAATGAAGGTATTGTTCCATAACCTTCTGGCTTCCATGGTTATTCTGAAGATGTCAGCAGTAATTTAAATTGTTCATTTGTCAATAATCTCACTTTTCTATCTGGTGTCTTTTAAGATTTCTTTAATTCAGGCATGCTTCAATTTCTCATGATGTGTGTAGGTAAGGGTTTGTTTTCATTAGTCCTTCTTGGCATCATTGTGATGCCTGAATCTGAGGGTTTATGCCTTTTCACAATTCTAGCAATTCTCTTGCATTTCCTCATACTCTTTTTATCTCTTTTGGCTGTCTTGTTAAACAGCTCTCTCTTCCTTCCGAGTCTTTTGACTTCTCTTTTATATGTTAATTTTTGATTCTCTTTGCTGCATATTGATTCAGTTTTAGCTTCTGGCTCACAACTTCTCTCTTCACCTCTGTCTAATGATTAAGCTGACAACTGAGTTTTTAATCTTAATCTTTATAGTTTTCATTAGTAGAAGTAATATTTCATTTTTTAAAAGCCCTTCCCATTTTTATAATCTTCAGTTCAGTTCAGTCGCTCAGTCGTGTCCAACTCTTTGTGACCCCATGAATTGCAGCACGCCAGGCCTCCCTGTCCATCACCAACTCCTGGAGTTCACTCAAACTCACATCCATTGAGTTGGTGATGCCATCCAGCCATCTCATCCTCTGTTGTCCCCTTCTCCTCCTGCCCCCAATCCCTCTCAGCATCAGAGTCTTTTCCAATGAGTCAATCTTCGCATGAAGTGGTCAAAGTACTGGAGTTTCAGCTTTAGCATCAGTCCTTCCAATGAACACCCAGGACTGATCTCCTTTAGAATGGACTGGTTGGATCTCCTTGCTGTCCAAGGGACTCTCAAGAATCTTCTCCAACACCACAGTTCAAACGCATCAATTCTTCGGTGCTCAGCCTTCTTCACAGTCCAACTCTCACATCCATACATGACCACTGGAAACACCATAGCCTTAACTAGACGGACCTTCGTTGGCAAAGTAATGTCTCTGCTTTTGAATATGCTATCTAGATTGGTCATAACTTTTCTTCCAAGGAGTAAGCGTCTTTTAACTTCATGGCTGCAGTCACCATCTGGCAGTGATTTTGGAGCCCCCAAAAATCAAGTCTGACACTGTTTCCCCTGTTTCCCCATCTATTTCCCATGAAATGATGGGACCAGATGCCATGATCTTCATTTTCTGAACGTTGAGCTTTAAGCCAACTTTTTCACTCTCCTCTTTCACTTTTATAATCTTACTTATTCATAATTTTGAATATGTTTTTTTCTTTAAAATTCAAATATTCACATTCATTGTAATTTTATTAATTATGTTTCGAATATATACTTCATTTAGAATTTATCTTGATGCAACATGAGAATAGAAATTAATTTTATTTTTTTCTCAAATAGTTAACTTATCCCAATATCTAGGTAATTTGTCAAAAAATACAAATTTGAAATAATAAAGACTGAAGTTGTATTAACAATAAATAGAAGTTGTGTTTGAATAGAAATTATAATCTACTATGATCAAATTATTAACTGCATAATATGGAAAACCAATAATGAAAATTAATGTTTTTTTTAAAAAGTATCTTAATTTCCTTTGTATTCTTTGAAAGAGGAGGACTTTTAATTCTTTCGTTTTATTTGCCAATGTCTACTGTGGAAAATATCTCTTTTCCTGAAAAATTCCCAGGATACTCTAAAATAAGGCATTAAAACAGGAAGTCCTGGGGAGCTAAACATTTTTCTGTCTTCATGTATATTCTTTCTGTTTTTCTAAAGTCAGAAACTTGCATATATTCAATTCCCCATTGTGACACAATTATTGGTGGCCTTGTAGAGAATTGGAAGGAGAGACACATTAATTTGGAAGGGAAAAATGGAATTCTCTTATTTTCCCAGGGATGTGGACTATGAAGGTAGAGCAAGTGTTGCATGGATAACCTCTGTGGAAGAGTATTAGGCTCTTCTTCATAGATTAGATCGTGCTCTCTAGTCAAACTTCCTGTATCTGTAGAATCATTTCCATGCAAACTAGAGAAGTAAAATTAAACTTCTAATTGTACCTTTAGCTCACGTTTGTGCAGATGTATGTTATGGACACAGTCTCAATCATTCAGCAGTGGTTTGCTGACCTTTTGAAATCTCCTGCTGGGTCTTGCTTAGCATAAGAAGAGACTTCAATCTCCATTTATTTATAATGTGAGAGAATAGATTATTTTTATTAATAGAACATATGAATTACTAGTCACATTTTTAAATCAAATAATAAATATACATTTGAAACTAAAAGTATATGGAAAAGACTTGACTCTGGAGATTTCAGATTTTAGTGTTTTCCTCTTGCTGTCAGAACATGTACTATTATTGCCTGATGGTTATAGATGAATAAGGCAGTTACAGATGGAATCAGAACTACCTTTTTGATGTGTTGAAAGTTGCTTTATGGGTTACATTTATGAAAGCTTGTTTACTTGTTATTTTTCCTCATAAAAGAGAAGCTACACAATTCTAAGCAATATTTGTGACTCATTTCATATGCCCACAGCAAGCAAAACGGTGTTAGGAACATAGTAAGCATGCAACAAACACCTGTAAATGAACAGAAACGGGAGCATAGGAAAACATTATTCAGTTTATTTTAACTTTCTGGTTCACTGCATTCTAAATAAATGACAGTTTATTGTAGCGAGGAAAACAGGACCTGATGGAATCTAGGAAAGATGTGGAAAGAGAAGGTTGTCCAGCAGGTCAGGGAAATTTGAACCCGTTGTCAGAGTTCTGAATGTTTTTCCTGTTCAACATTATGAGGTGCTTACCCATCATTAATTTTAGTTTGTTTTTATATGAACTTAAACTTTGGGTAATTCTTGACTAGTGCTTTTTTATGTAACATCAGTTTTTTAAAAATGATTTGCATTTTGTTTCAAAACAGTTGCCCAAAATATCTTTGAAAAAAGAGGGCTGTGTTCACCTTTAATATTTAAAAATCACTTGGAGGCAGTTCAGTTGAGCCTGAGTGTGTGTTTGCAAAAAAGTAAAACATAACCAGAATGAGTAACCTCTGTTCTCTGAGGCTTATTGCATATCATTTATGCTTGAACAAACAGAATGAATTTATTTGCTTTAATGTAAAAAATCTTTGACCCAAGAGTTAAAAGGAGTTTGCTGACCAATCCAATAAAAATAGCCACAAACTTACTTTTTAACTGAAATTAAATTTAACCTACATCTCTTCATTACAGGAAAAGTTGAAAACAGTTTGAAATACTTTTCTAGTGTTAGCAGGCATGTTTAAAATGTCTACTCTGGTAATATGAAGTATAAGTCAGCCAAATTATCTGAATATCCCAGGCCCCCAAACCAACCCTTGGAGATAGAGGTGAGTTTTTTTTTTTTTTTTTTAGTTTAAATTATCCAAATAGCTTATCTTTATAATCCCATGACATTTGGTAATTACTTAATCTTCATTGAGTCCCTGCTGCCTTGTGGACAGAGCTCTATTAATAAAATGAAAGGATTTAAGAAAATGGCATGTCAGAAATCAGCAGCAAAAGCTCATTTTACTTTAAAAATGTTTTCAAATTAAACATGATACATGATAATTTAGTTAAACTTGATGAAATCTTGATGATCTTTTCATATATCTATATTTTGCTGATTAATCCTAGGAGAATTTGCTTTGTTGTTTTCTGTTTTCTCTAAAGGAGTGGTTGGGTCTTAGCTTGATTTGATGTTCCCTCCCAGGCCACTAATAAAGGCAGGCCTCTTCCCAAAATGACTTTTTTATTATTGTTCTAGAAAAATGCTGATGACAATATTTTTCTTTATTACCCTTTATACCGGTCTTGCCAAGTCTTCTCAATTGAATATGTAACAGTCAAATAGTTTAATGAATAATTTGGGGGCAAACAAGGGCCTTTCTCCTCCTGGCAGTCGTTTTATAGCTGTCAGTGCAACCTAGAAAGCACAATAGTGTGAGTAGGAAATTCAACATTTAGTTGAGTTTCTCCTTTGAGACTCGGAGTTTGATTATAGAAAAAGTAACATTGATTAAATGGCTTTTAAATAATTAAGCACTTTTGTTTCGTCCTCAATACTGTGCCACATGCATTGTGTGGTGTAAAAGCTTTAAGATGTGATTACTCTCACCAGCTTATTCACAGTCTAGATGAAGTGATCATATTTACACCTGAAGTCTGGCAATTAAATGGTGGCATAAGATAGCATATGACTAAAAATCAAAATAAGCACTGTAAACAGCAGGTACTACAAGAGCTCCCGATGGAGGTGAAGAATCAGTAGAGAACACTTGACTTAACCAGAGGAGTCACATCATACTTAGGAATTAGGTGTCAAAGTTAACACACAATGTAAAATGTATGTGAAGTCAATATCCAGCTCTCTTAAATCACCTGTAGATTTCAGTATACATAGTCACAAACACTTGCTACACTAAATACTGACACGTTCTCTCCTTAGAAAGTTATGAACATTTAGTGTTTCCTTTAGTATACAAACAGATCACTGGAAAACTGCCTCAAGTTTAACTTCAAACCCAACAATCAGGGTCAGCATCATGAGCTGCTTATATGATGAGGGGACAATGGGAAGTGGGATCTGACTAACTTGGCAGTTTTTGCTCCTTTAATGAAGTAGTGGGCAGAAGTTTCCACACTTTATAATTCTTTTTCTCTAATTCTCTTTCTATTAAACCTGTAGAGGCAACTTTACTTAAGTTTAAAGTGTATATGATGTGTTCCACTGTATATAAGTCATTAAAATTCTTGCTGACTCTTGACTCTTAGATGGTGAATTCTGAATTGTTTTTATTTGGCTGAATTTTACATTTGTGTGCATACCTAGTTTAGTATATTATTGTTTCATGATTATTGAGGACGTTTCTAGTTCCTGTATCATTTTCCTATATTTTCTTTTTCATCTTTCTAGTTTCATGGGATTTCATATACTCTCTCTTTCTATAAGCGAAAATCGCCACCTGTCCTGGATTTTTATTCCTTCTCATTTTCTCTAAGATTAAATTTACTAAAAGAGTCACCAATCAGAAAATATTAAGGAACACCTACTATAAGGCAAACTATTGAGCTAAACTTTGGGAAAGAAACTTTGAAGTGCATCAGAAAGGAAAACAGGGACATTCAATAGCTCAAAGCACCGTGTTGTAAATGCCAAACTGGTGATACAGAAGGTAAGTGGTGAGGCTATTCAGAGGAAGGAGACACTCCTGGCCTAGAGTGAGTGGCCTGAAAAAGTCTGGGCAAAGGGCTGGGATTGAGTCAAGCCCAGAAACTTGGGTACAGTTCAGATAAGAGGAGGGCAGTGTGTGTTCATAATTACATTCATTCAGATTGAGATAAATGAGTAGTACCTGGTATTGGTTTTCTGTGAGCTTACAGTTTAGTGAAGAAGACAAACAGGTAAACAGATAAATTTCAACACAGTGTGGTACATGTGTTCATGTAGGGATCAAAACAAAGTCCTATGCGGGCATAAAGACTGTTGGATTGTGATATAAGAAAGGAGATATCATTTGGACTACACTTTAATTGTAGGAGGGGCTCCCCTGATAGCTCAGTTGGTAGAGAATCTGCCTGCAATGCAGGAGACACTGGTTCGATTCCTGGGTCAGGAAGATCCGCTGGAGAAGGGATAGGATACTCATTCCAGTATTCTGGCCTGGAAAATTCCCTGGACTGTCTATGTGGTCCCAAAGAGTTGGACACGACTGAACGACTTTATTTCACTTTTAATGGTAGGCAGCGGCTTGCAGGCACAGAAGGAAGAAAGGCACATTAGATCAGAGAAAGCACTTCTAGACACAGATCTGGAAAGAACAAGAAAGCACAATGTCAGTGACAAAGGGCTGGGGTTGAGGGCATGGTACATGGGGAAGCAGATTATGAAATGCCTTTTAAGACTCGGGAAGGACTTGCATTTCAACTTGAATGAAAAGAGGAGTGAAGAGAGAGTTTTAAGCCACAGCATGACATTATCAGATTTGGTTTCTTACAAGGAAATGCATTAAGCGTGATGGCAGAGAGACCAGCTGAGATTGAAAGCTACACAAGGGGAAGGTTATGTTTAATCTATCTTGACATACTCAGCACTATCACATGGTGCATGCTAAGTCACTTTAGTCGTGTCCTACTCTTTGTGACCCTATAGACCGTAGCCCACCTGGCTCCTCTGTCCATAGGATTCTCCAGACAAGAATACCAGAATGGGTTGCCATGCCCTCCTCCAGGGGATCTTCCTGATCCAGGGATCGAACACACATCTCTTGCACCCCCTGCATTGGCAGGTATGTTCTTTACCACTAGCACCACCAAAGCCCTGTGCTCTATAATGTTTTACTGATTGGAGATTTTTTGTTACCTGAATAGTCCAAGGAAAGGTTGAGAGCCCAATCTAAGGCCTTAAGCAGAGAAGGTAAAAAGAAGTCAAATATGAGTGAGGGTTGTGAGATGGAATCCATAGGGTCTATTGTCTGATTAGGTGTAGTAGGAAGTGATTAGGAAGAAGAGAAAGTTGAGGAGAATTCCGTGCTTTTCAGCTGGGGAATCAGATGGATTTATTATGAATTAAAACAGAAACCACTGGGGGCACCATGGGTTCTCTTGGGAGTCAACACATTTTGTTTCAAGGGTCTGTGAATTCATGCTCAGCCACATCCGGTGAGCAATGGGAAATACCAGCCTGGAGAGTGAGGCTGAGACTGAGGTTGGGGATACAGATTTTAGAACTGGTGAGCAATGAGTGGCTGGGTCGGAGGTAGAAGAGAACACACTGCTGTGGCCACTCTCTGAGGAATGGATGAAGATTGTATAAGGTTGAATAGTATCTCACTTTAAATTCATGTCAGCCCAGAACTCCAGAATGTAACTTTATTTGGAAATAGGACTATTGCAGATGTAATTAGTTAAGATGAGCCATACTGGATTAGAATGGGCCCTAGTCCAGTGACTGGTGTCCCTCTGAGAAAACAGAAAAACAGATACAAAGTGGAGAAGGCCATGTGAGCACAGGTGCAGAGCAGCACAAGCATGGTTTGATTAGAAGAGATGGTTTGTGTCAAGGGATGGTTTACAGGTTGGGTCCCAAAGTACTTAGAACCAGTTTGAGGTGCACTTCTGTGCCAGTGAGGGTGGACCAGGGACAGGGAGGGTCTGGGCTATTTCTGTGCTTTGAATCTTCTGTCTCTCATGGTCAGCCTTTCCCCACCTCGCCTCCAAACTCAAATGGGTCTCCCCTATTGTGTGAAGGATAAAATGAATGGCCCTGGGTCTAATCCGCTGCCCCTTCTCATCTCCCTTTGCACCACTGCCTCCATTTCCTCACCACTCATCCTCTGGGACTTGATTTCTCTCCTCAGTTTCTCAATTAGTATTTAACTTGTTAAATTTTCCAGAGCTTCCTCTTCCTACCCCTCATTTTTCTTGAACTCACTTGCATCTCTACATCGTCAACATTTCTGATTTTCTCTGCCTTGTTGAAAGTTTCTCTTCCTATGAATTCTCCGCTGTTCTGTTATTCCAGTTCTTAAATTACATCTTGGTCTCCCCAGGGTTCATTCTTCCTGCTGCTGCACAGTGTGGATGAGATGATTCTTTTGGTTTAACTATAACTTCTATGATCTCTTCCTTCCTCTCACAGTCAATTTATATAACTAGTCACTGAATGAATTAATTATGAATTAATTCAAAGCATATTAGTGCTATCAAAATTCCTTCTTTACATTTGACCTTTCTCCAGTTGGGATTTCCTGATAGCTCAGTTGGTAAAGAACTCTCCTGCAATGCAGGAGTACCCGGTTCGATTCTTGGGTGGAGATCTGCTGGAGAAGGGATAGGCTACCCACTCCAGTATTCTTGGGCTTCCCTGGTGGCTTAGCTGGTAAAGAATCCACCTGCAATACAGGAGACCTGGGTTTGATCCCTGGGTTTGGAAGATGCCCTGGAGACGGGAAAGGCTTCTTCCTACTCCAGTATTCTGGCCTGGAGAATTCCGTGGACTGTATAGTCCATGGCGTAGCAAAGAGTCAGACAGGACTGAGTGAGTTTCACTTTCACCTTCCTCAGGTCAAACCTAATTTTGGTCAGGAATGTGAGTGTGGTTAGTCACTCAGTCGTGTCCAACTCTTTGTGACCCCATAGACTATAGCCTGAAAGGCTCCTTTTGTCCATGGGGATTCTCCAGGCAAGAATACTGGAATGGGTTGCCATTCCCTCCTCCAGGGAATCTTCCCAACCCTGGGATCGAACCCAGGTCTCTTGCATTGGAGGAGGGTTCTTTACTGCCTGAGCCCCCAGAGAAACCCGTGAATACTGGAGTAGTGAGCATCAGTTATAATCTGTGTCTGTTTAAATTTTCTCTTATTTTATTTGAAATGTTTCCTTAATGAGGTCATTGAAGAAAATTTGAAAAGTATATAAAACGAGAAGAGAAATATAAATTTGCCCAGTGTTTCCTTTCACCTTTTGTTACCTGTAGGGATTTATTGTTTATTTTTACAAGCAGAGCTAAAAGCAAATGCTTAATATAGATACATACATACATACATACATATATATGTGTGTGTGTGTGTGTAATATATAATATTTGTCTTCTCTTTTTTAAATTTAATATTATAAGCATTTTCATGTTACCCATCCTTATAAGTATTTATAGCTTGTATAGTATTCTGTAGAGAGGTTATATTAATTTTTCCTTAACCATTTTCCTATGTTTGACATACAACTTGTTTCTGTGTTTTTCTGTTATAAAATGATAGTAAATATCTTTAGCATGAAGCTTTAGTTTCAATTTTTTAAAAAAATGATACTTTTCCAAAAATGGACTTTTTGGATCCAGGGTATAAACATTTAAAACCTTCATATATATTGTCAAGTTTCTTGTAACAGAGTTCTACCAACTTGTACACCAGCAATCTATAAAGGGTACTAATTTACCACAGCCTTGCTAAAATGTTTAATTAAATTTTCTGCTCTTTAAATACTTGACCTTTTTCATCTAAGAACACCAATGATGTATTTTAGTGAATAAACTTACAATTCAGATATTTTAGTCATACATGCACTTAGGGACTGATAGCAGAAATTAAATTGATGACAAGGGTTTGTCTTTCACTAACAAAAACATGTTTACTTGGCAAGGAGAATCTTAGAAAAAGGAAAGATCTGAAAAGAAAATTTGATATGGTTTTAGAAGCAGTCTCTTTGAATCTGTAGGACAGTATCTTGGCTTGAATTTCTCTGTAATTCCTCTACAGAAAAGAAAATATTCTTAATTTATTAATTTTAGGCAGAAAAAGAGTTCCAACAGAGAGGGAATAACTTTCTCTCTGCAGATATGAGATTCACTTATCCTTATAGAAAACATCTTCCCAGAGGCGTGTACAGATGAGCATATTCTGATGTGTTTCTTATCTGCTTGCCAAATGAAGTGCTTGTTTAGCAAAGCTTCTATGAGAGAAGTGTGCATTATCCTAACGTAGGTATGTGTTGTTTGTGGTATGTGGGTTGGCTTAAAACATTAATTAGATTCTTCCTGCTAGTTTATACAGAACATACTGTCAGTTTATAGAAGAGATATTTATATGTTTGTAGAGTTCTTTCAAAGAGTTGGAGATCTGTTTCAAAAAAACAATCCATGTCTTATACAGTCTGATTTCTGGAATAATTTTCTCATAACCCTCTGGGTTTCTGGTTAGTGACACTTGAATAAAATTCAGAGAAAATATAGGTGCTTGATAGCACCTAGTATTATGTTCTGTATTCCAAACTTTTGAAAAAATCAAACCACTATTAATATACTAAAAGCTAAATTTTGTAGAATGTTAAACATTCATGAAAGGAATGATGAAAGAAAGGATAGGTTTTCTGCCAGCATTGCGGTCAGCAGCAGTACTCTGGCCTGATTACTTAAGCCGATGTTTTTCCTAAATCAGTCATGAATCAGTAATTATCAAGTTTTGCAATACGAGGCAGTTCTCTTGAGAATAGCAAATGATTTGTAATGTTCAGTTGATAGCTTTTTGAAAAAAAGAAATGTTTTGGCTCCTCTTGGTGGGTTTCCCTGGGCACTGGGCAGAACCCCTATTGACTTAATGAAACTTGTCTGTGGAGGCTTTGTAGGTTCAGTTTTCCTACATGATCAAATAGCACATATTTGCTTTCTTTCCCCACAAAAATAAGAATGCTGCTGGTGTGTGGTATGTTGGTTCCACTTCCATTCATTTGGCTTAACTATTTAAACCACAATGTCGTCCAAAAAGGGGAAAAAACCAGAAATCACAGATTAAAAAAAAAAAAAGAATTCACAGATGAAAATTCAGGAATCAAGGTTTTTTTTCTTTTTGATTTAATTCTGTTTCTTCCAGCACATTTTGTGATAACCTGTTTCTTCTGTCATATTCTTCTGTCATAATACGTTCTTCTTTGTGCACTGGGATTCTAAATCTTAGAGTTGGAAGGGACCTCATGAAAAGTTTCTAATTCAGTCCCCTACTCCTCTGTCTCAGTTACAGAACCCAGAATTGGTTAAATAAGGATCCAAACATGGCTCTTTCTTTTACTTGATAGT
This sequence comes from Capra hircus, assembly GCF_001704415.2. Lineage (NCBI taxonomy): Eukaryota > Metazoa > Chordata > Mammalia > Artiodactyla > Bovidae > Capra > Capra hircus. Next base: position 38,203,276 of record NC_030818.1, read on the forward strand.
ACATTAGCCAACATGCCTGCATTGATGCAGTTGCCTTATTTTAGAAACAGGAAACCTGGAGCTCAGTGGATTACACACTTTGCAGTTTGTCCCAATGTGCCATGTGACACTAGAATTTTTGTCATTTGGTGTCCAGGACCCTCATGCTGGTGCTTCTCTTTTATGGTCACCATCCTGCAACTACATATTTACTCAGGAGCCTGTGTAACTTTGCCGTGTCCACTCCCTACTTCCTTCACTGTGGAGATGCTCTTTTCTTGGATATATCTTTGATAACACCTTTGCTTGGAGGTTCCTTGTAATTTTAATGTCTTAACATTGTAGGAGGGCTCCTCAATGTGGGGACCTGTAGAGCCCTCATCAGGTGAACCTTTCAAAATAGTCTAGAATCCTTCATAGCTCTTCTTCAAGGGCTTACATTTTTAGCTCTTTGGTCAGTCTTTGTCTTGAGGTGCTCCTTGTCTCATAGCCGTGATCCCCTTTGAGAACTAATGAATTTTGCCATTCTGAGACTATCCCAGACACTCTGACCCCAGGAGTTTGGTCAGGATTTTGGTATGTTATGCATTCTCTTTCTATCTGTTTCCTCATCACATATCTGACAGTCTGGTACCTGAATGAGCCTAAGTCATGGCTAATCTGCAACATTGTGACAATTTTGCAGTATGGGTTCCCAGATTCCTCTGTTGTGCTATCAAGTGGGAGCTGCAGAACCTCACACAATCACAGGGTTGGAAGGGAGCCTACTGGTCTTTGAATGCTTGAGTCACCCCTGCAAAGTCACTGCCAAGTAATTATCTAGCCTGACGGGAAACTTATTACCTCCCAAGGCAGTTCATTCTAATTCGAACAGTTCCCACTGGTGGGAAATTCTTTCTCATACCTATTCAGTGTTGATATGTTTCCCGTATTGAATAAAACAGAATTCCTATAAATTAGGCACCCCCCCCCCCAGAGTCTTTCAAGAGTTGACTTAATATCTTTGGAAGGAAAACTTATTTGCATTTATAGAACTTGGTGGATGCTGCCCTGTGAAATTCACAATGCAGCTTTACATAATCAACAGATCTGTAGTGGGCATTTAATGTAAAACACTTGTTGAACTAGACTGAATTATCCTCTGAATCAAGCAGCAATGGCTAGGAGTATAGTGCTTATAGCATGTGTGTTCTTTTGGCAGCTCTTGCCTTGGGCTCTTAGTTGCTTTACATGCAGGAGCCTTGCCTATACAGCTAGTTGTTAAGCTCCTCGGGGTGTGGACTTGTCAAGGATGTTCAGTCCCTAACGAGCTTACTTGTGATCTTGCATTCACAGGATCAGCTAATGTTTTGCAAGAAAGCGAAAGTGCAAGAATTGCTACTCCTGCCATTGAACTGCTTTTCTTCTTTGCCCTGGACGATGAGTGGTGGTAGTGGTAGAGGTGGTGGTGGTAGTCTGTGTGCGTGTGAGTATGCATGCACACGTGTGTGCATGTGCATGAGCTCAGGGCCAGTTCTGTCTTACTGAAGGTTTTAGAACCAATTTCCCAACAGAAGGTCAGCCTGCAAAAAATATTCCCTTTCTGCTCTGTCTGCCACAGGGGTTAAACTGACACCTGGGTGTTGGTCTGGCAGCCTGCCAATCACATTCCAGGAACACCCTTCTCCATCATCTGCCTGGTGCACACTTCCTCATTCCTCAGCAGGAATGTCTCTTTGTGGAACCTTCCTGATCCACCCAGGCAGAGAGATCACCTCTTCTTTCTTGTCCTTGCTGTACTATGGACAGTCTTATATTTTTACACATGCTGCTTTGTATACATATATCATTTGCTTCAGCCACTGTCTCTTTGTTATTCTGTGAACTCCTGGAGGAAAGAGTCTCATTCCTCTTTGTTTCCCCTATGTCAAGAACAGTGACTAGCTACACAGCAGGGAGATACTCAATGAATATTTTTGAAGGAAAGACAATTAAAATAGATGAGTTGTTTGTGACGGCTTGGGAAATATTCCCAAGTGCTAGAGAACCTATTTACAGACAAACTTTTGAAACATAACATTTTTTGAGGTTGGGGGTTTCTTGCACTGTTTTGTGTGCTTCAGGGCTTTGTTAAACAGTATTAGTTAACCACAGTAAAGGGAGTGCAGTTCGGTTAAGCCATGAGCTGGAAAAGGAACAAAAGTGGGGCACCCTCTGAAGATACAGACCTGCTGTAGATGTCTTGAGGAAAATGGAGAGGCAGGTAGGACATGATAACCACTGGGTAGGGCAACCAAAAACAGATCAGGCAAGCAGCTGACTTTAGAGTCTAACAGAGTAAGTGCGAAGTCCCCAGAGTGGTTGAACACACAGTTGACCCTTGACAAATGTGGATCTGAACTGTTCAGGTCCATTTATTTGCAATTTTTTTTTATACCAAATAGTATTGTAGTACTACATAATTTGAGGTTGCTTGAATATTTGAATTTGGAACTGGAGATACAGCAGATGGTTGGAGAGGGGTGACTATAAAGTTATAAGTGAATTTTGGATTGTGTGGAGGGTCAGTGCCCCAATCATTCTCATATTGTGCAAGGGTCAACTATAGCAGTAGGAATTGAGGAAGAGGTGATCCTCAGCAGTGTAGGCTGCTGACACTGATTTGTCAGCCAGCATTAGGGAATCTGCCAGCAGGGAAGTGGTATGTATGTGAAGGACACAGTGGCAAGGGTCTAGCAAAGCTTCAAAACTGGCCTTTTGTCAGTTGTTCTGCAAATATTTGTTGAATACAGTATGTCCCCTACATACAAACAAGTTCCATTCTGAGAGCAAGTTCCTATTAATAACGCCAATTTTTTCCTAAGTCCAACAACATTAGCCTAGGTACCCAACAAACTCAATTGGCTATGTAATGATGTACTAAAATAGGTTTATAATACCTTTCACACAACTAATACATAAAAAACAAACATAAAAAATAAACATTACAGTACAGTACCTTGAAAAGAACAGTAGTACAGTGCAACAGCTGGTATACGGGGCTGGCATTGAGTGAACAGGCAAGAAAAGTTACTGACTGGAGGAGGGAGAGGACTTAGAAATGGTAGAGTCAAAGGACTGTCAACAACAGAGATGGAGGGCAAGCTGCAGTTTCACTCATGCCTGACATTGATGGCACAGATTCTGGTTCCTTGCTGGATTCAATTTGTCTGCCCTCTTGAAAAAATGACCCAGTGACATCTGGGTAGTAGATCTTTTTTTCTTGTCTTAGATAATAATACAGTAGCACTGGGTTGAATTCTTTCCTTAAAATTTTTTTTTAAACTATCTACGTATTTATTTATTTATTTTTGGCTGAACTAGGTCTTTGTTGCTGTGCCCAGGCTTTCGCAAGTTGCAGAGAGTGGGGGATGCCCTCTAGTTTCGATGCGTGGGCTCTTCATTATGGTGGCTTCTCTTGTGAGAAACACTAGCTTTAGGGCTTGGGCTTCAGTAGTTGTGGCACACGGATTTAGTTGCCCCATGTCATGTGGAATCTTCCCTGACCAAGGCTAATGCACGGGACACACAAACCTGTGTCCCGTGCATTAGCCTGTGGACTGTTAACCAGGGAAATCCTGGATTGCATTTTGAATGGCTATTGCAACCTTTGGTCTCTGTTCAGGTCTTGTGCCTCAGAAATGAACAATGTCTCCTCAAATAAAATCCCCTGCCATTTCCTGTGTCGTGAATCTCTTCTTAGCAGCACCAGATGTATCACTGCTGCTTTTATGCTTGCTTTTAGATATTCTGGGTGGGCTTGAAATAAAGATACTGTACTACTGTACTCTACTTCCCAGGTGGCTCAGTGGTAAAGAATCAGCCTGCCAAGCAGGAGACATGGGTTTGATCATTGGGGTGGGAAGATCCCCTGGAAATGTAAATGGCAATCCTCTTCAGTATTCTTGCCTGGGAAATCCCATGGACAGAGGAGCTTGGTGGGCTACAGTCCATGGGGTGGCAAAGAGTCGGACACAACTTAATTGACTAAAATAGCAACACCAACCAGTGTGCTCTATACAGTGTGTTGAGCTATTTCAAATCCTGAAAGATGATGCTGTGAGAGTGCTGCACTCAGTATGCCAGCATTTGGAAAACTCAGCAGTGGCCACAGGACTGGAAAGGGTCAGTTTTCATTCCAATCCCAAAGAAAGGCAATGCAAAAGAATGCTCAAACTACCGCATAATTGCATTCATCTCACACGCTAGTAAAGTAATGCTCAAAATTCTCCAAGCCAGGCTTCAGCAATACGTGAACTGTGAACTTCCAGATCTTCAAGCTGGTTTTAGAAAAGGCAGAGGAACCAGAGATCAAATTGCCAACATCCGCTGGATCATGGAAAAAGCAAGAAAGTTCCAGAAAAACATCTATTTCTGCTTTATTGATTATGTCAAAGCCTTTGACTGTGTGGATCACAATAAACTGTGGAAAATTCTGAAAGATGGGAATACCAGACCACCTGACCTGCCTCTGGAGAAACCTGTATGCAGGTCAGTAAGCAACAGTTAGAACTGGACATGGAACAACAGACTGGTTCCAAATAGAAAAAGGAGTACGTCAAGGCTGTATATTGTCACCCTGCTTATTTAACTTCTGTGCAGAGTACATCATGAGAAATGCTGGACTGGAAGAAGGACAAGCTGGAATCAAGATTGCTGGGAGAAATATCAATAACCTCAGATATACAGATGACACCACCCCTATGGCAGAAAGTGAAGAGGATCTCAAAAGCCTCTTGATGAAAGTGAAGGAAGAGAGTGAAAAAGTTGGCTTAAAGCTCAACATTCAGAAAACGAAGATCATGGCATCCGGTCCCATCACTTCATGGGAAATAGATGGGGAAACAGTGGAAACGGTGTCAGACTTTATTTTTTGGGGCTCCAAAATCACTGCAGATGGTGACTGCAGCCATGGAATTAAAAGATGCTTACTCCTTGGAAGGAAAGTTATGACCAACCTAGATAGCATATTCAAAAGCAGAGACATTACTTTGCCAACAAAGATCCATCTAGTCAAGGCTATGGTTTTTCCAGTGGTCATGTATGGATGTGAGAGTTGGACTGTGAAGACAGCTGAGCGCCAAAGAATTGATGCTTTTGAACTGTGTTGGAGAAGACCCTTGAGAGTCCCTTGGACAGCAAGGAGATCCAACCAGTCCATTGTAAAGGAGACCAGTCCTGGGTGTTCACTGGAAGGACTGATGCTAAAGTTGAAACTCCAGTACTTTGGCCATCCCATGCGAAGAGTTGACTCATTGGAAAAGACTCTGATGCTGAGAGGGATTGGGGGCAGGAGGAGAAGGGGACGACAGAGGATGAGATGGCTGGATGGCATCACCAACTTGATAAACATGAGTTTGGGTAAACTCCAGGAGTTGGTGATGGACAGGGAGGCCTGGCGTGCTGCAATTCATGGAGTCACAAGGAGTCGGACACAACTGGGCGACTGAACTGAACTGACACAGTTTGTGTGTATGTGTGTGTGTGTGTGTGTGTGTGTGTGCGTGCTCGCATGTTTGCATGCTCAGTCGTCTCCTCTGTCCATGGGATTTCCCAGGCAAGAATACTGGAGTGGGTTGCCATTTCCTTCTCCATGGATCTTCCTGACCCACAGATTGAGCTCACATCTCCTGCCCTGCAAGCAGATTCTTTACTGTATAGTACCGTGAAGTATACAAAAGCACAACAAGTTGTAGAGGATGTATGCACATGACAGTGTACACCAGACAGGTGAAGTAACTTATTTGATTGGACATGCAAACACATGTTTGCATTTTTGAAAGTTTGAAACTTGAAGGTTTGTATTTAGGGGACTTACTGTATTGCTATAGACTGAATACCCGTGTACCCAAAATTAATATATTGAAACCTAATCCCCAATATGGCAGTATTTGCAGGTAGAAGATTTCAGAAATGCTTAAGTCATGAGTATAGAGACTTCATGAATGGGATTACTGTCCTTATAAAGGAAACCCCATCTGAGGACACAGTTAAAACACAGCCATCTATGAGCCAGGAAGTGAGTCCCCATCAAATACGGGTAGCACTTCGATGTTGGATTTCCCAGCCTCCGGAACTATAAGAAATGAATTTTTATTTTTTATGAGCCACCTAAAGTATTTTGTTATAGCACCCTGAGTGGGCTGAAATAAATACCTATGTGAAAATGCTCCCAAGAGAAGGTGAATTCTTTATCTGATTATCAGTAGGACAAGAAGAAAAAGACTAGTTACCAGTATTGGGGCACATGACCAGGACTGAACTAAATACTGGGACATGATGTGAATTCCTTGTTATGGGGCTACAGCACCCTTAAATGCCTTCTGTTTCTAATCAGGATTTATCCTAGAGATAGGATGGGGCAGTGTTTACAGAGCGAAATAAACTCAGCTGTGGTGAAAGGAAGATCTGGGATCTGGGTACCAAGGAGGGCCTGACAAACCTCCCTTAACTGACCAAACCACTTCTAGCCTACGACTGTCCATTAAACCATTAAATATAGTTGATTGATTGCACCAAATGGCACTGCAGAGAACAAGAAACATTAATTTTAATAACACCCTGCACTTGAAAAATACTCCATGCTTACCAAAATATTTTCGCATTTCACTATTTCATAGGATCCCCGAAGTCTCCAATATAGGCCGGTGAAGTATACCCATATTTTGGATAAGCACATTAAGGCACTAAGAGTTTAAATGGATCATCTCACTTCTAGTTAGCTAGCAGCTGAGACAGAATTAAAACAATAAGCTCCTATTGCTAAGTCACCGCTCTTTACCTTATGCCACTGCTTTGCTCATGTAATGCTGTGACCAAACTCTTGGAGGACCATGTTCACTGAGAAATCAGTCCAGATTTGACTGACTGCTGGAAAACAGTACCTCGCTGGTCTGAGCATTCAGGAGGGTACTCTCAACAATAATCAGGAACACAAGTGCTGTTTAAGATACTTGCTTTAAGAAATATGTTTCAATTTGAATTAAGAGGGTTATTATCTGTCTTACCTGGAGAAGGAAATGGCAACCCACTCCAGTATTCTTGCCTGGAGAATCCCATAGACAGAAGAGCCTAAAGGGCTACAATCCTTAGGATCGCAGAGTCAGACACCATTGAAATGACTTAGCACATTATCTATTTTAAGGATATTTCCTTAAACTACTAACATAAATTAGCAATACCAGAGATGTCAAAAATATCAGTTTCTGTTAAAAATGCTCCAATTTTTGTGATTTCACCATGTTGCTTAAATTGAATTCCTACAATGTGCTAATCATCATTCTAAGTTTTGAGAACATAGTGATAAACAGAACAGACAAAATTCCCTTTGTCATAGGGCTTTTGGTCTAGCTGAAGAGGGGTTGTTTGTGCAGGAGACTAACAGAAACCAAGTAAAATAGAAAGTATGTCAGATGTTGATAAATGCTGTAAAGGAAAAATACAGAAGACAATGGAGACAGGAAATGCTGGAGTGAGGATGGGGTTGCAATTTAAAATAGGATGATCAAGGAAGGCTCCAAGAAAAGCTTGAAGGAAATACTATTTTTCAAAAACAACAAAATAAAAAAATCAATAAACATGCAAACCAGTTATCAATAATTATTAGTGACTACACACACACACACACACACACACAAAACCTAGTATTTACTTTTCAAATTAACTCTCAACTCTACTCACTGAGAAAAGAAAATAAATTTGATTTTGTATTTTTGTAGAACTATAAAAATATGATATTTAGCTATCACTAACCCCTGCTTTTTTGTTTGGAGACCTCCCACTGTTTAGCTCAGTGATAAAATTCCACAATAAATTTTGACTTGAAAGATTTCAGGATATCACGAAAATGGGAATGACGAATGAAGGCTATGAGATGAGCAAATATTTGGCAAATCCTGTAAAGCACTTAGAACAAGCTTTATTAAGTGTGGTGGAATCAGATGATCATTACTGTTTTTATTTTTATCTGGGGTCAAACATAATTAAAACATTTTCTGTGGGTTTCCAAATTAGCCTAACGATTTATTGGTCTCCAAAGATCTTGGTAGATGGTAATCTTGGCATGGAGTTCTAAAAGAGGACTCTCTAGATCTGGAAAGAAGTTGGAAAATAATTGTTTAAAAACAAAAAAGGCCCAAGGAACACCCTGAGATAATTGTGGCACGTTGGGAATTCAGTCAAAAGGTGCCATCAGTGATGGGGTGTAGTCCATGGGATTTTTAGAGTCCCACGCGGCTAAACCATCACCACTGCATGGCTGCCAGAGCACTAAAATGCCCAGATCATCAAGGTTTAGAACTGCAAAGATCAAGGAGGAAATGTTGTAGCTGCCCTCTTGTGGCTGAAATGGAGGTTTTTTTGCCTCTGCCTCTATACTTTCAGGAAGCAATGTTATTTCACCCCATGCTACTCCCACCCACTGAGTTATGCATGAAATGATGTAAGACCAGTAAAACATTTCAAGTTTTCAGATGGACTCAAAAGACTTCCCCCCCAACCCCTACCCAACCACAAACACAACTAAACCTTGCAAGTCAGTCAACACACACTTTTCAGTTGAACTAAGTTCCTGACTATTGGTACCTTATATTAAAATTTTGTCCCCTTTCAACCACACCCCAAGGGAAGTCACATGAGATTTCTGGAAGAATTTTAAGATGGTATCCTCTAGTCTATAAGTACTTGGTGGTGGGGAGGGAGGATGGTGGGAATTAACAGCAGGGACTGATGTACGAAACAAGGGGAAGGAGTTTGATACCTCTCAGCCAGATAACCAAAGCTAAACCACTCAACAGCTTAAACTTCAGTTTCCTCCATTATAAAATCAGAGAGTTCAAAGCAACTTTCAATATCCCTTTTAGCTCTAAAACTCTATAAATAAGTGGGCTGATGGACAGGCCAATTACTTTTTTGTCTCTTGGTTTTCTTTCCTTACTGGTTATGTGGCTTTATGATTAGTGAGCTAAAGAGCCATTAGAGGAATTGTGTGATTCATTTGAACCATTGAACATTGCAGGGCCATAGGGATATTTGTAGAACTGTCCCATTCATACAGGTACTGAATTTATTAGCTATCTGCTATGTGCTGTTCATCATTCCAATGCATGTAGTGTAATATTAATAGAGAAAAGGGGATGCTCATAATTTGAACAAAATTAACTTCATTCATTTTTATGTGGCTTTACAGTTTGCTTTTATGTTCTTATGATTCTGAAAATAACAAGGGGAACTTACCTTAAATTTTGACTGTCTCCAAAGATCTTCTAGATGGGATAGGCTTGAAGCTGAGCAAAACTCCCAGTAAACTTGGGCTGGGCAAGAACTGGGTCTGGAATCAAAACTTCAAAGTCAAGGCAGTGTGCCTTCTGGTGAAGCTTGTAGTGGAAGACACGTCTGGCTATGTATGCTTCATTCATTTTGAAAAATGTGCTTTCATAGGCCATTTTATTTTTTTTAAACATGAAAGGAAGTCCGAATAGGACCTATATGTTTTTGGAAACTGCCTCGTTTGTGCTCGGTTTCATATCATGCTTTGGAATGGTTAATTTAAAAAGAAGGACTATGTTTTAAGTTAGAATGGTTTGTTTTAATTTTTATTTTATCAGGCTAAGATTGTTTTGCTTGTTTTGTTTTTCCCTCAAATTCTTGTGCATGCTCTGACATTCAAAGACATAAACAATCATAAATTGGAAATATTAATTGTTTTGGATGTGAGAAATCTTAAGGTATACATTGTTAAAATGAAAGTTGACTTGTTATATGAAAATACACATGCGTGTAATGATCAGGTCACAGGATCTTGATAAAAATGCTTATTCCAGATTAAAAGAAGTTCTGGAAGGACCTCTTGATGTCACAGATTTTTTTTCCTGTTGCCTTGATATTTTCAGAATGTCTTACACATCGTCTACTATATGTGTCTTTGTTGTAAGTTAGACTTCGGTTAGATAGAACATTTGAACTCTATTCAACTTGGCAGGGCAAAGAGCCTGGAGTCCAATGATTTGTCTTTAGGGCGGTGTTTGGGGAATAACAAAATATTTCAGAATCATTAAGGGTATTACAAGAGGGAATTTGGGAGTGGTTGAAATGCTTTGTGTACTTCTAAGAAGGCAGGATGGGAGAGATTAGAGGAGGAAAACGGTTTTAAAAACTTCACTTGGAGATTTGTAAATATAGTGAGCATTACTGCAGGTTCATAATAAAATAAAATGATCATAAACTGTTAAAAACATAAGGCTTTTTCTGATTTCAGTTTGATAAAACTGAAAAGGTAAAACAGAAAACAATATACATGTTACAAAGGAAGGGTCACTGATAAGTAGTATTAGAGTTCTCTCCTGACCAAAGATATATCTGTTATCTTACAAGGTGTGTGATATCATTTTGGTACAAGTAGTGATACCATAGATTACTTCTTTAAACATTATTTTCAGGCAGATAGACTCTGAGGAAGATAGTGTGAAGTCTTGGAAAGAACACAAACTGGATTCAGAGTATGCTGAGCATTTGGCTCTGTGGTCTTGGATAACTTTTTAGCCTTGGTTTCTTTACTTGTAAATTGAAATAATTTCTATTCTCTCATAAGGCTTGGAGTAGGAAATGGCAACCCACTCTAGTATTCCTGCCTGGAAAATTCCATGGACAGAGGGAGCCTGGCAGGCTATAGTACATGGGGTCACAAAGAGTAGGACATAACCGAGCCCCCCTACACACATACACAAACACACACACATAAGGCTTATCCAGCGAAGTCTCATGCCTTCTCCCTCCTACATCTTCCAGGTTTCTAGAAGAGTTTTACTGTTTATCTGTCTCCAAGATCATGCCAATCAGAAAACTCTAAAGAGTTAAAAGAGGAAAAAAAATTTAGTTGGTATTAAAAGCGATACATGAAATTTAAACTATCTCTTCTAGCTATGCCAAGCAAAGAAGAATTTTTCTAATAATAAAGGCAAATGGGTCTTAAACCTAGGACCTATAAGGAAACGTTTTTTCTCTTTTTGTTTAGGTATGGGGATGTGGGGAAGAATGGCAGGTGTTGATGATTTCTGTGCATATGATTCAAAGGCTTTTCTCAGCACAGCAAAGTGGCTGTCTAAGCACAGCAAAGTGGCTGTGTTTTGAACCTGGTTGCTGATTCCTTTTTCGTCAGACCACTTTCCTGAATGCCTTTGTTCTTTCCTGTCATTCAAATGTCAGTGATTGAGTGTACATTACTGAGTGCAGTTCTTCTGTCTTTATGGACAAGACTGTGCTTAGAACTTTGCCTAATTCTAGATCACAAGCTCAAAGGCATGTGCAGGTCAGAAGCAAAGGAGGGTCCACCTAATACAGCTGTGGTGATTTGGATAGCGTGTGCTCAGCCCAGAGAGTAGCCACCAGTCTGCAACTTGTTATATGGACTGTATATTGCCAGATCTTCAAACCTTTTTCAAGAGAAGTCAGAAATACAGGCTTAAATGTGAAGTTTCCCAATTTTTACACCACCATGCAAACCAAGCAGAGCTTAACTAAGGACTGTAGTTTGTATACTCTGATTCCAGCTGAGGTTAGTGCTTCTTTCTTGATTTGCCTCTTACTGGATGATGAACAAGAGCTAGATAACCTAGGGAGAAATCACAGCCCCATCACATACTACCTGTGAGAACTTGGCAAGTAATTATACTCAGCATCTCTGTCCCTTAGTTTCTTCATCTATAAATTGGAGGTGATGGTAATAGTACTCATCTCATAGGGTTTTGGGAAGTTAAAATACATAAAGTGCCTACCATAGTACTTGGGACAGTAGTGGGTGATACTGAAGTGTTTAATATTATTAAAGCTTCTTTCATGTCCTCCCTTTAGAAGGGCACAGCCTCTTCCCATAAGGCCTGGGAAGGGAGGAGGAAAAAAGGGAAACAAACTTTTATTGAGCACTTCCTGTGTACCAGGAATTATACCAGATGCTTTATATGACATTTTCTCAATCTAATCCTCAGACAGACTCTTGAGCAGGTTTTATTCTCATTTTGCAGTAGGGAGAACTGAGACTTTATGAGATTCACTTGTCCAAGGCAGAGTTAGATTTGGACTTAAGTGGATCTGATTTCAAAACTCATTGTTATACCAGAAAGCTTTTGATCCTTAACCAAGGGAGATTTGCTGTGAATTTGATGCCTGACAGGATCTCTTTCAAAAGGGAATTTAAGGGTAACTGCCTCCTAAATGAATCAGCTTGGGTCCAGATTAACTGGGGAGAACTTTATTACTCACAAACCTACTACCTGCTCTATACTTGACCTCCCAGGCAAGCCTGAGCTCCTCCAGGGTAGAGACTGAGTATCTGCTGTATCTGAAATTCCCAGCGTAGTCAATGAATCCAAGTGCTTATACAGGAATGAAAGAGGGACTCAAACTAGGAGGTTCTCAATCCACACAGTTTTGGAGAGTTGGACATGACTTGTGATAAGACAAGTCTAGTCAGGCCAATATAGGACCTTAATCACTGCCCTAAAAGCCTCCACATGTTATAAAAGCTTTACCTCCTTTCCTAATAGTGTCCTTTAAGATGTCAATGAATAGAAACAGATTGGATGGAAGGGGTGGAGGTGTGTGTGAAGAGAAAGAAAAAAAGAAGGGATAAAAGAATGAGAGCGAGGAATCGGTAGAGACAGAGCAGGAGATTAAGTGCCTCCTCCACATGAGATGTTTGAATGTGCCCAGATTTTGCCATCCTTGCCTCATTGACTCAAATGTGTTAGAAATCAGTGAAATTAACAAAACCACAACCTAAATGATTAATGGGTCTGTTTTCAAGAACCAAGTGGGAAACAAGCAGGCAAATAGAAGTACAGTTCTCACTCTGTCCCTTTATCACTTTGATCTCTGCCTCCCAGTAAATGGAGGGCACTCTCAGGTCTACTGCATTATCACTTTGCCGCTCTCCTTTACCCTATCCAGACGGAGTGGCAAGACCAAGGGTCAGGCAGGCTCACAGATGGATCTTTGGAATTAATCCAGATGCAGAGCAACACTGAATCCATCCATGCAGAGCCAAGGGTTCATGTTTACTCCAGAGTACAGTATTTCCTGACTGAAGGAATTCTGGCTAATTACTTGACCTTTCTGAGTCTCAATTTCCTCATCTGTGATATGGGAATAATACTAGAACCTACCTCACATGTCTGTGATGATTAAACAAGTTTTACCATGTGTAAAATGCTTAGAGCAGTGACTGGCACATGATCATTAATATTGTTAATATTAATACAAGCTTTTAGAGGTGATATTGATCACAAGCAGATGATCATACTTGCATTGGAAATAACCCTTTTTGAAGTGCTTTGATTTTGAAAATGATTTTAAAAGGCCCTTGGTATGAGATCAAGTACATTCACTCACCACTCTCCAAAAAAATAGCCATTTCCATTATGCACAGACTTCTATCCTTTTCTGTAAATTGTCCAGACTTCCAAAATGGGATGCAATACGGTCTTGTTCCTTGGAGGTGGAAAATGGTATAACTATACAGCAACTGGTGGTGCAGTGGTAAAGAATCCATCTGCCAATGCAGGAGATGTAAGAGATGTGGGTTCGATACCTGGGTTGGGAAGATCCTCTGGAGTAAGAAATGGCACCTCACTCCAGTATTCTTGTCCAGAAAATTCTATGGACAGAGGAACCTGGGGGCTACAGTCCATGGAGTCGCAAAGATTTGGACATGACTGAGCACACACACTTACATATAGCAACTATACATATCAGTAGATAAAGCAGTGATTGATTAGATGAATTAAACATAACTTCTAAAAATAAGGGGAATGAAATTCACTTTTTAAAGAACTGCTTTGTTCCATACTAGATTATTTCTCATTTTCACTAAATGGGATACAAAGTTGTCATCCTCAATAACAATTTCACTAAGCTTGGTTTTCAGATTAATACCACAGGTGTTTTTTGATCAGAGGAAAGCACCACTGGCAATTCTTAGGAACTGTCCTTTGGACAGTATGACATTATTGTAGGTAGGAGAACTGATCATCATTATAGTGGCTGAACAGAATTCGGAATCATGCTCTATAATCACAGTTCATTTAAAATAGGCTCCATCTCCAACATCTTCCCTGGTAAAGTTGAGATGGTGAAGTATAGCACAGCAGAAAGCCACAGGTTTGGCGCCAAAGAGACCTGTATTTTAATTTTGAACATTAATGATTCCAATAAATTTATGGAACAAACAGTTCTCAAACTTTAGCATGGATCAGACTCGCCTAGAGGCTTGTTAAGTGTGGACTGTGAACACCACCCCTAGAGTTTCTAATTCAGTAGGTCTGCAGCTAGGCTCAAGAGTTTGCTTTTCTAGCAAGTTTTCAAGCAAAGATGGTGATGATGCTGGTCTGAGGACTATACTTTTAGAACCACTAGGATACATTAGATACAAAAAATTAGATTCAGATGGTTCCAGAGTTGGGCCAGAGATTCCATATCTATAAAAGGGAAGAATTTTGACTTGTAAAGTTTTCTGTGAGGACTGGAGATATTGTGTAGATGCACCCAGCCCTTCCTCCTCCTACTCCTAAGTCACTTCAGTTGTGTCTGACTCTGTGCGACCCCATAGACAGCAGCCCACCAGGCTCCGCCGTCCCTGGGATTAGGGGCAGTCAAAAAGTGCTAGAGATTATTCCTTAGAGTCAGACATGGACTAAAGTTCAAGTTCAAGCTCTGCTGACTGAATGATCTATTGTAAAAGTCATAACCTCTCAAAAACATCATTTATTTGTAAAGTGGATGCTACTGTCTGAATTGTGTTCCCCCAGATTCTTATCTTGAAGGCATAACCCCCAAAGTATGGTAGTTGGAGACAGGGCTTTGAAAGGAAATTAGGTTTTGAAGAGGTCATGAGGGTGGGGGCCTCACAATGGGATTGGTCTCCTTCTAAGAGGAAACCAGAGAACTTGCTTCTTCTCTCTCTCTCCACCATGTGAGCACGCAGCTTGAAAGTGGCCTCTGCAAGCCAGGAAGAGAGCCCTAACCAAGAACCCAATTGGTTGGCACCTTGATCTCCTTCTATAGAACTGTGAGAAATAGATTCTTAGTGTTTAAGCTATCTGATCTATTTTGTTGTGGCAACCTGAGCTTACACAGTGGAGTCAATCCCTACCCTATAAATTAGAGATACAATGAGATACTGTATGTACAGCACTCAGAACAGTGTTGGCTACCTGTAGTAGGAATAGCCTAATGAGTTTTAGCATTATTATTTAATATTACAATTGTAGTCATCACTATACCCTTTCTTCCAAATCTGTTGTGTTGTTTCTTCTTTTGTTAACTTTGCTAAGAACTTCCCAAATATGATTGTAAGCTGATTGCAGGGCACGTAGATGAGGTGATAGCTAGTGAGGGCTAATTCACATCATTGCCTTCAGCATTATCATTACAGATTATTTTTCTGTCCCAGCATCTTATCCTTGGACAAGCACATATTTATATAAGAATAAAAATGCTATCAACCCCCTTTCTGGTCTCAGCCTGTCCAAAAGAGTAAGCCATCTCCTGTGGCTCATTTTCTGGTGATGTTCCTTTTTTCAGAACACACTGGTCAGTTGTCTCCTGGGTGGTATCTTGCGCATATGTTTCCTATTAAAGTAGCAACTGAAGAGTGGCAACTGTGAATCTTTTCTGGCTGGTGCTCATGTTCCGTTTTCTTCTGCAATTAGCCTTGGGGTGGAAGTTTTGGGAGGAAGGGAGGGGGAGGCTAATTGATGAATTGAAAATTGGACTTGATGCATATGACACTGGGCTAAATTTCTCAAATTTAGCAGTGATAAGAACTTTCCCTCAATCTCTCTCTCTTGTTAAAGTCTCCTCATTTACATTTCTACAGTTGTCAAGCATCTAACTTTGTTTTAAAAATCATGTTAAAATATTAAAGACCTGATTAAGTTTTAAAAGTGAAAAGAAAATATGAAATCAAATACTTCTGATTATTTTAGGGACATTGTTTTCTCACGGTGAATAACATTATTGGAATCACTTCAATATGAATGATTAAATTACCAATAGGTCACTTTTAGTGGTTTTTATGAAAAAAATTATATACAGCCATCTGGGGAAAGTTTGGCAGTTTCTTATACAGATAAACACCCATGTACAATATGACCCAGTAATCCCACTCCTAGATTTTTACCTAAGAGAAATGAAAATTTACATTCCCAACAGAACTTATACACAAATGTTTATAGCAGCTCTATTCATAATTGCCACAAACTGAAA
Source organism: Capra hircus (assembly GCF_001704415.2). Lineage (NCBI taxonomy): Eukaryota > Metazoa > Chordata > Mammalia > Artiodactyla > Bovidae > Capra > Capra hircus. The sequence goes on from NC_030818.1 coordinate 38,219,530, forward strand.
TAACTTAAGTATTCAATGGATAAATAAACTGACATATTCACATAACAGAATACTACTCAGTAGTGAAAAGCAACAAATTATTAAGCAACAATCTGGATGAATTTCAAAGGCATTTTACTGAGTGAAAAGTTACATGAAAAAGGTTATATTTTTTACATTCTTAAAAGGATAAAACCATGGTGATATGGAGACCAATAGTTTATGGTAGGTGGGGGATTATAAAATAGTAGCACCAGAGAATTTGGGGGTGTGAAAATTGTTCTGTAACCCTGATTGCACTGCTCTTTCCATGACAACACATGTAGTAAAAATTCATATAACTGTACACCAAAGATGTCAATTTTACAATGTTAATTAAAAGAATAATGAGGAGGAAAAGAGATATTATGTCTCTTTTAGGAACATAAATGATTGTCCCAGTGTGTTATGCAGTGAAAATTTTAAATGTGTGTTGGGTTGAATCTATTATGAAATTTCTGTACAGGTAGGAAATATCAGAAAAAATTATTTTTGATTATGTGGTAATGAAGGAAATAAGGAAGGATGGGTTTAATTTTACCCATGGTTTCCACTATATCAACAACCAAAGATCATAGGACAATATAATGAGTTAATAGTGCTCATAAGCTGCTTTTTGAAATCTCTAATCCTCACCTCTTATCAACTTTCTGATCTCCATGGCATTTTCAAAACTGGATTGCATCTGGATTCTGAGTCTGAGATGCTTGAGATGGGAAGCAGTTAGGTCAAAAGTGGGAGTTCACTTTCCTTTATACTGCACATCAGCTATTCATATCCTACCATCTGAAACCAATTTGTTGTGTGTAATTTATTCCATAAAGTTGCTGAAATAAACAATGCATCCACGGCTCCTTAGATGTGTATTCCGCAGGGACTTGCTTGTCTGTGTGTGATTTTCAGCTCTCTGGGAGCTTTTAGAAGTACCATCCAGCACTTGGGATGTCATGTGGGTTCTTGGAAAGCCTATTATTTATAAACTAGGGTACTTGTTGTGTGTGGTTTGTTATCTGTAACTGATGTGATGTGGACCACAATCCCTATTCTCAAATATTTCCTGAATCTAGATTAGTGAGATAGTAATGGGGAACAGACATGCCCACTTTATACCTCAGATAAATACAACAGGATGGAGATTGTCTGCGGGAAATGCGTGAGAAGTTACAGCATGGTGGTTTGTCACTTTCCTCCTAGGAAAACAAGGCACTACGGAAAAGCATGATGCATTTTTCTGGGTGTGGCCTGACTTCACTTCTGTGGTGTGGATGCTAAAGCATTCCACAAAGTTCTTCCAGGCTTTCCACCTCCTATCCTTATTGCCAGGAGCTTTTGCCGGGTGATGACATGATGTGGAGGAATAAGGCACAGTCCTTCTCACAGATCTCACAGATTTCTTCACAGTCCTCACAATGGAAGCAAGTCCTTTTCAAACTACACATTCAAATTACATTTTGCCTTTTTTAAAGAAGGCTATACTAGCGCCAGTACGGATCACTTTAGTGTTCTTTCTGTCAAAAATCAATATTTTCATTTTGTCCCCATAATTAAATCAAAGTACTAGGCTTAAAAAATCTCTTCTGAATCCACAGACTACTGGTATCACTTTAAGAGTACAAATCATTACAGAGTATTTTAAAATGCTCTTGTCAGTTCCAGAAATATACTTTTGAGTTCCCTCTTGGAGAGAACAGATTTCTTCTCTAGAAATCTTCTAGCTCATACTTGAACTTTGGAAAATGGTTCCCTCTTGCCTGTTTCCTTGGAGGCCAACAATCCTTACGCTATTCCAAAGTACTTTTTGGAGCATTTTCTATATACAGGCCCTATTCTAGGTAGTGAAGAAATCAGACAAAATCACAGGCTGAAAATTTATTTTAGAACATATGAAATGCTAGGAAGGATATAAAACATGACTGAGATAGAGTGATTGTAGGCGTGGGGAGAATGCATTACTTTAGACAACAGGTGGTCATGTAAGATCTCTTTGAGAAGATTACATTTGAGTGGAATCTATACATAAGAAGCCAGCCATGTAAAAATTGAGGAAAGAACATTCTAGAGCAGGCTGTTTTTCCATCAGGCACTACACTCTTCATGTTTGAAAGGTGGAGGTGGAAATTGCCTCTATCACCATTTTAACATGTGATCCACTGAAGGAACTGTTTCTTTTCCTTAAACCTTGGGCTGTATGGGTTTGGAGATCCTAGTGTTCAGGAGAGGACACCACCGCCAGGGAACACAAGTCATAATTCTGTGAAACTGAAGGTTATTCTTTTGTAGCTGGTCATAGGCCACATAAGTGAGTTGGATAGAGATGTGGTGGGAATCCTCATTCTTGCTTATTTTAAGTCCTTCACAAAGGCATTAATCTCTGAAATCCCTCCAGGAATGAGGCATTGATTTTTGTTTATTATTTTCCAAGGTAGAGGCAGTTCTAGTTACTTCTCCTCAGGCTTTCCCACCATAAGACCAGTTATAGTAGCGGAAACAATGTAGGAATTCTGCCAGTTGCTGAGTACATCTATTCCAATTATGTATTATGGAACTGAAAAAACAACCACAGGATGGGCCCAGATACTTACTGGGCCTATTCTGAGACAGACCTAAGCTAAAACTTCATTGATCTCATGACTTCTAGCCTCTATTCTGACTGGTGGACCACAGTGACATTTTGGTTCTTCTGGAATTAGTGTTAGTTCAAAGCCAGTGTCCATCAGTCCCTAAAGCTCTGATTATTACCGTTCCCCAATACATAATTACCCTCGTAAAAGGCTATAGGTCCCTTTGGGTATGGCTGGGAGAAAGATTAACAGCATAAATTTTTGACAGTATACTGGGGTCCTTCCTCAAGGGGATCCATCCTTCCTTTCTTTTTTGAGAACTAAAAATGGGGTTCTTGGTCTGTAAACTAGCTCAAGGCTGGGAACTGATTGAGGGTCGTGATTCGGTTTTTATCATGTGTGTTTTATTTTTGTTCACTTGACCTAGAACTTTTCTGCTTATACAGGTAAGTGGGAAGTTAGTAGACTTCCTATCTCTTTCTATCTATTTTATTTTTAGGACTGCCACGATTAATTAGCCAACATCATAGGCCTGCAGCAGTCAGACTGTCCTAAATGCCACTTTACTATCCATTATGGTAAATGTATAGCTACTTTACTATCTATTACCATGCCCACCCTGCCTTTGTTGGTTGAATGCTGCCACTTGGCCCCTGCCACCTGTGGATTCAATTACTCCCATCACATTTAGGTTTGCCAGTTCAGTACTATAGTTCCACTGTGAGGTCTGGTGTATAGATAAGAGCTCTTTAAGGATCCAGGATTCCCTCATGCATTCATTTCTCACAGTCATGGTGAAATGTATGTCTTGGACCCTCCCAGGCTTAGTGAGTAGGTCTTAAATGACAAATCCCCTCTAACATTCCAGTCTCCCTAAGTCTTCAAATCCCTTCCTCTACATTAAATCAACTGTGAACAACATTTTGGTCCAATGAACCAGCGTGTTAGAGCCTTTTCTAACTCCCTGAGCTGCAGCAATACATGCAGACCCTTTACTTAGTGAGCCCGGAACAATAAACTCAGCCTGCCTCAACTTTATGTTTCGTCGGTCATTATCCCTCACTCTTATTATCAATTCACACACATATTCTCCAGATTTCTGATCATGTAAGTTAGAAGACTCAACTATTCTTTTAGAGTCTAAAGCAGCTCTTTATAGGTCACGCTTTGTGCCTTACCTTGCAGGGCCTGTTGGCACTTGTGTCTAGCTATACATCTAGAATGGCTTCCCCAGTGGCTCAGAGGTGAAGAGTCCACGTGCAATGCAGGAGATGCGGGTTCAGTCCCTGGGTTGGGAAGATTCCCTGGAGGAGGACTTGACAACCCACTCCAGTATTGCCAGAAAAATCCCATGGGCAGAGGAGCCTGGTGGCTACAATCTACAGGGTCGCAAAGAGTTGGATAAAACTGAAGTGACTGAGCACATAGATCCAGAACAGATCTAGAAGCAAAGAGGGGCTTTCCAGGTGCTAAAGAATCTGCCTGCCAGTGCAGGACATGCAAGAGATGCAGGTTGGATCCCTGGGTTGGGAAGATCCTCTGGAGGAGGAAATGGCAACCCATTCCAGTATTCTTGCCTGGAGAATTCCATGGACAGAGGAGTCTGGTGGGTGGGCTACAGTTCATAGGGTCATAAAGAGTTGGGCATGACTGAGCATGCAGGAGGGGTAGGTCCCGAGGAGACTCAGTATTGTCTTGCATGGAAACTATCTCAGTGAAGGCTATTATAGTTTCCTCAGGACATGCAGGAATAATCCCTGGTAGGAAGCCAGAAAGTGAGGGCAGGGAGAAACTATAGATAGAGAAACAGCCTGAGGACCTAATTATGAAATTTGCTAAACTTTCATATTTAGAAGTGCATTATTTCATATTTTAGGTATGTGCTATTGCTCTGAAAAGAAGAATTAGAATACTATTTTCTGGTATAACCAATTCATTTATTTTAAACAATTATAACAACCTACTATGTGCCAGGAAATCTAGGTGCTAGGAATACCACAGTGAACACCACAGAGCCCCAACCCTCAAACTACCTATGTTCTGGTGAGGAAGACAGACAATTAAAAAGAAACAAAAATGTATATAGCCAATGTCAAGTAGTGATAGGTACTGTGAAGAAAGAGCCAGGAAAGGGGATATAGAGTGATAGACTAGAGGAGCTATGTTAAACAGAATAGTTGGAGGAGGTGTTTCTGAAAAGGAGTAGAGACTTGAAGTGAGAGAGCTAGCTATGTGAATGTTTGGAGAATGGAGCGGAGTTAGGTATGGCTAGTAAGGAGGAATGGAAGGAACTGACAGAAAGGGAGGTTAGGGGGCTGATTCTGTAGGGTCTCGAGAGGGAGAGGGAGGAGCAAGGAGAGAGAAGAGGGTCAGAGCAGGAAAGGGAGGGAGAGAGTGAATTGGGAAGGTGGGAGAAAAGGAGATGGAAAAAGAGGTGGAAGAAGTCAGGTAGGCTGGGGCTTTTATTGGCAAAGTTGAGATTGAGAGGCTCTGGAGCAACTGTGGGGCAATTAAGAATAGGAGAGAGGATTTCTAGAAGTATTGCTTAAAGTTATGAATTTCTTTACTTTCTTAATTTCTTAACTTGGGTGGTTTTTCCTTTAATGTTCTTTGGCAGATATGACAAGAAGTGGGGATTATTTATACAATTACTTATGGTCATTGGCCTATTTTTTTATTTTATTTTACTTTACAATACTGTATTGGTTTTGCCATACATCAACATGAATCTGCCACGGGGGTACACGTGTTCCCAATCCTGAACCCCCCTCCCAACTCCCTCCCCATACCATCTCTCTGGGTCTGGAACTGGACCTTGTGGCACACATTTGGGTTAACTTTAAATTTAATAAACATTAAATTTATGTCTCACATTATCTGCCAGAATGACTTTTCAGAGATCCTGCATAGCATAGTAGCCTTTTTTCTCTTTGAGGAACATATTCAGCTGAGCCTATGGAAAAATATGTAGTACATGCATAGCATACAGTATATAGTATGCAATGTTAAATTGCTTATTGAATTTACTTTACAATTATCCACAAAAGGTTTTATTATTGTTTGTATACAAGAATGTTAAATCCCTGTTAAATCTATTTCTAGGACTGTGATTACTGAAAACTCTTCATTTTACACAAGGTATTATAAATTAGTTTTCAGTCTGCTCCTTTTACTAGAATGTATGCTTCATTAAGGTAGTGACTCTTCTCGCTGCTATATCACAGATCCTAGAAAAGTAACTGGCACACAGTAGGTGTTCAATAAATTTTAAATGACTGATAGGTGATTCATAAGTGAAGCAAATGAGCTTGCTTGTCAAACCATCTTGACCCTTAATGCTAGAAAATGCTGGAAATACAAATGAATTTAGGCCAGTTAAAAGTATAGTTAGTTATAACATTTTATCTTTTATAGTAATTGCTCTATAGCATTTTTTCTTATAATATTTACTTCAGTGATAATGATGAGAAATAATCTCTATTCAAATAGTAATACCTATTTAAATTCCATAAACTCCTAAGTTAAAAGAAAATAAGCAAAGATAGCAAACAAAATATATCTACTTACTTTTTTCACAAGTTATAAAAACAATCAACAAATTTTAGGTTGTTTTATTTCATGCTAATATATTTAGCAAGAAAGGTAGAAGTGTATTATTGGTATAAACATGGAACTAGGTTAACTTCTCTGGCTTCATGAATAAATCTTTAAGAATGGTAGGCTAATGATTGGTGTTTTAGCATCTTAGGACCACCTCTCTCAGAAACATTTCTCTTTAGGGTTTTATTAAGAGTGCTTATTTTATTGTATAACCATAAATACATCACAGCAAATCTAATTTGGGATATTTACTGATGCTTGTTTAGATGCTGAAGGCAATGCATGAGGAACTGATGGTGACCGATTCTTATCCAATCAGTTCCTGATGCAGTATCTGCGACATCAAAATCTCTGTTAATTATATTCAGTATCATTTATTTCTGAAAGCAGCAACTTTGTTTCCACATATGAAATTTGCAATTAAGTAACTCTTTTTAACATGTCACCTGACAAATACAAATTCATGCTAATGAGTAATTTTCCCATTTACCAAGAGAGATATTGTAAAGGTAGTATGTGTAAGACTCACTTAGCACAATTGTTTATTTCATGGCAGACCAACATAAATGAGTATTTTTTTAGAGAGGATATTTTAAAAATAGCTATCCTTAAGCCACTAATTCTTACTTTTAATAATTATTTTTTAAATATTAAAAAATGAGGTGCATATGAATAAGACAGTCTAACCTCTTCCCTGGTGGCTCAGATGGTAAAAAGTCTGCCTGCAATGAGGGAGACTGGGGTTCGATCCCAGGGTTGAGAAGATCCCCTGGGGCAGGAAATGGCAACCCACACCAGTATTCTTACATGGAAAATCACATGGATGGAGGAGCCTGGCGGGCTACAGTCCATGGGGTTGCAAAGAGTTGAACACAACTGAGCAACTAACACATACAAACAACACAATGATCATTTAATTTTAGATTCATTGATTAGGATAAACTGCATGTACATTTTCAAAATGAGTTTGTTATATCTTCTTAACCATTCTAGAGTTCTAGCTCACTGAAGTGGTATGATTAGAATTAGAGTTATAGATATAGGAGGCGCATGACACCAAGAAGAATGTTGTGGCCAAGCATATGACCCCACGAATGTTACTGGTTTCTTATTGATAATTTTACAAGTCAGCTTTTTATGATCTCATTAGAAATTTCTAACTAGTCCTCAAGAATTCCCCCCAAATATAGAATAAATGAAAGGCTCTAGTGTTACTTAGCAAATCTATCCTTCTATCCAATGGAACTTCTGATTTACATGGGCTATTTTGGACATAAAGGGTAGGAGATAATTGGTATAGGATTTTGAAGTAGAATAAAGGTAGAGCTGAGAGGTGGAGATCATAGAATGGAGACTAAAGAGTTCACTGATTGCTACTTGTTCTGTCTTCATTCGTCTGAATGCCAAGTAGGCCTCAGCGTTATGTTTTCATCATTCTTTTATTTTACAGATGGAGAAATTTTGGAATACATTAACATATTCTAGGACCATAATTTCCAGCTCATTGGTATCTTTTTTCTAGAGTTCTTACCAGTGATCAAGTATGTTATTTCAATTGTTTAACAGACATTTCCTTAAGGTTTATATGCTTTTCATAGAGAATATTTCTGTAAACCCAAAGGAGTTGTAAGCAGAATGGTACTGAGGACTTTAAGATATCTGTTGGAGAAGGAACTCTGGAGAAGAATCCTAAAAGTCAGTCCCGCATGGTAGTCCTGTATAACTCTCATGATCACTCTAAGTATAGTTTTCTGTCTTACAACTAAATTTGACAGATTAGGGAACTGAGTTAACAACTCCAGTAGTAACTGAGAAATTAGTATTGTGTCATTTTTCAAACTAGGAGGAATGTGATAAAATAAAAGTCGGTGAAAAACAAGGTCCCTCAAGGTTTGATTGTTGTAAATATGTACTGAGTGATCTCTATGTAGTGTTATTTATCAAAAGTAACTGGGTAGGAGTCCAATTGCTGACATGTCATGATTCTAGCCTTCTACTATTTAGAGTGCCTAGTCTGAGACTGCAAGTTTTGAAAGCCCTGAGGACTGGATATGGTGGCTGGGATGGTTAGATAAAGGTATATCATCTTTCATCACAAAGTGCTGTAGGAAATTGGGTGGGGAAAGAGGAATTCATGGAGATGTTGAAAGGTCCTATTTAGGCCAGTCGTTATCGATAAAGCATGCAGCAGAATTATCCAAGGGGCTTGTTAAAATACTGTGTGCTAGGACACACACTTAGTGTCTGATTTGGAAGATCTGAAATGGGGTCTAAGAATCGGCATTTTTAAAAGTTCCCTGGTGACGTAATCCAGGAACTATAATTTGAGAACCACTGCTCTTAGCCTGATCTATGTGGGCTGTTGGAAACAGGTGATCTTAAGTACTACAGCAGTAAGTGAGCATGATGATTTAGAAGGAAAAAGGCCAAAACTAAGCACCTACAGAAGGTCCAAGTTTTAGTAATTACTGGATTCAGGAAATGTTTGTTATATCAGTACAGATCTTTCAGTACATTTGAAACTTCCTGTTTACCTTTACTTTCACCCCCAGAAAATCATAGACTAGAAACTCTGCAGTTCTTGGGGTTGAGTTTGGAAATATAGCTTGTATGCCTGTGAACTATGCAGAATGGTAGTAAGGGAAGACCACTCAGAGATGAGGCCATTGTAAAACATGAGAATCTTAAAATCCAAGTCATGGTTTTGAGCAATCTTTGGAGCACTGTAAAGGCTAAGAGCATCTTCCAATAATTGGGGTGTCTGTAACAAGACTTACAAAGCAGAGTCACCATTTCCATAGTTACCCCCCAGAAGTTATTCTAGAGAGATCCTCTTGGTTGGTCTGTTCCAGCTAACAGATTGTCAGATAGTGAAGGGACAGCCATATCCATTCCTAGAGTTGATCAACTCTTTTCTCCTAAGGTTTTCGCCATGCTGTTCATATAATTCCTATTCATTTTTCAAATCTTGACCTCACCTCCAGTCTAGATGAGGTCTCCTCATCCTTTGCTTGTAGGAGTTAACCATCTATAATTACAAGGGGGATATTTACATGATTGGCTTAACAACCAACTCCACCACTAGACTGAAGCCAGGATGATTTGCTTAAGTTTCCATTCCCAATACAGAACCTGGTTCCTCACTGGCATTAAGAACTTGTAAAATAAGAAGTGGCTATATTTGATGGGGAGCAGAACTTGAAGACAGAGTTTCTTCTTGATCAAGCATGTTGGCTGAGCTTATTAGCACTGTCCCCGCATTTGCCCTCTCCAGACCACCATGTTTGCCGTTAGTGAAGTGTGGGTCACAAGTGCATTATGTTTGAAAATATGAATTAAATAATGCCATAACCCCCAAAGGAGAGAGAGAGTGTGTGTGTATGTGTGTGTGTGTGTGTGTGTGTTTAGAAGTTTCAACTTTGAGGATTACTCAAAGTCGTACTGTGCTGTGGTAAGTTGCTCAGTTGTGTCTGACTCTTTGAGACTCCATTGGCTATAGCCCTCCAGGCTCCTCTGTCCATGGAGATTCTCCAGGCAAGAATACTAGAGTGAGTTTCCATGTCCTCCTCCAGGGGATCTTCCCAAGATCCCAGGGATCGAACCCAGGTCTTCCACATTGCAGGCCAATTCTTTACCATCTGGGCTATCAGGGAAGCCCATGAATACTGGAGTGGGTACCCTTTTCCTTCTCCAGGGGAACTTCCCGACCCAGGAATCAAACCCGGGTCTCCTGCACTGCTGGCGGATTCTTTACCAGCTGAGCTACCAGGGGAGCCTGAAGAATGTGCTACCTAGGACCAAATTTGGTACCTGGTAGGGTTATCAATCTTGATGGGCTCTGTCTGAGAATGAGCCTGTAACCAGGAAGGGTGTTTTTGTTTCTTGTTTTTGTTGGCTAGTTGCCAAGTCATGACTGACTCTTTTGTGATCTCATGGACTATAGCCCATCAGGCTTCTCTGTCCATGGGATTTTCCAAGCAATACTGGAATGGGTTGCCATTTCCTTTTCCAGGGGATCTTCCCAAGTCAGGGGTTAACTCACATCTCCTGCATTGCAGGCAGATTCTTTACCAGTGAGCCACCAGGGAAGCCCATCTTTAATCCTGCTCTACCTTAATGGGAGACAGCTCTGACTTGGATATAATAGCCACCTTCAGAATTCATGGAAACTTTGAAATGATCACTGAAAACATAACCATTTTAATTTAATTTTATCTTGTTTTGGTTTTGATACATATTTTTCAGGGGGGTGGTGCCAAAGGAAGACAAAGGTGGCACTTTCTGGGCTTTCAACAGTTCTTCATCTGTCAGTAGTGTTGCCTAGGAAGGGCCACAGAAAATTCTAATCTGGATATCCACAGAAGACAGCCAATTGTGAGCCTGGGGCTACTATTTCTTGGGGGTGCTGCTAGTATGTCTCTGGTTACTTTGACTCTCAGTGACTTCATAGGGCTTCTTGGTGGCATATGAAATTTTTATTGGCCTGATTTAAGCCTTTCCACACTTCTTAGCACATCCATTTGGGTGCAGAGGATAATAAAGTTCTTTGACAGAATGAGGGTGGCCATCTAGCTGCTTGTTCTGAGTAATAGAGTAAAACCTGAATTGAGGTTTCCTTGCAACAAAAGGCTTCCTCCAGCAATGGAAGAGTTAGATCAGCCTCCTGAGCCTGGCTGTCTTATAGAAATGGATTTCTAATGGAAATCTTAACTTTTAAGGTCAAGACCTAAATTTTGATTCCTAGCATTAACGAGGCTCAATCAAGAATTATCCATGGGAATAAGCTCAGGAGTCCTTTTCTCAGGGAACTGTCAGATAGTAAGGAAAACCAGGAAATCAGGAGAGAAATCATTTGACTGCTGGACTTATGCCACTGCGGTAGGCACTGGGGCTGGGTGGTGGTAGGACCTGTGGGACTACAAGTTTATACCTGGGGAGAAAGCCAGAGAGGCTTAGAGAACATTCAGTATAAGCTTTGGGTACCACAGGTTGATGTGCAGTACATGCCAGGACATCTGGTCAGAGCAAACTCAGACAGCATTTAAAGAAATTGTATTGGGGCCTCAAATAGGTAAGGGAAATGGAAGGCACACAGTTACCATAGCTCCTAAGGGCAGAGCCAAGTCGAGGTCTAGAGGTGAGGTCAGAGCCTCAGTGAGTTGGAATCTATGGTTGGACAGGAACACACAAGCTGGAAGATGAATAGAACATGGCCACCTGTGCTGGGCAGAAATAGAATTCAGATTTATAGCTATACCTCAGGATCACAGATTCAGCACAAGTCAAAGGTACAGGCCTGCAGACTCAGTCTTCCCACTTGCTCTCAGAGAGAGAACAGCTGCTTCTGTTTTGACTTACAAGTCTTCATGGTACAGTAACAAGCTGTGGGGTTGGTGCCAGAGACTGAGGCAAGGACTTAGCTCCCAGGCACCCTAACAAAGTCTCAGATAGTGAGCCTGTTGTACTCCATTTTCAGTTAGGACAGGCATAAATTAACCCTATATAACAACCTTGCCTAACTCAATGAAACTATGAGCCATGCCATGAAGGGTCACCTAAGACAGACGGGTCATGATGGAGAGTTCTGATAAAATGTGGTTCACTAAAAAGGCAATGGCAGACTACTTCAGCATTCTTGCTTTGAGAACCCCATAAACAGTATGAAAAGGCAAAATGATATGACACTGAAAGATGAATTCCCCAGGTCAGTAGGTACGCAATATGCTACTGGAGAAGAGTGGAGAAATAGCTCCAGAAGAAATGAAGAGGCTGAGCCAAAGCAGAAACAATGCTCAGTTGTGGATGTGTCTGGTGGTGAAAGTAAAGTCCAAAGCTGTAAAGAACAATATTGCATAGCAACCTGGAATTTTAGGTCCATGAATCAAGGTAAATTGGAAGTGGTCAAACAGGAGATGGCAAGAATGAACATCGACATTTTAGAAATCCATGAAATAAAATGGATGGGAATGGGCAAATTTAATTCAGATGACCCTCTCTCTACTACTGAGGGCAAGAATCCCTTAGAAGAAATGGAGTAGCCCTCATAGTCAACAAAAGAGTCCAAAATGCAGTACTTGGGTGCAGTCTCAAAAACGAGAGAATGATCTCAGTTCATTTCCAAGGCAGACTATTCAGTATCACAGTAATCCAAGTCTATGCCCCAACCACTAATGCTGAAGAAGCTGAAGTTGAACAATTCTATGAAGAACTACAAGACCTACTAGAACTAACACCAAAAAAGAATGTCCTTTTCATCATAAGGGACTGTAATGCAAAAGTAAGAAGTCAAGAGGTACCTGGCATAACAGGCAAGTTTGGCCTTGGAGTACAAAATGAAGCAAAACAGAGGCTAATAAGAGAATGCTCTGATTATAGCAAATACCTTCTTCCAACAACACAAGAGACGACTCTACACATGGATATCACCAGATGGTCAATACTGAAATCAGATTGATTATATTCTTTGCAGCCAAAGATGGAGAAGTCCTAAACAGTCAGCAAAACAAGACCAGCATCTGACTGTGGCTCAGATAATGAACTCTTTAATGCAAAATTCAGACTTAAATTGAAGAAAGTAGGAAAAACCACTTTCTATTCAGGTATGCCCTAAATCAAATCCCTTACAGTTATACAGTGGAAGTGACAAATATATTCAAGGGATTAGATCTGATAGACAGAGTGCCTGAAGAACTATGAACAGAGGTTTGTAACATTGTACAGGAGCCAGTGATCAAAATCATCCTCAAGAAAAAGAAATGAGCAAAAGCAAAATGGCTGTCTGAGGAGGCCTTACAAATAGCTGAGAAAACAAGAGAAGCAAAAGGCAAAGGAGAAAAGGAAAGATATACCCATCTGAATGCAGAGTTACAGAGAATAGCTAGGAGAGATAAGAAAGCTTTTTAGTTAACTGCAAAGAAACAGGGAAGCAACAGAATGGGAAAGATAATGGGAAAGGCTAGAGATCTCTTCAAGAAAATTAGCGATGGAACATTTCATGCAAAAATGGGCACAATAAACAGCAGAAATGTTATGCTCCTAATGGAAGTAGAAGATATTAAGAAGAGGTGGCGAGAATACACAGAATAATTATACAAACAAGATCTTCATGACCCAGATAACCACGATGGTGTGATCACTCACCTAGAGCCAGACATTCTGGAATGTGAAGTCAAGTGGGCCTTAGGAAGCATCACTATGAACAAGACTTCTCTGTGGGATTTTCCAGGCAAGGGTACTGGAGTGGGTTGCCATTTCCTTCTCCAGGAAAGCTAGTGTAGGTGATAGAATTCCAGCTGAGCTGTTTCAAATCCTAAAAGATGATGCTGTTAAAGTGCTTCACTCAATATGCCAGCAAATTTGGAAAAAGCAGCAATGGCCACAGGACTAGAGAAGGTCAGTTTTCATTCCAGATCCAAAGAAGGGCAATGTCAAAGAATGTTCAAACTACTGTGCAATTGCACTCATTTCACATGCTAGCAAAGTAATTCTCAAGATCCTTCAAGCTAGGCTGCAACAGTATGTGAACCAAGAACTTCCAGATGTACACACTGGATTTAGAAAAGGCAGAAACTTTGAACCAGAGATCTAGTTGCCAACATCCACTGGATCATAGAAAAAGCTATGTAAAAAGAGAAAAAGGGTCACAGAAAAGGAGAATTCCAGAAAAATATCTACTTCTGCTTCATTGACTGTGCTAAAGCCTTTGACCATGTAGATCACAACAAACTGTGGAAAATTCCTAAAGAGATGGGAATACCATATCACATTACCTGCCTCCTGTGAAACCTATATGCAGTCAAGAAGCAACAATTAGAACCAGACATTGAATGATAGACTGGTTCAAAATTTGGAAAGGAGTATGTCAAGGCTGTATATTGTCACCCTGCTTATTTAACATATGCAGAGTACATTATGCAAAATGCCAGGCTGGATGGCACAAGCTGGAATCGAAATTGTGGAGAGAAATATCAATAACTTCAGATATGCATATGACGCCACCATTATGGCAGAAGAGCTGACTCATTTGAAAAGACCCTGATACTGGGAAAGATTGAGGGCAGGAGAAGGGGACGACAGAGGAGAAGATGGTTGGATGGCATCACCGACTCAATGGACATGGGTTTGGGTAGACTCCGGCAGTTGGTGATGGACAGGGAGGCCTGGCGTGCTGTGGTTTATGGGGTCACAAAGAGTTGGATACGACTGAGCGACTGAACTGAACTCAACTGAATTATGGCAGAAAGCAAAGAGGAATTAAAGAGCCTTTTGATGAAGGTGAAAGAGGAGAGTGCAAAAGCCGGCTTGAAACTCAACATTCAGAAAACTAAGATCATGGCATCTGGTTCCATCACTTCATGACAAATAGATGGGGAAACAATGGAAACAGTAACAGACTTCGGACTCCAAAATTACTGTGGACAGTAACTGCAGCCATGAAATTAAAAGACACTTGATTTTTGGAAGAAAAGCAATGAGAAATCTAGACAGCATACTAAAAAACAGAGACATTACTTTGCCTACTAAGGTCCATATAGTCAAAGCTATGGTTTTTCCAGCAGTCATGTATGGATGTGAGAGTTGGACAATAAAAAAGGCTGAGTGGTGAAGCACTGATGCCTTCAAACTGTGGTGCTGAAGAAGACTGTTGAGAGTTCCATGGACCCAAGGAGATCAAACCAGCCAATCCTAAAGGAAATTAACACTGTATATTCATTGGAAGAACTGACGCTAACGTGAAGCTCCAATACTTTGGCCACCTGATATGAAGAACGGTCTCATTGGAAAAGACCCTGATTCTGGGAAAGACTGAAGGCAGGAGGACGAGATGGTTGGATGACATCACCGACTCATTGAACATGAATTTGAGCAAGCTCCAGGAGATGGTGAAGGACAGGGAAGCCTGGCGTGCTTCAGTGCATGGATTCACAAAGAGTCCAACATGACTGAGTAATTGAATAACAGCAATACTTTGAATGTTTCATTGGTAGACATGCCAAATCCTCCCTTTATTTTGATGCTAATTACTATCAGCATGTAGTTCTATTTAGAATTTTAAAGTTAAGAAAATAAAATGGTCAGATTCTATATGGCTGAAAAGATAGTTGATTTTTTTCTTAAAACAGTAACACAGCTAATTAGTTGACAGGAGTTGGGGCACCTGATTACTCAGGTATTAATATTTTCTTTTTTACTCTTTCATCCTATCTCTTCTCTTGGTGGGAATTGCTTATTCTATGATCTATGTTCCTAACACTTATTTGCAAGGACGTTTTTTGGAATCTACAACAATTTTTTTTTTTTTAAGAGAAAGTTTATAAATGATTTGGTTCAGAGAAAATCCTTTTGAGCTATGTTACCTGTAGACATGTCATGCCACTTCTCTGAGTAAACTCTCCACTAGCTCCTCAAGTCATTTGCATTAAAACCCCATATCCTTAGATTGGCCCACCCCATTAGTGCCCCAACCCCATTTCCTACCAGGTTTTTCCTCTCACTCCACTCCATCAACAGCCTTCTTGTTGGACTCAAAACCAGTGATTCTCACCTCTGACTGCACATTAGAATCCACTCAGCTAAGTCTCTTCAGTGGTGTCCGACTCTGTGCGACCCCATAGACGGCAGCCCACCAGGCTCCCCCATCCCTGGGGTTCTCCAGGCAAGAACACTGGAGTGGGTTGCCATTTCCTTCTCCAGTGCATGGAAGTGAAAAGTGAAAGTGAAGTCGCTCAGTCGTGTCCGACTCTTAGGACTGCAGCCCACCAGACTCCTCCACACAGGATTTTCCAGGCAAGAGTACTGGAGTGGGGTGCCATTCAGTAGCTCTTAAATAGGCACATCAAGCTAACTCTGATTGCTGTGATTTAATTCATTTGTGGTGGAGCCCTTGCCATTGGCATTTCTAAAAGTTCCCAGGGTACCTGTATGTGCAGACAGTATTGCAAATATTTATGTTGTTGTTGTTCAGTCACTCAGTTGTATCTGACTCTTTATGACACCATGGACTACAGCACGCCAGGCTTCTCTGTCCTTCACTATCTCCTGGAGTTTGCTCAGACTCATGGCCACTGAATCAATGACACCATCTGACCATCTCATGCAAGGATCTATAGACAGCAATAATATGCTTACTGCATATGCAACATGGCAAAAGCAGTGTTTGACATGTGGTTGGTGCTCAACTATTTAAAAATCGCTTCTTACTCTATTGAATTACATTTGTCTCTTTCCTTTTGGAAAAAAAAAAAAAAAAGAATTTTCTGTCCTTCTCGAAAAATTGTCCCCAAGAATTGCAATTGGGGTTTTTTTAATGTTTGGTAGGGGAGAAATGGTTATTTCAACTAACGGAAAGATATAGACACTTGGAGAGTTTCACAGCTTTAAAAGGCCCTAATGAGCCCTGAGAATGAAGCCGTTTTCAAGGAAGTCCCAGTTGGTTCAGTGGTTAAGAATTCGCCTGCCAATACAAGAGCTGCAGGAAACATAGGTTAGATTCCTGGGTTGGGAAAATCCCCGGAGGAGGCAATGGCCACTCACTCCAGTATCCTTGCCATGATAATACCATGGACAGAGGAGCCTGGTAGACTACAGTCCCCAGGCTCGAAAAGGGTCAGACATGACTGAGCACACACACGTTCTCACGAGTAAGTGAAAGCAAAAAGTAAAAGTGAAATCACTCAGTCATGTCTGACTCTTTGTGACCCCATAGACTGTAGCCCACCAGGCTCCTTATGAGAGGTAAGTTATTTTCTGGCTTTTATGAACATATTTGCTCTGTTAGTCTGGGAATAACTGGTCCTCAAGCTGACCTCCTACTCCTAACATCAATTTCTGGCAAGAAAACCTAATAGATCATACTGATCTGCCTTAATAACAGAAACGTAATTTAATTAAGCAGCACAGGCTTCTCTTCCTGAGGATACACAAGGAGCTATGTGCCAGTCAAGACCCAAGAAATAGCATCTTTAATAATTTATGCTGTTAAATTTAATGTTTAATTATAAATTTAGTTATATTAACATTTAATTATAAATTTGCTCCATCTAATTTGCTTTGTGTTGCTGGGTGAATGAGGAAGAAAAGTGGTCATTTTTTATCCTAAGGAATTCCATTTGTACTCAATCTTTTTGTAGAATATGTTTTTCTGTCTGTTTCCAGGGGTCACTAAGAATTGGAATTAGGTACAACTCAAGTCTTTTGGCAACCTTAGACTAAGCCAAAGTGGATTCTAAATTTCAATATCAATTAGGGCAGTTGAATGCAAAACATTCACAGAAGGAATGAGGAAGGAACCTTCTGTGTGATAATCTGGCAGTTGAAGTTTGAGGAGGGCCTGGCCGGAGACCATATCCCCTTTTGAACTGTTTGAAATGTGACAGAGTAGCGCCCACAAAAAGAGTGGGAGGAGCTTTCAGAAGGAAAACATTTTAGGTTCAGCTTCTTACTACACATAGACCCCCTTGATTGCAGCTTTTAAAAAGAAACAAGTAGCAAGCACTGAAGACATGCTATATAAATAGCCTATGAATTCAATGAAGACCTTTCCAGTTGCCTTGGCAATATAAAAGGACTTCAAAAAAAGACACAAAACTATAACCATAACAGGGGTTTTTTTGGGTTATGGAATAGAAATTTGGCATTCTAATTTTGGTTGCCATGCAAGTCTTTTGATCCATGAGGGCAAGGAGATTGCTCTGTTTAGCATAATCCCAGAGACCACTGTGGAGGGCTGTATGAACATCTCACAGTTGCCAGCTGAGATTAAGCCAACTCACAGCCATCCAGGTTAGACCTGCAACAAGAAGATCACGCAGGTGCCTTAGGTAGAATCATGGCTTTGTTCACTGTGAACCAGCTGAAGACACGTTTGAAGTCTTGTGTATCCCTGATTTTTGTTGTTTTTGAAACATTATCAAGTTACTCCCCTTGCTGAGTTGAAACCTTATTTTCACACATTTCTGGCATATGGAACATTGCATGTAATGTCATAAAAGCATAATCTTTGCATTTAGAAAGGATTTATCCTATTTAATCCTTAAATAATAAAAAAACATAATCAAGTATCATGATAGGTAGGTGTAAAAATGATTCCTCAAAACCCACTTATAAACAAAATTTAAAAAGATTTTGAGAATACCAAACTAAGCACTCTAAAATAGTTCCTCAGGCAAGAAAACCAACAGTTGTGACAGTGAAAAAAGTGATGATCGTATACTCACCAAGGGCTCAGGTGTGACAGTGGGGGTCCAGGTCTTACTTTTATTAGATGAGAGTTTCCATGTCTTTCCCTTTTGCTCATGCTGCTTTATTATGGCTAAGTTGGATTGGGTCTTGAGCCTCAGCCCCTTCTGTCCACTGGGTGGGGCTAATCATTGGTAGGATAATGATCAAGAAAGGAGGGAGGAGGAGACACCCACAGAGGTTCTCTACCACCTGCTTCAGGGATTCTAGGCTTCAGAGTGTATAAAAAGCATGAGAAGTACCCAGAGGCACTTGTTACAAATGTAGATCCCCCAGACTCCTGTGTGAATTTTGATTTTATAGGGCTGGTTTGGGGCTGGGATTTGTGATTTGGCAGGGATTTTCCCCACCTTGCTCTCTAGCTTCATTTCATTTCATCCTAGACCATTTCTTCCCCTGAATTGTAGACTCAGATACAACTGCTTGAAGTTCCAAGAATCCAGTGAGCTGTAGTATGCCTTTGCTCCTATCCAGAATGGCTTCCTCTTCTTTTCCGCCTTGAACACAGACACAGACACACACATACACACACATGCACACACTTTGTGTGGATGACATACAGATGCTGAATCTAAAGCCAACATCAGACATCACTTTCTCTTGCCGACTGCAAATTGTCATCTGTCATCTACCTCTACAAGGATTAAATCCTGAGCTGCTGTATAGCTGCTGACCTTCAGCACCCCCTGAAAGGAGTTCAGGGTAGAGATCAGGAGGCACCCTGTGCCCTGGGAGAAACTGGCAGAACAGGTCTTCTGATAGTTAGATACTTTCAGGAGATGTTATGAGCCCAATTCTTGCATTTCATTTCAGTTCAGTCTCTCAGACATGTCTGACTCTTTGTGACCTCATGCACTGCAGCATGCCAGGTCTCCCTGTCCATCACCAACTCCTGGAGTTTACTCAAACTCATGTCCATTGAGTCAGTGATGCCATCCAACCACTTCATCCTTTGTC
Source organism: Capra hircus (assembly GCF_001704415.2). Classification (NCBI taxonomy): domain Eukaryota; kingdom Metazoa; phylum Chordata; class Mammalia; order Artiodactyla; family Bovidae; genus Capra; species Capra hircus. Next base: position 38,238,903 of record NC_030818.1, read on the forward strand.
GTCCCCTTCTCCTCCTGCCTTCAATCTTCCCCAACATCAGGGTCTTTTCAAATGAGTCAGTTCTTTGCATTAGGTGGCCAAAGTATTGGAGTTTCAACTTCAACATCAGTCCTTCCAATGAACACCCAGGACTGATCTCCTTTAGGATGGACTGGTTGGGTCTCCTTGCAGTCCAAGGGACTCTCAAGAGTCTTCTTCAACACCACAGTTCAAAAGCATCAATTCTTCAGCACTCAGCTTTCTTTATAGTCCAACTCTCACATCCATACATGACTACTGGAAAAACAATAGCAATGACTAGACAGACCTTTGTTGGCAAAGTAATGTCTCTGCTTTTTAATATGCTGTCTAGGTTGGTCATAACTTTCCTTTCAAGGAGTAAGTGTCTTTTAATTTCATGGCTGCAGTCACCATCTGCAGTGATTTTGGAGCCCCCCAAAATAAAGTCAGCCACTGTTTCCACTGTTTCCCCATATATTTGCCATTAAGTGATGGGACCAGATGCCATGAGCTTAGTTTTCTGAATGGTGAGCTTTAAGCCAACTTTTTCACTCTTGTCTTTCACTTTCATCAAGAGGCTCTTTAGTTCTTCTTCACAAAATTCTGCCATAGGGTGGTGTCATCTGCATATCTGAGGTTATTGATATTTCTCCCAGCAATCTTGATTCCAGCTTGTGCTTCATCCAGCCCAGCATTTCTCATAATGTATTCTACACAGAAGTTAAATAAGCAGGGTGACAATATACAGCCTTGAAATACTCCTTTTCCTATTTGGAATCAGTCTGTTGTTCCATGTCCAGTTCTAACTGTTGCTTCCTGACCTGCATACAGGTTTCTCAAGAGGCAGGTCAGGTGGTCTGGTATTCCCATCTCTTTCAGAATTTTCCACAGTTTATTGTGATCCCACACAGTCAAAGGCTTTGGCATAATCAATAAAGCAGAAATAGATGTTTTTCTGGACCTCTCTTGCTTTTTCAATGATCCAGCGGATGTTGGCAATTTGACCTCTGCTAATTTCTCCATATTTAGGAAAACAATAAAATCATTAATGGTGACATCTGCTCCTCATGACTAGCAACAAGCCTCTGCCAAAATATGTGCTTGACCGCATGTAGCCCTCCTCACTGAAATCATATATAACAATGACTTCTCCCCCACCTCTTTGGAATAGCTTCTCAGAGGTATTGCAAATGCTGTCTCCTGGCTATAGTCCTCATTTTGCCCCAATTAAAACTTAACTCACAACTCTCAAATTATGTGTCTTTTTTCAGTTGACATTCTCTTTAGTCTTCCTTTTCTGTGATCCCTTTTGTACTCTCTCTATTCTGGCAGCTGTTGTACACAATGATGCTTTTTTATATTCATATTGTCTCCCTATTAGACTATGACTTTCTAAATGTGGGACCATCTTTATATTCTCAGTCATACAATTCTCAGCATAGCAGCTAGTCCTTAGTAAATACTCAACAAAACAGTGTTGACCTAAATCAAATGTTTGTTGAAGCATTCCGGCTCATAATTTGTTCTTAGATAACTGACATTTCAGATAATGAAGATAGTGATAATTTGCTGAGTTAGAAAAATGGCTTTTTGGGGAAAAAAAATCAGATATAGAGTTAGGAAACTAGAGGAAAGAACAAGCAAGTATCATATAAACTCCTGTTTTTCATATAAACTCCTACTTTTTGAAAAATAAAAATGTCCACTCACTGGAGTTTAACATTTAAAATATAATTCTAAGTTTACCTTCTGGAGTCAAATTGCTCAGGATCAAAAATAAATAGAAAATTTTATACTAATCAAAAAACAAGGGACTGTCATTTCATGCCTTTTCTCTTAAGGAGTTAGGATGGACCAGACCTAACTTCAAAGCAGTATGCATGATGGTTCATTTTTTTTCCTTTCCTCTTAAACTTAGATTTGATTTTCCTTTCTCCCTAGAAGGTTTAACGCTTACAATGATTGTAAAGCAATAGTAAGAGTAAAGATGTAGTTTTTCTTCCTTTTACTGGAAACAACTAGAAAAAGATCATAAATGGAAATACCATACATTGATGAGGAAGATGAGATAGTTGTAGGTGAACCCAAGACAGGGTATGTCATTCCCACAACTGCAGTGGGGAGGATTCTGAAGGGAGAACACAACAGTTTGCTGCTTAGCCCACCTTACTGACTTGCTGTGACAAGCATTTAAAAATAAAAAGGAGGAAACTGGTAGAAAGTGGTTTGGGTAACAAAACTATGCAAATGTGGCTAGATAGTCCATAGGCTAAGTAAACTGAAAAAAAAAAAAAGTAGCAGAGTAAAGTATCAAGGATTAAGCTATTTCTAAAGGTATCTATGCATTCTGTTTAGAGATTTAACAGACATCACCAAAGAAAAGGAGCCTCTAAATCCATAGTAGGGTGTTTCTACAGGTACTTTCAGAAGCATGGCAATGTATGCATTTGTGATTGCAGTTCTATAAGAGATTTTCTGTAGATCTATATTAGGAAGTAACAAAGAAATTCCTGTCAGGTCATTGGATTTGTTTGCATGCTCAGTCACGTTAGTCGTGTCAGATTCCTTGTGACCTTATGGACTGTAATCTGCCAGCCTCCTTTGGCAGGCATGGAATTTTCCAGGCAAGAATACTGGAGTGGGTTGCCATGCTCCCCTCCAGGGGATCTTCCCAACCCAGGGATCAAACCTGGATTTCCTACATTGCAGGTGGATTCTCTATTGCTAAGTTGCCGGGGAAGCCTGGATCTCTTCATATGGTGGCAATTTTAATATTTTGCTGAAAGCCAGTAATTTTTTTTTTAATATCTTGTGTGTGTACTCAGTTACTCAGTTGCCTCTGACTCTCCAACCCCATGGACTGTAGCCCACCAGGGTCCTCTGTCCATGGAATTTTCCAGGCAAGAATACTGGAGTGGGTTGCCATTTCCTTCTCTAGGGGATCTTCCCAACCCAAGGATCAAATCTGTGTCTCCTGTATTGGCAAACGAATTCTTTACCAGGGGTCCTTTATTATCTTTTAATTAATTTATTAATTTTACTTATTAGTTTGTACTGGGTCTTCATTGTTGCGGTTGGGCTTTGTCTAGTTGCAGCAAACGGGGGCTGCTTTTGGTGGTGGCACACGGCTTCTCCTTGCAGTGGCTTCTCTTGTTCAGAGCGCAGGCTCTAGGGCATGTGGGCTCAGTAGTTGTGGCTCATAGGCACCAGAGCACAGGCTCAGTAGCTGTGGTGCATGGACCCAGCTGTCCTGAGGCATGTGGAATCCTCCCACACCAGGGATTGAACATATGTTTCCTGCATTGTCAGGCGGATTCCTAACCACTGGACCACCAGGGAAGTCCGAGGCCAGCAATATTTACACAAAGCTGGAATTGTTTATATACATCCTGAAAACTTGGAGGGATTCTCTTTCTTACTGCAAGCTTGATTTTAGAACATAGCACAAGCCATTGGGAAGCACACAGCTTTGACTGAGGAAGAACTGGATGTGATTCCTGGTTCTACCACTTACTAGCTGTGGGCTTTAAAGGCAAATTATTTTGTGTCTTTGAGCCTTGGTTTCTGCATTTAATACTTGTGCATGAGATTTTTAGAGCCAAATGTGATAATATCTGTGAAAATGTCTACTGAGTACAGAATCTGATACCTATATACTCAATTAACTCTAATTTTATTTTGTTTAATTTTACTACCAGGTGTTTTGGTTAACAATTATTTTTTTCTATTCTCTTTTAAAATGTCTAACCTTTAGAGTTTAGAAAAGATACTAAAATTCCACTCTTATTTTTTATGCTTGTGTTGTCTTTGTTATTTTCCTTCTTCTTAGAAGGTACATATCTGCTTCTGTACCTTACTTAAGTTACTGATTCACTACTGGTGTACCAGAGTAGACTAGGGTGTAGGTCAGGAGGTATTTCTATTTCTACAGCTTCTGAGTTAACATGATGTTTGTAGTTTCTTAAGACCCCATGGTATCTAGAGTTGATATAAGCTATATTTATAATTCAATTTTCTCTTCCTTATGGATATGAACACACTATCATATGAGACATACTGTTTAGAAATCTAGTCCTCCTTCAGCCTTCAAGTCTAAATTCTGAAACATCCCTGATCTTTGGATACTCTGGTTCACACTGAAACTGGAGTAATATTAATTTTGTCACATTTGAGTGTCTTTTGCAATCCTCCTTTTAGAAATTTATTCAAAATAATGAAGAAAATCTATTAAAACAAAACAAAACAAAACAACAACTGAAAAGCTGCTGCTGGGTGAGAGGACTTGTAAGAACCCATTCAGTATGATTCTCTTCTATGACCCAGTTTCCTGGCAGTTGTGGTGACCACCTGAAGTTTCCCCATATGAATTTCCTCTCTTTGATTTCTGGGCAGGAGTCACTCTCCAAGCAGTAACCTTTTTCAGGTCTGCTTCCTTTTTACCTTGTCTTCTTATTCTTTCTGGAATTGGGACTCTGAATCCCCCAAGGTTTGAAAGATAGCCAAACATTATTTATTATTTTTGTAGCCTTGTAGGCATTCAGAAAATGTTTGGCTTCAAATTGGTTTCAATAAAATAGTTGGCTGGAGTTACAAATGAGCATTTTGGCTGGAATTTTGTTAAATACCAGTCTGAAGCTGAATTTTGGTAAAGCTGCCCTGAATACATCTATCTTTGTCAATGGATTTGTTTGTTTATTAAGTGCATACTTTCTGGATTTTTGTGGGAAGAGAAGGTCAGACAGCAGAGCATGAGGATTAGAAGTGATTACGAATAGAGAAAGGGATTCATGGAGAATGGTGTCTAGAGATAAGGCGTTACGAGAAGGAAGTCTGAGTCATACTGTGCATAAGTGGGTGTCCAGCCCAAGGCTGAAGCCAGAACTGCCATTGAGCTGAGCTTCCCATTGGCATGTTTTCCACATTCTGAATGGTGGAGACATTCTTGAATAGGTAGTCACAATTAAGGACAGAGCAGCAGTGTAATTGATGTAAAAGATGGCTCCCATTAACAAAGGTTTTTCCTTCTCTAGTTCAGACTTCTATAAAGGTTTAAAAAGAAGCCAGCTGTACTTCAAGGGACACAATATATCTTTCATAACTGCAGCCAAGCAGATGAATAAATAATCTCTTCAAGGGGAGCCATTAGCAGACTGGATAATATTGACATGAGTAATTGGAGAGAAATAAATGAAGTAATTGCTTTAAGAATAGCTGTTAGAGATTGCCTATGTATAATTGGATTTTAACCCTTAAGACTTGGCGTATGCCACTTTCCCTTTTTTAAAGAAGAAAGAATTTTGGAAGATCCTCTTTCTGGAGGCCAGAGAAAGCAATAACTAGCTTCAGTGACAGGAGACACTGATCATGGCTCAACAGGACTGTAGTCATAGTGGCCAAATCAGCTTAAACTTTCCTTCTTTTGCAGAGTACACCTGCAATAAATGAAGGAGGGAAGTTTATCCCTGAAATTTTTAGGAGAGAATCCTAGGTCTAGAATCCCAGACCTCTGAAGATTCTTGCAGCAGAGAAGAAACTTTAGTCTGTAAATTTGTCACAGTTTCCTAAGATGATCCTTGGTTTGGGATGATAGAGGAGATGCTGAAAGCAATAAACACAGAAGAGCGGAAGATGACTAGGTACCTGAAGCTTGGGAAGTTTTAGGTCTCAATGACAAAACGGTGGGCAAAGTTGGAACAGAGTTGACTTACCCACTGTCTGTTCTTTAAAGGGTGGGGTCTGGTTTGAGACTTCTTTTCACAGAGCCAGACTGGGGTCCAGGGGCTTCCTATTGAGGGTTCAGGTGTCATGACACAGTCTCACAGGATGCATATCCTGCAGGAAGGTGGTTATTTCAGAAGCAAATGCATCCCCATGATCATTTTAATTGGCTAATGACCCAGGAAAATGGTGTGACTCCTGGAAAACTGAGCTTTTAAATTTTGAAGTGGAATCCCATTATCTGTTTCATAGGATTGCTAGGGGCTTAAATAAGACTATTTATATAAAGTGCCTAACAATAGCTAATATAGAACACTTAATGATAGCTGCTATTTTTTTTGTTCCTGCAGCACTGCAATAATTTGCACAGGTTAAGAAATTTTGTATCCATATGAGATGACAGATGTTCACTAAATTTATTGTGGTAATCATTTCATGATGTATATAATGCATAACTCAAATCATTATGTTGTACACCTTAAATTTAAATATAAATGTATGTCGATTATAACTCACTGAAACTGAAAGAAAAAAGAATTTGAGTTGACTTTATTGTCATAACAGACAAAAAACAACCTTAGCTAATCATTTTACTATTAATAACCATAACAGAAGCTGCCATTTACTGGCCTAAACTTATACTAATAAGTATTTTATGTTGATTACAACCCTATCTGGAAGGTATCTATAGAAGTCAAGCTAACCATGAGAGAATGTCCAATAGCAGTAATTTTCTATGGAGTTGCGAGGAAACAGGGAGGTTGTTTTCTGGAAATACAGGTTCCAGAGGTACAGTGAGAAAAGGAGAAAGAGGGAAAGTTTAGTCATTTTCTAATCAGATGCACCCCTCTTAAATAGGAGCTTGAGAAAGCCTTGAGCCAGCACTTGGAAAATGATGTTTGGAGGTTTGTGGGCAGCCACAAAGGTGGCTACAGATAGTACTGAGAGGAAAAAATGAAGAAGACATTTCTATACCGTTTCTGAGATATTCGAGAAAAGATCACGATCAGAATATAGGGGCTCAGTCTACAGAAGAAAGCCCATGGAAAAAAAAAGTTTAAAGGGAGAATGTCTAGCAGGAGGGAGACCCTATAAACAAGCTCATAGAATTGAGGTTGGAGCATGAAGGTCCCTTGGGTAAGAACCGAGGCTTGCAGGAGAGGGAAACTAAATACTGCCTCATGGAATCAGATATTCTGATTGTGGGCATGCAGGTGTTTTGGGGAGGGGATATCAGGACTCTTCATATATACACTTGTGTGAATAAGCTATTTTACTGAGGTAAACACGCTTAGAGAAAAGTGCACATATCATTGTTGTACAGCTTGATGAATTATCACAAAGGGAACACACCCATGGAACTAACACCCAGGTCAAGAAAGAGAACATTACCATCTTTACAAACATTTTCTACTCATGGGTTTTACATGCTTAGTTTCTTAAATGAATATGTATCCTTCTATGTATATATTTAAAGTCAAATGTGGTCAGTTAAAATATTTCACATATCAAATAAGAAAAAAGGGCTTGTACTAAAAATGAGTTAAGGAAAACACTTTTTTTAGATCCATAAAATTCCCTAGATGTGAGAAATTAAAATCTGAATAAAATCCTGATTTCAAAATCATAATTAAGTCCTGAAATAAGGGAAAATTTAATGTGCCTCCAAAACTCATTGGAGATTTAGTTGCTAAGTCATGTCTGACTCTTGCGACCCCATGGACTGTAGCCTGCCAGGCTCCTCTGTCTATGGGATTCTCCAGGCAAGAATACTGGAGTGGGTTGCCATTTCCTTCTCCAGGGGATCTTTCCCACCCAGGAATTGAACCCAGGTCTCCTACATTGCACGCAGATTTTTTTTTTTACCAATTTAGCTACAAGGGAAGCCCCCCAAAACTCATTAGGGCATTGAAAATTGGGTTTCAAACAGGTGTTCCTTCTAAAAAAGAAATACCTGATCATTTTTGCTTAAAGCCTTCAAGAACATACAGCATTCAACACTGTTTCAAGCACATGGCGTGCTCAGCAAATATTTGTCAATAATGATAATGATGATAAGTTACCTTTTTCATATAACACACAGTGACCCCTGGTTCCCCTAAACAATAACCTGTGCAAAGAAACATGACTTTTAGTTCTTCAGAAGCTCCTGTTTGGAGCCTCAGGGGAACGAATAATTTGTGTGAACTAGTGATGATGTTATTTCACACACTGGTTGAAATGATTTTGCTGTTTACCTGAACTCTTCCCCACAACCAAACACAGCTCTGAGTTTTGTAGCGATGAGGCACAGGATAGAAGGAGGGACACAAAATAAGAAGTGAGACAATGGGGAACAAAAGTATACAAAGAGAGAGCTAATGCTGAGTTAAAGCTACACTGGAAAGATCTCTTTGTTGTTTTCTTTTGCTTCAAGGAAGTAATATTACAACTTAGCATAGCAATTAACCATACTTCTGATTAGATCACATTTCATTATGTGCCATATTTATTTTGGTAGGTAATCAATTATGAGCTGAAGGAGGTTCTCCATGGCAGCCACCATAGTGGGTTACTACCAAGAGAGAAATTGAAAGCCATTTTCAAATGGAAAAAATATTTTTTACACATTGTAATATCCTTAACGGGTCCTTCAGTTGAAACTTCACAGAAGACAGAGTTGACAATGTGTACATTTGACAATATATAATGAATTTAGTAATGTTTATCTGTTTATGAGTGCTAATTCAAGTCTGGTCTTACAAAACCACAAAATTATTTTTGCTGTGCTTGACTCAAGTGCATGCTCAGTCATGTCCAACTCTCTGTGGCCCCATAGACGGTAGTCCACCAGGCTCCTCTGTTCATGGAATTTTCCAGGCACGAATACTGAAGAGGGTTGCCATTTCCTCCTTTAGGGGATCTTCCCGACCCAGGGATCAAACCCACGTCTTTTGTGCCTCCTGCATTGCAGGCAGATTCTTTACCATGGTGCCATTTGATTTGTTTTGCCTTGATTTTTAGGTTGCCAGCAGAAATTAGGGAAGGATAAGATCTCTTTCATAATGATTTGTGAATCTGATGGCTTGTCGTGTCCTCAGCAATAGTATTTATTATTATTATAGCAATAGCATTTATTATTATAAAATAGCACAATTTTAGCTTTTACCCATTGGTGTTAAAGTGTAAATAGGTGCAGAATTCATGAGAAGTTTTCTTCCTTGTTAAAGAGTAGATTATAACAGCTTTGATTTTGAGTCAGCCATTTGGCTTACATCACAGATTGAGTAATTCTTAGGGCATTTTTATAAGAATATAGACTGTTTACACTGGAATAAGTGTCATATGATGCAAAGAAAAACGGAAGTCTAGTTTCACGTTTACCACTGATCAGTTGTATGATCTGTGGTCACTCAACCTCTGGGCCTTAAAACTGGATAGTAGTTTAGATGATGGACTTTGGGATCCCACAGAACTGGCTCAAAGTCCTTATTAAAATTCTAGGTGCTTCATTTTCACTTCTGCACAACAGGACCACTAGTAGGTCAACTTCATATAAGATTGTTAGAGGAGTTACATGGGACAATGAGTGTAAAATGCCTAGCATGCAGTCAGTGCTCAATAAATAATAGATTTAAAGCAAGTAGTCACTATTTTCTTTTCCAGATCTAAAATGTTAAGTTTCTGTGAATGACAGAGCTTCTGAAGTATCTGTTAGGACCGTATCCAATTAGGAATTTCAGATTTGGAAGGGGTGGCCCCTTATGTGCTCAGTCTCTCTGTTGTGTCTGACTCTTTGCAACCCTTCGTATTGTATGCGGCCTGCCAGGCTCCTCTGTCCATGGGATTTTTCAGGCAAGAATAGCGGAGTGGGCTGCCATTTCCTCCTCCAGGGAAATCTTCCTGACCCAGGGACTGAACCTGTTCTTCCTGTGTCTCCTGAATTGCAGGTGGACTCTTTACAGCTGAGCCATCAGGGCACACTATAAGCAAGCTTTACTTCTGCATAGGCCCTCGGGCATAGGTGTATTTTAGTTACACATTGAGTGAAAACCTTGACATCATTTGAAAGAAGAGGAAATCGGTTACCCTGTCAGAAGAAGAAAAACTATGTGAACTCATTTTGTATAGTCCTTCAAGAGAAGCTGTTTGCTTGCCCTGAAGATGGGTGGCCTTGAGATCACTAGAGTGGAAGGAGGACAGTCAAAGATATTAGGCCAGTGTCCTTTGGAGGGGATAATTATGGGCAAATCAGTGCTTTCATCAGCTTTCTTTCTCTTGCAGTTTCCACATCGATGATAAGGGGAAGTAGCAAGAGACCAGGCCCTTTCCCAAACTTGCCTAATTCACTTCAACATCCTACATCCTATAATGACAACATCCTACATCATCTCAGCTCTTTATTCTTAATAAGTAGTTTCCCAGTCAGAGGAAGTAAACATGAAAGAAGATACTTTTTTTTAAAGATGAGGAAATTGGACACAGAGAGGCCATAAGAGGAGTCAAATATTATGATCCAGGTTTCTTGACCTGTAGTTCCAACCTTGTTCCTCCCTACTAATTTGTCCCAGATGTACAGTTGTGCAGATTCAGATAATTTCTTTTCTTTCCATGTATGTCTTTCTAAGCCTCAGTATCTTCATTCATAAAATGGCACTGTTCACAATACCTTCCTTACCAGGTTGATATGAGGACTAAATTAAATAATGTGTATAGAGTGCTTCAGGCTGTAGTTGCTATTAGCTGTTGCTATTAGCTGTTGCTATCAGTAGCTCCCCTTGGGAGGATGCTAAATTCCTAGCATCATTTTTTATTTTATCCTGCACTGAGCCCCGTGTTTTTAAAGATTTTGAATACCAAACTGCATATGTGTGTGTGTGTGTTAGTTGCTCAGTCATATCCAACTCTGTGATAGCATGGACTGTAGCCCTCCCAGCTCCTCTGTCATGAATTCTCCAGGCAAGAATACTGGAGTGGGGTGTCTTTCCCTTCTCCAAGGGATCTTCTTGTCCCAGGAATCAAACTGGGTCTCCTGCATTACAGGCAGATTCTTTCTGTTTGAGCCACCAGGCAAGCCCTTATTGGTTAATAATATTTTTATTATTATCAGTGGCTTTGGATTCCCTAATCAGTAACTGCATCAATACTAAATTGATTTAGCCCCAGTAAAAGCAAAGAACCCTAAATAAGAGCCTCTTCATTCTTGTCCAAGGAAATGTACTTCCTTCAGGTTGTTTGAGGTGTCTAAGACATCTTGCTGATCTCCAGCACTGTCTTTGCAGATTCTGGACATAGTTGGGCTCTCACTTTTCAATGACTAAGTCAAACCTTGTTATTATCATCTGAGTGAGTTGGTGTTTTGTGTGTGATCTAATTCAATTTTTGAATGTTACCATTTTTCCATCTTATCATGAGAAATTGTTGTGGTCCAGAAATAATAAGAATGAATTCAGCATGAATGAAACTGAAGATAAATTTTTAACATGCTGTGCTTAGTCACTAGGTCATGTCTGACTCTTTGAGACCCATGGGCTGTAGCCTGCCAGGCTCCTCTGTCCATGGGGAGTCTCCAGGCAAGAATACTGGAGTGGGTTGCCCTGCCCTCCTCCAGTGGATCTTCCCAACTTAGGGATAGAACTCAGGTCTCTTGCATTGCAGGCAGATTCTTTACTGTCTGAGCCACAAGGGAGGCCCAAGAATATGGGAGTGGTTAGCCTATCTCTTCTCCAGGAGATCTTTCTGATCCAGGGATCAAACTGGGGTCTCCTGCATTGCATGTAGATTCTTTACCAGTTGAGCTACCAGGGAAGCTACCAGAAGTTATTGATTAACAGACACTACCTGCTGATATACAAGAACTAAATTGTGTGTTTTATTCATTGTCATTAAAGGTCAAGTTCAGTTATAATTTTTAATTTTTTTGTGTGTTTTCTTTTACCCTTTCAGCTGCTCAATTTTATAGTATCAGAGGGGAAAGGAAACTAACATTTTAAGTATACAGAATTAGATCTTTTATAAAAATTTAACTGTTAAGAGGGAAAATTGCAAAGGATATCAAAAAAGACAAATTTATACTTGTCATCTCTTATTTTGAAAAGATGTGTTACATAGAGAACAAGTCTTGAGTCTTTCAAATATCATTGGGTCAGGCTAAAATAATTTCATTGTGAGAGCATTTTCCTTCTCTGTGTGCAGTCTAAGTGCATATTTTGTGCTGTTAGGAATAACTTTCCAAAGCTGTGTGAAGAATGTAGCAATAAAATCTAATAAGAATTATGGCTCATGACTTGAATGATGTCAGTATCCTTTTAATCCTCCCAAACATGAAAACGTTTTCTCCTCCTAAGATTTCTTAACTCTTTATTTCTAAGGAAATAAACAGAGCTCTGCAATTTCATTGGCAAAGTAAGAGTTAAAGGAAGATGTTTCACTCTATTAATGCTTATGTTTATTATTAAGATAATTTAGGAAAGAATAAACATAAGATAATAATACTTTATGAACATATATTGTCTGATTTTTTTCATACATTATGTAACATCAGAAGATCTCAGTGCAGCAATAATCTTATTTTTGTTATCAAAATCTTATTCAGTCCAGCAATAATCTTTGTTTTTTTTAAGCCAGTGCTTCTCAGACTTCAGTGTGAATCAGAATCACCTGAAAGGCTTGTTAAACCACAGATTTCCGGAGCTCATTCTCAGAGTTTCTAATTTAGGAGGCCTGGGGTAGGCATGAGACTCTGCATTACTCATAGGTTCCCAGGTGATGCTGATGCTGCTAGGCAGGGGAATCTGGCAACAGCTTTAAGTCATATTAACTGTCTTATCTTACAATTTAATTTGGTGGGATTCAACCATCCTGAGACATGTATGTCCGCTTGGTTTAGAAGAATTCAAAGTTTAGTAAGTTAGCTACAGTTTGGTTATTTGGCCAATCCAGATTTATTTCAAGTCAAAGAACTGCATACAGAAAAGTATGGTGAATGAAATGGTTTGATGTTTGAAGATGTCAGACTGTAGAATCTCTACGGGTAAGTGTGTGATTTCTTTAGTGACATCACATTTGCCTGCAGAGATTTTCCAGTCTGCCACTTTGAAGTTGTATTTAAGATGGAAAAAAGTTGCCTTCTTTCTACAGCGATCTTTCCAGAACTGTTACATTTTAAAACTATATTTATCCAAGGTTAAAACTGAATGGGAAAAAGGAGTTATGGTTGGGGTTCAGATAAGAGAGTAAATGAGAATGGACACTCTCTGATTCTGCCACACATCTCCCCAGAGACTGCCAAAAAAAAAAAGGGGAAATTAAAGCCTCCCCAAACCACAGCCAGTTTAATTTGTAACTGGTTTAATTTGTTTTAGCCACACCAAAAGACTTATGGGCAATCCAAGTAAATATCCTTGAGTTTCAAGGAATTTTATCTAATGATTAGACTTTGCAATTGGGTTTTCAGTCTATCTTAATTGACACTTATGTCTAATTACAAGAGAGATGAATAGAATCAGGAGGTGTGTTTCTCACTTTTATTTTCCCTATTTCTCTACTATTTAGTAGCTGTCTTATAATAAATAACATTAGCTGCTACTAACTTTTATAGTGATGAGATAATACATGTGTGTATGTTTGTTAGTTGCTCAGTTGTGTCCGACTCTGTGACCCCCACGGACTGTAGCCTGCCAGGCTCCTTTGTCCATTGACAAAGGAGAATCCAGTCAAGAATACTGGAGTGGGTTGCCATTCCCTTTTCTAGGGGATCTTCCCAACCCAGGGATTGAACCCGGGTCTCCTGCATTGCAGGGACATTCTTTACCAACTGAACTACTACTCCAGAAGCTCAAGAATAATCTGTGAATATCATGTTATCATTAACTCTACAGCGTTGGTTTTTTGGTTCATTTTTGAGAACATACTTTTTTCCCAGAGTTAGCTGGAAGTTTATTTCAATATTTGAGTACAGTAGGGACTTTGTATATTTTGTTCCCTACAGTATCCTAGCACAGAGAATGGTTCCTGGCCCATGATAGGTACTCAATAAACACTTATATACTGAATGGACATTAATTAGGAATTTTTTGTGTGTGCAGATTCTTATGTATCCTTAGAAAGGCAGTAATATATACATCAAGTCACATATTGTATTGATATCAGAGTGAACTTATTTAATTTTAGAAAAGACAAAAATAGAATATTTAAATATGAAAAACCTATCTTGTTAATAAATAACATTTCTATAATAAAATATTTTATAATGGAACTTTAAAAATCAATTTCCTTATAGTCTAATGATGTTGTATTATACCTTTTTGGCATGTAGTTTTTTTTCAGATGATGAGTTTTCTAGTCCTGGATTATATCCAAATTTATGTAATAATGAATCACAAAATTAGGTTTGATTTTGTTTACACTACATAACACAATGTCTTAATCATCTGTTAATCTGCCATATACACATCCTTTGGCCCTAAGATGACTATTCTGACTGTTCTAGATAAACCATAAATGCAAACTTAACATTAAATCACAAGTGTTCAGAGAATGTAACAGGTGGCCCTGATCTGATGTGAGTGCAGCTAAATAATGTGGTGAAATAATTGGAGCTTAGAAAGATAGAAAACATCTGGGCTTCAAGGGAGAACATTTGCATCCTTTTTACTGCCTTTTAAATAGAGGGCTACATCATTCTGGGTTATGTAGAAAGAAAGGGCTAGTGTTAGGAACTCCATGATCTTCATTCTGTTCATCTGATCTCCAAAGGGTGGGACTAGTATACTTGGTTATGGGAGAAAGATAAGGTTTCTTAGACCATTTTTCATTTTCCAATCATTTTGTTTGTTTTATATGTGCTTGCAGGGCCTGGTTAACAGTATCACTTGTTCTTTTGAAGGAAATTGAACTTGTGAATGGTGGAATCATAGTTGCCATGCCCCTGATTGTTGATATCTTGTTTGTTTATTTGCTCCATGGAAAGGCATGGATGGAACAGAGCTGTGGAAAAGCAACATCATTTTAGCTCAATGACTAGGCTCTTTTAAGATAGCCAGCCTATAATACAGGGCTCCCATTAGTTTCAGCATTTACAGAGAGAGACCCTTTTATAAATGCAAACATTTGACATGTAGAGTGGGTAGCCTTTCCCTTCTCCAGGGTATCTTCCCAACACAGGGAACAAACCCAGGTCTCCCACATTGTAGGCGGGTTCTTTACCAGCTGAGGCACAAAGGAAGCCTAAGAATACTGGAGTGGGTACCCTTTTCCTTCTGATATTAACGTATCAGTACAGATGATAGATGTAGGAGCCTGGTAGGCTGCAGTCCATGGGGTCACTGAGGGTTGGACACAACTGAGCAACTTCACTTTCACTTTTCAGTTTCATGCATTGGAGAAGGAAATGGCAACCTACTCCAGTGTTCTTGCCTGGAGAATCTCAGGGACGGGGGAGCCTGGTGGGCTGCCGTCTATGGGGTCGCACAGAGTTGGACACAACTGAAGCAACTTAGCAGCAGCAGCAGCAGCACAGATAAATTTATAAGACGAAGCCTAAAAGAGATTAAAAGTCTGAAAAAATCTGGAATAGTACAGTAACATTCTGAAAGATCAGGAGGCCAAGATCTACCCAGTGGTTCTCAGCCCTAACTGTACATCAGAATCATTCTGAAATTTATGAAACAGATTTCCATACCCAGCCCTGAACCTGAACTTCCAAGATGTGAATTCGAGAAGGCTCTATTTTAAACAAATTAATAAGCTTTATTTTAAGAGGCATTTTAGGTTCATAACAAACTTGAATGAAAAGTACAGAGAGCTTTCATATATTCCCTGTTCTCATATACCCACAACCTCCCCTATTATGGACATCATAGTAGTGATGTAGTGATATGTTTGTTACAATCAATGAGCTGACACTGACACGTCACTATTGAGCAAAGTTCATGGTTTACATTAGGGGGTCATTCTTAGTGTTCTATGGGTTTTGGCGACTATTTGATGACATATATCCACCACTATAGTATTACACAGAATAGTTTTACTGCCTATGTACTGACTATTTATCCCTCCCTCTCTCCAGCCTCTGATCTTTCCATTATCTCCATAGTTTTGTCTTTTCCAGAAAGTTATAAGGTTGGAAACAGTATGTAACCTTTGCAGATTTGCTTGTTTCCCTGCTTAATATAATCTGTCTTTACATCTCCTCCATGTCTTTTTATGGCCTGATAGCTCATTTCTTTTTGGTACTGAATAATATCCCAGTGTTAGGATGTACCACAATTTATCCATATACCTACTGAAGGTTTGCTTCCAAGTTTTGACAACTATAAAGCTGCTATAAACCACATACAGGGTTTTGTGTGAATAAAAGCTTCCAATTAATTTTGGCAAATAGAGAGGAGCTTGACTGCTGGGCTCGGAGAAGGCAATGGCACCCCACTCCAGTACTCTTGCCTGGAAAATCCCATGGACAGAGGAGCCTGGTAGGCTGCAGTCGCTGAGTCAGACATGACTGAGAAACTTCACTTTCACTTTTCACTTTCATGCATTGGAGAAGGAAATGGCAACCCACTCCAGTGTTCTTGCTTGGAGAATCCCAGGGATGGGGGAGCCTGGTGGGCTGCTGTCTATGGGGTCGTACAGAGTCAGACACAACTGAAGTGACTTAGCAGCAGCAACAGCAGTGACTGCTGGGCTATATGGTAGGAATAATTCAGTGTTCTAAGAAACTGCCGAATTGTCTTCCAAAGTGGATATTCCATTTTCATTCCCACAATGTTCCTGTTGCTACACATCCTTATCAGTATTTACGGTTGTCAGCGCTTTGGATTCCAGCCATTCTAATGGTACATACAGGTTTCTCATTTTAATTTCAATTGCCTAATGACATATGATGGTGAACAACTTTTCATATGCTTACTTTGTACTGGTATATCTTCCTCCTTGGTGAGGTGTCTGTTCAAGTCTCTTACCACTTTTTAAATCTGGTTGTTTTCTTATTGTTTCGAGTCCTTAGCATACTTTGAATAACATTCCTTTATCCGATGTATCTTTTACAAATATATTTTCCCAGTCTGTGGTTTGTCTTCTCATTCCCTTGACATTGTCTGTTGAAGAGCAGATGTTTTTAATTTTAACAAAGTCAAATTCATCCATTCTTTCTTTCATGGATTATGACTTTGGTGTTGTGTCTTACAAGTCACTGTGATTCTCAAGGTCACCTAGGTTTTTTACTGTTACCTGCTAGGACTTTTATAGTTATGCATTTTACATTTAGGTCTGTGGTCCATTTTCTGTTAATTTTTGTGAGGGGTGCAAGTTCTGTATCTAGATTAGTTTGTTTTGTACATGAATGTCCAGTTTTTCTAGCACCATTTGTAGAAAAGACTATCTTTGCTGCATTGTATTGCCTTTGATCCTTTGTCAAAGATTGGTTGACTGTATTTGAGTCTATTTCTTGGCTCTCTATTCTATTCCATTTTTCTATTGTCTCTCTTTCCACCAATACCACACTGTATTGATTACTGTAGCTTTATAGTAAGTCTTGGAGTTAGGTAGTGTCAGTCCCCTGACATTGTTCTTCTCCTTAAATATTGACTTGACTAATCTGAGTCTTTTGCCTCTTCAAATAAACTTTTGAATCTGTTTTCAGTATCTGCTGGGATTTGAATGACATTGCAGGACGGGAACAGGTCAGTTTTCATTCCAATCCCAAAGAAAGGCAATGCCAAAGAATGCTCAAACTACCGTACAATTGCACTCATATCACAAGCTAGTAAAGTAATGTTCAAAATTCACCAAGCCAGGCTTCAGCAATACGTGAACCATGAACTTCCAGATGTTCAAGCAGGTTTTAGGAAAGGCAGAGGAACCAGAGATCAAATTGCCAACATCTGCTGGATCATCAAAAAAGCAAGAGAGTTCCAGAAAAACATCTATTTCTGCTTTACTGACTATGCCAAAACCTTTGACTGTGTGGCTCACAATAAACTGTGGAAAATTCTGAAAGAGATGGGAATACCAGAGCACCTGACCTGCCTCTTGAGAAACCTGTATGCAGGTCAGGAAGCAACAGTTAGAACTGGACATGGAACAACAGACTGGTTCCAAATAGGAAAAGGAGTACGTCAAGGCTGTATATTGTCACCCTGCTTATTTAACTTATATGCAGAATACATCATGAGAAATGCTGGTCTGGAAGAAGCACAAGCTGGAATCAAGATTGCCGAGAGAAATATCAATCACCTCAGATATGCAGATGACACCACCCTTATGGCAGAAAGTGAAGAGGAACTCAAAAGCCTCTTGATGAAAGTGAAAGTGGAAAGTGAAAAAGTTGGTTTAAAGCTCAATATTCAGAAAATGAAGATCATGGCATCCGGTCCCATCACTTCATGGGAAATAGACGGGGAAACAGTGGAAACAGTGTCAGACTTTATTTTTTTGGCTCCAAAATCACTGCAGATGGTGACTGCAACCATGAAATTAAAAGACGCTTACTCCTTGGAAGAGAAGTTATGACCAACCTAGATAGCATATTCGGAGAAGGCAACGGCACCCCACTCCAGTACTCTTGCCTGGAAAATCCCATGGACAGAGGAGCCTGGAAGGCTGCAGTCCATGGGGTTGCTGAAGGTTGGACATGACTGAGCGATTTCACTTTCACTTTCATGCATTGGAGAAGGAAATGGCAACCCACTCCAGTGTTCTTGCCTGGAGAATCCCAGGGACGGGGAGCCTAGTAGGCTGCCATCTCTGGGGTCACACAGAGTCGGACATGACTGAAGCGACTTAGCAGCAGCAGCAGCAGCAGATAGCGTATTGAAAAGCAGAGACATTATTTGCCAACAAAGGTCCGTCTAGTCAAGGCTATGGTTTTTCCAGTCGTCATGTATGGAAGGGAGAGTTGGACTGTGAAGAAAGCTGAGTGCTGAAGAATTGATGCTTTTGAACTGTGGTGTTGGAGAAGACTCTTGAGAGTCCCTTGGACTGCAAGGAGATACAACCAGTCCATTCTGAAGGAGATCAGCCCTGGGATTTCTTTGGAGGGAATGATGCTAAAGCTGAGACTCCAGTACTTTGGCCACCTCATGTGAAGAGTTGACTCATTGGGAAAGACTCTGATGCTGGGAGGGATTGGGGGCAGGAGGAGAAGGGGAAGACAGAGGATGAGATGGCTGGACGGCATCACTGACTCAATGGACGTGAGTCTGAGTGAACTCCGGGAGATGGGGATGGACAGGAAGGCCTGGCATCCTGGGATTCATGGGGTCGCAAAGAGTTGGACACGACTGAGTGACTGAACTGAACTGAACTGAATGTAAATGACAATGTGTTTTTAATTTCAAATGCAACTTGCTCATTGCTGGTGTATAGGAACGTGACTTTTCATATTAATTTTGTATCCTTCAATCTTGTTGGAATTGTTTATTAGTTCTAGGACTTGTTTTGTCAGTTCTTTCAGGTTTTCTATGTAAACAATCGTGTCAAATGCAAACAAATATTTTTATTTCTTCCTTCCAACTCTTGTGTACTTCTTTCTTTTCCTTGTCTTATTGAATTAGCTAGAACTTCCAATACAATGTTGAAAAGAGTAGTGAAATGGGACATCCTTGTCCTATTTTTGAACTTAGCACGAAAACTTCAAATTTATCACCATTTAGTGTAATGTAGCTGTAGGTTTTTATTAGATTTTTAAAAATAGATTTGAAACTCCTCTCTATTCCTAGTTTGCTAAGAATTTTTGTCTTGAATAGGGATTGCTGATGCTAAGCCACTTCCGTCGTGTCCGACTTTGTGTGACCCCATAGACGGCAGCCCACCAGGCTCCCCCATCCCTGGGATTCTCCAGGCAAGAACACCGGAGTGTGTTGCCATTTCCTTCTCCAATGCATGAAAGTGAAAAGTGAAAGGGAAGTCGCTCAGTCGTGTCCGACTCTTAGAGACCCCATGGACTGCAGACTTTATTAAATGCTTTTCTGGATTAATTAATATAATCGTGATTTTTTTTCTTTAGTTTGTTGATATAATGAATCACACTGTTTTTTAAAAATTAATTAATTTATTTATTTTACTTTACAATATTGTATTGGTTTTGCCATACATTGACTTGAATCTGCCATGAGTGTACATGGTTTTTGAATGTTGAACTAGCCTCACATTGCTAGGATAAATCCCATTTGGTCATGGTATATAACTCCTTTTATATATTGCTTATTTGATCTTCTTATATTTTGGTGAGATTTTTGCATTCATGTTGGTAAGAGATGTTGATCTATTTTATTTTCTTCGTCTCGTTTTGGAATTAAAGTAATGCTGGGCTTGTGGATTGAATTAGAAAATGTTCCCAATTTCTTTAATAGATTAGGCCATTCAGATTGTCTGTTTAATCTTGTGTGAGTTTTGGAAGCTTATACTTTTAAGGAATTGGTCCATTTCATCTAGGAGTTATCAAATTTGTTGGCATAGAGTTGTTCACAGCATTCTTTTATTATCCTTTTAATGTTCATACAGTGTCCCTTCTTTAATTTCTGATAATGGTAATTTGTTTCTTTTCTCTCTTTTGTTTCTTTGTTAGCCTTCTTAGAAGCTTATTGATTTTATTGATCTTTTCAAAGAATAAGTTTTTGGTTTTGTTGACTTTTTATTTGATTTCTTGTTTTCAATTTTGTTCATTTCTGGTCTAATTTTTTAAATTATTTCTATTCTTCTGCTTATTTTGGATTTAGTTTGTCCTTCTTGATCTAGTTTCCTGTGGTGGAAACTTAGATGATTGAATTTAGAGCTTTCTTCTTCTCTAATATAGGCATTCAATGCTATAGATTTCTCTATAAGAACTGCTTTCACTGCATCCCACACATTTTGATAAGTTTAGTTCAAAATTAAAATTTCTTGAGATTTCTTCTTTGATCCATGTGTTATCAAGAAGTGTGTTATCCATGTATTCTGTGATTTTTCCAGTTAACTGTTATTGATTTTTAGTTTAATTCCACTGTGGGCTGAGAGCATATTTGTATTGTTTTAAATCTGTTAGGTGTATTTTATAAGCTGTGGTCCATGGGGTCACTGAGGGTTGGACACAACTGAGCAACTTCACTTTCACTTTTCAGTTTCATGCATTGGAGAAGGAAATGGCAACCCACTCCAGTGTTCTTGCCTGGAGCATCGCAGGAACGGGGGGAGCCTGTCTATGGGGTCACACAGAGTTGGACATGACAAAGACTTTGACTGTGTGGATCACAATAAACTATGGAAAATTCTGAAAGAGATGGGGATACCAGAGCACCTGACCTGCCTCTTGAGAAACCTATATGCAGGTCAGGAAGCAACAGTAAGAACTGGACATGGAACAACAGACTGGTTCCAAATAGGAAAAGGAGTACGTCAAGGCTGTATATTGTCACCCTGCTTATTTAACTTCTATGCAGAGTACATCATGAGAAACGCTGGTCTGGAAGAAGCACAAGCTGGACTCAAGATTGCTGGGAGAAATATCAATTACCTCAGATATGCAGATGACACCACCCTTATGGCAGAAAGTGAAGAGGAACTCAAAAGCCTCTTGATGAAAGTGAAAGAGGAGAGTGAAAAAGTTGGCTGAAAGCTCAACATTCAGAAAACTAAGATCATGGCATCTGGTCCCATCACTTCATGGGAAATAGACGGGGAAACAGTGGAAACAGTGTCAGACTATGTTTTTTGACTCCAAAATCACTGCAGATGGTGACTGCAGCCATGAAATTAAAAGATGCTTACTCCTTGGAAGGAAAGTTATAACCCACCTAGATAGCAGATTCAAAAGCAGAGACATTACTTTGCCAACAAAGGTCCGTCTAGTCAAGGCTATGGTTTTTTCTGTGGTCATGTATGGATGTGAGAGTTGGACTGTGAAGACAGCTGAGCGCCAAAGAATTGATGCTTTTGAACTGTGGTGTTGGAGAAGACTCTCGAGAGTCCCTTGGACAGCAAGGAGATCCAACCAGTCCCTTCTAAAGGAGATCAGTCCTGGGTGTTCTTTGGAAGGAATGATGCTAAAGCTGAAACTCCAGTACTTTGGCCACCTCACACAAAGAGCTGACTCATTGGAAAAGACTCTGATGCTGGAAGGGATTGGGGGCAGGAGGAGAAGGGGACGACAGAGGATGAGATGGCTGGATGGCATCACCGACTCGATGGACGTGAGTCTGAGTGAACTCCGGGAGTTGGTGATGGACAGGGAGGCCTGGCGTGCTGCAATTCATGAGGTCGCAAAGAGTTGGACACGACTGAGTGACTGAACTGAACTGAACTGATGTGACTTAGCAGTAGCAGCAGGTATATTTTATGGCTCATAATATGGTTTGTCTAGGTGAATGTGAGCTTGAGAAGCATGTGTAGTTGTTGGGTGAAGTAGTTTCTAGATGGCAACTATTTCCAGTTCATTGATGGTGCTATTATGTTCAACTATGTTCTAACTTATTTTTCTGGGTACTGGATCTGTCTATTTCTGAGAGGGGGTATTAACAGCTCCAACTAAAATAGTGGATTCATTAATTGCTCCATGAAGTTCTACCAGTTTCTGCTCATATATTTTAACACTGTTATTAGGTGCACACATTTAAGGATTGTTATGTCTACTTAGAGAATTAACCTCCTTATCCATATATAACATCCCTTTTAAACCCTAATAACTTTCCTTGCTCTCAAGTCTGCTCTGTTTGAAATTAATATAGTTAGTTCCACTTTCTTTTGGTTAGTGATAGCATGGTATGTTTTCCTCCATCCCTTGACTTTTAGTATTTTTATAGTAAAGCGTATTTCTTTAAATATCCAACAAGGGTCTAATAAAGCAGATGAAATTCTGCTCAATGTTATGTGGCAGCCTGGATTGGATGGGAGTTTGGGGGAGAATGAATACATGCATATGTATGGCAGAGTCCCTTTGCTGTTTACCTGAAACTATCACAACATTGTTAATTGGCTATACCCCACTACAAAATAAAAAAGTTTTTAAAAAGTGGATTTCTTATAGACAATATAGAGTTGGGTCTTATTTTTTGATACACTCTGACTGTCTTTTAATTGGTGTATCTAGAACATTGGCCTTTAAGGTAATTATTGATGGATTAATGTCTACCATATTTGCTATTGTTTTTCATTTGTTGCCTTTGCTCCTCCTGTTTTTAGCTTTCATAATTTTTCTGCATTTTTTAGATTCAGTTCAGCATTTTACATAATTCCTTTATTTCTCCTTTCTTAGCATATTGATTATACTTTAAACATTTTTTTTCATAGTTTCCCTAGAGTTTACAACATATATTTACAACTACTCCAAGTTTACTTTTAAATAACACTATTCCATTCCACAGGTAGTATAAATACTTTGTAATAACAAAATATCCCTAGTTCGTCCAAACTATCCATTGTATGTGTATGTGTGTGAAAGTCACTCAATTGTATCCGACTGTTTGCGACTCCGTGGATTATACAGTCCGTGGAATTCTCTAGGCCAGAATACTGGAGCGGGTAGCCTTTCCCTTTTTCAGGGGATCTTCCCATCCCAGGGATCGAACCCAGGGCTTCTGCATTGAAGGCAGATTCTTTACCAGTCAAGCCACAAGGGAAGCCCAAGAATACTGAAGTGGGTAGCCTATCGCTTCTCCAGGGGATCTTCCAGACCCAGGAATTGAACCGGGGTCTCCTGCATTGCAGGTGGATTCTTTAACAACTGAGCTATTAGGGAAACCCTTGTATCATTGTTGTAATTCATTTCACTTATACATAAGCATCATAAGCATATAGCTATACCTACCTAGATATATATCACACATATACATATATAATTTAATATGTTGTTATTATTTTGAACAACTTTTATCTGTTAGATCAATTAAGAAAAATAAAAATAAAAGTTTTTATTTACCTTATGCATTTTCTGATGCTTTCTTTTTCATTATTTAGATCATAGTTTCTGGCTTATATCCGTTTCCTTCTCTCAGAAGAACTTTTAACATTTAAGGCACATACTGGCAACAAATTTCCTCAGTTTTTGCCTGTCTGAGAGGTCTTATTTCTCCTTAACTTTTGAAAGATAATTTCAAAAGGTATAGAATTCCAGGTTGATGGTTTTTTTCACTCTCAACACTGTAAACATTTCAGTCTATTCTCTTCTTGCTTGCATGGCTTCTAGATAAGCCTAATGTAATTATCGTCCTTGCTTTTTTTTTTATAGGTAAGGTGATATTTTTCTTCTGACTTTTTCTGAGATTATCATTGATTTTCTGAATTTTGAATATGATATTCCTAGTAGCTTTGTTTTATTTTGCATTTGTCCTGCTTAGTGTTCTCTGAGTTTCCTGCATCTGTGTTTTGATGTCTTATAATAATTTTGGAGAAATATTCCATCACTGTTTTCTCAAATATTGCTCTGTTCCTTTCTTCTACATTTGGTACTCCCGTTATACATACATTACATCCTTTGTAGTCATCCCATATTCTTAGATGTTCTGGGAGTTTTTTCAGTCACTTTTCTCTTTGTTTTTTAGTTTTCAAAGTTTCTATTGTCATATTCTCAAGCTCTGAGAGATTCTTTCCTCTTTTGTGTCCAGTCTACTAATTAACCTATCAAAGACATTCTTCATTTGTGTTACAGTATTTTTTTGAACTCTAGAATTTCTTCTTGATCTTTCTTAAAACTTCCATCTCTCTGCTTACATTAACCATCTGTTCCAGCACATTGTCTACTTTTTCTAGTAAAGACCTTATCATGGTTTTTCTTTTTCTCAGTTTATGGTATGATAATTTCAAACTATGTTTTTTGCTATTTAGTACACTTTGTCATTTTTTCTTGAAAGGTAGGTATGATGGACTCAGAAACTGTGGTAAATAGATCTTTAGTAACATAATTGAGGGAAAGTGTTCTACAGTGTTATAATTAGATCTCAGTTGTTGATGAACCTGTTCCCCTGCACTGTGAATTTCACCAGTGTTTCTCATTCTCCCAACCCTCGCACCTTAGGTGGGACAAGAGGGCTAGAGGGAGCTGGAGTTTGCTATCTCCCTTCCCCTAAGCCAGTTGGGCTCTGACAAAACTCCTATAGGTTAGGCTCTGATAAACAATTTTGCCTGAGGGCAGGCCTTGTTCAGAAGAACAGAATGCTCTGGCATATTTGAAAATGGTATTTTTTACCCTGGCTCTGCTGGAATCACAGGATTTTTCTCCTGTATATATTGCTGGGACTTGATTGAGCTCCTGGAGGTAAATCTCACAAAAATATGGGGGCCCTTCTACAACTGAGTCCTTCCAGAGCTTTCCTCTCAGACTTGTCCACACTCAGTCACTATAATTCATCAGTTGCATTTTAGGTTTTCCTCCATTGGCACTGGTTCCCATGGAGGTTTCTCTCATGGGTTTCTACTCCAGAAAGTTGTGACTCTCTGAATTCATTTGTCTATCCAATTTGGGGGGAGTGCACTGTGCTCTGAACTCTCTTCTCTGAGGAATCTAAAAAAAACTTGTGGATCTTTCAGTTTACTCAGCTTTGATTTACTGTTAGGATGGTGACTTCACTTCTGAGCTCCTTACATGCCAAATGAGAAACCAGAAGTCTAGAAGTCTGTCTTTTTCAGGATGAATCTGATGCTTATATGGGTTTTGACCTCATTAGCTTTTACACTTAAAAAAAAAAAGTACCATCTTGTTTCAAAGAACATCTACAAATTTGTTTAAAAATGTAATATTGGAAAAGTGAGGGCTGTTCTGGTTTTAAGTGTGTGTATTGGAGAGGCAGGAATCTAGAGTTTTATCCTCTCAGACCCTCCGCTGATGGCAGCCCCAACTTCCTCTGCAGAATCTCTCATTTGTGAGGGGTGCTGCTCTCTCCAGGATGGGGTAAGGCAACTATTTCTGAAAACTCTTAGTGGTGGTGGTTGTTGGGTGTGTGTGGGTGCCTGTATGTATCTGAGTAGCTAGTCAGCAAGAAGGCAGCACCCAAAACAGCACTTGCTTCAGATATTTGCCCTGAAAAGTAAAAGGGCAGGAAGGTGATGCAATTGGAATCAAAGTTAGCAGTGGGTTTGCTGTGAAAAAAGACCATTTTGCAACTTGCCTCCTTTAAGTGATCCTGTTAGTGCAGGGCGTTATTTAGTTAACACAGCCTAACGGGATGTTTTAAAGGTGGAGGATTGCCCTGGTGATGAACAAATATGAGAAATAAACTTCCAGTGGGGCTGGGTTGCCTGCTGACTGTGATTTCCTGATGATCTACAACAATGGTTATTCACTAACAGCTGGCGCATGTCTCCCTCAGACAAAGCCACTGGGAAGCGCAGGCGCTCGGATTGGTGAACCAGAACCGTTTCCCTGGTAACAGTTAACTAGCACGTGTTTTATTGTTTCCAACTGCTTTTCTTGGGGTATTTGCAGGTGGTGGGAGATGCTTTCTTAAAGAGGGGTCATAACCTCATGAACTTTCAGATGTTGCAACAAATTAGGGAACAAAACATTTTTTTTCTTTCAAATATATTAAGTAAATCTTATTACATAGCATTTTCAAGACAGATGCAGCCCAACAGTTTTCTATTTTGCCATTGTTTCCAGATGTTATCAGTTTTAAAGTCAGAGCTCCATTTTATGATCAGGAAAAATAGTAAGGTATAGGAAGGTAAAATTAGTGATGTGTATGGCAGTAAAAAAAATTTTTGGCCTCTTGGGAGTGTATTCTAATTTTATATTTTGCTATGAAATATGAGATCAGACCATAAAGTGTGAGTGTATTTGTAATTGGCCTTTTAATGGTTTGTATATTCTGTCTTTTCATTAATTTATTTAGCTCATTGTTTTTGCCCTGGCTGGTAGTATTTTTTATTATTTTTAATTTATAGAAAATTTATAGTATTGCTATAAAATATTACACCAAAAAAGATAAGACTTGATCATATTAGGATTTCTTTTTATATTTATTTGACATGTTTTTGAAAGGATCAGTTAATTTCCAGATGGGTAGCTCCCTCTTCTGTCTGGTTTGCAGAACTCCCATCTTCTGAAACTACAGTTGGAAGGTAAAGTATGTAATCACAGAATTCTCTAACTTGGCTGAAGGTAGTTACCATCAGAATAGCAAATCTCATGAATTGGATTATGGAGGATGCTTCCATTGTAATAATTTGGTTTAAAATAAATAATCAACCCTGTTAAAATTGCTGGCTGATAGTAAAAAAAAAAAACATTCTTTTAAGTTAATATTGAATTTTATCTGCTGACAGCACTGAAAAAATGCAAGCCTGATCAATCCTTTGTCTGAACTCTATTCGATGGACTTTGGTAAAATAAGTATTTGTCACTTAATTTGCTTACAATTCAAACAATACTGCAACTCAAGGCTTCTCTTTAGTCTGACTTGCAAGGGTTTTTCTGGTAAGGGGTCTTCATGGATCTTCAAATGTGCACTCACTTGTACCTTATTAGATTAGTAATATGCAGATGTTCTTCCCCAGGACCATAGAATTTTTAAAAAACTTAAAAAAAATTGTTTTTGTTTCCTTGAGTACAATTCAGTCACTAAAGCAAGAGTTCAGGCTAGGCTCTGAAAATGAAAATGAATACAAAAAGATCTGTGACCTGAACTCATAACCACAGAAGCAAAGAGCTGATAAAACTGTTTATAATGATGAGAGTACTTATGTATAGTCTTTGTTCCTGGAGACACTATGGAATGATAAATTTTGACTGCAAAGAGTAAAACGTGGATTCATTCAGACTGACCCCTCTTTTTTCCTTCAGTGGCAGGAGGTTGGGGCACTATATGATCCTAATTACATGAATATATATCAAATGAGTCTGTTGACAATTCTCCACTTTTCTTTTATGTTGGGTAGGCGCACTTAGGGACCCTCTGAAAGAGAAAGCTCATTTTACCTTATACATTCCTGTTGTACTGTGTCACTGTATTCTTACTTTATAGTTTTGTTAGCGGATTACCAGGAACAATTTGAATATAGTGAAATGGGAATCAGAAGACTATTTATTATTGAAATTTGGAGACTTAAGCATGCATTTAAAGATTTTTAATTTTGTATTTATCTCCAAGTAGGTGAAATAATATTCCAATTAATAAAATATTAGATAGTAAATCTCATTTGGAATGAGGGGTTGTCAAAAATCACAGACCATAATATACCCAATTCCACCTTCCCTTTTGCGGCATTGAGCAGGGAGAGAGAGGGTAGTTGTTTGTTGAGGGTTCTGCAGCAAGATAGTTACAGAAATCTTTGTGTTTTTCTGGCTTCTATCTGACTAGGCTTCTATTCGACTAGGCCATACCCTGCTCAATGATCAAGGAGTTCTTTACTACTTGGCTGTGGCTCCATAAATATGAAGTCCGTGATTTCTTTCTTCTTCTAAGTACGGAGACCCTCACCCCTATTGCTCAGATTTGCATCCCAGTGACTTAATAGCTGAGTGACTTTAGACTAGTTAACCAAACTCGCTGTGCTTTAGTTTCCACTTCTAGGAAGTGAAAATATTAATAGTGCATCTCTCACAGAGTTAATACCAGTGATGGCACAGTGTCTGGTGCATAGTAAGCACTTGATCAACACTGGCTATTTTTTTTATTATTGTCATTTTCTACCAATCTTCACACAATGTGTGCTGTGGTCTTTATTTACTCTATAGCACAAAGTAACCACATTCTAAAACAAATGAATCAAGTATCCCTATGTTCATAGCAGCATTATTCACAATAGCCAAAAAAGTGGAAGCAACCCAATTTGCTTTTAATTCCATTTTGTCTATCCATGGATGAATGGATAAGTAAAATGTGATATATACATACACTGGAATACTATTCAGCTTTAAAAAGGGAGGAAATTCTGACACATGCTACACATGGATGAAATTATACTAAGTGACATAAGCCACTAAAATGCAAATACTGTATAATTCCACTTACATGAATAGTCTCAAGTAGTCAAATTAAAAAAGACAGAGAGTAGAGAGGTGATTGGTAGGGAGTGAGAAGAGGAAATAATGGGGAATTAAAAAAAATAAATACATAGTTTCAGTTTTGCAAGATGAAAAGAATTCTGGAAATTGGTTGCACATCCATGTGAATGTATTTAACTGCTAACTGAATATTTAAAAATGGTTGATGGTAAATTTTATGCTGTGTGTATTTTATAACAATTTAAAACTCTTAAAGATTAAATAAAATTGAAGGGTCTAGTGCAGTTGGAGGATATTAGTTATATATTAGTTAATCTGGAAGTTTTAACTTCTTGGTCCCAGAGTTCTGGGCCCACGTTGGGGGCTGGGTTAGGTTTTTCTGGGTGGCTAAGTATGCAATAGCAGTTCTTGAACATTGTGTCTGTTTTAGTTCTGTTTCTTTTCTCTAAGATTGCTGATTTCCAGCCAAGGACGGACTTAATTTCCAGGGACTTATAGTTTATGGA
This sequence comes from Capra hircus, assembly GCF_001704415.2. Lineage (NCBI taxonomy): Eukaryota > Metazoa > Chordata > Mammalia > Artiodactyla > Bovidae > Capra > Capra hircus. The sequence goes on from NC_030818.1 coordinate 38,268,018, forward strand.
CTCGAATGAAATTACAGAAGCACACTTTTCTCACAAACACATGACGAAACCCCACAGAGACTCTTCAAAAAAAATGCAAACACATGAAAAGCAAATTTGAATCAGCAAGTTTGCCATTAACAAAACCTCCTTTGGGGAATGGTCTAGGCTGTTAGAAAGAAGCTTAGAAACTGCCTTATTGAACAAAGTAAGAGAAAAGGTAGAGAGAGAAAAAGAGAAGAAAATTCATCTTGGTTTGGAATTTTCTTTTCCAGATTTCTGTTTAATTACTATTATCATCTATAGAGATATTAAAAATATCATATATTTCCAGGATAAAAAAGCAAGTGCAACTGGAAAAGGGTTTATGCTAAATTGGCAATTGATGATTTCTTATAACAATCAGATGTAAAAGTTGTTTCCTTTTTATTTCAATTCAAAGATTCCTTTCATTCAGTATTTAATATCCTTTTAAATTCCATTCAGTAACATTTACTGAATATCTGCTATGCAGTGTCTCAGAGAAGCAACTGCTCGGTTGGAGGTTTTTTTAAGTATTAGAAGAAGATAAATACTTCAAAACATTTTTTTAAAATGTTTGAAGTAAATGTACTGAAAATAATAATAGCTATTCTTTCAAGTGATATTTTCATTATGACCAAGGGGCTTATATAAACTAAATATTTGCTGAAGAAAATTCTTCAACTATTGTGTAGCAAGAAAGTCTTCTTTCAGATAACTAGTAGGGAATAGTCACCACATGGGTGAATTGTCTGCTTCAGCCAGAGTCATAAAAGAGACAAGATATGTACTTCTTTTGTCAGCTTGTCAAAAATAGCAAAGAAAATGCTTAGTAGCAGGACAAGATTAAAATGTGTCCAACTCATTACTTTCAAAAGGCCGCATTTTAATTTTATTTTGTCCTTTTAAAATAACAATGAGAAGTTTTACCTTAAATGTTATAAATTAAACATTGAAATACAATTATTAGCTTACTCAGAGGCACTGCTACAATCCTCCTTTCAGTGTCATCTTAATAAAAAGTTTGGGTTTATGAATCCACCAATAGGCCTTTTATTTGAATCCCACAAGCTCAACAACAATCTTGAGATCACAAAATACACATAAAGAAAAACATACTTACCAAGAAAAATAGCTGTAACAGCGCAAGACAAAATAAAAATTTTGATGACATTATTCAGCTCTCTCATCTTTCAGCACTAGAGACTTTCTCTTACTATCTGAAGACTCTAGACAAAGGTGGGGGGAAATAGGGGGTGGTTTTAATATTAAAAGCTATGAAAGGTGAGAAATAGGCCCTGAAAAGCACATCTAAACACAGCAATATATTTCATAACAGAAACGTTTTCCTTTTCATTCTCAATATTTCTAGTTGAACAAGTACCCACCACCTCAAGGATTCTCAATAAAAATATTTTTACCCTTTTGAGAGAGAGAGAGAGACATCATTAAGTTCATTTTGAAAGATTCACATTTAGCTTTTAGCCAAAAGGGAACCTTTGGTGGCTTTGAATCCTTTTCAAGTCATGAAACCTGAGAGAGAAACTAAAGAGATCAGATCTTAGCCTACCTCTTTCAGCCCTTGAGAATTCCCTCTCCAAGTAGTTTCTTAAATAGTGAGGCTGCATCAGAATCCTCAGTTCTTCTCGGAAGTTATTAAATCAGCAGAAAGATCAACAATAATGGCACATGAAATCTAAGTTTTGTATAGGAAACGGACAGGCAGTCTACACTTTGTTATTCACTTGATAGACACAGCCATTTTGACAGCCCTAACCTTGGAAACCACAGGTCCTGCTGAGCTCAGCAGGAGTCAAACGCTGAGTACCATCTGTCAAAGCTTTATTCCCTCCTCCTTCTTATCCACGCCTTTACTATAAGATGCTAAAAGGCGATGAATGAAAGTCGCTAGCTACAGTTAAACTTGTGTGCATGGTAACACTAATGTTGGAGTAAGAAATTCACTCTGCAATCTACCAAATTTGAGTGAACCGAATTAGGTATACTATGTTATTTCTTAATGGTTAGCAACAGAAGAAAGTGTGTATTGAGGAGCTCCAGAATTATACTCCAGCAACAAATGCTACAAAATAAGGAAATTGTACATCATTTGGTATGGTTTTGCCAACCCTGGTTCAAATGATAAATGGTTTAGAAAGTTCTTAACCCTCAGGATTCTTTGTTTTTCCTCAATGTCATTTAATTAAACATATATAAAAACACATTTGCTTCTTCTTTTCAAAAGTAAAGATTTTGCTGAGTTAAAGTCTTCATAAAAAGAAATCCCATTCAGAACACACTGTCTTCCCCTCTCTCTAGCATAATAAATTCTAAAAAATTAACAAGCCTTATTATAGTATAATCAATTAAACCAAGCATGGTATTATAGTTCATGCTGCACTCATACAGAAGACAAAATATCTACTGATAACATAAAGGAGTTAGAAATGACATTGCTTTTGATTAAGTGCTACCAAAATGCTACTTATTTCTGAAGTATAGATTTATTTTCCATTGCACTTGAAATTTTTGTATATTTAATAAAAAATTTTACATATCTATTTAAAAATCTTTAAATTTAGAATGCCATTTCTAGCACACAGTTCACTCAGCAATTTAGAAAAAGTCCCCATAAACACAGAATCATACTAGAAGTTTAGAAATTAAGAATAGAAGAAAGTGAGGTCTTTAGTAGAATTATTCCAAGTTTTAATTTTTAGTTAAATTTTATGCTTTATTCTTCAAACTTATTAATCTAATTTTCTTCTAATCTTCCCAAACTCAAAAAAGTGGTTATTTAAGATATTATGTCATGATAATCCTATATAAAGTCTGTGTACTAGGTGTAATATACTATAGCAAGTACTTATTCATTGCTTAATGGATAATTATATCATCAAGAAGACACTGTGAACACATACTTTAATTAATTGATGGTTATATTTACACAAGTGTGTACTTTTACATTTTGCTCAATGTGTCATATGTACTTTTTTATAGAGATTTGGGAGCACTCACATACAAATACTTGAAATGTTCTATACGAAATATTTTAAATAAGTTGCATGCCCAGACAGTGATTTTGTTAAAGTGATCAAGAAAATCTTGCAATGTCAAAACTAGTTAGTTAATAATAGTTTCTAACATTACAAGATTGAATTTTTTGTGCATCAGTTTTGCAAGACACTTCAGCCACATGTATGATGGTGAACATATACCCAAATGCATTTGAATAAAGTGTGAATGGTGACATTTGATTGGGGCTTTCTTTGCCCCTTCTCTGAGCTTTCCTCACTTGTCCTACATTGGAGAGCGGATCTCATTCAGAGGCTAGGGAAGGAAGCTGCCTTTGCTGATAGATTGAGTCCCTACTTGGTAAACACCTCTATAACCAGTGTCTTAATGCCTGAAATCCTTTCTCCTGGGGCAAGAAACAACTTTCACCATACTGAGAGAAGATTCAAAAGCAAAGGCCCTGAGGGAAAGAGAGTGCATGGCTTTAAATTACTCTTGCTGACAGTTATTCTAAGAGCAGAGAAGCGGAGGTGAGGAGGAAAGGAGGCATCTCCCAATGAAGAAGGGGTGTGGACAGGTGAGGCAAACCTGGGCTTCCTCAGGGTTTCACCAGGCAGGGCTAGTCAGTGTCCACAGGGTCCTATAGCTTTGCATCATGTACATGTAGACTTTCTTGATTCTCATTGATATGCGCTCATTGTCTAATATGAGAATCTCAGAGTTTAAGGGATGTTAAGGAACATTTAATGCAACCATTCATCGCAAAGATGAAGAGACTGAGACCCAGACAGTTCTACCCTGTGGTTTATCCAAACCTTGGTTTTAAAAAGAAGCCATGTTTCAATGGGATTTGACTGTGTTTAAATCTTTCCAGGGACTTTAACTTAATGATTTGCTCTATAGTCTGTCAGTAACAATTATATCCTGTATTTTATACTTTATTGTATATACTGTATATATATATATACACACACACAATATGTATGTATTTATACTATAGCTGTTCCTAAAAAGTATAGAGGCAAGAACTTATGTTTATACTGAAGTTTATCTGCATGTGCGCTGAGTCGCTAAAGTCATGTCTGACTCTGCGACCCTATGGTGTGTAGCCCACCAGGCTCCTCTGTCCATGGGATTCTCTAGGCAAGAGAATTGCCTAGAATTGCCATGCAGTGGGTTGCCATGCCCTCCTCCAGGGGATCTTCCCAACCCAGGGATCAAACCCACGTCTTAAGCGTCCTGCATTAGCAGGTAGGTTCTTTATCCTAGCACTACCTGGGAAGTCCCACACTGAAGTTTAGAGTTTGTGAAATGCTTTTTGCATTGACTTTTGGCAACACACTCCAGTATTCTTGCCTGGAAAATTCCATGGACTGAGGAGCCTGGTGGGCTACAGTCCGTGGGGTCGCAAAAGAGTCGGACACGACTGAGTGGCTTCACTTCACTCACTTCTTACTAGTTGATCTGGCACAGTAGCTTTTCTTTTTTTGTTTCCTTTTATTTCATTTTTTTGTGAAGGAGAGGAGTCTAGGTGTCATGTATATTATTATATCTGTGGTCATTTCATATCTACTGGGTTTTTTTGGTATCTACTAGGGTATACAGTTCTTTGATAATTTGTGGGGGAGGGAGACAGGGAAGAAAATATTCACTCAGTCATTCAACAAAGATTCTCAAGGATTTGTTATGTGCTAAGAGTAGGGGAGACAGAAAAGGCCCTGCATTCAGGGAAGCTGTGTTTTAGCAGGTGAGGTGACAATAGGACAAACTGGGACATTAATTATAGAATCATGCAAATATTATAAAATTACAAGTGCTCTAAGTGGCATGAGGGAAGGAGATGTGAAGCTATGAGTGAGTACCACAGGGTGAGCTTTTCCTGTCAGAGAAGCTCCCTGAGAAAACTGTGGCTGAGCGGAGGTGCTCTGGGGAAGGGCAGAGCAGAGAGATGCTCAGGCAAACAGAGCATTTCGGGCAGCAGCAGAGGATGCACAAGCTAGTGAGAGGGAGCTGGTGTGAGGGCAGTGTCGGATACGACATGGAGGGTCCCAGGGTAGGCCAGACCTCATAGGGCCATGAGGGCTGTGCTTGGGATGGTTGGGATTTGTTCTAAAAGCAGCGGAAGCAAGTGGATTGTTTGAAGCAGCATAGTAGTGTGGTAATGCGATAAGATTTGGTTTTGAGATGACCACTTTGGTAGCCATGTGGGTAAAGAATTGACTGGGCAAGAGTGGAACCTTGACTGGAGGGGCTGGGCAGTGAGCTAAACTTACTGAGTGAGCAAAACCAATACATGTTCCCATTGTACAGACAGGGCAGCTGAGGCCTGAGAAATGACATGGCTAAGTTCAGAGTCCATTTCTCCTGATTCCTAGGTCAGGTATTGTTGGCGAAACTATCCCACCTTCAAATGCAACCTGGAGGTCTGCTGCTTGGCATGTGGGCATTGAAAATAATATTGCTTCAGGAGTGTTGGAGGATGCCACCTAAACCTGTGCCCTTCTGCAAGGCAGGCAGCCTTGCGTGGTGACAGTCTGTAAAGGCCAGCACAATCAGAGAGCTATTTCTGTCCCCACCTTGACAGAAAAGTGGAGTGCTCCCCCCTCCCCTACGACCGTTAAGTTTCTACTCTCTTGATGACCGCTATACAGACTATACAGATTAGAAAGCCAATATGTTTTTAACCCTCAAAAGAAAACTGCAAGGTGAATATTATTACTCTCTCTGTTTCACAGAAGAAGAAACCGAGTTTCAAAGAGGCTGACTGCTGTGTGTTCTGGTTTTCTCATCTATAAAAGTGGAAATGATAATATTACTGACCTCAGAGGATTTCATGAGCAATCTGATGAGGCATTTAGCACAGGGCTGAGCACAGAGTGAGTGCCCAGTAATTGTTCCTTTTTGTTATTATTATTATCTATGGAGTTCAGAGCCAGATTTAATGATAAATTATTCCCTGATAGCTCAGTTGGTAAAGACCGCCAGCAATGCAGGAGACCTTGATCTGATTCCTGGGATGGGAAAATCTGCTGGAGAAAAGATAGGTTACCCATTTCAATATTCTTGGGCTTCCCTGTGGCTCAGTTGGTAAAGAATCTGGCTGCAATGAGGGAAACCTGGGTTGGGAAGATCCCCTAGAGAAGGGAAAGACTACTCACTCCAGTATTCTGGCCTGGTGAATTCCATGGACTGTATAGTCCATGGGGTCTCAAAGAATTGGACACAACGGAACGAGTTTCAGTTTCATAGTAATTGTTTGAGGGCTTGTGGTTACTATTTTTGTTTTCACTTCCTTTTCATAATATTTACTTTCTTTTAAAGAAATAATAAAAATAATTTAATAGCTACTAAAATTTTGGAAGATTATCATCTATATCCTGTTTATCCTGTTAGAGTATGATAGCTTTCATATATGTTTTCCTTATTTTTTCCCTAGAAGTATACCTAACTATACTTAGTTGGAATCATCATGTATCCCAATTTTATAACCTGCTTTTCCTTTTGACATTTTACCAGAATTTTTCATATTACTGCCAAGCCTTGGTGAACATAAGTGAATAAATGTCCCATAATTTAATTAGCTATATCCTGATCATAGTATATTTTGGTTGCTTTCAGTATTTTTCTATCATAAATAATAATCTAGCAACCATTTGATACCTATAACATTTGCTTCTTTGAGAATATTTTATTAGAATACATTTCAAAAATTAGAACTTGAAAATTTTGTAATATTTGCTATTTATTGCTAAATCATCATGCCAATTTAAAATTTTTATTTTATTAATTTTATTTTAGAAATGCCCTTTGTTCTGTTGGGCTTCCAACCTTTTTTTTTTTTTTTCAAAGAAATGATTTATTGAAGATCATGAGGATGAGCAATGACAGAACCAAGATTTGGAGTCTCTTCCTACTATACCAATGATGCCAATGGGAAAAAAATTCTCAAGGCTCAGATGTGAAAGAGCCAGTCATTCCTTAGGGACCAGTTGAGGCAGCAAGAAGGTTGAAGTCTAGAATTTGGAAGTTTGGAATTCAAGTCCTGCCCCCCCAATCATATATTGGTTGACTTTGGTCTCCTCAACTGCAACATAGATCCACTGGTTTTTGCCCCTTTTCTCTGGGGAGTCAGGCTTAGATAATGCATGCAGGTGCTCCTGGAGCAATGTTAATCAAAGCTCTGGTGTAGGGTAGTGTCTTGCTCTGGATCCTGAACACTGAGCTGCTCTAAGAAGCTATAGTACAGTGTATCTCAGACTTGAATCTGATGTGAATCATCTGGGAATCCTGTTACATTCTGTTTTAATAGGTCTGAGGTAGCCTGGGATTTTCACATCTCCTACAAGCTCCCAGGCAATGCCTAATGCTGCTGGCTGCTGCTGGGGCCATTGGCCACATGGGCCACACCTTGAGAAGCTGGCGATAGCAGCCACTCCAAGTGTTCATTTATTCACATAGATGATTGCCCCCATGGTACAGAGCACCCTGCTCATGGAGCAGTTTCAATAAGTGAAAAGGATAAGGATTAATAGTAGCTAGCCAAATGCTCTTGAAGTGGGGTCTACTATGCTATATAGTATGTGAATATTCCCCACCTATTTGTGGAAGCTCAAACTCCAACACTTTGGCCACATGATGCGAAGAACTGACTCATTGGAAAAGACCCTGATGGTAGGCAAGATTGAAGGCTGGAGGAGAAGGGGATGACAGAGGATGAGATGGTAGGATGGCATCACTGACTTGATGGACATGAGTTTGAGCAAGCTCTGGGCGTTGGTGATGGATAGGGAGGCTTGGCATGCTGCAGTCCATGGGGTCGCAAAGAGTTGGACACGACTAAGGGACTGAACTAAACTGATTTGTGGAAGACATGTTATCTGCTATGTTTCCTCTTGAATGCTGGAGACCCCTTATCCCTTGAACCTAGGGATATCCCCTTTCCTGAGGTATGGTAGGAAGAATAAAGCAATAACCTGAAATAATGGAGTAATAGGGAAAGTCCTAGCCTTTCATTCTTATCATTTCCTTACCTGATCATAAAGCCATGAGATGACCTTTTCCATCCTTGTTTTATATTGTTGGAGATTTCACCAAGCTCCCCTTAAAAGCTGATCAGGAAAATCTGCCAGCACCAAGTTAGAAGCATAAAGCATTGTTACAAATCTTTCCAAGCATCTGCTACATGAAAAGAAGCAAGATCCTGCAATGACTGAGGGCAAGAGGGCACCTCCAAAGTGGGATGTCCCAGCGCTGCTTTGGGGAGGCCATTTCTCTGCACACAGGCTGCCCTTGGAGGCTCCAGCACCTGTTCTTACACATCCCTGCTGGCTTCTGTTGTTTGCAATCACTGTCAAAATCTTCCCAGGAGAGTGCTGGGACAAGCCTTGTCAGGAAACAAGAAAAGCCCGGAGTGTGGCAGTTGGCCTCACAAATGTGAGGATGTTCAGAGTCCCAGTAGGGACTCTCATTTCCCTTTTCACATCACCACGAGCCTCATGTCAAGAGGAAATCCTTTGAGTTTAGGTACTGTGGCAGAGAATGGTCCTTTGAAATTCATGTTACATAGATAGCTGAGTATAATTTTTCTAAAACTGAAATGTAGTGAGCAGTACTTGGAGGTACATGGCCCTCAGGCCCTGTGGAGTTCTTGCCCAGAAGAGTTGCGTGCTACGTGATCAAGAAGAAAGAATCCTGGGTTGGGAATAGAGGAAAAATAGTCTGTGTCTTAGACCTGAGCTTTGAAAGATTAGTGTAACTTTCAAGGAAGATTCCACAGTAGAATATGATAAATGTACTTTTATTTTTGCTCTGAAGACCTCTTTGATAGAACTGTGCAGTTACCTCAAGTTGATAGTGCAAGTGGCTCTGTCTTGATACTTATTAACTATATAACTGTAATTATAAGCCTGCATTTTGGATGTGTAAATAGTTTTTGATATAATAAAGATACATCTTTCATCATTTTTTGTCTTTATCTTATTGTAAGCAGTGGGGAAGTAGGATTCTTTTGTCTCAAATTAAAAGCTTTTCTTCTTTTTCATTGATCATTTAAAAATGTCTCAGTATAAAATTTAAAATGTTGAAAATTGTTTTTGAAATACAGAGAAATACTTTTCAGGGGATGCTTAACCAGAAAATCTTACGTAATTAAACGTGAACTTACGAAAAGATACAATTTTGGTATGCCAAGAGATAGTGTTTACACTTAAAGACTGCTTTCTTTTTCATGAACATCCTCCATCCTAGTAGTTTTAGATGAAATTTAGATGAAACAAAATGAAGTTACAGCCTGGATTTCAGAATATAACTTATTTATCAGAAGTGTAATCACTGTTTAGGCCCTGAATTTTCTTCACTCAAATATTAATATGATAGACTTAACTGAGCTTTGATTGTGATAAAAGATGTCAGAGCTATTTAGGTTCTTGGAAACTTTTCAAATCTAAATAGCAGGAAAAATCAGCAATGCAAACTTATTTACTTTATTTAATGGAACACAATTTACATCTAGGAACTGCATTCACAGTGAATCTGCCTAAGACATGAAACAAGAGGTCTGTCTTTGAAATGTTCTTCCCTTCTTGATCAACTAAATAACTGAGTTTTGGGTAAACTGATATTTATTAATTCCTTTGGTTCACTTAAGGTTTTATATATGTTTGAAAATAAAATATTACCATCTATAAATAATTATTAGAAAACTATAAAATGATGTCTTTGACATTAAAATCAGTGTTATTTGGCTACCAAATAAATCACCATTATTTTCCTTTGAGATTTTAAATTCTACTGTATTATCAGAATTAAGGTCTTTTAATATAAATTAAAAATGTAATTTTATACTGGCTATAAATTACTAATGAGTATCATATGAGTTTAATAAGTGTTTTTAAAACTAGTATGATCCATGAGTAAGGAAATCTGATTTCCAAAATGGCTGGTTTTGGCTATTGTAGAATTATGGACAGATCAGCGTTAAAGATTCGTATAATGCAAAATTCAGAAAAAGGAAATCTGGTCATCTTACTCAAAAGAAAGAGATGAAAATAATTAGGATTAAAACTGTCAGCCTAAAGGCAGGTATATTTTCACTGTTTCACAAATAGAGAACTATCTTCTGTCAGAGGAAATTCTAGTAATTTTGCAAGTCCTCTTATAGAGGGCAATGTCCAGGTTCGCCCCCTCCCCCACTGCCACCCAACCCCTCTATTCAGTGGTAGCTTCTTCCTTACCCTGCCAATCTTCCTTAGCAGAGAATGAAGGAGCTCTCCAAGATTAGGATAATTGGAGGCTTTGTTAAAGGGGAGGTGGCATACTTCCAAGTCTTGCCTCTGCTTCTAAAGGGGGCATAAATTGCAAGTCTTTCTTTCATTCTTTCAAAGTCCCTTTTACCATTTTTTTTTTTAATTTTTTTATTTTTTTTTAAATTTTAAAATCTTTAATTCTTACATGCGTTCCCAAACATGAACCCCCCTCCCACCTCCCTCCCCACAACATCTCTCTGGGTCATCCCCATGCACCTGCCCCAAGTCAACAATGGTAATATTGACTCTAAAGAGGGACCTATCACTTCAGGGAAGGAACTGGGGCTGTAGGATTGAGAACTGTCTACCATCCAGTTTATCCAGACATAGGAGGACCAGGGAGCCTGCTAGATAAAAGCCTGACTCTGGAGTAAGTTACCTTTGGGTGAGAAAGTGCCAGTAAAGGGACATCTCTGCTACATGGATAGCCACACAACCTTAAAATTTTAAAATTCTGTTCTGGAATAAATCCTTCATTGCCCCCCCCAAAAAAGGCGGGGGTGGGGGGGATGAACTCTAGTGTGAACTGGTCAAACCAAATTCTAGTTTTTAGGTAAAAGTAATTATGACACTGTACTTCCTCATCTTGTACATTCTTGGAAAATCCCAAAAGCATACATACTCATTTGTAAGCTCATATAGCAACTGACTTACAGAAAACTTTCAATACATCCTGTCAGAATAAAATGCTGTTTCTTGCTATTTATTCAGCCTATGGAATAAATTTCTCCCACACAATAGCCTTCCTGGCAATGTGTATATTGTCACTTATTTGTATATGCTTTATGGGGTTAGGCACTTATGGAGTATTTTTCATGCTAGACAACCTAAGGAAGCTAAAAGCGGTATGGCTGACTTAGTTTATAGGTCATAAGCAAAATTTACATGGAGAGCCAAGTTTCCAGCTTTAAGCAAATGACTTATCTGTAATATGATGCAAGTAAAATGACTGACCTTTCAAATGTTTGTTGGGCTTCAAGTGTCTGGAACAATCAATATGTACATTATTGTTTATATTTTATGCTCCTGATCCCATTAATGTATGCCTACAGAGTGCTGGGACACCATTAGTTTCTGATACTTCTGAAGCTATTGGGTGGCATTTATCAAACAGAAAGGCAGCCCTTATTGACTTGTGACAGTTTCTGCATTTCTCGAGCTCAGTGTTTCATGAGCTGCTTGTCTAGTTTTGGTAAGCAAGCCCTTTATTGCTCTGAAGCCTTCTCAATTAAATAATAATGAACCAATTTGTTTAAAAAGAATCTTTAACTTGCAGACTCATTAATTTCTCTATTGTGAATGTCAGAAGATGTGTTCTCTTGGGCAGGGGAGACTAGAGAAGCTTGCTGGAGTGGACTGATTGCTGAGTGTGGGAGTCAGGAGGCTGACAGACTGTCTCTAATGGGCTGTGTGACTTTGGACAGGTCTTTCAATGTCCCGGAGCCTCTGGTATCCCAGTTATGAAGTGGGTGAGGTGTACCAGATAATCACTAAGATCCCTTCCAGTGTGGATATCCAATAAATAATAGAATATCTATATGCAAATATGTGGGCAGTGGTGCAACATTACCAGTAACTGCAAAACTGAGTTGTGGAGAAATCCTTTAATCACCCTACCTCTGCTCTGAATAAGGAAAGAAGGGAAAGCTGCATTCCTTCCTGTTTGCCCAGAACATATTGGATTCACTGTAGGTATTGGGAGAGAGGTATCTGTGACATACATACGTGTATAACAAAATATAAAGAGATATATAAAAATGTTAAATATAGAAATACAAGTATAAGTATTTCATAAATATACATGTACAACTATATAAACTTATATGTGCTGTGCTGTCCTTAGTTGCTCAGGTGTGTTGGACTCTTTGTGACCCCATGGACTGTAGCCCGCCAGGCTTCTCTGTTCAAGGGACTCTCCAGGTAAGAATACTGGAATGGGTTGCCATGCCTTTATCCAGGGGATCTTCATGTAGGCCTATACTTATATAACTATACATATAATAATAAGTATTATATATAGACCCTCTTCTTCTTCTTCTTTTTTTAACTTTACTTTCTCCCATTCCACACACCTTAGCCCCACCGCCCCCAAAAGGACTCAAAGTGAAAAGTACCACCACCTGTTATGAGGCAGAACAGAAATTCTGAGTTGTCTGTTGAAGAGACAGGGGACAGTTACCCATTTCTGCATTAATTAGCTCTCTCTTTGTAGGGTTTTGTTATTGCAGAGTCTAATGACTTAAAATTAAACATCCATGGTCCAATTAAAAATTATGAATTGATGAATTGGTTTCTAAATTCTTTGTGTTATCGACAAGTTTCTGCATCACTGAAGCTATAAGACATGTCATCCATTATTAACTTTGATGGCCTTAAAAAAGATAAATTAGATCTTTTAGGCAGAAACAAGTTCTCACAAAGGCAACACTTTGAAAGTGAACGTGGTCTCAATTTTCTCTGAGTTTCAAACCTGCTTATTTGTTTCAGTTTATTCTGATTTCATTTAGATTCTATCAGTTGTTTAGTCAACACTATAGTTTAGACAACAGTGGAGAAGGAAATGGCAACCCACTCACTCCAGTATTCCTGCCTGGAAAAGTCCATGGACAGAAGAGCCTGGCAGGCTACAGTCTATAGGGTCGCAAAGAGTCAGACAGGGCTAAGTGACTGTCCACAACAAACAATAGAGTTTTCTTAATATGAGCAGATAATAGATAATGTATAATGCAGTTTAAATAATAAAATACTTTTGCCAGAAATGTAAATTCTGCCATAAGGACTGAAAATGCTTTCATTAAAAAATTAATATTTACACAATGAAAATTTCAGAAAGAAAAACCTATTTCTTTAAAGGACAAAATGTTAAATTTACTCTTAAGACATGAGCAATAGATAAGAACATATGAATAAAACATGCTATTTCTAAGGTACATCTAAAATACAAGCATATACATTTTAGGAATAAATTCGTTTCCTTTGAACTCCTGTAGTTTGTGCTAGGATAAAGATTAAATGTCTATAATACAAACAACCTAAAATAACATTCAAATTTTGAGCTCAATAACCATAGTTGATTTATTGTAGAGGGAAAATGTTCTTACCTTAACTTTTGCAAAACTCCTTATTCCTACTATTATTTACTTCTTTAACCTAGAATAATCTTTTGCTTCATAGTCAGAATATTGCTTTTCTAACATTGTAGGTATGAATCTACTGTTAAGTTTCCAGTGTTGGCTGCGATGCAAAATGTGTTGGGGGAAAAAAATGACTTATGTAAGTTTTTAACACCTCAAAAGGACCGCCCTTTATCCCACAATCCCTTTTGTTTGCTTCATTATTGATCAGACTTACGCAGTTTTTTGAAACCCTGGAATTACTAAGGCAGTACTTTATTTGATTATTTATCTCCTTAGCAAAATTGTTGCCATCTCTGACCTTTCAAAAATGTTTATGACAAGGTGTTTGCTATTAATCCCACACAGGAAGGAGTAAGAAGCCTCTGGGTTGGGATCTCTTGTTGTCAGAAGATAAGATTTTCTTGCAAAATCACAGTTTTAGAGGAGGCAGAGTTTGGTTGTTATTTTTACTTTCATATAATAATGTAGCTTGAGAAGGTTAATATTTCCTAATTAACAGACCCATTAGTAGGATAAGTAAAGACAGAACAAGACTTTCTACAAAGTATGCAATACCTCTACCAGCCTAGATCTGTTTTCATATCTAGTGGAAAGTCAAGAACGGAGATGTAAAATCACAGATTAGACATAAATTTAGAGATTACCTAATTCAATCTATTTTATTCTGCAGATTGTGAAACAAACATGTACGAATTAAGTCACTTTTGTTACTTAACCAATAAGGATCACATCAAGTCCTTTGACCACCTATCAAACATTTTGTGATTGTCAGTAAGACACAAAGCTCTATTTAAATGCTGCTGATTATGTTCTATTGTGGGTTGCCTCTATGGGGACCACAGTCCATGTGGATGGGCAAATTTTTCAGTTACTGACAAAACAGAGAGGCATTCTCTGACTTATAACGCCCCACTAGATTTAGCCCTGCTTACCACTTTTGACTTCATTTCTCCTCACTTTTCCCATCATCTATGATGTTCCCATTATACTACCTTTTCTACTTTTTCTGGGATCTTCTCAAGCTATTCCCCAGCATAGTTTTCCTTCAGCCTAGAATGATCTTCCCCCGAATCTTTCCTGCTAGTTTCTACCCATAATTTAGGTTTTAGCTCAGATGCCACCTCCTGAGATGGGCCTTTTATCGCCACCCAATATAATAAGTAGAATAGTAATATAAGTAATTAATCAGCAGTTAACACTTACTGAGCTCTCAATTAATGGCAGGCACTGTTCTATGCACTTTAGAAAGCACTTACCAATTCATTAGCCCTCAAGAAAACCCCGTAAGACATGTAGTGTTATTATTTTCATTTCATAGGCCAGGAAATTGAGGCAAAGAAGTGACACAGCTCTAAGATCACATAGCTAATTAGTGGCAGAGCCAGGATATGAATTCAGGTGATCTGGCCCCAGTACCCAGAAGCTCCATTATCTTTCATAGCCCCCTCCTTTGTCACTCTCTAGCCTAGTACCCTGTTTGACTGTCTGTGTAGATTTTTTTGCTAGCTGATTAGATCACTTTCTTTATCTCCCTTCCACCCCATTAGACTCTAAGTTCCATGAGAGCTGGAACCTTTCCTGTCTTGTCCATTGCTGTTTTCACCCAGGTATAGAATAATGCCTGCATCTATAGTGGTATCTCAATAAATCCTGCATGAATGTATGAATTTGAAAAAAAAAAAAAAGCATCAGGTACAGTGAGAATGAAAGGGGCCACTGGGCTGCAAGTTGACTCCTTAGTGAACGTAGTATGAGAATCCTCCCAGTAGCAGAAGCAAGACTAATGAGAGGGAATAAGAGCAGGGTGATGGGAGGAGGCATTACGAATGGGCTAGATTTTGAGAGAGCTTCCCTGGTGGCTCAGTGGCAAGTAAAGAATCTACCTGTGGGAGATGCAGGTTCAGTCCCTGGTCTGGGAAGATGCCCTGGGGAGGAAATGGCAACCCACTCCAGTATTTTCATGTGGGAAATTCCATGGACAGAGGAGCCTGGTGGGCTATAGTCCATGGGGTTGCAAAGTGTTGGACACAACTGAATAACGACAACAAATTTTCAAAAGACTGATAGTAAAGGGAGCAGGGGATGATACATAGCACCTGTGATTTTATGCTTTAGTCAGAAATCCTAGTGGAAAACTTGTACTCTTGCAACTTAAAAACTCCCCCTTGTAGCTCTTTAATGATTACAGATATGTGAAGACTCATTTCTGTCTCATTTCCCTGCCTATTTAACCTGCTGAAAAAGCAAAACAATGGTTTAGTCACAGAATTGTTGTCTGGCTTCAAGCATTTCACAAAGACTGTACTCCTCGGCAGTCACTGCCTAGGATCGTCCCTGAGGGAGCAGACCTTCCCTCATCACTTTCTGTAGAGTTGGGAAGTACAAAGTATTCACAACTTGCTTTGGAATTTCAGGATACACACCATGCGTCCTTTTCTACACACTCTTGGAAGGTGCATACAGATTACAATCATAATTTCTCTGAAATTTGGACCTCCCTGGTGGCTCAGACAGTACAGAATCTGCCTGCAATGCAAGAGACCTGGGTTTGATCCCTGAGTCAGGAAGATCCCCTGGATAAGGGAATGGCTACCCACTCCAGTGTTCTTGCCTGGAGAATTCCATGGACAGAGGAGGATGGCAGGCTATGGTCCATGGGTCTCGAAGAGTTGGACACAACTGAGCAACTAACACTTTTCTTGGAATTTGCAGTGGGAGAGAGACTATGGAAATAGTGAGAGTCAACTTTAGTGGCTCTGAACTGTTCCCATTGTGGTCTGCGTCCTGTGTGGTAAACCAGAAGTGTTTCCATGACATCGTTCGAATGTATGTGTCCAGTAGGTAACCCCTCAACCCCAGTACAACATTTGCTACCATCAAAAGGAGGGTGATGCCAGAAATCTCACATGTGAAAGCTAACCTCTCTAAAATGGTTTTGGTTAGCTTTCCTTCTGGCTTCTCTAATGAGGGTGCTGGTGTGAAGTCGCAGGAGGAAGGAACATCTTGGTTTTGCAAAGACTCTCTTTGTTATGAAGCCAGATACTGCTACTAGCTCAGGGAAGAAAATATTGCCTTCCTTTCAAATGTTGTCTCTTTCTCAGCATCAATTATAAACAAAGATTCTTTGTGGAATTCTTTTCTTTGTGTTTTTGTATGTATGTCTGTGTGTGTGTGTTCTCTTGTTGTCAGTCACTTAGAAAAGTTAATAATTCAAGTAGAGCCTGGCAATAATTATTAGAGTGCAAATGTTATAACATGACACGATCTGGCCCAAGGTCTCTCAAAGATGGGTGTTTGGGATAGGTGTGTCTTCTGGGATAGGCATGTCTTCCTTGTGAGCAAAATCCCAGGCATTGCAGGATGTAGAACATTACAGGTCACAACTTCTAGTAGCACCTCCCAATTATTTTGACAGTCAAAAACTCCTCACATGTTAACAATCGACCTGTAGGAGTAGGTAGTATGTCCCGGGTCTTGACCTAACTCAGGAATCTTATACTCAAATGCCAGTGGTGCCAGAGGCTAGCCAGGTAACATAAATGTGATCCTCTGGCCCAGTGTTGGGCAATAGGGAGTGGTATGTTCTGGGCTTGCTGGGGAATGTGCATCATTTACTTAGAGATATTCAAAATCAAAGTTTAATAGACTTAAATGAACTCTTTGTAGCTACCTGAAGGTGTCAGGATCACCCCTTTCCATCTCCTGACCTTTGCTTTTTCATCTACCCAATCTTTAATTCCATCACCTTAACTTTCTTTAACCACCATCTGCCCAGTACACTATAATGCAGTGAATTACTGCCATGGTTTTCTGCTCTGTTGAGCTGTGAGCTCCAAAGGCAAGGATCCTTATCTTATTTTGTTCTTATATCTCTAGTACCTAGTACAGTACTTCACACATAGTAGGCCTGTCTTAAACACTAGCTGAATGAATGAATGAAAATTATTATAGATCTTTAACTGATTTCTGAGGAGTTTATAAGAGGGATGTTGAAGTTTTAAATTTTCTGTTAGGCAACATCTGCTGTGAGTCCTTAGAAGGCACCTCTGGGTTTCCTTTAGGTTCTCTCCTGGCACATAGAGCAGGGCTTACTTTCATGTCTCTGCACCCATTCTGTTTTTTCACTAGTGCATTGGTTTTGCTGCAGAGTTGGAATAATTTTAACCTGAAATTGTAAAAACCTGCTTCATGAACTCTCACCACTGTGTTTTGCCCAGGATCACATGCTGCTTCCTCAGAGATGTCAGGGTGCAGCTGCTTGTATTTCTCTGTACTAACAATAAGCTCCTCGGAGAAGGAAATGGCACCCCACTCCAGTACTCTTGGCTGGAAACTCCCATGGAGGGAGGAGCCTGGTAGGCTACAGTCCAAGGGGTCTCGAAGAGCTGGACATGACTGAGCGAATTTACTTTCACTTTTCACTTTCATGCATTGGAGAGGAAAATGGCAACCCACTCCAGTGTTCTTGCCTGGAGAATCCCAGGGACGGCAGAGCCTGGTGGGCTGCCGTCTATAGGGTCGCACAGAGTTGGACACAACTGAAGCGATTTAGCAGTAGCAGCAACAATAAGCTCCATTTCTTGTTCTGGTTCCTGAGAGGGAACCAGGGATTGCCTTTGCCCCAGTCTGGCCTCATTAGCATTGGGTAGTGATTAAGTGGAGCTAAAAACTCCTCCCATTTCAAAGTCAGGACTTCCCTGAGTGTCTCCTAGATTCCTCTTCTTCCCTCCCTCTTTCCTTCCTTCTTTTCTTCCTCTCTTACTCTGTCTCTTAGTTTTAATCTATTAGCTTAAAAATGAAAAGTCAATTTTGCTGGTTGTCCACCCTCTTCCTGCCATCTTATGTGGCTGTAGAGATGAATAAGAAATGTAGCATTCAAAGTAACAGAGCAAACTTCTCCTCTGTCCCCAGGAACTTAAGCAAGTGGGCCATCAGGATTTTATGTAGAAAATCTTTTCTGCTAACTAGTACATTAAGAAATCTGAATGCTTATAAGATACCTCATCTGTTTCCATTCATTTTATTATTTCCCAGCAATGTTTTTAAATATAAAGAAATATTGTTAATGCACACATTTCTTTTTTTCCAATTTCCCTTCCTATAGTCTGCCTTGGGTTTGGTTGGCTTTTAAAGACAGTACATGCTTGACCAGCTGTTTGGTTTCCCATAGCCAATATACACATATCCATGGTGTTCCCCTGTGATTTTCAAGGCCTGGTTTTCTTCTGATAAGGTCGGAAGCACACAGAGCTTATCCACATCTGCTGTGTTCCTTGAGGTCAATCAGAGTGTCCTTCCTCCTGGGACTGATGGGAATCTCCCAGAGAGAAACAATTATTGAAAAATCTATTGAGCTACATTGTGTGGTTCACCTGGTATTTGGGGTTCAGGGATACTTTCTGAAAATGGAAGATCAATTCAGGGGATTCAGAATGAGAAGATGGTAGTGAATACACTCATGCTATACATTTTCAAGTGTTTGTTGCTGCTCCTATTAGAATAGCAGAATTCTGAATTCATTTGCTGCAAAATGTCAACAGTATAGGTCACCTAGAATTATTGACTTCATTGGTTGAGTTGCAAGTTCATGATGATAGTATTGGGCACAGTCACAGATGAAAAATAATCACTGTATTTGTGATTATTCCCGATAAGTATGCTTTCCCATTTCCCTTTTGTCTTTGCGTAAATCTGAGGCCCTATTTTTAATGTCTCCTGATGATGATCTATATGGATATATGAAGGCATGTTGCGGAAACTTCCCATGTGATCTATGTTGAAATTGTCAAAAGAAGCTTGGGAGCAGGACCACAGTCTATGTATTGCTATCCAGATCCAGAAATTGGATAAATAATTAAAACCCTTCAATAAGCTTTCTTTAGTTTGGCTCTTTGTTTCAATTTATTTTTGTTGTGAAATACTTCTGCCCCACAGTTGCAAGCCTGAGTCCAGTTGCTTACCCTCCTTTAGGAATTAGAAGATCCAGATCTAAATCCCAGTCACAAGCTTACCAGCTATTTGTATCTTTGCTCTGGGTTTACACCTGCAGAATATGAAAGATATTCTTTCATGGTTTCCCATAGCACATAGTAGACCCTTTAAACATTACCTGGATTTCTATCTTTATATTTTGGAAAGTCTAAGAACAGTGAAATGACCTAAGCACTGAAGAAAATACTGAATAAGTCTAAGGGTAATATAATTGAAGTTTTCTGGGGAAATATTTGAATGTAAACTTTTGTTCCTTATGATGATACTTCCTGAGGACATCAGAGGGGGAAACTTGAAAGTTATTGTTCCATTAAGGAATAAAGTAATTTTCTGAAGATTTTATGTAGAGGCATTTGTTTATTGCTCTTAAAATCTCATGGGGATGACCCAGAGAGATGTTGTGGGGAGGGAGGTGGGAGGGGGGTTCATGTTTGGGAACGCATGTAAGAATTAAAGATTTTAAAATTTAAAAAAAAATAAAAAAATTTTAAAAAAAAATAAATAAAAAGAGACTAAAAAAAAAAAAAAAAAAAAAAGAAAGTTCCTAAACTACAAGTTATTTAAGGTTTTGTAAACTTAGAAACTCCCTAGTAGATAACAGTAAAACTCTACTTCCTCTTTTACTGTTAAAAAAAAAAAAAAAAAAAAAAAAAACTCATGTCTACCTAAGGAGTCCACTGAGTGTTCACTGATTAGTAGTCTCAGTCTTATTATCTGTGAAATGGAGTTAGTAATTGTGACAATCTAATAGAATTTAGTGAGAATATAATGAGATAAAGTATATAAAGAGCTTTGCATACCACCTGGCACATAGTAACTATTCAATAAATGTTTGATTACTATTATTTTCTGTACTAATAAAGATGCTACCACAGAGGTTGCTACATTTTCAAAGGGAGGTTGAAAAGGATGGAACAGATTTCCTCCAACCTCATTCCAGGTATTAAAATGTACATGCATGCCTGCTCAGTCATGTCTGACTCCTTGTGACCTCATGGACTGTAGCCTACCTGTCTCCTCTGTCCATGGGATTTTTCAGGCAAGAATACTGGAGTGGGTTGCCATTTCCTCTTCCAGGGAATCTTTTCAACTCAAGGATCGAACCCACACCTGTGTCTCCTGCATTGGCAGGTGGATTCTTTACCATTGAGCCACTGGGAAGCCCATAAAATGTACATTTTTGTAATTTTGATAAATCTAAGGCAATAGGTACCAGGAAATTTTTAAAGGCTCCATTTTTTTTTTTTGGACTTGGAAAATTCTAAATGACACACATATGAAAATACATTTTAAAATCTCAAAATGTTAAAAAGCCCCAAGACAAGCACTGAGTAGTATCTAGGCATTTCTTCCTCTCAAATGGATATAATTTAGTAATAACTTATCCTTTTCACTTGCAGAGATTCTCAGGTTATTCTCTACTTTTTCAAGAAATATAACTTAAAAATAGGGGAAATATACCAATCTGTATGAATATTTTTCTTCTAATTAGACAACATGATGACTTTAGTTGTTTGTACTCTGAAAGTGCTGATGCAGGAAGCCTTAATTGATTAGAACAATATATGGACTGGCTTAATGCTTTGGGTCATATCCTTGGGAAATTTACATTCCGTATGCAAAATTAAATGTGTTGCAAGCATCTTTCCTGTCAAATGCCCTTTGTTTTCTTTTGCTCACTTGGCTCCAAGGGTGACTTCTGGAGATGAACTGTGGGTATAACTGGCACATAGATTCAGCTGCTGTTTGTAGACAGCAGTTAAGTTCTGACTATTATTCTTGCTATTTTAGTTTTTATCAATGTCTCCTTTTGCCATTAGAACAACTCAGCATTTCTCCTTCTTCTATTTGTAATCTGCAGGTTGTGGTTGGGTCCTATTTTGGGATAGGTTTTTTTTTTTTTTTTTTTGGTTCTGTCTGAGCAATTCAAACTGTCATCATGTGCTTTGAGTTCCCTGTAGATGGGGAGTTATACCCAACCTGCTCTTAGAGTATCAGGGCCCTCAGAGAGGTTAGCAGTACTCTCACTCAAACGGGCATGTTTCTCATCACTACTGCCTTTCCCTGTGGTTACCTGTCCTTACAGCTGAATACACGTCCCTGAGCTGTTTAGAGGCAAGCAGCTGACCAGCAGGCCCTTTGTCCTCTCCTTCAGTTCTGCAGCTCTCAGCGCACAGGCCAGTTCATTGCTGATGGGCCTTTTCTGAACTAGAGTTGACCGGACATGACAAGTGGATGTGAGCAGGAGGGAGAAGGAAAAATGGAAATTAACTATTAGGTTAATGGTTTAGAGCTACTGATGGAAATAGTGCTTTAGTACTATGATAAGGAATAAGGAAATAGGTTTGGTTGAAAAAATATTAATAATAAGGTCGATTGGTTTTAGATGTGAACTTGCTCTGCCTTCAGATCAGCCTTCAGGTGGAGAAGCACAGAGGCCCCTAGAAAGAATATGTGTAGCTCAGATAAGTAGGAGGTTGGGTGCTCAAAGGGATGATCTATACCTTAAAGTCACTTTTAGGAAAAAAATGAACATATTCTTCAATTATGTGAAATCAGCCATGGGTTACCTGGAATGTGTGGGCACCCCTTTTATAAGCATTTCCTGACTCCCAGATGTTTCTTTTAACTGACAAAAATTGATACCTGCACTGTTTCTTTTTTTTTTTCCTTTTTACTGTAGAAAATTTCAAACATATACAAAAGAGAGAGAATAATGTAAAGAACTACCACTTACTACTGCCTCACTTTACCAATTTTCAACTCATGTCCAAATTTGCTACACTTAAACCAGTCCCACCCATTTCGTCTCTTCTGGGGGACTATTCTGGAGCAAATCTCAGATATTATATTGCTAAATCAATAAACATTGTGGCATGTATCTCTAAAAGATAAAACATTATTTTAAAAACATAAGCACAATATGATTATCCCATTTAAAAATTAATAATCATTCCTTAATGATATTAAACATCCAGGCAATATTTAAATTTCCTTATCTCATAATTTTTCAAGATGATAATTTATTGAGATTAGTATGGAAATACGGCTTCTACATTGTAACCTGATACGTTTATGAAAGTTTTTCTTCTTAAGATATAGGTTTCCCTTCCCCTTTCTCTTTTTTTCCTCTCAATGTTTGTTGAAGAATCCAAGACAAAGTCAGATTTTAAATGTCAGCACTGACTACATTACCAGTAGTTATCAAAAACTACTGGTGCTGTTGAATAAGCAAGAATTTCAAAGAGTGGAAGTCAAAGAAATCCATTCCTAAACTCAGCAGCACAATCTCACTTTATAATCTTGTGGCTAGAGGGAGGTGCCAGCAGCATGGGGGAGTTTCCAAATGCAAAACAGTATAGATGGACTAGGGTGGGTCCTTCCATAGCAGCTTCTCTAATTTCCCTCAACAGTTTTCACTCAAATCAAGGTTAAACACAAACTTCTATGTTAATATTTCAGAGAAGGCAATGGGAACCCCACTCCAGTACTCTTGCCTGGAAAATCCCATGGATGGAGGAGCCTGGTAGGCTGCAGTCCATGGGGTCACAAAGAGTTGGACATGACTGAGCGACTTCACTTTCACTTTTCACTTTCATGCACTGGAGAAGGCAATGGCAACCCACTCCAGTGTTCTTGCCTGGAGAATCCCAGGGACGGGGGAGCCTGGTGGGCTGCCGTCTATGGGGTCGCACAGAGTCGGACATGACTGAAGTGACTTAGCAGCAGCAGCATGTTAATATTGGGGCTTCCCAGGTGAGATGCCTCAGTGGTAAAGAATCTGCATGCAATGCAAGAGATGCAGGAGACATTGGTTCCATCTCTGAGTCTGAAGACCCCCTGGAGGAGGAAATGGCAACCCATGTCGCTAAGAGTCAGACAGGACTGCGCGACTTCACTTTCACTTTTCATTTTCAGGCATTGGAGAAGGAAATGGCAACCCACTCCAGTGTTCTTGCCTGGAGAATCTCAGGGACGAGGGAGCCTGGTGGGCTGCCGTCTATGGGGTCGCACAGAGTTGGACATGACCGAAGCGACTTAGCAGCAGCCAGTATTCTTGCCTGGAGAATTCCATGGACAAAGGAGCCTGGCAGGCTACAGTCCATGGAGTCACAAAGAATCAGACATGACTTAGTGACTGAACATGCATGCACGTGTATTAATATTAATTAAACTTTAGAGCTAGTTATCCTAAGCCCAATCAGCATATACTTATTAAGATTCTACTACTTTTGGATACTCAGGTTTGTCACTATACTTGGTTACCATTAGAGGTTTTTAGTTGTGAAGTTTTAAGAATGATTTCTCTGAAAATCTCATTTCCTTACCTCAAGAAAGACTGAGTAAGTATATGTTTTGGTGTGGGTTGGTGTGTTAACAAAAAAATATGTTAATAATTTTTTTAAATCAATTTTATGCTCATGTCTTTATCATTCACCTTTATCTTTAGGTTGGGATTCTCCAGTGGCTCTGCTGGTAAAGAATCTGCCTGCAATTTATGAGACCTGGGTTTGATCTCTGGGTTGGGAAGATCTACTGGAGAAGGGAATGGCTACCCACTCTAATATTCTGGCCTGGAAAATTCCATGGACTGTATAGTCCATGGGGTTGCAAAGAGTCGGACATGACAGAGTGACTTTCACGTTCACTTTATCTTTAGGTTAGGGGTCATGGACCTTAGAATTTTATGTTCTCTGTAGAATTTTCTAACCATTCCTCTGGTTGAAAAAAATGAAAAAGTGTTAGTTGCTCAGTTGTGTCCAAAATTTTGCAACCTCACGGACTATAGCCTGCCAGGCTCCTCTGTCCAAGGAATTGTCCAGGCAAGAATACTAGAGTGGGCCATTCCCTTCTCCAGGGGATCTTCCTAACCCAGGGATCAAACCCTGCTCTCCCGTACTGCAGGCAGATTCTTAACCATCTGAACCACCTTCACCTTTATCTTTTAAGTTAGGGGTCATAGCTTTGGGGGAATTTTATATTCTCTGTAAAATTGTCTACCATTCCTCTGGTTAAAAACAGGCAAATCTGAAACTTACAGATCAGAGGTGATTACTGATTGGGATATGGGCTCCTGAATGTGTTGTGATCTGTAGGAACCTGAGAATCCGCACATTGCAGTGAACTCTCTGGGGCATTAAAGAGTAAGAGAAGGATGATGCAAGAGTGAGCAATGCTGGCATTAGTCTTAGGATGGTCTTTGAGAACTTGGGACCTCTCTTCTTCAGCGGCTACAACAGTATTGTTCTCTTTATACAGATGAAGAGTGAAATCCTAGAGAGCTTCAGAGAGCTCCAGTGACCCAGCCTGTGTCACACAGCTCAGAAATGGCAGAGGAGAGCAAACGGATGTGGATATATTGGTACACTGCTCTCATCACCATCTCACTCTGCCACCTGTAAAATATCATGGTCCGGGACAGGGAACGTGGGCTTCCTTAGCTGTCTCTGTAGATTTTTCAGCTCCTGGAAGTTTGAGTACATGCAGCATTTCAGCAGGACTTATTCTTCTATCTTCTGCCCTCATTTCAAGCCCAGCAAGAGAGACAACACTGGATAGTGGTTGAGAACTCAGCCACTGGAATTAGACAGTCCTGGCTTTTCAGTGTGAGCTCTGCCTTTTACCAGTTTTATGACCTTGGGCAAGTTACTTAATGTCTCTAACCCTCAGTTTCCTTATCTGAAAAGTGAGGGAAATAATAATAACTACTTGCTTTTGTTGTTAGGATTAAGTATATGATAATCCCTGTAAACCACATAGCATGGAGCTGGACATAGTGATGCCCCAAAACATTGTCTGCTGTGGTTGTCATCAGCCTTTGTTTTCTTTACCTTCTACTTCTGCCTTCTCTGCTCTTTTTTAGAGGGGTTTGAAGTTATGGGGGGATCACACTCCTGGGTCTCTTGCACCAACCTCTCTGCCCAATCCAGGCTCTTACTCCTTAGACCCTTTTCTTCCTTTTCAACCAATCAAAATTTTTCCTTACTTGCCTTTCACTTAGAGAAAGTAGGATTCTGATCTACAGGTTGGATCTAGCCTAAGAAGTACTTTCTTTAGCTGGTACAGTGTTTAATTTTTTGGAAAAAAATCATTAGTTACTGCAGTTACTGAGTTTTAACAATTCGGAAATTTCACATACAAGCTAGAAATTGTATGTGTCTTTGGGCCTACCCTTCCTAATGGCAGTGACCAACTGTTCTCTTCAGACAGATAGGTGCTACCCAAGTTTGCCACAGTCTCTACTCATCCCTAGAGTCTTATACCTAGCCTGCTTTATTATTTGCATTCCTGCCTGATTCCTATAGTCATTTACTACTTTACTCAAAGGTAGTAACTGGTAGAGTGAATTAACGAAATATACAACTTTCGCATGTTCCCTATGTATTAAAAGTCAGTATACATGAACTGCATTTTTCGTGGAGAATTAAGATGATAAATATTTCAAGCCAATATAATGCCAGTTTAAACTTTATCCCTGTATTTTCTTATATCAGTATTTGAGTGATATATAAATCTTTGTCTAACTTTGACTTTTTCTATTTAGATTGTTTTGGAGATAATGAAAATGCTAATGCTGATATTTAAGGTTTGAAGTTACTCATTGTAATACTTGTTAGGTTGATTCAGCCACTAACTGATGTCTAGGCTGGAAACTTTAAGATCATGTGTCAAATGTAGAAAAGATATCAATTACCAGGTCTAAAAGAGGAGGTGTATCTTTTAATATTTTAGCTTTCTGAGAATGGAATTATCCTTACAGCATATAAGTTGATTGTTTCACTTTTCCTTTTTCAAACCTGGTAGAAGTTTTCTGGGACATAGTATGCATGTAATATATACTACCTGTATTTGTTTGTTTGTTTTTGAGTACTGTTACAGATGCCAAGTCTTACTCAAAGGGAACAAAATTTATTGGTTGGTTTCTTTAGCGTCTGACATAGGCCTTTAGGAGAGATCTGAGGGGAAATACTAAAGCACCTAGGAAATGCTAGACCCTCTTGAGTTGTCACAGAAGTCCTGGAAGTAGGAACGGTCCCTGTTTGGTAAGGAAGTACTGGGGGTCTCAATCTGCCAGGGTCTGTTTCCCAGCTCCTCCACTGACTTGCTCTGGGCTTTGGGTAAGCAAAATAACTTTTCTAAGTCTCAGTTTTATATCGATAAACTGCTTTGTTGTATTATATGAGGTAATGTGTGTTAACGCAGTTGGTGTAATTCCTGGCACAAAATAAGCCCTCAGTAAATGTTAACTGTTGCTGTTATTTAGGGTAAGGCCTTGAAACTCTTCCATTTTGAACAGTTTCCTACTCTGTTCTTTCTCCAGGTGGACTGTGCTTGGCTTCTTGAAGGCAGAGGAGGATACTTCCTGTGTCAGGTGACCTCCTCCCTGCTGCACAGACCATTTGAGGAAATTGCTTGGAACTAGAGATTTTGCCACTCTGGTTCCATCTCTGGTCCCTCCTTTCTCATCCTGACCTTCTGCATAGCTTGACTTCCAGTCTATTCATGGCTTCCTTGCTTAAGATGAAATTAACTTCTCCCTCTGGCATCATTCTCCTGGGCTACCTGCCTGCTATTTCCCCATAAAGTTCAAGTGATTTCAGTGTTTCAGGGAGCTTAAGGTGAGAAGCATGGAAAGGTAGGGGAACTGATAGTTCTCAGCCCAGCCAGCAGTTTTAATTAGAGCGACTGTGTAGTGTGCAGTTAATTAAATGGGAGTTATTTTTAGATGTGTGTGTTCATTTAGTCCTTTTGAGCACCTCTTCCTTCAGATTTGTAAAAAACAGGTTAATTTATGGCCTGGTTAGAAGTCATTAACTCTTTATCTTCACCTTGTTCAGCAAAATCACTCGTGGGGCTTCTGTGTTGCTAGAAAATCTGAGTGAAGGCAGGATGGACACTGCACTTGGAAAGCAAAGCTGCCTTTTTCCTCTAACACATTCTCTCCAGTGATACCTTCCAAAGACAGAGCTCTAGGCTATGGAGATTTGCTCCAAATACTCCTGTATTACATGCGTTGGAACTTCATCATAGAATCCAGCTCTCAGAGCAATTGAGCCATTGTAAGAGCAGAAGGCTCTATTCTTTGTCCTGGGATGAGTCACCCTTCAGTCCACCCTACAGGGCTGTCTCTAATGTCTTATTATAGATTGTTATCATGTTCAATTTAAAAAACACTCTTACAAAATTTGAAGCAAGATTATACAAAGTAAACATAGGTATGTGATTGTATATGTGTGGTGTATATGTATGTGTATATATATATATATATGAACCATATTGTACTTTAAAAATAGATTGATCTTCAAACAAAGATTTATATAACACTCTCAAACTGACAACACTATAGAAATAGAGACAAGATCAGCGGTTGCCAGGTATTAGGGACAGAGTGACTGTAAACAAAAATTTGTGGTGATGAATCATTTCCAGATCTTGATTGTGGTGCTAGTTATCCAAATTTGTTGTTGTTGTTTGGTTGCTAAGTCATGTCTGACTCTTTGTGACACCATGGACTGTAACCCCACCAGGCTCCTCTGTCCATGGGATTCTCCAGGCAGGAATACTGGAGTGGGTTGCCGTTTCCTTCTCCAGGGGATCTTCCCGACCCAGGGATCGAACCCTTGTCTCCTGAGTCTCCAGCATTGCAGGTTGATTCTTTACCACTGAGCCACCTGGGGAAATGAGTTCTTACATGTGACAAAGATTCATAGAACTAAACACACACACACCAAGAAAAAATAGAAAAATAATCCCAGAAAGATGATTATGCATTATAACATGCAGTAAGTCAAATATATGTAAATACATAAAATAAAATAGAAAACAAAATTTGTATTGCTAAGATTTGGGGTAGACTTATTATTAGTAGCTGTTGCTGGATTGGCAAATTATTATTGTCGTTTAATCAAGTCCTATTTACATGCAATGTCAGTTGAAAAAGGTTTATTGAAGTCTTCTGCTTTGATATGGTGTTTAGTGTTTATTAATGAATAATAATGCTTTTGAATTTCCTGCAACTATGTTATGATTTTAGTACCTTGCATTTTGCTTCAGGCTTTGTCAATAATTTCATGCGGTTCTTTCTATGATCAAGGCATTAAAAATCTTAAGTTAACAGAGGGTTATTTTTTTGCATTAGAACAGGACAGAGCTTTAATGCATGAGTTTATAAGTGCTCATTATTGTTGTGGACATTAGCTTCTGTGTGGTGAGTCATCAATAACGCAGAATTTATGGGAAATCACTTTTTTCTCTTTTCCCTTTATCACCATCATCCCATTCAATATGACTATTGACTCTGATTTCAGAAGTGTGGGGGTAACTAAGAAGAGCACCTTTCTCTTAGTTTCTGAGTCTTGATTTTCTTGGAAACATTAACTCCTTATAGACTATTAGTCTTGATAGGTCGTAAGAAGCTTATTTTGTAGGATCCCTCCTTTTGTGTATATTGTCTCCCTTTTAATTATCATTTGCACAAAGTTCCCAGTGCCTTCATAGGGCTGAGGTCCTGTTTCTTATAATGGAAAGTGATCTGATAAGTAATATGACAACATGTTAAGTCATCTAAGGGCATTTTCATCTTAAGTGAGATCTGCAGAAAAAATAAATGTAATCTATTGTGATAATTTATTTAAGCAGTTCTTATATCTAAAACACCAGTACTTAAAAATACCTAGGAAAAATCTAAATAATAGCTCACTGGTACTGGAAGGAAATTAACCTAAAGGAATGAATTTCTAAACTATAATAGAATTTTAGTCAGTATGGCACCTGGAAAGGAAAGAAACTTTCAAAGGATACATGCAAGTTGTTTTTTTTATACTGTTTGCGTTATGACAATTAAGTTATCATTCAGGTCAAGTATGAAGGTTTCCTTACCTCTGTATGTTCAACTTATTGAAATTTTCTGAAGCCAAATAGAATTTGGGGAATCTGTGGATCTTGGCATCTTTACCAGATTTTAAGTTCTTTGATAGCAAGGCCATGTCTTTTATAGCTTTGTGTCTTAGAACTATTTAGTAGACATTTAATTGCTTAATATATTTAATAGTAGATATTTAATAAAGATGAGTATGTTTAATGAATGATATCATCAAAAATTTAGATGCAAATACACTTATGCACAGGTGAGGACAATCACTTATTTTTTAAAATATATATATATATTTTAATGTAGACCCTTTTTTAAGGGGCTTCCCAGTTGGCTCAGTGGTAAAGAATCCACCTGCCAAGCAAGAGACCTAGGTTCAATCTCTGGGCTGAGAAGATCTCCTGGAGAAGGAAATGGCAACCCACTCCAGTACTCTAGCCTGGGAAATCCCATGGACAGAGGAGCCTGGTGGGCTACAGTCCATGGGGTCACAAACACTTGGACACAACTAAGCAACTAAACAGCAGCAGCAGTGGAGAAAAATAATGTTACAGAGGAGATTCACCTGGAAACACTACTGGGATCTCAAAACATTGGCAGTAACAAATGTTTAGGAGAAAATTAGTAATAAACTGTGGAATCTGCAGCTACTGACACACAGAGTGGCACTGGCTTCAAACAGAATAGTCAGGTGCTCTGGTGCCCAGGTGAAAGGAGAGTAACCTCATTTAGTGATATCAGTTGGTAGACATCCATTGGCGCTCTCCCAGGGTGATGTGTATCGACCAGATGGTTAGGTGCAAGCACAAAACCAAAGGCTGAGAAGTTTATTTTTGATAAATTGCTCATTGCCACCTCTTTGATACTAAAATGAGTATCAAATGAATATGAAAATGGGTACCATAGGCACTCAATTTCTATATTAGATAAAGGAAAAAAATAGCAATCCATTGCTCTTCCATTTAGACCAATCTAAATTGATTATCTTCCTCATCTTCCATTTACTCTGCTACATGTCTCTCTTAAACCATAATTTCAGGACTAAAAGTATTTATACATTTTTGCTGAGATCAGGGATTTTAATATGCTGAGCAACATATCATTCAAGGAGCTGACCTGCAGTTTTCTGATTGATAATGGAAATGTTAATGTATTGTTAGGCTTCTTATTTTTGGCCTAAAGTGAGCTAATAACTAGAATCATTATGTTGTGCCTGTAAAATGTGTAGGCAAAAGGGAAGGTGCAGAAGTTGAAGTCTATTTTTCAAGTTAATTATAATATTGGAAAAATGAATTAGCCAGAAGGAAAAATCCAATTTCACACCCTTTTGCTGGTAAAAGGGTGGGGGAAGGGGTGGAATAGCCAGTTTCTAACCTCTGTAATGCTATTCTTTGGATAAGTTTGTTGCAAAAAGTTTTCCCATTAATCTATGTCTTGTAGTTATTAGTACAACACTTGTTACTGTGGAACCTGAGATTGCACTTAGTGAAACACACCATTGCTCCAGATTTGTTGTCAGTCTCTCTGCTCTGATGCTTTCATGTTGCCATGACATTCCAAAGAGCAGTTACCCAGTCACCTTGAGTCACCTTCTAGCTCTGTGCATGCAAGGCTCATACTGAGTCTGAAGGAAAGAGAGAGAAAAGATGAAAAAGAGAAATGGCGGGAGTGGTGCCTGGCAAGTTTCCAGCTGCTTCTCTACTCTCAGGGGCAGGTTTGTGACTTGCATTCTTAAGGGGATAGGTATCCCATCCAGTGGGAGGAATCAGTGTCTGAAGGATACAGAAATCTGAGGCATTACAGTGGCTTGTTGCCTCCTAAGGGCCACGGTACACAGATTAGCAGTATATCAGTGGCATTAAAATGTCAAGGAGATGCAGTTAGGAAAAAAAAAAAAAAAACTAAAAGATTGATTAGAGGGAATATAGTGGAAAAAAAAAAGATTAAGACACATGGCTTTCTGGGGAAGAAGTTGGGTCCTTTTGCCTTTTTTCTCAAACTTTCCAAAGCACTTGATTTGATCAAGTGGACTCTGGATACCCATCTGCTCATGGATGGTGTCTAAGTCCCACAGGTGCCCCAAGTTTGCCTTGGTGTGGGCAGAGGGAGAGGCCTAATCCCCAAAGCATTGGTCCTTACATATTATTCTCTGGTTCTAGTTCTCCAGCTCCATGAGACGGGGTTGAAAAACCAGTCAAATACTAGTTGCACAGTTATGCGCTACTATGTAGAATGGCATATATAGAGTTAATTGTGATGAGCAACTCCGAAAGACTTGAAAATCTTGGGAGCATTTTTATGATGGCTGGTTTTACTATGTTTAGAGGAGAGGACTAAGGTTTTTCTTTTCCACCAGAACAATTTAAATTTAACTCTTTGTAAACGTCAGCATTCTCAATAACCATCCCTCTTCTCTATGCTGGGGGTGGAGAAGTGGGAAATGGTGAAGGAAACACACTAGCTGCCCTTTCCTTGGTCCCACCCTCTCCCTCTGTAAGTACAAATTCAGTGAAAACTAAGTGCCCTGGAAGACTGAGAACATTTTCCTAATCTGGCTCCTTTGGTCACATCAGCTCTGGTTCTCTATTCCTGGGGTAAAACTGAAGCTGTGCAGTGTAGACCTTGAGCAGCTGAAGGTCCAGTTAACAGAATCTTGGGCTGACATGTTCACATCCAGAAACCTCTTTGGATACAGCCTACGTGGAAGTTTTTCGAAAGCTCTCACCTCTGAAGCTGAGCTCTGTCAGTCAGGAAATGACAACAACAACAAAAAAGCAGTGAGTAAAATTTGGAAATGACATCTAATGATCATTCTTCTTTGCCATATATTTTTGCAGAGTAAATCATTCTACAGAATGAGAGAGTGGTCAAGCAGATATTTATCAAGTGCCAGACACTGCTGCCAACATTGCCAGGAAGTAAAAAGCAGTCTGAGTGTGACGAAGATAAGAAAGTATAAACCCAGCTGCAATAAAAAAGCAGAATTTGAGCATGTCATAGAGCGCACAAGAATGGATGATCAAAGAAGAATAGATTACACCTGACTGGAAGGGCTAGGAGAAGCTTCCTGCAGAAGGGGCATGTGAGGTAGGCCTGCAAACAAGGAAAGTATTTGAAGGCAAGATGGTGGGAAGCATGTTCCAGGGGGAGGGTGGAGGTGAGCAGAAGCTTGTCACTGGGAAAGCACCAGGTGTGTTACGGGAACAAGCAGCTGCTTCTTGGACTGGGGAGTTAGATGTGATATTTGAGAGCACAGTGTCCTCTGTGGAGGGCAGAGCTACCTTGTAAATGTGGAGGAAGGAGGAGCAGAGCTAGCAGAGGCTTCAAGCTTAGACCGCTCTTTAGAAGGCCTGGTGTGGAATTCAATGTCAGAACAGCTTCCCCTGCAGCAACACTGCATGCATCTCAATTTTTCAGGGTTGTGTGAGTTCACCCCCTTGATTGCAGGCCCAGACGTCTTAGTATCTGTGTGAGAGACCCAACATTGAAGGGCCATGGAGGAGAGTTTCAGAGAGACAGGCTCTTTCCTCCGTCTGCTCTGGATCCAAGATGAAGTCCTAGAGGAAATGTGTGACGCAGGTTGAGTGGAGGCCCCTGATCGTGCTAAAGCAGTAGGACTCCTCCCCTGGTTTTCGGATACCATAATGAAGTGCTGACCTCTCTGGACTTCCTTTTCCTGGCCTCATGGATGGTGCTATTGCCTTCTCTATATCAAGATCCAGTTAGGATCTAAGAGGATCATACATATGAAAGCACTTTGAAAATTTTTATTTCCAGTGTAGTATGAACTGGTAGTTTTGATTAATAAATTAACATTTTTTTTCATGAGCTATTTGCTCCATTGGCCTAAAATACAGAATCTGGGCCTTTAGGAGTCATTTTAAACTCAATTGAATGTGAACATTAGAAGGGACTTTAGTACTATCTAGTTCTCCTCATCTGCTGAAAGGCAACCCATCCTAGAGATTAACAGTACAAACGCTGGAAATAGACTGAACATGTCTATTTCTCATCTCTGCTTCTCAGTTACCTGATTTTGAGCAAGATTATTCTAACCACCCCATGCCTCAGTTTCCTCATCTGTAAAGTGGTGATGAAAAAATGTTCCCTATCTCACAGAGTTGTTGTGAGGAGTTGGTGCATGTGTGAAGTGCCCTGAGGATCTGCACGCAGTCGATGCTGTGTGCACTGGTATAGTTAGTTCAATGGGCTCGCTTTTGCAGATAAGGATACTGAGGTCTGGAGAGGTGAAGTAACTTGCTCCAGGCATTCATTTGCTCTGCAGCTGAGCCAGGACTAGAACATGTTTACTGTCCTCTGTTTATTCAGTCAGCAAGATTTGCTTCTGATGAACATTTTAAAATGAAGAAAAATCTTCAAAATCTCTCAGGTATCAGGTGGGAGAAAGTCAGGTATCTTCAGGAAGAAGGAAGAGCCTCTTAGAAAGAACTGTGGAAAATGTGTCCTTACATGTAGATTAAACTGGGTAAATTCTCTGAGAGCTATTCACACCAAATCTACCCCCATGGCTGCCTTTTCTCATTCTCCTGAGGCATTTACATCACACTTGCTGGACTGGGTCTTTTGACACATTGGATGAAAATCATGCAAAGTTCTCCCTTGGCTATAGGAAGAAATAAATTGTAACCTGTTGCCTTGAGAGTAGAGTTTACATTTCTCCATACTTGTATTCCAGCATAGCATCTAGGGTACTCAGTAGCCATCCACTAAATTAACATGGAACAAAATATTGTTTAGCTTTTGACAGTGGAGAAAATTTCTGTTTATGCAGCCTCATTGTTGTCTACTAGAGGCATTCGTTTTCTGTTGTTTCTACCCAGTTCAGGGACTCACACAGGAAGCAATGAGGGGCTCCTTCCGGGTCCTTGGGAGGGAGCCTCCAGACTTCTCAGGACCTCAGTTTATGTACCCATGAATCCATAAAAGGGGAATCATAACCAGGAAAATGTCTTGCAGATGAATGAGCATTGATCTGCAAAATGCTTAACCAGCTGAGGGGAACGATGTTAAGAGGCTGGGGGATGCTAGGAAATAATAAAGGGGCAGGGAAGTATCCCCTGGCAGCCTGCACGTCGGAGCATGGCTGGACAAGGAGGTCAGCCTCAGAGAGGGTGTGATAACAGTGCACACCTAGAAAGGGGCCCAGTGGGGCCTTCCATCCTCTTCTGTTCCTTGGAGGCTCAGGAAAGACAGGTGGCCCAGGGCTCCAGGACCTGGGAGAGGTAAATCCCTGTCCTGCTTGTCTGTGCCTAGGAACAGTATGGTGGCACTCTAGTATGTAGGTGAGGCCAGCTCCTAGACAATCAGCATCTCACTCACATTCGTGGACCACTTAGCATTCCGTTCCAGGCACTTGTGTTCCAGGCACTGTGTCTAAGTTCTTTGTATGCATTATATTATTCAAATATTATCAAAACTCTATGTGGTAAAAGTAAAGCTTTTACTTTGCAGAAAAGTAAATTGAAGCTTTCTGTGCTTAGTCACTCAGTCATTTCTGACTCTTTGAGACCCCATAGACTGTAGCCTGCCAGGCTCCTCTATCCTCCTAGGCAAGAATACTGGAGTGGGTTGCCATGCCCTCTTCCAGGGGATCTTCCTAACCCAGGGATTGAAACCAGGTCTCCCACATTGCAGGTGGATTATTTACTGTCTGAGCCACGAGGGAACCCAAATTGAGGCTTAGAAAGGTTAAATTATTTGTCTGAGGTCACAGCTTATAAAAGGCATAGTTGGGGCCTGAACCAACCTGTCTCTCTGGCACTTGGGCCCATGCATTTCACCACTAGACTAAGTAGTCACCCAACAGTGCAAGCTTCCTGGGAAAGGGATTATGTCTACTTGTATGTCTTGGCAATCTTTTAGCTTATCTAAGATCAGAAAGGTGAAAAAGACCACCTAAGTGCTGGCAGAGAGCTGAGGATTTAGAATTTGTGGATAGAACTTCTCTGTTTATAGAGGATGATAGTGAAGGGCAAGATATTTTCCTCCTTAATAGCAGGAAACTGGAGTTGACTTGTAATTGAATAAAATAGGAAAAGTGCTATTCTTAAGGGCCCATAGAATCCATACAAACTAGAAGGTTTTGTCAAAATGAAGTGAGAACAAGAGCAGAGAACCGGAAATGAAAGTGTGTCTAGAAATCATAAGCATTTATGAACAAGTGAGAAACCCTTTGCCTAGTGGAAAGGTGGTGGTACATTTTAGAGGTACAGGGAGTGAAATCCTGAGAAGGGAAATCTACCTCAGTACTCCTCCAGGTGGGGCCACAGCTGGAGAGCATCTTTATCACCTGGTGTTTTATTAGAAATGCAGATCTGGGGGCCTACTGAATTAGTTTCTCAAGAAGTGAGATCCAGAAATCTGTGCTTCTTGTGCATGTTACAATTTGAGTAGCACTGTGTTACAGTCTTTTCCTCAGATCCCATCTCATGTAGCCCTGGCTGTGCTCCAAGCTTTAGGACAGCACATCACCCTGAGATGCCAGGCAGTCAGTGCTGACCTCAGAGCACTCATCACTCACTTGGCACTGAGGGTGATGCTCTGGACCATGGCACTTTCCTATACTCTCTGTTACTACTCAACGACTGCTAGAGACATTTCTGCAGCAGGTTCTGTAGGAGACATCCTTACATCCCACATCTGAAGATACCAGTAAGAGGAGAGGACAAGTCACACCTATTTCTGGCACATGAGGAAGAACTGATGGTGACTGTGAACAATCCTCTATGTTTAACCTTTTAGTAACACTTTCTCTACAAAGTGGGAAAGAGAGCCGCTCACTATAAGACAGAGAACCCAGTGGCTCTGTATTTCAAGAAAAAATAAAAGAGCTTTTAAAAATACTGCCTAAGGAGGGAGAATGTTCACATCTATTTTGGGATGGGTGAAAGTGAGTGACTTGTGTTACTGGAAGATTTGATCTAATGTGTCCCAGGTTCTTTTGAGTTTGTCACTGGCCCAGAGAACACTCAAAGGGTTACCTGGTAGCATCTCAGAAGGTGATACTGCTACATATCTTCCTCACCAAAATTCAAAATGCCTGAAATTTCATCATTAGAGATGACTTGTTTATGGCTAAATATTCTACCCAGGTATCTTTCTTAACAGATCAGGGGAAAATATGGCCTACTGATGTTAAAACCCCCATGTGAGTTGGGACTCTGGGGATCTGGGGCATCTGGGGATGATCTGGAAGGAACGAGAAAGGAGAGAAATGATGCAGAAAGGGAAAGAGTAACTTTCCTAAAGTTTACCTTGTGTGAAGTCATCGCTCTCCCTAACACTTCTTTGAGCTAACCTGCTAACCTGCCTAGAGCCAGCTTTAGGAGTTCCTAGTTTAGGCTGCATTAAATGCTGCTGGTCAGGGAGCCCTGGCCAGAGAATACAGCTGGTCCTTTTGACTTTGGTCTGTAACTGAGGAAAGGGCAGTTTCTTTACCAGTGAGGGGCACTGCTGTAAGCCCAGGCAGTGTGCCAGTGTGGGTAGTACTGGATACTCCCCTCCCTTTTCTCCCTTCTTTCATCTGGTTACAGGCATGCAGGTCACATGCCAGGTCCTGATGCATGCTTCCTTAGGTTTTCTATCTCCTTTACCAAATATTATCTCTACTGCTGACCATTCCACATGCAGAACTACGTTCTATGGGTCTTGAGGACTTCAGGAGTCCCTTCTAAAATAAAATATCCTTGGGTGTGGTTGTACTTTGTTTTACTTTCTGTTATCCCCTTGATCATCAATTAATAATAGCAGGTTTCAGTTATGCTCTTTGACAATAAGGAGATTATTTGGGGAGATTGTGATATAATACCAAAGTGTTTCACTCTCCAGAATGACAGGACTTTGTAGAGATGTAGAAAGGACAATAGAAAATAAAGCGAAAAAAATAGAACTTGTCAAGATAAATATGGCAACTGTGATGATAAACTGTCTCATGTAAAACAGTAGTGTTGTAAGAGACTCAAGTATTTGTAAATGATGGTGATTTAAGGCTTTTGGTTTTTAAAAGTTGCTATTTAATAAGATTTGATATTTAGATGCATTTTCTATGGCTTTATTATATAATTATGTATATGTTATATATAATATATGTATAATATTTTTAATGTATTTATTTAGTTGTAGCAGGGGATAAAATATGGAAGAATTCCTGAAGGAACTAAATTTTAAGCCAGTGTTTTAAAGAAGCAGGAACTGAAGAGAGAAAGGGGAAAAGCGTAAAAGGATGGCGTAAGCCCAGGGAGGGTAGAGTCACCCACAAGAGGCTACAGGCTCCTTGACTAAGGTAGAGTGGCCAAGGGGAGGAGGCCAAGTAGAGGGTTCAGCTGATGAAGCAACCAAGGTGGCAGCTGCGGGAGATGGGTCTGGAGGTTCCTAGGGAGCTCCTGAGCAGGATGACTCAATATGAAGGGTGTGAGGGAGGGGCTGGAGCAGCAGTTAGGCCAGTGCTGACAGAAGAGACTGCAGACTACAGGGTATGAAGTGGCTGGTTACTCTCAGATCACAGGAGGGTGAGTCTCAGAAACAGAAACAGTATTTCTACTTCCCTCTTAGGGTGGGAATGGGGGTGTCTGCTCTCAGATCCCTGTGTGCTCTTTTGTCAAAGCTAGTCCTTGGACAAAGGTGATGAGACCTGGGGGATGGTTGCCCCTGGTTATGGCTACAGATGGGCCAAGTGACTCTTTCAGGTGATCTTAGCCTGACTCTATGAAGGGGCTCAGGCTCCCTTCTGTGGTCAGTAGAGATGAACCATTAGCAGAGCCATCTTGTCCAGGGAGCCAAAAGTCCCTTTGCCTGGTGGTGGAACCAGGGCAAATGAATTCTGGTGGCTGGCTCTGTTTTTGGAGCCCCCAAAATGATAATAATCACTAAAAAAAATTCCAGACTGAAACAACAGGCCAAAGTTTCAAAGTAGCTCTTCAAATAAGTGGGCAAACTATGTTAATTACACATTTTCAAAAGATCTTCCCCTTAGCCCTGCAAATTGATTTAGAGACTGTCATTATTTGAGAATAGAGAAGTAAAGAGAGGAAATTCATTTCAGTCTGACTTGCTCTTAGTCAGTTTAGAGAGACAAAGTCACAATTGGTGTTTGAGGGAGAAAAATTGAGCCCCAGATGCTTCATGGAATGAGGAAAGCTTCCATTTACTTCTCAGCCTTAAAGAACACACCTTCAGAAAAATGATTGAAGCCTGGGAAATTATGAATATCAAATTAAGTAAATAAGAAAACCAGTGAACAGCTGAAATTTTCTGCCAGAGGTTTTTTTGTTTTGTTTTTCTATTTAAGAGAAAGGAAACCTTTTATGCATTGGGTTTTCCAATTGATTCCAAGAGTATATTATGCTAATAGATAGTAGCTTTACAAAATAAAAAGTCATTTGGCTTTCTATTCTGAATTTCAGGCATAGGGGTGCATCACCACTGTTCCATCACTCTTTTTCACTGTGATGAAAGAAAAGAAGATTGAGCATTAAAAGCTGAAGGTCATCCATACAGTGGTCCCAATAGCAATCTATGTACCTTTAACCCTGCGGAGGAAAAGTAATTACCCTTTGACTTCTGGTGACCTCAACTAACCTTTGTTGAAGGGCCAGAGAAAATAAAGGCTGACCATCAGCCTGCCCTCACTGCCCTGGGCTTAACCTGCTGTGTGAATGAAGAACAGCCCAACAATAGGATGAGAGGATGTTGCCATGGAAATAGCCCTGGACGAAGCAGCAAAAATCAGAAATTTATCACAATTAATTGTTTTATTAAGAACCTCCCATCTTTTGGATTATTCCCCGGAGAGTGGGGAGGATGAGCTCTCATTTAGATCTTACAAGAGGAAAATTCTGCTCGAATGAATGAAGCGGCCCATCCAGTAAAACCATAAGTTGTGGGTAGAACTAGACAGTTTTCTGAGAGGATCTACATGTTCACATAATTTACACAGATGCAAATGCAAACAGTCAGGATGAGGGCCTCAATACCTCACACTACCAGACAAATCAGTTGAAGTGCAGATTTGGGCATCTGTCTTTGAATATGTTCAGCAGATGTTGCCTGTACTTCTATGCCTGGACAAGGTCTGGAAGATATAGAAGATCATATTTAATACTCTATCAGTGAACAGAATTGCAATGTCTCATTTTGTCATCCTTACTTAAATATTGTGTTAAATAGACTCTAAATTCTATGTATTTTTAAGGTGAATTCATTTAGATTAGAAAATAGAAACTTGCCACCCAATTATGTTCAGATTAAGCTAGATGAGCCCAAGACAGTCTGGCTGATATGGGCTAATTGAAGGAAAAAGAAGCCAAGTGAGTCAGAGACAGTTCTTTTAAGGAGAGCCTGCGAGTTATCACTCAGGTATTATCAGTCTTATTTAGAAGCAATAATATTGATTTTTAACATTAAAATATTTTCATTTATTTTTAATTTTTATTTTATGTTAATACAAGGATTAAATTAGACTTTTAGCAAAAATGTGGATTTTTATTAGTTCTTTCATTTATTTTTATTAAGTAGATTAATGTATTGTTAAGTAGATAAGAATCGGATATTACCTTTTTTATTTTCCTTTTTCTTTGTAGATGCTATAATAGCAATGTGAAACACTCATTTGTTGTATTTCCTAACTAGTGAGTTATTTATGTTAATCAGTTTTAAAAATAATTTGAGGTACTAAAACAAAGCAGGGGGTTAAGCTCAGATATTGATTTTCTTTTTAATGGGTATTTCATCAGTGAAATTGTAACCACCGATAAAGGAGAGAAAACTGTAGCAGGTGTTTACTGAAGACCCCTTTCACAATGAGAAGATCTGCTTTTTTTTGGTCATGGCATGAGAAGACAACATGAGTTTCATTTATGCATTTTAACTCCAGATGTTCATAGGAAATTAATCTCATATTGAAGAGAAAGCTTATTTGGTTTTCATTAGAACTTGGAAAGTTATGTTTAATACACATAAACTTTTCAAACAAAAGAATGCTGTTGGCACTCTGTTAACTAACAATGAAATTCAATTCTTGAGCTTCCTGTTTACTTATCTCCTGCCTGCAGTTAGTTTATCACTCATTCTGTGTGTTCCTCCTATTGTTAGGGCCAGAATTCTCTCTTTGCTGACACCCAGGTACCCGGGGCCGTAAGGCCCATCTCAAATAATATAGTAGACGTGGCTAGACTGGTTAAACAAACTGTGGCCTTTGGCAGACTTTTAATCTTTTTCTTTGCTATAGATATCAGTTTTTCTTAAGTGGCAGCAACACATCTCTAAAAATAAACCTGCAACACAGTCTTGCTTGTGCTTACCTTATAGTTCAGCAGCACCTTTCTTGTGATCATGCTTCTTCATTTCCAGCTTCTTTAGTCTTGGGGGTAGCCCATACCTGCTTGTAGGGCGCTAAGTACGTTTCTTCTGGCTGTGGTACGTGCAGCATTGAGCTTGGTCTTCAAGGTCCTTACTATATTTGGACCATCTCCAGATTTTCTGTGTTTATTAACCCGCAGCTGGATGGCTTGACTGAGGCAGTGGAACCAAATGTGAAGATGGTAAGGAGTTTCTGTTGTTTTACCTATTTGGGCCAATAGAAGAGTGAGATAGAGAATGATGATACAGATCTAAATGTAAAGATTAAGGCTCATCTGTCCTTATGGGAAAGCAGCAGATATTCGCTCAGTCTTAGTCTCCTCCATTCAGAATGATTATGTGTAGTTTCTGCTGATTTGGGTAATCACTTCTATATTAAAATTACTGAAAGCTATTTTACTATATAATGTTTACTTGTAGAGTACATTTTTATTGCTCTAATTTTGTTTAAAGGAAAGACATCATATGTATTTAATTTACATGAACATCTTCCCAGAATAATTTTGCAAAGATCACGGTAAATCAAATTTCTCAATGACTAGGTAGTTAAATGAAGACATGAGAGTATTTACTGGTTTATAACTAATAGTGCTTCAACTTAACTGCTCTTCAATATCAGCCATAAAAATGTTATTCAAGTATGAAGAGTCATTTAAAAGATGAGGACTACAGAGAATAGTCCTTTATATTTTTCTAGTTATTGACTCTTTGCTTCCAATTCTTAATCCTATGTCTGCACACAACTACTAAATAAATGTATAGGCTATGCAGTGTAAATGAGGGACTAGGGACTAAATTCAATATTCCAGAAACAAAAAGTTAAATATGCAATAAATGAAAGAAAAATTAGATATCAAATATATATGGAAAAATTCTAAAAATTGCCATTCATTGCGCATTGAATATACACATATAGAGAACATAGAAATTAAAAAAAAAACATGACATTTTGTCAGCAGAGTTTACAATAATTTTGGGTTGAATGGATACTTTCAACTGAAGGGGGGGAAAAACAATTTTAACAGTAAATGGATGTTAATACTACCAGCTCCAAATTAAGCATACATTAATGGCATGACATTATTCTGCTCCATTCAGTATTTAAAATATCTTTCCAAGTATTATGTGCAGTGTAATGGATTGTATATGAATATAGGGAGTTGCCTAACTGTGACTTTAACACTGGATTTGGGTTAAAGGATGCAAAAAACATTGTTAAAAATTATATGGCATCAATCTTCCTTATAATTCAGCCTTTTTCAATAGACTGATAGAAATATAATGCTGTTAAGCTCTCCATAGTTTCAAGCACAATGTAGAAGGAAAGTAACTTACAAAAACAAATTTAGATCTATTTAAATGCATCTCAAAAAACAAAGATATTCCCAAGAAATGGTCATATGTGCCTTTAACAAAGTCTTACATGGTTCATCCTGAGTTTGAAGCAGGGAGTAGGGTTTTAATAAAGCATGTCATTTAAAATTATATATTATATCATTCTAAAGCAAATTATTAACTCAGCTGAAAGTCCCAACCACCAGAATTCCATATACAATAGTACCATGTATCCATCTGGGAAGTCGCTGGATTCAGTGCCGTCTATTTGCACCTTCACACCACATACATATAAGTACAGTTAATAGCTAAGCCTTGAGCAACAGTATTAGTTACCCTTAAAGTTACCTTCAAGATTAAATACCTTTAAATGCTGCGGCACCCTGGATTTCCAGTTAACCAAACTATATTTCCAGCAGAAACTCTTGGAGTGTAGAGTAGTTCTCCTCTGTAAGCCCTTCTTGCTGGTCTTCTTAGAAAGCGGTGCTGGAACGTTTTTGTTTTTGTTTTTGTTTTTAAACCCTGTTGATAATTTGACTCTCTGTCAACTAGTGCTTGTCGACCCATCACTAGCTTTTCTTAGGGTGGAGTTGACTGGAAGGTTGAAGAGCTGAAGGCCAGACATCATCTTCCCCTTCTCAGTGTACCTTAGTATGAACAAGGCATCGGGACTATGAGGAAAGGAGGGAGAGCTGAGCTATCATATAGTCCACAGATTGCAGGCTTTCCCTCTGTCCTGCAGTGCTGGAGAAGGGGATTATTGCTGCAGGAAAAAAAATAAAAATCTGGCCACACTGTAGAAATAATCACCGCAGTTCAGATCTCCCCCCACCTCTCTCTGTTCTTTCTCTCTCTCTCTCTCTCTTTCTGTCTCTCCCTCTCTCTCTGGCTCTCTGTGCGAGGCCCCAGCTGATTCAGGCTGCATCCATCCATACATAAATCATTCCCCTTATTCTATTGGTTACATGGTACATGGCAAGTATTGATTTTTTCCGTTGCCTCATTGCTGGAGAACACTTGGTTTTTGTGAGACAGAAAAAGAAAAAAAAAAAAAAAAAGACAGACCAAACCAAATAAAACAAAATCCTCACCGGAGTTCAGTCTAGATAAAAAATTATCAGGGAGGTTTGTACTATCCTAACAATAAATGTGTTCCAAAAAGAGCATACTTCGGGGAAGGCTCTTTCCTATCTGTTTGCACGTTCTTCTAGTATACTGTGTCTCAAAATAAAAGAAAAAGAATTGTTCCCGGTTGTGAAGAGCTCTGGGTGCGGGAATTAGGAGTGGCATACAGAAAAGGAGATGCTCTCTCATTGTGCAGGGCAAGAAGACATCTAATGGATCACTGTTAAACCAGGAAAAAAAGAAAGTTTAGTTAAAACACAACTTGTTCTAACAACAAGAATAAGGAGACAAGAATAATGCATCATGGCCAAGTGACATACATGTATGGGACAGGAAGAAAGAGATGTTTTTCTAGGTTTATTTTGTGTGGTAATAACATGTGTAAGGGTACCTTGTTTGTGCAAAGTATAAATATAGAATGTGCCTCAGCTGTCAAAATATTGTGCCTTTTCATACTCAGAGACAGAACAGAGCCAAAAAAGTGAATGGTCTTAGTTTAGTATTCTGACATTTGAGTAACAGAGACAGAGTGTTGTTCAGAACCTAAGTTAAAACATCCAAGAGTCTTAATATGTGACTTGTCACAAAAACCAATTTGTTTTAAAGTGATAGTGACTCTTGGACTCAGTCCAAAGGGCTTTTATTTCTGAAATATCAAAATGACTTCTTTATGAGGTTATTTGATCCAAAGGATCATTCCAACAAACAGGAGGTTGTTGCAACGAGGAAATCATTATCAGAAGGTTACAGAGAAAGTATAAGGTGTGAAAAGACTGTAAAAAGCCCAATTTCAATGCGTAAACTTATATGACCATTGATTATCAAACTAACAAAGGGTGAAGCTTAGGAACACACAATTCAGCATGCTCCACAGGTGACAGGAAATTTTCTTTTTAACAAACATACCATGCACAAATTTCAGATGTGAAGTAGTAAAGGCTTCTTTAATTTACTATAAGGTTTAAAACAATTCCTCCTAACCCAAAATATTTACTCTGCACAATAAAAAGAGTCTATTAAGTTAAGCTGTCAGTAACCTCAGAAGTTAGCTCAGGATTTCTCCTCTTTGCCCTCACAAAAGCTGTCTGGGAAGTTCTTTTTGTTCTTGGTGTTTGTTAGTTTACTTTGCGACCCTTGGTGCTTTGTTCATATTTATGATAGGGTTTGCCCAGTAGAAGATTCTGTGGCGTGAACCTGCAAGGGACATGTCCATGGGAGTTGCGGCCAGCCCATCTAGGTGCACAGAATAATATATCTCTTTCTTCTTATTGTTAAGTTCCTTTTATTGAAGGACTCTGAACATCTCTTTTTGCATAGAAGTACTGATGCTTTTGAACTGTGTTGTTGGAGAAGACTCTTGAGAGTCCCTCGGACTGCAAGGAGATCCAACCAGTCCCTTCTAAAGGAGATCCATCCTAGGTGTTCATTGGAAGGACTGGTGCTAAAGCTGAAACTCCAATATTTTGGCCACTTCATGCAAAGAGTGGAAAAGACTCTGATGCTGGGAGGGATTGGGGGCAGGAGGAGAAGGGGACGACAGGGGATGAGATGGCTGGATGGCATCATTAACTTGATGGACGTGAGTCTGAGTGAACTCTGGGAGTTGGTGATGGACAGGGAGGCCTGGTGTGCTGCAGTTCATGGGGTCGCAAAGAGTCGGACATGACTGAGCAACTGAACTGAACTGAACTAGTTTATCTAACTTGCCGTTTCAAGAGAATCTCTTTGAATGAAGATGTGGAAGGAGGGAG
Source organism: Capra hircus (assembly GCF_001704415.2). Taxonomy (NCBI): domain Eukaryota; kingdom Metazoa; phylum Chordata; class Mammalia; order Artiodactyla; family Bovidae; genus Capra; species Capra hircus. The sequence goes on from NC_030818.1 coordinate 38,312,923, forward strand.
GCCTGCGTGGAATTCTGTCCAAATTAATGTTTTGTTGTATTGTTTTGTTTATGTGGCTGTTATTATTTTGAGCTCCAGTTTAGATGTGTGTTCTCTCAGCAGTCTCTGAGGAGAGTAAGATGCCTCTCTACCTACCTACATGGTGAAAGAGTCCATAAACGACTTTTGGATTTAAAAGAGTATTTTAGATTTAAAAGGGAAACAGACAAGAAGATAACAAAAATGATAGGAAATGCTTTGAACCTGACTTCCAATCCAACAATTTAAACACATGTTTATTGAACACTTCTTGGGGACCAGAATTTACTGGAGCAAGGGGAGGCTTCCAAGATATATGCTGGTGCTGTAACCCAGCACAGGGACCTTGCCCAGTAAACACCCAGTGTCCAGGCTGCTGCCCAGCAGAGGTAGGTCCCTTTTGCCTCTCCCTTGATGAGGCTTTGGCTATGTCTCTCTTTTGTATTCTCTATAGGTTGCTTCTCTAGAAAAGTCATATAATTACATTAAGTCATTAATACTTTTTTATCCTCATTAGCTGTAACAAGATTTAAGTGACCAGCACAGAGCCTTGCCTAAGCACTTTATGATAATTTGAGGCCCTATGGACCCAAATGGAGAGATAACTAATCAAAACTAATGATTGTCAGGAAGTGAGGGGTTTAAATGCATTGTCATATAATTTTCACAACAACCCTGTTTCTAAATAACCTTATTTTATGCCCATTTTAAAGATGAGGAAATTGTGGTGGAGAGAGGTCAAGTGAATTGCCTGAGGCTGACCAGTTACTAAACTGGGGAATCAGGTTTCAGACTCCTGCTGCTCTTAACCACTTCTCCTATAGGGAGCAGAGACGGCCAGGCTGGTTGGCTGAGGCCCATAAATTCCAGCTGGAAGTCTTTTGAGAGAGGTTATGACCAGGAAATGGCTTCTGTGCTGGCCCTGAAGCATGTTACATTCCACAGTCTTTGTACCTTATGGGTATACTTTGAGTCACCATGGGAAAAAAAAAAAAAGGAAACATTTAAATCTGCTAGTGGAGATTACCACCATTAGAAGGAATTTGTGTGTGTGTGTGTGTATGTGTGCGCGAGCCCTTTTGAACATGAATCTAACTTTTAGATATGAAAGTGTTTACCTATTAAATTACCTATTAGGATAGATCTGGACATTCCTGGGTGGGGTTCACCCAGATGAGGCTCACCCAGAGAAGTGACAGAGGCAGGCCCCAGCAAATGGGAATCCCAGGTAGAATTCAAACACTGCCTCTGAGCAATAGTGACTCTCCATGACAAATGGCAGGTATGCTCAGTTGAATTCATAGGTTTTCTTTTTTAAAAAAAATTTATTATTATTAAAAAGTTTATTTTGTCTTTTCCTTTTTTAAAATTATAGTTTATTTACAATATTACATTGTAAACCATATGTTATACACCTTAGTCTCAGGTGTACAACATAGTGATGCAATATTTTTATAGATTATATTCCATTTAAAGTTATTATAAAATATTGGGTATATTTCCCATGCTGTGCAATGCATCCCTGAGCCTACCTTACACCAATAGTTTGTACTTCCCACCTCCCAACCTCTATATAGCCTCTCCCCACCCCACTGGTTACCACTAACTTGTTCTCTATATCTGTCTGCTTCTTTTGGTTATATTCACTGGTTGTATTTTTTTAGATTCCACATATAATAGATATCATAAAGTATTTATCTTTCTCCCTCTGACTTATTTCACTTAGCATGATGTCCTCCAAGCCCATTCATGTTGTTGCAAATGGCAGACTTTCTTTTTTATGGTTGAGTAGGAGAAGGCAATGGCACCCCATTCCAGTACTCTTGCCTGGAAAATCCCATGGATGGAGGAGCCTGGTAGGCGGCAGTCCATAGGGTCGCTAAGAGTCGAACTCGACTGAGCAACTTCACTTTCACTTTTCACTCTCATGCATTGGAGAAGGAAATGGCAACCCACTCCAGTGTTCTTGCCTGGAGAATCCCAGGGACGGAGGAGCCTGGTGGGCTGCCGTCTATGGGGTCGCACAGAGCTGGACACGACTGAAGTGACTTAGCAGCAGCAGCAGTATTCCAGTGTGAGTGTATGGAGGGGCACATCTTCTTTATCCATTCATCTCTGATAGACACTTAGATTATTTCTTTGTTTTGGCAATTATAAATAATGCTGCTATGAAGATTGAGATGTATGTATCTTTTCAAAGTAGTACTTTTAGTTTTTTTGGAGATAGGCCTAGGAATGGAATTGCTGGGTCAGATGGTAGTTCTATTTTCAGTTTTTGAAGACTCCTCATACTGTTTTCCGTAATGGTTGCACCAGTTTACATTCCTACCAATAGTGTACAAGGGAACTCTTTTCTCTATATCCTTGCCAACATTTGTTATTTATAGACTTTTTGAAGAGAACCAAAACATGACTCTTTCTTAATTCTCTTCTAATCAAACACTGCCAGGTGAGACTAAAAGAATAGTGAGTGAATATTCATTTGTAACATCATTTCCTGATCTTTTCAAAAATTATGAAGTAGGAAAAAGTATAGTTGTGAAGTGCGTTGACTAGCTTGTTTGCAGTCAGCCCCTTAAAGGAGGAAGCTGGTTTAAACTTGTCCTACAGGAACTGAGTGCTTCCCCAGTGACTCAGTGGTAAAGGATCCACCTGAATTGCAGGAGACACAGGAGTCAAGGGTTCGATCCCTGGTTCAGAAAGGTCCCCTGGAGAAGGAAATGGCAGCCCACTCCACTGTCCTTGCCTGGAGAATCCCATGGACAGAGGAGCCTGGCGGGCTACCCTTCACTGGGTGGCAAAGAGTGGAACATGACTCAGCGGCTTAGGACACATGCACCAGAACTGAATTCATATTGTCCTGCTTGAGTCCCTTCCTTCCCAGTGTTCTTTGTCTCTATAACACAGTGTTATCTACTAAAAAAGCATTTATGCAAGTATTGAAGGCAAGGAGATATTTCAACAAGTAACAGATAATAACGATAGTAATTATAGAGTTGATACTAATGTAGACAAACCATCATCAGGCATACATTCTCCTTCCTTTCCATTAAATCCCTGTCATTGCTTTTGGTCTTGTGTCCATCTGACTGATAGATTGACCAGTCCCAAAACAGAGATCCAGAAGGTACATTATGATAGTGGAAATGTAAGATTATGCCCCAATAAAGCCTGCTCCCCAGTCATTTATTTGATCTCCAGCCTGTGTTAGCAGCAGACTAGTCCACCAAATCAAAAGCTGTCCAAGTTATCAGCACGTATTTCATGGCTTGGATGGATAAACAAAAGAGGTGTGAGGGAGACAACCCAACCTATAACGTGTGTTATAAACCGGACTGATAAGAACCAGGAAACAGTTATTTTACCTGAATTTATTGCTTAGCAACAAAGCCTCTACCTCGAGAGAATGCCATTCTATGGGTTACCAAGTAACTGACTGTGACAATTACCAAACAGCTGGTCAAGTAATCTACATACCCTTTAACCCCTGCCAGTTGAACAAGGGACTGTGGACAGCTCCCAAACAATAGATGCACATCTAATATTTTATTGAAGAGTTGACAGAAGCCACAGCTGTATTGCCACATGGATTTAACTATTTTAATTTGGACATCCAACTCTAGGATCTGTTGTGCTCAAACGGTTATTGAAGCAGGGGAGACACCAGAAACAGTTCCTACCAGAAGGCTACCTACCTGTAGAGCTTTGGGAGAAAATTTTTCCTAAACACAAATTTTTGCTGAGAAGGAAGGCCCCTTAAAGTTGCTTGGAGAAAGGCAAAACAAAATCTGGCACATCACAATTTCTTTCTTTCTTTTTTAAACTTTTATTAGAGCATAATTGCTTTACAATGTTTTGTTATTTTCTGCTGTAATGTGAATCTGTCATACATATACATATATCCCCTCTTTTTTTGGATTTCCTTCCCATTTAGGTCACCGTAGAACATTGAGTTTTCTGAACTCTACAGTCGGTTCTCATTATCTATTTCATATGTAATATCAATAGTATATATACATATGTCAATCTCAATCTCCCACTTTATCCCACCTACCCTTTTCCCCCTTGGTGTCCATATGCTTGTTCTCCACGTCTGTGTCTCTATTTCTGCTTTGCAAATAGTTCATCCATACCGTTTTTCTAGATTTCGCATAACTAATATATGTTTTTCTGACTTACAATATTTTATTGATAAAGGCTGAATTGGCTAGGCTATAGAATGGGCTTCCCTGGTAGCTTGAATGGTAAAGCGTCTGCCTATAATGCGGGAGACCTGGATTCGATCCCTGGGTCGAGAAGATCCCCTGGAGAAGGAAATGGCAACCCACTCCAGTATTCATGCCTGGAAAATCCCATGGATTGAGGAGCCTGGTGGGCTACAGTCCCTGGGGTTGCAAAGAGTTGGACACGACTGAGTGACTTCTCTGGCTATAGAATATAATGCATACACAATAGATTAGAACTTTCCAGTACTCTCAGATGTAGACAAGTGTTTTGTTGTTGTTCAGTCACTCAGTTGTGTCTGACTTTGCGACCACGTGAACTACAGCATGCCAGGTTTCCCTGTCCTTCACTAACTCCCTGAATTTGCTCAAGCTCGTGTCTGTTGAGTTGGTCATACCATCCAACCATCTCATCCTCTGTTGCTACCCTTCTTCTCCTGCCCTCATCAGGGTCTTTTTCAGTGAGTCAACTCTTTGTATCAGGTGGCCAAAGTATTGGAGCTTCAGCTTCAGCGTCAGTACTTTCAATGAATATTCAGGATTGATTTCCTTTAGAATTGATTGGTGTGATCTCCTTGCAGTCCAAGGGACTCCCAAGAGTGTTCTCTAGCACCACAGTTTGAAAGCATCAGTTCTTTGACATTCAGGCTTCTTTATGGTCCAAATCTCACATCTGTACATGACTACTGGAAAAACCATAGCTTTGACTATGCAGACCTTTGCTGGCAAAGTGATGTCTCTGTTTTTTAATATGCTGTCCAGATTTGTGATAGCTTTTCTTCCAAGGGGCAAGTGTCTTTAAATTTCATGGCTGCAGTTACCATCCACAGTGATTTTGAAGCCCAAGAAAATAAAATCTGCCACTGTTTCCTTTTCATCCCAATCTATTTGCCTTGAAGTGAATATCACCATTTTAACACCAGAAAAAATGGATTTAGATATCCTGGTTGTAAAGGACCCTATTATAAACCCAGATTACATACAAAGTAATTTCTATTCTGGACTCTGAGGAGGGAAAAAAAATCTCAAGATATATTTGTTTGCAGTATTTGAATGCATGTCTTTAGGAGTTTTACTTATATCTAAAAATAATTTTCCCTATACCAGTGAACACTCCCCACAAACACCTATGCTTCAGGTTGCCAGTTTATGCATTTTCCACCCACAAATAGCTGTGGAAGGTAAGTCTGTTATATATTGGGGTGTTCTGAATAATTTAGAGAAAACCTCACTACAACCCCTCCTTCCTCCATAAGACCCACCGTGGGCATCCAAGAGAATCTATTTTTAGTAAGTGAAATCATGAATGAAAATTGTCTTTTAAAAACAAATGTGCAAGAACCTCCACATCCAAGTCACGAGGGGTCATTTTTAAAAGCTTTGCTTCTGTTTCAGTTGTCATGCTATTGTGAGAGATATCTGTGGAATCTTCAGAATTAGTTTACCATTACGTACAAAAGTCCATCATCTTACTCAGTAGTCACATTTCATTTGGGACCAACTGGATAATTTAGTACCTAGAACATTGTCTGGCACACAAATTGCCCTTGATCCTTATTTGTGAATGAGTAAATGACTTCAGCTTCATCCACTCGTCTTATTAACTAGGAAGTGCTAAGTGAATTTGGCCAATTCAAAAACTAGAATTCATATCCACTAGATAATTCAGTCACTTTTTAAAATATTCAAAGGAATCTAGTGTCCATTCTTCCATTTTTTTTTTACTCGCTGAACAAAAGTTATAATGTTATAAATGTTTATAAGGTGCAGATAATATTCTATGTATTAGGAAATAATGATGAACTAGGCAGAAGTACTCTTGACTTTCAGCAATGGGAGACAGAAGATAAGCAAATATATAATAAAATGTCAAGTGATAATATATACCACAGAAAAATAAATAAAGCAGAGAGGAAGGGATTGATGGGATGGGAGAATAAGCGTCTCTAATCATTCCTAAAGGAAATCAGTCCTGAATATTCATTGGAAGGGCTGATGCTGAAGCTGAAACTCCAATACTTTGGCCACTTGATGCCAAGAACTGACTCATTTGAAAAGACCTTGATGCTGGGAAAGATTGAAGGCAGGAAGAGAAGGGGACGACAGAGGATGAGATGCTTGGATGGTATCACCAACTCAATGGGCATGAGTTTGGGTTAACTCTGGGAGTTGGTGATGGATAGGGAAGCCTGGTGATGGCACCCCACTCCAGTACTCTTGCTTGGAAAATCCCATGAATGGAGGAGCCTGGTGGGCGGCAGTCCATGGGGTCGCTAAGAGTCAGACACGACTGAGCAACTTCACTTTCACTTTTCACTCTCATGCATTGGAGAAGGAAATGGCAATCCACTCCAGTGTTCTTGCCTGGAGAATCCCAGGGATGGGGGAGCCTGGTGGGCTGCCATCTATGGGGTTGCACAGAGTTGGACACGACTGAAGTGACTACTGCTGCTGCTGCTTCACAACTGAAGCAGCAGCAGCAGCAGTGGGGAAGCCTGGTGTGCTGCAGTCCATGAGGTCACAAATGGTCACACATGGGGTTGGACATGACTGAGCAACTGAACTGACTGACTGAACTGAAAAAGATGGCACTTGAGCAGAGACCTGAACGGATGAGGGAACAGGACATGGGAAATCTAGGGGAGATCTTCAAGGGGAAGAAATGGCAAGAATAAGGGGCTTCCCTGGTGGCTCAGATGGTAAAGAATCTGCCTGCAATGCAGGAGACCTAGATTTGATCCCTGGGTTGGGAAGATCCCCTGGAGAAGGACATGGCAACCCACTCCAGTATTCTTGTCTGGAGAATCCCCATGGACAGGGAGCCTGGTGAGCTATAGTCCATGGGTTCGCAAAGAGTCGGACACAACTGAGCGACTAAGCACAGCACATGGCAAGAGTAAAGACCCCAATGAGGGGAGTTATGTAACTATTATAATAAAAAATCACTAATATAGGCAAAGTAATGAATAGCGTTTTTGGGGTAATTGCAGAGCCCCTTAAATGCACCTACTTTGTAGGAGGAAAATATTTATTGCATGTATAGGTTTCAGGAAGCATTTGCTGTAAAAATCTTATTAATCTAACCCTAAGACTGCTGTGCTTGTTACTAAATAGCTTTTTAGTAAGTATTCTGAAGGGCTTCCCTGATAGCCCAGTTGGTAAAGAATCTGTCTGCAATGCAGGAGGCCCCAGTTTGATTCCTGGATTGGGCAGATCTGTTGGAGAAGAGAGAGGCTACCCACTCCAGTATTCTGGCCTGGAGAATTCCATGAACTGTAGAGTCCATGGGGTCACAAAGAGTCAGACATGACTGAGTGACTCACTTTCAAGTGTTCTGAACCCTTTTTAAAATATGATAATCTTTAATTTGCCAAGAGTCCTTTGAAATCATATAATATTTGCATGGCACTTAAGATACATGTATTGTGACATGTGTCCTGCATGACCTGGTGTTGGAGTTGTTTGTGGGTTTGTCCATGCTTCCCTGGTAGGTGGATACTCCCTAGGGGCATGTATCCACTAGGGGCATGATACACCTTTGTCTTTACCTGCCCACCCCCATCCCCATGTGTGGGGTCTTCCATACAGTGGGTGCTCAATAAATATGTATTTTAAATATACATAAATATAATAAAACATAAAGTTTAGCACACAACCAAACTGACTCCATGGCCCACTCTTATTCCAGCTCACATGTACCCACAGCAAGTGCTGGCCCCTCACAACCATGCTTTTGGGAGGATTCCATTTGAGCCAGAACCAGAGTTTCTTATTTTGTGACCCACCTCAGCACATCATACGCTGGACCAGGAGAGGATTTCTCTGCCTTCTATGGTCTGGCTTGTTCTTTCACTTTAGAATGTTTTTATGGATAAGTAGCCTATTGTGTTTTATATTTGTCATAGCTAATAATGAAGAAAAAAATCTGACTCCACTTACCAGAACACTGCAATAGCAGTTTGACAACCTGAGGTTTGCTTAAAATAATGTGCTTTAATGGATTAATGGCCTTTCAGCTGAAAAAAGATTACCATCAGCTGAAATGGAGGGTTGAATGCTAAAATCAGACAGCCCTGGTAAATCTTAATATTTTTATAATTTCACATAAAATTTTCCAGCCTGTGCATTCCATAAGTACTTGTTTTTCTGGACATTTATAAATACACTGACTATTTTTGGAAATGAAATCTTTCCTAATGTTTTGAAATGTAATTAAAATATCATGCATTTTCCATGAGTACACAACTTTCTGAGTATTTTCTACCTATTTCGTCAACCAAGTTAATAAATCCTGTGTAAATAATGGCTACCATTATTAAACCCCTACTAGGCTCTAAAATAAATGGATTTTTTTTCCTAGTATGTCACAAACATTGTGTACTTTTTCTTAATAAAAATTTTTTTGGAATGAGAACAATCTGTAGTCTCTGACCCCAATACAGAAATAATTCCTTAAACTTTCAACATTTATTCAGCAAGATATTCATTAAGAAATTACTCTTGCTTATGTCCTGTGTTAGTGCTGCTGAAGTAGGATTCATAACACTTCTCCAAGAGAAATTGCAAGTGTATCTAGGAGTGTAGAGACATGTACAGCTGATGAAAACACAGTTGGGACGAGGATTCTAGAAGAGCTACAAACTCAGGGCTAAAAGACACAGGTTAGAAGGAATTCTGGTGAGACAATGGCAGCTGCAGAAGGCTCATGGTTTCATCCATATCTTGAGGGAGAAGGAGCTTTCGCTGGGCAGAGAAAACTTGGAAGAATTTTCTAATTGACATGACCACAAGAATGGCACAGTTGACGAATGTGGCTCGGTCTTCGGGGAAGTGTCTGTCACTTACTGTGGCTGGAGTGTAGTAGTGAATGGGGAGGGCAGTGGTGGGACTGAAAGTTGGGACATGTCGGTCAGCAAAAGTAGCCTGAGAATTCAACCTAAATTGAATACATGGCACTTAGTTTCCAAAACTTTCGGCCTTTCATCTTTTAGTCTTCTATCTCTCTCCTGATTATCAGAATTATGCATATTTATAATGGAAACTTTGGAAAGTACAAACTAGTATAACAAATCAGAAAAACTAAACGTGACCCTTGTCGTGTACTGCTCACATAGCCATGTTTTTGTTATTCACATATTGAAGAAAATTTTGACTATAAAACTTTTTACTAGGCTTTTCTTGCCTAACTTCTTGTTACCTCCATCACAATACCATCAACTGTGTAGTAGATGTGTTTGGTGCCTGCCCATTCTATGTCCCCATCTTTAAACAATTACCTTGGACCCAGAGCTGCTGAGAAACATGTAGGCCTCACAAGTTCCATGTCAATGGGACACGCTTTTGCCCATTAGCCATCGCTGGCAGAACTATGTATAGAGACCTGGCCAAGTTGGGTTTATTATATCTTCCTCTCAGAAGTTTGGGACTAATGCACTGAAAGACTGAGTCAGTACAATGGCACTGGGTTCTGAGGGCAAATTTGGCATCAAGGTCAGTTAAAACCACATGCAAACTAAAGTTATAAAGGAGGAATAGGCATAGCTCCCTTCAGAAGAGAGTAGCGGGGACATGTAGAGGGCCAGAGGAAGACTGCGTGGATGGAGAGATGGAGACAGAGAGAGGCGAGAGGAACTGCTCAATCATTTTCCTGTTCCCCCGAGTCCAGCTCTACTCCTCGTGCTTCATTCCAGTTAGATTCCCCACAGGAATCTGTGCATTTTTCACAGGAAGTCATGTGAATGGATACTCAATCCCTCAACCAAAACATTCCTACCTAAGCAATTTATTTAACTTCTTTTTAAACCTAAAGTTTTTCCCTCCCCAATTTTTGCTTTTGAATCTTTAAAATATATGCATGCTTTAAAATTTTTTGATAATTGTATATTTGATCTTTTCCTCTGTCATTACTTTCATTGCATTTAAACTTAAATAATCTTTCCCTAATCGGAGATCAGGTAAAATTTTACCTTTATTTTTTTCTGTAGGTTTGAAACGAAAACCCACTCCAGTATTCTTGCCTGGAAAAGTCCATGGGCAGAGGAGCCTGGCGGGCTGCAGTCCATGGGGTTACAAGACTGAGCATGTGTGCATGAGGTTAGAGAGTGATGGGTTGGTAGCAATAAACTGGTAGAACTAAAAAAAAAAAAAAAAGAAAAGAAACAAACAATGTAACTCTTCACAGTTAAATCAAAATTTGTATGAAATTTGGTGTATGTATTTTTGGTGAGATGAGGATATAATTGAAACATTTTTAAAAATGCAAATAGTTATTTGCCCCACATTCATCCTCCCTTTTCCACCTATCTCCTAAATCATATGTTAAATTTATACAAATTACATATAGGTCTCTTACTAGGCTATCCTTTTAAAACAAAGTATTTCTAGTCTACAGACAGTAATGATCCCTGGAGAAACTGGATTTAAAGAAAGATAGTGTTAAGTTAGAGGCCTTAGGTTACCAAGTCATTTGATTCCCATGATTTTATTCTCCAGAACTCTGAATGACAAGTTGATATTTATATTGAAGCACTTTCATCTTCTTTCTGGGGTAGCTTGAGTAACTGAGAATTTTGGTAATTTCTGAAGACTCAGTATAGGTTTTGTATGATAGAATTTCAACTTAAGAAATTGTGTTTTATTAAAAAAAACCCACAAAACTGTTCAGAGTTTTACAATGTACTAGGTTTGAGCACCTAACAGAGGTGACTAGCACATTTAGTCATGTTCTTCTTTTGTTTCCATCGTAAACATGTTAATTGATTAGTCTTTCTTACCACTGAACTTGGATACATCAGATTCCTTCTTAACACAGTGCTTCAAGCACTAACTTCCCCAGTGGCTTAGACAGTAAAGAATCTGCTCCAATGCAGACCAGGATTTGATCCCTAGGTCAAGAAGATCTCCTGGAGAAGGGAATGTCTACCCACTCCACTATTCTTGCCTGGAGAATTCCATGGGCTAAGGAACCTTGTGGGCTATGGTCCATGGGGTCACAAAGAGCTGGACACAACAAAGTGACTAACACTTTCACTTTTCTTTTTTTCAGACTAATTCTAGAAAGAATATAAATGCCTAGATCAAAGGTAAACTAGAGGATTGTATTATGGAAATGGTATAGATTTAGGCAGTATTCTTAAAAATTTTGACTTAAATCAATAATAATTAAGACATTTTATATTTCACATTTAACCATATAAAGAGGATTACATTGGACAAAAAGATGCATTTTAGAAAAAAAGATATTTTATGCTAATTCTTCAATATTGGAATGAATATAGGTTAGCCTTTTTTAAAATCTGTATTATTTAAAAATAAAACACTTTAGTGTTTAATATTCTCAGAGACTGATATAATCAGATGGAATGATTTTTTTCCTGGACTCTTTGTGATTTATCTGAACTAAAAAATTCAAATTTTTATTTCCCTGAAGTATCCCCTCAAGTCTTAGACTAAACCATAGTAGAAATTTGCCAATATGCAGAAAAAAAGTTTGTACTATCATCAGTTTTCAGATCAGGTGATATTCATTGTTTGTTGTAGACTTATAGGTTTGAGGATTATCTTCTTCCCTTATGCCTAATCATTATTTGGCTTAAAAAAAAATTCTGGGCTAGATTCTACTATTTGCAAGCTGTGTGACCTTACCCAACTTACTTAAACTTTTAAACTTGAAACCTACAGGTTTGTATTAGAATCTTACAATCTTTGTGCTTTTTAAAAATCAATGCCAAACCCAAATATCTCATCTTTTAAGTTTTGATCATTTCAGCTTCCATTTTGTTCTTCTGTCGGTATTATATCCTGTGTTAAACCAAATAAGGTAAGTGATGCCAAGACATGTTCACTGAGCAAAGTAGGTAATATGAGAGGTATTAAACTGAACAAAGTCAAGAGAAGTTAGGAGTATGCTTAGAGGCTGGATGAAGCTGGAGTGTGGATGAAAAGTATGGTGACTTTGCATCTCCCCAAAGCAGGTTGCTCGGCATTAAATTACATCCTCTGGCTTAGGATTTGGCTTTGGCATTTAAAGTAGGCAGAGGAAATATTTCTAGGATTTAATGACCACTGTTTCCATCCTGTCATTAGGATCCAAAAGTTTCTAAAGATTTCAAGTGCTCTAGAAGTGTAATCAATACACTCTGCTGGAGCTCAAAGGCTTCCCTGGTGGCTCAGACAGTAAAGAATCTGCCTGCAATCTGGGAGACCAGGGTTCTATCCCCAGGTTGGGAAGATCCCCTGGAGGACGGCATGGCAACCCACTCCAGTATTCTTGCCTAGAGAATCCCCATGGACAGAGGAACCTGGTGGGCTACGGTCCATGGGGTTGCAAAGAGTCAGACACACCTGAGCGACTAAGCACAGCACAGGACAGAGCTCAAAGTTGAAATGTCTTACTGTTAGGATTTCAGTTCTGGCAACCTTCTTTTTTCCGGTAGTAAGAAGTAAGGAATCCCTGGACTTAACCAATACACCTTACTAAAGAGACGTATTGAGAGATTTATGATGTTTGGTTGTAAGATAAGTTGATATTCATAGAAAACTGGTATTCCTGGCAGGAAAAACAAGCAGACAATTGGAGATAGTTCAGGAGTATCTGCTTCTACAGTCCAGAAGGTAATATATTTCAGACAGAGAGTTTCAGTGAGTTGGTTACTGACTTTAGACTTGAAGACAATGGAAATTTAACAAGTTTTGACCATTGTATAGAGTCATTGCCTTGTTGATGGTTAGAACATTGAAAGGTGGAAAACTTGGGATGTTATATTTCATTATACTAATGAGAACTTTAAAAGTACATCCTCATGGAAATAAAATTTTGATTAAAAGGTAAGAGTGCCAGATGAAAAGTGTACCTCCTTTCATTATCTAAAGCCCTATTCCCAATGATATTTTCTGCTTTTAAAACTCTTCCAGTGGTTATCACTATAGCTCTAAATATCTATTTTCTAAAGAACTTTAAATATCTACTTCTTGACTTATAAGTTCAAGCTTCTCTTTTAACTTCTTGTTGTCTTGTTGTAAAAAATGACTAATTTCATTTCACATCTACCACCCCTCTTCCTTTTGCCTTATATTTCCTCCCAATTTTATTTTATTTTTTTTTTGCTTTTGGTCCTCCTATTTGTTATACTTCAAATAGCATGTTTGGCTTTTATTTCTTGTTCTGTCAACATTAGACGTACTGGGTAACTTCCCACGGTATAAGGTATGGTGGAGCTGGTCACTTCTAATTCTCCTACCTTTCCTCCTCACCTCCAACACCTGCCATTGGTCAATTCTACCCTTGTTTTTACATTTCAAAGATTTAAAGCATTTTCATCCTGAATGATAACTTATTAATTGTCTTTTATGCTTTATCTTTATATTGATCCTGAAAACCAAGTAGAAATAAAAATTAGTTACAATATTATGATATTGCTCAGTTTTATTCATTGTAGCCCCAGAGTGTAAATGTAGAGGAGATGTAATTTATGTTCTTACATCAAGTCTGCCTGAAGTAGAATACTTCAAGTTCCAATTTCAAGATTTTTTTTTTTAGACTCAATAAATTTCTTATTATCATACTTTCTATTTTTGCCATGGTATTTGTACAGCATTTTATTTTCCGGGAATTACTACCTTCATTTAATTTTTTTGTTGTTGGCATTAGAAACATAAGCCTTCTTCATTATGCACCATTCAAAGCCAGACCACAGGTTCTTCAGTCAGCTGCATTATTGTCTGCTCCCTTCCAGGTCCCTAGTTCTAGAGGTCTTTTCATAGCGTAACAGTGCCTACCTTTATTAGGGCTTCTCTTGTGCCTCCACTTCTACTCTGTGTAGAGTGTTTGTCTCTTTTCTGTTTTATCCATTAGTGTAATCTCATATACCATTCATCTTTAAGATGGTGGTTACCAGAATTATGCTTGCTCTCAGGTTGAAGGTTTACAGTTTGAAAATTTAAGCATATATTATTTTAATCTAAGTATCCAAGACATTTTTACTGACTATCCACCATTTTTCAGAGATAGACATTGTGGGCAATGTAAAGATGAATCAAACATATACCATTCCTCTTGAACTAGAATAATAAGAGAGATCTACCTCTGTAAATAATTACACAATATAAAGCAAAAAGTAGTAAGTATCACAAGAGAGATGCAGATACGTAATCCATATATTATGAGTGCTTTTCTTCTTTTTAGAGGAAAGATAGTATTGATGAACTTGAATGGACTGAGAAAAAAAATGGATTTGGCTCAGAAGACTTGGGTTATGTCCTGGTTCTTACTAAATATATGGCCGTGGACAAGCTACTTTGTAGCTTTTTCCACCCAGGTTTACTATTTCTCAAGTGGAGACAATAGTACTTTTGCTGATTATAATACGTAACTATTGGGAAGTTTATAAGAGATGATACATACAGTATTTTTATTAAAAATTTATGCAAAATAGACATGATTTCTTTCAGGGACAGGCAAATCAGTTCAGTTCAGCTGCTCAGTCATGTCCGACTCTTTGCCACCCCATGAACGGCAGCATGCCAGGCCTCTCTGTCCATCACCAACTCCTGGAGTTTACTCAAACTCATGTCCATTGAGTTGGTGATGCCATCCAACCACCTCATCCTCTGTCATCCGCTTCTTCTCCCGCCTTCAATCTTTCCCAGCATCAGAGTCTCTTCCAATAAGTCAGTTCTTCACATCAGGTGGCCAAAGTATTAGAGTTTCAGCTTCAGCATCAGTCCTTCCAATGAATATTCAGGACTGATGTGCTTTAGGATGGACTGGTTGGATCTCCTTGCTGTCCAAGGGACTCTTAAGAGTCTTCTCCAACACCGCAGTTCAAAAGCATCAGTTCTTTGGCGTTCAGCTTTCTTTATAGTCCAACTCTCACATCCATACATGACTACTGGAAAAACCATAGCTTTGACTAGATGGGCATTTGTTGGCAAAGTAATGTCTCTGCTTTTTAATATGCTGTCTAGGTTGGTCATAGCTTCTTTTCCTAGGAAAAGTGTCTTTTAATTTCGTGCCTGCAATCACCATCTGCAGTGATTTTGAAGCCTCCCAAAATAAAGTCTCTCACTGTTTCCAGTGTTTCCCCATCTATTTGCCATGAAGTGATGGGACTGGATGCCATAATCTTAGTTTCCTGAATGTTGAGCTTTAAGCCAACTTTTTCACTCTTTTTTTTACATTAATCAAGAGGCTCTTTAGTTCTTTTTCACTTTCTGCCATAAGGGTGGTGTCATATGCATATCTGAGGTTATTGATATTTTTCTCAGCAATCTTGATTCCAGCTTGTGCTTCCTCCAGCCCAGCATTTCTCATGATGTACTCTGCATAGAAGTTAAATTAGCAAGGTGACAATATACAGCCTTGTCATACTCCTTTCCCAATTTGGGACCAGTCTTTTGTTCCATGTCCATTTCTAACTGTTGCTTCTTGACCTGCATACAGATTTCTCAGGAGGCAGATGAGGTGGTCTGGTATTCCCATCTTTGTGATCCACACAGTCAAAGGCTTTGGCATAGTCCATAAAGCAGAAATAGATGTTTTTCTGGAACTCTCTTGCTTTTGTGATGATCCAGCAGATGTTGGCAATGTGATCTCTGGTTCCTCTGCCTTTTTTAAATCCAGCTTTGAACATCTGGAAGTTAATGGTTCACTTACTGGCTCTAGGTGAGTGATCACACCATCATGATTATCTGGGTCATGAGCCAGATAATTGAAAAAAATATGTCTTTAAATACTGAAATCATATTCAGTGCACAGGACATGGCAGACTCAAAGCTTCCAGCCCTGGCTCACTTAAGCATGCTGTCTTTGTGTGGGGTTAAGTTGGCAATACTGTTGGGGGAGGAGTGCCTGCTCTATTTAAATAGGATTCCCTTCTTGCTCATGCTGTCACTCTCTTCAAATTTTGTTAATTTAAATTTTCTTAAGATCAGTGGGTACCTGATAATACAAAACCCTATTCTAGAATGTGAAAGGTGTTTAAAGTGTGAAGATATGGGCAACTCCATTATCAAATGAGAGAAATTTTAGCCAGCTTCAAAATAACTGTGTAAAAATTGCCAGAGAGAAAATCTACCAGACTTTTATGAGGAATAAGGTAAAAATTCAACAGTAAGCTTGTTTTGGGAGGTTGACTGAAGTCAAAAAACATAAAAAATTTCACAAAAGGTAAAGAAAGGGTAAGACATTAATGTATAAATGACAGATCAGTGCATGCCTCTCCAAGGATGCTCATTGTGTAAGTGTGAGTTGCTCAGTTGTGTCCGACTCTTTGCCACCCCACGGACTGTCCCAGCCTGCCAGGCTTCTCTGTCCATGGGATTCTCCAGGCAAGAATACTGGAGTGGGTTGCCATTTCCTTCTCCAGGGGATCTTCCTGATCCAGGGACTGAACCCAAGTCTACTACATTGCAGACAGAGTCTTTACTATCTGAGCCACCTATGAAAACTAAAGCTAGAATAATCCTATTTTACTGTAGCCTTTCTTAGGCCATTGTGAACACACTGCAATGATCCAGACCCATAGAGATCATCCAGTTGTGGCCAAGCAGGGAATTTGCAGGGCTGATCACTTTCCAGTCCCATTCTAATCAGGACATGGCAGTTACTGGAAGGGCCCCCAAACCTGAAAAGTCCCTTTGTTACTTTTGTATTCTTTTTACATTATGGAGCCCTTAGACACAGGTGCATACTACATCCATCCAAACACAGCAGTCATCCCAGGAACATTTGGAAAAACCAAATCAGTCTTTCTCTAATACTGGTTCCATGGTCAGAAGCACTGGGAGTGTCCATGGCCTTATGTACCTGTGGGGTTCCATCTGAGACTGAGACTGTTCAAGGGAAAAAAAAATTCTCACTTTAAGAAAAGGGAAGAGGTTTATTTTTCTACTGTTGTCTTACCTTCTAACTTCATTCATTTTATGTTAATTTTTAGTAACTCATACACTGGCCACCCCTAACATTTCAGCACCTGAGATGAGAGGACAAAAGGAGGCCTACAAACCATATGTCTACAGATATAAAAGTTCTAAATCAAGTTAACAGACTGCTAAATGAAATATATTCTTTTGTTTTTTTTTTTACTTTGACAGCTATACCTCCATAATGACAAAATAAAACTAATGTGAGTGATGCCATGTATTTATGAAACAGAAAATTGGCAATAAAAATAAAGAGTATTTGTACATATACAATGAAAAGTATATAATTTAATTATATTTTGGAAAAATATAGAGTAAATGGGAACATTTTTTAAATTAAAATTGTTTATCACATAAGCTTTAAGTTACATTTATCCAAAAATATTCAAGATTTATCAAAATTAAGGGGCAAAATACAAATTATAATTAACGAGTCTAATAATTTTTAAGGGCTTCCCTGGTGGCTCAGTGGTAAGGAATCCTCCTGCCAATGCAGGAGACATGGGTTTAATCCCTGATCCTGAAAAATCCCCTGGAGAAGGAAATGGCAACCCACTCCAGTATTCTTACCTGGAAGAATGCCTGGATGGAGGAGCCTGGTGTGCTATAGTCCATAAGGTTGCAAACAGTTGGACATGAGTTAGCAACTGAAAAACAACAACAACAAATAATTTTAAAATAAAGCCAGCATTTAAAATTTATTTTTAAAATTTGACTATTTTCATGAATATAAACAGCTTCCCAGGTGGTGTAGTTGTAAAGAACTTGCCTGCCAATACAGGAGATGTAAGAGATACATATTCAATCCCTGGTTTGGGACGATCCCCTGGAGGAGGGCATGGCAACTTACTCCTGTATTCTTGCCTGGAGAATCCCATGGAAGAGGAGCTGGGCAGGCTACCGTCCATAGCATTGTAAAGAGTCAGACATGACTGAAAGCAACTAAGCACAGCATAGCATGAATATAAAACTGTTGCACAGTTCTGATGTTGAAAGTTCATCTGGTTGCCAACATAAAGAATTTGTATTATTCTTCATATATATTATATTTTTATTTTTCAGTCACTAAGTCTAAGTTGGATTCAGAAAGATACCCTGGAAAAAGAAATGGCAACCTACTCCAGTATTCTTGACTGGAAATCCCCTGGACAGAGGAGTCTAGAGGGCTACAGTCCATGGGATCGCTAAGAGTTCTTAGTTTCTCCCTCTTTCTGAATCCAACTCAACTGCCAGAGCCTTCCACAGACCTTTCCATGAATTGCTCAAGACATGGAACTTTCATAAGCAGAATCCGGAACTGGTAAACCAAGCACCAGGCAGGACACAGGGATACAGGATTCTAGTCTCTCTCTGCCATTCATTTTTAGCTGAATGACTTCGACGTCACAATTGTTCAAAACATATGTAGTTTTACATTAATAAATTAAAGTATTTTCTCGGTTTTGTATATAGTGATGAACTATGGCAAGAAACTTTTAAGTCTGTTAGGTGCATGCACAGCAGATTAAATAGATATTTCTAATGTTTATATGGCTTGCAGGATCTGGCTGAATGATATTTATTTACTGACTCATTAAGAGCAAAGAAAATCTACTTGAAAACCATTTATTCACAACCACCCATGGTAGGTATTAAGGTTTTAAAGGTGAAGCAGCCAGAGTGCTTGTTCTTAAAAAGCATGCATACAAACAGTTTTAGTAGAAAATTTGGTTCACTTTGTATCACTGAGAGTTCTTCAAATTGCAGAGGTAGTCTCAAAGAACAAAGGGATTCCTTGCTGAAGAAAAGGGGTGGGAGTGTTAGGAAGGCCCCTACATGAGGAGAACCCTGAGGGGAGCAGTAGGATTACTTTACTCTCTAAGCTCCCTAGTAGTGTGAGAGCTGTCTGGGTGGTAGCTTTTGATGAGTATCTTCGTTTTGGCAAAGTAATGAGATACTACTGATTGGAGTTACTGCAAATAGTGAGCCAGTGAGCATCAAACTTTAATGTGGGCATTTGATTCATGTGCTTTTCTATGACAGTGAATGGTTCAGGTTTCAAATGGTGCGTGTTTTCCTGCAATGGGCCTAAGGGAGGACATATTGTTGAGCAGAGCCTTAGAGATGGTTTGCAGGTATGTTACTTAAGCTTTTAGATTACTTGTCTCATTAGCAGTGGTGGGAATAACTAAGGGGAGAAGAAGGAAGAGGCCAGATTCGCTTGGTATGCAAATGATTTCATATTCATAGACTCAGAGCTCTGATAGCAAAATATTCCCATGTCTGCCTGTGAATCATCTCAGCCAGGGAACTTAGTACTGAGTCTGCTTATAGCAAGTTCTCAAGAAATATTTTCTGCATCAATAAAGAGCTATTAAGAGAAATATCAATAACCTCAGATATGCAGATGATACCACCCTTATGGCAGAAAGTGAAGAGGAACTCAAAAGCCTCTTGATGAAAGTGAAAGTGGAGAGTGAAAAAGTTGGCCTAAAGCTCAACATTCAGAAAATGAAGATCATGGCATCCGGTCCCATCACTTCATGGGAATAGATGGGGAAACAGTGGAAACAGTGTCAGACTTGATTTTTGGGGGCTCCAAATCACTGCAGATGGTGATTGCAGCCATGAAATTAAAAGATGCTTACTCCTTGGAAGAAAAGTTATGACCAACCTAGATAGTATATTCAAAAGCAGAGACATTACTTTGCCGACTAAGGTCCATCTAGTCAAGGCTATGGTTTTTCCTGTGGTCATGTATGGATGTGAGAGTTGGACTGTGAAGAAGGCTGAGTGCCGAAGAATTGATACTTTTGAACTGTGGTGTTGGAGAAGACTCTTGAGAGTCCCTTGGACTGCAAGGAGTTCCAACCAGTCCATTCTGAAGGAGATCAGCCCTGGGATTTCTTTGGAAGGAATGATGCTGTGGCTGAAACTCCAGTACTTTGGCCACCTCATGTGAAGAGTTGACTCATTGGAAAAGTCTCTGATGCTGGGAGGGATTGGGGGCAGGAGGAGAAGGGGACGACAGAGGATGAGATGGCTGGATGGCATCACTGACTCCATGGATGTGAGTCTGAGTGAACTCCAGGAGTTGGTGATGGACAGGGAGGCCTGACGTGCTGCAATTCACGGGGTTGCAAATAGTCAAACATGACTGAGCGACTGAACTGAACTGAACTGAACTGAAGTACCCACTATGTAACAGGGACTGTAGTGGGAGCACTTAAAAATTTGTGGAATAAATTATTATAATATAATTAATAAAATGCCAAAGAAAAACCAAATGGCCTATGTGAGCATTTGGTTGCCATAAAAGGAATGAAATATTGATTAATCTCTAACCACATGTCATACAAATGCATACTTCCCTAAATATGTAGCTTACCAATGTCATGCAAGGGAACAATAATTTTTGTCTTTGTAAAATGCTTACTTGGCAAGTAAAAGAGGAAATTAAGTGATTTGTTTGGCTTTGTGTTTATACTGGGTACTCTTCTAGCAGTTTTCTCTACCACTTTTCTCTTCTATAGACCCACGTATTTGGGATCACCTATGAAATACTGCAGCACTGAAGACCAAAAGTTGACATCCTAAAGTTAAAGGAAACTCTTCTCAACATTTATGTTTTTGGAGGGGTAGAGGAGAGTATAGACCAGGTACACTTGAATCATTTCAGGGCTATACAGGGGCAAAAACAAATATGAAAGTTTTTAAAAACATATATATTTGGAAGATTGAGAAAGGACAAAGAAAGAAGTAAGGAACTTTGATGGCTTGTAGTATTACCAGTACATGACATTTGAAAACTTGCAGTTTTTATTATGAATACTCTACTATTTTGTTACAAGAGAATAAAGAGTTCCTCAGCCAAGTTTTTAGCTACCTAATGTACAATGGCATCACTAACGCAATGGACATGAGTTTGAGTAGGCTCTGGGAGTTGGTGATGGACAGGGAAACCTGGCGTGCTGCAGTCCACGGGGTTGCAAAAAGTCAGCACAACTGAGTGTCTGAACTGAACTGAACTGAATGTACAATTGGCATTTGAAAATCACAACCAGTAGAGATAGAAAAGCTCTGTTTGTTGTGTCAGAGAAAATGATTTCTTCAGTCATCACCCAGACCAAAACATTACAGGTATGTGTTCAAGTTCTCCAAATCAGTCCAAACTCCTCCTTTTGGACAAGCCCTTTTTCTTTCAAAGAACTCATAGAAAATTTGGTTAGGACGCCATAGAACAATATCTCTATCTGAAAATGGTCAAAAGAATTCTCAAAAATATATTGGAAAAAGAAAAGATTTACCTGGAAGGTGAGAAATAGAGGGAAGGAAAACTGTTAGCTTCTGGAGTCTCAATCTGCTCATGATTATCTGGAGAAGGAAAATAAGTTGCATTGGAACAGAGTTTTTGGCAGGTAGGCTCATCTTCAGCTCAATTAAGTGATGATGCTAATTCAGTTCATTGAACTTAAGGGCTGCATCTGGACCCAGATTTCCTTGCAGAAGGCTCATGATTTTCTTTGAACTCTTTTTTATTCTTCCTTACCTTCCAGAATTTGAGTTTTCCTCATCCTCTCTTAGTTCTGTTTTCATCATCTTTTCCACTTGGCCTTTCTTCACTATTGGACAACATTGTGGACTTTTAGTGTTTTATGCTGTTTGTGGACATCAGACAGTTTGCTGGCTGAGAGATTTGGTCACAAGTCAGAAACAAGGTATGGAAAGGTAGAGGGAAGGAAATGACAGTAAGTAAAACAGACTTTGGGCTTCCCAGGTGGCGCTAGTGGTAAAGAATCTGCCTGCCAATGTAGGAGACAAAAGAAACATGGATCCGATCCCTGGGTCGGGAGGAGGAGGGCATGGCTACCCACTCCAGAAGAATCCCACTGACAAAGGAGCCTGGTGGGCCACAGTCCACAGAGTCTCAAATAGCTGGACACAACTGAAGTGACTTAACACACACGCATGCCTGAAACAGACTTTACTGATCAGATTCTTAACTACTCAAATAATATTTGGAAGAATTAATGAATTTCTAAAATTGTGCTAATTTAATTAGTTGTGTCATGGTGTGGTAGATACGCTAAAGTCAAAGTCAAGGGTCACTTGTTCACCTGGGATCCAAACAGAAGTTAAATATGATTAATTTATTAAAATAATATATTTGTGATCAATCTAAGCTAATCTATATTTTATCTTCAAAAGCTACAGTGTGAGACTTGTTATTATAGTCTAATGGCCTATTCTTTTGTGTGTATATTTATAAATATATATAAATCCATAAACAGGGAATAAAACCTGTTCCCAGTTCCTTGAATAATCAACCCTGAATGTTTACTGGAAGGACTGATGCTGAAGCTGAAGCTCCAATACTTTGGCCACCTGATGTGAAGAGCCGACTCGTTGGAAAAGACCCTGATGCTGGGATAGATTGAAGCAGGAGGAGAAGGGGATGATGGAGGAGGAGAAGAGGATAAGATGGTTGGATGGCATCACCAATTCAATGGTCATGAGTTTGAGCAAGCTCCGGGAGATAGTGAAGGACAGGGAAGCCTGGCATGCTGCAGTTCATGGGATTGCAGAGTCAGACATGACTTAGCAACTGAACAACAACCCAGTGCCCTGTGCCCTGAATATAAACCTTTATATTATTTCTCACCTGTAGGTCCCAGAGTTCCCCAACGAGTAGACAGTACCTAGTTTTTGTTAGGGAAGAGGACTGTCAACTGGTGGAATTAGCCATAGCATGAAGAAAAGAGGGGGAGAGCTTGAAAAGTGCCTTAAAAAAGTGCCTTAAAAGCCTTTTCAAACTTTAGTGTGCCATAGAACCCCCCTGGAGGGCTCCTTAAGACATTGTTGGGGCCGTGTCTCAGAGGTTCTTATCCAGTGGGTCTGAGATGAGACCAGGAATTTGTGTTTCAAGAAGTTCCCAGGAGAGACGGAGCTGCTGGCCTGGAGAATTGCTCTAAAGTCCAGCGGCATTTGAAAGGAGAAAGAGAGGAGCGGTGCAGTCTGTTAACATCTCAATGAGTGAGGTTGATTAGTTCAGCATACCAGCAATTTAATACCAAAAAAAGTCCCAATTTTTATATTTTTTTAGTGCTTTGTCTCAAGATTCAGATGATTTCCTTTGAGTATCAGGTACATTGTACTTCCTTGATGTTCATTTTCTGGGAAAAGTTGGGTTTATTTGCTTTTGGGCTGCTTGTGCCCTTAGGTCCACAAGATCCCATCAAGGGGTCTTCACTAGTAACTTGGACCCTGCAAGACTGAGGATATCTATGTCCAACAAGGGCTTAGGAAGATGAACAGCCCATATTTTAGTGTTCCCATGCCAGTCCATTCTGAAGGAGATCAGCCCTGGGATTTCTTTGGAAGGAATGATGCTAAAGCTGAAGCTCCAGTACTTTGGCCACCTCATGCGAAGAGTTGACTCATTGGAAAAGACTCTGTTGCTGGGAGGGATTGGGGGCAGGAGGAGAAGGGGACGAAGAGGATGAGATGGCTGGATGGCATCACAGACTCCATGGACGTGAGTCTGAGTAAACTCTGGGAGATGGTGATAGACAGGGAGGCCTGGCGTGCTGCGATTCATGGGGTCGCAAAGAGTCGGACACGACTGAGCAACTGAACTGAACTGAACTGATGCCATTAGCAAAGGCATATGCTTTGTTTAAAATTTTGTCTAATTGTAGTCCTCTCCTTTGGAGCTCAGAATCAGTTGGTGGGATAATTTATGTGGGGGGTAATTTGTAAAATAAATAAATAAATAAATAAATAAATAAATAATGTGGTAATATAGGAAAGAAAAAAGAGAGTTTAGTTTGAGAAAACTTAGGGGAGATGATGACTGCATGCTCTACCTGAGAGAGGATAAGAATGCCTGTGGCCGGAGGAGTTTGATTTAGGGTGATAATGTTTGTAACATTAGAGAAATTGGTCTATACAGCAGAAAAAGGCTATTTGAGGAAAATAGAGCAAGTCTGAGATTTTGCTGTGTGTGTGTGCATGTGTGCGTAGAGCCTGAACGTTCTTACTGTAATACCACAGTTGGAATGTCAGTACTAATGTTGAGTTCACCAACTCAGGGATATGATCTTCTGTGAATTCTTGAGGATACCTAGAGTTCCAAGTCAACTGGATATTGGATACTAGATCATTACCCTCTTTCCAAGATGGGTGATTTATTTGATAGCTCCCCAGTCACCTGAAATGTTTGAATACCTCGGGTTGTGTTTGGAGGCTTCAAGCTCTCCTGAGTCAGACCATGTGAAATTCCCGCTGCCTCCCAGGCTTCAGGTTGCATTCCCTGTACCCAAAGGGGCACTGTTGTCCCTTCTCCCTTAGCCAATCCTGGCACTGACCTGAGCAACTGGAACCTTGTAAAGAATGAGTCATTGTTCCTAGAGGATCTGTGACTAGAAAAATCTACTGTGGTCTAGATTGCAAAGGAACTTTGCTTTAAGCCCAGCGACTCACGTTCCATACATAAAAGTCATTTGAGTGAACAAGTACACCTTTCTAATATAAATGCATGTTGAAGTATCTGGGGCTATGAGCCAGTTATTTTAATACTGTTTGCTTTAATCAGATCCACACTTAGCTAAGGTAATTAAGACATTGGAGTTTCAAATTGGGTTGGGAGAAGGAAGGAAAAAGAAAAGAGAAATGCATAAGCTTTTGAAATTAGTCACATTCTCAGGCCTTCCATCACAAAATCTAAACAAAAACAAAACAATTAATATACTTGCTTCCACTGATAAATTTCATTTCTTATAGTTCTTTGGGAGGGATATTTGAACTTCTGGTTCAAGTTTAGAGACTAATCTTCAAATACTGCTGCTGCTGCTGCTAAGTCACTTCAGTCGTGTCTGACTCTGTGTGACCCCATAGATGGCAGCTCATGAGGCTCCCCCATCCCTGGGATTCTCCAGGCAAGAACACTGGAGTGGGTTGCCTTTCCTTCTCCAAAGCATGAAAGTGAAAAGTGAAAGTGAAAGTGAAGTTGTGTCCGACTTAGTGACCCCATGGACTGCAGCCTACCAGGCTCCTCTGTCCATGGGATTTTCCAGGCAAGAGTACTGGAGTGTTGTGCCATTGCTTTCTCCGCTTCAAATACTATCAGTATTCAAATAAATCATGATTTATTTTCCAATCAATTTTTGCATGCTAAGCTGCTAAGTCACTTCAGTCGTGTCCAACTCTGTGCGACCCCAGAGACCAGGCTCCCCCATCTCTGGGATTCTCCAGGCAAGAACACTGGAGTGGGTTGCCATTTCCTTCTCCAGTGCATGAAAGTGAAAAGTGAAAGTCAAGTCGCTAAGTCGTGTCCGACTCCTAGCGACCCCATGGACTGCAGCCCACCAGGCTCCTCTACCCATGGGATTTTCCAGGCAAGAGTACTGGAGTGGGGTGCCATTGCCTTTTCCCAATTTTTTTGCATGTGTGTGTGCTAAGCTGCTTCAGTTGTGTCTGACTCTGTGTAACCTTATGGACTGTAGCTGGCAAGGCTCCTCTGTCCATGGGATTCTCCAAGCAAGAATACTGAAGTGGATTGCCATGTCCTCCTCCAGGGGATCTTCCCAACCCAGGGTTTGAACCTGTGTTTCTTATGTCTCGTGCATTGGCCGGTGGGTTCTTTACAACTAGCGCCACCTGGGAAGCCTGAATCAATCTTTATAAAGTACAAAAATTATATTTTATCCCTGTAAATTTAAAATGTTCAAGTCTGCAAAATCCAAGGCATAAAAAACGGCCCTTGAAATACTGCTTACTTTGGTTTTCCCAGAAAGTGATATTATGATGCTCTTTCAAAACAGCAGAAATAGATCCAATGCCCTCAAAACACAGAAGGGTATTTTAAAAGTTACTAATAGATACAAAGAAAATTGTTACTGACCAGGGTTCTTGGCCTCCTTAATCAATTGAAATTGATAAAAGGCCAGACAAGAAATTCAGACAAGGCTTTACTGGGGTACCTGCTACAGCATGAAGGAGCAAGAATACATAACAGGTTCCCTTGCTTGCTTACTCAAGGTGGGGATGAGCTGATTGCTTACATGGGGTGAGGGTAGGGGTGGGTTCAGGGGTCAGGCTGGAGAAGTGGCTTAGGTGGTTTGTCCTCCCCTTTGGTGGTCTGTTCAGGGGCCATGAGCAGTACCCTACTTTTTCTCTCAGCTCTTCAGAAGTGACAGGTGGGTTTTTGGTCTTTTTGTATCCTGTCCATAATTTGCCTCAACTGCACATGCACAGTTATTTTTAGTCCCTTGTAATTTCTTTGTATTTTGCTGTTCAAGGAGACATTTGTCCAAGTACAAGCACTCCAGCAAAGGGTCCCAGGTCCCAGCCTGTCTCAAAATCTCAATAATAAATTCCTAGGGAAAATGCAGAAGGTGAAGTGTTTCTATAGATGTTATTTACTGTACTCTAAAACTTTTGAGACATATATATGTGTGAGTATATATATATATACTCATATATACATGAGCTGATACTATATTTTGACTACTTGATGTTTGTATCTTAGTTCTTTTGATGGGTTCCAAATTCAGACAGATTTAAGATGGTGAACAATCATCATAAAGAATAGCAAGGAGAGATAAGAAAGCCTTCTTCAGCAATCAATGCAAAGAAATAGAGGGAAACAACAGAATAGGCAAGACTAGAGATCTCTTCAAGAAAATTAGAGATAACAAGGGAACATTTCATGCAAAGATGGGCTCGATTAAGGACAGAAATGGTATGGACCTAACAGAAGCAGAAGATGTTAAGAAGAGGTGGCAAGAATACACTGAAGAACTGTACAAAGAAGATCTTCACAACCAAGATAATCACGATGGTGTGATCACTCACCTAGAGTCAGACATCCTGGAATGTAAAGTCAGTGGGCCTTAGAAAGCATCACTACGAACAAAGCTAGTGGAAGTGATGGAATTCCAGTTGAGCTATTTCAAATACTGAAAGATGATGCTATGAAAGTGCTGCACTCACTATGCCAGCAAATTTGGAAAACTCAGCAGTGGCCACAGGACTGGAAAAGGTCAGTTTCATTCCAATCCCAAAGAAAGGCAATGCGAAAGAATGCTCAAACTACTGCACAATTGCACTCATCTCACACGCTAGTAAAGTAATGCTCAAAATTCTCCAAGCCAGGCTTCAGCAATACGGGAACCGTGAAATTCCAGATGTTCAAGCTGGTTTTAGAAAAGGCAGAGGAACCAAAGATCAAATTGCCAACATCCGCTGGATCATTGAAAAAGCAAGAAAGTTCCAGAAAAACATCTATTTCTGCTTTATTGACTATGCCAATGCCTTTGACTGTGTGGATCACAATAAACTGTGGAAAACTCTGAAAGAGATGGGAATACCAGACCACCTGACCTGCCTCTTGAGAAATCTATATGCAGGTCAGGAAGCAACAGTTAGAACTGGACATGGAACAACAGACTGGTTCCAAATAGGAAAAGGAGTATGTCGAGGCTGTATATTGTCACCTTGCTTATTTAATTTCTATGCAGAGTACATCATGAGAAACGCTGGGCTGGAAGAAGCACAAGCTGGACTCAAGATTGCCAGGAGAAATATCAGATATGCAGATGATACCACTCTTATGGCAGAAAGTGAAGAGGAACTCAAACTTTTCACTTGATGAAAGAGAAAGAGGAGAGTGAAAAAGTTGGCTTAAAGCTCAATATTCAGAAAACGAAGATCATGGCATCTGGTCCCATCACTTCATGGGAAATAGATGAGGAAATAGTGGAAACAGTGTCAGACTTTTTTGGGCTCTAAAATCACTGCAGATGGTGATTCAGTTCAGTTCAGTCGCTCAGTCATGTCTGACTCTTTGCGACCCCATGAATCGCAGCGCACCAGGCCTCCCTGTCCATCACCATCTCCCAGAGTTCACTCAGACTCACGTCCATGGAGTCAGTGATGCCATCCAGCCATCTCATCCTCTGTCGTCCCCTTCTCCTCCTGCCCCCAATCCCTCCCAGCATCAGAGACTTTTCCAATGAGTCAAGACTTTTCCTCTTCGCATGAGGTGGCCAAAGTATGGGAGTTTCAGCCACAGCATCATTCCCTCCAAAGAAATCCCAGGGCTGATCTTCAGAATGGACTCGTTGGATCTCCTTGCAGTCCAAGGGACTCTTAAAAGTCTTCTCCAACACCACAGTTCAAAAGCATCAATTCTTCAGTGCTCAGCCTTCTTCACAGTCCAACTCTCACATGCATACATGACCACTGGAAAAACCATAGCCTTGCCTAGATGGACCTTAGTTGGCAAAGTAATGTCTCTGCTTTTGAATATGCTATCTAGGTTGGTCATAAGTTTTCTTCTAAGGAGTAAGCATCTTTTAATTTCATGGCTGCAGTCACCATCTGCAGTGATTTTGGAGCCCCCAAAAATAAAGTCTGACACTGTTTCCACTGTTTGCCCATCTATTTCCCATGAAGTGATGGGACCAGATGCCATGATCTTCGTTTTCTGAATGTTGAACTTTAAGCCAACTTTTTCACTCTCCTCTTTCACTTTCATCAAGAGGCTCTTTAGTTCCTCTTCACTTTCTGCCATAAGGGTGGTGTCATCTGCATATCTGAGGTTATTGATATTTCTCCCAGCAATCTTGATTCCAGCTTGTGTTTCTTCCAGCCCAGCATTTCTCATGATGTACTCTGCATAGAAGTTAAATAAGCATGGTGACAATATACAGCCTCGAGATACTCCTTTTCCTATTTGGAACCAGTCTGTTGTTCCATGTCCATTTCTAACTGTTGCTTCCTGACCTGCATATAGATTTCTCAAGAGGCAGGTCAGGTAGTCTGGTATTCCCATCTCTTTCAGAATTTTCCACAGTTTATTGTGATCCACACAGTCAAAGGCTTTGTCATAGTCAATAAAGCAGAAATAGATGTATTTCTGGAACTCTCTTGCTTTTTCAATGATCCAGTGGATGTTGGCAGTTTGATCTCTGGTTCCTCTGCCTTTTCTAAAACCAGCTTGAGCATCTTGAATTTCACGGTTCCCGCATTGCTGAAGCCTGGCTTGGAGAATTTTGAGCATTTCTTTATTGCAGCCATGAAATTAAAAGATGCTTGCTCCTTGGAAGGAAAGTTATGACCAACCTAGATAGCATATTCAAAAGCAGAGACATTACTTTGCCGACTAAGGTCCATCTAGTCAAGGCTATGGTTTTCCAGTGTTCATGTATGGATGTGAGAGTTGGACTGTGAAGAAACCTGAGCACCGAAGAATTGATGCTTTTGAACTGTGGTGTTGGAGAATACTCTTGAGAGTCCTTTGGACTGCAAGGAGATCCAACCAGTCCATTCTGAAGGAGATCAGTCCTGGGTGTTCTTTGGAAGGACTGGTGCTAAAGCTGAAACTCCAGTACTTTGGCCACCTCATGCGAAGAGTTGACTCATTGGAAAAGTCTCTGATGCTGGGAAGGATTGGGGGCAAGTGGAGAAGGGGACGACAGGATGAGATGGTTGGATGGCATCACTGACTCGATGGACATGAATTTGGGTAAACTCCGGGAGCTGATGATGGACAGGGAGTCCTGGAGTGCTGCAGTTCATGGGGTTGCAGAGCTGGACACGACTGAGTGACTGAACTGAACTAACTTCTCCAGGAGATAGTGCTGGAGAGATTACCCTAAGAAGGTTATTTTTAGGAATTTCCCTTTCTGATAAAACTTTAATGTCTCCCCTATTCTTTAGCTTGGTCCATGAGTAAAGAGCTGAAGGGGTGGGAGAACTTGCATTATTTACTTTTGTAAATAACAAAAGTGTATTGTCCCCTTACAGTTACTTACATGCCAACTACCTTTCCCTGTCTGTCTTTCCCCCTCAGCTCTGCACCACCAGGTACTGTGCTTTGTTTTTCACTCTCTGCCCTTTTCTTAAATTCTTTCTTTCTGTCTTACCTTACACAACTTCTCTGGCTTGTAAGGCTTTACTTTGTGCTAAGAGTGTCACTAGTTCACCCCTCAAGTGAAACTGAAAGTGAAAGTTGCTCAATCATTTCCAACTCCTTGCTACGCAATGGAATAGTCCATGGAATTCTCCAGGCCAGAATACTGGAGTGGGTAGCCATTCCCTTCTCCAGGGATCTTTCCAACCCAGGGATTGAACCCAGGGCTCCCGTATTGCAGGTGAATTCTTTACCTACTGAGTCACCAGGGAAGCCCCAGAATACTGGAGTAGGTAGCCTATCCCTTCTCCAGCAGATCTTCCTGACCCAGAAATCAAACTGGGGTGTCCTGCATTGCAGATGGATTCTTTACTAGCTGAGGGATTAATCACATACTGCATTGTGAAGTCACTTATATTGGATTATCTCTTGTGTTGTTATTGTGATTAGGTATCATTCTATTTTGGGCTTCGCTGCTAGGTCAGTGGTAAAGAATCCACCTGCACTGTAGTAGTTGCAGGATATGCAGGATTGATCCCTGGGTTGGAAGATCCCCTGGAGGAGGGCATGGCAACTCACCCCAGTCTTCTTGCCTGGAGAATCCCATGGACAGAGGAGCCTGGCGGGCTATAGTCCATAGAGTCCAAAGAGTCTGACATGACTGAAGTGACTTAGCATGTACATATCATTCTGTTTATATAACAAGGTCTGAAAACTCTTTGAGGGCAGCCTCTTAAATTTATACCCTCTGGTGTATCTTGAAATGCTTTGCAAATATTAGATGCGTCATAAATCATAGTTGGTCAGTCTTTGCATTGTTGTTTTCAGGTAAATATTAAAATGTTTAAAAAAGATGGGATCTTTTGAATATTAAAATGTTAAAAAAGATGGGATCGCCAGGTGGTTGATTTGTTTAGCCAATAGTTTTAAAATTTGTAAACTCATTAGTTGTGCTCCAATTAAGTTGCTAATAGAAGCTGACAGGAAGGACTAGTTGCTTTTATTTCAGCTTAATATGAATAGTAGTAACATTCTTGAGTTTCTGCAACATGACAGTCAAGCTAAGCTTACTTTAGGTATTGCATTTAATCATTAAAATGCTGTGATGCTGCTGCTGTCATTTTGTTTCACTAGAGAAGCTGAGTCTCCAATATATTGCCAGGTTCTAGATGTCAGAGCTGGGATTTGCACTTGAGGCTTCTTGACACCAGAGCCCAAACTTTTAGCCATAATGCCATGCTACCATAAAGCTTTCCCATGTTCATTCTAAAGGGGTTATTCAGGCACTCAACAGATATTCTTTGTGCTTGTCAGCTGTGGTGCTAACCCAAAGGAGTACGTCGGTTGCTAGACTAGTGGTGGAGAATATCGCTCTGGAATCAGCTGAACCAGAGCTTGAATCTAATGCTTGTTACATAGAAGCTATGTGGTCCAAAAAAGTTAACTTTTCTGATCCTCAGTTCCATCATCTAAAATATCAAAGTTGTAGTTCTGTTAACTGAGATAATGCCAACAACATTCTTACCCCAGGGCCTGTAAGTGCTCAAGAAATGTGACCTCTTAATTACAATCTCCATTCAAACTACCAAAAATTACATTAATGAAGTGAGGAAATAAGCCACTGGAGTCTGTGCAAAAGGAATACTTGAAAGGACAGAACTATAATCTCCCAGGGGCTTAGAAATATATTTCATATCAACATTTTCTAAAATCTCTTCTTTTCTTTAAATATAAGAGTAATTGTGCAGTGCCCACGAGGCTGCAAGCAGATGAGTGAAGTCATGGAAGCATCTGGGGACTAAGGTCCCCATGAGCAAGTTCCTGTGTGACACACGCAGCCTCCCACACACAGCACTCCACTTCCTCTCTGCAGGGCTCTAGCTGGGCCTTGTGATGGCATGGGAAGAACTCAGGCATTTGGGTGGAATGCTGTCGTCAGAGAAGGTCCATGGCAAATTAGGAGGAAGATATTTCCTTTCATAGAACTGGGAAAGTTGGAGGGCTTTTTTTTTTCTTTTGACTCTTTTCTGTTTTTCTTCAGGTTCTCTGCTTTGTTTGTTTCATAAAAGAACTTAGAACTGTGATAGTTTTATATCTGAAAGACTGTGGTACTAGAAAGAGCATCCTCTTTTGGGGAAAATGATATTCCCATTCACTGCTGCTGCTGCTAAGTCGCTTCAGTCGTGTCCAACTCTGCGACCCCAGAGACGGCAGCCCATCAGGCTCCCCCGTCCCTGGGATTCTCTAGGCAAGAACACTGGAGTGGGTTGCCATTTCTTTCTCCAATGCATGAAAGTGAAAAGTGAAAGTCAAGTTGCTCAGTCGTGTCCAACTCTTCGCGACCCCATGGACTGCAGCCTACCAGGCTCCTCCACCTATGGGATTTTCCAGGCAAGAGTGCTGGAATGGGGTGCCATTGCCTTCTCCTCCCATTCACTAGTCTAATGACTTTGGGGAAATCCTTGATGTGGTGTGTAAAGTAGGGACCATGGTCATGCTACTTCTTAACTTTGCATGAAAGTATTGCATTTATGAGGGTCAAGGAAGGTACAGGTGTGAGGTCTCAAGCTACACAAATATTTTATAGAAAGAGCTGTCATACAGCTGCTTTGTATCTTTGTCCCTCCTTCAATTCTCTTTTCCTTGCATACTAATGAACTTATGGGGTATGTGCTCTTGCTTCCTGTACCATTTCCTCCCAACCTTACCCCTCCTAAAGTCTGTGAAAAAGAACAGGAAAGTTTAAAGATTAAAACAACTAACCAGTATGTTTATGTCATTGGCATTCATCTGAGAAGGGTGAACATCTTGGTCCAGCCATGAACCAGTTACCTTTCCTTGCCCACAGTCCTCCTGAAGGCTGGTTGGAAAGGTAGCCCCATTGGGAACACTGCTCTAGCTGTTTAGGGCTCAGGCCTCTCCCATGTTCCTCAGCTCCAACCCAAGTGTCTGCTCAGTTCTTTATTGAAGTCCTATTGTCAGGCAGGAGATAATGTGTTATAGATGAAGCAGTGAGGCCTGGAAAGAGAAGCCCCTCTCTTGCAGCTAAGTGAGGAGGCAGGAAACACACCTTTTCATGACATCATGCTGTGCTTCCTTCAGTCTACTGAACAAGCAAAGAAAGAAAGAGAGCCAGGGCTTGATGAGGGGACTGTTAGAAGGGTAGACATAGAACGAAAAAAATGGAAGAGCTACTTATTTCATTTATACATACATGCATGCTGCTGCTGCTAAGTTGCTTCAGTCATGTCCAACTCTCTGTGACCCTGTAGACGGCAGCCCACCAGGCTCCCCTGTCCCTGGGATTCTCCAGGCAAGAACACTGGAGTGTGTTGCCATTTCCTTCTCCAGTGCATGAAAGTGAAAAGTGAAAGTGAAGTCCCTCAGTCCTGTCCGACTCGTAGTGACCCCATGGACTGCAGCCCACAGGCTCCTCTGTCCATGGGATTTTCCAGGCAAGAGTACTGGAGTGGGGTGCCATTGCCTTCTTCGACATACATGCATATATGGATAAATATGTGTGTACTCAGGGCTTCCCTTGTAGCTCAGTTAATAAGGAATCTGCCTGCAATGCAGGAGACCCAGGTTTGATTCCCAGGTTGGGAAGGTCCCCTGGAGAAGGAAATGGCAACCCACTCCAGTATTCTTGCCTGGAGAATCCCATGGACGGAGGATCCTGGTGGGCTACAGTCCATGAGGTCTCAAGAGTTGGACACGACTGAGCGACTAAAGCACCACAACCAGGTGTGTGCTCAGGCACTCAGTCATGTCTGAGTCTTTGTGACGCCATGGACTGTAGCCCGCCAGGATCCTTTGTCTGTGGACTTTTCCAGTCGAGAATACTGAAGTGGGTTGCCATTTCCTCCAGGAGATCTTCCTGACCCAGAAATAGAACCCTTGTCTCCTGCTAGTCTCCTCCACTGGCAGGCAGATTCTCTACCACTGAGCCACGGAGGAAGCCCCAGTATATGCATAGGTAGTAGACAAATAGCTGCATAAGTTTCCCAATAGCTTAATATAAAAATTCTTTTGTTTTTTTCCACACTGTGGGGCATGTGGGATCTTACTTCTCTGACCAGGGATCAAACCCGTGCCCCTTGCAGTGGAATCATGGGTTCTTAACCACTGGACCACCAGGGAAAGTCTAAGATAAAAATTCTTCAAAAATCTGTCTAGAATGGGGAGAATCTGAGAAAAACTCTTATCATATATTGCTGGTCCAGCTCTAATTTGTGCTTCAATTTTTTTTTTTAATTTAAAAAATTACAGAAAAGAGCAAAGATGAAATTATAATAATCTTTCTATCACTCAAAATGAGCCATTGTTAACATCTGACATAGCTACTTTCAGTTCTTTTTAAAAATAAGTAGTTTATCATTATGTTTATAAAATTATGTGATATTTTGAAATAAAAAGTATTGCATTTAATATTAGTTGAACTCAGAAGTAAGACTAGAGGAACTGCTGAATTTCACATGTCTATTTCTTCATCTCATCTCATGTTTCCTCTTTCATTTCATAAAAAGTTTGTCTAAAGTTAAGAAAACATGAAAAATATTGATATTGGAATCAAGATGTTTAAAGTTACATGTTTAAATTTTCAACATTTTAAATTTATTCTCTGCTGTGATAGAATAAGGCCATAATACTATCATCTATCTTCACATCTTCTCTCTGCTCTTAGCCTTCAATTCTTGTATATTTTGTTCTTACTGTCACCTAGTTTGGGTTTATTCTGTAAGTTCAATTTACATATGTTTAATATTTAAATGAATTGACCAGTCATCATTAGCCTTTTTTAAGAAAACTCTTTTTCTCTAAGTTTTAAATTTTGACTAAAAACAGATTGGCAGGTTTTTCATTATTGAGTTTTTCTCAGATGGGCTCATGGGTAGACTGCTTTTCTTAGTCCTTTTATGGCTCATAATGCTTTTATACTTGATTGCCATTTTGGATATAACATTTTAGAATCATGCTATTTTCACCTCAGAATGGTGGTTTCGTTGTCTTACAGCATTGATTGCTCTAAAGCAGCCTGATTTTAATTCCTTGCTTGTTATTTTCTCTTTCTGTCCAGATGCCTGAAGTTGTTTTATTCCTGAAATTTAGGAAATTAACTAGAATCTGCCTTGGTGTAGACTCCTGTCTCCTATATTAATTTTCTCAGATCACATGCTCTTTCCAACCATAGATAACTGTTTAAAATGTTCACTTGTTTGTTTGGCTGAGCTGGGTCTTAGCTGTGGCATGCATAATCTTGAATTGCAGCATGAGAACTCTTAGATGCAGCATGTTGGGATCTAGTTCCCTGATCAGGATTGAACTTGGGCCACCTACATTGGGTGCACAGAGTCTTAGCCACTGAACCACTAGGGAGATGCCCAAATATAGACAATTTTTAAAATTTCCATTGATTCAGATAAATTTTCCTATAGTATAATATGTTTTATATATATATTAATATGTTTTAATATGTAACTACTCCATATATGAAGGTTTCTCAAGAATATCAGTTATCCTGTGTCTTTTACATCAATTGTCTTTTCCCCCACTGCTTTAATTAACATTTGTATACATGCATGTATCCTAATTATCTTAAGCCTTTATTCTATGCTAGGAATTTAATTATCAGTGGCACTTATTCTGCTACTTGCTTTTCTAATTTATTTATCTCTTTAATGATACTACTTTGGTTTTTAATTTGTTTCCAGAGGTCTTCAATTTTCTTTCTCATAACATCCTTGCTTTATCATTTTATCTTTGGCCAGATATTGGATTGGTATTCTTGTTAAGATGTTCTGTGTCAATAAGCATTTGTGAGGAAAGTTTTTTTGAGACATATTTCTTTAAGGTTTGTGTGTTTGTGTGTGTGTTTGTTTTGTGAACAGTATGTAGCTTACTTTTCTGATGGTGAAAAAAATCTCCCAATTAAATTGAAACAAAAAGCCCCGAATTATGTGGAGACATCTGCACATTTAGATTATGAATTCCTAACCAAAACCTCCTGATAGCTCAGTTGGTATAGAATCTGCCTGCGATGCAGGAGACCCCTGAGTTCGATTCCTGGGTCGGGCAGATCTGCTGGAGAAGGGATAGGCTACCCACTTCAATATTCTTGGGCTTCCCTGGTGGCTCAGCTGGTAAAGAATCCACCTGCAATGTGGGAGACCTGAGTTCTATCCTTGGGTTGGGAAGATCCCCTGGAGAAAGGAAATGCTACCCACTCCAGAGTTCGGGCCTGGAGAATTCCATGGACTGTAGTCCATGGGATCACAAAGAGACAGACAGGACTGAGTGACTTTCACTTTCAACCAAAACCTCATATAGAAACCAGGAGAACCGAAGGGATTTGTGCCCCAGAAAGGTGAACATGAGCATCTGCACAGAAAGCTGACACGAGGCCAAGTGTTTCCATATCATGACTAGTTTTGTTTTCCCACTCTGTTCAATTCCCAGGCCTCTTATAGAGTTTGTGTGCTTTTTGTTGTCAGAGAACATTTCTAATTTTAGCTTGCAGGCTTGCTTAAGCACAAGTATTCCCATAGAGATAGATTAAGAAACTTTCCTTTAAAACACATTTTTTGTTAGTATGTTGACTAGAAAATGGATACATTAGAAACTTCTATATCAAAACTTAAATTGTCACATACTGGAAATCTTCCTTATAGAATAAGCAACATACCACATCCAACAATACTTCTTTTGGCATCAAAAGCTGAAAGATATCTAATTGGCTTAGAAGATTAGATATGAACAAATAAATGCAGAGTTAAATCCTTCTAACGGAAACACTGAAATATTCATAGGGAAGATTCAAAGACTTAACACTTGTATTTAAACTGTATTGAAGTAATGACAAGATAATTGGTAAGAAAATTAACCAGTCTTATTTTTGAGAACTCAATTTATCACAATACCCAGTGTTTTTATGGTTTTTCCTCAATGCTCTCACAGTTAGAAGGAGGCAATCCATTTCGATTACATGTGCTAAATTTTGTGGTCTTCTGAAATGATACACAGTAATGGGCTGTTTCAGCAAATATAATCAAATTGTTTCATTTACTTTAGCATGCAAATTCAAGCTCCCTAGTGCAGTTTAAAACAGAAAAAAAGTTGCTGGCATGGCATATGCTGATAGCTTTGATTCTCCTTAGGCTGAGAACAGGTAAATAGCTAGCAAATTTTTGTAATTTTATATGGAAAACATTACAATAGTATGCAAAATGTTTAATAGTGTAGTGATTTTTGCTTGAAGTACTTGTTCACCAGCATCTCCTTTATAAATGACTACCCTCTGGAAATATTTTACAAACTCAAAATTTAAATTTTGTTAAACCTTGTCTAGAAGTAAATTCTATACACACAAGAAGGGGAAAATAGTGCAGCATCCTTTAGGTTAAATTGGGAGAAATATAAAAGCTAGAAAAAAACTGGATATCATAAGTAATGGTTCTTTTCTCTGATAGCTCATGATTCCTGAATCAACTCACTGAGAAAAATCATTGTGGAAATCTGGGCTCCCTAGGGATGTAACCACAGGATAAAAGATGCCCCAGTCTCTTCTCTTGCCCTCTTTTGTGTTTATCAAAGTTTATATTTCCTTTCATTTGATGTCATAACCATGTTTATATGTAACACCTAAAGTATATTTGCTTTAAAAAGCCTGAAATAGTAAATTTAGCCACCCAAAGGATGTGGTACCGATCAAAGAGGCTTTTACAGTAGGAACGGTCATTTGTGTCCACTTTCAAAACCAGAACAAATTTTTGCTTGAGTACCTACTGAGATGGCCATTTTTCCAAAAAGTGCTTATAGTAAACTTGCAGTGAGCCTTGGGAGAAAACTATATGGGCACTGAGCAGTGCTCCTAAGAGTCGAATGAGAGGGTGTGGTTCCACAGAAATAGCAGTGACTACTGGGTCTCTAAACACCTGGGGTAACAGGCAAATTTGGATTTGGAGTACAGAATGAAGCAGGGCAAAGGCTAATAGAGTTTTGCCAAGAGAACACACTAGTCTTGGCAAACAACCTCTTCCAACAACACAAGAGAAGACTCTACACATGGACATCACCAGATGGCTAATACCAAAATCAGATTGATTATATTCTTTGCAGCCAAAGGTGGAGAAGCTCTATACAGTCAGCGAAAACAAGACCAGGAGCTGACTGTGGCTCAGATCATGAACTCCTTATTGCCAAATTCAGACTTAAATTGAAAAAAAGTAGGGAAAACCACTAGACCATTCAGGTATGACCTAAATAAAATCCCTTACAATTATACAGTGGAAGTAAGAAATAGATTTAAGGGACTAGATCTGATAGACACAGTGCCTGATGAACTATGGATGGAGGTTTGTGACATTGTACAGGAGACAAGGATCAAGACCATCCCCAAGAAAAAGAAATGCAAAAAAAGCAAAATGGCTGTCTGAGGAGGCCTTAAAAATAGCTATGAAGAGAACCAAAAAGCAAAGGAGAAAAGGAAAGATATACCCATTTGAATGCAGAGTTCCAAAGAATAGCAAGGAGAGTTAAGAAAGCCTTCCTCGGTGATCACTACAAAGAAATAGAGGAAAACAATACAATGGGAAAGACTAGAGATCTCTTCAAGAAAATTAGAGATACCAAGGGAACATTTCATGCAGAGATGGGCTCAATATCTTGAAGATATTAAGAAGAGGTGGCAAGAACACACAGAAGAACTATGCAAAAAGATCTTCATGACCCAGATAATCATGATGGTGTGATCACTCACCTAGAGCCAGACATCCTGGAATATGAAGTCAAGTGGGTCTTAGAAAGCATCACTACACACAAAGCTAGTGGAGGTGATGGAATTCCAGTTGAGCTATTTCAAATCCTAAAAGATGAGGCTGTGAAAGTGCTGCACTCAATATGCCAGCAAACTTGGAAAACTCAGCAGTGGCCAGTGGACTGGAAAAGGTCAGTTTTCATTTCATTCCCAAAGAAAGGCAATGCCAAAGAATGCTCAAACTACCACACAATTGCACTCGTCTCACACACTAGCAAAGTAATGCTCAAAATTTTCCAAGCCAGGCTTCAACAGTACATGAACTGTGAACTTCCAGATGTTCAAGCTGGTTTTAGAAAAGGCAGAGGAACCAGAGATGAAATTGCCAACATCCGTTGGATCATCAAAAAAGCAAGAGAGTTCCAGAAAAACATCTATTTCTGCTTTATGGACTATGTCAATGCCTTTGACTATGTGGATCACAATAAACTGTGGAAAATTCTGAAAGAGATGGGAATACCAGACCACCTGACCTGCCTCTTGAGGAACTTATGTGCAGGTCAGGAAGCAACAGTTAGAACTGGACATGGAACAACAGGCTGGTTCCAAATAGGAAAAGGAGTATGTCAAGGCTGTATATTGTCACCCTGCTTATTTAACTTTCATGCAGAGTACATCATGAGAAACGCTGGGCTGGAGGAAGCACAAGCTGGACTCAAGATTGCCAGGAGAAATATTAATAACCTCAGATATGCAGATGACACCACCCTTATGGTAGAAAGTAAAGAAGAACTAAAGAGCCTCTTGATGTAAGTGAAAGAAGAGCGAGTAAAAAAGTTGTTTTAAAACTCAACATTCAGAAAACGAAGATCATGGCATCTGGTCCCATCACTTCATGGGAAATAGATGGGGAAACAGTGGAAACAGTGGCAGACTTTATCTTTTTGGGCTCCAAAATCACTGCAGATGGAGACTGCAGCCATGAAATTAAAAGACGCTTACTCCTTGGAAGAAAAGTTATGACCAACCTAGAGAGCATATTAGAAAGCAGAGACATTACTTTGCCAACAAAGGTCCATCTAGTCAAAGCTATGGTTTTCCAGTAGTCATGTATGGATGTGAGAGTTGGAGTGTAAAGAAAGCTAAGCACCAAAGAATTGATGCTTTTGAACTGCGGTGTTGGAGAAGACTCTTGAGAGTCCCTTGGACAACAAGGAGATCCAGCCAGTCCATCCTAAAGCACATCAGTCCTAATATTCATTGAAAAGACTGATGCTGAAGCTGAAACTCCAATACTTTGGCCACTTGATGTGAAGAACTGACTCATTTGAAAAGACCCTGATCCTGGGAAAGATTGAAGGCAGGAGGAGAAGGGGATGAGAAAGGATGAGGTGGTTGGGTGGCATCACCGACTCAATGGACATGAGTTTGAGTAAACTCTGGGAGTTGGTGATGGACAGGGAGGCCTGGTGTGATGCATTCCATGCGATTGCAAAGAGTTGGACATGACTGAGTGATTGAACTGAACTGAACTGGACCTCGTCTCTGGGTTTTTGTCTTCTGGGACTCTGGTCAGTCCTGGAAATCAGTGAGCCCAGCCTTACTGGCTGCTTAACAAATAAAATAGCACTGGACTGTGACCCTGGGAAAGAACCTGAAAGGCTTGGCGGGAGGGAGATGAATGGATTGACTGCTGAGGATTACAGGTCATCTTTATGCTATGACATCTAAATTCACATCTGGTCATGTTGATGAGCTCCGGGCTCGCAAATCCATCCACAATTTTAACACATCACACCATGCAGACATAGAAAAATTAATGTGTGTCTGAAACAGAGCACTTAATTCTCTATGCGTTGCTTTATATCTTCCGTTATCTCATTAATGATATCTTTGTACCTTGATCCAGTTACTCCACAGAGAATCATTCTTTATAACACTTTTCCTCACCCTACTCTGCACGTCCAATCCATCACCAAGTCCTTCTAATTCTCTTCTCTAGTTTGTAAATGTGCTGCAAATCAATCTACCTTTTCCCACTAGTCCTGAGCACCATCTCTCCTTGAGATTAAGGCAGCACTCTCCAAATTTACAGTCTGTTTTCTTCTCAAATTTAATCCATGTTCCACCTGATGGCAAAGCTAATCTTGCAAAACACACATCAGATTATGTTACTTCCATGGTTAAAACCTTTCAACAACTTCTCACCAAATTTAAAGTAAAGTTTAGGCTACTTATGATGGACTACAAAGCTCTTGGTGATCTGGCTCCAGCCAATCCCTTCACTGTCACTGATTGTCCAAGTCCCCCAAGCTCATGAGGTTGTAGCCACCCTAATTCTAGTTCATCCTGGTCAATGTCCCAGGGTCTCACTCTAGCCTCTTCCCCACCTGAGGACCTCTTCCCTCACATGGACAACCTTTTATCTAGTAGTCTTCATCTCCACCTCCTGTTTCTTTTCTCTATCACACTTATTTATACTTCAGTACACTGAAATTATTTTAAATTCATTTGCTTATTTATTTCTTGTCTGTCTTCACCTATTAGTAGGTAATGACTATGAGGAAAGGGACCATCTTTGTGGCCCTGCCCTTCTTAGCAGCACTTATAGGGAATCCAATAAATGTCTGTTAAAAGAGTGAATGGAGAACAGGAAGCAGGCAAGACTATGGCATAAAGACACACTACAGGCTCTGAAGAGGGAAAAGCCTGAGACAAGACACAGGCAGAATCTATAAAATTATGAACCAAAGGGAAAAAGAAAATGCCATTTGGTCACCAAGTCCCAGAATACTGGGCTGGGGAGGCTCCCTTTGGTATTTCAGATTTTAGAGCAATCAACTTAAAAGACTCAGCAATTAAGAAGTAAGCTAAAGAGGATATATAAATGAAAGGGGATGAATATCAAAAAGTTTGGACAATTTTGCAAGTGACAGTGTCGTAAAAGACCACCAAATGAAGCCTGGATGACAAGAAGGGGAAGGCCAAGGAAGATCCACTAGGCCAGCCCCCTTTTCCAAGGTTGTAGCTCTTGTCAACCTGGGTTTAATTCAATATGAATAGAAGTAACTGCCATGTTTTTGTTTTGTTTTAAGCTGAGAGCTTCACTAAGTGCTTTATCCTCCCAACTCTACTTGGTGGACATTCCCATTGTATTGGTCAGGGAGCAGCGGCTTGAGAGTCTAATTGACCAGCTGAAGGTCACATTCGGTGAGGGGACGAGTGAGGGAATGAAAGCAGTACTGTCACCAGAGCCTTGCTCCTACCTTCTGTCCTGACCCTAATTAATATTCACATCCCAAACCTTAGGGAAAATGGCAAAACTTGCCTTTAGTATTTACTTCTCCAACATTTACCCTTTTCGGTGGTCCCTACCCAGGATCACTCCCTGGGCTAGAGTCCCCTTAGGAAGAATGAAAGCTGTTAAGTCAGTAACACCTTAGCATGAACTAGCTAATAACCCTATGGGGATGCCAGTGAACTTTGTGAGGTGCAAATATTTTGATGAGAGGCCTTCTCCTCCCCCTCCAGTCCCAGACTCAGAGCTGCAACTCTTGGGTCCATGCTGGCTAATGAGCGTGTACAGGCAGAGGAGCTCGATAAAGATGGACTGATTTATTGATCGATGGGAGCGCAGCTGAGCTTCATCTTCCCTTGCAGCTGCTCCTTTCCTTCCACATCTCTAGAGAAGTGTGTTGGCCCCGCCCAACATCCTCATGCATAGCTCTCCCCATTCTTTTGAACTGGGCCTTAGTGGGAATCTGGTGTGAAACTAATCGGTGGCAGAGAAACATATTACAGCCACTACACACAAGTCCTTGGCATGTGGCTAGTCTGCACTGAGATGTATAAAATACATACAAGATTTCAAAGATTTAGTATGATAAGAAGGATTTAAAGATACCTCATTTATATATTTTATATTGATGCTCTTTATAATAGATAAGATTAAGTTCAACTGTTTTCCCTTTTTAAAAATGAAGCTACCACAAAATTTAAAGTTGAATGCATAGCTCACAATATACACTTACTGGGCAGTGCTGCTCTTGACCCAGAATATTTTTGTTTATTATTTTATTTAATCCTCACAACTATTCCAGAAGGTAGGTGCCATTATCACCCCTGTTTTATTCATGAAGACACTGGAATCAAAGGTTGGTAACTTGCCCAAGGCCACGAAGCTACCAAGTCACTGACTTGAGATCTGAACTCAGGTCCCCCCGACTCTATGACCACACTCTCTTTCCACTTTATGCTATTATATTGACATCCTCTGTGGGAAATTGCTGCTATGTTGAAAAATGCTGGAGGAAGGAGCACAAGAAATGATTGTGGCTAAATGACATAATTAAAAATGCAACAAGGCCTCTGCAGTATGTGCTGTTGGGGCAAGAATGGACAGTGAATCTGGCTCCAAGTTTGACTGCAAAATCCATGCTCTCAGAAAAAGGAAACTGCAAACCTGGAACCTTGGAAATGCATATCACTCAGGGAATTTTAAGGTTTCAAAGATGATGAGGCCTGTCAGGCATAACACTTCCCGGGGTCTGGGCTCTGTGGGTTGGTTTAGGCCAAAGCAGAACTCCTACCTCGTGAAAAGCTTTAACACAGACACCTTCTGTGGGTTGTTTGGTGGGATTGTTGATAAGCAGAGAGGGGAAGGGCAGTTAGGAGATGTTCTAGGGACACTTGCCCAAGCCCCCTGGATTCTGGCTACACACAACTGACTCAGAAACATGTGCATGCTTAGTCGTGTCCGACTCTCTATGATGCCATGGACTCATGGGGGTGTAGCCCACCAGGCTCCTCTGTCCTTGGGACTTTCAGGCAAGAATACTGGAGTGGGTTGTCATTTCCTCCTCCAGGGGATCTTCCTAACCCAGGGATTGAAACCAAGTCTCCTGAATGTCTTGAACTGGCAGGCTGATTTTTTACCATCGAACTACCTGGGAACTGCTTTACTTGACTCAAGAAGGCAGTTCCTTTCTTTCGTTCTCTCCCTCTCTCCTTCTTTCTTTCCCCTCTTCCTTTCTTTTCTCTCTCTCCCTCCCTTTCTCCTACTCTCTTTCTCTTTCTTCCTCCTAGTTAATGTAGTGAGGAAGGCCTCGACCTGCTTGGAAGGGGTTCTCCCTCACATTTCCCAGTGCACATAAAGCCTCCTCTTGCCCTGCCCTGCCCTCCATGTCTCCATGTGGAGAGCATGTTGCTTCCTCTGGACTCTGTACATGCTGAGAGGGCATCTCCAAGTCAGGCTGTAGGGGACTGAGGGCTGCAGGTTGTGTTAGGGTGGTTTCTTCATCCATGGATTGTCTGCCTGGCACTCACACTTAGGGAAAGAAAAGACTGCCCTAGGCTGTAGAGGGAGGTGAAACGGATGACAGGCCTTCCGTTCTCTGAGTTTAATAAATAAGTGCAAACCCCCAAATAACTTTCAGTTGAGAAGATTCATGTGATGTGAGGTAAATCGCCTGTACAAATGTCCTATTGAGGGGAGAAGGGAGCCATGGAAGTGATTTTACCTGCCCAATTGGAAGAGAAACCAGAATTGGAAGGGAAGTGATTGACTTATAATTACACTGACTGGGGACCCTGGGGTTGTGACCACAGAAAATTACTTGAGTTTTCCATAGCCTTAGAGCAAGGTGGCTTAGTGGTAAAGAATCTGCCTGCAATGCAAGAGACTGGTAGGAGATGTGGGTTTGATCCCTGGATCAGGAAGATCCTGTGGAGAAGGAAATGGCAACCCACTCCAGTATTCTTGCCTAGGAAATCCCATGAACAGAGGAGCCTGGCAGGCTACAGTCCATGGGATCCAAAAGTTAGACACAACTGAGTGACTAAACAATAACCAACAAAACCCCCAAGCCCCAAGGCTCCAAAGCAAGTTGGCTGCAGTCATCTCTGGTCTCTCAGGAGGAGATGGGGTACGTGGAGTGGGCAGTAGAATGCTGGCCAGCTCAAGAGGGTCAGGGTGAAGCTGTTGATGGGCCTATTTCAGGGACCTACCACCCAGGA
The DNA here is from genome assembly GCF_001704415.2 of Capra hircus. Taxonomy (NCBI): domain Eukaryota; kingdom Metazoa; phylum Chordata; class Mammalia; order Artiodactyla; family Bovidae; genus Capra; species Capra hircus. Next base: position 38,357,747 of record NC_030818.1, read on the forward strand.
CCACGGGAGGCCATGTGGGGCCAGGGGATGAGTCAGAAAGGGAACGTTTTTCATGCACTAGCTATAAAGAAAATGTGAGGCTCCCATCCTCCAGGCTTCCAAGGAGGAGTGGGGTGGTGGGACCCACTGATTAAGATAGACAAATGAATGGCTCTTAGCTCAAGCTGCAGTCCCTTCAGTTCTGTATTTGGAGTCTGGGAGAGACATCCAGCAGTGGCTTGAGGGGGCGCAGCCATTCTTTTTGACCTCAGAAGGCTGGGCCTGCACCTCCAGACACAGCCTAACAGACCTGTGTGTGTGTGTGTGTGTGTGTGTGTGTGTGTGTTAGTCACTCAATCATGTCCAACTCTCTGCGACCCCATGGACTGTAGCCCACCAGGCTCCTCTGTCCATGGAATTTTTCAGGCAAGAATACTGGAGTGGGTTGCCATTCCCTTCTCCAGAGGATCTTCCCGACCCAGGGATCAAACCCGGGTCTCCTGCATTGTGGACAGATTCTTTACCATCTGAACCACCAGAGAAGCCCAACAGACCTACCTACTGGGAATTCATCCAACCCTTTGCAGACCAACTCTATTTCTAATGAATTTCCCTTTGTAGTACTGTTAACAGCAGGGGCTGTGACCAGTCAGGGGGTACAGCTAGGTTGGGTAGGTCAAGAAAGGCATCTTTCAACCACAGGTTACTACTCTAGGTGTCTGCTGTAACCTGTGACTCTCTTCCAGGTGCCTGAAGAGAACAAGGCAGGTATAGCTCTGAAGAGAATTCCCAACTCCCATCAGCCCCAGTAATTCCATCAAAATTCTTACCAGATATAAACAAGAAGATAAATTAATAAACTTGAGTCTTCTCTTGGTGTCTTTTCCCAGCCCACCCAGCAAGTAGTTATTATAAGTGAAATAACTATCTGAAAGCTGTCAATTATGGTTTTGCCATTATGTTTCTTGAAGGGCCATTCTCTATATTTCCTCTGAAGTAAGCAGGTAGTTGTGGGAGACACAGAGCCAAAGGCCTTGCAAGTGCCCCTAACTCATTTAGATACTTCCCTCCACGGCAGTGCCAGTGAATCATCCATTGCATTACATCAGTTCAGCCAGCAAAATACATACATTTCCCCTTTTCTAATAAAGCCAGCATATTACTTTAGGCTGCATAGGTGAGCCTTCTAGAACCCAGATAAAGCTGAGTGAAGTTTGTCATTTGATTCCATTTCCAGTAAAAGCATTCAAATGACAGCAATGATTTCAAAGCCCCAAATTGTGAGATGCCCAAATTGTATCTGGAATTTTAAAAGGGCTTAAAGGATAAAACTCACTCAGACTCTTCTTCCATCTCTCTGTTCCACCTCTTCCTCAGAACTGAATGGAAAGTAAACCCCCCACAGATCCAGCTCCATCACAGTGTTAGCAAGCAAAGTGCAGAGCAGGTCACAGTATTTCTAATTCAGATTAATGACCCCATTCAGCCCTGTCTCCTTAGCAGGAAATTAGAAAGTGTAGGAAGGAGCAAATAGTGATTCATAACGCGTGACTCTGTGTATTGGCAGTTGTGCTCGTTAAAAGCTAAGATATTGTTTTGATATAAAATAATTGAGTCTGACTTATTTATGGGATAAAGTGTTTTCTGTAATGTGAGCTCCCTTTTACAAAGCCAGATGCTTGAAGGACAGAAGAACTGGCCTTTGCCTGATTTGTGTTTGCTGCAGTTCTGTCAGAAACAGTAATTTAGGGTAATAGCCAGGTGGGCTGTTGTGAGTTTTTGGTACTCTGCTGTTGATTCTGTATCTCTTCTTCCTCCCATGGTCATCTCTCCCCATCGGGGCTGAGTCCTCACTTTCTGTTCTCCGCCCTCCATGCTTACTTCTTCAGGTGACATATTTAATCAGGGGGTTTCATTTGTCATCTGTTTGTGTTCAGCCATGACCTTTTCTCCAAGTCTTATTATCTCCCCTACTTCTCAGTGTGTGTACGTACACACACATGCATGCACACACACGCACACGCACACTTCCACTAGATTCACAGAGACTTAGGTATAAAGCCAGACTCGTTGTCATCCTCGTGTAAATTCCTTTCCTTCTCTAAATCCTCATTCATAGCCATGCATATCCATTCTTTCCCTCTTTTGCCCTCCATATCTTGTCTGTCACCAAGAGCTTCCCTTTCCTCTTTGGATTCAATTCTTTCCTCCATTTGTACATTCAATATGTAAGCTTGACTCAGGCTCTTGTTTAGGAGGGAGAAATGATTTTTTTCAATAAAAGTCATGCTACGCTTCATCTCCGGACATGCCTAATAAACCTTTCCTGCTGCTGCTGCTGCTGCTGCTGCTGCTAAGTTGCTTCAGTTGTGTCTGACTCTGTGTGACCCCATAGATGGCAGCCCACCAGGCTCTCCCGTCCCTGGGATTCTCCAAGCAAGAACACTGGAGTGGGCTGTCATTTCCTTCTCCAATGCATGAAAGTGAAAAGTGAAAGGGAAGTCGCTCAGTCATGTCTGACTCTTAGCGACCCCGTGGACTGCAGCCCACCAGACTCCTCCGTCCATGGAATTTTCCAGGCAAGAGTACTGGAGTGGGGTGCCATTGCCTTCTTCGAAACCTTTCCTATGGGGATGTATTATTTGCTTTCTGCTCCAGGGAACATGTCTATTCTCAAATCTCACACCAAAATAGTGTTGATGAGAAGCTGAAAAAGTTGGATGAGCTTTATTTTATTTTATTTTTTATTTTTGAGATTTTAGACTTTTATTTAGAATATAATTACTAGTAAATGAAAGCTCATATTTCTGGGTGTTCTTGCTTTTTTGATTAGCCAATGTTTTTACTGTCTCTTTATTTTTTTATTTATTTTTTTAATTTTTATTTTTACTTTATTTTACTTTACAATACTGTATTGGTTTTGCCATATATTGACATGAATCTACCACGGGTGTACACGCGATCCCAAACATGAACCCCCCCCCCCACCTCCCTCCCCACAACATCCCTCTGGGTCATCCCCGTGCACCAGCCCCAAGCATCCTGTATCCTGCATCGGACATAGACTGGTGATTCGACTCTTACATGATAGTGTACATGTTTCAATGCCATTCTCCTAAATCATCCCACCCTCTCCCTCTCCCTCTGAATCCAAAAGTCCGTTATACACATCTGTGTCTTTTTTGCTGTCTTGCATACAGGGTCATCATTGCCATCTTTCTAAATTCCATATATATGTGTCAGTATACTGTATTGGTGTTTTTCTTTCTGGCTTACTTCACTCTGTATAATCAGCTCCAGTTTCATCCATCTCATCAGAACTGATTCAAATGTATTCTTTTTAATGGCTGAGTAATACTCCATTGTGTATATGTACCACAGATTTCTTATCCATTCATCTGCTGATGGACATCTAGGTTGTTTCCATGTCCTGGCTATTATAAACAGTGCTGCAATGAACATTGGGGTACATGTGTCTCTTTCAATTCTGGTCTCCTCAGTGTGTATGCCCAGTAGTGGGATTGCTGGGTCATATGGCAGTTCTATTTGCAATTTTTTAAGGAATCTCCACACTGTTTTCCATAGTGGTTGTACTAGTTTACATTCCCACCAACAGTGTAGGAGGGTTCCCTTTTTTCCATACCCTCTCCAGCATTTACTGCTTGCAGATTTTTGGATCACAGACATTCTGACTGGTGTGAAGTGGTACCTCATTGTGGTTTTGATTTGCATTTCTCTAATAATGAGTGATGTTGAGCATCTTTTCATGTGTTTATTAGCCATCCATATGTCTTCTTTGGAGAAATGTCTATTTAGTTCTTTGGCCCATTTTTTGATTGGGTCGTTTATTTTTCTGGAATTGAGTTGCATAAGTTGAGTAATTGCCCTTGAGAAGTCATTTCTGAGCCTTGATGTTTATCAGAAAGTTGACTCCTATTCAATCTGAATTTCATCTACCACTCTCTTCTTGCACACACCCCTCTGCCACTAGTCTCCTTGCTTTTCTTCGAATTCACTTTTTTTTCTTTGAGCACATTTCTGTCTCAGGGCCTTTGTACTTCCCCTTTGGAACTCTCATCAGCAAGATGCTTACGCTGGCTTGTTCTGATGGATATTATCTCCTCAGAGAGGTGAACGCCCTAAGAGAGGCCTCTATCTGCCCATTTTTCAAATCACCTGTTACATTATGAATTTATTATTTCCTGTCAGTGTCCTTCCTAGATAGCCCAGTGAGGGCAGAGATTTTTGTCTGTTTGGCTTACAGCTTTATTCTCAGAGCTAGAAAGAAGCTTTACACATGGGAGTCACTCCAGCAGTGTCTACTGAATCCAAGCCTAAAGGTTAGATTAGAATCCAGGAAGCCTCATTTAAAACAGTATTTTTTACAGTGTGGTCCCTGGACCTGCAGCTTCCGCATCACTTCAGAAATTGTTAGCAATGCACATTCTTGGGCCTCCCACAAGTCCTGTTAAATCTGAAAGTGGAAGGCAGTTGTGTGAGTTTCAACAAGCCCTCCAGGAGACTGACACTGGGTAAACCTTGAGAACCTCTGCTCTGAGACATTGCTAGGGTGCCATATTATCTTTTGCACTTACTACTGTTTGTCAAGGCAGGAAGAAAAATCTCGTGACACTTACATTCAACATTTACACTAATCTTAGACTATTCCCTGCTTGTTTCAGGCTCATTGGATCAGGAAGCTGGATTGTCCTGTGGTCCTCAAGCTCAGGAAGAACTCAGTACACACTTGTTGGCTGGTTGATTTTGCAATATTCCTTGCATATTCCTTTTTTTTTTTGTTGTTAGCTCTAGGTGATATATGGAAGTTTATACTTTTCCACTGAGAGTTAGTACAGCTATGTTGTTATTGCTGCTGTTTAGTCCTGCAGGCTCCTCTTTCCATGGGGTTCTCTAGGCCAGAATGCTGCGGGCTTGCCATTTCCTCTTTCAGGGCATCTTTCTCACTTACGACTAAAACTGCATCTCCTGCACTGGCAGGTGCTGACTCACCGGGGAAGCCCATGTTTCCTATTAGCATATAGAGGATACATTGATTAAAAATACGTGCATGTTGGTTAGTTTTAACTCATTGTTTTATTACTTGCTAGATATATGTTAAAGAAGTTAAAATCATGGGTTTAGGAGCTGGATTTGGGCTGGGTCAGGCCTTAATTGGTAAAAATGGGCAATAATATCTGCCTTGGAGAATTAATAGCACTGGCACAGAGTGCATACTCAAAGTAGCTATTATTAATAATGATAATGTTGGCATTTTTATAACTTATAACATGTAACATTTATTATCTTGGTGTGTGTGTATAAGTGTAGTTATTATGGTAGAAAGAAGATAGTGGAAAGTGTATTTTAGAACACTGTTTCTCACAAAGAGGTCTCAAGACCAGCAGCAACAGCATACCTCAGAATTACTAGAGATACAGATTTCTGCCCCACACCCCAGATCTGCTGAAACAGATATAGAAGTGTGGGCTGAATACTATCTAACAAGTCCTCCAGGTGGTTCTGAAGCATCCTAAACCTTAGGAACCCTGCTTTAAAGTCACATACACACAAACACACACACCCTCACACTCTCTGTCTGGTGTGCCTCTTTGGGGAAACGATCTATTAACAGATAAAAAGGATCCTGGAGGCCAACACCTAGAGAATTCCTGCTAAGAGCCAAGTCCATAGGACCTGAGTCATTTGAATTTGGGAGAGAGACCCAATTTCTGGTTTGCATATCAAACTCATGCAGTGGCCTAGCTTTCTGACAGGTCTTTGAAAAATGAGGTCCCCAGTAACAGCCCTTTCTCCCTCCAATATTTCCTGGCCTGCAGCAATTAAACTGCTGAGCAGAAACTGGGCCTGATGGTCTGTTAACCCTTTGTCAGCTGAAGCACAGAAGCAGTTTGTTTTGCTGGAGAGATTTTCTTCTCAACTTCTTTTCCTCCCACTGCACGACAAAGGAAAACTGTCTCCTTAAACATCTCCTTGTCGAGCTGCTGCATCTGTGTGATTGAAACAGCCAGGTCAGAGATCAACAGAGGTGAAAGGTCATCACAAACTAAATGCAGCTGCTGAATCTCCTTGTGCTTCTCCTTGGTGTCATGAAGACAAATAGCGTTGAAAAAATTTTCTCCCAATGAAGCAGTTCTCATTTTCTCCTTTCTCATCACCCTTCAAGCATTTCTTAATGAACTACAGCTCAATCATCTATGAGCATGGTGGTTTTACATCTGAGCACAGCCCCCTAGAAACCATCAGAACTGAGTCAATTAAGATAGCTTTCTGAGTGCTTTTTTCTTGTGTTATAAAGTTTCAGCACAGTCCAAGTCCTCATTGTTTCCATTTACAACAATACGAAACAAACACTCTATGTCCAGCCATGACAGACACAGTCCAGGGACGACAGACACTGGGCAAGCACTTCCTGGTTACTGATCATTGTGCTGTCTTTGTCTTTCACATACATTCCTTGTTTCTTTCTGCTCACGTGTGCTTTATAGATTTTCTCTGGAAATTTTGAATTTTAGACCAACACCTTCCACCATCCCATTTCTCAGGAAAACCCAGCCAAAATGAATGTGCATATAAACAAAAGGAAATTGGGATCATAATCTTATTTAAACCACGTCTGTTAGAACCGAGTAACTCTTAATAAAGAAAAGACAATCCTGTTTTCCTACCTCTCCATTTCTAAAGGCAAGAAAAGTTTTAAATCTGACAAACAGAATAGAAACCATCCAAAAATATCCAAATGAATATTTCTTTAATGACAAAACCCTAGTATTCAACCCAAGTTGATTTTTAATGAGTTCTTTATGGTGCTCAACATAGTGCTAGTGCTTTGCTCACAGTAGATACCCAACACCTTTTTCAGACTTAATATTGCTTACAAATGTGAGCTTTAGCCTTAAAAAACAGAAACTGGAACTGAGATATAAGGGATGGAGATATCTGATTTTATGGTAAAATGAGAATTTATTAATCAAATTTGGGTTTGGACTGTGTTAGTGCTGATGATGGAAGAAGGAATTGTGTGCAAAGCAGCTAATGTGGATCCACACTTGTCATATAAGGGCTCCATGAGGGTGATTTTTTTTGTCTCCTTCTCCAGTGAGTGATGGCTCATCTACAAACCAAGGGACAGCTGTGCTAGAATGGTCAGAAATAAAAACTGGAGTCAGGGGTTTCCCCTCTTGGCCCATGGTCCTCTGTAGGCAGGCAGGATTGGGGGGAGGTGTGAGGAAAGGTTTGCAGAGTTGCCGTAAAAGATTTAAAATTTGTATGTGCACAGAACATTTCATACAGATGAATTAAACAGTGTCTCTTACACAGAGTTTCCCCTCTTTCTCAAATATCTATTTGTACAGTGGCAAATATATACATATTTATATATAATAACTACAAAATGAATTGTAGTTTTTGCCATCCTTCATCTTCTCAACTGCTATCCAGTGATGTCTAAGATATATTTTGAATAGAAAAACTTTCTTCCTGTTGAAAAACAGAAGGAACTTCTGTTCTACAGCATGTGCTAGAATGGTCAGAAATCAAAACTGAAGTCAGAGTTCCCCCCCTTGGCCCATGGTCCTCTGTAGGCAGGCAGGATTGTCCCTTGTCCTCTAAGGCAAGGCTTCCCAGGTCTTGTCCTAGGACCTGTGGTACCTATTTGCTGTGCAACTGCCCTGCTCCATCCCTGACCCTCTGGATTTGAATCTCCTAGGCAGAGAACTAGAAATCTTCTTTGTAACAAACTTCCTGATGTCAGTTTTCCCATGTATTGAAATTTGAGAACCCTGGGCTTAAGGGAATTGGAAAATAACACCAGCTTCAGGAGGCTAAACCTTTGGGGTTTTTTTGTGTGTTTTACCTGAAAACAGAATATTGCTTTCCCATTTAAATCCTTGAATACTATCCAAAAGCTTGCCAGAATATCTATCAATCATGTCAGATAGTCTAATGACAATTTTCAAGCACCGTATCCCCACTGGATAAAACCAAAGAACAATGGTTCTGTATTGTCTACAGATGACGCTTAGTCACACAACTATTTGCCTTTGTTGAGATGCACTGAAATACCATGTGAATTAAATTGCAGTGGGCAGGGGAGCCGGACTACAGATCTGAAATAATTAGCAACTCCTGAGAGCATTCACTTGATTTGTGTGTATTTAAATATAATCTTCAATAAAATTAGGAAACCTTTACCACCATGTGTGTTGCCATAGCAAAGTGCAGGGGCAGCAAATATCTGGTCTATGTTTTCACTTCGTCCCCACCCCCATGAGCTTGCATGGCAGCTAGACATGTCTAATCAATTCTAGCAATCCTTCCTCTTAAGCCAGGATATTTATGCCTCAGAACACTGTGCCCCAGGCAGCTCTTAGCAGATGAGATGATGGACAATGAAACCTACTTGTTTCATCTGGGCTGGTGAAGGGCATGGGCTTTGCATTCATGGATTTGGGGGTTCAGATCCCAGTCTTGACACTTAGAGGTTGTGAGACAACACAAGATACTTAAGATATTTAGGTACTTTTGCAGCCTCATTCTCCTCATTTGCACAAGTGGGATTATAGCTGCACCTCCCAGGATTGTTGTGAAAGTGACAGAAAGAATGTATGTAAATTGTTTAGCATTCCTAGTACATAGTGCTGCTGCTGCTGCTAAGTCGCTTCAGTCGTGTCCGACTCTGTGCAACCCCAGAGACCAGGCTCCCACGTCCCTGGGATTCTCCAGGCAAGAACACTGGAGTGGGTTGCCATTTCCTTCTCCAATGCATGAAAGTGAAAAGTGAAAGGGAATTCACTCAATCATGTCCTGCTCCTAGCGATCCCATGGACTGCAGCCTACCAGGCTCCTCTGTCCATGGGATTTTCCAGGCAAGAGTACTGGAGTGGGATACCACTGCCTTCTCCAGTACATAGAGAGTACTCAATAAATTTTAAGTGTTGTTATTTTTAATTTAGCTTGATGTGATAAGCACAAGGAGAAAGAGACTTGTTTTTTTGGAAGCATGGAGGATTGTATTAGTAGAGTACTTCCTTACTGCAGCTCTCTTTCTGGACTAAGGCCCACATTTATGGAGGGCTTAACAGTTACAGAAAGTGTTCTAAGCACTTTTTGAGGAGTAACTAATTTAATCCTCACAAGAACCCAGTGAGGTAGATGTTCTTATCCCCAGTTTATAGATGCAGCACCTGAGGCATAAAGAGGATGAGTGACTCCTAAGGGATGGAATTAAGTATGTGCTGTTTAAAATGAGGACTCAGGAGCCTCCCTGGAAATTGTGAAGATGCGAATTCTCAGGTCCTTCCCAGGACTCCCTGGATCAGAAACGCTGTGGGTGGGCCTAGAAATTTCTGTTTTAACAAACCCTCCAGGTGATTCTGAGGTACATCAAGCTTTTACTACCACAATCCAGAAAGCAAGGGAGCATTGACAGGATAAGAAGTCAGGAGCGAGGAGAGCAGTTAAAGCAGCATATTCCTATTAAGGAAGGGTGAGTGCCATTTCAGAACTTGATGCCTATTTGTACCTTACAGTATTCATCCTGGAATTCAGTGTTTTTGCCCCTTCTTATGAGGAAAATTGGTTGATTTGTGCTATTGGTTGTTTTACTCTGTTACAATTCACTAGAACAAATAGAAACTGCTTGTCTGTCTCAATTGTATGTAAACTAGTATGAAAGGCACCTACATCTCTTTCAAATCCATGCCCTCCTCAATTTATACCAGAAACCCGAGTTTCTATATTTCATTACTTGAAAAATTCAATTCAGTAGCCGCTGACCAATTCAATAACTTCTGACCATCTAGGAAGGGTTTAAACTTTATCTGCTGTAAGAATTTGTAAAGGCCTTGTTGGAAATCTGAGGCATATAATAAAAATCTACATGTGTATGGAGTCCAGTGCTAAGGCCTGCCCAGTCATTTCTTTATTGACTCATCATAGTGGCCTTATTGTTACAGGCACTGTCATCATTATCTCCAGCACAGATGAGGACACTTACCAGCCCTTTACCTAGGCTTATAGACCCTTAGTTTTGCAAGTACCTAACTTCTATGCAGAGTACATCATGAGAAACGCTGGGCTGGAAGAAGCACAAGCTGGAATCAAGATTGCTGGGAGAAATATCAATAACCTCAGATATGCAGATGACACCACCCTTATGGCAGAAAGTGAAGAGGAACTAAAAAGCCTCTTGATGAAAGTGAAAGAGGAGAGTGAAAAGGTTGGCTTAAAGCTCAACATTCAGAAAACGAAGATCATGGCATCCAGTCCCATCACTTCATGGGAAATAGATGGGGAAACAGTGGAAACAGTGTCAGACTTTATTTTTTGGGGCTCCAAAATCACTGCAGATGGTGACTGCAGCCATGAAATTAAAAGATGCTTACTCCTTGGAAGAAAAGTTATGACCAACCTAGATAGCATATTCAAAAGCAGAGACATTACTTTGCCGATAAATGTCCGTCTAGGCAAGGCTATGGTTTTTCCTGTGGTCATGTATGGATGTGAGAGTTGGACTGTGAAGAAAGCTGGGTGCCGAAGAATTGATGCTTTTGAACTGTGGTATTGGAGAAGACTCTTGAGAGTCCCTTGGACTGCAAGGAGATCCAACCAGTCCATTCTGAAGGAGATAGCCCTGGGATTTCTTTGGAAGGAATGATGCTAAAGCTGAAACTCCAGTACTTTGGCCACCTCATGCAAAGAGTTGACTCATTGGAAAAGACTCTGATGCTGGGAGGGATTGGGGGCAGGAGGAGAAGGGGACGACAGAGGATGAGATGGCTGGATGGCATCACTGACTCGATGGACATGAATTTGAGTGAACTCCGGGAGTTGGTGATGGACAGGGAGGCCTGGTGTGCTGCAATTCATGGGGTCTCAAAGAGTCGGACATGACTGAGTGACTGAACTGAACTGAACTGAACCTACAGAGTGTTTGAGCAGCAGAGCCAGGATTCAATGGAAGGAGGGAGGAAAGTGATTCTTTCTGATTCCACCGGTGTCTGCTGCTTTCCTGCCATCTCTTCAACCGATTTGTCCCACTCCTGCAAATGTAAGCTGGTAATACACAAAGGCGTAGTCAGAACAAAAACTGTAAAAAGACAGAACAAATCCCATCTGGGCATTGATCTGTGTCTCTGGAATTCAGCTTGGTGTTCTCTCATTTTGGCCATGCAGACCTTCCATAGCTTGCTTTTCACTTCTCCAGTGCCAACCCTGTTTTTGACAATTGTTTAACTTCCTATATGCATTCTAGACTTTTCCTTTTAAAAAAAAAATTTATTGGAGTATGATTGATTTACAATGTTGTGTTAGTTTCAGGTGTACAGCAAAGTGAGTCTGCTGTCCATACACATATATCCACTCTCTTTTAGATTATTTCCCCGTTTAGGCCATTACAGAGTATTGAGTAGAGATCCCTGTGCTGCGCAGCAAGTTCTTATTAGTTACTTTGTATATAGTAATGTATTTATCAGACTTCCTTTCTCTAACAGCCAATTGTGGACCTTTATTCCCTGGCCGCATGTTCAGGGTTCTCTGGTCAGGCTTATGGGATGCACCTGGGGCCCACTCAGTGCATTTGTCGTGGGAGCGTTGCTGAGTTCTAGCACCTGCCAGAGGAGTAACCTTCATCAGGAGGGAGGGGATCAAATGCCTAGTGTGATGGAAACTTACCAGCTCCCAAGATCTTGGCAGTGGATCTGAAACTTCAGAATCTCTACCAATCAGCTGGAGTTAAAATCTAGATTCTTAGATTCTGCTCTCCCCTTATTCTGATTCAATAGGTCTGAGGTGGAGCTCAGGAATCTGCACTTTAATAAGCATATGACCATTCTGTAAGCCTCATCTTGAGAAATAGAGGTTTACTGGTGGTAACAGGGGTGTCTGACCATGTCATATCCAGCCTTTGAATGGCAGAGAGATTGAGGGGGATGGTAAACCTATGTCCAAACTGGGAGAGTGAGGCAGAAGTATGGGAACCAGGAGAACAAGACAGTAATCTATATCCTTCCACTCCACCTCCCTTCGTCTGTCCATTTCCCACTGCCTTCTCTCCCAAAAGGCGTTTCTAAAGATTCTCTGATAAGGTCACTTCATTATACACAAAACAACTTTCAATAGAGCTATGCCAAGAGTGGGGAGGAGGGGGTCTGGAGGGCTCTCTCCAGGCCAACCTCTCTTCCACTTCATCCCTTGAGGTAGGTAGCTCCCAAGGTATGTTCATAGATTCTTTAAATTTCCCTCAGGATTAGTTTCTAAATAGTCTTAATCTAAACCCCATTTTATGGGCACCTTGGTGGCTCAGACAGTAAAGAATCCACCTGCAATGCAGGAGACCCGGGTTTAATCCCTGGGTCAAGAAGATCTCCTGGAGGAGGGAATGGAAATCCACTCCAGTATACTTGCCTGGAAAATTCCATGGATAGAGGAGCCTATGGAGCTATAGTCCATGGAGTCACAAAGAGTTGGGCACGACTGGGCAACTAACACAACAACAAAAAAATCCCATTTTAAAGATGAGGAAATTGAGGCCTAGAGAGGTGAAGGGGCTTGTGTAACCTGACTGAGGCATAACTAGGTGATTACCCTTATGTACTCATTTTCAAGCCAACTGAGATTTCCAAGCTGTGTTCATTAAAACATCGGTGTCCAATGTGGGTTCCTTAGGTATTCTAGGGGACAAAAAGGCACCCTGTGGCTTTATAAATAAGTCTGGGAACACTGGGTGCAGCCTATGTAAGCAGATTTCTTTATGGTAGGATGTCACAGACCCTTGGATATTCTAATGCGAACTGTGAACTATCTCCAATAAAGGTAATGGAGGTAGAGTTTTCCAAACTCATTTAATAACAGACACTGCCCCCACCCCTTGTAACATATTATCAGCCTCTCAAAGGACACTACTGTAAAGAAAACTGAAAGTTGCTGTAATACTCTGTGTTGCCCTGAGAAAAGCTGCAGAGAGTCTGTAGTCACTAAAGATCAGAGTCTCAGGAGGCTGTGAATTCATACAGACTTGCTCTGGACCATCCACCTCTGACACCTGAACTCCACACCTGGGCTCCAGGTGGATCAGTGTGACCACTTCTCATGAGAAGGAAGCCACAGGTCAGGAGCAGTTGTGAGCTGGGTGACAGAGTGGCTGGCTGCATGGGTGTCAGCCCCACCCAGCTTTAGATGCAGAAGTCCAGGCCTCTGAGTTGCTTAGCTTGAAGGACAGCATTGAATGTGTCAGAGAGGCAACACTAACTCAGTGTTCAACTGAAGACATGAGGACTGCTATGATCAAGGCACAAGCCACGGGGGAGGCAGTGCTGGCGAGTACTCCCCCGCTGCCTGCTGCTGGAGCAGACACATTACCAGGGAAATCAACAGAGCCAGTCAGTGCTGAAGCGTCAGAGTCCAGTCCCCAGTTCAGAGGGTAGGAGCTGACTAGCTGGTCAAGGAGAAATTATGATGGCCACTTTGCCTTCTTTCTGACCATTTTGGAAGCTGTGTCTATTATTTGCGGACTTTGTAGTCCATCCTTCTAAGGCTACCTACAAGTGATCTGTGTAGGTTCTGTCTTTAGGTGACCCAGAGACTTGGTAGCAAAAGAGGGATGGAAGTGAGGCAGGCATCAGTCTGGAAACATAGAAAGCGCAGGTCAAACCAAGAGCTGTTAGATCTCTGTAATCTGGTTCTGAAGCAGATTACCCAGCAAGTGTCCCTCCCCAGAGAGGACATGAGCTGAGCCACTGTGAAGGAGAGTTTATGCCAGCTGGAGAAAGTGACTGTAGGGTTGTGTGTCCTGTAGGCACTCGCCCAGGGAAAGGCTGAATGGCCTTGCAGCTCAGACTAACCTTTAGGCTTAACAATGGACTGAGCCTTGGAAGCTCCCATGTCTTGCTGAATAACCATGCATTGAAAAAAAGTTGGTTCCAGATCTGATTTCATTTTAATCATTAGTGAGTTTTTTTTTTGCTCTGATTAAAAAATAAATATATGTCCACTATTAGTGACAGGTGCCAGTATATTGTTAAGAGAAACATCTTAGGAGATTGAGTTTGAGCCCAGAACTCACAAGCTATGTGACTTTGGGCGAGTCACTTACCATTTTCTTTTCTGTAAAATGAGAAAAATAATCATATCTGCCTCAAGTGGTTGTCATGAGGATTTAATAAGATAATGAATTAATGATATAATAACCATAGCAATGTGCCTGGCTTATAGTAAGCTCTTAGATTTTAGCTAATATTAGCGTATTTATGATAGTCTCATCAACCTAGATGGATGGTCTATTAATGCTTTCATATATTCCCTTTCACTCTTTTAATCATGTGTTTATGTCGGCTCATATTAGAAACATGTAACTTTGTGCCAGCTCTTTTCAATTACTATTCTATCCTAGGTTCTGAGTTTATATGGTATAGAGGCAAGAAGACTGGCTTGGGAATAAGCAGACCTGGGTTAGAATTTAGCTTTACTACTTATATCCCCAACTGTGTGACTCTGGGAAAGTGATTTGAACTTTCCAAGACTCAGTATCTCAGCTGAGTTGATATGATAATTGTTAATAGGCTGTTAGGAGACTTACTAAGGTGAAAAATTAAAGGCTGAGGTCGAGACCTGGTACATAGTAATTATTTAACAACATTATGGGGACAAAAAGTATAATAATTTTTCTGAGCTTCCAGGGAATGTTTCAACTACATGTCTCCACTTACTGGAAAGTCTCTTAATGTCTGAGGAAATATTGATGACTTGCTGGAACATTAATTTTCTGTATGATGAACAAGATTGTTCAATGTTCTTTTTTTCTGTGACCCAGCCCTCAGCCAAATTGCCTCTAAGTTTACTGATGCAGGACCTTGGGTCACAAAGTTTCTCTCAGCTTTTCCTCACATGTTTTCTCTGATTCCTGAGAAAAAAGATGAAAGTACTTGCCTGAGGCAGAGGCATGATATGAGCACAGGTCTCCAACAATAAGTGCTGGGACAATGACTTCCCTACAGCTCAGCAGTGCTTAAGAATGGATCAGCACCCTTCCTGCTAAGAGTCAATAGTCAATAGTCCTTAACCACACTATCAGTCAGTTCAGTTCAGTCGCTCAGTCGTGTCTGACTCTTTGTGACCCCATGAATTGCAGCACGCCAGGCCTCCCTGTCCATCACCAACTCCCGGAGTTCACTCAAACTCATGTCCATCGAGTCAGTGATGCCATTCAGCCATATCATCCTCTGTCGTCCCCTTCTCCTCCTGCCCCTAATCCCTCCCAGCATCAGTCTTTTCCAATGAGTCAACTTTTCTCACGAGGTGGCCAAAGTATTGGAGTTTCAGCTTTAGCATCATTCCTTCCAAAGAACAGCCAGGACCATCTCCTTTAGAATGGACTGATTGGATCTCCTTGCAGTCCAAGGGACTCTCAAGAGTCTTCTCCAATACCACAGTTCAAAAGCATCAATTCTTCGGCACCCAGCTTTCTTCACAGTCCAACTCTCACATCCATACATGACCACTGGAAAAACCATAGCCTTGCCTGGACGGACCTTTATTGGCAAAGTAATATCTCTGCTTTTGAATATGCTATCTAGGTTGGTCATAACTTTCTTTCCAAGGAGTAAGTGTCTTTTAATTTCATGGCTTGCAGTCACCATCTGCAGTGATTTTGGAACCCCAAAAAATAAAGTCAGCCACTGTTTCCACTGTTTCCCCATCTATTCCTGTGAAGTGATGGGACCAGATGCCATGATCTTCATTTTCTGAATGTTGAGCTTTAAGCCAACTTTTTCACTCTCATCTTTCACTTTCATCAAGAGGCTTTTTAGTTCCTCTTCACTTTCTGCCATAAGGGTGGTGTCATCTGCATATCTGAGATTATTGATATTTCTCCCAGCAGTCTTGAGTCCAGCTTGTGCTTCTTCCAGCACAGTGTTTCTCATGATGTACTCTGCATAGAAGTTAAATAAGCAGGGTGACAATATACAGTCTTGACGTACTCCTTTTCCTATTTGGAACCAGTCTGTTGTTCCATGTCCAGTTTTAACTGTTGCTCCTTGACCTGCATACATATTTCTCAAGAGGCCGGTCAGGTGGTCTGGTATGCCCATCTCTTTCAGAGTTTTACACAGTTTATTGTGATCCACACAGTCAAATGCTTTGTCATAATCAATAAAGCAGAAATAGATGTTTTTCTGGAACTCTCTTGCTTTTTCGATGATCCAGCAGATGTTGGCAATTTGATATTTGGTTCCTCTGCCTTTTCTAAAACCAGCTTGGACATCTGGAAGTTCATGGTTCATGTATTGCTGAAGCCTGGCTTGGAGAATTTTGAGCATTACTTTACTAGCTTGTGATATGAGTGCAATTGTATGGTAGTTTGAGCATTCTTTGGCATTGCCTTTCTTTGGGATTGGAATGAAAACTGACCTTTTCCAGTCCTGTGGCCGGTGCTGAGTTTTCCAAATTTGCTGGCATATCGAGTGCAGCACTTTCACAGCCTCATCTTTTAGGATTTGAAATAGCTCAACTCAAATGGAATTCCATTACTTACACTAGCTTTGTTCGCAGTGATGCTTTCTAAGGCCCACTTGACTTCACATTCCAGGATGTCTGGCTCTAGGTGAGTGATCACACCATCGTGATTATCTGGGTCATGAAGATCTTTTTTGTACAGTTCTTCTGTGTATTCTTGCCACCTCTTCTTAATATCTTCTGCTTCTGTTTAGGTCCAGACCATTTCTGTCCTTTATCATCTTTGCATGAAATGTTCCCTTGGTATCTCTAATTTTCTTGAAGAGATCTCTAGTCTTTCCCATTCAGACCATGCAGAAGCGTGGCCAAGAGGAGCTACCCCTCACCCAAGGTCAGTGGCAACAGCTGAGAGGAGCTACCCCATGTCCAAGGAGCAGTAGCTGCATGGGCACAGGAGGGCCAAGAGGAGCTACTCTACGTTCAAGGTCAGGAGGGGCAGCTGTGAGGAGATATCCCTAGTCCAAAGTAAGGAGCAGCAGCTGCTCTTTGCTGGAGCAGCCATGAAGAGATATCCCACGTCCAAGGTAAGACAAACCCAAGTAAGATGGTAGGTGTTGCGAGAGGGCATCAGAGGGCAGACATGCTGAAACCACAATAATCACAGAAAACTAGTCAATCTAATCACATTAGGACCACAGCCTTGTCTAACTCAATAAAACTAAGCCATGCCCTGTGGAGCCACCAAAGACAGGTGGGTCATGGTGGAGAGGTCTGACAGAATGTGGTCCACTGGAGAAGGGAATGGCAAGCCACTTCAGTATTCTTGCCTAGAGATCCCCATGAACAGTATGAAAAGGCAAAATGATAGGATACTGAAAGAGGAACTCCCCAGGTCAGTAGGTGCCCAATATGCTACTGGAGATCAGTGGAGAAATAACTCCAGAGAGAATGAAGGGATGGAGCCAACGCAAAAACAATACTCCGTTGTGGATGTGACTGGTGATAGAAGCAAGGTCTGATGCTGTAAAGAGCAATATTGCATAGGAACCTGGAATGTTAGGCCCATGAATAAAGGCAAATTGGAAGTGGTCAAACAGGAGATGGCAAGAGTGAACGTCAACATTCTAGGAATCAGTGAACTAAAATGGACTGGAATGGGGGAATTTAACTCAGATGACCTTAATATCTACTACTGTAGGCAGAAATCCCTTAGAAGAAATGGAGTAGCCATCATGGTCAACAAAAGAGCCTGAAATGCAATACTTGGATGCAATTTCAAAAATGACAGAATAATCTCTGTTCGTTTCCAAGGCAAACAAATATCAGAGTAATCCAAGCCTATGCCCCAACCAGTAACGCTGAAGAAGCTGAAGTTGAATGGTTCTATGAAGACCTACAAGACCTTTTAGAACTAACATGGCCAAAAAGATGTCATTTTCATTATAGGGGACTGGAATGCAAAAGTAGGAGGCCAAGAAACAGCTGGAGTAACAGGCAAATTTGGCCTTGGAGTACAGAATGAAGCAGGGCAAAGACTAATAGAGTTTTGCCAAGAGAACACACTGGTCATTGCAAACACCCTCTTCTAACAACACCAGAGAAGACTCTACACATGGACATCACCAGATGGTCGACACCGAAATCAGATTGATTATATTCTTTGCAGCCAAAGATGGAGAAGCTCTATACAGTCAGCAAAAACAAGACCAGGAGCGGACTGTGGCTCAGATCATGAACTCCTTATTACTAAATTCAGACTTAAATTGAAGAAAGTAGGGAAAACCACTAGACCATTCAGGTATGACCTAAATCAAATCCCTTATGATTTACAGTGGAAGTGAGAAATAGATTTAAGGGACTAGATCCGATAGAGTGCCTGATGAACTATGGAATGAGGTTCATGACATTGTACAGGAGACAGGGATCAAGACCATTCCCATGGAAAAGAAATGCAAAAAACCAAAATGGCTGTCTGGGGAGTCTTTACAAATAGCTGTGAAAAGAGGAGAAGTGAAAAGCAAAGGGGAAAAGGAAAGATATAAGCATCTGAATGCAGAGTCCAAAGAATAGCAAAGAGAGATAAGAAAGCCTTCCTCAGCAATCAATGCAAAGAAATAGAGGAACCAAACTATAGTGACATCTAAATATCATCTTTAGTTTACTAATTTTATGTTTGAGTTTTTAATTATTTAATAAGTAATATACAAGTCATAGTTAATTTTATACTGTGTCTGATCTCATTCATACTTTTTGATGTGTAAATAAAGTCTTGAGTCAAATAAACCTGTACAGAAAAAAAAAGAATATATATATATGTATATATATATATGTAATGTAAAAGCAACCCTACAAAATGGACTCTAAAAAGACAATATGAATGAACCTAGAAGGTATTATGCTAAGTGAAGTTACTCGGAGAAAGGCAAATGCTGTATGATTTCACTTATATGTGGAATCTAAACTCAAAACTAGTGAGCATATGTAACAATAGAGAAACAGTTACAGAAGCATGACAGAGGAAAGGAGACCAGGGGAGGAAAGAAATAGATGAGAGAGATTAAGAGGTACAAACTTCTAGTTGCAAAATAAATGAGTATGAAATGTATAGCATGGGGGATATGTCAATAAGTAAAGTTTTTGTATGGTGACATAGCATAATTAGACTTGTCATCGTCAATTTGAAATGTATGGAAACCTGTAATGAACTAACATTATAGGAACTAACATAGTGTGGTCTGTCAATTATACTTCAAATATAAACATACAAAACAACTCTTAGAAAAAAAAAAAAGATCAGATTTGTGATTACCAGAGCTGAAGAGAGGGGGAGGGAGATGTTGCATGAAGGCAGTCAAAAGATAGGAACTTTCAGTGTACATAAATAAATACTAGAGAGTTTTTTTTTTGTTGTTGTTGTTCATTTTTGTTTTGTTTTGCTGCACTGGGCATTTCTCTAGTTGCTGCAGGCAGGGGCTACTCCTCATTGCAGTGTGTGGGCTTCTCACTGCAGTGGCTTCTCTTGTTTGGAGGACAGGCTCTAGACACTCAGGCTTCAGTAGTTGCTGCATGTGGGTTCACTAGC
The DNA here is from genome assembly GCF_001704415.2 of Capra hircus. Lineage (NCBI taxonomy): Eukaryota > Metazoa > Chordata > Mammalia > Artiodactyla > Bovidae > Capra > Capra hircus. The sequence continues at coordinate 38,377,278 of NC_030818.1, forward strand.
TGCAGTGCACAGGCTTAAGTGCCCCGCAGCATGTGCTACTGCTGCTGCTGCTAAGTCACTTCAGTTGTGTCCGACTCTGTGCGACCCCATAGACGGCAGCCCACCAGGCTCCCCCATCCCTGGGATTTTCCAGGCAAGAACACTGGAGTGGGTTGCCATTTCCTTCTCCAGTGCATGAAAGTGAAAAGTGAAAGTGAAGTCGCTCAGTCATGTCCGACTCTTCCTGACCCCATGGACTGCAGCCTACCAGACTCCTCCATCCATGGGATTTTCCAGGCAAGAGTACTGGAGTGGGGAGCCATTGTCTTCTCCACAGCATGTGGGATCTTCCTGAATTAGGAACTGAACACTGTCCTCATCATAGGCAGATGGATTCTTAACCACTGGATCATCAGTGAAGTCCCAGTACTAGGAATTTATAAGATGTATAAGTACCACATGATAAATATATATATAAAGTTAAGAGAGTAAAGCCTAACATTTCTTATCACAAAAAAATTGTCTTTCCTATTTCTTTAATTTCATAACTATATGAGATACTGGATGTTTACTAAACTTACTGTGATAATCATTTCATGATGTACATAATTCAAATCATAATGCTGTACTTACACTTATACAATTATCATTGTTTAGTTGCTCAGTTGTATCCAATCTTTGAGAGCCCATGGTCTATATCCCTCCAGGATCCTCTGTCCTTGGGATTTCCCAGGCAAAAATACTGCAGTATGCTGCTAATTCCTTCTCCAGGGTATCTTCCCAAACCAAGGATCATACCCATGTTTCCTGCGTGGCAGGTGGATTCTTTATCCCTGAGCCATCTGATGCAGTATGATAATTATATCTTGATAAAAGTCAGAAAGATGGCTCAGTGGTAGTGTCCACCTGTCAAGCAGGTGACTTGGGTTTGATCCCTGGGTCAGGAAGATCCCCTGGAAAAGGATATGGCAACCCACTCCACTATTATTGCCTGGAGAATATGACATCATGAAAGGAAATTAGTAAAGCTAAAGTAATAGACTGGAAAGAAATGGAAATGTTAGCAAGATGGCAGAATAGGAGACCTTGTCTCCAGTCCTTGTTCCCCATAGAAACACCAATTTGGCAACCACTCATGGACCAAAGTGCCTCTGTCGGGAGCTTAAGGATCCAGGTAGGAGGATGTGACACCCTAGTGGAGTCCAATATGGAGGAAAGCTGACTTGAGATGGTGGGCTGATGGTCCCAGGAGCAGGCTCACCTACTGTGGACCTGACCGCAGATACGGAGGCAGCCCCATGATCCAGCTCTAGTCCTACCTGTCCAGGGACTTGATGGCCTCACTCATGGGTGCCAAAAGTAAGGTTGCCTACAAACACCACCAGATGGTCCAAAACCCTGCCAGGTAACCAGCCTAGAATCTCTGGCTAGGCTGACTAGTGAAAGTCTTAATCTGAAACCAGTCTTTCAAGACTAGAAGATGTGACTGTTTCTTCAAATGTACAGACAGCAATGCAGAAATATAAGGATCACAAAGAATCACATAATCACTCAGTGGTAAAAAGCTGAAAGCTTTCCCTTTACCAGAACAAAGCAGGAATGCCCACTCTCATCTCTCAGCATAGTATTAGCATTTCTAGCTAGAGCAATTAGGCAAAACCAAGGGCATCCCAAATTGTAAAGGAAGAAGTAAAACTGTCTCTGTTTGCAGATGACTTGATATTATATTTGAAAACTCTAAAAACTACACACACACACAAATGTTACAGCTAGTAAGTGAATCTGGTAAAGTCATAGGATACAAAATCAACAAACAAAAATCAAGTTCCGTTTCTATAATAATGATTTCTCTGAAAAGGAAATTAAGAAAGCAGTTCTAATTACAATAGCATGAAAAATAATAAAATACTTAGGAATAAACTTAATGAAAAAGGTGAAAGGCTTGTAGACTAAAGATTATGAATTGTTGACAAAAGAAAATTTAAAAGACAGAAACAGTGGCTGACTTTATTTTTTTGGGCTCCAAAATCACTGCAGATGGTGACTGCAGCCATGAAATTAAAAGATGGTTATTCCTTGGAAGGAAAGTTATGACCAACTTAGACAGCGTATTTAAAAGCAGAGACATTGCTTTGTAAACAAAGGTCCATCTAGTCAAGGCTATGGTTTTCCCAGTAGTCATGTATGGATGTGAGAGTTGGACTATAAAGAAGGCTGAGTGCCAAAGAACTAATGCCTTTGAATTGTGGTGCTGGAGAAGACTCTTGAGAGTCCCTTGGATTGCAAGGAGATCCAACCAGTCCATCCTAAAGGAAATCAGTCCTGGGTGTTCATTAGAAGGACTGATGTTGAAGCTGAAACTCCAATATTTTGGCCACCTGATGCAAAAAGCTGACTAATTTGAAAAGACCCTGGTGTTAGGAAAGATTAAAGGCAGGAGGAGAAGGAGACAACAGAGCATGAGATGGTTGGATGGCATCACCGACTCAATGGACATGAGTTTGAGTAAACTCCGGGAGTTGGTGATGGACAGGGAGGCCTGGTGTGTTGTGGTTCATGGGGTCACAAAGAATCGGACGTGACTGAGCAACTGAATTGAACTGAACTGAAAGAATGATTCAAGTCTACACTAGTTGAGCAAGAGGGATTTCTACAAAGAATTCTGTAAGGAGAAATGTAAGGTATAACAAAGTATCTAACATATTCTAATTTCTTATTTGTAAACCAAAGAAAAACTACTTTTCCCCATAGATGTGTATATTATGTCTGTGTATGATTGTGCAAGCTTAAAGGAAGATATGCAAATATAGAAAAGTAGGCTGTCAGCGGTGATTACTTAGCGAGGGAGAAGAGAGAAGAGAAGGAAAAATATACACAGCATAATGCTAATATAAAGTTGAGTAATATTATAAATAATTGAAGATTGAACACTTATATAGACAGTACCTGGCATATTGAGACAGATAAATTGAAATATTAATTGAATTTCAGGTTGTGATATAAGATATTTTCTTTTGGGTTACTGTTATTTCAATATAAGTGTCTTAATATATTACTATTTTATTATTTACTTATTTTAAATGATCTCCTTTACAGTTAGTTATGATAAGAAAACAAAATTGTTGTTGTTTAGTTGGTAAGTCATGTCCGACACTTTATGACCCCAGATTCCTCTGTCCATGGGAATTACCAGGCAAGAATACTGCAGTGGGTTGCCATTTCCTTCTCTAGGTGATCTTCCTGATTCAGGGATTAAACCCGGGTCTCCTGTATTGGCAGGTAAATTCTTTACTAGATTAGTGTGTGAAAGTTGCTCAGTCATGTCCCACTCTTTGTGACCCCATGGACTATACAGCCCATGGAATTCTCCAGGTCAGAATACTAGAATGGGTAGCCTTTCCCTTCTCCAGGGGATCTTCCTGACCCAGGAAACCCAGGTCTCCTGCATTGCAGGCAGATTCTTTACCCCTTGAGCCCATTCATAATCAAAAGACTGGTGTCCAGATCTGGATATCATTTTCAAATTGTTCTCTCAGGAACCCCAGGGGTTCCAAGGATATACCTCCCTGGAACAACGAGTGGGAAAGGGCTGGGCCCCCATGTCACATCCCAGGAAAAATGTCTGCCCCTCTACCTGTTCATCACCTGCAACTCTTAGCTAGAAATGGAGCAGCTCATGTTCATCTATTTTATATTTGGAATTTTACATATAATTTTATTTGAAGAAATCCTGGCGCTTAAAAACAAATTTGAATATTGTTGCTTTAGACAATGATGCCAAGTAGGACCAATTTCAGTATGAATACTCCACATATTTTAGTTCTAATTCCCTTTTGAGGGAGTTAGATATGGCTGCAGCACATAGCCTATTGCAGGAAAAATGATTAGAATGATTCTAGAAGACCCTGATTCCTACTAGCCTGTTATTAATGGAGGAGATTTCTCCATTGTAGGCCTGTTTATCTGGGCTGAGGCATTTTAATTAGTATTAACTTAATCTAATTTAATGAATCCATTTCATCAGTGGACTGTTAGCATAGCTATAGTTGTATTTTCCCAAATTTGCCTCTTGACCTATCTGCTTATGGTAACAAAACCCCTATTTCTAGTGGGGAGCCCACTACAAGTTCTCTCAGGTGAGTATATAACCCCAGGATGACTAATTAGAATACAGTTCACTTGACCTTGGTAAATAGTTCAGGGATAATACATAATTAAACTCAGCCAAGCAGAATCCAGCTTGAGATTTTTATTGGAATTACTGAGAACACTAGCTGTGTAAATACAGAGTGCTGGCAGTGCTGTTTGTTATAACACAGGGAGGTAGCACCTTAAAATGAAGTTAAGACCAAAAAGGAATTGCTGAGCAATGGAGATAGATTTCTGAAAACAGTGTCTAAACCCCTGGATCCAGCTATTCCTGGAGTTCATTTGCTCTGGAGCTTCCTATGTGAATTCCCTTTATGTTAAATTTATCTGTTACAGTTGAGTGTCACAGCCTAATCACCATGATTCTTGCTGGTGAGTGTTTTGAGCAGGGTTGTTGGGGTAAGAGAAAAGAATGGGGCTTTTCATGGGGAAGCAAACAGTATTGAGAGAGGCTGCAGAGATGTGGAGGCAGCTTGAAGGCCCTGGATACCTGATGGGAGATAGGAGTAGAACATGAGAGGAGGGGTGTAAAACGAAAACAATTTCCGTCTGTTACCTTGAGATGTGAATATCTACTCTTTGAATTCCTCACTCCTAGGGAATCTAAACACTTGAAGGAATTTTGCCTCCATTTCCAAGTACATCACTGAAGATCCATTTAACAAGTTCTCAGAAAAATTTACTTATAGGAGTCAACGTTTGGGTCTACAAGTGAGACGGGGTAGGAAATGGAGAGAAGTGTATGCCCAGGGCCCATCTGAGGAACAGGAGAGTGGATGGCTAGAGGGTACTCTGTCAGTTACCTGGGGCAGAATTGATACCATAAGACCATCAGAACTTGGAAGAGATGGAAAATGATGATACTATTCTTATATCCATGAGAAACAACTCCCAGGGGTAGAAGAAGATCCAATGAAGCAAGGTCACAAAAAGTCAGAAGTCTTTTTGCACTGTGATCCATGCCAGTCTTTCAGATCTGGCTTGTAGATTACATTATCTCTGTGATAAAATAAGCCAATATATAGTCACCAACATTAAGCAAGTTATTGGGATTTCTAAAGCTTACAGGTTGACATACTTGTAGTTCTGAATTACACATCCTGGGTATATTAAAACAATTAAAAATCAGTCCCGCTTCCCCTACTGAACTCTCCCCCATCCCCCCTCCTGCCTTTTTCTTTCTAAAAAGGCAGTATTGTAAACCCCGTTCATATACATCAGCCTGAAATTTCTATTCACCTACTACCATTTACAGCACCAAGTGAGAAGAATGGGATGGGGTTATAGACAGGGGATGGGTTTCCTTCATGGATGACCAGAATGTTCCTGAGTTGCTGTTTCTGAGAGGGGGTCATCACACATCATCTGCTGGGCCCGGTAGCTGGTTCTTTACTGAGATTATCACTTATTTCCATGGTTCCCAGCTTAGTAAGATCTCAGGGAAGGATAACTGACAACAGAATAAATGTTGCAGCTGAAATAAATGTAAACACAAATCTGTATTTACAAATGTAAATACAAATCTACAAATACAGAATGTAAATACAAACCTGTTCAGGAGCAGGATGTGAAAGCAAAAGTGGAAGTAATGCTTTCAGTTAATAGACTAGCTCATTGTAGGAGGGCAATTCCATTGTTAGAAACTGCTGGTCATCACAATCCTGATACAGTAATGACTTCTTTTATTCTCTCTGAAGCTGGGTATATCAGAGACCAAAAATATCCTTCACATAAATCATTCCTTTCCTAGCATTTGACAGCCACTGTCTCAAACTTGATTAGTCATTGGGCACAAGGGGAGGCAAGATCATCATAAATTCACATGTATTTAGTGGATAAAGCACAGCTTTTCTAGGAAGAGGGTTCCTGTTTAATCTCTGCTGGTCGACGTTCATTAGTAGATCCCAGAACTATTAAAATAAATAGGACAGTGCAAGTTTCTTTCGGGCAGGATTCAGCAGATGTATTTTATTTAAAAGATGGAATGAATTTTATCCCAGAGAGATGTAAGGGAGACAGAGCAAATGAAAGAGGCACTGCAGGACACAAAGGGTATTTCATCTGAAAGCTCGCCTCATTGTGTGGATGAGGACCCTCTGCACCAGGTAGGATATTTCTGAACCCGGGAACTCGAGCAATATTACAAAACCAGACCTCTACGATACCAAAAGTCTGACTCAGACACTTCTGGAGAAACTACTGAGTAAGGACATGGTTTCACTGATATTAGAAAACTGGAATTGCCTGGATGATTTCTGCTAATCCTGTTTAGCAATCTGCTAGGCAGTAATATCTCCACTACTTATGTCTTCTCTTTTGGAGTAAAGATGATGACTATCATTTTATTATACTAAATGAGGTTTATTGGTGGTTTCCTAATGTTATACTACTTATTGGTTCTAGGCTGGAAATGTGAATACAAATAAAGATTGGGAATTAGTTTTAGGCAGTACCTTTCTTTAACTGTTCAAAGTATTTACCTAAATCCTTCTAATTGCTTTCCTTGTCTGTTTTTTTTTTTTCTTTTTTCCTAAGTTGGAAATCATTGGGCCTATTTTTAAATGTGGTCAAGGGCAATGTTGGGTAGAATGATGTTCTTAGAATCCTAACAGTCTTCCTCATGGGTTTATGAAGTTGTTCTGAGGAGTCCCCAGTTGCCTAAGAGGTGGGAAAGGGCAGGGATTGCCTTTATTTTAATCTGGAAATACAGAGGCCCGTGGAGTTAAAGAGTTAGTACCAGATTCTAGATTGTCTGAATCTCAGGCCTGACTCCATATAGGAGAGGCCAGTGTTGCCCATCTAAGTAACTGGAGAGTGGATTAGGTTTTGAGGGGTCAAGGCTAGGGCTGTGATTTCCTATCAAAGCCCGTGGAGGATCCCAGGAACCCAAAGAACAAGCCAAGTTCTTGTAGCTAAAATATTGATGATGGAAGAGGTTTAAATATCATGTCTGTAGGGGCTAAAGGCAGGGACTAAAAACAAAGTTCAAAGCCAGAACTCAGCAGCTGGAAGATGGATTTGAGTATGGTCAGGGCAATTGTCTGAAACTGCAGCTGGGTGAGACTTGGGTGGTAGGCTTTACTAAATGACCAGTCCCAGCTCACCAAGAGGGAAATCCTTGGTGAGTCCCTTATCCAACAGAACTTTTTGTCACTTTTCACTTTCATGCATTGGAGAAGGAAATGGCAACCCACTCCAGTATTCTTGCCTGGAGAATCCCAGGGACTGGGGAGCCTTGTAAGCTGCCGTCTTTGGGGTCACACAGAGTTGGACACGACTGAAGCGACTTAGCAGCAGCAGCAGCAACCTCAGGAATACGTGCCATTTGAAGTCTGACAAGGTATAAGAAGAAGATAAGAAAATGATAAACTGGAATCATCTTTCTTCGTGGTCCTTTTATTTTAAATTTGGCAAAAATGGAAGAAAGGATTAAAAAATCACTTGGCTATAACTAATTGGTTTTCTTTTTTTGAAGTGTTTCAGTCATATATTTATGTTAGTCAGGATTATTTATTCATTGTTTTCTCCCCAAACACCCATAATAATTGCTGAATACAAGAATTGTTTTACTGACTCAGATCTATGGTCCACAGGGCTACAACTTTATGCTAATAGAGGCCTGTGGGACTTTCATAGGGTGACATCACTTCCTTCCTTCACCCATCTTTATGTTTCTAATCATTTAGAAATCTGAATTTCATTAGTTCATTTGTGGGGAAGGTAAAATTTTCCTCCACCCTTCTTGGATCTCCAGCTGGGACTGATATAAGACAGATTAACAGGGGAAAAGCATACAAATTTTATTTATATTCAATGTGTACATAGCCCTTACAAGAACAAAGAAGATCCAAAGTGATAACTAGGCCTAAGTGCTTATATTCCAAGTTGAACAAAATGTGGCTACTGTGGAAAAGTAACCAAAATATAAAGGAAAATGAGTTATTCCTGACACCCTAGAATGTATCTTCCTCCTTGTACAGGGAGGGCAGTTTTCACATGGGAATTTTATCTCCTGCTTTCAGGAAGAAAAAGAAAGATCAGAGAATCTTTCTTGCATGTACACTTTTTCAAAACCTTTAACTCAGAATAATTAATATGCCAAAGTGCCATATTTTGTAGTAGCATGTTCTGAATTCCTTTGCATCCAAACTTGAAAAAAAAAAAAGTTACTCCAATTCTATTTGGGTTGGTGGAGGGAGGGTGGTGGTAATAGGTTCCACAGATTTACTGTTGGCAGGAAGCAAGAGATTTTCATCCTTTGTACTAAGACCAGCTAGGAAACCCATCAGCAGGTGACATGGAATTGGTATATAGACCTCATCCCTGTTTGAGTGTTGGAGGGAGATGGAAGCCAATGAAATTAGGAGTCTTGTGAACTTTGAGGGAAGACAGGAGGCCCCTGGAGTCTCTGGTAGTATTAGAGTAGAGCTGGATTTCTTTGAAAGATAGAGTGATTCATCCTGGTTTTCCTGGAATCTTCCTGGTATCTGCCCTGAAAGTTCCACATGCTTGGAACCCTTCAGTACAAGGCCCATTTCAGATGTCATATGATTCTTAGATCCTTTCTCTTCTGTGTTCCAAAGCCTGTTTGGAAGCTAACCTTATCCATGTAAGGTTACTCCTAAAAGTCCTGGTTTGAAATCTCTGAGAGAAGTTTGGTGATAGTGTCCCCCGTGGGCCAAGCACCTCCCCTGGGGCTCTGTTGTTGTTCAGTCACTAAGCCCTGTCCAACTCTGCATGAACTGCAGCGTACTAGGCTTCCCTGTCCTCTATTATCTCCTGGAGTTTGCTTAAGCTCATGTCCATTGAGTTGGTGATGCCATCTAACCATTGCATCCATCCTCTGTGGCACCTTCTTCTCCTGCCCTCAACCTTTCCCAGCATCAGGGTCTTCTCCAATGAGTTGGCTCTCTGCAACAGGTTGGAGAAAATATTGGAGCTTCAGCTTCAGCATTAGTCCTTCCAGTGAATATTCAGGGTTGATTTCCCTTAGGGTTGGTTGATCTGATCTCCTTGCAGTCCAAGGGACTCTCAAGAGTCTTCTATAGCACTACAGTCTGAAGGCATCAATTCTTCAGTGTTCAGCCTTCTTCATGGTCCAATTCTCACATCCATACATGACTACTGAAAAAACCATAGCTTTGACTATGCAGACCTTTGTTGGCAGAGTGATGTCTCTGCTTTTTAATATGCTCTCTAAATTTGTCATGGCTTTTCTTCCAAGGAGCAAGCATCTTTTAATATTATGGCTGCAGTCACCATCTGTAGTGATTTTGGAGCCCCCAAAAGGAAATCTGCCACTGTTTCCACTTTTTTCCCATTTCTTTGCTATGAAATGGTGGAACCTGATGCCATGATCTTAGTTTTTTGAATGTTAAATTTTAAACCAGCTTTTTCACTCTCCTCTTTCACATTCATCAAGAGGCTCTTTAGTTTCTCTTCATTTGGGCTCTGTAGCTCCTGCCAAAAGACCTGCCTGGGCCACTGCTGTAAACCTGAGGCCTCTTTATGGACTAAATAGCTCATTTGAGTCACAAACTTGTGTGGATGAATCTGAAATAGGAATATTTGTTTTTCTCTCTGGTTTGTGGCTTATATGACAATCTTTTTTTCTTAAAATTGGGGATAATAATTTTACCAACCCCTAGAGTTGTTTACAGTATTAAATAATAAAAGAAGAGTGCTAAGAATAGGGGCAAACACATAGTAAATAATAAATATTAGGATTATTACTATAGAGTTATAGGATGTTGGTAGAATTGTCATTGTTATACTAACTTGTAAGTTCCTATAGCAGAGAATTTTCAGGCTGTGGAAAAAACACACTGAAGGTTAAAATGAGAGCAATTCAGAGTCAGTGAAGGTTTGCCCAAGGAAACCTAACCTGGGAGTCAGATGGCCTAGTTCTCCCACTGTTTAACTGCAGTGAGTATCCTCACATCTGTAGGAAGCCACGAAACTGCACCTATAAAACTGCAGAGCTTCAGTGCTGTGAACTTCGTGGTGGCCTGTGGGTGAGGCTTCAACCACCAGAGGGAGTTGAAGGAGCCAATTAATGAAAACTTGAATCAAACTAGATTAAGCAACTAGGAAAC